>NC_134643.1:15327605-20448013 GCF_030463565.1 Pelecanus crispus
ATATAGCTAATCTACCAGACCACATCCAACAGCCTACTTGAACTGGCATTGGCATGGTAAGCCCTGAGGCATTCCTAAGCATTGTATGGGAGAAAAACAGATGGTCATGCCAAAATCATGCCAGGAATTGAACTATCAGTGAAAAATGATGCACAATAACAGGCCAATGAGTGTGCCCATGCCCCGGCAGTTTGGTTTGGTTTACTTGTTTTGACATAGCTTAAAGTATTGTTTCCTTGACTCACATTAATTAGATGTTTCAGTTTAAAAGGTCATTGGAGGTTATTGCCACAGACTTCATACGAAACAAGTAAAACACCACCATGCTCCTCAGAGGGTTGTCTTCCAGCCTGCTGGCCATGTGCTTGTTACAGCTGGCTGACATACCAAAGAGGGTATTTGCACCTGCAAGATCTACAGCCTTAACAAACAAACTCAAATTCTGAAGGATTCTCTGGAGTAAAACAAAAAAAACCCTTTGCCTTCGTAACCAGCTGCATGCTGAGAAAGATCTACAGCCAGCCATTCAGCAGTCTGCTCTGTGCCACCCTGGTGGAAGAAACAGTGATGGCAGAGGGATGGGAGCAGGGCAAGGGAGCACCTTCCAGCCCTTGCAAAAATTCTTCTACGCTTGCACACTTAGGGAGATATTTCTGGGGGCTGACCAGATGCTTCTGCTCCTGCAGTGGCCACTGCCACTGCCTGGCACCAGCTCCCCCTCTTTGTAAGTCTCCTCATTAGCATCTGTCACAGTAGAGAATGGGTTTTCCTCACCTATACAATGGAAATTGGGATAAATTTGCACTTCCCTGTGGAGCAGCCATCCCTTCAACTCATCCTTTCTCCAGCAGCTCTGCCTCACTGAGTTAGCAGCTTGTTTTTGGAGCTGATGTGCTCTGGCGTGGGTCAGAGGGACGGTTTCTACAGATGCTGCCTCTCTCTTAATTCCTGTTCCTTGGGGCATTTCTATTTTCACTGCCCTTCAATATATGCCATGCAAGGAAGCATGTAGCCCTAATTCCCTACTCTAATCTGTAATTTGAGCCTTTATTAACATTTATGAAATTTTAATGAATATTGCTTTCTGCTCCCCTTGAAGTAATACGCGCAGAAAAGAGCTGGTTGCCAGTACAGCCGCCAGACATGCCTACGGAGGAGAAGTTGGAAATCTCTGCTAGAGAATTAGTGTCTGGAATTCCTTACACTGGGTCATTAATGCAACACGTTGCTGCTTGGTAATGCTATGCACTGTCTTTTACACTATTACCATCCTCCAGCACTTTTATGTAAACACGCTAGCATCAGCTATAGGTGACACCAGTCACTGAAAACTACATTAGCATGCCTCTTTGGTCTCCAAGAAGTTTAGAAGTTAGGTGAAGTCTTTACATGTTGCCTATTTTGGCAGGCTATATTGTTCTACAATTTATCAGTCGGTAACTTTTGCTGCCTCACAGTCATTGTGTTTTCCCAAGTGAAGAACCTTTGGCTGAGCTCTGGAAATATATGCATTTCACAGAAATGAAAAGTTATTAAATCAGTACTGCAGGGGAATGCAGAGGAATGATCTGTTTGTAATTCTGGGGAAAACAATTTAGAACACTGTTTTTAAAGCTTAACGAAATTACTTAAAATCTTTCACAAAAACAACCAACCTTTTTCATCTGGTCTCCAAGGATTTCGTTTATCTTTCAGATCTAGTTGCTGCAAAATACTGATAATGCAGAAATTCCATGAGGCGTTAAATCTCCATCTACCAGTGGCTTGCAGAATTAATCAAATTACCTTTTAAAGTTAATGCAGTCGGTGAGAAGAGTTTAATGATATTCAAAACCTTCATGGTAATAATTACAGATGAAGAGGGTCAGTCAGTTGAGAATTAATGCAAAAATTGCACAGAACGATAATCTGAATTAATGTATCAGACCTTGCAGAAAGCATTGGGAGAGTGAGCCATGAAAATAAAATTCATTTGCTTCCATTCAGAAGAATGAAATAAACTCACATGTGTGAGAATTTGAAGTAAAAGATGAATTTGAGGCTTGAGCTATGGTAGAGAGGAGGTGGCAGGTTGAGAGAGGTGAAGGAAGGGAAGAGAAGGAATAGGGAAGATGAACAGGGATTAATCTGGATTATCTTACAAAGTTTCAAGCTGTCAATCTTTCTATCGTGACTCAAAGACAGAAGCTTTTCCACAAATTTATCTCACTCTGAGGCTCTCTCACCTTTTTGATTTTCTCCATTCTGTATTCATATTTTTTCCACAGTTTTAGAAACTATCAAATACTCAGTGAGGGCAGGGTTTAAACTCTCCTTTTCCACGCAGTTCATAGTTCTTTCGCTAATGAACAAATGGAACAATCCTGAAAGGACTTTCTTAAAAATTAATACAATGTGCCCCCACTTAAATTGAATCTGGGTAAGCTCAGGCTGCACTCAAGTCCCACAGAAATGGGCAGAAGAGCAGTCTGTGTCCCAGCGAACCTGGAGCTGAGTGTGAGCAGAGACCATTGCCTCTGAGCACCTCTTCCTTCTGGTGCCTGGCGCCAAAACCCACTGTCATTGAGGATGTCATGGTTCCTGGGTGCCCGATTTGAAATACCATGCAGCAACATTGCTGTCAGAAGAAAGCTACTCAGCGTATTCTGAAAAATAGGCCTCTGTTGCAACTTGACTACCCCAAATATCTTCAAAATTATAATCAATTTTTGAAAACCTTGACCATCTTGATCATTTATTTTCCACTTACCATTTTTGTCACATGTCTGTGGCTTAAATATACCTGTATGTGTTCTGTTCTTCTGAGAGATGTTGTCAGTTGCTGTCTTTTCCATACTATTAAATTAGCTCAGGCATTATATTGTAAATGCTCCTAAAAACTGAGGCAGTGTTGCTTTTATGGTTAATTGCATATTGAACTTTCTGTGTGTTGTTTTCACATTTCAGGCTTCACTGCATATCAGCAGTTCAGATCCTTATTTTGCATGTATGAAGGAATTATCAAGTGTGCCTGCCGAGCCCCCTGCAGAGAGCCTCTTTACATAGCAATGTGATTATGCAGTTGGTCTATGAGGGTATAAACGATGCTTCTGCATAACTATATACTGCGCTCTTCAGATCAGCAGTACTCAACTTCCAGCAGCCAGAGAATTGCCTTGACACTGGAGATTTCCAGAGACCCAAGTTGATCCTTCATTGCAATCATGAAGCTGTAGCAACTTGGGATGATGTTGCCATCACTGCAGCTCAGGTTCATCACTTGAGGCTGCTTTTTTGTCCACCTGCCTTCCTAGGGGACTGCTCTTCTCCTGCTGCTGGTTTTGCCCTCTGAGCATATTCCCACGAGAAAGGTCAGGAGGTTCTCCCAACTCTTCCATGAATCTCACAGAGTGACTGTGCCTTCCTGGGGCTGTTCTTGCTGCTTTATGAAGCAACCAAAGGACAAATTGAGCACATCATACTCTGGCTTTGTGCTGCAGTAGTCCCAAGGAATGACATAAGGACATACATTGCTGCAAAATCAGAGGTTGAATATGGTTCACTTCATTCAGCAGAGCTGACCTTGCAATAACACCTGACGTATTGTCCCATTGAGAGTTATAACTTTTAATCAAAGTACTTAAAAATACTGCAACCCTTGTTTTTCTGTTGCATTACAAAGAAATTGGGCACTTTCCTTGCTTTGCTTGGAAATATTTTTGTTTGCATGTTTGTCATTTGAGAATTGTAGATAATTGGTTTGGCTATGTTTGATCTCACAATCTGGCAAAAAAAAAAAAAAAAGTAAAATTCCTGTGGTGTAAGGGTTTTTTTATGAACTGCTAAGAAGCAAAAATTATGTAATTATAAAATGTTATAGTTAATCCCTTAGTGATCTTGACATTTGCAAAAGGAATAAGTAGGCAAACACTCTTGGAAGTCCTATGATTGGAGAGCATTTTCAGCATAGGTAGATAGTTGTTTTAAAAAGAAGTATCGGTGTTTTGTGAGACACATAGGTTGTATGCGTAGAGGTTAACTCCCTCTTCTGTACTGATTTCATCTGGAAGAAGATACAATAAGATTTTCCAAATAACAATTTTGCTGTTGCAGCTATCAAATCTAAGGATTTGCTTTGAAGGACTCTGTAAGAGTGGTCAAAATCTTCCTTCAAACCATTTTCCAGTAGCTTTTTACCTAGGCTGAGACTCTGGTGAAAAGTGGCTGTAGACAACATGAAGTTTTCTTTTAAAAACTGAGCATGGAAATCACTTTAGCCAAAAATGAAAATCAAATCCAGATTTGTGATGCTTCATCTTTAGATATGCTTCAAACCAGTTAGAAATGCCTACTTTCCCCTTCCCCACTCCCATCACCTCCTTCCCAGCACTATTTTGCAGCAGTTAAGCAGTGGAGGAGACTGTGCTGTAGTGTAGGTGCAGGCTGATTTGGTGTTCTGGTCCAGATGTTATCACAAAGTGTGAGGTGACTGAATACGAGCGTCTCTGTTGTGTCATTGGCAACGAAGAATTGAGCTACGAGGAAATTAGGTCTGGGCAGATAGTGCCCATCTTTTATTTACTGCTGCCCACTCAGTGCTTTTCCTGGAGCCAAGGGCTTCGGTGGTGGTGATGGACTAACTTGCACAGAGAAGTCACAGCAGCTGCCATGTAGCCAATAGACTTCCACCATTCATATCCATGTCATAGAACCAAAGATCAGATTTACCAGCTCTAAAGTAGGTTTTCAGAGTTCAGTGTTCTTTAATAAATGTCTTCAGCATAACTGCTTTCATCCCTCACCGTTTGTGATAGCAATACGTTAAAGTCAGCCTTTTGTTGAGGAAGTTCACTGGCTCCCACACATAAATTCTCCTCAACAGCCCTTTGTTCTGATCACGGGGAAGGAGAAACTAACAGTAATTTACTTCCTTTGTAGAAAAAGATGTTAGTGATTTGGGTAATAAATGAGCAAAGCTTTCTGAGTTCGCTTTATGGCTTTAACTGCTGATATTGCACAAGTTTTTCTAAAACATGCCAAAGGTAATGATGCCTTTGGGCCGTGTGTTTCTCACTCGTGCCCTCTCTGTCTCTCGGGGAGAGTCACTGTGCATCCCAGGCAGGTTACAGTGTGGCAAGTACCAGTCCTGGCAGTCCTGGCAGATGGGTGTAGGCAGCACACCCCAGGGCTCAGAAGTCCCTGGGGGGGCTCGACTAATTCCCTCTTTGAGCTGGGACTGCAAAAGGGCAGTTAACATCTATCCTGAGAAAACCCATCCAACTCCAGCCTTAACAGAGTTTGACGGTTACCTGGGAGTTTCCTAGCATGCTAGAAAGTCACTGCCACAGCTGGAAGCCTATGCTCGGCAGGGCATTGCAGGGTTATTAAAGTTCAGGTGTGCTGGTAGGGCCCCGAAGGGGAGTTTGTCTGTGCAGACATGGAGCAGGTACACTTGGATTTATTAGTTTCTCAGTTTCATTTTTGACTTGCACATGGCGGTGACAGCATGTACACTTTGTATAACACAATGTAAGTTCTTTTAACACTTACCAGTGCATGTCAGCCTTGCCCAGGGCTGGGCCTATAATGAAACGAAAAACATAAGCTTTGTACCTTCCCATTTCTCATTTTCAGCGGGTGTTTGATCCCAGGCCTGCACTTCCCCAGTGCCATCTGCAGTCCACGAGCAGCTGCTTCTGCTGTCTTTCTCTTTGCTGAACCCAGAAAGTCAGTTTTCATGGCATATGATACATGCCATGTCCGTGCTTTTTTTTAGCCTAATACAGGTGAGGCTACTGCTTCAAAAAAAAACATTAATGCTGATATTTTTGTATAAAGGTATAGAGATTTGGGAATGCACGTGTTGAGGAGTGTGGTGATGCTGCCTCATTTTAGAGACAAAGCACATAATGCATTTAGTTTCACCTGCACAGCTCAGATGAACCAGTACCCCCAGTCCTTCTCCGCAGGGCTGCTCTCAATCCCTTCATCCCCCAGCCTGTATTGATACCGGGGGTTGCCCCAACCCAGATGCAGGACCTTGCACTTGACCTTGTTGAACATCATGACGTTCACATGGGCCCACTTCTTGACCTTGTCCACGTCCCTCTGCCTGGCACCCCATCCCTCAGGCATGTCAACTGCACCACTCAGCTTGGTGTTGTCTGCAAACTTGTTGAGGGTGCACTTGATCCCACTGTCTATATCATTGATGAAGATATTAAATGGTACTGGTCCCAACACAGACCCCTGAGGGACACGATTTATCACTGATCTCCATGTGGACATTGAGCCGTTGACCACTACCCTCTGGATGCGATCATCCAACCAATACCTTATCCACCAAACAATCCACCCATCAAATCCATCTCTCTCCAATTTAGAGAGAAGGATGTTGTGGGGGACCATGTCAAAGGCATTACAAACGTCCCAATAGACCATATCTACAGCTCTTTCCTTGTCCACTGACGTAGACACTCCATCATAGAATGCCACTAGGTTGGTCAGGCAGGACTTGCCCTTGGTGAAGCCATGCTGGCTGTCTCGAATCACCTCCCTGTCCTCCATGTGCCTTAGCATAGCTTCTAGGAGGATCTGTTCCACGATCTTCCCAGGCACAGAGGTGAGGCTGACAAGTCAGTAGTTCCCAGGGTTCTCCTTTGTAAATCGGCACAATGTTTCCTTTTTTCCAGTCACCGGGGACTTCACGTGTGTGGTGGGTTGATCCTGGCTGGATGCCAGGTGCCCACCAAAGCCACTCTGTCACTCCCCTCCTCAGCTGGACAGGGGAGAGAAAATATAACGAAAGGCTTGTGGGTCAAGATAAGGATAGGGAGAGATCACTCAGTAATTACCATCATGGCCAAAACAGACTTGACTTGGGGAAAATCACTTTAATTTATTACCAATCAAGTCAGAGTAGGATAATGAGAAAAGAAAAACTAAATCTTAAAACACCTTTCCCCTACCCCTCCCTTCTTCCTGGGCTTAACTTTACTCCCAATGTCCTCTCCCTCCTCCCCCTGAGCAGTGCAGGTAGGTTTTGGTGGCGGGGGGGTACAGGGGTGGCTGCTGTGAGAAAGTGCCAGAAGCTTTCCCCATGTCCAATGGAGCCAATGCCAGCCAGCTCTGAGGCAGACCCACTGCTGGCCAAGGCCAAGCCCGTCAGTGACAGTAGTAGAACCTCCAGGATAACATCATGGTCTTGCAGTCCATCCACTGAAGAGGTGTGGGAAGAGAGGTTGCCAGTGAAGACTGAGGCAAAAAAGTTGTTGAGTACCTCAGCCTTCTCCTCATCCATTGTTACCAGTTTGCCAGTCACGTTCATCAGGGGGGTACGCTTTCGTTGTCCTTCCTGTTCTGGCTGACGTACCTGTAGAAGCCCTTCTCATTATTCTTTGTGTCCCTTGCCAAGTTCAGCTCCAGCCGTGCCTTGGCCTTTGTGACCCCATCCCTACACAACCTGGCAGTGTCTCTATACTCTTCCCAGGACACCTGTCCCTGCTTCCTCTGCCTGTGCATTTCCTTCTTGCCCTTTAGTTTGACCAGCAGGTCTCGACCCAGCCATGCTGGTCTCTTGCCTTCCTTTCCTGATTTCTTACACGTGGGGATCGAGAGCTCTTGTGCTCTATGGAAAGTGTCCTTAAAGATCTGCCAGCTCTGTTCTGGTCCCCTATCCCTGAGGGCAGTTTCCCAGGAGGTCCTATTGACTAACCCCTTGAACAGCTGGAAGTTTGCTTTCCTAAAATTCAGGGTCATGATTTTACTCTTTGCCTGGCCCTCAGGACTGCGAACTCCACCAGTGCACGATCACTGCAGCCCAGGCTGCCTCGAATCTTGACATCACCAATTAGCTCACTTGCATTGGTGACCACCAGGTCCAGTATGGCATCCTCTCTGGTAGGGCTGTCTATTACCTGGCCTAAGAAGTTATCCTCAATGCACTCCAGGAGTCTCCTGGATTGCCTACAGCTTGCCATGCTACTTTTCCAGCAGATGTTGGGGTGGTTGAAGTCCCCCAGCAGGATGAGAGCCTGCGAGCGTGATGCCTCCTGTAGCTGGAGTAAGAAGGCTTCATCAACAGGCTCCCCTTGATTGGGCAGCCTGTAGTAGACACCAACCACAAGGTTCCCTTTGTTGCCTCGGTCTCTGATTCTTACCCATAAGCTTTCAACCTGCTCACCGCTATTCTTGAGAGACAGCTCTTCAAAATTTATCCATTTCTTGATGTAGAGGGCAACCCCTCCACCCCTTCTTCCTCACCTTTCCCTTCTTTCTTAAAAAAATAACTCTTAATAGAAAACATCAGCTTGCCTGTGCTCCTTGGTTTCACATGCCACCTGAGGTTGAAATCCAAAACTATGGTCAAGTATTTATATCTAGCTTTGGTGTTTGAGACTTAAGCTTCAAAGAATCTTAAATAAAATGCTTTATGTATGGAAAATAATCTAAAAAACATTTATTCACACACAATATTAACTGAAAAATAGCTTTTGAAGGGAAAAATTAAGTAGTTTTTAGACAGTAGTTAACAAACAAATTGTCCAAGCCTGCCAAAGAGATGATCTGCGGGTATGAAGGATAATTAATTTATACCAGTTCAGAAATTCCTCCTGAGATGTCAGCTGGTATGCTGCATTACAGCATGAAATATTTAAACTGTATAGTTTCAAGAACAATCCTAGAAAGTTACAAAGAGTCCTAAGGATAAGTTAGCTGCTCACTGGGCGGTGCTGTGTTTCACTTCATGTCCCATTTTCTGCAGTGGGAAGAAGATTGTGCTTCTGTAGTGAAGGTGTGGCTGGACTCCCCCAGCCACAGAGACCTGCCAGACCAGGCTTGGAGACCCAAGCATGGGGAACACTTGATGGTGGCCGGCGGCACGAATGTTTCTGCATTGTTCTGAGCTCTGGTGAGGTGCTGGATCTTCCATGGCTGTCTTTGTGCCACCAGGGACATCTTTGGGGTAGTGTGTGGTGGTGGTGGGCTTTCAGGTGCTACAGCACTTGCCCAAATGTTTTTGCATTTCCAAGGAGCCCAGCAGAGCTGCAGGCAGATTTTTTGGGAGGCAGACTGGACTGCCTGGAGTGAAACGCAGTACAGGGTTCAACATCTGCATGTCTTGGGTTCCTCAGCTGTAAAAGGAGGAGAGTATCTCCCTCACGTGGGCAGTTTAAAAAGAATAAAACTGTAACCTATTATAGAAAATCCTTGAATAGACAGTACTATGGAAGTGTGCAAAGTATATCTTTCCATGTCTTAATGTCCTTGAGTTGTGCCTTTCTTGACGTTAATGCAGGGCGAGTTTGTGATAAGGAAGTCCTTTGTAGCTTTGCATTGCCTGTCCATGTCCCAACTAGCACCTGCTCCCAGCTTCAGCAAGCAACTTGCAGTCTTCAGGCCTTCAGAAATAGCTTGTTTTTAAAATTTTTATTCCTATTCCAAGTAAGTGTTACCTCTTTCATCCTCTGTGCAGATCCAGCACCTCTCTAGGGGAAATTACTGCAGCTCTGTGTATGGGACATCCCAACCTCAGCTACACTGGCTGCTACCCATCCACTTCAGCACTGGTTTGCCTGAGCTGTGCAGGTGAAACTAAAAGCATTATGTGCTTTGTCTCTAAAATGAGGCAGCATCACCACACTCTTCAACATGTGCCTTCCCAAATCTCTATACCTCTATACAAAAATATCAGTATTAATGGTTTTTTTGGAAGCAGTAGCCTTGCCTGTATTAGGCTAAAAAAAAAAGCTGCTCTTTGCAATGCTGTAGCTGCTAGACTGCAAAATCCCAAGAGAAGGTGTGGTTTTACAGGCGATGATGCTCCAAATCTACCTTCGGGCTTGAGTCTTTCCACCCCGGCAAGAGACTGTCCCTAGAGGAGGAGGTTGTGGCAGCCCACCACATTTGCACCGGCAGATTGTGAGCATGCATGTCGCTGGGCTGGACATGAGGCTGCAATGAGGGTGCTCTCTGAACCGTGCCCTTGCCTGAAACCAGGGAACATGGACTATAAGGTCACCATTTTTGCTAGCTAATCACTTGCTAAGAAAAGGCAACTTAGATATTGGAGCCTTTTCAAGGTCCCCAAGGACTTGGTGTTTTCCTTGTAACTAGTGAGCTAGTTACATGGTTGGGCTATTGCATTTCCTAAGTGTGTGTGGTAGGATTAATTAGTTAGCTGTACCAAATACTAAGAATGTATGATACTCTGGACATGATGCTTGGTACTGACATGAAGTTATATCAGTAGGAAAACTTTAAAATGTAGTCAAGAGTGTGAGCTCAAATTTATATATTTTTTGCTTAAAACAAGAATAATTTAGCTCTTTGTTGGGCATGCTACAAAAATGAGCAGAATAAAAATTCATGCTTGCATAATACTGTGCTTTTATCCTCATCTCTGCATATTGAAATTATGGATTAATTAATTCTCAATAGTCTGTTTTTTAATTTATTTTTTGTGAACAATTTATTGCTCTGGAGACAGAAGCCTTTTTAAAGCAGAGAACAGGCAGGGTTTAGCAATGACTGTGTGGATTTCCCAAAAATACATTGCCAGTCAATTTTAGCTCCAGTATTTTTGATTAACAGGTTATTTAGCATTCGTGCTTTTTTGATCTTTGGCTCTTCACTGAGATTGTCAGCATGGCTTGCAGGAAAACATCACTTACAGCAGTGCATTGTCAGGGGACCATTGTATTGGTAGTAAATCATATTTTAAATAAAACCCACCTGAAAGTAAATTCTCAAATACTTGGTCCATTTGCTAAAACAAATTATGGAATATATAACAGAGTAAAGAAAAACATTAATTCCAGTTCCTGAAGAGAAACAATTGGAATTCGGCTTTGTTTGGGAGAGGAGCTCTATGTTCAGGGCGGAGAGGTACGTAGCAAGAGAGAAGTGTGGTGGAAATAATTCAGTCCCTCCCTAAATCCCTTCTTATTGACTGGAAGCCAAAGTGCCAACATCCTGGCAACTGAAATAGCAACAGCTATGCTATGGTGAGGTTAAGTGGTAAGGGCAATGATAAAATAATGAATTTAATCAAGGAAACTGCAGTTTCCTCCCAGGGATGAGCACCCAGACTTCAGTACTGTTGAGAGGCTCATTTTTCATGTCCCTGTATGTTACATTTTCACAGGTACACCCTGCACCCTAGGTAACCAGCCTTTGAGGTATCTCTTCCTTCAAGATTGACAAGGAGCTGGCTGTAGGGTAGCAGAAGAAAAGCAGGGGAAATACTGGGTGGAAAGAGTGCTCGCAGTAAACCTTCCCTGTGACACTAGATGTAAAACCCCTTTTCTCTGTGAAACTGTAGAGAATCAGTTTTCTCTGCAGATCACTTGTGGTTTGTATGCATGAAAACGCAACATTTCTGCTGCAGTGAAGAGCTTTCCCATGTAGTTTTACAAATTGCTTTGTTGTATTCATGCCTTTTTTATCGCTTTATTCTCTTCACAGAAAGAGAAATAAGGCAAGTATGATTCCTTATAAGCTGCCCACAGATCACAACACACAATCCATAGAATTATCTCCCTTTGGGTCCTTCATGAATCTCAGTAACCTTGGATCTTTTGTTATAAAAATGACATGCGATAGTCTACCACATCCATTGATCATTTGTTCCTGTGCTATACTACTCTCCCCATTACAAACGCATGAGTTATTTCTAGTTCTGTTTTCACCAAAGATTCATTTTTAGGAATGGAGACCATTTTTTAGAGGAAAAACCCTAGAACTAAAGTACTTGCCTCAAAAAAAAAATTGGATGGGATAAACAACTCCGCATTGTGTGTGCGTCTGGTAGCCTGGGTCAGAAAACTCCTGTGATCCAGGAGGTCCAGGAGACCCAACAGGTACAATCAATGCACCCATCTGCTCCTCCTCAGAGCAGTGTGCTTACATACACTGTGGCAAGCGTTCCTCCATTGGGGCTTCCTCACGGGCACATTTTCTGCAGCTTGTCAGCTCCCAGTGGCAGACATCCAAATTTTGGGGTAGAATCTGAACTTTGCAGTAAATATGTAAATAATAGCCGAGCCCTAAAAATATCACTTTTCATGCCTTTGTTTTATGTACTTAAATCCATGTTTATTGGAATCTATGGTCGTTGAAATACACTGGTTTATCCAAAAATCCTGACATCCCAGAAACATGCATTGAAATGCACGAACACAGCTGTTATTTGGCTAGACTGACTAATTGCTCGTAAGCTACCTGACACCCCCGCCCCCCCCCCCCCACTGAATTCAGGGAAACACATTATTTAGTACAACTAATCCTTTCTCTTTCACAAAAATAGATCAAATAAATTCATACTGTCCCTGTTCAAACATCCCAGTCTCTCTTTGGCGTGGAGGAGGTTGAGTCGTTCTTTGCTGTTAAATGAGGTATTGATTTCCTATTTCTGCTGGCTGACATCCTGTCATATGAAAGACTTTAATCAAATAGATCCTATGTCAGCTGTAGTTATTTCACATATCGTATTATTATTAACATCATCATCATCATTTTTATTAGTTTACATTTCTGCCTGGGCTGCTCGGGAGTATTAGTGTGTATTTCCCCTTGCTCCTTCCTCTGGTTCCTTCTCAGTGTAGGAGACCTTGCAACGTAAACTGCCAGAGAATAAACTTGCACCAAAAACAGGCAGTAAAATAAGGGATTAAAGAGAAAACTGCCCTTCCCCAAAAACCTACCGCTGCCCTACCCTTTCTGTGTCATCTTGAGAAAGCTGTTCCATCTTTCCTTGCCTGGTTTTTGCTGTACCAGAGAAGAAATAAGCTTCTCTCCTTCACATTTGTGATTGTAGAACTTCTCCTGGCAGGATAAAAGCATCAGCCCCATCCTCTGCGGGAGACAATTTGGGCTCCCTCCTTCCATCAGTGGCCAGTGCCCACTTTCTTTGCCTTTCTTTGCCTTTCTTTGCTGTTGTTTCCCTTTGCCCATCTTTGCTGCCCCAGGAGCAGCTGAAGACTCAGACCTCGACTCACGACAGCATTCTTGTACTGGAGTAACTGCCTGCATGGTTTGTCCGTATAGCCGACAAAGTGCAGTAGTTAACAAAAGGACATTTGCCCCTTAATTCTGATCTTATTCCCGCTAGTTTTTTACACAACTATTGGCCTCAGCAAGACACTCCTCTGTTACATAAAAATGGTTGAAATCTAGATCGAGTCTTCATGTCTGGAGAGAGACATTCTGCTCCCCGCATTGTCAATCCACACGCCTCATTTTTCACAGGATCTGCTGGGAGTCCAGGCTGCTCAAAATTAGCCCATGTAATTTGTCATATCTCCTTTTCCCAGGCTTTTCTATAATGATGCATTTCTGTTGTGTCTAACACATTTCTGTCAATTTTCAGGTCCATTATTGGCAAAAGGCACAGCTGGAATCTCTAACAGAGGAATAGCACACAAAAATTCATTGCTACTGTTGCATCCTTTTTTAGCTATGGTGTCCCTTTGCACATCCAGCACATAATTAATGGCAAGCTATTCTTTTAGAAAGAAGGTAATGGCTGGTTTTGAGCATTTTCAGAAGATATGGATATTCAATGAAATTTATTCACCTTGTTTATGAATGTATTTTTTTCATGTACAGATATGTAATCTTTATTTTGGTCAGAAAACAATGAAGGCTTATGTTAGAGAAGTAATTTATGAAATATACTTGTATAATTAAGATAACTTACAAAAACTTGCAGTTCTGTTGTAAACGTTTTTGTGGCTTACATTAAAAATAAATTCGCTGCATAACATATACATTTTAGGACATCTAATGAGCTTTATGTGTCTTTTTCCTATAGAGTCATAGACGTTTTGGCTTCTAATTGATAACAATTCTACTTTCTCATGCTTCCAAGAGAACAAAGCGTAGTTCTCTGGAATACAGAGAAATACTGTACAACATCTGACCTTCAGGTCTTTCAAGACACAGTTAAGCAAAACATAAAGCTTTGCACTAGAACCCAGAGCAAGTCTTGTGATGCAGAAGCAAATCCTTTCATTCCACTGTCTGCAGCTGATAGTCTAATGATGAAATATTTTAGTTTCAGGCTGTTTAAAATTCCCATTTAAATGACAGAGAATGTAGAGTTTAAATTCTTTGACTTTGGAAGAATATAGGAACTAGCAAGATCCTAAACTATATCCTAAGAAACATAATTGCGTATGTGCATAATTTAAATTTTACTTTATATGTGAAACTCTACATTATGTTCTCATCCTACATTTTCACAGTTTGTTTTCAAGTTATCACACTGGACTTCTATTTCAATGCAATAATGAAAAAAACTCGATGTGTAATTTGATGTAATTGGGCTGTGATGGGAGCTAATGGACAGATAAAATACCTTTTGACAGCTTTTCAAAATTCGTGGGGAAGGGAAAATAGCCATTCTTTTTACATAACTTAATCTATGACTAACAATTATGATACTCATAACTTGGGGGAAACACTACCTTATACTAGGATTACCCACTGAGCTGAATGAGACTACACAAGGAATTAGTCTCCCCAGTCTGAAAAAGGGGTTATCTGACATTTTAGCTTTCCTGCTTTCACTTGATCTTCAAAATCATACCCTCATGATTTTTCCTTCTGACTTTGAAATGAACATCTCCTAATTTCCCTGAAATTCTTCCTTTCTCTCCACAAACTGTTTATTTGTGAACATGAAACCTTTAACTTCTGTCCTTTCAGTAGTCAGCCAGTGCTCAACAGCAAAATCATTGATATTGATATGAAGCAGTTAAAAATGTTGACTTTCTGAAGTCAGTAGGAATTTTGTCTTCATTACTATTTTAGGATTTGTTCCCAAATAAATTATGTGCTTTCGCAGGGAAGGAGTGTCCTTTCAGATAAATCTAAGCCCAATGACAAGTAATACAAGTTGTATATTTCTTTGTAAAGTAAGGTCTAAACCTTAATTGTTAATTCAGCCAAAACTCCCCATCACCTGAGTAAATCTGTTTTTAAAACTATTTGAGTAGCAACTGGTTTAGGTTATAATTCAAGATTGTAACCTAGTTTAGTGAAACTCTCAAGCACACATTTAAGAACATGCTCGTGGGTTTTGATAACTTAAACTCAGGTCTAAAGTGCCCTGCGCAGTTGCAGAGTTACTAATGCTTTCACTGGTGATTAGTATTAACTCTTCATAGAGGAAACTTCCATTTGAGCCAGTATGGGAAGTAAAGCCAGCCGGGATACCCTGACTAAAGAGTTTAGTCTTCAATACACCGTCAGGGAGAATGTGCAATGCTGACGTTATCACTTTATCCTGTGCATTTTCAGTTACTGTTTTGGTCTGTAGATTCAGGCAGAAAATAAACACTCACACGGAGATTATTAATAACACATAGAGAATGGCTAGAAAACTTAATATGCTAACAAGCAGTTTTGCAAGCACCTGTTCTAACAAAGCCTAGTTTCCCACAGATTTATGTCTCTTGCTTGATTGGCTTTATGACTGAATTATAGTGAGATTTTCTGTTGTCCCTGCATATATGTTACAATCTCCTCCTGCAGAGTAATTTGACAGCAATATGCAGGCAGCCTTTTGACTGCACATCTCAGGTGAGACCCAGAAGTGACTGGGGTAAGCTTGTGGGTATCTGAGCCATGGTGTCTCCTCTGTGTAGCTTGCAGCTTTCTATGGAGTCTGTAGGATCTCGATGCTCTTTGAGACCTTTGGTCTTTTGTCCAATATGGTTGAAACTGGCCAATGAACTGGGAAGTCGTTGGCGGCAGAGGGAGGATGGGGTCCCATGTAAGTATGCTTTTCAGTGCAGTCCAGAGTGATGTGAGAATAACCAGGAGCTGGTCTCCAGAAGGAGTATTTCCCAGGTCTTCTGGAAGGTGGAAATATATAAATAAGATACTCGGGATCACTCAAGATGTAGAAAACCACGACATGTTTTACCAGGCCTCCCAGGGCAGAGCCGTGTAGCTCCAGCTGAGCCCAACCACGCTTCCCCTCCAGAGGCTGCTGCTGACCTGGAGGATGATGCTCTGTGGCTGGTGGAGACCCGTCTGGCTTTTCTAAGTGATTTGCAGCCGGACCCTTTGGAGGCGGGACTTCTAGATACTTTTTTAGCCCAGAGGAGAGGAGTGACAGGAGGCAGCGCTTCCCTCAGGCTTGCCCTTCCTTCATATCTCTAAATGTTTTCTACCCTCATCATCCTTTTCCAGTCTGAGGACTTTGAAGTTGTCTCTCTCTCCTGTGAATCTGTTGATGTCTTGTACAATCAGCGCCTCAGCTCACTTGCCAGACATGTTCTCGGTCCTGCTTTCATTCCTCATTCCTCGATGTCAGGGAAGATGAGACTGCAGTTGATAAGCTTCACCTTAAGATTAATCATCCTTGCTGGATGGTGGTGTTTCTTTTCTTAGCCTGAGCCTGGCTGCCCCAGCAGTCCCACAGCTCCTAATTGAGGAGGTACAGCTTTATTCATCTGAAGGTTTCTCTCCCCTAATGTCATCAAGGTCTTTCTTCTCTGGATCACATGGGAGGCACAATGTAATATTCAATTCAATTTAAAAAATTAATCTAGATATTTAAAAACATTATTTAAGAGAATACTCAGTGTAAGCTTTGGATTTCCTTCCGAGTCTGCTTGCAGTAAACCAAGCAGCAGTTTAGATTTTAATTTATTTCTCTCTCCTGCACATTCATCACTTCACAGGTTTCACAGTCAGGACGGGTTTCAGAATTATGTCTGCCATTATTTCAGTGTTGTCTCTGACACTGAATCATACGGTGTGTGCGGGATTGTAACTGAACTGTGTGTTGCTTTCTAAGGTTCTCTTTATGACTGTGCTTCAACAATCTTTCTGCAAAGAGGCAAAAATCTTTCTCAGTTAAGACTATAAGGATTATTTTTATTGTCATGCCAGTTATGACAACTCCACCTGAACATACATCAAAATTAAATTACTTCATTGTAAATTTTTCTCCTCGTCGGGGAAGCTGTGGAGGAGTGTCAGGGCTACTCAACATCAGTTTTCATCATTTACAATCCCTAACACATACCTGAGTTTTCTACCTTTGGAAGAAGCATCGGAAACCTTCATCTTTCTATATTGCTACTAATAGCTGGAGGAAAGGCAACAGAAATCTTATCTCAAAGCTAGCTACATCTAATAACTGTGGTTTGTTATGTTAGCTCAGACTGGAGCCTTCTACTATTTTAGAGTGAGATTGTTGTGCTAATTTCAGTTAGGTACTCCCATAGGAAGTCCCCTGTACACCTGATGGATGGAAATCTATTTCCTATGCAAAGAAGGTTGTAAGAATTGCAAATTTCTTGGTCTATGTCTCTGGAATTTCAATAGTTTCTGAAAGATTTCAGAGGTCCTCACTCCCTGGCTGACACTCCTGCAAAGCTTGTAAACTCTGCAAGAGCAGAGACCTTCTGGTCCAGGTAGCATATAGAGCTTATAAATTTTATAGCAATAGGGAGAAGTGCTGGAGGCAAAAGTCTCTCTAGTACTCCAGCTTCATAAATGCCACAGGTGTCATTAAGTTGTTGCGTGTTCTTGATCCTAGCCAAAATAAGATCAGAGGGTTACCTTTTGATACTTCAGTATGAATACATTTTACTCTCTTCTTGGTTTCTCAGCCCTGAACTGTAAAATAAGTGTCAGCTACACTGGAAAAAAGTTCTGTCTTCCTGATTCTCTACACAAAGAGAAGAGATTTTTTGTGAAAATTAAGAAAATGGCCATTTTTGTAAGAAAATGGCTGTGTACTATATGTGAATATGGATATGTGTTTTCATAAAGCTGCTAAGCAAAGTGGTATATTTCTGTTTTAAGAGACAGAAACAAACAAACGATACATGATATTCCCCCAAATTGCCCGACTTGTGCAATGCATTTCATTCCTAGTAGCTCAGAGGTTCTTCTGCAACATCCTTTTTCTTCAGGTACGTTGATGCCATTGTCCCAGCTGCAGATGGGGTCCATTGGGACACACCTGAGATCAGTCCAGCCTAGCAGGGGTATTGATGGCAGGGTAGCCACAGGAGCACAAAGGGTAGTGCAGGCTTGAGTATTTTGAGCAAGTTTTGCTCAAATTTGAATTGAGTATTCATATCAGCCAGTAAAGCTACCTTGGGTATGCCTACAGTAGGGCAGATGGACCCCACCACACAGCTGCAGGGGTGAGGTTCAGTTTGATACAGGTAAGTATGTGCACAGCAGACACCTGTGGCTTGAGCAAATTGGAGCATCAGGAACCATGGCAGGGAAATCATTGAGGTAGAGACTAGCTTCTTAATTTCACATACATTAATTTCTCAAGCAATAATCAATGAAAACAGATTCACATTTGACAGAATCTGTTCATATGGAGGCTACACATGTTTTGTGGAGTTGAAAGCACTTCATTAGTACTGTTTAGAAAGCAGGATACTATGCTATATAATTTATCAATTTAAAGGAAAGTCGTGCTCTCTGCAGCGATCCAAGAAAATTTATTGGCTTCAATAAGGCTGTTAAAAGAAGGAAGAAAAGAGGTTTTGGCTCAACCAATTGTAACAGCAATTATGACTTTTGGTGAGATGGATCCCAGGAAACATAAGAAAATGTTCCTGGAGATCGATTGTCATGCGTTACGTGCGGTGCCATCACCTTCATCTTTCAGACCTCACATTACGTTCTGTTGATATTTTACCTCTCTGGACCATGGTACTTCCTTATTATTCACACATTGGGTTCACTTACTCCATTGCAACATTGCTCTGCTTTGTTGTACCTGTCCATTTTCAAGCTTTTAAGTAAAATTTCAGGCCTTTCTTACTGCAGTGTAGCTGCTGGAACCTCTAAAAAATACTGATATTCTGGAAATTTATCCACAGGATAAGGGTTTAACATTGCACTGAACTCTTCCCCTTGCACATGCTCTGGCTTGGGCTTATCCACAGGCTGCAGTCCCTTAGGGGGGTACCTGCTCCAAGTGGAGCCTTATCTATGTGCCACAGTCTCTTCAGAGGTATACCTGCTGCAGCACAGATATAACCATGGCCACAGATGCTTGAGGATGTACCTGCTCTGTCATGGGCTTATCCACGGCCACAGACGCTTCGGGGTGTCTTACTCCCACATGGACTCATCCATAGCTCACGGTCCCTTCAACTCAAGTTCACAGTGAAGTTCCAGCCTGTCCAGTACAGCAGCACAGAAACAGCAGCGATGCCCTGGCCATCTGCCAGCCCAGGTGCATCGCCATTGCAGTTATAAAAATGTTCCCAGGCACAGCAGAGTAAGATGATAAGCAGGACAGCAATACAGCAAGCAGCGAAAGCAAAAAGCAGCCACTAATGAGCACTAGACTCGAATATACAGTAAGGCAAGCAAGCCCCATGGCAAACACAGAAGCCTCGCAATTAATAGCTAAACAGCAATAACAGCTATAAATTCGATCTAGCACATTCCAATCAAATCTGTCATTGTCTCGAACCCTTCGAGCCCCACATTAGACACCAAAAAGGACTGTCGTGGTTTAACCCCAGCTGGCAACTAAGCACCATGCAGCCGCTCACTCACTCCGCACCGGTGGAGAAAGGCAACAGTAAGAAAATTCGTGGGTTGAGATAAGAACAGTTTAGTAATTGAAATAAAATAAAATTAAATTAAAAAAAAAAATTGTAGTGAAAAGGAAAACAACAAAAAAAGAGGAACAAAACCCAGGAAAACAAGTGATGCAACCGCTCACCACCTGCTGACCGATGCCCAGCCTGTCCCCAAGCAGCGATCACTGCCCCGCAGCCAACTTCCCCCAGTTTCTATACTGAGCACAACGCCATATGGTATGGAATAGCCCTTTGGCCGGTTTGGATCAGCTGTCCTGGCTGTGCCCCCTCCCAGCTTCTTGTGCACCTGGCAGAGCATGGGGAGCTGAAAAGTCCTTGACTAGCATAAGCAGTACTTAGCAACAACTAAAACATCAGTGTGTTATCAACCTTATTCTCATCCTAAATCCAAAACACAGCACTATGCCAGCTACTAGGAAGAAAATTTACTGTATCCCAGCCAAAATCAGCACAAGAGCTCACAGGAACATTCTGCGGTCAGCCCCATCCTTCCTGGCAAACAGCTCCCCTCCTGTGTCCACAGCACAATGGATGTCAAGTGCACCCGTGCCTTGGACCATGCGTCAGCTGGAAAATGATGTGATTCTGTCATCTGCCGCTCTTCACTCATCAAGGGCTCTGGGAACATCACCACCAGCAGTGAAAGTGGCCAGGGACCCTCAGACCACCTGTATTTCACAGCACGACCTGGTACCTTCAGTGTCGTACACCTCTAGCTGGTATAGCTGCCCTAGAAGCCTCTGGCCACGTCTCTGTGCTTTCTTTGTGAACAGAGGGTTTCAGAGCAACTCGACGGGGTGCCTCTCTCTCTCCAGGGACTGCAAGGGGAGCACAGGATAACAAACCAACTCAGTCGTCACCCCGATTAGGTGCCTGAGCTCTGCTGCAGGCTTAGCGGCTGCCTCCAGTCTCCAGTAGCCAGCTAAAGGTTATCCCACCAGTTATACAGGTGCACAAGTGCAGACTCCTGCAGGTAAGCATCCAGGTGCTGAGAGGGTCAGTGCTTCTCCCTGGATACAATTTATCTGCTGCACAAGTAGATAAACATCACTTCAGCTCTCTGCTATGGACAGGAATGGACTCAGACAGCATCAGCCCCATAATATGCAATGAATCAAATCAAATAAATAATGAGACTAAATAATGCTGTGTCACATCCTCAGCTGCTTTCACAGACAACACTATCAGGTCCCGCTCAGGCTAGAAATGCCACCGCTGAGGGGCATCTGCCAGGAAGAAAAGAGAAACACAAGAGTTTCTGGCAGGTGCTTCGTGGGCGGTATCACATGCTCAGGTGTATCGGGGATGTGTTACAGAAAGCTGTGCTTTTTGTACACAGTAAACATACAGAAAATGAGTGTGCAAGCCTATCAGACAAGCAGTCTCATTCTGCCTCCTGCGTGACTCTCTGCTATAAGCAACTAAAGATACTGGTTTGCAACTGCTAGCTCTAACAGGTGGAGGAGAGGAGGGAGGAAAAGGGCTAAAAATACCAACAGACCCCCTTGCTGTTCCTGCTGGGGTTCAGGTGGCGGAGCTGGTGGTCCCCAGCTGGGCACCAGGTCTCCCCAGCCCTGGCACAGGTGGGACTCCAGCCCCAGCCCTGACCTTCCTTCGGCCGCATGAAAGCGAGCTCCTTGTGCTGCAAACGCTTTTGATCCATCCCCAGCCATGGCCAGATTTCTCTGGGGCTCTTCTCAAACTCTCCTTGTTACAAGATTGCAAACATAGCCTGGCTTGGTTTTTCTCCCCAAAGTCCTTCAGTCTTTTTCAAGCTTCTTTGAACGAAGGACTTTGCTATGCACAGAGGAGTTTCTGGGTCAGCTTTATCAAATAATCCTGGTACTGGAGGCACATTTTATACCAGTAAGATAAGTTATATCAGTTTCCAGAATGAAATAAGTTTTAGTGGCAAAGGACTTTTTTTTTTGGTATAAGTATTTCTGACCTTATTTTGTTAATTGTGGGAATAGTTTTCTTTCACACTACCAGTTGGGTCATAGAAATAATCATTTGAGCCAAAGTGAGATAAATAGTCTTTCCATGCTGTTTTTTTATGGGAAAGGGCTGCCCTTTGGATATCTGCCAGCAAATATCGCCTACATATGAAAAAAGAAAATACAGACCATGCTTCAGAACATGTGTTTCCCAAAACCACTCTCAGTTATCACAGGGTAATCACACAGCTTGATCATCATGATCTTTATAAATTTTCCACAAACACAGCTTTTGAATGCACTTGTTTGCTTTTTGTGTATTCTGAAAGTGCGGGATTTTTTTCCTTTCTCCTTCCACCCTCGGGACCAGAGAGCACAGCACTTCCAGGCATATGCCACTTTTGCTGCATGCAGCAGCCGTGGCAGTGTGGAAACCTAAAATCTTCCAGATTGGTTAAAGGCCAAAAGGGTCTGTGGGTGACTGTGGGGCACTGAGGGGTGGCTGTGTCACTGAAGTCTTAAGGATAAAGCCTTTGAGCTACCTCTCAGAAGATTTAACTCATTTCTCCAGACCCATATAACTGCTTAGCAGTTGAACGCCCCATCAATATGCTTGCAGCGTTACTGGTGCACTTAGAGTGTGCTGTAAAAGAGATGGGAACCTTCTCCACTCCCAGGCAGCGTTTTCAGACTGCTCCAATGATTGTGTAAAAGCGGGAATTTACATAATTTCCCCATCTGACAGGGAAATGGTACCTGGAGAATCATTTTGCAGGCATAGTTTTCAGACAGGAAAATCTAAAAAGATTTACTTTAAAAAGTAAGGGGGTAACATTCATCTGGATGTGGGTTCCCCCAGAAATTTAGGCTTGGTTTCTGAATCACAGGTGTTCTTCAAAATTTATGTTCACTCCAAATGAAGCCATATCTCCAGCTTAATACATTTTTTGTGGTGAGCTCAACCATCCATCTCGAAAGTTGAATACTCTAATTCAGAGCATTCAGGATTTACTAATGTAGCTCTCAAATTGTAATGCAGATAACAGTGCCTCTCTGTGAAAGCATTCAATTTAGAGATAAAATAGAAAAGGACTCTATTCTGCATTTCAGTATTGATATAATTTAAATGCCACAACAGTGCAATTCATTCTTGCATGCCTTTGGCTAACTGCCAACAGAAAAAATGGTGTGTGGGGAGAGGGAGAAAAAGAGAAGACATTATAGAAAAATAAAGTATACTGGGAAAAGGGTTATTTTAATGGTAAGAACTGTACCTATGCTATTATTTTTGTTGCACAACTCCAGTAAACTTCTGCCCATAAATTGTCCATGGGCAGACTTGACCCATAAAGTGCATCATTTTTCAAGAGCTGCCAACTATTTTCCTACTATCAATTCTAGTAATTATTGCATTTGCAAACAAAAAAACAGTAGGTTTGACAATTGAGGAGCAAGACTCTTGGAGATTTCCTAGGTTCAAACAGAGCTAGCTTCAGTAGGCAGCTTAAATGTTCTGATGCAGAGCAGCGCCGAGGGCGCTTTCACCTACGTATGCTGCAAGGCTGGGAGTATGGACGGACCAACTGCTTGAACAGCAGAAGCTGGGGTATTTTGCACTGAGATTTCCCTGGCTGGATTGTTTTAGAATAGTTTGCTCACATTAGAATTGGTGTGAATAAATTATTTTAACTAACTGTAATATTGAGACTCGTGCAATAAAAAGAGATGTATACTTGCACTTTAGCAAACCTGGGAACAGTCTTATAAATATTAGAGTGGTACGCTTCATGCAAAGTCCCTTTAAGTAAGTCTGCCCTTTTCCATAGGGCAACCATGTCTCAAGTCTTTAAATGAAAATTGGCGATCATGTTTCTTTTAAAATAAAAGATGGATTAAAATTATCTGTAAGAACTTGCTTCCAATATAACTCATTTAATACTACAGTCCAAAACAAATGTTCAGGTCATCCACAAGGTATTGCTGTCAAAACAATGAAACAGCTGTCAGTCTTCACCATCTGTTTTCTTACAGTAATCCTTCTTTTCACTTGAATTCCCATCTTACAAGTCTTTTAGGTTGTCCAGAGACAAGCTGGTTTCCTCAGTCTGCAAATGCTGTGTCGTTCACTTAGAGGAAGCCTCAAGTGTGATCATTTGAAATCAGTGAATTTTTAGAGCACAGAATTAAATTGCAAAATATTTTGGCTGCATTACAGTAAGAACTGCAGCAATGAGGAGTGCTGTTTATTTTTGATTAGGAGAATAAACAGTAAAGTGAAAAAAAATGAAGAATGGAGCTAGGGAGTTGGAGTTGTTCTGACTGTGTCCTTAATAGAGTCTGACTGCTGACTCCGTGTCCAGCAGTAGGATTACTATAGACATAGTGTTGATTTCTATTTGGAAACACAGGAAGCATCATATAAAATAAGGCTAGATGTCAACGCAGTCCATCAGGTATCCCTGAGCGCGTGTGCCTACAGTGAGGTGGAGCACAGCAGAGAGTTGGTGTGGAGAGGGTGGTGGAGCAGGGCTTGGTGGTCTTCAGTGCTTGCAACCAGATTCAGCATGGCCGTGTGAAGCCGACATTAGCACTCTTTCATTTAGGCAAAGCACTGCACTGGTGCAGCTGGACCGCACCTACATCAAACATGGT
Source organism: Pelecanus crispus (assembly GCF_030463565.1). NCBI lineage: Eukaryota > Metazoa > Chordata > Aves > Pelecaniformes > Pelecanidae > Pelecanus > Pelecanus crispus. Next base: position 15,351,778 of record NC_134643.1, read on the forward strand.
GAAGTCCAGGGAGTGCTGTGCTGCGCTGCAGAAGCACAAGTCTCTGCTCATTCATTTGTGTCTCCATCATACGCCACTTTGTCATGTATATTCCTAGCAGTCCCTGAAACTGTAAAAATCTTACAGTGGTCAAGCTAAAGGTTAGCTTAGAAAGATGGACAGGAGTTTGTATCTCTGTTTTATTTTACCTAATGTCTGTGTGTGCTGCTAGCTCTGTAATTGTTTGATCCTCTTATTAACTCTGTAAGGCTCTTGGTTACTTGATACCTTGAAATGAGGACATCCGTGGGTTATTTAGCAATTTTCTTTTCTAATTAAAAAGAAATTTCCTCAGCTGTAGATAAATGCTGCCTTCCAAATACTTGAAATGTTACTTTGCTTTTGACTTATCATAGGGCAGAGAACAATATTCTTCGGTATATCCGATTTGTTCACTTACTCTCTAAAGTCACAGGCTTTTCAGTTTCTCTCTGATGCAGGAATTATTTGCTACCCTTACTGCCCTATGTACATTAGTATTTGCACTATCCCTTTCGGAACTCTTTCTATTTAAACTCTATTCTTTTGAGATATCAAGCTGAGAACAGACGCATTGTTAAAGGCAAGGGTGAGCATTTTGTTTACCTTGGGACCTTATGAGTTAAGAAATGTCTGTCCTGTTCCTTGTGCAACCTAACATTTTAACTATTCTGTAAGCAGAAGTTCATACTGAGCATAGACATGGGTCTTTTTCCTTTGTGGCTGCATTACATTTCCAAGCTAGTAATGCAAAGGAGTTGTTCAGACCATTTCCTTTGCATTTGTCTGTGTCCTAGCTGTCACGTTGCTTCATCAGGACTCTCTCGAGGACTTCCTCCTGCTTTTTTCTAGTTTTGATTAATCTAAAGAATTTTTTTTCCCCTATTTGTCTATTCTCTAGTTGTCTCAGGTCACATATAAATATAATTAGCACCACTAGTTTCAGTCTGGGACTTAAGCACGCTCAAGTGTAACCTTCCATCATACTGAGAAGCGACCCTTTATTGATGCATCTGTTCCTACAGTGTTTGCAGGCCGTATCACTGCTTATCTTTCACACCATGATTTACTTATCTTCTTGTACAGAACTCTGCCAATGGCTTTTTGAAAGTGCTGCTGAACCATGTCAGCCACTTCTGTTTCCATCTGCTGTCTCATAGGGTGGTGAAAAGTGAAACAATCCCTCCAAGTCCCTCTGTCTGAGCAGCAGTTTAAGGAGTGCAAGAATCACAGTTGTGACTGATCCATTTGCCTTTTGTTCCTCTTACTCAAGAAAAGGACAACTGAAAAAATCTTCCCTGCTACAGCGTTTGACTTATGCCTTTCTTGTTGACAGATTCTCACTTTTACAGCCTTGTCTTTCTCTATCTTAAATTAAATCAACTTTAGATATCATTGAAGCCAGACATCCTTTGAAACGTCATGCTGTTTGAAACGTCATGCTGATAGGCAGAGGCAGATATCAGCTAAGCAGCAGGTATTAAAATACCAAGATCAACTTTAGGAAAGGAAGATATAGCTACTTTACAAATGCACTTTCAATTTTTTTGTTCTTCCCTGTGCTCCTAAAAGGAAAGCAGCAGCACTCTTTGATCTTAGAAGACTGCAACGCATTACGGAGTGTAACAAAACTGTTTCCTTGCTTATAATAACAGCCAAATTGTTTTATTCTTTCCCAGCATTTTAGTATTAGATGGCCCTGCAAATTGCAGAACAAAGCAGCTGATACTAAAAAGGAAGAATTCATCTCTCCTCATTACATGATTCAAAAAGGGACTGGAGAAATGCATGGCATGAAAAATCCATTGAAGCCATTAAACACTGCCTCTGGCTCAAGAAGTCCCTGACCTGCAACATGCTGCAGAGTAGGGAAATATCCCTATATATATATATATCCTCCCTGATTATGTAGTCTTTCCTTTCTGTGCTATCTGCTGTTGGCAGCTGTTGAAGAAAAGGTACTGGGCAGAATGGAGACCCTCTGCAGGGCCCCGCTCTCCTGGGGGATAGAGGAAGGACAGGTATTGAGTGGTGGCACATGTGCATGGAAGGCCAGGTTTGTCCTGGAGAGACGAGGGTGAGTTAGTACACCTTGTTGTAAGGCAGTTGGGTCTTCTCTCTTCTTTACGTGGAGCACAGGAACTGGAGCTGCTAATCGTTTCCTTCTGAGCAAAAGCAAAAACTTCCCTAAGGCAGCAGGCGCTTCAACACAAACAGAGGATATTGTTGCTTTGTGAAATTCTTTAATGAAGATTATAGAGACTGTATTCAGCACCTTTGAAATACGATGTCTTTGATCAGCTGTGTGTGCAAAGATGGGCTGAGGTAAAAGACAGGGAGAGAATGCACGGTTCCTGTTAATCAAAATGATTGATTACTACAGTGTGTGATAGCTGGAAACTGATTAATGTTCTTAATGAATTACTTTAATCTATTTGTGGGTTTCTTTTAAGTCTCTTGTTATCAATACCTTCCTTTGCTAAAGCAAATTATTTTTCCTCTCTTTTTTAGGATGGTTTATCCAGATAGCCACATTCAGAATTACAGATGTTAGAAATCTGAGGTTGCTTATTCACAGGCAGGAGATTTAACTAATTATTATCTAAAACATATGACCTTCTAATAACCTTCCGCAGAAAAGCAAGATGCAGAATGACAGAGTAGTAATTAGAGAAATCACAACTGTCAAATTATGGCTTCTGAGTAACAGTTTAATCACTGATTAGTTAATGCTGGTCAGTGTCTTGCTCTTTAGGAGGACAAAGTATAAATCCCAGTTGACTGACCTTACTGTCCTCCTGCATGATGGGCTGGGGCTCCTTGCCGCAGCCTGGTGCTGCTGGAGCATCCCCTGCCTCCTGTGGTGCTGCCCAGGAGGTGGTCATCCTGTGTTCCCCCCGGGACTCAGCAGCTCTACTCAGTGGGGGGATGCTAAGGGGCTGGGGGCTTTTCGGGAGTTGCTGCTCTCAGCTCAATCAAGAAGAATCGGTATGTCCACACCTAGGGTTTGGCAGAGGTGATGGCAAATCGGTTGCCTGATTGATATTGTTTCTGCTCAATTAGGAAAGCATGAAAACAGCGTGTCATCACTGCGGTCTCTGGTCCCATCGTGCATCCCGTCACAGTGGCAGTGCTGTGCTGTCAGACCATAGGTCCCAGTCTCTCCAGAATTTCTGTCTCCTCTTTAATGGAAGTTGCTAGAAGAAAATCTCTCTTAAACCTCAAATTTAGTAGCTCTGGAACAAAATATTTGAATCACCCAGCTGCTTAACACCTGGTTAAACACCACTCAGCTACTTGGCAATAGTTAAATTCACCTTTATTAGGTAGACTTGATGCCAGTGCCACTCTCCCTAAGCTGCAGTCATCACTGGTCCTTTTAAAAGATCCCAGGAGATGTCTCACCAAAGGGGCTGCCTTGGGTCAGTCATTCCAAGGAAGACAAAGGGTCCTATAATTTTTAATTTATCATTCATCCTTCCTTCCTACAGCCAAGACATGTCCTCCTGTGTGGTGCAGAAGCTCATCTGCTTCCTGTAGGTCCTCTCTCTCGTTTCTTTTTAAACATGCCTCTGTGCTTGCAGAAGGTTTTCCTAATACAGACTTGTGATATCTGCGTACCCAGTGTAACTCTGGGACACTGTGGAGACTTGGCTATGGAAAGAAATACTCATTCTTCCTAGCGCAGGGTGGTGTCACGACCCAAACTGGGCTGCCCAGGGAGGATCATGGCGGTTCTGTGATTCCTGATTCCCTTGGCCTAAATTAAGGTGAAACGACACCAAACGATCGATTAAACACTTTATTAATGACAAAACAACAACCTGAACTTGGAAAGCATAACAGTAGGCAACCTGAACCAGGAAAGTGCAACGATAGGCAACGTGGGTTCTAATCATAGAATCATAGAATCGTTTAGGTTGGAAAAGACCTTTAAGATCATCCAGTCCAACCATTAACCTACACTACCAAGTCTACTCTAAGCCAATCAAGGGTAGACTAGACTAAACCATGTCCCGAAGTGCCACATCTACCCGTTTTTTGAACACAAAACGGGTAATTGAAATAATACTTATAAGAGGAAAGGAAAAAGAAGAAAAGAAAAGGAGAAAGAGAGAGAGATCTCATCGCCCTTGGATCTCGCGACGTCGATGGTAAACGTGGCAGTCCTCCGGTGGTGGATGCACTGCTCTCAGAGCGCAGGGCCTCCAGCTGCGCCAGCGGCACCGGCAGCGGGGGAGCCCAGTCTGGAGCAGCAGCCACGCGGAGTCCTCCGACGGTGGGCGCGCACGTGGCTCCTCCAAGTTGTGTCTTTTATAGGCTAGGCCCTGCCTCTAGTCTCACCCCGCAAGGACCCACACAGTTCTTGTTCCAGAATGTTCTTCATGTTCTGCGCAGGTGTCACTGTGGGAGGGTGGTTGCGAGGGATCTTTTGGGTGGTCATGAGTCCCTTCCTCAAATGAACTCCGCATGACCTTCGGCCATCGGAACGCGGAACTGCACATCCTCCCACATGCCTCTCAGCTCCAGGCCAATCCGGCTTCTCACCTGTGGTGCTATGCAGACCCCATTTTATCACTATGGAGACCTTAACTTGCCTCACCACAATGTTTGCGGCATTAACTCTTTCAGTCTCTCACAGGTGGTCTGCTGCTTCCCCATGCCAGCCGATCGAGCACCGGGAGTTGTTAGATACAGCAGCCGCTGTCAGAGCTGCCCGTGACTTTGTGTGTCGCATTTTACCTGGAGTGCTGCGTCCACCTCTGGAGTTCTCAGCACAGGAAAGACGTGGACCTGCTGGAGCGGGTCCAGAGGAGGGCCACAAAAATGACCCGAGGGCTGGAGCGCCTCTGCTATGAGGCCAGGCTGAGAGAGTTGGGGTTGTTCAGCCTGGAGAAGAGAAGGCTGCGAGGAGACCTCGTTGTGGCCTTTTCAATACTTAAAGGGGACTTACAAGAAAGGTGGGGACAGACTTCTTAGTAGGGCCTCTTGCGATAGGACAAGGGGTCATGGTTTTAAACTGAAAGAGGGTAGATTTCAATTGGACATAAGGAAGGTATTTTTTATGATGAGGCTGGTGAAACACTGGAACAGGTTGCCCAGAGAGGTGTTAGATGCCCCATCCCTGGAAACATTTAAGGTCAGGTTGGACGGGGCTCTGAGCAACCTGATCTGGTTGAAGATTATGTCCATGCTCATTGCAGAGGGGTTGGACTAGGTGACCTTTGAAGGTCCCTTCCAACCCAAACCATTCTATGATTCTATGAACACAGAGCCTGCAGGCAGGTATTTGGTGTTTTGTTGGCTGGAGGAGGAAATGCATCAGGTCCATCCATACAGAAGCCTCCAGCATTACGTATTTGTCTTCTGGATTAAATTCAGCCTGTGAAGGTAGTACCCCTACCTACAAGGGTAGTGCCCATGGCGTGATGAGTGCTCGTGTTCAGGGCTGGCACATCCCCACCGCAGTCACCCGTGCTGTGAGGAGATTAAAGAATATTATACGGTGAAGAAGCAGGCTGCTTTTTTTTTTTTTACCCCTAAGTTCTCCACGCTCATCAAGTTTGAAAGCCTGGGGCAAGATTAATTAAAATCAATGGAGCAAAGCAAATTAAGCACTTAAAAATGCGCTTTGGGGGCTATCAAACCCAGAATAATTCAAAATAAATATTCAAATGTCTGGGGCTTGTTATAAGATTATTTTATCATTCAGCCCATTCATCCTCTCTCTTTCTCTCCTCCTTATTTCTTTATCTGCTTTTCACAGGGCTCAGCTGATGCTCTTTCCTCAGCGTTTCACACCAGCATGTCTCTGTGCAATCTCAGGACTCTGCTCCCACGCACCTAAAATAAAAATCACACTCCAAACACACAGCATAATCCAGCAACTCTCACTCACACTAGTAAGCCTTGCAGAGATATAAATAGCACTATTTAGGTTAATGGGATGGTTTGTGAGAAAAAAGAGTAGGCTCACAATTCTAAGTAGCAATCATGGGATGAAAATCTTCATTTTGTTTTGAGTAGAAGAAACACACTTTTGTATTGTGTATATATGATTATCAGGAAAAATCCTATCACTTGCAGGTATCTCCAAATGCCTTAAGCTGTCTCCCCAGTTGTCTTCCAGATTGTAGCCCAGACTAGACTCAGCATCCTCCATACAGGAGGAGTTGTAAGGGCAGATATTCACTCTATGAAATCTCAGCTCTGTTTGGTTTTGGTTTTTAAGTCAGTCTGTGCTTCTGTGCCACCTGAGTGGTCCTATATGACCCTGTCTGGTAGGAAAATCTGCTGACTAATATATGCCTGCTTCTGCTTGAGGTCTTAGTGACTCTTTTAAAGTGATTCCAGACATAAGAGTCCATCACTAGTGCATGGACTTATTCAATACTTCGTAGTATAATTCCAGATGTTATGGGGGGACTATGAAGGTGATCATTGAAATGTCTAGCAAAATAGTCATTGTCTACTTAGACTGTATTCAACCTGATTACACAAGGTGAGCAGTGGCATTCAGAACTGCATTGCATATTTAACAAAACTTATATTGAATTTATCGCTTGAAGGAATAGGTAGGAATCTGGAGATAAATCCTCCAGATTACAATGTGTCTTTGGCTCTGTGTGGTAGGAAGAAGACTCTGAGTCCCCAGGGTCCCAGCTGCTTGTCTGTAAACCATGTGCTGCACTGGGCTGTGTATATTCTGAGTCACCAGTCTTCTCTCAATGCTAAAGCAGTAGTATTGCATGATGAGTAGGAAACACTTAACAGTTACCTGCAGCCCAAACTATGGTCTTCTTTTTTGTGGTATCAGAAAAGAGATCAACACATATGTCGAGGTACCACATAGAGTTGTTACTTCAGATCTTTTTTTTTCCCCCCTCTTAAATAATTTTCTGAGTTTCCTCCATTTAGCTGGGTGATTGGAGTGACACTGAAGGGTGCTGCACTTGTGCCAGTCAGAATCAAAACTTGCTTTCAGAAGTCTTCTTTGCTTCCTGAGTGTGAGAGGTATTGCTACCCACAACAGATCTACTGGTCCTCTGGCTCCTGTAATAAACTTGTAGCCCCTGAATACAATTTTTATTTTGGAAAAATGTTTGGGGTTTGTTTGTTTTTCTCTTCTAAAGTTAAATGCATGACGGTTTGCTCAAGTCAATATGGAGACATCAAAGCTGTGTGATGTGAGCCACTGCACAGAGAGACTTCACTATGGGGACAGTGCAGCATTGACCAGGACTTCATTCTGAGGATACTATAATTTTGATCCTTACTGAATTTCGCTTTTTCAAATGTATCAAAGACATCTAAAAGTGTGAGGTGCAATTTTGTACGCAAAGATTGAACAGGAAATAAACTGAGGGCTAATGGGTGGCCTGGGTGAATGAGTAAATGCACTAAATTCACCTAGAGACATACCAGTCTAAAAGGTTCAGCTCAATAATCTACAATTAACAGTTTCTGGATTAATAAATTTCACCTTCAAGCCTTATGGAAGGCCAGCAAAGGTAACACAAGTGCTTCCAGGGATTTAGCAGCTCTGATGGGTTGCTGGATTTTGTAGGTGTAGTTGACAGACAAGAGAAATAAAGGAAAAAAGTAGCTAATTCAAATAAAAAACCTTTTCAATGGCAAATTGCACAGCTGTTCCTTTACTTCTGGGACATTTTGATAGAAAAATGAACAACTTGGTAAAAAAAGTGGATACTTTCAAGGTTTTAGTTGTTGAAAATCTGGAGAATACTGAATCGAAGTCTTCAGAGACCTTTTCCTCTAATTACCTCTACAGATTATTTCAAGGGGTATTGCTAGCAAAGAATCATAGAATCATAGTGGTCTGCATGGGAGAGAAAAAGACTTTTTGCCACTCCTTACTGCTTTTAAAACACAGAAAGCTAAAAAAAAAGGCAATTTACCTCGATGTATTTCTGCATTAGGGACTAAGAAAACTTTCTTATTTCAAAAGAGCCTTTTCAAGATTTGGGTCTTCTATTGGCATGCTACACTTACAAAAACTCAGCTGGATAGGGAAGGGCATGTTGAGAATTTGCCTTCCTGAGGGAAGTTTAGACTTACTCCAGTTAATAAAAATTAGTCAAACATTACAGAAAAATTCTTTCTGATCAATTTATACTTTCAAATAACTAATTCAGTTTGGGCTGACTTGCACCCAGTGTATGCTTTTCATAAACATCTGAGTGATGAAATTTTACTGGCATGGATGCTCACAGCGAGTGAATACATACACTAACTATTCAATTAATATTACTTGCTTTCACATAGTGATTAAAGGTCCTCACTGGGATTGGAGCCCCCCGGAGCCAGTTTACATAAGGAAATGTCCAAGACCCCATCCTATAATTCATGGTTTCCTTTTCAAGGCCAGGGTTTCTGTCCTTCCTCTCTAACTCTTTCTCCCCTCTCTGGTCCCACGTTTAAAAAAGACCACAGATAAAAAAATAAGAAAATAAAATCTAAGCTTCTTCCTTCCTATGCCTTGTCCCAAACTTGTTTTATCCATGTACTTCTCTCTCTATTTTTAATGTTGAGACAAACATTTGGTTTCTTTGGAAAATTCTAGCTCTGCAAATTTCAATGTTCAGGTGTTTGTAGAGGAAAATCTGTTTTATCTAGGAAGCATTTGCTCTTCTGCTGTCTTCTGAGGTGATATAAATATTACAATCATGTACTGATAGGTAGACATACAGCTGATGTTGTCCCATCTAATAAAGAGGAATATGAAGCAGAATATCTATTCTTCACCATATATATTTTATTCTTTAGAAAGGGTACTAAATTATAGACTGGTGTCTTCCTCAGTCCATCAAACTGAGACCAGCCTTGCTCAAATGCTTTGCAGCAAGCCTTGCAGCTTTTGGCAAGAAAATGTCCCAAAAGGGCAGATGTAATGCGAAGGCTGTGGGACCCCTCTGTATAGTCTTGTAAATACTGCATATTTTGGTGAGAATTAAATAGCTGATATTTTGCTCAGTGGAAAGGTAAGGCCTAAAGCCATCTCACCGGGCTTTACTTTGAGAAAGTTAATCTAGTATAAGTTGGTTTTCTAGGCTTCCTCAATAGTTAGTGGAGAGAGTGAAGTTCTGTACCTCCAAGGAGAACTATGGATAGTTCTACCCATAGTGCCAGGAACCCCACAAGAAGCTCTGGTTTCCGCCAAACAGCACCAGTTACTAGCAAAAGGCTACTGCTGAGCCCCAGCAGCACACGGGGTCATCGTGCCCAGGTTCAGGTGCCCTCCACAAGCCGATGACTGGGAAGTGTGAAATGGGTGACCGGCAGCCTGTGGTGGGAGGAGAGCAGATGTGGACCCCTGGGTCAGCCCTCAGAGAGGCAGAAACTGCTGGGAGGGGGCCGTTTCCCTGTCCTGACATAGCCAGATCACTGGGGGAAAACCTGCTTTGTTTGGCAGGAGAAGGCTGAAATAATATGCAAACAGTATTTGCTATTTTTCCTAATCTTGCTTTTCTGGTTGTCAAGTTGCTGCTGGCATTGTTGCCTATGTGCATGTCTATCACAGGAGAGCATGCTAGCTATGGACAACGCTCTTGAAACTGCTGTCAGAGCAGGGCTCCTGTCCTTCCCTGCATTACCAGCTGTAAAAGTGGCTGCCAAGAACATTTTAAATATATTCTCGTGATTCAGTTGTAGTTGAGGGTTGCAGAGAGGAAGGAAAATGGCTTGTGGTGGTAATCCTGCCCACAGCGCAGCTCCTCTGTCTGTTAGCAGGGGACTCCACTGTGAACATTGTCCCGGCGTGCTTGCCAGACAAGAATATCATCCATCATGGTCTGTGACTAAGGCGTTTTCACCTACAGCAAATCTGATCCAATTAGAAACTCTGTACAGCCCTTGCCAAAATACTTGCATTTGAATACTTCTCCCTAGACACAGAATTCTTCCTTACCACCAAAATAATGTTGAAGTTACAATAAACTGCTATTGTTCAAAAGCCAGTGTCCTGTAATAATCATATTAATTCTCCCCCCATCCATGCTTAAATGAAAACCTGTCCATGCCACTGTTCAGTTTCCCTGGTTACAGTGACTTTCTGTTATTCAGGTGCGAATTTCTGATGTTAAACACCGTGTCTTATTGCTTTTGTGCTATGGTAGAGGTTAGAGTGGATGGGTGAGCTTTTCTCTGAGTAAAAACAACATATTCTTATTAACTTACATAAGAATGATAGCACTTACACTATGAACATGTTTGTATTTTTTAAACAATTAGAGGATGTTGTGGTTTAACCCCGGCCAGTAACTGAGCCCCACACAGCTGCTCGCTCACTCCCTCGCAGTGGGATGGGGGAGAAAAATGGAAGAGTAGAAGTGAGAAAACTCATGGGTTGAGATAAAGACAGTTTAATAGATAAAGCAAAAACTGTGCACACAAGCAAAGCAAGACAAGGAATTCATTCACCACTTCCTATTGGCAGGCAGGGGTTCAGCCATCTCCAGGAAACCAGGGCTCCATCACGCCTAACAGTGACTTGGGAAGACAAACACCATCACTTGAAATGCCCCCCCCTTCCTCCTTCTTCCCCCAGGTTTATATGCTGAGCATGATGTCATGTGGTGTGGGATATCCCTTGGGTCAGCTGGGGTCAGCTGTCCCGGCTGTGTCCCCTCCCAGCTTCTTGCGCACCCCCAGCCTGCTCGCTGGTGGGGTGGGGTGAGAGGCAGAAAAGGCCCTGACTCTGTGTAAGCACTGCTCAGCAGTAACTGAAACATCTCTGTGTTAGCAACGCTGTTCCCAGCCCAAATCCAAAACATAGCCCCATACTAGCTACTATGAAGAAAATTAACTCTACCCGAGCCGAGACCAGCACAGAGGAGTACTTCTTAATCAACAGAGGAGTAAAAGTGAGAAAACATTATTGTGCTTGGTTACCAAACATACAGTTTTTGTATAAAGTTTAATGAATATTTGATTTACATCTTTGTAATTTTAAGCAAAGCAATTGGATATTTTAAATACATAGGAAAATTTTACTTTCAGTGGTTATAAGGTATATTCTGTATTGCTGCTTCAGCTTCAGCAATGAATGAATGGTGGCAGCTTTCTTACCTGTAGTACTGCAGGTTGGGATGGTTAGGGAACTGTTTCAGAATCCCCTTTGCCAGTGATGCGAAAGCAATGCAGGCAATTTGCAGGATTAAACACTTTCTCACATTTATACTTCCACCCCACCACCTCTTCCAGTGCTGGTGTGGATGCAATGATTTCTCTTGCCCAGAGGCTGCATTCAGACCATCCCATTTTAGAAGGTTACAGCTGGAAATATTGCAAATCTCATTCCTTCTTCTCTCTCATAATGTATGCTTAATATACATTGCCTTTCATTCCACTTGGACCATGAAAATTGGTTACACGGAGAGTTTTGCGACATCTACTCCAGCACTGGAGGAGAATGGTTGGAAGTAAGCATCCTTAAATCTTGGCACTGTGTGGTTCTTTCCATCATACTTCCATTACAGCATTGCTTTGGCCAGCAACTTTTTTTGTACTTAGAGATTGATTGTCAATGTGCTTATTTTACAGATATTCCTGCTGTGTAAAAGGGAAAAGGTGGTTTATTATGAGTTTTACCCAATTATGTTACATAATCCCACAAAAGACAGAAATTAGTCTCTTCAGTTTTGTCAACTACTATATGTTGTTCTGACACCAACATTACCTAACATGTTCTGTCCTGGCATATGTCTGTTATAGAAGCACAGAAACTGCCATTTTAGATCAAAACATAATTTCCTTGTGTCTGGTATCTTGTCTTTGATAGCTGGGTGGAGAAAAAAGTATAAATAAAGATTAATAGGCCTTCAAAGAATGCATTGTGGTTTGGGGACTTTTTTCTTACCTAAAAGAGTAAACACTTTTGGTTTTCCAAAATCCAGGCCTGGCATGGGGTTATTGACTAATGATTTTTTTATTTTTCAGTTTAAATAAAAATGTTCCATCCAGAAACAGTAAGGAAGATTTTCTATGTCATGGATCAGGAGTTGATAATCTTTAACTAATAGATAGCTCCTCTCTCCTAAGCAAAGGGCTAATTTCTCAGAAGATACTACAGTGAAAAGTCAACTGCCCATCCTAGCAGTTAAAATGAAGCCCCTGCTCTGAAGGCGGTCAAAGGGTATGGACATGTTGTGCAAGCACTTCCATCTTACAGACACCTAAGCTCCACACAAGCTCACCTGTACGGTGAGCTCACCCGCACCGTGCTGCACAAAGGTAGGGGCTGGCTCTGTAAGTCGTAGCCACGCTAGTACCATGCTATGCCCCGGCTCACCATCTCTGCTCATCAGCAGAGCAAATATCCCCAGACGTAGGTCCACACTGATGACCTGTGTTGCTCCCCATCTCAGAGCTTGCTACATCAGCGTTATTTGGGGAAACTCTGCACTTTCTTGCACTGCGTGTTACCAACCTACCTGTGCATACCCTGGGAGAAGTGTGGATGTGCTTCCTGACAAGTAAGCTACAAAGCAGCTGTGCAACATCACTGAGCAGGCCAGTGTAAAAAGAGCATCTCTGATTAAGAGTCACTATTTTCCTCCACCATGCAGTTTGCACAGTGGAATTGAGTAACCCACATATGCCCAGCCATGCTGGGTTGAATTTCCTTCAGACATTGCCCAGTTTCTGTGAGGTCTCTGCGGCTGATTGTATTTGTCTTAAGTGCAATGGTGTTAAGAGGAAGCTGCAGCTGGAGAGCTGGAGGGAATGGGAAGAACAAGGAGATGGTAGTAGAAAGAAAAGAGTCTCTGGGACCAATCTCTCCTGTCAGTAGATCATAGTCTTCAAGAGGCATCCAGTGAGTTGTACACACCTAGTTGGCAGGATGAGAGCGGTAAAAATAACCTTAAAAGTAATACAAGAAAAGCTTGTACCATAAAATGTTATAATGTAGTTTCTTTCCTAACACTTATACGGCCTTCTGTACATTAAAGACACTTTCCAAATAGTTAAAATTCAGTCACGTGAGTCAATTTGGATGAGATTCCTTTTACCTAATTGTAGCTGTCTAGGTGGCTTTCCCCCAGTAATTACTGGAGGGAGAAAGAAAGGTATTTGCAGTGAGATTCATTCAGACAGCCTCTGATTTGGGTTCCCCTACAAGTGCCCAGGTAGGCTGTCACATTCAGCTTATCAACATCATCTGACCCTGTGAGAAACACATGAAAATCGGTTAGACGAGCCACATAAAGCAAGATATACAGGGAGCTTTCAGTCTAGCTTTGTGTGATATTTAACAAAAATACCCTATGGACTCTTCTGTATAACAAGATTTTTAGCCTGGTTTCCCCTTGAAATGAGGCATATGCAATCATGCTGTCTTCCCATCTGTCACGTCCTTCTCAGAAATTTTATTATCAATGGGTGTATTTCAGTCAGATCTAACAGAAGAGACCCAAATGTCATATCTTCCTGAGAGGTCTGACACTGACTAGTTTGACAAGAGAGTCCCAAATTAGTATATTCACTGGATGAAAAACGGCAACGAGAGCTCGGTGGTTACCAGTTTGACCTCGTGGCTGGCTGGTGACAGCCTATGTACAATAAATACACATGGAGCTGAGAACCAGTTACAGCCTCTGCTGCTTTTTATCTGGTCAGCAGTTAGGGGATAAGGGAGTAAGGAGATACCTTTATGTTTGGGGAATTTGAAGAGGAGGAGTAAGAGACTTGGAATTACTGAGGTATTGTATCTGAGAGCTAGTGATATAGGACACAGAGCCATAAAAAGGTTGCCTAGTTCTGCTGCTCCCAAAAAAACCTTTTAGCCTGTATTTTTAATGTCAGCAGATTAAATACATTTTCAACATTTTCACTTCACAGCACCTACCTTAGAACTGACACACAAAATAATGATGAACCCACACAGCTGTTTGTAGAATATTCTCAAATTATCCACTCATGTATCTGTATGCACATTGTTCATGTTGAATTCTCTGAATTCAGCATCCTTCCAGGACATGTTACTTAAAGCACTATCTGTAAACCAATTTCTCAGTATAACCTGGATGTTAATATTTTGTAAGTTTGAAATATTTGAACATCAACATGATTTACAGAGTCTATTTTAATTATCTTGAACAAACAGTTATCATTTCAATTCTGTAACTACGGAAATGAAAAGAATAAGGCAGGATGGAAAAATAAATGACAGAATCACCTGTGCAGAAATGATAATACATGGGTTAAATAGAGTCCAAGAGAGCAGAACGGTGGAAAGTGCCAAATGGTGACCCAGCTTCCAGAAAGATTAATAGTAAGGGCCATTATTTTGCTGTTCAGTTTGAAATGGGATTCCCCATTGACTCAAAAATTGCGCCATGATATTGCCAGAATATTCCCATTACTGTTTTACTTTATTTTGCTATTCTTGAGGAGTACCCTCTTGTTGGCATAAGATTTTTTTACTGTTTTTCTTTTCTTTCCTCCCATATACCTCCCCCTGGCTACACTTTCTGAGTTTCTTTTACCAGTCTTCTCTCCATCTCTCCATCAGAGCCTCCTCCATCAAGACAGCATCTCATTCCTCCTCCTTCCTAATCTACCCAGTCCAGTCTCTTTTCCAGCAGCCCACTCACTCTTTGCACTCTCAAAGGCCAAAGGGTTTGTCGACAGTTTAGCTTTTCCCTTCCTCACTCAGTGCCCTCCTGAGCATTCAATTCTGTCATCTTCCCTATGTAGTGAGACAAATTTAAGCAAACAGATGTGATAATATCTTCATGCCCCACTGAACTATCCCATCATCTTCTTGTTGCCACCCTTATCTTTGTTAGCTTTCCCTTCTATCTGCCTTGTCTTGGGTAGTAAACCATGTGCAGTCCTAGGCAGCAAACTCTTTGATTCAGCAGAAGTATCTTTCTATTTCAATGCTCTATGACAAGTAATGCAAGCAAGAGTATATTCCATACTGCTAACTACTACATATTTCACAAGCTCTGAATCTGATCAATCGACACCAAGGGAAACCCACTATTTTTCTATTCCCCACACAGTGTGTTTAGATTTTACTGTTTAATCAAGAGACGCTTAGCTCATTTGAACTGACTTATGTGCAATTGTCAGTCGTCAATTCCCACAGTCTAATCAACAGCCTAATAACACACAGTAAACAGTCATCATGCTCGAACCTAGCAGCATGCTGCATGTTGAGGCAGCGATCTTGAATTCAAGGACAAAACTCATTCTGGATCCACCCTCGTTGGGCCAGAGAATGATTTTCATTTGCCTTGGCAACCAGGAGGAAAGCTGGTCATGTGGTGCAGTAGATGTGTAAATTTGCTTTTGTTTTTGTTTTTGTTTTTTTCTAGTCAAAGAGTAAATTTGGCAGAGGTTTTTATTTTCTGTACAAAAATATAGTACCTGGAGGTAGTTAAATGAATGCTAGAGAAAGCAGCTGTAGCTCAGTAGGCTTTATGAGTTGTAGAACACTTGGGCAAAATCCTGTTTGAAAAGTGCTAATGTGAGTAAATTTAAGAGTGACTTCTGAAGCTGAGTTCATCAGTTATTCCCAGTAGAGGTCAAAAATTGGAAATATATCACATCCCCCTGAAAAAACATTATGTAGCTGTTTCTTTCCATTACAGCATTAACAGAAACATCTATATGAAAATATTTCAAATTATTTGTAAGGAATACAGAGCGCTCTAATTTATTCAGACTTCTCATAATCTCACATTATAAGACTAGATGTCTTGTAGAATAAATTCACCAGATGGCTATATCGATGTCACCAGGATGTACTTTTGTGTGTTAAGCTGTAATGATATCATCATGCTGTAATGACATCATGCCGTAATGACACCATGCCAGTAAAAACCCACTAAACAACATTTTTAGTTAAGGAACACTAAATTCATAAATTTACAGGTTAAATTTACCATTTCAGTAAACATACATCACACATATATCACAGGCAGAGCTATGTGTGTGCAGGTGTGCAGGTGCTATAGGCAAAATGCTGCCTGTTGTAACCTGCCTTTAGTGCTCAAAATCTATGTATGTTATGGTTGGTTAGTTAGAGATGTTGTTTGAATTCCATCTTTAATTTTCTTGTTCTGAATTACAGTCAAAATCATAATGTTGCAGTTAATAACTAGCAACAGTTTGACAAACTGGATGACACAATTTGTTGCCGAGATAAATAATTTCTTTCAACTGGAAAACAGAACATCATTCATAATCTAAAAGAATTGTGTACAGAAAATGTATCTTTTAATGGGGAAGTGGCACTGATGTAATGAGTGTATAATTACATTTTTTAAAATGATTTCCCAAAGTACTCTCAGCAGGGGGACGTCTGTTCAGATTGGCATTTCTATGCTTTTTATTGTTTAGGTCCTGCTCCTGGGGGTTACCTTTGCATTGCTCACAGACAAAAATCACTTTCTATTCATAATTTTCCATTCAAAGAAAACAATTTTTTATCAAGAAAAGTTATATTTTTTGAGAATGTAAAGTCAAAAAGTGTTAGGAAATTTGATTATGGTCTCCACATTTGGTGTGACTTACCTCCTTTGCAGTTTCAGTGCATTGTACTTTGTTGTTTAAATTTGCTTCAACATTTGCATGTGATGTGTCTGAGATACCATGAAGGGTTTGGTACTAACTAAAGAGAAAACACAGTTATATGAATTACTCTAGGGCAGGGGAGGCAGATCAAAAGAAGGAAAATCCAAAGCTGACAAAATTTTTCACTCCAATTTTGACGATATTTCTGAATTTGGAATTATCAGACAGAGTGCATTTGCATTTTAATTGTTTAGACACAACTTATCCAGAAGCAAATAGTCATTTGGGGGCCGTATTGAGCATTTTAACAAGGCAGAAAGATAATAGAATAAATGTCTCACTAATATACATCCTACTTAACTCCATCAGGGACAAAAAAAATTGCAAAAACATGGGGCCAATGCCTGCAGTAATGTTTTTCTTTTCAGACATGCTGTAACAAAACAGTGTTTCTGTATTAGAAATATTGGCTTAACCAAATCCAGTACTAAAATCTGGTTAAAATGATGTCGCTTCCCATGAGCACAACATGTAAACCTATCTAATGCGTGAGTATAAGCACAGCAGATGATCACACAGTTTGTGATGGAAAGCTGCGTGTTGCCTAAATCCCTCTGAGGTATCTACCTGCGGCTGAAGAGGACTTTGACCAGAAAGAGAAAAACAATTTGAGTAAAAGTATCTGAAATATCCCTTGGCTGAATAAGATGGACTGCCATCCTCTCTCTCTAAAGCTATCTGTCTTGTAATTCCTTCCAGCCAGATCATTTTTCTGTGGCCCAGATTCTGTTAACATTATATTAAATTTATTGCACATTCATTATTCTATTTAAAATATGAGACTAACTCCAGTGTGACTGCACTGTGTGAGATCAGAATTTCTCTATGGTTGCTGTATAAATGGAAACTCACGTACTTTGCAAATAGATATGCTGAGGGAACTGAAAACTCCAAAGTTATAAAGAAGGTTGTATTTAAGAAGGCTTAAGTAGGCTTTACTTCTAATCCTTTTTTTAAAAAATAGACATGCTGAACAATTATTCATTCAGAAATGGTAAACCATTAAAAAAGACAATGCTATAAGGTAAGAACTACAAATGAAATAAGGCCCATATCCCTTCTAATATGATTATAGTTACACATTAGGATATTCATGATCTATCAAGAGCATAAGAGCGTCCAAACCCTGGCTCATCTATACACAATTTGTTTAACAGAGCAGAGATAACATATTTAACAGAGCTGGAGCCCAAGTATTTATTTTCTTTTACAATAGTAAATGTCTACCTTTGCTGCCTGGGTTATTTTTTCTACAGCAAAGGAAAATAAATCCCTAGACCATGGAGTGGGAGACAGAAAAGAAGCATGACAAAACCTCTTAGGGTGATGAATAAATTTCTAATTAAAGACAGAGCTCTTCGCAGTGCATGGGTACTCTGGCCCTCCTCACCTACAGTTGGCACTTTATGGCTTTCTTCATGGCACTTCATGCACTTTGGATTTACACTGCAGAAACTGTATGTTAGACAGACCAGAAGAAAGACTTCAGAAACACTAAAAATCGTAATACACCTTGGAAGAAAATGAAAGTATCTTCCAATTCACTGGCATGTGTATAGTACTTCAAAAAGTCTCTCTAAAAATTACTTGTGACTTGCTTCAGATAATATGCAGGAATGTACTCCAGTTTATCATCTTTTTCTTGACCAAAATTTAATTCTGTCCCAGACGTAGTCAGAGCTGTGTTAGTTTCTCATTTGCTCAAATGCCAGTGTTAATAAAGCCAAGGGAGATGCACAGGGCAGGATTCAGCTTACAAATTAATGCTTCAGTTTAGATGTCTATATGTGGAGGGCTATGTGCACACTCAGCATCCAGTAACTCCCAGTATAGTTACTGGAGATGTAGCTAATACAGTCAGTGGAACCTGGAAAGCTATTCAGCTCACCTGGAAGCAGGCACGTACAATTGATGAGTGAATTGCCGCCTAGACTCCACTGACTCTATTGACCACATCTCCACGGACTACAGCTGGAGTGTAAACAGTTCAATTTAGCCGTCTTAATCTCTGTGTACATTGCCGACATGAGTGCTGGTTGTTCTTACTCACGTCAGAATGAATTACTGAATGGAGCCAAAAAAATTCTGAATTATGTTGATGCTATTTGGTAATACTATGAGCAAGAACCTCTTACGTAGCTATGGAGTTTGGCTGCTTAACCAGACCTGCCTGAGTGTTTGAAGCACCCAAAACTGATGTGGTTAAAATCATCAGTTGCAATTTTATATCTTTCCGTACCTAATTTCCCATGAATTTTTAAAGAGCCAAAAGACCATAGTGATCATCTACATTGAGTCTCTGCTGAATACAGATAATTACTGTGTCAGTAGATCAAGGGGAAAGATTTAAAGGCATTGTTCCCCCTAGTAGCTCCCCTTAATGCTACTAGATATGGATTCACTCCAGGTCATGGACTAAGGAGGACTCACACAGCTGCGCAACCGTGTACCTCCCACCATAGGCTGTGCCTATAGCCAACCCTCCACTTACAGAACAAATGCATCTCAAAAGTTTTTAGTCTCCTTGCACTGATTTGGGGACTGCATGAGGGGGGGGTATGGATACACTCATGTTAGAGCCTTTGAAGCTCTAGTGTTCTAGACAAGGATTGTATTTCTGCAGCTTGAACCTGGATGCTGAAATACCAAAAATGTCCTACATGTCCCCATGAATAACTGTTCACTTTGAATATTTTTGAATGAAGGGACCTAGAAAAATTGTATCTTGTGACAAGTTTTATATGAAGTCGATGAAACAAACTGCCTGTTTCTTCATAATGTGTGCAGAGGGGCTGACCCTGGTGCCATTTAATGAATTTTGCACTTGACTTCAGTAGAAGCAAAGATGGGCCCATGGTGAATGCACATCCAGTGGAAATTACACCCAGGTGCTTTTCAATGAACTCTTTTTCCAATTTAAAA
Organism: Pelecanus crispus; assembly: GCF_030463565.1. Classification (NCBI taxonomy): domain Eukaryota; kingdom Metazoa; phylum Chordata; class Aves; order Pelecaniformes; family Pelecanidae; genus Pelecanus; species Pelecanus crispus. Next base: position 15,371,323 of record NC_134643.1, read on the forward strand.
TAAAGTCCTTATTTCTTTATTTTGACAGACAGTACTGTCAGTACTTATACATGTTGCTTTTCTCTACAATGTATTTACGTAGAAAAAGCTAAGCTCAGCTGCAGCCTTTGATGCTGAAGGAGGTGTTTATATGTGGCTTTACCTTCCCAGCCAAATGTACTGAAGTACTACAGTGTCACACCGTGAAGCACAGTCTGAGTAGTTAATATTACCTGGAGTGCACAGGGGAAAGAATGTTTTGAAGATATTCATGCTTGCAGCTTTTCAGGTCTTGTGCATATGTGTTTACAAACCTTAGATATCTGGCATGTATTTCATCAATGTCAGCCGTAATATAAATCTTCCCTGAGCAAATTATACAATATTATCTACATAGTAAGTAAAATGTACTGATACATCTGAAAGCATTGCCTGGAGTTTGAAGCTGTTGCAAGTATTATGATCCTAGACACTAATATTAACCTATCAGGGTGTTTAAATATGTCAAATTAGAAGCTTGAGAGCAGAAGGCTGGTTAACATTGCAGAAAGGGAAAAGGCATGTGTTCAAACATTTCTCCTTACATAAATCTTTAGAAATAGTGTTATGTATGGGGCCTGAAATTAGTCTGCTCAGGTCTGGTGTGTCTTAAAAGAACAAAGAGTGAATTTCATGTGTTTGAAAGTGAAGCTCTGATAACGCTATTCCTGATTCTTCTCCTGCAAACCAGCCCTATGTGTGCTGGCACCAGCACGCTTGCACCAGCAGGTCACCACAGTGGTGCAAGGAGGGTCTGCCCACCCTGAGACGAGGCTATGCCTCCAGGGCTGGTTTTTGCAGGCCAGGGCTGAAGCGCAGTCTTTACATGATGTATCTGTGCAGGACCCAGAAAGTTTCCTATAAATGTCAGGGTTTGGGGTGTACAACCATGGTGCCCTGATGGTTTCCCTTTCTACACAAGGGTGGGATTTAGGAGCAACATGTAGTACATAGAGCAGACGCTACAATGTGACTGTCAGGTCCTACCACCTGGAGAAGGAATGATGCTAACAGTGTCAGAAGTGGTCTCCTGCTTGTGGTGAGCATCTGGGTTGAACATCGAGTTCATGGGTCTCTGTAGCTGTGGGAGACCAGGCTGGACACAGGTTCCTGTGTGCATTGGCCCCAGTGCAGATCCCAGCAGAAGGCTGAAGTGGTGGATTTGTTTTAATCAAGTATATCAAATAATACTATATCAAGTAATATCAAGGCAGGTATCACAGTGGAGGCCTGTTGTAGACCACCCAACCAAGATGAAGAGGCAGACAAAATATTCTATAAGCAGCTGGGAGAAGACTCACAATCGTAGAATCATAGAATGCTTTGGGTTGAAAGGGACCTTTAGAGGTCATCCAGCCCAACCCCCCTGCAGTGAGCAGTGACAGCTTTAACCACATCAGGTTGCTCAGAGCCCCGTCCAACCTGACCTGGAATGTTGCCAGGGATGGGGCCTCTACCACCTCTCTGGGCAACCTGTTCCAGTGCTTGACCACCCTCATTGTAAAAAACTTCTTTCTTATATCTAGTCTAAATCTATTTTTCTTCAGTTTAAATCCATTATTCTTTGTCCTGCCACAACAGGCCTTGCTGAAAAGATTCTCCCCATCCTTCCTGTAGGCCCCCTTTAAGTACTGAAAGGCTGCAATAAGGTCTCCTTGCAGCCTTCTCTTCTCCAGGCTGAACAATCCCAACTCTCTCAGCCTGGCCTCATAGGAGAGGTGCTCCAGCCCTCGGATCATTTTTGTGGCCCTCTTCTGGACCTGCTCCAACAGGTCCATGTCCTTCTTGTGCTGAGGGCCCCAGAGCTGGACGCAGTGCTCCAGATGAGGTCTCACCAGAGCAGAGTAGAGAGGCAGAATCACCTCCCTGCAGAAGCACCTCCCTGGCTGCACTGCTTTTGATGCAGCCCAGGATACGGTTGGCTTTCTGGGCTGCAAGCACACATTGCCGGCTCATATCCAGCTTTTCATCCACCAGTACCCCCAAGTCCTTCTCCGCAGGGCTGCTATCAAGCCCTTCATCCCCCAGCTTGTATTGATATTGGGGGTTGCCCCGTCCCAGGTGCAGGACCTTGCATTTGGCCTTGTTGAACCTCATGAGGTTCACACAGGCCCACCTCTCCAGCTTGTCCAGGTCCCTCTGGATGACACCTCGTCCTCCTGGTGTGTCAACCGCACCACTCAGCTTGGTGTCATCTGCAAACTTGCTGAGGGTGCACTCAATCCCACTGTCTATGTCATTGATGAAGATGTTAAATAGCACCGGTCCCAATACAGACCCCTGAGGGACTCCACTTGTCACCGGTCTCCATGTGGACATCAAGCCATTGACCACAACCCTCTGGATGCAACCATCCAGCCAATTCCTTATCCACTGAACAGTCCACCCATCAAATCCATATCTCTCCAATATAGGGAGAAGGACATTGTGGGGACTGTGTCGAACGCTTTACCAAGCGTTGTCCAAGTAGATGACATCCATTGCTTTTCCCTTGTCCACTGATGCAGTCACTCCATCATAGAATGCCACTAGGTTGGTCAGGCAGGACTTGCCCTTGGTGAAGCCGTGCTGGCTGTCTCGAATCACCTCCCTGTCCTCCATGTGCCTGAGCATATCTTCTAGGAGGATCTGCTCCATGATCTTCCCAGGCACATAGGTGAGGCTGACAGGTCGATAGTTCCCAAGGTCCTCCTTTCTTCCCTTTTTAAAAATGGGCACAACATTCCCCTTCCTGCTACCCCTTGTTCTCATGGGGGACTTCAACTTACCAATGTCTGCTGGAAATACAACACAGCAGAGAGGAGACAGTCTACGAGGTTCCTGGAGTGTGTGGAAGATAACTCCCTGACACAGCTGGTGAGGGAGCCAACTAGGGAAGGCACCCCGCTGGACCTGTTGTTTGGGAACAGAGAAAGACTTGTGGGCGATGTGACAGTGGGAAGCTGTCTTGGGCATAGCGATCACAAAATGATAGTTTTCGATTCTTGGAGAAGGAAGGAGGAGGAGCAGCAGAACCACTACCTTGGACTTCCAGAGGGCAGACTTTGGCCTGTTCAGGAGAAACGTTGGCAGGGTCTCTTGGGAGGCAGTTCTGAAAGGCCAAGGAGTGCAGGAAGGCTGGACATCCTTCAAGAAGAAAAACTTAAAGTCGCAGGAGCAGGCCTTTCCCATGCGCTAACAGACAAGCTGGCAGGAAAGAAGACCAGCCTGGCTGAACAGAGAGCTTTGGTTGGAACTCAGGAAAAAAAGGAGAGTTTATGACCTTTGGAAGAAGGGGCAGGCAACTCAGGAGGACTACAGGGATGTCATGAGGTTATGCAGGGAGAAAATTAGAAGGGCCAAAGCCCAACAGCCTATTAATCTGGCTACTACCATAAAAGACAGTAAAAAATGTTCCTATAACTACATTAGCAACAAAAGGAGGGCTAAGGAGAATCTCCATCCTTTATTGGATGCAGGGGGAAACATAGTGACAAAGGATGCGGAAAAGGGAGAGGTACTTAATGCCTTCTTTGCCTCAGTCTTTAATAGTACGACCAGTTGTTCTCTGGCTAGCCAGCCCCTGAGCTGGAAAACAGGAATTGAGAGCAGAAGGAAGCCCCCGTAATCCAAGGGAAAATGGTTAGCAACCTGCTACACCACTTAGACCCACACAAGTCTATGGGGCCAGATGGGATCCACCCAAGGATATTGAGGGAGCTGATGGAAGTGCTCACGAAGCCACTTTCGATCCTTTATCAGCAGTCCTGGCTAACCAGGGAGGTCCCAGATGGCTGGAAGTCAGCAGATGTGATGCCCATCAGGGCCAAGGAAGTTTATGGAGCAGCTCATCTTGAGTGCCATCACGTGGCATGTACAGGACAAACAGGTGATCAGGCCCAGTCAGCATGGGTTAGTGAAAGGCAGGTCCTGCTTGACTAACCTGATCTCCTTCTATGACAAGGTGACCCACTTAGTCGATGAGGGAAAGGCTGTAGATGTTGTTCACCTTTATTTTGACACTGTTTCCCACAGCATTCTCCTGGAGAAACTGGCTGCTCATGGCTTGGATGGGTGTACTGTTCACTGGGTAAAAAACTGGCTGGATGGCCGGGCCCAAAGAGTTGTGAAGAACGGAGTTAAATCCAGTTGGCAGATGGTCACAAGCAGTGTTCCCCAGGTCTCTGTTTTGGGGCCAGTCTTGTTCAGTATCTTTATCAACGATCTGGATGAGGGGATTGAGTGCACCCTCAGTAATTTTGCAGATGACACCACATTGGGCAGGAGTGTTGATCTGCTTGAGGGTAGGAGGGCTCTACAGAGGGACCTGGACAGGCTGGATCAATGGGCCGAGGCCAGTTCTATGAGGTTCAACAGGGCCAAGTGCCAGGTCCTGCTCTTGGGTCATGACAACGCCATGCAACGCTACAGGCTTGGGGAAGAGTGGCTGGAAAGCTGCCTGGCTGAAAAGGACCTGGGGGCGTTGGTCAACAGCCAGATGAACATGAGCCAGCAGTGTGCCCAGGTGGCCAAGAAGGCCAACAGCATCCTGGCTTGTATCAGGAATAGTGTGGCCAGCAGGAGCAGGGAGGTGATTGTGCCCCTGTACTCGGCGCTGGTGAGGCTGCACCTGGAATACTGTGTCCAGTTTTGGGCCCCTCACTACAAGAAGGACATTGAGGTGCCAGAGCGTGTCCAGAGAAGGGCAACAAAGCTGGTGAAGGGTCTGGAGCACAGGTCTTATGAGGAGCGGCTGAGGGAACTGGGGTTGTTTGGCCTGGAGAAAAAGAGGCTGAGGGGAGACCTTACCGCTCTCTACAACTCCCTGAAAGGAGGTTGTAGTGAGGTCGGTGTTGGTCTCTTCTCCCAGGCAGCAAGCGACAGAACAAGAGGAAATGGCCTCAGGTTGCATCAGGGGAGGTTTAGATTGGGTATGAGGAAAAATTTCTTCATGGAAAGGGTTGTCAAGCATTGGAACAGGCTGCCCAGGGAAGTGGTTGAGTCCCCATCCCTGGAGGTATTTAGAAGATGTGTAGATGTGGCAGTTAAGGACATGATTTAGTGGTGGACTTCGCAGTGCTAAGTTAACAGTTGGATTCAATGATCTTAAAGTTCTTTTCCAACCTAAATGACTCTATGATTCTATGATAATTATTTTATCTGCATACCACCCTTCAGGTGTACCTTCAATGCTTTTTTTTAAGAAAATGTCAAAATCTTTCACATTGAGGTAACTATTGTAAAACATTGTGAGATCCACAGTGAAATCATGAGAGCTGACAACACTGATACATAGCGTGCTTGAAATGAAGGCTGCTATCCGGCCCTGAAATGCTATCACACAACATTCCCATGTGTTAGGGGCAGTCAGACAGAGGCAACGTTTGAAGACGCTGTGATTTTTCTCCAGCAGGAGGAAATACATAGATTCTCTCATGATCTAAGATAAACATTTCACTTATTAATGTGTCTTACAGAATTTACAACTGCTGTATCAGCAGAGATAAAAGGAAACGATTATGGACTAAAATATTGCACCTCCTGTAACAGGGTTTGGGATATCAAATTTACTAATTTTTCTTTTCTACGTGTCTTGGGAGATGCAAGTACTCAACAGCATCTGAGTTTGCAAGCCTCTACTATAACTGTTCATAAGAGCAAATGGAGCACTGGGCCCTTACCAAGTTCAAATATTCCCTTCAGAATTAAGCCTACAGCTATAATCTGTGAATGCTGGAGCTTGGGGAAAAAAAGACAACTTTAAGCCCTGGCAATTTGACTTTGAATTCAAGCATAATGAGGCAGAACAAAAAAAACCAGATATGAGGAACAGCTAGTAAAAGGCATAAAAACTACTAATGCTTCTGGAAAAAAAATCAGAAGGAGGAAATCTGCCAGAAATCCAGGAAGATGATCAAAGTATAAAGTCTCTGAGAAGCCTCTGATAAAGTCTAAGAGAAGACAGGGATATTCTAGGAAAAGTACCTAAAATAAATCTTCTGTACACACAGTTACTTTGGAGGAGTTTGGGGAGGTTCCCACACTGGAAATCTTCCTTCCAGGAGACTTATCAGATGCTCTTTTTCAAAGAGAAATGGAGATAGCAAAGTTCATGGAATAAATTGACAAAATGTATGATAATGTATCAGAAGGATCAACAGGAACAGATAGGCCAAAGAGTTTTAAGGAATTCAAGGATGAAGTATTCAATATTTCAGCTGCACTGTCTAACCTCTTGTTTAAAATTGCCTTGGTACCAGAGGCTAGAAGATAGCTAATTTGACACCAGTTTTCAAAGAGTTCAGAGGAGAAAGAAGGAACTGCAGAACATTAAGATGATGGCTGTACTGGGCAAAGTGGCAGAAATTAGCAGCCACATTGGAAAACATGACATAAATATTGGGAACAGTAAGCATGCATTTTAGAAACAGAAATTATGATTCAGTAGAAATCTGAAAATGCTTAGACAAAGATGAGCAGAGAGGAGCAGAGACAGTGAACCTCTCCCATACCAGGACAGACTGAAGAGGCCAGGACTCTCCATCCTTGCAAAGATATGATTCACCAGAGATAGGGGAAGGGTCTATATAAAAGTAGGAGGTACATGGGTAAGTCTGGTAGAAGAATATTGTCCACTGTAATTTCCAATACAGGAATTAGGAACCAGTAAATGAAGCTAGCAGGTGAAAATTTTGAAACAAAATTATTTCTTTTCTTTTCTTTTTTTTTTTTTTTTTTTTTTGTCATCTAATGGATAGCTTAGCTGTGGAACTCTGCCTCAGAACATTGTGGACACTGAAAGTTTGCAAGAATCAGCTGGACAAATTAATTGAGGAAGGAAAAATTCATGAAGTCTCACTAAATATAAAGATACCTCCACTGAAGTGCAGATTGTCTGAGACTGGCAGAATGCTCCGAGGAAATGCTGCTACATGTTTGCACTGCTCTTGCTCTCTTCTGTGGCCTGCTGCTGAGGACAGGGTATGGGGAGGTGGGAATGAGGACAATGATACAGGGAGAAATAGCTGACCTAGTGCACCTGGATTTATATTGTTATGTTCTTCTGAGCTTTTCAATTACAGTCTCCCTCAGTTATCCACACACAGATACGTGGAGGACCATATCAGTAAAGATACTTGGGTTACCCATTCCAGCTGATTTTCAAAGGAGCTAAAACAGTCAAATAGTGGTAGGCACCTAAATGATATATACTCATTTACTGTCAAAAGAAATTCTTTTCCTTTAAAAAATAGCATCAGCAGTGGCATTTATTCAAATGGAAGCTTACAGACCTTATCTCCAAGTGATATAGAGTCTATTACTAAGAAGTTATGTATCAGCTAAGAGCTGTTGCTTCACAGAGGTTAGATGCCTTATTGCAAGTGACAGGGATGTGACAACACAGCACTCCTGCCTACTGGCGCTGGAAGCGGGATGTCCCTGCAGGACTCCTTCTCGCCATCGAGGTGAGCAAGCCAGTGAGGAGTCTCTTGGTTCATGGACTAATATTTTGAAACAAAAAGAATTAAAATGCAACATTAACAGAAACTGTTAGGTCTTTAGCACTTACATTTGTTCCTGGTTTGTGAGGATTTTGATGCATTAATAATACAAAGTAAGGATAGTCGGGGGGCCTGGACCCCAAATGTATAGCATTCAGATACAGATGAAACCCTGCAAACCCTAAATAAAGCCAACTGAACCCAGGTCCTAACAGGAAGGTTTGAGTTTTTGAAAAAATACATGGCTGCAGCTCACTAGAAAGGGAAAGCAGGAATGTGTCTGAGTGACTGACAGGACCAAGGGAGCGATCAGCCTGCCAATGTTGCTGACATGTTCAAGGCGGAAGACAACAGTCAAAAGAAGACAGAGAAATACCTGCAGGAAGCACGTGGAAACATTTGACTGAAAAGTGGGTCAATTTGTTGCAGAGAGGTTAGGGAGGTAACATTTAAACATAAAAATGAGAGAACAGAATGGAAGACTGAGAAGAAAGAGAAGAGAGCTTAGGAGCACTTCCTAAAGTTGGGATGACCATCAGACACCACCTCTTATCCCACCCTCCCCTACTCTAGATTTGTTCACTCTTAAATCTCTTGCTTCTTGGGTCCTCACCAGTGCATAGGTGTTCACACTGAAACCACGGCAAACTGTTCATTTTTATGTCCCCATTCAGCTCCTTTGGAGGGATGGAGATTTCACTGCAATAGCTGTGGAAGCCATGGAAGCTGCAGCCAGCCAATGCTCCTACCTGCCTAATTCAATATGAGGGCACGTTACAATTGCACTCATTGTCTTATAGTGCAGTTTTGGATTAAAATCAAGGTACTCTTGCAATGCTCTGTGGGATACCAACACTCCTCCCAGGAAATTTCTGGAGAAATTCCCACCATAGAGATGGGGACAGTCATCTCCAGCTGCCTGGACAGCAGTCAGGTGAATGCTCATCTACCACTTTTGGGATTAAATGGACTGTTATTCACAGACAGGAGTTTTTTGATACTGATGTGCCTGTACAGGGAGTGGAAATAGGAGGATCCTGACCTGTTGAGTCAAAATCACAGTGTTTTAGCTGAGTGACATCCGTGAGACACAAATGAGTTGAGTCTTCAGCAGGCATTCAGTCACACTGGAGGCTGCACAGCTGTCTTCTCGTTCACAGATACGATACAGGTACCTAAAATATTTAATGGTGGCACACATCTCTGAGAGACAGGTTTTCTCACTTCCCCAGTTCAGATAAATATGTTGGAAAATGTTGAATCTTGGATATACTCTGTCTGTTGTGTTGTAGACAATGTATAAAACCCATCTGTTGTGCGCTGTGTGGAAAGAGAGTTGGCAGACAGAAAAAATAGTCTGAGCAACAGATGGTAGGTGACATGATAACTGTCTGAGCAGTGATAACCTTAATCACCTTTTTAAACCTTAATTAGTTTCCTAATCAAGATTAAGAAGACACCAAAGGTGTGAGAGAAGGTGAAGAAGAAACCTGTAATCTATAAAACAAATACAGGAAAATGAAAGACATGCTGATGGATAAGATGCAGGAGAGGAGGGAAATCACAAGAAAAATTACTTCATGTCTTGTCAATATGAAAACAAAGTAGTCAGACTTTGTTTGCATCAGGAAACATGCACAGAACAAGCAAAAGCAGGCTGTATGACACACTTTTAAACCATTATATGAATAACTGAGTGACTAGGAAGGGTCAGGAAATTAAGCAAAATTGGTAAGAAAAATTTTAAAAGTGTATGGGCATTTGATGAGAATGAATGGTATTACCAGTCAAATGCAGTCAGAGATCACCAAGTTTCTGCTGGGGCTATGAGAAATGGAAAGAGAAGTGAAAGGAGAGGCTGGGGGATATCTAAATTGAATTTTTGCCCCAACCAATGCCTGCAGTAGAAACTTTTAAGAGGACTGTTTCCAGCCTTGCCCTTCCCCTAGGAGCTGTGTACATTTAGCTGCCCTTGCCATGCTGGTTTTTTTACACAGAAAGCTGTCCCAGCAAAACTGCTCCATCGGCACCCTGTGAAACCAGTGCTACTGATTAGCTTAAATCTCTGCAGTTGCACCAGCTGAGTTTTCCTCTCTCTCTTATATATGGGACAGATGATCTGTTTTATGCAATTCCTATAACTGCTACAGCATGTGCTTGTGCAGCATTGAGAAGGGGTACATGCAGAAGGCACAGAGTGTGGACATTGCCAACTTGCTACAGGCATTTGCTTCCCAGCTGCAAGTGCTGGAGTGGAGCATGTGTTTATGGACTCAGCCTTAGCAGGTGGGACCAGGCCAGGGGGCACATCAGGAAGACGCAGCAGGGGCTGCAGAGCGTTTGTGTGTGGAAAGTGGCATTTCTAGAGCTGTGCGCTGGCAAACTTGGCAAGAAAAAACAATTGCAGATAAACCTCAAATTACATCTTTTCTACCTCTGATGAAAATGTGCTTTATTTTTGAGGGATTCTCAATAAAAACAAAGCACTTAAGAGTTTTTCTCAGAAACGTTTTTGGGTTGCGTTCAGTCGGTAGAATTCACAATGATCAGCCTGAATATTTGAAATGTTCCCACTGACCTGCTGCACTCTTTATTGGCAAAAAAAGTTTCAGACAAAATGTTTCACTCAGTGCTGCCAAAAATGAGAGGCACTTTGACACTGCTAAGAGGGAAGGCATTAGCTGGAAGCCCTGGCTGGCAAAGGGTGTAGGGCCAGCAAATCTATATTGAGAGAAGCTGAAATCCAAGTAAGTGAGGCCATTAGTGGGTCTTTCTGCACAACACTGTGAGTGTGGCTTTGCATAGGATCTGCCAGAAAGATCTGCTCACTGTCAGATCAGGCTGGTTAGGTTTGATAGGAATGATTACATTTCTTAGGTTTGTTTCTGACTGGTCGCAAGGATATTATTACAGAAATAATGGTGCTTAAGCAGAAGGGAAGACTACTTTTTTTTTATTGGTAAAATAAGGATAATTATTTGCCCTGCTTATCATAGACCTGCTAGGCAGAAGCAAGGTACCCCCAAACTGGTACAGGGACATCACAGGAGTCCCAATGTCGCACAAGGGAAAGCTCCAAAGAAAGTCCTTAACTATGCCTTTTAACTAACTCATGCATTCATTTTCAGGACTACATAAGTTAACACATGACAACATAATTCTTGGATACACAAATTACTTCCACCAAATTTATATCAGCACGTTATTATCTTGTTCCCATGGTTACACTATTAGTACAATTTAACACAGCATTTTCTTGCTAACCAAAAATAATTCTAGCAATGAACCCAAATAAAAGTACTTTGTTGTTATTGCCCAATTTAACCACTGGGCAAGGTCAGTATAACTTCTCTGGTCAGTGAGGTAGTTTTTATATATCATGCCAACAGCTGAGTTTACTTTCATCTGGCACTGTTAGATGTCCATTTCTCTAGTCTTGGGTTTCTGCAAAGCTGGAAAGAGTTGCGTCTGCACAGGGTCAAGAAACTTGATGCAACGGATTTATTGAATTGCAGTATCTGTCATCACTGTCAGTTACCATTCACTCCACATGCACAGACATGTCAACAGGAAACTTTCCTGTTAGTGGATGCATTTGTGAGCCAGCATGGATGTTGCGCAGGCATGAATGTGCCTCTCCAGAGTGGTCTGGAGAGATTCATTTTTAAAAAGGCAGCACTGCAAACAAGAATGTTTCTTCAGAGCAGCATGGTTGGAGTGGGGGGTAGCCATACCGGCTGTGCTCCAAGGAGCCCAAGATGCTCTTTGCATGTGTGGCTTGGGCTGCCTTTCAGACTTGACTAAGTATAAAGTTCACTGTTGTCTGAGCAGTTGCATGGATGAATGCTAAATGTAGTTCTCATTAGGCTGAAAACATACCGAGTTGGTGATGTTTCGATGGATGTGAATCAAATTTTTATATTATTAAGGCTGTATGGTATATCTTTATGTTGTACTCATGAACCAAGATGGGAAACATTATTCTTGTAGCAGAAAGGCGAAGAGGAAAGGCTCCCTGTTTTTGAGGGGCTCAACACCAAGGTAGCTGAGGTGCTGAGCAGCTGAGTGCCTCACCAGCAGCCCTCTCCAAACACTTTGAATTACTTTGTGCTATTCCTGAATAGACTGTGTTTGCCTTGCCTGGGTGTTGTAAGCAAACTGTTAGCACATTTTTATGAACCTGATGGCCTTATTCAGGGACCTTGAGATGTCAAATGCCAGTTTTCAAGGACAAACATTATACAACATTTTAAACCATGCAAAATTAAAAGTGCAACATGTTGGCTGCTATTCCTGCATGAATTACAGGTTGTCTCTGCAATCTTTATTTTTCTCTTGGGCTTAATGAGAGGCAAATTGTGACGTGCTATTGTGTCTCCAATCCCAAAAAGAGACACTCCATGAAGACTGCTGCTGTGCAGGTTTTAAGCAATTTTGATCCACAGGTTTTACAGTCCCTGTATTTGATGTCCAAGGAGTTGCGCAGTATTTTGGTGCACTTCCCTGTGCATTTCTGGAGTCCCTGTGTTTCCCCTGAACCAGGCACTCCAACCTCTCCTTTCTTTCATACAGCCTGAACTTGGACTTTTGGAGAAAATTAGGTAACTGTTTTCCATATGTCCATGTCTTCACCATCATGGTCAGGGAGTTTGTCAGCAGATTGAAGAAGGTGCCACTCCAAACTAAAATTTTCCAAAATAACTGTCATGAACTCTGAAGTAAATTGGATTTATTTCCAATACACTTGTTTAGAATAGGTCAGAAGCTCTCAGCCCCATCACTTTGTAGTACCACTTTCCAATGCAAATAGTCATGTGAGACTGAGAAATGAATTCACAGGTGTTACTGGTAATAGAGGTAGGAATAATGTATTAAAGATTGCTAACTTACTACAGCCAGCAGTGATTCTGATGAGCTGAGGTCTTGAAGTTTGTGTTTCCTCTGAACATTTCTTTATAAAAATCAAGTAGTCTGAATGACAAGATACTGGACTGCTCACAAAACAGACATTCTGTTTTCTGCACATTTATTCAAATGCTCAATTATCTCTTATGCTGTATTTCAGCTGCTTGCAATGTAGTGATAGAAACACTTGCTGCCTGATGCATTCAGGAACATTTTGAGTTGCTTGTGGAATTTCTTCTCTTTTTTGCTGGTGCCCACCAACAGAGCTAAACTAAACCAACTACTTCAGAAAACAATTCTATTATACATGTTTTCAATGATTATTTACTTATAAAGAGAGTACTGGAAAAAGGACATGGGATTCCAGGACCTATGAACAGTTTTGAAAGAAGACACAGTTACTGCAATCCCAGTTAAACTCTCTTTCCTCTGGCTACATTTCTGGATCCAGTTGGGTTAGAGTCCTCTTACTCCCCTTGGAAACACCATATCTCCTGGTTCATCCTTCTTAATGAGCTGGTGGGCAGCATGAACTTCTGGGGTGTCAGAGGTCACCTAGCAAGTGCTCAAGCTTCATACCCAACTTTGCAGGTACCCAGCTTTTCCAGCAGCCCATGTTAGTCTCATTGGTTTTGATGGGACTGTCAGATTTTCCCTTCGCCTTGCATTGCAGCTTTGCTTTACATTATTCCAGTCCTTTCAATGTCTCAACAGACATCTTAATTTCTAAGGCAGAAATAACCAGCAGTGGTATATTAATAGGCATATGCTAGAAATTGTAAATGGAGGGAGACCTACTTTCTGTGACTTCTGGGCATCAGTGCTGAAAATCAGCACCAGAGTGGTTGTTTGCTGCGTTGGAAGTGCTAAGGATTGTTTTACCTCAGAGGCATTGCAGCACTAGAACAGGACACATGCTGGACTTACAAAAGTGTTCAAAAAGGTATTACAACTTGGTATCATAAACCTAGACAGGACTTGAAATTGCATGTGCATGCACACAAGGATTTGCTGACGACTATACCAGTAAACTTTGCTGCATAGTGCAAATCTTGGGGTTAACCAGCAAGACTAAAAAAAATAAAGGCACAGAAATGTAATTCTGTAGAAGTGAAAAGAAATTCCAAAATTAACCCTTCCAGTTAGGAACCGGTAGGAGAATCAGGATTACCAAAGCACTAAGGCAAGGACTGTTGCAGTTATACTGAACAGAATAGGAGACATTATTGTTCAGACAGACTTGATAGCAAATGGAAGATGAGATGTGCTTGCCAATATAGATATATTATAATAAGGTATTCACAAAATTAATGCAGATTTCTTCCACATTTTTTCAAAGATTTTAAATTTTCTCAACTCTGGCATGTCAAAAGCAATGAGTTTAGGAGGCTTAGCAATCTCACAGGCTTGGCCCTGGGGAAAAGAGTAGTCTTCCCTTTAACAGGAAAAAGGCAAAATGGCAAAAACATCACCAGTGTTACTGGTCTCATTCTCCAGGGCTCTCTCCCACCATCCAAAGCTCCGATGCTCAGTGGGAGAGACAATGCTGCCCCTGATACCTCTGCTGCTGTTAGCTTCAATGAGACATCAGCTCCTGAAAGGCAGTAAAGTCTCACTGCCAAATGTCAACTTCAATGAAGAAGCAATGCAGCCAAGTGGTCTCAGGGCCTATTGTCCATTTTTCTTTTCTTCTGAGCAAAGCTGTTAGGAGATCAGGAAGAGCTATAGCAGAGATAAGTGAAGAATAGCACATGACAAGCTGTGCAGGCATAAAGATGTATGTGTGTGCCTCAGGGGCATTGAAAGGAACTATACAAAAGTCAATGCCTTTATCATCCCTTCAGAACTTGTCTTGCCTCTGTGCCAGTCCATTTGCAATATTGGCTAGCATGGCTTTGGAAATCAGATTTGAATGATTGTAATGACTTTAGTTAAACCTTAACATTTCCAGCCTGAGAACAAGGCTGCCTCCTTCTGCTTCCACCTCTCTCTTTTCAGAAGAGACTGCCCCATATTGCTGCCTCCCAGCTGCCTGTCTCCTCCACATGTTAAGGTCCTCTGCTCTGCAGGCCTTTAGCTTTGCATTGCCCACTTCCACTTGCCTGCAGCATAAAGGTGCTTCAAACCCTGTCTCACTTTTTTTCCTATCCCACAAACCACTCTGAGGTACAAGCATGGGTCTCCTCATTCAGAGGAGATGTGGAGCAGGGTGCAGGCTGGCTTTGGGAAGGCTGCTGATTTTAAAAAGGGGAATTAAACCAGTCTGTGGCTGGATCTTCCCATACAGAGCTAGCTGGAGCCCTCTAGTAGAGTACATTGAGGGATCCCCAGCCCTGAGGAAACTGGTGAATCCTGAACAGATTTTAATACTTGGAGGATAAGCCAATGTCTCAGAGAGGGTGATGGTTCCCACTTGTCAAGGAAAGCATAGCATTTAGTAAACTGCAGGTAATTTCTAGCAAAACATTAACGCTTTACAAAAGACAAGAGGGACAACAGCCTTCCCCAATGCATTCAATTACTTCTTTTTTCCTTGCTCATGACAGAATGTTTCCTTGTCCATCATGTCATCTGTCTACTTGACTTCAGTCTCTTCTCTGAAACTCCACTTTCTCCACTAAAGTACATGGGGAACAGAAATCTCCAAGTGAGGGCAAAGGGAACATGACTGTCATGCCGACAAACATGGGGTTGAATGTCTATAAATTGTAGATCTTAAAACACTTCTCCTTTCAATATTAAATCACATTTCCTTACCATGATGCATTATATTCTGGGAATCATAGCCATGCTTTGGCAGAGAATGTAGCAGTGACCATGAACCTGCATCTTACAGCAGAGCTTACAGCAGGAAATCTCACTGGTGGCTATTTATTTTATCCACTGCCAAACAACTTCTTGAATCTCTCAATCAGCTTCCATAGGAGAGATTTCTCCGGCTGGCCAGCAACCAAGAGCAGGCACAGGCATCTGCCTAGCAGCTGTTTGTACTGCAGGTGTTTCACTGCTCCCCGCCTGCTACCCGGTGTGCTGAGTCAGCATTCTGCACCAGCACCGGGCGGGGCCGGGGAGGGGAGGCTGCAAAGATGGAGAGGCTCAGCACAAGGGATCGAGTGCACCCTCAGCAAGTTTGCAGACGACACCAAGCTGAGTGGTGCGGTTGACACACCAGGAGGACGAGATGTCATCCAGAGGGACCTGGACAAGCTGGAGAGGTGGGCCTGTGTGAACCTCATGAGGTTCAACAAGGCCAAATGCAAGGTCCTGCACCTGGGACGGGGCAACCCCCAATGCCAATACAGGCTGGGGGATGAAGGGATTGAGAGCAGCCCTGCGGAGAAGGACTTGGGGGTACTGGTGGATGAAAAGCTGGATATGAGCCAGCAATGTGCGCTTGCAGCCCAGAAAGCCAACCGTATCCTGGGCTGCATCACAAGCAGCGTGGCCAGCAGGTCGAGGGAGGTGATTCTGCCCCTCTGCTCTGCTCTGGTGAGACCTCACCTGGAGTGCTGCGTCCAGCTCTGGGGCCCTCAGCACAAGAAGGGCATGGACCTGTTGGAGCAGGTCCAGAAGAGGGCCATCAAAATGACCCGAGGGCTGGAGCACCTCTCCTATGAGGCCAGGCTGAGAGAGTTGGGGTTGTTCAGCCTGGAGAAGAGAAGGCTGCAAGGAGACCTTATTGCGACCTTCCAATACTTAAAGGGGGCCTACAGGAAAGATGGGGAGAATCTTTTTAATAAGGCCTATTGTGACAGGATAAGGAATAATGGATTTAAACTGAAGAAGAATAGATTTAGACTAGACATTAGACAGAAGTTTTTTACACTGAGGGTGGTCAAGCACTGGAACAGGTTGCCCAGAGAGGTGGTAGAGGCCCCATCCCTGGCAACATTCCAGGTCAGGTTGGACGGGGCTCTGAGCAACCTGATGTGGTTAAAGCTGTCACTGCTTACTGCAGGGGGTTGGGCTAAATGACCTCTAAAGGTCCCTTCCAACCCAAAGCATTCTATGATTCTATGATTTAAGAGAACTTTTCCCCCTCAAGTCCCCTCTTATTTCATTTCCTCTTGCAAGTGTTTTTATTGTTCATGTTCCTTTCATGGCATGACAGCCAGCAAAGCAGAGGTCTGATAACAATTTTTTGAATTCTTGGTGGCTATTTTGAAATGGCTCACTCAGTTGTTGACCACTGACCCATGCTATTTCATGTACTAGATGGGTGAGTTACCCCATTTTCCAATCATTTCCAATCATGACTGTCAAATACCCTTAAGTGTTCATGTAAATGAAACTGTGAACACAACCAGGACATCATACCAGATGTTCCTCTGAAGCAGTAGTCTGTGGGGGCTGATTCTTTAATGCGTTACTAATATGCCATTTCTGTTAGTGTGCTCCATGACACATACCAGATGAGACACAGACAAGCCCCTGCAGTCAAGGGTTGCAGTAGTGTGGCTGGAGTTCGGTAGCAGTGTAGGGAAGCCTTGCTGGTTGTGAACTCAATGATTATGCAGTGTAAGCTGAACTGGTTTCACAGGGTGTAACCACAGGCTGAAAAAGAGTGAGCAAGAGGCTTGCTGACTACAATACAGGCAGGGTTTATCCAGGTCTTCCTAAGTTTATGGTCAAAGGAAAATAAATCTGAAGCTTTTCAGCAAAATGGCCTGGCTGAACAGGGAGCTTTTGCTGGGACTCAGGGAAAAAAGGAGAGTCTACCACCTTTGGAAGAAGGGGCAGGCAACTCAGGAAGAGTACAGGGATCTTGTTAGGTCATGCAGAGACAAAATTAGAAAGGCAAAAGCCCAGCTAGAACTCAATCTGGCCACTGTTGTAAAAGATAACAAAAAATGTTTCTACAAATACATTAACAACAAGAAGAGCACCAAGGAGAATCTCCATCCTTTGCTGGATGCAGGGAGGAACATTGTCACCAAGGATGAGGAAAAGGCTGAGGTACTTAACGCCTTCTTTGCCTCAGTCTTTAATAGCCAGATCAGTTATCACCAGGGTACTCAGCCCTCTGAGCTGGAAGACAGGGATGGGGAGCAGAATGGAGCCCCCATAATCCAGGAGGAAGCAGTTAATGACCTGCTACACCACCTGGACGCTCACAGGTCTATGAGGCCAGATGGGATCCACCCAAGAGTATTAAGGGAGCTAGCAGAGGAGCTCGCCAAGCCATTTTCCATCATCTATCAGCAGTCCTAGTTAACAGGGGAGGTCCCTGATGACTGGAGGCTTGCCAATGTGACGCGCATCTACAAGAAGGGCCGGAAGGAGGACCTGGGGAACTACAGGCCTGTCATCCTGACCTCGGTGCCGGGGAAGATTATGGAGTGCTTCATATTGAGTACGCTCAACAGGCATGTGCAGGTCAACCAGGGAATCAGGCCCAGCCAGCATGGGTTTATGAAAGGCAGGTCCTGCTTGACCAACCTGATCTCCTCCTATGACCTGGTGACTCGCCTGGTAGATGAAGGAAAGGCTGTGGATGTCATTTACCTGGACTTCAGCAAAGCCTCTTACACTGTCTCCCATAGCATTCTCCTAAAGAAGCTAGCGGGTCATGGCTTGGATGGGCGTACTCTTCGCTGGGTAAAAAATTGGTTGGGTAGCCGAGCCCAGAGAGTTGTGGTGAATGGAGTTAAATCCAGTTGGTGGCCAGACACAAGCGATGTTCCCCAGGTCTCTGTTTTGGGGCCAGTCTTGTTTAATATCTTTATCAACGATCTGGATGAGGGGATTGAGTGCACCCTCAGTAAGTTTGCAGATGACACCACATTGGGCAGGAGTGTTGATCTGCTTGAGGGTAGGAGGGCTCTACAGAGGGACCTGGACAGGCTGGATCAATGGGCCAAGGCCAGTTCTATGAGGTTCAACAGGGCCAAGTGCCAGGTCCTGCTCTTGGGTCATGACAACGCCATGCAATGCTACAGGCTTGGGGAAGAGTGGCTGGAAAGCTGCCTGGCTGAAAAGGACCTGGGGGTGTTGGTCAACAGCCAGCTGAACATGAGCCAGCAGTGTGCCCAGGTGGCCAAGAAGGCCAACAGCATCCTGGCTTGTATCAGGAATGGTGTGGCCAGCAGGAGCAGGGAAGTGATTGTGCCCCTATACTCGGCACTGGTGAGGCCGCACCTGGAATACTGTGTCCAGTTTTGGGCCCCTCACTACAAGAAGGACATTGAGGTGCTGGAGCGTGTCCAGAGAAGGTCAGCACAGCTGGTGAAGGGTCTGGAGCACAGGTCTTATGAGGAGCGGCTGAGGGAACTAGGGTGGTTTAGTCTGGAGAAGAGGAGGCTGAGGGGAGACCTTACCGCTCTCTACAGCTACCTGAAAGGAGGTTGTAGTGAGGTGGGTGTTGGTCTCTTCTCCCAAGTAGTTAGCGATAGAATGAGAGGAAATGGCCTCAAGTTGCATCAGGGGAGGTTTAGATTGGATATTAGGAAAAATTTCTTCATGGAAAGGGTAGTCAAGCATTGGACCAGGCTGCCCAGAGAGGTGGTGGAATCACCATCCCTGGAAGTGTTCAAAAAACGGGTAGATGTGGTACTTTGGGGCATGGTTTAGTGGGCATGGTGGTGTTGGGTTGATGATTGGACTGATGATCTTAGGGATCCTTTTCAACCTTAATGATTCCTAGTTTTTACTTTCATTAAAAATAATCCAGCCACCAAGCCAGGAAACATGAAATTATTACTCTGCCCTTAATTGGTTCAGTGGTGGACTTGGTAGTGTTAGGTTAATGGTTGGACTGGATGAGCTTAAAGGTCTTTTCTAACCTAAACGATTCTATGATTCTATAGTGCTCTAGCCTAGAGTTTGCCTTCAGTGCTGTTCTTGCCCTAAGGCTCAAATGGGTGCTGCTTGCATTGTCCTTGTGTTCAACTCTGCAGCTACTGCAAAGCTCATATGCTTAGAAAAGTTACTATCCCAGGTTTCTGGTGTCTGAAGATACATGATGTAAGACCTTTATGTTCTTGCAGTTATTGTAAAGGCCCAAAGTGGCTGAATTTAGCCTCACAGAGAAACACATCCTAATAATTTTTTAATACACTGATCAAACTCCATCTTTAATAACTATTTAACAGCATCAGCTTGGACAACTTAAAACTTTTCTGCCTGGCTACAGCTACTGAGTTTGTGCCAGAACTTCTCCTCCGACAATTGAAAACTGCCTTCTACTTTATAGTCTAAATGTATTCCTGGATGGTTTATATACATTTGTCCAGGTGCCAAGACTGCCCTTCCAGTTAAATAGCTCTTCCCCCTCTCTGGGATCCATTCTCTTGTGTTTGTGCAGAGTAATCATAAAATTCTTCAGTGGACCAGCACCATAAGGCATGCAGATCTGTTTTCTAGGCAACACTACATGTCTTTTTACAGGTTTTCATCTCCTTTTTTGCAAGTGAGTACTTACTGCCTGTGAAGTTGTTAGTTTGCAGGAGCAAAAGACTGAAACAGTGGTATTTATTATGGACTCTACTAAAGACTTAGATGCAGAAATTCCCTTTTTGTATGAATGTCTCTTGCTTCTGCACCTTGCTTCCACCTCAGAAGCCTGCAGAACCTTGCCATGTTTATCCTGAAAACAGCGGCTGGTGCACTCCCAGACTTCCCCACTCACCAGCATGTTTAGATTTGCATGCAATTGCAGTGGCTTCAGAGACAATCTGGAGGCATGCGCTTCCCAAGTACAAAACCAGGCTGTTGTAGTTGCTTGATGTTTGGCAGGGAAATCAGGACAGCTTGGATAAGGACTGGCAAAAAAAGAAAATCACTTTATGCCTCTCCTCTTTCCTTGTAATCACATTTTCAAATCTTTAATAAAGAAGGGAAGGGGCAAACTTCTATAAAGACCACAGCGAGAGAGCCCAATAGTGAGCTCCTTCTTTACCTCTTACGCCCATTTATTCTGCTAGGTTTTCTTCTCATTTTGATATAAACACTATTTTTGATCTTAGATTTCTGTGGTTCCATCTAGCTCCTAATTCTTTGGCTGCTATTCCCCTTAGATATCCTTCTTTCTTAATTTCAAAGATGTTTATCTCCCAGCCTCCTCATAAGAACATAGGCCTGGAAAAGACCTACTAAATCATCATATCTAGTCCCCTTACAGTGGGCAGTTACAGCATCATGCAATACCTTTCCTAAAGTACCACATTACATCTTAAAATAATCTTGCTCTGCTTAACTGGTTGTTCCAAACATCACCCTTCTAAAGACTGGAAACCACCAGCACTGGATGGCTCTAGTGCTTACATTATGCTGAAAAAACTTTCCCTGGTACTGCCAATGCTCATGTTTATCTTTTTCATGGGTGCATTTTACTGGTGACTCATGGTCCTCCAAGGGCTGATCAGCATATTCATGTTTTTGCTTCTTTACCATTTGTCCCAATAGTTTTCTGCATTGATAGTGCCTCCCATCAGTGGATTTTACTACCAAACATCTACTTTTGCCAAAGCTCCTAAAGAAAACACTAAATGATTGACACCCAGGCTGATCCTTGAGGAGCCCAATGTATCCTCACAACAGCTCAAGACTTTCCCTTCAAGCAAAACAGTCAGCTCTCCATGAACAAGTATCATAAGCACCTTAAATTTTCATGCTGATCTCTCTATTCTCCAGGTTAAAAAATGTTTCTATATGACATAGTATCAAATGCTTTCTGAAGAGCATGTTACTTATCTTCCTTTTATAAAGTCACTGCTTCCTAGCTGTCAGATAGAGCCATGCTAACATCACCCCACTTTGTATTTCTTTCCATGTCTTTATCCTTTCCTTCAATAAGTATTCAAAGAACTGAGGTCAAACTGATGGGTGTTTGCTCCAATTACTTTTCAATTCTCAATTTTGTTTTGTTTTTTCTAAAAAGTAGGTAGCACATATGCTGTTGTCTAGTATCTCAACAATAAATTTATTTAAAAAACCTTCCTACCAGCTTTGCAGTACAATGTGTTGGCTATTTCAGTATTTGGGATTGAAGGGTCCATTCCACCAGCTTGAGCACATTATGATCATATTAGGTTTGCTGTGGGCTTGGAGGCAGGAGTTCCCATTTCCAAATGTTCATGCCCAGCTGTCAGGGCATTGTCCTCCTGTTCTCTATCGTCGCTGAAAAATGAGGCAAAGAATTAGGTCCTAGCCCCGGCCTCGTTCCATATCTGCTTTTCTTCTTCTTTCTTCGTTAACCTAATTGAAGAGTATTTGACTTTTTATTTCAATTTCTCTTGAAAGATTTAGCACAGCTTGTCTTTTGGCAAGCTGTCTTATAGACCTGCATTATCTAACCTCCAAAATGTGTCTTTCTTTGCTAACTAGTCCCTCTTCCTATAATTTCTAAGGTCTCTGCTCACATCTTTCCTTTTTCCAAGGCTTTTGGCTGGGGATAGGTAATGAGGGTAGAAGGAAACAGAGTTTGCTAGTCATTCAGACAGAGCTGAAAGTACCCCTGGAATTTTATTCATCTTCCCAAGATATTTCAGAAAATTTATGTCTTTGAAAGAAATTCAAGGCATTCTCTACAATTAAGTATGGACCTTTTCAGTCTAGTTAACTTGTTAGCTAGTTTCTTTAGCTTATCAAAGTTTGTCCCTCTGAAACATGCAATTTTTAAAACCCAGTTTCAGGATAATTTTTATTCATATTCTCAATTTATTTAAATTGAATTGACTCATGGTCACTGAAGGTAAGATTATTTTCAGCTCTTCCTTCTCTTTATCAAAACTATGTTTAAAATAGCTTTGCTACTTGGATCAGTAACTTGTGATGAAACATCAGCTGTATAAATTTCAAATGATGAGGTGGCCTATGCCATTCATAATAGCACCTATTTTCCAGTCTCTCTGCTGTAGCCTACACTTTATTTATATTGAGTTTGTTCATTAATTAAATCTAGTACATGTCATTTGATATGGTTTGGCTAAAGACCAGGTTCTACAAAGAGAAGCTAACATTAAATTAGAAAGTTGTAACACTCCTCTGTGACAGGATTCAAAATAAACACTTCCAATAGTAAGTTTTGTTACCAAGCAGAGCCAAGTTAAAATTGCATTATATGGCTGTGATCTGACAAAAACCAAAGATGCAATATAAAGAAGTAGTTCATCCATTACTTATACAGTTCTTTATCAGGAGACTCTAGCATGTGAGAAAAGCGGCTTTTGGATATCCCTACATTGTCAAACAATCTGGCTTCGTGATGGTTGACTCCCGGGTTGTGGCCCTCTGAGCACATACATTTGCAAGCACCTTTCTCATTCCTGTGATCTCTGGGCATGGACCTTCAGCTGACACACAGAGCTCGTAACACGCCTTCTGTAATACAAAGGCATGTTAGAAAAACTCCAGTGGACTGTGACACAGTTTTCATGTTATTTTAGACACTTTAAACAGAAAAATCAGAAGAAAAAAATTATTAGGACCCAGGGCCAGTGGGCCCCACAGGAGGCGAAACAGTGTAAATGTCACTTTTGACACATACCTTCATGTGGGCTTCTAGCTATACCACCTCCTATACCTGCTTCATTGTAAAGAAGTATTTTTATCTTGTCATATGTAATTTCAGTTTACCAATGTTTTCATCTGTTAGTCATCTACCTCCGCTATAGCTGTTAGCAATTCATTGTTATCACATTTCTAGGGATTTTTTGCCTACATGGTGATTAGGCCTGCATCCATTAATAGTTGCCAGTTTCCACATTTTTTCTGGACAAGGCACTATAAATACCCATTGCATATGACTGTGGTTGGAACACCAGAAGTTTGATCTTTTGCAAGGAGTCATTGGGATGCACCTTGTGAGTCACCTGCCACACACTCCTAAAACTCTATGATACTCTTACATTATCTTTATGCTAAGCTAAGATAGTTGTTGTACTAACTAAATTATTCATAGAACTGCATTAATCTCAAGGTTTAATTATCATGGCTAATGATCAAAACTTGGAAGTTAAACGTTCCCATGATGATACAGCCCCTCACAGAACTTCTGTCTCTATCATATCAAAGAAATCTCTGTCCATACATGAATCCAACACTTGAGGTCTAAAACAGGCCCCCTTAGTGCAGTAAAGTTTCTCTTACAGTTCTTCCCCTAAGTGATCTTAACCAAAGTAGATTGCACTATCTTTGCTATTCTTTTCTACATATTTACTGCTTAACATATTCCTCACAAAAAACATTACTTCACTTTCCCAGTTTTTTCCATCTTTCTGAACAACTCATGCTCTTTAGTGCTTGTCTTTGAGAATGGCGGTTGGTCAACCATATTTCTGTTATCCAGCCTCACATCTTGCAACAGCTGATCAAATTCTTCCATTTTGCTGTCTAAGCATAACTAGCAGGCATCAAAATATCTCAGTTATCTGTCAACTCAGCCAGGTTATGGCAAGTCTTCCTCCCTGACTGTAGCACCTACCTCACTATCACTTTCCACAATATTATTTTCTTTCTCTTTATTGTCCAGTCACTGAGTATTTGGTCTTCTTTTTTCCTTTTCTTAAAATCAGCTTGGGAAATACACATATCTCTTGGTATGTATGTATATATATTCTTATCAGACTTGGCATCAAAAAGTCAGTGCCCTAATGAGTCAAGTGGCCATAACTGTGGCAGGTCTTTTATTTTATCACAGGAATGCAGTGGGAGGTTGTCTTCCTTTTTCTCCCTCTTTGCACTGTCTATAAATGTTCTTAATCCTGTGGAGAGGTTCACGCTTGTCTACATCACCAAGTAAGATGATGCAAAATAAGAGAATAAGTAGATTAAAGCAGCTACTGCTGAAGCCTCTCACATCCTCATCTTATGTGGTTCTAGGATTTTAATGCAAATGAGAACTAGTCTTGTCTCCTGGACCAAACACCCCCATTATACATGTTGTTTGAAGCTTTCTGAAGGAAGATTAACCCACAAACCTTTGCTCCTTCACTTGGGGCAGGGCATGGGGTGGAGGGGAGCATCTTTGGGACTCTCTAGGAAGGTCTGCTTTTGTCCATGTCACTTAGATGAAAATGGCACATCAGTGTCCTGGAGTAATTCCACTGGGCACCTCCCTTGTCCCACATGGGATCCCAGGGCACAGAAGTCCCGATATGATTTTATTATTCCAGCTCTCCAAGAACACTGCCCTTGAATCTTGAATTTCATGCCACTTTTCTCACTGGCTATCTCATACCCAACAGCAATCAAGTGGTTAACTACCCTATATGAGCACCACCAAGATATCCTGCTGACAGAGGAACTTTCAGTCTGCTTGTGGCACGAATTAACAGGCTGTGTCATCTCCTTGGGGAGCCAGTTGGCACCTCTCTGAAGAACCTCTCCAAAGGTGAAGACTGGATCTGGCAGTCTTCAAACAAAGAGGCAAATAAGAAGTCTTATATGGTGTTTGCATCTTTGTATTGCACAAGAACCATTTCAAGTGTTAAGGAAGCTCTGCATGGTTCGAAAGCCTTCTAGGCACAGGTTTTGTGGTGATCAAGCCCACACATTGAGTCAGAATTTTAAGGTCTTCATCCAGCATTGAAGAGCTTTTGGAAAGGAACTTCTAAACTCTTCCAAAAATAATCTGTTTTACACACACCAGTACTGTTTCTGTGAATGGAATCAATAAATGGAGAAAATCAGGGGATTTGCTTCAAAATTGCACATTTGCTCCAAGCCAGAACACGAGTGTAAATGCAGAGAGTTATTATCCCGCTCATTAGTACAGTCCATATTACTCAAGGCAATCTCAGCTGCATGGATGTGCAGCCTCTGTATTCACCTAGGACTGTATTTGACCCTGTGTCTTCAGCCACCTCCCCTCACGCTTTCTTTTTTTCCCAGGTACAAGCTCCTAAAAGACTGTAGTCCTAATGAATGTGCCCTGCCAGAGTCCTCACCTTTAATTTCACTCTGTCCTAGAAGTTCACTCCACCAACACGGCTGGCAAAAACTATTCAATTTCTTGGATTTTACTGGATGGCTGTTTTTCTAAATAACATTTAGAAAAAATTCTGAAAACAAAGAACCTCTCAGTTTTTGGAAGCATGGAGGCTTGGAGGCACTTGTGTGTGTGGGTATGGAAAGAAAATAGCTGGTCAATATAATTCCCATTCCAATTTTTTTTACCCTTTTATCAGGAAACTTGCCATCATACTCCACATGCAAGCAAATTGAGTATGTTGTCAGGAAAAGAATGAAGAAGAGAGAGGAGACCTGCCAGCAGGAATTTCTCAGCACTGGTCTTCTGTATAACAGTCAGCCTTTTTATAAATAGACTCTCATTCCATGCAATGATATAATATTAATCTGTCACCATATTTGGCACAACCATAGGATCATGAACTACTTGCTTGCTAATTACCGTTTGAGCTCATGCACAGAGCACAGGCTGTGATAATATTAGCTTGGTCAGAAGCACAAGTATGTCAGTGCCAGCAACAATTCAGTGTCTGTTTCCAATCTCTGAAAGTGTCATATCTGCATCCTTTCGTCCCAGGAGGAAAAATCCTGGGCTCCCTCTCTTAGTATGAATAATTTGCCTTGTCACTCAGAGCCCTAAAGGAAAACCATGTGACAGTTTCTGTTAGCTGTTCATATGAGAAAAAAGCTTTTGAGAAGTAAATGTGTATCAGGCATGTTTAACTACTGTTTATTAATTATTTTTTAAAAGCTTAAAAAGCTTCACCAGACTCCAATATGTAAAAGAAACAATTTGTTACCCCATGTCTTGTAAGAAAATTAGAGGAAGGACTGGAGAAGCCCAGGGCCATCATTACAAGGGCACTATTCCTGCCAGGAGCTTTCTCAAGCAACCAAAAGGAAGACAATGTGGATATGATTCTTGTAAGTTTCACAGTTGCCCAAATAGTTCTGAATGGTGTCAGTGACACTAATCAGTCATTTATCAATATCCCCCTTCTGCTTCTCATGAACGCTCTTGATTAGCTGCAGAGGTCCTAGACTGAGCTGTCTGCAGGCTCAGGAAGATGGGGCTAAGCCAATGTATTCAGCTCACATGCAGAAAACTGTCTTCAACCAATATAGATTTAACTTTTTCCTTACTTGAATCAAAATGTCTGTAGGAACTGATGATTTAAGTCTTTTCATTCAATAGGTGAGCTTTCCAAATCCAAAAGTTTCTGAATTTATTAGAACTGGATAGTAGTAAAACAGTAGTAGCCTTTGTTACATTTCCATTTCAGTCACATTGCTGTTAGAGACAGTGGAAGTTTAGACAAATATATGGGACTTATGTCTGCGTTATAAAATCATCTCTTAGCAGTTTCACTCAAATTGCATAAAATGGTTTCCATTTTTTAAATTTGTATAAAACTGAAAGTAATTTCCCTCTAGAGAAAAATCTTTTAATCCTCTTTAGAAAGATTAAAATGTAAAAATTTCTAGTAATACAAAGTAGATCTGTAGGTGGATTTTATACCTGTCTTTTCAGTCTTGTAGCTGATAAATGAATCATTACCTGTTTCATATTATTGAGCAAGTCTATATTCTTAAAATGCAAAATATTCCCTCAGCCAGTGAAGACTCCAGGTTGACTAATCTTACTTATGTTAACCATTATAGGCAAGGTATGATTCCTGCATGTGAAGATGTTGACCAAGCAGTTGTCTAGTAAAAAGCATGTAAACTGTATATGCAAAGGAGATAATAATATCCTCTCTTCGATATCTGCCTTTATGCAAAAGTATCTAGTCCAGCCACCATTTACCTGTATGTCTTATTAACAAGAAAAGTCCAACTGCAATCAAGAGAATGACTCCAGAAAGTTAAACAAGTATATCAAAGCATGCAGGAACAGAATTCGGGAAAGATGAGTTAATTGGAAATCTGAGGAACTCAGCTGGGAGGCTGTGCACTGAGTTCCTGAGATAAGGGCCCGTATCTTTAATTACCTAGGTGGAAAAGAACAAAGTTAAATTATTTTTAGGAAGTACTAAGAACATATGTCTGATGTGCTATGTAATAAAAAACCACAGAGATGTTGGTATTTGCTAATTATTCTTGCACTTTGGCAGAAAAATCCCACGTCTATTGATCATTAACTAAGCATTAAGCTTCCTCTCATTTTGAGGATGATTAATAAAAGTGAACTGGCTTTGGTAATTGCTGTTATATAGTAAATATTTGTCAACATTTACCTGGGTAAATGCGGACATTTTCACCAACACCAGAAGTATGCAGATTTGACGCATCATTTCAACGAAATCCCTCACAATCATGAGGGCAATGCTTATGTGTTGACTCTGAGAAATAATCTTTCTGGAAATGTGTGTAACCAGCTCAAGAAAGAAAATTGTTGTACAGTTTGTCTCTAAAATCTTTGGAAGATCATATGAAATTCTGTAAATGATTTAAGGCAGGCAATAGGCAACTACAATTTGTCCAACCTGCATGTTCTGAGTAAATCAGTCCTTATCTAATTGTCCTTGTTTCTAAGCCTAATTGTCCTTGAAAGTATTATAAGCTGTTATATTTTCACACAAATTAACTGCTCAGGAAGAATCTGTCAAATGCCTTAGGCACAGGTTTTATTCTACATCAGATGCTTTCTGCAGACATGCTTTCATGGCTTTGTCTACAGCAATTGTGTGGCTGTCAAAAGGAAAATACCATTCCTGAGCTCTGTTTTCACATCTCTTTTCCAGTATTTCATCATATTGATTCCATGCAGGTGTTTTTTTGTTTTGTGGGCATTAGAGGTATGTAAAATGACAGTGCTTATGCTTGTCCAGAAAAGACAAGAACTTGTTGCAATTCCCAAAGCAACAGCAGCTGTTGGTTGCACAAGCTACAATGTGTATAAACTATGTTTTCCAAACAGAGGTCTGGTTCAGTAACCATTTAAAAGGCTGAAAGCCACACAGTGTATTGTTTTCAATTAGTGTATATACTTGCAATTTAAAGCACAGTGCACCCATATAATATTAAGACTTATAAAAGATGGTTTAGGATCCATTGTATCTCATCAGCCATACTAAGAAAGAAGGGCTAATGCAGGAAATATGCTTGTTTCCAAATTAGAAAAGACAGTACAGACAATTACTGAAAGCATATGGATTTTCTGATTCTCCTAAATGCAATAAAAACTGAGGAATGAACCCATTCAACATAAACTTTCTTTTTAGATTTTTCTTGTTTTACTTCATTTTTATATCTTATCCTCCCCTGCTGAAGATGCCCCTCTGCTGTTGCCCTGGCTGGTGCTGCACTCACATTGTTTGCTTCAGTGCCAACATGTCCATCACCATGACCAAGGGCTGCATTTAAGCATATCCATGCACTATTCCCATTGCTCTGATAGGAAATGTGCCATGAGTACCCAACTGCTCTGTTACCAATGTGCTGCTTCCCTGCCAAAAATCAGTTCAGGTTGGACAGGACCTCTGTCTTTTAGGACAGGACTGTCTTTTAGCAGTCACCCAGGCTGATGGATGAGGACCTGAGCACCCACCCTTTGGCTCTGTCCCACCCACGGTCTGGCTGCCCCCACCCGGAGTGGCTGGTGGTCAATGTCAGATAGCTTTCCATGCAGGTAGAGGCTTTTCATTTTTCTTGGTGTTAAAAGGATCAGCGCTTTTTCGTGTTTGAGATGTCATGTGGTGATTTCTCAGGTAAACCAGATCAGAAGTTGACAGCAGTGTTGACAGCTTATTTTTCTTTGCAGAACAATGTCATTACTTGTGTTTTTGAGGAGTACAAACCTTATGCATAAAACGTATTTCAGTTAAAGGAGTACTGCCAACTGACAAAAAAAACCCCCTTGCTATTACCTATGTGTGTTACAAGCACTTACATTATGAGAAATTATAGATCATTTCTTCCCTTTATTTTTCTCTGGTTTGTTTGCCTGACCATTTGACAGTAATCTGGTGTTTTCTTTGAATATCCAGATAATTAATCATTTTCCCCTTTTGTTTTGCTTGAGCCTTTCATATTACAATGAAGAAATCAGTCTCACCAGGAAAATGTGATTGTACTGGTACAAAAACTGGCCAGGGATTCAGGATGTAACTTTTTTTTTTTTAAGCAAGGTGCACAATTGATGTTGTATCTTAGGTTTTTATATTAAATACTTAATCACAGCATATAATTCTGTGACTTGTTTTTAAGTAACCTAGCTTTGAAGCTTAGGATGGAAAAGTGTGTTGCTTTAATGATAACTGTGTAGGTTCTCATCAAAACAAAAGTTTGGTCTCATTATCCCATTGTTCTCCTTTTCTTTTTTCTCCAAGCTGCCTGTCTCGTCCTGGGTTGTATGATTTTTCCTGATGGCTGGGATTCAGATGAGGTAAAACGGATGTGTGGTGAAAAGACAGACAAGTACACGCTGGGGGCTTGTTCAGTCCGCTGGGCATATATCCTGGCAATTATTGGAATCTTGGATGCCCTGATCCTCTCATTTCTGGCATTTGTGCTTGGCAACAGACAAGACAGCTTGCTAGCAGAGGAGCTCAAGTTGGAAAACAAAGGTAGGACTGCTTTAGCAACACTATTATTGGGTGGCCTCGAGGGCAATTGCTTAAAAACAATGATTGGTTTAATTTGATTTTATACTTAAAAGTTGGCATGCTGGCTTACTTCCTAAGTTACTGGGAAAGAGGAAATGCAAGGGGCAGAGGAAGATTTGCTTCTCAGCCTCCAAAATCTAAGAAAGCTCAAAATTGCCATTATTGCTGCACTATGCATGACTTATCCTTAACAGTTTTTAGAGCTGTAGATGGGATGGTTTTGTGTTACTTGTACATTATTTCATTAGCATTTAAGTTCACTATCTCCATCTTTTTCTGTACCCCATGGAAGATCTGTTCATTTGGTTTCTTTAAGATTTTGCACTGTAATATGAATGGTTATACTATGGCATTCCACTCTATGTGTTAGCACAGTACACAGTAACAACAGGGAGTGTTGGCTTGGGAGATTGGTAATGAGCTGTGTAATGGGACCACCTGTACAGTGAGGTACTGGTGGACTAAGGATCAGAGCCTGGAATGAAGAAGAATCCTAGTTCTTGTTTGATTTTGTTGCTTTGAGCTCATTAGTCAGCTCACAGGAATCTAGGATGCTGTACTGACTGAATATTCATGCAGTGGGTTGGGGATAAAACACATTTCTAACTTAAGAACATGAAACTGGCTCAGCACAGTAGTTTATCACGCAGCTGCAAGAGGAGAGATGCTGTTCGGCAAGGGTATTCAAGCCTGGCTGATTTCTGCAGCCCCTTCCCCTCGTACTCCCCCAACATCCACAGCTGTGTATCTAATGTGACAGATACCACACAGGGCACGTTCCTGCCTTGTCTTTTTAATGGGCGTGTTGTCCCTCATCTGTCTAATCCCTTCTGAACCTGCTGATGCTGTCGGCTTCTACAGCACCGCGTGGCAACAAGTTCCTGAAGCTCACTACTGACTGCTAAAGAAGTATTTTCTTTTCTCTGTTTCACACTGATCCCCTACTGTTTTCACCAAGTGTCCCTTAGTGCAGGATTCTGCATTCAGCTCATCCACCACCTTTGTAATTTTGTAGGTTTCTTCTAATAATAGCAAAGATATTGGGAGCCCTTCACCACTGGATTGGAAATCAAAAGCTGTTTGGCAGCCTGCATTGTACAAAAACAGCTGGTCCCAGTCCTGCTCCAGAAGGACCATTATCCATATATCTGAAAGCACCAGCACACTGGCCCCAGCTTGCTGAATTGCAGACAGTCAGCACACTCAGCCCAAAGATAAATGGACTTGAAGATTGAACTTCACATGTGATTCCAGACCTGGTTAGAGCCTACTAATGTCGTAAGTTAAGGAAAGTCTATGTTGCTTGCAATTGCATGTGTACATCTGTTCTGCAGCTAAACTGAGGGCATCAGCTTCAAGGACTGTTCCTGTGGCCCTTTTCTGTAAAGATAATATTCCTCGGCATTTGAAAATTAAAATACTTATCAAAATAGCATTCACATCTATGCCACAAGTGCTTTTGGCATCAGCACTGTGTCTGCTTTGTCTATACCATACAGAGCTCATGAACCCTACAACTACTTGTATCAAAGAACCTTGTCTATTTTGGCACCTTATGAGCAAAAAACAGCTTCTGGAGGCTCATCACCTCTCACGTCGCTGGCACAAGCTCCTGCCAGAACATTTGGTGCTCAGCATGTCAGACAAAATCATTCAGCAGTTCATTTTCCTTGGATGAAGCACAGAAATGTACCAAACCACCAGCTTCAAAGCACACCAGAACTCAACGAAAAGGGACCCACCCCACTTTGTCCTTCACAGTCAAGCCTGATGTTCACCACTTTTTAAACTGTCTTTCAAATGAAAAGAAAGAAAGGCAACTTGTCTTCTAAAAAGGACATCTTCTCCC
Organism: Pelecanus crispus; assembly: GCF_030463565.1. NCBI lineage: Eukaryota > Metazoa > Chordata > Aves > Pelecaniformes > Pelecanidae > Pelecanus > Pelecanus crispus. The sequence goes on from NC_134643.1 coordinate 15,403,092, forward strand.
CCCTTGTCACAAAAAGCTTCTGCTAAGCAACAACAGTTCAAGTCTAAATCCCCCTGCAGCCCCCCAGCATTTCCCCACCTGCATGTGTTGCCACCAGGCACAGCCGCAGCCCTGGAAGAGTTCCAGGAGAGCACAACGGGGGCATGGGTGGACACCACCACCCCATCAGTGGTGGGGATGTGGCAGGTACCAGTGCCAGCAGAGCACCAGCTCTCCACTTTGCTGGCCAGACCAGAGACTAGTCCTTCTTCTGCCCTTTTGGATGCCAGCAAACCCTGCCTGCATCCTAATGAGCAAATACCCTACCAAGACAACAAGGCACAAGCACTTAATTCCCTCCAGTGGTCTCTGATCTCTGTACAAGACGGGCTGCAGCTGACCATCCCCAACACTGTGCTGATGGAGTAGGGCTCTGGGGCATGGTCCCCGCAGACCAAGGAGAGGTTTCTACCAAAAAGGCTGCACTCTGAAGGAGGCACTGAGATGTGTAGGTAGTACTCATGCATTTTTGCAGCTAGAAGTCATTTAACAGTGTTCAGGAGGAAGATTTTGCATTCATATGGCCAGGATTGTGAGGCAGGTTTTGTAATCCTGGCAGTCACTGGCTGCATACTCAGGTGACCGGTTTGAGGCAGTGGTCTGTGGTTAGAGGGGGTGTTGATTACTTACACCATAATGATGAAGCAGCTGGTAGAACATTAAGGCCAACACTTGTCCTTGAGTTGGCACCAAACAACCTCCTGTCTGTACCCCTGGCATGCACTGGACATGCATGAGGGCTTTAACACTTACCCCATAAACTATGTCCCCTTGTCCCCTGTCAGGTTAAGAGATACTGGAGAACTGCTCATCAGCATTAGTCCATATGCAAAATACCCATGCATTTCTTGAAAATGGTCAGGATGCGAAAATAACTGAAATATGCAAATATCATTAGTGTGCCTCCCATATAGGCAAGAAGATAAGACTAACGATATAAGCAATACCACCTTCAGCCTCCCAAGTTACTCTTACAACAAGAAGTCAAAACCCTCATAACAAGTAGCCATGAGTATTAAACACCCCCTCATCCCTTCTTCCCCCTCCTTATCTACATGAGGTCTGCCTCCAGGTTTGTGCTGGCTCCTGCTTCTAGATTAGCAGGTATAGATGAGGAGCATCCCTTTCTCAAGGAGGAGTCCCTGCGCTGCTGCTGTCTTCCAAGGGGCAAAAGATGTGGCTGGATGGTCCGGGCTGTCCACTGGGTGGGACCCCAGTGACTCCTTCCCCTTGGTGGTGGTGATGTCCTCTGGTTATAGGCCTGGACATTCCATAGCCTGTGATAAAACAAGGTGTCCCCTTAAGGGACAGTCGTGGCTCCATCATGGCTTTTTGGGAGAACGCACCTGGGAGCAACCAACACTGTACCCGAGAGGAACCTCCGCTTGCCCTGTCAGCTCTACTCTGCTGCTGGGGCTTTGCAAGAAGTTCCAATACAGTATATTTACATAGGTCAATGAATGCTCATAAGTAAGGAATTTGACTGTTAAAATTATTCATGGGAGAAGACTGCTGTATTTTTGCCATACAAGAAAGTTTTCTTTTTCACTACATGATAAAAATAGTGCTTATTCATTTCTTATTTGCTTAGGTGTGAGAGTAAACTACCACATGGGTTTCATGTCTGCGAAATATAACTCAAGTTTAGCAGACTTTCTTCAGGTTATAGTCTATTTAATGCAGTTTTCTAATCATGCAAATTTTACACAACAATCCATACCTTTCTCATTTAGAAAACTGCCTTTTGAAGGAAAAAAAAAAAGTTATTTCTAAAAAGACTTTCACATTATATTTATGCCATTAGCAAAAGGAGGTGAGAGAACAGTATTATATGGTTTTCTTTAATTTATAGGAACTAATGCTAAGAGAACAGTATTACATGGTTTTCTTTAATTTATAGGAACTAATGGTAATGACTTAAAGGCCTGCATGTTATTAAACTCATGCAGGGTGATAATAAAAGTAGTCAGAATTCACCTTAGCTTTAAGCTTCATCAACACCATTTTGAGAGAGCCATTGACAACAGGCATAAACCTTGATGCATTTTGTAATGACATAATTTAACATTTTGAACTGCAATATCTTAATGACATAAAATTAAAGTTCTGGCCGAAGGGTGAAGAGACCAAATGAGAAGTTTCCAAAAGAAATTGAGAGTGCAAGGCAATTACTTTTATGGTAGAAAGTGGTAATATGGTCTGCATTGTAAGTGATAAATACAAGAGCATTCAGAAGAAACTATCCTGTTAAGTAATAGCAGTCAGAGCAGGTGGATGATGCACTTTGTGGACAGCTGTGGCTTTTCTGATGGTTAGAACACCTCACAAGGTGTTTATGTTTAACGTTTGACTCATCTTTGGGGCCCATATGGTCACAGATAAGCAATTTGCACTAAAGATTTCCCAGAGTTACAAGCCTAAGACTGAAATAGATAAAAGGAGCCAGGAGCTAGACAGGAGATTTGAAGGATTCATCTACCTTGCAGTGACTGCAACTCACATGGACTCAAACTACACTACATCACTTCCAGCAGCCACGTTGCAGAGAGCTTGTCACAGAGCTCAGTGCAGGATGCCCAACCCAGGACTTGCCAGTTGGTTGACACCTACATGCTCATTATTCTCCATACCAGCGCTGTCAGGGCCTGATCCAGGTTGTTGAAGGCTGGCTCCATACATCTGCCTGAGCTGCAGTCACTGCAGAATAAACACCCTTAAAGACAGAAGCTAAGGGGAAGCTGTTTCATGGTGACAAAGCAGTTTTCTGTAAAGGAAAAAAAGTCTTGCATGCACCTTTGGCAGGAGAATCGTCTTCTATAAACAGGAATAGTCTACCCACATGATTGCTGCTGCAACAGAAAACCATCTGCAAAAGGCCCAGTGTCTGAAGTTGAGTGACAGGAGGCTAGCAGTGCACTTGTCCCATCGAGGGACTACATGACAGAGAGCGCATCAGCTGTCATTCTCCAAAAGGAAAATAGCTCAGGTCACAACGCATGCGCAAACTGCTGTGAAATTGCAAAGCCCTGCTTATCAGCATGTCGTTCTCATGGCATACACTCACAAACATTCAGGCTAACTTGTTCAAAATTAGGTGAATACACATGTGAATATTGATACCTGATTTGAGTTTTCATATATAGCTACAATGCATAAAAGGATTGCCAACAGCTCCGGTAGTAATAAAAAGTAAAGATTCAGTCAGAACACCATGTATACCCCTGTATACCCATGTTCTCTGTCCAATAAAATTATATAGTCCCTTTTTTGTAAAGTTGTGTACCCCCTGACTCCTCCTGATACACAAAAAGTCAGTGTATGCACCTTTTCATTTGAGTTAGCATGTACTTTCCAAAAACAAAAATACTTTCAAAAATAAAATGCAGGATTTCTGTTACTCTCTTCCCTTTTTCAGAATGGTATTTCTCTTCACATCAGCTAGTCTCCTCCCATCCTTCCTTTCTAAAGAGTTCAAAAGAGACCCACTTCAGCCTCTTGCTGCTTTGGTGTGTGGCTCCATGTTCAAAGCAGTTAAGGTGACTTTGAACTCAGAACCTACTTGGCCACTTGAATTTCCATTTGAGAAGGGAAACATGGAAGAAATTCATCGGGCAATGATCTGTGATGCATTGCTATAGACAGGCCACCACATGCACTTGCCAGGCTGTAGCGGGCCAGAGGAATCTGGAACTATGTCAAAAGGTTTATGCTCTTGCCTCAGAGGAGAAGTATTTAGGTACCATGCTTTTCAAAGGCAAAATCAGGCTCTTCTTTGAAGCCCACAGCCATAGGTTCCAGGCTGGGTATTCCTGGCCCTCATTTCTAGCTTCAAAACATGATTCTCTGCCATGTCAGCCAAGAGCAAAGTCTTGTTACAGCTGTGAAGAGCTCACATGTTCTCTTTCAGCTTCAACCAACAAGTGGCTCATCTGTCATAGCATCACTACAGTTAGCTCCAGTTGTTAATTTCTTTGTTTAATTACAACGTATTTTCCCTCAGGTATCACCTCCACAATGAGCTACAAGGAGCTCTGAGTCCAAGAACAGTACACAAGTAGTACAAGACATTTCATCTGGAAACCTGCAACTAGAGGCCAAAATAACAGACTTCTTTATAATTTTTTTCCCTAAAATTTCCTTCTTTAGATAATGGCAACCATTTGCCTGTGATTTCAACTATATAAATAATATTTTAAAAAGATAAAATATAAACATGGAGATTTCATTGTGTTTGGCATCAGAGGGAGCTTAATCTCTCCAGGATGAAGATTTTCATAGCACTGCTGTAGGATCTATGCCCAAGGTATGAACTTTCATCCAATGACTATTCATACAGTCATTGGATCCAAATCCAGGACTTTCCTTTGCAGTGCCTCAGTGTCATGCACTCTCTTGTCCGGTGTTTGTTGAATTCTGTCACACAAAGCAGAACAGCTCCAGCCAGAGGATTTTTGGGCTCCCTCCTCCACAGCAGTATGCAGTATGTTGTATAGGACACTGTTGTTAGAGATCAGAGTGGAAGTCTGGGAACATCCAATTGAGGAGAGAATGTCCTCAAGCTAAGGCAGGCAGGAAATCAAAGTATTTTGGAGGTTTTAGTAGAAACTGAAGGGAAGAAACTGGGGAGTGAGACCAGAAGACAAGGTACTTCAATAAGACTCAGAAGACACTTCCAGGTCTTCCTTTTGAAAATGTCTACTTTTGTGTTTATGAGCATGTGAGAAGCTACTTAGATTTTTCTACTAGTATCGAGTGGCAGTAAGGCAAAAGCCCTGGAGTGGTGTTTAGAATAGCTGAGTTTGATTCCTGGTTCTCTTACTGAGCTTGGATCTATCATCCGATTTCTCCATTTCTCTGTCTTTTAAATTGGGAAAAATGAGATGGACTTTGTTGATAACATATGTTGTCATTCAGCAATGAAAGGTGAATTAGAAAAGATAAATTGTGGTGGAATTATTATTAAAGTATGTATTTTGAGATTAAGCCCTGATAAAAGTATTTTATCAGGGAACTACTTTACCAATGTGCTAAATGATGATACTCTTAAGGGGAGGCAAATGAGGCATCAAAACTAAAAGTCAAAAGCTGATTAAAATACCTTATTAAATAAAGGTCAATCTTGCAATACTGCTGATTGATACATCAGCTGATCCAACAGTTCCTTTCCAGCTCTACTTTCTATAATGAGAAAGTAAAATTAGTCCTAAACATATGCATTAATTACTTAACTGAAGAAGTTGGAGACCATGAATAAAGAGTCGTAGTTCCCCACTGATTAATGAAAAAAAAACATGGTGAACTGCTTCTGTCTCACAGAAAGATGGATCCCACTTGCTGTTACGCTCTGTAAGGAGTCTCATACAATAGCTCAGTTAAAGAAATTATCATTCCGTTTAATGAACTCATGATAGGAGGGACCATGTATGGGGACTTAAAGGCATGCTTGTAGCAAAAAGCTATCCAGCCTCAAAAAAATGCTTCTTAAACAGTATAGGGAACTTAATGCATTGTTATGGGCTCTGTGTTCAGCTGAAAAATACTGTAGGGCAGCAAGGCACAGAGGGGTTGATCATATACGAAGTGGAATGACACGATGCATGGGAATGGGGGATGAAGTCATTAGAAAGTGCTGTTACAAGCTAAAACAAATCTCTGGGCTGGTCAAGACAAGTCCATACAAAGCCTAGACAGATCTGGAGATCTGTGTTGTTACCTTAAAAGGAAGCCTATGGCCTATTACAAGCAAGACCATATTTACTGAGCTAGAAGGTGACAAGTCTGACTGTGCCATCACTAGTAGTTGCATTAGAAATGGTGTTTTGAAGCTTGGACAAAAAATCAGAGATACTTCACAACACATAGAGCTATAAAAGGGAAGTAGCTGGCACATATGGGTATACATGGCACTTTGGGACATGGTTTAGTGGACATGGTGGTGTTGGGATGATGGATGAACTGATGATCTTAGAGGTCCTTTCCAACCTTAATGATTCCTAGATTTTACTTTCATTAAAACATAATCCAGCCACCAAGCCAGGAAACATGAAATTGCTACTCTACCCTTAATTGGTTTAGTGGCTGACTTGGTAGTGTTAGGTTAATGGTTGGACTGGATGATCTTAAAGGTCTTTTCCAACCTAAACGATTTTATGATTCTATGATATTTCATTCTGGGCAGGGCACACAAAGATCATCATACCCCACCATCCACATCTTCTTCCCTACTGATAGAAACCACATTTTTAGGAGGAACAGCAGAGAATGGGAGAGCTCATAACTCAGCTGTTCTTGCATGAATGTTTTTGGGCGAAGTGTTAATGTAGACTGAAAAAATCAAGGCAGGTTTGTGCCAAGAATCTGGACTGTGACTGGGAACAGCTGATCTGTGAGGACTTTGCTGCTGCCCAGTCCAGCCTGTCATTTCAGAGAGCTGCCTGGGCTGTCCATATGTTCACACCAGCCCTAATGTCTTGTCCTTGCACACAGAGGAAACCTGTAGAACTGAGCTGTAATTGTTCCTTCCTGAAGCAAGTTCCAGCAATTTTCTTGCAAATCTTTCTCATTATTTAAAAACTCATTAGTTTCATTATCTCATGTCCACTGTGAATTTGTTTTTACCTTCTTCAGCAGTTTCATAAAGTCAGGATCATTTTCTATCTGCAAACAAAACATCTGAAAAAAATGCAGATAACCTCTCCCTTACTGGGCATAGTGTCAGAAGCAACAGATGTCAGTAGCTTTAGAATAAAGGAGCTATCAAAAAATCCAAATGAAAGTGAGGCAATCAGCCCTGCTACCCAAATTTATATTCAATGAAACATTTAAGTCCTACCTAATAAGATATTTGAGATATCTGGCTTTTCCTGGTTTCTGTTACAGGTAGCGTCTAAGACCGCTTACTACAGTAACAAGTAAAACTTGTTGGCAGTGTAGTTTTTCTCTGTTTAGCCAGTCATCATTATATTATTTTATTCTAGAACCTTGAAACGTCTTGTTCCTGTTGTTTCTGGACCACTTCCAGAGTTGATCTGGACTTTCTGTTGAGTCCCTCATCTTCTCCAGAATGACAAGCTTGTGGACTCCTGTTTGATTTCCCACTGACCTCTCCCTGGATACCTGGGAGCCTGGCCCTAGGACAGGCCCAGACTTGGGCACCCACGTATTTTAGTTCTTTGGCTATGGGGTGACCCTACTAGGGCCAAGCTTACTGCTACTGAAAGTTAGGGTTCTACTCTTGACTGCTGTCCTGGTTTCGGCTGGGATAGAGTTAATTTTCTTCCTAGCAGCAGGCATAGTGCTGTGTTTTGGATTTAGGATGAGAATAATGTTGATAACACAACTGATGTTTTAGTTGTTGCTAAGTACTGCTTACACTAGTCAAGGACTTTTCAGCTTCCCATGCTCTGCCAGGTACACAAGAAACTGGGAGGGGGCACAGCCAGAATAGTTGATCCCAACTGACCAAAGGGCTATTCCATACCATATGACGTCATGCTCAGTATAGAAACTGGGGGGAGTTGGCCGGGGAGCAGCGATTGCTGCTCGGGAGCTGTCTGGGTATCGGTCGGCAGGTGGTGAGCAATTGCATTGTGCATCACTTGCTTTGTATATTATTATTGTTATTATCATTATTATTATTATCATTACTATTTTACTTTATTTCAATTATTAAACTGTTCTTATCTCAGCCCAGGAGTGTTTCTCACTCTTACTCCTCCGATTCTCTCCCCCATCCCATCGGGGTAGGGGGAGTGAGCGAGCGGCTGCGTGGTGCTTAGTTGCTGGCTGGGGCTAAACCACAACAACTGCCAAGATCTTTGTCTGTTAACTGATATGTCTGTACAGTTTTACTTGATACAATACCAGAAAACGGCAGTGGAAGAGGAAACAGAGACGTGATATTCATGAGTAATACCGCACGTAAGATTGCTATAGGTGTGTACTAACTTCATTTACTAGAAAGGTACACAATATAATTATAATCCAAAGGTATTTTATCAAAGTTTTGCCTGTCTCTTGTATCTGGAGGATATTTTTTTCCTTAATTCATGTTTTTAAATGAAATAAATTATTTTGTTCATAACACATGGTCCTCAATGTGTCTATAACATGGTCCATGTTATTATGTTTAATCTTTCAGGCATTTGGCATGCAAGCACTACAGCTGTCAGAAATATTTTTATGCACCTACTGCAAGAGAATTTAGCATGAAATGTACTCTACAGACATGGTAAAACTGAATATAGAGGTTTAGTTGCAATTCTGTTTGACTAAATGTATTTACAACACGACAGCACATTTGATTTTACGAACAACCTTCACCTTAGTTTTGTAAATCTAAAAATTTTCAGGATCATAATGAGCTGCCATGAGGATGTCATTGCACAAAGTTATTCATCTCAAAATGCTCTTTCATCTCAAAGCACTTGCACCCTTCTAGGTGGCAGCATTTGACAGAAGACAGACCATTGCTCTGGTTGCTGTATGCTATTTCCCTCAGTTCCTGCCTTCTGATGTTCCCAACTGTTTGTCTCCTAATCACTTAATGTATTGTTCCTGTCTAGTACATGCACGCTGAAACCAAAACTCACTTCTTTTTATATAACTCCATGTCTGATCAGTATGATCATTTAAACTAGTCTCAGATATCACACAGGCCGTAGGATGGCCTGAATCCCCTCCGTTTTATCCACTGCATAAACAGTCAAATCAGAGCTGGACACTGTTCCAGGAGTGGTTCTGATTCTGCTGTACCCAGAGGTGTTACAACCCCTCTACTTCTGCTCCGCATTTCCTTGTCTGCACCCAAGATGTTCAGTAGCCCCTCTGTCTGCCAGCACTGCTCCAGCTCGTGTTCAGCTGACTTTCCACATGCTCTCTGTCAGTGTGTGGCTACGTTTCTTGCTCCTTGACGTATCATTTCGCATCAGACCATGCTTATAGAATCAGCCATTTGGTTACATACACAAAGACTTCTTTGACCCTCTTCACCACAGCACGTGAGAGAGAGAGAAAATGGACATTGCCACCAGCTCCCAGCAATCTCAAGAAAATCTGGATGTTGTAGGTCTATCTCCTCCTTCTTCCTCACTAGAAGGAGATGAAAAGACATGAAGAAGAAGAGGATACCAGGAGCCACCTTCTTTCTTTTCTACATATGTGCTGAATTCAGACACAAGAGCATTCCAACCTAAGTCCTGTTCTCTGAACTAACAGTGTCGGGGCACACTGTGCCTCCCTATGACTTTCTTTGCTTTCCTTCCCCACTCTTCCAAGGGTTTCATAACCTCTCGCTGTACTTGGACAGTTCAGTCAATAAAGGTACATCTTTACAGTATGAATACTCTCCACTGTCTGGTATAGCTGAAGAACCCAAATGCCCACAGTAGGGTCTAGTAGGTGAACAACCATCTTGAAATACTGAGTAAATCCACCAGTGTTGCTACCAGCAGTGAGGTGTAAAGGTAGATAATTTCTTGTTTCCTGAACACAGAGACAATAGTTTAGCTGTACTTTTTACATTTGTACCATAATAATATATGTGAAAGATAAGTGCACATTGGGTAAGAATTGAGAAAAATAGCAGTGTTATGTAAATGCCTGCTAAAATGGATGCATCTGGAATTTCTGCAGAGTACAATAGTTCAGTTATTTAGTGGTTACTTCAAAAAGAGCACATTCAGAAACCAAATTAGATTGGCATAGCTAAAATGGACTCATTTGATACAAAATGTTTACTACTATTCTTTTTATTTTTAAGTAGATTATTGAACCAAAATCCTCAAAGCTTTTCCACTGGGCATTTTGGACATGATTATGGAGTGGGATTTTTTTTTCACCCTGTGAAATCAGTAAGAATTTTAGAGTGGGGGAGTAAATTGAATCCATTAGAGCAATTCATACACTTTTTAAATGGTCATGAATCTTACACTAATCCTTGGGCACAGAGTTTCAAACAACATCTTTCAGGTGTTTTAATGTTTGATGTCTATCAAATACATTCACATTTCCTTTGAAGAACTATCATAACACTGACAATAAAAACTAGCTGACCTCTTGCAAATAAAACTCTGATAAAGCAATAAAGATCAGCCATCATATATCCTACAGAGACAGATAGTGGTCTCCTAGAGAAAGTGGAAGTGTACTAGAAATCATTCAATGTGTTTCAGATGTTAAGGAGAAGAAAACATTGTCAAAGAGTTGATTGGAAATTCGGTACAGGAGCCATGCTGGCAAAGTATAAAAGTGCCATACTTAGGAGGACAGCCACAAAAACACAGTACTTGCATCCTTAATGGAAATTGTGGATTTGGCAACATGGAAAGAAGTAATGCCAAATAGTTAAGGAGCAACTCTGCTTGGAAGAATAAAAATTTGTATCAGCATTAAGGCTGCATTTCTGTGCCCTTTCAGTACTAGCCTGCAGCATCTAATTGCTGAATTTAAAATGATAGCTGAAAACCTCTGAGCATTCACTGACATGTGGCCTCAGCACTTCCAAGCAAAGGCGGTAGCTGTCTAAAGAGCAAAACTGCCCTCCATTGTTCTGCCTCAGTTTTCTAAGTATGTTCCCTGCTGCTCTGTAGATGTTAATTCTTAGCCCATATAGGCAAAGATGACATGTTATTAAGTACAATAAATCTTCTCATATAACCATCAGCCCAACTATTTTCCTGAAGAGGACTGACAAGCTTATCTTAAATAAATCCCTAAAAGGGCTCTGTGAAATTATTAGAAGTTGTATGTTTACAATGATGCCAGAAGCTCAGCAGGTTTATACACTGATCAATCATTTATACACCAGTGAGCAGCTGGCATCTGAGGCTGTGTCTGCTCATCTATCAAGCAGTTCTCACAAAGGTTAGAGGTAGTATCTACTTAGGCACAAATATAGGTATAAAAATGTTCTAAAAATGCTAAGTATTGAGGATTACGGCATGAACTGGTGGGATTTCATATTTCAGAATAATTTCTACTTAAGATCCTGACCACAAACAATTTGCCAGGGTGTCACTTTCTTTCCTAAGTCCAGCTGAAGCCCATCCATTGCTTTTCAGTGCAGTTAACATCCTTGCAGATAGATACAGAGTATGTGTTCACCCAACATCAGTCTCAAAAAATTTCTGTGGATAGGTAATATTGACATTTGCCCTCTGTACTATGGAGAGTGTTTTTGAAAGAACAGCCTGGGAACCTCTGGAGAAGCTGGAGCTGGGTGGAGAGAGGAAGTCCAAAGGCCACTGCTTGGTTCCCTGGCTCTCACAGGGTGTCCACTTGGGAAGGGACCAGTTCTCCCTGTTTCTAGGCAAAGACTAGATCTGACTCAGGGAAGAAATGTGAAGAGAAGGAAGTAAAGTTCATGGTGCTGTGAGGTCCAGCAGGAAAACAGAACAACCAACACTCTGGGTTCTGGTGATTCACCTGAAACGGTTAGTGGCATCTTCGTATTCTTTCCCTTTCCATCCAAATCCTTATGCCTGTGGATGTGAATGCACATGCCTTCAGCCATGCCATCCTCTCAGCTTCTGTGCTTATCAGTTCACAGAGTGCCTTATTTAGTGTGATTTTACAAGCCTTGAAGCATATATGTTTGTATATGTATGAGTATCAGGAACATACAGGACCCTTCAGAGGGTGAAAGTTACACAGTGAAAGTTACCATGGCAAGGAAATAGGGTAAGCACTGCGAGAGGTCCTGGTGGCCGGTGACATTGGTCCCCACCATGGCACACTATGCACTACCTAGAATCTTTTTTAATATTCTAGAGCTACACCTAAAACACGTCAGGTTAGTTCAGCACCTGCTAAGCCTGCATTACATTTTGTCCCATTATTCTTCAGAGTATTCTCTAAAGCTCTGCATGGCATTGAAATCACAGTTACCAGCCTGTGTTTGTCTAGACCTATAGTTACGTCGTCTTCTGGCATAAATTAAGGTCCTCATCGGAAAAGTTGCAGAGAGAGAAAATATAATCTCTTTCAAACTTGGCTTTTATAATAAATAATACTAAATGTTCCATTTTGTTTTCTGGTCAGATTTCCTGGGCTGTGCCTCAGTTCCACCTTGGTTCTCCTTTCTTCTTTCTTTTCCCTGCCTTTCTTGCCTCTCTTTTCGTAGAGCATGTATTTGTATCCCATTTGCTTAGCAAATCTCTTTATTTCACTTTTATTTCAGACCTTCAACTTGCATAATCCCAGGACTAGGTGTTTTCTCAATTTATATTTTCTATAATAATAATAATAATATTTTCTATAATTTATAATTATAGAAAAAAGATTATAACATCATTTAAGCAAACAAAAAGCAGAAGTGAAAGTGAATTTTTCTTTTTTTTTTTAATATATAGCTAGTATTACTTTCTAAACTCTAGCAGTAAAAGCATTGTAAATGGTATTGTCATTCTTAGCCTGCTTGGGAAGAAGAGGTGAATGTTATCATATAATAAGTGTACGTGGGCTGTTATAGCTATCACTCAGATCAAAGCCCGCTGCATTGACCAATTCCATTTTTTTAACAGGAAAAGAATGCAGCAATTCATCACTTGTCCAGTCTAGTTAATGTTTTGTGCCTTTTTTCTAAGAGTGGAATTTGTGAACTGGCTAGCTTTGACAGTTTGGGGTACTTGGTACTTTTCATTTCTAGATCATTGACTCAAGTACAGCACATATTTCATGTAAACTGACCAAAAATTGAATCTGGAGGATGACTGATGGCTGAAGTATGTAAAAAAAAGTTGTTTTCCATTCAGCTGATAGTAGACAGATGCCAATAACAAAAAAATATATATATCTTAACCCTGTACTAACAAACATTCTAACTAGGAAGACTCAGAAATGAATGGAGGACATATCTACCTTTGGGTGCCTTCATCACTGGACTCCTAACCATAGCTATCTAATACCTATTTCCAGAATTGGAATTTACATAGACATACATCTCAAATCTATGAAAATTGGATTGTCAGTATTGAATATCATGCACCCAAAAAGTGAGGTCTCTTCTGAAGAATGGTAACTGCTCGCTCCTGACAGCACTGTCCTTGCAGATTGGGTACGTGATGGAGATAGGTGCGGTGTGAATAAGTTAGGAGAGAGCTGATGCATTTTGGCAGGTCTATGTGGTCAAGCCAACGGTCAACTTTCGATGGCTTGTGTCTGCCTTGGAAAGTACAGCGGTCTCTTCTCATTCTCACTCCACCTCATCATTTGAATCCTATTGAATTAGTAAAGTGAATTAACCTACTATTTGACACTTATTTCTCTATGTTTCCAAGAAATTTAGTCTCCAGTGACTACGCTTTTGCTTTGTCTGCCATTTTCTAGTGACAGATTAGCTCCCAATTCCCAATGAACATAATGAGGTATTTAAGATAAAAATAGTCCTCCTTCTGTGCTCCACTCTCCCATTTGGATAATCTGATTTTTAACTTGCATTCTCATTTAAAGAAAGAATTTGTGCCTTATAGCAATGAATGGCTGACCCTCCCATCCTTCCAGGAGTGCACTAATATGTTGCTTTTAAAAAGACGATGACAAGCAATCCAGCCTTAGCACTACAGAGGCAGGTCGTACATTTGCACGCTGCACTACACATTTGAATAACACAAGTAAAGGAACTGTAGTTCCCTATTTAGATTTGCAACATGTCCAAGTTCTGGACTTAAATTCACATACTTTCAGAGCTGGTAGCAAGGATGATATTTCTGATTGTTATATTTCCCTGTCCTCCAAGAAACAGAGGGACTTTTTCAACTTTTTCATCAATATATTCAGAAATTTGACTTTAGTTTCAACAATGCCACCATGATTCCTTGTGGCGTGATGTGTACCAGCTAGATCTCAAACCAACACAAACCCAATTATGGGGCCTTTTTTGACAAACTGCAATTTCAGTGAGCAATATTATTTCGAGAAACAAGGCCTTTCAATGGATGGCTGTGGCATTTAATTCTTTGCTTTAGTTGGATTTTTGTTATGCTAGTACCTTTCATTTTGATACCTGAAAGCAAAAAATTTCTTCTTTTCCCTTCAAAATGATTTTGTTATGAAATTACACTGCTTATCTTCCCACCTGTTTATCAATCCCCCTCCCTAATACTTTTAAACCCATTGTCCAATTTAAACAAAATTTAACAAAAGGCTAACATCTTAAAAATATGAAACTCCCAGAAGTGTTCTGAAGATCAGTGGCTGGATAAAAAAAGAGAGCATTAGCTAGTGATCCCACTAAGAGAAAGCCAGGAGATTCAGCACTTAACTGCACTTGGCTGACCAAGTCAGCACAAATCTCATTTCAGATGTGCTGCACTGCCTGCTGTTTCTTGATCATCTGTCATGCTAAATAAAGTTAGGTAGAGTACATGGGAAACATTGCAAGTATTTCTGTATGTATATGTGTGTGTGTATATATATATATTTATAAAAATAAAATGTAGGAAAAGTGGAATGAAGCCAGAAGTCCTGTAGGAGAGAGGCTGTACGAGACATTTGGGGCATGTGGGAAGCATGGGAGTTTGGAAAGGTCTGGGGTGTGTAGGGAGATGGATGTTCTAGTGAAGGATCTGAGGACATGAGAAAGATGGGTATCATAGACAGAAGGTGCATGGGTGTAAGAGGAAACAGGGTATTGCTATGGAGGTGTCATGGGGCCATGGCAAAGGAGCTGGGTCATTGTGCTCTGGTCATGTAGGAGAAGGAGGACACATGCTGTTCATTGAAAGCCAGGCTTCACTGATTCCTTGTACCACTCACGCGACATTAGGCTCATTTAAAACTGACCAATGAAAAGGTTATTCAAGTATCTAAATAACCCACAAAATATTAAATGAAATATTTTGGTTTAGCTTTAAAGAAAACAATATAATAAGAAGTAGTGGGAACCCCATTTTTCAAAACAAAATGTAAAAATTCTGTTTCGGTTCAGCCCCAAACTATTTTTTCCACTGCTTGCTTCAGCCATTGAACTGAAAAATTGGTTATTTACCTAACAGTTATACTTAAAAATATTTGCAACAGAGGCATGGCCAGTACCTTTCACTCAGAGCTTTGCTGTGGGGGCAGCTCACAAAACATGCCAGGGAACCGGCACTGCCTATTAAGTTCTGGCTGATAATATCTCAGGCTGTGCTTTGGAGAATTTGTTCCCTTGTTCAGCTGAAGATAAACAACATAGAACCAACCGACCTGCCTCTGCCAATGATAATCTTCCTAGGAGATACTATCATTTCAGCAGCTGCTGTAAGAAACTTTTCTGGAGGTCAGCACATACAAAATAATCAATTCTCATCTACAGATCACAATTTGAATGTGCCAGATGCTACCAGGGCTTATGCTACCAGGTTCATGAGATGAAGTCCACAATACTGATTGAAGCCATGATGTTTGCTGCAGCTGACAAACTAAATGGGCCATGAGCCATGCCTGGGGAACCTCTTTTAGCTTCCAGAAAATAGATATTAAGTATTTCTAATGAGCAGTAGGCAAGCAGTGCCCACAGTACAAGTGGTTTGTAGATAAGCAAAAAGCTATATTCACAAATACTGTCAATCAACACTTTGCAGCAATTTCCTTTAAAGAGAAAAAGATAGAGAAGAGCTGGTCTAGGAAATTCAGCATTCTGAAGATGCAGCATTTCTCTTGTTATGGCTGAGGAAAACGTGAGATAAAAGCAAGTGCTATTAGTGTGCAGCCTCGCCGGCACTGCACTAGGGTGTGCTGTGTCCACCAGCTCCGTCCAGGCTTCAGTCACCTTTTAGGCTGAACCCACACCCAGCACCTCCAACAGACAGCGTGGGGCATGAGTGGGTTTTGCCAGCAGAGTGGGCGTCCAGGACAAACCTCCATCACCTGATTTCTGCTGCAGATGCAGCAAACTACTTCAACCCTCACAGCAGTGTGAGCAAGATCTGAATCAAGCCTGTAATCTCTGTTCTAACAAAGCTGTGAAGACTGTTTTCTTCTCCTGAAACAAAAACCTCATTATCCTCTGTCCAGCTGACTGTACCTAGAGATCAACCTGGAGTCACATTATAACTCCTGGTTCAAAGCATCTAAAAAAAAGATGGGCAGAATGTAAAGTTGTTGGTACCCAATGGAAAAATCTTCTTAATTCAATTACTTCACATGCTGAGACAGTTTTAGGAGAGCATTAGGTACATCTAAACTTAGCCTGCAGCAGCATATTTTTCCATGCACATGCCTCCCTGATCTTGGCAGGGAAGGAGGTTGTGGTAGCATTGCAGCAACGCAGTGGGGTTTGGAGATGCTGGCCCTTGAGGGACGCTGCTTGCTCCAGGCCTGGAGGCAGCTGCAGCAGCATGGCTCCGTACCAGCGCCAAGCCTGGAGGTGATGCGCCTCAGCACAGCGTTGAGCTGACACAGCCGTATTGGGTTTAGGACTCAGCTAATATCCTCACAGCACTTTGTGCCAAGTGAATGTGCTTTGAGCTGCTGGTTTGGTCTCTGCATTTCAATTTCTGTGTGTCATTTCCCTCCTCCGGATGTTGCTGAGGTGCTGTTTCCATCTGGAAATGAGCATTTTGGGTATTTTTGTCTTTGGCCATGTGTATGTCACCTAACGGAGCACGGTGCACAGATCCCCTAAGCTCACAGCAGCCCATGCAGACACAGGGCAGAGCCTGGCTCAGGTCTTCACAGCCTCGTAGCTGCATTATTGCAGTGCTGGCTGAGCTAACAAAACCCTGTTGACATGCAGGATTTATGGACTTGAGCAGAGAATTAACCCTCTGTCATGTCTGCGTGCCCCATTTCACAGGGTCCTCTGAGTTGTGTTATTTTGTGTGATGAGCAAACACCAAGTGTTCCCCAGCATCGCTGCCCATTCTGCCTCCTTAAGAGCTTGTCTAGCCCTCTGCAATCAAAAGAAAAAGAGCTAGGTATAGGAAAGGGAGAAGTAATTCAGTGCTGGAATAACTACAGTTACCTGGATTCAAAATAAACACTGTATTTTTGCTCAAAAGCACCCAAAAAGCAGAACAGGAGGAGGCTGGAATCAGTCCTCGCCTTGAGGACAGAGCAGAGTAGTAGGCAGCTGAAAGACTATTTCCAATTCTGTATGACTTCGGGCAAAGCACATCACTGCTCCATGCCTCAGTTTCCCCTGAGGCTCCAGCACTATTTGCTTGCCTCCAGCATCTTCTGTAAGGATTTTTCAGTTAACACTTCTGAAATGGTTGGAGTTCCGCATGAGGAAGATATGATAAAAGTGCACATTACTGTAAAAAACAATTTGATAAAAATAACTCTCATGAAACATTTGTCAAACAGAGAAATTTGAAAGGAGGTGCTGTTTTGTTCGACTAGCATAAGGGAGAGCCAAAGAGGGAACATCACAAATCTCATCCTGCTCAGAGGAATGAGGCCAAGCAGCGTCACAGGCATTGCACAGCACAGGTCTACGTCTCAAACTGACCTGCGTTTCTCCGGCAAACTGTGTGTCTATATATAGCGAGCAGGGCAGGATGTGATGGGAAGACAGCAGTGCGGGGGGCGACGAGGTGACGCCCGCTCCTCGCGGTGCTGAGCGCCTTGGCAGGCAGCTGCCGCGCTCCTGGCTGCCAGGCGGGATCCAGCCTGGGCTGAGCGCTGCTCTCGTTAGTGCCGCACCAGGCTCCTCTGCGCTCTGACCGGCTCAGGGCTTTTGCTTTTTCACTTATGCAAGCAGCAACCCCCAAATCCGTACTGTACAGAGAAAAAAACCTCTGTGTCTCATTGATCAGTGAGTTCAGCAGGACCCGTGCGTGTTGAGTGATTGCCATTAGAAACTTCAGCTGCTGTAGCAACTGCTCTGGTTGAGCTGCTGGAGATCAGCAATAAGAAGCGTTCACCAAGATACATACAAATAAAACTCATGCTGTTGCTTTGATATCTCAGTCTTTGTTTGCTACAAGCATTCATATCAGCGATCGGCTAACTCACAGCAAATTCCAAGAAAGAGAAAGTCCAACCAAAAAAGTTGCATGTCGTGCAGAGGTTTTCTCTGTGTGTCTTCACCTCGTTAGTTAGAAACCTTTGAATTTTTTCTTCTTTCTCCAAAAGTTTCAGATATTCGATCAGGAAGAAATAAAACACTCCACATGAAGTTAGAATCCTCCCAGAACAAATAAGAGTAGTGAGCAGAAGATGGAGCTGCTCAGAACAGCACAAGCAGAACAAGCAGGTTGAGCTGCGAACAGCAAACATGAGGAAATCAAACCCCGTTACCACAGAAATCACTACATTCGATGAATAAAACTTCTGCTTGGAGAGGTTTTTCCAGTTGACTATAGAGTGGTTTCCATGCAGTTTTCCAGCAGGTGTTTGGTCCAAGACAGCAAGAGGTCAGTTTGTCAGGCAAAGAAATAAGTGGGTTCAATAAGTGGGTTATTGTGTTCAAAAAACAGGTAGATGTGGCACTTTGGGACATGGTTTAGTCTAGTCTACCCTTGATTGGTTTAGTGTGGACTTGGTAGTGTAGGTTAATGGTTGGACTGGATGATCTTAAAGGTCTTTTCCAACCTAAACGAATCTATGATTCTATGATTCTCCACGAGCAGCCGTTTCAGCCCCTAGATCAGTTAGGCATGGAGTTGCAACGTGCTGTTGTGCACCAACATCTGCCATCGCCCTGATACTGCCTAGACTGCTTTTGCCAGGAGCCAGAAAAGCCAGCTATGTCTTCAGCAGATAGATCTTCCCATGATTATGAGGCTGTCACGATAAAGGAGGTGAACTGACAGTTTTACGGCATGTTCTAAACAAAATGCTGCCGTGTCCATCAGGAGGTGCCTCCAGCCCCGGTGGTTCTCATACTCTGTCGGTGGACGGACATGCATCTCTTGCTAATAGAGTTCCCTCTGAATGTATTTACCTGGATTTCACTGCAGGCTGTCTGCATGGCTAACATTTTAGTAGCACTGGAAAACTCAAGCTTTAAGAGCCTAAAAGAGCATTATAATACGTATGATACTATCCACATCTTCTTAAGTAACAAGAAAGTATTAATTGGTTAGAAACTGATGATTTTCAATGCGTGGCAGTGTGGCTTTTCATCGGAACCAGTATTATTTTCACTGTGGGGAGAGGAGAAACAGCTTTATCCTAACACAGTAGCAGCACAAAAGTAAGATTTTGATTCTAGTAAGTGAACTAAAATGAGAATATTAGATCATAAGTCTATTTATCTTTTGTATACACACTTTTAGTCTCCATTAGAATATATAGTCTCCATTAGCAATGAATATGCTGTGGCACAGCAGGGTGCTTTGGCTGCTCTCCTGAATGCTCTTACTAATGATGTGCATTGTATAGGAGCTGATCCAACAGCTCATCACCACCAAATTCAGGAGGTCCAGTTGCCTTCCCCTCCTCAAGCCTCTGCCCCCAGGTGCAGGCTCGTCCTCCTGCCTCGTGGCTGCTGGGCTGCATGTTGGAGCTCACAGAGCAAAAAAAGTGAATACATTCCTGTTGTGTTAGTGATTAGATCAGCTCACAGAAGCCCCCCATAATCTCCAGCAGCATGTGGACTGTTGTTGCACAGCACACTGTCTGTGGGTTCAGGAGGGAGAGCCAAACCTTCTCTTGGTGGCAACAAGCTGTTAGGTTGGCGTGGCTACTTGCTGACCTTAAAAGTATCTCAGACCCTTTGGAAAGACTGTCGCATCCTGAAGTGATCTGTACATATTGCAAAGGAGGTATTAGCCAGCTGTGCGATTTCATCTGAGGCACTGTTAGGAGGGGGTTTCCACTCAGGTAACTGCACAGAAGCCTTCCAGCACTGGCAGCTGTTTGCATTGAACACTGTATTCACCGTAGTTAACTGCAATGCCAATGTGTGAATGAAACTGGGTCATGCGTCTGCAAAATCTAAATAAGGCATTATTAACACGTCCATCAGCTGTCGAGGATGTGATACATTTTGCAAACTGTTCATTAATTCTGTACAAAACCAGTGACAGATACGGTATTGTTTCCACAGCTGGGGGTGAAGGATGTCTCATATGCAAACCTGCAACATCTGCCTGGTTTGGGGATTTACCATCCTCTTCTTAAAATGAGTAAAATGTAGATGAACATTGGAAACATTCACCCAAACTCCTCAAAGCGAGTCAGTAATTACTAATTATTAATCCCATTGTACTTTAATTTTGTGAATTGTAAAACACTTTTCAGCGTGATGGAACAGATTGTCTGATCCACATGGGAGCTGATGAAACTTAACAGCAATGAACTCTTTCTTTTTGAGACGTATTGCCCTGTCTCAGCAAAGTAGGTGAATCCAAGTACCTTACATTTGTGAAAATAAGTCTGACTTGACCAGCACAGGGGCAGGGGAGAGCAGAATAAGGCACCAATTTCCCATGGGTAGAAGGAGCTTTAAAGCCTTTCACAGAGTGGGATCAGCCTCGCAGGGAGTGTGAGCGTACCCTGCCGAAGCCGCTGAGAGCTTTTTCACTGACCTCAAGGAGAGCTGGATCAGGCCAGCATCCATTTCCACCATAAGAAAAGGAGAGTTAGGCCACATGATAAAAGCACTGTCATCCTTTGCAGTGAGGGCATCCATGCAGGAATTGTGTGCTTTATGGTCACATCTGCAGCTAAATTCCCTCATCTTTCCTCAACATCTGCCTTTAGACATGCCCCACCTGAGCACAACCATTTCACGTTGGCACCACACAATTTAATGGAGTTGATTTCCAAAAATACTCAGTGTCTCCCCACCAGCCTTACAATAGCATATATTCCTGTATTTAAACTTCCATGATTGCACAAGGAAAACTGCAATATACATAAGGAATTATTTACAGACACAGACACTCTGGGACTCACAGTTATGATTTTGGAGTTATATGCATGCATTTTTTTTCCTCTGTGTTTAAAAAGGATGGTATAACAGCACTACAATATTATTACACGTTGTAATTACACAGCCTAATTACATGATTATATGTCTTTACACTAATTACACAATTAAAAACCATTACAGAAATGTGGTGAATGTATTTGAATCAATTAAAATATTTTTAAACCCACTGAGGCAACTGACTAACAAAAAACCATCGAGGGGTAGCAAGCAAACCTGCCAAATAAATGGTATGATACCCCATTGGGTCCTATGAGAAACCCTTTGGTGCTGTTTTACTCTCGGATGAATGGAAATGTGGAACATCACAGGTAAATGTTAAAAAGAACCATTTTGTGTTCCATGTGCCTGGAGCAGAATTTTGTAACACCTTCTAGCATGGTTGCTCTATAGCAAAAGATTTATAGCCAAGATCTGGTGCTGGTGTCTTGAGAATCTGGAAAAGGCGTGTTCTTAATGGTGAGTCAAGCTGCTCATTCACTGGATTGAATCCAGCCCTATCTGTCACGGGCTTGAACCAAATAGGATGGTTGTGAACAGGTACAGAGAGCAGGGAATTTATAGAGCAGGGCTATACCAAGAAATCTGGACAGAAAACAGACAGCCTGTGGGGTTCAGTGCTATCAGGGAAGATGGGGAAGACAGAGACAAGGCTGGGCTATGGTGCCAGTGGCAGCTCCGGTGCCATCAGGCTTACCAGGGGAAGGTGCTGGAGGCCATCACCAGGTGCAGAGCACGAGCACAGGTATGCACGTACATCCTCTCTGTCGTGCAGCCTCTGGGTGCCCTACAGCGAGGGGCACAGCTGCCACCTTGCTCCATTGAGGAGGGTCTGCAGAAGACATGAGGATGCCCCTTCTGCTGTTAACAAGAGGCACGGGAGCTGAGTCTCGCATGGAAAATCCCGTTTTCCAGAGAACATCTGGCAGCCTATTGGTGGGAAGTTGCAGAGAAATCTGTTTCTACCGGGCATGCTTCTACTCTTTGGAAACAAACAATTTTTCAGGGCTGTCAATGTAGTATTTTCAGTAAGCACTAAACTCACCTGAGAACATTCTAAGCCCTGAGACATTTCCGGAATGAAAGGGAATGTGACCGGCTCATTTATCCCAAACCTTGCCAAGGAACAGTCTCATTATGATCACTAGCATAGACAATGCATAGAAAACAATAATTTATGGGGTTTGTCTATATCTTGCTGTATTTCTGTCTAAGCACTAGGGGATGTTAATGCAGCCACAGGATTTGTGCACAGATTAACAGCAGATCAGTACCCTAATTGATGCAGAATTAGTTGTAGGCTCCCAGCCCTGCCAACAGTGAATGAGTAGGTATTTTCCCGGCATGAGCCTGCTTTGGGGAATCCCACTCCTACTTTACAGTTCCTCTTTATATGTGAAAGCGAGAACATTATTTAGATTTTGATAAGCAATGTCTTCTACCTGCAGCATAACCATTAGAAGCTCAGCAGATGTGTTTCATGAGATATATAACCCTTTCAAGCTCCTTTCTATCCTGAAGGCACAATAAAACCTTCACACAAGATAAAGATAGTGAGTCTAACTTCCCTGGTTTTGTTCAGCTTCATGTAAATTTGTTCTGTTTACAGTTCATTTTGCAGTTTCATTCTCTATTCATTCCATATGGTTATTTTAAAATATCTGTATCGGTGTCTCCCTGTATATATCTCCCACTCCATTCTGGGCTTTACTTTTACTTTCCTGAACAGCAGGGCTGCTTTGTTCAAGAAGCTGTTCCTTTTTCCTCTTCATTTCTCACAGTTCAATCACATTTTAATAAACTTCAGAAGACACTCCTGTATTTCTCTCACGGCTGCTAAGGCGCATCCCTTATAAGTTCAGGCAAGGCTCAGACAGCAGTACCCAGCATGATATAGATATGGATCCCATATGCTGGTTTCAAGCACATCACACCAGCGAGCCGATTACAGCTGTATGTCTCTTGGCCAACACTTCACACATCCAGTGGGGCCAGCTCTGCTTCTTGCCCTGTTTGACCTGAGCAGACATACCAAGTTACACGATCACAAGATCTGCATTATGGTTGGAGCCCAGTTCTTCAGCCCAGTCTGGGGGTTTCATTTCCACTGCAATTCAGAGATGCAAGCAAACTCCAGGCAGAAGGGCCAGAGCTAGCGTCAGGCTAGCTTGTGCAGGCACAGCAATGGAGAGGCAGTAGCACAGGCTAAATGTATCTATAAATAAATGCATCTGGATGCTGGATAATACTGGTGAATGACACCTACATCATTGCACCTGCCACCGCTGTAAGTCTTGCAAGGTAGAGGATAGGCCACAGCTATCCTCATTTATCCTTGATTACAAGCTGCAATCACATTACCAGATAGCTGCAACGTAGACATATCTTCATTTGGGTATGCCTTGCTTCGCCACTGTGTCTCTTCTGCTATAGCTTGGCCAATGACAACACAGCCACTAGCACAGTTCGGGTAGGATTCAGCGCCAGAAGACAACACCTGTACGTAGATGTCTACACGTGTGAGGTACCTAAGCTCATGTAGCAAGGGAAATCTAGTCAATACTTGTCAATGAATAAGGAGTGCAGAGTCAGCTTGTCCTTCATGGGATGCACATCAGGTGCCCACGTTTAAGTGCCCATTGCCATCTGAGATTCCCAAGTAAATACAAGATATCCACAGCGGTCTGGGGATTAGCTACCATCTGGATATACCTGTTTTCATCCACTGGCTTTTAAAGGGGCCTGGAGGGCTGGTTTTGATTAGATTACTGTTTTTTTAAACAGTTAATGAACACTGCAACCTTCTTCCCAGTGTAAACGAAACTGAAATACAAAAGCACGTCATCCAATTCATTCATTGCAGAAGGGCAAACACATCTTCCACAGGTATTTTGGGCTCCCTGGCTACAACTGTTTTAATAAACTGTACATGAACAAGGGCTGAAGCACTGTCCCCAGTTGTCCAGGCTGTTAGCATACTGTTGGTGCATTCCCTGGCCCAGTTTTGACTCATTCTGGATAGTAATGTCTGGGACACGGTTTGGGAGATAACATGGTCCAGAGCCACTTAGGCATTAGGGAGGAGGTCATTTTGGGTGGAGGGGATTGGAGGGAGGCGGGGCTGGGGAGGCAAGGATGGATGCACACACCATGCTGTGCCACTTGCCCTCAGGACTAGCGAGGAGGAATGTGGCCTGTTTTCATCTACTGGTGTAGATGTAACCCCAGGCCCCAGCAAGAAGGCTTGCACTGGCAGGCTGTGTGAATGTTCCATACGCTGCAGCAGTTGCTGCTACTGGGGCTTTTCCTGCTGTCTCTGCTGTTTCTTTACCCATCCCAGCACTCTCTGGTAAGTCTTCCTCCACATCCTCTCGCATCGCTTCTGCTCGGTCCCTCCTGACAATGGGAATGGCAGATTTCCATTCCAGCTCTACCTCACCACAGTAAATACACATTGCGTGTGGTCTAAATTCATCCCTCCTGTTGGAATTTACCTTTGTTTACTTAAATAACAGCACAACATAAACCTTAATCTGAAATTGCTCTTGATTTTGGCAGTTTTCAAACACTTTTCCTCTGCAGAGCTCCCAATGAGCCAAAGAAAATACTTAGCCTTTTGGGCAAGGACGACTGAAAGGCATTGAAAACTGTGAAGTTACTAAGTATGTTTAGCAGGCTGGACTGGATTTAGAAAAACAAATGTGACAAGCAGTTGGAAATTAAGCCAAAGAGCAAGATATTGTGGTTGCATCTGCCTCACTGAAAGACAAAGACATTTCATAAACATAACAACACATGGAAACCAAGTTAAATTAGGCATCAAATACATCTGATAATATATTGTAACAAAGAAAATTGAAAAATGAAAGATTTCAAATGGCAATTCTTCAAATGAGAAATGCAGCACTTCATCTGGGGATCCTTGTTTGCCGTGGGGCTTTTCTCGGGGGCAGGAGAGGGAGCAGGGGAGCTCGTAACACCTTGCAGCCATAACCGAAGGCTCGATCCTGCATCCCTCATGCAAACTAAATTCCCAGACCCAATTTTTTAAGTAAACAGAACAGGACCCTTCTTTTAATATCTGCCCTCTGCTGAGTCATCAGTGCTGGAGGATGAGGTCTTCTCTCAGCTCGGATGCGGCAATAGGATTAACACCCTGCTCTCAGCCCCTCCTGCAGCCTGTTCATCCATCAGTGTCAGTTCTGCTTTTCCCCAAAAATTAGATTAATCTGTCATTCTGGAAGTGATAGCTCAAACTATTTTCATACAGTATTGCTGCAGAGAAAATGTCTGAAGAACTCTTTCTCCACTGACTTACTGTACACCATTGCTCTGTGTAGGTGGCAGCGACTACACCGGGCTGAGACCAGACCCGATCAGTCTGTGTGATTGCACTGATTTCATTAAAACCAGACTCTCGCCCTTTTTAGTTCCTGAGCACCCCAATACAATTTCTTCAAGGGTTAGATTGTGCTATTTACTAAATATTCCGTATCTATAACGAGACCAGATAGCAGCTGAACAGCTAAGCCACCTGTAACTTTACAAGGCAAACTTCCTCCCTGGCATCACATCAATCAAATTCAAGAGAAATTGCCCCCATGATATATCTGACCTACTAAGTGAAGCAATGTAGTACAGCCCTAATTGAGTTAACCTGTGTCAGTAGGCAAACAATTTGAAAGGTTCTGGCATCTGAATAACTTGTGGATTAATTTTGTACATCTTGGTTACGTAACGAAATTTAGAAAATAAGTTTCTCAAACCACATGTCTGGCACTTGGGTTCCCGACTTTGGTTTTGACAGGTTACCTCAAGCAAGGTTCCCAGACACTACACCGCATGTGATGTGTTTTGTCAGTATGCAACTCTTGTAGAAAGCACCAAATGGTTGAATGCTCCCGAGGAAATTTGGTACTTGAGCAAGCAGATCATTAAATCACACAGCAGACATCAGTGATGCTGGCTGACATAAGAGACGGCCCGCTGTTGACCTTTCTGCTTTTCACTGGTTTCACGGTTCAGTAAGTGTGTCGTATGCACAGATCATAGATAGCATTGCTTCTAAACACAACTAAAAATGCAGAAGAAATGAAAAAATGACAAGTGGAGACATTTTTTCCCTGTGGGGACTCCTACCAACCTTGATATAAGCATTGTAGACTTTCTCTTTTCCCCAAATATATTTTTTCCCAGAAGAAACAAAAAAAACCCCTTTAATTTCTCTTTCTAAATAAACATAACATCAAGGGCATGATGCTGTGTGGGCACAGTAAAATAAAATCAAGCTTTACTTTCTATTAGAAAAACAAATAATTTATGACTGGAGGAAGAAAGACAGTTCTGTAAAGATCTAACTAAATTGAATAGTATCAACTATTTAAGGTTAGAAATGCATTCCTTGCAGATAGAAAGATTATTTTTGATGGTGGAAAACAAAGACTGCTTACAAATCATGACTGACTTACTGATACAAATTATTTTTCTTTTTTAGACAAAAATATTTAAATTTAAATGTAGTTCACAATATTTTTCTTGGGTTTAATCCATTCACATACAAAAGTTAACAGCAATGTAGAGGAATATGCATAAAGTTTAGACACCTCAACATTGTCTTTATGTGTGTATTCTATTATTAATGTACATAATAATTTTGATTTTCTTCTAATCTGTCAGCATTCAGGACAAAATGCACTGGAACGTAAAAATTCTCCACAATTTATAGCCAACAAACAACAAGATTTTCTTGACATTAATTTGGGAAGGAGAAAATATCTCTAAATAAATTTTTAATAACCGAAGGGCCAATGCATAGTTTGATCCCCTGTCATTCCTCAGACTGAAGTGAAGCAGAAGTAGCCCCAAGTGTTCATAAGCCTGATCCAGCACTTTGTGCTTTCTCCAACCCAAAATTCTAAAAAAAAAAGCAGAAAAACATTTTGCTCATTGAGGTCAAATTGGATAGATCCCAATCCACAGCAGTAAACTTACCGCATTTGGGAGCTGGGGATTTACAGACGCTGACGGCCTGTCCTCAAAGGCTGCTTCCCCATCAGTCTAAAATGAGCATCCAGGATCTCAGCCTTGCCCCTGTGAGGCAGAGCCCGCCCATTTCCCCTCAAAAAGAAAAAAATAATTGGTATGCTTAAAAAAATTAGAGAATATCTACCCCAAAAAGAAAATTGAATGAGGCATTATTTAATGTGAGAAGTACTAAATAAAATGCAAATGCTTTGCATTGGTTAGACACAGAAATCTTACTGCCAGTGCAAGTTATGCTGGCAAAGAAACGCAAGGGAAGAGGGAAGCTACGGGAGGGCCTGGCTGTCAGCAAGTGGCATTTCCATGGCTGCTGTCTCCAGATCTCACATCCTCACCAAATTCTACCCCACTGCACACAGGACCATGCAATGAGGCGGCTGTACACTGAAACCTATTTGAGCTCCCTTGGGGTACAGTCCTGCCACCTCGGTTCAGAAGAAGGCTCCGTATCAGAGGGGAGGCTGGGACGCTGGGTTTGTGACCTGGTCCTGTAGGACACTGGTTTCTGTGCGCCTCAGGCTTGTCAGCCCGGCTGTGCGGTTATGGATGAAATGCACATTCCTGGAGTCTTACAGTCCACTGCTCTCAGGTGAGTGAGCGAGCTCTGCATTTCATCTTGCAAAATCAAGATGCAAAATCTTGCAAAAGTCACTGACCCACAGGGAAGCCCTGGGGAGGTGATGGGGCAGGGAGCACGGGGAAGCAATGGGCTGATGCTGGTGCGACCAGGGAGCTGCTGGTAATATAGCCAACAGGGAGAGCAAAAACTGAATCAAGCTACAACTTGCTGCCTGACAGCAGGAGAAACACAGGGTCTCTTCAAAGAAGGCATTTTATTGTTGCTTTGGTATGTGCCAAATGAAGGGTGACCTTCAGCAACCCAACCTAGCGAAAGATGTCCCTGCCCACGGTAGCAGGGTTGGACTAGATGATCTTTGAAGGTCCCTTCCAACCCAAACCCTTACGACTCTAGGGTTCATGAGTCCTTTGCTGATGATGGGCTAGGACATTTCTTCACGCAAAGAATTACGGTGTTATGGTTTCCTCCCACTTGTACTGCCAGGCTCTATGTCATGAGAGCAGGGTGAGGGAGTGAGCCACTGGCGCTAGTGACCGAGAGCAGACCGCTGCAGTCACCAGCCCTCGCTGCTCCCAGAGCAGGCACTGCGGCGTGGCTGGGCATGTGCGCGCACAGATCCGGCATACCCCAGGCCAGAGCTGCAAGAGTGCCTCCCACTTCTCCCTCAGTTGAAACCCTTTCACTACTCCGTGAATGAACTCGCGGTGTTGCAGTGAACAGAAATCACCCGACAGCAGTAACCTCAGAGGGGCTCTGCCACCCTGGCTGTTTGCAAATCTAGATTTTATGAAGCCTGATCACTTCAGTGAACGACCTCTTGACCCTGGTGTCCATCTATCACACAGAGCAATGTGTTTGCCAAAGGAATATCCAGTTGGAGAGTCGATCATTTAATAAGCTCTTTTTCCTACACAGAGTTTATTGATTTTCTCTTTTAGCAAGAGCAAAAGACTGTATTGTCAGAGTAGGTGTTCTGCAGCTCTAGCATCCTTTCCTCATGTGTCCTTTGTTTTACTTCTCTCTGTATGATTTCCATCATACCTTATTGCCACAGATATGCTTCCTGTCATCTTTGTGCCCTGAAGCATCTAATTTTGTTTTCACTTGTATCTTGATTAATGTCTTCATAAGGTTTGCTTTTCTGTACTTTACTGTGGAGTAGTTGCCCTAGAAGGCTCTTCTCTGTGAAAACAATCGGGTTTGGGGTTTGTTGTTTTTTTTTTTTTTTAATTGTCATTAATTTCCACTTCTCCATTTCTCTTTGGCAATTCCAGGTATTTTATCCTGATCTTTCTATTGATTTCTTTATTGTACAAGTTTTGTTTAATTGCTGTTAAATCAGCTAATTTAAATGTTCATCTCTACCAGCCAGAATGCTATACTTTTAATTGCCTGCAAATGTGGTGGGTCTAATTTGCCCCTCACTTCTGATTGTTTAATTAGGACAGTTATGGACAAATCAATGGATTATACCACAGCCAAACCGGTAGAGGCTCACAACAGAGACTGCAATCAAGCCTTTCAGTTTTCCGTCAAATAACTCATTCTCCATCCTTTTGAAATCACATAACTGACTCATTAGTTTTACTACATGCCACTACCTACTACTTGCTTCCCTGTGCTCCCTGCCCCATCACCTCCCCAGGGCTTCCCTGTGGGTCAGTGACTTCTCCTCTCCCCCGTGGTGTTACTGACCCCCTTTTGCAAGATGAAATGCAGAGCTCACTTGCTCACCTGAGAGCAGTGGACTGTAAGACTCCAGGAATGTGCATTTCATCCATAACCGCACAGCCGGGCTGACAAGCCTGAGGCGCACAGAAACCAGTGTCCTACAGGACCAGGTCACAAACCCAGCGTCCCAGCCTCCCCTCTGATACGGAGCCTTCTTCTGAACCGAGGTGGCAGTAGAAGGTAGTTTTGCTACCTTTACATTACCCCTCTCTACCTCCTTAAAAAAAAAAAATGAGGAAACATTTCTGTGCTTAACCACACATTAGTGATATTGCTCAAGGAAGAGCTTTTTCCCTTGTAACTCAGCTGCCTGCACTCTTGCATCCCAGGAGCAGCTACAGCAGCTGCTTTCCCTGGAAAGTTATGGGAAGAAAACAGGTGAAGGGTCCTGGAGGAAGGAGTGTGGGCTGGGAGGAGAGCAGGATCTTAAATTTCTTACTATATCATCATGAGACCAGGCAATTGCCTGCTGAGCATCAGTGGGTGACCTGCAGCTTGTCAGCAGAGATTACTGTGGGGTAACCATTCATGAGCTGGAGGAAAGTAACTCTCTCCAAGGGCTGAATCCTCCAGAGTCCCAGACATGCAGTCTGGGATAACGCAAGGCACTGCAAGTTCAGCCACAGTCCACACGTCTTTCTTCTCCAAGGGCTGGTCCACCATTGCTAGCACTGTTCACATTTTCGCTCTTCTGTAAGTGTATGGAGATTTTGATATCTTCAAACATTGAGTAAAGGACTCTCCATCCTAGAAAAGTCTAGAAGCACCATGATAGGGTGTTAGCATTTCCAGCCTAGCTCTCCTCTCACTAAAGAGATGCATATTGTCAAAGATAAATTTATGAAAGCCTGAAACATCATTCCATGACACAGTCACCTTCCTGTTGCAAAGCCAGGTGCGGGAGTTAATTTTTGCCAGCATCTTGCCATGAGACTGACAACTTAAAGGAATAAAAAATAGCTACATTCAGCTTCAAAGAAGGTGGGGATTATTGTTTTGCTGCAGGTGACATCATACCCACCTTATTTTGAGACTTTTAGCCCTGGTGAGTTCAATCCTGCCATAGATTGAAAATATTATAATTATAATAGAAACCATTTTCTAGATGCAAAGGCACAGCCACAGCACAGCGTGGCCAGTCCAGGCTGTGGGGACTGGCTCACAAGCAGAGCGTGCACAGCTGAGCTCGCCAGCGAAGTGAGGGTGAAGCTCTCTAACAGGCATTTGAAGGATGTTGTTGCTCCACTGGGGAAAAAAATAATTGTTTATCTCTGTGGAAGATGGGGAGATGGGGGGGGGGGGAAGAAATGTATTTCAGTTAAGAAAAAGTATTGAGTTGCAGATAGAAAACTCTCTCAGAATGAGGAGACGGGTTTTGTTCCCTGGAGGGTGGCATTGCCCGCTGGAGCCGTGTCAGGCTGGCTCAGCGCCCCGAGCCGCCTGCCCTGCCAGGGACGGGTGCGAGCCGACGTGGTCGCCCCTGCAATGCCCCGCCGCCCCCACTCCTCGTTAGGAAGAGTTTCGGTGAGGTCAGATGAGCAAGGGGTTCATTGTGCTGCAAGGCATTTTGGAAACACAGCCAGCCAGCCTTTTAGAAGTAAATCCCAGTGCTGGTTCCTGGCATGACTGTCCTGCTGGAAAGGGAGAGAGCCAAAACAGGGGCTGTTCTCCCTGCACAGGCCCCCAGCTGGCATGGACACCCCTGCCCCACCTCCAGATGGCTCGTGCAGGGTCCCAGAGCTTGAAGCTGGAAGAGACAACTAGATCTTATCACAGCTCTTAAAATCTGACACAGTTGTGCCCGTATTGGGATGGACTGAAACATAGCATGTATACAAGAAAATTATCTCGCTCAGAAAAGCATTGTGACATCTTCATCAAGCACTGCGGACTCCTTCCCTTACCTCAGCAGCTTGTTTCCAACCCTCACTATTAATGTGTTTTGCCTAATTTCCTCTTCAGATATATCTCATTTCAGCTTTCAACCATTCATCCTTTTCCACCAGATTAAAGAGCTCTTTCCTCCCTGTGAATATAGTTATTCACTGTAATCAAGACCTTTCAATCTTCTTTTTTATAAGCTAGACAAATAGTGCTTTTTAAATCTCTCTCTCCCCATTAGGTGCCTTCTCCAGTCCTTGTCCCACTTTTGCAGTACTTCTCTGCATCTTTCCCAGTTTTTCAGCATCCTCAGTGATATGTGGATACTAAGACTGCCAGCTGACCAAGCAACAGGTCTCGTATGGCTGCCTTCTCTTAACCATGTAAACATAACATCGACTCTTGTGCAAGCTACAGATTTTATCAGCCATGATCCAATGTAGCGTCTGCACTGCTGATGAACAGGTTTAGGTCTAGGAACAGTCTCTATACACCCCTACTAGGGACACCCCTGTTTAATGATGGTGGCTCATTGTCAGATGGTGCTCAGACAAAGCAGTTCTTCATCTTTGTTTCCTATGTGCTTTATCAAACCTACACAGTGCTAATGTTATACCCTGCAAAATCAAGTCAAACACCTCAGAAAGTCTTTCATTTTGCATAAGCCCACATATTTTTTATAAGCTAACTTGAAATCTGGGGCGGTAGCAAAATGTTTGTCTGCACTGCAGGCTTCACTATCACTGTGTTAGTTCAGCAGCTGGAGGCAATCTCCAGCCCTAATAGCAGAGAGCACTGCCTGTGCTTATTTACCCTGGCGCCCTACCTACCTCGTTAGCAGTGCAATTAAAGAGCCAGTTCAAGAGAGAAACTCCTTCACATCAATTCACTGAGAAAGTTATGACAGCGTTAGAGAGAAACAAATGTAATTTGTTAATGTTGTGGTTTAACGCCAGTCGGCAACAAAGCACCACGCAGCCGCTCGCTCACCCTCCCCCCCCGGCCCCTGGTGGGATGGGGGAGAAAATCAGAAAAAAAAAAGTAAAACCCGTGGGTTGAGATAGACAGTTTACTAGGACAGCAGAGGAAAAGAAAGGAATAATAATAATGATAAAAGAATATACAAAACAAGTGATGCACAATACAATTGCTCTCCACCCGCTGACTGACACCCAGCCAGTCCCCAAGCAGCGATCGCTGCCCCCCGGCCAACTCCCCCCAGTTTCTATACTGGGCATGACGCCATATGGTATGGAATAGCCCTTTGGCCAGTTTGGGTCAGCTGTCCTGGCTGTGCCCCCTCCCAGTTTCTTGTGCACCTGGCAGAGCATGGGAAGCTGAAAAGTCCTTGACTAGCATAAGCAGTACTTAGCGACAACTAAAGCATCAGTGTGTTATCAACATTATTATCATCCTAAATCCAAAACATAGCACTATGCCAGCTGCTAGGAAGAAAATTAACCCTATCCCAGCCAAAACCAGGACAGTTAATAAGCATTTTTCTGGGCATTTAGGCATTTACTCAGTGATGGTTCCCTTACCCACACAGAAGGAGGATCTACCTGTGGGAGATTTTTATTTAGGCATGGAAGGGAGACTTGGAGATATCCAGGGAGCATTCCCTTCTACGTGAAATCCCAGACAGCATACTCCAAATGTGAAGATCCACGTGGCCAAAGGAGGCAGCCTTGGCTAGGAATGAGTACCACAGCTGGGGACCAAGGCTTGGTCCCCTCCTGGCCCTGCAGCGGTCTCCAGGGGAGCTGTGAGATGTCCCAGCAGACTTCTAATCATTATAGCCACCGGAGAAGATTTAATACAGTGGAAGGGAGGATGAACAATAACTGCCTTCCTGCAATACAAGGGTTGGAAACAGCAGGGGTCCATAGAAATGCTCTTGAGTAGAAGCAGCTCTCCAGCAGCCAGGAAAAGCCAAGCTTTCTTCTGTGTTTTGTGCAGAGCTCAGCAGGCTTGCATTTCAAATGCATCCTGGCCTTTACATTTTCTATCATCTAGCATAGATGGTCCTTCTGCATTGTATTGGCTTTCCCATCTCTCCCCTCACACTACAAGCTGCCTACCTATTACATCCTGCTTTGTGAAAGTTTGAAAGGTGGGTGCTACAGCGTCATGGCAGGACAGTATGACCACTTTGTGAATCTAACCCATAGGGCACGAAGAGCCCCAGAGCGCTCTGCACCAGCACAGCAATGGTGCGATAGGTCTACACTGACATTTAGTTGTCAAGGTCTTTATGACTGATTTTCACAATCAAAATTCAGAAAAACTCCATACAAACACCATTTATTTAATATTTGAGTACTACTGTGACAGCCACAGGGAAGCTGATGAGTTTTGTCTCCTCTCAGAGTCAGGAACTCCTTAGGCAATGACACAGGTTCTCAAAAACCGCTGAACTGCTGCACTGAAACTTTAAAGAAAAAACTGCAACCTGAGGCAGAAAGAAGTCACAGAAGATTCCAGCCCAAATTATTAACATTGGGGGTATTTATTAGCAACTGCAAACAGGAGTGTGCAAAACACTTGGCAAACGGCACAGCAGGCAGCATGGCATTTGGTATAGCTGCCTCCCCTCTGCGGTGGGGCAGTGACGCCCATGGGGCTGTGCCAGGGGGGCTCCTCCAGCACCCCACTGCTTCCTGGGCTTCCTGGCTGCTGGCCATTGCCTTCTGATGATAAAGCAAATTTTAGGAGTCCCTTTGTTTAAAGCAGTTGTTAAGGTTGCAGCACTAACTGGCTTTCTGCAAAGAAATAGGTAAAGTCTAGACCTAAGGCATTCCCGCCGAGCTGGATACAAGTTTTCTTTGGGTTCCTCTGAAATCTTCCTCTTTCGCTGCAGAATTGCAGACTAATAGTTCTTCATTTTGCAGCCTTTTCTGCTGGAATAAGGACTTTTCTCCCTTTGCATCTGTCAGCGACACAGCTGCTGTGGGGCTGTGAGGAAGAAAGCGGTGCAGGAGGCTGGCGGTAGTTAACCTTTTCAAGAGGACTTCTGGGGGACCCAGTTTGAACTGACTCTCAGAAAGAGAATGTCGAACAGAATCTATTCCTGTGCTGAGAAGTTTAATGCACCCAATATCGTTAGCTACTTTTGAGAAACCTGGTCCCAGCATTCAGCAGAAGAGAAGGGCGAGGCGCAGTTCGCCCACGCTGCGGGAGCACCCACCCAGCCGCGGGATGACGCCCTGGCCTGTGTGTCTGTGCCGAAGGACGATCCCGTTTTCCCACAGACAGGGTTTCTCCCCGGGTCGCTGTGGCTGTGGCTGTGCCATCCTGACCGGTTACTGGCCCAGCTATGCTGGGGTGACCTTCATTGCCCTGCGCTGCGGGAGCTGTTCCACTTTTTATAAATATCTCAAAATTCACTCCATGGGGGAACTGAAACTAGGGTTTTCTCCCTCTGATGCAAGGAGTAGGAACGGCTGCTTTGAGTTAGACCCTTTGGTCTGCAGCCACTGGCTGTTACAAAGAATGGCATTTTCCTTCCTCCTTCTGCACACAGGTGGTACTTGGCTTATAGTTTCTCTGAATGCTTTATGTTGCAACTTTGCTTTTGAAATACACACCTTTTAGAAGTCACACTAAATTCTGATTATGTCTCTGTTTCTCCTGAGGAGATGAGGGAACGCACTACCTGTGTCCAAATTACAGTGTTAGCTACCCAGGTGCCATACACAAGCCAAGCGGAATGAATAGTAGGAAGAAGAGCACGGCAGCAGTTTGCAGACATTGCTGCATATTTTATTCCTTGTACTGTTAGTCTATTAAATTGCTGCTTGCAGAGAGAGCAGGAATGCCCCTGAAAAAATACAGACGCAAGGATGCCAGGAGGGAGCAGGAGTAGCTGTGACATGCCAGCTGGCTGTCAGCTTGTTAGACTCAGCACTCGTTCCTGTCTGTGCCAGCCTGCGATTTCAGGGGAGCTGTAGCTGCTCATCCCAGGGTTGAATTTGGGTCACCACTTCTCTTTGAACATTTTTGATGATTGCCTACCACATTTGCTAACCATAAGTGCTCAATGTGGGGGAATTCAGAGGCACAATGTTGCTGCAAGTGGAGAAGGAGCTTGGCTGTGACCAGAGAGAGGTGGTCCACATGGTTTCTGGGTCCCCTGGCCCCATGCAGCAAGAGGCCGGTGCTGAGCAGTGCTGGCAGTTCCCAGCTCCTGCTGAAGAAAGCAGAAGGAAGCCAGTGGCCCTCTGAATTGTAAAGTGCTGGATGGGCCTCCAAGGGACCCGCACTTGGATGGTGGAGGGAAGGCATTTGCCCTGTGCAGAGGTGCCCTCCGTTGGCCGTGCCATCCAGAGGAGAAGGACCACAACAGTAGTGTCAGCTGGAAGACATCTGTTCTCATGGGGTGGAAACTCTCTTGATGTTAATTACAATTGCCCTAGTATTACAGTTACACATGGCAATTATCCAGTATTCATCTAAATGGGTTTATTCTGGTCCTGCATAACTGTGATTCCTGATTTATACTAGTCTGAGATCCAAATCTGACCCCTTATCTAGTGTGCTGCATACTGATGGTTAGAAAACTTAATTTGTCCTAGAATAGCCTGGTTTTGCAAGAGGACATTGCACTGAGAGCCTTTGCTTGTATAATAATTTTGCTTTAGAAACCGATTACTCACAATTCCTATCAGATCTGAATTGCAGATATCTGGGGGAGTGTAGCACTGGGATATTTTAGATTGAAATCACTCTGCTATCTGTTTTACTGCAGCTCTCTTCTAAAGTAGACTTTATGTTATAAATTACTTTATAGATTTGTAAAGCATGACATAGAAACATTATATACCCTGTAAGTGCTTTAAAATTAATTTGTTCTTGAACGTGTCCATGTATGAATGAATTTGACATAAGCCTTTCAATTTTATGCTTCACTACAGAAAGTGTACAAAGTACAAACTGTAAATCAACCGCCACACTTGCTGAAATGACTACTCAGCTATGAAAAGAGTCTGCCCAATATTTAAAGAAGATTTAGATGCAAAAATAATAATGTGTACAAGAGAGCTGACATACAGCCTTGGGACTTTCTAACTTAAAACAGTGAGATTAGTGAAGTAGCATCAATATGCAGATCCTTCAAGTTGGGGCTGGCTCGCAGAGTGATGAGGAGATTGCAGGGAGGCAGTTGAAACTGTGATATTGTCTTGACCACCATTTTGGTGGAGCTGAAGGATTCACTAGCAGCCCTCCTGCATGTGCAGATAGAGCTCACAGGCATGGGTTGTCACAGAAAATGGTGATTTCAGTGTGCGTGATTGATGTTCAGAGGTGGTGAGCAGCATTGAGCAGCAACATTTTTAGTTCTTTTATTAATTAAAAAATGCAATTTGGGGTTCTAACAATTCTTTATGAATTTGGGTCAAATTCAGCAATAGTTTTATCTGATAAATAGTTTGGACCTTGGTGTTAGTTTCCTTCTTCCCTCCCAGGTGCACTGATGATGGTGCAGGGCGTGTGACTCCAGCCCTTCCCCAGGAGAGAGGCGTCTCCACTGCCCTCCTTCAGGGCAACCACTGCTCACCCATCACACAGCCAGGAATTTTGGGGGAATGTGTCTGAAATCTCTTCTTTCAATATGGTTTAATTTGTTATAAATGGCTTCAATAACCATTGCCACCAAGCTAAAACCCAATGGTGCTGTGTCTCAACCAAAGGCTGTACCAGGCTGCAGAGTCACTCAAGCACATGCTCTTCCTCTCTCAACCGCCAAGCATTTTTACAGTTGCAATGAAAAGTAAAATAGCCACACCAGGAGAGCTGGAGAACATCTTATTTCAGGTGACCTCTGCTGGAGCTAGGGAATGTCTCTAGTAAAAGAAGGGCATTGGCTCAAATCCCTGCGTGTAGCAGAGTGCAGTTTTGACCTCAGTGAATCACTTTCCCTTTGAGTACCAGGTCAGGGAAGAGTAGCTGCCTTACCCAACTCTTCTGCTTTGTGATGCTAGGCTTTTTTTCCCTTTATTTCTATACCATGTGCCTCAAATTGTGTATTTTGCTGATCTGAAATTAGATTTTTCAGGATTACATTTCAGAAGGTTGATAGAAATCTTTTTTTTCTGCTTCTGCTGCTGAACAAAAAAAATCAATGATTGTCACAGCTGCCATGGTGAGAACCCTCCACCCACATTGCCATGAGTGATGCTGGCAGTCTAGGGAAACCCAAAACAAAAGCAGCAACTTAAAAGGGAAAGAAACTAAAAGGACCTCACCCAACTGCCATAGAGATGAATATTGAAATTCCTGTTAACTGTAGTGATTCAGCAAAGAGATCTTTGTCCTTAATACTACAGGTAAGTTTACTATATAAGACATACACCTCAGAAGCAAAACCAAACCTTTTGATGGGGGAAATAACTTCAAGAACAGATCTTTTAAAAATCATTAATTGATGATAATAACATAAAGGGATGAACACTGACAGTGTGATTACACAGATTAAGTCCAAACTTTGTTGCTTCTCTGAGAAGACGATGGAAATAAGCTTCAGTTGGGAAAAGATGTAAGTACAGTTTTTCTTTTCAATAGGGTGTTAAATGCTGTGTTCTTATAATAACAGGCACAATGTGGTGCTTTTATTCCATAGTTTAAAGGATGTTTAATAGCTTAGGTAGTGGAGGTTCCAGCACCCCTGCGTTGCACAACTTAAATACCATGCCTAACAAGTTTTGCACACAAAAGAGCTACTTATCTGAAAGTATTATTATTATTACTAATACTCAATTCCTACTAAAAACCCAACAATGCTTTTTATGCAGGCACTTATTATTATTACTACTAGTTATACTAGCTACAACTAATACCACCACTACTATTAATAGCTGCCTGCATAAAAAATGTTGAGGTTTTAGGTGTTTCTTTTTTCCAAAGTCTGTAGGGAAACCTTTTCTCAAAAATGTCTTTATTAAAAAGTATGGCAGAACTACTAAGATGTGGTACAGTTCTCAGCTCAGCCTTGCTATTAGGGTGCTCCAGGATCTGGGCAGATGCTCAGAACCTCATGCTCCAGTTCCTGCTTTCTTGACAGCAGTGCACTGCCTGATCTGATGCAGAAACCAAGTCAGTGCCCTCTCTGCTTCTCTTGCCCATCTCTTTCCCAGCCAACATAGGAGAAGGAGAAAAATGCCTTCTCCTTCTCCCTGCAGGCTCCAGCAATGAAGGCAGATCTGGCTCTAGAGTGCAGGTCTCCATCCAGCAAAGCTTTTAAGCATGCCATTAATCCATCCCCATTTAGAAAAGTGCAGACACAGCTACATTTTGCCAAGCAAGACCTGGGATCATATGCCAATTAACACACTTGGGTAGGTACTTTGGTGAGCAAGGATGGGCAGCTGGTATGGGACCGCAGAAGGGCAACAGGAAACAGGAGAGAGGCAGGGCAGCTCCAGTGGTGTTGAGGCAGCAGGAGCAAGGAGGACTGCCCATGACTCAGAAAAGCCCGCTTCTATTTCAGCACGTTTGTTGGCTCCAGTGTCACCTTTTCCAAGTCACTTCACTGTGCCATTAGAGTTAATAACAGTGACCTCCTTGACAATATCCTTCTGAGATTTACACACACGAAGAGCACATTGTGAAAGCCAAGTGTTAATGACGACATCTTTGGTGAAATTACCTGGCTTCAGTGGTAATTTCCATTATCTCTCTAGAAGTTGCTTGAAGTCCTTGATTCTGACCTTGGGGACACAGCTGGGATCTCACAGGTTTCTTCCACTGCTTCACACATTCACAGTGAGGATCTGCCCCCTCAGCTCAGGGACATGGAAGGAGATATGAGTCAGGGCAAAATGCTCAGCTCATGGTCTCAGACTAACCCTCCAAATACCATGGGCAGATTTAAGGGCAGCCAAGAGAAAGTAAAGCACAGCCCCTCTGCTAGCGGCAGGCTGTGCATGTCACATCCATGTAATCCAGCATCAGTGCCCACAGGGAAAACAATGGCTTTCAGGCAAGTTATTTTCAAGAATGAAAACAACTGAGTGGATGGGAAGGAGGGTGAGATTTCCATTGCTGGGAGGAACATGATAAATAAAAGACCATATTGGCTGAAGAGCACAGCCTCTTTCAAGAGGCACTCAGCACTGCCCGGGGCCGAGCCCCAGCGTGGCAGAAGAGAGCAGGGCGTGAATCCAGATGTTCATGTTGTCCCAAATTATGCTCTCAGAGTACTCCCCGATACCCAGGCAGCCTGTTGCCATGACTGCTACTTACCTTTGGTACGTGGGCTGTTAATTCGCTGGTACGTTTGAAGTGCCTGATGAAAATGTCTCTGATGATCTCAATTTGGAAGCCCTTCTTCTACAAAATGCTTCACGGGAAAGTTTCATTTTAGATGTACATACCCAAAAAGTGCTAAAGACCGTATTGTTCAAGAAAAATATGTGAATTGCTGTCATCTAAAATAAGCAGCTAGTGCAGTTTGATGTACAGCAGAAACTTTCTGGATGTTACA
Source organism: Pelecanus crispus (assembly GCF_030463565.1). NCBI lineage: Eukaryota > Metazoa > Chordata > Aves > Pelecaniformes > Pelecanidae > Pelecanus > Pelecanus crispus. Next base: position 15,442,710 of record NC_134643.1, read on the forward strand.
AAAATAGCCCCTTGTATTAATCTGACAGGTCTAGCCCCCACAGAGGTGTACAAAGCCTTAGCACTGGCAAATGCCTTCTGATGATGCTGAGTCACTACATCACCAGCTCCTGACAGAAAGCCTTAGTCTAAATATATACTGTAAGCTTCACTAATTGCTGTGATGTGTAAAATAGGGCATGTGAGGATGATACAGGTTACAGGGGCTGGACTGTGATGTTTAATTATAAGCTACAAAATCTCAGCATCATAAAGATTGTTTCCATTAGTGATCTGACAAGGCTTCTTACATCTTACTGCAAGATGTCTGTGGCTTTAACTCAGCAAGCGCTTTCCTTTTCCCTCAAGAACAGAATTTCATCTTAAGAAACAAATACTTTTTATACTAAATATGCTTAACCTAAAGCTTTCTCCCTATTATTTCATAAATGCCTTGAGATTATAGAGGCTCAGCTAGCTTAGTAAAGATGAATTGCATGTGATCCTGGGAATACAGCCATTGCATTAGTTATTTTTCTTTTCCGTTGTGTTAGGCTTTTTGTAAATAATCTGCATGTTTAATCAATGGAGACTAATTAAGAAGACAGGGCATGCTTTATTGTTGTATTAAAACCTGTTCATTGCCATAGGCAAGATGTCATCAATATTTCTAGCTGGAAATTACTACTTGCAGTATACATCACGGAGATTTTTACTGTAACCATTAAAAAAGCTAAAAGAATATTTTGTCACTGGTGATATGCAGATTTACAGCTATGTAACCAAATACATAATTCACCCATGTATATGATATTTTGGAAGAAAGGGATTATAACAAACTTGATTACTTCTTTCTATAGCCCTAAATTCAAGGATCACAAAAGACAGAAGATTCCCATTAAACTAGCTCCAGAGCAAGGCTGCTTCACACATCTAAATAAAACCAGTCAAGTGTTAATATCAGTTATTCCACTGTAAATGTGGGCTTTCTTCAGTGACTTTAATAGATTTTTTCCTCAATTCACAGTGGTAACAACACAGTTGCCACTGCCTGAAACAGCTGATTTATATGCCAAATAATAAGGTGGAGTAAATGCCACTTAGGGCCAGATCTATCAACTTTGCTCGTATAAACAATCACACTGATTTAAACAGGATCAGTCAAGTCAGCAGGATTCACTCAGGCAATGTCTACGTTAGCAGTAGGAGCAGCACTGTGGGGTGGAACGGCTTGTGCTGGGGGCCCGATGTCTGTGCCAGCGGTGTGGTGGAGAGAGGACGTTATTCCAGCCGAGCTCCTGCTTGGCCCCACAGTTGCCCATTATCAGCTGGAACAAGCACAGTAAATGGGAAACTCACCTCAGAAACGTTCTCCTGATCCTAACTGGAACATGGATGTCGGCACATCCCCAGATGGCCCCAGGCCTGCCAGTATCTTATGCACATTGTCACGGTTTGCAAAGAACAGAGACTGGTGATCGGTCTTCCCAGTTCACCACCAAGTGCTGGGTCATTGCCATGACCGGACTTGTTTAGGAGACAGCCACCAGCTATGTACACTTAACCTGCTTAGAAACGTATGTTGTATGTGCGTGTTGGAGTACAGACTGATGCAGAAAGTAAGGCTCAGTGAAGGGTACATCCCTCGATGACAGATGCCAAGGAGGAACTCAAGGAAGGACAAGGGTTTTACCTCTGACCAAAGAAAAACATTGTTTGTTAACCCGATAAGGGCCAGGAATGATTCCTACTATGGCTACATGATACTTACTTACATATGGAGGGGAAACAGTCTAACTGTTGACCTAAGAGGGTAGCAGGAGAGTCTCCTGCAAAGAGGAAGTGTTGCCTAGGACAATAAACCTGTGCAAATCCCCCAGGAGACTTGAGCGGTAAGATTGGCTCTACTTATGTATGTTTTACGCTAACTGGGTGATAACTAAGCCTTCATCTCCATGGGGATGGTGAGCCTAAACCAAGGCCCATGGGACAGGTAATAAGCGTCCGAGCTCCCCTGGGTCTTCTCCATGGCATCCAAGGGGTGGGACTGCACATCCCACATCCCTCGGCAGCCGCACGGCCAGCATGTCCAGGGGGGCAGGACAGGCAGGGACATCCTCAGGTGATCCTGGGAAAGCTCATGTGTCTGGGGAAAGGCAGAGCATGGGGAGCGTGGGAGCCTTCGTCAGGGCTTGCATAGGGTCTCGGTTTTCCTAGGATATTTCCCAAGTGTATCCAGTTGGTGTAATGCTGCTGAATTGTAATGACTGCTGCCTAATCTGCACGAAACAGCATTGGATCCACTTAACCGGGATGTGCCAGAGGGAGGCAGGGAGCCAAGCACAATTACGTCGCTACAAATTCCCGATCGTTGGTTCTCGCAATGCAGAAGGATCAAACTAAAATAGGGAAAAAAATAAAATTATGTCAATATCACTTGTTTAATAAGCTATTTTACTTTTTTTTTTCCCCAGCATTATAAATGAGACAGCTGCTTTGCTTTGTATCTCAGTACTCAACCGGTGTGCATATCCTTCAGCACCTCTGTGTGTTCCATGTTTTGTTGCCGAAATAATGGTAGGAGACAAGCCCATGGAGGCACTCCAGTACCAGTATACAGTCACAGTTTCCAAGACAGACAGAAATCCAGCAAATTCTTTAAAAAAAAAAAAATATATATATATATATACACACACACCCCCATACACAGACATAAATATTTTTTTTTCTTACTGCCTACTGCAAATATTTAGAAAAGTTAATATATTGATTATTTTCACCGGGGACGTGCCAATCTCTGCTGTATTTTACAGTTCTGCATTAGACCCAGCTAGAAAATACAACTTTGATGTTATTTTGGCTATTTGTGATTTATATGTCAAATCCACTTTAAAGTTCTTAAATTCTTTTCAAAACAGTTTTCAAGCAATAGTGGAACCATTGCTCTATGTTCTTAGTTAAGAAATGATTGCTTTAAGATAGTGTCTCAAATTCTATTTTAGCATCTCCTTTGAGGCTCCTCTCAAATAGCAGAAGTTTAAGCCAATTGATTACTTTGCCACTCCCTCAGGAGAGACTTGTTTCTTCCATGCTTGTTACAGATATTTAGCTGTTCAGCAGTATAGTATATAGATGTGCAAGTACACATTTTTTTCTTGATACAAATCCTTCAGCTTGTAGATGGCTTTTAGTATCTGTCCTCATCAGACACAAAAGGTTTATACACTGAAACAAAGTACTGTAAATTCATAATAAATTGTAGGAGTAGGTGACTGAAGACACAGTCCTTTGAGATCCAAAGTATTTTTAGGTTCCCCTGGGCTTCTCAGGGCATCGTGGGCACAAGGTCTCATGGGAGCAGGCTTCTGTGGGTGCATAATTAAAAGCACAATGTATGGCTGCCCTTAAAATCTGAGCCCTTAGGAGAGTTTGTGCAGGTAAGGATTTGGTAGGCTGGGTCTTTCAAATGGTACCTATGATTCTGGAAGTATAATCAAAAATGATAAGCAATGTATCAACAAGGTGTATTATTTTTATTTTATTACTGTAATTTCTCATCTGCAAGAAAGACTTCTGTAGATCTGTACGTACTGAGATGATAACGCATGTAGTTTTATCTTTCATCTAATTCATTGTTCTGATTTGTGACTCTTTGGTTTTTAATTCTGCATCTTTATTCAAATATTTTTGAAGTAGCCAGATTAACATAGTGTTTAAAATTGCCCACTGATCAAAAGATGTTACTGGGAACTTTGGTTCTTTCATGACAGCAAAAAAATGCAGTAAGACACAAAAATTCTTTGCTTTTTTATGTGTTTATTTGTGTTCTGTCACTATTTCTCCTCTGTTAATACTGGTTTTTTTCATCTACCTCCTTAGTAACCCATTGAATCACTCACCTAGTTTTCAGAAAGTTCCCTGTCTGGATAAATTGAGCCTGAACCATTCACGCTCTCCACGCTACAGCCAACAATGAGATTGTTTACAAATTATACTAGAATGTGCAAGATCTCACTTGATTATACCTTAACTATTCTGTTTTTCCCTCCCTACCTCACAGATGATGGAAATGCTTAAAACAAGTTAAGGTAGTATGACACAGACTAATGTAAGTGTGAGCATGGCATCCAGGGGACAAGCTGTGAAATGTTTGCGCGCTTCTGCCAAAATACATTGCATGGCTTTCTGCTGTCGTCTTGTGTTTCTGATGTTAGGCAGCATGTTTAGCAACATGTAAGCGTTTCATTTGATATTATACTCCCAGCTTTGGTTTTGTATAGTCTTAATAATCCGCCTTTTTCAGTAGCTTGTGGCAGCTGCTAGTGGCAAATCTGCAAGCTGTGTATGTTATTCTTAAGTAACATTCAGAAGTACCTGCAAGGATCAGGGCCCCATTGGATATGGCTCTTTAGAAACCCACTGTAGAAATGTTGAAGTGTGCAATTCAGATGGGTCAGAAACAGTATCGACACTTCTTCTGTGCTTGCCGGTGGAAAGCAGCAGCTCTCAGTTTGCTTTTTCTAGAAGTCAAGCCTGGTACTAGTGCAGCTGGCTGCTGCGTACGGCTCCGCTACCCACATCTGTGCCTTTGCAATGTGAACGCTTCATGACGACTCTTCTGTTGTCAAACTCTTACTTCGTGTGACAGATGACACTTTGGAATTAAAAATGTTATGTTTTCACAGTACTGTGTTTAAAAAAGACTACTATGGGCAAATATGATGTTCCTCTGTGTTTATGTACTTCTTTTAATCTTAGTGTATGTAATGCTTATGCAGGTGAAACCAATCACAGCATCTTGAAACATACTTACCCACACAGGTCTTCTGGTGCTGCCTGGTATTGAGAGGCAGAACTCTGTTATTCCCTGCCTGGGTTTCTGTTCACCTGGGATTGCCACTCCTATTTTAAGTGCGCTGTGTTTTTTTGTCATGAGAATAGTCAAATATTGACCAGGTTGCCCAGCGAGCTAGTGTCATCTCCATCCTTGGAGATACTCAGAACTTGACTGGACATGACCCTCGGCAACCTGCTCTACTTGGAGCTTCTTTGAGCAGGGAATTGGAATATATGACCTCCAAAAGTCCCTTCCTACTTACAGTTGTCAATGATTCTATAATTTGATGACTGTATGGGTAGGGAGTAGAGTGAAGCCATCAAAATAGCTTTCTCTATACTCTAAGCTATCATTTGAAACCAGATCACCAGAGATCAGTGCACTGGTCACTGTTCCATTTTTCTGGATAATAAAATGGAGATTATCAAATGCTGGTTATTACTCTCAGTATGCGCATTTAACCCATTTGCAACTGAGCTACACATGTAGGTATTTGTTGTATTTTCTTATCATGCAACAAAAATATCACTTCATTCCATTGCAACCAATATATGTGATACGTGTGGAGTTACAGCATGTGTTGTGGGAGAACAGGATGACTTATCAGAAACATATCTACTTCTGAATTAATGGAGCTATGCCAGCTGACACTGACAGCTGTCTATGTGATGTTTTTATAGCTTTTCTCAAGTTTCCCATCTAAGTTCCCTACTTCTATTCCTAAGACATTAATGATTAGACTGTCAGAGCTGAGAAAATCCACCTGGCGAGCAAGGTCACCTTCACTGTTCTCAGTAACAAAGGAAAACACCAGGCTAATGAGGCTAAGGAAGTCCCAATTAACGTCAATGGCGAACTCAAAGCTAGGGAAAAATAGGGCTGGCAAAATAAGTCTCTACAGAGGTAAGACTGTTTTTTGAAACCATTGCAAAAGAAGCCTGGAAGCTGTATTTTCAAATATGGTTAGTGCTGGGGATGGGTTGCAGAAAAGAAAGAGATCAATAGCAGGTTTGTGATTTCCCTGCTTCCTCCTTCTTGGTGAGTTCTCACCAGCAGTCAGAGCCTCTGAGACTCAACCGAGGCCCTGAGACAGGAGCACCATAAAGCTCTGTTCCCACCTGCCAAAAAGTCACTGTGCTCCTTCTTCAGCTCGGCCCCTTCACTCCCCAAGAAATGTGCCTCCTCGGGGAAGCTGGAGCCATGACGCACACACAGAGCTGGACCACCCCACGACCTCCCACCTCTTCCCCTCGCTGGCAGGACACCCACCTTCTCCCATCCTGCACAGCAAAAACAAAACAATGTCCAACATCTACCCACAGTTGTTATGCATGGTAAGTGGATGTCCCACAGAACATTTTTGATAGAAGCCAACTCACAGATCTGTCTCTATCACCACTTAAGGATCCTGAATTTGCCTTTGAGTCTTGCTGCACTGTGCCACTGTGAGACTGTGATAAGAAATACTCCATCCTTTCAAAGCACCCAATTAAGCATTTTTGCTCCCATTTTCTTCCCCTAAACTACTCTTAGTCCAAAGTTCAGATTCCCAGGGCTAATTCCCCTGGTTGCCGCCTCCCTCCTCTCAACTCTCTAACCCCCATTACAGCAACCAGCCATCTCTCAGACACCTATATCTGGCAGAGAACTGCTGAGCCATGCAATGTTTCAGCCTGTTCATTTGTATAATCTGTGTGTTTCACGCTGATCTCCTTACTCAGCCATCTCTGGTTTCTGCATCAGCCCAGTGCCACTGGAAGAAGCCCGTTTTCCCCACTGATTTCCCTTGCATGGCAGGGATGCCTCCAACTCAGTTCTCTTATTTTACAAGTGTGAGGGAGCAGTCCATAAATGAGAGTATTTTTGGTTTTCAGTGCCCATATGTGGATAATAGCACCTGTGAACATGTTTTAAATTCCAGAAAAAAATATTCAAATCCGATACGATGAACAAAAATCCCACAGCCTTTTCAGCAGTGGGGAGAGTGAAGCAGAGGAAACAATTCCCTAAGGGTACTGTGAGCTTCCAGTGTTGGAGAGCCCTAGGGACAAAATACTCAGACATTAGAAGTGACACTGCTGCAATTAGCCTACCTTGGGACAAGGAGTGGTCTGCATGACCTCCTGAAGTTCTCTCCTGCCATGTTTTTGTATGATTCTGTTATTTTAAATTACATTAACAGCCTCAGCCACAAAATTTAATCACCGTTCTAAATTGCATACACGTATAAGTAGCTGACACCAGGGCATAAATTTGCCAGTAAGAGAGGACAGACCTGAAGAACTACTGCAGACTGTTGAATGTCACCATCTCCATCTTGCACACATACACACAAGGGTGTAAGTCCACTGCACACTGCTTTTGCCTGTTAGCATAAGAACAGACCAATATTACATACTCAGCCAACTCCAGCAGTGTCCACAGAGCCAGCCATTATGGCCCAATGGATCATGCTGTCATGTGTTCCTCTGCAACCCTGTTATCTTGGCGGGCTTCCTCTTTGAGCCTAAAAGTATCCATCCTTCACCAAATCCTGTGACACAGTTACCTTCTCAGTTACGCCATTCTAAGCAAATGATGCGAATAGTTTTTCTATGACCTACAGTACCGTTTTATCCCTCACGCGAAGGTTAAATCCTCAGAAAATTATTCACAGACTGCCATCACTGATCAAAATGGTCTCCTACAATTTCATTCAACCTTCAGCCACACACATCTCTGACCATGTCAGATTAGGAGACTGTTTTCCAACATCTCTCCCAAGTGGCTTCTCTCTGCAGTCTTTCAGTAACAGGAGCATGTGCCTTGGGATTTACCATGACACCCTCTGCCCTTCCCAGGCAGGGACATAGCTCCTCACAGTGACAGTGGGTGGCCATGGATGTCAACACTGCTACTGCCTACCGCTTCATCTGCCCAGCAGCAACATTAAGCAAAAGCCAGTGCTCTCTGAAATGATCACTGTCCAGCTCACTTGCCTACTGTTCAGTTTCCTCTGTTCCCTGTGTTTAGATATTTTCTGCACCATGGAGCTACGCATGCCCTCATCAGAATATTTCTTGTCTCGTGCCCTAAACCCTGGCAGTTCTTTGCTGCTAGATACTTATGCTGGTCTCTATCATCCACACAAGGTCTTCTATCCTGACATTTGCACTTGACCCATCCTGTCATGCTCACTCAAGTTGCTGCTGCAGTGCCACTTTTGGGGCTCTGGGATACATCCATAACAGGATAACACACCATGCCTTCCTCTGCTCCCACCTGCTGTTTTCAGCCATGTGCTGATCCCCTCCAGCATTGCCAACTTTGAGCTCAGAGTCTTATTATTCAGGGAGTAAACAAGAGTACATGTTTATCACTGGAACGGTGTGTAGGCACAGCTCTCCTTTTCCTGTTGCTCATATTGCTCGCAGCCCAAAAGAATGGTGCTTTTTAACTTTAAGCAAAAGCATACTCTGCTCATTCGTTTTTGAAAGTGTGGTTCTGACTCAAGCAAGGAGTGCAGTCCCGGGCAGCATCCACAGCCCATCCAGCATATTATTATGGCTTCAAGGGATGTAAAAGAGCTTTACACAAATGGGGACATGAGAGAGATGCTGGACCCAGCCCAGCAAAGCACATTGTTTCCTGGAAGTGCATAAGGAGCCCTAACAAATTCAGCAGGATGATCCATGGACTGAGAGGTGTGCTCCCATCTAAGTGCTTTCCTGGCTGAGGGCCACAGACTGACTTGCTCCTAAAAGCCCATGGGACAGCTGGGAAAGCGAAATCTGCCCAGTGGAATATCAGTGCCTCCCTTGCCCAAAGACTATCCAACTTCCCAATGTGTGAAAATTGTAGGGTCTTGATCAAAGACATTGAAAAGCTCAGCTGACATCAAGCTTTCCTTCCTTTAGCAGAGCACAGTTAATATCCTTCATTATGGCTGGCCAACGTTTCTGCATCATGAGTCCCCAAAATGCCAATTTTTTCCTGTGGCCAACAGCCACCAGGCAGACCATGAAGATCTGAAGAAGGACAAAGATCTTGGGGTTGTTCATAGGCAAGATCAAGGCCCCTCTCCCATGCTCACTATGGAAGTCAGCTTGGCTGGGCTTGTGTCTGAACCCCACATGTTCTGGCTGTGCTGGTGTCTGCAACCCCAAAACCTGCCCTACCACAGGGACTCCTGTGTCAGATGGATGCTGTCAGTCCCATGGGAACCACCGTGCTTGGGAGCCAGGGCTGAACCACTCATCAAACAGAGCCAAAGTATTAGAAGTTATCTGCTGTCTTAAGGGTTGCATTTGCTGTATATCGTTGGCTTCCTTTATAATGGCAGCAAATGATATCCCTTCTCTGCATTCAGACTACCCAAAGAATTCAACAGGCAGAAACCTAGACAGGCCAGTAACATCTTACAACCTGGCAATGTATTAATCTGGCAAGTTCTTATACATGAGTTGAGCTAAAAATGGCTGATGCTGTTGCACACACTACTTTACCTGTCTTCCTGATGAACATCTATTTTGGATTTTCCAGTCATTCAACATGCTCATCTTTAAAAGCATTTTCTTTTTTCTTAAGATATATTTCCCTTTTGTAGTCCTATTGACAATCATGCTAGCACCATAAAACCTCAAGTGCTCATCTTCTTAATCACAGCATTTTCAGCAGAAAATGATCCTCTGAAAGACTAGAGACAAAAAAGACTCTATACTTATGCCCATGGAACTAGTTGTTTTCCCATTCCAGATTTCCATTTCATATCAAAACGTGCACTGGAAACCATACCTCCTGCTGTAAAGAACCATTTTCAACACACTTGGAATGGTGTAAAAGGTAATTAATAGGTTATTCCCATCTCTAACCTCTGTGACACAATTACAAAAATTGCAAAATGCAAGAATCTTTCCCTGCTGGCAAATGAGATCTGTCATTAATTTTCATCCTCACTAGAGAGGGAAGGGTGGTTAAAGGCAAGGGGAGCATGTACCTCTGTACCTCCTTTTGTCATCCAGCAAGAAAAGGCAGCAGGTTTTTTGCATTTTGGTATTGGCTTAGGACAGACAGAGCACCACCACCTGGGTGCCAACAAAATGCAGAAAGCAAGCAATTTCACTGAAATGAAGACATACAGCTATCTTCAGCCTATTATATATTAAGGGGAGGGCAGTCATTCTCCAGAATGCCTGAAGCCAGCTCTGAAGGCAGAGCTCATATATCCTCAGAGGTGCTTGAGCTCAGATCAGCTTTGAGGGGGAGAAAATATAGCTTCCATCCAGTTCATGCCAGAGGAGATCTCAAGAAGTAAATCAAAGGACACTAGGGACAAATCTTTGATAAAAGCATATCAAAACTTTGTTTAATTTGTTTGCACTGCTGTTGTACAGCAGAGTCACCGGAGACAATATGATCTACAAATGGAATATGTTACTAAATCAGGACACAACTTACTGGAAGGATAAGTAATGATTTCATCTAAGTCATTACATCTCCCTATCAATAGCATATCTCTGTGGGGACCGTGCTCACCTCTGGCTGAATATCATATAATCCCTGTAGCACAGACTTTAGATGCCTGACTCAAGGACATGACAAACCCAACCACCCAAAAAAACAGTGGATCATATGGTCCCTGGTTGAGATCAGATGTGCATAGATATGTACAATCAATGGTATGTGCAATATCCAGCACATAATCCCTTAGGTTTGTAAAATTTGCTTCTGCCCAGATATGTGGGAAAGGGGCACTTGTTAAGACAGGAGAGAAAGGGGGGGTTTCTCCTGGATACAGACATGTTCATGGGCACTGCGACCTCCAAGTGCAACACATCCCAGGCACATACTCATGGGAGGGATTGGTGTGCAATACAGATTGTACCAAGTAAGTATGTGTCACACAGTGGGTCGATCTGCACATGTGCACCTCCAACCTGCTAAACTTCTGGTGCAAATGTCCAAAATCCTCAAATGCCACCCAGGCAACATTTCTGAACAGAGCAAGACTACATGTATGTGGGGGGCTGTACCAGGTTAGAAATCAGGTTTTTGGATAGCTTTTCAGACAGCCTTGCCTTCTCCCTGCATTCCTCATCTCCGTCCTTCATACTGCCGAAGTCTATTTTGTGCTCTTCTTCCCTTACCTGTTTTGATGCAGCTGTTGTCCATGCTCTTCCTAAATCCTCCTCCTCAGCAATGTCAGCTTCTGCAAACTTCCTTCATTCCCCCGAGTCTCAATCTTTGTCTGTTTTGTTTTTTAAAATACCCCCCTCCCTCTTCTGTAGACAGGTCTCCACTCTCCAGGAGAGTAATACCAGATGGTTTCATTTAACTATATAGCTATAGGTAAAATTCACCCCCTTATCTTACCTCACATGCCTACCCTGTTTGATTGTAGTTGGGAAACCTATTAGCTTCTGCATCCAGGCAGCAGGCGCCCTCAGTGTTATTTTCAAAATTGTCACCATCTTCCCTCTTCTCTCCAGACTGATGCTGTCATTTAATCCTGCTGACATTCCCTCAAGAGTGACCTACAAAAATATCTATCATTATTTGTTCCCACAGTAAGGCCCTGATGGCTTCATCCTCAGTATCCACAACCTTCTCTCTTCTGGCCCTCTTGATGCTCACCTTGTCTTCACTCAAAATGTCACAGCTAAAATCGATTCCTTGCTTCAGTTCCTTAGCAAACCACACTAAATCCTTTCACTGCTTCACCTTCATCCTCTTTGTTAAGTTCGTGGTCCAACCTTTCAAAAGTTTCCATAAAACTACTCCTATGGCTTTTCCTGCTTATCTCCTCCTTTCCTCCAGACTATCCATTTCCCTTTCCTCTTCATGCTGCCTCCTTCTGCCATCTCAGGCATCCTGCAATACAAAACCTCCTCCCACTGTGCCACCAAAAAGACTTTCAAACCATACCAATCTTCAAGTTTTCCATAGGTTTGAGCCATTTTCAGGAAATCAGGCTTGTCTGTGCTATTTTGAAGTCATCCTCTGGTCTCCCACCTACTCCTGCCTCTGGTCTTGAGGTATTGCCTTCAGTGAGAAACATGCAATAACTCTCTTGCTCTATAGTCCTCTGCAGAGACGAAGTGTGCGCGGGGCAGCTGGAGGAGAAATCAATGCCATGCTCCTGCCCAAGTTAGCCTTGCTTGAATTTACCTCAAAGTAAACCAGAGTCAGTCTTCATCTGCCATTTGTTTTTGTAGCAGGGGACTTACAGCTCATCCTGAGTTGAAAACACCCTATTTTGGGGGAGACACAGCTGCTGCATGTTTCCTGCCTCCATTCTAAATTATTAGGAATGGAGATCATTTAAATGCCTGTAAAAGACCTGGCATTACACTAAAATTATATTGAGGAAAAGATCCCTCTGGAAAGTGAAAAGGAATTTATGAATGAGATTTGGATAGGAAAAGTGTCTCAGGATGTCTATGTATGTCCAGAATTTTTTTTTTTTTCCCCAGGGGAAAAAATAAAGGAAAGTAACAGTGTGACCACAAGATACTGTCTGAGTAGACTCTATTGAGCAGAGTTTAGCATACTACCCACCATCCAGAGGACATTCATTCACCTCTGCCTTGTATATGGTGCTTGAGCTGGATATGAGACTTAAAAATATTTACCATAACCCGCACAATTTCCCTGAGCAGCTGATTTCAGCTTTCTGATTTACAAAAAACTATTTGCCTGACAGCAGTCACCTCTGAAGCAGTTTGTAATTAATACGTGCATTTTCAGATTCCTTAAAGACAACGTTCATAACAGATTAGAAAGATCAGAGATGCCACAAAGATTCCTAATAACACAAATTATTTGTGAATAAATAGATCACTGTAGAGGGGCGAATAGACTTCTCAATTACATACCAAAGTTAATAAACAAAACAGAGTACAGCTATTTTATGCTGATGATTTAAGAAAGCATGCGCAAGAGTCATTCATTCAAGTCTACGACCCAGAGTACCTGTAGGTGCCTAGCGATTTTCGGTGCCCTGCACTAGACTTAAAGGGTTAAGTCTTTAGAGCCTGGATATTTGGGCTTTTTTTTTGAAAGATGAAAATGCTACAGAAATTACATCCAAAATTAGAGGGTTTGAAGGTGCTAACTCCATTTTGCCAATGTCAGCCATGATGGACATTATATCCTGCAGCAAAGATTGTCAAGTCATTTGTAATAGGTTTTCAATAATGTTGCAAAATATATGCAAGTCCTAACTTAACTGCATTGCTTGTACCTTTTATGTCTAATTAATTATAGCTTGTATAAAATATTATGATGCTCCATTCACATGTTTAGAATTTAATTAATTTGTAGTTTACATGCCCCTAATAATAAATGTCTCTCCATGATCTTGGTCCAGAGACTTATAAAAGTGCACAAGTTTTTCATCAGCTTTAAAGGTAACTGTATCACTGACAGTGGTAAAGTTTACTGAGTCCTACAAACACTGTCTCCTTCACATGACCTTTGATGAGTATGTTGTATGGAAGGCAACAGGGAGTATTTATTGACTACCCTCGTGAAGAAATGCACAGGTTGCACTCAGACTCCCTTGAAAAGCCTATGAACCAGATAGTAACTTGCCAGCGCTGGCCTGGGGATTCATATTAGTGCAGTAAATAGCCAATGTCACTTCCCAGGTAGAAAATTTAACACAAAAAATCATCCAAGTTGTCTGAATACACTTCATCCTAGTGATGTGCAGGGTATGACCATCTCCTCTTACTACCTGTTGGGATAGGAGCTGCTTTTCTAATTACAGCATCCTGAAGACTTATTCCAGCCTCTTTTCAGAAACAGTAAACTCAGTCAGTCAGTCAAATATGTTTTTAAACATTGTCTGATAGAAACATCTTGGAAAAAACATTAATATTTTGCTCAGAGGAACAAAAAACAGGGACCATATATTCCTTTGGCAGGATTTGCTAAACACTGTGCCATTATAGAATTATACAGTCATGTTTCTTGCTAAGGATAGCAGCTGTCTAGAGAAGCCCAATTAGGTAACTTGGCCATTTACCCAGCTAATCAGAAATCCTCATGTTCCTATTTTCCTTCACCATCAGTGACACTACCAGAAGGTGCAGCAAACTGTTTCCATGACCCACAGAAAGTCTCCCTCTCTGCCATGCTGTTGGGACTGAGGGACCAGCCTTTTTTTCCTTTTAAAACTGAAGCCACGCACACTGCTTGAAAAATTAATGACTGACTGGGTGAATGCTGTCTGCTGGGGAGTTAGAAATTAGGTCAATGCTGATTGACTCTCAGCGGAGAAAGGTGGTTTAGTGGTTGACACAGTGCCTTGGGCTGCGGGTTCAGGCCAGGTAGGCAGCAATGTCCTATGTGACCTGGACTTCACTTGCCTGTAGTTCCCCCTCTGAGGCTGTACATGCTAAAAGGGTTCACAAAACAGCTGGATATATTCAGGGAAGAAAGACTGGCAAGGCCCTTACATGCAACGATGCCTGTTGGGCTCCCGAAGTCTCCATGCTGCAAATTGTTGGAGGATGATACAATATTTGGGGGAAACATCCCTATGGCTTTCCCCGTCCTTCTGCTCTGCCCTAGATATCCACTGCTGGCCACTTCCAGAAAAAAGGTACGGACTGAGTGGACGTCTGGTCTGACCTTACACATAAAAGGGGAAAGCTGTGTTTTCCCACCTGCCTGGGGAATGCCTGTTGTCTGGGGAGGGAGCATTGCTGCCCTGGCTCTTCCAGCTGCCGTGGACCTGGCCCTTTGCATGCCCTCATGCTCCCACTGACCTTGTAGTTATCTCATTACAGTATTTATACCATTACAGTCAGGCCACCCCATCACAGAGCAGAAGTTCCCAGGAGTGAGAAGCTCCCAGGACTGCTGGCTCAGCAGAACGTCCTTCGTTCAAAAGCTCAGCCCAGATCACTCTTGCTCCCAGCACTGTGTCACTTCTTTCTTGTGCAGTAGAGATCTCCATTTTACTAACATGTACAACACCCAGATTTATTTGCCAGAGTTACAAAATATATGAGCTAATACAACAACCAGTTTCCACCAAGGCTGCAGGAGAAAAGGTTGTAACTTTCTATCAGAGTCACAGCTCCATCAGAAAACAGGAGGTTTCGCATGAGGGAAGCACAACACGTAACCACTTAATGAAAACAACCCGAGCCCACTGGGGAACTGGCAGAATTTACAGGCGTTGTGCTGGGAACAGCAATCCAGCCCTCACGGTCAGCACAGCACTGTTAGCAAACACACAGAGTAGTTAATATTTTGAGGTTGTTTTAGCTTCATTTGTGTATCTTGATAGGTGACATTTCCAAGACACTACAAGTCTCTGCTGAGTTGGACCTATTATTAATTGTGAACATGCAGCTGAACTTTGCAAAATCCTTACATGACACAGAAATAAAGAAGAAAAGTTCCCAGAGTCATTTATGCAGGGAAGGTTATTCCCCGAGGTTTTTTATCAGCCTTCCAGTCCCATTCAACCGGAGGCAATTGCCTTGTGCTGCTACTGCAAAAGTGGATCTGGAAACCTGCTTCTGCCTTGACCAGGGATCAGCTCCCTGCCCTTTGCCCAAGTCCATTTTCTCATTAATTTCTGTTATTGCAGCTAAATGTGGGTGGGAGTTTTCTCCTGGGTGATGTTCCCGACAGGTATAACCTCGTGTGGGGCTTTGTTCCTCACTGGCTCCCTGGCTGCCCAGCTCTCAGCCATGGGGATGCCCATATGGTCTCTTCCCTGCTGGCACTCCAGCAAGGAGAGACAAAACCTGCAGGGCAATCGGCACTGTCCCTACTTCCAGGCACCCTGCAGATGGCCATGGGCAAGATGCTAGCCAGAGCCAGGCCTGCAAAGGGATAAATGGAGGACTGTCATCTGAAACACTGATGTTTCAAATGTCCAGGATGCTGGACAACAGTATCTTGTCTGGAGCTGCTGGTGACTCAGGTGGATGTGCTGACAGCAGCTGTAAGGGGCAGCTGAAAGAGCTTTTGAATAACACCTATGAATAAGTGTCTGAGACTCCTGCAGACGGTTTAATGTAGGGAACTTCCTGATGGCCACATATAGAAACAACTTTTGCAATTGGTGCCCTCCTGAAAAAGCTACTGAGGACAAACTCTCCCCACCCCCAGCATCGTGCTTGCCCAGCTCTTCACCATGAGGTGCACAAGGAAAGCCCTGAAAGGCTTAAAGCTGTTGTTACCCAGAATGAGACAAATGGGGGGAAAAAAATGTACTAAACAGTTGTTTCGGCAGCTGAGATGGCTGGTTTGGTTTCTTAGCAACTGTAGGAAAAGAAGCTACTTGAGATCTGAGCTGCCTGGTCAAATCCAGCAGGCATCCCTCTGTGGAGGACCACCCTCCTCCTCTCTGCTCATCAGCACAGGGAAACCACGTGGCTGGTGGGAAGCCCTCCCTGTGCAAGGGAGGATGGCTGTATTGGTTTTGCGTGGCAAGGTTTTGGTAGCAGGGGGGCTACAGGGGTGGCTTCTGTGAGAAGCTGCTAGAAGTTTCCCCCATGTCCCATAGAGCCAATTCCAGCCGGCTCCAAGAGGGACCCACCACTGGCCAAGGCCAAGCCCATCGGTGACGGTGGTAGCACCTCTGGGATAACATATTTAAGAAGGGGAAAAAGTTACTGTGCAACAGCAACTGCACCAGAGAGAGGAGTGAGAACATGTGAAGGGAACAGCCCTGCAGACACCAAGGTCAGAGAAGAAGGAGGGCAGGAGGTGCTCCAGGCACCGGAGCAGAGATTCCCCTGCAGCCCCTGGTGCAGCCCCTGGTGAGGCAGCTGTGCCCCTGCACCCATGGAGCTCCACGGGGGAGCAGATCTCCACCTGCACCCGGGGAGGACCCCACACCGGAGCAGGGGGATGTGCCCGAAGGAGGCTGTGACCCCATGGGAAGCCCACGCTGGAGCAGGCTCTTGGCAGGACCTGTGGCCCCATGGAGAGAGGAGCCCACACTGGAGCAGGTTTGCTGGCAGGACTTGTGACCCCGTGGGGGACCCACGCTGGAGCAGTCTGCTCCTGAAGGGCTGCACCCCATGGAAGGGACCCACGCTGGAGCAGTTCATCAAGAACTGCAGCCCGTGGGAAGGACTCGTGTTGGAGAAGTTCATGGAGGACTGTCTCCCGTGGGAGAGACCCCACGCTGGAGCAGGGGAAGAGTGTGAGGAGTCCTCCCCTGAGGAGGAAGGAGCGGCAGAGACAACCCGTGATGAACTGACCACAACCCCCATTTCCCATCCCCCTGTGCCACTGGCAGGGAGGAGGTAGAGAAAATGGGGAGTGAAGTTGAGCCTAGAAAGAAGGGAGGGGTAGGGGGAAGGTGTTTTAAGATTTAGTTTTTATTTGTCTTTACCTCACTCTGATTTGATTGGTAATAAGTTAATTTCCCCAAGTTGAGTCTGTTTTGCCGATGACGGTAATTGCTGAGTGATCTCTCCCTGTCCTTATCTCAACCCACGAGCCTTTCGTTATATTTTCTCTCCCCTGTCCAGCTGAGGAGGGGAGTGATAGAGCGGCTTTGGTGGGCACCTGGTGTCCAGCCAAGGTCAACCCACCACAATGGCAAACAAGCCCACCTCTCTCTGCTGAGGGACAAGGGGACAAGCTGCCCATCAGAGTCTGTGGTTCCTCCAGATGTGGAAAGGTTGTTTGGGATTAGACTGCTTTTCATTTTAATGAGCATGGAAAGGACAAGGAAATCTAGCACTAACAGCTGCAATCAGTGACATTCCCAAGTTGCACCCAAAATAGGAATCACAGCAGAGGAGAAGTCAGACTGCGGCCTCTCCGTGCCTCCGTGGCAAGGCAGGGCCAGAGGGGAGCAGGAGGATACTCCTGCGGCTCTGGCCATCAGCCACTCAAAGTCTGCAAACTAAAAATGAGCCTGACAGCTTGGTGCGGCAAAAGCCCGGCATCCTCCTGCACAAGTCACTCGCCTCCTCTCCTGGCAATGCAGGTGGCTCAGTTACAGCATCCTTTAAAGGTTGCTGTTTTGTGATCACTGCTTTTGAGTGCATGAAAAGCTGTTTGTGGCTATTTTCTCTGTTTTCTCAGTGATCAGCAGTGTCAGTCTCTCACAAGTCCCTTGAGCAAATCCACAGAGAGAAAGGGCTGATTTTTGCCAGTTTCAGATCTCAGTGAGCATCTGCGCTGGAGGAGATTTCAGCACTGGTGCAGGATTTGTGAGGGTCTCTGTACTGGAGCAGCCATTTCATTGTTTTGGTTTCTCAGGGACAGTGTTTAAATCGTTTAAATTTATGCCTGTTACTGACATACTGGTCGTGTTCATTGCTAATAGCTTATTTCCATCCGTACTAACACTATCTCATTCATTCAGATACGAGGATGCTGACCTGTAGTTAATCCTACACATCCCTGACTTTTAATTTAATGACTATTAAATATTAATGGGAGCAGAGAGTGGAAGTCAGATCACCTTTTCAACAGCTTAGTGTCCCCATCACCAGGCTACAATGTCATCCTTGATCTTGTTTTTTTTATTCCCTTTCTCCTAGTTTCACTTACAGGACAAAGAAAGCTGCATTTTATAGAAGACTTTGCAGTCAAGCAGCTAGTGCAAGGATTAGAGCTGAACCAGGGTCTCCCAGCTCTTGGGTGGACGTTCAAACCATAACGCTGCTGCATAAAAAGGGGTTTTTTTTTGTCCAGATCCCAGGAGAGAGCCCTACACCTCAGCCCAGAGTCTATGCTAGAGAAGAGGGGAACACACACAAACACAGGCACCCGTGTAGAACCCCCCCACTGATGCTGTGCAGAAAATAATTCAGTAGTCAAGGGGAGATGTGGAGGATGTTTGGGGCTTACAGCCCTCCCCAGCGCATGGGAGCGCTGGTCATGGATCTACCAGGGCCTACCTGTGCATAGTTCATTAAACAAACTGTGGTCTAGTGCCGAGGGTGGACCCAGAGGCTCTGGTGCAAACCTTTGCCACTGCAGTGCCATGTGCCCTGTTGTGTTCCCAGCCTGTTGGTGGGAAAACACTCCCAGCTGGCCTGGGGTACAGGAGTGAATCCTCCCTTCCAGAGGAGAGAGCTGAACACCACCCTTTCAGTTTCGTGATGAGTATTATAATGTCTTGATTCTCGCAGGAAGCCCCATCGCTTCTTCTGGTCATGCTTCAACAAAAGAAAGCCATGTCTCCCACACGACCATCCAGACAACATTTCATTTTCAAGCCTCTAAGTTTTGGGACAGCAGGGGACAGTGGTGGTGGTGGTGTAGGGATCTCTTTCTCTACATCTTCCCATGCTTTTTTTCTCATGGTCTTTTCTTTCGCATCAGGCAGTTGTGACTGCATCCTCACAACAGCCATATCTAACTGCTCGAGGTATTTGTCTGTGCTTAAATCTGTGTATCTTCAGATGATGATATTTTTCTGATTATACAGCTAATGAGATAAAGCAGAATTCAATCAAAGCAGCTGGGCTCGAAGTGCATTAATACTTAATACTACCTTTTACTATTGTAATTATGACTTATTTACTTTTTTAATTGCTATCTGGTTTACTTATCTCTATGAGAGACATTTCTCAAGAGTATCTTTCTGACTATAGTGTTTTATTTTTGCAGAAAAATGCAGGCATTTAGTAAGATGGAAATTACTTCCTTATTATTTAAAATTAATTCAGCCTGTCAAAATGAGCTCATTGCCATGCACAGTGCTTCCTTTTTAATTCAGTCTCAGCCTTTCTAGCAATTGAAATTCTGTGCTGAGATGATGTACATAGTAGGCTTTTTATACATATTAAACCCTACATATTAGGAAGATTAAGGCTGCATATACATTTTAGAACAGGGCACATAATTATGAAACAAGTTTTGTAGCAGGGATAAAAGAATGTCAGTTTTCCATCGGTCTTGTAAACTGCTTTGCTAGCCAGGAATGAAACTGCGAGGATGCCTAATGGGAATAGAAGGGACTCTGTTTTCTGCTCCTGCAGGACTCCAAATTTTGCTAAATCAGGACAAAAGTAGAGGAAATATTTACATATAAATAATTGGGATTCCAGTGCTCCCTCCTTTTCTCTTCTTGGAATAAAAAAGAAGAGAATGGAAAGCAGAAGAGGACAGAGGACTTTGAAACTTGTGATGGGTATAGGAAGAGAAAACCTTAATAATTGGAGAAAAGTGCCCATTGCCTGTGAAGGGAGCAAAGAATTACAGAGTCATAGAACAATTAAGGTTGGAAAAGGCCTTTAAGATTATCAAGTCCAACCGTTAACCTAGCACTGCCAAGTCCACCACTAAACCATGTCCTTAAGTCCACATCTACACATCTTTTAAATACCACCAGGGATGGGGACTCAACCACTTCCCTGGGCAGCCTGTTCCAATGCTTGACAACCCTTTTGGTCAAGAAATTTTTCCTAATATCTAATCTAAACCTCCCCTGTTGCAACCTGAGGCCATTTCCTCTTGTGCTATCACTTGTTACTTGGGAGAAGAGACCAACACCCACCTCACTACAGCCTCCTTTCAGGGAGTTGTAGAGAGCGATAAGGTCTCCCCTCAGCCTCCTTTTCTCCAAGCTAAACAACCCCAGTTCCCTCAGCCGCTCCTCATGAGACTTGTGCTCCAGACTTTTCACCAGCTGCGTTGCTTTTCTTTGGACACGCTCCAGCACCTCAATGTCTTTCTTGTAGTGAGGGGCCCAAAACTGAACACAGCATTCAAGGTGACCATGGAAATTATTTTCCTATTCAGTGACTGAATCAAAAAAGTCATTAAAAAATTTCAATCATTTTGGGCATACCATAGACAAGATATCCAGTGTCACTCCTATCTCCAAGGAGGAGGATGTGGGGAGCTATAGACATTGCAGTGTTACCTCAGTCCCTGGGGAGGTGATGGAGCAAATAATCCTGGAAACCATTTCCAAACACAAAGGACAAGAAGGTGATTGGAAGTAGTCAGCATGGACTTACAAAGGGGAAATCTCACCTGACAAACCTGAAAAACTTGTACGGGGATACGACTGCCTCCCAGGTCAAGGGGAAAGCAGTGGACGTTGTTTATCTTGAGTTTAGCAGGGCTTTTGGCACTGTTTGCCATAACAACTTCACAGACAAGCTGATGAAGTGTGGGCTACATAAGTAGACAGTGAGGTGGACTGAAAACTGGCTGAGCTGCCAGGCTTAAAGGGCTGTGATCAGTGGCACAAAGTCCAGCTGGACGATGGGGCAGATAAAAAACTGGGAGAAGTGGTTGATGCACCAGAAGGTTGTGCTGCTATCCAGAGGGACCTCAACAGGCTGGAGAAATGGGTGGGCAGGAATGTCAGGAAGTTCAACACAGGAAAACCCCAAGTCCTGCACCTGGGGAGGAACAACCCCATGCACCAGTATATGCTGGGGACCACCCAGCTGGAAAGCAGCTTGGTAGGAAAGGACCTGGGGTCCTAGTGGACACCAAGCTGACCATGAGCCAGCAATGGGTCCTTGTAGCAAAGCAGGTTCACAGGATGAGCAGCGGCTCAGCACTGGTGAGGCCACACCTGGAGTGCTGTGTCCTGTGTTGGGCTCCTCAGTGCAAGAGAGATGTGGACATACTGGACAGAGTCCACTGAAGGGCCAGTGATGATGAAGGGACTGGAGCATCTCTCCTATGAGGAAAGGCTGAAAGAGCTGGGGTTGCTCAACCTGGAACAGAGAAGGCTCAAGGGAGACCTTATCAGTGTGTATAAATACCTGATGCGGGAGGCAATAAAGAAGACATAACCAGACTGTTCTTGGTGGTGCCCAGGGACAGCATAAGACACAACAGGCACAAACTGACATCCAGGAAATTCCATTTAAACATAAGAAAAAACTTTTTTATGGTAAGCATGGTCAAGCACTGGAGCAGGCTGCCCAGAGAGGTGGTGGAGTCTCCAACCTTGGAGATACTGAAAACCTGACTGGACATGGCCCTGAGCATCCTGCCGTAGCTGATCCTTCTCTGAGCAGTGGGGTAGGACTAGATATCCCAGAGGTCCCTGCCAACTTCTGCCATTTTCTGAGTCTGTGACACTGAGACAAGATAACAGCAGGGAACTGGCAGATGGAAAAGATCAATTTTTGTTTAAGGATTTGCAGTAAAAGGCCGGTAAGAAATGTGTTGGAGTTGCCAGAGAGATGCAGTGGTGAGCAGGGGTGCAAATAGGTCTCCCCATGGGATCACCACTGCAGCAGGGGAGGTGTTGCAGGCCACCCCACCTACGGCTGCATCACAGCAGGAGCGCAGCATCATCTCCCGCTAATGCTTTGTCAGTCAGTAAGAGCTGATGCGAATAAAACTCTGTAAAATAAAGCCTAGTGGCAAGAGTAGCCAGCTTCAAACCCAAGTCTTGGGAGCACCCATCCCAAAACCAGCTCCCTTACCAGTGGGTACCAGTGCTAACACATTCCTCATCCCAGGAATCTAAAACCTCAATAACTGCAGAGGTGCTTTAACTTACACTGCTTTGGTGAATGTTTCTGGTGAAAAGTGCACCAAGGAACTGCTAAAGTGCCAAAACTGTGTAGATAAGAGGCCATGAGAAGAAATCAGAGATTTCTTTCCTCCCACATTCTGAGTCTTCTCTGTCCCACCAGCTGTGGCATTCCCCCAGCAGCACATCCGAAGTGGGATGCACACCTGGCCTCTTACCTCCCTCTTCGCATTTTGTTTCAGGTGTTTGTGATTAGCTAAGGATCCTGCCACCAAACTATTTTGGGACAGCAAGGTGTTGGCTTTCGCATATTTAACATAAATTACTGTGAATCATCAGGAGCATTTTATAGATACGGTTTCTGAGGTTAAGCAGACTGTGCTTTAATTTAAAGTATTTCATCTGTGCATTGCAAAACAATAGAGAAAAAAAACCCACATTCTTCAGATAAACTAGTAGATTTTAATCTTCTTTTAAATAAAGTCTGGTAACTTCAAAATATTGTTTAATGAAGGACCCTAAATCTGAGAAGGTTTTTTTTATTATTATTTTTAACATTTAATAACCATTTCTGGCATATGCCAATTTTACATTGTTTTGAATTATATTACAAGTAACATTAATTAATTTTCTTAGTAATGCCACTTATTTTGAAATGACCAGTATTGCTGTGAGTGAGCTGGTAACTTTAGGTACAGCACTCCCCTCTAGTGGGTAAAATCAAACCGTCCCGATTTTGCAGGACCTGCTGCATCCTGCTCATTAGCACTGGCTGGAAATTAAACCTTTGCTTTTCCCCCAGATATCTTGAAGACTCTGAGTCGATTTTTATCTTTTTATGGTCTGTTATTTATTTATGGTACGTCTGAATTATAACGGGAAGGATAGATGGGCACTCACGGTGGGTATGTGAGGCTCAGGTTCAGCTCCTACTTGTGAACCTTGGTTCAGAGCAGTAATCCCCTACATGCCCTAGAAATCCTCCCGCTAAAGTGCCATCAAAACTAGCAAGTTTTGCTTGAAATACTTTATTTCCACAAACAATTTTGGAAGCTAAAACTATTTTTTAAAAACTCAAAAGGAGACTAGGCAATTCGTGAAGGGCAGGTTCACCAGAGATCGCCATCCAGCTCCTGGCTCAGCAGCTCATCTAAATGCACTCAAAATCCTTATGCACTGGCATTTTCTGATTCAAAATTATGGTCTTGTAATGTTTCCCTGTTCTGTGGTCAAGAAGCAGTGATGTTTAGGTTTTAGGAAGCCATTATGGTCAATATAATAAAACGTACCCCCTCCCCAAAACCCATGTCTGCTCATTTGTTACAATTCTGCTATGCTGCAGCTGCAAGGCAAAACTGTTTGTAACACACACCCCCACCTCTTTTGTATTTTTCTCTTACATAATTGTGGTCATGTTTTTAATTAAGTTAAAATAGGATGTTGCACCGAGCTCCTCCACAGCTTCCTGAATTTTGTGATCTATCCCATCAATTGACAGAAATCAGAGCATCGTCTCTGCTGGTACCACATGCACCGAGTGCAAGCCACAGATATTTGCATGAACCAATTTATGTCTTAAAAATATTTCTTCTTGACTGAAGCATAAATTGCCTTTACCCTAATGCGCTATATAATGAATTGCATTTGAAATATGTTTATTTTTAGCAAACAAATGCGAATGGGAGCCTGCTGTTAAAAATAGACAGTACAGTTGGCACAGAAATAAGGACTGGGGAATCTTTCTTTCCCTGATCAGCGGAAATGCTCTCTGTGTAAGTCATGTGGGGAGAAAGCATGATGTCCCTATGGAGGTCAGTCCCTCCAGCTGGGGAAATTATGAACAGCAAGTCACCACTTGTCACCTGAGCCCCAGCTTACAAATAGTCTCTGCGGTCCAGCTTCTCCAAGGGGCTCCCTATGGGGGCAAGGGGTACAAGATGGAGACAGTAGCTTTTTCTTTTCCTGTCTCCCTCTTGGATGTCTGTGGGTGAAATAGGGGTTTTAATGTGCCTCCAGCTGTGCCAGGCTGCAGCGAGTGAGGACACTTTGGTGGGGAGACCACTGTGGGGCCCCTGGCATTGCCGTCTCCCACTCCTCCTCTCTCAGCAGCTGCTCTGCTGGCCAACGGGCTTTATCCTGGACAGGCTTTTCCTAGTGTCTAAGTTAAATTTTCCTGACTACACTTGAAGCCCATTACTTGTCACCTCCCCAGAGAGCGTGATTTATTCCCTTTCCTTTTGCAGCAGCTTTTTTCATAGTTAAGAGTGTTATGTCTGATAAGTATCCTTTCCTCTAGGCTAAACAGCTCAGTTGCTCATATTTTCTCTCACATTAAGATTTCCAAGGCTTCTGACTGCTCCTGTTGCTCTGCTCTTGTCTTTACCCAGTAGGTCCACTTCTCTTTTATAGTCTAGTGCCAAAAAGCCAACCATTCAGCCAAGGCCTTGGTGAGTAGCCTGGTAGAGTCACTGCACATCTTGGCAGATAATGTTCCTGCTTACACATCCTAGTAGGGCATTTGTCTTTTTTCACAACAGAAGGGCCTCATGGACTCATGTAGTCCATTGGTCCCTAACCTATCTTTTGTACAACTCCTTGTTCTGCCCATGTACATATCATTATTGATTTGTGTCCTATTTTTTCATGCTATTTCTTTAATTCATTATAAATGCTGAGTACTGTTTCTGTCCTATAACACACTTGCAGCCCCTCCTGCAAATGGAAGAGGAGATCCTCTATTCCATATTCCATTGGAGATCCTCTATTCAATTATCAAAGTGGTTAATGAAAGTATTTCAACAATATCAGACATAAAACAGATTCCCATGGAACTCTGATAAATGCAGTCCCTTCAGCTGGACAGTGAACCACTGATCACAACTCTGAGACTATGTCTTTCCAACAAGTTTTGCATTTATTTTCATCATAGTTTATCTAAATAGTGGTTTTGGATTGTAGCCCCAATGGTGAATACTGGAGACAAGACTTGCAGGGATGCTTCAAGTCTTTTAGTAGACTGGCTTATATAAGTGGAAAACAGATAACCTTCCAAGCTGCCCTGGGAGTAGTTTCATGGTGCATTATGGAAGAGCTTGCCCATCCCTCCCAAGCTACACAGAAAAGATGCCCTTCAGCTTCCAATAAAATAGTCTAATGCACATCTGCTCCTCTGCACCATTCATCCCACCCAGAGCAGGGCCCTGGTTTGCCACCTGTGGGATGGTGGGTTTCCCAGGCATAGGAGTTACGGAGGGCAGGGATCTCCCCCTCAACAGCAGCAAAGCTCGTGGCAGAGTCCAAGACCACCTACTCTCAGGGCTGAACGTCTGCCAGTCTCCAACAGGTCCTTGCACTAGTGCTTTTCTGGCCCTGGATAATTTTGCATTGAAAGCACACAGTTACACCATTAGAAAGGGTGCTCACCAGACTAGAAAGGGCTCTTTTTTAGGAAGGACAATGTTAACTTTCCTGTGAGCAGTTTTCAGTCACAAGTGGGGAAGTGCTTTAGAAGTAAGACGTGACACAGGTCTGCTCATACAGACTCAAGTCAGGAGACTGGCAGCTGCTGCTGTTTCACTGTGGAAGCACTGTGGTTTTTTCTGGCCCCTAAACTTGTACGAGCTTTGCTCAACAGAGATTACAAATCTAATTTTGAGCGTTATTTTCCAGCATTTTGCTTGAAAGATAGGTTCAAGCAGGGCAGCATCTCCTTCTTTCTGCCAAAAGATCTTACACACTGAGCTCTAGCCAACAAACGCTGCCTTCATTTGGCAAAAAGACCCTGTTTTCGCAGAGGACCAGACTAGAAATCCCAGTGTGAGTCTTTGCTAGTTGAAAGTTACCTAAAAAAACTGAAAATGAAAATCTTAACCAGGGAAATTCCAAAATCTTGAAAAATAATGTAGTAAATATGATTTATTTGTTTCAGACGTAGTCAAGAGAAGATTCTTACCGTGGGAAAAAAGTCCTTGATAGATTCACAATGCTTCTCATTATCATACAATCTTAGGAGTTGGGTTGGCTCTACTGAGTCAAAAAGGAGCCAGAAAGGTCCAAAAGGGTTTCCAGGAGATGTAGATTGTAACAGAAAACGTGGTTGGGATTCTAGATAAAAAGCACTAGTTTAAGAAAAGTAAAACTGATTCCTTATGTACAGGTTTTAGCATTTCCTGGGACCAAACCCATTACTTCATAATTCTAGACTGCAACCTAAATTGGGGTTATAACAAGTTAGGAATCCAAATTAAAGATGATTTACCCACAGTGGCATATGCTTCATTAGCAGGTAACATGAAGAATCAATATTTTATGACCTGTCACATATTTGAGTCATCTGTCATGTTTTATCCTTAGATGTTGAAATTATTTGACAGCTCTAAAGTAGAAGGAAGCAAAACAGAAAAGAAGTTTTTTGCCGGTGTCACACTTTCAGACAAATTTAACAGGTAATAGTCTACAACAAGCAATTAAAACACATTGGTCTCTTTTTACAGAACAAATTCTACTCTGTGGGGCCTGAGGGAACTGCATCTCATAAAATTTGCTATTTTTATATATGAAGACAACACAAACTATACTTTCCCTGCATGAAAAAAAGCAGAAATGCTGCTACTTAGCAATGCGCAGATGATTACTGATTTTAGCCCTTTGCATAATAAGGAAGCAGCAAGATCCACCTGCAGAGCCTCAACACTTGTCATCTGCTGGGGTCCAGCTACTGAGTCCTCAGGTACCAGTCTCAGTGGAACCACAGACCTATATAGGAACGTACCGATATGGAAGATACTGCATATCTATTGTCCAGATAAAAAGCACAACAAAGGAAGGAGATTAGATTATATAAAGAGGAGGAAAGGATGAAGGTGAAATGCCTGTGCAGTTAGCTAAAGGTTTAGAAATGTCACAAATGCTCATGCTTTTTTTTTTTTTTTTAAGTTCCAACTCTGAATCACATGTTGCACTTGAATCTCATCTTTCAAAAAACCTTCTGTTCCTCATAATTGCAAAGAAAATCCCTAGCTGTCAGAAAACGTGAGGTAAATAAGAAAGAAATCAGACTTTTCAGAAGCTCATGTTTGTACGTCTCCCTGGTTTGCAAAGGTTTGTGGCTCATTAAGGCTTTCTGGAAAACAAGGACTTCATTTTATGAGCTGTGTTGACAGGATGGGTATTCTCTCTCTTCTGGCATTGAACAAAAAAGGAGACATTTTCATTTTTATTTGGTTCTGTAGGTAGTTAGTGGAATAAAGCCAGTTTCCAAAGTAACCAAGACCTTGTTTATCAGAGCATTTTCTTTCATTTTCCACATCCCCCTAGAATAACTCCTTTGATGTGATAAAAACAAGAAGCACCTGAGAAAACTTCAGTCTCAACAAATTGGTATTTTGCACTGAAAATCCCTTCAATATAAAGTTCTTACGGGCAATACTAGGGAAGCCAGGGAGACCGAAGAAATTTGAATTACTGCATTTTTTCCTGTCTCCAAGCAATCAATAAGCTAGCAATGGGTTTTAAGAAACAACTTGGAGAAGAAAGAGGAGGGACGCACAGTGCTGCAGGGGTTGTAGGAATGACCACCAAGCTTATCTCCAGGGTGACCCATCACTTTGGGAACACCATAAGACAACCACATTTACCTAGCTACAACCACAGCCGATGCTTTCCGTGATGTTGCCCACATGGAGTGAGCCACTGCCCCACCACAGATGCTCGGTCCATGGCACCGAGTGCTCAGCAGCATGTCCCAGCAGCAGCCCAAGATGGGTGCTAGGCCACCTGTGCCTGGTCAGCAGTGGAGGGTCAGCAAGGTAAATGCCAAGCATCGCAGCTCTGCACAGCTGCCTTGTCAGGCATGTCAGAAAAAAAAAGGAGGATTTTCTTTTTCCTTGAGTTTCTGCTTATTTTTACATTTGCAGGGATGGAAGCAGCAGCTTGGCTCGCCCTGGCTACAGGGACTTTGCTGCCAGCAATCCCCTGCTATGTGGTCTCAGAAACCCAGGGAGCCTTTGCTCTTCCCCAGGGCTGGGGTGATCTGAGAGGACATGACCGCTAGAAAAGGACTCCAAATGAGGAGATGTTTCAGTGTCTGAAGCGATGAAATATTTAATCCCTGCTCTCTCCAGGATATTCATCATCACAGATTTACTTATCTGCCGCTCACTGACAGCAGCAGCTGACAAGGACAATGACAGCTGACATACATTAACCCAGCCACACAACACAAGCTATCACTCCGGAGCAGAAATCCATCATTATTATTTAAGCACCAAGGAGGTGTCTCGGTGCAGATAGCAAATGCAGGCAGCACCCACACTGAAAATCTGACACCACCGGGGTCTGTTGGAGGCGAGGGGCTCTCGGCATGACCCTGAACACTGCTAGCCCTGAGCAGCCCAGCGCCGAGGGCACACGCGGCATCCCCTGTGCTCCCACCGCTGACCTGGCCCGTGGCGCTCACTGCAGGGACATACCCAGGTGGAGGAAAATGAGAGGGAAGGATGGACAAAAATCACTTGGTTAGGGTGGGAGCGTGGAAGCTAGAGCTACTCAAAGCTGTAGGTAGAGTGAAAGGCCTTCCTGCACAGCTCCTTGGGGAGTGCTGCTGCAGATGTGACTGGCAGACCAGACTCATCCTCTCTTTGTCTAAGCTCTCCCCTTTTTTATTGATGAGCTCCATTTCTGAGCAAATCTGTATCAGTGTCTTCTTTACCTATTAGGTTGTTCTGAACTATTAGTGTCTCTGAGGAAGGGGTGACTGAGTTTTGAGGAATGCCGGTGAAACTGGGTTTTGGTTTGAGATGGTGGGGTGGGGTTTTTCCCCTTCCCTGTTAGTGTTTTACACAAGGCTGGTGGCTTCTTGAGACAGGCCTGCTGTCTCTTGCTGTTACAATGGCATCCTTATGTAGAAAGGTGGCATTTGCACAAGAATTGCCTTACGGTCATTGGTGGGAATGGCCAAACTAATGGAAAATTGTCCATGTGTTTGTATGAATCAAGTGTAGGGAGGAAGGGGCAAAGAAGCCACCAAGGCTCCTAAGCCCTGGAGCCAATCTTATGCCATATAAGGTGTGATCCTTCCGGAGGAGGGAATAAAGTGGGCTATTTACAGAGCCACATGGATGCCACATCGGAGTGTTAGAGAAGGCTCTGCTGGAGAGCGGGAGCTTGTAGAAAGAGCTGCCCTTCAGAACACTGGTGGTCTTCTCACTCCTGCAAGAGACACCACAGGTTACAAGTTAAGTTCCTACAGTTAAAGCTTCTGTATTCATGCCTTCATGTAGACAGGCCTCAAGGATAGGGCTAGAAAACACTGGATGTATTGAGATGCTTACAGACTGTTTACTGAAGAGTCATTTATTTAGTCTGTCGTGAGAGCATCACGTACCAGAGCCATCACCAGGAGCGACTGCGTGTGGGGAGCATAGCAGCGTGTGGAAACGGGACAGTAGGAAGAGCAGGAAACAGCTGCACAGTGGCACTAGGGAGATGAAGCAATGCTGGATGCAGAGGATGGCGTACGGGGAACACCTGTGTCTGCAGGACCCCCGCGGGAAGTGGGAAGAGGTGGGAGCCAACAGCTTCCCTCCAGTGATCGGCTCCCACAGACAGGAGGAAGGCGGTGCTAGGAGTGACGCTCTTTTCATTGCCATCACCATTTCATATGCGTAGCAGTTGCTAAGCCTTGTATGCATGAAACTGCAGGGCTTGCTGGATACGCTGGGTTGTCACCTTTTTGTTCTGAACGAGAGGAGAAGGAGTATGACCAGGACACTGTACCACACCCATCATTCAGGGCTACTGCAAATCAGCCTGCTTTCCTACACGCTTTTCAGATGGCAATTTCCTAACACAGCCCTCCCCTTCCTTCTCTGTGAAGGGCTTTTTTTCTCTGCACTGCTAATCACAGTCTGCCTTCTGTGCTGAAAGCTCTTCAGGGAAGGAATCTCCTCTTTTTCTTTTGCAAGAGTGCACTTAACAGTCCTACAGCAACTCAGAAAAAAGTTTTAGAGAATAATATAAATTAATAGCAATAATGTATTGTCCAAAGCCTGTGTAAATCAGTTTTGCAACAATCCTGCAGGACAGCTGGAAAGGGAAGATGACTGACACGATGCCCTCAGGACCACGAGCATCCAACGCGCTTCTTGCTACAGATCAGACAGGTTTCCATGACAGATGGCAGTCACCAAAAACCTCACCCTCTCCTTAGACCCTGGCTTTGCCATCTCCCAAATCCAGCCTCTGTTCTAGCTGAATATCACCTAACCCCACAGAGATTTTTTCAGTAGTTTTACATGTAATCTCATAGCTTTGGAAATGTTTGTGGGGCTTAGGCACAGCCCCAAATATTTCCTATTTGCCTAGAGAGTATATAGTTAATTAATATTCCTGTACTCAGGTAAGCTAATCATTAAGCTGCAGTTTTGAAACCTCAGACTAAAGCTTCCCAGATCCTTATCTTTCTGTTTCCCATGAACATGTAGCTTGGCAACTGTTTACCTTTCACAGAGGCAGAAATGGGATCAATGCTCATAGCTCGTTAGCAGGTTTTGATTGAGACCCAACTTTACAGCAGCCAATCACTCCGTGAGGGGTTTGTGCTCAGGGTGAAGGACCCACGGCTTTGCCTTGGTGAGCCCCTGCCCCAGAGGTGCTCTGGATGAAACCCTCCAGCTGCAAAGACCCTTCCCCTCCACGGCGAGCCCCAGCAGCCAGAGCCCCGCTCCCAGCCCCAGCCCAACCCACTCATCAAATTTTCTCTTTCCACCAGCACAAGTCCCTACAAAGAGAAAGTTTGGAAAACCCTGGATGTGCCTTTGCACAGCAGGGAAGCAGACGGAATTTGTGTTGTGCTCCCAGGTCACGCAGCTTTGGCACTGGCTGAAGAACAAGGAAATTCATTTCACACAAAGAAAAAAAGTTTGAAATTTTTATTATTCTGCAGTATTTAAGATTCACCAGCACTGGTATTTTTTACTGTGTTTTCTGAGAGGCTTAAAATGAACTTATGTACATGTTCTAATGAAGTATTATGATATAATTAAAAACCAGCAAATTATTTCAGGACATTTCATTCACAAAAATGTCATTTTAACATGCTAGAAAGGCCAGAGAACTGTCATAGCCCTGCTCCTTTCTGTTAGGAGTGAAAAACTCATTATATGAATCAGGAAATCATTTGGAGAAATCCAGTCTGTTGAAAAAAAGAGCAGAGCTCCATTTCTTTCACACCAGTAAAATAAGCCCCATCATAGCAGTTTGCTTATGCAGGGATCCTGGCTAGCACCTTCGAGAATCTGCTTCAGTATCTTGGCTTCCTCCCAGGGCCAAACTCCTACTCTCTCTCCTCTGCACAGAAATGCAGGCTCAAACCAACGTGAAGCTTGAGCACCACATTTCAATCGGTGACTGGCTCTTTCCAAGCTCGGGCTTGCTCACAGCCCCCGTCAGCCTGCACTGGCCCTGGGCACTGCCTTCTGCCCTATCTGATGGCCAAGCCTGGACATGTAGAGCTTTATATCAATGTCAATAAGATTTGTTTTCCCAGACCGAAGATGCGCCAATGTCAACTTCTAACATTGTCCAGCACAAGAAAACTCCTGGAAGATATAAAGCTAATAAAGCTAGATAGAAACTGTTATTAACAAAATGAAAAAACGTAAGAGTATACAATGACAATCTAAACGTTTTCTGGCTGATCAGCCCAGGACCTTACCAAGGTACCTCCACTGGCGTGGCTGGATCCTCAGAGGGGCTCTCAGTAAACAAGTACAGATCAAAGTTTGTAACAGTTTAAATAAAGATGATGCAGAGCTTTCTGAGCAGTCTGATCACGCAGCTTGAAGGCTGGCAAAACAAACAAAAATACCTATGGATCCTCTGGGTTCCAGGGGAGAAACTGAAAAATAACTCCAGCAAATGTGCAGAATATAAAGAAAGTAAAATATTTTCTCTTTAAACAGTTAAAGAACAGGAAGAGTTTAGGAATTACTGTTCAGGGACTCCTGTTTAGTGACAGCAATTTATTTGACCATCTGGGTAAAGAAAGACTGCAGCAAACCACACAGAGGAAATAAAAATAGATGAACAACAAGTAACTGATTTTGCTTGACTCAAGCCTACAACTCTGCAGAGCAGGAAGCTACTTCACGTGAAAGACGTTATTGATGAAGGCATTTCAGCCTCTCTCCAGTCCTTCCAACAACATACTAGATCTCCAGTGCCAGCAAACCTGTCTTGAGACGTGACTCCCATCCCAAACTTGCCAGAAACATCACCAAGTACAAAAGACAAATTGATGAGCCTTCTGGAAAGGGACCACCGGAGGAAGGAGCGTCTCTGTGATGCTCCACAGTAAAAGGTAGAGAGGAGCTCCTTTCTTTAGAAGAAAGAATAGGAGGCTTTTTGCTGTGTTTGTTCATTATCATAAAAATCTTCCTTTTCTCGACAGGCACAGAGCAAATATTGAAACAGAGGAAAACGCTGCCCACTGTTCAGCAGGATCTGATCACTGCATCTCAGTGTTTTGGTACCCACCTCAAGCAGACACACAACCTCCTCCCTTGTTCTGGGCACACTGTGCTGTGTGTGATGGTAGCAGAGGGGTGGTCGTGCCTGCTCAGGAGGTACCACGGTGTAGCACCAAGCTGTCCAGCTGAGGGAACCCAAAAGCTGTTGATAGCGAGGCGTGGGTAGCAAAGCCATCACCCGAGGGAGCCCGGTTCCCATCAGCCCAGTCTGGTGCCAGCAGATGACAAGGATGACAGCTACGACTTGCTCCATCCTTGGATAGGTGTCTGTTCTCTCTGCCTGTCGCTTTCCTCCTGTCTTTCTCACCGACCCATATGCATATGTTGTATTCTTGGAGCTGCATTCAAACCAGAGGAAAGCCACCCGAGCCAGGGATTAGGCAGGGCAGCTTGAAGCCTGCCCATATTTGGGGTTTCAGAGCCTGTCACTGGGTTATATTTAGGTGTAGTTGAAGAAGGATCCTTTGGAAATAAGAAAATTGTCAGGCTCTGATGAGGTGCCTTCTTTAAGCTGCTCTAACCCTGTTTCTCAGGATTTGCAGTCAAAATTCACCTGCTCCCCCAGGCATGGTCTCACTGACAAGAGCAGCTAAGCTGACTGCCGTATGTAGCTTGGCTTATGCCTTCCCACCGGGCTGGCATGCTCCTTGCATCTCTACACCCACGCCAGTCAGTCCGTAAGCTCTTGAGCTTATCTCACTGAGCCCTCCTGGGCTGGGGGTGAAATCTTAGACCCATCGTCTGCAAAGCCATTTGCTCCCCCGTGAAGGCAGTCCTGGTACCCAACTGCACACCCCAAGAGGACTAAAAATACCTGTCCTCAAGCTGTGCTCAGATGAGATTTTTGACAGCCTGTTACAAATAACTAATCTACAGCTGCCTAATAATTTGATATTTCAGGCTGAAGATTTTCTTCTATACATGGGCAGTAGCTTCTCTTTTCATATCCATGCATACTGTTAATCACTTTGTGCAGGATAATTATAAGTCCAGGATTCACACACCTCACTTTGTCCGTCTCAGACTTAGGTCTCCAGTCTCATCCAGGTCTACAGTCCCACAGGAGCCAATGGAACTCATCCACCCTGGGAACCACCCCGAGATTAAATGAGTCACCCCAGGAGGACCCTGTCCCTCTCCAAGAACTGCCCAGAGCCGCACACCCCATGTCTGACTCTGAGACAGCTGACCTTACGTGAGATGCATCTCCAAGTCCACCATCCATCTTCTCTTTCCTCCCCAAAAATCTCCTCACCTTTCTCAAAATTTCCATCTAGAAGAGAATAGGAACTCAAAGAAGTCAAGACCACAAATAGGTAGACTGTGCTGACTGTCCTGACCCACCCTGGGCTCCAGACATAATTTCCCAATATACCTCTCCTTTAATACTTAGGCACAAGGTGGTCAGACTTAATTGCTCAATCCTTTCTTTTTTTTTTCATTAATTTGTCTTGACAACCACAATTTTCCCTGGAGACTTTTGCGTACTGTCATAACAGCTTCAAAAAACATTCTGTCTGGAGAAATAAAAGAAAACAACCCAGAAAATAATGTTTCCCTGCCATGTCACTCCTGTCCCTCCATAACACACTGTCTCTGAACTGAGAGCCATTTCCTCCTGCTATGTGTCAGTCTCCACATATAGCAACAGAAAAAGGGGGGAAAAAAGCAATGTAAGAATAAATTGGATTTTTAAACTACAAGAAGTGGCCAGAGTCTGGCAGGGAAGGGCAGGAGCTGGCCAGCAGAGCAGTCACTGGGAGCATTAAGTGTGCAAGGAATGTGTGCATGAGTGTAGCTTTAGGTCTGCCAATGCACTGTGTTTTTTCTTGGGAATGACAGTATGTGATGTTGGCATCATTGTTGATGGCAAAGGTCTGTCCAGCTATATGTCACACACAGATACTCCACACACAGCAACCTGGCCAAATTGGTCTGACTGGATCTGACTGGAGCCATTTTTCTGTTTTGTCTTGGAAAAGGATGTCTCATAAAAGGCATTCTGTCTGCTCAGTGGTTAACTCTGAACTTCATCACCCCTGTGGCCCTGAAACCATCCTCTCAGATGCTACAAATGCCCTTGTGCAGCCATGAACTGAACCTTCTGCCTGCAAAACAGCCTGGGCATCCTTTTGACAGACATTTAGAAAATTTTTGGATGCTCCTGAAACCATTTCCTACAGCCCTGGAAACACTTCCTACAACCCTGGGAACATTTCCTACAGTCCATGCCCTGGAGTTCAGCTGCTGCCACTAACAGGTTGCACAAAATGCTGTCCAGCAGTTGAATAAGTCCCACCTTTCCACTCAGCTCTGTTTTCAAAGGTTTTGCATACCAAATTGGTAAAAACCTTGTCATTTTTTATCTGATTCAATTCTATTTTAGTGCAAGGAAGTGCTGCAGCAAAAAGGCCAGCTCACACGCCCTTCTGCTGAGATGAGCTTCTCCTCTAATGCCGTATGGACAAAACCATCACACAATTTCAATCCCAAAGTTTTGTAAAAGTTTTAGTAACCCCTCAAGGTTTGCTGTGTATTCTCCTCAACCTCTGCCCTCTCAGGTAGGCTTCAGTAGCTGTGAGTGATGGCAGAGCAGGCAGTTGCCAGATCCTGCCTGCTGGTTTGCCAGGAGGAGGAGGAAACATGCTTAGGTAGCTCTGGTGTGGGCAGGTCATTTGTCATGTTTTGTTGAAAAGATGCTGAACAGTCAAACACTGAAAGAGGGCTGCTAGCAAAATAATTGGGCAATTTCTGTCCATTCTTCCTTCCATCTCTATAGGGCAGCCTTCTTCCCTCCTTACTGTCTAAACGGCCGTGCAGGGGTAGGCACTCATTCACCTCCTGGCCATACAGCTATTTCCAGGACAATCTGTGGGCAGCACCTCCAAAACACATGCTAAAGTGTCAGTGTGAATCACTAGGACTCTTACAAGTTTGGAGAGAACCTGAGTTGGTGCCTGGCTGTTTATTGAGAGCATGGTATTTGCCTAGGGGTACTTCTCAGGGCAATGCATAAGCACCCCTGCAATGAGGCCAGGGCAAAGGATGCTCAGTGCATCAAGGGGGAAAAGGCACCCACAGCAGGCAGGCAAATGGGAACATGCATTTAAAGACACACCCGTTCCTCTCTCATCACGTGAAAACTAAAATCATTCTCTTAGGCCACCCAAATAGGTTTTGTTATGTGCTTTAAAGGGAATATCTTCAAAGAAAGAAAAGATGGGACACCAGATGACCCTGCAGCTGGGCATCTTGCTGCCTTTCATGCCTTCTAATTACACACATCTGGATGTTGCCCAGGCCCTGAGTGCATGTCAGTATTTGAATTTTGGGGTGCAGTAGCAACAAGTGGAGTTTTAACATGTTTAGCATTGCACCAGCATGCATTGATGTGAACAACAAAACCATCTACCTGTGGTTACAAGGAGCTGACCCAGATCGTAAGCAGAAAGGCAAGAACTCCAAGCACCTCATTAAAACTGAACTTGTCCAAATTTTTTTGGCCTGCTGCCTGGGCAGCAGTGTTATCCAAGGTGCCTCAGCATGTCTATTTTCAATTGCAGACCTTCAGCAGCAATGTTTCTTTTCTCGTTCGTCTCCTCCCGTACACCAAACACAGCACCAGCATTCAAGAGAGATAATGTTGCTCCCTAGGCTCAAGGAATACTGTGGAGGCGCTGAATGAAATCTCTGGTGCTTCATCAGCCCATGGGCTTCTGCCAGCTGAGGTAGTTTTGGAATAGCTGCTATTTTTTAAATAGCCTAGAAGGTCTGCCTTTCTCTGTATATTTACTATCCGACTGCCTTTACAGTTACAGCACATAAGGAACTATCTGAAATTCGGTACGTGCTTTATACCTTGGCAGGGAGCAACCTGGAAATCTCCCCGTGATTCATCTTCAAAACAAAGAAATATCGGTGGCCTCCTTCTGAAAATATACCTAAACACTAAAATGTTGTAAATCCCTCCCACGGTGACTGTACTCTGCAGTCTACAGAAGCGACTGCCCTAATTGAACAGGTCAAATATGAGTAATAACCGTGTTGTCAGGATGTCAGCCTAACAGGCAGCCTTTCAAGACTTTA
Organism: Pelecanus crispus; assembly: GCF_030463565.1. Taxonomy (NCBI): domain Eukaryota; kingdom Metazoa; phylum Chordata; class Aves; order Pelecaniformes; family Pelecanidae; genus Pelecanus; species Pelecanus crispus. Next base: position 15,479,562 of record NC_134643.1, read on the forward strand.
AACAGAGAATTTAACAGCAGAGCACCTAGGTGCTTTGGGTAATACAGCTTTCATGAAGACTGCTTTCATTAACTAATTTCTAGGCAACAGCACTAGGAAAAGGTTGTAAGTAGCTCTAAGAAAAGAAACTTCAAGAAGTCAAAAGCCTATGATGTCCACAAAGTGGACTAAAGGATGTTGGATGTGAATGATTTATTTCTGCGTTATCAGCTAGGCACCTCTGGCTTTTATTAGATTTCATTTCCATGTGTATAACACCTGTGTGCAAAATTTGTCAAAAGAACTAATAAAGGTCTTAGCATGTTACACTGAGTACTGCTAGAAATCCAATAAGCACTGTTAAGGATTTGAATAACACTGGTACACGAAATTGTGATTAAAAATAATTGAAAGAAATGGCTTATTCCATTCTATTAAGTTTAGATTGTTCCTAGGAGTATCAGGCACGTGCTCTTCACCATGCAACTTTGACTTTCCCTGGATTTCAGTTTCACCAACTACGGATTGTTTAAGAGGTTCACAAAAACCCATATCTCACTTCACAAATAAACACATTGGATGCTCAAGCACTTCTTTTTTCTTTTATTTTATTTAGTAGTGTTACTTACCTATATTAATAATTACCATATTAATTACATTAGTACCCATATGAATAAAATACACCAAACTTCGCGACTCAGACCATTTTTAATAGTTTTTATTTATTACGGATATGTGCATTTCTTATCCACTCTTTATCCTTCATTTTTGCCACATGTTTTAAAGGGAGAAAGAAAGCTCATGGGAAATACAAATGGCAAGTTTTCTTTCACAGTTGGAAACTACCATCCCCTTTACATACTCATGTCATAAAAATGTTTTTACCACAGTGAACTCTATATTTTGTATTCATTTCCTGAAAAAACACAAACTGATCCATTTGTCTTCTACAGGGCCCTCCTTAGCTCACCTTGTGCTTCTTGCATAGCTTATTTGCTACTTTCTAGTCTCAGCAACATCAATTAAAAATGTCTTCTTTGTAAAATATATCTGGACTACAGATAAATGCTGACTATATGTGGGCTATAACAGATCAGAAATTTTCCTCCAAAACAAACTTTGCTTGAAAAAATGTCAATTTTTTGGAAGTTGATGGGGGAAGTGGGCACCCAGGGTCCATGGCAGAAGGGTTAGCCACCACTGGTCTCCCCGGTTTGTGGTACCACCATCCCGAGCTCTCAGGTCCGGGCATCGGGCTCCAGGTCATCTGTCCCTGGCATCTGTGGGTGAATTAGCAGCAGGCCAAGGTGACCATGAGAGTCAAGGTATGTGAGGAATTGGTGGGAAAGAGAGAAGGTGGCTGCTCCATGTAACATGGCGGGGGGGAGGGATGAAATATTTCAGTCTTCTTAACGGTACATTTTTAAGAGTTTCTAGTTCTGAAACTCTTAGTTCACTGTCATTTCACAATGAAATTAATTCTTTTTCTTTTATTTTCACAAAAAATTGTGATTTTCCCCAAGTTCTGCATTCCAGTAGTCTCCTGCAGAGGCGCCTGCATTACGATGAGGGGAGTGGGGTTGCAATGAGGGTGGCTGTGTTGTCCCCCAGGCTGCAGGCTCGTAGGACCTCTGACCAGTGACCCTTTCACAGGAGGCAAGGGGGAGGCTGCCTGCCAAATGGCTTCATGGTTTGGTCTGAGTGATCCAGGAGAGTTTAGCTAATGGTGAATTTGCAGAGTTCATTTGGTGCAAGAACCTTCTTCTTGTGAAACGCTGGAGCAGTCATGTTTTTATATTTCCATGTACATGGGTACTTGCAGATAGACTTTCTCATTAAGCCCCTGTTCCCTCCGGCACCACCTTATGGGCAGTCTGCTCCAGTGAGGACGGGGGAGCCTTCGTCACCCTGCTCGCAGTGCCACCGCAGCCGGTGTTTGCTCTCCTGCATATGCAGCTCTGTTTACAGTATATGGAAACTGGATGGGTGAGAATTAGTTTTTAAGAGAGAGTTTAGGTTGAAAACACCTCTGTTCTTGTTGGGAGCTGCTCCTTCAATATTTAACACAAGGTATTATTTTATCTTGTTTACGAATGTGGATTGTGTGCTCAGGGGAGTGAAAGAAATTAATGATACAGAACAGAAATGTCAGGATTTTAACTCAATTCATGATACTCATCTAGCAAATGTCATTCTTGCCCCTTACACATTGTATTTTTATTTTCATATTGTTCAAACTTTAGATGAAACAATCTCATTATTTTGACTTCCCGTGTCGATTACCTGATAAAAACTGATTTTTAAGAATTCCAGATTACAAATCCTTGTCATATCTGAAGATTAAACTTGTCATTTTTCATGATAAATGGAAATGCAAATAATGAAGTGTATTAGAATATTGATCAGAGAGCCTTGCCCTGAGCCAAGCAGAGCATGAACATCTTCAGGTTTGCTGGCAGTAAACCAGCTTCTCTCTTCTCTCTGTTTTGCACAGTCCTACTAAGCCAATCCTCACTAGAATGAGCACAAAACAAAATGAATAACAGCTTTTGTACATCAACATTAAAATGGGAAGAAGCTTGGGAAAGGGCCTCCGACAGAGAAGAACGCTGACGAGTGCAAAAACGCCTGATGGGAAAGCGCCACCTTCTAAACATAGATCAGCCAGACGTGGAAGTGATTTTCAGAAGAGAAATGCAATCATGGATTACACACCAGCTCATTAGAAACTGTTGCTGAATACAGCATCCAGAAGACATGCATGAAAAGTCACATTTGGGGAATAAATTAAAAGGGGTGTAGTTGTTGCTAGATAAACATGTGTATTATATATGCATTGAAGAGGTTTGTAAATGTCATTTTTTTTATTCAGACAGAAAGCAAAAAGCTTTAAAACCTTTCACAGTAGAGAGGCAGTTAACTCCAGACTATTCCTATCCCAGTAGCCAAGAAGCTGATAGGACATCTCTCTTAAATTAGCACTTATAAATAGACTCTCTGAATGTTTCCATCACCTAGTGGAAAAAGCATAACTTTTACTGCTACATTGCTGCACTTCATTTACTTCACTGTATAATAAGTTGACTAAAACTGTAAAGCTTCTCAGTTTTTACTGCATATGTGTTCCAATTAATCTATGTCTGTAACAAACTTAAGACTGAAAAATTATTTCCGACCTATATTCTTGTCCTATGAAGCATATATACTGTAAGGTATGTCTGACTGAATATCATAATACTATAATTTCCCAAGACACATAGAATTGTTTGTATTTGAAGTGACAAAATAAAAACACTTGATTTCTTTTTTAATAGGAGAAAGTAACTTACCCTTTAAATGTAACATACAGCTGCTCACTGCAAGGGCACTTCTATTCTTTTCCTTGTTCTGCCACATAACTGCTGAGTGACACTCTGGCCAGTGCTAATGCCAATCAGGCGAGGTGATCTAACAATCCCTTCTGGCCTTAAACTCAATACGTAAATTAAAAGACTAGTAAGCAAATGCACATGGCAAATAGCCATGTGAGGGCTGAGTGCATGGAGCCCCGGGGCACTGGTGGGGCTGGTGCTTCCCTCCACAGGGGTTCAGCGGGTCACTCCCCAAAGGGCACCCTCATTTCCAGAAGCCACCAGGCAGGGGGAGGCACAGGGTATCAAGAAAGACCTCATAGCAAAAGGCCTGGATGCCAAGTGCCAGGCATAGGGCAACGGAGGGAAGCAGGGACCCCCTCTCCTCTGCTCCTCTCCGATACCTCCCAGCATGGCGCGCGTCTTCTCCTGGCTCAGGGCCGAGCAGGAACATGCTGCTCCCTACATTTCTTCTGCCCTCTCCCACATATCACAGCTTAATCCAGCCCAGAATGAACACCGCAATGCTGATTTCTTCAGATTTTTTTAAGACTGTTGTTTCACGCTTTGGCTTTCAGGTGAAATGGCTAAAATAATAATTCATTGCTAATGTTGATCCCAAATAACACAATACACTGAAGACATGAATAAAACATGAGTTAAAATTGTTTTTTAACTGTTGGCTGTTGGCACAATTTAGTGCATGAATCGCAGAAAAAAAATTATTTTTGAATGAAAAATTATCTTTAAGCAAACTGTCAATAAACAAATACAGGGAATTGGATAACTCTTCCATCTAACTACTAAGGTACCAGTGTGGCATTGCTTGTCTTAGAGACTGAATGCTGATGTGGATGTCTGCCAAGTAAATTTATGTGTGAATCTGAGCAGCATTTTTTAAAAAAACATGTTGTTTTAATCCAGATCTGCTCTTGCAACTGCATGTAGGAGACTCCCCTGACTTCTACAGGACCAGCGTTAGAGCTGGTCAAAAACCCCACCCAAATCAATCAACCGCCATAAAGTTATTCCCAGTACCTGCTACTGACCTGAAGGGGATGGAAGGTAAAAATCAAGTAGTTTACACGAGGCTGCATAAACTCATTAAGGTCCCACCTCAGACAGGTTTTTAAATCTGCGATGATCCCAACCAGTGTTAGCTGGAAAACACACACCCTTTAGGGCTAGATGCATTCAGGAGTCCCTGTTAAATGGTGTCTCGGTGAAGCCTGTCCTCATTCACTGCTCTTGTTGGCTCAGAGCCACACTCTCACCTCAAAAGCCTGTGAAAGGGTTTGCTATCTGGATGTGCTATCCTATCACTGTCTTCATTTGTTCCTTAGGTTTACCTCTATCCCACATTATTGCAGTCATGGCACTTTTGCTGCAACAGAAATCACCAAAACAGGATTTCTCTGTATTATATTATTTTATTATGGACTACTAAGTTTTGCATCATGGTTACTGTGTAATGTAAAAGTCCTTTCTAAATATACACAAATGTTGCAAAAAAAGTGTCATCACAAGACCTCGCAACCCTGCCAGGGCAGCTCAGTGAATATGTACCATTTGTACGCAGTCAGAAGGAGAGATGTACCAGGATGTACATCACTAAATGTTGACTCGGTATGAATAGTATGTTTTATCTTTTTAAATGTTACCGCTTTCCCATCCCACTCCATTGTAACTTGTTAATTGTAATTTTTTTTAAGTCAACAAACTGTAAAGAAAACTGTTGAAATACCTGATTTTCTGTAAAAAGTAATAACAACAATAATTTTTGTTACTTTAAAGTATGCTTGGTATTAAAGTACCTAATAAAGTTCAACAATGAATTTTGTAGCATACTAAAATAAAGTGTGATAGTGCTTTTCTCCAGCTCATCTGTGGTAATGGCTGCTGTTGTTGGGATTACTGTCCTCGTCCTAAACACAAGCCTGGCCACTTCCTACACACCTGTACCTACACAGATCCATAAGGTATGTAAAGGCCAAGCAAAATCTGATCCCTTAATGAGTGCAGGGTTTTGTATGCGTGGCTCGAATTAACAGTATAAGAACCTTGCTGGTAAATCATCTCCACTCTCTGGTACCTGACTCTATATATATGGGCAACAACATAAAGTTCCTGATTACTTTGTCTGGTATAAAATTTAGTTTATAGCAAGAGAAAGGAGAGTGTAAATTATTTAGGAGTTAATTACAGTTAAAACAGAGAACTGCCAGGTTTGTAGGATGCTGAAGTCCTGTTCATTTTTATAGGCAATGCATTTCAGTTATTCCTAAATAGACTGGAAATCTCAAACGAGTGATTCGGAGCACACAGTACAGCTCAGAAATGGATTCCCCCCAGTTTCACTACATGAAGTTACACTGGAGCCGTAAGGGGCTGTCACAGATGTGTGTCATCCCAGAGCTTGCACCAACAAGAGGTAAGTACTTTCCTGTCAAATAGATGCTAGATTTGCCTCCATGATGTTGATGCAGTGGTATCTGCATTCAGAGGTGATCTAGAAATTATGGTGGCTGGGGTCTAATTATTCCCAAACTCCCAGGCTCTGCCATATTTCAATCAAGGTAACAGATTGGCTTCCCTCACACCATCCAGCTTCCCCTGTTCAAGGTAGGAAAATGTAATGCTGGACACAGCGTCCTTCTGCCCATTTTCACTCTGCTAGTCTGATGTCCTTCAAGCATTTAAAAGTTTTAGTAGTTTCAGCTGATTCTCTGATGATTTGAAATGGAATAAGAACTGGAAAATTTAAAATTAAAAAAAAAAAAAAAAAAAAGGAAACAGATTTGTCCTGACTAGTTTATACATTGAAAAGCCAGCCATATGCTGAGTAGCTTCTGAGGTAGTGCCAGAAAGCAACATAGGTTTCTTTCCTATGTGCTAAAGTCTAGAGTTTTATACATTTCTCCTTTCCAAGGAGCACTGCGCAGAAGGGAACAGCTTTGCCTGCCCTTGGAGAGGCTGCCAGTACCTGCATGCATTAGCCATACTTGCAGCCATTCCACCTTGATCTGTGATCTTCATTGGCTTACATTAATATTTCAAAAACAGACTTTCACAGAAGACCCAAAATTCTGCAGAAAGTAGAATATGTAGTTTAGAAATTCATGCTCTTCCCTTTATATCAAACAATGTTAGTCCCGTGCTGCCGAATACACAAATCCAAGGCTTGCAGTGATCAGATACTGCTGTGATGCTTTCTGTTACCCTTCTGTCTATCTTAAATTTTTGCTTAGCATTACTTCATGCTGCCTTCTGAAATGCCTTTTGCATTTTAAAAAGTAAACTGATAGATCATTCCCTTCTTCCAGATAGTCTCCTAACACTGCTGTGGGCAGTTACATAGCTTTTCCACTTCATAAGGTGACGAGGGAAGTATTGCCTGTGCAAGAGACAAATTTCTGGGGAATAAAGTATAAGCAGGCACACTCCCAAGAGGAGTTGTGGCCCCTAATTGCCTACGAGACACTGAAAAGCTCCTCTCCTTTTGGAGCAGTTCCAAAAGTTGCTGCAAAACACTTCCCAAGACCACCGGTGTGAGACCGGCCTCCAGGTTTGAACATCAGCTCAGTCACCTGGGAAAACAGCCTGGAAGGAAAGATGGTCCAAAAAGCTAGGAGCTGGGGCTGACTTCACCTCCACAAACTGGTTTTAAATTAGCATAACAATATGGATTATTACTCCCGATTTTGTCAAGTGTAAGTTAGCTTTATATTAGCCTAATATAGCTGTAAGAATTACTAATAAGGAAAATTATTTATGTATTAATAATTGTTAATAATAATTATTACTCTATTACCTTGTTATTTCTTAGGGGAAAAGCTGAAATAAAGATTGTCAAAATCCTATATGCTAGACTGATGTCTTTTGGATATGATTACCACATATTTTAAAAAATATTTCCACAGTTTTAACAGCAGAAGATGCTCTAGAGTATCAGTTATATTACCAGTTACACAGACACGGGATCTCCCCATCAGGTCTTAGCACACAAAGGTAGGACTTTTGCTCTGCCATAGAGAAGACCAGGCACCTCATTACTTTGACGATTCTCAAACACGGCCTTCTCACAAGATACCAGGCAAAGCACTGGGATGTCAGCCCAAATGTCAGGCTTATGGGTATGCAATTAGCACCTTGATTCTCCTTTATCTGACATTATGCCAACACAATGCAAAATTAGTAATGATCTAGGTGGGAGACATTTAAGTTTGAAAAAGAAAACTAGCTCTCCTCTCTGTTTGCTTCAGGTTTTTTCCATTAATCATAAAATGAAATTAGTTGGAGTGTCACTGGAATATTCTGAGGCTCAATTAAGTGCCTGCTGTATTTGTTGAATTTCTCAAATGGCATTTGAAAATAATGTAAAATATTATGCTCTTCAGACAATGAGCTGAGATGGTTGGTGGCATCAAAATGAGGGAGTTTTCTGGAAGAGCTTTTAGGCTATAAGCTGCTATACATGTCAGCAAGAAAGGAGCTGGTTTATTAAGTATAGCTGAATTCTGTGTATGCTTCAGAAGGAAAAGGAATAAAATCATTCAGAAATTCTGAAAGAGCTTCCAGCTTAATACATGCTACCACTGGTTTGGTTTTGTTTGTTTGTTTGTTTAATCTGCTGTAATATAATATGAAATTCCTCAGGTTTTAATTAATTTTGCATTAAGTAATGTGAAAATTCTTTAGCCACGAGGTACCTTGGGGATGCTGAAAGCAATGGAGGGGCTTTCCTAGAGCAGCACCTGGCAGTAATGGATATTGAGTATATCTGTGCTGCCATCTAATGGCCAGCCTCCTCGGGGGGTTATTACTTGGGAGTTACTTAAAGGCAGCTTTGCAGTTGTATTCACAGAGATTCAAGGTAGCAAAACAAGTGCACACGTAACCTCCTGTGCCTCCCAGAAACAGGACAAAAAACAAGAGGCGAAACCATCAGTGTATTAACTCACACTGGACAGCTATCAGGTTTGAGGACTTCTACATTTGTATTTGAATTTCTGAAGACTGAAGAGAACAAGCTTCATCTCTGTAAATGTGGATAAGAGCTGTGCAGCCCAGTGCTTCCCAGGGACAGGTTTCTGCATTTCCCAGATAGGACAGACAGTAATCCTCTATTTACCGTCTCAAGGAACAAGTGGGTGATGATGACATTTTCTTCCCTCTTGGCATATGACTTCAGCTCAGCTTTCAGTGATGATATATATGGCTTCTTTCTCAATTCACTGTAATCGCACCACTTTATTAGAGAATATTTAGCAACTTCTTCCAGTTTGTGGATCTCTAAAAATTTTCCAGATCTCTTTCTCAATTTCATATACACACATGACCCTATAGAATATAAGGACTTGTTTTCAACAAGTGATCTTTTGTATATCTCTTAAAAGCCATCTGTGCATCCTCAGACTGAAAATCATTGTTCCAGAAAAATGGCTTTTGGCACTCAGTGTATTCTTATACCCCCTTTCCCAAGAGTTGTTAATTCCCACTGTTTTCTTCCCTATCCCTCGCTTTCTCATTTTTTCCCTACTCAGATGTTCTGTTCAATCCATTGAATCCCTTACCCAGAAAGCATGATGCTTAAAGCTGGTTCGGGGGAAAGGGGTGGTCTACATTGATCATACAGCTGAACGTGAAGTAACTGGTAGGAGGATTCTCCATCACCTGAAAAGGCTGGGGGATGCTTTCACAGTGACTAGCTAAGAAGAAACAATCTGTCGATCATATCTGAAAATCTAAATCCTGCAGAGCAGAATGATTTGGCCACAGGGGCCCACTCCTCAAAGAACATGATAACCCAGCAGGGTGAAGACCACCTCCGAGAAACAGGCAGGACACCAAAGCTACAGAAGTAGCTCAGGGGTTGAGCCCACCCACAGGGCAATGTGAATGATAGAGAGATACAGCAAAGAGAGGAATCAGGACTGGGAGAGCCGAATGGGAGACCTGAAGAAAAGAGTCGCTCTCAGCTCGAGCATAAGCTGGGCAGGAGGCCTGTTATCAAGGCTCTGAGTGGTGTTTAGGAGCATGAAATGGAGGGTTGGAAGAGCAGAAATAGCAGTCATCAGAAAGCATGGAAAAGTTAGGAAGCTTCAATCAAACTGCTGTACCAGAAGATAACCATAACCAGTCAGCATTCCTCCAAAGTGCTCTCACTGAAAGACCAGAGGTTAATGAGGCTACTGAAATAATGACTCTGAGACGATACTAAACATAGCACTGATGAGCAATGGTCATGCAATAGGATACTCATGAGCTTCTTCAAAGGTGACAGAACATGGAAAATTGATGGTCCCTAAAGCAACAGGACATCAAATTTAGGCCATCCTAGATAGCATTTGCTCTGAGCATGCTAAAATCTGATTAGATTATGGATTACCAGGCTGAAGGCTGGAAGCGGCTAAAACCCCTAATCCCAGAGGAAGAAAGCAGGGACTCTAGAAGCCATTAATACATTAACCATGAGCAAAAGTGTGCTGTGAGGGTGCAGCGAGACCACCAGGCTGTGGCAAGCACACCAGTAGCAATGAGTCCTTCATCCCTGGTGAGGCTGTGCAGCCTCCCACAATCCAAAAGTGATATCTCCAGGCCCCTACCACTCCTTGGTAGCTCCAAGGGAGTGTCTGGAGAACAGGAACTGTTGGCAGAGCCATCCTGCTCAGGTACCACCTGAGGAAGGAAAAGTCTGGGGATGTAGCAAAGCCCAGAAAAGTGAACTGGAAAAAGTCCAAAGCCAACACTGGAGCTTGGACAGGGTTTCTAGCAGAGAAGCTCCCAAAACGATAAGAAAAATATCACCACACACGTTATGCCCCATGCATTTCATACCAAGGTACCTGATAGTCTTCTCAGAGGCCTTAGACAACGGGCCTCCAATATGAGTCTATAAAATAGAATGACACTGCATGTATTTAAGCCAACTGCATGACTCTGCCTGCTGTTTTTGCAGGTTGGGAGTCACTGCTTCATGTTGGGCTCTGAGGAACTACCATGCCAGGCAATATTTGACTGGTTTGCCAGTCGTTGGACTGTACTTCTGTTCTGACAGGAAGACCACACTTCCAGCTGTCACCTTACCAAATAAAATATGCGCTTATACTTCCCCCTTTTGCTGCTTCTCTACCCTTACAAGCTCCTCCAAAGTAGAAGAGCAAAATGTTAATAATATCTGCACTCGGCACCCATGAAAAACTCACAAACACAGCACTTTTCACTGCTTTTCAGTGGCATGTTTTTTTTTCCTTTCTACAAGAATTATGGAGGGATGAAGAGGCTGGGCTAAACTTTTACAGACCGGAAAACACAGGGAAAAATCTCAAAACCTGACATCCATGCCTGAGAGGCCTGGAGTCACAGCATCCCAGGAACACTCATGTTGGAGGGGTCTTGGGAGGCATCTAGTCCAACCTCCTGTTCCTTGGGGTCAGGGCTCTATCCATTCTGGTCTTATAAACATCAGTGGTGAAAAGTACATAGTGTTTCTGGGCAACCTGCTCCAATGCTTAATTAGGCTCATAAATGAGTCAATAATTAAGTAAATATCAACCAGGAGATGCTGATAGGTGATATCAGAGCAGCTGCTACCTGTGTAGCTCCACTCTCAAGGGAAACCATTCCAATCTTCTTACAGTACGATTTTTAACTCTTAGGCATGTGCACAGAGGTCAAATTTTAATATGTTTATAGTGCTAACTTGTCTTGGTAGTGAACTGTATTCTTGCTGTAGGTGGAAGGGATGTATTTCACCTAAACTTGTCCATCCTACCTGTAAGAGCTAAAACCAGAAAGCTTTGTCACTGTGTTGAGAAATAGTAAATGTAAAACAGCAAAAGAGAAATTCTTGGTCTGTAGCCCTCATACTTGTGCTTTCTGCAGAATTCTCCGGCCAGGAAAAGTCAGACTGAATTGCCATGTGGCTACCAGACCTGTGCCTGCAGCCTGGGCAGTAAATTAAACTGTGCCAGCATGCAGTACCTCAGTATCATATTGTGTAAAAATACCAGGTTTTGTGAAAACTGTTCCATTTTCCAGGGGTAGAGTGGAAGATTTGCAACAGGTTATCAGTGAAAACTGAAACATATTGTTATGCAAAGCTGCTGTTGAAAACCAGAATGATGTGAAAGAAGCCGAGCGCAAGTTTTTTGGGCTTCAGTGCAATTTGGTGGATGTAGGAGCACACATGCTGGTTTGGTGGTATAGAAGATCAGTGGTGCCTGTTTCCAGACCATGAATTCTGTTCATCTAGGTCCTCTTCTCTGCTGGTGGAGGAAATCTTTCCAGACACAGGGAAAGTACTCAAAATCTGGAGATACCATCACAGCCCCTGTTTCTCCCTGGACTTAAGCAATCTCTTGAAGGTAGAAAGTCTTCTTTCCTCTTTCTCTGATTTTCCTGTCCCACTATCTCCCTTCTACTTTCTTAGCAAGAATATTGGCAATTATCCTATTTTTTTAATTGAGAGTTTCTGATAACTGGTGTTATTCTGAAAACCCAAATAATTTATTCTGGACTTCTCAATAAAAAGGTAAGGATGTATTGTGTTTGGTTTGTTGCTTTTGTTGTTTTTGTTGGCCTTTTTTTCCACTTTTAAAGTGACTTCTGAGCATTCACAGTCATGAGGAAAAGCAGGAAGATATGCACATCACGTATTCTAAAGGTTTCTAAGCCAGAAGGCAAACAAAAAGAACTCAACGCTGAACTGTACTTAAACCTCATTATTTTTAAGCCAATCTCATGCTACTTTGTAGTCTGATTCACTACGTCTTAATGCCACGTACTGCAGTAACCAGCTAAAAAGAGCACTCCTCCCGGGGTGTTGAAAAGAACATGCCAGCCAGATGTCGTCCCAGGCCAGAAAATGAAGTAGCATGCAGCAGTGAAAACAAGCTCCCGGTCTTAGCTGCCTGATGCAGTGCCTGCTGGGCGCTGTGCCAGGAAACAACAGCCTGAAGCAGAAGTTTTCCCAGTTCTTACTCCTGTTCCCTCGTTTTTCAGCATGTTTCTACGTTAGGATTTTATAGATGAGGTTTTTGACACACAATCCAGCACTCAACTTCTTGTCTGTCCTTTGTCTTCTCCTCTCCCCCAGCTGCCAGATGGTTAGTATCAACAAGAGACTTTTTAAGCAAAGGAATTTATTGAATACAACAGGAAGCAAAGGGAAACTTTACAGACTGAATGATCATTCCAAAAAGTCAAGGGAGGAGAAGTATTTATGAAGACAGAGTAGACCAGAGCCCCTGTACAGTCCAGACCAGGATTAATTGTTTGCAGATTGTCGTAGCTAGATGAAAAGCCCAATGATACCTCCAAGCCCCCAAAGCCGGTCAATGTCAAATGAAGACCCAGTCAAAGACACTGATATGCTGCAGTTTTGTAAAGATTTGGGGGTCGTCACAGGAGGATGAGCCCTATTGACAGAGAATCAATAGGGGTTGAGCACCAAGACCCAGGACTTCACCGTCTGAGTTAAGGAGCAGACATGTTACTAGAAAAAATTATTTATTTAGTGTGCTACAGCTGTGAAAGATCAATATGATCCTTTTCTTGGGACTGGTCAGTAATTTTAACTAGGAGAAGATAAGCAGATGCATTACTCAAACCAGCTGCAATTTCTGCCTCCACATATGCCCAGCCATGTGGTCCTGGTTCTTTCTTGTGGTATGCAGGGATTAGTCTACCCTTTGGCCAGGCCAGCTCCATCAGAACTACCAGTTGTCCGAGTACCCCAGTTATGTCCTCTTTACCAGACAGAAGCAGAGGAATTTGTCCATGGGTCTCAGGTCTTCAGCAGCTTCATCAAAGCATGAGCCCCAGCCACAATTTGCCTGGGCTGTCCAACACGCTAAAATCCCAGACTAATCACTGAGAATGTGGTGTCATGGTTGGCTTATGTCAATCTAAGCATGTGCTACTGTCAAGAGGAGCAGTCCCACCCTCCCCTGCCTGCCCCCACTACCTCTCCTGTGTCTGTACTAGCGCTTGTGTATCTGGACAGTCAGCTGCACCACTGAGCTGGTTCAACCCACTCTATGGCCACATGATTATCCATGCCAAAATGCATTGGGGAGCACCAACATGGGGACTGAAAGGGAAGCCAGCAGTAGATTGACATATTTTATTCAAGAAACCTATACCATGACTGTGTGTGCAGAGTAAATCTGGTGAATCCTGATCCCATGATAACACTTACTTACTGTGCATAGTCTGAACAACCCACCCAGCACTTGCACAGGAGGTCCAAAGCACCCCAGGCATATCAGACTTGAAGGACACATGCTGTGAAGTCCATCTCTGTGTGACCACTAAAACTACCTAATATGCGCAGACTGCACTGGAGAACTCTGGCCACTTACGCAGGACATGCTGGATGTGCTTAATGTTCCCTAGACACAGCAGGATCACTCATTTATCTATGGGAAGGGCAGTTGCACTTAGGACACCACTACCTGCATCCATACTTCTGCCTGCAGCTTCCCAAATTTCCAACTATACTCAGGACTGCCCTGAAAGCAATGCGCTATTGCATCAAATGAGTCAGATGTAGATGAGTCAGCTGTAAATGCTACCTGTGAAAGCAAAGAGAGATGACTTCGACTACAGAGGTTTTTAATCTGACAACAAAGCCTTCCATACACTTGGAAATTGAATCTATTCAGATAGAGAAATATGACAAAAATGTGTAAGTAGGAGGGTCATCCATTGTTAGTACATGGCAAGCTGCCTCCATTTCAAGTTTCCAATAAAGATCTTCAGCAAAGCAATGTTTGGCCTTGATCGGGGCATTTCTGAGTACAATGGTATGCATATGCAGCCTGTGTATCGCCACATGTAAAACCCAGACAGCCCTGACAGACAGGCTTTAGCAAATCTTCCTGCTGTTGTTCAAGGAAGGCTTGCCCCTAGCTCTTCCCTCCACCTCGCTGCCAGGGGTTGCTGAGCCCTTCACGGGGCTCACAGAAGGGAGTTTGTCACTCACTCATAAAAAGTCAGGTGATTTGCAGCAATTGGCAATTAGGATGAGTATACCTGCAGGACCTGGTGCGGGGGTCGTCTAATGACTCCTCCAAGAACATTAATATCAGCAGAGGAGTTAGGAAGGAGAGGAAGAGTCACAGACGGAGTTAGGAGGGAGGAGAGGAGCCGCAGCTCGGGAAAAGCAACTTAAACTGAAGGAAGGGGACTAACTGGAGTTAATTTACCAGCGCCTTCCAAACAGCTCACAAAGTGATCTGGCTTTCAGCCAACATAAGATATGTTATGTGAATGTAGGATAATTAACATTATATGACTGAAAAAAAAGGATTTCCAAGTTTAATTAGGTGAATATATGAACAAATATATGAAAATAAACCCAGTTTTAGCTGAACCTTCCTGAGCAAAGAAAGAGCTGCAGATTCAAGGTTGATGTTGTTTGCCATGGAAAGTTATTTATGTATAGTTGCTAGTAAAACTACTTAACTGCTAATGAGTCAGGAGAAGCAAACAAACTTTGGCCAAGTGTGAAGCACATCAAGCACTCCACCAAGCACCACCTTTCCCTCAATGTGTTCTGTGTTCCCTCAGTTTCCATTTTTCGATGCTTGATTGAACTCCAGGTTCATGAGAAACATGGGAGCGAGTCCCAGCAAAAGGATATTTTCCCCTCATTTTCCTGTGTTGTATATGAGCAGGAGCAGTGAAAACAATGAAAAGCCAAGCTGCACCCTTTCGCTCTGCACAGCTTCCTGAAATTTCTCCTGAGCGAGATAAACTGGGCTACAGTGAAACACAGGTCACAGTTAAAATGGCATCTGTTAGTTGTGCTGCAGAATCTGGAAACAGCCACATTTTCACCCCATCTGCTTCTTTAGGATAAATTAGTTTGTTACCCAGGTGTATAATAAGGTGTAAAGGGGAAATTTAAGATGAATATCGTCCTAGCTTTTACTAGTCTCACCAGGGAAACAACAGAAGTCCTGTTTTATACTAAGGAAGGACAAAAAGCACTAAAAGCTGCACAGGAAATGGCCCAGAACTGCACAGGATTTGGACGAAAGACTTTCAGGGCTGCAGGCGGAGGTCTGGCTGGGGAGCGGCAGAACCAGCGGCTCTTCGTCACTGCCCTGGAGCAACAGCCGACCTTCACCCACAGCAGTGCATGTGTCAGCGCGCTGCTGGCCCTGCCAGACAGACCGACCCGCTCGGATTAACCAGTTTAAACTGGGTATTCGAAATAAGCCGCAGGAACTTTCCTGGAGGGGATTAGCGAGTCCCCGCAGCGCCTGCCCTGACCTGACAGCAGATCTGAGGGCATCCCTGGCATCGCAGCCACGACGAACAGCTGAGAAGGGGTCACGTCTTCGTTGGGCACCGACCGAAGACACGGCAGACAGGGCGGCACTCCGTGGGGAGCGGTGCCAGCCCGAGGTTTCCATTCCCGCCCCAGCTGTCACTGCCCTGCCGGAGGTCCCCACGCTCCGACCCGGCTGCTGCGGCTCACTCTTCCCCAGCCAGGCACCAAATGAACAGAAACGGGTTGCTGCGCCATGGGATGGGGAGAAGCGGCAGGCTCTGTGGAGGCAGCAAGGACGACCCGCCGACAGAGGCCCAGAGGAGCTGCAGCACCCCGGAGCTGAGTCTGCCCACAGCCCGAGAAGTGCCCAAATCTGTTTTCACTTTGAGCCAGTTTTACAGTCTGGACTGGGATTTATACGTATTTCATGTGGCCCATACCACCCACTGTGTCTCACAGGAGATGACAGTTCCTGCCATGAGTGGTTTACAGCCTCAGAGTAGCTGCAGATGCCTAAAGACCAGGGCGAAGCCTGCTCGCCTCTTTCTTTCCGTGACTCTTCCCACGGCTGGCCAGATCACTTGGTGGTTTCTGTGTCCCTTCCCTGCCTTGGGGCAACGTCAGCTTCTCCATACAGGCTGAACAGGCTTCACACACTTTCTCTGGAGTCTGGAGCAGCTTTGCGAACCTCAAGAGCTGTGCAAAGGTACAGCTAATGTCCTGCTGGCTGCTGCCACCACCCAGGATGAGGGGTGACAGTCTGTGAAGCCGACCAAGCCAGAGGCGGTGGACGCAACATCCAGAAGGAAGCCTGGAGGAGGAGGGAACCTACTGGCCACCAAATCTTGGAACATCTCTGCTGAGGACATCTCATTTTCTCAGTCTTCCTGCTTTGTGTCCTGCTGTCACGGGTCTGTACAATTCCACAAATTAAAGGTTGGTTTGTTTTTTCTTCAGGTGAATCTAAGGGATTTAGGAACCCAGCTCCCAAGAGCATCACTTCCCCAGCCCAGGACTGTACCTGCAGACCGATGACCGCTCTGCGTGCACACAGAGGCACACTGCAGCCTGCCGACACACTGCTCCTCTGTAGCTGCCATAGGACAAGAGTACATAAGTGCACACGAGAGAAAAACAGCATTGAAGAAAAGGAGTGTAATAGAGGAATGTGACACAAAAAATAATGTTTGGGGTCATCCAAGGAAGATGGACAGGATGGATGGCAGGTAGAGAATGTACAGCATATTCCTTATTACCCTCTTATGACGTTCAGCAGTTTACAAAGGTACCAAACCAATGCCGGGTTCAGACTGTGTCTCACCAGGAACTGACATGTTGCAAACCACAAGGTAAAAAATCAAACACAATGGCCTCACCTTCTTGATAAAAATAGTGAGAGTGGTTTCTTTATATCTAATCCACCAATAAGGGAGGAGATACATGGACTGGGATAGCAGAGCTGGAAACTGGATTATATTACTTCCTATGAAACAAAGTCCTATATATTTTTAACCTGATCAGGCCCGCCTCCTCATAAAGCAGGCATTTCAGCACGCAGCGCTTCTGTTAATTGAATGCCTTCTTAAATGCAAATGAGGAAAGCCACACTAAAGTCTCACAAAACTCTAGATAAGATTTGCAGCTGGTATAAATAAGTGAAATGTCACTAAGGCCAGAGGAATCGCTCTATTCCTCCCTTTCCTGCTGCCGCAATCTCTGAACTTGACCCTACATTTCCATACTCCTACGAGGAGTCGAGCGCAGCGTCAAGCACGTTGCTGCAATCCCTCCTCCCTCTCGCCTCATCCTGCCCTTGCCATGCTGCAGCTCCAGCCCCGGCCCTTCCCCTGGGACACCGGCATGTGGAGCGGCTGGAGGGGAAAAGAGCCAGGGAGTGTCTGGCCTGGGCGGGAAGGGAGGCCTGAGTTCCCGTCATTTCCCCTGTGATTACTTCAAGATTTTTCAGTAAAAGTCTTTACAGGATGGGTTGGGCTGTTTTATCAGAGCCAGATTTTGGCAGACCCGTTTTTGGTGAGGTCCTTTCCACCCTGCGGCCCTCAGCCAGAGCCCGCAGACCTTACCTCCCCGAACCCAGCACAGCCTTGCCTGACTGATGGGCGGATTTAGTCCCGCTGCGGGAGGCAGGAGGGACTGCCGACCCTCCCTGCAGGCAGACAGGCTTTTGCTTCATTTAAGAAATAACACTTAGACCTTGGCTGGTGACAGGCAGTCCTGGTGGTGCAAGCATAAATCTCCAGGTCACTTGCTTGACAAGGGCAAGTTTATTCCTTCATAAGTAACGAGAACATGAAAGCACTTGAAACTTTCCAACCAGACCTTTGCTTTCCCAATCTCTCTCTTTTTGGCCTCACATTTTAAGCAGAACTACAGCTTGCAAAGTGAGCAGGAAACAGCAGCTCCTTCCTGCTGCACAGCCCTGGCCACCCGTGCGGGGAGCTTGTCTGCTCTGGGGCTGGGTTTGGGTATCGGCCAGTGCTGACCAGCATCCCTGTCTGAATCATAGAATCAGATGATAGTTTGGGTTGGAAGGGACCTTTAAAAGCCATCTAGTCCAACTTACTGTCATTCTCCCGTTGCCATTAAAGTTAAGTAAAAGACTGGGAGACAGATTATCCCAGCTGAATCCCAGTAAACGGCAGCAGAGCAGCAGCTCTGCGGCAGCTGAGATAGGGAATGATTTTTTGTTCAATCATTTCTAAATCCTCTACATTTCACAAACCTGTTCAGATTTTCTGGACATTTTATGTGACACACAACAGCACACAGTAGAAATAATGATCTCAGTTTGGGATATTTTTAGATAAAATCATTTGGGGAAGAATCCTAGCTTTTAAGGATGACATTACTATTAGCTTATCATTTTCACTGGAGAGCCCCAGACATCAAATAATCTGAATTCATCCTATCTGATTGATGGTGCCCTCTACACATTTGGGAAACAAAGCTGGTGTTTGTTAGAAAGAAAAAAAGTTAAGTAATTCAGTTAGATATATGCATTGTGCTGATGAACAAAGGTAATTTCTTAATGTGCAGACATGAATGAGATGGACGAGACGTTTTCAACTGGGTTAGGTTTCATGTGAGCTCTGGCACCCGAGCAGGTGTGCAGAAGTCGAGGGTCTATCCCACAGGGAGAAGAATAGCCACGAGCCAGTTGAAAGCTTATGGGTAAGAATCAGAGACCGAGGCAACAAAGGGAACCTTGTGGTTGGTGTCTACTACAGGCTGCACAATCAGGGGGAGCCTGTTGATGAAGCCTTCTTACTCCAGCTACAGGAGGCATCACGCTCGCAGGCTCTCATCCTGCTGGGGGACTTCAACCACCCCAACATCTGCTGGAAAAGTAGCATGGCAAGCTGTAGGCAATCCAGAAGACTCCTGGAGTGCATTGAGGATAACTTCTTAGGCCAGGTAATAGACAGCCCTACCAGAGAGGATGCCATACTGGACCTGGTGGTCACCAATGCAAGTGAGCTAATTGGTGATGTCAAGATTCGAGGCAGCCTGGGCTGCAGTGATCGTGCACTGGTGGAGTTCGCAGTCCTGAGGGTCAGGCAAAGAGTAAAATCATGACCCTGAATTTTAGGAAAGCAAACTTCCAGCTGTTCAAGGGGTTAGTCAATAGGACCTCCTGGGAAACTGCCCTCAGGGATAGGGGACCAGAACAGAGCTGGCAGATCTTTAAGGACACTTTCCATAGAGCACAAGAGCTCTCGATCCCCACGTGTAAGAAATCAGGAAAGGAAGGCAAGAGACCAGCATGGCTGGGTCGAGACCTGCTGGTCAAACTAAAGGGCAAGAAGGAAATGCACAGGCAGAGGAAGCAGGGACAGGTGTCCTGGGAAGAGTATAGAGACACTGCCAGGTTGTGTAGGGATGGGGTCACAAAGGCCAAGGCACAGCTGGAGCTGAACTTGGCAAGGGACGCAAAGAATAATAAGAAGGGCTTCTACAGGTACGTCAGCCAGAACAGGAAGGACAACGAAAGTGTACCCCCCTGATGAACGTGACTGGCAAACTGGGTAACAATGGATGAGGAGAAGGCTGAGGTACTCAACAACTTTTTTGCCTCAGTCTTCACTGGCAACCTCTCTTCCCACACCTCTTCAGTGGATGGACTGCAAGACAGGGACTGGGGGAGCAAGGTCCCTCCCACTGTAAGAGAAGATTAGGTTCGCGACCACCTAAAGAAGCTGAATATACGTAAGTCTATGGGACCTGACGAGATGCATCCCAGAGTCCTGAGGGAATTGGGTGATGTAGTTGCCAAGTCACTCTCCATGACATTTGAAAAGTCATGCCAGTCAGGTGAAGTCCCCGGTGACTGGAAAAAGGGAAACATTGTGCCCATGTTTCAGAAGGCTACAAAGGACAACCCTGGGAACTACTGACCTGTCAGCCTCACCTCTGTGCCTGGGAAGATCATGGAACAGATCCTCCTAGAAGCTATGCTAAGGTACATGGAGGACAGGGAGGTGATTCGAGACAGCCAGCACGGCTTCACCAAGGGCAAGTCCTGCCTGACCAATCTAGTGGCTTTCTAGGAAGGAGTGACTGCATCAGTGGACAAGGAAAGAGCTACGACGTCGTCTATCTGGACTTCTGTAAGGCCTTTGACACAGTCTCCCACAACATCCTGCTCTCTAAATTGGAGAGATATGGATTTTATGAATGGACTGTTCAGTGGATGAGGAATTGTTTGGATGGTCGCATGCAGAGGGTAGTGGTCAATGGCTCAATGTCCAGATGAAGATCAGTGACAAGTGGTGTCCCTCAGGGGTCTGTACTGGGACGAGTACCATTTAATATCTTCATCAATGACATAGACAGTGGGATCAAGTGCACCCTCAGCAAGTTTGCAGATGACACCAAGCTGAGTGGTGCGGTTGACACACTTGAGGGACGGGATGCCATCCAGAGGGACCTGGACAAGCTTGAGGAGTGGGCCCGTGTGGTTCCTCATGAGGTTCAACAAGGCCAAGTGCAAGATCCTGCATCTGGGTCAGGGCAACCCCCAATATCATTACAGGCTGGGGGATGAAGGGATTGAGAGCAGCCCTGCCAAGAAGGACTTGGGGGTACTGGTGGATGAAAAGCTGGACATGAGCCGGCAATGTGCACTTGCAGCCCAGAAAGCCAACCAAATCCTGGGCTGCATCAAAAGAAGCGTGGCCAGCAGGCCGAGGGAGGTGATTCTGCCCCTCTACTCTGCTCTGGTGAGACCTCATCTGGAGTACTTCATTCACCTGTGCATCAGCACAGGAAAGACATGGACCTGTTGGAGGGAGTCCAGAGGAGGGCCACAAAAATGATCCGAGGGCTAGAGCACCTCTCCTAGGAAGACAGGCTGAGAGAGTTGGGGTTGTTCAGCCTGGAGAAGAGAAAGCTCCAGGGAGACCTTATTGCAGCCTTTCAATACTTAAAGGGGGCTTATAAGAAAGATGGGGACAGACTTTTTAGTAGGGCCTGTTGCGATAGGAAAAGGAGTAATGGTTTTAAACTAAAAGACGGTAGATTGAGACTAGCTATAAGGAAGAAATGTTTTACAATGAGGGTGGTGAAACACTGGCAGAGGTTGCCCAGAGAAGTGGTAGATGCCCCATCCCTGGAAACATTCAAGGTCAGGTTGGATGGGGCTCTGAGCAACATGATCTAGTTGAAGATGTCTGTGCTCACTGCAGAGGGGTTGGACTAGATGACCTTTAAAGTTCCCTTCCAACCCAAACCATTCTATGATTCAATGATTCTGTGAGACAGAATCTGTTAGGGGAAGGGAAGGTGCTGTGCCAAAGACTGACTCCATCAGAGAGCATTTGTTTGAAGAGAAATAATAAAGCAAAGAAATCAGAAGGGTTACAACTATTTTCAAACAGAAAAAATAAAATTATGGAGAGAACTCAAACTGCAGAGGATTAGAGGTTTAGTCAGCAGGAGGGAGGGAAGATGGAGGGATGATATAGAGTGGCAGGACTATGACACGGAAGAGGTTTTTAACCTCTACACTAATTTTACTGTGCACATGCATCAAAGGTCCCTACTTTCCGCTCTTATGTAAGATACAGAAAACCATGTGTCCTGCGTGAAGACAGCATAGTCAAGCCACATCCCTTTCCCCTTCCCCATGGCCTGGCTCTTGGAGTCCCATTGCTATATTCTACCGCCTTGCTGGATATTCCTTATCTTGGCTCTTAAAAAGCCTATGTGGGAGAGCAGTATTGGGCACGTTGATATTTTCTGGGCTTTCCCCTGCCCAAGGGTGTCCTGTTTGTGAGGATGCCAGAACTCCTCCTGTTCTGCCTATAACCCGCCACCTGAAGTGTCTGGCTTTCTGCCTGGGCAGCTGCAAAGAATTAGCCCAGCTGAGGTTCAGTCACACAGGGGAGGAGTGCAGAAAAGACTTTGTTTTTTGCTATTCAGTCCACTCGAGCTTCAAGAAACTCTGGAATTAAAGCCCTAAGTATAAGTGTTAAAATTGACTGTAGGGTCAGTGCTGCTTGTGGCAATCTTGGTTTCACTGGTGCAGATTTGCATCACTTCAAAAGTGTCCTGAGAGGCCCTAGTTTTTATTTTTTCCTTGCATCCCACCCTTGGGATGTCTTTTGTGGTTCATATTAACTTAAATAATTTCCCCAAGACTTAAAGTGTCTTTTTTTCCATTACAGAAGACTTTAGGTATTCTCTCAAAGGACTAACCTGTTTGTTTCAGATGGTTTTGCTCATTCTCAAGTACACCAGTTTTTCCCAATGTCAAGCTGAATGGTATTTTGTGTGTAAAATTTTCCTTTTTACTTAATTTTCTGGCTGTACTGGTACTCACAGATTTTAAGTATTTGTTTAGACTAAAGCATTTTAGAAAGTATGTTTCCCATTCATCCTCAGGTTTTTGGTCTTTGTGTTTTACAAGGCTTCCAAGAGTTGTAACAATTCAACACTCGCCTTGAAAATTTCAGAAGTGTCCAAACGTTCAGGAGTTCCAGAAAAAAGTCAAATTATAAATCATTCCCCAATGAAAGGAGAGGCTTCCTAAATAATTTCCATAGCATTACTCTTAAAATCATACCTGGAAAGGCCCTCCAAAAGTATCCCAGGCCACCATTTTCCCCAAGGCAGGGTCAGCTATGCACTCCAGATATGTTAACCTCTTAGCCAGTTCCAGCACGGATAATTACTTGCTGATGACCAAGCCAGAAAGTATTTCTCCCTGGACAAAGCAGTGGATTATTTATTTCTTGCCCTGTTACTGATTATTTTTAGTAGTTCTCATGTTTTGTTTTCAGAGTGGACAGGAATTTGTTCAAGGTGAACTGAATTATTCCTGCATACAAAGGGGTTCGATTTCATGCCTGGCAGGAAGCGATATAAACTGGAAAAGGAACCCTACTTGCAAGCAGAGGGAAACGCAACCTTTTCTACTTCTTCCACTGTCTTCTTCAATATTGATCAACATGGACACCTCCACCTGCTTGTCAGCCTGGTAGGGCTGATGCACGAATCTGCCCCGTGGTCTGTCCCCTTGCCTATCCAGCATGGCATTAACCTAGGGCACTCTTGTCCCCCTCCTGGGGTCTTCCCAGGCCAGGGCTAATACCAATACGAACCTGGCTCTGAGGTTCATCACCGTTATTAATACCACAAAATAAAAGCAAGGGAAGATGTACCAGACAGTGGACAACATGGGGAGAAGCGCATGTCCTTGTACTGGCACAGGGAGTCTTTGTAGTGTTCCCATTCCTACTTGCCATCCTCCTGGTGACTACATCCACCCTGACACAAATAATCTACAAATAGAAAACATAAAACCCTCTCTAATAGTCTGTCGCTTTACAGGAAATAAACAATGGCACAATTACTCAATAATATCTCGTAGAAGTCGTGATAATTGCTTTCACTGGAGGTTTCCTTATCAAACCTGCCAAGCTGAAATACCTGGAAGTCTGTAAACCAGTAAATAATTAGCTTTGAAAATCTCCTTCTTGCATCACCTGGTGCCCCTTTTGCCTGCAGCAGGGAATGGTTGAACAGGAACTCACAAGATTTCTGCTGAGAACTTGTTTGCTCTTTGTGTCTCCTCAATGCCCACTTTAAATCAATTTAACGCTTACGAAAAAATTAAGCATGTAAAAAACGCTTGACAGAGAGTAGGGGCTGGAGGCAATGGGGACATCCCCCCAGCTGGGCTTGGCTCCTGCCACAGCAGGAATGGGGGCTGCCACGGCGAGGGGGCAGTAACCAGCCCCCCTGTCCCATTCCTCTAGGTAGGTTTTTTTTGTAACACCTTTGCATATTTATTCTTCTTTGCAGGAAGGTGCCAAGGGCTGGCACTTGGTCGAGAGCTCCCATCTGAAGGAACCACCACTCTCTGATGTGCTGCTGTCAGGTCCTGCGAGGAAACGCTGCGAGATGCTCTCCTTCCCAAGAAACATCTGCCTTCTCCCGCTCCCCTCTGTGGTTTAATTAAAGCATTTTAGCAATTTCTGCTTGGAAGCTTCACACGATAGGAGCTCCATCAGCTCCAAGATCTTGCCTTAGGAGTGCAGCCATTTCAGGTGTTTGCCTGGGCATCAGGGCCCACCCCTCATTTATTTTTACCAGCTCAAACATGCTTTAACCCACAAAACCTCCTTAATGAAGCTGCGCGTTCTTAGCAAACCCAGCTCTTTCAAGACTACGCTGGTGCCTTATCTTTCCAATCATCTTGTTTTCTGATAGGGCCCCAGTACCTGCCTGCAAGCGTGTTTGTTTACACAAGAGATGCTGGTCCTCAGCAGACTTCTTAGTCCTGCCTCAAAACAGTGGCTGCGAAGGTGCAGCTGAGGGAGGTGGATGGGCTTTTGCTGCTGGCAAACAGTTCATGTGCTTACACAGGCCGTGCAGCCATAGGTACCGCCATCTTTCCCTGCCAGCCTGTGCGGGTCAGTCATGACAGGTTTATCAATACAGAGTAAAAGCTGAAATGCAACCACCCTGTTGCCTGCCAGTAACACAGAAATATGCCTGATGAGTGGTTTTCATCAGTCAACGACATCTGGCTTACAGCTTGCCCCCACCAGCAGATAGAGAGAGGACAGCAAGTCCCTGCATGAGGCCCTCCCTCTTTCCGAAACGCTTCCCTTCCCACCCAGGGGCTGGTCTGTAGCAGGGGCCTCCTGCCGCACCCCAGCACCGCAGGGTAACGCTCATGCGTTTGGGTATTGCTATGACTCCTGCAATGGTCACCCTGCTTCCTCACACCCCTTCCTTTGCTACCACGCTACGCCGAAGCGAAGGGACCCGGAGAGGGTGTTTGGGGGCAGGAGACACCCTGTTCCCATGCGGCAGCAGAGCATCCGTGATCCCCAAGGAGATCTGAATCCCCTGGGGCAGGAGGAGCACCGAGGCGGCTGCATGCCCTATCCCTCCGAGGATTCACGCACGCTCCACAGCTCCATGTATACAAATTAAAATTAAACTTGTCCGAGACCATTCTCTGGCAGAGAACGCCCCACACCCTCACTGCTGAGGTCGCAGCCTCTGAAGCAGTGTGGCTTCACTCAGGCTGCCTGCTGGGAAGGGGGCCTGGCACGTGCTAAGTCCCAAATCTTACCCCAGCCTCCCTCGTTTGGGAGACCATATTTGCCTCAGGCCAAAATCAGGCTAGGAAGCACTATGCTGGTAAAGGTGGCTTAGCTCCGCTCCCCAAGAAAGCTCCCTGATGGTGTTCAGTTTGACACAGGACAGCTGTCCACCCAAATTTACCTCCCAGCTGGACTGTGAAGCCCACAGAGATGAGGATTGACCCTGAATTCAGTGGGAGGCAACCCTGTTAGTTCTCTGTCCTTAAAACAGAAAAAAACATTCCCATGGAGGTATGTTGTTTGTGGATTTCTCAGATCAACCTGGGTCTTAAAAAAATCCAATTAATCAACCAGTGTGACCAAACTTGCCTTCCCATAAGATATCTCTTTATACATAAAACAGCCCACCCAGCTCTTCCCACATATGGGACAAGAGGTTGGCAGCTGACCTGTAAGTATGTTCTTAGCTTACACCTTGTTTTGTTTCTCCAGAAACCAGTCCCTGGGAACGCAGACCTGCCACAGCAGACCAGCGAGTGGCCCATGGTGCCCTGTGTTCCCTCTGGGCACTGCTCCATCCCTTGGGTAGCTCCCCACACGTGTGACTGCTTTCAGAAGAGGGAGTATCAACCCTGCAGAAAGCAGTTACCCATTAGGAAAGTCTGTTTTTAATTGAGGCATGATTAATCCTTTGAAATAAGGCACAAGTTTTGGTTGATGGGTCTTCTAGCAAAATCCTCTGCACAAGCTATTCTATTTTACTTCAAATGGTAGCACGTAAGTTCAAAGCACTGAATGCTAAGAAACTGAAATGCTTAACCTTAACAATGGGTTGAATTATTAAATATATTGACAGTATCTATTGATAGTTATTTAATCAGTTATTATAAATTTTAAAAGGTGCTTTAAAAGCCTGAAATTTAAAAAATAGTCAAAGAATGTAAGAAGAGCTGAGTCTTCACTGTCTTGTGTACAGCATACTTTCAATACTAGAAGATGCTGCCATATCAGTATTAAAGATCCTTTCTGCATACTAGCGATTACACAGGTATAAAGATGAAGGGGATTAAGGTCACTGAACCAGCACAAGTTCTCCCTTGTCTCCACGCAGCTTTCGATCCCGTGTGCTAATTGCGCTTTGCATAGGGCTGAAACATTTTTCTGAAAAACTTCTGAGGGAAGTTATTTTAATAAACAGGTTTAATTTTTAATAAGGATGCTGTGAAGTTTGTTAAATGCTGTGGGCAGGAAAACTGATGGCATGAAATCTGAGAAAACATGTATATAAACCAAATACCCCCTGGTATTAGAGAGTGGGGAGATGAGTGATTTTCAGTAGGATTTGGGCAAAACCCCCAATTATTAAAAATAAGCACCAAATGACTAATGCTGACTCACTGTCTTGGCACGATGTAGGTAGGTTTCCTACTGTTATTTATAGTTGTGTTCTGGTCTGGTTATGACATGCTGTCAGTAGAGGAGTAGTTTGAAATGCGTTAGCCTGGGGTCCAATAGTTCTTTTGTGCCATTCAGTGTCCTATAAAAGAGAGATCTTATTTTTTTTTTAAATCTCTTCCCATAACTCAAAATCCAGCCACTTGTTTTCCTCCTGCAGCCCCATGTAATCCCCACAGTCCCTATAATTTGGCTTGCTAGCACTAATGGAGTTCACTTTATAGGTTTCTTTCCCTATTAGCTGTTGTGTCCTGTCTCTTCCTGGCTACTTGCCCCAGGGAGGGCCTCATCCTTATCCCTGCCAGGAACAGGAACCCTTGCAAAGCAGAGAGATTGTCCTGTTTTGTCTTGCAAATCCACAGCCAGAGAACCAAGTTTCAGGACATTTTGTTTGGAAAGGAGACGCTTTGGCTTTCATTTATAAAAGTGGTCAAGTACTTTAGAAGCTATTTTTGTGCCTAAGTTTTTTAAAGGAATTAGGTGCTTACATAGCTTTTAGGATCTATGGCCCCCATCCAATAAAAAAGAGCAGCTGTTTTGGCATTATAGGATATCCATTGTGCACAAGGAGACTTAATAAAGAGCAATGGTATGTTTTGGTTAATCTTAAAGAGCATAGTAAGGTATTTATATGAGAATGAATTAGTTAAAACGGAGATAAATACAGGGAATTATATATTTAAAGTACAATATTATACAGAGAATTTTATCTAAACAGAACACAGAGAAACAGCACCAGAGCTGTGCCTAGACTTAGGAGAAATGGATGCTCTGACCTGCATGGTACCTGGCCAAAGCGTCTCCCTTTTGGCCAACATGCCTGGGCTTTCTTCCCTTGGGAGCCAGGGGAGAGGGAGGGGGGACATTTAGCACACAAGCATCTCATCTACTGTGGGGAGTAAAAAGCTGGAACGCTGGAAAAACTGGAAGCTGGAAAGTGCTTAGGAGTTGCAGCACATATCTTGGTATAACAGGAGAATAAGGGAAAAACCAGTGAAATTGAAGGCAAGCCAATTCAAATAGCAGGTTTGGAAGAGCAGAGGAGGGTGACACCTTTGGCTAACCTACAAAATCCTTGTCAATAGGTATTCTTGAGATTTAGGATCCAAAACATTACTGGATAGGTAAGAGGGTAATGAGGATGTTTGACATTTTTTACACAGGACTGAAAAATTGCTAGAGATATAAACCACTACACTTCACAGCCCCGTCCCTCACTAAATGCTCAGAGGCAGAATTCAAGATTACTTCCTATTTGTCCTCTAAGGAGCTTCTTAAACTTTCTTCTGAAACAGCTGGTACTGGCTGTTGTAAAACCAAGACACTGCAATCCCATGCATTGGGTTGGATTTTGATCTCCATTTGAGATTACAGGAACTCCTGTGAATTGATTGAACAAATCTTAATCCAATATTTAAGGCAAACAATATTCTAGATAAAAAGGCAGGAAGAACAGCTTGTTTTCTGTCAAAAAGAGTGGTGGACTACAGTATCAGGGGATATCATCCTGCCAGATACAGACGCAAGATACAGATGTGGAAACCGTTGTGTTTTTATCCGCACAAACCCCATTTAGCCCTAATCCATCTTTGAATGAAAAAAGGTCCATTTGCTCTGCCACAGCAGGGGCAGACAGGATTCATTGATTGATTGATTCAATTAAGCGTCACGGCTTCAGATAGGTGCTTTTCTGTGTTTGGGAATCGGTTTCAAGGTCATTTAGCAACTGGCAGTGTCATGTATAGAAGATAAAGAGCTCAGTCCAATAACAGGGAAGGCAGCATCTTTCTCTTGGCAGTAGATTAACCAAGAAAATGTTGATACAAGGCAATGACATGCTACCCTCCTGAATATGCAGATGAGCCTACATCATATTTGGATATGGAAAGTGCAGTGCTGTTATCAGAATCACCTGATCCCACCATTTTAGAAATTTAGGTGAATTAAGGTCATGTAGCCATGGAGAGGAAAGGCCAGGGCAAAATGTATTGACAGTAAAATATGTCTAGTATATTGTGGGCAATTTCAGCTGAGTCACTTGGACAATAATGGAGTAAATCCCAGCATTGTGAAGAGCAATCCCACCTACATATTTTGGAACTATTCCAGTTTGCTTAGCACTTTCCACAAGGCATTTAGCAAGGACGCCCTTTCACCATTTTGCTACATGAATCTTCTGCTTGTGTGGTTTCTGTCAGTTCCCAGAGCATAAATTTTAAGTCTCAAATGTTGCATTTATGCTACAGTTTGTTTCCCTAGGTTTTTCTGCAAGATTTCATAATTATGGTGGTATTTAACACTGTAAAAATCTTTAAGTCCTTGGTAGAAATTCAAGTCTTTATAACTTGCTGCACAGAGTCATATTACTTCTATGGTTTATAAACTTATTTCCTCTAGCTCCCAGTTCCACTGCCCAGAGGCTAAAACACTAGGGTTAATTTAAACCTTTAGCTTTACTGCATGCTAACTTGCACCATTTGAGAAGGTCTAGCTATCTGTGTTGCTGACTGATGAACCCTGCCGTAATTTAGCTCCTTACTGTATGTCTGACCTTATTAAACGACGTGTCTTGTTTACATTCTGTTGGAGAACAGTTCTCATGTAAAGCCTTTATAACTCAATTGTCTGTCAGATGAGATTCATTTGCTCCTCATCTTGGAAACAGAACCCCCACATAAATTAGATCTACCTGGGTCTTAATGAAATTATAACAAATGTTGGCATGCAGTTTCTCTCATTTTGTTTTTAATGATAAATGTCATAGGAAAATGAGCTTTTAGGTAATTGCTTTTACTCACAGTTGACTTGTTAGAGTAAGAGAAAAAGCCTAACATTCTCCTTTTTTTTCTATTTTTTAGCAAACTGTTAAAAATCCAGATTTGAGTTACAAAAGTTAAGGTAGCTTTATGTCACCTAGTCTTACAGTACCTGAAATGCTGTGTCCTCTCTTGTCCAGTATGACAAGAGAAAGTTAGAGCTGTTTAGTAGACTATATTTCCATCTTTGTTGAATTTAAACTGTCCTCAAAGTCCCATTACCAAACTCAGTGTTATGACAGTGTTATTCCAATAGAAGAAGTGACATAGTACATCCACTGAGCAGCTTTGGTGGAGCTCAGGCAATAAATTATTACCTACATCTAAAATTTCCCTAAGCCTCCTCCGTCGCTCTGAAGCACAAAGATACTATATTTTCTGATACCAGGTTTCCCAGGAATCCTAACACAAGCCCCTTGGTTTTGACAGCACTGGATCCAGCTAAGGCCCAACACACTTCATGACTAGGCACTCCTCTCCCGGTCTTGTCCATGGGTCCTGCAGTTTTCAGTAATCACTCAGAGCAAACAACGTGCCAGAGCTCATCTTTATTCAGTCTCACGGGTCGTGATTTGGTGGAGCTGAAGCTGGAGCACAGCCTTCCACTGCATACCTTAGGCCTCAGATTGAGGACCTTACTCAGCACACCGGGCAAGCGCACAGTTTACCACACCACCAATGGGTGAGGTCAGTCACCTGCATGCAAGCGCTTGTGGGGTTGTGCTGTAAATCAGATCAATATTGGGCTTCTCTGGCTCTAAAGAACAACCCCACCCTGCCCCCCAAGCGTTCTGGTCTTCAGTGATGTTTGTAGGGAATTGCATTCATCCAGCCACACAAGTATGGTGCCTCATGGCACGGCAACGGGCAAGGAGGGACAGAGAAGAAAGAAGTCTGCGAGCTGGTATTGCCACCAAAGTCCCCACATCATCACATTGCAGGATGACTTCTGCTCTGCCAGATAGTTCCCTAAAGAGCCCAAGGCATGAGACACTCTCTGATCCACCCCTCCAAAACCAGCATGGACATCTTGCTTGCCTGTACCCAAAGCTCTGAGGCTGGAGCATCTAAAACATTCCAGTGTGGGAATGTTTCTGGGGCAAGTTCAGCTTTCCTTTTGCTCCAGCTGATGATATTTTAGATGGAAAGGGTTTGGAAAAGATTTTCCTTCTAACTGTAGGGAACAGTCCAGGGTGAGGGAAGGGTGGAGAAAATGTAAGAAACAAACAGAACTTTTTCTCATAGGATTTCTGACTTTCATCCTACTTCAAAGTCTCCCTATTAAATAATTCTTGCATCCAAACAGTGCCAGGGTATTTCAAAAGGACAAGCTGAATTTTTTCCTTGTGCAATAGCAATTGAAAACCCTTTTTTGAATGTGCTTAATCAATGCATGCTGGTATCTTACCATATGCATAAATTAGATACCCCCCAAGGTATATGTGTCAGAGCCAGGAAGGAGGAATGTGCCTTTGCAGTCACACAACTAGCAAATCACACTGGGTTTGTGCCTCACTCTCAAGCTGTTGACATGTTGAAAGCATTACTGTAAGAGAGCGAGTCCTGGGAAGTAAAGCAGCATTCTAAGGACACATAGGATCAGACCTATTTTTCTAGTTTGAACAAATCCAGGCAGAAGAGCTCAAAGGTTTGCTAGACTGGAGCAGTCTATCAGGTGAACATGGCTAAGATGCTTCCATTTCTGCAGTTAACACCATCCTGGAGGGAAGAGGTTAATATACCACCTGGCTTCCTTGGACTTAGCTAATCCCAAAAGACCTCTTTCACCTGGGTTGGTGACAGGCTAACAAATTAAGACATAAATTTACACATCTGGCTGCACAGTGGGATGCTTTAATTACTCTGCTTCTCCACCCTCTCCTATGCAGAACAGCATTCACAATGCCAGCACAGGGACCCACAAACTCCATGTGTCACCGTATGTTTTATCTTGTTGAGGAGATTGAAAAGCTGACAGCAAATAAAGCAGGTACTCCAGACACTCAACTATTTCCCATTCCACACAGAAAGTCAGCTTCCAGGTGCTGACTCCAGACTGCTTCTCCTACATAACGCTTGCTGCTGGGCTCCTGCTACAAAGTACCTGTTGGGAAGGGCCTTTCTTTTTTTCAGTCCGCTGCCATATGCAATCAGAGGAGTTCTAGAACACTAGCCATTTCAAATCAGGCTTAAAACTGGTTTGTGCTGCCAGAATCAGGCCAAACTTGTTTACAGGAGTTAAGGATTTGGCCCTAGTATCTACATAACTGAGCCATTCCCTGCACTGATTTGATTTCTCCAGCCAAATTACCCTTAAATAAAATAAGAAGCTGAAAGATAATGTCTATAGATAGTAAATAGATCTTGATATCAGTGCTATTGATAAGGTTGATGTCTTGGAAGGAAAAAAGCAGCTCATGAAACTATTCTGTCAGGAATACGCATGTCTTTTCTTTTCCCAGAAGGGTGACTTTCAGTACAAACCTGTACGGTTCAGGAGATTCAGATACTTGGGGTCTCACTCGTGATAGTAGCTCAAGGTCCAGCTAAGCTCAGGGGAATTACCAGGCTGTGAGCTCTTCTGCGCTCTGCTTCCTTTTTCTAATGATTGCCCCAATCTTAAAATTACAGGTCAGTTGACTGCTGCCAGACCCGTCTTGTGCTATTTCTGAAAGCTTTCATTTGTAACAAATCACCAGTGAACAGCAACCACTGCCTCCTTTAATACACTTCATGCACTTCAATCCTGACAGGATGATTGCAAACTTGTGCAACTCTCAGGACTGAGAGAACAACTAACTTTTATTTACTTCATAGATCCTGACAATTACTGGTGTAGTTCCAGTTACACTGGAAAATTTGTCAGCGGTCTTAATTAGGCTTGCTTACAGCTGTGCATCCTCATCCCAGTGAGTGCAATCTACCTGCAGCATTGCCACCCCAGGCTCTGTGAACTGATGAGTTTTCATAAGCAAATTAATTCCTGAACGAGATCCTCCAGGTGAAGGTGCTTCCAGGAAAGCAACACTGGGGACATTCTTCTCCACTGCAGAGCTGAGTCATTGGTCCCAACATGTCAGTGGAGGAGCTGTCTGACTGGAGATTCCCTCTCACAGATGAGACAGAAGGACAATCATCCACTTACCAGGGGTGTGAAAATTCTTCTGTAGCCCTGCATGGTTCTCTGTATTTCTAAAACCACTCTATTGTAGCCAACACCTTTCTGTTCAAAGTTCCTAGATCTACCATATAACAAGGCACAGACAAAAGTAATGCACTGTGTTGACCTGATTTTCACAGCAATTTCAGCTAAGGTGTTTTCATGTCCTGTCCTAGGGTAAGTTACTGCTGCTCCTGCCCAGGATGACCTGGCCCAGTTTTGGGCCCCTCAATACAAGAAAGACCTTGAGGTGCTGGAGCGTGTCCAGAGAAGGGCAACGAAGCTGGTGAAGGGTCTGGAGCACAGGGCTTATGAGGAGCGGCTGAGGGAACTGGGGTTGTTTAGTCTCGAGGAGGCTGAGGGGAGACCTTATCGCTCTCTACAACTACCTGAAAGGAGGCTGTAGTGAGGTGGGTGTTGGTCCCTTCTCCCAAGTAGCTAGCGATAGGATGAGAAGAAATGGGCTCAAGCTGTGCCAGGGGAGGTTTAGATTGGATATTAGGAAAAATTTCTTCATGGAAAGGGTAGTCAAGCATTGGACCAGGCTGCCCAGAGAGGTGGTGGAGTCACCATCCCTGGAAGTGTTCAAAAAACAGGTAGACATGGCACTTTGGGACATGGTTTAGTGGGCATGGTGGTGTTGGGTTGATGATTGGACTGATGATCTTAGGGATCCTTTCCAATCCTAATGATTCCTAGTTTTTACTTTCATTATAAATAGTCCAGCCACCAAGCCAGGAAACATGAAATTATTACTCTGCCCTTAATAGGTTTGGTGATGGACTTGGTAGTGTTGGGTTAATGGTTGGACTGGATGATCTTAAAGGTCTTTTCCAACCTAAATGATTCTATGATTCTATGACAAATCTGAAGAAACTCCTTCAGCGTGGTGGAAGCTGCTATCAAAACTGACCCAACTGTGCTGTGACTGAGTAAAAACACAAGCCACGGGCAGAGCAAGCAAGTAACAGTAGAGAGGGGGGACTGACACAGTAAAAGACAAACTTGAACAATTTTCTGAACAGGTAAGAGGGCAAATAATCTGATTCATAAGAGGCAAAAATCGCCCTTCAGCAGTCTCCTCTGAAGAGCTATCTGCATACCAGAAGCTCCTATACTAGTTTTCCCAAAGGCCTAATCCTGAAAATGCGGTGTTCCTGTTCTCTTTCCACAGGGTAAGGAAAGACGACATATGCAAGAAGCACGTTTGTATCTAAATGATTACGAGCTTCAGAGCTGTTGCCTAAATCCTTGCAAAATACATGTTCCTTTCCTAGGTCTTACTCCATGTACTAAGCCAGAATAACTTACCATGGATAGAGAAGGTTGCAAAAAAGAAAGCAAAGACCATTTAATGGGCATGATAATCGTATCAGCTTTATGCATTCCTTGTGTGGTGATAGTAGACTGTGTTAGAGATCTCTTCTACATCTGATGTCTATGAATGGACAGCATTATACAACCATACCAAAACCCACACATCCTTTCACTGTTTTTATAAACGCATAGGCTCTCAGACTGTGGGATGCCAAGACGTCGCACGTGTCTTTGATCAGTCACAGGCTGATGAAGCACAGGGCAGTGAGCCTGATGGCCACCCTTCATTCAGGCTAAA
The DNA here is from genome assembly GCF_030463565.1 of Pelecanus crispus. NCBI lineage: Eukaryota > Metazoa > Chordata > Aves > Pelecaniformes > Pelecanidae > Pelecanus > Pelecanus crispus. The sequence continues at coordinate 15,513,795 of NC_134643.1, forward strand.
TAGAAGAACAATTAAGTTCCTTTATGGGGGAAGATGGTCGGGCGCAGCAGAAGTCACTGCCCAAGTACACCAGGTGGGGACATGGATTTGCAATCACAGCAGGAGCTCGGAGACAACTTGTTGAGCTACCAACTCTTTGAGGAAAAAATCAGCAGGCCAGCAGACAGAAGCAAGCAGTAGTAATTTCAACCAAGAAGGAAGCACAGGCTCTTTGAAACATCAGCTTAGCTAGAAATGCAAGGTTGGGCACGGTCACTGAGAAAAGGACTAATTTTTTATATTCCTGCAATGTTCAGCAATATGGGGCTGCACTAAAGATGTATGAATTTATCAATGGGTTTATTCTCCTCCTAGAACCCAGCTAACCGTTCAGGCCAGGAGGAAGCACTGTGTGAGCCTAAGACGCCTACAATGAAACGCTGCAAATGCTAGTACAGAAAAACCATCCTCCTCTGATGTATTAGACCTCAAAATGATAGCACACCCTCTTTGACGGATACTAAATGGCCTGTAAAATCAAGACTAGGTGTTTTCCTAAAATACTGACTGCAGTTGAAAGGGAAATTACTGACTTAATGAAGACGTTAATGGAGAAGGTTCTACAGATTGTGTTATTTGGGAAGTGAGAATAAAATCTTATTTGGACTTCCTCATCTTAGTATTTACGATCAAAGTAGGCATCTTGTCAAAACAAGTATTTTGTTTACTCCTTCAGTTTTTTCTTAGAGAACACATGCATAAAAGCCAGTTGATCTACACTGTGCCTAAGGGGCTGCTTTGCAAAGGACATGAATGGGAGGAGACACATCCTCTCCTAAGCATGGCATGGGGGAATAGCGCTTAAAAGCAGAGGAGTGAGTTAGCCTGATACACTTATTGGGAGTATATGCCTAATTTGGATGTTCAGTAAATAACAATCAAATCATTAGCTAATAGTTCATACTTCATACAAAGTTATTAACACAGGTTTTATTCTTTTTTTTTTTCCTTTTACCCTCTATCCATTATCTTGCTTGTATCTGCTTGTGGATGCTTTTCTGCTGGGCTAATTGCCTCAGAGTGTGATATTCTCACTACCTCACCAGTGTTGCACCCATATTGATTAAGGCCTAGCTTTTGTAGTCATGATTTAAAACAGAAGTGATGCTGAAGGGAGTGCCCACACCTATTCCATCCGTCCCCAGCTACACATACTTGCTTCCTTCTGTAAGCTCTGGTGTATATATGACCATGGATCCGGCTGTAAAATAGCACAACCTTGCAAATAAAACATTCCTTTTCAACCAGAACATGTGGCTCTTGCCACATGAGCACTAGGTCATGTATGTCAGTATGGCAGGAAACAATAGGCAGTAAGCATAGAGACATCAGATGCTGCAGAGAGATTGTACGTATAAAAAGCAGTATCCAGGAGAGGAAACAGTGCATTGAGGAGACCAGCTTTACAGAGACTGTGTGGCAGCCACACTAACTGTAGAACATACAAAAGACATTCTTTTGCACAGCTGGTTTATTTCTGAGATTTTGTATAATCAGTTAACATCCTCCACATTCCCTGCATCAAGACAAACTCAGTAAGAGACTGTGTTGTTTCACCTTCTAATTTTCTTTTCTCTAGGCACTAGAAAATAAATGATTGGTTTGCAGTGTCAGTCAGGTTTCTTTTTATTGTGAATGTACAAGAGATTACTTGTACAGTAGGGCGAGAGACTGTCTTACTCACCACAGCTCTGCTCCTGCAACAGCTGGAGTTCGTCCTGGACTTCTCTACGTGTATGGCTTGTGTATATTGCCTGGTTGAGCTCTAGCAGCTCCAGTTTTTTCATGAATCTTTAATGAATAGTCCAACTTGCCAGGGTACTTGCACAGTAGCAGGCCAAATTCCACCTTGTTTTTATTTCATTCTAGTGTAAAAATTTTTGGAGTCACCAGAGGGCACCATTATAGATAGCTTTCTAAGTTTCATTTAACTGATGCTGTAAGAAAGTAGATTATGGGAAAAGTGCCTGTAATAGTCATGGGAGTCCTTACAGGGACTGTGGCATCCACAGGACAAGGCCGTATTTCTCACTGCCCTTTGCTTAGACTCAGCACGGTACCACACATACTCTGCATTACAGCAAATGCTACAAAGAAAAATTCCATTGAAAACAGTTTGACTTAATTACAAGTAGATCCAAATCAGAGAACTAGCAATTGAGTAATTAAAAATGTGTGTTTCATCTTCAGCCATCTCTTCCTTTCCCCACCTACCAGTTCATGTATCTTCTTCTCTTAGCTATATTTATTGTGATGAATCTAAGAGATTATGACAAACTGAAAGAAATCACAAGTCTCTCATGACACCATATTCCATTTGACTTTAAAGATTTTATTTTCAGTAAAGGCTTATGTTTTTCTTCTCAAATGTGGCTTTGCCTCACAACGTGTTTCATCAGCAAAGAAAAATAATTTACATTCCTTTACCCAAAGGGATTTAAAAAAAATGAGGAGTCAGGCTCATATCAGTAGCATACAGCCTCCTAGCTCTCCTTGCCAGCAGGGAGCCTATTCAGCTAATTCCCACATCTCTTCATGAGCTGTTGCTGCCAGACCTGCAGCTATGTTAAGAATAAAGCAGTTCCTTTCCAAACACATGTTTTCAAGGACTTGTATATTTTTTTACAGTATCAGACTTCACATTATGACATCCTTTCCACTGATTATTGATAGATTCATTCGAACTCTATTCATGCTTATCTGGAAAGATAATCTTGCACGCAAGAGCAGAATGTGGCAATAGTCAGAGCTCAGAGTTGTCCCCTAGACATGTCTAGGAAAGTATTTTATATGGATTTAAACAATTCATTTTTTTTTTTTTAGAAGGCAGGAGTTAACTACTGCAATGCTGAGTAAGGACAGATGCACAAGCTAGTAACCACAAGCCAGCAGCTCTGCAGGGACTATCTGTGTACACACTCTTACCTGCATCCTCCCTTCTTCCTGTAAATGCAAGACACACTACTTTTTAATTATATCATGCTTACTATTGGGTGTTGTAGGGAAAAGCATACACACACACTTACTTTACTGTGAAATAGCGGATGAATGGGATGCGAAGCGCCAATTTGGATTCAGCATTTTGCAAAGTATGTGTTGCCCCTGTACCTCAGCAATGTCAGTTCTTACACCCGCTCAGTGCACACATTTCAATCCACGGACCTAACAGGCCTATGCTAATATTTGCTTTTCTTTGTTTTATCAAAACATTAAAATATAACTGCCAGTCTTCTGGAAACTGTTACTGCATTATTAATTGAGCAGTAATTCAGATGCTTAGTAAAACTAAGAGGATAATTTACTTCCAAGTTGGGGGATTTGTTTGAGGATTCCCCCCCCCTTCTCTATTTTGCTTGCTTTCATTGGATAATTTAGGAGTAAATCTGCCAATGATCTTTTACCAGCAGCTGCATCAGACCTGGCACTGTCGGGTTTTCAAACACTGAGGTTAAGCTGTGCAGCCACAAGGAGCCTTTTGTTGATATTCTGAAGTAGGTAGATTTAATGAAAGAACAACACGACCACACACTTCGCTCAAATTATTAATGACAACATTCTGTGCTCAGGAATGGCTGATTTTGCTAAGGAGATTTGTCTCCGAATTCATTTACATTAGCTATTTCAGCTATGCAAACCACACAAGTGAAGTTGTGCCGCCTTTCGCGGAGCTTCACCCAGTACTTTGCTCAAGACCCAGCTACTCAGAAAAACTGTTTCTTCATCTCTGCCTGATTCTCAAATGCCTGGCTCAATTATTTTTCATGTAGCATCAGGTACGGTCATAAGATGGTCTCTCATACTGAAAGAAGTAGCTAACAACTCGTGATAGATGGCCCCAGAAAACTTCCAAGGGTTGGACCTGCTCTGCTGGAAACAATCCTTGCATCCGATCCTCCAAAACTGCTCCTGCTCAGGTGTGGGAAGTTTTCAGCCGAGACCCTAAAAAATTCTACCTGTGGGCTAAAGGAATTTCTAGTCCTTACTGGGTCAAATTCAAGTATTCTGTCAGGTACAGGCAAGTAACTCAGTAACTTCAAAATATGTACAAAACCCTTATTTGAATCTTTTTTTGTTTTACCCACTCTGTTGCTATGATGAGTGGTAACTCCTACTAGATTTAACTTACGTAGCAGTATTAATTCTGTGCACTTCCACAGCATTTTCTGTTTGAAAATACTTCACAGGCATTACTTGTCCTCTACAGAAACACACCCACTGCGCTGTGATATTTTTGTGACATTCTACAAAGAACATAGAAAAGTACTACAAAACATAGTCACATTGCCGAAGTCAAACCATTATCAGCAGAGGCATATTTCTGTACAAAGCTTCACCTATGAGCAAGTAGTAGAAACTGTAATAAGCAATAGAATTATTAAACAGATAATCATGATATACTTTGGAAGAACCCAGATTTTTTTTTTTGTAAATGGAAATCTGCATCAAGCACTACCAGACTTCTTGGAAGGGCTCAGCAGCCACAAGGATGAGGACGGTTTGGTTGGTAATTGTATCTGAGTTTCAAGAAAGCTTTCAACCATGTTCCTCAACAAGGCTTTTAAGGAAACCAAGCTTACGAGGGAAGATCCTTCTGAGGTAAACAATTGTTAAAAGATGGGAAACAGAAGACAAGATGGTCAGTGCTCACAGCAGACAAAGTTCATCAGTGTAGCTCCCCAGAGATCTGTCACGGAGCTGTCTGGTTCAGCATACCTGGAAAAGGGGGCAAACAAGAATATGATGGAGTTTACTGATCATGTAAGTTATTGAGGGTGATGAGAATGAGGGGCGACAGACTGCACAAAGAATCAGTCAGTGGGCAATAAAATGGCAGACAGAATTCAATACAGATAAATGGAAAATGATGCACAGGCAGAAAAGCAATTCTAACTTCACATACACATGCTCACACATCTGGTCAGAGCCAACCTTTAGCACTCAGAAGTGAGATACTGCAGTTATGACAGAAGTTCCATGTGATATCAGCTCAGTGCTCAACAGAGATCACAACAAGGATGCTGTGAATGCTAAAGTTTAGTATTATCTCAGTGAAAGACTGGGCAATCTTGGAAATGAAATCTGTCAAGGTTTGCTAAATGCACAAACCCCCATATTCATCTCAGGATGTGAAGATGGTTGGAGGCTGGGAGAGCAGTAAAGGAAGAAGCATTTATACATGCTCTGTTCTTAGGCTTTTATCAAGCAATTCACTTAAGGTGTCTGCTGGAGACAGGATCGGTATCAGCTAGATGGATCTCGGCCAGGCCCAGCACAACCATTCTTCTTTTATATTCTAGTTACTGCTCTACAAAACAATCATAATCCTCAGGAGCTTTCAGGCCGAGAGGTACATTGATAGAAACTGCTATTTTCGTAGAAATGCCATCACAGAACGGCAGGCAGCCCAGTCTAAAACTGCTCTGGGTCAATAAGCCTGAAATAAGCAACACCTTTCATCCCCAAAAAGCCAGGAAGACAGAAAAATGCTGGTAAGGGAAAGAGCTCACTGCACATTATGCTCAGTCATGTTTGCATCTTAGAGGTATCGGTAAGTCTGGGACTTCACATCAGGCCAGAAAATAGTATGATTTGTGTCCTTTGAACAACTTTGAGTTCCACATATAAAAACCAGTGAAATTTATATCTTTAGGCAGCAAGCCACCGAAGGCCCATGTTTTCAGAGGTGTCACAGCTATTTAGTTAACTTTGTAAATTAATTTACCTCTTCTACTACAGAAGTTTGCACTTTTACTTATAGTCTGGTACTTAAAGAAATGTATTTTCAGACATTCACAGTGAGAAATCTGAAAAATGATTTATTAACTAGAGTTAATAAAACTAATCCTAGAGTTTGACTTCCAGGGAGATGCAGCACATCTTCCTGATACTATGCAGTACAAGGAGGTAAATGATTATAAACATGCAGCATAATCTAAGCCAAAAAAAAATCTAAACTTGCATCATATTATTAACAGCCAGTGAAGTTTGATATTCAACTTAAAATCCGGCCCAGAGAAATTTAACACTTAGTGAACATTGCTACTTTTGAGTTGATCTTAAAATCTTATTTTTGTCTTTTGGAAGATGCAGAAAGCTTCATTTTGAATGGTCACATTGTATAGCTGGAGTGAAATTTGTAGGAGTTACTTGTTGACAGGGCCACACATCAGAACCACACTGGATCATGATGTAGGTGCCCAAGCACACGCTAGTCTCCCTGCAAACTACAACTGAGGCTGAAGCTCTGCTCAGCCTCTGCTCCTGGGAAGCTGCTCACCTTGCGATGCTCCCAGAGAAACAGCACAAGAGGGCGCCTGATGCCTCGAATATCTGGTCTGACTTTCACATACCATCTTTTTCTGCAATAGTATGTTGTCTTTCCAGCGTCAAATTCAGATCAAAAGCTGATTACAGCAAGGTAGGATGGGAAAGGGCATGACGAAGCCCTGAGCAACACCTTAGCTGCATACAGTTTAGCCCCAGTTTTGCTAACCTACTGAGAACTTTTGAGAATATTGTCATCTTCTATTAAATAGACTGGATTCTCTGTTAACAATTCTGTGTTTTCTAACTAAAAGCCTGCATTAGGGTTTTTTTGGGGGGAAAAAAACCCCCTGCCATATGTGAGATTTAAATGGCAGGAAGCAGGAGAAACACCTCCAGAAAACAGTAAGACAAAAGCCAAAAAGGTTAAGTAATTTTATGTCAAATTTAGCTTGGCAACCACCCAAACCGTGGACATCGGTGGACTGCTTATTGGTTGTAACAGAAGCAACTTCCTCTGCAGCAACGGGCATATCAACACTATTGTGTGCTTCCTGGGGATGGGCTTCGGGTGTTTCAGTCCTCTGGGTGGGAGCTCAAAGCTGCACAATGTTGCTTATGTGGAGCCGGAGTGATTGAAAAACACAAAGCCACGAACCCCCACCGGTGGCCCCGTGGGGAATTCTCCCATGCATATCTCGTTAGGAAATGAATCGGGGTATTTTTCTGCCTGCCCTGGCTCCGGGCACTCTGACAGCTCCATTCAGCAGAGGGGAAGAAGGCTCTGCCCAGGGCTCCTCTACAGCTGCAGATGACTCACGCTGGAAGAGCCCCTTTCAGCCAGATTTAAGGGGACAAAGTCTTCCAGAAGTTTTTCCAAGTTCATTTTAACACGCTGATTTCTATCACTTTAAAGCTTTCTACCTAATTGCTGCCTGCACAGCAGAGCCTGGCCTGGTGCACACCAAGTGATCTGATGAGGCAGGAAGAGCAGCAGGCCCACGCCGCTCCCCGGAGATGCTGGCGCCGCCTGCTCCCTCCTGGCAGCCACACTCCTCCCTCTCCGGCAGGAACAACCCCAAGGAGAAACTGCTCTGTCCTTGCTGCCTTCTTGGGACACGCAGCAGGAACAGAGAAACAAACCCTGCATCCCCTGGTTGGTGCCTGCTGCTTTCCTGGTCCACGAAAGGAGCACTGGGCAGAAAGGACTTTCTCAGTGCTTTCCTCCCATGACTAGCACTGCCTGGCCAGAGGAGCAGGGACATGTTTGAAGCAGCTTCCCTACCCCTTCCTTCCTTCCTACAGCTCCGTACAGGGCTATGGAGGCACGACAGTTATACAGGCTGCAGCTGCTCACCCACACAAGGTGAAGATGGACAGCCCTGTAAGTAGCTTCCTACAGAAGATGGCCCGAGGAAGGTATTTCTCCCACTGCCTCTTCCTCCCACTCTTGCTCCCCACTTTCATACAGGGGAGGCTCAAAGGGACCCTCCGTTTGGATTCAGCCATCAGAGCAGAAGCAAAGTGTTCTTGTAGGAGAGCGAGAAAGCCTTTCTTGCAGAGGTTCGGGCAGAGCACACCACCATGCCCCCCCCCCCAGTGGTGCACGAGAATGACATCATTATGCTAATACATGAGACAGGAAGTGCAACCAAGCGCAAAAACCACTGAAAGTGAGTATCTATGAAGTGCTGCCAAGAACAGTAACGATGGCACTAAACAGAAAATGAGAAAAGAGGTTTGGTTCATCTAACTTCTTCCAGTTTTAGTAATCTCTAGTGTCACTCGTAACAGTAGGTAGTAAAAACAGGTCCTTGGACAGACACTACTCAGGGCCTTTAACCTTTGCAAGGAAAAATGAAGATTCCCCCCTCCCCCCCCCCCCCAGGTGATGGTGACTTTCTAATGTCTTACCCCAGTCCACAAATAGAATTCAGTACTTTGACACCAGTCTGACAATGCAGATAAACTAGCTGGATTTGTAAACATTCCCCCCCCCCCCCCTTTTTTTTTTTGAGTTATACTAGTTCGTTACCAATGACCTTAGCCATTCTTGCATTTGTCTTTTTACTATGTAGATTCCTTTATTTTCCAGAAAATTGCACTGAGGTCTTCAGTCTCCTTCAGCATGGCTCACAGGCCTAATTGCAGCTGCCCAAGTCTGAGCCTAGATTTCTTTATAGTCACCCAAAGGTCACCTATTTCATCTCATATTAATGTAACATATAAATAGGGTCATCTGAACCACTTTATCCATAAGACTCCTCTCCATCAATCCTACCTAGAAAGATCCTAGAAGCTCATAGTCAGCCAAGTTTGTGTCCCCTACCTGCCTTTGCATCAAGCAGCTAGCAAACAGAGCAGCAGCGCCCAGGAGAGGGGTGGCACTGCTGCGGGGAAGCGATGCCTTCAACAACCAAGGCTTTCTAGAAAGTTATAATGTGCGCATACCTTACGGATAAGACTTCATGAAACCATAAAGCCGATCTGATCGCTGAACACTGCCAGAACGGGAGGTTCCCCCTCCTGCTGCCCTTGTGCTAGCACTCATTTGACCCCACAACAACCTGTTCACACTTGACCACTGCAAGAAAAGTGAGGGTTTTTTTCTGCTGATCCAGCTCACTGCAAGTTCAGCTGACTGCCAGTGCTGGTACCCGGGTGGACAGGGGAGGGAAGGAAGCTCACACAGACCAGGGTATGCAATCTGCTTGGTTCAATGACTGACTGATGCACTCCGTTACTGAATGGGTTGAAGTGAATTGGTAAAGACCCCTGTATGGACATCTGTTTGGAATTTACAACTCTATTACTGAGCAATTATATTGATTCCATTTAGCATGCCCCGATTTGCAGGTTTCAATTTTAATACCACAGCACTAATGACCTGGTAAGGCAGATGGGGCAGCTCATGGCAGCCAGAGCTGGTGCTTCAGCGCTGTGCAGCATCTGAAAGGTCCTTCACCGAGCACACCTCCAGTTCTCCAACGTTTCTAAAAGCTGTTTCCCATACAAGTCATGTTCATTTAAATCACTACTAATTGCAGGATTTTTGGAGCTGAGGTCATGGATATATGGCTCTGCTTCTTTGATTTATGATACAGAATCTGTACAGCATAATACAAAATACTGCAGCCTTAGCAACATATCATTCCCCTCAAAAGCTTGTTCATAAAATTCCATTTTCTACAACATAAATGACTCCACACAGAAATTATTAAATGAAATACAAGCCGGTGTTGCTGTTATTCACAAGACATTTTCAGTTCCCTGCTGTTGTATCTATATAATCTACCTAATGTTTGGAAAATACAGTAATTAAATGTGTCATTACTTCCCCTCATAATTCAGCATCAGATCCTACAAACCTGGAGTTATTAAAAATGTAATTAATTGCTTTCAAGTTTGGAAATTTTTATTTAATAACCCTATTTTTTAAGTCTCACAAAGTTGAAATATGATGAAAATATCACTGGTTTATGTAGCAAATACGACAAATTAACTCAGCCCCAGCTTTTAAATGGGCTTCTGTACAAAATACCCCCAGAAATCAGAGACCTTCCAAAAAAATCCCAACCTTAAATAGGATTAAGCAGTCTTAGAATAACCACTAGTCTTATCAGCAGACTGCCATCAAATTAAGGTGGCCTGCTTTCTCTCATTTATACCCCCCTATAGACCAGGGCAGAGAATTGGGCTCTCTAGAATCGAAAGCTGTGTACAGCTGTGACAATGACATTACTCCTGAGTGAGTTACTTGTAGTATGAGCTACAGGCCCTGAATTTACCTCCCTTAATTCTGTAAATGCGCTCCCCATTGTAAATGCTTTGAAAAGAAACCAACCAGAGAGAGAGAATAGCGACTGCTGATTTAGAACGCATAGCAAACAATTCTTTGCTTTGGCTACAATAGGGGGTACACGAATGAATGAGTTCACTGCTTTTGACAGCGGCAGGAACCGGGCTGGCGTCCCTGTTCCCAGGGCTGTTTTCTCCACTACTTTGTACCAGGTGCAGAAACAAAAAAGGAGAATTTCTGGCCTACGTTTCTTCAGATAACTGAAAATTCTCAGTGCTGCTATTTGTTCAAAGCTTCACACCAAGGCCAATTATGAGAAGTTTAACAGTTTCTGTTCAGTCACCTCTAAAGAAAGGTAATAGCAGTAAGTGTAAGGCTGTGCTGTCTCAAAGGCACCAGGCAGTCTTCTATCCCATAATCTCTACCACAGTCCTCACTAACACCCAGTAACACATCAGTGATGCGACTAACGCCGGCCAGTCTGGAACACAGCCACGTGAATTTATGAATTCCTGTTGTTTTAAGGAGACTATTTACAACTGTAGCTTGCCCTGTGAACAAAAGCCTCCATGCTGTGGTACACAGCAGCACCTCCAGAAGCAAAGACAAGGCCATCAGTGTCTGAAGCCTCACTACCAGCATAAGGGGACCACTACTGACGGAGCCATTCCCCTGGTGACTAGCATCCACTGGAAAGGTGGAAGGACAAAAGCCATCTGAGACCAGTTTTTTTAAAAAGCATGAGAAAGAGACACAGTGAAAGGAACCAGAGTCTGAAGGCTTTGTGCCCTGATTTCCCACGCAGCGTAATCCTGCAGAGCAACAATTACAGCCTGAATTACCAAAGCCAGGACTGGATGCAGAGAGCAGGTCTGGAAATGTTCCTCACCAAGGCTGGTAATATAATTTAGTATCAACGAAGAACTTTAAAGTACTCCAACTGCAGACTGAGCCTGTCCCCAGCTGTCTACTTTCAACAGCACAGGCTGGACAGGACCACACAATCATAGAAATACACCATTATCCACCAAGATAACCGTGTGCTTGTAGAGAAGCACAAAGGTTTTTAGCTTTAAACAGCTACTTACTCTTGAACACAATTCATAAAGCACTGGGCCACTTCAGCAATACTGTACAGTTAATGACAGATACAGCTGTACATTCACTGCAGATTTTTGGCAGCTATAGATATATCATGGGACAGGTCATTTATTGCTACATACAGACACTGAAGAGACACAGAAAGGATTATTTTGCCTTAACTTGTGATTGGGTGTGTCCTTCCAAAAACACCGCGAAGGGGACTATTTTGCCAGCCAGCCCAGGAGCAGACTATCACCAAAACACGGGGATGGCCTAGGTACTCTCTCATTCTTAGGGTCATCAAGAGAAGTCACCCCTGGTTAGGGAACGAGGCTGCAGCGCCAGGCTAAAGCACACAGGAGCTCCGCATGAAAAAGCAAATCTCATCCTGAGGAAAATTCTGTTTACTTGAATGCCTTCCCTATAATCCCATTTTACGGGCCACATGTTTTGGGAATGCTGTGCAGTCAGGAGACTGGCAGCAAGTAAAGGGAAGTGATTCCTTTCAGAGGACTGTGGAAAAGATACAGCCTCAAACACTCTCATGGCAGCCTTGTGCTTAGCTGTATCTGTATCATCATAAATGTTTTGGTCTTAAATAGGTACTGAACTCTAGTAAGAAATATAAGGGTTTTTTTAAAGTAAGAAAACTATAATGACAGTTTTAAAATTCACACTGAAGCACTCTCTTCCTGTTTGAAAATGCAACATGAAAACCATCACCTCAGCTTTTTAAAAAATAAACTCCAAGATGATAATGTAGATGAAACATTTAAAAAAGGAAGAGTAAGTTTTACCATTTTTGGATTGATAGCTCCTTTCTTTATGGATAGGTCCATTAACTTGCAGGTCAAATAGCACACAACTCAGCAGTAAGCATGGGTAGAGATTCAGAAACACTAACCACCCTATCTCTTTGGTGGGGTATTAGATTCACATACCCCATTCTCTCTTTCTGCAGTAATGACTGAGCAGGGATGAACCAATGTCAAGGAAAATTCACCATGCTTGAAGCAAACCACATACCCTGTAACCCCCCCCCCCCGACAGTAAATACTGGCATGGCTGCATACAAAGAATTTTCAGGTTTGGAGTACATCAATTATCAATTGATTCACATAACTAATAAAACACTCACAGCTACTTTTACCAACCCAACACCTTTGTTCTCCAGCCAGGGAGCCTAATGTTTTAATCCCCCCCCGCCCCTTCCAGTCAGAGCAGAGTGCTCAGTACCTGGCAAGACCAAGCACTTGTTAAGCTGCTGTGGTTGCTTTGCATTACTGTTTTCCATATAGTACTTTGAAAAAGAAGGCAGGCAGAAAATACAGTGACTTATAATCCTGAAGAACAATGGGCATTTCTGTGAGCTGGTGAGCTGGTTTTCTACACAGGATGTGGCCTTCTTGAGCTTGTGTAATCTGTCTGGAAGTCCAAAAACCACACTCTGAAAACATGCTTTTCCTTTAACAAATAGTCACACACACAGAGAAAGTCTAGTATTAGTTTACATGGCTGCCATTCACCATTAAGGAAAATTTTCATTAAAAAACACTTGAAAAAAAATCTCACTATCTCAAATAAGGTTACATGGACCTTATCTAATTAAAATACATAGTCTTTTTTATCCCAGCAAGAACTATACTTTGGGATGGAAGCGTCACTTATTTAAAATGGAGTGAGGAGTTCATCTCTGCTAGTGCTTTAGGTGCTAGTTCATGTTCTAGGATCACTAGAGCTCAGAGATGAAAACTCAAAAGGCACTGGAAACATTTTCATGGAATGCGCTGGGAAGGACTTACAAAGTGAAACACGTTCAGATTATCCTATGGAGTAGGCCTTTCTAAATGCTCTAAGACACCAGATTTAACAAATTCAGGCAGCCCTTTGAAGTCCCTTATTCCAGACACTCCACTAAGATCAACTCTTCCCCCTTCCTCCAAGCAGCCCCAGAAGATAGTCCACCAGAAGAAACTATTTGCTGTACAAGGGCTTGTCCAAGTATAGGAGAGGTTAAAATATGGGAGAGAAATGGCTTCCTCTAAAGTTCTCCTCTGGCACTACAGGGTAAAAAGACAGCAGATGTGAAGTAGCATATGGAAAAAGTGCATACAGGAGCAATGCACTGTTTCAGACCATTCCACATTCAGGTTTTTGTATTTATTTCAAAAGCATTCCCATTTATCTAATAGATTGCCTGAAAAAAGGAAGAACTTCCACCACAGAAATATTACCATCACAAATGCCTGTGCTGTATCGTAGAGACAGCACAATAAAGGCACTAGACTCTTTAGATTGGGCCTTGAACTTAGGTCTCGGAGGAATATGCTTCCCAGTAAACAGCAGGCTAATATTTCCAAGCATTGGAAGGCATGTCACCGCATTACAGAAGTGCAAGACTTAACTGGAGTGATCACCAAGAAAAAGAGCAAGTACTGGTTATGTTCTTCCTTTTAAAGATTTAGTTTATTGGAGTTGTCTGCCTGAAAATTTGACTACTCCCCCTTTCCTGTTTGCCTCTTGAAGCTTTAAGACCTGGTTTATCAAGAACAATCACTGAAGAAGTAGAGTTCATATGAATTCTCTTAAAGTTCGTGTTCATAGTAAAAACACAAATCTTGTATTTGACACTAAAATTTAGTACCATAACAAACTGTTAGGAATACTTCTCTTCTAGGAGGCAAACAGCTACATGAAGCAAGTATGTATTTCAAAATACTCTTATCAATTTACTACTGTAACTTCTAGAGTTATGTATTTTTAATTCCTAGTGAAACTAGATAGTATTTTGAAGCTTTATCATATTTCCAGTGCTCAGTTTTATGAGTTAATATTTTTGAAGCTACAGCTTTTTCTTCTGCAAGTAGCTTTTCTTTCTTTCTGTGGGAAATCAGAAAGAATGGAAGTTAAAATTGAGTAACTGGGAAAAAAACCCCAACACTCCAGATACAGAAATTTATTTTTGCACACTATCAGGTTTCAAATGGCTAGAACACATCAAGAAATCTTTCCCCCACTTTTGTACATTAATTGAGATTAGCATATGATATTCACTTTGGCAAATTATGAAGGGATAAATCCTCAGCAACATTAGACACAGCAGTTCCTACCACACCCTATGATATTTTGACAATTACCACACAATTTGAGTCAGAAACTATTACATTCTGCACAGAACTGTGTGGCTTCTGTCTTCATCTCCAGCAAGTTCCTGCCTGAGAACACGCACTACGCAAAACCAGCTCCTACAGCTACGGAGAGGAGAGCTGCAAGGAAATCCCAAACCCCAGCAGGAAGCAACGTTTCTGTGATTCAACACATTGAGTCTTTTCCTCTGAGATGGCACCAACCAGCGTAAAAAGTACAGCATTAACTGCATGAAAAAAACCCTTATCCTGTCCGCATTACAGATCCTAGAACCACGCAAGTTTTGGGTGACTGAGCCTGTCTCCCTCATCAAATTCCACCAACTCTTCCTTTAGTGTACTTTCAGCTAGGGTAGTTTAAGGGAGAAAAGAGAAAGACTTGTTAAATCTTGCAACACAACTGCATTTCACCTCCACCAGCTGTGCAAGAAGAGCAGACGAAAAAACATTTCTGGCTGGATTTACTAGTTTCTGATCCTTTTACTTGTAAAAAAAAAAAAGAATTATCAATGCAATATGCTTATAACTGTAGTCTATCACTCTAGTGGAAGAAAGCAACGTATTTCAGTGAAGGCTGACAGCAGTTACCCCAGCACACTGGAAGAAGGCTGTACATTACAACAACTGGACAGAAGGAAGGTACAAGCCATTTTCTAGGCAAAATAACAATGAAAATACCCAGAAGTTTTGTTAACATCACAAGCCACAAAACAGAATTAAATTCCATTCTGCTCCCTGCAGTTCCCATCTGGCTTTAATTTGCTAGAGAAGACTGAAGCCTGTATTCAAAAAAACAGACCGAGTTGTAAACATTAGTCTCTGCCAGCATTATAGTAACTCATGAGGTACTGGAATTACCATGCAAAGGCAAGGGGGCAGGTGGGAGAAGAAGGTCTATGAAAGTTAAGACTTGCTCTGTCATTAAGCTCATTCTTTTAATTGCATTAATTCATGAAGTGAAAGATGTTTGATGCTCAGAAGAAACACAGTTGCGGAAAATCCAGTTCTACTCATCTCTATTACATATTGTAACATTATGAAATCTAACAGGGGAAAGTTGAGAAATTGCAGAACAGACTGCCTAGGCCACTGGACCCCCTTGTTTTATAAAGCTTGTAATTACAGGCCACATACTATTGCCTAATTTATTTCTTGTCATGTTATCAGTAAAAGACCCCTGCTTCATTTCCTGCAGAAATAGTTCTGTTAAACTGTGACAAACTAATGAGACTACAGCTAAGACCATCTCATGGTAATATTTAACAATACACCTTTGATGAGCCTTTGCCCCCCATCTCTGCCTTAGAATTCCTATGTAACAAAATTCCTCAAGTAGAATTTTCCATTGATCACCAGTTACTAGCTTCTAGTTATCTATGCCCCTGACATGAGGCACTGATATGCTTTGAAAATCCACTTACACAGTTTAAATAGAAGTGAAAAAAGGAGGAAGAGGTGTTTCTGCAGCAATATGGGCCTGGAGGGATTCTGTTTCACATCATACAATAGCCTCCTTTTCACTTTGATGAATCTTAGATCCACACTGATCCCCAGCTCAAAAATTAAGTTCAGGGGTGGGAGAAAGCAATCTCCTTATTAAACAGATCAATCCCTCATTCACAGCATACTCTCACAGATGATCAATACAGCTGAGGTGACAGAGAACCACGCTCTGGTGTCAGAACAATAACCCATAGGAGCGCTGAAGAGCAACCAGAGAACGCCTGAAGTCACTACTGCCTCACACCCACAACAGGCCTTGACATACCACTTCCTAGTTAGCGCTCATTAAAGAGCTGGCAGCATTCCAACTGCATTGAACTCATTCAGTTACCATCAACATGGTCCTACTGCTATCACTTTTTACTTTGTTGGGTTACTACCCAACTAGTTACTCTTTCTTCCAGCTAGCCACAACACCTCCATGACTCCTCCAGCCCCAGGGCCAACGTAACAACCCCACCAGCTGCCTCAGTGCTGTTTTTGTCAATCCCATGCTTCCAGATCCAGCAGACTTCTGCATTGACTTCTTCATAACAGGTGTCATTAGCTAAAAGCCATTAAGTCTCAGCACATCCTCATGTAAGGCTTCCTTTTCTTTCACTGTTGCTAAAGGTGGCTCTCCATCACACGACCTTCTCTTACTCTTGGATTTGCTCACCACACTTTTCTGCTGGGTATCCTCCCACCAATTCCCACCCCCCCTCCTTTCTCTAGCTCTCAGTGCTGCCTCCATTCCTGGAAGTCCTTAATTTCATCTTAATGCACTCCCCTTAGCCTTGTTATGTATATATGTCAATCTACCACTTGCTTCCTGTTGTTATTGATCTTTCAACAACAACAAAAAAATGCTTTAACTTAGTGTTTTCTTCTTCCTTTCCGCTCAGATGTTGGTGTAATTAGAAGCAATTAACAGTAATATATGCTCATACACTCAGCTTAGAGCAGCCTAGAGTGACCATTATATAAGAATCTGCCCAAGTTTTCTAGATCTAGTTAAATGTTATTCTCAGCCTCCAAGAGATACATGTGAACAGGCTACATTATACATGGCTAAAGTATGCATAATCTGACCAGCATCGGGAATTGTGAAAGGCTCATTTTGAAACGTAAGCTTCTTAAACCCCACCCCCCCACACCCCTACTTAGATACACTCCTTTCCCATGAAAGAATCACAGCTTGGACAAGATTTTGGTGAGTTCTCAAGCAGGCTGCAAGAGGCTTTACTCTAAAGCATAAAACCAAAACTGGAGCATGATTCCCCCTGCACCCCAAGTTTACTACCTGCAACTTTAGCAATGGGACTTACGGAAACTACAAACATACCAAGAGCAATAGGTGGTGCTACCAGCCCTGCTTACATTCTGACCTTCCAATACCCGCAAAGGACTCGTGTGCAGTTAGCAGACCCTACTGTCTGAAGGGAACATATGTTGGCTTAAGCCCGTCCTTCACATGATTCACTGCTTTAGCTTATGTTTATGTCCTGTTTAATAACAAATGGTTCCTTTTTATCTTTTGATAGTAGTAGTTCTAGCAATGTCCAAATAAGTGTTCACACAGTTGTTAACTTATTAGTAATTTCATATAAATTACTGTAAAAAAACAGATAGCTCTTTGGACAGAGCTGCAAAGCAAACTGCACAAGCCTGTAGAATTTCTGACTAAGAAGTTTAACTAGCAGCTAAATTCTTGATTTTCATCTCCAAATTAAAAATGTATTTGAGGACAAATGGAATTGCTCGACTTTTTCACTAGTCAAGTGACCATACTGCTACATCTTTTTAACTGAAGGAGCATGATTCAGACATCAGGGGATTAAGGTTTTACTGCCTGAATCTAAGTAGTGATGCAAGAGGTTGCAAGTCTTTGTGTAAGCAGACACTCCATTTTTTCCCCAAGAGTTCAAGATTTTGAAAATTTTATTCTCAGTCAGTATCCTTTCATACACAGCTAGTTTTCCAAGGCAACTAATACCAGCATGAATTTTTTGCTTCAGTAGGAAGAATCACAGCAAGCAGATGAGATCTGTTTGGTTTTCTAAAATCCTAACTTTAAATGAAACAAAAACCCAGACCAAACTGCAAACCAACATCCCCAAACAGAGCATGACCACCACTCCTAAGTGGAAAATACACAGACGACTGGAGGGAAAGCAGTTCTACACAGTAGTGACATTGCTGTGTAGCTGCTGGAGGAGCATGCTAGGACAAGCCTGCTGTTTCTATCTTTGCTCCACACATGGGGACACTTCTGCATGCCAAGGCTAGTATCTATCTGCTTCTTGCCTGACTGATTCCGGGCCTGTTCTGCACACGCTATGCAGTTCCAAGAGGCTTCATACTGTTCGGTGGATTGCTGCAGACTGATTTGTCAGGAAGAGAGATTATTTATACTAAGGGTATGTGCATATTGATTGCAAATATAATGAGATCCACACAACAGCCCCAGACACTTTTCCTCACAAATTTAACACCTGTGTACGGCTGCCAGAAAACTCATGCAACAAGAAAACTGGTCTTACACAGTTTTTATGTTATCAGTAACCAGGACCACATGCATTTTTTGCATTTCTCCCTTAAGAGAAAATCCAAGAGACCACTATGGATTTCTTTCTGCCTCTGTGGATCAAGGTAGCAATTCAGGGGTTTTTTGGGGTTTTGTTGGTTTTGGTTTTTTTTTAATTTTGTTAAGTGAAAGTAGTTTGGCATAGCTCAAACCAGACAGGTACGGTTATCAAGTTGTTATATCCCTTTGCTTTATAGCATGGATATGTAATCAAAACCTACAAGTAGGAGTAATTTGTAGCTATGGATAAGAAGAGAAGTAGCAGCTGATGTTAAGACATTAATGGTTATTACCTAAATATATTCATGTTACAATGACTAAGAGGCACTAGAGTATTCAGTTTCACTGCTTTCTCATGTTAGTCATGCCTGCGCACAGCATCAAAGTTCCCATGACAGCAATTGGAGAAGGTGTAATTCTAGTTATGAGCTTTAATAGCCATGTTTTGGGGACTATCCATATAAAAGTAACAAGTAAGCTGCATTCGCATTTCAGTCAAGAGGCTTGATGTCTTTATGTTGTTTGGAAATAAAGAATAACTGTTGAAACGCTGCAATGTAACTGCAGTGCCTGCACTACCCCTTCCAAAAAGGTGGTCAGGAAATGTACTGACATTGTTCAATTAGAGCTGGTAAGTAGCAACCCTGTGCTCGTTTTTCTTCCCCTTGTCTAAGGTACCCAAGGTTTTTGGGGGAGGGGAAGACAGGAAACAAGCACTCTTCCTGCTCCCCAAACCTAAAAATAACCGAGACAGTATTGCTGCAACATTTAAGCCACACAAGCACTCAATAAAGCCTGAAATATTTATACTCTGGGCAAACAGTCACAGAACTCTTAGTTTTTGCCCAGTATCTTTTTATCATTATCCAAACAGATTGTGGCAGGAAAAGTTTACTTTTCTGAGGGTAGAGATGAACCTGTTGCCAGCTGTGTTTTTAAACTATAGCTTTTTTTTTCCCAACAGTATCTTAGAAGTCAGTTAAGCAGCAACTACAAGCTACAAGACCATTCTGACTTGTGAACTCAAGCACTAGCTTCCCCTCTTCGAGCACCTCTCGCTGTCATGAAAAATCAGCAAGTTTATCAGTTTCTCTTTCATGTTAGAAAACAAAGGAAACAAACACCTGTATATTCAAGTTGGGTACAATTTTCTGGAGAAAACACAAAGTTAATACAAACAGCATGAATAAATAGAAAAAAAATTACATATTACACACAAAAGTTAAAAAACTACATACAGCCAGCTGCCACTAGAGATTTTCCTTGACCGTATAAAATCAGACTGCACTAAATCACATTCTTTTTCTACTTCCATTTATAAACATGGAAGTTAAATTCCTACAAACTCAGAGTTATAAAAACCAAGAGCTTGATTATGCTATGCAGACAAATTTAAGTCATACAGAGCATTTGCAGGACTTTGGAGGCATGCTTACAGGCTTCATCATTCCATCTCTCCTGCATTTAACAAGGCTACTGATTTGGTGGTTACAGCTTCTTCTCTGTCAGAAAGCTACAAAAGGAGACTGGGCATGAACATTTAGTTCCAAACCAGGAAAAAGTAAAAGGCAGACCTAATTAAAGATAAGCACCTTCCTTTTCTGTGATGCTCAGTCTTGAGCAACCTTCCTCATTCTTCAGCTGGTTTCCAGGGCTTCTTCCTGTACTTCACATTATCCTTTTGTTGCATAGGAAACCTACGAGCTGATTTTGGAAAAGTCTGGTAGGCAGGTGGAAATTTAGGCATAAAATTGCCATTCTTTGATCTAGCCTCCAGCCCAGTCACTTTCTTTTTATGTTCAGAGATAACACAGATAGTTTTGCTGTTGAATGACAATCTTAAGCTTTGAAAGTAAGAGTCCTTAAGTTTGAGAATAAAAGAGCTTAAATAGGTCTTACATGCTATATTGTTTAGCTTATACATACTACCAGTTGACCACGATATACTATAGTACACCTAGCTGTACCCATCCAGAAAGCTGAGGAGGGAGACAATCATGGAATAACTCTCTAATCCCACAGAAAGATGGCTCCCAGTCACCCTCTCCACCCCCAGACTCCAAAGCTTACTCAAATTTCACATATGGGCAGGAAACCAAAGTATTCCACATGGCAGATTAAGTGCCAGAAATCCATTATAGTTCAGATGTAAGCTCCCAACAGGAAGGAAGTTATAGTTAAATACAAGTCCAATCTGTGTTTCCCTCCACGAGCTCCGTAAGATGAATGGAAAAAAAGCCAGGCTTTCCTGTTACACAACAGCTAACGATCATGTGATGCAGGACACAGCACAACCGCTTGAAATAGGCATGTTATTCACATGCAGATGATCCCCCTCTAAACTAGTCTCTCAGAATTCTGCAGTTGCATACAATGCCTCCATTTTCATCATTTCTATAATCTACTCTAGACATAGCCTTGAGCTACTTATAAGTTGTATGCTGTTCAAGAACTACAGGTTAAGCCTGCTTATTTTCCAACAAAGACAGATGGATTTCAGTCAGGTTTCCTTCTGACAGTCCACCCTTGTGCTGCAGTTAGGGGCAGGACCTCTAACGAGGATGGACTCAATTCAGGGTGGGTGTGTGGTGGTGTTTTTTTTTTTTTTAAATGAACAACAGCTTAGAAAATCCACAAATGCTGATGAGAATACTTTTCCAGTAAGTATTCTCCAGTTAACATCAGGAGTACATCCTTTGCTTCAACCCATCTTTCATCCCTCTCTTTAAAGACCTGTGGTTACCTCTAGAGGCTTCCATCATCCTCCCTTTGATCACCTGTAATTGCAAGCATGGTCATTCACATATACTGATATTCTGAGTTTTGACTGTTTTATCTTACATGTACTGAAGAACAGTTAAACAGGCAAAATGGATCTCAGGTGTATGTTGTGAAGCTTGTTTACAGAAAAGTACGTTTAATTCTTATTTTTTCCTGCAACAGTCAAAAAGACCAGGAGTCCCATTCAAGCATTTCCAGTTGAGCACTGAGCAACTGACACTAAGGGAGTTTCAAAAAGGTATCACATCAGACATGCTCCTGCTTAATGGGACTCAAAAAATATTTATTAAAAAAAATCAATTCTTACATTAGACTTGTGTAAGGGAAAAGCAAATGAGTTTAATGAAGGATCTCATCTTTATTTATCATATAACAAGTAGAGCAAGATTTCAGCTTATGAGCTACAGTAAAAGTGTTTCTAAGCAGTAAAGAAACCTCTCCTTCACTCCAGTGCCAACTGGGCATATCCAGAATTCAGATTCAACCAAGAATCTCAGAAAGGCACATAAAGAAAAACAAGGTCTACTGGACTTACCTTTTTGGACACCCAGCTCATTTTTTTTGCTCTTTGATGGTGCATTAGTATAGTGGGGACTGATGAAGCAGAAGGGTAAAGACTACCAACTCCAAAACAATACTCATTCTTGCATCATGTAAGAAAAACCCACCACCTATTTTAAACTGTTACTTCAGACATCCCTTAAAGGCTTTGGATTTTAAATATGGAATGGCTTCTGAACAGCTGTGAAGCTGAAATATCCAAGACTGCAACATGCTATTTCTAGGAAGATGCAACAGATGTTTTACACTTGTTAATATGTACATCCTGTTCTAAACAGGATGTAGAGTTTACTTGTAATGAGTGTAATCAGTATATAATTGTTGCTCAATACTATTCAAGCAAAAAGAAAAGGCACCCAGAGCAAGACACTTCCTGTTAAATACATAGGCTGTCTACAGGAAAAAAACCCAAATCCTAGCTTTATATGAAGCATCTACAGACATGCACAAGTACCTGCCAGCAAGTCACTTCTACACAGAACGAGCATTTGTAGACAGCTCAATCCCTGCTTACTTGTGATATGCTATTTACAAAATACATTGAAAGGATGTGAGGATTAGTCACACAAGAAATCTGAGATATAAGCCTACAGTTCTGATCAGACTACATAAGGCAGAGCCATTAAAATTAACAGAAGAGGACCCAAGTATATAAATATTCTTGCTAGGTTACAGAAGCATGTGGAATTGAGGTTTTTTTTTTTTTTTGGTTGGTTTGTTTTAAATGAGGAAACAGTTCTAGAACACATGTTGCAGTATCACTGCATTATTGAAGTTAAAGGGCATGTTTAAGCAAACAGTCTTAAACAGGAGATCAAGTGTAGAAGATATCACACCCCTCAAAGATTACCTTGCTTTGCTATCTGTAGGATGAGGTTACAACAGGTCCAATGATAAGTTTTCCTCCTTCATAAGCACTAACACTTGGCCTACAAGGCAAAATTTAGATAGCTGCTCTTCTCCTTGGTATCTGTTAACTACTCCAATTTACTTAAATGGGAACAGGATTATTAACTAGTCCTACCACTGAAACAGAAGACAAGACAAACCAATTTAGCTAACAGCTGCACTTCCAAGGCCAATAATATCTGTAGCACACAATCTGCAGGAAAGTATGGAAGAGCAGCTTGCCTGTTGGGGGGGGGGGGGGGGGGGGACGACCGGGACGGGACGGGACACACACAACCCCACACCAACCACCAAACCATAAGACCCTGCACTGCCAATTTTTAGAAGTAGTGCAGGCTTAGCTACAGCCTTCAGGGTACAGTTCTGGTAATGCTTTGAAACTATGATTCCCTCCCATCAATTAGGTCTACACTAGCAACTGCAGCATTTCAGGAGACTCTTGAAAGAGCTCCAAGACATGCAGAACTCAGTATGTTGATTTTGCACTGTATAATTCCTCTTACAACAGCATGATTTTTTTTTTCTTCCTGTTCACAGTACTTAGCCCAATTTGAAATATCCCTGCCTGCCAGTTTTAAAAGACAAACATAACCAAGTCTAAATGCTTCATCAGTATTCTTTATTTTTGCCCCAAACTACATAACACATATTCTCTGAAGTGGTCCTTCAATTTTGGAGTTCCCTCCCCAGCATAGCAAGAGTATGTTACACCCATATTCAGTGTTTGTATTTCAGGCCTAGTCTGAAGTAGATTATCTTGGACACTTGGAGGAAAGACCTTAAAATACCAGCCCTACTTGCATACAGAACCCAGCTGCATTTTTATGCAATTTTCCAATGTTAGTGGAAATGTAAAGGTACTTTACAGTAGTATCACACAACTGTAATAAACAGATTACTGTAAATCATTAGCAGATTATTAAGCAAAGCCACTGTGTTTATGATTCACCAGGAGAGATACCATTTAAACTGTTCCAGCTCTCAACTCTTCTTGTACTCTATTAAGTATAGCAAAGCAGGTGCTTTGACACTAGCCATCAGGATTCCTATTAAAGTTTGGCTAGTCTGTCAAGCACCATAAACCTGTATCTTTTATTATAGGCAATTATAGCCAACGACTTGATAGCCCACTGCCACTATTTCCTAGTTATTGTCATTTCCCCTCCCCAACAGAAATCAGCACAGATTCAACTCTCCTATCTCTGAAGAGGAGACACTCAAGTTCAAAAATTGCTGTTAGTTGAGCTCAGACACTGTGGCTCCTACATGAAGTATAGCCTTTCCTATGCTTGTGCAGAGATAGGAGACAGAAGCGTTTCTCAGAAACAGTTTAAAAATAGGATCTGACAACTGCCCAGCATGCCTTTATAAGCTTATGAGCTTGCTCCAGCGTATGAATGCTGGGGTAATAGAGTACAGCTTTGGAGATGAATTCAAAGTGTAACACCGCCCTGATAAAAGAAATAGTTTCATTTTGTGAAGAGTACTCTTCTAAAACAGGATAGCTGTGACAATGACACTTTACATGCTCTTATAAATAAATTTTCTAATTAGAAGGCCCACAGTTCTTCTGGATGCAATTTGAGACAACTTACCCTGTCTCAGCACATAAGACTACTTCAAGCAATCTATCATCAGCCCAACAACACTGGGCCACAAACACTGTGGCCCAAAACCAAAGCAGCACAACCATTGCAGAGTTTAGCACTTACCGAGAAATAAAGGGGTCAAAGACCTCTTAGGCTAGAGACTAAATTACTGTCTCAATCTCATGACCAGCTATAGTCTCACTTACAGTCTCTTCAAGGGATTGCTTTGCCTACACTATTAAAGCAGCAGAGATGTGCACCCCCAGGGTTTTTTTTTTTGGGGGGGTGGGGGGAGGGGAATAGAAGGTTGGGGGTTTTTGTATGTGGTTTGTTTTTTTTTTTTTTTTAAACTTTACTTAAATTTGGAGAAAACACATGACAGTCATCTAACCTGGTAAGGAAAGGCAGGCACATAGGAGGCAAGGAAAAGAGGGAGCTTAGCACAAGGATTAGATGCTAATGCTTGTTTTTCAGATAGCTCTTCAGCTTAAGTTCTTCTTGTGCCCTCTCCACTAGTTCTGACACACCCCAGATCTGCCACACAAGGTAGTTTCAGACTTGTATTTGGTTGGTCTACAGCAGTTGTACTAACACTGCATTGAGCAGCTATCAAAGATCTGTACACGACAACCAACTGTGCAGAAAAACACATACCAGTTCCTACAGATCAGATACTAAGAACTGAACTCCACCAATACAAAGCTTCATTAGCTGCTAATCTACTGAAGTTTGCAGGAAACAAATCCATTATCATAGCCAATGGTACTCAATGTCAGAAAACTACCCATTCTGAGTACACCATTCTGCTGTCAGACTTCTGTACTTCTGAAACTGTTTGAGTCTTCATAGGCCACACTGAGCAGAACTACAGCAGTCTTCAAAAGCTAAACCTTTGAAGAGACATGAAATACTGCTGCACTCAAGCTGCATTTCTACTTTTGAATAAGAATGATTCCACGACTGCATCATTAACATGCTAGCAGACAGTGCTTCTGTACTTGACCACAGAAGTGCAGGAAATCTGTTGAACCTGTGGTTGTTCCCTACCTCTATTAAAAAGCTCCCTCCAGACAAGTCACAGTAAGAAGTTTCAGCAGGTAAGGAACCTCTTTTGCCCAACACTTAATAACCACACAAATACAGCAGCCAAGTTTTCTTTGGTTTCCAAGCTTACAAGCAACACAAACACTTGCTTTCTCTGTGACAGGACCACCTTCAGCTGCAGTTCTCCTGAACTGGGGGCTCCAGCATCCCAGCTTCCTGACTCTAGCACAGCCCAACTCTCAGAAAGGGGGAGTATTTTCCCCCATTTCCTTCCTAGAGATCCTCAAGAATCACTGTTGCACTTACACTGTCTGCATCTTAACACTAAGGACAGAGCTTAATACTGCTCTCCAAAGCAACCAGAAGTTCATCAGAAAGACTCTACTTCAAATAACAAGGTCATGCTAGAAGGACAAAACAATCCACTGCCCCACTTCACTACCTAAAGGTCATACTAGTGAGCTGGACTTGGTGCAAACTCCTACTAACCCTGGGATTAGCAGGCCACACAACAGCTTTAAATTTGCTCCTTTAAGTGAGGAACTAAACTGTTAAGACTTGTAGAACCAGCTAACAACTTGTTTTCCTTCTAGAGAAAAACCATACTAGTCTCAACTTTTTCAGAAAAGCTCATCATAACACAAAGCCTGAAGTGGCATGCAAAGGAAGTTCCTGCCCTGTCCTGCTGCTGTTCAAGCCTTGAACAGTCTATCCATATCCAGGTGGATAAACTGATCAGTTGGCAGTCCCTGGACCTGCTCTACTACATGCAAATAATGCATGTTCATTTGACTAGTGACCACTGTGACCCACAGGTATCACTTCTGCTAAGAAAAAACCCACACCTGATTTTCCTAACAGTTAAAACCTGCACATCTCCATTCTCCCTGCAGCTGCTTCTTCCTACTCTTGTTCAAGCAGGAGTGTTTGTGAAACCGCGCAATGAACATTCACATTAGAAAACCATCCATTACAATTAGGCTTATGCTAGATGCATTCTTCTCTTCTGCTTCCTACATGATCACTTGCACCATCAAAAAAGGGGTGGTGCAGAAGCAAGAACGAACAGCTGGGAAAAGGTGCAGGATCATCTTTCAGCATGTGCACCACTTCAACTGTTTCAACTATGGCATTAATGCATACTCAGATCTATTACACTACTAGTATCTCTCCCCCTTCTCCCCTAAATACCCTTGAACTCTTGTCAGTCCCTTCATAAGGCTAAAGGTAAACAACAATGTTTAAATAAAAGGTGTTAGCAAAGGCACAGAACACATATACATGCACAGACAGGCTATTATGGCAAATTAGAACCACAGGTCTAACCGCTGGAGAACATCCAGCCAATTGAAACACCCTTATTAAAAAGGAAAGAATTGTAGCTCAGAAGAAATGTTCTCTCCCCGGTAGGCTACCATACATGCAAGCTACGTGCCTGTTTTTACCCAGTCTCCCTCTCCTACAGCTCCCTTCCTTCCCCTCACCTTCCAGATTAAGACACTGCTTGCATCAGACTGGCCTTTGGGCAAATCCCCTCCCCTCAGGTTTCCATCTCAAAGTAGCATGCGCATTTGGTTTTTACTCATTTCCTGTAGCAGAAGTAATTCAGAATACATCAGACACTGTTTTGAGACTGCAGTGCAACACTGCTGGAGTCACTGCTTCTTTGAAGATTACTAATACTGCTTCCCTGAGACCAGCTAGTAGAATAACCTTGAAACAAACAAAAAATATTACCAGCTCATTAAAACTTGCCTTCATTTCTATAGCTTCGTAAAAGCATAGACAGAGCTCAGTTCAAGTACTGCTGCAATAAGCTACCAGTTACACAGAGGACTTTTAAAGTAGCTCACTTCTTGGTTTTCAAAGCAAATTCTGATGTTAATGTGAGCTACCTAAAAGGGTGCTTTAAGAAATTAAAACTCTAGCTGCCATAGTTAAGCTTTTGATTTCCAAGTATTCTATATAAACTACTCTATAACATAGAGATACAAACTGCTCCCTTACAACAAGGTAAGCAACTACTCCCTATTTCCTAATTATGGAATACATGCCTAAATGCAAGTACTCATAAAATAGAAACATGTTTTTTTTCCCATCATCTTCGGTTCAAATTAATGTTCTTCATTTAACACTTCTGTAAGGAAATATTCACAATGTCAGGTCCCAAATAAATCTGTATCAAAAGAATCATTGTACACTGAAAGCCCCTCTGGAAGCTTCTATTACAAAGGGAGTATTTACCTTGTGTCACACTATGCCTACACTTGTGTCACACTATGCCTACACAAGAAGAATCAGTAATCTAGTCACTTAAATGTTTGGTCAACAAACCAACGGCCTCCTCATAACACCATTTCCAGTAAGTTAGAATTTTTTTTTTTTTTTAAAAAAAAACCCACACCCTCACAACCTCTAGGACTCAAGAATTCTACTCTTTGTAGTAGTGTGCACAGAACAAAACTGGTCGGTGCAATGCTCAGCTGACAGCCACGATCTGGCACTTAAAAGGCGGGGGGGAGGGGGGGCTCCTGTTCTTTTAGGAAGCAGAGCTTATATCCTAAAAGCCAGGCTCAAATGAGACTCCAAACTTTCGAGCGCTTCACAATGCGCCATCCTTAATTACCGCCTCCTCCATTTCTTTCCCAGTATCCTTTATATAACCTACAAAGGAAAAATGTAGCACTATTAGACGCTTCCAACCCTGCTCCGCTGCCCCTCCCCCGACCAGAGGCCCCATCTGCAGCCCGGGCCGGCGGCTCCCGGCCGGCCCTTATGTAACCAGGCCCCACCTCAGCCTATTGCTTATGTAACGCCTACCAAGCAGCAGCTATTATACAGGAGCCTTCTGTATTAGTCATATACTCACTGACTTTCATTCCAGTACTTCTCACACAACACATTCACCAAATAGTCGAGCTTTATCCCCCACTAGGTTACTACCGTGGAGGAAAGAAGGGCGAAAAAAAAAAAAAAAAAAAAAAATTCACATCTATCCGGGGACAGACTGAGAACGGAAGAATTGCTATGAAACATTTCTAAATAGAACAAGCCGCCACCCTTAAAGCATCAGCAATTTTAACTGAATTTGTCCACTGGGTTAGATGCGGAGGCTAAATTTACACCCTGCCATACAAAAAACACGACATGGGAAGTAGCACTGAATTGCTCCGAAAACACAAGAACCCCACCCAAACAGTAACACGAGTTGCATTCCGTAAAGAAAACAAGTGTTAGGATTGGCAAACATACTTTTTTCACACCCCCCTATCAGAATACAGAAATAAAATTAGACTCAAAATATATTTGCCAAGCTTCCAAGCCTACCCAGACCTGTGTGACAAGTTCATTTTCCTGTGAACCTCAGGAAGAAAGACACGGGGCATCTTCACAATATTTGCATACCATAGTTTTCATTTGCACTAAGTATCTACTTAAATCCCTGCGCTAAAGATGCAGGCCATCGGCGGCCTAACTTCGTAACACACGCCACATTACCCCACAGAAAAGCTGCTCCACTCCTAAAACAGGATCCCACAACACACAAATAAAAAGAATATCGATCCGTTTTTCCACAACGAAGTCCTGTTCAAATAAAGTAATTACTAGCGTGCAGATTTTCCCTTAGCCCCCCCCCATACCCCCAGCAAAGGAACACTGCAAATGCGACGACCTCCTCCTCAGAAGAGCAACTCCGCATAGCCTGTACGTTTTCCTCAGCTGTTTTAATGAGGTCACTTAAACCGACTCTTTCGGTAAGTTACTCGGTAAGAACCATTCCGTGATTCCGGGGAACCTAACTTACAGATGAAAGTGCTCTGGCACACGGGAAGGGGCAGCCGAGCGAGCGCGGCCGGCATGGGCGCCAGCGCGGCCGGCCGCTGGAAGGCCCGGCGCAGGAGCCCGGGCGGAGCGAGCAGGCGCCGAGGGGAAACTTTCCCTTGCGGTGGGTAGAGCCCTACGCAGAGAGGGGGCGGAATGGAGAGCTTCCCCCGAGAGCAGCTACACCCTGGAGATGGGTGGAGAATCGGGAGAGAAGCGAGAACCTTCCTCGGCGGCAGCTACACCCTCCTGCAGGCGGCTAATGGGGGCAGGGAAATGGGAACCAGCGCGGCACCGACGGCACGGTGCGGGGAGGGGGAGGGAAGCGCGGACTCTCCCGGGCGGCCGCCGCCGCCGCCTCAGCCAGCTTGGTCCGCAGCCAAACCCCACAAGAATGCAACGCGGTCACATGACCTCCGGCGGACGTGCAACTCCCTTCCCTCTCCAGGGAGACCCTGCGCCATCTTGTACTGACGCAGTTACAAAAGCAGGCACCAGTTGCTCCCCTCTCGCTCGTCCCCCGCTCCTCTCCTCACAGCCCCGGCGCTGTTTGGGGAGGAGAAGCCACGGCCTGTTCCCGCTTCCCTTTTCGCCAGCTCTTCGGGGATCCCCCGCCCGCGAAGTCCTCCCTCGCGCTGGGATCATGGCGCCCGTTTTCTCCCTTTGCACCAGCCTCCCCCAGCAGCTCCCCAACCCTGCCCAGCTGCGGCTGCCCCTGCTGCAGGATGATGTCAGCGCCAGCCAATCGGGGCGCGCCGGGCCGGCCCGGCCGGCCCGGCCATTGGCTGCCGCGCAGCCCCCGCCCCCCTCCTGACTCACTCTCCGCCGCGGTTCGCTGCGGAGCCGCAGCCAAGGCACAAGTAGGGGGAGGGGAATAAAAAAAAACACCCTACACAAAAAACCGACAACCAAACCCACCAAGACGCCAGCCGCCATTTCGCGCAACAACAGGCAGAACCCGAGCGAGCAGCCCCAGCCGAGCGCCCTAAGGAGAGAGAGAAAGAGAGAAACAGAGACACACGCACAGAAGAGTTAGACAGGAAAAAATACCCATAGACTCCGCCGTGATCACAAGACGTTTAATCGCCCCCCTCCTCCCTCAGACTCAGTGCCCCATTACAGCCGCCTCTGCGTCCAACCAGCTAGCGGATCCCTTCACCTCGGCTCCCTCCTGCCGCAGCAGCAGCTGTTTAGAGCCCCAAACTCTCTCTGCCCAAGGTGTGGGGGGACGCTAGTCTATGGCGCTGCTGCTAACTGCTTCTCCAGTCACCCGATTGTGGCGGCTCCATCGAGGCAGGGTAAGAGCTGCCAGCCCAGCTTTTATCTGGTGCCCCGAGTTTGCGCACTGAAGGAGGCTCGCTCAGCCCCTGGTGGGCGTCGAATGAAACCCCAGCCGCCGCCTCCCCTCCCTCACTCAGCCGTATCGCTGGAGGGGCTGAAGCCGGGCCGGGAAGGCAGGGCGGTGTGCGGGCAGGAGAGGCGCTGGGAGGGGACGTGGCGAAAGGGAGGGGAGCTCGGTGCGAACGGCGGAGGCTGCGTCTGCCCCGGAACGCTGAGCGAGCCCCTCGCTTTGCCAGCTCCCGCCGGCCCGGATAAAAGCAGACATACCTGCTCCCCAGGTGCCGTTCCCTAAAGGGGCAACTAGGCTCGTTCACTGCTCGGCTCGTTCCCTGCAGAAAGGAAACGCCTTCAGCTAGTGCTGTCCCACTCGCTCTGAGAAAAGCAGCTCGCTCCCACCTGCCGTGGATACGAGCCTTAAACGCTTCGGGGAAGATGCTCAGCCTCAAGTGTCTGTATTACTGACAGGAGACATTCAGTCAAACCTCCACGTCGCCCTGAACGGCTCTCGGTCAAAGCTCCCGCTCCCTCCCCTTCCTCGCCCCCCTCTTCCCCGCCCCTCAAGTACGTTCCTCTGCGTGTGTGAGCGCCGGCGGGTCTGCCCAGCTTTTCGCGTACTTTGCGGCGCAAATTTACTCCTCAGGTTGAGGTTCATAAAGAATAGGTATGGCTGAGAGCAACGACGGTCGTGAGGAGGAAGCCGGAGGTGGGGGGGGAGCGCAGCTGAGGAGGGAGTTTCGGCGCTTCTGCCTCAGAGGAGGCAGTTCTGAGTCAGACATCCTCCCGCCCGCGTTCCGTTCCACAACAGCCTGGGTCGGAGCCCCCGCCCCTCCCCCGCGGTCTGCGCCTCCGGGGCTGCGGATCGCCCCCGGCACCAGCCCCAGCTGCGGCCGCCCCTCCTCCCCTGCCCTACTTCCCCCCGCACCTCCTCGCAGCCCCCCTGCCCAGCCCCTGCCGCAGTCTGGTGTCTCGGCCGCGCCCAGACCCGAGCCGTTCAGCGCAACGCGCGGAGCGCTGTTGCAAAATGGACACTGAGGGCTCGGCGGGCGCAGGCTGCGCTCCCAGCCCATAAGCAAAATGGCGGCTGTTTGGCTTCGCCTTGGTAACCCTGCCCCTGCCAGGCGGGGCGGGTGAGCCCCGTGCAGTGGGAGGGAGGGGAGAGCGGACGCCATTTTCCCACAGAGAGAGGCAGTGACATAGAAGGGAGCGTAGGAGGCTGAAAGGAGGGAGACACGGGAGCAGCGGCGGCAGTGGGGTTTGTACACAGGTCCCAAGGCAAAGGCGCTTCCGAGCTGGTCCCTGTAGGGTTCTGCGCACTGAGCTAGGTTTGGGGGGAGGGGGGGTCTCCTCTTTCCTTTCTTTCCCTTTTCTTTCTTTTACCAGAGCCTGCTGAGGGTTGAGTCCTGCCTAGGGTAGGGATATCCGCAGTGGGGCTGTTGCATTGTTTTGGTTGGGATAGAGAAGGGGCTGAGCTGAGGGGTCCTGCTGCCTGGCCTGTGACCATTACAGGTGAGTCTTCGGTTATTACCAGCGTATTCTGCTGTGGGTGCTCTGGGGAGAGGGGTGGCAAAAAGGGAGTGAAATGCGACGGGAACGTCTCATTACCCCCGCTACGAGTGTAACTCCCTTCCACCCTGAAACGTGTTTAAATTCTGTTTAAGTTGCCTTGAATTTGTCTCTCCTTTTGTGGGGTTTGGTTAAAAAATGGCAGGCTGTCGCTATATCTTGTGAATATGGCGGGTTACTGTAACAGGAGGAGCTGAGGAGAATTTTTTGGCAGTTATGCCAGATTTATGCATTATGCTTGGAAAAAGAGCCAAAAGGGGCTATTATGTGACAACATACGCTTCCTTAGACTGCTGGTTTTAAGAACGGGTTTGTGTGCTACTGGGACTGCGTATTGAGTTTTATGAAGCTTAGGGAAGCCTATTCTCTTCCTCCATCCTGTATATTTTTGCTTTGTGGTACTAAAATGGCTCGTTATAGGCCTAATCTCTCTGCCTTCCACACGCCCGCCTCCTTTCCTCCCTCCCTGCTAATATCTCCGCTTCGTGGTGTAACCTGGACAAACGGAAAGCAGTCCTCAAGAGTTTCTGTGCCAATTTAAAAGGGGATCATTCTCTCCACCCCCTTTCTTGAGGGTGTAAGTAGTTATATTGGTGCATCCCTTTCTTGCTTTAGTTTCTGCAGCCCGTGTTCGTGTTCCTTGGGTGGCATATTTCAGTCTCTCTCTTAAAGAACTAAATACTGGTGGGGTAGACCCCATTGCTGCAGACAGAGGGGAGGAGAAACAAACGGTTCACTGTCTAGTACTAAATAGGGTAGAGAAACATAATATAGCCTGATTATAAAGGTCCTGTATTCCCCCATACTCAGCCATTAGGGAGTGTGCGGTGGCTGAAAGCCCCGAGGTCCCTAAAATGGTACATACTACGTGTCGTTTAAAGCAGAAGTTTAGTGCTGCATCTAGATTTAGGAATGTTTTAGTCTGTTTATTTACAGTACCTTAAAGGAATAATAACGAAACGTTTTTGTTACTCAGGGCTCAGATCAGAGAAAAGAAAGAGATATTCATGGCTGTACTTGCCGTGCATGATTAATTGATTATAATCACTATACTTTTAAAGTTACTTTTCAAAAAATGTGGAGCAAATTTTTTAATTTCCCTCTTTTGTCCTTTAGAGATTCTAAAAATGGCGGCCTCAGGCTGATGTTGTGGTAATCTAATCAGCTCGGGTCCTCCACACCCCATGCAGTGCGTTTGTCTGCAGCATATTAGAGTCTTATTATGTTTAAATGAAAAGACCGTTCCCTTCAAATAACGTACAAAACATCTCTTGACTTTACTGCGATTTAAAAATGCTGTGTTCCAGCTGATTAATTTTATTGGTTATGTGTGTGAAAGGCAAGTGAACGAGACCACTCTTGTCGGGGAAAAGGGGGGTGGAAAGAGGCAACAGACTCAAGCAGCTTCTTTGAGGGGTGTGTATAGGTTGCTGTAAGGTAATATGTATGTCGGTTTAATAATTTGGAAAAGCTGCGTTTGTGATGGGTACCGTACATCTGTCCATCCTACCTACTAACGACATAAAAGCAGTAATAATTATCAAAATAAGTAGTGGATTAAGATCACTAAACGGTCAGCTAAATTCTTTGTGGAATCACATTTGTGAACGTCATGTTCACCTTCCAGGAAATACCTTTGCTGGACGTCGGGGTAGTAATTCTATGTATTCATAGTTTGAGAATACTAAAGGAACTTAATACTTACAGAAATAATGCATGTGAGATTATAACCTGTTACTTTATTAAGATGTGGAATTTCTTCTGCCACCATGTAATCTTGGTATTACATTTTTTTTTTCCAATTTATTTTGTATATTGCTGCATAAATTGTATATGTGGTAATACATATACAAATACTGAGGGAAAGTGCAGTTCCTAACCTCTAATTTTTTTCCTAAATGAAATATGAACCTTTTAGTATCGCCACTATAAATATGTTTGGGTGGGGGGAAGGGAGGTCACAAGGATTTATTATTTGGTAGTTGGTGTAGTGTACTCTGATACAAACTATGGAGGCTGCAAACTGTATGTTTTAAGCAACAAAAAGAAGAAATTTTTCACTTTTTTTTTGGTTATGCCTGTCTTTAATCTTGCCCTTGGTTTTAATGAGGTATGAATTCCTATTCTAGTATAGCTTTGGAACCTTCTGGATTTAAACAATTAAAAGTGAGGTATTGAAATGGAAAAACTGTCTTCAATTTCTGAAGAAGTTTAGATACCATTTAGAAGCACTGATGTGTGCTTTTAAGGTGTACCTGAAGTTGAACAATAAGATAGTAAGACTTTTAAGGTGTTGTTAATGCATGCCTTTCGTGTGTTTTGAGGCCAAAGGCTGAGCGATTGCAACCACCGAGTGATGCGTTAATAGTCCAGTAATGCATGCTTCCATCATACCTTCCTTATTTATATACATTTGATTTTTTTAATAAACCGTGTCTTCATGTCTTTATCTGTTTATTAAAAAGTACATGAATAAGATTCTACAGAGTGTATGTATGGCCTTTTTTTGAAACCTCCCCCCCCCCCCCCCCCCGTTTAAAGCTCTTGTTCTTGTGAATAATTTTTTTAACATTATGACTTAAGGGGCTACACAGCTCTGCAGTCTGACTTCATGGTCTCAGTCATGTTCTCAAGCAGACATCTGATTCAAGATTAAAATTAAAAGAAAATAATTTTGTATGCTTTACAAAAAGGGGGGCGGGGGGTGGATATGAAGTAAACCCAAACATTGAAATACTCATAATCAAAATTTACAGATTGCAAATTTTATGCACTAAGAACCTCTTGGGAATTTTGCGATCTTCCAGAGTTTTCCTGTATGAGTTTTAGTGAGTCAGTTTGCCTTTGTGACTCAGTTTCTCCATTTGTAAAAACAGATCTGTGATTTGTTTTAAGGAGACAATATTAAAATGGAAATTCTGCCTTTACTTTTTAACTCCATTGATGTTGATATATTAAAGTATATTCATGTGTATTCATAGAAAATGAAATACCCCCCCAGACTAATAAAAACTTCTTGAAAGAGGGAAGGTTTGAAATCTAAATTTCTTTTTTTTCAAGAGACATTTCTGATTTACAAACATTGTGTTGCAAATGTAATAATATGGACTGTAGTTCTAAAACCATTTATGTATCTTCAGGCTTTTCATATCTGAAGGAGAAATCTGCTTAACTGCCACTTAGCCTTTTGGGTGAGCTTTTTTGCCATCTGGGAAATTTCAGAGGGGAAATAATACTGGCTTTATAGAACATATCTAGGGAAAGTTTCTCTTAGCACTAAAATTCAGATTACTTTTTAGGAGTTGCATTACCTCATATCTTTGGTACAGTTTCAGCACACACAACTGTTAGTATTCTGTTGGAAAGTAACAGAAATACAGAAATCAGTGTCACACTGAAGGCTGTAGTGTTTCTCTAGTCCTGATCTTAGTTTAAGGACAGTCTTAATTTTGTGAGCATGCTACTACTAATTTTAGTAAGGACTATTTGTGGGACTTAGTTAAGGAATGGTGTATGTAATTGTAGAATCATGGCATTGTTCTAAATAGATTAATGTAAATGAAGGTTTAATGAAAGTATTTTGCTGTTTTCTTGTAACATTCTAACAAAATTGAACGGAGGGGCCAGTAGATTGGTGAGGATATAAAATAAAACCCAATTCAGTCTTGTGGAGAGATGCTGAAGTCCATCTATGTTATTGGCCTTGTGACTTCCATACAAACGAGCGTTTGTGAATCTCTCAAAAGCAAATTTTGTTGGACAGTGTTTTTGGAACAGGTACAGTGTTTAAATGTTTCCACTGTGCAAACAGTAGTTTTGATTTATTGCTAAGAATGAAACTTAAGGCATCTCGGGGGGGGGCGAGTTTCAGCATCTGTAGAATGTGTTATTAAGAAAAAAATAATTTTATTTTTCCAAATTCTGGATTATTTAAAACGTTAATTGTAGTGGGCTTTTGAATGGTGCAAGACGACTATTTGTAACTACGTCAGTGTTCACATTTTCTTACTAACTAAAGAATCGTACCCACAAAAGTTAACCTAATCTCTTTGAGGACCCAAAATTCTGCTCATGAACTTCATACTGCAAAAAAACCCTGCCATAGTTGTGTTCAAAGACAAAACTGTTGTTACCTTTAAGGCATAACAAATAAGTTATTTAAAAGAAACCTTGTCAAGGTTTCATGTACTTGCTAGGGGATACTGAGATTATTTTTATTTCCTTTCACAAATCTTAATGTGGCATTAATGAAACAGGGAGGACTTTAAGCTCTGCTGGTTGTTAGAAAATTTTAATAATTAAGGTTATCTGTAAACCTTTGAAGATAGTTTTGTTGTACAAATATATATTTTTAACATGCCTGACTCACCACATATTTTAATTTAAAAAAATAAAGATAAAGCACGTAAGAACTATGGTAAATCACAGTGTCCACTCAAGTTGTGTGTTTCAAAAGTACAAATGAAGAATATATTGAAGTAGCACACAGATTGCATCCACTGCAAGTAAAATGTGTTTGTTAGTTTTGCATATTTTAAGTGAGAGTGCTCTCTCTCCTTTCATGTGATAGTTCATACACTGCTTAGATGGAGATGCAGTGTTGTAAAACTTAGGTGAGACTTGCGAGGGACCAGCAGTTTTGTAAATCAGGCTAAGTATGGGAATGCCAAAATGGTACTGATCCAAGTTCTAGAATTTAGCTTTAAGTTAACATTTTCAATAGGTGTAGATATTAAAATGTCACAGAACAGGCTCAAGTTTAGAGAAGCTCTTCTTTACGTTATTCTCACTTGTTGTGTTTTGTGTATTGTTTTATGCCATCATAGTCTAGGTAATCATTCACTTTTATATCTTTATCTCAAAAATAAATTACTGTCAAGTTCACAGACAAGATGATAAGACTAGATTTTAATGACACTGTTGTACTTTATATTACAACTTAAGAAGGGGGACCTATGATCTATTGTCCATTGTTGGTTGTTTCACCAGTCATAGAAAGTGATGAAATTAATATCGTGTATTTACAAAGTGAGAATTTAAACTGTATACAGGATGGTAGGTTTGGATCTTTTACCCTGAGGAGCTCTGAATGTTTAAATTGGTTCAGTGTTCATTACTCTCTAATTCTTCTAACTTGACTAGGTCTAAAGATACTTTTTTTCTTTAACAATGGGTGATGCTCTTAACTTGCCTTGAGTAGGCAAAAGGAGCTAACTCCTAATTGGTATGGTTATAATGGGGCTGTGTTTAAAACCATATCGCAAGACAGATGATTTTCCATGTCTGGACACTTAATCCTGTCTTAACTGTTGGTTTAAAAAAACTTTTCCAATGAGGAATGTTTTTAGTAGGTTCTACTTAACCTGAAGGTGAAGACCTGAGAATTACAGCAACTTATTTATAGCTTTTGGGGAAGGTATAGAGAGATTGCATATCTCATTTGGTTTCCAAACCTATCATTCTAGAGCTGTGAAAGACATGTGAATACTTTTATATAAAACTGATAATACAGTAGTTATTTTATTGGTTATAAGGATAAGGTTCTTCCCTCAGATGCTTTACCAAGTAATACAGCTAACTGCTCTGGTTTTGCTTAGGGTAGAAACACTTGATGGGAATCTTATTCTTTAATATTATGCAGGATTTCTATGAATGACTGTAGTGATTTTTTTCTAATGTTCATTCTCTACTGTCTCTGACTTTCCAATCACATCTTCTGTGCTGGGAGACAAATAATAGACAAACTCTGCATCTTTTTTCCCCTTCTGTGTGGCAGTAGTATTGAAAGCTAAAAGCTGTATTTTGTGCTTCCATTGCTGGGCAGAATTTCTTTGTTGTGTTTATTCTAAGATGACATTTCATATTTTTGTTAGTACAATTAAAAATACATGCTGAGATCTACTTTGAAAACACCAAGGTATAAAGTTACAAATGCATGGAATCTAAATTTCTTAACACAAACCAGTCAGTATAGTTTTGCAAGATAATTGTAATTGAAAATTAAATGGTTTTTGTTTTCTTGAAAGTAGGAGAGGTTTTTTGATCTTAAACTTCTGTATTTTTTTGGCTGTCCTTGAACATGACATAGTCCCCTCCATCTGTTCCCTCACCCTCTCTTGCCCTCTTCCTCCCAAAATCTTAGTAAAGAACATTGAAACATTGCCAAGTTTTTACCAAGAAATATAGTCCAGGTTGAATTGTGGTTAAAATGACATAGAAGAGTTCTTCTAACTGCTAGAAAAAATTAAAGTTTCTGTTTGAAAGAGTGCAGCTTTCTTGTATTTAGATTCCTAGGCGTAAGGGTAACAACTAGGTGAACGTCTGCAAACTGCTTCCACAAGTAAAAGTAGAAGTGCCCTTGTGCTATTCATGTAAGTCAAATGCTACTGATAAAACCCCTGGAATTAGTTTTTGGAATCTACCTAAGTGAAAACATGTCAAAATAGAAATTTGCATAGCTGAAATGTCAGACTTCAAATAAGTCAAAAGAATTTACTTCTTAGTAGGTAGTGTAGTAGGAATCTAATAATTACAGTAGATTTCCAAGTCTTAATAAGCAGCATAGGAAAAAATAAAAGTATTATTTTACTTGATGTCAAGAAGCCAGCAAAATATTTAGATTGTTGAAAGCAATCCCAATACAATCCCAATATGTATTTGTAGTCACATGTTGCCCCCCCCTCCCCCCCCCAAGCCTTACTTGGGAGGAATATTGGGCCTTAGAATTTAGACCTTCCAGTGACTGAATCATCATGAGGTATACTGTTACATTTAATAAAAAATAAATTTATTTAGCCCTTACAATTGTAGGCATGACTTAACAGAGTATTCTTGCAGAATGTGGCCTGTATGTACTTGCAGAAACACTTTATATTTTGGAATGTTTGTCAAGAATAATAACTTAAGGTAACAGGTGTAAATAATGTTTTCTTAGAGAGTAATTGGCAAGTCGGGTACAGGCATTTTGTGTTAAGTTTAATCAACAGTTATTTACCATTTTGTGGTAGATGGAGAAAAATGCTTGCAGCAAAACAGTGGATACAAAGAATGACTAAAAGCCAGATCTTCTTACTGGGGAACTACTTTGTTTTCTTAACCTTTGAATTTCTATTTAAAGGAATTTTACATCTCGCAGTGATATAGTATGACACACTAATGTTAGGTAGCTAGTATATACACTTCTCCAAACAATAAGCAATATTGCCATCAAAAAGTAATTTTTTTTCCTCTTACTCTTCTTCATGTGCTGTATTTGTCTTGTATTTTACAATTCCTTGACTCTCCAGCTCAAATAATGGATAATTTTTTGAATGGATAGGCCTTTTTGTGTGTGGTTTATTTTAAGAAGTATCGCAAGTGTTTAGTAAACTTAGAGACATGAAGTGATGGGCAATTTTCAGTTTTGGGGGTTGATTTCTGTAATGACAAAAACTAAAATCTGTAAGCGTGGTGTTTTTCTGTATACCTCTTCTTACTGCTTCTTTGATAGATTTCTGTTCAATAAACTAATTCTTACTCTTTCTGTAACTGCATTTACCCTTATTTCCCTTCTACCACTCATTCTTTTTCTCTTCCTAGTCCCATATTTTGTCTAACTTCCACTGAGAGAAGAAAAGAAGGAGTGAAGAGAGAGAAGAGGTAAGGGGAAGTCTTCCATGTTTTAATGGACTGGCATAAATATTTGAGGAAGAGAGATCACTTTCCATCACTTCTTCAGGAATACATAAGAGGAGCACTCTTGGACCAGATAGTAAAGGGAAGACAGCAAAGGTTCTGCCATACAGAAGAGCTAGTTTCCACTGGCTGTAGGCTAACTGACAGACTGGTTCTAGGTTTATACTTAAAAAGGCAGCTTTCTTTCCACTGACTAGAGTTGGTGTAATGACCTGTATACTGAAGAATTGATACCTACATGATGGAAACTCAAGTGTTTTATGCATGAATCTTGAATACCGTGGAGGAGGCAGGGGTTTTTTGTTCTTTGTTCTAGATCCCAAACTCGGGACCAATTCATGAAGGTTGGCTGTGATTCCAAACATGACTGAGGTCTTTGCTGAATGTAAAGCCCTGTATTTATTGTATCAGGATGTTTATAAGTATGCTAATGAGCTCTTTATTTCACCATGCTTGTTCTTACTCTATATTGGCACTGGATTAAAAGCAAAGTAGGAGGAGGAGCCTTACCCTGTAGTAGTTTGGCTGTAATAGCCACGTTTCTTAAATAAGTTGGTATAATGATCACTAGGTCTCTGTCAGTACAACCAATAAGTTAAAAAAACAAAATTTGACAAGAGTTAGGAACTTAGTACCCTTAGGTCTCTGAAGCTTAATGGAGCTCCAAAAGGGGATGGAAAGGGGCAGCTATGAGCAGTGTCCTGGGAGAAGCGGGGAGAGGAAGCATAATGATTTTAGCCATCATCTGTCATGTGTGTAACTGCAAACCAGCCATAGCGGGTACTTTTTTTTTTTTTTTTGGCTGGCTGACAGGGCATGTGAGAAGGAGGTGAGGTGGACCTGACTACTGACAATGTGTAGGCCAGCGTGGATGGCATAGGAGGTTATTGAGGGGCTTGTGAGTGAGGCTAGGACCAGTTAATACTGTGATGAGATAGATAGGGAGGAAGATCCTGCTATGAGAGGGATATAGAGAACATTAGGTCAGTCGGAATGTTTGGGCACAAACTACAAATACATAGCAAACCAGATCTCTTTTGGAACGAGTTGTTTCTTCTCTGTGATTTACAGGAGTTGGTCACTAATGGGTCCTAATTGTGTGTTGTATTTGAGTGTGCCTATTGTGGCTTATTTTTACCTGCTACCCTTTTTTGTCTCGGCACAGATTTGAAGTAGACTGTTAGGTTACCATAGAGAGCAGCAAACAGTAGCAAAGGCCTGAATTTGGACTCGTAGTTGTTTCTAAGCCTGCATACTTCATATTGCAACTGCAGTGGTGTAACATTTGGAAGTTTGTTATCCCTCCTAATCTCTTAGCAAAAATCTATACCATAGTGGAACATGTCAGGGGGAACAGAGAAGGAACTTCCTTGTGGATAAGATTAGTCATTTATTCATGTATTTGGCTTCTAGGCCTTACTAAAGATGTGTTATCTCCTTAGAAACAGCCAGCAATAAATAAATATTTAGATTACTTTGATAAATGTATTTATGCTACATATCTATATGCTGCCTGTATTTTTTCCAGATTTGTGTGTAGATACATATGTGTATGTATATATTCACACATGTGTAGAGTAGTTCACTATTTGAAGGATATCTAGGGTATACCATTAAAATGTCCATTTCTATCACTAGTTTTCCAGATAACCTAACTATTGTATAGAGAAGATTCAAGTGCTCAGAGCAGTAGTAGAAAGCAGAAGCTTAGCAAAAACATAAATTTTTTTAGTAAAATACTGTTTTCTTCTCCCTTCTTTCTATAAACCCCCTCCCCCAATTAAAAAAAAAAAATTAAAAAAGAAAAAAAGATTGTAGGCAGCGAAGTGAAGTAGGAAAGCTCAGTTTGTTGGTTGTATGACAGTTCAGGGCAGTAGTTTTCATGCTGGATTTGTGGGCTATGACACACTGTATTGATAGGTGCATTTTTACCTAGAAATTTCTCCTGTATAGATTGTACTAGGGCATAGGTGTATCAACTTTCCCTATGTCCGTTCTTGTGGATTTCTTTGTGAGAAGGGTGGTTCCCATGACCACAGGTTAAAATTGTTGGCCTGTAAGTCTGAAGGCAGGCATGACAAGAATTGCTTTTGCTAATGATTGCAAAACATGTATACACATATGATGTAATCAAGGGGAGTGAAGAGGAGAATGTTTGAGATTGCATGCTCAATATAAGGCAGCTTACGCATGGAAGATGTTTTTAAGTGTTTGTCCTCTAAATTCTGTTTTTCCCTTTTTCTAGTGTATGTAGTAGGCTTGATTTGGTGTCTCTCAATTTTAAGGTACATAACTATGTTCCTGTGTGCTATATTGAGTACCAGCACTTCAAATATGTTTTTATCCACCTCCTCTTACAAAGAAAGCATTTTTAAGGGGGAGGAAGGCATAAGCACACCTTGTAGACTATTTTCCCTGGTGTGGTAAGAAAATCAGACAGAATACTACCTTTTCATCATCTATCTCTATTACCTGAGATGACTTGTATAAACAACTAACACCAAGATTAGCAGGAGTCAGCAGAGGTCTGATAGCAGTAGTATGATCGTGGAAATGTTTGCATCTTGCCTGAAAAACCCTGTTGAGATGGGAAGCTGTAGTTAGAGTGATCTGTGTGACTCTGGAGCCAACCTGGACCAACAGTAATATGAGTTTTATACTGGGAGCAAATGGGAGTTGGAGTTTTAGGTTGCGTTTAGTGCTGTATTGAGTACAGGTAGATTGCTTTTACCTTCAAATTGACTTGAAGTTGCAACCAGATTAGCATAGTGTGCTCATTGAACTGAAAGGTCTTGCTTGACTCGAGACTGTCATGCAAATAGCTTATGTATTTTATGTCTGAATCATTTTTATCTGTAAATCTCATAACTCTACCCTTCCTCTTCTTCCTTGGTCCATTCATGAGTGGAAAATTGACTGTACAGATCACTTCGTTTCAGCAACTTCATCTGTTTGTTCCAGTAAGCTGCAAGTTAATTCCCTTAGATTTGTACACATTCCTTAAAAATGAATCTTCATGTATACTGTGTATATTCTGATACTTAAATACTGCTCCAGGAAACTGTTACTAATTTTTTGCCTGTATTTAAAGGGTCTGAGGCAATGGGTTTACCAGTACTCTTAGTTTAGTAAAAGAGAGCGTCTTCTGCGCTTGAGCTCAGGGGAAATAAGCTCTGCTTAAATATGAACTGCCCAGTTCTCTGTAAGCTGAGAAACATGGGCAGTAACTTTTCAGATGTTCAGGAGTGATAATTATTCTCAGATGTTCAGTTACTCAATTTACTAAATATGGTTAAATTATCACTTTCACGTATTTTGTAATATGTATTTAAAGTTATATAATTTTGCTTTTAAGGAAAGACAGTTGGCATATGTAGATAGGTTAGAAGGTGTTGATTAATTTTTTTTTCTCTCCAGTTACGTATATTTTGTATGTATACCCTGTGAAGATGCAGAGCAGAGTATACAGATGGTAATTTGATTAGTATATTAATCTCCCTGCAGTGACATTAGTTAAGGATTTTGAGGTAAAGTTGCATGCACAGTATAAAATCTAAATAATTATTTATCTTAAACCAGCACCGTTTCCTCTCATGAAATACTCAGCCTAATTATAATTAGATTTTTCTCCCTTAAACGTCTGCTCTGCATTTAGGGAGGCCCTGGTAGTTCTCTCTGCAGAGGCATTCTGTGATGAAACCCCAAGTCTTGAAACATCTAAACTATGTAACTACTTTTTTTTTTTTTTTAATGTCCTCTAATTGTCAACGGGTGCTGACTGATAGAGGCAATTGCTGGAAAAAAAATATTGAACTTCAGGGGTATACCAAAGTCATAAAAGCAGGAACAAAAAGACTTGATATTTTTGTAACACCTAGTGATGTGCTAAACTTGAACTGATTTAGCAATGAGCTTATTAAAATTAGTGTTTTGTGTATATCCAAAATTCTTAGATTTGAACTGAGAAATAATTTAATCGTAAGCTTAATTCATGATTTCACTGATGTCCCTTTATAAATTAGAAAACAAATGTTTTGCACCTTGCTTTGAATTCTGTTCCTAACTTCTGTAGTGGATTTTTTCCCCTGAGTTTTAAATGCTTTTTGTCTTTAATATCTATCATATGACAACAGAATCTTGAAATTGACTTATGGGGAAGGAAAGACAAGGAACAATGACACTGTCTGTGTAAATGTGTAAAAAGCTGTCAGATATGCTAAGAGGAATAATAAAAACCAGATGTAATTAATTTTTTTCCCCTCTTTGGTTTTCGTAGTGTTAGGGATAAGTGTGGAAGAAAAAAACCCAAGACAAATGAAAAAAAAAACCCACCTTGTTGTAATAAGTGTATGATACTATCTTTATATTAATTTCTCTTTAGAATTTTTTTATTATTAAGGCAAAAAAGTTGTTACTGGTGCTGCCACCACCTCATATCTTTGATTTTTATGAAAAGATTTGCATCTGTGCACCCAGATGAGAGCTTTAGTATTCTTACTCATACAGCATAGGTTATAGCAGGCTTCTTTGTCCTATTTCCTTTTCCCTCTCCCTTCTTAGAAAAGGTTAAATGTCTTGCAGAGGTGAGCTACCAGTGTAGCATATAATCATGTCAGTTGTACCTTTCTCGGTACAGCAAGTACGGTTTGGTTTTGTCTGGCTTGAAAAATATGCTTCATGATTAATAAAAATAAAGGTAAGTCAGAGTTCTCTGATCAGATTTATATTGTTACTTTCTGTTTGAATGTAAGTATTGGGAACACAGTTTCTGAATCTATAAAAGAAAATGCAAGTAAAA
Organism: Pelecanus crispus; assembly: GCF_030463565.1. Lineage (NCBI taxonomy): Eukaryota > Metazoa > Chordata > Aves > Pelecaniformes > Pelecanidae > Pelecanus > Pelecanus crispus. The sequence goes on from NC_134643.1 coordinate 15,558,277, forward strand.
ATAGTTAATGTTTTTAAAAAAAGATTTTCCTACCTTGGGGGGGGGGGGGGGGGGGGGCGAAACAAAGAAAAAGCAACTTACATGGAAAATGCCATGGAAGAGTTTGTCTGGACCCTTGACGCTTAGAGGATGATTGATAACTGGGATTATGAAACCTTGTTGGAGTCATCTGGACAGTTTGGCTAGACTTCAGGTTCCTATTTTTCAAGTGTACTTTCTGTCTAGGTGATGTATCATCTGCTTGTTTCCTGCAACTGTTCTGTATAGCTTTCCATGGTCCTACAAGAAGCAAGTGGAAGGAGGGGAAAAAAGACGTGCTGATAAAAGTAGGCCTGGAGTTCATTTCTGCCAATGTCTGATCATAGCAACTGGATTTCGATTTGAATGTTAGGACCTTGAAGGATTAGGTTCAAAAATACTGATGTAATTTCAGGAGATTACCCATTTACCTTCTGATACAAGAGTTGAGCCCTCTGTATTTGGTTTGTTCCTCCTGCATGTACCAGTGAAAAAGTTTTTTCCTCTGCTGTCACACAATTGATCTTAAAAGGATATGGCAGAAAAGAAACATGCGGTCTTCATTAGACTGCAGAATAATGTTGTGTAAGTGGAACACCTCAGGGATAATATGTAAGTTATTTTCTGTTGTTTAATGCATAAATGATGTTCTTTGTACAAAGCCACACAGATTAATAATTTGGAATGTATTGTGCTCTTACACTTCTGTTGTTAGAGCACAATTCATTTAAAAAAAAAGTGGTTCTGGTATCATAAACAAAGTGGATCATGAGAAGTATGGTGAGGCTTCAAATATTTTTAGACTTGGTATGGCTATTAGGTCAAAAAGCTTCTGTGTGTTCTGTAGAGAGAAGAACTGCCATTAAAAATGTAAACCAATGTGATTGGATGGTAAAGTGTGATAAGTTTCTTGCGGGAGGTTGATCTTGTGCAAGATAAATGCTTTAACCAGATTGAACAAAAAGTTTTTTGTTTTTTAAGATGAACATCATATTAATAGGGTAAGATAAACTTTTAACTGCAATTAAATAAAAGCAAAATTTCTTCCAGTAGGGAGTGTATTTTCATGTAATAAAGCTGTGCTGGTAGGGTGGTAATGAAGACAATCTGATGAATCTAAGAAATGGCCAAGATTCTTTCAAAGCTTACAGTCACTGAAAGAATAGTGTACCCTAACAAAATTGGAGGTCCTCTACAGTTGAGATTAAGGTATGGTTGATGAGCTACTTTGCCCAGTAAAGAGCTGGTCACTGAACTTTGGACCAGCAGTTTTTATATAGTGCCTTTGAACGATATGACTCTGAAATTAACTGGACAAACCAGCATGGTCTTTCTAACTTTCAAATTCATGTACTGCTTGAAGAAAGACTATATTAAACAGTAAAATGTGTATAATCTGCTTTGATTGTAGGAAGTCATCTTCTCTAGCACCCTTCTTTCCACTCCTCCTGGCCAATTATTTAAATGAAATGCACCTATGAAAACAGTTTCTTAGAAGGCCATGGGTGACAGATTGTCAGAATTCTGAAAGAGGAGTGATTTGAAATAGATGTGTACTTGCAGAAATTGGAAAGTACCATATCATGGTAGCAGATAGTATTTTATGACTCATCTAAAGTATCAAGCTTCAAAGGATAAGCAATCACGTTTAAGATGGATAAGGAAGAAAGTTCCTCAGTGGTTACATTATTTTCTGCTCTGAGCTTTTCAATTTTTGTAGTAAAATCCAGTAAAAATACTGGAAATATTTTAGTGTGTCGTGACAACACTTCTGGTTCTGACATGACAGAAAATAATTACTTTCCTTCATCCCAAATCTGGCATCACTGTGGTGTCCATCATTGGATGGCCTATAAGGTCATAGTTCTGTTAGTAAGTGGGCATAGTGGCATAGTGTAATGAATTTGTCGTGGGTCCCTGCCCCGCGCGCCCCCCCCCCCCCCCCCCCCCATTATGGGAATTCATTGAGGATGGCTGCTCATAAATAATGAGCTATGTTTGTTTGAATTAACTTGTACATGTAGGTATTGCAAGCCGGTGACTGCCTCCATTCTTCCATACTACAGGCATACCTCCATTCTTCCATACCAACTGTAGGCAGAGGAAAAAGCATTGGAGGGTTTTGTGTTTGGTGAAGACCTGAAATCTTAAGATGGTAAAAAATAATCTGGATGATCTTAAAGGTCTTTTCCAACCTAAACAATTCTATGATTTTATGAGTATTACAATCATGTTCTGCGTCCTTTTAGGTGAAACTTCTCTTTAATGCTGTTTGGCAAAATAAATTTGAGTTCCTTAAGTCTTTGATTTTATTCAGTGTAGATTAGCCTCTTAGAATTTTTTGAGTGAATTCTGACTAAGGCTTAAAGACGTATTTCAATAGCTTGTAGTAGGGTAAGAAGTTTATCTTGGCTCTGTTCCCTCATCCCTTCTTTTTTCCTTATAAGAGTGGTGATGTATTTGGGTAGTCAGAGATGATGGCATTAATTGGGCCATGCATTAGCAATTAATTTTCTATCTATACATAGCTCTAAAAACGTATACATAGCACGCTTTTCTTTTTCTGTGTTACTTTTACAAAAAAAAAAAAACAACCAGATTTCACTTGATTCTCAGATTTGGTAACTGCATCTCTTCTTTCTGTGTTGACACTGAAGGTCACTTTGATGATTGGGTAACCTCAGTTGTTTTATGTAAGTTTGCAGATGTCGTAGCCCACGAGGCAGCTATGTTAAGGCAGGTTCTTCACTTCCATCAGTCTTGTGGGCATTTTTGCCTACATTAATTTTCAGTTGTTACTCTACTTGGTCAGAAGTGTTTAAAGAAAATTCAGTAAGAAAACCCACACCACCACCAAAAGCAATTTTAAGGGCAAGAAACGTCTATTTAAGTGAGGATCTTGATCCCAGGCAGTGGTGTCCAGTATGTCTTCTAGACCTACTTTGAAACACATTAAAACTGTTTTTTTAGAGTTATCTAATAACAAACATAAAATAAAATCTCTGTTATGCTAATGATTTGTTAGCAGAGGTGAAACTGCAGTTGGTAGTGGAACAGCCTTTAACCTGTGATAGCCAATTTACCTGGACTAAAAAAAGTTGATGGTTTCCTTTCAATTATGGGGTAGGAATTAATAAAAATTTTTTACTTTCTCAGAAGAAGAGAACTAAATGGTAAGCTGATATTTACTGTAAGTTGCAGATGAGGTCATTCAGGGTTCTACCCTATGAATAGAGTAAACCATATGGTGGCAGAATGAGTGCTCACTTAAATTCTAAGAGGGGCTTGGGGTTTCTTTTATGCTACCTACTAAAAATACTCTGTACTTGCTTTTGGTTTAACAGGTTTGTCTTGCTGCTTATTCCTGAAAATAGTATGGATTTTCCTTAGTTTTATGAACAGCTAGTGATGTAGTTTGACATTTGTGGTATTTGGTAAGAAAATGCTCAGTGTTTAAATGAGGAAAGTAAGCTATCCCAGTGGCTGGGTGGCCTGATTGCTTTCCAGTTCATTGTATTTGGTGACTTTTTGGTGTATTTGGGACCAAAACACAACTTCTGCTGTCTAGAGGGAGAATGAACTGTAGAAGGTTTAGGCACTTAAGAGCATGCCAAGATGTTTGATGTTAATTGCCAGAGTTCAGCAGTGGGATAAAATTCAAGAAGTTAGATGAAGGCTTGATGCGAGTTCATACCTTAGAGATGCCCTGTAGATGCCACTTCATCATCCTGAAGATACTGACTTTACTGATAAAAGGAGCAGATGCACATTTAAGTCCACAATGCTTTCCTGAAGTCCTTTTTATAAGTACCCCCATTTTTCACTGGAGGTTTGTTAGTTTTTTCTTGGCAATCTAGTGTTTGGCAAGGATGAGGCTGTTAAAATATGTTGATCTCAAAACTGTTGGGCTTTTGTAGACTTCAGCTAAGATGCTACACTTTGTCAGATGGGAGGAGTATATTTATTAGGCACTGCATGCACTTCATTGCAAAGTGGTCTGTGTTCTTCCGACTTCAACATTTTGGAAGGAGTTTGTAATTACTCATTATGCAGTTTTGAAGGGGGGATATTTTGCTTCAACTACCTAGCCACTTGTAGAAAACCTTGTCTATATTAGGCTATAAAAATGTGTTAGTTTACTAATCTGTGAATAGAGACAGCTCAGGTGCTGTGTTCTGCCCTGCTCAGTAAGAGTGAGAAACTAGTAGTAGCTGGCATACAGGTAGGATTGTTGTATTCACTTGTGTGAGTCAAGCATATTGTAGCTTTGCTCTGCAATTGAAAACTACTACTGATTCTTTCTAGTTTACTACTTAAAAAAAAAAAATCACTTCTGAAAGTGGCACCTGATAGTATACTATGTTCTGATGATCTATTAAAATGAGATGGAAATTATTTCATATCATTATTGTGAATCATTAGAATGATTTTGGTTTAAAAAATACTGAATGGAAGTGATGACAATTGCTTTTGACATCCTTAGTTTGTATTGTGGACATTGAAAGGTTGTTTGGTTTTTTTTGAAGTGCAAAACAAAAGTGAACAATGCTCTCTAAGAAATACTTGAAAAATTCTTTAACCAGGTTTCTGTTGAAAGGTACAGCAACTGGGCTCTGACAATGTAGAGCAGTAAGCAGATGTTCAGTAAATCTGCCATAAAGTGAATCTTTGTTGCGTCACAATGTGATGAATGATTTTTTTTTTAATCACCAATTTAAATTAGAATATTTTTGTCAGTTTGTAATATTTTTAAGTTCAGGAGTTAAGATCATCACACTCTTAAAGTAAGTGTATTTGAAGTTAACTTTTTTAAAGAAGATGGATGTTTTCTTTATGCTTATGTAAAATAAAACTAATGAAATCATTGTGACAGATGAAAGTGTTTGTTTTTTTTTTTAAGTGATGTAAAATTGCCTGTTTTTAAAATGAACTGACTCAGTTTTCTGTGTTTTTTGTTTGTGCTTTGAACAGGGTTTGTGGATGCACTTAGATGTTTGCAATGAGCACTGTGGCTGGCATGCCCCAGTGTTTTGGATACCAATGCATAGGACTCCGTAGTAATCGAATTTATCAGAAACGAACGTCATGAGCATAGTGATCCCATTGGGGGTTGACACAGCAGATACTACTTATTTGGAAATGGCTGCAGGCTCAGAGTAAGTATGTGAACATAATTTGTAAGTTTTCTTATCTCTTTTTTTAATACAGTCGGAGAAGACTTAGGAGTCTCCTTAGTTTCTTCCTCTTCAGGGAGAGCAAAGGAGAGAAGCTAGCCTGTTCTACAGATACATACTTTTCTTGCTTATCAGAGTGAGAAATACAGATGCTGCCTGGTTTGCTTTTCATGCTTAAAAGTGCTCTGCCATTTCGGTTTCCTTTGTAAAAAAATATTTTTGATTTCCCATGTTAGAAAGGTAAATTCATTTGGTGTGGTAAATTGCAAGAAGGTGGTAGTAATTAGACAAGGGTGCCTTTATTTATGAAGGTTGAAAGCCTAGCTTAATTGTCCAATACTGTGTCTTCACAAAGTTATTTTATATTGAAAAGCTGGTAGAAATTAACTTGTTAATCATTCATTTCAGTTAGTAACTGTGTAGAAAAGATTACAAAGAGCCGATGAAATGCTGAATTCAATAAACTCTTCAATTGCATGAAATAAGCATAGTGAATTTCTGGGGTTTTGGGGGGTGGAGGTGGGGGTGGTTTTTTGTTTGTTTTGGGAGGGGGTGGTTTGGGGTGGGTTTTTTTGTGTGAGTGTGGGGGTTTTGGTGTTTTGGTTTTTTTTTTCCTCTAGTAGTGTCTGAATCTGTAGAGTATCAATAGGCTAGAGTTTGGGTATTGTTGATCTCTGGAGGTTCTTCCTGTCAAACAAACATCTTACCATGTGTGTAGTATTGACTTGGCTGTCAAATGTTATGAGAGAAATAGCATTTTGGACAACTTGGCTCTTCAGAGGTAAAAGGCCAAGGTGGCGTTACAGCTTTTACCAGTGTACTGCTTGTTTTAGTTATTGAAACAGTGGATTAGACTTATTTTACATACATGCTTGAAATCTTTCATAAATCAAAAATAAACTTCATAAAGTGGTCTTTCATTTAACAGGTGCATTGAATAACTAACACGAATTTAAATAGCTTACACACAGTCTTTGCTCGAGAGTGTGTGCTAAGTAATATTACTCTGTTTAAGAAGCAAATGGCTTTCCGTCCAAACTTTGAAAGAAATGTTACGCACTGTGAGCAGAACTCTTGAACAGCTTTTTAAAGGAATGTGTCTCCCCTGTGGTTTCAGTTATATATGAGGCTATTCTGACTTTGTGCCATTTACCTGAAGAAAACCAAAAATTTGCAATTTGAAGCTTTTTGTCACACTAAATTTTTAAAGTTGTTTTGTTGACCTCTCACATCATGAATGCTAGTATCCTTGTTGCAGAAAATTTTTTGAGTGACCTGTTCACAGCTCTTTTCATTATCTTTTCCTGTGGTTTTCTTCTATGTTTAGAGGAGGTCATGATTCCCAAGGTTGCTGACATTCCTTGCAGACCCAGCTGAAATTTAAATAAATAAATACAGTTGTCAGTATAAACAAGATAGAGTTCATAGTGTGTTACTTGCTTGATACTGTGGCAGGTGACCCAGTTAAGAACCGCTTTTCTTCAGATGTTAAGTGACTGTTACCAATTAGATTAATTCTTGTCATCTGCCATACTTACGCTAAAAAAAAGTGTAGTTGCATGATTGGCTTACACTGATTTAAAAGCCATGTCACTGGCTAAAGAAGTGTGACACAAAGGTGTGTCTCTAACCTACCAGCTTATACAGTTACCAACCTTTTCTGTCACCATCTATGTGATTTACATGGTTTTTGTATGTTTTCTTCCAGAGTGTAGCATGTTGGATATAGTTTGTGTTGGTAGCAAGCATAGGTTGTCTTCGAGCAAGTTCTGGGGTTTTCCCAAGAGGGAGGAGTTGGAATTTCTTCACTGTGACTGACAGGTGTGATATTGCTTCATCCGTTGCTGAAGCATGAGCAAACACAAGAATGGGGGAATGGCAAACCTGCTGATGTAGCAGAAGGAACCCAGGAAAAAACTCAGCTTAGTGCAGTCTCTTAGTGCTAAGAGATCTTTCCTTATGCTTCAAACTAAGGGATAAGCCTATTAAAAAAGTGGATAGTTTATGTGATTACATGATTTCACATATTATTTTAAGAACGGTAGCAAATAGCTGTGTGACAATAACTCTTATTAAAAGGTTTAAACGTCTTAAAAGTTGTGTGAAATAGTCTCTTATGTTACTTGTACCTAAGTGAGGTCTCCAGTGGTGGATTGATTGTCATAGTGCCATAGTAATCAGAACACATAATATATTTTGCCTTTATTTGTAAAAGGCTTACTAAAGATTAATATGCATGACTTCTTACTGTTAAAGACCTTGTAATAGTAAGCAGAGCCAGCCATTTTGGAAGGTTCAGAATGTGCTTCCTGACTTAAGAGCGTTAGTCTAGCTTAGAACATGAGTATAAGCTACACATTGGGAAATGCCATTGATGCTACTGCTCTCCTGTTTATAATATATGTGTAATGAACCCAAGAACCACAGTATATGGGTCATTGTATTGAGTTCAGTATCCAGGAGAAATGATTAAGAACATTTGTTGTAGTCTTAAATAAATGAAAACCTACCCTCCATGACTGTTGTTGAAACAGGGATTTATTGGTTTATTTATTTATTAAGTATTTTAGGACAGTGGGAAGCTTGCCAGTTCCTACAGATGGTATTAGGCCAGCCTGTGCTTGTGGGGCCTGCGAGATACTTAGGTAGCAGAACCCACGCTGTGGTAGAGAAGTAGTGCTCAGTTCTTCGTTGTCTAGGTGGCGAAGCCCATCAGGTGTGTTTGGTTAGATAAGTGTCTTGAAATACAAAATACTGTTTTTCATACAAAATGTATTATATTTCTTTATCTGAGCTGACCTTCAGCCAGATACTGCTCAAGTGTGCTGGTGCCAAAGGGAAAACAAACCTGAACTCCTTGAAAATTAGACCTATCAAAGTGGCATATGGCAGATGGATGCTGCTGAAGCATTCTTGGAAGCAAGAGGTTTTCATTTGGAGTTTTGTACTATTAGCTAAGTTTTCATAGCCTAAAGCTTGGATACCCACCTGCCTCTGAAAATTTTAGTTTTAGTGAGATTTTATTTCCCATTTGAATAGCTACATTTTTGTAGAAGTGGTTGATGGCCTCAGATTCTAAGGACTGAGTGTATTTTGGGTGTTCAGCAACTCCCCCCCCCCCCCCCTTTTTTTTTTTTCTAATTATTACATGGTCAGAAATAAAACAGTATTTAAAAGGGATAAAGTGGGGGAGACAAGACTTTTTAAAGAAGAATTGACTATGGCTTAGAATGGTTGATAGTTGATTCCCTTAATATAGGTTAACTAAAGCTTGTAGGGACTGGGATTTTTGTAAAGTGTTGGATCTCATGTGTCGCTTATTTAATTTCTCACTAATGCCATCTGCTGGCAACATGCAGACTATTTTCAGTTTGCATTGTATTTTTAAATATGAAGGGTAGGAAATGACCCAGAACATGAGAGTTCTTTCACTTGCAGAATGAAAGTTATTTGGGGGGTTTTGAAAAATACAGGTATCTCTGCTTTTTTTTTTTTTAATTCATTAGAGAAAATACTATGTTCCTGTTTTCAAGTTACAAGAATGTCTCAGATCATGGCAGCCCAGGAGCATGGGGGGAAGCTCTTTTTGTGGTGCTTTTTATTTTGTTCCTTGTGAATATTGTGCAGTTACAAATTGTTAACCACAACACCTAACAAATATACATGATGTTTTAGCAATATGTCATGGTCAGTTTGTCATGGTAATATTTGTTTATTTTAGGGCATAATATTAGGGTATTGGTCTAACTTCAAATATGCTATATATATACAGGCATTTCAGTTTTGATGAAAACTAAAAGTACCATAAATACCTCCTTTAGTTAGATACCAAGAGTGCAGCTGTTTGAGGTGAAGCTCAAAAATGTGGTATGCTCAGAAGACTGACAAGCTTAGTACCTCAGTCTGTTACAGAACTGGGTTATGTTCAAGAATACAAGCAAGGAAAACCTCATAGTGTTCTTTCAGATCTGAATGCTTACGCTTTTCTTCCTGAAAACTTGCTTTTTGGAATGCCCATAAGAATGCCAATGGTGACATTAGGGTGGGTGTCTATAATACAGTAGTTAGTGCCTTGCTACTTCAGCCCTGCTACTTGAGTAAAAAAAACTTTTAAAAATTGATTTTTAAATGGGGTGGTATTGCATGCTTTGATATGTTGTACCATTAAATATTTTACCAAGAGGTATTCCTTCACAAAACTCTGCAATTCTGAGGTGCCTATTTGAGAAGGCGGCTTTGACCTTTGAACAAGTGATAGTACAGAAGGTGTGTTTTCTGTTTAAGGTCAGGGTCATGCACACAGTGGGCAGAAGAGGGGTAACAAGGAATTCAGTGAAGGGCATATTAAAATGTTGGCAGATCTGTTTGCCAAAGTTAGAAGATTGTCATTCTGTGGAGAAATTATACTCGTTCTGTACTGCTTATGGGATGGCTGTCACTTTTCTATTGACTGTAAAGGAAACCTGTGATGATTAATTTCTGGCTTCAGTGAATGCTCCACCACCTCCTTCCCATATTTCTTAGTCTCCTCCACACTGTTCCACACCCCAGTCTAGCATTTGAGTGGATAAATGGAACAGTAACAGTTATGTTCAAAGCTCTGGTGAGCATCTGTTATAACTTAAAGAAGTATCTGTGGCCCCCTGGATAAGCATTTGAAAAATCTTCACTGAAGGCTTGTTCTGCTCTAATTTTGTATTTATGTTAAAACTTTTTTAATACAAAGGTTTAATTGCCTTTGCATCTCACCTAATTTTCTTGCACCCTTTCTCTGTTTTTACCTGCTCAAGTAAAGCTGTGCTTTTTCCTTTTTAACACTGTACTCTGAATCTGGTTTGTGAGTATTAAAATAGTTGGGGATAAATGCATTTGTTTTCTGTATTTTGTTTTGGAAGCTTAGTGCTTCTGCTTCCCACAACTGTTATGCCTCTTAATATTCTTGGTTCTCTTAAGTGGTTTATGAATTGCTAGAGTAGGTTGAAATGGATTTAGGGAGTAGGGTGTATTGTCTTGCTTCATCTATTTTTCAAGAGATTAAGAATACCTTTTTTATTTTTGTAGTCAGTTTATGAAATATGCATGACCTCTCTTTTTAGGACATATCCATTCTGGTATCTTTCACTGAATGCTCCCATATTGAAGTAGCTGGTGTTTAGTTTGTGGTAATACTTAGGAAAGAAACTCTCCTAAATTAATTGTGGCATTGCTGAAAGATGGATTGTACCTGAATTCCGTGCCCCCTCCCCCCCAGTGTCAGTAAGCCTTCCTGCTCTGAAAACTATTGTCCATATACTGAAGCAAACAAGACCTAGGTTGAGCATTGAACGCATAGTAGATAAGAGTAACCGTGCTACTGCTTGTCCTGTTCAGTAGATGTTGAAGAATAGCAGTAGAAGCAATACAGTGGTCAAGACCCTCTTGAACTGGAGAAAGATAAGTTAATTTCTGTCCTAGCCATGATGGATGGGTAGTCAGTGCTTCATTCATTGGCATTTTGATTGGCTAGATCATCAGAAGGATTAGCTGGATGACATTGATGGTGCATGATTACTGCACAAATGCATTATGTCAGTAAATAGGTAAAGGCAAATCTGTTGGAAAGGCACAGCTTTTCCAACTTTTGCCCCCCCCCCCCCTTTTTTTTTTATAGTCATGGGTTTGATGAACCTGGCAAATTCTGAGCTGCTTCTAGAAGATAATTCCAACAAACTGAATAAAATTATTTTCAAGTTGAGAAGTGGTGTAAGAGAGTAAATGAGGATTTTTTGGGGTTTATGAGGTAATAAAGGGCAAGTGTCATTGGAGATGGTTTTTATCTCATGCTAGTCAGAAGTTGTATTTCTAGTGTTAGTACTTCACATGATTTGTGCACTCGTGTTTGCTCGCTCTCTAAAAAAATGTAGCTGGTGGCTGTTAGACATTAATGTTTTAAAAAAGATATTTTTCTTTTGGACTTTAGAAACTAAAGTCTTCACCCAGTAGTGTTTCTAACTAGTGTTTCTTTTTAAACAATTTATCATGTAGTAACCTCAGATGGGGAGAAGCTAGTAAGAAGAAATGGGCTACCAAAAACATTAGTGGGACACTTCCAAGTAGATGTGAAAATACTGCATGTTGTTTTCAGAAAGCTACTGATTAATTGTATTCTTACAAAAAAAAAATTGCCAACAAATGTAAGTTTCTGGTATTCTTTTAAATTAGAATAGTATCAGTTCATGGCATAACAAAAAAGCCTCTATTTAATATCTTAATGTCTGAGAAAAAACACTGATACTCACTTTAACTTAAGATTCAGAAATAGCAACTTTATTTAAAAAAATCAGTTCAGGGAATTGAGATATTTGTGATGGCAAATAGACTTCACACATAATAAAACAAAAATTAGAAAAGGGAACCAGGCTTGATCTGTGATGCGAGTCAGAAGCCATTTCAGTTTTAGATACTGATATTTTGCCCTGCTTTTTCAATGTTTAAAAAAAAAACAAAACAAAGCAAAAAAACCCAAACAAAAACAACAGCAGAACTTTAGGTAACTCTGGGTTCGTGTGAAGTTTGTCCTAGTGTGTTTGAATCATATGGTGCAATGAAAAACCTACAAGGTGCTGACTAAAAATGTCTCGGTCATGAGAGTATGTATATGCTTGCATGCACACATGAATGTAGCTGCTGAGGAAAGGTAATGAAGGTATTATTTCTTGTGCTCAAGATCTTCCTATTTTAGTATTCCTTTCTGTTTCTTATCTTTCATGTTGTGGTTTAGTGCATGTAAACCATAGTTTGTGTATTAAGGCACTGCCTTTCACTACAAAACCTTCTCGCAATTTTTTATCTTTTTTTTCTTTAAGATAAATCCATAAACTGTCTTTTTTAGATAGATTTGCCCTGCATAGGATTTCTGTTTGTAGGAACAGTACTCTGCTGCCTCGAGTACTGGTTGGTATGGACAGTCGTGGGTGGTACGCTAACGCTGCCACTAGATGTCATTGCAGAATTGAATAGGATTGGTGGTAGTGCAGGGCGATACCAGTTTGCAGCTCTCTGAATTACTGCTTCTGTCTTTTGTCATAATTATGCTGAAGTGCTTTCTGCAGCTTCTCTTACAACTCTGTAGACTTGGGCATACTGATGGATGACTCCTTGACAAAGTGTGTAACACACTTTTCTGTCCCAGATTTGCAGCTTATGGCACATTTTTGTGACATGGCTCGCTCTGTGTGTGTGTGTGTGTGTTATGCACATAATTTTTAAAATTGTACTTAAAATAAACAGGTGTGTGTGGTTTTTTTTTTTTTTTTAAAGTGTTTGGCAGCACATTGACTGCATGGGCATCAACAGGCAGCATGCACTTTTTTGAGAAAAATTTTGTAACTCTGCAGAGGCATAAGTTCTCTGCCACTCTAGAAGCTTCACTTCAGATGAAAGAAGGGGGTTGGGTTTCCTTTTTTTTCCCTTGGGGTGAGGGGCAGTTGGGGCTGTGTGTTTGTTCTCACACCCCCCCCCCCCCCCCCTTTTTTTGTATACTCGTTTAAACAGGAACAGCAGGCAATTAATTAGAAGTTGTGTAGCAAGTACCTGTAATTTATTAATATAAATTACATATTGATGTTATTTATTCTTTTGTCTTTTGCCTTGCAGACCAGAATCTGTAGAAGCTAGCCCTGTGGTAGTTGAAAAATCGAACAGTTATCCGCACCAGTTGTATACCAGCAGCTCGCATTCACACAGTTACATTGGTTTGCCTTATGCAGTAAGTTTCACGCTAAGTATTCTGTATAAAATTGATTATGTAAAATCTGCTGTTCTTAACTGGAAAAGCTCTGATTCATGCTTAACATTTTTATATCTTATTGGGAGTTGAGTAAGTTGACTAAAGATGGTTGATCAGAAGCAGAAAAAAACAAGAATGAGCAATGACAGAACAAAATTTTAAATTATTACTAAAAAATAAGTCTCTGAAATTCTTTACAAAATGAATTCTTACACTTTGGCTTAAATAACCATCAGTGTGTGAATATTTAAGAGCTATAACTTCTCTTTCAACAAAAATCTAGGACCATAACTATGGTGCTCGGCCTCCTCCAACGCCTCCAGCTTCTCCTCCTCCATCAGTGCTTATAAGCAAGAATGAAGTAGGCATATTTACCACTCCCAACTTTGATGAAACCTCCAGTGCTACTACCATCAGTACGTCAGAGGATGGAAGCTATGGAACTGATATTACCAGATGCATTTGTGGCTTTACACATGATGATGGATATATGATCTGTTGTGACAAATGCAGGTAATGAATATTAATTTAAAAGGTAAAAATTACTTTAAGCTGCACTGAAAGTAACTGTAACTAAATGGTGTTTTAATTACGTTGAGTCGTAGGAAACTTCTTTCCATCAAAACAGTGTTTGAAGGTTGTATGGCTTTCTAATAGGCAAGGTAGTTGGTTAAGGCGAGTATTTTATACTTTATTCCAGTCTGTCTTGGCTACTCGTTAATTTGTTCATGCCGTTACTTGTGCATTGTTGCTTAGTAAGGGTATATCCTTTTCCCATCTAAAAAGGATATCTTTTTGGTATTTTGTCCAAGTTGCTTGTTAGTATGGTGAAATAAAGACTTAGGGATTTGTTCTTAATCTGCATGTACTGAGTAATAAAGCATCTTCATAAATTATGTGTATATAAATCAAGTGATCTGCAGGATGCAAAATAATCTGAAAGAAACTTCTCAAATATTGGTTTCTCTGCATGATCTTTCTGATAAGAACTCCTGGTTTTCAAAGGGCATAATTTTAAGAATTTTAGTAACTATGAAAAGACTAACCTAGATTCTTACTGGAGAAGCTGAAGTTAGATGTTTAAACTTCTGTGTTCATGCTTAAGCACCTGCTTGATCATAGTAAAATAAGTGGGTGCTATTAAATAATTGGACTTGGAAAAAACAAGCTTAGAAATTTTTAGAGCTGATACACTTAACAGGAGGAGACAAATTTCATGTTTCTGGACTTAGGATTAGCCTGTATTTTTACATTCATGTGCTTAATGAATGCTGTTGAATTTATTAGATTTTTGTGTATTTCTAAAATTACTGTTACGGCTAATTAAAACATTAATTTGAGCTCCATTCTTCTGTCTGCTTGCGTAACAAACTTGTTAGTAAGTTTTGATAGTCCTTGATTCTGATAACTTTTTCCCTTATTTTGAAATGTATTTAGATGTTCTTTCAGCAGTGGAGCTGTAGGCAGTCACCAGTTAGGTAGAGTCTGCTTCTTTTGAAGAAGAGATTCTCTGTCAGGTGTTGGAGAGAGTTGTGATAAATTCACAAGTGAGAAGATAACAACGATTTCGGTGCCCCAGTTCCTTCTAGCAGTGTGGGGATGAGCATAAACTGCTGTCCTAGGTCAGCCTTCAGTCTAGTAAGCAGCCTCTCTCCCGACTGTGGGAAGCAGTTAAAGCTCTTCCTGTGCTACACAACAGTGCTACCAGTCATGTGGGGTGTGTGTATAGAAACATATATTTATACGTTGTATTAAAATATATAAGCAAATAAAACCATGTATTTGTATATGTATTTTTATATAGAAAAATAATATTTTATGTTTATAATTACAAAAGGAAATGGAATCCTTTTGTTTAAAAACAAAATTCCTCTTACTATGTAAAGTATAAGTATTGTTGTGAGGGTATTTGTCTCTATCTTGTTCTCTATTGTGATAATTTACCATTTTTTATTTCCAGTGTTAGAGAAAAATTTCCAAGAGGGAAAATGAGTCTAAAGAAGCAGAGAGACACCAGGAGACAGCCACAAGATTGGAATTACAGTGATCAGTGGAATAGAAAATCAGCTAGCAGAGTGGTGGCGAAGACAGTGATTGAGATGTAGTTTTAGGCAATATTCAATCTGAGTAAAGATCATGATGAAAAAAGAATGGCTCGCTCTGTGTGTGTGTGTGTGTGTGTGTATTATGCACACAATTTTTAAAATTGTACTTAAAATAACCAGGTGGTTTTTTCTTTTTTTTTTTTTTTTCTTTTTTTTTTTTTTTTTAAAGTGTCTGGCAGCACATTGACTGCATGGGCATCGACAGGCAGCATATTCCTGACATATATCTGTGTGAACGTTGTCAACCAAGGTGAGTAGTTTGGTTGATTTTGAACTCTAAATAATTAGATTGAGTAGAGAATATAAAAAGAGGAGGTACTGGAACAACCAACAGATAAAACACAGACCATGTAGCATAATCCTGACAATTCTAGTTAAAGGAGCTACATTGCTGATGCAGATGATCTTACTGGTCTCTGTTCCCTTGTTGACAGTAGCCATTGTTTCACCTCACTAGGCAGCAGGGATAAACCCTTGAAATGTTTATCAAAATAGCAGTGATTCCCGGGTCCTTTCTCAGGCTGACCAATACATAGACAATCCATTCCATATTTTGTTTCATGGCTGTCATATGTTGAGAACCCTTAACCAGCAGTGTTTTCAGGTCAGCTGCCCCACCAGTATTTCTGGTGTGTCTTTTGTTTTTATGGCTCTGTTCCGATATGCCACAGTGCTCACTTGGAGGATTTCTTGGCCTGGAATGAGTATTTGTGTGCCCTACCTCAAACTTGTAGTCATATGACATGACGAGGAGGGCAATTTGTTCTGACTGTGGTAGTTAGATTATACCTGACTGTCATCATAGTTGTCCTGTGATGTAGAGTATAAAATGCTACCTGTTACTTACATTGCAGATTGTTAATTAAACAGTGAATAAAAGACATGTGTGTTCAGAACATTTTATTTACCATTAAATGATTCTTTTATTTCTGAGAAATAGTTTGGACCTTGTTGTCATAGAATATTTGTTTTGTATTGTGTTGTGACAATTACAGCTACCTGAAAGGAGGTTGTAGTGAGGTGGGTGTCGGTCTCTTCTTCCAAGTAACAAGGGATAGGACAAAGGGAAATGTCCTCCAGTTGTGCCAGGGGAGGTTTAGATTGGATACTAGGAAAAATTTCTTCACCGAAAGGGCTGTCATGCACTGGAACAGGCTGCCCAGGGAAGTAGTTGAGTCCCCATCCCTGGAGGTGTTTAAAAGATGTGTAGATGTGGTGCTTAGGGACATGGTTTAGTGGTTGACTTGGCAGTGTTAGGTTAATGGTTGGACTTGATGATCTCAAAGGTCTTTTCCAACCTAAATGATTGTTTTGAAGAGTCTGCAGGAAAGTGGTTTAACGCCTGCTTATCTGTAATCTGTAGGCCAACTGTTAGTCTGTCTTCCGAGCTATCAAGTTGAGTTATGTTTTTAAGTGATTTGGATACTTGTATGTGCTTTGCATTAAAATGGAATGGAACAGTGCATGATTGATATTTCTCTAAGTATCTAAACATTCAGCTAGTCTACTGTTTATTGTGTAATAGTCAATGGAAAATGGTAACTTTGAAAAGGTCTGTTTTAATGCTTAGAAGTATTGATGCGTAAATGTGAAGAATGGAATAAAATCTATTTTTTAATTTCAGGAGTTTAGATAAAGAAAGGGCAGTGCTGTTGCAACGAAGGAAAAGGGAAAATATGTCAGGTGAGTAAAGCTTAAAGATTTTTCCTCAGTAAAGGTTACAAAATAAGTATATATCAACTGTATAGACTTAAGAGTGTATACATGGTTTCTGCAATTTTAATAGCCTTCAGCATATAAGGTTTGGTAAATCAGTGCCTTTTTCTTGACTTTATTGTTACTAAGGTAACACTATATCAGAATTGTTGCAGTTCCACGTGTTTTATTAAAGGTTGTCACCAGTGCCTTTAAAAAATACCATGTAGGTAAGGTCCTGCTGGCTACTTCATATGCCTCTAGAAAATGAAGTGTGTGATGTAGCTTAATAGTGCTTCTTGGTGCAGTTGACGCTTTCTGCTGTCCAGTGCTAAGCTGCCTTAAGTCCCTTAAAGTCATTAATGACTTACTTGGAACACCACAATCATTTTTTGTTTTGTCTGTTTTCATTTTAACAAAATCAAACTTACTTTGTAAAGTTTTGGTTGACCTGCTAGATACTACAAATTTTTTAGATTTTAAAATTAATTTTTGCTGATTCTATTAAAATAATAATTTATAATTCATTTGGAGTTAATGAGTTCACTAAGTGGTATGATATTGTGAGAATGAACTTCAGTTTACATACAGGATAGGGGAAGTTCATGGTCTGAGCTATTTAAGTCATCTCTTAGGATTTGTAGCCACACTATCTGATCATTTACTGTAAACTTAAGGGAAGAGAGTCAAATCTTAGCAGAAGCTGAAGAGATTTTACCTTTGAAGTTAGTGTTCAGCCCTCCTGAATCCTGATGATCAGACTTTTAAATCTGTTCTATGCATTCAATAGGAAAATAAATAGTAAGTGGTAAATCTTAAGTATCAAAACAGAGTAAAAGCAAAGATAAATTCTAATAGTGTTTAGTCTAAGACTCAGTTGAAGTGAAATATTAATTACTATGATTTATAATACATAACTTGAAATGAATGTATGCTTGCATCTCCAGTTAATTTTCATTTAGCCAATACGTTTGCTTGGCTAAATGCACCTTTTGTATGTTGACTGAAATTACATGGTTCAGTTGGACTTGAAGTAATTCTAGGTATGAACTGTCTACCATGAGGCATTAGTGAAAATGGCCAGTTTTCATAGATGATTCCAAGCAGGAAAAGCAAAAGTGGCATCAGTTTGAACATATCTCTTAAATGTTTTAAGTATTCAACAGCAGCAGAATGTTAATTGTAACATGCTTATTACTAAGTTACAGGTCTTTGATTAAAGGTAAGATTGCATTATTTGGATGTTCTTTGAGTTAGTACATCTTCAGGGCTTTTTTTTTTTTTGAGGCTTAGGTATAATAGGACTTTTCATTTTAGATATGGGAATACTTTACAATAAAAAAAAAAATTATACTGTAAAGATTTCCAAAGGGTTGCTTCTTTAGCCATGTTTCATCCAGAGCTAAGCAGTGGTGAGCAAGTAGTAGGTCAGTTGGTTTGCCTCAGAAAAAGAGCTTTTAAGTGAACATTTCACGTGATACGAAATTTAGTGAGAGTCTTAAACTTTTATGCGTAACCACATCACCTCTTTTCCTGGCAACATTTATAGCCCATTGTTCTGGGACCTGTGGTTGTATGTGGTGATGTTGGTTTTGTTGTTCTGGTGTAAAAGTGTAATTCTGATGCAGCTCACTGTGCATTGGATTGATTGCTGTGGTTCAGTGGAGTGAGCACTTTTGTTAAGCCCCTAGTCAATTGTATCCTGGACACTTTGGGTTTGGGGTTTTTTGTTTTTGTTTTTTGGGTTTTTTTTTGGTGGTGGTGTGTTTTGGTTGGTTGTGGTTTTGTGTTTGTGGTTTTTTGGTTGTTTTTTTTTTTTTTAAAGATACAGTATCTAGAGGTGTAACTTGTTCAAGGATGTTGCTTCAAGCTGTCTGGCCTTGAAATTGGTGCAGATGAAATCACTTGCTGCTTATGGGGAAATAAGTCTGGGACCATAACTTCTTGTGAAATTTGGGGACTTTGTATCTTGCCTTCCAAGATGCAAAATCTTCCCTTAGTGTGCTTTACTAAGGCTCTCCGAAGTGAAAGCAGGTTATGTAGGTTAGGAAGGAGTGTCTCAAAACAACTCTCTGTAATTATATGCTCGGGTGAGGTAATTATTCTTTACAGTAAGTTAGGGCACAGTGTAGACAACAATATTGAAATGTTGCTTCCCAAAGGAAGGCAGCGTTTTGTGGGGTTTGGGGGAGAGGGTATGGGGGGGGGTGTTTGGCTGTGACATAATGATTCTGTAGGCACTAATGTATGGACTGCAAACATTGACAATTTCAAGAGGGCCTTGAGTTTTCATCCCTCGGTCATTGGTTATTCTGCTATTCATTTTTCTTCGATTAGACATTTCTTCTTTCTGTGTGGTTTCTTTTAATGCTATTTCAGAAAATAGTCCCAGCAGAGATGTAAACAAATTCAGAAAACACCATCAGCTCCTAATGTATAATTATGTGCCTAATAAATTGTTCAAAAGAACAACCAAGACGGTAAAATTGGATTGCTTACTATGCACAGAAGAATCCTGTTAAGGAATGTTGTGAGCAAGAAAAATCCAGAGTAACCAGTAGCTGGAGTTCTTTATTTAGTAAAGAAGGTTTCAATGAGGACTGTTGAGTGCACTGATTAAGGCAACATCCTTCCGAGCTCAGAAGGGATGTTTTGTCTGCTGTCATTAAGTGTTTGTAAAGCCTGCTTCTGTGCAGTTTCGGAAAAAGTCTTGCTTAGTGTGAAGTATATTTACTGAAGGCAGAATATTTGGAAAAGCTGCTAAAACCTGAGAAGTCTGTACTGAGCATGTGTGAACAGCACTCTCCTATCTATGTGCACCATCTCTCTTCCAATCCTCCCCATGCTACACAGCCTTTCATCTTGACAGAACTAGGGTAATCCCGTTTCAGGTCAGGAAGTGTATTTGTCTGACATAAATGCTGATGTATGCTAAATTTCAGGCTTTGGCTTTAAGGTCTGTGGGTGCACAGCACAAAGAAAAAATACCTGTCAGTTTGTGTGTGATGTTTTTTTAACGAGTAAAATAGACTTGAGTTTTCTCTTCCCCGAGTAGCAGAATGTTATTGTTAGGGGATTTTGAGGAGAGAAGGCTTTTGGTAAATTGACATATTTACCCTGAAAAAGGCACTTGACACTGCAAATTGGAGCTGAAATAGTTGATTATGACTTAACACATGACTGATTAATAGGGCTTCACAAGAAATGCTGGGCAGTCATTAATTTTAATCCTCTCTAGAATACAGTCATCTGAGAGAATCCTAAAGCCATATTACAACTAAAAGCTATATATAAAGTGAATGAATTAACAAATACTTCTTTTTTTACTATTTTTGTTCTGATTGTAATTCTGCTTATAACGGAATATGATAATATAATTCTATTCAACAAATGGAATTAATCTGGTATCTTTTTTTCTTACCTGGCATTACAAACATCTGTTACTCACCAGCTTCTGATTGGTCATTCATTTTCATACTGTTGCAACTGTTGGTGAATTTTGCATGCGAGTGCTTGGAAGCATTTGTCAGTACACGTTTTTGGTTTTTAAAAGCAGGTGTAGAGTAGCTAGTGAATGTTCGTTCTACAGTATTTGTTTACAGAATGGCTTTGTTTTAAAGATGGGGATACCAGCGCAACGGAGAGTGGTGATGAGGTTCCTGTGGAACTGTATACTGCTTTTCAACATACACCAACTACAATTACTTTAACTGCTACAAGAGTTACAAAAGTCAACGATAAGAAAAGGAAAAAAAGTGGAGAGAAAGAACAGAACATAGCAAAATGTAAAAAAGTAAGTGAATGTAATTTTTCTTTTTCGGACTATTCTATAAATTATAGCTATGTGACATCTCTTACCAAGAGACTGGTTTTAAAAATCAGGCTATTGTTACTAATAGTATTTTACTACCTGGGTTTAGATTGAAAAGTAATACTCTGCAGTAAATGATACAGTCTTCCCTCCATCTTTCCCCCCCACCCCCTTAATTCAAGTTAATGTACTAGCCATGAAAGTTCAATTTTATAATTGAGGCAGAATTTGTAAGGAGGAATTGCATTTACTGGACCACTTGATATAGTTGGAGGTGGGGCAGAACAGGCTTTGGATACCCAGAGAAGAATTCTGAGTCTGAAAAGTCGTCAGTTTTGGTTGTTTTAAGTTCAGAAGTGTTTGCTGTCAGTTGTCCTGATGCGACTTCATGTCTTTTTGAGTTGGAAATTGTGTAGAAATGTGCTGTCAAAAAGTTAGCTACTAAACTGCTTTGGTAAGCTGGATATTGACGTTACACTGTTTAGCTGCAGGTATAAACTGGAAGTCAGAATTAGTTAACAGATACCTTTTTGGAAATCTTGAGTAAAATATTTCCTTTTGAATGAATATCAATTTACTACTACATATTCTTCTGCTATCTCCCAGCATTGTGTAAGATGATTTAAAGAATGAGGTTTTGTTGTAAAATGACAAACTTCTTTCAAAAGTTAACATTATAGGACACCTGCTTCCCCCTCCCTTCTTTCTGCCAGTAGTGGGGTGAAGGATGTGGGCAATTGGCAGATTTAGCTGATAAGTATGGGGTGTTCTGGAAGTAACTTTTCGGTTACTTTGCCTTGAATTCTGAAATTCTAGAGGGTCATGTTGTAATACAGGGGAAAGGTAAGGGTATCTGGACTATTACCTCTGACATCCAGTATGCACTTAGCTTGGAATGCTGAGTTGTTTTTTAAAAATATATTTTGTGAGACATAACTTGTTGCTTTTTGAGATTTCAGCGTAGCTTGTTCTGTTGTTGTTGTCTTGCATGTTTTATTGAGAATGTTCTACATTGAAAAGCTGTTAATTCGTTAATAGATTTTAAATTCCTTAAGAGATTTTGTATTTCCTCCAAAGAATATAAATATCCAATTTTGTTTCAGGCATTTCGAGAAGGATCCAGGAAATCTTCACGAGTAAAGGTAATGTGATTTTGTTTGGTTTTTTTGTTTTAAACCTTAATTGTACATTACTTAAATAATACGAAGCATCAAGAGTGCAATTGGGGCTATATATTAAGCACTAAAATACTCTTGATAACTAATGTACTACATACGCATCAAGTAACTTTAAATTAAGGTGTGAGCACTACATCTTCATGTCCTGCAAAGTTAACAGAAATAGTATAGTGTAAATTTTTATTCTGAGAATACTTGTTTTTCAAGAGCCAGTGGAGGAACTAGGGCTCACTTGTGCTGTGCAAGGGAGTAAAGCTGAGTGCACACCTCATTTGAACTTAGTAGCTCCAGCTTTTCATAGCTCTAAGCAGCAAAATAATGAGATGGCTATATTGCATTTGAAAGCTGAACTAGTGATTCTGCTCTGTCATACCTCCATGTACTCATCTGGTGGGGCTCTACTCACGAGTGCTGGTATAGTTCAAAGAATAGTGTGGGAATGTCTGCTTTGTAAGATTTAAGTGTTACAGCAGTCTTTAAATTTTCTGTGAGATAGAAGTATGTGTGGTGTGAGAACTAGATATTTCCCATAGTTTATTCATCCTTGAGATATATTAAAAACAAGTGGGACACAATTTACATGTCAGATGTGTAAGTTGTGTCTTGCCAATAGTGAAGACAGAATTGGGAAAGAAAAATCTCTATTTTATGCTTCTTGAATATGGTGTTTGTATGGTTCCATTGTGTGTTTTCATGGTTTTCTTAGCATCACACCTCTTATTAATGCTGTTTGTGTGTGTGGCTCTGATGCAGAAAAGAATTGTAATCGGTAACAGGTAAATTGAATTGCTGAACTACTTGCTGTTTTATTAATGTTTAATAGTGTCTGTGCTCAGGTGGATAGAAAAGGGAGCGTTGGTTGGCTGCTGCTGCCCATAAGGAGCGTTGGTTGGCTGCAGCCTGGCTGCTGCTTGTGAGGTGTGGAAGTACAATGGCACTTCCTTCAAAGTGAAAGGATCTAAAGCACTGCAGAAGAGAATTGTTTAGTAAGGAACAGATAAGGGGAGAAAAATGAGCTGTGCAAAGCCTGTAACATTAGAGTCACAACCTTACTGTAGTAGGCATAGGGTAAGTAAAGTTTAGTAAGATGTGAAGCGAGAAGAAAAAACAGCATGACCTGTGAAGCTGAAAGGAGAAAGTCAAATCTGTGTATTATAGGATGGAAGCTGGAGTTTTTTGTATTTGCATGTGTTCACAGAAGTTGAGTAGGAAGGGAGATCTGACTCCAGCTCCTGCACTCATAGATTCATGATGCAGTGCAATTGTGGAAACCACGTCAGTCTCTGTTCTCATCCCGCTAAGAGTTAGAACACCTATTGAAGAGGGAATGTATTCCTGAACTTGGGTGATGTTTATGAAATGATAAAATTCGTAAAAGGACAAATGTAATGCTACTGAATTCAACTCAATGTTTTTAAGTAATGCAGAATTTTATACCGGACTCCCTAAAAAGAAAAACACCTTAAAACAATGGCATACATTTGCCCTTCATTTTGTGTCTTGTTGTGGACTTACTTTTTTTAATTTTAGTATCTTTTTCTTACCTTGTAGTATCTGATCACTTTAATTTTTAGGGCTCAGCTCCAGAGATTGATCCTACCGACAGTTCGAACTTTGGATGGGAAACTAAAATCAAGGCATGGATGGATCGTTATGAAGAAGCAAATAATAACCAGTACAGCGAGGGTGTCCAGAGGGAGGCACAAAAAATAGCTCTGAGATTAGGCAATGGAAATGACAAAAAAGAAGTCAGCACCAGCAATCTGATTTTCAAACCTCCAGTAGAGGTAATGAGCTGTGCCATGTTGTGTTATTGCATGCTGGTTTTGTGCCATGACAAAGATACTCATTTAGATGCCTTTTCTTTAAAAAGAAAAAAAAAAAAAGGGACTTCACGTTCATTTTTTGCATCTTGTCTCGCCAGATCTAAGCGTCAGAGTTTTAACAGCTTTGTCGGAATTTGTAATTGATTTTCGTACATCCTGTATCATCCCTGATAATGTTTACACTTGCATATCAATTCTCATAAAAATAACGAAGGTGCTAGCTTTAGCCTGAACATTGGATTGTCCTCAGACTGTTTTGTGGTGGGCATAACGGAGTAGATTTTGCTGCTGCTGTTTCTATGCTCTGTGAGGAATATCAGGAGCAGTTAGAGTAGATAGAAGCATTGAAGTTGGAATCTTTTTTTCTGCTTTGTGTATCAACATGTTATTTGTCCACATTTTTCTTTAAGAAATGGTAAGTCTGGTATTCATGATAGAATAGAATTTCATTTACCAGTTCATGAAGGATGTTCCTGATGGTAGGTGATATTGATACTGATTTCTGTTTTTACTCTTGTGATCCTGTAATTTCTAGTTTAGGAAGAAATTGTGCAGTGTATTTTTCTGTCCTTATTATCAGTTACTTACCAGCTTAAAATCAGAGCCATGTAACAGACCTTAGCATTTCATAGCAGAAATCTCAAGGAGTGGTTACTGTAGCAGATTAATGGAAGCATCTTTGCTTCTTTTCCTCAAAGACCATCATGGCATATGGGGCACCCTCCTTAGAGGAATATCCCTGCTTACAGAGCCTTTTGCCTACATAGAGGCTACTTCCTTTTTGATTGGCGATGACAGTTATGAGAGGTGTGAGTTCACTAATTGTCAGGGTATGTATTGGTTTTTAATTAAAAGCCATCCTTCCATCTAAAGATACGGAAATAAGAAAGTTGGAAACTCTCTCAGGATTCTTCTTTTATTTTTTATTATTTTGTTATTTTCCTGTTCTGTTTTTCCTTTAATGAATCATGAATGTCCTTTTATGTTTGCATGTTTTGTTTTGTTTGAAGGAACTGAAGCCTTTTGAAAGTGTTATGCAAAACAATGCAGCAATTCATCCTAGTAGTGGTGAGAGTTAAGGGATTACAGTACTTGAATTGTGAGAACATGAATATGTTGTTTTTCAGCCATGTACTGGAGAACTAGGGCTAAAGCATTCCTTGAATCTAAATTCATAACTAGTTACGTTGGTAGGGGAACAGGACAGTTAAACCTCTAGACTGATTTGATTAAACTACAAGAAGGAGGGATTTTTTTAGTTCATATAGAATTGTTTAGTAGTTGTGAAAGTATAATCTGCTGTTAATAGTAATGGAAAAATGGTAGAAAATGATACTTCATAAATTAACTTATGTCTTTATAGAGTTACGTGCAAAAAAACAAGAAAATTTTAAAAGCTGCCAAAGACTTGCCTCCTGACGCACTTATTATTGAATACAGAGGAAAGTTCATGCTGAGAGAACAATTTGAAGCTAATGGATATTTCTTTAAAAGGTTTGTTTATTCCAAATGTTTTAATACAGTAACTTTTAAAATGTTTTAACTCTTGCCTCAAGTACAAATGGGTCTTAGTTACCAGCAGTGCCTTGCATTTTACTGTTGTCCAATTAAAAACAATTGCAGCTGGAATCTGATCTCCCCCTACTCTTCTGGATAGCCTTACAGATCTGCTCTAAGATTTAGTTTCCTCTTTCTGTGTTCTTCCCTGGTTACAGGATTCTCTGCATTCTCAGTTGAGTAGTTGTGCAACTTTAACCAGAGGTTGGCAGGTTCTACCATACTAAAATAATTCAGAGGGTAATGACAAAGACATTCTCTTTTGAGAGAGAAAAGGATATTAAGTCCATCAGACCAAGAATGGAATTGGACATAGGTGAACTTGGGACCTTTTTACTGCCAGAATTCTCTAGCTGGTTAAGTTACCGAGCAATGCACGACTGCTGCTTTCTGCTTGTGGGTAATTTTCAGTGCTGCTATTAACTGCACAGACACACCTACTTAGGAAGTTGCAAGAGGCCTGTTGGAGGAGAGAGGACACAGAGCTTTTGCTCAGTAAAGATGGAAGGGTTCCCTGGCACTTGTAGTAGCAGAACCTGAAGCACCTCTTGGGAAAGTATTTAGATGCACCCTTTCTTCAGGAGGATTGGGTGCTGCTGATACTGCAGGTGTTAGGCAGGGATGTGGAGGCATTATTTTATTCTGGTTTTTTTAGAGGATTCCATGAGGCACCTAAATTTCTACCTGAGTTTCATTTTAGGACCTGCCATAAGAAAAGTTTAAGGAAGATGAAGAATCTTAACCTTGTGTCTTCCATGTCTAGTCTTTGCCCTGTTACTGTTCCTCCCTTTAGATCCTATGCAGAAGAATTACATGCAGGGCTGGAACTCAGACTTTTGGTATTCTGAGAATACATTTGGAGGACGTACCAGTTAGAATCATGAAGCTTAAATACAAACGTGTCATTCTCAGGTTAACCCACAAATTTGGTGTATCATGCCAAACATCATGTTACAAAGCTAACTAATGTGAAAAGTAAGTGATAGTTAGCATCTTTAAAAATGATAAAACTTTGGTTTTCCTATATCTTTTTCAGGCCATACCCATTTGTTTTGTTTTATTCCAAATTCCATGGGCTAGAAATGTGTGTTGATGCAAGGACTTTCGGAAACGAAGCTCGATTCATCAGACGGTCATGTACGCCAAATGCGGAGGTGAGCATATACGTGAAGTTAAATTAGGTTTTATTTACTTACTTACTTAGAAGTCCCCTTCTCCTTCAGTTTCCCAACTGATAATTTGAGCAATCCCTACAATTTCTGTACAGGTACTTTTAAAAAAAAACAACCAACCAACAAGAAAAACCCCAAACAATCCAAAGTCATTCATGATAATATAATAATATTGTTCTGAATATAGGTGAGGCATGTAATTGAAGATGGAACGATTCACCTTTATATTTACTCCATCCATAACATTCCAAAGGGAGCAGAGATTACTATAGCATTTGATTTTGATTATGGAAATTGGTAAGTATTTGAGCATGCTGTTCTAAAATACTTCTGATGCTTATTAAGTTATGTTGCGATTCAGGGTGGGTTTGTTTTTGTATCATTTACTTGCATGCTTTAATAACATAGGGCTCCTTAAGTATTGTATTTACAATGAACAGTGTGTGGGCAGGGCTTTATTTTTATTACTGCATATCTGTTGCTAATTTCAGCAATGTTGCAGTTACTTACAAATGATGTGGAAAAGATACAAGCTTAGGTGAATATGAATAAAGATGTACTATGAAAATTTATCATGTATAGGTGTCCCGTAGTGTGGGGAGTAGAAGGAAGAAAATCTAGAACTATTCAGTAATGCCCTATTTATTTCAGAGTGCCCCTGTAGTATAACTTCAGGAAGACAGCGTCTGTGGAATTTAGTTATAAAACACGTTTGTTTAATGTGTGATTAAGAATGTTAAAATACACTGAATGCTTAGTGCCTTAGATTCTGTAACCTATTACACGTTTCCCTGAATATAACTGCTGCTCTTTTGATGAATTGGGGAAAGGTCTAATAAGCTGTTGCCATTATCTGTAAGCATCGTTTTGAAATGGTAAAGGAAATAATGGGTTAAGTTCCACTCACATATGTAGGAACTGTTATTCAAACACCTCTTTGAAATCTGATGGCAAAATAAGGCCTTTGACTGATATACTCTAGTAATGGTTTCTCTTGGCTAGCAGGAAATGTTCTAGGGTATAGGTGTGTTGTGCAGGAACATCTAGGCTAATACTGACCTTGGAAACTGAAGCATCACGGAGCCTATTTCTGTATGTGCACTTGGTTGGGTCCAGAAGCAGTCCAACTGTTTCACATTTTGCTACACCAAGGTAATACGCTTTCCTGTGGTCTGCTCATAAGTCAGCTTGGGTGTAGTGCTGTGCAGATGTGCCTTCACTACTGGACCTGAACTAGTTATGTTCATAGAGTACTACCTGTGTTAATCAACTTGGGTTCAGACTAGCTCAAGGTACCTTGCACTGTTAAGTGTTGTAGATGTACTCCTACATCCCTCACACAAAGACGACCTGAGAAATTGCCTGGTTGATAGGTTTTGGGGGTTTTGTTATTTATCCTTTTAAAAGTTCATAGTAGGCTGTCAGCTGCAAGTACTAAACACAACTATGTAAGTTGCATGTGTTTGAATAACAGTTCATATATATCCAAGTGGAACTTAAAATTGTGCAAAGTGACTCCGAGTTCTTTCCAGTGTGCTCATTCTGTAAATTGTGTCTACTGTCTTTGCATAAAGCAAGAACTTTCCTTCCGTGCGTCTGTTAATTTCTTTAATGTGGTGGTTATATTTCCACCCAGGATATATACTTGGGTTTTAGATGTCTTCTGTCTTTTAAGCAAATTCTGTTAACCAGTAGAGGAGATTTTTGAATTACAGCACTATTGTATACCTTGGTGAAAACTTGAGTCAGCTGCTTTTAATATGGTTGGTTTGCATCATAGCAGATGTTCAGTATGAAGTGTATCAGCTTGTGTGATTTAGTATTGAAAAGTCTGGTTGCTGTACAGCCTAATCAAAATACGCCTTCTTGCATTTAATTACTTTTAGTAAATACAAAGTGGATTGTGCTTGCCTCAAAGAAAATCCTGAATGTCCAGTTCTCAGACGTTCTGAGCCTACAGAAAACATCAATACTGGATATGAAACCAGAAGGAAAAAGGGAAAGAAAGAGAAAGATGTTTCAAGAGAAAAGGAGACTCAAAATCAGAACATCACATTGGACTGTGAAGGAGCAGCAACCAAAATGAAAATCGCAGATAATAAACAGAGGAAGCTCTCTCCCCTCAGGCTGTCAATTTCTAATAATCAGGTATTGACACAAAGATGATCAGAAAGAAAAGCTTTTAAACACAAATACTCTCCTTCTGTAGTTACTAAAGGAATTTTAACAAGTCACTGCAAAGGGGTATGGAGATTTAGCAGAAATCATAATGATGGATAAGCTGTTCAGAATTTTTTATACAATTTTCAGTTTTCCTTAACCATAGAATCATAGGATAGTTTGGGTTGGAAGGGACCTTTAAAGGTCATCTAGTCCAGCTCCCCTGCAATGAGCAGGGACATCTTCAACTAGATCAGGTTGCTCAGAGCCCCATCCAACCTGACCTTGAATGTTTCCAGGGATGGGGCATCTACCATTTCTCTGGGCAACCTCTGCCAGTGTTTCACCACCCTTATCGTAAAAAATTCCATCCTAATATCTAGTCTGAATCCACCGTCTTTTAGTTTAAAACCATTACCTCTTGCCCTGTTCCAACAGTCCCTACTAAAAAGTTTGTCCCCATAATATTTGATTGTATTTAAAGATATGTTGGTTCCTATACCAGTTTTAACTATACATTTTTCCTCTGAATTTCTTTGTGGCTCTCTAATGTGAAAGCCTCATGTCATGCTTTCAGGAGCTCCGAGTCCATCGTGAAGTGTCTTTTGGTTAGTTGCATATGTTACTCAGGAGCATAGTATTTTAAACGTAGCAATAAGTAGCCCTGCTCCAGTTACAAATAAAACTTCAGCCCAGAATATTAAGTGTTGGCTGCAGCTCTGTGTAGAAGATTAAATAGAGTTTGGGGAGTCAGGAGGAGGAAGGTGTGTTCTGAAGCTAAATACTGGATAATAGGTGGATAGTATGATAAAGCTACCTGGTAGTCAATTTTAAATTAATCCTTCTTTTAATATGTCCGCTTGAAAGAACTAGTGGTAGAGATCAGTGAGATTAATAGCTGCTCTGCAAAATTAAGTTAAGTATTTAACATGAGAAGGTGGTTACTTTTGTAACTTTATCCTTTCTTTTTGGGGTTGGGGGTAATTGTTTTTCTTATGATGGGTTTTGATGATAATTTAGGAGCAGAGAGAAAGGAGTTATTCTGGGAGGGAGCCATTTCCAAGTTTTTGATCTTTTAACATCACTTAGGAGTGAAGGAAATAAGGTGAAAATTAGCATATTGACCCCCCGTTTTAATAAGATGATCCAGTTGTTCTGGGGTTTTAGAAGCTAAATGGCTTAAAAATGCTTGGAAGCCCAGAAGGCATGGCATGTGACTGTTACAAATTATGATCTCTAGAGGCAACATTTAAACTTTCTCATCTTAAGTGATTTTTTTGTTTTTATGTTTGCGTTTTATTCTTAACAAGTGATAACTGGTATTTGGAACCTTCTCCTGAGCTTTTAACATAATATACAGTACTTAGAACAGTCACAGGAGAATGCGTATTGTTTTTCAAAACTGAACTTAAAACGGTAGGAATTGTGAGAAGAATAAAGCTGTTGAAATGTGTATCTAAACATAGAAGCCAGGCAATTAATAGCTTTTTTTCCCCTGGGGTGAAATATGTAATGCTAAGATAAAGAAAGCGTATGGGAACATGCAAATGTACTTTTAAGACAAATGTTAAAAAAATCCTTGTCTAGTCCTTTATATAAAAGTGAAATTGCATATCGACTAGTGAACACTTAACTCTTTTCAAAGTTACTGTTTCATGTTGTGGGTGTTCCCCCCCCCCCCCCCCCCCCCCCCCCCAAAAAAAAACCCCAGAAAACCATTATTAGCTAACTCTTGTGTTTCCTTATGGCATGCCCCTGTCATTAGATTCTATAGTGAGAGTTTAAATGGAAAATGTGACTTTACTAGAATAGAATGTACTTTGAGCTGAGAAGAACCGCTATGTAATTGTCTGTTAACATCTCCTTTGACATTCACTGTATTTCACTAAAACTAATGCCTTTTTTTTTTTAAAAAAAATGGGTGTGTAATGTACAGCTCCTAATTCTTCAACTGATTATGAAGTGGCTAGATCAGTGGCCAGTATTAGTGCCCAAAAGTTTCTACTGGTTTGGAGGTTTAATTCTGATTTTTTTGGTGATGGGGTGGGGGAGTGGGGATGGAACCCCAAAATTTCAAGATTAGTATGCTAAAGAAAAAAGATACAGATGTGTCTAAGATCAGAATAGAAAAGATGTAGTCAGGTGACGCTATTTACAGGTTTTATACAAAGGTACAAGTGGATATTAGGGGTTTTCTTTACATTTTTGTCTTTATAGGCTCAGTTACTTTTTGATGTAGTGATCTGAGGATTCTTAGTTCTGTGTAGCTTTTAGTTTTCCCTAGTTTGCAAGAGTAGTAGAGCTTCTGTAAAGCAGTCATTTCCATCTTTCAGGAGCCAGATTTTATTGATGATATAGAAGAAAAAACTCCCATTAGCAATGAAGTAGAAATGGAATCAGAGGAGCAGATTGCAGAAAGGAAAAGGAAGATGGTAAGTTGGGAAGCAAGTAGCTGCCTAAAGCTGTCACTGAGGCTTAGTGACACCTGCTCTTCCCATGCTAATTGCTGCCTTTTTTATAGGCTTGTAGAATCTGAGTATATATGAAGTCAGATCCTTACATGCACTTCAACTTAAAATGCAAGGCTTGCTGTTTGAGAGCATTTCACCTGGCTTGATCATTGCTTTCTGACAAAAACCTGCTTTTATCTTCAAACATGTATAATTTTCTGTTGCCTTTAAAAAAGACATTGTAGGAATCATCTAGGTTTTATTTTCTTCACTCTTTATTACTGCATGTTATTTGTAATGGCTATTTTATAGATAGTATTGGGAGTCAGGATTTTTGCCTGACTTTTTATGAGTTCCCAACTTACAAAGCCTCAGAAATCCTTATTTTCAGAGGTTGGTAGAACAGTGTTATGAAAACTGGCATTTTAAAATGTGCTTTTCTTGTTAGGCATTCAAAATGTAAGATACTTGAAATTACTAGTGAAATCAAAATCTTGTCCAAATTATATAATGAAATACTAATATTTGGACCTTTCATTTTATTGTTTGTGCTCACAGAACTTCTGATAAGTGGAGTTCAAAGTGGCACCAAAACTGTCTGCATTTGCCTGGACCTTAAAAAAAAAATAAAGGGGGAGGGGGTATACATTCCTTTTGGTCAGTATTTCCTACAACTGTCAGTAGCAAAATTGATGAGCATTGTGTTTATTAGGCATCAGAAAGTAAAATCTGCTCAAGTAAAATTTATATTTTAATAGGAAATCTGACAAGTGTCAGCATGAGCTCTAATATGAATGTATAACAGTGTCTTGTCATGCTTTTGAGGAATGATTCTCATCAAACACTGTTGGATGTATTGGTTTTGCTCCAGAGATGTGCAGGCCTTTTTTTTGGTGGTTTTTTTTTTTTTTTTGGCACTTTACATTTCTATTCTTACTAAAGCAAAGCTCTCTGTAAAACTTAGTTCCAGCAGAGTTGCTGTAGTAGTTCAAGATGTAATTATTGCTCTAGCTCCATTATGAGGATTGCAAATAACTGCAGGTTTGCGTGTATTTTACCAAGCAAACAGAGGCAGGTTCAGTGGCAAAAACAAAATTGGGTTCCTCATTCATTCATATGAGCAATATATTTGCAGGTATTGCTCTTTCTTTGATATAAACTTACTGTTGCTATCAATGCATTGTTGAACTGCAGGCATTTATTAAAAAAAAAAAAGTTTCCAACAGAAGCTTCCAGTTCTGCCATGTCTGTATTGTCTTAAGCAGAGTTCTCTGCAGATGAAGAGATGTGCCTCTGTACAGCACTAGGACCTGAATTACGGATAGACAGAAAACTTAGCTTTTCTGTGTGACCTAATGTTACCTTATTTTGAAATAGTGATTCTTGGTTGTTGACTGTATGTTTTGATGTAGTTTGTGACGCTTGAAAAGTTGAGTCAGACGATAATGGAGCTTTCTGTTGTTTCATATATGTATTAGTATTTCATATCTTTCTTGTCATTAGTGTTTCATTGCTTTTAAATACTATACATGCAAGTAAGTGGCTCAGAGCTATGTGTTCTTTTTATGCTTGCAGGCCAGTGAATTACTAGTAAATCACTATTTTTAGCAAGCTCTTAAATCCAGAGCAGGACCTTCTTGTTTGTCAGGGTTAGTATGAATGCAAGCCTTTCTTCAGAAGTCTGTAATAATTGCAGTTACTGTAACATCTCCCTTTCCTTTGAGCTTTTGCTGAAATTGATCTGCATGTCAACACAGAGTGAACAAGTTCTGAAGTGCTTTAGAAAAAAAAAAGTATTTATTTACATATGGGAAAGATTATGATTGAAACTTGATCATGACTATTATTAAATCCATCAGACAAGAGAAGAACGGAAAATGGAAGCTATCCTGCAAGCTTTTGCCAGACTAGAAAAAAGAGAAAAAAGAAGAGAACAGGCTTTGGAAAGAATCAGCACAGCAAAAACTGAGGTTAAATCAGAATGCAAGGAAGCACAGATACTCAATGATGCTGAATTTATCCAGGTAGTTATATGGAACTCTTTCCCCCATGCCCCCCTCCCCCCTTAAAGCTAGCTTTTAAAATGGTATATTTTGTCGGTTTGGATGTCGAGCTGCACTTCAAGATGTATGAAATAGTTGGTGTGGTGGTTCCCAACCCCCTGCCCCCAGACTCAAATATATTTGATCAAAATCTGTATAGTTCTTTGACATTATATTATGTTAGCTCCTGATTTAATTTTTTTCAAGAAAATATGTATAGAATTCATTTATGAGGAATTTCAGCTACATTAGTTTATGCAAGTATGCACACCCACCCACCAGCTTTATAATTGGGGTCTCTTTGAAGTTGAGGATGGGAGGTGTTTCGCTGATGCCGACTTTAGCCACAGGAGGTGGCTTTCCTTAGGCACGCTCTATAACCACTAGAGAACAGCTGGCTTCTTTAGCGGGTTATTCAGGAACAGATTATAATCCTCTCTTTTCTTTTAAAGGAAAGGAATTATTAAGACATAGTTTGTTGTGAGTTCTTGCAGATGGTACTTAATGTTTCACAAACAATTTCTTACTCTATTGTTGCTGGATGCTAGTATGCTTCTCACCTTGCAAATAGTCCTACAGATTCTCAGTTCAGGTTGTTTCCCTGGATAGTATCTGTCAGCATGCTGTCACCTTTTGTGACAATGCTAACCACTTGGTAAACTGTAAATTACAAAAAGGATATTGAAATGAAAGACATCATGATGTAAACAGCTGATTTCTGGCTTATGGATGAATGAATGCGGTATGGCAGTTCTTATGTATATCTGGTGAGCTGATCAGTGACTGGTGTGTATGAATACTCTGCTAGTAGCATATCATGTGCTTGGGAGGAAAATAAAGGAAATACTCTAGTTTTCCGTGAAGAAGGGTAGAAATATTATCTCCGAAATACTCTCTTTCTAACAACAAAGATGAGATAGAGGCTTTTTGGACCTGTAAAGGAAGGGGGAACTGACATTTTGTTTTAAGATAGATACGTATCTTTACATGTGTTGGGGGATCTGTTTACTAGACTTCTATTTTGTACCAGGAACCAGCAAAAGAAGAAACTGCCACCAAACCTACCCCAGCCAAAGTTAATAGAGCTAAACAGAGAAAAAGCTTCTCACGAAGTAGAACTCACATTGGACAACAACGTAGACGACACAGAACTGTCAGCATGTGTTCAGATATCCAGCCATCTTCTCCTGATGTGGAAGTAACTTCACAACATAATGAAACTGAGAATGCTGCACTGGTAGCTGAGCCTGAAACAGAAACTGTTGTTACAGAAATGGTTACTGAAACAGAAGCTCCAGCACTTAATAAATGCCCTACTAAGTATCCTAAAACAAAGAAGGTATGTCTCTTAAGGGATGGGGAGAAGAGGATGCACTTTAACAGAGTTTTTAAAAAATTATGGACTGCTGCATCAGTATGCAACTATATATATATTTTTAAAAAAATGTCAACTTCTTTAAAAAGTACCATTACATAGTCACTCATTGGTAATAAATTAAGAGATCAAAAAAAGGTATGTGTGACATCCATTGGTAGAAGTTATTTTGGATTTTAAGAAACTTCCAAAATACATCTTTCGGAACAATTTTGGAACAAATGTTTTCTAAGGGAAGTACTTTCTAAATGGACTGAAATAATATACATAACCAAAACATAATTATAGGCTGTTAATTTGAAAGGAAAAAAGAAAAGGAAATAAAAGCTGCCTTTCCTTCCTTTGTTCATCAGTATGCTTTAGAAGGTATGTCAGTGGTAGCAAACAGAATATCTCAAATCATTAACTTCTAGTACTTTTGAGATGTCTGTTCTGAAGTAAATGGATTTAAACACAAAATTTATATGCGTGTTTGGAGGGAAGATTGTTTACTCTTTTTAGTGCTTTGTGAATTTTTTTTATTGGACTGCATTGTAAAAAGCTTGAAGAAATGCCACAATATTTAAAGACACTTGAAAAAAATCTTAAGTCTGCAAGTGTGAATAAAGCAGTAAAACTTTCTGCTTCAAAATTCTGCAGACTGCATTAAAAAGTGACTTTTTTCAGCATGCTTTCCAAATTGTTCTGAAAATGTTATTTGGGGGAGGAAGTCATAGGTTGAAACTTCTTGTCAGATGAACAATAAGAATTTCAAGATGGTTTTATCTTTAAACGCCCAAACATACTTAACTTCATTTTTTTTCCAAAAGGCACCTGGGTTGTCCTGTAACACTGCTTATTGCATCACTGTTAAATTCTTCTCAGAGGGGAGATGAGAATCTTTCTTCCTTTTTTGTGTGTTGCATAGCAAAAAAGGAAGGTATCCAAGAAGCCTGAATTTTACTGCACTCTTTGCTGTTTCATAGTATTATTAAGGATAAATGTCTGTGAAATGTCTCATTGCATTGTACCCTGTGTACCCTAAGTGAGGAGGAAGTCCTGCTTTAAAAATGAATTAATAAATATAAATAGGTTTGTAAAAGACGAGCAAATTAAAATTAAATATATTATGATAATCTGTATTAAAGCCTTAATATCATATTAATAATATTTAATGTGCTATTTTTGCATGTCCTTAACTTTGGACCATTGTAAAATTTAAGAGGTTAGTGTCTCTGTCAATAAGAACTAAAATCCACTGGCATGTTTTTCAAAAACACTGAACTAGCTAGGGAAGAATACCCTTTTTTGACAAGTGTGCCTTGGTAAATGTGTTGTAATTTAATACAACTACAATAGTGAAGAATGTTCAAGGCGTCTGCCTGATATGTCGACTGAAGCACAGTCCTGACAGTCAGAAATCTGATGAGGAGTTTACTGAATTCTGTTACACTATTTCCCCTCAGCCTTAGGTGCTCAGGCACAAGTTTAGAATTTTTCTTGGAATTCTGTTGCTAAATTCACATCATAAGTACAGTTGATCTGGGCACTTGTGTAGTATAGAATTAAATACAAAAGAACTAAATGCTAGTTTACAAACAAAAAAAAAAAAAAGAAAGAAAGAAAAAACCAAACACCCCCCCACACACACCCCCCCCACACACACACCCCCCAAACCCCCAAAACTTTGGTATGTAGCAAATCTATACTGAATCCTTCTGCTGTCCCCATTATTTCACCAAAACTGTCCTCATTCTTGCCCTGTGTATTCTTAAGCTTGCAGCCTGGAAACTAGCTGTTTTCTGGTTTGTGTAACAGTTGACTAGGTGAATAATTAGACTAAAAAAATGTCTAAAAGCCACTGATAAAAACACTCATAAAACACTAAATTTTTTCTTCTCTCTCTGTTTAGCACTTGGTCAGTGAATGGTTAAGTGAAAAGAGTGATAAAACAGGGAAGCCTACAGACAGTCTATCAGAAAGGCCTCTGCGCATAACTACCGACCCTGAAGTTCTGGCTACTCAACTGAATTCTTTACCAGGTCTCACTTACAGTCCACATGTATATTCAACTCCAAAGCACTATATTCGTTTTACTTCACCATTCCTTTCAGAGAAGAGGAGGAAAAAAGAACCTGTGGAAAACATTACTGGCTCTTGTAAGAAGGTAACGCTTCCCTTCATTATGGTTTCACATCCCGTATTAATTAAAAATAAGTCTGTATTTGCTAGCACAAATTCAGGCAGAAAAAAGCTGGAGCAAACCAATTGCCACGTGTAATGTGTTCTGAAATGTTTGTCATTAAACTGTTAAGTCACTGACTTGAACTTGTTTTATTACAGCGTTGGTTGAAGCAGGCTTTAGAAGAAGAAAATTCAACAATGATCGATAGATTTAATTCGCCATTGCAAGAGAGGTCTAGAAGTCCAGCCATCAATGGTGAAAATAAAAGTCCTTTATTACTGAATGACAGCTGTTCCTTAACAGGTGAAGCTTTTACTAATACAATACATAAGAGCTGTGTCAATGCAGAAGACTGTGGTTTGTAAAGTGATAAGTTAATGAAAATTCCAGGGGTATTTGCACTGTTTTCTGATACTTCCTTTGAAATAAATGCTTAGTTGTAGAGTGGTTGGGATTTTTTTCCCCCTTTAATGTCCAATTGATACTAGAGAAGTAGCTGGCATATCTCATAGTGTTTACAGTCAACAAAAGACCAGTGGTTTTGACTATGAATATTAAGAGGTTAGATTATAAATTCATTTTCCATGCTGTTCTATATATTCAGAATTCCTTTTAAATTCAGTAGGCCTGTGTTGCACACAGGGGGAAAGCTGTGTAATCTTTTAGGCATAATACAAAACAGGAATATGCTAAAAACTAAACACACTTCGTAAGGGTATGGAGCGTATTGGATAATTCCTGTGTACACTCCTGAACTTGGAATTTTCACTTGTTAGCTAAACAGTAGAAGTTGACTTTTGCTTTTCTGGAAACATGGGCAGTTCTTTCCATCACCCTAGTACACAAATGTCAGTTACTGATGTATCTGTAGGCTGTTAAGAGTTTATTTTTAAGGAAGTTTGTAGGCTGTTAAGAGTTCATCCTTCAGGAAGCCTGCCCTTAAGAGATTTTTGTAGTCTTGCTAATTTTTTAATGGGGAGTTCATAATTTCATTACATCAATTACTTAAACAACTCTAAGTGGGTACTATATCTAATCTCTCCTACCTTTTTTTCTAATTTTAACACACAGATCTAACCACACCACTAAAAAAACGAAGACTGTATCAGCTGTTGGAGTCTGCATTCTCAGAAACCTCCACACCTACTCCTTCTCCATATGCCACACCAACTCACGCTGACATCACTGCCTCCGAGCCATCATTGTTTGCTACTCCTCCTAGGGTCAAAACAGAAGATGAAGCTTGTAGAAATGGTTACAAACCCATATATTCACCAGTTACTCCTGTAACTCCATGTATACATGGAAATACCATGCACTTTGAGGTGAGATTTGTAATGAATTTCACTGTGTTCAGAAAATGTGTTTAGACATTCTAGTGTAAATTGGTATTTTTACTCCTGCTACAAGGAGGGGGGGTTACGTTTCTCCAGGCTAAGAAAGAAATTGACTTAAATTTTATTCTTATTTATTTAGAATATTTCCTCACCTGACAGTTCCCCAGAAATAAAAAGGCGAGCTTACAGTCAAGAGGTAAGGACATTTGCCAAAAAATGCAAATGATATCTTGATTTCACCTGTATGGCTGTTACTGTTCTTAGTAAATGCTTTTCACCAGCCATGGAAAGTTTCCTGGAATGTAACGGGTGGCTTCCCTATAGGTTTTATTTGCTTATTATTGTATATTTCAACTTTACCCATTTCATTTTCTGTCTTAAACTGGTTTCTCTCTCCTCTTTTTCTGTATCACTTAAAAATCCTGATGGCTGTCATGGAAAGGAATAACTACTGCAATCTATAGATAAGAACAGAAAACCAGCAGTTGTGCTTTTCAGGCTGTAATTAGATTTAAATTAACATTTCTCCTCATTACCAGCATCTCTTAATTGTTTTTGTTGAGCCTAATTATGCTCAGAGTGAGAGAGCAGAGCAGAAAGGTAATAAATGGGTTTAGGTGGATTAGTTCAGGTGCAGCAAGTGCTGTTGGAGTTCACCTGGTGCTGCCAGCCTGGGGGGTGGATGTGTCCTGCTGCGGGGCTGAGGGCAGCCTGGCTCTGAAACACAAGAACTCCCACCTGGAGCTTGAATTCGGTGTGATAATGACACAATTTGCAAAAAGGTGTTGAACTGTAAACTTAATGGCACCCAAAAGGAATAGGTAAAAATAAGTAACAAAAGATTTAGTGGGTTATACTAAGGGAGACACTCACTTCTGGTGAGTCATGTAAATGAATCATCTAAATACTCTGCCCTGGGAGTTAAGCACATATATGTATATTTCTTTCAGGTCAAAATCTTAACAAATGTTGCAATACACAAGAATTTTTATACAGGGATAGTTGTCAACTGAATTTAACAATTATTTCTAAACTACTGTAATTGAATATTTTAATGCTTACCTGACTCAAAAAGAGGGGTTTTACTTAGGAACTTTTGCTTTGTAATACAAATAATTTTAAAAGGATTCATGAAAACCTTAAAACATCTTGGTTTAGAGAAGATACTTCCAGCCATGGATATGTGCTGAGTTTTTCATGGTTAATACAGTTTTAAGAAGTACAAAAGTTAGTTTCTAAACTTAGGAACTCCCCCCCAAATACTGGTTTTAATACTGTCTTAAAATTCTAAAGTGTCTTGGAAAACCTTGGGTGTCCTGTCCCCCATGTTGTGTCCCACCCCACCCCCTGAAATAAATGTTTTGACAACGAGGATCCCTTTTATGTTGCGTTGAAGCAAGTGCTTTGTAACTTCCTGGCCAGGGACTTGCTCCTGTTGAAGCTCCTCTCCTTCCTCTGCTAGTCATAAATAAAACCTAGCATTTAAAGTTTATTTTGGCTTTGGTTAATGTCATAGAATCACAGAATGCTTTGGGTTGGAAGGGACCTTTAGAGATCATCCAGCCCAACCCCCCTGCAGTGAGCAGGGACAGCTTTAACCACATCAGGTTGCTCAGAGCCCTGTCCAACCTGGCCTGGAATGTTTGTAGGGATGGAGCCTCCACAGCCTCTCTGGGCAACCTGTTCCAGTGCTTCACCACCCTCATTGTGAAAAATTTCTTCCTTGTATCTACTCTAAATCTATTCTTCTTTAGTTTAAACAATTACTGCTTGTCTTATCACAACAGGCCTTGCTAAAAAGATTGTCCCCATCCTTCCTGTAGGCCCCCTTTGAGTACTGAAAGGCCGCAATAAGGTCTCCTCGCAGCCTTCTCTTCTCCAGGCTGAACAACCCCAACTCTCTCAGCCTGGCCTGTGTGTTTTATTAAAATACTTTTACCTAATACATGGCAATAGTAGAAATAAGTGTCTGGC
Source organism: Pelecanus crispus (assembly GCF_030463565.1). Taxonomy (NCBI): domain Eukaryota; kingdom Metazoa; phylum Chordata; class Aves; order Pelecaniformes; family Pelecanidae; genus Pelecanus; species Pelecanus crispus. The sequence goes on from NC_134643.1 coordinate 15,598,083, forward strand.
TGTAGGACTGTCTCTTAAAAATAGATAAATTCATGGTACTGGAAGGCCTTTAATCCCCCTTAAAGGCACAACTGAATGTCAGAACAGTTCCAGTTTTGTTGCAGTATGGAAAAATAGTTGACGTGCTTTTTTTTCATGCAGGGATATGACAGAGCATCGATTCTAGCACTGAATTCTTTCAGAAATTCCAACCTGACAGAAATGGGCCTGCAAGAAATAAAGACTATTGGATATTCCAGTCCAAGGAATAGGACTGATGTCACACGGCAGTGCACTGGAGAAATGGAATCTGTGTCAGACCTCCAGCTGGGACTCGAAGTAATTGAGCAAAGTGCACTGCATAAAAACCTGGAAGCCCCCGCACATGATAGGACTGATTCAAACAGCCAATTAGAAACTGCTCATTGTGGACGGGGCACAATTTATTCTTCCTGGGTAAAAAGTCCCGACAGGACAGGTGTAAATTTCTCAATGAATTCTAATTTGAGGGACTTGACCCCTTCACATCAGTTGGAGGTAGGAGGTGGATTCAGAATAAGCGAGTCAAAGTGCCTGATTCAAGACGATGCTAGAGGCATGTTCATGGAAGCATCTGTTTTTTGTACTTCAGAAGATGGAATTGCATCTGGCTTTGGAAGGACTGTCAATAATGACAACTTGATGGATGGAAATTGCACACCCCAGAATCCTCCACAAAAGAAAAAGGTTGTAATTTTAAGAATCATTTGGTCTGTCTTACATAGTCTGCTAATGATATTTCTACAACAGAAAGAACCATAATATAATAAAAACCCAACTGATGGCTCATTCTTAGATACTACAATGTAGTAGACGTTATTCAGGGGAAATAATGATGAGCAGAGAGTAAAGCTGCATACACCCATTAGTAAATTTATTTTTTCCAAGTGATAGATACAAGCTCACTTTTATTTCATGAGTCTTAAATTAATTGCTCAATAAATAATTGCTTTTCAGGTTTGAAAATGGTTGCTTATGCCACCAAGTATTACAATATTCTATTATACAGAATATATACTAGCAGCATAGAAAAAATCATATGCTGTGAACAGTTGTTATGAAGCACTGCAAGAAATTGCAGTAACAGATTTATGATACTGAGGCTTTTAAATGCCAGTTTTTATATGCTTACAGTATCTTGGTTTCGCTGTTAGGACTACACAGAAGTCCTTAGTTCCAAGAAACCTTCTTCTTGGCTTAATTTATTTTTTTATAAAATACTGTGTTTGGAAAATAAGCACAATCTAAATTTGCTACTCTCATGAAACAGTTCTTGTAGGTAAGTTGTGTGGTCATGGGCAGCTCGAACCAGAATTGGAAGTTACCCTGCATAACTGTCTTTGCACTTTACTGTCAGGCTGTTAGGCTCCCTTTGCTCCTTGCAGAAAGGATGACAAACGTGGGAGGTAACAGTCTCCAACACAGCAGCTTGCTAGTTCTGTCTCATACCAGACTGTAGTAATCTTTCTTGTTTGAAAGATGTGCTTTCTTTTCTTTATGGAAGTAATGGTCAAGGGGGTGGGGGCATACTCTGTGTGTGTATGTGTGTGCACAGTGGGTTCTGGTTTTTTGGTCCCATCGTACCCCCTTGTACATGCCTGCTCCTCTGCTCTGAGGGCATCCTGCTAGGGAGCACTCACAATTCTTCCTTCAGAAGTTCTCCATCAGAACTGGATTTTTGTTTACTTTGCTTCAAACTGAGACGTAACTGAAGCAAGATAGTAGGAGCTCTGCTCTTACCTGGTCCTGGTAATTTTCTAGATCCCATGTGTGTTACTGTAACCCTACTGTTTTGGCAAAGCCAAAAAAACATAAAAGCAGCCAAAATTTCTGTAGCTTCACATTCTTCTTTGTCTGAAGGTTAAATTAATTTCTTTTTAAATCCCAGCAACACTCAGTGCTTCAGTGACCTTCCCCCTTTCTCTTGCTGACAAGGATTCTTCCAGGTTGTTATTGCTGAGGGCTTTTGCTATGCTAATCCCTAAATGAAAAAAGGTGTGGCTTCCCCCTCATACACACCTCCCCACCCCCTGGATTCAGTCTCAGTTTGAAGAAACAACCAGAGAAAATTGTAGCTGCACCCCTGAAAGAATGGGTTTTAGGCTTTCCAAGGACATAGGAAAAAAGGCAGTCTTCTACAGTGTAAAAAGGGGGGTGAATCTCACCTGAGGTGAGAATTCAGGAATTTTGTAGGAGAGTAATAGAAGCCTTTCCTTAGGATCACATAAGACATGAATGTCCTTATGCAGTTGTTAAAGGAGGTTTTTCCATATTTCAGCATTTCTGTCAGTGTTCGCTCCTCTTCTCTCACCACTGGACAAGTTCATCCCATTTTGATACGGTCCTGTATGTAGCGGCCACACTGCATAGATTTCATCCATTCTTAACACTTAAGCTTTCTTTAAAGCAATATTCTTCCAGGGATCCCAGTCATGTGATGTGGAAATTATATAAATCATTTCAAAGCAAGATCAGTTCTTAATCTAAACTTTATTTTACAAAAAATCAAGTATTTTTAACTGTTCTTACCCTGACATATAGGTGAGTCTTTAATGGATAGAACTGTTTAAAAACAAACAAAAAAACCCCTGGGACTGCAAACCAAGCAGGCTGCCTTGGTTTCTCTCTCTGTGTAGAAATGGATGTCCACTTTTATTGAGGACTAAGCCAGTTAAACATGAATTTTTTTCATTATTGCTCTTCAGTTTCTTGTTCTGGATGCTATATGGTTCAGAGTAGGTTGCTGATAACTAAAAGAAAAGGTGTAAAGACATTGTCATTTCCACCAAACTAGTTTCCTTTACGGAATTTAAGCAGGTCTGAAGGTCAGTATTTCAGCTTTCTGCTTCAAATCCTGAAGATACATGGTGAAAACATTTGAAAATTTATTTTTCTCACTCAGGGTAACTTACTAACATATAAACGGTTTTCTTTTCTATAGAAGCTTCTGTGTTGTGATTTTATATACATATAAAGTAGAAACCACTTTTCCCTTCATGTGTCATCATTTTTTGGTAATAAACTTTACTTGGAATTTAGCATTAAAGTACGTTCTTAATTAGCCTCTTTTAGAGTGCAGTAAAGACACAAATTCAAAATAAACTGGGAAAAGAATGAAAGTTTAAGTTGCAAATTCTGTATGTTAAGAAAAATGTGTGCAGAGCTTAGAGAATCCTTTGATTTATGCAGTGGAGTGAAGCAGAAGCGTGGTGGGTTTTTCCTATTGAGGGGATCAGACTGAGAGCAGGATGTGACATCTCTTTAAAATTAGCTTTACTGTATCAGCAGATTCTTTCTAATGCTGCAGTTCCAGGAAAAACTGTGAAGTCCCTTGTAGCTTCAACCAACAGTATTGACTTCAGCAGCGAATATTTTGCTGATCTGCATCATCTTCTGCTTCTTCCCTGAGGCAAAACGCATACTTCCTTCTCTTGACAGAAGCTTTTCTTTACATCGTCCTTATAGTCATTAGTTGGTCAGTACTCTGTAAATTCACTGCAGATGTGGTGAAATACCTTCAATTAATCTGTCCCCATTTTCTTTTAGAACCAAGTAAATGGTATGTCTTACTGAAAGAATAACTAATTGAAAGTGTCAGGAAGGAAACAAGTAAACTTCCCTTCTAATGTTTGTTTTGGTTTGTGGTGTGTTTTTTTTTTTTTTTTTTTTGTTCTTTTCTCCATAGGTATCCTTATTAGAATACCGTAAGAGACAACGAGAAGCTAGAAAAAGTGGCTCAAAGACAGAAAACTTCCCCTTGGTTACTGTATCTCCTCATGCTGCTGGTGGAGGAAATATAAGTAGTAACAACGGTGCTAACGATGGGTATAACAACAGTGGTGAAAATGGGGAGCAAACTGATAACGCTGCAAGCCTGCCTTTACCACTGCCAACTACTGTTTATAATGCAGCTCCAGAAGACATTGGCAACAACTGTGCAATTAAGGAATCTTCTTCCAGTGAGAAGAATGAACCAGAAGTTCAGTGGTAAGCCACAAAACTATAGGAATAAAGTGCTGAAGAATTATTTACTTAATTCTAAGTCTTTTCTATTTGAAACCTAGTTTTCTTTGATAAGGGTGCGGTTTCAGATGACTGATTAGAAGCCCTTTTTTCAGATTAGTAAAGAGTTGTGTTACCTCTTTCCTCAGAAATATAGCAGATACCTCATAAACATTAGAATATATGAAAATTACCCATAAGATATAGGTTAACTTATTTTCTTTCTGCTTTGCTTTTTTATTTTCTGAGAGCAAAATAGGTATTGGTTTGAGCAGGACAAGTTGCCTAGTTCTGTAGATTATAAAATTGCGTAGGTAAAGTACAGTTGGCATCAGTAAGTAGGTGTGCTCCTTCCACCACTGCACGAGTTGGGCTGCATGTGCTTGCTAAGGGGGGAGGAGGGAGCAGCAGTAGGATGTGTAATCATCACAGCTGTAATGGCTGTGAGGGTTTTGAGTCGGATTCTCAGCATGACCTTGGCTCTGCACTCATGTCCTTGTATCTCCACTGCTTCATCTGTGGGCCAAGGAGGATATTCTTCATCTTAAATCTCCAAATTTTCCAAAAGTACTGTAGGGAAGAAGGGTGGAACAGGAGAGTAATCTGTATTGATTAGCAAAAGTTTCTAGAAGACTTTAGGAAGTCTCTTTTTCAGTGATTTGGCTGGAGTGTGTTTGTGGCGTTTGCTGTTGCTTAAGTGCAATGTGCAGGGCTGTGTGCAGTCTGCCTAATGGTTCCTTCTGCTCAGGTATAGAGCGTGTGCTGATACTTGCATCGTTGTTTATGATCATTAAATGGTTCCCCTGTGTGCAGACCATATGTTCTCTTGGATGCCATGCCAGATACTCTGACAACCAAAAATCCTGGGGAGAGATACAGTGTGAAGGGGGATGAGATAGAACGACTTCAGTCTGTATAAATATTACACAACATCTTTCCACCAGATTTTTGGTAGCCTTAAGGTAGATGGTCAACTGTGGTGAAGCTGTCTCCAAAATGTTACTAGCACAAAATAAACCCTGCAGGTGTTCTTTATGCTGTAGTGAAGGCCTAACAGAGTTGGGGATGAACATGGGCTGAGGAGTTGAACATCCTTCTGCTCAGATGCTCCAGCTATTCCAGAGTAGAAGGATTTTGCAGAGCCTGTTGAAGGGAGGACATAAGTGCAGTCTTCAAAGTTTCACTGAAAAGGGACTGTAAGTTCAGTGTGCAGAAACTAGCATACTATATTGTAAGCAAAGAATGTGGACAACGGGCTAAACAGGGAAGAATGTTTGTAAGTTTTTGCAGTAATCCTGCAGACAGCACCAAAATTTATTTTAGTACAACAGTATTGTAATGCTGTACGTTCTTGCCTGAAAGAAAAATCGAGTTTTGTAGAGTGCCGTCATTTATGTTGTTCTTGATCAGATTGTGATTGTCAGATGTAATTGATTCTGAGAGGGAAGATACGACTCTCATTTCATACCCACTATCTGGCAAGTTAAATGTAGAAGCTTAAACAGAGATATGTTTGTGGGATCCACTATTAAAGAGCAAATTCTTTATTTAAAAAAAACAAAAAAGGCTATTTCCAGCTTTGGAAGAAGACAGTTTTCTACAAATGGAGACTGTGAAGCAGTGCCTGCAACCTTTATTTTTTTGAAGTGTAATTTTTGACTTTTCAAGTGTTTAGAAAAAGAAAGAAACAACCCACAGATCTACAGATGATGTTTCCGTATTAAGAGGAATTGTCAGTTCTTGTAATGTAACACGGTTGCAGGAAATTGGTATATTTTAACTGGGAGAAAATAGATACAAAATACTTAACAAATGAACCTTCCTTGTGTACAACCAGGTATTTGGCTTTTAGATGGAGTCAACATGGTAAACTTTTTCTGACCCAGTATTTGCATAGACATTGTCCTAAATTTTGGTCCGTGGAATTTAAAATGTGCTTCTCTTTCTTCCAGGACTGCATCAACCTCTGTGGAACAAGTGAGAGAACGAAGTTATCAGCGAGCTTTACTTCTCAGTGATCATAGGAAAGACAAGGACAGTGGTGAGTTGATTTATCATGTCGAAGGTAGATAAATCTAACCAGTTCCCCCATGGTAGTCTGCAGTCATTCTAATACTATGTTTGGGTCTGCTTCATCTGTAGGGGGAGAGTCACCCTGTAGTCCATGCTCACCGTCTCATGTTCAGTCTCCACCTTCATCTCATTCAAATCTCATTTCCCAGTTGCAGCTTAAGGTCCCTTCTTTCACTGAATTTATGGAAGGTCAGTAAGCAGATGACCTTGTGTGACACTTGTCATATTGAATAGTCTCTTACAACAACTTTAATAGCTCTTTTTAAAAGTCAAATATAAAGTGCTTAGCGATCTTTGCAAGCGACTTGATTTTCCCACTTTTATATTTATCTCTATGTCTGTAGAACCTGATCCTGAAAATCCAGAGCCTACTTCTGAATGTCCGTCCCCAGATACTTCACAAAAGACTTGTAAGAGTCCGTCAAAAGCAAGCAAGGTAATGCACGGTGTATACAGGTGCATATATGTTCATGTGTGTTGTATAATACGCATATGAATACGTACATCCATCTCTAATATTTTTTAAAGATTAATTGTTTCATGATTTACTGCTTAGATGAACATGCATGTATGTAACCTATCTGTGCAATAATTTAATATTAGTAAACATTTATGACAATATTTGTGGTAGTCCATACATGCTAAAAAGTTGGTTTATTTTCTATTTTTTCAGTAGCTATACCTATTTATATATGATCCTGCATTCTGTAGACACAAAAGAGATCGTATCAGTGGATTCAGTACTGCCGCAGTTCTGCAGGTTGAATGCCGAAGAACTGGCAGTCAGAACTGCCAGTAGTAACGTGATTTACGTACGTCTCGCCGTAACAGGAGTTTGCTCCTGCCGTGTCAGGGTTTGGCACTGTTTGTCGGTAGAGGCACTGATACGGAGAGGGATGTTGAGTAGCTGCCTGTACAGTATTAAATGCAGGAATCCAGGTTGTAATGTTTAGTCTGTTTGCTTGCACTGTGCCAGTTTTAAAATGTTAACTCACTCTAAAAATGGCTTTATTTTTGTAAATGGTCTTGTCTGGAATTACTTCATTCAGACTCAGGAATCTCAAACTTTTAACAAGTGGCAGATTCTGACTCTGACCTGATGGGTCATATTTCTGTTCCTACTTCAAAATACACTTGCTAGTCTTTGACTCTCAAGAACAATTGATACACACTTGCTAAAAAAAGCATCGTGCTCGGTTTAAGCTTTCTACTGCTGTTGTTTTTCTTACACCAAATACATGTCCTGTGCCTCAACGCATTTTTTTCACCATCAGGGGGAGAAAACAGTATTCTGAAAAGTTCTTTTTGTTCTAACACATGCGTAGTTGAATATTTTGAATGTTTGCGCTGACTGACTTTCTTTCATTCTAGCCCTCTTCACCGAGTCCTGTAGTTTCAACACAGTCACTTGGGAAAACACCCACAAAACCAGATTCGCACTGGGAAACTGCGGCTAATGCACCCGAGGCCGAATGTGCGAATCACCCAAAATCCGAGCTGCAGCAAAAACAGCTGACAAACAACGTCCAAGCACTTTCAAAAACCCACCCATCTCAATCACATCTGCGCAGTTCTGCTGAGCAACTTTCACATTCACAGAAGCTGCCTTCCGCACCCTTGAAGCATTGCCCCCCTTCGCCTCACGTAGAAAACCCTCCGAAGCCGTCTACCCCTCACGCGCCTGTGCAGCACGGTTACCTTTCACCAAAGCCTCACTCGCAGCAGTTGGGATCTCCGTACAGACCTCACCATCCGCAGTCACCTCAAGTTGGGACGCCCCAGAGGGAAACGCACCGAAACTTCTACCCGGCAGCACCAACCCTTCAGCCTAGTAATCAGCAGCCGGCTAGCGGACCCCTCTTTACTCAGACAACTTCAGGACAATCTTCTGCTTCTTACAGCCAGTTTAACCAACAAAATTTGAACAGCAGTGCACCGCCTCCCCCACCCCCGCCACCCCCGTCTTCTACTTACTATCAAAACCAGCAGCCCTCTGGAAACTTTCAGAGTTACAGTCAGCTGAAGGGCAGCATACCCCAACAGACTGTGTTTTCATCTGGACCAAATCAAGCACTTCCTGGCACCGCGGGTCAGCAAACGGTGCCAGGACACCATGTCGCTGCAGGGCATTTTCTGCCGTCACAGAACCCCAGTATTCATCACCAGGCATCGGCGTCCGCTGCTCCACCTCCTCCTCCGCCACCACCTGCTCCAGGACCTCACCTCGTACCGCAGCAAAGTACTCATCAGCAGCACTCTGTAGCACATGTCGTCGGTCCAGTTCACGCCGTGGCAGTAGCTCCTGGATCGCACATTCATTCTCAGGCCGCCGGTCACCATTTGCCGCCGCCGCCTCCGCCGCCAGGTCCTCTCCCCCACCACCAACCTCCCCATCCTTCAACGGGACACCAAGGTTTGCAAGCACAACACCAGCACGTTGTCAACCCTGCGCCGCCCCCCCCGCCACCCCCCCCCCTCCACCGTTCTGGGCTCGGGGCACCACCCAGCATCAGCACAAGGGTTACACCACCCGTCTCACCAGGGACCCCCCCATTTTCCTTCAAACGCTCACACGAGCGTGTCCTCCTACTCCTCGCAAGCCCCCCACCACACAACGTTAGGACCTGGCCCTCAACATCAGCCTGCTGGAACAGGACCTCATTGCCCGCTCCCCGGTCAGGGTCCTCACATCCAACCTCAAGGACCAAACAGTATCGCGACGCCCGCCGCGTCAGGGTTCTGCCCCCACCCTGGCTCCGTAGCCCTCCCCCACGGCGTGCAAGGGCCGCAGCAGGCGTCCCCCGTGCCTGGACAGATCCCCATTCACAGAGCACAGGTGCCGCCCACTTTTCAGAACAATTACCATGGCTCAGGGTGGCATTAAAACCCATCCCTTTAATTCTAAGCATTTTTAAAATGTCCTGTAATATAAACTGTGTATATTTCATATGTACCTATTCAAGGTACTTTTTAAAGCTTGTACATGATACTTTGTATAAAAGCAAACACCAGTGCTCTCTCGTTGTATTCTTTCCATTTTTTGCTTTTTAAAATTCCTGAAAACGTGCTGTTAAGCCAGTATTAGGTATTTCTTTTTATTTTGTAAGTGAACATTCCAGCTGTTTTTTCTGGCAGTAGGTTTGATGCTGCATAATCTTTAAAATTTTATTGTTGCAGTTAAATTCATTTAGTGAATGTTTTCTATATTACTTTTATACATATGTAATTAAATAAGTACACAGGCTAAGTGATGGCACTAACGATCTTTTTTTTTTTTTTTTTTTTTCATTTTCTTCTGTCAACAGTTCTTCGTGTGCATAGAGATAGGAAACAATGCAATACAAATTTTTATAGTTTTGGTGTGGACATGGCTTTTTGTTTCATCAGTTATTTGCAGAAAATGTAATTTAATGTATAGACTGTTTCTAATGTCTCTGACGAGTGCTGTAAATACTGTATTTCTTTTGCTTGTAAAATTGCTTAAAGCTGCTTTCATTTGATATAGTATTGTATATAATAAGTCTTTTTTGCAAAAGAAAGAAGTGTGATCTTTGTGGAAGTAGTACAGTATATGATCTTTAATTTTTTTTTTTTAATATACTGTCACATTGCAGCACTGGTTGGGCATTTTAATTCATGTTAATAAATCACAACTCTGTCAGTTTTAACTCCTTGTCCTGGAAGGGTGGGGGGGTCTTCAGGGAAGGGGCCTGATGCACATAAAACCCAGGCCCCCAGGAGGCTGTTTGCTTCCCTGCGGCTTCCAGCTGCACGGACAGATGTGCAGCTGCCTGGGGGGGTGTTTCTCCTGCTGAGCCTAGAGGGTAGGAAAAGCCCCTCGAAGCACAGCAGGGTCTGGGGTGGGTGCATGGAAGGGGTGCACCTGCTGCAGTGCCTGTTCGCCCTGCATGCCCCACCTGAGGGGCAGTTCCATGGTTGCAGACCACAGCACCACGCGCCCCTTTCCTCCTGCAGCGGCTCTGCAGGCCCTCCTCTGAGCGCAGCGGGGGGGACCGAGACCTCGTCACATTTGCCAGAAAGTTTAAAAATAAGCTGACCAGTACTTGCGATGCAGCCTTCCTCATCGCTGCCCACCCCCTGCAGAGATCCCCTCACCAGCTGCTGGGCCAGCGGTGCCACTGTGGGGTGCAGAAGGTTGGGAAGGAGGCAGCAGGGTTTCTTTTTATCCAAGGAAGTCGCTCGTTCCCGCTGCTGAGGAGCGGCAGCTGGGGTGGTGCTGTTGCACTTACCGGGTGCGGTGTCGCGCTGTAATTGGTGTGCGACAGCGTCCTTGCGTCTCGGCAGTGACCGCTCTAAGTTCTGCTCACGTAACGGGACTGTACAGCTTGAAGGCTCTACCTCAGAACCAGAGAAGAAAACCGGTGTGCGTGAAAACCTGAAATGGGATAGGAGGGCAAGCGGCTGTTCCTACGCACTGAAAAAAAGTGGCAGTTCTTCTTAGCATGCAGAAAAAAAATGGGGGCTACTTTAAATTGTAATTTGTCTATTAATTACTAAAAAAAAAAAATTAGTAAAAATTGGCTATGCGAAACACATTGTGTGGAATATGCTGTGTTTTGCAGTAGCATGCAGTAGAACAGGATTAGGCCATCAACAGCAGAAACACCAGCCCAACCCACCCCGTTCTACTGCTCAGACACCGATTTTGAAAAAAAATCCACGCCATCTGTAGCCTCAAGTTCAAATCTGGCGGTCCTGACCCTCTTCCACGTAGGTCGTTGTCTCATCTGAAATAGTGCGTGTAAGAGATGCTGTACGTGGTGCAGTCTCGGAGCAGCGCAAGGAGCTGACGCGCTGGGTTGCGGAGCAGGACGGGCGCTACGCGGGGCTCCCCACGTCGTGCGGTGTCACCACGGCCAAGCCGAGGGCAGAGGCACGCCGGCGCTGCACCGGGACTCACCTCACGCGGCTGGACTGGCGCTTTGTCACCCGCCGCATCCCCTGCGCCTTCGAGCTTCTCATGAGCTGCAGCGCCTGGGCACTGCCACCAGCAGCTGGTGTGGGTGCGAAGCCGAACGTGATTTTTACCTCACCCTGGAGCCGCTGCGGCATCGCCCTTCTCACGGGTGTCGTCCTCGTGGCCGTTCAAAGCGCCTGGGGAGCGGCAGCTGAAGGCGCGCCATCCTGAGACCGGCTGCCGGCGGGGCCTCGGCACGTGGCCGTGTCGCTCCCGAGCCGTGCGTACGCACTCTGCCGTGGCTTCGCAGCTTCTTTTTTGGGTGAGCGGCTGCACTGGCATGTGGGGGACAGGGTAATCGTTTCCTTGTTTATAGTCGTTAAACACCACCTGTGAAACACCCGTTCTCGGTTTTATCATGTTTCACCTGGCAGCCGCCCTGCCCTTCAGTGACCTGCTTTGCTTTGCACCTTAACACAGCAAGCTGCTTTCCACAGCCCCCCGCCGCCCCCCATGACACGGCCTCGAGCAAACAAAGGGTTGGAGTCAGGGCTAGCAAAGATTCCAATGACCAGCACACTCTCTGAAAAAACAAAACACTTTAATTAGACAACTGCAAGCACCTCAAACAACTGGTTATTGTTACAGCATGGGGCGATCTTCTCACAATCTAGTTATTGCAAAGGCATGTGAATAAATTTCATATGGACAGAGTCAAGAGAAAGTGGCACCGTAGTTACATGAAGACCGGAAGTAAGCTTACATTCATCCCACTGACTTCTAAAAGAGGCCGAAACACACCTCTGTACTGTACATTCTAAAATCTGTATTGCCTATAAGCTTCAGCCTATGCAGCTTTTTTTTTTTTTTTTTTTTCCTAGGAAACACGTAATCCTTGCGTGCAACTTGCGACTGGTAATCGTATGTCTAGTTATGGGAAAAAAATAAAGCTAGTGCAATTTGTTTTAGAAACATGTAAAGCTATGAATGGAATGAGCATGATCTTGCTTCTCGGATTATTTTACCCGCTGCACTGTAAATATTTGCAGCTATATCCTCCCTTAACTGATTCCAAGCACACACTGTTATTATAAAAGATCAGTAATTCTACACAGAGAGTGGTTCTCATGCTCGGCTTTTAATTTTTTTTTTTTTTCCTTTAAGGTATAGTACAACTTACAGTGCTTATAAAAAGGCAACACCATATGGTACCATGTCTTCACTATCACATTGTAAGGGAAATTGCTATTTTTCTTTTCTTAAAAGCACTTAAAATAGGCAAAAGTTCTAAAAGGGAGTGCTAAATGATAATGCATACTTTATTAGAAAGAAGTCTAGCCTTCCTTTAAAGTGCCGTTTGGGGAATGAAATCCTGTAAACCAGAGCCACCTTGTTTAAAATCCAATGAACGGGAACTGCTACAGAATAGAAAGTTTACGCAATTCCTTTAAAGCAGTTTAAAGTCCACTACATGCAATTGGTTTGCTATAAAGCTCTCTAAAACTTAGTCGCTTTACTCTGAAATTGAGTCCCCAGTCCCATATTTAAATGGCAATAAACATTTACAGGGTGCATTTACATACACTATAATACAAGAATGACGTCCCTTTGCCAGAAGATAAAATTGTACAATTCCTTGCCGTAACTCAGTTCTGACTTGATAAATTTCTTACGCTCGTAAATTATATAATATGCATCAGCTAAAATATTTTTTTTTTCATAAATAGTTACAAAACTTGCCAAAACACATGGGGGGAAGTTTCCTTTGTTCAAAAATCTGACATCTGAATGCCACACAACACAAGAAACAATGCTTAAAGACACGTTAAGTGTTTTCTGAAGAAAGTGGGTGAGTAAACTACTAGCTGAAGACAAAAAGACTACCCTTCCCCAAGAACACAGTGCACAAAAAGCAAAATGTCAAACAGTACCTCAAGCAAAATAAAGGTCTGAGGATTGAAGCCAGCTCACGTGTGATCCTGCTAAAGAACTTGTGACAGTCACCATTTAGGTCCGATGCATTGGAAAGTGGTTGCTGGCTTGCTTTTTTTTTTCTTTTTTTTTTTTTTTTTTTTTTTTTTTTTACCACTGGGAGATTCTGCTAAGAATTCAGCCACGGATGCCTGAGGCATTCTCCAGCTGAAGCACGTTTTTCTGGGACCATTTCTAGCATGGGGATCAGGAAATCTGTAAACTGTGCAGCATCTTCATGAGGCCAACCATACTTCTCCACAAGCACATCAAAAAGACTCCAAGGTTTCAGCTTGGTAATGTGTCGGAGTTCTCCTGCAAACACAAATATTACTGGCATTAGACAAATACCTCGTTATCCCTGTCAGCGACCACTCCCCGTTTCATTTTTCTCCCACTCTGCATTCACAGCACCTTGACCAGGCTGAGAATCATTATTTAGGCAGGGCGGCACATTGCAAGCTTGCTTGAGGTCCTCGAAGGAGATGAGTCTGTCCAATGTCAAAACCAAGAAATCGTTCCTACAGCAAACTGTAAGTTACACCTGGACTCTGCCGTACGCATCATTTCTGGTTTTCCTGCTGTCTTCGCTCCGTCTCCCGCACACAAAGGCATGCGTTCACACGCACGCTCACGCAAAGAACGCCGCAGGCCTTTCCTTCTTAGTCAGCCAGCGAACCCAAACCTTATGAAAACCGCTCCGATCGCAAGATGGAGGTCTGGGCGACACAGGTCACCGCCTCGCTACGTGGCGTGTGCCGACGGAGCAGCGATCCATCGCAAAGCAAGCCCAGCACAGAGGTTTGGCACGCGGAGATTCTGCTCCACGCCCCAGAGGCTGGGTCCGAGCCCCTCCGGGAAGGGAGCTCCTGCTGCTGCCTAGGTCTCCTTCCACCCACCACCAGCGCAAGCGGTGGCAGCAGCTGCAGGATCTGAGTTCCCTGAAGAGGGGGCACACGGCCAACCTGGCAACATTTCAGACCGGAACACACGAAGGAGGCAAGAACCCTTCTGCCATTCAAGCCAGCAGTAGTATCCAGGTCTATCCACAGCTCGTCTGGTGTGATGGCGAAGACAGACTCATCTGGCTGCTCCCTGCTCCTCCACTGCCGTCTCCCTTCTTCCCAGGCACGGATCTGAGCCAGAGAGCCTCCACGTCACCCTACAAAAATCACTTCAGAGACCCCTGCGGCTATTCTGCCGTGTCCCCTGAACTGCTGAGGAGGGCGACGGGCTCTCACCCAAAACGGGAAGCTGAACGTGACTCGCCCGTAGCCTGACAAGCACATCACACCACCCGGCATGGGGGCACGCAGGCCATGCTATTTTTAAGCAAAGCGGTTTGGCAACGCGACTGTTGTCCCTGGCTGTAATCTACTGCCCATTAAACGCCCATCGGACAGCAGCTGGCAGGTCTGAGTTTCTGTACATCCCTGTGGCTGCACAAGTTCAGGAGAAGAAACCCGTGTCTTCAGGCTGCCCCCGAGAGCCTGAGCATCCGAACGTAACAGATTAAAACTGCCACAGGCCCAGCGGGACACGCTTCTGCTACCTCAGGCCACAGCAGAAGGTTCTAGGCAGGGTGCAACACCTGTAAAAGCAGCTCTCCGGGTGCCATCGTAAAGACCCCAAAAGAGCAAGCGTGCAAACGATTGGTCACTCGCAAGAGAGAGATCTGCTGGTAATGAAAGTCAAGACGTGCGGCCCACAGCTGGGCCGCTGTCCTCTTTCCACCTAGGAGGGTAGGAGGGGTGCCGAAATAGAGAGGAGTGAAAGCCGAGGCCTATCCTGCCCGTCTGTGTCTGTACACCTACGGTACAGCTCTGTCCCATCAGCACCCGCGACTCAAACAAACAAATGCTCTGCTTGGGCCCATACCGACCCACGGCCCGAATGCGTAGAAAGGACAGCACGTCTTGGAGAAGCGTATTCATTTCCAGGATCACTCTCAGCCCTTGAAAATCTTTGTGCAACTCTGAAATTTAAGTGCCACAAATCTTACCCTTTTGAAGGTTTCCAAAAGCATGTATTGGTTGGTGACTGCTAACAAGAACAGGTAGTAAACTTTCTAATAAGAATGTATAAGCTCAAGTATTGCCAAAAAGCAATAGAAAATAGTGACTTGTTATTGACTGCAAGCAAAAATGGCTAGAAACCCCAAAAAGCCCAAAAAATCCCAAAACCCACCCCCCCAACCCCAAAAAACCCCCCAAAACCCCCCCAAAAAACCCAAAAAAACCCCAAAACAAAAAAACCCAAAAAACCCCCCAAAACAAAAAACACCCCAGGCTGCGCCCACAGCTTGTCCAGCTTGCAGCATTTGTTGCAAGGGTTGCCATAATCATTTACCAAACCAGACTAACTTTGGGGGAGTGTGTGTGTTTCCATGCAGCACTGTCTTCACCTTTGTATTCAAATCACATAGTTTTAGGCACCTTTCCTCCCTCAGGTTGTATAAAGTAAGACTGCAAGATGAGGCTCCTGGTGTCACTGCGGAAGCCAAGCTCACACTGTTTCAACACTCTTCTTATTCTGTAAAGTGGAGGCTGAAATACCCAAGCTAAGACCAGCACACCCTGGGCAGCACAACATTCTGTAGTGTTTTTCTGCTGAGGAACAAACTATTTTAGCACTACAGGTTGAAGTTTTCCACAAGAAATTCCGTGAAGATTGTAAAAGCAATTAAGAAGATGAGATAAAGTAAAAATCATCTGTGTGGGGGCCAAGGATTAAACCAGTGCTTCAGTTTTCAATAAAGATGATGATGCTGACCATGGAATCAAAATAGGGTAAGTAGAAGGCAGTTAACACAACTGAGGTAGATGAGAAACTCAAAGAGTTTATTTTAATGTGGTGGGTCCATCTCATGTCCACCCTGAAGCGCTGGAGAGCAGCACAGGAAACAGAGGTGTCTGGCAACATGTATTTTCATCTAGTTCATGAGGTTTGTACCATGTAGTTGGAGGACAGCAAGGCAGTACCTATATTTAAGGGAGAAATGAAAAGCACAGGCCCACCAGTCTGACACCATCAGTATTCAGGGCATTAAAATGAATTTTCAAAGAAATGCTAAAAATGTAATAGTAAGTGAAAACTTCCTAACAGAAGCTCTTTATTTAGATTTTTGATAGTGAAGCGCACGGGAAATATCTGGACAGGACTAACTGAGTTATCAGAACTGTAAAACCCCTGTGTCAAAGTGGAGGCAGCAACAGACCTTCTGAAATATCGAAGGTTAAGTCAGAAGGAAACTACTAAAGAAATTTCTGAAGGACCTGGAGGGGGAGAAGAAAGATGCTATTTAAAGCTTTCTCTGCTGACCGTAATACAAAAACCCAGAGCTAGTCTATGAAATTGGTCAAAGACAAATTTAAGATGGGTCACCAGGCAAGAGGAGGATGGATTATTGAACAGCAAGGAACGGATGATGTGAAGGACTGGGGAAGCAGCAGTGGGATAGAATCTGCTACTGCATGTTCTGAGAACACGCTCCTGAGATCTAATGCAAGAGCTGCTGGTAAGGCCCCAGGGTACAGTAGCTGGAAGCGAGGGAGGTGAAGAAGAGCCCTCTCCTTCCTTTCCAGGATGTTAAATAAGCAGCAGTGCTTTTCCTTGTTACAACTTCCAACGGGCAAAGCCAGTACCTAGCCAGGCGTCTTGCACAGGGTTAGCTCACAAGGAAACAGGGCTAGCAAATACCAGAAGAAAAATAAAAGGGACCGCCGTCTAGAAAAAACAAGAGGGTTTTAAGTCTTTAGTCCCAAAACATGTTAATAATTTTTACAGACAAAATAGCTTCCATGGAGGCACTGGAGAAAAGGACTCACTGGAGTTATTACTGGGCTCAATCAAGATGAGACCCTATAAAAAGTATGTGAGCATCTGTGTTATAGTGACTAAGAAGTAACTTACAAATGCTTTTCCTTTTTTAAATGCGCCCTCCTATTTATAACGTCACAAACTGCTTCAGGCAGTTACTGAGAAGAGGGGACTCAACCCCGTAACTCGTTAGCAGATAACACCTTTCCCTTTGTGTCCGTGGCTACAGTGGCACAATTCAGCCTTCTCTCCGGGGCTGAGCTTGTTTATGGACAGAAGCAACACCCAAATCGTGGTTTCTTGCTTTTCACCCAAGGCTGATGTTTTCAAAATAGGTGCCTACAGTTAGATTCCTAAGCCCACCTTTACCTCCGCAACGTGAAATTTTCGCAAGAGCTTCAGGCCTGCGCTACATGGCCTCTGATCTCAAGTGCTGAGGCCACAAGCAGATGAGCACAAAATGCTGCGGCTTGCTGGCCAGCTGTGAAGCCTATCACCCTCTGCCAGCCCACCAAACACAAATCCCTCCTGGGGGCACCAGAGACGCTCTCAGTATCGGGGTGGCCAGGAGAAAGGAAAAGGGTATCCTCAGTTCAAGGACAAATCTCAAATGAGTGAGCAGTCTACAAAGCGGTTTTTTTCCTGACTTGTGGCAGTCGAATAACTGGCATTATTTGAAAATGCAGCTTGGGCTTGCATTTGAGATTTTCTGTTTTCAGCAGAACAGCCTCCACAGCAAACTTGCACTTCCATTTTGTATGCCGGGTGAACGGAGTCTTTTAAAGTGCTTAAATCCCACCCAGAGCCACGCCTCGGGGGAATGTACTGAAGTTCAGGTCCTAGAGGACAGCAGCGACACTTTGCAGTGGAAGATGCTCACGGAAGCAAGTGAAACCCTCCGGAATTTTACAAACCGCCCTGTCCTGCGCGCCACGAACGCCGCCGTCATTCTGTAACTGTTAGGTCATTTTAAGGTTCTAGCACGTCAGAAGAAAATGCCAACCCATCTGGTGTAAAGTGAAACTTAGGGACATGAGGTATGCTTTAAGGGGGCGCCGGGCAAGGGAGGTCTAATTCCGTATGTGCCTGAGAGTGGCGAGAGGGAGGGGTAGGCAGGGAGGGCAGGGGAGCCCTTCTGCAGGGTGTCCCCCAGCTCTCATGCGGTGGTGCTGATGAACAACAGCTCTGGTTTCAGCTTATCCACTGCCTTCCCATTTTGTAAACCTTTATTATTCCTCCAGCAACCTTCTCCCCTCCACACTAAAAAGCCCCAGGCATTCTAGAATCCCCCCATATGGCAGCCGGTCTATCTCCTCGATCATCACTGTCGCCCTTCTTCGCGCTGCGTTTAACGCCATTACAACCTCCTTACGGCAACGATGGCATGCAGAGGTCCCTGCTGAACCAGAAATACCCATGCACAGAACAGGCGGCTCTCATGCAAGGGGAGGAAGAATCGCTGGACCGTCGCCTGCCCCGTGACCCCAACCTCTTACAGCACAGCACCGCCGCCCCGGCCCCCCCGGCCCCCCACGTGCCCACGCAGCTGGTCGGCTGGCCGGCGCTGGCCCTGCCGGCAAGCTGTGCGCTCAGCTCCGTGGAGTCACAGGCAAGAGGGAAGCCGCAGCACTGTTCAGCAGGAAAGCGCGCTCGGCAGCTGCGGTCAATGGCCCCAGATGTTCCCCCACCACTTAACAGGATGCTCCTGACATACGCTGTCCCTCAATACAACACGGTGCTGTCTCATACACGGAGGGGACAAAAGACACTTGAAGCATCACCACATTCCCTCACATGTCCAAATCCTGTCTCAAAGAGCAGCCTGAGCAAAGACAAAAAGATAAAAGAACTGTAAGGCCCAGTGCGCTTGCTCAGATTAATTGCTTTCTCATAGCAATTGACAAGCGTTTGAATTTTAGATGGATTGCACTTCCGTACAACGCCAAACATAGCTAAGGCATCGCCTGTGGCTGTGGCGCTCGGGCATTACGGTAATTTGGAGCGTTTGAGATGAGACAGCGCAGCGCACAGCAGAGCGGCTTCCTCCATCGCTCTGTCAGAGTGATCTTTTCGGCATGCTCTCTCTTCAGGGACGTTACAAGAGTGTGAGGACTGACTGCACGCAGCTGTGTGTCTGTCACCCAGCTATGCCCTTCCCACCTTGGTTATTCCTTATCAGCAGCATCTGCTGGACCACTAGATATGATCAGCAGTAGTTGACAGATGATTTCTCATCACGTTAGGAGCTATGCATCACTTGATTCTTTACATTTACATGAACACTGGACAACAGATTCACACAGACATTTGTTAGCATCCACACTTTGTTGAGTACATCCCAAAATGAATTTTAAATGAAATATTGAAATGAATACTGCAAATTGTGGCTTTTCTCAGAAAGCCAAGTTTACACCAAAAATTCTTCTTTAATAAGAGCTCTCCATTTAAACGGATATATTTCTTCAGTACCCATAAATGAACATATTCTCCTTTTGGATAGTATTACGCTTTAAATTAGTGTTGCATAAATACCGTTACCTTTTTTGGTGAAAAACTCCTTGGAATATTTCCCCAACATAGCGTATTTTCGAGGGATTTTTCCCAGCAGTTCAATGATCAATGCTATGTGGTCTGCATTGGAGAACATTGCCAGCAAAACAGAAACATACAACAGTTTAATCAGTACATTGCATGCACACACTAACACTGGCCCGGTACAGACAGAAATAGATCGATCCTGGTAAAAAAGACACCTGTGCACTGCTCAGTGGCTAATTTGGAAAGATGCTTTCAGCGAAACTTCCTTCTCAAAATGACATTTGAGTATCAGCTGCTACAAACAAGTTTTTCTATGTAATTTAAAATGTACCAATAGTTAATTTTTCAGAACGTTTAGCTAAAAAAAAAACATTGTCACTGTCACAGATTCCTGCGTATTTTGTTTTTCAAAAAGGAATTTTGTTGTGCGATTTCAGGAAATGCTCCTCAGTGGGACATGCTACAACCAGCAACTGCTATTCCACTTCTGTCTGCATCACGGCACCTTTCAAAAAGAAGAGGTACTACCTCTGCGATTGAAGAATTCCCGAGAATATTTTCCAGATAGAGCAAAGTGCCTTGGGATATTGCCTAGCAGCTCTATGATGTGTGCTATATGGTCTATGAGGGAGAGAAAAAAAGGATACGGGAGTGGAAGGGGCAGGGAAAGGATGGGATAAAAAAGAAGAGGAAAGAAACTGGAATTAGTAAAAAATCAGAAATAGTTTCAAATCAACAATGTTTGCAGCAAATCCATGCAGAGGTTTCCAGGATCAGCACAGCTCTGGCATCATTAGTAGCATTTAGGAACAATGAATGATGCCCACATTACCACTGCAAAGAGCATTTACAAGCAAACAAGCATGAAAATGGACAGGTATACAGATGGAAGCAGGAGTTAATTCTGATTTTAAAAAAATTAGTAATTGCCTAATTCAAATAAAAATACACAATGTAAACATTATTCCAGTGTCACTCTTATAAAGAGAAAATACTATAAAGTTCAAATATGTTGTTTCTTTTCTAAACTAAAATGTTGTTATTCTCAATCAGGTTTCCACACATATGCAATCTTACAAGAAGGGCAGTTTAATTCCTTCAGGCAGTTGTTAAGTAGATGAGTATCTGCAGAAGGGAGTTTTTGCCCACCCACTGCTAGTGGTGGAACTTAAAACTAAAAAGAAAAAAACCGTATTTATCTTCTGAAAACAATGTGTATGAACAGTTCACTCAAATACAAAACTTAATCCCATTGTAAGCTCACTGGAAATTTAAGAAGAGGAGTGTGAAAATATATGGAAACTCATAGAATATCTCAAACGAGTCATACCTTCATCCCTGGAATAGTCTTCACCAGAGTGCGGTTCAAACAAATAATCTCCAGTTGCTAGCTCAAAAGCCTATAACATAACAGACATACTTGTAAGTATTTCAGAAACAATGTTTTTAATCTTAAGACGTCAGCAAAACATCGCAACTATCTCAGAACCAAGAGGAACGAACATTCAAAGCTCAAGGCCTACAGCTGGATGAGAGACTGAGGAAAGGCCACTTACCTGGGGACCCTGATGCCCGCCGTGCACCGACAGCGTGAACCCAGGCTCCGGAGAGAGCCCCGCGTTCAGCCCCGAGCGCACCCCTCAGTACGGGAGGCTGGAGGTCCGGCAACGGGCAGCACGCCCGAACCCCGGGCGCTTCTGCCTACTCAACCAGGGTGAATGAAGGAGATGGACAAGGAGTGTGGAACTGCAGTCCCTCCCTGTCCTGGTTTCGGCTGGGATAGAGTTAATTTTCTTCCTAGTAGCAGGCACAGTGCTGTGTTTTGGATTTAGTAGGAGAAGAATGCTGATAACACACCGATGTTTTTAGTTGTTGCTAAGTACTGCTTATGCTAGTCAAGGACTTTTCAGCTTCCCATGCTCTGCCAGGTGCACAAGAAGCTGGGAGGGGGCACAGCCAGAATAGTTGATCCAAACTGGCCAAAGGGCTATTCCATACCATATGGCGTCATGCTCAGTATAGAAACTGGGGGGGGGGGTGGCCAGGGAGCAGCGATCGCTGCTCGGGAACTGTCTGGGTATCGGTCGGCGGGTGGTGAGCAATTGCATTGTGCATCACTTGCTTTGTATATCATTATTATTATTATCATTATTATACTGTTACTATTAGCATTACTATTTTACTTTATTTTGTTGTCGTGTCACTCCCTCTACCCCGATGGTAAAATAGTGCTTCTTCTCCTGCTAGGAAGAAAATTAACTCTATCCCAGACGAAACCAGGACTTTATTCCAATTATTAAACTGTTCTTATCTCAGCCCAGGAGTGTTTCTCACTCTTGCTCCTCCAATTCTCTCCCCCATCCCATCGGGGTAGGGGGAGTGAGCGAGCGGCTGCGTGGTGCTTAGTTGCTGGCTGGGGCTAAACCACGACAGTCCCCAACCCCAGCAAGCCCTGGGGCTCCACCGGCTGACCAGGGAGTATTTCGGTCCTGCTGCAAAGTTCAGCACCAGTCCCCGGGGGCGGGAGGCAGCGAACAGCAATTCTGAACAGATTGGCTGCACGGGGGTGTGAAGGGGGCATCAGTGTAAGCCGATATTAAACATGTTTTTACGTGCTAATGTGTTGTCTGTTGACCATGTTAAATATGTCTAAGTTAATGAAGCCAAGAGAGAGGTATTTCTAAACATATCATGAAGAGTTACGCTTGTATCTGAAGGCTAATTATCTGTCAGATTGCATGTTGGGGACCAAAATGAAACAGTCTGAATCAGAAATAAAATCCATTTATAACTATAATTAATCACTTAAAATTAGCAAACAGGGTAAGCTTCCCTGATGACTCTAAATCTAGGACAGGTTTTAAAAAGGTGTTTTTGTTGAATCAGAAGTCATCAAAGCAGATACTGCAATCATGGGGTAAAATACTAAGACTGATACTGATGAAGGAATTCAGAGCAGACAACACCGTGATGACTGATCCCTTCAGGCCTTCGCAATGCTTCGATGGGATGCTAACCCTATGCTAGGTTAGGGCAAAACCGAGTTTGTCTTTATGGGCGTAATACATATTAAAAGCCACAAAGCACTGAAATAACTATGAGAGCCCATACTTGTGTACAAACATGGATTCATCTAGCCTAATTTGTTAAACTATTCTGTTTCTGCTCTGGATCACCAATTGCCCAAGCAGCCACAGGAATCTAATTCTTTCCAGGTGGTTGAAACATCGAACTATTTTCCATCTCCAAGACCAGGGAAAACATCTGATCCAGAAAATCATTACAAAAATCAGGCAGAACTTCCTGGCACAGTTCTAGGAGGGGATTTCACTCCGTTAGAACATTTACTACAAAATATTTGTCTTCTGAAAATATACACTCACTCTTCCGTTCCAATTCGTAATCTGGAGTTGTTAAATCACCTGTAAATTTAGCCTATTTATAGGCACTTGGCTTTTTCAAGCTGTGAACTGCAGTGTCATCCAAGTGGGCTATAGCCAAAATAATTCATTGCAATCATACACAGCAGCCAAGAAAGCAAGAATGCCCCTTGTTGACATTTCTGTTGATCTTATGAATGGGCATTTAATTTCTAAAGTCACTATCACTAATAAACACTCACTCTTTTTTTGTATTCTATTCTCAAGCTCAAGATTGAGCGTTTTCATTTTACAGCTTAAAAAAATTTAAAGGACTTCAGAAATTACCAGTATTTAAACTGAATAAATTTTTAGAGTAGCCAGAACACATCACTGGTAAGGATCTTTAAACACAACATGGAGAATGTTGTTATTCTCTTGAGATGAGACTGGGAAGCCCTAAGTGTCTCCTCTCTATCTCATGGGAATATATTCATTGGAAGAGCCGACCAGCCTTCCTAGGAGAACACATGCTGACAGAGCTGGTTTCTGAGGACATTAAGAAACTCGTCACTATTTAACACAGATTCCTGGAGAACAACAGAAATGTAGTTGAATTTAGCCACAAAGGTAGACTCCAAAACAATACAGCTTCTGTCCCAAAAAATGAAGTATTAATAGCTCAATATGTCTGTGTGGGACTAGAAAGATTAAAATTGGAAAAAACTGTAAAAACTGTTCATAGAGAAGCACAAGAAGCAAGCACACCACTGCAATACACTGAATTTTAGATCTGTTTGTATATAATAAGAGCTGCAAGCTCTCATAGATCTGGGATATTTATACCACTCTTTCGCTGAAGAGAAACTAAAGCTTTTCAAAATGATGATGATGCTTCTTTTTCCCTTTGACTCCAAGCCCAGCATGGGAGCCGCAGTGTCTCAGACATTTGATTTCCTGACTCTCCCTAAAGGACTCTGCACTGAAAATGAAGAAATTTCTGACTCAGATGCACACCGGGACAGTCCAGAGACAGCCTTGCCTTTTGGATGCTACAATAAATATCTGTAATAATACTTCTCAGAATTCAGGCAGGACAATGTCTCACAGGTTCATCTGTAGCAAGCTGCTAATAGGTTCCTAGATACTTGTAGGATCAACTGGCTACACGGCACACGATAAAATAAATTCATTTGGCCTCATTTAAAAAGGAATAAATCCTTGACCTAGGTTTTTACCATAAAGTAAAAGAATCAGCATTAAAAATGCATTAATAAGCAGGTAAATAGCCATAAGAAGGACAACGACACCTCTTGATTGCATCAGAGTTCTGCTCTTTAAGCTCATGTCCAAAGGTGCGGTGCACCAGAAAGCACGTGCAGTCCCATTACTGAGCCAGTGCCACCGAAAGAAGGGCGCTCTGCTGCTGGTACTCAGAACTACAGTTTTGGCAATGCAGTGCTGCTTTGGACCTCCTGAGCACTCTTCAGTACTTACCAACACTTTGCACCCACCTGTAGGTACATAAAACCAATTTGTGAGTTGCTGACACTCTGTGGAGACCCTGACAGCAAGCTGGTCAGCAGTGCACCCTCATGGTAACGCAGGCTGACCACGTACCGGGCTGGACAAGCAGCGTGTTACCAGCCCTCGGTGGGAAGTGACTTCCCCTCTCCTCAGCACTCACATCTGCATCTGCAGACCTGTGACCAGCTTGGGGCCACCAGTATGAGAGAGATCCTGCCAAACTGGAGAAAGACCAGGGAGGACCTCTAAGATGTCAGGGGGCTGAGCAGAGGATGCAGCAGGAGAGGCTGGTGGGGCTGTGCTTGTTCAGGTTGGAGAAGGGAAGGAGAAGAGGGGATTTAATTGCTGCACTCTACTCCCTGAAAAGCAGTAACAGAGAAGACCAAGATATGCTCTTCTCAGTGGAAGGACAAGACAGAACAAACATGAGCAGCAAGATGGGAAATTCCAACCGGATACGAGGAAAAAAATTCTTCAGCAAGACTGGCTGAGCACTGGGACAGGCTGCTCAGAAAGGCTGTGGAAATGCCATCCTGACAGGTATGTACACCTCAACTGGATGAGGCTCTGGGTAACCTCATCTAGCCTGGACGTCAACCCTAGTTCAAGCAGGAGGTGGGCTACTAGAGATCCCTTTCAACCTAAATTTGGCTATTACTTCTATGATGCTACAAATACAGATTAAACATATTTACTTACTTACTTTCCCTTTGAAAGTACTAATTCATAAAAACTAGTTTCTTGACACAAACTCCGACTTTGAATTACCATCATCTTTTTTACTTAATGTTGACATTTACCTCAACAGAAATCAGCATTTCAATTATTATATGAAGATAACAAATGAGATACAGCACACTCAACATATGGCACAAAAGCCTAAGGCAATCATCCATCCTTACTGACTGTACTGGCAATCGCTACTTACCACTTTCCTAAGGTTATTACAGAAAAACAGTCTAGACTGCTTTTCTCCATCTGCAGATGGAGAACCTTTCATATAAATGGTCACACTGCTGCTTTTGTAGGCTCTGGAGGCTATGATTCCTTTCCTGCCACGTGACTGGATATGAACCTACCACAATACTAAAGTGTTGGCATCGCTACCATATATTATGGATCCATGTCTAATCACACAGTTGGAAATAGCTACATTTCTACTGTGTGACAGCTGTGTACTCAATCTGGTGATTGAAAATGGATGCATGCCTAGGGAAAGCTGTCTGGGAGAGGACTGGAAGAACAATTCACTTGGACTGCAGACTCCCTGAATTCCTCTTATGAAGCCCCAGCTGAAAAAGGACAAGCTATAGGCCAGAATTATTATTTTAACAGACGAGATCCAGCTCTTGGCCAGAGTTTCTCTGTCCCAGCTGAAATGAAGAGATGTGAATGAGAAGATTGTAACTGCTTTAAAAATAGGCTTAGTTTTAAGAATGCTGTTCCACAGGGACGTGGGAGCATGGAAAGAAGAGCAAAAAACTTTTTGAGATACACACACCAGTTCATTCTCCCATGGACATCTCTCTCTGAAGAGCCGGGCAATGGAAAGAATATAAAAGGCATTTTGCATGGTTAGTGCGTGGTAAGAAAGGCCAGATATACAAAACACAGACATGCATGGGATGCTTGAAAAGGAAACAGGTTTCTATTATTTGCGGTACTCTGATCTCGGAATCATGCACATGCTGAGTGGTTGCTTTGGAAAGTCAGTTTCTTTGGAAAATCATTTTCTTTTCAGGTTGTCCACCCACCATCTTCAAAAAGGGTGCACAGTGATTAACAGCAGCATTTTGTACTGTATCTGCCTACTGAAAAATATGTGCATAGTGACTTGAAGATTTTCTCTTCTCTCAACCAGATTTTTGATTTTCCATTTTTCCTCAAAAAACTGCTTCTGTGCAGACTGAGGTTGGTCATCACACCTTTGGTGTGTGCCACTCGCACATACTAGCATGATGATACTCATGACCCCATGGAGACGTGATCATTTTTTCCCCACTTACAACACAGAAAGAGTAGTTAAGGACAGTGCCCTCTCCACCCCACGTTAGAGGACATCATGCAAAACAGTAAATTGGGGGCTGAACTACAAGCACTTACATGCAGGTGTAATTTTAACATCGTAAGTTATTATTTTCTGCTCATTCTTCATTCTGTCCCTCCAAGTTCTCTCACATGAATAGAAATGCTCATAATAAAAAACACACCTGTAAGTTTGCTTGCCTTGCATCTCCCTCATTTTGAAAGCTGTTTGCCTGCCCCCTTTCCCTCTCACCCTGGTAGTATTTTCTTTCCTCATTTGTATTCTCTTTGGGTAGATAAAACACCAAGTACAATTTTCTCCTTCTGTGACTTCCTGCCGATCTACAACTATGATCTATTTGCTAGTTCTTTTTATAAAAAGAAGATACTTCAGGAATCACAACTCACCACAAGCACCACCTCAGATAAGTGTTAAAAACATAGTCTTGTTAATGTCCTAGCTTGTGACACAGTCATCTCCTCCCCACAGCTCAAACAAGACTGTACATGATGAACAACAAAAGTCAGATGATAAGACTCATCATTTCAGGTGCTTTTCCTGTCTCCAATCCAAAGAGCATAAACAATGAAAAGCAGTGGAATCGTGGTGCTTGCAGTCATTTCCAGGAGCAATATAAAGAGATGCCCTCTGCCAGTATTAACTCCCTTATCTTGCCAGGATTTCCTGGCAGCAGCAGCGGAGTACTGTGTTCCATGGCTTTTGAGATTTAGGAAATGCTAAATCATGCAGCGCCTGTTCAGTTTCTGTTCCACAGAAAGCAACCCTCTCAATACTGCAAACGTGGAAATTCAGCCTGATAAAATTAAATAATCAAGGGTGGTTTCAATCCTGTCAAAGGCACTGCTGGCTCCAAATCTGTTCCTTTTTTTGGGTGAGAATTGAGAGATGCACCTCCCTGTTGGCATAATTAAAATAGGGTTTAGTACAGCAAGGGAACACAGAATTTTCTAGAATGTAATAGATGTGGAGAGTGACTCCCAGCGTCTAGCTTTCCACGAGAGCAGCTGCGTATCTGACTTAAATAGGCCACATTGTTAAAAGAAAAAGAAAGGGCACTGTGTGATTTCCTTAGCAAAACATATAAATGTCCAGCAAACGATAGCAAGAATCACTCAGACCTAGGTCACCGAAGCCTGGGAAAAAAATTTAAGTTACACTTTGTTGCATTCTTTGCTGAGCACGGAACAAGCCAACAACTGTCACAGTCTGGAAAAGCCCACTGGCACCTAACTTGTTTCATTAGCTTCACAGCACATCGTGCATTCAGTGATTATAAGCCTCCAAAGATATGCATCATCCTCTTTTTCCCCCTGCCTTTTTTTTTTCTTTTCTTTTTCTTAAAGACTCTGAGACTCAGATCACCTGAGCAGAGGACTGGTACTGGCCTGAGGATACTCCCTCTCATCCTTTAAATCTAATTTGAAGAGGTACTTTTCCTGTTTGGGGGCACAAGAACTGGGCCATGCCGAATCATCTAAAATTAGAAGATTCAGCTCACAGGCTGCTGGCTTACAATGCTACTTATTCACTGACATAACACCAAAAGAAACAGAACTGTAAGGTTATTAGCACTGAGTTTGCGCTGTTTCTCTTACATTACATGCTATTTGGGCGGAGTCCTTACATGGCTCTGTTTATGTACACTTCCAGCACAAGTAATCCTGATCAGAATCTCTGGCTACTCCCATACTAAAGATAATACAAATAAAATAGGACTATTCTTGCTGCATCAAAGCTCCATCAAAACCATGGAGTTGATGGCTAGACAAAGCCAATCCATATTAGCAGAGCCCTGGTAAGGAGAGCACTCCACGTAGACACAACACACCATGCCCTAAAAGCCAGATTCCTAAGCAGGGTATTCTGAAAGTTGCTGTGCACACATGAACACAGATACTTTGCATACTCCAGGCACAGTTATCACAGGCTTTTGCTTAAAAACATCACCATCATCTCCATCCTCATTACTAAAGACTAAGTAAAATTGATGAGCGAATCTCACGATGAAAAAAGACAGACCTGCTGCTGTGATACAACACAAACCACTGTGCTTGACTTAACACTTTATGCCATAAATACAAGCACCAGTAGCTCTGCTACTCTCATAGTCAATGCTATTGCCAGTGAGCAAGATTATTTCATTAGCAAGCAAAAGGCAACGAAACACCTTAGGCTCAAATGGAGATCCATAAAGCACAAGACCAAGTTAAGACCTCAGATGAATCGTGGTCCCATGCATTCCAAGTAGTCCTCCATAAAATCTACTAGCCAGGACACATGAAAAGACTGAGGTGTTTTATGTACACATCTGGAGGTCGACCTCTGACATGGAAATTCTATGGACCCTAAACTAAGTCAAAGAAAGGCCTGTTTTTATTGTCTTTTTTTTTAAATGGAGACATTATCTAGAGTATCTGACACAGTAGTGAATATGTAACAGAGTCTTTTCTATTTTGCAAGCTAAGCCGTCTTCGCGTGTGCTGTTTACTACTAAGCAGAGTGTTCTGGACTGCTTGTGAGCAAGATCATTGAGGAGAGTTTGGCTGCCGTGTTGTGAAACTTAACAGTGCCCATTGAGATGGGGAACCTGACCATGACTTCAAAGCAGCAGGTCTTCTGTCAGCAAGAGCTACGCAGATGGAAGAGTGAAGAGCACACCTGGACCAGTCTCTGTGAGAACACTGGTCAGAAATCTCCAATTTTAAGGTCGTGGGTACAAGATCTACAAGATATATTTGCACGCAATTCCTCCCAAATGAGGTCAAAATATTTTGAACCCTCTTTCAGTGCCGGTTCAGAGAACTAGCTCAGTGACTCAGTTGTGAGCAAGGGCTTTAAAAGCATAACATCTCATCTGTGCTTTGATACTACCTTACTACATTTTGCATTCACATTAATTCACATCATTCATATTAGGCACACACTTTTGCAGTATGTGCATTATCATTCAGTAGATAAATTGAGACAAGAAAGCTCATCCAAAATCAAAACCATAATCAGAATGAAGGACAGGATCTGTAATTACATCATGTGGCTCCCACTGCAAAGCCACACAGCACCTTTCCTACCCATTCACAAATGTAGAATTTCTGACAGGTGGATATGATCAGAGCAATTAACCTAACCTGAACACAACCTCAAACTTAGGTCACTTAACATATAGCTACTCCTTAATTGACAACCTTTTTTTGTTTTAATTTTAAAAAAGCAGGAAATGAAAAATACGATATGCAATCAATACAGGGTCAGCTGTAGGACACCACTTCATGTGCACTTGGTACTGTCGCACTGGACAAAGTATGGAAGGATGGAAACTTGCCAAGAAAAGAAGTCATGGGAATACTGCTGGACCACTCATTTTGCATAGTACTGCTTCCAAAAAATGTCCTTAATGACTTTGGACTTGTTGTACAAGCAAAGCAATGTGACAAAGAAGACTCTTTGCTCTCCTTTGAGAGACTTGGCCAACATGGCTAACAGGGTATCTGAGCCATATTTTGGCTGAAAATAAACACCACCTCCAGCTCCTGCTCCAGCAGACAATCCTTTTGAAAACAGATGTAACAGTAAACATTATGGAATAAAGAGAATTAAACATGAAACAAGAGCTAAGTAACCTAGAAGGGCATTTTCTGAAGCACATCTAGGTAGAACAAGGAATCCAAACTTGAGAAAGCAAGTGGAACTACAATGGCATTAAAACACTTCGGTACTTCACAGTTCTTGGCTGCTTTAGGGATTGGAGAGAATCAAATCATAATTTCCAAAGACAGCCTAAATATGTTAATTGGGAATTTGCAGTTCCATATCAGGAATGTTTCCCTGCCCATTAATCTCTCTTACAAGTCCCCTGCAGAAAGAGCTGTTAAGGTCTTCAAGTCAATCCCTACCTCAAAGCTGTTTTCCATCTGGCACAGGATCAGCACTCAACAGCGCTCTGACCCGTTTTCTCAGCCATACAGGAATGAAAGCAGATCCTGAGGGGTTTTGAAGTGATGAATTTTTGGGGTGAGCTTGAGAGACTGATCTCTATTTTTTACATGACTGTACAATGATGACCACCGAATTCAACAACTGTATGTCAGTGCTGTAAGATTATAAAATTTCTACAGCATTTTTTAAGGGCAAAAAACCAAAGTCTGACAGAAGACAGAATTCCAGTATTTCTGCCTCAAATGCTTTACTATCTTTAAAGCTTACATAACAAAAAAGCAGAAGTATAATTCTCTCATTAAAATACTGAAATTTCATAAATAATTGTGAATCTGAATTAAGATACCCCTAGTGGCAGAGATTCTTAAGGCTTTGTTTTTCCCTTGAGTTTGAGAAAGGACTCGCCTAAAGAAAGCAGTAACGCTTATGTAACATGGAAAAGAACTAAAGTGTAAGGGGCTGGAAGACCTCAAGTACTGTAAGAATATTATATTCCCTGGTGTGATACTGCTATTAAGTACCCCACTTTCTTTAAACACAATCCTAGATAGACTTCACCCTTTTTTATGTGGCTTTAGCTACAAGACTGTATATAAAATTACCAGGGGGTAGGTACAATCTTGAAGGAAGACGAATATAGGGTACTCAATACCATAAAAAGGTATCAAATTCAACTGACATTTACAAAATGTCAGGTAAAAGGAATGAAAAGTCTTTCTAGTAATTTTGCAGTTAGTTAAGAGAAGAATCACTCGAAGAATTAAGGATCAAAACTGTGGAATATTTTCTATGCTTTTTTTTTCAATGTAATAGAAAAATTCTACATTTTGCCCCCAAATGGAAAAATAAATTTGGAAATGGATGTTCTTTTCTGTGTACTAAAGCAAAAGCTAGTATTAAATTCCAGAGAAAATATACTTGGAATTTTACTTATGGGTTAGTTACTTCCAACACATGGCTTGCTGAGCTTATAATATCTGTAGGATTTTATGTTCCTTTCAATCCTCCTCCTCTCCCTCTGAGCTCTGCAATTCTCATCACCCACGCCTGCAAACTGTGTCTAGTATTTGAGTCTTCTCCTCCTCCTCACACACTTACTCTTTTCAGACATGTGTTTGTAAAATATAAAGATTTGAATAAGTTTTCACTTTTAAAATAGACAAAGATATTTCTAAATGTATTTCCAAAACTATCTTTAATGAGAAGATGCATATAGCTTATTTGTCCTCAGAGAGATACTACAAACAGAATAAGTATTTCAGAAAGTTGAATGATTAAGTTTTTATTTTTTCTGCTCTTCAAAAATTTCTAAAAATATTTCAGTTTTACTGTGTTAAAACTAATTCTACAGAATGTTATCACATATTTTACTAATAAACTAAATTCTTTCTCTTCAAAGTTTAGAATCTAAAGCTGTGATTTGCAAGCCTAATCTGATGAATGTTTTCACTGCACTTGGCAAGAATTTGAAGTATTTCACTGTTTTGCTACTTTATGCAAGAAAAAGGAATGGAAACACAGCAAACAGTTGCATAGATTCTAAGACAGGAAGGAAACATGCAGTTGTACTATTTCAGTTAGACTTTGACATTTAAAATACACATGTATTTCCCTCCAAACTTGCGTATGTTTGACTTCAAGTTTAAAATGCATCAAATGAAAATTAGAAATGTTTTCCAAAATACTTCCTTTTGATTAAGAATGCTTGAGGAATTGAAATAAAGGGGAAAAATCATCAGTAGTTATCTGATATGACATAATTTACAATAATATATTTGTGTCAAAATGTCAGAACCATCCTCATCGGGTTTTCTTACTAAATAAACAACTGGTTTTAGAAGGTTTAGTCTTGTAAAATACACATTGTATTTTTCTTACCATACATGCTGTACTCCAGATATCAGCAGGTGTACTGTAACCTGCTCCTATTAAAACCTCTATGGATCTATATTGTCTTGTCTGGATGTCTTCTGTGAAGTGTTTATGCTGAAATAGAAAGAACCACATTAATGGAAAAAAAACGAACAATAAAAAGGCCTGTTCTAAATAGTGAAGGCTAAATAGCTAAAATGATGTAGTTATACTTACCACCCAGCAGGCATTCCCCAGGTCAGCAATTTTAACTCTAATTTTATCTGCATTTCTTGGGTCCAGCGGATTCACCAGTAAGTCAGCAGCACGAGTTTTCGCTAACACAAGCAAAATGCAGGATAGTTAGTATTTTGAACATACTATTCATTATCTCTAAGCAGTTTTGCCTTGACACTTTATCCAGTTTTGTAATACATTGAAGACATCAAAATCATTTGCTGAATATTATGAGAAATTAAAGCAACATAAATAGGAATTCTTACCTTACATTTCAAGTGCAAATATTTTGCATTCTTTAACTGCCAAATGACTATTACTAGAATATCCAGAGGAACTTCTAAGCAAAAGCAGTGCATATGTTTCCAAGAATAGATTCAGACAGAAAATGTTAAAATTCAAACTCCAAGAACTCCACATGAAAGATACATTCTTGGAACAGTTTGGTTGAGAAAATAAATTCTGCACTTCCATTCTTGGCTAAAGCAAATAAAATTTGGCTGGATTTTTTTTTCCTTTTTTTTTAAAAAAAAAAAAAAAAATCTGTCCCAAGGGGAAGAAGACTTACTAAAACCTGGCTAATTTGAGAGCCTAAGGGACTGTCACCCATTTCACAGATAATTCAGCATTCAATCAAAGTTCTCTGGAGGTCCTATTTGCATTGAGTATGATCCAGACTAAAAAGGCAGACCTTTAATCTAATTAATTCAATCAATTAATGCAATCTTTAGAGGCTCTTGGGACATTGACGACACTAACATATGACACCGGAGAGCTGCTGCTTTTCTTTCTTTTGACATATCACCCGCTACCTCCTAAATCGCACTGGAAAGAAAGCAGATTGACCTGAATGTGGAAGACAGAACCAGATATCACAAATCACATAGCAGCAGAGGATTCGCCTGTTTCCTTGTCCCAAAGCTACTAGTGGTAAGGTAAGAAAGAGGTACTAGATCCAAAAGGCACCTGGGACTCCAGTGGGGATATAATGAGCTGTTAAAGTGGCATAAGACTTGGAAGAGGAAAATACACCAGACATGGGACAAGGAATAAAAATACATGATGTCTAATGGTGACTTAGGAGTGGCTGAAATCAGATGAGGATCTTCAACAGCTGGGACAGCAAGCCTGAATGGGCCATCAGGGCACTGAAACACTGGCCAATCGGAAAAGAAAGTGGCAGGATCCACCGCAGGACAGACAGACAGAAAAGACAGGACTGAACAGCAGAAGACAGCAGGGGCAGTCACCTCCACAGAACAGTCCTCTAAAAAAGCTGCAATGGAGTTTGAGACTCAAGTTTTAAAAAAGCACCAATATAGGGCATAAACATAAAATACACTGAGAGAATAAGGCTGCAATCCAGCACTTAAAAGAAGGAACTAGTAAGCTTACTATTAAAGTCTTCCCTTATGAGCATGCTGTGTAGTACAGTCTAATTTTTTTTTTTTTTTTTTTTTAAACACAATCACATGCATTATTCAAGAAATAACAGGACCTTTCTCAATTCAGTAGCCCGGGGGAAAAAAAAAAAAGATAGTGCTAGATAAATCCTTCCCACACATCTTGTTGAAGGTGAAGGACTTCAGTAAATAAAGCAGAATGAAGGGGGAAAAAAGCCTCATCAGTAAGACATCTGAATATGACATTAGAAAACAGCGTTCTTCAACCTTCTTCTAACAGAGGGACCTGACAAGGTGATAGGCAAGTGGCTACACTTTTGTGTTTTTCTCAGGAACTCATGAAGTTTATGTGCTGTATTTTCCAAGAGATGAATATGAGACCTTAGATTCTGAATTTGAAAAACGCGGATCATTCACAACTGAAGTCAAAATGAACGTATTTTTTAGCAAGTACTCTCAAAAAAGCATCCAAAGGAGCTGAGCCTGAGCACAAAATTAGTGAGCATTTCTGATTTTCACTTTTGTGTGTCCTAGTTCTGTAAAACTGAGAAATATCACCTCCTCTTCTCACAGTCTCAGCATGATAGTATACTTTAAGTAAACATTCAAACACTGGAATGAGGAGGAGAGTCATGAGGAAATAAATAGATCTATCTTAAGGGCATTTGGTCACAAAGTAAAAACTTGAAAAAGACAAAAACTTAATAGCTGCTCATCCACTGAACACAAATCGGTCTGTGCACTGAATGAGGCAAGTATCCTGAAAAAATAAGATGAGACCAAGTTAATAATATATAGCAATGCCTAGACAGAGAGGAACAAATAAAGTTTACTTCTCTATAAGAAAAGCACACTAAAGTCATAATGAAAAAGTAGCACCATTTAAAAATACTGAATAGCCTGCAACTCTTATCTTCCTTCTTTCTAAATACCTTAATCTGTTTTATTACTGTTTAACCCAACATTATTATTGATGCCATTAATATTAATAACATTCAGCTTTTCCTCTTTCTGAGGAAGAAGTAAACTATGGCTGAATTTACCATCTTTCTTCTTTCTTTGCACAAGAAGTCTGTGAATTGCTCCTGACGACATAACATCAAGGAGGAATAAAGCAGGTTTGTTTCTCCAGCTATGGAGATAACCTGCTCCCATGATGACAAAACCAGCTTTACTCTCTAGAGGCATGAGTATTTTACACATCGCCCCAGGGAAACAGCAGTAGAGGCTTTCTGCTTATACACTGCCAGCAGCCCAAAGGAAGAGCTTAGCAGGTGTCTAGGAACCTCTTGTACCTTGTTTAAGGGAGTACAGAGTGTAAGGAGATGGACGGGAAGAGTTATTAGCCTGGATCTTGACATTTTCCAGAAATACAGCTCTACTCAGTTGTATTTTATTTCACATTTCTTGCCTACCTGCAGATGACCTTACCTGTCAGACTGCAATAAACTGTGTGAATTGCTCTTCTAAAGTCTTAAACCAAGAAATACACTCGGTTCTATTTTTCAATACATCTCTATTTAAATTTAGTAACTTCCTCTGGGACAATGTTGATGCAGGCTTGGTGATCTTCTCCTAAGCTATCTCATTTTCTCCTATCCGCTTACAGATTTAGTCTCTTGGTATTTCCTTTATTAAAGTTGTACCCACATATTTATAATCTAGCCACTGGCACTCTAAATAAAACCTATGTGTAAATACCCTGGAGCTATTTAATTCAATGGCAAAAATCTAGCTCTTCGCAACGACAACAAAATTTCACCTTCCATGTCTTCAATAAACGGGATTTACAGGCAAAAGTTTTGGATCTGAAGAGTTCTGGTGGCCAGAATTTAAATGTCCAAACCCACACTGAATACAGAAAAGCCACAATGAGTTGAGGGTTGGCAACATGCCTTACTGAGAAAAAGAATTCATCCTGAGTTTTAATAAAAGGTTAAGAGAGGAACTGTTTAAAACAGAAAAGAACCATTAATGAATGAAAATACAGCATATTACAGAATTTTTGAATATGACTGAAAAAAGATAAAACACAAAGTAATAGATAGAAGCTGCAGCCAGACAAATCCAAACTTGCTACAATTCTTCTGAAACAATTCTGAGTACTGACCAGTGGAACACTGGTTTCAACACACTCTATATTTTTAATCATTTCATTTGTCCAAATCAAGAGCAGGTATCTTTTTGGAAAATATGTTTTAAGCCAAACATAAAAGTTACTGGGCTTAACAGATGGTGTATTACTGGCTTGTTATAAACAAATTCAGGTTACATGATCTCATGATCACCTTCTGCCCTTTAACTATGAGAATAATGCTTACTTGCCCCTATAAACTGCCTTTTCTCTTCCCTGTGTAGACTGACCTGTCAATGCAAATATTTAATCTACAATAACTTATCCAATATCCTTAAAAACAAGTTCTTCAGCATAAATAAATAGATAGATAGATAGATAGATAGATAGATAAAATGACAGTTCTGATTTCCTATTAAAATTTAAGATGGTAGGTTTGTTTGAATTTAACAAGAATGCCTTTGTATTGTGTTCCAAGTGGCATCTATCAAACTCCCAGGTTTGAATGCAAGAAAAATCATCCAATTTACTTAAAGTAAGCTTAGCTAAGCTACTGCCTTTAATGAGACTACTACAATTTTTTCTTACTCTAACTACTGCCTTTCTATTGCACTTATTTGCCTCTTTATTTTAATGTAATACACACCCATGCTACTAGACAGAAGTCTTCCATCAACTCACAAGTGCTTTCCCCCCCCCTCTATTTCTAAAAGCTATTCAAAACTAATACATTTGTTTTTCCTTGAAACCTGGTCCTAGGAGGTCAAAATTCACCAGAATGCTTTGGGACCAAACCACTTAAAAGCTGCCTCTTCATTTCTAGATATCTGCTCTGCCTTTTTGCCAAAAGTCTTCTAAGATGAAATACTAACTTTAAAACAATCATAACTGAGATTTTGCATTCACATGATGTACAATTCAATGAGCAAAGTGTTCAGCGTAGATGAAACCAAGAAGATGAAATCAGTCAGCAATGAAAAAAGGGTTCCCAGTAGTGGGCTGTAGCTGTTACCTAACCTAATCGTGGTTAATCTGACCCCATACCCCACCTCCCTCCCCAAGTCTGGGGAGCACCTAGGAAAGAGAGCATTTGGGAGCAGTCTACACAGATTTCCCTGACTGCAGAGGCACACAGGCACCATCTTTTCAGTGGGCACTCTTCAGACTTAAGCATGAAGCAGGCCAGGACATTAGGAGGTTTGGCACCAACCGAGAAACTAAAAACACTTAAAACACTTCACCTGTAGGTAAAGTCAACGTCACTGAGAAGTGCTAGACCTAGTGTTCAATCAAAGTCAGGGAAATGGTGTGACAGAGTTCTTGTCTGTTATGGAAAGATCCTTTTGTGTTATTGAAAGAAGTGTATGACAGCCTACCTGTAAGGCTTGGTACTGCATTTTCACCAAAATACCCAAAACACATAAGAAGTAAAATCTGCATACACGTGTCACTGAACACAGATAAAACATATACATAAGGTTTAATCCCACTGCTCATTCTACATAAGACATCACCTACAGCTCCAAGAGACTTCAAGCATGGTATACGCCTCTAAGACGAATACTTACTTTTTGGCAAATCCCCAGTGCTTGAAGCTGAAACTGTTCTGCTTCTGTCATGAGATGGGCTGCTCTCCTCCCTTTCAGTTACAGTTGATCCTTCAGAAACAGCAGAACCACAAGCTACAGACTCCAGAGCCCCAGAGAACACTGAAGCTGAAAATTCAGAGAACTGTGACTCAGGAATTTTATGACGTCCGTTTGGCAATTCACCATTAAACTGTTCATAGGAGCTTCTATAAGAGTAATCACTTTTTGCGTTTGGCTCATCAAGATTATACTCCTCTGGATTTGGACATTCTTCCTCTTCGTCATCTTCATCTTCAATCTGTTGTTCCAATAGGAATGGGCCGTTCACAATATGGCCATTTGTTTTGGGGGATTCTATCCACTTAGGGTCTGTAGGGTCAGTGTTGACAAGTTCCTGCTCAACGTCATCATCTTTTTCAGTGTTTTCTTTCTCCGTGTCTTCTTTTTCATCCTGATCTTCTGCTTCACCTGAAGAATTTCAGTGAGCGACACATTAGATCATACATCAATATATCATTTGAAATTACGCATCATAATTTTTAACTCTTCAGTAACTACTTGACTTCTGACACATCACACAAGGAAACACTGAGTATCACTGAAATATGCAAAGACCTTAAAGATCTACATTAAAGGCGA
Source organism: Pelecanus crispus (assembly GCF_030463565.1). Lineage (NCBI taxonomy): Eukaryota > Metazoa > Chordata > Aves > Pelecaniformes > Pelecanidae > Pelecanus > Pelecanus crispus. Next base: position 15,636,081 of record NC_134643.1, read on the forward strand.
AAGAAAGAACTAATAAGGCTGTTGGAAAAAAATAAACAATGGGAAGTGGTTCAGGAGGGAAGAATTCAGAACAGAAGAATGTTATGAAGGGAAGATATATGAGGTCTTGAAAGTAAGCTTTACAAATCCGTAACTCCATCTGTGTCAAACAGAGAGTCGTCATAGAAGTAGGAAAATTTGCAGTAAGAGCAGAACAAAACTAAACCAAAGCAAATGACAGACGGTCTCAGTAATTACATTTTTATCAGAACTGGAGAGAGTTGACAAGAAAACCAGGGAAGCCAGAACAGAGTTGGACCATAACAATTATGCTCCAAACCACTGGAACTAAACAAGAAGACATCTTAAAAATTTTAGTGAAGAAGCTGCAATTATTATTACCTGAATAGATCATTACAACAAACATTGTAACAAGAAAAGGGGAAAGTAAGGATGACTGTAACTACATTTATGTTACAGAATACAAATTCATCTTATTTTTCCTCTATCTCACCAAGATACTTGGTTGTGCCACTTAATGTGGTAGAACAACTGACTGTTCTGTTGAATTTTCTGTGTGCTCTTTTGTGGGATTTAATAGCTAGATTGCTATTGATGTTTTTATTCACTTCTATAGTAGGTTTGGCTTTTCCTTTTTAGACTTTGTAGTTATAATTTTAACTACAGGAAAAAAATGAAACTTAATGATCTAGGGAAGTTTGGAGACTTTGTTCATTGCATCAGATGCAATGCTGCAATTACTTTCCCCACTGAAACAGTAAATTCAGGGTCAATAAAAGCAGGTAATACTAACCATCATCATTTCCAGGTTCTTCATCTACTACCTCTTCTATATCAGCTGTTTTTAGTTTCACCTCTGGGTGGTACTCATCTTCTTGTTCATTTGATGGTACAGCTGAGGTTACATTTTCTTCTATTTTTTTCCTTTCAGCTTCTCGCTCTAGTTCTTCTATTTCCTGCAGGCGTTTTTCTAACAGCTCAGCTTGTCTCTTCTGTTTTTTCTTCAGTTTTTTCTTTTTGTTTTTGGATATTTTTCCAACCTGAAATATTAATACAAACAAAAGAAAACAAAAAAACCCTAAACAATTATTCTCAAGACGTCTCACAGCAAATTCACTTGCAGTATAATTACTTTTTATCTGAAAATACTGGATGGCAATTAATGTAGTAAATATATTGTTTTTTCCATTTTACTTCAAATCAAGAATGATGTAGGGTTATATGAAGAAAAAAAACTATCAAAATTTTACATGGTTTTACATGGTTGTTTATTAGATACAAGAGCAAAATAAATCTAAGATGCCACAGTAAAATTCCTGTGATCCTATAATCTTGACTAGGCACAATAATAATAAACTTCAATCTAGATTAACAGATGATATGGTATGTAGAAGATAGTCTACTATCCTATCTAGTTATTTACATGTAAATTTTATACATGATTTCTCTTTCTGTACAATGCAGGTAAGGACCAGCAAAAGTATGCTGAGAAAAATGGTATGAGAAAGCCAAAAAGATTGGAAACGGTGAAGGATTTTAAATAAATGCTGTCTTGTTCAGCTGTTTCCCTATGAAAGGAAAGCATTTTTATTATTCACTTCTGGCCCAAAACATATGAATCACAAACAACAGATGGCCATTACAAAAAGTTTCACATTTTATATAACATAAGGATTAAAAAACTCAGGTACAAGAACAAGGAAAATAAAAGTTAATACATCTGAGCTAGGATTGAAACACTTTCTTATATTTTAACGGAATTCTGACATATTTTTTCTATTTGATAAATGAGATCTATCCAGTTTTCATTCATCGTTTAGATATCACAGTAAGAAATCTGCCTGTAATTAAAAAATAAAGTACAAGGAGCAAAGGGAAATAGTATTTTCTCAAAGGTTTATCTGTAAATCCTGTTACCTTCAAAAGAAGCTATGGGACAGTCCAGACAGTTAATTTGATAATCCTATTAATTTTCATCCATGTTGTATGCCCATCGAAATTATATACATTCTGTACACACAGATGTAGAAAGCAGGTTTGACCCCAGACATTTCTAAACAGCTGTATTATCAGTGGTTATTTGCTAGAGGTATACAGCAAAAAGATCTTTCAAAACTCAAAAAACCCTCTCCTTTAAGGCCTTGATGATTAAGGCCTTGAAGTCCTTAAGCTATCTGTAATGTGTGATATTTAATGCATGCACCCATTTTTTGTCAGGATTTGAATGGAATGGATTATTCCTCAAGAGATGAAAATGGCAATGCTTAACTTTCTTTGACATAGCTATAGAATTGTAAGTCTATGAGAGTTTCCATCAGAGAAATACCATGTTTAAAACTGGTAAGGCCAAAGACATTAAAAGAAAAGTGTCCTTTGAGAGATAAAAGCTTTATTCAAAGGAAGCTTTTAAAAAGGGTAGAGACTACCAACAGTCTAATAGCTACTAATACCTACAGAAACACAAAAAATAAGATAGTTAATTTGAATTATATAACAATACTTACAGGCTTTTGTTGTGGAGCTGTACTCACTAGAAAGAAAAAAATAAAATTTTAAAGATTTATTTTTACAAAAACAACTCTATAAAAGCAGAAAGTAGTAGAAATCATGTAAAAATATTCTTAACCAAATATAAGGCAGTGATTTTTTTCTTTTATTTTTAAGTCAGAATTTTTACTCTTTACAAGTACCTGCTGCCTGAAATCATTTGATGTCTCCATTAGAGCATCTGGAAATGGAAGGAGCTAGCATCAATTTCTGTTCACTCTGTTGTGGTTGGAGGAGAGTTAATGAAAGTCAGAAAGGAAAGTCTGAATCAGTAAAGAGTGGACAGAAAACATTAAATCATAGAATCATAGAATCGTTTAGGTTGGAAAAGACCTTTAAGATCATCCAGTCCAACCATTAACCTGCACTACCAAGTCTACTCTAAGCCAATCAACGGTAGACTAGACTAAATCAAGGGTAGACTAGACTAAAAATGACTGCAGAGTTGTCACAGATTAAATGTATGTAGTCAGCTGACTGAGCAGGTATATAAATAGATTTTAAATAGTCAAATATTCATGTTTCCTTCGTTGTGAAACAAGGTAGTTTGATTGCCAGGACTGGAGGCATGAAGAAGTGCCTACGGCAAAAAGCACACCACAACAGAAAAAGCATCTCCAGCATGGACCTCTTCCTAAGCATCTCTCAGAAGGATACTGTCAATGCCTAAGTCTGATGAGATTACTGTGAAAACTACTAACTGTGAAAATGCACGGAACAGCAATACAAGCCACCCCACCCCCCCAAATAATCAAACCAATAGAAATAACCAAATATGGGAGACAGAGGCAAAGTGGAAGTGAGAAAGAGGAACTGAACGGGGGAGGAAAACCTCTCACAAACTTCTTCAGACACACGGGCATATGGCAACTAACAAATGCAAAATAAAAAATGGAGACAGTTGAGACTTCAGAGTTCTTTTATAGGTTCAGCTCCTGCTGCTAAGTTCAGGGAAAAAACTGTTTGTATGCCCCTGAAAGGGCAAGGTTTCCAGAAAGATTCTTAAACTTGAATACCATCACTGCTCTAAAAGGGGAAATTATGCAGAACCTGTTCTTGAAATGCTGTAAGGAAAACACATCTTCAGCTCCTGTGTGGAAAGCCATAGATTTAATTACAATTCGCTAAGAATGAAGTGTGATACGAACTCCATCAATATATTCCTTAAAATAATATTCACTTTAATGTCAGGAAGCAATATAAAGGCTGCGTGAACAAAATCAAGTTACTTCCCACACAAATAACATACAGTCTTTAGCTACATGATTACACATTATGTAAAATTCAATACAATATATTCGTGATTTGTAAGATTTTTGCATCTTAACTATGTATACTGTGAAATATTTACAGATTTTGACCACGGTATTTGTTCCTGATATAGCAGGTATTTTTATTATACCTCAGAGATTTTAATCTGTGATATATTTTCTGACAATATTACAAAGGTATTTAAACATTATTATTTCTCCGCTGCCTGTAGCTGATATGCTCGACTGGCAAATAAATAGCAGCCCCATGGTACTAAAGATCACTACAAAAGCCACACTTCCTCCTTCCTTATCTTTACTGATTGCTGTGAACTTCTTTACCTTGGCATGTTTAACATAAAACATTTCACATACAGTGCTAGGGAGAAGTGCTTATAACAAATTCAGTTAGGTACAATAAATTCCAGTTTCAAGAGTGAAAAACTATGGACGCTAAGACTCTTCACTGCACTCTGAGAATAAGTTATAACTGACAAGGCAGATAATTTCACAAGGACACTGATGAACTTGTAATGGAACTAAACACATAATTTAGATAAGATTATTAATTATTGTCACTATTAGAGATGCAAGGCTCCAGTGTGGCTAAAACCCAGCCATTAAAGCTTGTGGGGTGGGAGGAGAGTACGTTTATACCAATAAATCTTTTTCTGTCTCTGGGGACCCCAAAAACTTGAACTTGCAAAACTGAGAAGAAAGCCTTTCTCTTGAGTTTCCAGAGCATGAATAAGAATTAACTAGATATGCATTTTCCACATGCAATTTAAAATGTTAACTTTAATTAAAGAAAATATTATTAGCATTAATATACTGATGGAACTTTACTACATTGCATTTAAATATACTACCATACCTGCTGAGCCAGAGGGGGGAGGAGCACCAGCTTTCTGCCACTCGGTAGCTTCAGCAGCCATTCTGCGAACATAGGCATCATCCACGCACATCAAAATATTTTCTGGCTTTATGTCCGTATGAATGATCTTGCACTTGCTGTGTAGATAATCTAGACCTTGAAGTACCTAATTACAAAAGGATTTTGAAAAAATTTTAGTTACCCAGACCAAGATAAATGCATTTATTATCAATACAGAGATGTTCAACCAATTGCCTGGAGTCCATATATGGTCTGACAGCATAATTTATTTAGCTCATAAACCCAGTTATTGAGACTTTCTTGAGTAAGATGCTAGTTGGATGAATTGTCTTGATGACAGCAACCTGCTGTAAGACTTCCATTTCCCAAGTGTTCTTTAGTTGATCTGCACATGTGTAAAAAAAACTTGATACATCTTCCTTTGAAACAGGAATGTGGCTGCTCAGTCAGACAGCCTGATCCTCACTCATTCATTGTTTAAAAGATAGCTAGTTGAAAAAAAACCACTGCAAGTACTGCATACTGTAACTGAAGTCTGGTTTGTCAATAACCATCTTACAACTGATTATTAAAAAAAGCAAAAAGGGAAATGTGTTGTTGGGATGAAATGTTAACTATAGTTTTCCTTAGAATGCCAATAGTAATTCAGCTTTTAATGTGACCAAGACATCACATAAGGATTTATCTACCTGTATGTGTCACATGTATTTTCTACTAGTCCTTCACACTCTCTGCAGGATAAATTCTGCTAGCTCATATAAAAGCTGCATATGTGAAGTCTTAAAAATGCATTCTGGGATGAAAATTAAAACATGATTTTTACACAATTAAAAAATTTGTCAAATTCTGACTGGGACAGAAACACAATAGTTTGTGTGATTTACAAGTATTTTAGGTAAGACCTAGGTATGATAAACTGTGGAAGTCAATTATTACAATTATTCAGTAGAGAATAATGTAACAGCGTAAACCAAGCTATTGCTATAAGAGTCTACATAAATATTGTAGAAAAATATCAGCAAGAAAGAAAAAAAAGCAGAAACCTAGCTGACCCCACTGAAAAGACTTCTTTTGATTTTTAGAGAATGTTCTACAGTAGGAAACAGACCTCCAGACCCATGAGCTCCAGCTACAAGAACATCCTGCCATTCTAGGTATTTTATAAATAAATTAGCAAGCTCCTTGCTCTGAGGATCCTTTAAGATGTAACTAGCTAGGGTGAACTTTAGAAGCAAAACATGTTGGTTCAAAATACCAGTAATAGAATACAAAGACATTAGTCTGCCACCGAGTCCTGAGCTAGTACCTAAAATGGTATATCCATCCAGCACACCAGGTAGCTCAAGAGAAGAGCAGCAGCATGCATATGATATTTACACTCAGGCTAATGCATCCCAGAAACACCTCAAGTGCATGGCTCTGCTTTCCCCAGTTCTGGAGCTAGGCTACAACAGCAACCGTTCTGAAAAGCTTTCTGTATACGTCTATATAAAAACTGTATGTTCACTTGAACAGGACGCAGTGTCAGTTCAGTGCCAACACTACACCTAAAAAATGCTGCATCCTTGATAATCTGGATTTTTTTTCCTGCAGATCCAAAACATGCTTGACTACTTGCCAAAGCAACTGAAAGAACATACAGTATGTCTCAAAGTAAGAAATGTTAAAGAAAGACTGGTTTATACTGGGAAGGTAGTTAGTGGTTAAGTAACTTCAAATTTTAAGAGACTCATTAACAGCAACGGCAACATAAAGATGGATTATAATGGTACCTTCCCTCCCCCACTACACTACAGACCATCTTACAAATTACCACTGAATGTCTGTAATTCTGAGGCCAAGAAAAAAAAGATTCCAGAGTACACTGAAAGCCATAAACATTCAGAAGAGAAAAATATCTGTTCCACTGCGATATGTAGAAGTTATGTGAAACTAGATTTGGTATCTCCCACTTTAAAAAGATAGCCTTTCCCCTTTAAGTAACAGTGTTAGGGTGACAGCTTTGTCTTCATAATTTGGCTGAAGATTTTTTTTTTTTTTTGGGGGGGGGGGGGGGGGGGGGGGGGGCGGGGGACGGGACAGACAGAAAAATATTTTTTGGAATCCACATCAGTTCCATGACTTACCATAAGGACCATTCTGCTAGAATTTTATAATTAGAAAGAATGTTCTTAGCTGTCTTAAAATGTGGATCAGACTGTTTCATCCTAAAAACTGGAAGTACATTATGCCACTAAACCAGTAAGGAAAGGTATACTACGTGGACATGCTTTGCACCGTGCTCTGAGATGATGGAGAACAGGGAAAAGGCTCCTAGTTTTTATTTATTTGTCCGCTGAAAAAGTAAAAAAAAATAAAAAAATAAAAAAAAAAAAGGTAATGTATTGTGAGTCTGAAAAATTACAACAGACCCTGTTACTACAATAAAAAATGTAAATTAGAAGGTTGTATTTTTTCCCTTGTAAAGGTCATATGATTAGTTTCACATAAGGAAACTCATAATTTGCAGTTTCTAATTAATGTTCACTTATTTTTCTTTCTTTTTCATTCAAGGAGCCACATCATATTGATCCATTAAACAGATTATTTATTATATTGTAGATCAAAGCAAAAGTGAAAATTTTCATTGATCAAATACACAATGCTCGTTTCAGCATCCGTTTCAGAACGTGATCCTCTCAGAAGAGACTGATGCTATACATTTTACAACCCAGAGTAAGAACTCCAGAATTAAATAAATGGATAATTCCAGTCTTCTCCACTGCAAAAAAGGAACTACAGCAACTAGCCCTTTTTACAATTCTGCAAGGTCTTCTCTTGCATGACAGTTCATATAACTCTACCCCAGGGGGAAAAAAAAATAACCAACCCTGCTTGAAACTGGAATGAAATTTCTTAATAAGAAACTCAACTCTCAGCTGCATTTCAAAATAAACCTAATTTTGTCCCAATGCTCAAAAGCATTCAAAAATTGAAAAAAATATTTTCCAAATCATAGCATAAAAAAATCCTTTTCAATTGTAGCATGGAATTATAGTACTTTCTGAAACAACATGGTTTGCTCTACAGTAACACCAGTGCAATAATTGAATTGTTTGATATTCAAGTTTCATAAATAAGTTCTTAGAACATGTGTAGCACAAGTTTGGTCTGAGTAGAAGAAAGAATAAGGATCTTTATTATCTTTAATGAGATGAACAACCTGGAAGTCTTACCGCTCAATGCCACTCTCACTAGCCCAAACAGTTCATTAAAACCTCACAAAAATTAACCCTTTTTAATGTTTCAGGACTAACCCGTTCCTCTTTTTCAGGTATCAAGTGTTTGAATTACTTGGAATTTCTACCTTTGCTTACATTCAAAGAGTAATTTAGGTTGGAAGATTGTGCGATTCAAACCCTCCCCATCTAAGTCATACCAGCTTCAAAGTTATATCTAACCTCAAAATCAGACCAGCCTGCTCAGAGCCATCATCCAGTTCATTTCTGACTATCTCCTAAGATGCAGACTGCGTAACACTGTAGACAACCTGTTCCAGTGCCTGACCACCCTCACTACGAAGAATTTCTTCCTAATATGCAACCAGAATTTCTCTTTTTGTAATTCACGTGCGATGCTTCTTGTCCTATCTCTGTGTATCGACAAGAGAAGTCTGGTTCCATTTTCTCTATCTGTGCTGAAGAGATCAAAAGTTTCCCCCTTTATTAGCCTTTTCTTCTTAAAACTGAACAAACCAGTTCTCCCAAGACCTCTCATACATCATACACTGCAGCTCCCTCATCCTCTTCGTAGCCTTTCACTGGACTCACTTCAGCGAGCCAATGTCTTGCACTTGGAGCCCAAAACTGTACAGAGTCCTGAAGTACTAAAACAGAGCCCTCCTGCTGCCTACACTCTTGCTAATGTGGCCTAACTACGTGGTTAGCTTTCGTCATCACAGGAGCCCACCACTGACTCGCGTTCAGCTTGTCTACCAGGACCCCTCGTGCCCAGCCTGCCATCAATCTTCACATTTTCAACTAATTCTTCCTTATCTGTAACCAGTCCAGCAAGGTGCATCTCCAGCTTGTCTCCTTGCTGAGACACAGCTCACCCCATGCTGAGAAAGTGTCCCCAGCACACTCCAGAAACTTCCTTGACTGCATGGGCTCAACCAGAGCAGATATCAAGGTGATTTAAAGTTCCCCCATAAGAACCAGCTTATTCCAGCTGTCTAAAGAAGGTGCTTCTCACCTGCTTCTGAAATTGGCAGCCTGTAGCAGATACGTACCATAATGTCACCCTTGTTGGTCTCCCCTCTGACCCTGACCCATTCTACAGCAAAGATTCAAACATTTAAGCTCAACTCCTCTTCCCCAGCCACGCTTTCTAAAGTGCCTTTATCAGGCTACTGCTGCTCTCCAGGCATCTAAACTATCCCACCACACGTCTGTGCTCACAATGAGGTCATAGCTCTGCAACCACATAGGGATTTCTAATTCCTGCCCTTTGTTCCCCATGCTGTATGCATTTGTATATGCCACTTGAGTCAATCGGAGATAGCACCGAGAGCCTCTCCCATAGTTCTGTCTTTCAGGCCCCTGTCCTTGCTGATCCCACTTCTCACTGGGCTGTGGTCACCATCCCTGAAGATCCCACTTGGAAGTTGTCCTCTGCTAGGTTACAGGAGCCTGTTGGCAAAGATGCTGTGAAGCTGGGTTCAGAAGTCCTCACCTTCCTTCCAAAAAGGGGTTGTTTTCACCTTGGATCCATTCAGCGGTCTGGCTTACAGCCTGTTTCTACAAACAGGCAGTGTAACTGACGTAAGAGTAAACTGCAGCCAGGAGCTCCTAAACCTGGCTTTGCTGCTAAACCCAGTGTATCAAGAAATTACATCCTAATTTCTCAGGTTTTGGCCAAACTCCAGGACAACGGTGCAACCAAAGCAAAAACATTCCAAACAAAAAATGACAACGTTTACTGAAAACAGTGGATATTTATATGCACATGTAATACAAATACACACATCTCCCATTCCTTAGCAGGAAGCTCCGTTCTGCTAGAGCACTGCATTACTACAGCTCCATAGTTCTAGTATCTGAGCCACCTATTGTATAGAAATTAATGGATCTAAAATTCCAACTGTATACTAACAACCACATGCATTAGGTTATTCAGCTAATTCTCATTAAAGAGCTGATATGGTGATATTCACCAGTTGACAAACAATAATAATCACAAAGAAAGTAACTACTTTAACAGATCACTTATTAATAAAATAGAGGTGATGTTGATGAAAGGCAATACAATTTACCTAAGTGCCAAAATATGTCACAGAATCATAGAATGCTTTGGGTTGGAAGGGACCTTCAGAGGTCACCCAGCCCAACCCCCCTGCAGTGAGCAGGGACAGCTTTAACCACATCAGGTTGCTCAGAGCCCCGTCCAACCTGGCCTGGAACGTTGCCAGGGACGGGGCCTCCACCACCTCTCTGGGCAACCTGTGCCAGTGCTTCACCACCCTCAGTGTAAACGATTTCTTCCTTGTATCTAGTCTAAATCTATTCTTTAGTTTAAAACCATTACCCCTTGTTCTGTCACAACAGGCCTTGCTAAAAAGATTCTCCCCATCCTTCCTGTAGCCCCCCTTTAAGTACTGAAAGGTCGCAATAAGGTCTCCTTGCAGCCTTCTCTTCTCCAGGCTGAACAACCCCAACTCTCTCAGCCTGGCCTCGTAGGAGAGGTGCTCCAGCCCTCGGATCATTTTTGTGGCCCTCCTCTGGACCCGCTCCAACACATCCATGTCCTTAGAATCACAGAATCATTTAGGTTGGAAAAGACTTTTAAGATCATCCAAGTCCAACCATTGACCTACACAACCAAATCCACACTAAACCAATCAAGGGTAGACTAGACTAAACCATGTCCCGAAGTGCCACATCTACCCGGTTTTTGAACACTTCCAGGGATGGTGACTCCACCACCTCTCTGGGCAGCCTGTTCCAATGCCTGACTACCCCTTCCGGGAAGAAATTTTTCCTAATATCCAATCTAAACCTCCCCTGACGCAGCTTGAGGTCATTTCCTCTCATCCTATCGTTAACCACATGGGAGAAGAGACCAACACCCACCTCACTACAGCCTCCTTTCAGGTAGTTGTAGAGAGCGATAAGGTCTCCCCTCAGCCTCCTCTTCTCCAGACTAAACAACCCCAGTTCCCTCAGCCGCTCCTCATAAGGCCTGTGCTCCAGACCCTTCACCAGCCTTGTTGCCCTTCTCTGGACACGCTCCAGCACCTCAATGTCTTTCTTGTAGTGAGGGGCCCAAAACTGGACACAGTATTCCAGGTGCGGCCTCACCAGTGCCGAGCACAGGGGCACAATCACCTCCCTGCTCCTGCTGGCCACACTATTCCTGATACAAGCCAGGATGCTGTTGGCCGTCTTGGCCACCTGGGCACACTGCTGGCTCATGTTCAGCTGGCTGTCCACCAACACCCCCAGGTCCTTTGCAGCCAGGCAGCTTTCCAGCCACTCTTCCCCAAGCCTGTAGCGCTGCATGGGGTTGTTGTGACCCAAGTGCAGGACCCGGCACTTGGCCTTGTTAAACCTCATACAGTTGGCCTCGGCCCATCGGTCCAGCCTGTCCAGGTCCCTCTGAGGGCCATCCTACCCTCCAGCAGATCAACACTCCCACCCAACTTGGTGTTGTCTGCAAACTTACTGAGGGTGCACTCAATCCCCTCATCTAGATCATTGATAAAGACATTAAACAAGGCTGGCGGCAAAACAGAGCCCTGGGGAACACCGCTCATGACCGGCCACCAACTGGACTTAACTCCATTCACCACCACTCTCTGGGCTCGGCCACCCAGCCGATTTTTTACCCAGCGAAGAGTACGCCCATCCGAGCCATGAGCTGCCAGCTTCCTTAGGAGAATGCTATGGGAGACAGTGTAAGAGGCTTTGCTGAAGTCCAGGTAAATGACGTCCACAGCCTTTCCGTCATCCACCGGGTGGGTCACCAGGTCGTAGAAGGAGATCAGGTTGGTCAAGCAGGACCTGCCTTTCATGAACCCGTGCTGGCTAGGCCTGATCCCCCGGTTGATCTGCACGTGCCTATTGAGTTCACTCAATATGAACCACTCCATAATCTTCCCCGGCACTGAGGTCAGGCTGACAGGCCTGTAGTTCCCCAGGTCCTCCTTCCGGCCCTTCTTGTAGATGGGCGTCACATTGGCAAGCCTTGGGGTTCTTGGGCTCCAGAGCTGGACGCAGCACTCCAGGTGAGGTCTCACCAGAGCAGAGCAGAGAGGCAGAATCACCTCCCTCGACCTGCTGGCCACGCTTCTTTTGGTGCAGCCCAGGATTCGGCTGGCTTTCTGGGCTGCAAGCGCACATTGCTGGCTCATGTCCAGCTTTTCATCCACCAGTACCCCCAAGTCCTTCTCCGCAGGGCTGCTCTCAAGCCCTTCATCCCCCAGCCTGTAATGATACTGGGGGTTGCCGTGACCCAGATGCAGGACCTTGCACTTGGCCTTGTTGAACCTCATGAGGAACCACACAGGCCCACTCCTCAAGCTTGTCCAGGTCCCTCTGGATGACATCTCGTCCTCCTGGTGTGTCAACTGCACCACTCAGCTTGGTGTTGTCTGCAAACTTGCTGAGGGTGCACTCAATCCCACTGTCTATGTCATTGATGAAGATGTTAAACAGCATCGGTCCCAGTACAGACCCCTGAGGGACTCCACTTGTCACTGGTCTCCATGTGGACATCGAGCCATTGACCACGACCCTCTAGAGGCGACCATCCAGCCAATTCCTTATCCACCAAACAGTCTACCCATCAAATCCATATCTCCCCAATTTAGAGAGAAGGATGTTGTGGGGGACTGTGTTGAACGCTTTACAGAAGTCCAAGTAAATGACATCCATTGCTTTTCCCTTGTCCACTGATGCAGTCACTCCTTCCTAGAAAGCCACTAGATTGGTCAGGCAGGACTTGCCCTTGGTGAAGCCGTGCTGGCTGTCTCGAATCACCTCCTTGTCTTCCGTGTGCTTGAGCACAGCTTCTAGGAGGATCTGTTCCATGATCTTCCCAGGCACAGAGGTGAGGCTGACAGGTTGGTAGTTCCCAGGGTCCTCCTTTCTTCCCTTTTTAAAAATGGGCACAACATTCCCCTTCTTCCAATCACCAGGGACTTCACCTGACTGCCATGACTTTTCAAATATCATGGAGAGTGGTTTGGTAACTACATCACCCAATTCCCTCAGGACTCTGGGATGCATCTCATCAGGTCCCATAGACTTGTGCACATTCAGGTTCCTCAGGTGGTCTCGAACCTGATCTTCCCTTACAGTGGGAGGGGCTTTAGCCCCCTGCTCCCCATCTTGTAGTCCATCAACTTGGGAGGGGCGAGGAGAGAGGTTGCCAGTGAAGACTCAGGCAAAGAAGTTGTTGAGTACCTCCACTTTCTCCTCGTCTGTTGATAACTAGGTCGCCATTCTTGTTCATCAAGGGGGGGTACGCTTTCTTTAACCTTCCTTTTCTGGTTGACATACCTGTAGAAGTCCTTCTTGTTATTCCTTACGTCCCTTGCCAAATTCAGCTCCAGCTGCACCTTGGCCTTCCTGACCCCCTCCCTACACAACCGGGCAGCTTCCCTGTACTCTTCCCAGGACACCTGTCCCTGCTTCCACTGCCTGTGCAGTTCCCTCTTACTCTTTAGTTTGACCGCAAGTCTCGACTCAGCCACGCTGGTCTCTTCCCTTCCTTGCCTGATTTCTTACACTTGGGGACTGAGAGCTCTTGTGCTCTATGAAAGGTGTCCTTAAAGATCTGCCAGCTCTGTCCCATTCCCTGTCCCTGCGGACCATCCCCCAGGGAAACGTCATTTGTCATTTCTAGGTATTAACTGCACATGGATTAATAGTATCTACAAAATCAGAGAGATATGTATGTTTTTTCCTTTCTGAGGCACTATTTCTCCTTAAGATCACCTCTCAGCACTTTGATTCTCATAGTATAGCAAAACAACATATTTTGAAAGAACATGTCCCAGTGAAATGTTCTGAACTGTTTCATTTTGTTAACCCTCTGATTCTACAAAAATTAAATCTAGATAGACAACAATTTTTCAAAGAACAGTTTTTTTCTTTAGAACCTATTTTTCAGAGATACAATTTTTGTCAGTTTTATAATAATAATATATTATTTCCCACCATTTTGATGTTTTATTTTCCAGAACATCTTATTAAGAAGCATGACGTGTCAACCAAAATTGCAACTGAATATGAATATCCTTAGATCTATGAAAAAGACTCATTGCTTCAACTTTTTATTTTCTAAAGCAGCTCAGGAAGCTCCCTTATCAGTGGGAAATCTTGATTAAAAAAAAAAAGCCACCCAAACAAAACCAAAAAAAAACCCAGCACGCAGAAATGCAGGCTATCCAGAAAGATGCTCTTGCAAACCCTGCCCGGGGATTACCAATAAAAGTATCTTATCTTAGATATTCATTAGTAAGAGTTCAGTTGAAATATCATCATTCTAACCTGCAAACTGTTAACAATGGTGGAAAAACCTAATTAAAACATTAGCAAATCTTACCTGTCGAATTATACTTTTTACACAACGGATGGGAAGGCCTTGATAATTGGACTTGATTATCCATTTTAGGAGATGATGTCCAAGTACTTCGAAGACCATACAGACATCTGGGATTTAATTAAGGATAATTTCCAAATAAACTTGTTGATGAGATCAACACAAATGTTTGTTTGCACACTGGCTAAAGCAATCATCACCCTGTTTCGACGGAAAACAGTTCCCCCTAAAATGTGCAGAACATGGTATATGCTTTGGTACTACATTTCAATTATATATAAACACATACAAGAACAGTGCCCAAATGTAGAACAAATTAAAATAAAACATTTTAATTATGCAAATCTTCTTAGTTATTTCTACATGTTAACAATAGCATTAGGATGAACAATGAAATAGGCAATTGTAAAAAAATAACTAATTCATTTTTGTTTTCTTTGAAACAGTTAAAAGTACAGATTTGGCCTATTATCTCTAGTTTCTAATACATTTTAAATTATATGAATAGACGGTTTTAACAACAGAAGTCTGCAGCAACAGTGTTTTAGAAAATGAACCATACTAAACATCCTTTTGATTAGGCTTAATTAAGAATCGCTTGATAACAAAAACTAAAGTAGTAAGAGAATGGATCTCTTACCACCCAGTTTTAACTGCAGAGAATAACAGCAATCACCAAAGAACTCGGGAACAAAGAAAATGCGGAACTCGGAAGCAACATGCGAAAACCACAATGCCATAAAGTTTAATTTGACCCATCTACTATTGGCCACCAACAGAGGCCAACAGTAGATGATCGGGGAGAGTATCAGGAAAAAACAAGATGTAGGAACTTCCAGTGATTTGTGGTTCAAGGGCTTCCTGCGTTAGAGATTCTACACTTAATATACCTGGGTACATAATCTTTCTATTTAGAAAATATTCAGATATTCAAGCTAATTGTAAGTTTCATCATCCACAACATTCTGGCAAGAAATTATACAGTTTGACTATACTGACTTAATCCTCAGACATGAGCTGTGAATGACCTTAATGTCCCTGGAAATCAGAAAGAATGTTAAAATCTTAACTACATACTATAACCTTGCAAAGAATAATGTAATACAAATAACAGAAAACTAATTAATTGACAGATACTGCAGGAAAATCTCAATGGATGAAATTAGACTGTATCTCAGAGACCATTCATAGGGAACTACACCGTTAGGGGAAAAATCTTACCTAACTTAGGGCTCTAAGTTTTATTAACTAGAGTCTTGGCAATGATCTTGGAGTCACCATCTTAACTCCTATCAAAATGAGACTTACTTTGCCTACTGGTCTATCATTTACATTCTTCTCAAGTACCTACCTATATGCATAAAGCTAACTGAAGTTTTAAAATCTACATCCCCTGTGCTGGAGTTAGACCAAAGTTAAAAGGTCTCAAGACTGGTCAAAGCACATTGTGAAGAACTGTAACATTTTGATTGCTGCTACCTGTTCATCTCACTTCATGTTCCTTAATTCCTGTGTTAGAGGAGATAGTGAATAGTCATTTCCCAATCACATCAATCAAGTCTACTCAGAAAATTATAAAACTGTTCCATTCAGAAGAGGAAACAGTCTTGATTACTTTACCACCCAAGCATCCAATGAACAGAAGTCACTAGTAAAGCACACAGCCATCAAAGAGGATGAGCAGAGCACGCTAGCTCTGCAGGGCTTATTAACTTAGCCCACGCAGTGAAGTTGCAATGCTACAGCAACACAGATTTCAGAAAGGCACGACACTGCAGCATTCAGAAATGAAATTTAGGACAGCCGCCCACAGTCCTTCAGACCACTGCTGCTGCAGACTCTCCAATGCACGTTCCTGACATTCCTTGCACTTAGAGAGGTGCTAAGCCTTGCCAGTAACCAGGAGAGTAAGGTGTGTAGGGAAGTGAATAGCTGAGAGGCAAGGGAAGGGCAGGGAGAAAGAAGATGCAAGGAGGAATGGCAGAGGCAGACAAAGAGGAGGACCACAAGAAAGAGAAGTGATGTCTACATGAAAAAAAGATTGCAACTTTTTGCTGGGAGGACTCAGACAAACTCAAGGCATGCTCAGTACCAGGGAGGCAACTGGGATGGGGAGAAGACACACAGGAGGCTCAGTGTTTGGAGTAGGTATGCAAAAACATGACTGTTGTCTGATTTACTATCCTGACCTGAAAAACATTAACTGTAAGCCAGACTGCCCACAACAAAGAGTTTGTGAAAAGCTGTGCATTAACTATTAGGAAACCAGCCTTGCGAACCCCAGGATCTTCCTACAGCACCAACATCCTCACAGATGAGTATGTCCAGAAAGTCCTCCGGCAAACATAAACCTGAAGCCCACCCAGCAGATATGCCTCCTATGAAATGCTCTTGGAAGCAGTTTAGGGAATGTCTGAAAGGGGGAAACTGAGCAGAGTAGCAAAAGTGAGAGCAAACATAACATTAATCAGCTGCCAGGCTTAAGTACTTAAAGCTGTTCTTTCTAAAATCATACCTGTCACTACCTATCTATCTACAAATGCACATTACAGGAGTATTAGAAATCTGATGAGGGTTAAAGGCTAGTTAAGCTATATGAAATACGGCTCTGGTACCAACACAGAACACTTCTGGATGTATCTCAGTTGCTTCTGGATTGGCAGCATTTAGACTCTATGGCATTTAACTGATGCTGTATATTCTTTGGAGATAAATTTATTACAATTATTATAACGTATGATTGTGTTGGGAATGTTTCCTCCTTTATTTTTTCACTTGTCTCTCCAAATGCTTGCTTCATTATGTGATTATCTGAATCTTTTTTTAAAAAAAATGCTACACTCAAATAAACATTTCTTAAAGCTCTAATAAACATTCAGTGCAGACAAACATAATAATCTACACTTACTGAAAACACCAAAGTGCCCAAGTTCGGGAATTCTGTTATTTCCTGAAAAAATCATAATTGCAATCTTTTTAAAATGTACAAGTAATTAAAAAATTATCAGTCTAGTGTAGCATAACACACATCGTTAAAATCCCTCTGTATATAAACACCTATTACAGCTCCTAGGAGAAAGATCACTGTTTTCAGACACACAGCGCAGGCCAATGGCTCTGCACATTCCCAGCTCCGTGCTACATGGTTCTTGACAAGTTTCCCTGTTTGGAAGCTCCATGACATTTTGTGATATTAGCCATCCAAAGGATTCACCCACCTCTCTTCTGTCTTGCTTTAATTTTTAAATTCCATAGCCAATAATCAAGCCTCTATGAAGCATATGTTATTTTAATTTACGGTCAAGGAACAGATATTTAGTGACTTGCCCAAACGAAGCTGAAAACAGCAGAGCATGGAAAAACTCTCAAATTCCTGTATTTCTCTCAACGTGTTCAACTCATTAACACTAGTGCAGCCCTAACATGGCATTTTTAAAACAGAAACAAATAGCAGCAAAACGTTAAAATCAGTTATCTGCTCCCTCCCAAAAGAACCTGCACCAAAGACTTTTTTCCCTAGAAGATAAAAAGGAGTTGATCAAATAACCAATGCAATCAACCACTGCTCAAATAAGCAATGCAACGCCTAAGATACTTGATACCATATTTTCACTGGCGGATAGGACTTTGACAGACTACCAGCTGTAATTTAAATCTGAGTCCAGTATCAGCCCATCCTGTCTACTGTACCTTTCTGAGAAACGTACTTCTCAGTAAGGCAGGAACATTTGCCTTCCACATAAAACAACTTCCATACTGCCAAAGTTTTCAACGTGAAGGCAAAACTGAAATAGAATAAATCAGTATCAGCTGTCCAATTTTAATCTGCTAACACAAAGCTATCTGAACCCCTATTTTTCACCAGCACATGGGCTCTTTTGGTGTTGTCAACTTAACTGCTATATTTCAAAAAGATGAAGTTTGGATATGCTTTCAAAATATTATCACTAACAAAATTTACTCTTCACACTTAGAAATGGCTCTCACCTTTAATACAGATGTATACATACATGAGAATCTTAGCAATAATTAAAGAACGTTATTGGGAAGCGGCTCTGTTGAGCAGATTCATTATTTCTATGTATAGTTACGAATACATTTTCTTATTCCCTATTTCATATTAGTGTTTTACAATGAAAACAGTAAGTCAAAATTTCTGATTTCTAAAAATAACTTTAATTATTCTTCGATCGTACAGCTCTCAGCTGAAGACCTAAAGTGCTTTGGTCACATTATTTTTCTTGTGAACATAGTTAGAAAATAGAGATATTTATTAAATACTTCTTAATAAGCACCTCAGCTCATAAATTAAAACCTAGTTTTTGTAGCACAACAGCAGCACCAAGAAACCCTAACCAGGGTTCTTTGCCTCACTGTGTGAAGCAATTTCCTAGATCATTTACATTCATTTATATTCAGGTTGAAATGTCTACTGGTTAACTGTATGGTTTATTGTAATTCATCTTAATTTGACGATAAAACCTAGGAAAAAAGCAGACTATACTAACTTCACTTACATTCAAGCAGCTTTCTACTGTGCTAGCAACTAGGAAACAAACCAAAATGGGACAAAGGGAAAGCAGTTAAGACCCCATTCTGTAACTGAGAATACTTGTCCCCACATTCTCATTCTCACTGATAAGAATGACCAAAGGCTTCATAACTAATGTCAAGAGACAGATGGATGGGATGAAAACTGCTTGCACACTTCTCTCTGAAAGGATGCTTTCTAGCGGGCATTCAGATTTACTGACAGTCACCTCCTAGATTCCTCTCCTAGAGGAGGAGAGTTGGTGAAGAGCATCTTAACCTGATCTGCTGAAGACTGAAGGCACATCACCAAAATCAACTTAGTGTTAAGCTCTCTAGATCAGGAACTCTCTCTTTGTCTGGTAGTACGACACCATGAACAATGAGGTCTGTTATTAGGGCTCCGAGACAAAAGCATACACATAAATACCAGCTGTAACAGTAAATGAAAACACAATAATATACAAGTTAAAATAGCTAATATAATTAGGAAGGATAACTCACTTTAGCTCAACTCTAAAATCAAATATATTCACAGACCCAAAATTTTCCCCGAGAACAACATTCAGCAATATTTTACTTTGTCTCCCTCCTTTTTCCCACCCCCCCCCCCCCCTTTTTTTAAAGGAAGCATTCGAAGGCAAAGCTTTGAAACCTTTGCCAAAAAAGAGGTTATCACCTGGCCAAAAGATGATCACATAAACAAGAGAAGAATCTCCACACCCTCACGTTTCCCACAAGATGACAGAAAAAAGCTTCTTCGTGATACTGACACTTTCTTTCTCTTTATTAGTTGAGCAAAACGTATTTCCTGCAAGCCTCAGTTATTACAAATCTTTTCAGTAAAACTCCATTTTTTCAGTAGACTGTCTAGCTCTAGAAGACCATGACAGGATTCATGGGATTTTTTTTTTATTTTGCACTGTGTTTAGAAAAGCTAAGATACTGTCACTCCAGTGAGTGCATTACACACTCTTTGCATCTACATGTATTTTGGTGTTTCTACATCACAAATTTAAAGTATGACTAACTAGAAAAACGCCAGAACTAAACACTTACTTATCTTAGTATATAATTTTTAGTGAAGATGCCATGTTTTAAAAAGGATACGAATTCCGTTCATTCCAGAAATTTTGAAGTCATCAATTAGCTGTACAACCATATCCTTGTTGGGATCATTAGGGTCACTTTCACGAACCTAAACCAAGAACATAAACACTGACATTTTAGGAAAAAGTTCACTTTAAAATACTAATTAGTTAGCTTTCCACATGAAGTTAAACAATATTTTGGGGCTTCAGAAATCATGGTAACACATAATAAGCCAGCTATTTAGGAAAAAAAAAAAAGTAAAAAAGTTTAAAAACAATATTCAGCTGCATTTTTTTAATTCATTATTACTATTCTTATTATTGGTATTGAGTACTGTATTGCATGAGCGATACTTACACATTTGAGCAACTTTATTTCATCCAAGGCTGTCTCTGTATAATGCTGGGCACTTTTTACAACTTTCATTGCAACAAACCTTTTCCCCCTTGAAAAGAACAAAAACATTTTCCATACATGCTCTGAGCTAAAATAGACATACTTTGAAGCTTGGGAAACTTTAAACAGAGTATTTCATAACCTAATGTATTCTGAAAGAAAACACTGAAATTACACTAAAAACCCACTTTTAACAATACTCTGTTAACAGTCTGATTTATTTAATATTTTGTCTCCTTGATGCTAATGCCTTTAAAAGAGGTATTTGGTTACACATTGTATCATTCAATCAAGGTATACTTATATTTTTTCCTTAAAGATACAACAAAAATAAAAACATTAGCTTACTCACATGTTCAAGAGAACAAGCAAATTCAATAAGCAAAGCTAATTTGTCAAAGAAAATACCATTATACTTATTTCTGAGAGCTTTTATAAACTACACCCTTAACCAAGAGCAAAATAAGACTGCATATATCTTTCTGCATAAAAAGACAGCAAACATTTACATAACTTTATCATGCATGTAAAACAAAAGTTACTGCAAACAAAATGAAGTAACATATTAAGAAATAAATGAATGGAAATAAATAGTTTTCTTACTGCATATCCCAGCACAGCCAGACTGTAGAGAAGTGTCCCCATCCTAACTTTCTAATAACATGATACCGGCCATTGAAGAGATCACCGATTTTCACTGGATGATAGCCTCCTTTCATGAAAAAAATGAATAGAAAAAGAATATTCAGAAAACAAACAATAATTCCCAGGTGTTCAAGTAATTCCTGTAGTATAAATTTTCCTCTTCAAATTGTCCTGTACTATAAATAGAATTTTTAACATTGGAGTAAAATTTTCTTTAGATTTCCTGCCTTACTTGGCCTGGAGGGAAAAAAACTCAAGTCCTGTAACTACGGTAGAGTTTATTCACCCTTCTCTCTTATGGCTTTTATTTGTGGTAATATTACCATCTGCTCTCTATTTCCCCAGGCTTATCTTCCACTTCAGAGAGTACAGGAAAGATCTACATTATTTCTTTATCATTTTTGAAGCTTCTCCAATCAACATATTTCGGATGATTGCAGAATCTCAGCAGAGATTGTTTTAATTCCCATTTCTTTCTACTAATAAAGGCAGCAATAAAATACTTCCTGAGAAGACGTTAAAAACAATGCAGACTTTATTGATGCTCTTCTGCTTGGCTCCTGACCCATAGCAGCAATGCATTTTTCTCATCTCTGAGGATTTACAGTGAGGAAGAAGAGAGAGCAGGGAGATACGGGCTTTGCCTGAACTGCTTTTTAATTACCAAAGTCTGCACCATTACACAGGTTCTCAAAAGCCCCCTTAGGCAGAAAAGCCAACAAGACCAGAGCAGGCTGGAGCTCAGGTTTCTAGGCAGCGTGAGGAGGTGTAACGAAGCTTTTTTATTTCCTGCGTATTTTAAGAGGCATTCTTCCTCCCAGTCAAACCAGGGAAGACAGTTATTACACAAGATTATTACTCAGACCTTAACATACTAATAATAACATCCACAATTTTGCCTGAATTGCAAACAAATAATAAAGCCGCACCACGCAGCCCTCCAGGACATCACCAGCAGCAGACTTGGAGCAGCTGTCAAGGAATCACCTCAATAGCTCTTTCTGGTCCTTCACAATGTCAAGCCCAACTGTGCTTTGGCAGGATCCTCAGTTATTGACTATTCCACTTAAAATGAGGAAAACCTCAGATTACTCCTCTAAGTTGCTATATTTGTTTTGAAATCCCCTGAAAATCTTGTTAGAACTGGTGCCCAGTTAAGACAACAACGTGAACTTATCACTTAACTCCTTGGATTTAAAATAGGGACTTCTCTCGTAATTCCTTTTTATCTGTGGAACAGTGACATCAAATCTGGATATAGTTATATCCTTTCCTTGTTAATAACACCTTTTTGCTTTATCAGAAGTTCAAGAGTTTATTTGTGAACTTTTCTCAAATGCTTCCAGAGCAGATTAATAAATTTAACACAATTGTAAGATAGAACTATAAAGCTCAACAGAACAATAAAGCTTAAATAACGTATCGCTTTAGAGGTTGGTATATCTAAACTGAAACTCTAAGACGCACACAGCTTTGACATTTGTATGTTAAGGTGTAACTTCAAGTTTAGCAGACACTCATTGGCTCTGTTGAGGCTCATAGCCTCAACCAAAAGCTGACCCATCCGACGTGACCGCAGCTGCCCAGGCTCCCGCACGTAATACCGCTGGCAGAGACTCAAAACAGCTCGGGACAGAGCACCAGGGAAGCAGCGCTCACAAGTATTCATCTCGGCTGGGGCTGATCCGAACCAAGCGACAGCAACAAACCATTTCAGATGGGCAGCGCAAGACTGAGCTACCCAGCGCTGACCTCGCACACCTCCCTGCCCACCCGCCTCCCAGTTTATACCACCGCAGAGGGTCGAGCACGTTCACCGGGCACAGAAATGAGTCCGATGCGCATAGGTAGCATGGACAGACACACAGAGCGCAGTCTCAGCTCCCCAAGCCTAGCAGTAAGGCGTTGAAGTTTCATCTTTCCCGTGATAATTTTGCACAAATCTACGAAGACCCAGATATGAGAACAATCTCATATCTGAGGGCTGAAGGGAGACCTTATCGCTCTCTACAACTCCCTGAAAGGAGGTTGTAGTCAGGTGGGTGTTGGTCTCTTCTCCCACGTAGTTAGCGATAGGACGAGAGGAAATGGGCTCAAGCTGCGCCAGGGGAGGTTTAGGTTGGAAATTAGGAAAAATTTCTTTACGGAAAGGGTGGTCAAGAAACAGGCTGCCCAGAGAGGTGGTGGAGTCACCAACCCTGGAAGTGTTCAAAAAACGGGTAGATGTGGCACTTGGGGACATGGTTTAGTCTAGTCTACCCTTGATTGGCGTAGAGTAGACTTGGTAGTGTAGGTTGGACTGGATGATCTTAAAGGTCTTTTCCAACCTAAACGATTCTATGATTCTATGATTTTTAACCTGTGAGAATTGTATACTTACTATCACACACAGTATTCGTTCCACAAATCATTAGATGTTCAGACACCAACATTATCAGTCAAAAAAGAGCAAAGGAACAAGAAGGCCCCAGGTCAGGAGCAGTACAGGGCGTTACAGGAGGACTGAGGCATACGGACCCAGCCTAGGACTGAGCCCCAGGACTCACCCTTGGGGGAAGACCTCCCCTCCCCTCCATCACTGGGAAGGAAACGTTCATGAAAAGCTGCCAGGACAACTCACCAAGCAACCTAAAAAGAGACCTTCATTTCCACTGCTGAACTGTATAAACCTCAGTAAGAATGCACAACATTGCCAAGTGGGAACTCCTTGCTCTTCAAAGGAAAAACAGATCACTTTTGGAACACCCGACTGGATTTACACTCCAGGAAAGCCGGGCAGTGGGGAACGGACACAGACTTACTGAGAGTAAGTGTTGACTGTTTTGCTGTCCCCTTCATTTGCAAAAAGAAACAGTACCAGCCACATTTGAAGCCCAAGTCTACTGCAGCTTCATTATTATAAAAAGTTTGCTGAATAAACTCACACATGCAAATCCATACTGATAGGAACATTAAAAACAAAACTAAATTTTAATTTAATTGTCTATTTAACCATCCTTGCAGTAACAAAGGCTGAAAAATATTTAAAATTCTGAATAAATATAATCATATTTTAAGACAGCTATTGACTGGTTTAACACAAAAAAAAATTATTACTCTTTGGTAAATTCTTTCCATAATACTCTGTCTAGGATGATGAAGTGATAGATGTGAGTGGAAGGCTGAGAGAACATACAGCAATTCTACCTTTCCATTACTGAAAAAGTTTGCATTTTTGAAATGAATCAGGTCTGCTGACCTGACAGCAAGAATTACGTAAAACACTTCTGCATAATGCACTACCACAGTATCATTTCATCCGATTTGAGTTCTGTCCTGCATGTATCATTGCATGAAAACAATGAGAAGTAGGAAACATTATTCTCTGTGTAATCATCATGCCTCTTGCAAACAGATACAATTAGGAAAAATATTTAACACCTAGTTTTAACACCTCTCTATGGTTTGCAAAACATATTTTAAAATTCAACAACACAAAAATTTCTGGAATATTTTAGAATTTTCCTAAATATCTAGTCCTACTAAATCATTCTTTAACAGTTATATGCCTTCAGATGCATATGAAGACACTCACAATTCATGCAGCTTTTTGTACTGCCACAAGGGTGTTATGTGGGCCTTCAAGTATACAAAACAATGTCCAGAAGTAATTTTTTTTGCACTAAACAAAATATTAGTTCTTTTTGACGCGTTAACAGCATAACACTCAAGGATGAAGAATTTAAATACAGGTAAAAACATGTTTCTAAGAACAGTTTAGGTAAACAAGTGCCTTTTAAGTCTGCCTCTCTGCAGATAGCTTTTGGCATACGTGTGCCTCAAAGGGTCAAAAATAATCAAAAACTTGGGACAGTTTCTTCCCACCACAGCCAGGAGAGAGAACACCCTACAGAGCAAATCAGTCAAAGACACCGAAGTCAAGTTAATAAACTGGGGGTTGAGAAGTTATTTTAGTAAGATCTACGTATTTCAAGAATAACAATACTATACACATAAAAGCCATATTATTTTGGTCACTACAGCACTCTCGTAACTAATTATAGCAATACACCAGTATATGTTACAGATACCAACAGCAGTAGCATATTCTCTGAGTATATATACTTCACAAGATACTTTCTACTGTCCTAAGCCACAACAGGAACAGTTTGGGAAATAATAAATTACCGTTCCTGTACACATTACTCCCTGATTATTCATGTCAGCAACATATTCATTTACAGGTTGTGGACAAGCAGGTTACACCATGCTTAGTTAAACGCATTTTAGAAATTGGTGTCATCCTATGATGAATGTAATTATTTAAGTTCTTCATGATACAGAAAGTATTTCTAAATAGTAACAACAAAAAAGCATTTATGCAAAATTAGCAGGTTGAGAAAAATGAGGTACTTTTGGAAAAACAATACTGGTATTTGAAAATATACAATGTATAAGTGGCACTGCTGATAATGTAACAAAAAAACTTGTTGTGCTATTCACTGCAGCACACACAGGAAAAAAGTGTCTCAGCTAGCTAGCTAGCTACATGCACTCAAGAAAGAGGGTCAGAAAAATGAGATCATTATTCCTAAATGTCTCCTGAATGTATTGGTAATTGTAGCTGGCTAGTTCTATGTTTGTATAGGGAATTATTCCCTTTGTGAACTGCATGAATGGGAGACATCTCCAAGGGGCAAAGAAGATGATCAGAGAAGCAAAGAATTCCAATTACATCCATGACATGACAGGCTCTTGAAAAAAACCTCCAAGTGTTTCAAGGCTTTTCAGAAAAGAAGAAAAAATAGCTTGTCTAAGTACCCCTTGAAAAAATCACGTATCTGGACTTTTGGTATCTCCATTCCTTAAACAAATAAGGATTTGAAAAGCATTTAATGTCAATTCAGTAACACCAACAGAAGTCATTTTGCAGAGTTAGACAGGCCCTGGAGGAAGTCCCTGGGGACCAGAGGTTAGTCTGTTTTACGCCGATGGCTGTTAGTTGTCTCTTCATGTCAGGTGCTAATTCAAACTAATCCAATTTCCAGATTAAAAATACTATTATGACTATTTACTAATGTGAGCCCAACGCATAGTAACATGCCCTTAAAAATAATAAATAAAAACAAAATTAGTAACAAAAATACCCTGGGAAGTACAGTTAAAAGGTAAAATGTTGAATTCATTAAAAAAAAACCTAATAATATACTCCCTCATCAAAATTGCCCTCCCGTGAAATTTCAGACTGGGCTTGAGAACAGATGAAGTATGCTCTGTGCCTCACTCAAACATCCTGGGAGACTACCATTTTGGACATAACATTAGGAAGAAGAGAGACACTCCAGTAATAAATGATAATTCCCAAATATTTATCTTCCACACTGTAAACACAGGTAAGGTTACCCAAAACAGAAAAACATATTCAAACTAATAAAATACCTCTCAAAAAAAAAAGTAAATAATGTATCTAAAAGCCATCCCTGGAATTCTTCACCAAGTAACTTACTCATTCCCCACACTGAATATGAAATAAACAAACAGAAAATCTGCATGGCCCCAGATCATCCCAATCTGGCCATTTGATTCAGATTGTTACACAACATGGTGACCTTCCCTTCAGTTCAACCCCAGCAGACTAAAAGAAGGAAATGTACTGATCAGTCTTACAGGAAATCATGGTCAGAAAACAGGTAAATCATCTACTGGAGCAACAAAAGCATTGTTCTTGCAGAAACAAATGATGATTACGCATCCAAAGGAACCAAAGCTTGAACCATCTTTAATATACCTCCATCAGTTCAGAGCTTCAAGACCAGAAGGATTCAGAAGAACCTTTAAGCGTACAGAACTTCCCTTTCATTTTTCAGGAAACTTGCAACTATTCTTAGTGTAACATGTAGTTCATTTTAAAAGCATACAGATCTCACTACTGGCCTGCTACAGTCACAGAGACTCCAGTTAAATGGGTAACTTATAAGCAGGCTGTAAACTTAGACTACTTTTTTGTTTGGTTTGTGATCTAGCTTCTCCAGATGGTGACATTTTGCAATAGATACTGGAACACAGACAACAATGGATTGTTTGAAATTAAATGCAGCCCTTACTTCAGGGAAGAATTAAAGTGGGGGCCTTGAAACGCTTAATCTCAAGGAAATACAGATGTTTACAAGTAAACAGATGTTTAAACAACAAATCCTAACCCACTGATGGAAGATGTTACAGATACCAAAAGAGTTATCTTAAGGAACAAATGTGTTGTAACAGAAATAATTTAAAAAAAAAAAAAAAAACCCACCCAAACGTGCTTTAGTGACATGTTTTTCTTTTCCCTGCTGCAGACTTCAACATCTAGTTTGAGTTTACCGTTTGGTTTTCACTATCGGTATCTGAAAGCCACTTAAACATTTGAAATATCACATATTAATAAAACTTCTTACACCAAAATGAAATAGTCACTTTCAATTGTCAAATCTGAAAATACAAAACAACTTGTTCCAGGCTGGGAGAGGGCATTCTTAAAATAGCCCATCTCCAGGCTTACATAGTAACCTCCGATTAAGACAACGTCATATTTGACACAGAAAGTGTTTCTTGGTATGAGGAATATAGAATACAGGATACAGTCAACGTGCATACAGTGATTTTTGGCTGTTCAAAAAGATTAATCTGAAGTGCTAAAACTTTGATGTTTCCTGAAGTAAATTCATATCCTTGAAATCTACTACAACAGATAACCCAAAGTAGACAGACCTGTTATTTATGATTTTTCATGTAAGTACAGTATACATTTTACCCTAATGGGAACAGGCTTGCAACTTCAGCAGCAACATTAAAACAAACTTAAGTATCGACACTGTTGTACTGCAGTCACATGATTTTATGCATTTAACTATATTTAAAAAATGAATATAAGCAACTACAAAAATTAAGGAAATCAAGAGCTAGACCGAAGATGTAGAGAGCCTCAGACAATGCTGAGGGCTGTGAAACACAACATGTGAAAAAGAAGCATGTAATACCACAGGCTGGTGCAGGTGAAAGAAGAAGGGGAAAAAAGATATAGATTAAAAAATAAATGTAGTTGATGTTGTTAACGTCATAAAGGCATTTTAGAACCTTTCAGAGTGTGGAAGGGGTTCGCTGTTTTGGTTTGGGTGTTTTTGTTTCTCTTACAACTAACATCAATCAAGAAAAGTTTCCTCTCTAATAACTAGGACATCAGGAAGAAAACAGGGATGCAGTATGTTATATATTTATTGCAAAATGTATAAATAAGCTATGGCTAAGTAAAAAAAGCAAAGCTGAAGACAGTTGCGCATCTGGACCTGAAATGAGCAGTTATTCATAATTCTCGTATCAATAAATTCCACAATTAAAGATCAGGTCTTTAAAAGCCTCCCAAGAAACAGAGTTAAGACTTGCACGACAATGTTTATCCTTATCGTCACTGCTGAATTGCACACACCTTTACAGTAATCTGCGGGATCCTCTTGCTCTTCATCGTCAGACCCTAAAATCTCCTCCTCTGGCTCTGGCGGGGCAGGCTCCGGCAGGGGCGGCGGTGGGGGCGGGGGTGGAGGTGGAGGTGCAGAGGGAGCTTTCTGTTGAGGCTCTGGCCTGAAAATGGAAGAGAGAGCACACTTAGTAAAGAGCTTCCTCATAGGGGTAAGCCAGCCCTTCAGAGGGGAGGAAAAAACGCCTTGGGAAATACCAGTGACACACGTCTCACTTATGTTCTCATCATCTTTCATATCACCTGTGAGTTCCTAGGGAGGCATGGGCAGAGACACACCGGACACGGATGCACCAAAAGCAGGTCTCAAGTGAATTTGGACTACCTTGCTGGAACAGCTCGTAAGAGATATAGAAAGTATATAATCCAATACGGTCAAGCTTTTAGAATTCCTGATGAGCAAATGAGATGTTAGACCTATCTTCTTGAGCATGATTGCAAAGAAGTACTTTTCAGAGAACATCAAGTTATTCGAAAGCTCCTGCCTGCTAGCTGAAGGAAGAAAGATCTCATTAACATAGAGCAAGAAACAATCTTCTAGCGACCCTGACCCAAACCAGATGACTTAACGCACTTCTCTGTAGCTGCTGCCAGGACTATGGAAAGCTGCATCAGTACACAAAATACTGAAAACAGCTATTAGGAAGCAAGAGAGAAAAATCAGAAAAATTAGTCTGCCTAAGTAGCCTATGACACACTCCCAGAACACACACAGCATGCTTTAATATGCACTAATTGAAAAAACAAAACAAAACCACCAAAACCCAACACCGTCAATCAAGAGGTGTTTTTTCTGACTGTCTTGCATCTCCAGTTTACAAAAAACAAAAAAAACCCTGAAGTATGTTTTATATCCTATTCTGAGAAAGGCTGTACTTGGTATTTCTAAACACCTACAAATTACTCACATTTTGAAATTCTGAGTATTTTCAACACGCATAAAAAATGAAATCCAGGGTTGAAGCATACCTGTTTGTCAAATAATTAAGAAAGCCTTCTCCAAACAGCTTGACGCTGTTATTTTTTGTATTCATACTTCACACAAATAAAAAAATACATACTTGCCAAATGATATACTTGCAAAATACATTTGCAACTTAAAGCATTTGTGCCATCAAAAGCTGTTGTCATTTGCATTTATATCTACTTCAAATCTAAGTTGTCTGAAAAACACCATATTAGCAGTATTTTGTCATTCATATAATAAAAAAATAGAAATCTGTAATTTGCTAATTTTTCAGCTCCTAAAATTTAGATTCAAATAGTTCCTTGATGTGGAGTAAAAACTGTATTTACGTTTATCCCACTCCTATAGTCCACCACCACTTTGTCTTCTTACACACTGCAATTGTTCAAGACAGACAGAGCATTTGGAGTCGAAGAGTACACAGTTGGTCAGAAATAAATTCCACTGGCAACATGCACCGCCTGCACAGCAGCTGCTATTATGTCTTTGCTTTAAAGGACATCACTGGAAGTTGCATGCATACCAAATTTATCTGCCTGCTACCCCTTTCAGATAATAACATTTCTCTATTTGTCCAGTAAATGGTCAGATTTAGAAAGCAATATTTGGAACGGATTTATTAATGGTTTAGGTTATAATGAGAAATCTACCCAAATAAATAAATTTATGTAATTTTTAACCACATAAAGCTTAGGACAGATTAGAAGAGAGAGAAGGGATCCATTTGTAGGATAAACAATAAATATGTTTGCACATGCTCCTACTTACATAAATTATACTTTCTTTTGCCTTTATCTTTCCTCTTTTGTTGCCAGCAGATGCCTCTATATTGTGCATTGCGAGGAAAGCAAACCGATACAGCAAATGGAAGGTACAGCACATTCTCTGACCAGTTAATCTAAATACATGTTAGATTAATGGTCCTCCTACAGCCTGGTTTCATGGTGTCAGCAAGCTGACGGCTCCCACGCTTTCTGGTTGGCAGAAAGCTTTAATCAAACAAATCATAGTGTAAGGATCTACGTTACAAACCTTGAAACCTCATCTGCCGGGCACAAAGCCATTTTGGATACACAGAGCAAGAACTATGAACACTAAAATTAATAATGCTGATGACGAGCAAGAAAAATAAAGCATAGTAAACCAGCCTGCACTTCTTCAATGTATCTGCAAGCAGTGTGCCAGTACTTGGACTCATTTTGGACGGTACCATCGTTTTACTTCGTTCTGACCACAAGTTTCCTTGGTCGTTATTTTGGTCACATAAGACGGTACAAATATAGCAAAACCTAGGGTTACGGCAATGCAGTACACGGTCGCAAGTTCAAAAATCCATTGAAGTTGTGCCGATTTTGTCTTTTAAGATATGAACTACTTGCTCTATCTCTTCACATGATAAAGATAATACTTTAAAGAGAACTGGAAGCATTTCTGGAATTGAGATTCACACATTTTGTCGCTCATTTTGAAATAAACATCAAGGAGTACCAAGAGTCTCCCTCCAAGAGCAGGAGGAAGTATACAACCCAAGATTTCAAAAAAAGCCAGTATGTGAATTTATTCTTAGGGAAACAGATTAAGAAAATAGAGCTGCTTCTGAGTCTTTCTCAAGCTACTATATTTGATTTTGTTTTGAAAAGGCGGGGTTTTTTTTCCTGTTTCCAATCCTAGTTGTATTTGGTGTTCAGGAGTGTTTTCTTATTGTCCTTTGTGGACATCAGGAAGGAAGGAAAGATATTACTTTATTTCCTTCTGGAGTTATTTATGATTTTATCTGCAAATAACAAAACACTGATTTAAACTGAGGAAGATCTTTGATTTGTCCTTTTAGCTTTGCTTGCACCTTTTGAAGTAATCAAATACTAGCACATGAAGAAGGGTGAAGGAAAGAAATGCTGCTGAGTTACATCAGTCTGACTGCTAATTCTGCATTACTGGCTTATTTTGCCATTTTTTGCTTCAGTTTAGGATCCTTAGCAAGGGATTCTTAGCATTGTTCTTCGGTTTTGTTCACTTTTACATTTCTGGGGTATACATAAAGATCAAGTCTTCAACACTTGACTTGGCTGCTTAAATTCTGCCTACAAGTTAAATAACTCATCCTGGCAAATGCTTGCTCTTCTGCCAATACACAGTTTCACAGTGTTAGGTAGGACATCAGTAGATGACAGAACTCCAGTTTTGCTATTTCTTAGTAGTCCTTTTATTGAACTGGAAAGATAAGCTATGATGAATGTTTCAACAATATCTTTCTTTGCAATGTGTGGCATGAATATATACTTTATTCAGCTTAGATTTCACTTTTCCAGTATAGAGCTAGTTAAAATGTGAATTATTTTTTCTTCAAAGTGGACTTGAAAACATCTTTGGCATTAAAAATCCAGCCATTAAGAAAGCTGTGAGTAATAAACATGCATGCTAACCTCCATTTCCTTTTCAGAAACATAACTGTCAAAAACTATCACAATATAAGAAGCTATTCAACAGCTGCATTATTTCAAGTTACTACTCTTTCTTATTTCCCAAAATATTGTACGTAACAATATGCATTAGGTAAGACATGCATGCAGAGGCATGCACTAGATCTGTTTTTCTTTTTTCTGAAGTAATCACTTGGTACTCTGTGGTCTACCACTACTACGGTATTCATTACCATCCAAGCATAAACAATTAATTATAGAAGATGATGACACACCATTTCTAGACTGACAGTATTCTGTCAGTAGGTATGCAGAGAACTGACCATCTCCACAGGCTACAGTGACAAACCTTATAATTGTACTGAAAGAAATGTTACAAACAATTAACAAACACTAGCCAGGATGTTTTATCTTTTAATTACTCTCTCTTAAATGGACAAAAATAAATTTACAGCAGAGTCCAATCAAAAGGCAATGAAATCCTATTTTTAACCTGCTCTTAGAGGGAATGCTTAGTAAAAGACAAAACAAAAGCTGAAGCATTTCTCCTCTACAGAGAACTTGAAGCAAAAGATTCCGAAACACTACACGGAGTCTTATAGAAAATCAATCGCCCACTTGAAGAAATGTAAAACTACTGACAACTTAATTTTACTGTTCTCCGTCACGGACATGTTGCTCCATGTTCCAACTGGGCAACAGCCAACAGTAAAAGCAATCTCCATAACATTAAAACCTGAAAATACTGGGAAAATTATACTATGAGAAATTCAAGAAGAACTGTTCAGGTTTTTTTGCTGTTGACATTGTGGAGTTGTTTGCTATTCTTCTGTTCTGGAAAAGGTAAAACAAGAGCAGTGAGGGTGATTAAAAACACAAAATGCCTTCCATATGGGAAGCATCTGAACATACCAGAACTCTTCAGCCAGGAAAACAGACAGCAGAGATCTATAAAATCTTGAGAGGCACAGAGAAAGCGAATAGGAAATGACTGTTCAACTGCCTCTCCCCACACAAATTGAGCCAAGTTGACAAAAAATCTAAAGAAAAAAAAAATTACTTCTGCAACATGATGTTAACAACTGAAGCCACCTTTTTTCCTCAGATACCATGGATACAAGAAGTTCAAATAGGACTCAGAAAAACTCATGGAAGAAAAATCGACTGATAGCTAATCAAAACCGCTTTTGACTCATGAAGCCCATCAGCACCGAGATTGCTGGATTTGGGAAAGTATTCAGCACATCGGGGCCCAACCCTGCGCTCTTCCCCAAGCAACTGCTCCTGGCCAGAGGGAACGTAGATGCACCTTGGGTCTGACCTTGTAAAGTCACTTCATCTTCAGACACTCCTTTCTTTTCCTCAACAAATGAATGGCTTCCATTAGTGAAAAACAAAACAGGCTTCAGGCCTCTTTATCCAAAACCCTCCTGGACAAAAAATACATTTTTATTGTTATTATCAAGTAATGCATAATAATGCATTGCAGGCAAGATTGCTATACAATAGGATTATTTGAAGAAATCCTCATGTTGTTCTTCATGGGGAACAGGCATATAATAGAAGTCATCCTTCTCTATGAACACTGTACTGTAGGCATGGTAAACTACTGAATTTATTAACTGAAAGACTACTTTTAGGTAAACAGAACATTACTTTGAAGGTAGTTAAAACCTGCACCTGATTGTCCCACCTTCAGGAGAGCACTGCCTCAGAAGGAAAACAGGCTGAGTTAAGAAAAAAAATTGGGAGGGAGGCAGAAATTGGTGGGGTTAAACTAAGAACTGCCTCAATCTGAGGGGAAAACAAAACTCTCCTTAAGATTTTCAGATGAACATATCCAGAGAAATTTTTTGCTAATAGAAAATGCAATTAAAAGGAAGTTAAACGACTCCTTCATATATTTAATAAAATAAAATTTGGATAAACTGTATTCTAACAATGTTATGAACCTCCTGACATGTCCACAGAAGCTCTTTAGGGAATTTCAAATTGAAGAGGAAAAAGAAGGAGGCAGGGGGAGGGTAAATGTCAGAAGAAATGTGCTATAAACCTCCTAATGCAGAGATGTGAGCTTTAAGAAGTCTATGAGTGGGTGTGGGTCCATCTGGAAGGAGCTCCAGCTACACTTTCCTCCAGCTCCAGAAGGCAAAATCTTCCATGCTCCCGGGCAAGGCTCTCAGGTGCTCTAGAGCTTAAAGTCTGAAATCTCTATACACAAGTTTCTTCCAGCTGTTATTACCTGCTTAAGGACTCAGTTATTTAGATCTCTCTCTCGTTTGTTCCAATGGTGTCTGCTTTACTAGTTGAACTCTTGCCTGTTCTTTTTCCCAAATGCAGATTTAGCTTAATTAAATTGACAGGTGCCTTCTAACAGTGCGCTCTTTGAACCCGAGGCAGCCTTAAATGAAGGCTTTCTAAATAAATCCACACCCATACAACAACAAACAAAAACACAAGAAAGAACAAAAGAACACCAAAGTTCTTGCTCAAGGAACAAAACGATGTTGCATATTTCAAGCAAGATTTTTAATTGGTTAGAATTCTGAATAATTTTACATTTTAATGGTTATTATAAATTATTTGTAATTTAATTTTATAATTATTTTTAATTATGCCAGAGGTCATCTTACTGTTTTTAGAAACAAAGTCTATAAATCCAGAAGGAAACAGTGCATAAGGAGACATGTTTTTAACTAACTCCAATAAATTGTTAATGTGAACTTCCAGAGACAGCTTTGCTTTACGTGAAAAGCACTATTTGCGTTCTTATACTAGTGCAAAACCATACAACAGTTTCCAGTTCTAGAAAATCCATGCATAAAAAGAGAGACTGCTGGCGTGTCACAAGCACGAAACAGTTTCTACATCTGGTCATTATCAAACAAATTTATCATTCCTCGTGGGACTGTTAACATTCCTTCGAAAGATACCATCGAACACCAATCGAAGCACCAATGGAAACCCCTCCTGGAACGGAGCAGGCTGAGACACGGTAGCTTCTGTAACCTCAAATGAACAGCATGAGAGAGAATGAACTTTTCATTTCCATGTTGGTTACTAGCCTTTTGGAGGCAACCTTGGGCTTCAATGTATACCCAAAGTCAAAGTACAATGCCAAGGAACTCTGCCGCCTTCTGTTCAAAACAACACGTAGTATAAATAAATACCATTTCAAGCAGCCAGTAGTGCAGTCTTATCATGCCACCACCCCAGCCTAGGAGCAGAGTGCTGGTGCAGAGATCTTTCTCATTTCCTGCTCCTCACCATAGAGCTTCTCCCTTGCCTCGGTGCTGGATCTAGCCACAATGGGTAACGAATCCATGAACTCGGCTCCCACACTCTGCAGCCGCATCGCAGGCAAGGCGAGCAGGAAGAGCACATCGCCAAGGGCAGAGCTGAGGGGAACCAGTAGCAGCCTACCATTATATCAAATCACATGTAACATGAAGCAGTAAGGTCTGCCGGGTTTGTAGACATCACAGGACTTTTGGGCTTTCTCTGACACAGAGTTACACCAAGTTCTCAGAAGTAATTGGTTTCAAGCTCTGAAAGTCAGTCCAAAATGAAATTTTGTTCTCAAACACATGCAATTCTGTTAAAATGCTCTTAAGACAACAAACCAGAAGCCAAATCTATCCAGGAAGCCTCAATCTTTACTGAACTTGCCATGGTATTATGTTTTCCTCCTCAAATACTGTTTTTCTTGCAGAGTTCTACTTTCCAGACTTGCAGAAGAGAAGTCAACAGTTAAAAAACAGACCCAGCTGGTGACACAAAAACAAAATACCTAGATGTACACTCAGCAGCTTGCATGCTACCCATATTTCTAGTCACCAGTAAAGTGTTGTAAAGGCTGAGAAAGTTATTTAAAAAAAAAAAAAAAAAAGCAAATTCCTAAAAGCCAAAGAGGAAAACCACAGCTGTTGTAACTCCATCGAATATGTACTGATCAATGAAGAATACAGAGTTTCTTATATATGGATCCTAACATGCCAAAATGAAACCTCCACCCAAAGTAAGTCAAGTCAGCAGTATCACTCCAATGCAATGATAAAAAACTAGTTAAAAAACAAGCCAGTCTCATAAACGACATATGAAGCTTCACCTTCTCCAAATCCTCTTGTTGCAAGAGTCCTTTCTCATGCTGCACGGCTCCTTCCTCTGTCTCCCTCCATATGCAGCTCCACTTTCGACCGATTAAAAGACCTGACAGGAAACACTGGCACGCGGTAACGAAGTAGCCACTATTCACTTTAACTTCTTTTTCCTCTTACTATGGTTAAGCTGTGCGATGGATTACTTTTAACAGAATGACTCACAAGTGTATAAATGGAAATTAATTTTTTACGTTCTCTTTGGCATGTTACGTTGTAGTATTTGATTTTTTACTTTCTCTTTGGCATGTTAAAGGATAGTGTTTCTAGTTTTTCTATTAACAAGATATAATCAGAAAACATGCTGTTGTTGCTTCAGTATATTACAGTTGCCACTAGCAACAAATTTGCAAGTTTTGAAGGGGAGGGGTGAAGAAGCACATTCTGCTCTCCAACAGCCCTATCTGCCCCTGGAAAAGTTAGTAGATTTAACTTAACTTGGCATCAAAACCCCTTAAGTCAACGACCCTTTGAAGTCAAAGATGGACTCAAATACGAATTCATAGCTAAATTTTGAAACATGGGACTTATCTTTGTTTATCAGTACAAGCCAACAACTTCCTTAGAGTTAACATAAACATACATACACTACAAAGAAGTATATATTCCATTTATATGTGTTAGAAACCATACAAAGACAACCGTGATAATCTTAAGCAAAATGAGCAGGAGTAAATCAACAAATGCAGTGTTTAGCACCCCTTTTTACCTATGTAACAGCCTAGTAGAAAAGATTTCACAGGAACAGTGAAATTGTAACCCTTCACTTGATATCAAATGCAGTCAACAGCAGAGTACCTCTTGCTTCCCGCCCCCGCCCCAAGCACGCTGGTAAAACGTAATCCTGACTTCACGTGATCATCTTAATGCAAAAAAGCATTTTTTCATCTCCATGCTTAGTTAATGTTTGGAAGACCCATTCATCCTGTTAATGTAAATGTGTCATGCTCTGGATTATGTCTGGGAACTCAATCCTACAGGCAATGAGAAAAGGGTAAGCAGACAAGCATTTTGGATGGGACAAACCACGAGGGACATAACTGGCAGGGTTAAAAAAAGAGCCTGAAGGAACAAGGTTGCATGGCTAAGTCAGCAATTAGAGCAACCTCTCTGCAGCAAATATAAAGCATCACTGCAGCGACAAATTCTGAATGTCAGAGTTGGAACTGTATGGATACCAAACTTTATCCCATTAACCTTGCTTTCGAGAAGCTGGAATGAGCATTTTACATGAACTCTTTACATTAAAAATCCTAACTCCTTTTCACTAACAGACTTACTTTCAAAATGAAGGATTGATTGATCTCAATCCTTCCAAAAACACACAGCCCTCCCTTCCAAACTTCCAAACGCTAGTAACATCTCCTCCGTATTTTACAAGAATTTTAACAGATCTCTTCACAATTCCTAACAGCATTTTATGAAAGTACCTATGCTTGCACTGCAGTACCAGTAAATAAAAAGTTTTAAGTTGCTCTTGGTTTTGTTACCTTAAATATTAGACATAAGTTGCAAATATGCCTATCATTCAAAAACATTTTGCCAGTGTTCAAAAGTTACTAAAATTTTTCCATTTTGGGCATATGTAGCCATAAGTACAATCCATGAAATGCCTGCTTTGAGTTTCTCTTGTATACTGCTTGTTCATATTAATTTAAGCATCCATTTTCACTAACAGAGATACGTAAAAGAAGCAGAGAGGTTGCAAAGTCCAGCAGCAGTCAAAAGCAAGAAAATGGCAAAATTACAGATGAGTTTTTCACGAAAACTGATTCTCACCCATAAATGGTGAGCAGCCAGTTTTAAATATGCCGTATTTTAAAATATGGCCTCAAATAACTTTGAGGGCTGTACCTATACCTGAAGGCAAACAACATTTTAGCATACATTCTTCTATATCTAGTATTATCATAAGCAAGAACATAATTTTGAAACCTGGACACTGACCATGTCTAAGCCAAGACTAAGAAATGAGCTGCCAGTAAGCACAAACATGGAATATTTTTGCTGGTCTGCTTAGGTTTGCACTCTGCCTTTGCTGAGCTTTCTTGCATCTAGGAGACAGCTTCTGGAGCAGCAGTTTCATAGAGGTGAAAAGAAAAGGAATCAAGAACATGGTCACTCTTTAGCTCTGAATTACAGTCCAGAAGAGACTGGCTTTTCACCTCCAGTATGAGGACTTTCACGCTGTAGTAAGACTGACTCAATAAGGCCTGCTCCATCTTCTTCTCAGGTAATACATCATGCAATTCATGACCCTTTACTTGATCTTTTTGTCTTGTCTTCATAGAGGTGGTAGCAATTATTACTGTTCAGACACATGGAAACACTTCTTATTTGGGTAACTGTTTGATAAATTGATCTAGAAGAAAAGAGTAACTTAAGTTCCCAAGGGAAAAAAAGTATCTCTCAAAGTGCCTAGATCTCTCAATACATTTTTCACTTTATTTTGCATACTTCTTAAAGCAAAATTTACAGCTCATTTCTTGCCCAACCACCTTATAGAACATGGCATCTTTTACTTATTTTATGCAAATTTCATGACATATGTTTCCAAAAGGCACTGCATTCAGCATCCTCTCCTGTCACATGTTCCCTCAGTGCAGAGGTCATTATTCCTCAGTCCCTAACATTCCTCCATGGGCCATGTTGCCTATTCAACATTCCCACGGAAATGCCTTTCAATCTTCTATTGCCATCAACCATTTGTCTTATGGGTTATAGAGCCCATTTTGGAGCTCTCTTTTTTTTTTTTTGAAGCTTGCAAGTAAAGTTCCTTTCATTTGACTGGATCTTCAAGAAGCAGCAGTCCTTTCAGGAGATTTAGGGAAGTCACTTCAGTATTTTAGAGGCCTGTCCAGCTGGTTCAGCTGGCTCGAATGAGGCAGTTTTGGACACCAAATACTGTAACAATTCCTGATGAGGTTTTCAGAATCTCTTTTGTGTCAACAAGTCTGAGAATAAGGGTTATCAGACCATCTTACTCATCCCAGCCTTGGCATGCTTTACCTCACAGTATGGATGCTGGATGACTCACTTATTGGAATATTCCTATTTCTAACAGCAACAGACAGTCTCATCCATGGTGGAAAAGCACTCATGGAATCCCAGCTGTCACGGTATCCCAGAGGAACGTTCTCCCTCGTAGAGAAGATGCAACTGTAAAGACACACCTGCCTCCTAGAGTGAGATCTTTCCATATCCTATGCCTTGATACCAGAACGCTGTGACTAAAGCTGCCCCTACCAGGTCAGTAAACTGTACACCTCAGGAAAGGAAGCTCACCTTGTGAACGTAAATTCTGAACCCAGTTTACAACAGGAAGTTGACAGCAATTATTACTGCCAGGAGGCTACCACCTCCAGTTCACCTCTTTTCCATGAGTAACACCATCTCAGGGCTTCTCAGGGAAGGTCAATGGTGTCTCCACCTGACCACAGAGCTGTTTGTAAAACCGAAGAACAGTCTGATTCCAGGTTTCAAAAGTCAAATGTCCAGGATAATTGGCATGGCACAGTAAAGGTCAGAAACACTCTGGTGCTGAGTCCTAATGACAGTAGAGGACGGTGACATCATTACTTGAAACACATGACATACTACAAGAGGAAACTGGGGTCCAAGGAACATTGTAAGTTTACTGCTGCTGAAAATGGAAACATTAAGGTGTTATGATGGTGGCAAACCTTATGATCTGACTGGTGCTAAAACTAAGACACACAACATATGTTTGCAATATATTGCCTTGACTTTCACTAAGCTGAGTCAGTGCCAAAGCCAGCCAAAGTCTACTCTGGCATTGGCTCAGTTATCTGACAAGCCTCAGAGAAGTCTTCAAGAAGCTATGTAGACTATCAGCAATAATGGATGGAAAAGAGATGAAGGAAACTGAGAGCTGAACCGCTGTGTTTCAAGAGACAAAGCTGAGAGGAACTGAAAGCATACCAGGCGCATCTCACCTGTAACCAACTGCAGTTACTGCAGAGACAAAAGTTGTTTTTCTACTCGTGAATGAAGATGTGTACATGCAGTCAGTGCCACTATGCACGTGGGCTACCACTTAGAGCTTTGATTTGCTAAACCTCTGAAAAGATGATAGCTGAAGCACATGCTGATTGCAGAACGGGATGGAGATATTCCACTATAAAGTGAGACATCTTTAAATCATCAGCATGACAAAGCAAGCCAAGGCTTGGACAGCTGTAAAATGCCTTTGAGCTTAATCCTGATTGATGGTGCGTGTGCCAGACACAGAGAAGAGGCTAATATTCCTCTGTGAACATTTCATCTACTTGGATTTCTACAGGAGTCCCAGTTAGGATAAGTCAGTTCCCTTTAGACATTTGATGAATTCCTGCTAGGCAACACCAGATACAGACTAACTGTACAGTGCTAAGGTTGGGAAAGAAAGATGATGATTCATTGAGATGAACAGAGCCCTTCACACTTCTGAAGAATACTGCTTTCAGCTAGGTTCATCTTCTCAGAAGGTTCTGACTTCTCAGAACATCCCACTTCACTGAGGTGGAGCAAGTACTTTGCAGTGTAGGAGGCATAGAGAAAAGCAAAGAGATGAGCAAAGCTTCACCTTTGTCCCATCAAAGATAAAGGAGAAACTGCAGGCTTTAGAAATCCCTTCCCTTAATGACTCCTGGTACCCAAAAGAAAATGTAGGATTTCAAGAAAACTCCCCAATACCTTTAAATCATGCCATCCTCACTCCT
The DNA here is from genome assembly GCF_030463565.1 of Pelecanus crispus. Lineage (NCBI taxonomy): Eukaryota > Metazoa > Chordata > Aves > Pelecaniformes > Pelecanidae > Pelecanus > Pelecanus crispus. The sequence continues at coordinate 15,676,778 of NC_134643.1, forward strand.
AACTTTTTCATTAATAACAAAGGAAAATAACTACCTGAATATCTCAATGTAGATGCAATTCTCCAGAAATATAGCTTCTAGGGAAGTATAAGAAGCAGCCTTTTTTTGTTTCTCTTAAACACAGCCTTCACTTTCTTCACCTCAACACGCATGACCTGATGTGACAGTCTATCCCTATCAGCAATCTTCACAAGTACATGGAAGACAGTTTATAAAATAATGTCCATAATTCCTCTCATTTTCATCTGACTTCCCCTTAGGTATCTGTGCATCAGCTACAACCATTTCTTGAACAAATAATGATGACACCTAATACACAAATGGCAAGCAAAAATATACAGGGAGGAGCAATTGTGCAGAACTACTGGACAGTCTTCAGCAAACAAGGGGCTGGAGGGGCCTGGCTTCCTCACCATTCTCAGAGACAGAGGGGCAAAAAAGAAAAATACAGGAGTCTGTGTCAGAGCTCTTCCCATCGCTATGATCATTGAAAAAGTAGAAAAGGTATACTAAGTACCACTGAACGATAACAGAGGGTTGAAAGAACAAGAGAGGATTATCTTTTGAAAACCCAGAGGAAATAAAGAAAACCAGAGGGATAGGATTGCCATAAAAAAAGAACAAGATTTTTCTGGAAGTCCTCAAAGACCTTTGTAAAAATTATTTTAAAAGAGTTCAGCAGATGAAAACTAGACTGAAAAGGCTAGGAGACTAAGCCAAAACTCAGTCTATTTTGTCCCTGTTTTGCCCCAGTACAAAACTTCCTTTGTCCTCAGTACAGGAGACTCCTTGCTATTTCCATGCAAATATAGCAGTAATAATTGTGTGTATATTTAACAGTGCTGTTCCGTAATGTCAGATAAAAATAAAAATTTTGCATTGTAAACAGCAAACAATAGGTTTCAATTTCCATTGTTATACAGATTTACTTTTTCAACAGATTTATAAAAAAATGTTAAATGTTTTTGTGCCTTGAAATACATTTCCCGTCTAAAAATGTAGGTCTGCATCTCTTCCCTTGCATAAAAATACCAACCACAGCACAGCATCAGCCTTTCTCTCAGTGCCACTGTGTTGCCATGGAAACTGGCCCCGATTTCTACTGCCAATATAGGTTTCATGCAAGCAGGAAAAGAGCTTAAGTAATATTTATATAATATGCAACAGAGAACATATATACAACATTTAGGATTTCATTGGAGGCCTGAAGACTGGATGAAGTGGCTTAAAGAATTCTCAGATTGTTTCTATCAGACATTCAAAGTATATTTCTATTACTAGCCTCAAAATCATACCATAGGAAATGCATACGTATGTGGAATTCAGTATATTCTTTTCTCGCTCTTGTCTTCAATCAAAAAGACAGACAAGCTCTGTACTTCATAAGTAAATAAAATCATGTGTTCTTGAATTGCACTGTGAAAAAAACTAGATTTCAATTTATTCCTTTAAGAGTGAGACAACCCCTTTGCTTTATTCTCAAAACGCCACGATAGAAGACTATAAAGGCTTTTTTGTAGCAGATTTTGAAACAAAGGAAAGCAAACCTAACCTTCAGTATTCCCCTTCTTTTAATAGGATGGCATGTCTGTCTTCTCTTCCTCCCCACCCCCTTCAAACAAATTTCCTGTAAAAATACTGCAGTAAAAATAGTGTCCCACAATTCTGGTGGTGTTTTGGCTTTTTTTTTTTCTGAACACAAGCCATGTATCACCACACAGTTAGCCTTCACTGGATTACAGAAGTAATCTGGAGGTCGTCTGGTCCAAGCCCCTTGCTGCTTCAGCAGGGCCACCTGCAGCCAGCGGCCCAGGACTGTGTCCGGACAGCTTATTTTGAACACCTCCAAGGCTGGAGACTCCACCACCTCTCTGGACAACCAACCCGTGCCAGTGCTCAGCTTTCAACACCAGGCATGAGACCAGGAGACACATTCAAACTTCTAAAGGGCAAACAACCCACTGGTTAATGCCCCAAAAATGTTTTCAATACCAAAACAACTTTATTAGACAGGTTACTGTAAAATGACAGAATGGAAAATACCTCTTGAGTCTATTTGAAGGGGTGGTAAATGCTGCAGAGACTCTTACACATAGAAGAAAAAAAATGAAGTTTAATTTCCCTCACCTCTGATAGACTTTCTCAGAACGCTTTTTCAAAGGTAACATGTTTTGAAAAGAACTACTGGTCTTAAGTATTTATTTTTTTTCTTGTCTGGAAGAATTTCTGACTAGAAATATGAGAGTGGGAGACACAGACACACACACACACTCTCTACATGTAGACAGCCTGGGAAAGACTCTCAAAGCCAGGTTCAAATCCCTGATCTGCATGATCTGAGAAATAATTTTTACTTCAAGTATCAGTAGTTCTTTCCTATGTCATAAGCCAATACCCAAAATCACTAGAGTCAAGTATTACCCTCTTTCTCACCTATAAAGCCTTTCTTCCAAATAAAATGTTTTAAGTTACAAACATTATCTAGAACAAATTATCTTTCTTGACACAGAAATCCCATGGAAAAGGAGCAGACCCAAGAACTTGACTGCAATGATATTAGAAGGGCTCTTCTAGGACAGATCAAAGATCCACATAGGCCAGTATCCTATATTTAGAAAAACGGCCATGTGCAGATGTCCAAAGAAAAGCATAAGAGCAAGCTAAGCACAGAGGGATCCTTCTTCCCCCAAGCAGTCCCCTTGGTCTCTCCAACAAATGGCAGCTCAGAGGCTACCAGATGGGATTCCTATGTATTTAGTAACTCTTACCTGATACTTATTCCACAAATCCATCCAGTTCCCCCTTAGCATACGGAAACTTCTAACATCCACATACTATGGCATGAAATTCCAGAGCGTATTGACACCTTTTCCAAAGGATCACCTTCTTGTGTTTGTTCTGCATCTGCCATCTCATAGCTTCAACTGACATCCTTTGATTCTTGTACTGAAAGTACCGGCAGTCATTCTGCAGTCACCCTCTGCAGTCATCCCGGCACACAATTTAATAGACATCTACTGTATCCCTCTGCCATCTGTTTTTCAGCCTTGAAGAGTCCTACTCAATTTTGTCTTTCCTCACAGGAAAGCTGCTCCATAATTCAAGATCCTCCCCTTCACTCTTCCCCAAACCCTGTCATGCTGTACCCTTTGTACGCAATATTCCATAGGTGATGCGTGATGGGCTTACATTTTGGCATAGTATTTTATACTGTTCCTCCTTTGTTCCTAATCATTTATTTGCCTTTTTAATCGGTATTGGACACAAAGCTGATGCTTTTAGGAAACACTTATTTCAATAGTAGCTCTCTGCATAACGATTATCACCACAGAATCCGTATTTTATAAGAAAAGTTGTGATTACTTTTCAATGTGTATCACTAACATTTATCTAGGCTGAATCTCATTTGCAGTCTGACATCCAAAATGCTGGTATGAATATAGTGAACTAGGCTTGATGCAATTTTTTGACCAAGAACCACCAAGATAAAAAGGAAAATAAGTAATGCATATGCTTCCACCAGACAATATAACCAAAATAAGCTTCTTTGTATCTTCTAGAAAACAAAGAACTAGTTTTGATTGCAGGTTTTTTTCTTGTTTTTAACATCCTAGGTCTATGACTAGCTCATATAACTGACTCCCCAGAACTGCCTAATTATTTTCTAATGAGAGTGTGATTATGGTATGAGTTATTACATCTTTGAATGTAAGTAGATTAATCAGCAGCTCTAAAAGGAAATGACATTTCCTTTTCAAATATCATTTTACATAAAAATAATTATGTATCTCATGAAATTTAAGTAAATGAGATTTTCAGAATTGTAAAGAGACCTGAAATTAAAAATATTTACCAAAGTCATACACAAAGACTCTTGCTTTCCTTTAGTTAACATCAGACAGCCCCATAAAACGTGTACTTTGCAAAATTATGCAGAGAAGACATGTTCAAGATAATTTTATTTTTGGCTCAAAGATACTACCCAGGTGCCATCTCTCTTGAAAAGAACATATGGAATTTATCAATACAACCTGTGACTTCAAAATAGTCATCACATCCATAGAAATCCAAGTTTAAAGAAGAAATAATTGTCATTGACAGTAAGAAGGCATCAACATGAAAATACTAGATACTACAGACTAAACTAAAAGAGGAGAATAGCATTCATCATTACAATTCTGAAGCCATATGCCAGGAAGATAAAATATACCTACCTAATTTAGAAAGGTGAGTAGACTATTAGAAACCTAGTGGACTTCAACTCCCTCTGCAACAACGGCAGGAAAAAAGGGGCAATTCACACATTAGGTAAGTAGCAAAAACAGGTATTTAATTTCAAATGAATGATGAGTGCTATATTAATAAATGAATAAACTTTATTAAAATAATTTTGCTTTTTATCAGTGGGGGAAAAGATCACAACTGAGAGATGGGGCTACATAGTTTCAGTGATAACTAAATGTTTAGTCCCAGAACGTGAATAAAATGAACTGAACATGTTACAAAGTTAAGTTTTGGTCAGAGAAACAACACTTCTCTGGGAACAGCTGCACTAAAAATATCATAGTGACAATAGGTAAAGGTAAATGAGAATAATTTTAAAATCAATTGCATGGGCTTCATTGTTACCTATTTGCAAAAGCCTAGAATCAGCTCAGCCAGTGCAGGCCAGACAGCTCCAAGCTTAAAGCAGATTTTGGCTAAGCAGTCTAGACAAGATAGTAGTTGCTTCAAGCAATTTATAAATTGGTAGAAATCTTCCATATGTTTGTAGCAGGACAATACATTAAAATGTTTATTAAATTTTATAGCGTAGTATGTTTCATTTTCATTTCATTATTATGATTGCATAGGAGACCTGGCCTTTACAATGTTATTTATCATTTTTCAACTGATAAGAACATATTCCAATAAAGACCCTACAAAGTAGCAGCAGGCTGCAACTTAATCCAGTAACATAAAAAAAAGTCATTTTCCCTTCAGCTACTTCTGTACAAACTGCTATTCTCAAGAAATGCCTGTTATTTACCTATGTCTATCACTAAATAAAAAGTAAAATAACTTTATTAATCATTAAGATTTATAAAAATGAATAATGAAACAATTTTAGCTTGAAAGCAGCTGCTCATTTGAGCAAATGAGAACTCTAGTACTACAGCGATCTTTGTTGACATAGTCTGACATTCAGCGGGATTCTCAACTGTATCTTCCACTGCACATGGACAATGCATACATTTGTCGACAGTATTATGCATTTTAAGATCAACTGGGCAAAAGACTAAGATCACTGTAATAAATACATAAATACAACAAAATGCCCAGGAATGAATCCTTAAGTGAAAACTGCTTTTTAAATATAAAATACTAGTTTGCACTTAAATTTCATGGTAAACCTCAGGCAGTTTGCTCTGACTTGGCTCTAAAGTTATTTTTCTTACTGTCAGGTCCTGCTGGAAATAGCGCCACAGTTATCTTATATGCTAGCATACGCTCAGTTACGTGTAGTTGAAATGGTTTCCAAAGAGACTGCCTAATAATCAGATCTTCAATGACCAGAAGCAAAAATGATTATTATAAAGTGGGTTTAATCTGTGGGGTTTTGTTTGTTTTTCAATCTGCAGAGTAAAATACAAATCGAAGCTGGGAAAAAAGATAGCTGAGGGGAAAACTTTCCTGTTCATCTTCAAGGCTTTGCTGACCGACAACTCCAGCCTCTCCGCACAGAGCCTTCAGTTGACCTATCCCAGTGAGAGCAGAGAACAGTCATGAACAGGAAGACACGTTCATTTATTTCCTGTATATTTTCTGACTCTGCTAAGAGAAGTATTCATGTCAATTAAAGGAAAACAGAGACGTCAGAAATGTGACTTAGCTCATGGTTTCTTGCCGGGTTTTGAATTGTGACCGAGAACTGCAGCTACCACAGCCTCTGCCCAAAGAAAGGCTTTTTGGCTCAGATCACAGCAAAAGGAGTGAACAGTAAGTCCAAAGATTTTGTCTCAGTTCAGAGGCAAAAAACCCTACGTTGTTTTGCCCCTTCAGCCTCTGCCCCTCCTTTTTTGCCATTTATTTCAGGCATTTATCTATGGCAAGTGTTTAATACTTAGTTATACAATACATTATCCCTATGAAAGTAACTCACAATCTTACCAACAAAGGAAGTGCCAGGAGTAGACAAAAATTAAGCACGCAGTCCCCTTTTGCAAGGTATAGGCTGGTTAAGTTACATAAATATTTGGTTTGATGAACAGGGTTATATTACATACAAAATTATTCTTACAGAATTAAATGCAACTGTGAATTTGGCATTAATTCATCCAGATCACAGTTACTCCAAGTTCAGACAGTGAGGCGACAGACGCAAGGATGCAACAGGAGCGCTCTGAATAGGATCACATGAAAGCAGCCAATGCCACTGTCACCAGAGGCAGAGGTTCCCCTTTGGCATCCTCCACAGCACTATGGATTCTCTAAGTACCTTTACTGTGATGCTGCTATTTAATAGCTAGAGAACAGACTAAGACAGCCAAGGCAGCTTCCCCTCACAGCATTCTATCTCCTACTTGGGTTTTTTTTGCTCAGGTTAATGCTTGTGTCTATGTCACCTTACCAGAGACACTCTTTGCATTTGCATTAGAGCATGCAAATCAAAAAGAAAACAAAACAGTAAGTGGCACATACTAGGTTCAAAGTTCTTCAAATGAAAAGTTAGTGAACTCTAAACAGGGATAAAATAATGTTTCAGGAAACACTTCCTGAACTTTTCCAATATTCATTGCATTCAACACAACGACTGCATAGTAGACCTGGCCTTTATGATTTTATTTATTTATTATTTCTCAACAACGGCCTATGGAAGAGTAATTTGCAAAACATGGTTCTTAAGAGCTTCATCAACAATGTGTAAAGGAAGGATCAGAATACAGCATCACTCTTGGTACTGTAATGAAATGAAAATGTCAGAATACACACATATACAAGCAGCGGAGCATGCACACACATGACACCAACACAGATGCTTCAAAAGGTACATAATTTTGCAGGTTTTTTCCTTTTCAAAAGACAGATTTGATACACAGCCACCACACAGTTTCTAGGCTCAAGAGTTTTAGCACAGCTCTGTCAGATATAATGATAGCAAAAGATAATCATATTCATTTTGTAGATGGCATGAGCATCCTTAAATTTTGCAACAGAATTTTATTCAGGTCGAGGGAATTCTCAGGAACCAGAAACCACATGAGCAAAACTGCTGCTACAGTTTTAAAGAAATATGGCAGTAATTTGCATCACAATTAATGTGCAATGCAAAACATATGTGGACAGACTCCACACTGAAATAAAAAAAAAAAAGTATTATTTGCTCCTTACAAAACAAATTTAGGATTTTAGGGTCACACAAATGCTGGTGAAGAGGGCTTTAAAAATCGTAGTGCGAGACATTGCAGATGTCTTCTAAGAAACACAGAAAAATATCTGAAAGCAGGTCTGAGGGAAATGAAAAGCTTTCAATTTTCTTCAGCTTACTTGTTATTTGTGTACATGCATCTAGCTTAGGAAGGATTTTCTTTTAAATTTAAAACTCAAATGCAGCAGTCAGGCTGCATATTTGTACAGGAATTGTTCTTCTGGAAAAACTGGAAATATTGGAAAACATAACTTGCTTGTTTCACTGTGTTACTTTCCATGCTCTACTTACTGTACTTTTATTAGAGGGGTTTTTTTAAATTAATTCTTTAGAGAAAATCAGAACTTGGAGGCATGTACTCTTAGTGCTACATTTGACTACACCCCAGAGCAAGCTCAAACTACAGCATTCTCCTACTCATATATGCATTGTAAACTGAGTTGTCACCTGAAAGGCAGGTGCAGACTGCCCTGTCTCCACTCCCGGTGGCGGAGGAGCCAGGACAGAAACAAGGGAAGCGGTAAGGCCTGCAAAGCCATACTTTTTTTAATGCAGAAGAGAATATTGCTGTAGAAACACACATGAAATGAGTTTCTAGAATGGCTGGTTTGGGGTTTTTTTCCTCAGCTTGTGACAGTTCTGCGAGGCTAAATAACTGAGCATATGATTCCATGCCTAAAAAAGGTTTATGAATATAGACTTAGAGAAATCCCTACAATGCCTGCAATGCTCTGACGTTTTGCTTCTGGGTTTTGGTTTTGTTTTGTTTTAAATTACTCTGCTCTTTGAAAGAGGCTGGAAGAAATTCACTCCTGGGAAGTAATCAGCTCATGGGAAGGATCAATTCTAAAAATGAACAGACTGCCTAAACTGCTAAAACCCCCCGATTTACCAAGGAACCTACCTAAAAAGTGCAGGTACTAGAAACACAGTAGTTTCATTTAGCCTACAGCTGAAAATAAAATAATAGTTCCTCTGTCTGCTTCCTCCTTCTACCTAGGATCAAATAATCGTTAGGAACTACACCCAAATGACCCACATAAATTTGCTAAATTTAAAACTTCACAGAATTCTTATTGCATTTTTTCCTTTACTGTACAATTGCATGAGCAAAACACTAGTAACTTCATCTTCTACAAGCTTACAATCACTGTAATGGAAATTAAAAGGACACTTAATAATCATGTCATTAAGTATATTGCTGCATAAGTGACTCTAAAGACTGGACAAACTCCTCTGCAAGAAGTTAAATGCTTAAGGTCAAAAAGAGAGAATGTGGCTACGAGCAAAGTGTTGGTCCATATTTTCCCTCTAAAGCAAAACACTGAAAATAGATCTGGGATGTAGATCTTTGGAGGAATATAAAAAATTAAAATAAAATTGAAAGTAGCAACTATAAAAAAATAAAATCTTTCTTAAAAATACACTCTGCAGATCCCATTTTTACAGCTCAATAACCAGTCCAAAACAAAGCTCAAAAACCAGTCCATGCTTTGCAGAACTGGTCTCCTAAAATAAGCATGCAAAAAGGACAATAAATTTTAAAAACTACTGCTGCAACAGTGTATGAATAAAACAGCAAGTGACAGTTTTGCAAGTCTGCTTTCAAACCAGCAGAATGTGCCCTCAATCCTTCCAGGAAAGGGACTGTAGTTCAATCAAAACATGTCTGAATACGGGGTCTAATCCACACCAAAAACTTACAGATGTGGGCACACTCTTCTGCCAACTTAACTTCAAAGGCCATGGTAGGCCATGCTTCAAAAAGCCTTAAATCCAAATCGTAACACAAACAGCTCTTCACCTTTTATCTCCTCTACTTTTTCCACCTATCTGCAATACTTTGGGAACATTGCAAATAATTGGACAGTTGAAACAGGACAAGTTACCCTGAATGGTAGGATGAACCACCATTTTATGAAAACTTTAAATGGATAGTCAGACCTCAAAATGCAAAACAAAGTCACCCAGCATTTGTTACAGGGCTCAGCCTGCACTAGCAAGCACACCATGGTGGTGCTAAAGCTGTAAAGGCCTAAAGATATAAGGAAATAAGGCTTACCAAGAACATCAACAATCTTTTAACAAAGAGTTCTTGATACTGGGCATGAAAAGCAGACTTGCATTCAGGCTCAGTTTTCCATCAAGATCGCCAGTAAGTTGGTTCTTGTTAGAGCTGAGGAAAAAGCTCTGAGCCCAAAGACATCTTCACTTTTTCTAACTAAATTGATCTAATAAAAGCATAAGGTATTCAGTAATGTTAATGGTTTGCATAGCAAAGTTATTTTCAGAAAATCACCCTCTTGATAACCCTGTATCCACCCAGACGATGGACCGAGCAGTCAGGCGTAGTTCTAACAATGATCCTTCTGCGCACACACAGCACAGAAACCTTCAGATAAAGGCTCAGGGATTTGACTTCACCCCCATTTCTCCATTAGGCGCCCCTCAGCACTTCCTTGGTGACAGCCACCCCAGAACAGTACCACCACGTGCGCTACAGGAAGGCCACTCCAGCAGGACGGCTGCCACGCTTCGGTCGCTGCCCTCGGGCTCAGCTCTGCTCCCTGCTCACCAGCACGTCCACTGCCTCACGGCACAGCGAGATCTCCATGCTCGGCTCCGCCACCGCGGCCCAGGAATTTTGGGAAAGCATGGTACGTGTGAAAGTGCCTGAGCAGGTACACACTTACAAGTGGCGGGCAACGAAGCTGGTGAAGGGTCTGGAGAACAAGTCTTATGAGGAGCGGCTGAGGGAACTGGGATTGTTTACCCTGGAGAAGAGGAGGCTGAGGGGAGACCTTATCGCTCTCTACAACTCCCTGAAAGGAGGTTGTAGTGAGGTGGGTGTTGGTCTCTTCTCCCAAGTAGCTAGCGATAGGACAAGAGGAAATGGGCTTAAGCTGCGCCAGGGGAGGTTTAGGTTGGAAATTAGGAAAAATTTCTTCCCGGAAAGGGTGGTCAGGCATTGGAACAGGCTGCCCAGAGAGGTGGTGGAGTCACCATCCCTGGAGGCGTTTAAAAAACGGGTAGATGTGGCACTTCGGGATATGGTTTAGTCTGGTCTACCCTTGATTAGTCTAGAGTGGGCTTGGTAGTGTAGGTTAATGGTTGGACTGGATGATCTTAAAGGTCTTTTCCAACCTAGATGATTCTATGATTCTATGATTCTAAGTACAGCCGGCTCTAGGCACAGCTATTGCCGGGTGTGATGGCACAGCCCGCCTGGGCTACGCACCACAGGCGCAGTAAGGGGTGCTCACCTCACCGCACCCAGGTCCCCCTAAAGTCTTCTCATTCTACCTCCACCCATGCAGCAAGGTCAAACCATTACAGATACTGGCAGCCTTGCCAGCACAACCAGGGATCTTCAGCAGAAAAATGCAGGTGCCAGCTTTGAAGGTAAAAAGCTGAAGGCTTTTGAAGGACCTACTGCTCGTATTATGGATTCTTTCCCTTCTTAAATTAAGAAATGAGGGGAGAGAAACGACTGTAGCAAAGAAAATGACTAAAAATGTGAAGGCATCCAATTTAGACTCTCATTTTGCACTTAGATAAAAAAAATGTTCTTGTATGAAACCGGATCATTGCATTTTTTGGACATGGATAGAGTTACTGAATGTCTGTACACTAATATCCAACAAAGCCTGGAGCTTAAGGCACTTTTGTACTCTCTCCAAAAATCAAAAGAGTTCTTGTTAAAATAGAGCATCACTTGCAGGGCCTGACAGTCAACGGGCTGACTTACAGAGGAAGCTCTTTGTAACAACACTGTAGAACAGTCTGTGTAAAAACCAAGCTAAAAATAACCTCGAATTTTGTCAGAAAAAGAGTCTAATGAAACACAATGAATTAAACCATACTTTTATGAGGATTTTTTTCCTCTCTTCTGGCAGAAGGAAGAAACTGCAGTCCAGAGTTACCAAACTCATACAGTACCCTAAATCCAAAGTTACACCACCTGCCTTCAAAATTGCAAACTGGTCTGGTTGAGTACAACCTTACTCTTGAGCACTGCTCATGAACCATCATTCAGATTAAAAAAAAAAAAAAAAAAAATTTAAAAAACCAGACTGACAAGTGGGTGTAATACTCAAGCAGCATGTGCTGCACATACATAGTGGTGAAAGGGAACTCTAATTCTTAGCAGTCTATAAGGAACTATTAACATCTATAAAAATCCAGACTTGAGAAAAATGGAAGTGACATGCAAGGCAAAGATTTGCTTAATATTTATTTCTAGTTTCTAATTACAACTGATTTTTGCACTTCTACTATACTTTGACTTCCCTTTCCAAGACAGAAGGGGAAAAAAGGAAGCACATAATCTACGTATCTATTAAGCCTGGAGAAAGAGTGCAAGAGGCACAGCTGGCATTCACACAATTCCCAAAGTCAGGGACATGCCAAATAGCAAAGCTTTGCATGCCGGTTTCTACACAACCTCACAGAGGCCTTTTAGTTAGCTATGCTACATCTCACACATCTTTTAAACCTAGATTCCCAAACAAGCCTGGGTTCAAGAAAGCATTAATAAAGTTATAACTTGGTAATTTATTGAGATACTGGTTTTGCTTTTACAGACCCTAAATGGGTTGCATTAATACTCTATCTTTTTAAGAAAGGAAGTATCAAGAGTATTAAAAACTTGTGAAGAACATTTTAAGGAATCCTTAATTTCCTTGAGTTTACAGCAATCACTTTTTTTTAAAACTTTTTGAGGGGCTCCAAAAAAGATGAGCAAGTAGCATAAACCAGCATTTTCCATGGAAAATATAATTAGATTGTCACTAATCTGAACAGTGTCAAAATTTCATGACTAACCTTATAAAAGTGCCTGCTACAAAAAAGGAGAGGTGTAACTTATTTTTATACAAGGGTGATTTTCAGCATTTTAAAATATTGCTAAAGCTCTGGATAAACACAGTATTACTGAACATGGCTTGTAGCTTTCAGGAAATAAATTAGTGTGTGGGTACAATCAAAAATTTTATGGCAGTACTACGGCAAAGGAAGACTGAAGTTAACTTGGAAGACTCTAGTCAAATTGCTGTGGGAGAGATGGAAACTAAGCTGGGAAGTCATCGCGGAGATCTGAAGCACACACAAATGACATGGTGGATGTGATGCCAGCTACCATATGCAAGCACCAGAGAACGGAATTTATGCACCAGTTAAGAAAACAGAAAAGCAGCCGTTGAATCTATTTAAATTAAAAATGGACCCCATTTATCTGTAGGAACAGGCTGTATGGTAGCTTGAAACTTCTCAACTGTAACAGAAGCAAAAGACTGAATAAAAGTAGAAGGGAACTGCTAAATTTTTAAAGTTTTTCACTTTTAGAACAACTCAAGATCAGGATTGAAACCTAAAGCCATTAATATTAAGCCCTGAGGTTAATTCAGTAACTGTTCAAATTAGGAAGACAACAGGACTGAAATTTTCCAAGAACTGATATTCTTCTCACAAGTTCTGGCTTTGGTTCTCTATACATTAAAGGAGGACTCCATAACACTGTCATGACTTCACTGATTTTGTATGTACTTCCAGTCCTTCTATTTCTATAAAAATACATACAAAATGTATACCATGCATACGTAAAGCAACCACAGAAACAGTTAAGTACTGAAAAGGTTTGTCCAGTTTTGTATGAACCCCATGACTTTGCTCCTATCTCATGTATACTGTAATTACCTTGCTACTGTCACCAAAAATTGCCTCACATCTGCTTCCCAGTCTACTGCCTAAAAAACAAACAAAACCCCCAAAACACATTTAAAAACAGGAAGATGTAGGATTACATACCCTCCTTTTACAAGTTTTTATGACCTGTAAACTTTCATTTTGGAATTTAAGTATTTTTCTTGCTTGTTCTTACTTTAGACATTAAACTACCATCTCTGTTAGAAGATTCTGTAGGTGGTTAAAAGAATTATGTGACTATGACTTTAGAGACACTCTGGATGATTAACCTAAGAATCAAGATGAGATGTGAGGTTTTATTCCGTTTTGTCCCTTCCACCCCGGTCTGCCTTGATAAGGATTCAACAACTCTGCCACTTTAATTAAAACAGTGAGAACTACTACTGCACATCTGACTCATGCAAAAAAACCTCCAGCAAAACAGAGAAGATACCAGACTAGAAATTCTATTTAAAAGATGTAAAAAGCTGGATGAGAATATCAAAAACATTTTGGAGAGTAGGAGGGGAACAGTCCAGAACACCTTCGTAACTTCTGTATACATTTCAAAAATAAGGTACAAGTTTATTTCATCTTTATTCTGTACATGGCATGTTCAAAATAATAATAATAATTAGGGAAAAAATAGTTATGGCTTTTTGCTTAGCACCTGAAGTAGCTTCAGCAACTTAGTATTCACCCTTTCAAAATGGTCGTCACAATAAAGGACTATTACAGAATTATTTTCTAGAAAAAGAACACCGAGGTTGTGATTTTTACTATACACTACTGATCACTTCCAAACCCACACACATTCATTTTTTCTTATCTGCAGACCTGAGACGTTATTCAATGATCTACACTGACCAAGTTCTTTAAAAACTTTCCATGAAATTGCAACACTCAATACTTGTATATTTTATTTAACCAAAGCTCTGAAATTTTAATATAAAACAGCACAACTGTTATTCTACCTGTAGAGAAAAAAATAATCAACAGTTGCATATTTTTATCTTCAAAAAAATATTTTTCTTACCTGAAGAGTTCAAAAATTATCTGTGCCAAGTATGGTCCATTAGCACTCAGTAAGAAAAAGACTGGATTTACTTGGGCCATTTTCACATTACAACTCAATCTTCTCAAAAATAAAACTTACACTGACAATATACATAGCTACTCTGAGTTCTGCTAGCAGAAGAACGGCCACACTGAGTCAGATCAAAGTTGCATCTAGTCCATTACCCTACTCCTGACAGTGGCTCAAAGTGGACATCTTGGGAAGAGTACAGGAATGACCAAACACGTGACAATCGCCAAACACTGGCCCAGTCTGCAACAATTTGCCATAGGGACTTCTTGGGCCACAAATGGGGTCTTCGTATTTAACAGTCTTCAGTGAAGTATTTTTCTATAAACTTATTCAGCCACCTCTTGAACTGATGAAAATTTAACATTAACATCCTGTGGCAAGGACTTCCACACACTTAACTGCCCCCATTTGAAGAACAATTTCCTTTTGTTTGTTCAGAAACTGCCTGCAAGCTTCCTGTATTGGAAGAAACAGTGAAAAACTATTTCTTATTTACTCTTTTCATGTCACTCACGATTTTATGACATTTCATGTCACTTCTCTCAATCATTTATTATATTCTTTCTGAGGTGGCGAGCAGGCACCAAGTGCTATATTTAAGGCACCAGACTGCTTATTTATCCACTGATCACAACTCCTTTCCCGATAGTGCCTAACATCCTACTTACAGTCCTATTACAGCACTGAGCTGTAACTTCCATGGATCCACTACTCCACTATTGATAATAATTGCACTAAATCCCATCACTAGATGTAAAGGTTTTTCCCCCCATGAGCTTCATTTTACATTTATTACACTTTCATGTATATTATCTCCCTCTTGTAGAGTTTTTTCTCAAATTTTTCAGCTATCCTATCCGGAACAGATCAGTACAATCAGTACTAACATTACAACAGCAGGAGGTCATGGTCCCTACTCCAATTTTTTTCACCTGCCTCCAGCTGCACACTCCTCTCCTGCTAAATCCAGAAAAAAGGCCCCAAAGCAAATCAAACTGGGTAACATTTCTGTCTCACAAGTTAAAAGTAGTGCACAAAAGAGCCACGAGTGATACACCTGATGCAGGATAGGGCACGGAATGAACAACAGCAGAAGAATATGCACAGCAGAAGGAAGAGGAAATCCATCACCTTCCCTTCCTTACTGTTTTTGGTGGCAGGGAGCTAATCTCCCTGCTTCTTCCTTGTCTGGGGCTGAGAGTGGTTCTTCAGTCATGTGTACAGAGTCAACCTGATAGCTCACTGTCGCTGTGCAAATCAGTCTTGTTCCCCTCTCTGCCACAGGCAGGCAGTCCTGCCCTCTCCTTTTCACCAGCTCTTGCACTCGTTTATTCACTTCTTTTGGAGGTTGTTCGAACAAGCTGAAGCGTAACAGGCAAGCTGCAAAGTGAGTGCAAATGAAGGGGTAAGATGATGTGGACAAGACTGCACAGAAGATGGATCAGTTACGTCAATGGTAATGAGCTCTTGGATTTGCTGTTATTCAGTATATCTTCTGAGTGATATTTATTAGAATTATCTCTTTAGGAACTGCCAGAGTGAAGCTTCACAACTGACTTTGGCTGATCAAATTGATGCTTTCAGTGAGAGGGACTGTCCTGCCTTCTGCTTATTTCCAGGCATTTCTTCTGCCTGCATTTGTGCTCATGCTGCTGTGCTATGTAGCTCCCTAATCCAGATGAAAACCTCCTCCCACCCTCTGTGGCAATTTTCAGGGTGATCAAACCTCAATCCAACTGATTGCATCAAAAGCACCAGTACCAGCACTAGAGAAGAACAGAAGCAGCAAGTGCTGGGGATAAGGTAAGACTTTAAATGTAGGCTTAACCAAACTGTGAAACTGTGCTCTTGATGTGTATTTTCAATATGAAGTATCTCCTCCATTAAATTTTACACAGAACCTCAAAAACCATGTGGTAACACATACAGAACAAAAGGCTTAAAGGGTAAATACACATGGTTCATTATGGACTTCTCACAAAGAACAAAACTCTGAGGTTACAATAAGCCTGCGTGATTCACCCCAACATTTCTCCTGTAACGATACCGAAACAAATACACAGACACACACATAAATCTTCTTACATTCTCAGTCTGTGCAGTATGGACGGCCTTGTACTGAAAAAAACATTAGCATTCTATGCAGGTTGCAGCATCATCTTAACTAAGTCTTACTGACCTGATTAATTTGACATTCTGTATTGTGAATCATGATAAAGAAGAAACAAAGCTTTTTTAAACAGATAATGACTTTAATAATGTAGAGAACCTATAAATGAGTGAAAAATTTATAAAGATGGGTATTGTCTCTATTTTGAGCTGAAATAGTTTGCCAGAGGTAGAAACCTCTTATGTTTCACTGTATTAACAGAGTTTCTTTCCCAGGTGTTGCCCTTCTCAGAATGAAACTGTATTGTGCAATATTTTTAGTCACTGTTATTTGAACTGTAATGTCTTAGGACCCTCTTTCTTTTGAACTGTTCCAGGGAGAGCAAATGCCATCACCCTCCCTAAGTCACCTTGTCAAAGGCTCAGTGAATTGCAAATATTCTTTTCCTACCTCTAAACAGGACTATCAACAAGGTAGCCCTGTCTCCTGGGGTTACTAAGCCTTAGATCAAATGTCTTTTCATACTAGATTGATCTAGCTATGTACTGTTCTAACTTTAAAGCTTAAACATTTTTCCTGCAACAAAAACATAACAGGTTTTGGGCACAGTGAACTTGAAACAGTTGTTATGGGCCACAATGGGTGCTTTCATGTTTCAAATAAGTCTTTGATGGCACTTAGCTCTCCAGCTCCTGTCTGATGTACCCAGATCACTGAAATGGGCACACACACACACAAAAGATAATTTTCTAGGGTTTTTTGGTGTTTTTTTTTTCCCCTTTCAATTCAGAAAACTTTTCTTAAAATGTTACTGTTGAACTAGAGTTAGTATTTAGAAGAATTTTCCGCTCCAAGACTGGTCTTAAAAAAAAGCTGTAGTATTGATTACGGATGAGAACACCTCTTCTCATTGCAGAAATAACTATTTGTTGCCATGCACGATACACTAAGGAGGATGTTATACTGTGAACATATCATTACTTGATATGAATTCTAACAGGATTGCCAATGCCTTGCCACAGCAATATTTTCATTTTTAGAAATACAGAGGCAATGCATCACAGAAGGTATGCTGTACATGCAATCTTCATAGGTGAAACTGCTACACTGGTAACTAACCTACAGCTAAACTAAACTACCAATGGAAATCTCATTTGATTTCCACAGCCAACATGGGACCACAGATGTTAACATCAGCCTTCCTCCCCTCTTCCCCTTTCAAGAATGAAGTCCCTGTTCTGGAGGATTATAATTATTGTTCCCCAAATATGCAATGTGTCCCCAAATAGTGATGGCACTGTTGCACCTTATACAGTTTGGGGTTTTTTTAAATATCAGTGCCTATATTCTCAAAACTTTGTCAAACAGAACCAGAATGCTTTAAAAGCCTAACAGTTCCACTGCTTTCAGAACTCCTGAGACAAGAAATTAAATACCTTATACCACACAGATTAATTGTTGCTGTTGATATGTGAAACAGAAGAGAAGAAAGATGCTGGATTAATTAATGCTGAAGAGAGACTGTAAAAATAGAAACTGTCAAAATGCGAGGATAGCCAGCTATCTTAGCAACTTTTAGAGAGAGGTTATAAAATGTCATGCTCATGATGTTCCTATCAGACACCTAGAATCCAGCAAAAAAAGCCCAAAAGTCTCAACTTTCATCCCCCCAAACTGGAAGGAGCTGGGTGACAAGGCTCTACAAGAGCAAACAAGCCTGTGCTTTGTAGGTGAGCTCTTCTTCCACATCAACCTTCAAGTAGTGGCTGACTTTGTAAATTTCTGAGTGGGAACTATATACTGAAGAATACTTGATGATTTTTCTGATTATTGTTTCATTTTAATGTACATTAAACCCAAAATACCCAAGCAGTATGCTAGTCTGAAAATCTCACTATCTAATCATTAAGATGAAAGAAATGTCTGCCTACTTAGCAGGTAGATATTAGAAGGATTACTAAGTAACTCAGTTATGTAGAATTATGCACAAACTCTATTATGCATTTGATTACAAAATACACTGAAAGACATGCCATATTCTTACTGTATAAAACAAATGAGCATTCATCTAGATCAACATATTCTTTTTTGTCAGAATTTCTGTTAAAACCTAAAATTTGAACTGCAACATTTTCTTTTAGCTAATGCTTTAAGGTTTGCAAACTGCAGCTATAATAGTGGGGTCTACAATAACAAAAGTCCACAAAACAACGCTGAAGTGTTAATGCTGACTTAGAACAAGCACAAGAGAATCTTAGGTGAAGTTTTGAAACCTAAACATTAATGTTATGCTAGGGAAAAAAAAAAAAAGAAAAAAACCACCTCGATAGCTCATGGTATATGCAATCACCATGCTGCTCACAGATTCTCTGCTCCCATCCAGCCTGCAGGCTCTGGCACTTACCTGATGCCCCAGTGAAAACTTGGGGGGGCAGAGGGGAGAGGAAGACTGGCACAAGTGAAAAAGCTGTGGCAGGACCGCTTATTTCAGTTGCCGAACTGTTAGGCTGAGGTAAGCCCTTCTCACAGAACCATACACAAGAGGTATTTATCCCTTGTAGTTCAGTGAGAAGCATAAGGAATCTGGGTAAGCTTGTCATGTCACCAGTACCAAAATCCTGTTACAGAACTTGCCAACTGGAAATCCAGGAAATATCCACCTAGAAGACAGCTGGGACAGTATAAGATATCACTAGCTCTCTAGATACTTGTTTCTGTGCCAGAAATCAGCGTTCCTGTAGGAAAGTGAACAGAAAAGGGATGTGTTCAACTAATACTATACCTAGAATTAATCCATCTTTAATCCAGTCTCTGGTAGTACCTGATTCCCTAATAAGCCTACAGAGACCCAAGCAGGGCAGCAGCAGCAGCACTGCCACATGAACTGAGCTGTCCTCACACTTGCCTGCTCAGCTCATTATGGGCATGCAGACACACACAGCAACCACCTGCTAAAAGCCTGAGAACAACTGCTATTTCCCATTGTAACAACAAAAAATTCCAAGAGAGCACAAGCTACATCAAAAGGTAAATCAAAGCGTGTTAAAAATAGTAAAGAATCATCACAACCATGCCTTAGTTCCTCTCCCGTCTGTAACCTCATACACAACATGGAGAAATAAAAATGGCATTGGTTGCAAGAATGAACAAAATGGCCTAGAAGTTAAAGCAGTATGAATACAACAGCCCTGGATAATCAAACACAGGCCTTTTGCTTTGACTGTCATAGGCTGGCATCATTTCAGACACAGCACACTCAGATCCTGAGGAGAGTAATGACTTCTGGTGCTCTGCCTAAAACCCTAAGGACAATTCAAGTACAGTTATTGATGAGTCCTGGAGGGAGGGAGATCAGGCTTTCCTCAGGCAAGGATAGTATAATCATCAACCTAGGTAAAAGCAAGCTAGAAACAGGAATATAAGATGGAGAGAGGTACAAATTAATACAGCTCATTGAAATCAGAGTTTTACCAGCCTCAGCCAGTATGTGTTTCTTTCAGCTAATGCTTTAATGTTTGCAAACTGCAGGTCTAACAACAGTGGGGACTACAATAAAAAAAGTCAACAAAACAATGCTGAAGTGTTAAGACTGACTTAAAACAAATGCAAGAGAAGCCCAGGTAAATTTTTAAATTCAGCACTTTTTTGTTAAAAAAAGGCAAGAAATACTCAACTAAGTTAAATATGTAACAAATTTTTAAGGATATATTGCATTCACATGTGCCTTTATACTTATGCTTTACAGGAAACCATTAAACGTAATTTCTCAAAACTGAAGTCTCATTCCTTCTAAAAAGCAAGAACTAGGGAAAAAAAAATCCTTCCTTTTAGAGTGTACACATACCATGTCTTTCCACTAGTCATCTCTGTTTGGAAGACACACATATATGCATCTTTCACACTAAGAATGCCAGTCTTTACAAAAAATTAAGTCATTTGAAAGAAAACTTTTAAATACACAAATCACAATTATACAATCAAAGAGATGTTAGCATCTCCTGTAAATAAAACGTTTCCCTTTTGTGTTTATATCATTAATAAACCTAATTACATCATAACACCGCCATCATCTTAATCATGTTTACAGATTCCAGTTCAACATGAGCTTGGACTGTTCTGAAGTACGCCAATACAACAATGTGCAATCGACTAAAACTGTTTTGTTTTGTTTTTTTTAAAAAAAGATAGAAAAGAAACCTTAAGCAATGCACAATATGACTTAAGCAAAACACAGTATATTCAACAGATTTGGGAAAAATTAAACTAGTCATGTCAGGAACACTGGAACAGTAATTAGCAATATCTAGACATATTTGCCAAACTTAACTAGCATGAAGTCCATAAAACTAAGAAAAAAAGATACTGACAGAGGATATATTTGTTATATTATTATATTTATTATATTATTATAATACTATAAATACTACTGTCTTCCCTGCATTTCATAACATTTTTTGCCCCCTAAGTTTAACATAAATAGTGCATTTCATGATTTCTAGTAATTGCCTCTCTGAAGTCAAATCAACATACAAAATAAAAGCTGGCTTACAAACTCTCAAGTTTTCACCTTCCATCCAGTTAGTGATTCACTCCAAACGAATCACCTCCACTGACAGTTTGTCGACATCACCCACACCTCTACACAACAGCAATTTAAATCCTCCAATCTGGCACAAGTCTGTATTTCACTGAAGTTCTAGCAATTTCTATTACATGCACTGACATAACACTGTAATTGAAAGCAGACTTTTGCATTACTATGAAATTATAGGACTGAATGCTAAAAACAGTAACAAACACAGCAAAAAAAAACTAGAAAGAAACTTTGAGACTTTCAATCTTCACTTGCATTTTAAATTACAAAACTTTGGTCTCCAACTCAGGAAGACTTGATTAAAAGAAGTACTAGATTACTTGAAAAAAAAAAATTAGAATTTATCAATACCTTCCCTCCTCTAATCAATTAAATACCACTCCCTGTGATCTATTTACATATGGCTTTAAAAGAAACCTTTAGCACAAAGGCAAGCTACGAACATAATTTTTTAGTTTAGCATCTCAACCCTATTTTTAAACAATATGAATTTTATTACAGTCAAAATAAGAAATACTTTTCATAATCCCCCAAAGCAGCCTGTGAGTGAACTCTGCAGACAGACAATGAAAATCCTGTCGATATCTTTCTCTAAGAATTCTGCATAATCCCTCTTCCGAAAAAAAAAAAATCACTTTAACTTAGCAAGAATTATTTTCTTTCTTGATTGCCTACTGATTCTTCCCTATCTAGGTGTCATGGTTTAGCCCCAGCCAGCAACTAAGCACCACGCAGCCGCTCGCTCACTCCCCCTGCCCCGATGGGATGGGGGAGAGAATCGGAGGAGTAAGAGTGGAAAAAAAAAACCACTCCTGGGTTGAGATAAGAACAGTTTAATAATTGAAATAAGGTATAATAATAATAATAATAACAACAACAACAACAACAACAACAACAATATAATGATAATAATAATAACAATATACAAAGCAAGTGATGCCCAATGCAATTGCTCACCACCCACCGACTGATGCCCAGACAGTTCCCGAGCAGCGATCGCTGCTCCCCGGCCAACCCCCCCCCAGTTTCTATACTGAGCATGACGCCATATGGTATGGAATAGCCCTTTGGTCAGTTTGGATCAACTATTCTGGCGGTGCCCCCTCCCAGCTTCTTGTGCGCCTGGCAGAGCATGGGAAGCTGAAAAGTCCTTGACTAGCATAAGCAGTACTCAGCAACAACTAAAAACATCAGTGTGTTATCAACATTCTTCTCCTACTAAATCCAAAACACAGCACTATGCCTGTTACTGGGAAGAAAATTGACTCTATCCCAGCCGAAACCAGGACACTAGGTCATACAGCAGGCTACCGGCACTATTTGAAAAGCTACAAGATAAGTTATGTACCGCAGCCTGTGATCCTCCTACCCAATCAAGGCAAGAAACACATCAACAGGGGACACAAAATACATGCAGGTGGGGCTAAAAAGAAAGGAGACAACATTCCGGATGATAGTACTGAATGTCTGCAGTATGCACAATATAAATCACCGAAGTTTATATTTGTATAAAAAATAGCTACAGCCCACTAATTATTATAATGTGCATATCCTAAAAAAAATGCAGTGCCATGTATTTTACAAGTAAATCCTTGTGCACCACTATCCATGCTGACAGTTAACTGCATTACACTCAATTAGTTTTTAACCCATCTCTATTTACATTAAATGCTTTCATTTAATTTAAAGATAGAATACTTTAAATATTTATTTCACACCCTCCCTTTGCTTTTATAAAAAAAGTTTCATTGTCAAACTCCTAGCAATGAGTTACTCAGTGAGCTGAGTGTTCCATTTTTTCTGTCATTTTGAGTATCTGCAGCTTGCATTCCATTACTTAGAATGGGCTGGTACCAACTTAAAAGATACAAGTTACAATGTAACTTGGTAAAAGTAACTTTCTAGGTCTTTAATTATGAAGCCATTGTTACAGTTTGCCCAGTTATTACCTCACAGCAGTTTCCACAGAAACCAAAATGATGGTTTTGACGAGATTTCCCAAGAAAAGGGAAAGTTTCTGTATTACTTGGCATATGACAAGTATATTAGTCACGTGTGTTGAAGGAGTTATCACATCATTCGTGTAATTCGGTAAAAAGCTTTCTCCGCCACAATTAAGGCTATGAATTTACAATAAATAACTAAACACCCCCCCTCCCAACCCTGATCTTATTTTAGAATCTGCTGAATGTGTAATAGGTGAAAAGCATCATTATCATGAATAATTCAGAGAATCAGAAATTAAGATGCAGGAACAGTATTTGCTTCTGAAACATCCAGGACAGATAACGAACAACAATCAAATACCTCCCTCATTGATTACCTTTGTCTTAAGCCCACTGTGAAACTGTCTTAGCCTACAGATATGAGACCCAATCCCTTTCCTAGATGCAAAACAGCTAAACACCAAATACCGAAGCGAATTCTAGAAACACCTAGAGGAAAAAGACAAAGAATTAGTACTGTAAAGCTAGTGAAGCCCCAATTACTGTAGAAGGGGAAACAAATAGCCAGAGAGATAGAACTGGACCAGAGAGATGTCTTCTGGACAACTTTTTTTTTTTTTTTTAAATAAAACTAGCTTTGACTTTATTGCCAATAAACAAGAATATATAGAAAAATATCAAAGAAAAGCTATGTGCTCTCATGTGAATTACTTGGCTACTGAACAAGGTGCTTTCAACAGAAAAAGACAATGACCAACTAAAAAAGCGAGCAGTCTTAGGATTACAGTTTAAGTATAGAAGTCAGAAGAACAAATTCCTGATGTAAGAAGGCTTTATTTTCAAAACAAAAGTAAGAGCTTTTAAGAACTCTAGTATGTGTCCTTCCTATTATAGTTCTAGCTGAATTTCAGAAACCAAGCTTTGTCCAAATACTCTGTTTCCACACAGTCACAGAACAGTTGAGGCTGGAAGGTACCTCTGGAGGTCACCTGGTCCCACCTGACGGCTCAAAGCAGGGTCACCTTGAGCAGGTTGCTCAGGGTCATGTCCAGTTTGGTTTTGAATATCTCCAAAGACGGAGATTCCACAACCCCCTTGGGCAACCTGCACCAGTGTTCAGCTACCCTCACAATGAAGTTTTTCTTACGTCTGAGTGGAGTTTACTGCGTTTCAGTTTGTGCCTTCTGCCTCTTCTCTGGGCAACACTGAGAAGTCTGTCTTCTTTACACCCGCCCATCAGGTATTTATTTATGCACACTGGTAAGATCCCCCTGAACCTTCTTTTCTCCAGCCTGAACACCACCACCTCTCTCAGCTTCTCCTTGTATGACAGGGGCTCCAAGCCCCTCACCATCTTTGTGGCCCTTCAGTGGACCCACTCCAGTATGTGCCTCTGGAGCTCTCTTGTACTGGGGAGGCCAGCACTCGACACAGCACTCCAGCGTGTCTCACCAGGGCTGAGCAGAGGGGAAGGATCACCTCCCTTGACTTGCTGGCAACGCTCTGCCTCACGCTTCGCTGGCTCACGTTCAACGTGCTGTCTACCAGGTCCTTTCCTGCAAAGCTCCTTTCCAGCTGGTTGGCCCCCAGCCTGCACTGGTGCATGGGGTTATTCCCAGCCAGGTGCAGGACTTGGCATTTCCCTGTGTTGAACTTCAGGAGGTTTGTGTCAGCCCATTTCTCCAGCCTGTTGAGGTCCCTCTGAATAGCAGCACAACCCTCTTGTGCATTAATCGCTCCTCCTAGTTTTGTATCATGTGCAAACTTGCTGGGGGTGCGCTCTGCCCCATCAGCCAGGTCATTAATGAAGATGTTAAACAGTATTTGCCCCAGTAAAGGATGACTGCTAGAGTACATCATTAGTGACTGGCCTCCAGCCAGACTTTGTGCCACTGACCACAGCCCTTTAAGCCCAACAGTTCAGCCAGATTTCAATCCACTTCACTGTCTACTTATCTAGCCCAGACTCCCTCAGTTTGTCAATCAAGCTGTTATGGCATACAGTGCCAAAAGTCTTGCCAAAGTCAAGATAAACAACAGACACTGCTATTGTTTAATCAATGTTAAATATATCTCGAGCCTCTAACATTTTTGTCCTTCAGTATATACTTGGACCATTTTTTTGCTACATCACAATAAATCCTATTATTTCTCTTGTGAACTCTAGCCATTACAAGCTGGTAACTGAATTACTATAAAGCCTTCATCAGACATATATATACGCAGAAGCAAGTGAAGTACTACCATGTTTTCATGTCTCTTAACTTTCACTTTACATAATCCGTATCCCTCTCAACGCACCAATACTTTAAAATAAATTTTCAAATAACCAGCACAAAATCCAAGGCAGGGGATAACAAAGCAAACAGATGAGAGAGGACTGTGAGCAGATGGTACCTAAACACAAACAGTGACAAGAATGAGGACTGGGGTGGGGGTTAAAGGGAAAGCTCTGGGATAAACCTCCTGTTGTATTAGTGGCATATAAAACGCCACTGCAATTGAATCTTGGATTACTTTTTGCTGGCAATGGTACACACATGAGCTGCTAGTTGTGGACCAAACAACGAGGTCTTAGAAGAAGTTTAGAAAGCCAGGAAGTTGTGAGTCTCAGAAGCGTTCAGGAGTCAAGGAAGAAAACGTGTTACATCAGCCCCAGCTGACTCATACAGGCTTAGATCAATGGAGCAGGGTGAAGCATCGCGCACTAACCTAGAGTCAGGCTTTCTAGAGAAGAAAAGCAATCGTTTAGAAGGAAAAAAAAAAACAAACCAGGATGGACTAAATCTAAACACTTTTGCCCTAGAGAAGTCCAGTGAAGACCTGTCAGAAGCCTGGGAAGACAGATCCTAAAGAAGCTCACACCTGTCCATGGGAACGGCCCGACTAGAGCTATTTGCAGTAAAGGGCAGGAGTCTTCAGATGCCACGCAACATGACCTGGGAACAAACTGTAGAGTCCAGAAAGTGAATAAAGGTGTTACAGTGTGCATAAAGACTTTTTTTGAAAGTTGTATTTTATGTACAGAGTTGTTATCCTAAAAAATAATGTCTGTGATCAAGCTGCTCTCTAAAGAACTCTGTATTTGGCTGCAATCAAGGCTGATGGTTGGGCTGAATACCGTCCTTTTAGTCCAAGTAAAAAAGGAACATTAGGTCTTTTACACAACAGCTGTAAAAAAACCAAACCAAAGCAAAACAAAAAAACCCACAAAAAAACCCCACTGTCCAAAGCACTTACACATCATATCCACTCAGACTGTAAAGTGTGTGAAGAATTAAGAATTCTATAAACAACAATTATGAAATTAAAGGAGTTGGGGGAAACTGTTGCAGTTATATATGCTTCTCTGCAGAAAAAGAACAGCAAAAAATACTGTGCTTGCGATCTCAGGAGAGAGAGAGTTGTGTGGGGTTTTTTGGGTATTGTTTTTTGGAGTTTTGGGGGGGGTAGTACAGTACTTGCTAGACAGGCAGACTTGAAAACATCAGCAAAATAGCCACTTGTTGCACTTTGTTTCTACTCTGCTCAAGCAAGCAGAGCTCTGTTTACATGCTTTGTAAATAAACAGGACTGCACATACACACCCCAAAAAAAATCTCACAACCCTCAAATCACATCTCTATTTCTCTTCCTGAGAGAAGCAACTTGGCAAAGCCTTAAGTATTAGCTAGCTCTTGGGCTCTTATAGTAGAAATAATACATGCCAGGTTTTCTGAACACAGATGTCAGATAGCCAAATATTGGCTAATACACATTGTGGGTCTGGCTTTTGCCTGCTCAGCTACCTTGCAAAGGAATTGAGCAATCTCTCGATGCTTGCAAGTCAAATTAACAACTGGCTTTCCTGTCCACCTTGGAGACATTACTCCCCTTCTAAACAAGGATATATGATTGCTTTTTGCCTTTTCTAAACTGGCCCAAGACATACTTTTTGATTGCTATTATCAGACAGCTCTTTTCTGGACCAGAACACATAGAGGCAGGGTGTCCAGTCTGAGGTGGTTTATGCTCCAGAACTCCTTACTATTATTATGCGTTCCTGTGCTATCTTACCTCGAATGGGTTTTGCAACAATCACAGAGGACAAGTTCAGCAAAGCGGCACTACTTGCTTGCAGTCATTGCTGAGCTTTGCCTTCATCAGATGCATGAGCTTAACAACTCCAGCAGGTGTTAAGTCCGAAGCACAGAGTATATATTTAACACATTGTAAGAAGATACCTCACTTTTCCTTTCCAGAAATATAGGCCTATAAACTGAATAGGAGCTAAGCAGTAGACAAAACTCTGCAATACTAAATTTCCATGAGACTGAGAAGTAGTAGCAAAGGAATCGTGCATTTTGTATCCTCAAGCTGATCTCAATCTTTTGGATGCCCATGTCAGATGGACAAAACCCCAAACAGACCTAGATCCAGTTTTGACAGGTGCTACTAGGCCCCTGCGAGACCCGTGTTAGGTTATCTGATTAAAGGCTAATCTTAATAGAAACATATCCAGCAAGGATCAGCAGAAAAACAATAGGTAGAGAAACTCTAACAACCTAATCAGTGAAAATGGAGCACCTGAATCAGCTACTCCCAAGACCGTCAATTAGACCGTATTTCCCCAGTGTGAAACCCACCAAGATGAGTCAAAGAAGAAACTCTCTCCCCAGAAACACCTTGAAAACTAAAGGTTATTGCCTTAAGGAGTACAGGATTTATTATGGGATGCAGGGAGGAAGAACATTTTGGGATTGTGTAAAACTTACCATGGGACTGTGAGAATATGTAAGACATTATGAAATGTTTAGGGGAAGGCACTAGAGGCAGAGAAAGACAGGGAGAAAGGTGGATAAGGAAGAAACAAGTATGGGAAAACAGCAGAGAAAAAGGATACATGGGGCAGGTCCAGTGCAAACGGGTGGCCGGTCAATGCACTTGCCTGCCTGAGCCCTGCCCTTGATCACAAGTCTGTCCTATATTGTCATTAAACCCTATTTCTGTCTTCTTTGTGGATGCACTTTCTATTCTGAGTGTGTATGTGTGAACTCAAGCCAACCTCAAGCCAGAATGGCCAGCAAGTAGATAAGAGGTCTAAGTACCAGCAACTGGAGTGAGAACACAACAAACCTTGGGGGCTCATGGGTCTAGGTGCCAACAACCAGGGCACACCAATGGGTCAAGGCTTCAGCAGCTACACAGACCATTTAAAACCAGCTACTGGGGAGACCCATATAGCGTGTGCATGAGTGTCTGTGAAAATTCCACTAGTGGACTTCCATCCTGAGGAGCTGGAAAGGAGGAACAGGACTGGGCTGTCTGTACAGTTCTTGCTTCAGCGCTCTGTGTATGTTTATGTGGGTGCCAATAAAAGCACTGGTTTGAGTCTGTTGATCTGTGTGGCCAGCTGCGTACGCATTTTCTGCATGTGAGCGTGTGTGCATGCATGCACACCTATTGGGAATAAGCACTCAGTCTCATTACTGGCTGGCCCTGGGGACACAGAACTGCAGCAGTCTTGCGCTCACCTATTTAGCTGGGACAGGAGGTATGCCCCTGGGATCCAAAGCCCTCCACATTTGGCTACCTCTAACAACAGGCATGGCTAAAAGGACACACACCTTTAGCAAGTCTCTTAGCAAAGCTATCAGTAACACTTTGAAGGTGAAGCGTGTAAATCTGTCTTAGATTTGAGTGCAGGGCAGTCTATACCTGCTTAAGCTGTCCTGGCATCTACTGGAACGCACTCCATGCAGTTTAGCTAAGGTATTTTGTAAACCACTGGGTATTTAAATGATAGTAAAAAAACGTATTAGCATTCTCAGGCACCATTCTACTTCAATTGGATGTCCTCTGGTTCTCTTAATAGCCCTGGAAATTCCTATGTGCTAAACACATTTGAAAGGAATCTTGACCAGATCTTTCCTATGTGTTTTCTTTTCAAGTCAGAACTCAACTGGAATGAGTTGAGAAGACAGAATGGCAGAGTAACACAAATAAAGCAAACATACAGATGAAACAAAGTAGATGTAAATTAAATTACAGGAGTATATTTAATAAGTTTGCCTTGGAGAAACTTGTAAACAGACTTCCATAAAGAGCAACAGCACCTTTAAATACTACTGGTCTACACAAAAAAATCATGCATTCTCTGGCAGCATGCTACAGCCGGGGTGCCCAAGGAATAAGGTCTACGCTAATTCATCATCTCAGTAATCCACCCACAGATATCAAGAATACTTGTGAGAAAGGGGAAGACTTTTTTCCTTGATCACTGATAATTTCTTTGTAAGTTCTGCATTCTTTCACTTCTGTTGTGAAACATAAGCATTCTGAGGAAAGCAGGATTTTTTTTTTAATTTGCCTTTCTAGACTAAGAATCTGAAACATTAATTACCTGGGAAGGAGCCAAGTGAAACTTCAAACTAACCATACAAAGACTGTTTGTACTCTTATTTATATTAGAATGAAACATTTTAATGGATAAAAATGTACTTCAGAATCACTGTCGTTGATCACCTTTGTCGTATCTCTTAGGGAAGTCTTGGTCCAAAGCCGTATTAGTCTTCTCAGAAGCAGACACCTCTCATAGCCAAGACACCAAGCAGCAGTGGAAATTCCTGATTCTTGTCACATACGCAATAGGAGCTGTCAGAAAGGCTTTACGCTGTCATACTGGGGATGACAAAGCACCACTCTGAGGAAGCCACCCCACGTGGTCTCCTATGGGTAAGGTAATCCTTTTATAGAAGGATTCATAAAGAAGAGAGCTAATTCCAAACACCTTCCATTCTAGTTCATGGCATGGAATAAACAGAGGTTGATACAGCTGTCTGGTATGTGGGCATGGCAGGAACTGAATGCTTCTGTGGACAGTGGCCATAGCAGCTGAAGATGACAGACAACGAGAATCTGCAGGTCCTAATGCTGGATGCAGAATAATAAAACAGCTGTCCACTGAAACCCATAGGAATTTCAGACTCATTTTCCGCCCCCACAAAAAAAAAAAAAAAAAAAAAAAAAAATCACTGCTAGATATTCTGATACAGTGGTTACAAAAGAAAATTATACCATCTCTTTATAGTAGTATTAATGACAAAAACAATTCTCGCAGTTTCTGCCAGAACTACTCCTAATATTTAAGCTTTGAGAACACAGAACAAACGCATAGCTTAAGAAGAAGTTCTGCACTAATATGGCCTTCTTTGCCCCCCAGAAAGATACACACTACTCTATCCTCATGCACAGTAGTACCAAGCAACAGAAGCGAGGACAAGTCCTTGCCTTCTCAGGAAGGCTGTGAACATCCTGGTAGATTTGGGGCATAGAAAGTTGCTTCATGAAAATAAAGCACTGAATTCTTAAAATGTTTCATGTTACTCCAATGGCACTCCGCCAAATAAGAGTTCACTTTAAGAAACTCTCTTCCCTTCACGAAATTACACTGCTCCAGGTTCTGGGGAAAAAGTCTTCATGATTAACCAGCACAACATTAAAATACAGATGTTTCAACAAGCTTTCAAGAGAAGAAAACACGATCTTCTAGTAAATGAGGGTATCAACAACTTACAGTAATTTGTTGTTTTAGAAGACAACAAGATAAAGTTAGAATTAGGACACATTTATCAGTACAGAGAGATTATTTAAGGTGCATTCTGAACATCCTATTAAACACAACAGCCAAAATTTCATACGAACAGAACATCTACGTGGGATGTGGTTCTGGTCTCGAACATTGTCCAGTCATGGAAGGGAAGCAACCAACCAGCCTGACTGACCTAAAGCTGTAATCAAACGAGGAAAGCTGTGTAGACAAACCTGGTAAAGAACTGGCACTCCTTTGTTTGTAGCACATATAACAGGCAGAGCGAGCTGCACACGCCTGTTTCGTAAATGGAGCTTTAAAGAATAAAAAGAGAGGAAAAAAAGCAAAGCAAAAGAAAGGGAAACAGCAATCCACTACCCATTAGTCAAAATCAGCAGCATGAGTTCGTGAGGCATCCTAGATGAGATGACTTTCATACTTGTTTTTAAGGTAACGGTGACTGTTTGAATTTTGCCAGAGAGTTTACCCAAGCCTAAGGGTGAGTCCTTAAGAAAATACAGAAAAGGCGTTTTTCAACCAAACAGAAAGACCGATGGATATCCTCTGAACTGTATGGCAGGATTCACAGCAACTCACAAGCTGAGATGCCACAATTTCCTGGTAGTATGCTTTTAATACACAAATTATGCAACAAAATCGAATGCTTAAATTGGCATATGTTTCCTTAACCTGTTGCTTAGCATCTGTTGGTAACTACATCAACTGCAGATCAATGAAAATACACATATCACATCACAGTAAATTTACTGAATTATATGAACACCTAAATTTTTTATTATGCATTTTTAAGTATATAACGTGAAGATGCAGAAAACCACAAATTAATTTATCCTGTAACACAGCACAGCAACAACAGAAATGCAGTCATCTGGCACAGGTACACATTGTTTTATGCAATCTATCAGGTAATGTTCCCTTACCATCTGTCTAGGGGCCTGGAGTGGACATTTTAGTGAAGTCATGATTAAGACAGTGATTAGGCAAAAAGTTTCAAGTCATGAAACAGACCGAATTTGTAATAACACAAGGCTTTGCTTAAAATGACCCCTTACTTTTTTGCTGACCTTTTACCCTGAAGTGGAATTGGAATACATGTGTTTACCTTAGAAAGTATATTGTTCAGATCTCAGTTTTCAAATTTTTTTTACATGCATGGTTTTTTTTTAGCCATTAACTAACTGTGTTCTAATAAACACTGGATTGCTTGAATTACTTTCCAGCAAACAGTTCTCATACAGGAAAATCTCATACAACCCCCCAGCACCTTCAATCTCTCCCTTTCCCAAAGTTCTCTCATTTTAGTTCCAACAGTAAGTGCCAAAACCTGAGATTTCTGTTTTCAGAAGGTGTATCGGAAACCTTCCTGTAATAAATATCTTACAAATAACTGCATGACGAAAAACTCTTAAAGATAAAAAAGAAAAAAAAACAAAGAGAAGAAAAATATCAACTATTGCACAGATCATCTGAATAGTAGGGATACTAATGATATATTTCACTTGCGATTAAATATCAAAATACATGATTTTCTTAAATATAGCAGAAATTCCAGACAGACACAGAAATAAACAAAGTCTACCACTGAAAAATAAAATACACCTCAAATTCTATATCTTTTCACAGCCTACTAATGAACTGATACAGGCACTATCGGCTCTAAAAAAAGAGTGCAGTGTCCCCTAAAAATATCACCTCGAGTGAAAAAGCTGCTCCACAAGTGGCTGCTTCTACATACACTATTTCCGGGGTTTTTTTTTCTACACAAGTACAACGGCAAGTTGCAGCATTCCTTGAGTCTACATCCCTCTCATACTTCACTTAAAAGCCTCGCATGCTGAAACAATGGGCCTGTGAAACCTTCAATATGAAAAATACACAAAACATAGGATTAGTTTTGGTCCAATTTTAGTATCTAGTCTAAGACAGCTATACAGGCACACTGTCAATGAACAGAGTTCAGCGATGGAATGAAGTGCCTCCCTGGACAAGTAACTTAGGGCCCACATTAAGATAGGATGATTTCCTCCCTACTTCTGAGATAAAATACAACAAATAGCAGTATTAGCTTGCAATTTAAAAAAAAAAGGGGGGGGAGGGGGAATATACACTGCTCATTGTTATCAAACATTATTTTAAACAAAACTGAAAAATTAAAGTTGCATGACTACTAAAAATAAATTTGAACTGCCCTGAGATAGAAGTTAGGCAATACTTCTTTTACAGTTAAAAAAAAAAAAAAATTAAAGAGGGAAGACAACTAAAGATGGTATTTTAAAAATATCTTTAAAAGTTAGTGGAACTGATGAAATAGTTGCATTAGTCTGATCATTATTTTTTGTTTCAATGTTAGTTACATAAATAACAATAGAATTATTATCTTATGATGCCGTATTATCTAATAATTATTCCAAAACATTTATCTGACACACAGCAGTATCAGCTCACACTGCATGTTGTGAGCTGACGGTTCTTCTACCTTTAAACGTTTTATTTCTGTACTTCATTACAAGTGACACTTCTGCCTTAGGAGAAGTAATGTATCCACAATTAAATTAAAAAAAAGAAAAACACACACAGAGGAAAAAAAAAAACAGAACAAAAAAAAATACCACATGTTCCTAAACCTGAAGGAAACCTTCAGCATCATAACCTGTTTCTCAATGCCTCTTGTATCAACTAACATTAGGTCTCTTCTTAGAAAAGGAAGCAGGCAGTACTCAGTCTCCATCTTTTTTCTTCCTCCTCATTATTTTAGATTTCTCCCTCCTTTACTTTATCCCTGACTGCATTCTTGGGATGACCTGATGAAGAAACCACGTAAAAGCATTGAGAAATATATTAATTTGCTCTGCAAAGATAAATTACAAAGACAGAGGGGTATACATAGCCCAAGGCTAAAAAAACACCACTTAAAACCAACCAAAAAAAAAAAACCCGAAAAAGTTGTCCTTAAATCTTGCCTGCACCACCCCGCCCCAAATAATCCCACACATTGAATAACACAAACTTTTGCTGTCCTACTGTCATTTGAAAGTATCTTCCCTTTACTGCTATTTATAAAACTCCTCAGAATCATGAAAATTGCATTATATACACACCAGTTATCTACTTTAGGACTGCTCATGAGTGGTGGCTATTAATTTTTTTTTTTAAAAACACTGAAGCAGAAATTCATTTTAAAGAAATATGCATATGCAGCCGTTACAGAAAGACGGGAAAAGAGCAGGTCAAATACTTCAGACTTAACAGCCTTACTAATAACCTTTATCAGTAAACACCCTGTGGCCAAACTGCATTGCTAAGATGACATAAATTTAGAATCCAAAATCAGAGCTAAAAAAATACCGAGCTCTTTGTCCTAAAGTATGAAAAAGAAAAATACTATATACATTAGGATTGCATTCTAAAGAGTAGAAAGTGATCCAGGTGGAAGAACTGACTTTTCTCAAAACGAAACAGAAACTTGCAAGGAGTTCCACAAAGCCCTTAAAAAGGCAAAAAAGAAAATCTGTACAGCTCAAAGGTTGACTACACTGTACATGAGAAAAGTGCGTAACTCGTACAACAGAAATGAAAGTATTTTTGCTTTCTTGGAGGGTTCTTGAGAGACCATCCTCCTTGTCTGACTGCTGCTACTTGCTTTCTAAAGACATTTGCAAGGCTTGGGCAAGCAACCTCACGCAGCCTCCAGTGAAACATGAAGAACATGGGGGTAAATGGTAGTTAAACTACTACTTGTTAGATAAAGAAACCAGGTGCGCGTCACATTGTGAGCACGCTGGAGGAAAACATTTCCATGGTATACTTAAAGCTCAGGCATCCAAACAAATCAATTCAGCGTAACGAGTTACAGCAGGTTACCTGATCCGCTGCAACCGTCCACGTGCACGCGAGCATCCGCAGTTACCTGGGTTGCCTTATCAACAAGGAACACGCACTCTGTCACGGGCTGCTCAGACGTACATCAGCAGCGTTAACTACTCCGAAGTCTAGGACTTACCGACGCTGTCCGATTGTGTCTGCGTAATGAAATATCCCATAACACACCAAAACACAGTCATCCCCCCATCTGCAGTTACAGTTTTTCTTGGGGGGAGGTGAGGGGAAAGCAAGGATGAATCTCACTACGAAAAATGTCTCAGGTTTGTATTAATCTACTTTTCAAGGCTGCAACGTCTTTAAAATCTCAGAGGATCCTCAATGAAAGGGTTCATCTCACTTTCTTGCTAATGTCTCCTAAAAGCCTCTTAAAAACAACCAACTATCCTAAAAGAATGCTGCGGGATTTCTAACATGTTGAGCTTCCATAACAGCCAAACCATCCATTATATTCCAGCTTCCTTCTCATTTTTTTTTCCTGTAGGATAGGATAACATGTTGAACTTGCCAAGTGAGCAGGAAAACCTACAAACACTAAACTCTCTTGTAAAAACAAAGACCAACCAATGAAAGAGGCAAGTGATGGGCTTCTCTCTCATCCCTTCTCTATTCCCTTTTCATCCGTTTCTGTAAATGCACAGAGCACCTCCTCTCCCCTCCCCTCCCCTCCCCTCCTGCTATGCAAGCACCGTCCAGCAGCCTCTGCCAGTGTGGAAAACAAGAAACAAGACACGGACTCTTTCAGATCTTCCACCCAGCATTTCCACCCAGGAAACTCAAGCATCTCAAGAAGTCCAACCACTAGGAGCAAGGATAAAAACTGATAATAATAATAAAAAAAAAAAAATATAGGCACGTATGAATTCCCTTTCTGTGTTTGCCAAAAACATGCATATTTTCACATCTGTATGGTATGAACACACACTGCAATTTCACTATAAAGTGAGGACAACTCTGACAATACTGACTGAGGACAGTCTTGCAGTTCAGACACTCAATACTACTTTTTTTTTTTTTTTCCTTAAAAGCATCTTACACAGTAATTTTGAAAGGGCCTTGAAAGGAACTGGCAGCTAATAGGATAGACAGCACTGTTTCATAACAGCTTGCAAAAAAATTCAGTCTATTTTTAGATAGGTGAAAAGAATGTGGTTATTTTAAAAAAAATCTCAGATTATATATAAAGTTGTTTTCATTTATAACTGGACCACATAATTTGTGCAGCTGATGACACAAATCAATCTCGAGGTGAACAGTACCACCTATTTAAATCCTCAGAAAAAAATCTATGTACATATACAACATTCACATTTTAATCTTTATTCCAAGATCACATATCATGCTGTTATAAAAACCTTACTTTTAATGAATGGCATTTAAATGGATCTCAGACAAATGCATCCTTTTCTAATTATGTGTTATAATCCTTTACAGGGACGTATCCGTCTAGGACTACCATTAGTTCAACTATGAGCATGTTTTGCTCAAAAACAGACTGATCAGTTTTAGGATGCTGCATAAAATTAATATTGGTAAAATATCTACATTATATAATGAATTCCCCCACAGCAATGCCAACAAAAGCCTTTCAAAAAAATAAAGTTAACACCTGTTTCCTTTACTATTTTCACCCCATCATCCCCTCTGTTATCACCACCATTTTATTAGTCTTGTATTTAAAAATTTTAGGCATCAGGGTGGGATAGAGGTAAACAAATAAACATTAACATTTTCTTTCATGATTCTTAATTTTGAATAAATAAATAAATAAAATCTCTCTCAAAGCTCTTCTTATATTTCTCCATTTTGGAAAGGTGACTTAACAACCCATTCCCCCCCACCATTTTCTGTCTCTCTCATTGCTGGTATTTTGTTATACTACAGCTGGTGAAAGGCAATGCAGTTTGCTTCCACGTATCTTACATGAATATACTTATAAATCAAATTATACTGCTCATTTTGTTTTTTAAAACCATTCATGCCACACAGCACTCATTCATTTTGAAAGATGTCTTTTAGCCTGTTTCCTTAAGACAGCTTTCAGTACATTATCGTGTCTTTCTATGCTGTGCCATTCAATAAAATGTACTTTAGATAATTTCAGCTAAACGTACAGTTTGAGTGCTTAATTTTTTTTTTTTTTTGCCAATGTCCAAAATTAAAATGACAAAACAGAACATTTGGATGGTCTTTTGGATACAGCCAAAATGATTACTGTAAATAATTCGGGGGGGGGGGGGATACTATGTTGCTCTGGATTTAGGCAATTTTGAAAATAAAAATCTTTCTTAAAATTCAGTTGCAAGCGAAACAGAAGTGAGCAGGGCTGGATCATTTAAAATCAACAAAATAATCACCAGGAGGTTATTTCATATCCGAAAACTTAATGTGCATTTAGTACCTGGAAATATTTCTTTAAAACGAAACAGCTACTTTAAATTGTAATAATCTGATTGACAGATAAAATAATTGCTTTAAAAACACTTCTGAGTCATTTTGTCCTTACCTGCAGGCATGAACCATTACTGCATGCAGCGACTGCTCCATTTCCTAGCACAGACTTGAACAAGGATCACATCTATCTTACAGAATGTGACTAATTGGAGGATTTGCGATTCTGAGCTACTTTGCAAAGGACACTCCCTTTCCACATAACAGGACACGAAACGCTTCACCAAGTTATATTCCCTATGCATCTAAATCGAAAGGAACCCTTTGCAACCGTGGAACGGTTTCCTGCAACACAACAAAAACGCGAGGTCTTTAAAAAAGAATTTAGCAATCGAGATGCTGTTTGCATGACAGTGAAAAGGAGCGAGGTCTGCAACACCAGCACACACAAACCAGCAGCTTGCTGTGGTACGATTCGCATGCTGCAGCCCGGTAGGCTTCATCGGAAAAAAAAAAAAGGAGGAAAAAAAAAAAAAAAAGGAAAGAAATCAATAAATCTCTGCAAAAACGCACGAAGCTTAACCAAAAAGAGAGGTTCGATGGATACGGTACAATAACCAGCATGCAATACGTAAACAATACCAGCAAACTTGACACGGTAAAGAAAAAAAAGCCCTGCGCCGCTGCTTGGCAATGCTACACCACGAACCGCTCATGCAGGAGGTGCGGCCGTACCTTTCTGAAGAGGACGACTTCTCAGAGTTAACTGACATCAGCAGCTCAATCTTCTGCTTGATTTCTGGAAAAATCAGAAAATATTCACAACCGAGACGGCCTGCCCTCGCTTTCCGGAGTCGTATCAGCCACACGGCTCGCCTCCCTGCGCCCTTTTGTTCGGAGGAGGCCGCCGCAGCCGCCGCGCTGGTGGAGGGCCGGCCCAGCCGCGCGCTGAGGGACGGGGCGGGAGGCGGCGGCAGGCGGCGGCCCGCGCCGGCCCGCGCACATGACCGGGCCCGCCGGCGGGCGGAACCATTCCGCGGCGGCGGGGGGGGGGGGGGGGAGGAGAGGGGAGGGGGGGCGCCTCTCCGCCGCCGCAGCCCGCGGGCTCAGCCGGCGAGGCTCGACGCCGCCGCCGGGAGCGCCCAGGGGCGCTTCTGAGGGGAAAAAAAAAAAAAACCCCCGAAACAAAGGATTTACGGCACGGAGCGTCTTCCCGGTTAGTCATCCAAGCCGTGCCGGACACCCTCGGAAACCTTCGCATCAAGGGCCCTGAAAAATATGGCTCTTTGAGTCATTTTTGTCACAAAGAATGAAGCTTTAAATCGCTACGGTCATACACGGGTTCGAAATCGGGCATGGAAAACGCTGCGCATACCTGGATTTTATTTTTTTAGTGCCCTGCCTCCAACTTCCTCCAAAAATACTCTGAAAAGTAATATTTCATTTTCCCTCGTGTTTTTAATACACATTAATCGCCAATCCAGCACTCGTAAGCAGCCAGCAGCCTGCCCTGGGCCGACACCTCGCTCCTCTGGTACCAGAAGCCGGGCACCCGCCGAATGGCCACGGAGGCGCAGGTGCACCCGTGTGCCGCCTGCCAGCCGCCTCACCGGATCCTCTCGAAGCAGAGCAGAGACACTGCCGAAAAACGGATTCGCCAGGAGGCTTGCGACCCCAAAACCCCAAGGAATAATGCCGTGGGTGCGAGCATCATTTTAAGATCCCATCCTCGCCAGAGACCGTAGTGCCACCGACGGAAATACTGGTAAGACCCGTGCAACATGAAGACTACGGCCACCTGTTCACAACTGAAGTAAACTTCAACTATGATTCTATTTGGGATTAACCATTCTATGACAGGAGAGCTTCAACCTGACTTCTTTTTCTTTCAGAAGAAAGAAGAGAAACTAATCCCCCGCCCCCTTAAGTTAAAAAATTATTACCACTTGAATGAGTTGATTACCCTCACGCCCTGGTGGAAGGGTTGCAAGTGAGCAGCAATCGTCACCCAGTCAAGCATACGCCACTTTTCTTCCCAAAACGTACAGAGCGGAGAAGCCTCCGAGAAGAATCGCAGTTCTCGCATCCAAAGTAGATGCTTCTCAGAGCTTTCAAGACACGTCTTTGAAATGTCCGTATGTCCACAACTGCCTCCACTACGTGACTGCAAGGACCACGCCAAACTTGCTCTCCCGTTGCCCGTCCCAGGCAGCAGGTGCTCCCCCGGTCGCAGCTGCCAGGGGACTTCTCTGCCCACCCAGACTCACATCCCACCCAGACTCACATCCCACCCAGACTCACATCCCAACGCAGGCAGAAGTTCAGCTGCCGCAGGAATGTCCAGGCTGGCGGCTGGGAAACCTCCCGGGTTTTTGGGCAGCTCCAGAGCTGCGGTGTGCTGGAGAATAAGCTTGCTGATCCCTCTTGGACCTCATTACGGAAAGTCCATAGCCGTTCTCATTTAGGCCACGTGTTATCTTTCCCTCGGTGCCGCAGTTCTCCAGCTGTCAAGAGGGGATGACAGCATGAACTAAACTCCTCGGGGTTTTGGGGTTTTTTTTTTCCAGTTAAAAAGCCACCCAACAATCTATTACAAAACATCAGGGAGCACCCCCAAACACCAAAATATCTAATTTTGTACTCAGTGCAGTCTCGAAAATGGCTATTAAGTAAGACTTAAAAATGGCTATTAAGTACAACTCAGAACTGCACAGTGGTTAAGAACTGAAAACACTGAATATCCACCTGATCACTGAAAGACCCACTCACATTACAGTAAAAAAAATTTCTGACATCATTAAGAACTATGCTGTACTGCATAAAGGCTCCATGAACAGCTTTAATACCTCTTTGTTTTCAACTATACAATCACACTGTTATTTTAAACCAGATTTTTAGTGCAACATGTGACATTGGTGTTGATCATACAAATTATGCAATGCACTGGATATATTGTTACTTATTTTGAAGATTGTTTTAAACAAGTGGAAGAAGGCTAACCCTGTAACACTAGGGTTACTGTAACACAGTATTTTCCAAAACATTTATGCTTAAACTATAAGAAGGCAGTGCAAAAGATCAGACCAAAGAACAGTGGCATGGTGTGATCAAAAACATCTCCTGCAGGACTCAACCAGGTATTCAGAACACTGCAAAAGTATTTCTCTGAAAGAGACCACCTTCAAAAAAATTCAGAAAAAAAATTACTACAAGTCTCTGAATATAGACTACTTCATATTACACAGGTTAAAAAAATGTACTTTTTACATGTACTTTTTTTCTTAAGGACCAGCAGACCTGCAATTCTTTACAGATTCTCTCTTCATTCTCTGGCCCAATATGGTTCAAGAAGAACAGGATGCTTTGTTACACATTGTGATAATACATTTGTGTTGTTAGTACTAAAAGCTAAAAGCTACACCACAGGAATTTTTGTGGGATGGAGGAGACTAAAGCTCTGGACAGCTTCATGGAGAAAGCTTATCCCTTTAGTGCTCTACCTCCCCCCTGCCCCGTATGAAGGACTGTTAAAGGCAGCGCTCTCAGTTGCTTACCCTCACTTTTGGACAGAGATAGAATTGATGATTTGGAGGTGCAAACTGAAGTTCATTTCCCCTACCACAGATCCTTGACACTGACTGACTAAATATGTTCCTCAAGCTCATAATCCAACAATCTTTTTTTAATTCCTTCTGAAGATGTTTAACCCTGTTAAAATTTAAAATGGATGATATAAACCGATAATAACAAGGCAGGATTTTATGGCAAAACAAGATCCACAGAGCTGGGAATAAAGTGATCAACTGATCCATCCCATAAACAAGCCTCCAGACAGGCTTTTCAATGGATGCCTAGACATTATTACACTTATACTTTATTGCTAACAACACACTACAAGATGTTAAAATCCAAGATACAAGTTACTTCACTGCAAACTTGAAGTCCCTGTATGTTCTAAGAGATGCACAAAGACATTTCTCTCTGATGGTATTCCAGCACATAATTTAGTTTTACTTTTATTCAGTAGCAACAAAGATTTATTTAATATAGTGATAAGAAGAATTTAAATAAAATGAGACTTCACAGAAAAAAAAAATCTAGTATCATTAATGAGTGTTCCATTCTACAAGTTTATAAGACTTCCATCATTTTTCTTTCTTTCCCCTCTCTGCTCCTCTCCTGTCAATTTGAAATATTTTCTTATTTGGGATTTACCTATATTTTGTCTCTGCTACCTGAGATTTTCGCAAGTGGACCCATTTCTTTCATTTTTAAACGCAAATCTGTACCTTTATGCATCCATACTGCACCCCCAAGGTCAGGCTGATACCATCATTATCACTCCTGATACAAAACTGATCATAGAAATAATATCATCAAAGTAAGACAGATGAGTTCTACACTAAGTGCCTTTTAGGCCATAAGAGAAAAACGGCTGCAGAAACAGCAATGTTATCACTTGTTTATTCTGATTATTTATAAATTACATATCCAGAAATCTGGGCTCATTTACAGAATTTATTAGAACATACAAATTGCATCCCAAGTCCAAATAAAAAAAGAAAAACCCTCCAAATGGTGGTTACCCTACCACCCACTCAACCAGCCTTCACAGCCCAGGAGAATGCAAAACAGTAATATTTGTTAAACTCCGAGTAAAAAAAGAAAAAAAACCCAAACAATTACAACAAAAAAAAGAAAAGTTTTACAACCGAGCAGCTCTTCCTGAAGGCCTCTTGGTTCAAGCCCCTCCAACCTGACACAGAGAACTAGCACTTCAGCCTTTGGTTGACCTCAAGTGCTGTGGCACAGAGGTAAATGCTGGGCTATTCAGGAGCAACACTTGTTACGGATTCGAAGAACACCACCTTTAATGGCTTTTATGAGTTAATTAGATAATTGTATTGATCAGTGCACAGACGTACAGTGAACCTCTGCTTAGCGAGCAAGCACTTATGTTCTCACTGAAGATTTTTGGACTGTCCTAATTTCAGAGACAATAAAAAGATGGCACTGTAAGTAGAAACGCATCCAGCAGAATAGATCATAACAGTGGCTGAAAAAAAGATGAAAATGAATGAAAATTAGTGCCTGCAAATCCCAAAGCAGCAGTTAATACAGTAAATTTCCCAAGGTACAAAATAACAGTAAGTTCAGGTACAGGCAGCAGTATCATTGTCACCAATTCCTCAGTTGTTCCATGCACTTTATCAGCCCACTTTGAGTAATTTTACGTTGTGTACAGATCAAGTGGCAGACAATTGGCTCTCATCCAAGACCTGAGCGAAGCAGATACCCTAAGTCTCTAAAGCCATACTATTCAAGCTGCGATTGAATGAAAACAAAAAACAAGCTCAGAGAGGCTCTGCACTGCCCAAAATGGCTTCATAATCATCATGGGGTTGTTTTTTTTTTTTTAAACCAAAGCAAAGCAGAGACTAACCATTTAGAGGAATCTGTGCACAGATTTTTT
The DNA here is from genome assembly GCF_030463565.1 of Pelecanus crispus. NCBI lineage: Eukaryota > Metazoa > Chordata > Aves > Pelecaniformes > Pelecanidae > Pelecanus > Pelecanus crispus. The sequence goes on from NC_134643.1 coordinate 15,718,942, forward strand.
TTTTTTTTTTTTTAGCCTAGTTGTTTGCCTCCTCTGAGATGTTCAGGTGTAGGCTGTGGGTTAGATCAGAGAAAAAAAAGCATCAGATAAAGTTAAAACAGGAAGGTATCTCCTTTTAGAGAGAGATCATTTGCTCTGCCAAAAAAAGAGGAGACCAGAGGCTTGGAAAAATGAAGAGGAGAACCTGACAAAGTGATGCTGGCAGTTTCTAAACTCATAGGGGATTTGTAGGAGAGCATCATACCAAAGGCTCCAAGAAACCTAAAGTTTCCACAACAAATCTAGAACAAACTACCTCAGAAAGGATAAGGGAAGAAACTGTCCAGACAAGCCAAAGAACAGAAGCTATTTTATTTCAGTAATGTGAAAGAAGAAGGAAAAAAAAAATCTGACATGGGAATTGGGAACTTTTGAGGAATATATACATAATCTGTAAAAAAGAACAGGGAAGCATGTCTAGCCTAGAGTTCTGTTTATTTGTTTCTACCAATAAGAAAAAAAACCCAAGAGTTCTCCACAACAAAAGAAAAGGAAAAAAACCCTCTAGCTGGTGCTTAAACACAGGTGAAAAAGCGCGGACAAGGTATACAACACCGCACAAACTGTTCCCTTTGAAATATGGGTAGATACCAGAGTCACCACTATTTCAAAGTCAACTGACAGAAGTCACTGTTTCACTAAAAAACTTAATCATGTCTATTGCAAACAGATTATCTCGATGGTCTACAACACGTTCAATTAAGATTAAAATATCTTACTGACAGTACATGTATTACATTTATCCAGGGCAGAGAACCACTGCTGCAGAACTCAATTAATACAGCTTTTTTTTTTTTTTTCCTTCCCCATTTAGGGGCAAGGGAAGAGACAAAGTGGCAGCTAAACCTACTACCTTTGATTTGTTGCGATGTAAACCCCTGCCAAACAAAATACCATACATCCCTTTTAAAATAAGCATTATACTAAACAGATGCAAGAAAAATATACTCAGTTTTTAATCAGTAAGTAGGCTCATCCACATGTGTTGTTAATCTAGCCTGATCATAAACTAGCAGGTTCAGTGCTTTTCTTCTGTTTTCTGTGCAACATATACGTTAGGAAACAAGCTCAAGATGCTTTTAGCCTTTCTTGTACAGTATCTTTAACCATCTGCTTCTCCATCAATATCCATCCTAGTCTACTCCCCACTGTTTTTTCCTTCTTTACGTCACATTAGTGCTACAGCTGCTTGGATCTTACATTTTGCCTATTAAAACTCTCATCCTGCTATAAGTTGCCTGTACTTCCAGTATTACTATTAAAATAAATAATCCTCCTTCCCAAATCCTATAAAGACAGATCTGAAAATATAATGAAAGCAAATTAACCAAATGACCCATTCTAAGTAAATTCTCAGCCTTGAAACCATGAAATGCATTAGGAACTTCAGTATTACTAACTTGATTTTATGTGGACAGATCTATGTTTTGAGCTGTGGATACCTGTTGTACAAGTGACATACTAAACAGGACAAAAGAAGGCAATAAATTAAAATTGTCCTATTAAGGCACTGGGTATCAGAGGACAAAATTAGGCAGATTTACACACAACTTGAGAGGTTCACTCCTTGATCTCTTTTAGATAATGTACTTTATAATTCTACAAAGTGAACTGCTGGAATCACAGGCTCTGGCACCAAGGGTTTCAAAATGGCATAAACACGGAGCAAGACTAAATTTGATCAACATGTGAATGTTAAATGGGGTAGTATGGAAGCACAAAGAGTAAAATTACCCTAAAATAAATCGTTCTTCCAGATGTTACTAAGCTTTTGAAGTTAGGAAAAAAAACAGTGCTTGTGCCCCAACTTAGTGTTATTTGCTGTTCAGGTGGAGAGGTTTGGTAGCCCCTTATTAACAGACAACAAAACCTCAGGTGGTGCTTCTCTGTGATGAGACTTCTTGTCATCCAACAACTTTACACAACCAGGAAGAAATAGAGGGTTGGCCTGAATGGTTTTCTCCTACTACAACAGAACAAAACTCAAGTTAGTATAAAGCAGGCATCTTTCCTTTTTGCATCAAGTGCAACTTCAAGAAGACTGGAAAGATTAGCTCATGTGGGATTTCAAGATTATGCCAGAGTTGATTTAGAATTTTTAAGAATCCTCAGGAATGTAAAAGGCTATCAGAAGTGGCAGTGAATGCAATCAGTCGATATTGTCATCCAGCAGACCTTGAGAAGCTAATATTGAGTTTGTTCATTTCTTTCTTAATGATGCAAAGGCAATGCAGTCTACAGTGAATTTTTAATCTGTCTTTTTTGATCTGCTCTTGCAGAGAAGTCTTCCATTTTGTTTTTAACATATTATTTCCTGCTTGCTTTCTGTGAAGGTTTCCAACTTTGCATAAATTTTTCATGTAATAGGAAAGCAACCAAATACTCATGTAATAAAGTTTGTGCACATTCATGGACTTGTATTCCAAGATATCAAGAATGGTCAGGTTGAGAAGAACACAGGGGTTGCCAGGCACCCAGAATAGTCTCTAGGGTTGTCTGCCTTCATTAGCAGAAATAGCAGTTCTCATATTGATTCAATACTGAAAAATAAAATAATAGCTATATGGACTTCTTCAGGTCTCACGCATAACATTCACAACAATGGTGATAAACAAGCCAGTGACTTCCTCACTTAAGGATAAGTGACAGAAAAACAGCTGTTTGCAATCTCCTGTTGGGGAGATTACATTAATATTTTTAGTATTATTCCTTTTCCGTATCCTAAATAATATTTCTGCTGAGGGCATGAGGAAATTACAACAGAACTTTCAGGGTTATACCATATTTGAAATATTAAAATCACCATTTTAAAAAGCTGTTTACTTCAAATTGATAAAGCTAACACCCTCCTTTCCTAAAGGGGCGTATAAAAAAAGTCCGTAGTATCAAAATGCACAGCATTTTAAATATTTACATTAAAGTCATGTTTTAGCTACCACTCAGAATGTTAAAGTATGTTTTAAAAAACACTCCCCCCCACACACACACACAAATAGTGGGGACTGGGTAAGACACAAAGGGGAGCACAGATCCTTTATTTGTATACACAACACAAATCCACACACAAGCACCGGCTAAAGCTGGGTGACACTCATGCTCAGCTCAGCAGGCCCAGGGAAAAAAAAAAAAAATGTTATAGAAATCAAGAGAAAAATCTGATGAAAAGAAGTATTTCATTTCCCCTTGCATAAAGAGCAAGATGGGTTTACTCAGTATTTACAGGTACATTAAGTGCACTTACTGTTAACAATACCAAGTCTTTTTTTTAAAGAAACTACAGCTTGCATCTGATCTTCTCCTAGTGATCTCAGAGATACAGAAACACTGGTTTTTCACATTTCCAATATACATAAAACTCTACTGGAATCATCTGCTCAGGTACTTTTAAAGAATATGTTCATAGTAGTATCACTCTTATCCTTCCAAACTGAGTTTTCCATACCTGAGTTGAGGTTGAAAAATAACACTTTTACAAAATATTCTGAGGAAAACTTGTCTTCCTTCAAAACGGCTGCCACCCCCTTTAGTACCCAAGAGAGAAGTCTACCCTAATTCTTAACGAGAGACATCTTTCATCCAGATGACACTGCTAGCTGTTTAGCGCTGTCCCCGTTACCAGAAATGGAGGCCAGAGCCAATCCGAAAGACAGCATACACCTTGAATGGCAGCTGTTGCCTTGTTTGTGCAGAGGAAAATGGAAGACCATTCACTGACAACTTACTGACCAATGGTATTTTATTCAAGAAAAATAGCAACAGCAGTACTAGAATTTTAAAACTTCATTTTGCTGAATCTTCATCATAAGGAGGACATGGAAGAGCACGGGATACAGAAAGGAGTGAAGCACAGTAGGAAGGAAACACACGCTGCAGGAGATCTCAGGGTGGAAACCAGAAGCTTGCGAACATCCACCATACAGTGAAGTTTGTTTCTGCTTCTCCAAAAGGAAAAAAGCATACAAAATACAGATGAATCTGCCTTTTACTTGTTTAAATATTTAATTTCCAAATATATAAATATACAGCCTAAGTCACATACTTGATACCTCTGAAGAATTTTTAATACAGTCAAATTCCTGAGTTTCTTGTTTAAGTTTACATACGGAAATTTTTGAAGGAAGTTTGTAGATAAACTTGAGGAAGCACTAGGTGTTCAAGAAGCATTAAGAGTATGCTACAGTTATTCTAAAAATGGCCCATTATAAACCCAGGGAAACAGAACTACAGTTAAACGTAACTACACATTTGAATTTCTTTTAAGTCACCCACGTAAGTTTAACTAAGCCTTGTTGACATAATATGGCATTTGATCTTTTGCCAGGCTGTAGTATTCATTAATAAAGTGCTTATTGAAACACAGAGATGACATTAAGAGGAATTCTTCATTCTGGTAGTTCTCCTGGGTCTGTCAGCATTCGCTGTGCAAGCTGCACGCCCAGCACCAAGTTGTTGCTTTTCCCTCCCTCCTCCCATCTCAGCCCAATAACAAACTCTGCCCAATGTTTGTCTGAAAATCTGCAGTTGTACAAAAAGCCTGTCAAAGAAAAAAAATACAAAATTTAAACTTCTTTTTACATAACTACTCATCAGATTAAATACTAGTAAAGCACACCAAAGAAAATATTAACCCCAAATATGACTGTGCTTGTCATTATTTTCTAATTATTTATGCCTTTAACATTATTATTTAGATGTATTAACATTGTTTATATTATATTGTATTAACTTTATTATTTATACGTATTTAACCTTTATAAGAAAGGTTTTGTTTGGAGGGGACAGGGACCGAGTTGAGAACATTTCTTAGAGTTACTGACAAACAGAAAGCTTATTCCTACAAGTTTATCCATTCTGGGGAAAAAAACACACCCACCAAAATATTCACTAAGTATGTTAAAATGTATCCTCCTGTCCTTTAAAGTCAGCTGCCAATTGCTTCCTGTTACTAGGAAAAAAAGGTCTTCATATGGGAACAGTTGTACATAAGGTAGCTACAGACAGAGCAATTTAAGAAGTTATTCCTCTGTTAGTTAAAACACAATAAATGATTAGCTGTATTTTCCAGACCTTGTCTAGAGCAAGGCAAATGGTTTGCCGAGTGTGCATGGTCAGCTTTTCTGTCAAAGCTGAAAGAAGTTCAATCTCTGGCATAATAATGGAGTGTTGGTTTTTTCACACCCTCAAACTAGATCACTTCTAGTACCTTTACTGTCCTAACTCACTAGACAGAATGGATAATTTCTGATTTCTAGTCTGAAATATTTCCTGAAAATTTTCAAAAAATTTATTCCTTTTACAATCTAGTGTACAACTGTTACTGTGTTAGGATTCTTTTAATAATAGCATTTACTTTCAGGCCTACAATTTGCCTAAATGCCCTAAGTGCTATTCAAATTTTCAAATACTATGATTTTTCCACTCATTTGTTATGTGCTTTTTCTTCAAAATTCAAGAGAAAAATAAATTGCTCTAATGTTATAGAATGACAAATTAAATTCCAGTCTTAAGAAAAAATAGGTTTCTATTCATTCAAACCGAGTCGAGCATATGTTACCTTCTAAAGTCTAAAGCAATGACTCATAAAATCTTGCACACACTCTGATTCCTACCTCTCCTAGGAGATGAAGCTACATGATTTACCCAAAAGGATTAAACTGGGTCATAATTATTGAATACGTTATAACCTTAAACTCCAGGTTAGAATTTCTCCTTAGCCTTACTTTTTATTATCATTCACTGTTCTAAAAAGCTTATGTTTTTACTTTTTGTTACAAATTTTACAGTTAGAAATCCTTATAGCAGAAATATTTTTCAATTGAGATATTTTGACAGGATATGCACAGGATGTTTTTCAGTATGTTCTGTCAAAGTTTTTATATTGTGATCATCACCACAGTATCTACATAACTGGCTTTTCCAAATATTCTTGCAAGGTTTTTGGCATTTCTCATCCAGCAGATCATCAGACTTTTATACTCCTCGAATTCTCAGCTGTACAGAGGACATTCTTAGCTCTGTTCCTCTAGAACAAGAGGCAGCACTTGTTTCACCATTCCTGGCCTCATAAGAGGACAAGGAGTTCTAAGAAAAAGCTCCATCAAAAAAGTACACTTCATCCTGAGCACAACGCAAGCCAAAAACCTCCCCACTTTAGCAGTGAGTTGTGTCCCACTGGGACATGGGTCCATGTGGCAACCATCCTACCTGAAGCGTAAGTCTCCAGGAACACTGGGGAGCTTACACAGTTGTTTCTGTCACACTTCAGTTAAGATGTTCCTTATTGTTTACAAGGGAGGAGACAAGGGGAAAAAAGAGAGAAACAAGAAAGTGTTTTTACACAAAGAAGGAATAAGCGCATCTGTGAAAAATGGCAGGAGGAGCATCCTCAGCAGGCACTAAAACTGCCAAAACCAAGACACTGATGCCAGCTGTACTATGCACGCTCGCCAAATAACATCTAATACTCCTTCTGGTTTTACCTATGGTTCCTTCATTTGGACACTGTATGACTCCTGTGTAAACAAGCCTGTCCATGTCCACTGTGTAGTCTAAGTTCTTGGAATCACTGGCACCACTGAATGAAATATTAAGGCTTTGTCTTGCAGCAACCTTCCCAATATGACAACAAACCTCGAAACTCCGCATCTGACCAGTTAGCCATCCTTCAGCATCCTCTTTGCAGCTTGTTTCTTGTTGAAAAGACAACTGAAGGCCAATACAAACTCTTCAAGGACACTGAAATCCCCTGTTAGAGCCTGTCTGACCAACATCCATTACCGCAAGGAAAAGGCTTTGGATGATGGCACCTGCACACAACACCTTTGCTATCTCCGAGGCGAAGCACACAGCTGCCAGAAGAAACTTAACATGAAACCATCACCGCTTTCCAGTCATCCGAAACGCACATGCACTAACTGTAACCATACCTGCTTCTCACAGGTGGATCTGCTTTCCTGCTACCATAACCATTGCCAATGAAAGCAAAAAAACGATACGTTGCACAGAAGGAAATCATTGTCTGTTGTAACAGACAACTAGTAGCAACAGTAAAGCTGTAACAATCATACCTGAGCACAAGTATGATTCTCCATTAATATAGCATCTTTTTTTATTTTAAAATATGATTTCAGTTAACTGACTAGGTCTGCCTATTTTTAAATTACATCTTGATCAAGTTTAAGTTTTTAGAAACAGTATTTTTAGTAAAGCTATAATACCGAAAAATTAAATTCAAAAATTATTACGGAGATAAAATTGTACTGATGACAAATTTTAAACATGCATGCAATGCCCACAAAAGGAGGAACCTTCTAATTATATTTGAAATGTGTTTCTCACATATACCATTTTCAATCTTTAATTGCCAGTGCCCTGGATTTACACAGCAACATGAAGACACTGGGGATTTTTCTATTGGGGTTCTCCCGAGCTAAGACTGGACATAGTACTAACACAGGAAAGCATTTATTTAAACTGATACAAATGTTAAACACCCTAACACTGGCACTCAGCCAAAATCTTCAAGTAAAGGACATTTTTCAGTTTACACTTCCTTTTTTGCAAGGAACAGAAATAACTCTAATTCTTCAGATACCTACCTTTGAAAGGTCTGTAATTATAGAATAACGCATACATGTGTTGAGTATCTATCATTGAATATATAGGAGAAGAACATAGTATATTCACAAAAATGTAAAGAAAAAAATATGAGGTGCTTCCAGTTAAGGGGCTGCTATGAAAGCCTTCTAGTCCTGAAGGACTTCCATCAGGAATATTTTTCATTTCATACATAAAACATACAACACACACATGCAAATACATGTCAAAATATCCCCTTGCTTTGCTTTTGCTTTGTTCTTTGGAGAAATAGGGTGTTGATATTTTTTTTAAGGCAACATTATACATATGCAACAACAATAAATGATTGTAAAGGAATCTGTAAAAGTATCTACAAACTCTTACTGCAAGATTTGAGAAAAGGAATAAGTATAAGAAATTTTTTAAATCTTATCAGAAAAAATCTGGCTGCTAGGGACAAAAATGTTTCCATAGGAAAAAAGGGAGTTAAAAGTAACCATAATAGTGGAGGTATTTATATAAAGCAGAGGTCTGTCCAGACATGAGATCTGATCTTGCAATCAATAAAGTTATTTACACCTCCACTGCTTCCCCCCCCCCCCCTTAATGTCTCATCTAAATTATATCATAATCAGATATTGCTGATGAAAAATTCAGAGTGTGCTTTGCTGGTCTGCAAGTCCACCTCTTGAACATTAAGACCTTCAAGATTTTTTTTTTTTTTTTTTAGCTCTACCTTTTTTCATTTCACACCCTCTCCCCGCTTCTCCGTCTTACTTCCCCACCACTTATACAGCAATCACATCAGAAACCTGGCATTGCCTTGTCTAAAAGCTGGCTACAGCTTACAGTTTCTTCTGCAGTGAAGACACAGTGATGTAGGCGGCAAGTCATCACCATCCACTCTGCAAGTGTGGTGACATCATTCAGTTGCTAGTCATGCTGTCCTTCGTTACCTCCCATCTTCTCCTACACTGTATGAAGCGGATTTTGTTGAGCAATGCCGCTAAAAGTGCAGAAGTACGTCACTCAGCCTTCTCCTCCCCTGCAACTCTACCAGCTCCCCTCCAGGTCTCAGCCCTGGTGGCTAGCGTCTAATGAGTCAGCAAATTACATCACTTACAAATGTCCATACCCACCCAATTTCCTCTCTAAACCATAAAGTTAGAACTCCTATACATTTCAGTCTTTTCCTGCATACATGAGCAGAGCAAAACCCCTTGACTTCACTGTTGGCAAGAAATACCTCAAAATTTAGGGTTTTCAACCACATAGTCCTAATGTTGGCAGCTGTTAGAGCAACATTTAAACAATATACAATGCTGAGCAGATTGCCAACAGTGTCAGTTATGTCTTTCATAAAAATAAAACCCTACTGGAACTAAAAGAAACTTTGTTTAAAAAAAAAAAACAGACCAAGGCAGATAGTCATAAAGACATCAAAAGGAAAAAGAAAATGGGAAGAGAAAACAGATTGGCAGGTAATACTCTACCTACTACTTTAGGTTTCGCTGAGGGCTCAGAGAAAGAGTCCTTCCTTAGAGCATTTTCCTTTTTATAAACACACGGAAAAAAATTGAAAACTATGTTAAACAGAATAAAAAAAAACTCATGAAAGAGCACTGAAAATTAAATTATCTGAAATCTGTTCCAGTTTCACTATCCTATTCACCATTCCCTAAAGTATCTAAGTTTACAGTCATAGAAGATACGTGCTTGAAAATCAGATCATTCAAGTTTCAACATGACTGGCAAGTCTAGTCCAGACAAAGCCTACCGATGATCATCCTGGCTTCCTCACAGTGAAGGAAACACGCTTCAAAGATTGTATGTATTTTTAAATGCCACTACTACTTCACCCTACTTATAGGAAACCTAGAATATAAATAGATTTATATAATCTTTATTTGCTCCTGGTATTTAACACCCATGATGAGATATCTTTATATATGCATAAAAAGGAAAGGAAAAATGAAGTAATAAGCAATAGAAGAAGAGCCAGCCTTACAAGTTGATTCAAAACAATGTGATTTTATTAAGTTGTAAGAATCACCAATTTACCTTCAAATGTTAATTAAGAACTAGAAGAAGGAAAAGAGTTGAGAAAGAGTACAGAGACTGTTGGGAGACACAGGGAGCAAAATAAAATCAGCAGAAAACACTGAGAGCAGAGAAAAATAAAGCAAAAATTCTGGGAGAAGACGAGAAGAACATTGAGAGGGAGAAAAGGTATGTTGCTGAGGCGAAAATAGATAGCTGAAGACAGCAGACAAAGAAGGATGAGAAAGCTTAGGAGTGTGGGAAGAAAAGGAAAAAAAAAGCAAACTAAAAAAAGACGAGGACTAAATCTTGCAAGGGAAAACATTGGATGTAGCAAAAGTGCTCAACTTTAGCGAGCCGACCTGTGGTTGTTTTGGAGAAAGAAGGCAAGAGCACTTTGAATGATTTAAGGAAGATCAATGTGTGCTCTTCTATGCACTGTCTACACGATACACCAGAGCATGTACTGGAAAATAACACATCCTTCCTTTCCTCCCCAAAAAAGGGACATGACAGTAAGCAGGTTACTACTCCCACCGCCCCTGCACTGCTCCTTCTACTCCAACAAGCAACTAAGCACCGACAAGAGCAGCTGAGGAAGTGGCGGATCCCTCAGTTGTACCCAGCACCTTTCATTTAAAACCATGTTTTGGAGGTTCCTATAAGCTGAAAAATATGATTTACAATTTACAGTATGAAGTACAATGTACACCTATTTTAAGAGAGTCCAAAGTATATTTAGAGAACCTGTAGCATCTGCTTTTTTACATTAGAAATTCAGCTTTTTCCCATTAAACACTTGTGAATAAGGCAGCAGAATGACATAATGGACACAGAAAGTAAAATGTGCATTTAAAAATAGGATCTTTTTCAGACTTTTGTTTATTTTTGCTGTTATTTTTCATTCTTATTTTACTAGAAGACTAGGGAGTAGAGCTTGCTTTTTTTTTATTTTTTAAAAATATGCAACACCCCAATTGCTATGTTAAAATTGGAAAAACTCCCAATCAACATGAGTCACCAAACCACTCCTCCAACAAGAATAAAAAGACATCAGGACTTAACATTGCCTTGGTTTATTTTCACTTTGAAATATGAACAGGAAAAGTGACTGAAAGTGAGAAAATATTCAGACTTGTTTTATCCCCCAAGGATAATTAACAAAGGAACAAAATAATTGTAATAATCTGCTTGAGAAATTACATAAGGTGACTAGATAAAGAAAAGGCCAGATCCAGAAGTATGTAAGAAAGTGTAAATTAAATTATTTTATATTACACTTGGCTATGTCCAAACATCCTCTTAAAAATCTAGCTGGAACAGTTTCAAAAGCTACCAAGCCCACCATTTGTAGTATATAAATCACTGGTATACTATGGAGATCACTGAGGACATCAGCATTCTTTTTAAAGAGAGAAGAAATTGCCATCCTACAGTAACTTGTTCCACTGACTGAAGAGGCATGATGACAATTTTCCACCACTAACTTTTAGACAGCTTAAATGACTTCTACCTGTTAGTGTCTACCTCTGAGTTACCGTAGGCTGCTTTTGCCGTAGACGGGGAAATGGGAAGCTCAGGACAGAGTTCATCTTGTTAGCTGGTTAATCTAATCCCAAACAAGATGAATTACCCCAAGTGCCAGTATCTCTCCACCGATAATAAAGAAGTCTGGGTAACCAGATCAGTTGTAGATGCCTACACTGCAGACATCCACATGAGGTCAGGTGAATCCCATCCTTACCGTATGGATTCAGGTAGCTGTATCAATGCATATAATCTTCACTTATTTAGTTATCAATTCCTGTTGTGATTTAACCTTCTTTGTGTATTAATTACATGGACTCACTTTCCTTCCACAAGGTATAAACAGGGAAGAAAAGCTATGGCTTTGATGGGTTTTTTTGTTTGTTTTATAGTGGAGTCACTCAGACATTCAAAAACATGTTTTAAATTGGTATTATTCATTGCAATGCACATATTATAAAGGATAAGAACAGGTACTAATATAGCTACATTAGCACATAAATCCCCTTCTATAAAGGCAAGCCATCAATCATATTAACATTTATTCTTCCTTGAAAAAGAAAAGAACATGGATATGACAAAGTTTGAAGACAGGAAAGGCACAACAAATCAGGAAGAGTACCAGGGGAGGAAAAGTGAAGCACTTATAAAAGTTTAAAAAAACAAAAATATTGAAAGAAGAGTTGTCCTGGTTTTGGCTGGGATAGAGTTAATTTTCTTCCTAGTAGCAGGCACAGTGCTGTGTTTTGGATTTAGTAGGAGAAGAATGTTGATAACATGCTGATGTTTTAGTTGTTGCTGAGTACTGCTTATGCTAGTCAAGGACTTTTCAGCTTCCCATGCTCTGCCAGGTACACAAGAAACTGGGAGGGGGCACAGCCAGAATAGTTGATCCAAACTGCCCAAAGGGCTATTCCATACCATATGACATCATGCTCAGTATAGAAACTGGGGGGGGTTGGCTGGGGAGCAGCGATCGCTGCTCAGGAACTGCCAGGGCATCAGTCGGTGGGTGGTGAGCAATTGCATTGTGCATCACTTGCTTTGTATATTATCATTATTATATTATTATTATTATTATCATTTTACCTTATTTCAATTATTAAACTGTTCTTATCTCAACCCAGGAGTGTTTCTCACTCTTACTCCTCCAATTCTCTCCCCCTTCCCATCGGGGATGTTGGCTGAGAAAAATAATTTTAAAAAAAACTAGACATGGAAAAAACAAACAGAAATTTCTGCTGCATTTCCTTCATTGTCATATTCATATTTGTGTAAAGTAACACAGAGGCTAAAAATTTTTTTTAAAAAGTACTATGACAAGATAAACAATGAAGTACACAACAGCACAGGGAAATTTAAATAGTGACATAACTCCACTCAGGCTGATAAAGTTACAGGGGTAAGACTGAGCAGATATATTTGTGGATTAAGAGATACATACAGGAGTATAAGAACATTTTCAGCCCTATATTGATCCAAATCTCTATACATATGAAACTTCTGGTTATCAAACCAAACTCTTAAAACCTGGAACAGATAGATACACTAAGAGCCACTGCAGAATCAGTATTTTTATTTACTGCCCTAGACAATTTAAAATTTCAGTGGGGATAAATATGACAATATATTGTCATCATCGTCAGCACAACAAAAGAGCTATCAATGTAGCCACTATGTTGGCCCCATGGCGCGAGTGCTCCAGAGCAGGGACGGCCAGGGCCAGGCTCTGAACGAATCTGGATGTTGCCACAGTCACAGCAACCATTACTGATCCCTTTCAACTCAGTTGTGCATTTTATATTCTTTTTTTAAACTTTGAAGCTAATACCACATTATGAATTAATGTATGAATGTGTGAATTAATGTCAGAAGACAAGGTTTTAGACACACAGCAGGTTTGAGAAACAGAATCCTCAAATTGCTACTCGCTGGAGAGACTTAAGTATCTTATAGCAGGGTACATTTAAGCAAACAGCAATTGAAAAGTGACTGAACAGAGCACTTAAGCAATAGAAGACTTAGTCCTGTAACCGTTCATTGAACTAAGGTTTTAACTTAACAAGTCTACTAGGAGGTGGCTAAATGATAGAATAAAAATGAATCACCCATAATCCGAGCAACAGGCAAAAGAGAAACAGACTAATGAACAAATATGGCAGTGTAGCAAAATCTATCCCAGAGTGTTGACATATAGGGTCTTTCAGTTCTGACTTATCACTTTTATTATAAATGTTTATACTGAAATAAATTATGCAGATGGTTTAAAATACAGATAATATACAATTAAAATTCAAGCCAGAAGTGTGATCATTAAAGTGAAAATACTACCTAAATTACTATTACCCTACTAGCTAGCTTTTATTAGTAAACCACGTCACAAAGTATAAATTATTTTATTCTGCCAATTAACCTACAGTGTCAGAACACCTAAGTATCTTTAAAGAAGCTAACCAGAGGCCGTCTAGTGATGGCACCAGGGAGGGTAGGCTCACGTCTTGCATACTGCCACGCATACAGCGTGGTATCAAAGCGAGCTTAAATACCTCTACGTTATACTCTGAACAACAGTATATGCATACTGAGTGTCCAAGCAAGTATAGTTGTACGAGATACTGTTAATCAGATTTTAAAAATAAATACATAAAATGCAACCATACTCCAACTACTTTCTGTGCATTTCTGGCATAGCACCCACAAAAAACAGTCAACTGGAGGATGATTTGTTTCCCTCTACTTCACTTTTTTTTTCTTTTTTTTAACTTCTCCTCCAAGATGGAGACATCGGTGTTTTGCAAAACAGCCTGAAATAGCAGAGGGCTCACACAGGTGTGGTATTCTTAGCCATTACAAGATTACAAAATACCAGAAGTGCCTAACTAGTAGGTGTTAGCCCTGACCATTTGGCCCTACTTGCACAGTCTCTGTGTACAAGCAACTGGGGCAGAGCCTAATTTTGCCTGTGTCAGGAAGGTTTCCTCTATTGATTACTTTGTTTTAAAGCCAGGGCAATATTGGCATGTTTCCTGTAACTGCTTAGAGCTGTACGTCTTTGTTCTTAAGGTCTCTCCTCAAGCAAGAGGCTTTGGCTTAAACTGGTTTTTCAATACTGCTTGTCATGCAAAGCTCTCGCTTTCGCCGGTATGCTTTGAAGAGGACCTTCCTCCTCCCTCTTGGCCTTGGAACACCCACCACAATCAAATATTCCAGATCACTGCTAATTTCACAAATTTTGCCTTAAAGGTTTGAAAGTTTACAGCCAACGTCTGGCCCTTTTTGCCAGTTAAAGGGTTTTTGGCGAGGCTAAAACTGACACAAGTACAAGACTATAAAATGTAACCGCACTTAGGCCATACAAGGACAGATAAAATCTGCGCATCATCAGATGCTAACACATGCCAAAAGCAAACCTGTGATCTGCGTGTATTACTCATATGTGGTGTTATTAGCCAGAATCCCAGTTTAAGCCCTCCAGCAGGCCTTTACTCATCTTCCCTTACTCAATTGTGAGTACATGTTCTTAAATCATGTCAAGGATTCCTTTTTTTTGCCTTGTCCTTAGACTATTTTGGTACACTAGACAGACTATCTATATGTTTTAAGCTGCATGTTAACCTCTTGAGATCCACTCAGAGAGAACGTGCCTAGAGAAAACATTTTAGACTAGTAGTCTCTTTTATATTCTGTGGGAACATTAATAAGAGTTTTTAAAGGATGTTTTCTTTCTTCAAAGACAGTACTGATTACGTAGTGACAGCAGTATAAAATTAGAGACACACTTCTGCCAAAATCTGAATATGAACACCAGAGATGAAGACCAAAGTCTTTAGTAAAGTCTGGAGAAAAATCATAAATATGGATTTAAAACAAAGCAATTATTTTTTTTTTCAGATTGCAACTTCTATCAGGCTGAGTTAATTTTCTCAAATAGCTTTGTTATGCTGTGGCATTGCTGTGACTGGCTCAAAAAACAGCGACCTTCTACTGAATTTGAAAAGAATATGTAAATGGTTATGTAGTAACTAGGAAAACAAATATGGTGAATAGTTGCGTTTTCCATTTTTAAACACAAAGCTATATACCCCACACTACCTGAAAAGATTGCTGCTGATTAAGTATTATTCACTTCAATTCGCCTGACCCTCTCGGTCAGTTCAGTGTTTTCCAGGTTTGAAGATCTCAGAGCAGGTTTCACTGCAGGTTTCCGATGCCGAGAGAAGAACCATTTCAGCCTTGCTATACCAACAGAGCTACACCATCTCTCTGAAAGAGGAGGACATGTTCATCACTGACCTAAGTTCTGCCCTGTAAGACTCATTTTGACAAAGTACATTAACCATTAATGAAAACTTTCAGTAGTATGGTGGAGTGAAAAAAAGGGTTGAAATCAATATTTTACTGCAATCCACATTTAACACTAAATCCTTCTAGTAACCCCTGTTACTTAACAGTTCGCTTTATTGTTTAAAAAAAATCATTAATCATCTTTTTCATTCTGCATTCCTCAAGGCAGACTGATTATAATACTGCCTTCTCTCTCTTTGTAAGCAAAATGCTGTAGAAGACACTCGGCACTGATGCTGCTGTTGAAGCACTGCTTTTCTCTCATCTCAGAGATGGCTGTACTATATGCAATACCTCAAAAACTACAATCATGTTCAATACGTATTAGGAGACATTTGTGTTTTATTGACATAGCATTGTAGCAAAAGTTCATTCAAAATACAAAATGTATTTTTCTCCAGTGACTGTGGAGAGTGCCAACTGTCAGGGAGATCCCCAGATGACAAGTCTCCCTTTTGAGGACTGTTATATTGCCTTCCAATTAAAATCACATCATTTTTTCCCTTTGCGCATTTGCAGGTAATTTTTGTACCTTTACAAAGAAATGCTAGGATAAGTGTGCTCCAAATCCATATCCACGTTATGGTATTAAAGCTGTTTTAAGATACACTTTCGTGTTAAGTCCTCATTTTTATCTCCTTCAGCATTATAGCCACGGAGCATTTCTGACAGACCTCAAAGCCTCCTAAGACTCCAGTTTTCCATGTTCTAGCTCCAACACTGCCACCAGACACAGAGTTCACAGCAAATGCTGAGGCTCCTATTTACACCAGCCAGAACACCTTACATAATAGCCAAGTATTCTTATATAGTGTTTACATTGCATTAGCCTCAGTTAGGGTTAGAACGTACTGTTCCGTATAAAACCACACAGACAAGACTGCTTCCCTGAATGAAGAGTTTACAGACTAAGAATACAAGGAGTATACGGTGGGGGAAGAGAAGGCAGGCATGGGGAGACAAAAGATGCATTTATAAATGCATCTACACAGACAATGTTTATAATTATGAGTAATGCAATTGCCAACCATATCCATCATCCCCTGAACTCCTTGATGGCAGAAATGGCTAAGGAGGTTGAAAAAGAAGAGTGCAGCAGCTACAAATGTTGGCGATGGAGGGTATTTATAGGACAAGGAACACCACAGGAGGAAGAACGGAGCATTTACAGGAGATAAGGAATGAGTGGGCAAGGTTTACAATGTTGACAGATATGAAGAGACAGACGATGCAATCAGATTTGCACACGAGGGAGGAATACAGTGGGCAAGTGTAGATAATAAGAAAAAAATAAGCTGGATCAGCTTAACAGCAAATGTCAATGAAGAAATTTTAAAAGGATACTCTGGTCAAAATAAGAAATAGCATACATTCCACATGCTTCTTGGAAGGACTCGAAGGGATGATCCTGCAGTAATCAAGTTGGTGGATAAGGCATACATATTTTCTTTCTTGCATAAATTGGTTCTACCCACTTGAGAAACTGCCTTTTAGCATATAAATATATTTTATTGCTCCCAGCCTCAATCAAGATGCTCTTCTGCATTTTGTATCTTAAGCAATAGCACAACATCAAGCACTAGCCTTTTCTTTTTTTTTTTTTTTTTTTTAAGCGCTTTCATGATTCCATACTAACATAAAATGAATGGTAGTCTAAAACAATTTAATCTGCAAGATGGTATCTTTAGCAGCACAGTGTTCTTTAACATATGGAATTAATATTATGCAAAATACAGAATCCTCAAAGAGAAGAGATTGGTAATCTCCTTGCTGTAATGCCTCAGAGAACAGGAATATGAAAATACTATGAATTAAATCATTGTGTTTTCTAGACCCATATACTTTAAAATACCTTCCTCTTAGTTGTTGTATGACGTCGTTAGGATGACAAAACTACCTTGATCTCTTAAATAAATGTGTATTTATGCTAAATCTCAACTGAATTCTGTATTTACTGAGTTATATGCCTGAATGGTAGGTTTTTAGCGATATCTCAGTAATATTATTTAACCTTTAAAACACCGGTGCATACATTTAACGCTATCTGTATCTGCTTTTTGCCTCTAAGTATGCAGCAATATGAAGAGACTGCTACAGTATGTTTATATTCTAATGTCTGTCTTGATTCACACATTTTTGTTTCATGAAGTGGGTAACTGCACAGTGTCACTGACTGCTAGTAATTATCAACAATGTCACACGACAGGTCAGCATTTCCTTTCTACAGTTGATCCCAAATTGATAAAAACAAGTCTATGAAACTAAGTCCAGAAGCAAGAAAAATGATGTAGAATGAAATTACTGAAACCCCTGGGTTTTAAGTGTGGCTGTCAGATATCCAAGTTTTAGGGACAGCTGCAATATTTATTTCAAAAAGTTTACATAGATTCTGCTGGCTTTATGTTCACATGTAGTCTGCATACAAGCCTGAATCTTAGAATGTCTTATCTCTTCGATGACCTCTTTTACTGAACGGTGTATTTAACCTATATCCCATTAAAAATAAAGAAGGTAACTAAAAAGGCAGAAATATAACTTCTGAAACCTAATGGAACAGGGTTTCACAGGATAATGCTTCAGTATTTGTTGAACATTAATCAAAACATGCAGGGCCACACTTCATGGCACTCCTTTTCAAAGCAATACCTATTGAAATTACTTAAAAGTAAGTGGACTATTGTACATTTCATCATTGCCATCAAAGAATACAATAATGTAGAAGAATTATAGTTCTCTTTGAAGAAAGGCATCAGAAGCAATCCCCAGACTTGGGTTTGTGCTTGAGGAAGAAATTTTTTTACAATGAGGGTGGTGAAACACCAGAACGGGTTGCCCAGAGAGGTGGTGGAGGCCCCATCCCTGGCAACATCCCAGGTCAGGTTGGACGGGGCTCTGAGCAACCTGATGTGGTTAAAGCTGTCCCTGATCGCTGCAGGGGGGTTGGGCTGGATGGCCTCTGAAGGTCCCTTCCAACCCAAAGCATTCTATGATTCTATTTTTCCATATAGGAAAGACATATCACAAAATTCAGAGCCGCTGTTACTGATGAGGGAGTTCATGAGTTAGCCTAAGTGAGGAATGTCCAACAGGGCCTCCAGAGCCCTCAGCTCAAAATTACTTTCTAGGAGGAGGCAAATGAAGGAATATAAAGCCTACTAAGAGGGTAATTAAAGAGAAGGCAAAGTATTTTTCTCTGTTGGAGAGTTGGCAGATGGTGAGCCATCACAATGTTCAGTATTATTTACCGAAAACAATTACAGAGCTTATCATGATCTAAAAGATAAGTCACTGCATCAGGTTTAAACTCCTACAAAATGAAATATGTGTATAGGAAGAAAAATGAAACAAAAGAGGACATCACCCTCAAAGCTAAAACAAAGAACACATATACAGAGTACAATAGCTTAATGCACCTCTTAACTGGCAACATGCTTATTTTTTTTCTTCTTGTTGTTTTAAGATGACAAAGCCAGAAACCAGTCAGGATTGAAGCAGAAAGGTCCCTAGACAAGATGCTGAGTCTTGAATATTCCCTGGCCAAATCACTACAACTGTGCTTAGGAAGTTCCTAGTCAATACCAGCCTGCGGATGCCATTCAGTAGTGTCACAGTGTGAACAATTCACAATTCAGCCGCAAATAGGATGAAGAATTTCTAACAGTGCACATGACTTTGCATTGCTAACTGCTGATTCAGTTAAGAGTTTCTTTTGGGTTTGGTTTTCACATTTTTTTGCCTTTGCAGAGTAACAGTAATGGGCAGGAGGAAGCTAGGAGCAGATAAAAGCGCAGCTGCTCTAAAACTATCATAACCGTTTGCCAAAGGAATTTCAGAC
Source organism: Pelecanus crispus (assembly GCF_030463565.1). Classification (NCBI taxonomy): domain Eukaryota; kingdom Metazoa; phylum Chordata; class Aves; order Pelecaniformes; family Pelecanidae; genus Pelecanus; species Pelecanus crispus. The sequence goes on from NC_134643.1 coordinate 15,738,305, forward strand.
GGATGTGTAACACCACGCAGTCCTTGCACAACTGAGCCTTCCTTATACTAGTGGCCTGTGTTCTGAAAGCTGAAATCAATGCCAACAGGGAAATCTTTCAGATAAAAAACTTGGAAGTAATGAGGCTCAAAACAAATTTTTTTCTCTTGGAAGGCAGATTAAAAATCAAATACTTCTCCAAAGTTAAACATCTTGAGAACCTTTACAGGAATTTATCTTTTCCCTTTACTTATAGGCTATTAGTTAGCTAATTATTTTCTTAGCAAAGCACTGGAAAAGCTTGCTGTCACTTATGAGGTATTAGGGCTCCAGGTTGATAACTATACAGTTAAGATAAAGATATTGCTATATAGAACTTCTAACATCTTCAGTCATCCCTAACACAAGTATCAAGAGTAGGCAAAATGAACAAATAATTTCTAAAACACATATAGTTAAAGAAACATAAAAGTTTTGTCAGTCCACAAATGAGTCCAACAAACAATTCTACTTTTGGAAATTCTGTGGTACACAGATACATCACCTGAAGGGATAAAAAATATATATATGTATTTGTCCTGTTTAAAACATCACAAGTGTTAAGCACACCCTCTTGAATTTGATCTGCTTCAGATCTGACAAGTAATTCCTGCTCTGATGGAGAATCTGACTGTACAAATATTCTGAGTGCCTAAGACAGCATTTAACTTTAATTTGGTAATTTAATAACTGTAAATGGGATGCACATAAACAAAGAATTTGTTTGGAGAGCCCCACCAGCTAATATCCGAGATGGGAATGAAAGGTCTCCTTTGTCTACCTAAAAGATGTTTTTCTAAATGACCTCTGACACGTCACTTAAATTGAAAGTAGGAGCCTAAAGCTTTTGTGAATCTGAGGTTATATTCCTACGTAACCTTTGTTAAAGGCTTTGAATTTACCTAGTGTAAATTATTACAAAAAAACCCTGTTTGTTCAATTTAGAATATCAATGTGCCACAAGTAACATAAAAATGAGCAACATGAAGTGTCCAAAACAAAATAAAATGTAGGTCTCATGCAAAATAAAAGTCTGATTTACTGATGTCTTTAAAAATAGCGATTCCAGAACACTTGATTCAAATATATGCATTGCTGCAAGTAGCTAAAGATCACTACAACACTGAGATTATAAATCTAATCATATCCATCTTCTTATACTGGATTTATTAAATTACCAAAGGTCTTGATTTCAGTTCCTCACCAGCAGCATCACAACCAAATAATGAAGCAAATTCAGAAGTAGGCTCATGCTGGAATAATCCACCGTGACTTAATATTTTAATTATGCATGTTTCAGCCTGCTATAAGCTACTGTAAGGTTTTCCTTTACAAATCATATTCCCCCCCATCATTGCCTAAATAAGTAGATAAGTATTCCTAGTTGCTTTGGTTTCATATCGCTGTGGAAGTCTTCGCAAATAAGATGAATAAATGCCCTAATGCCTGGTTTAAAACTTCATTCCCCAAATCTGACCCAGAAAAATTTAATATGCCAATTTCTATGATTACTTTTTTTAAATAATTCCCAAGCAGCCTCCTCAGTGATCTAATTTATTTAAAGTAAAATTAGCTTTCTCTCCCTGTTCTTCTGGTATTAAAATTAAGCTGTGTTGCATTGTATTTTTTGGTGTTTGATTTGATATAGTAAGACTAGCACTTTGATTGCTCTTCTCACACGACTGAATATGAGGCTTTCAACCACTTCTGCCCACTCCATACTTTTCACCTCGGTGCAAGTGCAAAATGCCGTATCTAAGGCAATGACATCATCCTAATGGCATTCAAAAGTTTAAATAACACAACATTAGCTTCACTCACGCTAGTCATTTCTCTATGCATTGTTAAATAATACGGCACAAGCTAAAGAACAGCATACAATTGATACCTATAGTTCTCTCTTTGAAATTATAACCCCAGCAGACCAAAACGTATGCATTGCAGGCCTGAAATACCACGTCTGTAAAGTCAAATCCATGCTCCTGATCACTGCAGTTAAGATATTCAGATAGACTCGTAGCCTAAAGCCAAAAATAAAGTAGTACAGGAATAACTAATACTTGCTTTAAGTTTTAGTTTTAAAAAGACAGTGATGAGAGGTTCCATAAGCTTTGCTTTCTACAGCCATCCCACCAGAGCCCGGCAGTGAGTCACAAATGCAGTCACGAGTCACAAATCCCTGTTAGACAGAAGTTCCAGGTTCGCAGAACACAAAAGCATGTTTTCCTAAGCAGCACATCTCAAGTACAGCATAAGAATAATATTCACAGCAGCACAGCTCCCTCTCAAGCACAAGGCAAATCTACAGCACAGTTGGGTCAAAGCTGTACTGCAACCAGACAGCAAAACCCTAGGTCAAAAATTCACTGAGTGGGTACTGCGACAAGCAGATCTACTGCTATTGAGCAAAATCAGCTCTTTTCCAGGGTTTTGTAGAAGTTAAATTCAAATTCTTCATTAAAAAACTGCATATTAGTATAGGTGCATTACTAAAAAATGTTTCCGTTTATGAAATAGCAAATGCAAATACAAACCAAATGGTGGCATCTCAAGTCTGAGAAGTCAGCCCTAATTTTAGCAAAAGTCTTGCAGCCTAATGGAGCCATCACCTACATTCCCTTTAGATCAAGAACTGAAGGAAAAAAGCCTAAGAATTTCTCCAAACAATATTAACTGAAGTCACATAAGCTAGGCACAAAGCAGTTCTCAGAGGCAAAAACTGGGTACAACTGCCTTCACACTTAGAGAAACATAAAAACCATAAAAATCTTATATTCCAAGAAAACTCAGTCAAATATTCAAGCTACGTATTTATATTATGCAATAGCTTCCACACCTCCTGACTGAAATGTAAAAATTCAACACCAGAACTACAAAGAGCATTGTAATACAGGGAACTTACTCTTGCTACAAAACATAATTCCACAATTTTCCTCATTCCTTCGGAAGTGCAACAAAGCATAATGTGTTATGCACAAAGCACACTTTCAGCTGGAAAAAGGGACGACAAGGTCATCCAGGAGTGCTTTTTTCTTAATGACAATTCTGGTTAGTATTTATGCTGATTTTAGGAAAAAATTGTATATAACCATGCCCACAATTTAAATAAGGAGACAGAAGTACCCTTTTCCCTTTCCTTCCCACACTACTTTTCACAGTTAATAGTATTTATTAAGAGAATGTAATCAGTTTCAAATAAATTTAATAATTATTATATATTAAGATTTCACTATGTTCACAAAATAAATTTAAATTGAAATGGGTAGAAATACTTGCAAAAATAAGTAATCACAAGAAAGTTGTCATAAATTAATTGCATAATTAACAGATCCTAATTTCCTATGATTTGAACCTTCTTTCCCCACTGCTTTCTTACTCCAGTTACTGCAGGCTTCTCCAATACTCCTCTGACACCCCTTCCTGACACAGGACAGCAAAACTTGGTCACCTGCCCAAACCAGGGGCATGCAGTCCAACACTCCCCACCCAGCAGGCAATTCCCACGTATTGTCATGAAGGTCTGTCTTTGAGACCCTTATCTTTTTCTGATTTGGTTTAAGGACTAGCCTAAAAAAGATAGATAGTTGCTTGCAAAGCCCATTAGGTCCCTGGAATATCTTGAAGCTCTCTTGACTTCTCTGGAATACTACCTGTATTTAGTAGTTCAGAAAAATATATATTTTAGTGCTCACTACTACATTCAGTCTCTGCCTGATTCACATGCACATCAAAGGATTTATTAACACATAAAACTCATCTTAGCCCCTCAACATACTAACATGGAGATTAGTTTCATTAGCTGATACAGTTTAAAGTAAATTAGAATAGAATTTTAAACATACCACAGCATGAAGAAATGAGACCTCTTCTACTTAACAGACTATTTTAGATAACAACATAAGCCAGTGTGCTCTTGGCTCTTAAATCCACCAAAACAAAATAGAATTCCTATACTGAAGAATAAAAAGAAAAGTTTTGTTCAAAGAAAACCTCATTGCAGGAGGACAGCGCTCACAGAAAATCTGAACAGGACAATAGCTAGGATCCTTCACCTATCTCAGAGCAGGATAATACTTAATTTTCTCATTCTTCAAGTGAGAAAAATCATGCTGGGTACAATATCATGGCAGTTACAAGGACAGCTGCATTTTTTAATATACTCCCTATGATCCTAACAACGAACTACTAAATATCTACTCCTGTGAAGCATTTTAAATAGTTCATTTTTGACTGATTTTATTGATCATGCAATACAAACAGAAGTAGGAAGAAAAAAGACAACCCAAGTGTGCAGCTGAGTCGTAATGCTAACTGATGGGCAATGTCCCACTTGCTCCCGTAGGACTCCCATACCTCTGTGGAAAGATTAAACAGAAAAAAATTATAATTTTAAAAAAATGTACTTAGGAGTACTGAAAGAAGAAGCTTTTTTGTTGCTGTTGGAACTGACTCCCCTTTACTATTTGAGTTTGAGTTTGGTTTTGTGTTCAAATTACTCATAGCACACAGATAACTGGCTGTTTTGCCAGCTAAAATTTCAGTTTTAATCCTGTAGACATTGCCTATCATTTACACAGCTCTTTATATTTCAAACTGCATTCATTTTTGACAGAGTAGTCACCTTTTATTGTCATAGAAAGGAAGTAAAATTCAACACGTACCCTGGAAAAAAAACAAACCCAAACTTGAACACAAATGGAAATAAAATTTAATTCAATGGGAACACCTAGATTTTGTAGCATACAACTTAGTTATCTTTCAGATCAACATCTTGGGCCTAGGATAATTTCCCTATTAAAATCTGAGACAAGAGAAACGTACAGCAGAAAATCGTAATGCAATAGGAACACTATTTTTCTTTGTATTCAGTATTTACTAAATGAGTCATATAATTCCCTACAGCCAAACGGCATTGCATTTGCTCTTCTTTTTCAAAGGAAAAACAAGTAAGGAAAATAGCCCTACTACACACAAAGGAATATTTTTGTATTGCAGCTACCAAAAATAGATCCAGGCTTTGCTGATCCTGTTTCTCGAAAGCATGCAGTACTGAAGAAGAATGAAAATCCACACAGGCGGCAGATAGGAGATTTTGGAGCCAAGACCACTGCCATCCCTCAAAATTTCTCAGACCACCACCAACACTTACTGCCAACTTTGTGTTTTTTGTAGTTCTGCAAAGTCACTGCAAATCATTTTTCCCTGCCTGTCAGGTCACACTGAAGGAGCCATGGGAACACAGATGAACCACAAAGACCTTTTATTTACCAGGGTCTACAAACACACACATACTCGTAGCACCTCCTGAGCATGAATAATAAGGTACAGGAAGAAGCAGTAACCTATTTTAAGTGCTTCTGGTGATTTTAAAGAACCAATGGATCAATTAGGTTGGATACGGAGTGTTCAATCTCTACTGCTTTAGAGGATCTTCTCCAGAAGGTCTTCTCCTCTTCAGAAGCCCCCATCTCCCTTACCACAGGAGCAGCCTGCAGTCCCTGCTCCCCAGGGCAGCATTGCTGCTAGATACAAAACCAGGTAGTGTCTTGCTGGGTCACTGGGAGACATAAACCAAGTGTATACCAACAGAATTTACTCAATCTTCAACAGGCAGAAGGGAAAAATCCGAAAATTGTTATTTGCATGGGAAAAAAAAAATATTGAAAGCATGTGCAGTCCATAAGCTTTAAACTAGAATGCACTGAAAAAAAAATTAAAATCAGATTAAGAAAGACATTGAGGTGCTGGAGCGTGTTCAGAGACGGGCAACAAGGCTGGTGAAGGGTCTGGAGCACAGGGCTTATGAGGAGCGGCTGAGGGAACTGGGGTTGTTTAGCCTGGAGAAGAGGAGGCTGAGGGGAGACCTTATCGCTCTCTACAACTACCTGAAAGGAGGCTGTAGTGAGGTGGGTGTTGGTCTCTTCTCCCAAGTAGCTAGCGACAGGACGAGAGGAAATGGGCTCAAGCTGTGTCAGGGGAGGTTTAGGCTGGAAATTAGGAAAAATTTCTTTATGAAAAGGGTAGTCAAGCATTGGAACAGGCTGCCCAGAGAGGTGGTGGAGTCACCATCCCTGGAAGTGTTCAAAAAACGGGTAGATGTGGCACTTCGGGACATGGTTTAGTCTAGTCTACCCTTGATTGGTTTAGGTGGGCTTGGTAGTGTAGGTTAATGGTTGGACTGGATGATCTTAAAAGTCTTTTCCAACCTAGACGATTCTATGATTCTAAACAGAAGGAGTTAACAGAGGTAACATTTGCAGCACGTGAGGCAGACAAAAACACCAGACATCCCACAAAACTTCCCGCTTTCTGATGTGCCTCGGACAAAACTGCAGGGCTATCTACAGAGCACCAATCCTGAGAGGATACTTGCTGAGCCAGGTAGTTCAAGCAGTCCATCTGTTGGTTTGTTGTTGTGAGGGTTTTTTAACTTATTCCAGGATTCTTGTTTCCAAAGAAAAAAAATGCTCTCCCAGACATCAGGGACCTGCTTAGTGACTACCCCAGTTGAAGTCAGTAACAGAAGACCCAGCTTTTACAGGAACAATGGCATTCAGGACTCATTCTTAATGGGACCCCTCAGAATGGGGAGGGGGGCGGATCTAATGAAGGACTATTCAAACACCAGACAAAAAGTCAGAATAAGCAAAGCACGATGTACACTGAATCGCAAGGAACGTTCAGTTTGTGTGTCACGTCTGTCCTGGTCCCTGTAGAACTAGGAGCTGCCTGAAGAGTCAAGGGAGCAACAGCAAGGTGGAAATTACAGAGAAGTGTTAGAAAAGCATTAAAGGAGAAACATTTGGAAAGGCTCGGACACAGTAAGCCTGTGGTAACACAGACACCGTGCTACCACAGAAAGCAAAACATTCAGAACAAGAATGCCATGAGGGTACGGACACCCACTGTGCAAATTACAGCCACACCTGGAAGAAAAGCTGTTAAACAGAAATGACACATCATTATTTTTGGCTACAATACACCCTGAGAAAAAGGATGGCTAAGAGAAATACAGGTGTTTCTTTGTAAGAGAAGAAGAAATACCACCAGAATTCAAAATTGACACGATGACAGAAAATACCTCCTAATATATATATAACACAGGCAAGTTTCTGCCTTGCACTAACACAGACCACCTCAAACATAAGCAGGATACTTCACCTACAGGAACATGCAACAATGAATATCAGTAAGAGGAAAAACATAGCAAGAGAGTCAGCATTGGACTCTGGGTCAGAGTCTAAAAACCTTTAACATCATTTCCCAACTCCCTTGGCCTCAAGTCCCCCTCCTAAGTGAATTTTAGTGTTTATATTCCCTGCTCAATTATCCCAGATACAGTATTGATGTGGCTCTATTGCTCCTTACGCCTAAGATAGCCCATACCCGTGAAGCACTTTCTACACATCCTCTGAGGGTATAGTACATAAACTATGAATTATTAAACTTAATAAAAATCTTAATAGCAGCAGACTCTACAGACATAGGTCTTACCACAGAATAAATTTTTGGAAATCTTTTCCTTTTGTCCCAGTAGTGTTTAAATATCTACTGTAATACAGCAAGATTAAACTATCTACACTTAACAGAGGTAGGTGCATGCAGAATCAAGTTACAGTGACGATACCACCTTGTATGATATAATTACTTATCTTTAAAATATATGGACAAGGAGTTGAAATTGGAGGAAACCTGTGAAAAAACACAACCAACCAACCAGGGAAAAAACAAAAAAACCAAACAGGCACAATCCTTATTTGCCTAGACCTCACATACTTAGACATAGCAACTTACAGGAACATTACCACTTATTTTAAGAAGCACCACTCACAACCTCTCTAACAAGAAGTCCAGTCTGGTCTATGACAGAGTCAACTGGGCACAAAGACCATCAAATCAAGCATTTTCAACTCCACTTGAAAAACAGTACTTCAAGGGAATGCTTCTGCTGTGTCCTCCACACCAGAAATAGTTCAGGAGAAATTGCATGACATAAGGACTGAGAAGCAAAGTCACTGCAACACTCTAATACACAGCAGACAAAAAGAACAGAGAAAGGCAAAATATGAATCACTCCAAGATAAATTAGCTCCTCTAGCCACTGCCTGATAAAATTATTATAAAACCTGACAAAATAAAGACTAAGAGTTAAAGCAAGAGAAAGCACTACCTTCTCAAAAACACCCGAGAACCACAGGAGGGCTAGCAACAGCACAAAGCATTGGGAATAAACCCCAAAGAACTAAAGCTCCCAGGAAGAGGGATAGGCTACCACACTCCAAATAAATCTAACAAGAGAACAGCATGCTCCATAGATGTTTCAAAAATGCACATGGAGTGGTACAGGCAGGATGGAGCAGGCAGACAGGAGCTCCAGTAAAACCGCACTCAAAGCAGAAATGCCACTGTTCCTGCATGCCAGCGATTTCATCATATGTATTCCCAAAATAATACTGGTGGTATAAACTTAAACAGTTCCTAAGCAGAAACATTAGCAACAGCATCTTCAATAAACGTGCTGAAAACGGATATACATATCTAGATAAAAGGACAAGCTACCTCTGATAAGGCAAGTCCTGTGACATAAGGGTATGGCTTCCATATGTGCCGAGCTGTGCAGGAAGCAGACCGCACTCACAAGCTATTTAATGACAAGTCTCTCCAGTCTTCTATCCCACGTACAAACCCAGCCTGCGTGCTGCGTAGTGGCACCTACACCGAAGAAGATACCATCAGTACATCCATTAACAAGTGTCTGTTTGTAACAGACACATTCGACATTTCATAACTTCATCCACAGCCGTAAGTAACAAAAGTAAATTCATACTGATTTTACATTGATTAGTTTAAAACGTTTTATATTCACACCAGTGAGGATTTATTTCTCAAGTAGCAGTGATACAACCTCAATTAATTCCTTCTAACTGGCAGGCTAAAACAAGTTTCATCAAGGAGTAGTATGATAATAATTCACCTTTTCAAATGTGTAATATATATTGCAAACATATCGAAGTGAAAACATTACCTCTGTATCCAAGCAAATACACCTACCTGTCCCCAGTCACCACACACAAGTGTTTTTGCAAAACACCTCCTCTCTAGATCAGGACAATTTTACATACAAGGAAGTTTAATGTTTTCACTTTAATCAAACGTACTGTTTAGTGTCCCATTTTAGATGACAACTATAATTGCACTTCTTGGAATTTTTTTAATTGATATTGCCACCTAGCGGTTTGTTTCAACAATATTAAATAATCATAAAAGCCAGCATGAGAACATCGATGTCTACAGTAAGCTTGAGAAAACCCATCAGATACTTTTTACACCAATACAGAAAAATTTAATATTGCTCTCCACCCAAAACAAAGGAAATGGCCAAGGACTACTTACAGAATTAAGCCTAAGGTAGTACATTATCTTGAAAATAAAATTATTTCTATGGGCAGAATAAAACAATATCATCAAATAATTTGGTTTACATTATGTGATAACCCAGTACTGAATAATTCTCCAAACACATAATTTCAGGCAAAAAGTACCATTACTAAAAACTATTTTTAAAGCTTATTTCTTTCACTTTCTTGAATACAAAATAGAGAAGAGGAGCATATTTCCCATCTGTCTGGTCTTTGGCTTACTGTAGGTTTGCTGTTATATGTTTACTGGCAAGATGATCTAAGTGCCCTAAATACAGGAAATAAAATGCAGAACAAGTCCTAGTTTACCTAATGTAGGAAAAAACAACTTTCAAAACATTTCTGCTTGCAAGTTCAGCTTAGTTGTAAAAGAGAGACAAACTAGACAAGAAGTTCTTGGTATTTATGCAGCTTTTCCATTGCTAGTTCATTCTGATCCAAACCAACGTGCACGCACAAGAGTCCTACAGCTGCAGATAGCCCCGTTCTTTGTTCAGATTACAGCCATCTTCAGTATCTTGTGCAAACCCAGATGCTTATTGTGCAGCATTAGTAACAGCTGACTGACAAGACTGTATGTCACTTCAATCATTTCTGCTTCTATGTCCCTATTTCTAATAGACAAAAAAAAAAGTATCAATTACATTTTAATGAAAAATTACTATTTTAAAACAGTTCAGCAGTATTGATTTTAGTATTTTTGGAAATAAAACGTGCATGCAAAAAAATGATCAAATTGAACAAACACAATTATTTTCAACCAGTAATTTGCTCTTAAATCCATTTTTTTTCTAGCAAACAAATATAACTCCCATCTTTCTTTTTACCTTGCTGCTTAAAAAACAGAGCTTATGTATTTTTCTATCCAACCTTTTTTTTTTTTTTAAACCATATTTAACACTTCTAACATTTGAAAAAGTGGACGGAGACCTCTGAGCTATGAAGTTGCTACAAGTTTTGTGGTAGCTGGGAAGAAAAAAAAACCCAACAACCCTATTAGTAACACACAGAGGGAAAATCAGGGTAGTCCACCTCTCATTTTCCAGCTGGCTTGTCTAGCTGCTGAGGGCCTGTTGCTAGCTGACCAGCCAGCCCGGATCAAGCTCCACACCGGTCACCACAAGCACTACACCTCTTGCCCAGCTAGCACATCAAAGACGTGTGGCAGCTACAGGAGAAGCTCAGATCCTCATGCAGGCGGCCATCGATTCCAGCAAGGGAGGTTCAGTGCAGCACTAGGTAGGCTTAAGAGACAAGGAACAGCTATGTTTATTGAAGAGGGCCCACTGAAGACTGGGAGAGAGCAAAGGCACCGAGACTTCAATTAGTGGGCATGGGAAGAGAAGTGAACACATGTGGGACCTGTGGCGGAGAGTAGAAAGGAGCGTCCACAGCACACGCAAAAGACAGCCAAGGCTGTCGTGGTGGTGAGATACAGGTGATGTTGGATATAAACGCACATGGAACCAAAGTTTTTAATACAGCTTCTCTAACTTACACAGCACTCTGAAATATGTAACAGAATTAAATTATCTGCTTTACATTCACTTCCCTTTATCTGTATTACCTGCTTTAACCTTTCTCTAATTGGTATTATTGTAGCACATCTCATAAATATATATATTTACACACACATATATATAATATAGCACTTGGTTGCTATTATTACTGGACTTTTTTTTTTTTTTTTTTTAAAAACACATTCCATATAAAAATGCTACTGATGTCATAGTCAGGAAAGAAGAAATAATTCTTTTTTCTGAGCCTTGAAGAGATATATAAACCAGAAAATCTTTTGCTTATAACATCGTTGTCTAAAATACTCAAAAGATCTCTCCATTATTTCCTGGCACATTTTTGATCTACTTTAGAACACAGAGAGTATTTCTATAATGAAGGAAGATCATACCTCGAAAATGCATTCAAACCCTTTCAACTATTTGAGCTAAAACACCTATTAAACACACAATGCTACATAGCTTTTCCCACTTACAAGTAAAAGCCCCTAGAGCTTCTTTCATGATGGCAGGTACAAAGGTTCTTTTGAGAGAAGAAATAACAGTTTCCTAATGAAGTGTTGAATAACTACATGTTAAATGTAAATAAACCCAAAAGCTACTCTGCAAACCAGCAATATTTTAAGATACTACTTTAACAAGATTCAACCTTCAGAGGTCTTTACAAAGCCAATCTGCAAATGAGAACTTTCCCACTAGCCAGGATTTTCCCACTATCTGCTACTGCAGTTCCCAGCAAGGAAATAATTTCAAAATGTTAATAAAATAGTTAAAGACCACATAGACTTTCTGTAAATAAACAACGCAGACTGTAATTGAATATTAACTCAAAGCTAGCCCCCTTAAAATTTTTCAAATGTGCTGAAAGAACCCCTTGCTCCGATACAATTTCTGCTTATGGTAGGAGAGCTACTTGCAAATATTCCCTCAGATATGCTGATCTGAGTACCATCTTCTGAATTCTAAGGTCATCCATTTTCCTGGAAAAAGGTCCAGAACACCACTTCACTTAGGCATCACCAGATCAGCACTAAATTTATGCCTTGTCACTTCCTAGCTGCTTCCTGCAAGCTTTGAAATCACCTGAGCAGCCACAGCAAGGTTCAGAGCATGGCAGCAATTTTACAAATTCAGCATATTTGCGTCCAGGTTACCTGAACGAAGAGGAGTGATTACTCCTCACCACAGACCACACAAAGCAAGGCCACGTAGCCCATAAATATGGTGTTGCCATTGTCTGTCATGGGCCACAGGCTTTGTGTTAAGCTCGTAACACAAGCCTTGGGACTTACTGGGCTCTGTTAGAACATGTCTTGGACGGCCTGGAGATTTGTTTTAGCATTTAACAGCAACAGTCTACTGATGAAATGACTGTTATCTACTTTGCTTTAGCTGTCGCTTAGCTTTGTACAGTCATGCAGGATAGCACCTATCATTATACATGTATCTGGAACTAACACAGCAATAATAATTATTCTATGTAAAGTGAACTATTTATTATGCTGGAATAAAAAGCAGCATAAGGGGGTAAAGACATGGAACAATTGTAGAGGACCAGAAAGTCACAGGAAGATACAGAGGCCAAGGGCTACAAATACCTCACCAATGGCCAGTTGCTGGCCGCAGGACTGCAACCTGGGAGCTGGGCAAAGCCACTTACAGAGGGAACAAGGAACAAGTATCAAATATATGTAAAATACACCATTAAAGAGTAAATCTGGATGGACTGACATGGATTGCAACATGGATTTACAAGGCAGCACGGAAAGAACAACTTGGAGAAACATATGAAAATGACCCAAGTGGATTCTGGAATGAGGAGGAAGAAGCTACCAACATCAACCTCACAGACCTCCCAGTGGGGCCTCAGGAGGCTGATGACTGGCCATATCGCTTATCGCTCCCTCCCCCAAATGAAATCAGCCACCTTAGAAGGGTGGGCACGGCACCAGAGAAAGAGCAGATACTACAAAGTTTGTGCATTTATCATTTTGACTGTACTCAGTTTGAAACAAATACTGTAACTCAACTATCAATAATTCCTTGACTGGACCATTAAGACTTTCACTTGACTAACTGCAAATTCTTGACTCTGCAAACAGTGATCATTCCTTTTGCTGATAACAACATTTTGAGTGTAACAAGTTCAAGCAACCTATCTGAAACCTGGATGCAACAAAGCAGTGAGAAGAGGCTCTAAGATTTGGAAGGAGAGCAGGTACAGATGGATCCATTAGTAGCTATTTAGCCTGAGGAGAAACACACAGGTCCAAGCTGCATTAGTACAATACCTCCGCAGCTGATGGGTGAGGATCATGCTGCAAACATGGGAGATAAGCAGTGAAGAACTGCAGGCTGAGCAAGCATACAGCCAGAATAGTCACTACATTCCCTCCCTCCCAGCTGCCACAAAAAAAAGAGTGAGTTCAGAATGAAGTTAATTTATCATCCTCTAAATAAGACAAAGAGTGCATTACTAGTAAGGGAAATAGCAAGCAATGTTATTTATATATGCATACACACACACACAGAGACATGCTCTCTTCACCTCACTAAGACTCAGTTTCCAATTTTCACAGACTCATTTGAACATTTTGGGTGTTTGCCTGCACCAACTGGAGTGCATACATGCTTTTCCCCATCAGTGAAAGCCTACACTGTAAATCACTTTCCCTTTTCTGCTAAAGTAATGGTCCCCTTACTCAGCCTCTGCCTTGTCTTCTATTTCCTTCCTCCAAATACCCCCAACATATTCATGTATTATGAATGTATTATGCTTAGATCAGGAAATGTCATTATAGGCTGACTCACTTTTCATTCTGATATTCTAGGTATACATTTATCGGCAGCAAATCTGGGCTTTGCTGCTTTCCATTGCTGCTGATAAAAGCAGAAATTACATTCTATTCAGGGAAATGGGGTGAAGATGCTTTTAATTCTTGATTAAGTTTTAATTCCACATTATCTATGATAATTCAGTTTGAAGGAAACCATATCATCTTAAAACAGAAACAAAGCAGCTTGCTCCTTTTTATTTCAGTTGTTTATAACATTGTCTTGCTTTTATAGGAACACCACAAGAAGCAAACCCATTAAGAAAGGTGATATTACTAGGCAAAGAAGTGAGAAGGGACCAATTTTTCTACTTTGCTGTTTTCAGCCTCTCCTGAAACACCAAGAGATTACACACTCCATCCCTGCTATTAGACTATTACCTTTGTAGAGTGTTAACAGATTTTACATACTGAGTTTAAATGGTATTTAAAGACTCCCAAATTAAGTTTCTTATGTAAAGGCAATATTTTATCTACATACACATACATAACCACTATTTGTTACCTATACCAATCAACTACAAAATATGAAGTATGGAATATACATTTCCTCAAAAATAAAATATTGGCAGAGTTGAGACTGACTCAACTGTGGAGAAAAAAATTAAGCATACAAACACTGAAAAACAGTAAAATCTTTTTCTTATCACTGCAATCTTATTTTAAAACAGCTTCTTTATTACCACTGTAAAATTCATGGCATCAAAACTGAAATATTGCTATGGAACAAAATCTGAGAAGAGGCTTTGAAAAACAGACTCTGAAAAACAGAATTAGCTATCAACTCATCTTCCTGCTGGAGATTGCTGCTCTGCAGCAATGACTGCAAAATCAAACATGCCACCGCCTGGTGCACCACAGTTCAGAGTTTAACATATTAATTTAAACCATGTCCAGTTTCAATTCAACTTAATACCTCAGGCTGTGAACTATAATTAGGAAGAAGCTGGCACACATTCAGTTCCATTGCCCTTGCATATGAACATTGCTATGTCTTAAAAACACTGAATAAACTAACAGGACAAGCAAGTTCACTACATTTTCTCCATCATGTCCTGATGCTAAGGAACAATTCTCAGAGGCCACATTTGGTCTGGTTTGCTTTTTTAAGTTTTTGCTAACTCTTCCATTATTTCCATTATTTTTTCATAATTAATCACAGACTTGTTTGGGTTTAGAGAGACACTGTCAACATAAATAATGCCACTTTCTCATTTAAAGACTCAGTCACATTCTTCTGCTTAAATGTACGCCCTCCAGAAAAATGAAGTGAGGTTTCCTTCCCCACTTCTTGAAGAGATCACATAAAGTGATTTTTAGCAATCTATGAATCGCACAAATGAACGGAAAAGATCATTTTTTACCATCACTTTTCAGTGTTAAAACAGTCATGAGAGGACTTTCACCTTAAAAATAAAACTATGAAAAAGCTTTACTGCTTGACATGTTTATCTAAAGTGTTGATTAAATGTTTTAAGGTGGGAAAGGAGACAGCACAACAATGCAAACACGTCAAATTCTTTGATTCATATGTGGCACAGTTAGAAGAGTGAATTATTCCTTTTTACATGTATACAGCCTGAATAAAGCTAATGTGTTCCTTTTTCCGCATTTGCAAAGACAGATTATCAGACAAAGCCATTGAGAGGCCTAGAATTTTAACTATTTTCAGATCTTTGCAACATGTATGTAAACACAGTACTACCGTAATATAACATATGCCAGAATTAGAGGCTATTATAAAAATATTAAGATATTTTAAATGTTTGGTTTGCTGTGGTGTTAATGAATTCAGTTACATATGAAGATACTTTATTTATAGCTTATGATCGGTCACACCATGTTAGTATTTAAGCAAGCTGTCCTAAAAACAAGGAATATCAAAAAACTAATGTTACGTAGTTATAAATGATGACATGTAAGAATTACTACATACAAGGTCAACAGGGTTTTTTGGGGGGGGTGGGGGGGGGTGGGGGCAGTGGGGTGGTGGTAAACTTCCCTCCTCCCCTTTTTTCCCAACCACTTGGAATTCACAACCTCAACACACCCATGCTCTTTTCAGTTGCGGGTGATGAGGTAGTTTTGGTTGTACCAAATGCTTATCCTTGCACTCTCCAAAACTGCATCCCTGTTGACTCCAAAGCAATGAGCTTTGATTTTATGTGTTGTTTCTGGAATCCGTCTTCTTTTGTCTTCCTGCAACCTCATGGCAGCTCTGTCACACTTATCTTTGTGCTTTTAGCCGTGTTACCATGATGGGCGCTGGTGGTGGCTAATCCAAGGCCAGAGAAGCTGGCAGAAGATGCTGAACAGTCCAAGCACAGCAAACACCAAAATTAAACAGAAGGCTCAAGGCCTTCTTACAAGGGAAGTCAGCAACATCTGGGGACTGCGACATTGTAGAAGTAGCAAGAGAACCGTCAAAGTCCACAAGCCAGATGTGCGACTGCTGGTCAAGCCTTCCAACGGACTAGCATGGAAAGAGAACATCTCATCTACCAGAAAGAATGATGGATCAAATTACCAACCAAAATTTCTCTATCAAATTCACCCGGTAGTTTCAAACCACACTGAGTTTACAACTTGCCACCTTTGGCCATAATGGTCAGCAATGTGTGTCTTAAAACTAGATTTACCATTGCATGTGATTAGTCTTAGATTGTTATGTTCTCTCCTATGAATCCTCCTGAGATAGATGAACCAGTCCATAAAAGGGTGTTTATTTCAAACAAAAAATGAAAATTAAAACAAAGCATTTGGTTGAATGAAATATTATCCCAAAATAAATTTAATCCATTGGTCTTTCCCAATTCTATTATCCAAACTACATTCTCAGTTAATTGCCAGTGATCTATAGTATGAATTGCTGCACACCAGGCACTGATGTATGGAAAAAAAACATAATGAAAACAGCAAAAGTCTCAGAATAAATCTCTAAGTGTTTTCACTTCAATACACATATTCAGTTGTGGTTTATATTAACGTTCCTGTTAGTTGCAGCTATTAAAAATACCTTGTTTTCACCAGCCTGGCAAAGCACAGGGCAAGGGTTAAGACTCGTAGCTATCACAGAGAAAGTACAAGTAGAGGAGAAGGGAGTCTGGTCTACTTACACTTTATCTCAAGTTTTCGTAATGCTACAATTAGAACAAGATATGGCACCCTGTGAGATACCAGCTAGTGAGAGTCATTTTGGTAACACAAAATTAGATCAAAATGATCACTGTAAAAGAATAACACCTCTATTCCCAAGACAAATATTCTCAGTACACAAAACTGATTTTTCTGGCTTCAGAAATAAACATTAGAGAATACAGTTATTCGACTTCTCAACAATAAGAACAAGATAAATAATGTTATTTTCTGCACCACATTTCCTATAGAATATGCAGAAAGTTTGGCAGCTTTGTTGCAACATTTTTAGATAAACTAATCAATTAGGAACAATACTTGTTTTAGACAACTGGGGAAAAACAGGTATTGTCTATTGAATACATAGTTTTAACTTAGTTTCTAGATGCTGGATTTACTAAACAACTTGAACTAGCAGTGAGAATGCAACATTTAAAAGTAACTGATCCATTCTAAAGACCAAAGTAGTTATCTAACAGGCATCTGGTGATCTAAAATACAGTGGTAGCCTCAGCCTAGTTCCTTAAAGCTCTACCCCACATTTTAAGTCAACTTGAGAGTCACAGTTGTGTTTTCACATCCAGCTTCTCCAAGAGCCTTGACTGGCAGGTGTGCCCAGATTACGTCCGCCCAACAGCAATACTGAGTTCATCACAAAGCTCCCAGTTCCAGGACTGCTCGTCCCTGATTAAAGAGTGACTCTATAAAATGCACAGTGCTGGAAGCAACTACCAATTGCTGTGTGTCATCTTCTCAACACTGTTGACACAATCTAAGATTTACAAGTTGCTATATAGCAAACATTTCTGGGAAACAAAAAAAAAATGAAAATCTTTAGTTGACGTTAAAAAATAGAGGCAATGCTCTAATAGCATTTGAGTAGAATTGGACTAAATGTCTAGGACCAGTATCATGGACTTGGACACCAACATGTGCTGGAACACTGTGTTACTAATATACAAAACAGAGTACCTTAAAAAAAAAGAAAACAAAAGTAAAATGTTTTTTCAGATACTATTATCTGTAAAGATGATTCCTATTCTTTTGAGCTAGAACTCGTAACAGTATCATGAAGCTCCTGGTCTTTTCAAAGTTTCCCTAACTGCTAAAATTTTAAAACATCCACCTGGGAACAGATTCTGGCAACAGGGATCTGTCATACTGTGCCTTGTGACACCAGGAAAGAGAACTTGAAAGAAAGTTTAAGCCTTTGGTCTCCTCAGGGCTCCCTCTTTCATAAAAATGCTGAATTGCGATTGCTATGCTAAAAAGAAAAATCATTTAATAACCCAAACAGCCTCATTCTGACCAGATCACCACATGTGTTTGTTTTGTAACTCAAAGAGTTACTTGGCCGCAGTCAACCAGCATGCTGATACCTGTGTATTAGTGAAACTTGATAGCAACGCTTCCCTTTTAATCACTTGTCTTCCAACTCCATCAGCCTATTGCTCTTGATTATTCCGCAGAAGAGATGTAAAGCTACTGGCCATCCCTTACACACCAAAGCCTAGCACAGCCTATAATCCTGTGACTGACACTTGCACATGGCAGGTTGAAATAGTAAGCCTGAAATTCCTCAGGCATCTAACTCTTATTTCACAGGTGAGCGAATTATTGAGCTACTGCATAAGCATGAGAACTGAAACTTTAAAACAAAGCTAGTTGTTCACAGCAACAGAGGAAACAACCCAAATTCTTAGATTCACAACTTTGAATCCCAGGCTCATTTTGGAATCAAACTCAGACCTGCAGATGGCATCAAAGTCTACAGGAAAAGCAGCATTTCAGGCATGCCCATTCCTTCAGTATTTTGCACTCCTTGGCATGCCTCCCCACCCCTTCATCATTACCTTACTCTTCTTGGGTTTATGAAAGCTCTTCTCAAACACACACCTCTACTGATTCACCGTAGACTCGGATTTAGTAGCCATCTCCAGTTTCACAGCTCCTTCCTGAGCCAGGTACAGGAGTGCTACACATTAGATCACTCAAGCCCCGTTTGGATCTAGGCTCACAGATACTGTCAGGCTTACGCACACTATCAGATGTTGCAAGTGATCTACTGAGGTGGCCTTAAAAATCTAAGAGCTGCCACACGAATTTACACCAAACACATACCCAGGCCAGTATTACACCACCAGGTGCCAGAAACCTATGCTTAGAGATGAGTATATAAGGGGATCAATCTATATTAGGACAAACCTACTTGACAGGGCTTCAGCAAACACTGGCTTGGAAAGTCAAATTGCACTGGCAGTAGCATGTTTAAAAAGCACTGATGGTTCTAGTGCCCGACTCATCCTTCTTAAACCCATTTATAATTTGGCCTCTACGACATATTGCAAAATCACATTCTGCCACTTGTACTGTATAAAAAGAGTAATAATCTTTTTCTGCATTAAAGTTGCTCTCTGGATACCATTGGTTTGTACGGAAAAAAGACAAGTTATTCATTCTTCCCTTTCTATACCAGTAATGATTTTTCAGGCATATCAAAATACTCCTTAACCACCTTTACATATCTGAAAAGCACTAGTCATAAATGAAGCTGTCCAATGTCCTTTATCACATTTACTCCCTCCTCCTTTGAGCAATTTCTAGTTCTACATCAACTTTTTGAGACGGTAAGATGCAAACCACGTAACGTGAGCACAAATATAAACCACAAATTACATAGAAGCACAATTTATTGTAAAATATTTTATAGTTAGCTTTCAAATATTAAAATACCCATTTAAAAAACCTGGTTTAAATGAAGTTGTCTCACTATGTACCTCACTTAACTAAAGCCTTAGCTGCACTTAACTGGCATTATTTTAATTACCTTCTTCTTGGATTTTAATAACTTAGGCCTTTTTTTTTTTTTTCCTAGGATTCAGCGTTCTACTGTTTTGTTTCTACAGGATACATGATCTCAAACTGCCCAACCACCCCTCGCCAAAGGTGATAAGTGACCACTGGGTACTCAGACTCTGGCAGGAGAAAGGAATAAAACCAGCTGCCTTAACGCACTGCCGCAGACCCGCATAGCGCAACAGAGCAGGCCCAGCCTGCGTAACTGCCCGCCGCTCAGCAGGACGAACTCCAACCAAAGCCCAACCTTCTGAAGGTCTTGGAAAGGAATTCGGAGTTGTTTCTTTCCTAAGGACTCTGGAAGAGAGAGGAGTCACATGGCTCTACTGAGGGTACCTTCCCTCTTGAAGATAGGGCCCAATTATGCATCTGCTCCCCTTACAGCAACCTTTCAGGCAACCAGTCACAGAAGCACTTCCATCATACCCATCTCTAGGCTCCATGCAACTACCTAAGAACCTCTTCCATAATGACTTTATATGAACATCTATCTCTCAGTCTACAAAGAAGGAATAACATCACGTATGGGTGAGCAACAGGAGGGTAGTGAGTGGGAGACAAGCACAACTATTAAACAGAGAAATTACTGGGGTGAGAGGGGAGAACAGAAGAAACGGATCAATGCAAAAGAAAAAAAGAGATATCCCAAGAGAGAATTTTCTTTAGAACAGTGAATACAAGAACAGTGTAATTTTAGTACAGTTTGAAAATTAGTAAACAACTTAGTTTAATATTGGAATTTAAGGTACAGATATTGTACCTACAGAGCTCTGACCTTTATTGCTGCAGCAAGAACAATAGAGATATTAATTTTTTTCCTCAGGGATAGGAAAATATAATTGACCTTTAACTACGGAATTCTCCCTTCCATTTTAGAAAACTGCAAACTAAGCATTGACAATAGCTCAAGGCAACTGAAGCCCTTGATTCTTTTAGTCTCCAACATTCAAATTATTGACTTTGAATCGACTAACTTCAGTTGAGGAAAAAACAGTAAGGCACCAATACTGTCAAGAAGCTTTATTTCATCAAGTCTATTCTGTGGTTTGCCTTTAGCCAACAAGTTCACAATAAGGTTCCTGTAGCATTAACACTCAACGATACTCCACAGCAGAACATTACTTCACTATGCAGGACCTTGATATCAAAGTCAAAAGTCTGCCAGCTGCCTTGCTGGACAAAACCAGAATATGTGGTATTTAGACGTATGCACTATTTTAATCATAGGATTTCCAAATGTGTAGGCTAAATTAAAACCAGTACACATATAACTCAAAAAATGTTACTACCTTTACAGAGGTTCACTTTGAAACTTAGTAGACCACCTTTTTCAGCCAAAAAACTTGTTCATACTG
This sequence comes from Pelecanus crispus, assembly GCF_030463565.1. Taxonomy (NCBI): domain Eukaryota; kingdom Metazoa; phylum Chordata; class Aves; order Pelecaniformes; family Pelecanidae; genus Pelecanus; species Pelecanus crispus. The sequence goes on from NC_134643.1 coordinate 15,759,439, forward strand.
TCTTGCGTTAAATACAACAACTTTTTCTATGGTTATCTTAAGCTCAAACAGATGCAGACTGTGGCAATTCTGCTCTATTACACTATGCTTATCTTTCTAGCTATTTCTCCACATACCTTCTGCACATTGTCAGAGATCCATTCAAACACAATAGCTCCCAAAAGCAGAGCTCATCCTAAAAGGTGTATTACCGGGGCAGAAAGAGGGGCAGAGGAGGAAGACTACTACCAAAGCTCTGCCAACTTTAAATAGAACCACCCCTCTTACAATGCACTGTAACTGTTAACAGATTAAAAGTGAAAAATGAGAAAACAAGGGTAAGGGTCTTTAAAAAAAAAAAGTGCTGATAGGAAAACCAGGAAGCAAAGGTTATCACTTCAAATATATGAAGGCTGAGACCAACAGTATTTTAAAGATCTGAATACTGGGAATCATAAAAACAGGTAGAAAGACAATTTTTTGTTCCTTCAAATATTATTAAAAGATTTTTTTTTTAAGTATTTTTTTTCTTTTAAAACAGCCTAGCAAAATGGGGCCCATTCCCAAAGTCCCCATAGGCAATTAGAACAAAATTAGTACAGGCTAGATTACAAAGGTAAGAGCTGGGCAGAATTACAACAGGAGTAATCAGTAAGAAAAGAGAATGATTATGAATACAGCTGCTATACAGTTATGTTTTCATTCTTAACTGTCCTATCCCTTTCGTCTGTAGAGAACTGAGGTCACTTCATTTGCTTTCATTAGATACTGGCATAACTTTGGGTACTATCCTTCTGAATCTTTCCTCGTCCTCCTCTTTAAAAGCTTTTAAAAAATTAACATTAGCTTCTCTGACATTCTTCAGTAAATCATCCCCCCCCAAAAAAAAGAAAAAAAAAAACCAACCAACAACCTCACACACATTACAACTGAGGGGCAGATACAAGAAGACCATCTCAAACTGTGAGAGTTCATGGTTATTCTAATATAAGAAGCCCAAGAGGTATACCTGTAGCCTTCGATCAGTGAACAGAATCCATTCAGCAAACACCCATGGGCACAGCAACTACCTAATAGATGCTGCTTTTAAGAAAAACAACCTAGTTGTCACAATAAAAAAAAAAAAGACTGTCTAAGCATAACAAGCACACTTGAGGAAGCACTGAAACACTTTTGTAATTTCCTGGACACCAACTAATTTTCTAGTCTTCCTCATCCACACCTAGACCCAGGCTTTCTTCCAACAAGAATTAAAATAAATTTTAACTTCTATATACATTATTATGTATAAGTATGTGTGTGTATATAGGTTTGTGTGCACAGTAGCAAATCTAGTAGCATTTTCACAGGAGAAAAGAGGAAAAGGAAGCTAGAAAAGGTTTACTATCTAAAGCTCATTGTCTTATGCAATCACAGCCAGAGACCAAATGAAAACAGTTTTCAGTAGAGACAGATTTACTCTTTTATTGCAGACATTAAGACAACAAACAGATCAGCAATTAGTGAATCCACTCAAAGTACAGGTATGCTTACAAGAAGCATGACAGTTTCCACTACTGCCCTACAGTTCACCAGTTACCATAGAAGTAGTTCACACCAACCTTTTCCACTAGCTTTCTCAGTGAAAAGATGACAATCCTTAAAAAACATGAATGGAACTTAAAACAAAAATCAGGTTTTAAATACAAAATCCTTGTCTCTTAAGAGTAAATTAATAAATGTGTTGTGTCTGTTCCTCAAGAGGACCAGCAGTTGTCCTCTAAATGATGAAATGGAGTTTAATCTGATACAGTGTTCTGACATAATGTTCTCATTGTCCCACGTTTCTATTTCTTTAATGGAATTTCTAGCTTAGCTAAATACATTTACTTCTAGAACTCTTACTGCTCAGAAAACGCTTGAGATTGAACACTAACTTTATCTGAAAAGATTTGTGCTGTAAGGCAGCAATCAAAAAGTTGAATATTTAGCATAGCCATGAGAAGAACAGGGTTCTCTCCGGGTTTTACTTTTGCCCTATGTCTAGATAATGTATGGCCACCAAAAAGGATTGCGTGCCTGCCTCCCAATCTTTTTTTCCCCACACACACTAAATCATTGAAATGGTCACAAAGTATATTTAGGACACCATCAAGAAGCCAAGTAATTAAGGAATTCTTTCCTTCATGTGGAAATTCAGTGAAGATCTCCAAAACTAAAAATAATTCTGTTTGGTCCAGTCTTTATCAAACCAAATTACATTTGTTATACAACCTGACATCCTTATTTATTCAGTAAAGATTGTCCTATACATCTTCAAATTGTAGGGTTTTTTAAAAAAAAAAGAAGTCAATAGCTTCTACAGTCTGTCATCATCTTGATAACAAAAGGAAGAGAGAGATTTTTATACTTCAAAATCCATATCCAGGCCTTGTCCACAAAATTTATTACCATCCTACTCTGTAGTCACAGTAAATAAGAGTTAAAAAAATAAAAACGCACTACAGAACAAGTGGCAAGTCATCATGAACATTACACCCCAACAGCTCATCTCACTACGATCTGAAACACGAAATGCAGTCATTTTCCCTCCCCCACTAAGGCACTCCTATTTAACATAACTGTACCGAACCAGGGTATTTTCCTTAATAAAACAACCATTATACTAAAAACGATGTTATTCCATCAAATAAAATTATTACAAATGAAATTAAGGTCCTAGGATGGCATCTCTGTTCATTGCCTGTTCAAAACCTGACATAACCAAGGAGCCCAGAAGAGGCTAGAAGGTGCGTGGCTGGGCACCAACCAGCCTTGCTGACGGGGACCTGGGTGTCCTGGTGGACAACAACGCCGAACTCGAGTCAGCACTACATCGCTGCAGCCACGAAGGCAAATCCAATCCTGGGCTGCATCCACATACCTAGGATGCATCATACCTAGCAGAGGTAGAGACATAACCATCCCACTCTACTCGGCCCTTCTCAGGTCACACCTGGAGTACTGTGTCCAGTTCTGGTCCCCACAATACAAAAAGTACATGGACAGACTGGAGATGGTCCGAAGGAGGGCCATGGAGATGATCAAAGGGCTGGAGAGCCCTTTAAGGAAAGGCTGTAGGAGTTAGGCCTCTTCTCCCTGGAGAAGAGAAGGCTCGGGGGGACCTTGTCACTGTGTTCCAGTACTTAAAGGTGGGGGCTACAAAGCGGATGCGCCTCTCTCTTCACAAGGAGCCACACAGAAAGGACAAGGGGCAGCAGATACACGTTGCACTGGGAGAGGTTTCAGATATAAGAAAGAAATTTTTTACAGTGAGAACAATCAATCACTGGAACAACCTTCCCAGGAACATGGTGGAATCTCCATACTGGAGGTTTTCAACACATGGCTAGACAAGGTGCTAGACAATCTCATCTAGGCTCCCTTTCCCACCAAACGTTGGACCAGAGGATCTTTCAAGGTCACTTCCAACCTGGGCTGTTCTATGATTCTGTTCCATGGAAAAGGCATGAATCTTGGCAAATTTGTATGATCAGATAATTCTTTGATAACAGATGTCCTGACACTTACAGGACAATAACTACTTTCATTATACAAATCTGCAAGTAGACCTCTACAGAGTATTAGAAATTCTGGAGCCATTCCCATTTCAGAAATTAAGTTTATTAGAGGTGCAGGATGTTTTCTTACTACATGACACAGAGTTCAAAACAGAAAGATGAACACACTTTGTAATACGCATGCTACTTGACACTGAAATTTACTCTAGATTCCATTGCATCCCACAAAAAGTCTTTGATATGTGTTTTATTATCACATTACAAAGGTGAACATTGGACTGACTCAGGCATTCAAGATCAAACACGTCACAACACCTTCTTTACACTAAATTTCTGTAATCTCAATACATGCAGTTATTTACTCCTTTACAAAAGAATTATTAGTATTATATCTAGACAACTAAAATCAACTTTGTTTCTTTCAGCTGAATTTTTCTGTATATTGTACTCTTTAAAAAGGCACAATGTTAAGCACCTGAAGCCTACATACACTAAGTGGGCAAATAACTAAGATAGAAAGTTACAGCTCTGCAGTATAGGTAGCTTAATGAAATCTTAAAATTTGACAGAAACAGGAAGAAAAAGCTCCAATTAAAATATTCTTAGCAAGAAGAAGAAAGGCTATTAAGAAAGAAGGCAAGAGCAGCAATTACCATCAACATCACATTTTGAGTAAATATTCAAAACAACACTGCGTGGACTTCCTAAGCTGATCCACCCTAGGATATACATCCACTCTAGGATATCCACATATTGTGGCCTCAGACCACTGGTGGTCAAAAAAAAAAAAAAGCCCATTTCACATATATACTGTTCCACCCTCACCCTCTCACCCTTGGAAAAAAGCTAATGAAAAACCTTGGGGAGGATTTGCAAAACCTCTGCAAGCAAAAAATAAATGAAGCTAATGAAACCCACTGTAACACTGTGCAAGATGGGTATTTTTAGTCTCCTCAAAGTTACTGGAAGAGGCTGAAAAACACTGTGGTAGACAAGCACTGACAAACAAAAGCAGTGGATAATTTTCAGATATTAAGATTCCATAGTAATGTCATATATCCAAAACCTTGATAGCTGTACAATACCTGTGGGTCCAAGTAGTTAGTCATCCATCTAACATACATACTCTTCACCACTATAAAGCATTACCACATGGTCTCTATCACCTGTGCTAAAGTACTGCTTAAATACAAACCCAAAAAACCCACTCCACAAGAAAACTGCATTTTGAAAAGTCAATCTTGATATATGGATTTATGCATTTGTATCTAAGTATTCAACACACTTAATCCTCTCTTCATACATCCACACATTATCATCTGGATTTTTACATACAAAACTCTAACCTTTAACTTTGGATAAAAATTTATAGTAAATGTGTTAAAGGTGACCAATCTCTGATTGGGTATTCATGTGGGGTTTGTCATATTCACTTAGAAATAAAGTCAAGCAAAATAAAAGTATCCAAGATCACAGTTTGTTCCAGTTGAAGCCAATACTAGTCTGAATATAAAGAAGAGCCTACCATTCTGCTGAATGCAAAAGGCAGACATACCTGAGGCCATCTCTTACATAACTGGGTTCTGTCAGCGCTAAAGGACAGTAAACAGGCTGGTCTATCTGTAAGCAAATTTACCTCTGAACACAGACTTGGGCATCTTTCAAAAATGCTGTTTCACAGACCTCTCTCAATGACGATGTCCATTTTAAGGAGAAATAGTTCACATGGAACCTGAATTAACCATTTTGATTATACATAAAAAAAATACATAAGCAGTTTGTATACACTGCATGCAGGTCCATCTATTATAACAGTTAGCACTTGATTTTGTTTATCTTAAAATAGCGAGATATTATTCTTTTCCAGTAGCCTGCACAACTTAATTCAAATTAAGGCCATACCAAGTAGATTTTATTATTACATGCAATTTTAGATACAGTCTTGATTCAAGACAAAGTGCCTTGTCTTCAGAACATGAGCCACTTAACTTCTACTTTCTTATTTTTCCACCCTATTATGTAAAGAATATGGATTCACCTTCACCAGTTCTCATTGACTTAAGGGGTCAACACTGAGCAGTTACAGGACCGATCTCACAGCCTTCTATGGTAATTAAGGTCATAACAGACAAAAAGCTATTCAGCGTTAAAGAGCACTATAATTTTTTCTTCTTCTTGTGTCATCATCTTAATACTCTTCAAACAAAAGCCTGCTAGTAAGCTACAACACGATACAACTCTCCTAGCCAATTCTAGAAGAGGAATCCTGCAGTTCCTTTGAAGCACATTGTTACCAGCAACAATGGAAGTTGCTCTATAAAGCCATGACCCGGCAGAGAAGGGTCTTCCTAAGAACCACAGTTAAAAAACAAAACAAAACAAAACAAAACAACCAGCTTTGGATTCAAAACCAAGTCACAATTTTCATGTAATGAACAAGTTCACTACAGGGAACTTATGGTACAGAATTTCCACCCCTCAAATCAACATTTTCATTTGCAGCTACTGTGCATTTAATGTGCATCACACACACTGTATGGCTCTAACACACTAGTACATGCTGTAGCAGTTGGATTTAAAGTAAGGCTAGGAACAGGACAAAGCAGATACTTTTGTTGAGGCTGTCATCTGAAGTAATGTCCAATGCCGGCTTTACTTTGGCGGGCCTAAACGATTTAGCCATATGCAAGGAGACTCAAAAACTTGAAAGGAGTTTCCCTTTCATAAAGAAGCATAACACAGAGTAGGAGGCCTCCATAGCATAAAAGTGGTTTGAAGAGAAAAGAAAACGTATGTAGTCAAAATGACAGCTCTGTTGCCTATGGTAGCAAAACCACTGTTTCCCGAGGCAACTGAACAGATTGGGCCACTGCATCTGAAATGCCAACTCAGTATGGCAAATGGCCAGCTACTGACTGTGCACCTTGACTTAACAGTAGCCAGTTTCTTCTGCAAACAAAAAAAGAGTACCAGTTCCATGCTTAATAAGTGTCTGTGAAAGCAAACTTTTGATAAACTCATTCAGCAAGACATACCAAGGCAGCCCCACTAAGAAGTGTATTAAACACTATCATCTAAGTAGAACAGAAGTTTATTAACAAGGCTAGGACTTAACTGAAAGCTACAAAAACAATTTTGAACCTAGAGTTACAATAAAATTTAAGCTATTTCTGTTTTCAAAGTGGCAAAACAAATCCAAGTAATGTTACAAACCGACTTTGCAAAATGTTTTTAGAAACAAGGAAACCCATCCAATCAGACTGCATATCTTGCACATAAAATTTGTTTCCATTGCAATAACTCTAACTTCACACAACTGAAAGTATAATGCAGCTTTCATACAACACTGGAGGAAACAACAGTAGCAGAACAGGATGTGAACAAAAGTTAGCTGTCAAAGCCTGACAACCACTACACCAGCATTTCATCCTACATTATTTTTACCCATCTCAAAGGGGAAAAAAACCCATCATAACTAAAAAAAACCAAAACCAAAAAACCTCCAGGGTCAGGGATGTATTATTATTTCTTTCTATAGAAATCAGAAAAAAAAAAAGACCTTACCCCTTGAATCATTTACACATAGCAATATCTGTACCCCATCACATATATATCCACCCATCCACCATACTCTGCTTCCCAGTTCTAAAGACTGGCCATCTAGGAGGAGAGGGGGATAAGAAACATCAGGATGCATGTTTCCCTCTCGGAACACAACAGGTAGACTGGATCCCTAAGCAACAAAAGTAAAGACAAGAGCCTACTGGTGACTTAATGAGTCACCAATGAAGTCTCACTGAACAAAATACGGTATAAGTTAGTGAGAGAAGCATGTAATCCTATGAGGAGAGAAAACAAAATAGGGAGGAGTCCAAAGCCACATCATCCTAGGAAAGAGCAGTTAAAGTGGGAACACTATAGAGATGGAAGAACGTTCCTACATGGTTTAGGGAAAACAGGTATTGTCAGAATGAGAAAAGATGAACTGAACAGTGACAAGAACATGAATGGTTAGCAGAAGATGGGGAAAAAAAACAGACCGTGACTTCTGTCTGTTTCTGCAAGACCAACAGAGATTTAAACAAAAAACAAACAGACAAACAAAAGATGCCGGTATTGGCACTGCTGGCAATTAGACACATCTGGGAACGGGAAATAATCTGGGAGTACCGAGCAGGAGACAGCAGGATGGGCGTATCAGGCTGTCAGCAGAGCAAGAAAAGGGACTGCCTGTAGACGGGACAATGCCGCCAGAAAGGAATCACAGCACAGAACGCACAAGGAGAGGAAGAAGACGGTGAAGACGAGAGAATTGGGGGATGCCTCAAAAGGGACACGAGGGCTGCGAAGACCAAGCCTGTGCAGAGCCCCCGAGCAGCGGCTCCCCCGCGCCGGGCGCCGCGGCCGCCCCCGCAGGCGGGGTCCCGGAGGGGAGGAAGGCCGGCCCGGGTGGCACGGGGAGGCCCTGCCCGAAGGGGGCTGAGCCCGGAGCCAGGGCTGGGGACGGTCCCGGGGGGCCGTGGCGACTCCCCCCCGTGGGAGGGCCCGGCCCCGGCGCGGAGCGGGCGGGGGGTGCGCTCCGCCGGGGCTGCTGCCGCCTGTCCCGCCGGCGGCGGTGGGAGCGGGGGAGCTCCCCCGCGAAAGCAAGCGGTGGGGCCGGGACAGCGCGGGGGCAGAGGGGCCGGGCCGCGGGACTGCCCTGACGACGGGCGTTACGGGGCGGCGGCGAGGAGAGCCCGAGGGAAGGACAGACAGCGCAGCTGTCCCGGGGGTGAGGCTCCGTCCCGGCGGGTCGGGGGTCCCCGTACTCACTTTTTGTGGGGCGGCGGGTGCTTGTCCCTCCTGCCGGCCGCCGCGGACTGCTTGGGCCGCCGCCTGCGGGCCTGCAGGGCCAGCACTGCCGGGGAGAAGAGAACAGCCGGGAGCCGGCGTGAGCCGCGGCCGCGCAGCCCCCCGCTCCCGCCCCGCCGCCCGCCGCAGCTCGGTACCTTTGCGCGAGTTCATCGCCCCGCGCCGCACGCTCCTCCTCGGCGGCCGCTCCGCTCCGCTCCGCTCCTCCTCGCCTCGCCTCGCCTCGCCTCGCCCGGCCCCGGCCCCGCCAGCCGCGACCGCGCGCCGGGCACCGGCCGGCAGCAGCGGCACCCCCGCGCCGCCGCCGCCAAGTGCGCAGGCGCGGCGCTGCCGGCGGGGCCGCGGCCGGAAAGGCGGGGGCGGGGCGGTGGCAGGTGGCGGCGCGCGCCCGGCGGGAACGCACCTGAGGCGCGGAGCGGCCTGGCCTGGCCTGGCCTGGCCTCGCCTCGCCTCCCCTCCCCACCCCACCCCACCCGGCTCGGCCCGGCCCGGCCCTCAGCGCCTTCCGCAGGTCCGTATCTGTTACGAGGCAGCCGCCGAGGTGGGCTGTGTCGGGCCGTCGAACCAACTGGGAATGAATTTTGCCAAACACCGCTTCCCTTCCCAGGCGTCCGGGGCCGCGGCCAGAGCAGCGAAGCGGGCCGCGAGCCGTGAGGAGGAGAGAAGCGGAGGCCGTGGCGGTGGCCGTGGCCGTGGCCGTGGCCGTGGCCGTGGCCGTGGCCGTGGTGGCGGTCTGCCCTCTTGGCGGCAGCCGGGGCGAGATCAGCTTTAGCTTGTCCCAAGACCTGTGTGGGGTTAGATGCCACAACCAATTAACCTCATGACACGAATCCAGGGAAATTAGATTTGCTTAATTCCGAGTCTCACCGAGTTATTTGAATGTCACGATGGACGACAACTAGCAATTGTTATTTTCCTGCTGACGGCATCTTGTTACCGGGCTCTATTCAGATTTGGCCTAATAATGACCTGCTGAAAAATGCCACTTCTTATTCGTCCTATGCATAGCATGGCTTAATTTTTGACAGCATTATGACTGAAATTTTGTGTCATCTATAACTTAAATGCCTGGTGCAGATGACCTGGGTCATATCAAAAACTCCAGTATGAGTGTGAGGCTTGTCTGGCTTATCTTCACGTGGGACTGGAGTTCAAAGGCATCGTAACTGAAAGACAACAGGGAACAGTCATTAAATTTTGAGGCAGAACCACCTCCATAAATGGCAAGACAAAGAATCCATAAGGATGAAGATCTAAAAGCAGCTGCAGTCAAGGTATTATGAGAGTGAAGGGAACTGTAATCGCTGGTCTTAAGTAATTGGATCATTGAGATTTCAACTAGACAGAAAATTGAATCCCTAGTTATGGGTAGTTCAGCTTAGGGGTGCGACAGGAACAGAAGGATAAAGCTAGACAACTCAAAGAGGAGGTACCACATATATAATACTTTTTTTATCTGACTAGAGAGCCTGGTGAACAGCAAACAATAGGACCATGAAGTTCCCAAACTACAGTTCTCATGAGGCACCACAGCTGTGTTTCTAAATCATAACATTTTCTGTGTCCCATCCTCCATCATAAAAGAACACAGGAAAAAAACATTTCCAGTATCAACTACTACTCGGGTAAAGTGCAATGTTGGTATGTTACGTGTCTCCCTTGTTGTGGTTAGTCTTCTGGTGATATTTTAGTGTGATAGGTCAGGCAACAGAACACTGTTCTGAAATTTTGAAGGCTTTCTGCTGAGAAAGTTTAGATGCATGAAAATTGCATGTTAAATGTTGAATGTGAGAAAGCAGATTACGTATTTACCCTTTGTTTCCAGGCTAATTTTAACTTCACAGGTTAAATTGTGCTCCTGCATGAATACTTGTGCCTGTAGAGAGAATGGTAGAGACAAGCAGCTGATGATGGAGAAAATGGTGAGAATGCTTTTTTCTTTGTCAGGGCAGTGCTGTCTTAGAGTTACCTTGTAGCTATAGCTATAGAGCAGAAACCATGTCAGGGTCCCAATCATCTTTTCAGCTACTCATGTGCAGTTCTATTTACTTCAATAGGAGGTTTATATGTAGAACTGATTGGACAATTGGGTCTTAGCTAAGTACAGTGAGCTTTGCTTACATCAACAGGATTATAAATTTGCCAAATGTGGAGTCAGGAAGGAATTTCCCTCACGACCATAATGTCAGCAGCATAATCAGGGTGAGGGAACAATCTGCTAGCACAGAGAGAAGGAATTACGTTGGAACCAGGTGGATGTATACTACACACTCAATTTCTTTCAATTCTAATGGACTCATATTTTGGGACTCTATTCTTCCTGGGTTTTGTTCTTTTCTTCCCCACCTCCCCTCACCCCTGAAGAGCCACTCAGAGGATGCTCATGCAGAAGTGCAAAAAAATCACTGAGACTCTATATGTATGTATAGAGGATTACCATGTGCAGTTAGCTAACTGGAGAGTAAATTAGGGTCAGTAGAGGCTAGATGTATTTCAGAAAAGGAAGGGGAAAAAAAAAACACCACCTTATTTCTCAGACTCTTGAGAGTGTAACTCCCTTCCTGACACAAACAGTAAGTGAAAATTCAAAAAATTACAGAAACAATTCAAGGTATGTGGTGGTTAAGAATGGATCTACCCTGGATTATGTTTATTTGAATCCACTCATTTCAGTCAAATTCTCCATCCTTATTTCAGTATATGTCTTATTGTGAGTAACTTCGCTTTTTCAAAAATAAATGATGAATCAAGAGAGAAGACAGACTAAATAGGAAAAGAAGGCATTTGTAAAATCAGTATACAACATAAATAAAGAACAGTGGACTGGGTCAGAATGTATCTGTTTCTGGCTGTCTCTCTTTGAACATAATATAGGACCAGGTGTCTGTTTTATTACAAGGATTACCATAGAGCTCATTCACTCTGGGGAAGGGCGCTATGAGATTTAGGTGATATGACTTACCCAGAAAGGAGGGACGACAGCAGATTTAGATGATCTTAGGTGCAAATACCAGGGGAGAAAATACCAAATTATGGAATGATTTTTTTACCTGTTTATAATACAGTTTGGACCAGTCACCTGACACCCCTCAGATGTTTGGTTTGCTCCTTTTTCACCTAGCTTTGAAATATACCACTTACACAAGACTACATTAACTTTTCAGATGTGAATGGAATACATTTGTACAGAATAAAAAGTTACCTAGCAGCAATTCTGTAAATGTGATACCATCATCTTTCTGAGTATAATTCAAAACTCTTCCTTCAACAAAGGGATGTTAGAAGATTTTGCCCTGATTTCTGTACCAGTTCCTTTCAGCACTGCTTTTCCCACTGTGTGGTAGCATGCTCTCTCAACTGTACTTTCCCAGAAATCAGGATATGACCCAACTTCACGCTGCTCTTGCACAGAATGGAACAAACAAGAATTAACACATAAGGCAGAGGAATAAAAAAAAAAATGGGGGGTGGAAAAAGAACAATGTAGTGAAAGAAAATTCCCAATTAAAGGAGAGTTCTTATTAATATGCAAGTCCAGCCTTCTCATCCTCTCGCCTTTCATGGCTGTCTCTTTTTCCTTCAGTTCCCACCCCCATTCCGCATTTCTTTAAGTATGATACGCTTGTGTAGGCATACAAACAATGAGTCTGTCCTTCTCTTGCTCACTTAAAGAATTTTCTGGCTACTGAAGTGCTTTTTTTTCCCCTCTAGTATGTAAACAAAGCAAAGAGAAGAATTCTCAGCTTGGTTTTGAGCAACACAGACACCAGACTTAGAGATAGGAAGTTATTCAGCAACAGTAACTAATAAACTGGGTTTGCTTTTAAAGTCAGGAGGACTGCTGGCTCATCACTGCTTGAGTATAGCCAGTTAACATTAATACGAGCAATGCACACGTTAAACAAGAAAAGTAGGCTTGTTACCTCAGTAGTGTAACTGGAGAAGGAATAGCAGGAAGCATGAGTTGGGATTTCCAGAAAAAACAGGAGGTCAGAAATTCCTGAATTTAGATTCCTGGCTCATTCACTGATTCATTGTGCTCTGTTTAAAGTAAATTACATGACTCACCTGACTCATTTTCTTCATCTGTAAAATGGTACAGTGTATGCCAGCTGCACAGAGTTAACATAGGTAGAGAATTCTTGTTTATCAAGTAAGTTGGGATTACTAATAAAAGAAGAAAGATGTAAAAGACAAAGCAGACCAGTTTAACACAAATTTGATATGAAATTAAAGACTTACCTATACCCAGAAATAGCTGCATCAACCCAGATATGTATTGTACATAGTGTAAAATAGGGCATGAACTGGCACAACTTAACTCAGATCTGAAATAGGATTAAAACAGACTGTGGCAATATTTTAATGATAATATTTCTTCTAATGTTGAAGTACCCAGATTTCCAGAATGACTCATTCTAGCTTCCCCCATTACTTCCAGCAGGCTCCCAAACATCCCTTGAGTTAAACTTCCTCCGGTTTCCTGGGTCCTTGTCTTAAATTTCTTCATTAGCCCCCTCTTCACCTGGTTCTCAGCTCTTTACCCAGCTTGCCCTTCTCATTTCAACCTCTCTCATGTCCTTGTTCCAATCTATTGCCTTTTTTTTCCCTCTCTTTAAATTTGATGGTTTCTTCCTTCATGCTGATTAAAGGTCAGCAAGGGAAGAGAGGATCACTGAAAGATTAGCGACTGCTTTCAGTTCCCTGATCAAACACAACACAAGCAATTATAGGGAAAGTTCTTCAGCAGTGATGCAGTGTGGTTTGGACTCATGCCTACTGTTTCTCTCTGAATTGCAGCTATGCAGTCTGGTCATGCGTGTGAGAGATTTATCCACTAAGTGAGCGTGGAATATTTTAAGACTTAAGTATTAAACTCTCCCATATCTCTATCCAATGCGTGCAAAATGCTGTTTTACAAAGTCTCATAATTTGGCCAAATTTGAGAAGATTTTCATGGGGATTGCAAAGGCACATCTTTGATATTAAGGCCTCTTTCTATGAAATCTCATCTTCCTACTTGAAGGTAGGGATTGCCAACCAGTGAGATGAGAATCCATTAGAAATCAGATGCAGGGCTTACCCAGTTTCCTTTTCTCTTGGCTTGGACTACACAAACAAGAGTCACAATGCAAACAACAAGGGACCAACTATAAGCTCAAGCTTAATGTAAGAGGAAGCAATTGACTCATTTTCTCTTGAAGAATAAAGCCTCTTTCTTCTCCACAACCTCCCCTGTACTTTTACTCAATACAAGATGTTTTCACAGCCTTCAGAAAAATCAGACACCAGCTGACTAGTAGGATGATGGCATGTTATGTCAGTAGTGCCCCAGATGTCCTTTCTTCACACATCCTTCAGTGTGACATCGCTACAACACCCTCTCCAACACCCTTCTGGGAAATTAACAGCCATTACCCTACCGCATCTCAGCAAGGACCAGTGTTCCTTTACAAACCTTCTGGTTACAATACATTCTGAAATAAACTTCTGTTAGTGGAATGGCCAGTAAAGAAGCACTGGCCAAACTGGTTTGTCTGGGTACAGTTTGAAAACTTCATCTTGACAGCTGAGTAAGCTTGTCCTGTTTTGTAGGAAGCAACCCTTTGGTAAACGATGGCTCAGTTACACAGGCAACATGCATTAGCAGCTACAGTTATCAGTACACTATTGTTTACCATTAAGGCCCAGAACAGTGCCACTTTTGCTTAATTAGTCTTGACTGCGTGCTGGAGCCAAGGAACTACTGTGCTAGAGGGGCATTTCCAAGAAGTGACTCAGGATTCTTTTAATATGATCAAAACAACTTTCTTTAAAAAGTATGAATTATTTCATTACTCAGCATGGGATATTTCATCCCATATGATTAAAATTTTACTAAGTTAACAGTAACTGGATCTTACAAAGTGAAATGTCAGCCAGCTTCAATAGTCATAGGCATTACCAGCCTGGTTCATAATGTGTGAACTAGCCATTCAGTTTCGTTCTATCTGGATATGTCTATACCATATCTATACCATGTAAAACAGCAAAATGATTTTTTTAAAAGCAGAAAATGTTACAGCTAATCGTTAAAATACAAGCAGAACTGGCTTGGCTTGTTAGCCAACCAGTATTTCTTTCCAGCCTTCACAAAGAACATTCATAAATGAACTTTGTTGCTTTTAAAGAACCGAATAAAGACTGATTATCCACCTCTAGGCACATGAAATTCCCTGTGCTCCTACTATAAGATCCATAACATCAAATAACAGTGAAAATATTATAAACAGTCAGCTATGTTCATTCAAAGCACAGATAATTAATCCATTGCAACTTGGCCTTGTGCTTTGTTTCTTAGAAATGAATTCAGTGGGCTTGATTTTTTGGGTTTGATTTAATCATGTTTTACACCCACTTTGCCATTCATTGTAGTCACACAAATAACTGTGGTAGGAAATATTCACATGCTTTTGCCTTCAGAGCTGCAAAGTATTATAAAAAACATTAAGAATGTAAATATTGTCACCAAAGAGTATGTCTTCATTGCAGTATTTACTCAGGCCAGGCCTTTAAATTCACTACGATGTAAAACTGCATTCACACAATATATCCATCTGTTTACACTAACTTCTAAGTATTGGGATTTTTATTCACCTTCCAGAGCACTCAGTACTTTACTAGCTGGGCTACCCTGATACAGAGGGGGATTAAGCACAAAACTAAAGGATTATGGCTATTTCATTTCCTAGTGAGGAAGAAATCCAGTGTAGGGCAATGATTTCTTCTTTGTCCAGATACCTGACTTTAACCTGTTTTGAAAATAAGGGCTTTTATTCCCTTCAAACACTAGTTACAATAGGCATATAAATCCATTTCCTAAAATCTCCTCCTCTGTCCTAATTTACGCATTATTCTTCAAGTAAGAACACAATTGCAGAAAAAGCAGAATGGCAAGAAACTGCAAAATGGTAACAGAATGCACATCTGATTAGTTGATGGTAGGATACATCCAAATCTATTTGTTTACCAATACGCTCAGTGCTGTTTGCATTCCATGGAACAATGCACTGTACCATTTCTATGGGGACAGAAGCAAGAAATGATACTGTGAACTCAATACACTGCTAAATCCAGTGCATACATTCAGAGCATGCTGCTTATCACTGACAATCCAGGAGAACAGAGTGTGCCTTTTATGTCTCTTCCTTTGAATTGTAGTTGAAAACCATGTGGAAATGTGATGTTGTCAATGGTTTTGTCGACATACCGATTTGTCTAATACTGTTCTGGTTATGGCACCTTTGCCCGCCCTGTTCAAAACTTTGAATAAAGCTCTCTGTCTCTTCTTTCTTTCCCCAAAATAATACATAGTTCAAGAATTCTGTTATGTACTGTATGAAATAGTCCTGGAAATCTACCTGCAAATAAGAAAAATATGCGAAAACCTTACTTGCAGTGAAATTAACAGTAATCTCAATTGTTGTTTTGGTTTTAGTTTTGTTGGGTTTTTTTAATCTTTGCTGGATCAGGGTCCTTTTCACCAAATATGTACCTGATTTTGCCCACAGAGAGAAGAAAAGAAAAAAAAGTATCACCACTGTAACACTTTGTACCATACCAAGCCTTAAATTAATATTTTATGTGCTTATTATGCTTTCATTTCATCTCTCTTTTCTGTTTAGAAAGTTATATCCCATGTTGCCAGTCTACAGAGCCTACAGTATTTCATATCAATGCGTTCCTACACAGAAATTGTGAGGGTTAGGAGGCCCTTATGAGGGACTGGGACTGTCAGATAAAAGGGATGTTTACCAGTTATGGTTTCAAACAGCAGTGCCATGAGAATATATTAATCAGCTGGAGGTCCCAGACTGGAAGAAGAGACAATTTTTCCTGGCATCTGGTAGAAGACTGTTAGAATCTGGTGACCGATTAGCAAACCGCTGAGTGGAGAGAGCCAATGAGCTGTAGCACAGACACAGGAAGTTAGCTCGCTCCAGCAATTTCACTGACCACTGTGATTTTCTCATATTTCAATCATTTGTAAGACTCATCCAGCAGGAACAGGGAAAATACACAATTGAACATTAAAAGGATACTGAATAAGGATGCCAAGGCTAGCTAAAAATAAATCTGATTCTTATCTTTTTGGCTGGAAAGCATACTCTGAACTAAAAGTGACAGGAGACCAAACACTGCAAGCACAAAATTGTTTCTTCAATTAATACAAGTGGGACTTGCTGTGGACACTCCCTGGAACAGTGCTTTAATGCTAGTACCTGTATAACACTCACAGAATTCAGTAGGTACAGGTAAAAAGATAGGCACTTGGTTCTTGCTAAGCCTCAAATCCCAGCATTGAGTAAGTTTAATAGTTACCAGTTAAACCAGGGCTAGAGTAAATCATTAATTGCATAGGTAAATTTTCCTCAGTTGGAATTTATATCGGATCATATGTGCACATACCCACTAGAATGAGGGGCCCAAGGGGGAAAAGGAGACGGGAGTGATGCAACTTTTGTCCCTGACCAAAGGAAGGGTCATACTATGCCATCTGCTGTCCCCCACACTAATACCTGCATAGGTGATACTGTGGTGATGCTGTACTTCTATCCATAACAAAGAACAGACCTTCTACCTGGTGGCTCTGTCATGAGTTCTGTTTCTGTGTGAGTCCATGCTTTGATAAATCCATGGTCTCTGTCCATTTGGTTGTTTTTGAAGTCTGCTCCATATCTAGGTTGCCAATTCACTACCTCTGCTGCAGGAACTTCCTACAGTATACCGTTTTTTTGCCCCAGTCTAAAATCTGAGACAAACTGTTCTGCCTCAAAAGCTGTCCAGTGTGATTGTGCCAGTAGATGCATTTTATTTTCTTTTTCAGGCATTGAATTACTCCCTGCTTGATCCTTTCCTCCTCAAACTTACCAAAAGTAATAATCTGTAAGAGTGTGCCATCCAGAATTAATCTTCTTTGCTGTGCTCACCCCAGAGGACTACTAGAAGGTTGTGCAAATCTCCAGCTAGCTCACAGCATGCTGGAACACAGCTGTCCCAGAGAGTCTCTTTTTGCATTGCTTGAATAAAATAGCTGTACAGAAATGGAGAAAGTCATGTGAAAACAGGGACTTAAACCGCTGTATTGTCCCTCGTGCTCTGGAGGCAAATGGAAAATAATAAGTAGACAGACAAAAATAGAAGTTGCACTGAATTGTTAAAGGCCCTCAGAATAATATTACAGTGCACATGCTGTAATTCATGTTCACACTGCAAACAGGTGGGATGGACACCAAGTAAGCAAAACATTAATTTATCCCCTTAACTGTGCAGATAAGACTAGGCTCAGAGGGCTTCAAGAACATTTCCTAATATGACTTTTTCAGGAAGAGATCACAAGGTATGAAAGTATAAGCCCTGTTTCCTTTCCTGTTGCATTTTTGGACATCAGTGGTGTTGCGTAACTCTTAACTTTTCCTCTCTCTGAGAAGAAATGGTTCAGCTTTTCATCATAGCCTAGTAATTTTACTTTTCTGCTGTCAGGATCAAACATGCCTTCCTAAAATTTTTTTAAATGCCCACTGCAGACAAAGGTACAGGCGCAACTTCCATAAGCAGGTCTGTGTTAGCTTTTAATGAGCCAGTTTGGGTACTACAGCAGCAGCCTGTTACCAGTGACCTGTGGTTATTCTGCGCTAAATTATTGAATTAATGAATTAGTAACCTAGAAAATTAGCAGGCTACACTGCTGGTTAAACTCAAGCTAACTAGTTAAAGTTAGCTTAAATATGTTAACACAAGCTGTAGTTACATAGGATCTGCAGAGCTGAGAACTATTTCTGTGATCTTAGACCCTAAATTACAGTCTTTCATGTAGCAATACATTGCAGTCACATTGGCCAGTAGATCACTGGAGTTGATCTGAAATTCAGGACCTGGAGTCCCCAGCCTTACATTGAAATGAAATCCAGCCATGCTCGACCTTCTCCACCACCTGGTTTCGATGGGTGGAATAAGAATTGGGCATGAGGCCAGAAAGCAGCTGTATCACGCTCTGGTCTGCTCTCTAATCTGGAGGAACTAAGGGACCAGGGTTAGGGTATATTGTGCAGCACAACGCTTCAGCAGTTTAGACAGGACTTGAGAAAGTTTAGACCGTTTTAGATTAATAATGAGTTTGTTGAATACTGTGTGTATAAAAATTCTTTTTTTCTGAATTTAGTCACTGCTTAATCATGCCTCCCCAGCAGACAGTAAAAGAGCATAGATTTTTCAGATTCTTTCCCTGTTTTTCTGAAAGTAGCATATCATTAATTTCCTGTTTCTTAAGAGTTACTTTTGTGTGGGCTTTCTAGGCTAAAAGGATAATCCCTATTTGTATATAGGAACAATTCACCCCATATATTTAAGCACTTAAAATTTAAAAATATCTCTATTTTTACTACATTCATCCTTCAAGGCAGGTTTAATTTAATTAATGAGGTCATGGTACCCTAACTCAAAACTTCTGTTTGCAATGTCTGGAAACTTTGCAAAACACCTATCTCAAAAGTTTCATGTTTGTTATCATGCTGCATTTCTGTTTGTTTTCTAAGCAATAAACCAAAGACATCTATTAATGAAGACCAGTCACTCAGTTAACCACAGACAGCATTTTTTATTCAAGCTGTGTTTAATTAAATTGGAAAATCATCCTTTTGTAGGGCCAAAGGATGTGTTGTATCTAAACAGAAATGTATGTCAAATTGCAAATTGCTCTCCCCTGTGTAAGTACTACAGCTTGCAACACAATCATTTTAAAATGCCAAGAATGCTAGCACCAGAACATTTGCAAATGTCAGAAATTGTTAGTTAGGTTCTTAAAGTTTTAACTCTAAATAACTTATTCATCTCATAACTCATTTAACCTCTTTCGAAATTATAATCTTAAGCTTTTTTTTCTGAAGTGGAAAATTATTTATTTGTACTGTGTGCAAGCAATCTAGTACTCTAAACTAACTAAAATATGTAAGTGAATCATCCCTAAAGCTACTTTAATTGCTATTTTACTCCTGTTTTCATTTTTTTATAGGATTTGCATTAGTATTTTCTTAGCGTATTTTCTAAGAAAACAAGGTTTGTTTGAAAGGTTGGTCCCCGCCTGATATTTTTTTAATTCATTGTCCAATTTCAAATAAAGCTGGCAGAAGGTTAGAAGTCTCAAAGTTACTATGAGGATACTAAGGATAGACACTATTAATGTCTCCATTGACAGCAAGGGAAGGAGAACTCAGGAGCCTTCCACTCTATTTGGCAGGAGCTGCTGCATCTTCACCAGCGAGTCAACCCATTCTCCTACTGGGGTTCAGGCAACAAGCTGGAAAAGGGCAACCAGAGGGCAAAGGTGGCATCTAGAACAATGTACAAATGAACTAGAAATATTACAAGGTGCGGGGGAAGGCATTTGAGATATAGAAGGGAGCTGAGGGTATTGGAAGGAAGTGCAGGAGGCAAAGAGAAAGACTGGGAGAATATTTTGATGGCATCATGGTAGGGAACCCAGGATATAATTTATCAAAAAATGACCTTCATTGGTTTTACTACTCATGAAACAAAGTAGTGGTTTCATAGGCCAGCATCTTCTTAGTACTTTTTAATGGAACCTATCTGCATCTTAATTGCCAAAGTTGTTTGAAAATGGGACTTCTGGCTGGGGTTTCTACATCTTTTCTTTAAAATGTACCTGTTTAACTTAGAATCATAGAATATCTCAAGTTGGAAGGGACCCATAAGGATCATCGAGTCCAACTCCCTGCCCCTCTCAGGACTACCTGAAAGTAAACCATATGACTAAGAGCGCCATTGAGATGCTCCTTGAATTCTGACAGGGTTGGTGCCATGACCTCTTCCCTGGGGAGCCTGTTCCAGTGACTGACCACTCTCTCAGTGAAGAACCTTTTCCAGTATGAACCTGAATCAGTATTTAAAATTAGAAGAGATTGGTATAAATTATTTTGTAATTTGGAGACTGTCTTGGGATTTCCATATCTTTTTCAAACTTGAGAAAACATGATTTGCAAATCAGAGAGTTATGGCTTTACAAATTTGATGAGTGATCAGGAATTGGTTCAACTGTCATCACATTTATTTTCACCTAATGAACATATTGTGATTTATAAGTAAGAGCGGTTTTAAAATGGGCATTGAACCTTACACCTTGATTCTGATTGAGGGATGCAAGAGAAATTGCAGGGTTATGATTCTAAGATAATACTTTCTGGTTTGCACCAAGTTCAGATCTTCTCATTTCTTCATTCGCGGATGTTGTGGTTTAGCCCCAGCCAGCAACTAAGCACCACGCAGCCGCTCGCTCACTCCCCCTACCCCGATGGGATGGGGGAGAGAATCGGAGGAGTAAGAGTGAGAAACACTCCTGGGGTGAGATAAGAACAGTTTAATAATTGAAAGAAAGTAAAATAGTAATGATAATAGTAACAATAAAATAATAATAATAATAATGATATACAAAGCAAGTGATGCACAAATGCAATTGCTCACCACCCGCCGACCGATACCCAGACAGTTCCCGAGCAGCGATCGCTGCTCCCCGGCCAACCCCCCCCAGTTTCTATACTGAGCATGACGCCATATGGTATGGAATAGCCCTTTGGTCAGTTTGGATCAACTATTCTGGCTGTGCCCCCTCCCAGCTTCTTGTGCACCTGGCAGAGCATGGGAAGCTGAAAAGTCCTTGACTAGCATAAGCAGTACTCAGCAACAACTAAAAACATCAGCGTGTTATCAACATTCTTCTCCTACTAAATCCAAAACACAGCACTATGCCTGCTGCTAGGAAGAAAATTAACTCTATCCCAGCCAAAACCAGGACAGTGGACTAGCTGAACTGCATTCTTCCCAATGTCTAAATTCTGTTCACATTTTTACCAGGGTGTCCCAAATATATTTGAAGTCAAATAAATACAGAGTTTTTGTGGGTATTCTTAGCTCGGAAAGTACAACTGTCTCTACATCAGTTATGTGAACTGTCTAGTCTTACAATAGAAAATCAGAATTTGGCATCTTGTTCTTTAAAGCAAATCACAGGTTTGTTAGTCTTAGCTGCAACTTTGCTTAAGGCACATTGTTTCAATTGCCGCCATGCAGTCAGTCAAGCTGCCTGCTTGTTGAGTGTGTATTTATATGGCACGTCTTGCTGAGAAAAACTGAGCATGCCTTTATCAATAAGGAGTTGAGCAGGGTAGTATTCATGCAACTCACCCTAGTCATGTCTGCAGTTTTTGTAAAAGTTACAAAAAACCTGAACTTAAAATCTTTTAACTTGGGTACAGCACTGTGAGCTGGTTACCTTGGACTACCTGGAGCTGATTCAGTTTTCCTCAACCCACCTGGATCAGAATCCTTCAACAAATCTGTCTGCAGTGTGTTGTAGGGCATTTTTTTCTCAGTATCACATCAATGGCAAATACTGTACACTGCTAGAGGATGCAGCTGCTGCCCACACACTACGTAAGTGCATTTCATAGAAATACACACTTAATATGGATTTTTTTGGAGGTAACTCTTCTGATTGTATCCTAAGTGAGTATGTGATTGAGAAGCTGTGTAGAGGGATGCTTCAAGATGTGGGAAGAAGCTTTTGTGGTTTATTAGACTATATGGTTGTCAGCAAGAGAGAAAGCATTGGAATACAATGCATTTGTACAAGATAATCCATATTGTAATTGCCACTCTATCCTCAACTGTATTTCTGTAGCAGGAAAACTAACACCAAGAAGATGAGGGGAATTATTATTTGTAGACCAGTGATGACTAACAGTGGCATGAAAACTTAATAGACCTATACAAAGAACAGTCTATCCACAGAGGAGTGCGTTGTGCATAGGAAAGTCACTGTGTGGAAATTGGCCACCTAGGCTGCTGTGTGATGTTGCAGTGCCGCAGTGAGCCACAGTGTTTCTGTGAAGGTTGTTTACTTAGCGTGACTATCATGATTTTCAAAGGGACTTTGATAATTCACTGGAGAGAGCTTTTCACGCTTTCTCAGTTTGTAAGGGGCAGTTCCAGACCCTATTGTAGGGAGGAGTGTAGAGCCAAATAGCTGCTGATTAATGCCTTCTGTTTTGTGCCTGATGAATTTTATGGATTACAGTGAATAAAAGGCTAATTTGTCTCCTAAAGCATATATTGATATAAATGTGATCACTTTTCTGCACTACCTAACTTGGGTTAATGGAGTGTTGCTTCAACGTATTGTGTTTCTGGCATGTTCTGACTGTAGCAATAATGTCTGTGTGGCCTGAACTTCCTATTCATTACAAATGGGTGAGCAGCAATAAGCACTTCATCAAACAGGTATTTCTTAAGCTGTCAAATTCAAAGCCTTAATAACCTAAAGAGCAGTGCAATCAGACCTGCCAACTGTAAACAATAAACACTTTTCTAAAATGTAGCATGGCTTACAAATCAAATAAAACTGAAGTTAGGTTGAACTGCAACTCAGTTGTAGTTTATGAAAGCATTAATATACAAAAGAATGAAGGCAGCACCAGTGCCTGATACCAATGGCCTGCTTTTCTGCTTTTTTCTCTTCTCCCTTCCTGCTTCTTTCATGGCCAGTGCAACACACTACAGGCATACGAAAGGAAAGGGCTGCAGGGTTTCCTGAAGTGTTCCAGTTAACTCTTTTCATGTTTGACTGCTAACTCCCGTGCATAGAGATTAGAGAGAGACTTCAAAAGATTTTAACGTCTTACTAAGAAGCTGAAGCAGCAGCAGAGCAAGAAGTAGGTGTTCATTGCTCCATGCAGAGGCCTGAACATGCACACCTACTGTCCCTGTGCGTTTGGCCCTTCCCTTTAGCTGCTACCTGTAAGAAATTCTTCTGAAATTCTTTGGTCTGCGCACACTTATACCTGAATTTGAAAAGATAATGTCATTTCCTTAGTTACTTTCCCCCCATAATCTCCATTCTTGCAAGCTGCTGCTTCTGTTCCTTCCTCTTTTCCTGCAGTAATTCAGAATTTTCTACTGAACTGTGGACCTAATATTACATGCCGTGCATTTCCACTTGGTCTTCTGTGGCAGGATGTGCTTACTGAGGCTGGACAGGAAAATGTGCAGGCTCTCCAACCTGGAGCCACAGACCGCAATGACAGTCCAGTCATTTTTTGTGTTTATGTGGGAGAAACAGACCCCACCACCACCTTCTACTTCTACAGAATAAGGCCATCAATCACAACTGTATCATGTTAGAATTTTTGCCCTACCCACACCCACAAGTAGCAGGCAAATATTGATTAACAATAGAAAAAAATCACAACATATTCTTTTGTTAATTTAGATATTATTTTTAAGAAAGGTGTCTTACTCTAGGAGAAAGCAATATGACTGTCAGTGAAACAGGTATCGGGGAACAGGAAAAAAAGAGTGAGTTTATTAGTCAAGGCTGTCTGTCTTTCATAGCAATTCAAAAACATGCATATTTTGGAAGCCACAGAATGATAAAAAGGTGTCTTTTAAGTCTTGGAAGAGGAGAGTGTCCTTTCAAGGATACAGTGGTGCTTTTCAGAAGATCAGTGACTGTGCAACATGTCTGTCAATGGAAGGCTCATTTCAGAGCAAACCTTGCTCTACCACTTCAGGTAGCTATTGACTAACATTACTGATTGCCTACAGTTCTTGTTGCATAAAAAATCTGTAAATATCACCTCTTTAATATGAGTTAAAATCAGGGGAAAAACCTAGACAAATTGCTTAAGCAACCACTTTTTGAATGGTGTCTGTTGAACCAGACTCCTCCCTTGCCACAAGTTAAAGGGAGGAGGGAAGAGAACTGTCTGGATTTTAGCATTGAGGGCTCGCTTGTCTGAGTTACCCCAGCTGAAACGGTGACTGGCCAATGGGACTTCAGCCAAAAACACTTCACCTCTCCTTCTCTCACGCCTGTTTTTCCTATTCCACTCCAACACACAGTTTCCACAGAAACAGTAAGTAGCACGAATAGTATAGGGTTTGGGTGCCTTTCTGCAGGAGTAAATGGTTTTTTAACAAAAAGAGTCTGAATATAGTGTTGACTAATTAACATCTCATTTTGGTGAAAAGCTTTATTAGAGTTTAGATTCAGAGGTTATCTGGATACTAAAAATCATAATTGGAATTTCTCTCTCAACATTTTAATCCTTGTGTAGTAATTCCATGGATTGCATGACTATCTGGCAGCAGAAATACAAAACTAATATTCCATTTTATCGCTTGGTTTAGGGCTTTTTCAGATTTCTTTTCCCCCTGCTATCCATCAGCAACATTGGCAAGTGTCTGATGCAAAACCAGAATCAAGTAAACCACTGTACCAGCCCCCTATACGGCTTCCACTGTGCCCCACGGCCAAGCTCAGACTCAAAGCAGAATCCTCCCTAACATTGCACTTACTTCATAATTATAAGGTAACTTTGTACACTGAAAAATAGAGTGAAGGTGGTTGCTCCTAGGACATACTCCATGCTCCCAGCTGACCACCAAGCAGGTGCCTGGGAGACCAGGTTCACTGAAAGGCACACTCCTAAGTTTGCCACTGAGCCAGCCGCCTGACCTCCTTACAGACCTTCCAGCTGCCTGTGAATAATTGCCCTGCCAGAAAAATGTTGTCGTGCCAGTCACTAAGCTCAATGATTAAAAATTGGCAAGTACCTCTCGCTCCATTTAACAGGCAAACTTTGCTGGGATGTTTTCAGGATTCTGGTCCTCATCCTCAGCCACGCAGGAGAGCTTATTCGTGTGCTGCCGGTACCGATGCGCTGGCCCAGTGAATGCCCAGCTAAACAAGCTGCTGCGAAATGACACTGTGGTGGAATATTCCTATTACCTATTTCCTATTTGAAATCATGAGTGTTTACTGTACTCCTTGTAGACAGGGGCCTGAAGTCAGTTGTGCTCCTTTTGTCAAGTAGCCAGGAGGACCCAGGGATTACTTTTGCCAGTGCTAATCAGTTCAGACAGCTCCATAAGCGAATGAAGTATCAGTAGTATCTCCAGGCAGCAGGAAGGAGAAGGGTGATAGATGGAGGATTGCCTGTATTCTGGATTTTATCATCCACAAACTACATGAAGAATTAGGCATGTAAAGAGGGAATACTACGATGTGGCTACAGCCTAGAAGTTAACCAAACGCAGGTATCATATCAGTATTTTCTGTATGGATGATGGGGAATGAGATTTTAAAGTCATTCAGAGCTATGAGTAAAAAAATAGCACAAGTATTGCCATAATCCATTTTAGTTTCATGTCTGTCAATCTTTGACATGAATGCTGTGACTTCTAAAGTGTTTTTTAGTGACCAGATCCAGCCGTACTGAGGACAGCAGGCATTTTACCAGGAGCTTAATAGGGGACAAAATTTCACACCAGTAACAGTGATCAAAGGCAGCCAAAACAATTCATGGAAAACCCCGGTGTGACAGCAGGCGCAGGCAAGGCAGGCAGGTATATGAAGAGCACACTGCTACCCTGTGGGCCAGCGCTTGAGCAGCATGAGCTGCCAGGGTGGCTCATTTTCTCAATCCACCTTTGCAGCCTTCCGCTTTTCCTCCTGCATGTGAGGCAGCAGCTTTGCTGCAGGAGACGGCCCCACTCAGCACCGCTCAGCATCCTCGCTGTTCCGCAGCCCTCGTGAGAGCAGCGGGAGCAGCCAGCCCTGCTTGGCAGCTCATACTTCAGGCTCTTCGTCCTGTCTCAGCTGTTTTCCTCCTCCCATGCACGTGGCACTAGCCCAAATACACAGAAAGGTCTTTCAGCCCTTGGAGGTGAAAGGCCTTCCGAGATAATTGTGGGTGGTGGCAGAAATATGTAATTATTCCCCCAGCTCAGATTCCTGTTTCTTGTAATACTTGCTCTTTACTGTCTTTGCAAAAATTGAATGCTGCCACTCAAAGATACTTGATCTGTGGGCGATAACATCCTGTTTTGTCTACGCTGCTGCAAAGCTTTACAACATCACTGAGAGCAAAACAAAGGTACAAAAAGAAAATCTATTTCACAGTTACCTCCCAATCCTATGGTTAAGGTTTTACTTATCTTCTATAGTCACATACGTTCTTAATTTAAAATTACCCTGTACAGAACAGTACCTGACTATTTGCTTACAGCTACCTTTATATCATTAATTTTTTATAGAGGAACAAACTTGGTCAAAAAAACCCCAGTCCTCTCTGCCTAAAATTCTCATTGTCTGTCTAGATAAGATGCTTTTCCACCTTTCTCCTATTGCAGGCTAATTGACCAAGGGATTTGGAGAGATGAATTTGAAAAATAAACAGCCAATCATTTTTAAAAAAGAATGGGGGAAGGGAAGAAGGGAAGAATCAACTTGGCCTATTAAAGCTCTATAAACCTTGATAATCTGGGTTCTCTGAAAAACATTTTTTGTCATTAGTTTGGAAATCTGTATTATTCTTTTTGGACTGTTTTCAACATTCTTCAAAGAACCTCCTCACTGAAATTACTTACCTTGTGCATTAAGTTCTCTATCTCAAAAAAAAACCAAACAGTTTTTTTCATAATACTGTACTTTTAGATTTTACATGGTAATGAATTATCACCTTCACTTTTTCCTTCATGCAAGTCTTCAAAATAAGCATTAGAAATGCAAACAACCTACATATGAAAAATACATTAGGCTTTTAATAGTTCTTTCATTTTAATTCTCTGTGGAGCTATTAGTGACAGGTAAAATCAGACCAGTTGAGTGCAGCTGGTGCAGAGAGGTGTAAAATTACAACTTATCTGCCTGATTGTCTGTGCCCTGGGAGGCATAAAACTGAAGAAGAGTGAGTGCAGTTATTGCTGCTCTATTTTATTAGTTTTTTCTATGGAGTGGGAACAGCTCAACTTTGTACCTTTGGGTTTTTGAGGAGCATCTTTGGAGGAGACTGACTCAACATGCTTCTCACTTTTATTCTCTTCTGTGCTGTTTTAGGCTGGGATAGAGTCAGATTTCTTCATAGTAGCTAGTATGGGGCTATGTTTTGGATTTGGGCTGGGAACAGCGTTGCTAACACAGAGATGTTTCAGTCACTGCTGAGCAGTGCTTACACAGAGCCAAGGCCTTTTCTGCCTCTCACCCCAGCCCAGCAGCGAGCAGGCTGGGGGTGCGCAAGAAGCTGGGAGGGGACACAGCCGGGACAGCTGACCCCAGCTGACCCAAGGGATATCCCACACCACATGACATCATGCTCAGCATATAAACCTGGGGGAAGAAGGGAGGGGGGGACATTCGGAGCGATGGCGTTTGTCTTCCTAAGTCACTGTTAGGCGTGATGGAGCCCTGCTTTCCTGGAGATGGCTGAACCCCTGCCTGCCCATGGGAAGTGGTGAATGAATTCCTTGTTTTGCTTTGCTTGTGCGTGCGGCTTTTGCTTTACCTATTAAACTGTCTTTATCTCAACCCACGAGTTTTCTCACTTTTACTCTTCTGATTCTCTCCTCCATCCCACTTGGGGGGGAGTGAGTGAGCGGCTGTGTGGGGCTTAGTTGCCAGCTGGGGTTAAACCACAACATTTTCCTAGCCAGACTTACGCTCCCATCTGCCAATGTGTGCTATCCTGATTTCCCCTCCTGGAGAGCCTAGGAGTAGGAAGACATTATGAACTTTTTACAGGCCATAACCATGGTCAGTCATAACTTTTTTCCACAAAACAAATTTCCTTTAGATTGCATTAAATAAAGTTTCTAGGGGAACATACTGATACTCATATTTGAACTGAGATTAAAAAAATATTTTAATGATACCACCTCACAGGTATATTAGACCATTTATAATAAAGTATTTTTAATTGTTAAACCAACCAGAGGAAAAAATCAAGCTAAACTTGCAGCCATATCATTATTTTCTTGTATTTTACACTATACTTCTATACGTAAAAGGAGCACTTGACTAATGGAAAGAGAAAGTGATGATGCCTGCATGCCCTTTGCCAGCCTGCACTTGGAAACCATGTTAGGGGTAGACCATAACAGAAGGTGACTGAGCATGCCATCTTTTAAGTACTGATGGCCTCTACTTGCCAGAATGGCTCAGTTTTATCTCAGAAGCAGAACTAGAGATTCCCTCCTTCCAGCCCTTGAACCATAGGAATGACGGTCTCAAGGATTTTGTCCATAGATTCTCAGAAATAGGCAAATAGTTCTTTAATATGTCGGAGATTGCTTACTGGTATTGAGAAAGGAGTCAAACTTTGCTGAAGATATTCGAAAACTTGAGAAATGCATAGTGATGATATTATTAGCTATTTACTTTGTGGTAACACCTGCAGGTCCTTCAAAATGCTGGTTCTTCACTGTATGAGGCACTTCATACCACTCCAAATTCTATTCAATCCAACCTAATGGTAATGGATGACAGATGAACATAGTCCACAGGGAGAACTAACAGTAGGGTAATTATCATACCAAGCACAGGTTGTAATATACAAGCTACTTAATTACTGACAAGGATTTTGTAGACAGGGAGGTACTTAATGTAGGAATTTGGAGGAGGAAAAATAAGTATTTTAAGGAACTTCTCCCGTGCAAGATGAAAGAAGCAAAAAGTTACATGAGGAAAAAAAGCTGGACCGATGCATGGTAGAAGTCTTGCTGGAGGCTCCCTCCCCCCAGATATTTTCAGCCAGATAATACGTCTTTGCCTGGGAGAGCCGAAGGAACCACCTTTCAACATCTACGTATTGCGGCTGTAGTAACTGGTCAGATGACAGCAATGTTCAAATGACGCACAGCTCTCTGTAATTTCCCTTACCGCTGAGACAGCCTGGGAGTTGGACAATAGTAGTCCTAGCTCTGGATTCTTCCATGATGCTACAGCCTTCAGAAGCACCCTACTCTGCCTTGTCGATCGCTGATGTCTATCGCTGTTTCCAGTCCACTGTTGACCTGTTCCCAGGAGCACATTAAACCCATCCCTAATACCTACTGGTTTCTAGTAAGTTATTTAAATCCGAAGTGTGAAGGGTGGACAGGGGGTAGACTAAAGCTCTGTGATAAAGACACAGCTTTGATCCCCTAGTACTTGATAAAATAAATCTCTATGGATCCATCTCTGCTCAGAACTAAGGATAGCCACAAAGCTTTGCTCCCTCCTTTCTAACTGCAACATGCATTTCCTTGATGCGGTCTTTCATAAGCTAGCCATAGAGCAATGCATGCGTACCTGGGATTTTTTTAAATCCAAACCAAAGCACTCCATTGCGTTACCTACCCTCTTGGAGCAGAATAAGAAAGTAAGTACAAGGGATGAGAAAATAAGTCACCCCTATACGAGTAGCAGTTTTAAGTCTCATCACATGTGAGTGTGTTGAGTACAGCTAGAGAATGACAAGTACGAGAAACTAAAGAGTGGCATGAATAGCCTGGCAAAGAGGAAGTCTGAAGCTGGCTAGGATTAAGATATGACACAAAGGGCCTTAAAAGTAAAGACAAATCATACGTGTTCAAGTTAATGAAAAGATGTTGTTTGCACCACTGCTTAAAATAGAAAGGAGGGTAGAAGATGACATTGTGACAATGTCAGAAAAGAGTCACAGTACAGATCCAGCCTGGTTTTAGTTAGTTTTAAAATGGTAGCACGATTT
The DNA here is from genome assembly GCF_030463565.1 of Pelecanus crispus. Classification (NCBI taxonomy): domain Eukaryota; kingdom Metazoa; phylum Chordata; class Aves; order Pelecaniformes; family Pelecanidae; genus Pelecanus; species Pelecanus crispus. The sequence goes on from NC_134643.1 coordinate 15,789,407, forward strand.
GCATCGGTACAGTGTAGGTTTTCAAATGGTACTTGAACACGCCAGCATCCTGGGACTCGCGTTCAACTTGCACCATCCATTTCATGTTAGGGGAGCTGAGGAAGGCCACTATCTCGCAGACATCGCTCCCTGCTTTGCCTATAGCTGTATTTTGGAAATTAAACGTTTTCTGTAGAGCTGCCGCTCTTTTGTAAATTCTCGTCTGCCTCCTCTAGATACTTCAAACTGCTTCGCACCGGCAAGGGAAGCTTCCGCAGGCCCGAGGCGACGGCAGCGGCTGCAGAGCAGCCCCTGGGTGGGCGCCGCCGCCTCCCCGCCGCTCCCCGCCGCCCACCCGTGCGGCTGGCCCGGCCTGGAAGCTCTCATTAGCCACGGCCGCGCTGTCGCAAGGCGCCCTGCAAATGGCACCTCCCTCCCTCCCTCCCTCCGCCTCAGGCCCCGGGCCGGGGGCTGTTCCCGCTCTCCCTCCGGGAGCCGCGGCCGAGCCCCGTACCGCAGCGCGGCGGCTCCGCGGGGCGCGGAGGCGCTGCCGCCGGCAAATGGCCGCTGCGCTGGGCCGGGCCGGGCCGGGCCGCCGGGGCCGGCCGGGGGCGGGCGCAGGCAGGAGGCCGCCTCCGCACACGCGGAGCTGGGGCGGGCCCGCGCCGCTCGCTCCCGCCGCCGCCGCCGCCTCCTTCCCCGCGGCGCTGGCTCCCGGCCCGTCCTCCCGAGCCGGCGTGCGGTAAGTGGCACCCCCGAGCCGGCTCCCGCCCGCCGGCGGGCGGAGGCGCGCCCTCCCCCGGCAGCCGCCCGGGGCTCCTCGGGGGCGGGAGCCGCGGCCTGCGCGGCGGGGCCGGCTCCCGGCTCCCGCTCCCGGCAGGGGGGCAACTTCCCCCCCAGTTGCGCCGGGCTTTCCCCGGCCCGCTCCGGGGCCCCCGCAGCAGCCGCGCGGTGCCGGGAGCCCAGCGCAGCCCTTCGCCGCCGCCGCCTCCCGCCGGCCCCGGCCCCTCCGCTCGCCCTCGCCCTGCCCCGGCAGCCTCGGGGCTGGCAGCGGCAGAGCCGGGCCGCGGGACCTGCCGCCGCTCTTCCGGCCCGGCCCTCCCGGAGCGCTGGCTGCCCGGCCCGCTCCCCCCGCCCGGGTCCCTGCCCGCCCGCCCGCCCGGGTGGGAGCCGCTCCCCGCACCCGGGCGCTTCCCCGCTGCCTCCCGCGGGCGCTGCTGGGTCATGGTGCCCGCCCGCCTCGCCTCGCCTCAGGCGGAGCCAGCTTCGTACCCAGCGCCGGCCTGCGCCCGCTCTTCTTTATTGTTTTAATACCGCCCACCTGCCCGTGCCCCTGCCTGCCAGGTACCACACCAGAACTAGTGGCTCAGCATTTCTCGCTGGGGAGAATCAAGCCCTTTATTTGTAGTAGTAAATTCAGTCTCTGCTAAAACACGGGTCTCTGTTGAAACCTGCTGCGGAGTTGCTCTTTAGGCAGATTCTGGCTTTTTTGGAGTTGCTCTTTATGCAGATTCTGGCTTTTTCGGAGTTGCTCTTTATGCAGATTCTTGCTTTTTTGGAGTTGCTCTTTATGCAGATTCTGGCTTTTATGGAGTTGCTCTTTTTGCAGATTCTTGCTTTTTTGGAGTTGCTCTTTATGCAGATTCTGGCTTTTATGGAAACACCTGTTTGCTAGGAAAAGGGCCGAGACAGTTGAGCAGCTGTCAGAAAATCATCGGCGCCTCTCACTAGCGATCTGGGCAAGTGAGACAGCATGTGCCCCGCTCACTTCAGTTTGCTCCTTCAAGTAATTGTCCTGCAGAAGTTTTCCCAGATGATGGCCACCATTTGGTACAGGATAGTACCTCGTTGTATGCGAGCCATTCCTCTGCTGTGAGAACAGGCCATATCTGACAATTTCGGCGTGTTTGTGGCCGACGTTAAATTCTTCTAACAGTTTGTATTATTCAATAACTAGGTATTACAATTTTGTTTTAGAAACATGAGATTTGTCTTGTTACCTCCTTTGGCAGGTGTCTCGGAGGATTTCTCTGTGCCGAGTGGTGTTTTGTTTGCCACGTGAAGACATTCACAAGCCATCTAGAAGCCTTTTCCACATCAGTCTTTTATAACCCGGGCTCCGTAAATTTGGGAACATAGAAGAATCTGGAAATGCTGGTGAATTGCTTCTCCTGGGTGTGATTTCTTTTTTTTTATTTTTTTATTTTTAAAGCAGGATTTTACATCCTTCGTTTTTATTTGAGGACAAATTGAAATTGGTGCTTTCTGCTTGAAGGTACATTGATTTGCTGATTGTTCTGCTTTCTTCTGCATGTGTTTTGTCACTCCTCTCTTCAGGCACCACATACACTTTTTTATAAGACTCTCCTTATTTCCTTTTTGTCCATTCTTTTTTCAGGTGTCCATTTTCAGTTCTTCATTTGAGCAAAACGTTTCAGGTGTTTCTAAAGCAGTTGTTCCTGCCTCTTTACCCTAGGTTTGTGACCTCTAGAACAGAAAGTCTAGGTGATGAAATCAGCAGTAGCAAACAGCTAACTGGTAACAGTTAGTTAACAACCCATCACATGGTGATTATCGAGTTGGTAATGAGTCTTCCTTTAAAAACATACCCTTTAAAATTAAATAGAATATGCTATCTAGTGGCTGGAGAAATAATACAGGATGATGTGTGTAGCTCTAAAATACTGCTCTGTACCTAGATTAATTTCTTAGTAGCAGTTGAATCCTGTTCATTTAGAAACTTGCCTGTTGTGGGCAAAACTGTCTTGACTTGGGGAATTTAATTTAATTTATTGCCCGTTAACATAAACTTTTAATTAGTGATTTGGCTAGTCAGCTACAAAGAAGACAACCAGTTAAACAGTTGGGGAAAACTCCTTTCCTGCCCCTCCCCTTCACTCCAGACACCTCCCGTCCCCTGCTTTCCTTGTCTCCCCTCCCCCAGTTGTCCCCACAGGTTACGCTCTGTCCCTTGGGCCAGGCAGCGGTGGTGCAGGAGCTTGGGGTTGGTGCATGGAGGTTTCTTTCCGCTTCTCCTTCCTTCTCATTTCTTCTGCTCCCATGTGGGTCCCCCCACAGGCCATGGTGCCCTCAAGGGTGTCCCTGCCCTGGCGCGGGCACCTTCACGGGCTGCAGTCCTCTCAGGGGTGTCCCTGCTCGGGTGTGGAGAGCCTCCTTCCAAGAGGGCGTCTCCAGCCGTGTCCCCAACAATGTCCCCTTCCCCGTGCCTCCCCCCATGTCTTTTTTTAGCCCAGTCACACACCGCCTCCTGTGCTTCCCGTTGTGCTTTCTGCCACTGGCAGCTCCTCCCTCTCAAATAAGCCGGAGCAGAGGCACTGTGTGCTCATCGGATGAGTTGGAGTTTTGGCAGGCGGTGGGTATGGTCCATTATGGAGCCAGATGGAACTGGCCGTGACCAGCACAGGGCAGCTGATGGCCTCTTCCCATGCAGCCCCCTGCTACCAAACCCTGCGGTTTATCCCCAACACACCGGTGTGCCAGGTGGGCGATGCTGGGAGAAAGGTCCCGTCATTGCCTAATTACAGGAAATCTGGTCTCCTTCCATGAACGTAGAAATAAACCCAAACTTCTCTGCTGTGGCTTGCTGAATAGCAATATTGTGTTATGTCACTAGCTTGATAACACTTTTACAATTGTGTTTGTTATTAACTGTCTGAGTAGTGTCTGCTCCTATATAACTACTGGTACCTGGGTTCAGAGGTGGCTGGTTTCTGTAATGACCACATTCATACATGTTTTCATAGTCCTTTTTTTTTGCCTAAGACTTTGTCAAAGAGTTAGTTTTCCTCTGTTTTTCAGATCTGAAGGTACTAGTTCTGCTGACGCAAAGGTGGCAGCTCAAGGTGCCAGGGAAGAGTCAGAGCTCTGCTCCACCAGTGTGAGTAGTCATGTTCTTCTCAGAGATCATTTCACTTCCTTGTTGTTTTGTTTGTCCCACTCATTCAAGGATTTTGTTATCTCATCCCTCTCATCTTTTGGTCTGAGTTGCTGCCACCTTGACTTCCATTATCCCTGGAAGGGTTCAAAAAACGGGTAGACGTGGCACTTTGGGACTTGGTTTAGTGGACATGGGGGTGTTGGGTTGATGGTCGGACCGATGATCTTAGAGGTCCTTTCCAACCTTAATGATTCCTAGTTTTTACTTTCATTAAAAATAATCCAGCCACCAAGCCAGGAAACACGAAATTACTACTCTACCCTTAATTGGTTTAGTGGTGGACTTGGTAATGTTAGGTTAATGGTTGGACTGGATGATCTTAAAGGTCTTTTCCAACCTAAACGATTCTATGATTCTATGATTCTGTGTGGGATTGTGTGTGTTAGAAGAGATGAGATTTCAGGTTTGGGGGAATTGAGCCATCCTCTCTCAATCCTTGCAAGATGGAATCTTGGTAGGACAAGGAATAATCGAGAGTAGTCGTGTTTAACAGAAAGCTTGGGAACAAAAAGTTTGTGAGGCACTAAATTGCTATGGACAGCAGAGCCTGTGTGCACAGGGCTGGATGCAGCTGTGGTACGAGTTGGCAAGAGCGACAGTGGTGGTAAACGGTTAGTGTAGTATTGAATCCTGCTCTTCTGTAGCCTAACATGCATGCTGCCTGGGGTGGGTGTTAAGTCCCCTTAACATCTCCCTTCTCTCTTCCCAAGTACACATTGTTTCTAGCTGTACAAAATCTTTACTTGATGTTTAACTTAAAAATGCAGAAAGTTATGTGGTTTTCCTGAACTGTTGCAGGGCGCAGAGTCCTTGGAGTGAAGAGACTATGTGTTGATATTGCTCTTAAGCAGACAGGAAATAAGCCATTCTTCTTGCTCCTCAGGGCTTTCTATCCTACACTGTGCCTTAAACATGGAAACTGTAGAAATGAATAGTGTATCCTTGAAACGTCCTCACTCTGAGGATGATGTGGCTAATGCAGACGAAATCAAAAGACAGAAGATCTCAGAGAAGTCTAAGACAGGGAACGACTCTGGGCAGAGCGTTGAGACTGTAACAGAACAACCTGACAAATCTCTGCTTGAGGACACGAAAAATGAAATAATCCCCAATGAGGAAAGTGAGGAGCAGGAAGATGAGGAGCTAGAGGACAGTGATGAAGATGGAGATCCAGAGAGCTTTGCAGACATGATGAAGCATGGACTGACAGAAAGTGATGTTGGCATAACTAAATTTGTTAGCTCTCATAAAGGGTTTTCTGGAATCTTAAAAGAGAGGTAACTCTTTGTCTTGTTATGTACATTTATTCCTTGTGTTAAGCAGCTGTTGTTCTCCATTTTCCTTTTCTGACTCGCAGGATGCAACTGGATTATGTGCGGCCACTTGGGAGGTTCATCACTTTCTTTTCCTAGTGCTGAGACTGAAACAAAGGTTTAATTTGGGACTTTCCTAGATTGGTTTTCTTCTTTTGTTTTTTTTTTTTTTTTTCCTTTCTTCATTCCTGTCAAACGGAGCTTTGAAGAAGGAAGCTGTGTATGGATAGAAATGCATGATTACACTGACCTTTGCCGTTTGTCTTGCTCTCTGGCAGCAGCATACAGCATAAAACCTTATGCAGTACACCCACCTTTTGTACCACTCTTCAGTGCTGATACAAGATGCACTGGAGAACGGTATTGAAACCATCCCTCTTTGGTTCTTCTTTGCTTTTCCCTGAATTTTTTGTGCTAATGTCTTCAAACACGTATATTGTCGGATGGCCCATTAGGCTTTAAATTATAGTCTGATCAGTTGTAATGTCATTTATGAAACATAAAAGGGAATTTTATAACTCAGGGTGTGGGATTTTACATTATATACTTAATAAGATGTTTGGGGTTTAGTAGCTTTTTTTAAATGAAACTTCCAGGGTTTTTAAATTAAATAACATCCTTGACTAAAACAGAATGCAAATACAAAAACTCACTGAAGTGAGAATCATTGTTGCCCTGACTTAGCAAAGCAGTTAAGGGTGCTTTGTTGACGCACCAAGAAGTCCCTGTTTTTAAATACTGGCCTATATAGAGGTCATTTTACATAACAAAGTGATATGTACATATTGTGTATGTATTTAATCTTTTATGCAGCATTAAGCAGCTAGCATAATCCTTCACTGGGGAACACAGTCTGTGCTGAACCTCTTTCTGGGAAGTCTGCCAGTTTTGAACCGAGGTGGCCAAAGGTCGCCAGGTAGTAGAAGCGTTCATGGGCTTATGGTTTTTCTTTGATCCTAGTTTATAACACCTATCATTAATTTAGTCCTGGCATTTTTATGGTACCAGTCACTAGCATGTCCAGACAGCTACAGATAATAAGAGAGAGGACACACAACACTCCTCGGGAAAGTATTCTACTGATATGATGTATGGCTGCACAGAGGTATGGCAAACGGAGGCTTGGGGGAGATACAGTAGAAACATTCCCGTGGTGAAGTTTTATTAATTTTTCAACACTCATAGCCTAAGAATTTTTTTTTCTTTTTGTTTTTTTTTTTTCCTTTACAAGCAGATGCTACTTAAAAATCATTTAGCAATTGCAACATAGACTGTGCTCTGTTAAAGTCAGGATGTTTTTATTATTGGACATAGTGACTTGATCAAAAATGTCACAGTCAAATTCTGTGTTGCTGTCATAGAGAGTGCAGGGTAGCTGTTTATGTGAAAGATGTTCTCTATAATTGAATATATGTAACAGCTGAATTTGTCCTGCTTTCCTCAAAGAGTGGCTCACATGTAGTTTGTTCTGCAGGTTATTTGAAGTGACAGAGTTAATGCATTTGTGTTCACACCGTAGCAATGCAGTAGAGTCTTAATTGGCAGTAATGACTGGGATTGAGGATATGCATTACTGATCTCTGCAGGCTAGTAATGAAATGACTCGGAATAACTACAGCGGGTGTTGGGTTATCTGCAAAGGGGTCTGCTGCATTTAGATATGCCAGGCTTTCTTCTGTGTTCTCATGGTATTCTTCTGAGGGGTGAGAATAGGTACAGCTTTCTCATGGTTCAAGTTTCCTTTACATGCATTGAATTGCGTGAATTCAGAATTCTTGAATGAATTCTGCTAACAAACAGCTTCTTGGGAAAGGACTTGATGTGATGTGAGATTTTTATTTTTTTATTGCAGTTTTAACGTGTTTCTTCCTATCAGGTACTCAGACTTTGTTGTCCATGAAATAGGCAAAGATGGACGTGTGAGCCATTTAGATGACTTCTCTGTTCCAGTGGATGATGAGGTAAATTCTGAGGTAAAGATTCGGTAATGGCTATGGTCCTTAAGCAAAAACTTTAAAAAGCTGAAAGTTGTTCCATGCAGGTTATTGGATGTTTGTTTTTCCTCCCCCAAATATGTATTAGGACCCATCAGAAGAAACATTTACAGTTTTGTCAGACGAAGACAAGCAGCGTTTAGAGGAGCTCCAGCTTCTTAAGAATAAGGAAACTAGTGTTGCCATAGAGGTAAAATTAATAAATGATACGAAGTTTGGGGTGGGGGAGGAGGATAAGAGAGTGAGTGAGTGGAAGGTATGTGCTTTCTAATGCATGTAAGGTATAAGAGCAGTTTGAACACGAGGTAACAAGTGACACCGAAATGTTTCCAGTTTGGGGTTCAATTCTGTAAAGCCTTACAGATATGCTGAAATTCATGCACATGAGTTGTCATTTTGAGTTCAGGGGGACTGTATGCATGAACTCAAACATATGTCTTAATTTCTGTGGTGTTAAAATTTTCTTGTGGTATTTTGGTTTTCTTCCTAGTAGTGTTTTATAGGATAATTATGTAAGAAGAGTTAAATAAAACATCCATTCTGATGAAAGACTATTTTCAAGGTCAGTGTTTAGTGATTTAATAGAAAAGAAGGTAAATATGCTCTTCTGTAACAAGAAAAATAATGTACAAAAAGAAATTAAAACTTGGTATTTTTAAACATCCAAATATTCCATATACTTGAAGGATAACTGATGAGCTAAATTTGGGACACAGAGATGAGTGGGATTAAATCTGGTAATTTCAAATAAGCATTCACACACTAAATAATCTTATCTAGCCATTTTTTTTTCTTTAATGAATGTAGAAAAACTTCATCTTTGCCAGAGTTTTCATTAGAAGAGGGAATTTTGTTAAGCAGAGAAGAGGGGTGTAAATCTTGAGAGTTTTGGTTTGTGAATGTTGAGACTGGGGTTTGTAGCAGAGTTCTTTATTATTTTTCAAACTACTTTTAAGAAGTAGGCCAGACTTTTAAAAGTATACCTATTCAGTACTTTAGTGTGGTTTGGTAGGTTTTCTTTAAGCATGCAAAATTTAACCTTGAGAGAATCCCTCCCCTTTTGTATTACTTTATTTGGTTTCTGCATGTGTGTGTATTAACACAGGTAATTGAAGACACCAAAGAAAAAAGAACAGTTATCCATCAGGCTGTGAAGTCCTTGTTTCCTGGACTGGAGACTAAAACAGAAGATCGAGATGGAAAAAAATACATTATTGCTTATCATGCTGCTGGGAAAAAAGCACTGGCAAGTGAGTTTCAGTATCACAGCAGTTGGGTAAAGTAAATGCTAAAGTTATCCCCAAAATAGAAGTTGTTAGTAAGTCCTTCAAGTGGAGCATACCACCTAATGTAGTCTGGCTTTGCTTTTTCCTCTTTGCAATTGATGCTGTGCATCTAAAATGACTAGAAACACAAGGAGTGTTTCGAATTTAAATTTCTACTTGTTTTTCTTTCCAAATCATTCATCAACTACAACCATGTTAGAAGTGAGAGGATCTTTTGCTACCTCAGTGGGAATAGGAAGAATAGGGGCTTTATTTTCAGTATTGTTTGAACTTGGCTTTCATGAACTTACCTGGATGTGTAAGTGTGATTGTGGAAGCAAGATAGTGTAGTTGAAATGTGTATGTTACACTGACAGTGTAATCTTGACTGTCTTGAAAATCCATTACAAATTTCTCAATTACTTGAATAGAGACAAGCACCTATTTGTTCTCTCAGAGTTATAGTTTTATATAAAACATATTATGTTTACCATGATCTGTAAGGCTACTTCTGCTTCCCAGGCTAGTTACATTTGAAGAAAATTGTCTTTATTTGTTACAAATCACAGTTACTATTTTGGAATAATCAAAGTAATGAAGGATTTTCAAAATGAAGTGTTATCCACCTTAATCTTGTCAAATATTGTTTTGGTTACTGGGGATAAATTCATGTGTTCTACATCTTTTAATGTTATTACAAATTTGTTGCTACTGTAAGTTGAGAGGATTGTCTACATGCAGAATGTTGCACATTTAACGAAAGGTGTTAAGGTTTGGTTTGGTTTAAACTGCATTCCTATGTCATTTCAACCTGCTACAAATGACAGTATGTAAGCCTAGCCCTTTCATTTTAAAGATGAAGGAGATGGAGAAAGGATAAGGAGATAACTTAAAATTGGAAATAAAACCATCTCCACATTCAATTCAGTTATTGTTTTTTAAGGCTTGTTCTAAGCAAATATGGGGATGTTGTACTTTTGTTGGTACAATTATAATGTGTTTATGTATCTTGTTTAACCATGTTTAGAAAATATGTATGTTTGCATGGTTTATGCATGGAGTATGTATACTTACCAGCACAAAATTCTCCTCAGCCAGTTTTGTTCTCTGTTGGTTTGTAATGGTTTTACCTCCACCTTTTCCTTCTGCTGCTTCTATTCCTTAACCATTGTTACGGTCAAGTGGTTGTTATTAAGCTGACCAGTCTGATTTCAGAGATACGGTATAAAAGAATTTAAGTATTTGAAATACACTGAAAATAATTTAGTGACGTGTCTCTAGGATTAAAACATTATCTGGAGCACCATCTTGTGATGCAGAGGAGCATCATTTATTTAAACTCGGATTCCTAAGTTGTGATGCTACAAACACCTGTGCATGTTGGTGGAGATGTGCGCAGTGAGTGTGTGTAAATGCTTATGAATGTAGGATTTAAGAATGCAAGTTCTTTTTAGTCAGGATTATATTTATCTTCCGTGTTTATATAGCCACTAACACATCTTAGTCCTGAGTGGGTTCCCCAGTCAAGAAAGATTGCAGAAGTGTAGAATATTTGAATATTAGCTGAGATATCTGATTACTTTTGTTGATAATGTAAAAGGTTACCAAACATACTTTCCTAAAATTTAAAATCAGAAGCTGCTTTGTGGCTATAGTAAGTTTACACCCAAAATACTTAAAATACTGCCTTACTAAATTGTCAGTAAACTGCTGTTTCATCATTGTCCACAAATGAAGTTTGTTGCATCTCCAGTTGAAGCTTTCCATATGTTCACTGTTTGCCTCTGCACGATTCCATTGCATAACTGTCTAAATTGCTGTCATCCACCACCTAACTGTTGGATGCTCTCTAAAGCATAAACAATCCCATAACCATAAACCTGCATGTTCACCTCTAAAAACCCTTCGACAGTCTAAAAATTAAATGCTACTCTTTTGTGCTCTTTATGCTATGCATTGGGACAGAGGTCAGAACTGCAACAGGTAAGAAATGTTGACATTTCATGCTAACAAAATGAAATGCCAACGATTACGACCTCCTAAATAGCGCAAGACTGGCCAAACCAGTAACAAATAAAAAACCTTACACATAAGTAATGCTTAAAATTCCCTGAAACAGCCAAGAATTGGGCTTGTGCTACCTCTTTTTCCTAGTGCGGTATAGGCAGTAGTTACTTGGCGCAGAGAAAGTCTGCCAGTAATAAGTGATGTGAATTATCAGTTTTGACAATACTGTTTGACATCTATGGTAAATTTTCCATTGATTTCATTAAGCCAAGCCTTTGCGCTTCAGCCTTATATTTCAGACACCACTATCTGTATTTATACAACTTTAAAAGTATATATCATATATCCTGATATTAAAAAAGAGCTTCCAGACCTCGAGTTGCAGTAAAAGGTTTGGAAAAAGGGCCCAGTTGAATACCTTGAAGTATTGGGTGAGGAATGGTTAAAGACCAGGACTGGAGCTGCAGCCTCCCAGTACTCAGCGTGGCTGGCAGTGCGGTGGATAGGCATATGGCTGTGATGCCCAAAGCGTGAAGAGCCCGTTGGCATATATACTATCTATACAGTCCTTTTAGTCTAGCCCAGATTAGGGCTTACTTCCTGAAGGATGTTGAAATGACCGTGTGCAAGAAGGGTTGGTTATATTTAAAGAATAAGTCCAGCTGGAGAAGACTTTCCCTGTGAATCCACCTCTGCCTTCCTCTCTTCCCTTCTAACTACGGAGTTCTTCATGAAGGACCTTGCTCTTCAAGCTGAATGCAGTGTTTCATTGACTGTGTTTAAGAACAGTGGTGGCTCAGAAGGCAGACCAGCAGGAGCATGAGGTCTCTTAACAGGCTTTGGACCATACTGCTCAGCCTAGGTCCTAGGAAACTCCATAGGAGGAGGTTTGCTTAGAAACTGATGCTACAAGGCAAGCGCTGCAATAATTTTTAAGTGATTAAAAACTACATGTGTAATACTTTATACTGTAGCATGCAAAATTGTTTTTGCAGAAGTGTGTGTATGGATGGTGGCTTCTCAAAAAAAGTTAAAAAACCAGAAAGTTTTAATGAAAATTAAACATATTCACTGTCTGTGTGGGATATCTGGGCTTTATTAAACTAACATGAACAAAAAGAGCAAAATTTCCCAAGAACTTCCTTCCTGCATTGGTGTTTATATAGTGGAATAGGACTGGCTTTTTCAGTTGGCTTTCGATGTTACAAAAGACACTTAAGTCCTTTTTGTGCAAAACCAGGAATGTCTGCATGGTGGCTACCAAGAGATAGGGGACTTCTTATTTAAAACAAAACAAATCCTTAGTTTTGTTCTTATAAAACAAAGAATTGATAAACAAAGCATCTCAAAACTGGTTGCTAAGCATGTGTAGAATCAATCCCCCTTGCCAGTAATGCCATCAACAGTGAATAACAGTAAAAGGAAAGTTTTATCTCTGGAGGCTTTTATGTGCAAAAAAAGCTTGACAAATACAGTGACAGTTTTCTTCCCTCTGCAGAAAACACCAAATAATTGTACAGAATTGTAAATCAGTTGTTAGTCTGCAGGAGCTGAAGTTCTCTCTCCCTCTGGCATTCTCTAAACAGGGCACAGTATCTGGCTTGAATTATTTGTTAATGTCTCTATTGTGTCAGATTTCTCTCTCCCACAGAACTTTTAAAAAAAAAAGTCACCTTAAACTCTTTGTGAGTATACTCTTTTTTAGGCTTTTGTAGAGATATGACCCATGCTTTTGCATGACATACAGAAAAAATCCTACAGAAATAACGAATATGTTAGTACTATAAATAATAATTGTAGTCTTCCCACAAACCGGGCTGCAATGATCCTCATCTATTAATTTTAGAAGGCACTAGATGAGGTCTAGAGTGGCTTTTGTTACTGAAGGTCAGTGTAATGATAATGTTTTTGAGAAATTTAATCATGCAATATGGCAGTTAAATGACTGGGATATATTTTTAGGTTATTTCATAACAAAGGAACTGTCACCATTTCATTCAGGATTTTCTAGGTGACAGAATTGATTAAAGAGACGTTTACAGCCCAGTGGAAGGGGAGAAGGTCTTCTTCAATGTGCTTTGCAGCTTTTGCTGTCAGTAATTCTCTTTTTTTCTTTTATAAAAAAAAGAGCAGATGGAAATTAGCAGAAACGGACTCTTGCATATTTGTTTTAAATGTAGCTGCAATGGCAAAGATATTAATTAAATTTAAAAAAAATGACTTTACAAATTTTAACCTTTTGTTTTTAAAGATCCAAGAAAACACTCTTGGCCAAAATCTAGGGGAAGCTACTGCCACTTCGTACTGTACAAGGAGAACAAGGATACTATGGATGCCATTAATGTCCTATCCAAATTTTTAAGGTAAGGCTGTTGTTTCTGCCAGCTAGCATGCAGTCCTCCCCCCGCATGTTTCCTGTTACTGTAAACGTTATGCTTCAGAATTTTGTAAGAGCAAAACAAGTGTTGCCTAATTTGTAGTCAGTGGGGTTTTTTTTAAAAAAAAAAAAGGTCTCTTAGAATATCAAATTTGAAACTTGTAAGTTTTGGAAGGAGGTGAGAATGGAACAAAATGATCCTAAGAAATTTAAAAGACTGTACCCTACTAGTTCAATGGAAAAAGGTCCACAGTTGAAGTTGGCTGATCTGAGAAAGGCTTGGCAGCTCAAAGCCTCAATGTGCGTAACCTGAATTAAAAGCCAGGGTTTTTTTCCCCAGTGTGTGAATATATGCAAGTATGTTATGAACCTGTCAGATACTGTTGTGATAATATGCTGATCAGTTCCTAAGCAGTTACAGTTGGTAAACTGTTGTTCTATGTATTAATTTCTCCATGGCAACACAGTCTTAGTTCCTTTCACCCCATCAAGTGCAGCAACAAAAAGATTTGCCCAAAGGCGTGGTGTGAATGCAGTGAATTGCAGAGGAAGAACTATTTTAAAATTGGGTCAATTCAGTGATCTACTCATAGGGAAACTTCCCCTCTTCTCCCTTCCTTTTCCCTTCTCCCTTCCTGTCCAAAAATAAATGTTTGTAATCTAGACTCTTAACCAGTATGCTACTAGTATTTGTATTTGAGAACAGAATGATAGGAGCATAGTTTGGTGGAAAAATGTATGCAATGGCAATCCTGCTACCCCCTGCTGCCCATAGCTGGAATAACTGGAAATATTCCCTGTGTAACACAAAGTGGAAAGGAAAGGAAATTTTCCTCTCAAGGAAAGAAGTGGATCAGGTTTTAAATTAACTTCTCATATTCTCACATAATGTGCATGCCTGGTATTCAAACAGACATGTTATTTGAAGTTTAAGGAATAAATGGACATGATTTTTTTTTTTTTTAGTGAAATTAGTGCTGGCTGCACGTTTATGCATTGAGTGGATGTATATAAAGAAGTACTTGAAAGCTCATATTCTGAAAGCACAGTTGTGGTAAAAGTGAATCCGTCTACATATAATCAAAACAGAAGTTTCCCTGTGTTTTATGTACTTATAGATGAGATTAGAAAATGTCACACATATTCAAGGGTGTCAAATTGTAGCCTAGTTCTGGGGAATATATGTATATTTTCTGTTTTTAATATAGAAGATTAATAATTGTAGGTAATTATGCTGAAAATTATGTTCAATCTGTGGCTATTATAACATACACAATATCTGTTACTGTTGCTTTTAAGAGTGAAGCCAAACATATTTTCCTACATGGGAACTAAAGATAAAAGGGCTATAACCGTTCAAGAGATTGCTGTTCTTAGGTAAGTGAAAATATACTGGAGTATTTGCACACCTACCATGATAACTTGAATATCTCGCTAAATACCGTGAAGACTCAATACGCACACGACACAAATGGCGGATTCAAGTCCTGATCTTGTAAAGCACATGTATTAATGAAGGTGCTATAATCCTTTTTTATTCCATGGTGATTGCTAGCATTTTCAGTCAGTGGTGCTCTGAGCCATAGGCTGGATATGCATATTTGGCTGAAGCAGTGGGACAGGGTGAAAATGATGTCCCGTTTCCTTCCTGATTTTTGTTTCCCCCTTCCTCCAGCTGAAATCCTATTTTCTTTCTCACTGAACTCCCTGAACGGCTCCAGAGAAGGCTAACCACTGCCTTTGCTCATCTGTGAGTAGCCAGAAGGGGCAAAAAATGATGATGAGGTTTTTTTTCTGCCTTAACATACGTCCATTAGTCACCTGCTAAGATAAAATAAAACGTATTTTGTTATATTCCAAGATAATTATATGATTTCTGGGTGCTTGAAATTAGTGTTACATCTGTAATCGAGAATGATGGATGCCTCGTAGTCATATATTACAGTATCTGTTTAGCTACCTGGAATATTCTGCCTGGACTACTATTTACAGCTCTTTGAAAACCACACTCCTCAAGTGAGGAATTCCAAGGTTTGGGAGCCAGAAATTTGATCAAATCCTTGTTAAAAGGAGGGCATTCACTACTTAATTGTTCATGTTTGTCCTCCCAGTGGTTTGCGTGTGCATGCATTTGCACATATAAAAGGAATTATTAATTTGTGAATCGTGAGAAGCCCCAGATTCTCGTCGCTGCAAGGCAGGTTTGCAAAGCGATGACGGTTAACCAGACCCGTGGTGTAGCCATCTCAGGTGCTGTTCTGCTTACTTTTAATATGATCACATTTAATGTTGTGTCCAAGAGCTTCAATGTGTCCTAAGCATTGATGGGGACGGACGGACAAATGTGTCCTAAGCGTTGATGGGGACGGACGGACGGACAAATGTGTTCTAAGCGTTGATGGGGACGGACGGATGGACAAATGTGTTCTAAGCGTTGATGGGGACGGATGGACAGATGGACATACACACACATACGTGCTGATTTGTGGTGCCTGTTCAGCAGTGCCACAGTACCCGACCGACTCCTGCGCAGCCTTGGAGGAGGATGGCACAGGAGCGGGGACTTTACCATTTATCAGCCCGCTCCGAGCTGAGTACGCTGGCCGTGCTAGCTGATAAACTCGTCTATCCTGGTATAAATATTAGCGTAAGTGTCAAAGAGCAGCTCGGTGATGCAAAGAACAGGGTGTGCTTCCAAAAGTACTAGCAACAAAAATGACAGATGTCAGTGACAGATTGGATTTCATACTCCTTCATCTGCACTAAGCTTACACAGTAGCTAATTACTTAACTGCGTGTTTATGACTGTGCTAACTGAAGCGTATTCGTGGTGTAGTTACTCAAAAAAAGCAGAGTTCAGCTTGTGGGGTACAGTGTACGTCAATATTGCAACATACTTTTTTTTGAGCATATACTGTTACATAGATGTGAAAAGACAGTACTAACAGTATTTGTCATGGTATACCTTTTGTATAAGTAGCCTTAAGAATTATCTGTTCTTTTCTTTCAGATATTTCATTAAAATACTTTGAAAAGGCAGCAATAGAAAACTGGGGAAACTGGACTTGCTGCTTTTTGTTTTGAAATGCCGGCATTTCTATATTTATTTAATTATCTGCTTTTCTAAGCATAGGTTGGTCACTGCTGTCTGTTTCTTTTTAGAATCACTGCGCAAAGACTTGCGCATTTGAATAAATGTTTGATGAACTTCAAATTGGGAAATTTCAGTTACAAGAACCATCCACTGAAATTAGGAGAACTGCAAGGGAACCATTTCACTGTTGTTCTCAGGTAATACATTAGTACGTATTTAAACAGTTCTGTTAGATTCTCTCCCCCCCCCCGCCCCTGTGCTTTAAATAGGTAAGGGATATCAGTGCGTCTTGTGTTACAAAAGAGAAGAAAAGTCCTTCTGTTGGCAGGAGTCTGTTGAATTTGATAAGTGCTATATAATGTTGATGTTGAGCTTTAATATTATAGGGATCACAAAATAATGTAAGCCTTTAATAATCTGTCTATAACTTTTTTCTTTTTAATGCTAGAAACATAACAGGAACTGATGACCAGATAGAGCAAGCAATGCACTCTCTCAGGGAAATTGGATTCATTAATTACTATGGAATGCAAAGATTCGGAACCACAGCTGTTCCTACATATCAAATTGGCAGGTATGTGTTGTTTTCACACACGCACCTTTTTTTTAATTTTATTTTATTTTTGTCCCTGTATAACTTCTAATGTATTTTGGGGGGTGTTTTTCTAGCATATTGCATGTGCCAGTTTTAATTTTAGATTCAAGAAAGAGCTTGTTTCTGAACTTGCTTCAGCAGATATCTTGCATCATAGCACTACTTTTAATATTGCATAAATCTAAACATTAATATTTCTTTTTTTGGATAATTTGGCTAAGTCTCCTTAAAATACATTTAGTGAGGTCTTAATAAACTTTACTGTTTGAATCTTAGAGCTATTCTACAGAACAATTGGAATGAAGTAATGGATTTGATATTAAAACCACGACCAGGAGGTAAGGACTGAAAAATGATACATCAGGTGTTTCTGCCTCTCCTCCTCCAAGAATTGTCTGTTCAGGAAAAACGCTTTTAGATTTTGATTCTTTCTGTTTGAAAGGACGTTTGTGAGGATGGCTTTGCATGTGCTCAACTTCAGCCAGTTTAGCAATGGAGAAGCAATCTTTAGACTCTCTGCCTTTCTGCTTCTCTTCCCTTGCTGTGCAGTTTCTTGCAGTGGGGGTGAAAAGGGACCTGATTACTTTTACACAGTCTGATCAGCCTTCACTTGAAGCCTTCCAACCTCAACTATTCTGTCATTCTGTTAATCTGTATAATTACCATGACCGAAACTTTAATTTTTTCAACTGTTTTAACAAAAGGTGAGATGGATGCTTTTGGTGCATAGTTAAAATATTTTTATTTTACATCCTCGTTCTAGCTGAAAAGGGATACTTAGTAAAATGCAGAGAAGAATGGGCAAAGACTAAAGATCCAGCAGCAGCCCTCAAGAAACTACCTGTAAAAAGGTGCGTGGAAGGACAGCTTCTACGCGGACTCTTAAAGTATGGAATGAAGAACATAATCTCTGCATTTGGCATAGTGAGTGTAAAAGTGCTGTGGGGTATTTACTTGGCTAAACGCTCTTTTGACGGTATCATGATGAATTTGTAATAGACTCATAGATGCTTGTAGAAGGTTAAGTGTAAAACCTTTTCATTTATTCTGCCGTTTTGCTTGAAGTACTGACGCATAGTAACTGATGACATCTGTTATTAATGTATGCATAGTAAGCTTTCCAATTTATACAACAATCTCTCTGGTACGTTGGAAGCAGTACAGTTACACTTAGTAACCGTGTATCATACAGATCTGAGAATTGTGCAAAAGTTCAGTATCAGAGTTTTTCTGTCGCTTTGAAAGTATAAATCAAGCTGATAGTGTGCTAATGAATCAGCTTGGCATAGACGTGGTGGATTCACTGTCATTTTCAACTATTGTAATCAAGATCAACTCTTCGGAGAAAATACCTCATCACCAGCAAACTATTGGGCCCATTGTAGAAGCCAAGGAATAATTTCTTGTTTAAGAAGAAAATAATTAGAATAACACTGTGCTTTCACATCTGCAAAGTTTACTTAAGGTTTCCGGAGGTTGAGTATGAGTTCAATGTTTTATAATAGCCCCCTGTGTTTGAGCTGTTGAATAAAAAAATATTTTTTAAAAAGCTCTTTTTTTTTTTTTTTAAATTTAAGCACAGGGTTTTTTTGTGCAGATTTCAAATGTATAAAAGCATTATTTTTTCACATACCCTTTTCCCAAATAATGAACAAAAATCAAATCTGTATACCAAGAAATTGCGTTAGTCTTGTTGCTGGAGAAGGTAACATTTCAAATATATGACTTCTTGGTAACGATTGAGAGAAAAAACTAAAAATACATCTTTCTAATGTTTCACTTTTTTTTCCCTTTACCTCTAGATACCAAGAAATAATCGTTTAATGTATATTCATAGCTACCAGAGTTATGTGTGGAATAATATGGTGAGCAAGAGAATAGAAGAGTATGGACTTAGAGCTGTACCGGGAGATCTCACACTTAAAGGAGGTAAAATCAGACAAACAAAAAGCCAGTGATGCTGTGTAGTTCAAATTCCTAGGAAAACAAGGGATATACCTGTTTATGTGATACTGCTTACATATTTTCTTTTCCCTCTCACCCATTTTGGTCCAATGATTTCTGAATCCATTGGCCAGTTTTAGTCAAATTTTACAAGGCATCAGAAGTTAGGTATTGCACTTCCATGAGCTGTTCGTTTGCTTGTTTTTCCAAATAGCTGGATAGGGAAGAGACACTATGAAGGACTGATTGTTCTCAGGAATGAACTCAAACGTGGTTGAGCTATGGAGAGCTGTGGAAGGATGTTATGAATGTTTTAACCACAGAAATTTCTGTTTGCATTAGTATCTTGTGAAGCAGAGGCTCCACTCAGTTAAAACCTTCTTCACTTGGATTTGCTCTGGCTTTTCCCTGGGGTGAGAATGTCCACAGTATTTCCCCTTCATGTATGCCTGATGCCTGGTTAGGAGACTGTTCATCTAGCAGTCCTTCATTCAGCCTTAAAAGTCGCTGGAAACCAGGCTGTGATTCTGCCACTGACTGTGACAGCCTTGAAGACTGTTACTACTTTTCTTGAAAATGTTGTTTATTAAGTGGAGATAAAACATAGTAGTTACCCCTCTCAAAGTAGGCTTGTTTCAATCAAATGGTCCATTTTAAATTTAGCTAATGTTAACTGTCACAGGCATCCATACTGGTAACTCTTCATTTTTCTGTCCTGATTGTAGCCACAGCTGTTCATATCGAAGAAGGAGATGTTGATAACTACACTATCCATGATGTAGTGATGCCATTGCCTGGATTTGATGTTATTTATCCAAAGCATAAAAGTAAGTCTGACTGTTAACTTATGTACTGAAAATGTAACTCTGCTTTAAGATCATTCTTAAAAGGAAGACTAGATCATTGATGACCATTAAAACAATACACTATTTCAGATCTCTGATACGTTATACATTACTGTCAGCCTCTCCCATTGTGATAATAATAGTCTGCATTGTAACTTGTTTCATTTAACATAAATCTGTTTCGTATTTCTTTTTAGCTAGTAGCTTTTCCAAAGAAAGAAATTCTTTACTGACGCAAAATTATTTATCTCAGCCCAAGGGAAAACAAATGGTGAAATATTAATTGAAAAGTGTATGCATTTGATGTTTAAATTAGAAAACAAACCAAACTTCTAGAATTTGTAACCCAAGCAAACGCCTGAAGGTAGGAAAAAAGAACCAGCTCTGTTTAAATATTAACCAATATGAATGTTTTAAAAATAAAAATTAAAAAAGACATATCTTTCATCTCCTGTATATACAGTGTATTGGATCAAAATTGTTTTTAATTGAATAGCTTGACTGATCTATATCTGCATGGAACATGATGTTATTATTAAGGGATAGAGTTGTAGAATCGTTTTGGTTGGAAAGGACCTCAGGAGGCCATCTGGTCCAACTTTTTGTTCAAAGCAAGGCTGGTCAAAGCAGGGTTTGGTCAAAGCAAAGGACCACCCATTGGGGTGGTCCTCCATTGGACACATTCAAGTTTATCAGCATGTACTTCGTACTGGACGCACTATTCCGAGTGCAATCTCACGAGTGCCCAGTAAAGGGCAGTAATTTTTTTTCTTGGTGTAGTTACTGGCTAAGCTCCTGTTGCCATTAGCTTTTGTTGGTGCCAGGGCACTGTTAAGTCTCCTTTCCACTGGGAGTCCCAGGTGACTGGCAGCAGAGTTGCTCCCTAGCCTGTACCATTGCAAGGAGTTAATCACACTCAGGTACAGGACTTTGTCCTTGCTGAATTTCCTTGGCCCATTCCTCTAGCCTGCCTAGGTCCCTCTGAGTGGCAGTCCTGCCCTTGGGTGTATCAGCTGCCGGCTTGATTTTGTCCACAAACTTGGGGTGAATTCCAGCCCCTCCATGTATGCTGATAAAGGTATTTAGCAGGACACATCCCAGTTCCTTGAGGAAGTCTGCTTGTAATGAGCTCCTAGGTAGAATTGAAACCACTAGTGACTATCCAGACAGTTCTTTACCCATCTAGCAGTCCACCCACTGTAATGTTCTAACCTCGGATACAAGGATGCTGTGGGAACATGTCAACAGCCTTGCTAAAGGCAAGGTAGGCAACAGTCACTGCTGTCCCCTCATCAGATGTAATAATTTCATCATAGAAGGCAGAAAGGTTGGTGGGTTTTTTGGTTTTTCTTTTCCTTTTTCCCCCTTTGGTAAAACCATGGTCACTATTATCGTGTACCCAGAAACATGTTCCAAGAGGATTAGCTCCATTATTTTTCCTGGGGACCAAAGTGAGTCTGCCTGATCTAATCCCCTAGATCATCCTTCTTGCCTTTTCTGAAGATGGGTGTCACACTTGGTTTTCTGCAGTCACCTGGGACCTCCCCAGATCTCCACAATCTTTCAGAGATGATAGAGAAGAGCTTTACTCTGACGTTAGCCTGCTTTCACAGCCTGCATCTTCTTCCACTACTGGTAGTCCCTCTCTTTCCTGAACCTTGCCTCTAGGAACAGAGGCCTGGGAGACCTTGCTGGTCAAGGCTGAGGCAAAGGAGGCGCAGAGACCACCAGTCTTATGTCTGTCACTAGACCACCTGTCCCATTTAGCAGCAGGCCAACATTTTCCTTGTTGTATTCTTTCATTCCTGATGTTGCAGTTTAACTCTTGTTGCTCTTGATGTCTGTTGCCGATTTCAACTCTAGCTGAGCTTTGGCTTTCCTAACACCATCCCTATGTGCCTGGACAATGTTTATATATTCCTTCGTTGTAGCTGGCCCTAGCTTTCTCCTACTGTATGTGTCCACACATACGAGCTGAGTCATGAGTTCCCTACTTAGCCAAACCAGTCTCCCAATACATATGCTTGTTCTCCTCAATGTTTTGTTGAACTGCTCTCGTACTTGGTTGTCCTTAAAAGACCAGTCAGGTCTCTTGAGACTCTCTGCCTGTCAGAAATTAGTCCCAGAGCTAGGATCCTGTTTACGGTGATAAACTGAAACACGGTGTTCCTGAAACACTTGGAAGGTAAACATCTGTTTGTGATGAGGTGTGGCACTGAGTCACATTGAATTAACAGGCTGGAAAGAAAAGCTGCAATTTTTTACATTCAGTATATTTATACTGGCATTTGCCCGCAGTAAGCCTAACTTAACTCCTGTTTAAATTTCCCAACTGCATGAACTAATGCTGGCAATTGCACTGCAAATCAAAGGCACCAGACAGCATTTCAGCTGCAGTATATTCTTGTATTTCCATTGCCTTCCCTGTCTTCCCCAGGTGTGCATGCACATGCCCATACTTAAGGATACAAGACTGTAATAGAATTAATCCTGTTGGCAGTGTACTTAAAGGTCCCTACTGGCTAATTTCTTCAGAGGGCTCTCTTAACTTACGTCACTCTTCTGCTTTTTCAAAGATCGGGCAATGGGTACTCTGGCCCATTTTTTTTTTTTTCTCTATATACCTGAGACTAGTCTTGTGAAGTTTAGATTGGAAAGCATGTATGAGATGTCAACGAAATGTCAATAAAATATTTTGTAAATTTTCAGCTGAAATTTTGATGTACTAAGATTCTTTCTTGTTTACTGCCTCTACTAATCAGGTTGTAGAAGCAAACATTGTAGGTAATAAGATTTGCAATAACTAATTTTAAACTTCTGCGTAACATTTATCCCACATATGCTGAAAACTACTAAATATAAGGGATGGAATGATCCATAAACAAGGGCTGTTTCAACTGGCTGCACTACACTCTCTCCTATTAAGTATTTTCTTCTCTTGCAGTTGGTGAGGCCTACAAGGAAATGCTAGTAGCTGACAATCTTGATATCAACAACATGAGGCATAAGATCAGAGATTATTCACTTTCTGGAGCATACAGAAAGATTATCATTCGACCTCAGAATGTCAGTTGGTAAGTAGGAGGATAAAGGAAATTACACTTGAATTGACAGCATGTACTCTGTGTGGGGTGACTAAGTAGAAGAACCATTAGATTGACCCACAGGATGCATGTGTAGACTGAAGCATAGATAGGGAGGAATCTCTCTGCATTTCCCTCGTGTTTTTTACGCAGTTGAAGTTGAACCACAGCCTTATTTCTTTCTTGGTCCTCTGGTTCTGTGATGCATGAGTGTCAAGGCATCTGTCTAGTTGTCACACTCCTTCAGGCTTGCCTGAACCCTTCATAGATAATTATTTATGTTGAAACCATGATAGATAGTAGTCAAAACAGGTGTTTTTGTAGTCTTGCTATGAGAAAGTTGGTCTCCAATTATACCTGTCAGTCAGAAAGATTTGTATCACTTAAACCTACTAAATCACTGTTGTTAGAGATACAACCTAGTTGTCACGGCAACTGAATAAATACCTTTTAAACAGATGACTGTACAAATGTGCAGAAAGACTTGATCACTGATGCATAGGAAAAAAAATAGAGAGGGTTTAAGAGGGAGACCAAAAAAACAAATGTTTACACTTCATTTTAATTAGTGCTGATGTTTAAAAATCTACTTCCCAGTTACTACTTCAGCCTCATCATTACATATGGAATGATTTCTGTTAAATGAGTGGCAGAAAGAGAATATATATTTAAGCCCTTTCAAAGAACTTTAAATGGCTTTCTTCAAAATGAGGGCTTTTTTTTTCCAAATATTCTTAGAGCTGACACCATTCTTCCCATAATTTCATAAACTATACTGCTTGTATAGCTGAAAATCCTGACAGCCAATGAGGGAAGACAGATGAGTTATGCAAAGAAGCTTCTCACTAATTTATTCTTTCTTTTATAATCTTCCCCAAACAGAGGTGAGTCTTCTACATAAAGCTTTACCAGTTATTGCACCATAAATGCTGCCTTATTTTATTAGAAATTCCATTTCAGTTGTAACTGCCAAATTGGAATAATAATAAACAATATTATAATAAAATAAAAAAATTATATAAGCATAAAATATGTAAATTTATTCTAAATAATTAAAAAATAATGATTTAAAACTCTTATGAATATTATAAAGGGAGGTCGTTGCATATGATGATCCCAGAATCCCGTTATTTACTACGGATTTGGATAAGCTGGAAGGAAAACCATTACCAGTTCTTCCTACGGGTAAGTTGATTTTTCTGCTGATGTTTGCAAAATAGAAGTTTGATATGGCTGTTGCTTTGAACTGCTACATATTGAAAGCTCTTTTAAGGAAGAGCTTTCATTTAACTAGACTGTTAATCAATAGTGTTGAAGATATCCAAAGTCAGGTGTGTAAGTAAGGACCCTTATTTTTCTCAAGAGTACGAGCAATTGTTCCAGCAGTCTGTATTGACTGCTACATTTTCTTATAGATATATGTAAAATCGAGTAAACGCTTAGCAATAAATGTCTGTGAAATGCATGAAGGTGCAATTAAGCCACAAATTGTCTATATGCTTGAGCATGTATTATTTGTGCTGAACATAAGAGACTGCTCAAATACTTAACAGAATTCAATGGAAAATTTTTTATATAACTGTGGTCACAAGGTCTTTTGACACTAACTTTCCAGCAAAAGTGAAGAGAGGCTAGGAATTCAGTTTTGAAAGAACAAAAGTTTATTTTGCATTTAAAAGAAAACCCCTAAAACACCACTTCCTGCTGAGAGAAAATGTTACAAATAAGTTGTTTTAAGAAGTTCCACTGTGGATTGTAAACTGGAGTATGGTGGTGGTGGTTGTTTTGTTTTATGGGTTGGGGGGGTCGGTCGTGAAAAATTTTAGTCCCGTTTAGATGGCATCCAGAATAAGCATTACTTATGCCCTTAACAAATTTTTCTTGCTTTGTGTCTCCTCTTACTCCTTATGATAGATGGTAAATTCAGGGCACTAAAGATGGAGTTCTCCCTTCCCCCATCCACTTACGCTACCATGGCGATTCGAGAAGTTTTGAAAATGGACACAAGCATAAAAAACCAGACACAACTGAATACTACCTGGTTACGCTGAATGAACTACAGAAATTACTTAGATTTTAACATATGTAAAGTGTTTTCCTATTTACATGTTCTGTACAAATCTTTAAAGACTGGTAGTAAGAGATTTGTATTTTTTTAAGTTTTTTAGTGCTAGCATTTAACTTCAGTAGTCATTTGCAAGATGGTGGTTGTAATATAATACAGATCTTAGTGACTGGTGCTTTTTAATGAATGAGTAAGTTGCTTGAGCTGTAACACTGGTGCATCTTTAAGAAATGGGCTTATAATAGTTTCAGACCTGGAAGAATGTTTAGCTTGCCTTTTTTTTTTTTTTTTTTTTTTTGGCAAGCACTGAATGTTTTCATGAGTTCAGCACACATTGAAGTCTCTTCAAATACATTAAATTACAGCTTAGGAAAATGAGTTACAACAAAATTAAGGTATCGGTGAACATTTGTATCGCAGGAGTTTTTGCTGGTAGCATTTGCGCTGATGCGGTAGAGGATTCTGTTAGCAAGGCTTTTTGTGCGCTGTAAAGATGTACAGCTGTTTTAATTAGTTGGTCTTTTAATTGAGAAAATACTTGCGCGTATTTTCCAGCTTTACTAATACCTGTACCAAAGAACAGGTACTGAAAATAAATTAACCTGAAACCTAAACGTGTATCGGTAACTACTTCCTTGACACATCTCGCCTGTTCAGTGCTGGCTGGCAGGGGATGAGACGGGTTTCTGGCGGGGGAAAGAACTATAAAGCTTTTCTAAAAAGACAGCGCATTTGCAGCACCTCTAAACCAAGTGAAAAGCTTGTCTTGCTGAAATCCCGTCACTGGAAGGCGGCCACCGCCGCCGCAGGCCGTGGTGGCGGCCCGGCCCGGCCGCGAGGTCCCTCAGGAGAGGAGGAGGGGGGCCCTGAAGCACGAAGCGGTGGAAGCTCCCGCGCCAGCGGGGCTGCGCTTCCCACACGGCAAGAAAACCCGCTGCTCCCCGACCCCAGCCGAGCCCCGCCTCCCCCAAGGCGCGGCCGCCGGCCCCGCCGCCTGCCCGGAGCGGGGTAGGCCGTGCGGCCCTGCGCCTGCGCCTGCGCCTGCGGCGGTGGCGGCGGCGGGGCCCCGCCGGGGCGGGCGGCCTGGCGCATGCGCGGCGCTGGCGGAGGGCGGCGGCACGGGGCTGGCGGGCGGCAGCGCGCATGCGCCCTGCGCTCCGCCCCCGCCGGGCCGAGGGCTGCTGACGCGGCGGGGGCGGGGCTGCGGCGGGCGGGGCAGCCGCCGTCCTGTCAGCGGGGCCGGCCCGCGGCTGCCCGCCTCCCCCGCCGCGGGGAGGGCGCTGAGGGGGCCGGCGCAGGCCCCGGGGCCGCTGCGGGGACGCGGCGCGGCAGCTGTCCGCCCGGCGGGTTAGCGGCCGGGCGCGGGGAGCCCCGCCGCGCCCGTGCTTGCTCCGCTGCCCGCGGCCGCTCGCTGGGCGCCGCCCAGCCTGCGGGGGGCCGAGCCCGGGGCGGGGCGGGGGGCTGGCCGAGGCGCTGGCAGCTGGCGGGGAAGGGGGCTGCTTGTCGCCCGGCCTGGGCCGCGGGCGGCCGGCGGCCTCGCCCAGAGCCTGCCCGGGGCCCGCGGAGCTCCTAGCGCGCCTGGAAAGGCCTGGCCCTCTGGCGAAGGTGGGTGCAGAGCTGCGCGCTGCAGCGGGGAGGTAGTTGGAGGATACTCTACCCTTAATTGGTTTGGTGGTGGACTTGGTGACGTTAGGCTAATGGTTGGACTGGATGATCTGAAAGGTGTTTTCCAGCCTAAACGATTCTGTGATGCTCCCCAGTGTCCTGGTCCTCTCCTCCTGTATCCTGACCCTTTCCTCTAGCAAGAAAAGAGCTAGTGGTCTTTTGCGGTATTACTTGTTTTCGTTTCACGCTTTTTACTGCCCCGTGTTCTTCATTCGTTTCTTCCTCAGCAACACGCTTGGTCTCACAGTTTGCCCTTGCTGGTGCTCTCTATTGCTTCTGCGACTTTGGCTCACCACTTGCACCCTTTTCTCACTCTTCCTTGTTGTCTGTTTAAATAGGGTTTTTCACTTAATTAAAGCTTGTAGCAGATAAAGTGCAAGTGTATAAATTTCATCTTTAAATACTGTTTTGAAAGTGATATTAAAAAGTTGAGGATTGAACTAGCCAAACACTTGTCATTGTTGCCTTTTTTTGTTTCACTATACGTGATCATCCTCTTAATTTCAAGTCTGGTTTTCTCTGGCTGCTGCCAAAGTTGTGGGTCAGCAAGTGCCTCTTCTGTTACACTGTGTGGGTTTTCTTACAAAT
Source organism: Pelecanus crispus (assembly GCF_030463565.1). Taxonomy (NCBI): domain Eukaryota; kingdom Metazoa; phylum Chordata; class Aves; order Pelecaniformes; family Pelecanidae; genus Pelecanus; species Pelecanus crispus. The sequence goes on from NC_134643.1 coordinate 15,816,179, forward strand.
ATTTCAGTGATGCTTTCACTTTACAAATCATTACAAGACCTGAGTGGATGCTTTGCTAGTAATACATCAGTCATCAATTGATATCTCTGGAACATCCTAAACTGTATGAAAAGGTGAAGTGGAACGTTGTTATCTTCTGTTGTGTTTTACAAAGATGTTTTTCCAGTATTTTTTGTGATTTTTTCCATGTTACACATGTAGAAACTACATATATATTGAGCTATTTTTAATAAAATTCATGCTTTTGGGGAAGGAAGAAATTAACAGGCATATTTCTCTTCAGTAATTAATGTATGATAAATCACCAGTTGGAGGTGTAAGCAAGGTTTTATCATATCTCAGCTAAGACTTACACCAGCAAATTGTCTCACTTAAAGCAGTATATTTATTGAATGTCTTACTTAAATTTCAATTTAAATGGAACTGCCCAGCTTTTCATGGAGTTTTGTGTCCTCAACAGATCAATAGTTGTTTGTGCAGTCTTAGTGGTGACTAATTAGAAATTGTATAATCAATATTGCAGAGAAAGTAAACATGGCAACCGTTGCTGTTAAAAAGAAAGAAGCCACTAGAGATCTGGATCATTGTGATATCCCGTACTATGTTTCTGAATTTGTGGAAAGAGAAGTTGGAAATGACTATGATTCTCTGAGGAAGCTAGACAACCTTATTGATAAGCTGTCTGAAAATAAGAAGCAGTTAGAAGAACAGGTAAGCATCTTTCCATTCCCCTCTCTCCCCCCTTCTTCTGAATATGCTGTATGACTGATTAAGTATATTTAACTAAATTAATGTATTCATATCTCAAATAGTACTATTCTACGTAGTGCAGTGTTTTTATGTCAGATTTAATACTGCTCTGTGAATGTAGGTGCTTACAGTTTCATCAGAAGTCCCTAAAAGAATTCAGAACGCCTTAAAGAATGCAGAAGAGTCTAAAAAGTCTCTGAGTCGGCTTCTAGAGGAAGAAACTCTTCTATCTGCTTCAATCAATAGCCACTTACTGAAAGCTCAGCCATGGATGGAGGATCTCGATGTACTGATTAGTCAAGTAGAAGAGATCGAACGACACCTGTCCTATCTTAAATGGATTTCACGAATAGAAGAGTTAAGGTAAAGTTTGGCTACTGCGTGTATGTTCTGAGACTGGTAACCTAGTTTGTCCCATTATTAAAATGTTTTAGATTTGAGAAAGTTTTATCTTAATTTTTCAATATACAAATGATTCTTTTCTGTTATCTTTAGTGAATCTTTGCCCTTTACTTTTCTTGTATTTTGTAGCGATAGCATTCAGCAGTATCTGATGACCAACAATGTTCCAGAGGCAGCCAGTACTCTAGCATTCATGGCAGAACTGGATATTAAACTTCAGGAGTCATCTTGTTCTCATCTTCTTGCCTTTGTGAGATCCACTGTTAAATTCTGGCATAAAATTCTTAAAGACAAGTTGTCGAGGTAAGAGGTTGTACCATTACTCCCTCATCTTTGCATTGTACTGTAAGTTTGTGTTAAAGTGTTCGTTTTGCCTTGCAGTGACTTTGAAGAGGTACTAACCCAGCTCCGCTGGCCATTTGTGGGGCCACCACAGTCTCAGGCATTTGGCCTTGCTGCGCCAGCCAGTGCTCCTGATGTATACAACAATTTGGAGATGTTGTTTTGTCAGCTTCTGAAATTGCAAACCTCGTATCCTTTTAAATAGTTGTGGTGTATTTTAGGAAGAATAATAAACGTCAGAGATGCACATTCTCAAGGAGAATTATTTAAGATTTTGTTCTTCCTAAAGACAGAAGAGAATTTGAATTTATGTTACTTTGTATTGACATTAGAATGTTTTTTGTTGTTGTTAGAAAGTGGCAGGTGCTAAAGTTGTATCTGGCAGTACCAACATTGTAACTCCAAGTCATCAGCTCTAGTGATCTCATGGTAGCTCACAGTTCAGGTTTCATGAGATCAGGCCTTACATGCTTCAGCAAGATTACCCATGTTAACAAAAAAATGGTGATGTGTATTTTATTTTACACAGTTAATGCTTTTCCTTGCATAGCCTTATTTGAAATCAGCCTGAATCACTTCAATATGTCCCATCCCAGAAGGAAAAGAGGGAAAGCTAAAGATACATGTCTTGGAGGGAGATGTTGCGAAAAGGGGAGACTACAGAAGGATTTTCATTGTGCAGCAATAGTAGTCCCCCTTTGAGGTTAATCAGAAGGCACTGCTGCTCATCCTCTTCCTTTTTTTGTGAATTAAATCACAGCTAAAGCTCCACCAAGCAATTTTTCCTGGAGTGGTTGTGGCTGCCTTTTTTTTTTTTTTTTTTTTTTTTTTTTTGTAATGATGGAGTAGGAAGATGCAAGGCCCTTCTACACAACCCTGACTTGGTAAAAATTTTGGTTTGGCAGACTGAGTCACTTAAATCAGTTACATGAAAATGGGAAATCATGTATTGCCTTTATTAATCTCATGAGTCTTTTATTCTCCTTTAACAAATATGAATAAGCATGTCTCTTGGACAGCCCCTGTGTTTGGTACTGATAATGGTGGTTTTCTGTGATCATTTTTGAATGATACGAGTATCCTAAATCAAACTGATTTAAATGACTTGTATTGTCATTGAATAAATATTCCTTAGCAGTCTGAGTTCTATTAAATATTATATAAACTGAAATATTTTGAGTATCCTTCATATTTGAGGAATCGTATTGGTTGCATAATACTGCCTTCAGCCAATGAGGTAGAACTAAGAAATATTCATTTTTATAAACCCATTCTATTGAAATTATGATGTTGGGAGAATTCAACGCTTAAATTTGTCCTTGACTATCAAACTTAGAGATGAACTTTTAACCAAACCTAAACAATTGCCAGAAAAATACTCTCTACCCCCATCGCCACCCATTATCCTTCCAATACAGATCATGCTGAATCCTCTTCAGAAAAGATTCAAGTATCATTTCACTGGAAATAAACAAACTAATGTTTTAAACAAGGTATGGGAGAAAGCAGTTTGGGGATCTTTTTCTATTTTTTTTTTTAAGCAACAGATAGGTTGCTGTATTTAAACTGTATAGCTTTAACACTTTCCTTTCTGAAACTGTGCAGTTCTTGTGTCTACCTAAGTGTGGACAGACATCAAGATAGTGCTTGGAGACCTTTCAGAGGCACAAGCATTTTCTCTGGGCCAGGCGGTATTTCTCCCTTGCTCAGATCCTTTAGAAAGCATTACTACAATGTTAGACTGACTCCCATCATTTCAGAAGCTTTGATTAATTTCCTCTGTTTCCTTGCAAATGGTTTTGTACTGTTCCTTATTGCTTGAGCTCAAAGGCTGTAAAAAGCTGTGACTTTGATTTTTGGCATTGTCTTTTGCTACTGTCATGTAACTGAGAATGTTGGGTTCTGCTGTTAGTATATAAAATGTGATTAGTCTAAAGGCACTGTTATATAATTAGTTTTCTGGGTTAAGTTTTTTTAATTGACATACAACAAGAGGTGTCCAGTTTACCAGTTGGAAACTGACTCGCTTTCTGTATGAATTATCTTCAAAGACTGAGGACTTTTATCTGAGAATTATCATTGGAACAGGTTACAATGCATTAATGCTGCTATAATGCATCTGCAGCAGAGTTTGAGCACTGTTTTGTAACAGTTTAGTTGCACAAGTCTGTGTGCTTGTGTTGACAATCTAGGGTAAAAGTAAACATATTTGCAATCTTGATAGTTGCTACCACAGTGCTTTTTAAAATAATGTTACATATATTAGTGGGGAAGAGGTATTTTAAACATGAATTAAACTATTTCATAAGCAAATGGGAAAATTATGTTCAAGAGATTAAATCTGTGAACAACAAGAAGTGAACAACTATTTTTGTAAAAAACTTAACGAGGAACAGTTTACAGGTAATGTAGTGTCAGATCAGAAAGATATTCCAACGGGGCCTTGCTCAAATTTGGGTTGGGGTTTTTTTGTTTTGTTTTGTTTTTTATAATAACTTGGGTAATGGAGTAAACAAAATACCCATGTAAAATATTTGAAAGACATCAACCTGGAAGGGATTACAACAGAGGACAGGCTAAAAGTTCACAATTATCTTGGTAAGTTGGGGAGGGAGTGTCAAAAAAAAAAAAAATCAGTAGACAAGTGAAAGTTAATACAGAAATGAGAAACAGGCACACAAAATGTGAAGAATGTGAGTGCGGTTCAACAGAGGGTTCTTTGGCTATTGGGAGTGAGGAGGACAGGAATTGCTTCCACTTGCACTACATTGAAAGAAGCATTCATCAGAAACTACAGCCTATATTTTTAGGTGTGGAAACTGAAAAAGCTTAAAAGCATTATAATGTGAAATGAGAAGGTGATAGATTCTGCACTTCCAGGGTGGGTTGAGGCTGGGGACAATGACAGTAAGAACGGAGCTACTGGGAAGAGTTTTCTCAGGAGTGCATCCTTCTTGCTGCACCAAGAAATAAAGACCACACAGAAGAACAGGAGGAAGTACGTGAAGTGGAAGAGAGGACCTCATGAGTGAGAAAGCAGTAAAGAAGGGAGAGATTAAAAATGGAGCTTTTGCTTGAGAAGAAACAGAATAATTGGTGCATTTAAGACAATTCAAATCCAGAAATACTTCTCTGATACTGCTTTTATGAAACTCAAAGCTAAGTAAAACACAGTGAAAGACTTGTGTGATCTGAGATCAAGAGAAGGCAGGGGAAGAAACTGGTATTTTTAGACTTTTGTCTTAAAATATTAGTAGCACTTGAATAAATGTTGTTTTGATGCGGTTAATATTTTCTTTTCTTTTTTAAATAAGCCTGAGTGGTATTTAACACAAGTACTTATGTGGATTGGAAATCATGCAAAGTTCCTTGATGACAAAATCCAGCCAATACTGGACAAGGCAGGGTCTTCAGTGAATGCTGGGGTAAGCACTTTCATGGTTTTATATATATGAAAATGTCAGTCAACTTCTGATAGATATTTGCGCAAGCCTGCTTCCACTGATTTCGCTAAGTATGTGCTAAAACTTAACTCAGTCTAGTAGCAGTTTGTTACGTACATATTTGCACATGTTAATACTTCCTACCTCTGACATTTTGTTCACTTTTTTCTTTCAAAAGCTTGAATTCTCTCGTGCTCTAGTAATGCTGATTTTGGAGAAGCTGGCTGCTGATATTCCATGCCTGTTGTATGATGATACACTCTTTTGTCACCTTGTGGATGAGGTACTTCTATTTGAGAGAGAGTTATACAGCGTTCATGGTTATCTGAGCAGCTTTCCCAGTTGCATGCATATTCTGTCAGAAGAATCCTGCTTCCAAAGGTGGCTAACAGTGGAAAAAAAATGTAAGACTTCCAATGGATTTTGTTGGCCTTTATATTGCACAATCAGAAAGAAAGAATGTGTATACTTAACATGAATAGCCTTCTCAAATAGGATAACTCACCTGGACAAGGCTACTACATAAGACATACATATTTTTATACCCTGTGATTATTTTGACTAAAAATTTGACTAAAAAGACTTTAATAGTGCTTCCTTCTGTAGTTTGTAGGACTCTTGCCCTTAAGCTGTTTCGAATCCAGTAGGCTTATTTTTAGATAAATGTTACATTTATACATGTGCAGACAAGGATGAACTTTAAATTGAAATAGGGGAAGGGTATTAACTTTTAAGAAATGAAAAGGAAATATATTGGAAAGGAGCAAGCCAACTATTTAAAAAAACAAATACTGCTGTTAACAGTATGACAAATGCAGATATATTGAAGTTGATTTTGTATGAAGCCAGTCACCAGTAGTTTTTATAAACTGAAAATGTAAAATTTAATTTATTAGACATAAGGCTTTTACATTTTTATATTTTAGAGAGGGTTTTGTTAGAAATTTTTTAATTAAAAACTTAAACAATTTACAAGTTTTGTGCATCTCAGTTGCTCTTCAGAAAATGGACTCTATGCTTTCATCAGAGGCGGCATGGATATCGCAATACAAAGATATCACTGATGTAGATGAAATGAAAGTCCCAGACTGCGCTGAAACTTTTATGACTTTGTTGTTAGTTATAACAGGTAATTATTAATCTATGGGCATTGCTCTTGCTTGTAGTGAATAGTAAAAAAAACGCCTTCAGCTAATAGATTTCTTTATTAACTATCCATTGTCAGCAGTAGTCACCAAATAATGTTGCAAAGTTGTGATGTTTGCAATTTAATAAAAGCTTTCCTGTTCATTTTGTATTTTGGACACTAACTCAGGCACGAATAATCTTGATCTAGTGACATGTTTACAAAATAATAATTAAAAAAAATACACATTTGATATTTAGCATATTAAAACTCATTCATACTTGACAGAATGTAATTTGTTACAATGCTACATTGTAACATACAAAAAATCCTACTATTCCTTTTGACTCTGTGACAATTTAGAAGTTATTAAGTAATGTCTGCTTTCTTGGAACAGAACATAACAGCAAGTAAGTTTTCAGGAGACACTTGATTGCATATTCAATAGCTTTATCTTACGGTGTGTGAGTACACTTTAGGGGCCACGCTGGGGGGTGTGGTAAATCACATGTTGCTTAAGGTATTAGAATACAAAATGCTAGTGGAATCAGGAGGGGGAAGAATGTAATTTCTTTACATGTTTAGCTTTTGCATCAAGTAGTTTCCCTGAAATCGTTAAAATATCAGCTGTTTTAGGTACTATATGATGTTCTCACAGGCATAATGTTGTGTAGTAAGATGATTGTAACGTTTCTTTTTGAAAAGCTTTTATTCACTGTTGGAAAACCGAAAAACATTGTATTCATGTCTTTTCAGACAGGTATAAGAATCTTCCAACAGCTTCCAGAAAACTACAGTTCCTGGGCCTACAGAAAGAGTTAGTTGATGATTTCAGGATACGATTAACTCAAGTTATGAAGGAAGAGACTAGAGCTTCCTTAGGCTTCCGATACTGCGCAATCCTTAATGCTGTTAACTACATAGCAACAGTGTTGGCAGACTGGGCTGACAATGTAGTAAGTAATTATTTTACTTAAACAAACCCTAAAAATGGACTTTGGATGTTTGTTTCATAACAAACATTTTATTTCCAGCACTGTTTATCTAAGTATATTCAGAAGAATTACTGAAAACATAGAATGAGATGTAAATTTGGATTTAATAAAAGAAGTACAAATAAGGACAGATTATTGTTTGAGATCCAGGCTGTATTAATTCTAAACTTTCTAGGAAAATGCAAAGAGAGCCTGAGGAATTGAATAATCTGAACAGACAAAAAAACAATCCCCTTTACATGTTTTGAATTGTAAAAAATTGGTCAGTTGGTTTTGGAGATCTCTGAGCCAGTGTTAACAGCATTGGTGTTGAAGTGTGTGCAGTAGCCTATGGACGATGCTCGAACTACTCCCATGGCAGGTTAGCTTAAATGGATTCAGCATGGGTATCTGCAGTGCAACATGGTTTAGGTGTTGCTCAGAAAAGCCACTTGCTGATAACTGGGAATTGGGAATTAATTACTTTGCTATACAATAGCCTGGTGGCAGCACTGCTATTCTGTAGCATTTCACCTTTTCTATGGTTATTGGTACAAAAGGTCAAAAAAACTGTTATATGTAAAATGTGTAGAAACAGGTATCGCGTGTGAGATGGGCAGCCTCCAAATTCTTTTTGTCTTCACAGGAAACTGTGGCTGTAGCAGAGGATAGTCTTGAGTTGATAGGATAGCAGCCTTCATTTTGTGTAGCTGTGTCTACCTAAGCATCTTGATTTGCTTGAAAGCAAAACCGACAAGTTGTTACCACTATGTCACTTTAAACTTGATCCATTTTCTTGCTGTTGTCAATCCAGCAAATTTATGATTTAATGAATGATTATTTCTAAAACAAATTACAATTAAAGATTCTAGTTTACTTTTGCAAATCTTGAAAAGGTCAAAATCAGGGATTTTTTTAAGCATTCTGCTGTCAGTCTTAAAATATCATTTTAGTTATTTTTTTAGATCTATTCCTGTTACCTATGTGCTGTTGTATCCGAAACCTGTATCAGTTCCATCACTAGGATTAAACCACCATGGTTTGTTTTTCAGTAAATCAGGACCACAGGGAAAGATAAGTGGTTTTAAAATGTTAAAATTTGAAGTTTATAAATGCACCGGGAGCGTGTTTTCTAGAACCGTGCCTATTAAAGTACCAACGAAAAGTTCAGATGGTGAGATTATTTTTTGTAGTATTCATATCTGGTTTTGTTTCTCTAGTTCTTCCTGCAGCTACAGCAGGCCGAGCTGGAGGTTCGTGCAGAAAGTAACGCTGTCAGTAAACTACAGCTGGGGCAGCTGGCTTCGATGGAGAGCTCTGTCTTTGATGAAATGATTAACCTCCTGGAACGCCTGAAACATGACATGCTGACTCGTCAAGTAGATCATGTCTTCAGAGAGGTCAAAGATGCTGCAAAGCTGTACAAAAAAGAGAGGTGATTCTGTCTGTTTACTGTCCTCCCAGCTTACGGTACTATTTCCTGTTAAAAATTTTGAGGTAAATAAAGGCAGGAATAGCTAATAGGCAAAATTATTTTCCTGAATAGGAATGGCGCGGGGCAGTAAGTTTTGGAAAATTCTCTTAATGCTGATTTCAAGACTATTTTAATGCTATGTTATCTAAAGTAGTTCCACAATTAGTGGGTGCGTTATCTTAAAGATCCTAGGGAGAATTCTGGATCACTCCAGTTTGGACAAGAATTATTTTCTTCACAGTGGTATTAAAGAGTTAATACGAAATGGTTTGTAATGGCTGTTCTGTCTTTGCAGACTCATAGGGCTTCTTGAACATTTGCTCCCGAGTAGAATTTCTGAAGTACTTCGTAAAAGGAATACAACTCCGCAATGATTTTCTAGATTAGATGGAGCTTCTTTGAACGGCATGTTCAGAGATTTATAACTAAAGCATGAGTTTAATATTAAATGAAATTTAAACATAGCATTAGACTGTGATTACTTTTAGATTTGAGATGGGAAAGGAGAACTCTCTCTGAACCATTGTAAATGAGTAAGATTCTTTTTTTAAAAGGATAATTTTAACTTCAGTTGTTGCAATATGAATAATTTCATTATAATGACTTCAGTGCGATAATTTCTTTCAGGTGGTTATCTTTACCATCTCAAGCAGAGCAAGCAGTAATGTCTTTATCGAGCACAGCTTGCCCAATGTTGTTGACCCTACGAGACCGCTTGCTACAACTAGAACAGCAGCTCTGTCACTCACTGTTCAAAATTTTTTGGCAAATGCTTGCAGAGAAAGTGGATATATACATCTATCAGGAAGTAGGTATCAGCAAAATGTGACCTACACGATACAGCGTAGGTGTAAGTGACTGGCCTAAACAGTGCATGCACCTCTTTGTGTTTGTAGATAATTATGGCAAATCATTTCAATGAAGGAGGAGCAGCACAACTCCAGTTTGACATGAGCAGAAATCTGTTCCCTTTATTTTCACACTACTGCAAGAGGCCAGAAAACTACTTCAAGCAGTAAGTAGGCAAACTTCTGACCTACGGGTATTTCAAAAGTGTGAATGTCCAGATGGATACATGTGTTTTACGTATCACCAAGATTTTTTCACAGTTTTGATCCACACTTAATATAGATCATTTGTGTTTCCAGTGTTTACAACTAGGAAAGTTTTGATTCTGCAGCATGTACTCAGACAGCAACAGACTGTGGCATGTGTTGTGGAGTATTTTGTGCAGTCAGTTTCGTCTAGACAAATTAACTTATGGAAGGAATATAAGTAGCGCAGACTTCCAAATCTGGGGCCAAAGAAACTACTCAAAGATATAGTTACAACACAGTAAACTTTACTGTTAGAAGAAAGACTACATTAAACTATGTTCCCACTCAGAATTGCCTTGCATAGCAGTCTAGTTGCTTTCATTGATGAGAAGCAGCTACCTGCTTTGTGGTTAGTCTTTTTTAAATAGCCCACAGTCCTCTAAAGAGTCCACTGCTAAACTCCTAGGCTAACTGGGGCAGAAATCTTAGTGTTTTTATATCAGCATGCAGCATGGCATTCAGTCTCAAACACTTGAAGACAAAGATTATATATTGGCATTTTTTAATTGGAATATTCACGTAGCATCTTCAGGTTTAAGGGGGTTTTCTGAGCACATCACTTTCATAAAGGTAATTGATACGTACATATTAATCCCAGCGTAAGAGGACGCAGATGCACAAAGGAACCGTAAAAAATAATGCGTAATGGGTACGTGGCTATCTGTCATATTTAGACTAGAAACAAAGACAGGGTATCTGTTTGCTCCCTAATGATATTAATTAGGGAAAATGTTCAGATTCTAGCAACTGTTTGTTAAACTGTGCTCTTAAAATATGCTGATAAGAAGTTTCTAATTAGGGGAAAATGTAGTTACGGAAAGCTAAACAGATTAAGTGGTAAATTCTATTCTGTATTTTTAATACTGGTGGAAAAACTTAAGCAGCAAAAGCCACGCCGAGCACTGGGAGGCAAAATCTTGATGAAATACATATATATAATAATTTATATAAATATATATAAAATAATAATGGAAAAGGCTTAGAGAGTAAGAACAAGCATACTATTTGCCTTGATCTAAGCAGCACTTTTCAGTTCAATACTTCTGATCCTTTTCGGAAGTCCATGGAGGATTTTTGTTAATCACTGTGTGCACAAAATTAAGTGTATCTCATGGGTGCTTCTCATATTAATCCATATAACTTTTTTCTCTAGCATAAAAGAAGCCTGTATTATCCTGAACCTGAATATTGGCTCTGCCTTGCTTCTGAAGGATGTACTACAGTCAGCTTCAGAAAATGAAACATTAAAGCCAAACCAGCCATCTCCAACAGCAGCACTAAATGAACTTGGAGTTTATAAATTAGCTCAAAAGGATGTTGAGATTCTTCTCAATTTGAGAGCTAGTTGGCCAAATCCAGGAAAATAAAGACTTCTTCAGAAATGGTTAATAACTTGGTCTAAATTACTTATTTCAAACAATGCAAGTATGTTGTAATATACTTGGGTTATTTTTTTCAATGCTGTATGCTGAATGACTGGTTTAATCTAATCTTATGCCTTATTGTATACAGTTTTAAAAAATTTTCAAAACGCTATTGGCTTTGTTTTGAACTGTGTAGATCTTCATTTTCCATAGCCACCTTGCCATTGCATTTAGAAGCTGAAACTGTCTTCATCTCTAATGTATTCCTTAGAATGATTGACAAGGCAGACATATTCAGAGTATTTACAGTGTAAATACACCTGTGTACAGTATGGACAACTATTCCTTATGCACTGGTCCACCTTCACTTAAACACAGATGTTACACTTGTAAACCCCAGGTAATGGATGTTCTGTATTAAATGTGTATATACAGGACACGGAAGGAATGAAGAAATATGTCATTTTGTTTTCTTTATTCATACTAATTCAGATTTTTTTTTTTTTTTGCTGTACCAGAGTCTTCCCTATTTTTTTTAAAGTTTCTCCATAAAAATTGCATAAATATACTGTGTTGTAAATTTGAAAATATCATTTTACTTGGAAGCGCTACCTTTCTTTAACTGTCATTTGTCATAACTTGCTGAAGTTGGTCTTTCCTTTAACACACCACAGCACAAGCCCAACAAGCAACTTAAGAAACAGCTCAACTCTTAAAGTTAATTTTATTCAATGGTAATGAGCCAACAAGTAACAACCCCTTACTGTAAGCTACAACACGAAGGAGGAAACTCCAAAACACTATTTTGGTTGTGTAAAAGAGATCTGTACTTTTTAAGAAAAGCAGTTCTCAAAAGATACCCTTCCAGGGCCTGGTAAACATGAACAAGTTCTTGTCATCTGTCCTTTTCAGCTGATTGCTCAAATGGGGGCAAGGGGAGGGAAATGAGAAGAGAGTACTGCTTAAAATCAGTGATCCACAGCTGAGAAACCAGAAGAATTGAGCAAGGTGCACATTTTTAATATATTTAGCAGATCACTGCTCAAACTAATAAACAGCCCAGCTCTCCAGCATCTTTTTCTTCCTAAGACAGGAAAAAAAAAAAGAATTCTAGTTAGATAAAAATGAGGATAATTAGTTACCTTTCAGTGATTGCAACAACCAAAAAATTGCCTCTAGAACCGCACCCTGACCATGAGAAATTGTTGTAACTCTGAGCTTGTTCCATCTACAGCTGCTTTACTACCTCTGGCAAAAAAGGCAACACTGCTTCACTCTTTCACATTTCTAGAACAGCGTTTGAACCCCTGGCTACCTGATGACCGTCTGATCTGAGGGGCAGGTAATCAGAGAGGTCTGCTCTGAGAGGATCCTGGAACTGAGATGGCAGAGGAGAATGCCGAGTTTGGTTCGGGTTACGGTTACAGCAAGTCACGCAAGGTCAGGCAGTAACTGACCTTTTTAACTCTTGCAGCAAAGTAAATGGGTAAAGCTTAAACCAGCAAGTCCTTTAATTTATATAGTTTTGTAAATAAAGAATAAATCTCAGGAAAATATCTTCTGTGCGTATCTCCCTCCAAAAAACCTTTCAATTAAACTTACACTTCTTCCTTGAATACATCCAGTGTGATATTCGCATCATCTCCAAACTGCAGATCTTCAGTGCTCAGTCCCAAAGTTTTAAGAGCTAAAGGTAAGGAAAGAGAATTTCCTATGCTAGTCTTGGAAAGATTAATTTAACACCTTAATATAATAAAATATAAGGTAAATATATATGTAACTTAAAAATATGTAACTTTTTTAACTTTCCAAGGTTGTGTATTGGCAGACGTGCGGATGCTTATATGTAAAGTATACTTTACTATATAAAGTATACATAGGCATAGCTCTGAAACGATTTTAATAATTCTGTGCAAGCAAATACAAACACTGCAGTATGACGTGCTGCTCAGGTGAGACGCACCCTCTCTGTACTGCGCCGGTGTTATGTGGCCTTGGCCTACGACATCCAGCAACTCGAACATGGCGGCCAGGTTGGCCTCGTCCATCAGGTAAGGGTACTCGCCCTCGGCTCGCTTTCCAGCCTTCACCCTTTCCAGCGCCTGGATCAGGAACTCGCGCGGCCTTTCTGCAACGAAGGAAAATTGCCCACCGGCGCGGGGCGATCAGCCAGCCGCCGAGCCCACGCCATCCCTTCCCGTCCCCACCCCGCTTTTCGGGGTGCCCTGCCCCCGGGGCTGCCCTGCCGCACCGGGCCGGTGGTAGAGCAGGAGCGCGGCGAGGCGGTGGAGCAGCTCGGGGAGGCGGTGGCGCCGCAGGTAGTCGCGGCCTTGCTGCTCGCCCGCCGCCATCCCGCGTTGCTGGGAGACCGCGCGCGCCGGCCCTCAGCCGGCCCCGCCCCGCCGCCGCGCGCGCCGCCCGTTAACCGTCGCCGCCCCGCCGCCGCCGCCGCCGCGCGCGCCGGCCGTTAACCGTCGCCGCCCCGCCGGGAGGCTGCGTGAGGTGAGGGCGGGAAGGGCGAGCGTGGGAGCCGCTGCTACCGGGGCAGGAGAAGCGCCCTCGGGGAAGGCAACGCGACAGGCGAACGGCGGCGGGGGCTCGGCGGGAGGGGCGGGAGCTGCTCGCCGGAGCTGGCGGCGGTGCTCCTGCGGTCAGCTCAGGCCGTCAGGCGGGGTAAAGCGGGTTGCTGAGGCCGTGCTGACGGCGCAGCCCCTGCTTTAGTGCGTAGAAAGTGGGAAGCGAAAATGAATTTGCCTAGATGTCATCACGTTAGCACTGGAACAGCAAATCACCGCTTCCAGCCACGTTAATAGTTTCTACCGCAGTTGCATTAATTCATGGGGAAAGCAGATTGCACGCTGTTGTTTTTAACATTTATGCAAGTCTCTCTCAATTTCAGCCACGTTTCCTTCCATATGCGGTAATGCAGTCTACACCTTTTGCTCTTTCCCGTACACAGTCCCCTACCCGGACTTCCTTGCTAAAGGCGGGCTTGGCTAATGCAGGCAAGTGCGAGGGCAGCAAAATGGTGAGAGGCCGCCTGCTGGAACGGGGCAACGGCACCGGTGCGGTAAGCAAAGCCAAGGACGAGCAACTGAGAGGTTACGTTTTTTAAAATCAGTATTGAGGTTTGCAGCATAGCCTGTGCAAACGGAGAAGAGACAGCAAAGAACCTTTTTATTGTACTAGCCAACGTGAGTAGGAGAAAGATAATCAAGTGAAGTGTCCCACGGGAAAAAAAAAAAAAAAAATTCAAACAAATCTACAAAGACAACCATCCGCCATCTGATAACAGACAATGATAAATAAGCATATAGTAAAGAAAAAATGGTATTCCTGTGAAAACTCTAGCACTATCTATATTTAACTATTTGCCAAAACAAAAATATCACAAGATGTGAATAGAAGTCACCTTTTTTTTTTTTTCTTAGAGAAAGAGTGGGAAAAAGGCAGCATCCAAAACTGCAGAGATTGTACAGCCATGCTCAGTCTGTATTCTTTAGTATTTTAAACTGATTATGCTACCTGCTTCAAGTCTTAATTAGGGCTAGAGGAATTGTAGGTTCATAACAGTTACCTGGCTTGACAGCTGCCTGGCGGTGATGGAAACCTCCTTTTCCTAAGGAATACGATTCATAGTTATTGAACCCATTCCTGCATTTGACTTTTCTACATCTTTCAATAGAGTTTGTAAAAGAACTAGCAAAGTTTTTTTCCTAAAGAAGAGTGATAGGAGAAAGTGTAGACTGAAGTGCGGAGACGTACAAACGAGACTGAGCTGGCCAGCAGAGGAGAAATAAAGACATGGAAAATACTTTCATGAAAAGGAGAACCTGAGGATAGGAAGATTGACTGGAAAGGAAGGACCAAATGAAAGACTGGAGAGAAAAGTAGGTAAGTCAGTGTTTGGGGCAGGGAAAACAGTATTTAGCAAAGGAAGTTTCTCCTTTAGTGGTCAACAAAGATAACTGGTATGAAACAAGTGTGTTGAGGGCTGAAATTTTAAGAATAAACACAGGAATTACAGGTTGAAGTGTGTTTCTCTGAGGAATGGTTTAAAAATCACCAAGCAGAGCAAACCCCAATTTGATTTACAACTAGGATTTTTTTTTTTTTAATTTCATTTCACTGTTAAGAAAGCACAATTTATTTCCTTGAAAAAAATTTTCTGATAATGCATCATGTAGGGAATTTATTATCCTCAGTTCATACAATGATATGTATGAGTCCTAAAAGTATGATGGTTGTATTGGGTTTGTGTGGCAAGGTTTTGGTAGCCGGGGGGGGCTACAGGGGTGGCTTCTGTGAGAAGCTGCTAGAAGTTTCCCCCATGTCCCATAGAGCCAATGCCAGCCGGCTCCAAGAGGGACCTGCTGCTGGCCAAGGCTGAGCCCATCGGTGATGGTGGTAGCACCTCTGGTGCTTTAAAAATGGGGGGCGGGAGGGGAACCAAAACCAAAAAACACCGGGACACAAACTGCAGCCGGAGAGAGGAGTGAGAACATGTGAGAGGAACAGTCCTGCAGACACCAAGGTCAGTGAAGAAGGAGGGCAGGAGGTGCTCCAGGCACCGGAGCAGAGATTCCCCTGCAGCCCCTCGTGCAGCCCCTGGTGAGGCAGCTGTGCCCCTGCACCCATGGAGCTCCACGGGGGAGCAGATCTCCACCTGCACCCGGGGAGGACCCCATGCCGGAGCAGGGGGATGTGCCCAAAGGAGGCTGGGACCCCATGGGAAGCCCACGCTGGAGCAGGCTCCTGGCAGGACCTGTGGCCCCGTGGAGAGAGGAGCCCAGGCTGGAGCAGGTTTGCTGGCAGGACTTGTGACCCCGTGGGGGACCCATGCTGGAGCAGTCTGCTCCTGAAGGACTGCACCCCATGGAAGGGACCCACGCTGGAGCAGTTCATGAAGAACTGCACCCTGTGGAAAGGACCCACGCTGGAGAAGTTCATGGAGGACTGTCTCCCATGGGAGGGACCCCACGCTGGAGCAGGGGAAGAGTGTGAGGAGTCCTCCCCTGAGGAGGAAGGAGCGGCAGAGACAGTGCGTGATGAACTGACTGCAACCCCCATTCCCTGTCCCCCTGTGCCACTTTGGGGGGAAGAGGTAGAGAAAATGGGGAGTGAAGTTGAGCCCAGGAAGAAAGGAGGGGTGGGGCGAACATGTTTAAAGATTTGGTTTTATTTCTCATTACCCTAATCAGTTTTGACTGGCAATAAATTAAACTGATTTTTCCCCAAGTTGACTCTGTTTTGCCCATGACAGTAATTGGTGAGTGATCTCCCTGTCCTTATCTCAACCCATGACCGTTTTTTTCAGTATATTTTCTCTCCCCTGGCCAGTTGAGAAGGGGAGTGACAGAGTGGCTTTGGTGGGCACTTGGCACCCAGCCAGGGTCAACCCACCACACAAATTTATTGTAAGAATACAAAAGCAGACGGTGTCAAAAGCCTTGCTAAGGTCAAAGTAAACAACACTCACTGCTCTCTGGTCAGTACCTGAAGACAGTCATTTCATTACAGAAGGAAAGCAGGTTGGTCAGGCATGGTTTCCCCTTGGTAAATCCATGCTTTCTGGACATGGCTTCCAGGATTGTTTGTTCCATAATCTGCCTGGGATTGAGGTTGGGCTGAGCAGCCTGTAGTTCCCTGGGACTTTCTTGAAAATGGGCATTGCATTTGCCTTTTTCCATCCTTAGAAACCCTGTACCCTGTTCACCATAGAATGCTTTGGGTTGGAAGGGGCCTTTAGAGGTCATCCAGCCCAACCCCCCTGCAGTGAGCAGGGACAGCTTTAACCACATCAGGTTGCTCAGAGCCCCATCCAACCTGACCTGGAATGTTGCCAGGGATGGGGCCTCTACCACCTCTCTGGGCAACCTGTTCCAGTGCTTCACCACCCTCATTGTAAAACAATTCTTCCTTATATCTAGTCCAAATCTATTCTTTAGTTTAAAACCATTACTCCTTGTTCTGTCACAATAAGCCTTGCTAAAAAGATTCTCCCCATCTTTCCTGTAGGCCCCTCCTTAAGTACTGAAAGGCCGCAATAAGGTCTCCTCGCAGCCTTCTCTTCTCCAGGCTGAACAACCCCAACTCTCTCAGCCTGTCCTCATAGGAGAGGTGCTCCAGCCCTCGGATCATTTTGGTGGCCCTCCTCTGGACCCGCTCCAGCAGGTCCATGTCCTTCTTGTGCTGAGGGCCCCAGAGCTGGACGCAGCACTCCAGGTGAGGTCTTACCAGAGCAGAGCAGAGAGGCAGAATCACCTCCCTCGACCTGCTGGCCACACTGCTTTTGATGCAGCCCAGGATACGGTTGGCTTTCTGGGCTGCAAGCGCACGTTGCCGGCTCATGTCCAGCTTTTCATCCACCAGTACCCCCAAGTCCTTCTTGGCAGGGCTGCTCTCAATCCCTTCATCCCCCAGCCTGTACTGATACCCGGGGTTGCCCCATCCCGGGTGCAGGACCTTGCACTTGGCCTTGTTGAACCATGATCTTTCAAGGATGATAGCAGCCTTGTAATGATACCAGCCTGCATCCTTGAATCCTGCCCAGCTTTCCCCGTAGGCTGGTATAGATCCAGGGGAAGCAGTCCTTAACTCAGGCTTCCTCTTACGTGGGTAGTACCTCACTCCCCAGACTCTGCCCAAAGAGCCGAGCATACACCTCTCCAGTTAAAACCTGAAGCAAAGGCAGCACCGAGTGTACCTCAGTCATTTCCATGTCCTTTGTCACTAGGTTACCCACCCCATGTAGCCGGGCCCACATTTTCCTTAGCCCTCCTTCCACGTTAATATACAGTAAGAGCCCTTCACATCCCTCACTAATTCCAACTCCAGCTGACCTTTGGCTTTCCTAGTTCTGCTTCAGCGTGCCTAGGTGGTGTTTCTGTGTTCCTCCAGGGTAGCCCACCGCTGCTTCCACAGTCTGTATGCTGGCCTTTTGGATTTGACTTCAGTCAGGAGCTCCCATTCAGCCACCCTGGCCGCCTCCCATGTCTGCTCAACTTCCTGCATGTCAGAATGGACTGGTCTTGTGCTTCAGCTAGCTCCCCTAGGCCCTTCAGGGCAGTCTTCTGCGGGATTCTGCCAACAAAATGTCTGCAGGAGACAAAGTTTGCTCTCCTGAATTCAGTTCAACTATTTCTCTTCTTCACTTCCCTCAGAATCTTAAGCTTTGCTATCTCATAGTCAATGCTGCCAAGGCTGCCACCAATGTCAATGTTCCCAGCCAGCCCTTCCTTATGTGTGAGTAGCATGTCTAGCATAGCCAGGCTCAGCTTGTTGAGCACTTCTGTCAAGAAATTGTCCTTGACATAGTACAGAAGTAGCCTGGATCACTTGTGCCTCCACCATGTTCCCATCCCAGTCCCCTCTACCAGAAGAGGAGTCTGCAGTTTTAAGGCTAAGTTGTGAATGTTGGGGTTTTTTTCAGTCAACTGCCATCAAAAATCATATACTGAGAAAAAATAAATATCAGGAATTAGAGAAATACTTCCTGTTACTGTTCCCAAGTCAAAGAGAAGTAAAAATAGGTCACAAAAAAGACTAGTCAGTATCAGGAAACTTAGCCCTCATATGGAACTGGCCCCTTCGCAGCTGACTGAAAACCCAAGAAATTGATTTCCTAGCACTACAGCGGGACTTTTGTTGAAGGCAAAGGGGAAAGAAGATGACACTTAGCAGGAGCCTTCATTCTTTGAGATACATGGCATATTTGTCTGTCTAAGTGTGGCTCTGAGCCCATAGCTCTTAAGACCACAGATGCTTTTACTCTAGCAGCATCTGTAGAGCAAGTTCACACTACACAGGGTGGTGGAGATCAGAGACCCATCTCCATCGCCTTAGTTTCTCTGACACCCACCCACCCCCAGTCCCGATTTTTTTTCTGGATGCATCAACATTCAGTGGAGGCCAATGTCAATGCAGATCGTTTCCCACAGGTGTCAAGAACAGACATGCTCTTCACATAAGCTGCAGCAGTGCATGTGCTATAATAGAGAATATACATGGATTACTGGGGTAGTAGCTTTAGAAGATAATGCCAGTTACACAGTTAGCCATCCGTAGTGCAAAGATGGTCATGATTCCTCAAAAGATTAACATTCTTGGAGAACACCTGAAGTGCTTGGTTCTGTGAACGACAGGACTTGTTAGGATGAAGCAGAGAAACTACTGTCCACTCTATGCTGTCTTAGAAACAAAGCAGGTAAGCTGATTCAAAGGAAACTCTGTGGTATATCCCAGGGATATTTGGAAAAAACCCAGTGAAATACCTATCTAGGAAAGATACAGTGGAGTGAGAAAGGCCAATGATAAGGTCTTGGGTGTCACCAGCTCCGAGTGGGAATTATAGCTACCAAGAAAAAGGTGGTTAATGAATAACAAAGACCAAGCAATGAAGAGGGCTTGGTATTAGGAAACTACCCTAAGGAGGCCCGAGGGAGCGGGTCTAAGAAAATGACCCTACAAGATGAGTCCTTGAGGGAGGTGTTAGATCATCATTATTGCTTTCTTCACCTCTGGATCACAGGACAGAAGGCCTGTAGTCCAGCTTCCTGCTCAAAGCAGGGTCAGCTCTGAGGTCAGACCAGGTTGCTCAGAGCTTTATCCAGTTTGGGTTTGAAAAATCTCACAAGTTGGAGATTGCACCTACCTCTAAGCACCTTGTTCTAACACTTGACTGTGTCTGTGGCAGGAAGGTTATTCCTTGTATCTGGTCTGAACCTCCCTTGTGTCAGCTTGTGTTCATTGTTTCTCACCCTCCCACCGAACAGCACTGAAGAATCTGGCTCTGATCTCCTAGTGACCTCCTCATAGGTACTGGCGGGCTGCTATTACGTCCTCCTAAGCCAGGGCAAGCGGTGAGCTGGAGCCAGAGGTTCAATACAGTGCTCACCCGCTCACTTCGTGCTTCAACGTCTTTTCCTCTTTTCCTTTCTTGGCAACCTTGTAAGCGATTTTGAAGGCCAGTCTGGACCCAAAGGCCCTGGAGAGAAGCTCGAGATGGAGAAGCTAGTATCTTTCAGGCTTCATTGGCATTTAACTGCAGATGAAAGGAGTTCGGGATTGGAAGATCACTAGTGGCAGTCATGGGAGTGCATGGTCCGGTAATATGCTAGGGGCAAAGCAGAAGAGGCATTAGAGAATTGTCTGTTTGGAACAAAAGGCCCAACACTGAGTCAGTTACATCCTCCAGGAGCAAACATGCAATTAGCTTGTTCTAGGTTAAGGAGAACAAACGGAGCATTTCCCTTTGAATGTTTTCTTTCTTGGGAAGAACCTTCCCCCCTAAGCAGGGGGAAGCTCCCCTAAAGCTTCCCTTCTCCCTTCTGCAGGAGAGCAGATTACAGACTAGATCTATGTATTTCTGCAGGTCAGCCATAAACAACAAAAAACCGTGCACAAAAGAATCCTGCCCATCTCATTTGTGATGCATTACAAAATGAGAACAAGAGTGTGCATACCATCTACCATGGATTCTCCAGTCAAAGGGCAAACAGGGACCTGCTGCTGAATTATCAGCTTTATCTTTCTTTGACTTGGGAAGGTATGTTTCAAAAGAGGTCTGTACTTGTTTTGAGAAGTAGCATTCAAGAGGTACTCAAGGACCAAAACAGCATAAAAATTTGCATGAAATAAACATTCTTGTGTTCCGAAGTCTGAATCTGTTGTATGAATCTCCTCCAAATATTTCTGGAATCGGTATTTGGCATTTCTTCCAATTGTGAATCCTGACAGATTTGGAAGAGTAAAACAGATACTGGTTGCAGACAGCAACGACTTTCTTCTAAAATAAATATTTCTGTGGTAAAAACAGAAGCATAAAAACTAGAGTGCAACGAATAAAAAAGTTACAGTGTGATCTACTTCCCTCTGAAACGGTTGGTATTTAGAGCACGTTAGATAATACAAGCAAAAGAGTACTGCTACAAGCAAAATACTTGTTGCATAACCAAAAAAGGGTGGGGGAAACCAACTCCAAATAGAGAACAGCTTGTAAATCATTCTAGCAAACCTGCAAGTGCTAAAAAAATGACTCATCATATTTGGGAAACAAATTTAGTGGTCTTCGGCCTTTGCTGGCCACAGACAATGATGGCAAGCAACTAATAACTCATGGCTGCGATATTGCATTTTCTTGGCTGTAACTTCAATTTCTAATGGCTGCTAGAAATAGCAAAGCATCTTACAAACACCATGTCACTCTTCAGCCATGCGTGGGGATGACTCTATCAGATGAAACTCAGCATCTACTGTTACTTCATGATGCTTGGTTTTTCTATACTGCAAAAGATAAACTCCAGATTTTAAAAAAAAATTTTTTTCAAAATATAAGCAGCTCAGACCAAGGCACAAATTGGACAGTAAAGAGGACATTCAGGATTAGCTTTTGCCACATGTGTCAGAACACGCAAGACATTACACAAAAAGCTGTTTACCTGGAAGGTAAAATTTTACCCCTTCAATTACCGTTTCCCGTAAAGCAGGCCCGCCTCATCTCCTCTGCCAGTTCTGAGTGTATGCATACCAAAACCCAGTTTGCAGTCCAAATTTCTTGCTTTTAAAAAAGATCATACCATAACTGTGAGCATCTTCCCTACAGTATCTCCAAGACTGAGTTTCCAGATACTTCATAAAAGGAGCATAAAAATGTACATCTTCCCCAGATTTGCAGAAGAGGTTTGCTGTGAGAGAAAAAACCTGCAGTCCTCTCTGCAGAGCTGACAAGCCAATGAACAATTTAAGTCTTATATGATCTGTAATTGGAACAGGCTTTACACAAAACAAGAATCTTAATGCCTACATAAAAGTTGCATTTTTAGAATTAGCAATGATAAAAAGACTGGTTATAAGTTTGTGCTGCCCATTGAAGTGAGAATTCCTAAATCTAGCAGCTCAAGCAAAGTTAATTCTTACACTGACAAGGAATGAGAAAATGCGTTCAGCTAAGCAAAGGAATTTAAAAATGATTTATCAGTGCAAAAACCTCAGTAGCTGATCGTCACACATATCCTGACATGTAAATACAGAAATATTTCAGACACGAATGCCAAAAATGATCCCAGAGCAAGCCAGCCCCGTACAGGGAGCTGGGTGGGTATTTAGAACTACCAGTGAAATTCTCAGTGCTGGCTACCTGCACAGTCTATTTCAGGCTCCGGGAAGAAGGGCAGTCTTGCAATACATACTGGTTTTGCTTTGCAGAGATAAATAATGACAAAACCCATCTGTTTCTTACAAACATATAAATTATTTTATTTACAAAGCCATGTTACAAAAAAAAATAATAATAATAAAGCAAAAAACAAAAAATACAATCGCTCACTAGAGAATATCTCCAGGCCCGGTGTTGAACCATGGCAGTATCAATCAGATACATGTTTGTTCTGTTTTTCCTTTTTTAAACTGTAAGCCATAGAATTTACTATTTACACCTACTTTAGACATTTATTCTGCTTACAATTATCACAAGCATGGAATGAAGTCTATTTGATACTGCTAATACATAAAGGTGCAGGACAAAGAATGAAAATACTTAGTGTTACAAAATATGGATTGTAGAAAAGAAATTGGCTGTACAAGTATGGCATTTTTTTTTTTTCTTAGAATGATTGGACATGCTTTCTTCAAAAGTCTTCTGGAAAAGGTTCTAAAATCTGTAGTAGGAAAGCACAATATAGCAGGTGCAAATTCATTTCTGTGCAACAACAGTTATTTAATATATCCCATGACTGACCAGCTATGCAAAACCCACAGAGTTTTGTTAAAGTGCCATGGGTCAACAGCATAACAAAATATAAGGTGTAAATAGAAAAATTTCTTTTTTTCTTCTTTTTTTTAAAACAATAGTTCACTGAGAATCAGCAATAATAGAATATGCTGTATAAACTATTCTCTACAAAGGTCGATCAGCACTATTTACAATTGTTACATCAATACAAAAGAAGGCATACAAGTTATCCAAGTCGCTTTTTATGGCTGACGGGCCTATGCATTGCGTATGTGTAACAACCAAAGCTTCTGAGCCTCTATTGCTGGAAACAAATCACAAGATTTTCAGGCAAATGGGGAAGAAAAAGAACTACCGAGTGAATGCTACACTAATAATGCATTATAGGCTGGTCCAGTTTGTATCCATTTTTTTCAAAGGTTTACTTCCATTTCACTTCTCAGGCTGAAATTTTTGATACAGATAATTAAATAATGATTCTTTGATGATGAAAGAACACTGTGGGATTTTGCTTGGTGCTTAACTTTCCTGAAATGCTGTCAGGTGTAAGCCAGTTGAAAGAAAATTTAAGCAGCATTCAGAGGACAGGTTCCGTATTCCAGCTTTCCAATTAAACGATGCATGGAAAGAGCTAAAGCTTCCTACAACTACAAAATTGCTCCTTCAGTCATTGATTAGCATTATTTCTCAGAAGCAACCACTGAATCTCACAACCACTGTTTTCCCTCAACAACCAGAAATAGCAGTTCATTGATTACAGAGGATGACTTTGTTACTGAGATTTTTAAACTCCTGCAGTTTTATAACTCAAAATAAATTAAAAAAATCAACATAGTACTGCTCCTAAAACTGAACAAGACAAAAATTGTGCAAAAATAACAAAGATATGTACACATTTTTCAGTCTGAAGAAATGTACAATAAAAACATAATTCAAAGAACATTTTAAAAATATAAACATTGCTTAAACTTTCCTAAGTTTCATACTGTTTCTGAAACTATACCGGTCAGTTAGCTCTGAAGTATAGCAAAACATAAATTATTACAAAATTAACACTATAAAAATTTATTTTAAGAATATTTCTAAACTTTTTTCAAAGGGTCTAGCCTTGTTTATAATTGCTTAAACATTTTTAGTCTTAAAATTTGCCTTAAGCCTTCTTTTTTTAAAAAAGAAAGTAGTAATAATCTCCCTATTTGCAGTCTCTCGCCTTTCCCCAAGATGTAAATAAACCAGCATATAAGTGCACTTTTAACACTGTAGAAATAAAAATTAACTCCTCTGTACTATTGTTCCAGTACCTAGTATTGGCTTCCTGATTATAAAATCTATATTTTATTAAAAAATTATTCAGTAATCCTATAAGAAACACTGTCAGTGCAATTCTATTAATGCAAGCCAATCTGCTCAACTCCTGTCCTTGCAAACCCAAACTGTTTAGGGAAGTTACCAAGTGCTGTGATCGTAAGGGTCTCAAAATCCACCCAGATATGGGGATTTTACATGTTGCGCCCCTGATAACATTAATTACAGTTTGGTGCAAAAATCCTCTCTGCGTTGATTGAAGTATAGATTCCTTAAGAGCCTGATCCCGGAAGAGGCTGAACACTCAGAATTCCCACTGAAATTATTAAATGCTGCAGGTACAGAGCACCAATCAGGATTAGTCCCTAAAGTTGCAGTGCCCCAGCTGTTTGCAAATTACTAAGAAATGCACTCAATTTTTATCCATAGGACAAGCTTAAATACAGAATTACTGTAATTTTTATTTAATGAAAAAATTTGGAGAGCCTTTAAATAAATTCAAATCATGATCTGGATTTTTTTTTTTTTTGGAATGTCCGCTGTGTTCTGGTAAGGAAACAAAGGGAGCATTGCAACGCTAACAGCTTTAAAAGGCATGAAACATAACCAAGCAGAACGCACAGATCAGTGGCAAATACAAGTGAAAAACTAAACAAATCACTATTACAGTTTTCTGTAAATTTAATTCTCTTTAAAACCACAAATTCATAAAAGGTTAAATCCATCTGCAGGACATAGAAAATAAAAACCCTGTGGAGTAGGGCTGCTGAGAGCTAGAGATTATAGGCTGGTTCCTTTTCCTTGTTATGGAAGAGTCCTTATTCTACCAGTCCGGTTTGATGTCTTCTAAAAGAGAAACCAGAGCCAGGTTCAAAATCAGAAAACGTCTTTCAGCATAGAATACTTTAACAACATCTGTGCCTGACAGAACTCAAAGCAGGCATTTATTTCAAGTACCTGAACTAAATTCCCTCCCTGTTTACTGATTACATTAGACCTTTAAGAAAAGGAACTGCTTTGAATAAACAGCGTATTTCCTTTTGGGACCGTCTGATTTTAGTAAGCTTTGGTGAATCTCATGTTCATTAACTTGGTGTATCGTTACAAATAAAGAGCAGCAGTTAGATGACAACTCTGAAGAATCTTTTCCTCTACACAGCATGTTTTCATGCACAAGGAATCCCCACACAGCATACACGTTGTCACCTTCCCTTAATAAAATGATCTAGTTACTCAGTATTTAAAAACCACCGCATACTGAGGTCTTGAAGTGTTAACACATTCAGGCACCTAAAAACACTATGAAGACAAAAACACTTGATTAGTTATAAACCTAGAACAAGGATAAAATCTGGAGAAAACAAGCTTTTAACACATAATTTGTATTAACAGGCACAAACAATTTGACTGTAAAACTACCATTCCATTAATGTTTGTTAACAATCAAGGAGGTTTTGTAGGGAAAAATAGTATTTTTTAATTAAAGCAACAATAACTGGAAAAACAGGCACGCTTTTAGGTATACAAGCCCCTGTTTGTGTCTCAGATAGATGCAGCAACGTTCAAATTAAACATGAATTGAGAACAATGTGTCCGAGTTCAACCTGACTGAGTTTAATGCGAGGGGAGAGAGTAGAGCAGCCCACAGCAGTTACCCGCGCAGCCACCAGCGCCCCGCAGCAGCACCCCAGAGTACTGCCTGCTTCAACAAATGCAGCAAATGACCAACACAACCTACTTGTGTGAAATCAAAGGAACCACGGGGCACCTTTATCTCACAGCCCAGTCACGGGAAACATGCCCTCATCGGTGGCAGGTGACTTTCACAGCGCTGCCGCACGTCTTCTCCGCTCCGACTGGACACCCTGGGAGGTGAGCGGGGGCTCCGCTCCGACTGGACACCCTCGGACTGGACACCCTGGGAGGTGAGCGGGGGCTCCGCTCCGACTGGACACCCTCGGACTGGACACCCTGGGAGGTGAGTGGGGGCTCCGCTCCGACTGGACACCCTCGGACTGGACACCCTGGGAGGTGAGCGGGGGCTCCGCTCCGACTGGACACCCTCGGACTGGACACCCTGGGAGGTGAGCGGGGGAGCCGGCTTTCTCAGCAGGCTGCACACAGGCCAGCGTGGGCTCCAGCGAGGCTGGCTTTACAGCCTACTGCAACTTCCCGACTGCCTCATCCTCACCCGCCCCCTCAGCCCCGAGCTGAGTGAAGGACCCCTCTCCCTTCTCTCGAGGAACAAGAATCTTCTCCTCCCTTCTCACCCCGCCTCCGCACCAGCCGACAGCCCGACAGGTTGCCTGACCAGGTAACACAGCGGAGGAAGTCCAGAGGAACTGCTCCATACTCGCACTTAGCTTGACGGCTGCAATTCTACTTCAAACTGCATTGTTGAAGGTCTGTTGTTCTGACTTGTATTCATGAAAACTTGCCTGTTTTTTCCAACTATAAAACCCAGTGTAGAGCAGAGACTGTCTCTGCCTACAGACCTTGCTTCACTTGGACTCCCTGGTTATCACGGTTATAACATCACTAGCACTAAAAACAAGAGACCGCAGGCTCCCCCAGTAATATCTTCACTGCCACAGCAGATACTTGCAGATCCACTTATTGTGACCTCATTAATAACACCTTATAAAGAAATATTATAGCACAGTTTAAGACTAAAATTGTGTTTAGAGACTATTCAGTTGCTAGATTGGAGATGAAAGCTGTCAACAAAGCAGCTCAGATTTATGTTGACAGTGACAAGCATTCACTAGCTAGGTAATCATTATTCATGGGTCCGAACACTAAAATCCTGTGTCAGAGTTTTTAAAAAAAAAGTTTAACAAAACTTAACACATCTTGATTTTCTTTCATATTTGTATTCTGGGCTCTGTATTCAACTACCGAACTGACAGAAACATGTTTAACAATAAAGAGTTTGTGGGGCTTAAAGCAAGCAAGCACTTCTATTTTTGATAAAGTCACGGAAACAGGCAGCTGGGAAGCTCAGCAGCAGCCTCTGTTTACATAAGGCTGCCACAAAATTAATGTTTTGCACTGTTAGGTTTCCCCCATGGGATCTAGGCAACAGATCCCAACAAGCTCTGCTCCCCAGGTAGTGTGTATTTTATACTAGCACAGGAGCAGGAGGTTAAAGCACAAACAGTTTTGCACTTCAGAACAGCTTTATCCCATGTTTGTTACTGGCACTTGGACGACAGTGTCTCACACGGCAAAATGCCAGTCCTTAGCAGTTTGAAGAAACTTTCCACTTTTTTCCCTTCAGAGTAACTCTTCCATACATACACTGCTTTGCATTCAGCACCAAGAGAAAAAAAAAATAAATTTACTGTTTGGCAGTTCATCTCAAGACGTGAGTGATTCAGAATATTTTTAATGGGGATGCAGTTGTGGGTTATCATTACTGCAGTCATTACTATTCTTTTGCTGCGTGTGCACAGCAGAAACTAAGCAGCACAGCCATTTGGAATAACTACTCCTGTACATGTAACAGAATTCTAAAATACTGACTGGTTGTACAAAAAAAATCCTCTGGATTTTTTTTTTTTTTACTTGTGACTACACCTTGCTGAGGTGGGAAACCTTTTCATACCAAGGATCTTGATAATGAATTCTTGATAAACCACTCAGCTTGGAGAGTCAAACAGTAGGGGCCATATTAAAAAAATAAACTAGTCTATCAGCCCTCCAGACAGATGAGGGCTGGATCATAGGGCAAGAACCTGTCCTCACAAAAAAGCCGAGTTACAGAATTTAATAGAATCATCTGACTAGCAATCTGTGTGATAAACAGGTATGGTGGGAGTGCTAAGTATTTCTCACAGTCCAAAAAGAATTCAGATTATGCTTAGCTTAGTTAAGCTTTCAGATTAGTTTCCCTGAATAGTCAAGTGCCCCGTCTTCTCTGTCCTGTTTCTGTTTTCCCTTTGCTGCTTTCACTTCTGGCCTATTTTTAAATGCTGTCCCTCCTGTGCCAGTGTGGGGACTCTGCTGTGCCATCTCGCTCAGCAGGGGAAGCTGGACAGAAAAACCACATCAGCTGAGCTGGATCCTACGCAGACAGCTTATGCTGCTGCCGAGTTTGTATCACCAAAGCAACGGCCAGCGAGCAGCACATAAGCCAACCCGAGGCATAATACAGGTGGTGAAAAACAACCAGGAAACTTGTTATTCATAAACCTCAGAGGGAAAAATAGCTGGAAAAAAATTAAGTGAGAGGAGAAATCTAGTATTAGTTCACTGAAAGATGGCTTCTATAAAGAATTGTATTCACAAGGAAATTGTATTTTAAAGTTACACAGTATAAAATATTTCAAAACGGCTTACAGACTACTTAAATACACTTTTTTTAAAAGCAACTTACTTGTCTGTTGTGTACGGGGTTTGATGTACTCGAAGGACTGGACTGTGACAAAGCTACACTGCTATTTTTTCCAATCTGAAAGACATTAATTGAGCAGTAGTGAGAGGCATATTTGTCAGCTGAATGCAGATGCTGGTAACGGCCTTCCCTTTCCCGTGTAAAGCGGCACTAATTGCTTTGCATTTGGAACCCGGGTATTTTGCTATTGCAAAAGATACGCTTCTTCAGATAGAATCGTAATCATCTCTCAGAGCCTGTATACTTCAAATAAACTCTTAAAAGGCACATAAATAGTCTTACAGGTCAGAAGACAACACAAGAGTCACTGGGAGAATACAGATCGTAAAACCCCACCTCTCTAGACTGAAATACTAGTTTCTCTAGTTAGGGGAGTCACGCAGTGCAGCTAGCCAGTGGCTGAGAGAGCACGGGGTGCGCAGGGTCACAGACCCCTCCCCAGAGGACCTTCCCCACTCCTGGGGAGTTTAAAGCAAGTGGCCAGTCACCATAGCATGCCCTGAGTTCTTCCACTTCCTTCCATACAGAGTCTTCATTCATTATTGCTTAGTAAAGCAAATATTAACCAGAAGAATCAAACTCCAGAGGTTTAAATCTGCAATTGTATCAATTTACTGCATCAGAGAATTTCTTTGGGAATGAGTGCCAATTGGTAGTACACATACATACATTTTAAAAGTGCTTAGTTAAAATATTGCAATGTTCAGTCTGCATATTTCAGTGCTTGAGAGATTACAGCACTCCGCAAGAGCGGTCTGTCTTAGCTTTTTCTACACGGACCCATAAACATAGTGTAGATATTTCTGTTGCGATACAAAAGCAGAGACAGCTGTTGAGTCAGAGGAGCAGCTCCTCAGGGGTTACAAGGCTGATAAAAATTAACCATGGACACCTGCTGCAATGGCAGAGGACTGGCTTTTGAACAGTTCCTCACAAGGTCAATGGACTTCAAGTAACGTCAACTTTAATCATTTGATGGAGAGGTAGCAAGGACCTGTCTTCCAAACAGCGAGAAATGCAGTTGCAAGTTTCTTACTGAACAGATGGGACTGTGGCATTGGCTGGCAGGGCTTTCACCAATGTCATAGTTTTCTCCTTGCCTTTTGCAATGTCATTTGTCATTTTGCCCTTTCACGTATATAGTGTAAGGTAGCCTTTGTCTCCCTCTCCATACCTGCCCTTTCTCACTGTGACTGTTTAAAAGTGTTCTCTATTCACATTCTCTCCAGAAATGTTTCAAGTTCTTATTTACAGCCAATTCTGAAGGCAGCTCCTGTGGTGCACAAAGATTAAAAGGGTAGGCCTCTGCCTATCCTGTTCCCTTTAGCTTCTTGTTTTGCATGCCACAGCTGTTCTTCCCGAGGTAGTAACGTGCCATAGCGAGCTTTTCTTCAATATACAAAGCTTGACTAAAGATACACAACTTTGTAAAATCTTTCCTATCCATTCAGAACATCATGACAAACCTTTCTTCCCTCCATCCACCATTATAATATGCATAAAATCCTTTCATCATAAAATACATGCCCATCTTTGAAATCGAAAACTAGCCGCCGAGAAGTTGACTTGCTGAGATCCTAGGATCATGAGAGGAATATGACACCTCTTCCTGCTCCCCTCGTCCAGCGCTCCTCGGGCTAGCAGCCTGACTGCAGGTAAGGCAAAGCAAGGAGCGCAGCGTGCAGCACGGGGGGGCTTCCAGCGCTTCAGCCCCGCGCCCGCACGCAGAGCTGGAAGGGCAGCGCCCCAGGACAGAAGGGTAATTCAGACAGACTCAACAGTCACAGCGCTACGTGAAAATAGGAAAGATTCCCAGATGTGTTGGGTCTTTAATGATGGGAACACCATTTCAAAAGGATTAGGGTGAGCCCCGGACTTAAGTCCCTTTTTCTCTTTTAAAAATAAATTACACTTCAAAACCCCATGCTTAACACTTTCAGTTGCTATCTACCCAGGCTGGACTTGAATTAAATTAGAAAAAGAAATACCTGAGCCTGCCACCAGTCACTTGAGCTTTTTTCTGTGTTCTTATTCTCTTAATTTAATTTGCCCAATTACATCAGGGAACAGGAGCAAGATTTTAAGTAGTGGGGGTTTTTTGGTGGTATTTTTACTGTAACTGCATTTCTAGAACCCAGCAAGTCAAAACAGGAGAGCTTAAAAGTGATTTCAAGTGTTGTATTCTCCGGAGTTTTAATATTCACATGTAGGGTATATAATATTATTTGACCCATATGCTTAAGTGGGTACAAATTTCATTTATTTATAGCACAAATAAACAGCAGGAAATGTCTATTTTGTTACTGTATACAATTCAGTATCATTGTCACAAAGACAATTTGCTGCCAGACAGACATCTGAAATACAATCAACTCCCCTTTACCTCCTAGTTTGGATTACTAGTGTAGCTCCGAAGACCAGCAATAAAAGTGTGGCCAACTTTGACATATACACACGCACACAAATATGCATGTATACATATATATGTGTATGTACCTGTACATGTATATAAAACCACTATGTTTAAAAATCTGTATATCATTACACCCATTGCATATATTTAACCTTTTACTGAAGGAAAAGTTATTAGTATTACTCACATATTTACCAATATTCAAAAAAGATCTCCAATTTGATTCTTTATGGTTTATTTACTTCCATTACTGTGCAACATGCTGAAATACATCACAAACTGAAACAGGAACATCCCACAGGAACAGATTTAATCACTAGGGGAGTCGGAATTTGAACTCAGAACTTCCTGTGTATATCTGTAAGACTTACATTCTATGTCCTGTGAAAAGAGGATACAATCCATTTCCTACTACCAGTGTTTGTACTAAAATAACAATTTGTACTCACTTTTTCTTCCCATGTGAGGTATTATATCTTAGGGCAATTTAATCTTTTTGGGCACAAACATAGTTCAAAAATCAGGTGTGCGACAGAATGAAGAATTTACAGCATCCTCCACTGACTTCAGTGACTTAAAGATTAGTTCTGATGGCAGGACACATTTAGAAGGCTTAAAATAGAAAGACAATGCCACTACCTGTTTTTAAAAGCCAAACAAGTAATCTCAGTTGCATCTCTGCTGGAAGCAGGGAAGAGAAGATATACCTGCTAAGCCATTCTTTGAGACCTTCATTCTGTCTGCTATAACAGTTTTAGAATTCATTTATTCCCTTCTTCCACTCCCATTTCTGTGTGCTGCTACCTATGGATTACTGTGCCTGAGATCTTACCCTCTTCATTTCCAAATTCCATTTTATGTCCAATATCCTTAGAAATGAGAGTTTCACAGCAGTTCAGAAACAATAAAAAAAAAAAATCGCCTAAGCTGCCTTCTCTAGATTTTCTGAGGTATTCTATTCTATGGTTTTCTCTTCCAGAGGCCAGGGCCAAGCTTTGTTTTCTGTGCACTGCACAGCACCAGACACGGTAGCAGAATGAAACAGTAGACCATTATAAAGACTGTACTGGCAGTTTTTCCACCAAATTTTACTTCACGTATACTTTTGTCCCTATATAGCATCACTGAAAGTGGGAGTGTGTAACCTTATCTGTTGCACTGACTTGTATATTCTGAACACTTGCATGCTAAAAAAGATAACCAAATGTCCACTAAAGATCACCTGGTTAAGATCACTTCTTAATTTTTCCAGTTTCAAACAGGAAACAGCATCTGAGGTCAGGCATCTCAGACTCTCCCCACAGGGAAAGGTAGATGCGTTTTGCGTAAGAGAAATGAGGAGGCTTGCGTAACATTAAAAGATGAATCAGCAACAAGTTTGAGAAAAGAAACAAACAGAAATGCTGACTCTTATCTTCCTGTTTCAATGACACAATTTATTTCAGAGATGAGACTTAAGATCCAAAATTAATTTCTAAAAACTATTTATCCATTCTGGATATCCAATTTTACTGTCAAAGATACAAATGGCTACTTTATTAACTGAATTAAAAAACCTCATAAAATATTTTTTAAAAGTGTTTATACCTCTCTCTCTCTCTATATATATTTTTAACGCTCAAAGCATCGTTCTATGATTGGTACCAAACAAATACAAATATGTTTCTGTATTAACCTAGAAAGCAAGCTGTGTGATGAAAAACAATCAGAAGCAAACATAGTATTTTCTTTTCAGAATGCATGAAATATTTCAAGGAAGTCAAACATGACCTGCAAAAAAGTAACTGGGAGAGTCCCTTACCTGCCGAGAGATGGAGCTGCTTGTAGGATCTGGCACCGCAGAAATAAGGTTGGCAGTGCTCTTTCTATGAACACTATTCATACCAGGCATTTTAGTGATTTTACAGGCTTTGCTACTAGAACTAGAGTTTTTACGTTTTTTTCCTTCTGATTTGTCGAAAGAAAGGGGTAGAGAAGACACTGCATTATGTGCTCCCAGGGAGTGGTCCCCTGAGTGGTGCACAAGAGAAGATACAGACAGATTAGAAGAGTCAATACTGCTTACTACCATGCTCATATGTTTCACTGAGTCTGTTGAACTACTTGATAATGAAGTCCGTCCTGAGGGCTCCGATTTGGCACTGAGTGGGCTTGTTCCATTATTTGTATTGTGCACAGACATACTGTTATAGGAAGATGTAGCCTGATAGGAGTTCAAAGTTGAACTGGGGTTCAGGACACAGTTCTTTTTGTGGGACCCTGAAAATGAAGACGAGGAAGATGTCTGCAAAGACAATGAGGATGATGAGGACGATGAAGACGATGACTGCGGCTTTTTCTTTTTGTTACTTGAAGACTCATCACTCCGAGATGACAGGTCTTTCACTTTTGAGGATTTGCTGGTTTTTGTTTTGGATGGCTTGTGGGATGGGGAAGGGATGACTGCTGGCACTGGTGACACAGCTGATGGCGCCTTAAAAGTCGAGTCCATGATACTTAGGCTTGCAGCCACATGGGGAAAAGCTGTAGTGTGTGACATAATGGAATTCGTATCTGACGTCGTCACAAAGGCTGCATTTGATAACATGGCTGATGTCATTATGTAAGAAGAAGAAGTGATTCTCGAACTGATAGGTGTTGAAGGAATATACACCGCACTGGGGTTGCTGAAAGGCTGCAAGACTGATGCGGGAAAAGGAGTGGAGACATGTGCTGCTGGAGAAGGCATGGGACTATCTGCCGCAGGAGGAATTTTCCTAAATAGAGAAGGGGGGGCAGGGAAGGAAAAAAAAAAAAAAAAAAAGGAAGTTTTAGATACATAAAAAATTCCATCTGAACAGTGCAGGTAGGAAATTATTTCTGGGAAGGACCAACTTATTAAAAAAGGCAAACCTAGTTGATTCTAATTTTGTTTCTTATCCTACCAATCACATATATTTTCATACCCACAGTTCAAAACCAGCTCTGCATTGTACAACAGCTTAAAAATGCTTTTCTTCTGATTTTTTCCCTCTTTTTAAACTTGCAATTCCATTGTGAGGTTCTTTGGGATTTAATACAAACAAAAACCAACACATGTGTGTTTTAATACTGGAACGATTTGGGAAAGCTGGGTCATGAAGTACATTTTCCTAAAAATTAATTTTGAAATGAGACACATTAAATCCGTGAAGGCAGCAGAGACCTAACAGAAGACGATTAGGTAAGGAACTATGCAGCGTAATTTTCTGTATAAAATTCTGTCATGGCACGTGAGCCCTAAACTGTGTAACTTGGTTAAACCAGAACTGAGCTCCACTTCAGCACAAGGGCCCCATGCAGCAATTAACTGCATAGTGTTACAATTTAACCACTTTATTACAAATCTGATTTCCTTTTTTCCTCTCCTATTGTATGAAACAACTAAAAATGCAAATAGAATGCCTGATGGTGGGATCTATAAACATTCTAGTCACTACATTTCATTCATTGCGTATGTTTTGCTTGAAAGTTCAAGTTGTGGAACAGTTTCAGTATCAACCTGAACTCACAGGTTAGATCTGATGAGGGTAGTCAATGAGCCAGTTTGGGGGTCTGTGAAGCACTTCATCACTGAGCTTGAAGAGGAAAGGAGGAAAGCTCATCCCTTTCCCAGTGCAGTGCTGTTCCCAACAGCTCATTTGAGAGGTAGTTAGACAGGATTAACTAGGTAAGTTATTGATTAACTTCCCTGATACTGAAAATTTGACAAAGTATTAAACAACGCTTGATAACTAGTTGAATACTATTCGAGAATAAAATTTAAGAATATTACTTGTGAAATTAGTAGAATGTATTCAACTTCCTTTCTATTCAGCCACCATCTATTACTTTATCTAGTCCAGTGTTAACAAAGAACCAGACTTCCATGGTGTCTCTTGGAAAATTATCACGTCAGCTTTTCTCATTATTTAGACTAAAATTTAATTCACAGTTTAATCCTATTTCTCTTTGTTAAGAAGCTGTACATCACCATAACTCTGCCCTTGTTATCCTCTCTACTGACATCTTTTCAGTTTTTAAAGGCTTACTCTTGCCCTCAAAGAAGTATGATAGAAGAGCAGCACTGGGTGTGCTGTTTTATCATAAATCAAATCCTAATTGCAAGTGTTCTCTCCTGGTATTCTTCCTATGGAGACTGTCAGACAGAACGCTGTTTATGGCACAATTACATAAGGGATTACATACAGTCCATGCAGCCAGAAACGAGGAAGTCCTACTGCCTGCGACTTGCTACACGAACAAAGCTGCTTATCAGGTCCGTTCCTCGGTTTATTTTTAAAGAGGGGCCAATAGTTCTTACCCACCTTTGTAAGGTACTTCGAGAACTAGAGATAAAAAGTACTTTGTAAATGTCATTATCGTTTTCAAAATATGGCCTTGCATCCCTTTACCCTTTGTCTCAGCGGGATGAGTCACAGCTACAGAGCCGTACTAGCACTGGTGATAAAATACCAGCTTTACGCATAGCCCTGCTTGGGGAAGACGGGAAAAGATCAGTCCAGAGGAGGGGTGAGGACAACAGAAGAATACAGTAGGGTTAAGCACTGTGAGCTTCCTGTGTTATACAGACAAGTAAGTGCGGATGGAATTCATTAAAATATTAGAGATTACATGAACAGCTAGGATTTGGGAAAACATTTACAATTGGATTGAGTGGGAGCAGGATGAGGCCTGTTTATTTCTTGTATCATATAACTACCATAGAGGTTATTTTTGTTTTTCATGATAGTAGTGGTACTAGTGACACATTTTCTCAGATGCCCGAGTATCTTTTCTCCTGACAAACAAAGTCAACAGATAACAAGTTTTAATCTTCCTATTTAAGGAAACCAAATTTGTGGAAGGTGACTGACACTAGTTAACAGCCAAATTTACAAAGCACAAGAGAGGAACCCTTTGCAGATCAAGCACGATCTGTCTCTAAACAGACATGAAACTGGCCCTTTTACGGCAAACCCAACCATTTCCAAACTATGTCTCCCAGCACAGTAGCACTGTTACTATCAAGTTACCAGGTTAGTCAGACAAGCCAAGCTTTAGTGTTTCAAAAATGTATTTAAATAAAAATCAAACCTTGTTTATCTAATGGCTGGCATCCAATGAATATAACACAGTCCTGATAATAAACAGTGACATGAAACACTGCACTTTAGTGTCATTACATTGGAAGAAGAATGCATATTCTGTAGCAGAATACCCCCAAAAAAATCAATCTTATCTGCAGATGCCATGAGTTTTTCAGATTTTTTTTTTTTAAAAGAATTAGCATTGTTTTTAGAAGTGCAGTCTGTTTTAATGTATCTGTGTAGCCAAAGCCCATAGTGCTTGGAACCTGCACACATGACATTGAGGTGCTTCAATAGTGAGTAATAATCAGAATTTTAAGACCCCAAAGCCAGTAAGGCACTATAGACTGAAAAATTATCATATTCCATCTTACGCACAGGCAAATGCGTACCGAGTTCCTTATCTTACAAGACATGAGTCTTACGGAGCAAAGTCCAAATGGGTGATACGGGTACATGATACAGGTATAAAAATCTAGGCCAAATCTAACCTGTGTGTTATAAGATGATATGATATCAAAACATATCTCCAAACCCAGAAAACACTGAGCTTTAATGCTTTTAAGTAACGTTAAAAGAACTACTGAATTATTCCTCCACAGATTCAGAGGGACTAAAAAAAGTCCTAAAATCTGGCAGAAATTTACATCAGAATAGGAGACTGTTCTGTGGTGCTGCATATTCCTTAACAGAGAAGAGAAAATTTGTATTCATATCACTGCTATGCCTTAATACAGAGGTAATTTTACAAACGCTTCCCATGGAGTGTTTAATTTAGAAGTTTTACAGAATTAAAAACATTAAACTACCCACGAAGTGTAAAAATCCCACTTACTTCCACATCTGTGAGTTCAAGTGTTTTTCTACCATGGAGTTTAGTGCGAATCGAAAATGGTCCCATCTTCTGTCAAAGACATAGTACCCTCTTCCCATTAAGCGACTGCCATATGAACAAAACTGAAAGAAAAGATATTTCAAAGTTGTTTATAAAAAATATTTCTACATTATAAAATAATTATCATTTATAGATCAAGGAGCACCTTTGTAATTTGTATCGTGCATATAAAACACCTTTAAAAAGGTGTTTTTCACTATCTGCAGCATAAATACTTTTGCATGATATATGAAATAAGTGCATAATGTTTCAGCTTAGTGTAAAGTATACTTCATACTTCACTAACAAGTCAGTTTACTATCAGGTACCTACGTGTGGCAGGGAAAGAATATAAATGCTGAGGTACTGTTAAGGAAGCAACTCTGGCTAATAATGCTGCCTCAGAATGACAATTACACCGTCCTGTGCACATTAAATCTTGTAACTCTGTTAACAGGAATAAAAATACAACTGAAGGGGAAAAAGGTGCAATGGGAGCTTCTTTAGGATCTAGTTAATAAACAAACCAACCAGTGACATTTCAGTAAAAAAAAAAAATCATCCATGGCACTTGTGCTACAACAGAGCACCGGATACACTCATCAGTGTATGAATATAATCTAGAGGAGTAGTAAATATTTTGAGAATTCTGCAGAGCTCAGGAGCATTTGCACCGCTTCCTCTGGACAACTTCCTGAAAAGTCCTACTACACTGAAACGGTATGATCAGGAATCTACCCTTTCTTCAGTTCAGTCTTACTGATCTCGCGTTATGTAGAGAGCTGCTGCAACACCTATTTGTGGGAGAGAAACCTGTTAGAAATCATCTTCAGAAAACAAGACAACTCTCCATCATGCAGGGACCAAGTCACACAAACTCTGGCTGAGAGCAGAAGCTACTGATGCAGTAGAAAAGCATCCCTTTAAAGTACTTTTCAGCTTAATGGACCGTGAGTGGTGACTGTAACTATTTATCTTAAGTCTGCTTCACAACAAGGTTAAACAGGTTAATTAAACCCACCACCTCAGTTGATAAACTAACCTCACCACCCAGTGATACGGATCAGTTACCACTAACACGTAGTTTAAGAAGCTGCTGCCTTTTCCCCATCAGTTAATACCACCTAGCTGGGAGAGGGACTGTGTAAGGAAAACAGTCCGCTTCAGTATGAAATTCAGCAAGTTCGCATGAACTGTGCTGAAGGTGATTTACACCATCTCGTCTGACTTCATGTTGATATGGACTAAGGACAGTTGCACCATCAGTAACTGCCTCAGTTGAGAGATGCTACGATTTCAAAGAACAGACGAGTCAGTGGGATTTGCCTTGAAACAGAACTAGGATCCTAAACCAAAAAGGCTACTGGCAGCCATGCCTCACTGATGATGCCTGTACAAGAACTGGCTGCACTTAGATTATTTTTTTAAGTTCTGTGGACACACATGCAGTGAGCCTTTAGTTTTTAATTCATAAAAAAGCAGCCAGCAAAAATGAAGTAGAATACAAGAGTACCAAGGAAGCAGGATCTTCCTGCATATCATAGTGCTATATGGACTATAATAATTATTATTTTCTGTGTAAGAACCAAATACAGAATTTCATCTGACAGTCATTTTATGTTCAGCTCATACTTCTTCCTGGTGTCTGACAGTAACAAGCTCTCCTTTGCTCTAGGGAATATAGGCAATGCTACAGTTACCACAGTGTTCACTTTATTCTGCATATCATATGGAGAACACGTAAGTGAAGTCTTCATTAATTTTATTCCTTGGCTCAATTTTGATGAGAACCAACTGCTTAGAAGTTCAAGAGTTCTCCCATTGCTTCTTGGTTTGTACAGTATAAACAAACTCACACTGCAGAGATAATGCCACAAGGCAGCTCTTACTACTTACAATGAAATTTATCACTAACATGGGAGAAAGAAAAAACCTGCTGCCAGAGAAGCACATACTTAAGTCACTGCCAGAGCAGATGGGCTATGCTGTGCTCTAGACTTTCCATTTTTAGGTGAACGAAGCAATACCTTCTAAGTCCACATACACTCACACAAATGACATTTAATTACTGCTTCAAACCAGATCACAAAAATCAACAAAGCACTGTAATAGCACTTTGCTGCCATCTGATTTTCAGAACTATAACCAATTACAAGGTACACTTCTGTGAGAACTATGACAACAAAGAGATTATGTGTTCATATCACATTTAAAACAATGCAACTTTTCTCAGTTTAGCAGAATTACACCCGAGTTGCAGTCTACTGAGAGGAAAATCTAAAACTAGAACTTCTGATTTTCTGCTGCTCATCCTGTCCTGCGACCTAGCGATGTTTGTCATGTGCACGGACCAGTCTTCTCCTCCTACTTTATCCCACCCATACCATTTTCTCTCAAATGTATTTGTTCTCTTTAGAATACAGTTTTCAGATGTAAGGTCCTCATTCCTTACATTTTTACTAAATTACTTCTTTTTACTCCCCTCTCCAGTTACATAAGAATAACGGCAAGGCATGCCAGAGACAGACACATACCCCAAGAGGTCTGGGATGGTGTCCAGAAAAATGACAGTCTAATTTCTCAGATTCTTCAGCTCCATCCGCTTCTCCTTCATCACTGGACAATCTGCTCGTTAAATCTCCTCCCATGGAAGGCAGTGGCAGTTCTGGTACGTACCCACTGTGGTTTGAAGAACTGTTGCTGTTTATGCTATTTGCAGATGACGGTCTAGAAGGAGAATATACATTTAAATCATCAGAGTTCAAAGGCTCGGCAAACCTACCTGCCAGAGTCAAGTGTTAAAGTAAATTATACCAGAAATGATCATGTAAAGAAGGACAGTAAGATACAGAATAGCTGACATTTGGTCTTACCAGAAATATATCATGGGTTAACATCAAGTTAATGTTAGCAGAAGCACCTTTGTATTGCCTGAGATTTTAAATTTGCTATGAGATTGAGTTTAAGATCTTGAGAGAGGCAAAGTATATTAAAAATGCAAACAAAAATCAGATGTGTAAAACTGTCTTACGTGGCACCATTACTCGGCTACTTGATTGATCCCAAGGGTCCAGTTATGAAAATTTCATTTCATACCAAAATACTACTGAAATTAGTGTACTAAATATAATGCGAGTGTTCAGCTGACACCCTCTACAGCTAGATTAGTAAGTGAAGTAACTGGAAGGACCTCTTACAGCACAT
This sequence comes from Pelecanus crispus, assembly GCF_030463565.1. Lineage (NCBI taxonomy): Eukaryota > Metazoa > Chordata > Aves > Pelecaniformes > Pelecanidae > Pelecanus > Pelecanus crispus. The sequence continues at coordinate 15,856,161 of NC_134643.1, forward strand.
AGGTTTTCTTTACCTTTGTCTAAAATCCAGTAAAACAAAGTGGGAATGCCTTTGTACCACAGGGCACAATGGTGCCTTGCCTTTCAAAGGCAGCTTTTAAACAAATCACATTAGAAGTGAGGGTGAAAAGGATTCTCAATTACAGTCTGTACAACCAAGTGTGTATGTGGACCTCTGAGGTTGGAGGAGATGTCTGCATTGAGAAGATCTTCTTCGACCTCATGAATTTATGCTATCAGGACACAGCCGTCACTACGACTGTGGACAGGTGCCCTCTTCTGAACTGAGCAGGGATTGCTCAACAATGTCCATCAGCTAGAAGTAGCTGCTGCAGTTGCTGTTGCAAGGGACAGATTGTGCGAGTGCTCCTTAGCCTTCAGGAAAAGTCAGTCGGGTCAAGCCAAGTCACCCTCAGTGAAACCAGCAAGCTTTGCCTCAGCAGAGCAGGGAGCACTCACATAACCTCTCCCAGCAGCAGAGCTGCAGGCTTGCTGGCTCCCAGCAGAGTGGTAGCAAGGCTTTCCTCTGGCACGGCTGCTTGCAAAAACAGACAGGACGGCAGAACAGAGGCACTGCAGCAGAAACAGAAGCGTAGATTGTACAAACATGACGTATGACTGCTAAAATCCTCTTCCTCGTGTACCACTGTCTTTCCAATTTCTTCAGCTGACTCTCACTGAATCACATTCCAGTTTCATTTCTTTGACTGTAACATCTACTAAAACCAATGTCGGCCTGCTCCTCTGCGCTCCTCTATGCAAGGACTGTGTAAGGTCACTCCTATTACAAGAATTATGTAGACTTCTGACCGCTTTATTTATTTACGGGTATTCTTTCATTGCCCTTTCACTCAAACCCTGTAAGACCCACCTCTGCCCTTATACCAATAACATTTCATTATGGCTTGATGAACACACAGAGAACATTGGAAATGGCTGTCTCTGTAAGACTTGAGATAGGAAATACAACAAATATATCTCTGAAATAGGGACAATCTTAGTACAAGAGCCCCAAAACGGGCACTCAATCCTGACCAAGGCTTCTGCAAATAAAAGAAATGTGAAACAAAATAAATATGAACAAACCCAACTAATTTAGCTCTATCTACTCCAGCCAAAACTAGTACCAAAAAAAACCCCACAGCCAACAAAACATACAGGAAGTTTACCAGAGGATAAGTAGAATGCAGTAGATCCAATGCATCATACTAGTTTTTCTAAAGGGGTGTCTTTAGAAGTTTGCATTGTCTGTCTGAAGACTGTTTTTTTCCTTTACAAGAAAAATCTTCAAAATGAGGAAAGACAATCTATGGACAGTTTCAAATCAACAGTTTTAAGAACTAGCTGCTTACATTATCATTTACGCTAAATTACACCTTTTTTTACAAGACAGTCCATTAATGTAATTGGTGAAGTATTTGCAGAGAAAAATTCTACATAAATGTACAGAATTTCACCACCGGTACCTACCCTGATTCATGTAAATAGACCTTTACTCCTAAAAGTGTCAGAATGACTTGAATGTAAACTTTCCTAATTATTACTGGTCGTTTAGGAAAAAAGTGCAGTTAGTCTGAGATTCCAGAGGGTGGACACGACTCCTTACCCCATTCCCAATCAGACCACAGGCTACCATGGACAGATTTAGGTTAATATAAACGTAGTCTATCTTGTACTGCTAAGAGAAACTCTTATATTAATATGTTTTATCATGCAGTAGCCTAAAGAAATACCAAATGCTTACAAAATAAGCTGTATGAAAGACTATGACATTTCTTACAGCACCTTCGGAATGCAACGTTCCACACTGGAGAATTGCTTACCTTGGAAGTACAGAATTTGGTGGTCGAGATTTTGCAGGAGATGTTACTTTAGATTCTTGCCCAGAGTTCACTGAAGATCCTGACAGAGAGTCTTGTGCTGGTGTGGGCTGGCTCTGATAGCTTTCCCTTGCAGATGGTGGATGCTCTTTGTCTTTTGCAACTTCTTTTTCCCTGGATCGAGCTTTGTGTTCAGCTAGAAGGATGTCAAACTGTTTTTTACGGCCTGGAACTGCTCGTCGATGATTAAGTGAATGAGTCTAAAAATAGGGTGGTTAAAAAGCATTTGTGTGTGCATGACATTGTTTATGAGTCCTCTATACTTCTGATACACCACAACTCTAAAAGATAAAATCTACTTCAAACAACTTTAGCCACAGTTATGGAAATAAAGCTGTTATTCCACATTATCTTTGACAATTTATGAAGTCATTCTTAAGAAATGCCAACAACAAAGCTAAAATTACTTTTTGCAACAACTTTCATATAATAGAGTCTATTGACTTACCTTTTGCAAAACAGAAAATATCATTCCAATAATTTTAGGATATTAAGAAGTAATGTCATTGTAGCTCTTAATTTATAATGAAAAATTTATTTCACTGGATAGAAAAATGCGCACATAGTTTAAAGTGAATTTAACTGATCATGTCTACTGACAAGCAGCATATACGCATACAAACGTTCATTATAAATGTCTTACACTGCTGCTACTTTTTGACATGAGACGTATTACTATCACAAGGGCATCCTCCAAGTAATTTATTATATGAAAATCATCTTAATTTTTTACTAAAATTGACTATACTTCAACACTGTTGCACACATGAACCAAAAAAGGAGCATTTAAAGTAACACTTGTGCTTCTACATGAGACGTTAATGCTTTTTGCATAACAAAATGACAAGGAAAAAAAAATCTTTTTAGAAATATCAGTGGAATAATGCAGATGCTCTGATTCAAAGAAACAGAATTACTCAAAAGAATTACCTGAAGACAGCGTCTGAATACCATACCCATTGTCTGTAAGACAGGAGCAGGTATGACCTCTCAAACTACTGTGGTAGGATTTAAACTATAACAAAGCATCTGATATTTTATCTTCTAAGAAAAATACCTTGCAGGTGAGCGATCTTGTGCAAGGTTTCTTTGTTTCAGGATCCAGTACTCCACAGTGTTTATTTGGGTCAAATTCTCTTTCTGTTTGATGGGGGGATAGGGAGAAAAAGGAGGGGAAAAAAAAAAAAAGATTATTACAGAAATTTTAACCAGAGTAGCTAGAATTTTTGCCTCATAGTACTTAATTCAACCAGGCTCAACCTGAACCACTGTTCCCAACCCCAACACCCCATGATAGTGTGATGTGCATCACTCACTGCTGTGCATTTTTTTTGTCCTTACACACCTCAAACTATTCAGAGCGGTATTTCAGTCACAGACTTCATAGAAACAAGTCTGCTTACAGAGCTGTGCTCAGCAGAGTGGCCCAAACACAGGACCAAGCCAAATACCTACGAGTTCAATTCCCTCTCTAATGCTGGCTGCCTCTGAGGCCGTGAAATACAGCATCTGCAAATCTAGCTTCTGAGTTTGGCTGAGACACGTACACACTAAATATCACAAATGCTTTGAACAACATTTCTTTGACATACTCAGAAGCTCTGAAACAAACAGCCTGTGGTGTCTCAAAAGTTAATGCAAGATTACTAGTGGCATTTTAAAAACAAAATTTATCTAAATCTGTCCCTGAAATCTGTGTAAAAATAACACGTATGTTAGTTCTTATTTCCCTAAGTGAAGGGTGGCATGAAATTTAAAGTTTGCAGAGATTATGGGAAAAAAAAGCATTTACATGAGTTCTACTCATAATTAACATTAAAAGTGCATTAATATTTAATATGCTGTATTTGCGTATTTAATTTTCATTAATATTTTAGTATTTATATACCACAGATAGCATCACCTCCTTTAGGTTATGTTAATATAATTTTAGGGTTTGCACTAGACAGCTGTAAAAAAACATATGGACATACACTTTTTAGTTTATGCCACCAAAAAAATCTACCATTATCTTTACACACCTTGGCATTGTATGTTTTAATTGGCAGACTGGTTTGCTTTTGTTTGACAGTGGAATATAAACTATTTACCAAAGCCTATTTTAACTAGACAGTGGTGTTACATTCAGATATAATAAACATCCTGTACTCAAACACAACATTTAATCCAAGGATCTAAAAATTCTTTACAAATAAAGAAATCAGAGCTAAGATGAAGACAGCAATTCACAGCTATGTTACAATGTTATGACAGCATCACAGCAAGAAGAACAGCTGGAAGAAGAAATGCGAGGCCAAGTAGCTTACGTTGGACGACGGTTGTCGTCCAGATACCACAATTACTAGCAGTTATACGTATTCTGCTATATGGACTTAAAAATTATAAAGCAAACATTAAATGGTTATTTTATCGACCTATGAGCAGATATATACCAAAAAGTGAGCTTGGAAAAAACAGTTGGCACTGGGTTTTTTGGTGAAATCTACAAAGGGACTGAAATTTGTCACAAGCAGTTGTAGTTTCTGTGGCCTTACAGCACAGCAGAAAAGTAGCTGTGTATGACTACATATAATAAACATTTATTTCTACTTAATGGATGAAAACACATGTTCATGAACTAAAAGAGTTAATCACTCCTTTTTTTTGAGTGTATGATATTCCTATCAATTTCCTGAATCACCCACCTAAAAACCTTTAAGGCAAATTAAAAAACAAACTAAACAGACTACACGGACTTATAAATATGCCTTCAAATGAAAAATCCTGAGGATAATTGTAAGCCTGTGGAATGCGTTCTGAAAGTCAACAGGCAAGGACTGTTTTGGACCAACAGGGCAACATACTTCAAAAATCAAAAGTGCTCCGCTGGCAAGCATCCAGGTTGCTACTTGTCAATAAGAGTGTCAAGAAAAACTTGCAGGACTGATTACAGCAAAGCCAATTTTTAGGAAACCATATAGAGATAAAATCAACAGAATGAATTATAGTTGAAAAAAGTGGAAGCGAAGCCTCTGCCATCCACTGAACAACAAAATAACATGCTTTCCCTGAGAAACAGAAAATATTAAACAAACAGCAAACCACTTCTCCTGGCTGAAGCTGGACTGTTCCAGAGAAATCATGAACATCTAATTGCCAGCTACAGACGTGCCTAGTTTGGGCAACACATTAAACGAAGATTATCATCTTCTTATCAATAACAAAATGCAGCTTCTGACTACCTCTGTATTAGGAAATGTGTAGCGTGAGAACCCCTAGACTCCTGTGCACAGGCACAGCTTGAGAAAGCTGTTTCTCCAGAATGGATTCTGCTTCTTCATGTTCAGTGGACGGAGTAAAGAGCATTCATTATAACCTCACCGAAAGAAGAGGAAGGGTCAAAACTGAATTGTCTCAAACTCCTGTTTACAACACAACAGATATTCTTGGCATAAACTGGACATCCACATTCTTTAACTTTACCCCAAAGAGAACAAGAACTAAGGAATATTTAGGAAAAAAAATTTTTTTTTGCAGTTTGCTACTAGGGAACACTGATCCACTTATGGTGGGCAGCTACAGACTGTCTTTTGTGGTTCCACGAGCTGTTTCCTCTCTCTCACCAACAACAGCGCTCCTGAAGAGAGGGCAGGCTCATTCATCACCCAACCAACCACCAGCTCTCAGCAAAGAAAAAAAAAACGAACTTCAGCCAGTCAGGAAAACAGTATGAGAGAGAATGGAGGTTGCTAAAAAGGAAAGAAAACAGATGTAAACCAGTCAGACCTATTAAGGAGCTTCAAAAATTAACAGCTGTACAGTTCCGCAGCAGCGGACTGAGGGAAACCTAAATCCCCTAGCCACCGTTTCGTTCTTTTAATGTGAAATGAATGAAATTTACAGGATATCTAGAATAATCATCTCATTGACCTTCCAAGATCTTTTTCTCAGCCTTTGCACAGTTTTGTATAATAATGGAGAGGAATCTATCATAGTGGCACACAATCTACAGGCAATTCATCTACAGTGCTCTCAGGACTCCTCCTATTTGCATCATTGCTAAATTACTGTGTTGCTGCATCAACACGTGAGGCATCAGAACCAAGACTGAATGGATTCTAAATTTGATAATGACAGAGGAGCTTTAAAAAAAAGTATCAATTCTGTGGATTTGTTAACCATATAAAAGTAAACTAATGCCTATCGGAGTGTTCAAACGGTCCTGTGCAGAGCTCCAGCCTGTTTGGAAATTTCCACCAGCGAAACGTTCCCTAGCCTAGAAGACACTGCGAGAGACAGCTTAGAGACAGAATAATGATGGAGTCACCTCCACAGAAAAAGCACACAGGTTGAAGGAAGGCCCTACAGAAATTATTCTTCTTTATGAGCACATTTCAGCAAGCACACGTGCAAAAAAAGTACGAGTATCACCCACAGCCCTGCAGTGGTACGTGGTGACACGAGGAAAAAGAGTATCTCAAAAAGTATCAGTTTCAATTGCCCAAGTAGGAATTCAGAACATATTAGCTAAATTAAGCATCTAAACCATTAAAGGAATTAATAGGTTAAAAGAAACCAATATTTTAAATTAACTGCAAAATATATGGAGTTTTTATTAGAATAACAAATTGGATCTTAGCAAGTGAAAGGTAAGGTTTAAAAGCCTAATCAGCTACTTTCTCTTAGTATTTTTTCATTTTGTGGAATGCTATCACGAACAACGGTTCTGTTTTCTTACACGCCACCGTTAACTAGTTAAGAAAGCAATCGGTGTACCGAATCCTTTAAGGCAATGGCGTTGTTCCATACCACACACAGCCCTAGCAAACACCTCGCACTGGTCTGGAATCAGGCCAAGGTAGCAGTACCATAGGCTAACTGCCAAACTTGAGAAAATGAAAAAAATAAACCTGATATTCAGTAAAAAAATCAGGCACACTCATTAACTGGAAATGAAAGCATTTATCTTGTACAACTTATACATGGTTCATAACTAGTGCGCATGTAGAAATCATGTGAACTAACTTTCTGCCAAACTGACGATCTAATGCAGATCATGCTGCCGTTAGCAAAATTAGCTTTTCAGTACACACAAGAAGTTCCTGCCCAAATCACAAAGTACTGCCAGCTGATGAATAGACCCTGCACAGCTTCTGAAGCCGTAAACTTGAGTCAGTTACTCGGGGGGGGGGGGGGGTGGGGGGGCGGAAGAAAAATCCCTCAAAACACTTTTCCTTTGATTCTGAACAAAAATATGTTTTCAAGCTTTAAGGGGCAAATTCTCCACTTGCCGCCCAACAGCTGGCAGGCGTCACCCCCGGGGAACTCCACGGAAAATAATTCTTCCTCTGAATGGACAGCAACCTTTCTAACAGAGCTTCTGCCCTCCCACGATGGGCCGTTCTGTGCTTCGGTGGCAGATGTGCATGAGGACGTACATCCTCAATACTGCCCTGCCTAACCATCCAGGGCATTTCCACATTTAATGTTGCTCCCTCAACCCCGCCGTCCTGTCTTCCCGAGAAAGACTGAGATCCCCATGCTACAAACGTCTTCACTCATGTGTGAATCACAGGGGGAGAGGGGTGGAGGGAATTATGACTTTTAAGACTTCCCCAGCATTTCCCCTATCTTCTTAGAATTTTGTAGTATTTAAAACCGACAGACAATTCTTTAAAAAATCATGACTTGGTGGATAATCCAATGTCTTAAACCTCAACTGTTCAACTTGATCATGACTATACTGAAGTCACCCAACCAAGGCACATTTTCTTTTGTTGTAAACAGACTCAAATTACATAATGGCTTGAGGAAGCCTTCTGCCTTTCTGTTTTAATGAATTTACTTCCTTAAAAACTTGTATTTGGCCTGTTGGCCAGTTGAGAAACCCATTAAACACTCTAATTTCAAGCTAAACAGAATGTGTACTTTGAAAATATTTTACACATGCTAAAAGTGTGAAAGCTTTCTTTTTCATATATGCAAACTGTCATCTTGCAGTAAAAAAATCAAACCAAAACCAGGCTACAGCATTTTATTAGTACACTATTTCTGAGCTATAGAAATATTAATGAAGAAAGACGGACTACCTCAAAGGACGAGCTACAATATCACTTACCTGAAAGTCTTTTGTAAGGCTTGTTACTGCTTTTAGTGCCATTTTGGTGTTTCTTGTCTATTGATGGAGCTATAATTCCTTTGCCATTCAGAATCTTTTCTGGTGACGGTGGCACTGACTTGGATGTCAAACCAGATTTAACCAAAGTTGGAGCAGGTATGGTGGATGAAGAGGCTGAGGAGGAGGTGATGGTGGTAGTGGTTGCAGAATTCATTTTAACATTGGCACCATCTGCCTTCACTAGGTTAGGAATTTTCTCTAGACTGACTACTGGAACAGGAACGCTGCAAAACCAAAGAAAAATCTTCAAGTTGTATTCTCTGTACCAAAGACTTACAGTTACTTAATCTCCTTCCACAGATATATATATAAAAATTTTGATGCAAGTGACACAGTATCTTCAGACCAGACTAAAATGAAATACTTAGTACCATTATTGACTATTTTTGTTCAATCAAATGTTTACAGAACCAGGCATTTGTAAAGCCTGGCAATGTACAGAATTATGAAAACGAACCTTTGTATTTTTTTTATTTTTAAGGTACAATCCCCTACTATTCATAAACAAAATAAGTCTTTGGTACTAAGCAAAACATACGCCCTTACATATACGGTCTCATGCCTTTAACACAAGCACATATCAGATGTGTGTATGCTGTACTAAACTCACCATGATAACAAAGTAGTTTGCTAACAATATTAATATTTTTAAACAAACACAGAAATAACTCATTTGTTCAGATGTGTCTGAATGACATACAAGTTCTGGAAACAAGGAGAAAAGAGATTTTAAGCACAGGCATCTTAACAGCGGTCCCTTTAAAAGTATTAAAATCCTTGATGAATTGAGCAGTACTAAAATGTATTTTTAATAAAATCTTATGAATTTAAAAATAAAAATTCCCAATATAATTGTTAGCTTAGCTGGCCCTTTTCAGAACAAAGTCTGCAATAACTAACTTCTCCTAACTTAACTACCACCACAGCATATTTGTGGCACTAACAAATGTTACCTCCTCAATTTGGCAGCAAAAAAGATTGAGACAAGTGATTTTCAATTCCAACATTATTTTAACATTTCTGGCTCCTATCTGCATGAGGAAATATCCAACAATGATAGCTGCTTTTTACCTACCCAACAACTCCAAAATTTGATGTCTTGTGACTACCAATTAATATATAACTTATAAATTATATACCCCTCCTACTGAAACAAACCCAGAGAAAAAAACATTAATATAAAAAACTAAATTCTCAGAGCTTTAAGCCCAGGCTTCATTGGGGGCTGCAAATGAAAACATCTTACTTCTTCAGTTCTTCCCATACACTGCCTGAGAAATTGCTTTTGCCAAATAGTTGACTATCTGCCTCGTAAGCAAATTCACACATGGATCATGCAAACCCCACAATTTTCAGGCTATCATTCCACACTGAGCAAACAAAAGAAACACAAGTTTTCTTACACACAAATGCAATGGTGATGTTTAAAAGGTAAAACAAATTTCTCATCTAGAATCATGGGAGTCTCCTTAACAGTATTCCTATCTTTTCCTTTCTGAATTGCTCAGAACTAAGCTAACCTCCGTAATTTTAATCCCCAGCATAAAGGTGACAGTTGAGAAGGCTGTCCCACACAGAAAAAATTCTTAAAACTCAGGGGTTCTTTAATCTATTATTATCTTAAAGGTTTAACTTGATGTACACACTTAAATGTAAAATTAAACATATTTATAAAGAGTGTGAAATCACTCCTTAGCAAACTGTACTCAAAGAACAATCTGCTTCTTGCACATCACTTAAGTAATTTCGCATGGCAGTGCAGAGCTTCTACAAGTGCGTTACTCCTGATGTTTGTTAAATACACAACTGCTCTTAAATCAGTATATATTCAGAAGTACACTGGCACGTTGCAGTTCAGGTAAGCAGAGTTTCTTGCCGGAGACCAAGCACACTGTGGCCAGCCTCCCAGAACAGACAACATTTGCCCGTCTGCACATCGCTGTACGGTTTGGGGCTTCCCCCCGTTCACGAGTCTCACATAATTTCCATCTTTTGTGTCTGAAAAATGGCGCCTTCGCTGCATTCTTCCTACGGAAGGAATGATTAGCAGGTGTGGAGTTTCTACAATCGGAAAAAGATGACTTTGAGATGGCATTCTCCATGGGACACCCTTCAGCAATGTCAGAAGCAGGGTACAAAATATCTGTCTTGAGACCTTTGTGGACTACTACAAAACCGCTGTTTCTCCATAGCTGATAAGCAGAAAGTGCAGCATGTGTGGCTGGAGCGGACTCTGCCATACTGGAAAATTGTTAATCTTTGTTCTAAGGCTATTTTAACATAGAAAAATGTACAAACCTTGATATAAACAACATGTATATAAAACTAAAAAGAAGATTTAGACACCGACACATATTCTGGAGCTGGAATTAAATGATATGAAACTTCCACATCCATAAATACAGCAGTCAGCTAGTCAGAATGCAGATCTGACTGAAGTAAAATGTAGAGCGCCGGCCAGTAACGATGCAAAAAAATTTAACTTACTCACAAGACCAGAACTGCATTAAGTATTTCAATGACAATGCAAACATGGAACTATGAAAGAGAGGATTTGATCCTCTACTTTTTTAAACTGCCCTGAATTTATTAAGTTAAATGACAGGCACTACTTATAACATCTCAGGGTAGGAATTAATTTTTTTTGCTTTTACACAAATGGCAATTACATTTTCTGAAAACAGGAGCATTTTTTTAATCTAGATCGAGTAGTTTTACTATATAAAAACTACATCAAAACATATGCACAAATCTTCATGCCCAGTTTCTAAGATCTATCTTAATGCAAAGTGCTGATACACACGGAAGGGGTCAAGTGTATTATCTGGTCTAGTAGCAAAATACGTTTAATAAGAAAAAAGTTTCTCTGTTTTGCAGTGCTTAGAACCTCAAATCCTAGGGCATACACGGATGGATCACTGTGATAATGAACAAAGCCCAGGGGAGGGAATATTTTTGCTTAGTTTTGTTACAGATCAAAAAGTCAACCTTCATTATGCATTTCATCACCACGTAGAAGAAAAAAGAAAAATACTCCAGTATTTGAAGACACACGTTCTATAGGACTCCTGGCAGTCTACAGTAAATTATTTGAGATTTTAGAAGCTACAGATGATAATCTCTCTTTTTTTTTTTTTGTACTGTAAGTGGGTATTGCGTTCAACATTAAGGAAATTTAGTTTCATCTTAGCATAACACACAAAGATGAATCGATAACCACACTGCAAATTGGAAGCTGCACAGGACCAGCAACCATGGTCAACTACTAAGGACTAAAAAGGTACATAAAACACAAATGCTTATATTTATATTTGATGGTCAAGGAGAGTTCTTTTCCCAAACTGAGTTTTTTGAGTGAAAATTGAAGATTTCTTTAAAAAGTTTGTTAAAAAAATAAAAAAATAAGGTGCTTCAACTTATTTACTATATTTTAAAAAGAATTTTTTAATTAAGAGCCTGTTTAGATTTATTAAAGAGAACTACTGAAAGGGACAATTAGAAAAACAACATGCAAAAAAACATAAAAACTGAGGAAGGGCACACAACAATCAGTAAAAATGAGAAAAATGGGAGTACAGACGATTGCCAAAGATAGGTGAGAAAAATCTGTATTCAGTGAAGACAAGTTTACTTTTTTTTTTTTACAAAATAAATTATAATAATAATAGCAGTATCTACCACAAGGACAGTAAAACAGCAATGCAAAAATGACAGAAATGTTCAGTATTTCTTCTGTACTAAGAAGGAAGCATGATAACGCTCTCCAATCAGATAAAAATGCGTTTTGATTCCCTCAGTAAGTGTAAAGTGCCAGTTGAAAAACCATGATTTTTTTTTTTACATAAGCAAATCTGAATAATGTGGCATGTGTTCCAAAAGAGTTGGAGAGATATTGGGTCTCAGCATATTAATTCCTAATTGAATCCTGGAATATTTGGCAACTTAGAGAGGCTAGCTGAGTGCTGCTGTTGCATCCACACTGAAAACCCAAACCAGAGTGTCTTGGGAGAAATAATGGAAAAACTAATAAAAATAAACTGATAAACAATTAGTTCACATGGTTTTGCTGAAAATCAGATCTTGGCAAAAAAAATCTGGTTTCACTTTTTGATGAGGTTACCAGTTAAGCTGACAAAGATAACTGTGAAAATGTTCCGACTTTTGAAAGGCATTATAAAACACAAATAAGAACAGTTTAAAAGCAAATGTTAAACAATATAAAATCAAAAACTAGCTTCTCAGAGATTATCATTCAATAAGGGTGCTTGCTAGGGGGCTTTTTAGCCATCATTACCAAGTCTGACATGACTGAAAATTTCACTGGTCTTTAGAAATAAATATAAGATTACTGGTGATAACATTTGCTGATGGAATCAGGATTGAGGGAAACTAAATAATGAAGACACAAAGGCAGTTATAAAAAGCAGCATGGAGTGTTTGGTAAAGTTCATTAATTCAAAAAGATATTTTAATACAAGCAAATGTAAAGTTACACATGAAATAAAAAGCTATTCAGTCTGCAGTGAAATACAGGGAAACAACATACTGGAAAATAGTGACAAAAACATTTAGTGGTCACAGTGGATAAGCACTGTGAGCTTTTATTGTATTGTTTATATTAAAAAAGGGATATGGCAAATAAGATTAAGGAGCAAATTTAGTTTTTACACATCCCTGGTTATAGTGATACTGGAATATGGCTTCCAGTGTTGCTGACCAGTGGTTCAACACCAATGTTGATGAATTAGAAGGGAACCAGAAAAAGGCTACAAAAATATCTGGGGGCTACATGACAGGCTTCAAAAGCTCATTCTCTTTTTCAGATAAGATAACTCATTTCCTTCTGTTTTCTCATGTTCTTGGTCAGGCAGTTGGACTAGATAATCATTGTATGTCCCTTCCAACTGAAATATTCTATTCTAACTACTCCTTCAGCAGAACCTGCGACAAACTCCTAAAACAAGAGTGAATTTCCCTCCTAAGTATCTTGTGGCAATTTTTTTTAGTTCCAAGCCATTGCTTGTCACTGTCATTCCCCAGCACGAAAAATAACTGTAGTGTGTCACAACACCCCTCATACCTGGGGCTCCTTATTACCTCTGTTTTCCTTTCTTCAGTCTTTTAAAAATTATTTTTCCTTACTGTTATGTAATTTTGCTGGGTTTTTTTTGGGTCACTTGTAACCATATTCATTCTAAAATCTCAGCCACTCATTCAGCTCTTCTCAAATTTGTGAGAAAAGAAATTCACAAACATTTAAAAACATAAACCATCATTCTATTCTACATTGCTGGGACTGCCTCTACAATGTAACAAATATTTGTGATTTAGTGGTTAGAATATGTGGTCCAAGTTAACTCTGCTGAATTTTGTTTCCAATTCCATGCTGCATTAGGAATACCGTTAAATCTCGACTAGCTTCAGCTTCTCAACCTCAGTATGAATGATTTCCTAACACAAAGAAATAGACTAAGGGATGATTTAAAAAAAACTTTGAAAAGTGACATTATAAATTTTAAATGATTACCCATAGGTATACCTTTGGGATCCTATGTCTGTTTACAGAAAGACTATTAGTTTTCTATGTGCTGATGAAAACCACATAATTTCCATCTCATTTGCTTCATTTTCAGAACTTCTGGCAGGCAACAGCTAATCCTTGTGGAGGGAGGTCAAGGAGACTTGCTTCAGCTGGTATCTCAGGGCTAGCTTACTTTAACACTTTACCCCAATTTTACGCTGCCTCAGGATCGTGGGTGGGTGGAAATGAACATCCCGTAGCATCACAGCACCAAAATCCTCCAGGGCAGGGCTCAGAAGCTGTGCTGGGGCACAGCAAGCGAAGCGTCATCCTTTGGGCAGGTCAGCAGTGAGGGAGAGAGCTCCCGGCCACAGGCATGCCTTTTATAAAGGGGAAGCATCTGGGGTATTCTTATTAATTATGGTTGCTTGTTCATTATTGTTGTTATTACTACCAATCACCTTACTCTTTGCCTTTTCTCTCTACTCTCTACCCTTTTGCTATACCTCTTACCGCCTCGACTGCAAGCTTCAGAAAACAATGGTTCACATTTATCTTGTGCACAGCGCAGTGGTGCTCCAGCACTGCTCCAGTCTCTGAGTACTGCTGTATTAATAGCAACGATGTTAGAGAGATACAGAGGAAAAAAATCAGAGCTGAACATATTTCTGGATGATGTATTCACAATAATCCTTCGTACGCCAACTACAAGAAGGGAAGTACTAAAACAGCGGCTACAAAAATGACACAATTGCAGATCTCTTTCATCTGATCATTCTGATCACGCTTTTTACAGCATTAGCCGAGGAGCAACCTGAACCTCTGCAGCGCATCTTAGAACAACACAGGATGTGAAGAAGAGAAAGAGCTACTCAGTCAATGTTTAAGATGATGACTCAACCAAAACTATAATGAATTAAACAACAGAAGAGTTGCGTCTACATGCAGGCAGGCAGGCCAACAGACAGATCTACTGGGCCATGCTGTTGCAGAGGCCATTGCTGAAATCATTGCTGAAATACTGCTACTAATTGTAACAGCTAAAATTTAAAAGAGATGCTGTATGAAAGAATCGGGAAAGCACAACAGAGGTTATTCCAGGTCTGGAAAGCAATCATTACAAGTGATACAATTCCGAATTGATAACTGTCTGGAAGAACCTATGGCAAGTGAATATTTGTGGTACGAGACTACAATGTAACAGACAAAAGCACTGAGTAACTGGAAGCTTCTGAGGATGACAAACCACAACACACTTGGATACATGATGAATCCTTTTGCATTTTTGAGACAAATGCATTTGTGTCAATTGAGTATTTCTTTCTAAAAGATACGTGGGTGAAATTCTATGGCTTGTACAGACAGCTGAATGGAAGATATAACCTTATCTTAAAAAAGAATAGATTTTATGAACCATTTCTCCTTTAAGAAAATCAGACCTGCTGAATATTTTCTAGAATTCCAAATAAAAATTATAATCCACTAATCGAATAGGAACAAACACTTTCTTCTGTAACAGCTGCCAGCTCTCTATAACCTGTGATGATTATCAGACTGATTTTCTTCTTTAACAAGTCATGTAATCTAAGGCACTTAACACTAAATTTTGAAAGACAATTTCATTGATCTCCACTTCAGACTGCTCGTATATGTTATGTGATGATTACAATATCTTTAACAACTATACGCCTCATTTTTCCCCACTGGTAAACACAACTACAGTATTATCTCCCAGCAGAGCTGCAAGAATTGGGTATTTCATAGGTACTGACAGATTCATTGCCAAAGTATTAACAGGGCAGTACAACAGTTTTAAACAGCTAAATCTACCTTGTTAATCATCAGTAAATGTTTGGGATGTTCCCAATAAAGGGAAAGGGGATTGGTGGAAATGCTGAATTATTTTGTTCCCTTCCAGCTTTTACTGACTGACAGAATGCCATCTGTTGCCAGAATGGAAGATATTGTTTATAGATTCAGTTAGTATGCTGAAATGTGGATATGTAAGTTGCTGTCTCTAACACGAGGACAAGAAACAGGTTTGTAGTCAACAGTGTTAATACTCTGAAGTCCTTTCTGATTTTCTTTTAATTAGACTTAAAAAAACCCCTCTCTTGTATAAAATTCCTCTCCAACATTTAGAAGGTCACTATTCAGTCAAGAATATTTTTTTAAAATAGTAAATGAGGCACTTACACCTTAACTAGAACAGCCTCTCTCTCATTTGTGTGTATGTGTGTGTGTAATCTAAACATCCAGATTTTCTATTTTCAGGATTATATACCATAATTGTCCAGAATGGTCATCATGCTTATAGAGATGTTGGGTTCAAATTTATAGGAAGATTAGATTTTGATTCAAGTTTGTTCCAGTGCAGGGTAAATTCTACAGCTAGGCAGAAGCTACTCTCTTTGAAATCATACCAACTAGTACATGTTTCAGGCAGACAACGTGAGCTATTACTTTAACATAATTTGAGTTTATGCTTTGTCTCATGGGTGAATGGTTTGCATTAGATTATTTACTGCTTTAAGGCAGTTGGGTCCAGAAACCCTACCTAAAATCATGACCTTCTTATATTAGATATTACATATAAAAGGGAAGGATCTTTACACAGTAAGTAGATAAAACTTAAGAAAAAGGAAGTCCTACTATCTTGAGTTTACAGACACAGAACTGAGGCTGAGGTGACCGAGTCGTAACAGTAGCCTGTGCAGAACCAGGAACTGAACCCAGATCTCTTGAGTCACCAACCTACTGACCTAATCACAAAGCATCTTTTCTACAGATAACTAAAGACAAAACAGTTTCTTATGGGATAATTAGTGACCCAGTTCTGCTCTCATTTACATTTTTGATATTCGGCTGCTATCATCACAGTCACGGGAGGATGGGCCCGGCAGTCTCAAAGCCTATATGTGTATATATATCACAGTACATGATGTAAGACTCCCCCAAAATAGTGATTTTTGCAGCCAGAGTTTTCTTGTCTTCTTATAAGGCATCAAACATTATCAAAATACAGAACGAGCTCCAACAGCAGCTGCTGTTGAAGATAAATGACTGTAACCAGTAAGTTTTCATAAACATCAGTTAAGCCAATATTAAGAACTCTGCAAAAAATTATCCTACTGTTTAAAAGCATCAGTTTTAAGGGCTGATACTGTAATGGAAGATGGACCTTAAAGATAGCAAACTGGGTCAATATCTCACTTGCTATATGCATCTTGGAAAAGCACATTTGATGGAACATCAGAGAAGTAACCCAGTCCTCCTCCTTCTTCCTATATATTTTTTTTTAAATTTAAAAACATCCCAGTTTCCTCCCTTAGGAAATGCAGAGGCTTAAACTGTAAACTTAGATAAGATGAGAATATGGATTTTTTTTTTTTTATGATTGTGAAATATACATAGGATCATAGAATTGTTTAGATTGGAGAAGACCTTTAAGATCACTGGGTCCAACCGTTAACCTAACACTGCCAAGTCAACCACTAAACCATGTCCCTAAGCACCACATCTACACATCTTTAAAATACCTCCAGGGATGGAGATTCCCACTTCCCTGGGCAGCCTGTTCCAGTGCTTGACAACCCTTTCAGTGAAGAAATCTTTCCTCATATCCAATCTAAACCTCCCCTGCAGCAACTTGAGGCCATCTCCTCTCATCTTATCACTTGTTACTTGGGAGAAGAGACCGATGCCCACCTCACTACAGCCTCCTTTCAGGTAGCTGTAGACAGTGATACGGTCTCCCCTGAGCCTCCTTTTCTCCAGGTTAAACAATCCCCGTTCCCTCAGCCGCTCCTCAGAAGGCCTGTGCTCCAGATCCTTCACCAGCTTCATTGCCCTTCTATGAACACGCTCCAGCACCTCAATGTCTTTCTTGTGGTGAGGGGCCCAAAACTGGACACAGTATTCCAGGTGTGGCCTCACCAGTGCCAAGGACAGGGGGACAATCACCTCCCTGCTCCTGCTGGCCACACCATTCCTGATACAAGCCAGGATGCTGTTGGCCTTCTTGGCCACCTGGGCACACTGCTGGCTCATGTTCAGCTCTCTGTCAACCAACACCCCCAGGTCCTTTTCGGCCAGGCAGCTTTCCAGCCGCTCTTCCCCAAGCCTGTAGCGTTGCATGGGGTTGTTGTGACCCAGGTGCAGTACCCAGCACTTGGCCCTGTTGAACCTCATAGAACTGGCCTTGGCCCATCGATCCAGCCTGTCCAGATCCCTCTGCAGGGCCTTCCTACCCTCAAGCAGATCAACACTCCCACCCAACTTGGTGTCATCTGCAAACTTACTGAGGGTGCACTTACTGAGGTTTCACCTCATCCAGATCATTGGTAAAGATATTAAACAGAACTGGGAGATACTAGAACATAGAGATACTTACTAATTTCTTTAATACCAACATCTTCTGTGACTATTACATTTGGTACTTACCATGGTTTATCCCGTGATACTTTTGAAGGAAAGACTGTGTGCTGTTTGCTACTGGAGGTAAGTAGATTGTCTTTGGGCGTTTTGAATGGCTTTGAGTTGCTGCTGACAGGGTTATGGCCGCTGATACAGGATTTCGGTTTCATCTGTACTAGGGATGTCCTGGAATTGCAGGCTGGAGAAGCTGGAGAAGGGGAAGGTTTACACATTGAACCGTGTCTTCGTTCTGTAATGGAAAAATAATAAGTTTTACAGCATTTCATAGGCTAAAAGGAAAAAAAGAAGTCAGGGAAGAGGAAATTGTTCCTCTCTGTGCTAGTTACAATGATTTCATCACTCCGAAGAACACCAGTTCATTACTGTGGTGAATGTAATCAAGCCAAATGATAATTAAACAAAATCAACTCCGTGAAGTGCTCTGAAAAATGTAAAAAATAGTAAAATAAATGCCAATAATCTCCCAGAAAATTTTGCCAAGAAATCTCAAACCCTTTTTTAAGCAATAAGCAACAAGCAACCATCACTATCCGTGTGAGGTACACTAGGCGTCCCAGCTCTTTCATGTAAAGAAGAAAGAGGAGAGTATGTAACAACAGCTCAGATGACTCAGTGAAATACTCTGTGACAGACATGAGATTGCTTCTGTAATGGTTTATGAAGAATTCACGTGACCTGGTTATTGGGCAGTTTACTTTATGACTATTTGGTTTCAAGTTTAATAGGAAGCTATAAGGAAAACAACCGAAGACTGAGAAGTAGCGAAATGTCCAGTGCTCCCAGCCCTCCCAGAGGCCTGGTTCATAGATTGGAGGTTATCTCCAAGCACCAATCAAGGCAAAAGCTAATTTTTTTCCACAGAGAGAAAATGGCAAGTGCAAACAAGCAGGAAGTTTATGTATCAGTTACAAACGTTGCATCTGGAGGTCAGGCCCTTGTGTAAGCGCTGTTCACGCGTACACGAGAGACCTCTTAAGTACTGCAGAAAGCAAGGCCGTGCTGACCCCGCGACAGGAGAACAGGCTTCAGGACAGACTGACTTCAGCAAAATTGTTTGGGTTTAGTTATTATTAGTATTCTTTAAAATCTAAATGTCCCATCCCTGATATCGTTAAATAAAAAGATTGTTTTAAGAAGGTATTTGGCCATTCTTTACAAATTATATACTCCTCCAGCGGAGAAGTGCTAGCACTTGGCCAGCCGGCTGATCACAGCGTGCTGCAAACAACGGGCTCGGTACTGTGAACTTAAGCACAACTACACAACATTACAAAAGACAGGAGCTGTTTTTTGCCGAGACGCGCTACAAATCCTTAGCAGTCCTGTCCCCCCGTTTGCGGGAACACCCTTTCCCCAACCCCTTCACCCCGCAGCGAGCCAGCCCCGGGGCTCCCCAGCCAGAGGCGACGGGCGGCACGGCTGGGCTGGGGGAAGAGGAATTTTCCAGTCAGCAGGGCCGTGCTCGGCAGCAGCTGACTCCGGCGTGCCGGCACCCAGGCACCGAGAGCCTCCACAGTGGGGAGCAGCCAGGTACCCCCGCCACCGACACAGTAATCAAATGCAGCAAGAGTAATGTAATTATAGACTGAGAACTTTGGACAAGCTGGAGTTTCTCCTTTAACACACGGCAATTCTCCCTTGTCTAAAGCCTTCAGCACTTAACTTGAAGAATCCAAGTGGGTGCTACTCTCTGAGCTTGCACAGCATCGCACCGTCAGCCAAGAGCAGGTTAAGGAAGCAACGGCGACCTGCTGCTGCAAGGGAAGGCTTTGTATTTACACCATCAACCCTGTGCTCACTAGTTTGATATTTCAAGGATAACTAAGAAAAATTTTCCCACAGAAAATCAAAACATGACAATTTGTCTGGCATCCTCACAAGTAAAAACTTGCCAGCAGCAGGATTCATCCATGATTAATTTGCAATAGGCGAATACCTGAAGAACAAAGATAAAAGCTTAAAAAAAAAATTAAACACTATTCCAAACTGTTTTTATTATATCTCCACTGACTAAAAAGAGGCATTTTCTATTAAAGATCAAGCATTTTCATATCTTCATATTCACAGCTTTAATTACAAATGCTGAAATTCCCTCCAGATTCTCCTGCAACTGAACAACAAAACAGTCTTCATTTTTTTTAAATACAAAAAGTAGCTCCCCTCAGAGCCCAAATGTCAACTGTCATTTGCCGGTTTTCACCCCGCCACACACCTCAGTGTGCAGCCTCTGCCTTTACAAGTCCTTTGCAGGATGCACTCAACTTACATTCATTTCACCTCACATTTGTGGCAACAACCGTGTAAAGCTATGCATCTGCCTCTGAAATGCAGAGTTCCATTCACACAGTATTTATTTCATTAAGTAACAGTTATTGTTTCAAGATTCACCAACCTTCTCAGCAACTACTTCATCAATTTAAATTAGCTTAATAAAAATTTGCAACTTTCCCATTAATTACTTGAGCACTGATGAAAAGGAACTGCCATGTAACCAACAAGCCAAGCCCTATATAAAGTGAAACTTGGGAAAAAACATGATTTCCGTACACAAATTATATAAATTCAGGATTAAGTACTCCAATCTTCACCACAGCTACTGGTTTTCTCGAGACCGACCGCCTTCTAGTAAACTGTGTCTTCGATATCACCCCTGGATATATGGGTATATTGGATATGGACATATGGATATATGGATATATTTGGAAGTGAAACACACTACTCTGTTGTTAAAATTAATCTTCGGAAGGACAGACATTCAAGATACTGACCATCTAAAATTATATTTTAAAGTCATCTAAGTATCACATGCCATAGCAAGTTATTTTTTAACAGTCTCTTTACAATGGATTTTTAGTCAAGCCAAACGTTTGGTTAGACAACTTTCTCAATTTATTAATTCCCCAAGAGCAAACCAGTACAATTAACTTTGGATTTTTTACTGTAACACAGAAAATGGTGGAAGAGGCACTGTTGTGATATGACAATATAGTAAAGTGCATCCCACAATTTTAAAGAAATGTTTACTTAAAGATAGGGAGGGAAAAGATTACAAGATTCCTTATATTAGCTGAGTGTGTCAGATTGGTGGTCATTCTTGTGATCAGAATCAACTGCTATATCTGGCATTTCCTTTTACCTCCTCAACCTCCCCTCTTCTCCCAGAACATGGCTACAGTGTCTTCCATGGTTTAGACAGACTCTGATATATATTTGAGAATTATCAGCATTACCCGGCTTCTCTTGAAATTTCCTAGAAGCAAAATGGAAATTATGACAACTGTAAAGTCATACAGGAGGAGGAACGTAAATAGCCAGTGCCACACAATTGTCTGTGTTCTCAGACACTGCTCAGACAGGTAAAATCTGCACGTTTACACACGTAAGCGAACATCACTTTAGTGTCAGCAGGAGAAGATGGCAGCAACACCTTGCAGGTAGGGCCACAGTGGAGAGCTGGAGGAGTAACTCCCTTCAAGGGGGCAGAAAACCACTGTTTCAGCTGGGCAAGCGTGGACGCAGGAGGCTGGACTTGCTGAAGGCATGAAACCTCATAGACAAGTCTCGATGGTGGGGGCATAAATCACAGCTAAATATTGATATACTCCTTCTCAAGAACTATTAGGTTGCCTCTCACTTCCTCATTCCTTACTACATATGTGGTAGTGAATAAGCCTTAGATACTGGTAATAAGTTTCAAAGAGAAATAATGGGAAGATATGGCAAAGCAAGAAGGCTGTCAGCTGTCAAAATCAACTCCTTAAACCAGCGTGGCGGCGCTCCTCTATCAAACTGAGTTTCCTGGTCACATCTGCTTTTTAAAAATTTCTACTGATTTGTCTATTCATATTTTACACTATATAGAAATCTGCTATTACACAGACTATGTCATAAATTAATATGCGAATAAAAGACATTTGCACATCAAATATTTGTTATAAAATTAGATATTCACATACTAACACATTCAGGAGACAACCAGCCATCTGTGTAAAAATTTCCACGCTCGTTTGCAGTTCATGTGTAGACAGATCAGATCTAGCAGGGCAGGTGAACTTACACACACACAGCTGTGGACATGGCTGTCCCTGTTTACATACAGAAGTGGCAATAGTCAGTAGACATAAATGAACCTGAAGTAGAATGAAAAATTTTGCCCCTAAAAAATGAAAAAATCCTGCAACTAGAAAACCAGTTATCACTCATAAGATACTAGCCTAAATTCTACATGCATTTCAGTTTCTGCAGAAGCCTGCAATGCTATGAATGCAAGTTCAGAACGCAAAAGAGAACTATTCAGATTCATTTAAATACTTCCAAATGAATGTTTACACTCCACATAAATAACAACACACATTCTGTTTTGTTTCTAAATACCAGTCACTGTCAAATCCAAGAGCAGAGAGAACACAAATCAAAGTTACAATCCTCTTTACCGCATTAATCCTTCTGCAACCTCTCAGCTATCTCGGCGCAGCCACTGCAGCAAGTGACAAGCAACATGTGACTTCTGCTGCCAAACAGTTAATGTATTAATGACATTAATCTCAGAGGAAAGTTTAACACCCTCTCACTGAATTAACTGCACTTTCTAAAGAATCAATTTCAGATCAATATCTGTTATTTTTTCCTAGTTAGTGGCAAGAGTCTGAAAGCCCAGCACTACATATTGTCCTAATGCACATTGCAAACTCTAAATCAGTAGCATTGCGAACGATCTTAAACTATTCCAGGAGATTCTCCACGTCCTATGGAAACATGGATATAGTCCAACTTTCTCAGCCAAATCTGAATTGTTTGTAGATGTGAAGTCCTTATGTTGTTGGAGACTTAACAGTCCCTGAATCTCCAGAGCTTCTCTCCCATGCCCTTCTACTCCGTTTCTAATCCTCCTTCCTGCATCCTACACAATGCAACCCCCTACCTTGCCCCAAAACCTCTGCTGCAGCTGCCAAAGTCTTCTAGGTCTGCCTTTGACTCTGTAATTCCACTGGATCCTCTCTGACGGGTCACCAGGGAATACTAGCAGCTGTTTTGCAGGAAACGCCACATCTCCTTCTAATCATAAGCAAAAAAGCAAAGCAATTGAGAGGCAACATGAGCTCCAGAGCCACAAGCACAGCGTGTGGGAAAAAGAGGCAAAACCACATTCTGAGTAGAAAGTCTCTTCTTGAATTTTTGCCTCGACTCTCTCACACCAGATCAAGCATTCACTTAGCTCACAGCAAACCTTGCAGACAATGACACATATGTTGCCAGTAAAATACACCAACCATATGTTTCCAGGTGGACTGCGGTAGTTTTGTACCCAAAAAGATCTTTATATAATCCTGAAACTGCAGATATCTCTAATATGGACTATAAACAACAAACATTTCTTAGTAGATCCCACCTACATCCATTCTTACCCAACATACGCTACTCAATCGACCAAATCAAGTGAACAGTTTTGCTCAGTGCCTTCTCCATCGGTAAGACACAGAAGATTGCAAAGGAAAAAAGTCATGATACAGCTTGTGCGTAGAGAAAGATACGCCTTTGGTCTTTCAGTATTTTTTGCAGGTAGTTAAAACAAAGCAAAACAAAAAATCCCTCTAACGTTGTCAGAAGAGAGACACTAGAACTTTGTCAGCACCAGTCATTTTGAAACATTACTCTCATTTAGCACAATCTGACTTCCTGCGTACAAGAGGCCTAAAGCAAAAATCAATTTTAGGTTGACCCACGAATAACTCAGAGACCCAGTGTTATGGATTATAGCTTGGTATTACACTTGGTAAAACCAAACAAAATACAACTGCTAAACCCCAGAAAGGTAAGAAAGTTATTTGCTGTTAGTAAACGTTACAGAATAATAAAACTCCTTTTAAGCTTGTACTCATCACAACCCTTGAGTTCATAGCCCTTTTACTTAAAATATCATAAACTAAGTTATCTGACTGCCCCTAACACAATATGAACACTGTTTGTTATTCCCCATTTACAATATTTAAGCAGATGGTAATGAAATTTAGTATCTCATCCACAACGTGATTCTGTTCCAGTAACGTATCACAGTCTTGTTGATGAAGATGTTACTTACGGTAACTCCATACACCACCTATGCACAAATTACAGTTTTTCTATTTACAGTATACCCCGAGGTGTTTTGTTGCACAGCCCTTCACTGTGCAAAGTTGAGCAATGTATACTTACAATTTCAGTAAATAGTAAGTGAAACCTGCCACCTTGTACTGATCCCAGTTCAAAGTTTGCAAATGTACTTGGCATTAATTCTAATAGAACTAAAGCAGAAAAAAAACCACACATGCCCGAAAAGCGACAGCCAGCAACCAGAAAACTGAACAACCAGACTGCTTGCAGAAATGTGTCATCCTGCAGTAACTGGCAGCTGGTTCATAACAAGACTTCATAAACACCTTGTAAGCACTTTCATTTTGCAGCCACAGTCTGAAAAAACCTAACAAAACCCAGTACGTGAGGTTAAGCAAAAATAAACTTGGATTTGATGCTAGCAAACTACAGCACAACATTACAAGACCGAAGGATAACTTTACCAGCTTTTTTGACAAAACACTATTCCAAGTCCAGCTGAAAAAGTTTGGAAATAATATCCGCAAACCGTTCCACCCTTCTTGCGCTGCGCACTGGAAAGGAAACAGCACGGTCGGTTTCATTTTGATACTTCTTGTAAACTGACAAAGGAAATAAACTGCCAGCTCAAACCCCCGGACTGATCCACGGCATAAAACACAGCTCGACAATCGCAAGCTTCATTCCAGGTCAAATGACATAATTGGGAAATTATCAAGTGCTAAAATAACCACCGTTCTGCTGGTGTTTATTTACAACAAACACAAGCTTCGCTTTCTGACATAAACCCACTAAAACGATTCTCCATTTCACAAAGTCTACAAGTGAGTAGGATCAGCAAAATTATGCAAAACATCCTGCTAGAAGAAGAAATGTAAACTGAGCCACTTACAGAGAGGAGCAGGCTGCCAACTTAATCTGATTCTACGACGACTGTAAACATGTACTTTTGGAACGCGAAACGATTCACATTGCCACAGATGCCGTCAGAGAAACACAGCAACGTGATTAGGTATTCTGCACACGGTAAAAAAATCAGGCAGATGACCTGCCGCAGCAAATACCAGATCAGCGCTCGCACACACCAACTGTTTTGACTACAGGCACTTGTTAAGCACCAAGTTTCAGGTCCTACCAGTTGGACACCAGAACTGATCCTGTGCCAAGAACAACAAGCGCTGAAAATGGCTGTAGGGTTTTTTTTTTCCTTTTTTTTTTTTTTTTTTTTATAATTGTTGATACAACTCAAGTTAACTGCAGAAATGAACCAAAGTGCAAAATTAAAAGCAGCAAAACACACAAGTGTATATTTAGAGGAAGACACTGCATTTTTTCTTTCTTGATTCAGGAAAGAAGGAGGCTGTTTGTGTTTAACACAGTAGGACGAACCTGCTGTTTTCCTGAAAAATCTTCTATTTATGGGATAACTTGGCATTTGTCAGCGTAATTATAAGCGAGAGGAGGAATAATCTCTAGAATATCACCAAATTACTCTTAAGCGGTCAAATCTCTTAAAAATGGCCAAATTCCAAAAAAAACCACACACTCAGCATTTCCCAGAACACTTCCATTCCTCTTTGGTAGAAAGCTTAAAAAAAAAAAAAAAAAAAGAAGGGTCAAAAGGAACTCCAGCACCGCAAAAAAAATGCTTCAAATAGTGTGATTAATTACACCAAATGTAAAATGAAGCTGCTGGGTACTGGTCTGCTTCTTTTACAAGGACTTTGAGATCTAAGGATGAAGCTCCAAGGTACCACTGATGTATCAGAGACACAGGAAAATGATGGAAGAATGAACACCTTGCCCTGGTGACGATGTCAGTCTTCACATCACTGAGCTGGAAGACCTAGATTTGACTCTGGTGTCAAGGCCTGTTTCTTCAGCTATAAAAGGGGATATTAATGATTTAGGGCATTAACCTGATTAAAAAAAGAGCTGGAGATTTAAGTAGGAATTTATCACTTCTTGTAATGACACAATTCCACATGTATAATCAGTATTTGCCACCTGACACACTGCTACTGCAGAAAAAAAATGACAATTTTCTACTGTAAGTCATACATGTTTCTCAGCTCAGCAAGGCCAAAAATCCCCAGGCAAAAAAGAAATAACAGAGCAAGTGAATCCCGGGTACACACTTTTTTGAGTGACGCTCTACCAAAGGAAAGCAAGGAGAGCTTATGCACAGAAATTTCCCGTTCCACTGAAGGAGATGCTCTGGTAGTCCAACATAAAACTAGTGAGACATCCTGATGTGTCTGGGAGTGTTTGAGGTAAATACCAGCTCATACCTCGTGCCCGGTGCTTACACCGCAAGGACAGCCCTCACCATCCCGGTGCACTGGTTCCCCTGCACTGGTACCTTATCACCCGCTGACCAGCGGTAATGGCATTTCTACCGTTTTGGTCTCAGAGCAAGGAAATGTATTATCAGCCCTAAACTTAGGGCAGGTGTGTCAGGTGAAATGCTAAAATATTCCTAGCAATCAAGCAACAGTACTTTCCTTCAAGCAAAGGTAAGCGCGGCCAACAAATCGGAATTCTGTGGGTGATTTTATATGTGAAGAGAAATCTTTTATTTGGCTATTTTCTGGATCTAAGAAAAAAGCATTTTTACATTTAACACTGAAACGCAACAAGAGGAACAGCACTCTAGTCTACTAAATATACAAATTTAAAAGCAGCTCACCTATTCATTCCTCCAAACACCCGACTTAAGTAATTTTACTCCAGACACACTGCTGCAAATAGAGGAAAATTTAGTACTACCATCCTCTCATGCTCGGTATTGTGCAACAGACCCGCTTCCTCAGGCCTCAGGCAGATCTTTCATGTTCAAGGTCATCTGACAATACATATTTTTATTTAGTTGGTTATACTTACCAGGTAAAATACTTCACTGTATCTCTATCTCCATCGTTAATGATATTTACAAAATAATAACAAAAAAAGTAATTTATGTACATTATTGCTTTAGGAACTCATTGGATGTTTCCCCTCATCTATCATAAAACTATTACAGAAAACTGATACTTCTTTACTTCTTTACTTAATCCAAACACATATAATGACATTTCTTTTTAGAGATAAGAAAAGATAAGCCACAGAAGAGTGAGATGGGACTACTGAGGTGATTTGGCAAAAACAACGCTGTACCATGACTCTGAGAAAACAAGCTATTGTTTTTAGGAGACTTATGTTCTTGATCTGGTTTTGCGCATAGTATCATGGCAGATTTTATTCAATATCAAGATAACGCGTCGCCAGCTCATTTTATCATTCCTTAGAAGAAACTTGCACAAAAACGGTAACTTTACTGACATTAGCCCTGAATAATAGCGTTGCAGGACTTGCATATAACCTACTGTTTAAACCTTCTGGCTTTTTCAGCTCTGTTATTTGTGATCCAAAACCAGCATCTGGTGAAACGACGTATTTCTTAACAAGCTGTTTTATAAGCAGAGAAATCATGAAAAACGGTTTTCTAAAAATCTGTGGGTTTGATCCCTAAATTTGATCCGTCTCTGTTACCCTGAGCTCCTCCGCCCCCCAGCACCCTCACGTTTCATCCCGCACCCACAGTCCTTTGCTCGCCTCCCCCAAAAGAGACAGGATAAGCTCTGCCCCGCCTGTAGGTCCCTGTGTGACAACTGACAATACAAGCGTGCCACGGCCACATGCAATACTGTTCTCTGGGGGCACATTCATTAAGGTGTCTCTTCACAGTTGCTGATTTTCACAAGATTGCTGAAACTTCACATTTTTGAAGCCAAATTGGCAAAGAGTTAAAAATTCTTAGACAAAATCGGTATAATCACACAAGCCTTATTGCTATTATTATTACTACCATTATTATTATTATTATTATTATTATTATTATTATTATCTTTTAGGAAACTCAAGTTAAAATTTATATATGACATTTTTTACTTGTTTTTCTGTGTTTGCCGCTCCTCATGGATATTCCCAGGCATCAGACTAATCCCCTTGGAATATTCTGACATCTTTTGAAAATCCAGGTTACCAAACAGATCTGCCCAACTAAGGACACTGTTTTGTTTTGAAAATTGAATGAGCTTGTATTTCAATTCGCTGCTATCAAACCCTGCTACAAAAGCAGCATAACTGTCAGTACAGAGTATTTCCTCATTCCAGACATTTTAGATAAATCAACTCACTCATCTTTCAGGCACATTATTTGCCATAGATAATAAAACCTATTATTTAGAATGCTGCAAGAATACCCACAAGTGATAACCCCCGAAAACACACCCTCCAAAGTGAATGCGCAAAATAATTCCTGAAGAGGTCACTTGTTCATGTTTCCCTCACCACACACAATAGCTCTTACAAACAAGAAACCAAAGTCTCAACCTTCTACAGAGCAAAACTGAACAGGCAACACTGAAACACATACCCAAATTTAAAAGTGGGTTTGTAGGGTGGTTTTTATCTGCTCCTCTCCCTTAAAAATCTCTTTAGTTCTATATTTACATACAACTTAAGATCTAAAAAGGCGGTTTCTACTTTAACTTGCATCATTTGTGACTTCTAACTGTGCAAACTGAAGAAACTCAGATCTTACTGCACATGAATGAAACAGATGCAAATCAACTTCTGAGAGTCCAAGTGACAGCTACTTCGTATTCTGAATGCGCCTCTTAACCGTTCTTCACTGTAATGAACATCATGTATTACAAATTGCTTGTTTTGGATAAACTATTTACCTGTTCATAATACTAACACCTTTCCCATCGTTGCCCTGAATGGGAGAGAGTGTTTTATATCTACAATTTTAAATGTCTGTTCTACTTGTATAAAAGATTTCTTTCAGATGGGCCTTTTCTCAGTTTTTTCAAGCTACTATATAATCAATAACAAACCGAGACTTCAAAAGTTGTTGAAGCATGGTCAGTGTTTCAGATGCTGTGTGAAGAAAGGTATTTTCCAAGGCCACACAGCGATTAGAGTGCGGATCTGAATCTAAGGTATTCCAACTTTATTCACCCACTCCTGTTGCCTCTGTCATGTATTAATGTGGCAGGAATGGCACAGGGGAAAGAGACAGATGATTTCCATTACAACTACCTACCAAGGTGCATGAACTCCACAACGTGGCACAGCTGTGACAGTGCAGCTGTGACAGCACAGCTGTGCAATTCGGCTTTCCCCCCTACCACTTCCAATGCCTTGAACAACCTGTCATCCAGTGCAGGTGGTTCCAACTTTCTATGCATCTTCTCAGAAGCACACACAGACTATATTTTAGAAAAACTTTTAGGAAAAAAATAAATGTGGAGACGCTCACCAGCTGAAGACACAGGATATTTTTCCTATGAGGCGCTCTAATTGCTTTCTGTAATTACTGACAGAAGCTCATTGCGGGGGGGGGGGGATTCACTTCTCATTAAAGCAAGGCATAGCTCAACTCAGAACAATTCTTGCGAGTTTTAACATGGACAGTAAGCAAACAAACCAAGACATTAGAAATCCAACTTGTAAGCAAGTCCACACAAAGGAATCAATTTTACCTGAAGACATTTAACTATGAGACATGCAACAGGAGGTCTCTGAGAACATGCATGCAATAAACATCTTTCCAAGGTATCAAATGTTTGACATGTACCAGTTGTTTTTAAACCACCCGAGTCAATTACGTAAACCATTGGTAAAATATATTAGGATGATTATTTCCTACCAGGGCTTAACTGGTTTTTTATAGTGCTAGAACCTGGCTTCATCCACGCTTGGTGTAACATGTCACTTCAGGTGGGAAGAACGAATAGTATATCTGTTTGTCAAGAGATGAGAGTAGCCCTTGGTCAGCCAAGAACTGATTACAGAGGGAGTAAGCTTGGAAGCTAACAGGAAGAAGAGAAAACAATTTTAAGACAGGGATTTCAAAGTGGGTTATTTATAGAGTCAACACTCAATTATCCATGGTCAGATTATCTGTACCAGAGATGCAGAAACAAACCAGCTCCAACTGGGCTCATTAGCCTAGGTGCAATTCGATGCAAATGTTCCTATACTTCTAGGGACGGCGTGGGTCCAGAAATTATGCAACAACTTTTTTACAGCATAAGACTGAAGTCCTTTTTTTTTAATCTAAAGTGAGGCACTTCAGTTACCCCTGTATGGCATTTCCAAAGGCAAGTGCACTGGGGAAAATGGCAAAGACTCCAGATGAAGCCACCACCTTGCTCTGTGTCCCAAGAAGTTTTATTAACTCAGGCACAGCGTCAAGCCCGAGCTGGCTGTGTGCATTCCTGCCATGCTGCGTCAGGGCTGCGTCCTTCGCCTGGACGCCAGGGAGCTGGAGAGCTTGGTGCAGACAAGCACGAGAGACTTGTGACAGCGCAGGAGCCAGGCACCAGCCAGCATGGCAAACACTAACAAACCCAAATACAGCTGGGATGGCCTCCGTGCAGAGGGACTGAGCTGTGAGATCACTTGAGACTATGATTTACAGTTAAGTCATTTAAACCAGATATTCTAAATAAGGGAAAACTTTAAACACAAGTGCTTTCCTAACTGTAAGAAAAACACAGCAAGAGACAATACCAATCCAGCTTGAAGCTGTTTTCCTGGCCACAATGCCAGAAGTGTAATTGACAGTGAAATAAAAAGGCAGACAGGCAAGGAAATGGAAAAAATCCAGTATTTTATTTCCTACCTGCCAATTGCTTCCTCTGAATCAGACTATCTGTGTTCATGCTGAAGGGCTGAAACCTTTCTCCATCTGTCAGGAGATAGCAAACTCCAGAAGAGACTTTATGCTCTTTAGACTCTTCTGGAAGCTGTCCCTCTCATCAAATTGATGCTGCTATAGTTGAAAGAAATCCTACTGTTTAGAGATAACAAGAGATACTTCTAAATTGGAGGAGTCTGAGATTCAGTTTATTTTCTTCCAGCAATGGGAGTCACTTGACCAGAGAGGCAGGGAAAGGACAACAAGCAGGATACTGGCATGAAAAATCTCAGCTATAATCAGCTGACTCCAGCTTGATTACAGAGGAGGAACTAAACTCTGTATCTGGCAAATGGATCACAGAGTAAGTCCTTTCCAAAGCTTTTTGCTGAGTCTGCCAACTGGTAGCTGGACAGTACAGCAGATTTAACCAGCAATGGCTAACAAGTGAACCAAAAGTAACCACGACTGAGCTATCACCCCTGGGATTTGCCTACTGTATCTAAATACTGACAGAAAAAGGTTTATTTACACTGAAGAGCAAAACGTGTAGCAGAGAACTGCTCAAGTAGTTTCAAATGATAGCAAGGAACAGAGGGTCACAGAGCGTAGGACGAGGTAGAGGAAGAGGGTTACGCATCCCACCAGAACATTGTTGTAACACTTGTGGAAATCTGCAGGTCCTGAACCTACTAGCTATTACCCCTCCTTTCCTTCTCCCTAGTCCCAAATGCCTTGAGTTTCCAGGTGGCTTAAGGTCTGAAAAACAAGGAATTCAAGAAAAGCAATAGTTCAAAACCAAAATTCACTATGATAGATACTACTTATCAGAGAACTCTAGCAGTTTTAGTTGTTATTATTTCTCCTTACATTTCACATCCCTAAATGCCTACTACCTAAAAGGTGACAGCAGCGTAAGTCTCAGAATTTGTACTGTCTGTCTTTACTGTTTTACCTTAGGACATGAAGTTTATTACTGGTATTAGGGACTAACATATTTTGGAAGGTGTAACATTCAGCAAACAAAACTGGAAAACGTATCTTCTGCTGTACGGTATTTGCAGGTCTCATGTACAGTATTTATCTTGGAATACATACTAATGAGGACAGCAGCATAAGCACTAGAAGGCAAAGGACTCAATTACTGTAAACAACTGGAAGCAAAAGACTGTTAAACATTCAACAACTCACATCAATGGAAGGTTTAAAAGTTTTCACCTCTTATTTGCTGTAACAAGATTAGGTCAACACTCCCCTCCACCCCCCCAAGTCCCAACAAACTGGGAAAAACCACAAACGCAAAACTACTGCACTACCCCACTGCCCTGCTGAAAGTCTCAATTGCTGTAAGGTTTGAGGAAAGACGTTCAAGGTATTTCCCCTTCCTGGGGGCTACTGTGACAGCAAATTTCAGCCTGTAACTTCCAAGCAAATCGGCGGCGTATCTATCAAGCACGTACACATGAATCACACAAACATAAACTTTCCACTCCATTACTGCTTCCCCCACCCCAAGATATCAGTTCTAGCCAGGAACTTAATTAGCAACACACTCTGAAACACTTTCAGAGAACTTCAGAGATGGCACTTACAAAAGGACAGTGGCCTTTTATGGCCTGAAGGCCCCAGAGCAAAGCGTGGTGACTTGCATTGGGCCTTGCCATGTTACGGCTGCCGTCATACCGCGGATCAAACAGAGATGCAATTTCTGTTTCTGCTCTTCCTCCCTTTCAAAACATTCCTGGCTCACCTTTGGCTTCAACCTGGTATTAATACACAGCTGCCATTACAGTGCCGGAATAGACACCGAGCACGCTGTATAACATAACCTTGAGTCTTTCAGCAACTGCTTCCTAGAAGAGGCTGCTCTCGTCCTGCAAGTACAGGGTGTATTGCTGCCCCCAGATGTAACCTCATAGATGCAGTATATTGAAACAGGCTTGCTGAACCCGCTTTCACAGGCAATCTTGATTCATCCTGTATCAGGGACCGCTCTCTTTTTAATAATTTTATGCCAATTTACATGCCACAAATCTTACATGCTTCCCCCCCCCTCCTGGTTAACTAAAATTATTAAATACTGTAGTGATATGGACTACTTTTGTATGACTTCTGTTCTCCTCTTCATAATTACCTGTCAAAATCTGTTACATAGTCTATTTAAAACAAATTATTCTATGCTGGTTTTGTATTTTAATTAAATATAAAGCAATACTGCTCAGATACCTCAGGACATTTCTAGCTTTACAGAAATCAGAGCTCATTTAATAGCCATAGTATTTCACAGATTTAAACAGATACTACCTCCATCAGATGACACTGGTTTCAGGTAAACAACTAGATTTCCTTTTTTCCCCTGAAAACTCTAATAAAGTTTTCTAGTGTCACTCAGATTTCCTAGCTGTAAAAAAATTAAAAAACCCCAATGTATTGCAGATACAGAACTTCAAGTTTTTCTCCTTCTAAGTTCATACAGTACAAATAGAGGGAGGCTGTAATCCATGCACTGAGCAAGTAATTCAGCTGTAATTCATACTACAACATAGCAGAGGTAAAGCGGTAATGCTGACATTAAACCTGATACTATATAGCCCTTAAAGCTTGCAGGTAATCCCTGTCTTTCCAAGAGCTCCACACTGAGAGAAATCAGATATGTTTAAAGAATAATTCAGTATCATGAAAGTACTCACTGCCTTTTAATTTAAATTTACACGTCTAGAACCATATCAAAGCTTCCAAAAGCAAATGCTCAGCAATCGCCTTGTTCTTTATTTAAAAAGCTCTATGGAATATATATAAAGGAGTCCATAAAAAAAAAGTTGACAGCCGCTAATTCAAGAGTCAGCAGTTTCCCGTTATAGTGGCACACTGTGTTTAAACTGCTTTGGTACCACTGTCATGTTATTAATCAACCACCCACCAAAAAACTCTATGAATTACATGTTTCTAAAACACTACCTATTACCAACTTAATCAGACACAGTTTGCACTATTTTTTTTACCGTATTGTCACATGTGAAACGTATGTGACAGAGGAAAACATATAGCATACAAATACATACTATACATAAGGGAGAAATCACAGTAACTTCTTCTCATCTATGGGTCTAGCTAAGTTTCTAGTTACCTGCCTCTGTTTTTCTTTAACCTTTCTGAAGCAGCTGCAAATGGAGCTTTTGCCTGCTCACAAGTTAAAAATCTTTGCAGTAATTTGTGTAGATTTGTGCAAATAAAAATCAGAGGCTGTATTAGATTCCAAGACCGTAAGCAACACGAGCTATCGTATTTGCGCAACAGCATGCTGATATAGTTGTGGGGGGGAACACAGTACAGATAAGCAAGGGTCAAAATTCTGGTTATGCTTGAAGTTTCAGTATTGGCACTTCCTGATCCGAGTCTGAAATACTCTTGATTAAACCTATTTTGTCCTTCTATGCTAAAGTACTGAACTGCTATTCTCCCTCTCCCTCCTCCTCCCCCGTCATAGACCTACTCCTGACTTGCTCGCTTACATTCTTACAAGCCACCAGGCCAGTTTTAAAAGGCCCCCAGCCCGCAGGCGGCACTGCCCCGGTCCGCAGGCAGGCCGGCGCTGCCCTCGGCCGTGCGGGTGCAGCAAGCTCAGCCCGCAGGCACCTCCGAGCGCCGGGCGGGGGCCGCAGCCGCACCCTGGCACCCCTCACCGCCCCGCCCGCTCTGGGGACCCTCAGAGTTGCTGACAACCCTTAGCTACGCGCCACTCCCTCCAGGTCACGCAGGTATCTAAAACTGCGGATGCGTCTCTCCAGCAAGAGCTGCGTCCGGTAACCGTGCACGGCCCCCGCGTCGGGCTCGCCGCGCCGCCCGTCCCCAGCGGCCGCGGCCGGCGCAAGGCCCTGGGCGACCGCGCCTCGCCCCGCACGCCCCGCCCCGGCTCTGCGGCCGGGAGCCCCTGCGGAGACTCGGAGCCCACCTTCGGCGGCGGCCGCCCCGCCCCGCCCCGCCCGCTGCAGCCTGCGCGCTTGGCGGCGGGGAGGCTGCCGGGAGCGGGCCGGGAGCGGGCCCGGAGGCGGCCGGGAGCGGGCCCGGAGCTCCCCCTCCCGGGCCCGCCGCCCGCCGGCAGCGCCGAGCAGCGCCCCGTAAACAAGAGGCGTATTTACTGACGGATGCTCCCGGGGGGCATCAGTCTGTCTTGGTTGGGTTTCTGTTTGGGTTTGCGTTTGGGGTTTTTTTGGTTTGGGTTTTTTTTTTTACCCTCCCTACTCAGCGTGACGAGCAGGAAAAGCCCAAACAGCAAAAATGTATATCAGGACTGGCACAGTAAATGCAAAAATTTTCATCGTTAAAACCCCGTTTCGTTTATCATGCAGTTCTTCTCCTGAAAAGTTGTCAAGCTCCTAATTTAGTTTGGGCAGGCTTACAGAGAGCAAGTCCTTCCGCAAAGGGGCCAGCAGTAGCTCAGCTTCAGCCACCTCCCGTGAGGTTACGCGCTCCGGACGCCTCTCCCAGGCTCTAGCGCTTGCTAGAGAATTACTCCACGGAATAATGCCTGGTCACCGGGAATTAAAAATTAAGCTTCTGAGGATCTGATTATCTTTGATTTTTACACAGTGGTGTCCAAGTGGACCCAGAATCAAGATCCCGTTACAGCCAGCTGCTGGATAAACACTAAGTTCTTCATCACCTATTTTTCTTCTTACAAGTACTCCGTACTCACAGGTACACAGATATCAGAGCTATGGTGTCACCACCCAAAATAAAAAAGCCGCATCAACAAGCTGAGCTTTGCCGCGGCACAGCTCTGCGTGTTAACCCTCAGCCAGCTGAGCGCGGCTGGAAATGGCGGGTTCCCCGTTAACAAGAAATACTTCCTTCGACATAACTGGCAAGATTTGGAATGGAAGTGTGTTTTAACGCTTACCCGATGCCATTACCAGTAATTTGTTTCAATCATATTTAAAAGGGCAGGCCCTCGGCTCTCCTCACATACTCTTGCAGCCGAGTAGTTGTTGGCTTGTGCACTAAAACCAGCCAAAACCATCAATTTGCAGCAGACCAGCGTGGGACCCCAGTTTAAATGCAAATTTATTCTCACAGCTGTGTCCAACATGAAACCCATTGACAAATGCAAGCTCACATCACAAGGTACTATAAATGCCTTAGGATTAAATTCTATATATTTGCACATGTGCGTGGAGCACCGTTCCCCAGGAAATTAAGCTGAAATACGTTCTCCGGAGAGCTGCATTCCCCAGCTGTGCACCCTCCCCGACTCTGCAGGGATCCCAGTGGGGCAGGAGTGGGAATGGCCCCAATTTATTCAAGTTTCTTAATCACAGAATCATCTGCCTGAGGCCTTGGAAGAAGAGAGAGAAAGCGGACAGGGAGTGTGAAAACACAGAACCAGCACTCTCAAAGATTAGTCACGGTAAGTAAGCTCTTCAGCGGGCACTGCCGGCCCTTCTCACAGCAGTTTCAATAGGGCAGAAGACAGAACTGGATTCAAGACATCCTGACCCACCGGACCCAAAATGGAGCCCAGAAATTTAGCCAATAGATCTGTGAAGGTGCATAACCTGTTGGTTTGTGGGGTTTTTTTAAAATTTAATTTGAACATGTGGCTTCAATTAAAAAATAAAACAGATGGTATGGGGCATGAGCCTACCTCAGCAAAAACAATCCTGAATGTTTCTGGGATTGTTGTGTAGGAAAGCATTCACTGCAGGTATACATGCCTCACAGAAGAGGCAATCACTAAAGCCAAGGAATAATGAAACAAAATAAAATATGGAAGGAAAAATAAGCAGAAGAGAAACAAGTAATAGGTATAGAAATAATAGGTAAGTAACATCACCATGTAAATAAATAATAAGACAAATAGTTAAGTAAAAAGTCTAAAACTGACTGGGAAAAAATCCAGCAAAAATATATGCTCGTACAAAGCTCCAGCAAAGCTGAGAAATTAAAAGCTGAACGAAACTATGTGTTGTGTTGCATACCTCTTGTCATTTTATGGCTAGGATGTTAGACACTGCTAATGCCTATTTGTACGTCTCAGGTTCATGCCTGTGGAGCAGCTGTCAAAGCACGCTGTAACACATAATCCTGGGGATCCATGGGACTGCAAGGCTGCTGCGAAGTGAGTGGTGATTGCTGCCTCATGTGAGCCTGTGTTAAAGGTCATATCACAAGTCCTGAATGGCCAGTAAGTCATTGCGTGGTTCTGACTGTTTAAAATATAACACAGGGTAACGTTAAGGAAGGCTTGACTTCCATGTAGAAACAAAACAACGCACCAGAACTGGGGGAGATCCATGGTAACCATACAAACAACCTAGCAGAAGTAAATTCAAAATGATGCTTTTGCTATCTGAAAATAAAAATCCATCTTCTGATGAGCAAAGCTAATGTAAGCTTTTGTTTAAGGTTCATTCAGGATGTTGTCAGTTTTCTGTATCTTAATATTAGGTGTCTCAAGTGATCCATTGATAGATCACCTCAACCAAATGTTTCAGGAAGTGATAACCAATGCTTTCATTTTCAATCTGAAAAGGGGAATTTATGAACAATATCAAGACACTTATATTTAAATATAAAAGCATTTCTACAGTTAAGATGAAGACCACAGACATTTACCTTATAGATTAACTTCTTGTACCTGGTTTTCTTTATACAATGTGATACTAACACAGACAGTTTGTGCTAATGACAGACAAATTCTACACTCAATCATACAGAGAAAATATTGCACAGGAGGTAATTATTTTCTGACTCTAGAATCTTAATACAGAAGCTTTAGGTACAGAACCCACAATCTGTAAAAAGGTTGAGAACAAAGTAAGCCAATAGTTAGATGTACAATTCATTGTAGGTAATATGGGGGGAAAAAAGGATGTTTTTTGTAAAGGATCACTCCGCTCATCTCACAGGCTTTAATTAGGTGGCTAAGAAATAAAGAGCAGCTAAAAATGATTCCTTTGTAACCTGCTTTTTTTCAGGCTATAAACGTGGCTCTGGTAATAGTAGTACTACATAAAAACATTAAGGAGACTGCCTATTTACCAGTGGCTGGATATAGACATTAACTTGCCTGATGTCAGCACAAAGTTAGGATACCAGGGTGTTTTTAAGATTATCTTTAAAAGAAAACATCTAATCTCTGTAGTTAGTTTTGGACTGATGGAGCTGGGTTTGTCCCTACTGGGGGGAAAAAACCCCCCAAAACAAACCAATATGCCAGCAGCACTTTATAGCAACTTTTTTGTACTGTGCATCAGGAGAATATTGCCATAGAATTTTCAATAGGAGGCCACAAATTTAAGTGCTTTACTGACGGACACTGTCACTATCAGACAGCTTGCACATTTAAGCTACTTGAACCTGGGAACATTTCTTAGTACCCAGTACACAGAGACCGCCTAGTCTGGAATGCATCTGGGACTAAAACTTTAAAATGCAAAAACAAGAGTCCAATCTGTTGGGAGTATACATGTTTCTTGCTAAAGCTGTGCGGGCCTAAAATAGTGCCAAAATTAATTTTGTTTCCTCATACTGCTAGGTAGGTCAACATGCAGGGTTTTTTTCCCACCTAGAAACAAGGCTACAGTTTCAGCAATTCAGCACCAGCAAAAACAACAGAACAGACCTCAGGCAAAAAATTTAACCCAACAGAGAAACAAAACACCAGCACATATATTTGAGTGGCAGCTGTATGAAGTGTGTCGGGTTTTTTCTGTAATTGTATATTAATCTCACTTTGAGCCCCAAATCAGGTTTCTTATGTTTTAGTGCCATGGATATTTCAGCACCAAAGGACAGAAGAGGGGTGTTAGAGAAGTGCAAGTCAGAGCACTTGGGAAAGCCAAAATTGTATTGCTTTTGCCTGCAGAGATTATTTCAGAAGAATCCCTAAAACTCTAGCTGATCGTTTCTGCAGATGGCTGGTAAAAACTGCGAACAGGTGTCTTATCTAAACCACATTTAGCAGAAAACAGGAGGGGACCCAAATTTCTATGAATTCCAAGTATCCTGACTCAACAACTCCAACAGATCAAGCATCTGATCCATTTTCAGAAACGCATTCTATGAAGCTGTGTTTGTGGCCTATAAAACACTCCTGCTACTCTTAAAGCATCATAGACCTTCATAAACAAATCAAACAACTGTTGTTGTACTGAGGAAAAGTAGCAAGCCTTGACTAACAAGTGGTTCTTGACAGACACTCAGTTATGCTTACGTTACGCTACAGATCAGACTGATGTCTTAGCAGTCCTGAATTTTCACAGCAGCTCCTCCAGAAAGGCCATGGCATTCTGACTTCTTGTTTAACCTCTTGGAAACAAAAAGTGATGAATGCAGGTTTAATTGAGGAGTGCCTTAGTCCTGCACAGTTCACTCCTAAATACATAAATTAGACTATTATTTTTTGGAAATCCTAGAAGGCCTGAGATATATCCATACCCTGAGATACTCCCTTTTTTTCTGCTTGACCTATACATGTAACTGAGATTTGCCTGTATTTCAGGCAAGGAACTCCAGTCCCTTCCACTTGATTGCAGTCAGCCCTTGCATGAGGTTTGCCCCATCCTTCCCATATGGAGATGTACGGCAAACACAGTTCTCTCCCTTGTCATTCCTCATCCAGGCCAAGAAAGTATTGCCCATTTAGATGTCAATATGCATACAAGTGCCATTTTAAAACCAGCTTCAAATACTGGAACAGCATAAGAAAAGACAACCTACCATTTGCTTTCTTTGGAAAAACGTCATCCTTTCAGAAAGTGGTTATTTAATGGCTAGCACAGGGTTTCTCTTTCTTGGTCATGATCCCTAGGGGTTCCTTAGAGGTAAGCTTCTCTTATTAAAAATAAAGTATTGTAACAGCAAAACTAAGACAAAATTTTGTTTCCATTTTGAGCTGAACACAGTTTTCTTGCTGTAAAACTTCTAACCTAAATTATCTAAGCAAGTTGAAGTACCAAGAAGTGAGCACACTATCTTTCCAAAATGTAGCTAGAGTTAATATTGTTCAATCACATAAAAAACAGTCTTTGTTCTCAGTTGTTTGTAAATGATGATATCAAACACTTGGGCACCTCATCACCAGTGCCATGGAGTTCAGGAGTACCACTACAGGTGCAGCATCGCACTTACGTGCTTCTAGGATAACCGATGAAGCTAACCCAACAAGGAACAAACATTCCTCTTCCAACACTTCAACCTGCAATTTTTCAAGCAAGCTCACGGAGACAACAGATCCTTCAGTACTTCTCTCATACAACTTTTTCCACTGCTCTAGGGCTCTGAAAGCTTTTGAATATTTTTAAGGAATATTTACATGTTAAACGATACATAAAGGGCTAATGAACACACAAGTAAAATATGCAAAACCAGTATTTCTTATAGAAGCACTGCTGCTGCACATTGTATTAGCGCAAACAAGAGCAAATTTGTCATTTGATGTGTGCAATGCTGCACGCATCTTCACAAGCACCCCAATGTTACATTTCTCGGCTGTGACATTCCACAATCCCAGGTACTAGTTGGTATCTCTTACTGACTTAATTCAACTAATAATAAAGGTTTTATTTCAATTAGCTTCTTCGTCTTGCATTAGAATCAATGATTTAGATTTAAATTAAATTCACATAATTTTCATGTCCTGTGGGTATGCACGTTTTGACAGTACTGCAAAAATGTACTGCAGGTTGCATAGAAATTGATTGAAACTGTCAAACCAGTATTTGATTGCTTGCTGACATGTAACTCAACACTGACTTATGAAAAATAGCCCAGACTGGATTTATCTGAACATACAAGTACACTCAGAAAACACGTTTTAGTCACCTACATGGATGGAAGGAATATAGGTGTTATTACTACATTTTTAATTCCTGAATCACACAACACAGCTTTTTTTCCCATTATTTGCTCTGCGACTACATGTACCACCTCAGACTTCCAGAAATCTTTTTCCACATAATGGATATTATAAAATTCTACTTTTAAGATTCAAAAATATTTTAAAAAGTTTTAAACATAAAAATTTCCTTACTTCTCTTGTTCTGATCCCCAGCCTTTGAAAAACTGTAACACCTATGCAGTATCATTAAATATATTTGCTCAGATAATGTGCAATAAAAGCAATCCGTAAGTAAAAATCACAGTTTTTGCAGAAACTTGTATTCAATCTGTTATTTCTTCCCTTCTGAATTCAGTGCTGTAGAAGGCAGTATTCTGGATATGCAGTCCAGCAGTCCTCACCATTTTTTCCCCATTTAATTCTCATTTTCTATAATTTACAAGTTTTACTTCAATCCTATTCAGTCAGAATATGTGGAGTTTTAGAAATGTCTTTCTACACTTTCTGTGTCTTTCAATAATATTGACAGGCTTACTCCACACATTAAAACTTACTCCCTACCACATCCCCCTGTGAATTCCTGTTAGAGATGAGCAGGCCTTCCTGGGAAAAAAAATAGCATGCTGTCACCAATTCTTAGATATATCAACAGTCTGTAGATACCGACTACCAAAAAAATACTCAAATCCAAACAGGCATAGCCCAGAAAAATACCACTTTAAGATTAATTCAAACAGTAAATCTTTCATCTTCAAGGTCAGGTGTCCTTTTCAAAAGATATGCTTTTAAGATTGCAGTTTAGATAAGACAGGCAGAGCTGATTTAATAATTAATTGCTGCTACTGTTTCCTCTGTAAGTGCTACTCTGAACCACGCATTCTCCCTGCTTTTTCCTCGCACCATCTCTGGCATTCACCTGCCGCCCTGATGGGCGAGCTTAGCGTGCTAAACCAGCAGAAAACTAACCAAAGAAAGGGGGAAAAGGTGCAAAACCACAAACAAATCAAAGTGAATAGCTTTCTCCTACTATTCGATAGTTAGTTGAACAGTGTCACTACAGGGCGAGATGAGCAGCAGAAGCCCTGCAGGTAAGGAAGAGGATCCCAGGACCAGGCAGGAGGGGTGAGATGAGAGGAGCAGGCTCTGCCCTCCCTGCAGCAGCGTGCCATTAGATCAAGTCAGGTGCCCATTAGATGCCCAACAAGCAACAACTTGGCAGGGTGATATCCGACAGAGCCGTAAAAAGGGCACCGATGTCACCAACAGAGAAAACATCCTGGAGAGAAGATAACATTTTAAAGCTGCTGAAGGTTTTGCTGCTGTTGAAACAGGCTCTTGCTTATTTTACAAGGACTGTGGCTGTCACTCGGTGACCAGTCCGTGCTGGAAAAGAGCACCGCTGCACCCCGCGACCCGGGGCACCTCTCACAGCTGAGCCTCCAACCTGCATTGTCTTCTTCCAATCCATGAACATTTACCATCGAGGCTCAACAGTTTATCCCCACAAATCATCACTGACCACTGTCCCATTTATAACAATGTTATTTTGGGAAACAATGGCGAGCGTTAACAGTCTGGCATCAATCGCCTGATAGTGGTACCACACTGGCTGGCCATAGCTAACCTAGCTGCCTTCAAACAGCGAGGAGAAGACATGACAAATGTGGTAAGAATGAATAACTAACTCTTCATACAGTGATATTTTAAAAAATGTGATCAGGAGTCTGTAAAGAACTGGATACAAAAGGAGAAAAACCATTCACTATCTCTGTACATCACTAAGAAACAGCTTGCTTCATTTTCAAGAACAAAACACTAGAATAACTTAAGAGCTGCTGAGCCTACTGGACACTGCAGACCTACTTCATCAGCGACTTGCACATATCTAAGAAAAGACTATTAGAGAAGCAATACAGAGGCACAGGGAATTTGTTATAACGCTTCTATACTCGGTGCACCTTGCTAGACTTGGGACTCAACACTGTAATAACATTAGTACCTTACTCGTGAGACTAATACATTTCATTACAAAATAAATCTAATCCTACCACTGAAAATTCTCTAGAACCTAGACTTTAAAATAAAAACATTTTGCACTTTTAATTTGCTCCAAAGTTTTCAAATAAAAGACGAACTGAAAAGACAACAGTTGCACTATTTTCTCTCTTAGTTAATTAAAAACCATTTTTTAGTTAAATTGAGAATTAAAAAAAATCTCACTACATTATAACTAAGTTCTACATTAAAACAAAGTTTCACTATACTAAAACCAGTAAGTCAGCATGGAATAAATCAAAAGAAAAAACAGTATGAAAGACAGTGTAACAGCGTTAGGCACGAAGATGTAACTGTTCATTTGCACCACAACCAAAGTAGTTACTGCATTTCTTGCAACAGTATATGAATATTCCACATATTAAGGAAAGAGAGAACACTAAAGCAACAGACATCAGGAAGCCTTTTGATAATGTAAGAATAGATGGATGGCAATCAAAGTTAAAAAAGCAAACTGCTACAATACGAGAACTTTTCTGTAAATGGCTAAGCCACGTTAATAAAAACACTACTAAACATCACTGCAGTTAATCTTTTACTTTAGAGTAATATTGACTAAGACAAAACATATTTT
Source organism: Pelecanus crispus (assembly GCF_030463565.1). Taxonomy (NCBI): domain Eukaryota; kingdom Metazoa; phylum Chordata; class Aves; order Pelecaniformes; family Pelecanidae; genus Pelecanus; species Pelecanus crispus. The sequence goes on from NC_134643.1 coordinate 15,899,406, forward strand.
AATGTAACAGTATGAGTTACATTTTAAATCTGTTTAGTAATTTTCGCCATCAGTACAATCTAATGTTTCTAGGAATGCAAGTCATTTTTATTAGGCAGCCAGCTGCAGACGTTGCTGGAAGTTAACTACATTAAGTTCCAGAAAACCTGGGAAAATTACCATTCATATGCTTTCAAAAGCTTCCCGAACACATGAATGGAAGTTGTGTTTGAATGGCAAAAGTCAAACAGTTTTGAAACTAGATTAAGGAAATAAGTAGTGATTTTATTTGCAGTGTATCTTTTTATTCCACATAAACCTGCTTGTGCTGGGTGACCAAGATTTGGTCTATCCTTACAAGAAGGTACTACTGCAACAATGTATTGTGAAATAATCTTTAAAAAATGAACTATGAGCAACTGCTTTAAGAATTGCTTTCATGCACACAGTGCTGGGGAAGGCAATGATGACTAATGGGGAGAGGCGCTGCTCGGCCCGCCGAGTCCCACAGCGTGGGGGAGGCACTGCGTGCCAGGGAACGCTTGCAAGGAAAGTAAAGCAGATACTCGATCATTGTGGTAAAAATATAAGGCAATAAAATAAATAACATGCTCAGCCTTTCCTCCTGTAGTATTTTTTATATAATTAAAATCAGCTGCAAAATGTCAGTGTAACTGCATGAAAGTTCCCTTTGCTATCACTTGGGTAAAGCTAATACTGAATGACTGCCTCACATACAGATGGCTATACTGTCCTCACCTAAGCCTACATCTCCATGTCCATACCACATGATAATATGTGCAAAGGCCACACGACAAAAATCTTACTTTTTGTAATAATATTGATTCTCAAAATTTAAACATTCTTCCATTTTACAGATAAATCAACAGACAAAAGGTATTTTAAGCCACAGCACAGCTTCCTATACAACACTCAGCATAGCTGTCATTCTTCAATTTAAACACGTTATTAATTACTACAACTTCACCCAGCAACATTTCTTATGCATATTTCTAGATAATGTAATTAAACTTCTTGTTCTTAGTAAAAAAAGCAGAGTTTAGTTTTTGCAAATAGGTATACTTTATTTTTTAAGCAACAAAACCAGGCATTGTTTCAAAATTTCCAGAAGTATCTTTAGGTGATCTGAATCACACACTTACACATCAACTGCAGTCTCTAAGGGTGTAAAAAGGAGCATCAGCTAACATTACGTTGACCACACTTTATCCTCTGAGCATGCAAGGAATGGCACTAGCTCAGCACTGTGGCCACTCAACTTTATTAAATCTTAGAAAACATACATGGAAGTTCTTGGCAGAAATGTTGCAGACTCAGAGCCCCAAAACCATTTCTCCCAAACAAGACGAGTACACATCTTGCTAACCAAGGGGATCTCAAAGAAGCCAGCTATACCTGCATAACGTAACATGCCTGTGCTGTATCTGTGGTCCTCCTTCAACTTGGAGGGTTGAATTATTTAAGAATAAACCAACCTCCCCCAAACTAACGGTTAAATGCAACATTTTAAAGAACAATTGGGACTGATCCGTGTGGTTCAGCTGAAGCTGAGCTTTAAAGCAAAGCATATCAGAAAAATGAGAATGGCAAAGCTTAACCAGTAAAACCAGCTTAGGTCAATACTGATGCTGTCTCATCCAGTGTAAACATCTTATGTGAATTGCACTAAGAAAAAGAATCATAGTTTAAAGGAGGTGGGGGGAAGGCAGGGCCAGGCAGGGTGAAATAGAGCTTTTAAAAGCCCAGCACGATTTGCAACACAAACACTGAGAAGCAAGCAGCTTCCTCTTTGAATGAAGCAAGGGTCTGACCCCTTCCTGTGTCACAACTCCCCGTGCTTACTTAATACGTTTTCTACTGGCAGTAAAACAAACATCAATTCTACCAGCTTCATAGACACGTGTATCAAAAAAAGACACCATATTGACATTACATCCAGTTTTACAGGAGATAGAAGACACATTTGAATTAGCACCTTCAGATCTTTGCTGGCTGGACTGCCCAGTAAGATTACTTGTGATGAAATAGCTTGTAACTTACACTTTTTAAATTAACATTAAGTTTTTTAAGCAGATGCTGTACAGCCACCTAAGAACACAAAATGACTGCTCTAAAATTTACAAGAAAAACACAAGATGACCATAAAGAAAATGCTACCTTGGCATCCAATACAACTTCAAAGGTACGCTTTACAAAGCTGAGTTAAGCCATGCTTAATGCATTCATTTCCTTCACCGACATAAAACGCCCAGGTCACATCTTCAGCTAGCTGACTCTTACGCAGACACACACACAAGTTTCAGATGTTTATGTTAATTGAAACTAAGAAGACTGTCATACTTTTTCAAGAAGATTTTCTCATAAAAGAGGTTTCAGAAAATGAAAGTAGTAGTGGACCCCTCAAAATCCTGTTTGGGTAGATCTGAGTGGAGTACAGTTTCTGTTTGCCAAAGCTAAAGAAGGGAAGGCTGCAGAGTAGAGGTGTGATATGATGCAGCAGCAGAGATGACAGTTTTGTTAGATCATAAACATGTAAAAGCATCACCTGTTTTACTTGCTTAACAGTTGATATTATGCAACTCTGACTGCAGAGAGTCAGCTGGCATACATATATTCTTTTGCCATTAATCAGAACTTTCCAATACATATTCTAACTTTCCTTAAGCATTAAAGAAAATTACCGTGTGTTTTCTTTTTTGTGTTGTATGTTTGTTGTGAAAAAAAAAAAAACAAAACAAACCCAACCTCAACCCTACATTAAACATCAAACTTTATAAAATGGAACTACAGAGCAAAAACTCAATGAATAACTAATGGTTAAAACAAAGCCTTGCATCAAGCTAGCTGAATTTTTAAGTGTTCAGTGGAATATTTTTGTTTCTATAGCTCTCTTTTGAAGCCGTGATACTTGAAGCTCTAGGTATCATTTACTTGAACTTGTTTCATCTCAGTGATACTATCTAGCTAGAATTGTCACATCCATACCTGTGTGTTAGAAAACAAAACAAATCCAAGTTGTCTGCTCCTGGTGCAAATGCTGGCAACAACTTCATAATTCCTTCATATAACTGCATCACATGATAAGCAACCGAAAATAAAACTGTCCTAGCACAGGGGCTACTGAGTAACTTGAATCCCTCTCTGCGGATGAAAGCAAAGAAGAGACTGAAGCCAACTTTGCCAGGTTTCACTGACACAGATCTCAGAAACGCAAGGGAGGAAGGCACTTCAGCTTTTCCTGCCTGCGTTTCCAAAATCTGCCTTTACAGTTTCACGTTTCACCACACAAAGAATGAACAGGCCACTCGCAGGCTCAAGATGACTGGGCATCCTCAAATTAGGGCAGAAGCAACAACTCCGCTTTGTTCCCTCATGCCTCTCTACAACCTTTCACTGCGAGTGCAAAGAGAGAATCGCGATGGGAAGGCAGGAAAGCACGTGGATAGAACTGGCACAAAGCGTCAAGGAGGAGCGACCTCAGGGCGTGTACAGGCAGGATCTTCACTTGACCCATGCTAACTGTAAGATAAAAATCTTTTTGACTGTCTGTTTCCAAAAACTCCAAAATTGGGGAATGACTGAATAGGTATGGTAGTGATCTCAAAACTACTAATGTCTGTGAGACACCGTAGTCCAATATTTGTGGTTTTGTTTCTCTAGTTTATAAAAATAAACTAGAGTGAAAGCTGTGAACATAACATGGACTGGATATAAAAATATCCTGACCTGCCTCTCTTCCTAGTTCCCTTAAAAATACCCCAAACCCTGCTAAGCACGTTCCTTGCTGCAGCATTCCTGTTGACCTTTCACTCTTGCCCCTTTTCAAAAGCTAAGACAGGCTAATTTTGATCTGATTTATTCCCAGTCTGCCAGATAAGGCTTATGGAGCAGTAGGGATCTGGGCCATGGAAGAGAAGAAACGCCCAAATATTCCAGTTCTTCCCAAGTCTGACAGACACTAGATGAAGTTTTCATGAATCCCAGGACTCCAAGCTAGGAAATGTGAACTGTGGCACTGGGGTTGCATGTTAACGTCCCTGTGCACGTCCTCCTTCTGCTCTTGGGGGAAAACATAAAGAGTTGCTTTTTTGGTTTAGGTTGGTTTTCTCTCCCCGCCCCTTTACCTCTTTGCAAGAAAAATACCCTGACCTCAATAGGGCAAATGTTACAGGGCACCTGGGGTATTATCAATGCCACATGTTAGGGTATATTTAACTCAGTGCATGTATAGCCCATAGCTCTCCACAGCCACCAGACCGACTGGACATGAGCTGTGCAGCGATGAGACAGATGAATCATGAGGGAATGCTTGGGCTTTGTCAACCAACCCACTGCTGGTAACTGCTGTCTGAGCATCCTGACTGTCCTCAAAATTATTTTATATTCAGGACACATCAGTAGTTATCACTGATCCAACAAACACAGGAGCCAATATTATTATGGCTTTTTCCCCCCCAAATATCAATTTATGATTCTCTGACAATTCTGTGACTGGCTTTATTTCTCTTTTACGACCAGCTACTTTGGCTTCGTTCAGAGAGTGGATTTGTTTTTAAAATTCTGACTGACAAAATACTAAATATTTCTAAGTATTTTTCTATTAAAAAGCCATTTAAGTGCTAAGTCTCTAAACAAGAGGAAGGTGGTGAACCCACCCAGTTAGATGACTACTTCCCTGATTAAAGTACTCACCTTTCTCTAATCAGTCTGAACCCCAACCTTCCCCTCAGCAGAAAAGGGCTCTGACTATGAGGACAAAGTATTGTGAAGGGTGTTGAGGGGGTTTGCTCTCCCTCCTTCCTGCTGAAATGATTTCAACCTTTTATAAAAACATCTCCTGAACCACAGATTGGATCCCAAGTGAGTATTTTACTTGTCAAAGTTAGGGATTAACTTAATCTCTTACTCTGTTCAACAGCTATTTAATTATTTTATGCAAAATCAATAGGAGAGAAGAAATCAGTGTGGACTTGAACTTGTATCTTCCAGTAGCAGAAGCACCCAGTCCCTTGGCCTGCAGGTAATTCTGAGCCTCTCTCAATCCTTTCCATTCCTTTTCCATATAGACCACAAAATTGGAGAAGCAGGCAAAGCCTTGCAAGCAGAGGTGTTCCACCACTCCCTGGCAGATGAGATACCCCAGTTCCCATCAGCATTTCTTTATGGAAAGGTAAACACAGTCCATGTGAATGATTATAAACACCCATCGACACCAGGTAGCCTGCTTAAGGTGCTCTTGATTCAACTCCCCTCAGATTAGGGAAGAAAAGGGTAAATAGGATGTCCCACATTACCTGTTCTAATCTCCACACTAGCGGCTCAAAGATCAGAAATCATTTTGCAGACCTAGACTCATTTCCTCTGTTTTTTCTTCTGTCTCCTGAAAGAAAGATTTTACCTCAGGCCAAGTGCAGCACTTCACCTCCATGGGCATGAAATTTATTTTGGTAGGAAAATGAGAAAAAAATTAGTCATGCTCAAGCCATTTCTTTAACCTGTGCATTTTCTTCTTCAGCAAGATATAGGAAAAAAAATTCCCATTTTTTCAAATGCATCTACCCAGGAAGTGGCAATAAACTGCTCCCTAGTAGTTATTCTAGAATTAAGGCTACAATTGCATTCAGGTGCAATGGATTGATCAGCCAATATATATGTATACATACAAAAATGCACACGCACACATAGACACATATGCATAAATAAAGCTTTGCTTCTTTTCTAGTCCTCACAAAAATGACCTTCATGGTCTGGAAGGTCCAAAGGACTTGGAGATCCCGTCTCCAACTGAAGCAGTGGCAGAGGAGGGTGCAAAGAGCCAGACCATCTGTATTCATCCAGGAGCTCCCCAGAAGCCACAGATGCAGTTATTGAGCTAGTAACAAGCAAGCAAAGCCTCTCATTGAAAACCACCTTGTACCTGAAGATCAGAAGGCAACACTGACATCTGGGGGAGTGCAAATAAATAGAGAGTAGCAAGTCTGAAACGTATCCAAGCCAGAGGGGCAGAAGCTGTAAGAAGGAACCAAGTTAGTGTACATATGGATAAGAAATCATACATCAGTACTGGGGAAAAATCAGTGTAGTTTTGTGAGACTGTTACGAGTCACAGTTGTCCTGGAAAGCATAAAGGGACACGTGAACAAGGGAAATCCAATTGACACAGTCTACTTAAAATTTCCAAGTGAAACAAGGCCATGTATTCACATTTCTTAAAGGAAAGATAACTGCTGTGAGACAAGAAGGAGCGTTCCAACCCCCACGCAAAGACTAAGAAACTAGGGGTAAAAAAAAAAAAAAAAGAGGGGAAAAGAGGGAAAAGAGGGTAAAAATGGTTCTCAAAGAAAGAATTTCAGCATTGGCATGCAGGAAGAGCCTGCATTAGGGCCTGAACTATTCAACATATTCAGAAATGATCCAAAAAAAGAAGGTGGTTAGTGAGAGAACAAGATCTTTAGTATATAATTGCTCAGAGTACTAAAGACAAAAATTGGCTTATTGCAGGTAGACCTAATATTACTGAACGGTATAATAAAATAAATGAAATTCAATGTAGAGAAATGTAAAGCGACAGACATGGAAGAAGAAAACTATCGTAACTTTACATACAAAATGACAGTCTCTGAATTATTATTACATAGTAATGAGACACTGGTCTTGTAACAGTTCTATGAAATTATTATCTCAATGACCTGTAGTGGCCACAAAGGCATATCAAATGTTAGGCAAGGAATACAGCACATCATACTACTGCTTCCCTCCTTTCAAAAATGGTTTAGCAGAGTTGGGCAAGATACAAAAACACATAGCAAAGACACTGAGAGTCTCTACAAGAGTGACAATTAGACAGATTTGGACTTGTCAAACTGGATGAGTGACGACAGAAGGGTTATGATGCATGTTTATTATGAATATGGACAGGAAATGATTGTTCATTGCTAGTACAAAAACAAACCAAAAAAGAAGGTATTTCTTCACGTGGTGTATAACTAAGTTTTGAGAATCCTTTCCACAGGACCCCATAGCTCTCAAGTTTCCATTAAGTTAAAAAAACCACTGAGTCAACAAAATTGTTTAGCAGCACCATGACAAACACCAGACTTTGCTTTTCAAGGTTCAATTTTGTGCTGCACCGTTCCTATACTCATCTCATTAGGTCATTACTCATACTCATTAGGGTCTGGAGAACAAGTCTTATGAGGAGCGGCTGAGGGAACTGGGGTTGTTTAGCCTGGAGAAGAGGAGGCTGAGGGGAGACCTTATCGCTCTCTACAACTACCTGAAAGGAGGTTGTAGTGAGGTGGGTGTTGGTCTCTTCTCCCAAGTAGCTAGCGATAGGACAAGAGGAAATGGGCTTAAGCTGCGCCAGGGGAGGTTTAGACTGGAAATTAGGAAAAATTTCTTTACGGAAAGGGTGGTCAGGCATTGGAACAGGCTGCCCAGAGGGGTGGTGGAGTCACCATCCCTGGAGGCGTTTAAAAAACGGGTAGATGTGGCACTTCGGGATATGGTTTAGTCTGGTCTACCCTTGATTAGTCTAGAGTGGGCTTGGTAGTGTAGGTTAATGGTTGGACTGGATGATCTTAAAGGTCTTTTCCAACCTAGATGATTCTATGATTCTATGATTCTATGATCTTATTAAACATGCAGTTTTGCACTGTGCTCTTCTACACCGCCTTAACTATCTGGTCCTGACTATGCCTTTCCTGCACATGCAAAAATGCTGAAAAGCTTTACTGCTCATTTCAGCATTCCCACTAAATGCACCTGGCTTTAGACAGTGACAAAAAGATTTATTTAAACAGCAAACTAATCCTTTTTTGTCCTAGCCAAATTCAAAAGCATTATTTTTACTCATATCTTACAGTTTTCGTCTGCCTAGAGTCACAGAATGAGAAACACTTGTCTTCAGACTCATTTGGACATGCACAACACTACCCCAAGTTTGAGAAAGCTTAAAGTACACACGAGGATGCACTGGTCTCCACAGTTCATGCAACCCAATCACCATCAAACACACACTAAAGCAATCTGAAAAATCATCAACGTAGAGCTTTTCAGTATTGTTGGCCAATTACTGGTCCACGTTCCAGCTTGCACAGATGTATTCCTGCTTCAATATTTTGAGGTAAAAGTGGCACCGAAAATGGGACAACTCCCTGCCAGTCCTTCTAACAAACCGAATTAAAAAATGCAACAGTTTTTCAATCACCAATCTCAAGCCTAAAACTTAAAATTTAAAAACCGTAAAAATTTTTAAATTTAAACCCCTAAAATTTAAGATTCTCTAGTTACACAATTAGTAAAGATTGATGATATACTCATGAAAAGAATACCTTATACAACAAAGGGAATAAACTGAAAGCAGGCGTATCAAATAATGATACATTAATGCTTGCCTTAAACACATTTCTCACATAAAATACCAAGCATGCATATAAGTATGGTATTAGTTATACTTCACTAGTTGCAGAGCAGATGCTAGGCATGATAAAAGATTATTTCACAGAAAAAAGAAGCCAGTCCAAAAAAGGGGAAAAAAAAATTCTGTTATTTCCCAGAACACTAGTCAAAGAAAATGTTCCTGGTTAACAGCATCACTAGTCTCACAAACATAAACAGCTAATGAGGCAAGTTTCCTAAATGTTAGGAAATTTAGGTAGGTTTTGGTACAGGAAGCTAAATTAAATATTTGAAATTGAATCAAAATATACACCTAGTGAGGTAAATGAGCTGCCCATCATCATTTGCCTAACATTTTAAAGTTTTTTTCATTATAACTTGTAGAATATCATTTCCTTAATCTATCTAGATGAATGCAAAAAACCTTATTTTAAAACCAGAAGCCTACAGTGCGTCTAACCTACCTGTAATAATAAAATATATTTTAGAACAAGGCCTAATTCAATATTTTAGATTTTAATATGACAATTATTATATTAATATCACCAGTTAAACAGAATAGCAGTAAGCTATTAAGATAATTATATGAATCACTGCAGGACTGTGAAATGGGAAACACACAGAGCTTCAGCTGTATTTGAAATGATGAGAATTTTAAGTACAGTATTTTATGCATGCAAATAAAATGTTTTGAATAGATGTGGCACTAGTCAGGTACCAAGAAGTTGTGTACTACTATTACAGTGAAATAAACAGAACTCACTAGATTTTAAACATGGAGCTGTGACAAACATGCTTGCATACTAGAGGAAAAAAAAATCATATTAAAATAAAGAAGACAAAATATTTTCAAAATAAAGAAGGTATACAAAATCTGCGATTATTACTGAAAATTGTGGGAAAAGTATCTAAAGTAGATTTGCAAGCCTTGTACTAGCTAGTTTATCACAGCTGAGGTTTTCCTCTACTAAAAAATAAGGGTTGTTTTAATCACCAAATAAAAAAATCATTTCTTTGTGAAAGGCATTTAATGTCACTACTTCCAACTTGAAAAAACCATAAAGCTCTTTAACGACAGCTTGGTATTTATTTCGATTGCTCTCCATTGCACCTCTATGAAAAAGGACATATGACTGTCCTATCATCCTCCTGCATGTCAAGGGACTTTTGTCTTCCCCACTGCACCCCAAGTGGCCTGTAGATGTTAGAAACGGCAATGGAAACATTGTTGGAAAGCAGTATTTCAGACTACCAGAAGTAGTACTTCTGGAAAGTAGCAAACTGCCATTCCAGTCTTCTTTCCACTCACCGTTGTATATAACAAGGTAGTTTAAATCCTGGCAGCTGTGAGGGCCAGAGCTATGTTCTGGGGCCATCCAACCTCCTCCCAGGTCCGGTTCTCCAGCTCTGAAGGGAGCCCTGAATGCACAAGGTGAGTTGCACCTCCAGCCCCACCTGCCACCTCACACGCAGACTCAGCAAGTACAACTCATGGCACCAGAGATGTTCAGCTGCTAGAGAAGACACTACCCCAAAATTGCTGCTGTTTCCTTTGGGAAAAGCCAATAGTCAATGGACAATAATCAACTTTATGAGCCAGCTTATAGTAAGAATTTTAGTACAAAGAGAGTAAGAATTTCCTAAACTTGTGACATGCTTTGCAAGAAATTGCATAGTAGAAATCACAACAGTCAGAAGATTAACTAAACCCAAAATGTTTAGACAACTGCTAAAAGTCATGGTCAACAGGCAGGGCTATATGCAGACACGACTTCCACAGACTTGAAATGGAACTTATAATATTTGGTAGTGACTAATCCAAATGTTAATTACCTTCTGTGACACATGCAGAGTGAAACACTGTGCTACTAAAAAAACCCACACCCCACCCTCAAAAACCCCACTACATCTTCCTTGTCTGATCACATGCGGGATAAACAAAGGGATAACAGAGAGAAGAAACTTGCTCTTAACACTTCTATACTTTTGAATACAGTGAAGAAACAATGACTTCTTATTTGGGCCTTTGGCAAACTCAGATTCCACTTCAAATTTCCTTTCTTTACAGTGCATCACAATTTGATATAAATAAGGATTTGTTCTGGCTTATCTTTTACTCACCAAAACACTTCCAAACAGTGAATTAAAAAAGCTCTTAATTCTGTTTTGGACTTTATCTAGGAATAGGACCATGAAGTCTTTTTTTAAAATTATTTTTAAAAACAACTCCTTCTCTAAGATGGAAGACATCCACCTTATTCAGACCAAGTAAGACACGCTATGGAAAACTTCATGCCAAATACTCCTATTTTTAATTTCACCAAATTTTTACAGGTTATGATGGAAAATTTTCACTATACCTTTCCTCTCTCCCTCAATATCACAACTCCCATACCTCCACCAGCAAAGCAGCTGGAAGAATGATGCACTAAACGCAGCCCTGTAAATTATAGTATGCAGGAGATTAAACTTAAGCCTAATGCTACAGTTAACCTTCAACAGCTGAGTTCTATTAATGGACACTCCTTAAAAGAAATCCTTATTGGTTACTATTTAAAACTACATCTCTATTAAAATCTTGACTGAAAGAAATTACAAGTGATATGTATCTCCCATCAGTGCCATGACAACACCACCCAGTTCAAGTATCTACTGCATCGTTTACCACAATTTATATGAAGTAAAAAAAATACAAAAGGGTTCACTAACCAAATGCTGTCAATAAATACACTATGCAGAAGAGATAAGCTAATTTATAAAGACAGGAATTATGTGTAAACTAGAACAATACACTTCCAGTGCACTGAAAAGCCCAGTGTCATTATTACTCTTTCAATCTACTTCCTATGTTGATTTATTTAAGATCAGCATTGTGAAATTACAGCACAGTCAAGGCACTGTAAAGGCACAACTTAATAGAAAAAAATAGGGAAAAGACAATTAATCAGTGTTTTACTTCCAGAAGGGGGGGGAAGTTACTACGCTTAATAGCAACTGCATACATGTGTAGCATTCTGTTCACTGCTGAACGTTTTCTTCTGTTGAATACTCACTGCTCCCTAACGCACAATCCTTTGAGATTCAACGCTGCCAAAATGTTCCTGCTTTCTCATTCAAAGAATCTTTTGAATGAAGAAATTTTCAATTATTGACACATCAACCTAGGGCAAATTTTTGAAGCGCAGAAGTTATCTATAGGAAGTTGTCAGCTTCCGACTTACACTACCCATTGACCTTGTAACTCTCTCATATCTATTTCTATATCTGAACTTCTCTGTTTTACCCTCTGTCACTGATGATGAATTAGGAACAACAAAGAAGAAAGCTGTTGAAGCAGTAGGTTGATAGTAGAAAATATAAAAAAGCCAACCCTATCAAATATTGCGCTACTTGTTTCTAAGCAAGCAGGTCAGCAGGTCTCAACACAGCTCTGCTTTTAATTCACACACTAGGCTAAGAAAAGAAAACACAACAAACTCCTTCCAGCCTTGAGCAGATCTCAGCAACCTGCAAGGTGAAGACACATTACATTTGCTGTTGCTCTGAGCATCAGCTGCACATTTTTCAGTCCCTATCACAGTCCGTCCCTTGGACCTGGGTGTTACTCTCTACATTCAGGTTTACTTTGTCCGATATGTCTCCAATGCAAAAAGCACGCGCTAGTCTTGTTTCAGCCTGGGTTACGGTGTGCCTGGTGGTTAGGACATTCTCCTCTCCTAGGAGGTAGAGGATGAGACGATAGCTCCTAGGTGGTAAGACTACTAAATCCAAATCTCTTGCTTCCTGGACAAGTAAATACAGAGAGAAACAGAGAAGGCAGGATTTTTTTTTTTCCCCTTGAATGAACATGGCCTTGTCAATATATCTTTCATTGTGTTCTCTCCAGGGCACATATGAAAAAAAACCAAGCTGTTTGCAGTCCTGGATGAGCACAGGAGCCAATACTGAGGTGACCAACACTCTGATGCATACAAGCGGCTAAGAAGGATTTTTATTTATTGCTTCATTTGAATCAACTATTAAAATGTCAATTGATTATCTTTCATGCATCTAAGTGCTTTTCTGAATCTGGCCAGAGTCTATCAGTTAGGACATAGAGCTGGTCTCTCCAAGGAGTAAACAAAGACAGATTTTGCATTTCTGTATCTATTCAGAGTGTCAAGAATTGCTGACAGTCTAAAAATATGGCTCTCCTAGAACATAGAGGGAAAAAGATGAATTCAAAGGAGTTCTGGTTTTAGTTTTGCCTTTTCAGAGGTAATATTCACTCCACCTGGATTGCCCATACAGCGATGCACTATTTAAGTTCTATGGGAATGGCGCAAAAGATGGCTTGTGGCCGCAGTTTCTGAGCAACCGCCATTACGGTGGGCTTGGAGAACTTGCAATGACATGGACATGACAGACCCACAGAACCTGCATGTACCATTGCAGGGACTACAGCTTAGATTTTCATCGCACACAGGAGACAAAGGGTTATGCCACTGGCTGTACTTTGGTCTTGAGAAAAAGATTGCTGATAGACTGTAAAGCTAAAGCAAATTTTTTGTATGCTTTCAGCTACTAAGGATTTCAATTTAAAGTAATGGAAATGAAAGTTACAGACAAAATCAGTGTATCCTAGGCAATTGCACAACTAAAAAAGAACAAATAAGGTACACGCAAAACATTCAATTCCTTCTCCCCCCACCCCCACCAAAAGAAAAAGAAAACTGGGATTCTTCTCAGTCTAGCTGCTACTGTTTCCATATTTAACAAAAAGCTGGAGGGACGAGTGTAATTTTCATTATTTTAATTCTTTTATGCAGTGAAACCTAACCATGTGACAACCAGAAAGTTATTCAGTCAATAATGATATCATATAGCAAGTTTTGACAAGGCTGTGAAAAAAGAAAATTGCAGTAACAGAAGGAGAATCACTCAAAATGCCATTGTCCTTCAAGGGCACAAGAGCGCTCCCCTTGATAAAAGGTCAAGTGCAATGGATAAAAATTAACAATTACAAAACCCCAAACAGCTATATTTAATAAAAAACAAGCCATTGAATAATTACAAATAATATCAAAACTGAGAATAATCCAACAAATGTGACAGTGATACCTGTATCAAAATCCTTATGCAAAAAAAGATGCCAGCTAGTGATGTTCCCGCTCGTCTTAAGAAAGCGAATCATTCTTATTCATACTGTAAGCTCAGCCTTCTTGTCTTTAATCGTTGTTCATTAAATTGTAACGCACAACTATTACAATGTAAAATAGCTAGTCTGAGTAATTCAAAATATATAACCTCTCTTAGGAAAAGAATTATGATGTGGAAGGGAAAATTATTTATATTCTTCAGTGCTCCGTTACTTTCTAGCCTGTTTTTCTTTTAAATGATGCTTATGCAGCCAAACAGAAGGAGAAAAAGGAAATATCCTTTTCCAACTTTCATGAAGACATGAGGATGTCAACCCAAGGATTTATAACTCAGAAGGAATGAAAATCAAGGGTATTTTTTTCTGTTTCAAGGAATAAGAATTTCTACTTCTTAATTAGAAGCCTGTTCGAATAACCTTACAGACAGGCAGGATAGATAGCGACAAGCCTCCGATAAAGAAATTAGCAAAAGAAGGAGAACTTCATGGTCATTTCTCCTTGACAAAGCAAAATTGTTCTTCTTTGTACACTACAACTTCATCAAACGGGGATTTAATTATTCAGTTCATTAAGACACCCTCCACAGTTTTGGAAACGGTTCCAGAGTATGTTTGGAAACTTTCTTTGATGGTTATACTGCAGTTATTGTTTAACCAAGCTGCATTATTTAGCTTGGCTAATTCAACTCTTCCCCCCAACTTTACTTTTAACACTTTCCCATCACTAATTTATTTCCTCATATTAAAACAAAAAGTCAAGATGTTCTGACAAGCTCTCTGTATGTGCACTGCTTGTTCTTCACTGTGCCAGAGCTACTTTTTATGAGAGATTTTCCTTTCAGCAGGAAAAGAACAAAGTTAATGAGCCTTCTATTGTATGGAACATTAGAAAAAAAAAACAAACCAAAAACCAAACCCAGAACTGTATCTGATGCTCTTTAGTCTAGTAAATGACAATGCAGTACAAGAATATGAAGCTTTACTCTCTCTGGGGCCAAAGGAAAATAGAAACATCTCCTGGGAAACAGTGCAGGTCCCATCTTAACAAGTAATGGACAGACTGTCACAGAATTGGAATTAACAGAAGTCATATGGACAGAGCTCAGCCTAGGCTGCCACCCTAAAAATCTCCTAGAAAACAGATATATCAGAGGAAAAAAACCCAAACAAACAGCAAGAACATTATGGTACTTCAGGGATACTACAACACTACATTTTCTGCTGTCCCAGAAAGTGCTCTACATCTTCACTGAGGTCAGCATTTCAGAACAAAGTCTCAAAACTAAAATTCCCCATGTGCCAAGTACACTTAGAAATCCTACAAGCTGTATAACTAGACTGACTTCTCATTTCAAACTACTTTATGGGGAAATAAATACAACTACATTTTCACACATTAAAAAGAAAAAAATCTAAGATACTGTACCACGGCAACAAGTTAGTCAAAGAACTGGCTTCAGAAGCAAACAACACTATTTCAACCCTATTGTTGATGACATTATGATATACTATTTTATAAGTGCACAATAACACTGAATGACCTCAAGAAATTATTTGATTTATATGGTTTATCCAGCAGCCTGTAACAGCAAGTTTCTTTTTCAGCTGGGCTTACACCATATGTACATGAATGATTTAATCCTTACAAATGGATATAAATGTTTATGCCAGATACAAGGATGTGAAACTGTTCTGAAAAATAATTCATTATTTCTCTGACTTAGAGGCTAGAACAGATCTACTACTTTGCAACACTGAGCTTTACATTGTGTTTATTACAAAGACTCTCAAGTCCAGCAAGCCAGTCCTCCAATTAGCCAGATCTCTTCTTTTACCTTCCTGATTTCTACTGGTCTAAGGTTGTAAGCTGCATCACCTCCCATTAAAAAAAAAGCCTGAACCACAACCAGATTTTTCTCTTTTTCTGCTTGATATTCCAGGAATTAAACCCTTAAAAGTTAAATAACAACATCTGCCTCTATAATCTTCACAACTTCCCTGTGCCATCAAGGATGGCTGCCACATGTCTGAAATTAAAGACAAATGAAACAGTGGGGTCTTCTTGCACTCTGGAGAAAGGCAAACGCCAGCAAGTGCTCAAGAGAAGTGTTACAGAAACGTTCGATAAACTACGCATTCCAGTGCTGTTCCAAAGCCAAGACCTTCAAGTTACAATACAGGGAACCCAGAAACATAAAGCACGTGTCTGGCACAGACCTAAATCCTTACTGAGAGAGTATGGACTGGATCTTACCAGGGATATTAGTAACAAACCACACTTTATCAGAGATTCTGGGATAGATCTCTACAAGTCCTTGTCAGTAGCAATAAAGACTCCCCATGACACAGCCTTCAAGAGCCAAAAAACCAGCAGTGGCTTCTAACGCTTTCTCATTCCATTGTCTTTGTTACAACTTTAAAGCTGCAATTCAAGACATGTAAAATAATGCATTTTATGGTATATATGACAGTCTAAAAATACCTCAAAGTCTACTGACAGGCGTGTTCAGCATCACTGAATTTACAGGTATCCTGCTGCATGGCCTAACTAATTAAACAAAATCTGATCCACCACATCGACTGTGTCCAACAGGTGATAAAACTCTAAATAAAACTGAAAGTTAAATATTCCTGTTTCACAGAAGAGCCCAGTACAGCCAGAACCAATGTCTCAAATGAAACCTTCTCCAGACCTTTCTCAATGGACTGTTGATACCATAACATATCCAGCAAGAGATTTTTCAGCCACAAGCAGCTCACAGGTGATCTGTTTTCTAATGCAAGACTTTTATAATTTTCTCACCAGATAATGCAACTACAGATCAGTTAATGAGATCCATGTGTATCTCTTCTTTAGATCTTACCCATTTCTTATCAAAATGATACGTTAATAGATGCATATCACTTACGCAACATGTAGTACTTTTCACAAATTAATTTTCTGAAAATAAATTATTATTTTACAATAATTCCCAAGACAGGCAAGAAACCTTTTCTCTTCTACAACTTCTTTTACATGGTTTTAGTACATAGTCTTTTCTGTTGCTTCTTTAAAACAGAATATTTTATCTATACATTTAAAGCTCTTCCACAGGCCTTTCCTCAATATTCCAGTACACCTTTCCTGAAACAAATCCGGCTAGATTAAGTACAGTCTTCAAGAGGTAACACCTTTGGTCAATTACTTTCAGTATTTTCCATTTCTTTTAATACAGTCTACTTTTTTTTGTTTGTTTATTTAAAGTCTTTATTAACCTTAGGCTCTTAAATCAAGCAATTCAGAATTTAACACTCAGTTGTTCAGTGTAACAGGATTGCTATAATGAAGTAAAAGGAATTAGATAAATAATGGAGTAATGGAGAAAAAAAGAAAAAAGGACAGTGATTCACAGGATCTTCGCAGTTTACAGGCAACACACTAACACTGATAGTAACTCGTTACTTCCAAAGAGCTCAAAAAGTTCCTTCTATCATGGAATTTACTCTCATCTAGAAGAAACATCGTTCTGTATGCCTCCTACATGAAAACAGGACCAACTTTCATACCGCTACCCAAACCAAAAGGTCATGTCCAGCAAAGAGCACAACTGTGGAAGGCTACAGCAAGGTGTTATATAGCTTCTTCTGTTCTGTAGTGGATCTTTTATTAATGCACCGATGTTTATAGTACCCACTGTACCTATGACCATACGCAGAGAAGCTTTTCTGTCACTGAGAGAACCGTAAGATACCTGAAGCTGGGCAGGAAGAATCCACATCTGACTAAGAGCAACAAACAAATTTTGAAAAAAAACCAGCAGGATAGATTGTTAACACACTAACACCTGCCCCTACCATTAAATTAGTAATTCCTTCTCCCACTACACTAATACTTTCAGATCTTTTCTTATTCACTGGATATAAATGCTACATTCCACTACTACCATTTTTTCACAATTATCTCAATCTGGGCCAAAGGTAGTGGTGAGTCATACAACTGCCTTTCAACATGAATGCAGTTGCTCCTGGTTGGTTGTTAGCAGTCCATCCATAAAAACCCAGGCTAATGTTTTGGTAATATCTCTTTAAAAGTAAATAAACTTTTATGTTTTCTGTTCATCCCACTTGGGTTTTCCCCTTACTGAGTTGCTTTGCTGTCAAGAAGACTGAAAGGGGCACAGGATTTGAAGTTTATTTGTTGATGTAGGCAAGGAAAATATTGCTGGGTCTTTTTTTTTTTTCTTTAATGTATTTAATTGATTCCATCCTCAGTACTAGTTACCTTTCATTATTATGCAATCGCCTTCAAATTAATTTGATTAAACTGGATTTGATTAAACCTCATGCAAAGCTAGCCATTCCAGTCACATTTTGCAATCCTTTAAAAGAAAAAACAAAACACCACAGAAACAAACCACTGAACAAATAACAAATAAACCACTGCATAAGTAATAAATAAACCAGACCTTGGGATGAAGTTTTTCAGAGAATATTTGAAAGTAGTTTGTTAATCAATAGCAAAAATTTCTAGCTAAAGTAGTTCTGCTTATAAATAATCAATATAAAAATTGTCATCTTGCTGTTGTCAGAATAATTGAGAAATAAGTATCTGCACATTTCTGCAGCTTCTCAAATGAATGTTTTTCAAGAGAATCTTAATGTGGCTTGATATGCCAATTATGTAAAAAATTATGACAAATATAAAAATAAGCCCGATATACACCTATGCATAAATCCCATCAGAAAACAATCCATAACATCTAACTTCTGGTTAGCATAGATCAGTATCACAGCCCTCACTTTGCAGCTTTAATAAAAGACAATCCAATGTTAGGTTGTAACAGTTTTAGCCTAGCTAGTATCTAACTAACAGGATTTATTTGTTGTAATAGATTAATTTAGTATAACAAGTTCAACTTGAAAAGCCCAGCTTCTAGAACAACTAACTTAACTTCCTCTACAGGAAATATGCTTATTTGAAGGCACTGCTGGTATTTTCTGTGGAAAGAACACAAGATAACCAGAAAAGTATATCTGCAATGCCTCTGTCACGATCGTATGCAATGATTCTTAAGAGAGCCATACGCCAGTTTGGCACTGTAATTCAGGAAAGAAAACATTCACTTACCGCAGTGTGACTGGAAAACCTGTGGCTTGACTACCTGATTGCAGATATTGCACACTACAAGATAGAAATCATCATGAGCTGGATAATGGCCAAATAAGTGCATATCTGTGGGAAAGTTAAAAATATATACAAGAATTAGAAATTATGCTTTAAATATATATTAAGAAAAAAAGAATTGAAAATACTGCAGGGCCACTACTGTTATATTAATTTAAACAAAGCAAATTTATACACTGCTCCATAAGAGCTTCTTACTGTGTTAAAGAGATTTTTTTTTCCCTCTTCTAGGTTTCATGATCCTATACTAATACTGCAGTCTCATCCCTCAGTCTGAGTCAGAACACAGGCAGCAACACCTTTGTCTTAACACTCACTGCCAAGAAGTAGAATAAGCATTTCTGTACTGGTCAACTGTTGAAAGAGTAAAAGAATATGTCTTCCAAAATCTCTGCCTAAAAATCCTTTTAGAAAACATGGTGCACAGGTTACACTCCACGTTACAATATTCTAAGCTCGACTACAGATCGCTAGAGAAAGTGCCTGCTTAAAAGCTAGTTATAGTAACCAAGGTCAAGGATCCTACAGCTTAAAATACAGTCAGGAATGTCATCCCTGTTTTGAACCAGATATCATGACATGAGATTCCTGATTTTGTGCAAATGTCCCTCCTAGTTCAAACGCTCTGCTGTTTGTTTCCCCAGCAAAAAACTCTGGGAAGAGACAAATATGGTTAATGAGGTATTTCTCAGTGATGGCACGAGGAATTTCACGAAATCAAAAAATGGGTACAGTCAGACGATGACAGGCACTTGTCCCTCTCAGCTGAAACACATAATGCAATACATGCATTCTTGAGCTATTACAAACACGGAGTAAAATGGGCTGAAATTACTACTGAAGGCCTCAGAGCTCTAACATTATAAGTGAGGTAACTTGTTTCACTCTGCATTGCTGTAACTTAAGAACAAGCACACGCACTCATCCACCGCAGCTCAGCTTAGAGGGCAGAAACTCCAGTCACTTTTATGCGCTTTGGTGTGATCACGTCACCACGCCCAGTGTTGTTAACGAAGGTGTTGCTGCATTAGTAACCCTGTGACGAGTATCGGCCGCGCAGATCGCACCACCTCTCAGAACAGGGCAGTGACATCTTTATTTAAACATGTCGTAAAATGGCATTCCAGCGTTATTCAGCAGCATCCGATATCTATTACAGAACTTGCAAATGCAGCTTCTGACTCAGACTGAAATATCAATCTGGTGCCTTTTAAACAGGAGGAAAAATGAGAAGACCCTCAGTGAAGACAAACATGCACAACAGCAGCCATGATTAATAAACATCAATAACTAAATCCCACTTCTCCACTAAGTCATATTTTTCCATAAAAATAGTGATTTCTTTCAAAAAGTGACTCAAGCAGGTACTTTATTTCATTAGTGCTTAACCAAAGCAAACATTGCGGCCCTAGAACTATTTTTAGAAGTAATTCTGCCCTGGCCTGTACCACTGCGTAAGCAACATCACTGCTTACAATGTCAGTACTTGGCATGATGAAGTGCAGACTGTCTTCAGTCCCCCAAAACCCCACAGAGGAACGGGGCAGTCCTCTCACAGTAATTCAGGCAGTACCACAAGTAGATCCAAACAGGCTCGTTCAAGCATCCTTGGGCACAACCTAGCACCGCCAACCCGCAGGTATTACAGTCTGATACAAGGTGAATCGTTCCTTTACCCCCTGAAAACCAAAAGCCTCTCTCTATGTTACTGCTCATACCAGGCTATGAAATCCAGTTGAACAATTAACAAATCATGACCCCTTCGCAGTGCTAGTCTTGGACTAACCAAGCTTTTAAATGCATTAAAGCCAGATGAATGCAATCAACACATTCCACTTAAATATTAAAGAATGGCAGTGGTTGAGGTATAAACTCCTTTGGTAATTTCTTGGTGTAGTTAGTGTTAGTACTGACGAAGCCAAAACTCCACAGTTAGGTTAAATCAAATCCTCCCTACTAGTAAAACAAACAAACAAAACCCTAAGCAGGCACTAAGTCTGGCCTGTTTATTTTACTTCTTGTTTTAATGTGGTAAGTCACTGATCTTAAAAAAATCACTTTACATTGGCAATTCTTAGTCAAGAATATTTTTGATGAGAACCTACAGATTTCCAGTAACAGCATTGTAAACTCCACAGAACGGAGTATTTCTCAGTGGTATAATTTGACACAAAGTCTCAGCTCAAAAACATGCATTTAATTACAGTTATGAAATATTTAAAAAATGGTTAAAACATCTCAACAACTTAAAACTTTTTTTTTCTGTTCTTTGAATGGTCCTGAGACAATCTTGTTATGAAAACACACAGACTTTGCCCTTTACAAACACAAAAGTTACAACTTTTTTCCATTTTAAGTTCCTTAAGTCCATTTAACCTTAACAGCTCTTTAAGCTTTAAAAAGCTTTAAGTGCTTTAAAATATGCCCAGCTCTGAGGCATATAAAGTCCGGCTGGGTCCGAGTCTGAGTTTTTATGAAGTCTGGCTACAGGGAGTAACTTGTGAAAACACATAAGGTATTAATACTGGAGAAATCTATCCAAGGACATAGATGGAATAAGAAATCAGGTTAGTTCACAGGACCACAACATCATCTATGTTTTCACCAGACACTGTCAAGGAGACAGAGCGGTGAAGGAAAAGTTCTGGTACCTGCAAGCTCACCGCACAACCCTGGCAAACAGCACTGCACCTAACGGGTAAACAGCTCCATTTGAGTTTTTATGATACTGAGGTGGCAGAAGTTGAGATACAAAGAAACGGCACAGACGTGTAGGAGAATGCACCAAAACACTGCTGTGAGAAACACAGCATCAAAACGATGCACAGATGCAGAGTAAGTGACATCCCGAAGCAGCGCTTTGGAAGTTTTTTCATTTTGCAGATGCCTAGAAATAGCCCAGTGGAGGTGTGAGCGTCTATTGTATGCGTGAGTCTTCTGACATGAATTGAAGTTATCAGCTACCTGTCAAAAGTCCACTTGAATTAATCCAAGAATCTCAAGGACACAAGACCACAGGCTGGAAATCAGAAATAGGAATCACACTACACAAATAAATTGTTATTATTGAATCAGAGTAGCTAAAAAACTTAAACACTACCTTTCAGACTGGATTCCTTAAAAACCTCATTATGCAGGAGTTAGTAAGAAAGGAAAATTCATCAAGTCCAAACAGGTTCAACTAACTCTATTTGTTCATCGATGTTAACAAGATTGGCACAAATCAGTTTTCATTACTAAACTCATGATTTGTAAGCACACACAGAGTATATATAAATTACTTTTTAATTAAAACTGTACGAAGCATTAATATTGTCTCACCAGAAATTCCAACTGGGGACACACTTTACTAGGTGTAATAATATTACAAATGCAGTCCAGATCAGAGAACTAACAATGAATAAAGCAAGAAAAGTTTGAAATTAAAAAGAAAGCAGAAAATATAAACAACTACATATCTTTTTATACATTTTTTTTTTTTTAAATAAGAATAGTTCAATGCTACCATGTCCTACTCAAAGCAACCAGGACTGAAGGGTTATTCTGGACACTGGTATCATTCTTAGATCAGATTACAGCCATTTGACAATCTAGACCTTGTACATGCAGCAAAAAAGACAACACCCTCTCCAAACAAAAATTTATCTACTAAAGGCAACAATCACACCTCCCTGCCTGCTTAGTCGGAAGCAATGGTGATAAGCTTTTCAGGAAAGGTTAATTTTGGAGAAGAAAATTGCGCTCTCCAAAGTTAGCTCAGGAAAGACTTCTCCATGCAAAAAGGTAAGACCACTGAAGAAGACAGCAGATAATTGGTGAATAAGGTGAGCAACTATCAAACACTACTGAAATAATTATCAAAATACAAAAAACCCAGGGAGGGACAGACGAGCGACTGCGAAGTGTCTTTATTTTCTACCAAAACTTGGGTCCCCCCTAGGAGGGAAACAAAGTGACCAAGGCCTCCACTACTCACCCCAGACTGGCATGGCAATCTCTACAAGAGCCTGCGATCTGCTTGTTCCCTATGTGCAAATACAGATAACTGCAAGTCTGAGACAGAAAGAGCTGCCCACCCCTCCTGGTAAGTGAAAGCAGTCCACATCCCCCATCACAGTTACCTCGTTTTACTGGAAGATGCTTTCAGGTAAATTTGAAGTAGACTCTTGATGGCAAGAAAGAACAAATAACTTCTCCAATACCTGCACGCTTTGCAGAAGTGTTATCTATGCTTTGCAGAAGTGTTATCTACACATACCCCACTTTGTGCAGTACTGAATCGCCGTCCCCTCAAAACGAAATCTTTTGGCCAGCCATGCCTGTTGATACTGTACACTGACAAAAGCCTTGCTTGAAAATGAGCTATTCGACTAACAGGATGCACGAGTGCCCCATACCATGTGAAAAATAGGCACGATAGGTGGAAATCAGAGACAGTGAACGCTGACTGTAGGAAATATGGCTTCCCTAGATTAAAATCTTAAACCAAATATTACTGTGTGTATACTTTGCTATGATGCTTGGAAAATAAATATAACTTCTCCTTATAGTTTTTATATTACTAACATTTGCAAATAAAAAGACAGCTGTAGCCATATGACATAGTTTTGTAAGACATCAGCTCGGTAAAATGTGCATTAAAAATATAAATACCATAGAAACAAAAGAAAATGTTGCTTCTGCAAATTGTGGTGCAAACACAAAAACGCAGGTGTCAGATATGACTTTTTATCTTCTCCAATAACACACACAAAGGAATTATTTTTAGTAACTATCAAAGCCAGGTGACTTATATGAAGTTCCTTCTCTATTATTATATAATTCATAATCATTTACATCCAAGTGTATAATAAAACACAAGCTAGAAATAATCTAAAACATCCTTCCACTGCAGAATAAAGGTTGTCAAACAGTAAGACCTCACAATATTGCATGGGAAATTAAATTTTTAATGATGATCTTTTTCTATAAATTATACACACTTTAAACATTCTCTTATACATCAGTTGCTCCACTAAATACACACACAAAGTCTGCTTTTAAAAAATTAGTGATATTTATGTGTAAAGAGAGCGAAGGGGAGGGAGAAGGGGAGAGAGAAAGACTATTCAAGACACCCTGGTTTAAAACTAACAAAGAAAAGTTTAAAAAAAAAAAAAAAAGGCAATGGAAAAAATGGCAATAGACAAAACCAAATCCATGTGGTTTCTCCCGCTCCCAGAGATACAGATTTTTAAACTCTGTGTCTAGAAACGTGCTCAGTATTTTCCTCTTTTTCCTCAGAAGTGACAAATCCATCCATCATTTAAAAAATGGATGAATGTACAAAATCTTTCCGTGCATTAGATTACTTTTACATTTGCCATTACTTAAAAAACTAAGTAATTTGAATGGTGAATTGAAACTTGAAACTGAAACAATATAAAGACATCTTCAGGTTATTACTCAGACAGCAGTGAAACACGTTTGCACAGACAGCATAGTCTTATCTTAGAAATAAATGTCACACTTTTTCCATTTAACATCAGCTTTATTCTCCCCCAAGTATGGTTTTCCTTTAGTTTTCCCTTTTTATGCAAAACCAGGCAAGTTGCTTCAGTAATTAGTTAGCCAGGATAAACTGCATTTTACCTCTAAAAATGCCAGAGTCACAGTTGCAATTGATCACAGAATAATTTAAGCTGAAAGAGATCGCTGGATATCATTTACTCCAAGCCCCTCCCTGCTTAAATCATGGCTAACTTCAGGGTCAGTACCATAAATGAGCTTGAGCATTACTTTCTTTTCTGATGGAAAAATGCAGGTGATGGCTGAAGTAACCATGAAATTGAGGAAAAAATAAAATTGAAATGTACAGGACAGAACTAACGTAGGGCCAAACACAATTGTTCTAAGTCCTGACTGATGTCCTTTGGGTGTTAGTACAAGGAACCGAAGATTCTGCATGCTAAAAAAAAAAAAAAATCAAGTGATTAATGAGAAGAAAGCAGAAATACTGGACTTTTCAACAGCAGCAATAATAAATGAAACACAACAGTGATGAAGAAAAAAAAATGCAGGGAAAAAACAGCAAATAGACTTAACAAGAGTCAGTGTGGTGACGAGTCAAGGTGATGACACCTTTAAACCAGACCAGTAACTTCAAATGGCATGCTGCCTCCCAGGTTAGAGCAATCATGAGGATGCTGGCAATCCTAAAGAATGTTGGGAATTTTTCATTAATTATAGTTTATACAGGAAATACTACCCCAACGACGTGGAAAGATTTTGTACTACCTTATCTAGGCATTTTGAAACTGCATGGAAGATGGAAATGGTGCCTTCCATTCCCAAAGACCCATAACAAAAGAAAAACCAGAAAGTTCATAACTGGGAATTAGTGATCTAAACAAATATTGTGGATTAATGGTATCTGCACACCTTTTGTAACAACAATCTGTTTGCAGGGGATTATAAAGTAAGCTACACGTCACTGACATTTCTATTTTGCGTAAGACACTACATATCCAAAAATAAAAAAAGAAACAAACATGGGAAAATGCAACAAAGCTTTTTTCTTCCACAATTCTGGAGACTTTTATGAAATTTATGTAGGCCATTTTCCATCCCAGTCTAAAATAATTTGGCAACACAGGACCAGAATTGCCTGGGCTACCAGATTAACGCATCACAAGAATACTGGAAGAGAAAAATCCCAAAGTCAGAGGTTTAGAAAGTATGCTGCATACCTATGACACGGAGAAATCTCAGCTTTTCACATCTTAAAGATATCTAGAGGATAAGACAATAGCTAATATAAGTTTTTCCTCCTTGAAAAACCTACTTCTTAAAACTTGCTTATATGGAGGCACACAGCCCCTTACCTCCAGTAGGCAGAAGACAGCCCATCTGCTTATAGACTTTTTATTTCACTCTCCATACCCAACTTGGATAAAGTACAGCCTCCAACACTGAATAACTAGTAAAGTGCTCAGCTATTCTTTTGTGTTTGCAAAGGCATTTAATTTCTTCTGTAACAATCTTCTTTCTGTAACACCGTATGACACTCAAAATACATTGTTTTGCAATTTTTTGTTTCAATAGTAAGTCAGGCTGCAGTTCCACAAGAATTTAAACTGATCAAAAGTTAGCCACTGGTATGGTCCTTTTCAACTCCAGGCTTCATATTCCTGCCCCTCCCTTGTGCTTGTACCATCAATTAACTGATTACACAAGTAGTCAAATTCAAGACAACTCTGAACCAGGAGTAAAGTCACAAGAGGAAGGACAAAACAAAACAGGAAAAGGTTTTCTGACAGTTTAATTCCCTGAGCTGTCCCACTGCCAAACCTGATGAACGCTACCACTAGCGTAAGGGAGGGGAAGGAAATGCAGAGCCCAGAACTGGAAAGCAGCAGACCAACAGGACCAAGACCAGTTAAAACCACTGTGGAGCAGCGGTGCCTCTCTAGCTCGCACTGAAATCTGTCACACAGGTATCTGTGCAATATTAAACAAAGACACTTGGCTCCAAAAGAAGCTTTGTAAAAATAAAGCTACTTGTCTCTCAGTTAAAGATAGCAGTAAACAAAATTATTAATTTGTACTGTGTAAAAACATTCAGAAGCATATCATCTCCTTTCACATAATTCTTTATGTTTCTAACACTTCAGATTACTTAACTAATCTTTAAAACCAGGTTCCCACTTCACCATTTAACTTTTCAGTTATTTTGTGCAATGTAACCAGAAAAGTTAACTTTTACCTTTTCAGTTCCTGAACACACTGGCTTTCCTGCCTGTCCTTCAGTTAAAGGGCCTCCTCATTTCTGATGTGAAGGGTGTAGGTGATACAACTAAGAAACCAGTGCACATTAAGAGAGGGTCATATACCTCCGAGATCTGTTTGGATGGTTATGAGAATTTTGGTTAATGCTTTCTTTTTGATTTTTTCTATCATCTGAGTTTAAACTACAGGGCAAATACAAACATTAAAGCTGCTAAAATATATTAATACAGTTTAGTGAACATTTGCATTTGGCTGCTGCAGCCCAGGGCTGGAGTGACAGGGGATGGTCCTGGAAAGGACCAGCTAGAGCAAAGACGGACTCTTCACTCTCTTGCCCATGCTCTGCATGGGTCCTTCTCTTGCAAGTCTGCAAGAAAGAATTTGGAGAGTGGAACAGGGCTGAAAATCAAGGGCAAAAGACAGTTTAGCTGGGTGACAGGCAATAAAACCCATGCTTGTAATTGAAATGGACATAATTCAATTATATAATATTTAGTTTTAACTAGGGAAGAGTAATCATAACATATGAACATGAAGCAACTGTAACAACTTTGGTAACATCAAACTACTCCCTACAAAATTATAACTGTTCTTACATTTCTCTTTAATGACCAGATTACAGTTCAGGGAAATTATCTGAAGGACCATCCTCCTCATGAACCTGGATTTTAAGCTGCCTTCCGTTTTACATATAATAACACATTCCAGGAACTAAAACAACTGCTTACAAAGTCTACTATTATAAAATTGCATAAAGTCAATACCCAGAAGAAAATCCTGTTAAGTGGTAAAATAGATACCAGTTAAGTATATTAAGGTCCAAAGACAGAAACAAAAGAAAAAAAAAAAAACAAACCTTCCACACGTGTTAAATAAGTTGCCTCAGAAATCAAGGTGAGCAAAATACAAGGAAGAAACAGGCTTTCATGTGTTTAAAAGCAAGCTAGAAGAGTCATGTAAATGTAGACAGTATCTTCAATTAGACCAACAGGTAAACAGATCTGGCTTTTGGGCTTTAAGGAGATGTGTGCCCCAAAATGTCTCTGCTTTCCTTACCAGCTACAGTTAGTCTAACTAAAGATATCACCTCCAGCTACAAATTTCATCTTGCTTACGTCTGGAAATCTTCAGGACAGCAACAGCATTATTAAATGACAGCAAAAATTAAATTACTGAGGGAAAGGAAACATTAAAAGATACATTATTTATAAGGATCCAGACTATGCACTCTGTATCCAGAAGCAGAGGTGACATCCCATTTGTAGAACATACAGCATAACTGTCCCCAGACTCCTAAGTATGGAGAGCATGGCAAAGAAGTCCTGGTCAGGAGACTTTCTTACCCTGTAGAAACAGCGGATTTCTCTTAGATGCTCACGTATATCACTATCAAAAACCTTGGAGAGGTGTGCATACAAAGGTTAGAGAATGTGCAGGAGTATTATCAGTCTCTGCATTAGTCTTCCGATTTCTCAGCTTCCCACAGGCAGGCATAAGGGGAGGAATAGCAGGAAATCATCATCATTTCCCTCATAATTCAAAGTGAATGTCATGCACCTTGACTAGAGAGTCTCCATGAACCACTATAGAGCAACAGAACAATTCTTTCTTCTTTGAACATGTATCAAGAGAAGTCTCGCTGCAAATGAGACTTGTCAGCACGAGCAGTATCCTTCATGGATGATGGGACTAAATTTCAGCTCAGATTGATGTATGGCTCTCCTGAATTACATGTTTGACCTTTAGCAACAGTTAGAGGGTTGCACCACATACATACTTTCTCGCAGACTTCTACAGCAGCTAGACTCTGCCAGCTTCTCTGCTGGGAGAGCACACCTTGACACAGGAAGAGATGTCAGGTCTGCAAGTTAACGACAGTAACTCACAGAAATACACAGTGTTTCAGCTTCTGATTTGCTGCCACAGGATGGTTAAGCTTTCTGATGCCTAGCCAAATACACTAAAGTGGCAAGGAAACAACATGAACACACTGGTCCGGCAGCAGTAAGGTGAAAATCTGGAGATATCAAATGCTGGTTGAAATGTATGGGGTCTTTCTAATTTTATTCCTCAGTATTTCTTAGATTTCTAAACTACAGAGGTACTCAGGCTATGCAGAGGGTACCTGGGACCCCTTCTCAGCTTTTACCTTTGGCATTACAACAGCTGATGATTGCCACAAGGCAACAGCTTGGTATTGCTGTCCTTCGTTAGTGGAGTGAGCAAGCCCTGTTGGAGCCTGAGACATTAATGGGTTTCAGAAAAGCATCTTGGACTTCTACAAGTCATCAGAGTCCTGAAAATCCAAATCTATTAGTCTGTCTAGAGCCAAAGGTGAAAACACAGTATCGGTGACAATTAGGGAATCTTTTGCTGGAAAGACGGGCAATTCAAATACTTCTACTATGGTAGCTTTTTCATAGTCTGGCACCAAGAGTTTGTCTAAGAATGCTAATAGGGAAAAAGACTTCTTCCCTTTTATCTGTGATGAAGACCATCTTCTTTATACCTCTACAGCTGTACTGGTATCCATCCAAACACAGGTCATTTCCAAGATTTCCAAGACTGGCACCAATCCAGCCAACAAGGCAAATGGTGTTTGAGGGAGTGGAAAAAAGGCTTTTCAAAGCAAAACCTGCAGAATTTGAAGGATACAGCTCTGCTTGACAGATGGGAAAACATACCTACTTCATGATAACAGAGAACAACTATTCTTTCAGGAAGTTGTCTATATACAAGGTATTGTGGTTTATTACAGAGCCTGTATTAACGCAGCTTATAGACTGGTACCAGCAGACCTGGTTCTGGGTAAATCTTGCTCTCTGAAGGCAGATTTAGTTAGAAGACACTGCTAACACTTGCACCCTACATAGCAGTTTGCTGCTCTTCTCATCTGGGTTGCTACAAAGCTTCCCTGTCCCTCTTGTTATGAGACTGATCTCCTTCCTTTCTGAGCTTCTTGGTCAGCACTTGGTTTGATCCCATTTGATGCTAGACTTACAAGAGCAGCAAAGCTTAGTCCAGAGGATGGTGATCAGGTCACAGCAGTTGAAACAAAAGATAAAGAAAGAAGGTTGAGAACAGGCATGTTTAACTTCAGCTTAGTAGTAACATAAGATATTCACAAAGTACAATCTTGCTGTCATGACACAAATCTGAGGGAGAGCTGCAACTGTTATCACCCCCTCCTGACTTTGTATATGGAAGACTTTAGGTTTCCAAGCCTTCTGGAAGAAGCTCACACAGGTAAAAATACTTGGTCTCACATATGAAAGTGGCATGCACTACTGCAGTAGGAGCAGCAGCAACATCTACTCCAAGAACCTGTTCCATGCACATAAGCATTTCCTCCTTACAGGACACCAATTAAGACTTTTTAAAAGAAATAAAAATGCATGAATTTTCATTCTGGAGAAATGCAGGTCTTATGCTACTCCAAAGCAAATCTTGCACTTATTTTTTAATGTTCAAATTTAGTCGACAATTGCTAGCAGACTACCTCAGAGAACAAAATGAGCTCTTGTGAGGTTATTAGAATAGCTGAGGAAAGGCCAGAGTGACCACAGAAATTTATTTAGTTCTTAGCTCACTCTAAATGTCACTTCTGATTGTAGCTGGCTGAAGAGGTGAGAAGAAAACATAAACTATTGTCAACTTGTCTTCTGTATCACAGCACAATAATCCTAAGGGTTCACTACAATCAACAAGTATTTACTAAAGATGTAGGTATGCTACTACCTGATTTCAACCCAGTATGGTTTCTACATGGACTCAGTGCAAAGACTTGAAGCTTTCCATTGTGCAAGTCAAAATAAATAAATGAAATAAAAATTAATTAATAACCCATATGTAAACAAAACAACAGCACATCTGTACTACAGATGATCTTTACAGTTGGTCAGGGTGAGTACTAAAGTCTTTTTTCCTTATTTTTTTCTATTTGATAAAACCACAGCTTCAATGATCTTATATTAATTGATCAAATATTAAGTGATCTGAAAAATAAATTTGAAAGGAAAGTAACTTCTCTGATCTTTACTAGCTTTTTTTTTTTTCTTTTTACAAAAAAGAAATGTTGAATACAGCCATATTAGGGACTACTGACTGTGGAGCGAAAAACCAGAAATCTTTTAATATAATTACTTTGTAATACTTTATTTTAGTAAGCCCATCATTTGGAGTGCTAGTAATGAAATACAAGGATTGCAGGCTTTCTTCCTTCATTTTCTTGTCAATGCACACTAACAAAAATATGTTATCTATGCAGTCCAACAGTCCTCAGGAGAAAAATCCCATGGCTGAAAAAACCCTCCACTCCTATTTCTTCTGTGCAGACTGCCATGAAACAGACTTTAATCCTCCAAGTGATGTTTTCTTCATAAACACTCAGCAAGACACAACTGGCACTCACACGCTAGCCTGCGAAGCTGAATTATCTTCTGCAGAAGGGTGATTCTGGTTTAAGGCAGTACAACTGGACTGAAGGAGAGTTGGCTTAATTCCTGGCTCCCGAACAACATTCTTGCATGACCCTGATTAGATTTTTCTGTGCCTCAGTATCCCATCTCTAAAATCAGGATAATATGCTCTTTGTCTGCCCTGCCTGTTTAGATTGCAGCCTTTCAGTATTCTCTTACTATTTGTCCATACACTGCGGCTACAATGGGGCCCTTCATTTTGGCTGGGACCTCACTATGACTATAGAACAAGCAATGAATACGGTAACTTTCGGTATGTTTCAGAAGCAGTGCGTGACAATTGGGATGCTATTGCAAAAACTTCTTTTAATAAGTCTTAATAATGTTTAAAGGAGCATTTTCATATTCAAGTAGCATATATAATTACAGCAAATATCCTTTGTTGACATTACCAAATAAAACTTTTGTTATGCATTCTTTACAGAAATCCTGCTTTTTTGCGTAAGAACATAAGTTATTAAGGGTTAAAAAAAGTCCTATAAAAACGAAATTTTCACAGCTTTCTAGCCCAGCTCTTTAATAAAAAGATTATTATTGTTATTATAATAGAAGTTTAATAACAAAAGATAGCATCATCAGGGAAATATTTCTTAGACAATGACTAATGAGGATACTCTTCTAATTTTTCTAGCAGGGAAAATGAGTAAATGAGGAAAAAAACATTGAGAAAAATAAAATCCCTAATCTCACCTATGTCATTTTACAAAATGCTAAGTATCTCATTACTTGTCCATGTACAGGACGAGTGGACCCATATGCTGTTCCCGTTTCATCAAGTGTTGTTATGGGTGCCTTTACTGCTGTTGGAGTATCCATTACTGCTGAGGAAAGTCAGTATTTCTTTGTACTCCACAACTTGGCCATCAGAAAACTCAGAGAACTCAAATCTAGTTCCTCCTCTTCCAAAGTGTTCTCTACAGTTTTACAATCAAGTTACTTTTTCTTTATGGCAAATAAGGAAAAATGCTGTTGTTTCAGTAGACCTAAGAAAAAGATGCTATGTCCAGCAAAACTGCAAGTTTGGTGTATATCATCATTCACTACTAGGTTGCTACTTTAAAGCAAATCACTAACCATTAGTACTGTCCATTAAATACTTGGTGACCGCCATATACCTAAATTTGTTAAGAATAAGTTTGCCAACAGACATAATCACAGGACACCAGGACATCACTGGTACACTATAATAGAAATGGAGCTAATCTTCAGCAAATCACATCATAAGATAGTATGAGGGAATTTGCTGTTTACCTGCTCTATAGCCAACTTCAGTTTCTGGGTCTGTCAGCTGTTCAAAAGCATAGCTAAAAAAAAAGTCAAACATAACTAAATATCTAAATACTTTGCATCTCAAAGCAATCAGAAGCACCCTCTGAAACTAACTAGTCACGACATTTACAACACATATGCACTCTACAAGTGAAACAATCTGCAGCATTCAAAAGCTGACTGAACAAATTAAAGAGGGCACTTTCTATGCAGCCACATATAAAAATTTCTATTTTTTTTCCCCCATAATTGCCCAGCTTTTTCCAATCCCCAAGTCCATCACCAAAGGTACTTCTGTTTTGTTACTTCACTTCTCCCTTCAACAAAAGCCAAGGGCAAGAACATCTTTTAATTTAAGAACTCTCTTCTCACACAAGATGGAAGGTGTCTGCTTGCTCTTAATCAACAGTTGGATATTAAATGAAAATGTATTGTCTAAATGTATTGTCTAAAAGGACACAAATAATTCTTATGCCAATTCTCTGTGCTCTGTCTGTATTGCCTCCCACACCTATAACGGTGCCTCTCTTCAGGAATATTGCCTCTCATGTAACTCGTCTCTTCTAGAAGTTACTTTCAGATAGACTTCCAATAAGATCATCTTTTTCCTTCACACAATTGCAAAGGAAATGGATTTCGTTCTCTTTCTTGTTGGTGTGCAGATTGAGGTACCACTTAAAGTGCTCAACTGTGCTTTTTTTTTTTTTTCAGTTAGAGGACTTCATGCCAAAGAAAAATATATGGGAAAAAGTTCATTAATGGATAACAGGATATGGAAATATGAATGAGAAACTTTTTAACCAAAGTCAGAACATACAAAAACTCTACCTCAAGGCCACTTACACAAAAGAGTTACAACAGGCAATAGTATTTCCTGCAGATTGAAGAGCAGCCTCTAGTTCCACTTGCATACAACTCTAGAAAATAGCTCTCTTGTTTTAAGAATTCTCCTCTCAAGGGAATAATTATCCCTGCAAGTACAATCAGTCAAATATTTTTGCTGTCTGAAAAAGCATGCATATATCATCAGTTCTTAGACTGAGATTTATATAGTACACTTACATGCACACCACAGACATTTTCCAGGATAGAAATATGCTCCTACAGGTTAAACACATTAAGTATAGGCAAACTAGTTTGGCAATGCAGCACTTTGTACTGGTACAGCAGTCTCTTCCCTGTCCCAGGAGATATAAGCACAGTTTTGCTAGAGTCACCGAGTCCATGCCAAGAGCCTGCTGCTTACCTCAGGGAGCATTCTTACCTCCGAGAGACACAACCCTTAGAGAAGAACACGGTCATGAAGGACTCAGGTCAGTACAAGTCCGCATGCCACTAAAGTGACCATCAAATTTTCAATATGAACATCATAAAGCATATGTACACGCCGCATTCAGAGGTGTTCCCTTGCTTCCCACTCCCTCCTTCTTCCAGGGGTGCTACTAACAAAGTTACAGTTTGTCACAGGTACAGGATCAACTACAATTTAAAGCCTCAAAATAAAGCTCCACAGTTAAAGCAATCACCCTATAAAGGGGCAAACTCTGCTACCAAGACACGCTCGTGAGATTTACTGCTATTAGATGAGAGAAAAATGAAATTTTTTTTGTTGTTGCTATGTCAGGCAAAAAAGGCCTTAAGAAACTCGAGGAGCTTTTACCAACTAAATGAACAGAAGAAACCACAAGTATTTCCCCTCTGAAATATCAGGATATTTCAGTTCTGAAGACTTTCAAAAAATTTACGGAGCGAGTTTAAAGAAACCTGCCCATCTAGTAGTACTGAAACAGCAAAGGAAAAAAATGAAAAAGCAATGAAAGCCACATGTGTTATTTGTACATGTCAAGAAAAAAGATCTTCTGCACTTGTTATGCTGCACAGTACCTACTCATAATACAAGTTGTCGGTTTAATATTGTCACTCAAAGGCATACACACTAATATAATAAAAGCTATTAATGGGGCTCTTTCCTTTTAATGAAAGTAGTTTATTAGTTCAATCATGTTATTGTTCTATTTCAATTTCTGACACACTGAATACTGCTGAAGTCATATTCTGACCTGCACCTATGCAATTCTCACTATTTAACAAACAAAAAATTATGCAACAATTTCATTTTCACATTCTCAAACAGAGACTTAGAGAAGCTTTGGTTGTCTTTGGGGCTGGTTCATTTGTTTGTTTGTTTCCTGGACAGGAGAAAAAGGTGGCTTTTGGGGAATGAACTACTCAAAGTACAGAAGATAACTGTTTTTCCTAATTTTAATCTTAAGCATATGACTACTATCAGGATCTTTCCAGCTCACTCTTCTTCACAATGTTACCTCATTTTCCACTATTTGGCAGCAGCAATGACTTACTAGTACTTGGCTAGTACTTCAGGCGCAAACTCAAATGCCACAAAGGTAGCATTTCTGAGGCTTGAGAAGTCTTTCTTTTTAGAGGAAGACGACTGCATATAAGCAAGAATCAGCAGGCTGAGTCAGGTCTTGAGATGTGCTACACTGACCAAAAAGGTAAGAATGTTTTACAGCCATCTGACCCTGGAGATAGCAAGCCTGCTTCTCAATGCAGCCCCTTGAGTCCGGTTTCCTCGCGGGGGGTACGCCGCGGCTTTGTTGCTGTTGACGCTTGCCTGAGGTTAGGATACGAAGGGCTCAGCCATTTTTACTGGGGAGCTAAGAACATCCTAGGAACACGCACAAAGAAAACTGCACCAAGATTAAAGCAAGCTGCTGAAAATGGGTCTGCTCAGTGATGTCTCAGGTTCTCAGCACAAACATGCGAAAGGTCAGCAACAACATTTGCTGACACGACCTGGTCCCAGAAGCAATGCTTTCACCAGCACCCAGATTCCCAGATTAATCTCATCCACCTAACAACTCACTGACATGAGTGGACCACTTAACACTTCTTATGCTGAAGCCTGATGTCTGTCAACTTTGCTTAGAAAGAATCTCCCTTCCAGCATTATACTATGCTGAGGATTTGGGTGTAGCAAAGCAATTGTTCATTTATTTCTGAGGATTTGGGTGTAGCAAAGCGGTTACTGATTTATTTCATCCAGTATTAGTGTTGTGCTAGCTCTGCAACAGTTTAAAAAAAAAAAAAAAAAAAATCAATAAACCAGTTCTGTTTAAAGACTGATTCTTCACATGTTTAGAAACCACGTTTTTTCAGCTTTTCTTCAAGTCTGCTCTGCCTCCTAGTACTCCATGATTTACCTAATTGTAGCATTATTGGAATAAGAGGTTTCCTAGATAAAGTCTAAGACACAGCTTTTCAGAGACACTCTCAATTCTCTGGCACACACTTGGCTTCAGCACTGATAGCGCCTTCTCTGTCACCTTGAGAAGAAAAAGGAGACAAAAGCAAAAATGCACTGCCTTGTCTCATGCATTCAAGATACACTCCAGCATCATAAAGCAAAAAGTCAACAAGATTCATGGACGGAGACCACTTAAGAGACCTTTCCACCAACCCCATTAACCAAAATATCCTCCACACTATTACAAGGAGCAAACCTTACCCCCGTTTACTGTAACAGTATGGGTCCTTGGAGGGCTGTTACTAATTACCACGCAATCCAACAGGCAGGACATTGGACAAAGGAGGAGTCAAACCCTGCATTCCTTCATCGCCTACTGGGAAAACTTTTAGCCAAATTTCTTGAATTCTTAGTGCCTTTCCCTGTGCATCGGGAGGAATTATGTACATTGTAACTCCTAATTAAACACTTTCAAATTTATTGATGAAAAGCATCACACAAGAAAATAAGTATATCCATTATTACACATATCTTAATATATGTTAGCACCTCACCTGCAAGTTTATGTGATAATTACAATGGCATAAGTGACAGCTAATTCCTATCACAACATTTCATCTGGAAAAAACCCACTGGTATTACTACTCTTCCAAAAGACTGAGTTCAGCAAAATTCAGCCTAAAAAAAAACAACCAGAAAATAGCCTAAATACAGTACAGCAGCCATGCGAGTGAACCATCTGTCCATCGAGAATTGTTTGCATGTTCTCCAAGTGGAACTACATTGAGGATCAGAAGCAAACTCTGGAGCTACTTGTGCAACCTGAAGCTGCTTCAGTGTGAAAGAAGTACATACATATCTTAAGGCATGCAACATATCTCAATGCAGGACTGCACTGTGTACGTTGCTGCAGCACCAGACCTGTGGAAGGTACCTGCCTCCAGGATCTTGGCAGCAGTTGGGTGAGCAATTAACGTGGTGCATGGATTTAATGAAGAGTAAACAAATATAGTGTCAGACAGAATCACTACTCTGACCAAAAGAGGCTGTGAAATTCTTTGTTAAGGAGGCTAAATATCCAAGTACAGAAAAAATGCAGTATGCACCAACACCCCACTCAGCACAGTGCAAGGAATGACCATATACATCCGTAAAGTGCATATTTGGAGTATCGCTCACAAAACCTCCAAGTTAGTGATGTGCACCTTCCTTCTGAATCTCCTGTTTGACAGACATGAGTTTTGTTGAACTCTGTAGCTGAATGGTGTGGACACCACTTGCCAATGTAAACCGCCTGTTAATGAAGCTTCTGCAAGTGATCTATCCAGCTACTCTGCAATTAAATACTGTCTTCTTTCTGAGATTATCACAAATAGTCTTTCCAGCAATTTTCCAACAGAAGGATAATCCGTAGTTATCAAAAGCAGAAAGGTTGCACAGTCCATTTTTTTTTTCCAAGCATTCATGATAGAAAGCCTCTGCCTAAGGAAAACTCTTCAACGCAGAATACATTTTCTTCCACAATGTTAAAATATAAAGCATCTTCAAAGCTTCTGTCATAGGCAGAGGATTCCTAAACCGGTTTCATACCTCAAAGTGCATTTGTTCTTTTAAGTCTCCAAGTTCAAGTGCAGTACATCATTTGGTACCTAATCAGAGTCAAATGGCCACACTTTAAAACTTGTCTCTCATTTGCGAGCATTAAAGAGTCCAGAATCTTCATAGTTTATAAAACTGAACTCTTTTTATTGTGATTAAAACAACATGTTTATGCAATGTAAAAAGACACCTAGAGCTGTTACAGAAAAAAAATCACTATGTGGAAGCACATACTCTAAGTTACTAGGATGCAGTTACTGCATGACTACACAATAGAGTTAAGGCAGTCTTACCTATAAATTTCTTTACCAATTTAATGAGTTTTTTTAATGTCTAAAATATTACTTTATAGCTTTATCATTCATTACCTATATTTGCAATACTTGAAGGATACTTGCAACATCACTTTAACTATTAAAAATCTTGTAATATGACCACATTTTCTCAAGAGAGTTTTACATTAGTGTATTTTTTTTCTTCCTGACTGTATCATCCTAAACTCTTCATAAACAAAATTCAGAACTTGCAAATTACAATTCTGTTTCTTTATCACTTAAGTGGAAGCAGTTTCCATCTCATGAACCAGCTGAATTTTAAAGCTAACACTATCAAAGTCATCAGCTATTAAATTCAACAACAATACACTAACAATTTCAATGGAAAACATGGGCATAACTAAGATCCAATCCTGGATTCAAAATTTTAGTCTATAACTGCACGTACATAAAGTGGGAAGATTTAGTTTCATCTAAGAGTTACATTTTACAGCAAGGAGAATGTTGCAACTATCTACCACGTAAAGTTCAGAAGCTGGCCATTTACAATTAATTTATTTTGGTTCAGTATCAATAGGGTAGCTACCAGAAATTAACAGATGACAACCCCCTTTGTCAAAGGGAGAAAAAAGAGACAAAAGAAAAAAGGAAAAAAAAAAAAAGAGAGAGAGAGAAAATAGAGCAAAGAAAAAAGAAAAAGAGAGCAATCATGAAAAAGAAATTATAATACAATAAAAAAATCACTAGTAATCATTCATACCCAGTTAATTATCAAAACATGCCCCAATTCTTATTAAAATAACATACTCATAGCTAGCTCACAATCACTGTTTACATTCCAAGATAATTTACAAGCGCTTTACAACTGCATGTTTCAATAACCTTACAAGGACTTTTATTCCTCTGTGGAAACAGAGCATTACAAAATGTCAAACTTGTTGCAAAACCGCTGATGAAATTGTGAATAAAATCATCTCTGCTAAAATTCCACCAAAAAGACATGCTATATAAAAAAGAATTAAAGCATTCCTCCCATGTGAACATTTCTGCTTTGCAAAAATATGTTTAAAAAATTTATGTAAATAATACAGGACTGTTTTTTTCCAGTTCTATCATCAACTGTTATTTCACACACTGGAATCATATTTCACTGTATTGAAGGTACGGAACAAATGCACCAAGGCCTAAACTTGTATTTTAATGACTGGATTACTGTATTATCATCATGACAACTGCATACAAGAATATAAAGATCTCCTTAAGTGACATGCACTGATTTGACTGCCTTGCTTTCAGTTACATTCAGAAGACTTCTAGATTTTACAACCTCCAAACATAAATGAAAAAGAAATGTTCTCATTTTCAAAATAGTCAATATTCTGAACTTTTAAGAAAGGTTTTTGAACACGTAAGGTGAGCAAGATCGTTCCTAATGGGAGCAATCCTGCTGTTAATGAAAACTTTGCCCTCTATTTTGCCTTGCAGACTGCTGAACACACATTCCAAGGGAACTGTAAGCCATCAGTAGCCCAGACACCATCAAAACTCGGGACACTCTAAGCAAACAAAAACTTAATCATTTACCACACTTCTTGATTTCTTCAAACAGATTCTGGCAATTTGCAAGCTCCCATAGTATTCCCATTAGGCATATCTGAAGCACTTACACATAAAGCTAATTAGGCAAGAGGGCACGCTACTAGCCAGGACACATCCCCCAAAACCGCGGAAGATATGCTCCCAGAACTCTACCACAGTGTGAAATCCCCCCTGCTCCTCTTCCCTACCCTTTTTCTCCAGGGTAATTTCCCCTCACCTCTAGCCCTCTGTGCCCTCTCACCTGCCCAAACCCCTCTAATTAAAAGCAAACCTATGGCAGAAAATGCCAGGAGCAACTCAAAGCCAAGTAAAAGAAGATATCACATACAACAGCAAGTTCCTTGCTGCAAAATGTCTCTCGGAATGAACCAACTCCATAGGAGCACTCCGAGTCAGTTTGCTTTCATAAAAAGAAAATAACGAACTGATAGATGCTAAAGGGAAGGAAAGCCTCCTTCAAGCTATGGAACATACACAGTAGCATCAAATTGCTACTCTGCCAGCTGTTTGGCTCTAAGAGCAAATTCTGAGGAAAAAAAACCCACAACTCAAAGCTACCTAAGGCTTCAATACACAGGTTAGTAGAGTGCAGTCCACAGGTATTCCTGTATAAATAATACACTCCAAGGCAAGGTTTGCCAGTGCTGTCTGGACAGAGACCTGCTAAGTATCTAACTTTGTTTGACTGCAAGTACAGGAAAATTTTAAACACAACAAAAGAAAACAACAACAACAACAAAGCACAACTATTCTGATGACAAAATCTCTTCCATAAGACAGCCCAATAAGACTGGCACACTCTGGAGAGATATGGAAAAGCAGTTTTTTCCCTCCTCAAACAAAGGAAGAATTAAAACTTAACTTGCCAGCAGCAGTGTAAAGCTGTGGCTCGTCTCAGTCTCCAAGTTCCCACACGTGTACCTGGTCCTCCATTACCCTGCTCTTCATGAAAATATCAATGGTTACTTAAAATGAGGCAAAGGGGGATGTAGGCTCTGTACAGATGCAACTAGCTACATTGTGTAAATAACAAGATATAGGTCTTCGGGGAATATTGTTGAAAACGTGCCACGTGCTGCAATTACATGCAGTTTTTTTTTTTTTTTTTTTATTTACCCCAGCTTCATACAATCTCCAAATGAAGGTGCACCTAACCAAAGCACTCCAGCAACACAACTGGAGATTTGTCTTACATGTTTGGAGCAAGTCACTTGGCCTCTCCATGTTCCTGTTTCTCCATCTGTGACACTTCACAGAAAGCTTGAGAGGCTTAATTTATTAGCAGCCTGCCAAGTGCTTTAGACAAGCGTGTTACTAAAGCATTAAAGCTGTGTTGACTGGTTCTGAAAGGGTAAACCATTAGTCAAATCAAAATAAAACCAATGATATCCTTAAAAGAAGGCTACACTTTTTAACTGCAGAAGTATCATGTTTACCTTATTCACCTTTATAGAAAAAAAATCTCCAGAATTTAGGTATTTTATTACAGTAGGACGTGAGAGGTCTGACTTTCTTCTGAACCCCCTTTTCCTCCATTTTCTGTTACACACCTGTAGGAGGTGATAAGCAGAGAGAAACAAAGCAGTAATGCCAAATGAAAGCGACATGTGCCCAGCCAGACTCACAGTCCCCAGGCCCCAAGGGAAGACCTCTGCACACCAAGACCTGTCAGCAATCTTTAACTGACAGGAGATGTCAACTACAGGTCACCTGATCATGGCAGAAAACAGTCTGGATGCTAACACAGACAAGGGCAAACCGTTCCCAGCACCTGTGAAAGACAATATATTAGATACTGGCAGTGAACACTATTTAAGCACTAGACTTCTTTCAAAGCAGTATCCACATGGAAATTTTGTATCTATACAAGCCCAAGGTTCAGGCTTTCACTGTTTTTTAAGTGTTGCTTTTGCTACAATATCACTGAGAGAATTCTCAGAAGCCATCCCTAGCAAGGGAAACAGTCCACCTAAAATACTGACAATGGACAAGGATCATCTAAAAATACCAGCTATATAATACAGACACATATTGACCAACTCCCAAACACTAGTTCCACTTAAGAGTATATAATATATACTTTTTATAGCTAAAGCCAGTTGCTATAAAAGAGACAGCTGAAACAAAATAAGAAATCCAAGAGAGACTGATAAATAACAGTACAGACTTCTTGCAATTTTTCTAATTATTAAAACATGAATAGCCAAATAAAATAAATTTCTCCAACATACCACAAAATAAAACCAGCTTTCATTTAGGCAAAAGACCCCCAGCACACTGTATAGAAGCTGTAACATCAGATGAGGGAACGTAACTGATGCCTTGAAAGAGGGTCATTTTGAACCACCAGATACTTAAGAAAAAAATCTCAAAACTAAAAAGCAAACATGATTACAGAGAATTTTCTAAATATATGAATATACATATACACATATAGATATATTTTTAGGATATCTGCTGTAATCCACCTGTAGATTTTCAGCATACAAATACGGCAATACTGCAGTGCCATCCTTCATCTTGTTCTTGCTAACCTTTTTGTGTCTTTTAGATCTTTTTCAGACTGCAAATGTGTATTTGTACTACACTTTCCTGCTAGTTTAGCCAGCACACAATTTAAAAGATGGCCTGATGCAACTGTCAGGATTGTGCGCTAGCTCTCCACATCAGCATGAAGTGTTTCAGTCCCACACTTCCAAGCCCACACTGAAGAACCTACCCTGCCTACAG
This sequence comes from Pelecanus crispus, assembly GCF_030463565.1. Classification (NCBI taxonomy): domain Eukaryota; kingdom Metazoa; phylum Chordata; class Aves; order Pelecaniformes; family Pelecanidae; genus Pelecanus; species Pelecanus crispus. The sequence continues at coordinate 15,941,092 of NC_134643.1, forward strand.
CATCCTGAAGAGTCACTATAGTAAAAGTAACATTTTTGCCTCCTGACAGGTCAGCGTGGCTCTCCCAGCAGGTGACTGGCAGTAAGAAAGTAGAGTTTCAGTTCAATCAGATGTACAGAGATGGAAGCACTCCTGTCCTGGAGCTGGCATCTGACCTATGTGCCATATTGAGTACACACTGTTTAGCAAGAGCTAATGGGCTTCTTCACATTGCTGCCATTCAGGACGGGAACTCCTCTGGTGCAAGTGACTGCTGTCATTTGTCTCCTGCAGAAGCACACCTTGACATTTTGGTAAGGGGAGTGGGGAAGAGAGGAAGGGCTTCTTCATCATCAGTAGACATCAGATAGAAACGCGTGGTTCAAGATGCCCTGCCTTTTTATAGGCAGGACACTGACACAAAAAGCCAAGGAAATACTCAGAATGGTTTAGTGCTGTCATGTGCTATATGAGGCTCTAAAGCTCTGCAGCTTGTTTCTCCTGAAGCAAGCACAACTTTTGGAAGATGACCGTCCTGATCCATTTAGACTTTGAGACTGTGGCATGACAACCTACAGCATGATTTTTTTCAACACGTACTTTGTTCCTGTAGAAGGCCAATGAGAAATAAGAACTTTGGAGCTGTCAACTTCCAGCTTGAATAACAGCCATGAGGAACACTACCTCACAGGAAGGTGAAGCCTTGAGCTTTCTACAGTACAATGGAGTTTCCATACATTTTGAAGATCTTTATCTGACAGCAACAGTGAGATAGATCTGCCTAATACACAGTCCATCAAACCACTGCCTTGGCTGGTCACACCATGCAGGTAGAATAACTTTGTCTGACCGCTTCCTCCAGTTCTTAGTGAATCTGCCCCTACTGCAGGGTATCAGTCTTCTTGAACTCCTGCTTTCAGATTAGAAATTACCCTGTCTAGTGCCTTATGTCAAAGCAAATATCATCTTTTGTTGTATTTGTCACAGCCTCAAATACAATTTACCTGAATGCAGGTATGGATTAAATGATGCTGGGAAGGTTAAGTAGACCAAATCATCTGCTTGATCTGAGCAGGGTTGTTAGTATTCTGCAGAAAATACTGGCCTAATGGCAGATCCTGGCCTAATCCAACATTTGTGAAATTGTGGACAGAGGGATCTACATAGCGAGGGGACCATGACAGGGACACTCAGTCAAAACATTTGGTCCAGCTCACTACACAGGTAACATACTAAAGGTGACTTCAAGTGTAAAATTCTAAATATTTTGTAACTATGCAGCTAAGAACTGATGGATCAGACACCTGTCAAGCTGTGCCACCTTGTTACAGGCAGCAACAAGAAACTGAGGAAGATTCAGATTCCCTGGAACTTTAGAACCCCCTCATGGTACTACTACAAGGTAGCACAGGACATGTGTGACCCTGTACATTCCCGACCAGAAATAGCCTGAGCTCACGCACAGAGAATTCACACGGCTCTAGAACAGAACACATCTTCCAATTCACAGTTTGTTTTAGCCTTTCCAACTGCAGGGGTGGGGGGAGAAGATCTATTCTGCAGTCCTGAAATTCTTCAGGTTTTTGTTGGGTGTGTAAGCCCCAAAACCTAACATTTCACAAAAAGAAATCCAATATTGTATATTTTCTTTTTCAGAACCTCAATTCATGCCGCCTTCTTTTACAAGTTTTTGGAGGCAGCAATATGGGTAAGTGGATGAGGGAGGAGAATTTATAAACTTGAGATGCAGCACATTTGCTTTCCACTTATTTTGTATACAGTGCTTACAAGAGTTACAGGACCACTGACACTGGGGAAACCTCTGAAAGTGTGTCTTCACTGAAAGTAGGTTAGGTGCTTCCTTTAACCCCACATACACAACATCTCTCATCTAAGTTGAACGGTACCTTAAATCAGCACTGACTGGCCTTGCTGTGGGTGTAACCAAGAGAAAAGGTGACCCTTTCACTCAAACTGATGATGATTTTACAACAAAGAGGCAAACTAAATGATGCAAGTGCTAATGCCCTTTAAAAGATTCCTACTATTTCTTTTGCAAAACCAGGACAAAAAGAGTTCTCACACAATTCATTAGAAATTACAGAGCCTCTTACCTTACCATAAAGATTGACCTGTTACATCCTCATAAATCCATGGACGAGAAGGCAGCACCAGGAAAAACATGTTAACAAAGGTTGCTTTGCAAACGAAGTAAAAGACGACGTTCAGGCCCAGGTGTCAGTTCCATGAACTTACAGTGAGAAGGCACAAACTATCTGCAATGCTTCTAAGAAGGCTAACAGTTATATTGGTAAATTACTAAGTTATGCTTAGAATTAATATTTGCATTTTTGATTACCAGGAAAATATAAAGCAAGAATGGAAAGTGTTACTTCCTCTTTTACCTGCTATTAAAGGACAGTCCCTTCTCACCCATTCCGCTAGAAAGCTGCCTTTTTGCTATGATCACCTCATCTTTCACATGAGCTTCTCTTTTAACAAAAGAAGCATTTAACATGCATGAAATTTTAAGGAGGAGAGGAATTAAGAACAAAAATCTTATGATCTGTGCTGAATTTCTATGTTAAAACAGGCCACAGAATTTCATCACGTTATTCTAACTTCAAACCCAAGCTTTCTGGCTGGCTAAAGCATCCTTCCTGGGAAAGCACCAGGGCCTTATGCGAGGATTTTGTGCAACAGAGGGTCTACAACATCCCTTGATAAGCTGTTCCTATTTAATTCTATCATTAGAAAAGTGCACCTTATTTCTAGTCTGAACTGATCTCGCTTCAGCTTTCAGCCATGAGAATCCCCTTAATCTAGCTAACAAAGAACCATCTAACTGTCAGATACCTTCACCCTGTCTAAGTACTTACAGACTTATCAGGTAGCCTCTATCGCCTGTTGATAAACTAAATAGATTGAGCTTCTTAAATCTTCCATTCTAAAGCTGATTATCCAGACCTCAAATTAATGTAGATTTTTCTGAACCCCTTCCAGTTTTTCCAGCACCTGATGTGCACACCAGAACTGGGATACAGTATTTCAGTAAAGCTGTATAAAAAGCAGTAGTATTCACCTCCCTCCTACTCTCGCAGTCATGCACTTTCAGCCTTCTTCGGGACTGCTTTGCACAGGGAGTAATACTTAATCAACCCTCTAAGGTAATTCTTGCTTCCCTACTTACATTCTAGACAGAAGTTCTTCCTAGCACAACAAATTCAGAATGGACCATGACCAAATTTACTTCCGTTTGTTATAAAGAAAAATATGTGTATTTTTTAACCCCAATTGCATAAGGTCTATGTATGATGGAATGCATGAATTCAGTGCCTGTATTTTACAAGAGAAAAACTGCAGAGAAAAAGATTACATTGCAATCATGTAACAGTTACCCAATTTAAAGCTGCCTCTTTAAACTACTATTTCATTCAATAAACTCACCACTCCCAGCCTATTTCGCACTACGGCGTTCTGATGCTCACTTGTATGTTCACCTCTTGAGGTGCTGGGTGGCCACAGCAGATTTTGTTTTCAGCAAAATCCAGTGGGCACAACGAAAGATTGCTTCAGGCTAGAGGCAGTGTTCTACCAGACAAAAGGCAGAGCTGCAGGCCAGTCATGGAGGATTTGCTAATGTTATAAATCTACCCATGTAGTGAAAATTAATTGCCAGTTATAATCTTCAATTACTACTGTATCACCAGCTAGTTTCCCTCCCTATCTTGGATGAAAAAAGAACCCAAGTAAAATCATGAAGTATCTAGGATGACCATTTCCACAAACAGAAACAAGAAGCAAACTGCCAAAAAAAAAATCAAAATAGAGATTATAAGATCATATCCTATCTGGTAAAATATACATCTGGCAAAACACCTGCTCACTGGCAGAACAGGTGCAGAAAAGAAGATGATGCTAGCAATGTCTGCACAGGAAAGGAGGAAGCAAACTAGCTTTTGGAGCAGTAACATCAAATTCTACTTTTAAGTAATTTTAAAATGATAGAAAAGCACCATACTAGTATTTGTGGTGACTTGCTAAAATATTGTGAAGTACTGTGGGTTTTTTGCTATAACAAGAACTAGCCTATTCTCATAAGCTTGGTTTGGGTAACTGTTCTTTGGTAGAAAGATTAACCCCAACAAGATATTTCAAAATATGGCAGTCTTTGATTGTTGCTCAATTTTAATGAGCAAAATTTGATGCCAATGGGAGCATCATCTTTTGGAAACCAGTAAACAGAGCACTACTGAGTATGCCATGACCTCTCACAGGGAAAGGTAACGTACTTTGGTCATTTTGCCTTTTTTTTTTTTTTTTTTCTTTTTGTAAATAAATACATTCTATGTACCTGTAGACTCTTTGTAATCTAGAAATAAGGTATGGTTCCTTTCCTTTCCTTTCCAAACCATTATGCAATAACATATTTCAGGGAGGACTGGATTATACCCTATCAGTACACAGTAGGCTTTCAGCGTTCTTTCATTTAATTCCAGTGCGGTAGGATTAGGCATTCAGCAGCAGCCATATTTGCGTTCAAACATGCCCCCGCCCCCTTTCAGTGACAAATGGATTAATTTCTGCACATATGTGGTAGAACACTTTGGGCCTTTTTCCAATGAAAGGTGATCTGCAAACATTATCAGTAGTCAACTTGTTTATTCTCACGATTTCTTCCCATTCACTTGCTCCCTCTGCCTCTCCTCACACTGCTAGGTGGGCTGTAGGCAGGAATCACATTTCATACCTTTCCTCTGGATATACACACACTGTCCCGACTATTTTTCAAAGCCGCTTTAATACATGATTTTGAACACAGGGGAAGTCTCACAACCTCATAGTACTAAAATGAACAAGCTTTTAAAAGCACTTCTTCTGTATATTATTTTCATAGCGCACTCTGAAAAAACAGAAATCTGCCATGAAAAGCCCACATTCAAGGGGTTCTCCTGCAACAAATTCAAACTTCAGAGGAATGTGGACACAACAGACTCATTCTAAGGTTCAAAGTCCATAATAAGAGTCAGAGCTGCTTAGAATTTTGCATGTTATCTGTCCTCTGATCCTGTAATACACAAACAAATGGGCATAAAAGAACTAATACAAAAGACGGAGTATGAAAGAATGACAAATGTTGCACACAATGTGTTTCTTCACTTTTTGCCTAGTATCAAAATTAGGGCACCATTCAAGAGAACAGATGAGGTTGAAGCCTAATAAAAAAGGGAGCGTTTAAGTATTTGGAGAACAGAGGGCGTGTTTAGGGAACAGAGTTAAGGAAGGTTTAGATTTATCTTTCAATATTTATGTTATTTTTGCAGTTTGGCAACCACAATTAGTTTCGCTTTCCAGCTCCAAGACATTAAGACAATATTAACAAAACAAATAAACTGCTTTCACTAGAAATCTGTTCTGTACACTACTTTCCTGTGCACTATACTCCCAGCTTCGATGTCTCCTTCCTCCACATCAACTAGTTATTCTCTACCTCCTTCAAATTCCTCCTTAAAATAGCTGTCTGCATGAAATTTTTCAACATTCATAGACTTGTCTTCACAACACACACTGCTTATGGCTTTGTCTGAAGCGCATTGTAAGCTCCCTGAAATACAGACCATATCTTACTGCTTTTTAGAGCTACTACTTTTATACATGTTACATTATTTGAACATGTTACGCATCTCTTTAGAACTTTTCCAAATGTATACTTAATAACAAAGAATTAAAAAAAAAAAAATCATCCCACAAAAACACATTCAGGATAAACTCTTACCTTCCAGGAAAGTGATAAAAGTTTACAATAGCTTTGATTTGCCAAAAAGCTTGGAAAACAGTCAGAATAGTGACATATTCTTTTCAAGACAGTATTGTCTTGAAAAGCTGGAAACAATAATAAATGCTGCAATATGAAACTTGTAGGATTGCCTCCTTTAGAGATGCATTCAAGAATATTTTTTTCTGATGAACAAGAAACCCGAAAATATGTAAAGCTGTATTACCTCTTTCAAAATCTAAATACCTACAAGGCTTGGTAACGTTCACACCCAGTGTGTTGCTAGTTATCAGAGTAGCTGAAGAAAACTTACACCAAGCACAGAATGTACAAAGACTCTATTAAAAGCACTATACACACAGCTCACCATAATTTCAAGAGCTTACACATTTTTTTCTCCCATTTCTCCGTATATTTTTCCATTGCCATGCATTCAGTTTCTTAGTATATTTGCTCAAGATTTTCCAAGTCTTCTAAAAAGCCAAAATAAAACAAAAGCATGAATATAGAACCAAAACTTTATGACAGCACACAAAAAACCCCTGAGAAACCCTGAAGAGAAAAATCTGAATACTCTTTTTTCTTTCCTTTTTGCTCAGTAACTCTGCAAAACAACGCGTATAAGCTGTTGGGGTGACTGAACATTGATAACATACAGGGACAGGCAGAAAGTTGCTTGGGAAAGGAAGGCAAGGGAATGGGTAAAACCTTCCAAGTCAAAGGATCAGCTCAATCCTCCGTGCGTGAGCGAACAACTCTTTCCTGCAGCATTCTCCTCTTCCTGTCTCTTTCCTCATACAGATGTTCAGTTAGATGTTTAGATCTACTAAAGAGATCCAAAAACCTGAGGTTAACTTCTTAAACACTGAGGAGCCTGTATCATGAATGACAGCCATTCCATAGAACACCTCAAAAATCATTAAGTCCTGCTTTCTCAGGGAAAGGAAAAAAAAAAAAAAAAAAAAAAGTGCTGTATCATAAAGCATGCCTGCCTGTAGCATGCAGACAGCAACAAGCTTGCTTTGTCCTGCAAGGCAAGCAAAAGCCATACAGTGACGTTTACTGCAGCACCGCACCCAAGCTCTGATGATACACTGCACAGTACGACATTAGCCAGGGCCCAGTCCATGGTAATGTAATCCTATGGCCTTGTCTCAGCTCTGGAAGCAGGAAGCACGAGTCAGTATCAGTATGTGACAGATCACATAGCTAATATTATCTACTTATGATGCACTGCAAAGAACAGAACTACTGAGCTAGAAACCAGCAAGCAAACTACTTTCATGTCCGTCACGTGATGCGATAGATATGACCAGTCACCAAAGCACAGAAGCATTCTGCTGGCACAGAATGCCATGGTCTACACACTCTTCTCTCTCCTTGGAGAAAAGGCAATATTCTCTGGATTTCTCCAAAATGCTGCTCTTCTTAAAGGCTTTGAACTTTCTCAAAGGCATGTTATGGATTCAAGCATGGCGCTGTCAGCCAAAAGTGCCAGCAGCCTTCTCTCCAGTCATCTCCAAAGAATCTTTCATCCGAGAACCTGACCCAAAGGCTGACCTGGCATATACTGAATGGCATCAATTTACTCACTCAGCACTGCTCATTATTCCCATCCCATTATTTCTGATACACAGAACTCCATCCTCTTTCATGCTGACAGTATTTTTTGCTCTTTTTGTTTCCACCTTGATGGTTTTTGCTTCTCCTTCCCATGACTAGGTCCAACTCGACCAATCCTGAACCCACACTCATCTTAAATATCCGTTTCCTTTGCTTTATTCTTGATTGTCCTAGAATTTGCAGTGGAAAAGGAAACCAATCTGGAAATGAGGTTATTGCACATTTTCTCCCTCTCTCCTGATGCTTACTAAGCTGTGCCATTCCTCCAGTTGCGTGGAACCCACACCTGCAATTTCAGCCTTTTTTTCCTCCTACTTTTGACTCACTCCTCAAACCTTTTCTCTTGTATCCATTTCCTTCTCCACAATAGAATGCAAATATTTATCCCAAGAGAAAGCCAGAAAACATAATAATTTCACATTCTCTGTTCCCACTCCCTTTCTCTTCCTTACAGCTCTCACTTCTTCCTCATACCACAGCTACAACACACATCTGTCCCACTCTTTCCACTTGCCTCACATCACCCCATACCTGGAATCTCCTTTCTCCTCTTGCTCTGACAGAACAGCAGGACAGCCAATCAGTCTTTCCTATGTTTGGAAAGACTTGCTTCTCTAACTACACCTCCTTCTATCTTTCCTTCACCTTTAAGCTCATTATGAACTGTTTGATAACAAATTACACTTTTAATGTGTCTCTAACTTCAGCCTGAACTCCCTTTAGCTGTCCCTTGCACTCCACCGAAAGTATTTTCACTAGAATGTCCAAAAACCTTTTACTATTGCAACGTCAAAAAAAGTTAATCATTTTCATCATCTATAACACTTGTGCGTTTTTCATAAAAATTAAATGCATTTCTCCATTTGAAGCGTTCACTCTCCTTTTCTGATTTCCATGACTCTACCCTCTCCTGCTTCCCTTCCTCCCTGTACCAACCCCTTCACAGGTCACTGGAAGGCTCCTTATTCCTCCTTTGTCTTCTGGTAAGGTTCCAGTGAGCTACATCTTTATACCTTATGTCTGGGAACTTCACCCACAAACTCAGCTCCTAAAGAGACAGGTCTCAGAGTAGATTTATGTCTAAACATAAAATCTCAGCCTATCTTTCTGACACCTCTTGCCACTGAGTAGCTGTCAGCTTCAGCTCAATAGAGCTAGAACAGAACTTAGATCTCACCTCTCCCACCCTCTTTTCTCCACCTCCTTTCTTGATCACTGTGGACAGCATTATCATCTTGCCCATCATTCAGATATGAAATACTATGTCATCTTTGACAATGACTTCTCTCTTGATCCGTTCATTCAGGCTACATCTATATCTAAATGATTCTTCCCGTGTTGCAACCTTGGGACAAAGTCTTCTCTAAACATATTCAGCGCTAAATGTTTCTCTGGGCCGTCATCTCACAGTAGTTACCAAAATTTTCTTCTTTTTTGTCTTGACAAACATTATCCTGCTTGTTCACACTGTTCCAAAAGCTTCTTCTATATTGTCATACTGATCTACCATTATTCTCTCTGCATCCTTCTACACACAATCCTCCATTCCAGCTTTAAACACTGTGAAGGACTCACCTTTGCTTTCCAGGCTCCTCTGTCTTACCTACGCTACCCTGTCCACATCCTACTTGCTGTCACACCATTTTCTCACATTTCTAGTTGGCTCATGATGCGAGTATCCATTTACTAAGCTTTTAACAACCAGCTTGTATTTTCATTCAGGCCAACTTCCACACTCGAGTAAGGATACCTTCCAAGATCTTGCAAAACTACTTCACTGCCCTCCGAACATCACCTTAAAGCTTTCCTTGCCACAGTTCTAAGAAAGCCACCTTAGCTTAGGCTAAAGTCTACCACCTATCATGTTGAGCAACTAAGTGCTTTTGTTTGTCAATATTAAAACTCCTGCTTTGTCATATATTAAAAAATTAGTTCTCCGCAGCACAATGATTTCACAACACACACATGCACACGCCCTTCCTCCCTGAGCTGGTACCCTGCACAGCAGCGTCTAGTCTCTGATGGGGCTGCTAGGCATTACAACCATGCAAATAATAATACTGCCTCCCCAATCACGGCAGTAACAGATAAATTACTTATATTCATCCAGATCATTGTCCTCTGACTGTCTCCATTATCAGCCCCAAACAAAAAGGTTTTGGCTCTGCCAGTGGTTGTTCTGGTAGCGTGGGTCCAACAAACTTTTCAGATTTCAATCATCAGTATCATCCTGTCTCAATGAGACACAACCAAGAGCAGCTTAAAAAATAACTAGATATGCTAACTACCACCTGATAATCTATGTAATCTGGACAATCACAAGTGGCCAGCCTAAAGGCCACTTGAGGACAGAATACCTATCAGAGATTCAAAGATGAACACACATGATGAATTACACTTCCATACATCTCTGCTTCCGTTCTGACCATTTCAGCTCAGAACAACAAGCTGAAGTCACCTCATTCTGCCACTGGAGAGGTCCAGTCCATCCTGTTTTGTCTTGGTAGAGAAGACACTTCTGATAAACCTGTCAACAACTATTACGTATATGACGTTAGCAGTGTTCAATCCAAATATAACTTCAAATTCCCAGTCTCTGCCCACCCTTATGTCTAGCCCCCTGCAGCAGGAAAAGGAAGAGAAAGAATGACTGGGCAGAAAACATCAAACACTCTATATTAGAGAAAAATTATAAACCAAACAAACAAAGAAAAGAGCACAGCAAAGATCACCACACAGAATCAAACCCCATGAACTCTTGCCCTTTGCCAGTCATTCTTACATCTTGATGTAACTTCATCAGTCACCCTTCTGTCTCTTCTGCTGAACACCTGCTCCAAGGGAACGGAAAGGGAAGCAAGTCTAAACCCCTTGTGTACTGTGAGCAGCTCTGTCACAATACAACTGCTTCCGTTTTACAGATGATTCAGGAGGGGCCTGGGGATTAAGTGAAACTGCACTAGACGTACATTGGTACCAGCAGTTGTGCAGAACCTAGAACTTTTGTCTTCGAGTTCTTTGCTACCTCTGGCTGATATTCTTTCTGGTCTGGGAGAACTCCACTTCTTTTTTGCCAAACACCACACATTTTATAAATACACGCACACAGAAACCAAAAAGCAGCAAGACCGAACAATTCTAAATTCTAACTGCTGTCAAGAACACAGATAAATAGGAAGATGTGTTGGGCTTAAGGGCTGTATTATTAATATAACTTAGCAAATTATGAAAGGAAATTGCTGAATAATAAACACAACATTTCAGAAGTAAGGAAGGCATCTCTATTTCTATTGAATACAAGACCGAGAGCAACCAAAAAGACCCCTTCTCCAGCAACATCAGTGGCTTTAAGCATGACTTTTAATAAGCCATACAACAAGTTATGAGAAAACCACTCCCTTGAAATCATCAACATTCAACCATAGAAAGGGATACAAAAAAAAAAAAGAGATAAATGATGCATGCAATAGTTGATTTTCCTTTGCCCCACATTGGTCTTAAGTAACTGTGCTGGATTCCATCTCCAATCTGAGTCAGCTTAGACAGCTGCACAGCACCACGATAAAAAATTGGATCATTTTACTCACATAGCCTCTGTCTTTCTTATCCAGCAAAAGAACCATCAAAGACTTCTTGCTATAGACTTGCTGAGACACCTCTGTCAAACACTCTTACTGCACCATGACAGCATTTGCCACAGGTTTTTTGGCATATAAATTACCTAAAGACACCAGGTTCACCTGGTATCTTGCACCATTAACTCCTGAATCGGCTTTTTCAAGGACAAGCTGAAGAACTTGTGCACCAAGTTGAACTTGGAAGACAGAGAGATCCAGTAACTTAATCCATGCCTGTATAAACTGAAAATCTTTCTTGCTAGTTATTCCAAAATTACTCTTAATAACAAGTTGTCATGGCACTCATATAACCTTATGGTGGAGTAAACTGTTCAAGAAATACTCATATCTATACACTATTTTTACTGAAGGTGATCTTTCCTAATAATGCATGCAGTGTTATAAATCTAAACTTCCACTGGGACTACCAGAAACTTACGCTTTCTGCCCACAGGACCTGTGATCCACAACTTAAACAAAATGTGATTTGAAACATGTTTTCTATAGGATTTTCCACCACTTCCATCTCATACACCTCAGCCTTGGTTAAATAGCTAACATTTTTTGCCCCAAAGGTAAAACAGAACCTGATAATGTCCTAATTTTTAATTAACTAGGAACAAAAGGCCCATTTCAAGGAAATTACTCCATTTCACAGTGGAAATGGTTCAACTCTTGTGTAGTCTTTTTCTATACATGGAAACCTATATTTAATCTATAAACTATTAACCACAAACAGAGGCAGATCAACAAGAAAACACATGTGTTTTTATATCTCAATCAAAATTAGATAGAACAAGTCATTTCACTTTCTGTGGTGACAACAGGGCTTGGGGTACACTCTAGTAAACACGTCATTTCCCTCTTTCTCAAGTACTGTTATAAATTACAACAAGTAGCAGGAATGCCAGAGACAGATCTTTAGTGACAGTGCTGTCAGTTGACAGAAAACCTCATATGGTTTCCCCACCAGCATTCAAAAGAAGTACCTTAAACTACAGGAGATCTAACCTCTTCAGAATAACAGTTGCACAAATACTGGGAGAAAAATACGTGCCACCTAACAAAACCAGAATTTTTAAAGCAGTCATTTATAGAACAACAGTTTTAGATGCATATTCAAAAACATCAAAATCCTCATTCAAAACACAGAATGTCTGATCAGAGAGCATTACCATTACTCCACTCTTTTTATCCAGTGTGTGGGTTGATGAACTAAAGGACAGGTTTCAGAAAATAACTATGTAACTATGAGGATAAACTACAATTCTGACTAAATTTCTGGGCACTATCATACATAATGTTTCATTCTTCCTCCGTCACCATTACTTGAGACACATTAAATGAGGTGACAGCCACAACCAGGAGCCACGCCACCCCCCTGCAGAAGCTGTCCATGAAAAAAAAAAAAAAAAAGAAAAAAAAAAAATCGGACTCAGATATCATGCACTAAACTGATCAGGCATTTGAACACCAGAATGCACACCAGAATTCAATCCCACCGTCATTTCTCATCCTAAAGAAAACCCCCGGGGGGATCTTTGCTCATTATTCTTATTCCCAGCATAAAGCTAAGAACGGTAAGAAAAAGTTTCTCTTGACAACAGCCACAGTTTTGTACCCTGCCAATTCTCAGTTCTTTCGTTCATCAAGCTCCACCTGAATATTACATCTGTTTAAGAACCAGTATCTCTGGAAGACTTTATTAGCTTACAGGGAAGAGAAAGAAAATTATACAACATTCACCCCTCTCTTTTGCCCACTGCAAAACCAAACCCAAAACCAACCCCAAATTACCAGCTAAGGTGGTCTAAATTCAATAACCTCACCTCTTTCTTCTGGGGTAAGCGTTTAAAACTTTGTTGTAATTTTCTTTCCCCTCTCAGCCCTTTCCAACATTCCCTACCACCACAAAAAGGTGAAAGATTAAGGCGGCTAAGAAAAACAAGAATGTTTTATTCTTAAGTTTTTGTTTGGTATGTTTTTAAAGGAGACAAGCAGCACCACTGGCAAACCACTAATAAACAAGCAAACAAAAAAATTACAATAAAAAAGATCGACTCCAATCCCTGTGCTTACATTAACCAGCTGTTTTTGTCGTCTTCTCTTCTTTCACAATCTCCTCACAAATTATTTTAGTTCTCTTCCTCTTGCTTTTCATAAAGTAGAATGTTGTATGCTACATGCTTTTTTTCCTACACAAGTGTTCCCTACCATCTCCCAACCTCCTTAACATCTTATTTTTCCACGAAGAATGATAAAATCATCAACATATTTTTCTGAAGAATAAAAAAAATACTAAAAGCAAAACTAATCAGTATCCCTTTAATTTTGTTCTGGTGTTCCCAAAGGATTTACCAAAAAGCTTTCCATCAGATATTTACATGAGAAGTCAAAACCAGAAAAATACATTGTAAACGACTATCCAATAGATTTAGAACTCCAGTTTGCATGTGTAATCATCAAGTAAAATGGTCAAATTTGGGGCTGCGCAATAAGGATAGAGAATCTCGAATTCTATCACAACACCAGAAAAACAGAATAGAATTTTTTATGTAACATCCTTAACACTAAACAATAATGAGTCAGTATGGTTAGTGAAAAGATTACCTAAGACAAAACACACACATCGTCAGACTGAAACCTCAATAATACAAACCCACTGAACTGAGAAACTGCAGTTGACTATGACACCAAGTACCCAGATATAGATCTAAATCCCATAGGTCATACTTAACCCTGCTATAGTTCACGAAGATACACAGGATATCTTTTGCTCCTTTACAGCCTGTGCCTACCTAGAAATACTCCCGGCACTTAATGTCTGCACATTTGCTAAACCAATTATTAGGAAGAGTTCTGTACGTAAGACAACAAAATTCACATTCTTCTACTATTTCCTTAAACATTGTATAAAGTAAAACATATGCCTCCAAAATTAATCTAAATTCAGTTACAGGTTATGACTGATAATAAAAGATCACTGTACCTGTCTCAGGCATGCAGTTATTGTGACGTTCTACAGGACACAAGGCGTCAAACAAATATAGACTCCTTGTACTATGCATGCTATCTACAAGAAAATCTTCAGTTCTTCAAATATGCCATTCAACTTTTTAAAATTCAATACAAATTCTAAATGCTGCTCCAATTCTGATAACCCCTCTTTTAGCTAAGCCAGTTGGTTGGTAGTGATTTGTCAGATAAATTACACAATACTGTTTCTGCTTCCTGATTAGATAAGCAGATAAGTTTTTTTTCTGGTACAAACATTTATGCATAAAATCTTTCATTTTCTGTGAAGACTTGCAACTTTGTAATCCCCTCTCCCCAAATCTACATGCCAGCAGAAGTCAACCATGGACATTCTGCATTTGCTAAAGGAAAACATGAAGGAAGTATTAGCATGCAAAAAGCAATTCTGTCTACAAAACTGAACAAACGTTCAGGAAATTTCTCTCCCTCTGTGCTGCCTACATATACACTGTAGAATAAAGGAAAGCAGTAAGCAGTATTTCTATGTCTTTACTTCTGCCCTACAGATGGGGCACAGGGGGCACGTGGCCTCAGTGCATCTCTTGCATTACAGAAATGAACAGCACAGCCAGACTGCGACCCCTTTGCCCCAGGATGCGCTAAGAAGCATCAACTGCTTTGGCAGGCAGAGATTTGGCAGCGTTTCTCTGCACTATCATTGGGGAATGCTGCCTCCCAGGTCCCCACCTGGGTCAACAGGAGGAGGAAGAGCAGCCCATCACTCTAAACACATACAGTACACAACCAGAAAGGAGGCAGCAACGCAGGGATGAAGCTAGCTACAAGCATTTTTTGACATCTGACGTCATTTTTTTCTACAAAACCAAAGTGAACCACCTTGTCGTGGTCTGCAGGAGACAAATCTTCCCACCCCTTCCCCCCACCATCCTCTCCGCAAAGAGTTTCACTAGTCTAAAAAGGCAAAGGCTCCTTGCTTAACTGGTTACAAGGAAATGGCCACATAAATCCGGTCGTATCAACTCAAGTTAACAAAATGCAGACAAATACTACAAGAAGTAAATGTGATGAGATCAGATTTTACACTATCTTTATCAAACAGGACAGTAATTTTCGATACTTAAAGTCCTGTCCGTCTGTAATCCTCCAGTTAACCTTATACACGTAAAGTCTGATTTTTGTAAGACACGGCTTACAATCTCCTGGCACCACAAATGCCACAGGAAGGCCTACTCAAATAGATAAGATGGCAAAGAAAAATGAGTTGGGTTTGGTATTAAGACGTACCACGACCACAACCCTTGTCCATGAACAAAGCAAACAAAAAAAGTCAACGTCACACAACAGATGTGTGCGAGATCAGAATAAGCGCACAAACGTTTCTGCAAGTACGTGAGCAATGTTTTCTGCAGACCAATCTAACTCTTCAAATTTTTCCCCACCTTTGTTAATGAGGATAGTGAGGCTCAAGGAAGATTTACAGTGGGTGTTCAGACACACAGATGGGTGTGGTGAAAACACCTGTATTAACAGACTGCTTAATTGAGCACAGTAGAATTATTTCAACATACTAACTTATTCAAACTTCGTGAAAGTTCTAAGTGATCCAAAGCAAGTTACTACTTGGAAGCAATAAAATTCCTAAAGCTTTTTATTTTCTAAATATAACAGTCAGGTTTGGTTTTTTAAACTGTATTACAACGCAAGTACTATAAAAGCTAATAAGTGCTTCACACCTGTCACTATCATATTGTCAGCAATGAAATCACACTTTGTTTGGAAATAATTTTTCTGGACAGTAGGTTTAAATAGAGCTCCTTTGACAGAGTCTCTAACCTCCCCAAAACCAAACAATGAGAGACTAGGGCTGATAATCTAAACTGAATCGTTCTAGGAAACAATTTGCATATTAGGTATGACTAAGAGAAGGGATGCGCTTAGATCTCTGTGTCTCAGGTAAGCTTATAAGAAGAATTTGTGTTCAAGGACTTCTAGGCGCAAAACATTTTATCGCAACAAATTAAGCTGCTTATGAAGGCCAAGCTCCAGTAGCCAGATTTTTGTTCGATTACTTTCGAATCAAATGTATGCTCAACATTGCTGACAGACACACCAACTGTTTTGAGCCTTGAACCTTTTACCTATAAATATACTACACGAAAATCCCAGTTCTGCCTCTAACTTATTTTT
The DNA here is from genome assembly GCF_030463565.1 of Pelecanus crispus. Classification (NCBI taxonomy): domain Eukaryota; kingdom Metazoa; phylum Chordata; class Aves; order Pelecaniformes; family Pelecanidae; genus Pelecanus; species Pelecanus crispus. Next base: position 15,957,271 of record NC_134643.1, read on the forward strand.
GGGCTGGCAAAATAGAGAGATTCAGGCATGTAAGAATCAAGACAGGAAGACAATCAAGCTTGGCATCTCTATAAAGGTCTTTCAAAAGGGCGGTTTTACGGTAGTTTAAGTAATTTTATTTAATGTGTACTCCATGCAATTTTAGAGTTTATCACACAAATCTACGTTACTGATTAATTCATTCTTTTTTCAAGAGCTTGTTTAGAAAACATAAGATTCCTTTAAGCTGCCAAGATGCTCAAAATTAAACGCACGTGTAATGACAACTATAATATAACGAGAAACTTAACTTCATTTCAGAATATATATTATGACATTACAGGTAATAGCGGGATTTCTCTCAGCATCAGTAAGTCACACCAAAGTTTCACTACGATGGGATGGTTCATTATGAACTGACTTCACAAGAAATATTTCTCATGACAGAAAGATGGTATATGTATACGGCTTTCTTACCAGAACAGAAACAAACAGAAAGCTCCGTGAGAATACGTCCCAAACCATTTCACTAGCTGCATTAGGTGTTACCCCAGCGCGATGTTAACAACACGCGTCACAAACAAAACGTGTCAATTTGATTTGCCTACGCTCACCACTAAAGTTTCTCCTCTCCCAACTGACAGAACTGTGTCAGGCATGGTGTATTAGCAAATACCATTAGCCTGGAATTTGCCTGTTCATACCTATGGTACCAGAAAACCTTATGGCCCAAATGACCTATTATATTTGGTTTTGCACAATACGCATGGCTTAGCCTAACGTAAGATAATACCAGACGTTGGCCGCTCGGTTGACTGTAAGTCACGCTCAGCAGCGAGAATGAAAGAATAAAATGCGACTTGAGCTAAAGTGCACGAACTCAAAGATCGTAACAGACCATTTCCCTCCGCGAGTGAAAATGTTTTTCACTCCAGTCGCCAATGATAACGTAACGTTTAAAGTTGACGCACGGGTTTGTACGCTTATCTTCACGCAGGAGCAAGTGAAACGTTGCACCAAGAAAGGACAGGGTCTTCAAAAAAAAAATCCAATATGGCCACTGATGCGTAGTTGTCTTTTGACTTAAAATTGCCTTATCTTCTACCACGTCTGCCAGTCGCACGCGTACACCTGTTATACTCGTACTTCAAAAGAAGTTGACACAGTGACAGTCATCTGTGCGTATCCAACCCTGAAACATTCTTCACGGCAGAGAGATCCACGCGCTATTAGACTACCCTGTCAAGGCCAAACCACAGTCATCCACAGCCACCAAGAGACAGACAGGTAGAGAGGTGTGCCAGCACTATCCACTTACCTTCTTTATTAAGCCTCATAACCTCCCTGCTTTTTCCACCCTCCTTTCCAGTCTCTTCTAGATCTACACCTGCAGAAGAGAAGCAGAGTCAGGTAGCGCCGAGGGCCCAGAGGTGTGCACTTATTGTTCGGCGGGGGGAGGAGAGGTGAGGAGGTGAGCGGTGTTTCTATTTGCAACAGCACAAGCACAATGGTCGAGGCATCTGCCAGGGAGCGGAACCGCCGGGCCCCCCGCGGCAGCACCCTCCGCCCGCCCCCCCGCAGCATCCTCCGGCCCCTCCGCGCCGCGCATCCTCCCCCTCGCCCCCTTCCCCCACCGCGGCGCCGGCCCAGCGGCGGAGCCCGCGCCGCGGGGCAGCGGCGGGGCAGCGGCACGGCACGGCGGCGCGGCGCGGCGCGGCACGGCGTGCGCCAGCGCCTCCCGCACACATGGCACCGGGGGCTCGGCGCGTCAGCTGAGCGCCCGGGGGGGCGGCACCTCCCGCCGCGCGGCGCGGCCCCGGGGAAGCGGGGGGCGGGGGGGGGGTGGGGGCGGCCCGGCCGGGCCCCCGGCCCCCGGCCCCGCCGCCGTGCGTGCGCTCCGGGGGAGGGGAGCGGCGTGCCGAGCCGCGGGCCGGTCCCTGCCCTTACTGTGCGGGGGGGCGGCGCCGTGCGCGTGCGGGGGGGCGGCCTCCCGCACCCAGGCGGCCCAGGGCTGGCCCAGGAACGCCTCGGGACTGGGCACGGGCCGCTCCAGGGCCGCCATGGCGCCGCGCCTGCTCCTGCCTCCTTGTTGCTTTTCCCGTTTCCTTCGGCGGCGGCGGCGGCGAGCGAGCGAGCGAGACACGGGATTCGAGAACGCCGCACGTCATCCTCGGGACGTTCCGCCGCCCACACGGGGGTAGTGTCAGCCCCTGCTCCCTATCAGATCGGGCTCCCCGCCGCCCAGCGCGCATGCCCGCGCCCCCCGCGCCTGCGCGCCGCGCCCCGCGACGCCGCCGGCAGCCGGGCCTGCCGCCCGCCCCGAGGGGGGCGCCGGGCCCGCGCCGCCCCCGCGCCGCGCGCGCCCCCCCGCCCGCGCGCTGCCCCCCCGCGCCCCCGCCCGGCCCGGCCCGGCCCGGCGGAGCCGCCGCCGCCCGAGCGGAGCGGAGCGGGGCCGGCGGCCGAAGAGCCTCGCCGGGAAGGCAGCCGCTGGCCCGGCGCGCCCCGGGGTTGCGCGCCCCGCGTCTCGCAGCGCCCCGCAGTAAGTGCCTGGGACGCGCTTTCGGTAGTTGCGGCGCGGCCCCTGCGCCCGGCGCGGCCCGGAGGCGGCCCCGGATTGCGGTGTCGGGGCTCCCCTCCCCCCGGCTCCTTCCAGCTGCGCCCCTGTGGATCACCTATAACCGCAACCACAGCCATTTTGTTGTCCAAATGCTGCCTAACCCCTGTGTGAGTGCAGGCGTCGTCTGGGTGCAGATGGGTGTTCGCTTGGTTTGGTGTTTTAGGCTACGGTGCAGCAGCTCTGAACGCACAGGTCCCGCTCCTCTCACATAAGACCGAGGTTTTCATCTCGCTACACATAACCTACGGGATACGGTACACGCTTCTCATTTACTTCTAGGGCTGTGTCATTTTTCGTTTCTTTCTCCGCTGAGGTAAGAATAGAAAGTAACACTACCGTGAAGATTTTTGTACTCCACATACCTCATTTGTGTAAGGAGTTGCAGCATAAGCCTATTGCTCCAGCTCGCACCTATTAAGCCAAACATAAACACTGCTGGTGAAGGACTTGGTTTCATCTAAGCAGCCTCACCGACTCCGCGTGCAGCATCTTCCATGCAGCTGTACAGCCCCGGCAGGAGTGCTGAAGATTGAAGTTTATGGTTCAACAGACACTTCTCGGAGCGGTGGTGTGGGCTTTACGTGGTCCCTTCCCCGTCCTGCCTCTCCCCCCAGCCACTCATTTAAGACTCTCTGTCACCATTCACCTTTTGCTGGTTCAAACTGTTGTGGGACAACGCTGAAGCAGAGCATGGAATTAATCTAGGCTCAAGAAAAAAAGAGTAGCACTTAGGGCCCGCTCGAGGGTTGGAGCTGCAGCCAGAGGGGCAGGACAGGAGTTGCTGAAGTCAGCATCTCTGCCTGCAGAGAGGTACACGGTGCTACAGTCTACAATGGATTTAAGTAAATTTCTTACAATTTCATTGAGACTGGGCTCTTTACAGTGCTAACATGGATAAACATTTGGGGCAAAGGACAAACACCCTTCGCCTTATATACACTGCCAACAGATGCGGTGTTAAATACAGATGGCATTCACACTCCACCTCTTCCAAAAAGTAGCTGGAATATACAAGTCCCATCCTTGATACCCGGAGGCAAGCCTAAAAGCTTTCGTACCATGTGGCCTGGCCAGAGTGACTCCAGTCATGTAACATTAGCTACAAGAAACTACAGGAACACGAAACGATCAAAAAAGCAGAAGGCTCACCAAAGTACGCCTCAAAAGAGAACCAGTCAATCACGGCGGGCTTATTAGCAACCAACGTGAAGCAGCCATAAGATGTGTGACCTTAGATATATTATACATGGAGTTTCCAGAAGCAGGAAGAGTATTTGTGGTGTAATACAAAGCCCTGCAAAACCTATTCTGGCATATTAAGTACAGTTCTAGCCACCAGTTTAAATTAATCTTCCTACAAAAAAGTGTGGAAGGGGTTATCAGAATGATCAGAGGAATTACGAGTCTATCATATGAGAAGAGCTCAACTTAGTCTAGCAAAATTCAGCTGGGAATGGGTGTGATTGATGTTTTTAATTATAAGGAGACATAATCATCAATGAAGAAGAAAAAATAAAGAGTAGACATAAACTGCTTATGTTGAGGTTGAAAACCCTGCTCACTACACATAAAACTCTAGTCAGGAATAGCAAGATGGAACTCCTTAGGAGGAAGGATGAATGATGTGAAGTTAACAGTCAACCATGTTTGGCACTTGTGCTCTAATTCACTGCGAGTTTAGTTGAGCAAAAGTCTTGGCAGCAGCCAAATAGGCTTATAATTAAAGAAGTTACACTGCACAGCTTATCCATAACACTTCTGTGATTACCCAAGACATGTATCAGGAGAGAAGATACAAAAGAGACACGTGAGCACCCAGGAAATCCCCATCAGTGAAAACCGACATAAGATTTCAGGGAAGTATGTATGGCCAAACATCTAACTAATATTAAACACTGCCACAGGATACACAAGCAATAAAGCAATTCCTAACCACACAGCGGAGAAAAAAGGGGAGGGGGAGGGGGAAACTATTTAATACAAGCTGCCACAAACCAAGCAAAAAAAGTGAAGAAACTTTCCAACTTCAACACATGGCACTAATCTACATGCTGCTTACCATGACACACTGCAGAACTACAGTCTAGGCTCTAACAGAAACAGACCATATGAAGGAAAATTAGCATAAAATCAAAGATGCAAGATGTACCAATTCCTTCCTAAAAAGAAACAATCCAGTGACTTACAGTCTGAGAGAAAGGTTTCCAAAGCCCTCCCAAAGGATTTTTTCCTCCTCCCTACCATATGTATTCAAGAACAACAGTATCATTAAACAAATGGTTCTACAATCATCAGAACAGATATGCCCGGCTTTCCAATGATCAGCATCTTTTGTTTGAAAAGTGCAAGTTCTGCTTTGATTACATCTATGCTACCTCTACAATCTGCACCAAAGAACAAACCCCATCCCTGAGCAAACTATAGATTGGTTTGTCTCCATTGGCTTGTAGGGTGCAAGTTCTGAAGCCGCGGAAAAGTCGCCTCTGTTCTGCGCCAGGGCTCCTCCCCAAGAACACTACTTAATTTCACTCCAGATTGCAGCCAAATCAAACTGGTGTGTGTAGTAGCATGGACAACTCTGCGTTATGCTCTAGAGCCCTGTAGCAAAATAGGGAGAGAGCCGATCTGACATCGTAGTTTTTCCCATGGCTGGGAATATATGTAGTTGTCCCTTGTGAATGTGAACTCAGGCTGCAGCTTCACTGTAGCAAGGGCATTCAGATGGTTTCTTTTTCCCTTTTCCTGGCATCTGCTTCCACAAAATTTGTAGAGAGACAATTCTATTTAAGACTTTTACTCCTCTTTCAAATTTGTTTGTATTAATCAATGCATCCAAAAGTTATGCGTGGAGAGGAAAAAAGGCAGGGAAAGGCACAAACATGATCACAGAAGACTTATTTCCACGGGAAATGAGTAAAAAAACTGCACATGAACGTGCAGATTAAACATCCTCTGTTTCTTTTCCACCTGCTCACCAATACAGAAATTTAATTCTTCTATGACCTTGAACAAGTCACCCTGCCATAGAAAAATAATTAAGTCAGGAAAGGTACTTCTTTCCCTCCCCAGTCCCTGTGGATCTTGTTTTATTTCAACTGCCAAGTAGGGGCTTCCTTTTACTATGTGGTTTTTCAGAATTTATTATAATGCAGTCTTGGTCTTGGTTGCAGCTTCTAAATACTACAGTGATCCAATCATAACATGGAATTAAAAAAAGTAAACTATAAGCAAATTAAGGCCTTTAATTAATAAGCAGCAAAATACGGATGAAACCTTAGCTCTAATCTTTTTAATCCATATATCAGTGGTCTTTTAATAATACAATCTCCAAATGCAAGCTTTCCGCTAAGTATCCGGGAGATAAAAATCATATGTTCCTATATCTACTTACTAGAATTACAGTTAAAGACGGGCTTTATAAAAGCATGGGAGAAGTTACAACATTTAGAAGAGATCCAAAGCTGTGTATCGGTCTTTGGCTTATGTGGAGATCAGTCCAACATTTATATAATTTTCAGGATCTAAATGTTAAGAGATAACAAACTAAACCAGCAATTCTCACATGTGGCTATCAGGAACATCATATGTAGTCACCATGTACAAATAAATACTGACATGATTCCATTTCAACTCCACTGACATACACTGAGAAAATACCATGAGTTTGCTGAAGGTGCATGTGTAGTCACAATAACAACAACAAAAATTTGTGACTCTCTGCTTTAAATCACGTATACCTGGCAATAAACGCACCAGATGGCTTTAAACTGGCTACAAAAGTATTACAAGAAGCCAGCTGTATAAGGCTTCGGTATCATAACAAGATTATAAACATATGACGTTCTTGTGACAAAATTATGATTTAAGCAGTTTGGCAAGTACTTCTCAGGATCCTATTTTGCAATGGATTTACCACAGTAGTGGTTTTATCTTATATGGCAGGAACTATTACATAGCAGACAGTTTTATGAACCCAGGTATCTACTTTGGTGGGAAAGGGACAGTAAATGAATGACAAGACTTTCTTAAAGATAGTCAGTGATGGAGTTTGCATAAGAAAAGCACCAGCAAACTAGCTGGCTGTCAGTCACAGAAGTACAGAAACTTCAATCTCCAGGATTTTGAGAAGTATAAAACTAATTTATGTGTTGACTTGTGTGCAAATAATTTTTATAGTGGATTTTTACACTCTTGCTAATTTTAGCCTGTAGATTATCTACCTGTAGTCTCTCTTTCCACAGTGGATAAATGAAGTTTCTATTTAATACTGCAGCTGCTCCTCAGGGGAAAAGAGACCAGAGAAGTTTGTATTGAGAAGGTGCAAAACCTACCAGATAGATAGTCCTGCCTTCCTCTGGTGAAACTGATTCTGAAACGTTTTTTTAAATACAGTGTAGCATCCTAGTCTGCTATGTCATAATTAGAGTAGCTAAATTCATTAAATGAAACAGATAGTTAAAAAGTCCTGTATCTAGTTTTCTGCAAAAAGATGCATACAGGATGGCCATTAAAACAACTCAGCACTTAGCAAGCCAAATGTAAAAGCCACTATGAGCCATCTCCCTAGAGCCACTCTGGCCAGAAGTTCAGTCCCTGTGCTATTTCTGATCTCTTTGTAATTTCAGAAGGTGTCTCAAACACCGTGCAAGTGCCATCATAGAAGACTTGAGCTAGAAAACTGTATTAAATAGACACTTATAGCAGAGAAATCTATTTTAATGTCCTCTGGAATAACACAAGAAAAAAACCCTAAATTAAGCTTTTGGTTCCCTCTTAGCCACAGAAGCCAGCACTTAAAAAAGAAACAGTCAGAAAAATGGAGAACTGAAAAAGAATTTCTAAGCGAGATACTCTTGTATCCCAACAAAAACATATTTCTCAAACAAGTGTTGCAAATTGCTTCACCCAAAACAAAACAATACTTGAGATGCTGCAGCAGCACTAATCGGATGAAACGAGAAATCTAAAGAGAGGTATACTGCATACATCTATGAACAGAAAATGCACAATAAGATAACTTATTACAGTGAACTCTGGAAAGTTTAAAGAAAAAAATGCTACCAAAAAAAGGCCATGAACTAGAGGTGGAAGTCAACAGTGACTACACATTTCAAACCCAAGAGAGTTATGCAAGCACTGTGAAAAAATAAATTGCATGTCCTTCAGTTCCAGTGTCTAAAAGCTTGTTCTAAATAATTTTGCTCAAGTATTGGTTGTAGTCTAAATGCATTAACATAGCACTGTACTGCAGCTAATTTATTCTGCTTTTCAAAAGGATAACTTATCTTATCTACTGTATTACCATAGCTGGAGTGTTTCTGATACCAAAGCTAGTAATGGTAACTATCAGTCTATCACAGGACTGCTTTGTAGAGTGCAGACATGCATCTTCACTGGACATGGGGATTACCAATTGCTTGTAAGTAGCAAAGCAGTTTCATTTTTTTTCTGCAACAGTTTCAGGTTTCAGCCAGGAGTCTCTGAGAGTTCAGTTCAGACCCATCTTCCTTTCCAATATTTTCTCTCCCTCACAAACATTCTCAATGTCCCAGCCTCCACCAAACACCTGAACATCCAGTCTTAGCAATATGGTACAACCTGTATGAAACATTGGTATCAGACTCTCTTCTTCAAACAAACTACCCGAGGTCCCTGGTCTAACACTTCATTGGGTGAACTTATGGCAAGAAACTGAGGATTAGACCAGGTCAGGGGAGTACAGTCACTGCAGAAGACTGAGGGGTAGATTCTTAACAGTGTGGCTGTTTGGAAAGATGGGAGACATGAATGACAGGTCAAAGAGTACTTGACAGGTTAAAATTCAGTTTTCCTGTATTGACAGGTACTCACGAAAGATCACAGGGGAATTGTTTTAAAACACTGTCAGTGCATGTTTCGTACTGCTGCTTAAAATTGTTAAGCATATCTAGCAGTGGTGCAGCAAATCATTTGTATTTTACTCATTAAATATTTATCTGTTTTGTTTTATTTGAAACAGTTTCTTGGTAAATAACAGCAACAATAATGTTTTTGAAGGCCATATCCAGAGTCTAGAGGAAGGCTCCTACCCATCCAGTTGGGACAGAAAAGTAGAAACCTGTAGGAGTTCCCTGTATTTTTGAAAGACATGGCAAAGTTCTTCAGATTTTGAGGTATAAAACCACTTGGGGATGGAGGAAGTTACCTTGCCTCGGTATTAAGCCTGCGTTCAAACAGCATGCTACGTTCCTAAGCTTTGCTCTCTCACAATGCCCGTGTGAATAACGAAAACCACAAAGCGCAGGTCCCCAAAGATCTTCACACATTTCTCCTGAGGTAGGCATAAAAATATACTTTCATTAAAAATTAAGTTTGCCCTGCTGAATAATGTATATTATAACTTTCCATTCACCAGCCATGTTTGTGTGTGTTGGCAGAGCACAACACAGCAGCAACTTACTGCATCTCCCTCACTGCATCATAATCAATTTTCTTCTGTTCCTTCTCAATGTAGATGCCATATTTCTCCTGTTTGTATTCCTCTTTCTCCCAAACTCTTCCATTTTCTGAATTTTGTTCCCTCTTTTCTGTCACTTTTACCCTCGCACTGCAGGGTGGGTTTTCATTTCCCACCAGGTCACTCCGCTGAAGCACCATCTTGGGGCCTGTTTTTTGCTGCCAGCCTCTCACTCACTGCTCTCCCACTTGGGCCCAGCTGCCTCACCAAATGCTACCATGTCTTTTAATATGCCCTGCCTTGCTTTTTAATCCCCTGCTTTGCAGTTAAGAGCCTCTCCTCTCCCCTGCCTCCCTCGGTGGAGGACAGGTCTCTCCCAAACATCTCTCCCAGCTCTGCGTCATCTCTCCACCTCCCACCAGCGAGCTGCCTCTCTCCTCACAAAGCTGCTTGGAGTTGCCCTCTTCTCTCTAAACGCTTCCTCACCCCCTTGGGGGAAGCCCCCTTTCCTTCTCCCCTCCTTTCAGCAGCCAGCTCTCCTCTGCCTCTGCCTGGGAAGCCAGCAATGCTTCCCAGCTTTGCCCTGGCCGCGGCTGGAGGCCCCTTTCCCTCAGCGCAGGGGCTTGCCTGCCCTCCCGCCATTTTGCACAAGTGCTGGCGCAGAGGCTGTCCCGCTCTCCCAGCAGCTCGCTGATCCCCACTGTAAACGGGGACTCGTCCCTGGCGGGACCAGGCGGTGTGTGTGAGTGGGCTGAGGGGAGGCACCCCGAGGGCTGCTCGAACAGCGAAATAAAGATTTCAGCCTGGACAGATTGTCCCTCGGCATTTAGGAGACGCTTGACTTTACTTCAGCCCAGCTCTGAAAGTTTGGGACCACCCAGACAAGAGGTTTGAGTGAGGGTCAAACTGCAATGCCTTTGGTGGAGGTCACGTTTGGGCCCTAAATCAGTCGATAGCAGAGAGGGCCCAGCCTGCTCGCGTGTCTCCCCAAGCCCTCGCTCCTTCCAGAAGCCGGCTCCAATCACACCTTGCTTGAGGTTCTGAAATGTTTTGACAGTTGTTACGGTATGTCCTATTTCCAGCCTGTACAGGAAGCAGACATGTTGAAATCACAGAAGAAAGCAAGCCTGTTAGTCTTGTATTTCTGGCTGAGGCTGGAAGTGGAGTGCAAGAAATCAATTGTCTCTCATCTACTGTACAGGGAAATCTCTTGTAGCTCCGCGCATCAACATGCTAACCTTGCAAGGAGCTTTGTCCTGATAAGATTTCGATCCTAACCTAGAAGAGTCAAAGATAGTATCTTCTGATAAGCACTGCAAATTCTGTACTCAGTCCAAATGGATCTCAAAGGCCTTAGCAGGAATTCGGGCATAGTGAGCAATGTGCCTGACAACTAAAGGCAACTGAAGTGAAAATTATGTTTGATATTTAAGCCTTGGCTTACATGCAACGAGAGGTTGTTTCACAGACATTTTGATACCATCATCCTTCAAAACATCTCACAGGGTACCCTACACATCTGTCATCAAACTCTTCACCAGACATTTTACAAAGGCAGTATGGTTACAGAGACCAGATGTGGATAGACCTCAGTTACAGTCTCACAGATCTAATGAATTCCTTAATTAGATCCTCCTCTTAATGACATAAGTAAGTTGTTCTTTGAAAAGCAACATATGTCATCTATCTGGACTTCTGTAAAGCCTTCAACACAGTCCCCCACAACATCCTTCTCTCTAAATTGGGGAGATATGGATTTGATGGGTGGACTGTTTGGTGGATGAGGAATTGGTTGGATGGTCGCATGCAGAGGGTAGTGATCAACGGCTCAATGTCCAGATGGAGACCGGTGACAAGTGGTGTCCCTCAGGGGTCCGTACTGGGACCAGTGCTGTTTAGTATCTTCACCAATGACATAGACAGTGGGATTGAGTGCACCCGCAGCAAGTTTGCAGACAACATTAAGCTGAGTGGTGCAGCTGACATGCCAGAAGGACGAGATGTCATCCAGAGGGACCTGGACAAGCTGGAGAGGTGGGCCTGTGTGAACCTCATGAGGTTCAACAAGGCCAAGTGCAAGGTCCTGCACCTGAGACGGGGCAACCCCCAATGCCAATACAGGCTGGGGGATGAAGGGATTGAGAGCAGCCCTGCCAAGAAGGACTTGGGGGTACTGGTGGACGAAAAGCTGGACATGAGCCGGCAACGTGTGCTTGCAGCCCAGAAGGCCAGCCGAATCCTGGGCTGCATCAAAAGAAGCGTGGTCAGCAGGTTGAGGGAGGTGATTCTGCCTCTCTGCTCTGCTCTGGTAAGACCTCACCTGGAGCCCTGCGTCCAGCTCTGGGGCCCTCAGCACAAGAAGGACATGGACCTGCTGGAGTGGGTCCAGAGGAGGGCCACCAAAATGATCCGAGGGCTGGAGCACCTCTCCTACGAGGCCAGGCTGAGAGAGTTGGGGTTGTTCAGCCTGGAGAAGAGAAGGCTGCAAGGAGATCTTATTGCGGCCTTCCAGTACTTAAAGGGGGCCTACAGGAAAGATGGGGGCAATCTTGTTAGCAAGGCTTGTTGTGACAGGACCCTTAAGGAGTAATGGTTTTAAACTAAAGGAGAAGAGATTTAGACTGGATATAAGGAAGAAATTTTTTACAATGAGAGTGGTGAAGCACCGGAACAGGTTGCCCAGAGAGGTAGTGGAGGCCCCATCCCTGGCAACATCCCAGGTCAGGTTGGATGGGGCTCTGAGCAACCTGATGTGGTTAAAGCTGTCCCTGCTCACTGCAGGGGGGTTGGGCTGGATGACCTCTAAAGGTCCCTTCCAACCCAAAGCATTCTATGATTCTGTGATTCTATGAATCTATGATAGTCTATTTATTGGAAACCTATGGTTTGATGAGTGTTCCTAAGGCACTATTTCCTCCAACCAGATGAAGTATAAGTACACAGTACTTATACTGTGGGGGTACTCCACAGATACTCTGGGGTTAAATGGAAAAACATAGCTAGTCAAGAAGACAAAATAAAAGTTGAGACATTATTAAAAATATCCCGTTTTTCCTGTGAAGGGTGCACACTTCTGAAACGCATAGGAGCTAAGATTGCAACTTTCCAGGTTCAGATTAAGAAAATCTTTGTACATCTATGGACATCAAACATTTTAACTGGCTAATAACCTCCAATGATGCAGCTCTGTGCATTGAATCAAGTCTTGTTTTGTAGATACTCAGCATGTGACATCTGGTATATGCAAAAGTTACAAGACCAATGAAAAGTGAACAATGCTCTTTTAGGAAAAATAATTAACTAAAAACCATTATAAAATTACAATCATGAGTATTTTGTAGTTCAACTTCAGATACCCATTTGTTTGATGCAAGATTATAGCCTGAACTGGCTGGGTATTCCAAATCTTTTAATTGACAGATTAAAAAAATGCTTTTCCTTCAAAAGACATTGGGCATCTCTGTGTTTAATTCTGCTGAATAATAATAATAAAAAAAATAAAAATATTCAAATTCAAACCAGTTATTAAACACAAACTCCTCTTCCTCCTTGTGTGGAATTGGAGTCTTATTCTGCATATACTAAATCTGAGCTCTTACATTTTTCCTTGCATTCATATTTACATTCAAGGACTCTATAATAAGCTGATAATGCAATGCCGGTTTTTCCCTCTGCCTTAAGAACATTTTTTCCTCTTGGCATTGCAGCTACTAGTGACTTCAAAATACTGTTACAATTGTAGCCTGTGATATAGGAAGGCAACCAAAATCAGAAAGCTTTATGTATAGTGGGCTCAAAAATCTCATGCAAGATTTTGTGTTTAAGCATATTTTGGCTGTCAGTTCTCTATGGCAAGAAGTGTTTATTCTTCCATTTACAAGAACAGTGGAGCCTTTTTTTCTGTGCCCTCACGCATCATCATAATTAGCCCAGTGATACAACTCAGTCAAATCTATTAGTAGCATAAGCAGTGGCCTTTTATTGTATTAGGTGTTCATGTCACAGTGGAGTTGGGCACTTTTAAATATTTCTAAAGTTGTTCTTAACCAATGGAGCAAGTTCTATGTCATGCGGTTATAAACAAATACAAATGCGAAGTTAGAGGCTGTACATAAACAGAGTGAGTTATGGTGGTGAAAAGACCTAACAACAGTCCCTTGATAAACACAACATTTAATAGCAGTACAATATGAATTCCTTGAAATAGAGAGATGAGTCTACACTGGAGAGTTTAGGAATGGTCTTGTTTGGAGAACTTGCGGGTGCGTGGAGCCATGAACATGCATCTTCTGGATTTGTAGAGGGAAAACTCGAAGGGCATCTCTAGGTCCTGAAAGTGCTCATACATGGGTGAATTTATCCATTTATTCAGGGTTTAATATTTTTTCCTATGGAAATTTTTACATCAGCTGACAAAACCCCCTCAGTCTGTCTTTGTCAATCTGAATCTTAATGTAGCCAACTGTTCTGTTCAGTTCTCACACTATATTTGTGGTGTAAGTGTCTAAGAGCATGCTGTGTCAGCCATGGGATTATTGGTCCTAGATTTTGCAAAATTTCCCATACACACTTTTGAAACAACAGCAGATAATTATGAGAGTTGGCAGATACCACAGACATAATTGTTTTCAGCAGTTACCATAGATGTTTTAAAAACATTTCCTTTTAAAACCTTTAGTTAGTTCAGGGCTGATGAAATACAACCCTTCCTATTGTCTCCTGCCCTCAGTGTATCCTCTGGGTACAGCAACCAGCAGGACTTCCCTCTTTCTCACTCCTTGCTTTTCACCTGCCCGTCTCACCTTTTAGATCACTGCTCCAGCTAGTTTGTGGGGCTTCCTCTCTAATCTGCTGCCCCTACGGCTATCCAGCCTTTGCAAAGGCTTCAGAAGAATCATACATCAAAATAACTATTCCATCAAAACTGAGCCACGTCTGGAAAGATGGTTGAACTCATCAGCATTTTATTTCAAAGGAGAACATGGACAAGAAGTTCCATCAGTATCAAAATGTCATGTGTTCATATTTAAGGAATGATGATGATGTGACTGTCATTTTACTTTCCTTTTCTCCTATCCTTCTCTCAAACTTGACCTGACCTGGGATTAAACAACCAGAAATGTTGTCACTGTAACTTGCTTCTCATGCTAAAAGAGCACGAATAGGCTGACCTCAGCACACGACAGAAATGGTTGGAGTGGCAAAAGGTAAACAATAGTACACGTGATCTTGACCGATTCGTTTATACCCATGCCCTGCCTGCGGCACAAGTGGCCACACATCAATGAGATGATAGAAGTTTTCCTTTCTTTTCTATCCATTCACTCCCTACTCTGTTTACCTAAGCAGCAGGAGTCATCTTAACAGTTGTTAGTGAGATAAGATACAGAATCTAAGACATCTTCTTGTCCCTCGGGAAAGACTTTTGGTAATTTTGGAATGAATGTCTTATTCTCTCCAGGATACTCTGAATGTAAATTTGGAAAGAGGAATTTCTCCAAATAATTATAGTTTAAATGCTGAATTCCAAATATATTTCTTTTTTTTTTTTTTCCTTTTTTGTTGGCGCGCATTGCATACATGCTTTAAGAGATTTCTTTTTTGTGGTTGCTATGGTAAAAAGCAGTCCCCAGTCCTTTTACTTAAAACCCATGAACTGCAATTAACTGTTTAATGTTGTAATATACAACAGCTCTAGTAACACCTTAACAGCTTTGAGCATGATACTCCATCATCTCAGCAGATGGTGATTTTTGGCATTCTGTGTTTTCAGTTTATTCTTCTCCTTTATAATCCTTGCCATTATATCTTTTAACAAATGCTTCTGGACTAACTTAATTGCAATTTGATTATACTGAGGCATTCCTCAGATCTTTTTGTATTTCTGTTAAAGATGACCAATACATGAAAAAAATGTTTGTATGTGTATCCCTGGCAGCAATTATAAAAGCGGATTTTAAAGTACCTTAAGAATCTGTTTCTTCTCATCTCTAACCATAAAAATACAGTCTTGAAATACCCTTAGTATACTATAGGAGCCCTAGATCTCAACAGAGAAGGAGACATAATTGATTCTTTTGTGAAGAAAGAACAACCCTGAATGTTTGTCAAGAGTCTGAATTAAATAAGACTTACCAAATTCAACTTGTTTTACCAAAGGGAGTTGCACTTTATTATTATTTCTATAGAGCTGGAGACTGAATTCCCCATGAATTTTGCTCATTGTTTTAAAGATTTATGACTCACATAAATACCTTTTAACATGGAATTTCAATCATATTTAGAAAAAAGTTGACTTTGTCCAGACATTATCAAGAGCAAGATTGTCTGGTGAAACTGTTTTCAGCTGCTCTCCCTCTTTCTCCCATATAATACATTTGTATGCCATTTCTATTTCCCCGCCCCCCCCAGTTAGAAACAGATTCTTTGGATTTAAAATCAGGACTGTTCTTTATTTTGCTCCTTGAAGGGATTTTATGTATGAAGCAGGCAGGACACTTCAGATGTGTAATTCTGTATTACAGGACCAAGTAAACTTTTTTTTTTTTTTTGTACCTTCAGCAGCAGCATTAGCATTTCTTCTTCTTTAGGAAAATAAAACAACATGGAAAAAAGAAAAGAACAGTTTTCCCAGAATCATAACAAGATAATTTTACAGTTTCAAGTTTTAAAATATGAATGCCTCATTCACAGCTATTTCCTGGCTGACTCCAGGTTTCTATGATTATTATTTATTCAGTGCTGATAGTGTGCTTGACATTGTGCAAATATAGAAAGAGAGATTCATGTGGACTATCTGCCAGGATTTCCTAGTTGTTAGTGGCAGTGTTAGCCTCTTTGAGCAAAAGCTTGAGGCTGTCTTTAAAACGGAGATGCTTATCCATCCTGCCAACATGCAGCTTCATACATATGACCGTGGGAAACACTGCTCAAATGCACCCAGCAAGACTTTGGAAGGATGGACCCAGTAGAGTTTAATTTAATTAGGACAGCAGCAGCGTGTGCTAGCTCTGACTGATCAAACCTTTAAGACCAGTCATGATAATTTCAAAAGCTGGAAATTTTTTAGGGAAAGGTAACTGGGAAGAATCAATCCTCCTAATTTGACACTTAAAGAATCAAAGAAAGACTGTTTGCCTGAATGCTACATGCTTTAAAATCTTGTGTCTTCTGTGAAGTCCATGAACTCTTCTGTAACTTATCTGTAGGACCTACCGACAGCCTGTGCGCTTAATTCACCTGGACAGTGATGTTGGTGTCTCTCAGGTTGTTGCTGCCATTGGCAGACTGTCCATTGCCAGAATGACATCTGCCACTGACTTTGTCAGAAACAATATCTTCCAAATGGCAGCAGTGGAAGGCTTTTGTCAAGGACTGATTTCTCAGGTTTTGACAAAAAAAAAAAAAAAAAAAATTGTTTGTCTCTTTATTAGAAATGAGTTACCATCTTTGGGTTTTCTCTCCAATGGAGCCACAGCAAAACCATTCTAATAGATGGGATCTTTTAGTGACTGTTTCTTGACTTTATACATGAAAGAGCAGAAGGTTTGCTGTTTGCTGTTTCATAAATGAAGACTATTTTCCTCATGATCACTTAAAAAAATAAGACACACACACCCCCCACCCCCACCCCCCCCAAATCCCACAAAAAAACCCCAACTTGCAGTGAGGGAAAAGGTGGAATGCAAATACTTATCCTTGTTTTCTCCCTGGCTAGGATGAGCATTTCATTATCTGGTCCTTTCAGATGCACCAGCAGAATGAATGGATGATGACAATAAGCTTATCTCTTTGAGATGGTGATACCACCTATCCAAACTAACACTCAAAGGACTTCGTTAGAGCAACACAAGTCATATACAGGAGTCAGGATCAAAAAGCCCCATGTCCAGAAATGAACACAGCTGCCATGTATTGTACAGAAGCAGCCAAACCAAAAAGACTTGTAGAAAAATAAACAAACCTCTGAGGGACTTGAAAGCTGAAGTCAAACCTATGGAGCTCAGTTCAGAACTGTGAAGAAAGTTACAAAGGGATATGTCAAATCTAATGTATAAATTACAATTCCTGTATTAGTCCTAGTTATTACATCCCGAATTCTGTTTGGAAAAGGAAAGGGAGTGCTCTGATTTCCTTGCCTCTCCACCTTCCCAAAAAAGACTTCCCTTTGCTTGCAAGCAACTTTTTAAACTGAGCAAAATGCCTGGTTTACACTCAGAGGAAAAGTTTAATTAATTCTCATTTTACAAATCCTCCACAATATTTATTCAAAAGATTGGCAAATTCCAGGAAGTTCACCCATCCCTGAAAGAGAAGTTTTGTAAACAAATCTGGCAACAAATTTATTTTAACAGCAGCAACCCTGCTATTCTGTCAAGATGTAGTTTGTTTCTGACACTCGACTAAATTCTTTTTGCTTAAGAATAGAAAGTAATTTGCTACAAACAAACCAGTTAGCTGGGACATGGTGACTGCCCCTCTGATACTTCACAGAGCATTGAAGTCAACAGAAAAAGCTAATAGTATAATGTTTAGCACTTAAAAAAACCCAAAAAACAAACAGAAGCAAGGCTAAATTTCTGTATTCACAAAACAGCAACAACATTAGAGGTTTCAGGGTCTGTAAAACCCATTTATGGTGAATCCTGCAACCTGGACCAGATTGCCTCACTCTGGGCACAAATGAAGGGAGTGTTTTAGTCTGTGGTTGTACAGGCACTTTCTTGCCCAGACCCCGTAGTTCCTGGCCATTTATTCCTGGCTGTGTCATCCACTTGCTCAGTTTTATCCAGTGTCAATTCCTGGATCCAATTCCTGGTGCGGCAACACCAGCAGTTGTGCGGGCATGTTAGCCTGGGGTAGCCCAGGCTGAGATGAAACAACTGAGTGGACTGTACTGCTTAGGCTGGTTTTATTAGATAGAGAGGAAATGGGCTTAAGCTGCGCCAGGGGAGGTTTAGGTTGGAAATTAGGAAAAATTTATTTACGGAAAGGGTGGCCAGGCATTGGAACAGGCTGCCCAGAGAGGTGGTGGAGTCACCATCCCTGGAAGTGTTCAAAAAACGGGTAGATGTGGCACTTTGGGACATGGTTTAGTCTAGTCTACCCTTGATTGGCTTAGAGTAGACTTGGTAGTGTAGGTTAATGGTTGGACTGGATGATCTTAAAGGTCTTTTCCAACCTAAATGATTCTATGATTCTATGATTCTATGATTAAGAAAAATGCCCATGTCCAGAAAAATGGTTTATGCAAGTAAACAGCCTCAGAGGTTTGCAAATATCAGTAAAGCAAAATGGCAAAAACCTACTGTCTGCCATTAGTGTCAATTGAAACAAAGGATACATAGGTGCTGTTGTTAAACATGTATGGACATTACCTTTCTTTGCATTAAGAGTGTCCATCCAACTGGACTGATGGGTGTGTGAACATTTTGGGGTGTCCACCTCTTGATTCTTTAAAGAGAATTGTCTTGTCATCTCACTGCTGCTCCTTAGCATAGGAAAACAATCTGTGAATTTCTTTTATGTCATAGCTTCATAAAGCTGTGCATGTCCTGGGGTGAAGGCTCGGCTGGTGCAAATGTCAGTAGAGCCACGACAGTTTGTACCAGCAGGTAATATGTCCATCCTTCCTGCCACTTCCCCGGCTCCTTCAAACTTCAAACAGCTGATCCAGACCCCAGTGAAGTCAGTGAGAGCTTTCTCTCTGTGCTGGATCCAGCTCTAGGCAAGTATGCAGCCTCTTAAGTACAGCAATTAAGATATTGAGCTAATGTTAGTAATCCTTTCCTGCCTGCCTAGAACACCCAAACTGTCTGAGCTAGCCTTCATCTCAGGCAAAAGCCTGAGGAAATCAGCTGGGTTTATGCTGTATCTGAAAGGTCAGTCTGTGTCCCTGTGTACTAAGAGGTATGGGGGAATTCCAGAATTTGCTGCCAGCTTCTTGGTATTTATTTCTGGAAGCTGTTAGCTTAGATTTTTTTAGCTAATCTTAGGGAACTGAGATGATAAGAATGAGGGGTTTAGAAAGTCACATTTGTGCTTTAAAATGTGTTTATAAATCTACCATCCTTGCTTTTCAGGTTCTTTTTTAGGTGGAATTTTAATTCAACATTATTTATGGATGCTCAGGACACTGTGCATATTCTGCTTGTTTTCTAATACCACATGTAAGGACTTTGCTAAGTGAACCTCCCTCTAAAGCAAAGAAACTACCCCTAAAAAATCCTGGTAGAGTTTGACATCAGTAACTTTGTACACTACTATTGTTTTGAGACATTTTATTACCTAAATAATTCCTTATTTAGAGGAACTTGTGATACTCATTTTTTGCAGCATATTTAAAATCAGCATAGAAAAGGAAAAAATCCACTGTAAGGATTTCTATTTGATGATGTGAAATAATGAATTTTTAAAATATAAGCAAATTAATTTAGTGGCCTCTTGCTTAATTGGGATTCATGGTATTTGAAAGAAAATGGAGTGGTGAGTGTCTCAAATATTCCAACCTTTCTCAGGCTGAAAAATAGTATTCTTTTACATTATTGGCTCTGATTCCCTCTATGATTTAATCCTTTTCTTTACATGGTTAGTGGGTTGAAATAGTGGGAAAGTCACAACCACAAGCAATAACATGGCAATTAACTCAGAGGTACTGGTGGGACATTTAAGTAATTTTAAGTTAACATATATAAACATTACATTGCTGGCTTGAAAATCTGGACATTTTTTGCAGCTGGAATATTTGATTGCTTAACTGATTTTGATTTTCAAATTGCTTTTGAAAATCAACCACTGGTTTGAATCTGCTCCAGATGGGCAATGACTGAAAATTGTTATAATCTGGCATGTATTTGGTAGCATAGATAAGTGAGTTGATGGCCTCATTAAAAGTATCTCAAACATATGCACTGATTAAAAAACCCTCATCTCTGGCTCAGCAGGGTCTTGGCTGAGTGGAACTGAACTGCTCTGTCACCCCTAAGGGCTCTTTCTGACATGACAACGGGAGGAAGTTCATAACGCCGTCGGACACAGAGGTGAATATAAAATACGTTATGGTCCGGTGTGCCTGCCTGTCAGTGAATGCAATATGTCATAGGCCAGTGCTTGTTTCCACTGTGGTCAGTGGGAACTCTTGTGTGAGTACCCGTCCCCTCGCCTGAATGAGAACCTCAGAACTGATATCATGTGTTTCAGGAGTCTGAAAGTGGTATTTGTTTTTCCACCAGCACGTCATCAAAATTATTGGCTACTTGGTTAACAAATGGCACAGAGAGACAGGCACTAGGGGTTGGAGGGATCTGAACATCAGCACTAGTCATCCCAAACCCCCTTTATTGTCACTGCACAGAAACAGACCTTTCAAAAGTACAGGGCTTCCTATCCTAAAGGCAACGGCTAAAGTTGGTCACACCAGTTGTGCCCTAGCAGTGCTTCTTTGTTTCCAAAAGACGCCTAGGGTGACTATATAACAACATATGCAAGTCTACGTTTTACTTATTTCAAGGTAGGTACAATAAATCCCATCCTCAACAGCATCCCGTCATTCTGACTGCTACTTGCTAAAGCACTATGTGAGTACTTCTGCACTTTTTCCTCAACCTCTGAATGACTGTGAACGGTGTCTCTCCTCCAGAGCATTATGACTCAGTTCCCACCACACACTGTCATTTTTTTAAAGGAGAAAATGTACCATTTTCAATAACAAGCTTGGCAAAGACACTGACCAAAATGATGTCCCTGGCCCATAATGTCCCTGTTTTTTAGTACGCTTTGTAACCATTGCCTACATGAATTAAATGGCTCTTTTCTGTTTAGACAGCCAGCTTTCTGTGTGGCACTAGATGGCAATATTCCCTCAGCTCCAGCAATGGTCAGGGGAGTGATACATGGCAAAGGGGCATATTCTGACCTTGTTTCCTTGTTATCACCCATGTAGCTCATAACAGCCAGGTTTTATGTGACTGAGGTCAATCTGGGCTGCAGAGTTTTGTTTTTTTTTTTTCTCTTGGTGTTTTCACCCACCCACCTTTACAGCTTCATAATTCTCTGTCAAAACATTTGTTGGGAAGTATGCTTACTGTGTGGGGTCTTCTGTTTCATTAAGAAAACTCTTGTGGTCTCAGGCTGTTCCATGATGCTGATGCTCAAATCCACAGGCAAGAAGTACCTACATCCAGAGCATTGCACTGCTTTCCTGCTGCCTTTTGTGTATTAATGTGGTGGCAGACTCAGTCAAGTCATTACTCAGATATAATGTTGCCTCATATCACTTGTAAGTGGCTTTTTTTTTTTTCACTCATGTTTGCTCTTAGATAAAATAAGCATAATCTAAACTCAGCAACTGTAGAAAAGTGATTCTGTGTCTGTGCCCAGATGAATTTGGCCTTATCCCTGTGTGATATTTCTAAAGACTTTCTCTAGTCACAGAGCTTACAGGCAGCAAGGAACAGAGCCAGCGATGAATATTGCATCTGTCTCCTTTGCATGATTAAGATTTTGTTTGCCTTTGGGCCACTTTATTCAGGGCCAGGTTTATTGAAATTGCTTCTTTCAAAATCAGGCTTGTCATTGATCTTTGTGAGACCAGGATTATTATAATTACTTTCCAATAGCCTAGATGAATAGTAGTGCTACCCAAATGTAGAAAGGGTCCAAGGATGGCTTTAGTCAATGTATGTCCCAGGCAAGATATTGAGGTAGAAACTGAAATTATTGTGGAAAAGTTATTCTTTTTCTGTTCCCTTACTGTCATAGGACCATGCAAGCCTCCTCTTCAAGCCAATGCCTGCCACTTCCCATTCACCCCACCATACAACCTTTTCTCCAATTTATAAACCTACGTCCGTGCTGCCACAGCTGTTCTGCCACATGCTTCTTAGAGTGAAGATCCCAAAACCACATCCACTGCCTCCTTCATCCTCTTATTGCATATCTCCATGTCCTCAGATCAGGACCCCGCTTCACATGCCCCATCTTTTTATTTCTTCCACTCCTCAACTTTCCCAGCAAAGATCCAACTTTTTCTCCACCATTTCCCTTCACTGCCTCATACTTCACAGCCGCAGCTTCAATCCTCTACCTCACAAATCTCTGTCCTCATGTCCTCACATAGCTGAGTAAATTGTGGTACTAGTGCGTTGGGTATTGCTAAGCATGAGAATGGAGCAGAAACGAAAATGATACACCAGATCCTCAAGCGGTATTAGGCTGCTGCATGCCGTCTGATCCATGGTAATATTAGGACTGAGACTCTATGCACAGTGCGGTTACCATCAGTCAGCTGATGGGTAGTTATCTGATGGGGAGAGAATCTCACAGGAACATCAGAAGCACAGAGCCCTGAGCAGTCACCTTACAGTTATTTAAGGTCCTGCATAAAAGAGTATTGTCCTCTTTCAGCCACTTCAGTCCAACAGCCAGACTGCAGCTTATACTGTGAAACAAATGGGGAAGAGAGTGAAAAGTCCCTCTTTACTGCCTTACACACATCTTCCAGATGCCAGGTCCAGTCGCAGAGGAGGGCAGAAGCCACATTTTCCCCAGGGGAAGCCAATGCTTGGAGGCATACGCAGTACTTATTTTTTCCTCACTGGCTTTCCCATGTCAATACCTGGAGGGGAATGTCCTCTCCCAGCTATGGGCTGCCATTGGAGAGTCTGCTGAGGAGAAATGAGTCAATTCAGCCCCCCTTGGGGCTTGAGGCAAAGCTCATTGGAACTCTGGAGTGATGAGACAGAAAAGGATGAGGATCAGGGAAAAGCAGAATCAAGTATAAAGCAAGCTGCTGAGGAAGAGATTTGCTATTGTTTTGTAGTACATCTGATTTAAAAATGAAAGGAGGAAAATATAGAGCTACTTCTGACCAGTGTCTCTGGGGAAACACAGCCATTGAGAGGGGTGAACAAAGATGGCTACAATACACCGTGGCACCTCAGGGACTTGGCACAGGTCAGTACCCACCACAGCCTTGGCAGCCCAAGCAAAACTGGAGTGTGTCCAGGGCTACATGCCCTTCTTTCATCACACACCCCTCCTCTGCTCCCCTGGAGAGCTACAGAGCCCAGCTGAAGATCTCAAAGTTCTTGAAACCATAAACAAACAAAATTTCACAGTTAGGAAGTAGTGAATTGTACTCACTCCTCCTGTTCAAAGAATGGAGGAACTTAGGTGTAAAAAACTGTCCACCTCTGAGGGAAACTCCACCACCTGAGCCCTCGCCCTGTGCCCAGCCATACTCTTTTCTGTAATTCCATGCTCTTTTTTTTTTTTTCCAAAGCCAACAGAAAATATTTTATTTGTGCTAAAATGCAAGGTTGCTTTCCCAAAATGTAATCAAATCCCTTTTGTTGATAAAATAAGATATAGTATGTTTCATGATGCAAAGGGCTGTTTAAGTAATATATATTTAATATATCTTGATGATATATTAAAATACTTAACTAAGTGAAGTGCATCAGGTTGTGTACATAGAAACCTCAGAGTTTCTGTACCCGTATTTGCCCAGAGCATTCCTTCTTGTTGCATTTGCATCATTTGCTACTTCACATCCTTGTTTATATATTTACCAATCAGCTTAGGTGGCCAAGCAGTTATAGTAACAGACAAACTTGTGATACATGGTAAATACTGTATTATGAGGTACAAAGTATTGCCACATGGGTTCAGACCCTAATCAAATATCCAGTAAACTCAGAAAGAAGACATCATTCTCCTCGACACATTTTTCACTGAATCTTTACTTGCACTAGAACTTTTTTTGGAAGACAAATCACACGATTAAAATTCAAGCGACATACATGACTGGTGTGGACAAACGACATAATTTCTCACAGCTATTGAATGTTCTACACCACCACATGTTTTTGGTCTTGAACCACAAAACACAAAGTAGTTGCTGATAACAACTACTTTTGCTCAGGTGAATGAATATTGAAGCTGGTGTTTCACTGACTTCCATGTTGTGTTAATGCTGAAGAAAACATAATATTTTTAAACAGCACAAGAACTTCTTAAAGAGAAAAACATTTGGCAACAATGTGCTTTTTACATTCATGTTGTCTTACAGTCATCATGATTGAGCTTGGGAGTGGGACCAAGAACTTTGGCTTTTCTGGACTTTCTGTGTGGCTTTGGAGAAGTCACTTGACCTCTTTGTAGGGAGGATTCAAGTACATCTGGAGATGTCTTGAACTTATGTCCTCGTAATCATCTGTCTGTGTCAGTCCGCATTTGTCAAGATGGAGCAGAGGGAATGGGAAGGGTCAAGAACAATCTCCGCTATCTTAATGCCTTACATACTCCCAGTCCTACTAAAAGAAGTGCTCAAATTCTTTGTGGCAAAAGACAGATTTTGCTGGGATTCCTTCTTCTCTGGCAAAAGCTTTCATCCCTGCTGGAGCAATGGGAGAACTTGTTTTCAGCACTGACAACAGCCCGTTTTTGGAGTCCTGTGTGTACTCACCCAGAATTTAGGCTGTTCTTTACTTAAATCTGGATCCCCAAAAAAGCTCTTGGTGTGATGGAATCAATTCTTATTAACAGACATCTCAAGTTAATTATCAAGGAGGTGACTAGTGGGTTTATGTGTCTGCAAGTCAATGCTAGAAAAGAGAATGGCCCACATATCTGTCTGGGACTTTTTTGGATAATTGCATGGGTTATTAACCTTGCTAAACTGGGATTGCTTTAGGTGAGATTAAGGTAGCCTGGGTAGTACTCATGAATTTTAGTTTGCTCTTATCACTCACAAAGGGTACAGAGGAAGCTTTTAGCTGAGAAAGCAAATTAAATGGTGCATAAGCTTTTGGTGTAGGATGCTAAGGTACTGTTTTAATATTTTAGGAAAGGTTACCAAGGCAGCGGATGGAGAAGCTGTACTGTTTAAAGAGAAAGGAGATGAAAGTAAAACCTGCCAGTCTAGGTAATTTAATTAATGAAATAACAATAATAAATACTCATGAACTGACGTTGGATCAGGTGTGTGAAAGTTCTGCTCAATTTTTGCTGAGTAGTTACTTACTCTTACCATAGTAAGAGCAAAATGTCTCCTTTCCTGTGAGTTGGCTAAGCAGAAGAGAGCCACTACTCTGGCTGAAATAGCCATTAATGGGACAATTATGTCTTGAACCTCTGATGCATTTGAAAAGTGAGAGAACATTTCTTTCCTGTTGACAGACTGGAAGTCAATTGAGAATTAAACACATAGAAAAAAGATTAATGTCCTGACCCTGCCCATTTTGTTATGTAAGTAGACTACTATGAAGCTGGCCTCTGTTAAAATCCCTCGAGGACAGGCAATTGAAAACTTGCACATCACGTTCTGCTCTGTCCCACCCGATATCCCTCACTTGCCATGTTCTTTCTATCTGCATCCCATCATAAGACCAGTGCAGTCCCTTGCACTCCAATCTGTTGGCCTTTCCCCTGAAACCAAGATTCTTTAATTTCTTGAAAGATCATAGAATCATAGAATCATAGAATTGTTTAGGTTGGAAAAGACCTTTAAGATCATCCAGTCCAACCATTAACCTAACACTACCAAGTCAGCCACTAAACCAGTTAAGGGCAGAGTAATAATTTCATGTTTCCTGGCTTGGTGGCTGGATTATTTTTTAATGAAAGTAAAATCTAGGAATCATTAAGGTTGGAAAGGACCTCTAAGATCATCAACCCAACACCACCATGCCTACTAAACCATGTCCCAAAGTGCCACGTCTACCTGTTTTTTGAACACCTCTAGGGATGGTGACTCCACCACCTCTCTGGGCAGCCTGTTCCAATGCTTGACCACTCTTTCTGTGAAGATGCAGTATCTTCCTCACATTCTCCACCTTACCTGATAATCCAGAAGACATTTTTTCAGAACTGCATTTTTTCTGCACTGCTCTAAAATTCCCAGGTTTCAAATAATCTTGAAAACCAAAGAATGATTAAAAAGCCAGTTTGTTCCTTGACCTTTTCATTTGCTCCAATTAATTTTTCTTCCCTCTATTTTGCCTACAAACTCCCTGGTTGCATTCTTGCTTGTGCTGCCTTGACCTCGTTTCATCTAGCTGCTTTATATTCCCAGGAATCTCATTCCTGACCTTCCTGCAGCAGCAGAGCTACTGTTGCCAGCCTTGCCAGGGAACTTCTGCCTTGCTCACCTTTTCCTAACTCATCTGTTCCTAACCAGCTCTATATTTGATGATGTGCATATACTTATTTATACTCAATTTTCAATCTGTTTGGGGCTGTCTTTTAACTTTAGCTGCTTTTTCACCTTATTCCTCACAACCTGGCAGGATGAATCAGAGAACCACAGAAATCCACTCAGTGGAGGAATATAAGAAAAGAGGGATCTAAGGGAGGTACTGGCAGTGACTGAAGGAAGAAGGAGCCAAGAGCCCTTTCAGCTCATACTTGCTCCACCCGTGTGAGCTGCCCTCCGCACTCTCCTCCCTCACTGTGTGCTACACTTGGCTGTCTCCCCGTCTCCCTGGTCACCTCTGCGGCCTCTTCTCACAACATGCTTGAACCATGAGGCTTATCAGGGAATTTGAAAGCCCTGGAGACATATTTCAGAGAGGAAACAGAAATTAACTGCTCCACGGATATTCACGTAGCACCTGAAATAGTTACCTATTGCACTTCGAGGTGAAGCTGGGGAAAGGCTGGCATTTCAAGCACGTGTATTCCAGATGCCTTTGCCATCCATGTCTTCCATATCCCTCTATAGCATCTTTATCACAAGATGTGCAGAGAAAAGTCTGATTTATGTATATGAAGTCTTGCTGAAAGTAGATATGTGTAGGTTCTCAGGTGAAGGAAGGACAAAACAAAGAAGTTGAAATATGTATTTATAGGGAAAAACCCCAACCCAACCCCCAAAACCCACAGTGTAAGAAGTAAGAGAAAAAAAGAAAAAGGTCAAAAAATTGTGACCTCTGAGTTCTGGGGAAGGCTTGGCTATTCAGAGCATAGGTTAAAAACAGTCCCATCACTCCAGCTAGATACTAAGCGAATTTAAACATGTATCTGAAAGACTGGTTACTTTAAAACTTAGCCCAGATGTTTCTATAGTTCTTTTAAGATTAAAAGAAACAGCAGTATAATGGGATAGATTATACATTTCAACTAAAAGGAGGGAATAAAGCTAGCAGCAGTTTTACAGTGTTCTGGTAATTAGTAAAAGATCACAAGCTTTTTGTACAAGCCTGGTTCATGCCTGTCCACACAGACCTGATCTTTGTGAGATGTCCAGTCAGATCAAAAGCTTCTTTGTGGACCCAGGAAATGGATATGAAGGGATGGGCAATGGTCTGGTAGGTAAAGGGACAGGCTAGACTTCTTGCCAATATAAATACATTTCCATTAATATCAGCATAACTAGGTCATTTGAGGGTGAGGTTTTCCATATATTTTTTTACTAACATAAAGTCTAGGCACACATTTCCTGGGGCAATGGAAGATTAGGTTCCTCAGTACTACAGGTTGATGCAGTGTGTGCTCCCAGATGATATGGTGTGGCCACATTCACTTTAAACCCAGTCTGCATCTGGACTTGGCAAGGCCCTAGAAGCACTTTAAAACAGATGCAGATCAACCATCAAATGAATATTTCTTATGATTCCCCAAACCAGTATCAGATATGTAGGTATGGCTCTGTTCCAATCAGTAGGTTTTACTGATGCATCTTTTCCTGTTTCATTATATCAGCAGAATCCTCCAGGGCACATCTGTGCAGTAGTTTAAGGTGCACATGCAGCAAGCATAGGCAATGCCTGCCCCAGCGTTAAACTAGCTGTTCGTGGTCAGCATGTTCAATTAACATGCTCGTACTACACAAAACACAGGAGCACAGGACAGAGCTTTCTGAACTACTGTCAGCTTTCACTGGGACAGCCACAGCGTGTCATGCAGAACCATCTAGAGATGCTAGCTTAGCTCACAAATCTGTGTGGTTTCTCCAGAGCTGTGTTAAAACTGAATCTCTAAATTCTACCTCTTAGCAGAGCTGTTAAGTTTGTGTGGAGGTGTTGAGAATCAACTAGACAAATCCCTGAGCAACCTGATCTAATTAAGCCTGCTTTGAGCAGGGTGTTTGACTAGATGACCTCCAGAGGTCCCTTCCAACCTAAATTATTCTATGAGTTGGTGCTGATGCACCTATATTGCATCCAGTTCTAGTATTAGTGTCACCTCTATAATATGCTCCATGAAAAAATGCTAGGACTGTCCTTAGATTAAAAAAACAAACAAAAAGTTGCATGGGTGTATTGTGGGCTAGCTGGCTAAATGCCTAATCTAGGGGAGCCAGAGTACTTTGCATAGGGGTCCATGCTGTACCTGAGACCGCTACAGCAAAGCTAACTTCATCATGTACACATGCTGCAGTCCTACCTCCAGGTATGCAGTGTGTGTGGTCTGAGTAATTCTCTGATACCCAGAGAAATGAGAAAACTTCAGGTTCTTAGTTTAAGTAAGAAAGAATGAGTATTTGATCCTCAGTGTGAAGGGAGCACCTCATTTGCCAGAGCGATGAAAGCCACACAGTATTTCCAGCTTTAGAACTTACTAGATTCTTTTGATAATACTTCAATAAACGATTGCAGTGAAAGGACTGTTATTGATTGTTTTCTCAAGTGTGGCCCAGGTCTGTGGATGGAGTGTCAGCAAGGAGCAATTCTCTGACAAGCAAACAAGCTGACAGTGTTTAGAAACTCCCTTAGAGACACAGGTCCTTTGTTTCATTTCTCACTCCGCAACATGACAAAGAGGAAGAATTTAGGTGGAGCTGATGTAAACTAGGGAAAACATACTATGATCTTCCTTCAGTTTGCATCCTGGGAACATGAAGGACAGGGTCATAAAGACGATGAAGAGCATGCTCCTTCTCCTCATTTTGCTGGGAGTAGTATCTGGTAAGAGCATGATTTCATTACACTGCTAAAATTAGAACACTGTTGGCAGTTATACTTTCTCTTGGGAGCTTTATAATACATATTTAGGGATCAGACATGGATGGAAAAAATCAAGTAACAATTATTTTCCTACTGAAATGGATTGAGCTCTGTGGTTACAGCAGTATAATGAAGAAGATAATGACTCCTTGCTAAGACACTTTGCTGGATGAGGCACTTCGTGTGCAATAGCCACTGCTCAGTGTGACAGTGTTGGAGTGGGAAAGGAGGGCAGCTCTCCAAGAAACAATATCTAATATTAATACTCCAGTATTCTCCTTTCAAATATTAATAACATTTTTCTTTGATGAAGTAAAACAAGCAACCAGACAGGACCAAACAGGAAAACACTTGTGAAGAATATTAGTAGGGTAATATCACTATCTTTGCCCAGTGTAAAAATATGGGAGATTTGCCAATATGAATATGTGCACGTTAGTAACTTAAAATAGATCTTCAGACTGCAGTCTGTGTGGCTCATGGAGCACTTGGTGTTGTTTGTAGTAAGCTAGCTGCTCAGGTAGGGTCACTTTGCTGTCAGGGAACTGAAAGAGTTCTGCCAACCCTCCAGAATATGTCAGTATTTGGTGGTTTTCCTGATGTCCCAAAAACTGTGATCAGTTTTGGACTGATCAGGACACTGCATGTGAATCTCAGCTTTCCTTGAAAAACTGTGGTTTTCTAACCTGCATGGTTGTGGAGAGAGAAAAGCTTGAAGGTGTGACTCAGGCACGCTGTAAAGACTAACAAATCACAGATAAATAAGACTTAAATATAATTCTTGAAGCCAGTCTCATGAATGCTTTGTCTTGGACTCAGCATTTGTCAATGTTTGGGATTGGTAATTCTGATGAATAATGTATTAAATTGCTTCAGGCATGTTTTGTTCTCCGAAGTAAGGAGGTAAGCAAGGACTTGTGAATATGGAAGGAGGGCTTTCGTAAAATCAGTTGGAAGAAGAAGCAGCCATTTAGATGCAGTCCTGAAAATTTCAGTTAAAAATAAAGAGCAAGAAGTAAGAACTTGTGATTTAGAAAGACAAATCCTGAATAAACAGCCAATGAAATCTTTAGAGATAATATAAAAATAGAAACTCTTTTCTTTCTACATTTCTAAATGTTATAAATTTTTTAACTGATTTTATGAATGGTTTCTATTAATGAACTGGGTTCATCAGGTATTGTCCACAGGAGATTATATTCAAAGTTCAGCTCCACTTATGGAAATGTATCTCCAGAAGCCCCTCTCAGCCCAGTCTCATTTGCATGGGTGATTTTTGTTGATGATGTTTTCCAGAATCTGTAAGAACTTTGAAAAAAACTCAGTCCTTCACTGGGTCCTGCTTCCACTGCCATAAATCGGTAGCAACTCAGCTGAACCCAGTCCTACCGGAGTGTCAGTGTGACCTGGTCAGATTAACTCTTACCGGCAGTTCCCACCTCACAGTCTCCCACATCCCAGCCTGTACCTCACCCACCTGCAAGGCATCTCCAAGGCCTTTTTTCCCATAAATGCCAGGGTAATCCCAGCCAGATCAGTGATCCATGGACCTGCTGTATCTGGAGTGTGGGAGCATGGGAACCTCCATGCAGCTGTGGAGAGGCTCCGGGGAAGTGCCTCAGCTCTGCCTCTTACCAGTGAGGCCCTGTGCTCAGAAAAGGTCTTCCCAGAGGCAAACTCTCCCACCACAGCCTAGTATGGCTGGTTACAGGAACAACACCCCCCGTGCTCCCTTCTTCTCCTCCCCACAATGCAGTGAGTCTTTCAGGCTGCAAGAGGAAGAACTGGAGGTGTCTGATAGAGTCATGCTGCTCTAAGAGGTACTCCAGGAAACTGCAAGGACAAGTGCCTCCTGGGGCGGGATGTGGGAAGAAGGGAGACCATAGGACTCCATGCTTTGCTTTATGGACTCATCTACTGCTATTAGTTTTGCTTCTCATGTAGAAAAGGCACTGGGATCCTAAGTCTTCTCTGATCCTATGG
Source organism: Pelecanus crispus (assembly GCF_030463565.1). Lineage (NCBI taxonomy): Eukaryota > Metazoa > Chordata > Aves > Pelecaniformes > Pelecanidae > Pelecanus > Pelecanus crispus. The sequence continues at coordinate 15,988,232 of NC_134643.1, forward strand.
AGAGCAGTTTTTTGAGAGGCTGGTAATAGTAGCAATGTCTATCACACAAAGGCCATATGTCGGCTATCCCTAGAATGCTCCAAAATTTTTCAAGGGATGTAGGGAGACAAAATTTTTTTGGTAGTTTGGGGAAGAAGTCACTAAGGCTTCTTCTAATGTCATTGGAAAGTATTGGAGCTGAACGCTCCCCCTCCAGATGAAAAAGCCTGCTGCCATTGGAAGAATGGCAGAGTGCCTCTTTGGTAGCTGATGTGGGCCATCCTTCCCCAGCCACATGAGAACGGGCAAAGGGAGATGGTTCTGTCCCACACCACAGAGGTGTTGCAAAGCAACAGATTTCCCCTTGGCATTATGTTCCCAAGCTCCAGGCTGAGCTTGAGCATCCAAGCGGAAACATGCTGCAGCCCTAATGGCCTCAGATTAGTTCCCATAGCAGCTTTTTCCCTTGCAGCTGCCCAGCAAAATGAAGAGTTCATGGAGCTTTTGCTACAGTAATTGCTGGTGCGTGAACAGGCTGGCCAGGTACTTGAGTGAGCATTACCTGCCTCCATCGTGGCACACAGTATGTCAGAAGTTTGACTGCACACAGCCAGCTTTCATGGCAAGTGTTTTAGACAAGCCAGTGAAGCCCCCGCAAGCAACATTCAGCCCTGCGATAGTCTCATGTGGAGGTACATTGCTAGTTTAGGGATGTCCTGATTTATGTTTTCTAGACAGTCTTCATGAGATAAAGCACTACAGGCCTTTGCTAAAATAACAAAACCCACAAGCTAAACAGCAGAGCAAGCACAGATTTTGTTCTGGGGAGTCCAGAGGTCTGACTGAGAAACAAGGAGCTCATGCAAAGCTGTCGGATGCCGCAGCACTCTGCTGCTTCCAGGCAGTTTTGAAAGGTAGGGTGCTTTTGTGGGCCCGCATCTGCTCCAAGGACTGGAGATTGCTCTTCCATGCTCAAAGCAGAAGACACATGTCCTAGTCAGCTGGGATAGAGTTAATTTTCTTCCTAGCAGCTGATGTAGCGCTGTATTTTGGATTAGTAGGAGAATAACATTGATAACACACTGATGTTTTAGTTGTTGCTAAGTAATGCTTATGCTAGTCAAGGACTTTTCAGCTTCCCATGCTCTGCCAGGTGCACAAGAAACTGGGAGGGGGCACAGCCAGGATAGTTGATCCAAACTGACCAAAGGGCTATTCCATATCATATGACATCATACTCAATATATAAGCTGCGGGGATTGGCCAGGGGGCAGTGATCGCTGCTCGGGAACTGCCTGGGTATCGGTCGGCAGGTGGTGAGCAATTGCATTGTGCATCACTTACTTTGTATATTATTATTACTATTATTATTATATTTTTATTATTATTACTATTTTACTTTATTTTATTTCAATTATTAAACTGTTCTTATCTCAACCCAGGAGTTTTCTCACTCTTACTCCTCTGATTCTCTACCCCCTCCCACCAGGGCAGGGGGAGTGAGTGAGCAGCTGCGTGGTGCTGCGTTGCTGGCTGGGGCTAAACCACAAGACAGCAGTACAACATCCCAAAGTTGTTGCTAACTCACACTACTGACAAGATAGGCATGTATACAGCTGTGCTAGAAAGAATAAGAAGAGTGAAAATGGAGGAAATGGGCACTGCAGATGGCATAATTCACAAAAAAGATTGTTTCTTTAGCATCCAGCCCTGTGTGATTCAAGGTGCTTTTTGATGTGATTAGTGCACAGCAACAGCAATTAGCACAGGGGGTGAAATGAAAGAATAGAAATACATTTAGTTTCTTTGCTTCTATATAAAGGCACATATGAAGGCAAATGATGCAGTAACAATACTATTTTAACATCAGTCACTCTAAGTGTATAGTATAGTACTGAATTAGAGAAAAGACTGATTCTTTTGCCATTAGCACTGGATTTACTACCATGCAACGCCACCATTCATAAGCAAAAAGAGAATCAGGCCATTTTGTGCTCATTAATGGCAGCTCTTGGCACAAGCTGTGTGCCTCTGCTAGCCTAAGATTCCCAGAAGTAATTTTACATTCATTTTCATCTTGCAGGAAGAAGAACCCAGTTGCTTAAGGGCTTACCTGCAACGAGCACTGTTGAAGAAAATGCACCAGCTGGTGTTTCAGTTTATACCTTTAATGTAACTGTGTCTCCATTGTCTTCTGAAGGTGTTGCAATACTTCCTACCATAGTAAATTCAAATCCACTTACAGAGGCTTTTGATATTGAATCAAAAGGAGATCTCGAATACAGGGTGAGTTTTACGTTTAGCTTGAGCAATGTTCAGTCATGTAGGCTGACGTTTCCTGGATTACTGAGTGCTGACAGCACACAGTGACTCATCTTTTAATCAGAAAAGAGTTGCAAATGCAGACTGTGGTAGTATTTGGACATGCTATAATAGATAGGACAAATGAGTAGCGACAGTGATTATAATTTTTAATTGCATCTAGGCAAAAAACACCTATCATAATACTTCTACTTATTCTGTGATAGAAAAAATATGATTTTTGGAAAACAAGAGGTGAAGAAGGACATATAGGACCTGCTTCTCTTTTGAGGATTTGTCCATAGTTTTTCAACTTAATTTATATGAAGTCACTGTGAATTTAAAGTGAAGTAGTTAAACCACACAGAGCTTCTGTTTGGCCACTGTCACCTAGAATTAAAATAAATTTGACTCACTTCCAAAATAAAGTTAGCTGAGTCAGATCAAAGTAATATTTAATTCTGAACGAAGGCTGTGACACATGAGGAAGTTATCTTGAGGTAAGAAGTTATCACACTTCCACACATCTGTGATCTATTATGGCAAATGCAAAGCAATTTCTATTACTTCGGGGTAATTTTCATTGCTGGATAAATTAGCAAGTATTAGCTCACGTTGTCACTGGCAATGACTGTTCAGATGCATGATAACGTGTCATCCCATTGTAATTTGCTTGTATGTCTGAGCCTGAACAGTGACAATGAAGTGTGTCTTTAAAAGATATGGATAGACACTGAGTAGAGACTTATAAAGTTAATTTGAATACATATTTCTGGGTTTTTCTCAGGAAGTTCTGGTTTTCATAGAACTGATACAAGGGCTCTTTTCTTGATGTCTCTGCTGATGTTTCTGGGAGAAAATTTGGGGAAAGGAAGACTGTGACCCCAGGCGGTTGCAGCTCATTGATCCAACCTGCCTGGGGGAGCTGCTTGTGTTCCCATGCTTCTGCCTCCCGGCAGAGTACAAAGCTCAGTTGTGCCACCTCTGCTGGTTCTTTAGCTGCTCCCCAGCCAGATCAGTGAAATGGTCAAAAAACCTCTCAAAAAAAAGCCCTCTTTCACCTGTGAAGCATAGGATGTGGCTGCACAAACACCTGAACTGGCTCAGCTGAGGGGATGTAACAGGCAGATGAAAATGGATATGTCCCTTAAGCTGGCTTTGCTGACAGAGAATTTATAATGTGGGACTCCCTTCCTAGGCTGTATTTTGGCATTCTGAATTAAAGCTATCCCTTCTGCTGCAAAACATAGCCCTTTTCTATACCTGCTTGTTTCTGTCCCATTCCATCTCTATGCTGTGCTGCACAAGCATTTTATGTTGTTCCTTGTTGAGCGGGACTGACAAATGAATCTAGAGAAAAAATAACCCTGCAAATAGATAAAAAGTCTCTCCTTGTTTTTTTTCATGGCAGGGATGATGGAGAAATTCTTGTTCTAGCATAGTGCAGAGAGTGACACAAGGATGAAAATGAATGGCCAAGAAAGGTATAGGCTGGAGACTGTGTCTTCCAAAGTGCCAGTTTATATCCATTTCATACCACAGCCCCATTACCAGAATGGCCTGTGAGGACTTGGTATGTCTTCCTTGAACTCTAGTTGTTTTCAGGGTTTCCTAACTCACTCGAGGGACTGAAACAAAGAGGTTGGGCCAGTGAATATCAGTCATGAGAAAATTATAAAGCAAGCTACATACAAATCCCACAAACTAGCAGTTGAGTGTTAATTACAACTCATAAGGCAAGGATAAATACACACGCGTGTCCTTAGTTCATTTATTTGATGAGTATTGCTACTTTTAATTATTTATGCTATGTTGTAGCAGATTGGTACAATATTTTGCAAAAGCAATGTGATCCAAAATGAGATACCTCGGTGCTACCGTTAAATCTTTGCTAAGATATAAAAAAAGGAAGTATTTCATGTATGAATTATGGGGTTTGCTGATTAGCTAAGTACCTGTTAGCACAAGCTCTTCTGTATTTATGAAGCACATTTACTCTTGTTGCAGCAAGCCAAGACAATATCACATTTCTTGATATGTTTTGAGATTTCTGAGAAAGTCACAGCTTCTGAGATCTGAGCCCTGCCCATTCCTCTTCGCCTTACTCTTGTTTGAAGAATCTTATGGGCAGAAGATGTGTTGAATGCATGAGAACATACTGCTGCCTGAAACTACCTTGATGCTGTTAGTGATGCTCCCTCTGCATCATGGGAGTGAAGGGGGAAGCAGGGAGCAGTGAAATTCTCAGGTGGAATGAGGGGTAGACAGTTATGGGGTGTCTCTAGACCCCCTTTCACGAAGCCTGCAGCTGCTTCAAGTGTGTACAGTGCTGCCTTTATCAGCAAGCGTTGCTCCTACCTGGGGAAGAGGTGAACTGTGGCTCACAGCCTACCAGAGTGGCAAGCTGTTCTCAAAAGCAACCTACGAAGAGACCATCTAGATTCACATCTTCACTTGCAAGGTCTCTATAAAGGAGGGTGGAAGATGTGTATTTAGGCAGTTTGGCTGTAGTTACAACACCAATGAAAATATTTGGCTGTGAACTGGAGGGACAATCCCCAGAGCACATAATTTCTGCTTAGAATTGGACTTCTCATTTTGAATTCATTGCATCTGTTTACTGCATTTAGATCTCCAGCAAACACTAATTTTGGAGAGCAACCTTCCCATTTGTGTTACAAGCTTTTGTAGAATGTTTTTTCTGAGTTAGCATCACTTTTATGGGAAACTTCTATTTGCACAATATAGGAAAGGACACCATCCAGGACCCCGTTGTTTTCTCCTGCAGTATTGTAACAAAAAGATCTACAAGGTTCCAGAGAGCAGCTGTTTTACATACCAGAAGGCATAAAGCGTTTGTGCTTTTGTTCACTCTCCTCCAACTGTCTTTGTTAATTGGCTCTATTTTGTCTTCTGTCTTCTAATTGTGCTGACATCACTTTGGCATTTGTCCTCTGGCCACGGCATCTCATCTAAAATCAAGGATTTATTTCATTGTTCTCCTGCATCCTCTCCAGGCTCCTCCACTCTGCAGTATTGTGAATACACTGACACAGTCCTTGTCACACTTGTGAGCCCCAATTCTTCTCCTTCTCCAGTTCTACAGCACCTCCGCTACTGGCGTTCAAGCTTCAGAGTGTTTTAGCTACACAGCAAATTTAACAGTCACCTTCTCCTTTCTTGTCCAAGAAAGGAAAGTTCTTGTTTCTTTATTAGTTTCAACAGTGAATATTGTGGCTTACAACTTTTCAGCATCCTGCTGTTGCTCTGGACTCATCCTAAATCCAAAATTAATGTATTTAATATTTTATCATGGAATGCCAGTCTTGTGCTTATACATCTTCTGTGTTACAAGGTGATGTGCAGAGCTGGAAAAAAAAAAAACCCCAAAGCAAACGTTTGCTTTACCAATCTTACAAAACTTAAGGCCTATGTTATTTTTAATTAGTTCAACATTTTCACCAAACAGTTCTGGTCCCTCTCTCATACAGTGTGCTTGTTGCAGCTCCCCCCTTTCTTTTGTTTCCTGCAAGTCTCCCAGGCACAGCTTATACAGGGAAGGGGCTGGTACCTGCTAGACTATACAGTCTCGTGCTGCCACACTCCTTATTGCAAGTAAAAGGTCTTACCCCTCATGCTCCTGACTCCCAGAAATAGTGAAGCTGCCCTTGTGTCTTGCAGGGCTTCTTCCAAGTTTTCAGTCTCATCACACCTCAGCTGCTCCCGGAGCTTGATGTGGAAAGGTGAGGACTTGGTGCAGACAAGTTCCTGCAAGACATAGTCCTGGCCTTGTAGGCAAAGCATTACCTGTGAGGCAGGACAGCTCCTTCCAGGCTTTCTCCTCCTCAACCTGTCCCTCACACAAGAGGTCCTTGAGTTGCTCCATGAGGCCACAACATTTTGGTCTTTCCACGCTGTTTTTCCTCACGTTTCTGCCACTGACAAGAAATGTGGCAGCAAGTAGAAGATGATCTAAAATACTCGCTGCTTACTGATGGAAAGTGTCCCTTTACTTGTATTCACTCGTATAGGTTATAACTTATATCTCTTGCATCATGTGCTAATAATAATCTTTCCTTTTCAGGTTGTTACCACTGGAAACCCTGTCCTAGATTATGAAACTATGCCAAGGAGCTTTGATTTACAGATTTTCGTTGAAGACACAGCTGGGAGAACTGACCTTAACATACTGACTGTCCATGTAACAGATAAAAATGAACGTCCTGTATTTCGAGGAAATATGGCAACCCAAAGTAAGACAGTGGTGGTATTTGAAAAGAACAGTGCTTGAAAAGATGACATCAGATTAAAAAAAAACCCTATAGCTGCATACGGTGCCTGTAGCTAAAGTGGTCTAAGCATTTTTCTTTAGGAAAACAAGGGAGGAACATGACACTTTTTATCAGAGCTTTATTTTACACAAATACTTGGTATGCTTCACCTCTGGAAATGCCCTTTTAGTTTTCTTGAAGCTTTGACCAAAAATGATTTAACCATTTCGAAGCACCTGAATTATAAGAAAAAAAAAGGGGGGGTTATACCAATAAATATATATGTTCTTTTTTTGATGAGATGAATACCTACTTAGAGGTATGTAGTAGAAACTTGAAGTTTGGTGGGGATATAGCCATTGAGTAGAGGTACATGTTTCAGTAGTGCATTGAAAACTGGACTGATTTGGAGAAACAAGATATATTTAAATTAGTGTATATTGGTATGTGCAAGAACTTCTGAGGGAAAATGATAAAAACATTGCTCTGCCAATGTTTTACACCTGCGTATTGCATTTGCACCTGCACATGAGAAATTAAGTGGAAAATCGGTTTGAAGAGTGAGATCTCAGAGATTGCGATCTATGATGGTACAAATGGAAAGAGGCAAAGAGTTCTGTCTCCTGTGTGGGGTAGATGGCCTTAACCAGGTTTACTTTCAGACCATTGGCAAAGGTGCAACAGGGAGGAGTTTGCAGTAGCCTTAGGAATCAGGCTGGAGTGTCTGGACCCCAGCTGTCAGTGCAGGCTTTGTATGCCATGCAGTACTTCATATGAGTGGCAATGCCATCAATAAAAAGGACAGGAAATAATTGTCTTACTCTCTGAGCAATCTTGTCTTGTTTATTTACTAATGAGAGGAATTTGGAAAAAATTGTACCACGAGGCGACAGAGTATAGCGATGTATTTATTATGTGTTCACACACAGGCAGAACACTTCAGGTAGTGTGTAAAAATATGCTCTTATTATTTCATGAGGTACTGAGAGCCTGTTTGAAGTCTTGATATTCTAACAGCACTGTATGGAAGAGCATTCAATAATTCAATATTCAATTTTTTTTTTTTTAATCTGAAAATATCAAACTGTGATCTGTTCATGGTTGGTATTTGGAGCTGGCTGCTGAACCCCCCCAAGATCTGGACTAGCAGCAGCATTACGTAGGCTGCGACTCGCAGCCCTTGGAGCGGTCAGTGGCGCAGCGTGGCTGCAGCCTCGACTTCTGCCTGCTGCGGAGGGCAGGGCTTGTCTGCCTGGATGGGTCCAGCCCAGGCCTGCTCAAATGCTCAAATCCAGCCCACTTCACTAATGCCTCCGAAGCACACTGACATTCCTGCTTCCATAAAATACTTAGTTTGTAAAGCAAATTAGCTTCCCCTAGGGAAGTGGCTGTGTCATCTTCTCAGTATAGCTGCTGCCTTGCATATCATGGGTGCTGCTGGAATCTAATAATAATTAAATGTGACACTTCAGGGGACTGGCACAGCATGAAACACACTCTATGTGGGAGCTTGTTACAAATAAGTGCACCAGCTTAACTCTCAGCTAGAGCTGCCATAAATTGGTGCGCACAGATGTCTGATCTATCTAACTGCGTGGCTTTAGTTAACCGTACCAGCAACAATTAGACACTAATTGCGCATTCACTGGTTATGAAAAAGCATCTCCCTCTCATTAAGCTTTATATTCATATTGTTGTCCTCTGGGAACAACTCATTACACTGCTCCAGGATTACCACTGCTCTGATGAGAAGCAGCAATCAGCAGGGGTCACAGTGGAAATTAATAGTCCAGAAACAGCAGGTCCAGCAGACACAAAAGGGCATAAAGCAAATAAAGTGATCTAAAGATCTGTTGTTCTGTTAATCACTATACCCAAGGAGAGCTAAGCCTGTTGCCAGTGGCCCAGTACAGGATGGCCCAGCTGTGAGAATTCCTGACATGGGAAGAAATACACCTTGCACTGAATTAGCACCCTTAATAACGCAAAAATTTAAGTCAGCGCAGACCATCCACTATTTATTTACCTTGCAGATGTAAAGGAAAAGCAGAAATTAAGAGGAAAGGCTCTGAGCTCTCCTGGCAGGGGACAGGGGCTGGACAGGGAGGGGATGGTGATGAGGACCTAGCACAGGGCTACGTTCTCCCCATCTGCATAGTAAAAAAAGATACAGGGGTAGCCCAGATGCATAATTTTACTCCATACCCTGTGAGCAGCTCAAGATAGGCTGTACGTAAAGATCATTCTTTTTCCCGAAGGCACAATTCACAGTGCAACTCACAGTGATTGTTGCCTGTTTACAGATATGCAATTGGTTTCTTTTTATCTTTTGAGTATTTGTGCTCTTTGTGATGATCTTGGAATTACACTTGTGAAGTGAGAAGGTGCAGCAGGCAGTAATAGGTCAGGACAGCTTCAGTGTATCAGTATGTTTGCTGCTGCACCCTGTATTCTTACCCAATTAACCTGAGTGCACTTACATCCACGCAGCTGTAACAATCTACATCTTGGAAAGAACACCTCCGGAATGCATTTACCAAGTTGATGCAGCTGATCCTGAAAATGCTGAACTCAAAGTAAGTTGTACTAAAGATAAAAAACCCAGAGGTGATATAATCCACTGTATCTGAAATGCTAATTGCCAGCATCTTTCAACAACTTCCTTCCTTATCAGGAACACAGGAAAAGGTTGAGTCCGGAAAAAAGAAGCATTTTCAATAATAAACTAAGAAAACCCAACCTCAGTGTTTGGACACAAATTATATTTTGAGTTCTCAGCCCTCCAAAGTTAAGGGATATTGAAGGCAGAGTTTGATATAGTTAATCAGAGAAACTGTAGAAACTGTGGTTTGTTTTTGTTTTTTTTTTAAATGGCTTACAAAACATTTCTTGTAGATGAGCGTGACTAAAAGTAAATAAAATTTTTAATCTTCCGTATCGTAATGTAAATTCTTTTAAATGAGACAGTAAGGAAACTGCTTACAAAGCAACTGAATCTCAGCTTTTTGACAATCCCAGGGCAAACTGTGACCTTCAGTTAAGAAAATGTGTTAGCTGATCTGAAAATACTCTTGGTATCAGCAAAAATTTCTGGAAAGTGGTAAGTTTGTTTGCAGACAGGGGAAAAGTAACTGCACTTACCTAAGAATTGTGTTATAGCTTTGCTTTATTGGCTTTGGCTTTATAAAAGACAGCACATTTGGACCTAAAGATGCTGCTTCAATGTGTAGCATTATTCAGGAGAGCAATTACCTTGAAGTCCGCCCTCAGGCTTTGCCCAGTCAAACCACCAAACCTGAGCTGGTGAGGAGGGAAGCAGAGGCCTGGGGTTTAGCTCTGCTTTGTTTCTGAAAGTAACGGCAGTGAGTTCCACACGCCTTCTAACCCCTGACGAAGCTCAGGCATAATGGAAATGTTGGGCAACAGGTAAAATAACAATCTGAAGAGGGAATTCAGAAAGGTCAGCTGGCAAAAAAATTGTTAAAAGAATTGTGATCACCTAGCTGCTTTTTTTTAAAGCAATTTCAATTAAATCTATCACTGCAGGAGGCAAGTTGTTTCACTCGGCTCTCTGTACCTCCTGTTTTTTTCCAAAAGGTAACACAAGAGCTGTGGCATCCCCTGGACAGTTCTGCTCAGTGGATTTTGCAGATCACTTACTTGTACGGTGCATGACCCTCTGATGTTGCATACTTCAGACTTTATGAGTATTATTAACACCTGCACTAGCAAAGGAAATGTCCTGGAGGGCTTATTGGTGATGTCCTGGCAGAGTGACGTGGACAATAGCAGGGGGACGTGGTGGATGTGTGGTAGCTACCCCGCAGCCATGGGGATCAGGCTGCTGCCTTTCTCCCTGCTGCGTAGGGTGTCAGGGTGCTCAGCTCCCTCCCGCACCCATGCGCTGGTGCGGTACCCATTTGTGTTGTGCAGTGCACAAAGCGGCTGCTGCTACACGCCGCTGCTGAACAGCTGCGTTAACGCTGAGCTCTTGTGAACACCTTTCAGCCTCGCACCCTCACGTACTCCATGAAAGTCCAATCTCCCCTCCTTGGCCCCTCCCATTGTCTGGACCCCTGAACTTCATTGCCTCCTGCATGGCATGTGTTATGCCCCCTGAATCCAGCCTCGCCCCTTTTTCTCTCTCTTCTCCTTTGTGCATACGCTCTGCTGCCACCACAAAGCCGATTTTTGCCTACCACACTGTGCCTCTGCTGGCTGGCCTCTGTCAAATTCTCATTGCAGAGCTGGAGTTCACAGAGGTAGAGAATAGTGTGGGCTTTAATGTAACTCAGTGTCAGTGACCACTGGCTGTCAAGCAAAGCATGTACGACCAGGTTTGAGCTGCTTCAGCTCAGATGGTCAGGGCTTGTGCTGGCATCTGTATGTCAGCATATTTCAATACGCAAAGTTTTGAGGCAAATACTGTGCTATAACTTGGCCCATTTTACAAGGTAAGGAATGAATGGAGGGATGTTTAAAGACACAAAGACTAATTTCTTGCTCTCTTCATTTCAGTATTCACTGCTCCCTGCACCAGTGCCATTCTTGGTCTTGGAAAGCGGAGCCATTTTTTCCACAAAAGAATTTGATTACGAGAAAGATCCACATCGGTGAGAATGTGTTTTATTCACATGGTCTTTTAGCTTAGCAGAGAAATTTTTTTCTACATAGCCACAGAATAATTCTTGTTTTGTTTTCTTATTTAATAGTTACTTTTTAAATATAACAGTGACAGATCCAGATGGACTCCACGCGACTAAAACAGTGAATATAAATATAATTAACATAAATGATGAAAGACCTTACTTTACCACGTGAGTGAAAAACTTCCGTTGTACTCAAAATGTAGATGTTTTCCCAGCTTTACTGCTTTGGCACCAATGAGAGGGTGTAGCATAAGGGCAAGTAAATATAACAACAAAGTACTACTGAAAACAGTATTTTCATTTCTTTATTATTCCTGTTCTTTTACTGGACAGCTTTGCCCTCATTTCCCTCTTCTATTCTTATTTATATTCTTAATAGTTTTGAGTTTTCCAGGCTCTGCCTTCATGCTAAGAACAGCCAAACAAGCTTGTTGTACTTGTTAGCATTTAGAGAGGTTAAAGCTATGCAAAGACCTTTGGACAAGTTCAGACAAGGAGATGAATTTCACCCTGTGTGAATACAATCGTATAGAATTTACCCTTCATGCAGATATGCATTTCACCATAATGATGTTTATTCATGCAGAAATGTCTAGACATAAAAAGGTCTCACTTTTGATCTGTCTTCCTCTTCTTCTCAGACACTTACACTTGTAAACAATCCCGGTAGTCTTTGAAACATTGTTGTCTCTTACTGTGTCATAAGCAGGAAATTGTGTCATAACACACAAGTCAGAAATAGCTTTTGAAGACTAATGGAGTTTTAGTTGCAATCAGGAATATTGCTGAAAATTTGGAAAAATGGGAAGGAATATACATGTGCCACCAGCAGGCTGTTTTCTGGTGGAAAGTGCAATGGATGATTGTTTCTGAAGCAGGAGCTTGACAATTATTACAGTCGATCTGATTCTGTTGTTGATTTATCTTTGTCACTTACATGAGACACTGATTGGATTCAAGACACTCTCTTTATGTCTCCTGATCCTGAGGCTCTACAAGGTCCTTACTGAGAATATTTATGATGGCTGCCCTCCTGCCATCTGTGCAAAGCAGAAGACAATGTAGCACCTGGGCCATGCCAGGAGGTTTCCAGCCACTTGTTTGGAGCAATCTTCTGGGTGCTTTGTGGAGCCAGAGCAATGCACAGCTCCTGGGCTGGGGCCAAGGATCTGGACCTTGCTCGGTAAAGGGGTGGAGAATCTGAAGAAGCAGAAGAATGAAATATTAGAAACAGACATGGATTTTTTTTGTTTTGTGCTATTCATTTAACACTTGAACTTCATGCCTGCAATAACCAATAAGGTTAACAGCTCATGCCACATTACTGTACTGCTACAAGCAGGAGGAATCCTCTTCCCAGTGCCAATGTTTGCACATTGTGTCCTAGACTGATTATTTCCTCCAAATGTTGCCATTTCTGTTTATTTATCCTTATGTCTGGAATGCTAAAGGACCTCTTTTAAATATGTATCTACTTGTTTGAATTAGTGAAAGCTGCAGTGACTTGAGCATCTGTAACACCTAAGGTCTAAGACTCAGTTCTCATACGACACAAATAAGGCCTGGCATTTGTTTGAATCTTCTCCCTTTCAGACTGACACTACAGACCAAAAAGAGCAGCTCAGTCTGTAAAGAACTTTAGATTAAATTACACTTCATCAGCTGTCCTCAGTATGCACATGCTTGGTGTCTCCCCTGCTAAAATGTGAGCTGCATGCTGGGGCTACGTACTTTCTGACACTGTAATAATCAGTGCTGAGATGGGAGCTGGGGAAACTTGACGAGTTAGCAAAGCTTCTTTATTTTCTCCCGATCAAAGCTGTCAAGAACAGAGTTTCAAAGGGTTTTTTAAATTGTTCCCATAGTATATGCAGGCACATCTGGTTTTGGTGTTCACAACACTACATTGGCACTCAGCCTTTTGAAATTCTGGCTGTTAAAATCAATGGAAAACTTGTGGAGTCAGGAAAACAAAGGAGAAGACAAGAAAACAAACATATGCTTCCTTCGCAATTACATTGCAGTGTCTAAAAGGTCTGCTTGAACCATCCTGTAAAAAGCCACTGGCAGGCGGCAGACAGATGGACAACAGGACACAGCCCAGACGTAGCTGCGTAGGAAGTGGCCCCAACTCCTCCCCAGCTGTACTAGTACTCGGTGCTATGGGGATGTGCCTGAAAACATCCCATTTCTTCCCAAGAGAGCTGGTGGGGACTGGACAACAGCCCGTGCAGGGCGCAGGGGGGCTGGTAGGACTGCGAAGGTGGAGCTGTGGAGAGTTTGCTGTCCACAGAGAGGTCGGAGTTGAGGTCCCTATGGGCATAGGGAGTTCTCTATTTTGAGCCAAAACCAGTTAGAGCTGTCCCTCCTGTATTCCCCAGTGGTCAGAGAGGCATTTTGGGGTGGCATTTTTGGTAGCAGTGAAGGAGATCTGTTGCTATTTGTTTTGTTTTTGAGTGACTGGAAGCAACAGAACAAGGAAGGAAGAGACCCAATGCCAAGAGTGAGATAGAAACTTAATAAATACACTGACTCCACAGCCTTCACAAACTCCTTGTTTACTTCTGGCTGTAAGTTAGGTGTTTTTACTGGGAAAAGACTATGTGATTTCTCTCCTGTATGCTTTCCTCTTTTCATATCAGCTGACAAAACAGTTGAAGATACTGTGTCTTCTTAACCATTTTTAAAATTGCAAATGGAGACCTGGAGGCATGGGGTCTTCTGTTCTGTCTCTGCAATTCTCTGCTCCAATTGCTAAGTGCCCCATGATCATAGAATCATAGAATCATTTAGGTTGGAAAAGACCATGATGTTGATTTTCAGAGGACAATGAAGAGCTCATGCTTTCCTACACTGGGAACTCTAGACTAGTCAATTAACTATGTGGTGGCATAGGAAGCTTAAAATGTTCAAAAAGGATTCAGTCTTGAAACATACTGCTAATGCTTTTCTGAACTCCTGAGCACCTTTGACTCCTTTTGATTTATAGAAACAGGAGATGTTTGTGTATTTGTGTGTGTTTCAGTAGAATAAGTCAGCCTTCATAAATTCCTTGCACAGTTTTTGTCTGCTTGTCCATGCCTGCTTTCGTATGTGGTTCAAGTACCATAATTGCATACCTGAGTACCCATGTGAACATGCAACTGCAACAATTATAAGCAATCCTGCACAATTGCCTGCCAGACTATATCTGAGCTATAAAACTCACTTAATTCATGGGAAATTTGGGAGCACTGGCATACCAAACAGCAGCAGTAAAGAACCATTTTCTCTATGCGAAATGAGTCAGACAGACAGATGTTGCTGGGAGTTTGGAGCATGTTCATCTGGTGGGCACCCACAGGAGTGCTCTTCCCTGCCTCCACCTACTGCAGGGGCAGCTCAGCTTTTTAGTAATACTGTTGTCCCCAGAAAGCCTCCAGAGTTCATTCCAAAAGATGATTAATTACATTACTGCTTCTATTTTTGTTTTTCTCTTGTAAAATGAAGGAATTGCAGCAAGTGGCTTTACAAGCTGGTGTCTCCTTAGGGAGATGGACTGCATGACTTAACAGCCCCTTCCATCTTCAGCTTCCATGATTCTGTGAAAGTCAAATTGTTTTTACTGTGAAAAAGTTGTAGGGGAAGGACGCTTACTTGTGTGGCTACGTCATGCTTTATGACCACATACCAGTTCAGCTATTGCTACATGTCCAGCTGGCAGAACCAGTGACTGGGTTGTTTACCCGGACATGCAAATAGCCATCTCTGAGCCCAGTGTGGCCATGGCTCTGCTGCTACAGTTGGCTGCTCAGCTAAGTCTGTGATCATCTGCCCTTGCAAACACAGATGTGCGCTTTGCTGAATTTTGTTTTATCTTGCAGAAAACAAAGAATCTACAGGATTCCAGAGGAGCAAAGCCCAGGCACTGTTGTTGCCAATATAACAGCTAAAGATCCTGATGACGAAGACTCTCCCAGCAGACTTTTCTACAGCATCCAGTCTTCTAACAGATATTTCTCCATAAATCCATGTAAGACAAACAAAAATGTGCCTTCCGACACCCAAAAAAGAGATTGGCTACTCTCTTTGTTTTTGCCTTAGTTTTAAATTGACTTACTTTATTCTGTGGCTACCCCTAGAAATAAGAAATGCTCAGTATGTTATTAGGGTCAAATTCTTCGGTCAGCTGACCAAGATTCAGTAAGGTATCTTGAAGAAAGTAGACAAATATTGACTTATGGCTGGAGCGTGATGGTCTCTTGGGTGGAAATAAGATTAGCTGCCTTCTTTTTAATCTCTGAGGACTGCAGTGACCCTGCTGGGGCTTGCACAAAGTTAGACCATACTGTCCTCCCTCCTGCCTGAAATCTGCTCTGGCATTGAAGTGCACAGCAAATCTGCACCTCAGCTTCATTGCTTGGTTCATGACCCTCCTCAGGCAAGGCCATCCAGAAGAGTCCTCTCTCTCATGCTGGTCCTGTCTCCCTGTGCTCTCTGGGGTGCATACACCAGTGCCCTGAGGTTTTTGCTCCAGGGATGGCATTCAGTGACTGCTTTGCTCCTTGTCTGCTATTGCTTTAGAACTGCTTATCACAGCTGTAAGAGGTATCACACAACACAGTGTTGTGGGGGATCAAGATGTCCTTAAATGCTTTGGATTCCCTATGTCCTTCAGCCAGGTATAGCCAGGTATAGCCTCCCCTTCAATTACACTCCAAAAGGCAGAAGATATATACACTGTTCCTTTACCTCCTTTGTGCTCAGGGAATAGTACTCTGCTCTGCCACAAAAACCTTCTCTTTTTGAACAGAGACTAACAGAAGTGAAAAAAAAAATATTAAGTGAATGGCTGACCGGAGCACTTGGCACAATCTGTCACAGCTAAGAGCAGCTCTGTTGATGTGTGAGTAGATTTAGAGGTGCTGAAGGATGCTTGAGTGATAACAGTAGAAAGTGAAGTGGTCTTACTAGTTAGAGAGCAAGGACAGCACAGGCATTAGCAGCTCATTGTCCTTGATGCTCTGTGAGTGCACTCAACTCTGACTTGCACTAGCTCTTTGAGGGCATAAGGGAAATCTGTTTTCCAAGCCCTCTGCTGAGGCCACTTATGGCGTATTTCTGAGCAATGGGTACCTATCCATTAAAGTCTTACACAGAATTTTCAGAGCCATTTTGTATCATTTTAAAAAATAACTAAACCAGCCATGATTTGCACAGAACACAATACTTTTTATTCTGCTACCTGTCTGCTGAGGTACCCTGTCCTCTTGCTTGTACACCATGAGTGCTTGTTACTTCTGTCCATGGTCAGCATCTAACTTCTGGCTGCTTTCTGCCCAGCAACTGGAGTGCTGCAGGTGACTGGGAGAATCAACCGAGATGCCTCTCCACTGCGGCTCCATCCTAACATTTCAGTGATAGTCCGGGTGGAGGACAGTCCCAGCAGTGGTCATGCCAGCGAAATGGAGATCACAATCATCATTGACGATATCAATGACAACCCACCAGAATGCAATCCTTCTACCTTCAGGTATTGAGGCTCTTCATTGCCTTAGTGCTGCCTTGTTAACCAGTGTGCAGTCTAGAGCACATAATTTAGGGTCCCCAGACCTACTACAGCTAGAGGTTCAAACGGACATTTATCTTTAAGCCTTTAAATCTTAGTGTTCACTGTAAGTGTCTTAGGGCACAAATCTCAATTTCCTGACATGTTCAAACTGGAAATCTGGACTAAAAATATCTGTGTGTAGTCAGATACTTTATTTATCTTTCTTTCAGGTACCTAAACCCTTAGGATATCAGAGCCATGTGTTAGTTACTTTTCTAACCCATACAGATCCAGGCTCCTCCTTTCTTAATTTATGCTAAACTTTGGGGAATCATTCATGAGTGAAACCTTGCCAGTCAGTTCTGGAGTTTTATTTTAAACTTCCTGATCTTCTCTTCTAAATCTCTCCCTGGTGACCTGCATGTTTTTTGTCTAATGCAATCTGTAAGGTCTTCAGAGCCCAGATCACCTCTTGTTATACATGTCCTCTGTGCAGAGTGACTTAGTCATGGACTTTACTATGGCTGTGAATGCTCTGAGACCTTTGTGATGATCACATAGTTTATATCTCCAGATGAGGACATAACATTAACTCCGTTTTACAGATGAAGTGTGTCATAGAAAGACTGAACTCAAAATTGTCCATCTGAAGTGTTTGATGTGCCTGGGCTCTGATCTTTCAGGGCACACCACATTACATAGTTCAGTTCTTCAGGTGCACTTAGGGTAGTTTGACAGTCCTGCAGATAAAAATCCAGCATTTCAGGCCAAGAACCTATGGAATGAGGAATACCCAGTTAGTGGATATCTGTTTAAATTGCTTGCTTACTATCTAATATAAATGTCTTGCATTTAAATCACATAGTTTTACATACTGGCAGGAAGAGAATCCAATTCTTCAGAGCGCTGCTTGGTTACAACATCCATGACAATAACACAACAGTCTCTTTGTTATCTAGTGAGCTTAAATTTTGATCTGAAGGAGGGAAAAATTGTCAGGAAAAAATGCGATCAAATAAAGAACTAGTCTTATAGGGATTGCACAAAGGAACAAAATCGGGGCTTAATGGCACTTCAGTTGGTTTTCATTTTTTGTATTTAATTATCTTGATTGAAAAAAATTAAATTGACACCCTCCACCCCCAGTTCCATTATGTGCATCACAGGGACCCTCACTATCAACAGCAGGGCCAGAAATGCTAGTTTCACAAAACAGCAGAATGGTCCAGCTATTAGTTAAGGAGAAAAGAACAATCTTCTCATCAGGAGAACATAACATACTGAAGAAATGAATGTTGTAAAGATATTTTAAAATAATAGTTATTAATTGAACTAATCTTGAACATTAAGATCTTGTGGCAGCTTCTGAAGTTTAGCTGAGTTCCATACCACAGTGTATGGATCAGGTACTGGATTGCTTCATCAGCTGTTGCCTATTTAGGTCCAGGATTTAACTTAGAAAATAAATGGAAGTCAATGTTTTGGCATGTAATATATGAAAAGTTCAAGAGGAGAAATATAAATTGCTCTGATGGGAAACGTGTTTGTTTTAAACAGGAAAGTGGCAAATGAAAATACGACTGCTGGGACATCTCTTCTTGATCTTAGAAATTACTGTAAAGATATTGATGTTGATCCATCAAACAATCAATTTAATTTCACTGGATTATCTGGTTTTGGAAGCAATAACTTTGCTCTGGAGTCCACTGTGTCTGGAAGACTTGTGGTCAGTCGCTTGTGGCTTTATTTTAGATTATCACATTTCACAAGTCAGCTTATGAAATATTATAATATTCATTGTCTGTACAAGCAAAAAAGAATTACTGTAATTCATATCACAGTGGGTATGATGTGGAGAATGACTCTTTTGACTGGATGTGACCTACATACCCTTTGATAGGATGCTTTCTGTGGATTCTGAAGAATTTGGTAAACAGAGAACTGTTTTCTCCAGTTTTAAATAAATGTGCTAGATATGATTGGAAAAAAAAATCCTTTTTTAGGGAGTGTGAAGCACCAACTTTGGTATGGATAAACAGAGAAATTTGATGTCATTTCATACCCATTTATTCATGACAGACTGTGGAAGATCCTTGCTTTTCAGCATGAAGAATTGAAATACTTGAGAAATCCCACACTCTGTAACTACTTCCCAGCTTCACTGGTCAGATAACTACTTCCCAGCTTCACTGGTCAGAATTGTAAAACCACTCTGAGTGGTAAATTTTCACAAAAGTGTAGTGGGATTTGCACTTGTGTTATTTTGCATGTCAAAATATGGGTTCCTTATGCTGATAGCTGCTGGCGTAGTTGCGTTGGCCAGAACCCCCACCGATTGCTGGACATGTGCAATGGTGGTTGTTTCATTGCTTTAAAAAGAACCGTGGACAAATACAGAAAAAGGGAAACATAACAAAAAAAACCAGGCATTCTGTCTAAAAGGCAAGAGTGCTACAAGGACAGTAAAACAATTTTGTATGGCTTACTTTAATTTTTGATCTGAGGTATACATGTCAGTGAGGACTGCCCTTAGCTGCTTCATTTGCCAACATAAAGAGCATTTTCATTGCTGCAGAGGATATGATTGTTGTCAGCCCTTTGATCACCATGTATGTATAATGTAACAGGCTATCTGAAGTGTCCCGTCCCTGCAGGAATTTCCCTGTAGACAATAAACAGTGGATGCTTGTGCTTTAGTCCTGTTGCCCCAGAGTTTATAAGGCTTCTACAGAAAGACAGAGTTCAGGAGATTAGGATTTAAACCTGCGGGAGCCACCATTTAGTAACAACTTGGTTCCTGGATAAACACTTGTGGCTGAACCTGATACCTTTAATGCATGTCTGCAGGCATGAGCTCAAAGAGTAACTATTACTATTTAGCAATAGCAGATTCTTGTTGAGCCAACAAAGGGCACAGCAAATAGCCAGCTCATTACATACTCTTTGAATTAACCAGGTAAAAGGCCAAGACCTCATGATCCAAATGATAAAACTTCCTGTGCTTAAGGGGAAGATATTTTGTTGGCAGAAGGAAAGAGTTTTGAATTGCTAAGAGACACCAGAGCGTGAACAGGTAGAAAAAGCCTGGAATTCAATCCTGTAATTGATTAATAGCCTATATTACTCCTACAGAGCAATTCTATATATCCAAGGGGGAGAGCATACTTACAGAATGCTGAAAAAAGTAATTGCCGTCATGTGTATTGTGACTTTATGTAAGGAAGTATAAATACAATTGTGTTTCTTTTTGATTTAGATGACTGAAGGTATTGATTTAGAAAACCCAGCTAATCTAGGAGTTGAAGTTTATTCTTTGACTGTCAGGGTGCAAGATATTGCCTGTCCTAAGTACTCAAGCAAGTATCCCTTTTACACTTCTTTTGATATTTTCCTGTGCTGTAACAGCATGGAGAGAAGAATACCATATGTATTTTGAATATATGCATGAGAAAATTTCACAGCCATACTTAACTATGATTTAATCTTCTGTTATATTTCCAGATATCATCTACATTTACATCAGGATAAAGCCAGTGAATGAATTTTTTCCAGTCTTCAGTAATTTATCATATGAATTTAATGTCTCAGAAATTACTAAAGGTACAGTAAGTAGCACCTACATGATAGAAATAATGTTGTCATGTTGATAAGTACCTTTTTGCTCCAAATGGATTTTCATATATTTGAATGAGGAGAATGGCTCAAAGTTCCAGTTCAACCAGGGTCTCACCGTACAACCACCTACTACCCTTAAATAGACAAAACTGGCAACAACTCCAACTGTACAGATGGAAGCTGAGACACAGACAAATTCAGCAATTGCACAAGAAATCTGTGACAGAGCCAGAAACTAAACTCAGATGTCTTGCTTTAGACCGTCTTTCTGCTCTTGCTAAATTAGCCTTTTGGAGGGACTGTGATGGTGCAAAGAAACCTCTATACACTGACACAGATGAGTGAGGACTCTCTTGGCCCAGGCATGGTACAGGACAGCCACCCCAGTGTCCCCTTAGACCCAACTCACCTTGGGTGCAGTGGGTTCCCTGGAGATGGGGAGGGATAGGGAGGCTTTGCTCAGCCAGAAAGCAGCCAGAGCAGCTCCTCATGCCCAGAGCCAGGGGTGCTTCCCATTCCTGCAACAGCCAAGGCTGCAAACGTGGCCTTAAAACTGGATTTGTTGAAACTGTTCACATGCTTGACTCTCACCTCAGCACCCTTCCTGTCCCCTGCTGAGTCCTGCATCTCATGAGTTTGCAGAGCAGTGCCACAGCATCTTGCCTCCTTGGTAATCCTCATGTGTCAGGTGCAACTGCCAGCCTGCTCTCTGCTGTGCTGCTCGGGGCACAGAGGAATTGGCACGGAAATGGCATCTTTTCCAGCTTCAGCCTCTTCCTCATACCACCCAATGTACCAAACTTGGGCCTTCTGTCCCAGGACCTCACTTACTGGCTTTATTCTGTTGGCTAAGAAAAAATTGAGAGGTCTGTTAGATACATGCTGGATAAATCCTGACCCTCATTCTGGACTTCCTAGGGTCACAGTAAACTGAAGATGTAAGGGACCTCTGGGGGTCTAAAGTCCAACTTGTATGCAAAATGAAGCTAGTTTCAAAGTTAGATCAGGTTGCTCAGGGCCTCATCCAGTTGAATTTTAAAAATCTGCAAGGATGGAGACTCCACAGCCAACTTGAGTCCCTGTTCCAGCTGAGCAACCTTCATTCCAGGTAATTTTACCTTGCACCCGGCTGGAATTTCCTATGTTGCAGCTTGCATCTGTTCTCTGTTGCCCTTTCACTGTCCCCTTCTGAGAAAAGTGTATCTTGGTCTTCTATTATCACCCTTTAAGTAGTGCAGCAAAGCAATTAAATCCCCCCTTTGCCTGCCCTTCTTCAGCCTGAACAAACCCAGCCTCATCAGCCTCTCCTGCATCCTCTGCTCAGCCCCCTGGCATTTTAGTGGCCCTTCCCAGCCTTTCTCCAGTTTGTTAGCATCAAATCTTGTACCTGGGCCCCCAAGCTGGTCACAGGTAGTTTTATGAGTGCCGAGCAGAGCGGAGTAGTCACTTCCCATCATGTGCTGGTAATACACTTGTTCATATAGCCCAAGTATGCGGTCTCCATTCCCCCAAGGCTGCCCTGGTGGCTCACGTATAACTTGTCCACCATGGCCTGGGGTGAATTCCTGCAGAGCTGCTGCCAGCTCAGTCAGTCCCAGCCTGTGCTGACACATGGGCTTGTTCTGGTCCAGGCACAGGACTTTGCATTTGTCTGTGCTGAGCTCCACGAGTCTTCTTGGCCCACAGCTCCATCCTGCTGGGCCCCTCTGAATGGCAGCCCTGTCCTCCAGCACGTCCAACACTGCCCTGGGCTGCTGTTACTCACAAACCTGCCCCAATGGTCACGTCACCGAGGAAGACATCCAACTGCATCACTGCATCTGAGTGGAACATGGTGAAGCTGCCCATGAAGCTCCAGGAGATTTAGCAGCCAGATAGTCTAGTATCTGCTTGAAGTCATCAAATTATTCTGGCCAGGGCAGGCCCAAAGCACAGGTGAAGGCAGCTGTGGCTATGGCCAGCAGACCTGTGGGCTCTATGGTTCTTCTGTGTCCATTTTCCTAAGCCAGGAGGTGGGCAGGGGGAGGAAAAGGCATGCTTCCAGCAGCCTTGCCAGCCTGCCCACAACCTCCTCTCTCTTGCCATGGGCAAAGGAGCAAGCCCAAATTTCCAGCCCTCACCCTCAGCTCTCTTCTTCCTTCTCCAGTCAGGAGGATCCTGCCAAGGCCCACAGGTCTGCAAAAATCACTCCTGCCTGCCCTGTGGAGAAGCCATCACTGGCCACTGCTGAGTACAGTGAAGCTGCAGCATGGCCTGGGAGGGAGCTGGAGAGACCAGGGAGGCTGGGGATGGGGCTGGCTCTCGGGGGGCTCTGCCTGGCAGAGGGACCCTGGCAGACCTGGCCCCTGCAGGAGCCAAACTGCCAGGAAAGCAAGGAAGGCTAAGCGGGGACAAGGAGGCACAGGGCGGCCACTCAGCAATCAGAGGACCCCGACCTTCAGGTGTTCATACCAGTGCCTTGCATTGCTCAGCAGCCTGTTGTTCTTGCCCAACTTTTATGTCTGTGGTGCATGGATGGAACTTGGCTTTCTACACCATTTCCCAGTGGATACGATGCAGTGAATTTTGTCGCATTTCCTATTCTGTGTGTGTCTCCTCATACCACTGACGTGTACCTTAGAAATGTAATACTTGAATCATAGAATCATAGAATCATAGAATGCTTTGGGTTGGAAGGGACCTTGAGAGATCATCGAGCCCAACCCCCCCTGCAGTGAGCAGGGATTGAACCTGTGAACTTGGCGTTATTAGCACCATGCTCTAACCAACTGAGCTGAAACCCATCTGTGACATGGATGTGTCTGTAAACCTCTCTGTGTTGGCCACAGAACTTTGCTGGATACTGAGACTATCAAGAGAAATGTTTTTTGGACTCAGACTGCCTTTTATTTTGAGCTGAGTTGACATTAACAGGGTGCTTGCTAATGCTGTAGTACCAAACAGGAGCCCACAGTTTGCAGTAGGGCTGGAGTTCACAGGGTCAGGAAAGAAAAAAATGCCAACCCTTCATTTACATCCTCCCTCTGTCTTACTCTGCACATGTGGACTATTTATCCTGTATATCCCTGGGTCATGTGGATGCATTTAGCATTGAATCAATGTCTGCAGGGGCGGGTGTGCACGGTCCCATCTTCATTCTCACGGTTTACAGCATTGCCATTTGTAGTTTGCTTCATAAAATACTTGGCACAAAGGTAATTCAAACTGCCTTTCAAACATCTCAGAAGGAACAGCAGCAGTTGCTTTTCAAAGGAGACAAAGAGCCTTGTTCCTCCAACCAAGCCATTGCTTGGGCTGCCACAATCTCCTGTTCATGCATGCTGGTGCAGGGCACGGGGTGGCCCTCACTGCTGGAGCCCTTCTGTTGTGGTTCTCTACAGACTCCTCATGTTTTGGTATTTATTGCTAGCAGGCAAGCCCATACACGGGGGACCCATAGCATAGCATGGTGAACTAGTCTTTCTCACACCTTTGCTTTACTTTTTTGGGGTGAAGAACTCTAAACCAAATCTTTAGTTCAGTTTCATCAAGTTTTGGTTGGAACAAGTACTCTGTACTTCTTTTTCCTTAAAATGTTAATGAAATATAGATTTTCTGTCTCTCAGTTGGATCTAGCATTGGAAGAGTGAATGCCAGGGACAAGGACTGGCCACCCAGTGTCATCACTTATTCCATTGTAGCTGGAGGAGGCACCAGGGATTACACAAATATCTTCTGGATCAGCCCAACCAAAGGAGATGTGAAGATTTTAGCTAGATTAGACTATGAAACAACTCAGAAACACATTCTCACAGTACAGGCCTCAGACCAGGAGAAGACTGCAACAGCATCTGTGAGTAACTCCACTCTACTTCTCCCCCATTTTTCTTCTTCCTGACAAGAACGGTCAGACATTAGGCAAAGCTCTTTGGTCTGTAAAAGGCAAGTCCACCTCTGCACAGAGCTGTGTATTAGTCAGATGAAAGAGGTGGTGTTCACTCAGTCTTGCTTTATTTCTTACAAAAAAGAATTAAAGTAATATTTTTGTATTTTTAACTCTGTGGGTTTTGTTTCTCAGTCTTTTTTTCTTATTTCACCTGAGCAGTGAAATTGTTTTCTGTGTCCTAGGTAATTGAAGGTATTCTTTTTGGCTACATACGTACTGGAAAACAGAAAAAGGAAAGGGTCTTGAGGCCAGGTAGCACAATCGAATTTTAGCCATGTTTAGTGCCAAGTCCTTTTTGGACCTTGTGTAGCGTCCTTTGGCCCTCTAACATACTTTTGATTTTGTATGTGATGTTTTTTCACTGCAGAGTGCCCAAAGTAATGCAAGAATCTTGTTGCAGCCCATCAGAGTTGTGTTTTCATGGGGTGGGACAGAGGGGATGTGCTGCATACCTTGGGGATGGGATGAGGGCTTGGGCAGCCTCTTGGGATAATGTCAGAAGGCCCACCCAGTAGAGCTGTGTCCACATGGCCTACTGGGGATGGACCCTTACACATGCCTTCCCCTGACCATGATCTAGTTTTGTCCTTGATGGTGCTATCCAGCAGGAGCCAAGAGCATGCCAGGGACATGATAACACTAAGCAGTAGGTTCTGCTCCAGTTTGCTGCCCAGACATATTTTATTCTTAAGAAAAAATATAGACTGTATATCCACAAAGGTATTTTACTGTCACTTCTTTCAAAGAATCGCACTGTCCTTCACATACAGACTCCTTTTTATTCCTTTTCACACCTTCTCTCTCATGACTGCCTTACATTTGATTTTTGCACATCTGTTGGGGGGCGATACAGGTACTAGGCCTGCTTTCTATTCCAGCCAAGCACCACCCATGGAGATGCTAGGTGGGAGGTACTTAATTTCTTTATCACCTGTAATATTTCAAGGTGGTGATTAAGGAAAATTTAGCATCCAGAGCTTGTAACGATGACAAGTTTATCTGTAGTATGTTAAAGACTAACAGACATTAGAGGAAAGAGCTTTGAGAAGGGTAACCTTTTTCTCTCAGCCAGCTAATCCAGCTGACATTAAGCACATCTGATGCTACCCGGGGTGTTCCCAGCCATGCAGAAGGCCATTACCAGCACTTCTCTGTCACTGGGAAAAATCAGTCTATAAGGAGTCTTCCTTCCTTCCATGGATCATGCTCTGAATTATTATTAAATATGCTAAGAAACCTAACTAATGACTGTGAAGCAATTTGAGAGATTTGAAATGAGGTTTAATGACTATGTGGTACTATTATTATTTCTCATTCTTACTATGACACACTTCAAGTAATTCAAACAGTTGGACACATCAGATCGAAACCCCTGCGGTTTTGGAAGATGGTTCAGGTTAAGGAACTTGTTCCCAGAAGAGTGCTGATCACAAGAAGAACTGAAGATCAAATGATCACAGATGTTTTGTGGTAGAAACTGGATTGGAAGGGAGGTTCATTGCTCTTCAACTGCTGTTGATCAAAAGAGCAAAATGGGCAAAGCCAAACAGTTTCTGAAGTTAATAAAATTCTGGCTCAGCACAGTGGAGGAGCTTCAGCTTGCTATTGCTCTTTTCTTTCAGGTAACTGTCAATGTTTTGGAAGTAAATGATGAAGAACCGGTTTGTTCACCCAATTTCTATTCATTTCAAATCCCAGTCAGCTTAGCTGTTGGGACCAATATTAATGGCTTCAGGATTGAATGTCAAGATCGTGATTCTGATCCCAGGTCTTTCCGTTACTTCATTAATGAAGGTACTGAGTCATGGTGTGTGAACTGGGGACATTGCAAAAATTAGTGAATGCTGATGGTTTGCTTTCATTCATAAATAAAAGTCTTGCACAGTTTATGTGCTTTGTCTCATGAAGGGCTAGTTGTGATCCACAAGTTTTGCACATCATTACTTTGCTGCTTACCAAAAGACATGTCTCTCCACAAGTTGGCTACTGGTGCTACCATCTAGAACAATTCCCTTGCAAGACTGGATTGCCTACCATGTTAATTAATTGGCAATTAATTGGATAATTGAGAAGGACTTCAGAAGAATGAGATGGAATAATATACAGGGTCAAATTTCACTTCCAATTACAGATGAGTAAATCTTCAGAAAGGACAGTGGGTTCTGTTACTCTGCATATATCACCTTTAGTTGCTGGTACACCGTTCAAAACAACTGAGCAAACCTGCATGTCCTAGGTCCATGCTGTATGCGTTAAGACCCCATTTTAAGACTGTCTGTTTGAACCTAGTAATCAACTGCATCCACTCAGAGAACTGCTACAGTATGGGATGACTCTTAGCTTCACAAAAAGGGGAACGCACTCTCTTGGGGCAATTTCTTTTTTTGTTTTTGAGGTGACTGCTGAGAAGGAGGGAGCAGATTGTCCAGGTGCCAGTAAAAAGCTATGAGCATAAAAAGAGAGAACCTCTGTCCTATTGCAGCTCCTTAATGCCACAGAGGACCTCTGCAGCAGTGGTATTTACACATGAGCCCGTATGTATGAGGCTGTGTTTGTATCAGTACAATTTACTGGCCGCAGGTCCAGTATTGGCCCACACTGATGAAGCATTAAGTTTGGTTGCTGGCATGATTTTGGTTTGTGCCAAGCAGTCCATTCCCAAAGAGATCCTGGGCATTGCCTGGCAGGCACTCTGTATAGGCTGACCAGGGTGAAGGCTCAGGGGTTTGGTTGGTATGGATGTGAGCTGTGCCATACAGTTGGCCTCTGAGCCACAGAGCAGCCCATGGCCCATTTTGTGTTGTACAACAGACATGGCCTTCAAGGTCACTTCAACTCTGGAGGTCTGTGGGGCAACAAGAGCAAAACTAAAGGACATCTGGTGCCTTTTAATGTCTCTCATCTCTCCTATGTGTGGTCTGCTTGGAGTCTAATAGCCAGAGCTCGTCTACCTGCAGCCCAGGCCACCAGCAGATCTCCAGTTACATGAGCAGAAATTGGGGGCCTGAGGAGCCACCATCACTGAACTCTCCTCTCTGCCCCCACAGAGCAGACAAAGCCCTGGAGGCAATTAATGTCCCCTGACTCATTAGCTCTCTTCTAGGGGACCTGTTCAAAGGCCTCTGCCTCTGGGCAGAGGGAGGAGCCATGGAGAGGGTCTGGAGGGGCCTCTGGAGACACTGGTCATGTCCATGTGGCCTAGGGGCCACTCCAGGGACAGCCCAGTAGTGGGAAGAGGCCAGCAATAGCGTAGGGTCCTCACCCCAGCTGAGTGCTGCTGCTTCTGGGTGCTCTCCAGGCTGTAAGGACAGGTCATTTGGGTGACCTCTTGTGTGCCCTATGGCTCTGAAGTGTTTCCACAGCCTCCTCTCAGCTGTGTTCCCATAGAGAGTCTTATTCCATATTTTAATGCTTTAATGACTATATTGTTTTACCTGATTTTATATGATATCAGGAAGATCAAGGAGCCGTTCTTATCAACAATATTTCACTGCACAGGTCTATAGTGATCCATAACAAGTTGTCAACAGGAACTGATCTTTTTGCTTGTTCCAACCATTTACTTCAATGTGGGATTGCTTTTCTTTTTTATTCCTTTTTTTTTTGGCATTGTTTTGTTTTTTTGCTGCTGCTTGCAGGCAATGTGAACAATCATTTCACCTTTTCACCAAGTGCTGGCTCCAACACATCTCGGCTGATTCTTGCATCAAGGTTCAACTATGAGAGCGGACTTGATACAAACTGGATTTACAGACTGTATGTCTATATAACAGATGACAATTTACTGTCTGCCAGGGACAAAGCTACACACTTAATTAAAACTGGAACAGTGACTTTAAGCATCAGAGTTATCCCAAACCCGAGTACTGTCATTGCCACAACGGTAAGTTCACTGAAGTTTATGTCCACTTCTGTGGTTCTTTCACAGGCTAATGTCCATAGGAGTGAAGAAAAGAGGGTAGAGATGTATGCAAAAGGGAAGCAAAAACCTACAGTGGGTCTAGTCCTGGGAATTGCTGAGCCCCGTGCTCTTACACTGAAGCCAAAGGTGGTTGATATGCTCAGCATCATGAAGGATTGGTCCCAGGTAGAGAGCCATAACATATGTTTTGTGTTTTACTTTCTAAAACAAAAAGGGCAAGTAGCCAAAGGACTGGGCATGCTGCCATTACCATGCAACTGGAAAGTTAAAGATTCTGGCAGCTTTATTAATAAGGAAAGAGCAGGGGTTAACCTTTGCCTGGAACCTTAAAATTACCTCATGCATTTTGCACTAGCTCTTATTTTTATTTGTAGCTATTCACTCCCCCAGCTGCCTTGCACTTCTATGTACTTCTTTAGCAGTGGGACACATTAATCTGTGGCTACCAAAGTTGAAATGGGCAACAACAAGAAGAAGAAATCCTTATCACTTGGAAAGGGCTTTTCTCCATCCCTGAGGTCACTCTCATGTAAAACTTTGAGCTGCCTGTCAGGAACTGAAGCAATTGTGCACAGCCTCAGTGTGTCACTGAGGTTTCAGACAGCAAAGCCAGAGGGGTGGGATGGGTGTTTCCTGAGCTCCCTGCCCACATGGTGGTCCATAGCTAAGCCAGGGAAGCATGCACAGCTTTCAGCAGCCAGGGTGGAATCTGGCCTCCACAGCCTGCGGAGCTGTGGGCCTGTGTCCCAGCAATACAGTCTACTCCTCTGCACAGCCATCCCAGGAAAGCTCTGGCTCACTGGTTTCATTTTAGAGCTGATTTCCAGCAGGCTGATGCAGGATGTTAGGAGAGCTTGCTTTCGTCCTGCCTGCAGAAGTGGCACAGCCTGAGGGTACAGATCGCTCTGTCCCCATCCTTGTGCCGGTTGCTGCCTTCATCCCTTGCTGCACCATCTCTCCATCATCCGGAGTCCATCCATTTTCTGCCTGCCTGCAGATGGCATTACCCTTTACTCCCTCATGTGCAGGAATGAAAATATGAGGATGCTGGTCAAGGGTTAAAAGAGCTATTCACTATAAAATGGTCTGGATCTGCTAGGGACTACTGGTAACTGAGACAGAACCAGGGGATCCTACAAACAGCACATGCAAATCTGGACATTTTGCTATGAAAATGCTTAAATCCAAACTTGTAGACTGATTAATAACCCTCTTGTTATCTAATGCTCTGTTGGGAAGGAATAAATGGTTTTCTCAGAGCCTTCTCCTCCCCCTGCTTGATGTGGACATGAGAAGTTAAGCTGAATAACAAAACTTATTCTGTATTTCTTTCCCGTGTTTACCACAAATACAAACAGTCTAGACCACATACCACAGCGTTAAATCTGCCTCTCCAGAGATATCAGCCTTCCACTTTCAGTCTATTTTCCAGAAGAGCACTTCCATTACAGCAACTACTCCCATCACATGTGTTCAGTGCAGCAGCTTGATGAATCAGATGCTGGAAAGCTGGCAGTGTAGAAAGGAAGCCCCGTCACAAAAAGTCACTTGTGACTCTGTCCCAGTGAGGATGGAGTGGTGGTGGTGATCTTGAGATTGTCTGAGAATTTCTCTAAGGATTGGATGTACCTTTATTTTTGCAAGGCTAAATAAGTTATTTTAAAGGTATCCTTAAACAGGAACGAAATAGATACCCTACTAAATTTCATACACAATGTGATTACAAATGTCTTACAGAAAATGAAATAAAAACCTCAGTAGATGATCAAAACTAATAGTACCACACTACGCAATGACCCAGGTAGAGCAGATGAGTAATTTCTGATCCGTGTGAGGATAGTTTCATGATGGGACCTTAATGAATGAGTTGCTAGCACCAAGTGCCGTGACAGCTCAGAGCCGCGTCTCCTGACGCTCAGGAAGATGTGGGAGATTGCAACTGCTCAGGAAGTGTGGTTTTCCCTTCTGGAACAAGTCACAGGGAAAAAAAAGGAATTTCATTTCTTTTTATACAATAACCCAATTCCTCCGGGTTCAACTCCGCTTACGAAGGGGGGCGAATGATAGCTGCAGTGAAGATGACCTACTTCCAGTTTTGCCTTAGGTAACAAGAAACCATTATCTCGGTAATGGCAGTATTCCCTGAACTTGCCCACCCTCCAACAGTGCGCTCACAGCTTCTCAGGCAACGTGGGGCTTTTAAACCCCACCATGGCATGCTTATTTTAATATAAGACATTGAAACATGACCTGGAACGTCCTTTTTGCATCGTGGGTGGGCTCCATTTCACCTGCCTTTGGTTGTCTCAGGAGCTCAGTGGTCCATCTCAGTCATCCGAGCTGCCTCGTCAGTCAGCAGGCAGGTACGTGGGATGAATCACTGTCTCCAGCAGACACTATCTCCCTCTGCCCATCATCTGCAGAGCCCCAGGGCAAGCTTGGGCCAGGTTCTTCAGTGCAGAAGTTCAACCAGATGAAAGGTGCCGTTGGTGTCAGTAACCTTACAAGTATGCAGCCTTGAGGAACTTTTCCTATCTTGTTTTAAAAGCCTGGCTTCACTGTTGTGATGAAAAGGGAAAACCTTTACTCTGAATCGGCGTGGTACGTGCCGTTCGTCATCACCCTCGGCAGTTTGCTGCTCCTCGGACTGCTGGGGTACCTGGGGTTCCGGCTGGCAACGTGGGTCCGCACCGGCTGCCCTCCAGCAGGCAAAGTAGATGGCACGCCTCTGTGAGTCCTCCCAAATGCCACGCTAGGGAAGTACCCAGCAACACCTGGCAATGACAGAAAGAACTCAGGCCTTCCAGCCGTAATGAAATCTATGCTTTGAATATTTCATAGCTGTATGCCCTTCGCTGTAGTAAATGCTATCACTGGCTACAGTGGTATTTGGTGTTAATGATACAAAAGCAAGGAAAAATGTCCATGGCATTTTTGTTCGTGGATTTACTAACATTAGCTTAGCTGAAGGTAATAGTGGAATTAACAGTTATGACCTCTAAAGGCAGCTATGCTCGTGACGTGCAGTCAGAGTCTCTGCCTGACTGTGCTGACCAAAAATACATACGCTTTTGGTTTGTATTTGGCTCCCACTCCAAGGGAGCTCCCATCTAGGTAGTAACTGGATGCATTTTCTTCCCTCTCAGCTATGGATCTCGGAGTCCTTTCCAAACCTTGGTGCTCATGCCAAATTCTTTGTTCTGGCAAAACTTCTGCAGATTTCCTGGAGTTTTACCCAAGCCTGTTGCAAGGCTCTGGCCCGTAAAGCTTCGCGGTACCTCTAAGTGCTTGTGCTTGGCAAAAGCCACGGAAGCACCTGGGACCGGCTCTGGTTCATTGTGGGAAGCAGCAGAGATCCCCGCTGGCTACCTTCTCAGCAGGCTGGAGCCAGACTGCCTCTAAATTGACTTTTTACTTCACAAAACAAAGATAAGCAGCTCTTTAAGTGGACTGGGATTAAAAAAAAAAAGGATTTCTCTAAGTATTCTCAGGCTTTGGACCTAAATTTAGAAATTCTAGTAAATGTAAAGAGGTAATATATGACTGATTATAATTCAAATGGTGTGTGCAAGGAATTTAGCCATTTGTGATAAAAATGACAAATGAATCTAGCAGCATATAGCTTTGCTATTGTTATTATTTATTAACAAGGCAAGTGATTCATCAGGAGCCAGGCTCTCACATTAAAAAGCAATTTCTATATTTTCAAAAACATTTACAACCTTTCAAATATTTTAAAAGGTATTATCTGAGCATGTCATATCCAAAAAATTGACCTTCCTCCAAGGGTGGAACAAGATGACAATATTTGAAAATATATTTATATTATATATAAATCCATCATGCTATTATCAACAAGATTTTATTTTTTTAATATCATCCCTTCTTGGAGAGGTGTTAGAGCAATGCTCAGGGCTGTTTCCCTGTTTGAGAGCAGCATTAAATGATGCAGGCCTTCAGTGAAAGCAAAACCAGAAACCAAACAAATCAAGTAAAACCCAGAACTCAAGGAAACACATCCTTCTTGCCAAATGAAAGAGAACAAAGCATGTTATTTTTATGTAGGCAAAAGTATGACATGTGTTAACTACACTTTTAATCTTTTTTTCATTACAGGATAAATGCTCCAGGTGTGTACCTCTTTTCTATATTTTAATACTTCACAACAGGACCTTAATTACAATTCAGTGTAAAATTTGTAAATCCATTTCTAGACAAATAAATTTGACCCAGTACAAGAGTACTGAGATTAAATAACCCTGGCTGATTATGGGAGGCTTGCCTAAGTGATTTAATGGTTCGTTTGGTCTTCAAATCTATTAACTATTAGGTAAAAACCAAAGCCTGGTAGTCTGTCATGGATGTTAAAGAATTACTGTATTTTTCACATGCAATTCATATGCTATCTGTTCAAACATAATCCCATCCCTCTACAGCACCTTCAAGAGTCCTCTCCACTCTAATTCCCTGTTCTCTGATCCCTTCATTTGCTCCCTTGACACCATTACTTCATGTACCTGAAGATTTTTTTTAAAGTATTGGTGCTTTTAAAGGGGTTTGTATAACTTAGCAGGGGTATAAGTTGCACATTTTAAAAAGTGGGTTTTTTAAGCAGTCTTATTCCTTTTAGTCCCATTAGCTTTCTGCTAGCAGGCATGGCTCATATGGGCTCAGTAAGACCCTGCTTTTATAACTCATCTCCTCAATCAGTAACTCCCAGCTTGAAAAAACCACATGACTAACAAAACCCAACAAAATTAGCTGTTCTCTTGGTTGCCCAATTTGAGACATTTCAGCACTGGCTGGTTTCCAAAAAATGGATGCTTGGTGCTTTCTGAAAAACTGGTTCCCAAATGCTGGGCAGCAAAGGCCAGGCAGAACAGGTTTCCCATCAGTGCTTAGGTTGAGACCCATCTGCAGCACTTCAGAGTATTGCACTCCCAGTTGTAAAGCCTGTTGGTGGCCAGGCATACCATTCTCCAAAGAAAGGCCATTAAACAAATTGGCAAGGAGCAAGCAAGAAGAAATCATAGCAACTAGTTGGGCATCATCCACAAATCCGTGCTGTCAAGATGCCTGTGGCACTGCTGCTGTATTTGTTTGCACGTGGGATGAGTTAATAGTGTGGTAAATTCACACATAACCAAACTGTTCTTCAATCTGAATTTTACTTGACTGGATCAGCAGCACTTCCCTGTTTTGTCTCCAAGCGCATGTTTCAGTGTATAAGCTTTGCAACTGCATTCATGGGGAAAAAAAAAAATTTACATTTGTAGTTCAAATATCCCCAAAGGTGGATTTCTGTATCTGTTTGTATTATTTAAAAAGGGAAATTTGTTAAAGAAACCATTGTTGTTTATTCATTACTGAAGAAATAAGACTTTGCAAGGCTAAACTTTTGATTAGTCATTGCCAACTGTGGATTCTCACTCCAAAATACTATGAAGGAGTTCACTTTTCAAATAGTATGAGGGATCGGCCTTTGAAAAGAAATAAGGCTCATTTGACATGTCTCAGAAGTTGAATACCAAGACTGTCTATTTGTTTGAGGAAATCTTGGCTTTA
This sequence comes from Pelecanus crispus, assembly GCF_030463565.1. NCBI lineage: Eukaryota > Metazoa > Chordata > Aves > Pelecaniformes > Pelecanidae > Pelecanus > Pelecanus crispus. Next base: position 16,021,989 of record NC_134643.1, read on the forward strand.
GTGTCTACAGTCACTGTCAGAAAAATCTGATTCTTTACAATGTGCATTTTCCTTTCTGTAGAAAAGAAGAAACCTAAGAAAGAAGTGGTTGTGGTAAGTAGTGCTGGCCTCAGAACAAAACCCCGTTTTGCCCAGCCCCATCACACAATATGAGCACAGGACGCTTTCTGTGAAAGGTGTCTGTTTTCCAAAGAGAGTATAAAAACAATAGGTGATGCAAAAAGGATTGCCCCCAAACGCAAAACACTTCAGTGCCCCAACTGGCCTCTGTATTTGGAGGCAATGCTGGGTGTGAGAGGCGCTCACCCGCGCTGTGGCCCCTTTGCTTCCAAGTGCCAAATTCTCCGTCCTCTCTGGCAGCCCTGTATGTGGGAAGCCAGAGAGGCTGTGCCCAGCGCAGTGACAAGGAGACTCGCCGCAGCTGCAGAGGCAGGATGACAAGTGCCCCGGCTTCACTGACGGCAATGTTGTGCTGCTGAGACACCACTGACCTGTGCAGCTAACCCTGACCCGCCTGAGTGCAACCAGTAAGGTGCACAAGAGTACCCAAGCTGTAAAGAATTTGGTCTTGATAAGCTGTTTGCAGCAAAATGCTGTAGTTATTTCCACTGCAATAGATGTTTCTTTACTCCTAGATCTTGGGGGTCCTTCCTTTTTCATAGCCATAACAGCATCAAGGCTGCAAGGCACTTTCATTAGTGACCTCTCCCTCTCCCTCCCCAAGTTCTTCAGAGAGGCGATTCCCAAGCCTCCTCTGGGTGGAGGTGACCCTCTTGTGGTTACACACGTGGAGGCATTTAGCATGTCAGACCTTATTAATTCTCCTTTGAACATCTAGTAGCAACACCCTACACCACAAATGGCTTTTGTTGCCAGTTTTGATTAAACCCAGCCTACAGGAATGCAATATGCAGGTCGTACAAATCCACCTCCATCCATGTAGGTCACTGTTTCCAAGTCACTGCTCCTCCTTCTTACTTAACTAATTCACAGGATTCATTTTGCATTTTGTCTCTCTTCACAGACAATGACAAAGCTAAACACTGTCTTTGATGGAGAAGCCAGAGACCCAGGTAATAAAAACTAATTAACAGTGAATAGGAATATTTGGCTAGAAACAAACTAGATTAGTTCATTTAAATATGGTTCGACGTTTGCTTTTCATATTTCAGTTTTGCTGTTTCCAAGGAGAATGGGACCTATATTTCACAGATAGTGAAAATCAAGACAGTGTCCTAGTAACATTTCTAATGGTAGAATATACTTATGGCCCTTGAAAGCAGACATCCGATGCCCAGATTATTCGCTACTCCTCTGCTAAACCTGAATGTATGGATCTGATACAGGAAGGTGGCAGGGGAGGAGGAATTTGCTGCAAGCGTCCTGCTCTGGTGCTGTCATGGCTACGTGGTTTCACCCTTGTCATGTGTGGGAAAAGGCCAGCAGATTAATGTAGCCACAGAGGTACTGACTTGGTCTCTTGAACCTCTCCCTGGATGCAGGGCGGGTGGGTGAGTAACTCGCTCCTGCACAAACCTCCTCCCTTGCAGCAACAGTGAGTGCACGGCTGCTGTTTATCTAAGGCTCAAGCATTGCTTGTTGGGGAGGAAAGGGAAGACCATTTGCTTTTACATACAGCTGTGGTGGCATCAGCTACTGAGTGTGTCACCAGGCTCCAGCTATGCTAACTCAGCATATCTGCTTAATCAGCTGGGAAAAGTGAAATTAAAGTGAAAGCTAGGAAAATCAGGATGACCCAGGAGGTGTAGTGCTTATCTCCTTCCCCAGGTGATGGCCACTGTGCTCTGGAGCAGGGTTCATTACAGAAAAATGTTTTTTTTCTAAGGGTTGATCCTCCTTACCTCATCCCCCTGAACTGAGCCCCACACTGCGATGCTTGGCCTGGTATTAGGGTGCCCAGCCCTGCATCTAATGGCTGAGGGCCCCAGCATGGAGAGGAGGGGCTGGTAAAATGTGATAATCAGTCAAAATAGATCCGAAAATAGGTCCAAAACAATAGGTCTGAAAATTGTCCAGAAGAAGGCAGGCTTGTTTCAAGGCTTGGGTTCATCTGGCCAAATTTCCACCCAAGTGCCTGTACCTTGTATTTCTTATTAGCTGGCTCAGAGCTGTCAGATGCTATGAGCTAATAGGAAACACTAGGCACAGGGACTTCAGTAGAATTTGGGTGAACAAATGGGACCCTACTGTGCAATTAAGCCCATCCATGAGGCTGTTTGAGGGCAGTTTGGTCCAGGTCCAAGCCCACCTGCTATTTATAAAGAGATCTGGAGGGATGGGCTCTGAAGTCCCTGCTTTTTCCCTAGCTAACTGCATTTGTAAAGTACTGAACATGGATGTTCTCTAGGCCACTGCAAGAGCTGCTTCCCAGTGTTTTTGCAGGACAGCTCGTGGCTCTCTTCCTACAGCAAACCTGACCACACCAGTCTTAAGGATATCTGAGCCCATCCAAATGGCCCCCCAGAGCCATAGCATTTGTGCCATGCCTGACACAAACATAAAGTGATAACACAGCTTTGTGGTGTCAGCAGAGAAGTGTGTGCTCCCCACTCCTCCCCTCTCCCCTCCATGTCTCATCCCAAACCCTGGACGATCAAGTCTTGGCTGTTTGGAGATGAGATTTCATAATTCCCAGGACATCATCTGTTGCATATGATTAGGAGGGATGGTCAAGAGCTGCTTCCTAATCTCAGCTGCTTTAACATGCCTGCCTTGTAAGCAGTCAGAAGAAATAACATGCAAAGAGATCCAGTTTCATCTTTAATTGCTCAAGTTGTGTTAGTATGTCAGAAACCATTAATTCTGATACAAACTGTAACATGCAGTAACACGTAACCACGGTTTCTTTCCAGGTATTAATGGTCTTTTGTTTGTCTCATATTAATAATGTTTAATTACGAGAAGTGCCACTATAGCTCCTGATTCTCTGTCTATTTAGCAAGAGACAGTGATTTAGACTGTGAGGCACTTGCACTGGATGCATGGCAATTTTTCCACCTATCTCTAGGCAGCAAATGAACTGAAGGAGAAGATACTTGCTTTTAATGTACAAGTAGATATCACCCATAAAATCTTAAGAGGGCCAAAAATCTTTCCAACAAGGAAAGGCAGCCATGTGTGCTAAACAACCCAAATTTAACAATATTTTATATATATGAGGGAAGCATGTACTTGCACAAACAGAAAATACATAGTATTTCACTGTATTAAGGACAATGTGCACAGCAAGCCTGGAGGAAAGCATTTTGTGCAAATGGAGAAGCAATGGATACAGCCAAAACTCATGGGGGATCCCAGATCTCCAAATCTTGGGTCAACCTAGACGACCTGACATGGTCTGGAAGATATATGTAGCATATTGTGCTCCTAGCAGGTTTTGCTACATCAAGTAGGTAACTCTATTTGAAAAAATAGGCACAGACATACACAATGGCCTTTCCCCACATGGCCAAAGGCATAAGTTTGGGGAGAGTTAGTCCTAAGAGCTAAGGACTATGGCTGTGTTTGTTACACTGCCCATGTGAACCCATGGTAGCTGGTAGCCTCTATCCAAAGACAGTGGATTACAAGGTCCTATTTTGAATGTTGCCATTCCCTAAATGGCAGAGTCAGTTTTTATACTGATGGAATAGCATCTCCCCTGAGTGGCCCCCATGATGCCCAGGTTCCTGTGCTCATTTGCGGAAATGAGGTTTTCACTCTCAGGGCTGCTTTCCCAAAATTATCTGATTTTCCAGGTGCTTCGCATTTCCAATTTCAGCCCCATCCTGAGGCTTAATCTGCTAAAGCAGGAATGATTTTGATTGATTGTCTTTTCTCCCTTGCAAGTCACTGGCAAAATGTACGAATTCAATACACAGTCAGGAGCCAGAAGGTGGAAAAAGAACAGTGAGCCCCTTCAGCCAGCACCAGCTGTGCAGGTAACATCCAGTGCCACAGTCGATGGTGGCGAAGGCACCGACAGAGCAGAGGCACCAAGCCAAAAAGAGCCTTCAGAGAAGAGGGAAGAGCCGATGGCAGAGACAAAACCAGCTGCCAAGCCCTGGGCAGGGCAATGAGAAACACCAGAACAGGATGGGCTGGGATTACAAGAGCAGAAAGAGGAGTCTGAGGACAGGGGGTTGTGCTCACCAGCCCCAAGGCAGACATTGACCTCCTCTGCCATTAAGCCAGCCTTAAAACAGGGTGCGCAAGACTCCCAGACACCGCCCAAACGACCGCTGCTCCGAACAGCCAAAGAATTACAGGATGCTGACAGGTGTGATTTTGTCTCTCTATCTCCCAGCTGCAAAACATCACCGCTATGTAAACTGGACACAAAGGCAGGATGAAGATGGACTTACCTTTGGCAGGTGCAGGTAGGAGTCGGGGAGAAAGGGGAGGATGTGAAAGGGAGGGAAGAGGAAATGAAAGCCGAGTCCCACATAGAAGCATCCGCTGCTCGCTACCCCTGGGCTACAGCCTCTGGCAGTTTCCTCCTGGAAGAGCTCTGTGCCTCCAGGCTGGCACGGCCACGTCCTCTGACTGTCTTCAGGGAGGGCAGCGTACACACGGACATGCTTTCTCACCGGTGAATGGGGTCTCCTGTCCCTGCTGAGCAGCAGAATGAGACAAAAGCACATTAGGGTTGAAAAGTTTGCTGGTAACAGCTAAAAATATTTTCTTTTCATTCAGTATTTTATTTCAGCCCTTCCTTGCCCTCCCATCTTGCTGTGTGAAAGACGATGGCTTGAAAGCAATTTTGGAGTGGAGAAAACTCATGGCTTGTCATGGTATCTCAGGCTGTCATGTCAACGCTTTCAGCTTATTTATCTTTTATAGCACTACCAGCATTCAATATCTTCACCTTTGGTGTTTCCTCTGGAGTATTTAATGTTTTACAGAATCACAGACTCAAAAGAATAATGACAATAAACACAAGGGGTGAAATAATCTTTTCCGAGTGTGGGAGTGTATAATGTAAGTACTGTCTAAGAACCTGATATAAAACAAGCAAACCCTACAAGATTTCAGAAAATTATTTTAATCTGAAGAAAATTAATTATAAATGATTACTTAATACTCAATGTCTTGGCTTCTTTTCTTTCCTGATTACAAAAAGTTTTTTTGGCAGCAAGGGACTGATACCAGGTGGCAAAAGAAAATACTTGGTTTAAGTTGAGCAGGGACAGTCAATGAAGATTTTATCCAATCTGTCATATACATTGGTTTTTGTTGTACAACAGAGGACCTGGATGGGGAGGCCCAGGGTAATTTCACCAAGGATTCTATGCTTTACAAAACCACCCGTCACGGTGCTGCGGCTCTTTGCTGCGCTCCAAAGGAGCGGTTTGGCTCAGGAACAAATTCCCTTACAAACACCAAACTTCAGTCAAATGACATTTCATTGTGCAATCAGAAACCCAGCGTGTCATGAACACCACAATGATAGAGATAGGAAAGAGAGATTTACACTCTCTGAACAGGTTATCAGTTTACCGTGTCTGCGGTGGTTGTTATAGTGTTGTTTAACCTCCAACATCAACAGGGCTGGTCACACATTCAGAGCTCCAACCCACCATTGTTTGCATTCATTTGCTATAAATATGATATGTTCAATTTCTATGCAGGTGGTTTTCCAATAACATAAAGTTCTGTGGTAACTGGTAGTACAGCTGTAACTCTGATCTTTCTACCACTCTGACACCAAGCTAGCCACAGGCACGCCTGGCACCTACAAACGTTAAATCTTCATTAGATGAAGAAGTTAACTGCATTGTTTTCATGACAGGAAGACACAGAGGCTTTTGTATTTATTTTCCTGGGCATTTCTCTAGGGCGGCCACTCTGCTTCCTCGATTCCTCTCATTCTACTTTTGTGATTAAGAGAAAATTACCTTTTTTTAAGGGGAGGCAGAGACAGGCTGTAGTTTCAGCCAGGAAAACTGGAAAGAGATGCATGAAAACTCATCTTTCTTTACTGCTCTTCCTGCTGCTGAACTGCACAAACTTCTTCCCTTCCTTCTCAAGAAAAAAAAACCCAACAGTGTAACACGGTATTACAGCATGCTCTGAGCATCCATGTATGCAAACACATTGTCATGGCCAATGCTGCTGGTGCCGTAGTCTCCCACAGCTGGCCAACAGCTGGGTGAAAACCAACTACCCTCTTAGTGATGCTCACATACTCTAACCCCTGAACGACTGACAGCTCTACAAAGAGGCACCATGGGTCTAAGAGCTGCCAGATCTAAGAGCGAATACTGCCCAGGATGCCTCCATCCAGTTGAGGTGACTTTAGCTGGTGCACTCAGTCTTTTGGGGGGCAGGTTCAGGCAAGATAAGGCATCTTGTGAGTCCTGTGCAACTTGCTGCATGGGGAGACAAGTACGCTGACTCTAAAGCACAGCTACGTGCTTTCTCGCTCACACTGTTGCTTCAATATGGGCAATGCTGATCTCCAGCTCCAAATAATTCTTCATCCTGATCTTCACTATAAGACCTTATTTTGGCCATGCACAAAACTATGTTCCTTGCTTGGGATCTACAAAATCAAGGAGTATCAAGGCTTATTGGAGCATCAGCATTATGTAAAAGCAGCACAATTTTCCTATCAGCTGCCCCTAGTACTATTGACTTTCCTCCCTGTGAAGGAATCAAGAATGAATTCAGGTCTCACTGAGTGAGCTGAAGCACAACTATTCATTTCTTTGGCCTGTCTTCAGTAGAGCAAAAGCAGAGAAGACAGAACTGGCTGACCTAGATGCACAGTTATTGCATACGATATGAAACAATATATGAAAAGATACTTTGAATACATGTAAAAGAAACACAAATTGTTTCATACGATACAGATTACAATACTTACGCTGTGCAGTACAGGATTAAATGTTAGAAACCTCACCTAACTGCTAAACCAGCTTTTGTGCTTTTTTCATTCAGAAGTGGCTTTGAGAACAGAGATTCAGTGTTGAAAACTGCCACTAGATGGACTGAGAGCAAGGATGAAGTGCAGGCTCTAGACAATAAAAGCATTTAATTACTGGAACAATTAGCTAAGACTGTGAGGCTTTTCCATCATTTGAAGACTTCAGAAGTCAAGAACAGCTGCTGTGTGCTGTAGAGGGTCAGACTAGATGATGGGAACAGTCTCTCTGGTCTTCAACAGCCCTGTGAGTCTCTGTGCATATAGTTACAAGGTGTGAACTTTGGTGCCATTTATTTTAGAGCGATGACACCAATAAGCTGAGACTGGAAGAGGAAGAAAGGCGCTTGGTGGTTCAAGCAGAGTGCCTGGGGGCAACAGTTCCTGACCTCCAGCTGCCTGTTACACGTTACTCATGAATTTTATGCAAAGCCTACAAAAATCAGTGTGAATTCTGCCACAGCTTTTGATTACTGTGTCTCCACCTGTTACACATCTCTGAAGTGCTTTGAGACCTTTGGATTAACCTTGTTCTGAAAGTTTCAAGAGTGATTACGAAAGAGCACAGGTCACTCTTCCTGACTGGGTCTACTTCCCCCAGTAGTTTATGTTAGGTTAATGGTTGGACTGGATGATCTTAAAGGTCTTTTCCAACCTAAACGATTCTATGATTCTGTGATCCTATATTAGTGGGTTTTTGGTGCTTTTCTCCAAAGTGAATGTACTTCTAATGCATAAATGCTTTGCTTTCATGTTGGTATTATAAATAGCCCTTGCATCAGAAATATCAGCTTCTGGCCATGTAACTTCACTTACATTAAGGAATGTGAAAGTGCTGATACTGTATGTGCTCATGGTCTCCAAGAGACCTACACAGGAGAACAAGTTCAGCTGCAGAGATGACGAATGTCTGCCCAGGAGGCTGCCACTTTGTGACCGCTCACTAGGAGCAGGAGATGGGGCTTGGACCCCCTTAGAGAAGGGGGGTCAGACAAGGGGAACAAGCCTCCTTCTCCTGAACAAAGAATCTAGCTGCTAGGTTATGAGACCCAGATTGCAACACCCTAATGGAAATAACATTTTAACAGCAAGCAGCCACAACTGCATACTGCACATGCCCCAGCTGATCTGTTGTCTGAGATCCCCAACCACAACAGGCCCTTTGCAAGGCTCCAGCTGAAAGGCTGAACACCGGCTCGGTGCCCGCTGGGCTTCACCCGCACATGCCTTGTCTGAGCTAGTCACTGCAAGCTCCCGTGTAGTCACTGGGGAGAAAGAGAGACTTTGGGGGTGACTTATTGCAAAGCAGACATCTGTCTAGAATAGATCAGATGAACTGTGCCCTAAAAGCAGCTCTTCCAGGCTGACTAGATCAGATATCAATGCCTACGCACCACACACGCAAAGGTAGATCAGCTGAGTCTCAGCCCAGGTTGTTCAGGCGAGGGCAGATCTGTGCTGCTGCACCAGTGCCCGAGGAAGCTGAAAATCAGCAGGAAGCTGAGCACGGGGCTCAGCCCGGCTCTGCTGCTGCCCACTCAGATCCCAGGAAGGGATGGGGCACCTCCAACGCTTTGTTAGTGCCCTGAGGTCTGCAGGCTGCTTTCTGGAACCTGCCTTTGGGGTCATTCTGCATCTGGAAGCATGTTATGAGATGTGTTTCAAAGCGGCCAAGTAGAAAAGCATGGGCCTGGCCAGAAGATTGAAGACAACAAATACCAGCTTCAGCAAGTTTCTGCAGCAAGATCCATATTACTGAGTGAAAGACACACTTGAAAACAAAATGGATTAATAGCTCTTACTCTGAATGTTATTCAAGGATGTCACTGCCCTGCAGTTCTCTGGTACCAAACTCCAGCTACCACAGGTCAATAGACCCCCTGGGATTTGATTTTGAGGCAAGGTCCTTGCTTAACTTCCCAGGCTTGAAAAAAGCAGTTGGTGAATGACACGGGCAAGGGCAGGCTTGGTCCAGCCATGCAGCTGTGTCTGATTTTCAATTTCTTCCCGCAGATATTAGCTGGGGCCATGCAGACAGAAGCGGCAGCACCGTGTTTGCACAGGACCTGCCTGGATTAGCCCCACGGGGCGCAGCACAGCCTGCCCTGCCCCGCTGTCTGCACCGGGCTCACCCCACGGCACCCTGCCTGCCAGCAAGCCATGACATCCGACTGTTTCCAGAAGGGCTGCGCATATCCCGGTGCAAATGAACCTCAGGGATGGTTTGCGGGCTGGTGCCCGTCCGTGTAGGCAGCAGAGCTGGCGGGCCCACAAGCTGCCAGGTCTGCACGCTTGGCAGAGCTCCGGGCATGGCATCCCACAAGGACCAGGCAGGCTGCCAGGGCAACACGTGCACACCTGGCCGCACAGGCCCCGAGGAGAGAAGCAGCAGCACCCCTCTTGCTGGCCCGATCCCAGCTTGCTCTAGCCATCTCTCCCGTAATTACTAAAAGCAATCGCAAAGAAGGGGTCTCTGCCGTCTGGTCAGCGACTCGTCAGCTGGAGGCCCTCACCAGGGCCCCTGGGCACTGCTGACAGAGAAGGGGGAGGCAGGTGATGCATTTTAAGACAGGGAAGCTGAGGCACGGGGTTGCTCTACGGAAGCACCGCCCCCCCCCCCCCCCCCCCCCGGGCTCCCCCGGCCGCGCCCGGCGCCGCCGCCGCTTCAGCGGAGCAACACCGACCTCCAGCGGCGGCGGGGGGGGGGGGGGCGGGGGCGAGCAGCGGAGGGGCCGGCGTGTGCCGGGCCCGGGGAGGAGCACAAAGGCAGAAAGAAGAAGTAAATTTGAGAAAAACAAGAAGGGGAGAAAAGCCGGGTCATTAAGGCACCGTAACAGTGCAGACCTATCAAGACAGGATCCCGTTATAAGATTAATTTTCTTGCGGAGCACACCGGCTCATTTCTGGAGCGATCAAGTGCCCTATTTGCTCTTTGAGCTTTTCCCTTCACCGCACTGAACCCTTCCTTACTACTTACCTAAGCCACAGGACGGGTGCTCCCGTACTTCATCGACTACTCTTTTACATCCGTGCAGGCTACGTGCAACTAGCAGGCGGGGAAGGATGCTCCGGCATTTCTCTGCGCAGCCGTGGGCAGCAGAGTGATAAGGAATCGGATCCGATCCATTTTCACATTGAATTTCTTGAATGCTCCTCCCTGCCATATCCAGCCTGACCACGTCTTCCCACTTCATGCAAGCAGTATTACCACACTGAGATCTAGAGGAAGCTGAGCCTTCCCCATTGACTGCCAGCAACCAGGGCTAACTCTCTAATGTACTTGCTCTGGAATGGCCTTACAGATGTGAGAGCGTGCAGCCTGTGGCAGAAGCATTTACAAGATCAGACAGCCCCAGAATTCCAGGGGAAAAAAAGCAGTTCAGAAGTTCAGAGAAGTGACAGCATTCAAAGAGATCAAAATGGGCAGCAGTTTCTGCAAGCGACCTTCTGTCAGAAGGTATTTCCCATTCCCTACACCGAGAGACAGCAGTATTTACTTATCAAAGATTAAAAGGTAAGGACTAAAATCCAGATATGCAACCTCACCTATTCAGCTGCTACCCAGCTCTGAAAGTGTCTGAAGAAGTTGGAGACCTTGGTCTGTCAACCACTGCGCCAAAAGCCTCCCCAGGTCTCTGCGCATGCACTTCTGAGCCTGCCCAGAAAGACCAGAGTCCTTCCAATGTCCAGCAACGATATATGAAGCTCAGTGAGGAATTTCCCCAACTACTTTCCCTGATGCCAGGTGGTGTTTTGAGGTCCTACCTACCCCACTGGCTCTGGAGGGGATGAGAGGCAAGGGGGTAGCAAGCAGAGCATTGGTGTAACACTTCCTGGCTGTCTGCAGTGGGTGGATAGTCTCCATGGGACAGCTGACAGCTAACCCGCTTTAGCTTACCCTTCAGGCCCTGAAAAGCTGCAGCTGGTACCTTATACCCTTTCATCCCTTCTCCCCGTCACTGTCATGCTTGGCGTGAGGGAGCCAGAGCAGATCATCAATGAAGAACAAAAGTGACAGACGTTTCAGGCCAATATTTCAGTGCTGTTCCGACAGGTAAGTCAGTACAAAAGTAGATGCTCCCAGGGATTTCCTCACACACAGCCAGGGCTGAAACAATACCGTGTTCTTACATGCTCCAGAAGAGAGCCTGCCCCATCGCTGAACCAGAAGCTCTTTCCCTAAGTTAAAAGAACATGAACTTACCCACTTAGTAAAATAAAGCAGCAGCCAGCCTCAGGGTGCCTCCAGCCAGAATTCGGCTGTAATCACTCCGCTGGCTCTTCTCACATGGAAGATTCGCTGTCCTTTCAGCTTTGCTAGCTGTAGGTCATGACATGTGGTTGCAACTGAATGGCCCCCCAGGGGATTCATCCTTTTTGCCCGTTTTGGGGCGCCAGCACTGATGCATGGCAGGTAAAACTCTGTCCCTCCAGCCTGAAGGCCTGTTGCACTTGTATCCATACAAGTAACAGCACAGCACATAGGAGAATAGGTTCATGGTTCCTGAAGAAGAAAGCAGAGATCATCCAAGTCTCCAGCAGTCCTGCTCTACTTTCAGCAAGGTTAAAAGCTCTGAAGTGCCCACATTGGCCACATGTAAAAACAGCCAATCAGTAAAGTTCAAAATTAAATTCCTTCCTTGATTAAGAGTTTTCAGGGCTTCAGGACAAGATGGGAATATGGACCCTTTGGCTTTTTGATTTAGCAATGCATTTCTCAAATTGATTTCTTGGTCTAGCTTCATCCTAGAGATGCTCTTCATGGAGCTGAGTGCAAACCTCACAGCCTCCTATGTGTGCCAGTCCTTTCTCATTACTTTTGATGCACAGTCTCTGTGGAAACTAAAGCTAAAAATAATCACCCTCATCTCCTCTACTGGCACATACTGTTTCCTTTAACTGTAACTGCTTGAGCTACCTTCATTCATGATCTTCTGGGAAGAGACCCTACAAGTACCATGCCCATTTCTGCATGAGTCCCCTCAGGGGTACTGCTGGTGCTGTGCCTGCGGTCATTGCTTGTACGCTGTTGCGAAGATGCCTTGCACGCCACATCGCTACTGGGCGCCTCTGATAACCCTGAATTCAGCTCTGAGCTTTGGCAGCTTCAAGTACTGTATCTCTTTTTCTGCTTTGGATCCACTATTAGCATATTGTGTCCTTTTCTCTCCTCTTCTGCTTCTGGTCAGGGCTCTCCTCCTTGCTGGCCAGCTCAAAGAAGTGAAACGTTCACTTGGATTGCAGGATGTTTCCATGGTGTAAACATGACTTGTTCCAGAAGCGCTAGAAGCACACTGTGTCGGTAAAGAGCACGAAGACAACGCTGGCCCCTTTGATCAGGGGAAGGCTCCTGAGATGCAATACTCCATGAAGCCCTTGTGTAAAAATAGTTCCATTTCAGTCTGAAGGCATCATAGCCTCCTTTTGCTGTGTTCAGACTAGTGTGTTGCATGGCCCCAGAAAAAAGGTTTTTTCATTAGCTAGCCAGCGTGTCCCCTTTGCACTTTGCCAAGTCTTTTGGTTCTTAGCTGGACACCAAGCTTTATGTCACTGCAAGAAGTGACCTCAACATGCCACTAATGCCACCCAAATGATACTAACTGCTGTAGCTGAAGATCTGAGTAATATAAAAGAATCAACAAAAAACCCTCAAGATCTTCAAGGCTACAGGCACCTCCCCGTGGAAGAAGCGATGTTTCATTTCAGCCCATAGGACCAGGGATGATATAAAATAAGTGTTCTCTAGTTATTGTAGAGCTTATGAAGTGAAACTTGAGGATAAAATTCCTCTATTACTGTGACTGTTGCAGAAGCGGCTAAAACATTTTGTGCTGCTAGAGCCAGAGTAAAAGCAGAAAATAACTGCTCTGACCCGAAAACTGTGTTTTAAAAGAAACTCGAAAAGCAGTACAGTCTAGTGGCTCAAAAATGTAATAATGAAACACAGTATTTTCAATTCAGAAAAAGGGAAAGAAAAGCCACAGAAGCAGAAAACGGCAGAATCCAGTAGAAGGATTAACATGCACAGTGCAGCCATTCGCCCTAGAGCAAAGGAGAGCTCCAAGGGAACCTGATCATATTAAACGTGAAGCTAAAATTAGATGCTTGCAAAAGCAGATCAGGATGCAAAAATTAAAAATAGCTGCCGTATCTGCAGAAAGTCATGGAGAATTAGATTTGAAGTCACCAGAGGAAGATGATTTAGGGGACGATATGTATAAATGGGAAAAAAGAAAAAGGAGCTGGGAACAGCAGCATGTATAACAACGGATACATTACCATCCCAAGGCAGGGGGTGCAGCAGGTAAGACTACTGCTGCTTTACAAGACAAGAAATGAGCCAGGGGACTTGGGACAGCTAGCTGCTGATCTTGGGCCACAGAAATCAAGCACAGCTGTGGACTAGAGTGTGGTCTTTTTAGAGACCACTTCAAACTTTGAATTGAATTGAAATTAAATGGGCAAATTGATTAAAGCTTGTGCTAACACCAGCTTTTACTTGGATTCTGAGTAAAAGATCAGTACACAGCCTCTTTGATGACTGCATTAAGTCTAATTGCCGAGCAGACAGGTAAGAAGAAAATGCAGGCGGCAGCACTAACATTAAGTCACAAGCCAAGAAAAGACAAAGCGCATTTTATGAATAAATGAGAAATTGCTCAAATATTGGCAGGATGTAATACCAAGTACAAAACACCCATTGCTGATGGGGCACAGGTACCTACAGCCCTCCTGGCAGCAACAGGAATCAATCAGATCCCTTGAACAGGGGATGAATTGTAAGAACTGGCTGCCCAAACACACCCCCACTATTTGCAATGAGTGCTGGTATAGCAGAACAAGAGGGAACCTACCTAGAATCAGCTAGAAAAAAACTTTGAAGTGTTACTGAGTATGACAGGTTTGATCCAGGAGGAAAAAAAAAGGGGGGTAGTTCCAGTGTTGGCCAAGCAGGATCCACAGTGAAACAATAACTGAAGACATGGATAGCAGAGAATAGAATCTGACTGAGGCAGATTTTCTTAAGGAGAGAATGCAAGAAAAATACGGTCAAGGTTAGCACAGATTTCTCTAGGCCCTAGAGTGCTTGCCCTGAAATGAAGGGCAAAACCTTTGACTGTGTCCATATGGGCACAAATTTTAAGGATAGCACACACTAGCTCTATATTGCTGCCTTGCTGACTCAAGATGAATAATGAAATATCCAGACAGGTGCTACTGAGCGCAGGCAAGTTTTTGGGAGTTGCAATTGAGAAGTGTAAAGAAAGCTTCTAAAAACACAAGTCAGAAATTTTGATTTCTTTTTCCGTGCTCTAAATACTGAGTGTCCATAGGAGGGCAGTGTTACTAAGGGCACACCTGGATTCACTTGACATTCGAGAAGAAAAGGGAATTCCACATTTGACACGGGCTCTAAAATACAACTCTGAATAGCTGTTGCTAGCATATGTGAACTTGATCTTAACCTTGAAAGAAACTGCCTCATTCGCTAGTATTTAAGGCGGGGCAGGGGGAGGGATGCACTCCTACCCTGTAGCATTCTTCTGAATAATTTCATTATTCAGGTTAATATTTAAAGGTGACTAAGCAGCAAAAATTGGCCTCTGACTTTGTGACAACAACTTTGCGACAACAACTTTGCTTTAGGCTATACAGCAAATCTGCTAGGAATGAACACATCCTAAATACTGCCACAAGAATAAAAGTAGATGATCCAGGATGATCCAGAATGTCTGATGTGCAGTCACGACTTGCTCGGGAGTCAGACATTTGTGAAAGCATCAGGGATTATGTTTAGACAGCTTCCAAGAGTGAGATACCCTCCCAGCTCCCCAAGAGTTTGCAGCAGGGCAGGCAGCCAAACCAGCATGGTGCAGCACAGCATGGCCAAGTTCCCCAGCTTTATGGGCTGCTCAGTTCCAGGGGATAGGGGAAAATAAAAAGTCTGTAGCTACCCTGTATCCTCGAGCAGGTGATGAACCCACAGTCTTACAGCTCTTCACATCAAGGCAGCACCCATACTCTTTCTTGCCTTCAGTGAGAGCTACCTATACCTGCTGCTGCTAGCAATAGGTGTGCAAGCAGAGACAGAAGCCCTGATATATTCACTGGACATCACAACACTGCTCAGCTCTAGTACAGCATAAGCTACTAATACTGCTGACCTGTCAGCTGGCATTTCAGTGTCCTGGCTCCAGCCTGCATTTGAGATGGGTTTGCTCGCAGGGGTGATAGGAGTCACCAGAGTGACTCCATTCAGTGCTGTCTGCACTGGCCTCTGGAGCTTTGACATTGTCAGATCTCTCTTGGGCTTGATTTCCTATGGCTTTTCCTCCAGGCTGCTAGCAAAGCTCTCAGCTACCACCACCACCACGCTAGCTCCCATGGCAGGGACTCTTCTAGGAGTTAGCACACACAGTATGTACATTTCTCAGCACTGTCCCACAGGCCTGATCCTCAGGTCACAGCACCCTAAACCACAAATTACTTGGTTCCTTAAACACCTCCTAATGCCGGTGGGATTCTATTCTCTGCCATGGAGCTCCCTTTTGCTATCCCATACTGACCCCTCAGCTTCATTTTCCTTCACTGCCACCACCCAGTCCTTCTTCCTGCTGTGAGTATCTGATCACAATTCCTCTCTCTAGCATTGCACCATGCATCATACTTCCATTTCACTCACTAGAGCTGCATAACTATAGCCTGCTACCAGAAGAATTCATGCAGTGTGAGAGGATTTTCATGAGCTTGCTCCGCTGATGGCTGCAAGAGAGATTGCTGCCAGCTGAGGATGCCTTACCTGTAGAGACCTGGCAGAGTTCCAGGCCCTTTGTTCCCTCAATACAGAGGATCAAGTGCATCTCCTGATAGCAACAGATTCTTGTGCAGTCAAGATAAAGCTGGTAAATCAGTCAGCAGGGTCTTTTTTTTTTTTTTTTTCTTCTCACCTGCTCTCATGAGTAAATGAGACTGAGTATTTTGGTGCTGCCAGCATGAATGTGATGGCAAAGGCAAAGGCTGCTCAGCCCTTTGTGGGTGTCCAAGGTAAATGAGAGCAGCTGCTTGCTCCTGCTGCACGATTCTTTCCACTTCATCTCAGCTGCAGGACGCTAGCAGACAAAGCCAGCAGTATTCTGCATCGGTCCCTCCCCCTCGTGAAGGAAAACAAGTCTTATCCTAATGAACCAGAAGGGGACATCATAGAATCATGTGGTTATTTTTTCTTTTAAAATCTTGCTTGCTGTGGACTACACATCACGCTCACCTTAGCCTGCAGAGCCAGGACGCTGTTAACATTTAGCTGTGTAGAACACACACATATGCACCTTTAATTTCTACAAAACATAACCACGTATCTGTTGATCTATATTTTACCAGCTATAGTCCTGCCTGCCATATTTGGTCTCCTTGTATTCTGCAGGAAAGCACCCTGGGGATGAGATGCACTTGTTTCATCTACAAAAAGCTAAGGGAAACTTTCAGCCCTATGGGAAACAGGAATGTCTCTTTGAGCACGTATGAAATTTAAGTTTCTGTTGAAACAATCAATGATAGTGTGCTAAGCTTTCCAACTCTGTATCAGTTTCAGTTGTTGGCTAGACCTTAGCCATCAATGAGGCATATACTGATCTAAACCATTCCTGCTCTCATGTGTGCAAAGATACACACAATTACCATTTTATAACTAAGCCATCCCAATGACTCTAACAGGGCTAGTTGTGACAAAGTCAGTTTGTCATGGAGCTGGAGCTTTAGTTGGTAAATAAGCACATATTAAATAGACAGGAGCATAGTTTTGTTAAAAAAAATTAAAGGGTAATAAAAAATGTTTTAGCCACAACATATGTAACATTAGATCCCAAAGAATTATGAGATTGAAAAAATTAATTAATCTATAATTAGCAGGGTTTTTTCTTAGGCAAGATGAAAATTCATAGAAGTTTCAGATTTTAGGATGAAATACATATTTTAAATAAGCATGCACAAAGGTGCAAACAGGGAGCCTCTGGCTAAAAGGCAAAAAAACAGGGGGCAAAGGCAAACAATGGCCCATCAGGTGTTAGAAAAAGAGAACATTACAAAGCAGGGACCTCTGAAAAAAAACTTGGTTCAACCTTTTGTTCAAAGAAGTGATAACTTTGATCAAGTGACAAATAATAAGTTGCTTCAGGCCTAGCTTTGAAATTAGAATATAGCAATAGAATTACCAAGACATATAAATATTGATCTTCTTAACCTTGTACCAATAGTGATCCTATCATAGCTCACCATGATGAAATATCACAGAGCTTATCTCAGGTGTCTATAATTCTGTTAGGAAGAGAGCAACAGAGAACATCCAATAGTTTTGACTTGGGGAGGGAGAAAAAAAAAAAAAGTCCTATGTGCAGCAACAAAGTAATTTTCTTTCCCTAACTCTTCTCTGTCCCTTTCTTCCCAAATACTCATAGTGATACAGATATAACATCACAAAACAAGCCATCTGTGACAACAGTCAGTTCAGGGCAGCATTAGGCAATAAATGACCTCACTTCAGTGAGGAATGAGCATTTAAGATTTAAAGTTAGTATTTAGAACATGGAACTGATGCAAGCAAAGAGGTCAGAAAGGACACCTCAAAAGTCATTGTCAGCAAGGGTTCTTGAGAGGCAGAACAGCTGGTGCAATAGCACTCCTGTATTGGGTTTACATGGCAAAGTTTTGGGGGGGGGGGGGGGGGGCTACAGGGGTAGCTTCTGTGAGAAACTGCTAGAAGCTTCCCCCATGTCTGACAGAGCCAACGCCAGGCAGGTCCAAGATGGATCCACCGCTGGCCAAGGCCAAGCCCATCAGCAACGGTGGTAGCGCCTCTGGGATAACATATTTAAGAAGGGGAAAAAAACCTGCACAACTGTAGCTGGAAAGAGGAGTAACCCTGCAGACACCAAGGTCAGTGAAGAAGGAGGGCAGGAGGTGCTCCAGGCACCGGAGCAGAGATTCCCCTGCAGCCCCTGGTGCAGCCCCTGGTGAGGCAGCTGTGCCCCTGCACCCATGGAGCTCCACGGGGGAGCAGATCTCCACCTGCACCCGGGGAGGACCCCACACCGGAGCAGGGGGATGTGCCCGAAGGAGGCTGTGACCCCGTGGGAAGCCCACGCTGGAGCAGGCTCCTGGCAGGACCTGTGGCCCCGTGGAGAGAGGAGCCCAGGCTGGAGCAGGTTTGCTGGCAGGACTTGTGACCCCGTGGGGGACCCACGCTGGAGCAGTCTGCTCCTGAAGGACTGCACCCCATGGAAGGGACCCACGCTGGAGCAGTTTGTGAAGAACTGCAGCCCATGGGAAGGACCCACGCTGGAGAAGTTCATGGAGGACTGTCTCCCATGGGAGGGACCCCACAGTGGAGCAGGGGAAGAGTGTGAGGAGTCCTCCCCTGAGGAGGAAGGAGCAACAGAGACAGTGCGTGATGAACTGACCACAATCCCCATTCCCCATCCCCCTGCACTGCTTGGGGGGAGGCAGACAAAACTGGGAGTGAAGTTGAGCCTGGGAAGAAGAGAGGGGTGGGGAGAAGTTTTAAGGTTTAGTTTTTATTTCTCATTATCCTACTCTGATTTGACTGGCAATAAGTTTAACTGATTTTCCCCAAGTCAAGTCTGTTCTGCCTATGACAGTAACTGGCGATTGATCTCTCCCTGTCCTTATCTCAACCCATGAGCCTTTTGCTATATTTTCTCTCCCCTGTCAAGTTGAGAAGGGGAGTGACAGAGCAGCTTTGGTGGGCACTTGGCATCCAGCCAGGGTCAACCCACCGCAACTTCAAAATAACACCTCCTCATATTTGTAATCAATTATCTGATTCAGTACTTCACATCTCAATAAAGGCTTTTTTGTATTCTGTTAGCTAACACCAAAGCATTACAATTGCTATATATGCAGCCTTTCCACAAGAGTCACACTACCTTTGTAGCTCAATGCTATTCTGCTGAGATCACTCATCTTTTATCATCAATACTTTCAGTGAAACTTCAAGACCCTGTTCAGACCACTGAGATGACAGAAGACTACTTAGCCATAATTCATTTTCTGATGGTAAAGGAAGTGCAGACAGCATGGGACTACCAGAAGAATGCACATGCCCTGGCCCACTTGCATATAACATCTACCCAAGCAAGGATGTGGAGAGAGCTGGGTAAATCATTGTGTTAACACCAATCTGCTTAAAGACCTTTGAATGTGAAGCTAAAAACCACTTCATTGTCAAAACCATTTGGCAGTTTCATCAGCCCTTCAGATCATAGCTGAGTTGCTATCAAAAAAAACCCCAAACCAACCCATAACTGAAGTAACTGGTTTTATGTGTCACTTCTGAATACAAGAATGATATTGTCCTTCCTAAACCCTATGTCCCAGTCTTCTCCTGTTGCAAATTTTCTCTTGGGTTGCAGAAGGTCCAGGACACAGAGGGAAGGCTCCTAGAAGACTACATTATGATACTTTTGATGCAAGAGTTGGAACCGAGTACCACTTTTCTCTTATATTCCCTGAAGAGGCCTTTGTAAGGTGGGATAATACTTGCTACTTGAATAACCACTGAGAAAAGGCAAGCCTGTTTGCTTGTGGCAGTAACACAGCTAGTATTGTTAAACAGGAAACAGCAGAAGCTCATTGCTTTCAAATCCCTTATCCAGCAATGGGGAAGAAACAGAAGAGCATGATTTTAGAAAAGGACACCTGAACATTGCACTTCTTACCTCTTCCAAAAGGAAATTCAAATAAAATTTTGGACAGTTATAAGTAATAAAAGCCCCCACTTTGGGCTGACAGGAAGAAGTGCTGGGCAGCACCAGGCAGCTTTAGTCTGCATGAGTGATAGATAGTCCTCTACAAAAAAAAAAAAAACAACACAAAAAAAAAACACAAAAAAAAAACACCAACCACCCAAAGGCATCAGTGTAAAAACCCTTCTGTAGCACAGATAACTCGTTTAGCTAGCAAGGTCAGCAATAGCTAAAGCCACATCCCAGAAGCTACAAAGCCAATACTGCTTGTAACAGCAATGCAACTGTAAGAACTTAAGGCACATTCTTTCAGCAACAACCATACTTATTTTATTATACTCTTTGGACTGGAAGCTTACTATCAGAGAGTCAGTAGCTCTGGCACACTGAACAATTAGGATTTGTGTTATATATACACACTATTATGTCTATTTTAATCACAAACAGTTTAAACAAATCAAAAAACCTGAAGAGCTTGTTTATTAGATTTGTCAATACAAACATTCTTTCTGGGCAATTCACAGAGAGTCAGATATCTTAATAAAGAAGTCCACATGAGAAGAACCAAATATTGCTCCCAATGAATAAGCTGAACAACATCAATGAAGACTTAGTCATAATCGGACATCTCCAGTTATGCCCTTTCATACACAAGCATTGCTCATGCACCTTAAAAGGAATTTATAATAGCCCAGACACTAGCAGTTAGAATATATCAGCTTTGATTTCTACAGTATTTGTAAGAGTTTTGGGCCATAATTTACTTCCCCCCCCCAAGTGCTTAAGTCATTTATTGCATACATATACACACTCTCATCTTTGTCAGATGATTTTATAGTGAAACTATAAGCTATTTTCTTGTTCAGAGGTTGTCCCAAGCCATTAAATACTAACAACATACTAAACACAGAAGTAATGTCCTTCCAGACAGGCCTGTCAGCAGATTTGATACAGTAATCCAAACAGAATATCTGGAAACCTATATGTGATGGCTACAACTCTGACAGAGCTGCAAGTTACACTCAGATGGCTTTTGCAAGGTATCAGTGATAGGAAGCAGCTGAACTGCATTTTCACATGCGCTAGTTGCATTTACATTTAATTTTTCAGCCAAGGCTTGTTAGAACTAAAGAAGTTGCAGTAATAACCCAAATGCAGTTGCTTCTCACTGATCCCTCCTACAAGGCTAATTTAAGAACCTGAAAGGGTCAGCATCCAGATAGCCTCAACGTTTTGCTCTCCAAAAACTGTAATAAAAAGCTGCACAACTTCAAAAGGCATAACATATTTCAAGATAATTAAACACTTCAGTTGGAGTATCCAAGACCTTATGTCAAGCCATAGTACAAAACAGAAGTTTGTATGAAGTATTATCAGTTATTATTGAAATAAATCCTAACAGCTCCATGCTCTTGGCAGTATGATGTAAAAGTGGAAGCACTTCAAAGTATCACCTTGTTTTTATGCTCCTCTTTGAGCTGGATATATTCCTGGACTTGGAGAAATTCTGTTTGATTGGTTGTGCAGGTTGGTGTCCTTGTATACAAACCAAATATTTCCTCCCCATAAAACCATATTAAGCAAACCAAACACCTGTAGGTTAAGAAAAAAAGGTGAGACTAAGTTGGGTTTTGGTTTTTTTTTTTTTAAAGCCAGAATATGACTTGAAGGCAAACCAGAAACAACTGCTCTCTTTGGCACCCCTTTGATTTGGACAAGACATTTCCACATGCTTTAGATTATTACGAGCTATTTGAACAGACTTCTTTAGAAATCATAGTCAACTTTATCCTTTGCATGGAATTAGACAAATTCTTTTCAGTCACTCAGCACCTCTGCATATGCACATCCAGAGCACATGATTAATTAATACCGGGACAATGAACAACAGCCAGAGTTTTGAAAAGCAGGATTCACTAGGAAGATCATACAATAAGCCTCATGTGCCCTGCTGTGAAGAGTTCTTTCTATGAACATGAGCTTTATATCATTGTATTACAAGGAACCTCTATTTGATGTGTAAAAATGCTCACAGTTGATTAAAAAGCTAGGTTCAGCACCAAAAGACAGAGCAGGAAGCATAGTGTTTCCTCCTTACTTAGTCAAACAAACCACTTGGGTGGCTCAGTAACATATTTTCAGGTGCTCTTGGCTATAGACAGAAATAATATAGACTCAAATGTGTCTGGAAATGCTGTATCTAACAGCTCTAGAGACAGATCCTACAAGTTGTTTCTCTTAATTTCTTTGAAGAAAGAAGTTTCCTTCTAAAGAAAAAAAAAATTGGTGTTTTACCACAGTATTAATGGGCCCAAATGACTGATAACCCATAAAACAATCTTAACACATAAAGCAACACATGCAATCAGTAGAACAGGGCTCTCAGGTGCCATTGGCTATTTTCTAATACATTTATTGTACCCATATGGCAGAAGGCATACATACCACAGACACATTCAGAGTTCCCATGCTGGTCACAGAAGCAAAACGACAAGTTGTTCCTGGTGCTTTGCAAGATTCAATTCGTGGAATAAGGCTTGCCCCTGTGGACATTTTGATGTCAGCAAGTGCCTTTGCCCAAGCAAAAGTACTGACCAGCCACAGAAAGGCTGTTATGACAGTGATAGCCAAGTCCTACAGAAGAGAAGTACTCATTATTAGCTTAAGAAAATTTGCGTGAATGTACATAATAGAGCAAGGCAGAGACAGTATCAATTATATCACCAAAATAACTGCATCAGTGCTAATGATCACAAGCAAATTTAGCCATTAACAATGTTGTAATTACAACACAAGTTATATTGTGTTGATAATCAGCTACAAAACTGTATGCCTTTTACATCTATCAAGCATAAGCAATCTTATCCTTTGTAAGAAATTAGTTTCTAAAATCAGATGACTAGCACTTATGTTATGAAAATTAAAGCCAAAGTTTAGTAAAGTGGGGGTGACAGGGGAGAAAGGGCAGAGGATTTAAATCCAGATGGCTGGTATGTTTAAATTTGGCTTGAAAGGTCACTAAGTCTGTTTCTGGGCACGCTCTGAAATTTTTCGTTCTGAGGATCAGGGCCTTGGTATTTAAGGTGACTAAAATTCACAACATAACTATTTGCCTGCCAAATGCATCTGCAGAGCAGGTGCTCTACACAGAGAAAAATCACAGAGACTAACAGAGGAGGTTCCACCTATGGAATGACTGTACATTCGAATACATGATACAAAAGAAAAGTTGTGGTGAAGACACTGTTCACTCAAGAAGTTAGAACTTCATTCCACTCTGCTTCAATAACTGCAGAAGGTATGATGCCATGCATGTTCAAGGGCTTTAGGTCCCTTTTCTGCTCGAGTGCTATAGTGACTAGTCTGAGACACTTGTGTTCACACTTCATCTAACTTCTGGGACTACTGAATATTCATAAGTTATTCAGATATTCTTGTATTAGCAGTATTTCTCATCTCTGTGATTTCAAAGGCAAAACATTACAATATCTTAATATTACTTACAGTTAGTGGAAACTTGCTATTTTGCAGATATACATGCTTATATCCAATATATACCACAAGGGCAGCAATGCAGTAGAGGAATGCCAACACTGCAAGTGTAACAAAGAACTGTGCAGAAGAGGAGAAGTTGCCCACAAGATAGACATCAGTCCAAGTACCACCACAGCGTTTTGGGTCTGGTGCACTAAATACGACATTATTCAACCTGCAAAGATTATATCCTTCATGTAGTTAGAGTTTGCTATACAGTGGAAGCTTCGTAGTCATGCTTCACGACAACAGTGCTTCAGCATTCTAGTTGTGTAAGTTTACTCTAAAAGAAAATTTATATTTGTATAATGTATCAGTTATACAAGACAAAGATTTGTCAAGATATCTTAAGATTGTTCCCCATCCTACAGTGAGATATGCAATAACAACTTCAGGAAAAGAATCTTAATCTTATCTTTAGAGCAACTGAAGAAAGAAACCCCAATTTGGAAGCAGACTTAACAACATTATTTTAGAGACTGGCAGTTAAACAAGGGGTTCAGGACTTAAAAGGCACCAAGTTGCATTGCAGTTACAAGAAAATGCACACACAGGAAGTTCAATAAAACCTGTGCGACTAGCGGTGACGACTCAGTGACCAGCACAGCATCATTTCAGATTCCCACTCTCCCCTCCAAGTGCTGTTACAGTGCTGGGTTTTGTGACCAAATTCCATACTTACGTAGTAGTTTTTATTAGCTGGCCACTGAATCCATTTCTAAACTTACACCTATGCTTACTGAACAGATATGGAACACCTACACTTTGCTTGTTGTAACTGTGCAGCTGTGAGAACAAAGAAGAAGCCTTTCTCCTCATGCTCCAGGAAAGGAGCTTGTCTCTGCAAGAGCACTACAACAACAGTGGAGTATTTAGTTTTTATGTACCCAACACCCTAACCACAATCACAGTGGAATAAACTGAAAAGTAAGTATTTTCCATTCAGTCTTTAAACAAAAATATGATAATGGTACATCCAAAGTAATCTTGTCTGGGCCTCCAAAGCAACTACAAATTGATGAAGAAATAGGCTGTTAAAGTTAATTGTGTTGTTTTGCTTATTAATTACCTTCTGTACCATTCATGCACTGCTAGACTAGAGCTTAAGGTAGAGTGATACAAACCAGTAATATAGCCTATTGCCATTTCCACCTACTTCTTTCTATAGGGCACTGACAACCACAATGCTTTGAACAATTACAACTAAATATTTATTTATTGCTACTACAGAGCAAGCCAGAGGTTTCACATGTTTATTCAGATATATACAGTAAGTACATATTCATAGGGAGACAGATGGGGAAAAAAGTGAATAATAAATAATTAGCATATGAGTGACAACCAAAGAGCTAATACTCACCTGAATGGATAAGCAAAAGCAGCTGTAACTGTTTTGTTTATCACACCTTTGCAGGAAACTAGAAGGGTAGTTTCACCTTGAAAGCCTCCACATGTGGCAAAAGCAAAGATGGAAAAAATCTGTAGGAATTGATACATAGACATATTAGTGCACACCACTAGAGCTCAAAGGAAATAAACTCAACATTTAGCTGAAACAGCTAACAAAGGCAAGAAATAGGTACAAAGTTAGCAATGGTAAAGTATGAAGTGATGTTGAGAGGTAATGAAAGTGTTGAGTTTCTATAATCCAAAACCATGAGCAACACCACTAACAAAAGCCCATTTAAAAGTTCTTTTTGTTTATGTTTTTCTTAGTTCTACAGCAAAAGTTGGTTGGTTTTTTTTTTTTTTAATGCTAAAAGCCAGCACAGTACCTCTTGCAGTTGGTAAGGGAAATATTTTTAGGAGTCTCAGACATCCACAACTGTAGATTAGAGTAGCTAGAAGGTACATGCTCAAAGTCAAGCACATTAGCTTGACTAAGTAGCTCTTGTTTTCCCCTTGTTCACTAGCAAAGCCCTAATAATCAGAAGACACAACACACAGCAGCACAAGTCACTATGCCAAACTTGCAATTAACACACAGATTTTGTGTATCTGCAGAACTGTTTTCTTCCCTCCTACTCAGAAGGTTTAGCTGAAGAGCAGCCTTGCGTCAAACATCCACCACCAGCAACGCAAGGCAGGGAGCAGGCAGCCCATACCACGTACCTCTTCAGGCCTACCCAGCTAAGACACAGGGGCAAAACCAGGCCTGGGAAAGGAGAAGAAACAGCCCCCCAAGGAGAAAGAGGCTTCCCCTGTGCCTCCCCAGCCCCACTCACCCACTCAAGGACCTTAATGAAGCCCAGAGGCTCCAAGAGCAAGCCAAAGTCCACCCTCAAGCCAGCCATCCCAGGAGACACCAGAGCAGCCAGCAAAGACCAGGACCAGGACCAGGACCAGGACCAGGACCAGGACCAGGACCAGGACCAGGACCAGGACCAGGACCAGGACCAGGACCAGGACCAGGACCAGGACCAGGACCAGGACCAGGACCAGGACCAGCCCCCAGCTGCAACCCAGTGCAGGCACAGGCACCTCCCTATAGGGCCAGCCCCTGCGCTCCTCCCTGCCACACCCCTGCCACACCCACTTACCTCACACTGGGGCTGGTCCCACTCCCTATTACCTCACACCTAGGCTGCTGCCACCCACGGTTACCTCACACTGAGGCCCTTCAGCCCCAAATCAGAGGCCAGGGGAGGCTGGCCCCAGCGGGAGGGGAGAGCCCAGCTGTGTGGGGTGGGTGCCACTGCCATGGAGGGCCTTGCTGTGGGCTGGGGAAACGGCGCAGTAGCTGGCACAGGAAGGAACAGCCTCGGCTGTTTTGTGGGGCGAGGCCGCAGTGACTTCCTTCTTCCTTTCCCCCTTCCCTTCTTTCCCCCTTCCCTTCCTCCCTCCTTTCCTCCCTTCCTTCCTTCCTTCCTTCCTGCCTCCTCCTCAGGAGGCTGAAGGGGCTGTGGGTGGCTGAAGCTAGAAGGTGCTATCGCAGCGAAAGCCGTCAGGGCTGTGTGTCCTCGTGGCCAAGCCTCGCGGGAGGGACGGCAGGCGGCAGGCAGAGGACAGCGCGCTTCGGCGGATCGTCTGTGCCATACCTTCGTTTGGGGCTTAGGGATCTTATTAGCAAACAAGGCAGAGGCTCTTGACAATTCATGTGCAATGGAAGCTTGCCGAAATCTCATCAACTACATTTGATTTTTTACGCTTTAAATCGTTTTTGTGATTGTGCTCTATTGTTGCTACGTTAATCTGCAGTGAAACCGAAGAGCTAAAACTCATGCTGAAGAAGATTTGAGGCCTGTGAGAGGGGCTGCCCTCTGCCCCACTCCCTGACCGGAGAGCACGGCTGACCGAGGCGGCCAATGGACACAGCACCCGCCGCAGCAGTTTCCTGACTCTGCTGCAAGATCTTCTAGAAGCTTCTTCTGGGATTGCTGGGGGACTCCTGGGAGCCCTCTGGTGTCTGGTGCTGGTGATGCTCTTGGGAAGGGATAGCTATGGGAGGCTGTGGCTGCTTCTAGCAAGATCTAACTGATCTAGCGGCTTCTAGCAAGCTCTGTGAGCTGCTCCTGGCCCAAGGGTGCTGGGAGGTTTTGTCCCAGCTGAGCCCTGTTATGGCTGCCAGGCAGCCTTGCAGCAGGTGCTGAGGGGCTGCCAATGGAAGAGGTGGGTTGGAGAGCAGCCCCTGGGTATAGTTAGCGGGTGCAGCAGTTTGTGTGGAAGGGGGCCAGCAGCCTTCGCAGAGCAGGATACGCATGCTCAGCTGTGGTGGTGGCGGCGTGCTGCGTGTCATGGTCCTCAGCACTGCCTGGATCAGCTGTCCCTGGTGCCTCAGAGGCCTTGGCTCAGACTGAGCTGCTGAGGGGTGGTTCAGCTCTCCAGTCCTGGGGCTGGGGAGGGGTGCCTGGGGCTGGGAGATACAGGCTCCTTGCCTGCAGGAGGTGTGCATAGGTGGAAGGTGTGTGTCACCAGGAGCTGTGGGAGGCGGTCAGTAGCCTATACAGCATCAGAGGTGATGAGAAAGGGATCAACTGGACCTTCTCTGAGACTCTGCAGCTTCGGGAGGCTGAATCCACTGCGTTCCTGTAGGAGGGGCAGGCAGAGTTTGTGCTCATTGAGTTAGGAAATGGAGACTCCTGTGACGGTGAAGGCTGGAAGCTTGTGACTCCTGGCACCAGGAGGATGGCTGCAGCTGCAGATCTGCAGCTACACAACAGTCAGTACCCTGGTAGCAGACAAGGGGTTGGGAGCTTTCTCCAGTGAAGCCTTTATGCCAGCTAAGCCTGAGCTACACAGCAGCACCAGGAGGAAGAGGTGACCGACAGCAGAGGGAAACTTCCTCCTGCATGGGATGGACGCCCTTACGTCCTGACCTGACTGGCTGTCTAGGGAGGTTTGCTGCTCACCAGGGACTTGGATCCAGGTTGTTGTGGAGAGACAAGCTTCAAACTATTAATCACTGCTGCTCTTCCACATGGGCACCAACAATACTGCCGGGGGAGACCTGGAGCATTTCAGGCATGACTATTACATTGTTCTGGGGTGGTGGTCAACATCTTGGGGGCCCAGGTCGTTTTCTCCTCAATTTTCCCAGTGAGGAAGAAGGTCTTGAGAAGTGAAAAGATACTGCAGGTCAACAATTTTTTGCACAGCTGGTGTCGACAAAGGGGATTCAGCTTTTACAACCATGGAACCCTCTCTGAGGACTCAGGACTACTAAGAAAAGATGGGATCCACCTGACCAAGTAGGGCAAAAACATCTTTTCCAACAGGCTGGCCAATCTGCTGAGGAGAGCTTTAAAGAGTGATTGATTGGGCATCAGGGGAAGAGATGATGACCCATGTTCAGTGAGGAAGTGGTGGTCTGGTTTGGTAAGCAAAGGGCATGGGATGACATGATTTCAAGGAGACTTTGAAAACAAGAAAACAGGGCAGAAGCTTCTCCCCACCCCAAGTATGTGTATGCATATAAGGAAGCGCCTACAGAACAGTATTATGAGGGAAGCTCTCATACCTTTTCTGGGAAGTCATCATGAGAGAGCACCTGTCTAAAGTGCCTGTATAGTAACACACACAGCATGGGAACAAACAGGAGGAATTGCAGGTCTGTGTGTAGTTGCAGGGCTACAATCTCATTTGGATCATGGAGACAGTGTGGGATAGCTCATGTGACTGGAGTGCTGCTATGGGTGGATATAGGCTCCTTAAGAAGGACAAACCAGAGTGGTGAGGTGCCCTTTATGTGAGAAAGCAGAAGGAAAGCATGAAGCTCTGCCTTAGGATGGATGGTGAGCCAGCTGAGAATTTATGGGCTAGGATTAGAGAGCAGAACAACATGGGTGATGCTACTGTAGCTGTGTACTACAAGGCACCTAATCAGGAAGAAGTAGAGGAGATCTTCAGATAACCAGAAGGCAGCCCTGGTGCTCAATGGGAACTTTAAGCACCTCCTGGATGGGCAACGCAGCAGGGCACAAGCAATCCAGGAGGTTTCTGGAGTGCAGTGGTAATTGCTCACTTACACATGGATGAAAGAGCTGACAAGGTGAGGTGCTCTATGGACTTGATACTGACAGATAAGGAAGGACTGGTCAGGGATATGGAGGCTGGGGGCAACCTTGGCTGAGTTTGCTCTGTGACAGATATTACTACTGTGAATAAGTTGTGGGAGTCCAGCCAAGGGTGGGAATACATGAGGAAGCTTCCAGGCTGGGGAATACATGTGAGAATGTGTCAGTCTTTCAACTGGCCTGGGGCTGCACTACTGGAAAACATTGGCAGCAGGGTCTGATGTTCTCACACTGTTTACATCGCTGTTCAAGGAGAATTTTCAACCCTAGCTTTCTGTACAATGAGAAAGAGAGGTGCTGAGATCTGCCTGCTGCTATGGGCTCCTGGAGGTAGTCCAAGTTTAAAGCTGTGGGAGGTAGTCCAAGTTTAAAGCTGTGGAAAGGATGGCTCTCTCCTTTCTTTCACCGCTATGTTACAAATACAGCTGCTGCCCAGCCTGGCAGCATCCTCCCTGGCTGATGTCTTCTGCTTTGTTCTTGTTTGTGCTTGTGAGCATACCATGGACTGCGCACACAAAATATGGTGAATCTCCAGTTGTCGAATGCTGATGTGCCTGTTCTTGAGGGTTATATAAACTCTTAAAATGGATTGAATAGGGTCCTTTATTACATGAAAATGACATCATTGATAATTCAAAATACAATGAATTATTATTACTGATTCTGTTAATTCCAGTAGCTGTAAATGGCTTTTAAATCTGATGTAACTGTAAGCTTGCTAGCATCAATACTAAGATAGTCATTAATGTATGAACTTGCTGTTAAGATCAACTTACAGATTAGTAACTAATTAATTAGAAATGATGACTATTTGGCCTGTCTGTTGGAATTCTCCAAGAATACATGTTTGTGGCTACAAAGCACATCTGGTGCAGTGCACTGAAGGGTGAGAGCACCAGCATGGCTACTTGTGGAGCTTTCCTTGGCAGACTGAGGCTGTTCTACAAGCACTCAGGAAGCTGGGAACAGGATGCCAGGCCTCCCAGAACTCTAGCAGAGTGCACAGGTATCATCAAGCATAGGCTAAATTTAATTTTTAAAATGTTGTGTTGTCTCAGTTCTGTCATGGGAGTAGAGTAATCCCAGGTATGTGCAGGCTTTTGAAGCACAAAACTATCAGCCACTCCTTGGAGCAGGCTACTAAACCACTCCTAGTACTGTTAGGAATCACAGCAGGGTACCACAGGAATGGGAACCCCCAAGGTGGTAATAGGGGCCTAAACCTCCGGTCTGCAGAATGGCACCTTTCATTTCCAAATGAAGGTGACAAGATCTGTGAGGGTCCAGACCTCCTGTGTGTGCTCTGGCATGGTCTTGGACACAGCCTTGAGAAAACTCCACCTCCTGCAAATGCATTGCTCTGTGACACCATCAGCCCTTTAGTACGGCAGGAGCAGAGCTGCCTGTCCAAGCCTTTGTCCTACGGCTTTGGGGGTGCTTTAGATATGCTTAGCAAAGGCTGTCTGAGTACCTCCAAGATAAGGTTTAAGACAATAAAATTAATTACCTTATTAGTTATAATGAATTTATAATTTGAGTAAGATACATCATTGACTGATGTTGCAAGGCGAGAACAGTAAGCTGTGATTTTGGTGCTGAAATTAATCCCTCTTAAATGCAATGGAGTTGAACAGTGGGTGCAAAGTAGGGAACAAGACTACAGCAGAGCTATGCAAGTCTCCTAGGGTCTCTTTTGTGGGTATATTGCGATGGCACAACTAAAACGTGCTTTAGTTTGGGCTGTGCAGGTATTGTAGGATCAAAGTCCAGTGGGGGAGTGTGTGGAACTGACAGTGTTTTTTCTGTATTTCCTGGTGGTGTTTCTAAAGCAGCTGGTAAAATGCCCTTATCTTGTAAGGGTCTGTCATAGAATTAAATAAGCAGTGTCCAATCCAGGAAAACGTACCCTATGGAAGATTATCTATGCTCCCTACTCTCCATATAATACATGAATCTCAGAAAAAAAACCCCATGATCCAGACAAGCAGTGCTGAGGGTTCGAACCGCCTTGATTAGCTTAGCTGCCTGAATAGCCAGTGCCTTTAAGGAGTAAAATAGGAATATAAAAAAAGGGACAGACCAATATAAAAGATGGAATATCTGTTTACTGATCATCTCCACATCCTCCATGCCCAAGAAAAACCGTTCCGTATATAAGTGGCATATAACACCTTGGTTCAGTCTAAATGAACCAAGCAACTCCCTGCCCCCCATCCAATATATCTCAGTATTTTTTTGCCTCTGTCTTCCTTCTTCCCCATCTTCTACTTAAACCCTATAAGCAACGTATCTCTCTAAAAATGTATATAGGCACTCTCCTTTTCCACTTATCAGTTAGTTAAAAGCATTTCATTATTTAAAACATTCTTCAAAAATGCTCTCAGCCCTGATTATATTTTTTTACTCCCCCCCCAAGTCTTTTCAGGTGTCAGATGTCTGGTATGGATATACTCTGAACTATATACAGTGTTCTAGCTGTGGGCTCATTAATTCAAAATTGGAAAAGGCTCTTAATTTTTCACTCCATATAACTTATCTCTCTGCTGGGGTTAAAAGTATTTTGGAACATTTTTGCTAGGGGATTGCATTCCAAAGTGATATCAAACATTTTAAATATAGATAGTACTTCCACAGGGCTAATTTCATAAGCTGAAACCAGTTCTGAATCAAATCTCTGCAGAGGAGAATTTAAGCAGGTAGACTATATACTGTTTAAGAGCACTGAAAAAGCCCACAACAGAAAAAGAGAGTTATTTTGCTTGGAAAATCAGTTCAGCTCAGAGAGAAAGTGATAGAAGTATAAAAATTATATAACAAATGGGAGAAAGGAGAAGTTGGTAATAATGAATATAAATTAGAAGGCAGCCTATTGCAGAAAAGTGATAAGAAAGCAAATGGACCAAGGGACCAATATATGGTCTACAGCCTTGCAGGCAACAGCAACACATTTTTGAAACACAGGAGGAAGAAAAGAGATTATACCAAAGTGAATAGACAGAAATGATGGAAATCAACTGGGGGGGAAATCAGGAATGGCCAATATTCAATTCTGTATTTGGGAAAAGCAGGAAAGTATTAATATGCTAATCATGTAATAAATCCTTTGCACTCCAGCAGGGCTCAGGGGAGTGTTGAGTCACATCTGCTAAAGCTTTTATATCAGTTGTCAATACCCAGCAACCCCAGTTTGGACAGGGCTGATAAAGGAGCTCTCTTAATATGAACAATGATTGCCGGTCATCTTTAAAACACTGGTCAGGCTCCAGATGTCTGATGTTATGGCAATATAGGCCTATCCATTTATCACTATTCCTAAGAAAAAAGGTGGGGTGACTGATGCAGAACCCTCTTGATAGACAATTAAATTAGAACAATATAGTTAATATCAAGCTACATGGTCATTTGGGAGTTTGTTTTTGCTGATTAGCCTATGTTTAAGCCTGTGCTTAAGCAGGGATGTTCAAAAGACTAGGCTGATGCAGTTAATAGTTGCCACTGTAGCACACTAGATATTTGACCTGGTATTTGATGAATCTAGGAGGATATAAAACTGGTGTGAAACACTAATTAGAAACTAGGTAACTGATGGGTCTTAAGCTGAAAATCAATATGATCGTGAAAAAAAATAAAATCTCAGTATGCTGAATCCTATTCTTTGGAAAATAAACCTCACAGTTTTGTCCTCCTTTTTATATAGCCAGTCTCATGGTGTCTGACAAGGCTGTGGAAGAGACCAGTGGGATTCCCGGCTGCCCCGGGGAGACAAGTCTACAACAGAGGCAGCAAAGCACGAGTGCCCCTGTGTGAGGAGCGAGTGAGCTTCCTCTGGAGCATTGTGCAGCAGCCTCATTTACTAATGCTTGCGGAAGATTAATTCAAACTACCTGGATGATTAAAGGTCAGGGAGAGCTCATTTTCTTAGACTGAGAGAACTTGGGTGGTTTAGCTTAGCAAAATGAAGGATAACTGAAGGTATGACTGCTGGCTTGAAGTACACCAAGGAATAGAAGCAGGGAAGGCAGAGATTTATACTAAAAGACAGTTTTACTACCGGGATCACTGCATATAATCAAAGAATATAATTTATGCTGTACATGAAGTGTAAGTATGAGATTCTGGAAATGTCTTCCAACAGAAGGCGAACACTTGAGGTTGTTTTAAGAGGGAGTTCAGAATAGCTGTGATATTGTTGGTTGTGATAGCAGTGGAAAAAAACTTGATGATTCATGATGTTCTTTTCCCACCTAATCCCCTGCACAGTCCAAACAAGGATTAATTCAGGGAAGTCCTGAGCTCTGTGTTTACAGATAAAGCAAGAGTGGATGATTAAGTTAATACTTCTCTGGCAGGGGAGACACCATGGCAGGGGACCGCTCTGCCCACAATACTGTCTATTCAGCAAGTCTGCCATAACTTTGGAAACTCCAGGCAGGGAAAGTGCTTTTCTTCCTCCCAAATTAAAAAAAATCTCACCTGCCAAATAGCTGTCTACAGGTAGTTTTTTGTGATGTAATAGGCTGCATTTTTCTGTCCATTTCATTAGCTATCCATCTGTGTTCTAGTATCTTTGCACTGTTTTATTTGCTTGTGCACTCTGGTGTTTTAAATCTTTCTTCTTTAGACCTGTTAGTATATTTACTATTCCATTTATTCCTCTTTTGGTTCTCTAAGAACAATGCTAAGTTATATTGTTCCTTTTCCCTGATTTCTGTGGCCCCCCTTTGCATTTTCTCCAAGACTTTGGAAATCACTGTTTAACGTTGTCCTTTGCTAAAAGTCCTTGAGACATTTTTCACTGCATGTGCCATTCGTCTATCATATCCAAGCAGGTTTTAAAGTTCTGTGGTTAAGAGAAGTTAGATTTTCTGGGACGCTGTATCAAATTTTTAAAAATAAATTCTAGGCATTTTACACTGCCTTTATCTCATGTACTCATAGCAGCTTAGTTACTGCTGACCTATTATGTTGCTTATTAGTACCCTTGCTGCATTGAATTTTAATTTTCTACTGCTGTATGTGTAAAAATTCTTGTTATTCTCCTTGATACCCGTGGAAGCCACTGAAGGGCAGGCAGTCGTGTCCCCCAGCCCCATCCCCCCCATTTCTGTGTACATTTCCAAAGGGCAAGAGGGAAGGTAGCCCTTCCCAGAGAGGCAGTAGCTCCTCTGGAGCATGCTTCAGAGCAGAAGTTTCTCGTAGCTGCTCTTGCCTCCCAGGCAGTGTGATTTCCACGGGGGATCACAATCTACAAATGAATTCTGTGGCTTAATTTTCATAGCTCACCGCTTTGTGGGTGCTAACTAGGTAGCTGTGGGACCTACCCTGTACAGTATGCTGATACATGCCTTGTCCTGTAAATACACCTTGGAAAGTCATCGCTGAAGACAGAGTTCTGGAACATAACAATTAACTGTAAAGGACAAAGAATAGGATGTATGCACTTAGACTAAAAGTTCTAAATTACACTGTGGACTTACGAATCTTCAGCCAGAATTAATTTAGTTGCTTACTGGAAGGGTTTTTTCTGGGAGTGCTGAGAGGCTGCAGAACTGTGCAGGCAGAATCCTGTTGTACCATCTAGTGGTGTGTATTGATAGTGCATGCTGTGGAAATTACCCATTTTCAGGATAAGGAGGTTATTATTAATACAATAAATTATTATTAATTTATGTTTGTCACCTGTGAAACCCAAAGAATTTCTTGGATGAAAGGAGAACATTAAGAATGCCATAGATGCTAATTTAAAGTGGAAAGCATAGAGAAAAGGAGGTAGAACAGCCAGACAAGTTAAGCTTGGTGTGGGGTATCAGTAGCCTCCCTTAATATACATTAGTATCACTAAAGCCTACCATTTACTACTACATGTAAGTTGTATCTTATGGTAAAGCACATGTCTGTAGTGCTATTATTAATTAACTTTTGGATTTTAATCTAGAAATCAACACTCCCCCCGCCCCTCCCTGCCCCTTCATTTTCTGACAGCAATCTCTGAGAACTAACTTAGTAAGTTCAGTTTTGCTCATATTGTGCCACTTTCAGGCAATATCTGTCCATCAGTAATTCAGTCCACTGCTGTGTTTTCTAGTGCTTTATGTGCTGCTTGGTTGGCACTGCCAGTTAAACAAACATACTCCATCCATGGCTGCACTGTTCTCTGCAGAAGTTTATACTGTCACACATTTGAATAGATCAGGACAAAAAATAAACCATGAATAGGTTATTTTTTGTACCAAGTGGACGTGAAAAAGCTTGTGCTGGCACAAAACAAGAGGTAGTTTAGGGACAGGAACAAGCAGCGGGGGGGGGGTGGGGTGGGGGTGGGGGGAAATACCATTTTCTCAGATACCTTAGCGATTTCTCCTTAAGCAAAGACTAAATGATAAAAGACCCCCCAAAAAGAGCTGCCCTGCACAAAAGACATCAGGTGTCCCACTGCAACAAAAGGGAAGATAATTCCCTTTCAGAACAACATCCTAGGAGTTTTCTGAACACAAAGAGCAGGAGAATTTGGCTCCTAGCAGAAAATGCAGGGTAGAAAAAAATCCCTTGGGAACTCCCAAATATACTGTACGTCCTGAATTAGACTCAAGATCAACTCAGAGCTATATACCAATTTCAGGTTTCAAAGGGCCTGTTGTAGCATACTGAGTCGGAGAGTTAAAGAAGCTTTAAAATGTGTCCATTTATCTGATGGATGGATAAAATGCAGCATCCACTCTACATGCTGAACTAATGCTGCTATAAAAATTGTTTGCATTTCTAACCAAATCTCATTAGAAGTTTATGTATAATGAATTCTACAACTGAGCTGAATGCATTACTTTTTTTTTTCCTTCTTTATTTTTCTTGAAGGTTCCAGATTTCCCAACTGTTGACAAAGGATGTGTTAATGACATCATTATGAAGTTCTGTTGTTTACTGTTTTCTTCAACAAGTAGTAATTTTATTGACTTTGGCAGAGAGGTTGGTGTTTTGCATGATTTCAATAGATTTTGTGACACAGAGGCATAATATAAACCAAGATGTTCCAGAATAAACAGGACTATTACTACCAGATGGAAATTGTCCTGAAGCATTATTGGACTTGAAAAAACAAAAACATTTTAGGAAAAACATTTTAGAAGTCAGTTTAATCGTCTTGAAAACAATATCTAAGTATAAAATACTGTTTTTTTGAGAAAACAACGGAAGGATATAAATAGTAATTATTTCAGATCTTACTACTTTATTGTCTGTGCACATATTTGGAATATGCTAGTCTTTAAAATACATGCCAACACACTTGAGTTAGTGAGCTAACTATACAAAGTAATTTGAATCTGAAATGAGATATTTCTGATTATAAAACAGAAAAGGCAGCTGAAACTCAGAAGATACTCTGGTAGCAAACTTAAATATACACGAACTTAGAGACAGTAGATGCTGGCTGACCTTATTTGTACAGCTGGTCAAATGATTAATTGTGATTTTCAGATGAATTCTAAATTGATCCTGGTAACAATAGCTTGTGCAATCAGTGGGTAATGAGCCCTGACACATGACAGGTTTATGACTCAAATCCGGGTCATGGACATCAGGCCACAAAATAAAAATTAATCTATTCAACAGTACAAATCTTTCTCATTCTAAATGGTGAGAAAGGAAGTCTTGTGTGCTTGGGTGGAATAACTGTACACAAATAGGGATGGTCAAGCAGGTATTATTTGTCTGCCAAATGAGACACAATAGATGTTGTTAAAGAATCAGTTAAGAATTTGGAAGCAATGAAATGCACTGGGTAGATTGTATCTTAGATCACAAATTGCAAAAATACACATGGATTAAATAAAATGTAAACAGCAATGACAAGTAAAGCGAAAACTGAAATAGAGGGCGTAATAAAATTAAAGTGTTGCTATGTAGTTAATTCAGTTATCATCTGACCGGATTAAATTTTCTAGAAAAAAAACCACAAACCAAACAAGTCTCAAGCAGCCTATGTAAATAAAAAAGCCTTTCTTAATGTCATTAAATGCAAATGCTACTTACTAGAAAGAAAATAGTTTGTAAATCCTTAGTCTAAAAGTTCATAGCCTTCCAAATGCAAGGGTGAGCTCTCTTTTTGATGCAAGCCAAAAGTTTGGCAAAATCCAACTTCAAGTAGAAAAAGCAAACTATACTCTTGGCACTGTAATTTAGTAGCTACATGTTTAACAAACTTGACATTTAGCAGAAACAAGCCAAGTAGGCACATGGTGACCCCTGGCCTTTTCTTGCTGCGTCCAGAGTCGGGGAGTAAATTTGGCCGCTGCCGATACCTGCCAGTCACACTGTGGGCTTGAACAGGAGCACGATTTTGGCAGAATATGGAGCAAATGAGAAAACCAGTTGAGAAAGAAGGTGTTGCAATGTTGCCAAATTATCCTAGGAAAACAAAATCACGGAGAAAACAGACAAAAAGGATCTCCTATAGGCTACCTGACAAGTCCAGACCTTCAAATACTTGGGCTGCAAAAAAACTGGCCCTCACAGAAAAAATTTTTAAAATCAGGTTTAAGATTTCCTTTAAGAATTTTTCCAGTTTAATTTTTAAAAAGTCTTCTTATCTTTCCAGAGCCTTATCAATGTGGTGAGTGGCAGTATAAGTGCAGTGTAAAATGTAGTATAAATACCAGAAGAAAACCTTAGTTTCCCAACATTTCCCTGTGCTGGGAAGAGTACAGGGAAACTGCCCGGTTGTGGAGGGAGGGGGTCAGGAAGGCCAAGGCGAGGATGGAGCTGAATTTGGCAAGGGACGTAAAGAATAACAAGAAGGGCTTCTACAGGTATGTCAACCAGAAAAGGAAGGTTAAAGAAAGCGTACCCCCCCTGATAAACAAGAATGGCCGCCTTGTATCAATGGCCGAGAAGGCGGCTGAGGTACTCAACAACTTCTTTGCCTGAGTCTTCACTGGCAACCTCTCTCCTCACCCCTCCCAAATTGATGGAGCAAAAGATGGGGAGCAGGGGGGTAAAGCCCCTCCCATTGTAAGGGAAGATCAGGTTCGAGACCACCTGAAGAACCTCAATGTACACAAGTCTATGGGACCTGATGAGATGCACCCCAGAGTCTTGAGGGGATTTGCTGATGTAGTTGCCAAGCCACTCTCCTTGATATTTGAAAAGTCATGGCAGTCAGGTGAAGTCCCTGGGGACTGGAAGAAGGGGAATGTTGTGCCCATTTTTAAAAAGGGAAGAAAGGAGGACCCTGGGAACTACCGACCTGTCAGCCTCACCTCTGTGCCTGGGAAGATCATGGAACAGATCCTTCTAGAAGCTATGCTCAAGCACATGGAGGACAGGGAGGTGATTCGAGACAGCCAGCATGGCTTCACCAAGGGCAAATCCTGCCTGACCAACCTAGTGGCTTTCTAGGAAGGAGTGATTGCATCAGTGGACAAGGGAAAAGCAATGGATGTCATTTACTTGGACTTCTGTAAAGCGTTCAACACAGTCCCCCACAACATCCTTCTCTCTAAATTGGGGAGATATGGATTTGATGGGTAGACTGTTTGGTGGATAAGGAATTGGCTGGATGGTCGCCTCCAGAGGGTCGTGGTCAATGGCTCGATGTCCACATGGAGACCGGTGACAAGTGGTGTCCCTCAGGGGTCCGTACTGGGACCAATGCTGTTCAACATCTTTATCAATGACATAGAGAGCGGGATCGAGTGCACCCTCAGCAAGTTCGCAGACGACACCAAGCTGAGTGGTGCAGTTGACATGCCAGGAGGACGAGATGTCATCCAGAGGGACCTGGACAAGCTGGAGAGGTGGGCCTGTGTGAACCTCATGAGGTTCAACAAGGCCAAGTGCAAGGTCCTGCACCTGGGACGGGGCAACCCCCAATGCCAATACAGGCTGGGGGATGAAGGGATTGAGAGCAGCCCTGCCAAGAAGGACTTGGGGGTACTGGTGGACGAAAAGCTGGACATGAGCCGGCAACGTGTGCTTGCAGCCCAGAAAGCCAACCGAATCCTGGGCTGCACCAAAAGAAGCGTGGCCAGCAGGTTGAGGGAGGTGATTCTGCCCCTCTACTCCACTCTGGTGAGACCTCACCTGGAGCCCTGCGTCCAGCTCTGGGGCCCTCAGCACAAGAAGGACATGGACCTGCTGGAGCGGGTCCAGAGGAGGGCCACCAAAATGATCCGAGGGCTGGAGCACCTCTCCTATGAGGCCAGGCTGAGAGAGTTGGGGTTGTTCAGCCTGGAGAAGAGAAGGCTGCGAGGAGACCTTACTGCGGCCTTTCAGTACTTAAAGGGGGCCTACACGAAGGATGGGAGAATCTTGTTAGCAAGGCCTGTTGTGACAGAACAAGGAATAATGGATTTAAACTAAAGAAGAATAGATTTAGACTAGACATAAGAAAGAGATTTTTTACAATGAGGGTGGTGAAGCACTGGCACAGGTTGCCCAGAGAGGTGGTAGAGGCCCCATCCCTGACAACATTCCAGGTCAGGTTGGATGGGGCTCTGAGCAACCTGATGTGGTTAAAGCTGTCCCTGCTCACTGCAGGGGGGTTGGGCTGGATGACCTCTAAAGGTCCCTTCCAACCCAAAGCATTCTATCATTCTATGAAGATGTTTCAGTTGCAGTAAATTAAATGTGGCTGGGGACCTTCCTGGACACGGAGGCCAGCTGATATGGTGTTATCTGACTCTCTGCTCATAAAGTCTCAGCCTCCAAACCATGGTGGCTGTGTGACCTGGTGGGAACGATCTCTGGACCATCCTTGCTCCTGAACTGTGCCTGGGAATTATTTGGGAGCATGTCCATGTGTATCTCTCCTTGCCATTCTTGCATTTTCTCATATAAAAGCAGCATTTCTGTGGGAGGGTGGAACACCCGTAGAGAGAGAAGAAGTTGCCTGGGATTTCCTTCTCATTCCTTGTTGCAGTGACTGTCATTGCTCTCCCACCTCTCCAGGTGCTTAACTACTTGTGTCAGTCCTTACAAGCCTGATTTCTCCCTTCAGCCATCACCTCCCTCCTTCATACTGCCTCCGTTTTTCACAGGATCTCTCTCATGTTAATCATTCCCGGGGGAATTTTTCCAGCCTCCTGTGATGGGAGATAGAAGGCAGCAGGAGGCTGGCAAGAAGCCAGGCAGGCAGGGGAATAACAATGCTGCCTTGTCTGCTCCAAAC
This sequence comes from Pelecanus crispus, assembly GCF_030463565.1. Taxonomy (NCBI): domain Eukaryota; kingdom Metazoa; phylum Chordata; class Aves; order Pelecaniformes; family Pelecanidae; genus Pelecanus; species Pelecanus crispus. Next base: position 16,061,883 of record NC_134643.1, read on the forward strand.
CCATTTTATTGTAAACGTCCTCCTGTACAAGCCATTTCATGACCCATTCATCATATTCACAAATCAACCCTTTACTTGGAGAAAATTCTGAAGAATAGAAAGCTTAGAAAGAAAGTCTAGGTTGCCTAATTGTGTGGTTGCTCTGGGGTCATTTATACATACTGGTGCCACTGTCATTGCAGTGTGTCCTTCAGCAAATATCTGCGTATCAGCAGAGCAGAGCCAGTAACATGTGCCTTACCTGCGTACAGCGCTTTAAAGCCTCTGGCTCTGCTGTTCTGTAAGAGATACCCATTGTGTTGTCATCTCACGGTCATGGGCTGCTGTGTATGTGTGTGTGTGTATGAACGTATAATTTAAAACAACAAAACCCAGGAGTCAGTTCTAGGAACTAATACAGCTCGTGTTTCAGTGCTGGAAATGCTGTGTTTTGACTAGCTTCCTGGGGATTTTTCCAGTAGTTGGTTTAATTAGTCTTGCTGGTAGTCTGTTGGCCCCAGGCAGCATTTTGGTAGTGCGTAGTAGTGAAACATAAAGCTGAAACAACCTCTGAGGGCCACGGGCAGCAAACTGTGAGGCTGTCCCAGCTTGGCTGGTTCTGCAAAGGCATAAATCCACTGTTATTTCCTCCCTTCATCCCTTCTGCGCTGAGCACGCACCAAATTCTGGGCTATATATTGTGCCTAAAAATTCTACCTTCTTCATGCTTTCCTGTTAACATCCGACAGAGGGTTTGGGGTTTTTTTGGAGCTCCCTCAAACAGGTATATATAGGCTTGGCACATAACATATGCACACATAATCTGCATTAAGCTATAAATTTCAAGCACCTGATTAAAATGCATATTGTTAATGGAAGGCAGAATTTAGGTCCTAAGTGTTTTGACAAAACCTTCTGTAAGATGGAGCTTAATTCAATTTTTTCATTAAGTTGATATAAACCAAGAATAACTCCTTGGAAGTCATATCCTAAAAAATGGATGCCATTGAGCATCTCCCATGGAAATCGATAGCTTTAATTGAAGAATTTGGCTTCAATGCAAAAGCATGAAGGTAGAAATCAGCCCAAATGACAGCAGTCATATACGGAGGTGTGTGTTCCTGTGGGAATACTCAGCTCTTCTCTGTGTATGTAAGATGAGGTTCTCACCTGAACAGATACTACCAAACTGGATGTAAGGAAGAAATTTTTACTGTGAGGGTGGTGAAACACTGGAACAGGTTGCCCAGTGTGCAAGGTCAGGTTGGACAGGGCTTTGAGCAATTTGATCTAGTTGAAGATGTCCCTGCCCATGGCAGAGGGGTTGGACTAGATGATCTTTAAAGGTCCCCTTCAACCCAAACCATTCTATGATTCTATGAATAATTATGATCTCTCTAAGTTATAGGGATTCATCCTTTCCCACCAGCTTTTCTCTGTATGAGACATTATGACAGCCATGGGATTCACTCCAAGATGAATCCAAAAGATCTTTTGTGCTACAATGCCACTGGCAAATGGACTCCCTCACCAAATCTGTGTGTCACAACTCATTTGAGGCTGGGAGAATCAATTCCATAGTTTTAGGTATCTTTCCCCTGATTTTGGGTGCTGCCAGAGAACAGACTATAGGGTCAGACAGGCTCCGGGTCTGATCTAGTATGAACATACGTGGGCAGTATAAATTTAAAATTCCTCACACCACATTGGTGACGCTCCTCTTCACGTCCTCACAGTAGACTAATTCCTCAGTAGCTTTCTTTTTAGCCTCTTTTTAGCAAAAGCCCATTGCCAAGTGGGAGGGGTTTAATGGCTTGGCACAAGATTCAATGGGTGCTGGAGATGTCCCCACTGAACTGCAATTGAATGTCAGCAAGCCATTCGCTGAGATTGTTTATTCCATGCTGACCACTTTCCTTCCACTTAAACTGTTCCATTAAAAATAAATGTGCTCTTCTGACGGCAAGCGGACAGTCCTCGCACAAGGCTTGCTTCGTCGCGAAGCCCAGCAGCTCGCAGTACAGATCTGCGGGCAGCGCCTGGCTCAGCCCCAGCCCTCCTGGCTGGGAACGCAGTCGTGGGCTGTCATGTGCCCGAGGCTGGCCTGGAGCGCTGCCTTGCCAGCTCAGACACGGCAATGTCCTTTCGCGCTCACAAGACCCTCACATGCCTCTGCCCAAAGAGTTCTGCATACTTGGCAGCCAGCCCACTTGTGATTTTCCAGTGGCACGTGTTCAGTGACTGCTGCCGTTAGCTTTGGCAGATGCAAGGAAAACATTTTGTAACCCTGGAAAATTCCCAGTACTCACACTCCATCTGACTGGTTAACAGCATCCTCCTCCAATGGCGACTCCGGACTGAGAAGCATCAAGGAGCATAAGCAGTAGGCTAGAGCCTTGGAAAAGAAGGAATAAGGGCAGGGAGAGAAGAAGGAAAAAACAAGGAGCAATTTTTCCTCTCTTCAAGAATTTAATGATATTATTTCTTATTCCAAGTATTCAAAAGTTAATATTGGTCCTCAAAACCATGCTGGTTTTAAGCCATGTGGTTAGCTTAAAAATCAGGCTGTTGATAGAGCTGAGATTCCTTTTCATTTGTCTTCTGATCCTTTACCTTTAGGAGGTGACATTTGCCAGCTTTTCTCTGCAGTCTCAATGGCTAGAAAGCTACTTTTCATTGTCATGAAAGCTGAGATTCTCACATAATCGTATGACTCCAGAAGCTGGAGATAGAAGTACATTGCGTCCCATGGGACCAGCCATCACAGTGCTGGCAACACTGCAGAATTTCCCTGGAGAGCTCATACTGCTGTGCTTAATGTCCCAAAGATAATGTACAAAGTCTCAGATGAGCTGAAGGAGCAATCTAAAGGTCATATTCAGCCCCGTGCAATGAACCAGCACAAGTCAATAGATCACGTACCTCTCAAATAGGACTTCTCCATCTAGGCAATGCTGACATTCATGTTGACCTCAAGACTGGATTGAATTTCACTCAAGGTGCATTCAGAAGAGCCAACAGCTCTACTGGTGACTGCAAAAGTGAATGGAAGCAAAATCTCAGAACTAGAAAAGAGTTTGGGGTTTGGGTCATCTTTTTTTTCTTTTTTCTTTTTTTTTTTTTCTCTCCCTTTCTGATAGATGGCTTATTCCCCCCAAACCTCTCTTGTGTTGATCAAAAATTGTATCTAATTCAGTATCGTTTGGATTAAGGTAGTGGTACGATATATACAGAGAAGAAAAAGATACAAAATATTTTTATTAGCATGTTACATATATATAAAATACACGTGCATAGAAATAAGATTTCATTTTTACATGTTTTCAATTAAAATGCTGTACTTTTTCATTTTGAAACCATGTTTTATTCTGAAATTTGCCTTATTTAATAATGAGAATGGGTTTAAACCTGATCAGACACAGAACATGTCATTTTGGATTCAACCAAATATTTCAGTTGTATGTGAATGAAATGTGGTTTACTTCAACTGCCATATTAAGAAAATCAGTCCTTGGCATGGGACTCATCTCAGCCACTCTGACAATGCAGAAGATTGTCCAGGAGCCTGCTGGGAGCCAGGGCTGGAGGCGGCAGAGCCTCCAAAACTGCCCCACGCTGCTGCGAAGTCATTAATGACACTGTTGCTGCAAGAGCTGCTTTGGGCAGAGGAGGTCACATTGCACCCAGCTGCTGCCTCCTGCTCCAGCCAGTGCAAGGGCATGTTGGTTTGAGTCAGAGCTTGTGCAAAAGCTTGCGAGGGAGCAGGGGATGCCTATGAATTTTGCAATCAGCTGGCAGTGTGTTTTCTGTATTTCTGTGTTAGGGTAAAACACCCAAATGCCCTTGCCGATAGCCCTCTCATGGACATCAGCAGCACCACATCCAAGCAGAACCTACTTCTTTTAGGATGCAAGTTAGCTCTTTTGTCTTATTATAAGAATTACTACTAAGGAAAGGAAAAGCAAGAAGAGGCTTTTCAATGTTTTGGGGGTTTTGCCATTATTTGCACAGCCAGATAGAGGATTTCATTATTTTCTGGGTTCTGGAGCAAGTTTGGAGTGAAGGTTGTGCCGAGGATTGGATTTCTTGTCCCCATTTAAGTTGACAGCTCTGGGAGGAAGGGGCATATGATGCAAGTAGAGCCCTCAGCTACTCCGAAAGTCCAGAAAGCTGCCTCGGCAGCACATTTCTGGGGAAGGCATTTGGCGCGAGTACTGAGAGGGCATTTTGTGGCACATTTTGCCTCCATGATGTTTTTGCAGTGCCTTTCCGGTGGCAGGGGAAGGGGTAGAGTGCCCCAGCACAGGGTGGTGTGACACACCTGGTTGTGGTTTAGCACAAAAATAAAATGCTGAGTGACGGAACACGCTCAGATAGGAAATCACTTATTTCCTTGTGCAGCTGTTATGACAGCAATGTTGATGTTGGATCTTCCCTAGCTGAAAGAAAAAAAGTAAGTTCAACAAAAATAGGGCCTGATTCCTGATGAGTCGTTGCTTCGCTCTGGAAAGTGGTTTTCTACAGCCCCTGTGCACAGAGCATCAGCCACACAAGCTGCCAGAGGTGGACAGTTGTACATTCATCTTGCTTTATCTACAAGATGCACAGCCCTGAGTAAGGGAAAAATAGTGATTTAATTCTGTTTGGTTGAACCCAGTAAGAAACAAGGTGGGCTTCTCCAATAGCACTTGAGGCAGTTTTATTTCCATTGCTCTTGAGACAGAGGTTTATCGTCCTGTCACCTGAGGGCGGCTGCTTGCACTCTTAACTCCTGTGCTGCTTTTGGGGAAGATGGTAATAGTCTTCAGTGACCAAAAAATCTCTTCTGGTCATCTCATGTTGGAAAACTCAGGATTTCCCGACACCAGAGTGGGCTCAGTTGTAATTTTCACTGCAATCGTTGTGATTCCTCTGAGAAAGAAGCTATGCTCTCTGCTCAGCCCGCTGGCAAAAAGGATGAACCTCATCTTGGCAGATACCTGTTTGTTTCTTTCGTTTTTCCCTCACAATTTGCTTTCCCTGTGTAGCAGAGAAAAGAAAAGAGCTATTGTTTCATCAAGCCTTTCTCTAGCGCTGCAGGCTGTTTTTAACTTTTGAACAAAGTGGGAGCAGGGAGTATTTGCAAAGTTGTGAGGCAGCAATTGACTGTAGAGGAAAATCAATGCTTCCCAACAAACCATCTCAATAGCCTCGTGTCCATCCCCAGCTGTTTTGTTTCCAGATGCTACATTTTGTTCTAGTAACATTTCCAGTTGTCATTATCAACCTGAGCTCTATGTCTTACCTGCAAATGTTTTAACTTGGTTGACATATTGACAGGCTCATGTTAATTCACCTTCCTTAAAAGGTGTGAAAAAGGAGACCTGCACCAAAGAGTTGGGGATTCCTTGTGAAATGGCGTATGAGAGACTGAACGATGAGGTACAGAGGGCAGTAATGTGCATCTACTGACTCAACAGGACCTATGTCTGATTTATAGTGATTTATATGAGACCAGAGCCCAGAGTCAGGCACAGCCACCTCAGGCTGAGGAGGACAAAGTCTTGGGGCTGAGATGGTGCCTCTGTAGCTGCCACGTACCTTGGACTCACACTCCCCGGGGTTTGTTTGGCAACTGCTTTGTAGTTCCCTGCCTTGCTCATGGAAGCAAAGGATGAAGCAGCAGCAGCATCCCCACCTCCTCCAGGGTTTCCTATTCTTGTTTAAAAAGTAGGTCTTTCCTTGAAAAAAAATCCTATTTGTTCCTGTTTGTCTACATGGTATCTTCTTCTCCTTTCCTTGAATCCCTCCCAGCCATACCTGCCCTCCCACATTAAGCCCGTACATGCCACAGTGGCTTTGTTGGATTTATGGGTGGTGGGCAACCTGTGCTGACTTGTTTTCCAGGAGGCTGCCACAACCTCTGGACTTGTCCTGGCGGCTCCAGGCCAGCACTGGGAGCTTCATGAAATCCCTCCCTGTGACTGTGCCCACCACAAGCGTGCATCCCACTGCTCAGTCCAGCCATGGAAAATTTGCTTGCATCCTCTTGCAGACAGGTTAGGTCATAGCCAGCGACTACCTGGGTTGGTGGACATATGTCTCCCGGAGCAGAGGCACATCCACACATTTCTAACTAATCACTAGCAAATTCAGCTTAGCCTCAGCAGTATGAAGTTGCCCAGCAAGACTGAGCCACACATCAACCTTCCCCTGCCTGAAATCACTCCTCTGGGGCTTTAAAGTCCATCTACTTTCATTAAAAAGAAATGCAATCAGTGAGAGACCAACAGTTGCACTGCAGCAGTGGTGACAAATGACTTGGTGACATGCATGATGCAGGGACTGTATTGTGCACTTCCTGTGCAGTTATTTGTGCTGCCACACGCTCTCCAGGGGAACCAGGTGGTGAGGACGGTGATGGCAGTGTCCCTGCCAGCTGGGGATACAGAGGGAGGGAGATACTGTCTCCTACTCTCCCGCCCACAAGTGCCCCGGCACGGGAGTGAGGAGGCAGGTAAGAAACCTGCTTGGACCATAATGGGATGTGGGGAGAGCGTTCACAGAATGAGATGGCCCTTCACATAACAAAGGCTGGAGCTAAAACCGCTGAGATTGATCGATACTGGCTTCTCCCATGGTGCACAATCCCACCCCATACTGCCAAGTCGGACAAGCAACCTAGCTCCAACATACTGCTCAACCCAGCCGTGAAGGCATTTGGTTGTCACCCTTATGTCACAAAAGATGTATGTGCGCATGGGATTACTCCAGCAGGTCCCAGCCTCCAGGAATCAACGCCAGCCTGAGAGCAAACCCACCGCTGGGCATGAAGGCTTCGCTGCAGAGGTGCAGCACAGACTCAGGATTGCGCTGGTGGGGACATCCTATATTTTGTTGTCCTTTGAGGAGAACAAACCCAGTCTTTTGCTCCAGGAGATATCAATTTTGGCTCTTGGTAAGATGCCTTTCTAGATCCTAACTAGAGGGTTCCCATGTGAGTTTCTACCTAATTTCTTTTATGATTAGTAGTGGTTATAAAGTATTTCCCTGTAGAAGGCCTCATAGACCTACCGAGAGAAAATGGCCCACAAAAGCAAGCAGGCAGGGAAGGGGCACAGCCTCTGCTCAGGTGGCATCACGGTCAAGAGGCAAAGCTGGCATGATGCACTGTGCCTGTGGCACAGGGCTGCAGCTGAGCACCCTCTGCAAGCCCAGCACTGGTTTCCAGTCTCAAAAACCTAAAGCAGATCAGCCTCAAAGATGCTAGGTTGGGTCTGGAGTCAAGGCAGCATTTTTTTATACTAGTTTGGTTGTCAATATAAATATTCCATATAAATAGTCAAAATAAAAATAGTCCTCGAAAGAAACCAGTTCTATCTAACAACAGAGGAGTTCAGAAAGCTGGACAGGGATACTTATTTAATGGATTCCCCCAGTTCGGTTGCCGAAATAAACTTTCTTACCACATTTTTGTGGAATGCAAAACCAACTTAAATAAGATACAATTTCATACTATTGCTATTTGAACCGGGGCTATAGCATGGGCTGGATGTAAGACTGCGCTAGACATCCCAGGAGGCAGGCAATGCTCTGCAGAGCTGAGGTCAGGCTTATTTCCCAGGCTGGGTGCTGTGGTGGCCGCTGGGCAGGAGCTAGGCTGGGCTTCCTGCCTAGCATGGTAAAGCCTGAGCCTGAAAGGACCACATCAGCCTAGTGCACAACTGTTATTATTTCTTCCACACCAGAGGTGGGCAGGACAACCTATACACATGTAGAATGCAAGTTGACATTGACTTGGCTTCAGTGGCATTATTTTGGGCTGCAAAATGACATTGTTTGGGCTGCTCTGCTCCTCTGGGCTCCTGCCAGTGCTGCTGCAGGTGGACGGAGGACCCCCAGGCCCAAGCTAGGGTGCCCATAGTCCGTGTTTCACCCCTCCTACCACCCCACTGGCTGCCTTGGGGCCTTGTGGCTCTTGGAGGGTGAGGATAAGCTTCCAACGGGCCAGCCAAATCCTGCCCCTGCAACTCCCAAGGACAGTGCCAGCAGGAGCTGGCAGACAGAGAATCCCCATTGCCAATGAAATCCCAGATGATGAGTGAAGCTGCTGCATCACCCCAGGCCTCGGTGGGAGGACACATCCCTCTTTGCCCACTGTGGGGATGTTGGATTTCCAGCTACCCCTCAAGCCCTGTGTGCAGGTACAGGCACCCACCTGATCTGGCTGTTTGGGCACTGTGATTTTGGGTGATTCTCTGAGCTAAGCTCTGGACACCAAGCCAGCGTGGCTGTACCAGGGGCTATGGAGACCATCGACAAGCGTCCACCAGCAGTATTGCCCAGCAGGAGGAGGACACTGGCCTTTGGTGTGAGCTCAGTGCATAGATAAACTAATTACCGGTTCAAATGCCTACTAGAAGAGAATTAGGAACTGCATGATCCAGTGATTGATTAATTGAACATTTATTAAAGGCATCCCTGGTTGATGCTCTTTGGGTTTGGACTGGATTTACTCCAAAAGCTCCAGGGACTTACATTTTTATGGCAGTGAATTTTTTATGACCCTTGAATTATCTGTTTCAGATGTAGAAAAGCCTTCAGATTTCACTCTCTCTCCATTATAATTATTAGACGTGTTTAAGCATAATGGTTTTTGTTCTTGGCTATTGTTAATCACACATAGCTCTGTGAAGTTAAAAAACCCCACAATGCCACTTTATTCCTGGCTATTCAGGAAAATGTTAGGCTAAGCAGCAAGGAGGCAAAAAAATAAAATATGGATGAGTTTCCGAAAAGCTGGCATTAATTCCAGATGAAGGAGCCTCATGCCCAGCTGCCAGGGAGAGCCGTTCGGAGATGATCAACTGAGAGAGGGAATGGTTTTGTCTTTCTGGGTTTCAAACAGATATATCTCTTGTTCCAGCTGGGGACCTGAGCAAGGGCAGGTTTGCACTGTTTATACACTGCCTGGTATTAAAATGTTGTTTCAGCCCAAGAAAGATAAAAATCAACAGCAGTAGCTCTCAGGAGGACTTGCAGCAGGATGCATTATCAAGCAACGAGGAGGAAAGACAGGCCACTTAATGTCTTCTCTAACAACCACAAACCAGCACATTAATTTGTTACTTAGGAATTTGAATGAGGAGGGCACAGCTGCACACAACCTGCTTGGTTGCAACCCCAAGTGGATTATGAAATGTGCTGTGCAAGTACAAGTCATTATTGTTGCCTTTTTGGCTCTAAGCCACAGTTAAAGATAGCTGCGATGAGCCATCGTTTCATGCTTTTGGTGTGCCATGGGGCTTAAGGCCAAAGGCAACATCATTTCACCCAGCTGGGAAGTGCATTAGTACCTTGCCAGTGCAGGCAGGCTCTGGAGAGTGTTATTCCAGGGTGAAGTCTTCCTTTTTTGTTTTGGCCTTAAAAATCCCACTTTTTCCAAAATTGGAATGAATATAATTGGTTTTGTGTGCTTTGTCTGGTGCAGAAAGCAGTGGGAAAAAAGGAGGGAAAGAAACACAGTTTACTCACCTATTTTTAATTATTTCCTTTGGTTTTCCCCACCCACCAGTTATTCCCAACATGTTTCCTGCACAAAAATACCTTTAACAGAGGGCAGGATCTTGACTGGACCTTTATCTTGCTCTAAACATGCCTCACAGCAGTTCCAGCCCATAATACTTCCTTTTGGGGGTAAAAAGCAGCAGCAAAACAGTAATAAGCCTTCTAAGGTTAGTTAGCATTGGTTAGCAAGACCAACGTGTGCCTTTAGCTTAATGTTTCTTCTTTTTTTCATTAGATGTCTTGCACTACCTTTGGTGAAGAGGGAGAGAGCCAGAAATACTTCACCTGTTGCTTTGAACCTGTGCTATTCTGGAAACTGAAAGCAAACCCATAAAATAAGGGCAGATCAGTAAAACAAGTACAAATAAGGGCAACTCAGCATCACCCCAGCCCTCCCCGCACCACATGCAGGTTCAGGCAAACCATGTGGTGGCTGTGTCCCACCTCCGAGCTGCTGGGAGAAAACAGTCATGAGACAGAAGGGGCTTCCCAATTTCTAACTGACATTACTTTTGCATCGGTGTACTAGGTATATTTATTTTGTGTGCGGCTCATCAGAGGAGGTACCAACTGCATGCTTGCCTGTCCAAATGCAGAGTTCATGCTTTGCATGACCATGGTCATAGCCACTGGTGAGGGAGTTATTTGAGACCATTTTGGAAGAGATACCTGTAAAGAAAGTGATGCCATTGCACAAGGTTGGCGGTTTATTCTAGAGCACAGGTACGAAGCCTCACCCCCCGGTCCCTACCTACCCTGCAGTTTTCCTGCCAGGGTTGCTTGCCAGTCTCCTCCCGGGAGGGGGTGAGCTTTCCATTCCCCAGAAATCCAAATTTCAAAGCTGTTGTGAACTGATGATTACAATGTGCTTTGGATTAGGTCAGTTTAAACATTTTGGTGTTAAATAATGCAAAAATACTTAATTTTTATTTCAATTCTGTTTTTTTATTATTATTTATTTTTCTATTTTTTTAAAAATTCTAATTCTAGTTTTTTGTCTCCCAACGGTAGATAAACGTCATATTTGAAGAGTTATGCTGACAAACTCAGCATTTCAGCAGTTCCAAAACTTTTCTAACCAGCTATCAAGTGGACAGATTCACTGAAAACAAGCCTTTCTGCAAACTGCTCTGGTTTTAACAAACTGGCATTTTTTAAGGAAAAATATGCTTCACAGGAGAAATTCCAGTTCTCTTTGCCCAAATTGTTGCATAAAGGCTTTCATAACATTCAAAGCTCAGTTTGTTTTCTTAGAGAAAGCAAGCTCATATTTTCTTCCACTCTCCTCTGACTTGAAAGGAAACAAAAATAGATAAACATTCCCCTTTTGGTAGTTAAAGTGCCATTTTGTACTTCTATAAGCACTTCATACATTTGAAGCCCCATAGAAAAAGTAGTTAAGTAGCTTAAGACTTCTGTGGCTGAGCTGGTGAACCTGAAGCTGTGGAAATGCTGAAGTCCCAAGGCTGAAGCATCTCGCGCTCGCTGGCTTGCAGAGGTTGTCGTTGGCCATCAGGCTGCGAGGAGGTCCTGTGTCCGGCGGCTCGGCGCGGGGTCGCTGGATCGGTGGCTGTGCTATGGTCGACGCAGCCCTGCCAAGGCTCCCAACGTGCAAAAATCCCAAAGCTTACCTTGAACTTGGGGGTCTGCTCAGATGAAACCGAGCTCTACTGCCCCCAGATTTACCCTTGGTTTTCCAGAGCCAGAATTTCATCCTGGCTGGAAACCCTGCTGTTCTGACAAAGTCCTAATGGTCAGCGGCGCTCACCCACCTGGCAGCCCCGCGTCTCAGCCGCTGAGCTGCCGGGGCCACGCCACTTACAGACAGCCCAACTAACTCGTCTCTTCTGAGCCTTGCCCCGGTTGCAGGAGGTTGTCTCTGTTTAATGAATGTTAAATTCTGGTGTAGATGAAGGAAGCCACAGTTTTAGCACAACGCAGGCAGCGTTAGGGGAATCCTGCAGATGATTCTGCAGGCTTGATGTGAAGTTATAGCTGTGGCTTATTGCTCAGTCAATTAATTATTGCTTCTTTATTCATTTAAATAGGGTCAGGGTCTCTTTGTACTTTGAGGCAAGAGATGATGTAAGGCACCTTGTGTGTAATGCAGCAGGGCAAGCAGGAGAGGAGCAGGCAAGAGGGAGATGACCAAGGTGCCCCTTTCGAAGGGCAGTGACTGCTAATGGTGCCCAGCTGCCAGGCGTAGGCGTTTGCAGCAAGCACTGTGTTAATCCTGGGAATGGTGTAGGATATGTAGCATATATGATCCACTGTGAGACCCTTTGCACTGAAACCATGGAGTCACCAAAAGGTGTGTGTGTGAGTTATATGTCTTGCTTTAAGCAAGATGTTGTTGGCTTGCAATTGGGGCACAGGAGGTGACATCCAGGCTCACAGACAGACTGCCTGCTTAAGGGAGCGGTCAGGTCAGTTGAATGAAGTCTATCTGAACTTTTCCTGGGTACATGCTTATTCTCCTGCGTCTTGGAGGAACAACCTGGAGGACCTTTCCAAAACTGTTGTTGAAGCCCTTGACTGCTGATGCTCCAGGGAGCTAAACTGCTCAGAAAATGAGTATCGTTTATGGGGTACGTAGGGTCTGCTCAGCCCCTCACTGGAAGCTCAGGGTATGTGCTCCTTCCCACTCAGCATGTTCCCAGCAGAAAAGTCCCAAGTCACAAACAACTGAAAATAGCAAAATGATCTCATAGATCAGTTGCTAAAAATACGGAGAAGAGTCTAGTTACAAACACTGTGGCCGGGTGGTTTGTTATTCACCCGGCAGAGGAAGGCATCAGAGAATCCTGGATTCTCCCACTTTCAAAATCATTTTTCCTTTCTGGTGTTGCCTGCTGCCCTTTCCTGACTGGCACCGAGCTGACACCGAGCCCATTAGAGAGGGTCTTATTCAGAAGGAAGCGTCAACGAACGAGGCAGGAGGACCGCACATCTCACGTGCGCCACTGGTTCTGCCAACACCTGCCCCTCACCGAGGGGTGCCCTGTCCTGAGCCTGCACCAACAGGAGGGAAAAACCTCACACCCTGTCGTGAGACACAGACATCTCCCCAGGGGAAATAATCCCTGTACAGACACAAGGCGGCTGCAGTGGTTTTGACCAGAAGCCTGATGCTGCCTGAAGACCTGATGAAGTTTTGACCTGAGGCTGATCACTCATCTTCAGGACTAACCTGGAGCTGGGAGTGGAGTCACTCCAGGGGCTGCAGGGACAGAGAGGTCCCTTCTGAGAACAGCACCCAGGCAGCAACTGCTGATGGAGAGGACTCGGCAGGGCCCAGGATGGCCTGGACATGCTGCTTGGCTTTGGCTTGGCATCTTCAGGGAAGCAGCGTGCTCAAAGTGCACTCAGCTGGCTCCAGTTCAGTTCCTTCCCTTCCCCCTCCACTTGGACAGGTGGGATAGTAAAGGCAAAGTGTGTTTTAGCAAGTCACAGCCAAGATTTTGGAAGCGGAAAGGGCACCAGTGAAAGCTATACAGTCCTCGCCTGTGCTTAACAGGATGCCCACAGCAGTGCCCATCCCTCTGGCTTTTCTTAGATGCAGACAGAGCGATCTGGGGTCCTTGGAGCAGCTGTTTCCCTACAGACTCCCTTGGTCTGTACAACTTTGCTCTCCCCCAGCTTGCAGCTAGGCTGACCTGGAACTCAGTTTTGAAACACAAATGCACCTCACGTGGACAGCTTGGCCTGGTGGGAAGCACCTTGCATGCTAAATGGTGATTGCTCATCCCTGCTCACACCTAACTGAGCAGGGGCAATGTGGAAGAGGAAAATGCACTTCATACAACATCCTTTTCTTTTCCCCAGGGTACGCAGGGTATTTGAGAGGAGTTTCCTCTTCTCCCTCAGTTGGTTTGCTGGCCAATTACTCCTCCTTCTTCTTGACCCTGTACTTCTCTGATCCAGACCTGTGTTGTATCTCACTCAGCAGTTTAAATTTCATCCTGCCATCAGCCATATGTTCACTCTGGAAATGTTAATGCCACAGTGGCGTCTCTGGCCCCAGCTTTGGATGCTGCTGCCCAGGGCCACTGGCCCCAGGGGCTGGGAGGGCAGTGTGGCAGCTCCACCGGAGGGTAGAGGAGGAGGAAGGAGACCATGGGGTTGCTCCATGTCTGTGGCTGTCCTGCACAGGTGGAAGCCACACCAGGCAGACCCCTCTGCTACCCCACGGAGGATCTCAGCCCCCAGGGACCTGCACATTGAGGCTGCAGTGGCTGTGTGAGTACTTCTGTAGAAGAAAATTCCTGGCTCCCAATGAGCAAGCAGGGCTGAAGGAACCCAGGGAGGCAACCAGGGCAGGCTCTGGGAGGTGTATTATGGTGCATTAGCTCTGTTGCACTATAGATAATCCCAAAATACAGCACATATTTACCTCTGGGCTGCTCTAAAAACACACAGGTTCCTCTCCCAGAGAGGTCTGTTGAGCCACCGTGGGTTGTCAAGTCCTGGCTGAAGCAGTTCAGTCTTTGAACTTCTCCCTTCACAGGAGACCTGCGCTCTGTGCAGTTACCTGGCACCTGCAAGCTTGGGAAAGGCCAGGACTTTCTTCTCCAGACTCTTGTGGTGACCTATTCTGTAGGAAAGCCCGGTGTTGGTCAGGCGCAGCACACCACCTTGCCTGCTGGGTGGTCCCGTTACTGACAGTGGCTATCCCACCCCTGTGCCCACAGCATCCCAACGCCCCAGAGCCCTGCATCCCCTTCAAACAAAATTCCTAAGCTTGGATGATGGCACTGCTGGCTTTCCTTGAAAGGCAAGCAGACCCCAGACTCGTTCTTCTATGGCCATGTGTGCATTATCTTCAGGAAATCAGTGCTGACAGAAAACCACCTGGGCCCACCTGTGTGTGCGACTACCACTGGTGTAACGGGGACTGGCTGCCCTTCCCACCAGAGAGCGGGTATCACTGGCTTGCCCTGGACCATGTGTATCTCAAGAAGTTGTGCTCTCCCTTAAAAATGTTGTTCCTTTACTGCCTTTTCCTACCTCATTGGCATTGCTCACTGTTTTGTGGTGACTTTTGGCACATACACGTGGGCAAACACTACATTTATGATCGTTTCAGAAGCTTTTAAATGTTGCTGGAGCAGCGTGTTGGGGACATATGGTCAACTAGATTTAGGTCCACCACAGCTAACTTCCACCTTTTTTATCACCAAAGTACACAGGTTTTAATTTCATAGAAATATAGCTGCAAGCTGCATCATCGTCTGCCGGTTCTGTCCGGGTGCCGAGTGCCTCCAAGTGCCCTGACCTGCCTGACCTGGGACCTCCCCTCGCCCCCAGCCCACGGCCCAGGAGCCCCATTGCAGCTCAGCTGGAGCCCTGGTCCTGTGGCTCAGCGAGTTTGGTCCAAAACCGACAATTGCCCAGGGACTGACGAGCTGCCAGGTCTGGGCTGTGCTGGGCAGGACAGTCCCCAGTGTGACGGTCCCCGTCTCTCGCGTGACTTTACCTAGCTAACACACAAGTCCCATCTCTCCCCCAGGGCTGTGTTTTCTCCAGCCAAATATTCCCAGCACATTCCTTACCTAAGGGTATTTCCTTTCGTCATTAGGAATTGCAATAGAAACCAGGATTTGGCTGGCAGCACTTCCTGCTCAAAGCTGAAGGGAGAAGGAGATCCAAAATGGAGAAGTAGATCTTCTATAACCTTTCAGTTCGGAGCACTTTACTGGCTAGTAGTGACAAAGGGAAATAAATAGGGCTGGTGTCTTTTTAACAATGGGATTGAAGGTCTATTGAATAAAGAAAACCATCATAATGCAATGTTAATTCCTCCAAGGCATTAGTACAGCACTGTATTTGGTTTTAAAAACTTGGGCAATATGGAATTATCAAGTGATTAACTACACAGATTAAAAACTGGTTCTTTCACTGATCTCAAAATATTGACCATGGGGAATCACCAATAGCATGACCACTAGCAGCAACGCCAAAGGGCTGGGGTCTTTTTCCCCAGTTCAGTTTGTTCACTGGTGAACTAGACAACAACATAAAACTTCTGCTTTATCAAGCCTTTGGCAGACATGTAAATTGGAGGGTAATAAAGAGGGGCAAAGACAGGTTGCTGTTACTCAAACCTGACTTGCCTGCTCACAGTCCCATGACATCCACTGGCAGGTAGCTAAATACCAACTTACACAACACCAGAGACAGACATGCAAACTGTCTTGCCAAGCAATAATTCAGAGACAGATTTAGGAGTAATCATAGATGATCATTTCAGCATAAGCTGCCAGTCAGGTGGCAGCTGAAAAGGCTGCTTACACAACCCTTTCACATATAAAATGAAGCTATCAGGAAGAAATAGGGCAAGGATCCCTGTATGCAGGATTTGTGAAAGGTCATAGCCCATGAAAAATCACTGTTAGAATGTCTTTAGCCTTTATGGACATCTCCTTCTATAGACAGAATATATACACATCTATATACAGCAGTCTATTCATGTATAGATAGATTGCATGTTTGTGTGTGTAAAATATGTATGTATATATACTTATATTTATGTGATCCCTGTACAGTCAGTATATGTAAAAGTCTAATTGCCGCTGCTCACTTCATGCCCAGCAAATATGCGAGAGGCACCTCAGTAGTTTCAATATACCCTCGTTTCAAGTATAGAGATGACCAGTTTATAAATCTATTTTTTCAGGGCATGAGACATGTTCACAGAGCCTTCCACGGGGGTCTAAAACAAATGGCTCTTTACTCAGATAGCATAAGACAGATATTTAGACAAAATAATCAACAGGGCTACATGCATTTTCTAGCCTCAGTTTCCCAAGTATTCTGGAGTCTGGTTCAGCCCAGAGTTCCTTGTTAAATACATAAACATTTCTGGAGTCCAAGGACAAGCATTGTGCAAACTAGGTTCTCGCTGCCTCTAGTCCAGATGAAATTTCTTGTGAAATGGCTGGTGAGGCTGTCTTTTTTATCATGTCCAGCTTTCCGGCTCATGTGAGTCCCTGAGAAGCATCACCAGGTGACAAAGCCTCCCACAAGTTGGTCTGCCCCTTAGTAACTGTCCCTCTTTGATTCAAACCTGAAGAATAGATTCGTCCTAGTGGCTAGCTGTTGTTCTTATCCCAAGGTACTCCACTGAAATAGGTGACTGTCAACACATGAATAAAACTGCAGAATCTTGTCAGCATTGTGCTGTTTGCCACCAAGAACTGTATTGCAACATGGCAAAGACAGCAGGAGAACAAGGATCAGTTTCACAAATTCCCCGAGTTGTCTGGAGTCAGATTTTTTTTTCCAAATTTTCAAAAGACTGTTGATCTTGTGGACAAAGGCATAGAAAAACCCCTTATTTTTTTCCTTGGCTGGACACTGAAGGTGGACAAACTTAACTTTGAAATTACAATGGTAGGATTGAGTTTAAGCTCCTGGGAAAGACTCTGCATGACATGTGCAAGAGAAAGTCACTTTCTTTGAAGTCCTTTGAAGGAGTCAACGGGTGTGTGGATAAGGGAGACCCTTTTAATATAACTTACTTTAATTTCAAAAAGGCATTCAACAAGGTTTCTAATCAAGTCTTGAAGAAAGCTAAGAAGTTTTGAGACATGAGAGATGGTCCTCACATGGATACAACATTGATCAAAGGGTAGAAAACAGTAGGAAAAATACTCAGCTTTCACAGAGTGTGAAACTCCACTTAGTGATCTGTGCTGGAACTCATGCTGCTCAACATGTTATTAAACAACCTAGAGAAGGATGAGTAAGTAGGTGACAGTTTGACGGAGGTGCTGAGTTACTCAGGGTAATAAAGATGAGATCTGATTGTGAAGAATTGTGAAAGAACCTTATAAAACACAGTGACTGCAAATTAAAATGGGAGATGAAATTCAGCATAAACTGATGTGTATAGGAAAAAATAATCCTAACCTCACTCATGAAACGATGTGTTATGATTCATCTACTACCACTTAAATACAAAATCCTGGGGTTATAAAAAATAGCTTCATAAAAATGTCAGTACAAAGCTCAATGGCACTAAAAACAAACAAACAAAAGTACCCCAGGCAATTCAAATGTTAGGCAAGAGCAGAGACTGTAACACAGAGCTTTACCCCATTGTGGGAAAATTACACACGACTGCTCGATGAGAGCAGTGCTTTCCAGATTCCAAGGGAGTAGTGGATAAAGAAAGTCAGCTGGAAGAGAACCAGAGGCAGCCTTAGCCAACATGCATCTCGACACCCTTGCCTTTGCTGCAGTGCTGTAACAACCACCTCAGTGACAGCATTTGACTTGGGAAGGAATTCTTATTTACAATCATATCACAACCTGCAAAGCCACCCCTCTTCTCATGCTGGTTTACAGCACACCTCATATTCAACAACCGTATGGGTTCTTGTCTCAAAATGCCGTTGGGCAGGACCCCGTTGTAGCATGGAAGAAACTAAAGAAACTCTGTCCAGGCCTTGCCTAACCTAGTACGGGCTGTGAAAGATGGGTCAGGGATACAACATGTACATGCTTTCTTACAACAAAACAGCCACGGGAATGGTCTCCACAGCTAGAAGCAGAGCCGGAGCTGAATTAGGCTCACCAAACCCACCAAAAATGCTTTTTTAACTCTGGGGTTCAAGATGGCAGCATGACATGTTATTTCATATAGCGCTGGACTTTCTCACGATGAATCTGGCCGAGACTGGTGAGCCAAGAAGCAGCTGCAGAAACCAAGCTAAAGTGTTTGAGTATTCAGCTGTTTTATTAATTACTAGAAAGATTATATGTGTATGTTTCATTAGATGGCATTTATAAGGAAAGCGATTTTTAAGAGAACAAATTCTCTTAGTTTTGTGAGCTCTCATGTGTCTATCAACATTTTCATGGTCACAACTCAAGACACAAAAGGCAGCAAAGGGACAGCTTTCTCTTTTGGTTTTACCATGTGAATCTATTTGCTTCTGTCTGAAGGTGTAAAGATTGCAAAACCTGGTACAGAGGTAAAATCTTCCTTTTTATCTTCTGGAGATTTATAGTTGTGCAATAAAAGCAAATAATGGTCTTCAAGCAACAGTGCTGGAGGTGAGGCTGCAAAAACCACAGTGTGTCGGTAGCTTTAATGAAGTTTGTCACTGGCATTTGGCTTAACAAGCCAAATTCAAATGGATTAAGGTTCGACTGGGGCACATTAACAGACCACTGCTTTGTTATCACACGGGCCCGGCCACGCCGTTTTAGTTGAACAGCCTCCATGTTTTCACAGCAGATTATAGGATAGGCTTGAACCTGCTCAGCTGAGACAGAAATCGCGGGGAGGCACCCTCACCAGAGGGAGATTAGTTGTCATGCTCTGACCTTTCTGTGACTTACAGACATAGCTCTACCCAAAGCCATCTGCCCAGAGATTATCCTCTTAAATTGCTGGGGTATGTCATCCTTCTGACACATCCAACAGCGAGCCACAACTCCTTATGCTTAAAATAGGGTAGCATCTTTTGGAATAGGGAGAACTTCCTTGAAAGGGAAGAGCGTGACAGCCTTGTTCTTTACACTCAGAGAGCAGAGGAAACTGCATCCCAAACGCTCTGAGAGATCAGCTTTTTTCTTCTCCCTGTTCTGGGAAAGGGAAGGAAGTTTGAGACTGATGTTCTTCACTTTTCCTTAGAACATAGAAGGTTTAGAGTCTACGCAGCTCACCTGGTGTGAGAGCATAGTACTTCTATTAATCTTTTGGTGATATGAATACTCAGCCACTATAAAATAAGTTTCCTCAACTCCTTTTGTATAAAAGAGCTGATGTGAAAGCTTTAAATAGCTACACTAATAACCTAAACTAGTGACAAGTAAGTAAAAATGTCCAGCCCTCAGATCCTTCCATGCACTTTAACTACCCACTCGAATTTCTTAAATACTTTAATTATAGAAAATTCTGAAGCCATTTTCAATAATTTATTATTACCTGGCTACATACATTGACTTGACACAAGCATAGGAACAACCACCAAGAAGCAGAAATTCAAATCCCATAGACCAATATTAATCAATGAAGCATAAGAAAATGCAAAGTTATGCATATTAATAAATTAGAGTATGCTTGTGTAAATATGTTTAGTGATCTAGAAACAGCTTGAATTGATTTAGAAACAACTTAAATTGCTGGGAAAAAAAGGAGTTATACAACCCAAATTTTCTGGGTTTTTGGCTCAAAGGTAAACAAACAACAAACTTGCCCTTCTAATCAGAAGAGTTGTATAAGAGGGAAGTAAAAATATTGCTGGAGGCATGATGGCTCCCTATCTGTCCTTAAGAGACCTCTCTGCCCCAGCCAAGGGCAGGAGAGAGGACTGCTATTCTGATTCCAGAAAACCTCACCATAAATTGAAAATTCTAAAAATTCTATTCAAAATGCCATTAGGAGTACTCAGATAAAGATTGGTAAGGAAATGATATCAAACAAAATATGTTACTTGAGAAAAATCCAGCTGACTTCACTCCCATATGCTTTGAATTGCTCTGGATTTTGTTACAGTGGAAATCAGGTTACCTTTCAACAAAATACTGCACCACAGGAAAATACTTTTTGGAAATGCTCTATTGCTAAGTGCTTTTCATCCCTTACCATGAATTAAAACCAAACACCTTTAGATAACTGTGGAGGGTGTTTTAAAATCATTAACAAGGTCAGCTGTGCTACTAGTAAAACGGGGAAAAAAATGAACATAAATAACATCCATGGTTAACAACTGTGATTTCAGTAAGTGTGACTTTACAGAGCATCTTTAATCTCAGTATTTCCTTATTTCTGATCACCAGGTTATTTAGAAGGCATGCAGCTCTCCACATAAGCTGCCTCTTCCCACCAGGTTTAAGACAAGAGGAGCATCTTTCACTCACGTGTTTACAAATGTCACAGAGAAGGTGTGCACCTACAGGACACTGACGGGGCTCTTGTGGACAAAAAGCCCCCCTACGTTGCCAGGCAGAGATGCAATTGCCATTGCTCAAATGCATCCTCCCAGTTCCTGCCCTGAGCAGCTCAGCACAGATACCATTTTATTTATTACAGTAGAATTAGAGGACATCGGAAGAGACACATTTGTGAGTCCCTTGCCTTCTCCTGCACAGTCTGAGGCCTGGAATTTCCCTGCAGACTCCTTTGTGTGATGACCTGGGAGCCAACCACCGCACTCTCACCATTAATCATTTTTAACTTGCACAAACTCTGATTAGCGTGAGAACAGCTGGAGTGTTGTAGCTGGAGGTTTTTACCAGCATGGAAAGGAGGAGGAAGAGGCCTGGCACTTAGGCTGTGCATGTTCCCTGTGAAGATAATGTTGCAGAGACTTTAAATTTAAGTGCTAGAAGGCCATTATTGTAGGCTGCAGGGGCCCCTTTTTACATTACAGTATGACTTGAAGGGACCAGCAACAAATGATGGTAAATAATCTTTCACTAGGTACCTTATACATCCATATTAACAGCATCTGTGTTTGTAAGGTACCCTCTGCAATTTAAAGTTATATAGAAGTGTAACTTCTTCCAATTATGAAAATCCTGTCCGAAGGGACATGAGACATTCCCTCTGTTGAAGAGCTGACATTTTTTGACAGATACTGAAGTGAACGGAAGGCTGCAAAATCTTTGGTTAATTTGCTTTTAGACAAGCATTTTTAGTAGCTTTAGTGGTAAAATTTAAATAATGAATCTTTATTTGAGAAAGGATTATGGGAAGTATAAACAGAGGATAATTCCTTGTATCAAATTCAATTAGAAGTGCTTCATTTTTAAGCACAAACACGCAAGATGCTGAAGCACAGATGCGCTCACACCCTAAAAAACATCCTCTTCTCTAGGGCTGAGCTGACTGTAAATTCAATTACTTAACCACAAACAGCAGGCAAGCCAACTGCGCAGCTCTCCCACAGAGGGCTGAGATGACAGCACAGCTATGCTCCAGTCTGTGTTTGGCAACAAAGAGCACAGGAATGAAATCCAATGCCCAACATCACAACTTTAAGACACAGTCAAATGGCTATTATTTTCACTGCCAGAACTAAACTTTATTTCCATGTGTATTACATACTGGTATTTGATGCCAAGTACATTAAAATTACTTTAACAGAGGATTTAAGTGAGGAATATTTATTCTTCACTAAACAGTTTAAGAAGGAATGTAAAAACCTATAAGAAAAAACTGTTTAAGCTTTGTTTTGATTTTGGCAAACCAAACAGTTAAATGCTCTTCTGTTCCTTCCTCAGATCTTTCAAAGAACCAAAAAAGCATCTTTTCAGAATCATGCAGCTCAAGAAAGAAAAATAATCTTATAAAAACTATTTCTTATGATAAATATGGTTACAAATAAGAGTATTAACACAAAACTCTCAACTCCTATTTTTAAATACAAATACTGTATTATATTATGAAATGGGGATAATTAAAATATATCAATGACTACAAATCTAGTAATTTAAAGCAAACTTAAACATGCTGTTTGCTTTCATGTGGAAGAATTAGGATATTGTATGGTTCAAGCACTGCAGTAATTTCTGTCAACTCCCTGATGGCCAGAATGTCAAACCACCAGACACATGTATTCAGGTCTGAATAGCACCAGGTGTTTTTCTTTTTCTCTCCCCCCACCCCCCTGCCCTTTAAAGATATTAACATTTAATAAAATGAGTGACGTGACCTTCTGTAAGTGACATGCACAACTAGACAATTTGCTTTAAGTCTCAAACCATTAAGCTAGAAGTTTTAGACAATACTGAACAATTACTAATGTATTTCATGGTACACAAGAAAACAGTGCTTCCACAGTATATCCTCAGTTCTCAAGTACAAAAATATCGGTTATGGGTAGTCAATAGTTATCAAAATTTTTATTGGTACAGAATGAAAGCAGCATTTAATTTATTGTTTTTTAAACCATACATCATAAAATTCCCTAGTACACATGTGGAGGAGTGAAATAGGCTCTGTACTATTTACCTGCTACTGATCCTAGGTCCAGATTTAAAATCTTTCCTGGCCAAATACAAACAATATCATTAATAGCCAAGGGAAGGCAGTTCCTCAGTGTGAAAGGTCAGCATTTAGAGTCCTACTAAAGCACTATTTTTGAAACAATACATCACTTAAATGTATAATTACATACACTACAAGTGGAAAACAAGTTTTTATTAACAAGAACTATTGAGACTGGGCATAAATGTCTTAACCACAAACCCTGGAAATATTATGGGTGCTTTGACGTGGCCCTTTTTGGCAAGAGAACAAGAACAATGAAGTATGGCTTTTCAATCTTTCTTTAAAAGCACGTTTTATAAAATTTTGTAGGCTTAAATTATTTTAGAGAACCCCTAACAATTTTCTGTAACATCGTTTACTAATTAGAAGCATTCATTACATCAGTATATTAAGCCATTGGCTGATAGTTGATCACCAGCATAACACAGGAGCCATTTGCTTTTGCTGTTGTTTTTTGTTTAAGGGAGGTACTTTTCTAGTGAGATTCATCCTACAGTACTACCAAACATTTCAGAGGTTACTACATAGCTTCTCAAATAAAATCCTCAACAGTTTTGTTTTCCAGCAGATACTCAAATCAAGCATGTGCAGAGAGCAAATACAATCAAGCGCAGACAGTTCAAAAGTCTCTCTCAAACGTATTGTTTTACAGTTACCCTCTGCAAAATAAAATCCCCTCTCTTCACCCCAATGACACGGGGCGAGAAGGGGAAACAGGTCTGCCATTCATGTAGGAGTTTGGCTAGCATAAATTTTTATTAAAGTTGTTAACAAAAATAGTTAAACATTTTTACAATTTAACATCCAGTCTGACAAAAGGCAAATCAATGAAAAAAATACAAAAAAGTAAAAAAGTGCACTACCCAGTCCAGTATTTTGCTTTAAAGTCATGTCACTTAGAGTATATGAAAAATAAACCCAGAAGTGTAATTACTTTAAAATACACCGCTTCCATATTTCAGTATTTTACACATATATTCTATAGTGGAAGAGGAGATCTCTTAAAAACTTTACTCTTAAAATATTGAGGTGCATATGCCAAGTGGGATAGACTTGGCAAGTTAAGTTGCAGTAGAGAATCCTTTCAAATTTGGCATTTCATTTACATACCTTACAGTGCCAGCAAGGTCTGTAGTTCCTAAACCTTCTAGTAAGAACAGTAATTTTCTTTAATGCAGATTTACTAATAGAGACAACTACAAGAAACGGTGAGGTCAGCAATTCTATGGGATCTTGAGGAGATATGAGTCCTGATTTAGTTGTCAAATGGTACAATGTCACAACAAACTTTAAGGCCATGTTTTATTTGCTGATTAATGGACAAAAGGCAATGGATTCCCCCCCACCAAATATTTTCTTGAAAGTCTGTGCTCATAAAAATCATGAAAAGTTGGAAAGACTTAATTATTGAAACTTTAAATATATTTTACACAATCTTGTTTGTACAAAAATACAAGTTAAATATAAACATAAAGCAATTATGATAATTTTATGTAAATCCATTTTGTGATATTCTGTTATATATAAAAAAGTTTCTCAGCTCTGTCTCATTTGTGAAAAGATCAATACCAGATTGAATCACTACTGGCAAAGGGCCCTAAAAAGCACACTTTAGCATTAAATATGTTTTACAATGTAAGTACCACTTCCTGATTTCATCTTTTCTAAAGACTGGCAAAAGATAGGGCAGTATGTCCATAAACCAACAAATAATTTGGCTACAATGTCATAAACACAAACACACAAATCTGTACAATAAACCCAGTAGCTATGCAGTACGTACTCGTTACACACACACATACACAGACATGGAATGAAACTTAGTGAGACGCCACTTCTAGTTCACTGTTCTTCAGCCTGGCATTTTGTCTTACTTCATCAAATGAATATGACTTCGTTACCTTTCCATTCTTAAATACTGTATGAAGGAGATCCTGCAAGAAACACCACTGCTTTAGCAAGAGTGATTTGGCAAATGAACAAACAACAGAGGTTACACAAACTCAAAAGCGAGCACCCAAATCAAGCCTGGTAAGACTAGAGCTTTAGACGGTCAAGAGATAAAATCTTTACAGCTTCTTCTGACTCCTTTCACTAACAGTTAGGCAGAAGAAAGGATTTAGGCCATCCTGTGCACAGACAGAAGCTTTGTGCCAAGTAGTCCCTAAAGCGAGTTGTCCACATCTGGCCAAAGCCAGAAACACACCTGCCAAATATACCCTGCTGGAGCCGCTAGTAACAAAGGAGATGCTCAGCCAGTTAAATTCCAGAGGTTTAAATGAAGTCTTTATTTCCTCTAGAGCAACTACTGGGGGGTGGGGGAATCTTTCTTTGCAGTCTCCTTTGCACATATATTTTGCAAAACAGTGTATCAAGAAGTGCTTGCAAACAGCACACAGAGAGAGCAGTAAGCACAGCTTTATACAGAAAAGTTAGCACAAAAGCTATGTTGAGTAGTCGCTCTGCTTGATGACCTATTGCAAAGACCTGTGGCTTTAGGAAAATGGGCCCACAAGAGAGTACATTTCCCTGTCATTTCCCAGGGAGCCCCAGAATGTGTACCACACAAATAACCCTCTCTATCCCAGGGCAGAAAATTTCTTAATTATTTCACCTGTCAAAAATGAAGGAATTATATATTGCCTAATCTCAGAGCCCAAGTCTTGTGATTTAAGAGATTTCTCACCATCAGGTCCCTCCCTGTCTACATACGTACTTATATATATCTCTCTTTCTCTGAATGTTCATCACAAACATATATACATGCATATGCATATATATGACTTTGAAAGTCTTTTTTCTTCGATCAGTGTACATAATTCAGTTTGTTTTCTGTCTTGAAATTTCTCAGAGATACCTCAGTTTTATGCTTACTGTTGCATAAAACAGTATGCCTAGTAATATCCCTCTGCCTAGTAGCACAAAAATGTGCTTCCGTATATCAGAGAACTCAAGAAACTTCCATCTTCTACAGGCTGAAGTGTAGTTTGATAACTTATTTTCAGTCCTCTTAATTCAGGAAGAGACTCAACACACAGTTAAACATTTCATCGCTTGCACACTGCAAACGTTAAGAGATATCAAATTGAAAGCCTGAGATTGGCATAAAGTCTGTGCTTATTTTACTGAAATAGTATTTCATTTTGCAATTGTAGAGAATTAACAGGGAAACTGAATTCCTGGTTTAAATTTACATCTTTGAAAACTAGGCAACTACTCCACATACAGAACATTAACACCTGAAGGAACTATTTAACAAATCTCAGTGGGGAAGTAGAAACAAATTTTAGTTACATCTGTCCCTCTCCCACCTCCAACTCGGGTCACTACTCAAATTGTGCAATACAGCCCATACAAAACTACTTGGCTAGCATATATTCTGCAACATTGAGACAATCGTGTGGGGAAAAAGCAGCAGTGTTCTCTAGTTTCTGAAGAGAAACAAAGAAGAAAAATCTCCAATTGCAAAGCCTGAACATTCTACTGGCATTCAAACATTCTGCTGTTACTGAATTTGGCACTGTGGGAACTTCTGAGGTAATAAGACAGGAGTTGAACAAAAAGACAATAAAAAATAAATTCTGAAATTAAGTTATAACCTGCTTTTTCTCAGTCTATTTTTGCATGAAGAATGATGTAATATATTTTGAAAATTCCTACCTGTCCATACTCCTCAAGATCTCCCTTGCCTTCTTCAAGTGTCACGTAATCTCCAGCAGGCGTCCTATGCAACGACAGTCTGCCTTTCTTTGACCTTTTGTTCGGATCGGCAACCGGATCCTTGAAGACATTTACCTAAAACGAAAAGACTATTTTTTTAAAAGGAAAGGGGCTTGTGAACCTAATGCAGATGGTGGTAACGTAACAGAAAACGTCAAATGGGTTTTCAAGTGGGGAGGCCCCTATTGAAAACATAACAGTAGAAGTTGTAGAAAGACATACCCCGAGACCATTGGTCACCACATAACTGCATTTGAAGGAACAGTTTAAGAGATCTCTGGTTAGTTTCTGCAACAAAGCTCCACCAGATCCAAAGGCAATATTTTCAATACTCCATTTATTCTTCTTCATTCCCTCCACAATCTAGTAAGAAAAAGAAAATTATGATGGAGCATACTTTTAGGCCATGCCGTTTTTCCATAAAAATACTGTACTACGTAAACAAGATGCTTTTACAGACAATTAAACCAACTAACATTCAGTTTCCAGGATATGTATGTAACAATTCTGTCAATACTTGGCACACTGCTTTCAATTTTATTTGTGATTCCAGCATGGCATAATTATAGAAAGTTTTTGCTATAAAACTATTGTCATGCTGGCATATATATTTTCCAAACTAGGGTAGCACAGTAATGCAATGCCCAGACAATCAGAGCTCTAAAGAAAATAAAAGACTTCATGGGAGTATGTCAGAGCCTTCTGATTTCTCAGAATTATGGGAAGACCTCAAAGCACAACATATATCCTGAAACAAAGCAATCATCTTGCTCATCGACTCCAGAAATGTATTATCCACTTTGACCAGTGACTTCAACAGAGCAGTTCTCCTGAAAGTCACGTTGGCTAGAATTAGATTAGCAGTTTCGAAGATAGGAAATGGAAATACGTAAAGCTGCTCAGAAAGTTTGCTTTGCCACCTTCTCAGGCAGATACAGATCGATGTGAACTGCACTGCTATCAACAGTCAAGTTAAAACTTGCTATGTCACTTCCCCCCACCCTCATTCTATCCAGACAAACATGCCATCCTCTAGCCTGGAGTAATGGGTGCTGCTTTAGTCATGCTCATACATGGCCAAGATTTGTTTTCCTGACCTGTTACCCTTATGACAGCCTGAAATGATGGTCATAGTGCAAATAAGAGAGTGAACTCCCATCTCCTAACCATTTTACTAACAAAAAAAGGAAATACCAGAGTAACACTGAACAGGACTGTTTCAGGAGCTACTGATGTCAAGCCACTTTTTTTAAGGGACAGCTAAGGCAAAATTTAAGTTTCATAAGGAGGAAAAAAAAAAAGGAGACAATTCCAATTTCAGACAGTGGCAAATAGGTAACTAATGTAAACAAAAGAGTATACTATTATTTTGTTTATCCATTTAGTCACATGCAGACAGTCTCTTCACAGATACCTTCAAAGTCTGAATGCCTGACAGAGGCCAGCCAGCAGCAAGAGGCAGACTGCAGAGCCATAACCTTCTGAGGGTATGCTCTGAACACCTTCCCACTACATTTTTAGCAGAGATTTCCCCAGTAGAGATCTCATCAGCGGCCTTCCATCATTCTAATGGTACCAGCTTATTCAGCCTCATGCAAGGAGCCAAGCAAAATGACTCTCAGGCCCTACCACCACGACTTTCACTTAAGGGAACCCTTTGGAAGCTTTGTATCCTGAAAAAATACCCCCTCAATATGTGACAATCCTGTGGATCTTAGCAGTAGCCACCGTATCCTTTCAGACAGTGACTGTGCACAAAAGGAATCTGTATTTTCAGGTTGTCCTGGAACCAGTTAAAAGGGATACTCAGGGAGGATAAAGGACTGAAATGAAATTCTCCCTTAAGCATCTCAGAAGTAACTGAAGACAACAAAGGAAGGGTAAGAAAGGGGATTTTGTATACCCTCTCTTTAAGCATAAGGCCCAACAGTACTGTAAGAAACCAGATTTGACTGGGCCTGGATATGGACTCTGCTTATCTACACTGTCTTTTGAAAAGGCAAATGTAGGTAAACTCCACCTGGACTCTGATCAAGTTCTGTCCAGACACTGACCAAGCCTGAAGCAGTGTGAACTGTTGGCCAAGCCTGAGCCAACATGTTGTACTCCTTTCCTTATCCAGTTTTATAGATCAGGTCTGGCATTGAACTCACTTGAACATGCCTGCAAGATGTAGCACAAACTACCCTGTATAAACAACATCCTACCAAGGCACATGATGCTTAGACTTAATGTTCAGTGATACCTGTAGGTTAACAGATGCTAGTACAAATATAGTGTAGCTGAGCCATGGCCACTTAACCTTCTTGGCTGGGTGAGAAAAAAAAACGTGATCCCTCCCCCCTTTCAGCTAGTGTTCCTGCTCTCATTTACAGATGGTTTGTTCATCTTGTGCCACAGGCACAACTCCTCACTTACCTTGGGTGAGGAACTGGCTTCCACCTTTCCACTCTCTCCCAAGAGCTTTCCTTACTCAGACTGATCATTGGCTGGTGAGGGGTGGAAGGGGAGGGAAATCGAGACTAAATTGAAAGACCGCTCTGACTCTACCAGTGACCCGCAGCAGAGGCCCAGATAACAGCTTCCTTAGGTATGGGGAAGAGATGGCAAACAGCAGCAGTAATAGGGAAGAAAAGGGGGAGATCTGAAACAACTGAAGCCTCCCGCAAAGGAAAACAATACAGAAGAATTTGTCTCACACTTTCAAACCTATACAGGGGGAACAGTTCAGGTGTCAAGGTTTTGACCTGCTTCCTCTGACCATTATGAGCATGATTACTATATCAACTGTGACTCCAGATTAGAGGATTTTCTCTGTATAAAAATTCAAAAGACATCTGGAAATTGAATGTTCAAAGAAAATCCTTTGAAAGTGTAGTATATTGTGGAGTTAGCAGATTGGAATGATTTTAAAAAGTGAAAATGCTAAAAGAAAGTCAGAAAAGGTTCCTTACCTGTTCTACCAGCATCCCCTATTAAAACAAAGAATTTTAAAATCCAGTTTATACTCTGAGTTGGTTTTGATATTGTTGTTTCAGCTACTTTGGATAGTTAAATGAGGCTGATCGGTCATTACTTATTCTAGATTTTCCTATTGTACCCATTATCTTTAATCTGATCCGTAACAATAAATCATGCCTAGAATCTAAGACTGATATGGAATAATTAGAATAATCACTTCCATAGTCTGTAAGAGAGGGGAAAAAAAAAGATGGCCACAACAATATATTCGTATTTGTTCATGTAAACTCCTTTTTGAAAAGGATGAATTATACTTCAGGTTTGGGTTAGTTGGTTTTAGTTTTTTGTGGGTTTGTTTTGTCATTTTGTTTGTTTGTTTGGGGTTTTTTCTGGGTTTTGTTTTGGTTTTTGTTTTTTTTTAACATGGCAAGCTATTACCCATTCTTCCAAAAGTCAGCATGGTAACCTTGGTTTTGCTGACATAAGAGGACAAAGGGATCCATGAAATTGAGACATGACTAAAATTAGGCTGCAGGATCATGGTCTTTTTGTTTCAACATGCTGCTGTCAAATGAGAAGTGTCTCTTTCCTTCCTGCCTGCTTCTCCCAGCTCAAAACAACAGTTTGTTTTCTCTCCTGTGTTCTGGTGAGTACTGGCCCCTTTTTTGGGCCAATTTAATTCACTAAACCACAAAATGGATCACTTTGGGCTAAGTTAGTTTGCTGCTACATGTGTGGGCTATATTAGTTTAATGACCAGTGTTTCAACAACCAAAGCTGACATGAGGTGTGCAGCAAGACTACAGTCAAGAAGAGATAAGAAGGTGGCCACTAGGCAGCAGTGAGTTACGCCTGCTCTGTACGTCTTGTGGAACTGGCTCTTCAACTCTCTTCTATGTATTACAGGTAGGCTTTTGCTCATAATCAGTTACAGTCTGATGAGGAAAATATGTAAACAGGCAGATCATCTGAGCAAAGAATTGCTCCCTCTGCCTTTTATCCTCTTCTATCCTTTTCCCTAATTAGCTGCTGGAATTATTTTCCTCCTCTATTTAGAACTTGGAGAGCAGTGCATTTTTTCCATCTAATGTAAAGATTTTAAATACTAGTTTTAATATTTTGATTACAATCGATGCTATATGAGCATCCTTGAGTTTTGTCCAGTATAACTTACAGAAAGTGTCCTTTGAGACTTTGCCTAACACAGGCATCAGTCCTGTTAAACGGCTGTTGAGAACAAGCAGGAGTTTATTAAAAAAAAAAAAGTGGAAAAAAACCCAGTCTCTTCCCCTAGTATCTAATGATAAGACTTTCTTTCCAGCTATTAACCTCTCATGCTTGTGTTCTGTTAAGCACATTAGCACAGTTGTATATTATCAAAAAGCTACATGGGACCAAAAAAATAAAGTAAAATAAAGTTTGCTTTAAAGGCTATTGGAGGAGGAACAAAACTATAGTGCGTGACTGCACTACAGTTGGCCTATCAGGTAACAATCTCAATATTAACTGCTGTCTAAGGATCTGAGTGACAAATTTGAGTTCTGTCATTGAGGTTCACATTATGTGCCCATGCTAGATATGCAGATAGTTTCAGACTAACTAAAAAAAAAGCCTGATGTCTCTCTTACTCCTAATTTTGAAGAGCAGCAAAAGTCAGCTTTGTTAAGAACCACCTAAGGATGTGTCAATCTAGAAAGCTAAGACAAGCATCAATAAAGTCAAGTAAAATTAATCTTAAATTTATGCAACTTACTTCTGTTTTTGAACTCTAATACAGCTGAAGATGAACGATCCAAGACAAACCTGATAAAGTCAAGTCCTCCTCCTTTTACATGCCCCTCATCACCTGTAGTTACTGCAGTCTGCACCTTTGTAACCACATTATATTACCTAGTATATCCATCTAGACAATGGTGGTGAATTTATAACTAGTTTCAAGCATGCAGCATCTACTAAACCAATTTTTATCTTGATGAAATTGCACTTTTGACTCAGACTACAGTCTAATCTGGTATACATATTTTCTGGGCTTTCAACAATCCTTATTCCACTAGCTGCCAAATCAATGAACTCAGCTCCTTCACCCTTGTTTTTAAAAAGTCTCCTTCAAAACTACACCTTCAATATTTGAGTGCAAGCACACTTCAGATGGTACGTGACTAATGAGCCAGACCAGTTAATTACTACTATTGCTATAGCACAGCAATCATGCAGTGTGCCTTAGATATCAATGGAAGGACCAAACACTGCCAGATTTTGATCTGAATTAGACTTGACAAGCAGGATGAAAGCAAACAAAAGGAGAGACAGTGGGAGGAGAAGGGTTACAACAGGGGGATTAGGAAATGTCTTTTAGGGTTTTGTTTTTTTTTTTTTAATGTATCTTAATAATTTCCTGTGGAATTTTAATGAATTTGTTTTATGCATTAGGGTATCACTGCCAGTGTCTGGAATGAAGGGCAGTGTGGGGTCAGCAGTCTCTGCTGCAACATCTGACTAGTCATAACAGAGTCCAGATTAAATATCAACATTGTCAGTGTCACCCTGACACATGAGCAGGATCTCCTACCTCTTGCAATGTGTTGATATCCACACCATCCCCTTGAATAACTCTGAGATACGGTGGCAACAACTTGTAGCCTTTTGAGTTCTCTGTAATGGGAAACTTCTTCCCTAGGATCTCCAAGACCTATTGAAAAGGGAGACAGTTCAAAATAAAAATCTGCCATTCCAATAAAGAAACAGAATTTCCACATTTGAGTCATGCTCTCTCTCTCAAAAAAAAAGTCCATAAATATACCCACATATCCTGCTGTAAGTCTATCCACATAGGCACACAAACAAAAAGCATGTCAACCATTGTGGTGGAAGCCATTAGATTAAAGCAGTCACAGACCATATGGCCTTTGTGAACTTGTACCCGAGAGCTAATCAGAACCATGCTGCCCTCCTTTCTCTCTTTGGTTGCTGCGAGTTTTTACTATTGAATGTGTCAACTGAAGATTCGGCTCTTCTTCTGACCTCCCTTAAGATGGCGGATGAGGCTTTCAATTTTCTGCGATTTTGTAAGCCACCAATAATTAAAACGGAACACTTCAGTTAGGAGTTTTTCTTATCAGCTCTGATAAAGATTATTCAAAGTTACTATTTGTGATATGTCACTTATCCCAAAGGAAAAAAATAAGTGTTAAAGCTGTATGGATCTAATTTGATAAGAGTAGCAACATAACTAAAATCTCCCCTACTTTCTTATTGAAATAGTGCTGACAGCTACTCCAATTCAGAGATATCAACAGCTTTTATTATAGAACTGTAACAATCATTATGCTCTCTAAAGAGCTACAATGCAAGAAGCATTTTTCAACTTGAAGGTCATGTGCCACTGACTCAAATGCACATCTTACAAATGGGAGAAGAGTGCTAAACTTGTATTTGTAGCATAAAACAGTGAATTACATTAATACAGGACACCAAGATACCTAAACTTGGTGGTAAGAAGCCTTACTGGCCTAGCATTTATAATACTCAAGTTGCTTCCCATTTTATTTGTTATTAAGTGATGAAAGTTTCTCTTTATAGAATCATTCCAGCATCATTAGACCAGCCAAACTGGTAACTGTTGTAAAAGCTTCAAGAATGGTATGCACGGGTTTGATGAAAAAGATTGACTATTCAGACTGTAAGAGTTCCCATATCTATATTGAGATGAGGTAAATGTTTACATTTCTCATAGGTCCAAATTATCCAGCATCAACTATATACTATGCATACCAAGTTAGAGCATTATGTTTCCTACGTTTGTTAGCCAGTCATCACAAAACAAACAATTGTCCTTCCCAATCTTGTATAGAAATGACTTCAAGAAAGGATTACCTTTAAAACCGTGTCAAGGGGATTCCCGGAATCTGGTCTAATAATAAGCGGTGCCTCTGGACTTCGGGCTTCAATTATATGCCTTAAGTCATCACCCCATATTTTTTCACAAGCATTGTAAATGTCGTAGCTGTCACTAACCACGGATACAGGCACTGAAGAAAACTGTGTCACTATGTGTTCAAAAGCATCTTTTTCATGATCTTTCCCCCAAGCTGTTATGGTACTGTAAAGTCAATTGAAAAATCCATATTAAAGCAGCATTTATATGTTAAATGACACATTCTGTATTTCCCAGCAGCAACAGTTCAAGGTAACGATGATATGATTACAAGACAGCATAAACTACGTGCTTATCAGCAATGAGTTGTGTGGATAGTAAATATACTATATACTAAATAAACAGCACCCTGGATTTATCTTTGGCAACTCCGACAAACACTTGACACATGAAAACTTCTTTCATATGTAAATGTGGGGTGTTTGGGGTATTTTTGTTTGTTTTGGGTTTTTTTTAACATTTGTGAGAGAGTTTCTCTTTTAAATCTGAAATTCAGACAGTTAGGGAACTACAGGTGTACAAACAGAACAAGTGCTCTGGCAACTTCAGACTACAAAATGGGAAGTAGAAGACTAGCAGCATATGTTAGAAAAATCTTAGAAGAGAACACAATTTATTTTTTTTTAATAGTAATTTAAAAACATTATGCTCACTCATACAAACATTCTTCTAGAGGAACCTCAGGGCATTACCTGAGGTAATTGTACATGGCATTACCATGTACAAGGGTACAGGCAAGCACATAAAACAGAGCTGCTAAGAGAGGTAGTAAGTTACTGGATGCCAGCTGATCTGCAGTAGCTGACATAACTGACTTCAGTAACTTGTGTGTGAACACCTAAAACGCTCTCATGCAAAGCACAAGTGTGCATTAAGAGCTAGCGGGCATTGAATTTTTACCACAAAATGCTACCATTAACTACTGTGTGGACAAGCCCCAGATCACAGTAGTGAAGAGACAAAACAAAATTTGTTTCAAAGAAGTTGGGGTGTCTGAGGAACAACCCTGGCAGCGTGCCAGAGGCAGGCACTGCACTCACAAACCAACCTCACATTGGAGGTTGTGGAACAGTAGAACAATTCTGGAAAAATTCAGGTCTCTTGCATGAGACCCGTTTTGTGTATTAACTTGGAATAGGTGACTGCAGTCTGCATTTGGCAATGCAAACTTTAACTAGGGCAGTTTAAGCCATCTGCTCTCATACCACCACTTCAACATGCTGTGCAAAAGATGCTTGTTATGACTCTGCGTGTTTGCCTTCATTACAAAGAATTTTATAGTTGCTTGGGCCATCATTTTCGGATTTAACTATACTATTAAGCTAAGGTAAGAGAAGACGGTTCAGACTGTGCTGGTTTTGGTAGAGTCAATTTTCTTCATAGCAGCTAGTATGGGGCTATGTTTTGGATTTGTGCTGGAAACTGTTGATAATACAGGCATGTTTTCGTAACTGCTGAGCAGTGCTTACACAGAGCCAAGGCCTTTTCTGCCTCTCACCCCACCCCACCAGCGAGCAGGCTGGGGGTGCACAAGAAGCTGGGAGGGGACACAGCCAGGACAGCTGACCCCAGCTGACCCAAGGGATATCCCACACCATATGATGTCATGCTCAGCATATAAAGCTGGGGGAAGAAGAAGGAAGTGGGGGGACATTTGGAGTGATGGCATTTGTCTTCCCAAGTCACCATTACCCATGATGGAGCCCTGCTTTCCTGGAGATGGCTGAACCCCTGCCTGCCGATGGGAAGTGGTGAATGAATTCCTTGTTTTGCTTTGCTTGTGTGTGCAGCTTTTGCTTTATCTATTAAACTGTCTTTATCTCAACCCACGAGTTTTCTCACTTTTACTCTTCTGATTCTCTCCTCCATCCCACTGCGGGGGAGTAAGCAAGCAGCTGTGGGGGGCTTAGTTGCTGGCTGGGGTTAAACCATGACACAGACAAAATTTGTCACTTCTACTGATCAAGCAGGAGTTCTAGAACAGCACTACAGCAATGGTCCAGAAAGTTATATGAAGCAGTGTTCCTTTAAAGATGATCACTACCCTATGAGGGCCATTCATGTAAGTCTTTCCATTACCTGTCTTGCAATCCTAAGTGAAAACATTCACTATTTAAAAGCACTAGATTTTGTACTCAGTAAGAAAAAATACAACCATCCCTTCCTTTATATTCTGCTCATTTCAGTATGCAGACATACAAGTGAAATCCAAGGATTTGCATTCACCCCTGACCTTGTACAGGATTTGGATATAAAAAATGAGAGCTCTTCATCTCAAATGTCTCTTCGAGATCAGTTCCTTACTCTCAAAAACTCATTCACAATTCCTAGTGAGAGATCAAGGATTTACCATTGGCTGAATTAGTTATGCTGATGGGAAGCTTTAGAGCAAGCGCCTTGTCTGTAGGGAGAACATGACCTGGGAGAGTCCAGAATTGCAACTTACAAGGTTTTTCATTTTATGTTTAAAACAAAATTTAAAGTTCATAATGTGAATCCTCCATATCTACTCTAAACTGTAAGCCTTCAAGTCCCTCCTAAAAAGAATCATCCAAATTTACTTAGATGCTGATAAGAAGATTATAGTTAAAAACATTTAAATCATATTTATAGTTAAGAACAACCATGCCACTGTCGTGCCCTTAGAAGAGGCATCAGTATTGAACTTCAGCCTCAACAGCTGGATCAGTCATGGCTAAAACTGTGTGATGTAAGTGAAATAGCTTAATATTTCTGGATACAAAGATGGGTAAGAAAACATTACATTACATTTTGTTAAGCTATTTTTAAAAAGGCTTTAATAGCCCAATACCTGTGTTCAGCAGCTGGAACAGAGTATCCTGGAACTGGATCTTTTGTACCATAGTACTTTTTAATTAATGCAATTCCTGCTACAGTGTCCGTTCCTTTGAAGTTCACCAAATGAGCTGAAGCTCCTATTCCTGCAGTCTGAAAAAGATGCAGCTTTCAGTTGCCACGCCAAATATAGAACCCTAAATCCAGTCACCGCCTAGCACTAGTTTGTAACAGCTAAACTCTTATACTCAGTTCCTGTTTCACCAATACCCTCTTCATGCATTTGCACAGGAAAGACAGCTTCCATATAAAAAAAAAGCTCTCCCAGCCTAGTGCTCACAGTTCAGACACATACCCACTCCCCACCCCAAATCACCCCGCTCCACACTAAGTCCAGAGTGCTCTATGCATTCACAATTTCACTGCTGAACAGGGACACAACTGTTAACAGATATATGCTACAATCCTTTATAGTTAAGAACAATTAGACTTCTCAAATTATTAGACAAGTATTACCTCTTGTGAAGAAACTCCTCTGTAGCCAAAGTCATGCAGTTTATACTCCAGTCCTTCTAAGCTGCCAGAAGTCTCTAGCAAATATTTGGCCAAAATCTTTTTCTGCTCTCTAGAGTTTGTAGCCACTGTGATTGGATACCATGACTGCACAAGAATAGTCTAAAACAAAACCCATCACATTATTAGGTGTATGTTTGCTTAGGACTTAAAAATCCCCACATGGCATTTAATCAGGCACAAAAATGTCTATTTATTTTCATCACCCATTCAGAAAATACGGATGCCTCCAACAGTTTGCTTTAGGGCTAAAGTAATTAGCCTTTATAATACCTTTATAAGGTATGCCAGGTATTGACCAGCTCAGAAGTTATCACTCCCAAGCTACAGACACGCAATTCCCCCCATCCTCCTTTCCTTGCAGATAGAAGTACTGTTGTGAGTTTCCTGTAAAAGTATTACAATCACTTGCCAGGTAGGGGGAAAAGGTCTGTGTAAGAGCACTAAAAAAAAAAGAATACAGGCTTACTTAAAGCAGAAAACAAAAGCTACCAAAGATTCCCCTTAAACCAATAAGGATTCAGCCTTTAAGTGCATTAATATTTACTTAGAAAAAACATGTTAAATTTCTAAAACTGACCTCAATCCAATTTGTGAGCCAGTAGCACTCTGGATCTGTGTTTTCTACTGTGAAAAGAACATTTCCTCTGGGAATTACAGAGCCCTCAGGAACCGCCTTTATTTCTATAGGAAGGTGGCCATCATATTTCTGTGTAAGAAACAGTAATCTTGTTAGACAACAGGAAAGATTAGTACCTACCTCTCTTTTATTTGACTGCAATAGATAAAAGTCAGGCTATGAGTTTATCAATAAAGCTTTCTTCTTCTTCATTTCTTTCAACCCTAAAAATAATTTGGTTTGTTTGCACACACACCAGCCCAAATAAATAAAAAAAATCCATTTATCAAAAAACGAGGAAAATCCCGTAACACAAAAAATAGTCTCTTTATCAAACCAAATGATGGTTTATTAGTTGTATTCCTTGTGCAAATTGTGTCAGGAAGGCTTAAATATTCTATAAGAATACATACGTTCTACCCACAGAATAAGAGATATTTGCTATTCAGTTTTCTTCAGTGCTTTCACATGAAGTAAGCTAAAAAAAGTCTAGCTATTATCTAGGCCTTCAAAAAAATCTCTAGTTTTACTTAGCATAGATGTGTGCTTTGTTAAATTATTAGAGCAGGATCCATTTAATATATATTTTAAAGAGTATTTTATCATCTCAATTATTCACTAAACATGAAATGTAATCTTGAAGTGTCATTCTTTTGTCAAATTCAGTCTTTCACCCCTGAAGCACTAAACATTGTGTGAAATATGCCTTTTGAAAAAGAGTAAGTTGCAAACAGCAACTCTTTTAGAGTAATTACAACTTTCTGAAAGAGCTCTGCAAGCTAAACTAATAATACTTTAAATATTTTGTATATTAATATTTTTGACAGAAAGCTGCTCATGAGATACACTTTAAAGGCAAAAAAAATGCATCAATTCAGAGAAATTAAAGAGATTCATAAGTAGCATCAAAACATATTCTCCAGTGTCCAAAACACATCAGAAGCCTCTTCTGCACTACAGTTAAAAAGTTACTTTGAAAGTGTAACACACTGAAGCAAGTTGTGTTTATATATCACACAGGGTTTAGTTGTCAGACTTGGAGATGCCTGTTCTGGATTAACAAAGGTCAACAAAGCCTTCAAAAAGGCTCAAAATAATTTATTAATGATTCAACGAACACAAAAGTATAGTTAAGTGAAAAAACAAAACAGATTTCAAAGTTGCTATAGGTGTTGACTTTGTCCACACAAAAAAGCAATATGATCATGCCATAGCACTATATTGTAGCCCTTTTCAAAATTTTTAGGTAGAATCAATTTGTACAATTCAGGGCTTACATCTCTATCACTCATCATCAATTCCTGCCAACTTCCAGCCTTTACAGCACCCCTTTGTTCTCCAGGCAGTCCATTCCTCTCTTCCACCCCTTCACCCTATCAGTATTTACTCATTCATTTACTCTCGGTACAAATTCATGCGTGTACATTTCAAATTCATTTTGGCATTTCACTCATACAGCCATTGCTCCCTCCACTTTACCTAACACTACACATTAGGTAACAGAGCCAGAGAGCAAACAGTGGTAGGTATGTTAATATATACAGGAATTCGGTGAGGAGAAGCAGGGTCTCTGTGTGCATGTAATGGCATACAGAGACCCAAAGGGTACATACACTTCCAGTTTGAGAGCCATCAGCATCTAAGATCAAGGAGCAGAAATCATATTTGTTTATGTATATGCACAATTTTAACAAGAAAATTTGACAAAGGAATATGTGTATACGGGGGTATGCAGGAAGGCTGCTTCTGACTACATCAAAAGTTGCACAGAATTAGTTAAACCACGTTAAAACTCAGTGTGGACAGACATGAAGTATTAGAAGTGTATCAATTCAGTTCAGCCAAAGAGGGATCAAGGCTACTTTAAATACAGATGAGAGCAGTTCACAGTGTATAATGTAGCTGAAACAAAAATGGATTGAATTCACATCTGTAGTTATTTGAAATGGATGCAAGTCCTTACAAACCCCTCTGTAACTCCCTCTTAGAAAACAGTGGTTTTATTTACCTTGCTGCCATTTGCAACATTTAGTTGAAATTCACTTTTCTCTTGCACACCTTATGGTCCACCCTGGCTGCAAGATGACATCCAGATATATTCACAGACAGATGCCACCACAAAATACATACAGTCAGGGTATCCAGGGAAAAAGAAATGCGAAGAACTAGAAATTGTGTTTTCAAATGCCAAAAATATCCATTCACTAGAACCCACAATGAAACTTAGCATTTAATTAATCTGCAGATTAGAACAGCTCTGATGAATGCTATTAGTCTGAATCTGCTGCTTTTGCAGAGAAGCGATGTTTGCAATTACTTGAAGACTGACACCTTTTTAAACAAAAGAGATAGAGGATAATTGTGGAAAGACTTAATTTGGAAGGATTTGTGTGTCAGAAGTGCTCAAGCTTTGCATTTCATAATAAAGTTCAACTTGGGTATCTCTGAAAGATTTAGGAAACAATTGAACAAAACATGTATTTTCTGAAACTATTTACATACACAAGAAGTTGTAATGCTTTCTGCATTAGAATAAAAGTGGTTACAATTAGTTACAGAAAGCAATGTAAATGATGCAGGCAACCACTAAGTACTACATTACATACGGAGACTTGCCAACAAGCCCCCACTTCTACTAGCTGGCTGACAGCAGCCATAAATCCTTATTACCTGCAAAGCCATATTTGGCATCTGAAAAGATGAAAATTACTTTTCTCTAAGGAATTACAATTATATGATTATTCTTTGACAGATGCTACTCCCTGTACACCAAACATAAAAAGCTAAGTTTATCCAGTCTTTACTATCATGGTTAAAAGGAGAGACTGCTGTATTTATTCTACAGTTGATTCATAAATCCTTCACTATGATCTCATGCTATTTTCATAAATTTTTACCTCCAGAATATAGTTCCATCCCTTTTCATTGAAGACATCATCTTGAAAATGCTCCCTATATACTTCTTTGGCTTCCTTGATTTTCTCTTTGGTCACCACTTTACCTGTGGTTTCAGAAACAGATGAAAGCTTAGAAACTTATGATAATCATCAATTTATAAAATAAATAACAAAAAGGTTCAGACACAGAAAAGTCACTTTGCCCCCATGGAGAACATGTCAAATGCAGTATACTAGCTATGTTAAAACCAAATTTTACTTTTATTTATTGTATAGATTAGGATGCTCAAGAAACCAACAGGATACAATATGCTTGTGGTTTGCAGGTGACTCAGGAACAACCTGAGATTACTCTTTTATGACGGTCAAAAACCTGTCAACAGTTTAAGTAGCAGTGCTTTTCCCAGATGAATGCAATGATTGTGCAAGCTGGCACATGCAACAAGACATAACCAGACTAGCACAAGGGTTAAGCTACATTGTTCCAGGGAGAATCCCTATGGGCAGGCCTTACAATCAGTCTTTGATTGACCATCTTGCGATAGCAACCAACAGACTAACCACATTATTTGAATAAGCATTGCTACTGCTGTAGGACCAATCATCTACTGGAAAACGTTAGAGAACAATCCTCAGATTGCTAAAGAGAAAAGAAACAAGATTATCGAGTGTTTTGATTATAGTGGAATTCCAATCTTTGGCAGAATTGGCAGATATGTATGGATTCTGGATCATGACAAAGATATGTAAGCCATATGACTAAAGTTTTCCTTCTAAAGCTTGGCAGAAGGAGACTTGCA
The DNA here is from genome assembly GCF_030463565.1 of Pelecanus crispus. NCBI lineage: Eukaryota > Metazoa > Chordata > Aves > Pelecaniformes > Pelecanidae > Pelecanus > Pelecanus crispus. The sequence continues at coordinate 16,102,714 of NC_134643.1, forward strand.
TTCAGGTCAGAACAGGTGATATTTGCACATAATGCAAAAAAGCAAACAAAATCTTAAATGGCACCAAGGAATTTTCAGGTGTTACTCTTAAAACTGTCAGTATTGAAAACACTTTCACATGTAGCTGCCATATCCAATGGCCTAAGATGAGTGGCAACCAAAATTAAGGGAAATTAAACCCATTATTAGTTTATATAGTAAATAAACCAGCAAATACAGACTAAAGTTAAATACAGACATGTATTAAAATAAAAGTAATATTAAATTAAAATAAATACAGACATGTTCAAAATGTGAAATGTATTTTCCCTCGAATCTTCTATCTCCTTGTGATTCTATGCACAGTCTTGCTCTATTTCCATTCATTTCAATTTAGCCCACTGAAGGCAGGATATGAACACCTCTTCATTTTTAATAAACCATTGGAATAAATAAACATAGTAGAGAAGTGTCTAAATTAAGAAGCCAATACCATCTTATGAGGATAGACATCTCATTTTCAGAATCAAATAAGTAAGATCTTAGGCATTTCACTGCTTACACTGGAGCAAGTTAACCTGGAATTGTTTCAACTATAAGACTCCAGGCTTGAGAAAAATTAAGATATTTATTTACAGGTCAAGTTTTACTGGCATTTGAGACAGTTACCTTTTAAGTATTTATTCAGAATGTACTGCAAACCGTAAAAAACCGTTTCTTCATATTTCAGTTTCCTTAATTTGGAATTTTCAGTCTTCTTTTCACGACATTCAAAGTAGGAATATACTTTGCTTGTATTGGGTGGATATTGCTTGTAGTGTGTAACCTACATTAAGAAAAACTTTAGTAAGAGCTCAAAACATCACTACAAAGCACAAGAGAAATCATATTTGTACGTTAAAGCTTAGAGTAACTCCCAACTCTTCTGGACTATTGTTATTTATCCATTCACATTCTATGCAGTATTTAGGGGATTTCCCCTTTTTGACCCACCTTCAATTTTCAGTTCAAAAGACTGTCTTCCCTACCTTATTCTTTGCTTCTGTGTCAAGCCTTTCTCCCTAAAGTAATCTTCGTGGTCAGCTCTTCCACTCCTCTGACGACTTTGCTTTGATTAACTGAGAAAGACACTGGGTAGGATTTTAGGAGCAGCACCGAGCACTGACCTGCTGGGTCAGTTTTCACTCTCCCACACTTTGGCCAACCCCAATAGCTACAGGAAGCACAAAGTCGCCTGCCACTATCAAAGTGGAGGTACCTGCTTGTATTTGATTGAAGTTTAGAAGTCCGTAATTACGTAGTTCAAATAAAAGCCATCCGGACTCAAGAGGGCATTGACAACAGCCTTTACCCAAGCATCTCAATCACCATCAGCAGAGTGGGTTTCTCAAGCCCTGGTTACATCAAAGCCAGCTTGCAAACCTGTTACTATCAGTAATGCTGTTAAAATCTACTTGATGTTTGTACCTCCCCACAAAGTTTGCTAGATGGACTTTTTTTCCAATCTTCTAAGTTCACATTAGGCATAAAGGAAGCATGAAAAGTTGCAGCCTGTAAGTGTGTATTACATGGAAACTGGTCATATGGACACACAATGTTATGCTGGATTCAACCATAACAGCTTTTTTTAGCTACTGATAGTAAATCTACCCAGAAATTTACTTTGAGTAATGTATCATTTGAAACAAGTACACTCTAAACACTAACAACTTAAACCTGCAAAATTTTATCTCCTGATGTGTAAGAAGTGAATTCCATGCAAAATCCGTAATTCCATATTAAACAAAAAGAATACACAATGACATAAATTTCATACTATCAATGTTTAAATCACAGGATACATAAATCCTCTTAAGGCATTCCCGAAGGTGAAGCTATCAAAAGTTTCCTTAAATTATGACAAAAAGTCTGTGAATAAGTCTATACACTCCATAAAGGAAAACTGTTCCTATGGCTGAGTAAAGCACCATCATACATCAGAACAAAACTCAAAAGGGTGTGAAAGTCATGTCTTAATTTTTCTTAAAAAAACCCCAGATTTATAGGTTAAAGCATGAGTTCATTATAAGTTTCTTGCTGTTGCTTCTTACTCCAAATCACCTTAAAAATTTTTGGTTCTAATATCACAAGGAATTGGGAAAGGGAGAGTTTTACCACTTCTTCCTTATTGTCCTTTTTTTTTTTAAATGTACCTCTGACACTTTTCAAAAAAAAGTATTTGAAGGTTTCCCTTACCTGTATTGCTAAAACTGTATATCAAAGGGTTTAAAATACAGTTTTCTTTTTCCTCTCAAATGTCATTTATATTTAGTATTTCACTCAGTTTGGACAATGAACTAGACTGCCCAACTGAATTTTTCAGTTCTCCTATACCAGCACGATACTGTTATGGTTGTGTTACCAATGTTGCAAGGAAACATTCAAATAACCAAAAGGTCAATTTTCAGATCTTGCCATTATCTTTACTTGTATGAAGTTTTCAAGGCCAATCAAATAAAATCCAAGCTTGTCATTGCAAGTTTTCTACCTTTACTTCAAACAAACGACTGCAACGCAGGCATTTAATGGAGCACAAACCTGTTCTGTTTCAATTCCACAGCCACTCAAAATCAGAATGCTTAAGAGTACCAATATTAGACCCAAAGACAAAACCTGGCTTTGGGATTTAGTTCTAGCTATTAATAAATGTCTCACTCCACAAATTACAACATGTCCTTTTCTAGTTCTACACACAACTTCCAAAACAGTAAATCACACTGCCAGCTCACAGAAAACTCTCTCCAGGATATCATCGTGTTTAAATGAAAAAAACCCCAACCAACCAACAAAAAAAAAAAAAAAAACAAACCCCACACACACTCTAAATCTCCCCCCCTTACTGTGAAGCAGTCAAAAATATGGTTTGACATGTCTTTCTAACTAATGGGCTATGAACACACACACACCACCCCCCCTTACAAAAAATTGTATTAAATGGACTCCGAGAGAAAGAGCATGTAACAAACCATTAGAAGGTTCATTCACTGTAAGGCACAGAGAGTAGAAACTCCTTACTTCTCACTGTTGCCACTTAAGTTACAGCAACTGTATGAAAAATTTTGCTCTTTTTTATGACTGGGGCTGGACTTTAAGTTGGTGCTTCTTTATGATTTGATTGTATCACCTGGGAACTCTGTTTAACCTTATTTCCATTCTTCTTGCTATTGGCATGCTACAGCTTCGTGATTTCAGAGTAAACGCTCAACACAGAGCTCAACAGCTTCCAGTGTACATAGCAGACGTCCCAGGAACAATTCCCCAAACCAGTATCTGTAATCCTTGTGACAAGCTCTAGAGCAAACCAATGTAACGCTGTTGTTCTCACCACAACAGTTCAAGCAAAACAAAGAAAACTACATCTGCGTGAGAGTGCCTACTCCAGTTTCTTAAAAAAGTTTAATTATCCAGCTAACTCTGGGCAGGTTGCTGAAGGCAACACCTATATTATAATGAAAATTTGTGTGATCTTCAGCTACCATCTTTGAAAAAATATTTGACTTTTGCAGTTCAAAGACATCTCCTCCAGCTAAATGCTTCTTTATCAAACAGGTTACAGGTCGAGATTAGCTTAAGATGTACAGTGCACACATTGAGTTGGTGCCACCTTTTCCTGTTGCGTTTAAATACCGGGTTTTTTAGGGTCCTCCCTTTCTAGCTCTGCTTTGAAGCATGATCACAAAACACGGTGCTCTGGCTGCAAATCAGAACGTGAGGGCTGAAATCATATTGGGATAACAGCCAGATTTATCCTTTATATAGCACACCCTGGGAAACAGCTCCTCCAGTCTACCTTGCTGGCAGTTTCAACCTAAAAAAGCCCACTCAAGTTCCTCAAACATTAAATCACAGGTTTAGCTAATTTTTCTGACATTAGATTAGATCAGATCTTAACCTGAAAATATATACTGGCTAGTGTCCAGAAAAATAGTTATTTCTAGGGATTCAAACTTCAATAAAAATTTTGTGTATGACAGAAATGTCATTTTATCAATGAAATTGCTTCAACTACTTGAAGGAGATAATGAACTAATTTTACAACAGTTGTATGTGTAAGATCCAATTATATTCTTCACACATTAGAATCTATTTAAACAGTGAAAAATACACATCCCTGGCAATTAAGATATTTACATCTAGGCAAACTTTACATAACTTGTGCTTCTTTTGACATTCCACAACACTATTAGTTTTATCTATATAGCCGAAACACGCTTTGGGTGTCCACAAAGCTTCTCACAGACTACTCAGTATTTAAAGACACAATCACAATCTTAAAAAGTACAATGCTTTCCAAGCACTGTTTACTCCAGGCACTCTGTATAAATATGTGATGTTAAGCCCAAGACCTACAGCCCCTGTTCACTTACCTGGCCACCTATTTTGCTTCCAAGTTCTCAGGCAGGGCACCATACCTAGCAGGTGCATTTGCCCACAAAACATCACGGCAGCTCTGACCGTTAGCTGGCATTTTTGGACTACTAGGACATGGGGAAATAACACCCATCCACCGTAGCAATGGTCAGGTTTGGCATGCAGTGAAATGCCCGGTCGTAAAAAAGTCTGAAAAAGGATCAAACTCTAGGGAGCAGGGACAGTTCACAGAAGACACAAAGAATCCCACCTGAAAACAAACCAACCAACCAAACAAAAAAAAGAAACAACAACTCAACACTACAAGGCACTTGGACAAGGGAAACTGTTTAAAAAAATGCCTCAACTTTCCTTGTTATTAGCACCGTGTTCTAACCAACTGAGCTAACCCGGCTGGTCTGTTGTCAGATGAGGTTTTGCATCTTTCTGTATTCTAAAGAAGAGTGGAAAGAACAACCAGTGACAATGTACAGTATTTGAAATGTATTTTATGTGACTTAAAAGATCAAGACAGTATTGATAAATCTATGCTTTCAGTTAGGGGATGACAGAAGCAGGACTTGTACAGATGGGCTCTTGATAAGTGGGAATGACTATAAAGTCAACAGGAAACCCCTTCTCTAAAGGGAAAAAAAAACCCCTAACACCCCCCCCCCCAAAAAACCCTCAAAACCCAAACAAAAGCCCCTGCTGGGATTAAGAGACCCTTACAAGGAAACAAAACGCAAAAATATCTTCAAAGGCTTTTTGATACTTAGTTCAAAGGCTGTGGTTTAGGTTTTGTCTACAGAAAGTATGACAATCAGCCTTGGAACAATGACCTACAACAAGGTTATGTACCGTGACTGAAATAGAGCACTTTTATTCCAGTTGTGATAGCTCCTTATTAAATTTAATCCAAATAAAGGCATATTCTGAACAAAGAATACTTCCACAAGGACTACATCTACTTAACTAAATCAAGATAGCCACTTGAGAAAAACCATGAAGCACAAATTGCATTTAGTTCAGCCATACAAAACACCACCCCAAACATTAAGAGTTAAATTTTAAGAAAAAGGAATTAACAGGTATTCATCTCAAAACAGGGATGACTGAGGTAAAGGCTGCATTTTTATAGGCTAGATAAGAAAAACTCTGGCATAAAAGCCAAATAATCTTATAATCTACAAGCTTTGTTGGACAAGAGATTGCAATGAAATAACTTTAAAAGGTTATTTAAGTCTGTGTAACTCAACCATTTAAAAACATAAGAAAACCAGGTCTGAAAGGAGTAGAGAAGTTGGGCATGGGCAAATTCTCCATCAGTGGTTCATTCCTGGTGCTCATCTAGGTCAGATACGTGGTAACATGAGCCACCAGAAAGATGCTTCTAAGCCCTGCCTACAGTGAAGAAAACAAAACCTCAAATATCTAGCCAGCAGGATCTTGCCTGTACCGTAATTCCACAAGTGGTAAGATGATCCCAGTTCAACTAAGATGGTATTTGAACTTTCTGGAGTTACTCTGAAAAATCTTTAGTGCAAACAGGTACAGAACAACCCACCTACTGAACCCATGGCACTGTACAGCCACAAACATGAAGAACCAGAGGGACAGGTGGAAGACAAGCCAGAAGCAGCATGGCCCTAGAACCTAGTAGCCGGGCCACTCAGCGAGGGCACTTCAGGCCTGCAGCAAGTAATCAGGGCCCAAGGTACGGGCTGGTCACTGTACTGCAAGCCTTGTTTGTACACTGCAGCACGCTGTATCCTTTCCAGTGTAGGTGAAAATTGACTGTAGCCTGGTTTACGTGGCAAGTAAAAATGAGAGCCACGGTTGTGGGGTGCAGTGTCAGAATGGTTTGTTGATGCTGGAAGAGACATATTTGGGGGATCCTCACCCCAGTATACAACTTACTGAGTTAGATGATTTTACTGCAGTGGTGCTTCTGACATTTACGCTGGGGAGACTTCTGCGAAGTACTTCTAAGATCCCCGTTAGTTATGGCATTACATATTACTTGAAAACATTGTGCAAAGAGGCCGTGATTTGAAAGACTGCTTTACCTAAACCTTTAAAAGGTTTAGCCAATGGAGTGGTTAAAAGCAAAGGTTGCCAATAACCTATATGGAAAACAAGACTGTTAACAACAATGAGGAGATGAGCCACTACTTGGGAACAAAGGGAATGTTTTATCAGATATACCTCACTGGGATGAGACATAACTAACAGAAGTTATAAGGTAGCGCTGACCCCCTTCAGGAAAAAAAAAGAAAAAAACCCAAACCAAAAAAACCACAACTGTGACTAGCAGTTATATTCAACAAGGATGCTTTTGTAGCTTTCAAAGCAATCACAAAAGGAATGATGCACACCACAAAAAAAAGTGGAAATGAAAACCAAACCAAAAAAGTCAGCGTGGTTAAATGATAAGCTTATTTGAACAAAAGAGGGAACCTCAGGAGAATCAATCTTTAGTAACTCAACAGAAAGGGCATCCAACAATATCAGGTAAAGTGCAAGATAATTGAAGTGAGATTTAAAAAAAAAAAAAAAAAATCTAAGTCAAGTACATTCTTACTATTTTGGTTATACATGGGCTTCAAATTACCATAGGAAACTAGCCTTAGAGAGACTCCAGACCCCTTATTAAAAATGCGTGAGACAAATACAGATTAAGATAATGTTTAAGAACTAAAATGAGAATATCGGGAGACATCTGCTCTTATGAGAGGGATAAGCTGATGCAGGTAATGACTGAAGGTTGATCTTGTACCACTTTCAGTATCTCTGTATTCTAGTTCATCCATCATCTCTTATATGTGTATTGAAAAATAAAAGGACCAGACAGGAGCAAAAAAAGTCAAGAAATCAGTCAGTAATAATACTAATGAGAGCACATGCAAGCAACTGAATTCCTATAGAAGCTGCACATTATTGGCAGAGATGCTGTAAGTGACCATGTCCACATTCATTTAAAAAACAAGGTCAAGTGTAAGCACTAGAACCGAATGTATTCTAGATTGCTCAGAGAGAAGACAATGTTCAAAAAAGGTAACTTTACAGCAGATTTCTTTACCACTAAATTTCCATGTGTTTTGCACCCAAGATTGTAATAAAAAAGATGACAAAATGCCTTATGTTTATTTTATTGTTTACACATATGTGAACAGTCAGCTGTACTACTTCACATACTGCTACAACTTTCCTGTTCCTTAATGAAAAAAGTGAAACATTTACCTTTTCAACAATGAAAGCTGCAATTACTCTGGAAGGGGTTACTTCCCATTAATTTAAAAATTGGCTGAATCCTGTCCAGCTGCAGTGTTCCTTTAAAGCAACGACTCCAGATTTGTAATAGGACTGTGTGACTGCAAATCAAAACTTGGAAGAAATGAACCTAGATAGAGTGAAGATTGCTTCTTACAAGGAGTGCTGAGCCAGAAGTTTCCAATGCTTTTCCACTGACAGAATTACAGGAGGTAAGAGAACCATGCACACGCCCACCACAAGATTTTAATTAAAAAAATAAATATATATACATACATAGGCTGCTGCCAAGAATATTTTGCAGTCATTAAGCACTAGTTAAAACCAATAAGCTAAAGAGTACTCGTGTCTCTTCCTTGCATACCTCTAACCTTCTAAACAAAGAATACACAGGCTCTCGGAGCCTGGAAAAAACATACACTCACGTGAAGTGCCTCAGAAGTAAGTGCTCTCCTGCATCCATGCAGAGTAAAAGACGACATTCAAAGTGACAAATACTTAAAATTCAACATGTAAGGCATACAGAGTTAAAACGCATCTTTTAGGCTTCCTTGAAGCATCCAGAAAGAACTGAATTCTGAAACAGATCTCATTTACAGTCTGGATAGCAAGTCAGCTCCTCCTATGGGGTAATTGCATGGCAGCTTATTATAGCTATCAGCTTAATTACAAAACATTCCAAGCAACAGTAATACATTTCATTGGTAAAAGCAAAATAAGCTATTCCTACTTCAGCAAACAAGGTTCAGTCCTCATTTTGATAGCCCTTCCCCACTTGCAGCTCCTGGTCCATCCGACCCAGGCCTGGTATACGCCAGTCACTGTTATCTGCCAAGTGAACAACACAGCTCTGCTAAGCTGATCCTTCCAATACAGTTTCAGACTACACATACCCTGGAAGGTTTCTTGCCTGTGCAGAAATAAACAAACATGGGATAAACAGAGCATTGGGAATCAAAGAGAAAGAAAATGGAGAGGTGGTGTGTCAACATCAGATGAATGAGGAACTGAAGGGCATGGACCCTTTTGCTCGGGAAGCGCCATAAGCGAACAGAATCCTCACTGTCACAGAGGGGCAAGATTGCAGGGACTTCTTGGTATAGACACAAGAGTAAGACATCATGCAGCACAAACAGTGAGCTTCAAGGAGCCTGCTGATATCCCCTCACTTGCAGCAGCAAGGATTTTGACTTCAAATGCTTCCCTTTTTCAGTAATACCGAGTCACTAGCAGAAAACTTTACTATTAAGTGTCATTGCTATACTGGACATTGACACAAAGCAGTTCTCGTGTCCTGGTTTCGGCTGGAACAGTTGCTTAGTTGCTGGCTGGGGCTAAACCACGACACCCAGAAAACACCGCATTGATGAATCTCTTGCAAGTCTTACGATCCAAAGAATTAGAGAGACCACTGTTATTTATCAGGAAGATGCACACACACCATACCATATGCCCACACCCAGACTCTGAGAGGATGAAATATAGTACCCAGCACACAGGAGGAATTATGCTGTTGGGGGATTTGGAGAAGCTTAAGAATATGCAACAAAGTACACAGGAATAAAAAAACCCTAACTGATGTAAAAACATCTATCTTGTTATAGGTGTTAGAGATAAACCGGACAATTTGAAGCCCAGCCTCAAAATCCTGGGCACTTGTACAATTCAGTAAGGCCCAGCTCATCATGGAAGCTCAGTCCTGGGTCCAGCGTGTAGCAAGTCTCTGAAATTCACCCACTGGGAACTATTCCTATCTAAAAATATCAGGTATACTAGAAATTAGCATGATAATCTGTTGTTTTTCAAAAACAGCTTTTAAGATTTTGAAGCTGAATATTTGATAATCTTCTATGACTTAAGAGGAAGCATCACACAGACAGGAAAATAGTGTAGAGGGAGGGAAGGCTGGATTAACTGTCAACAGACAAGTCTTTGCCTACCAAATTACTTTGCTTCTGTATTGATATAGGCACTAAACCAGTAACCAATTTTCTTTCCACCCCAAATTTCCAACTGGAGCAACAGAGAACTGGGACACTGGAGCTAACACTCAAACTAATGAGTTGTGACAGATATGACCCTGAGATACCAGAACTTTTTACTCATGGACAGCTGCCTAAGCTAGGGTTGTACTGTTTAGGGCAGTCTGCACATTTTTTTCCCCTGAGCTGTTTATTTCCACATAACTTTCGTCACCAACATAGTTTGTATGGATCGGCATCTACTGCAATAGGACCACCAAGTAAGCTTCTGAACTGATACATTTTCCCTCAGAGTCTGAATGTTACATATGGTACTGCACACAAACACGCCTCAAGTGTGGATATGGCAGAAATATCTAGAAAAAAAAAAAAGAAAAAACCACACAAGATCAATTCTCATTTTTGTTTTAATTGCTAGTTAAGAGTGTTTGGTAACTCCTGTAGAAAGCTTGATGTTGCAAACTACCAGATATTTTAGTGCAATTGTTAGTGAAAGTGCTCTCACTAAGCGTGTTTCATTGATTAGGAAATGACAGTATCATCCAGGGAGAAGATAAGTGATGTTTGCTCATATTACCTAACAAGATAAAAGAAGCTACTTGTTTAAGCATTGTTCAAAGATGTTGGAGTTCCTAAGATTTGGAAAAAAGCATACAGAAAGAGAGACAAATTGAACAGTCCTAATAAAGCAAAATAGACAATTTCAACTGTTTGTAATATAATACAAAATGCTCCTAGCTGCCGCAGAAAACTTCATCTAAATTCAGTTTTAAACTGCAAAAAAAACTCAAGCCTTTACTTGACCTCTTTAAGATTTCTACCACTCCTGGAATGTTACCAAATCATCTTCTATGAAACAGGAAACAAAAACAGAAGCAAACTGGTCATCTGTCATCCCAGCGCTCCTTGCTACCACTAATCCTAGAGCAGATCCAGTGAATTTAAGAAAAGTAGTGTGCAAATTAGATTTAAAATAGATACCGTCTAAACCCAGGCCTACAGTATTTGATGTGATTAGTCTCAGACATGGAAGAAAAGTGAATCTTCCATATTTGAGTAAGTTTGATAAAGAACACTTAAGACATAGTTCTTAAAGAGCAATGTAGCTAGACGAAGTCCTTAATGAAAGCAGTTTTGCAAGCCCTCAATAGCAGTGTCAGGATGCTCCAACTGAGCTGCTCTTAAGATTTATCAGCGTCTTCCGACACACCTTCCCACAAACAGCAACAATACATGTCAAGAATTGCTTCACAAAAAGTGCATCTTTATGTAACGTCATATAATAATAATGTCACAGAAGAGCTGGGAAAGGTACAACAGCACAAGTCAGCAATAGGAGCACGTACTGAGGCTTGTACTTTGGTAGTTAGCCAGTAACAAGACCTGGCCATAACATCATATTTGTTTTTTTCAACTCTTCTATCTAGAAGTACCCTCCCCCCTGAAACCCACCTGAGTGGTCAAATCTTTAAAGAGCTATAACATAATAAATGCTTTTTAATCAGAACTGTTACTTTAGGGCACCAGCAACCTCTCTGACATTGCAATGCAGCAGGAAAAAAGTTAGTTTTTCAGTCTGGGAGACACAGGGCACATCTGTATGAACCAGACTCGGGGAGTCACACGCTGGCTCTGCCCAGTGTCTAGAAACCGTGTGCTTACATTAACGTAACGCTGCGCAGAAGTAGGACTCGGGCCTGGGCATACTCACGTTGTGAGGCACCTCAAGAGCTTCTGGGTCAGAAATCGCTGGATGGGAACGCGGACAGGGCGCCTGCACTTGGCCGCTGCTATCAAGCAACACCGTTTTCAAGTAATTTCACGGAACGAAGTGGGGGCTGTGAGGTGTGATTCCCTACTCTGAAGACCCTGCCTAGCAAATTTGACGCCGCAATGACCAGAAACTAAGCGGAGGACTAGAAAATACGTGTTTCGAGCCAGCCGGGTCCTCAGAGCGCTCTGCATGGCAGCCAGATACGAAACTGCGGGCAGCCAGCAACCGGCACGGCTTCGCCGCCCGAGCTGAGCAAAGCGGGAGGAAGGAGGGACGCGGAAAAGGAGCGCCCGCTCTGCTCGCTTTGCGCCCTCCGGCCGAGGCAGCGTGTGCGCCCGCTCCCGCCAAGGGCCGGAGGATGCTCGGCGGCCCCCGCCCCCGCCGTGCCCGCCATGGCCGCCCCTCGCGCCCTGCCCTGCCCGCCCCGCTCCGCGCCCGCAGGCCGGCGGCGCCCACCCCGCCCGCTTTCACTTTCTTTTCTCGCCCAACCGCCGCCGGCGCCCCCCCGGCAGCGCGGCCCCGGGCGCCGGGCGGGGGAGCGGGCTCGGCCGCCGCCTCGGGGCTGAGGGCGCAGCCCCGGCCAGGCCTCCGCCGCCCCGCTCGCGCCGCAGCGGTCCCCCCTCGCGGCGCCCCGAGGCCGGGCACCCCCCTCAGGGCTCAGGGCGGGGGGGGGGGGGGGCTCCCGGCTCCGGCGGGGCGGGCAGGGGAAGGGAGCCGCCGGCGGCGGCGGCCTGGCTCGGCGCCCCGCGGATGGAGAGCCCCGGCGGCGGGCCCGGGGGGTCCGGGGCGGCGGCGCCAGGGCGCCCGCAGAGGTGACCCCCTCCCTCCCTCCCTCCCTGCCGCCGTGCCCACCTTGTAGGAGTCGGTGGCGAGGAGGATGTTGAACTCGGCCCCCGCCGCAGCGCACTCCATGTCGCCGAGCCCGAGGAGGCGCCGGCACGGACAGGACTGGGCTGCGCCGCCGCCCGCCGCCGCCAGGCGCTCGGTGCGGGGGGAGAGAGGAGAAAGCGGGAACGGGGCGGGGACGAGGGGATACGGCCGGGGGGCGGGCACCTCGCGCGGCCTTCCGCACCGCTGATTGGCTGCGCGTCTCCGCCGCCGGAGGAGGTGCCGTGAGGTCACGGCGCGGGTGGGGCGGGGCCGGGACTCCAGGCGGGCTCTGATTGGCCCCGCCGCCCGGTCGGTGCGGACCAGAGGAGGGGGTGGCTGTGACGTCGCGGGAGGCGGGGAAGGGCCCCGTGCCGCACATTCTCTTTCATTGGATTCCGGGCGGGGCCGGCTCTGTGACGTCACCGGGCGGCCGGTGCGCGCTCTCTCGCCGTTGGCCAGCCGCGCGGCACGCTGGGCTGAGCGGGCGACGCCGCCGGCGGCGGGCGGGGAGGGGGCGGCCGGAGGGGGACGGGGGGCGCCGTGCGCTGCGCATGCGCGGGCGGCTCCGGTTTCGATTCTCTGCGGCAACCGCCTCCGGGCGGAGGTTACGGGAAGAGGCGGGCGGCGGCCTCAGCCCCCGCGGGGGGCGTGCCCCGAGGTGCCGTGCCCCGAGGTGCCGCGCCCCGAGGTGCCGCGCCCGGGTCGGCTGCTCCGCCGGGAGCGCGGTGGCCGTGAGGGAGGGCCGGCTCCCCGCCCTCCGCCCGCCTGCCCGCTCCCTCGGGCTGCGAGGAGCCCGGCGCCCTGAGCCGCACCGGGCCGTGTCAGCCGGCGCGGGGCTGTGGGAGCTGCCTCGGGGGAAGGCGGCGGCAGCCGCACCGGTGGCGAGGGGAGGGGCAGGGCTGGCTGCGGGGCGGCTGCCCGCGGGCCGGCAGCCTGGCCGGCCGTGCCCCCGGGGCGAAGGCTCCTCCGGGGAGCACCGAGCCCGGGGGGTGCGGAGGACGGGTCCCCCAGGAGGGAGGCGGGTACCGCGCAGAGCCTGCCTGCCGCCGCGCCCGCGCCGGGAGAGGGCAGCGGCGATGGGTGACGCAAGAGCTACGCCTGGGGCGTGCGTGAGGAGGGGGAGAAAGGTGCGGGGACGTCTGCTCGGGGGGAAGAGCCGGAGCAACGCGGTGGAGAACGTGGGGAAAGTCGAAGGCACGCGTGAGCCCTTGAAAAAGAGCTCCCGTGTGGGGAATGATGGCCGAACGGCGCAGCGTAGGAGCTGCTGCTCCTGCCAGGCCTCCTCTTACCGAACGCGGGGATTGCCGTGTGCGAAAGGGCTGCCAGGCCTTCCAGCGCATCAGAGTCTCCGTCTCTACCTCCGCTGGTCAGAACCGCTTGCTCCAGGGGAAGGATAAGACACTTTTCTATAGAACAACACTTCCCAGCCCTCTTAAGTAGGTGTTGATATGAAGTGACCTGTAAGGATACATACACCTTCCAAAAGCTTCCTCTTGTACTCATTATGATTGTAATGGGTTACATTACAATGTTTTTGAATCATACTTCGCTATTAGAATCGTTCTGTGACAGTAGGAAACGCTGCTTCTTTTGGAGCAAGTAGCAAATACGGGTTCTGGCACAATCACGGCTCTTTCATGATGGGACGATGGTCATCTTGCTCTCTACTAATTAGATGTATGGAAAAACAGTAACATTGAGCAAAACCAGTAACACTGACCATACTGGCCATACTACTGATTGGTACTGCATTAAAAAAAGCTGCTTAATTAGCCTTTTCGGTAAAACCATTGGTGAATTAGCATGTAGGTTGACATTCGACGATACACAAATCCAAACCCAAAATGGCATAACTAATAACTGTTTATTAAGGTGATTCAGAAAAGATGGTTTTCACCAGCCAGTTTTTTATAGAAATGTGAATATCCAAGAAAATTGCAAAGAATAAGATCAGGAATGGGATCCAGATATTTTGGACCTGATTCTACATCGGTCCTGGTTGATCCATAATTGCACTGTGAGCCGCATTCTTTTGATTACCCATGTATGCCCCTCTTGACTTCAGTGTGCTCTTGCTTTATGCCATTTAACGTGAGAGAAGAACCAGGTCTTTTTGTTTAATTGTGACTACTTACTGTTAAACCACTTACTAGTTTTTTTAAATAAAAAAAGGGTAAACACTGACAGCTACTAACAATAATCAAGCTATATGAAACTACTTTTATTAGTTTTCTCAGGAGGGAAAGGGTTCCCATGAAACAGTAAAAAGTCAGCAAAGCAGTTGTAAACAATATGTGTATCGTGAGTTTCCTGTACGCTTCCCTCTGCCAGCTTGTCTGTGTGCTCTTTTGCAACAAAATCTGGGAGTAGCAATGGTAATTGCTATTATTGCTATTACCCAGCATGAACTTGCAACTAACTCTTCTCCTTGACTTAGATTTTCTGCTTGCTCTTGTTCAGTTCCATGGACACAAAGTTCTCTTCTTACCGTTACTTCCCCATCACAGCAAAAAAAGTTGAAATTTCCATTTTCTTTCTCAGGGCCATCTGTAGCTCTTCCCCTTCTTATCCATTTGTCTTGTTTGCTGCTGCGTAGCCAACCCAGTCTGCTCTCTTCCATCAGCAAAGAAAAAAAAATCTTGAAGTGCTATTTACCTGCTAGTCTAGAATGCTGCTCTACCTTTTTCCACATCCTCCTTAAATATAAAATGATTTTTCTGAAGTTGTCTGGACTTGACTCCTCCTTAATTCCTTCTGAAGATTCCTTTCGTGGAATGTCCCATCAATGTGACAACATGATTATGGGATAGTTTGAAATTATATAAAAATCTCTCTTGTTTTGTCCCAAAACTTTTTTCTGTGATGTTGTTTACATCAGAATTTTCCCCCTTACCACGTCCTTTATCTTTGTATTTTTCACAGTGAAATTTCTCTGCCGCAAGGGACAAATCTTAATTTTTGTTTGGAAAGTCTATTTTAATATAAGGCAGATTAGTAAAAAGAAAAAATAAATTAATTTGATCAGATCAGTCTTTTATATTAACTGCTGCAAGAAATTAGAAAAGTCAGAGAAATACTACAGGGCTCTTTTTTTTAAAAAAAAGTGACGTTTGTCGCTACAGAATTCTGCTGATATATCTTCAAGCCTTCAATAGAATAATTAATGATGATTTGCTCAGACAGAATTTTTGTCAGCATCTTCTTCCTCCTCCTGCTGGCTCTTTTTTGTATCTTACGAAGTGCCAGAACTTGAATAATGGTTTAATTTAGCTCATATGAACATATCTAGAGCTGTATCTGTAATGAAATATTGTAAAGTTGGGACACTTCAGAGTATTAATAGAAAATGGTATTATGCTAAACAGAACTATATTAAATCACAGTTTGCTGGTGAAGAGAACATATTTTAAGTTTGGAAAAAATTAAATACAACTCTTGCAGCAGTAGACGGTGGGAGTATAGTTACAACGGCAGAAGAGAAATAATCCTAGGAACCTCAAACACTTGATTTCTCTGCTGTATTTGTCATCTATTATCTGTGAAACGGATTTGGACTGTTCATCTGGCTTATTGAAGTCAGGATTTGTTATGTATGTGGGGCTTAACTTCTCTCTTCAGATGGAACCTCACCAAGAAATGATGTTCTTCAATTTAAATGCAAGTTCAGCTAAATTGTTTCTGATACGATTTAGCCTACTGATAGAGTCGGAGTTCCTCAGTAATTATCTTCTAACATTTTCCTTTGGCATGTGAGAGATTTTTAGAGGTACTCATTTTAGATATTTTTAATAAACAAAGCTCTAATGGTAGCTTTAATAAGTTCATGTTAATCCAGGGACATGTTTTGTTCCCCAGGGATTTCTGAGAATAAATTATATTCTGCATAACACAAGTGTCCAGTCAGCATTTTATGTATATAAAGTCTATAATGTAGTCTGCTGCTGTATGTGGAGGAAAGCTGTTCTGCAAATATGTCCTCAAGTTGATGACTTAGGAGGTATACAAGGACAGCCAAATTACGATGGATATTACATTACATCCCTTTTTCAATCACTATTGCAAAACTTGGTACTTATTTCATCTAGCCGCAGGAGTCCCATCACAGTTGCATAAAGATCTATGTGACTGAAATTTCTGCACATGGTGTGGTTATGCACAGAGGGTGAATTTTTTCCCCTGAAGAGTTTCTGGTTCTTTTGGTCAATAATTCTGAGCCTAAACCAATCCCCCGTGCTCCCTTTATCTTGGTGATAATTCCAAGGCATATTGACAGATGAAATGTCAACATTACCTCTTAATACTGTTATTTTTCTGTTCAAATATGCTGGCGAAAGAACAGAATTTTAGCTGCACTCCTTTGTGCTTTAGGTTTGGTGCAACTAGCGCTTATGGTGGTGCTTAAGCTTATAATGATTGGCAACAAGTCCCTTGGTGCCTGACAGCCAGGCTGGTATTGCTGGAGTTTATCAGACATCTGTCACTGTCCACCTCGGCGCATACAATTCTTCACTGTGGAGTTATGAGGAAAACAGAGCGGAGCCTGTAGACTTTTTTCCAATGCTAAGTCTCCTAAATCTCCTTTTATCCTTCCTAAAGCTTCCTATCCTCCACCATTCTGCAGCATCTCAGTGTTTCTTCTGTGTTCTTGTAGTGTTCTTTCACCTTGGATACCTGGCTGGGACTCCGGAGTTAATCAGTGCATAATTGGTTAAGATCGTAGGAGATTTTAGTGGGCCCGAGAATTTAATTCTCATTGCTAAACAGTATCCATCAACAGTCTTGGTAACTAGTATCCCAATCACAACGAATCATGGAGAGGTAGATTATTTTGCATAGAAGTGAATAAAAAAATCCTGACACATCATTTTAAATCATATTCAGTGAATGAAGCAAGCCTAAGATTTCTCCCCTGTAGTGGCTTGTGTAGAAGTCTGATTAAATCATAACTCAAAATACTCTTTAAAAATTATGTGTTATGCAGACTATATATATAACTGACTATGATATGTGTGAAAAATAAGAGGAATTGCTTTATTTATGCAGTATATAGGACAAGGTTAAATCCAGTGCAAGATTCTGTTTGCAGGAGATGGCAGATTCTTCTGGTGAGCAGTCACGCTAGATTGTATGTAATTTGATATTTAGATCTTTTGTCTGTGCGTGTGTGTATACATAAAACCCTGTAATATTCTGTTGAAATACTGCTTGAAGGTCTGCCTGCTGAAGTTCGTGTTCAGCCATGGCGTAGCATCTCTTTTCTGAACTCCAGCGACCAAGAGGTGCTTACATGACTGCAGGACCAGGGTCAGAAAATTCACAGCTCAGCACGGCTAACCTTCAAATGTTTGTCAGGTTTTGTGCTTCTGAGTGTGAGTCACAGCAAGTCAGTTTTTCTTTATACCTTCTTAAGAACTGTATCTTGCCGTGAAGCCTTATCTTCGGAAGTCAATGCATGTATTTCTGCTGGGAGTTGGATTACTAGCTTTCCAGACGTGCTGTGAGACTTCTTGCCTTGATTTTTGGAAGAGGTGAATTTCAAATTATGATTGTGGCATTGTATCACAGCACATAATTTTTTATTTCTTGGCACGCATTGCATAACCAGTACTGAGGTTTTTGCCTTTTCTTCTAAGAGTAACAGAAGTTCAATTGCTTCATTTTTCAGAGTAATGTGAAGCTGAGATAATTTGAAAATGCTGGCACACAGATTGATGAATGCCACAGGACACCCTGAAGTTTCCTGTGTTACAGAGACACCTGACTGGTTCTGCAGCAGTCACTGTGGAACCAGCACAGTTTACCAGCTTTGGCTGAGCCCCGAGGCTCCCTCCACAAAGGGCCACTCGGGTGGATCTGCTCTGCGTTTTTTCAATGCTTAAGATTCCTCACGAGCCGGGTGGCAAGTAAGTGTTGGCGCATGGATATTTGAGTGCATCTGTCTAGCACCAGCTTGGATCAAGAAAGATCTTCCTGAGCGGGACCTTGCTGAATCTAAGGTGGCTCCAGGAAGTTAAAGGTGCCGGTGTTGCACTTCTGCATTTTCCCAGTTTTGTACTGTGGTCCAGATACACAGTGAATGGAGCTGGCTTGTGTCAGTAGAGCTTATTCTTCATGTTCCAGATCATATAAAAATGGCTAAACCGCTTCCAGATCTGAAGCGACACCGAAAGCTGTTTAACCTTGTTTTTGGAGCTCTGCACCTGAGCCAATAAATTAATAACCTTTAATAACATTAATAACCTTTGAGCTATACAGTGTGGCCATGGGACAATTAAGGTGCAACTGAAATAACCCTCTACAGCCGGTTAAGTGATGGCTCTGGAGTGTGGGGCGCAGTGCAAGAAGGGAGCTGACATGAATATTAGACTGGATCACCTGTGCTTTGCCCACACATCAAGGTTTCCAAACATCCAAACAACTGGGTTTCTTTCTCTTTTAACTCAAGTAAGCACAAACTATTTTCTTTGCCTCCCAAACCAAATTTCCTCCACTTCATTACAGTGCCCTGAGGCTCAGCTTGGGCAAATAGAGTTCATCATAATGAATGCATCTGGCTTTTACAGGAAGAAGAGTAAAATATTTCCAATAAATATATTTCAGGATTCAGAAGTACTTCTAAATAGTTTCTTCAGCAGTGTTTGGCCAATGGAGAATTTGCGGTTATGACAGAGTGTGAAGATTTTACTGCCGTTTGTCTAGAATGACATTTGTAATTTAATCAGTTTTTACTGCTCTGGAGTAAAACAATAAATAGTGAGTCCTCTGGAACTGAGACCATTTCTAGTTCTGTGTTTGTTTATCACCTGACATGGTGAGGACTGATTCAATCCAGAGCCTCTGCACTGACACGGTACCAACAGCAGCCGCAGTGTCTGCAGGGCATGACTGGGCTTTGTATGGATAAGAGGGATAAGAGACCTAAAGTCAAACTGATTAATTTTTGTTGTGGATTTCACAATACACAGTATGTATGCAAATACGAGAGAGAGATGTGCAGTTGTGTGTCTAGGTCAAGATCCAAGGTGGACCGCATCCACTGCACCGAGTGAGCAGAACATGCACCCTTCACCCAGGCTGCCAGTCATGTCTGAGGGCCAAATGGCAGTTCTCCAGTTTGGAAAGACAGAAGATAACTTTCTAATGATCCAGGTCTCCATGTTCGTTCTAGCAAGCTGAGGGTTATATTTCTCTTAATTTGATTTCTACCTACCTGGGAAGACAAGGAAAAACCCAGAACCCCCTAGAAACACTGGTTGTCCGGAATTTCTGTTTTCACTCTGTAAACAACATGGAGGATTATACATACTTCGTGATTGCCCAGTTTCTGTAATATTCATGCTGGTTTTGCAGAGAATACCTGAAGCAAAACAAGATGAATCAACACATTTGTAAAAAGCAGCAGAGGGCCAGACACTCAGCATTTTGCTACAGCCCATCAGTTAGGAGTTGCAGCTTCACAGCGAATGACATCAACCAGTCTCCTCCCATGAACTTCAGCCTTGAAGTGTCTTTTCTCTGGGGTTAACATGCTCAGACACTTTCTGCTTAGGCTTGATCCTGTAACATGCAGTGCTTCTCCAGTGAGCACTCTGAGCTGCCACTGACTTGAGTATGCTCAGGATCTTGTATGCTGTTTCTTTAAAGACAGAAAAAAGGGAATAATTTATTTATGCTCTCTGAAAGAATGGTATGGAGGGCAAGCTGTACTGAACAGACAGTTTTCTGGCAAAAAAATATCACAAGGCTACAAAATTTATCGCACTACAAGTTTAAAGAAACATATGATTTTTCCCTTGCACCCTTTCTAAAAGGGAACTAGGAGGTTTATCAGGCAAAGACCTTGCTCCTGCTGTTGCTGAGGAGTGCGAATTTTTAGATTATAAAAGGATCAGGGCAGAGCCCCAACTGTTGTCCATTTTCATAACAGTTCATCGCAGATTATAGTTTGACTAGGGAACAAATTGAGACCGTTTCAGTAAGTCAGCAAGGGTTTTTGTAACTGTGGCTAGAGCTGGGATACTGCATAAGGATGCAGGGCTGTTCTGCTAAGTCATCCTAGCTGTAGGTGAGAAAACCCTGCATACAGATGCAGGATCATTTCTGCTCACTCAGTGCTGGTGCATGCAAACTGCTGCTGGACTGTGCCATGGCTTGTGCTTCTCCTGTGCAGAGGTGGAAAGCAGAATTGTCTAGGAGAACACCTTTGAAACGAGGGAAACCCTCATGGAAATTTATGTTTGGGTTTGTATTTTGTTGCTTCTTAAGGTAATAATGAAGAGAAAAGAGATGGATTCCCATAACCAGCAAAACCTACCTCAGGTGCATAAATTTAGGATGTTAGCGGTTTATTGACTTGAGGAGGATTAAAGTCAGCATGTTTGGTGAATAATTGCAGAAGTGATGAAGTAGCGAGTGTGTGTGCACTCATTTGCGGAGCTGGAGATCTTTCTTTTTGATGTCTCAAACAGAAGTGATCTCTGAAAAAAAGGTTGTTTTTTTTTTTAAAAAAGCGGTCTTACACAATATTTGCACTGCGCGTAGGGCACTTTGCTTCCCAAGATCTCTGTGGACTGATTTACGTGAAATGCAGAGTCATTGGAGCAGCACACACCCTCCGAGAGCAGTGCCCCGCAATCCTTACGGTTATAGATGAGACATAGGTTTCTGCTGCTCTCTTTCACACCCAATCCGTCTTCAATGCTTGTCACACTAGACAGCCCTGAGTAGGTTGGCATGCAGCCTCGGCTCGCCCGTAGCCAGCTGGTCAGGGAGCTGCGCTGGAGGGCACAGGCTGGGCGCATCCACACGGCCCCTTTCTGCGGTGCTGCTGTTGAAATGCGTGGGCGGTTTTCTGCTCTGACTCTCCACATGGAAAAAGATTGCAGCTGCATTTTGCGAAGAGCTTAATCCCATTAGTGTGCACGAAGCATGGCCTAGAAATGCCTGCTGGATGTAAGCAGAGGGATGGTGTGTGTGGATGCTGACAGGCTGAAGAGAGGTAGGCAAGCAGTAAGGCCGTGGGCATGCACAGAAGCAAACTGACAGGCACCGAGAAAGTCTTTGGGCTATACAAATAGGCGCCTGCTACATTATACAGAGTTTTCTATGAATGGTATATTTGGATTTCAGTCTTTTTTTCTATTAAATTCCACTTTACTCACCTTTGTCCTAATTTTAATTTAGTGCTTTGTAATTAAACATGAAATGAAAACTGGAGATTGGAGCCTACTGTGGCAGAAGAGGAGGCAGGGATGAACTTTATGCATCAATTTCAATACAAATCAGACTGATGCATAAATTAAGAAAAACACGTTACCTCAAATTATGAGGTGCTACAAGAGGTGCTGAGAAGTGGAAGGAAAAGCTGCCTGAGCCCGGTAGGAAGAGAGATGGCAGGCATGATAGCAACAGCTTGTACTGCATCAGGAATCAATGTGGCATCCCAGTTTGAGCTATTTGATTTGGATTGCACCTACCCAGCAGATACTTGTAGGGTCTGGCTTTTCCCTTTCACTTTGGTGACATTTGGAGAGTTTGTCAATCTGACAAATTGCAGTGAACTGAATTACAGCATAGCCCCCTGCACACAGTGTTTTCTTGCCAGCTTCTCTTCTCCTCCTGGTTTGCCAAGCTCCCGGAATTCAGTTCTTCCTTAGTGGTCTCAAGAAATGAACCAAATAATTAAAACACACCCCTGAAATCCACACTTGTTTATAGCTAGTGCTTCCTCTGGGATCATTAGCAAGGTGTCTTTTATATATCTCTCTCTGTAAATTTGATCCTGAGATCTCAAAGGTAGTGGAAACAGCAGTGAGATTTTAGATTGCTAATTTTTAGAGGTAGGATTTATGTGTCAAAACAGCACTGAGGTTATTGCTTAGGAAACAATAATCAACTCTCTGGCAATATTACTTTTTAAACATGGAAATGAGATAATCTTTAGCAAAAAAACCGCCCCCCAAACCTCCGGCATTTAGCTAATTGGGTAGCAAGTAGTAATCATTCCACAAATGTTTTGGGAAATATGTGGTTCAATGAACCAGTGAGGTGAATAGTTGGCTTGTGACAATTCTTGGTGTCAAATGAAATGTGAACCTTTCCGTAGCCTCTGTTAATTTTACTATATTGAACCAGTCCCTTCCTTATGTTTTTCTTATTCATTTTGTCTTTCTGTCTGAAGCACCTGTTTTGATGCTTCTGGCAGGAGTTTCTTCTTGCTGGGGAGGCAGAAGGTATCTGTTGTATTTTTTTCTGCAGATACCTCCTCCTATGGATTACATAGTAATATTTTCTCTCTTTTATAAACTGATCATAGTAGTGGAAATTAATCCATATTCCTGTTAAGAGGATTTATTTCTGTGTCACTTTATTACTGTTTTTGTATTATCCAGTCACCTAATTTATACTGTCACGAAGATCTGCCGTTTGATAACTTGATTCCAATTAAACTATTTCAATTTAGAAGACTTTTAAGATCTAAATAACAATTAACTGATAAATGTGCAATATTTGTTAATCCCAAAGGTCTCTTTTACAGAGAGAATGGAAATGCAACACTGGAAATTTGAGGGGGGGGATGTCTGAGTAGCTCAAGAAACAGTGTTCTATTTGATGCTGAAATACTAAAGAGTCAAAACTTTTCTTCCCAAAGGGAAATATTCAGAGGACAGTGAGGGTCAACTAACTAGCATGGAGCGATGGAAAAGAGTGAGCGTGAAATTAAAGATTGAAAACAAACGATCCAGAAGACAACACTGAGAATATATATGTAGAAGAAATGGTCAGTAGTCCTTGTTTATGCAAACAGTACTGGAGCAATCTTCCCCACCCTCCCTATGAGTCCTGGCTATGGGGAGGTTCTCAGGAGTTGCACTAGATCAGGAAATCACCAGAGGAGTTGTGTCCTAATTTATGTGTTGAGTCACACTGTGGTACACTGGTGTTCTGGCTGCTGGTTATCCAGTTTAGCATCTCTTCTAGCATATCAGCTTTCCAAGAGATGTACCTGGGATTATTTTGTATGGTGCACAAGGCAGGGTCAGGGCAAGGAGGATGGCTGTGAAGTTCCAGTCTCACAAAGGTGATATGAGAGCTCCAGATGCAGTCAGGAGGTGGTATGGTTCCAGATTGAGACCTGGGAATTAGACGATGTTCCTGGATGCAATGGTGTATGTGTAATCTCTAAAAACATCATGTTATTTTGAGCTGGTGAGAGAGGAGATGCATCAGGAAGGGAAATAGGTGGCCTGAAGTCTTGGCAAGTCCTGAGCCCATTTCTTTTCCCACCATTTCCTGCTGGATCTCAGGCAACTCACATTCTCTGTGATAATGCATAGAGCTGTCCAGGTTGGACGAGACCTTGTAAGACCTCTAGTCTGGCCTGCTGCTGAAAGCAGGTCGCTAAGGAATTCAGACCATGTTGTTCAGGGCTTTAGTTGTGTCAGATCTTGAAAATTTCCAGGGACAGAGGTTCTCCAGTGTCTCTGGACAATTTGTTCCAATGCCTAATTATGATTAAGCATTGTGATTGTCATTTTCCCCCAACCCCCCACCCCACTTATATCCAGCTGGAACTTCCCCTGTTTCAACTTCCATGTAGGCATCGAAAGGCTGCTATTAGGTGCTCCCTAAAAGCTTCTCCAGGCTAAATAAGCTCAGCCTCACGTCACAGGGCATGTGCAATCTGATCACATTGGATGAGTCAAGATTGCTCAAGAGATACTTGCCTTAGTCCTCTTCCAAGAAGATAGTTCTCCTTTAACTCCCCTCTCTAAGCACAACAGCCTGGGAGACCTTGCTGGTGAAGGCTGAGATGGAGGAAGCATTGAGTACCTCAGCCTTATCTGTGCCCACTGTCACTAAATCACCCATCCTGTTCAGTAGCAGGCCTGCATATGTTTATTCTTTTAGTGCTACTGTAGCAGTAGAAGCTCTTGTTGTCCTCGATGTCCTTTGCAAGTTTCAACTCTAGCTGAGCTTTGGCTTCCCTGACATCATTCCTGAGTGCCTGGGCAATGTTTTAATATTTCCTTTGAGAGCCTTTGTCTGTCCCATCTGTTCATCCATCCATCCAAGCATCCCAGAACTCAGCTGGTGTGACTGATCTCGTAACGTCTCGGTGATTCCAGTGATGCCCTTGCTCTGAATCCAGATGTGGAGCTCTAGCTGCTCCTGTTTCTCTGGCTGCATGTGTTTGTGTACAGGAATTTGAGATGGCCTCTTTACACTTATTTTATCCTTCCCAAGGGGTCTCTTGCTCTTGTCACCTTGTCTCACCTACTTACCACCCCAACCTCCCTTGCTTAACTGCAAGCTGTTATCACCATTCCTTGATGTAGCTTGCTTGAAGTCTTCTTTAACAGTTGGCAAGCCTGTTCCTTCCCTGTAACATGAGGATGGTTGTACCTTTCTGTCTTACTGGCATATCATAATGATAAATACATGAAAAAATTGTGAGCAGAGCTGGCTGAAAGCAGCCTTGTGGGAAATGTGCATGTGATGAAAATCTTTATGTTAGAAACAAAGGTAGAAATGTAAATATTTGATGTGGAAGGATTTATTAATAACTGTTTTAAGATAAATGCAAATCTTTTATTAAAAACAGTCTTTGAAAATGTTGAAATTGAGGCAGGGAGCTCAGCTTCAAGACACCAGCTGCAGTGCACAACTTGAATGCTCTGTGTGGAGCCCCAGCAGGATGAAGGGAACTGGGAGACTGGAAGCTCTGGGAAGAGTAATGAACCTGGAAGCTTTGGACCCAATGGTTGCAGGGTTTCTGGGCTCCTCTCTCTCTGTCAAGCGGTAAATAAAGCTGGGACAGCCATACCTTCAGGGTTTCCTGGAAGCCCAAGCATGCTCTAGCCTAATAAAAGGGTTGGAAACAAGCAAGGTAAGGTTTTATTTGAACTTAGAATCATAGAATCGTTTAGGTTGGAAAAGACCTTTAAGATCATCCAGTCCAACCATTAACCTACACTACCAAGTCTACTCTAAACCAATCAAGGGTAGACTAGACTAAACCATGTCCCGAAGTGCCACATCTACCCGTTTTTTGAACTTCTCTTTGTTAATAAGAAACTCTTGAAAGCCTATATGTATTCATGAGATGTGTTAGTTCTAGCTACTCAGTATTTCCTGCCTGTTAAGTCAGAAGATTCCCCAACTGGTTGCTCAGATAATGCAGACTGTTGGGAACCCAGGAAATGTTGGTCCCTGTCATCACAACCAGAGATTATGAAAGACACTGAATGTTATGCCAACAGTGAGGGAGGGTGGCTACAGTGTAGTACATGAAGAAGCTGTTCCCCTTTTACTGTGCACAGACAGTAACCTCTTCATGAAGATAGCTGACTTTTTTTGATGACACTTTTCTTCAAGTGAGCTGACTGGAAGGCCCATCAGACTAGGGAACGTAGCATGCAACTGTGGTGCCCCCTTGAAGGACACTACAAACAATGTAAATACCTTTGAGCAATTGCTGTAGTCACTATTTCCTAGGATTGGCAACTTAAGGTGAAAGTGATTCAGAACAGTTCTGGTTCAGAAGGAAAGCTCACTATGGTGGGGCAAGTCTGTAGAAACACACTGAAATCTTTCTCCATATAGATATTTCTGTATACCTTTTGAGAAAGATTTTAAAGTCTAAATTTGTTATAAGGAGCCAAGACCTTCCAATACTCCTGTGAATACTTCTGCGAATACTACTGTGATTTATTCGTGTATAAAAGACTATGTTCAATTTTATCTTCTATGAAATTTTTGATCTTCAGTTATCTAGAAAACTGTAGTGAATTCCTGCATAGATTTAATGCTCTTGATTATAAGTGCCTAGGGAAAACCTGGACTTTGCTTAACATTTTCTGAGCAACACGTAGCACTTAACAGAAGCAGTGAGATTGAAGTGCTTTGATCTTCTACAGCTCAGGTCTGTGTGGCTCACCTGGCACTTAGTGGCAATCACGCCAAGTTCAGGAACTCCAATTTTTAACGGCACTGCTGGAGCATAACCTTTTACTCCTTTCATAGATACTAATTACATACAACTTAGCTGTGTGAATAGGGAAGGTTAAGTACATGGGCCTTGTTTCATTTTCTGTTACATTGATCTAAAATAGGCGTAAACATATTGAAATCAGTAGTAGTGACTGCTATATAAAACATATGTAATGATTACAGAATTAGGCAAATTTAAGCTGAAATTGTCCCCTCTTCTGGTTTAAGTAAAATGGATTGTCAGATGTGAACTCTGATTCAACAAAGGCAAAAGACTTCATTAGCACAGCACTTCAAAAGGTCTTTTCTTCTGATTCATGTTCAGTTTGGTTAAATCATAACAATTAAATCAAAGATCAATAAAGGCCTGTACCATTAGCATATTTCTTTTAACATATTGGATAAAAACAGATTTTCAAATAATGAATAAAACTGCTGTATGTTACATTAGTGTGACTTTATATCATATCAATGTCAAGCCTGTTAAATTTAATCTGATTAGGCTCACAAGGGCTGAGTTTCACAGTATTAAAAGCACCATCAGGAGCAGTAGTAGATTCTTATCTTCTATGGACTAGCCAGTGGACAAGATGAAAGGTATATTCTCTTATTAAAATGGACTACATTTTTACTTTACAAGTATCAGTCACTGATTATTTATGCCATTATCAGAAGGTCTTGCATTGTAGAATGAAATGAAAAGTGTCCACATCACTATATTGTCATGTACAAATTGTTGGAAGGTTTTGCTAATGCCCTCAATACAGTTAGATTTTGAAAACATACCTTTCTTTAATGGAAGGTTGATTACATACACATTCTGTGTAGTAAAAGACTTTTTATGTACATCACACAGATTTTTTTAATAGGTTATTTCTCCAAGAACTGAAATTTACATTCTTCTGTCTCCTGCTGCAGCCAGATCAGAAGCCCAAAGAGATTTGAGATGAGAAGAATTTATACTCTGTATTTTTTTGTGGGTTTATTATCCTACAGAACCTTACCCTTTTTTTTTAAAGAAAGAATATTAATCCAGCATTCTGAATAAATTTCCCATCTCTTCAGCTTAATTGGAACAAGGGTCTTCAGGTTATTTTTCACATGTAGTCAAACACTGCTATGTGGTTTTGAAAAGTCACTTCAATTCAGGGAGACAGTATTTCCAAATATATGAGAGATTTGATCAGTAAGATGGTAATCAAAAAGAGTATCTTTTGTACTTCTATACCAGTCTACCCTCCTAAGATCATAGAGCCCTTTGAACATCAAAGGAATGAAGCCTATAAAATGTATCAAGTAGGTAACTTATTATTTTCATTTAATAAATAGGGAAATTAAGGCATACAAATTTGTAACCATTTTTTAAATGTCCACTGGAGTTTTTTGGGGCAAAGATTTTTTCCCAGGCTCTGGGTTCAGAACGTTTTCCAGCATTTAATTATGTTTAGCCCTTGAATTTTCAATTCCATGTAGTCATCTGGAAGAGTTAGCATTTTTTGTGGTGCCTTGGTCACTGTGTGTACCTCATTCTCTGATCACTCCACTTTGTTTGTGCAGGTCCTCCATGACCTGTATTGTAGCTCAAAGAAGCCCTCCACTCAGCAGCTTGCTGCCAGGGCCCATTGACACAGGCACGGCATTTTGCTGCTGTTTGCTATTATTCCTTCTGTGGTTTTTTGCTGTTCTTTTTCTATCCTTCTTCCTTGGCTATTCATTTTCGTTATCCAATTTAAATTTAGGCTTTTACTTTTTGCTTTTACTTCTTCCTTCTCCTCAAACAAAGGTAGATATCCCAGACTTCATCCTCCTACAGAAGGAAGACATGGGGTCTAGAAATGATGTTGTGCATGTGAGGTTATGCTGGAAGAGGGGGGTCAGGTTTTGCTACCAGGAGGATTTCCTACCAGTAGTGCTAGAAGGGGATGGTTATAGCAGCATATTGGTTCAAGATTTAGGGCAGTAAGTGTATGGTCAAGGGCTTGTCAAAAAATATCTCACTTGAGATTATCAGGTTGAAAGCTTTGACTAAGAATTCATCGTGGTGCTGCATGTAGTTTGGCCTTCATGTAAGGCCTGTCATGGTAGAGGAAACCTGGGACACTGGCTTGTCATTCCTATCCGAGGTCAAGAACAGTGATCTAGGTGAAGTCCGTGCAATGGAATCAGGAAACTCCTTCCTTCCTCTGTCACCACCTTCCTCAGTCTTCTTGCCACGGTTCTTGACTACCTGGAAGCCTAACATTGGTGACTGCTTTGCTTTGTACAGTTGCTTCAACCCTAAGAGAAGGGAGAAGGGGGCATGAAAGCAACAGACTGTGAACGCAAGCATTTTCCAAAGGTGTCCCAGCCATTCTTGCTGCTGCAGACCACCTACAGACAGTATAGTGTACTGAGTTTGTTAAAAAGAAATTTCCCTTGTTTGGCATCAGCTGGAGAGAACTTCTGTGCAGAAGCCGGCTACATCCCATCAGTCACTCTGGTTAACAGCATGCTGCAACTATTGTGTTGTTTGTGTACATTGTGATTGCAGTTCTGGGAGGAAAAATTGCTTTGAACAGCATCCGCTTTCATTTCCTGCCACTGGCCTGGTGTCATGGTGTTACTGTCAAAGTGCAAATGCAGTTACATTTATTCAGCTTACATGGGAAAAATCAGTGCAGCACTGTCTTCCCCCTGTTCCTTTTTGCTTTTTCAGAACTTTCTTGGCTATAGTGTCCCCTTCTCCACCTTCTCCACCTTTCACTAGCCTTGGAAAATGTCTACCTGTTGTCAGGCCACATTGGCATTCCCAAGAGTCCAAGCAGTCATCAGCAGAACTATTCCAGTGATATGGTGGATGAAAGGAGAAAGGCTGGAAGAAACAGGTACTTTCTGGTAAAACAAAGCAAGATAGGAACCTCTTAATTCTTCACATAGACGGGCCCCAGGGTGCGCAAACAATTGTAAGTCAGCATGAGACCAGTGTATGTTGGAGATATCTTCCACTAATAGCCATTAGAACTTACCCTTCCAGTCCCTACCTGAACATAGAATCCATGGCGTGTCACTGAGCCCACTGAGAAGAGGGCACAGAGGCAAACTCCAACAGCAATGAGAATTCCATGAAGCTTATAGAAACATAGAATACTTCAGGTCAAAAGGGACCTCAGGAGATCTCGAGTCATTTATGGAGTTAGACTGCATTGCTCGGGGCTTTATGCAGTTGGACGGAGACTCCACAACTTCTCTGAACAATCTGTTCTAATGCTTGACTGTCCTCATGGTGAAAATGTTTTTCTCAATATCCAGTCTGATACGAACTCTCTTGTTTCAGTTTATGCCTGTTACCTTTCACTCTTCTGCCATGGATCGCCTAGAGCCTTCTCTTCTCCAGACTATAGAAGTCCAGCTTCTCCTCGCAGAGCATGTGCTGCAGCCCCTTCATCATCCTGAACCTCCACTGAACTTACTGCAGTTGATCAACATCTCTCTTCTATTGGAGGCCCCCAAACTGGATGTGGTATTCCAGACGTGGTCTAATGAATGCCAAGTGAGATAATCACTTTGCTCAATCTACTTGCACTGCTCCTGTTAATACACCCCAGGAGGCTGTCTGCGTTTTCTGCCGGGGCACACTGTTGGCTTATGTTCAGCTTGCCATCTGCCAGGACCTTCAGGTCTTGTTCAGCAAAGCTGCTCTCCAGCCAAACAGTGCCCAGCCTGTATAGTTGCAGAGGGTTCTCCTGTTGCAGGTGCAGGACTTTACATGTGTCCTTGTGGATTTTCAGAAGGTTCTTGCTGGTCCACTCCTCTAAGCTGCGTAGGTCCCTTTGAATGGCTGCTCCTTGTGGATTTTCAGAAGGTTCTTGCTGGTCCACTCCTCTAAGCTGCGTAGGTCCCTTTGAATGGCTGCTATGCCCTTGAGCATACGGTCTGGTTCTCCCTCCTGCCCTGTCAATTTGGTGTCATCTACAAACTCTATGACAGCACCTCCTTCAGGCGACTGGTAAAGTTAATGAACAGAGTAGGCCCAATGATAGACCCCTGCAGTACTCCACTTGTTACTTGCCTCCAGGTATAGTACTACCCAATAACCCTTAAGCTGAACCATCCAAACAGCTTTTTCCCTCTAGTTGTCCAGTTATCCAGACTGTAACATCCCAACTTGGATACAAGATTATTGTGAGACAGCATGTCAAAAAGCTTGCTAAACTCAAAGTGAGGGACATCCACTTCTCTCCCCTCACAACAAATCTAGTCATTTTATCATAGAAGGCAATCGGATTGGTTAGACATGATTTTCACTTTGTAAAAACCGTGCTGACCGTTCCTAATCACCATCTTCTCTTTCATGTGCCCAGAAATGTGCTCCCAGAGGCCTTGGTCCATGACTTCTCAAGGGATTGTAGTGAGGCTGACCATGCCCTTTTTGAAGATGGGTGTAACATTTGCCTTCATTTGCACTCATTGGGGACTTTCCCCAACCTTTCAAAAATTACAGTAGCCTCACTACAATATTGGCCAGTTCTCTCAGGACTATTGGGTGCAGCCTATCTGGTCCCATGGACTTGGATGGATTGAATTGTAGCAAATCGTCTCTGACTTGACTGCTGGTAGTTCTCCTTGAACCCTGCTTTTCAGCCCAGATGCCCAAGAGACCTTGTAAGTGAAGGCTGAGGCAAAGGCGGCACTATGTAGCTCAGCTTTTTCTGTGTCCACTGTCACTAAATAGCCTACCCCATTCAGCAATGGTCCCATACTTTCTTTGTTCAGCCTTCTGCTACTAATGTAGTGGTAGAAGCTCTTCTTATTACCCTTCACATCTTTTGCAAGTTTCAACTCTGCTTGAACTTGGCTTCCCTAACTCCATCCCTGTGTGCCTGTGCCGTCTTTCTGAATTCCTCATTTGTTGCCTATCCCTGTTCCCACCTCCTGTAATGCTGTTTGATTGTGCTGGGGCTCAGTTGTGAGTTCTCTTTTCACACTACCCAGTCTCCTGATAAGTCTACTTGACATCCGATGTATTGCACTTGTGCTTGGAGGATGCTATACATAAGGCCTTGGCAGCTTTCCTGAGCTATTTTACACTTCAGAGCTGTCTCCCATGGAATCCTACCTGTCAGCTGCCTGAAAATCCAGTTTGCTCTCTTAAAGTCCAAGGTCTGTACTGTCCTACTTACCTGCCTTACTCCCCTCAGGATCTCAAAGCCCACTATTTCATAGTCACTACAGCCAAGGCTGCCACTGATAATCACATCCACAACTAATTCTTCCTTCTTTGTGAATATCAGATCCAGCTGTATGTCACCCTTGTTTGGCCCATTTAGTTCCTGTGTAAAGAATTTATCCCTGGCATCCTCCAAAATTCTGTATTGCTTACATCCCATTGTGTGGCCCTTCCAGCAGATGTCAGAGAGGCTGAACCCCCCAAAAAGTACTGAGAAGTCTGATCCAGAGACTTCCATGTTAGAGGAAGACTTCATCCACTTTCTCAACTTGATCAGTTGGTCTGTTACAAGGTCCCACCACAGTATGATCTTTATTGACCTGTCTTCTGATCCTGACCCACAAGTTCTCAACCAGCATGTCATGTATCCATAGGAGAGCTCCATACATCCAAGCTGCCTCTTCACATAGAGGACAACTCTCTTGTCCTCTTCCCTTGCATCATTCTGGAAAAGCTTCTGTCCATCCCTCACATTACTGCTGGCATGCAAACTGTTCCACCACATCTCAGTTGTTCCAGTGATGTTGCAGTTCTGCATGTAGTGCTCTAGGTCTTCATGCTTGTTTCTCAAGCTGTGGACATACATTTGAGATGGGTGTACTTTTGCTCTATCTTATAATTCGTGACATGTCTCTTGTTGCCATCCATTTGCATAATTTCCTTTCCACTACCAACCTCTGTTTCCTCACCTAGCTGTGGGTCATAACCTCCATTTCCCAATCTTTCTGGTTTAAAGCCCTTCTTACCAGGATAGCCAGCCTTTTGACAAAGATGTTCTTGCCCTATTTCATCAGGTGTGTCCTGTCACTCCCCAGCAGTCTTCAATCCTCAAATAACATCCTGTCTTTGTAAAAGCCAAATCCCCGCTTGACTGCCTATAAGAGTGGGTTAAAGTGTTCAGAAGCATACTGGACCAGACCACTTCTCGGTCTGGATGGGTCACAGCATAGCATACAGCAGGTGAACAGCAAGTGTGGGAAGGGCTTTGTCTTTGTACTCAGGCATCATCCACTTTCCTAGAGGACTACCTGAATCAGCAAGAGGTGCTCAGTTCACTCACTAATTAGAGTTGCTTATAAAGTCCCAGCAGACAAGGGCATTTACCATGGTGTCCTTCATATACTGTGCATAAATTGACTCTTCCCTTTCCTTCCCTTGCCTGTGCTTGCTTAACTCCTCTCTCTGTGATCTGAAGCATAGGCTGCTGCTGAGCTGAATGTGTTGAAAGGGCCTTGCCACTCAATGGCCTAATCCTCTTAGAACACAGGCAACAAATGAACAAGTCTCTCTGAGGCTTCTCATTCCACTGCTGAAAATGTAGACCTCGGCGTTGAGTGCACTGTAGGGAGCAGATAAGCAGTGCATTGTATTGTGTGTTTTCAGAAATCTGCAGGGATTGATACACATGTTCTCTCCACAGGGTTCTCAGGTGGAGAGACACTGGCTGCTGCCCTGTTACCATGACCAGTCCTTCAGCCCAGGGCCGAGAGGTAAATGGATACTGGTGACCCTATCCTGTCAGGGACCCTGAATCAGAACTGGTCTGTTGACTTGCACCTGGTCTGCAGTGGGAGCACCGCTTCCACTAAGGGTGTGTCTGTTGACCATGTGGGAACTAGGTAGCAGAGCAGCCACTCCTAATGGAGTAGCACCAGCAGTCCAAAGGGAAGGAACAGGACTGATAAATCCTTTAAGACCATGCAAGAGCATGCTTTGTGAGCCTCCAGCCCCAGAGATTCCTTTTTGTGTGGAGGAACCATCAGAGCCAATGAGTTTTCTGCCATTAGAAGAACACTTCCCTCAGACTTCTGCTCCAGAGGCCCCAGTGTCACGTTTTGTCCTGGAGAAGTCACTTATTCCATATGGACCCCATTGCAACTTCTAGATCCTATGCCACTAAAGACATCGATAAGACCAACGTGCAGCAGATGGATGAGGTTTGTGGTGTGCATTGGAGGTGTCCACGCCATTTGCGTGCAATGCACATGGAAGGGCTCTTGAGCCACAGTGCAGTGGAGACATGCCCGATCTGGATAGTGTTCTAGACCAAATTAATGATCCCCAATCTCCCACTAACCGCCAGTGAGACATAGCAAATTGACTGCAGGAGTTTGGGCCCCGTAGTTCACTCCAGAACATGTAGTAAAGACATACATACCCAGCGAGGAGCATATGTTTAGCTGAACATTTGTTTTTCATAATGCTTGAGAGACCTGATATTGCCTGAAACCTACTTTGAACTACAAATAACTCTGCAGTGGGGAAATTAGGCAACAAACAAAATCTGAACCAGATCTTTTGCAGCATGTGCCTTATAACAGGAGTACAATCAATCTGTACATAGTACTTGTACTCATCAGGTACTAAGCAGAGAAGTATCTACATAAGGTTGGACTCTCAAACTTTTAAAGAAAATTATGCTTTTTTGGGGGTGATGGCGATAAGGGCTCCACCTACACTAGAGTTAAGTGTTCTCTTATAATAGGACATTGCTCATATGTGGCTTTGAAAATGCTTCAGTTCCTCTGTGAATGCAGAGGTTCAAATCCCTTGAAGCCATGGTATGACAGTCTCGTCAGCTAGCAGTCCACAGCTCACAGCTTCCTGACTCAACTGACTCTGGAAAAATGTGATCTCAGACTAATTAAATAGACAGCTGCAGCCTTTCACAAGTTGCAGTAACATATTGCCCTTTGCTGTTTCCAGGGCTTTCAGGAGGAGTATTGTAACTCACATGGACTTTAGCGTAGCCCATATGCACACACTGAAATTAAACAACCCTTCAGTTGCCAGGTTTTTACATATATAATCATGTGCAATGAAAATGTGATTGGGGACTTCAAAGCCAAAAGAAAGTTTAAGGTAAAAAATAAAAGGAGTGCAGAAGGTATGAGGAAGACAGCCTGTATTTAAAGTTACCTTATGCCATTTTACCTATCAACATTTGCACAGGAATTCTGAATCAAATTAGTCTTTATACAAGTCCCCCCAAAATAGTTGGATTTATTCCAGGTATTTTATTATCTGCTGAGGTACCTGCCAGCTGAGAATGCATTGTCAGAGATCACCTTCATATATCCTCAAGGAAACTCCATTCTCTTGGCCTTGGGAGAATATATGCAACAAAACATTGTTGTTAAATCAGTTGTTAAATGGCTGGATGCTGCTTTCATCTTGTGTCTGAGAAGAACAGTTGAAGGTTGAGCATCTTTAAAGGAATTTGAGAAAACAGGCATTCATCATTTGGCAGACTGTATCTCAATTTACTATATCTGACAGATGAAAGATACACATGGAGTGACAGTAATTACCCTGGGGTAAACATCCTTAATTTGTGAGTCCCTCTGAGAAATCTTTGTGGTGTGACTGAAGAAGTTTGCAACTGTCCGAAGTAGTGAGATACCTATACAATATATATATATTTAAATACAGATTTTTAAATTTTTTAGAAATAAATATATATTTAGTCACCTACCTATTCCTGAGAGAAATTACACATAGGAATTCAATAGAGATACTATTGCCATAATAGTAAAAAAAAATGCAGTATGTGGCAGGTTAACTAACCTATGTATATTATTTCTGCCTGATGAGGGGGCAGAACTTGTACTAACAGTGACATTTTTTGGGTGTTGGTAGACAGCCGGCTGAACATGAGCCAGCAGTGTGCCCAGGGGGCCAAGAAGGCCAACAGCATCCTGGCTTGTATCAGGAATAGTGTGGCCAGCAGGAGCAGGGAGGTGATTGTCCCCCTGTACTGGGCACTGGTGAGGCCACACCTGGAATACTGTGTCCAGTTTTGGGCCCCTCACTACAAGAAAGACATTGAGGTGCTGGAGTGTGTTCAGAGAAGGGCAACAAAGCTGGTGAAGGGTCTGGAGCACAGGGCTTATGAGGAGCGGCTGAGGGAACTGGGGTTGTTTAGCCTGGAGAAGAGGAGGCTGAGGGGAGACCTGATCGCTCTCTACAACTACCTGAAAGGAGGTTGTAGTGAGGTGGGTGTTGGTCTCTTCTCCCAAGTAGTTAGCGATAGGATGAGGGGAAATGGGCTCAAGCTGCGCCAGGGGAGGTTTAGGCTGGAAATTAGGAAAAATTTCTTCATGGAAAGGGTGGTCAAGCATTGGAACAGGCTGCCCAGAGTCACCATCCCTGGAAGTGTTCAAAAACCGGGTAGCTGTGGCACTTCGGGACATGGTTTAGTCTAGTCTACCCTTGATTGGTTTAGTGTGGATTTGGTTGTGTAGGTTAATGGTTGGACTGGATGATCTTAAAGGTCTGTTCCAACCTAAACGATTCTATGATTCTATGATTCTATTCTATGATTTTCACAGTCTGCAACATCTAATATTACAGTATAACGTATCTATGACTCAGACCCTCTTGCACACTACATAACTTAGGTTTTATATGAAATGTTCACCAATGTTTCACTTTCACATTGGTATTTGTTCTTCTATCCAGGGGTGTATCACTCAGACATCCTGTGTCTGTGATTAAGGGGATCTTTAGCCACCGCATCGGCTGACAGCAGAATTGACTGCCTTGGCAATTGTGTAATAGTACAATTTTATTTCCACTTTTGATTTAGTCAAAGTAGGATTAGGGATCAGCATTAAAATTAAGTGCCTGGCTGCTGCAGACAGCATTCCCTGAGAAGCTGCCATGGCTTTCTTCATTTAAAAGCATATTCTGAAAAGAATCTTTAGATTTCACAGTGCACTTATTATGGAGAGCAATATCTGAGGGTATCTGAGGACTGTATAACTGCTACCAGACTTGACATTGTTCTTTATAAATTTAGATAAGTACAAATAAAGCTGTCAGAAATTATTTACATCAATGAAGTGATAGAATTATAGCAATTGTTGTACCTTCAGATATAGCAGCATTGGTGTGAAAAACAATCGAGCGTGACAACTCCAAGTCAGACAGCAGAAGTGAGAAGGATGGAGTCCACCCAAATGCACCAGCTCTGCAGGCTGCCCCCACACACTTAGACCTCTCTTAATCCTTTCCCAAAATGAGCACAACTGGAGCAGGACTGTACAGCTCTTACATGATATGAGGAGACTGTTTTCCTAGCTCAGAGTATAAGTACACAGAGGCATTGTTTGAGGCACTTCATGTAAGCCTCAGTGGTCCCAGATCTCCATTTAAAGCGTAGAGAGGGTGGTAGCTACATGCAGTCTGACTGTGGGTAGGGCTTTGACTTCCATTCTGCAATCTCAGCATATTCCCCATTATACACACACACACGCACACACACACATATGCACATGCACACAGCAATTACAGGACTGAAACTCATCCTAAAGTAGGAACGCTACTTGGCAGACATCAGGCTGTCAGGTTTCCTCCTTTGCAATGCTTTTTAAGAGATGGACAGACAGCCATTTTTCAGACTCCCTTCATTTGGCAGCATAAACAAAAAACTCAGCTCTGATAATCTTTGGCTCTACTTCTAAGATGGTTACTACAGTTTCTAATTGAAGTGAGCCAACTGCTGATAGGCAGAGTTAATCCTCGTGTCCATGCTTTTGGGGATATACAGAGCTGCTGAGCTGTGCATCTTTCAGAGGGAATGCTATAAAGGTGTTTTAATAACCATTTGTCACGCAGCCCAATGTTGCATAGACACTCAATGACAGAGTGTTTGTTTAAAATAAAAACTTTTTTTTTTAATCTTATCATAAGGTAACTCTCACATGGGGGATCAAATCTCGCAGAATGGTTGCTTTCTGTCCCGTGCCAACAGGAGTCTCCACTGCAATGGTCATACAGGTTCTTTGTTACAAGCTATCCCACCATCCTGCAAGACCACACATTATCCGTCCCTGTTACCCTACCTGCTGCAATGGGCAGATGTTGCAGGCTGTATGTAGCATCGGTTTGCAGTGGTGACCTGCCTGGTGTGAGACCATTACCTACCATCTACCAAAAATGGTTCCAGCCTGCCTTGAAGTAAGTGAAAACCGTATGGTGGAAAAACACAGCCGTGGGCAACCCATGCCAGAGCAGGAACACTGAGAAAGAGAGCAGCAGAGACCGTGACATGCAGCGCGGTGGAAACCATTACACACAAAGCGTGTCAGGAATCATGAAGTGCAGCCCGGCAGAAACAGTTACATGCAGGGCAGCAGAAAGCCATCACATGCACTGCTTCCACTTCCTACACCGCTTCCACTTCCTATGCTGCCTGTCCTGTTGCCAGAAGGAGCTTTGATGGACAGGTTGTAATTGCGGCAAAAATAAGGGAAGTTGAGGCTGGGAAGGAGGGAGCATGGAGTTTCATGTAAGTGTTTGTCTAGCTGTTTGTGTTCTTCTTGCCCTCGATATCCAAACTGGGAATCAGAACCTTGTGTGGCCTGGCAATAAATTAACTCAAGTAAAATTTTCCTGACTCTGGACTGTTTTGTCCGTGACAGCTACATACAAAACTGGTTTAAATATCTTAACTGTGTACAAAAGACTGTCCTACATGAGTATTTTTGCATCTGCAGGTACAGTTTGTACTGATGGTTTGCAAATGTCTTATCTATGTACAACTTGATCCCTTCTGCAACTGCCGAAGCAGCAGAATTGTGTGAGAATCTCAGGGATGCTCCACCCAGGATGTTAATCAACACATACACATTTAGGCATACAAAGGAGATGAGCTCCAGTAGGAGCTACCTGGGGGAATATGTAGAACTGTCCAAAATTCCCATCTGGAGAGCTCCTATGTGTCAATTAATTATGGAGGTGGTGAGGAGTTCAGACCTGCTTTTAAGGCAGTCTGTTGTCTCAAACCAGCCGTACTGTCTCATCTGTGCTGATGACAAGCTGGGGTGTTCCTGGACCACCCAGGGAATTAATGACTTAAGTGCACTGGGTATGCGGAGGGGCACAGCCCTGATACCCAGCTTTGCCACAGTTATAACTATAGGACAGACTTGAGTTTCATACTTAGAACTTATGTCTGACAGCTCTTACCACTCCAAGATATTTTCCTGGTCTTCAGAATTTGGAAATATCTGTTCTTGGATTACTGATTGAAAGAATTTATTCAAATTGAACACACTTCCAATTCATTCTGGATCATAAAACTTCCCAGGAAAAATTGTAATATTGTCCAAAGTAATCAATCAGTTTTGCAGATAAGCTTTTATTTATCCAAATCTATGACTTAGCTCTACCATTTTAAAGGAATCACTGGCCTCTGTCACATTTGTAGCAAGACAACCTTATAATGAGTTGTAATTGGGTGTAAATTATTATGGCAACCATTACATTAACCTTAACTTTTCTTCATCTTGATACTTGCCATCAGTGGATTTCACTATTTGCATGTTGTCATGCACCGGGGCACAACAGGTACATTCATCAAGCAGTCAAGGCTAACAGAGAAAGCAAGGTGGCCTCACAAAACCTCTTGAGATTACGCTCAGCTGATTTCTTTTGCAAAGGTAAATAGGGGTTGCATTGTGGCTCTGTTTCTTCTGCTCTCCAGGTCCCCAGAGACACTTTGTCTTTCTGAAGTGCTGTTTTCCCCATCCCCAAGAATTGTCCAGGCCAACTCCAGACCTACTATGTGGAACGCTGAGCTGCTGAGGTCCTCTGAGCTATGTTAGACCATAGTGTTCAGAATCCGTAGTTTCAATACAGACTTTGAGAAGGGTAGTGGATTTGTCAAGAATTGCTTCAGGGAAATGTTTCTATTACCTACACTACCTCATGCAGTCTCCCTTTCCCTCAATAAGGAGAAAAAAGCTGCCCAAGGGCCACATCTCCAGCAGAGTGTCCACAGGCAGTTTAGCCTGTGTTTTACCAAATCAAACAGCTCTCAAATGGATGTAGGAGGCCTAGATTGGATGACAACGTGGCAGGGGATGTTTTGATGCAGAAACGAGAAGCAGCTACTCCCAGCAACCCCAGCAGTAGAGTTGCAGCAGCCTCAGCAGTGCCTTGAAGGGTGTCTTCTCAGCCAGTCTGGTCAGCAGTTGCTGTAATACAACATCTAGTCTCCTCAAGCTGGGGAGGAAAAAAGAGGAAACCATATTGCTGAGAAATGGGTTTTGAAATAGTAGAGAAAAGTATTTGATAACAGCCTGATGTCAGGGCAGTCTGCATCTGGGGCTTTCACTTCAGGTTTAGGTTTCTGGGGATGAAGAACTATAACTCCCTGTGTGTGTAAGTGAATAGTGCCCAGCTGAGTGTGGCTTCACTCCCAACTGAACACCGCTGAAATACCAATGAATAAATAATAATCATCTCCAGCTTAATAACTGTCTGTGGGAATGGAGCACAACACTGTTTAGTTTCGACCAGCAGTAACCCTGAACAAATCAGTACCATCTGGTCTCAGCTCAGAGCTTTCCTGATCGGCATAAAATAAAATAGATGCAAAAGTTTCAGAAAATAACAGCTACTCCCAGAATTGTCAGACTAGCATCGTATGTCAGTCTTTCTTTACAGCAATGCCCCCAGGTCTGTGCCCACCGTTACTTGGGAGTGACAAGGTCTGGATCTCAGGCAATCTGAGGCTCAGGCCTCAGTTCTGGCTCTTTGCTGTAGACTAAAGCCTCGGGTGTTGCATGGAGAAGCCTGCTCTGGCTTGAATGGAGGCGGCGTGGGCGACGGGGTGCCACGGGGTGGGCTGCCCGCCCTGTGCTCAGCTGTGCAGGCTGCGGCATGGTACCTGCTGGCCCAGCTGGCCTGACAGCCAGGAGGAAACTGGCTTAGGAGCATCATCGCTGCCTGTAGACCACAGTGGGGACAGTAGAGGGGATGTTTCCTGTCATAAATGTGTGCACAAGGCAAATGATTTATGGTAGGAGAGTTTTTTCAGGGAGGAAGAGAAAGGATGTGCTGGAGCTGAGGGCTTTTCCCTTTTCCCTGGGACTCAGGGAAAAAAGGAGAGTCTACCACCTTTGGAAGAAGGGGCAGGCAAGTCAGGAAGAGTACAGGGATCTTGTTAGGTCATGCAGAGAGGAAATTAGAAAAGCAAAAGCCCAGCTAGAACTCAATCTGGCCACTGTTGTAAAAGATAATAAAAAATGTTTTTATAAGTACATCAACAATAAAAGGAGAGCCAAGGAGAATCTCCATCCTTTGCTGGATGTGGGGGGGAACATTGTCACTAAGGATGAGGAAAAGGCTGAGGTACTTAATGCCTTCTTTGCCTTTGTCTTCAATAGCCAGACCAGTCGTCCCCAGGGTATTCAGCCCCCTGAGCTGGAAGACAGGGACGGGGAGCAGAATGGAGCCCTCATAGTCCAGGAGGAAGCAGTTAATGACCTGCTACGCCACCTGGACACTCACAAGTCTATGGGGCTGGATGGGATCCACCTGAGAGTATTGAGGGAGCTGGCAGAGGAGCTCACCAAGCCACTTTGCATCATCTATCAGCAGTCCTGGTTAACAGGGGAGGTCCCTGATGACTGGAGGCTTGCCAATGTGACGCCCATCTACAAGAAGGGCCGGAAGGAGGACCTGGGGAACTACAGGCCTGTCAGCCTGACCTCGGTTTCGGGAAACATTATGGAGCGGTTCTTATTGAGTGAACTCAACAGACAAGCACAGGTCAACCAGGGAATCAGGCCCAGCCAGCATGGGTTTATGAAAGGCAGGTCCTGCTTGACCAACCTGATCTCCTTCTATGACCTGGTGACCCGCCTGGTGGATGAAGGAAAGGCTGTGGACGTCATCTACCTGGACTTCAGCAAAGCCTTTGACACCGTCTCCCATAGAATTCTCCTTGGGAAGCTGGCAGCTCATGGCTTGGATGGGCGTACTCCTTGCTGGGTAAAAAACTGGTTGGGTGGCCGAGCCCAAAGAGTAGTGGTGAATGGAGTTAAGTCCAGTTGGCGGCCGGTCACGAGCGGTGTTCCCCAGGGCTCTGTTTTGGGGCCAGCCTTGTTTAATGTCTTTATCAATGATCTGGATGAGGGGATTGAGTGCACCCTCAGTAAGTTTGCAGATGACACCAAGTTGGGTGGGAGTGTCAGCTGAACATGAGCCAGCAGTGTGCCCAGGGGGCCAAGAAGGCCAACAGCATCCTGGCTTGTATCAGGAATAGTGTGGCCAGCAGGAGCAGGGAGGTGATTGTCCCCCTGTACTGGGCACTGGTGAGGCCACACCTGGAATACTGTGTCCAGTTTTGGGCCCCTCAATACAAGAAAGACATTGAGGTGCTGGAGCGTGTTCAGAGAAGGGCAACGAAGCTGGTGAAGGGTCTGGAGCACAGGGCTTATGAGGAGCGGTTGAAGGAACTGGAGTTGTTTAGCCTGGAGAAGAGGAGGCTGAAGGGAGACCTTATCGCTCTCTACAACTCCCTGAAAGGAGGGTGTAGTGAGGTGGGTGTTGGTCTCTTCTCCCAAGTAGTTAGCGATAGGATGAGGGGAAATGGGCTCAAGCTGCGCCAGGGGAGGTTTAGATTGGATATTAGGAAAAACTTCTTCATGGAAAGAGTGGTCAAGCATTGGAACAGGCTGCCCAGAGAGGTGGTGGAGTCACCATCCCTGGAAGTGTTCAAAAAACGGGTAGATGTGGCACTTTGGGACATGGTTTAGTAGGCATGGTGGTGTTGGGTTGATGATTGGAATGATGATCTTAGAGGCCCTTTCTAATCTTAATGATTCCTAGTTTTTACTTTCATTATAAATAATGCAGCCACCAAGCCAGGAAACATGAAACTGCTACTCTACCCTTAATTGGTTTAATGTGGACTTGGCAGTGTTAGGTTAATGGTTGGACTGGATGATCTTAAAGGTCTGTTCCAACCTAAATGATTCTATGATTCTATGATTCTAAAGGAGGAATTGTCCTGAACAGGAACTGTTGGCTTTTTACAGGCATTTAGGGAATCATGAGAGGAGGGCATGATGACAGCAATAACCCATCTCAAGTGACTGCACAGGCAGGCTCTTCAGCTGGGGATGGAGCAGGCACTGAGGGAGCAGCCACAGGCTCCAGCAGTTGGGAGGGAGGACTTGAGACAAGAAGAGGAGAAAAGGAAAGCCTGTGTGAGGGAGCAGGCTTGTGCAAGGTGTTGAGGGTGTCTGTAAAAGAGTCTGGAGCAGGATGGGATGGTATGGAGGAAATGTCAGGTTTTAGGAAAGGAAAAAGAGAAGGAGAGATTAAAGGTAACTACTAATTCATCCTCTCTCCCCATCAAAGCTATATGATGCTTCCTCCCCTTATCTCTGAGCCAAGCCCTGCTTCTCCCCTCCCTGTCCTGCCCTACTTCTTTCTCCTATTTTTGACTTTTATTACTGTTCTTCCTCCTCCCCCCATCCAGGCCCTGTGCACTCTCTCTGCATGAGTTAAGCATTTACTGAATGCATCAGGCAGGGGTAGCTTGGGGGTATGTTGGTGAGAGTGGGGTCTGTAGCCCTCTCTAAAATCTCCCCAAGCCTTATTTCACTGTTGGGCTAATCATGGCCAGTGCATGTGCCAGCACTGGACATGACACCACAATGCCCTGGAAGAAGATGCACAGCACTGGGAGGTCACTGTGCCTGTGCAACAGCCCCCAGTCGGGATTTCCCAGGGGGCCTTCAAGTTTGTGGAAACAAGTGTGTGGCAACTTGGGCTGAGCATGAAAAACAGCAGGTAGGAGTCGGTTACAAGGTCTCAACCCTTTGAATGTCCTGCAATGTCATTTGTGAGACAAGTGGTGGGAATTTATTGGATACCTGTGGGCTTCGGGTTTGAGCAAAGCAGATTTTTTGAAATCCCACAAGCTAAAGAGCAATGTCAATACAAATGGGAAGTATTGAGCATTTTGCAAAGCCCTTCCATCAGCACCAGTCTCCCTTTCTGGGTTCCTTTAGCAGCTGCATGCTGCATCCACCCAGCCCCCGCTCTCCCCGCTTCTCAGAGAGACCTTACTGATTTTAGAGGTGCATGGGCAGAAACCTGCTAGGAGGGGGCAGGGGTTTGCCCTTTTTTGCAAACCCAGCTTTCAAAATCAGTGATAGCCACCTTTTACAGCATGCAGGAGCCATGATTAGCACTCCAACCAGGCAGAGGCTCAGACGAGGGGAGGAAAGTTTTGGGGCCAAGGAGGGCCCGAGAATGAACATATTTGCCAAAATACATCCAGTTTTGGTTTAGCGCAGCAAGATTGTGAAT
Source organism: Pelecanus crispus (assembly GCF_030463565.1). Taxonomy (NCBI): domain Eukaryota; kingdom Metazoa; phylum Chordata; class Aves; order Pelecaniformes; family Pelecanidae; genus Pelecanus; species Pelecanus crispus. Next base: position 16,146,293 of record NC_134643.1, read on the forward strand.
TGACATACTTCCCCTCCCAGCACAGAGGTGCCACAAAGGCACACAAAGGGTTTGTGGCAGAAAGTGTTTCTGCTTGGCCATCTGGGCTCCTGTGCCTGAGAGGGGATTTGGCTAACCCTGAACATGATGCCATCTGCTAGATCCATCCATTTCTCCTTTGCTATCTGTGTAATACTCTTTTTATGTACCCACAGCAAATGGCAGACCACCTGCGTGTTTTATCTTTTAAAAAGAAACTCCTAACTTGGCTGGCTTTGAAATGCAGGATTAGTTGAGAAAAGTTTTCTTCTGGGCACAATGTTACTTTTATAATGTCCAAATTTGAAGTCAGGCAAAGACCCATGCCTGGATTTAATTTATGCTGAGGGCATGGATGGCTCATGCAAGGACGCATGTGATTGTGTATTTTTTTATAAGCTCAATGTCTGTTTTACTGCAGTGCCAGAAACCCACAGTCAAGACTAGGGTGCAATTGTGCTAGGTGCTGTACAAACGTGATGAGAGAAAGCCATTTTACATTGAAATACAGCTTGAAATTAGAAGGCTGTTTGTGGCTGGAAATGCCAGTGACTATTTCCACTCAGGCCAAGTGGTTTTGCCTCCATTGCCTCTCTTTCGAGGGTATCTCTCTTCCTATTGCAGTGCCAATCTCATCTCATTTTCCAGGCTCCAGGGGGAGATGAAGGGTATTTGTCATGCTGAAGGGAATATGAGCTGTGTTTCAGATGAAAGGGCTATTCAAGGGAAATGACACCACCAATACACTCTTTGCTGCAGAACAAGCAAACTCACATTGCTACTTGAAATTAAGAGTGAAGCACCGCAAATCACCCAAATTCCTAGACATGGGAGAACCAGCCAAGTCCTGGATTCTCGCGCACATTTTGCTTAGATCTGTGAGCAAGCAGACTTTTTTTTGGAGCGTTTCCTCTAGAGCTAGACAGAGTTTTGTTTAGAAAAAAATTATCAGTGTTTGCCGACACATATCTTACGTTCATCACAGCTATTTACTGATTCAATTGCTGTGATTAATGGGATAGCAAATGATGACTTTAATGGAGAGCACTCTACAAATGGTCAAGGTGACTGCAAAATAATGTTTCAGAGCAAACAATGTATTTGGGAACATCCCTTCCTTTGCCCTTGTATTTCTTTTTTCTCCCATCCCTTGTGGTGTATGCCAGCTGGGCCTTGGGCATAGCTTTGGCAGCTCTGATTATGGTACAGCTTCTCCAGTGAGGGGCATGGATGCCATAGAATAAATGTAAATTTGGGATTTTCTGAAGGGGAAGGAGGAAGACTTATGATAGCTGTGATTATAATTCTACTTCCTGATAATTCCTACTTCCTGATGCAAGAGCATTTTAACCTATGTCTCTTTAGGCAGTACTAATTGTAGTTGTACGCACAGAATATTTGTGTCTATTAAAATGACCTTATCGGAAGATTAGCAAACTTCAGCCATGTGAACAGAAACACCCAGGATCACAATGAAGCTAATTTGAGGGGGATGCTTCAACCACACTGAGAAGACTGCTAAGGAAATTTCATGGCTCTGGGGTTGTTTGCCAGCTGCTCATCCACCTACTGCCATTATTTGGCTTTGCTCTCCTCAGTCCTTTCCTCCATACTACCTCTCTGTGTCCCTGCCTGCCCACTGCTTTCCAGAAGGAAAGAGGCCAGATGGCTTCATGGGGAGCACTCTGTACCGGCAAGGTAACGGCACCACTGAGCAAAACCCGTTGACTAGTTAGGATATTGTGCAGTCAAGGAGCCGAACTGCCTCTGCCTGTTGAGGAGAAGTTATGATATAATATAATTCCCATCGACTTGCTGCTTACTTATTAAGCTGTGTTTTGAATCCTGCAGCTTAGACCAGAGAAAATATTTTCTAGAGACAGTTGACTTAGTGAGTAACAAGAAGGTTGGCAAGCTACCAAGGGAAGTTGAACAAAAAGGTGATTTTCATTCTCCAAAGCCTGCCGAGCTGACTGCTGCTAAGGTGCCAAGCGCTTCCTAGCTCTCACATATCTGGACTCCAAACTCACAGGCCTCCTGAGGAATTTAGGAGTCTCTGTTAAGCTTATTAAATCCCCCTGATGTTTCTAACAACAGCTTAGATTTTATCACTAATGAAAGAAAACTCACAGTTCCTCTGGATTCAGTCCATTTTATCTCAACAGCTGAAAAAGAGCTTGGCTAAAAGGATAAAAGGACTTTTTTTTTTTTTTTTTCTTTCTATCAGTGTATTAAGCCATTCTCCTTGCATCAGTCCAAAACAGACAAATGCTCTGACATACTCTTCAGTATTTGGGCTGGAGTGATTGAGAGGGTTACAGCTCTGGCACTGTGGGGGCTCCTGTCCCTGAGCAGGGGCAGCAGCAGCAGTTGTGCATTGAGCTCCTCATCCATCTGTGTATTAGTGTGAGTGGTGCCACTGGGACTGGTGACAGACAGCTCAGGTTAATTGAAGAGGGAACAGGCTACTCTTTGACTGCCTGTGCCGCAGGGCAGGAGCTCAGGATTAGAGCAGGCACCTACAAGAGATACCATAGGAACGCAGAGTCATGGCATGGATGAGGTTTGTAGGCACCTCTGGAGATTATCTAGTCCAGCCCCCCTGCTCAGAGCAGGGTCAGCTGCAGCAGGCTGCTCAGGGCTGTGTCCAGTGCACTTTTGAAAATCTCCAACAATGGAAACACCACACACTGTCTGGGCAACCTGCACCGTTGTCTGAGCACCTTCACAGTAAAAAAGTGTTGGGGTTTTTTATGTTCAAGTGTAATTTTCTGTGTTTCAGTTTGTGCCCATTTCCTCTTCTCCTGTCACTGGGCTCCAGAGAGAAGAGTCTGTCTTCTTTACTCCCCCATCAGGTATTTATTTATACACACTGAAAAGATCTCCCTGAGCTTTCCTTTCCCAGGCTGGAGAGTCCCAGCTCTCTCAAGCCTCTCCTTTTGTGTCAGATCCTCCCGTCCCGTAATCATTTTCATGGCCCTTTGCTGGACTCACTCCAGTATGTCCATGCCTGTCTTGTGCCGGGGAGCCCGGAATGAGACACAAGACACCAGTGCTGAGCAGAGGGGAAGGATCACCTCCTTTGACCTGCTGGTGATGCTCTGCCTAATGCAGCTAGGAGGCTGGTGGCTCATGGCTAGCTTGTCCACCAGGACCGCAGGTCCTTTTCTGCAAAGCTGCTTTCCAGCCAATTGACCTCCAACCTGCTCTGGTGCCTGAAGTTATTCCTGCGCAGGTGACAGACTTGGTGTTTCCCTGTATTGAGCTTCGTGAGGTTCCTGTCCACTTGTTTCTCCAGCCTGTGCAGGTGTCTCTGAATGGCAGCAAAATGCTCTGGGGCATCAATGACTTCTCCCAGTTTTATATTGTCCGCCAGACTGCTGAGAGGGCACTCTCTCCCATCATTCAGGTCATTAACAAAGATGTCAAACAGTATTAGCCCCAATATCAACCCCTGGGCTACTCTACTAGTGAATGGTCTCTGTGGCCACTGACTTTGTGCCACTAATCCACACCTCACTGTGCATTTATCTAGTCCGTACTTAATTGGTTTGTCTATAAAAATGTTTTGGGAGACGGTGTCTAAAGCCTTGATAACACCAAGATAAACAATGTCCACTTTGCCTTGGTCTTTACTGGTGACATTTGCTTTCAAGAATCACAGGCCCCTGAGACCAGTGCGAAATGCTCTTCCTGATCAGGGGTCCATAGCAGACACCCACCACAACATTGCCCACATTGGTGGGCCCTCTAATCCTAACCCATAAACTCTCAGCTGGCTCATTGTCCACCCCAGGCAGAGCTCCAGGCTTTGCCCCTGCTCTTGCACATAAAGGGCAAACCCCCTCCTCACTTTCACAGCCTGTCCTTCCTGGAGAGCCAGTATCCATCCATGGCAGCACTTCAGCTGGTGAGCTGTCACACCATATCTCTGTGATCCCAATCAGATCACAGGCCTCGTAATTGCTCCTGTGTGTTCCCCATGCTGCATGTGTTGGTGTACAGGCACCTCAGAGAGGCACTTGGTCCTGCTGGTTCCTCAGAAAAGGTATGAGAGCTTCCCTGTAATGCTATCCTCAGTGCTTCCTTATTTCTCTGCATGCACTTGTATTACACTATATTCACTGCGGGTTATGTGCTGCAGACTGTGAGTTGGAGTCTAAGCCTCTTTAAAGACAAACCAAATTTCCTGAGGCTAGAGATTAAATTCCAAATTCCCTAGCCCTGTAGTCACAGAGACCTGTGGGGAAGGAGGCTGCAGTATAACCCACAGGTCTCATCCCAGTACCATCTGCTGCTGGGGACTGCTCTCCTTGCAGACCACATCTGCAAAATCCCAGAGTTATTTCAGACTATGTGTGGATTCACTGTAATAAACTTTTGTAATGTGGTCATATCTGATTGCAGCTATTGGGTTGCCTACCTCACTCCATGCATTGCTTGGAAGAAGGATTTAGCAAACTGGTAGAGGGGGTTGGGTACCTGAAACTGTTAGTACTGAAGTTTTGTGACATGTACAGAATGAGGAAGGGGCCTGCTAGAAACCAAGAATGCTCCTATGGCTTGGTAGATCAGACATGGAGGACCTGGATTGTTTCATTGCTTCTGCCATTGGCTTCCTGGTCATGACAGATGAATCTCTTTTGCAAGATCAGTGGAAGATAGTAATAACTTCCTGGCCCTCCACAACTGTTGTGAAAAAGTATTTTTTGAAACAATAATGAGGAGCACCATGGGCTGAGAAGAACCTGTTATGGTTGTTAGGTGCAGCAAATAAAACAGCAAATAAAACCTCTCAAGCAACTGAGGAGGGATGAGTTTCAACAGCAATACCAAAACTCTGCCTAGAAGTCAGCTTGAGTCAGGAAAAAAAAAGTGTTCCCTAGCAAGATGTGAAGTAGGATAAAAAAGAGCTGTATTGTTTCTGTTAGAAAATAATTGTTGAAATGTGTTTTACAATAGCTTTACAGCTGATAAGGCCGGGAGCAGAAATTTGCGAGTTGGCATAAGGGATATCTTTTCCTTCAGGAAAAGGATCTTTTCCTTCAGGAGAACTTGTAAAAGCTTCGGAGAAAACAGGATAAAATGTAACTCAGGGGATTCTCTGGAATAAGTTGATTTTGCATAAGGGGGTTTAAATTTTCTTGGTTTTGTTTTCCCATGGGCCACTTTGAGGGCTGTATCCGGGGCTCATTGTAGACAAGGTAGCTGAACAGACACGTAGGAGCACAACGGTGGGCTCCACACACTACCCCTTCCTTAATGGGTTTCTCCTGATTTCCATCTACAGGAAAAGTGATGTTTCTGTTCAGGTTCTCCTCCTGTGGCTTCCCAAATCCGTGGCTCACTTCCAGGGATTTGCTGACGGAGATCTCATGAATGGCAGCGTATGCTATGAAGCCAGTGTTTCATGGGAATGTCTTGGATCTGGGTACAGGATACATTTTTGCCACATAAACAGAGTATGACTTTGTAGTGTGTCAGCTGCTATTGGGTTACTGCTTGCATCCATACTCAACAGTACAACAGTAAATTTGGGGAGCCTTCAGGTTTGGTGTCGTTGGGAAGGTGAAGCATTAAGGTATTGTGGCAGTCAGCACTAGTCCTGGCAATTAAAAAATAGCCAGCGAGGTTCATTCCTGACCTCTTCTGATCTATTGTGCTGGGTATAGGTGGAAAATCGCCTTTATTTCATATGGTTTTTGTCCCTCAACAAAGGTTTTAAAGCTTCTCCTGTCCATCATCTATCTCAGTGATGCTGGCTGTGCTTATGGCATGTTATCAGTAATTTGGCTGTGAGAGGACGTGAGGCTGCTTTTGCAGCAGCCTGAATACAACCACCAGTGTTTGGTAATCAAGGGCCTTCATTCAACATCTGTATTTAACAGAGGTAAAGACAAAGTGAGCAGATACAAGCTGGTATGTGTTCTGTAGAGCAGAATGTTTAACATCTGGTCTGAGACTGCTAGGGTAGTGGGTATCCTGTACAGTCACTGCAGACCACCAGATACATTTTGGATCTCCATAATCTGGCAGAGAGAAAGCCCAGTAGAGGACAATAAAAAAGAACATGATTAAGTGAAACTGGATGCACATGTTTACTGGCAGCACTATTTAAAAAAAAAAAAAATCCCTCCTTTTTATCTTCTGTTCACTTCCATCCCCTCTCTGTCCTCTTCCCAAAAATCTGCCAAAGCATTGCCAGTTTTTCATGAGAAATGTTTCCACCAGGAAATTAAATGTTGGGTATTACAGTTTACATGTTACAGGCTCATCTCTGCAAATTAGTTTAACCACCACAAAAAATGTGCCCTGGTCATACGGTGAAGAGAAAGGTGAGGAAGAAGACTGTCTTAGGAAATCTTTACCCAAACCTATTGTAAAATCCATTTGAAAAAGGTGTTTACATTGCATTCAGAGCAGAATTTGATGAATGTAAAACACGGAAGCAGCCATAACTGTTCAAGATGAATCTCAAGAATGACTTTTCAAACAACACACTGTGATCAGATCGATTCATCCACATGGAAGCAGAATCTCGGGGACTACAGAAGTTTAAACTTGGGGTTTAGAAACATTTCCTGATAGTTTCTTCCCTGTAGTTAGAAAGGGCAAAAACCACAGCCATAAAGGATAACAGAAAACCACACTAGTTTCTTTTGGGGTTTTGTTTTGCTTTTATTTTTAGAAGCCTGACTGACCACTAAATGTTTTAAGTAAAATGTTTACATGAATGTCTTAGGAGCACTGCTTTTTACTACTGTCAATTCTAATTCTGCTTCAAGAACTGCAGAGTCTTAGGCATCTCTTAATCTAAAGGAGTAGAGCAGGATTTCAATCCTAGTCTGAGGAGCTGAGCAAACAGGCTGGGCAACTTACTCCAGCATTGATTCAGTAAACAACCTAGGTGTGTACATAAAGCTTAGCACATGCGTGAATGGCACGTGGTAAGGTTCTACTAGAATGCTTGTGCATTCCACTGTTTCCAAATCTGTTATGTTTATGTATGCATTGTATACATTTGTTATATAAGCAATGCATTCACACACACACACATATAGATATATATACACACACACTGTTGCCTGCTGTGTTTCTTCTATGTAATATAGCTATTTACTTTTGCTGTCTCTGCACTCTTTGGACAAGCAGCCAATCTGAGAGGAGTTGTTGTTGTTACAGGCTGAATACATGAATTTCTGTGATTGACAAGGCGGTAGTGAACTTTTTTCAAATTACCTTTCCTTTGTTGACCTGTCAGCTGGATGCCTTCCTTCAAAGCTGTGCTGTAGCAGTTTTACCATCAGTTCCTTGATACAAGTTGTTTACCACGCCATCGTTGGTATTGAACTGATGAGCTTTAAAGGACTATCAGGATGTCTATAAAGCACATGCACTGAAATTCAGATATTTTGTAAGCTCTCTTGGGAAATCTTTTATGATTAGTATAAACCCAGATCACTTCTGATAAAGCCTTGCCATCCTTTTGGTCCTAAGGAGATCACCAAGAGCCTCAGTGCTACACCCAGAAAGGGTACAGTCTGTGCTAATTGTAGTTTGACCTGTTAGATGTAATGAACCTACAAAGTCCAAGAACGAGACAAAAAGAGGAGGGTGGAAATTAGAGCAGCTTGCTACACAGCAGTCTGGGTTAACCATTGGATCCAGTAGTTGATCAAAACAGTTTTGCAAAAATCCTAGAAATTCAACAGTGAACCATTTTAGAAAATGTTTCATTCTCAACTGCTGTTGATTGGAAGATGGTGTTATCAAGGTAAACATATTTTTCAATTCCTGCCACTCTCCTAGGTGAAATCTGTCCCTAATTTTGCTCATGTGAACAGTGCTCTTACCTACTGCAGCAGCCAAAGTCATACAACAAAAGTGTGAACATGCAGAAGCAGCTGAAGATTCAATTTCAATGGGGGCTCAAGGACCCACTTGCAGTAACCCAATTTTGGAATGAGGGCCTTGCAAAACTCCTGTGAAGACTACAAGCACATGTTTGCTTAACTTCATGCACCTAAGTAGCCTCTTAAAGCCAAAAGAGTTGCTCAGGCTTAATATCAGCGTATACACACATAATCTGCTAGTTTAGGACCATCCAAGGGCTGCTATCTGATTATGCACTCAATATATACTTGATAGAAACATTCAGGAACACAGACACTTTCAGATCATCAAGTTCATTTTTCCCAGAGTAGCAGCATGTCATACGATCTCTTCCCTGACCTTACCAAACTCAGTACAGCTTGGTGCCAAAGGAGTTCTGGCTTTCGACCCCGGTCTTGAGTTCTTGAAGCAGGTCCTGAATGTGGCTCCTTACCCCTTTGATTGCTTTGAGTGATTCAGGAATTGTCAGAAGAGAAATGTTTCAAAGTACTTTGATATCAAGCTTTGCCATTTTTCTGTTTATGCACACTCAAACGGCTCAGTCCAAAGCCATATACTACAAGCATGCGCATATCCCTCATCATATTTTCAAATAAATGTCATTCATTTTAAAATGATAACACCTAAAAGTATGCATATGGAGAATCAGGAGGATAATGCATAAGTAATAATCATTACATAATGATTTGATTCAGTGATACATCGTCGATTAACACATGTAGCAAAGTGCTTGGATTTTCAATTCATGTAGCCCACATAAAATACCTAAGAGCACTGCTCTTGACATTTGATCAGTGCCACGTTTTGAGTTTCTGGAGAAGCCTTAAAGGTTAGTGCTATATTTCATCCTTCCAAGCTCTGCATTCGAAAGCTCAGTCCCATGAAGCATCACCTGGTGCCAAGGAAAGGCAGTCATTATTTAAATCACATTCTGACATAAGCTGTGAAGAAGTCTTACTTGGCATCTTCTTCGCAGGCAAAATCAGTACCTTCAAGAATGGTTTAAATCAGATGAAGTACTTTTGCAGATAGGTGCAAGAAGAGGAGAGGAGACGGAGCTAATAAGCCCTGAATGGCAACTGGTCACCAAATGGAAAGAAATCCAACTGGGGAGGTCAGAAGAGGATGTAAAAGATCATCTTCCACCCACAATAACATAGTCTGAGAAATCAAGAAACTAAAAAAAAGGGGATTTAGCATCCACTGGAGAGATTTGACGGGCTGAGTGAAAATGTCTGTTGGCTGGAGGAGACAGGGACTGCAGGGAATGAGGACAACATCTATAGGAGCACCATGGGTGGAGAGATAACTGCCCTGCTTAAGGCAGTGATTGGGCATTAGGACACTGTGTGAAACCCTCCTCTGGCCCTTGTGTATACTGGCAGTCCAGCACCAACCTGGCTGCAGAGGGAAGGATAGGGTAGCTGCTAGGGACAGCTCTGTGTGTGACATGCTCCTTCTCCAGAGCCTGAGCTGGCCTAGGACAAAATGAAAGCCTTGAGGACAGCACCAAAATATAAGCAAGCAAACGTGGTCTGCATCCTGGGAAATGCTAAGCAGAGAGGCTTGTGCTGAATACCTACTGTAACTGTGGGGTGGCTCCTGCCCCGAGCTGGGGGAGACGTAGGGGAAGTGGAATATCACAGAAATATCACTTTGGTGATACCTTTAACCAGAAGGATGAATCCCTGGCAGAAGAACCGAAGACACTTTTGTGAAATGACAGCGGGGCCATTTCTGATGAAATACCGGGGCAGAGTGTTCACTATGAGCTGAGGGCTGAGCTGCTGAGAATGGGTGGGAACCAAAGCATGTCTGCACTTCTGGCAAGCTGCATGCTGGCTGGAAACAATATACTGTCCTACAGGCAATTCTCATGACTCATTGGATGACATAGTCCTTGTCCCAAAATGCTGTCCTTCATGGATTAGAAGAGAAAAATATATATGCACAAAGACTAAAAATATCTCTGCATCCCTTGTGCCTGCCTGACAAAAGGACAGCTCCAGCAGGTGCACCTACGCAGCAGGCACAGGTCTTGCAGAGAAGACATTTACTTCTCTGTGCTTGCAGTGTTCATCCTTCCACAGTAAGAGACAGTTAAAAATAGCTTGTGCTATACAAGTTTCTTAAGACCAGTCAAGGAGGACTTAAAAAGCCATCTCAGGTGCCTTTTTACACATGCAGCTGTGTATGCCTTGTTTTTCCTTGTTTATACAAGTCAAGAAGTGATTTGAATACATAATTTGTAGTGTGGTATAAGATACAAAATAAAGCATCAGATGTGCCCCAAAGACCTGATTTTTAGCTCTGCTTCTAAGGTGGGATCTGATGTTTACTGCAATGTGGAGAATGAGACAGTAGAGATTTTTTAGTCTGTCATGTAAAGCTTTGCCAACTTTATTGCTATCATATAGTCAATAAACCAAGCCATGTTACTGAAGCAGTTCACATCTAATAGGTGCTTTTTTGGTTTATTCAAACACAGCATGAAAAGTCTTGGAAGAGTAACTCCTGGATTTCATAGAACTGCACTGCAAAAATAACTTTTGCACCTTGCTAAAAGTGGTGAAATCCAAACCAAGAAAATTAACATATATAGTTACAAAGCTTTAATGGTCTGAGCTGGGAAAGCAAATAATGCTGTATTTGAATATACAGTCCTAATGAAAGAATAAAGAAGCAAGAAACCTGTAGAAGCAGCTAGCATTTCTCACTGATCCAGACTCCTTACATCTGTGACCTTTGAAAGAAGAATTTCAAGTAATAGTGATGACAACTGGTTTGTTGTTCTCATTCCTGAATCTTCTTGCCTGTAACAGCAGAGAATAATCAGAAATGCCTTGCGCTCTTGGCTGCTTGCTTTTAAATTATCATTCCAAGTCAAAATAGAGAATTTTGTTAAACAGTCACACAGAATGGCTGATTTTTAGTTTTTGCTCCGCATTCTAAAATTTTTTCAATTTCTTCTCAAAAGAATAATTAAAGGGAACAAATGGATTTGAAGTGCTTGCAGAGACAGTCCTTGCAGAGGAGAAAGGTCCTGTGCCTAGGCTGCTTGTGCAAACCTAGCCCTGAGGTTAGTTTTTAGTCTCAGCCAACCTCAGTGTCTTATCACACCAGAAATGGGTCCATCCAGGCTAAATTGCTGTGCATCGAAAGGACAGGATTAAGCAGCTCACAGGGCTGCTGACAGCATTGAACTGGGCAGAATGAGATGCTTCCATGCGTGAGCTATCGGCTGAGTGCTCTTCATCAGCTCTGGATTCACACCAGGCTGAAGGTGCTAAGAAAAAGTGATAGGCATGTGTGGAGTGGTTGTACACTCATACTCACAGACTCTCTCTATACACACATATATATATGTGTGTGCATATATATGCTTATATAAATACACTGTATTGCTTCATAATTACATTATTTACATGTTATGTATATGTAGTCTGTAGTATATATATTTTATATCTACAGCTGTGCTTATATGCATATGGGTATCTATGTATACACACACATGCACACATAATCACAGCATTATTTTAAATCCCAGTGATACTGGAGTTTCCAGGGACTCGTGAGAAGGACACAGTAATGCAGCCAGACTGTCTGTGTGTGCTGTGCAGAGCCGCACACCTTCTTCTTGAGAAGTGTTTGTTTACAGTCTACCAGGTAAACTGTTACGTACAAGGCTGCAAGTACCAGCAGACACTGCTGGTGATTTGGCAACCCAAGGTTGAAGCATGTGACAATCACAAAGCTTTGCCTTAAAGGCCCTCCTAAACCATGAGAAGCTTCGAAGATTAGAGCTTCACATCCATTCGCTCTTAGCACAATCAAATGGGAGCATGATACAACCCACATTGACAAGGGATGAAGTAAAAGTCTGGCTGTTTGTTGGCTACTGGCAATAGGGACTGCACCGATAGCTGGGGCGATGTGCTGGAGCAACAAGCTTAGCACACATAGCCAGATTTGTCAGCTAGCCCTAAGCGTTGTCACTGGCTGCTAGATCTGGTCTCCTATCCAGCTTTCCATCAGAGAATCGCAGTTGGCAGAGTTCCCCCTGAATGAGTGGAGATGCCCCTCATGACAGCTTAAGGCCCTGGAGGAGGAGGATCAGGACTGCAGGTTCCACAAATCCTTTCATCATGGCTTCACAGCACAGTGAGACGAGTACTCACACAGGTGACTTCATGCAAATTTACCAGTCATGATTCACTCTGCAATTCCATTACATAGGCTTGGAGGTTAGAATAGGGTTCACAAAGGTAAATAAGGAATGGGATTCTATAGTTTGCATCTGATATGTCTTAAATATGCCATAAAAGTCTGTTCTGCTGCTCAGGTATGTACTGAGAGCCGCAGAACCAGCAGCTGGGAGACAGCAGGTACCACAAGCACTGTATCTCCCCAAAGGGAAGGAGCAGTGTATTGGCTGCCCTGCAGTCACTAGCACAAATTTTCTTCCTCCCTGGCATTTGCCAAGATGTTGAACATTGTACAGCAGGGCATGAACTCAAACTTTGATTTTCACATTTGCATAGGGCTGAGCTGTGTGATGACCTCCAACCATCAGGCCAGGAAGAACAACGGAAACCATTTGTCTGAGTCCTTACCTGATTCCTCCAAATTAGCCCTTGATTCAGTTCCAGTAACTACAGTTGAATTTGAGGATATCCTTCAGAGAAATATTGACTGAAAACTTCTCCGGGGATGGCAAATCTATGACAATCATCAATCATCCTCATTAGTGAAAATATATTGTATTTCTCACTTAAACTTATCTATCAACTCTAAATGCAGAAGGCTGTTGTATCTTTGGCTGTAGCATCAAAACCCTTTGGCAGGTTTTTACAGACCATTTAGAGAAGATAAGTAGACTTTGTGTCTCCTGTAAGAGGTTCTTCAGGCCTTCAGACTGTATTGGTCTGTGCTGAACTTTCTCTGATTTTTTTGTATCCCTCTTGGAGTGTGAAGTCCAGGATTGGACACGGTATTGCAGCTACACCTGTGCCAACTGTGGAGACAACAAACCTTACTGAGCTCCTGCTCAGTGACAAGCTGGGGACTACATTGAAGAACAGCATTGACTCTGACGGTCCCAACATCATATTGCAATTTCATTACAACTGATTATCTATCAGTGAGCCCTAATCTCTTCCAGGATTACTGCTCTGCAAGACAGAATGCCTTATTAGGCAAACATGACCTGCATTTTTTTGTTCCTAGCTGTATTATATCATATTTTACCAAACTGAAATACACATAATTTGCTTGTGCCAGTATTTTTACCAATTCCCCCAACATTGTCAATAATGATTGTTTTCTTCTGGATCTCTCCTGAAAAAGACAAAGATCCAGTGTCAATTTTTTCTTATCTTTTATCTCAGTCAGAATACAAGTTATGATTAAGTAAGCTTCCTTACACAAGTCTAAGCATATTGCTATAATTACATCATGTTTATCAACCAAACTTCTCAAACTAATTTAACATTACTTTTAAAATGAGAATGTAATATCTTTCATAAATCTAGGTTATGCAACACTAATCCTATTACCTTCCTTTAATTATGTATTAGTGGATCACTGTACCAGTTCTTCCAACGTTATTGGAGACTGACAGGTCGGTAATTAAGGGGACCTGAAGCACCAAGCATCTCATGAACTGAGCTCCCATCCAAAGCTCAGACAAGGCACCGCTGAGACTTGAGGAGCAGCACAACTCACACCATATGCAGCAAGCTTGAAGTAATCAGATCAAGGAAAAAAGTGTGAACTTTTTAAGGTCTGACAGACCTTGTCTGATGCAGGGGGGCAGAACCACGAATGCCTCTGAGGCAGCAGGCAGTGGGAAGGCAGCACCTTTCTGACCTGCCCTGCCCACAGCCCAGGACACCATTCCAGCCCCCATAGCCATGAAATGCAGCTCAGGCCTGCCCTGCAAACCCCCAAAACAAGGATCCCATGGTCTGGAGCTGCTAAAATCCCTGGTTACATCCAGTTGTCCTAGGGCTTTGTCACTGGCATCCATTCTGGCCAGACTGCTGGTCAGACTGGTGGTGCAGCCATCCATGGCCACCACAGCCATTCCCTGTTTCCCCCCACATCTCTCCACGCAGCAGCCTCCACTAAGGCTGTAGGCACAAAATGGCCTCCTAGGCTTCCATGTACCCCAGCAAACAGGCACCCATGCTCTGGCCATGTCCTGGTGGCCTCCCCAGCTTGTGAGCACCTTGCTCCCACAACGGGGCCTGGGCAGGGTCTCAGAAGGGTGCCCAGCAGGGCAGGGCCCTTTACGATGTGCAACAGAAGACCACTCAGGATGGATGTTGTGGAGCTTTTGAAGCCAGAGGAACTCCCAGCAGTTCCTCGTCATTGTGGGCAGCCTGTCATGACCACATACCCCCATCCCAGCTTGGTGGACCTTGCAGGGAAGAGGAATCATGTGGGCCAGATGCACAGCCATCGTGGCTGTGACCCATGGGGGTCTTTCTTCCTGTCCCCCAGACAGGAGATGCCCCAACCAGTCACCACCACACCCAAGAGTAAGCCCAGTGGTGTTCTAAAGGCTGGGACTGGACACCCTGGCAGTGCACTGGTGTTTTCCAGATCCTGGCAGGGCCTGGCACTGGTTTCACACATTGAAAGCTGTTGCTTGGCAGAGAGCTGACCAGACTGGGCTGTTGGTGGGGAACATGATGATATCCTCACTGTGGGCATTGATGCTTTGGCAATATCGATGACTGCAGTCAAGTGTTGAGAGCCTCAGGGCACGTGAGATCCTATTTTTGCCTAGCAGTTGCTTGTTCATACTCAGAATGGCTGTGGAAATATAGTAGCAATGGTGGGAAGATGTTGGTGCCTTCATTGTGTGCAAGAGGAGCGGTCGCATGAGGATGACAGGCACAGCCTGTGGGCTAGTGCTCCCTCCTATCCTCATGGCAGAGAGCACAGGGGCTGAGCATCTCCCTGGCAGAGGAGAAGATCCCTGGGCAGGCTCCATCTGCCGCCCAGGCTGCGCTGGGCTGTGCAGCACGTCTGGGGCACGCGGAGGAGTGGTGGCGTGAGCTGAGGCTGCTATAACATCTGCATCCTGCCAGCAAGCAGGAGCAGCACACATGCGGCAGCAGCCTGCAGCAGCACTGCACACTGGCACGGAGGCAGCTGGAGGGAAGCAGGGACACAGCTTGCTCCATGGACAGGGCTGATGAAAGTCAGTCCCCACCCACTCTCTGTAGACATACATACAAGACAATAAACAAAACATATATATATTCATATATATAAACAAACACACCCACATACTTCACCCCCCCCATATATATCTCCTTTCTAAGAATAGTCTGGAAATCATGTTCGCATTTTGCTGGAGCTTCCACAAACAAATCACACAGGAAAGGGGTGTTGTAAAGCTGTAGTCAGAAAGCAGTTTACCTTTCCAACTACTCTTTGATAAACTGAGTGATGTTCGCTCAGGGGTAAGGTAGCACCTATTTGCCAAAGAACCAGTTGCAGAAGTGTTGTGAGACAGTAGAGTCAGAGAGATGCCCCTCTTTGTAGTGCTGTCATGCCAAGGTGAATGTTTCCTACCCTGCTGCCTTTTAAGAAGTTTCTGGTTCTTGAATAACACTTCTGTGATCCGTACTAGTGCGTGAAGGCACCTTGTGGTTCCCTTCTTTTGCAGGGGTCATGCATTTAACTGGAGGCGAGGGCAGATTCCAGGTGGAGGGGATGGATGCTGTATGCAGACATCCCTTAGGACAGAGTGTCCCAGGGTTTGCCCTGACTCTGCAAAGCCTTCAGGCCAGAAGTAGAAATATACAGTCATGGTCCAGAGCAAAACCAATCAAATTCTGTATAAGCTGCCAAAAAAAGCATCGGCCTGCGTTGTTCCAGAGAGCGGGCTGGTATGGGAGCCCACGCAGGCAGCGCTGCTGCGAAAGCCTCAGGAAAAGCCACTCCTGGAAACAAAACACCCACTCTGGTGATTTTCCTGAAGGGTGATATGTCTTTGAAATAGGACTAATTTCCCAGAGAAACAGCCTTCCCTAGGGCCTGGCGAGGAGGACGAGGTGGCAGCTAAACCCCCAGTCTGTGTAAGGGCTGTGCGGGGCCGCACAGAGTCCGCAGAGCACAGACCCGTGTGGAAATGCTGGGGCAGGGTGCCACGGTCCCTGCCTGAACAGTCCCATCAGGGTGCCGGCAATGGCAGGCCACAGCCCCAGCGAGCTCACACCACAAGTCAAGCTAAGGGATGTCGTGCAGAGCCCAGCTCCTGTCCACAGTGCCCAGCCATGCTCTTGGCATGGATGTCCCTGGAGCAGGGAAGACCTTGTGGAGCAGCCACAGGCAGTGCTGCAAGCCCAGATGTGGGTTTGTCATTTGGGAGGTGAGCTGGAGGGCTGTCCCCAGTGATGGCCACTCCTTGGCCTATGGTGAGACCCTGGTTTTGCTTGAATAATGAGGGTTGCATGTGCATTGGGAATAGGCTTTATGTTCACTTTATGCCGTGAAATGTTGTGATCTTTTTGGTTTCCAGTTTCTAATTACTTGCCTTGTCCACCATGTCTTTCTCTAATACTGTAGGCACTTTCCTCCAGCTAAGCTCTGGCATTGCCTGGGCATTTGATGGGGCTGTGCAACCCCCTGGAAAACCCCTTTTCACCTATTTTTCCACCAGGCTGGGCTGCCAGCTTACCAGGGAACCTGCTACTGCTGCACTGCTCAGAGCCATGCAGATCAAGCCAAGCTCTCCTGCATCACAGTGTGGGCGGGAAAGCTTGTCCTTTCCTCCTGCTGCCCCAGGAAAAATGTGACGGAGGGCATTTGGCCAAGACCTTGTCACCCCAGTAATCCTTCTGTTATTTTGTGTGTATTAACAGGCAGCTTTTCTAGATGTAACACCCAGCATAAAAGCCAATTTCACAGACCCTGACATGTGTGGGAGCAACCCAGGTTGCAGTTAGAAGCAGACGCCCATGCTCTCCCCTCTTCCCCGCGGGCAAGCTTGTCTGCCTCCATCCTGCACTGCCTCCCTTGCTGTAACCCAGAGGCGATAGCTCAGGAGCAACTTCAGTCCAACTTCTGCATCTGGCACTTTGTAAAAGAAACTGTCTCCATTGATCTGCTGGTCTTTGATCTTCTAATATAACTAAAGATCCTGAATTAATGTTGGTTTTGTCTGTGGCTCTGCCTGTCTGAGAGCAAGCCTGAGTTCCAGATATTCTTTTGTTCGGTGCACTGTCGAGATGCTCTGATAAGTGGCATTTTTGCAACTGGTTAAATAGCAACTGTGTGCAGAGAGCAGGGTTGATGGGAAGGTGACAGCAGTCCCTGTTGCAACGATTTGGCTAATTATAGAGTGGCAGCTCCTCTGCTGCTGTGAATTGTCACAGACCTGCTGGAAAGCACAAGCTATAAAAATTCACATCAGCTGAAGACTCTTCACATCAGCCAAGAATTTGCTGCAGCTTTGTCTCTCTAATGTAAATATTTATGTGGACGGATCTGGCTGCATCTTGCAATTTGATACTCTATGAAATACCTATGGCTTCAGACCTCATTCTCGCCTGTCTGCCTCGTTATAGCTCTAACAGAAAGTACTATAAACAACAGACCTGATTTCCTGACATTAGGATTTTTATTTGACTCTTGATTCCATGACAGTCAGATCATATTACTATTGGCAACAATTAAGGTGCATGTGGCTTGCCTTTGTTATCCTTGTGGATACAGGATGCTCAGATTCTTTCTGAAGGACCAAGAGATCCAGAAAAGAAGTAAGGCAGTTATAACTATGCATTTCATTTCAAGTTGAAAACTTCCCTGTCTTGCTTATTGTCTTTAATGGAGCACACAGATGAACACATACGTTTTTAGGGCCCTAGCTGCTTAAAGCCTGGAGATCATGGTGGATATTTTAAAAAAGAACAGAAAGAAATGGACCGCTGATTTTTCAGATGTTTTCTGAAGGAGTGCTTGTGAGCACGGGTGATGTGCTGCGGCATTGGAGAGAGAGCAGAGAAGTGGCATCACAGGCCAAGTCAGCTGGAGGAGCTATGAGCTGAAACTCTACCTCTGTTCACATCCATGAGTCTGAAAACCTCTCCTCAATGCCACACTGAGGCACACAAATACTGGTTTATAATTTTCTCGGAACGCCCAGCTGCACCCCCAGGCAAGGCTGGAACTGCCTCAGGCTGTCAGGAGGAGCTGCTGAGTGCCCATGTCCCAGCCAAGGTGCAGACATGGCTCCAGCCTGGGCAACCTGGGCGCTGAATCCAGCCGGTACCTTCATAACACAGCTAGCACACACCAAGAGCATCAGATGTCTCATTAATGCAGAAACGTTGAATACCAGCCTCTTTTACCTAAGGCAAACACGGTAAATTGAATCCTCTCCTGTGCCAGAAGAGGATTTGAAAGCACAACTTCCAGGAGCCAGGGTGAACCCTGGGAGCCTGCTGGTGGCTTGGGGATGTGGCCTCACGCTGAAGCTGTCTGCTGGAGTAAAAATGGGTATCAGACATCCCAAGGTTGTCAGAGGACCAGGGACACAAGTGGACATAGCTGGTCTGGTGGTCCTTGTGCTCAGCTGGGCAGGGGAGGCCTGGTTCCTTCTCCTTATTGCCTGGGCTGGCCCTGTGTGATAGCGTGGCAAGTCTTGGGATAAAGTGCAGGAGCAAGCATGGGGAGCAGGACTCAACCCTCTTTCTCCCTCCTGGGCCAGGCACTTGGACTGGGTCTGGCTGGCTGGAGTCAACTTTCTTCATAGCAGTCTATATGGCTCTGCATGTTGGATTTGTGGCTAAACCAGTGTTGATAGCACACCAATGTTTTAGCTACTGCTTAACAGTGTTTGCACAGTATCAAGGCTTTCACTTTTCCCCACTCGCCACTTTTCCCCATTCTGCCCCCACTGTTCCTCTATTAAAGAAATCATAGGTGTGGATAACACATCACAATTTCAACAGATGACTGAGGAACTCTGAAGAGAGGATATGGAAAGATAAGGAAACAGACAGACTGCATGCAGTATTGGAAGGGTTAGGTAGGAGTGTACAGAGAAAAAACTGATCAGGAACCATTAAGTTAAATACTTAGAAGAAATGCCAGCATATCTCTAAGAAGTACTTGCTTTCAACCAAAAATGCAAAAGATTTTCTGTGTTCACAGATGGTTAGTGCCATCAAATTTGCCCCACAGTACAATTAGAAATTGCTAATCTGTTGTATTTAGAAGACTCAAACTATCATTCAAGCGGAAGGGGGGCACATGGGCCATCTTTTCCCCCAGCCCAGTTTTAAAGGAGCGAGTCCTGTGTGGTTCTGTGAAAGAAAAGTCCTTGAGCATCCACCCTGAGAAGTCCTCTCTGGAGGTGCCTGCCCACAGCCCTGGTTGAGCTGCCTAAGGAGTGGTGTTTTGGTCTTTCCTTGCTCTCAGCATAGCAGGTCTCTAAGGCTTGCCTGGAGCACTGACCATTTTTGGTCCCATCCTGAGACCATGGGCTCTTGTGCGCACTGCAGAGGGGACCGTGGGCACCCAACAGGGTGCAGGCATCTGCATTTCACCCTCAAAGGGTGAACACCTGACCTGAAGGCATCCAAATTCTTAGTCAGAGTTGGCCCTAAGGAGAATGCATTGTACCTGTCGCATGTCATTCATACCCTTGCATACAGGCTCACGTTTCAAAGGGAATTGAAGCCAGCTGGTGTTGGGAAGGAACGTAATTTTAAGCTGGAATCCATGTGGTAATGAGAAGTATTCTCAAGTGCAGAAAAGGATGCCTCCAAAGTACAGAAAAAATAAAAGAATGCAAACCAAGGTCTGTAGAAATATGATGTGTTACAGTCAAAGGACCGAGGATGTGCATCTAAATTCCCTGCAAAAAGAAAGCTTTGGAAATGACAATGGCATGCATTAAATATAAGTCAACACAAAGTATTGAGAGAAAAATAGTGTACAATCATTCAATTTACTGAAAAAAAAGCATGAAGGTTCAATTTTGATTCTCTATTTCAATGTAGTTCTAGAAAGAGAAAATATATTTTCCTGTGAGAAAAAAACACATTAATGATTCCTTCTTTTCAAAAGCAAGCAGCAGAATGCGATGTGACAGGTATAAATGTGTGTAATGTCTAAGAACTCTAACTTAAAAGATTTCAAAGCAGTGACAACTCAAAACTCACAGTAGTAGAAAAATCCCATTCCTAAGATGCTGAGAAGTAATTGGATTCATATTTAGATTTGAATTAAAGTACAAAACCAGAAAAACTACTCAATCAAGAATATCACTACTTGCCAAGGACAGCAACTTTTTTGTCTTATGTGAACATTATAATTCTACCTCCATGGGAGGGGGAAGGGGGATGGTCTAGTGTATAAGGTCCTGGTTTGAAATATAGGTTCAATTCTTTGTAGCTGTCTTCTCTGCCCCCAGGCAAGTAATTAAGCTGCACAACCCAAAAAGCATTTTCCTACCTAACTTCCATCAGACTTCCAGTGAGAGATAGGGAGGGGTTAGGCAGTCGTCCCCTGGGCATTGGGCTCCTCCTACCTCAGTGTTCTCTTTGTAAACAGGGATAATAGTGTTTCCTGTCTCAAAAGTGCAATAGCAGGTGCTCAGATATGGTGGCAATGGGAACCAAATTCCATACTGTATTGGGTTTCAATGGCAAGGTTTTGGTAGTGGGGGGGGCTACAGGGGTGGCTTCTGTGAGAAGCTGCTAGAAGCTTCCCCCATGTCCCATAGAGCCAATGCCAGCCAGCTCCAAGACTGACCCGCCGCTGGCCAAGGCCGAGCCCATCAGCAACAGTGGTAGCATCTCTGGGATAACATATTTAAAAAGAGGGAAAAAAATGGCTGTGCAACAGCAGCCAGAGAGAGGAGTGAGAATATGTGAGAGAAACAACCCTGCAGACACCAAGGTCAGTGAAGAAGGAGGGCAGGAGGTGCTCCAGGCACCGGAGCAGAGATTCCCCTGCAGCCCCTGGTGCAGCCCCTGGTGAGGCAGCTGTGCCCCTGCAGCCCATGGAGCTCCACAGGGGAGCAGATCTCCACCTGCAGCCTGGGGAGGACCCCACGCCGGAGCAGGGGGATGTGCCTGAAGGATGCTGTGACCTTGTGGAAAGCCCACGCTGGAGCAGGCTCCTGGCAGGACCTGTGGCCCCATGGAGAGAGGAGCCCATGCCAGAGCTGGTTTGCTGGCAGGACTTGTAACCCCATGGGGGACCCACACTGGAGCAGTCTGCTCCTGAAGGACTGCACCCCATGGGAAGGACCCATGCTGGAGAAGTTCATGAGGGACTGTCTCCCATAGGAGGGATCCCATGCTGGAGCAGGGGAAGAGTGTGAGGAGGAAGGAGCAGCAGAGACAGTGTGTGATGAACTGACCGCAACCCCCATTCCCCGTCCCCCTGAGTCGCTTGGGGAGAGGAGGTGGAGAAACTGGGAGTGAAGTTGAGCCCAGGAAGAAGGGAGGGGTGGGGGGAAGCTGTTTTAAGATTTGGTTTTATTTCTCATTATCCTACTCTGGTATTAATTGGCAATAAATTAAACTAATTCCCCCGAGTTGAGTCTGGTTTTTCTGTGGCAGTAATTGGTGAGCCATCTCCCCGTCCTTATCTTGACCCACAAACCTTTCATCATGTTTTTCTCCCCCTGTCCAGTTGAGTAGGGGGGAGTGAGAGAGTGGCTTGGTGGGCACCTGGCAGCCAGTCAAGGTCAACCCACCACACATACATACATGTTGAACATACTATACACTCTATATGCCTGTGTATGTATGGCCCAGGCATGAAAATGTGGGAGAACCCAAGGTGGTGGTGACCTCAGCAATTTTTCAGAGGTTGCTGAAGTGCTTGTAACAGCTTAGTCAAAAGGCTTTGATAAATCCAATCATGTTATCTAAGTTCTTGCCCAATCCTGTAAGGAAAATTTGTATTTTAACAGCTGAGTGGGATTAGCATCTTCCAAGCTCAGAAAAAGCATTTTGCCACAGGCATTGGCCTATCTTCACTCCTTGGTGGTTCCCGCCTTGGCTAAGCTGCTGGGAAAGCCAGTTGCATGAAAACCAAGTGTATTCTGGACAGCTGTGATTTAATTTGAGAGGATCCTGCTGCTGACACATGCCCAGCATCTTCAAGATTGAAGCCGTCAGCCATTGGTTAGACAGCAACGCTGGTACATGCACCAAAGGCACCAGTGGCCTCAGGCTCGTTCCAGTAGTGATGGCTCTGGAGGACGAGGACTGGAGCCACCATGACTCTCATGAGATGGCAGGTGATAAACAACTGAGGTTCCTCAGCACAATCTCTGCCAGAAAACAGGGTGTCAATGTTTTTAGTCATTCAGATAAAATCAGTTAGGACTGGAGCAGATCTCCAGAGGTCAGCTAATGCAACCTCCTGCCCAGCTGCCCTTATAGCACTTCTGAACAACAGGTACTGAACATTTTCTTAAATAACTTCCGGTGATGAAGATGCTTCTGTAGGAAGCTCAGTGTGGGACAGAGTGTTTAAAGTGCTGCAGAGAGCAAGAAATCAGGAGTGTGGCTAATTCATGCCCAGGGTCAAGAGGAGATCAACTATTTGAGCCCACAGGGATGTCCCAGTTGCTAACCTACAGCCACACATGACAGGTCAGAAGTTCAGCAGTGCAGAGGCAAGGCTGGAGCTAATCCATAATACAAAGTCTGGGAACATGTCACACAATGGCACTCCAGAAAAAAGCAGGACTGGGTCCTAGCTGCAGTCCTGCCAGTTAGTATTTGTCACCTTGAGCCCCTCACCCCTACACTTCAGTTTCCACATCTGCAAACCAAGGCAAAGAGTATGTGCCTACTTCAATAAGGCCATTTGCCATCATACTGCAAAGAGCTAAGTGTCATTTAGTGTCATTAGTGCTGTCTAATTCTGCATTATCTTCAATAAATATGGATGTGGCAAAATGATCTCAGAGCCAAAAAGCTTTTTTATATGCTGAATGCCCTGTTTAATGGGACCAAGAAACCAGTAGCCTCTGCTTAACTCACTCTCACCCTTCAAAGGGTTTAAGCAGAGCTTTCCTTGTGCAGCATGAAATCGTGTTGCAACATCGAACACCAATCCCTCTGAGAGCAAATATAGTCCCTGCCTTGTCTTGTTAATAAATGCTAGAACACAGAAACAGCTTCACGTGGTTTAACCTCCTCCTCTCCTTCAGTCACCAATAAAACTACCTGCCCAATTTTACTTGTAAAACATTTCCTGCTGCCTAGGCCACTGCAAGCCACGAAATGCTTTTCTCCCTGAATTAAAATTGCAATGTATTATGCAAGTGGTTCAGCAATGGAGAAGGAGCTAGAGGCCTACAAGAAACAAAAATAGAGCCCCACACAGAATACATGACTGCATTTTTTTTCTTCAGGATTATAAAAGAACTGGCCTGGCCAGTTGGGTTAGCCAAGATTTAAATCCCTGTGATATTAAACGACACAGACATGACACAACTGTCTTTGCATAATGGCTTTTTACAAATTTGCAAAACATAGACAACTTTTCCAAATGGTAGCCCTGGCTATTTTTATCTTGTGGCTAAATTCTAGCTCCATAGGAAAGCCATTCCACCAGAATATTGGATGGTTTAAGGGCAAATACACATCTGGCAGGCTGTGGACCATTTTATGTTTATAGGCCCAGATATTTTCCCCAACAGATGTGGGATCCCCTGGTGGCAAATTTAAGCCCTCTGACCATAGGCTTTCCATTTGTTGGTTACTTACCTTGTACCTGCAGGATTTCATGGGCTGCAGGTTGAAAGCTGCCGATTTAAATATCAATCAACTTAATTCTGCAGAAGGATTTCTTTGCATTTGTCATGCTGCGAGAGAAAGAGCTCAGCCACTCCAGGCTGCAGGGAGCAGGGGACTGGGAGGATTAACTTTGATGGTTATGGGGTGGTTATGGGAGGCTCCTTTCCAGGATTTCTTGTTTCAGGGATCTTCTGGGATGCAGTGCTGAGGGATCACAAGACCAGAGAAATATCCAGTGGGGATGGCACTGGGCAGCCCCAGCCCCAGAACAACCCCCTTCGCATTGTCTTCCTCCCTCCTGGGATTACACCCAAGCTCTGTGGCCACAGGCACAACTCCAGAGTTTAGACCAGCATCATTCTGGCCACAGCTGGCTACCTCTGCACTTCTCTTGTGATGTTGCCTCCTCGGCTGCCCTCTTTGCCTGCCTTTTCTCCTAGCCTCTTTTCCCCCAGCCCAGCGCAAGGGAACTCAGGCCCAGTCTACATCCAGTCTCAGCTTAACTCTGGCTCCACAAACAAGCCTGCAGTTAGACCATCATCTGGGACCAAAAATGTGGCGTACTGTGCACCACCCCTCTACCCTCACCCCTCAGCTTTTGTACACTCTTGGCCTGTGCTGTAACTCTGAGGCAAGTACCAGGTCAGACGCCTGGCCAGGGACATGCCCTGCACATGAAGGTGCTTTCCAAAGAGGAGCTAAATCAAATGGAGTCCTTGTCCCCAAAAGTGGGACCAATGTCTGGCTCTCTAGTTGGATTTATGCTGGGGCTGCCAAGCAGGAGGTGCAACATGAATGTTCAGTGAGAGCTCAGGGGCTTCGGCACAAGGGTACAGCATGGGAGTGACTTCAGGAGAGACCTTCTCTGGGCCTCTAGTCAAAAACACTTATTACAGCTCTACAGCTGGAGGGGAGGCCATATGCTTTTGCCTGCTCTTTTCTCTGTGTCTAAACTCACCCTGTTCCTGCAACTTTTTTTTGCATGACATATCTCCCAGAGTCCTAAATTGCATGACAGAAGAATTTGGGACTGCAAGTGGGAGTTGTATGCCCAAAAAATTTGCCCATGGACCCATGTCCAGCAGACCACAAAGCAGCTTAGGAAGCACCAGCCTGCAATATTTGGTTGTTACACAAATTCCAGGAAAGCACTCCATGAACTAGATACCTTTGGGATTAGCCTGGTGCTCCCTTTGCCTATTACAAATCCTTTCGTTGAAGCATGTGATATAAATCCTGATTTTAGGGTCAGAAGCTTTCAGTCTAAGCTGTACATGTGGTCTTGCACAAGAGGATGTACACGGGAAAGAAGCAAGCTGCATTGTCAGACACTGATGGGTTTTTTGCCGGCCCTTTAGTTTGGGAAGTTTTATCTCCGGTGTTGAAGTTTTGGCTCACTATCACCTCACAGACTTTATTGATTTTCTGTTATCTTTGGTCCTGTAAATATTAACTACTGTCAGTTTGTCTGATATGCCTGTCGCTGCTCAAGGGTCTGAGTACTATGAACCTTAACCTAAATAACACAGTGTGACTTTGTTCGGCAGGAGCTAGCGAGCATGTTTCAGCTCCTGCATGATATGAATCACAAGTGAAACCAGAAAACATGTGGCTGGAGTTAGCTGTATAACAGCAGGGCTACATTACACAAGTGCAAAATCCTCTGCTGAAGACAAGCAGGGGACGTGCAAGTCAGGGGACACCACTGGCAACGAGAGGACATTCACCAGCTTATTGCTGGACCTTGCTTACTCATTGACTAATTAAAAAGAGCTGCCAAACTGGCACTTTACCCTTCCCCTCACTGCAGGCTGCATTTCAATCATGTTAGAAAAGCAAGGAGAAGTTTTCATTTTGCCAGGCCGTTGTTCTACTCTACTGTTTGCCGAGGGCAGGGGCTGGCTGCTGGAAGGGGCAGCAGTCAGCTGCGGCTCCTCGGAGAGCATCTCTCCATGCAACTGAATCACATCCAACATGATCCTTCCCCACTGCTGCAAACTCTTCCTGGAGACACTGTCAGGTCAGGTTTATCTAACCCCTGTGAGAGGCTGTTCCTCCTGCTGCACCCCAAGGCAGTGCTCCCTGCTATTGGCCCTCTCAGGGTGTGGGACCCCATTTAGAGGACAGCCCGGACCCCTATGCAGCCCTCACCACCCCATTGCACACCAGGGCTGGGGCCATGGCACTGAGCCCTGCTGCAGGGCATGGGGACATGACAGACTGTGCCAGCAGCACACTGGGCACTTGTGGGGCCAGAGGCAGAAGCGATGGGTGCAGTGGTGGGAGCACAGGAGAAGCCCCCCTGCTCCCAAACCTCTGCCCCACTTGGTCTGCAAGCATCGCAGCCCAAGGATTCGTCCGACAGCTGCAAGGGAAAGCCCTTTTTGCAGGGGGGATGTTGTTCAAAACAGTATTTGCTTTCATGTCACGTCAGCACAGGATTCCGCCATGCTGGAGCACTTCCTTCCATGGTATGCCATGTGCCACAGGGCAGGAGCCCTCCCGGCTGTGCCTGCAGGATACGGGGACGCAGCCCCTTGCTGCTGGGGCCGGGCACACTCTCTGCTGGGTTTCCCTTGGGATGAAGTGCCTGGAGACTTTCGTCCATCCCTTGCCACCTCCTGCTGCTGTTTGATGCTCAGGGCTTCTTTTTTAAGCAGCAACAGTCCAAACAAGTATGTCACAGTTAAGGTGACTCATGGCTTAAGAAGACATTCCTCTAGTTTTTAAAAGGAAACTATAATCTGATTTTTGAAGCCTGAGCAGCCACACTGTATGCTCCAGACGTGCCTGGGTAACTTGTAATAACCCTCTGTGGAGGTTAGAGCAACTCTGTTTAAAAATATTTCTTTCAGGGTGAGAAAAATAACATTATCCTGGCCAAACAGATGGGAAAGCACTGAGCAAGGAGGGCCAAAGCAATTTTCCCTGTGGTAGAGCCATTGCACAATGCTGTGAGCTGAGGGCCCAGTGCTTTGCAAGCACCAGCCCATCAAACACAGCAACCCAGGACTGGTCCTGGCAGCCCCCACTGCCCGCCAGCCACCATGCACCCCACAGCATGTGGGGCAGGGTCCCTCCTCCTTCCTGCCTGGGGTCCCCATGCACCTCCATATGCCTCCTTACACATTCCCCTTTTTCTCCCCAGCTTGCACTGAAGGGAGAAAGACAGACCCTGCAGCATCTGTCAGGTGCTCGGGGAGGTCACTGCCTCAGCCCCACTGCATCTCCACCATGGGCCTGTTGTCATTGCTTAAATATTTGTCAGTGGCCGGAGGGCTCGGCCCATGCACACGCTGTGCCTGTTGGCACCGGCGCATCCCGAGTGCCAAGGAGCAGGAGGGCTGCTCTTCTGGTTTGGTAGCATTTTCTACTCCCTTGGCAGAGGCCTGATGAATAACAGTGGTGGGGTGGGGTGGCAGGGGATCATGACCCTATTTTTCTACAATACCTGCAGAACCAAAAACATGCTGGTGTGTAGCAGCTGGTGCACAAACACACTCATGGTCACTCACGTCAATAAAGCTTAAATCTACATTGTTTTAAGAACATCTGCTTAGTGATGTGCAGGAATTCTACAACACTGAATTGACGTTCAGTTTTTGCTTGCTAAGGGGCTTTTATGGGTGTCTTAAACCTTCCTGGCAAGGTTTGTTCAAAGATGTGCTGTGATGACAATGGTATCACAACAATAGGCAATGGATTAACCCATATGCCTGAGCCATAATTACCACTGCTGGTAGCCAGGCGTATGAATACAGAATAATTGGCACATAACGTCATGGCGCAGAGTGGGTCTGCAGCACCATGGTGCTGCTGTAGGTCCCGTCAGGAGCCTGTACCACGTGCAGCGCTGCTGGCCAGGACAGCTTCTGTAAGAGACCAGGGTGTGGGGAAGCCTCAGTGCAGTGACCCTGACCAGAGCACAACCATGCACAGAGGAGCTAGTGACCCACAGAGCAGTTGGCCTGTGTGTGCACTGTGTCCCTGTGCTGGGGTACCCTGCGGCTGCAGGACAAGCTTCACCAGCTGGTTGTATCGCAGGAGCCCGCAGGCAGCTCCCGCTTGGTACCAGCAATTACACCACCAGCGTGGCCTTGCCTTTGTCCAAAAGTGCAGCAAGGAGTTGTGATGTGAACATCCTTTCTGTTTGACAGTAGAAATGATGAGCAGAGTTGTTATAACAAAATCCTGTAACAGCTTGAATGGGTGCATAGCTCGGGGTTCCTATCATCTAAAGGGATGTAAGATTATTTATGCTATTTCATCTTTATAGTGTTAGCTCTAATGACCAGCATTTTAAATGATACTTTACAAAGTCTGAGTGCCTTTCTTATGGGGACCACCACGGACCAGCCCCTCCTGGCACAGCACATCAGGCACTGGGTGGCAGGCTGGGAGGAGGCACACTGCTGCCACAAACAGGGTGTCCTGGAGTGAAAGGGGAGCAGCCAGGCTTTTCGGTGGAAATTCAACGCAGGATCAGTCCTTGAAAGGTCATTTTTCCAAGCTGGCATAGCACTTCTGATAACAGTGGTATCTGGCACATGCTTGCCCACCATAACAGAATCACAGAATCATTTAGGTTGGAAAAGACCTTTAAGATCATCAAGTCCAACCATTAACCTACACTACCAAGTCCACCACTAAACCAATTAAGGGCAGAGTAATAAATAATTTCATGTTTCCTGGCTTGGTGGCTGGATTATTTTTAATGAAAGTAAAACTAGGAGTCATTAAGGTTGGAAAGGATCTCTAAGATCATCATTCCAACCATCAACCCAACACCACCATGCCCACTAAACCATGTCCCAAAGTGCCATGTCTACCTGTTTTTTTGGTTTTGTTTTTTTTTTTTTGAACACTTCCAGGGATGGTGACTCCACCATCTCTCTGGGCAGCCTGTTCCAATGCTTGACCACCCTTTCCGTGAATAATTTTTTCCTAATATCCAATCTAAACCTCCCCTGATGCAGCTTGAGCCCATTTCCTGTCATCCTATTGCTAGCTACTTGGGAGAAGAGACCAACACCCAGCTCGCTACAACCTCCTTTCAGGTAGTTGTAGAGAGCGATAAGGTCTCCCCTCAGCCTCCTCTTCTCCAGGCTAAACAACCCCAGTTCCCTCAGCCGCTCCTCATAAGCCCTGTGCTCCAGACCCTTCACCAGCTTCGTTGCCCTTCTCTGAACACGCTCCAGCACCTCAATGTCCTTCTTGTACATGGACAAAGAAAGTGCCTTTTCTGATTTTCAGCATGGATGAATGTTCCAGTTTTTAAAAAATGAAAGATATCATGAGGAGTGATCAATAAAGAAACCCCAGCATTTGGCAATTCACCTCTTCCATAAAGCTTTCATGTTTTCATGTTCCCTGTACCTGTACCTGAATGCTGGTCAGGTTTATTTTTGGATCAATCCATGCGAAGTTAAATCATTTCCCATGCAGAGGTGTTTTATTACTCCACTCCACTGACTGCATCATATAAAGGGCAAAACTCAAAACTATGATAAAGCTGATAAATAATAGATGCGATCTTTAGCTGTCACTGATGATCATTCTCTGGAAGCCAGGAAAGGACTCACCAGAGTGCCCTTGATTTGCAGCTCATAAAAACCTTGCCTTCAAGGAACTCAAACCAAAATCAGAACAGCAACTGTAATAATTACACTCTATGGCTGCTGCAATTACTCTCAACTTCAACTGCTAGAATGCAAGATATAAAATAAAATAAACAAAACAAAACAAAACAAAATTGAATGAAAACCCCTTGAGAATTTTTTTCAGCAAATCTAATCACTGCACTGAGATGGTATAAACGCATTTCAGAAAGGCATTTCTGTTCTGTGGCTTAAGGAGGTTTGTTCCTGACCCTCTAACTAGGATGTATTATTCATTGTGCTGTTCGTGTTTAGAACAGGTTGTCACCACACGATCGCAGGAGGAAAATAAGGCCCCCTAAAAGAATAAGATTTCCAAGTGGAAAAAATACTTTGTCTTCTGTCACTTCTTGCATGTGCAGTTACAGAACAATTACTCAGAAGAGTCTTTCCCTCCTTCACCTTGTGTATCTGGTACAGTTGTCAGGACATAAAGAGTATTCCCATTTACTGTGCCTCTGCATAGACAGTCAGTCTATTATCTTTCCCGGTATCTGTCCAGATCTTCCGTCTCATGATAAAGGAAACTAAAAATACAGGGCAGTGTGAGCAGTACATTTTGGCAGAGGAACTCAAGGACAAGCAGAGGATCTGCAACTGTTTTGACCTCCCTCCTTTTCCTCTTTACTGCTTCACTTCCTGGCACATTGCAATTTGAATGTCCTAAATTTTACAGTAAAAAATTGCATCACATGTACTAATAGATTGTATGAGAACTGAGGGAGGGCAAAACATCTTAAGGCTTTCCACAGTCTTCATGCCAGAAGAGGGTTTTTTCCCCCTACAGTTATTTTATGACTAAGTTCAGGAGAAGGTGCCCATATAGTGAAGCAACACTGTCCCAAGCTTCTGGGAAATTAGGATGCTGCTGACCATCTCATAGGCTCTGCTGCAGGCTCACATGGTAACGCACCCAGCATCTCAGACCCTTGCCTCCCCAGTTCTTCAGTTGCCCAAAACGTGCAATGAGCATCACCTTAGGTGCCAGCTGGACTTCTGAGAAGTTAATTCATTAAGGTTAATAAAAAAAATTAAGATAAAAGGTGCAATGTATAGAGTTGTGTTCAGCAGATATTTATACTTTTTGATAGAAATTACTGTAAAGTAGGTCACAGATGAAAGAGAAGAGAGATTTTATTGTAATGATAATGCTCTTCCAGAATATAGCACACTGCAGGTAAGACGTTTCTAACCAGATTTCAAACATACATGTAGCAGTGCAGCTTTTATTAAAATGCTGTGGTTAAGGGAATTTCTTAGAGCAAAATTGTACAGCAGGTAGATGGACTAATTCTGTATTAGCCAATAGTCGTAGCTAGAAAGAGCCAAAAATACTCTAACAGAATGGCTTGCATAGGAAAACACAGTTGTGTTGAATCCCAGAATCCCCAGGGAACAGGATGATTTCAAAGGGATTTCATAGGAAAAAAATGTAAACACCCATTTGGGTAAGGCTGGAAGTTCTATTTTGGCACTGCCAGAACAGAACATTTTTATTTCATAGTCTAATAAAAATATTTCAACATTCAAAACATTCACATTTAAAACATTTCAGTGTTCAACATGCAAAATTTGAATAAATCCAAATCTTTAATTGTGATCTCATTCCGATTCTTTAAATTATAGACCTTCCTGTGAAGAAGGCAGATTCTTGCTCCATATTCTGCGAGTCAGCTGCCTCTGGTTTGTACCACATAGCTCAACACAGTGCCTGGAAAACCAAAGTTGACTCTTTAGCTAGGAACATGCACTAAAAGCCTTGAGTTGAAAATTAAACACGTGATCATGAGCTTTTTCACTGAAATGCCACCCAAACCTAGCACTGCCTGAGGAAACTTACTCTTTTCCCACAGTCCTAAGAAACATTGCTACTGCAATATCAAAATGCAAACCCTGGATCAGCATCTACTTTGCCAAGTTTTACCAGATTAGCTCTTTTGGCTAAGAGTGTAGGGCGAGACAGTCAATATTGTTGTTCTAGTGGTAGAAAAAAAAGTCCCTGCTGACAGAGTGCTGCATGCACGTCCTCATTGCTGGTGTTGCCTGAGGCCAAAGACCAGGGCCCCTCCCTGTCTGTGCCTTACATCACAGGTTGGATCAGGCCACCAGCTTCTGGTGAGCAAATAAGCTCTTTCCAGAAGTGGGGCCAGAACAATCTTTTTTCAAGGAGTCTGGGTGGAACAGTGCTGAACTCACCTAAAATTCTTGGGGGAACCACTGGTGTTGCAATAGCAGCAGAAAACCCCTCTGCTCATACCTTCTGGGGTTTTGGAAGCCCAGCTATGTAGCCAAGACCCTGCAGAACTCAGATGTCACATGGCCAGAGCCCAGACCTGGGCTCCTGGTCAGTTGTTTGCAGCGTGCTTCCTTGTGATCAGTGTGGGGTCTCCTCCTCTAGCCCACTTTTTGTTTCTTCAACTTCACCAACTAGCACCCAGCCAGTAGCCTGTTTTGCTGTCAAAACGCAGCTGAAGGTGACACTACTTGGAACTGATTAAGCTCATCATTAGAGGACAAATATCAAAAACTTGAAGGCTCCAGTCCAGGCAACCAACCTAAGGTCACAGTGCTACAAAAATGTGGGCACACAATCTCTGCTCCAAGCAAGAGAGACCATCCCTGGTTCCGGGAGAGCAGACAGCCTGCACAGAGGAGAGCAGCAAGCTGTAGAAAAGCAAGGGTTGAGCTTTCTGCAAATAAACTTTAACCAGAACAAGGTGGAACCTCTCTCGTCAATGAAGGGGAGCCCCCTTCTCATGTCCTATCCCAACCTGATGGGTGTGGGCAAGAGGGTGCAGAGCTCTGGCCTGAAATCAGGCATGAGCAGGGACTGACTCTTGGTCTGTCATTGCCCAGTAAATGCCTTTCTGGTGACCTCTAGGCTATTATGGAAATAAGAAAGATCTCTGTGACCTTTCTGTTTAACAGCAAAGGTTCCAGGAGCTTGGGTTCATCCTAAAGCCAACAGTGGACATTTCTGATTTCTCAAACATCTGTGAGAGAAAAATTATCTCCATTTGGGTGTTCCTCATGGGAGTTTCTGCTCCAAGACCTGTTTCTGCTACAAGAAGGTCTCTGTGCCTCTGTGGCTATAGCATGCAGCATCAGCATGTCAAAAGTAAATGCATTTAAGAGTAGATCCTCTTCTAACATAGGCAATACAGAATTTACCTACTTCTTACTGCATGGTCTGGGACACCAGTTGGCAAGTTAGTTGTCCTTTAGTTTACATGAACTTAAATGCCAAGGGCATGCTCATTATCTGACAGGGTTGGAGCAGTAGCTGGGTCCTCAGCTGGGGAAGCACTTGTTGGCAGAGCTGGAAATAAGCTGAAGTACTCTGCAGAAGGGAGGGAGAGGGCAACATGCCAGAAGCAAGTAGAGCGCAGGAGACAATGATTATTGCAGACAGGCGCTTTGGGTTCCTTTAGCACCTTCTCTCTTCACAGTAAATCCAATGCTACCTCAACATTTTTATGCATGTTTTCTTATTGCTAATCTAAACAGTAGTGTATAGGTCAATCACTGCTCCCACACAACAGAGCTGTTTACTTTGAACTCGCAAAAACATACAGAGCCCCCACCCCCAATTGTTACAGCCTGAATCCTTAGACAAAAGGAGAAATTCAGCCAGAAATTACTAAATAGCTTGTTTGGTTGTGGTTTGGTTTTGTTTTTTAAAGTGGCTGGATTCCCTTCATCTTTTTGCTCAGTTCTCCAGATTCTTCTGAACTGCAGAGCCAAAAGCTAGCCACGCAGGCCCACATACCACAGGAACAAGAGAGCCACCAAGAGGGATGTTTTGACAGCTAATGCTGAAATTACAACACCAACCACTTTGGTTTGCTTTGAAAAGACCTAAGTGGTGTTTTATGCTGAAAAAGCACATGTAGTCAAACCAGCAAGTCTTTCCTAAAACTTCTAAATTGTTGCTTCATTTATAAAGCCACACAAGACTTCATGTAGCAGAAAGCATATATGTCTTGACGGTCCTTGATAGCTGTGTAGGACTCACATGGAGACCATTCAGCCAATGCTGTCCACATACTGGCTGGGGCAGAAAGACAAAGGCAGCAAGCCATCCCCAGGGCTAGTGATGGGCCCCTGTAATTCATAATCAAATTAGGGGCTGGGTTCTCATTGCAAGCAATGGAGTAGGAACATGTCCCTGCCCTCACCTTCCACATGTCCAGCCTACAGCTTTCATGAGTGGTCAGGGATAGTTGTACAAAGGATGCCCAGTGCAGAAGTAAGGTGCCTAATGCCCATCTTTGCCTTTCAAAACACTCTCTCCCTCTCTTTTCCTAGAGACCAGGACTCAGTAGTAGGTGGAACCTGTATCCTCCCATGTATAGCCTGGGCTACTTATGCTTCCACATTTTTCTAGAGGTACCCTTTAATTTTCATATTTTTCAACACATTATTCCATCAGTTGATAACTAAGTTTTCGCTTCCAAATGACATTATTCCTGCAAGTTGAATAGCTGGGAGAAAATATTATTCTGTGCCATGACCAAGTGATTCAGAGGACCAGGACTCAGAGGGTTGTTTCTGAGATGGCATATGCCAATGCTGCACTGGGGGAATTTAAGAGACCTCTGTGCCATTACTTGCAAATACCACTGGAGGAATGAATCAAAAGCACATTGTAGAAGATGCTTTTAGCTATTGAAATAAAGATGTATTTGTCACCCATCGCTAGAAGTAAGTAGCCTTGATTAGTCAGCTGGTTTTGCATGGGATCTTTGTTGGAGTTTGTTCAACTCAAGCATTAAAAACAAACAAGCAAACAAACAACAAAAAAAAAACCCAAGAAGGGTTCAGTAAAAAACCCCAAAGGGTTCAGTACAAGACACAGGTGACAGAGATGGACAACTGCTTCAATACTGTCCCCTGCAATAGCAGGTAGAGACTAATGGTGGCTGTTCAGTGACCTTTATAAAAGATATTTGGCCAGAGATAAATTCCTAGCTGGTGAATGTTCATGTAAAATAACACTCTGTTTAAATTCGAAGTGAAAACACAGCAGGAGGTAACTGGTCACTGCTACAAAGGCTCAGACATGGCCTGCCAAGGGGGTGGGTGGCTACGTCCCCTGGTTTGCACCCTGAGGGGGGCAGAGGCACACTGGGAGGTCCCCGGCGAGAACTGTGGGCTGGTTTCTGCCTGTTAACATACTGTGTCCCACAAAAACACAACATTTTTTTCTTTTTTTAAAGAAAAAACCCTCCACAACACCCACACATTTGTGACACGTTAGAATATGGAGTTACTGCAACAAGGTGGCTCTTGCACAATGATGCCTGGGCCAGGCGATGGCCCCTGCTGCCATGCCTGACCACTGAGAAGCTTGTTCTGCCTCCAGCTACGGCGCTTCATTTCTGCTACACCTCATATGCCACCTAGCGGCTTCCAAAGTGGGAAATTCCTCATTAAACATGACTTTCAGACACGCTGCTTCTGCCAGTTTTTCCATATGTCTCAACCTTGCTGTTGAAGAAGTAAGCTGAAGTGCAGCACACTGCAATGCACCCCCAGCTCTGCTGCAAACCTCCCCCCTGATGGCCCATCCCAAAAGCCACCTCTCAGCAGCCCCAGCAAGTTCTCACTCCTCATTGCACCCTGAGACCCCCACAAGAAATTCCCACCACCTTGGGCTTTGCTTACAGCTGTCCCCTGTTTGCCTGTGATGTTCAAAGCCTTCCCGGAGCCCGACCCCCTTTGGCTGCCCTCCTTACCCCTCTGTCCCACCACCTGAACCAAACATCTGGTGGAGAGGAAGTGGTATATTTTACTTTCAAGCATTCAGTGATGGCAGACACTTGCCACAAAATTTGCTGGTTAGTTAAAATCCAAGTTTTTCAAGAAAAAAATTAAACCAGAAAGTTTTAAAGTGGTCTTCTCCTTTGCCTCTTACTAGCTTCTTACAAGGGCCAGGGAGGATTTTATTGTTCAGCTCAACAGTTGAGTGCCCTACAGCCATTTTCATTCAGACAAAAGATGTAACACCACAGCCTTATGGTTAGGCCTTTTCTCCAAGAAACAGGAAGTTTTGGTTTTGTCTCCAAAGGAGTTAATTCGATTAGTCCTGCTCCCTTCTCAGCATGGTGGCCTAACCACTGTGTTTATAAACACTCTGTGCATCGGTCAGCCCCTAAGTGCTGCCAGCAAAGTGAGACGGTGTCTGCAGAAGAGGTCAATGGAAACCCCTCAAGGACTGCCAGCATCATGGTCACTTGGCATGAGCCCAGCTCCAGCCAGGATGCCTCGTCACAGGACACAGACTGTGTATTTGCAGTTACTAATGGAAGACCTTCATCATCATTAAATGTGGGCAATGGGTGTCCAAGTCACTCCAGGCAAAGAAAGGACCTGGACCTGATCCATGTTATCTCCAGCACTTAGACATTAGGCAGAGGCAGCAATAAAAGAGAAGCCACTTTCCCCAAACATTAATTTCTTGCCTTTCATTACAAATGCTAGAAAACAGTCCATTTTGAAAGTGCCAGATGTTTCCTTTTCTTGAACAAATTCTTTGACTTTTCTGAAAAAAAATTCTTTCAACATCTCTGACACAGTATACCATTTTTTTCTTTTCAGACCGTTTGGAGAAATTACTCTGTGTTTATGAATGGCCACTGCCAGCCTTCACCATAGACAGCAAAGACATGCTGACACCCCTAAAATCATTTCACCCCTCGCCATGTAACCAAGCAGAATACATATAGCAACTGCCTAGGAGAGAGGGGGAGAAGTGCTCCTTTTTCTCCCCTTCTCCATTCTTGTTTTCTTCTCCTTTTTTCCCTACATTATGATATGCTCAGGGCCTGATCTTGCATCCTGGGCCTTTTAGATGAACTCCAGAACAGAAAGCGAGGAAACACCATGGAAAGATCCTTACAGTGCAACCTTCCCTCTTTCCCCTGCTTTTTCTAAACTACTTCTCTGTCCAGCCACAGTTTGAGTTACTGTCCCCTTGCAGTTGATTTAATTACTCAGTCCTGAAAGATCTTCAAGGTGCACCTCGCTTCTTGAAGCAACACATGCCTCAAGCCATTAGCTTCTTAATCCACAGCCCCTGCCTCTGCTTTGTACAGCACTCTGTTTGTACGGTGCCATGTGCCTTTGTGCCAGTTTATATAAGCAAGTATAAGCATCAGTTTGTCTTCTCATCATTTAAAACTCCAAAATGCTGAACCTTACCGGCATTTCAGGGGCATTATGCTTTCCGAGTATCAGCCCCCCGGGCACACAGGTGACCTCTTGCTTTCTCCTGCATTTTTCAAGATTGTTTTATCCAAATAATATTTATATACATATTTGAACTGGCACTCAAATCCTTCTTTGCTGTGGTCCTTATCTTACACCTGTTTTAAATTCAGGTGTTGACCTTAGGTGCTATGCATCACCAGAGCCCGAGGGCTGCAAGAAATGGTCCTGCCCTTCAAGAACTGGTTCCTTGCTGTCATGAAGGCAATGCAGGTGAACTTATGCCATGAACTGCTGCCCTGTGGCTTGAAGAATCAGCTTTACTGTGCAAAAGTCGTACTTTATCAGTAAATGGCCATCCAGGTCATGTCTGTGCAGAGGAACTGTGCAGCAAACCCAGCTGGAGCCCCTGAGCAGGGCAAGAAACAGCAGAGCCCAGGAAATGTGAGAGGAGGAAGCAAAACTGATTTTAAGTCCTGCCTGCTGTAGGAAAGCCAAGGAAGCAGCGATGTGTGTGTGCTCAGCAGCTAGAGGGCAGGCTCATTTTTCCTTTAAAACTTGGTAAACACTTCCTTGTGGTTGCAGTGACTTTCAGAGTATTCAACAGAAGTGACTAAGCCATAAGTCACTCAGGGCTAATTGGAGAAGTCTTCTGTGTATTAATTAGGGGAGACAAAAAACCCAAACCCAAAAAACAAAATCACAGATACACAAAGCTGATGGTTGCTTTGAAAGGCTTGGCTTCTGCGAGTCAGGCCTATTTCTGACACGGCGGAGGGGCAGGAATCATGTCCAAGACGGGAATACTCCACAGATGTGGCCGTGTCTCATTGCAAACACCCCACAAAGAGCACATACTGGCCTCCCAGGCTTCCATGACGGGAAAAACTAATTGAAAGGGTTTACAAATAGCACTCATCAAAGCACTCCAGAGGAATAACTTCCTTTTTCTGGGGTTTTTTGGGGGTTTTTTTTTGGCTATTCAGAAAAGGACTTGTAAGATGAGGGAACGTGCGAAGCGAGCTAAGCAGTCTCTGCAGAGCTCGGTCTCAAGTGAGTTACGTACTCTATAACACAAAATTTTCCATTATTTTCTGTGGTGTGGCTATAAGACTTGGGAGCTCGGTTCGTGGCGGTGAGCGCAGCTGGAGCAGCCGTCCAGGCGCCCGCCTGGTGCTGCTGGGTGTGAGGCTGCCAGGCCAGGAGCTGCTGTGCTGCCATGCACCCACTCAGATGGGCAGTTTTATGTCTTTAAAGGCAAATTCTCCTTCTCTTTGTTGCTTCTTAAAAGAGCCATTGAAAAATCATCTGTCATAGTATTACTCTTTGCAGTGGAAATGTCCTTATTAAAGTATAAGGGGAGACTATTACACTGCCTAGTATTGCTGCTGTCCCACTGTTCATGCAATTAAGGACTAGGCCAAGTAACACTGCAAGTGGTGCCCAAAAATTAACATAATTATGGGGGTTCTGCCAATGCAGGGGTTCGTGTTGGTGGAAATGCCAGGCAGCATCAGCCTGGTGCGGACAGGGGAGATAATGCCATGCAGAGCAGGGGAAGGATTTGAAAGCTCCCGGCATATGCTAGCTACCCACCAAAAGAGCAGGCAGAAGCTTAAAAAGCAATATTTGAAGGCATTGCAGTTTTTTCCCCATCTTGCAGCAGTCATTGCACCCCCTGATCAAAACAACCTCACAGGCACCCTTGCTGGGAAGCAATGCAGAGGAAACCCACCAGAGAAGCGTGGCCCGGTCGGGACCTGGACAGTTTTGTGAGTCAAGCAGCAGCCAGAAATCAGGAGAGTCCCCAGAAGTACAATGCATTGAAAAATAAACAGTCATATATGGGTGGCACACTGCACCGGGCTGAAACGTGGTAGCCAGGCTTAACATAAATACACTGTTACTGAGAAAATGGTTCCTTTCATCACACTTCCTCCTGTGCCTCTGCAAACACCAAATCCTCGTGCACCTAGCATTGACACCTGATGCATGAAGTATTATACATTTCAATAGAGAAAGGTCTCAATTTGAGACCTCATCTGGAGTGCTGCATCCAGCTCTGGGGCCCTCAGCACAAGAAGGACATGGACCTGCTGGAGCGGGTCCAGAGGAGGGCCACCAAAATGATCCGAGGGCTGGAGCACCTCTCCTATGAGGCCAGGCTGAGAGAGTTGGGGTTGTTCAGCCTGGAGAAGAGAAGGCTGCGAGGAGACCTTACTGCGGCCTTCCAGTACTTAAAGGGGGCCTACAGGAAGGGTGGGGGCAATCTTGTTAGCAAGGCCTGTTGTGACAGGACAAGGAATAATGGATTTAAACTAAAGAAGAATAGATTTAGACTAGACATAAGAAAGAGATTTTTTACAATGAGGGTGATGAAGCACTGGAACAGGTTGCCCAGAGAGGTAGTGGAGGCCCCATCCCTACAAACATCCCAGGTCAGGTTGGACGGGGCTCTGAGCAACCTGATGTGGTTAAAGCTGTCCCTGCTCACTGCAGGGGGGTTGGGCTGGATGGCCTCTAAAGGTCCCTTCCTACCCAAAGCATTCTATGATTCTGTGAGAGATATTTGAGTTTGAATAATTAAGATGTTGTTTGAGGTCTGGAGAGCCTCCATCCCTGGGAATGGACAACGCCATGAGAAGTGGTTTCCTTCTCCCTGTTCACCAGCAAAAAGGCAGAGGTTTCCGTAAAAAAGCACCAGCAGAAGACAGGAGGAGAGAAAGATGTTTAACCACAGCTATGTGTCAATGCAGGCAGCTGGGAGAGGGCAGGCGGAGGTGGAGCTGCGAGGAGACAGCCTGGTGGGAGGGCTGCCTGCTGCCCTCCTCTGCCCTGCCTTTCTCTTTGGATTATGCTCACAGCCATGTTTCAAGTGACACAGTTTAAAAAAAAAAAAAACCAAACAAAAACTTGATGGCAGCAGCACCTGATTTCTTGGCAGGCTGCTGCTGCTGCTGGAGAGCTGCTTCTGGCCCTGTCCTGTGGCTCAGTAGCTGCTGTGTTTGGATGACATTTTATCTTCCTGGTAGCTTTTGCCTCTAGGTTGGTATGGCTCCAACTTGCGCCCTTTTTTTTAAGGAGAGTATAAAGCACTTTCTACACGTGTAAGGTCATGTCTGATGAAGAATAAGCAAGCACTATTACATAGCACATTTATTTCTCTTGTTTAACAAAAGTGTAAAACCAAACCATAAACAGAACAGGAACATTTCATCCTGAATTGTGCAGATGAAAGAGATGCAAAAGCAGAAGTAGGATTAGAGGGCAAACCTTCTGCCAGCCATCACAGCCAGGAACAAGGCCTGACCTCAGTTTTAACACTGTCATTATAAATAGCTCTGGTCCAAGCCCCCACCTAGAAACACAGGAAAATTACGCTAAACTGGTGCTCAGTGAACAAATTTTCCCTACTCCCAAATATGAACCCAAAGACAAACAAACAAACAGTATTTTTCTTAAAGGGGAAAAAAAAAAAAAAGGAAAACCAGCCAGCAAGGTAAGGTTGGTCAGAGCCTGTTGCTTGTTGCGAGCGCCTGCCTCTGCTCCCACCTCACCTCTCCCACCTCCAGCACCTTTGCTTGATGCTTGGTATCAGCTCCAGGACCTGCACAGAGTTCAGCTGCATGGAGAGCCTAGCTGCTTCTTGCTCAAGAGAGGAAATGCTGCGGCACCTTCTTCCTTTTCATACATTTACCAAAATCTCACTTGCCTCGAGCGCCCTGCTCCTTCGTTTGCAATCTCTCTCACACACAGGAATATCTTGCTGACCGGCTGGCATGGCCGTTTGCCCCAAGGACACCGAGACAAGGTTAGAGAGACAGGTCCATGGCTGAGGTTTCTGCCATACATTCGCCACTCATATAACACCTTTCTACCAGAAATACCTCTAGCATAGCAGAGGACCACCAAACCCAATGCACCCGACTGTTGGTCCCTCTCATTTCTCTCTTCTACCCCACCAGATCTCCGTGAAACACCCTCCTTTGTGGGAGGAGTCCCTACTGCCACTCCATCCCAGGGCTGGCCCCTACCCTGTGCAGTTAGTCATGGGGAAATGGGGCTCCTGCCCCTTGGGCTGCCTCCCCCCAGGCTTCCCTGCCATCTGCACTGCATGGGGAGCGGCTGGGGAGCAACGCTGGTGGCAGCAGAAATTGCTGACCAGAGTGACTGCAAAACCACAGCAGAAAATTAACTTGCTCTAAATGTAGAAGGTCCAAGCCCAGAAGCTGTGTGTGCTGAAATCTGCTGTTTAAGGGCAGGAGAAGTACACAGGAGAGAGGAAAGCACTTTTTGTCAAAATGTTTTAAAACAGCTCCCAAAAGGCCGGCTACCTACATGCAAGATTATTTGTGCCTCCACAACCCAGTCTGCCCTTTGCCTCCACCAGAAGCGGCATGAGGAGTACCCAGCCCCATGGACACTAGAAACTGCTCCCTAGGCTTTGCTATTGAAAATGGTCTTGTTTCCTCACTGAAGAGCAACCATGCAATAGCTATCTGCAGTATAAAATCTGATGCAAAGACAAGATCCTGGTCTCAACCCACTCTAGGGCATGTCAGCAAGGTGAGCACTGCCACCTCTCCCAGCTCCATCTCACCTTGTTCAGCCCCATCTGAAGGAAAAACCCTTCCTCCTCTGTTTGCACCAGCAGAAGGCTTGTATATAAAATCTCTTTTCCTGACAGCAAAGGCCAGCCTTGGACCGATCCTCCCAGTTCATTCCTGCAAGCCAAGCTGCTGGAAACAACTTTTTGTCATGATTAACCAGGGTAGACTCAGACCAGTATTAAAGGAGACCCAAAGCATCCTGGTGCCTCCTCATTTGATCCCACTGCATGGTGTTACCCAG
Organism: Pelecanus crispus; assembly: GCF_030463565.1. Lineage (NCBI taxonomy): Eukaryota > Metazoa > Chordata > Aves > Pelecaniformes > Pelecanidae > Pelecanus > Pelecanus crispus. Next base: position 16,187,709 of record NC_134643.1, read on the forward strand.
CTCCCCACTCCCAACCTCTCAGACAGCATCCCTCAAAAATATATATAAAATGACAACATCAAGACACTCATTTTTAGCAAACTTGCCATTGATTATAACAAAACAATCTGCTAGCCCAGAGCCCTCAGTGGGATTACACATGCACATCCACAGAATAGGCATGAGAAAGAGCTGACAGAGCAGCCTTTATGGTCATGTCCCAGATGGCTGAGATGCTGGATGGTTTAGCAATTCACTGCACAGAATTCCTTAAAATAAAGAAGAGGGACTAATGTCTCCCACAGAGATGCAGAGGAGGACTCAGTGGTAGATACAGGAGTAGACCCATGCTCTCAATAGCGCGCTTGTGACCCAGCCTGGCAGAACATCACATGAAAGGAACTACATCCTTGTAGTCAGGTTCCTGGTAATAAGAAGCTTCAGAGGCAAAGAGTGAGCTGAGTCCAGCTGAACCACAGCACGCTCAGACTGTTTATGATTTGTTTAAATCACAGCTCCTTTTAATAAATTTCAGCTGTGCCCTTGCTGGCAGCAGATCTCCCATGGCTGCAGCACACACAGAGGCGTAGCACCCAGCAATCCCAGTGCTGTGGGGAACACTGTGGACATGGCCAGGTCTTTGGCTGGGACAGCTGCTCTCACTGCGCTCATTTCCACCCATCCATCACAGCGTACAGAGATTTCCTCTGTGGTAGGGAGCGCTGCCGGGTAGCGGGATCAATCACACCCCTGTCTAGCAGGTTGTTAAGGCAGGAAGGTTTCCATTAAGTCAGCAAGGGTGTTAATTTATAGTATGTTTGCTACTTCTCTCCAAATACTCTTCCAGATGAGAGCCACTCCCTCATGCTTGCTGCATGCTAAGGGCAAAGATTAACAAGCATTTTGTTTAACTGCAGTGGTTGATGCAGTCCTTCATTCTTCCCACCCTCTACTGTGGGCTCCTGGCCTCCACTACAGGTTGAGCTGCACCAGAAGATTTGTCTGGTTGAAATAAAACCTAAGGAAAACTTATATGTGTATATATTTTTGGGCCTAAGAGTAGCTATTTATGCATTTAGTGGTGCAAATTACTTAGATTATTGGAAGTGCAAAGCCAAATTTTGCAAAAACTGCTGTTTGGACAAGCTTTAAGTTATTGAGTACCAAGAGCTAATCATTAGTGGAGTCTGAATCTGTTAATGCAGAGCTACTTCCCCACTCACAAACGCTACAAATTTTGATAGCTTTTTGATACCAAAAAGATTTTCTTCGGGTTGAACAACTAAAGGTTTGTTATTGGTTTAAGGACAAACTAACCAACAATGGAATGAATGATAAACGTATAGAGCATTATTGCTTTATTGTTTGTAGAAATGCAATGACTTACATCACATATGCTAGAGGAAATTTCTATTAATTGCATCTGAGAGGCGAGATCACTAGTTTTTAACAAAGTACTTTAGAGTACAAACTTCAACACATAACAAACCATGCTGCATTTTCATATTTGCAGCAAGGATCGTGAGAATTATCCAATAAAAAGAATGATTTTATCATAATTCCTTGGCCTGTACCAAGTTCAAGTCAGCTTCAGAGGTTTTTTTTTTTCTTTTTAGTGTAGTATGTTTTCATTATTACAAAATTTTAAAGAAAAGATAATACCACTCAGGTCTGAGATGGACCTGAATCAATCTTGGACCACAAAGAGTCACAGGACTCCGGAGCTGTACAATGCCACCAGGCACTGTTTTCCACTGCTTTGCATTTTGTAGAGCTGCTTACATGACACAGTGACATAGCATGATACAACGATATGGTGTCATTGTGCTTGTTCCACTCAAGTAAAAGGCAATAGAGAATTAAGTCCATTTTTATCCAGAAAGACATGTTCAATCCACTACTTTCATTCCAGTTTGTTGTGCAAATGCAGATGCAGGTTATGGGTAACAAGTCTATAACGGCAGCTGTTGCAAGCCCGTACTCAAGAGGAGATGAGTCAGCAAGAAATTAAAACAGAAACTAGACTACATATAATAGAGATCTCTTTTTTGTATGACACATAGATATTAACAATTGACAAGCTCTCTAAGTCCATTAATAATGCTCTTAGGGATGGGAAAACATAAGAAAATGTCAATATGATTTGAAGTGCTCTTACATTTTCAACAGCCAGAAGGAATCCCCAAAATGAGAACAGGAATCCCCAAAACAAGAACAGAAAACCACCAGACTTCTTTGGGTGAAAAAAGATGCAATGGTATTCCTAATAAATTCCTATTTCATGTGCCAAATTTCAGCCAAAGAAAAGATTTTTGAGTAGTTAGTAAATGCTTGAAAGCCTGAGATTACGACAGAAAAGCTGGCACAGCAGTAACTGCTGATGGTTGCTAGCGGAAGTCATTGCAACACCAACCCTTGTCCCTCTTTCTGCTGCAGAGTCATCTCACATGGGCCTGGATAAAATCAGTCATTTGTTCCTAGGTCAGGGTGTCTCATTTGCATTGACACCCTTCTTCTCTTGGCAGTGGGAGTTTAACAACAAGAGGCAACACCACAGCCTCCTTCGCTCCCTGGATGTAGAGCTGGCTGGTGTATTCTCAAAAAATGCTGTCTGCCCAGGGTCCCATCCCTGCCTGCTTCTGCCTTGTGCAGAAATACCTAAAATCAGTGCTCAGCTGTTAAAAACATCAGGGCTGTGCTAGGGAAGAATTATTCTATGGGTACAGCCCTGGATCACACTGCCAGAGCTCCTCAGACAGAAGCTATCTAGCAAGTGTCAGGCTTTTCCTGCCACCTGAGTGCTCTGTGAGGCAACAAGGATGGCAGCCATAAACAGCTTCTGCAAAAAGTGCATTTTCTATAGGCAACAGCTCCCATTCTCTTCTGATCCTATTAGTAGCACAAAAAGCAGCGTTGTCTCTTGAGAAAAAGCATTTGTGTCCTCTGCATTGGCGAATACGCAGCAGAAGGTGGCAGTTAGCAAGGCCTCTGTGCTGTCCCCTCGGAAGCAGAGCGGAGAGCATGTCTTGCACATAACTGAGAAGAAGCCCAACTACTGAACAAAACATCGCTGGATTGCAGGAGCCATGCTGCCCCTCCTGCTGTGCGGAGTACCATTGGTGCAATGAGTTGTGTTTCACCATGCAGACAAGAGAATTGCAAGTGGAGAATTACGGTGATAGTGCCTGGCTGGTCTGTAAGGTATGGCTGTGTTTGAATGTGGTTATGAGCAATGATGTTGGGCAACGTAATAACGAATGTGAGCAGGCTACAGGAGGTCTGCTCAGACCTGTGTTACTTAGCTCGGGTGCTCAGAGATGTGTTCAGGTCTGTAGTATGGACCAGTCTGAAGGGAGGGAGGAAAAACCACACAATCCCCATGAAAAAGAAAAGAGCATGAGATGTTCCCACATGGAGGAGAAACAAAGCTCTGGAGCTAGGAGCGGGAGTCAGTGGTTTCCACGTGCATTTTTTGAAATTGCACAGACCTACTGAAAGTTTTGTATGTTGTGCAAAAAAGATGTGGCAATTTCTGAATGTCGTTGAAGCCAACCCTAGTTTCCAAATTAATTCCTTGTCTCCCTAACCTTTTCGTTAGAGACAGCCCACTTACAAATCCTTGAAAACAAGAAAAAGTACAATGAACTATTTTCTACTTTTCAACTGGGAAGCCTAACCAGCAGGTTAATCTCTAAAAGTCTTGAGCCTAGTTAAAATTGCTTCCATTGGTGGAATTCCATATTATTGCTACTGAAAGGCTTGACTTTGCCAGGGCTTCCACAGAGTTGGGATGTCTATAGGATGAAAATACTGCATGATCAACTGTGCTTTACTGGTGAAAGAAAGTGGTGAAGAAAAGTAGAGTTTTCAGACTGACTGTGCTCCTTCTTGAAAAATAAACACCACTGGCATACCACTGGCTCCTTATGAAGTTCCTTCCATCATGGATCGTGTTAAAGCTTGTTGGAAACGGAAGGTATTGCAGCCCTATTCATTCCTGTTAAGCAAAAGGGAACAATTAATGTCTTTTATGGAATCAACTATCTGGAACAATAGGAGCCACCATCCAAAACGCAGGCACATGATGCAAGTCTTCTGAGGGAGCTGAGCTATGCTGGCAAAGTGCATTGCCGGGTATTGCCTGGTAGTACAAACTGCATGAGTGAAAAGAGCTGGAAAAGAGCTTGGAGCTGCAAGCAAAGTGTTTCCTCATGTTAAGCATAGAAGGCAGTGCCTGTTCTTTGTAAATAAACAGCTAGGTTTTGAAACAATCCTGACACTAAAGAATTAACTGAAACAATCCAAACTTTGGCTAACCACCAGGGTCAAAAAAGGATAATAAATCCTCTTTGTCCTGTTAACAAAACCCACAATTTTATTTTCTAAACCCTTCAAAAAATAAAAATGACATCATAAGTCATTTCAAAAATTCCTAAACGTTACTTCAGTTGCCTTCATTTGCCTGGCAGGAGCATCCTGCCCTGTCCCCTCTCCCTCCAGTGCCTCTCACAACAGGCTTTGCAGCAGGGACAGCTTCCCTCCAGACGCCAAAGGTTTGGTATAACTCTGTTTGCCATGATTACAACCATTTGGTAAAGCAGAGTGCTGGTAGTGTCAGAAACTATGAAGAAAGAGTACGGCTCTTCTGGATGGTGTAGGCTGCAGATGACAAATGTGAAGGATGTTGTGTCCAAGTGAACAAATCTGAAGGATACTATGAGTCCTCGGAGTGGGGAAAGCAAGGAAAGGGCCGAGAGGTTAGCAGCAGAGGAAAACCAGCGCAGAGAGCTGCAAGAGGAGGTTAGCAGGGAGATGACAAGCTTTATTGGTAATACAGAGTTATTGGTAGTGAATATGAGGGCAGAAGATGAACTCAAGGAGGACCTTATGAGACAGAGCGACCGGCCCATATAATGGCAAATGAAATTCAGTCTGGCAGATGTAAAGCAATGAATGCATTTAGGGAGAAGCAGCTCCAGCTTCACATATTAAAACATGGTCTCTGTGCTCACCACTGCTACTCAGAAGAGAGGCCTTGGTAGAGCTACTGTAGACACTTTCTTGAAAATATCAAATCACTGCTCAGAAACAGTCAAAGAACAAATAAATGTTAAGGATTACTAGGAAAGGAAAAGCCAACAAAATAGCCAACATGACTGTGCAGCTGTATAAATCTATCTCTCACCCACCTTGAATATTCTGTGCAGTTCTGGCCCCTCAGAAAGGATAGAGAAGAGCTGGAAAAGGTTCAGAGAAGAGTAACAGGACAAGAAAAGGTGCGACCCAATTTCTGTACAAGGAACAGTGCAGGACAGCGGGGTGTCTCAAGCTGGAAAAGGGATGAGATGGGGGACACTGTACATGGAAAGCTATGAAATCATTAATAGCACAGAGAGAATGGATAGGGATCAAGTGTTGATTGTGTCTCCAGAACAAGAACGAGGGAGTGGCTAACGAAGCTGGTAGGAGCCAAGTTCAAAGCAAACAAAAGGAAGAAGTTTGTCATGCAGCAGGCAGTGGACCTGCCAAGGAAGTCCTTCCCAAAGCATGCTGTGATGGCAAGGAGCTTACATGCTCTCCCAAGTATTTGGAGGGGTCCATGCCTCAGACAAGCCACAGCAGGTTCAGGAAATCATTTCAGCTGAAAATAGTTGGAAGCTGCGGTGGTATTAAGGGAGAAACGATCAATACATTAGTTGTGTTCTTAATTTTTCCTAGGAGTCTGCTTATGGCTACTGTTGAATACAAAGCAGATGGACAGGCTAGATGGTCTACACCAGCACAGCTGTTCTTACCTGGACCAAGAATAGATAAGATAGGATGCAAGTAGGGGGGAATCCCAAAGGGAGCAAAGTTGGCAGCATGCAGCAAAGCAGGAGGTGAAGTCAGGGGGTTGGGTGAAACTGGCACATTTAAACTACACTCCAAAGGTGTAGATAAGGAGGCAGAAGAAAAGCTGCAGTTTCAACATTGGTGCTCAGGACGAGCCCAGACATGCCTCACTGTAATTAGGAGCAAAGCTTCCACTGACTCCAGCACATCAAGCCCTAGAGAGACAAAAGGCAAGCAGGCAAGTGAGGAGTTTTAGGGTCAAAGAATATCTCCCAGATATCAGGAGACACAGCACAGGTGAGTCTGTACAGGCAGAATTGGCAATTCATCTGTGTTTGTTATCTATCTGCCAGATCCGAATGGTTTCAGTCCTGATCAGATCCAAGTAAATTTGGAATTTAAAGATATTCCTTTGCAGAGTCTGCATGATCCTAAATAATACCTGCTCTGTAGGTATTGCCCACAGCACAGTTATTTTTTCAATCTTTTTAATAGGCGTTTTGAAATAAGCAGTGTTGCCTCTACTTTGCTTCAGATGTGATATAATCCAGTAGTGAGAAGTTACAGAGTCGTGGCCCCAAGGCAAGGTGCAAAGCCTCCCAAAAGGCCAATAGTTTCAATTTTCTTTAATGGTATGTGGGTTTAAGAAATATGGCCTCCCTTTTAAATGGAAGGGACCACTATTCATTAGTTACTCAAAGAACTGATTATTGCATCAATCAGCAAAACAAATATGTTTCTTCCCAGAACTGAAGAATGCTTCACATTCCAGTGGACATTCCTAAATATCATGATTCTCTCTCATACAGACAACAATAATTTTGGATAATGACCTTGAAATTTGCCTTTCCTGTTCTGTGGTTGTACTTTTCTGTAGGACTGATCTTGGTTTGTTTGGTTTACAGCTCCCACATGCAGTTTCTCAATAAATGCTCACATTATGGTCAGCATTTTGAGAGAAGAGTCTTTTATTCTTTCAGCTGAAGTAGACTGCTTTCCTTGGAGTGCTGGAACAGAATAATTTTAAGAAGCTGATCTGTTTTACTAGGTTAAACTAGAAATGTGCCAAATTGCTCTGCAGACATGGCATAGCCACTGGCCTGCACCAAGGCTGGAAATCGTGCCGGGCTGTGACGTGCAATGTCTGTTCACATCAGCTGTGCACTGGGAAATGCACAAAGGAAGTGGCTTGCTGAAAAATGACCTTCAGCTTAGGGCTCAGAAAGATTCCTGTAAAACATATTGCTTGGGAGGAAATCAGCTTCTCAGACCCAAGGAAGAGTAATGTCATTTCTCACACCATATATTAGGATTTCTCAATTTTCTTCCAGTGTAGCTAGGACAGCACACACAGATGGATGCACAGCATCCTCATGAACAGCTTTACAGACATCTGCCCCATTCAGCCCACCTGGCCCTGTTATTTAGCCTGATGCCACCAGCCCTCAGCAACTCGTTTGTTTCTTCTTTTCGTTATTAAGATAAAAAAAAAAAATTAAAACCTAGTTTGCAGTAATTGGCTCTGACACTGCAGTTTGACATCTCTGTGTGTACCTTCGTATCACATTTGCTTCCCTGCATTGTGCTCAGATGCCCGCTTTGCGAAGCTGGGCATCTCCACATGGACCACACCTTGATCCTCAAGGATGTGTTTTGGCAGCAGGCAGTTGCAGTGGCGGGTCTCACTCAGCTTTTCAGTGTCCGTCCTCCTGTTTGTCTTCCTTTATCACATCTTGCACATATTCAGTGGGGAGGGGAAGCTGGCATGTGAAGACAGATGTTTGGAAGATCAGACCTACCCCAGTGCAAAGCCTCACGATCGCTGAGGACATTGCCTAACAGAGTTTTTGTTAATGGTTAGGAAGGAGGATCTTCAGAGCTCATTCAGGCTACGGTCCAGTGAGCACCTTCCTTTGAAAGGAGTCTCTCCCATCTGTGCCTTCAGTCTATTTTTGTGCTGTCTTCATGTCATGCCATCACAAGCCGACATGCAGCTGCACTATGAAGTGGCCTAGGGAACTGATCTGACTGAAAACTCACCCAGCTGAAAGGGGAAAAAAAAAAAAAAAAGAAAAAGAAAAGTTATTTTCCAGCCAGCTCAGTTCTCTGATCTCATTTACCACACGGCAGCACTAACAGTTGTACCAGCACCAGGGAGGTAACCTCTTCCCGCAGCTGTGCTGACTGCTGCCAACTCCTCCTCAAGCAGCAATCCAAGCCTTTGCCCCATGGACGTGCTCCATAGCAGGAATCAGGGGTTCTCATTTCAATTCCACTACTCAGGCAATTCTGGCTTGCATGCAGATGCCCAACGTGTCATTTGAGGAGGTCTTGTTAGAAAGCTCGCATGGGGCATGGTCTGCCAGCGCTCTCTCTTGTAAATGCGAAGGCAGTAGGAGAAGTGTTTCTCTGAGTGCTTCTTGTTTCACTTCTTGTTCTTGTGCCCCCTTGGGGAATTGAAGTAAATAGTTTATATAGGCAAAGTCTTTCAACAGTTTTACCCTTCCACTCCCATTTCTGTTAGCAGCGGATGGAAGCAGCACTCTCCCCTGCCTTGAGACCTCCAGGTCCCAGAGAAATTGTTTGACACTAAATTACTTCCCTTCTAGCACAAATTACTGGGTGGAAACAAGAAGCTGGTAACATGTGACCAGCTTGCCACACACTACAGCTCTGTCTGTTAATAGATGTGACCTTTGTGACTAATGCAGCACTGGGAGGTACTGGAAGGGTGCATTAAGTTCCTCCCTCCAGCACAGTTGTCATCCTCATCATCTCATCACCCATCCAAGTGAGGAATCTGCAGTTTCAAAGCCTGGCAATTCATGCAAGACACACAAAACACTGGATCCGGTGCAGAAATCAGCCAAAGGATGAGGGATTGGTGCCAGGAGGTGACGGCAGAGGTCAGCCCCGTGCTGCACCATCCTTGCACCTGGAGCTTGGTCCTTGCTGTGGCAGTAGCCCCACCACTGCCCTCGCTGTGTGCTCAGCCTCCGCCTGGGACAGGCATCCCACAGCCGCGTGATGCAGGGCTGATGGCTGCAATCAGGCTATCCCAACCTCTGGCAGAGCCTCTTCCTGCCCTCTGCACTCTGCCTGCAGATAACAAGCTCGGGGCTCAGGCACAGACCCGACGGTTTTCTGTTTGCAGAGCATGCGTGGATGCCAAGGGGCCTTGCAACATTCGAGGTGGCAACACCCAGTGAAGAAAAAGCAGCGTGATGCATTGAAACCACCTTGCAGCTGGACCTGAGGCCGGGAAATTTTCTTTTTGGCCATGGTGATTCTGTGACAGACCTTGTTGTTTAACACAGCAGGGCACAAGGAGCCCCTTCCACCACTCACACCCCTCAAACTACCACTGACCCACCAAACTTTCTCACCCATCCTACACTGACACTGCAGCCTCCAGTCTCCCTCCCTGGGCTTCTTGGCTCTTCCTGAAGCCCCTTCTTCCCCTGTCATCCCCCAAACCACACTCTCCCTTCCTGGCCCTTGCCCCAGCCCCAGTCCTTGCCCTTGTCCTTCCTCCTCCCATCCCGGAGCTTCTCCCTGCCCATTCCCTCTGCTCCCCCAGCCACCTCCTGCATCCTCAGGGCAGCACACAAATGCTGAGGAGCCTTGAGACAGGAAGGGAGGGGACACCTCCCCAAACTCAGCTCCATGCACATCCCTTGGTGCGTGTTTGTGCTCCCTTGCATTGATGCGCTGAGTGCAGCTGTCTGGTTGTGGCCCCCCCTTTACATGATTTCTGTTTCCAGTGGCTGCAGGTCAGCACGAGGCCTAGGATGCAGTCACAGAGCCCATTTAAAGCAATGGGCCAGCACTCCCTATGGTTGGAAGGAACATTTAAAATCTTATAGGTTTGAAAAAAATCAGCAGACAACAGAAACTTTTATCTCGGGTATCAGAGTGCATGGCCAGTCAACATTGCATCCCCATCAGGGAAATCTGCAGGAATTACCAAGCTGTAAATGCCAAATCTAGGGCATGGGCTGGGACACGCATGTGCAATAGGCAGAGGACACACAAGGAAGAAGAAAGAAATAGGGAAACAGAGCTGTACCCTTAGTCCTGAACTTCCAGATAATGCTAACAAGACAAGCCTGGGAACAGCGGGGAAATCCCCACTGGGCTGGTGTGCTGGTGAAGGTTTCCTGCTGCAGTGTGCTGGGCCAGCACACCACCAGCTGCACTGCGCACGAGGGTGCAATAGGGCTTGGATTTGCGAACAGCAATAAAGTCGTGGTGGGGATGGACCCATCCTCAGGGCAAGATCTGCCCTGCAGTGAGTCGTCCTGTTTCTGTTTGCGAACCTGTCCCCCCTGCATTTCATTCACTTGCAGTGAATTCGCTGCCTTTCATTCACTCGTGGTTGTTTTACTGTGAATTTCCTCGTTCCTTACTCAGCTTTATGGATATTGCCCCCTTGCAAGAACTGTCATTTAACTAAAGGATGCAAAACCTATGGAAATCTATGGGTGGAAGGCATACAAACTGCAGCATTCTCAAAAGTTCAAGACTCATTATTCAAAGTTTGAGAAAATAGTCAGATTTTGTCTGAAGGTCAGCTTTGAACTTCGTTCCCATGTGCAAGAGAGAAGCATTAGTTTCCCAAAGAAACTGGCTTTTGCTCTGTGGCTACAGCACCCCAGGGTTTCCTCTGTGTGTGCACTGCAGGCTCAGCCAAGCTCCTCACCCTCGCCTCCTTCATCCTGCCCCTGTTGCATGGCTTGAGCTCTGCTAGCACAGCTTTAAAGCAAACCTGCTCAGATGGTTGATCTGGCTGAAAAAAAACCCTGCTTTTTCTGAAAAAAGGTTTTGCTGAGTTATTTCCCCAGGAGTCTAGTCCTCTCATCTGACTCACTGCATACAGAGCAGCAGCTCTAGCACAAGAAGAAGATGTGGGAGCAGCAAATGGAGAGGAGGTGGCAGTGGCCATGCTGCTGCTTTTCTCAGCGTTGCTGGTGAAGGTGAAGCCACAGGCCCACTCTTGACCTTGCCAATTGCCTGATAATAGGGCACATCCAGCCCGTCTCCAAAGCCCAGTTAGTCAAATTAATTTGTGCCCTTCCCCCTCCACACATACTCTCCTGTCCTCCAGCAATTAATTATGAACTTCCATGACCCCTCCATAACCTCCCTTATTTGCCCTGTGGCATTGCCTGGGATCCTGCTCCATCTCCTGCCTCAACAGCCTGGGGGACCCCTGCCTTACCAGATGGACTTGGGGGTGATTGCCAAGACTCCCCCCTGCACCCACACATGCCTGGAGGGGTGAGGTGAGCTGAGGCACCCCAGCTTCGCAGGTAGGAAAGGCAGAGGTACTGCAAGTTGCTCTCTGCCCCCTCCCTCTCCATCTGCCTCTGGGGCCCTGCTTTGGGCAGCATCCCTGAATTCATCCCCAGGAAAGGGAAAATGGAGGAGGCAGGCAGGGGTAGGAGTTTTCCCTCAGGCAGGGATGCCTTTGAAAGAGATGTGGTGCTGGCTCTGGGATTAGCCCAGTGGGAGCTGTGCTGTGCTAGAAACATGACTGAGAACTTCACCCGCCTCCATTCCTAAAGAAAATCCAGATTCCCTCAAGGCCCATGGGAGTTGTGCTGTTGCCTTCAGCGAGGGCTCACTTCAGCCTTGCTTTGTCATCTCTGCAAAACAAGCTTGTGCCACCACTTCGTGTGTATTAATACACACCATGGCTTTAGGCACAAGTGTGCAAACTCTATCTGGAAATGCATTTTTCACTCTAAAATTAAGACTTCATCTCCTTTTCTCCAAGCAATTGTGAGCATGACTTTTTTGTTTACAAGTCCAGGGAATAGAAATCCGGGTCCTGAAAATTTTCCCGAACCAGAAAACCACATATACCTCATGGAAGAAATGTCTTACGCTCCAGCACTGCAAAGACCTTGCTTTTCCTCCTCCTGCCATTTTGCGCTTTCTGTGTTGTGTAGTGCTGCAGGTGCCACCACGTCCCTCCTACAGCAGGAGCAGAGGAAGGCTGTGGGCTCAGCTTGAGAAATCAGGAACTTCACGTGTTGGTTGCTGCCTGGAAGGCTTACGGGAAAGACTATACTGCTCAACCTAGCACAGGAGACGAACTAAAGGATGAACAAAGAGTGCCTCTACTGTTAACGTTAAAGTGTTTCATCAGCTTCATCAGACTGTAGTCTCAGGAATGGAGAAGCAGCATCATGCAGTTCTCATCCCAAAATAAATACAGCCAGGGTTCAAAACAAACTTAGGAAAAAAATGTAAGTATTGTCTGCCAGGAATAAATTTGGAAAATGAGCTATCAAAATATTTACTGTATGCAAAGGTCTTTGCCATCCATGAACCTTCAGGATCATTTTTGAGATTATTATTTTAAACACTAAAGAGGCACAAAAAATTCTGGTTGGAATCGTCTCTTTTTGTTATCTTCAGTGGGCTACATGGGAGCATGATAAAACTGGATGTTGTCCTTGACGCTGAGCTCCTCCTTGTACTGCCAGCAGTAATTCTTATTATTTGGACACACTCTAATGTGCTTTCCAGCACACTCAAGGCCAAGGATTAGCTGGGGGACGCAGCAGGGTTCTCTTGAAATGTTACATTATTTTACTATCAAAAGTCTTAAGAGTGAGGTTGTAGAAGGAGACTATGCTGACATTTTTACTTTATTACCACATGTCCAAATAGCATTAATCAAGGAATGTATGTGTAGGAAATATCCTTGTTATGAGGTGCAAGTTGTTTCTGTAAGTGAATTCTTGAAGATTTTGTCAGGCTTCTTAAATACACAGCAATGTATTTCAGGGTCTATTTTCAACCATCTTCAAAGGGATAGTTTCGAGTGTCCCATATTGCACAATGATGTGTGACCAGTGTGAGCTTTGTAGAAGCTCCTGAAACAATGTTCCTGCAGGATGGATGCTCAGGTCAAAGCTCTGTCTGGGGCCGTACCAGACTCAAGGGTAGGGATCAACCCACACCGTACCCCTTCTCCATATTTCCTCCTGTCACTGCTGGACTGCCACCCAGATTTTCACCCACTTCTAGTTAAGGGTATAAGTGAACTCTCCCACGATAGGCACAGCACACATATCAGGACACAAGTCCAGCCAATTGCTCAGAAAATCTGTGGGTGGCTATGGTGTCAGAGGTGTGACGTTACCCAGATTAGATGAAACTGAGACATAGGTATCTTCCAAATAACCATCCTGAAAGAAGACACAAGTGGCATCTCTGTCGAGGAGCACTGGCGCAGGACACCAGGAACAGCTACACCCACCCTCCTCACAGTCTTCATGTCAGTCAAAAATCCAAGAGTAGTTGGGACAACATTTTCGCCCTTCATAATAATAGTAATTTAAAAATTTAAAGAAATGGCGTCACAGCTCTGATAACTGCATAACTGGTCCTTCTGGCAGGCGATGCGTAGAGCTTGCACTTGGTTGTCCCAGGCACAACCTACATGTGGTGGAGCTGGGTACGATGCAGTCGTCTCCCCGCCTCCTGAGTTTCCTGCCAGCGCTAGAGGGGGTGATGCCCACAGCTTATTCAGCATATTTTGGAGATCTCAGAGGCAGGAAGGGAAGTGATGAGAGACAAACCTGTGGGCGCGGCTGGCACTTGAGGCAGCCAACCAGCGTTTTCGGGTTGCCGTTCATGTTAAAGAACAACCCATAGGAGTGTATGGGGTGTCTCACGCTTGGCTCTCTGCTGTCTGTGCAAGTATGCTTTTGCCGGTTCTACAGATTTTATCACAGATTCACAGTATTTGCTCTTTCTCTTAAATCCCAGTTTGCAGAGTTCAAGTGGTCAGTATAAACTTCATATTAAAGCTCCCCATACAGCTACAACGATATAACAGCTCACAGTTCAAACAGCTATAATGGGTTAACAATATCTTGGAAGATATTTGCAGTGCTCATCAGTTGTGATAGATAATTATGGATTTGAAGAGATTTGCAATTTGTTTATAACTTCAAAAATTTTCTACTGACACATCTTCAACAAACTGCTCAGCTTCATAGTTAATTAAGAGATCACATTTATACATGCATTTAAAAGTGTCTAGAAATTACAGGAGCAACCTCCACTTTCATTTTAGTGTTAAATTTCAGAATCTCCTGACTAGGGAGAAAACCTGAGCCCTGAAGGCTCAGCAAACAGAAAGAGCACAAACACTGTCACACTGGCTGTGTTTTATCTCATTCTTTTGAAATCCATGCCATGAGTTTGTTGGTAGATGTATTTTTGACTGAGTGGCTCTGAGGGCTGGTTTGCCGATCCTGACTCTACCTCAGCGGTCTACCTTAATATTTATATCCTAATAGTAGCTGATTTAAGTTGTGGATATCGTAGAGAAGCAGGGAGTCTATTGCTGACCCCTATATTATCCAATCAGAAAACTTTAATAGAGTGCATGTGGAGGCCATCTGGTTTACACCTTTTCTTTCCTCTTTCTTTTTTTTTTTTTAAGTAGAATGGGCTATCTTTAATAGGTACGTGGCGTGTTTCAGCGCACCCATGGTGGGAAAGAGCTCCAAAGCCAGTCTGCCAGCAGCATGTCCCTGGCTCAGCACGGACTCCCTCCCCATGTGTTCGGGGAGTATCATTTAACCTGCAGGCCCCAGTGCGTGGCTCGAGGGCTCCCCTTCCCAGGCAGCAAGCTGCCCAAGCAGCTCAGCATCCTGTGCAGCTGTAGCCTCAGTCCTTTCAGGTGCTTCAGATAAAAGGTCTGGGTGCCATCGCTTTGTGATCGTCATATCAGAGAGCCTCTTACATTTACACAGTATCAGGAATACATTTGGTGCTCATTATGCAATGAGCGATGGTACTTCCTGTATCAAAATCCACATCTTCAGCTCTTCAGAGCTAATTCCTTCCCACATTCCTTCCTTCCAGCTCTGATTTTCAAGGTTAGCCTTGCATAGCGATGTGCGTTCCACCTTTCCACATGTGCAAAAATGCAAATCCCACAATTGCTCATGCAACAGCTCCATTACAAATCTGTGCACATGAGATTGCAACCAGCATCCTCACAGGAAACATAGCTTATTAGAGATCCCCCAAGAGAGCCAGTCCCCTCATATCAAAGTACTCTGCAGAAGGAGCCTGACTCTGCTAATGTTCAGCCGGAGCGCTTAGCACACAGTAACTTGATTCAGATTCATGAATACGCTAACTGTGTCTGCCTGATTTGGAAAGCAGGGAACAGCCTTTCTATGTATGCTGGAGCTGGAAACAGAGACGAACCCAGAGCTTCACAACACAGTTTCCGTCTCCATCAATGATTCTTTCTCTCTTGCACACACACATGCTTTTATGCCAGCCCATCTCTCTTCTTCTTGATTCAAGGAACTTGAATATTCAGCCCTGCAGATCTGGTCCCTGACCATGCATCCTGATTTAGGTTACTGTGAAGTTCAGGTGTACATGAATTTGGGGATCTAGCTCAGGTCCGTATCTGGTTAGAAACACTCCTGATATGAACAGATAGTAAAAAAAGGATCTCAGTTCCTCTGACCTCCCTTCTGGAAGAAGTAATTATTCTGCAGGCAGATGGTCTTTTCCAACTGTTATACCCCAAATGTTGAAAAGTCCTTCAGAGGCCACCTCACATGACAAACAATTCCCTTATGAGAGCAGATGGTTAAAAACTCCAGCGAACAGTGCAGAGTGAGCAATAAAATTTTCCACTTGGACCCCACCTACCGGCAGCACCCTTACCCCAGTGTGCATGGCTATGCCTTCGCACAACTCATATCCCACAGATAGTGAATAAAGTTGCATCCAGCTTGAACCAATGCAGCAGAGAAATTTGGAAATTGTTCTATAAGGGCAAAGTTATGGCTTAACATATGTAACAGAGGGCAGCACGGGCACTACTGCTGGGTGCTGACCCTCACCTTTGCTTCATGTTGTTGCTCCACCCAGTTGGTAGGGATCATATTCTCTCAATTAAGCAATGTGCTTTTTTTTTTTTTTTTTAGTTCTAGGGGCAAAGTCCAGGACACCAGCACAAGAAACTGCTCAAGGGTTTAGGCAGAACTTGTGTCTCTATCTAACAGAGTGATCTAGCACTCAACAGCTCAGGGGCCGTCCAGCCCTGAAGGCACCATAAATTCACCAGGTACTTCCTGGACAATTTTCCTACCTGCCAGCACTGCTGAGCTCAGCAGAGAGTGCCACAGCCCAGAATTACGGGGTATCCACCCAGACATCAGGTGTCTGCAAGGTCAAACGCTGAAGTAAGCCCAGCAGAGTGGAGCCTGGGCTATTGGTATGTGTCCTATGAGAAACTATATGTGGTTAAAGGCCACCTGACAGAGCACATGCACAGAGAGCACGAACATGCTCCTTTCTAGTAGTTCCAAACTCTGGAGTATTTAACTTCATAACTTTAATAGTGTGCTGGTAACACCGTTTCTAACCTGTGTTTATTTTCTAAGTTTTAAAATAAAAAATGCTCCCTGAAGTCCCATAAATATCACCATGCAGTCAGTATCGAGTTGGCAGGGACAGCATCCATCCACGGTGCTTGCTGTCCACGTGGACCATGCTGAACCCTATACAGCTTACCTGCCTGCATCAGGGCAAGGGGAGTCTCCAGGCTCTGTTTTTTTTCTCATTTGGTATCCCAGGGGTACAAATACTTTGACTTATTTTCCCCAAGCCTTCACTTCAGACTTGGCCCCTTCTAGCTATTTCCTCTGTTCTGTCCCTTCCACACCACCCGCTCCTTTTCTCAGCTTTCTGCTCATTTATTTCTCCAAAATAAATCTCCAAACATCTAGGGTTTTTTTTGGACCAAATGTTTTAAAATAGTCACTTATTTGACTCTTTTGATTAAATCCTGTCCGTCAGTACAAGGTAAACAAAGTGATACTTACCCAACTGCAGTTGAGTTATACTGGATTTGCTCCAGTTAAACTCATATCATCATTTGCTCATTTACCCTTAATTTTGCAAGGTAACTTTATCACAGGGAACAGCCAAAGCCAGCTGTGGCATTGCAAAGCTATTATCTCCCAGCCTTGAACTCAGACACTGTATTTGACATCTGTCCACACTCACAAGCTACATCCAAATGCAATTTTCTCCACTCTCCACACCATTTCAGCTTCTAAAAGGATTTAATAACACCCCAGTGTGCACAGTTACAAACCAAGTTCAAAGTGCTTGGTATTGAGTCTACTTTATACGAGAAGGTATGAACCAAAGTCAGTGTGTTTACTCATGAGAGAATTTCTCTGATTTAATGCCATCAATTTAGCAACTAAGCTTGTGGGTTGCATTTCTGTAGACTTGTCCTCACGCTGGAGAGGAAGAAACATCAGGCTTCAGGGAAGGATCAGCTACTGGTCAAAACCCCCCTTGCAAATGCAAGCAAGCCCCAGCTGTGACTCTGTGCTCCAGCCTGGCTGGCAGCTGCTCAGCAGCTTCACCCTCAAGTTCCTTCATGGGATGGTGGCTTGTGTGTATATTGAGCAATGACTCAGCTGAAACCTCCTAAAACTCATGGTGGTGAAGCAACACATCCCCGGGTAACTCAGGCAGGCTTCCTCTGGTAGCTCCTCCAGCGGCCACCAGGCCCTTCCATTTGGCTTACGCATTGCTTTTGTGTCCTGCTGCCAAAGGATACAGAAGAGCAAACTGCTGTGCTTGAAGAAGTCTGGCCCTCCACTGAGGAAGGAATGATTTCAGAGCCCTGGTTGTGGTGCTGCACACCCAGGCTTGTGTCTGTCCTGCTCCTCAGAGCCCTGATGCTCTTCAGAGCTTAAAGGCAGGATGCCGTACAATGGAGGAAAATCCATGGGCAGCCTCTGGGAGCACATTCCTGCTTCCCATCAGAGCTGCTTCATAGATTCACCGCCCATCTGCATGTTAACATTTCAGCTAGTTTTGCTTGTTCTTCCCTGTGTAATTTAATCACTTGTTTAATTGCAAAAGTCAACCACTATATCCAAGAGATAAATTACCCTATAGCTGCAAGAAAGTTTGACATTTAGTAGCTTAGAAGGTATTTATGACCGAAGCAGTTCTTCTTCTGGAATACAACATTCATTTGTAGAAATTACCCATTGAGGAAAAAAGAAATCAATGACACATGGAAGGTGCTAAAGCCCTACCAAAATATCATCTTAACTGTTCCTTAAAATGGTAAGATATACACAAATTATGAAAAAGAGTTCAGAAAGTTAACCAGTTTAGTCCTGGAGCAATGCAAGCATTTTAAGACAGATTTACAGTGCACTGAAAATCTGATTATGTAAACTGTCATAAATGGATTCAGTGTGTTAGAAGCCAACATTAAATCTTCAGCTGTTTACTGAAAAAAAAGGCAATAGGGGACTATACATTAAAATGAAGATTGATTTTGGAAAGCCTAGCATAAATGAAATATGCTGACATAATGGGTAAGCAGAAAGAAAGAAAGCATAAAATTAACAATCGTCAGCTCTTGCTCCAGGATTACAACTATAAACTAGAGAATGACATTAATTGTAAAGCTAGTCCTTGAGATGAACTGCAAAAGTTTTGATAGAGCTTGGCAAAACTTTCCAGGTTCCTGGTTCAAAATCTGTTCTTCAGTTATGTCTGGTCATTAAAACTAATGGAAATGATCCTGAAAAATCCCATGCACAAGCTTCTGCCTTTTCTGTCAGGATGGGGACCTGCAGGGCATTATTTCAGGAGCCAGAAATATTTGGGCGCCTGCTGCGCCGCTCTGCTCTCACCCGACACCTTGGTGTTTCTCACGCACAGCCTCAGCCAGCCAAAACATTTTGCGAGTCTTATCGTGTTGTGCAATGTTATTTTGATGCTATTGGAAAGTGCGTTGTTAGCAGGCAGAGCTGTGGCTCCTGGCAAGGTGCAGTGGAGGCAGGAGTGGGGAGGAGGACATCCCCAGACCCAGGTGCCAGCTGGAGCTGAGAGTTTTCATTATCATTGGGAAGAAAACTCAAGTTCCTGGATATCTTATCCTCCAGGACTGTGTCTAACAGTGAGGGAGACAAGAAAAAAGGCTTTAATTCAGAGCATGAAGGTGGATAATGAAGGGGAGAAGGTTGGGTTATGGAGCCTTGTTCTGGATGGGGCTTTTAATGACCTAGGAAGAAGGAAGCCTGCATAAAGTATATTTATAAAATGGCACTCAAGAAAATTCATCACAGTTAACTAGGATGTAAGAGTAGTTGTGCATAACACCCTTCTGACACCCTCTTGCTCAGAACCAGCACGACCATAAATTGGTGCATTTCAGAAGTGGGGGTCACTGAGTGTGAATTTGGCTGTTCTGCTCTGCACAGCAGTGTCCATCGGGGTTCACCGCACTCAGGGTTGTCCATTTCAGGAATTGTATCAGGTGAGATATTTTGGGTGTTCCTCAGTGAATATAAATATTATTTGGTTTGATCCAAGGCATCACAACAAAGTTATTGTGAACTCTGTAGGACTTCTATTCTCTCTTTTTTACCTACCTATCTAGGCTGCACTTTTTATAACTGTATTTAAACTGCCTTAATCCTTCTTTAAATCGATTTTCACTGAAATTCATTGTAATCCTGAAAGGGTTTATATGTGATTTGATAAAAATTTGTTGTTAAAATTGTTGTAATGGATTTTTGTTGTTGTTGCTAGGACCTTCTTTTTCTCTCCCTTCCTCCCCAGAAGGAGTGTTTAGCAAAAGTGTTTAATGCTACAGTTGAACTTAAAAAGTAGCCAATGGCATTAGAGTTGGGATTAGATATGATCCTTTTTACTGGATGTATAAATCAAAATAAATACATTTAGAAGCCTGTGGGAAACCATCCAAACGAGCATTTCAAATCCTGAAAAGAACATATTATGCTGCCTCTTTTGAAACTAGGTCTGTAAACCCATAGGCTGGCAAATTAGTAATTATTTTTTTTAAATACCGAATCAGCGCTGGTGGGCACCCAGCTTAACACGTGGGCTTCCAGGTGCACTGCCGGCAGTGCCAGACTGCTGTGCCAAAGTGGAAAACACAGCAAAGCAAAAAGTCAAATCAGTCTCCAGATGCTTTACAGGACAGTTTCCAAAGGTTCTGCTACCACCCTGTGCTACCTCCTGCCACCATAGGGAACAGAAGCCCCTGCCATCTGAAGAATGGGTTCCCCATGTCCCTGGGGAGTGCCAGGCTTTTATGTCCTTGGCACTCCTGGGATTTTCCCATTGCATGCTGTAATGGGAACAACCCCAGCACTGGAGGATTAGCACAGCTATACCAGTCCAACACCTCCAGAGAGCCTTTCCAAGGTGACCCGAGGCTGAAGGGTATTCAGCTTATTCTGACTCAAGTAAAAATTGTGATTTTATATTACTTTAGACTAGAAGCCTGGGTTGATTTGGGGGAGGAGGGGAAGGAAAGGCTGTCTAGGGCACTTTCTCTCTACAGGAAGAAGTATGAAAGGCATGGAAGAACCACATTTTGTCCTGTATTTGTCATGCAGTACCTCCCTATACCAATTAATCCAGTGGATCTGCCCAAATACTGTCTATGCAGCAAAAATATAATAAAAGGAAGAGCAGTAAGTCAGGTAGAGAGGGGTGGGAGACCACGTCTGGATGACACAGCAGGTTATTTTGTCAGATCTCTAAATGCATGTGCACTTTTTTCTGACTCACCCTGGGGCAGGATTCATCACCCGTCACTGCAGGTTATCTGCAGCGTAGCCATCGATGCTGGAGCATGGCATGCAGGCTGTCTCCAGAGTCAGCAGGGGAACAGGCACTTTTATAACATGATTCACCCTGTGCTAATGCTGATATTTAACCTAGTCAGGATGAGTCAGGCCCTACAAGTGCCTGTTTCCCTCCATTGACTCAAACAGAGCCTAGAGGAACCAGCTCTGACACAGATGACTGCACTACTGGCATCTGCAGTGAGGTGAGATCCTGGAACTGAGTCATTTAATCTGCCTTAAAATGTGATAGTGGGATTGATTGCCTCAGATTTTCCTATTCATACAGAGCAAAATTCAAAGAGGAAAGAAACAAGAAGGAACTGGTGTGACTTGGTACCCCAGAGATGAGTCACTTCGATCTTTCTCTGATAGCAGGAGACGGGTGGATGGATAACTCACTGTCAGCACACAGACACATCCATTAGCTGTGGTGACAAAGTCATGAAAGCTCCGTTTCTGCTGTAGGTGTATAATTATAGTAAGAGAAAAATCTGAGTCACGGGTGTAATACAGCTTCCCTTCAGGTATGTGACATGTAAAGTGTTAATCAGTTGAAGGACTGGAAAATACTGAAGTGATCACTGTTTGGTATTGGTGAATCAGAAAATGAAGTTTTTTGGATGTGGCATATAGAGAATATGTGGTTTGAAAAGTGTGTGGGGCAGTGTATTAGTGCTTGATCTTTCACAGTGTTTCTTCCAGAAAGACAAGCGTGTCTCTTATTACATCCCTACTACTTTTAAGTGGATTCTTCCAGACAGTGTCTGGAGTTGCAGATTTTCTTCTTCTAAGCAGATATCAAAACATCTCAGGGTATGGAAGCATACGTTTACAATACCTGTACAACCTTTCCCAACCAGGTACCATATAATTACCTAGTGTACAAGTGGAGTGCAGTTGTAATAGAGGAACTCTAATGTCTGCATAAATCCAGTTCAGAATTAAACTGCTACTTAAAGATGCTTTAAGGAGGGTATTTAATTTTCTTTCTTATTCTAGTGTAATTAGTGGAAAGATGCAGTGTTGTTTAGACACATTATTGAAACATTTCTGTACATACATTGTTGTGATTTGGGTAAAACCCTTTTGATGCTTGGAGTAACATCTGCCATTTACTCAGTCAAGAAGAAGGAGCAGTTAAATGAGCCTTTATTTGGGAAAGGCTCATTGGAAAAGGCTACCACTGAAGCATGGACCTGGTGTCAGTGCCACGCAGGAGTTGGTGCCATCAGGCCACCACATTTCCTAGGAAGAGGGCTGCAATGAGGACCTCCCCAGCACTGGGGTTGGCGACATCACCCATGTCCTTGGGAAACGCTGGAAAACACCAGAAAATAGGAGCAGGAAAAGCCATAGGCACAGACAGGGCTGGAACAAGGCACAGAAAGGAATTATGTTGTTTCAATGTGATTTACTCTTGGCCAGCCCCTGCGGGCTGCTACTTCACACCTGAGTTTCTTCTCCGCAGCACAGTCCAACAGGCAGATTTTTATTCAGCCTTTTAATGACTTTGATCTGACCCATACCAGCTCTTTGTTTCCTTTCTTTTAACGTTTGCCTCTTTTCCACTCTTCTGCACCTTCGCAAATCCTCCAAGATACCATCAGCTCCCTGCTGGAACCCCAGGTGGGCTGAGACACTCTGGGTGATGGATAAAGGAAACCATGCAGGTCTGTGGGAACACAATGCAGAGATGGTCCAAGGTCTTTTTACAGACTTAGCTCGGATCCAGTTGGACTTATTTTGGACTCATGTTAGATGGGGCTTTTTAGATGGGCATAACAAGTGGGGTT
The DNA here is from genome assembly GCF_030463565.1 of Pelecanus crispus. NCBI lineage: Eukaryota > Metazoa > Chordata > Aves > Pelecaniformes > Pelecanidae > Pelecanus > Pelecanus crispus. Next base: position 16,210,009 of record NC_134643.1, read on the forward strand.
GAAATGACCCATACCACTTTTCTCACACTGCACCTAAGCTGATGATTCTCCTGGAACCTGGCAGGGAATATGATGCAGGTAGAGGTGTACACAGTCAGCTCATGTCCAGTCAGGCTTTCTGAGAGAAGGCCTTGGCTTTGCCCTGAATGGAAGTTGTTGGACTATTTCCAGACCCAACCTGACCCTGGAATCTGCAACACTTTATTCATGTGGTGCTCGTGCTAATGAGCCATGTCAGACCCTAGCTATCTCTGCATCTGTGGCACAGATAATCTCCAAACTGGATAATTCAACCACAGATGCCTGAAAGCTGGTTTTAGCTGCAAACACCCCTATGATTGCTTCAGCCATATCACTCTAGGTTGATTTTCATTAGATGCAACCAAGCTGAAAACATCTAATTGAAGGAGTACTCCCTAATCTGTTCCTTCTCTTCTAGTCTCAGTTCTTCCCCTTTCGACACCACTGTTAATTGCATTAAACATATGATAGCAGTTAATATTCTTAGTGAAGGTGGATGCACAAAAAAGTATTAAGTAACTTGAGTGATCATGGAAGTCCTGCTGGAACGGGGACTCTCTCTCAAAGGGGTGGTTGTATTGGCCAGATCTACCAATCTTTATACAGGCAAGAGTCAGCGATATTTGCTGTGAAAACACATCCTGCCTTCTGAGTGATTCTTTCTTGAAAAGAGGAAGCCTAAGCACCACTTTGCCAAAGCTGTATAGGAGCACAGGACTGTCTGCACAAACCATCAGTGAAGGAAGGAGGGTGCAAAGAAAACAAACAATGGACAACCATGAAATCCTGAGCTCACTATCTCCTTAGATTATGCTTTCACCCACAGAAAGCAAAAAGAAGCACGCGTTAGAAAGAGAAAGCAGTTATAAACTCAATGCAAACTCAGTATTTGGTATTTTCCCTGCCTCCCACACTCTGTCTCATGTGTTCTGTCTGCTTGTCTTCAGCCCATTCAGCTGTGACAACACAACCGGTTTGTAGGACTGTATTTTGAACTGGATTAGGGACCTGACCCGTTTAAAAAAAAATTCTGCCAAGAAATGTCAGTTCTGTGATAGGAACAAGCGATTGTGAGAGTAATTGAAACCAGCATTGCCACTGAACATATCACGTTAGAAAACCACAGCCTCAGCTCCATGGCCGGCCTGGCTGGGCTGCTCTGTTTTTCTGATTTACAAATGAATCTGCCGTTAGAAGCTGGGAATCCTCTTTCCTGTTGTTTTTTTTTTTTAATTTGTTTTGTTTTAAATAACTGAGTACTGATGTCTTCCAGTCACAACAAATATTGTGGCTGACTTATTCAGTGTCCATGTTTGTCATCTTTTGTCATGAAAATGAAACTTAAAGACAGAAAATGGTGTTAGAAATGGCAGAGAGGTGAAAGTACGCATCAGCAGTTGCAGAGTGCAAAACACCAAGGAACATTCCAATTACGGCAAAACAAAGCCTTACAAACCCACCAAAGTCATAGGAAAAGCTATACTTTAAAAAAAAATTAAAAATAAATAGCTTCTCTTTGGCAAAACCATGCACAGCTGCACTCCAGAGGTGTGCGCCCACCCACAGCATGAGGGCTGAGCCTCCTGCCAGCGAGGCTTTCAGGGCAAAGTACACATCTTACGTGTTCTTGTGCTCCAGCTAGGAGCGTAAAAGGGTGGAGCTGCTCTCATTCTTTCTGAGATTTTTTTCTTCTTGTCCATAGCAGAGGTTCAAATTTTCAGGCCACATCAATACCACTACATTTAACAGCACCAGGAACATCCCTCGGCACTCCCCATCTTCCGCACCATGAAATTTTTAGCATGAGTGTTGGCACCTTTTGACCTGTGCCAAGTAGTTCTCTCCTGCAGTTTCTGGGTAGGGTTCAGGAGCACCAATTTCCGTGTGGCCACCCTGTTTTGGAGAGTAAGACAGTTTAATGCTACGGATGCAGGCTGCTCCTTGCTAGTTGGCCTCTGTGCCAAGGAATGGCCCCAGGCACATTTAATTTGCTAGTACAGACACAGCTTCAGTTTCTTTGTGCTGTGGTTCCTCTCTCTCACTTGTGTTTTAAAATCATTTTGGTAATAGTTTGCTTGTGAGCTGGTAGGTATTTTAGACAGCAATTTATGGACTTAGCAGAATCCATTGTTTTATTTTCCTAGAATGAGTTCACTGTAAATATTCAGGTGTCCTGAGGCTTTACAGCCACCTCCTGCAGCACTGGGCACCCAAGCTGGGTGTTTTGGTTAGGCAAGAGGCAAATCCTCTGTTTGCAAATGCTCCTTCTTACCTTGCACTAAAGTCCAGAGATTTACTTGAGCTGGCACTTTGTGGAAGAAACCAAGCATTTCTGGCAACTCAAAGCACAGTGGCAAGCCATGATCTTAATTTGCTAATACTGTTCTGCTTTAGGGATTTGTGCTAATGAAACTGTCATCTGAAGAGGAGAAGCAGGAGTCAGCCCCTAATGTCCTATAATTTCTGTGCTTATGGGCTCTGCCTGCATTTTGTCCTCAGTTCCCCAACAGGACTGCTGTATGGCGCAGTCAAACCAGCTGTACATTGGAGAGCCAGGCAAATACTAATGCCCAATTTAACATGCAGCTCATGTGCCTTTAAATAGCAGCGAGAGCTGAGCCAAGCCATCCACTGCAGCAATTTCTGGACATATGTGCAGAGCCCCCCTCCTCCCCTGAGCCCTCCCAGCCCAGAGCTGAGAGCGCACACAAGCTGTGCAGAGGGGCTGGGGATTGGTGCGGCTGCCTGTCATTTCACAGTCACCCCACTGACGTCTCCTCCACACTGTTGACTTGATCCTGGTTGTAGCGAATATAATTATAACATGGAGAATCAACAACTGTTAACGATTTAGGTTAAATGTAATTTAATGCCCCGAGATTACCGCACTTAGATGAGATTTCACTTCACGTGAACCATGCAGAGAATGTGAAGAGCTTGCATACTTCTGCTAAAGTAATTCTGGACAAAGGAAAGATTGACACTGGCTTCCTCAGACTCTATTAAATGCTTCAATGACTTTGGCATGAGTTTCTAATCTGTCATTGCTCTTGGAATTCCACATGCGAGAACGGGATCTGTCTGAGAGCAGAGGTTCAAAATCCATTCTACTTTGCGGGGGGTGTCCTATATCTCAAAGAAGGAGAGCTCAAAAACCATGATCATCTCTAAGGGTTTGCTTCGTCCCTTGAAGAGACTATGCCTAATATTTCACTCACAGTGCCATTGTATCCATAAACCATGGAAGACAGCGTGAAACGCTGCTGTTATAAGGTCTAAGAAGTAGTCACACAAGCCTAGAAACTCAAAGAGTCTATCGCAGAGTGCTCTTGTGCTACTGGGACAGCTGCCAAGCCAGGCATGCAGATTGTTGTTGCTGAGCTTTTGAATGATAAAAAAATGAACGGGACTGCTCAACACAGCAGACACTCCCCCAGAGCACCCAGAGCAGCCAGTCAGCATGGCTGCTACCTTTGGTAGCCAGTTTTTAGGTGGACTGTGTCAGATTCTGGTCCCTGAAGTTGGGGCCAGATCCTGAATACACATTTTAATAGAGGTTTCCAGCTCTGTACATCACTCCAAGAGAAGGTTTCCTAACAAAGGATTATAGCTTTAGAGCTCATTTGCCTTCTCCCCAGATGCAGAATAGCCATCACTTTTCCAGCCTTCCACACTTCCACTGCCTGACTAGGAATGCAAATATTTGCAAATTAAATTACCAGCTATTCTCTAATTCCTAAGGAACTCGCCAAAAAATAGCCTCAAATCCAGCAACTTTTTGTGATTTAGTGACAATGAGGCCTTTGTTTATCTTTAGTACTGAAAGCAAAGGGATATCTGACACACTGATGTATTTTGATGAAGTTATTTATGAACTTGACTTTGATAGGATCTATTAACCTATACCTCTATGCTTCTGAGCAGCTGCTTCAATGACAGCATTTGGATTTACTGGCAGCAGCTTGTTGGCCTGTTGGGTCACAGCACATAACAAATGGAGGAGCTTCCACATTCTGTGTCTTAGTGTTGAAAAGTCAATGTTTACTATGGTCTTACTGACTTTTGTAGGTATTCAAGGGTTTAGGAGTAGGTGCATACTGTTTGTAAAGTACTTTGCTCTTGGGTGGCATGGGGTAACTGTTTTCCAGGAGCCTGTTGCAAGGGCACTGCTCTCCACCATGTTCTCCAAGAGACTTTCAAGCCAACTTTGACTTGCAGTAGCTGGGATCAGTATGATAATTTTCTTGATGGTGTCTTGACAAGAATCTCAGTCCTTGCATGGAGGTTTTCCGCAAAAGGCGGGTGTTAGCTTAAGACCCCACATCTGTGGCTGACAAACAATGACAAAACCAGTTCTGGCTGCAAGTAAAAAAGTCATGAACTAATCACACAAAGAAGAAAGCCATCATTATCCTGTGACATGAGGCAAAGATCAGTTATGCAGAGTGCTTTCTAGCCTACCCAAGCTTTTCCAGTTGTTTGGCTTCATGGGTCTTCCAAAAGTGTCCACAGAAACAGTTGGTCTCCAGCATTATCAATAGTTTCATAGGCCATATAGTTTAATACGTATTAAAACTGCCAGACTGGCTGTAGTGTTTTAATGGTAGTAAAACTAAAGGTGACCATTGCACATTTGGTAATTTACAAATGTTCATCACAGTAGTATCATTTATTTTATTCATAAAGGTATAAGACTGCATAAACTATGTTGCTTGAGCAGAGTCCCCGAGTTCATATTTTACATGTAAAACAGATCAGTACTTCTGAAGGCAGTTTGCAGAAGCAAGAAAAAAATTAATGATCTCTGATCAAGAGTCTTTCATGTGGCTCTCTGGAAGCACAAGAATAGCAGTATTTTACACATTTCAAGTCTTTCACGATTAGAGCAAGGCTAATCTCTTCACTCTTAACTGCAGGATTTGTAGTGCAGTGACGGATTTAATGATAGTCACATAGGCTATTGAAATGATTGCTTTTCTGATTAGAAATGGTCACCCAAAGTCAATGGCTCAGTCAGGTAATAGGAAGCGTCATGGGATGGTTGCCAACTTCTTCCCCTTCAAATGCGTTTTCCATCTGGAAGGACTTGGAATCCTTTTCCAATCACGTAGACTAGACCTAGAGACCCATCAGAAGCACATTCACTGATACGTCTGAGAATGTGTCGGGACTTTCCAGAGGAAGGAAAGAGCAGTGAATCACTGCAAGAACAAAAAACCAAAAGGAAAGACAGGTCATGTTAATGTGGATCATGGACTACTTCTATTACGCACTGAATAGACCCCCAACTGAAAGAAGTAAGATAAAAGAGCTGGATATTCACACAGATTATCTAAGATGAACTGAAAGCTTCCAACAGCAAGCTACAGAGCTATAAAGACTGCTGACCAGGAAAATAAGTGCACTTCCACACAAAGAAAGTGATGTGAAGAACGAAACTACAGCAGAGAAAGGGGTCTAAAATTCACCTCAAAGGAAAGGAGGAGGTGCACCGTGACAGAATTGCCTAAGAAAAATTTAAGTGATTGAAACAACTGGAGGTAAATAATGCTCCTGTCCAAAAAGGGGCTTTGTACAATTATTCTGAAGAGAAGCCACAGTGCCACTAAGTAGAACTGGCTGGTTTCCTTCCTAGTTCTTCATTCATTGACTATACCTTCACACTACATACTAATGAACAAATAAATTAATGGCAACTAGTACTCTTACACTTCAGTGATTGTAGGAAAGCATTTGACAATGATGCTGCTATAGCAAGACACTGAAAATTTACAGATTTCATTGAAGAATAATTTATATTTTCCAAAATCTTTCTCAGTACACCAGTAATTAAATGATTGCTTTCATGTCATAGGCATAGGCAAAGACATAGGCAAAGGTACATCATCTCCCTGCGATGTCTTGTACTGCTGTGTAACAAATATCTGGCACAGAGACTGGAGTCCCAGGGGTGTTTGGCAGTCTCAGTTTGCTGGGGATATCTATTCATCAGCAGATGAGATACAACAAAAGACAAACAGCTTAGTCAGAACAGCAAAACAATAAGGTCTTATAATCAACAGGTCAAAAAACAAAGGCTATGAAAATAAATATGACCTTACATGGCACCACTGTTCTAGAAGGAGTAACTGCAAGCATTGTTGTCACATTTATTTACCCAAGCAATATATCTCACAGCCCCTGTGACTCTATCTGTGGTGCAGGGCTCAGATGGGCAAGGGAAGGACTGCTGGTGAGAATACAGGAGTCTGACACAAATGTCTTCACTAAACTGTGGATCAGGAAGAAGCAATAGGTTTATCAGGCATTTTTTAAACAACTTTCAGTTGGAGATCTGTATCAGATATTTGTAATAAAATTGTGAGATAAAGAACAATGGCAATTGAGGTGTATAAAATTACCAATAGCTGACCAAAAGCAGAGATAAGAAGGTAGTATATGTTGGCCATACCCTGACAATACTGAACAACAGACTTGGTGACCCAAGGGCCAGAGGAGATGATGTTGACTTGAGGAATAACTTTGCAGGATGTGAAGGACTGAAGAAGTGACCTCACAGATTAGCAGATGGATCAAATTAAACTTATTGCTCTACAATAGGATTACTTAGGGGCAAATGACCTCTGCCTTATGTCCCAGCACATGTGAGGGATGGATTTCTTTAGAGCACCCTTGTACACTGAAGTTTTCTTTGTACAGAAACCAGGCACATGGTCTTCCCACATTGTCAAGACAATGGCTATACTCATGCTGTCTACCATTGGTAGGCTGGAGTCTGCTCTCATGAGCAGTTTTCCCTACTTTACACATTATGAGCTGTAAACCTGCCAATGGTTGCTCTGGACATGTCACTTCCAGCATAACCATGTGCTTACTAGAAGAGATTTTCAGGTACAGTCCATTCGGCCAGTTTTTTTGCTTTCCATTGAATGTGCTGAGAAATTCACCACACATCACCAACTGTGATAGTATGTTTTGTGATCTCCCCTCAAAGTAACAAGGTTTAAAATGCTTGTTTATTGTGAGTTATGCATTGATTTGTACTGCATTTAAAACAAGGGGGAGACTTAGGTATGGTTACCCTAACCACCCAAGCCAAATAATCTTTTTAGATGGGTTTTAGCAACATAAAAAAGTTATTCCTTAAACATATCAAGGAACTGAGGTCTCTTAGTGCTGTAACCCAATAGAGTCCATTTCCAACAAACAAGAGAGCTTTTTCTTAACTCATCAAATATTTGCATTGAACTATGTTAAAAGAGTGTTATTATACAGGGATGCAGTCATAGGGCAGTAATAATTACACCAAGAAGTTTTGCAAGTTCCAACACAGCTGTTTACATGTCTATTTTCAAAAATAAATACCTGCTAAAGGTGTGTGTATGCTGAGGCATTTGTCCCTTCACCTCCTAAGGCATATTAATGTATGGTTTTCTATAGCTACATTGAAGGCAATTATTGGAGAACACACCTCTCAAATCTCTTTCACAACTAAATCAGGGTACTCAATAAATATATATGTAAAGGTAAGACAAAAGGAAGAAAAAAAAGGAACAGATGGTGGCAGGAAGATAGAAGAGAGGCATTTTCTCTTGTTTTATCTGTAATCCAAAAGTACATCCTTCACTGAAGGTTTTTAACAACAGTGTAGAAAAAAGCATATCTCAAAGCACAAAGACAACTTAATTGCCTTGGTACAGAGGTTTGGACTACCCAATTTTTTAAATGCCTCCCATAAAACTTAGACTGTTTTGGGATACTTTTCTCTGTCTGACCACTTTCGACCCTTAGGAGTTAATGTCCCTAAGAGGAGAGAGAGTGCGAGCAGGCTGCAGCCACCTCACCCCAGGTTTTGCTGTCGGTGGCTCACCACAAAGGCAGTCCTGCGGGGCTTTGGGGGCAATCATTCTGGAGGACAGAGGGCTTGTTTCAAGCCAGGTGAGTTTCTGGAGACGGTTTATTGCCTGGCCACACAAGTGTGTGTGCTGGCAGAAGGGAAGGGTCAGAGGAGGAGAGGTGGCATGCGTCCAGGAGCTGGGGGGGGGAGCGGGACTTGATCTGCAGCAGGATTTGAGCTGGCTTAACGTGACCATGGAACAAGAGTGTAAGTTGGTGTTAAGGCACTGGGGTCATTGTAATTAAAGGTTTCTGTTTTCATTATAGATCTGGTTTGTCACTGAACTTCAGCACACAGATGCCATTATTTAGATGTCCGGTTCCACTCAGCGTCAGAGTTAAATCATGGGTCTGGACCGAGGGTCAATGTGCCAAATTTTGTCAGCCTGAGTTCAGTGTGTGCTTGCGCTTCACCTTTCAGATATCTGTTTCTTCCACTAACATGATAGCTAGTCCATGTAACACCGTGGCCTTCCCAAGAGGAAACATGCACATCCCTCCTCCAGCTTAGTGGGTCTCTTCTCCGCACTTTGAGCCATGAAAGCGGCCAAACTTTATCACAGCAGGACTTGCCCAGAAGGGACACGCTGGGCAGGAGGCTCTGATGGATGTGACCCCTTAGGTTACTACTTCCCTTTCCTCCTCACTGTGTACCTGGGAACCCACTGGCATGGGTTGGCTTGTAATAGAGTAGTTATTCTTTCTTCAACACCAACTGGTGCCTTTTTCCCTCTCAAGCAGGAATTCAGCAATAGCTTTGTACACTTGTTTTTGGACTATAGCCCCATCCTCATTTACTTTTAGAGACTTCTGCATTGCAATTTACATGTATAATGCATAGTTAATTACAGTTTAAATTAAGCACACAAAAATCAAAATATGATGATCTGTTTTATCAAATCGGGCTGTGTAAGATGAACAGCTATTATAAAATAAATGGAATATGTAGATAACTCTTACCATTTCAGTGGCTCATTTACAGAGCCATTAACTCTCTAGGATGCAGTAGACACACGAACGGGGACCAGGTTGCTCATACTAAAAATCCAGTCCTGTCCTTTGTCTTCTTTTCCATCAGGGTGCTGCTCAGGCACACCAAAAGCTGAAATTTCCTATGGTTTAATGACAATCTAGTATTTTATGTCTTAAACATTATGTCTTTTCTCTTGCTTACCTAAGACAAGCTTTTAGTAGTGGTCTTTGCTAGGAAAAAAAGAGAGCACACAAAAATTTGAATTTTATTAACAATGCATATCTTGATACAGTGTCTGGCTCTGTCTTTTCTATCCCTTAAGCAGAACAACAGTAAAATTAGTAGAGGACGTTGCCATATTCCATCCTGAGCAGGACTTCAGAAGAACTTTGTGTTCAATGCTTTTCCATGAATACCCCTCAGGCTGCTGCTCAGAGCACTCTCTGGGGAAGCAGGGTTCAGAGATGGGCACATATGAGTCTTCTACTGCCTGGATATCACTGACCATAGAGTGTTGCATAAAATGTGAATATCTTCTCTCTGACAGGCTTCAGAATGCAGCGTCTAGCCAAAACTATTTGGCGCATTTTTTCTTAGGTATACAAACAGTTTGGGAATAACTAAAACAACATTTGGGGACAAAGTTGCTATTTGCAGTAAAAATAAAAAATAGCAATTTACCCAGCTGCAGCTGTAAATGCCCTGTTTTCCATGCCATGCTTAATGATGCATCTGTGGGGAAGTGAGGATGTATTCTAGGAACAAAGTAAATTATTCAGTAGCAGTTCTTAAAGTGATCAAAAAGAAAGGTGTAAGCTACTTTATTTTTTTAATACAAGAGAGCTGTTCTTTGAGGTACTGATCAAACTAAACAGAAAATCAAATGAATTAAGGATCGGCTTTAATAGAATGCACAGGCTTCTGCTGAGACACAAATTGATTATTTTCCCAAACAGCAGCAGTGCCCGCCAAGATAAATTATTTGATTAAAACCAACCTCCATGTTGCTTGATTCAGTATTCAGCATTTTTAACTTCAGACTGAGAAGTGAACATTCTCTGGGAAGATAAAAACCAAGCTGTATTTAAGTGGTTCTTTTATTTAAATGAAATAAGCATAGCTATAACAGTGAAGATAAAAGAAACAAAGAAAAGAAAGACAAAAGCAGGAAGGAAAGGCTCTTGTTAGCATTAATATTATTTATTTTCTTTGCATCCATGCCTAACAGCACAAGTCATGAAGCAGTGCCCCATTATATGAGGCACTGTGCAACCACAAAAGGAAAGGACAGGGTGTGCTCCAAGTAGTTCACCATTTAAATATTGCACTGCAGACAACAGGCAAGTATTGACTAACAGAGGAATACAAGGACAAGCAGTCCTGCACACCTAAGGCAGTGGACTCACCCTGTTGTGGCTGTTACCAAAGGATGGCTTCCCAAGGGACTCATGGAGGTGGATTTGGGGAGCTCCCCTGGCAGTGTTGGCCATGGGCTGACACTCAAAAGTGTTTGCTGGAAGATGTGACTACATGATGGTGGATGGTGGATGGTGGACATGTTCCAGGCTAGACAGGAGATGATAAGAAGTGCTGGTCTTGAGGAAGGGCTTGTGAATGAAGACAAGTTTTATGAAACAGAAAAGAAGGTGACAATGGGGAGGTGCTAGAAACATGTCTCAGAGAGCTTGAAAATTATTTCTTTTCTCCTGGATGATGACCGGAGGGCTCTTCCAGTTCAGACAGGACATGCAGCCCTTTCCTCAGATGAATGAACCCCCACTTTCCGGGGGGGATCGAACAACAAGCCTGACATGAAGTTGAGAGTTGAGTCAATGGGACTTCTGCTTTGAATCCCTTAGGTATCTAGTAGAAAATTGAAATTGTCCAGCCCCCTGAGTCAGGCAGGAAGGAGCACTCCAACCAGCTCTGGAGGTAGAAGTTACAGCTAAGGGTCAAACCAAGGAGACGAGATAAGGATTTACAGGAAGCAGAGATGAGTCAAAGCACCACTCCCCAGCACAGCTTAGCTAGGCTTTTATTTTCTATCACTTCCAGCTCAGCAAAAAGGTAGGATTTGCCCACAACTTCACCAAGTTTTTCTTTTCCTCAGATAAAATTAATTTTTTAACAGGACAAAACATGCGAAAAATGAACATCAACCCAATTAAGGACAACTGAAACAGAGTGCTCAAAATGACGTTCCTGGAGCATATTACAGCCCTGTAATATGTGTAGCACTGAAGAAACTTGGTTGCTGCAAACATTTTCCCACCATCCCAGGGCAATATTACCTACTGCAATTACCACTGTCTTTAACAATTTGCTGTCCCCTTCCTTTAGCTAAGCATATTCATTGGTTCCTGCTCACAACAGTGCCTTCAGCAGCACCCAAGTGCCTCCTGCCTCCTGGCCAGCTGGCTGAGGCCCCTACCCAGAAGCCAAGTCTCCCTTGAGTCCTGCTGTTGGCAGTGTGAGCAGGAAACTTGGGTGACAGTCAGGATGAATCACCCACCCGGTGATGCTTCTCTCTCTCTTGGTTGACTGTGCATGGAACCAAGTAGGTTTGCCACTTAAGTCTCTTGTTTAAATGTCTAACATGGGATGAAAATAGGCATATGTAAGACTCGCAGCTTGTAAAAGCTTTTTTCTTACCCTTCCCTTTGTTTCTTAGACTGTAAACCACACTTTTGTTTAAATCCTTAATGCAGAGGTTTTGGCCCCTGGGTGTGAGAGAAAGCTGGGAGGGCACAACCCATCACCCTTCTGAGAATGTAAAGAAGAGGAAGAAGGAACAAAAAACAATGATTCACCTTTGTATGCTTAAACAACTGAGGATACACCTACTGTACTGTTGAATGTGTAACTGAAGAAAATTGCTGTTTATGAGGTGGTGTGGTGAGAAAAGCTAATGATATGAAAGAGGTTGCCTTTCAGGGAGAAGAAGGGAAGGGCAACAAAGACACTGAGATAAGGCCATCAGGGAGCACAGGAGGGAAGAGAGGGATGATACCAACAGAAGAAATGCTAGAGAAAAGGCAAATAGGTAGAGCATGTAATGACATTGATATGCTGCTGCATTAAAAATAATCACAAGATTGTGGAATCATATATGATGGGAGTGACAGGAAGTAGAAAGGACATCTTGTCCCATCTCATAACCCCAGCACAGGACTGATTATATCTAAGTCAGTCCCTACTGGTATTTTACAACCTGTTCCTAAAACACTGCATGTCTCCTAGGCCATCTCTTCCAGAGCTTACTTATCCTTAAGTTTGACCTAAAGTGTTTCTGCATGACTTGCTGCCCTACACTTGGTACGCACACAGTTAGATTGGCCCGCTTCTCTGTGTAGCAGTCTTTTATCGTAACCTGAAGAGCATTATCATACTTTCCCCCCGGCCCCCCACTTCAGCCCTATCTTCTCTAGACAAACCAAACCAAATTCTTTTTCTTCCTCCCAGGCAAAACACTCCTCCCTGCCTTCCTTAGGGCACTGTCCAGTTGGAGTTGTGAAGTGTGGTTCTCAAAAATGGACAAAATTTCAGAAGTCTTGAAGGGATGAATAAAGTGGAGGAAGAAACACTGACTGCATCTTACTTATGACTATACTGACTGCGTCTTACTTATGACTCCTCTTCCTATATCTGAGTGTGGCATCTGCCTTCTTTCTCAGCAGCACCAAACCTATGACTCATATTCATCTTTAATCACCAACTCTATCTCTGCAGAGCTGCTGCTCAGGCAGTTACCCAATTTGTATTAGTGTAGTTGCCTATTACCACCCATATATCATACTTTGCCCTTATCCTTCAGGGGTTGTTGCCTATTTATTTAGGTTCTTGCTGTAATCAGTTGGGAAGTTTTAAATTCTAATCCTGCCTTTCAAAGGGTTTGCATTTCTCCCCTCCCCCAGCTTTGATCATCCACAATACCAGTAAGAGCATTGTCTATTCCTGTGTCAGGACCATTAGTGGATACATTAGCTTCTCTTTGGCCTGGGACTGGTCCATAGGGAATCTATTCAATAAGGCCTTCAAGCCTGACCATGAATCCCTGATAACTACCCTTTGAGCACAGTTTTCCATCAGATTTGCTACTGATTTAGTCCATATTTTCTTAGCTTGCTCATGAGATAGTTTTGTGGAGCAACACCAAAGCCTTGCTGAAGTCACTGGTAGGTTGTTTCTCTGACTCCTTGGTGTTTCTCTAAGAATGCCGTACCTATGCATAGCCAGTCTCTGGATGTGACTTGTAAGCACTTGAGACTGGGACCTTTATCAGTATTAGCAGTACCTACTGGGGTACTCCAATCCAAGCCAAGATAAAGGCTAGTATGCATTCATAAACCTACAGGCTGTTTCAGTCTGTGTTCATGGAGATGCTTACTAGACTGCTGTGAAGGGGAAAAGGAGAAAAGAAAGTAAATTTATAAATGGATCAACATGTCCTGAAAAGATCACCCAATTGTCAACCATGGTGACCACAGACAGTGCCCCAGGTATTTACAACTGCATGGTGGTTTGTTTCAGATTGCTTCAAGTGAACAGGGACCTCAGCACACCTTTGCACAAGGGAAAGACATTTTTTTCAATGCCCTGAAAGGACACAGGGCTCTGTGAAGGCCTGAAAGGGACTCCAAGTTGCCAGACTTGGTTTTAGTCAAACTAATGGGCAACTTCGTGTCCTTCAGTCCAGGCAGTTCACTTCAGATGAGCCAAATCAAGTCCTACTAAGGTGAGCCAGACCTATTCAAACTACCAGGCAAAAACTTGTCTCCTTTTCCAAGTGAATCAAAAAATAGGTCTTCCTGCTATGGAATATAGGTTAAATAGATTACAGGTTCTCTCCCCAGAGAAGATGGTCCCTCACCAACAGCATCTTTATGTCCTGGCATCAGAACTGCATCCACAAGATTGTGCTGACCACAGCTATAGCTGCCTTTGTGTTTCAGAGTATTGGGGGTTGAAGAGAGGTGGGGTTAATTCACGAGTGTCCAGGAAAAAGTATTCAAAAAGCATTCATTAGAAGTCTCAGGTTAATTTGCCATAGAAGGCCAGGGAAACTGATGAGCCTTGAGTATCTTGGAAAATTGAGTACGGCTGTTGCTGAAACTCTGGACAGAACAGGCTGAGGTAATTGGCAGTATATTCAGTATCTGGTTGTTACAGCACTGGGAGGAAAATCTGATGTGTCATGCATAACCCCAAAATAAATGTCTTCTCTGCACAATAGAGGAGACTGAGCATCCTCAGCTTCTTCATCCAGAGTATCATAAGGCTGGTCAACACTTGGACATGGCAGCATCAAGAGACCTTCTTCACTGCTCTGGGGGCTAAAACACTGAAATTTGTAGGCTAGCCCTTTCCTATGGCAGCCAAAGGCTCTGGGCCTTCAAGTCCTCCAAGTAAGGGCCCCCACCCCAAAAGAGAAGAAAGAATAAATCATGACAGGGAAAAATATGAAGATGACTGGTATGGCATGCCAATAAATTTGCCACTACAGAAGAACAGACCCTGTTATATGGAGGGAATGTATTCCTGAGAAATTGGCATTGTGCAGTATTATTTGCAGAGTCAAATAACACGTGCCAGCAAGAGACAGGCAGACCCATACTTGAACTGAATCCCAGGTGAGCTGTAGAGTATGTCTGTCCATGACAGCTCAGGGAAGACAAGTCCTGACCAGGATCACATTCAGATTTGCACCTGTGAAGTCCAGGGACTAGACTGTCTTTAGCTTTCTGTCTGTTCTCTAAGAGACTGAGGAGTTGGGAGCTCCACAATGACCCTGCAGAGGGATATTACCCTGCTGAACCCAAGCAGCCATTTTAGTTGATGTTGGCAAGGGGCACAGGTAACATGGTACCCATTAGGATCTATTTTGCCTGCATTCCCCATGTTTTAATCTTGTAGGGTGTTACTTGTCCTTAAGCTTTAGCTTAGCTCCTTGAGCCAATGTTTTTGGCTCTGTGAGCATCTCTGAGAGCTGGAATACTGATGATGAGCTTCACTAGTAGCCATATGGGGCCAGGTAATCTGTAGCAGTGTTGCACTGTGCCAATGTGAAACTCAAAGACCTCTTATCCAGTTATCATTTGGCCAATGGGCAAGTCCTTGTACCATCCTAAAAGGCAGTCTCTTTGTTAATACTGGTAAATAAAACTGGGCCAAGACTTGTCTGTTTGCCTTAAGAACAGATAGTGTAGCACTTCCATTGGGTTAAACTCCTTCATTGCCACACGCACTTCCTACAAGGAACAGTTTCAGACTGAGCCTGGGGAATTGTCTGAGGACTGCCAATTGACACAGGCCAAAATCATGCCAGGCACTATGCCAGCAGTTAAACAGCTGGGATGGTTGCAGGCAAGTGCTCAAGCCTGTACCCTGATCCTGTTTAGTTCACTAGTACAGATGTCATCTTTGGTACTGATATGGGCTGGGCTGGAAATGCAAAGTCCAGGGCTCTGTTAAGACAGAAAATTTTAATGAGGAGAAATTTCTGCAGCCTTTCTTCTCCAGTTTTCTGCTACATACTGGTTTTGAATCCCTGGGTTAAACTCTTGACAGTGTTGGAGGCTTACCTATAGCAAATGGGTTGTATGTCTAAACTGTGCATCCCAGAGGATGCCCATACAGCCTCCTGCTCTGGGTGTGGTCACCGAGTCTGGACTTCAAAAGGAACTTAAAAAACCAGACTGTGTCCATATGC
Source organism: Pelecanus crispus (assembly GCF_030463565.1). Classification (NCBI taxonomy): domain Eukaryota; kingdom Metazoa; phylum Chordata; class Aves; order Pelecaniformes; family Pelecanidae; genus Pelecanus; species Pelecanus crispus. The sequence continues at coordinate 16,225,608 of NC_134643.1, forward strand.
ACCAGAGCTCAGGGCAGACTGGAGGCTCAGCAGCTCCAGGGGTCTGAATATCAAAGATTAAATAAAAATGTCTCTCCTTTTTCAGGGAGAAAGGTGCCAAAGGGGGGAGAATGAATGAAAGGGGTAAGTCAAGCTAACATTCAAGTTGAAGATCTAAGGGTAGATCAAAGAAGGCTTCGGCTATAAAAAGAGCTCCATCTAGGTGTGCAAGGGGATCTGAGGGTGTATGGGCAATGACTAAACTATATATTATGTATGGACATGGCCTGATGGGGTGGAGGGAGGGCATACACTTGCTTGATGATGATTAGGCTGGAAAAGACTGGCCATGAGATGTGGTGCCTGTTCAGTTTGAATGGATCTGTAGACAATTGCTACAAGAAATGTGAAGTCAACTGCTTTTTTCCTATCAACAAGGTCACTGGCTGTTTTTCAGAAATAGATGGGTCTGACATTGTCTGTTCTTGACAGATCTGTGATGGCTATTGCTCATCTTTTTTTTTTTTTTAATGTTCTTATTTTTCCCAGTATTCTTCTGAGAACTGATGCTTGGCAGACTGGTCTGTAATTCTCTGAGAGCCTTTTTCTCCCCTTTCTGAATATATTTAAATGTCTGTGTGTATCTTTTCCAGTCCTCTGAAACATCACGATCCTCCCTGAGTGCCCAAAGACAGTGACTACTGGCTCTGCAGTTTCTTCTGTTGGCTCCTAACAACTCTAGAATGAATTGCAAGCCCAGAATATTTGAAAGCAGCTCCTTTTCTATCTCTTCTGCAACGTATTCTCTGCCTGTTCAGGCTTCAGCGTTTACCCTAGTCATCCATGCTAACTGTGGTAGTATTCAGATCCCAGCTGAAAGCCTCAGTGAAACAAAAGCAAAAAAAAACCCTTTAAATAATACTGAACCCTTTGTTCCAGTCTGTGCTCAGTAAGAAAATTGTGTGCATTAACAAAATGCGGAGCAGTTTATAAAAGTAACAGTAAAGGAAAGGTGGGTAAAAATCCGGTGTGGATGGGAGATTTGAACCTTGCACAGTGTCTTGCCTCCTCCAGAGTTGATAAAGTTTGTTAATGAACCCCTAACTGAAATACTAATATTTTCCTTTGTATAGTCATGAGGAATTCTTGAGCTGTCAAGAATCAAATCCAAGAAAGTTGAGAGCAATATAAACTTTCAAAAGACACAGTAAGAGTGATGCTGGTGACTGCTGTGTTTGACAAATCTAATCACACTCAGGAGAAAAGCAACAAAAAACAGTAAAGCAAGAGTCTCTCTATGTAGCAGGCAGCCATGAACTTAAAAAGAGCACCTTATGCTGGATGAAATCAGTTGCATATTTTATGGAAGTATGAACACAGGGAGTACAGACATAATTCATCTGGATTCATAAGAGGGCTGGATACATGTTTGAAAAAAAATGTGCTGGGCATGGACATGGTTGCAAGATCAGCTGAAGAACTGTAAGTAATGACATCTTTTAGTTCCAGAGCTTCCCTGTTTTGGTCTCTCTGGTTTCTTCTCCATCAGCTGCACAGTGGAGAGGATCTCTTTCCCTTTGGCTTGCCAAACCTTTCATTTTCTCTGCAGCTCCCCCTGCACAACACCCCTCTCCACTGCCACCTTGACTTATCTGGCAGCTTTCTCCTGCTGCCCCACAATGTTTCTGACCGGCTCTGAGCGGCAGTTTGTCCTGGCCCATTTCTGAAATCCAGTGAGTGATTTTAGGGCTCTGTGGAGAGGCAGTAGGTAACCAAGCCATTTCCCAGCTGGGAGGGCTGCAGTCAATACAGACAGAAACCCTGATGTGCTGGGCAGGGCAGGACCAGAGTCCTGACCCCAAAGGGCAATGAAAACCCTTCCTGAACCAATATGCTTCAAACTGGCAGTGCAAGCAGCCTAACTGCCAAGCACAAAGCCAAGCAGAGAGGGGTTGTTGGAACTGCTTGGCACAAGGTGGTCCCCAAATGTCACTTGCCGTGGAGGTGTCTCACTTCAGTCCTCCTGGGCTCCTTCTCCCATGTTCCTCCTGGTTAAAAAGGAGCCCAGAGGATGTGGTTCTGCTCCTTTCAGTGGCTGGGGACAAGTCCATTTGCCCAGGAAGGACAATGGCAGTCCCTGAGGGTCAAACCCATGTCCATCAGTGAGGAGCCCATTCCTGGACTGGGCTGGACAAGCAGGAGAGGAGGACACCTCTGCCCCCCATGTAGGTGCGGCACTACCGTAGAGAGAGGCATGCTGAGAAATGAGGTTTCGGGAAGGTCAGCAGTAGTCGAGTTGGTGGGGACATGGAGTGGGGACACCAAGGCAGGCACACTCCCACCCTCCTCCCAGTGCCAGTGGCTGGGTCTGCTGCTGTCAAACCGCTGCTGCCTTTTCTCAAAGCTTGGACTTTTATTTCTTGCCAACATATTTGGTGTCTTTCGTTCTGAGTTAAACCTGACATTTCAAATTACCATTCAGCATGTGAACTCGTTCCACATGCAAAGATAAAAATAAAACTTGTGTTGAAACATGGGGCTAACACTGAATAGAAATAGAAAGTGTTTTCAGGGTGAGTTGACCTCCAGAGCAGTGTGGGGTGGCCCCTGTTTGGGAGTCCCCACATACCCCACACAGCTCACAGTTCCAGGCACCAGCTCACATGCAAGGGCAGTAGCATGTCCTTGGAGGACTGCTAAAATGAACACCTCGAAGGTGAAGGCAGGAGCTGGCCTGCAGACTACCTGTTGGTCCTGATTACATATGCAGAATTCCTATATGTGGTGTCTTTCCTCTGTAGATCCAAAAGCTATTTAGAGAAGAGATCATCTTTACCCTTGTTTCACACATGGAAGTGCAGAAGGTGAAAGTTTAGGTGATGTGTTCATGTCCACATAGGAATTTCTGGAAAAGCTGAGAAACGGCTCAGTGCTCCCCTGCACCCAGTCCCACCTCTGGAATATGTCTACAGCTGCTGACTGATTCCAAAGGCAGGACTTGGCTGAACAGCTCTGCCCCATCTTGCCTTCAAGTTAGATTTGGATCAACATAGTTGTGCCAAAAGAAATTTCTGTCTTTGAAGACATTCTTTCAAAGGAACATGAAGCAGATCTGGTTTACATTAAAAGGTCTAGCTAAATAAAACCGTTCAAGTGCTGACATCTGCTTATCTCCCTTCAGTTGTGATGGAAAGAAGGTCTCAACTAGTAACTGTTGAGAGTCCAAAAGAAGCTGAAAGGAATAGAGGAGAGGGAGAGACGCCAGGATGGGACTTCCTACTACCTCGCAAGCTGTGCTGACATTACTTATGGTTATACTTGGCTTTGGACCATGTAGTACTACCTCTTCCCTCCACCAGATCTGTTTACAGTCACTGTGAGGATCGGCTCCTTTGCAGTTCAGATGGAGCAGCCATCCCCTGCACTCCATCTCACCGGCTCCCTCTGGGACTGCTGAGGTTTGGAAGGGAAGCATCTGCAGGGCATTAGCATCACCCTGTTCTGATTCACAAGTAAATCAGCACAAGTGATCAAACCCACACTGGTTTAAGAGAAGAGCGGTTGTTTTGTCTTTCCAGTGCTGGTTTGCAGGAAGACACCTGTGCTCTGGTTAAACTGAGCTGGGGGAGGCAGGCAGAAGGAAGGAAGGAGGAAAGGAACAGGAGATAACTGCGTTTGCAGCTGCCAGGTGGGCTGACTTTGGCTTACATTAATTTCAAGTTATTTTTAGTTGCATATGCGTTCCCGGGCCAGGGGTGTTCATAAAATGGGACTTTAGTAAGTATAAAGAACAAACCCAAACGGTTGCTGCTTTCATAACCGACCGAGCAGTTGAGACTCATCAGAGCCCAGGGCGTTCTGCTGTGTCAGCTCCATCCCAGCTGGTCCCCTGCATCCTCAGCCCTCCAAACCCACAACTAAAGCCATCTCTGATGCTCTTCTGCAAGTGCTGCAGTTTTCCCAGGGACACGGTGGCCCAGGTTTATGGCTTTGTGTTCGTGTTTCTTAACATACACTTTACATAGCTGTCGCAAAAGAGTGGAATGCACCTCACTTAAAAGAAAGAAGTAGCAATATGTTTTATTGACGTAGAATAATGATTTGACAGGGTTCAATAAATTTGATGGAATTTAACCAAGTTTAACACTGGTTTACCAAGGTTCAATAAGTTTGAACTTTATTAATTACTGCACAGAAGAAACATATAAAGGAAAATTGCATTAAAATTGAGTTAGAATGTTTTACACAGAGGCTGGAGATGAAAAGAGTAAGGAAGACCCTCCCATTGAATCACAAGGTTCAGAGTGGACTCCCTCACTTTCTGAAGTCCTAATGGGGCTTAGGTGTGGCCAGGTCCAATCTTAGTCTCAGACTTGGACAACGGTTTATGTCTAATGGAAAAAATACAGAGAGTAAGGAAGACCCTCCTATTGAGTCATGACGTTCAGAGTGGACCCCCTTGCTTTCTAAACTCCTGATGGAGCTTAGGTGCAGCCAGGTCCAATCTAGTCTCAGACTTGGACAACAGTTTATGTCTAATGGAATTATCTATACAAAGTTTATAGTAATTAATATTTAATAGCTACATGGATTAGTAATGTTTCATTAGTATTAATTCAGCATGCTATCAGTCACTTACCAAAGATCTGCCATTGGTAAAAGGTCTCTCTGCCTCAAGGAGCAACCTTGAGAGGCATCCCAGCTCAAGGGGAGATCACCGCCTAACAGGGAGAGCTCAAAGAAAGCTCACTTAGGCTGTCATATTTATGGAATAAAGTGGTTGGCTTGTAGTCAAATTACATGCAATGGGAAAGGTATGCATGAGACTCCTTGTACCCACAACTTTCTTTGTTCTTTGATAAATGAGTCTTGGAAAAGCCACCCGCTATTCATGTGTTAATCTCATGATCAGTGTTCCAAGTTCATATGCATCGATGCTCACTGTGTCACGTTACTCCTTTGTGGGTTTTTAGAGAACAGATTGAAACTAGAGGAGTTCTTGGCCCAGCTATGGCTCAGGCCTTTACCTCCTTTGGAGCCTGTACCAAACTACTGCTAGTTTGGTTAAGGGGTCAAGTGCATCTGTCACAATAGCGTTAACAGCCTGGATTTACCACGCAAATCAATGAGCAAAGGTTGAGCTAGGAGTTTCCCTTGGATCTAAAACCACTTTGGGTTTGATGTCTGGAGTGAGCCTACATTCCCCATTGCTTTTAAGGTTATCAGAAAATCTCTGGGCTTTCTTCTGGCTGCAATTCTTTTAAATGTTGGCAGCATTTTGGAGTTTCAGCTGTAGAAAACACACCCGCCAAGATAAAGCTGTTGGGAGGAGGTCACGCAGCATGAGGAGTGGGTAAAGGAAAGTGTAAAGCAGCATATCCAAGGGCTAATTAAATGGGACCCTGACCATTAACGAGATTATTGTGAAAACAGCAGTAAATGTTATTTGTACTTTTATGAAGTAATTTATATCACCTGTTTAAATTGTCTCATTATAAATGATTATTTATCACCTGTTTACATAGCAGTATATTTTTCTTAAGAAGACAGTCTGCCTTTGAGCGAAGAGATAAAACTGTTTTGAGTAACCGTAAATCACCCTTCCACCATCCTTCTATTCTCCTGTTACAGAGATCCTAACTCTGTCCTCTTTGTTATTAATAGATTTTTGCTGGCTACCAGTGCCACAGAAATCATAGAGATATAAAATGCACTGTAAATTACAAAGTCTCTCCCTCGGCCATAAATGGACAATAATCTATTCGTGGTAACATTTGTGTAAAGTGGCTTTCAGGAGATTTTTTTACAAATTCCTCATAATATTTACACATCGAGTGCAGACAAGTATTAAACAGACCTCACTTCAGCAGCGAGAGCACACTGAGCTCTTAGGCAGGCTCAGCATCGGCCGGGGCAGCAGCCATGGTGGGAGAGGTGGCACTGAGCTCTGCTGAACAGAGATGGTGCTGGGAGCCAGGGAAGTCAAACCTTCTTACCGCCAGACGGAACAACTTGCCTCGCCTCAGCCTCAGGCCTGAGCGCGGAGTTTGCAGTTGGGATAAGGGGAAGCCTGTGGTGGAGTTGGCAAATGAGAAGGAAGCTTTGGCACGGAGCACATGCACCTTGCCAGGGCCAGAGAGGAACAGCAATAGCCAGGGCGAGGTATACACGGCCCGCACACATGGTGAGATGCTTGGCAGGTCTACATAAACCTGTCCAGAGCAACCCAAGAAATACGCCACGCTTGAAGAGCAACAGATACCTTGGGGAGTGTGGCTGAGGCTTGCAGGGATGCTGTGAGGTCCCTGGCACTGGCTGGAGGGGCTCTTCAGCAAGCAGGGCTGCTGGTGCGCTCTTTGGGAATGGGGATGCAGCACCTCTTTGCCACTGGAAGCAGACAGCCACGCAGAAGAGTGACTCCTGCTTCCTCTGCCAGGCAGACTGCCCACTGCCTGTGCAAGGGGCTCGACAGCTTCAGAGCAGTGAGGAAGGCAGGGCACAGAGCAAGATCTAGGATTTCTTTTAATTTCTTCTTTTCTGAGCACCACATTTAGACACCAGCATATATCTTTGCTGCCCCAAAGCACCATGAGCTCAGCAAATGAACCTGTGGTCCTTGCTAATAAGCGTTTCTCAGGGGGAGACACTAAGCCCCACCAACCAAATGTGCACCTACGCACTGTTTCATCTCCTCCATACTTTGCTAACTGTACGGCTCCAGCCACCTCCCAGCCTCCACTGGACTCAGCGCGAAAGCTGTGACAGAGTCCTGTGCCTCTTTCAGGGTGGCTGTTTATGTTAGACCATCCTAAATAATTCTGTTGCCTTAAAAAACATCAGCCCATCTAAAACAAACTTTACCTGTTTCCCTGGTCTTCAAACATTACACCAGGCTCAGGCCACAAAGTCATTCTCTTTCTTCTCACTCGCTTTCTGTCCCAGCAACTCTTCTATAGACCAGCTTTGGCTGCCAGCAGGGAGGGAGAGCTACCCCGGAACACCACCCTGCAGTATGCACTTGTGAACGATGGAGGAATTTAATTAACAACCACGACCCAAACTGGGCAGCCAGTGGGTGTGAACCTGCCTATCTCCCTCCGGAGAGGAGAACAGCCCAGGCAGGTGACACACACCAGTCCTTGCTGGTGGGACTTCGTGCCTTGCACAAAGCAGAGGACTCGCTAGCCCAGGGCTTAGGGAGTCACCAGAGAGCGGCAGGGTCAAATTGCTGTTGGCAGGAGCGAAACATGGCTGCTCAGCATGTGGTCTGTGCTCTCCCGCAGGGGACAGCGAGTCTTTGCCTCCCACAGCAGCAGCAGGAGGAAAAATTCACCACTTTGTTCCTCCAGCCTTCCTTATGAGGACCTGAAATCAGATATTTTTCTTCTCATCAGATGCAGAGAATTTTGTTTCTGTTCTTGTTCTTTCATCACCAAAAAAAAAAAAAAAAAAAAAAAAGGAAATGGGGCAAGATAGGCTTTGCTTGGGACCACACTGCTTGTTCTCATAGGCATTTTTACAAATTTTGGCCACTGACCCATAAATCTATTCTTCCTATAGGCTCTATGTGCTCCTGAGGGCTATGCATCAGCATCCACCCATCACCTGGATAACAAGATCAATCACTTAATTTAATCAAATTGACAGAAAAGGGCACATGCACACGCAAAGGGAAAAGGCTTTCTGTGAGGACTGTTACCAAACTTGCTCCCCTGCTCTGTTCCCAGTGCAATCCACCACTCCAGCTGCAATTCTGTAGCTCAGGTCCCTGGTCCCCCCTTGCCCTTCCTCTCAGTCTCTCACTAAGCAGTTTTTTTTCTGGGTTTCTTTCCTTCTCCCTGGGAGCCTAGGAGGCTTCAGTTGCCTGCCCAGCTCCACCTCCTTCACTTGCTTACTCTCCCTCCTCGTCCTCATCTCCAGGCTTCTCAAAACCTCAGGGCTTTTGCTTCCAGTATTTTGATTTCCTTTTCTTCCTCTTACCAGCTTATCCCCCTCTGGGGCATTGAAGCAGCCCCTCCAGCTCTTTCCCGAGAACAAAGTTGCTTTTTCATTTTTCCCTACTTCTCTCTCGCCTTCAACAGCCAGGTGTATCCTTTGCTCATTGAGATTTTCTTCCTGTTTTTTCTTTTGTCTTCTCCTTCAGGGTTATCTTTGATGGAGGTGCTACCCTGCTTTTCTTTTATACCTGCTTCTCTAAATCCTTTCCCCCAGTTATAACTATCACATCTGCATCAACAACTGGGAGTGAGTAGCCAGACCCACATAATTTCTTTGCTCTCTTCTCCTGCAAAGTCTCTTGATACCTCAAAACTGAATTCATATTTTTCCTCCTTCCCCCTTTCTCCATGGCTATTAAAACTCCAGTAAATTCTCCATCATAACGGCTCTTAACCTGGAGCTTATTTCTGGCTCCTCCACTGCCCTCTCTTTGCACAAACAAAGGCCATCCCATGATTGCATTAATACTTCTGTAAATTCCTGGTAATTATCCTGTTTACTCATCCTTGCTGCTCAGGCAGTGTTTCCTTCTTATTCAGAATAATTGTACATCCTCCTCCCTGACTGCTCATCTCCCGTCTTTGACCACAGCTCTTCCCACTCAAAATCCTGCCCTGGATTTGCCTTCCATGTCATGATCATAGCTCCTGCCCTCATCTGCAGAGCGGTCCCCATAGCTGTATGCTACAGCCACTGCACTTGCCAAAGTGCTCAGCCGTGGCACAGAGCTGTGCTGTTTCTGTTTTCTGTATTACAATGCATTTGTAGACAGTATAGCATAAACACAGGGAAAACTATGTTTATATTTGCAGAGAGGGATGTATAGTTAAATCTCTCTTTTATCATACCACCTTCCATATATAAATTCAGATAAATGGAGTTTATGGGTTCTTAATTAACACTGAGGTTGAATTTTTGCAGCTTTCCCTTGAGTAATTTTACTGAGAGATAAATCTTCAGATATCAGAAAGGGAGTGTTAGTTTATATCTTACATCCTTTTATAAACACGGGTTTCACACTGCTTCCTCCAGCTCTCCCAAGGCAGGATACAATACACAGGCTCTGTAACACTGGCAGCTTAAAAGGAGAATGTGGTGGTTGTTGACCTTGGATACCGGAGTCAGATGTGCTGCAGAAGAGGCAGGGCGTGGGCAGCGGTACCTGCACCTTCTCCTTCCCAAGCTGTGGAGATGCTTCAGCCTCATCCTGCATCCCTGGGGACCACAGCTCAGGGTGCAAAGGAAGGGCTGGTCTTGCACAGCCACAGCACCTGGACCCATCAGGAAGGGCGAGCCAGCCCAGTCCGCAGCCATGGCTCCCCCAGGGCTCTGGGGGAAGCTGGGGACAGCTGGGGACAAGACCTCCTTAGCTGCCGTTCAGTCTTGCAAAGAGAAGACACAAGAAATTGGGAATTTAATATAGAAATTCATTTCTAACCTGGAAATACCAAAGCAGAGAGACTTTTTTTTATCTTCCACTAGTACCAGATGCAACAAACTAGCTGCCACCTCAGAGAGCCTCAGAAATACTAGTAGTAATTAAAAAATTATTTGAACTATATCTTTGCAATTTATAGCTGAGGTGCTTTTGAAATGTGGAATGAACAACAATAAATGCAGATTTCCCTGCAGGGGAAAGGTGTCTTCATCAAGGGAGGACTAGAACATTTGATGTTTCAGATTCTTCTTTTTAAAATGCCCAGTTGGGAAATTTGACCAGATTGCTTCATAAAACCAAAATAGTTCATCCACTTCAGGTAGAATTAATCTGAACATGTACTTGAGCATGAGAATAAAATCTAATTTGGAACAAATACATCTCTCTAACCTTTACAGTAATTATAAAGAAGGAAAATAGGCAGTAATTAATTTTAATAGTTTAGCCTGCAAGATCGGTATCATTACATAACAAAATTTTAAAATATACATTTTTAAAGCTTAAGCATATGCTTACAAAAAATACCCACTATCTTCTTGACACTGACTGTCCCCTCTCTCCACTGCAGTTGCCTGAATACTCTCTGTGACTTGATTGCACCTACTTAACCAGGGTGTTAGTGCTTGCTTTTATCTCATCTCTGGAATGACAGATCTGTGCTCCTCCAGGGACCTATTACAAGACTGAGGTCTTGATACCTCCCATAATTCTCAATTTCCCAGCCTCTCTTTATGCTATTTTACTACCACTTCAGCACAGGGAATCAAGTCTGCTGACATCCTGTGTGAAGGAAATGCACTGTTGAGCGACTCATCAAGAAAGACGAGAGCAACGCAGGTACTTAAGGAAGGCTCTTGGGGTTTAAGTTACCTTTTATTTCTGGCATTAAAAAAAAAACAGGCAAAAATAATCAACAAATCATGTAAATCTAATCTGGAGTGAAATGCAAACCCAATCTTAGGTTTCATGCATTTAAAAATAGAAGCAGACACTGCACTCCCATGCAAGAGATGTTGCACTTGAAGGGATTGCTGGAACATCTGCCTTGTAGCACAGCAGGCACCAAAGCCCACGAAACATCACTGACGCCCAATAGCAAATATATGCCCTGGAGCTGAAAACCCAAAAGCCACAGCCCTAATGAGCCAGAGGAAGTGAGCACAAGACGAAAGGCATCACCAACATCCCAGATCCCTGCAATGCTGAACAATACTGCCTTTGTTACAAGTCACTGTTTCAGCCCTGCTTCCACTGAATTCAGAGGGATTTTTGTCACTGATTTCAGTGGGAGAAGAACAGAGTTCTGTGCAGAGCAGAACCAAAATTGTCCTCCTCACCCAGTAACCATGGCTGTATTGTGGTTAGATAAGAATTAGAAAACGAAGACAATTAAATACTTGCGAAAGCATGGTCGAGTCTAGTTCTTACCTTGTGGTAATTGTCTCTAGAATCAGTTTTCTTGAGGAGGAGAAGAACAATAAGCCATGTAAAAAAACCCAGATCTTGAAACTCTTGTGCTTGATCTAACCATAAGAATTTGAGTTGCCTTCTTTTTTAAGAGGTTGGAATTCACATGCTCCACAGTTCTAAGGGTTCTGCATGCACTTTTCCCCCCTCTTTTAATAAAAATTCAGTCTCACATAATAACAGAACTCTTGGTGCTACAATGTGAAAAAAATATTTTGAGGTGTAAGATGGTATTATCAGAGGTAGCAACATGACGATCACCCATGCAGACCTGCTCATTTGAAGGTGCTCTGTGGTTCATCGAAAACACTAAACATCAAGATTTCCTTGAGTAACTGGAGTTCCTTGGGAGACTTCAAAGAAAGCCTTCTCTCTCACTAGTCCTTCACCACATTTTTGAGTTTGTCGGTATATCACAATTTGAGTGTTGCGTTTCTGTGCTGAAATAAAAAAAAAAAAAAAAACCCACAACATTTTATACTAAAATGAATAAGAATTTCTCATGGAATGAAATGCAGACCCTACTTCCAAGAATTATACTCTTTTCCAGAAAGGGGAAAAGAGCACTAGGGACTTGCTCCAAGGAGTCTTTCCTTTGTACATCCAATGAAGAGAATCCAAATCTAAAAATACTTCATATTAGAGCCTAATTTGTGTAAGGTATTTGTTGCCAAGAATTCTCAGACTCTGTGCATCTACTTTATTGTTCTTGGCACGATGGGCATTTCCATTCTGTTGCTATTGTTATTTAAGCAGTCTGAAACAAGACATAAAGTAATACCAAGTCTATCTCTATGCTAATTCTCCCCAGCAATGCTGTTGCCATAGCAAGGTTATACATGGATTTCAATGGGCACATGCAAATTGAAATTTATCAGCTTTTAAAGTCAGTTCAGCATGTTTACAAGTCCTGTGTCTGCCTTCTGGATTCTTTGCAAACTTTGGGAATTTCACAACCTCATTTCTGTATATAAGAATGTTTCTCTGATTATATAAGAAAAGAAGAGATTAATTCACTACTTTCTAATACAGAAGAAAGAGTGAAAATGACAATGCGTAACATTTTGTCAAATGTGTAAAAAATCCAAAACTTGGCTTTTTTCCCTCATTTGTAGCATTAATTTCTTAAAAAATTATGTTGTTTTCAGTGAGTAGATGCACCATGACTTGTAATTGAATGATACTCGATTAAGGAGGTGCTACAGTCACCACATGTCAAATCTGTCCTTAGATATATATATATACACATATACATATATATCTATTGCTATTCATTGTCCGCTTTTTGAGTCAAAACATTTCGCATGTAGCAAGGGTTCTACAATGTGTTTTGTTTGTGTGCTGATATGTGAAATATATACTGAAGTTTTTTAGGCTTTGAGTATGTGAAAAATTGCTACCTTTTCAAACATAATTTTAAAGAATTTTAGAGTGGGCTTTTATCCAATTTTGAATGCTTTATAATTAAAATATCAAAATAGCAAGTGGAAGAAGATATGTGGTTAGATTTGAGATGATTGTATACTTACAAAAGAAAATAATGACAAGCTCCTAAAATAATTTTAGGCAATGTGGACAATTAATGTTTCAACTATAGCAAAAGACTGAAAAGTTTTGTGAACAAATACTGACTAAAAGGTGTTGGGGTTTGTACTCTCTAGTTCACAAAACCAAGAAATTCATTCTTGTTCAACCTCGTGTCCAAGCCTCCCACTGCACAATGATTCATTTTCCTTGAAGTTAAGAAAACAGAAGAATTCTCCCACCAACAAAACCAAACATAAATTCTGAAGATAAATCATATTTCTCTGGAACTTCAAGTCTGCAGAGAAGGACACTGTGAGTGGGAGAGCAATGACTGGCCTCTTCTCCAAGATTTATGGAGGATATGAACATGGACATGCCATAAATTAAACAAGGTGATTTTTCACTCCCAGTTTCTGTCATTTTTTTACTTTTAGATTGAAAATTCTTTCCTCATCCTGCTAAGGGATTCCCGAAACACAGGTCACACAAGTGTCTGAGTGCCAAATACAATACTGTCTCACAAGATTATCATCACTGGAACCTGCCTTTCACCACCCTGCATGCTAGCAGATACTGTACTGTTATGGTTCTTTTCCTGTGGATTTTTTTATCTTTGTTCCAGGTTATTGCATCCAAAACCATATTCTTGAAGGGCAGATTTGGCTCTGTCATATCTAGTAATGGCTTCCCAGTAAGGCATTACACAGGCGAGGGCCAGCAGCCGAGGACACCTTATCTCCGGTGCTGAGGAATTTGGCCTTGGACAGAGGGAGATGATGTGCATCAGCAGGTGACGGGGGTCAGACGATGGGGATGGACAAGGACTGGGAACTGAGACAAAAAAGAACAATTGCACTCTTCGATGTCACCAGTGCATAAATCCATCATGTCTCTATTTTGTTTCAACTGGCTGAGATGTGTAGTCAAGTCTTTTGGCAATAAATTATGGGAAAGCAGTGTTGTAGCCACAAACCCTTCCTCTCCATCTCCTTGCAATGCCCCCAAGCCCCAGAGCTTGTGCAGTGACCACAGCAGCTTGCCCATGTTTAGCTCAGAGAGATACAATGAACACTCAGATCAGGTGAACATCTCAAGCCTCCTTCCTGAGCCAGTGCCACGCAGGGCATTTCTCTGCAGACAGGAGACAATGCATCACACTGAGAGCCCCTAAATTCATCACAAGTGTGGAAAAGGAAAAGGCATAAAAAAGCACAATGTAAGCATGTAGAAAGCTGGGTAACTACAGACGGACAGCTAAGGAGGATGCAAAAACAATGAATCATTCAGTGATACATCTTTTGAACAGTCTTTAGGAGTGTGGTAACGCCCAGAAAACCTCCTGAACAAATACCAGTGCTGTCTTGGCTGGAAGGAGTCTGGCAGCTTGAAGAACTCAAGAGACATATGCACGCAAGTGCCAAACCAAGAAAGAGGACAGCCCCACAGGCTACGTTTGCTTTTCTCTTTCTGAACCTACAGTGATAGGGCTCATCAAAACTGCATTTGCACAGAATGAAATGGAAAAGTCCAAAATTGGTATATGTTAAGGGACAGGATTTTAGAAGAAAAGGAACAGGACGTGGGACATGCTGTGTGTGTTGTATTCTGCACCCTGTCACCACTGTCTGGCTGGGGGGCAGCAGGTGAGTCCCATAACCATGTTCTGAGAGGGGCAGATAAGAATAAAATATATATCCCAATTGCTGTTTCTAAATCCCAGACAAAACAACAGCCTGGAAAAAGTCTGTAGGATATGAGGAAAAACTGTTTCTCTGGGGATGTGTGGTCACCCCAATACAAACATGTTGGGTTTGGGTAATAAGCAAGGGATTCGATTTAAGGTAAAACCAAAGGGGACTGGAATGGGCAGTTTCAACAGAGAGAGGCTTTGGAGCAGCCACCATCACAGAAGGACATGGGGAGGGGACAGGGGTGCTGAGCACCAACCCATTAGTCCAACCTTAAACTCAGTTCTGAGGGAGCTATGTGGCAAGCAGAGAAATGCTTGAACTGGAGCCTCCAGCCAGGACAGAAGAAAGGATCTCAGGTGAGAGAGATCAAGCCACTAAAAATGTCCCTGGTTGTTAAGGATATGCAGGTTTGGCACTTAGAGTTGCATTTACTCAATAATTTTGCTTCCAGACTTGAAACTAGATGCCATGACCTCAGCTGATGCTGACGAGAGGAAATGGGCTTAAGCTGCGCCAGGGGAGGTTTAGGTTGGAAATTAGGAAAAATTTCTTTACGGAAAGGGTGGTCAAGAATTGGAACAGGCTGCCCAGAGAGGTGGTGGAGTCACCATCCCTGGAGGTGTTCAAAAAACGGGTAGATGTGGCACTCTGGGACATGGTTTAGTCTAGTCTACCCTTGATTGGCTTAGAGTAGACTTGGTAGTGTAGGTTAATGGTTGGACTGGATGATCTTAAAGGTCTTTTCCAACCTAAACGATTCTATGATTCCATGATTCATAGTGAGGTCAGGGAAGATGAAAAACATTTAAGCCTACTCCATGTTACGAAACAATGTGTCCTATATATCTGTGCACCCATGCTGTGGGGTGCCTCCTGTCATCTTGCCAGGACTAAGGTGGGAGCAGGTTTGGATGAGTTCAGAGGGAAAAACCCTTTGAGCACACTGCAACCAGCACCCCTCCAGCTAGGGGCAGGCAACATAGGCAGATGGAAGTGGAGAAGGAACTGGGCAAACCTCCGAGCACCTCACCTGGCTGCCTCTGGGATGTACCAGGATTTCTGTAGCAACGCTTCATTCCTTCTGAACATCACCAAGATGGGCAAAGGTTAATTTGCAGAAACCAAAATGTTCATGTATGAGTGTAAAAGTCTGACAACTAAACTTAGTGTATTCATAGCTCCCAGTAATACTATAAGCTCAAGCTTTAAAATGTCAGTGGGCCTCAGTTTTCACACTTGGTTTTAATACATATCAACCTGAAATGGGAGTTACATCACTTCAATGTCTTAAGTCTCGCGTTAGTTACAAGGCTCTCCAGCAGTGCTCAGAAACCCAATGCATACCAACAGCTATCTTTAAATCTTTTGAATTATTAGAAACGACGCCTAAGCAACAGGGCTCTGGTTTTCTTGTAGCAGCAGACTATGTGAGGCAAGAACTAAAAAGTCCCTGGGAAACCACACACGAGCAATCTAATCTCCTCATAACACAGCCTTCCAGCTGCTCTCACATCACATTAGATGGTGGGCTTTGGTCTTTCTTGTCTGTGACCTATAAACTTGCCAAAACTTTCTCACAAGATGCACTACACCCAGTGCTTTATGGATACGAGTCCTGTGGGGTATAAGTCCTGAGGAAACATTTGCCTATTCTGCAAGAGGTAGAACAACAATAAAAAAAAAAAAAAAAAAAAAAAAAGACAGATTGGAAAAACAAAAACTGTTGCTCTTTATTTATGACAATTTTATTCTCAGACCATCTAGGTATATTCAAAGATAGTTTATCACAGAATTGTATTCTTTTGGTTTTCTGTTCTGCTGCTCAGTGCTTTTCTCTTGAAAATGTCTCTCTAGGATCTGTCCCTAGAAAACAGTGAGTTATTTTTATCTCCGAGCCACACAACATAATTCTGCCAAGGGAAAATGAGGATGGCTGAGCGGCCAGTTAACAGAAGGCAGGCGAGATAGGGCTCATGTCTCACGCTGGGACAGGCTGTGGGTTCTGCTGTGTATGCAGGTACCAGCATGGGGAAAGACTGGGTTACAGCAGGTATCTGGAAAACCCTCTGCACCAGGGGCAGCCAAGCTGATAAATCACTGGCCATGACTGTGGTTTGCAGAACTGGCAGAGGGGGGACTGACCTATGCAGGAACATAAAGGACACTGCAGCTTCCTAAGCAAACAAGAAATGCTACTTTATCCCCTCCCACTCTTTGAAAGGACAAAAATTAGACTAGCAGAAAGTGGTTGCCACTAGTAACAAGGTGTTTTAATATGCCAGCGGTTTTTGATAGTAGTGAGAGCTGGTGAGCAGTTTTATGGGGGCATATATTCTGTCTGGGACACAGCCATGGCCCTGGTATCAGTTCTGTGAGATTTGGAAAGGCAAAGGGAAAGCTCTTGCCTTCAGCCATTTTGTAGAGACAATCTGCATTTATCACCTCCTCTCCCATTTTGGGCTCCATCCCCTGTTTTGGGCCCCACCTCACCAGAAAGGGGAAGTGTGAAGGAGGAAAGAGAAGGCTGAAAATGCAAGAGGTGGACGGGTGAAGGAATGGAGCTGTAGTCACTCCAGCAAAGCCAACATGGCAAGGACTGAAAAACTCAGGAATGTCCTTCCCAGCAGTAACGAAAGATGTCAGCCTGCAGCCAAGTGTCCCTCCACTTCTCTAACCTGGGGACAAGCCCATGAGATGGCTCCTGCCTGTTGCCTTCCTGGGGGACCTGATCCCCCAGGTCCAAATTCAAACCCATTTTCAAAAAGCTCTTCCCAGGCATCGACAGGAGCGGGCTGTCCCCGTGTGTCGTAAGACCAACCGGAGGGGAAATCGACCGGCCTGGCTGAATAGGGAGCTTTTGCGGGGACTCAGGGAAAAAAGGAGAGTCTACCGCCTTTGGCAGAAGGGGCGGGCAGCTCAGGAGGAGTACAGGGATCTTGTTAGGTCCTGCAGGGAGGAAATTAGAAAGGCAAAAGCCCAGCTAGAACTCAATCTGGCCAGTGCTGTAAAAGACAATAAAAAATGCTTTTATAAGTACATCAGCAATAAAAGGAGAGCCAAGGAGGATCTCCATTCTTTGCTGGATGTGGGGGGGAACATTGTCACCGAGGACAAGGAAAAGGCTGAAGTACTTAATGCCTTCTTTGCCTCTGTGTTCAACAGCCAGACCGGTCATCCCCAGGGTACTCAGGCCCTTGAGCAAGAGGATAGGGATAGGGACCAGAATGGAGCCCTCATAGTCCAGGAGGAAGCAGTTAATGACCTGCTATGCCACCTGGACGCTCACAAGTCTATGGGGCCGGATGGGATCCACCCGAGAGTACTGAGGGAGCTGGCAGAGGAGCTTGCCAAGCCACTTTCCATCATCTATCAACAGTCCTGGTTAACAGGGGAGGTCCCTGATGACTGGAGGCTTGCCAATGTGACGCCCATCTACAAGAAGGGCCGGAAGGAGGACCCGGGGAACTACAGGCCTGTCAGCCTGACCTCGGTGCCGGGGAAGATTATGGAGAGGTTCATCTTGAGCGAACTCCACAGGCAAGTACAGGTCAACCAGGGGATCAGGCCCAGCCAGCATGGGTTCACAAAAGGCAAGTCCTGCTTGACCAACCTGATCTCCTTCTATGACCTGGTGACCCGCCTGGTAGATGATGGAAAGGCTGTGGATGTCATCTACCTCGACTTTAGCAAAGCTTTTGACACCGTCTCGCATAATATCCTCCTCGGGAAGCTGGCAGCTCACGGCTTAGACAGGCATACTCTTCGCTGGGTAAAGAACTGGTTGGGTGGCCGAGCCCAGAGAGTAGTGATAAATGGTGTTAAGTCCAGTTGGCGGCCGGTCACGAGCGGTGTTCCCCAGGGCTCTGTTTTAGGGCCAGTCTTGTTCAATATCTTTATCAATGATCTGGATGAGGGGATCGAGTGCACCCTCAGTAAGTTTGCAGACGACACCAAATTGGGTGGGAGTGTCAATCTGCTTGAGGGTAGGATGGCCCTGCAGAGGGACCTGGACAGACTGGATCGATGGGCCGTGGCCAACTGTATGAGGTTCAACAAGGCCAAGTGCCGGGTCCTGCACTTCGGTCACAACAACCCCATGCAACGCTACAGGCTTGGGGAGGAGTGGCTGGAAAGCTGCCTGGCCGAAAAGGACCTGGGGTGTTAGTAGATAGCCGGCTGAACATGAGCCAGCAGTGTGCCCAGGTGGCCAAGAAGGCCAACAGCATCCTGGCTTGTATCAGGAATGCTGTGGCCAGCAGGAGCAGGGAGGTGATTGTCCCCCTGTACTCGGCGCTGGTGAGGCCGCACCTGGAATACTGTGTCCAGTTTTGGGCCCCTCACTACAAGAAAGACATTGAGGTGCTGGAGCGTGTTCAGAGGCGGGCAACGAAGCTGGTGAAGGGTCTGGAGAACAAGTCTTATGAGGAGCGGCTGAGGGAACTGGGGTTGTTTAGCCTGGAGAAGAGGAGGCTGAGGGGAGACCTTATCGCTCTCTACAACTCCCTGAAAGGAGGTTGTAGTGAGGTGGGTGTTGGTCTCTTCTCCCAAGTAGCTAGCGATAGGACAAGAGGAAATGGGCTTAAGCTGCGCCAGGGGAGGTTTAGACTGGAAATTAGGAAAAATTTCTTTACGGAAAGGGTGGTCAGGCATTGGAACAGGCTGCCCAGAGAGGTGGTGGAGTCACCATCCCTGGAGGCGTTTAAAAAACGGGTAGATGTGGCACTTCGGGATATGGTTTAGTCTGGTCTACCCTTGATTAGTCTAGAGTGGGCTTGGTAGTGTAGGTTAATGGTTGGACTGGATGATCTTAAAGGTCTTTTCCAACCTAGATGATTCTATGATTCTATGATTCTATGATTCTATCTGTGCCAAAAAGCAGCTGTGTGCTGAGGAAATACTTCAGTCCTTATAAATGAGGCAAGACGGAGGGTACAGCCAGGTTTCTTTTCTTTACCCCTGTCTCTCAGTAGCTTCCCTTGAACTACTTTGTCTTGGTTTTGCACAGTTCTGTGGTCTGCTGGGTCCCATAGCTACACAGGGTCTGTTAATACACCCTTGTACAATTTGAGATTCCTTTTAGTTGAAGCTGTGGGATTTACTTTGCTTGATCTAAACTTGTACTGAGATCCCGGTGTGTTCACACATCCAGAAGACATGCTCTGATACACAGACCTCAAGGAAATAGTTATTTTCTGAGCAATGGAGTCACCCTGCAGAAACTGGGAAGGGGTGACTCCAGGGGTTAGACACAGATGTACAGCACTGGAGCTGGTCACACAGTGTACACCTGGGGCTGGAAGCTGGTCCACTGGTGCTGTTCCCCTGATTCCAGCCAGGGTGGGGAAGAGGACCAAAGACATGTCCCTTGATAAGTACTTGTATGGCTCTTTGGTGGAGTCCAAGGGCCCCAAAGCAGTGCCAGAAGAAGTGTCCTCTCCAAACTCTCCTCCTGGTGCTGAGCAGGCTGGGCAGTCTGCTCTCACCCAAAGACTGATTTGAATCTCTGCCTTGGAGACACATTGGCCACGCTAACTCTAGGCATTGCCTGGATCTTCAAGAGCAAGGCCATCATCTTCCCAATTTAATGAGGCACCATTCTGCAGTTAGCAGCCTCCTGGTACTGCCACTGGGTTACGTTGCTGCTGGATACACTTCCAGCCCTCTCAAAACACGGTTAATGGTTTGCATCAGTTTCTCGTGGCCTCCAGTTGCACACCCACTGGATTTCTGGGATGCAGATGGCACGGATGTTACTATTGCAGAATTCAACACTAGGAAAGGGAAAATAATAGAAAAGAACAGCAAAGACTGGGTAGGGCAACAGAAGTCAGGGTAAAGAAGGTCAAGGTTTCCAAGAAAGATGAGATAGGTGATTGAGAAGGAACAGAAGAGTCGCAAAGAGTTGAGGGCTGGCAGTTGCAAGGAAATCTGAAAATGCAGCAGGTCCTTTTTACAGCAGGAGACACATTCAGGATGTTGCAGAAGCATTTAGTGGTTTCAGGAGACTTCTAGTAGATTGTGTATGTTCAGTATATGCTGGAGGACTTTGCAGTTGTGCAGGCTGCTCATTGGTTCAGATCCTAGTATCTTCATCAGGGGTTGGAGCACATTTGGTGTTGCAACTGGGGTTGAGCTTCTGATTAAGTCTCCTCTTAAAGGAAGCTAGTTCACAGGCACCAGAACTGTTTTGCATACCAAATCAACACACAGTAAGTGGGGGTAATCAGGGAGTTCACTTCAAAACAGCTTTGAACCAAAACATCTACACAGACACAGCCTTAGGCACTTAATTCATGCCTAAATCTTAGTGAACTTCTGAAAGAAAATGCCCATGTTCTCTGCAAAGTTAGGGAAGGGAGGCTGATGCTTTTCCAGACCTACTGGAGGAGATACTATCCATTTACATATCTGTGCCTGAGTTGGATGGTGTGGATCCTTCTGACATGTACCAGGGAAGATAGTAAAAATGAGTAAGTGGATGGTTAGAGCGTGGGCAGATCATCAGATGGGCGGAGGAATAGCAGCTCTTTTCTTCACTCACAATACTCACACACAGCTATGGTATTAGTAACCACATTCACAGGCTGCTTTCCACCTATGTAGGTCACTACTTAAGCTGCATTCCTTGCCTTTGGGCCCGACTCTGCAGTTTGCACTGGTACATACAGCAAGCACCAGTGAGTAAGAGGGCACAACATACTGGCAAATCTATCACATCCTCAGATGCTGTTGTGATGTCCATGATCAGCCAGCCCTTTCTCTAACTACACTGTTCATCAGTCCTGGGTCTGAGTTTGTGCTCAAGTCCAGCACCATCTACCACCCACGCTGTTTTTGTGAATGCTGAACCCCAGGCCTGCCTGGAGTGGTGAAAGCTTAAACATTTGCATTATGCTATCACACGGATCCAAGCTTTCCTTCATCTGGTCTAGACAGACTGACATCAGCTGGAATGAATTAAAGTGGCCCACCAGAAGACATCCTGAAACTCGGGTCTTCCTAAGCACAGCCCAGATGATTTATGCCTAAATGGCAGCTAACCAAATGAAAAGAAAGTGGACAGATAGTATGGTTGAAACTCTTTAACATGTCCTTAGATCCATGTTCTAGCTAGCCCTACGATCATGGTTAGTGTGTTTGATGGGACTTCTGTGCACAAGAAGCCTAGAGCCAGGAACAGGATGTGCTCCAGGCTTTGCAAATCTACAGGCTTTACAATGAATTTCCATAAGCATTCACAACTTTCATGGAATAGTAGGAGATTGCTTTGCTATCAAAGGTCTTCTGCACCTCCCCACAGGTCCTAACACCTTGGGGAATCCTGGTCTGACCACACTGCAATTGTTCCAGATTGTGCCTAGATACATGCAACTTATGGCTCCCTGCATTGCTACCTGTGTCCTCTCCTTTTCCTATAGCCTTGCTCTCCATCAACTAAAAAAAACCCCACCAAACACCCATTCTCAAACCCCATAACCATGCCAACAAAACCTCTAATATAGTTGTTTTTATGCATGCAGCATCTCCTTTCTGCTAATGTAACTCCATTCTGGGAAGCTGTCTAACTTTCATCTTCATGGGCAGGGTTTGCCAGTTGCACTTCTAACAGGAAACCCCTTTAAGTGGAAACAAGCTCTGATGTTATGGCTCCCATAGCAGCAAAAAGCCGCTTCCCTGCATGACTCTCTCATCTCCTGGGGTGCCTGCTGCCCAGACAGATTCCAGACAGCTGTCTCCAGCCTGCTGCTCCTGTTCACAGGCAGGCTCTGGCTCCCTCCCAAGCCTTGTCTTCTCTGACCCACGACTGCCAACTCTTTGGGATTTTATTGCCAGGATCATGGTATTTGATGTTTTTCTTACTGTCCCCATTCCTAGACTGAGAAAACTTATTTATCATTCAAAATGAAAATGAGATTCTGTTCTTCTTGGAGGCAAATAAAATCTTGAAAAGCATGAAATTTAGTGACTCACGAAAGTTGCAGGCATATATATATAATTTTTAAATCTTTTGATTTTTTTTCTTAAGCCAATCTTGTGATGGGGAAAAGTGAGCAAAATGATTTACACGTTAATTAGCAACACTGCTGACATGAAATTATTATTTCCTTGTCTAGCACTCCTGATATTATGCAGCATTCCAGCGAGGCAAGATGGAGAGCTGTAATTCTGAAACGGTGGTATTTTACACTCTGTGCCCAAGAGAAAATCCTATGCGGCATGCAACATAGTAGGAGGGCAACAGCCTTTCAGACCCAGGTTTCCAACTGCCTTCCTTCAGGGAAGAAGCGCCTTGAGAGAGGGGAGATGCTAAGCATCAGTGGGGAGGACACAGTGATCCTAATATCCTACCATGCATGCAAGAGTTGTGCCTACTACAAGAACCCTCTTGCCCAGCCAGTGCCTAACTGACCAGCTCATCTGTTTAATGATTCCTTTAGGTAGGTACCTACAAAACCCTGGACTAGGCACTGCTGTCAAGAAGGCCGCGGAGAAAACACTGACAAGAAGTGAGTTCCCAGTGCTCATTGATACATTGTTCTGCATTTATAAACACTGAGGTTACTCAAATAATGAAAAAAAGTCTAAGCAGCTTCCACCTCCGTTATCTTTTCTACTTCTGCCAAAAATTGAACTTTCCAAACATTCAGTTTAATGAAAGACTTTTTGCAAAAATAAAAGATGTTTTGATAAAAATGTCAACAAAATAAATCATGCAAAAACAACTGGCTGCTTTGTGCTTTCCTATTCTTTTAAATAGGACATTTTTCATGAAGTCAAACTTTTATTTTTCAAGATCATTTCAGGCAACCCTCCAAAATCCTTGAGGTTTTGTTTCATTCAAATTGTTCCAAGTAGGATGTGATCACTGTGATTATGACTTTTTTTTTCTTTAATAGGGAGGAGATTTTTACATACTCTGGAAATATGGAAGAGGAAGCTGGATGTGAGGAAAACAGACAATGACAAAAATGTTAAGCCAATTCAGAAGAATACAAACATCAGGGGATTACTAAAGACACCTGGTCTGGTGGAAAGATGTATGAAACAGCTTCCATTACATACTGGACAACAAGGTGAAATTTATGTGCAGATCGAAGTAATTTATGCACAGTTGTTACACAAAGGATCATTATTTATTGCTAATAAATGAGCACATTTGATGGATCTACTCAGTATTCAAATACTTAATGTGTTTTAAGAGCAGCTAGGGTATATTCTCTGTAGCACAACTCATTGCACTCAGGAATTTTGTCAAATTACATAGAGCCACAGTGAAAGGCTGGAATGTGAAACAAGGGCAGTAAAGTAGATGGAACCATTTAAAAAAATAAAAAATAACAAAAATTTCCTCCAGTTTCTCCTCTACATCTTCCCACTTGCCCAGAAATAAGTATTGGGACGTTTCTGTTCAGCAGCATTAATTTAACCATCCAAGATGAGAGGATAAAAAGTTCCAAATGACAATATGGTCACAATGTACAGATTTTACAATATCAAAGACTGGAAACTTATGTTTTCGTTGTAGATTTCAACCCAGGATATTTTCCTCCCATTCTTGTTTCTGATTAATTCTCTCCCTATTTTTTCTCTGTCTTTTTAAGAAGAGTACTTAGGATGTCTTTAAAGGACCACTTTTCAAGACATCTTTCATCTGTGCTTACTTGTGGAGGATGCTGTTGACCAGGTTAACCTCTATAAGTCCCTTCCAACCTGAATTATTCTATGTTCCACACACACAACTTCCTGAACAACGGGTGCATCTTTGGGGAGAAAAATAGTGTGGGCAGCAGTTAAAAGATTTAAACTTTGAGTTCCTTAAAAGGCCTAGGGATGAAAAGAAAAGCTGTCTATTCTTTAGTGTAAGCTAAGGGACGAAGTACTGATAATTTATATGAAAAAAATCACACCTGACATTTACAGCCACATCAAAGCCCACTCAGAATCAGCACAGCGCTATTTCTGTGCCTTCACAGGAAGAGGTGCTCTGTGTTTCTTCCTGGAAAAAGTACTTAAGTGGAAGGCATTTTGTGCCTGAGCTGTTCGACCCTTCCTGCTGAAGACCACTCAACAGCAGCAGGAACAGCACTTCAGTCTTCCAGCTAAGACAAAAAATTGGTTTTAAGACTTTCTGTCTCTGGTTGCTTCCTCTATCAATCACTGGAAGAGTAAAAGAAAAATCAGATACCCATTCTTCTGGAGGAGCTAAATTCCCCTCACAACCTCCCAAGACTACAGGTGCTAAGTGGAGATTATGCCAAAGCTTTTTATATTAATGGATTTAACATAAGGCAGTAGTCCACAGAAATCTTACTGGAAAGTGGTTTCTGGATGGGATAACCATTAGGAAGTATGCAAGGTAGATTCCAGGAAGAATTGTTGTGTACTTGGGACAGCTTTGCTGATCTGTATAGCATGGAAATGTGGGGCATTTTTAGAATATACATTGGATACAATGGCATTGGACAAATAAAAACTAGAACAAAAATCTCTTTAAGAGAACTGCTTTGGGGTGTGAGTGCATGTGTGTGTGTGTATACACAAATACTAATTACAAGCTTTCATAAATTATTACATATACCATCTATAAAATGTAGTCTTTGCTATACATAATTATACTTTGTATAATTAGGAAATCATTGATATTTGGAACCTTAGATTGGAGCTTGGGTAGAATGAAGGATAAGCACAGCTCAGCCCATGCCCTAACCTACTCTTTCTGCTCTATTTCAAGAAAACTTGCATCGCTGGTCCCAATCTGTGTCACTAACTCCCAGTACTTGAGCAGACACATATCCTTAGACGGGGTGAAATGTGTTGTGACAGCTTCCTACACTACCTGACACTGCACAGTTAATTCAGAAGTAGTTAACTCACTAGTTATCTTACGGAGCCATGGGACAAGTTCAGTTATAAATTATTTTAACCATCTTGGGATGTACAAAGTGGGTGGTTGTTATTTCAACTGCTAAACTGGAAAAGAAAAAAAAAAACCTATAATAACATAGCACCTTCATTTTAGAATTTAAGTGTATGAATTAATGAGGAGATGGAAAGAAACTTTCCTTCCTTTTCAAAAAGTCTTTGAAAAGGCATCTTGGATCACGCAGACTCAATCACAAGGAATCATCACACCAGGTTCTTTCAGTTCGGTTTTTTACCTCTCATCTGGGAAATACCATCCATCTGGAAACAGCATCTGGTATTTTGAGTGAGGTCCACTGCTGCCCAAATGTGAGGTTAGGATAACACTTATTACAAGTACGTGTACTTGTGAACATGTCCTCTCCATCTTCACAGATCATCCTACAGCAAGTTGATTTGGCATGGGCAACATAAGCTGATAAATAGGCTGCTCAGTTGCACAAGCAAAGTAACAGGCAGTTAGAGATGGCTGAAGGGAGAGTAAAGACAGAGTGAAGACTCTCTGAGGAGGTGGAAAGCAGCAGCCAGCTACACACAAGAAAATGAAAAACTGTCTTTCAGAGCAAGAATTTCACCCCCCATCTACTCTAGACCATTCACTCTGTCTCTCGCCTCAAAACCAGCCTAGGAAAAGAGGGTGGGTACAGATTTTCTGCATTCCTGAAGTAGCGATGGAGAGAAAAACACAGAATGATCAGAGCAGTTCAAGGGACAGGGCTTTCCTGTTGGCAGTGTTTTAACTTCGACACTATCAAGCCTCATCTTCTAAAATCTCAAATAAGGAGGCTGAAAGAGAACTGGAATGGAAGCTTTCTTAAAGGCCAGTGGAGAGTAAAGGGAACCACATGCTTTTCTGTTTGGCTGGGTATCTTGCACACCTGTTCAAGGAAAAATGAACTGCATGAATGAAGGCTCACTTCTTCCATCTCCTATAATGTCAAGCCCTACTTAGCAGTTTCCTGAGGAGTTTCACAGTAAATAAATGGATAAACGAGACTATTCTTGACATCAACCCTGGAAAATATTTTCAGGTCTTTTTACATAAGGAAATGGCAGCAACAACAGGAGAACTAAAAGAATTTTTTGGTAACTCTATAAAGATATTTAGGCACTAACGTTGAGGAAATATGCTTTATTTTTATAGTATGGAAAAATGGCTTTGCCTTGATTAGGGATAAGTGTTCCAAAATTCTCCTACATAGTCATACTACCATACATATTGCATGCCTCATGATAGTTTGGGAATAAGCCATCATGAGCAGTACACATTTGGAGTCACTGCCTGAGCAGATCCCCTACCACAGAATACTCCAGAATGGGTTTGCCTCGGTCTTTCCTCAGTTAAGGCAGTTATGCTCACTTAAAATAAATACCAGGTGAAGAACCAAGGTGTTCCCTAAAAACCCCGATATCCAGGAATTTTCTCTAGCTTAGTGAATATTTATTATACAGAGAGAAATGGTTCAAGCTGTTATAACCTAGTCCTCAGGACACACAACTTCAAACTTCCTCCTCCAAGTGAGACAGTGGGGGCACTGGAATTTAGGTCTCTAGAAGTCCAGGATTTCTGACCTACTATCTTACTTGATATGAATTGCCTCATTTCTGTGAGGCAATTCACTCTTGTGAATCTAGTCCTTTGCTTCCATATGTCCTATATTTGTAGACACAAGTAAAACCAGAGCATTTCAAGTCAAACAAAACATTCTGTTCAACTCAAAATCAGTGTTTTCAACTCATACCTACAAATCGGAAAAATTTTGTTTCAGTTCATTGGGCCAAAAGGAAATAAAGACGCTTTCAGTACTACTGGTTTCATGTGCATGCAAACCTTGCACTCAAACTACAGCATTAATCCATCGTAAATTAGCATAAGTCGACTGTTTTAAATAGCATGAAGAGCCCAGGGTTCTGCCTTGCTGAAGAAGCAGTAAGTGAAAAATTATTTGGGATCAAAGCTGCAATCTACAAACTGGATTCACTCTGCCCTTTGCTTCTGATAGGCAAGGAAATACAGATACACGCAACACCCCCTACCCATTCAGAGCAAAATCCAAGTACCACAAGTGTTGCCTTCAGCAAATATATACAATGATGCTCTGCATGAGGTTTGGGCATATACACAGTTTGTTGTTTACAGGCTAGCAACAGATGATTTCAAGGACCAGTTGTACACTTTGATCCTTTTGATGTGAAAACTTCTATGCAACATTAGAGTACAGGAAAATTTTTGCAAGGCGCTGCTTTCTACTTTCACGAGCTTCAGTCCTGAACAATATATTTGTACAATGACTCAGAGGAAGGCACTGCCTCTTGAATGGAAAGCATACACTAGGCAACGTTAGACACAATGGTCATCTCAACTCTCTCCTTGACATCTGGGGCCATCATGCAACTCCTTTTGGCACTGTAGCATTTTGAAGTTCAATAACCTTGGAGTGACTGGATGAAAATTATGATTTGGTAAAGGAAATAGCACAACTTCCAGTACACAAAGTCTTTGTATGAAGGGAGCTCATAAGGGAGGAAACCAGCTACTGCAAGAGAAGTCTGGCAACAGAGGCTGCCACAAGATTCCTGTTTAATATGAAACCATCCGTGCTGACTGAACTAGACTGAGCATTCTGCACTGGATTTATTCTGGGCCTGCATTTTGTCAGTCTCAGAAGCAACCCCATATGACAGGATGCTGAAACCACTCAGTTAAATCAGGCAAATCACACCTGTGCTGGTTTCAGCTGGGATAGACTTACTTTTCTTCATAGCAGCTAGTATGGGGCTATGTTTTGGACTTGGGCTGGAAACAGTGTTGCTAACACAGGGATGTTTTCGTAACTGCTGAGCAGTGCTTACACAGAGCCAAGGCCTTTTCTGCCTCTCACCCCACCCCACCAGCGAGCAGGCTGGTGGTGCACAAGAAGCTGGGAGGGGACACAGCCAGGACAGCTGACCCCAGCTGACCTAAGGGATATCCCACACCATATGACATCATGCTCAGCATATAAACCTGGGGGAAGAAGAAGGAATGTGGGGGACAGACGTTCAGAGTGATGGCATTTGTCTTCCCAAGTCACCGTTACGCATGATGGAGCCCTGCTTTCCTGGAGATGGCTGAACCCCTGCCTGCCGATGGGAAGTGGTGAATGAATTCCTTGTTTTGCTTTGCTTGCGTGTGCAGCTTTTGCTTTACCTATTAAACTGTCTTTATCTCAAGGCATGAGTTTTCTCACTTTTACTCTTCTGATTCTCTACTCCATCGCACTGGGGGGGAGTGAGCAAGCAGCTGTGTGGGGCTTAGCTGCTGGCTGGCGTTAAACAACAGCGGTCCTTTTTTGGCACCCAACATGGGGCTCAAAGGGTTCAA
The DNA here is from genome assembly GCF_030463565.1 of Pelecanus crispus. Classification (NCBI taxonomy): domain Eukaryota; kingdom Metazoa; phylum Chordata; class Aves; order Pelecaniformes; family Pelecanidae; genus Pelecanus; species Pelecanus crispus. The sequence goes on from NC_134643.1 coordinate 16,253,995, forward strand.
GACAACAACAGGTTTGATTGAAATGTGCTAGATTGAGTTTATAGCTGTTATTGCTGTTTAGCCATTAATTGACAGGCTCCTGTGCTTGCCATGGGGCTTGCTTGCCTTACTGTATATTAGTCTAGTGCTCATTAGTGGCTGCTTTTTGCTTTCGCTGCTTGCCGTATTGCTGTCCTGCTTATCCTCTTACTCTGCTGTGCCTGGGAACATTTTGGTAACAGCAATGGCAATGCACCTGGGCTGGCAGATGGCCAGGGCATCGCTGCTGTTTCTGTCCTGCTGTACTGGACAGGCTGGAACTCCAGTATGATCTCAAGTCAAAGGGACTGTGACCTGTGGACGAGTCCACATGGGAGCAGGACACCCTGAAGCACCTGTGCCATGAATAAGTCCATGCCAGAGCAGGTTTATCTTGAAGTGGCTGTGGTTATGTCTGTGCCACAGCAGGTACCTGTCTGAAAGGACTGTGGCCCAAGAGTAAGTCCATGCTGATGAAGGTACACGTCAAAACATCTGTGGCTGTGCAAGAGGTCATGCTGGAGCACCTCAAAGCGTATGGCCATGGATAAGCCCACAGCAGAGCAGGTACACCCCTGGAGAGACTGCAGCCATACGTAAGGCCATGTTGGAGCAGGTTCACTCCCGAAGGGACTGTGGCTGTGTGTAAGGCCATGCTGGAGCAGGTCTATCTCTGAAGGCATTGTGGCCCATGGAAAAGGCCACGCTGGAACAGGTGCACCTCGAAACAACTGAGGCTGTGGAGGAGGCTGTGCCACAGCAGGTATACCCCCGAAGAGACTGCGGCACATAGGTAAGGCTCCTCTTGGAGCAGGTACACCCCTAAGGGACCACAGTCTGTGGATAAGTCCAAGCCAGAGCAGGGGGAAGTGGAGGAGTTCATTGCAATGATAAACCCTTTGGTCTGGTCCAAAGGGACCAGGGGTGGAGACTGTGATGGAAATACCTTTAAATTGTTGTAACCCAGAATTTGAGTTACATGTTATAGGAATCACTATAGCAGGAACCCCTTGTTGCTAGCCAGGCTAAGAGCAAGGGAAGGAGTTCATTGCAATGTTAAATCCTATGGTCTGGTCCAAAGGGGCCACAGGTGGAGACCACAATGGAAATATCTTTAAATTGTTGTAACCTGGGATTTGAGTTGCATGTTACAAGAATTACTATAGCAGGAACCACCCGAACCAATGGAGGACAAGCCTTACAAGAAGCAGTGCCCATGCAGCAGTGACGCAACCTGAGCTGGCTTTGGTACCCAATAACTCCACGCAACATACCACCTCTCCTGTCCTGAGTGACTACCACAACAGATGGAGCCCAAAGTCATGGACTAAATGAACTCAACAGGCATTTGTGTATGTTTATGGTCATTTTACAGACATTTGACAGAGGTGGTCCAGAAACTAAGGGAATGATATCTGTGTATTGTATCAAAGTATGGGAAGGGAGGTGGTGGTTAATGAGGATGTATTGGATAGTGTGGGACCAGAACATGACGTAAATGGTATGGAATAAGGAGTGGAGAATGTGCTAGTTTTGGCAGCCACGCTGAGTCAGACCAGAAGTCCATGTAATCCATTACACTTTCTCCAACAGCATACATATAGGTAGAGTACATTAGCCCTTTACATAAAATGAAACCTAAGGCTTCCATGCCTAAAATTATATAACTCAGTATTGCAGCAGTTTTGCACACCCCCTTCCAAACTTCCTCAGCTCTGGTCTACAGCTAGAAGGTCGAACAAAAGCCAACAGGTATCAACCTGCCCAAACCTAAAATGGAATAGTTTTCCAATTGCTTAGCTTCCTTAGATGAGCACAAAGACAGAGAGGTAGGCAGGAGTTGCAGCTTTGAGAGGGGAAAAAGGTGGGAGGAAAGCTGGACCACAGATAATCCTGTCCTGGACTGCCACAAACTGCCATGAACACGATCATGAAATTAGCTGTCTTAGCTTCCCTGTAAGCTGTTAGCTTTCACACCCCGTCCTGTACTCAAGATCCTTTGCTGAGCTATTTCACCACATCAGTTTGCCAGAAAACCTGACTAAAGATTTCCCCTGCCTTAACTGACTTCACAGACTGAAACAGGTTCAGTTAAGAACCTGTAAATGCAGCTTCCAGGAGTTTAGACCACAGTGAAACTTCAATCCAACTTGCTAACAGGGTATCAGCAAAGCATACTATACCCCCAATAAAGCCGCCACTTCAAAACCAAGAAGTCGAAGTGCAACCAGGAGAAAAATAAGCAAGCCTTATGCATACAGCCCACAAAACAAGAGTCACTCAACAGAGTTAAAGTTACTTCACTATATTGTACCCACACAGAACGTTTCAGGATAAGCCTCCAAACAAGGCAAGACAAATTTAATACAGTGTCTCCCATATCATACCTCTGGCAGCCTTAATTCTGCCCTTGAAATTTGATCTAGCCTGTCGTGTGCATGTTTACGAGTTAAGTGAAGAATCTGCACAAGATAACTGCTTACATTTTATCATCTTTCTACACAGATCTTTCAAAAGAGTACTAAAAAAATAACTCAGCCGAACAGTAGGAGCACTAAAATCAACTAGATGCTTCAAGAACTAATAACAATACTCTTAACTCGTGTTTCTGAAGTGTAACATCAAAACTGAAATACTTGGAGCCTCAGCATTTGGTCACACTGCAGCTTGTATTACTGAGTTTTAAATCAACACAATTTCACCTTTACATTTAAGCAGGTATTATAGCCAAAGAAATAGCACAACAATATGCACCCTTGAACTTTCATTTCCTAATTTGCTTCTGAAATGTGACGTGGCACTACTGCAGCGATCAGCAGGCAGTCTAACATTATGTAAACAATTTCAAAAGCCTGATGGGTATAGAATAGATTAAGTGTTAGTTTGGAAGAATAAGAACTTTGCAGCTTCCCTAAGTAAGGCCTGCAAAATATGAACAGGTTTTAGAAGCAGCTGACTGCTTTAGGTTAGTGCTAGCAAGTTTTTACAAGCTGCCTCTACACATCAAGCTACCTTATTGCCTCTTGTCGACAGCAGGCAACAAGGAGTTGACAGCCATCAGAAAAGAAATTTTAAGATTCACCAAACCGTTCTATAAGCAAGTTGAAGTCATTCATTCCACCGCAGAAATTGGCAAGTTAGCCTCATTTGCTAGGATACTAGGCACATAAACTGTCTATTACCAAGCATTTCTTTTTCCTCTCCCAAGCATTAAAAAAAAAAAAATTTAAAAAAAAAAAATCACATTCTCACTCACACACGCCTTTGCTCCTCACGCACCAACTGCAAGGCATAAGACCTAAAGAAAGCCCATAATAAGTCAGTTTAAGCAGAGACTGCCTATCACATATAATGACAACACGGTATTTTTCAGTCAAAATAATCAAGCTACATCATGAACTTTGCATCAGTCTACCATGAAATGCAGGAGAAGTTTATAAAAATAATCACGTGCAAATAATTACGTTAAATATGATTATCCATCATTAATCATCTCACAACCGCGGGATGACAACCAGTGCTATTTTGTTATGAAGCGATCAGGTATCAAGTCTCGCTCTTTTTGCAGAGAGAGGCACTTCAGTGTGATATTTGCATCATGCAAGCTGCTGACTTTTGGCTGTCAGTGCCAGCACTGTATCACAGTTCACCTTCAGACACCTATCATTGCTTTGATGAGCAGTTACATTCTTCACAAACTCTAAGCTTGTTTACATGAAGCACCTAGGTGGTGTACTTCACCAAGGAACCCATCCCTGTGCAGTTTCATTGAACTGAAGCAGCACTCGTTCTTTGACTTTTATTAAGTTCACTTAGGTTGACCAAACGAGCTTCCCTAAAGTAAACAGCGTTATAAAATATCAGGATGATTCTATCTTTAGGTGCTCAATAGAAACAAATACTTAGTTCAACTAGAAAACTTTAAAAATGACTTTAGATACAAAAGTGTAACAATTATACTGCGCGATACATCTTTATATATCACTAAGCCCATGAAATTAAAAAGTTTTTGCACCATCGAGAACAGCCACAAGTCCTGAACCTCCATTCTTTACGCATCCTTGATCAGAGTAAACTGAAACTTGGGAATGCTTGGGATTCAAAATACCCTGAGCACATACTAGTGCAACACCACAAAGCATACATTATCCATCGGAAAAGGGGGGAAGGAAAAAAAAAATATATATAGCAAGAATCAGATGGTGCTTTATTATACAAGCATGAAAGTAAGTTCCTTTGGAAAATAACTTCTTGGGTGGACTTCTGGACCAGTGAGGTAGCCCAATGGGAGAGAAAAAAAGTGGAAGTGGAACTTGGTCCCCACGCGTGATACCTGCCCGGCGGCCCCCGCGCCCCGCCGGGGCCGGGCCGGGCGGCGCCGGGGGCGAGGCCGGGACCCGGGCTGCGCGGCGGCCCGGCAGGCCGCCCCCCGTGCGGCTGGGGGGCCCGGCGCCCGCCCGAGCGAGCCATAAAGTGCAGCAGCAGAACACCATCCAGACAAAAGCAATGTAAACAGGTGACTGATATCGGTCTCTTTGTCCGCACCGCGGCGAAGGTGAGGCGCCGGCCCCCCCGCCAGCCGGCGCGGGGAGAGGCCCCCGCGGCCTCAGGACGGCAGCACGGGGAAGCGGCGCACCCGCACCACGGGCGACAGGTCCACGCCGAGGATCCGCTGCGCCCGGCGCCGCGCCGCCGCCAGGCTCCGCCGGCTCCAGACGCTGCCCCGCAGCCGGATGGTGGGGAAGGTGGTGAGGCGGGGGGTGGCCGCCTTCCAGATCTCCTCCAACGACTTGCCGCCGAAGGACTCCCATACGGCCCCCTCCGCCGGGCTGCCCCGCTCGCCGTCCGCCTCCTCGCCCGGCGGCCTCAACGCCGCCGCCTCCTCCTCCCCGCCGCGGGGGCCGGCGGCCGCCGCCGGCCGCTGCCTCCCTCGTCCCCTCCTGCGGCGCCGCCGCCGCCTCCGCCGCTTGGCGCTGCCGCCCGCCGCCGCGGCTCGGCGCTTGGCGTCGGCGGCCGGGAGGCGCCGCTTGCCGGCGCGGCGGCGGGGCCGCTCCGCCGAGGGCGGCGGCGGGTCGGGGACGACGGCGCGGCAGGAGGCGTATCCGTAGACGTCCTTGCTGCGGAGGATGACCGGCGAGAACTCGTGCTTGAGGCTGCAGAGGAAGTTCCACAGCTCCGAGTCGGAGCTCATGAACTCCGTGGACTTGGGCATGAAGAGCTTGAGGGCGTCGCCCAGCGCCTTGGTGCCGGCGAAAGAGACCTGCGAGCGCGAGTACACAACTTTCTCCTCCTCCCCTTCCAGCCCCCAGGCAGCGGGCGCCGCTCCGCCGCCGGCTGCCCCCGCCGCCGCCGCCGCCCGGGCTCCCGCGACCGCTGCCGCGGCGCTCCCCGCCTCTTGGTTCATCTTCTCAGCTCCTCTCTCCAGCGCCGCCTGCTTCCTACTGCGGGTCATGGAGGCAGAGGGACGGGGTGGGGGCGGGCGAGACGCCGAGACGGGAGAGGAGAGGAGAGCAGAGGCGCCGGCCGCAGCTCGGCCACCGCCGGGCGCCCGCCGCCTCACCGCACCCCGCCGCTGGCACCGCGGCCGGGGAGCGACGATCGATATCCTGCCGCCCGGCACAAAATGGCGCTTTAAACTCCCAGGCGGGGACTGCGCGCCGGCCCGCCCTCCCTCTGCGCCCGGCGGTTGGCCCGTTTGAAAGACGTCAGCGGTCCAAGCCCCGCCCCCCGCGCGGTGGAGGCGGCCATTGGCAGGGCGGCGGGCGCCCCGCGGGGGCAGCCAGGGCTCGGCCGGGAGCCTCCTGCCCCGGGGCGGCGCGACGGGCCCGGCCCGCCCGCGGTCACCTGCAGGGCCAGGGGACACCAGCGGGGAGCCCTGGCACGCCGCTGGGCCCCGTTTCCCCCACTTCCAGTAGGGCGTCCCAGTTGGTGGCCCCTTCCCTCAGGGAATGGGGCGAGGCTCCCCCGTGGCGGGGTGCCAGCGGGCCTGGAAGGGGTACTGTGCCGTGTGCCGGCGCCGCGCCTCGCGGCAAGGATGAGGGCCTGCGCAGGGCGGTGGGCAAAGATGGTTGCTTCCCTGAAGTGTGTTCAAGTAAGCATTTGGTTGGACGCTTCAATGGGCAAGCTCCCCAGAGGAAGAGCAAAGGCTGGCTGAAACGACAAAAGTGGGTGAACAGACGTGATACGGTGAAGTCTGCCATACAATATTAAATGCATCTGTCCTGTTGCAGAGGGGTTTTTTAACATGAACCTGTAGGCCAGTCATTGGACAACATCGTCAGTCACACAACCACAGAACAGTTGAGGTTGGAAGGGACCTCTGGAGGTCATCTTGTCCAACCTCCCTGCGCAGGCAGGGCTACCTACACCAGGTTGCCCAGGGCCATGCCTGGATGGCTTTTGAATATCTCCAAGGATGGAGACTCCTCTCTCTGGTGACCAGCGATAGGACATGAGAAAATGGAATGAAGTTGCATTAGGGGGAGTTCAGATTGGACGTTAGGAAAAGGTTCTTCACTGGGAAGGTGGTCGGTCACTGGAACAGGCTCCCCAGGGAAGTGGTCATGGCACCAACCCTGTCAGAGTTCAAGGAGCATCTCAATGACACTCTTAGTCATACGGTTTACTTTTAGGTAGTCATGCAGGGAGTTGGACTTGATGATCCTTATGGGTCCCTCCCAACTTGAGACATTCTATGATTCTATGATTCCACAACCTCCCTGGGCAACCTGTGGCAGCACTCGGTCACCCTCACTGTGAAAAGGTGTTTCCTGATGTTCAGAGGGAACCTCCTGTGTTTCAGTTTGTTCCTGTTGCCTCTGGTCCTGTCTCTGGGCACCACTGAGAAGAGCCCAGCTCCATCTTCTTTGCACCTTCCCTTCAGGTGTTTAGGTATATTGATGAGATCCCACTGAGCCTTCTACAGGCTGAACAGTCCTAGCTCCCTCAGCCTTCCCTCATAGGAGAGATGGTCCAGTCCCTTCATCATCTTTGTGGCCCTTCATTGGATTCTCTCCAGTACGTCTGTGTCTCTGGGAAGCCCAGAACTGGACACAGCTCTCCAGCTGTGGCCTCACCAGCAGTGAATAAAGTAGAAGGATCATGTCCCTCAAGCTGCTGGCAGTACTTCGCCTAATGCAGCCCAGGATACTATTTGCCACCTTTGCGGCAAGGGCACATTGCTGGCTCGTGTTCAACCTCGTGTCCACCAAGATCCCCAGGTCCTTTTCTGCCGAGCTGCTTTCCATCTGGGTGGCCCCCAGCATATATCAGTGCGTGGGGTTGTTCCTCCCCAGGTGCAGGATTTTGCACTTCTCCTTGCTGAACCTCATGACGCTCCTGTCAGCCCGTATCTCCAGCCTGTCGACATTGAAATATTCACAGCATCATTGGGATTGCCTTCGTATCCCAGCAAAGCGTATCCCAACAACGCATATCCCAAATTAAGTTGAAAACACTCAGTCTTTGCGTTGGCTGAGCCTTTTGTGAGAGTCACCAGCTTGCTGAGTCCACAGTGCCATTTCTTCCTGCATGGCACTGCTACGCTTGCAGCTTTACAGCACAATTTTGTCAGCTGTTGTGAAATCCCATGTCCCTCTAGACCATGCTTTCTGATACTTCAGAGACTGCTGTCACAAGGAGAGTGCCTTGTTAGGTTCCTGGATTGTTTCAATTAAACCAGAGCTCTTTCCAGCACCCAGAACAGCGAGGCATCAGCAAGGGCAGAGGCGGTTTAACCTTCCCTACAAATCCTACCTGGAGTTTGATTAGACTCTGAACTAATTACTTTCTCTCAGCATCAGTAAAGGGCGAGGAATAACATTTTTCTTCATAGGCAGTCTTTGTTCTGTAATTAATCTTTCAGTTTAGAATAGGGAAATCTTTTATTCTCAGCTCATCAAGAACCTAAATTGGAATGTCTAGAAAGCCAGTCAAATAAGAGGCAGAAATTATGCGTAAGAAATTATTCCTTACTGCCAGTGGAAATAAATGAATTTTCTTCACAGTGTAATTCAGCTTATGTTCATGGGAAACTCAAGAATATTAATCCAAATAACCATTTAAAGTGGATATTAACAAAGCTATTTTAAATCTTCACGGGGACAGTCTCGAGGTGCAGCCATATTCTAAACCAGCTTTATAAATGACCCATTTTTAAAAAAAAAAACTTTCCCCAAACGATGGTGTTAGTGCCGTTTTTAATCGGATGCATTTCACAGCGTACTTTAGAGCACAGCCGCGGAGGCAGATTGATTTCACTGAGGGAGGTATCCTATACTGCAGAGGGTAAGAGCCCGGGGCTGGAAGCGTTAGGGCTAGGCATCCCTTGATCCAGCCGTGCTGCCGTCAGTCACACTCTGCCGCATGAGCGCCCGGTCACAGCCATGGGGTGACCACAGCTTAGCAAGAGGCTCATCAGCTGCCGGGCCACAGGAGCCAACCCGTGCACACGTTCTCAGTGCCGGGAGCTCCCACGCTATCAGATTCAGCAGCTTGGCTGACAAGTGGGCCCTCATTAAACTGTAGGAGCCCTGTTGCTTATAATCATTGGCCATAACCTTTTTCCTGAAATTACAGACATTTCTGGCATATGACTCGAAAATCACTGAGACAGAGAGAGGGAATTTTCAGCAAGCGGTAAATGAGTCACTGTAGCTACAAGTGAAAAGTCAGCTTAGTACATTTTTGTGTTAATCAGCATTTATTAATTACTTTGACTTTCTTCTTCCAGTATGCACAACACCATTTTAAGGCATAGGATGTAATCTCAGTTTTACAACTTCATTATGAGCTTTCTGCAGTGTAACATTCTCCTTTTAATACCTTACAAAGTCATCTCAAGAAAATCCATGGTAATTGGCTATCTTTCAGTAATTTACAATAGCTCAGTACAGTAATAACGATGATAATAAAATTAATAATCCTTTGGAAGTGCGTAGCTCTTCATTTTAATCATACTACTGCTTATTAGCATTAATTATCACTCACGGCACTCCTGAGTTATGTAAGTAAATATTGCCTTTCTTTAACAGATTAATAAAATTAAGAAGTTTATTAAAATGGCTTGACTAAGATGTATAGACTCAATGACTTAATTTTCTGTAGATCTTAATTTCTAACAATCATTATTCTAAAATGTGAATTTCTACATTGGAACAGAGAAGAGAAAAAAAATTGCAATCTTTATTCCTAATTATTTATCACAATTTCTTTTCTTTACAGAATTCTTGAGAAGGGGGAGCAAAGTACCAATTGATAAATTACTGCAGGGACACTTCATTTTCTTAATTTCTGCGTAGTACCAAAAAAACACTGGTAGCTGCTCATTATTTTAACTGCTGAAAATGTTACCTGTACATATGATCGCATTGCGTTTTGAGACCTGCTGATAAACCCTAAAATCCTGGATATTAAGTCACACCACTGCTGCTGCTGGGGCTTTTCCTCCAGCATACTCATGCTCTTCTACCCAGATTAGCAAGGACAGTCTTACTGTCCAACGCCTTTAAAGATAACCACTCTTTTCTAATATCTTTACCTCTGCTGTTGAGAGGTTGCATTAACTGGCAGCCTGCTTCAGTTAGTTTGCTTTCTAAATGTCTTTAGCATACTTTCAGAAAAGTTTGCATGACAGTGCAAGCATGAGTTCACATCCATTTGCAACTAAACTTCAGATGTTATCCAATAGTCATCAGGTCCCTGGATCTGAGAAGTGCCCAGACAAGCATTAGCAAAACTCCTGAAAATACTTTCAGAGGGAGACAAAAGCAAATCATTTACAAGAATAGTCTGGCAATCAGTTACTGGGGGGGGGGTGGGGTGGGAATCATGGAATCACTGTGTGTAGGAACGACAGTGGCAGCCAAAAATGGAAATAAGAAGTTAGGAATTTCTATGGAAGGGATAGAAAGCAAAAGAGAAGACAGCATTCTGCTGAATACAAGTCCATAGTGCCTCCACAAATCCTGAATACTGTGCATTTCTAGTCTTACCATCTCTAAAAGAATATAGTAATGATAAAAAGAAGGGCCACTAGGATGAGCAGAAATACAGAACAGCTTCTCTATGAAAAGAGATTAAATAGGCTAAGACTCTCCAGCTTGAAAAAAGATGGCTGAGGAAGAATATGATAAAGGTTTATAAAACTGTGATAGTACAAAGGTGGCAGATAAGAAATGATGATGTCTTAGTTTTCCAAGAATGACAAGAATCCAAGAATGACAGCAAAGCACAGGAAGCCGTAGAGCAAAAATTTTTAAATTACCAAAACAACATACTTCTTTTCAGGTGACTCATAATTACTCTGTGGAGTTCATTTTCCAGGAAAATTGTGGGTCCCAAAATGGAAAAATGTACCTCAGTACTGAACATAAAGGTGAGCTCATTGAGAAGGGGTTGCAAACATTACAGTGCACACCATTCAAAATGATTAGACACGAATGGAAGAAAAAAATCCATCAAGGGCTGTTGTGCATGAACACCAAGCCTAGCACCTTGGGCTTAGAAAGCCTGTAAGCCAAGTGCTAGGAGAGGAAGGAAGAATACATCAGGGGAGGTAACCCTCAATGTCTGCACCATTCTTACAGACTCCTTCTCTAACCTTCCTCTTCTGGCCTCTAACACAGACAAGGACACTGGACCGGATGGATCCTGGAGCTGGCCGTCATGACTGGTTCTACTCTACAGGCCTGTTAGAAGAGGGCAACGAGTGTGGGCTTCCCATGGGGTCACAGCCTCCTTCAGGCACATCCCCCTGCTCCGGCGTGGGCTTCCCATGGGGTCACAGCCTCCTTGGGGCACATCCCCCTGCTCCGGTGTGGGGTCCTCCCCAGGCTGCAGGTGGAGATCTGCTCCCCCGTGGAGCTCCATGGGTGCAGGGGCACAGCTGCCTCACCAGGGGCTGCACCAGGGGCTGCAGGGGAATCTCTGCTCCGGTGCCTGGAGCACCTCCTGCTCTCCTTCACTGACCTTGGTGTCTGCAGGGCTGTTCCTCTCACATGTCTCAATCCTCTCTCCGGCTGCTGTTGTGCAGCAGTTTTTTCCCCCCTTCTTAAGTATGTTATCCCAGGGGCGCTACCACCGTCGCTGATGGGCTCGGCCTTGGCCAGCGGCGGGTCCGTCTTGGAGCTGGCTGGCATTGGCTCTGTTGGACATGGGGGAAGCTTCTAGCAGCTTCTCACAGAAGCCACCCCTGTAGCCCCCCCCCACTACCAAAACCTTGCCACGCAAACCCAATACAGTATCAAAGTCTTCTGCTAAAATATGTTTGAGATTTTTTACCTCCTCCAAACATTATTGTTGATGAATGGTATTAAAATAAAAGGCTTATTTAAAAAAATATCCTTTCTTCCCCTCTGCACATAGTCAGTCACCATTTTGAAAGAAGATGTATTGAGGCTATGAATAAAGCTGTCCTGGTTTCGGCTGGGATAGAGTTAATTTTCTTCCTAGTAGCAGGCATAGTGCTGTGTTTTGGATTTAGTAGGAGAAGAATGTTGATAACACGCTGATGTTTTTAGTTGTTGCTGAGTACTGCTTATGCTAGTCAAGGACTTTTCAGCTTCCCATGCTCTGCCAGGTGCACAAGAAACTGGGAGCCAATGCCAGCCGGCTCCAAGATGGGCCCACCGCTGGCCAAGGCCGAGCCCATCAGTGACAGCAGCAGCACCTCTGGGATAACATATTTAAGAAGGAAAAATAAAAGAAACCACAGGGACATAAACTGCAGCTAGAGTGAGGAGTGAGAGTATGTGAGAGGAACAACCCTGCAGACAGCAAGGTCAGTGAAGAAGGAGGGCAGGAGGTGCTCCAGGCACCGGAGCAGAGATTCCCCTGCAGCCCCTGGTGCAGCCCCTGGTGAGGCAGCTGTGCCCCTGCACCCATGGAGCTCCACGGGGGAGCAGATCTCCACCTGCACCCGGGGAGGACCCCATGCCGGAGCAGGGGGATGTGCCCCAAGGAGACCGTGATGCTCTGGGAAGCCCACGCTGGAGCAGGCTCCTGGCAGGAGCTGTGGCCCCATGGAGAGAGGAGCCCAGGCTGGAGCAGGTTTGCTGGCAGGATTTGTGACCCCATGGGGGACCCACGCTGGAGCAGTTCATGAAGAACTGCAGCCCGTAGGAAGGACGCATGTTGGAGAAGTTCATGGAGGACTGTCTTCCATGGGAGAGACCCCACGCTGCGTCTATCCACCCCATCTTATTTTTTCTCTTATTCCTTTAAGTCCACCTAAGCCATCTGCTTAACTAACCATGTTGACTTTGACTATATTATACTCCCAAATCTTTTGTCTTTTCTACCCCTGAAGTAGTTCACCTGTTTTTAACTTTACTAGAGACAAGGTAGCAGTACTTTAACCACTATGCCATCTTTGGAAAGCCACTGACAAAGTGAGAGACGCAGTGGTAGCCACATTGTATTGTCTTCACCAGTTAAGCTGGTAAGGCGAGAAATCAAATGTGGGGAATTGGTGTAGATAGAGCATGCAGGTTTTGGAAATTGAATATGCTAGTCCAGAAGGGAAAAAACCCAACATTCTTGTTTCCACAAATTAGATTGTTTCAGAGCAGCTATTCCACTTTCTATTCCCACCTATTTTATTCCAGGACAACTTCCAGATGGAGCTGCAGCAGGAGGATCCAGCTCTGCAGGTCTCAGGCTGCAGGGAGTGCCTGGGGCCTCTCACTGGGGCGGGGGCAGTGGGAGGTGATCTTTAAACCTGCAGGAGATGTGCCCTTGCTGAGAATCTGTGTCATCAGGTAAAGGAGCTGTGAGAAGATGCCACCAGACTGTGCAGCAACATGAGAAAAAACGTGTTTACTGTAAGGGTGATTGTACATTTGACCAGGTTGCCCAGAGAGGCTGTGGGGTCTCCATCCTTGGAGATGTTTAGAACCCTACTGGACACAGTCCTGAGCAGCCTGCTGTAGCTGACCCTGCTTTGAACAGTGGGGTTGGATTGGGTGATCTCCGTAGATCCCTGCCGACCTCCACAATTCTGTGATTCTAGGATTCCACTGACTGAGAAAAGGCAAACCCTTTCTTTTTTCTTTTCTTTTCTTTTCTTTTCTTTTCTTTTCTTTTCTTTTCTTTTCTTTTCTTTTCTTTTCTTTTCTTTTCTTTTCTTTTCTTTTCTTTTCTTTTCTTTTCTTTTCTTTTCTTTTCTTTTCTTTTCTTTTCTTTTCTTTCTTTTTTCTTTTCTTTTCTTTTCTTTTCTTTTCGTATAATTTATACTGGAATATTCTCCTTCTATTTCTTCAGTTACTTTGTGTCTAAAATATGTTTCCTACTGTACATCCTTCAAATTATAATTCTCATTTATAAAACAAAAAGATGATCTGCACTACTTTCCAGTACATGACCAACTGGTATGTTTTCAGTCAAAACTATATATTATCAAAGGTGTAAAATTATCAGATAATGGATCAGTCTAGTACTACTTTCTGAATATAATTCCAACACAGGAAATACATTGCTGGAGAACGTGGTTCTTACACATCATAGACCATGTCATCTTGTAATATTGATCACACTGTTTCCTGAGGCACTCATATTTTAAGTGCCGAGACTGTTAAAACAAATGTGGATTTCATTCACTTGTCCCAAAGCAGACAATTTTTAAAGCCTACTAACAATTATTTAATAACCTAACTAAATCTTTTTTCTTGAAACCAAGATTTCCTGAGCATGTCAGTTCAAGAACTCTTTTCATGATACACTCCAGCCTGCGCTTCCATTTTCCTTCCTGCCAGAATTGTGCATTACCAGATGAGCTGACAGTACAAATTCACTCCAGAACAGTGGGAGCACGCAATTGATTTTTTTGTTGAACTTGCCACAGGATACAATGCAATGTTTATATTGGATTTATATTTTATGCTGGCCTAGGGAGGACACAATATGTGATCCAGCATAAAGTCCATGGAGAGAAAGCGAATCTTCAAAATGCTTTGAACGAATTGGAGCGAGAGAGTTGATACTAGCTCAGCTCTGTAGGCCATATGGATGTGGCTTTATTAGACGGATACTTACAGCAGCTTTACGATGTCACTGGACCACGTCTTAGGCTCCTTCTCATTGTTCTCTTTGTCCACACGAATATTGCAAACCTTACTGCCCGCTGTGTTTGCTTTACTAGAAAGTGATAGAAGCCGGTGCTTTTCCAGGTTGTCTCTGGCACTTTCACAGGGTGGAGGAGTGTGAGCTTCAGGCGCCTGAGGTGGAAGAGGGGTCTTCATCTCTCAGCTTCAGTCAATGGTGTAAGCCCTCGGCCATTGTGTAAATGTTGGCTGTTAGCGCTAACACCTCCTTTTGAATCTCTCTTTTGTTCTCCGCGTTAGGCATGGGCTTCAAAAGCCTGGAAGCCCTATCTCCGCGCTCCCCCGGTGCTCCTGCCGAGGCCGCTCTCCCTGCCCGCTGCCGACGGGCCGGGGCCGGGGCCGGGGCCGGGGCCGGGGCCGGGGCCGGGGCCGGGGCCGGGGCCGCCGTGGGCGCGGCGCTGCCAGCCGAGCCGGGGCAGCCGCCGGCGCCTCCGGAGCAGCTCAGCTGCTGTGCTACACGGGGATCCCGCCCCCGCCTAAGACCCGCTAGAGGTCTGCCCCTGTTACTTCTAGGCGCATCGCTTTCTATTCCTATTCCTTGAATGTATCTCGTATGCTGTTCAATGCCGTTCTAGTTCAAAAAGCCCGAATTGTGATGTATATCCATTTCCCAAAATCATAGAATCATAGAATGGAATAAAGACCAGCAGTTAAGTGGAAGCAAATCATAGAATCATAGAATGCTTTGGGTTAGAAGGGACCTTGAGAGATATATAGTCTAGTAATTTACAGTTCGGTAACACGCTGTTGATAGTATTCCTCATAATCCATTTAAAATTATTGTGAATTCACAATATAAATATCTAAATATCTAAATATATCTAATATCTAATTCACAATATAAATATCTAAACTGCATAACTCGAACACATTAATTATTTTGACCCATTTCGAGAATATTGTTATAAAGAATAAAAATAGATAGATAACACCTCAAGAACTGGGCTTTTAGATTGTGCATTTTACAATGAGCGAAAAGATACTCCGTAGCTGTAGATCCTCTTCATTTCAGTACAGAGTGACTGATGCTAGCTGAGGTTTTGACCCTAGACATGATCTGCATTATTATCAAGTCTCTCCTCAAAAGCCAGTAATATTCAAGGCAAGTTCATCCTCGGTGAACCTGCAATGGCTCCAGGTGGATGAGTAGCTCATCTACCAGTATTTTAAAATTATCTTTCAGAAATGCAGTGAATTACTTAATGTGTTTATTCTCACAGAGACATATACATATTATGAACGCTATCAGCCAGCAATTGCATTAAATACTTTCCAAAATATACAAGTGCCCCAAACTTTCATTATAAAGTGAAAAAGTCGTCAAAGTTAACAAATCATCTGCACTGATCCCCATTCCCCTCAGCTACCTTTGGAAGGGTCTTCCAAATAAGAAAGGGTAGTGGTTTAATCTTTCACTAATTTAGTTAAACCCATGCTAAGCCCTTGTGCAGTCACTCGCTCCAGTTTGTGTGTGGCGTATTTCAGTTTATTTTATACTGGCTCCTACTCAACTTAAGCTCAATGAGCCATTGTTATTCACATTTAAGAGTATCCACACAAGGTTTAGCACTGCTTTAATTAAAGCCATCTAATTAAGCCAGAATTTTCACTGCCCATTAGCATTCTCTTGCATATGCATTTTGAGTAAGTTTTTGACACTTGGAGCCTAAAGTTAAAGTCCCAATGCATTGTCTGGAGGGAGCTGCTCACTGCTTAGCATTTGCAGTTCACAGCCTGAGCCATTCACTATTCCCGTGCAGGCAATGAGAACTGCAAATGTCCCATCACTTTGGGAAAAGTGGTCATTATTTAGAAGTGTAAATGAAGATGCCAGAGGCTAACCTCAAGTCCTGCCTGAAACAAAGACTAGTGTCTTTAATCTCTGGACTGTAGCAATGGATTGGAGATACTGTAACAGAGAAATATAACATTTATCCTCAACATTACATATTACATGCACCAGAACTATTTTTCCTTCCATATTCCTCATACTCTCCATTCCTTTTCTAGCTTCTTCTTCATCCAAATTCTTCCTGATTGTCCCTCCCTGACTGAAAGCTGATTCACTGAAATTCCTGCTCATTTGCTCCCTGCCAAAACGAGCCAGTATTTCCAAAAGCACCCTTCTTCCCAGTGACTAATATGTTACATTGTTTTGTCCCACAATGGTTATAGAATTAAACAATTTAGTGACAAAGTGAATATGATAATATGCAGCTCCTGATATGTACGTCATGTATATGACAATAGCAAAGGAAAAATAAATCAGGAGAGAAAAAATAGAGAAAACTGAAAAGCTGAGACTCCAGGACTGATGTAAAAATGAAGAAAATGAAAATGCTTGCCAGATACAACATGTATTTGCATGAAATTTGGAGGAAAAAAATGAATCTACAGTCTATCTCACCAAGACAGGGACTATAGAATGGCTTTTCACAGTGGCAGGCATTTCCTAGCGGAAAGCTCTTGCTCCAGGGGAGGTTAAAACATGTGAAGATGGAGAGTTGGCCAATTACAGAAAAGTGGAAGGATTAGAAAGGGATTAGAAAATGAGCAGAGAAAGACAAGTAGACTGCAAGGAAATGGCTCACCCAATGGCAAACTAAATCAGACATATTTTAAATCACTAACATGATGCAGGCTAGCTGTCAGGGTGGATATGGGCATTTCATTCATTTATCTCCACTGATTTTAGAAAAAAATTATGACTAGTTTAGATGGGAGTCCTCTGGGAGTCCTTATTAAAGTGAAATTAATTCTATCACAGGCGTAAATATGTTTTCAGCCCAAACTGATCGTTTCCTTCAGCCAGTCTCTTCTTTAAATTAACCTCCATTGGTTATGTGATACCCAGAGCAGAAGTGGAGAGACATGTAGCAACACCAAATTGGCCATTGCTAAATCAGTTCAGCTCCTTTGCAGCCTTCTCCAGTCCCTCCTCATGGACTATCTTCCAGTACATTAGCTTTCCTAGAAGTCACTTACCCCTTCATATTTGTGTTCAAATCCCTAGTTACTTCCACTTTGAACAGCATCTCCAGGTTCTGATCCAGAAATGCACCATTTAGTTATGGCCGGTAAAAAAGGCATTATTTTCAGCAGTATGTCATGTGCTGATATTGAAGATGAATGAACCTAGAAAAAATAGGTAGAAGAGTTTTCACTGGGTAACTGTTTGGATATACAGCTCCTAGTACAGACTATAGCTACTGGTCATCTAGCACATCCATGTTTGTCTTCTAACTCTCCCATTATCACTTTTCAACCCAGTTGTCTCAAACTATGGCTAATATAGTGTAGGATTCCTTAAGTACAGCTTGTTGGCAAGACTACATTTTGTAGAGCTGACTGATTATGCACTGGTAGAAAAACATGAGCCATGGTCTGCCAAAAAAATGTTGTTAGCCCTGAACTGTCACTTACTTTGGACTTATCACCGAAATAACTACTCTGAAAATCCTGAGGTCTGCGGCAAGATAAAATATTTTTGAAATATTGTATATATATTTTATATTTGAAAATATCTTCAGCATAAAAAAACCTCTTTCCTGCCCAAGCTCAGTTGACATGAAGATATACTTCCCCACGTCCAATAGTTTCCGCATTTGAAATGCAGAGCTCTGTAAGACAACGTGAATGGTGTCAGGGGGCAGCACGGGCCGGCTGCTCCAGCAGGGAAGGCATGGAGGCCAGGAGCTGAGGGTGACAGCGATGCAGGCAGGAGCACTGCCTCGCCGATGAGGATTCGGGAAGTTCAGTTGGTGATTCCGGACCAGGAGCAGGTCTGGAGGCAGTGATCAGAGTCAGCCTCAGACCATCGATCAGCCAGGAGTTCTGTCGTGACGAAGGACGTCTGAGGCCAAGCCAGGGAGTCAAGTCAGCAGGTCCAGGGCAGAACAAGCATTAATTTAGAAGCATTAACTTAAAAGCAGCTCCCAAGGGAAGGAGAGGCAGGCTCTGTCTCTTCATTGCCTTCACAACAGCTCTTACCAATGAAGAAGCTGAGCTTGACTCAGCCAGCTAAACTCCTTGGAGCTGCGGGAGGCACTGAGGGCTCTGACAGTGGTGTACTGGGACAGACTGAAGGTCCATCTGTGATAGTGGCCACCTGTAGAAAAGAACTGGCTTCACCCACTTTGTTTTGTTCTGTAGGCCAGGAACAGTTGCTGAACAAAAAGCTCTGCTCCTAGCTGTCTTTCTCTGTATTTTCTTCTTCCCTAACACACAAGTAAAGAGAGATGGAAACAAGGATGAGAAGAACCAGCACCTCCATGGCTGCAGCTCTCAGTGCCACCACCACCAGCATCAACAGTGTGAGAACTGCCACAACTGCCACAACCATCTGAAATTTCATCTCCCATTTATGTTTGGGAAGAGTCAAGGACTCTGTGACTACTGCTGCACCCAATCCCTTAATACAGCATAACCCACAATCATCACCTGAAGAAATAGCTCCCACCGTTCCCAAATTTTCTTCTATGCCCCTAAGGGCTATCAAGGGCAGCCTTATTTTCTTATGTGTATCATTACCCTTCTCAGCTACTGCTTCTCCTTTCTCTCCACTTATTGCCTCCTTTTGAACACAAACAAGCCCCATTCACCTTTCATTTCCTCTCTATAGTGTTTCTTTTGCATGCAGTTCCTCCTGCCCTCAGTCTGTTTTCATATTCTTCATCCCTTTTTTTCATTCTTCTTTCACCTGTCACCAAACCATGTCATTCCTTTCCACTTGTCTACAGGCAGAGAGTTGAGTTGCATTGTACCAGAGTGTACCTCTTGGCTCCTGCCACTTGACATGGTGAGGTGGTGGTATTGGTGGAGGTTCAGCCAGCAGTGGTAACACAAGCACTGCAAATTCAGCTGCAAGGTGGAAATTGTCCAGTGCTGTAGTGGTGCCCCTCTTTTCTTTCCCTGTGCAAGGTTGTGAAGGTGCAAGAAAAAAGCTCCAGTCTACTCGTACATGCCTCCATATCCCTCTGTTTGTTTGTGCTGGATGCTGAGGGAGAGAAGATCCTCTAATCACAGGTGGTGGCAAGTAGCAGCCAGAAGCTGGGCTAGCACCCGCATTAGGTGTTAGCAGTGCTGCTGCTCTGGAGCAATGGAGAGACCACAGAGTTCCTCTCCATGACTGTGCTCAGGCTTCCCCTAACACACGTGAATTTTTGGCGTTCACAACATCACCTGCCCAGGAACAATGTGGGTCTTCTGCGCGATGAACATGGTCTGGAAATCAGCAGCTGGGGCTTAGATTACTCTGGAAAGAATTGCAAGGACAATATAAAGCGTTTTAAGGACACCTACAGAAAGGCTAAGGGCAATAGTCCAGAAGAACTTAATTTTATGAAGACCGCATTGCTAGTACCACGAACTCACAGACTAAATATATCCAGTGCACAGCACAGGGCCAAAGGCATTATAGAGAGGAGGAGATCAAGAGTGAAACTGGATGTGTTGCAGTGGGTTAACCAGAAATGTGCGGTTCAATCATTCCTTTTTTTGTAGTTGCTGTTGGTGAAAATATTCTCCCTAGCTTCACAAACATTGTACAAAAGATGTGATGCCTCTAAATGGCTGTGGCGTTCCTTGTACTGCAATGGCAACCACTTGGAAAGCACTATGGCAGTAGTTTCAGGTAGGCAGCAGTACACACTACTATCATCCCCTTGCTAAGTATGCATTTGCATAGCGTGCAAGCAAAGTTCCTGAAATAAGATTAATCATAGCCAGCCAGTGAGGGGCAAATCCTTTCTGGGCTTGTGTTTGAATTCATTGGCTTTGGTGTAGCGCTGGACTACATGTTGAGGGCACCTCTTCTCTAGCATCTATTGTCACAACTCTTCCTAAATCTCTGGGTAGCGTGAGACTTAGCAAGCTGCGGATCAAACATCCTCCTCTCTCCAAGGGGCAAATGAGTCCAGGTGATACATTATTCAAGTGAAAAGGCATTATTAGTAAAGGACAGGAGACCATAATAGAAAATATCAGTATGCAACTATAAGTCTGTGGTGCACCCCTTTGAATACAAAGTACAAGTCTTATCAATAGCTTTGGTATAGCAGACCTAGAAAAGTTATGAGGATGAAATTTAACATGGTGAAGAAGCGATGGGATGGTTTCTGTAAAAGGAATGAGTGCTTGGACTTTTAGCTTGTGAAAAACAGGTTTATGGCAGAAAGAGAAAATCACGAGTGCATGGGAAAGACAAATGGGGAATCGTTATGTGCTGTCTCTTGTTATACAAGACCTAGAAGGCATAAAATCAAATTCTCAGGTGGCAAACGAAAGAGACACTTTTCTATGCAGCATAATTAAGCTGTGGAACCAATTGCAAGATGCCATGGGTTTCAAAAGCTTACATGATTCAAAGAACAATTAGACAAATTCATGGCCAAAAATAATCTACCAAGCACTATTAAATTAAATCATACCGCAGGATCAGGCCTTGGTCTGAATGTGCTAGTGAGAAGCCTGGTTGTCTCCCCAGGATTAAGCCCAGAGGATAGCCTGGAGATGCTGATCCTCCTCCAGGTACATAAGTGGCAGTTGCTGCACTGATGATGATGAAAATAATAATTAACATTATAGGGCTAGGTAAAATTATAGTTCTGAAGGATACTGCAACAGGGTGGACCTAATTTGAGGGTGAGAAGCATGAAGAGATGGGGGCCCAGGGTTCCCCTCTAGCATGGAAAACTAAACCCTATAAGGAAACTTGTGATTTTTGTTTACAAACTTTGCACTTATTAATTTAAAAAGGAATAAATATTGGTAAAAGGCATCTGTCATGATTGCTGTAACCCATAAGCAGGCCTCAAAGACTATAATTAGAAGGGGGAAAAAATAATAAAAGGAGATTCTTACCATAACCAGTTTTAACTGAGAATATGTTAATACAAGGTGGTACCTGCTGAACAAAGGAGTATAACAAGAGGAAATAGAAACCTAGAAGGCTGATAAAAATATCCAACTTGTCTTGTCCTAATGCAGCAAGTAAAGAATGTAATCACATACTGTTTTAGGCATCTAAGTTAGATGCTGAAATGCCCATGGAAAATGCATAACTCTTCAATTAAATTAAAAAAATTTGGCCGCCTAGTTTCAGATGCTCTGAATTTGTGTTTAAAATAGGCTAAGGTAGGTAGTGTGTGTGCCCCAGGATGGCATTCTTGTATTTTTCCAGGCACTCATGTACAATGTACTCTTCCATTTTCTAAGCGTTAACTGTACTGAGGTGACACAAGGGAATTCTTCTGGATCTGCTACGAGCAGGAAAAATATTAAAGGCCAGTAATGAGACAGTCATCACACTCCACCCAAGATAAATGGACATCAGGATCAACATAAAGCAAAGGGAGAACAAGAGAGATACCACCCTGAAGAGATGCCTGTTACTTCCCTAAAGATTTTTTGACAGATGGGGGCCAAGCAGGGGCAGGTGCTGTACAGATACTCGCTCTGGTTACCTGTGGGAAACACTGGAAAATCCTGGAATCAGGCATTCTGTGCACCAGGACAGGCAGATGTGTCCTGGGCCATCCACCTGTGCACAGTAAACCTCCCTACACTGACTGTTGCTCTGAAACTAAGGCCACCCTGAGGATACTGTGCTTCAGTTAATGCCAAACAGCTGCAATCCAGCTTTGAGTTCAAGGATACACATTTGTAGCTAGCTGTTTGCAGCTGGCTAGCTGTCTGCCTGCAAAGATTCCAATAATGTCAAGGTTATTTTATTAACACTGAATTTCTTAACAAATAGATTTGGTTATGTGACACATAGCTGTATGAGCACTTGCAAAAAATGCAAAGCATTGAATCCAAACCATAAAATAGCAACCTATCTTAAATTATCATAAAACAAACATCAGGCAAACAGTGATAAGACAACTGACTGAAAAGGAATGGGAATGTGCCCTCTTCATTCCACAGCGCTGTATTCCTCACTGCAGTCTAAACTGTCCTCATCCGAATTCTTACCATTCATCACCGCAAGGCTGTGAGAACAAGACATTCCCTGTTTGTGTCACCATCCCTGCCCAGCCCTTATGAGTCATTTACCTGCTAGCTGCCTGGTGTACCTCACTGATGCCTTAACCTCACCTCTGTGCATAAATGTCTTCCTTCTCCTGACAGGTACTTTGGAGGTCACTGCATGCGGCAGCAATACAGATGACATTGGCTTCACTGGTGCTGCAGGCAGACCCATCCTGCCTTTGGCCCAGCCATACGCTCTGCCGTCACTGCAGAGTGGCTGAGCATGGCAAGACCTGTCCCCCCATGCAGGACAGCTCACCTGCCTGTGCTGCCTCCGTGGCTGGCAGGAACGGACTGAAGGCAGGAGCATGGCCATGTGGAAAGTCCTTGGCTGAACGCGTCAGCAAGCTACACTCACTCCAACCAGACCAAGCCAAATAGCAAATATTTTCTCTTTCTAGAGGCAAACAACCAGTTTCTCTGCTTTCCTCTCTCTCTTTTCTCTGGGAGAAAACAAACTTTGCAGAGAGCTTTTCTACAGCTTAAGCCCACCAAGTGAGTGCCCAAGAGCCACATCTCCCAGCAGTCCCTTGCACTGAGGCTTCCAGTGAGTTCCAGCTCTCCCTGTTGGAAATAAGCTGTTGTGCCCCCACTAGGGCTGGCATTTGGGGTTTCTTCCTAACCAGTGAAGGGCCAAGACCACCTACAGCTTAGCAAATACGGTCCCTCCCCCACGGCCAGTGACTGAGGACAGGGAGGCAGGGAGGGCAGTGCCACCACCAGCTCCAAAGGGTCAGTTCATGCTTCTAACCACCCATACAGATTTTCTGGAAAACTTTTCAATCCAAGGAGGCTTTTTTTTTGAGGTTTTGGTATTACTCTAAATGTATTTAAAACTTATTAATGGAGGTCTAGCTTTTTAAATTTGTCATCTTTCAATTGAAAGCTACAGGTTTCTTAGAACATTCAATTTGCTCCAGAAAAGCTGAGTGTTGAAGCTAATTAATACTGTTGACTGCATGCCATTCAACTTCATATTGTTCTCCAGAAACTGTGACTTCTCCTTTTTTAAATATCATTTCCCATAAGTCAGCATGCAGTTCTACTAGTATGCTTTTCTTTCTCCTTTTAGAACTCAATATAACTTGATCCCCATCTCATGTTACTGGAAAAGTATTTATGTTTCATAACCATTTGGCTCCTTTTACTGAACTTGATAATATTTGCTATATCCCTTTTGCTAATATCTTGACTAGGATCTTTACATCTGAATTTAATAATAACTTTGTCCTGCACTCTGCTTGCCTGTGTTAGGGCTAACTATTATCTTATGAGCTTGGATAGAAGCCGCCTCATCGGCCCCCCATCAGATCCGCTGGTGCTGTGAGGGTGCAGAGTTTTGCCATTCTTCATGGTGACATTCTAGCAATAATACTCTGTCATAGATATCCCATTGTGTCTAATAACTGGAGCGACAGTAGCTTTCATTTAACAGTTTTCAAAGATTTTTACCTGAGAAGCTGTGGAGAGAAAGTGGCTGCACAAAAGCAGAGGGTTTGAGGAAAAAGGCTAGGCTGGGGGCGGGGAGGATTTTAACACCTTCGAGCTGATGTCCGGCATCACACATGGCAAGCTCAGTATTTCTGATACCACTCTCACAGCCCTTTGTGCTTGGGGTGGTTATCTGATTCAGACAGCAGGAGAAATAAAGTATGTTAAGTTCCTCAAATCTAGCCAATGTACAGCTGAGAGAAGGGAGAGTGCAGGGCTGATGGAAAGGTTTGACAAAAGCACAGGCAGTGCTTATGCTCCTCAATACACGCATAAGGTAAGGAAACATTTTGCAGAAAGTGGAGTCAGGAAGATGAAAAAAAAGGAAATTAAAATGGTGTCCGGAAGATTCATGTTGCTGGGAGATTACAGCAGCCAGAAGGCCTGAACCAGCCCCAGCACCAGCAGCCACCCTGTCAAGCAACACACATTCCTCAGTGCCGATTTCAGACCAACATCGTATACGAGAGAGACCCGCGCGACAGCGGCCTTAAGGTGTCAGCGGTCCCACTGGTCTGTGCGGTGCCCCATGGTGAGGGAGTTTTGCCAGCCACCCCCAGCTGTGAGCCCTGGCAGAGGCAAGCTGGAAAGCTGTTGGAGACCCCAGGTCCACGTCTGAGCTCCTTAACCTGAGCTGCCTGCTCAGCTCTGGCAAAGCCTTGGCTCAAAACACGGTGGGCGGCTGACAGGCAGCTCTGGCACAGGCACCTCTGACAGACCGAGCTCTCGCACGGAGCCTGTCCTCACCAAAAGAAGTCACTCTTGCCTGCTCTGCCCGTGTCTGTCAAGTCATGTCCAGAACTGGACTTACATGACTTACACGTAGGTGCTTACATGGCACAGTTTAAGCGGTGACTTGGTGTGACGTGAAAGCTCTGCCAACGCTCATTTTGGATGATACATGTAGTTGTGGCACAGCTACGCTAAAATGTTGCCAAAACCAATGGCGAGCCATAAACACACAAATACTTTGCATTTCCACACCCTAAGGATCTTAAATTGCTTCAGACACTACAGAATGAAAACATGCAAAAGCCCTGTGGGTAACTGGTGAGCAACATTGTTCTCCACACCCCACGGATGCGCGAGTGGCAGGCGGAGACAGAAAGCCTCAGGCCTGCCTTGCAATCACTGGAAGGGTAACGAAGACCCAGACCCATCGGCCCCGAAGTCTCCTCGTAACAATTCTTTGTCTTCCTGTTTTATTTCTAAGGGACGTGAAAAACAGGAGGGAAGAGGGCACGCTCTTGAAAACCCCTGGGTAGCAGGTGCGGCTTTCCCCTGAGCCGCCCCCCTGCCCGCCGCCCCCCGGCTGCTGGTGGCACCCAGCGCCCCGCCGCAGCGCTCCGTGTGCGATGCTCCCGCCGGCCCAGCAGGTGTCGCCGCAGCACCAGCGTCGCCTCTCTCCCGGCGGCGTGACGCAATGCCGGCGCGGGACGGGCGGGTGGTGACGTCACGCCCGCGGCCGGTGACGCAGCCGGGGCGGCGGCAGCCACAGAGAGCGGGCAAATGCAAAGGGCGCCTCTGGAGAGCAAAAGTTTGCAGGAGCGGCTTCATTTTGCGGCCCTTGGCCAGGCCACTGTTGCCATTACTTATGGCATCGTAGCAGGGCACTGATGCCTGGGGAAGGGTCCGGGCCCCGCTGCGGTCGGTGAACACAAGGCGCGTGCCCGGGAAAGGTCACCAGCTAAAATTGCCTGGGCAGAACGTTGGGGGCGAGGGGCATGTCTTTGGATGGGATGGCAGGTCAGAGAGGGTAGGTACCAAAGCTCACAAACAGTTAAGTCACAGAGAGTGTTTGTGGTCAACAGCGCACCTAATATAGTCATCACAGATAGATACACACCTCCAAAGGCTGATTTAAGTCCTCCTCCATGGGCTGTGTCCAGACTTGTGTTCAATTGCCTGGCGAGTTATAGGGCCAGAAATTGCACGTGTATCTCTGCAAGCACATCAAACACAAGACCGTCCCTTCTCCCGGACTGCAGGACCTGCGACGGATTTGCTTATCTCAGAAGTCCACAGTGTTTCAACATACATAATTTGTTTAAATGGGATTATCAGACTAACTCAAACAGCTGTCTTCTTCCCCAATCACTAGCAAAGAGAATCCTTGCTTTTTGAACTCCTCCTTTCATGGAATTAAGGCTGAATAACAGGGTAATGCCAAGTCCCTTTGAAATGACTGCCAGCACAAACACTGCCACCATTGCACATGCTCCCTGTGTGCACAAAAACAGATCCTTTCTGGACCGCCAGTGTTCCTGGCTCTGCACTTTTCATCCCTTAAATACGTGGAACCCTAAAATAATGTGTTTGTTTCCTGTGCATTGACCACGCATTACCTAAATAATGTTTTTGTTAATTAAGGATGGCTTCTATAGTCCATTGGCCTCCATACATTTTATCTGCCATAAGTTTCAGTGAGGTTGGTTCGTCGTACTCACCTCGCTGGTACTGGAGCATCTTGCAAGCTAAATCTGGGATTTCAGATCAATCAGCTTTTCAGATCAATCAGTCTTCACTCTGAGCAGATGGACACTGCCCTGAATATCCTGCTGTTTATCTAAGTGACACTGAGAGTTAACTCAGCCAACACTGTTCTTTCCTGAGCTATTAACACAGGCAACTCATTAATTGAGCATGTCACAGTCAAGCCATGGTCTTCTGGGCTGCTTCCCCTCATTACCACCCTCCTGGATGCAAACCCTCAACTCCTAAACTCCCAGCAACAGCTTTTCAAAGGTCCCTTTCATCTACAACTATTGTGATGCCAATTACTTGAAACAGAGGCAAAAATAAGGAAGAAGATGAACCAAAGTGTGGTTGCCACCTCCAGTGCTCAGCCTGTCAAGATACAGGACTCATTAAATTCTTCTGAGGTTCACTTTTTGATGGGATGAAAGTCTGAGAAGCCCCATCCTCTGTGCAGGTGCTGACACCCAAGGGACCATGCAGCCTTGTGCTGGCACATTGCCCTTCCTGAGAGCCAGCTTTGTGGCACTTATCCCAGCACTCACCATCCTCATTCTTAAGGACTCACCTCCCACCACATCTGCAGCCACTCCTCCGGGGCAGGCCTCGCAGTGCCTGCTATCCCAGTACCAGCAACTTCTGTGCCTAAAACAAGCTCTGCTATTGTAGTGTTCTGTGGTCCATCAGGGAATCACCTCTTCTTGAGGGATTTTCAAAACTCTGCCTTCAAAGTCACTCATTCATTTGGGTTTGTTACACATTCCGGATATCAATCATTCCTCCATGGAGGGAGGGCATTCCTGATTAAATGGCCTTCCCTAAAAGAAAGTGTCCTCCTGTCCTCTTCCTCTGGGCATAGCAGGGATTCACCTTCCATGCATCTATTTTCTTCCCTTTAATGGAATCCAGGAAGAGTCCAAGGACAATCTGGAGTATTTTGGATCATCTGAGAACAGAGAGGGAATACCCTCCTAGTATCCTCCCATGTGTTCTGCATCTCTATATCATTATTCTTGTCAACCTACCTGACACTTTTGGGGTACTGTTGTACTTTGGAAAGACTGCAGAATCTGGTCTATCCAGTACTAGGTCCCACTCATCAAGGAGGAAAATCACACTATCTCAGCCAAAGCATTTTGTTATTGGAGGCACATGGGAAAAAGACTAGGAAAGAACATCAGCTTCCCAGGGAAGAACAACTGCTCCCTGCTGGGATGAAACACAAAGCCCCTGCATGTCTGCCTCATTATGTGAATTTAGGAAGGCTCCCCCTAGCTTCTGAAATGCATCAAAGAGGCTCTGAATGTTGTTCAAGAGATTAATATTGTGGGATATGTCTGTTCAGTAGCTGATAGACAAGCAGACGAACAACTATAAAGAGATCCAACTCCATGCCCTGCCTGTTTTCAGCCACATAGCTGCATGCAGGCAAGCTGGACTAACAAAGCCTGGAGGTACATCAGTCTGACCAACATACTTGGGATCACTGTGTCCTACATGCTCTGGAAAGCATGATCTGACCATCTGCCACATTTTAACAGCAAAAATAAGAGACATGCATAAAAAGTTTCTATCAATCACACCTACCCAGCTGATACCTGAGGTGGCATGACTTGGGCTGAGTCATGGTGCAGAGACAGACATTGCTATGTTCCCTTTGGGTTTTGGGGTGCAGAACTGCAGATCAAGAGAGAATAAGGCACACACTTTCTTGGGCATAGGGAGCGTGTGAAGAGTAGATTCTGACCAGCACTCTGCAGCAATTACTGCCTTCCATAAAGGACCAGGATAGTCCCACCCAAACTGGGCTCAGGTACCATGTCCTCCCCTGCTGAACAGCTCAGGCTTCATGCTGCAAAATGAAAAGGACTAAAGAGGCTTCAGAGAAGTTTGCTGGAGACCCCTGGCTTTCCACTGCAGGCAAGAAAGTACGGGGACATGCATTTTAAAGGTAATGTAATATTTGTGATGGTAACTCAAGGAGTCCTAAAATACATGGGATGTCTGGCAATACCAGCTGTTTTATCTGGGCGATGCTCCCATGTTTGTCTTTAACCACCCCTAGCAGACATAGACAATGGAGAACCATCTACACACAGCAGACTGCCACGTACTTGTACTTTCAGTACAAGAAAGACATTGAGGTGCTGGAGCACATCCAGAGAAGGTCAACAAAGCTGGTGAAGTGTCTGGAGCACAGGCCTTATGAGGAGCAGCTGAGGGAACTGGGGTTGTTTAGCCTGGAGAAAAGGCGGCTGAGGGGAGACCTTATCGCTCTCTACAACTACCTGAAAGGAGGCTGTAGTGAGGTGGGTGTTGGTCTCTTCTCCCAAGTAGTTAGTGATAGGACAAGAGGAAATGGGCTCAAGCTGCGTCAGGGGAGGTTTCGATTGGATATTAGGAAAAATTTCTTCACGGAAAGGGTAGTCAGGCATTGGACCAGGCTGCCCAGAGAGGTGGTGGAGTCACCATCCCTGGAAGTGTTCAAAAAATGGGTAGACGTGGCACTTTGGGACATGGTTTAGTGGGCATGGTGGTGTTGGGTTGATGGTTGGACTGATGATCTTAGAGATGCTTTCCAATCTTAATGATTCCTAGTTTTTACTTTCATTTAAAAATAATCCAGCCACCAAGCCAGGAAACATGAAATTCTTACTCTACCCTTAATTGTTTTAGTGGTGGACTTGGTAGTGTTAGGTTAATGGTTGGACTTGGTCTTAAAGGTCTTTTCCAACCTAAAAGATTCTATGATTCTCTGTGATGAAGCACTAATATCCACAGCATAATGCTGCCCTCATTTTGTGTGTAAGCATTGACACTTCCCATCCTACTGGTTCCCAGATTTTCTTAGCTTTTCATTTATAGGAAGCAGGTACACAAAGTTTCAGGTCTGAATACGGCTTTTTACTCATTGTCGTTGTCAAGGCTTTGATTTGTCTGTAAAGACAGAAGCTCTATATTCCAGTGGGAGGATAGGTGTTTATCTAGCAAAGCTACCACTATGATGAGGTACTGTCTCCTGCGTATGAAGTGCTGTCACAGATGCAACCCCAGCACCCCAGCAGGATCCCAGCATCCAGATGGGATCCCCAGCCTCCTCCTGAACAAAGAGACCTCCCTGCAGGCTCTCCGTACAAGGTTTGCAGCACTTTGGAACTAAATCCTCTTATTCAGTCCAAAAAAACCCAAATGTGGTGATCTTCCGGGCACTCTGCTAGGGCCACCTGTTAAAGCTGTTGGAGAAGGCTAAGGGTATGTTCCCAGGAAAGTTCAAGCTGGAAAAGAGCTTTCTTTGTAGCTGATTTTGTATTCAACTAAACTCTGTGGAGCAAATATATTCCTATGTCTTTTTAGTACTACAAGTATTATGACAGCAGATCAATTAGCCCACAGGGTGCCTGGAACTCTGGTAAGAAACACTTTTGCGCGTAAAGGATATGTTACTTCAATATACAGAGAGAGGCAATGAGGTAGTTTAAAGGGAAAGCATGTTACATTACTCATTTACAACAACAAAAATACAGAAATCGTCTGATAAAAGTCTACCCTTACATAACTCCTGTGCAATGCAAATATATTTACCTCCTCACAGACAGGAGGATGTACCAACAAATAAGCATACAGCTGAGCAAATTTTCAAAGATTAAGAGTAATAAATATCAGGACAGGGATAACACAGCAACACAGTTCAGAGAGCTTGTCTATGTAACGTAGTCTCTGGGCAGGAAATTAGACTTATAATTTTTGGTGTCAGAAACTTTCAGAGACTGAGGAAATCCTATCCATATCTTATATTTAGGAGTACTTAATATAGTGCTATTAGACTAGAGGCCTTGTAGGAAGTATGAACTCCTTTTCTTTACATTTCTATTTCTGACCTCTTTCATTTCCTCTGTCAAGCCTCAACACCACAAGATGATGCAATGTTGCATCACCACCTAATACTGACACCTCTGACAGCAGCTACAAAAACTCTTCAGTTTCCCCACCCCTTATGAATAACCAGTGGTCTTAAAGATGTGCTTACACACACTCTGCTACCACAAGGAGTACATCTCTCTCTGACAAACTCATACACATATGAACAGACAAGAATAGGTCTTCAAGCCAGTAAGAAGTATTACCTGAGTTTTACATCTCAGCTGATGTGTGTACGTCTGTGGTATGGAAGAAACAGCTTGCACTCCCACTCCTGTGCTTTAAATACCTATTCTGAAGTATAAGAGCCTAAATGAGTAAAATGGGAGACAAAGCCTTCAGCAGATGTATCTCAGAAGGCTTCTGAACATCTGCTGTTTCCTGTTTTGAAAGCTTTAGATGTTCGAAGTGAGGGACTTTGTGAAGAATGTTGACCACCAGGAGCACTGACCTAGCAGCAGAAAAGGAAAGAGCGGGTATTTCTTGGAGGAGAAGGGACTAGAGATAGGCAAGACTCTTCTTTTCCTTGTTTGAGCTTTCCTGACTGCTCTGCCTGCAGAGGTTCACAGAGATCATTCTGGATCAGGCCACAAGGCTACTTTCATGCCCTGCAGATCTTAAAAGATTCCCCTGGACGCCTCTCCCTGGGAACCCAAGCTCATGTAGGAGACGTTACAGAGGATTTAACTGCCCACTGGCATCCCTTCAGAGGGATGCAGCAAGAGCCCAGCCTTAATTTGTTCTTCTTCTGGATCCCCCACACACACACACACATACTCCCCCAGGGCCTTCTACTGCTTCCTCAGGCAATGACCCAGAACTGGCATAAAAAGAAACGGGCTGCCTTTCCCGTGAAATAAAGCTGTGAATGGAGGACAGATCTGCAGGCAACACTTAGCTATCAGTTATATCCATTACATGAGCAGCCACCATACCTAGGACATGATGCAAAAGCCAAACTAAAATCCAGCTCACTCCTCCTCTGCTTGTTGGCAAGTTATAGCAAGAAGAAAAACTTATTTTTGATACCAAAGTTACCATATGATTGTACATATGGACAAAGCAACTGCAACGATGTTAACACAACTGATCACATATTTACGTGATCAGTTTTCAGAGCAGAGCTGTAAAATAAAGGGATCTGTCAATTTATTTTAAATCCTGCACTGAATGCATCATAAAGTGCTTACAACCCAATTAGAAAATTCCAACGTATACATTCTGTGAGAAAGGAGAGAGCTACCTACCATTCCATCAGGAAGCACAATGTATCCCACAATGTTTTTTTTCAATTTTCTTTACATAAGGAAGCGATTACAAAACTGAATGTAGCTATCACTGGGATTAGGCAAGCAGGCTCTGGCTTTGTTGGTACAAGACCTAGAAAGCTTCTGCATTTAATTTTTTTCTCTGCTGGCAATATAGAAAATAAAAACCAACCCAAACTATTAGATACTATTTCCTAAATTGCAATGAACCCAGTCTGTCAATGACAACAGAACATTTACATCCACTTCCAACATATGTCAGTATATAAAGTTGTTGCTGAGTGTTTAATGTGGCTGTTATTCTTTATTGCAGTTCTCCACGAAACAACATAAAAACTGATGTTTGACTGTGCAGAGGACACCAAAAGATACCATCTTACATTTTTCCAACCTCCAAAACTCCCATTTAAGATCATGACAGCAATTCCTTGTCATATTTTTATTACAGCTGAAAGATAAAGGAAATAATTGCATTTTGACTGCACCCCACAAGATTATATTAGCAAAATGATTGCTTCTTTGCATGACTAATTTTGATTAAATCAGCTTCATTTAAATACCAAATTGTGTTCTTCACCTTCCTTCACTAAGATATGCTATTCCTGACTGTTTTAAAGTTCCATTTTTTATATGGTAAAATGTGCATTTCAATTTATTGTACAGGCTGTTCTTGACTGAAAAAAAAAAGAAAAGACCAACAGATAATTTGCAGGAAAGGGTTTAAGTCACATTTGGAAATGAACAGGAATAAAATAATGTTAAAATGTGTATTTCCAAAGAATATGCAACCTATAAGGAGAGCATCCTTGGCAATAGAAAAGTTTGTATTACTTGATTTGCCACAAAAGGCAATAAAGAAAATTGTACTGTATATAGAAACTGAAGGTTAACTGCAAAAAATTAGTATTTTATTAACTTACTACATCCTGAAAAGACAAAGGTTTTCAGTTTACCTCCTTTTCTCAAATATAATACATAAAATAATTTAGTCTTTCATTGCAAATAACATTATGCTGACTTATAGCTATTTAAAAAATATTTTATACAATTCTGGCTGAAGTCAACATGAAACGTGTCATTTGCTCCGGCTGTAAATTATTCCCTCTATAACTGTCTTTTGACAAATGACAGTCTTTTTTATTCAGCTGCTCAAATCTCCATATGTTTGTGCATCCCCAAATAAAGTCCACAGATTTTAACAGGATTAGTCGCCAAACTGGCTACACTTGTGTTCCTGGAGCGATCCATCTGGGGATCCAGCCAACAACAACAAAAAAAGGCTTCCTATTTTGATAAGGTTTTTTAATGTCTTTTAAAGCATTCAGTAATACACGTGCTGTGCAAAGCTGCACTTCTTTGACTGGTGTTACCCATTATATCAGGCAAAACCAAGCACAAAGTGAGTGAGTTTTCACCGTGTTTCCCTTATGCTGCACACGCCACCACGTGAAGGTCGTTAAGGGCTTGACTTTGCTTTCATCTTTGCAAAAAGGGGAACTTGAGGCCAGTACAGAGTTATGATTTCTTATAGCCACAGTTCAGTATAACGTATATTCATTTTGAAAGTCCATGTTTACACAATAGTTTCCCAATTGCTTTCTGCTTCAGGCTGATATTATGATTCTTAATGTTGTCATGCAAACAATTTTTTAACTCAAAAAGAACCCTACTGCTATAAATGACAATTATCCAACTTTTTATAATAGCATCTGTATGTGTAACATTCTAATTATTTCCTTCTGATATTTTCTTTCTAAGGAAGTTAATAATGTGTACCTAGAAAAATCAAATGCATTTTTATAGTCTTTGTGGCAACCTATGGTCTTGTAAAGTGCTCCCTGAAGACGTAACCTTATGTCAGCATGGCTTTCAGGGCGAGTGTGCGGGCTCCGTGCCGTACAGTGTTCACCTGTGAATCTCATTGCAAGATCAGGGTCAAAGAAGGTCTCAGCATGATTATGGAAAGAGTTTTGCTGTTCATTCCAAAAAAGAGCTGCGGAGATACAAACACTCAGCTCTGTTCAGAGCCAAGCAGCCAGGCTGGGGAAAGAGTGGTGAGGGGGAGTTGTTTGTTTGATTTGGATGTGAATGGTTATGCCTGAGCTGCATTTGGAGTCCTGGCACCGTAAGGCTGATGAATTAATCCTCCCGCTGCGGGCAGCCTTGGCAAGGCCTTAGCTGGAGTACTACGACGTCCAGTTTTGAGCAGTGCCTTCCAAAAACAACGTGGCCCATTTGGCAAGAGCCCGGAGGCAAGCTACAGGAATTGCAGGAGGTCTAAGGAACACGACCTAAAAGGAGACGGCGAGGACTGCCCAGTCTGGAGATGGGAAAATAGCAGGAAAACAAGAATACAGCACCTTTGAACAAAAAGTAGCTGCAAAAAAAAGAGGAATAAGACAAGCAGGAAGCTAAACCTGTAGGAGTAGACATTTAAATGTCTACATTTATGCATGAAAATCTTTCAGAAGGAGAAGGCCGCTGTGCGCTAGAGCAGACTGCCATCACCAGGGGTTTCTGAGGACAGCTCAGACACACTAACTTTGTCCTCGCCTTAGGGCGTGGGGCTGGCCGGGCCCCCCAGCTCCGCCGCAGCAGCCCCGGGGCCCGAAGGTGCCTCGAAGCTGCTTCCAGAGAGGTTCTGCTGCCCGTGCTGACACCGGACAGGTGCTGCGTGCCTTGTGCTGGCGATTAACCCACGCTAAGGCTGCGGGGCTTTACCCCGTAGCGGGTACATCCCCCGGACCGCGGCAGGGCTGCCCGCTGCCTCCAGGCGGCAAGGCCGGGCACCGCGCTCCGCAGACCCGCGGCCCGGCCCGGCCCAGCGCCGGCCCCTTCCCCGGGCCCCCGCCTCGCCCGGGGTAAGGGGCCCGGCGCCCGGCTCGGCGGGCTGCGGCGGGGCCGGGCGCAGCGGCGGGGGCCGGGGCCGGGCGCCCCGGGGCCGGGCGGCAGCGGCCGAGCGGGGCGGGGAGGCCCCGCAGCCGGTTCCCTCTTTGCCCGGCGTGTGATTGGCGGTAGCTCCGGAGCTGCCTACCGCCGGCCATGGAGCCTCCCCTCCGGCCCCCGGCCCGCTCCGCTTCCTGCTGAGGAAAACACCTGCCCGGAGCTGGAGCCGGGGCCGCGGCCGCGGCCGCGCCGCTGCGGTGAGTAGCTCCGTCCCGGGGGTCGCCGGCGGCCCCTGCCCCCGGCCGGCGCTGCCCGGCCCTGCCCGAGGCCCGGGCTTGCAGGTGGCGGCGGGGGCGCAGGGCCGGGGCGGCGCGGCCCGGCTCCCCGCGGTGGCGGCGGGCGGACCCGCCGGGCGGGCCGGCCGCGGCCCCGGCTGCCCCGCCGGGCTGGGCGCGGCGAGCTTTGCCTTCGTGCGGCGAGGACTCCGCCGCTGCTCCCGCGGGCGCTGCGGGGCGGCCCGGCCCCGGCCCCGGCCGCCATCTCGGGGCGGCGGGCGCGGCCGCGGCGCCCGGCCGGTGGGCCGGCTGAGGGAGGGAGGCAGCCCCGGGCCGCTGCCGCCCGCCGCGTCGCGCCGCGCCGCCCGGGCCTGGCGCAGGCGAAGCGCTTCGCCCGGAGCCCCCTTGCAGTGAGGCTGGCCCCAGGCAGCACTGCGGTCGCCAGGGCAGGGGCTGAGCCCCCGTACGCTGCCCCGTCCTTCGCTCCCCGCGGCCTTGGTGCCGGCGCACTGGCCCAAACAAGTTAGAGTTTAATGCAAAACCTGCGAAGGGGACTCTCGGTATGTTGAATAAAACAACGCCAAGTGAAGGACCGCACTAGGCGGTGGCAGCAGTTCCCTCTGGTCTTAAGATCTATGAGTCAGCTCTGCTACAACACAGCTTTTAAACAATAAATAACTGTTTCCTCATCCAACAAATAATAACCTCTTCTGTCTGTCTGGTACATGTAGACTGTAAAACCTTTCCCCACCACAAATCATCTGAAATAATAGCTGAGGGCATTCGGAAGTTGGTTGTCGGTGTAGATGAGATCACGCCGTGGAAAACCGTGCACAAGCTGAAAGGAGAGGCAGTGTCCGAACAGCGAGCGCGTCCCTGCGGGAGCCATAGCTGCGGTCTCTGGTTTCAAACTCCGTGAAGTCTTGGTTTGAAGGTAGATCCCCCATCACTTGTATAACTCCGGTTAACTAGAACTTTGCCAAAATTCTTACCTAAGCTAGAAGTTAGTTTGTTCCAGAAGCACCCCCAGACAGGTGCCTCATGTAGAAACTAAAATACACAAAGGTCTGTAGTGAAGGCAGGGGGGTCCTGAAAATATTACAGCCATAATAGCAGTCTGATTGACTCAGCAACCTCCTGGCTGAGATGCTGAGCTTTATCTGCTGATTAGTATACTTTTTGATGAAGAATGTGACTATATGATCCATGAAGTTTACTTGCTAATGGCAACCTGCACTGATTTAATTCCCGTGAGGGCTAGTAGTTGCTAGAGGATATGACAGAAGAATTGAGCAAAGTGGTTTTTGTTGTTGTGTTCATGCTTAACACGTTAGTGCTGTCTCTTGCCTGCGTAGTTCAGCACTGGATCACGGTAGGTGTAGGGAAGATATATTGTACTCCTATCCAGCAAATGCAAAGCAGTCTCCTGCTACAGGACAGTGCTGGCAAGTAGATGTAGTACGCTGCTTGGAAAACTTCAGGTCATGTCATCGTAGTTTTGGGGTTTTCTTTTAATTTATCTTTAAAGTTAACTTTATCTGAAACTGTGAATGTAAACGGATTATTGTATTTGCATAATGTGTGCACGAGGTAATTCTTACTCCAATAGAGGGTGCCTGTTTTCTTGCAGCTTGTCTGGGAAGGAGTTCACACTAAAGTGAAAAGAATAACTTTAAAATAAGGTTTTCACATGGTGGATTAAACCAGAAGCAGGAACTAATATAGAATAAGCATGAAAATAACTGGTGAAGAATAGGTAACTGGCAAAACTCTAGCACAGTCCTAGCAAAGCAGTGAAGTTTGACATATCTTGCATTTTTTGTAGCAGAATATATGAAGTAATTCATGATAACACCACATTGTCTTTTTAAGGCACCTTTTTTAGCCAGTGTCTTCAAAGCATTTGACAAGTTTACTCATGAATTTATTTCCTAATCCTGCTGTGAATTATGTCTCAGTCTCAGTTACCCTAAACTGCACTGGCTCCATTCCCTTCCCTTCTCTTCCCTCCCCTGCCCTACCACTCCTGCAAGTGATGAGTCAGATCAGGGAACTGATCCAGCTGAAAATTAACCAAATTTTTTTGTTGTTCCTGTTATGATCAGTTTGCTGACCTGAGTGATGAGATAGGAACATGACTAGAGACAAAGGCGAGCCTGTTTGCTTGTCTTAGTTACCTTTTACAGGACCACCTCCTCCTGCTCCATTGCACCCAATCAGGATTCGTGGACCAGTGGTAGGACAGCTCCTAGCACAGGGAAATTCGGGGTTGATGAGGCTCATTAGAATTAGAAATAAAAAACAGTGATTTTTTTTTTTTTTTTTTTCCCCTGTGGTGGTGTTGCAGTAGGCGTATAGAAATGTCACTACTGTAGGTAATGTTTAGGCATGACAAAGGTTTTAGGAAGTTATTTTAAATGATTTTCTGTTATAAAAGTCAAAGTTTTCTGATGGATATGCAGGAGGAAGTATGGCTTTTCCATGCCTACACATGGATGAGCAGAAAATAGATAAAATTTGGTGTCACCCTAAGAATGGGGACGCTTTTGTGTCTGTCATTGCAAAGACAGATTAGAGACAGTCGTTGCTCCAAGAACTGGCTTCTGAAGCTGATGAAAAGGGGTCAGAGCTGAACTGGAGATGGAGATTGGACTGGACTGGACTAGGCATGACAGGACACAGCCCAAATGAATGTGGGAGAAGAGACAGTCTTGTATGGGCAGTTACACAAGTGTCACGTATTTTGCATTGTATCTGATGCAGTTTGTGGGGGGATATCTGAACCTTTTACAATATTGCTCTGTCTTTTTAAGTGGATGAGAGTGTCAAACATTTACATTTGTTGAGCAGTGTACAGGGTGGTTCTTTGCTGCATGAGGTAGCGATTCCTGCCTTTGATTGTCTTGATGGTCTCGATCAATGGAGTAGTGCTAGAATAGCTTAGCAGGAGATGGAATATTTGTGCGTGTATGTGTTTGAAAAAATTATCTTTAAGTGCGTAGCACATGGCGCCAAAATTAGGACATTTTAAAACAGCATGCTTTCTTAGGTCTGGCAAAACCCAATGAAACCGAAATGAGTCCGGGTTTATTTAATAGGGTCAGCACGACTTGTAAAACGAGGGATATTTGCAAAAAATCTGTGTAGCCTGTTGGCATGAAGAAACGCTTACTGCTAGTTGCTTATGTTTAAATGAAGAAAAATACATGACTATATTACATGTTTCAGAAATTATATACTTCAAAAGACAGACTCTGCAAGTGTTGCAAAGTCAAGCTCTCCAAAGTCAGGGATTTCAAAATGTAGGTTTTGCAAAACACATTTTCCTCTTCAGCATTGCTCCTTTTCTTTTCGTACACCTCCAGCTCCTTTTCCATTTTATGTGAAACTGGCTGCTTCCTTCTCCATCATCCTGGGTACTGCTGTTGAGGTTACAGGTGCTCAAGTTTTCCAGCGACTGAGTGCTTTTTTCAGACGAGAAGAGGACCAGAGACGAAAGCGGTGTGGAGTGCTGGGATGCCACAGAGACTGTGGCTGATGAATGCTGACAGGCTGCACGTGCGCAGAGGATAAGTGTTGGAGATGTCTTGGCCAAGATGGGTAGATTTCATGGCAGCGACAAAATGTTTAGGGCAACTTCATCACTTCCTTGAGAAATTTCAAATACTGGCTCTAAAAGGTAGAGGGAGCTAGGACAGAGTGTGTTTTCCCCAAACTCACCTTCTGAGAACAATAACCTCTAGAAAGAAATCAGTCTTATCTGCCAAGCAAAATGATGCTCTGAGAAAGAAGAGCTATGTCTACGGTGGAGGTTATTTTCCTTTTTTAACCTTGGCAAAGTGTTAATTTCAGAGATTGTGAGTGGCACATTGGAGGCAGGTAAGAGACTATCAGATTTTTTTGCCAATAGAGGGAGCTTCCCCCCCGCCCCTTTTAATAAGAAAGGTGTCTTACGAGATAGGAAGTGTGCATATGTTAAAAAAAAGACACCACCACTTCACTATTGCTAAAAGATCTTTCAGTTGTTTCAGATTTTTTTCTCCTTCTCAAGGATCATCATTTTTGTAGGAAGTGTACTGCTTATTTTTCTTCAAAATAGTCAGTTTTTCACTGCTAAAGTCATAAGGAAAAAGGATACCATTAGAGGTTTTTCTGTTTTTTCTTTCTGATTTGTACATGTTTTCCCAAATCTTTTCCCATGGGGATTTTTTTTAGTAAGGATACAGTTCTTCAGGTTGTAGTTAACCATAAGAATTAGGGTTGAAGGTCCATCGCTTAAATTCTTCCCGAATCTTAAGTCATCATTTCTAGTGGATTTCACTATGTGTTTGTAATCATGAATGGATGAGGTAAAAATACTAGGAGGAAGATTGCCCAGCGGTTCTGTTGCTGAGGTTACCACGCAAGATCCTTGGCAGATACCATCTCCATGTGACGCTATACAGAGGCTGCCTTAAAAAACTCTAATGAATTTAAGTTGGGAGTCCTCAAAGGGCTATCGCTGTGAAAATAAAAAAAGGAAACATTGCAGATTTAGTTGTCTTTCATCTAGTATTTTTATTTAACTCTTTTATAAAGTAGTTAGGCTCTCCAAAGTATGTTGTTTTTAAAATGTTTTACTTGGATTCATTAGATTTATTGCCCGGATTAATTTTAGCTATTTTTAAAAGGCTTTAAGCATGACTTCTATGCATGTGTGTTAAAATTAAATTGGTGTACTGTTAGTGTATTTTTACTGTTCTAACAGGAAAAGCATTCTGACTTTTTTAAATGAGCAATCATATGTATAATCAACTTGGTTAAAACTTCCTTCCTGGTAAGTGCAGCACTTCCTTTGCATCTGGATATGGGGGTGAGCAAGAAAAGCAGAACAGCTTATACAAAGAAATTGTTTGTGTGAATGATCTTCCTTTAAAAAAATAGGAACTTCAGAAATTAAACAAATGACTCGTCTTCAGAAATTCAGCCTTTATTTTATAAGCAGGTAATATTTCCTTGTGCTTTGTCGATTATAGAGGTGGTGTGTCCACAGTCGTTGCTTTCCGGAACTTGAAAAAAGAATTTTAGTTAGCGTGCTATGTTGTTTCAGTTTAACCTGTTATATTTTTATCTTCTTGTTTTGTTACCTGCTAAGGCATCGTTACATTGGTTTTCATTTTTGCAGCAATTAGAGAAAGATTTTATGTGTAAAAAGTGTTGTTTGGAAAAGAAGTCCAGTATGTTGCTGTAACTTCGCTTGTGCGAGCATGCTCAATCAGCGCTGCCTTCCTCTTCCAAGCTCTCAGTGAATAATTTCCACTTTAATATTGTTCAATGGAGATTAACTGTGAGCAACAATATTTTTTGTTTACTGAAAGCTGATAAGGTAGGCTAATTATGTTCAAAGTTGTTTTACAGGTGTTTTAGGTGTGATTTGAAGTATAGGGTAATAAATCGGCATTAGCTTGGGCGTTTTTTCTTCTGTAACACACTAATAGTTTATACTGGCGGTGTTTACTTTTAAAATGGATGGATGTTATCAGTCTGGTGAATTGATTTATTTAAAAAAAGCACATCTAAGGATACTAGGCTTGAATTTCGATGCACGTTAAATATCTGTCTTCAGAAGTCATCCCTGGTTTTGAATCCTAAGGGGTTTTTTGGTGTA
This sequence comes from Pelecanus crispus, assembly GCF_030463565.1. Taxonomy (NCBI): domain Eukaryota; kingdom Metazoa; phylum Chordata; class Aves; order Pelecaniformes; family Pelecanidae; genus Pelecanus; species Pelecanus crispus. Next base: position 16,294,103 of record NC_134643.1, read on the forward strand.
AGTCTTCATTCCTCATCACTAAAAAGAGAGGCAGAGGAAAATGGGAATAGGCTCACCTGTGTCCAGTCTGTAGATAAATTGCTTGTTTTGTTACTTTCTGTCATTCCTGGAGCTTGGTGGGATCACATTCTGCTCATACACAGTAGCGTGTCTTTTGACTTCTATGAAAATCCACTTACGTTAATATCAGCAGCATCAAAACAGATGAGGCAGCAGAAGAATCAGTGCTTGATCAAATAGAAGCAAGAACAAATCGGTATGGAGGAAATACTTAAAATACATAGTCAGACTGCTTATCCTCAGTGAAATCTGAGAAGGCTGTTTAAAAGCTCTATTTCAATTATTTAATCATTGGAGGTTTGGGTTTTTTTTATATTTGGTATTGAATTGAATAGATTACATCTGAGGTGGTTTATGTAAATCAAGTATTTATGACCAGAAATTAAGGGGAAGGGGACATATAAAAAGCATATACATAGCAGGATTTCAACTGGCCTGTGATTTTAATTAAGAAGAGTTAAAAAATAAGAGTAAAGAAAAATGTAAATGAGAAAGTAATCCAGTATTTGTATGTTTTGCTAGATTTCTTCTGGCATGGAGTTGGGGGATTATGAACAACCCGTTGTTATGAGAGAGGAAAACAAACGAAGGAGAAGGAGAATGAAACCTCATTGTACATCGAGTAATTTGTCATCGATGGAACTAATATCCATTGAGTTCATTTTACCTACAAGCAATAAACATACTAAAGTACCAGAAATGATGTTACTCGAAATAGCTGGCAACTGTACAGTTGAGCAAATGAAAGCACAGATTTGGATGCGTGCAATAGAGATGAGCCAAACCACAGACTTCTACCACGCATTCACCCCAGATCAATTTATTCTGCAGTATCAGAAGAAAGGGCAATGGTATGAAATTTATGATAAACATCAAGTATTACAGACATTGGACTGCATACTGTACTGGAAAGTGTTACAGAAAAAGGTAGGCAGGATCTATGTTGTCCAGAAACATAAACCATCAGAAGAAGTTCAGGAATTTCAGCGGCAACTTAACGATTTAATTGGTTATGATGTCACTGATGTAAGCAACGTGCATGATGATGAACTAGAATTTACTCGTCGCAGATTAGTCACTCCACGAATGATAGAGGTAGCCTGTAGAGATCCTAAATTGTATGCAATGCACCCATGGACTACATCTAAGCCACTCCCAGAATATTTATTTAAAAAGATCACTAATAATAACATTTTCATAATCATACATAGAGGAACAACTAGCCAAAAAATTAAAGTGTCAATAGATGACACTCCAGACACAATTCTCCACAGCTTTTTCACAAAAATGGCAAAGAAAAAGTCTTTGATGGGCATTCCTGAAGATCATAGCGAACTGGATTTTGTTCTCAGGATTTGTGGCAGAGATGAGTACATTACTGGAGAGACACCAATCAAAGATTTTCACTGGATAAGACAGTGCCTTAAGAATGGGGAAGAAATCCACCTTGTCTTAGACAATCCCCCTGACCCAAATGAGGATGAGGTTCAGAAGGAAGAGTGGCCTTTGGTGGATGACTGTACAGGAGTTACAGGGTATCATGAACAATTGACAATAGATGGAAAAGATCATGAGAGAGTCTTCACTATCTCTTTGTGGGATTGTAATAGGAAATTTAGGGTGAAAATAATTGGCATTGATATCCCAGTTTTACCGAGAAATACTGATCTTACTGTGTTTGTGGAGGCTAACATTCAACATGGGCAACAGCTCCTTTCTCAGAGGAGGACTTCATCGAAGCCTTTTACTGAGGAGGTTCTGTGGAATATTTGGTTGGAGTTTGATATCAAAATCAAGGATTTGCCTAAAGGAGCACTCCTGAATCTTCAGATATACTGTGGCAAAGCACAGGGACTGTCCACAAAGACGAACCTTCAGTCACATGAATCCCCCAACTCTGATTCAAAATGCAAAACTCAGCTTCTCTATTATGTAAATCTTTTGTTGATAGATCACCGTTTCTTGCTACGAAGTGGGGAGTATGTGCTCCACATGTGGAAAATTCCAGGCAAGGGGGAAGAACAAGGAAGTATCAATGCAGACAAACTCACATCAGCAACTAACCCGGATAAAGAAAACTCAATGGCTATCTCTGTTGTACTGGACAAATACTGTCACCCAATTGCCTTGCCCAAGCACAGGATAACATCAGACCCCCAAGGGGATAGGACACGAGCTGAAATGCCCAACCAGCTTCGCAAGCAACTTGAAGAGATCATAGCAACTGACCCACTTAATCCACTTTCTCCTGAGGACAAAGAACTGTTGTGGCATTTTAGATATGAAAGCATAAAGCACCCCAAGGCATATCCTAAGCTGCTTAGCTCTGTGAAATGGGGACAACAAGAAATAGTAGCCAAAACATACCAGTTGCTAGCTAAAAAGGAGGTTTGGGATCAAAGCACTTTAGATGTTGGACTCACAATGCAACTTCTGGACTGTAACTTTTCAGATGAAAATGTCCGAGCAATGGCAGTTCAAAAACTGGAAAGTTTAGAAGATGATGATGTTCTTCATTATCTTTTACAGCTTGTGCAGGTAAGGTGTATTTGCATTCTTGAACTCTGCCTTCCGGGAACATTTGCATTACCCCATCATCATTCCCATCTTAGTAGGTCTAGTTAGCAATCCCTGGTTTTGAAGTCTTCAGTGTTTAGTCAAAGCAGCGGTAGTAACCAAATTAACCCAAAACACACTTTCTACATTTCACCTTTTGCCTATGTTGTTATTTTTGTGTTACCATTGCCTTGTGTCTTACAATTTGCATCTTGTGTTTACAGTAATAGGTTTTTCTGGAAACGGACAACATTAGCACAAGCTATGATGGGAGCAAATCCTAACTGTGCCGCCTCTAATCCTGTTTGTATTAGGTCTGAATCACACAGCACTGAAGAAGTGTTGACTGGCTTCGCCAATAGTTTAGAAAGAGTGTAGACAGAAAGAAAGTAAAGGCAGATGTTGACATGGGCAAGGCCTGAAGAAAAATCTGGGATTGGGTTTTAGGTCAAGAATAACAGTGTAGTTACATAGTATGTTGCAATGACTTCAGTCTTGTACTGTTAAAGAGACCAAATTTATCTAGAAGCTTCAAAAAAATTTTAAAAAGTAAATAAAGGGTTGCTAGGACTCCATAATAAGATTAATTTGTTCTGGGAAGTTGGGTGAAAAATTGTGTTTTTAATAGCAACGAATTGCCGCTGTATCGATTTGAAGTGCTTTGTGTGCAGATCTGCCAGATGAAACATTGGGAAGGTTTATATAGGTTATACAAGCAAATTGGTTTGTTTGCTTTTTCGCAATGCGGTGCCGGAGCTGGGCAGCCTGTCAGCGGCAAAGTCACGTCTGATGGCTGATGAAAGGTGTAACCCCGCGGTTCCTCCTGGTAAACGTGACCCCCAAGCAAGGCGACTGCAGGCTTCCCACACCCAACAGGACTCTGGTCTGTGCGCAAAGGCTGTCGCCCCGCAGAGCAGGAAATCCTTTTTTTTTTTTTATTTTGAAGGCCAATTTTGTCCTCTGATTCTTTGAAAAAAGTAACTGCTGCAGCTGGGGAAGCTGTGGGATGGGGCTTTTAATTTCTGCAGGTTCAGAGAGATCCCAGATTCCCAGGAAAATGAAATTAGTATTTCAGATTTTGCTGCACATCCGTAGCCTTTTTAGCCTTGTCTTTGTTTGTGTGAAGATTAGGCTCCCCAGGCAGAATTTATGCACTTCTGCATTAACCAAAGGAGTCGCTACGGTTACCTCATTAGGCCTCCCACGTAGCTGCTGCTATATATATGCTTGGCTTGTGAGCTTTTGCTGTCTACATGTGGCTCAGCGATTTTATTCACTTCTGTATCCAAATTAGGGGCTTGGGATGGTGATTGGTTGATATCAAAGTGCCTGAGAGAATGGGGGAAATACTGGGTTTTTTCCACTTGTTTTTGAAATTACTTGTTTTCAAGAAGTACAAATCTGGAGAGTTTTAAAAAGAATAAATCTCTCTAACAGTAAATTAAATTACTGTGGCATAAAATCATAGTAGCTTACCTTCACTGTGTCATTTTTAGTAAGAGATGTAGTAAGACATTAAAAGATTGCCATCCCCCCAAAAAATACTAGATCCCAACTTACACCTCTCTGCTGCTGCTTTGTCTGTCTTTCCTTGGCTAACAAGGGAGCATAGGCCATCAGCATCCTGCAGCAAAGTATTGGTACCACAGTGTGTTTGAAAATCCACATTATACAGAGAACAGATGCCAGCCATTCCTCTGCTCTGATGGACACATCTGAGATGTCTCTTCTGCAAACGGTCGTCACTTTTCACATGCATGCCTTCATGAAAGCTTTATGGCTTGTTTCACTCTGCACAGGATATTCCCGTTTTACCTCCCAGTAGAGTTAGAAACCAAACAAACATTTTATTTCCCCCCAGGTTTATCCCAAATAGAAGCAGCCATGCCATAAATAAACCTATTGAACTTTCTATAAAGGTCTGTTGTTCTCTGTACCGTTGATAAAACATGGGTAAGATAGCTAAAGTATAGCAAAATCCATTGTAAAACAAACACCAACAACTGTACTGCTTGTATATGGCAGTGAGTAAAGCGCTTCTCCTGCTGAATTGACAAGGCAAAGGTGTGTGCAGGGACCTGATGAAGTGCCAGCAGATCTTTTTTAATGGCTAGCTTTTATTGTTGCTGTTCAAATGTTGATATTTGACTTTGTGAAGAAAAAAGAAAAATGGGATTGAGTTTTTAAAATAATTATTTCTAAAATGTAAGCATAATAAGGATGCTTATAAGACATTTTTCTCATATTCTTTTACGCTAAAATATATTTGCAACCTTAATATAAGGAGGTTTTGTTTTGAAGCAATGACCGGTTGTTTGGCTGTATTTCATTCTTAAATTGTTTTTCAGGGATATGCACTGAGAACATTCAGCAAAGTATATACCAGAATGAGGTTTTTAATAGACTTTCTTGGAAATGTAAGCAAATCCATTTGAATTTATGTAATAATTACTGCTTTTGGGTGCCTTATCGCAGCGAAAATTAATTTTTATTAAAACCCCCTCATACCTCATAATCTTACACACAAAGTAAAAGGTACATATTTTTAAATCAGTTTATGTTTGTGAGTTCTCATTATCTTTCCTAAATAAGATGGTGTTGCTTGGGGAAATAAAACAGTATTGCAGAGACGGTCAAGACAGTTCTTGCAGAATTATGTTGCTGTAAAAGGGCAAGCCTGGTGCTTGGCTTTCTCATCTGTATTTTAGCCAGCAGCTGGAAAGAACAAGTCTTCGTAGCATTTTTATAAGTTGGTTCATTCTAGAAGGTTGACTGAAAAAGCTCGGATTTTTTCTTTCTTTTTTTCTGTTGAACAAAACTATTTACATTTCAGAAATAGTGTTGATATTTTAATAATAAAAAATACAGCTGTGTGCCGCAGTACTTTTAAGAGTTTATAAAACCCTGTGACCTGTTTGATTAATTTAGTAGGCCTCTGCTGGTGGCTTGGTTGCCTCTTTGCAAGCTGCAGACCACAGTGATGTTGAAAGAGCCGTTAGATGGTGTTGAATAACTATCGCTAGAAGTTTGCATACTTTGTTGCTTCTGAAAGCTGAGCGTACTAAATGCACCCAGCTCTCTGCCCATCCCTTTGTTTTCCCTTAATCTCCCTACATGCCGCTTCCTGGCTCTATTTCCAGAACCTGAAGCCATTCATCAACCCCCTCAGTCCACAACAGGGATTTTGTGACTCTGTTCCAGAGACTGTATGCTTCTTATTTCTTTTTTCTTGCCATGGGATATGCATGCATATCTTTTTTTCCCCCCACTGATCTTAATACAAACCTCCTATAAACTTGAGTCCCTCAAGCAACAGGGAAGAAGCTGCTGGAAAAATCACTTGAAATGGACAAGTTCCCTGGCGCAGCCCAGTGCCTGGAAGTGTGATAGTTTACTGGTAGACCAATTGACTTGGTTATTGGGATGGGGCGGGGGAAATAACAGCAAAAAAAATCCAATCCTGACACTTCAAAAAAGTTGTTGACTTTTTGTTTCCACCCTTTTTTGGCAGTAGCTTGGAAATATCTGTGGGCTTGGGTGGAGGGAAGCGGCTGTTGGAAGAGAAAAAATACATGTGCTCACAGAGTCATTAAAAATAAAGCTCTGGTGAAGTCTGCCTCTTAATTGTACTCCATTAGTATAGGATGCGCATCAGAGCCTTTATTCTGTTTTGTGGTTCATGTCCCTACAGGGGCTAAAGGCTAGAATGCCTGAGTTTAGGTGCTCCAAAAAGCTGCTCCTGTGTCCTATGCTTGCTGGGGAACCCAGCAGTGAACCCTGGTGCCCCAGTCCTGAAGTGGCAGATGTTGTCAGAAAACAGTGCTTTATTATCAAAAATTTTCTTTAAAGAACGATTACAAATACATCATTTCATTTGGCAATAATCTTTTCAAGCCTTCTCTGTGTCAGTCAGACTGCAGGCTGTCCTGATCTTGCTGATTTTTGCTACAGCCTGAGAATGCTGTCGCTTCGTTCACATGTCTTCATGTCTTCATTAGCTCAGATCAGTCTCGCTGGTTAGGTGCTCCCTGCGTTGCCCTCTCTGTCACGTATACCTGAAATAGAACCTGTTGCAAATAAAAAGTGCTTCTTGAATCAAAAACAGAGAAGCCTTGCTTTGTTTTTTTCAACTTCGTTTCCTCAAATGGCCTGTTTTGTTACACATTTTCTCCTCTTGCAGCAGTGCGCGCTCTAGATGTCATCGATAAAGTATAACTGCAGTGGGATCTTAAATATGTTAATAACGTCTTCTATTTTTGTATTCCTCAGGCTGTGAAGTTTGAGCCATATCATGACAGTGCATTAGCCAGATTTCTGCTAAAACGGGGTTTGAGAGTAAGTATTTCAAAATACAGCCAACTTATGCTAAAGTTACTGGCATGACTAAAATGCTTTGTCAAGAAATGCATGTTGATTGTAGTATTTTTTTTTTCCACCTCTAGAACAAAAGAATTGGTCACTTCTTGTTTTGGTTCTTAAGAAGCGAGATTGCCCAGTCCATGCATTACCAACAGAGGTTTGCGGTCATCCTAGAAGCCTATCTTAGGGGCTGTGGAAAAGCAATGCTACATGATTTCATGAAGCAGGTTCAAGTAATTGAATTGCTGCATAAAGTCACAATGGAGATAAAATCAGTTTCTGCAGAAAAGTATGATGTCACTTCTCAAGGTATTTGCTAACAGGCATTTCTTCGTTTGTAATAATATTGTTTTTTCTCTTTGGGTGTGAAAATCTAGGCAGCAAATTGTACTGTTTATTTGGAAAATTCATGGATAAATTACTGTCAAAGGGCATCATTATTACTTCTTTTAAAATGCCAGTGTAAGTTGATAGTGATTGAACCAATAATACATTTGTTTGCTCATTCCACCCCAAAAGGGGAAGGATATCAATGCTATAGACACCCAGTATATTCCCGTGCTTTGGCTTATCTTCTTGAACCTCACGCCATGCAACTGGGAAACAGCTAAGTTCTTGTGCATAACCCTTAGCTGAATGCCAGCACTGAAGAAAGAAACAACCCAGGACACAAATATTAACTGGAAATAAAGAGAAAAAGTGACGCTTGCCAAGAAACACAGCCTTACCCTAAGCAGTCACTAAAAGACTCTTGGCAAGAAGGCTGGGGAGGAGTCCAGTACAGCCTCTGCTAGGCCATGAAAGTAGTTGGTGGATCAGCAGTGAATATACGGAGCACATCTTTGGGGCTTTGCGATGTTCTGAATAGGAGTCCTATGAGACACAGATGTGGTACTGTTATTTCTAGTTCCTGTAAGCACTGCTTTGGAAGCCACAGTAGGGTTATGCAATGCCTGTTTACCTCTGGGTTTTGCCTGCCCTTTTTTTTTTTTTTTTTCCCCTGACTTCCTTAAAAGCTTGTTTGTCATCATTCCTGTTAGTTGCTTGGTGTTGGGAGTAAGTGCAAGAAGACATACAACAATATCCAAATTCTAAAAGCTGTAGAGAGACCAGCTCTTCCTGCATGTTCAGGCTGGTATGTTCCAGGCCAGGAAGTACTTGGTTCGGAAAGCCATTCCACTCTGGTTATGCAGAAGTGGCTGTGGTGGTGTTTCAAAAGAAATCTGAAGGAAATATGCATTTTTTCTTCAATATATAATGTAGTATCAGTTATGTTACCACATAGCGTGAGTTAGGGGACTTACTGAACCCCCATATAAAATATTCTTTCTAAACAACTTTCTAAAAATTATCTTAAAATGCTCTATAATCTAAATATATTTGGTCAGAACCCCATGTTTTGGAAAGAAACTTTACAGCCGTGCAGATATACATGTCTGTAACAGCAGTGGTTTCCATAATGCCTTCTCTTTGAAGGATATGTGGGCAAAGAAGAAACGTTTCAAGAGAAAGCAATCACATTAACACCCACCAGGTTTTGAAGTTAAAGAATCTTTGTATGTAACATACAGCAGAACACTGAAAGATGACTTATATAATTGACATTTTCACTGAATAAGGCTTCCTGAAACTGTGGAGTGTCCTACTAATGCTATATCTAATTTAATTTATTCTCAGATTATTGAGGATATGATTTTTCCTACAGGCACCTTCTATTTCTTAACATTTTTAAAAATGTACATCCTAAAATTTCGTCTTTAGTTTATTGCTTCTTTTTTGCCCCATCATTTCTAATGTTCATAGTTGTTTATATTTCCAGTCTGAATGTTTTGGACTGTTTCATTTCATTCTGTCATGCAGCCTCATCTAATTCTTGTATATATTTTTCTTCCTTCAGTATTTGTGGATTTTTTTAAAGAATAAATTCCTTCCTGTTGGGTCCATACCAGTCCAGTAGCAATCATGCTGTCAGACTGTTTCTTTCACTTTTCATGTAATCACTTATATTTGAACATAGGGAGTACTAATAAATAAATAAATTTGTAAGATCATAATATTATAGCTTGCATAGGATTATCTGCTTTCATCACCACTCTGTTAGATGATTTGCCTCCTAAGAATGTGTCTGTGCAGCTGTTTCTTCTCTTAAAATGCATAGCACTTTGTTTTAAGCCAGATCAACTCAAAATTGGTTTAGCAAGCGCCTTCACTTGCGTTTTACAATGAGCTAATTCCTAATCTTTACTAGCTTCAATTGGTTGGCATACACTTTTCAAATTACATTACATTACAATGAGGAGACTTACTGAAATCAAGCTAGATTTGTCTAGGAAATCAATAGTTACATTTTAGAAAGCTGTTTCATGACCCAAGTTACTACAACCTAGGGGTTTTTTGGTTTTGGTTTAGTTTTGGGGTTTGTTTTTTTTTTTTGAAAGGTGTCTAATTATAAAGTCCACTTATTAGCTCCTGTATTTTGCTGTCAGATTTATTTATTTTTTACCAGAGGAGATACCATATAGGTCACCTGGCATTGCTAGGTAGTTCTCTTCTAAAAGCCTTTAGGATAAGCATAAGGTTTGTGTTCTGTGAGTTCTCAGGTAATTCTTTTGGCTTGACTTCCTTAATTTGATAGCAACTTTTGAAATGTCTTCATTTTCTGGACACGAGCCAGCAACGTGCGCTCGCAGCCCAGAAAGCCAACCGTATCCTGGGCTGCATCACAAGCAGCGTGGCCAGCAGGTCGAGGGAGGGGATTCTGCCCCTCTGCTCTGCTCTGGTGAGACCTCACCTGGAGCCCTGCGTCCAGCTCTGGGGCCCTCAGCACAAGAAGGACATGGACCTGCTGGAGCGGGTCCAGAGGAGGGCCACCAAAATGACCCGAGGGCTGGAGCACCTCTCCTATGAGGCCAGGCTGAGAGAGTTGGGGTTGTTCAGCCTGGAGAAGAGAAGGCTGCGGGGAGACCTTATTGCGGCCTTTCAGTACTTAAAGGGGACTTACAAGAAAGACGGGGACAGACTTTTTAGTAGGGCCTGCTGCAATAGGACAAGGGGTCATGGTTTTAAACTAAAAGAGGGTAGATTCCGACTAGATATAAGGAAGAAATTTTTTATGATGAGGGCGGTGAAACACTGGAACCTGTTGCCCAGAGAGGTGGTAGGTGCCCCATCCCTGGAAACATTCAAGGTCAGGTTGGACAGAGCTCTGTGCAACCTGTTGTAGTTGAAGATGTCCCTGCCCATTGCAGGGGGATTGGACTAGTGACCGTTAAAGGTCCTTTCCAACCCAAACCATTCTACTGTTGTATGATTTTATGATTTTGTATGTTAAGTATCCAGGTCCATGTCTAGCTTTCTCATTACAATTTATTTTGCTCTTTAATTTTTATCTCCAAAGTTATTTGAACATGTATATGCAGCCTCTGCTGTGTAGCTGCAGTTTCTTTTAGAACAATGTTCAGTTCTTTATCCTAACAAAGTATATTGCATGTGCTGCTAACGCCTGCTAGCTGTGATGAACAAAGTGCATCATATGTAGTATAATGCATACTGTTCTAAGCTGAAGATTCAGAAACTTGAGGGTTTATGAATGAAAAGATTCAGTTTCTATATGAACATTGAAATTCTTGTTCATATAAACATATAGCAAATTTTCTTCTTACTGGAATGTGAGATTAACAAGGCTGCACTATGAAAACAGTTTTAGGAGGATAGGAAATCCAATATCTCTATAATTGGAGTCCTTATGATTACAGTATAATTGACTCCAAGAATTCAAAAGCCAGGAGTCTGTCTGCAGGAGCAATGAGGTAGGTCAAAATAATACTGGAAAATGCGAGGTGTTTTTAAATGCCTCCTCCTCTGAGCCTTTGGGGTAGGTAGTTCAATGTTTCCTTCGCAGTTATAAGGGCAAAATATTTTTTGGTGTGTTGTGCTGTATTTTGTTTTGTTTTTTAAATGAAAGGTGACCTTTTTATGTAATCTCCTGAGTCTTCAGAAGAATACCAAGCACTGTGCAGTGCTTTTAACACTGTGTAGAGGGCACATGACTTCTGAGGTGCTTGAAGACTTTACCTTTAGGTATCTGAAACAGCCCTGACCATCAGTAGGGCAAGTTAAAGAGTCTTTCTCCATTCCTCAAATCAGGAGATCCTTGAGGAAAGCAATTTAAAAAGTAGCTAAACGGAGGAGGTTTTTAGCTAAATCATGCTTAACAAGTTTGATTACCTATAAATTTTTTGCCTCCCAACTTTTGATTTCATTGTGTTTTCTTTCTTGTAATTGCAGTTATCGTGCAGCTGAGACAAAAGCTTGAAAAACTGCAGAGCAGCAAACTTCCAGAAAGTTTTAGAGTTCCATATGATCCTGGGCTAAGAGCAGGAGCCCTAGTGGTAAGTATATTTTGAGTTTCTACAAATCCTTTTTGAAAAAAAGCTCCTATTTGCAAGTATTTGTCATTTGGTAAAAATTTTTGCTAATACGTCTAAAGGTCTTATTTCACTGCGAATACAGTGATCATTAATGGTTGGACTGGATGATCTTAAAGGTCTTTTCCAACCTAAACGATTCTATGATTCTATTTTATGGACTTGGTAAGTTTTTGTTCCCAAGGTTATTAGCATTTTTCTAAATGTAATGACATGCCACCATGCACTAAAAAAATGCAACAACCCATAAAATCCTAATCATTAAATGGCAATTACAATTTTTCCATTAGTTTAATCCAGGATTTAACCAGGTAACCAACTTTTTTTTTTCCTACATTAAATACCTGTATAAAACTGTTTTATTTGACTTCAGGGCCTTTGGGATATTCAGTTTCGTTTCCTCCAGTTACTTTTTCTGTCTTACCCTGATTCATATCTGTCATTAAGATTTAGGTCCAGACCTTCATCTTACTAACAAAAATGTCTACCTTAGCTATTTCTGATTTTTCAATACCTCTATGTTGCTTTTGTTGCTTTTATTAGAAAATACATTAAGATTTTGTTAGAAATACATTAAGAAACACTTGGGTTTTTCTGTGTTGCTGCCTCCAGTTTTGTGGTGAGATTGCAGGGCCTTATGTCGACTCAGAGTTAAAAACAAGATTAATACATCAGCAGATATGTAGCGAAAGGGAATTGGCTCATGCATCCTCTATGCAGTGTGAGGTTTGGGTAAAGAAGCACAGTGAAAATCCTTGGATTCACTTGATGTGCAGCAAGGAGCCTACAAGAAAAGAATCCCTTGATTTTTCTCTTAGCTAAGGACAGACAAACCATCTAACCTAAGGCATTGCCGAATAGTAGGGTACTCATTTGGGTAACTGATATTAGTTGTCTAGATCTGGCCATGTTTCTGTTAAATAAACCTGTGCCTTGATAGACAGGCTATAAGCCAGTCTGTCTTCAAGCTGAGAGTTAAACACTTCCCAGTTGGGTGTGACTGAGGTACTGTCAGTACAGAAGTCAATTCAAACATTGTTTACCCAGAAATACAGAATTTGTGGCTTCTTAAATATTATTTTCTTGATTATATTTCTCTCTCTTTAGTCTTTTGTGTACAAAAATCACCAACTACATGACAAAAAGTGGATTTCAAAATAAAATAAAAGATCTTTCTGGATTTTCTAGTTTTCACTTAGGAAGTATGCAGCCCTACCAGGACCTTCCTAGATGAAGGAATCAATAGATTTACAAGGGAAGGTAGCTATGTCCAAAAATAGATGGGTTAGAGCCCTTTTTTCCCCTCCAAACTATATGAACAAAAATATTTGATATAACAAACTGTATTGGTAAGCTTTCATTTCCTCTTCGTTCTAGCAAGTGCTACTTGTCCATAATCTTCAAACCCTGAAATGTGACTAGTCTAAACCAAATATTAGAAGGAAAATCAGTGTTTCTAGTAAAGTTCAAAGATTTAACAATTTCTTTCTTTTTTAAATTAAGGATTGTAAAAACTGTTTGGTGTTAAACTACAAGCTCAGAACCTCAATCTATGAGACATGAATATTCAAAAATACTCTTCTCTGATGTCATTGATTCTGTCAGCTCTCGAGCACTAATGTGCAATTGTTTTTATTATTTTAGATGGCTTTATTTTACATAGTAATGTTCAACAATGAACCAGGAATTCCAGAATAGAACTATTGCATACTACAGTTGTATTAGACATAATTAGTTGAGAAAACATTTGAAATAATGCAATTTCAGTAGTTTGAGTGCTGAATTTCTTGAGATTAAAAATGTAATAAAACTAAATAGGGAATTTATTTTCTTATTTTATGAATGATTATGTTAAATGAGTTTCACAAATGCCATTTTCCCCATGAATATGAACTATTTGCTAAGGGAATTGAATCAAGCAATCTGGAATAACTGAAGTTGCTACAAGTCACGAGGGTGGATGATGTGGTAAATTGCATTGGACGATGATTATGTTCCGGTTTTGCAAAGCACCTGTCAGAGTGCTGTTGTGAGAGTCCATTATTTGCCAATTTTGTCAGAATCTATTATTCCTGGTTTAAAAGGTTTTTTTTCTGTCTGAAGCAGATTTACAAGCTAAATCCAGTTTCAGAGAGTCAAGGCATGCTTTTTCATTTATCATGGACAGTGTTAAAAGTTGTGCAGGTTCAGTGGGGCTTTATGTGGCAGTTGAATACCATTCCTTACATGTGCTTCCAGTGTGTTTCTTGTGGTATAACTGATTGGAAGCTGGTAAACTACTCTGTAGCTGGTGTGTAGAAAGGTTAGTTCTGTTGATGTTGGAATACAATGTCTAAAAATAAATGTGTCTTTCACAGATAGAAAAATGTAAAGTAATGGCATCTAAGAAGAAGCCCCTCTGGCTTGAGTTTAAATGTGCAGATCCAACAGCTCTATCAAATGAAACCATAGGCATAATCTTCAAACATGGAGATGACCTCCGTCAGGACATGCTTATTTTACAGGTATGGTAGCTACAATGTATAAAATGAATAATGTGAATATTTTAAAAACTTTTAAAATCGTTTTACTTTTCAGAAGTGTGTATACCTTATCTTTACTGTCCATATGAAATATAAGGTTGTCTTTCATTTTTAAACCATGTATGGCAAGGCTGACACCAAAATTGGATCTCCTTTCTTGTACTACAGTTTTTTATGTTACTGTGTTGTGGGTTAACCCCAGTGGGAAGGAGAAATAGGAAAGGAAGAGTAAAAGCAAGAAAACTTGTGGGTTAAGATAAAAATTGTTTAATAAGCAAAGGAGAAGTGGAAGAAGAGAGAAAGAAAACAAAACAAGTGATGCAAAGGCAGTCACTCACCACATCCCATGGGTAGACCAATGCCCAGCCAGTTCCTGCACAAAAGACAGTTACCCTACATAACCCCCTTCCTCTCTGTTTTGTTGCTGAGCGTGACATTATTCAGCATGGAATATTTCTTTGGTTGGTTTGGGTCATCTGCCTCCCAACCTCTTGTGCACCCCCAATCTATTCACAGTGGGGCAGAGTGAGAAACAGAGGCAGCCTTGACGGTGTGCAAACACTGTTCACCAACAGCTGGAACATCAGTGTGTTACCAGCATTGCTTTGGTCACCAACCTAAACCATAGCACCATACAAGCTGCTCTAAAGAAAATTAACTTCATCCCAGCCAGACCCAGTACATACTGTTATCCTGTTTTCTCCTGCCATGTGCCATACATACTTCACATTTCGGTGTTCCAGAGAAGGAATCTTACTTACTGCAAGCTGGCCTGTTTTTCTGATGAAGCATTTTTATCATTTATTTATGTAATGGGTGAAGTTACAAATGAAAAAAAAATCGGTAGGTGGCATTGCTCTAGTAATATTTCAGTGATTGTTCTGACAAACTGGTATGTTAGCACTTTCAGGGATATTTATGGGAAAAAATGGACATACTTGCTAATGTATTAAGTCTCAGCTCATGTAGAAATCATATGATATATTTATTAATGCTTTATAAAACAGTGGAGATTGCCTGGGCACAGGACAGATAAGGAAATATAAACCCTGGTTCTGTAACTTACAATCTTGAATGGCTGCACACTTTCTGTATTTATCTTTTAATCTGTAAAATAGGCAAGTAAGTTTAACCCCATCTCAGAAGTCTGGGCAGTGTTATTTGTGTGAGTAATAAATAATGTCCAAATAATTTGAAATTACTTAGTGTATATGTTTGTTCTTACTAGATTCTTCGAATTATGGAATCCATTTGGGAAGCAGAATCCTTGGACCTCTGTTTGTTACCGTATGGTTGTATTTCTACAGGGAACAAAATAGGTATGTGATCACACTTACTGTGATTAGAAATTTAAAATACCATAGTTACAGAAGTTGCGTTTAGAACTATTCCAGTATGCACTGTGGTCCTGAGATAAACAGCAGTCTATTGCACTTTCTGTGAGCAGCCTCAGTTGCGTCCTAGCAATGGTTTCTGCCCTTCTGATGGGTATTCTTCAACTGCTGCACTGGCTTCACTGACTGTGATTCCTGTGCAAGCCCAACTATTTGGGTCCTGCTGCAAGTTTCTCTTTAATAACAATACTTGGTATGAAAAGGCAGTGAAAGAGAGTGACTTATTCAAGATGTGTTTTAATGTGTTGATAAGAATAAAATAGAGAAAAGAGTTAAAAAAACATTTACCTTTTTTTCCTGACCTAAAGCTTCATACCCTACACTACGCAGAAGCAACAACATTACTCAACAGGATGCTCAGGCAATATTTCTCAGTGGGCATTAGTTCCTGCAGCACAGATGATCTATTTTCCAGAATTCATGGCGGGAGAAATGAAGTAGTTGCTTACAAAGCTTCTGGAGAACTGTGTGAGGGTGTGTAGAGCAACCTGATCACCTCTGGAAGAGTCCGGTTACATCCAGAAATGCCAAACTGATGTATAATTTATACAACTTGATGGCTCCAGACTGACACTTTGTGGTTGGATTTGCATGTATTACGTACCCTAGCGCATCCACATTGCACAGTTTCCTAGTATCAAGGTAGAATAATACAGAATTGACTGTAGAGTCAATTTTGCTGAGCAGTTCTTGAACAATTGGCTGGAGGAAAGCCTCCTCAGTGATGAAAAATTGGCCATGCCCAAATGAAGCTATTGTGCTGAAAAAAAATGCTTTGGCTGGTATAAACAGTGTGTCAGTGAGACAGATTAGCAAGTACAGCTCTGCCATTTACTTAAAGCTTGAACATGTGTAAAAATTAGCAAGTTTGTTAACTCCTTCATCGGTGTAGCTGGCAGTATGATAGTAATTGCATGGATTGGTAAAATAATGATAATATAAATTTTGCGATGTGTCTCCCATGATCTCCAGCTTTTTAGTTCTTTTTCAGCAATATATTTTGCTTTATGGATTGAAGAATAATGAACTGAGTCCCAGTAAAATTAGGAGCTCTTTTTAATATATATCTGTAATGTACTTCCTCTCTAAAATCCATTGCCGCAAAACTTTTATCATCCCTTCTTTTGACTTGAAGATATCTCAGCAATACAGAAAACCCTGACTCACTGATAAAATGCTTGGTAGTGTGACACAAAAGAGTTTCCTTTCTCCTAATGTCAGTGTTTTAAAATTAAATCATATAAATTGTATTGATAGAATTCTAATAATAAAGGAAATGGAATATTATATATCAAAATACTAATTAACTGTAAATATATGGAGGGTTGGTTTTTTTCCCCTCTCCTTTAGGTATGTTACAAAAACCTAATTTTTTAGGAGATTTTTAGGATTTAATTTAATTTTGTTTAAAATCATCTTAAGACAATGTAATGTATTGAAATAGTGGAGGAAGGTGGAGGAATTCTGCCAGTGATCCTAGCATTCTAATATTCAAGTTACATACTTCATTATTCTTTCATGAATTCTTAATTGACTCCCCATTCTTCTATCTCAAGGAAATAATTGTTTATTTTCCTATATGCATGGGGGAGATGTAAGAATTTAGCATCCTTTCAGCACCACAGTAGGGGCATGGTTAATCACATAAAGACTCCTGTTCAGTTTGCTGATAATACCTGCAGCCTAAATTAGTAATACCCAATGTGGGACACTTTGATGTAGAGCTTATGCTTGTTTGGAACAAAACCAAAGAGTAGTGGCATGCAAATATTCTTTCACAGTATTCGTATGTGGTCTTCTTCCATGCTTATTCTTCCCTCCCTCTTAGTATTTCCATGGAGATTGAGACAGTTTCTGTGTATAGACACAAGGACAGTACCCCATTCTACATTGAGCACAGGGAAATAGCCAGGTTTCTTATACCTGGGGCTGGCATTCTCTCCTGTGTAGAGCTTTCTTGGTCTGTTGAAGACACCTGCATTCAATGCAGTTTGCAATTTTGGAAACCTCCATCCTCTCCACTGCTTCTGCCAAACAGACCTCTGTAGGAGGAACTTTCTCTTCTATGTATCACTGGTAAAAGATCATACCTTATTCTCTCTTCCTTTGACATGGCCATATGTTCCCGGCTCTGCGAGGCAATTATCACTATGTTGCATCACTGCAAAATTTAAGAAGTTCAAGCTGGCACATAATATTGTAAGAGTCACGTGTTTTAGTACTGCAGAGCCCCCAAAACACATAGCGTAGTGCATTTACTGCTGCACTTCCTCCCAATTGAATACAGACCACCTACTCTTGGTAGGCATGTCTGTATTTAGAAGGATTCATCAGTAGAGCTATACTATTGCAGCACTTAACTTTTTTTTACCACAATACCTTTAAAGTATTTACTTGGGCAGAGTAAGCTGCACAACATCCTGCGTAGGTTTTATACCACTCTTTTGGCAGTGCAGTGGAGAATGATCAGTAAAGGGGTTTCATTAGCAGCTGCTTTAAAATCTGGGGATTTTTCACACTGCTAATCAATATAGCTATGCTGGAAGAAATTTTAAATGCAAGGGGAAGGAGAAGGTGCCTCCTGCAACAGCTCTGCTCCCTTGGAATCAAGGAGCTGTTGGCCGGTAGAGGGAGATTTGTGAGCACAGGCAGGGGAAGCTTTTTCAACAGCTGGAATGTGATCTGGAGTTCACTCTCAGAAGGAAAACAACAGCTTGACAAGCAAAGACCAAAATGCAGAGCTTTTTAATTTGGTGGTGTTGGTGGTGGGCGTTAGAGGTCATATTTCCACAACAGTTTTATTACAAACAAATCCAGGCCACTGTCAAGACAGAAGAAATACCTCCAGGGGGTATTCAGCCATGAATTCAGCCATGCGTGGAAGGCAGGGGCAGGAAGAGATTACTGTGTTCTTACTCTGTTACTGAAAAATTTGCACATAATTCAGTAATTGCAAAAGGGTAGGGCTGTGAATAGAAAGAAATTCATCCATTTCAGAGAGCGAGTCAAACTGAAACCGAATCAGAAACTGCTTTGAATCACTTTGGGGAGAAAAGGATATTTTTCTTTGCTTGCTTATCTTCGAGCTGGAGCTGAAGCCAGGCTTTTACCTAGAAGACACTGTTGAACTTGAACCAGAGGAAGAAAATATAGTATTTCCAGTTACAAATAAGTTCAACTAAAATCTGACCTTCCCCCATACAGGCATGCTCAGTACAAGGGCAGACTGCATTTGCTAGTCTTTGGCTACAGTGCAGAGTTGTGTTGCAGCCTCTGTTTCTGCTTTTCTCTCTAGCTTCCCCTTCATCACATGCTGTGTTAGTATGAACAGTACAAGTCCTTATTTCTGCACTGTATTGCTGTGACGTGCTGATTTGCCTTTGTGAGGATCTGTTCAGTTTAGGACCAACCTCTGGGCCCCAACAGCCAGAGCTTTCCACCACCAGTCCCACCACTATACCTCACTGTGTACTGGTATTTCTGAACCTTTCTGTGCATATGTACCCTTGAGCTTATATTGGATTTTCTGCAGGAGGGCCAGCTCTGTTCCTCTGCCACAGGTCTGGTAACACTTGCATCCCTAGGCTGCTGCAACGCTGCAGCCTGTCTTCAGCTCCTCAAATTTGTGAAGTTGGAGAGAAGCTGGTGGGAATGTGGCTGGTACCTGCGCTTCTGCAGGGGATCAGGGCAGGAGGTAGTTCCTGTCCTTGGGAAAAGGCTCATGCAGAGAGTCCCCAGTCATCATGTGATTCTTTCCATTTTAAAAGGTTTTACATTCTCATGGAGGAGTTTAGGATGCCAGACTAGTTACTGGTCTGGTTTCAGCTGGGAATGAACAAGAACCACTGTTGCTTATAAAATAAATTTCTGCTCACAACCTATGATGTTCTGCAGTTGATTTAAAACCCACATTTTAAAATTTAATTTTCCATTTTTTAATAAGCTTTGATTTAAATTTAATAATTTCTTCTAACTTCTTCCTTGGTTTCTCTAGGAATGATCGAAATTGTGAAAGATGCTACAACGATTGCCAAAATTCAACAGAGTACAGTTGGCAACACTGGTGCATTTAAGGATGAAATACTAAACCAGTGGCTCAAGGAAAGATGCATGATTGAAGAGAAGGTGAGTTCTTTGAATTTTTAAGTAGGATTTTCAAATGCACCCTACTAATTTAGAATCATGGAATTGTTTAGGTTGGAAAAGACCTTTAAGATCATCAAGTCCAACCATTAACCTAACACTGCCAAGTCCACCACTAAACCATGTCCCTAAGCACCACATCTACACATCTTTTAAAGACCTCCAGGGATGGGGACTCAACCACTTTCCCGGGCAGCCGGTTCCAGTGCTTGACAATCCTTTTGGTGAAGAAATTTTTCCTAATATCCAATCTAAACCTCCCCTGGTGCAAATTGAGGCCATTTCCTCTTGTCCTATCACTTGTTTCTTGGCAGAAGAGACCAACGCCCACCTCACTACAGCCTCCTTTCAGATAGTTGCAGAGAGCAATAAGGTCTCCCCTGAGCCTCCTTTTCTCCAAGCTAAACAATCCCAATTCCCTCTGCCGCTCCTCATAAGACCTGTGCTCTAGACCCTTCACCAGCTTCATTGCCCTTCTTTGGACATGGTCCAGCACCTCAATGTCTTTCTTGTAGTGAGGGGCCCAAAACTGAACACAGTGTTCGAGGTGCGGCCTCACCAGTGCCAAGTACAGGGGGACAATCACCTCCCTGCTCCTGCTGGCCACACTATTCCTGATACAAGCCAGGATGCTGTTGGCCTTCTTGGCCACCTGGGCACACTGCTGGCTCGTGTTCAGCCGGCTGTCTACCAACACCCACAGGTCCTTTTCAGCCAGGCAGCTTTCCAGCCACTCTTCCCCAAGCCTGTAGCGTTGCATGGGGTTGTTGTGACCCAAGTGCAGGACCTGGCACTTCACCTTGTTGAACCTCATACAATTGGTCTCGTCCCATTGATCCAGCCTGTCCATTTTTTTTCTTTTATTTTTTAAATTTGTGGTTTTACTTGAAGAGCTCTTTACAGTTTGTAGAAGGGAAAAAAAACCTGTGCCATGAAGTTGAATTTACTGGTCTGTACCCTCTGAACAGATTAGAAATGAAGTTAAACTCGATTTATTGCTAATTCCTTTAGATAATGAACTGGGTTCATATGATTTACATACAGTGTACCAACTAAACTTCCCTTTCCTGCAAGCATAGGGCTCATAAAATTGTGAATGCAAGTATTATTTGTAATTAAATTATTAAACTATGGAATGTATAACTAAACAGTAGATACCTGCAGAAACAACAGGTTGCATCAACACTTTGAATAAGTTTAAGTAATTTTTAGATCCTGTTTCTGAAAAGGTTTTAAAGCACAATTGAGAATTATGAAAAGTCCCAATTCTATTTGTTATAACAGTAATCAGTATTGAGGCTACAGGAACTGGCCAGTTAGGTCCATGGAAAGTAGTTCTTCTACACCCCTAATGGTGAGTGATTTTTAAAACCTTTCAACTGAAGGAAGTTTATTCCACTTCCGTCTCTCCTCTACTGCTGAAACATTACAGCCAGTGGTGGATACATCAATGTTAAAATTTTAGGTCAAAAAAACCTCCTTCTGTATCATGAACTCGACTATTATCATAAGTCACTTTGTGGTTTGGAAGCTGTACTGGGCCAGGTTAAACACTCCAGTTCCATGGTTATTAACAGTTAGGAAGCAGAAGAATATTCAGAACAGTTTAAAGCAATTGATGTTTTAGTTACTACAACGTTGACTCTTGGGTGGTTGCATGGGTTCAGTAAGGTCTACTCCTCTTCCTCTGGCAGAGTTGGCTCCTGCATTCTGTGGTACATTCTTCGGCAGTTTTTTTGCAATTGCCATGAATATTTCATTTACGTTCCTAGATGTTTTGGCAGACATCTCCATGAACAATAAGCTGTTGTCATCTGCGTAAGCCTGTGCTCCCTGGAAATCCAGAGCTCTCTTGTTAGCTACACCAGCTTTGTTTCCTTCTAAAGCTATTACAATGTTAGGACTTGTTTGTCACTGAAGTTCTTTGACCCAATTTTTCACTCTGGCAATAGGAGCACAGAGCCCATACGGTTGTGTTTGTGTTACTTACATGAGTATGAAAAATCCATTCATTTTCCCTGTACTCAGCTGCAGGTGTCTGTGAAAGAGCCTTTAGCATCCAGCTGGTAGCCAAGCTCCTGAGAAACAAGATGCTTTAGAAATTACTCCTTTGTCAGTGGTATTTAGAAGTGATACATGAGGAGCAGATTGAAAGGACATCTAAGAACACTGAAAGGCAGTGTGGTTTTAGAGGATTTAAACACAGGTTTGGGTACTCACGATTTCTTTGCTTAGGTAGGTCCACTGACCTACTAGATCTTTCGGCCAGCTTTTTTTCTCAGAAAGCATGGACAACTATATGCTTATTTTATTTGCACTAAGGGATAGCACCTGCTCGCACAGTACAGCAAGTGCAATGCAGGGCTGTGATCTTAATCTCTGCTGTGCAACAGTATATTTTATAAGACAGTTTGTCTAACTGTTGATAGATACATGTTGACAGAAAGGCATATGATTTTGAGAATGACTGAATTTAGTTTCTAGCATTGAAAGATTTAACATCTCTAAGATTTATTTTTAGTTTCAGGCAGCTGTGGAAAGATTTGTTTATTCTTGTGCTGGATACTGTGTGGCAACCTTTGTACTTGGAATAGGAGACAGGCACAATGACAACATTATGATTACAGAAACAGGTGAGTTATTTTTTGAGAATTTCATAGAAGTGGGGACTAGTCTATACTTCACTAGATTTTTCTTTCATTTTAATAAATAATGTATTTAACAATGAATGAAGAGACACAATCCAGTTCTGTCAGCATTGCTTGCAAGTTCAGGTCCTCCTGTGACATTGAAATGTATTGTCACCCCTTTTGGTCTTCATATTTTCGTTCTAGATATTTATCATTAATAATGCCATTCTTTTCCAAGGACGAGTTTGTTACAAAGTCATGAGGAATGTAAAACTAATTATTTCTAGTGTCTAGATCTAAGATTTAAAAGCCAAAATACTTTAAAAAGCAGACAGCTGTTCACCTGTCTGAAGTGTGGATGTGGTTCTGACAGTACTCAGTGGAACTATATCTGTGTCAGAATTCAGATGTTACCGGAGTATTTTGACTTCCGAGGAACATAATGGCTTTATATACCTTTGTAGAAAATCCTAGAAAGTAAGTGCACATGGAGTGTATTGGTTTTGCTACTGAAGTCTGTGGGATGGTTGCAATCCTCCTGAAAGAACTGCAATTTTTTTGTATTACAAACTTTGGGAATTATTTCTGTAGCTGCACATTGGTTCATCCCTAATTTTACTTACCTGTGGAAGCCCCAGAAAGAACAGTACCTATGGAGGAGTTTTATTTGGTCTAAGAAATTCATTTCCAGTTTCATGATCCTCTTGCTTCATAATTAGTCTTTACATAATGCTAAGAGACAGAAAATACTTCTGGGCTTAGTTAGAAGGCTGTATATTTAATATTAATCATATAGTTAAAGTTTTGCCAGTCGAGAGAAGAAGAAGGCTAGAGAGAAGTAGTACCCTGAAGGCAGAAATGAGCTAATTGAAGACTACAGTAAAAAAGTTCACCAGAAGTCCTTGAGGAAAAGAAGACAAAGAAATGCTTTAATTTCAACGTTACATATAATATAATACAATGTTAGTGCCCATTGGTAGAAGATGAGGGACAGGTCAGTAGAAAGGGAGACAGAGAAAGAAAGGTTATTCTGTTGTGGTCAGGAACAGGTTTGTCTTAGTTGTTTTGAGCAACAGAAGCCAGAAGGATGTCAGTCTGAGAGGTCTGCAGAGTGTCAGATTTGGTAGGTTGGGAGGACTCGGAAACTGGCTGAAATGCTGGAACATCTAAGGGCATTCCACCTACAGATCACTGTTAAGTATCATCTTACATAATTTGATGTTTTATCTTGTTTTATACATGTACCACTATTAGAAATCTATGTTTTTAAGTAACCATACTCCTTTATCCTTACATCTTGTCTGCCAGTGAAAGTAATAAAGTAATCTGAAGAGCAGCAGCACACTCCAGTCCTGTAGGTGTAGCAATCCTCAAAAGGGGAATTTTTCATCACTTTCCTGGGGATTGATACCCTACTGCAATGTCAAAGTTATCCAAAGGGTGACAATGCAAACTTACTCTGCACAGTACAGGGTGGTTTAGAAAGTGGTAATGCAGGTCTGTGAGGAAGAAGCATGTTCTAGCGAATGACATTAGCCAAGGAGCTGGATAGCACCAGAATCCCATGGGTATTTGAAACATAATCCACAAGCCTTTTCCATGTAGTGATGTGCTGGGAGCTGATTGTTACAGATCTGAGGCACAAGCTTTCCTTGGTTGATTTTTGAAAAGCTGTGAGTGTATGTTTAGAAAATACAGCAGTTCTGCCAGGTTTTTAACAACTGCCAAAGATAAATAAAAAGTAACTTTGCTAAGAGGACATAATTATATATTAAAAAAAAAAAAAAAAAAGAGATAAACCAGTCTTTTCTGCTGAACTAAAGATCGATCCTATGTACCCCCAAAAAAGAGGTTTTGGAATTATTGTGAATACAAGTAAGTGTTCTTGGCAGTTTGTTGTCTTTGAGCCTAACTGTGACTTCTTCTTCTCTTTATAAAGGTAACCTTTTCCATATTGATTTTGGCCATATTCTTGGGAATTATAAAAGCTTCCTTGGAATTAATAAGGAAAGAGTTCCTTTTGTGCTGACTCCAGATTTTCTGTTTGTCATGGGGACTTCAGGAAAGAAGACGAGTCTCCATTTCCATAAATTTCAGGTAAAGAGTAAATATCTAGCGGCAAATCAATTAAGCAATGTTTTTTTACCCTTTAAAATGAACATTAGTGCCTTAGTTTTCAAAGGTTTAGGCTCCTGGGTATTATGTTAATAAAATTTACTGAATTATAATACAATTCCAGGATGTTTTAGGCCCAACTAAGAGCAAAAATTATCTGTTGGATTACGGGAACTAAAATTCAAACATCCACAAAGCCACATTGAAAAGCAGTCCTTTCTTTGTTTCTTGTCTTGATTGAAAATACTTTGTAGAGGGCTTAAGTATTTATGCAATTAGGGGAGACTCATAGCACTAAGCAGAGCCTTCTGTGTAGCACGAGCAGGTGCGAGGCATTCCTCAGCTGGCTTTGCCAGGGTTATTCCCTCCTGATTCTGCCCTTGTGTTCTGGGGCTTGGACTACTGCATCTGAATAGAAATCTGCAGTGACCCTAAGCTATGTCAGATTCTGTTTTTGTGAAGGGGATGGACTTAATGCTCTCAAAGAAAAGAATGGTGTTAAAAGTCTATCCCGTTGCAGCTTCTAGTTGAAATTGAGCCCCTCTGAAACAGTCGTGATTTTTCAAGCTTGTGGAGGACCTGGGCGAGGAGGGAGCAAAGCAAAATGCTGTTTAGTATGTTTAATGAAATGGCTGAGAGCATGGGTGAGCAGAAGTAAATGGAGATCTGGGGTGTTATTCCTGTGCTCATCTTAAGGCACTTTAAATAAGTGCTGAATTTAGAAAGCAGGTTCCCTATAATATCAAAGTCTTCTCTGGAGTGTGAGTCGAAGCAAAAGCCTAACTTAGATGTTTTGGGTTCCCTGTGGATGAACCAGTCTCTCTGTCCTGGTCAGGAGTCTGGTTTTCTAACCTGAGTACCTAATTGAGGTTCTTACTGTTGGATAGTGAATGTGTCCCTTTGAACATACACGTGATTGTACAGCAAATAACGAGGCAGTTGTCATCCTTGAGCCCAGACTTCTGAAAATAACTGAAGAACCAGGTGCAATTTTTCAGTCTTTGTTTTGCACAAGGACTAGCTTTATCACGGTGCAGGTGTTTTGAAGGGAGCTTGTAGCTCAAGAGATTTAAGAGCAGGGTGGTTTTGCTATAGGGTGGCAATGCTGAGCCCATGCTCTCAGAGAAGCCTGTGAGCTGTGCTGCGTACAGGAAAGATGCTGTTGCCGCAGCTGTAAGCCATGTGCAAGTTTGGGGCTGAAACACCATTCTAGGGTATGTCGTTTCATAGAAGACCTCTGCTCTGGAAGCAGAAAATAGTTCAAAATATGAAAGCGTGCTAAGGGAGAATTGGAAGACTAGCAACCTGTTAGTGTCTGCAGTGAGGTAATGTGTTTGTATATATGGATCATCCAGCTTTTTGGAGAATATCTGACCTTTACTTCAGCAGCCCAAATACCAAAAGCAATAGGAGGTGATTTTGGTCTTAGCGTCTCTTCAGTGAGCCGTGCCTTCATCGTACAGTCCTGGGTTTGACTGAATACGCGTTTTGTTACTCTGGTACAAATTTCTAAATACTGCTACCATCCCACTAATGCAGATGGTTTAGGAATGCCGTGATAGTGCCAGTGTCATTTCTGCTAGTGTCATTAACCAGATGAAGGGCGATTAATGTGCTTTACCTTTGTGAGCTGTGACCGTGATATGTGACCTGGTCATTTTAAATGGGATGATTTAAGCACAGACAACAATAATACTGACCAAAAAAATGTAAGTTCATGTACAGTTCTGCTGCATTAGATACTGTTTATAAACTGCTATTCCAGTACATTAAAAGGCTTTTCTGTCTCAAACACCAATAAAAAGAAAGTTAAAATACTTGCATACAAGTAAAATAGTAATACAGAGCAAGATCTGCATCATATATTTTGCTGTAAAAAATATATATTTTAATTACATGGTCAGAGTACAAAAATAAACAGCATTATAGCTTCACTTTTCAACTGGCTGGTTTCATCATGTTTCCTAATATTGAGGGATTCATTCAGCGTGCCTGCTGACTCATCCATGTATTAATGGAAAAGTCTCAGCATTTATCCTTCATTAATTTTTAAGAGCATCTCTCATTAATTTGTATTTCAACTACATTAAAATAGGTTGTACTTTAGAGGAATCTTTTGGTTTTTACAGGCTTGGTGTTTTTAATATTTTGAAAAATACTTTTTGAAAAATGTTGTTTCTCTGTCATGTATTGGATACAGTCCATATGGATGTGTTAGCAGTAGCTCATATTGCAGGTGTCAGAGGAGGTTAATTAGACAAATAATTTTGACCGAAGTTCACTGCAGCAGAGTGTAGTTTGTTATTAGTGACGTTCTAAAGCTGTCAGTGGCCTGGCAACTTTTCTGTAACTAGCAATAAAGCTCATTCCTATTAGCTCTTAATCTAAATTTTGCTTCCCTTTTTGTTTGCATTCCTTATGATGGTTTAATGAAAATTAGAGGCCAGAGGTTATTAATGACATCACAGAAGTGCTTAATAGGAAGGAGTATTTGATGGTCTTTTGTCCTAATTGCAAAAATTTATTTAAGCGTGACTTAATCTGAGAAGACAAGTATTTTTCTGTTCCATCTATGAATTTTTCAGCTGCCTTAGTACTGTCCAGATTTCTCTTGCTGTAAGTGTCATATGTAGTGGCATTTCCTTTCCAGCCTTTGGCTGAAACCCGTGCAACTCTCTTACTCCTGTGTACACGCAACTTTTTCACTTCCTACTTGTAGAAACCCTTGAGAGTGCCTCATCTGAGATCTTCATAGTCTTTTGAGCTTTGTCCACCTACCTATTATTAGTTTGCCTAAAACTGTCTTTGCTAGTTTTAGCATTAACTTTTGAATGCCTTTTTATTCATTATATTTATTTAATTCATTATTTTTTCCTTACTCTGCTGACTTGATAATATAGAGATCTGTATTTTCAGTACTAATCAAATTCTTCTGTACCATGTTTACAGAATCTCATGTATTTGATTGTGAGATAAAGGTGACAGAAAGCAGAAGGGTGTACAATTAGTCACTGAAAAATACTTATTTGTATTTGTAGTATACTGTACAGGGAAGGGATGGCCTATATAACAGAACTTGGACACTTTATATTATAAAAATGCCTGACCTTTAGGATACTAATAGTTAGGACAGTTTCAAGCTCTCAAAATAATTATTGTCTGTTGGACAACGGGATTTTGGGTTCTCCTTAGCTCGTCTCATTTTGCCTATGGCTTTAGATCAGTCAGCAGCTTTCTTCTTAATCCCATGGTAAACATCTACATATCCTTGACACATACGTATGTGTTATTTTTCGTTCTTTCTGCCTCTCTCAGAAGTGTAAAAACTAGTTTTCTTTGAAGATGTTAATTGAAAACTCCATTCAGTTCCTGTCTGAATAAATAACTGTAACAGGCAGATACAGATTTTTTAAATCTTTTGAATTCCTGGGAGGACTGCCTTTGAGATGCAGTGATGCCAGGTTCTTGACTGCATTAATTGTTTTTCTCAGACACCCGCAGTAGTGAGATACATCATCCATAGAGAAATGTAAAACCTTCTTTGATACAACTGTAAAGACCTTTCATCTCTTTCAAGGGGAACAAAACACACACTAACTCTTGTGACAAGATTTCCCTGTTTGAAGTTGATAATACATAGGTAGAATTTCTTTTTTTTTAATTTTTTTCCCCTGGTGTTATGGAGAGAAACTAATCCCCGTGATAAGATGATGGTATTTTCTGTTGTAAATTTTGCTTTGACCATTGCAATTTATCTTCTGCTTCGCTAGAGCTAAACTAACATTAGAGTTCATAAGTATGATCTTATTTCAGGACAGAATTTGTTTGGAAACAGAGTGAAAGATTTAAGGGCCCAGGCAATAGGAAAAAATAAACCCTACAGACAGATCTTCAACATATCATCTTCCTTCCTTAGTATCTTCCTAACCTCTCTGGTTGGTTGTCCTGGTGTTGCTGACGTGAACAGTGATAGAAATTAAGATTGTTTGTGCACTTCTTACTGTTTCTAAGGAAGAAGAAAAACATACACCTTGTCAAAAATAAATGCTGTTCTAGAGGGCTGATGAGATTTGGTGGAACTTTACATGAAAATACTTGGATTTCTTAAAATTCTTTAATAAATTCATATACATTTGTGGAAAGGTTAAATTGCATATTTAATTGGGTAAAAATTAGCATTGCTTCAGCTTTGGTTTTAATAGCAACAACCTTCTTGGAAATATTTTTTGTCTTTTTACATTACTGCATTGCAGGCCCAATTTACCTTTCTAATATATGATTGATTTCTTCATCGCATTGTCTTCCTTAAGATGTTATTTCTAAAAGTAAATGAGTAATAAACTTAATATAAGAAATAATCATTTCAGTTTACGTATTAGTCACTTAGCATGAAATACTCTTTTAAAAAGCATTGCGTGTTTTTTCCAAGCTGCAGAAATTTAATTCTTCTAAAGGTTATGTGGTTAAGCACAAATTACTTATATATGGAAGTGAAAAAGCTATTAAAAAAAAAAATCTGTGGAATGCAGTATGACAGTACATAAACATAGAAGTCCTACAGCAAGACAGTGTGCCTGAAAACTAGAGCTGTCAGCTGGAAAAATTTCTCAGAATACCAAGCCTGAAAAATCTTCCCCATTAAATAAGCTGTCACCTCTGCAAAGTTAATAGACTTATATATAAAATGAAGAACAGTCCCCTGGAGGTGCTGCTTTATTCAGTATCACTTGCCAGCCATGGTCTTTAAATGGGAACATACCAATTGGAAAGGAAGACAATGAATTATTGCTGTCTCTTTTAACAGCCACAGAAAGAGATTATACGACAGGGAAATTAATTTGAAATTTTGGTGAAGCTAAGGTTTTATGCTTTAGCAATGAATATAATGTTATTAGAAAGAGCCTTGAGTTTGTACACCAAAACAGTACTTGTTGCCCCAAGGTGTGGTGATGAATGAAGTAATACCAAGCGACGGATGCAGACGTTCGCTTCACATTTCTGCTCAGGTGAACAGCTCTTTTGGGTCTCGCCTCTCTGACGTACTCGAGTGATTGACTAGCGTTGGTTAATGAGAGTCCTGTGAAATGCCTACAACCACCCCTCTCAGTTCACCTCATCAATTAACAAAAAATTATTCTCTCTTGTAGGACGTATGTGTGAAGGCTTATTTAGCTCTTCGACATCACACAAACCTGCTGATCATCTTGTTCTCCATGATGCTAATGACTGGAATGCCCCAATTAACCAGCAAAGAGGATATTGAATATATCCGGGATGCACTGACAGTAGGGAAAAGCGAAGAAGATGCCAAAAAGCATTTTCTTGATCAGATAGAGGTTTGCAGAGATAAGGGCTGGACTGTGCAATTTAACTGGTTTTTACATCTTGTGCTTGGAATCAAACAAGGAGTAGAAAAGCATTCTGCTTAATATTTTATGTAAATTAACTGTGGGTGTGAATAGGGGGTTAGTGGATCTACATGTTATTTATGAATTCTGAATAACTGAGCAGTCAAAATTGCCTTTACTTTGCTGGCAGCTTAAATGGATCTTCTAAAAAGGCAAGGACTTTTGCTCTGCCCCTCCAGAAGATCGTCCTGCAGTCAAGATTTTTTTTTTTTTTTAAATGTCTAATGGCACTTCAGGTTGCTTGATTCTTTTAAGTAGTTGCTTTGCTGATGTGGCCTGCATTTTTCTTGTTTTCTTTAGTAATAATTTCAGATAAATATGAAGGAGGAGCTTGAGTAAGATGATAACCTGCAAATTCAAATAGAAATCCCCTATGACATTACCTTAATTGTTCATGAGGGTCAAGCCCTTCAAAAGCAGAAGAATCTATTTAAAATCTATGGTTATATTGAAATCCCTGTAGGCAATTCACTTCTTTCTCAGGATGGCTTACACTCAAGTGTTCTTCCCCCACATCCTTCTCTCTTGTCCCTTCCTTAACACTTAGTCCTTGCTGGATTTTTAATATGTTGTCAGTAGAAAACAGCTCTACCACTGGAGGAAATCTCCTTACTATTACTGTGGCCTCCTGACATAAGACAACTGAGCTTGACTTTCCTGCCAGGAGAACTTCACAGTTATCCAGAAGTTCCTCGGGTTTGAACCTGAAATTCTGAGGGTTTCATTTTGGAAGTTTTTTTACTGGACTTTTTAATGGGGAATGTCCGTATTATATTACAGATTATATTCTTACTGTAAAGTTACTAAAATTCCACCTGTATAGTAAAAGCTTTGTAGAAAAAGCAATGGTACTTCCTTGTTCCTCAGAGAAAACTCCTTATGTAAGAGTAATTGAAATTTTACCAAATATTTGAGAAACCCAAAGTTATTTATTCTTTGGTGATATATTTTCAGGATATACCTAGAAGGAATTAAACGTAATTTTTGAAATTGTGTATATTTTGCTATTTATTTTTAAATTCCTTAAGAGACTGTACTACTGAAAAGGTATTTATGAAAGAAAAAAAATCCTTATCTTTAATTTCAATATTTAAATTTAAAAGAGGAAAAAATGGGCAGTGTTAAGTAGAATTTTAACTTCTCTACTGTAGGATGCCTGCAAATCATCAAGTCTGCCTGTGGTAGGAAAGGAAAAAAATACATAGCATGAATTAGTCTTTGACTTGAATTATTAGGGTATACATCCTGCTAACTGATTTTTACCAAAGAGAGGAGATGGCTTACAATACTGCTTTTTTGCACTTTTGCCTGTGTAATTTCTTCTTTCATTGTAGTGTTACATGGGTTTTACATTACATATAAATGATTAACTGAATTTTTTAATTCTGTTATCATTTGCTTTGATCATTTCACAGAACTGTTAAGATTTTAACTACTGCTACCACTGTTACTACTGTGTGTATTCTAGAAGGTTTTTTAATAAATGTACTGTAATTGCTGTCTCGGTTATGAGATATAGCCAATCTGTTCCTGAAATGCAGGTGTTTAATTGGTTACTGTGCACAACTATTTTTGATGTATATGGTAGACTCTAGTTAAGGAAATCTAAAAAGTTAAAATGTAGACTATTTTGTTGTTCTGTTATATTCTTACTCTGTGCAAGATAGATGCAAGACCATATAAAGACTAAAATATAAACTAAATGGTGAATATTGTCTGTAAAATTATATTTTTAGATTTGTATTTTATAGATTTGAAATAAATTGATATGTTGTATTCATTTGATAATCATTCGTGAATAAGCAGCTTAGCCCAAAATACATGTAAATATTTTTTATTCAGTTACTTAAAGACTGTGTAATCTCAGTAAGAAATCATATTCAAATCCCCACTCAGAGGAATTGTTTTAGTTCCGTATTAACTACTCTGTACGATGTCAGATATCTTAAATTTTAATAGTCTATAGTATTAGAATTGCAATTATTGTAATTGTAAAATGTGAATAGAGTATTAGCACTTCCTAAGAGCACTTTATTCATTCCTGGTTTGTTCTATAAAGAAAAATCTGAAGATTTTAGTAAGTCCCTAGTTTTAGAAAGTAAGTAAATCTACTGCTAAATTTAACTCCAGCATGGGGAAATGAATGCTAATCACAACTTCAAGGGAAATGGCACTCTTGAAGCAGCCTCCATTCGCAGAAAAAGGTCTACGAGAGATCTGCATCCAGAGGAAAGCAGTTTAGTCCTGCACTAAACTTAGACTGATGATTTTTATCAGCAGTTTACCATGTGCTATATTGAATTGTATAGAATGTTTGTTACAGACATCTGAAACACCTCTGCACTGAACTAATTAGCAGAGTTTTTCATTGCTTTCCTTGCCCGTGAAGCCTACGGTTGGGCTGCCTGGGCAGTGCTAAGCTGCCTTGTGTGTTCCTTTGAACACCCCCTCTGCGTCGGGCGCTGGGTGTGTGCCAGCCTGACTTCTGGGAGATCAAAAGTAGCTGCCAAATCTCCTTTTTACCCACAGAACACGCTATTAGGCAGCTTACCGGCACTTTATTTATAAATAGCTGTGCATTCATACAGCTGACCATCTGTTGCCTTTCCTGTGCCTCTGAAACCTCCATCCACAACTGACTTTGTGTTCTGGCAAGCCCTGACCCAAGGAAAAACAACGCAGAGGTGTAGTTTGAGGCAGTCCAGCTTCAAGGTGGAGTGGGATGGCTTTCGAGGTGAGGAGATGGGCACGAGCACACGGCTGCCCGTCCCAGTGCAGAATGCGTCCATCGCTTTCTGCAGCGGCGGCTGCGTACCCAAGGCCTTGAAAGCTGGAGCTTTAGCACAGCTGCCACTGCCAGAGCAGGAAGCTGAACCACAATTTCCTGAGTTTGGGCCAATGTCCTCCAGTGCATAAATGCACCAACCCTTCAGAATAGCTGGTTTATAAGGGCTATAAAACAGGAAATGTAAATTAGACACTAACCACATTTTTCACAGGCTCTAACGCAGCATGCAGAGAGAGAAAATTACTACATTTTCTGAGTAGGTCTCAATTATCATCCTTGTCTCTTGTTAGCCTTAAGATAACATTTTGAAAATTAGTTTTAAGGGCTACTTTTTCTTTAAGATGTATTATATTTTCTTGGTAGTCTAAATTCACGTTACTACTGCACCTAACAGTGGAAATTTGAATCTATTCTTAGAGTCGGTGCCTCAGACTGGGTTGTGACTTTACATATACTTTGGCTCCAGCAAGATCATCGAGATGTTGGTTAGCGATGCATGTGTCCCCAAGGCTCCAGCCTAATTACATGCCAGGACAGGAAGAGAAGTTGAAAGAGAGCTAAGGTGTACACTGTGATTATATTTAGATCTTCATTGAATACACTGGTTGCACTTGTTAGAGGTATTTAATCTATCATTAGCAGAATATTTAGCCTTATTTAACACATATTTAGCAGAATTTCCTCTAAAATGTGACCAATGATACAGAAATACAGATATGAACAACTGACTTGAGAAAAATATCAATGGAAATTGTAAGTCTTTTAGGGTATTTTTCATTATAAACCTTTTTTACAGTCTGCTAGCAGCATTCTGCAAATCTGCATGAGTAGTCCCAAGGATTATGTAGATTACAAACTCTGCTGATGATTTTGTAATGCAGTTTGCGTAAAGTAGTCTTGAAAATAAGAAATTACTAAAATTAAAACCTGGGATACCAAACTGTCTGCAGGGTCTGGTGGGCCCTTTGGGTATCCCAGTAACACTGAAGTATCTGAAAAACACTGATGTGCTTTCATGAATCTTCTGATTGCAATTTACACAACATATGTTGGAAACAGAACTCCAGAAATCACTTATTCTCCTGGACAGAAGTCTGCAGGAGGAGGTTCCTGCCATGCTCACCTCACTCCGCATTTTGGAGGTAGAATTGGCCAGAAAAAGAACTAATATATTTTTAAACTTTGTGGCACGTTTGCAGAAAATCAGATTCATGCTGGAGAAGAGAAAGCAGTTTGTCTGCAGTTACACTGTTAATAATAAGGACTAATCAAAGATACAAATGACCTGGTTATAACCATGTGAGGTTGGTACATCGTTATGTCATTAGAGAAAAGAGGCACTGGTGACCGGTTCTAGTATGATACACGGAGACGGTCAGAAGGACATAGCTTTTCCTGGCTTTTTGAGCATCAGCAGGTCTCTCATACCCAGCAAGAGAGAGGCTGGTGTCCTGCCTGTTGATAATGGGCAAGTGGGCTCTTGGCAGGAAAAACTCTTTCCTTCCTACCCCTGGGAGCGGGGGTTTGTTGTGTCAGAGGGTGCACGGCAGCACTTGACATGGCAAGAGCCCTCCACAGGCTGGGGATGGCAAGTAGGCAGTGTTGAGGAAAAGGTGTACCATTTCTCAGGTGATCTCCTGGGGATGCAAAAGAAGAGGCTGTCACTTTGGCAACAGCAGCAGCACAGTGCCAGAAACACATGCCAGTTAATTTTAGCTCACAAAAGAGACCTGCGTATGGCAGAAGTGCTATATCTAGTAAGTACGAGCACATCCCACGCTTCGGTGCAACCTCTCTGGTGTTCAGCGTTAAAAGTCACAGTTCGCAAGTGCTGGTCACGCTCTCAAAGCTGTAGTGTCTGTGGGCAGAGTTTACCGCCGATCCATTTATTAAGTGCATGAAGAAACAAATGGAAAATAATAATCTGTAGACAGCAGCATTTCTTGAAAAGATAAACATTGAGTAGAAACACAAAAAAAGGTCAAGTCTAATGTAACGAAGAATAACCAGGCAAGATCCCTGAAAGGAGAAAGAAAATAGAAATGTTAATGGCCCGTAGTACAAAACAGTTTTAAACCTACAGCTCAGACTTTGTACCAGATGCTCCTTTGCTTTTGAATATATCTTCCTTTATCGAGACTAACTAATTATCCTGCAAAAGGCTACGAGGACTATGGCTGTTTAATAACCCAAGAAATCTGCTGCCACAATGCAGTTCCATGATAAAGAGTTCATTAACAATTCAAGATATGGCCAGAGCAGAATGTTGCTCAGAATATTTACTGTTAAATTACCTGAGATTAAAAAAAAAAAAAATGCAAAGAAACAATTAGTCTTGTGCTTCTTCCCCAAATCAACCAGCAAGCATCTGGGATTGGCATTAAACTCATCACGTGGGGAAGTTATTTCCCATCATGATGGAAATGCATTTTTCTCTGAAGCATTTGGAGCTGGCCCCTGTCAGGGACAGGATGGCGGCCTGGACAGGCTCTGGCTCCGATGCAGGATGGCAGCTTTTCTGCTCAGCTGTCAAATGCCTGTGCACAAAAGGATCTTCGCGAGATAAACAGGTCTCCTCAGGAAATGCTCTCCCTCCAGCCAAAGTTATCCTTCATTTTGATGAAGTTCATGACAGCATCTCTGTTTTACAAACCTGCTTCTTTCCCACAGAATATGATGTATTTTCCAAACCTTATAAACCAGTAATTCTGCCTGCCTGGAGAGAAAAATGCCCAGAGATCTCAGTAACTTTAAAGCAGTCTGAAACTGAAACACTCTAGGCAGGGACCTTTCAATTCAAGGTGATGCCTCATGCAAAGGCAGGCAATTATTCTTCATGCCACCACAGACCTTGAGTTCTAGGGACATGCTAATTACTAACCAGCGTCATTTCTCTGAGGGCCATCTTTGGGAATCTGTCGTTGCAACAGCACACCAAAGTGAGGGCGAAGAGTGGCTTCTAACAAGACCAGAGACTGACACCAGCTTTGTGGGGAGTAGGTGGCCATTGGGTGCAGCTGCATCTTTCCCAGGGCAACGGGGACCCGGTGGCAGCAGCCCTGGTAAAAATGGGTGTAGAAGTCAGGGTTCAAGTGCCAGGATGAGCTGCGTGCTCTGGGGCTTCAAGGCAAGGGTAAGCATGTCGCACCAAAGGCCGGCCCAAAAGCCATTTGATGACAGATTCTGCCGCCATCGCTCAGCTGTTCTGAAAAAGGAAAGGCAGCCCCCCTGACCCTCCGTCTGAGGAGGGACCGGCACCGCTCACCCCCTCGAGGGCTCCAAGTGCAGTGCCAGCACCACCAGCATGGTGTAGACCTCAGCAGATAAGGTACATTACTGAAAAGCCCCGTTCGTGGGATTCATGCAACTGCTGTGCAGAACTGTAGTTTGTTAACTCAGTGTTAGTTAAGTGTCCCTCTTGGGGATTTAGGGAATGCATCCCTTGGAAGACTTTTTCCTAAAGTCTCATTTATTCCCACTATTCTCCATTTCTTATTCTCCCCTTGCTTTCTTCTGTAAAAGCTAACATGAGATCTTCAGAGATTAGCATGTGCTTAAAAATCCTTATTTATCCTTATATAAAAGCTTGTTTAGTTCACCGTGTCCTCTGGAGTTCCGTATTCCCACAAGCCATCTAAACACAAAGAACATATAGCGTTAGGATTTTAAAAAAGAGCAAGAGGACTGTTTTCACAATGTTGCTCGCACCAGAAGAAAGGAACCAACTGTCTTCAAGGGGGATGAAACACAAGACCCTCACCCCAAACTGGAGATGAAAAAAACCCCTAACTCATCAAGTGTATTTGTGGAGTATTGACTTTTTTAGCTCCCTTCTCTTCCTCTGTCCCTGTGTGTACATGCAATTGTCTTATTCTGAAAAGCCAGCTGTGGATGGGCACATAAATACACGCCTTTCCATGGCTGCTCCGATGGTTTCTCCTCTAACGCTCCATCACCCCTCCAAGAAGCCGACCAAAATTCATTCCCTGCTCTCTCCTAATTCTCTGTTGGACTGCTTTCCCACAGGGCCCCATATTCCTTTTGTATTATCGGGCCTACAAAGTGCATCTGGAAAAAGAACAATGAACATCCAAGAAAAGTAAAGCGTTCTTCTTCTACCTTGTGTTTCTCAATAAAGATTTACATGAGCTGCAGAGATCTCTGTGTGAAGGAATGTTTTTACGACATCAGCCACCCACATAAATGCTGGGAAAATCCCAACCTATGCAGAGCAATCTTTAGTTTAATGGAAAACTTATCCTCATAGTCCTTAAGAACTGGTATTACCAGGACTATCAAATGAGAGTAAATACATCAGCATCTTCGCCCCAGTTCCTCAGTTCTGTTCTCTTGTTGCTGTTGCTTGGACCTCAAAATCTAAAACCAGAATAGACTCTCCACTTCTTATAGCCAGGAAATTCACAGCTGAATGTTAGCAAAAGAACCAAGTGTCAAAAATACAGGTAACTAGAGGTGCTGTCAACACCTGCACTGGCAGGGACTTGCTAAAAATTCTCCTGACTGTGAATCCCTTTAGGAAAGGAATCTAACAGCAAAAGAAATCAGGAAAATCTGTGCATATATGCTTCAAGGTGCGAAGCAGTGGAAGACCAAGCTTTCCCCAGGTGTAATGCTCTGTATTCACCCTCCTGACTACTATTATCAATAGCCTGAAGGTGGAAAAGAAACTTTATAGTGAATACACATTTGACTGGAAAAGTGGAGAAATCTTAATGCAGTTAGTGCAGTAGTAACAGAAATGCAGCCCTTCTCCAGGATGGCCAAGATTCAAAAAAAGCAATAATGTGGGACCACCACAGCCTAATTATCCCAGCTGGTATCATATATGCACCCTATACAAAACTGTGGTCAGTCTAGCTGGTGGCATCAGCGACAGGATCTGCTGAGAAGCAAGTTAACTCTTTCAGTATACCTCATAAAGCAATACTTCAGAGAGAGCCCTTTAGTATATCATCTTCACAAGAGAGAGGCCAGTAAAAAGATACATGGAAGAGTCTTTACCATAATTTCAATATCCTGATTTACAACATCATCAAAGATAAAACAGAAGCAATATCTATTAGTATTATTAACAAGATCAAGAGGATATAACCTGAAACTGAATCACAGGGAAGCAATTAAAAGCACCATTTTGTCAAAAAGACGTGGAAACCACACTACAGACGGGAACAACCTGCCAGGATTTGTTTGAATACAGCAGATATCACACAGTTCACAGCAAGACCTCCCAAAAACTTAAAGGATACCACAACCCTTGAAACACAATTTAAACACCACTAGAAGTAGACAACTTGCTGGCACCAGTGAGAACAGCAGTGTTACAGAGAGAAGCTCCATGAGTGTAG
The DNA here is from genome assembly GCF_030463565.1 of Pelecanus crispus. Taxonomy (NCBI): domain Eukaryota; kingdom Metazoa; phylum Chordata; class Aves; order Pelecaniformes; family Pelecanidae; genus Pelecanus; species Pelecanus crispus. Next base: position 16,331,871 of record NC_134643.1, read on the forward strand.
ACAAAGGCACAAACATCCATATAGCAACGTTTCCGTTCAAACTGGGAAAGGAAATCTTTGTAGATGTCAGAATTTTCAGAAATCCACAAAGGGCATGATTTAAAAGACATAAAAGCATGGCATGAAAATACATAGAAGTCCAGAAGGAAAAATGCCATGATAGAAGGCTGAAAAAAACCCCCAACATTTGGAGAACCACAAACAGATAATTCCCCCAAACCGCTCAGTGCCTACGAGAAATGAAGATAAAATGAGACCAATGAGACAATAAATCTTTTAGGACAATCAGTCCTTTAGGACAATTTAGGAAATCTAGTTAACTTGCAGAACTACAAAGTATTCTTGGCTGCCAAAGACTTTTGGAAGGGAGAAACAAAGTTAACTCTGGAGTATGGACTGCAGAAACAGAGTACGTAGTCATTACAACTAAAATACCTCAATGGCTCTGAAAAAGATACTCAAGAGACCTCTCAGAATGGTACATACAGGGAAAGATGGGCTGTGCACTTCCCCAGCAAGAATGATCAAAAATAGACCATTTCCTTCCTTCAAAACACCAGAACCAGAACTCAAGTAGCTTGACGGCAATGCCCGGTGCACCCAACAGAGCACAGCAGGAGTTGGCAGCTGCTCTTTCTTAACTCAGAGGAAACCATTACCTGCTGATAGCTGATTACTATGGTAATTTTTCAAGCTCAATCAAACAACATGGGAGCCAACAATATAGCAAATCAGGCTGTGACAGAGCCCTGTGAAGCTCCTGGGCTGTGAGGGGAGAGGTGTACAATGCAAGAAACTTTGATCTTCAATACATTTTCACATCCACGTATCCCACTTAGTCTCTACAAATTGCTGGGAGCAAGATGTGTCTTGTTAATTTGCTGTGTACTTTTTCCTAAACCCTATGGTTTCCAAAGCCTTACACCAAGCTAAAGCAACCGTCTGGCATAGAATGGGTGAGTGTAGGAAGCCTAATGTTAGTACCAAGCCCAGTGGAGAATCCAGCCCCTGCACATGGGCTGTACTGGTGTCACTCAAGCCCTGGCTGCCTGGTTGAGAAACCAACCTGGAAAACGCTTTTCTGGCACTCTTACCAACACCTAACTTTAACACACAGCGACTTGTTGAAATGAGTATGAGTAAGTGCAAGAAATAAAAGGAAGGTGCTATCTGCCACTAGGCTTCAAAATTTTGCAGCAGGATCTAGTCCAGGAATTCATCTGTGCTCAATGGTTTTCTTGATTAAAAAGGCCTGTAAAGAAGGGACAGCTGGCAGTGGAGATGCAATAGGACAAGTTCTTGCTAGAGTCTGCTTTCAGTTCAAATGACAGCAAGGCCCTGAAAGGTGAGAGCTGGGCTGAAATTCCCCTGCTGTCACTTAGTTTCTTGACTGTTTTGCCCAAATAAAAGCATATTTTCCTTAATGCTGACCAAGAAGTCTGTAAGGAAAACATCAGAACTGTTCCTCTAAAAGTAGGAGTGTGCATTAGCTTACTCTTGAGTGCTTACCCTCCAACAACTGGTTTGTGGCTTGCACTTTTCTTAATGCTACTTCATTCACGGAAAAAGGGCTCCATTGGAAGATGCAAGCAAATACCTTCCTGGCAGATAAGTGTTTGCTAGATAAGGGATCCACAGTGAATTTATTCACGTAATAGTCAACAAAAATCATCTGAGGGATGTTACAGATCTGTACAGGATGGATGTTTCAGACGTGCACAACCTGCTCTCCATATTATTCTTGGCCCAATGGACAGAAAGCTGAGAAAGATACAAAAATAGTCAATCAACTACTAATCAAAGCAAATGAAGGTTGTCAAGACCTTCCCTCAGTTTGCTGAACTACTGAAAATAAGCAAAAGCTGTGAGGTGTTTCTAATGCCAAGAGTTATTAATCAACATTTGTTCACTGGAAGATGAGCTAGAAATCCTACTATGATAAAAAGTGTCAAATCACATAAAACTTCCCCAAGAAATGTCAGTATTGTGACAAGAAGCCTACGAAGATGATCTGTCCTCACAGTAATTAAATCAGCAGAACAACCTAATTTTTATGCCCACAGAAGGGACATACAGGGAAAAAGGAAACTCCTTGCTCTCAGTTGTGCAATATGCTGCCAGCAATACTGAAACAGCAAATGAAGAGAAAATGCATGCAATATTAGCAAGCCCCAGGAACCTCCTATTCAGCATATAGAAGAGAAACCTCCAATAAAGTCAACCCAAGCACAGCTGATTTTTCATGTTTTGGCTATACCTACAAGAACCAAAAGCAACACTTGCTTCAGATGGAAGGGAAGATTTAAATGCCCAAGTGAACGATTATGGTATATTTTGAGAATGTTCTTAAGAATACCTCCAAAATTCCTTTGCTTATGAGAATGTGTGGCAAGACACAAGCAAATAGTCGTATGGATTTTTCAAGCAAGGAAGAGGAAATCAGAGTCCTCCTTAACCTTTTTTTCATGTGCCTTGAGCTGAGTTGTTGTGAACAGAGCATGTGTTTGAAAAGTTTTGTTAATAAAAAGTCTGTTTAGTCTAGCTCATCCCAGATGGGTCTCCATTCCTTCACACAGCCTAAATAAAGGCAATAAAATAATGTTTACATTGGGATATTTGCCTTTTTTTTTCCTCAAGAGGTAATTTCTTTCACACTCTTGCTAATACTGCTATATATGCAAAGCTTAAGTATAGAGTAAATTTCCAGTTGAAAATGTAACTTAAATACAAAGAGTAGATAACCAAGACCATCATTCCTATAGGCATGGCCTTCTGGGAGAAGGAACCTCGGATGCTCTTGTTCAAGACCAGATGTCCCTGTGGCAAATTTGTGGTAGAAATAAGATAAATAAGAAATAAGATAACCCCATGGTATTGCTCCACTTCTTTGGGACGTTTCTGACGTTGCTGTTTCACAAGGGGAAAGAACAGAGGAGGTGAAATTCCCACAGTGAGCGTCAGGGCTCATATTGCATTTGATCTCAGGAGCTTTTTGAATTGCACGTAGGCCACATGCCCATTGAAGGTGACAGGCAAAGAGGGGTTTTATGAGAACAGCTGCTACTGCTCTCTGGATCTCTGCTCTCAGCACATCTGGGAGCATATGTGCTTTAGGTAGCCAGGACAGCACGAGTCACCAGGGTAGAACAAGTAGAGCAAAGTTTGGGGTACCAAGCTGTATATCAAAATAGCCAGTTTTGTAGGAATCCCAATGCCAAATCACAGTAAATGAGCTCTAGTTCAAGCTGCAACACTTCAGGCCTGGGCTTGGGAGCAGGATGTACTGTACCCAGAGAAAATAGGAACAAGAAGATTCAGAGCTGAAAATTCAAAGTCCAATTCAACCATGTCTTCTTCAGCTCTTGGAAAACAGCATCGGTAAATCTCTAGTTGCATCATCATGACAATTTTCACAGCTTGTTGGCTAAACAGTACCAGTACTAAATATAGGCCTCTTTGGCATGCCAGCAGGAGCTTGCCAAACATGAAGGAGAGCAATTTGTCCTTCCTGAGAAGACACATGCCACCATCAGGCATATGGTACCAAGCCAGAAACAATTCGCCCCAGAATGGCAAACAGCCCACTACTGGCCTCAGCCTGATGTATTCCCATACTGCCATGTTATCATACTTAAAACATGGAGGATAATTAGGACATTTCAGGGCAGTATTTTTTTTCCAGGTAAGAGTCACTCTTGTAAGAGAACTCACTGAAGTGTTTTAACTGAAGTTAAAAACTAATGTCATCGTTTAAAAAAACAGGGAGTAATCTGGTGAATCTTCACACCACGTTTTAAGGTCCTAAACCCACAAATGAGACTGCTCCACCTCCAGCTACTTTTACTATATAAATTGGTATGTACTAACCTGATCTCCTTCTATGACCTGGTGACCCGCCTGGTAGATGATGGAAAGGCTGTGGATGTCATCTACCTCGACTTTAGCAAAGCTTTTGACACCGTCTCGCATAATATCCTCCTCGGGAAGCTGGCAGCTCACGGCTTAGACAGGCATACTCTTCGCTGGGTAAAGAACTGGTTGGGTGGCCGAGCCCAGAGAGTAGTGATAAATGGTGTTAAGTCCAGTTGGCGGCCGGTCACGACCGGTGTTCCCCAGGGCTCTGTTTTAGGGCCAGTCCTGTTCAATATCTTTATCAATGATCTGGATGAGGGGATCGAGTGCACCCTCAGTAAGTTTGCAGACGACACCAAATTGGGTGGGAGTGTCGATCTGCTGGAGGGTAGGATGGCCCTGCAGAGGGACCTGGACAGACTGGATCGATGGGCCGTGGCCAACTGTATGAGGTTCAACAAGGCCAAGTGCCGGGTCCTGCACTTCGGTCACAACAACCCCATGCAACGCTACAGGCTTGGGGAGGAGTGGCTGGAAAGCTGCCTGGCCGAAAAGGACCTGGGGGTGTTAGTAGATAGCCGGCTGAACATGAGCCAGCAGTGTGCCCAGGTGGCCAAGAAGGCCAACAGCATCCTGGCTTGTATCAGGAATGCTGTGGCCAGCAGGAGCAGGGAGGTGATTGTCCCCCTGTACTCGGCGCTGGTGAGGCCGCACCTGGAATACTGTGTCCAGTTTTGGGCCCCTCAATACAAGAAAGACATTGAGGTGCTGGAGCGTGTTCAGAGGCGGGCAACGAAGCTGGTGAAGGGTCTGGAGAACAAGTCTTATGAGGAGCGGCTGAGGGAACTGGGGTTGTTTAGCCTGGAAAAGAGGAGGCTGAGGGGAGACCTTATCGCTCTCTACAGCTACCTGAAAGGAGGTTGTAGTGAGGTGGGTGTTGGTCTCTTCTCCCAAGTAGCTAGCGATAGGACAAGAGGAAATGGGCTCAAGCTGCGCCAGGGGAGGTTTAGGCTGGAAATTAGGAAAAATTTCTTTACGGAAAGGGTGGTCAGGCATTGGAACAGGCTGCCCAGAGAGGTGGTGGAGTCACCATCCCTGGAGGCGTTTAAAAAACGGGTAGATGTGGCACTTCGGGATATGGTTTAGTCTGGTCTACCCTTGATTAGTCTAGAGTGGGCTTGGTAGTGTAGGTTAATGGTTGGACTAGATGATCTTAAAGGTCTTTTCCAACCTAGATGATTCTATGATTCTATGATTCTAAGCTCTGTGACAAACAGATTGTCACAGCTGTCAGAGTGGGTCACAGAGAAATGAGATGCATTTGAGAGGGAATTGGCTTACCCTTTAAAGAACAGGCCTGCAAATAAACAATGAACTGTGGAAGACCTACTTAATGTAATATATGGGTTTACTTTGCTCAGAAAATGAGCTAATCCTGGGGAAAATAAACCCAAAACTTCTTTGTGAATCTCTTCTGACGTATTGTATCCTCGTAAACTCAGACAGTCTGGTCCAGTTTTTAGTAGCTGAGTCCAAGAACAGGTCTTTAAACTAACAACGTCCAAGAACAGACTTTAAACTAGTACAAAAACATGACATTGCCATTTTTTGCAGGACCCCTGAAAAGTTTTCCCCCAAGAAAACTAATCAGTTGCAGTCTTACACTGGAAATGGATTATTTACAAAAATACTTCTGAGAAATAAAACGGTAGACTTTCATCCAACAGTGAAAGCTGTTCAGGCACAAAGGTCCATAGGCACACATCTACTTACAAGATCATTGCCTAGAACAACAGAGGAAACCACTGAGATCCGGAGAAGGTAATTGTTCTGTTATTCCAAATACAACAAATATGCTCAGAGATAACCAGAAGTAAGGAAGGGAATCAGCATTGACTAAAAGTAGGTCTATTCATACATAAGGGGAAGATAGAGTTTCCCACGTAAGGAGCTATACTAGATATGTTCAAAGAACCATTTCTTCCAGTTGAAAAGGTTAAACCAGGTGCACTGGAACAACAGAAAGCATTTTTGTATTGCCCATTAACTTCTCCATGAGGGAACCACCAAGATGTGCTAAGCAAAGAGCTTTGTGCTGGAGGATTTTTTTTCATTTCCAACCTAGAGCTAGGGAGTATCTGCCACAAACAACAGGTAAGAAGCAAGTTAGGAAGTTAATTAATTATTCATGGAATCGTCATTTTTCAGAGAGAAAATCAGAAATGTCACAAAAGGAGCAAAGGGCAATGGGGCTAGCAATTCAAAAGTTTAGATGCCCTTTTGCAGGCTGAGAACTACTAGTTGCAATTACATTAGCTGTGATGTTTTGAAGGATTCAGAATTATGGACCTTCCTCTGTGGTAAATGCCTTTTGCTACAAATGGCTTTGAAACTGGCCAGGTGTGGCAGAGTCCAGGGTCTGGTCACACCAACTGGCCTGTCCTTGAATCCTGGAAGTGGGGTGCTGCCTTTTCTAGTAAACTTAATTTGAAGATCAGCTTAGAGGTGCTCAGAACTGGAGAAGGTGGTGCTCCAGGTAGAAAAGGACCAGAGAAGAGAAGATTTATGGGTTTGGGAGATTTTTTTCCCCCTTCACTTGGAGTAGTGAAAGAAGAGATGGAGTTCTGCGGCCTATTTCAATATTCTTTAATCACTGTTGAGCTGTGAGTAATGTTCCCCTTTAAAACCTCCTTGACACATACTCTGGTACTTAGCTGAGTGCTCTTTGTCTGGAAAACAGCTATTAGGCACTCACCCTTATCTTAAGAGTCAGACAATCAGTATTGTGGTGTTGTAATATGTTCATTCTCTTTAGGTTTAATATGTACAAGCTGGATTGCTTGGAATAAAAGTGGCTTTTCTGTCCTACTGTGTCAGGAAATAAAGATATTTCTGCCATATAATACTTTTTTTCCCAAGGATAAGGTCATCTTACTGTGCCAAGGAAACTCTTTCTAAGGCCACAGAATGAATTCCAAAAATGCACTGATTTTTATTTATGTAAACACATAGTTTTCAAGTTTTCTGTCTAGCCCAAGGCATTGTTAATATTGACATGAATACATACTTGGGTTCCAAACAGGCCTGCAATCACTGTAGCTCATCTATATTAAATATAGAAAACTCTAAAAAACCCCCAATTGTTAAGACATCACTGAAGTCTAACCACTTAGCAGGAGGTTCTCTTCTGTTTTCAAAACAGATTTCCAGTGGGTTTCGGCTGTGGGCACTTCTTTAAAAATCACAGTTTTGTACACTCCTTGTCCTGTTTCATCGGAGAGTGAATAATCTTTTCCATGTTTGAGCTATTACCATTTTAGTAAAGGAGCTCAGCCTCATTTTGTAATTTCTGCTGGGTGAGTAATTCCTCCTCACCCGAGTAGTCCCATTGAGTTTCCATTTGAGCAAGAACTTGCAAGATCAGGACCTTTCACCCTCAGCACTGCCCCTTTTTAGAGTGTAACTATTTTTATTCTCCAGCTTCCAGGCATAGAAATGTTGACTTCTAAACTGAGGAATGCCAATGGTTGAGACACAAAAAGAAAATAAAAGCCATTAATTAAATTACATTGGATTTTTTCAAGACATCGTACTTTTAAGCAAGGATTTGTTTACACAATGGAGTAATTTTAAAATATCTACATATTTTTAAAGTTAAAATCTTAAATGCTGCACATGTTTAAAATGAAATAATGTTTAATGCTTTACTAAGTAGCAGATATTTTAAAATAGTAGATATTTTAGTAGTAGGTATTTCAAAAAAAATTCTAGCACTTATTAGTCTGTCTCCAATAAAACATGCTCTTCCATAAATATTTAGAAGAACTCTTCTTACTTTTCCATATATTTACAAGCAGAAATTAAACCCTTCCAGGGACAAAATCCTTACCTGCTCCTTAAAACAACTTGGGTAGATGTTAATCTGTACTTATCTGTAAGGAAAATATGGAGGCCAGTCACCAGTGACGTACCCCAGGGGGTCACCCTGTACTAGGATGCATCTATGTGACCTGGACAGTAGGACAGAGTGCACCCTCGGCAAGTTTGCAGAAGATGCAATGCTGGGAGAAGTGGTTGACACACCACATGGCTGTGCTGCCATTCAGCGGGACCTTGACAGGATGAAGGCTCTCCAGCACGAGAGAGACATGCAGATACCACGGTGAGTCCAGCCCAGGGCCACTACCATTGATTAAGGGCTTGTAGCATCTGGCATACAAGGAGAGGCTGAGAGAGCTGGGACTGCTCAGCCTGGAGATGGTGCCAGACTGTTCAGCGGTGCCCAGTGACAGCGCAAGAGGCAACAGGCAGGACTGAAATACGCAATCTGGACAATCTCCGGAGGTGCCTGCCAGCCTCAGCCCCCTGTGATTTTTCTCTGTACTTTAAAGACTATGAGACATTGTTCTTACCTCTTTTTCACCTCTGATTAAGTTACCATTTCACAGGATAAAGTAGCATGAATCCTGTAGGACCTGACCCCAACATCTTCTGTAGTGGGCACCAGCTTTCAAGCAACTTCAGTGAGCTCTGTAGCGGTTCTGCACATGATGCACTGAAACACTGACAGGACATGAAAAGTTTTCACTGCTTGTGAAATGTAGCCATAATCAAAGCCCGCTGTTTGCTGTGAATGCAAATCATTTTTACTATGATACAGTCAATACTGGGTCCGTGCTGCCCTCCATCATTTAGGAGTGTTGTGCCATTTTCATGGCAGAAAGGAGTATTCCCAGCTCTGTACCAAAGCTTCCCCTCACAAAAGGAGGGCTGCCTGGGGAGGCAGAAGCCTGCAGTGCTGCACTCCCCTTGCTTGCTGACTTTCACTGAGAGCATCTCCACTGTCCAAAGTTCACTGCTCTTACTCTGGTGATCAAACACTGAAAATCTCAGTTGCTAAGAAACCCAAATTTACTTGGCAACTGGGCACATTAGAGCCCAGGACATGATAAGTTGCAGTTCTCCAGGATGGCCCCTGCCAGGATACGATGCCTTTTAGTGCCAGGAGAGCCAGTACACTGCTGTCTGCCTGTCCTGGTCTGCCCTCCCTCACCATTCTTTTCCTCCTGTCTTGTCATCCAGCTGGGCCGATGTTGAGCAGGGAACAGTGCTGCCCGCACCAGATATATACACACAGAGGTGCAGGTAGAGAAGAGGTCTGCAAGGACTCAGCCCTTCCTCCTGGTCTGTTATGGTGCTCCCTTCTCTCTGCATCTGTGTTGAAAGGGCAAGAAAGAGGGGCAAGAAATGGTAGAGACTCACAGAGAGCTGTCTCACTTCTGGGAGCACACACCAGATTTGCAGATGTGCCTGATCCGGACCTTCCCAGGACAGGTGAGGAGACCAGTGCAATCCCAGCCTATGTTCCTTCCCTCCCACCCCAGCTGCAGTCATGACTGGGCTTCTCCATGAATCTTAGTCCATGCAAAATTGATTCCATGGGGAGGACTATAAAACTAGGTTAGCACTTTCTGGATTAAGGAAAAGATCTCAGCCTGGTGACTATCACTTTGGAAGCTAGCCAAGGCAGCAGTGTGGCACTGATCACACACTGAGAAGCTCTCTGTGCTCTCCAAAATCATTATCCTATTCTGCAATAAGGATTAGACCAGCTGGACCTTGCTGCTAGCTCCCACAGGACAATCTGGCTGCCTAACATTAGTAAAACAGGATATCCACTGCCTGAATCTTTCTCTTCTATTCTTGTTCAGGGAATCTGTGAAGCATCCATATTGCAGTCTTTCCAGCCGCACCTTGACATTTTTGAGAAGGATAAAAAGCTGAGGACTGACTTTGAAAAATGACTGGTCCTGCCAGGGCTATGGTTGGTCAAAGGGAATTTTCTCACCCAAAGATCCCCACACTTCTGTGCCTGCATTCCTGCTGCATTCTTTCTTCATCACCTTCAGAAAAAAAATGACCAAAACAAGCATCTAATTATTGCAGACCACCGAAGACAGAAAGATGCTCCATAAGTGTTTCTTACCTTTCAAAGTGACTGTTCTGGGGCAATTTCACTCCCCTTTCATTCTTACGGAAAAGGCAGACAGGCTATGTTTTGAAGTCTCTGCTAGTGTTTCCACCCCAGTGGCCTGTCCTAGGACCCTTTAGAGTGGGGCTACCAGGAGAGACGTGGATCTTTCAAACACATGCACTCAGGAGACAGAAGGGACATGATTTTGAGAAGCATGCAGATCCATATGGACTTGGGAAGCTGTGCTGTCTGCACAGACACATTTGAGCTCAGACGTGCTAGGATGCCTTAGCTGATTGCTCGTGACAATCTATACGAACTGTGTGAAAAAAAACTTGTCTTATTCTCAGAGCCAGGTCTCTTAATAAGCACCACCTCTTGAGGTGTTCAGAGCCCAAAACTTAGAAATATCTGACAGGCCAGAGATGTTAGCAGGGATAAGCCTACAAGCCCTTGCAGCTCCTGATTACACCGATATTTTCCTTTTGTTTCCTTTCCTTTTGTTTTTGTTTTGGGAGGAAGGAAGCATTCTGCAGTGCATGCCTAATGTAGATTTCTCTTGGTCAATTGACTTGGTAGACCATCTTTGAAAACAGTTATTTTGAAGTTGGACTGGAAGGACAGCAGTGTACCTTTCCTTGGTGGGAGTTCTTGGCTTTTCAGGCAAGAATACTTTTGGTGCAATGAATTCTGTGGAAGGATCTGGCCTGGGAGGCTCCTCTTGATGTTGCCAGTTTAAGAGGCTCCACTTCCATGCCACTCCATGGAGATCGGGCTCCCCACAGGTGCCAGATTTCAAAATATTTCTCCTCTTTCCTTCATGAGTTATGCGGCTTTGGAAGACTACAAGGTTGTCAGACCTTGAGAGGGCTACTTTTTGCCAGGTGCCTGTGTGAGTTAAAAGACCTAGTCAATGGTATCTGTTGAGGAGACTTGCTAAGGAAAAAGTGTGTATCACTTGCAACCTTGCAGTCTTGCTTCCTGACTCATTGCCACAGCAATGGACCACAGTTTTGAGATGTAGTCATTAACTCAGACCCAAGGAAAACCTTCTCACCTTCCTGCATCGTGGTAGTCCATGTGCCTTGCCAGCTGCTACCAAACCCATCTGCTTCTAGTCCAAGCCCCTGTCAGACAAGGAAGCTGTGCCTTCATCTAGATGGCAGAAGGATGATGGAGAAGTCTACAGGGCAAGGGGAGTACCCTGGCCCTGGATCCTTGCTATATGTGTTATGAGGGGAAGGGTATAACCCTCTCTGCAAGCATTCAGGCCAAACTTCCAGCAACAAGCTCACATTTGAGCTACCAGGTATAAATCAAGGCAGATAGAAGAAGTAGGAAGGACTACTGACCTAAATATCCAGCCTGAAGACCACATTTCTTCCTTCCCCTCTTTGTTTGAAGGTTTTGCTGGATAATGCTGTCAGATAAGGGTAGGGCATTTATGCAGGATGTCATGGCACGGGTTCTGTGGTGCACATACTGCAGATGAGGTACATATTAAAATGTCTTTTACACAGCACACTGCAAGGGAGTTTGGGAGAGGTATTCTCCAGTGGTGACCCATTTATATGCAGACTAGGCATGTCTAGGGCACTTTGTAAAGGACTGTGCTAGAACTACGACTGTGTCTGAAGACAAGAGACCTTGAATAGGCCTTATGGTAATGATATGACAGGATGGTTTGTATGGACGTAAGGACATTGTCAGATTGATTTTAACATACAGATAAACCCTTAAAGTAAACGAGACAAAAAAGTACATCAAGTGAAAGTGATCTTAGGGCAGAAAATTATGCTGACCTGGAAAGCACCATGCCAATTCGAGTAGATATGTTGATTAAGGACCGTGTCCTTATTTAGGTAAGTTGTCCTTTTGGGTCAGGTTCCACAGCCAGATCTGCTCTCTTGTACAACAGATGCATTATCAGCTTGAAGTTCTCCATAGCTCCTTATGCAACTGTTATGTTGTAAATCAGTCTGAAGCCTGATGTGTTCTGGCTAGCCCCAGCTCATGTATGGTTCCTACAGATTAACCTGCTATGAATCTGGGCAGCCTCCAAATTGTCCTGTAATGTAGGCCCAGAGAGAGGGATTTCAGCAGAACATCACCATCTCCCCAGCAACTGCTGGACTCTGTTACACTCAGCAGAATCTGAAAAAAGCAAAGATTCTGCCCTGTTGGTTCCAGATGCAGATACATGCATGCAGCCTTTAGGTGGAGTGAGTGTGAATAATGGCAGACCCTAAAAAAGGAAGAAGAACCGACCATTACCGCCAGTGTGGGAGACTTTTGCTAACGTACACGGGCGCCCTTTCAGCCCCACATACATAACCATTGTCCTCAGCAAATGGGTTCAGTATGAGCGAGGACTACTTACACAAAAAACCCAAGAAAAAGTGCTGTTGCAAAAGCACTTGAATCTGAAAAAAGCACACTTGGAAATAAATAGGGGGCATTGGGAAATCACATTCTGGCAATTGCACAAAGTGTGTGCATTTCCCATAGAATTGAATAAAAATAGATTGTGCCGAAAACAACGATAAAAAACTCATGGGAGTGCGTGTCTGGCAGTGTTTATATTCCACTCCTGGGGCTAAAGTTGGAATATTGGAAGGGTGGTGCAATTACGAATTTTAGTTTAAAAATGTAAATATTTCTGTTTCTTATAAAAGTATGAAATATAATCACATACTTTCTTTGATGATCCATAAGTCTCCATTAAATAGCCAGTCTTAACTCACTGCAAGTCAATTAAGTTAAGATACTTATATTGCATTTGTAGAGTGATTAATATGATGGGGTCTTTAGGTTCTGCCAAAATAGAAACAGTAATGTCATATACAGACATATATGTATGCATGTGTATTTATTTATACATGCACACACATATACTTATGTGAGAGAGAGATAGAAAGACAGTCTTTCTGTTCCAGAATCTGTAAAGGTCATTACATTTAGATTATTTTTTAATCAAATGCACATTTACAAGTTCTTATAAACAAACCATCCTGAGACAAACTGGAGACTTGGCACTCCAGTGCATGTCTCTGAACCATCCACATTTGTCCTTTAAGGTCTGCTGGTTTGAATTAAGGTTCTTCTTTCAAATGTAGCTCTTCCAACTACAGGAACACATCTTCCCTCACAGACTAGGCAATACCTGAACCCCTCTTGTCTGATGCCTTTAACACACAAAAGTGTCTGTCACACAGCCCAGCATGTCTACCTCCCCAGCCAAGCTGTGTGTAGGTGCGCAGAGAAACACAAATTGAGAAAGAAGCACTTTCTTCATTAGGGTCAGAATGGTGGTTTTACTCCCTAATGCTATTGTCAGTTTCCACCAGGATGAAAGTCTGCAGGAACGTTACCACTGCATTAAGGTTCAAACCCAGGAAAATATTTCAGCTGGTGCTTGTGTCCTCTTTAACCAATACTTATGCAGATGCTTTATTCCTCCTGCCAAGAATAAATAGTAATTTCTTCAAGAAAATAATGAGTAACAATTAAATCTATCGGGGGGGGGGGGGGGGGGGGAGGGGGGCAGGAGGGGGATGACGACACCCAGAAACCAAAAACCCAACAGTTAATGTCCACTGAAAAAGTTGCCTCTTCCCTAGGAGAAGACATCACTTAGAACCACAGACTCCACAGCTCTGAGCCCCTCCTTTTGGAAATTAGCTCCCAAGAAACCTAAGATAGTTCTCATAATAGATTTTTTTGGAGGAACATTGGCAGTTAATGAGCAATGCAAGGCATGGAATTGTAGGCTTGTTCTCCATCCAACAGCTATTTCTACTCCTTTGCTCCCTGTTTTTGCCACACAGCAGATGATCTGAAGATTTCAGATCTAAGCTCAAGACTAATAAAAGGAGAAGGGGTTTCACAGGGAGAAAGTTCATTTTTCAAAAATCATCAGATTCCCCAGCTCCCTCAAGGAAAAAGAAAAGCAAAACTATCCATTCATTATAGTTCTTTTGCATTTAAATAATACCCAAGCATCCACAGAGGTGACTGTAGGTTTTTAAAAGCATATTTGTATGTGATTGTCTCACTATTACTTCATATTTCATAAGACCTAAGAACTACTGCATCTTTTGGGATATTTGTGTGTTCCTCTAGAGACATGAAAGAGTTTGATTTTCCAAGAGAAGATGTTGAGCAAGACCAATACTATTATTTGACTTAAAGGGGCTACAAGGAACCACTAGACTATCTAGACTGATATCCTTCATAGAATCATAGAATCATAGAATCATTTAGGTTGGAAAAGACCTTTAAGATCATCAAGTCCAACCATTAACCTAACACTACCAAGTCCACCACTAAAACAATTAAGGGCAGAGTAATAATTAATTTTGTGTTTCCTGGCTTGGTGGCTGCATTAATTTTAATGAAAGTAAAAACTAGGAATCATTAAGGTTGGAAAGGACCTCTAAGATCATCAGTCCAACCATCAACCCAACACCACCATGCCCACTAAACCATGTCCCAAAGTGCCACGTCTACCCGTTTTTTGAACACTTCCAGGGATGGTGACTCCACCACCTCTCTGGGCAGCCTGTTCCAATGCTTGACCACTCTTTCCATAAAGAAATTTTTCCTAATATCCATTATAAATCTTCCCTGATGCAACTTGAGGCCATTTCCTCTTGTCCTATCACTTGTTTCTTGGCAGAAGAGACCAACGCCCACCTCACTACAGCCTCCTTTCAGGTAGTTGTAGAGAGCAATAAGGCCTCCCCTCAGCCTCCTCTTCTCCAGGCTAAACAACCCCAGTTCCCTCAGCCGCTCCTCATAAGGCCTGTGCTTCAGACCATTCACCAGCTTCGTTGCCCTTCTCTGAACACGCTCCAGCACCTCAATGTCTTTCTTGTGGTGAGGGGCCCAAAACTGGACACAGTATTCCAGGTGTGGCCTCACCAGTGCCAAGTACAGGGGGACAATCACCTCCCTGCTCCTGCTGGCCACACTATTCCTGATACAAGCCAGGATGCTGTTGGCCTTCTTGGCCACCTGGGCACACTGCTGGCTCATGTTCAGCTGGCTGTCGACCAAACAGCCGATTCATCACTTAGATCATTCAGTATAAGCCTCTTCTACTGAGCATAATAACAACTGCTTAGATAAAGGCTGTGAACTCTCCCAGTCTTTTCACCTCAAGGCATTTCCTTCAGCTTATGAATAATTCCTATGTCTCTTTTCTGTGCATCTCCTATTTTTCCATATTCTTTTGAACATATGAACACCAAAACTGTAGGCCATACTGGTCTCAAGAGTGCTTTACAAAGGGAAGATCCTCCATTCCTGTTTTTGGTCTCCCTCTTGAAACAACGAAGAATCTCATTAGCCCCTTTCTCTGCAGAATTATACTGGGAATTCAAGTCAAGCTGTTTCTCCATTTTGATCTCCAAAACCTTTTAGAAGCTCTGCTTTCCAAGATAAAGTCCTCCCATTCTGTAGAAACATCTTGCACTCTTTCTTCTGAAGTCAATGACTTAATATGTAGCTGTGTAAAGGAAGATTTTATTTAAATGGATAAGTTATCCAGACTGCTCCATGCTTTCCTGAGCTCACTGATATCACCGTTCTGACTGGGTTTTATACGAGCAACATTTATACTTGCTCCCAAGTGATTGCAGGAGGTGTTGAATAGAAGCAGCCTACTGTCAATTCCTGGGGAACTTCTCCATCTGATGATGATTTTCTGTTGTCAACTACTTGGAGAGATGTCTCTGTTAGCCATTTAACAGGTTGTGTTGACAGTGTACAATGCCATTTTTATAAATAGAGTAGGACATTGTATGAAATAAGATCCTCAAAATAGCCAAAGTCTACTACATCTACACTGTCATTTTATTTCATTACTTTTAAAATTAGAAGGTTTACTTTTAATGGCAAATTCAGCACTCACTATATTGACTTTAAAAATTCTAGTCAAATTTTTCTGAAATTACAGGTGATTGTGAGTGCCCAAATTGAGGCACATAGAGGACTGATTTTCTAAGAGAGAGTATCCAGTAGTTTCTGAATATCAAGGACCACAAACAATAGATTTTAATGGAAATCAACTGCTGTTCATTCACTGAATAGTAACAGTTGTATGCAGAGTTTGCAGTAAGTCACAAAGCTCATACTTCCTGCAAAGTCCAGTTTTGGGTTAAGAAGGACTAGGGTGAGTGGAAAAGTAAGGCACTTGAGGTCAGATATGATACTTTGCAGTTCTTCTGACCATATTATCTCAGAAGATGAGGTTGGTTGAAGACTCGGGTTCATGACCAATGTAAGCCAACCTAAATTTGAATTGCTGATGAAAGGATAGTCTGATACTACTACTCCTGAGCTGTGATTTCTGCTCTCTTCTTTCTGTAGGCATGATGATTCATCTCAGCTCTATCAGGTGTTTAATTTGACTGACTACATAGCCCTGCAGTGCTAAAAAGGTGATACAAGGGAGAGGAAAGAAACACTTTTTCAAGAGTTAGCAGGGTGCCATTTTGGTGGGAGGAAACTCCTCAAACCTTGTACAGGTTAAACTGACTTTGAATTGGTACTGAAAATGGCAGGGGCTTTTTCATTTACTATGCTTCACCACTATTCTCTTTCCTGAGGCGGATTCCTTCCATCCCAAGTTTTGAACTTGGACTTTCTGCTTGCTCCGGGAAAACTCTCATTGGCATAAATAAGAATATTACTTGAGTATGTAAATGGCTACTTGGTTCTTGCCATTCTAGATTTACATTAGGCAGGGGAAGAGTTAAGTGTTTTGAATCCACAGAACAATAAACATGGGCAGAGCAAAGGGTATGAGATGGAGAACAGGAGACTCAAGTAAAGGAAGAGTCATGAGCAATGTGTTCAAATTTGATCCATGGATTACAAGCACTAGTTTCTTATATTGTTGATAGAACTGAACATTTTTCTGATAAATGTATTTGGGTTTGGTAATGGATTTGGTAAAATAATAATAGGACATATCATTCTAATGAGAAGAATAGAAAAGCAAGAAACTATGGATCTGCACAGCTGCAAGTTTTGTTATTGCTGAAAACTTCCATGCCTGAATGATTGTCATTAAAAACTGTTAGTAAGAAAATTCTGTGAGCAAGATTTGCCTAGCAAGCCAGCATGAGCTGAGAAGAAAAAAAAAGTCAATATATGTGACATTTTAAAGGTACTTTGGAAGATCAGAAATTGGTACGTGATTATTCCTACCAACTGTGGTTGTTCAAAACTTACAAACCAGCTATTGTTTGATCAAGAGCCAGCAAGAAAAAACATTTCCATATAGCTAAAGAGATTTTGAAGTAAATATAAAACATGAAGGGATTTGCAGGTTGCTTGTCAGCAGCAGCTTTTAATCATGCAGTATGCAAAGTGTGTCTGCATTTAAAATGTCAAAAGCCAGGACAAAAGATTTAAGATAACACAAACCAAAAGTTTTTAAAACACAGGAAATACGGAGTGTAATATCTCCCACACCCAAACGTCAGTCTTTTCCTACTACACCGCAATAGGTACAGGGCCAGGATTTGTCCTGTGTTTTCTCCAGTACAATATGAACTGTCTTTCCACTGAGAGCCACCGCTGGGAGATGCTAGGTTGCCAACTTAGGAGAGAGACTACTACAGATGAAGAAATCAGGGTCTCTTCTTTCTGGGCTAGCTGTGCAGCTGGTCCAAGCAGATGATAATAATCGTCCCTCTTGCCTCCAGGAAGGTAACTAAGGGAGGGGAGAGGGGGTTTAAAAGCCCGTACTCCACTAGTGTGCTTGCTAAAGTTACTTTCCACTCGAGAGAAAAGGCTTTACCCAGTCTTACACTCAGGACATTAAGTGCACACTTCTGCCCCCCCTGTATGGCATGTATTGCATTGCAGAGCTTAGCCAGGGTTAATCAGAAGATGGCTGATTGAGAAAAGTCTTTGGAAGGACTAGAGAAGGATGTTCCTATCAGGCAAAAAGTTGAAAGCTGGCAGAAAAAAGGCTTGTAGTTGGCTGTTGGATGGACTTTGTTAGCGCAAGTTTACTAAATTTACTAAATTTGCATTTACCCTGGCAAAGACAAGGCTTGAAAGTTTGTCGCTCCTTCCTTCTGCACTCTGTTCATTGTCCTCTACATGATCAGAAAAGATGTCATTCTCTGATCTCTGACAGAAGCGGTCCCAACCACTGTCTGAAGTATGCGGTCTGGAATTGTTGCATGGGAGACACAGTGCATGCTACTTCTCAGCTGCTAGTTTTAGTCTCCTAGTTTTTCACAGCCTCAAACCAGGTGAAGGGACGGATTGACATGCAAAGCTGGTAAGCAGTGTGTTATGAAGAGTGCATCTGTTGGCTAGGAGGAAAGGAGACAACACAAGTCTTCACATCGTTTTCTTGGCAATTGTGAGGGGAATGTTCTGCCCAATCCCTTTTCAGTACAGAAGGGTTTTTGAAGGTTTTATATTCTCTTTCATTTCAAGATGATGTTCACAGCTGAACTGGAATGACACACAAAAATTAGTAGCAACTAATAAAACTCATCAGAGAGGTATGAACTGATACTCTCATTACCTAACTGTTCACTCTGCTAGACATAACATATTTTGGGACAGCTGTCCTCCTTATGAGGATTTAAAAGCAATTTAAATGTCAATGCAAGCTCCTCAGAACAGAAAGTATCTAAGGAAACCAGATGACACCAACTTGAACCACAAAGTTCACTGCCACCCTTTTGAGGTACACCAAAACTCAAGGTAAGTCTCACTAGACACAAAAGTTTTGGGCTGTTTTGAAAATGTTAAAAAAGAATCATTCTTTAGAGTGCCACCACTTAGGAATCTCTTATTCAAATTACCCCAGTTTTGCATACAAACATCAAAGACTGGCTCTTGAGGATGTCCTCAGAGAAGCAATCCCCTTTCATGCCTGGGAGGATGGGAGGATCTGGCAAGCCAGGGAAGTCCTTGATTTGATGGCAAAAGACACTACGCCGCTGGTAAATTCCTAGAATAATAGAGCACCTTGTCTGGCTAAGAGAAAACCTCAGGGATGACAATCCTTTTAGTCCTGGAAGACTAAATTCCAGTAAATGGAATATTGTATGCTCCCAGAACACCTAGTGCCTGGAAGGCACCAATTACCAACACTTCCCTTCCTGGAGGTTTCCTCAGAGCTTAGGTATCTCTCAACCTGGTGACAAACAGATCAGCCCTCTCAGTGCTATGAGAGGGCTTTTAAGGTCCTAAACTTGTAAATGAGCCAATCTGGCATTTCTAGCTAAACCACCCTCTAGAATGACTAAGGTATGCGCCTGTCCGTAATGTACAGATGTCAGCTCTCCCGCTGCACTTGATTCTTGGCCGTTGTAATGTATGTGGCTACGTGCTACACCAGCAGTGCTTTGTAAAGGCAGCCGTGGTCAGGACATGCCAGCACCGGGGCATGGTATGAAGTGTGGGTGTGCTGGGAAGGCTGTCACCATTCTTAGAGCCTGCTGGTGGAGCAATCTTCTGCAGCCCAGAGAGCACTCGTGAGGACTGAGCTTGACCTTGAAGATGTTCTTCAGGGTGGACAGTGCTAAACATCAGGGAATTTCACTTCAAATAAATACTTCATAATGGCTAGCGGTAGGCTTTTCCTGCAGGGAGAAATGAAGCCACAGGACGTTGCTCAAAGTTATTTTACAACTCCATTGGCAGAGGTGTCTCTTGCCTGCTACACGGCGGCAATATCACCCACGCACACATGCATCACTCACTTCACTAATTTGCCTGGTCTACAACACTTTGCAGATGCAACTTGTGAACGAAGCTCCATTTGAAAATGCATACATAGGGACCATTGGGTTCTACTTGGAAACTAATTCAATTAAAAATGGCTTTGAGATCCAGATCTGTGTGAAAAGCACCATAGGGATTGCTGTATTTTGCTGTCACATTACTTTCTTGAAGTCAGGTCTTCCAGTATCTTGCTGCTACAAACTCGAATTTTGACTGCGTATCTTACCCTAAGCCCTTACGAAGTATATTTTGAGGCAATTTGAGTAATCCTGAATGTTTAGTGAAATCAATTATCAAACAGCCATGTAGTCCCAACCTTAGACTTTTTAGCAGTTAATTTGCTTGGTGCATAAAAATAAGTCTCTAACAGATATTTCTGGAACCTGAAAACGTTGGCCAAACGTTCAGAGGTGATTATGAATCAGGGAGTGATGCAGTTTTCATGCATTCCAAAGATCTCACTTTCAAGAAGCATTTAGTAAAGCCTTATGAAAAACACGGCACCCGTAATTGCTACTTACTTAAAACATTTAAGCTTCCTGGTGATGACAAGCAGCACCTCCTTACCACCGTGCTAAGTAGTCTCTGCAGCACGTCTTGGAAAAGCGTCTACGCTGAGCATTGGCACTCGGCAATGTTTAAATTGGACTTTTTTTTCTTTTTTTTTTTTTTTTTTTAACGATTGTTTCGCTCTCCAGCTACGCTTTTTATGGACCTTAGACAACAAGCTGACAAACAGGACGTGTTTTCTAGCAGCACATGGCCCCCCTCTCATCCTAAATAATGTAGATGACTATAAATAGCGTATCTATGTATATGGACGACGTGGGGAGTATCTTTGAGGTGGTACATGGCCGTGAAAAAGCACAGCAGGGGTCGGCTGTGAGACGCTACCCGCACGGGGGTCCTTCACCGAGCCGGGCCAGGCACGCTCGCTGGGAATCCCGCCGGTCACCGCCGCGGATGCCCGGCTGCCCCGCAGGGAAAAGGCACCCACAGCCCGGGGGACCCCGGGGAGCGGCGGGGCCGCGGCGGCCGGCGGGGGGGTGCCCCGGCAGGCGACGGGGGCGTGAGGGGCGCCCGGCGGGGTCAGCAGCACCCCGGCCAGCGGCGAGGGCCGCCCGCCAGCCTGCCCCCGAGGGGCTCCCCGCCGCGCCGGGGGTCCGGCGCAGGGCGGGCCCGGCCGTGCGGGCCGCCCTCCCCTCCCTGCCGCCGCCGGCGGCGCGCTGCGGGCCGCAGTCCCCGGCGGGAGGTTGTCATGGTTTCCCGGGTCACATGCGCGCGAGGTTCCCCCGGCGCGGGGGGAGGAGGCGGCGGGGGCGGGGAGGCTTCAGTCACGGACGGGGCCGCCGCCGCCGCCGCGCCGAGTGCGGGGCGAAGCGGAGCGAGAGGCTGCCAGCGCGCCGCCGCCCCCCGCCCGCTCCCACCTGCGCCGCCGCCCGCCCCCTTCCCCTTGCCCACAGGCGATCCGCCGGGCGCGCCTCGTCCCCGGGCTGCGGACCCCCGGCCCCGGCCGCCGCCCGCGGGCTCTCCCCCTTCCTCCTCCTCCTCTTCTCCCCTTCCCCTCTCCCTCCCCCTTCCCGGCCAGGCTGCGCCCCCCCGGCCGCCCCGGCATGAGCATCTCCATCCCGGCGGGGCTGACGGAGCTGCTGCAGGGCTTCACGGTGGAGGTGCTGCGGAGCCAGCCCGGGGACCTGCTGGAGTTCGCCCTCCAGTACTTCGGGCGCCTCAAGGAGGAGGCGGCGGCGGCCAAGGCGGCGGCGGCGGCGGCGGAGAAGGAGGCGAGCGGCCGCAAGGCGGGCCCCCCCGCGCCCGGCCATGACAGGGGCGGCCAGCCGCCGCGCCGGGCCCCCCCCGACGCCCGCGGGGTCAACTTCGCCGAGGAGCCCATGCAGACCGACTCCGAGAGCGGCGAGGACGAGGAGCAATTCCCGGGTAAGGGCCCCCCGGCGGCCGGGAAGGGCGGGCAGGGCGGGGGCGGCTCCCTGAGCTGCCCGGGTTCAGGTGGGCAGCTGGGGAGGGGAGGGGGGAGAAGGGGGGGAGCTCCCGCTTCAGCGGCCCGGCGGGTGCCTGAGGGGCGGCCCCCGGGCAGCTCCCCCCCCCCCGCCCCCGGGCAGCTCCCCCCCCCCGCCCCCGGGCAGCTCCCCCCCCCCCGCCCCCGGGCAGCTCCCCCCCCCCCGCCCCCGGGCAGCTCCCCCCCCCCGCCCCCGGGCAGCTCCCCCCCCCCCCCCCGGGCAGCTCCCCCCCCCCCCCCCCCCCGGGCAGCTCCCCCCCCCCCCCCCCGGGCAGCTCCCCCCCCGCCCCGGGCAGCTCCCCCGCTTGCCTTGACGCCAAACAGCGGAGCCCACGGGAGGTTCCCCGTCTCCCGCTGCAAACTTTAACCTCCCGGGCTTTCCCCTTTTGTTCAGCAGGGCACACAGGTATCGCCCCGAGTCTGCAGCTGCATTGCTTACAGCGTATAGGCCTGTCATATTGCTAACAGAGGATCTATGTATTTCCTTTCTCTAGGAGCACAAGAGAGCAAATCTACATTTTGCAATTAGTCCGATGGTATGCCTACCTTAGAAAACAGCTCCCCTGGGCACATACTGTGTTTACACAGTTGATTAAGCATTTTACGCAGAGGCATTTATATGTGTTTCAAAAAGGAGAGCACTATTCAAAACATCATTTTTTTTTCTTGAAAGCCAGGGTGAAATTTTGTGCATGGTGGAAGGGCCTACGGAGCAAACATAGCTGTGAAGACAGCAAAGAACGTATCGGTATCTTTGTGTTTGAGGGTAACACCTATCTGCACGCAGCTAATGGTACCCTAGCTTTGTGTGGCTGACAGGCTTTAGGGCCGATGTCAACCCATCGGCTGGTCTGATTTATGGGACGAGTAGTAGCTGTCTCTTGAAGGGTGTGTAGCGCTTCGTCTTTGTGTCGTGAGCAGGCTAACCGAAGGGTCAGTCAGTACGGTTCGATGCTGAGAGGTCGGTCAATAGGGTTACATGGAGAAGAGAAAGCATTCAAGCATCTTTATCGTTAGCTTATTTTTTTGAGAACGGCTTGAAATTGAAGTATGTTTCATCAGATCGTTGAAGCATTCATCCCTCCAGGTCACGCTGGAGGTAGATTTACTTAGCAGAGTTCAGAAGCCAGCCGTTTGCTAGATGAGTATCAGTGCCGTTTTTAAAATAATGTCTTATGCGCATTTTATCAGGAAAAATGTAGATGCTTAAGAACTGGGTAAGTTTTCTAAATGCTTTGTGTTACACCGTAAGACAGTCGCCATTCTTTTCATCTGTTCTTTGCAGCTATACCATGTGTGTTTAATGAGAATTTGAATCTGTCAATCAGGTTCTGCAGATTTATGTGGTAATTTTGAACTCCAATGCTGATTATGTGAGATTAGTAAAAAATCTGGAAATTTGCTGTCTTTGAAAACTGAAACGGTGATAATGTGGAAGAACAAAATTATTACCTTAATTCGCTAACACTAGATGTGGTTTTCAAACATGAATTATTATAACACTAAACAGACCCATTAGCGAATGGAGGACTGAGATGTTGTATGGAAGAAAGTACAGAAATGTAACTTGATTTATTAGCATGCATGTTACATATGTAAAACTTTACAGGGTCTTTTAAGAAGCTTTCTAAGCTTTTCTAATGAATACCTGAAATCAAGATTCTCTTGATATTCTTTTTGTTGTGATTGTGAAGAAGGTAAAACATTATTGTCAATATCCTCATTTAAGGGACATGCTAGAATGACTTAGTTTAACTAATTGATTTACATATTTGACAAAACCCCTTTAAAATATCACATTTTTAAGCCTAATATATTTTGAAAGTTTAATTGTATTATGGCTTGTAATTTCTGTCAGTTGGAATAATTAATAATTAAGAGTTACAAAAATGGAAATATTTGTGAAACCATGTGGAAGGTGAATAATAAGTAAGTTATAGTAAATGATTACTAATGGTGTGCTTGTGTATGTGTGCATTGTGCAGGAGTGTGCATTTTAAATTAAAATTTTACATCTGCCCTGAATACGTGTTCTTTTAAGGTAACATAACAATGCATCCACTCAGCCTTTTGTTAATAACTGGAGGCATAAAGGCTTGTATTCAAATAATTGTTTAATGGGTTTAAATACCAATTTAAAAGCATATTTCTTTTGTCCTTTTGCTTTCTGTTTCTATAAGTAGCAATTCTTGAACTTGGGTTGGGGAAAATTTTTCTTTTTTTTTTTTTTGCCTTTATGAATAATCAAACTGCTTCTGTATTGTCAATTTGTCCTGTTTGTATGCTGCTTTCATACAGGAGAGGAAAACAAATTAGAGAAGTTTATAAGCAAATGTAAAATAAAAAGCTCTGGGAAGGAGCTCAGACCTGGTGGTGGTATCTTTTCTTTGTTAAAGCAGTACACTTGAAATGTCAAGCTGACAGTATTCCTTAATTAATTCAAACAGGACATTGTTGAGAGCTCCTTGTAAATGCTATTGTCTCCAGCCTTCCCCCCACCATACATGTTTCTAAATACCTACAAGCACTGCAGTTGAACTCTTTGTCAGTATTAGTTTTGCCCTTGAAATGCATTTTGGAAGGTACATTAGCATTATCCTGTTTCAGAAATGATGAGCTGAGGCATAAGCTGTGTTTAAAAGAAAAAAAAACAAACAAACTATGCTCAGGATTAAGAGTCATATGTGAACAATGAATTAAACTCTATTCGAATAAAGTTCTCTGCTGTGTCCATCACATCAGTTGCAGAAAACAAATAAAGGTAAAAACAGTTACCTTGTCTGGAGGGAGAACTTTGTTGTATTGGTGTCGTAGTTCTGAACTGGGACCTGGAGTTAAGGTGACCTCTGAAATTATATTCTTTAGGTTCAGAGCATTTAGATTATCCCCTTCTGAACACACTGCTTAATTTGGGAATGATTTTTAGGTCTTCTAGTCGTGTTTTGTTTAGTTGTGGTTTTTTGTGGGTGGGGTTTTTTTTTTAATATATTAAGATGTCCTACATGGGTGTATTAATGTTAATCAGTGACTACAACTAATGCCTACTAATACTAATAGCAATTACTAAATTGAATAGGACATATGTATAAAAAAAGAGTCCCTTTTTAGCAAGTTCTTCTAACTTTTTGCAGGTTTGAAGTGCATATTAAAGTTTTTTATACTGTGCCTGCAAAATTCGAAAGTGCTAAGTTATTTGTTCTTTTACAGAGGACTATAGTTCTTCTACAAATGACTATACTTCTCTCTCTACATTGCCACTTACATGTCCATGTTCAACTTATTTTGATGGGTAATAAACCATGTCATTTGTAACAGCTGTTTTAAAATATTTGCCATAGCTAAAATTCATATTTCATCTAGCCTTAATATGAATTAGTACAGATGTTTGTAGAGGTTATATTGCTGTTCTTGAAACTCAAAAACTGCAATGCTGTATGTACCATTTGGCATCATGTAGCCTCTGTTTACTTTGTTTTTCTTTTGTTTGACTTTAGTTTGTTTTGGTGTTTTTTCTCAGATAGTGATGTATTTTAACAGGAAAATACTACAGCTGTCCCTCTCCTCCCCCGTGTACTTCTGTTGGTGTGTTGGTTGCTTTGAGTTCCTTCCTTGAAAACTTGAGCTAGAAAATGCAAGTATACATCTCAGCTTTACCCACTGATTATGCTCAAATAATGTGAGATCACTCCTTAGATAAAACATATATATTCCAGTTTACAATATCAATGTTAAAGACATGTCTTTATTTTAGTTCCTTCATTCAGTCTGAATTGCTTTACATACATACTGTTCATAAAATTTTGAAATAATAGGTAAAGTGTAGAAACCAGAGAAAACTCGGCACACAACCACATCCATGCCAGCTTTGTGGTGATAAATAGTACTTCGTCAGTTCTGCTAACCTTGCTTACAGTTTTCTTCCCAAAATGAAACAAAACCAGAAGGCACTGAACAGTTCATAACCTTCCTGCAGGTCTGTTGTGCAATGATAATGAGTAGATTAGAGAAGTGGGAGGGGTCAATGTAAAAATATGTATGGGTTGTAGTAGGGTATCATTAAATCAGGGACCTTATAGAAAAACGTGAATTTCTTAAAAATGTGTATATTCAAATTAGAATCTGGGTTACGATGGGTGGTGGCTGAAAGCATTGCTATCTAATACATGCTTAGCCAAGTTTAGGAATGAAGTTTTAATAATTTCTAGTGTCTCATCTGAATTATATAAAGAGAAAGCAAGCATTATATGTATGGTTATAAGGACAAACCTAATCAGACCCAGGCTGGAGCAGCCTTACGGTGGATGCAGTTTAGAGAAGTTTCCAGTTACAGGTGAGTCCCTTGAGGGTGTGCGAGCGTGGCATTGTTGGTGCACTCCTGGGTGTAGTTTTGGGCTGCAATTCCTTGCACTTTTCTGGATTGTGCCTGGTGTGGTTCGGAGCACGGTGTGTGTAGGAGAGTGTTCGGGACAGGCGTTTGGGATGCAGACAGCTTCTGGAGGGAAAGGAATTCTGGCTGCGTGGATGGGTGCCTTTCTGTTTCAGTGGGCCTTGGTAGTCAGGGGATGGCCACTGGCTGCTCTCAGCTAGCAGTATATGCAGTCACAAAACCACAAAGCTTTCAATCCTTGCTGTAAATCTTCAGAATAATAGAGCTTTCTGAAATAATGGTTTCTGGTATTTTTGACAGGAACAAACTAAAATATTTTCTTTCTGCTAACAGTTATTTTAGAAAGTAAACCTGAGCAAGTTGGCAGTTTAGTCTTTTTTTTCTTTTTTTTTTTTTTATCCCTTAATCTGACCCAGGTTTTTTATTCAGGTTGAGAGAATTGCAGTCCAAAAACTTAGTTGGACAAAATTATAAGCAACTAGAAATGTGAACTTGTAATGGGTAGCATTTAGTAGTCTTTGTAGGGAGAATGGTTCCCTCTCAGATGTGCATATATTTGTGATTGTAGATGAAAAGCATACTTCTGCTATAACCACTTTTTTTTTTTCAAGTACATATTAAGAATTTAGTTGAAATGATAGCATACTCCACTCAAAAGTATATATGTATCCCCACTCAAAACAAAAGCATGCATGAGTGGAGGTGTCTCTGCTGGCTATAATTTTGTTAAAGTTTGTGCATTTAAGAGATGCAGGAGAAAATTCCACAGACCTGAGGACAGAAAAGTAGTAGAACTATACCAAAACCATTTTAATTCATCTCCAGCTTCTCTTTCACTAAAGAAACAACTTGAAACTGATTTTGGCTGACTGTTTGTCTCAGGGGAAGAAAGAGAACAGCATTAATTCAGGAAGTATAGGAAGACATAAAATTTTGTTGGCATGAGTTTGTAATTAATGCGTTATGAATGATAAGGTATAAACAGTGTCAGTACTAAGATTTGCACACCACCACTCTGTTTCTTGCACGTATCATGTCTGTTTTAAAGGAAAACTGGCTTCCTCAAGAATGCTCTAGAAATTTTGTGTCACTTGCTGGCTTTGGTTCAGTTTCCCAAAGAAACCTTACTTTTTTTTCCCCTCCATGTTTACTCCTGTTTATACATTTACATGAATGGAAAAACAACTACTTTTTTTTTTTTTTTTTTTTTTTTAGTGAACAGAATAAAGATATCTCTATGGACACTAAGAAAGTGCCTGTTTTTAGAATGTACTCCTGTTTAAGTTATAAAAAACAACATAATGGCCTGGTGTTTGTAACCTGCACAGAGGTGCCACATGCATCTGTCAGGAAGTTAAGCTGGGTTTAATATATATATCTCTCAGGGTTTATCCCCAATCTGTTACGCAAAAGTATTGCATTCTGTTCTCTAGTTCTGTCCAGTGAGAACCCTCAGTCTGAGGGAAATCTACCTTAAATAGTCAAATCTCCGCAGACTCATTGGCCTTAGCTGCTCCTGTAAATCTGGAACATATGGTTTGGAAATCGAACATTTAGGTCACAAGGTACAGATTAGTCAAGGTACGGGCTGCTGCCCTGCTTCTGGTTTTCCAGTATCAAAGATAACCTCTAGGTTGGGAAATTTAATTTGTTGGGACAGTGATGAAAGAAACAAGGTGAGGTGGAAGGCAGGACATAGAGGCAAAAAAGAAGTCAGTGTGTGGTAAAGAAAAGGCAAAGGTAAAAGCAAGAGGAGGGACAGAACTGAAGTGAGGGGAAGAAGATAAAAGAATAGAGAGCATGTGTGAGAGAGAGTGTATTAAATTCTCTGCTTTTATTTTCTTTACCCATATATAACCCTGCTCTTGTCATGTATACATCCCAAATTTATGTCCTGAATTTTCTATTGAAATTCTGCTTGGCTTATAAATGTATTTCAGAAGAGCATAAATGCAAACTTAAACTAAAATTAATGGTCAGTGCATTGTATGAATGTGAACTTGGTCATTTGATGCTGAAAGTTCTTTTAAGTATTTTGACATGGTCGTCTGTCATCTTACCATATCTGGAGACTCATAACACTTACATTCTAATGACATGTATTCTAATGGAAGTTTCAACTTGTGTTTTTCATGGAGAATCCAGATTGTTCTCACCATTTTCTCTTTCAAAAAATAACAGTAGTGGTCATTGTCAAGAAAGTGAATAGGCGCGGGGGTGCAGCTGCAGTCTTCGTAGAGAGTTAAGGTGGTTTTGGTGCTGACGGAAAAATGAAATATTGAATAGTACATTACAAACACTTTGTGAAATGTCCCTTTCTTTAGTGCTTAATAAAAATCACAGTGGTTATTTCAGCAGCTATTATTTTAATGAGAATGCCTTAAAGTCATGTTATAGGAAAACTATTCCTGTTCCAGGTTTGAGCTCTTCTTTTGAACTTCAAGTGAGTGTAATTATGGAGACATTCTGTGCTTTTTAAAAGGTGAGTGATTTTTAAAAAGTGAATGAAGGAGGGAGAAGGCTTTGAGAGAAAGAGCCATTTGAAATGACTTAGTATTCTCTGCTGCTGGAATAGGTCTTGACGTACATGAATTAGAAGAAAAAGAGGTGATCTTACTCGGGTTGATACATTATCACAGACTTTTTTATGTTGTAGGTTGTTATGTAGATGTGGGTGCGTAAAAGATGAAGTCCATGCATGTGTGAGTTACTGCGTGCTAGGTAAATCTGTTAAAAGAAATATGCACATCTGTAAGTAGTTATTATTAACATAAACATCAATTGTGGTATTGTTTGAAAACAGTCTTATGAGAATTCTAAAGGAAATATATGCTTAATTTTTTTCCTTTTCTTTGGGACATTGAATGATGACACAGATAACTCTAGAGAGCTTTATGTGGAGGTTTTATACTGAAACCCCTTATCCTTTCAGGGAACCCTTTCAAGCTAAGACTTTCACTTGCCGGGTAGGAATGGTAGCCTGTTTACTTCATGGAACTGAATAGGACGTTCTTACTGTGAATTTTGATCATGACAAGTTATTACAAACTTTGTTCTTTATTTAATCTTTTTCTTTACAGGATATGTTTTTGTTCTGTAGATCAGTTTTCAGTCATAGTACTAAACAAGAGGTTATTGAAGAAGGTGAAGTTTGGCTTTGAGTGTTTTAGTGTCCTTTGTTTTCTCTTTATTTTTTACTTTTCTAATTGCCTGGCGTTACTACATTTTTCCTTGAAGAAAGGCTTCATGTTTGTCAATTATATTTTTCATTTAAAAATTCGAAGAGCTCTATTTCAAGTTTTTGTGCATTTGATGATAAAAATAGCAGTACTCACACAGAATTTCTATTTGCAGTCTCTAGGCAGCGTAATACATGAATCCAGATTTAAATCGATACAGCAAGTAACCTAGAAGACGTACCGTTTTGGGGGCTACATGAAAAAGATGATGTTAATCAAATGTCCAGTGCCTCATTCAGCATTTTAAATGATACCATGTCACCCAAAAAAGTGTGAGATCTGAAATGAAGGGGGATATAGGCAGGCGAGTGTGTCTGAAGTGCATGGGAGTAAAATACAGGTTGGCAGGCACAAGGTGTCCACAGAGTGAGCAGAACAACAGCCATATGGAAGTTTGCCGTCCTTTCCATAAAAAGCATCCTTTTAGCTTTGCTGCTTAGAAAAGTAATTTAGAGACCACAGATAAAATGAGGAAATGATAAGGAATGAAACAATACAAAATCCAAATTTCAATTTAGTCAGCCTTGTGCTATAACACTCTGGATAATGGAAGGCAGGGTGGCAAAAACCGTGCTGTAACAACAGAAGGTGTTTTTCACTTGTACGTTTGCCTCTTAAATTGCTCTGCTTAATGATATTAAGAAAAAAAATCATGAGAACAAGAATTTGAAGCTGAGAGCTTGCGCAGGTAAAAGCTGATAATGAGAATAGCTTTCTTACACATACTGTTCCAGTTATTTGACTAAAGTGGTTTTTGTAAAGCTGGGCTAAAAGGGCCAATTAGTAAATATTATGAAGACTTCCTTAATGGAGGGACTAGAAAATTGCCGTGTATAAAATAGATTTTGAAAGGAAGAGAAGTAACATGATCTTCCCTGCTCAGACTTGTTCCAGATAGCATCCTGCTTGTATAAAGATCCTTATAACAGCATCAACCCCTTCTGATTCCCTGTGATGCAGCTGTAAAATGTGTTTTTTATAAGTAGTGATAGTCTCTTCATAGTATAACTTCTTAGCAGACATGTATATTGCAAAATGTACCAGACAGGAAAAAAAGAAATCCTTGCCCAACACTGGAAAGAAAACATTCCTTGCAAAGCCTCAGTACAGACTATAAATAAAAGATGTACAGAATCGTCAGTGTTGGGATGGATACAAGCTGGAACCAAGTGTAAACATTCAGACTTGCTAGCCTGAGAGCACAGGCTGAACAGTTTGGTGTGTTTTCCCATTCTGATTTTAATGATAGATTTGTAATGCTAGTGTGAAAAATAAAATCCATTGCCATGAGTTACAAGGCATTTGTAACTGTTGCAAGCTATGGATTAACTTGAACTCAAGCTGTCCATGGCAGAATTGTTGTAGCCTTTTTTTGGATGACCCCACAAATGAGTATGTATTGTCACTGCACTGATCTGGTCCTTCTAATTTGTTTCCCATTACTTTCACCGCTGAACTTGTTCCCTCTTAGATCCTCTCTCTGAAGCTGTAACACTTCTTTTCACTGATGCTTAAGGAGCTCCATCGTTAGACCAGTAATTGCCTGTGGTAAAAAGTGCAGACTAACATCACAAATCCTTGAAATAGGTGGTGATCAAGACATTTTAAAGTCTTGCTTTTAAAGGTTTTGCAAATGAACGTCTGCAAGCTAGTAAATATGTTTAAACACGCTTCCTGGATTAACACTGGTTGAGAGCTTTAATGACAAAAACTTTGTCTAGTAGAGAGCTGGGATTGTCCTGAGATTTCTTCTTTTCTTCTAGAACAATGCTTGTGATACTCGTCACATTTACAGTCAGAAACAATTGTCTATAGTAGACATATGTTGAAATTTTCTTAAGACTTTGAAACACGATGTTTTCTACCATTCTAATAAAACCATTTCTTCATCATGAATGAGTTTTGGAAAATGTAGATCCTCAATAATAGACACTATTAAACATTAGAGGGACAGATAGATTTTTTTTTTTTTTTTTCCAGTTATGCCTAATTTCTATTGAAATTGAAGAGTTCAGTTCCAGGTACCTTTATAGATCTGATTCTTCATGAGTCTCTTTAGTACTATACCCAGTCATTGTTTTATCTTCAGTTCTGGGTTCTCCCCCCCATCCCCGGTGTTAATGCATAGTGTTTTTGCTCTCCAGCCATTTTGTTCAATACCTTTGAGTAACGTTCAGGCATCTTTCTCTAAAAGCCATCTTTTAGCTGGTAATTTATCCGTCTCTATTGGTTTTTAATAGGTGCTCAAAACATGAGAAACTCTGATCTAGCCTTCACCACTACATTATTTAAGCATTTGTGAGGTAATTTAAATGTAGAGTTAACAGCCTTCCTTCCTTCCTGTTGCCTCAGCCTACAGGAAATATTATTTAATGGCTAATGCACCTATAAAAAATTGGTCTGAAAGTAGATAGATGATTATTTATTCTTATTATACTGCTAACTTCAATTCTTGGTAAAAATTTATCTGCAGTATTTTTCTGCACGTCTCCCTTGCTAATCTGTCAGTTTTGTCCTTCTACTGGAATGTAGCTGCTGCTGGCAGTTGAGGTGGGAGTAGACGTAGATTCATTTCCATTATCCACCTTGCAAAAAGAAGTAATTTGTTCTTCTGGTTTTGCTTTCTTAGGAACACGTATAAAATGGAGCCGCTGTTTTAAGTGGGATCTAGTCTCCTGTCTATCTGGAATATATTGTCATATGAGCGTGGCCTGTCTGTAATTATTTCAGGTTATGGCTTCAAAAAACTGAAAAGAGAAGAGAAACAATTTCATGCTTTCTCTAAGTTCATCCTTCAAATCATTGCATTCAGCACAGATGCAGGTTTTGGGATGTATAAGGAGATTAGGAAGTCTTGGGATCTTGGGAAGTCTCAATCAAGGAACAGTTTGAGCTTGTGAGAGAAAGGTGTGCTTTCCATGCAAACGTGCAGGCGTTTGTCCTCTTCTCTGACTTTGATTTTGGGGATTTTTGGGAGTGTGGCACAGTGTCTAAAGTTTCTTAATGTGAACTTCTCTAAATACTGCTAGAAAGACCTGACTTTCATGCTACTGCCAAAATTGGATGCCGTTGATCTGTTTCCACCAAAGAGAGGGTTTTCCTGGGGCGGTTATATGGAGCATGAGAATAAAGCAATGGGTTGCAACCTACTTCTTCCATTTCAGCTATTCTTTTTTGTTAAAGGATCTTTCTCGTGTGCTGGATTTTAAAAAAAAAAAAAAAAAGAAACGGTAGTAAGAGACAGTAAAAGACAGCAACGGCATTTCTGTTTTTCACCTTTTGTTGCTGTTAGGAGTGTATTAAGTGTTTTGTTTTCCTTCTTTTGCTTTTTTTCAATATGCAGAATTAAGAAGGTTGCTTGACCTGACCTGCTATTTATACAGAAGCTCAATCAGTGGCTAACATCCATTTCCCTTGTTTTAAGATAAGGCTTATTTGCAGTTCTGCTTGACAGTAATGGAAGATAAATCACAGAAATGTGTGCGATCACACTTCTCAATCGAAAGGAGGCAGGTTGATAGTTACAATTCTAGCATGACACTCACTGTCTTCCTAGCTGTAGCACCAGACAATGGAAGGCAATCTGGGAGTGAGTTGAAGTAATGGGTGTGCATAGGCCTTTCGGAAGAGGAGGCAAGTTCTCTTGGATCCAGATCATTGTAGTGATCTTTGTATCGGCCTGTGCCTTATTGGGTGCTTACTGGAGCATACTTTTTCATACTAGAAAAATGTTTTTATGTCTAATTCTGGAAGAGTTCCACCACCATAGGATCTGAATCCTTGACAGAATCAAAACAAAGCATGTGAATGAGCTTCAAAAAGAAATGTCTCTAAATCTTACAGGTCAAGGAGCCTGTTAGCACTTGTCCCTAATAAACCAGGCCATTTGTTATCTCTCTGGCTCGGAGGTGACAAACCCAGGGTCCCATTTTGGGAGCTGGCCCGTGGCCCCGCCCCTCAGGCGGGAGCTGTCCAGGCGGGCAGTGCTAGAGGCCACCACTGGGGCATTGTGCCGCTGGGGTGGGGAAATTCAGCCATTGAGCAAAATTATTTTTGTTCTTCTCACATGCCTCGAGTTTCCTGTGCTTTTTGAGATGTGTTTTACTTCTGAGGAAGGAGTTATCATTCATGGTAGTGGTGGAAGTGAATAGCAATCTGACGTCTCACCTTCAACATTTATTGCAAGTTCCTCTTCAGTGGTTTGGGTTTTTTTTTGGAAGTTTTGATGTTTTATTCGCTGAAGCTGTTGCCAATTGCTTGTGAAGAACTAATAAAACTGACTACATAGCACTGAACATACCAACTGGCACATACCTCTATTGTTCCTGTAAGTCATAGCGTAAAAATCATAGTATGAACTTATCCCAGCACTCTGCATGGTTGGTATATGTTCAGTTGGGGTAAAACCAAAACAAAAGGTATTTTATGGCCTGAAAGAGCTAGCTGGTGTTTGATATGGAGTGTGTATCATACCCTTGCAACATGTAGTTTTTTTCAGGAAGCACATCACTGAAGGTACAGTACAGTGTTCAGGTAGGAGCAGC
Source organism: Pelecanus crispus (assembly GCF_030463565.1). Taxonomy (NCBI): domain Eukaryota; kingdom Metazoa; phylum Chordata; class Aves; order Pelecaniformes; family Pelecanidae; genus Pelecanus; species Pelecanus crispus. The sequence goes on from NC_134643.1 coordinate 16,365,643, forward strand.
ACCTGAGTGCCTGTGCTTCAGAGCGAGTACTGATGTTCAGAGCCATCTACTACCGATTAGCTGGCTGACAGGCCAAATGAGGCAGACCAGTACTGAATTTATGTGATCTTTCCTTCAAGGCGGATAGCAGTTTGGTGTCAACTGCTAATTTTCACAAATTAGCAGGGACTTTTTTTGCTTTGAGATTTTCTTCATTGCTAAATGTAATTGAAATAGTTCAGCAAGTTCAGAAGCTAGTAAGGGGAACAAGCAGGTAGGTAATGTAGCGGTATAAACTTTGCTGTGAGCCAAGGTGAAATAAATGAAGCAGGAAGCATTTTTCTGAAAATGAGGTATTGACAGCAATTAATAGCAACAGAGCATGCAATAGCTCTTATTAATTGCCTTTTTTTAGCAATTGGTAAATCATTTGCAAAATGGAATTACTCTTGTTTCCAGTGTTTAAACGGTTTGTGCTGAAACTAATTTCAAATTGATAGGTGAGGTTCTGTGGAAGCACACTCTTTCCTCCTAAATATCAAGAATAGAAACATAATTGCTCTTACACTTACGACAGTTACCTGTTACTGTAACCAACACTTGGAAAGTAATAGGAGTCTGGTTATTGCTGCAAAGTTCCTTTTTGATTTTTTTTGATTTTTTTTGATTTTTTTTTTTTTTTTTTTGGTTTTCATTTGGAAAAGGTACAGAGGTCAGAACATAAACACATGCACTGTTTTAAAAATGTAAAGGCAGAGCCAAGAAGATTTACGCATTCATTCCGGAAACTCTACTTTATATTTACTTCTGGCTAGGAACTGACATTGTTTAACTTGTGTTCTGCATTCCAGGACAAAACAGTTTATAGAACTGTAGAACTACCCTTTTTTTTAGGTGAAGGGATGAATTTAGCTTTTGTCTCAATGTTAGAGTTTTTTATGGAGGTACATTTTATGTAGTAAAGTTTGTTTTCTCTGTAAGACTAGCCTCATACATTTTATGCACGAATTGTGTATTAAAAATTCAACAGTTGCAATGTTTTCTAAGGATAACTTCTCTTAGTGTAGTTTATATTTGACATTGGTTTCTGTGTTTATAGAGAATTATAGAATCGTTTAGGTTGGAAAAGACCTTTAAGATCATCAATTCCAACCATTAACCTAACACTACCAAGTCCACCACTAAAACAATTAAGGGTAGAGTAAGAATTTCATGTTTCCTGGCTTGGTGGCTGCATTATTTATAATGAAAGTAAAAACTAGGAATCATTAAGGTTGGAAAGGATCTCTAAGATCATCAGTCCAATCATCAACCCAACACCACCATGCCTACTAAACCATGTCCCAAAGTGCCACATCTACCCGTTTTTTGAATGCTTCCAGGGCTGGTGACTTCACCACCTCTCTGGGCAGCCTGTTCCAATGCTTGACTACCCTTTCTGTGAAGAAATTTTTCCTAATGTCCAGTCTAAACCTTCCCTGATGCAGCTTGAGGCCATTTCCTCTCGTCCTATCGCTAACTACTTGGGAGAAGAGACCAACACCCACCTCACTACAGCCTCCTTTCAGGGAGTTGTAGAGAGCGATAAGGTCTCCCCTCAGCCTCCTCTTCTCCAGGCTAAACAACCCCAGTTCCCTCAGCTGCTCCTCATAAGAGTGACAAAGCGAATGCATATAACTGGTTGTACTTTAAGGGAGTGGAGAGAAGGTTGAGGTTTTGTAGTCTGTAATTGGAAAGTCACACAAATTCCAGTTAGACTGTGAGCTGAAACTCACCACCAGATATAAAACTGTCACTTCTGTTTTTATTGAAAGGAAGTTTAATCATAGTTCTCAGTTTTAAAAATCTCTTTTTGGTGATCAGTAGTTTTGATTTCTAAAATAATACGTATTGTTATTAATTGACTGATGTTTTCTATCGGTCAAATCCTATGTATTTTATGCAAGTGGTTTGATTTCTAAGTAGCCTCTTGTTTTAGTAGCAAAAAGGAGAATTTGGCTCTGGAGCTGTGAAACAAATGAAAGAGGCATGTTAATCAGAATTACTGGCATGTCTGTAAAATTGTATAGCGTTCACCTGTAATAGTTCTAGAAATTTTAAGGTCATGATACAGGAACACCTACAGGGCCTACGAAACTATATGCTTTAGAAAATACATACATATCTGTTTTTGTTGGCTGGCCTGATGAAGCTTTTTTGGTCTGTCAAGTTAGTGATAAACACATTTTTAAATGAGTGTATATGGTGCAGTATAGTAACTGAGGGCAACTTTTCCCATATCCTACCAGTCATAAGAGATACGTAAAAATTGTGCAAAAAAAATTTTATTTAAATATTCTGTGGGTCTGGATGAAATCCACAAGGCAAAGGAATTTGGACCGAAGGCTAAGATTTGGTCTTTTCTAACCTCATCCCTTGATAATCATCCTTTAAGGAAGAAGAATGATCCAGTGATTAAAAATAGGGCTCTGAGAGTTAAGACAAATTGGGTTGTCTCCATGTGTGTCACAGACTTGCTGTGTGCCTTTGAGTAGTTTGCACTGTATGCCTGAGCACACGCTGTAGCTTGGTAAAATGGAATACTTGCCATCCCCATCTTTCAGGGACCTTGTAGCGGTATGTGCGTGAAGGGTTGTGAGGGGCCTGTGTAGCATTGCTTGCCTGTTTAGGCTACAAAGATTGCCTATAAAAGGAATGCCAAAACTGTGAAAGCTTTAGTGAATTTTGCCAGTCTTACATAGATCTGGGCCAGCTTGCCATCTTCCAGATTTTGTCATAGGAGAGTGCTGGTAAAGTTCATAATAAAGATAATATTGTGCTCTAATGAAAAGAAGAGCGTATTCCTGAATGGACATGAACTCATTTAGGGGAGTGTGGAGGCAGAGCCACAAGGCAGACCTGGGGATGGAAACTCTGTATGAGCCTGAGTGAGTAGGAGGGAGCAGGAAAAGGCAAAGCTGTTTGCCCAGCCAGTGACTGCCCCAAAAGAGATCAGCTGTTGCAGGGAGTGGAATGTGCTGGAGGTGGCCTTGGGTAGCTGCACCCCCAACAGCCAGTCCTTCTCAACCGGAGCAGATCACCGCAAGCACAACCTCACATGAAGCGAATGCAGAACTGTCTTGTCTGCACACTGAAGAGATTGCATTGCTTCCTAATCCCTAATATTCCTAATGCATACTGTCATTTACCAAATTGTTTATACAAAAGACAGTTTGTGGTTATTAATATGGACTCCTGCCATATAACCACTACAGAATCCTACATTAAACAATATGCTCTTCTGGTCACACTTAAAATGAAGGTCACATATAGACCCAGCCTATAAAGGGGTTTTGTTTGCAATTTTTTTTTTTTTAAATCCACTAGTAGGACAAAAAGTAAAATTCAATTATTTTTTCTTGTCCAAAATAATTTCAAAAAGAAAAAGTAGCAGTAGTACTCCTCATGTTCACTTCTAGTAGCCTAATGTGGATACTGGGAACATAAGTTCAAAGTACTGTTTATCCTAGGTTTCTGAGGTTGAGTATCCTTTAATTTCAGAAACTTTCTGAAGCAGTCTACACTTTTATAAAAATTTGTTGAGAAAGCAAGGAAGCAATATTAGCAATTTACAAGTGTTTTACAGAAATGGATTTTATATTTTTCTACTGAGGGTATAATGTAAAACGTGCATATTCCAGTAAGTTGAAAAAGAAACTAGTCTGTCTTCTTCGTGGACACTTGAATATCCAGACTACTAGGTCGGAGTCAGGCATCTTATCTGCTTTTTAGCATGCTTGCTTGCACATTGACTTGGCTTCAAGAGAAGAGCTTTCAGTGCTTGTCCTTGGAATGCTTCAGTGCTTCCCCTTGGCATGGCCTTGGGAATAGGGCATTTTTTTTGGAGGCGTGGGTTGCTAGTCTGACATGTAACAAGTCAAGCAAATTCATCCCTTAGTATTTGTCTTTCCCTTTCTGATGCAGAGTCTTGACCTTTACTGTTTACCTGCTCTAAAAGAAGTAGAATTTCTTGAAAGGCAGTGGAGGTTGGGGGAGGACACCAGACACAGAATAAAGAGTTTCTGCCATGTCCCCAGAGCAGAGTCAGAGCAAGACTCTGGATCTCCAGCTGCATCTGTTGGTCTGCCTTTATTCTGTCTCTGTATACTTCTGTGTTCGGTACCTGAAGCTCAAATTATCTGCCCAGGTAGGTAACAGTAAATAGATGACATGAAAAAGTGTGTGTCAGACTTTTTGGATGGGTCTAGAGGGAAGGGATCTTTGGGTCATGACCACATACATTTGTTACTATTGGTTTTAGCTGTATTTCAGGTAATGGTGTCATTATCAAATGTAATTTTGCTAGGGAATCCAAACTGGGAGCGCAGTAGGTTATTTAAAAACCCTCTGGTGGAAGACCATTATTTTATGCCAGGAGTTATTTCATTGCCTGATGACTAATCAGCGCATTGGAGAGTTTTGTTATCAAGAGTCATGGAAAGTTGGCCCCTGGTAGGAATCTCACAGATAGTTACAGGAGGAAGTCAGGACACTGTTCTCAAGCTTTGCTAGCCAGTAACAGAATGAAATGGGAGCGGAAGTGGCTGTGATGCTGAAGTTTACTTACAGCAGATGCAACTTTTCAAATACTACCCAAACTATTGAGCAAAATGGAATAGCACTGAAAAATCCACTGCTCACTACTCAGACATTTCTGGGTGTGATCTACAAGTAATGGAGCCATAAGACATTATGGGATTTAGTTTTGTATCATCTCATAGAATGCTTTTAATGCTACTGCAGTGTAAGAAGAAAACAAAAGAGAAAAGAAGAGAGATTTTTGTATTTGTACTTTGACCATCCCTTTTCTTCAGGGGCATTGTTCAGGTACTACCAGTAATCTCCATTTCACACTAAAACAACAGAAGGTACTGAAGTAAATCGGTATCTGCAGCTTCCTTTGCCACCCCTCACCTCTCTTGCACAAGTCTGTTGGTTCAGGACAGAAAAGACATATCCTATTAATGTGTCTGTAAGGTCTGTTCACACTGTGGGATCTCTGACCTCTCCATTCTCTTGAGAAATGAGTTATTTGGTCTCAAAGGCTCATAATTGAGGTACTGACTCAGTAAGAGCCAGTTTGAGAATAAAAACTACATTTATAAAGGGGTTCAAGTGACAGCATTTGGTATCATTATGCACAAATTTTACCTTTGGGGCACAAAAATCTCCACACCAAGTTAGGCAACTGAGCTCTCTATTCATTCTCTATATGTATTCTGTGTAGTCTGGGCTATAATCCTGGAATGTTCTGGGGAAGTTCTGAGTTGTTACCATGGAAGAGAAAAACAGTCTGAGATGAGTGCAGGCCTGGAAAAAGAACCTAAACAAAGGCATTATACCATATATATGCTATGTTGTTTGCTGTTGTTTGTGTCTTGGCACTGGGACAGTAACGTGCAGCAGCATGGGTCTGTGTTTGATCAAATGCCGGCGCAGTTGTATCAGGGCTGAGAGTTAAGACAGAAACTGTGCTGTGCTACATACTATGCTGTGAGGTGCAACACGTTCTGCATGCCTACATTTGTGAGAAGAGGGATAGCTGTTGATGGGGTACCATGTTCCAAAACTGGGAGTTAGCCGTTCAAGGGAGAATTTAAAGGATAGGATGGTGGTGATCGTGCAGATGAGGTCCATGTTCTGTTTGCCCTTCATTTTTTCAGTAGGTAGCCCTCATGAGGCAATGGGTACAAGGAAGAGTGCTGCCTGGTCACTTGGAAAATGGTCATCCCTAATTGCCACCGTTCATTACTTGCCCTGTTCAGGGGAAAATGACAGCCAGCTGTGCATTTGGGAGGTGCCATTGGTAAGATCCTCACCATTGTCCTTCTGGGTAACGGAAATGCATTAGATAATGGACTTCGCTTACATAAGTTTCTGCAGCTCTTTTGGCATCATTGACAGGATGGTATGTCTACGTGGTGCTCCTTTATCAACAGGAAGAACAATAATTTGTTTTATGGCAAGTCACAGTAGCTGATGGATTTTTGCCATTATCTGCAGTCCTTCAGTTGGTCTAGGCAGGTTTCACGATGTCTTCAGTAGCACCTACGTTGCCAGTGCCATGTCGACAGGCCAGTGTGCAGCTAATTCAAGATTGAGCCTGGGAAGATTTGTGGAGCCACTTAGGTATTGCTGTCACCAGGGATTCTTTGGTGGCCTTCTCTACCCCCTTCCTTGACTTGTAAAGCCATTCATGATGGTCAACCTGAATCATGCCTGGGGTCTCTATAGTTAGTGCATCATCAGTAGTCTTGTGGATATTGATAGTGGTTTTGACTGAAAGGGAGGTAGAGGCTTGTATTATTGCAGGTGAATCTGTATCCCACATTCTCCCTGGAGTCATGTTTGCATGCTGTCCTGCATGTTTGCAAGAGTAAATGAGAGGAGATATTGCAAGGGTACGTAAGGCCTGTGTTGAAGTGAGTGCAGCTACCGGCACCAGCTGCGCTTCATTCACTTGCCCCTGAGAACTGGAAAGGCCAAATCATGAAGGGTGCTTTGGCTACCAGCTTCACCATAATCCCTGACAGCTGTTTGCAGTAATTTAGCATTGCACATATATGGGAAGTGAACAGTAAAATCTTCTTTTTTTTCCTTTTTTCTTTTCCCCTCTCCTCTCCCTCCTCTCTCCCTCTCCTCTTCTTCCTTTGGCTCAACCTCTCAAATCTCAACACTGTAGTTTCCGGTAGCCCAGGCTTTTATGTTGTTGGTGTTATCCAGGCCTGCAGTGTAAGAGTACAAGAATTTACTAGAAGCAGAAAAACAAAACCTCAAAATATCTCAAACCCATTCTCAGAAACTGCACTCTGACCTGTGGGACCTGAGCTTGGGGAAGGTGTCAGCCACCAAGTTAAGTGACTCCAGTGGATATGTTCCTAGCTGGTGGGAGAACACTGGGACTTTCTCATTTTGTTGTTGTTTCACTAGCTGGTTCCGTTGGCTGCCAGACAACGGACAGTTTGTCTAGTGGTGGGAAGTATGTTATTTGTAGGCTGTTAAACCAGCGAAACGTCTGATCAGGAAACAGGTGATATGCTCTGCCTGCAGACTGTCTTAGGTATTTCATCAGTCAGCATGCTGGAGTCAGGAAGCACCATCCTGCCATCGGTATCATCAGCAAGCTTCTTTTACGTGGTAGGAGTCAGGACAGAATAACGCTCGAGTGCTTCTCCTTTTGGTCATGACTTTATTATTTAGATGCTTATATATATTTTGTGTGGGTTCCACCCCCTCCTGACCCCCCCCAACACCCCCCGAAACAGTCTCAATGCCATTCTTCTCATTATATTCAAACAATAGCACTTGGGGTTTGGGCTTTTTTTTTCTTTTTCTTTTTCTTTTAGAGACACCGTGCTCTCTGATGAGGTACAGCTCTCAGCCTTTCTCTAAAACCACGTGGGAAGATGTGCTTTGCCTCTGATCTGAAAGCTAACTAAATTATCTATTTTAGTTCTGACCAGCGAGAATGAATTATCATGAATGCAAGAGAAACTCCCTTTAAGTACGTAATGTTCTTAAAATATGCAAACTTTAAAATACACATCAAGTCCTAAATCTTAAATTTCACCAGGAAGTGAATAAGCAGTCAATGCAGATTGCAGATCGTACATATTCATATACTTCTTCATCAAGGTACTTTGTAGCACAGGTTTCTGGCAAGGTAGTCCTGGGAAGCAGGCAGAGATATGGTATAAAATCTTAACTTCAGAAAGTTTTAATGGTGTTTGCCCATATAGGATTTGTTGTAATAACCTAATGGCAAAGTGACAAAAACATGAATAATAGTAGGAAAGCCTGAGTCTTTAAAGGGTTTGAGGCTTTGGATTAAACATGGGTAGCATGAATGTGTATGGGAGAAAGCAGTTATGTTCACAGTTGTTAAACCGTATAAAATAGATGAGATAATTACAAACTCCACACAAAGGTGTACTCCCTCGGAGAAGAATACTGACAGCCATGACATCATCTCCATCCCACTACCATCAGTGAGATTGCAACATTATCCCTTTGTAATAAATATAACTTACTTGCAGGTACTGTCAAAAGACAAAGAAACATATGCCAAAATTATGTTGGGGGGAAAAAAAAAAAAAGAGCCTAAAGCACAGTTGTGTAATAGTTAAGGGAAGCTGTTGGCTACCAGGAATTCAGGAGAACAGGTCACTCTTGTAAAATCTTGGGTGGTCTAGTTTGCAGTTTGAGAGAAATATTGGTTCAAGGACAGGTGAAAATTATTCTTCATCTTATGAAATGGTGATCCTGAAGCCTGATGACATATAAAATGTCAATTTGATAGTTTTACAGATGAGCAGCACCACCCAACTGATTTGGGTATTGCTGGTAGAGTATTGGCAGAATGACCACTTTTTCTCCCATTCTGACTAGGAACCTGCATACATTAGTAAATATGCTTCAGGCAGCAAAATTAGAAAGCAGAAAAGAACATGAAATTGGATCTAAACGCCTACGCTGCAGTGTTAGAAAGCAAATAACCATAATGTTCTTAAAATAGCTTATGAAATTTCAAGTGGAAAGAAGCCATTTACAGATGGTAAGAAGATAAAAGCATTACTGACATTTTGTATCAGATGGGATTTAGTAGCAATTGTAAACTAAGGTATGGCTATAGCAGAATATTTCTTGGAGATGGTAATAAATTGCTTAGCAAAGAGGGATGTTACTGCAAGTGGTGTTGGGGTATAGTGATCATGTTAAAAAAAATGAACTAAAAAACCCCAGCCCACTCTGCTAGGCAGAAATAGGCAGTTTGGTAATTGTACAAAACAGAGGGTGAAAGAAAAATGGGATCTATAGGTGGTGACCAAGGTAAAGCAGCGCTTCAGGTCTTGGGTTTTGGCTCTGTGGGAAGACCTGGGCTTGTCCCGGGAAGACTGACCTCCCTTGTACATTTATTCCACTGGTATTTTTAGACTTAATTTCATACTTTTTTTTTGCTTTAGAAATATGTTGTCTCTGGTGGGTAGAAATCTTCTCATATACACACCATTAGTTTTCATCATATGTACTGAGTAACCTAGGGTTGAGGGCAGGAAGCACTTCAGGCCAACGCTTCCATACAGGTACACATCTTCAGCTTGTGCCTAGGCAAATTCTAGCACAAATTAACTTGTTGCAGCCTCTGGTATAACTGAGAATTAGAAATATTGCTAAGAATGATTTTTTTAAATTTTTTTTTTCTTACCTATATGACTGATTACTTTTAATGAGATAATGAGTAAGCGTGCTGGTCACAAGCAGTGATGAGGATGAATTTGTAAGGGGAAATGTGCTCATGTAGCATGCGGCACTATGTAACAATGCATATTTCAGAAAGAAAAATTCAATACGGCAATGTCTTCACTTAATACTTTTATGCTCTAACATGAGACATTAATCTGAAAGAAGTGATAGATTTAAAAATAAAAAAAAAGCCCAATCTCAAACAAGCTGCTTGGGTGGGAAAAGTAAATATGCTCTCCAAGAGCAGCATTTCATTCCCATTAATGGGCTGTGACAGCCCATTTCACTGCACTGGGTCATCGGTCTAACACATCAGACAGGCATTTCATCTTTTTATTTTCAGTGTTAGTAATTACGTGCAGCATCAATTATTCATAAGAGCTGAAATCTCTTAACTGATAAAGGGGGAAAGGTTTCTTTGCCTCTCTTTCGAGGTTTGTGTTATGACAGGTTAAATAACCAGCCAACTTATGGCATAATGACTGGCTCTATGTACATGTCAAAACATGACCGTGAAAGTGTGCTGCTCCATAGTAGCATTTTAAAAACAAATATATTTAACATCAACACTAATTGTAACCTGGAAATAATGTAAAAATCCTGAAATAATACATTAGATTCTCTGTTTATTGAATGTTTTCAGACATTCCATTTATAACATTGCTGTTTTCCTGATACCATAGTGATGTGTTTAAATGGATACACAACGTTTTCATCTTCAGCAAAGCAAAACCCGAGGTATTTATCCACATATTTAATTCATGTTCTTGTGTGGTGACATCTTAATAATCAATGAATTAATTTGCCAAAAATTTTACTGAGCTTTTGTAATGCAAGTTATCAAGTCAAGCTTTTGGGTTTTGAAGAAATAATTTGTGGCTTGTTACTGCGTAGTTATCAGAGAGAAGTGAAGTAGGAGAGCTTGCTGTTTGGTTCTGGTTTGAAGTAGCAACTCGTGTATCACCTGGGAGATACATGTTAGTATGTGGAATGAAATATGTAAAGAAGAGCAGATTTCTTCCGTGCTGGTTTTGGCAGCCTTATTTTTAGGATAGGTTATGTATTTGTAAGAATAAAATAAGTTGCTGGGATTCTTCATCTTGGCTTTCTTTGAAGGTTATCCTAGGAGACCACAGAATCCTGTGCAGCCTCTTAAAGTGTGTGGTGCTGGGTTTGGAAAGGGGCAATTCTAGTGTACTAGCACATAATTCTGGAAAAATGAGCTCCAGAGCTAAATCGCAAGGAGCACAAGGCAATTATCTGGTGTAGTTTTCAAACTATTGTGACTATAAGGCTTTCCCAGCTTTCTTGAGAAACTATTCTACAGTGAAATGGAACTCATTTTTCAGACTGAAAAATGAAAAGTAATAATCTGTAGAACCAATAAAAATCTCAAAATTTAGTTTTGACTTAACTGCATTTAGGACTACAACCTCTTGTAAATTTAGTTTAGTTTGTTGCATATTATAAAAATGGGGATTACAGGATATTCTGGTTTCTGTATATTTTTATTCTTTTACAGATGTGTTGATGTCTTCAGAGATAGGAATAATTACGTATATATTTGTTGTGGTACAGATGGCTTTAAAATCTACACATATCATTTTTAATTTAAAAAAAATCTTAGGGCATCCCATCTGATGAGCTATTTTCTGTCACCAACATCTACTTTTCTTGCAACAGCCAAATTATTCTCTCAATTTTTCACCCAGTAGCATGTAAATACTACCACTGTAGCATTGTTTCTTCCTCATCTTGGGCTTCTCATTCTCTGTCTACAGGACTCCCTGAAAGCATGCGTTTACTTCATGTCTCACTGCATGCATTCTGCCTGTGTAAGTGAATGCATGTATATGTATGCATTCTGCCTCCTTGGGTACATAGCAGCCATGACTCCTTAGGGAGCACACTCTAACTAAGAGCCCGTACTTGCAATGCCTTCCAGCAACACGCCCTTCTTTGGGTGGAGCCAGATCCTGCTGCGTGCAGATCCTCCTTTGAGGAGCTGCGGGTTTTCCTCCCCAAGGAAAATCAGTGTTTTGGAGTGGACTTCAGATTCTCCTGGAATGTTAAGGTTTGCTTATTGGGAAATTCAGCAGCAGTGATGCTGTCTAACCTTTCAGGTTCTTTGGCCAAGTGTTACTTACGGCGTGCACCTGCATGGCTGTGATTTACCCTTTCTCCTTCTGTAAAGGCCCAGCCTATGTGCTGTTCTTGAATTTTGCTTTTAATAAAAAAAAAATCTTTGGAGATTGACTTACTCGGTGAGGGAAATAATAAAATATATCTTACGTATTTCATCATTAAAATAATTACTGTTGCTGTTAAATTTCCAGAAATTGAAACGTGCTTATTTAGAAAGCTATGCTCTATCTAACTACTGTATTGCAAGGGATGTTTGTTTGTCTTCTGAATAATAGTTGCATATTCCCTGGGCTCATCCTCTCTCCTCATTCCTCACAGTCGTCACGGCCTTTCACAGAGAGAAGACGAGAACCATTCTCCATAGACTTGACAACTCCCTCCTTTGTCAGAGTCATTTCTTCAAACTGTCAGTGAATGTACCAACCGGAGTCTGATAACTAGAAGGAAGAATAGCTCTTCAGAGTAAAGAGAACCGTTTCTAAAGTTTTTCCAACTGTAACAAATTTCTTATGGAATACAGAGATCTATATTGTACAGTTTTATTATGTAATTTATTAATTTCATTTAACTTTTAACAGCTTGATTGTATCATCTTCCTAAATTTATATTCTAGTGCTATTTAATATTTAGAGATTCTAGGCAAGAACAGACCATGTACCTTGACCTCGGGTGCGGTACTGACTGTAAATACAACCGGCTATTAATTCTCCACTGGTAAATTATCTGTTGCAGATAGTCTGTGCCGTTGTGGTTGTGAGTTACCTGTGCTATTGCTACCCATGCTGGTAGTGCTGCACAAGCACAGCTGAACTGCTTTTAGAGCCAGCTCCAGTGCTGCCCCATAGCTGCCCCGCCGGTGCCCCCATGATGTGCGTGCAGAATCCGGCGCACGAAGGCTTCTGGCTGGAGTTAGTTTTGGGAAGACCGTTTTGTTAGCCCAGGCTCAGCACCAGGCATGTTGAACCTACAGCAAGCAGCACTGGAGGAGGCAGGCTATGCCCCTGCGGAGGCTGGCTGTGGGTGACTCCCATGGGTGAGAGCACACAAGGTGGCGGCAGCGGTGGTGCTTGTCCTGCCTGACTTGAGCTTTTGTGAGGTCTTATTAGTGTGAAGGTACTTGAACATATTATCTTATCTGTTTCAACCTGGGAGTGCTCTGAAATAACCGTTCTGCCTGGAATAATCCTGAACTAAAGTGAAAGTTTCCTGCGATAGAGGGAAATTAGAGGGGCTATTACTATTATTATTATCCATGGTGTCCCAGTCTATAATTCCCCTGGGTAATGGGGGGTTAACCTTATTTCATCCATTTGGGACATAAAAACATAAGTCTGACTAAAGCATGTATTTTAGAAAGGCATTCATTTAGATTTTCTCTTGTTCTGATTAGTTCATTCTAATTAATAATCTGCTTATGAAAAAGGACAGGCTAATGTTAATTTGCATAATATAGGAATGTGATTACAATAGGCATAATTCAAAGTATTTCTGAAAGTTGCTGGACCTCTGAGAAGTAGATGAGCTTGGAACTGAAAATGTGGAGCCCGTAGTGCCTATGATGCTCATCAGTTGAAACTTGGCCTGGGATTTTGAGATATGTCACAAAAAAACCATGTGTAAACCAGGAATAACTCTTCTGAAATCACTGGAGTTAGACTATATAAAATCATGTGGTGTGTTGAGAGCAGGTTCTCAGTTTCTTGTTGAAATTTGGGCTGTGTTTAAACCATTGACCTCAGTGAGGCCCTTGAGATTTTTAACATTGTTTTGCCCTCAATAGGATAGGAAAAAAAAGTATTATTTAGATACGACTTTTGTTTCGTAACCTCACTTGGGGCATTTGAGTCTTCCACCCAAGGATGATACACTATGGTGCAGATATTTCTGTTTGTATCTACTCTTTAAGGTACATTAGCACTATTCCTGCTCTGAAAATAGACCTGCTTGGTTTTGGGCTATGGGCTGCCAAATTTGAGGGATGGCTGACTTTGTTTGTCTTTTTTTAAGGGGGTTTAGCCCTTTGCCCTGTGAAGAAATTTACAGTGGCTAATTGAAAGTGAGGCTTGTGGAAAGTGTTCTAATTTTTACTAATACTGAAGATTAATCACTAATCTCCTGCCAGCCCTTGTCACTCAGAGCAGGCATTTTGGCTTTGTGTATTTTGCTCTAAAAGAGCATTGCCTTGAGTAGCCATAAATGTGGCCTGAGCAGTGAACTCTACAGCAAAAATATCTTAATTTTATCTTAAAAAGGCTGCAGGGAGCTGGCTGTGCTCACCCTTGCTTGGGCACACATGGGGTCCCCATGCGCTCTGCAGCACGGCCCAGGGTTGTGTATTTGCTTGGTTTGCAGACCTGCAGAAGGCACCACTTTATAGGTTTGGTTGTCAGAGAGTGCTTGAGCATGTCCTTAGCAGCCCCTGATAAGTAGAACCTCTTGTTAAATCGCAGGCTGACAGTCCCTGACTTCGTAGGAAGGCTGCATGTCCAATGTCTGCGATGTGTTTAGCGTCTTATTCCAGGTGACATTAATGGCACAAGAATCTCTGACAGTTTCTGAAGCAAACTTGACTTCAAGTGCTTAAATTGGGAGACTGCAAAAAGGGACAGCTCAAGCTATCAGAACAAGTTAACCATGTAGAGGATGCCCAGCTAGGGATCCTTTCTTAGCACTAGCTTTTTAGACTTGGTGCTCTGCAAGCAACCCCATAGACCCCCATTTCCTCCTCTACTTACAAAATTATGCTGTTTTTATGGTCTGTTTTGCAGGGCTGTTGTGATGACTGCTTAATGCTCATAGAGAACAGCATGAGAGGGGAAGTGCAGTGGGGAAAGGAGCAATGGTTAGACAGTTGTTGGGTGATGGAAAAATTTTTAGTGTGTGCTTCATGTAGTTTGATGTTGGTTTTACAGCCTATATTCTTGGTGAATAGATACATTAAAACACTTCAGCCTCTTTTGATAATTTATCAGTTATTTCTGTTTATTTACTTGGTCTGTATTTCCAAAATATTTTAAAAACTGTACTGCTGTACAGTCATCTGAGCAAAGATTTGGAAATGTGAATTTCAGTTACCAGCAGGTAACATCTTAGATGGTGGAATTCTGTCTTATGTAGCACTAACAAAAAACCAACTGTAATATGTCATGTAAGCATCGACAGCTTGCACAGTTTCAAATGATAATTTAATCAAAACTTTGTCAGGATACTGACCCCTGCCATTTCTCTTTTCCCCCCCCCTTTATTCATTTTCTCCTGTGTAAGTTTGTAATAGATTTTTGGTTGAGACAAACTAGAACATGAAGAGTCATGTATAATACTGGAGTGACACCATGCACTTAAACAAGATCCTCTCTGCACAGCAGTACATTGCTCAGTTGTGGTTCAGAGCTCTTTCTCTTACTGTAAAAAAAAAAAGATCAAATGACACTGGACATGTTCTGAATTTATCTGCATGCCAGTTTACCCTTTATTGGGAAAAAATCCCTGGATTTTGCAATGACAAGTTTCTGTAATCCATGTTTTTCGTTCCTTTTACATTTTGCACAAGCCTGGGGAGGGTTGGGTGGGGTATAGCTCTAAGTTACTGTAGGCAGGTTTTTTTCTAGCAAGTTGTTTTATTGAATCATTCTGAGCAATGAACCCTCAGCACAACGTCACTATAGCCTTTAAGATATTTTTGCTGTAGAGTTCACTTAGGTATTCCCTTCCTGAGTACACCCTCACTGCAATGTTGTGGTGCTGTGAAGTGGCGTGTGTTAGCAGTGTTGCAAGTGGGGTGTTGTCAGGGATGGGGTAGCCCTCTGACAAGGCTGCCTGGGTTTCTCATGACCTAAGAGTCAGCCTAGCCCAGAACTCCGTAAGGACAGTGGCTAAGAAAAGATATCTAGGAAAGATGATAAGCACAGGCAGAGCAAGTAGTGCTTCTTCCCCGGAAATCTCTCTGCTGCTCCTGATGCTCTGTGGCTCCAGGAGGAGCACTTAATACCCCTCATTGAATATTTCTGCCATCAATTTGTCCATTTGTTTCTGAGCCAAGACTTTCATCTCCCGACATGTTTGAAAGATAAGTTAGTATTTATGGCTCCAGCAAAATCTTTCTTAGACTTTCTTTTGCCCACCTTACTATGCTTATCCTGCCATCTGTCATAGTGACCTGGTTGACCATGCATCTACTTTGTAGTGAAAATACCAGCTAAATTTCTGTAGGGCTGATGATTCTCCAAGACCTTCTTGTAAGCTAATGCCTCCATCTTTCTGGGAAACAAGAGTATATTGTGATTTGCTACAAGAGAAATAGAGAGTAGTTCTGCTTGCTCCATAACAAAGAACTGTGGGTACTGCTTCGAAATCTCCCAGTAACATGTTTGGATGATTGTCATGAAATCCCAGTCTGGGGAGGAAGGCTTTGCCTGGTTGCTGCTCAAACACTGATTATTCACATGGGCTCAAAAATAGTTGCTTATTAAGGTTCTGACATTCTTGCTGTATTTTCTTTTTTTTTTTCTTTTTTTTCTTAACAGTAAATAATTTGTAAAATTTATTGTAAAATAAATTAAGCTCCCTGCAGCCAAATAAAAGAGTGAATTTAGAAGTATGTAGCTGGAAGTAGCTGGAAAAGGACTTGTCTCTTTGACAGTCCCAGTAACTTGTTTCAAAGACAAGTAGTCTCAAAATTAATGTTAGTTTTGTGTTAGGTGTTCTTTTTTTAATGTTGTACTATTTTTTTCGTGTTGGTAAAATGTGCTGAGGTAGCTGCCTAGAGGAATTAAATCTTCGTATCTACAGATGATGTACAGAACTGACAGCCAAAGCCAAATACTCTCCCTGAGGTTGGGAAAGCTTTTGAATGGGAGCAGAGCACTATTTTATGCTTTCTTGTTAGAAATATGTCAGATTCCAAATACTTTTTTTATATGAGCACATCTGCTGAGAACTGCTGCTAATTTACACGCTGGAGGTAACAGCTCAGCCATCTGATGGTGACAATCATGCCTAGTGTCCTGAAATGAATTTGGCCTATAACCCTAGTGACAAAATGAACAGTTTTGAGGAATGAAACAGCCCCCTGTATTACAAAACAATAGTTGCATAAAATATGGTGTCTGCTCGAATAAAAAAAAAAGTGTCTAAATTTCTTGTCTTTTTATTTAAAAAAAAATTGTTGGAGGGAATTAGAATTCATGTTTAAAAATAACTTTGCTGGTTATGTTACTCCCTTGTTTATTTATATGTATGTTTGGGGCTTGTGATAGCTTATTCACCAGAGGTTTCTTTGCTCGTGACTAGCACTCTGAACCGCTGTAGTCGGGTTTCCCAGTGTATTTCTTGCCACTTGGACCTGTCACTACTGTATGTGCTTGCACAAACCGTCTGTGACTGTGGTTCAGAAATTGTAGCTTTGCTCTGGTTTTTTTTCTCCCCAAAGGAATAAAAAGTCAGTTTGCATCTCAAGCTGTTACTGTCTCTCCTGTTTCCTTAGTAATTTTTTTTTCTTTATCTTGGCTTAGATGTTAAAAAAATGACGCATATGTCCCATGTAAAATTAAGTGGGATAAAATAAAAAAGTTCAATATTTTTCATTTTTCAATTCCATGTAAACATTAAGAGCAATTTTTAAGGTTGAATAATAAGCACTGTAAGGGCATACATTTTTAATGTAGCTGCTGCCCATGCTTGAAATTAGGTCATTCAGATTTTCTTCTTACTGTTTAATGCCAGCAGTTAATGTATCCCATGAAAGTAGAGTTCAAGACCAGTGTTTTATACTAATTAGAAGCAGACTGAAGGTTGTATTTGGAAGGCAAAACATAACACTTTATTTCTTTATCTATTTTATCTCTAGTAGCGCTTGAAGAAGCTGGCAAACCTGGAAATGAAATAGAGGCAAAGCTGTGTGCTTTAAGATGTATTTTGCAATCTCTCCCAGTTGGAAACCAGACAGGAGTCTGATTCCAAATGTTTGCAGCACACAGCTGGAGATGTGCCAGGATGGCACTATAAAACAGTCATTTGCGCTGTAAAACTGGGATTTGGGCGGGGGTTGGCGTTGTTATTGACTTACCCAAGGAGTTTTAAAGGTTAGTCAAAGCAAAAGTTGATCTTTCAGATGGGATTGCAAATTAGTCTTTTTCTCTATAGGAGTATCTTTGGTGCCAGACTTCTAATAGGTATATTTTGTAAAAGTAAAATTAATTGTTTTACATCATTTTTTAATGCATGTTTGCATCATTGTTTGCAAGATGCAAATTTCTGTGCTCTCAATAAATAATGAAAATGCAGATCTAGATGTTTCATAGCCAGTCATGAACTGCAATAAGTAACAGTTACTCTGAAGAAGCTGGAAATGGTCTTGAAAGCTTACTGGTTACTATCTACCATATCTCTTGCAAAGCTGCTTAAAAGTTTAAGTGTGCATGAAGTTAACATGGGTTTCTATAAAGATACAAAAATAATGGTTAACAGATTTTTGTAGTTGTTGCACTTTAACATTGTTATGTTTAAAGTGTGTTAGACTTCCAAAAAGAATCTAATTGAAATGTCGTGTTTTCTTTCAGCTCCAGTGATAAACCGATTCACCAGACGGGCATCAGGTAAGTTGGATTGAGTTGCATGTTTCACTGGTCTACATAATAGGCGGAGCATAATGCTGATGGTGATTGTCATGTAAAACATAATATGACATTAGTCAGATTTCTTTAAAGATGACTGACTGAGGTTACCCTCAAATTTGTTATCTGGTTTACTGGAAAATGTAGTCAAGGTTTCAGGTCTCAGAACTTGCATGAAGCCTTCTTGTCGCTGTGGAATTTATGAAAAAAATAAGCTCTTCTTTTTTCCTTTATAGAAAATAATGTTAGTCCTAACAGAACTGAACTTTTAAAGCAAGAACTGAATGTAGTCTGATGCAGTGTTGTCTGGCTTACTTCATAGACAGCCTGGAAGAGCAATTTGGTGATCATCTATGCATGAGAAAATGTACAACCATGCTAGAGATCTCCCTGTGTTTTTCAAAACCGAGCTGGCTTGTGTACATGGTGCGTTGCTCTGCTGTGCAGAGCTGGCAGATCGGGTCCTAGAAGCAGCATGGCCGTGTTGTGCTCGGAGCGTGCCTGCCTAGCTTGGTGCAGATTTGTGTATTCTTCAAGTTAACTTGGTTCATGCCGGCTCAGAGGACTGTTTACCTTATTCCATTGCATGTAACAGATCCCTCCAAATTACATATCGTTAAAAATTAATATTCTTGGCTTCTCCTTGTTGTTCTGCTGTATCATATAGTCTTTGGGCTTCATTTTTGAGGGCTTTTTCTCCTGAAGCATGAAGCCCAGAACCTAAGTCTTATTTGTTTGAAATACTATGAATGTGAAAGTGGGGTGTAAAAGCCATCACTAAATGTAATGACACTCATGACTGCTTCATACGAGTCAGCAGAGTGGGAGATGTGAGCTGTTCCTAGCCGTCTCAGTATGCTAAGTTTAAAATCTAACTATCAAACGCTTTCTGTTTTCAACTGCAGATCATTTTTAGTAAATGTAATAAAGTTTGCATTCCATAATTCAGTATGTCTATCCAGACTTCTAATTTTGCTAGTTACAACCTCAGTCAGAAAGTTCCTTGTCAATATAAATATATTAGTGGAGATCCTCAGGATTACTGAGGAACTGTATAGAAAAATGGAGGTTTGCATTTGCAGGATTGGTGCATAGCATACGTAGCACAAAGTACGAAAGTGTAACGAATTCCAAATATTCTCATGTTTTAAGTAATGATAATACTTCATGAGGTTCTGTAGCATGAAATGAAAGGAATGATTTGTTAACTAGCACTCAGTAAGAGTGAGCAGGACTTTATGCAAATTACGTTGCGTGTTGTAAGGAAAGTTTTACTGTGACTGATTGATAGCTGACTTTAATGAATGCAGTCCTTGTAACAGATGTGTGATAAGCTTTTGCATTTCAGTAGGAGAATTTGATTGTTTGAAAAGCTAATACTTGTTCAGGAAAAAAAAAATCAGTTATTTTTAATGTTCCTTTAAAAGGAGACTAAAAACATGTTAGAAGCCTGAAATTTTTGCACAACTATTGGGGAAATAATTTGTATGGGCAATTAATATTTCATGTGTTTTGGTTTTCTTGTGGAGGGATAAAAGAGAGTTATTCAGAATAATGAGTGAAGTTGTATGGTATGGTCCAGATGTAAATCATGTGAATACACTTCAAGCTGGAACAAGGTAATACTGCAGTCTACTGTATGTACTATTTTATTAAGTTTCTGGCAGCTTTAATGGTAAAAATAATGATTTTTTTTTTCAAACAAGAAGCCCCATGAAAGGTGATAGTTCTTACTTTTCTTCTTAAATACTAGAAGACTACTGGAGAGGTACAGTATTTTAAGAAACTTAATTGATAAAATATAAAATTAAAAATATGAAACAGACTCTGCTGGTAATACAAACATTTTACAGGGATGTTTGCAGTCCTAACCGTATTTTTAGATACTTTTTTAAAATTGAACAATTGTTTGGATACATCAAGGTAGTCAAGATACCTTGCAAGTGGAAAAGCCAGATAGTAGCTGGTTTTTTTTTTTTTTTAATGCTTGGTAGCTTAATAGCATTCCTTAATCAGGTTGATTCTCATGTTTAGGAAATGAGAGCTGACCAAATAAAACGTTTTTTCTCAAATACGGATTTCTCTTAATTTTAGGCTATTTAGCTAAGAGGTATTTTAAAATTTGAAATGTGCAAGATTGTTGATTCTCGAGTGGTTTTGAAGATTTGCTTCTAATGAACATTACTCCAAGTTAATGATGAATATACGGAGAGTTATCTGTAGTATGCGGTTCATGTTGCATCTGATCTAGTGATACTGCAGACTGGTGCCGAGAGAGTGATTTTAGGGTCCCTGCCTTTGTCACGCCGCTGCCCATAGGTTTTCTCTACTTCCCTTGCATAGACCTAGGAGTTGTGTTGCCTGAGGGTGCATTGATTTAAAGAAAATAGAACTACATGGAGGTTTTGGTGTGTTGATTTTCATTGGGTCTCCAACTCACCTGTGCTGTGGCTCCCAAATAACTACATCTGAAAGAGGGGTAGTAGTGGCTGCCTTTAGCCAGTGGTGGGATGGAGAAAGAGCTGGACTACAGACATCAGTGGAGGCACAACATCCAATGATAGCTGCAGCAAAGGCTCCTAGACTACTCTGCTAAGAGCTGCTTTTTGAGTTCTTGCAATGATAAGCAGGGAGAAGCCAGATGACGACACATATTTCTTCACAGAGAACAATAATTCTCTACAGTGGATATTTTGATTTTGATGTTTCTGTTATTCTTTGGGTAATGCCTAGTATTTTACTGGGAGCCGTAAGATATAGTTATTTTTCCTGAGCTAGAAATTAAACAGCTAGTTTAATTGCTGAAGCACCTGCTGGAAACAATATAGTAAGGCATTTATTATTTAACAGCTGTTCCTGTTAACATGCTGTGAATGTATTAATGTACTGTCATTGGTATGCAGAGGATAAAGGCGTAAGTAAGCTAGGATCAATTAATTGTTCTTGAATTTCAATTCTTGAAATTTATTGAGCTACCTAATTTAGTATCTCTTCTGTGTGATTATGCGTATGTGTGTATATGTGCAATGTGGGCTCTATACATAAAAAACACGTATACCATAATGCTGATGACATAGCTACTTACGGGCTAGTTAATAATGCACTCCATTGTTCGAGGCTATGCACAAAGAATAATAGATATCATAGTCTTAAATAGAGGAGTTTAGGAAGAAGAGATTAAAAATAGTTTATAGAGCTAGAATGAACAATGAGACAGCTGCAAGTAGTTAATCCTTAATTTTTCTTTTAAAATCTGGTGGGACTGAGATGAAGAGAAAGGAGAAAAAGTATTGAGGCGATCAATAGACTTGGTTGGGGAGAAAGGGGGCGTGGAGGTAGAAGGAGCATAAAGTGTAAGAGAAAGCTGTGAGTATTTTCATGAGGTGAAAAATGAGTGGAAATTCCTGAACAAGCTGAGGTGACCAAGAGGTGCAGTTTCTGAATGTAAACAGATACTTTCTTGCTATGGATGAGGTTAGTTCTCACCCATCTAAGTATGAGATAACCTAGGGATGGAAAGCTAATGTGGTTCTGTATGTTAGCTGAAGCATTGGGTTCCTGCTTGTCAGCATCTTGATGGATAGATAAACAAGGATATTATCTCATTAAATACTGGCAGGAGTTTAGAATAATGCAATGAAACCAGCATGGGTTTGCTACAGAATGAACTTAAATTTATGCTTGATAGATACCATTTACGGAGGCTATGTATACCCATTTACTAGTATTGTATACAAATGTATAATATCATCTTAATTAAGAAATAGATAATAGTCTATAAAGTTACTTCAGTTATGTATCTGCTTAAGCTTCTGAAAGAGTGAAGACAACCTAACAGGTTGCTGTGAGTTAGCCGCCTTAAAGCTAAGAAGAACTGGTAGATAGGCTCAAGGGCATCTGAAGGGGCATCTCTTATTAACGACAGAGATAACTTCCTCATTCCTCTACCCCAGACAATGTCTAACTTCAAAATACCATTTTTGTCCTGTGGAGAGGAAAGAAATGAAGTTTTAAATATTGTTCTCTCAACCAAATGGGAAAGAGAAGTAGCTTTATTTATCTGCCAGATTCTCCACAAAGCTCTAAACAAAAATAATTTAAACATAGTCAACAGGCAGCGTACATCAGTGCTGAATGTCTACGGAGAAACTGACTTAGGTATATCTGGAATAAACTTGCAATCAAGGAGATACCACTATTGTGGAAAGAACAGAAGGAAGCAGAGAAGGCAAAAACTTTTAGGCTTCTTCACCATGGATGCCAGTAAGGACCTCTCCAAAGAAAAGAGAGAAACACATTATATTGATGCTTACATTATACACCTAGTGCATCAGTCATCAACCAAGTGAGAAAGAGAGAATCTCACATGACACTAGTGGAGATCTCTGTGCAACAAATATTATTATTTTTTCTCTTTTTTACTTTGAAACTTTTTTTAAATTTCAGTTGTTGAAATTGGAAATATTTTTTGCCTTTGCACATGCTGCTGAGAACTGTCACTTTTAGGTACACGGCTGATTAGCTGAAGAGGAAAGGCTGAGAAAGAAGGAAGCCGTTTTTTATGCTCTCTGAAAAGGATGTGTTTAATTCATTTAGCAAGTACTCAAATTCAAAATATTTTTGTATGTACACTTATGTACTGTGGTAATTTCTGATAAAGATGGGGCTGCATCTAGTGGCCTCTCTCCCTCCCCTTACCCCCTCCCCTCCTTTTTATGGAAGTCCGGAAGTTTCTCTAAGAACCAAAACTCATTTTACTTAACTCTACAAATTTTAGACTTATAAAATGTCAACAGTTTGAAGAAAAAGAAGGAGATGCAACATTCTCTTTATTCTTAATTGCTTGAGATGCCCAATAGCCATGATAATGGAATTGTCTAACACAGATGGTAATTTGAACTGGTAGAGAAGTCATTTTAGTTCACTTCTGCTCAAGCCTTGTAATTATTTAAATATTTTCCAGCAAGAATTTGTGCAGATTAGAAATATTTTCTGCTAAACTCAGTTGGCAGAAAGCACTTAACGGGAAACCTATGACATTTCCAATCGTTTTAGAATTTTCAGAAATAAGTAAATCTTTTAATTGAAACACACTGATTAATTTCTAAGCCCCTCAAACTAATTGTCTTTATTAAAATACTACATGGACACAGTGAAACACCTCACTAACTTGTTTGTGAATACTTTATAGCATCATTATGTATAATGATGACATCAGTGGTGGGTTGCCTGTCAGACCCCCAAGCCCTGTGACTGCACAGGGAGCAGGGACAGTGCCACCGCATCAGAGACTGGACACACGTGTGCACGCTTTGTCACACACAGGTGACGTTACAGGGCTGTCCCTACGGCGTGACTGGCCCACGGCCCTTCCTGCCCGAGTTGGCTGCGCCCTCATCACGCAGCTGTGGAGATGGGTGTTCTCAGCAATCCCCGTCTGACGCACAGGGATCACGCCTCTGCCCGGCATATGGTAGATGCCTGCATTTTGGCATGCATTCAGATAGGAGGAGGGAGCCCTCATAAAAGGGAAAATCTGGGAGCAAGTCTGCCAGAACAATTTATCTGTTCTTCATCTCATTCTTCATCTTTGCGTAAGGTGCCATTAGGAAGAATGTGACAAGATAAAAGTTTCGGGCTTCATTATTCTGAACAGATGTGTGGACTGTGATTAGTCATGCCCACAGTAGCATTTACATATATCACTGCTAGTTTTCAATTTAATGATTTCTACAGAAAATGTGACAACCTACTTAAGAAACACTGAGGAATTTTGACTGAATTTAGACCACGGGAGTCCTGTTAGTGAAGGAATGGCTAATTCCTTTCTGAAATTAGAAGTATGGAAGAGCATAGGTAATATTAAATTCAATCGTTAAATACAAACTAGTATTTAGGAAGAGCAAATCAATACTGTAAGCCAAGAATAGAATATGCCCCTAGGAACAATATTTCATTTGTAATTTCAATCTGCTTGAATTATATTGAGATTTTCTTTAGAAGATTGGCACCCACTTTCCTATGGCATGTTAAAAACTGTCAGAGAAAGACAGCAAACTGAAATGAAGTGCTATTCCCTTTTATATACAGTAAGGCAGAAGCTGGAGTTGTACCAAAAATAATGGTGAGGAATGAAGTAACTGTAAACTCGCCTTTGAAATGCTCGGGTAGGAGGCAGTGTTGTTGTAGAAGCTTATCAAGTCATAGTGACAGAAAGAAGAGTAATAAAGAACTTTATTGATGAACCAGTAATTCCAGTGTAGTTCTTCGAGCAAGAGTTACTGGTTCTGCTTGTTCTGAGTGATGAATAGCCCCCAAACTGAATTCAAGTGATGTTGGATTCATCTTTGTTCTTAGTTACATGCATGTAGTCAATCCATAATTTAAAATGCCTAATTCTTCAGGTTTTTTAAATAAACAGGGACATAGTCAGTTGACATACAGTAGTATCTAATACTAGAACTCAGTTAAGCACTAAGGCTGCCATTGTAGCGGTGAGGAAAACCAGAAGAAAAAGGACTGTCAGACCCACTGTAGGTGTATCTACATTGCATGACAGAGCACAGTAAAGGCGGCACCTAAGCTTGTGGTAGCACATCAGTGTGGCAAGTTGTGGCTTACTAGAGGTCACAGAAGCAGAGTATCTTACCTAAGTTGAGCCTGCTGAAGGGATTGTTAGACTGTACTGACTTCTGTGGGGCGGCAGCTGTACGTGGGTGCGGGCATGTACCACGCATCGTTGTGTGAGTGGACATGCCCGCCCTTTACTTCCTGCTCCTCTTGCAAGGCAGGCACCGCTTCTGTTCCACGCAGCTTTCCTACACAGTGTGCCTCTTCCGTGATATTCTGTAATAGCAGCTGCCTCCGCTGCTAATTGCTGAGAACATACTCCCTTTTTCATTTTGTGGTTTTGCACAAATGCATTGTACAGCCTATACTCTCCAGTCCTTACAGAAAATACTCTTTCCTTGTCACAGTGTCTCTCGCAGTTACCATCATTGTAACACTTAAGTCTTTCGCAAACCTTGAGGAACTACCCAACGCTGTTTCCATTAATGAATGAGCAGTATCCAGAGCTTATAAGAACTGGAGCATCGATAGTCAAGTCAGAATGTGTATCGCTAATTTTGCCTGCATCAGAAATGGAATGCCCAACATGGCAATTCTTGTTTTCTTTCCATGAAGCGCTGAGCATCGTAACTCCTACAGAGTATAGCTGTAATTGTATGTGCACAGCATTTTAAAGATAAGGTGATTATATCTCTTTGCCTTGTGGTATGTCTACGCTGTATTTTTTCCTGTGTGCCATAGTGAAACTTGCAAAACGTATATTCCATCTGCTCTTGCAGGGTTATCCTATAGCCAGTGTCACAGGGAGGAATGAGCCACACAGTTTTCACAAGAGTAGCCTGTGATATCAGGCGCCACAAGAGCTGGTGGGACATGTCTCTGGACTGAGCTTAGGCTGCTGTGTAACAATATGGGCACGGTGCACCGAGCTGTAGGCACCTTACAGCCACTGGGTCAGGGAGAGTGCTGTGCTTCAGTCTGGTCCTGGTCCTGCACATGTTTAACTCTTGAGAATGAAGAACTGATTTCAGTGGCCTGCCCCACAACACTTCTGGGTCTGTGGAAAGTTAGCGATAGAAGCTGTTTCCCACCCAATCCATAACCAAGTGACCCAGCTTCCTTCCTTTGTTTCTCTTGCGTAGCTTACTTGCTGTGCACTTCACAAGTTCTGCTGCAAATGAGACAGTCACAGAAACGAGAGTTTCATTTGCTCTGTCTAGTCTCCTCTTACATTTTCTGGGAATTTGAGAAAAGTTCTGTAGAAAAATGATGTAATAACACTGGCTTAGGGATGCTTAGAGAGCATGCACATTTGCTTCCCAATGCTAACCACTGTTTTTGTTCAAAATATCTAATAAAGTAACATCTTGATGTTAAACGTGGAGTACTTGTTCCTGACCTGATGTTACCTTGAGATTTGTTGCTTTGGATGCAGATCTGAAGAAGAGCTTATGTGCGCAGAAGCTTGTCTGCCTCCTTCATGATTCAGTTGTTTTAGCTGTTCTAGTGAAAGATTGTGCCTGTGAAGCTGCTTCTTCTCTAGACTGAATTGCATCTTGAATTGGACAGTAGTATTCTTATTCAAAAGAAAACAAAATTTAGGCTGTGCATTACTTCTGGAACTTTTTAAGTGGTTCACTTTCAACATTCACTTATTCCTTTATTAAAACTCCAAAATCTGAAACATAGATTCTAGCAGGTTGTATCAAAAGTGTTTCCTTGTATAGATCATCAGCAGAGGTTGAATACGCATTTTGCAGAGCCCATTTATGGAGCTGAGTTACAGAAATAGGCTAACTGTTGCAGATTAATGTCATGCCAGATTTTAGATATGGCTATGCTTAAGCTGTTTTGTCATAACACTTGAACACTAAGCTTAATAAAAGAAGAAGAGATTTAGTAGATGCGTACTATAAGGCAAAGTTTGAGGCGGTGGAGGAAGAGAGGAGGGGAGGAAGGAAGGCAAGAGAAGGGAGGGAGGCACGATGGTAGTAATAAATACGCAAGTCTTGTGCTGTGCGATAGGTTGCTATAGCGAGGGCTGTCAATATTTGTCCCAAGGAGGTGGCAGGGAAGGAAGGAAATAAACAAATAGTGATTGGCCTAATTTTTACACACACAAATATTTAGGTGACGCTTTGGGGAAAGCTTCCTAACTAAACACTTAGTGAAGCAATAGACTAAACTGCTCAAGAATATTGTGTTATCTCAGAACTTTTAAGGAAAGGTAAGATGTTTTTTCTGCAGGGATAGAGGTGTAATTCATACCGCAGCAGTGCGTAGGGATGATTTAGATGCTTTCTTGAGGTTTCATCTGTATGTCTGTGTTTATTTAGATATCATTGCAAGCACATATTTCTAGACTGCATTTTATAGACTGGCTAAAATGTACAGAGTAATTATTTTTAAATTGGACAATTTGGTAAAGCTAGGTAGCAACCTCGTTAGAAAACAGGAGAGTTATAAATGTGTTTTGAGTTCACGAATTACTGCATACACCCCTTTATGGGACGTCATAAGTTTTCCTGCTGTTTTAGTATTACCTTTGGAAAGTATTCTGCATATAGTTTTGTATCAGTAAAATTAATCACTGTAGTTTTTTCAGCTATTTGGGCTGATCTTGTTTCAGATATATGAAACATAAATGGGAGGTTGGTGTTGAAATACGAATCAAATTTGTCTTAATGGGCTGTTGCCCAGTCAGTTTGATGAAGAGCTCAGATATCCTAGCAAGGTATGAAGCTGTTAGACTGGCTGACCAATTCCTTTAAGCTCATTTTATGTATGTAACTAGTAAATAAGATGGGTATGGGAAAGTGCCCCAGTAGGGCTTGTGTCTAAGCCCTTCCCACAGCCAGCAGCGTGGCCTCATCCATACCACCGTTTGGGAACAGTCCCGTTTGGGACTGTGCCAGGGAGTGCGCCAGAGCCTGGCTCCCCTGCTTTCTCAGGTACTTGGGTCGGCGTAGTTGCCTGTTCTGCTTGAGGCTAGATAGGGGTCTACCTAAGGAGCTAAATTTTGTTTCCTCTTACTTTAGACAGACCAGGATTTGGCACTCTCGTACTTAGAATGCTTTAATGTAGTATCTAATATTTCTTTCATGCCCAAACAAATGCATTATAGACAAAGAGGAGATCTTCTTCTTGCTATGTAACTAAGTAGTAGTGAATAAATTCCAGAGAAAACAGGTTTTTCAGACAAAACAGACTTTCTATCAAAATAAATATAGAAATGAGGCCAAATGTTCATATTAATAACAATAAATATGGCTGTTATTTATCTGCAAGCAGTAGTTTGCACATGTCAATTATTATTGAATAAATGTACTAAGATTTCTTAATGGGTGCTCTTAGATTGCAGTGAGTGCTGTGAACTAGTTGATATAAAATACAGATTATTCTCAGTTGTATTTTAATTTCCTTTCATTTTATAGCCAGGTTTTTCAGATTAGTAGTTCCTCTCTTGTCTCTGGTTAACATTTGCACGCAACAAATTCTTCCTGTGTCTCACAACCTGTAGGCCATGTTGTATTTTCTATTTTAACCTGCTTCCAAATCCGCATTCACCATTGATAACCTTGGTGATCCCAGTAACACCCCAGAATCTAAACATGATCAGAGAAGCTAATATCTTCCAATGCTTTTATCAGGATGCTCATAACTCATGATTTTGAAAGAAATAAAATAATTGCTATTTTTTTGAACAAGTATGCACATTACTGAAAGAAGTAGGAAGGATTTTAAAATTATTTTTGGAGCAGATATGTATTGATAGTCATTGTTTAATAATTCTGATTTTTCTTCTCCAAAATATTTCAGTATCAAAGCTCAACTTTGGTTGCTGTGCTATTTTGTTCTCCAACATTTGTATTTAGATTAGGGAGGTATGCTACCTCCACTATAGGTGACAGAGCATGAATCTGTAGGCTGTAGTATCTGCTTACCAGTTTTCCAAACCAATTCCATTCTGTCTGTGATTTCATGTGGTTTGACTTCAGTGCTATAGAAGATTTGTTCTGGAGGATAAGAGATGAATAGGACAAGGCATGTTTTATATAGTGTGTTGTTCAAAATGGAGTAACAGTATTTGTGGAACATTTTACTTAGCAAGTTTTCTTGTAGAACACCTTAATACAAATGGCTTGGCCTTTGACCTTCAAGTTTGGCTTAACATTTGGCAAGTACTGCTTCTTTTAAATACTGTGGAGTCAAAGAAAGGGGAAAATTATATATTTAATTATCTCTGCTAAATACGGTGGTGTTTAAAACACCAGATGCCATTTATTTATGCACATTGTATAAAATGAATAGCAGCCTGATGTTCTGCTTCCTAAATGCTCCGTGTCAGTTCCGTATGTTTCGTAGGAAGCACGATGCCTTGAGCTGGGGGGTGTACTTCTCAGCTGTTTAAACAAAATTTCCTTTGTCAAAGCACAAACCCAAGGCTTTCTCGCCATCAAATGCTCCCTATTTCCTGCACCCACCCCCTTGCTGTCACATAATCCTGTTCCACAGCGTCTTTGCTTCATGTGTCTTTATCATTTATCTCTCAGATCTGCTTCTTCAACATAGTCTGGAGGATATAGACAAGTTTTTAAAGCATGGGAGGAAATACAGGATAAAGATAGCATCTCTGAAATCAGTATTTGTTTTCTTGTCAGTGGGTCCTACAAGTGCCCCCAAAGCCAGTCATACTTCTGTGTTGGACATCCATTTAAGTTTACCAGCCAAGCAGATTGGTTGTTGCAGTAATAGTTTTGTTCCTAACCTGGAACCATATTTGCTTTCTTTAACACCAGGCAATGCCTGTTTTCTCATTTCAGACCTTGCTTTCTCTTCTAGATAAAGATGTGAAAAGTCTTCTCTCTTGAAAACTCATTGGCAATCTAATTTTTAAATCTGGTGTGTGTGTATGCTCTTTCAAATGGGGTTACTTAGAACTGTGCTAGGCAAGTCACCATTGCTATCCTACTATTATGATATACAGTGTTTTAACACTTGTGGATCCGAGCTCATCACTCTTTGTGCATTAGATTTGTTTGGTTTACTGTTGTATACAGAAACTAATGAAAATGCTTGTGTGACCATTGCATACAAACAGTTGGGGCAGAGCAAAGCATGAATGACTAGCTTTTGTACTGTGCATAGTTGTGTTTTAGCAGCATGAAATGACAATGGAGCATTGCGAGGCATATTGCAGTAAGGGACTAAAGACATCCTTCTGCATGCACTATTTTTACTCCCACTTGTCCCATTTGATTATTAGCTTACTATTAAGGAATCTCCTTAATAGATTTTGAACTCAGGATCTCTCCCTCTGGTTCAATCTTACAATGACTGTGTAAGCCAGGAAGAGTCCTGCTCCCTCCCATGGTGCTTGGTCATACGGCAAATGGAGGACAATCTGGCCATAGCAGTGGTGTTCATGTGTGTATGTGTGTAAAGCAGGGTATACATAGCTTTTTAGTATAAAATTTGTAAGAAAATTGTCGAAGGACTGAACATGAATTTGAAAATCTCTCCTGAGTTTTAGTTTCAGAAATTTCTCTCAATAAAAATTATAAATATTTTTCTTCCTTTTATCTCTCACCCAAATTAAATCCCTTTTCTTGTGCAGGGGAAAACTAAATTTAGAAATAATAAAATGTTGTTGTATTAGTGCAATGCATCTTTAAGGGTTTTTTGTTTAAGCTAATGATATAGATTAATAATAAAAAGGTGAATAATTGTTGCTCTGATCACTGTTCTGTGTGAAAGTGAGAAAGATTGTTTTCTGGTGTCCTCACAATTATTGTGAGGAATTATTATGAGCATGCCAGAATGAAAAATTGCTATATGCCACAATCCACTCATCAAGAAAAACGTATGTAAGTATTTATTACATAGTTAGAATAGGTGACAGAACTTAATCAGAAAAATAAAGAAAAATGAACTTGTCAGAGGAATCCATTTTAAGTGGAAATTGTAAAGCCTTGCTTACTTTTCTTGTTAAATGTCAGGCTGCAAGGGAACTCCTAGCTCTTTCCCCTCTCCATACACAAGGAAATAATGAAAATGTGGAGATTAAGTTTCAAATAACCAGTCACACAAGAAGGACCCCCATCAGCCTAATTGGAAAGCTTCAGTCAGCCTCTGAAACCATCTTCATGCTGAATGTCAGCTGCACCGGGTACAGGAAGAGCCATCTTTCTTCCTTTTTCTCCTGCTAGCACTGGTTTGGGAACTATTTTCACACCTCTTCTGGGTGGGTCTAGAGCAGAGTACACCTGCTCTTTTATTAATTTTTTGTCTATGCCATCATAGTAATATACGTTGGTATTGTGCAAAGATACTCATGTAGGACACAATTTAATTTTTTCAGACATTTTCTTTACCAAGAAAGACACTAATCTTATTCTTTATTTTAAAAGAACCAATTTATGCTAGCCATTTGGGAATAAATTCCTGGGAAATGTCAGCCATCACCAGTTTGGGGTCTAGGCTCAAACAGACCAAGTCAAAGAATCATCCATCAGCACTCAAAAATGTGTATGTGTGTATATGTATTTATATAAAACATGGCAAAAATGGCTCCCTGTGTAAGGCTTACCTGCTGTTCTGTAGGATTTTTAGGCACATCACACAGAGTCAATCACATTTTCTCATGGTCAGTATGAAGGAATGCTTCAGATGCAAGACAACTGAGAAAGGAGGAAAGAAATACTTACACCTACTGTGCAGCATAATGACACTGAAAAAGACGAGATCCTAATTGAAAAGATCCTCCCAAGGTGTGCTCCTAGGATCAGTTTGTTGTTGAGTAATTACAGAGGAGAATCTAAATTGTCATCGTGGTTCAGTAGTGCCCAACGACACCAATAAGTTGTTGCATGTTGGTGAAGACCGTACATTTTGCTAATTAAATTTCTTGCTTGCACAAGTCAAACCATGTAGGAAGGACAAGTATGGAGTGTCCCATACTTCCTCTTCATCAACCCAGGTGGTTTCTTTCATATGCCATCCAAGAAACTGGTCTGCTGCAAGAATGAGGAAGGGGGAGTGGTGCAATTTTTATGGATCAGCTCAAGAAATGCAATCCGCATGTAAAGAAAGGATGGTATGGAGAAATACTGAAAGGGCTGTTGGAGAAGTGTGGTCAGGCAGCTGTCACTGTAGCCAAGCAGAGACAGAGAGGGGTAATACAATGTGATGGTAGCTGGTACACCGGGTTAGTAAGGGCCTAGAAGAGGAGAGTGGGAAAGCCTATGCTTGATACAGTCAAAAAGAAAGAGTTAAGCGGGGTTTCAGATCCTCTGTGGTACTGTGGTACGCCTGCCACCAAGTGCCCAGCAGCAGTGCTTGTTGGGTGGGAGACATCATTCCCTGTACTGCGCACATTCCCATCTCTGCAGAGAACCTGGTCTCAAAGGGAAGGAAGATTAAAATGCATGATGACATAAAAGCTGTGCTGCATAAACGAGGCAAAGACCGCCTGCTATTAGAATGGTTTGCTGCATTTTGGCAGAGGTGTTAACCATGTGTATCGCTATGCTAATACTCTATACTTG
The DNA here is from genome assembly GCF_030463565.1 of Pelecanus crispus. Taxonomy (NCBI): domain Eukaryota; kingdom Metazoa; phylum Chordata; class Aves; order Pelecaniformes; family Pelecanidae; genus Pelecanus; species Pelecanus crispus. The sequence continues at coordinate 16,397,777 of NC_134643.1, forward strand.
CTGATGCAGTCGTGCAGCTCATGGTATCCTCGCGCCTGACTCTGGATGCCAGTTGCTTAAAACCCCCTGGACATGACTTAACTGTGGAATGGTCAAGAAACTGTGTCGATTTAAAGTTGAAAGCAACAGGAATAAATGCATTCATGTAGATGCTCTGGCCCCCACAAAGATGGAATATTACTGTCAGCTGACATAGAACAAAAAGCTGCCCTGACAAATTTGCATGAAAAGCAGTTAATTGAATTCACAAGTACATTTAGCTGGTCGTGACACACTGGAGATCACAAACAAATGTATGTGGGACTGTACACCAGATCGCTGGGAATTACAGCTCGGTCTTGTGATGTTACAGAGCAGCAGTATAAATGGTATCTTGAATAAATAAGAAGTTAGAAATGAAATACTCTGTGTAATTGTTCTCTAAATGGTTGTGAATGATGTGCCTAGAATGAGCTAGAAGAGTGGCCTCTAAGGGACAAGAAAATAAAATAGCTTTTTTTTTTAGATTTGTAGAACAGTGGTCTCCTGCCCTTCTAACATAAGAGCATACATGGAACAGAGAGGTCTTGATCTGGGCTGATGGTCAGCCCATGGCAGTCTCAAAATACTCTAGAATGTGTCTGTGGATGGAGGAGAGTGTATGGAGCAGAGAAAGGACTACTACATGTGTGCGTGCTCAGACGCGTGTGCTGGTGCACATGCAGCTTTTGCCATATGTATGCTTCTCTTCTAACTGTATAATAGTAAATTGTACAGTTTTCATGGCCATGTGTGCACACATACAAGCATGGCACACAACCTTATATTTTATGTTTTCTACCTTTTTAAACTAGGTGAATCTAGTGGAATATTTACAGAGTGTGCAACTGTTAGAGAGATGCTTTAAGTGGAACATGGGGTATGTTCATGATTTTGGTAAAGAAGAAATTAATTGGGAAAAAATATTTAATAATAGATAAAAAACAGTAGTAGTATTTGCTAAATTCGCCTAAAAGCTGTAATACTTTTCATCACATACTGTTGTCCATTTATGTATTCTTACTTTCTGAGTAGAATTGCTTATGTGTTTTTTTTTCTCAATACTTCTTGTGCAATCCTAATTTTGTTGTCCTTAAAGTAATGCTCTGTTTCATCTCATGTGGCAGGTATACATTTACTTATTTTTTTCTTTTATTTTTATTCAGTTTCTATTGTTCGTGTTGCATTTTAAGTTTCTTTCATTCTGAAATAGCAGACAAAGTTTCAGGGGTGTTAATTGACTTTCTCTGTCGGTTGCTGTGGCAATGATTTACCAATTTTTTTTTTTATTATTATTTTTATAGTATTTTTGTTATCAAGTTGGGAGGAAAAACACTTGAAATTGTGATATAGTGCTCTGATGTTTATTTGAAATGCTTGGTTTGAATTGCAGATTTTCCTAGAGTGATTGTATCTGCCTTAGTTTTCATAAAAACTACAAGTTTATTGAGTTTCAGAATGTGTTTATTCTATTAAACAGCTCTTTGGGTAACTGGACTTATATAATTGTGGTTACTAAAATGTGCCAATGATACCCATAATTCTGACATACTCATAAATTTCTGGCAGATAATTTTTAGGATGTAGTATTTTGTGGCTTGTCTCTGACCATAACATAATCCCTGTTTGGAGTTTGAGCAAAGTTCTTTCAATATCTGTGCCATTTTCAAGGCTGAAGCAAAATTAGCTTCTGTGTTATGTAATTTTTAGTTTAATGACCAGATATGTGTACAAAATAGCTTTAAAATTTATGGTTAAAAGCTCTGTGTTAAGGTTGAATTATTAAGTAGAGGAAACTTGTTTACCAAAAGTTAAAACTGACTGATTGTGAGTTACATTTTCTATCATGAATTTATTCAGCTTATGTATTCAGGACTAGACCTTATTTTTAAAAAGTGCTAAGTATCTCCCACCGATTTCAGTGAGAATAAAGGTGCTTGGTTGGATGGAGATTGAGGTGGCAAGTGGTTGTACTGTGCAAGAGAGGAAGCAAATTTCAGGGGCATTTCTGTTCAGTTCAGACTTTTCATGCAGGGCTCCTTAATCAGAACACAACGTGATTGATGGATCATTTTCAAAGGCATTATTTATATGAGCATTTGGAATTGTGTCTATTTATAGGCTGGTTGCAATCGCATCCGACTACTGAGTTTCTTAGTGCATTTATCATATGAGTGGTACCAGCAGGAACACTTTACATTTACATCCCCATGTTGCCATTTTTAATGAATACTCCTTTTCAGTGAATCTTCTCCATTTTGCTTCCTTGCATTGGTTTCATAACTGCAAAGTTAAAACTACCACTGTCCTTCCTTCTGAAGATAAAATCAACACACTTTAATGATTAGGTTATGAAATTGCACATTGATGCAAGTGGGTAGAACATACGTAAGTGGCTTAGCAGAAGGGAGTAATGTAACCCTGGGCTGGCTGGATTAATGGAAGCTCTTTGTTCCCAGCCATCAGGGATATGCATGTACACTTCTTCCTCTATTAAACAAATGTTTAGTACCAGAACTTTGGGCGGGGCGTGGTCCACACAAAATGAAGTGGGAGTGGCATGACTATTTGCTGCTTCATATTGTACTCTTATTTTTGTGGAGGATCATGTCCAGTGAAGACTTACAATTCTGCTTTCCAGTTGAGTCATTGATCCTTCAGCTGATACAGCCACAAACATGTTTTGGGAACTGTATGCTGTTTCCTTTTGCCTCTGACATGGATATTGGGGAATATAAGTTAGAATTTTAATTTCTTTTTGCAGGCAACAAAACTGGTGACTAGAAAACTTTCTTTCTAGGCTTTGGAGGGTTCTTTTTACTTTCAAGTCTTTCGATCTTTGCTTCCTTGAGAAATCCAATTTTATTCATACTGTCTCTTTTGTGCTTATCACGATATATAATTACAGTGGTAAACATTACAAAACAGATCGGAACAAGAGCCTGTAACTGTAATCCATTCAGCAGTGGTCCCCTGCCTTCTCAAAACGTTATTAACATAAGCATTTTGCACCATGCCCTTACGGCCATTAAACTTTAGAAGTTTGTTCTTCACGATGGAGAACTGAAGGCCCAGAGTTGTTGGGTAGTACCTGGGTGAGGGACTGGAGACCCTGAACCATGTGGTCCCGTCTTCTCTCAGGTCTTGAAGCACCCTGTTATGCCTTTTCTTTCTATTATATTCCTGCAGATATAAGGAATGGCTGGGGACTACGGGGGACAGATGCACCAGTATGAGGGAGCAGAGGCTCTGTATATAGTGTATCCGCCATTGTCTGGATCCCACAGGCTACCCATGCTGTATGTACAGTGCTTTTATGTGGTATCTCTAATTCTTATATAGTCCTATAGTTATTACCTGGCTTCATCCTTACAGGTGTATTATGTTAATAATATTTAACTTCATGAGGGCCTAAAAATATTCTGAGGGCCTTCTGCCATGCCCACTGAAACCAGTGGTAATATTTATACTTTTATTTACCAAGTTTTGACTTTTTTTTTTTTAAATTTATAGTTTTTAAAGGTCAGTGTAGTATGCTGATGAAGTATGAGTGGGTTTATACGATCTGGAAGATCTTAAAATTTCCTTTCATTAGCAGCTCACTGAATTTTTTTATCTTCCCTCTTGTGCTGTGCCTTTTCTAAGTCATTAGATTTTCAGTGGTGACAGCGTAATAGCAAACACTTTATTCTGAACTGTTCTTGAAAAAGAATAAAAGAAAATCTGAAAGGCCTTTTTCTTATTGGGTGTAACAGTAGGAATTCATGTCTATTTTAGATAGTTTTGTTATCATCAATAACTAATTGTGTCTTTCTGTGGGTGATACTCTAAGTGAACATTGACAGCGTCAGTATACATACTCCTCCTCACTGCAGATCACATCATTATTTTCCCTTGGCAGTACCTGTGGGGACTCAATGCCGGACCCTCCCTCATCCTCAGAGGGAGGAGTGGGTTACAGCACAAGCTGTAGCTTGTTCGGGGACAGGTCTACTCCTCCAGCTGCTCTGCAGAGATGAACCACTTTCTGCTTAGGCAGATTTTCTTCTGCATGGTGGATTATTCAGTATTCCATTCTTTTTGTTTAAGGTGGTAATGTCTTTATAATTTATGCCTATTGCTCAGAGAGTTGGGAGGTTTGAATTCCATCTTTGATCCATGTATGAAGTATTTTTATTGCTTAGAAAGTGATGCATTCCTGGTAAGTGCTGTATTTGCTGTTCTTTTAAATTTAGCAAGTGAAGGGATCAGGTGCCTGTGTTGCACAGGACTGGAGCTGAGAAAGCCACAAAGTCCTCATCTGGTTCAGGTGTCTGAGGTTGCAGCGAGCCTCTTGGTCACTGCCAGGGACCACTACCACTCTGTGCACCTCTGGGACCAAACTGATTGGGATCCTGTTCCTAAGATGACTCCTCAAGGAGGTGCCTGTCTCTTTCTCCAGACTTGTCATGATAAAGACTAGACCAATGGGGCTTACGGAGTTACCACAGAGTCTTGTGACATGGATGAAGCTTGTGTGTTGACACGGACTCTGTAGACATTAAGCATATATCAGCTTTCTCCAGTTCAGCAACTGTGTGATTTACAGCTCTCAGATCCCCTAGCACCAACCAGGGATACCTCTCTGGAAGTGACGCTTAGTTCTCAGTAGGAAGACATAGCATTTTGTTCAAGAAAGTTCAAGAAAGTGAGTTTAACTTGTTATAGTACTATGTTCTCTCAGCCTCATCATTGATCCTTCAAGACCAGAAATAATCTTAGACCCTCAGTGCTGTGATACAATCTCTAGGATGTGAATGTGGATATGAAAATTAACATTCTCTTGGGCACTTTCTTTGGTGGTGGGTGGTGGTGGCGGTCATTTGGAAACGCATCTTATTCCAGAAGGGGGAAAAGGAGCTGTGGGTATTGTAAGAGTAATGGTCATTCATTGCGCCTGATAGATTATTGGATTCTTGATGTAAACACTGAGGACCCAGTATTCTCTGTTTATAATTCAACCAGCGGTAGTATTGGATGCTTCAGTTCAACTGCTTAATTGCGAAGTAGGGAGACATATGTATCTCACTTCAGGATGTGGCTCAGCCTTTCTTTTCCCCTATGTTCTCTGAGACAGTGGCTCTGGCTGGGTGTTCTCCATCTCATGCTAGAGAGGACAGTATTTAATGTACTGCAGTGCCCAGTGTTCTTGTCAGATTGTGTTCAGGTGAGTGGAAGGTTAGCTTAAGATTTCTCTTACTAAAATATATGGAGACCCCATGGGTATTTTGCATTAGTTGTCTGCACTTCTGGTGTTGCTCCCCAGTAATCAGGTCATTCTGAAATCATGTTACTTTCTTAGGAGAAACGCTATCTTTTGCCATTTTACTGCCTGTAGAATTGCTGATGAAACACTGTATTTTTATGAATGTGGACTTTCTATGCTCTGATGCAGTTTGTTTGTTTCTGGTGATGTGAAATGCCTGGCCGTCTGGGGGGAAAAAAAAAAGCGTGTGTTTATTTTCATCACTGTGATTCTGGTTTGCGATTTATCAGCTTCTGTTTGTTCTGAAAGATGGCAACTTACGGAGATCGTATGTTGTCTTTATCCAGCTTTCTCTGACTAACAGGACTCCTTGCTGAAGCCTGAATTGCTTCCAGAATAACTCTTCAAGGTACTCTAGGTGTGTAGGTGTGGCCTCAAGGTTCATGGCAGCTGCTGTTTTCACTTGGACATTGTGGTTTCAGAGTTCTGGCCTGTATAGAAACATGCTGATGTTCGTTAAGAATCTGTCATATGATGGCTCCTCTTTTTTTTCAATCACCAGGACAATGTCCTCGTTTCCTTCAAAAATTTGTAGGCCATTGTTGGATGTGTTGTACAGTTTCTCCTTTTGCTTCATTTTGTGCTTTTATCATGGTGAGGAGCCTCACGTGAGGCCTCAGGTGGTTAAATTAAAGGCAATATCTGCAAAATAATAATTTCAAATGAACTACACAGAAGCAGAAGTTTCTTTCTTCACCATAAAATGGTAATGAACTTTGGTGCTTCTAATCTGCTAGGGGCATTGGGACATAAACACCAATAATGTAGTCAGGGCTATAATCTATAGCATTTTTGTCTTTTATGCATTTGGCTGTCTGCAGTTCCTGTGGTCTTCACCAGCATGCTGAAGGTAGATGCTGCTCATGTTAAGCATTTGGAAATATTTTTTTCCATATTTTGATGATCATTCTTCTGTATATCCCATTATTAACCAGACTTTTCAGTTTCTCCATATTATGGATTTCTTTTTGTGCATCTGGTTCTCAAGATGAGCATTTAAAAGCCAGATCTTGTATCATCACAGATTATAAAGTTCACTTGACCAGTTGTTGACTTTGGAATAATAAATTCTAGTTTATATTAACCGTGAATCAATGGTTTACCCTTCTGGTCAAGTGCTCAGTGTCAATGTCTCCTGTGACAAGTGGTGTGCTGAATTTTTGTGATATTTCGCACTAGATTTTACTGCCAGTTCTGGCTTCATTGTAGTCTTCTGTGATAAATCTACACAGCAAGCAGGTCACTGTTCTTCAGGTTCTGCAGCGCTTTCCTTGTGACAGGACCAGGCCAAAATCTGCAAGGGAACGTCTCCAATTTTTCCACCCATCTTCAAGAACAGTGTGTTCAGCTGTGTCCTTTACTCAGTGATTACAGAAAAGCCTTGAGCTTGCCTGTGGCACTTCCTGAAGTAGTTCTGTAGTTGCTCTTTTTGATAACCATTCAGATACCCTTTGCCAGATAATTAATGGCATCAGGGGAACAACTTGGAACTACAGATAATGTGAATATACTTGTGGACTCAAAGTAAAAGAAGATAATTTCCCAATGACTGAATTCTTCTGGATCTTAGGATAATTCAGGTTATAAGGGACCTTAGGAAGTCTCTAGTCCAACCTCCAGCTCACAGCAGGCCAGTTCTTAGATCAGACCAGGTTGCTGAGGGTTGGTTCTTGAAAACCTCCAAGGACTGAGAGAAACTGCACAGCCTCTCTGGGCAACTAGCTCTGCCACCTGACTGGACTCACGATGAAAAGTTTTCATCATATATAAATCCAGTCTGAGACTCTGTCATTTCAACTCAGGCCTTTGTCATCTTCCCACCATGCACCAGTGTGCAGAGCCTCAGCGACCTCCCCATAGGTACTGCCAGGCTGCTGTCAGGTCCCCCAAAGCTGACTCTTCTCCAGGCTGAACAAACCCAGCTCCCCCAGCCTCTGCTCGCAGGGCAAGTGCTTGACCATCCTGGTGACCCTCCGCGGAGCTCGTTCCAGTTTATCAACGTTTGTCCTGTATTGGAGGCCCCCAAAGCGGACCCAGTGTTCTAGATGTGGTCTAATGAGTGTGGAGTAGAGGGGGATGATCACTTCTCGTTACACACCCCAGGAGGCAGTTGGTTCTCCTTGCTGCTGGGGCACTGCTGGCTCGTGGTCGGCAGCTGCCCACCAAGATCCCCAGGGCCGTTCTAGGGGCGCAGCTCCCTGAGCATGGGGTGCCCAGCCTGTGCTGTTGCAGGGCTGAGGATGAGGACGAGGGATGTTTGGGTGCATGTGCCTCTTCTGAGTGTAGTCCAAGATGAAAAATGTTCACCAGACTTGAATGATCTATACACTGGCTTGTGTATACTGTGCATCTTTGAGAGCTTCAACTAGTATTAAGTAACTTTACCTTCACTTTACAGGTTGGCACATAGAAAGGCCCCTGAGTGTAAAAAACCCATGTTAATTTACAAGTGGTTACACTAAATGGTAGTACATTCAAATTCATTCGTCACAGTATTCCAAGCCTGGCACTGTTTACTTTTAACACTTGTTGCTTTTAATTTTTATTGGGTTTTATTGTTTTTTTTTCTTTAGAATTAGAATATTCTTATTTAATATATCAGCAGTGGGTACCTCAGAAAATTGTCTGGTTCATTCAAGTAGAATATTTTTGTTATCTCACAGCTGTGCTGCTATGTTGGTAACTTTTACACTGAATGATTATTTAATCATTAAACCTGAAATTTCTAGAAGTGTCAAGGGAACTGTATACAAATTAAATCAAGAAGTTTTTTAGCACTGCTGCTTAAACACAGGACATTTATAAAGGAATACGATTTCCTTGGGGTTCCTTCAGCTTTCTCTGTGGCCTTAATTATTCCCTCTAAGTTTTATTTCTAAAAGAACATTCTGTTACAAATGACTGTTTTGGCTGAAGAAGCTAGATGCTGCTCTGTCTTACCCTAAGGGTTCATTTATTCTCCTTTGATATTTAACAGAGTTGTTGCTGAAGAGCATCTGTAGGTACTTCCTTTCCTGGGAGAAAAAGACTGAACTGTAAGTCTGAATTCTAGCACCCCGCAAAGCGAGATGTTAACTCTTTGTTTAACTTGTGCTGTAATTCTGGGAGCTTATCTGAAAAGTAGTCAACTGGGATATGCTATTTCCTAGGATATTGTTTTCAGTAAACGTAAGTTGTCTGGCTCAGGTTAGGATTGTTTTTTTCTCCCCCTCCAAATTTAAAGGAATTGTAGTTTACAGAGGGGGCATGTGTTATTATCTCTCCTCTCATGAAGTAAAAACAGAAATAAAAATCTTTCCTCCCTTCCATTCAGTAAGAATAATTTCATGTGTATATTATTTCCCTGAAACTATGGATCTGTTTTGCATGTATAGTTGACCAAGAGGAAACCAACTTAGAAGAAAACCAAGTTAGAAAATGGCAAGTCCACTTTTATTCTGAGGTTTTCTGGTGTGGATTCAGTTGCTGCGAAAGTTGCTGCATTCACACTCATGAGCTTTCTCCTGTTGTCTGACAGTTTCGTTTTCTGCTGAAACAGTGTAAGGTCATTGTTGTGCAGGGGAATGCAAGAGCCGGTCCCGGTGGAGATCCTGTGTACTAAGACAAGAGACTGAGTTGAGGTTTGTGTAAAACAAGGAACTCTGCAGAAAATGGAGAACACTGGAACGGGGACTAGCAAACAGCAGCAAAGTATTTGTGGAGATGTGGTCAGCTTTTTCCAAGGTAATGTGAGGTAATTACTAGAGATTTGTTGCAGAAGTCTGGAGGCCGTTCATGCATGGATCACTTTGGTCCTTTCTTCATTAAGTGGAAAGAGCGCAATCTTTCTTGGTCAGCTGCAGGTGGATGAGTGTGCTTTTGTCGTCACAGCCATTTGGGTATGGAGTGGACTGGGAAGTCCAAAACAACTGCCTTGATAGTCTGAGGCTGTTTGAGGTCACATTACCAAGTGTTCATCAATGATCTTCTCCTGCATACATTACGTCAGTTTTCCTGGGTTCATCTTTAGCCAGCTTTTCTTCAAGTGCAATGTGGTTTTAAGTAGCTACTGAGAAAATGGAATTAAGTGGTGGTGACCAGCATAAAAGAGTAATACAACTTGGAGTGTCCTACTTGTGTTGATTGACACCTCATCCAGCCTTTCTGCATCTTCTTATAATAGTATAAAACAAGACGGAGTGAAACAGCACTGTGGACATCTGCGAGATCCATAGATAGAAGAAGAAATAAAGCTGGTTTTACAGTATGCAGGAAAAAGCTCGTTTCACATCAGTTTGTGTGTTCACCCATTTAGTCTCTTGAATACAGTAATATTTAGTGCATAATGGTACCAAATGTGTATGTGTGGGAGAGGTGGAGGGTGTTTAGAAAGCTGGGAATAAAGATATGTTTTTTTAGTCATCAGCATACACTGTCTGCATTTACCTTTGGCTAAGGACTTTATGAGAAGTACTATTTCCAAGCAGTGACAGCTCATTAGCTGAATGAGTGGAGGTTTGGGGTTTTTTTTCTTTCAGAAAAAGATTAACTAGTTCTCTGAGACCTTCATGCCTTCTTTCTTGTTCTGCGTTGTAAGTAGTCACACAGTTATGGACAACTTTTATTAGGGAATATAAGTGTGGTAATCTGTGTTCTCAGGGTGATAAGAGTCACAGTTCTTGGAAGGTAATATTTGTTGTCCATCTTTTGGCTTATTATAGTTGTCTGCACCATTACAGATGTAGGTGAGTGTGTAGTGATTGCTATGTTGGGTGCTTGCTTTCTTACCTTAGTATGTAGTACCAGTATTATTGAAAAGTTTCATAGCCTGTATTATTTCATAGTTATGAGTTGTCTTCTAAACTTCCTTTGGCTATCTGAAGAGCATCCTGTCAGCAAAAAGTCTTAAATGGCTTTTCTGGAATTGTTGAGAAACCAGCTGTTCAAAATCGACCTTTTCAAAACTTGGCAGAAATATTTTCCATAATTCTTTTGTCTACCTGTCTTCCTGTTTTATCTGGAACCTGTTTAGTAAATTTGGTTTATCATATTTCTTATACAGAGGATTATATGATCATGACTTACCCATTCAACCAAAGCCAGCATACCTAAAATCAGCATGCTAGAATTCCAGGAGACAAGCTCCTTTAGCTTATTGCTGCGTTTCATTTTGCCTAACAGCCTGGGCCCAGGAGCAATGAAGATCATCTCATTACAGAGTGTTTTGTAATGTAGAATGTAGGGCACTTCTGGAAAATGGGGAAAGGTGGGTTCAAGCTTCCTTCCCTTGGTCCCATAGCTGTGAAAAGCAAAGGTAAATTTGCTATAGCAATCATTCTTTTAAAAGGATGACTCTGCCTCTTTTTTAGGTACCTGTCCTCAGCTTGCTATTCTGAACCCCATATGGATGCACGTTTTTTGTGAAGCCTGTTGAGATTGAATTCTGCACTCCCTTAGCTGCCCAAACCAAGTCTACCCTGTATGTGGGAACACTGGTTTTGACACGTGCCTCTGATGAATTGTTGTAATTATGACTTAATTAGACGTCATTCCAAAGGTTCTGTCGTGGTTTAGCCCCAGACAGCAACTAAGCACCACGCAGCCACTCGCTCGCTCCCCCTTACCCCGATGGGATGGGGGAGAGAGTCGGAGGAGTAAGAGTGAGAAACACCTCCTGGGTTGAGATAAGAACTGTTTAATAATTGAAATAAACTAAAATAGTAATAATAACAATATAATAATAATAATAATAACAACAATATACAAAGCAAGTGATGCACAATACAATTGCTCACCGCCAGCCGACCGATACCCAGACAGTTCCCAAGCAGCGATCGCTGCTCCCCGGCCAACCCCCCCAGTTTCTATACTGAGCATGACGCCATATGGTATGGAATAGCCCTTTGGTCAGTTTGGGTCAGCTGTCCTGGCTGTGCCCCCTCCCAGCTTCTTGTGCACCTGGCAGAGCATGGGAAGCTGAAAAGTCCTTGACTAGCATAAGCAGTACTTAGCAACAACTAAAACATCAGTGTGTTATCAACATTCTTCTCCTACTAAATCCAAAACACAGCACTATGCCTGCTACTAGGAAGAAAATTAACTCTATCCTAGCTGAAACCAGGACAGGTTCCTAGGAGTATTCTAGATTTAGTATTATCTGTACCTTCCTCCTTTTGCTGGATGATTGATCATACTGCTGTTGGCAGGTTTTTCACCCTGTCTTGGTCAAATCAGTTCAGTCCACTGGCAGGACACTGAGACAAGCTTGTCAGAGCCAATAGTTTTGGCTTTGTCCCTAACCTCCCTGCAGTCACTCTTTGAGTCTTTAGCTTGGAGGTCACCTTCTCTTGTCTGCCCTTAATCTACATCTTTTCTGTTTGCTTGAATCCATTTGTATCTTTACGTGTCCTGTCATCAGTGATTATTTTCTTTGTGTGTCACTCCTAACCATTTTCTTTCCCTTATTACATCCTTCCTTTACCTATCAAGATCTTGTGTTAGTCTTTAAAATACCAGCATATAGAATAGCCGTAAATACGCGGTTCCATAAAATAACCACCACGTTTTTGTTTCATTAGCCTTTGTAACGCTTTGCAGATCTGTAAAACTAGTCCCTCTCCTTTCCCCACTCCTCACCCCAGTCCCATTAAATCAGGGTGGTGCTTGGCTGCTTTACCTGGTGGCCTGCTGGCAGACCTGAGTTCTGCTGTTCATTTTCCCCTCTTGAATTCTGTTTCTTACACTTTTTTGATTCTACTCTTACTTTTCCAAGTGTTCCTTTACACAGAATAGGCACTTCCCCTCCTCCAGCATGTTAGAGTGCCTTGGAGAAGAGTGTCTTTAACCTCTTCCCCTTCTTACTTACCCTATTGTGGTGGGTTGACCCTGGCTGGACACCACGTGCCCACCAAAGCTGCTCTATCACTCCCCTCCTCAGCTGGACGGGGGAGAGACAATATAACGAAAGGCACATGGATTGAGACAAGGACTCGGCAATTACCGTCACGGGTGAAACAGACTTGTCTTGGGGGAGTTAATTTATTACTGATCAAATCAGAGTAGGGTAATGGGAAATCAAAACAAATCTTAAAACACCTTCCTCCCACCCCTCCCTTCTTCCCAGGATCAACTTCACTCCCAGTTTTCTTTACCTCCTCTCTTTGAGCAGTGCAGGGGGACAGGGAATGGGGGTTGCGGTCAGTTCATCACGTGTTGTCTCTGCTGCTCCTTCCTCCTCAGGGGAGGACTCCTCACACTCTTCCCCTGCTCCAGCGTGGGGTCTCTCCCACGGGAGACAGTCCTCCATGAACTTCTCCAATGTGAGTCCTTCCCACGGGCTGCAGTTCTTCATGAACTGCTCCAGCGTGGGTCCCTTCCATGGGGCGCAGTCCTTCAGGAGCAGACTGCTCCAGCGTGGGTCCCCCACGGGGTCACAAGTCCTGCCAGCAAACCTGCTCCAGCCTGGGCTCCTCTCTCCACGGGGCCACAGGTCCTGCCAGGAGCCTGCTCCAGCGTGGGCTTCCCAGAGCATCACGGTCTCCTTGGGGCACATCCCCCTGCTCCGGCGTGGGGTCCTCCCCGGGTGCAGGTGGAGATCTGCTCCCCCGTGGAGCTCCATGGGTGCAGGGGCACAGCTGCCTCACCAGGGGCTGCACCAGGGGCTGCAGGGGAATCTCTGCTCCGGTGCCTGGAGCACCTCCTGCCCTCCTTCTTCACTGACCTTGGTGTCTGCAGGGTTGTTCCTCTCACATGTTCTCACTCCTCTCTCTGACTGCAGTTGCTGTTGCCCAGCAGGTTTTTTCCCCCTTGTCAAATATGTTATCCCAGAGGCGCTACCACCATCGCTGATGGGCTCGGCCTTGGCCAGCGGCAGGTCCGTCTTGGAGCCGGCTGGCATTGGCTCTGTTGGACACAGGGGAAGCTTCTAGCAGCTTCTCACAGAAGCCACCCCTGTAGTCCCCCCGCTACCAAAACCTTGCCATTGAAACTGAATACACTTATTTACTTCTATGATTTTAGCATTTTCTTTTTTCGCAAATAATTCCCAGTTCTTTCTACCCACCCTGTCCTATGTCTGATTCTTACATCTCACCTTCAATGTCTTCTCATAAGTCCAAAATGGGTAATAAATTTATTTGAATGTCTATTTCTGTTTCCTCTTTAAGGTAGTCAATATATATAATTTTGTGATCAAGTTTGAAAAATTTGGCTACAGTAGTTTTCTCAAGAAGTGGCTAAATATGCTACTGACCACTTTAATGTGTCTTCGGATGTATTAGAACTCATCTAAATAGTTTCTTGTTGAAGTTTACATATTTTAGTAAAAATCAACAACAACTATTTTATAATTTTTGGCTCTATTATATGTAACCTGACATGGTACAGTACAAATTACAATCACTGTCAGACTGGACAGATAATTCATTTTGGGTAAAAAGAAGCTGCTGTTGTGGTTTACAGCATTGTATATAATTTCCTTAAACTGTACTACTATGCTACTAGTTTAAAAATGCAAATATGTACATCTCGGGATGTGGGCTGTGGAAGTGAACAGTTGTAGCTTCAGTTTTTAAAACGTTTGTAGAAAATTAGGTTTCAAAGGTGTTTAGTATTTGAAATGTATTTAGAATCTTGAAAAATATTTTGATGTAAAATAATATTAAATCTGATTGTATAAAGCAGATGCAGAATAGGCAAAAAGATTAGGTTGCATTGTTCAGAGTATGTTTTCTTAATAGCTGCAGTTTATGTTTGCTCACTTTCTATGTAAGGGATGAGTTTTCTAGTGGGAAAATAATGTACACTCTCTGAGATCTTCCTGATGCTGACTTTTCAATAGGAAAAAGATCTGTAGTTGATGGCTATGAAGTACTAAATATGGAAGGAAGAGCTGGGTGCAGTTCTGTTTCTATCCTGTAGTATTAGCAAATATAAAGTTGAAATGTATGCAAAGAGCTCTGTGTCTGCCCAGACTTTGTCAGATATTTATGCATATTTCAGATATGTCCCGAATAACACACTGTAGCCTAGTGAAACGCTTGGACTTGTATGAGAATGGAAACAGAAGGTTATACAAGTCAACATCAGAGTACAGTATGTTGCTACATGTTATGCTACTCCGTGTGCTATATTGGGAAATCTTATAGAGCAAGTAATACAGTACTTGGTATATACTGGCAAACTCTTCTAGTGGAAGTGCATCTTCCTTTTGTAATGATTTTATTGTTTAATAACTACCTGCAGTGTTCTGGACCCTGTAATGTGTGTTTGTGCTGGTTTTCACTAGCCAGACAGATGAAGTCAAGCACTTCATGAGAAGCCAAGCAAAACTGTCTCCTACCATCAGCCAGAAGCCTGGTGGTTTTTTTAGCTCCATCTTGACAAATTACACAACTATGGAAAGAACTGAAATAGGACTAGAAAGAGGACTAAGTACTATGTAAGTCCTTAGGGAAATTCTGTTAAAGCTCCTTTCTGGTTCCCTATTTAAAAACAGGGAAGTCTTTTCAGCTACTTATGGTGAAGTTCAAACGTCCTGTTTCTGTGGAGGAGCCTATTCAGCGATTCAAACCCCTATGATTTCAGGGAAGAGCATGCATCTTTGACCCAGTGCTGAGCGTGCTAGCTGTGATGCAGAGTGCTTTGTCCTCTGGAGTACAGCAAGATACTGCAGTCTAACATGTCACAATTTTCACTGTTATATACCAAATAATATTAAGGAACTTGTGCAAAGGTGCCCACGTATGAATAACTCAACTGGGATAAAGTTATCAAAAAATGTCTTGTGTGGGCCATCATGTTTCTTCAAATGGGCTTTGATAGTATTCAATACAATCTTGATGAAGTCCCTGCTTCGGTGTGAGTATTGGTGAAATATGAATAAACCCCGTGTGGACTTTGAACAGAGAATCCTTGGGAGGTTCTGTGACTCACTATTGGCATGGACCTCATTCAAGATGCTACATGTTATATTAGGCACTTCATGTTATTTAGAAATGCTGGAGGAAATATCTTGAAGTTTGACTAATTAGAAATAGCATTGGTAGCAGATGGACAAGAGAAAATACTGTAGAAAAGTCAATTGTGAGTCTTTGATTTCTTGCAAGCATGTAGTGCAGGCTGAGCAAGGTCTTCCAGCTCTGGCAAAAGGTTTTTTGCCATTGAGCTGCATAGCTGAGCACAGACGTGGTATTCAGTATGTGTTCATGACTATCAGGCAGTCTTTGGAGAATTTCAGTCTATACTCTGAAAGCAAGAGTAGGTAACTGTCCTTCATGAGCAGCCAATCTTGAAACAGACTGTCTTGGCAGTGCTCCCAGGACTCCAATTCAGTCAGTCCCGCCTAATGAGCTGAAGGCCATCTTCCTGATAATTAAGAGGAAACAAGCTGCCTGGATTTTATCTAGCATTGGATTTTTAGGCTGGTGTCTTGAACACTTAGTGATTTGTGTTAGGTGGTGGACCACTCAGAAGTTGTTGCCCCATAAATCTGGTAGATTGGAGGGGAATTTCTTCAATTTTTGGTTTGTTGCATATGAGGAAATCTCAAGAATATTCATGTCTCTGATTGGCAGACCTTTTTTCTGAGCATACATACTTTTATTCCAGTTTGGATAGCATTTGTAGTGTAGATGCTCTACATCTAAAATACTAATAATATGGAATTGCAAGGTATCAGGCATCCTGTGTATTTGCCTAATTATGCCTAGATAAAGTTTCAGTTTAGTGACCCTATTAGGCGTAGGCGTTTCACAGATGCCTTCTTTTTGACAGTATCATGGGAAATGATAGCCCCTGGCGATCATGCTTTGTTCCAAATTAGCTTATATTTAAAGTACACTTAACTCCTTGAAATAGTTTCAGGGTTTTGCACAAATGGTGGATCTCAGCAGGAGAGCCAGTTGGTATTGCCATATTATATCATGCATGGAATCAGATAAATTTTATCTCACCTCATTGTATGCTCAGATAGAGGAGAAAGTTGGTCTCCTTTCTCTGGATTGTTCTTCAGTTCTTATGTTTACTTACAGCTCCTTAATCTCATCTTCCATGTGGTCCAGTCAAAACCACTTCAAGCAATAATATGGGACTTGATAGTTGCAAGCATCAGAGACCATGACTAGTTATTTCTCATTGGTACCATTGCACAGGGTTGCTTTTGTTTAAATAAAAACTACTTCAGAAACTGGGATTTTGGGGTGCAGGGCTTTCTTGCTTGTTCCTCCTGCAGTGGTAGGAACTGGTGAGATGTTAAAAAATGGGTTTTTGTGTCAGAAACTTTGGATGTCCAGTAGTATTTGTGGTCTAGTCTGGAACTATCCCCTGCTGTGCAAGGAGTCTCTGTGCACCATGTTTCTAATCTGTGTTTAGTAGATGAAGAGAAGTGCGACCTCACAAAATGGAAAAAAATCTCACGCTGCCATTAAGTCACTTCAGCAATTTTCATACGGCTAAACCAGGGAAGAGAGATTCTTGCTGTATGAGGGGATGGCCATAGCTGTTGTAGTTAGGGATGTTTGTAGGGACGTATGGCATGCTGGCGTAGCTACAGTGGCTAGAGATGGTCTGTTTTCACGCTCCAGCATGGTAGTCATGCTGGCAAAACTGTAGTCTTGATTTGCCCTAAATGGAATGAAGAAATATTTCCACAGCTCTTTTTCTCTTTTAAAATTATCTGTAATATGCTTTATGACTCAGGGGTTCTGTGCTTTGGAAAGGGTACACACATATTGATTGTTTTTCCTGCCATGTTTTGAGTATAATACATTATTTTATGATTATATATGAATTTTCATTCACTTCATTATTGATAGCTTCTTATTTCCTGACACATCAAGGGAATAGATAGAGCACAACTAACACTTTTTGTGATCTTACAATTACTAACTGTATGTTCATTTTCATTTTAGAATTCATTCATATCTGAAGTGACTGTATTTCTGGTTTTTAATATAAAACATATTTACTAGCTGAAAACCAGAAAATTGACTTTAGTTGGAGTGATTTATAATTAGAAATTATAAAAGCTTACCTTTTCTTGCTGACAAAGCAATCCATCTAGAGTTGTGTGCAGTTTTCAGTGCATGCGTATTCATATTTTTCCTACAAATACTTTGCGTTGATGTATTTGGGCTCGTCAGTGTTTGTGTTCATCTTGGGGAATTATATGTGAAACGTAACCCTCGATTGGAAAAACTGAATAAAAATAGTTTCACTTAGTTGAGCTTAGCAACCAATGGAGAAATATGTACAGTGTTTGTATCACTCTTTTTGAATGCCATAATTATGCATGGGATGAAATAGGTCCCTAAGAACGGTATTAGGACTGCTTTTTGAGCAATTGTGTAAGTATTGCATTCAGCAGTGACATGTAGCAAAAATGTGGCAGGGCATTTGACCATGATAAAGTCACCATGTACTGTATACTGTCAAGAGTGTGGAATAAGCTGGAGAGGTAGAAAAATAAAATACTGAACACTGTAAGTATTACAGCCACCAGCAGTGGAATGGTTCAGAATAATTCATGTCTGTGGTGCCAGTCAAGCCTCAGACAAAGGAGATGGGGACCACAGGCTGTCTCCCTGGAATATACAAAATGAATAAAGGAGGTGTGCTATTGCATGAGCAACCTGTCATCATCATGTGATGAATTTCTTTGTTTTCTGAGAAATATGGACTAAATGGCGAAGTGGGGGAACCAGTCTTGCAGCCTGTTATAACTAACAGGACTCATCTCAAGAGGGATAGGATTTATCTCAGCCAATTAGTCACATTTTTAATTAATCTTTTCTTAATCTGGACATGTAATACAGGTCAGATTAATTACTTTGTAAATGTGCCGGTTTCTCTCCATTGACTGCAGCTGTAATCCAGATGACTTCTGTAGGTGTGGATGTCTATATAAGAGGCATCTCATTTAGTTTTAGATCATTTTTGTCATTGGGATACTCAGGTGCCAAACCCCAATGTTCATGTCATGAAATTCAGTAGACCGTAGTAATGTCAGAGACAATATTTCAAGAACGGAAGTAAAATGTATCAAGTTTTTCTGTAAGACATCTAGTGGTATGCGCTTAGAAATTAATATGTCACTAGGCTATAAAGGCTGTAAGACAAGGTACTGAAATAAGCAATGAAGGAAAGGAAATTCCATATTTAAAACCGCAGAGCCACAGCATTGGTATAATCTTTAAGTTGCAACCCAAATGAAAGATGAATCCTTGATTATGGCAAAAAGATAAGCCAAGGCAAAATAAGTACAGAATTGTAACCACAAGAGTAAGCTTCTCATCACAGATGATAAGAATAAATAATTTTAAAATTTGGGAAGATGGGCACTAGCCTGGAGAAACTGCAGTTCTTAAATATATTGTCTGTAATCAGTGGAAAAGAAGAAATATTTAATGAAGGCACCTGCTGATTATAGTTAATGAGACTGACTGAAATGAGCTTCTAGCAGAGAAGAGTGAAGTTAGAGCAGAGACACTAGATGACACAGAAGACCTCAGGAACATACTCTCTTTCTGGACTGATCCTGCTTCAGGCTAGGTGAAAGGGACTGATAAGATGATTCAGGATGGGCATGGATGAGGCTAAATTCAGTTTCTTTTGTGTGGTCTGATAGACTGTTAAATGTTCAGCCAGGCTCTCTGAGACCTAACAATTCTGGGATAACAACATCAAAGCTATTAAATTTCTTTTATGTGATTTTTTTCATGTAGAGGTCTTATCGGAGATTAAGGACAGGATGTAACTGTACCTCAGGTTGAGACAGACTATTCATACACCCAGCAGCACGCCGTACCGTAATACAGATTTGTTGACTGGCATGTACACATACATGCACTAGGGCACAGAGGCTAATACCAGCTGAAACGAAGTAGTGATTTACATTATGATGGGTTATGGTGCTTACTTGGCATGTTATTATTGTTGCTATTTAAATAAAATCCCCTAAAGTTTGTTTCAGACAAGACTGAAGAAACTACAGTACCATAAAACAGTCAGTAGGAACATTTTGTTTATGTAGAGGTGAAATACTATAGTTGTTCAACAGATTGCAGACTTCCTTTTGTGGGTATTTGTAATTATTTGGGACCTAATCCTGTTCCTAGTAAACTTGGTAGGAATCTTTCAGTCAGTTCCAGAGGAACTTAAATTTCTTTAAGTTTTTGAAGATGCCGAGTTTTATAAAGTTGACATTTTAGTGTTTGCTGGGTGCCTCATATGGTGAGGACCAAGACTTCCTTTGGGACTCTGCATAATATGTGCAATGGTATGCTTTGCCATGAAATTGTCGTAATTGGATGGGGTAATGAAGAGCTTAATGGATCTACCTGGTCACTACTTCAGAAGTTGTTTATATAATAATATAGGAAATGTGGGGAATAAACAAGAGGACCTGAAATCTTAATCCACGAGCAACAGTGTGACTGAACTAGCATAGCAAAGCTGCGGTGGGAGGACAGGGAGGAGGAAGAGGCTGTTGCTGTTGTGTATCTGGTTCAGACACTTGTGCTGTGACCCAGCTGTAGAGGGAGTTGAATGTATTGATGCTTTATGGGTAATACTAAAAGGGGAAAAGCTCGTGGGCTCTGTCGTTATGCAGGCGTTGCACAGACCACCAAACAGATCAGGTAGGTGGGGATTTTTACTGGCAGAGTACAGGGGATGGTGGTGATGGGAGATATTAATTAATCAGTCATCTGTTGGAAACCAATAAAAGAGAATACTAACTGCCCAACGTGTTCTGCAATGCACTTCCCACCATCTCAAAATCTGGTTGTAAAAGCAATCAAAGGGGAATCTATTCTGTTTGATACCAACTCTAAGGAAGAAGCTGTTCAAGAATAGGGAGAGAAAAGGCAGCTTGAGTGAGAATTACCCTGGGATGACAGAGCTCACATTTCAGGGAGGGAAAGAGGTTGAGTAAAAGAATCAGAAAAACGGGTTTCAAGGGGATATGCGAGGACTGTGGGCATATAATCTCTTTGGAACAGAGTCTGGAGAAAAGTTAAAGGAATTGGTTGTTCCTCAGAGAAAAAAATCTAATGAGAATGCAAATTCAGAAAGCACAGGAGAAGGACAAAAAGCGTAGTAAGATAAATCCATCTAAAATATAAGCACCTCATTTATATCAAGCACAAGAAGGAACCATGTAGAAAATTAAAACTAGTTTGGATTATTCCGAGCAAGTGCAGAAGAATAGCAAAAAATGTGGAGGAAAAAATAATCAAAGAAGCCAAGGCCAAAAAATGTGAACAAGAAAAGACTGTTTACAAGAAAGAACATGACAAGTAACAGAAATTGTTCTGGAAGTATATTTCTGGTAAGAGCATGTTCCAGGAAAAGTGTTGCTCTACTGCTTAACAGAAGCACATCGGTCTTCACTAGTGGTATTAAGAGCATATGGAAAACTCAGCCTAGAATAGAGAAAGGACATATCAGAGAGTGCTTAATGTGTTAGGTATTCTCAGGTTAGCTGTGCCTGAGACACGCTATACTTGGAAACTGGAAGAATTGGCTAAATCAGTCTCAGCCCTGTTAGCAATTACCATTGAGAATCTGAAGAAGAAAAATGAGAGAGTGTGAAAAACCAGAAAAATAGAAAAATTGATCCTTAAAAGGGTGGGAGAGCTATGAATGGAAGAGGCCTATCGTTTTAGGCCTGATTTACAGATCATTTTTGTTCCTAGAGAAATTACAGACAAATATTCAAGCATTTTGTAAGTACCTGGAGGAAAGCAACAAACAGCAATCAGCATGGGTTTGATAGAACTATCTAATACCCTATAATGAGAGATTAAAACTTGTGGATAGAAGAAAAGGAGCAGATGTCCTACATTTTCACTTTAAGAAATTTCTGAATGCTGTCTCACAAGACTCCCCTATAAACAAGCTAGGCAACATCAAGCAGTGTCTTAATGTAAGTTGCATGGGATATAGCTGCAAAACTGGTTGGATAAGGTAATCCCCAAGCAGCTACTGCTGTTCCGTTGCCATGTGTGTATTCCACAAGAGTTTATTTTAAACACTATTCTGTTTCTTCAGTAATAATCTAGATTATGTATTAGAGAGTATGCTTATTAAATTTGCAGTTGTCACAAAGTTGAGAATAGATTGCAAGGATGCTGGAGAACAGGATTAGAACTGAAAATGATCTTGACACATTGGAGAAATGGCTTTGGGAATAAGGTGATATTTAATAGGTGTAAGTGCATGGTACTACACTTGGGCAGAATAGCCACATACAGGACACAGGACAGCTAGTTAGGCAGTGGGTTTTGAAAACGATACAGAAGTCATGAATACTACATGAGTAAACATAATCAAGCTGTTATGAAAAAGGTATGGGTGGATTAAAAAGACATATAGCCTGCAAGATGTATGGAGTAATTAATCTGTCGTACTTAGTACTCAGCTCAAATACTGGGTCCAGTTTTGAGCATCTCGCTTCAATAAAGATAGGGCTAATTGGAGGGAGTTCAGAAAATGGCAGTGAGGACAGTTACAGAGATGAAAAACATTACTTGTAAGGAAAAAATTGAAGAACCAGAGTTATTTACCCTAAAAAATAAAGATAGGTAGGAGAGAAAAGTTTTCAGGTATGCAAAAAAAAAAAAACAAAACCCTCCAAAACCCAAACAAACAGAAAACCCCAAAACCCCAAACCACCTTGAACTTCCACAGATGAAGGGAATGATTGGATCTCTGCATCCAGTATGGATAGCTTAAATTCTAACAAGAAGGAATTAATTGAGACATCAGAAAAAAGTTTCTGATAGTAAGACAAGATCACTTAGAACAGGTTAGGTGAGAAATTTTTAAGTATATTAGAGGTCTTTTAAAACACAGAAAACATGTCCAAAAATGATACAAGTGTAGCTTTGTTTCACCAGCAGTTTGGAGATGACCTGCTATGGACCCTATCATTACTATCTTCTGTGATTCTCTAATGAGTGTGTTACATTACTGCGTATTATTACCATGCCACGTAATGCATTTTCTGTTCTGTAAATCTTGTGAAACATTATTGTACTTTGAATTAAGATAATACTTTTTTTTATTTCAGTGTGCGCAGAAGCTTACAATCCTGATGAGGAAGAGGACGACGCAGAATCTAGGGTATTTAATGCTTTGAGTCAAATACTTATTTTTTCAGTTCTCGGGCATTAAATTTAGGAAGTAAAACATAACCAGCATTAACATTCCTTTCCAAAAGCATCCTTATTATAATATACTTTAATAATCTCTTGGGTTTTCATGTTAAAGGAATGTTTAAAAATTGTCTGTAATAGTCACCCATGTAGGACCTGATGTGAGTATTATTCTAAATTACCACACCTTTGATATGTGGTCTGTTAAGGAAACATTTTTGTGCAATTATATTTGCCCAGAGAGTGCCTGCTTCTAAAAGTACTTTTATTTGGTGTCCTCATAATCTTGCAGAATCTTTCCTCAATATTCGAGTGTTTTTCATAAGGCAGAAAAAAGGTAAATTATAAAATCGCTAAGATTTTCAGATGTACAATGCAATAACTAATGAACTATATTTTTTTTTTTTTACTTAAGTCATCCTTTTAAAGGCATTTACTTAACTTTTAATATGAAATAGCATTAGTATGAATTTTAAGACAAGTTTAAATGTTTATATGCTACTTAATTTCTGGCTTCTAAAACTGTCAAAAAGGTTTTCCTATAGTATTACAGCTTTGAAACCTAGTGTACCTTTTTAAGCATATGAGTTTAATGAACAACTTGATTGATACTCACATTAACCAGACATTGCTAATTTAGTAAATGTCTAGCTCTCTTGGATAGTGTTAAGTCTGTTGTTTACTCTGTGAACTTCTGATATAAATTTAACACAGATACTATTTCACAAAATATTCTTTGTGAATATTCTTTTGTAGTCATGGCAAATGGCTAAATGTAACAGTGGTGCTTTTTATAAAAAATGCATGCTCCAAATATGATTAGAGAGTAGTAGAGTAATGTTTATGCAGCAGTAGTTGAGATAAAGGTATCCAGAATGGCTTGCAGAAATGAACTGGATTCTACAAATGTAAAGATCTCGTTAGCTTAAACACAGCAGTGCTCAATTTGCTAATGCTATGGTGATATAATGTTATCATTGAGTATTTATTCAAATCCTGAAGGTTTTGAAATGAAAGTGTTATGAAGCATGGCCAAAATATTGCGTGAAATGCTTAGCTGAATTAGGTCAGTCCTTCAGCTAGCGCTGCTGTATGATAACCACTTTAAAGGGTTTTCTATTATATCCCTCAGATTATTCACCCTAAAACAGATGATCAAAGAAACAGACTGCAGGAGGCATGCAAGGACATTCTTCTTTTTAAGAACCTAGATCCGGTAAGAGATTCTTTGTAATGAACAACATTTAGCAGTGCTGCTAAGAATTAATTCTCTTGAACTTTTGAACACAAGTTTACAGATTTGACTTTTGTAAGCTCTTATGTATGCTTTCTTGACCATTTCCTAAACTCCAGAAATGCCATTTTTATAACTGATACGTCATATATACAGCCTTTTGTTCACCACCATGAATGATAGTCTTGAAGTACGTTAATATGAATGTATACATTAATATGATTGTGAAGTATTTTCTTATTTTAAATCTTCTTGCTGGACATTGATGTATATAAACTCATCAGTTAACTGGAAGGTTAAAGTTGTTTCTACTAGTTACTTTTTATTACCCAAAAGTGTGCTGAGTGCTCCATCAAAACCTAAAATTACCCCCAAAGCCTACATTTTAGCTACAGATGTAATTGAACAAGCAAGTTATGACACAGAGGGAAAGAGAAAGGCAGTAGCAAGGTGTTTACATTATTATGTCACTTAATACAGATACCGTAAAAATGCTACAGATAATTTTCTCCTGTGCAGGTAATTTTCTTCTGTTGCCTGTAAAAACAATTATGGGCTTTTAAGAAAGCTTAAATGCAGTGAATGAGCGATCTGGATCAGACAATGGTGATAATGCTACAAAAAAGCACAGGGTTGTTTAAGGGAAAAGGCGACAGTATCAATCAAAACATGCATACTGAGGTTGGGATGACTCACAGCACACCAAATGCTTTCTCAAGAGAATTGATTCAGTGCTGTCAGGGGAGGGAGCATGGGGGAAAGGGAAGTAATTATGTAGAGTTTTAAGCATGAGACCAAAAAAGTTTTAAATTTGATTCAAGAGGGAGCTAATGGAAAGACTAGCCTGCAGCTCTGTTTGGAAGTCAGGTGCTGTTACAGAGTGCGCACGTTGATTTGTGCTGCGGGTTTCCAGCTCCTGCTTTTGTCTGCACGGAGGCTGAGCCCTGGCCCAGGGTACCTGTTCCCAGAGAGGCCCTGGGGAGTAGTGAGCCACAGACCCCCAGCTTTGCAGAACCCTGGAGCTATAGGAGTTCATCAGAAGTAGCAGTAGGTGCTAGTAGCATGTAGGTGCTAGTATGTGTGCATTCTTGGGACACTAGGGATCCTGACACAGAAGATTTCCTAGCTAGGGATCCTGACACAGAAGATTTCCTAGCTAACTCCCTCATGCTGTCTGTTTAATGGGTAGTTAATTAGCTGTTCCACTATACTTGTTCAGGCTAAAGTCAGCCAAACATTTGCCCCTTACACTCCTGAATTATTTTTCTGCCTAACTTCAGGGATACAAAGTGGTTTGTGGGCGTCTGCTCTGGATGTGAAATTCCTTTATTATGTATTTTCCTTATTGTTGCTGTGTCCTGGCTTCCACTTGGCTGACCATCATTACATTAGCCTGCCAGTGGTATTTTGGCAGACCTCTTGCTTGTCTCTGAGCACCTCTCTTACGAGCCCTGTGACCCCACTGATTATCGTGTGCTCCTAGAATCCGCCGTGATGTTAATTTTGAGCTACTGCTTTCCTGAGTCTGGCTTTACACAGTTTCTTGGTAGTATCTGCTTATAGTGTCAATCCTCTGGATGAGATCTGCTTTCCCTTCCAGTGAGAACTAGATCTTCTGTCTAAATAGTCATCAGCCACTTGGTCTGCAGGCCAGGGATCTATTGGCTTCATATCAGCTATATTGTAATGCTGCGTAGATGTAGACCATTAAACTGTTCCAGTGCGGGCACTTGATAGAACTTTTGCAAGGAATATTGAGGGATTACTTACCCTGTTTGTGGAGGTCTTCTCCAGACTCTGCTGCCGTCTCAATACTGTGTCTCCTTGATGTTTTTAACTCTGTTTTTACTTTTTGCTTCCGAGTCACTTACTTGTAATTGCTAATAGTTCCCACGGTCTGTTCCAGGTGTTTAGCAGAAGACTTCTTAGCTGAGTCCTCCCCTTGTGGAGCTCTGCAATCCAAAGCCTTGAAATCCACTCTTGGGATCTCCCAAGTCTTGCTCACCTCCGCTTTGCTCAGATTGTCCAGTGGATTAAGAACACTTCCTTCAGCTTTAAATCCTTCACAGACAGCGTTCTGGAAAGTTGAATAAGATAATTTTTGTAAAGGAGTTTTTCATTATAATAACTTTACTTACAAAAGGCATTGGAAAGCTACTGAGCTCTGAAGATAGCAAGGGTATTAAAATGTAGCCTTCTTCAGTCTGGCTTACTCCTTTTGTGGAACCAAGATCTGTAGTCCCCAGGGGACTTCTCCCACTCCTCCTTCTTGTTCTGCTGCTAGGCAGTGACTCAAGAGCTCTGCCACTGTAGTTGCAGTAATTTAAATGTTCCTATCCCAGCTCTCCTCCTCACCTCTGCCTTTCCACCCTGCAGCACAAATGCACGTGGTGCCAGCTGCTGCAGTTCGCTCTCTGGTGTATTAGCAAAAAAACTCCTTCATCTTGGAGAGAGCTGCTAAAGCTAAAGTCTGTGGAACAGAAGTCAAGCTGTGTATTGATAGTGTCTCCCACTCCCACTGCTTTTTTCTTGCATTGAACTTCAGCCTCTTTCCGCTATAGTTCTGTGTATGAAAAACATTGTTTCAGAGGTCAGTGAGTTAGAGGGTAAAGTGCTTAATGGCTTTCCCTGATGGCCTTTTAGCAAGGTGTCAAACACCATTCCTAGATAGGGCACCACTCTGAAATACAGTATAACAACTTCTCATGGCGTGATCAGAACTGCGTTTAGTACATGATGCTAAATGGAGTCCATGTTTTCTTAAAACTCTATCCCACCCTAACACACTCTGTTTTAATTTGAACGGAAGGATAAGATAAGGGTAACATTAAAGCAGAAGGAGAAGTTTCAGTAGTTAGGAGGTGACTTACAGTACTGCTCAGCATTTTAATTAAAGAGTCCATCTGAACAGACAAGAGCCTTCACATAAAAGTGAAAAACAGCAGAACCATTTGAATG
Organism: Pelecanus crispus; assembly: GCF_030463565.1. Taxonomy (NCBI): domain Eukaryota; kingdom Metazoa; phylum Chordata; class Aves; order Pelecaniformes; family Pelecanidae; genus Pelecanus; species Pelecanus crispus. The sequence goes on from NC_134643.1 coordinate 16,424,427, forward strand.
TGAGACTAAATGAGAGAGGAGAAAAAGATAACCCTCAGACTTTGAGACAACTTAGGACTTTCTAAACACACACAACATTGTCTTGAGCCTGCATTTACCTGATAGCAGTGTTTGAATATCAGATAGGTAAACTTAGGGAGAAGTATTTATAAATATCAGTTATTTCACATATTGGCTCTTATTGAAAATACAGCATAGTGTAAAGAAACACCAGCTCTGGTACAATTCCCTGAGCAGTGCACTCTGTTTTAAAGGCCAACTCTTATAAATTTGTTAAGGTCTGTGAAGTTACTTGAATTTTCTTGCAACTTTCTTTAGCTTTGTGGATTGATGAGGATGTGACTGGTCAACTAAAGTCTGTTCAGCAAGGCACTCCTGAGTTAACTCCCTTAAATAAAAAGTACTTTTAAAGAATTGATATGTTAGCATTCTTTTCACCTTTCTGGGGGCTTAATCGCTTCCCATCTAGCTGCTGGCACTCAATATCAGTTTTAGCTAGTGCATAACAGTATTGAAAAAATCACTTGAAGAGAAGAATATGGATTGAAACGTGCGTGTGCAACAAGATGAGAGAAAGAGATTTTTGCAGAGCTCTTTGGCTACTTTTTAGAGGACCAGATCAAGAAAGAATCAAGAGAAATGTCAGGAGCAGAACTGTGTGGATGAATGAATTATAAGAGAGAAAGATGCATTCAGATGTTCGTTTTCCTCTCCCCATGCTATTAATCTAGCCTATGTTAGATTAACTCATTCCACTTCTAAAGCGCCTCTTCCTGTTCTTCTTCCCAGAAGAACCTCTTCCTATTAGACCACAGTATTATCTATTGTTCTTCTTGATTGCCTGCCACACTGTTGCCAGAAATCCTAATATTACTTTTGTTCTCCCAGGATTGCCATGGTGTGCCAGGCTGCTTGCTCTATATGCATGCACAAAGCATGTTACCGCACCTTCTCCTTCGTGCTCCAGATGCTGGTGGTTACTTGCAGTGGAATCGGAAGCTGCATGCCCTCTTTCCCCTCTGCTTTCACTTGTATAAGCCAGCAAGGAGAAAACAAGATGATGACCAGATGCCTTGGGCCGTTACTGAGGATGAGCCGCAAGTCACTGTTACTGGAATTTGTCTCTGTTCAGCCTAACAACTGTTTTATCACTGGGAAGAATAGCAGCAGCAGCTCGTCTAGTGGCCACAGCAGCCTTCTACATTTCGTTTTTACAATGCAATTCAGAGAAGTTATTCTTTTGGTTGTCTTTTAAAAGGAAACTTTGCTGTGGCTGATTAACAACAGGCTGTTTGGTTTGGCTGTTATGGCCCATAGGCCAGCAGTTAAAAAAACCTGATGAACCTATTATCAGAATAACAGGGTGGCTCAAGGGACTGGTACTGTGAAAGCTGTGCCGCACCCTTGCACTTAAAGTTTGAATCCTTTCTTTTGCAAAATTTTACAAGGAGTGTTAGTTCATCTATTCTCTTCCAGGGAAATTTTATTTTGGAGAGCTTTTCCCTGATAATGCTTGTAGAGAATATTTCAAATAGGTCTTGAACCTTTTCTAAAAGGTAATAAATTATACATATTCTTCACAAATATGCAAGAGCAATTTCTGGGCATATTGCCACTCATGCACCTGGGGAATTATTATAAGAGAGCACAAATATTGATTAATCTATTAGAACTGATTAACTCAAAGGAAGATGAAAGAAAGCATAATGCAACTGTGTTTTATGAATAGTGGACTCTTATACTTAAGGCTAAAGCATTCCTTGAAAAGTGCTACTAAGAAGATTCTCATAATGCTCTTAAATTCTTAAAACTTTTGGTGAAGAATTAGGACTACAGATGTTGGAGCAATTAATGGGAATACATATATATATGTATATATATAAAAGATATATATATATACGTATCAGTGAGCCCAGAATGCCTGAACATGTTAATACTCTGCCCTTTAGATGGCACAAAACTCTTTGCAAACTAATGGGTTCCCAAACAAATAGAACTGCACTGAATCGTCTAGTTTTTCCTAAGGCAAAATTAATACTTAGATCTAGCAAACAGGGATTCCATCCACCTTGCCTATTGTATCAGGAGTAGTGTGGCCAGCACGAGGAGCAGGGAGGCGATTGTCCCCCTGTGCTCGGCGCTGGTGAGGCTGCACCTGGAATACTGTGTCCAGTTTTGGGCCCCTCACCACAAGAAAGACATTGAGGTGCTGGAGCATGTCCAGAGAAGGGCAACGAAGCTGGTGAAGGGTCTGGAGCACAGGCCTTATGAGGGGCGGCTGAGGGAACCGGGGTTGTTTAGCCTGGAGAAAAGGAGGCTGAGGGGAGACCTTATCGCTCTCTACAACTCCCTGAAAGGAGGCTGTAGTGAGGTGGGTGTTGGTCTCTTCTCCCAAGTAGTTAGCGATAGGACAAGAGGAAATGGGCTCAAGTTGCATCAGGGGAGGTTTAGATTGGATATTAGGAAAAATTTGTTTACTGAAAGAGTGGTCAAGTATTGGAACAGGCTGCCCAGGGAAGTGGTTGAGTCCCCATCCAAGGAGGTATTTAAAAGATGTGTAGATGTGGCACTTAGGGACATGGTTTAGTGGTGGGCTTGGCAGTGCTGGATTTGCGGTTGGACTTGATGATCTTAGAGGTCTTTTCCAACCTAAATGATTCTGTCATTCTAGAATCAGTTATTGGAGATGTTCTGCAAAAGAACTGCCCAATGTAAATTGCCTTAATCTTTGGCTTAAATGTTTTGAAAACTATTTGCAACTCCGAATTATTTCTGCTCTTTTTTAGCAAACTGCTAAAAAGAATCAGCCAACTTGCTCAGAGGGCTAGTTACAAAATATGAAAAGTGTTACTGAGCCTGACTGATGGGCATGTGCATGATATTTGAGAGGCAGAATAGTAACAACATATAACTGTGGAGGAAGGTTAAGGTATATTCTTAAGGAAAATATTGCTTGAAAATATTGATTATACATCAAAATACAAATTAGATTCTTTGACAGTGAAGAAATAAAATGCCTTTTGATTAGTTTATAAGTGGATATTACACAAGGGAGCTAAACATTTTGAATTGGATCAATAGTGCTGCTAACATTTATATCAGAGTTCCAGGGGCGTATATGTACATGGTTTTATTCTGAAAAATAAATGTGGAGAGCTGTAGACATGAATTCTGTAATTTATTCTTCCTCTCCAAGGTCCTGACTCGTTCATTAGGAACTCCTTTTCTTCCCATGGTTTCCCTGCCTATGTTTTGCTAACTTATTTTCTCTCTCTCTCCCCCCCCCCCCCCCCCCCCCATCCCCCTTCCTATTCTGGTATTCTGTCTACTTCATTACCTTCTTAATATCATGCTGAGCATTATTTCGCTGATATTTCATATTGCTCAAAGTGAGGATAAGGTGGCCAATGGGATGCCATTTTAATTTGGGCTCATTTTAGTAAAGAATAAAGTGGTTTATGAACTCAGGGCCACAGAACTGTGGATTTACTTTGTTCATATGATAGTCTTATGGTTGTGTCTCAGAACATTGTAATTTTTACAAGTCATATGAGATAGGCAAGTCTGTTACTACTGTTGTACTGAAATGCAAGGCAGTCTCATGCCTGCTTAGATTTGTGCCGGATGTCTTGGATCTAAAAGGGAAGTTAATTGAGATTTCCTGTCTACCAGGGAGCACTCCAGCAGCACAATCATCCTTCTTTGGGGGATTCCCAAAGCATATATAATCCCAACATACCATCCAATACTTTTGGGACTTACTGCATCCAGTTTAATAGCTGGAGTTTACCAGCTCCTGTCAAACGCCAGGATTGTCTCAGTTTGCTGTCAAAAGCCACATCATTTTAATTGTAGAAATGTAGCTGTGCCTTCTATCTCCTGAATACATTTTTTTAAATAGTGGGGAAGGATATTTTTCAGAAGTTACTTTTTACATTTGTCATTGATGTGGTGCTTTGGTGTGGGATGTGGTTCAGTGGGCATGGTGGTGTTGGGTTGATGGCTGGACTGATGATCTTAGAGATCCTTTCCATCTTTAATGATTCCTAGTTTTACTTTCATTAAAAAATAATGCAGCCACCAAGCCAGGAAACATGAAATTATTACTCTACCCTTAATTGTTTTAGTGGTGGACTTGGCAGTGTTAGGTTAATGGTTGGACTTGATGATCTTAAAGGTCTTTTCCAACCTAAACAATTCTATGATTCTATGACTTCTGGTGACAATCGTGTCCAGCTTTCCATTTTATCTACAGTGCCTTCATTGATGCAGAATTGGTAGCACTTTGTCAAACAACAAACGTTTGTATCAGCAGCTTAAACACTGATGCTTCTTGGAAACCCTAGTGTTTGTTGAGTTTAGTATGGAGAACTTTGTTCTTTTTCCTTTTCAAAATAGCTCACAGTAAATTTATAAATTGATATTAAGAAGATACATACCTGGCACAGTGGTAGCAAATCACTTGGTAGTCTGGCAGTTAAAAGAGCCATTGGCATTTGGGAAGGACATGTCATGGTCTGCCAGCTCTCCTGAATGAAACAAAAGCTGTCTTGCAAGGACATAAAAGTGACTGGATTTTTAATTTGTGTGAAATGTATACTAAATAAAATGCAGTTTTAATTATACTCAATGTCCATTATCTAACTGATTTTTTTTTTTCAAGGAATTGTCTTGAGATGTAATTGCCATGTTTGTTTCGTTGACTTGAAGGAAATTGAGGCTAACATACTATTTTCAAATAATACATCATACATCTGGAGGACAGTACTTTATGTGATACAAAGTATACGTTAGGAAAGTTGTGAGTGATTATTTGCAGTTTTTCACTTGACCTGGCAAGAAGGATGGAATCAGACACTGTTCTGGGGGGATGTCCTTGGTAAACCAGTTATCATTCCTGTCTGGGTCTTTGTTCTTCTGAATCTCATGTGGCGTCTTTTGTTTGTAACTGATTGTACACATGCACACAATTTTGTACATTTCAGATACGAAATGCCAATACATCAGGCTTGCACACACCTTAATTATGCATGGGTATCACCACAGGCCTAGATTCATAAAGGTACCTGGTAGCTGAGTTGCACTTTAGGCATGGTAAAATATTTCCTAACTTGTAACAGAATGATTCATAAAACTTCTGCTTAGGTGCTATGCTGTTCATAGGCACCATGGTAAGTACCAGAGGTATTTTTTGACATTAAAGTTCTGCTTCTATGCTAGAGGTTCATGTGGCCAACATAGGATAAAGGGGAAGAGGGGGCAACTAGTTTTTGCCACAAGTGTGTAGTGTTTAGAATACTTAGCACATGAAGACTGTCAGAGAGCATCAGCCTCCTAGGGAAATGTTGAAGAGCATCTCTGTGACTGCCGTTGAGGAGAGAGAGCTCAGAGGAGCACAGCAAAGAGGACAAACTAGCAGAGACTTCACAGTTGAGGTAGTTTGTGTAGATGGGGGTTTGAAGGGGAACTGGAAAAGAGTGCGCAAGACAGTGTGGGACTGCTAGAGCTGGTGCAATGACAGTGATGATGGGCCACAGGGAGTGCTCCCCAGCACCAGCTGGGCCAGCCAACCATGGCACATCTAGAGGTTTCAACCCAGATCCAGAGGTAGGATGTGACCGTCTTGGTCTCAGGCTGCTGGGAGTGTCAGGAGTCTCTCCTGAAGGCTGGGGGCAACGGTGGCTTCACGTAGGGGAGATGTGCTGTGATCAGAGTGCTGAGCTGCCAGCTGAAGGAACTGCAGAAGGACGTGAGAAGGACTGTGTAGTCTCAGGCAGGATAAACAGGAGCTTGACAGCATCTTTCAAGGGTCCACTGAAGAGAGAAGAGTGCCTTTCTACAGCAGATGGAGGCACCAGTCTGTTGACCAGACTTGCTCTCAAGTGGTGCTGTGATAGGATAAGACACAACGTGCACAAACTGAAATAGAAAAAAAAATCTGTTTAAGAAAAGCCTTTTTTTACTGTGAGGGTGGTCAAATGCTGGAACAGGTTGCCCAGAGAGGTTGTGGAGTTGATTTACACACTTTGGGACTAAAGAGCTAAGAATACCTGCTAACTCTTTTTTACTAGTTATCAGTCATAGTCATGTGCCCTTCACATTAAATGTTTCCTTAGTTCAGTATTTTGAAGGCTTTAATTACAGGGAAAATGTCATTTGATTGACGAGAAATACAGATTTTGTTTGTCGGGAAATTAAGAAGGATGCCCAAAGGCAGAGCTTGACTGACTACAGTAGATTATTTTGAAATTTTCCATTCTTGTCACCTTTATTCAGTTCACTAATCGGTAAAAACAAACTAGCTCAGAGGATATTCTCTGTCCCTGAGGCCATGCAGTGCAGTATGATGTACATACGTAGAGCTAAACTCTCTTGCACCTCCCTCTCCTCCTAACCCCACCAAACCAAGCAACTAACCAGGGTGGTTTTACCTTTACTGGGAAGAAGCCCTGACTCAAGCATTCCTCCAAGCTATGACGAGGGTTTTTTCAGGAGGAGTGATAGTTGGCACAAGCCAAAACTGTACCAGCTGTGCTGACAATTGCACCAAGAACAAACCAGCCCAGATTATACCATGTCAGTGCTTGAGTCCATCCCCTGGTCCTGTTGAGTTTGTACTTCATAGTTGTAATCTCTGATTCTGACTGATCTAAACAGGCAAAAGAACTTTACTAGCACAGTTCGTTTAAGTTGATACAAAACTAGGGTAGGTACCACCTTGGTCTAGGTAGGAGAGGGAAGGAAACCACATCATCTCCACTTTAGGTGATATGAGAGGATATATCATGCTGGCTGATGCTGATAAGGGAGCTAATGTTCCTTTGCACTCCCGCTTTCCAGCAGTTAAATCCACAGCTGAATGCAAGGGTGATTGAGACAGTAATGATGGCTGTTAACTATGGCATGTTTATTCACTTGTCTAGTAAATTATTTTGTGAAATCAGGCTCTGTCATTAAAGTCCAATTGTTAGAAAGACTTTTTGAGAGAAATGCAGTAGCTACACTTTAAAACCAGAAAACACCTTTATAAAAAGAAAATCTTGACAGATGAATTTGGTTTGTATTGTGAATGTGTCTTCCAGAAAATCTGATTTCCCATTCAGCCTTCTCACTTTTAAGGAAGTTAAAATATTTTCTCTATCAGAAAGATGGTGATTGAAGTGTGCTTTCATGGCAACGACCCAAGGTTCCCATAATTTTCTCAAAAATGTTCCTTTTTGAAGCTTTTACATACTTCACAGTTTAGAATGAAAAAAAAAAAATCCATTGTGCATATTAATCGGAGTATGTAAATAAACATTACATAAACAGTCAAATTTCAAATAATTTGAACTTTAGTTTTGGTTCTTTATATTTGTAGAGTGCATTATCCTTAAGAGAAATAGATGCTTTATTATATTTGAAAAAAATGTATTAAGATAATGAAATTTTAGCAGAAGTCACAAAGATTGTACAACATACATGTTTAATACTTCAGATTCTTTACAAATTTTATTTCTGTTAAAAAGTTTATCATGTTTTTAAAGTATCATTCTTTAGAATATTGATTACCAGATTGCCACAGCATTACACATAGCAGATTTACAGACACTGATATAACAAACCTCTTCCTGTTTTCATTTTACATGTATTTTTTAAAGCTAGAACTGCTTTAAGGAAGAAAAGCTTTCAGACTGCACCATCTTACAAAATACCAGAATTAATTCTGTGCTTGATAACAGATCTACTTTTTAATTCTAAAATTACCCATCTTTATCCTTTCAAAGTAACTATGGAGGGTGCCAGTAAATTGAGCCTCAGTCTGGCAGAGAATCAAGAGGATTCACACAGAGCAAGCTGGGCAAACAAGTTTTGTAATTCTCACAGTAAAAGCAAAAAATACTTGCCTGGTTTGGTTATTGCAGTCTGCTCTGTCTTAATTTTACGTAGAAAGCTTTGAGAAAGGGACCAGTTGTCTTTCAGTTAGTTGCAGTTTATTTAGAAAGTTAAAATACATGTGCAATACTTCAGCAGATAATAGACAGCTCTCAAATGTATTAAATACCTTCAAGTGTTTAAATTTTTTTTTTTAAAAATTAGAACTGTATGTGGGAATTCTACTCTGCTGTCTAAAAAAGTCATAGATTTACCTACCAGAAAAGTGTTTTGGCGAGCTGGATTGATACTTATGAGATTGAAAATGTTTTAACCTGAAATCTGAGATGATGCACAATGAATAAAGATTATAATTATATGTATTATTCCATCAGTACTGCAAAACCCCATCTTTTTAGTTTAATCTTTTTTCCAAGGTGTCTTGGGAGCATTAATTTCCAAGGATCAGGGCCCATATAATACACTTTTCTTGCATTGCTTGCATTTAGAGGATAACATATACCTTCTACCCTCCCATGAAGTGTGGAGCATTCTGCATGTTCTCACTTGTTTTCAAATGGCAGCCAAGAGCTGTTGGTTGGGGAGCCACTTTGCCAATTCAGATGTAAAGCAAGGGGAAGAGAATGTGCTGCTTCAAGTGCTTTAGACAACTAACTGACATTAGGTCAGTTTTGCAGATTCTGTAGGAGTTCCATTTAGTTTACATAGGGAGAACTGAAAAGACTGAAGTAACATTACCTATTAATTTAAGCATGAAAGTTTTTAAAAGGCAACTTCTGTACCTAATTTTCAGTCTCTCCCAATGGCACCCACATACACTTTTCTCTTTCTCTGAAATGAACTATAACCCATTCACTGATAGTAAAATGATCCTTCTTTTTGCAAATACATACCTGTCTATACTAAAAAAGGTACTAAGTAGAGACATAGTTAAATAAATGATTCCTTGCTGGCCTAGGTAGGCTGCATGATGCCTCACTGTATTTTACCATGATCAGCTGTACTGAGGATGGATGCTGCCATTCTGTTGCTCTTTGTGCCCACGCACAGTGAACTCTGTGAAGTAAAATTGTATTTGGCTTCCATTTTTTAAGAAGACTTGCATAACACGGTACTGCTGATGTTTTTAAAAGCTTTGAGTAAGTGAAGAAATTCAAGAGAATAAGGATGGAATTCATTCCACCTAATTTTATGTGTCTAAAAATTAAGTAACTGTGAGTTACAGTAGATCTCTCTGTCATCAGAGGAGAGAAAGGGGACTCTCTAGAGAATGATTCTGAGCTATCTAGTGTGGTTATCTCTGTCCATGGGCTTTAGAAGGACTCTAGAGGACTGGCTTAGGCTGGTCTTGTTTGGAAAGGCAAATGCCATCTTTCTGTGGCTGGAAATGCTATGAATTGAACCATTGTAGAATGTGTGGGGATCTAAATCTACAGGCTTTTCTTTACCATGGTTTTTGCTAGAACCTGCTTGTTCCAGTATGATACATACTTAATAATCTTCAAAAAGTAGAGGATAATTTTGTGTTTATTATCAGAATTTTAGGCATATTACTGGATAAACTGAAAATAAAATTGAAATTATTAAGTTATCTTCTTAGGATTCATATCGTTAATCCACAGTGAGCTGTGTTTGGTTTTTTCAGATGTGAATAGTTAAGTTATAGCAGATTTACACCAAAGGACAAATTATGTAATTAGTGACTTGTTTTTGTTATTAGACAGTCATAATCAGATGATGGTATTTTGTTAGTCTGTTAACATTTCTCTCTAAACATTCGCATTCCATTCAAATTAACAAAGTAGTTTTATAGCCGTGTGTAAATTCCTACTTCCCAATGAGTCCAGCATTTACTTACTCAACCAAAGCACTGGAGACCTTCGTGGTGACATCTATCCCACCATTGTGCAGGCATTGTGTAATTTAGATTTTCAAAATACTTTACAACAATTCTGAAAATTTAAATTCTGTAAAATAGTTCTAAAGACAAAAACAGGTAAGTGTATTGTTTGCAATAAGGGATACAGTTTTTTCTTTTAACTGTATAATGCTATGCAATTGTGAAGGGTGAAATTCTATCTTTGAATGCTGATGAGCAATTTATATTGCAGACAAGATCTGTGTTATCAGTGGCGGGGACAAGAAGGGAAGCTGGGCTCTGAACACTGGAAGAGGAAAAAGCTAACACTGAATACTAAATAAAACTGTCTTTCTGATTGATCCACACATTTATGTAGCACAAGTATTTTCTGTCTGGGAACATTTTTATCTGCATATTGGGAGGCTGGACAGTTAGTTAATTTGAAGAGTAAAATTTTAAAAGCAGATGATAATTTCTTGCTTTGTGTTCTTTTAAATAGGAACAGATGTCTCAGGTGTTAGATGCGATGTTTGAAAAGCTGGTTGAAGGAGGGGAACATGTCATTGATCAAGGGGATGATGGTGACAACTTCTACGTCATTGATAGGTGAATTGCTGTGTCTTATTATAGCACAAAGTATTATGCAAAACTCCATTGAGAAAAATCCGTTTCTTTACTTACTTGTATTTAACTCTTACATATGTTTGCATGGGAGAAATTAAAAAGAACACATGTGAACCAGTACAGGTCTGAGCTACGGAGAGTGGTTTTTGAAAGGTGGCAGATTTTTCATATGGAAATATGTCCCTGTCCTCTTATATATTGCTGGATCCCAAAGGCTGGTTTTGGGTTTTTGGTTTGGGGTTTTTTTTTATTTTTTCACGTGGAAAGAGATCTAACACAAAACACAATGGGAAAAGTTTTACAGCTCAATATTTGAATCCTTACTGCATTTCAATACTATCTGTAGGTTTTCTTGTTCACGTGCTTATTATTAGACCTCGAGTAGCTAAGTCATTACTCTTCATTTGGAGATCTGTACTGGAAAAAGCAGGTAACTAAGTAAAATCCTAGACACTGATTACTGTTGAATCCAGTGAGTTAGAAAGAGCATTTACTTTGGCATCCTTCACTAGTCTGTAGGCACAGGTTCCAGCCAGGTGAAAATACCTATTCCTTGAAAGGAATATTATGCTAGAACTCTAAAAGAAATGGAAAGGTTTTTGGTCAGTCTAGATCAGTATAACCAGCTGGTCAAAAGAGGCGATGATCCCACTGTATTCAGCATTGGTGTGGCCTCACCTTGAGCACTGTGTGCAGTTCCAGGCCCCACAATTTAAGAAGGATCTGAAGGTCCTTGAATGCATCCAGAGGAGGGCAACCAAGCTGGTGACAGGGCTGCAAGGCATGTCCTGTGAGGAGCAGCTTAGGGCTTTGGGCTTGTTTAGTTTGGAGAAAAGGAGGCTGCGGGGTGACCTCATTGCTCTCTACAGCTTCCTGAGGAGGGGATGTGGAGAGGGAGGTGCTGATCTCTTCTCCCTGGGGTCCAGGAACAGGATGCGTGGGAATGGTTCAAAGCTGTGCCAGGGGAGGCTTAGACTGGACGTTAGGAAGCATTTCTTTACCGAGAGGGCGGTCAAACTCTGGAACAGGCTTCCCAGAGAGGTGGTCGATGCCCCAAGCCTGTCTGTTTAAGAGGCATTTGGACAATGCCCTTAATAACATGCTTTAACTTTTGGTCAGCCCTGAAGTGATCAGGCAGGTGACTAGATGATTCCTGTAGGTCCCCTCCAACTGAAATATTCAATCAGAAGATCATAGAAGTGTGTCAGGATTCTTTGCTGAAGAGTCAATGTTCTTCAGCTTTGTGAGGTTACAGTTTGTTGTCTCTTACCCAAAAAGCTGCAGGGACTTCACAGTATTCTGTCAGCCTTGCAGTTCTTAGGTGCAGTGAATCACCTCTAAGTCCCTTATCAATTAAATCATTGTACAGATTTTTGCATTACATTCACATGATTTATCGACACATACCGTACAAATATTCAGCACTGAACAAAATGATGGCTCAGCGTCAATGGGGATGGTTACATCATGTTTCACAAGATACCGGATTTTACTGCATTCTCAAAGCAAAATAGAGTTGCTAATTCAATGATAGGGAGAAGAAATCCACACTATATTATATAAATACATATCTTTATTTCATAATCTTATGTTGCTTTTCATATACATTCCTTCTGTTTCCTGCATATCCTCTATTTATTACATTATAAATTACTGCTTCAAAGTGTTTTAAATGTTAAATAACCTGTATTATTATTTCAGCGATCATATCATAGCAATTTTTGCAAAGACTTTTACATTTGTATTTAGTGTGCTTAAGATGAAATTAAGAAACAGGTACTAAGTTAGATCTTAATTTTTAATGAGTTCTGGTGATCAATAGATCACTGTACATCTAGTCTATCTTTAAACTGAGTTAATGTAAAAACTAATAACCCTATCCTTCCCTTGAAAAAGGAACTACTTTTATTATTTATGGAAGTGATTGAGATGTCTCTGTGAGGTGTTTAATATCATTTAAACAAGCGAATGTAAGTTTCAAATGCTTTATCTTTGGAATTCATGGTATAAAAAAATAGAGTGAGAGGCTGCTTAGCAAAGACCAGGACTGGATTCTACTCACTGTATTTATATATTTTATTAACAGAGGTACATATGATATTTATGTAAAATGCGATGGTGTTGGGAGGTGTGTTGGAACCTATGATAACCGAGGAAGCTTTGGTGAGTTGGCCTTAATGTACAATACACCCAGAGCAGCTACAATTATAGCTACCTCTCCTGGTGCCATCTGGGGTTTGGTAAGTGAAATACTTGTTTTAAGATATTTGTTTTAATTATTTAATATAAATTGCACTGGTATCCTATATCAGCATTAAAAAAAAATAATTACAATTTTGGAAAGTTTAATTTTAAAAATTCAGACAGCTCTCAATATGATACTGTCTTTTTCCAGAATCTGCAGAAGCCAACCTGAGGCTTAAGAAAACACTGAGTTTTTAAAAAATCATTTTGCTTTATTCTATTTTAAGGATAATTTAAAAAATTGCAAACCACTTAATTACTTAGACACACATATAAAATGTTTTCCCACATCTTGATAGGAAATGCCTTTGGTTCCAGAGTAAAATTCAAATATGAGGTGATTTATCAGTGTTATACTATCTGGATCTTTGACAACAGTAATAGAATTTACCAAAAGAGTAAAACTGGGATAGCCATCTTCTTCAAGATGTACATATCAGTCTAATGACTGATCCCAAGATACCATTTTCCTGTTGAAGTAAATCGCATGGTTTTTCACCAACTTAATCCATATGACTTTTGGGATCATGGCTGAGTTTAGGAACTGTAAGAATGGGTTTAAATTGGATTGGGTTGTATTGGCCAGCAAGTCCCATCTGTAGCAGTGAAGGCTTGCAAAGCATTTCACCTGTCTGTCACCAGGACACAGTCATATGGAGTTAAGAGAAGAAAATAGCATATGTGTAGTTTTTCCATCTGTCTGCTTCACCTGGATTGCCAAATACTAAGGAATGTCCAGTTAGCTGTTTAGGGCAGCAGTGAGTCTTGTTCTGCTGAAACAGCAGACAGTGAACTGTGACCTAAGACCCAGAACCATGTATTTCGGTTTTGTTTGTATAATAATATAAAAACCTCTTTGAGTACATATCAATATATATGGGACCTCAGGATAATGAGTAAACTTTGTAAATTAAATACTTAAATATTGAGGATTTCTAAAATATCTTAAATTACCCACTCAGCATTCATTGTGTAGCCAGCCTGTTTAAGCTAAACTCTCTACCCTCTGTATGTAAACTCTATGTATTCTCTGCCGAAGGGCAGAGAAGCTTTTCACGTGAATCCGATCAGGAGCTTAATTTCAGGAGCTCTTGGTTGACCTCTAGAGGAATCTTTCTCAACTGACTGCATGGGGAGACTAGCCAGCTAGTTTGACAGCTACATTGGGTGACTGAAATTGGGTAATTTGAACATACTCAGCCATTTCTAAAGTATTTTCTACCACACACATATTTTCTGTTAATAAGCTCTCTTTTTCTCTGTGTGTTTACAGGACAGAGTAACGTTCCGAAGAATCATTGTAAAAAATAATGCCAAAAAGAGAAGAATGTATGAAAATTTTATTGAGTCATTGCCATTCCTTAAATCTTTAGAAGTAAGATTTCTATTGCATTATTTTAATGGCTGTATCAGAGGTACCTGATAAGATTCTGCTTTTGCAGAGTTTAAATTTGGAATTCAGATTTTCTCCACAATAAAATTTTGCACACTTTTGTTTTGGAGAAAGACCATAGTTTTGATATTTCTAAATTTCAGGATAAAGAACTACTGTTAATATTATATATTTTTTAAAAACTGTATTTTTTGTCCTTTTCCTTAAGCTTAATTTTACTAAATATTAGCTAATAAAATTAAACAATTACTTAGGGAATTTCAGAATATTTTCATTTAACAGCTATATTTTTACATACATGCTTTTCTTAAAATCATTTTTGAAGACTTGGGATATACAGACTTCTTGCAAAAATGGAAGCTCTATCAAAACATCGATCTGTTAAAACTATAATATACCCTCTGGAACGCTATTCAGCACTTCTTCCTTTTTTTAATGATTATCAAAACAGGAAAATAAAGATACACTATTCTGTGCAAAGATTCATGAAAAAAAATATGAAAGGGCTTTCTAAATATAATATCATAATGTTAACTAAATATTTCTAACATTTTCTTTTTTTAAATAAAGGTATCTGAGCGTTTAAAAGTGGTTGATGTGATTGGCACCAAAGTGTACAAAGATGGAGAACAAATCATTGCTCAGGTACAGTTTATTTCTAGTTTTAGTTTTTCTTTTCTGATAGATAACATGATAATCATTACCTATAGGCAATACATACATGGTTGACAGCCGGCTGAACATGAGCCAGCAGTGTGCCCAGGTGGCCAAGAAGGCCAACAGCATCCTGGCTTGTATCAGGAATGGTGTGGCCAGCAGGAGCAGGGAGGTGATTGTCCCCCTGTACTCGGCGCTGGTGAGGCCACACCTGGAATACTGTGTCCAGTTTTGGGCCCCTCACCACAAGAAAGACATTGAGGTGCTGGAGCGTGTCCAGAGAAGGGCAACGACGCTGGTGAAGGGTCTGGAGCACAGGGCTTATGAGGAGCGGTTGAAGGAACTGGAGTTGTTTAGCCTGGAGAAGAGGAGGCTGAGGGGAGACCTTATCACTTTCTACAACTCCCTGAAAGGAGGTTGTAGTGAGGTGGGTGTTGGTCTCTTCTCCCAAGTAGTTAGCGATAGGACGAGAGGAAATGGGCTCAAGCTGTGCCAGGGGAGGTTTAGGTTGGATATTAGGAAAAATTTCTTTACGGAAAGGGTAGTCAAGCATTGGAACAGGCTGCCCAGAGAGGTGGTGGAGTCACCATCCCTGGAAGTGTTCAAAAAATGGGTAGATGTGGCACTTTGGGACATGGTTTAGTGGGCACGGTGGTGTTGGGTTGATGGTTGGACTTGATGATCTTAGAGATCCTTTCCAACCTTAATGATTCCTAGATTTTACTTTCATTAAAAATAATCCAGCCACCAAGCCAGGAAACACGAAATTGCTACTCTACCCTTAATTGGTTTAGTGTGGACTTGGTAGTGTTAGGTTAATGGTTGGACTGGATGATCTTAAAGGTCTTTTCCAACCTAAATGATTCTATGATTCTATACTTTTAAACTATGATTTTTCTTTCTCAGATGAAATAAAAACAGTGAATCTTGCAGCTAAGAGAGGTGATTATTTTGTTTCAGAAGCTAATTTTTCACTTACAGTACTTTGAAAAACTTCCCTCTGTTGGTATGAATAAAGGACTCAACATTTTTAGTATACTTAGAAATTCAAACTACATAAAAAAATGATTGCTTCCAATAAGGAGCACTGAAGACTTACCTTGTTTTTATTGTTAAAATATGGTAATCTTTTGAAGAAGAACGTAGAAGTAAACTCTTCAGGGTAGGCAACTGAGATTGTCTTGCCCCAGAAGAATTATCAGATATCAGATAGCCCTTGGAGGCTTTTTATACTGGAAATTCTGTAAGGGATTTGGAAGGAATACAAAGAGTTTCTCCTGGAGAAACAGGAGTAAGGATCCTAAAATCTTCCATAAAATTGCTTTTCTCTGCTTTTTGTATAAGGCACAATCAGCTATGTTGATGAAAAGGCCCTGCTGTCAGCTCTGTATAGGTGTTTTGATTATTATGTGTCTAGAGTATGGTTTTCACATTAAAAATGATTTC
The DNA here is from genome assembly GCF_030463565.1 of Pelecanus crispus. Lineage (NCBI taxonomy): Eukaryota > Metazoa > Chordata > Aves > Pelecaniformes > Pelecanidae > Pelecanus > Pelecanus crispus. The sequence goes on from NC_134643.1 coordinate 16,440,527, forward strand.
TTTTGCAACAGGTATCAAAAAGAGGAGCTTCAAGGTATTGGCTGCAAATATTTTGTTACCATGAAACTAAAAGGGAAATTTCACATTTCCGTTACTCACTTTATTTTTTTTTTCTTCTACAGGGTGACTTGGCTGATTCTTTTTTCATTGTGGAATCTGGAGAAGTAAGGATTATAATGACAAGGAAGGTAAACATCTCTAAAACAGAATTTTTTTTTTTAATCTTGATGTATTTTAAGTGTTAAACAGTAATGTTACCATTGTTACTAATTTTGCTTATGCAATCCTGAGTTCAGCAATCTCTCTCTCATTCTTGCTCTTCCTTTCTCTTTCTTTTTTTCCCTGATATTTCAGGGTAAACAGGATGTAGAAGAGAATGGAGCAGTTGAAATAGCTCGATGCTCAAGAGGACAATATTTTGGAGAACTTGCTCTTGTAACTAACAAACCACGAGCCGCTTCTGCATTTGCTCTTGGCACTGTCAAATGTTTAGGTATTGTTCAATAATTTTATATCTAATATAAAATGTTACATAATCTATCTGGTTGTTTTTATTGTGAGCTCTGTCTTTCTGCAGAATATAAGATTTAATTACATTTACCCAAATAAGACTGTTTAAGTACATCATCTATTACTGTGCATTCCTATTTACATTATTTATCTGCAAAAATTATTTGCAATTGATAACTGGTATTAAACACAAATTCTCCAACATTTCTCCGATTGCATGGAAGTAAAAATTGTTTCAGGACAGTACAGAGTATTGCTGCAAGCCACTTATAGCTATCCAATAAATGTCTTAATATGCTGCAGAAAGGTAAAGTATTTCTTTTCTCAGTAGACTGACTCTCATCCAAGAAATAACTGTGGTAAAAATCCTGTCCCATTTTATCACCATGACTTAAGCTTTAACAAATTCTTTGTCTGCACCAGCTGTTAATTTAATCATTCTGTCACAGTGTAGCCTCAGGCACAGGAAAAGCAAAGACCATAGGAGTTGTGCTCATAGATGACTCTTCACATCCATTGCTTTTCATGGTCTGATGTTTAGCTCCTAAATATTTGTATCTAATTATCGGAAAACTGTAAACTGCAAAGACAGATCTGGCATTCTTGAATGCCAACTTTATTATCAAGCCAGGAACCAAAAAGTTTCTCACTTACTTATAAGGACAATATTTTTTAAAATCCTTATCTCCAAACGCACAGAGATGGTCAGGCAATAAAGATCAAAGACCACAGAGAGGAAAGAGTAAGAGGCACTGCTGAGGAAAGTGTCATTACCCAGTATGGGCGAGTCACTAAGGTCTCTGGCACTTCCCCAAATAGCAGAGATCTTGAACTTTTCTCAGGAGCCAAGAGACTACAGGTCACCAGGGTGGAAGCTGGTTGAAGTATGAAGTTTCCTCCCTGGCCTGTTGGCTAGAACTACAGAGGATAACATCATGTGATCAAGTAAAGAAAATACTCTGGTCGGCTACTCATTGACATTGCATGTGAATTACTATCTCCAACTTTTTGTACGCTTGCTGGGAAATAAGTATCTATTACAATTCCCACTGTGGGTGGGAACAAATAAAAATAGCAAGGAAATATAGAGTCATAGAATTGTTTAGGTTGGAAAAGACCTTAAGATCATCAAGTCCAACCATTAACCTAACACTACTAAGTCTACCACTAAAGTAATTAAGGGTACAGTAATAATTAATTTCATGTTTCCTGGCTTGGTGGCTGGATTATTTTTAATGAAAGTAAAACTCAAAGAGAATCATTAAGGTTGGAAAGGACCTCTAAGATCATCACTACAACCATCAACCCAACACCACCACACCTACTAAACCATGCCTCAAAGTGCCACACCTACAGGTTTTTTGAACACCTCCAGGGCTGGTGACTCCACCACCTCTCTGGGCAGCCTGTTCCAATGCTTGACCACTCTTTCAGTAAAGAAATTTTTCCTAATATCCAATCTAAACCTCCCCTGATGCAAATTGAGGCCATTTCCTCTCGTCCTATCACTAACTACTTGGGAGAAGAGACCAACACCCACCTCACTACAGCCTCCTTTCAGGTAGTTGTAGAGAGCGATAAGGTCTCCCCTCAGCCTCCTCTTCTCCAGGCTAAACAACCCCAGTTCCCTCAGCCGCTCCTCATAAGGCCTGTGCTCCAGACCCTTCACCAGCGTCGTTGCCCTTCTCTGGACACGCTCCAGCACCTCAATGTCTTTCTTGTATTGAGGGGCCCAAAACTGGGCACAGTATTCCAGGTGTGGCCTCACCAGCGCCGAGCACAGGGGGACAATCACCTCCCTGCTCCTGCTGGCCACACTATTCCTGACACAAGCCAGGATGCTGTTGGCCTTCTTGGCCACCTGGGCACACTGCCAGCTCATATACAGCCGGCTGTCAACCAGCACCCCCAGGTCCTTTTCAGCCAGGCAGCTTTCCAGCCACTCTTCCCCAAAACTGTAGCGTTGCATGGGGTTGTTAGACCCCAAATACAGCCAACAACATCAGCAAAGGATGTGGGTTTTTTTTGAAATGTCAAGTGTCTTAAAACTGTATTCTCTGGAGGAATCCAGGTCCCTCCAGACTTCTTCAGCAGCTCTTGGGTCACATAAATCTTAATATGAAAATATTTTCAAAACAAGAAAACATATTCTAAGCTTATATATGATGTTTCAAGACAGCAATGTATTGGTTGATCTTGGTTTTGCTATGGTAAGTAGTTCTCTTCTGTGCAAACAAAGTATATGCCTCAGTAGCATCTGTCCTGTTATCATTTAAAATTTTACATTGGAATGTCATAAACACCAAGATTAGTGTCTGCAGCTGACAAACACGTTCTATTCTTTCTCTCCCCTTTTATTGTAGTTATGGATGTGCAGGCATTTGAAAGGCTTTTGGGACCTTGTATGGAAATTCTGAAAAGAAACATTGCAAACTATGAAGAGCAGCTCGTTGCTCTGTTTGGAACAAACATGGACATTGCCGATACCAGTGCATGAACTAAACGTTGGAGCAACAAGATCTGTTATGAGAATATAGCACAGTAGTGGTTAGTCCACTGAGAAATTGTCTCTCTTCCTATAGATGCCAAGCATTTTCTGTGATTTTAAGAGTGGGTTTGGGGGTATTTTTTGGACTTAATACAGTGGAAATACTAGTAAACAAAATGGAAATTTAATAAAATGTGGGCTTGATTTTTGAAAGTGCTTAGCATTGATGGTTCCATCTGGCATTAAGAAGACCCATAGTAGCACAGCACCTTTGAAAATCAAGTCCTTTAACACAGCATTTCCTTAAAGAGTAGATTTCAAAAAACCCACGTGATGAACTTGTTAAACCAGCTTCTGTTCTTCAAAAAGGTTACAACTTTTCTGGAAAGACTGTTAGTTTGAATGTGATATGTTGAAAGTATTAGTGCACACAAAGTGTTTATATGTATTAATACAGAAGATATACAGTAGATATTACTTTCTGACTATTACAGTTGTCATGATTTTACGTTGCATTTATCACAGATGTAGTGAACCACAAGAATAATCGTAAGACAAAGCATGACAATGCGTTTTGTGTAACGCTCATGACCCGAATCTGATTTTTGACATTTTGTAATTTGTTTTAAGGTCCTCTTTGTTTAATATGTCATGTTTCAGCACGACATTGTAATATCTTATGCAATTTAGAGGACTTGTATATTTTTGCAATAAACTGCATTTTTTATTAGTTACATGTATTCTGTACAGTCTAGAGTGAGGACAGCTGACGAATTAACCTTAATGCTTTAAAAGCAAAGGCATAGGTTGTTGTCATGTTCTACCTAATCATACATAACCTATATTGTTTTCCTTCTCCCTTGTTTTATATTTATGCATTTTGTCTTCTCTGTGCTTGTTCTCTAGTTAATTTTTTGTTTAGACCTCACCTTTTTTATCTGTTAAATCTTTTACCTATTTCAAATGAAATGATCTCTGTATATCTCTCTTCTTGCAGTCTAATCTTAGCTATCAAAGACCGAATTCAATTACTGAAGTGATTGATATTGAAAGCCATGCTAAACTAAGCTCGTACTTGAAAAATCCTTATCAGGAAGTACAAAAATATTTTTAATTTGAAAGATCAATACTTCAAAAGTTTTGCACAAGTCTGGAAAGTGTGTCATTGTTGAAGCTAATGTGTCCTGCTTTCAAAAACCTGTGGGTCATTATAAAATAATATCTTTTTAGCCATAATAGCATGGGATACCTTCTAAGACTGAGGAGAGAGAATAGCATCTTAATTAGGAGCACAGGGCTCATTGCTTACAAGGGTCTGTGACTGGAAATTTCAGGCACAGTCCAATTTTAATACTGCTTACTGACCTATCTGTTGATGTATGTGGAAAGCTAGTGCACATAACAGCGATTGGCAGTAGTTCTGCCAGAATGATGTCACAAGAATTGTAGGAAGGCTGCTTGTGCCCTGTTTCAAACACCTGAATTATAACATCTTTCCTTCTTAGATAATGACTTTTCTAATGCCATATATTTGTGTATGTTGATGTAATTATTATCCTATAGTTAGTGATATGTTCTGTCAATTTATATAATCATACCTGCATATGAAATTATGATTATATAATATGATAACAATATATAATTTATATCATACAGTATGGTATAAATTATAAGTCAGATTCCTAACAAAATACAATCTGAGCAAAATTTACAAATGTCTTTTTTTTACCTAGAAACCTGGTAAGAATAATTGCAGATATGATAACTTGCCTTTGTACTTTTGATTTATGGAAAAAAGAGAAGCCTGTTATACTAGAAGGAAATATCAGGTAACCAAAATCTACACTCTTGTCATTCTGTATGCTTAATCTCTAAAAGCTACCTATATTTTGCACTAGCTTGATGTGATTAAGAAAAATGCTAGAAATCTCTTGTATGGCAGTAAACTACAATCAAGGCTATAAATGCCAGTCACGATATTTTCAATATTGTTGGTTATATTTAAAGTTTCCTTACAATAAACAACACTTTTATATAGAAAAATCTATGTTTATTGATATTGTTGCATTTTAATTCCATTATCATAAAGTTAAAAGTGACCTATTTATATTCATTTATTAAAACATTCATAATTCTTAACAATTCCATGTTGATTTTCATAAATGATGTTATGCAGATGCTCTGTCTACTCAGAACAGATGACATTTTGGTGTGGTAATTGTCATAGCTACTTCGTATTTGATGATTTGTTTGTAGTTTTTAGCTGGCAAAAAGCTGTGGAGTGACAAATTTAAGATAATCAGAGGCTTTGGATTTTCTGAGCTCTAAAGTACAGCTTCATGTTGCAGCAGTTTTATTGTGCTGCTCTTGGGGACTGGATGATTTCTGGAATTTTCTTTGTTGGTGAATTCAGGGGGGTTTAACCAACAGTAATAAATTGTTGCTTTGTAAGTTTCGTCCAAATCATTATATCCTTCATCAGTCAGCACTTGGGATTTTTTCTGAATCTATTCATATGTACACTTCAAACATGCCAGTCTTTGTGTCATAAATGTGGCCAGTGTTCACTGTAAGAAGGAAATCATACCAAGTCACTGATTTTTAATGACCTTTCAAAAAAAGGTAGATACTTCTAATAATTTTAAACAATACTATGTCACGTTTACCTTATGAGACTGTGTCCATACTTGGATTACCTGATGCTTCTGTTATTAAAGATTTTTATCGTCCTTGTTTGTAGTCAGGTCGCTAAAGGAATGGGACTTTGGCAATTACTTGGCACGTACGTGTGTGTTTGTTTCTCTCCTCTCTCCCCAACCTCCCCAGTGATTTATAGTTCTGGAGATGATTTAAATTAATTTGACAGATGGCTAAGTTCTAAAGAGGAAAAAAAAACCACCACCAACAAAAAAAAAACCTCCAATGAATTTGTTGAAAATATGTCCTGCTGGGTGAGGAGAGAAGAGTTTGAGAGAAATCCTGTACGAGAAGGGCATTCATGGGTTCACGTTACCAAGCAAAAGAGAATCCACATGGCAGCAAATGTTTACAAATGCCTTAACCATGGGAAAAAATTTCGACCACAGCCCCCAGTCCATCACAAGACACAAGCACTGAGGAAACCAAGCTTCCTATTGCTGATGCCATCACTTTTTAAATGTCATTTGTTTGTGCTTCATGAGATTTCATTCAAGTTCATCTGGAATAAACACTTCTGAAATCATTCCCTTCTCGATATCCTGTTTGAGGTCCAGAAGTGACTGATTGTGGAAGTCTTGGGGTAAAGCTGTGAAGAGCATTGTGAAACTATCTACAAACCTAAACCACTGTCACTCCATCTTCTTTCCTCGTGTCTTTTGTATTCAGTAAAGACTATTCTGTTCCTTGCTGGAATGGTGGGTTTCGTTGTTTTGGTTTGGTTTTGGTGTTTTTGTTTTGTTTGAAATGTTTTGTGCTTTAAGCTTTCTATAAGGTGACTCTGGGATCAGTTACATCATGATTTGTGTCATTTTGTAGTTTATGACACACTTTCCATGGCAAGCATTATTGTTTTTCAATATCAAGAGTTCCCAGATGGGCAAAATCAGTATCTGCTGGTCATCCTTCACACACCTGGCACATCAAATTCCTAGTTGTCTTTTTTCAGATGATTGCTGCCTGTGATAGCTTTTGCTGAACGAAGTGCTTTGCTGAAAGTCAGTTTGCCACAGCATGGGCATTCTTACATGCTCTTGCTAAAGTTTTTATGTTAGTTCAAAGCTCTTTTTATCCATTCATACATGTGATGGTTAGAGGTGTGTATTTTTTTCGGAGTTTCTAACTGTGCCTGTAGTCCTCTAATAAGTATTACTGCAGTTTTCTCTGGGAGGAATTGCCTCTTTGTATGCTGAGTATGTACAGATCTGTGCTGTTGACTGTCTTACAAAATTCAGGATAATTTTCAAATAATTCTGAGAGTTGGATTTCCTTCAGATATATACCAAGGCTGTTCCCAAGTTCTTAATCTGCTTTTTGTCTCAGAAAGATGCTTTAACAGGCTGGACACTCTCACTTCGTGGACCGAAGGGAAGCTGAATAATGTTGCTAAGTTATGAAAAGCCCAAAGAAAATTACATTTTAACATTGTCTCTTCCTTCACCCCATTTCTCTCTTTCTCCCTAAATTATCGTTATTCTGAGAGCCAGGTGAAGAGACAGTGGCAGTAGGGGGATGTAAGGCAAGTGGAGTGACTGGCTGTGTCCATGCTGAGATGCAGTCATCTGGTTGACGGGCCAGTGACTCCCTTCCTCACGCCCTTGTCCTGTCCCTGTCCCTTCTGCGATGGCAAATCAAGCTGAGCTGGAGTGCAGTAATGGTGTTGCCATGGCTGTGTGAATACCATGGGTAGGGTTGTGTTTCTTCCTTAGAACTGGTAGAGGTATATGTATGCATGGGGGAATGGGGAAGAGAGATGGGCCAAACTGTTTCATAAAAGAAACTGTGCCCAGTCAAAACCATGTGAAAAACTCTGACACTAGGTTATACTAGGCCATTTTGACACCATCTGCTGACTCAGCCTTTTTAAATTGAGGTAAATAAAATTAGGACAGCCTAAAAATAGCATCATGGCATGGTATGAATACCTTGTCCTTTCTTCTTTGAGAGTATTGAATTTTTTCAGCTGAGCAGCTATGAAGTTTTGGGAAAGGATAATGCTCTGTGCAGGTCTCTCTGTGGAGGACTAATTCCCTGGCAGCCGAGTAAGCCTCTGGGACCTGCTCCCCCACATCTGTGAAGATGCTGGAAACTCAGTTCTGATAAATGTCTTATTTGGAAAAAGCCATCCAACTTATCACCAAGCTATATCTTCTTTTTCTCTTTGTTGCTTTGTCCTTGTGGAGTCACGTGGTGTGACGAACTTAAGCAACTGTATCTTCACTGTACCTTTAGTTTTTGGCTGCATCTGTATGGTTACATCCATAGTAGGAAATTTTATGTGCCTGAGACTATTTGCTAGTACTGAGGTGTTGAATGGCCAACAGTCATACTATTTTCCAGTATTTGTGTGGGCTCATTTATAAGCTGTCTTATAAGCTTTTTTCCTGGCTTTCCGTATGCTGTGGCCATACACAGATGGCCAACTGAGAATAGTCCTTGGCCTATGGTAGCTCCCAAACCATATATGAAAATTATTTGCTATTGGCCCACACAACTACTATGCCAGGGCTATTCTAAAAAAATTTAGACTACAGATGATTGTATTCCAGTGCTCAGGAACACTCCCTGGCATTTTAATTTACCAACCAGCACAGAGGGAACCTACAGATCATCTGTAGTCTCTTCTTGACTTGTTTTTCTTCAAGCTTTGAGCTGGGATAGAGGGTTTTCTTATTTATCACTCTTCTGGATTGCTTCTTGATATGTCAGGTCTTTCTTTTTTCCTGATAGTATTGTCATTTTGTCTTGCTCTGCCTTTGTAGGTGATAAAAGTTGAGTTAAAACTGGAATCTGTGCCATGATGACATGAAGTAAATTTCTCCTTAATTCCTGACCTGTCTTGGTAGAAAAAAAACCCCAAAACTCTGGCCTGTTACTTGTTCTGTTTCTTGAACACTTTACTTGAACGACTTGATACCAACTTGAACCACTGCAGGAGGCAAGTGAAGTTTCCCTTCTAGCACTCAAGAAAAAAAGATCTTTCCTGGGAGCAACAAGTCCTCTGTTCCTCTGCTCTGCGTTCGCAACAGCATCCTCTGTGAGGAGATTAAAGAGGTGACATACAGGGGTGGCATGCCTAGAGTTGTTGTTGGGAAGGTGGAGAAAGCCAACCACCACTGCAGCTAGCCACAAAAGGCTGTGAGAAGAGGGAAAGAGTAGGAAAAGCTTTAGGAGATACAGAAGTTATTGTGAAAAGAGAAAACTCATGTGAGAGGGTCTGGCAGAATGGCTGCAGAACAGAGGCTGCTGCCTTGGGTAGAAGTGGAAGCTCTGGTGAGCAGGGTTGCTCCGCTGTCTGGAGAGTAGTTAATTACTGAGGGTGGATGTCTACATGTGGATGTTAAAGCTCCTGTAGCAAAATTAAAATAATGATATGCTGTATTTCAGAGGTAGCAGTAGCAGCTGTGTCGTAAGGGCAGGACAGGACATTGGCTTTGGACAGCAGAGATTAAAAGTAGAGATAGGCACAAACCCAGTATATAATATATCTTTTACTAATATCACCTTGACTGTAATATTATGCATTTTTAAAATCTACCTTGTGGTTTCTTAACTTTGTGGCTGGCAATTTTAAGAGCTAAATAGCTAGGATGTGAATTTATCTGTATCTTTATATTCTGTTTGTGTAGTTTCTCCTGCTTATTTTGTGCGTCTTGGTAGCCATCCATAATGTGACAAGAACTCACAACTAACACTTCCCAATCCCCCACCTTATTTCCTACCTCTCTTACAACAGGAGAAGCAACTGAATCAGCAAAGCTACCAAAAATGTCTGTTACACAGTATTGATTCATTCTCTGAGCATCCATTCATTTTGGGCATGGAGTAAGGCGAGGTAGGGTGTGTGGAGGGGGAGTAATGATTTAATTAGAGACTAGACATACAGAGCAGGGAGTATGGCATTGACATAGTCTTAATTCTGACATTTAGAAGATACATATTTGACTTCAACCAAGGAGGGTAGTAAGTAAGCTTTGATGCAATTTTACGTGTCCTGCTGCCATCTACTGCGTGGACTGCCTGTGCTTCTACTCATTTTCTCCTACATCCTCACTGAGTAATAATTTACTGTACGCAAAGGAGAAAAGGTAGATTTGAAAATAAGAAAGCTGTTACATGTCTGGTTTTAGAATCTCAAAACAATTCAGACACTCATCTTTACAAGATTTTAATCTCAGTCCTGGGTAGGTTTCATATTTTTGTGCTTTTCTGGGTATGTCATAGATGGTAAGTGTGATATCAAGGCTCTAATTCAGCAGTGGTATTTACTTGTCTAGACCTGTATCTGGAATCTGGGCCAGTGGACCTCGGAGGACTGGGCTTCACACCTAACACGCATAAGCTTTTGTAGAGACCTGTGAACCTTTACGGCAAATAGATTTAACATTTTGTTTGGGAAAAACGCTTTTCCTTTTGGGTAGAAAAAGTACGTAGTGGGGTGGAAATGTACTCCATAACAAGGTAGGAACCTTTAGGCCAACAGTCTTTTTCTGAAGAATCTGATGGGGCTTGGGACAGCATTTCATATCCTCTGTAGCTGTGTGATCCAGCCTCCGCGCTCTCCACCTTCTACGCTGCGGCAGACGGAGCTTTCGGAGGACTAAACTGTGAGTTTTACCTTGCAAGTGGCTGTACCACCAGCAGAGTAGCCTATTTGCAGAATGGAGACATCTGCATATGCGGGCCTTCTGCCAGGCCTCAATCTGGAAATGCAGGGTCCGCAGTAAAATTCGTTAAAACCCCAAGAAGCTTGGCTCTCTCTCCAAAGAGCCTAAAGGCTGTTTAGATGTATAAGGGAGATCAAAAGAGAAAGGGGAAGGGGAGGAAGGAACGCAGCTTTGAAGTTAATTTTATTGTGGAGTGGTGTAAAAAAGATGATTCCTTGTTTACCAGTTTTCAATTTATTAAAAAAATTATTTTACAGAGAGGATGCCATGAAAGCTTTCTTATATAGAGATGTATTAGTTATTTAGGAAAAGCCTGAATTCTAAATATAGGAAAGAAACTGAGCTTGTGGGATGTAGGGTCAGATGGCTGATATTATAATAAGCTGTCTAGGTGCTTAATAGTTTAAGCTCAACATTAATTTTCAGATTTTTCCAGGAGGCATTTGTTCAAGTAACTCTTGTATTTTTAAAGTGGGAAAATGATCTGTAAAGGGTTGTTTTGTTAAGTGATTAAGCACAGAAGATTTTTAGTTAAATTCCATGGGATTGTTTTTTCTACTTTTTTTTTTTAGCTAAATTTGCACAGATAGGTATAAAAAAAAGTAATTTCCAATTCACACTGCAGAAGATACTGCATGTTTTTGAAAGTAATGTCTCTCTCCAAATAATGCCTACAGATGGCAATGACTTTACTAACAAGCAAACTATTACTTCTTAGAAAAGCCAAATCTTAAACCGATATGCCAATGACATCTCCATACCAAGTGTGTTTTGATGGCCAAGTACAATTTCGGGGTGTGTGATTTGACTTTTTTTTTTTTTTTTTCCTTTTCAATTGCATTACTCTTGTAGACCTGTGGAAACAATAAACCCAGCATTCCCTCTAGTGGCCACTAACAGCATGTTTCATGGGACACAAAGCTTGGAGAGAACTCTAAATACGGAACCATTTCTGTTTAAATTGTAATAGTTAACCTTTTTTTTTTTTTTTTTGGTTATTTTCTCGCACAGCTATGTTAGTGTGCCTGAAAGTCGGAACTGTTGTAGATACCAAATTACGACAAAAGCTCTTGATACAGGATTTAGGACACGTTCACATGATTAGGACGATGTTGAAAACAGGATAAGGAAGAAAGGCTTTTCTTGGAAAAATGCCAACGGTTGCAAAAGCTTGAAACTCTCCACCAGTTTCTAAAATCCCATTGATTATTTCCGAATTGTGCGTGTATTCGCCTTGTACAGGATCACGCGCAGTAGCGTATTTTATGATGAGATTGGGCCTCGGGGGATCAGGCGGCCATTCTTAACCTCTGCCGTCTCCCGGAGTTACTGCGTAAGCGGGCAAATCTCGTAGCCGCTGTTCTCTCATCTCTCTCTCAGGGCCACAGAAGTAACGTCGAACCAAACCAGGCTGTTATTTTGGCAGTACATGTATGGGAACGCCTGGGAGACGCTAGTGGGCTAATAAACCTGCATGGATTTAAAGAAAAAAAATATATTTTTTTCCCCAGCACTGTGTATTTTGGACCTAAGCTACCACTAAGGTCTTAATAATGAAACGAAACTGAGGGAAGAGGCCGGAGCGGAGGCCGAGCGCCGCTGCTGACTCATTCCCTGACCTTTAGCAACTTCCTTTAACCTCTGCGCGCCGCGGGCTTTATTTGGTGAAATGCGAGCGGCGCCCGTTTCGTCACAGCCTTCCGGAGCGCTAATTAAGGCTGCTAGGTCACGAAAGGCACCGGGCACCCCCGGGGATCGTTCCAGGCGGGCCCAACCCAGAGCCCGGGCCCCTTTCCCCGCCGCCATCTCGGGGCCGGGACGGGCCCGCGCCTCGCCCGGCCCGCCGGAGCTGCGGGAGCCCGGGGAGGCCGCTCCTCCGCTGCCTCCCCCGCAGCGGCAGCAGCACCAGCGCCCCTCCGCGCTGGGGTTTGCTGGGGGGCCGGCGGCCCCGGCGGGCGGCCCCACGGCGCAGGGCCCTGGCGGCCAGAGGCGCGGCTCCACGTGTCCCTCGGTCTCTTGTTTACTATCGGCCGAGCGCCGCGCGGGGCATCCTGGGGGCTGTCGTCTTATCGCGTCCCGGGCGGCGGGCGGCGGCGGCGGCGAAGACTACAGCTCCCAGAATGCCCCTCGGCCAGCCGGCGGAGGCATTGGCCAATCGGGGCGCTGTTGCGACGTGATTGATGTGCAGCGCGGTGCAATCCGCTGCGCAGGAGAGTCAAAACATGTCCGCCCTCCGGGCGGATTCTTGATAGGCAGGCCAGATAGCCAATGGAAAGCGGCTTCGGCTTGAGCAACGTCGTCTTCGACCACTCGGCAACAGAACACCACCAGGCTCGGGCGGGACTCCGTTGTGGGGAGGAGGCGGCGGGGGGGGGGGGGCGGGGGAAGCCGACGGGAATTTGGTAATGGCGACGGGTTTGGTAAGTGCTACAAAGTTTGGAGCTGCCGCTTTTGGGGGGCTGCGAGGCCGCGGAGGGGGACGGACGGGGTCCGCCGGGACGGAAGGGAGCGGCGGCGGCCGCGGGCCGAGCCGAGGAGGCCGTCGCGTCCTGGGTTTTGTCGGCGGCGGGAGCCCGGACTTTGTTTACTGCGCGCCTTCCCTCACCGTCCCGGCGGAGCCGCCACACTCCCGCACCGCTGGGCTAAAGCCCGCGGGGGCGCCGGCCCCCCTTGGGGCCCTTCAGCCGCGGGGCCGGACCGCGAAAGAAGCGAAGTAGAGCCGGTGTCCCGCGTCGTGTGTCCCCCTTCCCCCCCCCCCCCTTTTTTTTTTCCCCCCGGGGAGCGACCGCCCGCCCCGGTCTGTCAGAGCGAGGGCGCTCTGCCGCGCCGCGGGGAGCGGCGGCTGTTGGGGGGGGGGGGGGCGGGGGAGGGGGCACTCGGGGCGGGCGGCTCCGCCCGGGGCGGGCGGCGGGGTCTGGGGGCGCGCGGGCGGGGGGCGCCCCCGCCGCCTCCCCCCGGCCGGGCTGTTACGCAGTTGTGAATGAATGGGGCCTTGCGCGCATGCGCGCTGCCGGCAGAAGTTTATAAACAAGGGCCGCGTCCAGGCGGGGGTCATATGACGGGCGGGGGCGGCCGGGGCCGGCGGCGGGCCCGGGGCTGCCCCGCGGGGGGGGGGGGGGCGGGGAAGGGGCCCCCCTCCGGCCGCCCGCCCCCCCCCTGTCGCCCGCGGGTCACGTCCCGGTCTGCTGTGAATCTCTTCCTTACGTAACCGAAGCCGTGTTTGTTCTGCGAGGGGCGTTTCCGTGGTGTGGGGAGGGCAGGGCTTCCTCCGCCCCCCCCGGGGAGGGGGGCGGCCTCCGGTGGAGGTGGGTAGAAGCTGCGGTTCGGCCTGTGTCAGGCTGGAAGGCCGTCTGTGCAAAAACACGGTGAATCACGGCCTGCGCCCCTCCGGGGCTGCGCCTCTGCAGCGGTTTTCTGGCCCAGCTGTGCGAGTCGGGGCTGTGGAGCGAAGGATCCTTGATCAAAGCAGCTGTGCCAATAAAAGTCCCTGGTGTAGATCCAGTCTTGCCAGTACGTTGTGTTTTGCTTGGAGAAGCTGCTCTCCGTATTGAACTCCATCCAGCGAACGGCTGCAGGCATAGACCTTGCCTGAGACTTCGGCGGTAGGTTGGGGGAAGGCAGGCAAATACCAGAAGGAAAACCACGGGAAGCACTTCCACCCAGGCATTCCTGCACGGTGCGGTTTGGGTGGATGCTGCCTGGTTCCTGCTGAACCCCTTCTCAGCCGCAGTCTTTTATTTACTTTTGTCCCGAATTTATTTTTGTCCCTCAAAAATAGACTGGGTTTAATTTACAAGCTCTTTGTCAATATTGTCGTTTGTTTTAGCGTGACAAATTGACTTATTTTAAAGCACAAATTCATAAATAAATTCATTTAGCCTCTAAAGAAAATGGCAGTAATTATAGCCCTGTGAAGCATACTTCTAGAAAACATCTGTTGCAACAAGTTTTGAACATGAAGTTGATTTAAAAAAAAAAAAAAATCTTTACAAGCTAATTAATGACTATTCCCCTTAACGTTCCAAAACATTGAAAGGCTGAGGACAAGAGAAGCACATGATGTCCAAAGCAGGCTTTAAGCAAGTGGAATAAAAAACTTGAAAAGTAAAGTTGGGCACTTCTTTTGTTTTTCTTTTTAATTCATCTGTTAGAGGATTTTTTTGGCTTTTGTACACGGGTGGCTTTAGTTTAGAGACATTCTTGTGACTTGGAAGAACAACTAATCTCACGAACAAGTATCTTTCTTGTCAGACTAGCGTGTTGTATCTGTACCTTATCTTTGACCTTCAGTGTGTGAGGATACCAGCACAGGTACTTCCAAATCTTGGCAGCTGGCAGGAAGGAAGGAGAAGGTAACATTCCCCAAATAAGTTAGCTCGTTCATTTTGGCAGGAAAATGGGAAAGGAAGAGAAAAAATAGAGGGAAAAACGAGGCAGAAGGGGGGAAAGAAAGTACGTAGACAAGCCAGCAAAACAAGGAGTGGCTTTTCAGAGTTGATTACTTGGCTTTTCAGAGTTGATTACTTGGCTTTTCAGAGTTGATTACGTGGAGATAATCATCAGCGTCCTGACCTGTACTACTGAGGTCTGATTTTTCTGTTCAGAAATGACTGAGCTCTCTGCTGTTGTGGTGGTCTGTAATTTTACTGTCCTTCATGGGTGATAGAGGAATATTTTGCATTAAAGATACTTCTTAGAGGTCACATGCCACACATGCCATTAATAGTTTCTTTGGTAGTTTATTTTATCAATTACATTGTTCTGGCTTTTGTAGTAGTGCCATTTGAGTAGAATCAAACATCTTATTATGTTCGGAATGCAAGTTTATATAAGTTTCAGATGTATTTGAAAGATTAGGAGATGAGAAGGTTATAAGTTTTCCAGTAAAAAAAAAATTACTAGTTAGGTCAGACCTCTTCTAGTAGGGCCAGTATGTAATTCAAAGGGTTATGTCTGAACTAGATTATGTACAGGACAAGCTGCAAAGTGAATGAAACAAATTCATAGAATGAGTAAAACCATGGAATATTGTTAATGTTGGCTGTATACACACAGTACCTTTTAACTGTTTACTCAAAGCTGGGTTTTTTTTTTCATAATTGTTATCAGATGGCTTTTTATGCAGTACACTAAGGGAGCTTTTAGGATGATAGGCTTACTGTTTCACATAGAAATGTTAGACTTTTTTTAGCTATTGTGTATATTTCTCTGATGTGGTGCATGATAGCTTACTTAGAAGACATGCATGTGGTAGACTTTTCAGATGCTCTTTTCTTACTAAGCTGTGCTTTCTGCTCTTCTGTGAGGGACTTGCGATTACTTTTTCAATGACGCTTCATTAAAGTACAAGGTAATGATGTTATGGTGGCTTTAATTTATCATCATCTGAAAAAAACCAGTAGATAACCAAATTACTAAAGACTGCATAACCTTGTTTGCCAGCTTTTAGAGGCAGTGGTTGTGTAGAATAATCACACAGTTCTCTGACTGCTGAAGATGGTTTAAAATATTTCTTTCGGTATAAAAGTTACAGGACCGGGATTTGGGGAAGTGAAACTGCAGTGAAGTCTACTAGTAGAGGCTTCCTTTTCTTTCCATTTACAACGTGGTTAAGGATGTTAGCAGTCAAACATGTTTGAGACTATACGTAGAGATGAGATAGCACGTGATGTGGAGGGCAGTGAAAAAGGCTTCTGTGGATAAGCCAGTGGTGAAAGGGCGACTAGGGAAATCATGGGCCTGATGCTAAATGGTGTAGGACACCTAACGTCAAAAAGCTGAGGATGACATCTTCTTTGCTTTGGTCTTTATTTGCAAAGCCTGTTTCCAGGTTCCTTGAGTCCCTGGGCCTAGGAACACCCATCTGACGGAGCGAGGCACTTCTTTCTCTGTGGTGGAGGAAGAGCAGGTTAGGGGCAGGCCAGTTCTGTGAGCCTGTCACGCACAAGTCAGTGAGACTGTATGGGATGTGTCAGGGAAGCTGGCCAGTGTCATTGTGAGGATGGTCTCCAAAAGGTGGTGGATTTGGTGGCAGGAGGGTTCCCAATTACTGGAAAAAAGAAAATGTCACACCTGGCTTTGAGGAGGAGGATGTGGGGAAACTATAGGCTGGTCAGCCTAACCTTAGCCTTCAGGAAGGTTGTGGAGCAGATCCTCCTGACAGCATGTCCTTGCTCTTATACAGCAGGAAGGTGACTGGGAATAGCCAGGACGGATTAACCAAAGCGAAATGTTGTCTGACCCGTCTGATTGCCTTCTGTGGCTCAGGGTACCAAGTGAATGTTGTTGACATTGGCTTGGGTGGTTGAGGAGATGACCCCAGACTCTTGGAGGCAATGGGCACAGGCTGTGACAAGGGAAGTTCAAACCGTGTGTAAGGAACAACTTCTTTACAGCAAGAGTGGTTACTGGAACAGGTTCCTGACAAGTGTCAGGGAATCTCCATCCTTCAGGATACTAGAAATTCAAGTGGCCAGGGCCCCAAGCAGCCTCATCTGACTTCAGAGCTGGCTCTGCTTTCTGCAGGGATTGTACCAGATCATCTCTGGAGGTCCCTTTCAAGCTAAATTACGCTATGATTCTCAACAGATCATGGAGGATTTAGGGTTCTGGTAATGAAGTAGCCTGTCAGATGCAACTTAAAGCAGTTTATGTGTATACAAATTTGTAACCTCTGTCTTTTTAAAGTCAGATACTTTGGAGCATCCTAACATGGTGTGGGAAGTGAAGACAAATCAAATGCCTAATGCAGTTCAGAAACTCCTTCTGGTAGTGGACAAGAGAACTTCAGGGATGAATGAGTCACTGGAGTTGCTGAAGTGTAATGAAAACCTGCCCTCTTCTCCTGGATATGCATCCTGTGATGAACACATGGAACTTGGTAAATAATACGACTTTTTCAGAAGCAGCCAAATTCTGAAGTTTGTTGTAGTTTTCCTGTAGTGAAATTACCAGAAGCTGACTGAATGAGATTACTGATTTTTAACTTAAGTAGGGCAGGGAATATGACAGTGAACTTTCCCTTTAACCCTTTTCCAGTTCTGACACATTGGCCCGTTGACTTAATGTGTTCTTGAACTCCGAGCTACACATTCTTGCTCCTGATCTTCAGCAGAGCTTTTTTTGGCACGAGAATAACAAACAGAAAGCTCAAGAGCTCCTCCTAAAAGGAAATTATGCTGCTTTAGATCAGCTGCAAATAGAGATTCTGGGCTAGAGGGACATTTAACTTCAGTTCTTATATATTGGAGAAAAATAGCATACGTACATTAGAAAGTATTGATATAATCAGTGAAACATTAACACATTTAATTGAAGTTGTGGAGTGATTAAGAATGACAATACTTAGTTACATACACAGACTTGTTAACAAGCTGGGCTCTCCTCTGCTATTCTGTGTAACCCGTGGAATGTGTAGATTTTTGATAGGAATTCACCCCTACGAGGCTGCATACCCACCTTTCATGACTTCTGAGTTACTTAATTCCAGTTCCCTGGTGGAAACGTGGAAAACTTTTACCTTATACAGCCCCTGATGCTGATAATTTTTAGTGTCATACCTGCTAGGACAGATTATTTTAGTTGCCTTTTGTTGAATGTTTTAGTATTTTAGTAAAGCATGTTGCTACTTTTGCATAATTCTGCAGTACAGTTCTGTGTAAACTAGTCAGTCTAGTAAGAACTTTAAAACCAGAACTACATTTTTATCTAGTTACTTAATGTTTTTCTTAAATTCCTTGTGTGACTGTATAATAGACTAGAGATGTGATTATTTCTGTGGCCATTTTGTCAGTATTGTGAATAGGGTTTGTGAAATGTTGGTAATAGTGTAATGAGAAAATAAAATTAGTTACTTCATTGTGGTTCCTTTTTGATTTTTATTTGCAAGATTTGGTGTCCACTAGAATTTATCAATGGGCATAATTATGGTAATTTGTGCATTTGTTCGTAGATGATCTTCCTGAACTACAGGCTGTGCAGACGGATTCTACCCCACCTGCACTTTTTCAGCTTGGTGCTGATGTTTCACATCAGGAATGTTCAAGGCCTTCGTGGAACCAACATACCTCAAACAGCAATTCAGAAAGTGCTTATTCTTGTGAGAATGGGGTGAACTGGTTGACAGAATTAGCAAATATAGCCACAAGTCCTCAGAGTCCTTTGATGCAGTGCTCTTTTTATAACAGGTACTGACGTTCATTTCAATTTTGAACTCTTGAGATGTGTAATATTATGTCTTCAGAAACATTTCCTTCACTCTTAACACCCTCTGACTTTGAACTGGAGCCCTATTTTTGATCTTTCTATATAGTAACTTTATTCTTCTGAGGAAGATTGCACAGGACTCATTTCAGAGCCTGTTGCAAAAGCTGCTTAATTGCCAGCCACGAATGAGGTAGGATGGTATAAGGACATTGCCTAACCACAGAAAGCTCAGAAATTACGGGTGTTTACCTCATGTGAAGCAGCAGATGAAAAAATAAGATTTATTTTTTGTTAAATTCTTAATACTTACTAGTGCACTGACTTCAGTTTTTTTAAAAAGTGCTAATTGGAAATATAATGCAATGTATTTTTTATTGATACTGTTTCAGATTTGTGATCTGTAAATTCCATAAAGCTGTGAGAAGCAGTGTGGGATCTTAGAACTTTCTGGGCTTCACCTTTTATTGTACGGCTTTGTCTTAGGTTTATAATAAGAAAATTAAATGCAGTACTCTTAACAGTAGTGCAGTTGGAATTTAATCATTAGGATGGAGCAGATGTCTTTATGTACTCTAAGAATGGGGTATTTACTTCAAGATATTTGTATATACTTCACCAATGTGACAAAGACATGCTGATGTGGAGGTAGTACTGTCATTTGAGTGGTATATAGAAGCTATGCAGGAGTTATGCTAAATAATCCCTTTGCCTGAGCCTGCACCCTTTAATCATCCTATTTGAATACTGGTGTGTGGGAAGTTTATTAGGTATTCAGCTCATGCAAACAGAAATATTTGTTAAATGGAAGCATTGTAGAGTAATGGCAGCTAGGTCTTGTGTTGTCTTGATCTGAGATATTTTAAAATACATTTTTCTATTGTAGATCATCTCCTGTTCACATAATAGCTACAAGCAAAAGTTTACATTCCTATGCACGTCCTCCACCAGGATCCTCAAAGAATGATCCTAACTTCTCCAAGAATGATTTGGATGAAACACCAGTCAGACATGAAAGGGTGAGTTATTCTGAAAC
The DNA here is from genome assembly GCF_030463565.1 of Pelecanus crispus. Lineage (NCBI taxonomy): Eukaryota > Metazoa > Chordata > Aves > Pelecaniformes > Pelecanidae > Pelecanus > Pelecanus crispus. The sequence continues at coordinate 16,460,127 of NC_134643.1, forward strand.
ATTTCTAAAATAAAGATGCTTGAGTAACAGGTTAAGCTTTTTGAAAAGAGAAGCTACTTAAAAAAAAAAAAAGATCTGTTCTCATGCCATTTCTGTTTAAGCTAGATTTTCTGTTACATTTCTTTTTACCAAACACAGTGTGCTTCTAGCACTACATCATAGAGTCCACATTGTTGTGAAAAGATTACATTGTAAGAAAGTTCTGCTTGTCTTGTAGTTCCTTCTATAGCAAGCTTTAAAAAATTGTTTTAACTTGTTTGCTGTCTCGGAAATACTGAACCATCTCCTTTTAGACGCACAAAACCTGTCAGTCCTGCTTCTCCCTTTCCTGTGTATTAATTCGTGTCTCAAACTTGTCTGTTAAAGACATTGAGTTTTTCCCAGTAATTTATCTAGAGCCCACTTGGCCCTATAGCTTTCCAGTAATTTGACTGTAGAGTAACACGTGCTTTGAGTGGTTCTGTGAATGACCAAGGAATGATAGCTTGTAAAATGCTTGTACCCAAGCGTAAGATAATCCATAGGTGTGAAATGAATCTCAGAGAATGAAACCCAAAAATTTTGGGATGGCACATTTCAAGAAAAAGAGATGAAAATACTCCATTCACATTTACTGCATTCCTTGAATCTTTGTCTTCATGTTACATTCCTATTAGTATTTAAGGCAAAATGATGACACAGATGCAAATTAGAGAATGTGTCTAAAGACATACAAGACCAGCCCTAAAATCTTCTGCAGTAAGATATCAACGCCATTTTGCTTTTTTTTAATAGGCGAATAGTGAATCAGAATCTGGCATTTTCTGCATGTCATCACTTTCAGATGATGATGATTTAGGATGGTGCCATTCCTGGCCCTCAACTGTTTGGCATTGTTTTCTAAAAGGTAAAGTAACACATGTCATTGAATAAGTATTTGTTTTGTCTTGTCTTGTCTGTCTCTTTTTTTGTAACACAGACTTTTTTACATAACACTAATCTTTTTTTCTTGAAAAAATCTGTTAGGCTCTCGTTTGTGCTTTCATAAAGGACGCAATAAAGAATGGCAGGATGTTGAAGATTTTGCAAGATCTGAAAGCTGTGGAAAAGAGGAAAATCTCCCAGCGAGTCCTTATAAGGTAGCTGTTGGTTCTAATAAATTCATTTCAGTACCTGTAGCAAATACTTAGTTTCTTATGCTATCCCTGTGCCTTTAATTACTGTCTCAGGAAGACAGGTTTATCCTAAACTTGTCTGGAGCTGATCACTGTACTATTTGAGTATCTTGCTATAAAGCAGTTGAATTGAATTTATTTAGGTATGTTTTGAATGTTGTATGATCTTTATTAATTTCTAGCGAGAGCACTTAGAATGTTGGTATTTTTAAATATAACGTAAGATTGTAAATAATTGTAATAAATTGTAAACACAGGTATATGCTTTTCTTGGGGGAAAAAATTTGAACTGTATGTATGTTTACAGGGCTACGGTTCCGATGGTTTGAAGTTGATTTCTCATGAAGAAAGCATTTCCTTTGGTGAGTCAGTGCTGAAGCTGACTTTTGATCCTGGCACAGTGGAAGATGGCTTGCTTACAGTAGAATGCAGACTCGATCATCCTTTTTATGTTAAAAATAAAGGTATGAAATACTACAAGTATACTTGGTTGTATATTAAAATATTCTTAGAAAGTGGTTGCAGATTTTATTGGCATCCCATGTTGCTCAAGAAACTGCAAAAGTGGTGTTGTAGCATCAATTTACTATCTTTGTAAAGAAATCCAGAATTTGAACAAACAAAACCATAAAGCTATAAAGCTACAGAAATACTGCATATCTCTAAAGGAAAGATTTGGTCAAGTATATAAATGGAGCTCAGGAACATAGAAAAATTGGGGGGAGAAAGGAAAGCTGCAAATAAGGGAGGCTTTTCTCAGTTGCTAAACATGGAACTTCTGATGATAAAAGTTTCCAGGTTTTGATTACTTTTTTTTGCTAGAAGGAGATTTTACTTGAGATAAACTATTTGCAGTAAGAATTCCCTGAGCAAGTGTTTCTGATTTTTCTTTTGGGTGAAAGAAACTACATCAGAACATTTTTATAAAATGATATAATTTAGAGATATAGGATTGCTCCAATTAAGAACTAGAGAGATTGTCTGGCCGTTTGTCTAATTTAACTCTTTACCACTTCAGGTTGGTCATCTTTTTATCCAAGCTTGACTGTGGTACAGCATGGCATTCCATGCTGTGAAATGCATCTTGGAGATCTGTGTCTACCTCCTGGACACCCTGATGCCATTAACTTTGATGATTCAGGTGTTTTTGATACATTTAAAAGGTAATTTTTGGATAAAGTGGCCTCAGTGGTTCTTGTATTTAATGAGTAGGCACCTCAAGTCTACAAGAATTTGAAGCATTATGTAGAACAAAGAGAGAATACTTCTGGTAATACAAGATAAATGAGAGGGAAAAATGAAGACTGAATACTAGGAAAGCTGTGTAATTATGTGCTCTGCTAAACTGCAAATTAATACCTTGGAGTGAAATAAGTTTTCAGCCCCTTTTTATGATAGTTTAAGCGAGATTAGATAAAGCAGTAAAAATACATATATAATCTGTATAAATTCTTCAGGTAAAGTGGGTTATGTTTGAAAAACCTAGTACAGTTTTCCCACAATAGTATGTCTGCCAGCTATTAACTTGTGCTTCATATGCAGCTGCGTGTCTGAATTACTGAGTAGTTTCTTCGTAATAAATGCATGTGCTATGGCTTTAGAATACCGTACTTTCATAATTCTTACTATTTTTGTATATTCTGCTCTTTGTGATTCTCTTCTAATACATCAAAGTTACCTAACTTCAAAGTTTGATTAACTTTGAGGTTTGCCTTGCTTTGAGCAAGAGGTTCAACCAGATAACCTTCAGAGGTCCTGTCCAACATAAATTCTAAGGAAATAGTTTTACTCATAAAGATTTTTCCATACTATTTTGAGATTTCTAGGTTTAGTAGAATCCATCTTCTCTTATGATGTTAGCTCCTTTTTAGCATCTGTTTTTAGTCCACTTGCTTTTTGTTTTTTTACAATAGAAAAAAATGAATTTAAAATGTTTGCAGTTCAAGCCCTAGGAGCTCTTGTATGATTTCAGTCTGGCATAGAGAGTGAGTTCAAATTGCTTGTCTTCACTCATTTGCTGTCTGCGTTTTTTTTCTTCTTATTAACTCCTGTTCTGAACTGCGTATTCAGAGAGCCGTTAGAATCATTACATTTACATCTCACTGAAGAAATTGGATTTGTGGCTCCTTATTCATCCTGCAGCGCAGCTGAATACTGCTTGGATGCTTCAAATTCCTTGTCTGTCTTTCTGGGCAGAAGGGAGTAAGTCACTGAGAAAGCAGCGTGCAGCAGCTGCTGTGATTAACAGGACAGAAGAATTAAAAAACAAAATCCTGTTGCTGTGTTATGGGAAGAAGATTAGGAATAGGAAGGGTGCTGGACTGTTTGTAGAACAGAGAGGTCCTTTCTCATTATCTTGTCAACTTGCCTGCAAGGTTTTCAGCATTGTCCCTTCTTTGTTGCTTTTTACTTTCCTAAGGGATTTTGGAGGTAATCCTTCAGGCTCCACCCTTGCTTTTGGTTCTGTCCCACAGAAAGGAGCTGCCTTTGCAGATGGGGACTGGACTACCACTTGCAGTGGTTTTCTTGCTAGTAGTTCTACTTTGTGTTTGGGGAAAAAGGCTCTTCAAAGCCCTTATTTTTGCCATAAATTATGCAACTACAGCCACATTGAGCAGTGGCTGAGCAGGGCCTTGGAGTTACATACATTTTATGGTTTATTTTGTGGTGGTAACTTAGTGGTTTAGATTTATGATTGAGTAGCACCTTTACGAGTGTGTTTTCCCCATACAGCATACTAACGACAGTATAGCTTGTGGTTCCCAGACTGATCTGCACACACCTGCAGATGATAACAAATAGCCTGTGGAATTAAACTTCTTCTGTAGTGGTTAGAGGTTAATTGTAGTTGGTAGTTCACAAAAAATTACAACGGTTTATGGTATTTGGAGGTCTAAATTGTATGGCAACAACTCATCTAAGCTGTTGAAATACCTTGAAATACCGAGGAATCCCACCTTTTTGTCACTAGAGGGCAGACGTTTGTCAGCTTTGAATCAAACAATATGCAGCATCATGGGTCTTTAAACAATTTTTTAAAGTCAGTGGAAGGCTTGTCTGTAAAATAATATGTATTCAACTGCCTAGAGAAGTTATTTATACAATAGCATATATAATTTATTTTAATATAGTGGTTTCGTATTTGTAATGAATATGTATTTGCAAGTGAACTCAGCACTTACTGTTCCCACATCAGTTGTCCCTTTCAGTATCTGTCATTCACTGACCAGATTTGATTTATGGTAAGGACAGAAGCAGAAAGAAAGAAGCTTATTTCAAAAGAGGATGAAATTTGAAGACAGTGTGTAATTAATTGATTTACAGCTGAGGAGTTGATAGTATACAGCAGATCTTGCAAAGCTGCAGTGCACCATCACATTGAAAATATTAATTCATCTGCCAGAGTTTTGGGTTTTTCTTTCACACTGACATCTGCATCAAGCACAAATCATTATGTCACACAAAAGAGACCAGAATGCTAGAAATGTAGTGCTGATGAAGAGTGAACAGCTATTTAGGGATTTTACATGAAAATTACTTGATCATTTTATGATGTGTCTTTTTCTTGTAGTTACGATTTTACACCAATGGATTCCTCTGCAGTTTATGTGCTAAGCAGCATGGCTCGCCAGCGTCGCGCTTCTCTCTCTTGTGGAGGATCAAACAATCAAGATGCTGAGAGATCAGAATGCAGTAGTAAAAACTGTGCGTCTACTGCATCATCACATATTTCCTCCAATTCCTTGTACAGCAAAGCTGGCAAAAGCCACAGCTCAGGGACTGCAAGTACTGTGAGTGCCACTTCTCCAAACAAGTGCAAAAGACCAATGAATGCCTTCATGCTTTTTGCCAAAAAATACAGAGTGGAATATACTCAGATGTATCCAGGGAAAGACAACAGGTAATGGTATAAAATTGTAGTTTTGTTATTACTAGTGAGCTAGCAGAATATCTATGTCCCACTTTTAAGTTTAAGCGCACTAAATTTTGCATTTGAAATAAAATGTGTGTATATGGTTTTAAGAACAAGTTTTGAAAGATGCTGACGCAAAGCTTAATTTATGGGTGGACTTTAAATATTTACAGTAGTCAGTAATTTGACACAAGCTGTTTTTGGCAAACTTAACCTTCTGAGAAAGAATTTGGGTAAAGCAACTGATAGATACATATGTGCAGCGGCAGAGTCACAAATACACAGCAGTCTTCATTTACGCTGATGAGAAGTGTTCGTGGGAAAAAAGTACCAGGCTCTCTGCTCGTGTGTTGTAACGGAAAAGGAATTTCTGCTTCTTCTAATTAAATCTTGACATGAAGTTGCAAATTGTTGAGTGAAGTTACTATCATTTATTCTCAGTCTGTATATCATATTGAATAATGGAGTACTGATTGTTAGGATATCGGAAAGACCTTAATCCAAACAGTACATTGCCAAATTTTGCTTGTCCTAAAGGCATTCAGCAATCTGCTGAAACTTGCAGGAAGACTCGTATGACCGTGTATTTGAGGGAGGCTTCTTTGTTGGTTCGTTCTTTTGTTTTTATTTATATGCAGTCATGTCTGAACATTCTTTGGAAAGATGTCCATTATATATGTTTTAAAAAATCTTAGTATTTTGTGCTAATTGTGCATATATAAACATAAACACATGAAAATGCACTGATCTTACAGTCATATTTCTTATGTATAGAACATTATGAAAACTGTTACTGTAAAAATTGCATTGTCACATAAAAATTCTAGTACTAAATCTGGTAAAAACTAAAGGTGACAGGGTTTTGAGAGGGTTTTGGCTACTTTATAATGTAAGACTGTAACTGGTGTTGAGAAATAAAATCCTACCATACAAATAACCCATCCTTAAATCCCAGCCAGTCTTGTGCATCCTGGCAATGATGTTCTGCAATGTTTATAGTAATTTCAGTGAAGCAGATCTGCTGCCTTCAAACTCGTTGCAACTATCAATGGGGAATCGAAGAGAATGTCAGCTAGGGAGGTTTATGATGGTTATGTATTTAAAATGCTGATTTCAAACGGATGCAGTGAACTGGAGCTGCAGCTGAACGGATGTGAAAATTGAGTATTTCAGCGCGCAGGTTTACCTTGAAGGAAAGTGATGACAAAGTTACGAGTAAGCTTCAGAGTGCACCGCTCACTGCCCCATTTGGAAGGCAGTGCATTTGGATGCAGTTTCTTGGCATCCATAAAATACAGTACAGAAGAAATCCTAAGAGTTAGCGATAACCGATTTTATAGACATTCAGCTACTTTTGCTTAAGTGTTGTTGGGGCATTTATTAATTTGGCTGGTAAGAGGCAACTCTCTTGTTTTTTAAATACATGTCGTTTTCAGATTACCGAGTAGATCTTATGGTTGGTTACAGGTAGTACCTGTTTCTGTACACTGGAGTTCTTACGTTTGCTACAGTTATTTTATTTTTCTTATGCATGAGAAAGGACAGAATTTGAGGTATTCTGAGTTAAAGAGTCTGTTCTGAGACAAAGTAGCTCAAGCTATGTCAACAAGATAGCGAGCGGTAAACATTCAAAATGCAAGTCAACGTTCACATGATACTTACACTGTGGACCGTAAGACCATACTTGAGAAACTGGTGCTAGGGTAGCACTTGTTTCTTTTCTAGGTATTCTCACTGTAACCACAGTTGGACTTGATTGTACGTTCAGAAATACTTGATTAATTTGCATAGTGTACATTCTAAAGATGAAGAAAATCACCTAAACTATTAACAGCATTTGTTCATGCTGAACATAATTACTGAGTAAACCCGAGGCTTTCTAAACTACTGTTTGACAATTTCTTTTGAATTAACTGCACTATAAGGCATTGCATCCTGCACATTTAGTCTGTTGCTAAAATGATGTCAGGTATCTTACCAGCATTTTAAGAGGACAAAGGCAGTGTACAGAGCACTGCAAGAGCAGTGTACAGAGCAAGATGAGGTGAAGGGCGCCTAAGGCAGTGATGCAGTAGGGTCAGTTTTTTCATACTTGTTTCTGGTCAGGAGAATTAGGTCTCTGTTATGTCAGGAAATGTCTCTGTACACATCTTTTTTCAGTCTCAGTGGTTCGCTCATAGAACTCTTTCCTTGGAGCAATGGAGCTTTTGTCTCTGCATTAGATTTTTCAAGCTTTTTGAAACGTACAGATCTGTACTCATTTTCAGTGCCTCAGTGCAGTTTTTTCTCTGGAGGTATAAAACACATACATATTTATGCATTCGAAATACAAAGAATTCATAGTGCATTTTTATTTGGAAATGCAATGGCTTTTTCAGCAAAGCTGCTCTCTCTAGGTCACTGTGTTCTTTCCTGGGGGTATGAATGACCCAGTACAAACTGGTGACCAGAACCATACAGGTTTCTGGTGCTGTTGATTTGCCTCTAGGCACTGCCAAAACATGAAAAACCTGCTAATTAAAACTGGAGTGTGTTTACTTCTGATGACATACCAAAGATACTGGTTCTTAATTTGGATAGGAAACCAGAAATTCCATTGCCAGAGAGACAGGCTGTGCAAATGGATTTGATGTTGATGGGATCTGGTTGCAACCCGAGTTTGCTCTGAGGAGCCACCGGAGCGTGTGACAGCGGAGGCTTAAGGGCAGCCCCAGCGGAGTTCGTGCTGTGCTCCGAGTGCTCTGCAGCTCCTGGGAGCCTGAACTGTACTACACAGTCTTCCAGGATTGAAATCCATTTTCTTGGTCTGGTGCAGAAAAGCCTTCAGAGTTGCTGTATGTGAAATGCTGTGGAAATGGTTGATGGCACTCTGCTCTTCCTGAATCTGTTAGAGAGTCTGCGAATAGCTTTGCTGCCAGCAAGGAACTTCATAACATGATAAAGTGCTTAGTTGTATACACCTTTTTCTTAAAGCTGGTCATAGAACTTTCATCACTGTAATCTGAAGCCAAAGCATACCTATTCAGTAGTTTAGTAATTGTCATTGATAAAAGAGCGTATAGAGATTTTCATTCAGCTAAAGGATGGAGTTAAAATTTTAATGGAATATTGATCCAACATTTGGGAGTGCAGTTAAGCAATATGGCATGGTAATACGGGGAAGTATTGTCCAAAAGACATCACGTTTTATAAGGAGTAGGAAAGCAATTCATTCAGCTTCTGGAAGCGATGATAGGTGTGTTAGAACAAATGGTTGCTTTTGCATAGGAACGGGAACTTACCAGTATGTTCTGCCCTGTGTGGACTAAAGCGGAGGAAGCTACACACATCTATTAAACAGACGTGGGGGTTTGCCATTAATCAAATATTTGTTTGGCTGAGGACACATTCAGATCATTGCCCTAGTTATTGGAGAACGTATTTTCAGCAAGTCTCTCATATGATCTTCTAGTACGAAAGTAGAGCAAAACAAATGTGAGTTACCATTTGGTGGTGGTTTTTTTAACATCCCTGTTTTGCTGGTTTATGTGAGTTGCTGTGTATTCAAATGTACACCCTTTGAAATGTTAGAATGTGCATTGACCCATGCTCAGCCAACACAGAAGTCTCAGCTGTTCAGCTGTTAAAAGTAGTACAAGAAGATAACCAGAAACACGATTAAAAATTTTTTTTTTAAAGGTACAGTTGATTTCTTCTGCATGTATTATTGCCACATTCATCTTTTGTCTTCTTTAAAGTGCTGAGATAAAAAAGAAAAAAAAAATAAGGATATTTCTTAACACCCTGTCCTGACTGTACTTTAAACATTTATCTTGCAGAGCCATAAGTGTGATACTCGGTGACAGGTGGAAGAAAATGAAAAATGAAGAAAGACGGATGTACACACTAGAAGCCAAGGCCTTGGCGGAAGAACAGAAGCGTTTAAATCCTGACTGTTGGAAACGAAAACGAACAAATTCTGTATGTTTGCGAAGCAGTCTTTTTCATTATGCATTTAAATGTGTTCATACGGTAGCTACAGCGGCTTTTTCAGGATAAACTCTGCTGTCTGCTTCTTTCTTGGTAACCCAAACCTTCATTTTACTCCCCTGTGTTGTGTCACCTGCTTTTGGACAGCTGGCTTGAGACCGATCAGGAGAGGGTCTGTCTCTGAATATTTGATGAGAGTTCTGTGAATTCTGTTGGACTGAAAGTGAGCGTGCTTGGGAAACGCAGGGGAAGAGCATGTGACCGTGTGTTTCAAGTAACTGAGTTGATAAGGTTGCAGCTAAATTACATCTGTCCATTCCTCACAAAACTACTTAAGCTTTCACAAAATCCTTCCCTGTTGTAATTCAGTCTCCCTTTTCCTCAGTAAAAGCTTTTTCTGTACCATTTTCTATCTTTTGTACTCATAATTTGTATCAGCGTATATGAAGTTACTGAGGGAGCAAATAATTTTTTTTTTCCATTAATCCCTTTCATTGCTCTGTTTTAAGTGTAAAATAAATAAAATAAAGAACACTTCTGTAGGGAAATAAATTGGTTTGCACTTTGTAGAAGGCCATCAATTTAAGAGTCTGCAGCAATGTATTAATAGGTGGTGGATGTATTGGGATAAGATAAGGGCTTTCAAGCTGCTACATCATATAAAGAGAGCATCAAAAAAAAAGGAGATTCTGCCAACCTGCATGTTCAGCTAGAAGAGTAGGTGGAAGGGAAGATCCACTGAGGAGCACAGAATGCCAGGTCCTTTCACCAGCCATTTGATGCCTGGGTAGGAGCACCAAGCATGGTGTGGACTGCCAGGTTTAAGATTTCATCCTCAAATCACCCCCCTTCCTTTCATGTATAAATGAGGCTACTTTCTCAAGAGCATATGCAAGTGTTGCCTTAAGACTGAATAAGAAATGCTCCGACACCAAGTTGCTGTACGTATTTGATGCCGAGTTTTCAGTCCTTTGTTGCAGAAGGTTTCGCCGAATCCCAGCTGCTAGGAACAAGCTGTTTTTTCTGTTCACTGTATTCTATTTTAATCAACAGTGACAGCTTCTGTTAGATTTCCTTGTGGGTTTAGTTAAAATAATACTATTTATTTTCTGCTGTTACGCTGCTGCAGTCTTGGGCATTGCATGGCGAGATCCAGTTCACTTCACGTGTGCACTGGTGAGCTTCAGGGAGCTCTGTGCGGGTGTTTGTGTGTAACTCGGAGGAATAGGGATGGGTTGGCCTTAGTAAGGACGGCTTTCTTACCTGCCCTTGCAAGTAGGATTTTCCTTGTCTTTGGGGTCTTCAGGCCAAGATAACGGTATCTGTAGAACCTGTTACCTCAGCGTTACAGCAGGAAATACCTTCTTTAATTGTTTTATTTCAGCGAACTAAGAATTTTGTTTGCAGCTTGGTTACCTTATCAAGTAATGATGGTGGACTCCAGGCTGTGACAAAGAGGCCTTGATGGTCCTTTGATGATTGGGGGTTAAAATTACCTGTTTTGGCCTTTTGTTTTCTTCTGAATAACTGATGAGTGATTACAAGTACTTGTGGCTTTCAAAACAAGTGTTTGTTAGATATAAGATAATATCTGCTTCACCTTTCCTTGGTAACCACTAACCTGGTTTTCTCTTCTCTTTTCTCAGGGCTCACAACAGCATTAAGCCAGAATTTTCCTGTATTTACTCTGTATTTACAAAATGGCTGTTGCTTGATGGCAAGAAGATGCAAGACCAAGGTCTTACTATTTGTCGTGACTTTGTGTGACCGTAAAATACTGGCACCATCAAGTCGGAAATGATCTAATATGAGTGCAGATTTGCTTTTTACAATAGAACATTAAGTAAGCTAAAACTATCAACATTTTAAACCAAATTGCCTTATTTTTCTTCCAAATTTCATATATGTATCAGGTAACATAGGCTTGAAAATGGATATCCTGTGGTGCTAAAGTACTTTAGAAAGAAGCGAAGGAGACGTGTATAAATGTTTATTTTTAAAAGATAATGTACAAAAAGGGGAATTTTAAAATATGTAACAGCTGTTTATATACATTGATTCTTATTGCTGATTAATATGTATTGCACAACCATATTATTAATTACGATTCTGGGACCTGGGATTTTCTGAAATAGCAAAATGTATTACCTGCCTCTAGCTTCCCAGCCTGCCCAGATGCCAACAAGTTACCGGAACATGTGGTGAATGGCGAGCGTAGTGTCTTGTAGCACAGGAGCTGCTGCTTGGGTTGCCACGTATAAAATTTGTATCCACAAGTGAGATGGTTTTGCACCAGCTGGCAATAGTGAGAGCTGTTGTTTCCAGTGGACACAACAGCCCGGGCCAGGATGAAATGAATAAATAGCGTTATCTCAAAAAAAAATGGTGCTGTCGATATTGTCACCATCATAGTTTTAACTCTGTGTTTTGTCTTTGCCACATATTCTACAATATTTTATTTTGCCATAAGACATCTTTATGGTGGGGGCAAACTTTGCACTTAACTATACGTGCAACACTTGCACTTTACTTTTTTTTTTTCCCTCCAACTGTCTAAAATTAGAGCAGCCGCGTTAGGATTACAACCGCTTCTGCTGTGAACTTTTACAATCATGGCTTTTCATGTACTAAACAGCTGTGTGTTTCTTTTTTTTTTAAGAGTCACAACTGTAAATTTCAGTTTATGACACATGTCTACATGATGTTGCCCCTAAGATTTTTGCACACTATATTCTTGTATATTATTTCAAATAAATTCATTAAAATTCAGTGTTGCGTATTTTATAAAATGAAGACGACTAATTAAGTCAGCCCTGCAGAGATGAGCACCTTCTGGATGGAAGTCTTTACGTGAACCCATCGAAGTATATTTTGATGTTTTCTAGTTAGGAAGCTGCTGAAGAATTTTACGTACTGAATTCAGGATTGGATAGTCAATGTTCTTTATTACAGTTTAATCAAAAAGAGAGTTGAAATCAATATAAATTATTTCAAAGTGAATAGCATGGCAATAGAGAATCATTAACATCATTTATAAATATTTTTCCTTGTGTTAAAATTAGTGATTTTTAGATGGAAACTGCTGATTCTACCATTTCAAAAGTACAGTTTTCCGAAGAAGGCTAAAATGTGTCCAGCTGTTTAAAACTACTCGTAGGAAAAGAGCTACTTTGTTATTGGAGATATTCTGCAATTATACTGTAATATTTGAGTATGTTCTAATTTTATACCTCTCTAAATTCAAACGGAATGCTAAAGAATGAAACATTTTTATTGGATGTAGATTTACAGCACATAAAATTTGTACGATTTCTTTACACTATTTGTGTATAAATAAGTTCCTATAATGCAAAGGTAAAGCAAGAAGACAGAAGTTTCATAGATGAAGTAGGTAAACACATTGCATTGTAAAGCTTACGTGTTTGGGAATCATCTACATGAACCGTGAGTATGTATGTGGCAGCAGAGAGCCGTGACTGCCGTACTGCCCAGTCCCTATTTTGAGAGAGTTGTCCCGATGCGTTCACTGAAGGGTCGACATCGCTTTCTGCAGCAACTGAACCATTATGGGATAGACTGGTGCAAACTCCTTTCCCTCTCTCGTTCTCACCGATTGAACATAAGCTTCCAGTGCACCGCTAAAAAAAAATTAAAAAAGAAAAGTAGCTAAAGCAATTACATAGCATACAAGTACTGTAAGTTCAGGATCCGCAACTGAAGTTAATCGACTTCTTCCCTACTACAGAATTTTCCTCAGATGATCTTGCGTGTCTCTGTGGACGGAAATGGGTGGGAAAGGCCTTACAGAGCTCTACGTAATTGTTTCGTGATCTTTCGCTCCTTTCTTGCATGTTTTGAGGAGCGAACAAGTTAACATTTAAATAATCAGGAGCAGCATGTTGCAGATGGCTTGAAATGACAGCTCTGACGCACAGACTCAGGCACATTGCTGTACTGGTAACCTTTAGAAATGAAAAGAATAGACTCCAGCTGCTGCAGACGCTCCGAGTGCAACTTACAGACGGGAAACTGGGACACTGGTGAACCACCGAGATGCCTTCAGGTGATTTCCTGGCTACGGCTTTTGAACTGCCGCTGTCCTTTGGGAAGTGCTGCGCTAACCCACAGACAAAGCATACGTGGCCGTTTGTACGGCTTTGCTGTGTTTTTTCTTGGACTGTGTCATTCATAGGAAGGCACTCATATAAGTAGTCTTGTGTGACTGACTGACACAAATACAGTTCAAAGCTAAAAGGGGCAACCGTGATGACGTACTTGTCTGTACGTAATGTAACTTGCTTTACAACACAGGGCCACCTTGCAGCCAACGCTTCTAGTAAATTGTATTGTTGAATGACAGCGGATCTGTAAAACAGAGACTTTGTAAGTGCTGAGCTGTTCAGATTTTTGACTTGATAGTTCATTAAGTACACCAAGTTAGTTTTGCCATGCTTAAATATGGCTTCTAATTTAATTGATTTTTTTCCCCGTCTCCTTTTTCTCTTCTATTTCGTCATGTCATAGATGCAATGATCATGGGGGTTCCTTCTATAACCCTTTGTTTATATTACATTCCATTGGCGCTATTTACAGCAAAATGGTGACATTTAGGAAAACATTAAAAAAAAAAAAAAAACAAACAACCCAAAACCACCAAACCCCAAAAACCCCCCCCGACCCCAGCCCCCATTTCAAGTGGGCCTAAGGCAACTTGCGGTACGCGGCTGCTCCTCTTCTGGCTGGTGCCGGCTGCAGCGCCAAGGCAGGCTGCCATCGGAGCCCTTCCCAGCCGTACCGGGGGCCTGCTGCTAACGCCCAGGCAGCAGCGCTGAACTCGTTGCGCTGGGCCAGTGGTCCGGGGGGTTTGTCTCCTGCACTCCTTTACGGAAGCATAGGACGCACCAGCACAGCCGCTCTGCCAGTCGGGGGGGGGTGGCACTGGGTTTTGGTAACGGGGCAGGAACGGTCCCAGTCCCGCTGGGGGAAGGTGGGTGCTTGTCGTGCACATCTGGTGGGGTGAGGGGGCCGTGGGGTTGAGGGAGATGGTAGCAGCGTCGTGCATATGAACACGCAGCACTGGCTGTAAGATGGAGGGCTGGGGCAGGGCGCCGCGTTTACATTTGCTGCTCCGTCCAACAGCCAAGCCTGTTTCACGCACACATGCTGTCTCCTGGAGTAAGCTGATGAGAGAGGAGAGGCCCAGATCCCCGTGGGATGCTGCAGCACTGGGAAGCTACAGCCGAGCCAAGGAAACCTGGCAAACCAGAACAGGAGATGGTAGGAAGAAGTGGGGTCATCGTACGCTTTGTCGCCTGCCAGTAAAGCTGTGGCTAAACCAGCAAGGGCTCTGAACTTCCTAAATGAAAACTAAAACCCACCACTGTCAGAGCACTGCTGGGAATCTCCAGCAAAGTTCATTTATTAACAAGTGGGAGACGCTCCTGAGGCCAAGAGCCTGTACTCGCTTTGCTGGAGAAGCGAGTCTGAGCTTTGGGCTCCGAGAAGCCAGCAGCAGCGACGACACCCGGCCCCCGAGCTGGTCCCAGGCTGTGTCTGCTCCTGCCAGCTCTTCTCACCTCCATCAGCACCGGGCACTGATCCGTAAGCCTCCCTGCCAGATGCAACAGGATGAGTTTGGTGTCCACACGTAGCACACACGTGCGCGTGCGCACACACACAAAACCCACACACCTGCAGTCAGGCTCCCTGGCCTGTCGCCAATGGAGCCTGACAGGGAGAGTGCAGCGTGCAACTGTGCAGAGCGCGGGGTGGGAGCCAGAGCACAGGGGCACGAGGCGATGCCCGTCCCGGCGTCCCCAGGCGGGGCAGCTGGGCTTCGGGCTCCCTCTTTGCTGAAGCCCAGGGCACATTGACTGAGACTGAGGGGATGCAAAAGGAGGACGGACTGCATTATTGGAAAGAGTTGACAGGTTTCAGAAGAATAAACTGACTGAGCAAAGAAACGGTCCCTTGTGCTGGTGTGCTTGAGGGCTCTTGAATTTTGATAACAACTTACTAGTGAGTTACTGCTGAGGGGTCCGCACCAGCTACCAACACGCTCCAAAGAGTCACTTGGCATTTTTTGCACATCAACAAACAGCAAGAGAAAAGTTATCCGCTGGTACAGCCAGAAAGGCAGGCAAAAGAATATTTATTTTATCTAGTCAAAATAAAGCTGGCTTTTTGCACCTGGTCAGCTCTCTGAAAACCTTCAGCCTGCTCCTGCCGACGGTCTCTGGGGAGCAGCACAGGGTCTACAGGGAAAGAGGCAACAACTAAAAAACTGCTTGCTGCAGCCACAAAGTGCTTTGGGTGCAGCTCACCTCACTCCCAGCGAAGGCCACCAGCAAGACAGACTGCAGAGAGATCAGGCACGTCTGCAGGCAAGTTCTAAATCCCAAGATTTGAAGAGAAGTGAGACTGGGTGAAAGGGGCAGCAGGGAAGGGTGCTTTTTAGATAAAACCGGCCTCTGGTGGCAATGAGGGGCAGAGCATGTCATGAGCAGACTGAGCAGTAGGTGGGAGATGCAGGCAGGGAAAGCTCAAGGATCCCATCAAGAGAGGGGAGATGCTTCAGAAGTCAGATGTGTCTCACGTTTCTGCTCAGGTCAGCGCTGCTCTGGGCAGCAGTAATCGTTAAACACGTTAGGTGTTAGTTACCTGTCATAGTGGCCCTCACAGCACCCTGCTGGCCCCGCTGTCCAGCGGCAGGATCAGCGGGCTCACGGTGCTGGGTGAAGAGCTGACTGAAGGGCAGAGCTCAAAGGGTTGTGGTGAATGGGGCTACGCCTGGCTGGCGACCGGCCACCAGCGGTGTTCCTCAAGGTTCAGTTCTAGGGCCGGTTCTGTTCGATACATTTATCAACGATCTGGACGCAGGAGTTGAATGCACCATTAGCAAGTTTGCTGACGATACCAAACTGGGAGGTGCTGTTGACTCTCTTGAGGGACAAGAGGCCTTGCAGAGAGGTCTGGATAGACTGGAGCATTGGACAATGATTAATGGGATGAAATTTAACAAGACCAAATGTTGGATTCTGCACCTAGCACGGAGTAACGCTGGGCACAAGTATAAATTGGGAGAGGAGTGGCTGGAGAGAAAGGGATCTGGGGTGCTGGTGGACAGCAGGCTCAGTGAGTCAGCAGCGTGCCCTGGCAGCCAGGAGGGCAAACCGCATCCTGGGGTGCATCAAACACAGCGTGACCAGCCGGTGATTATCCTGCTGTGTTCAGCGTTGGTGCAGCCTCACCTCGAGCACTGTGTGCAGTTCCAGGCCCCACAATTTAAGAAGGATCTGAAGGTCCTTGAATGTGTCCACAGGGCAACCAAGCTGGTGACAGGGCTGCAAGGCATGTCCTGTGAGGAGCAGCTTAGGGCTTTGGGCTTGTTTAGTTTGGAGAAAAGGAGGCTGCGGGGTGACCTCATTGCTCTCTACAGCTTCCTGAGGAGGGGATGTGGAGAGGGAGGTGCTGATCTCTTCTCCCTGGGATCCAGGAACAGGATGCGTGGGAATGGTTCAAAGCTGTGCCAGGGGAGGTTTAGACTGGACGTTAGGAAGCATTTCTTTACCGAGAGGGTGGTCAAACCCTGGAACAGGCTTCCCAGAGAGGTGGTCGATGCCCCAAGCCTGTCTGTTTAAGAGGCATTTGGACAATGCCCTTAATAACATGCTTTAACTTTTGGTCAGCCCTGAAGTGATCAGGCAGGTGACTAGATGATTGCTGTAGGTCCCCTCCAACTGAACTATTCTGTTCTGTTCTGTTCTATTCTATTCTACCTTCTACAAAGAATAGCCCCTTGCATTAAAAAGACATTTGAGAAACTCCTGTGACAGTTTTCTTACTGTAACTGTCATTCATCTTGCTGAATCTTTCCCCTTCCACTCACCAGTGTCCCTGTCTTTTCCTCTATACAATCCCCAAAGTTTGTTGGGCCCAAATAGTTTTTAGAAGTCATCAAAAACTGAAAACAGAAAAAAACATATTGACCTGCTTAATTTAGAAAGCTCTGACACCTCTTGGTGAAGTTGTGGGTTGGCATCATTATCCAGATGGTAACACTGCTATCCCCTTTCTGACTTGATCTCCTTGCTTTGAAAAAGCCTTTGAAAAAGATGACAGAGATAACCAGATCCCTTCAGATGAAAGGGAGCAGCTTTACCCTAAAAGCAGCACCCAAAACTGCTCAATGTCACCCTTGATAATCCTTAGCCAGACTGTTATCCCCATCAGATCAAACAAGAGGGAATGAGATTTAGGCTACGCTAACTGCCAAACACCAGTATTAGAGTCCTGCTGTTACACCTTCCGGCAGCTTCTATCTTTTCTCTTTCTCTCCTGCCTCAAAAGAATCTGATTTAACTGGCAAAACCAACTCCATCAGTGGCAGCTCCTGTCCTCTTACAACTCAAAAAGGAGCTAAAAGGAACTTGGTGAATTGTTTGGTGGCCTCAGAACTGCCCAGACCCTTCTCCTTCCCAGCAGAGACCAACAGCCGACAGAAGCTGATCTTTGTCAGCGCTCTCCTGCTGTGCTTGCTCTTTTACTGTGGCTTTGCTTGCGTTGTTTCAGAGAGACAGAGTCAAACATCATCAATATGACCTGCCCAGGAACATCTTAAGTCTCTTTTCTGCTCAAAAGACAACCAATAATTACTACTCTATCGGTACTATAAGGTGAATTCTCAGGCATTTTTCTGAAACAGACCTTGTACAGCTCTACATTAAACAAAATAAAAGCCTTCTCAATACTCTAAGACTAAATGCATTCACTATTTTCCCACGTCCCCTGTTTGCATCTCCAAGAAAAGTATTTAAAATGCTCTAAAGCTGAGTGTTAAAATGCAAGTCATAATCAATAACTTGACCTGAAATGCTAAAACAAAAGCTTGGTTCTTCTCAGACAGTAAGAATTTTGCAAATGGCCAAATCCACAGCAAAGGCATGGTGAGCATCGACTTCTCACCAAATGTAACATTTATGTCAGGCTCCCTTGACTTGTCAGCCTTCAACTTGTGAAGGTTGTTTGGCAAATGCCACATCTCCCACTGGCAGGGATTTCACTGTAACTCCAGGGGAACAACTGATGGGAACTGCAGTGCCAAAGGAATGAACAAGTCATGGAGAAACATCTACCACCCGACAGAGGACACGAGTACCTCCAGAGCAGAACCAACCTAGGGAACCACCTGCTTCGCGCACCCGTCGAGGCAGGGCAGCAGTCCGCCGCCCCCGTGGGCAGGTGTAAGAAAGCAGCCGGAGGGTCCTCGCACTGAGTGAGAGGGTGAAAAGCTGCTGCAGCCGCTCAAGGCTGGGAGCCAAGAGGCAGCCACGGTCCCCTGGAGCTCCATACCCTAGCTGGGGACCTCGGAACAGCTCATAATCATGGTCAAGCTCTGATCGGCTCAGAAAACTCTTCTCTGCAGTGCTGCCAGGAAGCCTGTCCATCCCATTAGGAACAGCACCCCTGGTAACAAAAGGTCCAGGCAGTAAAACGGCAGAAATCACGAATCCAGGGAGAAAGAATGTTTGGAGTCCAGAGAGTAACGGTGAAGTTGCTTCAGAGTGCGAGGGAGGAACGGGCTGGGAGGGGTAACCAAAAGCACCGATGGTCATAAAGCAGATGTGATCTCAGAAGTACATCTGGGATGGGAACGTTGTTTCTCTGAAGACAGTTACCAAGTCTTAAGGGTGGGATTTCGGGACTGCGACATACAGAAATAAGGACAGTGCAGGAAGCTGTGTACAGCAAACCAAGATGGTTGCTGCTGCACACAGCCAGATTTCAGCTCAGGCTTGTAACAATACGCTTCACTGAAGTTGCTGAGATGCCTACATGACTGTACCTCCTTTTGGGAGATAAATGAGTTTAGTAGCAACGTTAACACTTGAAATGCAGATTTTATGATGACATTTTTGTAAGCTTTACCAGTCCTAGCTCAAATGAGCTTTTGTAAACTATGCTGGCAGTACAGAATTCAATTCAGATGCACCGGTTTACCATTAAAATCTTGTATTAAAAAAAGGTAGGCTTGTTCCTGTAGAGGACACTGTAAAAACACTAGTGCATAAGTAGTAATGGAAAAATAAACGGCATCATGGGTTAAAGCAGTATCATCAAGTCTCCAGCACAGAATAGATCACAGCTGTTGTCATATAAAAAGATGTAATTTATAGTTATATTACCAATGTTTAAGAAGATGGAAGAAACCCTGTTTATGTAATATACAAAACATACTCTTGAAGGGATTAGACTAAATAATGCCCTAAATTCAGCATCTTCCAGTCTAATAAAGGACATAAAACCTGTTCAGCAATCTGTTTCTATTTTAAAAGACAAGCTATGGTATACATTACAAATATTGTTTGTAAAAGAGAGCCATGGAAAGAGTGTTGGTGGGATGTTCTGCATATATTAATGCTTCATTAAAAATGCCATAAGAAGTAAGGAAAAAAAAAATCTAAGCTTAAGATGCCCTCCCACATAAGGAAAAGGATTTTAAAGCACTTATTAAATTACTTCACTTGCTTGAGCAAAAACATGAGATTTCTTGGAAATCAGGACAAGCTGATTATATAAGACCCAGATAGTTCTTCTTCAAAATGTTATTTCAACCCATGAAGATGTATATCTACAGTTAAAAGAAAAAAAAAAAAAAAAGGTATGATTTGGGCTGTGGTTCTTAAAGGGATCTTAATATGTATCATTTAGAATTACTCTAATGAATTAGCTAATTTTATATGGAATTGTGAATACTAGCGCTACCCTCCTGGGCTCTGGCTCGGTCAAATGGAGCCTGATTTAAATTGTCAGCTTCTGAAGAGGCAGGGATCATCTTTTTGTTCTGTAGTGGGGAAGCGCCCTGTGCACTCAGGTCCCGATCAATTAGCAGGGCAGCTGGAGGACAGCAGGGTCAAGACTCTTCTTTAGTACTTTGTTGAAAGTCTGTTTGCTCTGCAAACTTCAGGGCAAAGAGGAAAATGGAAAATACGCTGTATAAGAGCATATCTGCCTGACACCGGATCTATTTAATCTAGTGCTATAAAAGTTACTGTAAAACTGAACAGTAAAATCTCCAACAGCATCATCTGTAGGACAACAGATTAGCAAGAGACATCTCTAGTTTGTTCCCGATTGCATAATAAAGAGATCAAAAGAACCGTGCATTGACAGACAAGCGTAAGTGACGCGGAGGGTTTTTATGAATGGCCTGGCGCTGGCCGGGGGAGTGCTGGGAGGCGCAGGCGTCGCAGGCAGCACGCAGCAGCCCTCCAGCCCCGCTGCGTGGCTGCCGCTCGCTCGGTTTAAGCAGAGCGGAGCAGTGACCCAGCACGGCTCTGCTGCTTGCGGCAAAGCTGTCACTCTGCTGCGCTTAGCGAGGCTGAACCTAATGTACAGATGGGGCTTTCGTGGTGGTCTCCTAGCTGGCATTTGTCCCTGCCCCCTGGCAGGTTGTGGTCAGAGCCGCTCTCTGGCTCAGGACATCGGCTCGTTATGAAAATGAACCCTTCATCGGGCCCGACTTTCAACTCTGCTCCAGCAACAGTGAGCTTGAATAAGGGGAGTTTACCCACACTCGAATGGAATGGAAAAGATAAGAATTTGGTCCTTCGGGCTGGCTCAAATCCTGCCACGCCTAACAGGAAGGTTTCTTTTCTGGAAGAGGAGTTGAGTTTTCAAACTTAATTGAAAAAGAAAAAAGTGCCCTGGCTGCTTAAAGAAGCGCTCCTTTCAACACAATCCCTGCTCCGGGAGGGCGCCTGCAGTAGAATCATAGAATGCTTTGGGTTGGAAGGGACTTTGAGAGATCATCGAGCCCAACCCCCCTGCAGTGAGCAGGGACTGAACCTGTGAACTTGGCGTTATTAGCACCATGCTCTAACCAACTGAGCTAACCCGGCAGTAGGGTCATCTCACCTGACTTTAAATGCCTGCAGGGCAGCTGTCTGCCTGAGAGAGCTCCCGTGTCCCAGCCCACACTCCCTTCACTGAGCAGAGAAAATGGAGCTTTCAGGACACAACGCTACTGACCTATTTTAGGTACCTACTTCAGGATGAGATGAATCAGCCCTAGCAGTGCCTGTTTCTCTCTGTTGACTATAAAGGGAGTCTGGCTAATATACCTCTGGCCAGGTAAATCCCACCCTTCATGCTGAATACAAGCAGAAAGAAATGCACAAAAATGCTCAGAATGCTACTAATTCATAACACTAACACTACATTGCATATGAAGCATTTAAGATCTACAGAGTGGAAGAAGCGCTGCAATTAGCATTAATATGAAGCTGTAAGGATTCTGATAACACAAGTAAATTAATATCTAAACAGCAGGTCCCTAGAGTAATTGCACAGTTGTTACAAAGGGAAGTTGCAGAAAATTACCATTTGCAAGGTTGCAGCAAACGTAAAGATAATTTCTTGATGTAGGTCAGTGCAGGGATCTGAAGGCTCAAAACATCCAAGGTTCAATTAGCACAGCTGAACAA
This sequence comes from Pelecanus crispus, assembly GCF_030463565.1. Lineage (NCBI taxonomy): Eukaryota > Metazoa > Chordata > Aves > Pelecaniformes > Pelecanidae > Pelecanus > Pelecanus crispus. The sequence continues at coordinate 16,481,648 of NC_134643.1, forward strand.
CTACAGGCAGAAAAAGCTTGAAGAGGATGACTGATAAAAGACTCCAGACGAATGAGCAAAATGCCTGTAGTTCAACTGAGGTTCATACGAGACACATGAAGCGCAGGCACAGAAATGTTCCAATAGAGTATTAAAGAAAATACGAGTGAAACACGGTCATACTAGTGACTGACATTTGCTTGCCTGCCTTATGTATGGATAACCGGCCTATTTAGAAATTAACAGGCGTGAGAGGAGATGGTAAAAAGGTGAATGCATAGGCAATGCTTACAGAAGTTACCAGTGTCTGCAAAGGAGAACGATCCCCTTCACTCACTGCATTCAAGGGTTGGTCAGCTAGCCCCTGCTCCTTGCTCCCAGACATGCAGTGCTACATGAGCCACCAACCAAACTGCCTGAAGGAAGAGTCTGTTTGACAAATCCAGTGTAGTTAATTCATGTGGCTCAGCAAAGCTGCATGAGTGGCCTGCAAGCAGTGGGCCTGGGGATGGATGGAGAAGCAGCCAAGCGTGGGCAGTGACAAACAGCCTTGCTCTGGCGTACCGAGAGTAGGGAAGAGCCACTGGAGTGCCAACAGAGGCCTTTCAGAAGGGCAGATCTTCAAAGCTGCCCTCTCCGTGCCCTGGGAGGACAGATGTCTGAGCAATGGCTGAGCACTCCACAGTGCAAAGCAAAAGGACCACAGTCTCGCTGTAGAATGCCCAAGTAATAACCTTGCCAAGTGATAACCTTGCAGCGGCGCATTCTTGAGATTACAAAGTTAAAATATTTTAATAGTGGTATCTCATGCAAAATGAAAATGATTAAATGAAAGGGTTGAAATGAAAAGCTTAAGTATTCCAGCTATGCTGCTTGGTCTAATGGATGACAATCTCTCTGCCCAAAAGCCTTGTCCCAAGGCTTGTCCCTTAATACCTCCATGGTCAGAGCAATTTATCAGTGTCTGAACATGACCACCAGCAAGCCCATTAACTGAATCAGTTTGGATGAAATTTAATTGCAAGCAAAGACAAAAATGTGTTGTACTTAAAGGATGGCATTTTCAAATTTGTGTAAAAGGATTGAAAAGAACAAAATCCCATCAGTTCTCAAATTATTTGCATTCTTGGCTTTCCCTAACACGTCTGAAATTCAACACTGTCAGTTTTGCCAGTACTATCAGGACAGAAATTACAATCAAATATTTGTAACTAAGTTACATATACAGCTGTATCAGCCCTGTACCTATTATTCATTCCCCTGTACTTCAAGGTGTCATGGCTTAAGGTTCACAAAAACCTAGTTTTGTAGCCAAGTAGACTAACAACATGTATGATTTTCAAAAAACACTCTTTTAACACACATATGAAGAGACACGGTTTGCATTTTAATATTTTGGAAATAAATCCTACTAACATGTACCAGTGATCAACTAGTATTTCCTTAATTGGCCCGAGCACTACACTGGACTGCATGGTGCTATCAGCTTCAGGAACTGTAAATATTTATAGCAGACTCCTCTTGGCTGCTTTAAAAGTGTGGACAGATAATGGTCGATTTTCTCAAGCACAACCACTGCTGGCTGGAACTTAAAAGTCAGCTTTTATGATTTCAGCATAAGCTGGCAACATCCACATGCAGAAGTTCACGGACAGAGCTAGCCAGATCGAGCCTGGTGCAGCTATGTGTGACAGCCTTTCCTGTGCCACTGGAGCGGGTGACACCGAGGTCAGGACAGGACACCGAGAAGATGGCTGGAAGAGTTAGGGCGTTAGGGGCCACATGATCATCTGAGCCTTGAAGCCTGAGGATCCTCAGGCTGGCTCCATCGTGTTCATACAACACATCTGTTCTCTCTAACATACTTTAGAACTCTGCTTGTTGTGAGAAACAAGACTCTTCATAACTTTTCCTAACATTTTAAGATGCAAAACAGTATTTAGCTATAAAGTCATCTACCCTAGGAAGATTTTAAAAATCTGATGTAATTATCACTTCCTAAAGATCCCGGGCTGATTTCCTGAAGAGTAACATTACAGGGTTATGTAACAAGGATCTTCCATTTTTAAATTGCTACCTACATTTTCATTGCTTAAGCTTCCAAAGCTTCTCTTTCCTGATAGAGAAGACAGGACGGCTGCAGCCTTGACTTTCCAACAGTTGCGAGAGGCAGTTTTGCTAAAACACAGTATTAATTTAAACCACCATTGCGCATGGTTTCCTTCTTTTGCAAGAGGATTATGTGCATCTTCCAAAGGCACTGAAGGGTTTGGGTATGGGGGGCGGTGGGGAGTGCTCAGTTTATATATTCTCTGATTTTGCAATTCATCCCATGAGTGGAGAGAGGGTAATGGTATTTATGATACATCTCCTATAGCACATTTTTTTACTTGTCAGGACCAGTCCTGGTGTGCAGGTAAGTTACTGCACCATTATAATACATGTAGAGAAGAAAGAAGCATAATTCTTACCGTATGAGAGCAAGCCTGTCTTTTTCAGATGGATGATCATCAAGCCACTGGGAGTAGCGGGCAATGGACCACTCAGCCCTCTGATACAGAGAAACACAAACAAACACCAAATACACATAAATGTGAAAAAGGAAACATACACCCCAATTTCAGAATCAAAGATGACATAAATGAAGGCCACATGAGGCTCTCTTAATACTGCAGTGATGCGGAATGAATTAAGAAATCAGAGACAATTAACAGAAATAGCCCAACATGTTATTTGGGAGCTCAGAGGTGATTTCCTACATCAGCTGCTCGCCCGATTCTGAGCGGGGTCTGAATCTAGATTTCCTGCACCTTACATGAGCAGGATCCAGGCAATTTGCAGTCTGTGATCAGACCTGCAATTTCTTCTATGAGCTGACAGAATATTAAAGAATTGAGAGTCTATTTAAAATCAGGTTATCATGTTCCTACTGTTAATTAATCAAAATGTGAAGTCAATGACCATAACACATTTGCCACAATAAAAACAAAAGCCAACAAGTCATATAAAGTATGAGCTTGAATACTTTTTAACTAAAATAACAAGGGCAAACCACAATGTTCTTTCCTCTATAGGACATCTCAAAAGGAAAGACAGGTTGATCTTATTACCTGGAAGGGTGATTTTAACTCTGGTGGTGCTCTTGTAAATAAGAACTGAAGAATAATGCTGAATGGAATAACCTCTCCCAGAGCTGGGCTACTGGCAATATGCTCACTGGTCTGGAACAGCAGCGGTCTGGAAAAATGTAACAATATACTTGTGAAAGGAAGAAAAAACTTATCTTATGCATTAGAAAAATGCCTATGTGGTGGCAATATTGTGTTAGGATAGAATCATATTTTTTTCCACTAGGCTGCACCTTAGGTTTTCAACACAGGTTCAGTTTGTAAAAATTTTCACAAGTTGCCTACCGTAATTAAACAACACAGGACTGTAAATTTCATATTTCAGTGAAAACACTTGAAGTAACTATAGAACTCTGTCATACAGAAGTTGCACTGAAAGCAACACAAAAAAGTACAATTTGGCCAACATTTGCATGACAAAGATTGTTAAATCATAGTTGTACTCTGCATAAAATTTAAAAGAACTTTAATCTATTTCTAATTTGCAGGTGGGTGTTGCCAAAATAGCTCTCAGTTCAATCAGAACTAACATGAGGTAATAAATGGGTTTTGAAATACAGTTTGGTCATACTGCCAATTGCTAGTTCCTGCAACTGCAACTCACCTGAATGACCTCAGCTGTCTGTAAGATTTTCCTAGGTCAGAGACTCGCCGACACAGCGGTGCTACTGCTAACTCCATCTATAAAAACAAACATTTTAATTTGACTTAGATTGTCCCAAAATATAAAACTTGGTATTGAAGTAGCCTGCCTTTAAGCAATAATCTAAACTTGCAGTCACTGACTTCTCGCTGGTGGCTGAATTTAAGACAAGAAGCTATCCTTTCTTGGGAAGCATCCCACGACAAACGATAGTGACAGTCTATGCGTAAGAACAGAAGGGGTCTTGTGAGCTTTCTGAGACTGAAGCTTTGTTTCTCGCAGCAGGTTTATTTTGTTGGTGATGAGTTTCCTGATGAAGCACTTAATGTCAATACCCCCAAAATCTGACCGCAGCCTGGGAAGAAAGCAAATCTAGGCAGGTCTTCACAAACCACTCCTAAAGCAGTAAAAATGCATACCCATTTCAGCTGGGCACCCTTTCCTTTGGAGAAGGACAAGGTTAAAGTGATTCTTTCTTGAACACTTAGCCCCAAAGTCATACAGAATCACAGGCAAAAGAGCATCAGTAAGAGCATTATTTTTATACTTATTTTCATACTGTTCAGTCTCTGTGTTACAGCAGCCATCGTTCAAAACAAACAATTTTTAAATTCCTTCTGTTTTTTAAGCACTGGAGTTCACCTGCCTTTTCAAACAAGACAGGCTCCGCTTGGGTTTTTACATCATTCACGTGAGACTAAATTCTGTCACAGGCTCTTCATTAACAGTGAGGACACAGAATTGAGAAAGAACGATTTCACTTCCAGATCCCAGACTGAACATGAACATGATATGGCAAAATTTCAGTTAATATGCACACTAATACAAACACCACCATTCAAAAAAAAAAAACCATAGGTAAAGTAATTTTAGCCAGATATGGATTAAGTCTTTATTTTTTGCATTCCTGAAGTGTCAGTCAACAGAGGGACGCAAGCTTTATTCTCCATGGATGTTTTTTAAAAGACCCAATTTGAAAGACTGTTCAGACTTTGATTTCCACATAATGCACAATTAAGCTAAGTTTCAAGGATGAGACCTAAAGTAACAAGATTAAAAACACCATACAATGAGCTTCCCATTTAAGTAACATTGCTGAATGAGTTTCAAAGCATTTGTGATAAGACACTATTTACAGTGAAGTCTTTAATACTACTATTCTTTCCAGCTGTAGCATTTCCTCAGACAGAGGTGGCTGCTGGGCCACTGCCTTCACCAAGAGCACCTAACTGTGCTGGGGTCCCAGCATAAACAGGAAAGCTGGTGTGGTGAACTATGTTGCCACAGTTCATCTAAAACCAGAAGAAATTAAATAAGCAATTAATGCAAATCAAGGCCATAAACTTCAGGCACCCATCTTAAAAAGCAGATGGCAGGATGGGAGTCATCTCACCTTCTTCTCAACATCTACAGGTTCTCTTCATACTCAGTGGAGAGAAGCAGCCACTGTGGGGTGTGATGCATCTTTCCCCAAGGTAGACATCTAAAATAGGTCAGGTGGGTCATGTTGGAGTATCCACCTACATGACACCCAGTTAGACAATGCTGGGAAAGCCAGAGGACCTAACGCAGGCACCTACGCTTCCTCTACAAACAAGGAGAGGAGGGCACCTCTGAAAGGTGAGGGGGAAAGCCCCACAGAGCTAGCCTACAGGCAGTGCAAAGCCACTCCCCGAGCCTAGGAACCTTGAAGTACATGCCCCACATCAAGCACTTCCAGGCCACTTGAAATCTGCATTTTATATTAAGCAGAAATTCACAGAAGCAGAAAGTGAATAAAAATCCAGGAAGCAGAAAGAAGGATCTTTGTCTTCTGCTTTCAGATGGAATGCTCCAGCCCCGTGTAACAGCCTGGCTCCCTCCTGCCTGCTGCCCTTCTGGCCCCCAAATCCTCTACTCTAGGCTATGAACTGGCCCCTTCTCTGCAGCTGGGTGGGATCCCTGCCCTGTCCCCCCGTAACCCTCGTAGCCCGAGGGCTGGGTCACCTCCCCACATGCAGGTGCAAGGGGTACTTGTTTCTTGGGCTGAAGAGCATGTACAACCCAGCTCTGCAGTTCCTGAGCAAGCACACTACCCACCAGACAGTGCAAAGGCACGCAAATGGGAAGGCAACGTCCCCACGCTTGAGGAGGAGCCATCAGCTGCCGTGCCATGTGCTGAATTTGCTGGCACAAGGGAGCAAGGTTGAGTGCACACTCCCAGGACAGGCAGTTTAGTTAGCGATAGGATGAGAGGAAATGGGCTCAAGCTGCACCAGGGGAGATTTAGATTGGATATTAGGAAAAATTTCTTCATGGAAAGGGTAGTCAAGCATTGGAACAGGCTGCCTAGAGAGGTGGTGGAGTCACCATACCTGAAGTGTTCAAAAAATGGGTAGACGTGGCACTCTGGGACATGGTTTAGTCTAGTCTGTCCTTGATTGGCTTAGTGTGGACTTGGTAATGTAGGTTAATGGTTGGACTGGATGATCTTAAAGGTCTTTTCCAACCTAAACGATTCTATGATTCTCCCGGGGGACTTCTGCAGGGAGGTGCTCCAACTCCAAACTGCGATGAAGCTTAGACAAGTTCAGCATGTTGTTCTCCCAGATCCCCTGGGACACTTCTGAGCACGTATGGGAGCCAAGGGGCTGGTCTGCTGCACAGGATCAGGAGCAAGTAGCCAAAAAGAGGAGCACATTAAGTAGGCTTTGCTGCATCATGATACAAGAACCCTACAGATGCTGAAAAACAAATGGGAGCAAGACTGATTTCTCCAGAGCTTCTTTTCAGGCAGTAGCAGCTGGAAGTAACTGATATCCTGCAGGAGCTAGTGTCCCAGCTTTGGTGGGAGCCGTGGGCTTGTAGCTGTGAAGAACCAGGGAGAAGATAATTCTTTTAGGTGCTTTAGAGAATTTGATAACAGGCAACAAACTGCCAGTCTGACTTGTGGAAACAGAGATGCATGGATCAAACTGTACTCATGAGGGGAAAGAAATCCCAGCAGAGCAAAATATAATTTTGCTTAATAAATTTTAAATTATTGTTTCTCTACTGAAACATCATATGATGTAATGAGATGTAAGTGAAACTTTCTACAGCTTAACCAGTTCCTTATTAAAAAAAATTTAAATGATTTCTCTTGAACATACTTGGCAGTTTCCATAAATCAACATTTCTAGTCTCAAGTACTAAAGATTAAAATTTACTTTGGAAAATTCTATTACTTCATCTTCAACCTTTATTCACTGTAGGAAATTATTAGTATTGCTAGAACTAGATAGATTTAATGGCAGCAGATGGTTGATTCGTGAAGTACTAGTTGCCAAAGAAAAAAAATGTTTTTAAGCTTTGCAGCATACTATACCATCTCAAATTGACTCATGAAGAGTGGGAATGAGTGAAAACTAATGTGGTAAAAATGTACATAAACCACAGAAGCTTTTTTTTTTAAAAATTTACAACACCAGTCTGCTATGTGTTATAACCCAATCTCTCCAATAAAAACTATACTTCACATAATAACTAAGATTGTTTTCTTCACTTGAATTTTAGCTATTTGTCTGAGCCCAGTGCTGTAGTGAGATGCTACAGCATCTTTCTGCTGTTACATTCATTTCTGCAGGCCCACTGAGCAGGGTTTTGTGTCTCCGCTGAGCATCGTGCTGGTTGGCACCGCTGGCCTGGGAGCAAGTGCTGGGGAGGAATCATTCAGCTGGAACAGCTGCTCGTTGTAAGGTGCTGGAATTGGGCAGAGGATTGAGCATGCATCACTTTTTGGTTTTGCTACCTGTCATCACCTGAAGCTGCATCAACTGTTGATTCATGCAGCATGTTTATGCTGTAGCAGCTTTTGCTATGACATACAGCTATAGTTTCCAAAGCATTTGGGTGAGCTTTTACAGGTCGGGTGATGTTTTTGGCTGTTTGCAAGCCAATATTTGTATTATGTGTGCAAGGCCTTTCATATAGCCAAGTCCTATGGACTTTACATATGAAAGCATTAAGTAGTACTTTTTGTTTCTTTTCCAAATTTCTCTCCCAGAACTGCAAGTTTGGAAATTCAGATATCCAGGTTAAATTCAGTGATAAATCACATGTCCAAGCAGTAATCTGCAACCACAGAGGCTTGATCGACTAACGTGAGATCCAAGGGAAGCAGTAGGAAGTGCAAGTGCCTGCCGAAAAGGAAGGGGCAGCTAGAACAGAAGGCGGCCTAATGACTCTGCCTCGTTTCTTCTAACTTTGTTCAAAACCCATTGCTTTTCCATGATTTATTCATGTTATTTTGCTAGGCTTTGCAGAACGCAGTGGCAGACTCCTGCCCAACATACGCTTCTTCTCAATGATTCTTGCTCTCTAAGCCCAAAAAGGCTATATTCTCTTTTCTTCTCATATGACCCTGCCATAGCCCATGGCTAGGTGGTCAATTATCTGTTGAACTATTCACTGGCTAGCCATATTGTAAAAAATACATCACATGGCTGGCTTCTCTAATTGGATTATGTTCAGCAACCCAAGGGTGAAGTTAATACATAGTCTAGATACAGATAATGCATATATATTGAAGAGCGCTTTCAAAAACCCCATAGTGAAGTTATTGTGTAGTGCCTATTGTGGTATTTTCAAGATCTCTCATTACTAAACAGCTGTTTTTTCAGCTGGAAAATCTTAACATTAAATTTTTAGCAATTACATTTCCTCCTGGCCAAGATGAATTCCAAGTTTTTAAATGTTAACTCAAAATGCTTTTTTCTAGCCATTCACTGGGAGAGAATGCTTTAACAAGCAAGGGAGCAGAAGAGCTCTGAACTATTATATGAAAGAAGCTGGCCTTGAAGGGATGTGGAATTTGATTTCTCCCCCATGCAGCAATTCCAAAACGGTTGATGTTTAAGTAAATCATTCAGCTGTAATACCTCCAAAATAACACACATCAGAAAATAATTTCCTCCTTCCAGTAAGATAGTTATCATTAAACATTAAGTGCATTTTAGCTTTAGTAGTTTCTGTCCTTATGACTACAACTGTGATTACAGATTCCCGCTTCTCTCACTTCTCCGTAAGAAACTAGAAAGGAAATTTTTTAGTAAAAATGATAAAAAGCATTTTTACACTTGTATGATCATCTTTGATCAAACAAACAAATCTGTTTACATTTTTAAAAAACCAAATGTCTAATATTCTTGCTTTTTTAATGCCACATACTGAATCAGGAAACCAGATTCTGACCATAGGCTAACCAGCAGATAGAAACATTTTTTCTGCACTGGAATTTAGCATTGTCAACTTCTACAGTAAAAACATTTTTCTGGGAAAATTCAATAAAACCAAAACATTTTTCAGTAATTTATTGATAAAGGCTTGAAGAGTTGGTGGCAGTGTTAAGTATGCCCCACCAAAACTATTTGAACACAGTACTGAACAATGCCAAAAAAAACAACTATAAATCACACCTAGATAAGAAATATATGACGGTATATATAGAATAGTATTAACTCAAACAGCACCAATAAAAATAGTTCACTTGACAAGGCTGAAAATAGTAAGTCATGACATGAGAGGGGGTTCTTGGCACAGACAGTGGCTTCTGCCTTACATGTCACTCCAAACATACACTTGTACTATGAAAAGATGGGAAATCATGTCATGCCATCATGCCATTAAGCATAAAGATTACTTAGTCTTTGCAATTTCTAGACTAGTTTATTTCAATGCAGTTGTGATTTGTATTTGCTAATAAACAGCTATTTTCCTATATCAGCTTTACGTAGCAGACTACTAATTTCCATGCCAAATATTACTGTAAATTCCTCATTTCTTCTAAATAAATTTCTCACTGATCATGCTTATATTTCATTCTTTGCTGCACTGTCCAGCACTTCCGTTGGGTTTTAGGAAGGCCTGAACTACAAGCCTACACCGATCCTAAAGTGTGCCTAAGTGTAAGTGCTGTAACAACTCTGAATACCAAGCAAGTTAAAAGGTCCTCTGGAGAAGAACTGGTACCCCCCCAGAAACATAAATGTTGAAAAACCATCAGGACTTGCTGGCTTGCTTGCCTCCAGGAGAACATCTTTTTTCAGTCTGACTAGTACTGAATTAAAAAGTGAAATTTGCTATTACATAAGTGAATACTGAATTATGGTCACCTTAAAAATACAAAACCAAATGAAAACAAACTGATCCAGGAATTTATAGGAGTGACTGAAAAGTAACCTTGTGCAATTGCCTGCATAAAAAACTGAGAGCACGAAAAGAGGTGAATTCAGCCTATAGACTGGAAATATTTCAAACAACGAGAGTCCCAAGGAACAGCACAGTATGTGATAATAACCTTGCAGCACTGCAGACATTTTCTAGGGCTTAAAATGTTTCTGTGTTCCTGTAAGTACTCATCTTCATGAAATCATATTAATGATATTCAGGCATATTTCAAGCCTATCATACCTCTGTTTACAGCTGCCACACTAGCACACACCTAGTCTTACTGCTGAAATACCCGTAATGCACAAGATAGCAAAATGCAATACTGACACTGGAAACAGGGTAAGACAGAGAATTCAACAGAACTACAGCAATCATTCCTGACTGTATAAGTAGCTGAGCCTTACTCAAGAAAATTGGCTGTTGTGCACCTCACCGAACCCAGTTCTGAATGAAGAGAAGTTGAAGACTCCGATTTCGCCCTTCTGTGTAGACACCTGTTGTTTTGAGGCAATCTATCAGAAAAACATGTTTCCAGTGCAAAAATTTTCAAATCTGACTCTCAGCCAAAGCTATTCTGCTGAGTATAAGGCAGCTGTAACTCCAGCTCTGAGTGCCCTGAAAGAAATGTGCACAAGCACATGAGAGACCCAAAATCTGATGCAACCCAAGATTATTTGACTTACTGCATGCATGTTTATAATAGGACCTCAAATTAACCAAAGCTTCTGGACAGATTTCTGCCCAGGTCTTTTGCTTGCAAGTAACCCCAAAATACCAAAAGGGGTTTTAGATCTCAAAATCCAGTTTTAAGCAGGAACATGTAACCCTTTTTGAGTACAGAAAATTAAAAATGACTCTACAAGACAGAGCATAAGTAAAAACAGTTAATAAACAAACCTCCTCCTACACTTACACTGTCTTTCCAGACAGGTCCTTTCCTTCGGGTTTGGCTTTAGTCCAACAACGCAGTGCCTTAGTCCTGTTCAGGATTACAGCCACAATTCGGTGAATGTGCTCAGGACTCCTGGCTGGGTCAGAGCAACTACAACCTCCCCAGTGGGGCTACCAGGAGCTGGCATCATGGGCACATGCCCCAAACCCACCAGGTTTTCGGGAGGGGCAGACACACCCCAGAAAACATGGATATAAGGCAGCCTCCACGTACAAAATGTTTTGGTCCTTTTTCTGTTATCCTGAGCAACAGGATATAGTGTCCAGGCACACTACAGCCTGGGATGCCCTAAGGAGCTCTGTGCAGAGATGCTCAAAGGCACAGAGCGAGCATTGAGGTGGCTGTATGGGGCTGGTTGGACCCAGATAGTTCTTGTCTTAAGCCCATTTTTAAACAAGCCAAAAATATGGCGCAATGTGAAGATGAGAAAAACACAAGGCAGTCCCCAGATGCAGCAACAGTTGAAGGCAGGAGACAAGAACGAATTGTTCCACAGTACAAAAGAAGAGAAATCAGAACATTTATCTTCACACAGTTGTCCGCTCAGGAGTTAGCACAGTGGGGAAAAACATGCAAATGCCCCTACACTCAGATGAAAACATACCTTCATTTTTCACTTAAAAGGCAGCCCGTGTCAGAATGAGAAAAATAAATGTTTAAAAAAGATAAATGAGTGATATTTTTAGTATCATTATAATAGGTGCTTAGATCAGATGCTCTTCACTGCAGAAATTAGGTGAAGATATTTCCCAAATTTATATGACTTACTTTAGTACTGCAGCAAAATTACAAAAATTATCTATATTCCTTCCAGAAGAGGACTCAAGCGTCCTTTTTTTTCCCTCCAGTTTTATGCCATTGTCTTCAAAACGGAACCTTCTCACTGAAAGCAACTGAAAACCTCCCCTTAACGTCGGTGGTTAAAGGCTGATCTGCTACTTTTGTGTAATGAATAAAAAAACTTTACTCAGAAGTATGTAACTCACAGGCAAATGATACAAAGCAGCCACAAGCAGGAGCGGAGATGGCAGTGATTCCTCCCTCTGTGCCTTCCTCTCCTACCTCAGTTACCTACCAGCCAAAAGCAGCACTCGGTATGCAGACAGCTGGTGCTAATTCCCTCCTCTGCTGGGATAATAATAACTGGGACCTTCAGACCAATCTAGTGGATGCCTGTATTCTTTGGCAAGTTAATCACACAGTGTTACTATTAACAAATTACATTTGAATATAGTAGATAATGAACACAGGTAGTGGATATTAATCTGGCAATTTGTTTTGTGTTTTAGTCCAGTGTAAGAGCTGGGTAAAGCTGAGAGGCAGATAAGTCAATCAGATCATGAAGAGAATCCCACAAGAAAACTGCCCTTCTGTTATCGAAAGGGCAGTTTTTCGACAGGGTATTGCTATTTCTTTAGCTTGTCTCCCACACTGCAAGGTGGCTGAGTTAGCGATTAACCACTGTGGGCACTGTGATATATAAAGCAATTAAGAAAGCGACACACCATTCCATTAGAAGAGAGAGGAAGAATGAAGTGAATGAATGGTGGCAAATGATGGACGTACCAAAGAGGTCAGACAAGCAGGATAAAATGTCAAGACGCAGCTGAATTTAAATGCAAGTGTCATTTGATAGGAAGCTGTCAGACCTCCCTGAATGTGCCTTACAGTGATGAGGGATCTTCAACCACTTAGTGGATGCATTTCTCAGGATACAGTATCTCATCAGAGAGGATGTTTAGAACTGGAATGCACTGATCTCTACAACTGCCTGTTTATACTTTGATGGAGACAAAAATATTGATACTTTTCAGTGAACACAGTGAAGTAAGAGTAAAAAGCAGAAATCCATATTAAGGGTACCTGTGCAAAATCTGCCGCAAGCCGCATCTTCCCGCCTTCACCAAGGGGCCTTATTAGACTGGCATTGCGAATGAAAAGTTCAATTGCTCTTTGAGCCATGGCTTCAGTGTTATCAAAGACAAAGTCAAAACACTCAAAATGTCTGAAGTAGTCGTTCATGACTCTTGCTATAAAACCCTGTAGTTCTTTCATGTACAAAGAACAAGGGACCTCTGGTTTTCCTGAGCTGGATAATGATCTGAAAAAGAAGAAAAGAAAAAAGAAATGGGGACAGATAAATTCATATTTAAAACACAACCAAAAACTATTGGATTCTTTTTAATTTTTTTCCTACCCCACAAAGTCATGGCATGAATTGTAGAGTCTCATTTCTACTCAGAATAAAGAGCGTGCAGCGCTCTCTGAAACTGTAGTCAAAAAATATCTCTTTATCAGCCATTCCCATCCTAACAAGATAAAGGAAATCACCCCACTCCTACCCACCTCACAGAGCCTCCACCACTTTGGAGCCTAAACCTCAAATCCAGCCCCTAAATTTAAATGTTCCGGTTATTGATTTGCAACTCTAATAATGGATCAGAAAATACAAGCACATGTCACAGGGTTACTAGTTTAGCCTATCCCAAACCTGTTCTCTGTATAGAATTAGTTTCCTAGATTCCTCTAAACCCAGGATTATAAAGTCAATCTAAAGTCAAATCACAGAAGCAGCACAGAAGCTACAGGACACACAAATCAATCACCTTTCTCTTCCTTTGAATCACAGTCACGTAAAAGCTCTTCCAAACTCAGGAACCTGAGTATACAGGCTATTTAACAAAACTTAGCCTTTGGCTGGAATCAGTTTATCCACTAGAGAGATACTTTGCTAGCGGTGGCAAAAGAAAGATGGAGAGGGTAAAATATTGTTTAAAAAAAAAAAAGTCAAAAATTTAAACACCTCTGAAAATATACTATTTTCAGTGAACTTCCAGGACGGAAAACAGGACATCTGATGATGATATAAGCAATGTCAGAACAGAGATAACAGCCAGAGTAATGCTCAGGAAGTCTCAATTACAGATAGGACTCAAGATCTTTGCAAATAAAGAATACTGGAAATTTTAATTAAAATACTATGGGAAAATAACATATTACACTAAATTTGAACTTTCAATAAAAAAGATTTTTTGCACCATTTCATATTCAGTAACACTTTAGAAAAATTTCTATGTAATTTTGAATCAGAGGTTATAAGCAACCAGAATATTGATGGTTCTGAAGACTGTTCACAAAAAATAAGTTCCGAAAGCAAAAGGTTTTTTTAAGCACAAAAATAGCCTCTGCTTGGCTTTATTTTTCTATTTAAAATTAATTTTACACAACAGATATGAAAAGAAAAAGGGGGGGGGGGAAGAAGACAGATGCTACCTGATTAATTTTTTTCAGTAGATAGGTGTACTTCTGCTTTCTGTGTTCATTGACCATAAAGCATTGCCTTCTCCTCAACAAACAAGTGCTCTTGCTCCAAGGACATTGTGGCAATAACAATCTATTATGCATATGCAGAACGTCTTACTAAAGCAACGGTAAATTTAAAAAATATTTCTAGTTACCCAGAAAAGTCTTCCTGGTGCATAGTGATGATAATAGCTTCTACTGAATCCCCTACAGAGTTCAGTAATGGTTGAACAGCACTACCCATTAGATCATGGACTGTCTGAAATAGAATAAGAAAAAGGCAGAAGTAAGGAAACAGCAACTAGAAGCATTTGCATTTTGACACCTCAAAAATACCTCGACAGTTAGTTCATTTCAACAGTGCTTTTTATTATTCTGCATTAGAAACTGCTAAATAGAAGGACAAATGCCTAAGATAATATTTCTCTTTAATTGATTTTACCAGTAAATACGGAAGTAAGGCTGTTTACTACTACTATGTAAAGCCTTCCTTCAAAAAGGTGCATAACAATCTGGCATTCCTGGTTTGTAAAAGTACACGTTTTGGTGCACACACTTCGTTCAGCTGTTCATTCCCCAGCCACGCAACTGCCCTTCATTCCTCTGCACACAACCCCTCCCAGATTAGTGCACAGCAGGACGGATGTGGATAGCTGTCATCCGCAGAGGGCTGCACGGCCATCCGCATTGCCCCTCAGAAAAGCACCAGGTAGCGTAAAAATCATAATTTCATGTGTCTGTCGGGGGGTAAGGGGGTGATGAAGGATCCAGATATTACTGTGTGATTGCTGCAGAGACAGACATTTCTTTTCACAGTCAGATGACGTCTGGGTTCCGACCATTATGAAAATATTCTTGAATACAAACGCTACTCAAGCAGCGATTTGGCACATGCAACACATATGTAGCTGCAGATACCACAAAATATAAATTTCAGAATATTTGTATACCTCTGACTGACATATACTGACACAAAATAATACCTGGGAAAATAAGTGCACATTTTAAGTGTAGCAAACAAAGCAAAGCTCAGCCCTATCCCTGCAGCATATGGACATTCAATTACCTTTAAGGCAGTTGTGACTGTTTGCTCAGCAGCTGCTGGAAATGAGCTCTGATTGGTAATGACCTAAAAATTTTAAAGTAATTGTTAATAGTCAACATTCAACAAATTGTTACAATCCATAGTATTTAATTTAATTTAAAAACATACTGAGTTATCCTTAGTAATGAGTGGTTTACATAGGTATAGACCACTATCACGTGTTTTATACAGACAGAATTTTCAATGCACCAGTATCAGTCCTTTGCTCTCAAATTTCCTATGGACTCTGCTTCTGCCTTGGCAAAGAAATGATTCAGTTGAGTTCAACTGAAATGTAGCTGAAGGGTTAACAGAATCAGAACAAAACTAAGTGGTGTATTCTCCCACTGCTAAGTATAGAATTTACAGGGAACTATACAAGCAGCTTTATGGCAAATATTTGAAAGAATGGTTGCTCTTTCTCAGTATTATGATGATTATAACACTACATGTTAAATAGCTTTTGTGCACAGCTAAGCAATATCAGAACTGAAAGTCAAGGAATGATCTGAAGGAATAGTCTACCAATTTTTTTAGAGTTATGAACATGCTATACAATAGTATTTTTAAGTCAGATAAGTACTGAACTCAAAGACTGAATCATATCAGATCTCCCTCCAACACTAAGGCACATGAGGTTCATTACTAAACACATCAGAGAAAGCAGACTTAAAAGTTTATCTACCATCTGTTTGCAAAATCCAAGCAAATTTTATAGGCTTTTTAGCATTTTTTAACATTCTTTAAACATATCCACAGTCAGGAGTACTCATGATCTTTTTTCTAATCAGGCTAGGATTTAAACATGATTAACTACAACTACCACTATATCTGTTTTAATTTACAGAGACTGTGTAACCATTGGCATCACTAAGCCAGTAAATTGGAATTATTCATAACTGTGCTTAGTCCTGAAAACATTTCCAGCCCAGACTTTGGTCACAGCAATAATGCATGGAGATATTTGTGAGGTGCTGCTTTTCTTGATTTCACCCTTTGCTTCCCCTTTTCAGTTTGGCCACACTCGTGGGAAAGCCGTGAGGATCTTCTGAGAAATAAGCTTGGGCTGGGACAGATGCAGACAAGGGCTATCCGGCTGACCGGTACAAAGGCAGAGCTTACTTGGTAAGAAAAAACAGAAAGAGTTCAATTGTTTAGGCTCACAAAACAACAGCTGTGAGATGTGATTATTCTCTATAAACACGTATTTCACCCCTCTTCTAATATTGACAATTTGTCACATAGCGGTGCTTACAAGCAGCAACCAAGTCTCAAAGAGAGAAATGCATAGCAAGGTGCAGCTCTTAACCCAAAATTGGGCTGTATTTGTCAGAGTTCTCATCAGCTAATGGGAGAACACGCATACGACAGAGCGAAGAAGTTAACATTATGGCAAGAAGAGAAATACCAAAGGAAGCCTACCTTCAGAACCGACTGGTGCAGTTTGTATAGTGAATTAACTACAGCCACGTTCCTCCTCTGTCCCTCTGTGAGTGGTCCAATCACCTGACTGGCATCTCCTTGAGTAGACAGCTGCAGTGATTGCAGAAATTGTTAATCCAGTACCAACTCTTTAAACACTGCATCACCACAAAATTATAGTTAACTAAACTTAGACCACAGCAGAAAGCCATAGGTCTTCAGTACCAATGTTCCTCCATTTAACTCGTCTTGATTCATATGATTTTCACCTCTAGATAATACAAACTGAACAACAAGAACAGGAACCGTGAAAGACTGCTGTCTCAACTCCCAAACCACAGCATTCAGGCCCAGATCTCTTGGAGATACCTAGTCCCCGCATAACATCAACTTCATAATCTAAGAGGTGAAGTCACCTACCCGAGGATGCAGTATAAACTAGCAGCAGCAGAACTGAAAAGGGTATGCTTTTCTGTGTACCCTCAGTCCTTACTTCTGACAACCATTCAAGCCTCTCCTTAAAAATGCTGTTTCTTCAAATAGGTGGCTTACAGCTTTGTGTGTTTGCCATATTAGTGGCTTGTAAATGAACAGGAAAATAGAACTGCAAGGACCAAAACTGCTAGTCCTGTCATTAAAGAGAGTTCTATCCATGAATCTTTTAGCAAAAATAAAAATAAGTTTCTTCATATTTAAACTCCACAAAGCATGCTTTTCTTTTTATCATTACCACAGAAATCAAAGTTGATACATAAATAGCAATTAACTAAAGAACAGTCCCATAAGGATACCACAGCACATGTTTATAATTTAAAATAAAATAAATTGTAATTGGGAAACAAATGGAAATTTTCTTGTGCACTGAAAGCTGCAGAAATACAAAGGATTGACAAAAGGCTATGTGAATTCTAGAGGAATTACATCTAAATATTACAGCAAGAATAGCTATTAATAGAAGGCTTTACTGAGATATAATTATCTGACTAGTTATCTATGTTTCAGGATACAAAATTATCCTCCAGGAAACTCCTGGAAGATGCCTAGCTCCAAAAGTCTCTCAGTAAAAATATATTCAACTTACTGAACAAGTCATCAAGAGACTTTATGAAGTGTGTCTTTAAACACAGTTGTAGTCCTACCGAAAGCTCCTAAACTAAAACTGAATATACAGTAACAATTGTTTAAGAACAGAAGAAACAAATATAACATGAAAATTTTTAAGTTATGGGAAACAGTGAATCTTTACTAGTGAAAGACTATTCCTGTAATTCCCATAGCTTCCACTCAGCATAAACACGGACAGCATACAAGCAAAGTAATCCAGTATTTGCCAGCACTGCTAGCAATGAAGTTTTTTACAAGTTATTGCAAGTACACAGGAACTCAAGCTTATTCACAGCACTATGGTGACAGTATCAGTTCATTTCCCGTTCTTCAAATTTAGGGATTATTTCAGGATAAATAGGTTTCTGAGGCCTTTGCAGAGGGAAAAATCTTTTCCAGCATATCTTCAATTATTTGATATCAGAATGCATCTTTAGACTAGCTGCCAAATATATCATCTCAGCATCTTCATGCCTTCCTGATGAGAACAGCCATGTGAGCTATGTACACCTCTGTTTCCTTCCTGGTATTTCTATTTGACAGACCCAACTGGTTTTTAAGAATTCTGCTTCTCATGTTTACAGCTTCAAAGATTAGTAACAAAACAGCTGTGCAGAGAAACACCCTGTCCACCCAGCTGATTACCCTCCTAGACCCCAGTGACCTTTCTTCCACACCTTTTTTAAGCACTGTACAGACTATTCAATTTTTTTTTTGCACATTTACAAGTATTTAGCATAAAAGACACTACTAAGACAGTAAAATTTTACATCCTAGTCACTTAAATTTCAGTTCCTCAGTCTCCTATAAAGGTTTCACAACTTCTTTTTCTTAGACATTATCAATTCGTTAGAATGTGTCTCTTCTGCTGGTGAAAAAGCTTGAGTGATAAGTACAACCAGTAAGGAGTACAAACATAACCCTTCTGCAGCAACAAGCAACTCTTATCAACAAGCAATAGTGCACAACAGCTTCACAGGCAAAGTCTAAAAATGCCCGAAAAGCAACCAATCTTTCTAAAATTGTTTACCATATTAAATTCCCTTAAATTAATCAACGTGAACTCTGATAGCTAGATGTGTTGATCTGTTGTGTATCTTAAAATAAAAATCACTGGTCTAAAACAATCAGGCTTGGAAAACTCAGCTCTTGTATCTAGCAGTAGGAACTGGGCAGGCCAGGGCTCCCTAGGACCACTTCTCCTGAAGGTGTGCCATGGGAACACCTGGCACCTACATGGGTAGGTGCACCCCACCATCGTGGGAACACCTGGCACCTACATGGGTAGGTGTGCCCCACCATCTACAGCAGAAGTCTCAGGTAGTTGTTCCCATCTCTTGCTGGCACCACAATGATTTCTGTGACCTTGCCTTGAGGCAAGAAGGTTCTGCACCAACTCTGTCCAACATGGTTCATGTACATACACTTTGTCACTGGCATGTATCTGGATTTCAGGTAGCTTGTCATTATTCCAATATTCCAATGCCTCAGACTGAATTCTTGACACCTCTAATATCCACTGTACAATCATGCATCCAGGCAGGAAAATGCCATCATTGTGACTCCCTGGTTCCAACAAACCACGCTTATGGCCCATTTGCTTTTGAAAAAATCATTCCTCAATTTATTTTTCCTAATACCAGGTTTTATCAATGAGTCACATTCATCACTCTCATTTATATAGCATGTACTTTTGAAGTTCTGTGCTGGACACAGCTTATGTATTTAAGCCCAGTGGTAATGTAACTCTTCCTCTGTTATCTGCCCACTGGGGATTGAACCGTGTAAATAGGTTAAGTCAAATAAGTGTGAAGCCTAGCCACATCAACTCCCCTGAAAGACACAGTCCAAGGGCCTTCTTTTTGGTAAGGGCACTAGAGACAAAATCTGATGCCTTTTTAATCAGTTACATTTATCTAGAAATGCAGAAGGCCAGGAAGGTGAATTTATGCTAAGCAGAAATAGGGAGGACAGAAGGGGTGACTTCATCCCAAATCAGAATCTATTTTGGGAAACAACTAAAAGTCAAAGCGCAGCTGAAGGACCAGATCCCATCTCCAGGGAACCATCAGTCACCCTGGGAGTTAGTCTGGCTTGAGCCTGCTAGCTGAAAAGAAAACAGAGGAAAAGAAATCATGCTGAAGCCAGGCCTGAGTGAGTAGTAACAACGAGGACTGCAACTGTTCCACTTTTCTGTATCTGTCTTTAAGTACAGCAATTGATTTCTTATGCTCTTCACTTCAGCTGGGTAAACTCTTTCTTTTACCTCAAAGCCTGTCTACTATTTACAGCAATTTCATGGGCACTAGCAAAGCACAGGCACCCCATTCGCCAGCAAGTGGCAATTCTACAATAGGTGACACGTCAGTATGAGCCTCCTTTGCCAACATGAGCTACCAGCACACTGGCAACATGAGATGCTAGTGAGGAAGAGAGGAGTGAGGCAGAGAAGTCTCCCACCAGTGAATACGAGCCAGGACTTTTGTATCAGGCACTAGGAAAAGGGCTGTGTCTTGTGGTACCCTCAAGAACGTGAACATGAGCTTCTGTCCCATGTGGCATTTCAAGAAAACTCAAAGGGCAGCTGTTAAAATAAAATGAGAAAGAAACACTGGAAGTACTGCCTCTGTGACGTGTACATGAGGACATGAGGACGAAGGTAGGAGGTTGAAATTTGCAGGTTCAATCCAGTATCTGACTAGCTGGAGGGAGCTGCCTAGAAGACTTTTTTTTTTTTTTTTAAATCTAATTCAACAGTATCTGAGGACTAAGTAGTAGATGGTGTCGTTTATTGAACCAAAAAGGACACTTGTAGAAGCTGATACACAAAAAATGTGTCATGAAGAGGAACAAGCTGACTGAACACCATCTGACTTGCTTCAGCCTGACATGGTCAAGAAACTGTAAGCCATGACTGGTACTGTGCTCTCATCAAATTCACAAGTCCTTCTAGAAAATAGTTTCTTATAGTTTGTATCCTTCAGTACACTAACGTGATTACACTGCTTCACCTGCAGAGATTGCAGGTGCCTCGTATCGGGTCAGTAAGTTGCCCAATGCAGAAAATTTCAGGAATGATTCACCTGACCACATGCAGGAAACCACAATCACAGAATCATAGAATGCTTTGGGTTGGAAGGGACCTTTAGAGGTCATCCAGCCCAACCCCCCTGCAGTGAGCAGGGACAGCTTTAACCACATCAGGTTGCTCAGAGCCCCATCCAACCTGACCTGGGATGTTGCCAGGGAAGCACTTCTATGGAATAATTCATCTAGCCTATTTTAGAGACTCTGCTTTAGGGAGAATAAATGCACCCTCTATGCAACTATTTCCCCCCACTAACTATAAAGGGAATCTAAAGCAGGACCGCAGACACATACAGGTAGCTATACTGCCTGAAGTCATGTCAGATGAATTCCCACCCTATACATGTATTTGCACCCCTTTGCATAGACCCGCTTTGGAAAATGTCTTGGAAATAACTAGACCAAGTGTTCTGGATTTTACACTTTTCTATGTTTAATACCTAAGAACAGACGTGTAATTTGACAGCATGGATTTGATCTCATACGTTGAGATGTGCTATGATAAGATTGCTTTGCGTTTAAATTCTTGTTTTCACCATGAAGCAATGAATGTAGAATTTAGATTAGGACATGAATCAAATCATCAGTTCTCCCTTGGGTTATAAAAAAATGCTAACTGAGTTTGTCTTTTTCTTGTAGAAAAGCTCAGACTATTGATACATCTTTTCCTATAATTTGTTTAGTGTTTCAAAGTGACTAACTTCCCCTCTTTCAACAGGTGGCAGCTCAGAAGAGACACTGATTTGTGAGCTGGTTTGCTACCATTCCCTTCACAGACTAAACATTTTGTGAAAAAGCTCAGTTTCACACTAAGTAACTAAGATCTCATGTGCATCCTTACTGACAGTTTTGGAAAACTCCATTTATTTGATTTCTCTACTCTAAAACAGCCTCAGCAAACCCACTCTCTAAAGAGCAGAAAACAGCATCATAATTTAGGAGTACAGAGAAGATCTTAAGTCAAAATAAGACGAAAGTAGTGCCTCCCAACAAAGCATTTGATCTAATTCTAGGATCATGAGACTAATGCGTTTTGATAGCACAGGTTGAACTCCAATTGTCAAGCTGACATTTTCAAGAATAAATACATTCCTAACAGAGGCAGCTGATGTGGCCATACCTCTGGCAGAAAGCAATCAATCCATCTGGTACTTGGCCTCCTGCCTGATCATAACAACTTGTTATAAAGCACAGAATTCATTTACAGAGTTTCTGAGTCGATAGGGCTTGGCCTTGGGATTTCTCCCATAAGCTAGAAATAATTGGGATGATTTACTATTAGGTTTAATGTTTTCCATACGGCAGAAGGAGGCTTTTACAATCTCTCCACCTAAGAAACACGTTAGTTTACTAGAATCAGTTTGCTACTTTTTGTAAAAATATGCCACCACTTAGCAGAAAAATACCTAACAATCTGAACTCCACTAATTATGCCACCTAATATATTAGCTACTTAGAGGGCAATTTGCAAAAAGAAGAGACATAATCTAGAGGTGCAAAGGGTAGAATTTGAGTGAATGTGTCAGGGCAAATAAGGTCATTGACTGATGAGGATAAATTAAAATTAATGTTCTGCTTTAAAAAAAAAATCAACTAAAATTTAAGCATAAATCATAAATAAGAATTTATGTTCTTTGAACGACTTCTGTTTTTTCAAAGAAGAAATATTTCAAGACATGAATAAAGGAATAAGCTGTGAGTTCAGGCAATAAATTAAAATGTACATAAAAATATTTATATTGCACTCTCAGGATATTCTTGTAACTTCCAAAACATTTTTTTTTTTTTTTTAAGCTTCCTGAGAAAAATGAAGATTTTATGTTCTAGGAATATAAAAAAGGAGCTCTACGGTAAAGGCATCAAAATCTTACAGAAAACACAGTTATTATTTTGGGAAGAAAAATTTGAAGGGACTCTTAAGTTCTTGACCAAGAAAAAAGACCGAACATCATGCTCATACTATTCATGCTAGAACAACAGCAATCATCAAACTGTTCCCTCAGGGGTATTTCTGGTTTGGTTTTTTTTTTTTTCTTCCTTAATATTTTCAAAAGCAGAAGAAATGGAAGGAAAACAGCAAATGGTCTTTCTGTAACAGAAAAGACAGGATTTATCTCTAAGTCTTTGAATCATCTCAGAAGAAAAGCACTGTACAAATAATCAAAAGTGAGTAATGGTTCATGGTCCTTAAATAATGAGATGCTTTAAAACAACTCCACTATCAGAGAGCACCTAAAACCAGTTCCTTTAAGGAATCTCAGAGAATCCTAAACCTGAAGCACTTGGAATCATTTCTCAACTTCTGAAAATTACGTCTGTTATATTTGACATTTTTTCAGACTCAGGTTTACCCAGCTAGCCCAAGTCTGAGGAGGATTTCAAGGACAATGTGTGTTGATCCTGATACCTCTGACTGTAACAGTTTACTGAATTTTTCATGCTTGCCAAATTAATGACTGAATGATTAATCATATTTTATATGTCATCCCAATAGCTGTTGGTCCCAACCAACTACTGAGAATGCATCTCTAGAAGAGCAGACATCCATCCCCAAGACTCGTGAGACGGGTCCAACATGATGCGGTGATATTCACCTACACACAAAAAATATAATCAACTTATCTAATTGTCATCTGCCTTTTTTGGTATCAAGTCCAGGTGTTAATTGAGATTAGAGTAATTCTACCCTGCAGAAGGTTTTAAATGAGCTTTACATTGTCCAACTCTCATTAGAGTTGTTCCAAAATTGCAAAATTCAAAAGCCTTTACCATATCCACATACATTTAACTGAATCAATTTCTGAATAATAGGATTTAATTTGGTATGAAATAACTTAAGAGTGCACTGTAACAAAATACTGTAAGGATTGTGCAATCTTGCTCTTTTTCTACCTGTTAGCAAAATTACATGCTAGATCTAGAGAAGTCTTTTAACCACTCTCCCAGCAAGATAAATTAAAGTACAGAGTACTCTCAAAGCCAGCCTTTTATGCTTGGATGACTTTTTCTGGAGTTTAGCCAGTATCTCTTAAAAAAAAAAAAAAAAATCACACATTTGTTAGGTGAGTCACGATCTAACCAGCAAAAGACAACATGAGAATGAAGAAAATGTTTCATGAAGTTATTTTTTAATGCAACTTTCTCCTCTAGATTTTTAATTCCATTTTTAAAAGTTTAAATGCTTTTTTAAGTGACTTATCAGCAAGACATTTCTAAGTATGCTCTGGCCAATATAAGTAGCTTCCTAATGACTGTTTTAACAAAACCCTTCTGATCTTTCCATCAAAAAAAAAAAAATTGCAAAACCTTAGCTGACTTCTGATTATTTTTAAATTAGACCTACTGCCATCTTTACCTTTTATTACTGTACAGTGAAACAGTAATTATTCTGAAATTATTTTAGTATATAATAGCCTCCCACATACTCTATTTAAACAACTATTAATGAATTACTTTAATGTGCCAAATATTGAATTCATATTTTTGGGTTCTCTCATTTAAATAGCATAGATACAAGTTTTTCAATGACAGTAACACCATGTCTTCAAGGTACTGGTATAATACAATTAATTCATGTATCTCAAAAAGAAGCGGGGAAAATATAATCTTTCACATTACTTACACCATTGTAACTGACCCATTATTTACAGAAAACCTTTCCCGAAGTGTCACTTCACTAATGTTCTTGACGATTTGTGAGCTTAATACATCTCATACTTCCATCCGAAGTTCACAATACTCGACATTTAGACAGGAGGACTAGATACATTTCCCTGGAACTGTCAGACAAATCTCATTGTTGGAATATGTCCTGAATAGTGATTCACCCACAAATGAAAGCTTACAATTCAATATAACACCATCTAATATGAGACACAGATTAATTCTTCTAAGATCACATAATAAAAAAAGCAATCAGAAATTCACTTTATGTCATTACAATGAAAATTCATCATGTTTTTCAATTCAAAACCATCACAGGCCTCGAATTTGCTGGAGTTTAAATCTGGTGCCAAAATTCCAGTGCATGAACAGTATTTTCCCTTCACTGGAAGAATGTGATTCCAGGAAATCTTTTCTCTCTCCCTCTCCACCCTGTTCTCCCCTACTTTGTTGAATTATTCAGCTAGTTAAATTTAGCTATGTCAGATAAGGGGATAGGTGGACAAAAAAACCAACAACACAGATACCCAAAACCACAGTTATGTCAGTACGTATCAATAAACATCCTAACAGAGATGCAGCTCACATCCGTTTTCTTGCTGCTGTAGCATATTTGATTTGGGGAACTTGTATAAATTAAATGAGCAAAACCAGTGTTTTTAGCTGGTGTAAGGTACATGTCTCCTTAGGAATATATATGACTGAAGACAACCCAACAAATGCTTTTCTCCATAAATGAGGTCTATTTTTTTCATTTCCCTAATAAGAAACCAGACTTATAACCCTCCTAGATCAACATCTTTCTTTGCTGCAACACGTTACGGATATTTTTCCTTGCTACTAGGCAGGCAGGGGCACAATCAACGGAGAACTTGTTTAGTCCAGCCCCTCTCTGCCTTTTCCTAGTCAACCACTAAATATAGACTGAAAGGTTCAGAAAAAATTCCGATCTCAATGAATACTCAGAGAAAACTAAGAACTGATCCTTCTCATCCAACTGTTTTATCATTGCAATATTTTAACTTTTAAATCCCATCTTCCTTTGCATTTCTGCTTCTCTTAACAATTTCACTGATTGAGCCAAGACGTTCCAACATAGTCTCTGGATCAGTAATAATACGCTTAGCCTTTCAGATTCTGGACAAAAATAGGCCATTCATATTGCTTATCATCTAAATAACGCACTGAAAACAGCTTATTTAAATCTTCATTTCCTTGATCAAGCATGACAGACTCTTTTTCTTCCACAAATGACATTACAAAAATTCTTTGTAAAGACGCTGTCTCTTTCTCAGCTCAGAGTTTAAGCTGAATTAATTGTTTTTCTATTCCACCTGGCATTCTAGCATTTTCTTTCCTCATTCTCTTTATTGGAACAAGGTTTACAAACCAAGGAGAAGCATTATTAAATTAGAAGTTGTTTTTAAACAGTAAATATATAAACCAAGATCAGAGCACATTTAACTGTAATCTCAGGAAGAGAGATCCTGGAAGATCTCCGAAGTCATGGCATGATAGAATTACGCTTTCAAAACTACAACAGAAGCCTATTTCCTATTGACTATCATGTATCACGTGCACCATAAACCCACAAAGAAAGAAATCATGAAAAAAATCAAGACTCATCTGCCACAATATCACAAATAGTTATGATGATGGGATGGATATGCAGAAAGTTGAGATCTATTTTAAACCTCAGTAATTACAAACTAGTTTTTAAAAATTCTCAAAGGAAAGGATCAGCTTTTTTGCAGAAAATTTGAAAGACAAAAATAAATTTTCTAGAGTGGTGTGAGAAGAATATGGTCTGTTTTCTCACAGTCTGCCTCTTTAAACTCAAAAAATTTCCCAAATAATCTACTACAACCCATTCTAAATGGCTAGCTAGTGGACCAGAGATATTTAATAGGGAGATATTAATTCTGAATATCCACTGAAAGTGGAAAATTGAGAGGATCATTATGGGTAACTGCAAAAGATTAAGCCACCCGAGCAGCATTGAAGAACACAACAGTAGCTGAGGATGTAAGTAAAGCAGAATTTGGAATCTTGCACCTGCAAATCACAAGTTCAAATATAAACTGGATTGAAGGACGATGAGAGATAAATTGTTTGTCTCAGTTTCAGTCCTAGTGGAAAGTGGACATTTATTAAAATCTTTGTAATGTGTATCACTGACTGACAATCTTATCTGAAGCCTCAGGAAGGAGACCTGTGATTGAAAAGGTCTGAGAAGAGAAATTCATCTTTAAGAATGATTCCTATAGAGTAGAGACAGAGCACAATGGCAGGATAATGCAGTGAGCCATACAAGTTTTGTGGGCAATACTAAAAATAAGAACAACTGCAGCAGAGCTGACTTTCCATTATATGTATTTTGATGCTAATCTTATGTAATGCATTTGGTGCTGATCAGCATTACAAAGATCAGTGCTCTAAAAATATCTGAACATGACAGATAGATAGATGCTCCTCAGCCTATATCTCCATCCCTTACATTCACTAAAAATAGAATATTAAATTACAGAAGGGGTTGGTTGCACTGGTATCCAAAAAGGTGTCATCTGAGTTGGCTCAAAGAAGTATTTGGCTACGTGAAGAAAGTGTTGAACTCCTGAAAAGAGTTAATATCCAAGAGTTTTCTTGCACCCATCCAGCAGTATTTGGAGTTTCCAACTAGCCACAATGCCACAGACAACTGTGCCCTTTTAAAGGACTAAAACTCTGGTAGAAACACCAAATGCTATTTGACAATACGTCAAGTATGGCTGACAAGCATTACAGAGAGAAAAACATGTTTAGGAAAGCATCTTTTGAAGCTCTGGCAATCTAAGAAAATCTTAAGACCAAAAGCAATGTTACTATAGAAGAAATCAGCATCTCCTAACTTTTGCCTTAGAGATTTATTTACATCAGAAGTAAGAAAGTATGAATTCCAGATGCAAGAAAAAAATTACCCCCATCTGTCAGCATTTCAAGCTTCCTCTCAAACAGATTTTGCATGTCGTTCTCATTCAGTCTCATTCACATATTGGCTACACCCATAGCAGTAAATTAAGCACTGCCAGGCGAGGTTCCTGGATCTGGCACGTGATCATCTGTACTGCTAAACTGTCAGGACAGTCACTGGCAAGTTTTTGGCCCCGGCCAACAACTACTCTCCCAGATAATCTCTAGCCGTGGCTCAGGAGAGGCAGTACTGCAGAGACTATCCCCAAAAGGGCAGTGGCAGGCAGCCATGTGCTTTGGGGAAGGGGGGCCCTTACCAGCCGCGAGGCAGGCTGTCCTGCCCCGGCTGGCCGCAGTGCCCAACGTTCCCAAGCACCTCTTGCTGACTTGCACGGACGTCGCTGTTACGTTCCGTGTTGGAGACTGAGAGAGTTCACAGCTACGATGGCAAATTAAGTCCTGAGTGTCAGTCATAAACCTTAACTGACGTTGTACTCTCAACTGAGAGAGGCAGACTTTAACATAAGCGTCAGGGTGACAGCGTGGAGCAATTTAATACACAGCCTTTCTGCAGCAAAAACAAACACGTTTTGCTGATCCTTGAAGTGAGGCCAACACTGATCAGAACAAGCCTCAATGATACAAATTTGCCTTCAAACAGATGAGACCAAGCTCATTTACTTACTTACATTTACTGTTCTGAGGACAGTTAAATGTTTTTCTTTCCACACCCATGCTCTGTTTTAAAAGCAAATCCAGACCATCTGGGGACAAGCAGTGAGTGATCGGGATATATCAGCGTTTGACTCTGAAGGAGGGGTTGAAACAACAATGAATTGTTACATTTTTCTACTTCTTATGCTCTTTTTTGGTATTGACTTTCTTAAACAACAATGCGCTAAAAACATCTGTCATCAAGTACATGTTACTCATCATTATGACAGATAATAATACTTTACAATAACACAGTCCCAGTTACAGTATTTAGTACCGGATAATTGAAAAGCAGAGCTCAGTAAACCCTCAGAACACATAAAGTTTAGAAATAAAGTATATTAGTTTTAATCATAGAATTTTTATGTCAGAGTCACTTTAAATTTAAACAGTAATCCAATTAAACATTCAGAATTGTTTTACAACATCTGAAATCCAGTTTCACCATTGCATTGAAAAACAACATCAGGCTAAATCAAAGCTTCCCAGTTACTTCCCAAGAACCTTTTTGTACTTGGCTGAGTACCCGCATATTACTGCTCATATTACTGCTCTAGTACTCTGCGACTGGTGCATGTTCTAAAGCCATGTATAACATTGCATAACTCAGATATTTACTTAAGTAAATCTAAATAAATCTCAATATACTACCGAGATCCAGGATAGTGAGAAAGAGGCTGCCTACTCCCTATCAGATATCAGCTGATGCTGATTTTTCCCTCAAAACAACCTAGAATCGAAAAATCTCATTCACCAAAGAAAATCCATACAAATTTCTTTGTGTCCCAAGTGTACAGTGGTCCATTGCTTTTGGGATCAGAATGGCAAGTTCTCTCTCATTTTGCCTTTTGGCATGTCGGGTACCAGAGGTCTTCAATATGTGAATCAACGTCCTGCCCTTTGAGGGTATGGGACAACTATTCTTGGTGCAGGGACTCTGATTTTTGAGGCACTTCTATCTTCTCTTTGATCTTTAATCTCAAAATCCCCTTCTATTACTGGGTCTTTAGCATTTTAGCTTTGAAATATATAAAATACACCAAGTGTCACCTTATGTTTTCTTAAGAAGGTCAGGGAAGAATTCCTCAAAACACCAGGAAGGACTGTGCTCTCTGCTTAAAATTTTCCAAGCGGCTTATACTAGGCAAACCTGATAATCAGAAAATCCCACAACCATTACCCAGGGTAAAATCCTGATGAGAAGCCAAGCCTCTACCATGAGCTGTGGGCAAAGGACAGATTAGTAGCTCTCCCAGAGCACTGCCCACAGCCTGTATGTCGGGCCTCCACCTCATTCATCAACTTTTGTAAGATGTATGACACAAGTCCAACCACATTTAGTTAAGGGAATAAAAAAATGATTCAAATTCTCTATTTCCTTCCTCCCTCATTACACCCACTCTCCTTCTCCATCTTCTGTGTGCTTCCTCTTAATGATTGCTTACAAGTCTGACAGTGGGAAAGATCTCCATTATATCATCTGCCTGCAGCCCCTTGTCTGTTGGAAAGATCCCTTTTTTTAGACAAACTTTTCTGAAACATATTACTCCATCAAATACAATATTCCATATTTAGGAACCTCTCCAATTATAGGCAACCACAGCTCCCACTGATTTTAGCCTTATCTACCCTAACCTTAGGATAAATCTGCCTAGTGTAATATGGCCATGCAGATTCTTGCTTTGCCTGTACTTCAAGCAGACATGAACTTGCTCTGCTTGTGCTCCAGGCTGAATGAGCGTGTTGTGCTCAGCAAGGTGCCAAGGCTAAGCTGGTCACCCTGGCTTGGAGTGGAGCTAAAATGTGCCCCCACCATCTGGGAGCACAGCAGGGTGAGTTTGTGTTTGCCTAAGTTAAAGAAGCATACCATTACATATCCACATATATTTTAAGGTAGTTTGATCCACCACAAGTTGCCAGCATAATCGCCCCCACCAGCTCTGAAAAGCAAGTGGGCAACCTGATTTTTACAATCCTGCCTCTGCAAATTACTCTTTGCTTGTTTATTGGCCAAAAGATACCAGGCCACTTTGTCTCTGACAGTGATGCCTTATGGTGGGGGGAGGCAGCAAGACAGCCTCCACAAGGCAAGACAGGAAGGTCTGCTGTGGGACTCTGATTGCAATTAATAAAGATAGTCTGACAAGAGGACTGTGACTCTAGGGAGGAAACTAGTAGAGGTCTCCAGGTTCAAAAAGTAGGAGAATCACCTCTTCACCAAACAACTGCATTTTCATGTTCACAGCACAACACATTTCATCTATGTGCACTTGGTGGGTGTGTTAGTGTATTTCAATCCACCCACATGCCAAGCTGAACAGAAATAGCACAAAAGTAAGAGAACATACAGTACTTACATTTCTACTCACAATATATGAGGTAACTGAAATCATCACTCTAAAAGCAGAAAGAATGCCACAAAAACCCCAACAATAAATATTGTTTGAAATAGTCCTGTGCTGGGAAGGGAACAGACTAGATGACCATCTTCAATCTCTATAAGGACAATAGATCTTGCAATTTATTTTTCTGCTTGTTGGCAAAAGTACACATCTTGTAAACTTTCAGAGCTTTTAACCCTCAATGTTTCATGACTTCTCTCTGCAAGACATCCAGTTCTAAGTATCAGTAAGAGAAATAGCTCTATCAACAGGCAAACCAAAACATAGTGATTGCAAAGTTGCAACAGAGAGATTTTTAATTATGAGAGAAATGACAACATTTCAAGTACATTTAAAATTCAGCTCAGTCAATGAAAAAATTACAGGTAATTAACTCGGGAAATACAGTTTTGTCTCACTTCCAATCAACAGGTGACTATCATTTTCATTTTTATATACATAAATGAGAAATCTGATTTAAAATAGCACATGAACAAAATCAAACATGAATTTAAAAGACTTCTGCAATCAACCAGGCATCTTTTCCAAAAACGGACAGCCAAAATCTGTTCACTTCTTCTTATGAAAGATTACTGCAGAGTATTACCCTAGAGCACTGGTCTTCAAAGTGAGGTGCATGCACCACAGGGTTTATGCAAGACAATCCATTGGGGTGCAGGAATAAAATACCAGAACTTCAATAGTATGTGTATATAATTTATTAATAAATAAATAAATAAATAAACATATAATGGGGATGCATGCTCAAAAAGTTTTTACTGATAGGGATGTGTGAACAAAAAAGTTTAGAGACCACGGCCCTAGAGGATCCTGCTGTGCAATTACTGCTGCCGTGTCAAAGGCATCTAATGAAGATGTTGCTGAGATATAAGCTGTCTTTTGCATCTCTTTTCAACTATCAGTTACACAAATAGGTAAAAATTTCTCTAGGAGGCAGATTTGTGAGCTTCTACCTTTTTTTAAGCAGCATGGATTCTCAAAAAACCCCCAAATTACTCAACTTTTTGTTTTTGGGAAATGCAATTTACTGGTTTCTCATTAATCTCTTCCCTCCACTGTACTTATTGTCAGCATTTGATGAAAGAGCTGATTTTCCTTATGTGACCAGTTAAAAAAGAGCACAACATGTTATATGTGTCAATCAAGACAGGTAACTTAAGGTATTTGCAAACAGGAATGGATGGCCCCTCTGGAAAACTCTTAAATCAAGGAGAAAAGTTAGTGTTCTTTTTTATCTGGGCTACCTCACTTGTATGAAAAAGTGGCTAGTGAACAAACCCTGCCTCAGTAAGCAGCCATTATGTTAAAAAGTAAGCAATGGATTACAATGTGCAAATGCAGAAGAGGAAAATTTTGCTCTTATACAAAACACGATGATCAGATTTGTTAATCTCTCTTCCAATCCGGAATGAGAAGGATGTAGAAATGGTGACTAAACAGAAATCTCGCGGTGTCTGTAATCATTATGAAGATGTTTGGGCTGCCTGATTGAGGGAAAATGTCAATAAGAAGAGACAAAATAATAAAGGCACAGAGAAAATACACCAAGCACCCTTGCTCAGCATCACCCAACCAAACACAGGATGGGTGGTGAAGTTGAAAGGTAATACTCTTAAATTAATAGCAATATTTTTTTAAATTTAGTGCAATGTATAATTATCTCTTCAAACTCTATAGTAAGAACATCTGCAATTACACTGAGTGAAATTAGGACAAGAATTCTGAACACTTCATAGCATACACCAACCATACCAAGCATCAGCAAAGGGTTAGCTACAGATTCACCCAACAGCAGAATATATCTACCTACTGCTCACAGAGAGTTATTTATATCTTCTTTGAAATCATTTGAACTGATTAATACAAGAATAGGTCTCAGGCACAGCAACAGCTAGTTCTTGGTGTAGCAAAAGCTGAAAACCAAAAGCCAGCAGTGTACGAGGTCACAAGTAACACAAACAAATGTTTTGCATTCACAGGCAGAGGCCATTTTTTCCCACTTGTTTTTGCTTTAGTACTATATGTACAGATTGCTAGATGCTGCTTTTACTCAAAGGTAAAATCTTTGAGTCTTGAATGACATTTTTCTTATTATTTGTCCTATCTAAAGCTAACTGGAGAAACAGCAATGAAATCTTAGTGAATTGCAATTCCTTTTTTTGTGAAATTGAATAAATAAAACCCCTGACATCAGAATGTCTCAATTTTTTTTTTTACGTCTGCACATTTCAGTTTTTCACCATTCAAATCTACCTGCAACATTACAACAACATAAAAAAAAATTCTAATGACTCTTAAAAGTGCCCCCAATCTTTCTTCACTGAGAATTCTGAGATTCTTGTGTTTACTTTTAATTTGGAAGATAATTCAATTGTGCATTCCTCCAGGAAATTAAATTTCCATCTTTAGCACCGCTCTACTACAGCAATAAAGCGTCTGAGCGGAAATGTTACATGGTCACCCTTCTCAGCTTTAGAAAGCTATCGTTGGAGGCTGGATTGCAAGATTGAATGAAGATTGCATTCTTGGCTACACCACTAAAACATAATGAAACACTGCTGTCTGACATAGCTCCTGTTCTACACACGGTACACATTTCAGGCTCAATCTGTCTGCCCAAAAATAGGTACAAAAAAAAGTTAAGATGTTCTAGATCATATCCACAGGGCTGGCAAGCAGGGCACAAGACAAGTGGGAGAGCCATGCCCTTCTGGAGAGGCAGCTGGAGGCTAGGCATGATATTTTAGCACTTTGAAGATAGCACTATACACCTATGCCTTGGCAATTGTGTTGAGCTCTTCAAGTTTTTAATTTTGTAACACTTTTCAGTAAGGGAAGAAAAAAAAGTAAAAAAAAAGTAGTTGTGCAATACATAGTTGATATTGTTTTACAATTTGCAGGTATATTCTTGAAGGACATTC
Organism: Pelecanus crispus; assembly: GCF_030463565.1. Classification (NCBI taxonomy): domain Eukaryota; kingdom Metazoa; phylum Chordata; class Aves; order Pelecaniformes; family Pelecanidae; genus Pelecanus; species Pelecanus crispus. The sequence goes on from NC_134643.1 coordinate 16,515,188, forward strand.
ATGTTCATTGTGCCAGTTTGACTAATCCTGTTGCTTAGTTTGAATTCAAAGTTTCAGATTTTATTTTCAGTTGTCAAATTAAAGAAGTTCAGGGCTCAGACTCCCTCTTTACTCCTACATTCTTTTAGATTAAGGTCAGCTAATACAAAGCCACAAATCATACACTTGTCAGCTTATTTCTACATATCCTTTTTTTCTGGGTTTCTTAAGAATTTGCCAGCTGGCTGATCAGAAAACGATGTATGCTTTCGAACAAGCCACTGGCCAGATTCAAACTCTAACAGAGATGATGAGCACAACAGACCCTGGTACTTTCACAGTTACAGCTGATATGTCTCTCTTTTTCCAGTTGAATGCCACTATTTGACACTACACTCCATGATAAATTGAAACACAAGTGTAATATTTTTTACTCATGTTGACTCTCGCAACCTACTAAAAATCCTCATTTCTTTCATGAGCAAATTTCACTCCGAAATTATGAAGCCACGATTCAGTGTCTTTAAAGGAAGACACAACTTAAGCACTACTCTCTAAATATAGAGCAAAATAATGTAAACACATATTTTTATTTTAAAAGTTTAAATATTCTTTACAGGCCTTCATGACTGGTTCACCTATGTTCCTCTTCCATACACTAGTTTGCAAATTTCCAATACAATTCATCCAACAGACATGGTAAACAAGGTACGTGTTATTGAATTTCAGTTATTTTAAAGCTATTCAGAGACAGCAGGTGTCCAAAACCAGAATCCACACTAACTTAATTGCTGTTTTGTAGCCAACTATTACAAAAAGTTGTTAGCAAGTGTATCTCTTTAAATGAACCATATAGTAAATGAACATCACTGGTGTCTGAGTTCACTTTCAGAATTCATGGTAAATGAAAATCTTGTTTACAAATACAAATAGTCATTTCTTGTGGGTCTGCATATTGCAAAAATTAATTTTCATCTCTTCATGAGAAAAACATTAACATTTCAGCAACAGACTTCATGAGAAAATTGCTGATCTTAAAAATTATTTTTTCATATGATGATGACATTCACTGTACTATCCATTGGCTTTTTGGGGATCCTTGCCCAAAGGATAAGGCTTTGGGGATCCTTCCTCTACTCAGTTTAACACTAGATAACAGTGCATGGCAAATGACTGGAAGCATTTGACAAATGCAAACAAATCAAAGGTCAGTTCAATATATGGCAAATAATAAATATATGGGAAAAATGCCCAAATTTTGTTGCAAATAGTGAAAAAATATATTTGAATAGCCCAGACTTTAATATCATAAGGACGATGTATCATGTAACTGATGTAGTATCAATGGTAATGTTGATAAATATTAAACTGAATTGTCTTAATTTTACTTAACAACAATTACAATTTTGATTTTTTTAAATTAATATGGCAAATTCAATTTGGCGTTATACAGACAAATTTTACTGCTATCAATACACTGTGTTTATCTGAAGGCAGAATTTAGCTGAAAATGTTTCCAAATATAATGGAAAGCCAGTTTGAAGGTTTTGTCTATCTAGATTGCTTTACTGTTATGTTGTAAATCTACAAAACCCAGAACATTGTACACAGAAAAGCATAAGTTTTTAAAAATTTAGAATTACTTACAAGCTGCTCAGACTTTACACCATAGAGCTGAATGGTCTTTGCCACATTTTTTGCCACAGCTAAACTCAGGTCTGGATCAACAGCAGCGACATTTAGCTCACTGGAAGAAAAGATTACAAATCTTAATTGACAACTAAACAATGCTGTATTTAATTGATAAAGAATTAACTATGAATGTGTAGTTAAGTGGCATGTCAGTTTAGAGAGAGTAACACACATAACCAAGTCTTTCTAAGCACCGTAATTCAGTTTACAATTTAACAAGTCACTTGGGAATCTTATGTGCCGTTCCTATTCTAGTAAAAATGAGCAAAGTTTAGGAATGACACTTCAGTATGAAATGACTATTAGTAAGCCATTCAAAAATATTGACTGCAATTAACTACATTCAAGCTTTGGCAGCAGCCTTCAAACATTACAGGTGAATACACAGTCATTCAACTCTGGAATTACATGAGCTGTGCAGAAATACCCAGGGGACGCCTTAGCTTGACACAACTAATAAGCCATGTTTTAGGCAATCCTTTATAGTAACAGAGGCCCCAAAGGAATGACGGGGAACAAACAGAAGGAAAAGAATTCTAAATCACTTCCAGTATTTGTTGTTCCTGGAACCTCCCAGATCTCCATCGGTTGGGGCTGCATTCATAAATGCTCTACTGAAGATATAGGCAAGCGCAAGGACCATCATAGAATCATAGAATCGTTTAGGTTGGAAAAGACCTTTAAGATCATCCAGTCCAACCATTAACCTACACTACCAAGTCTACTTTAAGCCAATCAAGGGTAGACTAGACTAAAGCATGTCCCCAAGTGCCACATCTACCCGTTTTTTGAACACATGTTGCTAGCGATGAGAATAACCTCTCAGAAGAACTGGATAGACACTAAGCACCCTGACATAGGAACAACCTTCACCGAGAACTCTGCAGGGCCCCAAACAGCATCAGCTAAAGGTCACTCTGGAAAAAGCTGAAATTTTGTAATTTTCAAGTCATTTTCCCTTCTCCTCTGCGAGGAGCAAAATAATATCAATAACCACACCAATAGGCATGTTCTGAGCATCTGCAACTCCCAGCCACAAGTACAGCGTCAGTATTTAATATTACACACACACACTCACATACACATACTGTGAATACTGCCCATCATTTTCAGACTGTATTAAACAGAGTAGTCCTTACCAAAACCATATGAGGGAAAATACACCATTGGTAATTTAAGCATCTCATTTCACAAATTCTACCTGGAATAGTCGTCTTTATTATCTTGCTGTTTCACTCTAACAGAGTATTTACATCAGGCATTATCACTTGCAGCCAAGCAACTATCATCATCCCTTTGATACAGTCAGAATAATTAAGATATCAGACATTTACAGTATGTGTGAAGTTTCTCCTCCTGGTGCTTTATAAGCTTAAACAGTAAAACTTAAAATTTCAGCTATTCCAGAAAACCAAAAAAAAGAAAATAAATATTAAAATTTGTAATAAATTATGAATAATAATAAAGAGGTGATTATCCTGCTGTATTCAGCATGGGTGCGGCCTCACCTCGAGCACTGTGGACAATTCTGGGCCCCACAATTTAAGAAGGATCTGAAGGTCCTTGAATGCATCCAGAGGAGGGCAACCAAGCTGGTGACAGGGCTGCAAGGCATGTCCTGTGAGGAGCAGCTTAGGGCTTTGGGCTTGTTTAGTTTGGAGAAAAGGAGGCTGCGGGGTGACCTCATTGCTCTCTACAGCTTCCTGAGGAGGGGACGTGGAGAGGGAGGTGCTGATCTCTTCTCCCTGGGGTCCAGTGACAGGATGCATGGGAATGGTTCAAAGCTGTGCCAGGGGAGGTTTAGACTGGACGTTAGGAAGCATTTCTTTACCGAGAGGGCGGTCAAACTCTGGAACAGGCTTCCCAGAGAGGTGGTCGATGCCCCAAGCCTGTCTGTTTAAGAGGCATTTGGACAATGCCCTTAATAACATGCTTTAACTTTTGGTCAGCCCTGAAGTGATCAGGCAGGTGACTAGATGATCGCTGCAGGTCCCTTCCAGCTGAAATATTCTGTTCTGTTCTGTTCTATTCTATTCTAAATCCTGACTTAATTTTTACACTAACCAGTTTTATAACTAAAGGATAATCAACCTTTTACTGTTAAGGAAGCCTCATTTCTAAAATAGTAACTTACGAGAAAAAACATGTTACAAGATTACATTTTGTAATGTATTATACATGCATACCTGGCTATAGTTTTAATGATGCTGTCAAGCTCGTCAGAAGAAGGCGGATTCCGACCTCCAGGAGGGAAGACAAGATTGATGGGGTCAAAAAGTCGAGATAAGGATTTTGACAAATAAGCAGCTTCATACTGTTGCAGTGAATCTTTCAAGGCTTTTTCTGGACTGTGGGTATAAGACAAAATTACTACATTTTAAATTAAAATAGCATTGAGTATTTCCAGACTATACAAACTTCGCAGTATTGAACCTGGTTTTTCTTTCTGCTCTTTACACATACGCACTTGAAAAGATTTTAATAGTGTATAACACCTTGGTTTTCACTTGAACCATGTAACTAGTCAGGGAACCATTCTGTGTAGTTCAACACAGTTCTTAGCACTTTCTGTAAGACCTACGTGGAATCCCTAGTTCAAGGTGGTCTTCAGAACAGTGCTAAAAACATCTGTAAAATATCAGCAGGATATCCAGAACTGCAATGAAAGACCTTTTTATATTCACATAAATCATTAGAAGATAGCTAATTTATCTCCTGGTATACATATGCATATAGAAAGCTTCAAACAGAAAGAATCTTCTTAAATTCACCTTTAATAAGCTTCAGTCTTCAGTATTTCTATTTGTGAAAATGAGTAAGCAGTAGCGCTCTCGAACATTTTACCTCATTCTCAGAAGTTTGGTGAACACTTTAATTTGGTTCCATTGAAGTCAATGATAAGTCTCCCACTGATTGCTCAGGAACATATTTAAGCCAATACAAATCTCACATAAAATATTCATTTTATCTTACATAAGTCTAGAAGTCCTAATAGACTTGATGAGCCTGTTTCAGTTTGATCTTTCTGATATCTACCACTCCGATCATGTTTATTCTACGATGTGTAAACATAAAAACTGTGAATCATAACAAACTGAGCATTTGTCACACTCCAATGATTGCGGTATCATTAAGAGAAAGCTACTGCTGTAATTGCAACACATAGAAAACTGAATTTTCATCATTCTGCTTTTTTTTCCACCCAAAGAGACAAAAAGATAAAACTAGTTCCAAACTCAGGGACTTTATGAAAGACATGACAATCCAACACTATTAATTATATAACCTAATGAAAATCCTACAGCACTAAAATAGGAACTGTAAGAGCGGAAAAAAGCCTTTAAAATTTTCCCGCTCTGACAATCTGAATAACACTAAGTTCTTAAACATATTCTGTTTTCTTGCAGGATGCAAAGCTTTACATTTTACTGCCTTACACTTCATAATACATACTCATAATCTTGGGTTTTTTGCATGAATATGTCCTGTGTATCTTCTTCCATTTGTTGTAGTTCAGCAAAGAGATCAGTAGTTCCACTTGTGTTAAAATTCCTCTGAATATTTTGACTATATTGTTGCAGGCGCTTCCACAAGTCATTATAAAGCCTCAGTAATTTAGGGTATTCTCCTTCAAAAGCTTGTTTCAAAAACATAGAGGCTGCAAAATAAAGCAGTAAGGAATACGCATTGCTAAGTTCAAACTAATTTTTGGATTCATATAAACAACCTGTATCCTTGCATTTATATCAATGAATGACATAACAATGTGTCCTGGTTTTGGCGGGGATAGAGTTAATTTTCTTCCTAGTAGCAGGCACAGTGCTGTATTTTGGATTTAGTAGGAGAAGAATGTTGATAACACACTGATGTTTTAGTTGTTGCTGAGTACTGCTTATGCTAGTCAAGGACTTTTCAGCTTCCCATGCTCTGCCAGGTGCACAAGAAACTGGGAGGGGGCACCGCCAGGACAGCTGACCCAAACTGACCAAAGGGCTATTCCATACCATATGGCGTCATGCTCAGTATAGAAACTGGGGGGGGTTGGCCAGGGAGCAGCGATCGCTGCTTGGGAACTGGCTGGGTATCGGTCGGCGGGTGGTGAGCAATTGCATTGTGCATCACTTGCTTTGTATATTATTATTGTTATTATATTGTCATTATTATCATTACTATTTTACTTTATTTCCATTATTAAACTGTTCTTATCTCAACCCAGGAGTGTTTCTCACTCTTACTCCTCCAGTTCTCTCCCCCATCCCATCGGGGTAGGGGGAGTGAGCAAGTGGCTGCGTGGTGCTTCGTCACTGGCTGGGGCTAAACCACGACACAATGTTATCCTATCTTTAGTATTAATAATGTAATATTTATAATTCATTTCAAAGCGGCATGAGCTATCACATAAATGCAGTTGACAAAGGCACGTATCCAAAGCACCAGGATAAAACCCACAACTGGAAGACATGACATGGAAAACTTATTTTGTACAATAAAGATACTAATCATGGTCGTGAACAGTTTGGTATCAAACTTAATTATTACTATTATCATTCATTTAAGTCCAAAGTGTGATTAGAACTCTCTAAATCTAGAGGTTTTCTAACAATAGCTCGATGGGGGAAATGTGTGGGGCTGTGCAACTTTGAAGATACTCATTTAAAACAGACAGAGGTAACTTCTATAAGCCAAAGTCTTAAAAAATCTGATTATGGAAGCATGTGCTTTTAGCCACACTTCTTAAAACAAGGTACCTAGAATGCAATTCCTAAACTTGTCAAATAAAGAATGACAAAGCCAGAAGAAAAAATCAGAATTATTTTCAGCCTTGAAAGGCTGGCCACAAGTAACAGGAAATGAAACAAATGTACAACTGTCTTAGCAACGGATGTTAATCTTGATCTAACATCACTCATACTTTACGGATCTCCCATTACATTAGGAGATTAACACTGTTCCATTCATTCGTAGGTTTTTCAAGTTCCAGACGTCTGCCCCATTTCACCCAGCCTATCCTTTCAACTCAAGTATAGTCTGATTTTGTATAGTGGAGGATTCACATTTATTATCAAACACAGTTATTTTAGGTCACTGAAGCTATGTTTGTAAATACTGTCCCAACCTCATAAAAGCAGATCATGATCTATCATCAAACTCTGTAAACTACCATGAATTCCTATTTTTACACTATTTTTCTGATATTGTCTAGTTCTCCTCTGATCTATATTATCCAGAGGTCTGTGACTGATGTCTGTGGACTCAATCACTTAGAATTTAGATGTTAAAAATGAACATTCTCATATAGATGTGTCACTTAAATGAAAGTCTACTCACTGTAAGCATTGTTTCCCCAAAACTCAGCTGCAGCAAAGTAAAAACATCATTCACAGTTCAAAAATCCAACCGCTCCCTCTAAATGTTTATGTAAAAAACATCATTAAAAATCATAAGTAATAAAATATTTTTGAATAGCTGTCACACAAAGTACCGCTGACAAAATGTAAGAGTTCCCTTACTTCTGAAATGTCAATTGATCCCATTAACTGATGTCACAATTTTACAATCTTAAAACCAAGTGCTGAAAACAGGTAGCACATGTTCAGTTGGAACATATGAGATTCCGGGTATGTACATACTGCTGTTAAAGTAAGGCGTAAGGCAAACAGTAAAATTAATATGTTTTAACACAAGATGAATAAATTTTCTTTTGGGACCATCTAGTTACTTAGCAACCACTGAACATGAATCAACCAGCTAGTTCCTCAAAATTATATTGTTGCTGTAAAGCCTGGAAGGACCAAATTTTGAAGGACCAATGTAATAGCTGAGATCACAAAGATAAATGCAAATCTTAGGCACTTTATCTGTATGTGCAAAAGATTAACTTTATACACTGTATACAAACATGAAAGATGTATTTATGAGAGTACCAAACTCACCTATGATCCAACTGCATGCTGTGTTAGCATGTACTGGTAACAGTACTGTCTTACGTTTATACATTATTTTTTTTTAATATTCCTTGATTGTATCTGTCATTTATGTATTACATATGTAGAGAACATTGTGTATAGTCAGAACACCAACCATTTATCTATATTTAGACAAGACACAATTCTGAAGAAACTGAACTCCTATTTATAGAGGTATCCAAAAATGGCTAAAATCAGATTTTTCCAACTAATCAGTGCTTAACAAGAAAAGACTGTAAGAACTGCTTTTTAAAATCTAATTACTATTTTTGAATTTGGCAAACCCATTCTCTTTGGAAAGCATAACATACCATTCCAAACATTTTTACCTCACATACAGTTGCAAAAATACATTTTTGTTATTAGATAATGACTACTTAATGAAGGAGAAAATATTTCTGTCTGAAAATTCAATCATAGCTTAGGAGGATCACCCTGTTTGGTTACAAACCCAAGAAGTTTTAAACTCACAGACCCTGCACTGATTGAACCACTGCTATAGTTCTAGTAGAGGAGATAATGAGCAAAGGGCTTACTGAAATGAGAGATTCAAAATAAGTACAGAACACATTACAAATCATTTATACTGAATACTTACAATCTGTTGCTGACTGAAACTGAGAGGAAAGTGTCTGAGTTACTGCAGTCCAAAATTTGTACAGAATATCAGCCTGGCCATCCTGATAGCAAGGGACAAAAGAAATACAAGTTTCAAAACACACTCTTGTCAAAATCTTAAACAATGCAAATGCTCCCAGTCAAAGCTGTTCTACTATCACTGAGAATAAAAACTAAGTAAATGAAGTCTGAGAAGTTTTCCTCAAGTTTAAAGCTAGAAAAAATATTGGAGAAAACAAAAATAAAAGCTTCAGTCTTCTCTCAAATGGAATATTCTCCTTCAAGTCTGAGAGAAATGCTCCCAGCTCTCTAGGGGCATGAGCGTAGACGAAAGCAGTACACCTCAGGAGCTGTGTTAGAAAATCTCTTTGCATTGCATTGACTTTCTCATTCTGGGGGGGGTTCTCATGCTGACTACATCACAGCAATTATTGTTCCTGCCATCACAACGTGCCTGCAAACACCAACCAGGGATCAAAACCAGTGCATGCTGCTCTGCTTCACGCGGAACAGTTTCCTGTTTCTAAAAACATAAAACACATGAAAATACAGTGAACCTCACAGCTGACTCTTCACCACCTTGTGTCCACAGGGCTTGCTGTCAGAAGAGGAAACGAGGTAGCATATTCTTGCAAAAAGGACACACAAAAAAGGGCAGGCTGTTTCCTTATTCCCCCCAACATCTTATGCTTACGCTCAAGCATTAAAGCATGACTTTGTTTTCTCCTTTTGCTTTCTTCCTGTCTGTGTGTTTGAGGTAGAAAAAATTACAAGAGATGACGATGGGTATCCTGTCCTCCCTACTAGTCAGATACCTGGAAGGCTGTCCAGTGTTTTCATGGGAAGGAGAATCTCACTCTGGACAAAACAGTTCTTTTCATTGCATGGTATACACGTAATGTATTGACCCTACTGTATAAATTAATTTGTTTGACCAAATGACTACAGTAATGATAATCAACAAAAAGTGCTCAGAACGAAAAAGTGAAACAGCCAGCAGTGATGACAAATGGCAGCAATTCTAAGGATCTTATACTGGCATTTGGCTGTTTCTATCCTAACTCACTTGGAAATGTCCAAGGTTTTAAATCAAAGCACAACATTCACAGCTAAAGATGGGTTTAAACAAAGGGCTCAGCACTGAAATCACTGTCAAAGAGGGATGCATTTTCTCAGCTTTCCTTTTGGCACTGCCAGTGACTTTACTAAGAGAAAAATGAAAAAAACGCAACCAATCAACCCTAGGTCGTGTTAGTAACGCAAGCCCTTTTAAAGTATCAGTTCAACTTCTGCACTGCCCAGCACCACAAAAAGGAGATTAGCTATCAAATATAAGAGTCCAGCTACTCCAAACTGAAGTACTACTTAAGATGACAAAGGAAGAAAGAACGCACTCTATTCACTTGCATTGGCAATAACATGCAAACCAATGAAGGTGTTTAGAATGTCATCCATTAACAGAGTACCACTGCATCCCTCTTGAAGATCTGGTCATTGAAAGACTGCAAGTTCAAGCTCAAGTTTCAGTTCTGAAACTACACCTTCAAGAATTGATATAAACCTGAAAATCACTCAAAGATACACTGAGACATCTAAAAATTTAAAAAAAAAAAAGAAAAAGAAAAGAAAAAAAAAGTATTATCAGATAGAATGCTTTTACAAATTCTGAGATTAGATGAGGAATTCATCCAACCCCACCCCTATCTCTAAAGGTATTCAAAGAAAGGTAAAATTTATGGGTCATGTTAAGAATTGAGAGAGAACATCTTTTATGCTGCTGGACTCAATACTTGTAAAATGTATGAGAATTAACACAGAATACTAAAATAAACTGGGATGATGGAATCTCATTTTTGACTGCTTGAGGACACTGATGGATTTAGAAACTGAAGTAACTTATTTTACAGCGATGTTTGTAATTTCTCTAAAACTGTACTTGATTTTCATAAATGTGCAAAGTAAAATTATAGTATTAGACAATGATTCAGAAGGTGCACTGCATAAAATATCTTTGGGTTTTTTGTAAATTTATTACTATAGCATAAACGTGAAATTACTCAGTTCTTCATTTCAGTCTGACATTTAAAACGTGAAAATTACTATCAAACAAATGGCCTTTCACATCAACTATAGAGTAAATTAATTAGCTTTCATATTCTCTATTCCAGCTTGGAACAATGTTTGCCTATTCAGCATGGTAACTCAATTCCATTTCTAAATAATCTAATGGAGGTAGAAAAATACTTACAGAGCACTTTCAAACAACTTTTTTTCATTACTGTAATCACCATCTACACCTCTGTCATGATCTCAGCAGAAAATACAATGATTAAAGGGTCTTGAAACCAAACTTGCATGAAGTACCTCCACATCAACATTTCTATCTTAATTGTCATATTCAACATGGCGACAAATAACAGTAACATACTGTCCTGGTTTCAGCTGGGATAGAGTTAATTTTCTTCCTAGTAGCAGGCACAGTGCTGTGTTTTGGATTTAGTAGGAGAAGAATGCTGATAACACACTGATGTTTTAGTTGTTGCTGAGTACTGCTTATGCTAGTCAAGGACTTTTCAGCTTCCCATGCTCTGCCAGGTGCACAAGAAACTGGGAGGGGGCACAGCCAGAATAGTTGATCCAAACTGACCAAAGGGCTATTCCATACCATATGGCGTCATGCTCAGTACAGAAACTGGGGGGGGTTGGCCGGGGAGCAGCGATCGCTGCTCGGGAACTGTCTGGGTATCGATCGGCGGGTGGTGAGCAATTGCATTGTGCATCACTTGCTTTGTATATTAGTATTATTATCATTATTATATTATTATCATTACTATTTTACTTTATTTCCATTATTAAACTGTTCTTATCTCAATCCAGGAGTTTTTCTCGCTCTTACTCCTCCAATTCTCTCCCCCATCCCATCGGGGTAGTGGGGGTGAGTGAGCGGCTGCGTGGTGCTTAGTTCTTGGCTGGGGCTAAACCACGACACATATATGTGATGACATTTAATGTTTCTGTGAAAATATATAACTTTTGTATGTACTAATATATATATATAAAATGTAAAGTCAGACATATATACAGATCTACTCATGTAAACATTTGCGTAGCAGCCACAGCTCTACCAATTAAGCCTTTGCCCATTAGCTTGTGTCTTCTGACCTGGGCAAATAGTGTTCATTAACTGTATCAGAATTTTGTAGTGAAGAAGGCCCTCACGTCTTGGCTAACCAACTGTATTACGTATGAGGAGAAACAGAGGGGAAAGCTACACGGAAAATTCAAATAACATTTCATACTGATGGACTACTCAGTCAAAAATGTTTAGGGGAAAAAATGATTAATGCCCCAATTTTGGACCAACTAAAAACACTATCTACTGGTTGCTCTATAATGTAAGATACGATATTTCACTTTGTCCAGTTTTGAGATGCAGTCACTCTGGAGGTGAAATATAGCTGCTGATTAATAGCACACAAAAGACCCTGTAAGAGTTTGTGGCAGGAACTAGAGAATACTGTTGCCTACGCATACACCAGGGGGTATTTAAGTGGGTGGACTGTAGCTACCAAAATTGGAATACAGCAAGGCATTAGCATTAGATACTCCTGCTGGAGTAAAAAGTGCCATATGCAACCATGAGCATCCAGAAACCATTTATTTATTTTGTTTAAACCTGTAATTTCTTTTGCTTACACATTAACTCAATATATTATTTTTAAGTACTTTTAAGTATCTCACTACTTATTTTTTAAATAATGTATTCTAACAGAGATTACATCTGTGCCTGTAGATCATAACGGAAATTATAATTTAACTATTTAAAATATAATGTGCAATTACATTTGACAATAATCAATACTAGAAAATGACACAAAAAAGGACAGCAAAAGGAGTGTTTTTCTCCAGCTTAGCAGGAAATTAAAGGAATGTCCCTGTCCTTGTACTGGACAACTTCTTCAAAGACTTAAGAAGATAGGCAGGATGAAGGTGGAAGAGGAAAGGTCAGTACTGCTTGCATGAAATGTACACAGCAGATCTACTGGCTCATCTTATCGTAATGGAAAGTTTATAAGCCTTCCCCCATGCTTCATATAACACTGTAAGCAACATCCCACAGTATCACAAAGTAACTGCTCTTTTGGGCCTTTCACTTCCAGAAAATGTCATCTAGCTAAAATTGCATTCTTGTCATCTTCCCATCTGTAGAGTGTAAGTAATGAATTTGGTCCTCCTCTACACTTACACCAAATACCCTCACCGGTAGACAATGTATGGGAGCAGTGGGTACATCCACATTAGTGATTTAATGTGTAGAAGGGATTCTTTTTGGTGCAAATCTGTCTTGTGTCTATACTTGTTGTCTTGCAGAACACAATGAAGTGTGCTAGCAGACTAACTTCCACTATTCAAGGAATACACTACCTCATCATTAGCTTAAAAAGAACAACTTCTGCAATTAAATAGCTTTTTGCAGCATATCGTCGTATTTTTGTAACAGAAGCCACAAGGATGTACTAATATTATTATCATTAATATTCTGAGACTTTAAATTGGGAATTTTCCATTTCTCTTGCTTTTGAAAATGAAATAAAATTGAAAGATGTTAAATTACTTACACCCCCTCCAAAATAAAAATGCTTGCTTTGAAATCTAGTCACAAGCAGATTAACATCTTGTGATACAATCCCTTGTAGCAGGAGCAGCTGACAAGATGAGTAATGAACTGCATCCGATTATCTTTTCAGCTCTGTGGCAATCATTTTCCAACAGCTTCCTATTCCATAACCAACAACACTGGAAAAAGGTCACCATTCTGTCATATTTCTCCCCCATCAGTGTATGTGTTTAGTAATGCAGAGAACGCATAAACCTTTGGAAGTTAAGAGGTCTAGTACTGCTATCTGGGGCAAAACTGTTTCAGGTGCATATCGCATATTATAGAAATCCTACATAAAACATCCATACATAATTTAAAGCCTCTGAGAACGAAATTATTACACTTTAGTATATAATAGAATGCTATTTCCTCTTTTCATGCAATATGTTCTTTCTTCAACAAAAGAACCTTAACTGTAATTGATGGTATCTAAAACTCAGGACAGGCAAGATTCAGACTGACATATACATATTTTGCCCATCATGGAATATAACTGAATTAAATCTATGAACAATAATTGCAAGCAACTGTAGGAGTATAATGGCAAACCAGGATTTTCCCCCAAAAGCAGATCCATTTACCTCAGCATTTTTGAATTGATGGTACTATCTGTTCACGCTTTATTTCAATCTCACAGCAGAGGAAATCTGCACATAAATCATACTTTGCACCACTACAAAATGGTTGGGATGTTAACATCAGCCACAAAGCTGCCTATTTTTTCATAAAAATCCACTGTGAAAATGCTCCTATACCTGAACTACACTTACATAAACTAATTATCTGCGTACCCAAACTGGGAATTAAAAATACCGTCGCTGCTGTTCCTGTGCCCAGCGACCACTTTATTCCCCAGAACTGATACAGCTGAGCAGCCACTCAAACAATTTAGTAGCCCCTATGCAACTCCTTGGGCAATGCATGACAGCTTAGATCGGTCCTCCTCTTGTCAGTTCCTTGCTTTCAGAAACAAACTGAGCAGTGACATAAACTAGGGCCCAGTAACATAAACTAGGGCAACCCTCTGCCATTCTGACCTGCTGGCCAGCTGGCCAGAACCAGGGGAATAGAAAGATGCTTTTGAAAGACATATGGACCATAAGCACTTAGCTACTTTTGAAAATGTTATTCCTAGGGAATCCACTTGCATCTGTGTAGAGTAAAATAGAAAAACATAACAATCAGATTCCAGTCTGGCCCATTCACTATAATTTTAACCTTCTCCATACTGTTTAAAAATTTGGTACTCAGTCACACATACTATTCACATAGAAATTACTTGCTCATGGAAATTACACACGTAAATCAGACAAAATACATCCGGCAGGCTACACCACAAATGGCAATGAATTTGCTCAACAGTAGGGCTCGCTTTATTGTGTACATGAACTAGACAAAGGTCATTAGTGTAAACCATAATTCAACAAAGTTTACCCTTATTAGAATAATAGATGCAGGCAGTCTGTTTGACTTCCATGGTATACCTTATTTATGTGAAATTAAGAATGTGCCTAAGTGCTTTGCTGAATCAGGGCCATAATCAACAATCACCAAAAAATGTGTTCACCTTGTATAACTATTTAGTTTCAACTATTACTATAAAGTTGCTATTGTCAATACTCTGCACAGACAGTAATATTGTGCAACTTCCCCACAACAGATTTTTAGATAAAACAATTAAGAATGTGTGATAATACTGCATAATGACAGTGCCAGGAGACATTTGGACAGTGCTAGTTCATCCTGCTCTCTGTCCCAGCTCAAGAAAGCAAAGTCAAACACAGGCTTATGCATTCTGAGTGAACACCGACTAGCAAATTGTATTTTAAGATAAGGTTCTCTTAAGCAAATCTTTCTGTTGTAAACTAATAAGATTGAGTCTTTCCCCAATAATACAAGCATCATAAGTATGAAAACTTAATATTCTAGTGGCAGAAGTTTAACACTTTTGCTAGTCTAGAACAGAAAAGGTCTACATTTAGTAGATACCAAATTCAAAGCAGCTGACCAGCCTTTTAGGCAGAGATTTTAAGCTGCAAGTCAACAGAATCACAGAATGGTTGAGGTTGGAAGCAACCTCTGGAGGTCATCTAGTCCAACCCTGCTGCTTAAGCAGGACCACCTAGACCAGGTTTGCCCAGGCCCATCACCAGACAGCTTTTGAGTACCCTCAGGGATGGAGCCTCCACCACCTCCCTGGGCAACCTGTGCCAGTGCTCAGTCACCCTCACAGCACAAAAGGGTTTCCTGATGTTCAGAGGGAACCTCCCGTGTTTCAGTTTGTGCCCGTTGCCTCTGGTCCTGTCACTGGGCACCACTGGAAAGAGCCTGGCTCCAGCGTCTTTGCACCCTCCCTTCAAGTATTATATACATTGATGAGATCCCTCTGAGCTTTCTCTTCTCCAAGCTGAACAGTCCCAGCTCTCTCAGCCTCCCCTTATAGGAGAGATGCTCCAGTCCCTTCATCATCTTTGTGGCCCTTTGTTGGACTCTTTCTAGTGTGTCCACACCTCTCTCATACTGGGGAGCCCAGAACTCAACACAGTTCTCCATGTGTGGTCTCAATGATGATGATTACAGGAAAGGATCACCTCCTCAATCTGCTGGCAATACTCTGCCTCATGCAGCCCAGGATGCTATTTACCTTTGCCACAAGGGCACACTGCTGGCTTATGTTCAACTTGGTGGCCACCAAGACCCCCATGTCCTTTTCTGCCAAGCTGCTTTCCAGCTGGGTGGCCCCCAGCATGTACTGGTGGCTGGGGTTGTTCCTCCCCAGGTGCAGGACTCTGCACTTCTCCTCGTTGAACTTCATGAGGTTGCCTGTCAGCCCATTTCTCCAGCCTGTTGAGGTCCCCCTGGATGGCAGCACGACCCTCTAGAGCATCAGCCACTCCTCCCAGTTTTGTGTCATCAGCAAACTGGCTGAGGGTACATTCATCCATCATCCAGATCATTAATGAAGGTGTTAAACAGGACTGGACCCCGTATTGACCCCTGGGGTACACCACTAGTTACTAGCCCCCAGACAGACTTTGCGCCACTGATCACCACCTTCTGGGCCTGGCCATTCAATCCCATGTTCACAAAAAGCTGAGTTTCAGAACTTCAAAAAGAGGGCTGTTATAGCACACAGTACAACCGAGAGAGACTGCAGATTCAACCATCTTCTACGCAATGACTGGTGGTGAGGAAAGGATTCAGATCAGTATTCTTTTATTGGTATGGAATGAACAGGGGAAAAAAAAACATTTATACTTGCATATTAAAGATTCTTTTTTTCAGTAGTCTTTATATCTTTAGTGCATTGTATTACAGCCTGTATGCAGACGTGTTAATAGTGTGAAGCGACATTATTACTCAGCTGTACAGAGTTGAAATTTAGATTAATGTTTCCTGTTTGCAGGATTACAAGATTATCTTTGCTGGAAAAAACTACAGGCTGACAGAATCCATGTGCTAAACCCCTTCCCACTTTCCTACACGAAAGTGACTTGATTTCACAGTTCAAAAAGTATAACCCGTTTTCCGTAATAGCTACTAGTAAGTTAATAAACCACTGAACAATAGTGGGCTGAGTACCAGCACCATAAGAGCAAAGATATTTGAAGATCTGTATTCACTGTTACTCTACAATAATATTAGTGCTGCAGCCTGGAAAACTGATTTAAAGACTCCTCAAACATAAAACCAGAACAGCTTACCTCATTTTTAAAAAACATACCGAACTACTAATGAACTTTGCTATTACTGAAATGAAATCTCTTGAGCTCTGTTCTTAATATAACTATTTAGTATCTGACATTAAATCTAAATTCAAGGAATGAGAATGAAAGTACCCCCCTTATTCAGTATTAGACAAGAATGCAAGAAGATGCTGAAAAGACATATATTTATTTTTACAAATGTCTCTATTTCCTCCACACTGTAAATTTAGAACTTAATGAGTATAATTTCCCATCTGTGAATTATCATATTTGTGTGTGTCTGAAATAGCTATTCTAACATTCAAATAATAAATCTGACCCACTGATTCTAAACTGGCTCCCACTTCATGACAATCACTTCCAACTTATTTTTCCCTGTAGAAATTTTGATACTTTGAGTAGAATGTGAAAACCATCTTTATTGTGAAACCTCTTTGAAATGTAAAACAATATAGTGAATATTACCATGCAGCTAGTTGCTGCAGGCTCCTGAAATCAGGCTTTGCATACTAATACATACAGTGTTTTCTATCTGTAATCAAAGGCTCTGCCATAAAGAAATACAGGACTTGCAAACGTTGCTCTAAAAACAGAAGACATTTAAAGGACAGCCTAAGTATTTTTTCCACCAATAAAGCAACAATGCAAATGATTTAACAATTTTGTACGGCACGATCTTATGGGACAGAAATAAGGAAATCTATTTGCACTATTTCTATAGCAACATAATTGCCAAATGTTAGACTGTGAACAAAAAGCTATCATCCCTAGTAGTGCAATTAATCAGCAAAGAAATAGACAAATTCCAAGCATGTTTTCAATAAAACTTTTCTATCTTCTCAAAGTAGTCGAGATTAAATTTCTTAAAAGAACAGTGAATTTAAATTTCTAATGTTGTCTACATTATACATTGCAGGTGAAGAGATGTCAATAAATGACACCATGATTTTAAAAATGACCTTGATTTTTTTGTTTTACTGCAGGGCATAGAATTTCATTACAATGAGTTGATCAGTTTATACCCAAGGTGTAATAGTTTCTAGACTTCCAGCAGTAGTGCAACATTTTAAAAAGGTCTCTCTATGCAGCTGACAAAAGAAACAAAACCTGTTTTTTTAAAAAAGATAACCTTCTTAACGATAGAATAAAGTTAAGACTGTGCATTTTCATTATTAGAATATTAGAATTCTTAAGTGATTCCTCAGAAAAACTAATTTGAAAGGAAAAAAAAATACGTAGGTCTTAAACAGTGTCCTATATCTTCAAAATTACTTAAAACATTAATTAATCCTTCCATACTCCTGCAAGATATGCATCAACTGGAAGTAAATGAACTTAGTGTTTCCAAAAGCCAGTAAGTACCCATGGGAACTGCCGGCTTTCTTCTATCCAGAGAACTGATTTAGTATGTACAGCAGCAATTCAAACTACGCTTTCACCTTGACTACTACATACCCCATCCAAGGA
Source organism: Pelecanus crispus (assembly GCF_030463565.1). Lineage (NCBI taxonomy): Eukaryota > Metazoa > Chordata > Aves > Pelecaniformes > Pelecanidae > Pelecanus > Pelecanus crispus. The sequence goes on from NC_134643.1 coordinate 16,533,277, forward strand.
TGAAAGGGTGGTTTGTTACCACATCCACTCAGCCCATAGTTGTTCAGGTAAGATTGACAAGAACGATGATAAAAGGCGGCACTTTTGGTAAATGCATTTCTTTTCAAATAGTAAGCTGACTCAAAACCAACTGACTTAATAATTTTCAATCATCACGGAACTGTAATTTGCACAAACCCCACCAAACCAGAAGTGAAAAAGAACAAAGGTCATTATAACCTACTAACCTACGCAACCTCCACACCATCCCTTTTATTTACAGCTGCACATTTCTGCCAGAGAAATGGAATTAAAGTTCCAGAGAAAACACAGTGTCATTAGGAAACCACTGCATAGGCTCTGACCCTCCGATTTGAATTAGAACCAAATTACTTTTAGCATGGCTGTCTGGACACACTGAACCACCCAAAACCAGAATCTGGACTTTTAACTAGTAAGACCTTTTTGGTTTTTTAAGAGAGGCCTCAAAAATCTTGCAACTGAATTCAGCGGGACAATTTGTAGGTTTGAAATAAAGAGCATCTTCGGTACTTCGAGGATCAAAAACCTGCTCATTCACCTGTATTTAGATGTCCACAAAGTACCTTGTTATTGCTTAAATAATAAGCAGAAACCACAGTAGAAATGATGTGCAAGTAATCCAATTATGCTTCTACAAAAAAATACTGGAAAATAAATCACATATTTGTAATAATAGGTGAAAACCAGATTACTTTTTGAACTCACACAAAGCAGTAATTATATTATTTTTCAATTTTTTTCCACTTGGGATTATTTTTTAATTGGGTCAACTGAATGTGAGTATGTGATGTTAGATGTGAATAATTTCAAAGCAGCAACATTTTTTAACAAGTTTGGACAGGGAGGAGAAATAAGAAGGTGAAATGTAAGTACACTTTGGGCAATAAACATTTATATTTTCCGTTTATTTTCTTTATCTTATGTAATGATGAGGACATTTCCTTCTGTATCGTTAACACCTCATATTGCCAGTGTTGACAACTCAGGAAAATAGCCTGCTTACTCACCAAGCGTTCACCAGGAGCGGCAATGATAAGAGCCTTCCACGAAGTACATAATAACACTCCCTACAACTCTCAGCTCACTTTTTTACCCCGAGGCTTACGTAAATGACAGGGTTTGTGGTGTGCTTTAGCTGCTGACAAGCGCGACAGCAGCAGATGAAAGGCGATCAAGGGCAGATCTGCTCTCGCACAGGAGTAGCCTTCTGCCCACTGGGGAGACCCCAGCTCACCCTTTCTATTGACCACCCCAAACCCCCCCCCCCCCCCCCAAAATGATTTGCTGCTTTTAAGGCTGCTTCTCACTTTGCACAACTGCTCACTGGTGCCTACGTAGGAGTGAAGGACCTAAAATAGATGAGGATCAGAGATCATTTTCCACTCTTTTACAAGGTGCTTAGAGGGATTCTTATCTCTAATTAGGAAGGTGGCTGTCACAGAAAGATATGTTCCGCTGCAACTTACACTAAAGTCAATTGTAGTTTAGGTATTACAACAGCTGAGGCAGGATTAGTCACTAGACATTGAAAGAGAGAAGCAATAACGCAGAATAAACTGGAGTAACCTATTAGCTCTCTGAAGGTGAATTAAGCAATCGAAAGACGTGATATAAATACCCAGTTATTAGGTGAACAAAAATATCAATTTTATATTACTTAAATCTTATTTGTAATTTTAATTTTTACCCTCAACATTATGAAAACAATAACCCTGACTTTTAAAAAATGTATAAAATTAAATCTCTATTTGTTTTTCCCAAAACTAGAAATCAGAACTTAATGAATTCTGAATTCTTTTAGCCTTGCTCCTCAACTAAAATCTAGTCATTAGAGGCCTTTCTTATTAGATAAAGCCACAAAAATGTCCATTCAGTCTTAAAATAAATGTATTTCTGCTTTAAATATCCCATAGATCTTTTCTGGAAATTAAATCTGTAATTTTAATGTTTACAGATTAATAACGAATCTATAGTTCATTACTAGTATGAAATGTAACAATTTTTACAATGTACTATGAATGCATGATTTCTTTTCAAAATTGCATTCATTTCATACTGTAGCAAAAGAGAAATACCAAAATCTGGATCTGCAAAGGGAAGGAGTGGGAAAAAGTGCAGTGTAAATTTCATCTCCAGATTCTTCCATGATACTTATGTAAGCCTGGGTATGTCACTTAACTCTTGGCCACTTCTAATGGTAGAAAAATTTGGAAGTGAATTCTGTAAGAGAAACCATAGTGTAGAAAATATACGGGTGTTGTCATTGCCCTCCTGCTGAACTCCAGTATTTATAAATTTTACAGGTTCTGTGCCTCAGTTTCTCCATCTGTCAGATTTTTGGTTTGCTTCCCTTTTTTTTTAAAAAAAAAACAGAGTTTTTGTGAATCTTTTAATTAATTAGTTAGTGGTTTTAAAACTACATTTTTAGATACAACACAATACAACACTACTAAATATTATTATGTTAACAGGTAATTAGAAGGCCGGAAAGCACATGTTTGAGATGGTAATACAAAATGAGAAAAAATGCAGGCTGTGCTATCTGTGAAGAGAAAGACACAAAAAATTCCCAATGGGAAAAAAGAGAATGATTAGGAAAAAAAAAAAAAGGCAAGTAGCTTCCTTGCTATTAAAGGACTTGTGCTTTAAAAAGGCTGGGTCTCCTCCTCTCTTATGCTTCCTAGGATGATACTTGCACTGCAGTAATCAAAACAAGGAAGCAGATGGACAGGCAAAGTGGTACTGCAGCTGCTGCAGAAGATGACTATAATAATAATGTTGACATCAGTAACAGTAATTAGTGCACAGACTGTAGAGTGGATGATTCGTTTTCCTATCTTCTGGTGTGGGCATGGTGCCCTAGCAAATGGGTATAATGTTAGTACCTTTAGTTTGTTTTGTTCGTTTGCTCAGTTTATTAATGAAATTGAATACAATAAAGAAAATCCATGCTGAGGTAAGCACATTGTTTCAGTTTGGATTAATATGAGATGGAAACTTCATTAGTAAACGGCAAAATACCAGTTTCTTACTTATACCTATCTTCAACGTACACCACAATTCATACTCTCCCATACATCTGTACATACACTCTTGAATTTCAGCAGCGTGTAGTACTTGTCTGGTTTTGTCTAAACAACAGCTCTACTGTTTGGTGTGACTTCATCCATCTGCAGGCTGGTGCCATACCTTTTTCAAGGGACACTAGAACAAATGGTATAACTGTGAGAAAGGCCAAGAAAAACACTGTGCTACACTGAACCATCTCATGCAAGACGACAGTAAGGCATCAGTGCTATCAGCAGTACCGTGTCATGCTGAGAAAGTTCTGGTAGCATCAGACAAGGATGTACCACTGCCCCTTAGCTGCCTCACTGAGGGTGACAACTGTCCAGCTTGGTGTTATACCACACCAAAACACCTGTTGAACAGCAAACTAACTGGAAGAGTGATAACTGTGGAGAACCAAACAGATGGATTTTATTTGGGAAATACATTTTGTCACTTAGATGCAATCCTGTAGTATGAAGTCAAAGAGAAGGAAGGGTAATGAGAGAGATCACAGAACATGCTTAGCATATCACAACCCAAAAGCCTTTTATTTTATTTTCTAATGAGTTTTTCCTTACTCTGCGTCTAGCTCCTATTGAGATTCATTTTCCCTTTTCATTTATTCTCCAGGACGATAAAAGATTTCCTTTGGTTTCCCTCTATTATCATCCTCGACAACTGGAAAAGCTCCTATGCCCTTTTCAAGGGCTGTTCTACAAAGGGGAAGAGTGAAAGTGAGAAGCACAGGCTCAGGGTGGAAGCCACTCACAAACCCTGAAAGCTCATTTATCTAAGCTCCCTTTCCATCCAAACTCTTCCTGAGCCTTCCAGAGTTCCTCCTTCTGTCTCTAGGTTTCTGTGTTTCTCCTTAAACATGCTGATCTACTGAAGGGCTCCACCCAGGCAGCAATAGATACTTTTTGCCAGATCAAACTTTTTAATGAAGAAAATATGCTAAGAGTTTATAAAATTTTTGAGGTGTTTTGCAGGTTTTTTTGGTGTTTGGTTTTTTTTTACAAGCTTCTCTTGAAGCTTTCAGTGCCTCACAGAAAAGTCATGTTCTGTGCAACATCTTTTGGGAGATGGGCTTACCACACAGATAAACTTAAATGCTGTGTTTAACCTTCATTATTTGCTTTCATTGTTGAGAAGACCACATTTGCATATGAAGAGTTTCCCCAACATAGTTCAAAAATTAAATTCATGTAAATTAAAAATCCAGCCATATACTTGGAAAAGGAGATGTCTGCATAAACACATCTTTTGTTTTTGTTTCTAGCTTCAGTAATTCTGCTCCTAACACTGAAGGAGACCATTAATCAAATTATTGCAAATATGAATAGAAAACAATGCAACTGAATGGAAAATAATAGGTATTCAAAAGAACAGCCATGATTATTTTTCAAGGAAGAAATTGCCAAGAAGCAGAGAAACAGATGGCTGAAAGTGTTAGATGAAGACATATTTTCCTATGCAAACTAACAGACTTAATTAATTACTGAAATCGCATGGTATTTTATGGAATGACATTAATGATCAGTAATAAAAACTGACAGTGGTGCCTTATCAGCTCCCTTTAAAGAAAACAAAAGAAATTATTATAAAAAGAACATGCTTATACCCCAGATGTAACCCGCAGACCATAAATACAGCTTTCAATGTTAGTTTGACTTTCAATGCTTTCCCATTAATTTAATTTAAAAAAAATTATGGAACTGTAAAATTGTAAACAAAAGCATTCCCTCATCACATTTTCCTGAACAGAATTACTAAACCATATTCAGCTAAATTAAAACCTTACCTTAACTATTTCCTCTATGAAGCAGACATGTGACACAGGATCTCTTTTCTTTGTCAATACTTTCTGCAAGTGCTGCACCTGTAAGAAAGAATTTATTGAGAGGAAAAGTGACATCTAGTATCTTATATGCAAAACTGCATGACTAGACAAACAGGAATTAGCTGCTGAGTACCTGTCCGCAAGCAGCACAGATCTGATCCATGAGTTTCTCCATGTTTGTCCAGAGGGCTGCTCGAAAAGCTGCTGTGTTCCCAGGTGTTGGCATAGCAGCTCTACCAGGGCCACCTAAATGGTTTTTAAAAACACACAGCAGCACATTTCAGCTTTCGCATGTGAAAATTAAAATATTAGAAATATCAATCTCTATGCACTGTGACATAAGAATTTTTTTAAAAAAATCAAAGTAACCTAAAATAGCTTCAAAACAGAGCTTTGTGAATGGCCTCAGCTGTCCCAACTGAGAAGTCAACTAAACTCTGAAGTTCAGTAGGCATACTTCAGTGTTCATCACTGTTACCTGCTTTACTAATTCAGACCTCCACAAAACACCACGGTAATGCCAGTGAGCACTGTTGCAGGACATAATAGCAAAGTGAAATGGCAGAGACAGTAAAAATACCTGTGAAAAATACAGGTATTACCAGCTCAGGACTTAAATGCATAGGCAAACTGCTAAAAAAAGTGATATTCCAGCTGAAGGGCATGCAGCTTCTAAACCACCACTTCCCTTGAGAGGGTCTGCATTCCTTTATTATGCTAGTGATTATGGTTTTGGACCCCCAACTTGGTGCAAAAGTTTTTTAAAAATAGTTTTAAATGTTCATATTACCAAAGTTCCAATTTGCCTGCCTGCCCAGTTCCTCAGTATTCTTTGGTATCTGAGCTAACATGGGGGAACTAAATGTTTAATAGTGCAACATTCCTTCATATTGAATATACTGCTTTGAAATTATTTCCACCTGACAAAAGCGTCACAATGTAGTTTTGGGCTTGTTCCATTGCTTGCAAATAATGTCTACCCATGATCGTCCCACCAACACAAAGAAAGCAGAATTTGGATTAATCTTTCCATGACAAACTGCTAAGAAAATGCTGCAAAGCTGTAAACTAATAAGGACAATTTTCTGGGCAAGTCAGGAAAAAGAGGGGAGGTGGGGAACAAAGAAAAACTTCTGAGCCCAGTAACAACAGAGACACCCAATTTTGGCTTTGTCTTAGATGACTTCTGAGACATGCCTACTCTCATCCTCTACTGGTTAAAGCAAGCATGGAAACGTTCCTGTAACAGGCTTGGATATGAGAGTTTCTTCCATGTGACAACATACTTTACTTCTGTCAAAAAAATCAGTTATTCTCTGTAAAACAAGTATCATACCTCTTGTAATAGTTTGAGATGGTTGGGTCAATACTTTGATATCCAAAGCATTTTTTATGTTGTCCTCCAGGACTGTGCAGTATCCGTCCACCACATTAGCAATGGTATCCTTCAAAGTCCCAAGGTTATGGAAAACCTGAAGTGCAGTTCCCACTTGAGTAGGATTCTAGAGAAAGAAGATTTTTCAAAAATAATGATTATCTTTAACTGTGCTATAGGTTTGTTTTATCCATGATGAGGCATCATTTTACTGGGCAAGTTCATCTTTAAGTTCAGTCCGGTAATTCATTTCATTTAACATTAAATAACTGGCATCCTTACTGCATAATAGAGAACAGAGGGTAAAGGAGAGGACTTGATTCCCTTTGATTGCTTAGCAATGCTTTGCTTAGCCTCCTTTGGCACTATCCTCTGAATAAGAAGAATGGAAAGAAAGGAACTGGAAGCACTGCTGGCAATATCTAACCTTGGGCGAGTTACCAGTGATTGATCCAATAATTCTGAGGTTAGTTACCGTACAGCTATATTCAGCTGTGGTGTAGCCAGTAATATTGTTTTAACATATAGTATCTGTTACAGTACTGTCATTTATGTGCCACACAGTTAATTAAATGTGATACAGGCTTAAAAAAAATACTAACCAAGGACAAGCAGAGGCAATCAGGTCAAGCCCCTACTACTGGCTACTGCAGCTTGTATTTCTACATTTCTATTTCTAACACTGACAATAACTTCATCTTCCTCACAGCAGAATTAAGAGGACAAAGCAACACAGTGATCATTTTCAAAGCCGGGGGGGGGGGGAGCAAAAAATCTCAAGTGTGTCTGTATTGTTCGGAGCTTTTCCGAAATACAGGAGAGTGAAAACTATCCAAAAACTATTCAGGTCCCTTGTTTAAGAGACCTTTGATTAAGATTAAATCTGATGATAATTCCACTGAGCAACACTAAACACTGGCATGGGTGCTATTTAGCAAGAGAAAAGCCTCAAATTACTGCCTTTGGAAACTAAGCACTGTCATCCATACACTGAATACTGCTTTTTTATTTAGCATTCACAGGCAATTAGTGGAGGGGGCGATCAGTTGATCATACACACATTAGAGATGTAGCCTTTTGTCATTTTTCTTAGTGACTTCTTGCCAGCAGTAAAGAACATGGTCTGGCAGAAATCCTGGCGCCTAGACTGGACAGAAGCATCTGAGACCACAGGCATGTCTCACTGGAAACCCCACTTGGACCCTCCTCTGGCAGTGAGACCTGACACCATTGCACTCTTCCTGCTGGTGGCTGCAGCAGTAGTAGCCACTAACATTAAAAGGGTCTACTGCAAGACCAGTGCAACTCTGCTTCGTCTTCTCCAGGTCACAGTTTTCTTTGCCAGACATTCTTGAGTCAAAGAAAGCAGGTGTGCTCATCTGCCTCTCACGTGTGGGGAACTTGCACTGATACCACAGCAGTAAAGCTATGATGTGGCTGCTGTGCCGAGGATCCACTTGCTGGTACAACTACCTACTGCAACAGGTTTTCTCATCCATTGATGAACAGTGCATTCTCCTCAAACCTAAAGTTTCAGAGGTCACAGCACTATTAACTACACATTCATGTCACTCTTTCTAGGGTTTCTGCAAAGATCAGAACCATAGTTGAAGCAAAAAAGCCAGATCCCATCTCCTTCCCCAACTCCAATGAGAAGTTTCCAGGTTTAATGGAAAGCGAAGGAATATTAGGCATGTATTACGGTTTGCAGACCTTATACTAACTGTACCAGTTTCTTTTTCCAAACAGCGTGGGAGTTAATGAGCATTGCCAGCATAGTATTATGGGTCTGGGACTTGTAGGTTTAGTTTTTTGACAACTGGGTATGCTGCAAAATTTCTAAGCATCTTGTGGGTGTGCTTGTGGAGGTGGGAAAGTAAGCCATAAAGACTGGAAGATTAATGGGATGTCAGAAAATGAAGAGTAGTATAATGCAAGGAGGGAATTTGGGGACAGAATGAACAAGAGAGAGAAAATATAAATGGGAAGAGGGGAACAGAATGAAAAGAAGCTGGAAGGAAGAAAGAATGAAACTGAAAGGAAGGAAAGCAAAGATAGAAAAGACTCACCTCATTTACCTGCTTTTCCTGTTGAAATCATTCTATTTCTTATGGAATACTTACACAATTATAAAATCAGGCAGCAAGTCAGCAATATATAATCAATACCTTACTACTATAGTAAGAGCACTCCACCAGGTTTCAGCCAGATGCTGGTAAATGCTCATATACTAACTAACAAAAAAATAGAACAGCATCAAAAGGTGAGCAGGGCACTATCCAGCCTTGAATAACCAGTGGTCAGATATTTACTTTCCTGACAAACAGGCAGTATAGGCACAAATAATTTCAGGCAAAAGATGAATCTCAGAGCTCCCACATGGTAGTTTAGCAAACTAACTCTGCAGCTACTGGTCAAGAAAGACATAAAAATGTGCTCCAACAGAGCCTGAGCTATGTTTCAAGAGAACTGTTTTTAACCAAAAGTTGTCAAACAATTCATTCTGAAGTTAGGAATAGTTAGGGAATAATCAAAACACATCATTATGGAAACCTCCTATTCACTCAAAGTATCTTCCAAATCTAGTACCAAAGTTAAAATTAGAATAAAACAAAGATTATGCAGGTGACCTATTTCTTATTTGCTTTAAATTTTGGACATGGCCACTGACAGAGGGCTTCTAGCTCATGTATTCATCTTGTATAACAGGAATTGGAGATATATTAAAACCCTGACAATGTACACTAAAATATCTTTTTTGTTTGTTTCATATATAGTATTTTTCTCTCCTAAAAAATAGTTTGTGTTTTATGTGCCCCAGACAGGCTATATAAATGCCGTTGTTGGTTTATGACTAATCCTAAGAGAATTGCATTTTTTATGCACACCTAGTTTCTAGGTTTAGACAATATGTTAAAAAAAATGGAGCATCTCTTGGGACAAATATGATTATGTGGAAAAAAAATGTTGGAAAGCAGGAAGAAAACAAACGATTGTACTTTCAGGCTTGCATACACATCTCAAAATTAGACTGTTTATCATTAATACACACTGGACAAAAATTTGAGAATTGGTATTGCAGAATTTGCCACTACCAACAGACTTTACTTATATGAATTTGCCCCTAATATTTTCCTTCTATCTGAGAAAGCTTAAAGCTAAACATTTCTGAGATTCAAAAGATTGCCACTATTTTTATCAAATGGAAAGCATGCATTCAAAGTAAAAGAAAACCTGACTACAGAAGTGATTTACAATGGAAAATGGAATCATATCAGAGAATAATATTCAGAACAGCTATCCAACAGGAACAATAGGCAAAATAATATAACAATTTTTGAGATGGAATTTAATGAGTATATTACAATAAAGTTGTCTGCCACTGCAGGCAACTACACTTAGCAATTTGTAAGTGTTCTCCTTAGGATCTCTGTCCTTAAGATCCTACGTTCCTTTTTGGTTTAAGTGTCTTATTTTGTAAATGAAGGCTCAGAAGTACTAGTTTTTACCAAACGCAGAGCAGGCCGGTTTTACTACATAAAAATGTACGGGCAGTTAGAGCAACAGCAAGACACAATTCTGCTTCTCACAAGGTAGTGTCTGACAAGAAACTACCCTTTTACACAATAAATTAGCATCCTAAAAATATTTGTACATATGCCATAAACTTTAAGTTATGGTAATGAAGAGAGTAGGGAGCAAAGAAAAATAGTACAGCATTTAGTAATACATTAGCAGTACAGTATAATCTAATGTGCATAAACACAACCATACACAAGTGAAAGAAAACCATGACCGCACAAACTGTAAGCCTACAACACTACCTACTTGAAGATTAACTACAGTGTTCTTCAGACTGCAAAAATTATAACGAACCAGGAAGCTAAGGAGAGATGGAGTTAAGTCCACCAATAATACCCTTCTCCATTCAAAGCACTCCTCCATCTGGCATGTCACAACATAATACGTTACAGATATATGGAAACTAAATTCCACAAATTTAAGAGCTTAGGAAGACTTAGTGAATCATCAGTTCAACATATGAGGGGAAAAAAAAAACAACCCAACTTGCTCAAAAGCAAGTTCTACCATGAAAGCAACTCTCACAAATTTTTAGAAATATCAATGTGTCTCAGCATCCATCAGACAATACATTAAATAGCTTGGTCAGAAATGTGGTATTAGCCACCACTTGAAAAAAAGGCAATGATGTTTCAATTTATATTTTAGCAAAACATAAAGATACTCATTCAGCAGCAACTACAAAGAGATGTTTGTACCAAACGCATTCGCTCATTTTCTCTATCATTGAGAACTGTTCATTAACATTATTTTCGATTCATTTTATCCCATGCCATTTGGTTCTGTAGACCATCATAGACAAGAAGAAAAATAAGTGACATGCAGTCATTAAGTATGAATGTTTTTTTCACAATTATATCATGTGGTTGTTTTCAAGAGTAGGCGACTAGACTGAGTAACCCAGAAGATGCTGTCCAGTCCAGCATGACATTTACAGTCACTCTGCAGAGCAGAACCCCATTTGGTCACTTCCTTTCCCAAAAAGATAACAACCCTGTGAAGACTAGATAAAATGTCACTAGAGACTTAAATAAATACATATCATATTTCTAATTTGAAAATATCTCCTGGGATGGGACCAAGTCATTTGTTTCTGTCAACTGCCAACACTACAACTATTTTATAATGCCCAACATTGTAGTCTTGTATTTTATGATTGCCACTAGTGTTATCAGAACAATTGTCTGAAAGCATGGCTAAATAAAGAGCAATATTCTTTTTCATCATTAGAAACGCAGCTTGGACAAGCAAGTCTGCTCTTCACAACGGAGTGTAGTGATGACACTGACATAATTTGGGGAGAGGAAGATTCCTAGCATAAGGCTGAACCAAAAATAAGAAACCTGGATGACAGGCAAAACTAATTGGCTCAGGTGCTACAAACACAGCTTCCAAACTCACACACTACCTTCTCAGGGTATGGGATTCATCATGTGGACCTTTCTTCTCCAGCCAATGCTGTCCTAGGGAACTCCACATCGTTATTTCTCTATCCAGTGCAAATCTGTCCATATGACCTACGCTGCAGGGTTTTCACCTCTGGACTACCAACTTCCTTCTTAAATGAAGATGTGTTAATTGCCAAAAATATTTATGGTCAATACCACCTGTGGCAATTAGAACTACTTTCATAAAGAAGTAGTGTTACAAATCTAATTAATTGGTAACTGTCATGTAGTTAAATTTCACAAGTGCCTGCACCACATAATCAGAACAGCTCTCTGAGGAAATGTTCTTTCACATGACAGTTTGGAAGCACCTCGTATGGAGAAGTCAAACTTGGACTAGGCCCTCACTTAGAAATTTTGTTCCATAGCTACTAATGTACACAAGAACATTTCTGTTTTGCTTACTAAAATCAGAACAGCGACTCTGACTGAAAATCTTTATTATTCTACAGAGAACAGATGACCCTGTTTGGCAAAGGCTACGGCAGGAACACAACAGAAAGTTTTCACTATATATATATGTACATATACAAATTGCTCAGCAGCTATGATTTCACTGTGGTGCCACATCCTTAACGCTTATGTGGTAAAACGTTTACCATGTCCCACACACAAGCACTAAAAGCATAACACAGTACAAAAAGAAATACATATGTTGCTTAGCTGAAGGAAGATCCATAATTACTAATTAGTCCAGGTATCACTTCAACAGAGTGGTCTGACAGTGTGGCAAGCAAGAATACCATGAATAATATTTTGAACAAAATAACAACATAATCAAAAATAATCAGCTTTAAAACACAATAACCCTGGAACAGGATGCACATTGAAATAACCAAACTTGCAAGCTAACATATATTCTCTGACAGGGAATACAAAAGCTTATTGCAGTCCTTCCAGAGTAAATGCAAAAACAGTTTCCAGAATGATACTTCTGAGTACCTTTGACTGGTATTTAGTATTAAATAATTTCATTTGCTAGTAGATTTACTATATTGTGAACTATTTCCGTTACTTTTCTATGTTTACTTCACACAGCTCATTTTGTTTGTATGAGATAGCAGTTGCAATTTCCAACACAGTACAGTTTTACAAGGTGAAATAATCAAAAAAAAGACCCCTTTGTGGGGCTGAAAATCCCCAGTCAGATCTTCACTTACACTATTTACTCCTTCTCTCCTCTTGCTACCAGTACAACACACTGCCTCCTTCAAATAATTTTCCCATAGATAACGTTACTACCCCTAACAACAAGTACTACTACTTGAAGACCAAGTGATTGAGGAAGCATTTGTAAGCACTTGCAGCTACCAATTACAAGTAGTCCTTAGTCATCTCTCACAGACACCAAAAGTGAAAAAAGTGAGAAGTTACTCCAGGAGAAGTTGCGATTCAATTTAAAGAGCTCAAGCAGGTAAGCAGTAAAAGAAACTCAGCCACCTCAGTCACAGCCAAGACAAAATGACCTATTGAGCAGAATTAATAATTTACTAAGAATTGCTGCAATTCTTGCTTTGCAGTATCACCCAGCTATTTTAACTGCAGGAAAAATTAACAAAAACCTAAAAGTAGAAATTAAATGCCAATGAAATTCAGCTGCAGTCTAAAAACAGTATTTTATTTCATTTCCAAAAGTCCATGCCTTAAAAAAATTAATTGGTATATCACAACTCCTAAAAATGAACCTACTTAGGGAAGCACGTCTCTATGTTCATTATCACCCCATCTGTCTTTTACTCTGTTCATCTTTAAAATCAGAGCAATACATGAAAAGGTCAAATTGACAATGTAAAGCCAGAGAATACAGACTTCTTTCTAATGATCTTCCAGTTCTTCCTGTTTTGACTTTTGCAGTGTTGGGAGGAGAGAGAAGTTAAGATGTTATAATTTTCTATAGAAGGTAATACTGACATAACACATTGGCCAGACTCTAGAAAAGCACATTTTAAGCCTTAAGAGGCAAGAATCCCAAAGCTAAACATTTAAATATGGTTAGGTTATAATATCCACCTTCTGTCAGCCCATGTTTGAAATACACAACTTCTTTTGGTAGAAGGACTTTCACAGGAAAGGAAAACAGCCATAAACAGCCATAAACCTCATCATGTCCTCAAACTAGGTCAGACTTTTGTTTCTTATAATAACAAGAAGTAAATAACAAGAAGCATTGCACTATAAAGGTTGAGAGAAAAAAAAAAAGAAAGAAACAGCAGCAATAAAATACTAGAAAGCAAAGAAACAAGATTTTTCAACACAGCTAAATAGCTTGCCAAAACACTTATTCCCTATAATAGTGTAATCAAAGCAACAGATGGCTAAAAGCTAATGGAACAGAAAGGCATCAGGAACTGTTGTAAAGAATTATCTCATGAACCATCAAGCAATATTCCAAACTTTACCAAGCCTTAGGCTATCAACACAACAGCAATTTCAAAGAAAGTATCTGGCACCTCTGAGGATAGATCAGCTAGATCAGCTACCCCATAACAATTACAAATTTTATCCTACAGTGCTGTATTTGAGTGTAGAAAGAGTATAAATTCAGAGTAGAAGTCATACAAAATGATAAAAACTAACAGGCAACAAGGAAATGGAGGCATCTGAGCCAAATCGAGCTTCTTAAAATGCTTCTCTCGCCTCTTACACAACTTGATCATGATCATCTCTAAAGCCCTCATCAATAATGAACCAGTTGGCCAGTTAATCTGAAGATGCGGCTTCTCTATTAAAAACACAGCTATCGCTTTCTGATGAAGATCAGAGTAGAGGGCAAGGCTGTAGGACCTCTCTTGTCCTTGTGCAACCTTGACTTGCACCTGCTGACTCAAGTCCCATTACTGAAGCACAGACGTAAAGGATGCAAAATCTCATTACTAATTCTGATCTTTGGACAGCAGCTTGCAACCAGATGTTTTCTCCCACCTCACAGTATCATTATGTACGTGCTCACTCTGTTAACTGATTGAACAAAGCCATTACAAAACAGAAATGTCAGGTTTTACTTCTAACTCAGTCTTAAGAGTTAAGAATAGGAATTAGCTACTGGAGGGTTATAATACTTTTTTCCTCTGTTTACAAAAAAAACCCAATTTTAGACAAAATATCCTTTAAATGGTATACTCCAAATGATTAAAATATCTACTAACAGCCATCTGGGGTTTCTGGTTCTCCTGCTAGTCTTTGCAACAAGATAATAATTACCTATGCAAGTGACAATATCTCATTTCTGGAATCTGTGCACGTATTGTCAACAGCTCTGAAGTGCCCTCAAATATTTAAAAGGAATGAACTTTAAGAAGTTACTTTATTTTAAATTATTTTCAGTTATTATTTTCATATTCAACTACAGACAGACCTCCATCAATGCCAGATTCGCTGTTGGATCACATTTCAAAATATTTGTTTTCTTCTTAATACAAAGTTCAAATTCCTTGTATCGCCCACTGTCCTGGTTTCGGCTGGGATAGAGTTAATTTTCTTCCTAGCAGCAGGCATAGTGCTGTGTTTTGGATTTAGCAGGAGAAGAATGTTGATAACATGCTGATGTTTTTAGTTGTTGCTGAATACTGCTTATGCTAGTCAAGGACTTTTTCAGCTTCCCATGCTCTGCCAGGCGCACAAGAAACTGGGAGGGGGCACAGCCAGAATAGTTGATCCAAACTGGCCAAAGGGCTATTCCATACCATATGGCGTCATGCTCAGTATAGAAACTGGGGGGGGGTGGCCAGGGACCAGCGATCGCTGCTCAGGAACTGGCTGGGTATCGGTCGGCGGGTGGTGAGCAATTGCATTGTGCATCACTTGCTTCGTGTATCATTATTATTATTATCATTATTATACTGTTACTATTAGCATTACTATTTTACTTTATTTCAATTATTAAACTGTTCTTATCTCAACCCAGGAGTGTTTCTCACTCTTACTCCTCCGATTCTCTCCCCCATCCCATCGGGGTAGGGGGAGTGAGCGAGCGGCTGCGTGGTGCTTAGTTGCTGGCTGGGGCTAAACCACGACAGTCCTTTTTGGCGCCCAACGAGGGGCACGAAGGGTTTGAGATAACAACAGATTAACCAGAGTGTATTAAGGAGTCTGTTAACAGTTGCCGGTCACGATATTAGCTCTTCTGATCTGCACCATGTTCTTTTTTTTGCAGCACGCGTTAAAGCTTGCTGTCAGTTTGTGTAGTGTGCTATGCTCTGCAGTGATTCATGATCTTTTGCTTGGGAGGCTCCTTATCAAAACCCTGACCTTGAGCATTCTTTGGTATTTGGGTTTCATACAGAAGTCACTACTGTACTTCGGGTACTACCTCATAGAGAGAGTTAGCAATTATACTTCTTACTCTGAGAGGCTTGTTGTGGAGGAAATACAGAATGGCACCTTTGCTGCTTTCTTCTATGATGTTTCCTCCTTCATTACAACAACTTTCCTGTATCTTGAACACCCCTGGGCAGTTAAGATACTTCTATTGATAATTCTTGGGAATGTTGTTTCTGTTTTGATAAAGGTCAGTAAGCAGTTTAAAAATACCATCCAGAGATCTACCCCAAGGCTGGATAGTTATGAGTGGCAGGGTGTGTGGGAACGTATGCGCAAGTACCTAGGGCAGTGGGGACCTCCAGTGTTTTGGAACTTCACCCCTGAACAAGTGCAGAATCCTGAAGAATTAGTAAAGTATTTGGAAGAAGTATGTTGTCACCCTGGTAGCTCCAGAGAGACACAAATCATTGCAACATGCTGGGGACTGGCCCATGCCTATCGAGCCGTGGTCAACGCTAATCAGTACCCTCAAAAGAAAGAGAAGGTCTCTGGATCTGATGACAAAACAACAAGCACTGTGGCTATTCAAACCCCCACTACAGGCCCTGCGGCTACTCCAACCCCCACTACAGGCCTTGCAGCTACTCAAAACCCTGCCCCAGGCACTGTGGCTACTCCAGCCACAGCCATGGGCACTGCGGCTACTCAAACCCCAGTGACAGACACTGTGGCTAAACCAGAGAACCAACCTGCGCCGGTATCAGTTGCCCCTATACAGAAGAAAAAATACACGAGGAAATCAGTTCGTTTAGTAAGGGATGAAGATGAACCAGGGCCATCACAAGAACCAGAGGAGGAAGAACCCATAAATGAGATGGTGACCACCCGATCCCTATCCCTGAGTGAGCTGCGAGATATGCAAAAAGATTTCGGTCGTCATCCAGGCGAGCACATCATCACCTGGCTGCTCCGATGCTGGGATAACGGGGCCAGTAGCCTGGATTTAGAGGGTAGGGAAGCCAAGCAGCTGGGATCCCTTTCCAGGGAAGGGGGCATTGACAAAGCAATTGGAAAAGGGGCAAAACCGCTCAGCCTCTGGAGGCGACTTCTGTCAAGCGTGAAGGAAAGGTATCCCTTTAAGGAGGATGTTTTATACCGCCCAAGCAAATGGACCACCGTAGAGAAAGGTATCCAGTACCTGAGGGAATTAGGCGTGCTGGAGGTGATTTACAGTGACCTGAATGATGAGCAGTTAACCAAAGACCCAGATGAAGTCAGGTGCACACAATCCATGTGGCGGAAGGTGGTACGGAGCGCACCAGCATCGTATTCCAACTCGTTGGCAATACTAGCCTGGAAAGACGACGAGGCACCAACGGTGGATGAAGTGGCTAGACAACTCCGGGACTACGAAGAAAAGCTCTCTTCCTCCCTACAGGCCTGTGTCTCGGCTGTGGAAAAACTGTGCCAAGAGTTCCAACAACTCAGAGAGGATCTGTCCTACTCCCCACCTGCACGGACCAGTGTCTCAGCCATTAGGAGTCAACATCCCTATGCTCAAGAGAGAGGATATAGAGGATACACACCACGGGGCACCCTGTGGTTTTACCTGCGTGATTATGGAGAGGACATGAGAAAGTGGGATGGAAAACCCACCTCAACCTTAGAGGCACGGGTGCGTGAGTTGCAAGGAAAAACTATTAGAAAAGGCGGTTCTCCCAGGAAAATTGCAGCTCCAGTTTCCAGTGAGCAGTTCCCGAGACAGAGTAAGAGGGCTAATTTTACTTCCGACCTTGATCAGGGGACTTTTGATTCACATTTACAGGAAGTGAACAGCGAATGCTGTGACCAGTGTTAGAGGGGCCCTGCCTCCAGCCAGGTGGAGGAAAGGGACAACCGGGTTTACTGGACTGTGTGGATTCGATGGCCTGGAACGTCAGACCCACAGGAGTATAAGGCTCTAGTGGACAGTGCACAGTGCACGCTAATGCCATCAAACTATAGAGGGGCAGAACCCATTTGTATTTCTGGAGTGACAGGGGGATCCCAACAGCTAACTGTACTGGAAGCTGAAGTGAGCCTAACTGGGAATGAGTGGCAAAAGCACCCCATTGTGACTGGCCCAGATGCTCCGTGCATCCTTGGCATAGACTACCTCAGGAGAGGGTATTTCAAGGACCCAAAAGGGTACCGGTGGGCTTTTGGTATAGCTGCTTTGGAGACAGAGGAAATTAAACAGTTGTCCACCTTGCCCGGTCTCTCAGAGGACCCTTCGATTGTAGGGTTGCTGAAGGTTGAGGAACAACAGGTGCCAATTGCTACCACAACTGTGCACAGGCGGCAATATCGCACCAACCGAGACTCCCTGATTCCCATCCATAACCTGATTCGTCGACTGGAGAGCCAGGGAGTGATCAGCAAGACTCGCTCACCCTTTAACAGTCCCATATGGCCAGTGCGAAAGTCTAATGGGGAGTGGAGACTAACAGTGGACTATCGTGGCCTGAACGAAGTTACACCGCCGCTGAGTGCTGCCGTGCCAGACATGCTAGAACTTCAATATGAACTGGAGTCAAAGGCAGCTAAGTGGTATGCCACAATTGATATTGCTAATGCATTTTTCTCCATCCCTTTGGCAGCAGAGTGCAGACCCCAGTTTGCTTTTACCTGGAGGGGTGTTCAGTACACCTGGAACCGACTGCCCCAGGGGTGGAAGCACAGCCCCACCATTTGCCATGGACTGATCCAGACAGCACTGGAACAGGGTGAAGCTCCAGAACATCTGCAGTACATTGATGACATCATTGTGTGGGGCAACACAGCAGAAGACGTTTTTGAGAAGGGAAAGAAAATAGTCCAAATCCTTCTGAAGGCTGGTTTTGCCATAAAACAGAGTAAGGTCAAGGGGCCTGCACAGGAGATCCAGTTTTTAGGAATAAAATGGCAAGATGGACGTCGTCAGATCCCAATGGATGTGATCAACAAAATAACAGCTATGTCCCCACCAACTAGCAAAAAGGAAACACAAGCTTTCTTAGGCGTTGTGGGGTTTTGGAGAATGCATATTCCAAATTACAGCCAGATCGTAAGCCCTCTCTATCAAGTGACCCGGAAGAAGAACGAATTCAAATGGGGCCCTGAGCAACAACAAGCCTTTGAACAAATTAAACGTGAGATAGTTCATGCAGTAGCCCTTGGGCCAGTCCGGGCAGGGCAGGATATTAAAAATGTGCTCTACACTGCAGCCGGGGAGAATGGCCCTACCTGGAGCCTCTGGCAGAAAGCACCAGGGGAGACTCGAGGTCGACCCCTAGGGTTTTGGAGTCGGGGATACAGAGGATCCGAAGCCCGCTATACTCCAACTGAGAAAGAGATACTGGCAGCATATGAAGGGGTTCGAGCTGCTTCAGAAGTGGTTGGTACTGAAGCTCCTGCTGGCACCCCGACTGCCGGTGTTGGGCTGGATGTTCAAAGGGAGGGTCCCCTCTACACATCATGCAACTGATGCTACATGGAGTAAGTGGGTTGCATTGATCACACAACGGGCTCGAATAGGAAACCCCAGTCGCCCAGGAATCTTGGAAGTGATCATGGACTGGCCAGAAGGAAAAAACCTTAGAATATCACCAGAGGAGGAGGTGACACGTGCTGAAGAGGCCCCACTGTATAATAAATTGCCAGAAAATGAAAAGCAATATGCCCTGTTCACTGATGGGTCCTGTTGTCTCGTGGGAAAGCATCAGAGGTGGAAAGCTGCTGTATGGAGTCCTATACGACAAGTCGCAGAAACTGCTGAAGGAGAAGGGGAGTCGAGTCAGTTTGCAGAGGTGAAAGCCATCCAGCTGGCTTTAGATATTGCTGAAAGAGAAAAGTGGCCAGTCCTTTATCTCTATACTGACTTATGGATGATGGCAAATGCCCTGTGGGGGTGGCTGCAGCAATGGAAGCAGAGCAACTGGCAGCGCAGAGGCAAACCAATCTGGGCTGCCGCATTGTGGCAAGATATTGCTGCCCGGGTAGAGAACCTGGTTGTAAAAGTTCGTCATGTAGATGCTCATGTACCTAAGAGTCGGGCCACTGAAGAACATCAAAACAACCAGCAAGTAGATCAGGCTGCTAAGATTGAAGTGGCTCAGGTGGATTTGGACTGGCAACATAAGGGTGAATTATTTATAGCTCGGTGGGCCCATGACGCCTCAGGCCATCAAGGAAGGGATGCAACGTATAAATGGGCTCGTGATCGAGGGGTGGACTTAACTATGGACAGTATTGCACAGGTTATTCATGAGTGTGAAACATGCGCTGCAATCAAGCAAGCCAAGCAGTTCAAGCCCCTTGGGTATAGTGAACGATGGCTGAAATATAAATATGGGGAGGCCTGGCAGATTGATTACATCACGCTCCCACAGACCCGCCAAGGCAAGCGCTACGTGCTCACCATGGTGGAAGCAACCACTGGATGGTTGGAAACATATCCCGTGCCCCATGCCACCGCCCGGAACACCATCCTGGCCCTTGAAAAGCAAGTCCTGTGGCGACATGGCACCCCAGAAAGAATTGAGTCAGACAACGGGACTCATTTCCGAAACAACCTCATAGATACCTGGGCCAAAGAGCACGGCATTGAGTGGGTGTATCACATCCCTTACCATGCACCAGCCTCCGGGAAAATTGAGCGATACAATGGATTGTTAAAGACTACCCTGAGAGCAATGGGTGGTGGGACGTTTAAACATTGGGATACGCATTTAGCAAAAGCTACCTGGTTAGTCAACACCAGGGGATCTGCCAATCGAGCTGGCCCTGCCCAATCAAAACTTTTACGTACTGTAGAAGGAGATAAAGTTCCTGTAGTGCACATGAAAAATATGCTGGGGAAGACAGTCTGGGTTACTTCCCCCTCTGGCAAAGGCAAACCCATTCGTGGGATTGCTTTTGCTCAAGGACCTGGGTGCACTTGGTGGGTGATGCGAAAGGATGGGGAAGCCCAATGTGTACCTCAAGGGAATTTGATTTTGGGTGAAAATAGCCAATGAACTGAATTGTATAATATTAATTGCTTTATAATACTGTATGTTATCTCTTAACTATATGTTATCTCTTAACTGCATGTTAATATAATAATATAGTAGGTTAATATTAAGTATATAATACTATATATGCCGCATCAATGGTATTGCAGTAAGAATTGCCCAGCTTAATGAAAATGAACTTTGATGAAACCATGTTGGAATGAGAACTGACTTCAGCATGCAACAGTCCAACACTGCACACCACCTCTCCTGCTCTGAAAGACTGTGATGACAGATGGAACCCAAAGTCATGGGCTAAATGAACTCAATGGACATTTTAGAGGGATGGGCCATAGACGAAGGGAATGATATCTGTGTGTATATCAAGATAGGGAAAGTGGTGGTGATTAATTGGAACACATTGGAAAGGGGAGGGCCTGTGCATGACGTAGATGGTATAGAATAAGGGGTGGATACTGTCCTGGTTTCGGCTGGGATAGAGTTAATTTTCTTCCTAGCAGCAGGCATAGTGCTGTGTTTTGGATTTAGTAGGAGAATGTTGATAACATGCTGATGTTTTTAGTTGTTGCTGAGTACTGCTTATGCTAGTCAAGGACTTTTTCAGCTTCCCATGCTCTGCCAGGCGCACAAGAAACTGGGAGGGGGCACAGCCAGAATAGTTGATCCAAACTGGCCAAAGGGCTATTCCATACCATATGACGTCATGCTCAGTATAGAAACTGGGGGGGGTTGGCCGGGGAGCAGCGATCGCTGCTCGGGAACTGTCTGGGTATCGGTCGGCGGGTGGTGAGCAATTGCATTGTGCATTCTTGCTTCGTGTATCATTATTATTATTATCATTATTATACTGTTACTATTAGCATTACTATTTTACTTTATTTCAATTATTAAACTGTTCTTATCTCAACCCAGGAGTGTTTCTCACTCTTACTCCTCCGATTCTCTCCCCCATCCCATCGGGGTAGGGGGAGTGAGCGAGCGGCTGCGTGGTGCTTAGTTGCTGGCTGGGGCTAAACCACGACACCCACCTACAGGAAACTTCAAGTCTGCAGATGATTTGGTGAAGAATCATAGAACCACAGAATAGTTGAGGTTGGCAGGACCACTGGAGATCACCTAATCCACCTCTCTGCTCAAAGGAGGGTCTACCAGACCAGGCTGCTCAGGGTCTTGCAAGGCAGAGATAGGCTAGTTCAAATGATCCAGAAGACATCCTTCCCCTGCTCCAATTTCCCTTCCTAGTTCTGCTTACGGTTCCAGGAAAATGTAACGACAGACTCTTGCAATCATTTTCACTGAGTTTCACTGAGGCCAGCTTCAAAGAGAGCAAGCGCCTGTATACACACCTAACGACATTTCTTCAGTGTCATCAGTGTTACCCACCCCCTAATAGTAACATCAGTCTTCCAAGCCCACTTGTAAATTTGTCCACTGAGAGAAAGATGACAAGACTGACCTCTTTCTGTTACAGATGCTACATTTAAAGAAATACCTTTTATATTTCTACAGTCTTTTTAAAAATAAATGGGTAGTCTCTAAAAATAAATGGGCAAAGATATATTATACAAAAACTTTTACTATGAAGAAAAGAAATCTGTAGTCATCTAAAGAAAAAGAAATACTGTGCCTAGTTTTGCCTGCAGCTAGCACATGCATTCGGGATCCAGTTCTGCTACTGAAAAAAGTCAGTCCCCACCCCTCACTTCAGTTATCTGCCAGTAATGCATTTTGAAACCTTCACACAAGTAGGAACTTACTGCGGGTGACACCTGCAGAAGGAAAGAAGGGAGATAAAAGGGGAGAAGAATAAGCAGTTAAGTGCGTAACTTGTTCCACACAGAGGACATTATTCATCACCTAGGACTGCAGCATTTTGATGCAAGATTTCTCCTTTCTAATGCAACATACTGTTCAGTTCTGTATGCCATTTCAAGCTAACCCAAAGCTTTAAATCTTCTGTTACCACAAGAACACCTCCAAATGTACGATAATGCAGAATTTCATGTGGCATTGAGTAGCAGATCAAGAACATGATGAAACACCCATTTTTCAGAGAAGATTAAGACAAAGAGCAGATTATTAACCTGAGAAAAAGACAAAATGAATTATATTATCTTATTTAGATGAGCATCATGGCTAGTCAATCATATTTTTCACTCTGCTCTATGCAGATGTGGCTTATTAATGCTTTATATTTTTTTCTTGGATCACTTAATTGCATTATTTCAGAACCTGCTAACAATCAACAGTCAACAGTACAAACCACAAATAGAATTACAGTCTGGGAAAGGCATTTAACAATAACATACTATCTTATCTGGAGAGAAAGAACCTCAGTGTAGCCTTAGTTTTGAAGAGAGACAGACACACGAAAGTACCAATTAACAAGACTGGGATGGATTATACAGAGACCCAGCCAAAGCCAGGGTCAGTCTCTGCTCAGTTGCATCCCTGGAATCCTAGTAGAATTTCATACACGCTGTTTACCTTTGAGTACTTAAACCACATCAGAAATCATTTTAACCAGTTCGGTATAAAACACTCGAATGGACAAGGACTTTGGAAGACGACTACCTTATTTCAGTTTTGATTAAGCTCATTCTATAAAGACTAGACCCATGCAATTAAAGCATTGCAATGTTTGATAAAGAAAAAGCTCTGTGGTTCTTATTCTAATCTTACCTCGACTATTCTCTAGTTCTAATCTTAGCCTTTATTTTCAATTGATCTGTAGCAAGGCAAACACCACTTCCTTATTTCACCGCTCCACCTGACCCATCTCCCATTCTGACATCCAGCCCTTCTGTAGTCTTGTTCTCGTAACGGCTCCTTCCGTTCATATCCTTCTCTTTGGAGCTACCTTCAACTCCTAAACTTAGTTTCCATTTCCTGTATTGACACATACCATCCTCAGTCTCCTCCACTGTCCCCCTACAGCATTTTATTTACAAAGCCTTTCACAGTTGAGCTGTTCATAGCAGTGGCCCATGCCTCTCTGCATATAAATGGATGAATCAATTATCATATTTGCATTAATTACCTTAAAAGCATTAGGCTCAGATACCTTCTTGCCCTTATAGGTACTAGCTAGTGTTAGTGCAGTTTCAGTTTTGTAGTGTGGTCAGAGCTGCCAAGACATAATGGTTGACATGTTTCCAGTCCAGAGAAACTACCTAAACAGATGGACAACCAGAACACAGTAGCAGACTACACAGCAGCCTCTAATTTAAAATAATTTCTGTCTGCAAAGAAAGCTGAACTCAATATTATTAAACATTCCTGTGTTTTCATGATAGATATTCTATGAGGAATAATTTTTTAGTGATCACAAATGACATCTACTAATTGGTATGAAAACAAACTAAGTGTTTCATATTTCAAAATATCTAGTCTCAATGGGAAGAACTAACACACAAAGTGGTTTCTGATAGCTTTCTAAAGTGTTCTGACTTTTTTTTTCCCCTAACACACACAATGCATAGCTACTAGTTCCTTAGAATTCATTTAATATCTACAATTTTTTGACCTGTAAAGCTAACCATATTCTTTGAAAAGCATTATTGAGCTCTAAGCTAATAGGTATTTAAAACATCCTCTACAATGGAAGATTAAGTTTTAACATTTTGTTGGCCACTGGCCAAATTAATCAAGACGAATCCTTCAAAGAAAAGGACAAGGAGTGAATTATCCAGTTGATTCTCATATAAAATTGTCACTAAACAGAATAAAAAGATTTTGGCTAACAGCTAAGTGATGATTCATAGCAGAGTGAAGGGATATAAAACATTAATGACTCTCAATTTTCACCTATTACTTTACCATAAAAGACAGTTACGTAAAAATATTGTTCAGATCAGATGTATTTTCAGGAATACCCATTTATACGAACTATTTATAAACCACTTTCTTGCACTATCATAAGAACAGGAACAGAAATTATGGGATTAGCAGGGCCACAGAATAATAAATCCTTACAAATGAACACCGGAAAGTGCAGGCTATTTGTTGTGCTGCACTGAAAAGTGCAGTAAAGCACTTGCAAATACTCCATTATCCAGTCACAGATTTTCAGTCTAATTCTGCATTTATGAGTCACAAACACCTACAGGAAAAAAAAATGGAAGAAAAAACCCAGACACATAATCTGTCAATCCACTTCGATTAACCATTTACACAGGCTAGGAGCAGTGAAGAATTTTACTTTTACAAAAATACTGTGTCACAGTTGGACATCAAGTGCATTAAGCTTCCTAAATTACCTCTGTATAGGGCAAGTGCACAATGGCAGTGATATAAAGCTTTCTATAGCACAGCTGAAAGCAGACAAAGTCTGCACAATCCCATAATCTGTTTCTAATTCAGTATATGTATTTTAATAAATGCACACAGACCCATCAAAATCTGAAAGATCAGGATCTCACAGGACAAAAGACACTATCACCATGTCTATTATTTTCAAGGCTTTATAACTCAGCAGTAAAAAATTTAAGTTAAAATGTAAAAATAAAACCCCTGTTCATTTTAAAAGAAAGCCTCTATTTTCCCATGTTTACACAGTATAAAAGATTAACCTACTACTTTAGAATGACTTCTCCACCAACAAGGCTTTTTATTCCTTTTTCTTAATAATCCTTTAAGAAAAGCAGGATTTTTTAAATTAAAAAAAACCCCTCCTTTATGTATTCTCTCTTTACTAGATACTGCTTTCCAATACTTCTAGTAGCAACAAACATGACCAACACACATTACAAAATATGCCCAGGAACTTAAGTGACTGCAGGGAGATTGAATACCTTGGTATTTGAATTCACTGCACATTTTTGGAATATCCCCAGGTAGTACCATTGGACACTGTATTTTAGTGATTAATCACTGGCATTCCAAACATTTATTTTAATTAAAAAACATTCACGTTCATATATATATATAGAAGTATCCACACGATTATGCATCAGCATAGTGCTGAAACAACTAGCAAGTTTTAAAAGGCACTGTGAATGTAACAGGAGACCAAAGTGAATCTATTAATCATAACATTACTAGCAGCACCACATTCACATCATTTTTTATCTTCTGCGTGCTTTACTAATAACAACAAAATGCATTTGATGGTGTTTTCTTTAGCAAGGGCACAGAGAACAAATATCAAGTGACTTGGGATCTAATACACATTCACATCATGTTTTGCATTTTCCACCTGGAAAATACGGACAATCATCCACAACTGAAATTTATGTTAAAGGTATATTTATTTAATTATAGCTGTATGCACCACCAGTAACTTCTTTTCAGCTTTGTGAATAATTCCTTCAAAGAAGGGAAGCATCTGCCCATGTTTTCTTTAAAAAAAAAAAAAAACCAACAAACAGTTGGAAACACAAGCTAGATTTTATAGCAAATGTGTCTAAACAACCATAAAGGACAATATTGCTAGCACAGCATTATAACAGATTAAATAATTGGGCAATTTTAGGTCCCAGATAATAAGTACATTGCAGGATATATAATTGCAAGGCTGAACCCAGAAATGCATTTTCCCCCAGTGAAAAGCAAGAATATGTATTTTCTCCTCAACACCTCTCTATATACTTCCTTTCTCTCCAACTCTGCCTCTAGAGGAGGCACTAGAATCTGACAAATACTTTGACTTTTTAAACAGCCGAAGATTCGCTTTCATCTGAAACTGTTGTCGTGACAGGTTTCCATAGTACTTCCCTACAGCAATCACTGCTCCTGCCTTCTCTATTTCTATTTTAAAAAATAACTTTGAGTAGCAAAAAAAGGGGAGATTAAAAAAAAGGGGAAAAAGAAAAAAACTAAATTGCCTCTGCATTACAGCCAGAGCAGCAGCAGAAAGGAAGCAATACTGAAAGATGTTGTTTGCTGTCCCTTCCCCTTTTGCAGGTTTAAGTCACCAGAGTACGGGCAAGCTTATTTTTAAAATCAGTTTCAACAATGTGTATTCTTGGGTAAGAAGTAATAGCAGCGCAGTTGATGAACAGTCTGTAAAACAGCAGTTCTGTCAATGGCTTAAGTCTGCGTTTAAGTTATAGGGAGAAAAAACAATCCATTGACTAGAGTTCAGACTCAGCAGTTTAAAATGTGATTTTCAGCAAGTCACTGACGCCTAAATTCACAAAATAAGCCAAACGCAGAACTTGCCAGATACGCTGTCCACACTGGACTACAGTTATTCCCTCTGACCCATGCATATCACATCCCTTGGGTCTACACCATCTTTATTACGCAGATCCAACCTCTAAGCACAGATGAGTTGTGTTGTCTGCATGAGTAAATGATAAGCTTGTCAAAGATCATTTAGTGACATGCCTTTGTGCCAAGGGCTTTGGCAGCCACAGCAGTGTGCCACCACCTCAGCCCTGCCTGCTGCTCGAGGGCAGGTCGCTCCCTCCCAAATGAGACACAGGGCAAAGCCCTCCAGGCTTAGGATGACCTTGGCCTTCATTCCCACTCCCTGAAGAGTGCTTTAACACTTCACCACCACCTTCATTTTCATCATCACTTGTGTAGTTAAACAAGCAGTCACCCATGCCTAGAAGGAAGCCCCAAGTACCTACACTCTGGAAAGGTAGCAGCTGGTGAATCCCAGCAAAACTTCCCCTAGAAGAGCTGCAAACATGTGCCAAGGTTCAGTTCTTATACACTGACTTTCTCTGCTGGAAATCTCATTCTTAGGTGCTTAGTTCACTGAGGGCAGAACCTAGATGACTAAAATGGTACTGCGAACCCCACTCCTGTAGCCCCACACCACACTCCCCACTGCCACAACCCTTACTGTGCATGGCAAGACCTAGGAGCATTATAAATCTGGGCCATGATCTCCCTGTTCTTCACCTGCAAACCACAGATGTTGGTACTTCACCTCTGTCACAAAGGTGCTCTAGGGGTAACAGCAACAGGAACTGTAAGGAATTCTGGTAATGCGGATTATAGAGTTATTTAATGTACAGGGACAGACCAAACTCAGGTAAACTTTTACTGAAAACACCAACTCTCCAGCTCAGAACAGAAAATACCAAATACAACAGAATAGTAACAGCATTTTTGCTGTGCACACCCGGAAACAATGTGCAGTAAATATGAGATTTGGCACAGGGTATTTCTGGAAGAGGCATAAAGGTTTCTCAGTCTTGGTGGTTGCTTTCCTTCTGCTTGAAACTTGGGTAACGTACATGATCCAAATATATGTTTATTGATTT
Organism: Pelecanus crispus; assembly: GCF_030463565.1. Lineage (NCBI taxonomy): Eukaryota > Metazoa > Chordata > Aves > Pelecaniformes > Pelecanidae > Pelecanus > Pelecanus crispus. The sequence goes on from NC_134643.1 coordinate 16,561,107, forward strand.
ATCATGAATAGAAAGAACTAACCTGATGAAATGTTGCAACTTAGTACTATCTCTGAACAAACTGATCCATTAAAACACACGCACATATCTGTAAGCTTGCACAAGGACTAAACAATACACGACAGTTGAGCATGTCAGCTAAAAATTGTATTTTTCTAGTTATATACCAGTAAATAAAGCCACATGGACTGACAAAAAGTAAAGATATTAAAAGAAACATACGGCTATGCACAGTATCTTTTTTAGACACTAGATGAGTGGTAAGACTTTGTTTGATGTTAGATACTCGCTTTTTGAGAAAATGAAATTAATATTTTATCTTTTACATAATACATACATAATTTAGTACCTCTAACTACCAAGATAAATGTAAAAAAGTAGTCTTAGTTTTCCGGTCAGCCAGACATCCTGAACAGAGATCAAAATGTCATTTAAATCATGGACTGTTGCCAAAATGTCTGATGACTGAAACCCACTGAATTTTTTTTTTTTAATAGCAGTCTAGAGGCATTCCCAGAAACAGACCTTCAGTATGTAATACTGTCCTTTATCTGTGTTCAAGTGGATCACTCGTGTCACAAACATTTTTAATAATGCTGTCACACGCTACACAAGTTAAGATCAAAAATGTACAAATCCAGCTTCAACATAATGACTCTATCACCAGTGGAGAAAAGGTACAGCTGATGGAAAGGAGAGATATGGGAAACTGACAACTGAAGAAAATTGTCTGCTGTCCCCTTCGGCTTACCAATATAGTATGATATTATGTTACCACAAGTGCTAAGTTCTGCAGTGCACAGACATTTTTATGTATAAATTTACATTGTGCCTTACTGCTAAAGTTCTACAGCTCCACCCAGCCTACAGAAGTACTGTGTCCATCTTCACTGATTTCCAGTATTACTCATATTTTCAGTAAACAACCCCCGACATAGAAATTGAAAACCTATTAGGTTATATATGTTAACTACCTTTCACAAAAATGATCTACCCATAACGTGTATTTAAATTCCTAAGATGTGAGCTATAGTCTACCCTTTCTTTACATGACTCTCTTATCTCTACATCGGCACACAGGCTTTTCAACAGCATCTTATATTAAGCAAGTGAGGCGGTGTGGTGAGCACAGCACAAATATTTTGAGAGAAATTCCTGACTGGATCCCTTCAAATTATTTGTACTGTCTTAGAAGAACATTACTCCTCAAAAGGCCAGCGGAGTTTCTCTTTGATTATTCCTAATGATGTGAGGAGAGCATTCCTTAGACATGCACAGAGTCCCAGCAAACCGCAAACATATGCACTGTATTTCAACCTCATGCTCTAATTTAAAAGGCTTAGTAAATACCAACTGATAGTTTAAACATACAGATTTACATATGTTTCTGAAGGACTAGCATCACTGAAGCATATACTTTTACTTGGGAAAATAAATTATTCAAGTTTGAATCTCTATAGCACTCGTCAACGTAGAGTCCTTTTCTCAGACGCCATTCTCTGTTTCCAAGAGCATAAATTCTTCCCTGCTCTACTTAACACTCTACATAATGTCCATTTCATCAGTCTGACCAGCAATTATTTTAACATTTTTGTTTTCTTAATTTAAAAGCTGTCATGTTTTTTCTTCAGCACATTTTCATTTATTAGTTCTTTTTAAAATTTTCTTCATCTTCTATCCTACACAAACCTTATCTTGATTTCTCTTGTGTTTTCCTTATCACAGCCAGCCACTGATGACCTTGCAGTCATCCAGTGGACTCCTACAAAAGTTGTCATTCAGATTTTTAGCATTCTGACAAACCACAGTGATTCCCTCTTTTTCTTCCACCTTCAAAACATGCTGCTGGCCTATGTACACAAGAAAGCAAACTGCTGGTATTGAATGTCCTTGCACCCACGTCAGGTAGTGTGCCAACAGATTCACAGACTTATAACTGTGTGAAACACAGTATTGAATTGTCTATGGTGATTTACTTTGATTACAGTAGCAAGTATTTTCCATTAGTGAAACTTCAAATCCATTAAAATGTGAGTGTCATGTTGACCGTAAGTTAAAAAGCAACTGCAGAGATGCCCAGCCCTTCTGGCTGGGTGGGCCACTTGCCTTTGTGCAGGAGAGGACCACAGGCCATGTTCCCTACTCTATGAGAAGACTACAGCGCACATGCTCATAGCGTTGTGTGCCGGAGACACGTCACTTGCTGGAGAGTCAGCGCTCACGTACATTCATGTGAGCTATCTCTTATGTGTGCATCCACCGCAATCAGGGTGCTGGATCTGTTCAGGTGTCAGTTCCAGGACACCATGTCATCTGACTTTTCCAAGAAGTTACTAAATTTACCATACAGACTGGATTTTAAGAAGTAGTTCAAATTTACTCTCCTTCTCTAAAACAACTGTATCTACAGCTACAAATACAAACAAACACCTAGCAGAAATTTACCCAAATTGTTATTCATAAGTCTAGTTTTCATTGCTCCCCACCTGACTTTCTCTCAGGTTAGTCCACATCCTTCTTGAGGAGTTGAATTCACTACTAGAACCCACAGGGTTGAGTAGAGCACAAGGGTCGCTCCACATGAGTAGAGCACAGGAATAACTTAATATTTAACAACCTATACTTTTGTTTACACCTCCCAGTACACTATTTTCCTCCTTTGTATCTGTTTGACATGGCTGACATTCAGCCTGTAATCCGCTATAACCTCAAAATCCCCTTTAACTTCAAAATCCCCTTCTACAGGTCTACTAGCCACACAGCTGCTTCTACTATATACCCATACTTTTCTTTTTCCTTTTTCTTCATGCATTACCTTACACTTGTTCCTTTTCCACTGCATCTTGTTTTTTTCAAATCAATTTCTCAAGATTATTCTGAATTCTAACTCTGTCCTTACAAGACCTCTTAATCCTTCTCAGACAGGTGCAGTCTGTAAATTTAATAAGTATATTCTGTATTCCATCATCCAGATAATTAATGCAAGCAGTGAAGAGTGCTAGCCCTGGGGCAAATCCCTGCAGAAACTCACTTGATACATTCTTCCATTTTAGAAGCGAGTCAACACTGCGTATGGTTTTCCAAACTGTTCTGCATTGATCTTGTAGCACTTTCATCTAGATTATCCTTCCTCAATTTGAATTTGAAAATGCCACATGTAGAAGTATCACAGACAAAATATCAAACCCCAACTTTTACACCTCCATCCACTAAACTGATCACCCTTCAACAGAAGGAAAGTAAGCTGGTTTGACAGGACTAATTCTTGAGAAATCTGTGGTGATCATGAAGTTGACTCAGCTCACACACTGTTATCAGGCACGTCTTGGACACCAAGAAAGTGTGTGTGAGAGTGCGTGTGTGTCTGTCTTCATGCGTACAACAGGATTAAAAAGCCTCTGCATAGTGATGTACCAGGGAAGCACTAGAGACCATCATGAAAGATGCTGGCCATCAGGAAGCAGCTATCATCATCACACATCCCAGCATGCAGTGAGTTCTCAGAAGCAGGTATCAGATTGGGTCAACTGTCCTGAGGGGCCCACAGACTAAAGGTTCATTGCCACTACAGTATACCGTCCTTGGCACATACATCAGCTGCTTAAAATCCATCACCTAAAGAACTACGTTGAGGTGGAATATTCTATGGAAGGAGAACATTCTCTTCTGATCACCTCATGGAATTGGCAGAGAAGTATTTCTCTTTTCCAGGAGAGAATAAGTTACATATCTTCTTCCAGCACCCAATCCCTTCTTTGAAAGTCAAACTACATACCCTCTAAAATTTGTCCTTTTGAAGATTAAATGTAGTAGCTGAAAACTTCTAGAAACAAAGATTAAATCCTTGAACTATCAGTCAGTACCCTAGTCTTTTTCTTGTATTACATGTTCCTTTGACATCTTATCATTTTTAAATGGTATCTAATGTATTTTAACAAAGCTGTTAGAAGGAAAATTAAAATTCAACCAATACATTTAGGAGGCCAAGAGATTTATTTGTTACCTCAGAAAGGCATTTGATTTCAGAAACATAAATATTAACATAGTAACATGACTGGGAATGCTAAAAGAAGTATTTAAAAGACTTGTTACCCTCCAAGATGTGTTCCAAAAGCACTAACTCCTGATTATCCTAATATCTAATTACTGACATTCCGCAGCAACATGACTGTTCGATGGTAAAGGAACACTCCACTATCTGTTTCATCAATATGTTCAGTTTTGGACTTCTGTCACCCATCACCTAATATCCCATATTGCTGCTAATCATTATAATAACCCCCTGTTTTCAGTCTTTCATCTTTGACTGCTTTAATTGATCTCAGTTATTCTGAGGAAGATGATTTGCACAGTGAAAATGTAGAAGAGTGCAAGAATGCCCACAGTAATAAATGAAAATTGAGCAATCAATCTCATATAGGAAGCAGCTGAGCGCTTTCTTTCAGACAGATAGTCTGGTCAGAAAAGTCAGCTGCTGCTAAGCCAGTACCTCCTCCAGCTGGCAATCCTGAAAACCCTGCCATTGAATGTCCATCCTCCACAACACAGGTCTTGTCCCTGTGTATTTGAAGTACCCACATGCATCTGCACCCTGTTACCTTGGCTGTAAGAGGGAAAATTGCTTTGCTCTCTGTTGAAACACTAGCATTGCATTTTTCAGGAGTACGTCCTCAATGGATAGTGGGTATGCCTATATTACAACAAGCTTCCATTACTGATGGCAAGGAACAAAAGGTGAACATTTTCTGCTTTAAAAAAACCAACCTAACAGATAAATTAATGGATAGGTTAGTTAATCTTTTTTTCTTTTTTTTAAATTCTTGAAATCAAATCACATGTCCTCTACAAAAATGTCCTTTAGCTCTTGAGATTATATGCAAAGTTGCAAGACTTCTTGAGTCATGTATGTCATACTCCCCTTTCACCTTAAAATCTATAGCAACTCATAATTCACAGTCTATCTTAAACAAAACTGTTTCATAGCCACGTATGCTTTCATTAATAAGGGTGGAGACAACCTTAATCTGAAGGAAGAACAGTGGAAGACATATGATTACATCGCAAAGTCGGAGCAGGAAGGCACACACCTGCTACATTATTCAATGTTAATTTGGTGTAAAGACTACGGATCCCTTCACATGAGCAATACAGTGTGTCAGAGTTTATTACTTCCAGATAATTTATTTTAGTAATTCCTCACAATGTCCATACCTGGCCCTTGATATAGTATAGGAATCTAAACAGATTTTTATCTCCACTTGTCTTTTAAAAAAATATTTTCTAATAAAGCTATACAGCATTTAAAAATACAATTAAAACAAAACACCCTGTACAATATAGTATTTAAATGTCTTTATAGTCAATAGAATTTGTCCTCCACAGATATAAACTACTTCCTATCAAACTCAGTTACAGCTGAATTGTAACTTCGTCCTCTGGTAAAATGCAAAATGAAAAAAACATACATTTCCCAGAAGTTTGGGGGGTTTTCCCCCCTCTTCTCTACACAGTAAGTGTCTCAAAGACTTTGTCTTCCCAAGGTCTTTAGAGAAAGGTAACCCAGGGCATACACATGACCGTTTGTTTCTGTGCCTCTGATAGCTTATCTCAGATTCAGATGAATCAGAAATAAGCTAAAAATATTGGTTATCATGTAAAAAAAAAAATAATAGTCTTTCATGTTTTAGTATTTCAGAGTAAGAGCCTGAAATAGTATTCCACCCACACTCAAAAAATTGAAGATATGCAAAAATTCCCACGTGCAACTTTATTATCTATTATTGAAGCGGGAAAATGACAACATTGGCAAAATTTTGCCATTTTTGGTAATAAAGTAGGAAAGCAAATGAATTGGCTTCAGTCCTGAATCTTCTAGTGAACAGCTGGGAAGGAGGAGACAAACAGCAGCATCCCAAAAGCCAAACTGAAAAAGATGATTGAGAAAAGGTAAAAAGAGTGCCCAACTCTCTTTGGCTTGATACAAAAAGGGCAAAACAAAGGAAAAATAAATGTAATTTATGTACTAATTCTGATGACATGTTCCTGCTTGTTATGAGGCCGGATTAAGACAAATAACATAAAGCCTTACCACAAAATTAAATAAAAGCTATGTGCTTTAATCCTTGGAAATCAAAATTGGCCTTTTTTCCACTGAAAAGCCTACCATAACCACAGATTATATTCAACTATACCTTCAGCTATTTTTGACACCTTCCTTGCCTTCTCTCTCTAGTTTATTTTTACTAATAGTCAACTAACTGGATAAAACAACTTCTAATTATTCCAGAGAAAATTAAATGTAAGTGAAAAGATGAGATTACTTTTTAAACTCTCTAGTCTTTCTTTACTTACCAAGGAACATTTCTTCAAAAGGTAATACATTCTAAAGAGAGTGCACTATGAAATACTTCTGAAGGCCATTAAAAAACATATTTCCTGAGAAAGCCTACAGCAGTAGTGAGTAACAGATGGGAAGGACCAAAATGTGAAGAGTGATATAGCTTTAGTGGATCTTTTTAGCCTTCACATGTGTATATTTGTGAAACTGTGTATTCCACAAACCTTCTCTAGCAGTTTTTGAGAAAATAAGCAGCTCTGCTTTGCCTTCCGTATCCTCATACCACATGCAGGCTTGTGGTAGAGCAGTTAATTGTATCAGTTCTTAAACTTAGGATCCTCTGCCTTCAGCAGATCAGAAAAAATATTCTTCTCCAATGCACAACTGGCTTCACAGATTCTTACCAAACATCAGGTAGATGCCAGGGGAAAAGGATCTCTTCCTCTTCAAATCATAGAGAATGCTCTAATGGCTGGCAGACTACTCCCGTGACCGGAATATTTCTCAAAGATCAATAGTGTTCATTTTTGTAGGATTTCACTTTACTCTTTCTCCAGACTGCTTGCAAGGGCATATTTCACCCTGCCAGTTCCCTGACATACAGATATCTAGATCGTGGTCCTGATCGTGGCACATCTCTTGAGGATAAAATGCTCTAGCTGAAATAGAATCATAGAATCATAGAATTGTTTAGGTGGGAAAAGACCTTTAAGATCATCCAGTCCAACCATTAACCTAACATTACCAAGTCCACCACTAAACCAATTAAAGGTAGAGTAGCAATTTCGTGTTGCCTGGCTTGGTGGCTGGATTATTTTTAATCAAAGTAAAAACTAGGAATCATTAAGATAAAGTCAAGTTGCAGAGGTCAGATAAAGTGATTTAACAGTCTCTCCTGACTTAGATCTATTTCACTGTCATATAATGAACTAATGCATTCGAATTGTTCTATTAGTAGTGGTTACTGAAAGTTAAGTGCAAATCAAACATTTTGATCAGGAAGAAATAATCTCAATGATGACCTAGGAGTATTTCTCTAAGGTTGGATCTAACCAAATAATAAGCATATAGTAGTCAGACTATTTTCAAGTTGTCTCACACTTATTTTTTGGCAGAATTCTAGAGGGAAAGCTTTACACAAAAATCATCAGTGGTTGAAACAACTTAAAACAGCCCATTTAACAGCATGGTTAACCACAGCCCATTAAAAGAGACCTCACCTGGAGCCCTGCGTCCAGCTCTGGGGCCCTCAGCACAAGAAGGACATGGACCTGTTGGAGCGGGTCCAGAGGAGGGCCACCAAAATGATCCGAGGGCTGGAGCACCTCTCCTACGAGGCCAGGCTGAGAGAGTTGGGGTTGTTCAGCCTGGAAAAGAGAAGGCTGCGAGGAGACCTTATTGCCACCTTCCAGTACTTAAAGGGGGGCTACAGGAAAGATGGGGAGAATCTTGTTAGCAAGGCCTGTTGTGACAGGACAAGGAGTAATGGTTTTAAACTAAAGGAGAATAGATTTGGACTGGATATAAGGAAGAAATGTTTTACAATGAGGCTGGTGAAGCACCGGAACTGGTTGCCCAGAGAGGTAGTGGAGGCCCCATCCCTGGCAACGTTCAAGGTCAGGTTGGATGGGGCTCTGAGCAACCTGATGTGGTTAAAGCTGTCCCTGCTCACTGCAGGGGGTTGGGCTGGATGACCTCTAAAGGTCCCTTCCAACCCAAAGCATTCTATCATTCTATGAAAAGCATTGCTACTGAACAGTGCTTTTGAAAGGTAAGTTCTTCAGGTTTTTTTGGGGTGGAAATATGTGGGATATTCAGAAACCTCTAACAATTACAAGAAATAATATTTGATTAGGAGTTCTGATTCCAGTATCAGATCAGCTGAGACAAGTTCTGAATATATTTAAAACACAAGAGGTTTACTGAAAAGCAGCTATCAATGGTTATTTAACACCAGAACATCAGACAACAGGCTGTGAGAAGGTCAAGACAGGGACCCTACAAGCCATACAAAACATACAAAATAAATGAACTGTAGAAACATGTCAGCTTTTTACCACCCCACAGCAAGCTGTCTCGTAACATCTCATTCTATGCAGAAACACATAGGTAGCTTTAAGCCAAAGAAACAACTACATACAGTTTAATTTTTCAAGTTGTGAGACGATTAATAAGCAGATCAAGGCTTCTTAGTTACACAAACACTACACCCCTCTAACATCTAGCTTACAGAAGTCAGTAACATGCTGTAATCATGCTATCATCTGTAATCACCCACAGCTTCCTAGCCATCCCAGGTACACTTCTGACCCTCTTAATAGATTATAGATCCAGATTTTGATTTACAAATGGATAGCTCTCCTACAGGCCTTCTACATATTGACTAACCCTGGAGAAAAATAATTACGACACCCTTCACATACTCAGGACAGCCACAGAAGCAGTGGCTATGTTGCTTGCGATAAAATCATGTTTGTTTGTTCCTAATGGACAGTGACCACTTAAGAAGGCTTTAGATATTTTGCTCACTCTTTACCCCTCTGATCCTTAGTATCCTTGCAGACATTGATACTAATATTAAAGTTCTAGAGTATCAGCTCATTTATCATCGATCTGAAAAAAAATTCACTGATTATAGTAATTCAGGCTTATTTTCTTTTCTGAATTAAATCCTGGTTCATGAGCCTCTTCCCTGGAGAGGGATCTGTTAGCAAAATATACTAAAGTAGCTGGCGTTTGTGTTCACCCCTGTGATTTAAAAAGGAGTGTCACAGCAAAAGAAATAAGAAGGTTTTATTCTGAAGAGATGAAGTGCACACTCTGCACTGTATTCCAAAAATGTACCATTCTAGAATGACAGACTACAGTTTCTTATTTTTTTGGCAAACTTAAGACAAACTATGGCAAGGATTCCTATGATCTGATGTCAACCAAAAAAAGAAAAAAAAATCCTCCACTTGCCTCCCTGATTTGTCCTGTTTCTCCAGGGAGGTGATGAATGCTCATTCACTCTCCTTGTTTGCTGACAGAGCACATAAGGCAGCATTGCAGAAATTATGGTTTCTTATTGATCATTTGAACTTTGCTTGTTGAATTATTACATCAAGGAAAATGCTTGGGTCTGTCTACATACAAAAATCTCAAGGACAATAAAATATTCTTTAACCTTCTAAGGGATCAAAAGATGATTTGATAATGTAAGAATAAATCCTAAAATGCACTGGCTTCTCCTCCAGGCCTAAGTGTTGCACGGTCCTATGCATCCATTCCAAATCGGCAATGAGAACTGAAGGAGTAACTCTAATCCTGATCTAGTATGGTAAACTATACTATATATGGTATCATCTCTCACCCTGCAGTGATGATAATCATTGAACAAGTCTTGTACTAAAGGATCTTGTTTTGGCTCAAGCATCAGTAAAGTGCTGAATTTCATCAGTAGGCATTAAGCTGACTCTCCAGGGAAATGTAATTTAAACATGGATTTATACCCCCCAACATAGCATGTTTTTCATTAAGAAAAACTGAAAACAGCATTTTCAGTGCTCAGCTTTGTTTCTACTATATGTTTAAGTCTGAACATTGCATTTAAAAGGGTTCAAAAGGGTACAAAAAGCAGCTGGACCTCAAGCAAAAAAACCCTGTAATTTGCATTTGTTCAGAGTCAGATCCATTCTCTTATATGGCTACAGACAAAAGGAATACCTATTTTCCTACACTTCATTCAATATCAGATAGCCTATCCTAACAAAAATAATCATCAAACTGTATGTTTAGCATACAGATTCTTAACTCTTGCAGAAATTTCTGACTTCACAGCTCCAAATGACTGGGTTCAAGCTAACTGAACCCTAGGCTGGCCCTACACAAATTTTCTTCTAATTCCTCGCAACACCTCTGAACTTTGTGGAATTGTTCTGACACCTAATATGATATCCCTTTTAGAAAAACTCTAGATCAGAGACTTTATTTTTCTTGTTTGGGTCATCTGCAAGACAGAGGGCATAATTATGTTCAGGTGTTGTTCACTTGCTTTTTCAAGAAAAAAAAGAGAGGCAAAGGTTTTGCAATAAAAGAGCATGACCTTTTCAGGGACTTGTATCAGTATAAACTCAAATAAGCAGGATCAGGTTCCAACGGATTCCTAAAAGGGAAATGTTTGGGCTAATAATAGCTATTTCCTGTGACAATGTCATTTGGATAAACAGTGTGACATCACTTATGTCATATACAAGCACACAGCTGAGGTTAACTTGCAGCAGTCAGCAACAGAGGATTAATTTTATATACGTGCATAAGTTAAAGTGCCTTTTAATGCTTATTTTTCATGAGAACAAATTTGGTCAGAAGATATCTGTTTGAGAACTCAAGACTTCTCTGTTTATCTGGGCAAATTATGATGGTTATTTATGAAAGGGAACATACTGCACTAAGTATTGGGTAACTGCTATTGAATTCCTAACCTTGAAGAATATAACAAAATTACTGCATTACTCAGTTAAGCTGTAATCTCTGCGCATGTAAGCTATAACCAAAAGTCATCTTTCACTGACCTCTTGATGCCATGTATGCCAGCCAAGTCTTGGCATTATGGGCATATTAAAGCATGACACAGTTTTATTTTTAAAATAATGCCATTGTTAAAATACTGTTATCTTACTTAATAAATTGTATAAGAAGTTAGTAAAGCAAAAGTAATTCACCTCCTGATAAAAATCCATGATTTGCCTCCAACCTAGCAAGTTGTCATCTGCAAACATGCCTTCACATTGTTGTAAAGGTCATCAATGCCTATGAAACAGGTAATAAGCATTGACATGCTGTTGAAGATGTCCTTGAAAAAAAGTAAATTGCAGGATATACAAGAATACTTCCATGCGAACACCTTACCACAGTAACACCATTTGGATTTTTCAGTACTTCGCTATTTTCCAGAGACAAAACACATATCGGCATGTCCTTGTTCCTAAATGCAGGCATATATAGTCTAATATTCTCATGATCAAAGAAGTTACTAGCGGTTAACAATTTTTCTTCTAAAGTTTATGACAAAAATAATGGTACTGCAATTTTTGTTATTCTATTTTTGCATTTTTGGAATTCTCTAGCTTTACTGAGAAAGCAGAGCAATAGCAAATGAGTATTATGACCGAGTGTATTTTATTTTTAAAGCTAACTGTAGAAATGATTAACCAAAGCTCCTCACAACACAGAAGTATTGTCAAGCCGCTACAACACACCAGTGATTTTACATTAACTTGAGTGTGAATTAATGTTGAAAACTAAAAGGAACAAAGTTCTGTAAAATTTTCTTGAGAGACAGATCCCTGTACCTTTTCTGAGATACAGAGACCCCTTCAGAAATTTTTCAGATTCTAAATGGAATTACTGTCCATAAATGATACGCATTACAATTCCTGAAATTTACATTTTAAATGTCACTGTTTCAGAGATGTTATGTATTAGCATCTTCATAGGTACTAATGTTAATATTTAACCAATCAATTTTCTTACTGTTAAGTTGTGACTTTCGTAAGAAACATGTCATAGAAGTTGCTTATTATTCTGAAACCCTCTGTATGACCTGGCTGGAAAACTGGAAAGTCTAAAGGATTCCATTTTCTCTTCTCTGTATCAGTCACTGTTTTACATGTTTACATATATTTTATTTGCCTTATAAACTAAATAACCTCAATATTTTCAATTTTTATTCTTGTGACTTTTTTTTTATATTCCCAAACTTTCTTGTGCTCTTTTCTGAAATTCTTCTAAATCCTATCACTGAGACAGAATGAGTACAGTTTAGAGCATTCTGAATTTGGCCATACTCCCAATTTACATAATTAAATTAATATCTTCTACACCCCTTTATTTTGACTTTTTTAAAAAGTAGATATATTTTCCCCAACATCTTCTTCAAGAAGTTAGAAGAGAGAAAAAAGAAAAGGAAAGAGAAAAAGGAAAGGAAAAGAGAAAAAAGAAAATAAAAGAGAAAAGAAAAAAGAAAATCAAAGCAGCTTCTCAGCAACATCTTTAATGTTTTTAATTGTTCCTTCAACTGGTGGGACCAGTAATCTTTGGGTTTGTGTTAGCTTTTTGTTTACGACAACCTTCAGGAATGTGTTGCTGCTTATTTTACCTTTAGATAATCACTGGTAAAAAACTTTAACCTTCTAGCACATTTCTCCCTGCAACATGCACGAATTATGTAGGGACAGACATACTCTCTAAAAATACAGAGTTTCAATTAGCAGGAAATCAGTTTTCTAAAATAGTTTAACAGAGTCACAGCTATAAGTAGAGATAAATTTTGCTGTCATGAGCTCAAGAAATGGACTATTTTGGTGCAAAGATTTCAAAGTCAAAGATTCCAACTCCTCTGAAAAAAAAAGAAACTGAAAGCCCAAGGAAAACTCTACTGGTTGCCCACCCGGCTTTTTGCGGGGACTATGGACAAGGATCCATTCACAAGTTTTGACCTGCGTGATTAGACAGAAAAAGCAGAAAAAGAAGTAAACGTGACTTGAACAATTCAGGGCGCAAATCACCTGATAAGAAAATGAGAATTGTCACATAGCCACTGCCCACCCAATCCATTACCCAGACTTCAAATTGGTGACTTCAAGAAAACAAAACCAGAAAAGCTATAATGACTCATGGCCACATCCCACTAGGTAACGTGAAACTCTTTTAGAATGCACACACTTCTACATCCAATTTAACAGCTGGTCAGAAACTGTCTTCAACTATGTGATTTTTTAAAAAAAGTTTCCAAGTAGATGATGTTAGTTCCATTTTATCATCCCATTTGGCTGTCAGAGAACCAGCTACAGTAGCCCACAAAAATATCTGTTCCCACTTCCAACAGCATCCTGGCTTGTGTCAGGAGTAGTGTGGCCAGCAGGAGCAGGGAGGTGATTGTGCCCCTGTACTCGGCACTGGTGAGGCCACACCTGGAATACTGTGTCCAGTTTTGGGCCCCTCAATACAAGAAAGACATTGAGGTGCCGGAGCGTGTTCAGAGAAGGGCAACGAAGCTGGTGAAGGGTCTGGAGCACAGGGCTTATGAGGAGCGGCTGAGGGAACTGGGGTTGTTTAGCCTAGAGAAGAGGAGGCTGAGGGGAGACCTTATCGCTCTCTACAACTCCCTGAAAGGAGGTTGTAGTGAGGTGGGTGTTGGTCTCTTCTCCCAAGTAGCTAGTGATAGGTCAAGAGGAAATGGGCTCAAGCTGCGCCAGGGGAGGGTTAGGTTGGGTATTAGGAAAAATTTCTTCACGGAAAGGGTGGTCAAGCATTGGAACAGGCTGCCCAGAGAGGTGGTGGAGTCACCATCCCTGGAGGTGTTCAAAAAACGGGTAGATGTGGCACTTTGGGACATGGTTTAGTAAAGTCTACCCTTAATTGGTTTAGTGTGGACTTGGTAATGTAGGTTAATGGTTGGACTGGATGATATTAAAGGTCTTTTCCAACCTAAACGATTCTATGATTCTATGATTCTTAACTGGATGTGCCCAGCTACGTACAGAAGTAAAAGACCGGTATGAGTAGAATAATATGCTTACTAGCTAGCAAGTGATCCAGGCTTTTCATAAACACTTTAACTTACTGTAGAAGAATTATGCTATATTTTCACAGCTGACATGTAACCCACCTTAGAAAATGTACTTCAGCTTCAGCATTGTTAAAAATTTGTTTTCTTTAATCCATCTGATTTACAGGAGCTATATATACATAAGTATTAATTCTGATCTTAAAATAACTGTCAGCAGTGGGGGCTGAAGGAGAAGAGAGCTCACTGATTCATTGCAAAATATATTAAGGAGTACTATTGTTCTCCATGAATGATATAGGTTGTAAATGTTTTCATTATCCAAGTTGTAGTACTTTAAGGCCACATTTTACATTTAGTGATTGCAAGTTTATTAATTGCAGTATGCTCCACTAATTACATCCAGAAAGTACCTTAATTACAAACCTGCTTGAGCAAATTCCCAGAAACTTGAGTTGAAATCCAAACAAGACATTAGGGAGTTTACCACTCTCATATGACAAAGTCATTAACACTGGAGGTATTCTGAAATTAGCACCTCATACATTACATCTCTGTTCTTCAAAACTGGACCATCAAACAGCACTGTAATATTACATAGTCTTATTGCTACAAAGTAATAACTTATTTACAGTTGACTGCACAGTTAAATTACCTTTTGATATGCACAAGGAAATTTTAGTATGGTGCTAAATAATAGCCAAGATGGCTTTGTCAGAAACAACTCATGCCAAACCAAAGTAATTTATTTCTGTGACAGAGTAATGTACCTTTGAATGGGAGATGTAATGCGTTTTGATTTGAAGCAAGGCTGACACTTGTGACTTAAGTAAGCCAAGAAAACATGGTCTAGATTGAACTGCCATAAGATGGATATAAAGAACAGGGTGGGATAACCCTACTCAAAGAGTATTTATATGATTCACTTTTAAACTGAAAGGGTACGATACTTGAACACTTGTGTCTCTCATTGACTGTCCTAAGTCTGGTACTAATCAACACTCTCACTTATGGACCTGAAAATGGCAGAAGAGATGACAGGATTATTAAAATTTGCAGATGACAATAAACCATCATGACACACAACTTCTACAGGTGGACAGACTTAGAATTCACAAAGCAAAGACACTGTACCCTGTACAAACTGAAATGTCATATTAAGGTATGTGGAATATGAATTCCACTCACTATCAACATGAGGTCTCTCTGGTTTAGAGGCATATATTAAAAAAAAAAAAAAAAAAATCTGTCTTTAATTAAAAACATTAATACAGTACCTGTATCACTAGTCTGTAATTTTATCCCAGCTCAGGGGGATAAACAAAAGGCTACCTCTCAACATTACTAGCTGACTGCTACAATATGCCTAGTGCTCCATTCTAAGTTTCACATGCTGCTGCTGCTGCATAACTGGATGCTATGCAAAAGTGTATTGCACGCTTACACTACAGTTTGTGTGAAAACTCCCTGTGACTTCAAAACAAGAACAATAATAATCCTCAGTGACAAAATTCGATAAATCCTCAGTTAAAATAACATTCTTAGCACATATGTACAATCACATACCATGCCAGGATTTCATGAATTCTATGTCAAAGTCTCCACTTCTATGAACCTGCAACAGCAGGTTTTGGCTACAAGAGAGATGTGCTAGTTGACATCAGTGAACAACTTGGTCTAATGCATGAGACGAGGACAATAACTAGAACTAGAACTTTAATTTAGTCCCCTCCAAAAGAAACCCACAAACCCAGAGGTAGAAATGAACACTAAAAAATTATGACAAATAATATTAGTTGCTTGATCTTGCCTAGAATCTGCAGGGGAGTCATATGAATGGCCACTACTTACTGGTGAAGTTCTTTACTGACTCATGCTTTGTGCAAAATTACACCAACTTTAAGACAGAGGTCTATAAGATGGAAGGAGAATGGAAAATGGATTCTGAACTCTAAACCGAAACAGAAATTAGCTTGCCAGACCTCCTCTGAATACTCAGAGCCAAGGTAAAAAAACTTCTGAATGTATGAAAGATTCAAAGGGATTGTTGACAGAGATCCTTAACTAAAATGGCTTTAGGAAAACTACTGCAATTACAATTCAATTACTCATCCATTATTAAAATTCAGCTGTTATCCCCCTAGTATTTTCCCTTGTTTGAATGACACATAAACTGTGAACTTAACTACCATGAAATATAAATAAGGCCACAATGTGTTACAGAAAACAAAGATGCAAACATCCCTTATAGAAATTGGAATGCATAATAGTCTTATGTGTGGAAAAACATGACTGTTTTAGAATGCTCAGTACTTTTACCTGGGGCACACTGTATTTACTAGTATAATTTTCAAGAAAAAAAGGGAATTAATCACTTGTTCATAAAAATTGTATACAGCAGCAATGGAAACAGTCTTTACAGGAGGAGTTTAGTGTGCAAGAGAAATTATACCTAGGTGCAGTTATTTATCAGGATGTAGGATTAAGTTCCCTCCTCCACATACAACTATCAAGGCACAATGTATGAGGTACTTCCAGTGCAGGGAAGAAGACTTCAGTTGTAGACTAAATAATCTAAGATCTAATTTTTAGTTAAAGCCAACAACCTAACATTTTTTAAATGTTCTTATTACTTGTTTTAGAATGAGGAAAAAAATTCTCTGAACAGAGGTAAAAACTATGCTAAAACTTACCTTCTCTGAAGAGAAACCCACAAAGATGTTCTATAAAATTGTAAGATTTCTAAACTTACTAGAGAACATAAAGCATAAATATAGACCTGATTATAAACAAATTTGCATTTTAAAATAGTATGCATGAGATCAATTTTCAGATGCTCACAGGCCAGAGCATTATTTCAATGATCCACTTTATTTTTGCAGCAGTTTTGCTGTGTCAACCACCTCAGAGTAAAGGTTACTTTATTTACATGGCTATACAATTTCTTTTAAAATTCAAGACTAGTCAGTCCATTAAAATTTAACTAGTTATCAAATCCCCTGCTTTAGAATGCAATTTTCAGCTCATAGTAGTTAGTATTCTTCACACCTTACAGTTTACCATCTAATGAACTTAAGTCTGTGTCCAGCACTACACAGGTCAGACTACACGAGCACGAGGTTTCTTAGCCTGCTGTAGAAGTCTATGAATTCATTAATTTTATGATTCCTTTATAACCTGCACTGAAGCAATATAAATTCAACATGGTGATGCTTTCCCACTGCGCCATATATGAGAACACTGTCAGAGGGTCTCCATGAAGAATGCTACTTGGTATTAAGGAGAAAAATATCCTTGATCATGAGGTAGGTTAAGTTTAATTCTAAGGTGTGGTGGAAGTGCTGATGCTAAATTAAGGGGAGTGAATTTTCCAAATGTATAGAAGAATGGCCTGTAGCAAGACAGCAACTCAAAGTCTTCAGTATGTGGAAAGGTTGCTTGTATTTATTTGCAGAGGACTTTGCAACTCAGATTCCTAGTTAGCATTTTAAAAGGGGATAAAACGAGTCAAGTAGAAAAAGACAGAATGAAAAAGGCCTCATGCATTAACATCTCCTTAGGCAGAAAGAAAACATCTGCAGCAAAAAGCAATCGAGTAACATTAATGTCATACCAAAAGTTTCTATTGGGTGATACACAGGTGCTTCAGGAACGTGGTTTTCAATATGCAGTACCCAAAACCCCAATAATAATAATAAATAAATACTGACCTAGATCTGAATTCAGGAAAATCCTCCATCTAACATTAATAACAAAGAACAAGCTTTCCTCAAATAAGTCGGTGCTTACATCCCAGTAACTGCAAGGATAGCAATATTTTTTTTATCTGTTGCTACTGCTTATTACTAAGCAGTAATAGCCAAATCTTCCACAATACTGACCAAGTACTGCAAGACAACTAAATTGTTTTGGACAAGAAATTAATAGGATTTCAGAACAAATCTCCAGGGAAGAGTAAAACCTGCAGTGCAGGAGAACATATGGCACTCTCCCATCCTCCTCGCTGGTAACTCCTACTCCAGCATACATTCCTCCCCAAATGCACATACATTTTAGCTTTGCTCACATACAGTGCTGGAGGAGGGAGAGGGAGAGACTGAGTGCAGTTCATCTTCCAGCTTCCCTTCTTCCCCACTCCTGGAAGGAAAGAGTTGCACAAAAATAAGCACCATCTGAGCTCTGGAGAGGGAATACATATCAGCACCCAATAACCACTGTTACACGTATGCTTTACAACCAAAGAGAGCGGAATGAAAATATCAACACACTGCCCATCTAACTTGCGGCATGGGCACACGCTTCCATGCTTATGTTGCTTAAGACTAACAGAAGCAGCAACAGTACTACACGCTTCAGCACGGTTCAGCAACCGGAGTACAAGGGATATATTTTGGCATGAACTAATTCTGGCTAGAATAAAGAAAACACTATCATGGCCGTCTTTGCTACTATTTTATCTCTATTACGCTGTAGAGATGCTCTCTAAACTGTGGGCTTCTAAAACGTACGCTCAGGTACTTCCCAAGTAGTCCTGTTTTCCCAACAGTATTCACTGAGGAATTCATTGCTCCCTGCTGAGTTACAAAGCCTTTCACTCTGAAAAGCACACTATATATGGACAAAAGTACATCTCTGAAAATGAATCAGGTGGACCTGCAAAAATCTGCACATTTGGATCTCTAGCATGACATCTCTTCAAAAATTACTATGCTTTCCTTTCTTCTGCAGTTCCAACATGTTTACCCAGCAGAAATGCTGGACCTGCCTCTACGTTACTGATTATTCAAGTAATTGCTCAAACAATCTTCACTTTATTGTACATAAAGAAATACTACACCTTGTTAAAGAGCTTGTAAAAGAGTTGCCACGAAAATTCTTCAAAGTCCACTTAATGAAAACTTGAGGAATTTTATCATATTATATAACTGCGTCAAATGTAGAAAGGTAAGACACAAATCTCACTTCATCAGTTTAATAAAATATCACAAATGTATAAACTGTTATGAGACCTAGAAAACTGAGCAGCGAAAACAATGTCTCCCTTTGTTGTTGTTTTTATAACATAAAGCTGCATTTTATGCTTTTTTTTGTAGCTGTCTTTTTTTTTAATTTAGACTAACGAACATAAAGCAGCACATTGACAGAAGAAAAACAGTAAAAGAAAAAATGACAGTTTAGATAGCAATGAATTCTCTGGGAAAGGCGTTAAAATAGGTCATGGCACAAAAATATTTGTGGAAAATCAGACACAGTTTTCAGTTAATAAAAGCTTAATGACTTTAAAGACTAAACTATTCTCAGTTGAATATGTACAGCAGAGATAGTTGTAGTAATATTATTGTCTACTTAAGTTAATTCTAACTCTTGCCAAATAATTTTAAGATACAAAAAAAAAGGCAACAATTCCCAATTAGGTAGTAGAATTTCAGCCAAAAACATTACTAAACACTTGTATTACCACATGCATCACATTAATATTACATTAATTATTGAAGACTGATTAAATATGCATGTGTCTACCCAAGCAGGTTTTTCCTCAAAACAGTATCCTGCTTTCTGCTGTTTTCAATATTTGCTTAAAGTCGGTGCTTTTTAGCCTGTGCCTCATATCAACTAATTAAGAATTCCTTACACCATGGCATACTACCTGCCACCGAGAGAAGGGAAAAGGGAAGGCTGTTTCATGCTTCATTTGCTATTGACAACATCTCACTGGGGCTGTCTGCTTTGCAGTTTGACGAAAACTACTCTGTGGAACACGTGTCCAGCAGATGTACAATTGATAGACAAGAGCACTAACAGATGATCAACACAGCACATCACCCTCTCGGCCAAGCCACCCAAACGCCTGAGCCAACACCTCCTCCAGCGGGGTGCAGGGGACACCAAGAGCAAAGGAGGTGGCAGTTCCCGTTCCGCTGTGCTCGCCGGAGCCATGGGGTGAGCTGCGAGAGCATTTCAGACACAAATACAGGGCTCTCACATGGCAGGCGGCAGGTTTAGCTGGGGTCACAGTTTGGAAATCAATAGAGGTATGACAGCAAGATGGCCAATGTGAGGGGGTTTCTTAATTTGGATGCTTTTGAAGGCATTCTGAGGCCTAGGGAAATGGAAGTATAATGGTATACAGCTGAAGGATGGAGGAGGATAGGATGGCGGTATGCCCTAATCCTGAACGCGTACACGCCCAGGTACTGCGATAGAAGCTGGTGCCATTGCCATCACCCCAGTGGAGGCAGTCAGGCAATCCAACTCTGGGAAACAATGATCGTTTCATTTCTCAGTTCTCTGCTTTAAT
The DNA here is from genome assembly GCF_030463565.1 of Pelecanus crispus. Lineage (NCBI taxonomy): Eukaryota > Metazoa > Chordata > Aves > Pelecaniformes > Pelecanidae > Pelecanus > Pelecanus crispus. Next base: position 16,581,291 of record NC_134643.1, read on the forward strand.
ATGATTTGAAAAAAAAAAAAAAATCCAAAGGACAGGAAAAAAAATGTTCTGTAACCTGGGCCTAATTAAATTTGAAGGTTTTGTTGAAACCGTAACCTGAATCGTAGCCCCAAATATATTGTGCCAAAGTATCTCCCAATACTACCTCCTCACAAAAAAGAAAACCTGTGCATTTTGTTTGTTTTACTAATAGACACTTCGTAACTTCAATATCTGGTGCATAATAATCTTTCAACTTTATAAGGACCAAACCTGACCCTGAATATTGCAGGAGTTTATCAGAAGTGGATGTGGAGTCAAATGCAGGTGAGGGCACTGCATAGCTGCACGGCCACCCACCCGTCCCGCATCCGTCCCACAGCTCGGAAGGTCAACTCCTAGCAAGAGTTACTAATTGGGAAAGGCGGCTGATGGAAGGCGAGGTGCCCTTTGACGCCTAATTAGCTAGTCCTTTGTCCTCATTCCCACACCTGGAAACTTTCTGCTGGACATAAACTGAAGAACTAAAATTTACATTCATTTTACAATGCTTATTCGACTTTAACTGCAATATAGTTCAAAAGCTAAACAGTTACAGTTGCAGATATTACTGGGTGAGAAAATAGAAGCTTCCAAGATCTATTTAAGAAAAAAATGTTATTTTCGGGGGGGAACAGGGGGAGAGCATTTTCATGAAACAAGGCTTGTTAAAAGGGGCCAGTGTTGCCTAACTGTTAAAGCACAGAAACTTGCAAACTCAAATACTTTGTTAAGAACCTTCCTGCCTACTTCTTGTCATTTAGAACTTCTCAGTATTTGCCCACCTGTGGAATGAGGTTTGCTAATACCCACCTAAACCACCTACTGCACAGTTTGTGAGGAATTTTCTAAAAGATGCTGTGAAAGTCCAAACCAGAACCATTAAGAAAAGAGGATCAATATTCAGAAAGTAACATGACACAGGGTCCTCTGCACATTTACAACAGTAAATTATATTCTAATACTGAGCAGGAAAGCCCTAGATATTACTTTTATTTGAAAATCCTTCTATTTTCAAAATGTTGCTATTAAACTTGCCCATATGTTCCAATAACTACAGCTCTCATGAGTATTCTGTATTAATGGTAGCTGAAAATAATCTTGGAATATGGATATTTGAAAAAGTTACTATATGAACTACATAAGCACAGTGTAGCTCCATTCACAGACCAAACTCTGTCGCAATGAAAAGAGAAATTATCACAACTTGATGCTACTTCCTCATTTTGCTTCTGTTTGCTTTTTTCTTTTTTGCTTTCAGTACCATCATAATTTCCACATACAAAATGTTTTAAAGATCAAGTACCTTAAATGCTGGGGTTACAACAAATGAAAAGAGCCCAAGTACTGAGCAGTCAGTCACACACTATCATTTGTACCTGCATTCATGAGGCCTCAGGTTCCAGGCACGTAGATTCCTAATGGTTTGTTAACAAGGCCTCCATATTTTCCCTCCACATTAATACGGGGAGTTACATACACATTAATCTCAAACAAAGAGGTATCTTTTAAATCTCGTTAATGTTTTTATACTCAAAGCATATCTTCTCTGCTTTAGCAACATGACCTGTTAAGAAAGAGATGTCAAACATCTAATAAAACAAGTACTACCACAGCTAGTGTGTTTCCTTGCCTGTTCTTGGATTATCATCTTTTGCCTTAGTCACCTATATAATACACCGTATATTCTGCTAAAGTTTTGCTGAACTTTTCTTTCTGGCTACATATAGTTCTTTCTTGTGTTGTACAAATGGTTCCAACGAGAAAATATACCTACACAGTGTAATGCAGTGAGATGAAGCAATGAGATGACCTAGGAGACAGGTTTTTTTGTTGTTGTGAAACATTTAAGGAGGCATCAACTCATAGGAATAATTAATAGTTTCTCTTTTTCTATGGATTTGGAAATACTTTTTGCACCTATATACTAAAACACAGAGCTAACACCTAAAGAATTATGCACATTAAAGTATTTTTTTATTATTATTGTTGTTGTTACGACCGCTACTTAGAACATTTTAAGATGTGTTATTTCAATATTCCACCTTTCTTTTTTTATGCACATTTTTAGCCCTTACATGCAGAGGTTGCAAGCTGCAAAATAAAAGTGAACTATATTGAAGCCAGACATTCATTTTAGCTATTCCAAGATTCAAAACATTCTATCATCTGTTCCTATGGAAACTGAAAGGATATTCTAGGTTATATCAGTATCAGCCGATTATGTTGCAGAGAAATCTGTGGTTTATTTTAATCCATAGTTCAGAGGTATAAATTCATGCTTAGTGTTTAGCTTGGTGATTTTGAATTACTGAAGCGCGGTTAACAGTTCAGTTCCATTAGATCATACTTTAAGATAAAATGAACTCTTTTTAGACCAGAATAGTAAAGGGAAAATTTCGTAAGGTTTCGTTAATCCCCATGAAGTTTACCATTCAGATGTAGGTTATAACTAACACATACTCGGAAGATATTTTTTGGTTGTTAGATGAGCCATACGTTGCTATATCACATCTTAACAGAACAGTTTAAGGAAGAAATAATTCAGATTTATCGAAAACTCCTTCAGTAGTGCCATGCGCCAGATGGCCAGATGAAGGAATCTGATTTAGCAAGTTAACAAGATCACGAAAACCATAACCATAATATTGAAGATGAAAAATAAAACTGAATAATGCAACATGAGTATGTTTCTGTGACAAAGAAACTTAAAGGTTAGGATAGAGTAAAACTTGTAAAGATGTATAAACACATAAAGTGAAAATTCTCTATATGCATACAGAACTATTGTAAAAGAAAAAAAAGAGAAACAGTATGAGCTAGTAGGATTTTAATTAAACAGACTCAAATGCCATTGTGATCTTTTACAACGAAAGCCAATATGACAGCTATAACATTGAAATAAGTCTTCTCTGTCTTCATTAGAATTACAAAAAGCAGTAAAATGGGTGGCTAGCGTGAATTTAAATAAAAAGCTTTGGATCTCATCATCTGTCTTCACTAAGCAAAACTAGATGATTTAAAGTTAACTATAGCTACCACCCTCAGCCTATGCCAAAAGTAGCAAACAGGTTCAAATTTTTCTTTTTACAGATAATACTTCAGTCTTCTTACTCTAGATTCAAGTAATTGACTTCAAACTGAATAATCAAAAATGCCTTCCATTTCTATATCATATTGTACTCAATCACGTTATTATGAAATAGCTGTCTCAGTCTAGTTTCCATGAGGATCTCCTCCAGGGAATCAAGATTGTGGAATAATAAGGAAACATAACTTCTACTGCCTGAAGTGTACTATATTGGTTAAATTTTTGACAGTGATGAGGTTAAATTCCAACTTCTAGCTTTCAAAGTAGAAACAAATGTCAGGAAAAAAAAAAAGCAGCAACGACTACTCTTTGACTTAAAAAAAAAAAAAAAAAGCATACTCTGGGTAGCATTTCAACTCTAGTTTTTCCAGACTTATTATGAGGGTAACCCACAGTATATGGATAAAAAGACGACTGGCTGTGTGGCAAATTGGAGGCATTCTTTTCTCATATTATTCTACTTTATTTGTTATTATAATGATAATTTTGTAATTATGTATACATATGCAGTAACGCATATCTACATAACGGCAATCAATTTCATCAACATTCTGAAGTATGTAAGGCCTTATTTTATTCAAAAGGTATGACATAATGTGATAGCTAATATGTAAAAGCAGCAAAGGGTAGGCAAAAACATCTAAAAGTTAAAATTTTTCTTTTGACTAGCACAGTACGTCAGTGTGGGCAATGTAACTCATCCTAAGCTAAATGAACATTAAAATAAACATTAAGAGGCCCATTACACAACCGTGAGGCACATGAAGTAACATTCTCCTATGACATTAAACTTTGTTCTACAGTCAAGCACATCTCCACGGAGCCGATAACTTTAGACAGCATATTCATACACTTGCACAGCCCATTTTAGTATAACGCATTCAAATCTGAAGATGATGCTAAACTAGCAAAAACTAGCAAGCATACTTTGATTTAAATGAAAGTGTTAAAATATCATAAACTAATCCAGAAAAAAGGATGTTTCAGTGAAACATATACTCTTGCTAAAGTATGCAAGACTGAAAATGAGAAACTCAAGATCACAGGAATTTGCCCAGACAGTAGTACTGCAAGAGCCATCCACGCCTTTGGCAGTAGTAATCAGAAGTAACTCAAGAATGCAACATTACCATCTTCTTGCAAGTTTCATCAAAAATGTGAAAAATGGAGCCCAATGCCAGCTATTCTTAATATCTGAATACCTCAAACATCTCCAAGTGCATTTGCACAACTGGAAAATGCTGCCACAGGATAATAAAAAGCATGTATTGTTTAAGATCCTGGACATCAGATTAAACACTGCCCTATGAAGGATTTAAGATTAATTTCACCAATTTTGCTGTAACACTGCAAGTTGTACTACATAAGCACTAAGCTCAGAGGACCCTGAAATGAAATAAATTATGCAACTTCTTGATGATCATGTCCAGAACAATGGTCAATTATGTGCATACTTTCCCCTCCAATCCCTTGGGGATAACAAAGACGACCTATTGTTAAGAGGTCCTTGACACAAGATTAAGTGCTGGTCTGTGAAAGATTTCAGATTAATTTCACCGATTTTGCCATAACACTGCAAGATGTACTACATAAGCATCTATCTTAGGGAACCCTGAACTGAGATAAATAGAGCAACTTCTTGATAATCACCTCCAGACAACTGGTTAATTATGCAGATATTTCATCCTCCCATCACTTTTCTCAGGCGCTAAACAGTATTAGTCAAGAACAATCATGCATATTCATCTAGTTAATAATTTTTTAATGTGGAAAAAAAAAAAGCTGTACTTGTCCCAGAGACAACAACTTAGAGGAAAGTTTTAGTATGAAAAAGAATGCAAAACAGAACAATTCACAAAACAAATTCTACTCAGTGAGTTACAGTATGAAAATTCAAAATGCCCCCGAATATACTCAAAGTGACAAGAGTACAAAGATGTTACACTGAAATTAATTGAGACATTTTTGTTCAGATTGTATTGTTTACATATTTATCCTGTGTATACAAATCCAGCATTTGAACAGCTTGCAGAAGTAGAGTTTAGGATTTATTTTGGTTGGGTTTTTTTTTTTCCCTCTTCTTCATTCTGTGAGGTTATAATTAGTAAAGGTCTTCATTTTGGGGGGAAAAAAAAAGCTATGTATTAAAAAAAAAAAACCACAGACACAATTTAACATTCATTTGGGCAAAGGATAGTTATTAAGCTTACACTTACTTTTTGCCTTCTCTAACACGATCAGGCAACTCCACTACATGATCACCAGAACAATTTCAGTGAATTATCAGTGAATTTAACTCTCCAGATCCATGCTATGCAGGAAAATAAATCTGCCCACACCTTAAATAAGGGAAACTGGACAACACCACATAATCCAAAACCTTCCTTAAAAAGAAAGAGTCAGACACCCATAGATCACTCCAGGAGACAAAGAAGGAAAATTTTTACTATCTGTGGTCAAAGATACAGAATGTTTCTGTAACACACAGAAGGACAAACGGTATTAAGGTGCAAACCCAAGGAAATCTGAGTTCTGTTCTCACCTCCACACCACGTCTCGTTTGACCTAAATGGATATTTCATCTTTTAATCAATCTTTAATGATACCATAATCCTCACCATCTACAACCTAACTAATTACTGAAGTTTGTATCAGTAAAGTCAAAAGCAAGAGCATAGGTTCCTAACCCATTTCACTACGAGTACTTACAGGCAAAAAGCCATCCTTCTTATGCAGAGGAGACCCATAACTTTTCTTGAAGCAGAGAACTTAGCTCAGAACTAGGGCTACCTCTTCAGAAGAGTATAAGGTAGAGGAGATGGAAATGCACCTCTTTTCTGCACACACATGACCTGGCTCCTAATGCTACCAACCTTACCATTACCTGACGGAACTAAGTTTAGGCATCCCTGGCTGTAGGAGGAAAGTCCCACACTAAGCATCACAATATATAGCAGAAAGGTTTGAAGCGTGAGCTAAGTTGCAGAGAAAGTTTTCTTCTTTGTAAGTATAGCAGCCACAACACTGTGTCTGGCAAAACTGTTCTACCTGGAATTGAGTTATGGTAATCTTAACAAATTTCTCTTGTTCCGAGTAATTTCTTATTATTCAGATCTGCTTTACACAATATACTGCTGTTGAATAAAGGGGTGAAGCAGTGTCAAGAGTAATCTAGATTCCTCTGCCTAGGGTCCATCCTGTGAGCAAAAGAAATGCTGAGGGTGCTTCAGGTGGTTGCAAGATGGATATATACCTCTTTTTTTCTTTTTAAAACAGAAAACAGTGCTGTCTCTTCTCTTAGAACGGTGACTTTATTAAGTTACTGATGTATCTCTGTCAAAGCAGCCTCTCCTGCTTTCTATACTACCTGCCATTAACCTGCGTACAGCGTGAAGGAAAGCTATCGAGTTTAGGACTAAACAGTAAGGATGGGGTTTGAATCCATTTTCTTGATACTGTTCTGTGGGTCACGAAAGAGCATCAATCTGTGCTGTGTACACTAGGAGTGCGTAACAAAGCATACACAACACTAAAAAACCTGCCAGTAGCCACTGGTACCCCTGCTTGATCAGGTTTGCTATTATTTGTATTACTTTTGTCAATAAGAGCAAAGAGGGCTTACTCCTTCTAAAAGGATTAGGAAGACAAGTGCGGTTGGCAGCTCTGTGAAAGCCTGTTAAGTCTAGACACGCTGACAGACACTTCAGGTTTCTACCCAGATGGCAGCTTTAAAGATACCACCATGAACATGAGTGGAAGAAGCCTTCACTTCTGAAGCAGTCAACGGCTAATGCCATGCTTCCAAAGGAAGAGGGAAAGAGGGATTTCATTTCTTCTGAGAAATACACAAATGCTACAGTGATGGACATGCAATAAAAACATGAATGACAATGCAGAGAACAAGACAATGTGTTACTTAGAGGTAAGTATCCGCTTTCAAGTGCTACTGCTAGTAGTTATTTGGGGAAATCTGGGCACAGCTCATTAGCATGTGACTTATACATCATTAAATAAATAATCAAAATAACAAAAATAGCTTCTTACCTAAACAAAGGAGATGTATCAAAATGTTGAAAGGGGCAGTTTAAACTTTTTAGCTCTGTTCTTTTTGTCAGAGTAACTTCTAGCAGCATCTCTGAAAAAAAAGCTGAATTCTAGGGAAGACATTCACCAAATTCTAGTGATTTCTGCTTAAAAGGAGATACTTATAGTTTTACTTTTTTTAGGTATTTCCCCTTCCTGCTTCTCTTCCAGGTGGACACTGAAATACTCTAAAATGGAGATGTAAGACTAACTTTCTTCTTAAGGCATTGCTGAAAAGTGCTAGATGAAATACAGAAATACAGCTCGCTGTTATGTAGGCAACCAATCTTGCCTTGCCTTGCAATTTACACAGCAGATCAAAACAAAGGTGAAAACTAAAATTGCAATTGCAAATACAAATATCATATAACTGAAGAACCACCTGGACAAATACAGATGCGCTGTTCTCAAAGGTACAGGCTTGGCTACCAGAATAGATATTAGCAGGAAGACAGCCTATCTGAGGAATTCTGCGGTACAAAACGCAGAAGAAAAGATGAAGATCCCATGTCCTCTTATGGGAAATCTCAGGGCTTAGAAGGTATAAATGTAAATCAGCTTGTCAATAAAACACACAGCTACAATAATATGAATCAAAGACATACTGTCTGCTAGTCATATTCCAAATTCTAGATTTCTTGGGCAATGCCTGCATGCATATTTTCTAAAGCAGACTATTTTCCAACATTAAATCCATGAATCATATCCAACAACAAACTTGTGAAGCATACCCCAACATCTTTTCATGAAAACATCCCCACTTCTGATATGACTAAGCACTAATAATGTTCTTCCAAACAATCTTCCATTGGCTGGAAACAGGCCCCTGGCTAAAGCACAACAGGCATATACTTTAATAATCTCTTGATTACCTGGATGCAGCCTGGAACACCTAATAAATCTGTCTATTTTTCAAGTGGAGTGGGATTGATTTCCCCAGGGTTTCTTTGTCAGTTCTGTTTCAGTACTTAATATGAAGAGAAAATTATCAGAGAAGGTCAAATCTGACATGAAAAACTAGAAGGAGTACACACACTGATGAAGACTTTTGCTACATTTAAAATAAATGCCTACTTGCTTTTTCTTAGGCCCTGTCTTCGTTGTCTTTATTTAACATCGCATATGCTTCATAGCTTTTAACAAGCCCAATCACAGCCTGGTAACATGCTCAAATAGCCAGGAGTTTCAACATTTGAATAGTAATCAATTAAAAAATGAGGTGTTTTTTCCTACCATTTTGCTATCAGTAAATAGCCAAAGGTATTTACCACAATCACGACTTCTTACTGCAGAAATGAGAGGTCTAAGTAAAAGTTGTGACATACTGATAATTTTAATCCTCAGTTGTCTAAGCCAATTTAATGAAGAGATTTTCCATTCTGTATGTGTTCTATAACCTTCAATAGCATAAACGAATGCTATATTGACTTACAGGTAAGTTTAACCATTGGTAACAAACAGCATAAAAATATCCTGTTCTAATCCTCTTTGTTCTCTAATTTAAAACCCAAATTTGATAGGAACTTGTACTAGATTTTTCCTCTTACTGTAGTAACGGAGATTTAACATACTTTTTTTTTTAAGAATACTACGAAGTATAGAAAAAAGGACATGAATTTTTAAAAAGGCAAGACGACAGCACTAATGATACTACAAATAGTTAAATAATAGACATAGGTAATTACATTTAGTATGGATGAATATAATTATGCATATTCATTTTGATATCCCCTACAGTGAATATTTACCTCAAAGTTTCAAACGCCCTTTAAAGTTTTAACAGGAAATCTTTCAAATTGTTTCAATAAATTACTGCACAGCTAAAATGTAGAAATCTTCTTTTAAGAAACTGCATTTTTCAGATTTATCTATAAATCTATCTATAAAGCTTGGCAATATTGATAATGTAGTATACTGTGCTTAATGCAAAGTCCTATCAATCATCAAGTTTTTATCACAGTGTTCAGAGTTAAACTCCTCATATCAGCACCTACTTTCTCCCAGATTTCAGGGTCAAATACTGCAAATTTTATTCTTGCAAATATTGAACAAGGCTAGTTTTGTCCATTTCTTTGGATATTCTCATGTGTGAGAATTTCTCATGTAAGACTTTTTTCATGTTTAATCTCTGTTAGACAATGCTACACAAACCAAAAGAAATCAAGCTCAGAGTACTTTCACACTTCACTTTTGAAAGGAAGTAAAGAAGAAAGTGTCTTTTACCTGAGTCTCCACACCTTGCTCAAGCAACCTTTTAGCCTGATTTTCCACCTCAAGCCGAGCTCTCGCAATAAAAAGCAGGTCATTTTCAATTACTTCTATTCCAGAGAGATCTATCCCTTGAGAAAGGTAATCTATAAAAGCAACAAAACATTGATAAGCATGACACAGGATAATGGAACTTTTTAAACATACTAAAACATTTAGAAGTTACAGTTAGTTCCAAGGGACATGTTTGCATGCAGCACTTGACAACAGAGCCAAAGTAATGTATTATACCAGAAAAACTGAAAATCAAAAAAAGATTATTACTCAAGAAAACCTGGATATTGAATACACTGAATTTACTTCACCACACTTCTCTAGACCCATACACTGCTGAAGAGGTGCACAGCATGAGTTCTAGGAACACCAGAATCTTAGTCACAGGGCAGGAAGGGGCAAGAAGTCATCTCCTTGTCCCAGAGGATTAACCAGGTAATTAAACTTCTCTAACCAGATGTTTGAATAAGCATCATTTGCTCTAAAATCTGAAATTCCAGATGTATTATACATTAATAGATTTAAATTACACTTCTGTCCTGGTTTCGGCTGGAATAGTTAATTTTCATCCTAGTAGCAGGCATAGTGCTGTGTTTTGGATTTAGTAGGAGAAGAATGCTGATAACACGCTGATGTGTTTAGTTGTTGCTGAGTACTGCTTATGCTAGTCAAGGATGTTTTCAGCTCCCCATGCTCTGCCAGGCGCACAAGAAACTGGGAGGGGGCACAGCCAGAATAGTTGATTCAAACTGGCCAAAGGGCTATTCCATACCATATGGCATCATGCTCAGTATAGAAACTGGGGGGGGTTGGCCGGGGAGCAGCGATCGCTGCTCGGGAACTGTCTGGGTATCGGTCGGCGGGTGGTGAGCAATTGCATTGTGCATCACTTGCTTCGTATATTATTATCATTATTATATTGTTATTATCATTACTATTTTACTTTCTTTCAATTATTAAACTGTTCTTATCTCACCCCAGGAGTGTTTCTCACTCTTACTCCTCCGATTCTCTCCCCCATCCCATTGGGGTAGGGGGAGTGAGCGAGCGGCTGCGTGGTGCTTAGTTGCTGGCTGGGGCTAAACCACGACAATGTATACTTATATACAATATATACTTAAATTGCACTTCTAAACATTTGGGATCAAACAGAGAAGAATGGCAAGAAAAGAAAAAAAAAAGAAAAAAAAAGAAATTTTGAATCTGTGACATCCTTTCTCCCAGACACATTCACTTTCTTTTAAAAGGGGCAACATTGTAATGCCTGCTCTTTGGACTATTTAGGCTTTTCACATGGGACAGTTTTAGATACAAAACACAACCCAAGGAGTAAAAACAAGGTTTTCACGCTCCCTGAGGTCCCTGACCTCTGTGTTCCCTCCTGTTGGCTCTTTGACTGATCTTGCACTCCTGACCTAACCTAACTAGTGACCTGTCTTTGAAAGAAGGGCTGGAGGATGCCTCTTCCCAGATGCCTTTGATTTGTTAGTGACACTCACTTCGGATGCAGGAACTGTACATTCAACTTCCTTTGGGCTAATAAAGACCTACAGCTTAAACTGGGCTTGAACTCAAATCATTCAAATATTATGCAGCTACACCCATAACTATTGCACATTTTTGCAAATCAAACTGACTATGGCCACTGCTCTGAAATCCATGTTCCTGGAATATGGAAAGCATGACCTGAGAACACCTACTGCTTTAGGCTCCTCCAAGAACAGACACACCTCTCCACTTAAAACTCTGAATCACAACATAAATTAGGTGGGAACTGCATGATTAAATTTATAAAATGAACACTTCTGATCATGTCTGGGTGCCTTAGACTAGATCTGCAGAGAAATGTAAAAGCAGTCTAGGAAGATACCCAGTGAACCTGAAGAACCTTCAAAATTAAACAATGCTTCTTTTTTTGTTTCCCTCCTTTTTTATCTTTCTAGACTTAAATCATTCCAATTCCCCATATCAAGGTAGCCTAGACATTTACACTACTGCTTTTCTCCACGATAACGCAGGATTACTCTCATTTACACATTTTTCAGCATTTTGCTCAATCAAGCAGCTCTTCCACTGCTTCTTTTGAAAGAACCAATAAAAGTAACAAAATAATGGCCAAGGTGTTTCACCCACTGTCAGATACTTCCGTCATAAGACAATGTTCCACTATTTCCATTTATAGCCAGCCCACTATGACTTCCTAATAAAGTTATCTTCCTTTTATGTCCTCCCAGTAAGTTTATTAAGGCACAGACTTAAATTCCAACTAAGCTAACTGAACTTTTAAATCTTTGCCAAATAACCTTTCACTTTAGTAGCCAATTATTTTTGTTTACTCACAATAAACTAATCTAAGCCTCAGATTAATTTTAGCAATCACATGTTCACAACTGAACACAAAATTCCAAGTGAGTCACTTCACAGCTAGGCAGAGAAGAACATCCCCATACCTGCATATGAAAAACACTGCATAAGAAACCAAAATGAAAAGTTTAGAGAAGTACTGCATAAAGCTTAGTAAGGCATAAAGGAAATCAACTCTCTTAACAGTCCAGTGTGTCAAACAGGTTTTAGTCTACTAAGAGTAGGCCTGAAAATGCTTTTGTCTGTATGCATTTGTTTAAAAATGCATGAGAGAAGTCAAAGGACAGCCAAGCAGCAGGACGGCACACCTCATGCTGCACAGGCTATTAACGACGCCCTATATGCAGGCATGCTTACAAAGCTGCTTTTGGTAGGGGCTACAGCAGCTACACTTACCCATTACTTCCCTGCAACTTTTTGCTCTAAGCTGCCTATCTACAGGTGGCCTTGCATATGAACCTGTTAAAACTAACATTAAACTCCCACTAACTTCAATTACTAACTTCAATGAGCAAGTATCTTGAACGTGAAGACTAGTTTTCTGACCCCTTCCTCTCAGCTGCACAGGAAAAAAAAAAAGTGCAAAGAACTACCCACAGATTAAGTCTACTGCCATAGTAAACTCTGAAGTAGTTTTTTGGCAACACGAGTTTACAAAAAGGTGGAAGTATCACCAAAGACTTACAGAGCCCACAAATACAAGATCTGCTGTGGAGTTCACTTATGTCATAAAATCATATTCCGCCACCCCAGGCTGCTTAAATAAAATAAAATTAAAATACGGTTCTGATCTCCTAAATCCACAGAAAAATCTGTGGAAGAGAACTAAAAAAGAGACTGTTTTTCCCTGCTGTATTTTATCTCAAAATCTAAATTAAGCCATTTCAAGTGCTAAAAATCTAATCCTTCTGATCGTTTTAAGAAAGGAACAGAAAGACCATGCTGCTTTGGCTTCTCCAAATACCTCCATCTGTGCCTCAGACTGGCAGCCACCTCTTGCTAAACTGCCAAAATCTGCAGTTCCAAATTTCCTGCAATCCTAACAAAATGCTTTGGGATAATACATTTCAGCAGGACTTCAAACAGAGGGCCTTTCTGTGGGTTCAGTGGCTAGACATCCTGCTATGGATGCTCTCAGTTGCTATTCTAACCAGTAGGAAAGCCCTAGCAATCATATTATACCATTTTCCACAAAAAAAAAGCAGTTTTTAAGGCCAGCAGGTCTATGTCAGAAACACCTGCAAGTGCTTTCCTGCCATTCCTATGTGAGAGCAGAAGCTGCAACACAGGCAGGATACGTGCCTTTTGATAGTTTCTACCATCTAAGCAGACAACATAATATTAGAAATCTCTACGCTTGTGTATTCTCAGGCATGATGCTGCCATCGCGGACAGCATGATGAAACCAAGCAGAAGGGAGCTGACGCAAGGGCAGCCAGATCATAGCCGGAACCACAACGCATTTAAGATCCAGCTTATTTAAAATATTGCAGAGGAACTCGCACTTTCCAACTGGCCAATTTTAGTTAGTAAAGAAACCATGTCACGTGAAATACAACAAAGATACTATCAGTTATTAACCCAGGGTCCAGCAAATGTAGGGTTTTGCTTCCGGCACTTGTGCAATCATTACTCTGTTTCTTGCCGGGCACAGTCAGTCGATAGCACTATGGTCGTGCTCAGAGGTGAGGGTGATGTGCTGCAAGGTACTTGTGTCTTCTTCTCAGGAATTAAGCAGACATGGTGGCTTATCTCCCAGTTAGCACAGACTCTGGGGACTGGGACCCAGTTTAAAACTTGTCAGCTTCCCTCCCGCTTCAACCTTAAAGCACTAGCGTAAACCTAATACTATAATAACATAACAGATTTAGTGAGTATAGTATTTATAACCGTCAGTTCTACCTTAACAGATTTTAAAAGCACATATGTAACATGTTGTTAACTTCGAGAAGGCTTGTGCTTTAAACAAATTAGGACCTAAATATCTTGTAGCACCACAGGCCAGGGCTGGATGCAGCCATGACAGGCACTGCCCACACCGGTACGGCACGCAGCCCGCCGCTCCAGTCACTTCTGCTCAGCAGAGCCAGGGAGGAAATCAGAGGAAGGAACTATAGTCCTATAGCCATTCCTCTACCTCTCATTCCTCTGCTAATTCCACCTCTTTATATAGGTTCATAAAAATAAAAGCAAATTCTTAACTCTCCCGTAGGGTGCTGGTATTGCTTCCCTTCTAACTATCACATCTTATTAAGCTTGGAAAGCACAGCTGGAAATGACTTTTTAAGGACTTAAAATACAGACTGCCTGCTGAATCCTCTTCTTGAACAAAAATATTGTATGTCAAGGCAGAATACACTGAGCCCTAGGAATCAGTGACATTTATAATCTGCCTCAGCCTAACAAAGGGTTAGAACTTTATATTTCTTAAAGGAGAAAGATTTTTGTCATTATAATTCCGAATTTTCTTGGTTTACTAAATCTGAACAGCTTTTGTAACCTACTGGCTGAGATGCTGCTTAAAAATGTGTTTTTTAAACCAACATTTCCCAGATAGTTACGTAAGGAGTTTATAATAGAGATAAATCCGATACGCATGTAGTACATTAGGTAGAAAAACAGTACTTTGAGCAACACGTTTAGCTTTTCTTAATCTAAGTGACTCAACAATGTAGAATCTATTATATAATTTCATTTTTTTATCTCAAACGTTGCTCTGTGACAATATATAATGAAGACAGGGAAAAAAATGAATTAAAACTTTCTCTAAGTACTATGATATATTTGGGGAAAAAAGATAACTATGAAGCTAGCATCCCTATGAGCGTCACAAAAACTGTATTATGCTCTTTATTTAGACTGAGTTGATTTTGAGCTTTTGCTAGGAACCAGAGAATCAACAGAAGTCTACCAGGACAAGCAGGCGCACTAACAAAGAGAAAACCAGGACAGCCAGTAATAAACCAATGTGATTAGACTGCATCACTCGAGAGGCTACTTGAGCCAAAAGAGAAATCCTTCTGTGCCCTGAGAAGTAACCTCAGTGACGCTAATAAAGAGGAGGAAAGAAGGAAATTAGAAGAGCTAAAGTGGATTCCCTAGGAGCAAACATCTAAGATCAGCACCACCCCCTCAATGCGTAAGTAGCAAGAATCCAATGACAAATTAAGAGGTGTTTCATGGGAGATGGGGAGGGAATTAAAGGAAATTAAGCCATTTCTGAAATTCTAAATAAAATCATAGAATCATAAAATCATAGACTTTTGTTTGCCTGTCTGAGGAAGGTTTGGGGCTTATTGCTTTTGCATGGGTCATTTGTTTTATTTTGCTTCTGCAGTCTTAGTTGCAGAAAATACTGGTGATATCAGTACCCTAAGGCTGTTCTTTTTGCATAATGAAGAAAAATTACAATTTTGGAAGAAACTACTAATTTAAATTCCAAAAAGACAACTGGTTCAAATGATACCCGAGAGTTCTGCTAGGGTTTAAGTATGCAGAAGTTGAGAGGCTACAAAAACATGATTTATTAATAAATACTGTAGAAGACTTCTACAATGCAAACATTACAGTGCATACAGCGCATTCGTACTGAAAATTTCTCTAGAGGTAACTTAAGCATCAGAACAAATTGGTTGAAACTGTCCATTAGAAATAGCATATTAAAAATAAAGAATGTCAAGATGGAGTAGAACTGCAATGTCATTATTACTTTAAGCTGATATGAGCACAGGCTGCCCTGAACGGAACGCTCTCCAATTTCCACCTCTGTGCCCCTAACCTGCTTCCCTATTCTTTCACTCCACCCCAGCCTCCAAGTTTTAGCACTCATGAGAGTTTCTTCTGTTGAGTTAGTTTTCATCTAAAGGCATTCTCATCTGACTCACAATGCAGACACACAAAGAGCATAGGGAGAGGGCAGGAACCCACAGGCAGGATACCACCCACGGGCAGTAGGAATCCCTCTTGGTGGAAGCTCACATGTAAATTCGTAGAAGATGTTCATGAAAGTGAATCTAAATCACTATTTGCAATATTTTTTTCTGTTACACAAAATTAGAAGGGACTGGATAGATATTGTAAAAGCACATAAAACCTTTTCTACAAGGGAGGAGTATTCAGTAATGACAATCATTTCAGTTCTGAAAGGGGTTATTAAACATTTAGTCTTTGGTCCTACAGCAGTGCCTGGATGCAAGCACAAAACGCAAACAAATTAGTAGATTGATTTGTTAGAATTGCTGAGGACCCATTTGATTTTTTTTCCATCTATTTCTAAAGTACCTCAAAGTAATTTACTAATTCAAATGGGCCACAAATCTAATCCAGCATGGAAACTTCCATGGTCCTAATAGAGATGTTAGTTACAGCACTAGCTACTGCAAAGGAAGGATGCGATCCTGTTTGCCTGAGTTGTATCTGAACCAACAACCCCAAAAGCTACTGGGCCTGAATACGTTCATTTGTTTGTTTAATCAGTATAGGTAATATGAAACCAAAACCAGTCCTAGAACAGAGCCTGAGATCCCAGTACTTCAGCAGAAACCCAATGTTCACCCTTAAGTGAAAGTAACCTAACACTTAATATTACATCTTTATTCTCTAAGTGGAATAGGTGGACACCCTAAACTTAAAGAACAATGGCCTACTTCTCGGAGGCACTTATATTTTCCATGCAATTGATACATAGAACAGGTGGGGAATGGCAAGAGCAGACACGTTTGTAGGTCTTCAAACCGGAAGCTGGTGCCTCCGAAAAGAAGCTTTCTCCATGTTCTGTTTTAGTCAGACTAATTCTCCACATAGGCTGAAATGACTGCCCCACACCCTGCATCAGGCACCAAAGTACTTGCTGAAGCCAGGCTTATATTAAGCCTTTAAATCAAATGAAAGGGATTCTGCTACAGTTACTATGAAAGAATATCTTACAGCCATCCTTATACAGCGTGAGCTCTTCAGAAAAAGATGTTTATTCCTGTAAAAACTGTATACATTATGATGCTTTGTAAAGTGTTCAGAATAAGAATCATTGCTCTATACTATGTACCACATACAATGTGCCATATATTTTAGATATACTTTACAAAATTATTAATTTTGAATCTTAAATGATTAATTTTGAAAATTTTCTGCAGATATTATGAATTCAGTATTGAAGAGGAAGAAAATTTTATTTTACTAAAATGCCAGTTACTTACAAAATTCCTGCTATCTTCCCTTTCCTACAGGACAAGATTCCTACAAACTTCTCCTTTCCTCAGTGAAACAACGGAGAATAAAAATCTCTCTCTGCCACTAAAATGCCATTAAGTTCCTATGAAAACTGATCTTTATTTAACCAATTTCTACCATCTTAAAATTAACTACTCATATGCATAATACCTAAGGTTTCAGTTTTTAGCTGTTTGAGCAACATTAAGTGAGGCAAAACTGTCCTGCTGGAGCCAGAAACTGAGTGGGGCCCATGGCGTTGTATTTCTGGTTTTCTTTCTCAGACAGCATGCTAGCAGTCTTGCTGCATTGTATTATCATAGACTCATAGAACAGTTTGGGTCAGAAGGGACCTTTAAAGATCATCCAGTCAAACCCCCTTGCCACGGGCAAGGACATCTTTCCCCAGATCATGTTGCTCAAAAACCGCATCCAACCTGACCTTGAACACTTCCAATGGCGGGGCATTATCTTACCGGATTAAAGCCTTACTTCAGAAGAAAACTGAGAATTCAACACTCTAAAATTAGAGATCCCGTAGGTATGAAAGAATTGAACTTCTTCTAGCATGTTAAAACAAAGGGAAAATTTTCAGGTGTACAGGCAGGTTGGAATAAGGAATGGGTTGTCATCCTGCACCTGGAATCAGCTTTGTTTCCTCAAAATGATTGTTCCTGATTTTTTTAAAGAATTTGGTTTGTGTTAAAAATTTAGTAGTGCTTTAATAATCATCTATGAACAATCCTATCTACAGAGGAAACTTGCTGCTTCTCTCCAGACTGCATGCATAAAACTAAAAAAAACCAGACCCAAAGTTGATAACAATACTGGAGGAGTAGTGAGGAAGACTGACTACCTATTTTTAACATTGTAATAAAGCTGCATTTAAATTGTCTTGATGGAAGAGTTAATTCCTACTGCTCTCTGGGCTGGAAATCAGATGCCAGGCAGGATCTGGAATTGATGGAAATGAGCTTGATATCTATTTTTATCACCATCACTGACTTAACAATGAGCACCATATTTTGGAGACATTCCTGTGAAAATGCCATGATTCAGAAAATAGCTTAACACACCAAGACAAACATTACTTAGGTCTAATCACAAGTTATACCACACTACTCCCACATTCACTTAGGCCTAAAGCAAGAGTTGTTGAACTACTTTAAGGTTCACCCACCCACCCATAAGGTTCCTCCACCCATGCACTATTAGATCCACACCCCCCCCCCCCGCCCCTCCCAACCCCTGAATACAAACTCACAACCTTACTTAACCACAACCTACCTAACCTACTACTTTCTATTTTGCCCACAAACTTGTCTCCTCAACTGCCTGGACTGTCAGGCTCAAAGGGGCGTGGGCAGTGACTCCACATCCAGCTGGCGGCTGGTCAGCCCTGGGGCTGACACTGTTTAATATCAGGTAGTAACCTGGGTGATGGGACAAAATTAACCCTCGGTGAGTTTATGGGTGACAGCAATTTGGGGGAAGTGCTCAGTACCCTGGAAGGCAGGGCTGCCATTCTGAAGAGCCTCAACAGCCTTGAGAAATGGACAGACAGAAACATCATGAAGTTCAACAAAAGCAAATTAAGCCCTGTTCACCTGGGATGGCATGACCCTGTGCACCCGAACAGGTCGGGTGCTCACTGGCTGGAAGGAAGCTTTGCAGAAAAAGACCCAGTGGACAATAAGTTGAACATAAACCAGCTGTATGTATGTCCTTGAGGCAAAGGCAGCCTACTGTGTACTGGACTGGGTGTAGCAAGGGTGTAGCCAGTAGGTTGAGGGAAGTGGTTATTATTTGGCATAAGGCCATTATACTCCGTGCCTCCCAGTACAAGAAAGACATTGACAAACTGGAGTGAGTCCAGCAGGGAAGGACTGAGACAGGGGGACTGAAGCATATGAGTATGATGAGAGGCTGAGAGAACTGAGTTTGTTAAGGTAGAAGAGAGATGATTAAGAAGAGACCTAATTGCTATCTTCTGCTACCTAACAGGTGGTCAGGAGAAGATAGAGCTAGACCTTTCTGAGGTGCACACGGATAGGGCAAGAGGCAAGAGACACAAGCTATAGCATAGGAAAATCCTGATTACACATCTGGGGACAATATCATATTTGTGGTGCTGCACACCTTACCCATGGAGGATATTAACCTGCAGGAATGCACACATTCTATTTTAATATAATTAAAATGGGTGAAGTGTGAAACATTAAAATCTAGAACTCTAAAAATCACCCTAAGCTTAAGCCTTCCCTCAAAAGAAGCTGATTTGAGAAACTTCCTCAAGAGCTCCCCAAACATTTTTAGTAACTAAAACTGCATTTTTTCTAAATACTCTGTGATAAGATACTCCCAAAGAACTGTAACATTCATGCCATTCATCATCAGCATTTGGATGGAGCTGAAACCAGCTCCACCCTAAATATTCTATCTGAGCTAGGGCCTAGAAATCAGAAAACATTCAAAGGAAAATTTCTTACACCAATACTGATAAATTACAACAGGTCCGTAACATGAAGCAAGTTATAATCCTGAAAACAAAACCAATAACTGTATCATTTACAAAGTCCACATTTCATTCTGATAATTAAGATTGCTCTTCATTAAAAATAAACATTAAAAAAAACCCCACTTCTCCATAACAAATTCATTGAAGTTTAATTTAGACACTGCACATATAAAGAACTACTCTTTCAGATGTACGTGAACTTCCAAACCCAAATTTATTGTGGCAACAAAGCCAAAGCAATAATACCTCTACAAGTCAATACTCCTCTTGGGCTTTTTTTGGAGCTAAGTAAAAATAAAAGAATGTTGCCAGTAAAAATCTAGTTGTCCTATTTCTGTTTTGAACAGACTTCATAGCATCACAGATGCAAACCAATGTGTACAGCATATGTGAAAAAGATGGAAACAGAAAGGGTGACACAAAGGTATAATATGGAACAGGAGAGAGATGAAGCCCAAGTAGGGGATTACTGAAGAAATTAACTTAGGTGTTGAAAGAGATAAGAATGATAGTATGCTAAAAATTATACAGAAAAATATAAAGGAATGTAACTTGTGAAAGGATACAAATATAAATCAGTTCATACATTTTGGTTTTATTAATCTGCAGGAGTAATTTAGTGCCATCATCTACTTTCCACCTTGACGGTTTCCTCCCCGCCTAAATCCGTAGCTTTGCACTGCTTGCTCATTACCAATGCCAATGGCGTTTCTGCTCAAATTTAAGGAGAGCATCCAAAACTGGAAAACAAAAGGGTGAATAAAGCTTGTTCTTAATAAATTTCAAGCAGACATTAATCAGGATTTTTACTGTCAGGAAAATATTTCTTAAAATCCCAACAGGTGAACAAAAGCAGTCCTCCTTGAAATGGGGCATCACATCAGTACATAAAATGAAGCACGATGAAAAGAAATGTACTCTCATATCTGCAAGAGATAATTGCATTGAAAATATATTGCAACTGCATCATAAACCCATGTAAAGGAATTATGCCCTTCCAACTGTATTACTGGAGTGGCTGAAGAAAACCATCTCTTTCCTGAACAAAGACAAGGACTCATCTAAATGAAGGTATATGACTTCAGCTCTCTCTTATTTACCTAAGTAAGCATCGTAACTAAAGCCATGAAAGCAAGCAAAATAGTTATGAGTAGAGGGATGTAAAAGATAACCTAAATTTACATGTTGGCCTGAAAATACCGGTATTTTTGGCAGCTTTTAAATATTATTGATATGTTATCATTCAATAGCTTAGTAGAATTTCTCAATATAGAGCGTTATGTAAAGGTAATGATTCAGTTTCCATCAATACCATTGCCATGTTGCAACAGACACATGCAATGGTAAAACGAAGGAAAATGGATAACGTGTTTTGAGAATCTTAGTCAAAAAGAACTTCTTTCAAACATCCCACCAGTTGCTGAGATGGCAAAGATGGCTGACTCTTCGCTGAATCAGTGCCCTCAAAGGAGGGCAGAAGAGATATTAGTTCATTTGTGTGTTTTAATTCTTAATACTTTTACATCTGGATAAAGTTATGCATGGACAGTTACAGACTTAAGGTGTACAAGTCTACAATTACCTCACTGAGTTAGTAATTTCTAGCTGCACTTCATTTTTTTTTTTTCATTTCACTGAGATATATCCTACTTTTTTTGAGTTTTTATCATTATTTTTGCACTGAAACATGCATCCAAAAATGTCCATTTGTACATGAGAGAACATGGAACACTTCTAACACATACTTGTAAATGCCAGGAGATACTTTAAGATCAGTACTGCTACAGTGCTGTAAAACCAATTTTTTTTAAAAAATCATGCTATTATCTTGGCCCCTGGATAAGGGGGAATACTACTTTTTTCTTTACTATATATATAAGCTGCAAATACTTCTTTCATGTTCTTCTCTCCTTATGGGTCTCTCCTGCCTCTTTTCAACACCCACCATTCATCCCTTTCATACTTACACCTTCAGGAAAACATTTCTGCAAAAGCAGAACTGCATTTTCTTTAGTATCAGCTACGTTAACTCCCTCGGTACTTTAGAATATATGTAATTTTTAACTTCAATAAATGCATATTTAATTCCTCCCACCTCTTCCTTGGCATACCATCAATAACTTCCTGCAATTAGCTGCAGATTTACTTGATTCTATCATCTTTAGAGTCAACAGATGTTGCACAGGCTATAAATTACACAGGTTTTATGTACCTCAGATACTTTGTGGGAGAACAAAGTGAACCTTGTGTTATCCACAGTGCTTCTGTACACAACTTGAACATAACTGCAAAATTTTAACACATCACGCAATGTATGTTATCTCCTGCAGTAAAGCCTTCTTAAAATTTAGAGATCAGCCTATGGCAGAAATCTGCCCAGTCTGCCAGCATTCTTGCCAATTCTTCTAGCAATAATAAAACTTAGCAACAGTACTAAAAAGATGGGCAAGAAAAGAATGTTGTTTGAGAGCCAAACTGAACATAACAGCGTTCAGATTCCAAATACTTGTATTTGAAGTTAGCCCCCACAGGTGCCTGTTTTTCGACCTTCCAACAGAAATATAAAGTATTTAACCATGACACAAAGACTGACAGCAGTTACCTCTGATGATGCTGTAATACCTTCTATCTTGTACAATTTGGATAGTGAAACTGAAAAAAGAAAACAGCTTTAAACCTTTCCTGTCGCCCACCCCAACATTTGTTGCAATCTGCTAAAAAAGTTATATAGATACAAATCGCTAAAATACAACTCTTGCCCTTAGCACTTATAATGTTTAGCTGTACCTGCAGTAACAAGAACGCAAGGAAGCTGAAGGAAATGTCACATCCCTCCCAACCTGCCCCATATGAACTGCTCTGTAGTGTTCACCATAGCCTCCAAACCTGCTAGATCACAAACCTGAATCATTGCTCACCTACGTTGCTCACCTACACCCCCTGGTGTCCCACAGGGGCCCGTACTGGGACCAGTGCTGTTTAGTATCTTCACCAATGACATAGACAGTGGGATTGAGTGCACCCACAGCAAGTTTGCAGACAACACCAAGCTGGGTGGTGCGGTTGACACGCCAGAAGAACGAGATGTCATCCAGAGGGACCTGGACAAGCTGGAGAGGTGGGCCTGTGTGAACCTCATGAGGTTCAACAAGGCCAAATGCAAGGTCCTGCATCTGGGACGGGGCAACCCCCAATGCCAATACAGGCTGGGGGATGAAGGGATTGAGAGCAGCCCTGCCAAGAAGGACTTGGGGGTACTGGTGGATGAAAAGCTGGACATGAGCCGGCAATGTGCGCTTGCAGCCCAGAAAGCCAACCGTATCCTGGGCTGCATCACAAGCAGCGTGGCCAGCAGGTCGAGGGAGGTGATTCTGCCCCTCTGCTCTGCTCTGGTGAGACCTCACCTGGAGCCCTGCGTCCAGCTCTGGGGCCCTCAGCACAAGAAGGACATGGACCTGCTGGAGCGGGTCCAGAGGAGGGCCACCAAAATGATCCGAGGGCTGGAGCACCTCTCCTATGAGGCCAGGCTGAGAGAGTTGGGGTTGTTCAGCCTGGAGAAGAGAAGGCTGCGGGGAGACCTTATTGCCACCTTCCAGTACTTAAAGGGGGGCTACAGGAAAGATGGGGAGAATCTTGTTAGCAAGGCCTGTTGTGACAGGACAAGGAATAATAGATTTAAACTAAAGAAGAATAGATTTAGACTAGATATAAGGAAGAAATTTTTCACAATGAGGGTGGTGAAGCACTGGAACAGGTTGCCCAGAGAGGTGGTGGAGGCCCCATCCCTGGCAACATTCCAGGTCAGGTTGGACGGGGCTCTGAGCAACCTGATGTGGTTAAAGCTGTCCCTGCTCACTGCAGGGGGTTGGGCTGGATGACCTCTAAAGGTCCCTTCCAACCCAAAGCATTCTGTGATTCTCTGATACAAACACCAGTGAAAAGCAATTTGAACAGCATACCTGCATAGCTGCTCCTCAAAGATGGAACAAAACGAAACAACCCCCTAATACATGCTTCAGGTCTGCCTTTAGACAGCTGTGGCACCATACCTTTTCTGCTAACTGTAAAAGTTCTTCAACATCCTAAGAGAATACTATGATTTATTACTACTGGTCTGGGATCTTTCTGATCCCAGATTTTTGGGATTTGACCATGATTTTTTCCAAGCAAAACATACTTATATTGTTAAAATTAGGAAGCACATACATGTATGAAGGTTGAGAACTACCATGGATTAAGTTTTTGTAAAAATGTACTTGTCTTCTTAATACGATTAAACATTGATGTAAACAGAAACAGAAGTCATAGTTTTTCTTCTATTATTTTAAAACAGATAAAAATGAAAAGCCAAGTCTTCTCAAATATGGTACTGATGACACATTTGAGTTCTACTATCATTAATGCCACAATGACACAGAATTAAAAATCAATGTCTTTGGTAACAGAGTTCAAAATAATGAGGTAAATGCTAAAAATACCAAGGATTTTTTTTAAAAAGACTGCATATCCAAGGAAGCAAACAGTAAGTTCAAGCAAGTCTTTCAGTTGTTAAAGGCACAAATTGTTAACAGATGGGTGATAACATTTAATTTAGCGAATAATTGTTACTAAATAAATAATACCGATATTTTCTTTGTAGAATTACATAATTATCTATGAGCCAATTATTATTACTTACATCTGTCAGCCAATTGTATCTAATAATCAACACAAAAAAATTGCACAGACAAAAAAAATGTGCTGCTTGAAGAGTAAAAGATATTTAGCAATTTAATACTTAAAAATAAAATTGAGAAAACATACAGACTCATTGTGTACTCATATGATTCTATCATAATTTTTATTCTAATTCTAAATAATATTTAGTCTGACAACAGATTTTTCTCAAGCCTCACAAAGTATAATTTGTGGAATTTGCAGCTGATAGTTATGGATCATTTCAAGATCAGGAAAGAAACAGATTCTTCTCTAAAACTAACATTACTGTTGTTTAAATTAAACACCTTTTCCTTTGGGGAAAAAAAAAAAGAATTAAAAAATTCAAGGGAAAACCAATTTCTCAATAGCACATACTGAACTTTCTTATAGGAACCCGATCTTGAAGTAAAGAAATTATTACACTGCACCACAACTAAGATTTCCTTTTTTCCAATATCCAGAAAGTGGTTTTTGACAAACAAAAAGAAAATAATAAAAAAGTGAAAATAACTATTTATCTTTAGCAGAAAATTAAGTAAAGATTATCAATGGTCTTCAAAATTAACGGTATTGATACACTCATGACCATTTATCACTGAAACACTGGAAATCAAGAAGCTGCAGCAGCAAAGAGTCTTGACTGGAAACATGACAACATCTGCAATTCTAATATGTAAAACTTATTACTGTCAAATATATCTTGCTCGGAGATCCCTGCTCAGAGAGCAGCATGTAATCTCTGGAACTGAGTAAAATGATCATCAACAGATCCTAAGAGACAAGCTGCTGGGTTGGCTGTGCTCTCAGCTATTAGCTTCCATGATTTGATTTTGCCCTCAGGTTAGCCAAGCTCCTCTTCCAACACAGGGTAATGAGCTCAACGCATGGTCAACTTGGAAAGCAGAAGCTCCATGGAGCCATAATTTATGGTTTAGCAGTATTATGAGCAATGGTACTGTTACATTTGATAATCCTCAACTCCTGTTTCTTTTCTGTTAACCATAAAATCACTCTTTGAACCCACGGAAACATTTAGCAAGCACTGCTTTCTATGACAACTGAAATACACATTGCATGGAGCAGCAACTTTATGTTGTGAACCTGCCACCCAACGGTTTCATTCCATGCCTTTTAGTGCTTGTAATGGAAGAAAGTGACCGTTCATTACCTCTCTTTGCTTTTCCCACAGCATTCATGATTTTATATACCTCCATCATATTCCCATCGTATTCTTATTCATCGTATGGGGAAAACATTGCAACATGAACTTTTGTAGAAATATACAAACTCATGGATATTTTGGGTACAGTCTAAAGTTTCTTTCTGTGTGTTGGAACATCTAAGGAAAAAAAAATGGAAAGTTAAAGAAAAAAAGAAAAATCAGAAAGAGACAGGCAAATGTTGAAAGTCCTAAATTGATAAATACAGAACAGAGACACACATGAGGCCTCTCAGTTGTGTAGCTGGCGATGGCCAGAAAGTAAAGAGCAATAATAGTTGCTCTAGGATATTGGCTTCTCCGAAGTAACTTTCAAAAAAGCAGCCAGAGCCACCAGTAACTGGCCAGTCTCAATATGAAGGTCTGCCTGACTTCCTGAGAGAAGCAGCTATGCTGGGCATAGCTGATGAGCAGCTATATATGAGCAGCTGTATATGAGCAGCTATACTCAACCTATGCAATGCCCTTTAGAAAAGGAAGAAAGATTTGCATTTTGTTTTTGAAGACACTGGTGTACTTACATAGCACTGGACTGCTGAAATGGTGAGAAAGTGGCAAACAGAAAGCATCAGAAGGGACTTCAGGTCTAACTATTGCCAAAGCACCAGCAAGACACAGTGGCACGCTGGGGCTCAGCACTGGTCAATCATTCTCAATACAAAAAGTCTTTTCTACTGCTTGACAGACTGAAATACTGACAAATTCCAGCTACTGAATTACTGAATTCACCTTAAATGAATGTGGCTGTCTTGGTACTGGCATCACAGCAGACTTCAGCACCACAGTAGTCCAGACATTGTGGCAGAGCTAGGAGGCAGGCGACAGCCATTGCAGATGGAGACAGTCTAGGAGCATAGTACTTTGGCTGGAGCTTACAGCAAGAGTCCTCCCATTGTGCGAACTCTATTACATTACTACTATATATTTCTTGCTGTTTTCTGATCCAATTAAAGTCATTGTAAGTAATTAAAAAGGCAGGATTAGCTGATTGCATTTCAGGAGACATTACACAGATCATATTTGTAAATAAAATGGCTTATTAGGACTGGCTGAAGTAGAGGAAACCGGGCAGAGGCTTGTGCTAGCGGTGCCCTCGGAGAGGCAGAGCCAGCCACGGGATCCGCAGCCCTTGGTCCTGCCCGTGACAGCCAGCACAGCCACCAGCGCGCTGCTGGGACGGCTCTGATGGACCTCAGCTCCTTGCCTCTCTGAAAGCAAGCACTAAAGAGGGAATAAGGCTCTAGGGCAAGGAATTACTTGAGTACAAGTATAAAAATTCCAGATTTAACAGAGTTTCCATTTGTTTTACACAAAGGAACTAAGAATGGTAACTGTAGCCTCTGCAAGGCACTGGCTTTTTTTTTTTTTAATCCATGTTTGCATGATGTTATAAATGAGAATTCAAAATTAAACGCATTGCTTTAGAAGATATTTCAGTAACTGTTCGGAAGCAGCTATTGCTTCCTATTTAAAGAAAAATATTTTAATTATGTCATATTATGTTATGAGATAATTTAGAGGGAAAAAACAAGTAAGGCCTATCCATTTCCAAAGTACACATCTCTTCTGATTTCTGTTTTGCTACAGTTTTAGATTTGTCATTGTCGTGGTTTAGCCCCAGCCAGTGACGAAGCACCACGCAGCCACTTGCTCACTCCCCCTACCCCAATAGGATGGGGGAGAGAATCAGAGGAGTAAGAGTGAGAAACGCTCCTGGGTTGAGATAAGAACAGTTTAACAATTGAAATAAAGTAAAATAGTAATGATAATAATAACAATATAATAATGATAATAACAATAATAATATACAAAGCAAGTGATGCACAATGCAATTGCTCACCACCCGCCGACCGATACCCAGACAGTTCCCGAGCAGCGATCGCTGCTCCCCGGCCAACCCCCCCCAGTTTCTATACTGAGCATGACGCCATATGGTATGGAATAGCCCTTTGGGCAGTTTGGATCAACTATTCTGGCTGTGCCCCCTCCCAGTTTCTTGTGCACCTGGCAGAGCATGGGAAGCTGACAAGTCCTTGACTAGCATAAGCAGTACTTAGCAACAACTAAAACATCAGTGTGTTATCAACATTCTTCTCCTACTAAATCCAAAACACAGCACTATGCCTGCTACTAGGAAGAAAATTAACTCTATCCCAGCCAAAACCAGGACAGTCATGAATTGGATGAAAAGCGGACTTCAAAATGTCAAACCTTCCCAGAAAGCAACAATTTCAAGTTTCATCTAACTCTTCTGAAGACTCATTTTCATCCACAAAGTTAATTATGCTTGGCCTGACTTCGGCTAGCAGCGTTAGGGATCAAGGCAAATTGCTGGAGTAAGAGAAAGCAGACAGGTCTTCAAAGCATTCTAGGTAAGACAGAGCAGTCCTTAGGAGCATCAGGCTTCAATAATAAAATTTTGTATTTGATAGCAGGAAATAGGAAAATAATTTCATTGGCTCATTTAGAGAATGCCAGTTTTCCATCTTCTCATATACAACCACAACAAGTAGTGGCTTGTAAAAAGAAAAAAAAAAAAGGGGGGGTGGGGGTATACATTTACAAATAATCACTCAGAGTTCATACACTACAACAAATGACAGAAAAGTTTTGTATGAAGCCTGTTGCAGGGGTAAAATAAGCTGAACACAATTCCAATTTCAGAAATACAATGAGATGAAAAAAGTGAAATGGAGTATCAAAGGCCCCACAGCAACTAAGGAGAGGGATGCCTGTCTGGGCTCACTGAGGGAATCATGTTAAGTTAATAAAATGCACAAACCACCAGAAGTTCATTTCCAAGAGGAGAAAAAAACAGAAAAAGAAACAAACATTCCTTGGACTGATAAAGCAAAACATTTCAGAATGCTTCTACCCATGCTTCACGCCTTTGGGGACCCATATTTTGGGAGTCTAAGGACTGTTTGTATGTATGTTCTTCATTCTACCTGCACCCTCCAAGTAACTGCTCAAGCTGCTGAGTCTCAGCCTCTGCCCCAAATAAAGCCGGAAAACCTGGTGTACAATCAGGAAAGAGGAAGCCAAATATGGAGAGAGGGACCTAACCACTGTTTCTTTCTCTGGAAAACGGCAAGAAAAGGCAAACATCAGCAGCAACAGTGTCAAGAGTTCAACAAATGAGTCAGCCCTCAAGAAACCATGGCATGGTTCTAACTTTTTTAAAACAACATTGGTACATATATTTTACTTTATCTATTTCTGAACTTCTAGAGAATCCTTGCTTTGCATTCCCAAGGTTTTCAGAAGTCCTGAGAACTAAACGGGATCTTTAGAGTTCAGATTCCCAAACATTATCTTGATAGTAGCATCTAAAAATTTGGAAGTATATATAAGTAGCATGAGATTTTCAGTCCTACATTGCCACAAGCGAGCAATGCAGTCATGGAGGCATAGTACTGCCTTTCCCTTTCCCAGAGAACATGTACCAGCTGGGCCAGATCTTCAAAGGAATTTTCTGAAAAAAGGGGCACAGTGTGAGAACTCTGGGCCTGATAACAAAGGAAGCTACAGCATCCCCACTTGCAAGTGATATACTTTGTGAAGAAAGGTTAAGAAGCTGTTTTTCAGCTATACTTCTCTCACTGCCTCCTCCTGAACGTGATCACTTTGCTGGCTCCCCTCCAGCAAGGGCTTGAGAGGGATCAGACAATTCACCAGTGAGAACTGCACAGCGAGCCTGCAGGCAGAGGTAAGAGAGAAAGCATCTTAACGGGAAAAAACCTGCAGACCTCTCTTAAGTAAGGGAAAACATACTGGAGACACTGCAAGGGCTTGAGGATTACTGAACACTGGAGGTATAATAAATTACAGGATTCTCCCACCCCTTTTCACACAGTGCGGACAGGAAAAAAGATCCCAAAATCTACATACACATTTTAGCAGGATTCCAGCAAATCAACAAATCCAAAAAACTTCCAAACCTCCCTTGTTAGATGGATTTTGCTTTGCAAATGTGTTTAGAAATTGATAACTACCTGACTCATCTCCACCACAGAAGAGTTATTTCATGGTGTATTATTAGTCACCTGTTATCATCAGTGTCCTCTGAACCCATTTTGAGACTACAGAGCACAACATAAATCTGCCACAGCTTTTTGGCACCTCCTGCCAAGTACTTGCTCATAGTCTGCAAAATTATGCAGACTATTAACCTTACATAAATTTCAAGAGGCTGGGTCTTCCCAAAGAACATGCAGAGGGCAGACCTTCGCAGTTCATAATAGCAGCGACCAGGACCAAAACAGATAAGGAATAACCACTAAAGCCTCCACCTGCATTCAAGCACAGCACCACTGTGCGATCGCTGTACAAGGAAATGAACTGAAATACAGTCCATGTAAAACAAAGTGTGCTGCGACACCTTACTATCTCTACAAAACGTCTCTTGGAAGGATAGCCATAAACCTTATGTCTCTCTGCCTCATCATATCCAAGCACCTACAGCAAAGTGAAAGCACAGCTCATTTTGGATTCAGAAATAAATTTACCAGACAATCCTAAATATTTTCAGTATGAAACAGCATACCAACCCTGACAAACATTTTCTTTATCTTCAGCACAAGGTTCCTAGAAGATTCAAAAGTAGTTATCTCAGATTTATCCTGAGTCAAATATTAATGTAAATATTTCTAAGAACTCTTAGCTTCTAGTTTCAATTTAATTATTTTATAGACTTGCTTAATATGTTATTGCTTAATACACTTAAAATGTTTTGACTAGTTCAGTCAATGTTGAACAAAGAAAAAAAGAGTGCAAATGACTTAAGAAAACTGTTCTTCATCTGGAAACAGTTTTCCAACACACACTGATAGGTTTTCTGCCCATCTGTTAAACCAGCCCCATCAAATTGTTTTGAGGACAAAAAAGGGGGATAGAAAAGAAGAGTCACAGACATTCATTATGACTCATACAGCATTTCTCACTGGCTTTGCTTACTAAGTGTAATACAGTTGATTCTTTGTGCTGTTCTTTACTAAAAGAGTTATATTAAATCCAGCTCTAGCTTACAAATTCCTCCTAGTGCAGCATCATGGCGATGAAGTGAAAGGTCCACAGTATTTTTACACCAGCTAACAGCTTACGTGTACAAAAGTGCTTCTGCCGGTGTAATTTATCCCATTTCATTTAGGAGCTAACATAGGCTGCATTGGCAAAAATGCATTTGCACCACTACATGTACGCTGAAAGAATTATCTGGAAGAGCCATACCAGCAAAACTTTTCTAGTGTAGATCAGACCTAAGCTACCCAGGCACCTCAGCCCTGAAAGAGCACAACGTTAGAGTATGCACCGATGGGGCTCCGTGAGAGGCATCTATTTTGATTTCCAGCTAGCCCCTCGAGCACGCACCGCCAGGCAGACAGCAAGCTGAGAATTAAGAATGATGCTGTCACACAGCAGAGCATGGGCTGCTCAGCAAAATTCTATTCTAAGCAAAGTGATCTTCAGCACTGTACACACTGCGATCAAACTGTTCTGCTGTGAATTAGTATTTCCCAGCTTTCAGAGTAAAAATTAAAAAAATGGACTATAACAAAGCTACCGGACAATACCTGACATTTTGAAATAGAGATACTGAGCCTGTGCAACTTTCTCAAGTAGGTCAGATCATTTAACCTGAGACACTTGGCTACAGACAGTTACCTGGTTTTTGTAGATGAGCTATTTTTATCTTAATGGCAGCTAACAGTACAGATATCCAGTAAATGAACCCAGTATGTTAAAAACAACGTCACAACAAGTGAAAATAATTCAAACCCAATTCAAACTACTCCATTTAACGACTGTCTAGGTCTCATAAAATGAAAGTACATTAAATAAGCAGAAAAGATCGATATGACCAAGAGGCACCTGCATATTGATCAAGGAACAAAACCAAAGAGAATTATGTCTGATGCTTTGCCCTAATTAGATGCTTCTGCTCACGCAGCAGGGCTTATCTCCATGATTTCCTTACACCCCAACCCAGCAAGTATGCAAACTGCCACTCTCTTTCATTCTTCTCCCACCCCATAAGTTTTTAAAATAGCATTAATTCTTATATTAGATGTACTATACTTCTACTGTTTTACGAAATTAAGACATAATTATAAATTCAAAAAGTAACAACAGATGCTTGGTGGATGGATGAAGAATGGAATTGTAAGTCAGCTTCTGACAGATGGGGTATTTCGTGCTGCAAAAAAGCTAATAAAGAATTATGTAAGAGTTTCAAAAATACGTGACAAGGAAAATTACAATAAAAATTTGAGGTGCTCAGAAAAAAAAATGATACCAAAATTCCTTCAACCTACTATGTACACAAAAGACTTCTAGCTCAAAGATATAAATGGTTGGAAGGCTTAAGGAGTCTGCAGATCTTGGATGAAATAAACTCTACAAAAGACGACAACGAAGATGAAACCATTCTTTTCCAAGGAAAAGCTGCTCTGCCATTGACTCTATCATTCTAGTCACTCAGGGGTTTTTCTTTCTTTTTATCTTTTATTTGATTTTTTTTTTCTTAAAATGTATTAAAAGGCCAACAGAATTCAATAGTGTTAATACATTTAAGCTCTATCAGACTTGTAATCTTATTTAAAAAAATCAAATTAGTTTATTACCTTTTATTAAACTCCTTCCATTTGTAGTTGCAGAAATTAAATGATAAAGGGTGACAAAAGGATCCTGCAAGCTTTGTTAGCAAAATGGCTGTGTTCAAAGCTTGTCTCGGAGTCTATGCAAAATTCATGACTTTTTGCTAAATGCGGACACGAAAATTATTTAAAACCACAGCAATCTTAATCCACAGCATGCAGATCACCCCATACCTATGTGCAATGTTAAAAGAATACTATCGCAATAAGGATAAAGCAAAAATTAATTGGCAAAAATTATTTTCAAAAGTACTGATAAGAATTATGATTGTCTCTGTTACTTGTTATATCCCATATCATTAGTCAAAAATTATTCTGTCAAGGCAAGTATTAAACTGACCCAGGTTATGAGTCATTCCATTCACCCTTTCTGAGTTGTGCCATAAGGTCAGCTTTCCCCCACTCCTCCGGAATTTACTGAGTGTTCAGAGACCTCCAGGGGAGAAGAGGAACAGGAATGATTCAAACACTCGCTTGTATATAACCTGACCATACTATACATTTTAAGAAAGGGAAGATACTAAGATCTGGTACCGCACCCAAGTCTCTTGTGATTCAGTTCCACATCAGTTTACGCTACTGATCTAAATTCCAGCCACCATGGCTCCCTCCCTTCCACGTCTCCTAGCCATGTTGTCTCCTCCCCTCGTCCGCGCCCACAGAAGCATTCTGCTGAAAATGTGACCCCCCCAGCTTTCGGCCAGATCAGTCCCTTGCATCAGTGTCTCACTCCTCCGGACACGCATGCATCAGCACCTATGCAAGGAACGAGTACCTGTGCGTGGCAGAGATGCAAGGAGAAAAGAATCACAGGAGAACAATTTATATCCATTAACCAGACGTGGAAGCCAATCTTTAATCCACATGAAGCTCCACATTAAAGCAATAAAATACGGAACTCTATATTGGTTTATACTGTCATCACGTTTCCACCATCTTACTCAGCAATTATTGTATCTATTCTGATTTTCATTTACTCATTAACTAATTAACGCACGCATACGACATATAAATAAGCTAATGCATAAATTAGTTCTGGCAAAACCACTCAAAAATTTCAAAGCTGAAGTGCAAATTCTGAAAAGAACATAGCTGAGCAAAGTCCCAAACTTAGGAAGGCAAAGTGGCAGATTACCTGGTATGGAAACAAATACCTTCAGTAAGGGTAAACTCTGTGTGGGAAAAGTAAAGAAGCTTTTAAATGGCAATTAGACATATCCAGATTATTCAGATAATACTTGCCTTTTTCAAGTGTTCAATCACTGCCCTTCACAAAAGTAGCATAGGTGGATCCTATGTATATTTGTAGTAATTTACATATCTAATTGAGCTATTTGCTTGTGTTTTGGGAGAAGAGGGACATATTACTCGGCAAAGGAGAGGCATAATGCTATAGTGTCTTACAAGGCAGTGAAGAGCAGAAGTCGCTGAGCCGTGGAGCGCTCCCGGCCCGCGGAGCGACAGCGCTGTGCTGGCTCTGCGGCAGGCCAGCCCGTTCCCACCAGGCTGTCCCCGTCCTGCGCCCGGCACTGTAGCTTTACTTGTCCCTGTGGGCTTCCAGGTTATTAAACGATCCACGTGTGCAGGTCTCGTCAGGATTAGGCCTCCTATGTAGGTCTAACTGCTCCTAAGAAACTATTGAATATGTGTATATTGATTCAAAGTATTGATTCAGTACATTTTAGCACACTAGTTGAAGAGTAAGAGTAAAAACAAAACCCAGCGCTGCCCCCTTCCCCAGGGAGCTGCTTTTTTTTTTTTTTTTTTTTTTTTTTTTACATTTATAGCTTTATTTCAAAGCCAGGTTTCTCCAAGCAGATAAACATAGCCTTTACTAATCAGTAAGGGCTATGTTTAGTAAATGTGAACATTACAGATAAGTATTCTGGTGAAATAATCTTCTTACATTCTATAAAAATGTATTATTCAAGCAAAAAGGATTCCCTTCCCCACTCCAATTACACGTAACTAACACAGGTGATTTTTTTCTTTACTCCTGTATTTCACTGTGGGGGTGGGAGGGGAGAGTGAAAGACTCCTATGGAGAACAGATCAGGAGCAACACTTCTGGCCACAAAGGTGAGCGGAAAGGCAAGAGAGCATAACAAACATCAGGACAGAGCAGAAAGGATGACATTCATGACAATCACCACCACCAAGAAACTGAATATAAAACTTCAAAAATTACAGTACGCACCCATTATAGAATCATTTTAATGAACTTGCAAAGACAGTATTTCAGACTAATTTAACCAAGGAAAACTAAATGAAATTTCTCCGCAATAAAATAGGCTATACAGATGGAAGTCTAGTACTGTGGGTTTTACCTCTGGGAGTTGCAGCCTGCACAAGATTCTATTCTTTCATTACAAATCTGTTGTGTGGGGGGCGGAGGAGGAGTAACTGTGTTACAGGGATAAAAAGAATAGCACAATTGTTGTAAGAACATCTAGTTTTCTCTATGTATTTCTGTCCATCACAATCCATCTTCAACTTCACATCTATTTTTCCTCATTACCCTACCCTATACTGTATTGGTAAAGAATATTTTAATGCTGGGGGGAAGCGCTCCATAAAGAAAAGCCCCTGAACAGGACATCACTGATTCATTAGCGATGATCATTAAACAGTCTTCGTTTTAAGAGAACACAGAAAAACAAAGCAAGCTGATCAAGCTCCATCAGGAGAGAGAGGAGGACTGGCAGGAATAGCAGCTGTGCTCTAGCTCAGATTGGATTCGTGTTGGCAGAACTGTGAAATAAAGCCTGCAACATATTGTGCCTTTATCAATCCTGCTACCCCAATAAAAGACAACCAAGGAATTGAATGCTTCTGGTTTGCCTTTCATAGGCTATTTTACTCAGGAGGGTTTGTATACAACTGAATTTATAAAAGTCCAAGATGCATTTATTTAGACATGCTGCTCCTTCGAACGGTGCCACCTAACACATACACTAATATAGCCTCATTCATCTGAGTATTTCAAAGTGCTTCATAAACACCAGTTGAACAGATGCCATGAATCTGAAAAATATTACTGCCTGAAAATTTTCTGCTATCTGACTTTGTTACAATAATATGTTTTATTATAAAGTAGAAAAGGTCAGTGCAAGGGGAAAAGTCTAATTTAAACTATACATTTAACAGTATTTTGTAGGTATCAATTTTAATAATACCTTTTTCACAGTCAATCATGCAAAAGTCAAGTTCCTCCCTTGCCAAGAAAAAACTAAAAACAAAATAAAAAGACCCAACAGTTTCTTAAAAAGGAATTTAAAAAAAAAAATTATGAGTTGTATACCAAAACCTAGAATTCAGACAAATACAGAAGTATATGTAAGACACAGATGTAAAAAAATCCTTTTTCTTTTCAAAGAAATGTGAAAATGAGTATTTACGATTACATTATATAGAAATTTATGCTCCTTTTGTACACTGGTTAAATTAAAAAATTCTGAAGTTGTTTCATTTCATTGAGCCTCTCATTTCTGGGCATAGAACACAAAAAAAGGGAAGAAAAAACTAAAGAAAGGACAGAGAAATGTGTAGGAAGATCTCTAGGTGCATAAATATAGTGTTGTTCTTTGTGTTTCCATGTAGAAAGTACAAAAGTAGGTCACCTGTTATGTATTAGAACACAACTATATAAAACAACTTCCCCTCTTTTGATGACCTTGGAGGGGAATCTTTTTGAGTATAAGATTACATAATACATGGTGCAACTACCTCAATCTGCTTTAAATAAGTAACACTTTGGAATTTGTGAATCTGATGAACCAAAACTTTCACAGCTCAGACTTTCAAACCTGAAACTGGGGCTAGAAACAGAAGCTCAAGCCCGGAAACTTCAGGAGTTCAATGATTTGTTATTATCTGAGCAAGAATTCAGAGAACAACTTCCCTAGGAATGGGATCATTGCACTCGTGCCTTCTCAAGTGGGATCATTTATCCAGGGAAACTGAGCAGCATAACTATTTTCCTTCTACAGGAGTGTATACCAGTTCATTTTTCCATCTACCCTCTTTCTGCATCAACCTCATAACCCTGATTTCTGTGCTGCTATACAGTAGACTATTACTTTATAAATAAAGCTTCAGATCAGAAAGAAAGAAGAAAAAAATGTCATTCACTGCCATTCACAGGCAGGTGAAAGGGCTGCAGCGTAACATTCCAAGGCAGAATTGCCTTTTCTTTATGCTCTGCCTGTATCTACACAAGCTGCCAATTTATATAATCCATCCACGAATTAAGGGAAAAAGGATTTGTCCAAGTAGAAATATAGTTATAATAAACACAAAGTAGAAACTGTAAAACATTTTTGCCTATTGAACTCCCTTCGAGACTAAAAATAAACTTCTCCAGACTTAAAAATACTCTAATTGGTTCAAAATCCAGCCTGGTATGTTCAGCCTGAGAACCAGATCACTCTACGCATAACTCAATGTATAACTACTGCAACTGGAATGGAAGTGTGGCATAACAGTATGATAGAAACTTTAAATATATACAAAGAAAACCCTACCATCCACAGATCTGATTTACTCACAGGTTTTACACTCACCAATAAAAGAACTATCTGTAATACTTAGTATTTTACCAGAAAGCCAACACTGTGCTTTACATTTCACCAGAGACAGATGTGTGTGCTTTGGTAATACAGATAGGAGCAGTATTTATTATATTCACAACGGCCGAATTATAATTTTGTCTTTTATATTACCATGCTCAACTACAAAAGCAATTTTTTGATAATAAGCATCAGCTTAAGGCAGACAGCAGTGAATTCATTCTAATAATTATGGGTACTAGTGCAACAATTCACATTTTTTGATGTATCAAAGATCATATCTAGATTACAAACAGAAAGGAGCGCTTGACTTCAACACCATTTCTTCACTCATGCTTATTTTAACATAGTTAAAATAAAATAGTTCAAGTAATGAAAGCCTAAAAAGAACTAGAGAAAATATCAATCATTCAGATAATTTAAAACCAACACACAACTACACAGAATGGTTTACACTCAGAGGTTTCCTTGAATGAATAAAGTACCCCTCTGTAGGCAATGATGAAGGACAGTCTACAATTCAAACAAGTTAATATTTAATAAATAATGAAAGAAAAATTTTCTGTGAGTTTCATGCATTGTTAATTTTTTCAAACCATTGTAATTGTAAAACATCCTTTGAGTAATAGAAATTTCTTCCTGGCTGCCATTTTCTCCACAAAGGTGATGGGCGTACCTTGGAGACTTGTATGTTTTATTATTTACACAGTCAATCATGCACATCTTTTAAACAGTTAAGGAAAGCGCCACGTTCAGATGCAATTGCTACAGCACTTTCTCATGATATTTAAAAAAACATATTGATGCATGAAGCTTGAAAGTGAAATCATTTTCCCTACTGCTTTTCATTCATAATGGGAGGCTGCAGTTTGTAAAATTGCTCCAAAATGATAGAGACTGTATTTTTTTAATAACTTTTAGTAGATAGCACTTGCCTACAGTTCCCATCTTTAGATCTCACAGCATTTTTGGCTACTGTTTTAAGTATTTTTATAAAGAGAAGTTGAACGTTGAGTAACTTGTCTGAGTAACAAGTTTACAATTAAACTAAAGTTAAAACCCAAGTCCCGTGAACAGCATTATAACAGAAGCATCATTATTTGTCTCTTAACTAATACTGCCTTGGAATTTTGTCCAATGCTTCATCCACTCCCAGCTGATTAATTAATTTTTCCCCAGGTTCTTTTCCTTTCTTATTTCTTATTTCTACCCATGAGTATAACCAACTTTATTGGAGAGTTATGAAGTCTTCCAAAGTGGGAGAGGTGAAGAAAAGAACTTTCTTACATCTTCAACTAGATATCTATAATTTTTTTTAAACTTTAAGAGCTGGTTTGGTTACACAAAAGAAAACCCCAAATCATGATAGCCCCCCTTTATTCAAATGAAAGTTTCAGATTAAAAATGTAAGAGATTACAGGAATACTATTCCTTCATTTGTACAAAAATCTAAATTTCAGCAGATTGATTCTAGTACTGCAAATAGATCTGTGTCTGTATGTCCTCCTTCCCAACCCACACACGGATAATGATCCTTCTTCTGATACATTTAAGCAGAAGAAATGCCAAAAGAAAAACTTTGTTAATTGGAAGGGGGGGAGGAGGAAAAAAAATTAACTCCATTGTGAAAATAAACAAACCCAGGGTCAAAATATCCATTCAAACCATGGCTTGAACTGATTTTTCCATTGCCATTGCAGCAGGCCCATCCTTGGTGAAAAGCTCATTTTGGAAAGCCTCTGGGCTGAGAGTCCATTACCTCAAATTCAGCATTCTTTCTTGGTACCTTTTTGGAAGTAGGATTCCACTTTGTAGAATGCATTATTGGATATTTTAACAAACTCTGGCAGGGAAGTGGGGTTTAGTCCTCTTCTCTGGTTCATTACATTACGGTGGGTAATGGTACGAACTCATCAACCAGCAAGAACTGGGAAGACGAAAATGAGCAGAGCACTGACGTAGCTCCCGTGCTGTCCAGTTCATGCACACTAGCCAGAAGGATTAAGGGCTTCAGCTTTTCGCCTTCCTCCAGCACCAGCTAGCACAGCCTGTTTTCCCATGTCTTTTGATGCACTGATGGGTATACAGCCCTTCCGCCCAGTTCAGACAGGGGCTTTGTTCACCTCAAAACTGCTCTACTACCTTCCTCCCACATGCCACACCTCTGCAGAGACTGCATTTGGTCATAAGGTCCTTAAAGAAATATTTTACATTAGGGTTCGCCAATTTAAAAAGTGTTCAGCGACAAAAATACTACAATACCTAAAACCTGCTGAAGAATCCAAAATGATCAGAATCTATTCCAAAATACTGCAAGCAGAATTACTTGCAGACTTTTTAATTCCTTGAATGGAATAGTCTTTTCTTTGTTAATATTTGTTTGACAGTAGGATACCTACTTTCTTTTTTGAGCTTGCTTTTTGTTTCCCTCAATTTATCATGATTTCCCTTAATGAAATGATACTGGAGTGTTAAACGTACATACGTCACCAGAAAAGGATTTTCATGAGCACAGAAAAAGATTTGTTCATTCATTCCTGGATGTTGGAAGACCAGGATCAAGATTTCTGTGAAGCAATTAGAAGCATGAAACAAACAGATTACGGTTTGCAATTACTTGTAATGTCAACTCTGATAGAAAAATCTGAAGGATATACGCTAATTCCTGTTAAGTGGCCACTTAACAGCTCTAACAAAGCAACTGAAGCGAGACAATTCACTGTTGTCATAGAAAAACTTTGTAACTGCATTGCCATTCCAGTCTGCAAAGATTTAGTCACAGTTAAAGACCAGGAGAGGAAGAAAAGTGTTAGACATCAATTTGTCAGGCTATGGTTGCTAGAAAGGCCACAGCATAAGACCAACTGATTAAATAACAACTGTTTCTACAGAAACAGTATAATTGTTTCTGTTGCCAGAAAGAGTGTAATTCACGCCATTTCTAGATCATTCAAGTCAATTTTATAACCATGACATACTTTTTTATATACATATACACATATGTATACATATACACATTCATACAAAATATAACTATGGTATATGTATCACAGTTATAGGAGTTCTAGAATAACTACTTTGTACACACTGTTCAGCTGAACAAGACAGTCACGGTGAGCACTGCTTGTCAGTGGCAGTGATGACAGCAGAGTTTTAGTCAAGTCAAGCAACCACAGATTTCTTCAAGAGCAACCCAGTTTGCCTTGCTCCAGCTGAGTCAGCACCCCGAATCCCCAAGTTTGGTAGAGGATCTCAAACAGTGCTAAGAAGGCCTTGGGAGGTGGACACAGCAGGCATTTTGAGCAACCCTGTATTAATCAGCAAAACTGAACCGCGGAGAGTTGGGTACTGCAACTGAAACTATTTGGATACTATTTTGTCCTCCCAGAAGCAGCGTAACAGAATTTCCTCATTAAAAGTTCAACTATCATTCAAATACCAAAACAAATAACTAAATTACTAACTCAGTAGGAATTCAAAAGCCGAAAGGCAGACGAAGAAAAGACCTATAGTTTTCTGTCCGGAGGCTAAAACAGTGGCTGCCTGGCTGCTCTCTTGAGCCTCAATCAAAGCACAGGTTGGCCAAATCTGTGACCTGCTCACAGGGTCAGACTGCTTTGATATCCAGCAAGCACTTGCTAGATAATAGTAATCAATGGAGATTAGAAGCTATACATTAATCCGTGAATGCGTAATATTTGTCAAAAGAGAGACCAGCATCCTGCATTATTTTGCAGGTGCTAGAATTACTTAAAAATAATAAATAAAAGCTCAAGCTATAAAATTCAGCTAAATTCACATTTATTTCTAACTGCTACTATTATTCCACTGTGTCAGTAACCAATAATGCTATCCCAGAGTAGAATATTGCTGCCAATTTTACAAGCAAGCAATAAAAATAGTTTTTGACAGAATTAAAACTGCATTTCTTTCCATTTATTTATTCATTCAACAGATGCATTAGCCAAGACTCTGCACAAGAACAGAATATTAAATTATATCAGCTGGATGTGTTTCTAAAAAGAATCTAAAAAATTAAAAAGATTAGTGATTTGGTGAATTCATTTCTTCAGCATCTATGACTAGCAGCTCTCAGCGATCTTAAAACATACTTGGAAAATATAGATGCTTTCAGGCAAGAACAGAAAGAGAAAATAAACTTTGCATCGTAATCACAGATTTAAACAAAGATTTAAAATTACAGATTAGCAATTTTATGTGGACTCTCTACAGTCCACAGTTCTCTGCAGCTGCTGGTCTATGGAATTTTTGGGATCAATCCCATTTCCATTCTCATGTCTTTGTGTTGTGGATGTGCAAATCTACTCAAGGCAATTTTGTGCCCAGCTGATCACAGGATGCTCTCCAGCAAATTGCCATACACGGCAGTTGTACCCAAAGGAATTATATTGTGGTACCAAAGTGAAGAAATATTGATATTGCTGAAGATTTTTTTTTAAAAACCCAAAAATCTTAAAGCAAGGTTTACAAGTCAAGCTCTTAGCAGTTTCCTACAAAAGCGACCATGAAACTCAACATTCAACATTCTCTGTCCACTTATAGCAAAAGATCATTAAGAAAATGAGGAAAGCCTATATAAATAGTTCTGAAGAGCACCTCAGTCACCCTTGTAGTAATTCTTACAACTTCCCTGTCCTTGCATCTGACTCCTTTAGTTCTCATCAAAAATTCATCCTACCAACTCCACGCCTGGCTCATCCTAAACAGACCTATCTTTTCTTCCTCCTTCTGCCACATCACACACACATGTAAGATACAGGTTATATTGGGAAGGATAAGGGAAGGAGAAATGCACCAAAATACAAGGCACCTAACATGCAAATGAAAAGTTTTTCCAGTATGGCACAACCCAAAGTACTGTACATAAAAGCACAATATCCAGTTTGTTCTATTCGTAATATTGATTTGTTTAACTGTTAGGTCCTATATGATTATAGGTTTTGTTTAGCAAATATCTTTACACTTAATTTAACTTCCTAGTTGATGTCAAAATCCAGGTGAAATATTCTCCAAACATGGTTCTGTATTTTTGTCCTGTGTTTAATAATATTCTATGCATGCTGCAAGGCCTGTTTCCTTAGAGATGTGTGTGGGGTTTAATTTTGAAAAACTGGATGATGAAGTAGAGAGTTCTATAGTGTTTCATCGATATATTTTTTTAAATCTCATTAATTATTTGCACGTTCTGGGGGTTTGTTTTGCTCCCCCCCCCCGCTTCCAATGCAGTTGAGGGCTTAAAGCAATTTAGACAGAAGTAAGGTTAGTGCAAGAAATAATTTATATTCTGACTTTGCCAATACATTACTTTACTTTAGGAAAAAAAATGAATGTCCTGAGAGAAAGATTTAGATACATGAACTATTTTTCCACTCAAACCTCAATTTGCTCATTATTACTCCAAAGCATTGCCTTGGCTTAACTTTTTTGTCAAGTCTAGTTAGACATAAAAAATCTGTGCTTAAAGACATGCAAGGAGAATAAATGTGGAAAAATTACATAGTCCCTGCATTTTTTCAAAAAGAAATTGGTCTTGTATTATAGAGACTGGACAGATTCATGAAATACAGACAGACTGTCCAGATCTGCCCTAGGCTTCTAGCATGTAGCCAAACTGTTCTTCTACAAAAGAGAATGATGTGAAGAGAAACTCTGAAGCAGGTACAGGAGGCTCAGGTATTGTGGCCATGGACATCGTACAAGCAGCTAAAATCCTTAGTTGAAGTGTTAATCCACACTATCTCTACCTGTCCATATAAATTTGCTCTAGATTAAGAGTACTGAATACAGACTAAAATTTCTGTGACTAATATCAACCTTTATTGCCCCAAAGTACACTGTAATAGCTGCTTTGCCTACAGGCTTCAAGATTACTGAGAGCAGCTTTTATACTCTCACAAACTGTATTAAGTACCTGCTATCATCACAGCCTGTAACATTCATCAAGGTATGCATTCAACTGACAATCCAAAGAGCCATATAGTCCTTACATACAGATGTACTCAAACACCAAGGGAAAATTCTTGTTGAAGTATTCTACCCTAGACCAAAGTACATATTGATTATTGTGATAATGCCGGCTTAAAGATTTTGGAGTGGGAGTGTTAAAGAGGGTATTATCAAGAACCCAATAAACACGTAGACACCTTGATTTTTTTTATGGTGGTGAACAAAATAAGTTTCTGAAAAATATATTAAAAACTTGCAGGGGGAAAAAAAGTTACCCTTGGGGGGAACAGGAAGAGCTGGCTGAGTTTTTCTTTCTCCTTTGAGAGCAATACAGCAGGAAAAAGTATTACAACATAAAACAACTTTAAAAAGAAACATTTCCAACCTAACCACCAGCAGGCTTAAAATAGTAACCACTTTCAAAGGGCAGGCTCTCCTTTCCTTCCATTCTTTCTCACATTAAAACTAATTTGCTTGATTAATAAGAGAAATAATGTTCTCCTCCATATTCAGCTGTCCCTCAGGGGCAGTCATTGCTCACTGGGCATCGTATCTACTGTGGAAAAAATGAGGACTGGAAAAGACCTCTACTTGTATCAGAACTCCAATTTCTCTTTTAGAAAGACAGCATGGTAACGGGCAGAGTCAGTATGTAATAACTCACATGGGTTTCCTGTTGATAGGTTGTAGCAGTTGCTATATTCTGTCTTCCACATTTCCTCCAGGAGCTCCTAACCGTAGGTATCAATTTGCAGAGTTGCTAGCCTACCTAGTAATACTGAAGCTTCCCACTTTGATAGCTACCGGAAATAATGCAAATAACATTTTTCCGTTTTCCCACTCCAACTACACTTTATAGCTCCTATCACTGCAACTTGTTCTACCTATACCTTTTAATTTATTAAGTAGATCATCAGTGAAGGCTGCTGAAGAATGTGACAAGTTTTTTTCTCCATAAACTTGCATTTGCTCATCATCCATCGGTGTAACAAAAATGTCTCCACCACCCATTTTCAACTTCTCAAGATTTTATTACTAAAATAAAACCCTAGTTATTAGGCTCCAAGCCTAATGACTGCAAAGCCACTTCTAGGCATCAACCACATATGAAGCAAAACATTATTCCCTTCCTCAGACATACCACTGACGCTACCGCTCTCAGCCTTCCCCCAAAAAACAGCAAATGAAAGCATTTTTCATACAAGCTCTGGTTTGCTTCAGTACTACAATAAGTGATTTCAAATACAACAATTATGCAGTGAGGTTAAAAATACTTCAGGAGATGGAAAAAACCTGAAACTATGGTTTAGGCACAAAAATCCTTGATATTTGAAAGCTTCATAGATAAAATCAGTTCTTCATATGCACGCATTTTAAACACAGTTTAGGTATTTATTTTAGACTCTAGAGCTACAATATGTATGTTTAAAAAAACCCAGAAAATATCAAGGGTAACATATTTCTATTTCATTTATCCTCTTGAGAAAGTGAGAGATATTTTTAAACAATCAATAAAGAAAAAATTAAACTATATTACAGATACATTATGGAAACTACTGCACCCAAACAACAGAGGAAGAAAGAAAATAAACTGAAGATGATACCAACACAAATCTAAATTTAGATCTACATGCACATCAATCAAATGAATATTCTTTTTAGCAGAGCAAATGGTGAAGCCAACACACTGCACTAGCTGTGTTCAATTTCCTTACTATTATGCATTTATCATCATAGCTTATTACTTTTAAACTTCTCTCACATGTCTTTCCACAGCACTACATAAACAGATTTTCTATCAGTTTCCCTGAACAACCTTGCAAAAATAATAACTCAAGAACTAAGGTGGCAAAGAGGGGAAGACAGACTACTTTATCATTTAAAAAAATCAGGCAAGAAAACACGTAGTACTGCATATCATTTTTCAGATTCTGAGAACTTAATGTGAGGAATAACGCCTCTATCAGAGCAATGTGAATGACTTCCTCCATTTGAACTGAAC
The DNA here is from genome assembly GCF_030463565.1 of Pelecanus crispus. Taxonomy (NCBI): domain Eukaryota; kingdom Metazoa; phylum Chordata; class Aves; order Pelecaniformes; family Pelecanidae; genus Pelecanus; species Pelecanus crispus. The sequence goes on from NC_134643.1 coordinate 16,625,945, forward strand.
ACAGGGGCCTGAGAGATGGTTTTAACCACTTATAGCAGTCATTCACAACTGGGGGGGGAATCTAACTACTGTCCACAGGTTTTGTTTTGTTGTCTGAAGAGGGCAAATTACGCTTCTGTCACTGCAGTTATATGGAAACACGCAGAGTTACGGTGTGTGGTCACTGAACTTTGATTTTAAAGGTAGTAAGCCTACCGGATCCTTTTCACATGCTTTTTGTAGCGCTTCCAAAGCGAATCGGCCAAGGGACTAACTGAGCGAGACTGCAATGTATAAACTCACCCTGGCGGTAACCCTTACACTGTGGGTGATCTTAACAAAATGGAAGTTTATGTTGTGATTCCGGTTCATGTTGCGTTCGCTCTTTACTCACAGGGCAACTAAGATCATAAGACTTTTGTCTCGTAATTTCAGCTAGAAGAATGCTTGCTACTAGGCACACCATGTGAACACTATCTTAATGAAGAGAAAATCGTATTGCCTTCCTGTTTTTAAAACTGACTAGAAATAAAGGCTATCCAAGATCTCTGTCGAATAAACAACTCTAAGGAAAATCTTCCTGTTTTCTTGTTCTGTTTTAAATTAGCAATTCCACTTAAAGGATATTATAGCAGGAAGGTGTGTAACAAAACTCCTGCATCAGAGGATTGTAACAAGGTAGCTAGTGCTGCTCCTGCTGCTGCCCGTCCCACATATTTTGCCAGGCACGGCTCCCACAGCATCAAGGATATCCGATGGAGAACTCTGAACCAGATCCTGAAGTTTAAACCCTGCATGTTAAGTTCAGCTACCTCTGAACCCAATTCACTGTCATAAGCCAGGCAGAAAGCTTAGCGAAACACTTATATTGATGCCATTCTGTCATGCACCTAGCACAGCGCCGTCACGAGCTAGGACTTGGAGATGCTAGGCAACGCAGCAACCCAAGCAGCAGGGAGTAACACTGAAAACTTCTTCCAACATACAAAATATTTTGATGAAAGCAAGGTAAGCGACCACCTGGGACTTGAAACCACGAGGCAGTATTTCCTCCTTCCACAGACACACAGTGTCAGCACTCCAGCTTCAGCACTCTTCAGCTCTCGTGCTAAACGACTTTCCAACTTAGGGAATCAACATTCTCTCAGGCTCACTTTCACAAGCTTAAACAATGCGAGCAGGTGGCTTTTTGCTTTGTAGGTTTGAAGCAATACAAAAGACATGATGTCAGAACTCCAAAAGCCTTTCCATAATAATGAAAAGCCTCACTAAAATTCAGTAGCAATTGCCAACTTGGAACTAAGAATATTTTATAAAAGCAGAAATCTCTCAAATTCTCAAGAGTATTCAAAGTACAATTTTAATACAGGAAAAACTAAATTCACAGCAATATTGCAATTTTTAAAGAAAAATGAAAAATTTGTCTTGAAATTTACAGTGACTATTTAAAATTTTGCCAGTAACTACTACAATATACAGCACCGTTCATTGCAAATGTTTATACAAGAGGACAAATCACTTCCATGGAGAAAAGCTGGAGTCAGACTGATGTTATTCAAATTACTTTTAAATTTACCAGACATACTTCCCTCCTGAGGATAACTGGTATTCCCCCCCCCCCCCCCCCTTTTTTTTAACTAAAATGCTTAAATGATTGTGCAATAATGCTCCAGGACCATGATTTAGCTACATCACTGAACCAAATTTACTGTTATGATATGAAAAGGATGCCTTCTCTATACATGAGTGATAACCAGCACTGGTTCTCTAATTCTTCCTTGGTATCACCTCATTGTGCAAAACTAAAACAAGATACAGTTTCAGTCTTACTTGCTAAAGGGCATTCTGTAACTTACACATTTCTTCATGAGTGCAGGAACTTCCAGTGCTGAAAAGGTCAATAGTTGAACTAACACAGAATACTACTGAACAAATAACCTATGCCTAACAGTTACACAAAATCAAATGAATCTTCTAAGACATTTTTATTTCGTAGCATAAGAGGGTAATTTTTCTGTACTCAAGCTGCTATGCTAACATTAATCCACATCTTGAAAATGAATATATATTCATTATATAGATAAAACTAGATAAAAATATAATATATATATAATATATATGGTTTATATATAATACATTTTATATCTATTTAAAAATACTTGTCTTTCTGTTGCTTCCAAGGGTGTACATCTTTGCAAATACAAGAGGAAACACAATGAAATTATATAACTAAGCTGGAAAATCTGAATTTTTTTAAACCTATGAAGGTTATTCTAAAATGGAGAAACTGAGATCAACCATGTCCCATGTGTAGGAATGTTTTCTGGCAAGGGAAAAATGGAACTTAGAAATGTAAAAAAAATGAAACCTCAACCTAAATAAGTCATTATAAAAGTAACAAAACAAAGCAAGCTGTATGGCAATGAACAATCAGGGAGAAAATAAAATAAACATTAAGGATAGGACACTGAATGGAAAATTAATTCTGTGGATGTCAGTCTTTACTACAGAAAAGGAATGGCAGTCTTAGAACCATTCTCGATAGATTAAAGAAATGAGAATAAAGTACTTGTGTCAAAAGAAAGAAAAGACTGCATTACCATCAGAGTCAGAATAGTACTTATGTACAAATTCTAGCAGAGTTTTTGTCATCTATTCAGCATATCACTCTTAAACAATAATAAACCCCTTTACAACTAGAACTTGTGTACTGGACAGGAGTCAGATTTACACCTTTTTCAACTTAAAAGCATGCTGCAGCATGATCCAGGCCAGCAAGCCATAATTTCAGTATTGGGTAAAACAGAACACCTTGACAAATCCAGCATAACAAGGGCACATCAGTACAACTCCCGAACCCAAACTGCTATTACCCACTGTTTATTTTTCCTTGATACTAATAAAGTTACTGGATTTTCAACAACATTCTTTGCAACAGACTATTGAGGAAACCAAGATGCGATGAGATAAGAAACACATTTTGGATACGGATCACGAGCTGCTGGAACAGACACAAACAATAAACTATCCAGAAGAGCTACACTAGAACTGCCCAGCGTACGTAAGCGCAAGGTACAGGAGGATCTATCCAGCTGGAATTGTGCAGATGCATCATGTAAATAATGCTGAAGAACAATCCCAGCACAAGATGCCCAAGTCACCCAATACTCATTTTCTAAAGCGACTTAGGCTCTACAGAGATTATGCGTCACTGAAAAATTTGTACGAGTTAGAAGCCCAAGTCTCTTGCAAATACAAGAACAGAGAACATTTTTAGACCCAGAAGCAGTAAAATTCTAAATAGCCACTAAATGAGCAGCAAGATTTGAACTAGGAAACAAGACGTGCAGCCCCAAGAAAGAAACAAAAGCACTGCTGAAGCATTCAGGGGAGATAATCATAGAAACTGAAAAAATAATAATGCAGAGAACAAGGGAAGTAAGTGGACACAGTTTCCCAACTGTGCCCATAAAGATCTTCATGAATGTGTTTATTCCATGACACCTGGATCTTAAGACAGTCTGTGATAGCTTTATGTAAAGATAAATGTTAAAGCACTTTAAAAGAATGCTAAAACTCCAAAATCAAGGGCTCTGATAGAAAACATCAGAATGGAGTACTTCATTTGGCCCTGCTAGACCTTGTGAGCCTCAGGAGTCTTTTTAACAAAGTAAGCTGCTTTTAAAAACTGCAGTGCAAGAAGCTGCATTCGGGGTGATCTTACCAACTCACCAGCAGAGTTTAGACCTCCAGATCTACAAATGACCTACCACCGTTTCGGAATGCAGTAACAGTCAATGCTAGGACATTACTTCCTGTGTGTAGAAAGTAAGACAGTAGATAAAAGATGGAAGACGACCAAGAAATGTGCTACAACTTCCATTTTTTTGGACTTCCTGCTCTCAGCAAAACAGAAAAACATATTCAAACAGTTATGACTCCTGAATTCAATTTAAAAGCAGTACGGGATGTATGCTATGGCAACTGCAGTTATACCTACCCCTGTGCACCCAGCGCCTCTTTCCATGCCCATGCCTCTGCTCCCTTCTGCTCCACTCCGCTTCAAGCTCCTGCCTCTCTGCATTTATTTTCTCTCCACATCAGACCCAGCTGCCTCAACTCCTCACAGCTCTATTCTCTGTCACTTTCTGGGTCTCCCTCTGCCCTTGTCTTGCCATTCTCAGTCCTACCACCCTTCATCACCAATCTCCTGGTTTAAGACTCCAGCTGTTCCCTGGTATTTCTACCCTCTCATTATCCTTCCACCCCACTTTTCACTCTCCTAAAAGCCCAAATACCAGTCAAATTCCTTCTCTTCCATTCTGATGGATGGATATAGAAACAGGTATAAGAAGAGCATATTTTTCTGTCTGTGCTGGGTGTCTGCACATAGCTCTTCTTGCCCACTCTTCTCTAGCTACCCTTTGAGGATGATGTCATCTGTTCACACCATCTTAACTAGCATCTGCACAGCAATGGCTTGTAAGCATGTCTATCCATCCACCTACTCCTGATTGCCTCCATATGGTACTGCATCTTCTCCTGCTTTTCTCTCCAGAAAACTTAAGCTTGATATGTTCACAACTCAGCTCCTTATCATTCCTCTCCAACACTTCTTGCAGATAAAACTTTTGCCATTATCACCTCCTGTAATATAGGAAGTCTTTGTGACCCCTTTGCCTGCGTTTGACCCACATATCCACGCTATATCCAAAATCCCATTACAATCTTCCTCCGTGTGTACATCTTTTTCTCTCTAACAGTACAGCTCATCCAGTATCTCCATCTTTGTTCAGGCACACACTGAAGAATTAGAAAGGGAGACGGAGATTCATCTGTTTAAATTTAGGCAGGCTTCCCTACTTATCCTAAGTCATGTTGAAAGTGAGGCAAGTAAATCTCTTTAACATATTCATATTTATGCTTTCATTTCAGGAATCCTCTTTATCACATCACCCTTAAGAGCTATGCTGGTATCACTGGTTTCAAGCTCTTGGGAGGCAGACAATACAGGTACAGCTCAAAGAGCTCAATCGGTTGCTACTCAGCATAGCCACCTGGTACCTACTGATCTTTGTTCAAAGTTTCTACGATCTTTATTTAGGTATTTTCTGAACGTAAAAGAGTGCAGAATAGGAAGCACGCTAGATGGATATGTAGCCATTTTAAAAAATAAATAAAGTATGCTGTTACCTAAAGATAAATAATATATTGGATGGCTGTTGGAGAAAAAGTAAAGAGAAGAAATGCAGACATCTGAGTTACAGAATTGCATTTTATAATTGCATTAACAACTTAAAAACAGAGGACTCCATCCAAATTTGACCAAAACTGCCATCTTAATACAGCTGCTTAGTGTAAGAACCATGCTTTAACATTTAGTGCTTTATCGAACTTAAAAAACAAAAAAAAAATTAAAAGATCTTTAAAATCAAGAAAAAAAAACCAGAAAAAGCCCCACACCCCATACTTGTTTGAGATGAAAAACTACCAGCAGAACATTTTATACTCAGATACTCTTAAATTACTTGCTTCACCAAACTGATCTTTTAAAAAAATTATTTTGGGTTGTATACTGAATTTATTTCCTAGGTTTATTTTAGCATTAGTACTAATTAAAACAGATATTGTGCTACACTTCTCTTACTTGTCATTATGTAGTTGTGAGCATTGTTTATACTGATAGAACAGATTCAGAAATAAATTACAAAACAAAAAAGTGAAAATGAAGACACCCTCTGCCCCCTGCAAAGTGAAGGTCAGAACATCATGCAAGACATCCTTACAAAAACCTGTGAAGTCTCTAGCAAAATTAATGTGGAACATACTGTATTTTTTTAAGAGTTAACATTTCAACAAAATTAACAACCTACACTACTATACATACATTGTACATGGTGATGGAGCATAACAATCATTCTTTTCAGATTCATGAATTAAACTGAATTATCAACCCATTTTAAGGGTCTGAATAATCTCTGTGAATCCTAATAGAAATTTTCCTAATGTACATGCAGGTACCAACTTGTCCTGAATACAATTTATTCAAGACAAGACCTAAATGTTCACTTGCATATAAACATATCAGGTGAAATTCAGCATGGCTCAAAGAGGCAGTTTTATTTCAGAGATGTTCTTAGGACAAAAAAAAAAAAAAGGAAAGTGGGCAAATTCAAATATAGACTGTTGGAAGCTTTTTAAGTAATAAACGTTTAATCCCATTTTTTTTAGTGTCATGTGGTTTCCAGTGTACACAAAGTAAAGAGTGAAAAGGTAAAAATAAAACTGGCATACCCTTAATATATTCGAGAATTCATAAATCATTTGTAAATTTAGTCCTTTTACAAAAGAATCCTTATATAAATGGGGGGGAGGGGGGGCATCAATCCCATATATGAAGCACAATTTAAGCCCAACATCACTGACCAATCAAAATTAGTGAATGCACTGCATCTCTCTGCAGTGAGGAGAAGCGACAAGGTAGGCTGTCATTCTGCAAAAGCTGCCCATCGCAAGCTTTCCTCTCAGAAGCACTGCTTTTCTTTTTTAGAAAGCTTGAATCTCAGTGGTGTCTCTGGAGACAAGAAGCCTTCAGTATGTTAAATTACTTTCATTATGTATTTTCAGATGCTTATTGATTCTACAGTAGGAAGAGTGGGAGACTGCAGCAGCCTGTAAACCAGAACTAAAGCAGTTGTATACATTAGCAGTATGCTGAAACAATGGCACAGTACAGGCACAAATTTTCATTAAGGTCATTTTTTGAAGATATGCTTATTACCCTCTTTCCCTTCTACTCTGCTAACAAGTGAACAAAATGAATCCCTCCAACCTGGAACTGCTTCACCTGCATCGAGAATTTATCAAATCTTTAGTGGAGGTAAGATCTGTTCCTTATTATGGTATTCAGAATAAGCAACATTTAACAAAAAAAAAATTGGAGAAAAAAGGGAAGAGATCAGATTCAACTTACATTAAGCGCTAGTATCTTGTTATATTTGAGACCAGGAAATATTCAAATGCTATTTCCCCCTCCCCATTAAAAACACAATGGTAGAAAAATGTTATCTTGTATGAAAGTCTTGCAGAATATTAAGAACCTGTTTTGTTCGTACAACATAAAAGCAGTACAGTTTAAGCTAATACAGTATTGGGGAAAAAAACTACATAATGCAACTGGGAATATTTTTTTCCTCCCTCAGCAGTATTTCCAAATATTGGCAGTTAAATATGTTACAGATTTATTCAGGTACTCCTTGAAGGATCAGATAGTCTGTAATTAGTGTATACTTACTGCTTTATGAAGGTTGGCTAATATGACTAACCTCTGATTGCTAAAGAAATCCCCCTTTTTTGGGTTTTTTTTTTTAAACTTATTTCTTTCGTTACCCTGTATATTCAAGCCATTTATTGAAAACATGGATTTGCTAAACATTTATTTCAAGAAAAGAAATTATAACAGTGTGCAAATTAAACAAAAACATATTACCTATAAAGCTCATTGATTCTGCCCAATTTCTCATTAAATGACAAGAGAGTTGTATGTATAAACGACCTGCTCACAAGAGCTATAAAACTACATTTTCTAGCTCTAGTCACAGACACTCTACATCCAACAGTAATTGCTTCTAGTTGGGGTTTTTTGTAACCTGCACTATTTGGAGAATAGGAAACTTGTCCAAAAAACTAAATTCATGTAAGTTGACAGAAGAATGACATGATTTTACTAGCAAATAGTGAACACACTAACTGATTTCCTATGATATCTGTAAGATCCAATTTTAGAGATCTTTTATTCATGAAATAAGTTATATTAGAAAATATATTCTTGCATTACTTTATTTTGAAATTATAACCCCTACTTTTAACCTTTTTTTTCCTCCCCTTCACAAGGGCATGCAGCAACTAATTCAGTTTTACAACTGACAATATGAAGAATGCAGTTGACCGGGTATCTTTCTAGCTGTATGACCTACAAGCAGCAGGATGCATCACTAAAATGTATTCTTAAGACATAAAGGAATTAGAAACAAAACATGGAACACACTTGCATTACCATTTACGTGCACAACACTTCAACAATATACATGGAAGACTAACACATCTGCTCAGATTTTCATTAAAAGAAGAGTGCAATGATTGATTCTTAAAATGGTGAGCATTTCTTAAAGAGGGATTTATAATTTAAAACCAGAATTGTGGAAACTACTGATGCATGAAGAAACAATGAAACATGAATTCCCAAAAGGAGAATATGCATACTTCACCAGCAAGCTGAATAAGGGTTTAACCAAGCTTTTTCTATACTACTCATTAAATAACTTATTTGTCATAATGACTAATGGATATTTTTCTCTCAATTTTATGGTCTGTTATGTATTCTCCTTAAACGAAAATAAACCAAACTAGGTAACTCATGGTTACCCTCAAAGCACATGAACTGGATTTTATGATGTATAGCAACTTCTTTGACTAAGCCATCACTCAAAAGTAATGAGCAGGAATATTACAGAAAGAAACACGCAACCATAAACTAAAGGATGTCTACATACACTCTGAACACAGAGATCAGAAATTATTTTTTTTTAAACCTGGAAAATAAAAGCAGGCTGCTACAAAATGCAACAGGGGAAACAAATTAACATCACTTAAAAGAAGGTTTATTTGTTATTGCTGGCTTGAAACTCAGAACAGACACACAGAATATGCACTGGTCTGTAGAAGTATCTCAGGCGATTAAGAAGTCCCCATGTTTAATAAGAATTTTTTGCTGCTGAAGTGCTGGAACAAAAAAAAGAAAAAAAAAAACCTGCAAGGAATGAAATAAGAGCCCAGCTACCACTTGGTTTCCAGGTTACAGTGCATGTCAAATACCTGTCAGTGACACCATGTATCAATTTATGACAAGCTGCTGCAATGATCTGAAAGGCCCTTGAGGGACGGAGAACAGGTAGGTCAGCAGCTGCATGCACCCCTCCTCTGCTCAGCATTTGCAAGGGAACAGGCACTGTCCAGAAAGGCGATGCATTGGGTAAATTAGCTCCCTGCCTTGACATTTCTGCTTTTATTTAACTGAAATCTAATCAGTGCAACAAGGATGTTTAATCTGTTCATCAGACTTAGCACATCTGAAGTTTTCTGTTTTCACAAAATTTCAGTTGGCATAATGTTAAGAGTTAAGATCATCATTTGTTTTAGCAGATCTGCTTTTGATTTCCTCCTGGCTTTTGCTAATATGAAAGAACTCCATTTATCCAGTAATGCATTTGGAATGGTTTCTTGAAATCCATTCACAGCCAGGACTGGACACAGAGGAAATCGTATTCCTGAGGGTTAATATAAACCTAATAGAGGTTGCCTAAATTAGAAATTAAACAAAGCTGTTGAAATATTTCTTGTTTCATTTCACACCTGAGACGGATACGGTCTAATTTACATCTTTTGTATTTAAGAGGCACATGTGAAATAACTGTTGAAGCATACCAAGAATTTTCATCATACAATTTGCAATTAATAGTATTGTGTGCAATTGAGGCTTTTCAGAACTGCAGATTAAATCCATTTGCATATTGCATCCCAAGTGTGCTTAATTCATACTTTCATTTAAAAAAGAGCTCATTTTTGTTCACCTTAGTGCTATCCATTTTTAATGTATTCAGAATGGAACAAAGGTCCGCATTTAATTTTGTTTTCATGCCAAGTATGTCCCCTCTTAAATTTACAGCTACCTATTAAAAAAAACCCTCAAGTATAGTAACAAGAAATTGAATAATCTCTCTTTTATTTTTTCATTTCATTACAAACTCAAGAGCTGGCTGACAATATAAATAACACAAACATCAGGTATTACATGCAGTTGCTACATTTACAACCTATCAGCATGTGTAAAAGAAAGCAGATGATCCACAAAATAAAAAAATCTAGATGTAATAAATGCTACTTTTTTTGAACCTCACTTATTCCTAAGAGAAACATGTTATGTATATAAATCTGTTGGATTTAATTGTAGTTTGTATTAAAAAAACAAAACAAACAAAAAACCCAAACCCAAAACCCTGAAAGAGACAATTTTCTTTTTAACTATTATTTTCTAAAGTTACTCCCTTAAATCTATTCTGGAATAAAATTAAATACTCTTCCACTCCATGTAGGCACTGATTTCTCAAAGAAATTGAATATTCAAATCAGAAAAAGGAAATGTACTATTTGTATAATAAACTCCATTCCCCCAACCCCACAGTTTTGCATTTGAAATCATATATACTTATATAAAATTGTTGTAGTGGTTTCATACATGCAGATGCACACAAGATAAAAGTAAACAGAAGTCTTCAAGCTCTGTAAAAATCTGCTGAATTACAGAACTTCAAGTTTCAACCCACAACGCTAGTGCAAACTCTTCATAAGAAAGAGGCTACTAAATTGCCATAAGTAATTTAAATGTTCTTTTTATGATACATAAGCAACAGTGCTCCATGCTCCTATCACTTTCTTTTTCCACAAGAGCCTTTTTTAAATGATCTTGAGTACTAATTTGTTAATACTTAACAACATTCTTCTAAAATGACCCTCAATGCAATACAAAGGCAATGCACAAGTATAGTTTATTCAACAAATGGGCCCTTTGTAAAAACCACATCACTATAAATAAAGCCTTGTCTCCCTAAGTGGAAGCTTTTAACTTTTTTTTTTTTTTTTTTTAAACAAATCCTGCTTTGCTTTAAAAAGGAAAGACCTTATTCTAGATCCTCCGGCTTTTGAGTCCCTGCCAACCAAAGCTCTGAACATACAGTAAACAAGAGTTCGATAAGAATAAATGCTTTGCCTTCCTTCTCCTTCCCCAGCATTTATCTGCAATAAGTATTAAAAAAATAAATCAAATAGTTCCATATTTTATTTCATCTTTCAGGAGAAAAAACAACTGCAACAAAAGAATGTGCTTCTCCCCCATTCTGGAAGTCAACATGCAGTCTGAATCTAACATTACAGTTCGAGATGCCATTGATGACATCGACACCAACATGTACCAACCACTGTCATATCCATTAAGCTTTCAAGTTTCTCTCACTGGATTTTTGATGTTAGAAATTGTTTTGGGACTTGGCAGCAACCTCACCGTGCTGGTACTTTACTGTATGAAATCCAACTTAATCAATTCTGTCAGTAACATAATTACAATGAACCTTCATGTACTTGATGTAATAATTTGTGTGGGATGTATTCCTCTAACTATAGTTATCCTTCTGCTTTCACTGGAGAGTAACACTGCTCTCATCTGCTGCTTCCATGAGGCTTGCGTCTCTTTTGCAAGCGTTTCAACTGCAATCAACGTCTTTGCTATCACTCTGGACCGATACGACATCTCTGTAAAACCTGCCAATCGAATTCTGACCATGGGAAGGGCTGTGATATTAATGACATCAATATGGATCATTTCACTTTTTTCCTTCCTGATTCCTTTCATTGAAGTAAACTTTTTCAGTCTTCAAAGCGCAAGTACTTGGGAAAATAAGACACTTTTGTGCGTGAGTACAAACGAGTACCACACTGAGCTAGGAATGTACTACCACCTCCTCGTTCAGATTCCAATCTTTTTCTTCACTGTTATAGTAATGCTAATTACATACACCAAAATACTCCAGGCTCTAAATATTCGGATTGGTACAAGATTTACAACGGGACAAAAGAAGAAAGCTAGAAAGAAAAAAACTATTTCTTTGACCACTCAGCATGAGACTACGGACGTGTCTCACAGCAGTGGAGGAAGAAACGTCGTCTTTGGCGTAAGGACTTCTGTGTCTGTCATCATTGCTCTACGCCGAGCTGTAAAACGGCACCGGGAGAGACGAGAACGGCAAAAGAGAGTCTTCAGAATGTCCCTCTTGATTATCTCAACATTCCTTCTCTGCTGGACACCCATCTCTGTTTTAAACACCACCATCTTATGTTTGGGCCCAAGTGACCTTTTGGTAAAGTTGCGATTATGTTTTCTAGTAATGGCATACGGAACAACTATATTTCACCCTCTACTTTATGCATTCACGAGGCAAAAGTTTCAGAAAGTTCTGAAAAGTAAGATGAAAAAGCGAGTTGTTTCAATAGTGGAAGCAGATCCCATGCCAAATAACGCTGTAATACACAACTCATGGATAGAGCCTAAAAGGAACAAAAAGATTACCTTTGAAGACAACGAAGTAAGGCAGAAATGTTTAGTACCTCAGGTTGTCACTGACTAGATTTCAGTATTCACCAAAACACATCAAGCGGAATATTTGAACAAACTGTAGAAAAATACTGCCAAATAAGAAAAACTTTTTTTAACTATTGGCGAGACTGTAAATTTTCAATATGTGTGTTAAATAGAGTAGGTCTTGTATATTCAATTTCTTCATTATGTAAGATATATGTTGCATGGCCGTTTGTTAGCGTAACACCATGTGTATATTTGTCAAAAATATCCAAATCCTCTTTTTTAGAAAATAAATAGCCTTAAAGAAGTGCAAACTTTTAAAAATATTTGTATGGCTCAGTTTCTCTGCAAATATAAAAGAATTTTTAAACAAAAATTCCACTCAGCAATACTTTTCTGAAGCACAAATTCAACACTTTGCATGATATGGTATTTTTAAATTTAATTCATAAACAGTATTGATCAGAGATATTCTGAATGCTATACAGCTAAAACTTGGACACATTTTGACCTCATATTTAGATAGCTACTTATTTCAAATGTCTCCAGCATGCAATTACCATGCATGTGTAGACAAAGCCATTTATGTGATGTCCTTCAATTAATGGTTCAGAATCAGTTAATTTTGATGCGGGGGAAAAAAATTCATGTTGGTCCAAAAATTGACAGTACTTTTAAGAAAAGTAAAAAGTCTTGCATATACAATCTCAGATCCACAGTTTCTACATAGAAAATACACAACTTTGAATAATTACGCAGGAGGGGTGGGAGGGTAAGGGGGAAATACAGGCTAAATGAAGGCAAAAACCACAGACAAAGTTATTGGACTTGATGCTAAAAGACAACCAACGAACAAAGCCATTCCTGTGCAAAGGCTTAAATTTTCACACTGAAGGTTTTAGCTAGACCTCTAGTGTGACACAGGGACCTTTTATACAGAGATTTTTCATTCATACCATCTATCTACATAGATAGATATGGCTGTAAAGTGCCACAGCTAAAGTAGAAGATCATTTTCTTGCCCTCAGTAACTTTTGTATTATTTTGACTTCACTTCTCCTTCAATGATGTTCAGTTCATGCAACTGCTTTGGTCACAAACCAATCACCAATACTGCTAGCTACCCTAGTTCTGTATTTCCTGGATGGCCATAGTATACCATCATCCTACATCCTCTTTTTCATCTTATACCTGCAATGAAGAATCAAGAAGCCCTACGAAGTCATCATCATCCATAGCACTGTAAGCAAGAATTAAGATATTCATCCAAAGAAAACTTTGTTCAGTGGTTTGCACTCTCCCATGCTTAAAAAATTCATCATTTCAATGAACAGTGGCTACATTCATTGACTTAGTTACCAGTTATGGGGGGGAAGGGGAAATAAAACAAAAAACTGCAAATTCTATTAGCATGATTTCACTTGTCTTGTTATATAAACTGCCCAGTGTATCACCAGCTACCAGTATTGGCTTCTATTTAAAAAAAAAAAAAAAAAGCAGAGCATATCCTTGAATATGAGAGCTAGTTTTACTAAAGCATTACATAAAAAATAAGGATTTCTGAAGCACTTTTCTGAAGTTGCATATAAAAAAAAGTGTGGTTTTAAGGGAGCAAAAAGTTATTTTCCATTACACCATTAAATTATTAATCATATGTGTATAGCCCAAACTGTTTTTGTGGTTAAAAAAATAGCAGTACTTGTAATGTACCTTAGTTTACTTAGGCTCATGCCTTAGCTTACCAGAAGACTCAAAAAAATAATACTACAGCTCCATATTTCACAAAGACCAGTCACTTACAATCATCCAAATTCTACCCAGAAGCTCTATTATCTAATTGGTAATAATTCATTATCTAAAATTACTACGTAACATATATTCAAACATAATTTCACTAGCTTTTTTCTAAAAGCTAGCCCAACGACACCTGAATTCAGTTGTACCCACTTGCAGTGTTGATTTCACCCAAGTTATCCCTACTTTCCTACAAGAATTGAAATCCTTCAACTTATTTGAGAGGTTGCAGGAGGGAAGTAAACTTCATGGTTTTATGCAAGAAGCTTTTCTCTTTTTTTTTTTTTTAAATCCCATATGCTCCAAATTTATCACTTCAAAAACATTCTTTCAGGAATAAGCTCTTCTGAAAAGAAATGTACCCAAAACACCTAAGCAGGAACTGTATTTTTTCTTTTTTGTAACACTCCTTCCTTTCTCTGCCTAGCTATCCCTCTGTATTCTGAACACTAGAAGGAGGAGAAAGTGGGATCTCTAGGGTTAAAGGCATAATACGATTTAACTGATTATTATCTTCCAATAAAGCATTCTTAAATCGATTAAAAATATTATTCATTTATTTAAAAAGAAAAAAAGAAAACATAATGACCACAACACATGAATAAGCTTGCATCATGCCCTTATCTGAAATAAGCATTTAAGAAAAGCTTTCAGACTTGAAATGTTTCTTGACAATATGATTTTACTTTTTAAAATTAAAAAAATCCTCAAGAACTACACGTTTAGTGTTAAAAGCTCATTCATTAGAAAGTCAGATTCAATGAAGCAGTACTTCATAACAAAGAGAAAATGCAGCCTAGGAATTAGTCAGAGAGATTAAGTCAGGTTTTAAAGGCTATGTCGATCACAGTCATTGATTGCCTTTAAGAATATAAGCAAGTTCATTTTTACATTTACTATTCTTCATCTTTCATTGAAGAAAGAAAAAAAAGGACTTATGTTAGAGTACACTTTGAAGTCTGCAGAAGAAAATTCTGCATAGAGCAGGGAGTAATACAAGAACATGTGCAATCCTATATACATGCAGGAGTCATAAAACAGAATCATACATGACCTGTACCACAAAGGCGACAGATTTAACACAAACAAGACAAAATAAAGAGTAACTAGTGAAGGAACACTGTATATCCTACAGATACAGAGGAAGATTTTAGGAGGGATATGAAGGTGTGCCGTGGGTGCTT
Source organism: Pelecanus crispus (assembly GCF_030463565.1). NCBI lineage: Eukaryota > Metazoa > Chordata > Aves > Pelecaniformes > Pelecanidae > Pelecanus > Pelecanus crispus. The sequence continues at coordinate 16,641,092 of NC_134643.1, forward strand.
GACAGACAGACTAAAACAGAATCCAAAAACAGGCAGCATCACTGGAGAAAAAAGGGCAAATATATGCCACAGTATTGTACAATAAGAAGCCCACTACATTCTTAAAAATGATCTCACCACAGTGAGTCATTAGTTCAATTACATTTCACACCAGTCAGCCTAAGGCAAGCAGAATTGTACAGGACTCTAAAAATATTAATTCCAGCAAATACGTCTCAGAAACACAAGCAACCACCACCAGTTTCCGCACGTTTTCTGTCCCTGAAGTATTAACTGGTATCTGACTATGTTGTCTTTTAACTTCAAATGCATTTCCATTCAATTTTACATTGTCAAATGAGGTTAGCCCACACTAAAACCACAAAAAAGCAGAGTACAGTGCCAGTATCTATTAGAATATTCAAGAAGCACACCTTAACACACTAGTACATCACAAACCAGTGAAATAGAAATGTAAATACATCACAAATATCTAGTTTCAAGTTGGCAACAATTTTTACAGATTACAAGGTACTGCTACATGGGCAGAAGTTCTGTTTGCTTCATTAATGCCAGAGGAATAAGAATCACTTCAGTGATTTCTAAATATATTAGATTAAAAATGTATGCATCCGGATACGTATTAGATCAATACACCTCCCTTCCTTCATTGCTGCATAAATACACACATGTACATAATCCATAATTATTATACATCCACATGCACTAAAAGTGGAGTTCAACATTAGCACCTATTTTATATTTATATGGAGGTGTTTTTGGTAAGAGTGTCTCCGAACTGGACAGACAGGCACTACGCCCCACCATGCATATACTTAAAAGCCTTCTCTTCCCCGCCACCGCCTTGTTTTTTTGTTTTTTTCTTTTTTAAATAAAATAATACATTCAATAAGCTATATAATTTACCTGGACACAAGGAAGAACTTTTCTGCTCTGTTAACTGTTACGTATACCATATTGCAATGCACATAACAGTTCTTTTTCAACATCAATGTGTGCTAGTCATCAGAATTCTTTGATAGCTGAATATTTGAGACATACATTTGTTTCCTCTGAAGAAAGTGGTTTAGTTACCAATTGCCATTAAACTCTTTTAAAAGGAGAGAATACAGCATTCTTTAGCAAAGTTTCAATGTAGTATACACTAACTTACCCTTCCCTCTCCCATCGTTCAGACAAAATACTTCCAACATATAGGTAAGGACGATCAGCTTCTGCCCTAAAATCTTCCAGCTTTATAACAGCCAAATTCCACTCCCACTTCACACACTCTGCTGTAATATCACTGAATTTATTTGTCTCACACCAACAGGAGAGAAGAATCTGACTCTGTAATTACCTTCTCCTTTTTCTACTTTACAGAACACTCGTGCAATTCAAGAAGCAAAATTAAACACAGGGTTTTGGTTATGCTTTGCCGGAGGGGGTCTGAAAAAAAAAAAAGAAAAAAGAAAAAAGGAAAAAAAACATATATAACAACTGACTAATAGGAAGATCAAAATTGACTCATACCCAGTGAGTGTTAAAGAAGAAGTATGTGAAGTAAGTGGAGAGTATAGGTTAAGAGGAAAAGGGCAGAAGGTGGAAGGAACCGCTGTAAGGCAGCTACGGCCATCAGGACCACAGAAAGGTGGAGGGCAACATGGATTTGCTGTGGAAAGAATGGTAACCTTATTTTTTAGATTATAATAATCAAAAATACAAGAAAAACTTATCTTTGAATCATCGAGTTTGATGAGAGCACCGAGAGCATGCATTATTCTACTACCTCTTTTCCTAGAGATAAACTATACATTTTACTGAGTACAAAGTACATACAGAGTACCTTCATTCCAAGAACAGACCTGAAAATAAAATGTTATTAGATGTCTGTTCCCAGTGACAAATTTTCAAAAATGCTATTGAATTTTCCCTCAAATCAGTATTGGTCAGATAACTTCAGTTTGTCTTGATGCTTCAAGTGTGTTTCACTACCACAGTATGTTTTCAATTACCACTTCTTTACCTCAATTTAATTATTTTTGTAGAGTAATAAATTGAAGGAGAAATATCATTAGACATCTTTATGTTCTTTGCTAAAATTACACTTCAGTGATTATTATAAAATGAGCCAGAACGGAAGAAATATCTTCCTGTGTATTTACTTTATAGATTTCTGTATCAGCTGTTTTCCTATTTCCAAAGAAATTCTCACACAATGAAAAGAAATTTAGTTGAAATGAAGAAACAGAAGATTTACAGTGAAAGTTCTGTGGTAGGTACAGAACCTGAAATTATTAAAACATAATTTATTTTTTATAGTTTGAATTAATTATATCCTTTGAATATAAGCATTTCTATATCCTCATTCTGATTCCTGACACTGCACAGCCAGGCAAGCAGGCGGGCAGGCTGACAGCACAAAACTGTTGGCAAACAGCACGCCCTTGTTTCCTTTCCAAGCTGGGTTTTTGGAAGTATACGTTTGGTTTCTGCTACCCTGCTATGATCTCTAACTTCCTACCCTATCTTGCAACAGTTTAACTTGATACCACATCTAATAAACAAATCAATGTGACTGCTGAAACAACATTATTGCTGTAAAATCTGTCACTCTGGCTATGTCAGACTGTTATTAACAGAGCAATATTAGCACAGCTTTACTTTCAACTGTACTAGTAACTCTCACAATCTGTTGTGGGATTTTACTTCAAATTAAACTCAATTTAAACTTAATTAGTAGGGGAGGGGGAAAAGCACAATAACTGATGACAACCTATTGCTATTCTGTACCATGGTTGTCTTCCAAATCTTATTTCAAGATATTTTTCATAAATTTTTCATAAATCCCTGTCACAATTAAACAGAGAAGGAAGGAAGAAGTAGAAAAAAAGGACAGCTTCCCACATTAGTAAATTACTACAAATACCAGTGATGCTTTGTGCACTAGGTTGCATTTACCAGCGTGCTGAAAACATGCATAAGGAAAAAGAAAATGGGAAAGGAACACTATTTGCAACGTATGTACGATCACAAAACAAGAGGTGAATGTGAGCACTGCTCTTGTAAAATACCTTAACAATAATGAGGAAGATCTAGTATCCCTGCTAACAGCTCTAATAGCCAGTAAGTGAGACCTATCAATGAATGAGAAAGAACAAAACAAAAGATGTGAAAAGAATTTGTGGGCAAAGCAAAGGTTTTAACAGAGTTATGTGGTTCAACAACAACAGTGGCTTCCACAGACTAAACAGCTAACCCAGAAAGAACTCTCATGGAAAACTAATTTTTTGTATTTTACCAAAATACCACACACCTGCACATATATGGAGTACAATATAGCTAAAATAAGAAGATTTAGCATATGTATTTGTTGCTACTGCAGTCAGTAAGGTATTTCATGAAAGATTTTTTTCAGCTACAACAGACTTTCTAGGAGTATATTTGCATGTAACAAAAACAACAAGATTCTTACTTGAATTATAAATTCATCTTCTGAACAGTTACCAAGCAAACGTCAAATCGTAAGAAATTTCCAAATTGCGTGAATCACTTCATTTTCTATGTTTAAATGGGAACAGTTAAGTTTAATAATTTTGACCATATGAGGTTATATGCCCATAAATATAAAATGGAGATGGAGCTACACAGCTCATCTGCAGACATATCAAACATGGATAAAGCACAAACAAGTGCACATGAAGAGAAGTTAAAAGACATCGTTAAAAAGATTAATGTATTCAGAAGCTTCTGACAAATCTTGCCTCAGTTGTACAGCTTACAGTGCAGATTCCAGAAGCAGTTTAAATAAAGTGAAATAAAAGTGGGAAACTTTTGATTCAGTCACTAAGACTTTGTTATCCCCCAATTTTGTTTCAATCAAAAATCTCAAGTTTCTATAACCATGCTGTTCTTCAGCTGAAGAGGGTCTACCTTTAAGATAACAAAGCCAGTAATCAGATTTGGTGCCTCTGAGCAATGGAAGGTTGGACCTGAATGGTAAACAAATAAAAAGACTGGACTACTTTACTTTTCAAACCATAATTGAGAAGAGTCCATAAAATTCTTGATGAAACCAGTATTTGAAAATTACATGCATGAATTGGGAGACAAAAAGGAAAAATTGCTCCTCTGAAAACAGCCTATTTTTAAAGTTGTTTCCTATGTGCAAGAATTAAATCTTACTCTACACTACTCCTTACTTTCTATTACATACAGCAACACCTTCACTGATCTTTACAGCAAGGCAGAAATGACAGTTAAAGGAATACTGGCTCCTATCCAGGACCTGAACAAAGATTAGACTTCAGTCTTCTTTTCATAGCTACTTGGTTAGATTTTTTTTAACCTGAACTAGCTCACACTTTACTTAGAAATGAACAGGATAAAATTGGTTATTACATTTAAGATTTGAACAACCACTATTTATTTGAGGAATTACAACAGAATTGTGTACACAATCTCATTTTTCAATAATTTCAGACTTCTGAATTTGCCAGGCCTTATTTTCCAGTCCTTAGCTTTTGTCATTTCTTTCTCTGCTAATCAAAGAGCCCTTCTGCGACCCTGTATTTTCTTCCCATGAATGCACCTCTACAGTCTTAATCTTCAAGAAAAAGAGCCCATTTAACCTCCTACTGTGAAGTATATAATTGCATTTATTCACAGGTATCCACAAAACTATGTTTTTATCTGTACAGCACAATTCCCTATACCAATTGCAGAAGCAGATTTGCTTGACATAGCTGCATGAATGCTAGAACAGAAACAACACTGGTAAAGCAATCCCAGCATGGATGCAGTCCGATTCCCATGCTTTACAGAAGTTTAGTACCATATTTTCATATTTGTAAAAACAGAGATCATACTTTTTTCTTTTTTTTATTTAAAAAGCACGTTATGTGTACATGTTGAACATTCAAGGTGCTCTGCCCATTCACAGCTGCTTCTCCTCCAGTAGTCTGCCTTAATCTGAGGTGTACACCCATAGAAAACTACCACTACCTTACTTACTTCTGTTCCTCTCTTCCCGCTCCCCTAGTAACAAAATTATCTACCATGAATGTAGAGCAACAGTGAGGTGAGGAGGAGATGCCTTTTTAAATACTTACTTAGGGAAACAATACCTTAAGGGAGATTTGAGTCATCTAAATTGTAGATTATGCACATAAAATAAATCTAAAACACATCTACACAATTTCTTTAATCAACTAAGTAATCAAAACAAATTTGTTCAACGAAACATATTTTCCATAAAAATGTAATTGACTATCATTAATTCAGCTTTACAGCCGTGCATTTTTCTTTCAAATGAATTCAACTTCTCTAATATTTTGCTACAGCAGCTTTGTGTCTACTGACTTTGATTTCAACAGAAATATCCTGTTTCTCCTTCTGAAAGTTGGAACAACACAAGTTGGACTTTCCCCTTCCCCATTCAATAAGGAGTTACAAATGAATGGCCCTGGGAAGTTACACATTTGTGCAACATCCTCCTAGTTATTGTTGGATTACAAGGTATGGTTACATTACAGAAAAACAAGTTATCTTGCCTCCAAAAATAAAGCAAGAGCATTCACCGAAAAATCCTCCTATTCTAAATCTTTACGAACAATCTGGGATATTAGTATACAACCTGTATATTAATAAGATTATTCCATGGTAGGTGTCTTTCTGGTTCCCACCAGCCATGGATGTTTCTGCAGTATTTTAAATTGATCATATCTATACTTTACACTTGTAATGCATTCAGTTGTGTTTATACATTGTTTTCCAATTATAGTTGTTGTCTTTGCTTTGTCAGTGTATTAGAACAGGCCTTTAGCCAGGACTACCCTCTTTCTTGATTGCCAAAAAGCCAGTATTTCACAATCTAATATAGTCTTCTCACTAAGCTTTCAACTTTCAAGTTTGTCTAAATACATTTGTCCAAACTACTGAACAGAAGATCCTCTGCATTGGAAAATTAACTCTTTCAAAAATGAAACATTAAACACTGGGTCTATTCTCAGTTTGCCCTATGCATCACAACTCACCACTCTGGCAACAAGTGACTTCCAAATCCAGTAAGTTTGTTTATTATAAGAGAATCCAGAATAACGTTTCTCCTTGTTGGTAATTCCTCTGTTAGAAATGGGTGGGTTTTTACCACTGGCCATAGAGGATAAATAGTGTAGGCTGCCAACACCATTCTTCCACACATCTCAGAAACATGCTTAGACAGCAACACTTCCATTTTTCTGGTTTAATTCAGTGGGTTGTGAAAGTAACATCTTTTGGATTTTGTTAGCTGGGTCTATGTGCATTTACAGATACTTCTACTGTAACTTCTCATTCTGTTACCCCTAATGAAACTTTCCAAACATGATTTGTGACCATCATTATTTGAACTTCTAGTGACCATTTTAATCAAATGCGTGCTTCTTTTTCTTGGTGGTCACAAGTTACCTGTCCATTTCATCCATATCTATTTTCTTTCACTCTATTTCTGAATCTGGTTGTTCAAAAAACAAAACAAAACAAAAAATCTGTTTTCTCAGACACTTACACAATACTGAAGTGCTATTTCTGAACTAACCATGTTGTTTTTCAGTACAGCCACCAGGTTACACACTAATAAATGCTTCAGTCCCAGCAGAAAGAAAAAGATCAATATTATGAACTGCTTCTCAGTGTTATTTCCTCGACCACTAAACAACTGATTTCACCATTGGCCACAGATAAACAAAAGAAAGCACACATCCTCCCAGCTACCTTCAGCCAACTCCCCTAGAAAAAATATGTGTGACATTTCCCCACACCTTCCCATGAGGAAGTGATTATCTATTGAACTCAAACCACTGAGTCTGATCACCTTAGAGATCATTACTCTGGTTCTGGGAGAACTAGCCTGCAGCTTACTATTGGATTTCCATGTACGTAAATGCTCGGGAAAGGAAGAGGAGAACAGAGAAAGTTATAAATGCCCATTCCTACCAGAGCTTTGTGCATAAGCAGACCTGCCTGAAATGTAAAATTGCCATTTCCTTGTAGAAACCTCCACACAGAGCTGAACAGACGACTAGATCCACGTTCCTTCGGATGCATCATTCCATCTGTAAACGGTGTCAAACTCTACAGAACTTAATTTTTCCATACTAGTTGTTAGTGTCACCGACTTACTTGTTTATAATAGGTACTCTGAGTCCTAGCTCTTAACTGTTTACTTAAACTTTTATACCTATTGAAATACAGTGAGAATATACCACCACTCAATTTAGAGATGACATCTCTCTGCTTTGCTGATATCCCTGCATTCACTTATTATTTTAAATTAGGTAATCCAACTTGCTTTTCTCTTCATGAACATACACAGACATCTGTGAGGTTTTTTCTTTGTTTATATAATATGTAAAAGACACTACAAATTCTTTTCAAACTCTTGCCAGCTATTCTTACTCTCTACAACGTATTGAAAATTCACAATGCAAAAAGACAATCTTTCAGAGATTCACAGCTAACCTCTGTCTCTCTTCCCTTCTCTCTCAGCCAAAAGTAATTCTTTTAAACTATTTTCTCTTCTTTGGCATGCCCTTTTTTTATTTTTTTTTTAAACTAATACAGACTTTTAAAGTCAGTGCCCAAAAAATTGCTAGATTCAAAGGCAGACAGAGCTTGCAGATATCTTTGGGTCTTGATAATTTTTGTATGTCCCCTGGAAACAGAGACCCATAGCTTTCATTTCTACTTTTAATTATGTAGTTCTGTTAAAAAAGTATGACTATGCAGTAACAGAATACTTTGTCTCAAAACTCAAAGATGCCCTGAGATCTGTACTAGTTACACAATCATAACTGTTTCAAAGTAGTTTTAAAAATAAAAAAAAACCTCTCAAGTATTTATCCTGTACTTGGCTAAACACAAGCATTCACAACTACAAGATTATCTATGTTACTGGTTCTTCCAAATCCTTTCATATCTCCGCTCTCCTGACACAGCCTAGCTAACACACACAAAAATACTTACTGTTCAAACACTTAAAATGATCAAGGGGTCAAGCAAAAACAAGGTCCAAACACCCTTACCAGCTGGGATACCATCCTTCTGGTGGGGAACAAGTATTCCTTAATAGCAAAACAGAAACAGGTTTGGTATAATTCCTCCCTGCTCTATAGGGATACTTTGAGAAGAGAGCAGAAGGGGAATTTTGCAATTGGAGAAACAGAATATAAGTATAGTTTTTAGATTTTAAGAGTCACACATTTAAATTCACTAATTGCAAAACAAACAAAAACTGGAAAAAACCCACCTTATGAGACTTGGCCTTCACATTTAAGCTCATTAATGAGAGAAGATAGGATAGTGTAACTACCAAGACCTCCTTCCACAACTTCCCTCTTCCATCACTCCTTCTGTTCTTCATTTCCAGCCAGCTCCTCTTTCGAAATTCCCAAGTCCCTCTGTTTCAACCTTACCCAGGTGTGCTACAAACCCCAGATACATCCTCTGGCTCTCAAAGCCCCAGACCATCTGATACATTACCAAACCAGAAAGAAAATACTGTAGTTTCAGTGTTTTTAAGAAATAAGAAGTACTGGCTTAATCTCAAACACAGAACTGAATGTGCTACCAGGGCAAACACGCTTCATGCCTCACGCAGATGACAGTACACGACAGAGTTCAAATGCATATTAACTCAGTTGCATGACTGGTGCAGCTACTCTGCTGTCCTGACAATAATTCCCCTCCTAGCAGAAAACACTTTCTGGTAGTCCCCTTCCTTAGTTCTTCTCCACTACCGTTTCTTCCCCACTGGAGTCCTTTGAATTGTTGGAAGCAAATAAATAAAGAGCTGTCAGGCCCCAGATTATACTCTGTACCAGCTGAAGCCTAGCTCAGTGTAATATCGGCCTACAACCAAAACTTCCTGTGCTCGTTTTGCCTGAAATAGAGTTAATTTTCTTCACAGTAGCTAGTATGGGGCTATGTTTTGGATTTGGGCTGGGAACAGCGTTGCTAACACAGGGATGTTTCAGTCACTGCTGAGCAGTGCTTACACAGAGTCAGGGCCTTTTCTGCCTCTCACCCCACCCCACCAGCGAGCAGGCTGGGGGTGCGCAAGAAGCTGGGAGGGGACACAGCCGGGACAGCTGACCCCAGCTGACCCAAGGGATATCCCACACCACATGACATCATGCTCAGCATATAAAGCTGGGGGACGAAGAAGGAAGGGGAGGACATTTGGAGTGATGGCGTTTGCCTTCCCAAGTCACCGTTAGGCGTGACGGAGCCCTGCTTTCCTGGAGATGGCTGAACCCCTGCCTGCCCATGGGAAGTGGTGAATGAATTCCTTGTCTTGCTTTGCTTGTGTGTGCGGCTTTTGCTTTACCTATTAAACTGTCTTTATCTCAACCCACGAGTTTTCTCACTTTTACTCTTCTGATTCTCTCCCCCATCCCACTGGATGGAGGAGTGAGCGAACGGCTGTGTAGGCCTTAGCTGTTGGCTGGGGTTAAACCACGACACTTCTATACATTAGATCATGACAGTAATAATCATAATTGATATTAATAATGAAATGGTAGCAATCAGATTCAGAGTAACAGATGACAAGGAGGTTGAAAGAGCAAAGCTTTCGAGAAATGTAAGGAAGAAAAGGTGTGGACATCTGTAACTGGGAGCAAGAAAGAGCAAAGACACAAAATAGTCTTTGATGGGACCGGAATCAGGATAAAAACTGTTAGAAATACTCCATGTGTTACAGCAAAGGCAACTTGAACACACTGTAATTAACTTCTGGCACAGCCTTGCTAATGGGACATCAATAGCATACCTCTCAGGAACAGGTTACCTCAAGACAGAAAGCGGAGTACTAAATCCGTTTTAAAATATCTGATATACAGCCCTCTGACAAAGTCTATATACTCGAGACTAAAATTACCAAATGCTTAATAATACAGCAAAATCAAATTCTTCGAGTAGTTATAACTAAAAGACTAATCTCATCAAAACCAGAAATCAGCTTAATGCTAACATGAAAAAATAGTTTCATAATTCACTCAATATGGCAAATGTGAAACATGTTTATGGCCATTTAAAGGAAAGTAGACATCAAGAAAACCCACCGTTACAATTATACCTGGATTCATTTTCTAGAGCTGTATGCATAAAAAAAATTAAATTTCCAGAGATCAGAACAGTTATGACTTTGGAAAACAGTGACACAGCAATGAAACTACAATGAGGCTACATTCACAAAAACCAAACTTTTGAAAACCTGAGGAAATATAAATTCAAGCCCTGCTAATTTAAAGGTTATGTTGAAAAACAAAATTCCAACAGGATATTTTTTTCTTGTATCAATTCAAACTTAGTCTTTTCTATCATGTGCCTATAATTATTTAGTGTCTTCTACTCAAAACGGTTAGAAAAATAATGCATGCCACAGATTAAGTAAAACATACCAACTATTTACATAAAATGTTTTGTCTACCATAAGGTTTCCAAGCTAGGAATCCTAATCACAGCAAAACACAATTTGATGATAAAATCTGTATGTTCTGTCTTCCCTGTTCAAAAAGGATAAAGAGCCTCTTACTAATGAAAAATTGTATTAAGTTTTGCAAGTCATTTTGTTATATGCATATTAATTCAGTATCGTAAAGTGAATAGGTCAAATTAATGAACTTGTTACATATTATCAAGATTTTTCTTTATTTATTTCAAAAGCCAACAAGAAATAAATTCATATCCACAGAAGCTCCTTAACTCTGCATAAAAGGTAAAGATGGCATAAAATAAGACAGCCTAGAACAAGATTGTTGTACACGTAATTGAAACAGAGAAAGAAATAAGTGGGTGGTATAGCAACTACAGAAGAGCACACGGACTAGCTTCTACACTCATTACACAAAGTATTTGGTTATACAGCATAATTCATGAAATAACACGACTCAGCAGAAGCTTGAATAGCTCTTCCTTTTACATTAATTTACAATAAATCAAGTAGTGACTTCAGCAAACATGAAGCCAGGAACAATACTAAGAAAATAACAAGATCTTCTTAGTAACCAAGAGGATTTTTTGTTAGTACTAACTATCCATAGCTTTCATGGCACTCCTTTCCTTGAAAAGACAGATCAACTAATAAAACCAGAACCTTTCTAAACATAGTAAATTGAAGCATTACAAATATGCTTTTTTCTGTTTCTTTATTGATGTATAAGATAAGAATTTCAATTACTTCTGTTGTATAAACGTAAGCTGAATGCTTCTATCAACATTATCACATTAAAAATAAAGAATAATTATTTTGCAATATATCTGACTGTCACAGAATAACCAGTATTATCCATGAGAAACATAGCACCTGGTATATAGGTATTTATTTATTTATTATTACACAATTACTTTGTGATTAAATGCACTCTTAACCATATACAGTTAATCACAATGTAACTAGAGCAACAGGCCATCATTTTCAGTTTTTACCAGAGATGCTGAAGAAAAGCAGTTCAGATGGTGTATTCTATATGTATTTCACATGTGACGCTGGCTTCACATTTTTAAAATTTTTTGTAAGTCTGATTTTGGAAAAATTAAGCTTTTATATAAAAGAGTTCTCAGTTTCCAAACAGTTCAAGACTCTTTGTTTTAAAGCTACAAATATTAAGGCTTTTAAATTATTTGTATGTCTACTCGACCTTCCCACCAGATAGGTTTTTTTGGCCTGGAATACTACAAATAAAACTTTGCTCCACAACTTTTTGCAAAATCTTCCATCTTATGGTAACAGAGCCTCAGGAAAAAACAAAACAAAACAAAATAAAAGCAACCCAACTGAAAGAAACAACATGAAATTGAAGAGCATGGAGATTACACTCAACTGCAGAAAGGCATAGTACATTTTAGCCCAGTTTCAGTGCAGGTCTGGCAGTTACTGTTACCACCACCAGGGACAGAAGAAAAATGTTTTAGCAAGATATTTGCACTTAATATGGATGCAGATGTACCACCTGAAGCAGCGACATTCAAAAATAATGCAGATGGCTCTGAGCCAGTAATGCACTTCAGTCATTCTCAGCAGGACTAATTACCCCAGGCAAAGCATCACGCTAGCATGGCCATGTAATTTCCATTCATCAGATCAGTTCAGTTACCCCTACAGAAGAGTGCATTGTGCTACACAGACATATGCTATATTATTTTAGAGGACACCAGGTCTTGCACAGGGCAGTAAATTGTACTGCATTTAAATCCCTAAGTGAAAGTACCATGAAAGCAACTTTTCCGTCTAGATTGATGAGTTTTGATTCTTACGAGAAACTGCGCACAGCAATATTAGTATCAACAAAGCTGTCTGCTCTGTGTACTAGCAGTGAAAGACCTCACTGACATGACAGTAACCAAGTCCTTCCTCACTTTAATTGCAGCCTGATTCAACATAAGATCTGGCTTGGCAATTGTACACTCTAAATTTTTGCTTGGAATAGAAAAAAAAAAAAATTAAGTTCATTTCTGAATATGATATGGGAAGAAGGCAGCACTGAAAGATAGCTACCATAGTATCTATGGCAGGTGTTCACACAGCTTACCATTGCAAATTTAGTAATACTTGCATACAGATACGTAACGCATATTTAACATTACTTCAAAAAGTGCAGCAGTTGAAATGAAATGGGTTTTATACAACAATATTTAACCTGAAGGACAAATATTACAGTCAGCCAATCTGCAATCACTTCAGAATAAGTCTCTGTTTTAGTCATTTACACTGTTTTAATACCCAGTTAATAAGGCACACTGTGGAAAACACAGGTACAGATAATTCCAACTTGCAAGAGATATGAATGAGATAATCACTATAAAACAAACAAGTATGAACACTTACTACTAAAATGAGTTATTTAAGTTTTCAACAAATTAGAATTCTTGTTTCCTGAATACTGCCTAGCAGTGCTTAGTATTTTGATAAACACAAAACAATATTCATCATCATTCCCAAATATGAACTGTGGCCAGCAGGTCAAAGGAGGCAATTCAGCTCCTCTACTCCACTCTGGTGAAACCCAGCCTGGAGTACTGCGTCCAGCTCTGGGGCCCTCAGCACAAGAAGGACATGGACCTGTTGGAGCGGGTCCAGAGGAGGGCCACCAAAATGATCCGAGGGCTGGAGCACCTCTCCTATGAGGCCAGGCTGAGAGAGTTGGGGTTGTTCAGCCTGGAGAAGAGAAGGCTGCGAGGAGACCTTATTGTGACCTTCCAGTACTTAAAGGGGACTTACAAGAAAGGTGGGGACAGACTTCTTAGTAGGGCCTCTTGCAATAGGACAAGGGGTCACAGTTTTAAACTGAAAGAGGGTAGATTTCAATTGGACATAAGGAAGGTATTTTTTATGATGAGGGTGGTGAAACACTGGCACAGGTTGCCCAGAGAGGTGGTAGATGCCCATCCTTGGAAACATTCAAGGTCAGGACTTTGGAGGACAGGACTCAGGACAATTGGACAGGACTCTGAGCAACCCGATCTAATTGAAGATGTTTCTGCTCATTGCAGGGGGGTTGGACTAGGTGACCTTTAAAGGTCCCTTCCGACCCAAACTATTCTATGATTAAAAACTTACAGGAGTAAATTAACATCTTTCTTAAAAACAGTTGGGTCACTGAGAAATGGATAGCTCGCCTTCCTTCCTGGCAAAGGAAGAAAAAATTTGATACACAACATTTACATTCACATACTCAGTACCACCTTCCTTCTGCTCACTGCATTCTCCTAGAGAATATTGACATAACAGTTTTGAGAGTCAATTTTTGCAGCACTCCAGTAACATGATGAACTGTGTGAAGTTAACTTGAATGTCAGTCACACAGTGAGTAACCAGAAGAGAAGTAATTGTGTCAGATGGGTGAGCTGAAGGTCTTTGAGGAGATTTATCTATTTCATCTGAAGTAGTGATAAGAAGAGGCTGAACTAAAGTGATGGCATGAATTTTCCAGTCACACTGTCCTAATATTCGAAGAGGCATCTGGGCGTAGTGCCCAACAAAGCAACTTGTGGGAAGCAAATTTTATATCAAGCAGTGCAATTAAAAAAAAAAAAAGCACCAAAACCCAAACCCAAACCCAAAACTTCCGTATAATACATTTTCTGTTAACAGAGTTGGGGGCGGGGAGCATCTCAGAGAGAAACAAAGGACTGGTAGCAGGTCAGCTTACTCAGTCCTCCTGCTTCAAGGCAAAAACACATTCATCTAAACTATTCCTGATACATGCTTTGTCTAAACTGCTTTTAAAAAAGCTTCAAATACTGACTTCACAGCTCCCCTGAAATTACCATTACTGGCAGAAACCTTTCCTAACATTTCAGATAAAAATTTTCTTTGCTTCATTTTGGGCCCATTACTTACTGTCTTGATCACAGTGGATATGGAGAGCCATTTACTCCCCATTTGAAAAACTTTTATTTATCTGAAGAATGTTACTCTGCTTCTCAGACCCCTCTTCTCCAAACCAAAGAGCCACACACTTTCCACTTCTGCCTACTGCCCATCCTTGAGGCCTTCTGCCATCATTACTGCTGCACTTAGGACTTTCTCCAATTAACCTACATCTTCCTTGAATGAGGTGCCTCAAAAGGGACTTGATACTCCAGCTGAAGCATGAACAAAAGATTCGTTTCAAGTGCCTTGCACACAACACCCTTCCTTATAAAGATCCGTACAAATTTCATTGCCCACAAATGTCACACTGCTACACAACAAATGAACAGTGGCTTGCACTCAATTCATGAGGAACTATCAAGCCTCTCTGCAGAACTGTTATCCATACAGTCATTTTTCCTTTTTCTACTGTTAACTACAACTGTTTGTTGCTAGGACTTTGCATTTGTCTGGAAGAGAAATGAAGTCAGTTCAGCTAAGACATATCTCCAATTTGCAAAGTATATTCTTTATTCTAATCCTGTTTTCCAACATACTTTCCATTCTTCTCTGCTTGATTATTACTTGTAAATTTAATAAGGATATACCATATTACATCATTCAAATCATTAATGAAAACACAAGCCAGCTGCAGAACACATTTCAACAAAACCCCACTTGATATATTGCTGGGCAATAGTGAACAACTGATGACAACTTTTGGGGTACTGCTTTCTCAAAACTTCTGCATTCATTGCACAACATTTTCACCTGGATTATATTGCTGATCCTGCCAGTGTGACAAGGTGTCAAGAGCCCTATTTAAATCAAACTACAAGACAGTCATTGGTCTCTCTAGTTCTAAGACTTATTATGCTGCCAACAAAGAAAATGTTCTTGGTTAAACTGGATTAATTCTTTATGAATCTATGTGGCCTACTATTTAATAGCACTTTATATTGTAGGCTCCTACAAGTATTTTATTTGTTCTACAGTTTCTTTGCTTAAGGAAGTCAAGTTAGCTTGAGTTGTCTAAATAAAATAGGAGCCAGTGAGTTCTATTTTCAATAAAGCAACCTCTCCCGTCTTCTGGAATCTCATCTCTCTCTCCCCAGGAGTTCCCAAATACAACCACTAAGAACAATGAGGTTACTCTTAAAAGCAGCTGAGATACATTAGGATGAATATTTGTTTTTATAAATATTTATATACATAAATGTACATACATATGCACACAAAGGAACACACTCTTCTTTCTATGGAATAGATCCATGTTTCAACAGCAACAGAGAAAAAGAATTAAAAAAAAATAGACAGGTTTAAAATAGTTGGAAAGATTTTGCTCTGTTTAATGTCATAAACAATTTCAAAGATGGGAAAACACAGACCATGTGACATTACTACAACACATAACTACAACAACTAAGTGTAAAAAGAAACAGTGAATTTTCACAAAGAAATTTCATTCTCTCCCTCTATCAACCATTATTTCGTATTACTGTATGACACAAACTGGGTGACAAGAGATGTAATACTATAGATACCTTCACAATCTTTACAATGGTGTTCCCTTTCAGCGGAAATTCCGGGGTACTACATGTAGTAGGAATACTAGAAAAGCACGCTGAAACAGAGAAACCTCAATACTGGATGAGACAAGGTCCCACCAGTGCAATTCCCATGAAGGCAGGCAGACAAGAGGTCATTTTCCTCCTCCCATTTCCTCTAATTTTTATTCTAACAGGCATATCAGCTACATCCAGGCTTTTAAATGATACATGACACATCTTGTTTATCTTAGAAAGGTGCTAAGTCCAATTTTTTTCTAGCCTCCACAAGAGAATTTTTCAGGCCTGAGATCACTGTCACCTTTGTGTGGATGTCACTAGTTCTGGAGTGCACTTTAGAAGACAGCGCTACCACCAACTGCATTATTCTAGCTACAAAGAGGTCTTGCAGGCATAGCCAAAAAACTTCTTTCAAATTATATTTCACCCAGTATCATGCATACCCTCACTAATTTCAGTTTTCTCCATCCAAGCTACACTTTGTTACAAGTATCATCAAAACTGAGCTTTATTTCTTTGAATTTCCCTTAAGTCTTCTATCGTCACGTTAAGCCTAAGTAACTGCCATGTGTAAGCTTTGCTCCCTCTTTATAAAAAGAGCACAATACATATGTAGGGTTTTCTCCATTTTAGCTAGACTTCAGTAACTGACAATATTTTGCCTTTTCTCTAGAATTATTCAGCTTTAAAGTAAGGTCATAGTCCTATCTTCCCCCATCCTCTCTTCTCATAAGTTACATAGAAGGTAGTATCGTCCTGGAGCAACTTCTACATTGAAAGTGCCCAAAACTGTATTTCAACAGCCTGCTTCCGTTTCATTTTATGGCTGCACAGCTTAGTCACAGACTAACTCTGAGTTTACAAAAGAGCAAGATTATGGCTGCTGTGAGAGCCTGCCTATAAGTATTACATGCTCACAAGGTCATTCAAGAAAGTAAATTCACTTGCTGTGAAATAAATTATAATACAACCATATACAGAGACTAGAAGTTTATCATAATTAAATGACATCTAGGCATTTATATGAATAATGATTACATCGGTTATCGGTATTTAACAAGCAAAAGATATAAATCCTTTGTTGTCCAGAGCTAGCTCTGTAACTGATAGATAGAATTAACAACGTGTCCACAGTCAAGCTAGCCATTTGCTGCACTACTAAGAATTTTTTCATCTTCATCTGATCAGTTACTGGCCACTTACCAACAATAATTTCTGCACACCCACACAGAAGACAGCAGATTTTTTAATACCTGCAGGATTTCTCCTGTGAAAGGGAACTGTATATAGTGCACCATTTTCCTGTCACATTCTATTGTTTAACTTGATTAGGAATGCTGTTTTTTCACTTTATAAAATATTTGTATTAAAATATCACCGAGAAGCATAGTCAGGGCATGTAATTCACCGCATTAGGCACTGTGTGACATCCAAATATGCCATTTGCTTTCCCTATCCATATGCTGAATTGGATTGTAAAATATGAAGAATCATCACTAGAGATGTAGCTAATAGCTCTTTCAATGGACTATCACAGCTCTGTTTCTATTTTACAAGAGAACCCAAAGAAGTGTGTTGAGAGGTAGAGGAGCTGCAGAAGAAAAATTGGGGTGTTTGTTATACACACACACACTATTCACATTTAATCTCTAAAAATTACATAGGCAATTCATTTTTTCTTCTTACTGTGCCAAAGTGGGAAGTTAATTTCAAAGAACATGAAAGTCCAACACAGAGGAATTTTAGATCTACTTTAGCTTTAAGTAGAGATCTCAGTGAAAATATTACCAAATGCTTTCAGAGTAAAGTTCCTAACATCATCCACTGAAGCTGGAGATCTGCAGACTACTAGCAACTTAACAAAGTGTACAATAAAAAACCCCTTCTCAGTAAAAGCTATTGTTTCTTGTAGTTCCTCTGATTGACCCACATTTCTATCTAATTCCAAGATTTTATTTTTATTTTATCTTTTCCCATCACCACAAAATAAACTTCAAGACAAATCTAAGTAAAAGCTGTAAGTGAACTAACATAGATTTGCTGAGGAAATACATGTTGAATACATATACCTAAACAGGCACACACATGTTTGTGTTCCTCACACACACACACACAGTGTAACAGTACATTAAAAACAAATGGCCAGTTATCCCAAGATTCCACCCAGAATAACCTATAAGCAATAAAAGCTATATTATACCTTAGAAAGTGCAAAGCTTTCCCGGTAGTATCACAGTGCTGCTGTTTTCAACAAAGCAGAAATTATATTGCACCACACAGACAACAGAAAGGTAACAAACAGTGGGAAGAATTTTTCCCTGAATGAGAGCCAACAGGGATATTCAGAAATACCTGGCTAAAAACACAAATTACTGTTAATCTTGGCCATGATCCCCAATTCAAAAGCAAGCCTCCATGATGCAGAGCTCCCTATCCAATACCAGGTGTTCACACCACTCATGTCTGCCACCTACTTATTACCATCAGGTGCTGTAGCACTTCCCAAGCCCTCCCAAAGCTTTGTATTTCACCACCGAATAACCCGTGCCCGGTGTCTGTTCCCATGCTTCCCACGCTCCCGACACCACAGAGCACTGCACTGCTTTTCCCATCTTTCTGAAGCGCAGCATTTCCACAACCTCACGCCAGGTCGCCACAGCCTCACTGCTCTCCTGCGCCACACCACCACCACCTCCACCCTCCACGTCCCCCCCGCATCCCAATACTTTCTAAGGCCAAAAGCACAGCATGGTGCTTCCCCAGCCGTACCCCAAAATCCAGCCTCCCTGCAACACACCGCCTTCCCACTGACTCCCACTGTGGTACCCTGAAATGCGTTGACTCCAGCCACTGTCCGCTCTCCTCCCGTCTGAACAGAGCTACCCCGTCCCCAGCAGGAAGCCACCAGCTCACCAGGCAGGACAGGCCCCCCCAGCGCACCAGACCCGCCTCTCCTCCGTGGGGGGCTCCCATCCACGTGGGCGCTGGGAGGCAATAAGAATTCAGACCAGCCAAGGTGGGCAGCAGAGGACAAAAAAGAGCAGACAGCCAACAGATGAGGGAGGGATGCAGATGGAGAGGTAAGAGAGAAGAAAGGAAGAGATACCAGGAAAAGAGAGGGAGAGAGAAATGACAGGAGACACGGGATTTTACCTAGCCATAAACCATGCAGGATTAAGGATTAATTAAGGACTAAATTAAGGACCACAAGCCTTGGCTGCCCCCCTACAGACTGTAGGATGAAAACTCAAAAGGGCTTTGCAAGGGGACACATTTCCCTTCATCTTTAACAACAGCAATTACTCAGACTTTTCTAAGCTTCAGGAAAAGACCAAGTATTTGAAAACAAGAAACTCGACAGACTGTGACACTTCAACTGAAGAAAGTGGAAGCTCTTTTTTAAAATGGTGAAAGAAAAAAAAGAGAGGAAGGAAAGCAATAAAAGGCATTTTCTTTAAAAGAAAGAAATCCTAAAAACTACACAAGATAAACATCTCAGATTTTACCATTAAATTGTCTTAACTATTTGAATAGGCTCTAGCATTCAGATTAATCCCACAAGACTTCTAAATCAGGTAGTTAAAAGACAGTATTACTTTATATATCCTGAAGATGTGAGGGGAGACCAAAATGGAAAGAAAATAAAAAATTAGAAAAAATAGAAAACTAGAAAAAATATTCTAGCTTAGAATGCCACAATTGCTTAAGTGCTTCAGTCACTGATATACTAAATAAATATAAAAACTTTCCGTTTGCAACACAGCATCTGCTAATTATAAGACTAAGTCATTGTCTAATAATTTTTTGATTACACAGTATAAAAAGAGCAGTAGAGACAAATATGCACAATAAACCTCATGATGATTCTGAATGTTTGATAGTTCAGCCCTCCCACAACCTATTTTTGGAAGCTGAAATGTGAATACCATTAAACCAAAGGAGAAACAGCTAGAAAGATACCATATACAACACCAACGACTGACCTGCAAGACCAATGGGGTGTTCCTCACTACATCCCGCAGCACAGTGTGGAAGTACCCAAGCTAGCTCAAGAACAGAAAACAATCTAGCAATGTAACATAAACTTCATGAGAACTACTTCATCATTCTTCCTAGAAGCCAATAAAATACAGGGTAAATTAGTCACTACTGCAGCAGAATGCTCCCAGTATCTGAATTAGGTTAGGTATCTGTGTATCGTATCACATATGGCTTTCATAAACGTCACGGGGCCAATAATTTTCTTTTAGGATGTAAACTGTAATTCAAACTATGCCTTATTGTAGTGCAAAGTCTTCCAAAAGCTAAATATATATCTGCAGCCTCTGAAGACGTTTTATACAAACACAAACCAATAAGAAATTAATTGCTTCACAAAAAAAACGTTGCCCAAAACAACACAAGTTACTATCATAGAATTTTCATGTTATCAAAGACCTTTAACTACAGAAGTCTCATGAAAAAAAGAAGGTACTAATGAGTTCTGTCCATACCATTTCTCAACTCAAATCAGGAAGTAGACAGCAATAACCACAGTAAAAAGTTTTGAGGGTTTCTTTTAAGTGAAACACTAGCGTGAGTCATACGAGTGCAAGCTAAAAATGTCTCTAAAAGTAACTAAGAAGGACTCACCAAGTTCATTGAGGCTCTGGGCGGCTTTTGTTATCTCTCTGCTTCCTCCTTGCAGTTGTCCTTGAAGTCTCTTACTGAGATACAAGATGCGTATTATCCTCCGCAGCAAGTCACAGGCAGCCTGCAGAGAAATCGTAACATTAGGGGATATTATCAGTACATTATGGTCACATAATATTAGGCCTCAAATATGGAATAACCAAAAAAGGAAATATGAATGTGAATAAAACCAATGAACTTTAGAACACTGAAATCCCTTTCTTCAGGATTTTTTAACATGATTTTATGCCATATAGACCAATACTTTCAAAAGCTGGTAATTACATTCACAGGCTACTGAGATTATGCTGTCATTACTAGTCATTACTAGTTGTCCTGGTTTCGGACCAGGACACTAGTAAAAAAAAAAGGAAACTCAGAACCCTACGACAGAGACATATGCTATTCCTAACTAGAAGTGAGCTTTATTTTACACTGTGCATCTCTCCTCAATATTCCTCCCCTCTGTAAGCTTTAGTACAATTAAGAAGTTGGCCTTGCCAATCAAATATTGATCCAAAATAAGCAAATGGCAGCACCTACTTCAGAGGATAATAAAACTTAAAGGCTAAATTGCTATTACAGATATTGACTCTTACGGTAGGAATATATGTAAAAACTCATTTTCAGCAAAACTTTCATAGGGCCAGTCACCTTCATTCAGCCAACTGTTAGTTCACATTCTTTCACGGGTTTATTAAAATACACAATATTCTTGGCTAAAAATTAAGAAGATGGATGCATATGTCAATTTTCAGGAAACATATTTGTGTATGTTTTCGTTAGCACCCATTTAGAAAAAGGCATTGCTGACATCTGAATCAATTATTTCATAATTTTTCACTCTGCTAAGATCTTGAAACAGGTTTTCTCCTTCTACACAGTAAATAATAGCAACAGAGAAACAGTAAGAGTTATATCAAGTATAGAGTTCCTCTAG
Organism: Pelecanus crispus; assembly: GCF_030463565.1. Classification (NCBI taxonomy): domain Eukaryota; kingdom Metazoa; phylum Chordata; class Aves; order Pelecaniformes; family Pelecanidae; genus Pelecanus; species Pelecanus crispus. The sequence goes on from NC_134643.1 coordinate 16,662,645, forward strand.
GGCTGGACTGGGTCAGTGGGGCTAGGAGGTACACGCTACAGGAGAAGCAATGTTCCTGAGTGGGTAACATCTAAACTAGAATTCAGAAATGCCATGCAGGAGAAGGTAAAAAAGTATGTGGATTTCAGTACAGTCCCAGGTACAGTCCAATAACTGCAATCAGATTAACAAGAGAGGTAAATGAGGAATTTGGAACGAGTAAGACATAGTTGTTCTGAAGTATTTTCCCTCATACTGAAGACAAAGCCTCCTGAAATACTGACCTTATGGACATCAAAATTAAATTTAAATTACTTTAAAAAAATATTTAGTATCCGACAGACCTTGAACCCCTTTTTTAGACTCAAGTTAGTGTTTTGGAAACTAATGTTAAACTACATATATGAAAACATACATGAGTCATTTCAACAAATATTCAGGGGACTGCACAACTTGTCAGTCTCTTTCCTATGCCAGCACAAACCAATGAAAACACAAATATTTCTAGTCTAATTTTATTAAACATCTAGACAGAACAAAAAGGAAAAATTAGAAAAAGCCCCACTGAGGTAACACACTGAAAGCACAATTACTCTCGCTGCTTTTGGCTCTGCATCACATAGTCTGAAGTGCAAGTTTCCTAAGCATTCTAAGACAACTTAACCACATGATTTCTGTTACCATTAGTGAGAACCAAGTGGGGCTTAGCCTACTCTGAGAGATTAATGTATTAGTTTTTATTAATTCATTTTTTTAATTAGAAAAACCTTGATCCACATATCACTTTCCTATCTGTGAACTAAATTTCTGCAAGATGAATCAAAAATAGCTTTTTATATAGTGCACTGTGCTTCACCAAGTAAGAGGGCATAGTATTACTATGCTTTCAAATTTAATTACTCTCTAATCCAATTGTGTACCTCTAGTTAATGTTTTTCCCTAGGAATTCAACTTCAGTTATCTTCTGACCATCTTTTACTTTACGTGCCAAAAGATTATTTCTTTTTGATTTGACTGTTGCTCATGATCTCCTATCCCAAGAAACAGTATTTTAAAAGGACAATCAAACTGAATAAGAGATGGGAAAAGCTACATTTAGATACAAGAACAAAGAGAAGTTTTAACTTCTGGCCCTGTGAATTAGGAGCAGCAAAATCCAAAGACACTGAAGATGTACTCTTAACTTCACAGCGATTGCTACTGCATTGTGCCCTTGACAAAGATTCTGTTTAACCCATGTATCTCCATTTACATGAGTTGTTCAACTTAGTAAAACTCCCAGTCACTGTAAAAGAATGCAATGTATGATGACCGTGTAACAGAAATAAAAAATTCTATCTACTATTACAGTTGTTCACAGATGCTAGATCCTCTAATGTGACCACCTGCATAACAGAATTTTAAATTAGTTCAGGAAACATTCCCTTCCTGAGTTGATATAGTATGCTTTTCTAAAGGAGATGTTTTCATCCAAGAAGGAACGAATTCCACTGTTCAAGCAAGAATTACTTTAAAAAAGGCCAGTATCCCAAGCTAGCCTCAGTGATTTCAGTAAAATTGGCTGATTTTTCTGGAGATTACATGTTAGTTATCTCCTGAAATTTAAAGCAATATATCAACACTAACAGACATTATTGCTACAATTCGAACAATCAAATAGCCTCTCACTTTTAATCTCAAGTTCATTTTAAGAAATTATTGAAAGAAGACTTAATTATGACCACTTGAAAATGTGTCAGTGCGTAGCTCATATATGCAATTGCATATATCTGCTAGATCACAATGTAACTGAATGTATATATAACAGAAGCCTGAAGAAAGATGAGATAGTCCACTATCTTCACATTCTTCTACATTTACTCTTTAGTTACGGTAGCACCTGGATGAAATCTGCTTCTGGTTATTATTTTTAAAAAGAGAACAACTTTAAAATACAGAATTACTATTTTTTTAAAAGGTTTTAAAAATCTGGCTCTTATAAGGATTTTTAAACACTGAGATAATCTGAAATTAAGACAACATATAGAAACACTTGGTTAAACCGAGCTGCACAGAAAATAACCCTCAGAAAGACAACCTCTGTCTACATTAACTATTCCCATTTAGCCTGTGATCAGCTATGGAAAGACTTAGAAGAGGACAGTATGATTTAAAGTAGGAAGTAAGCTTTGTGAGTCTGCTGCTCCCTTGGGATGCCATGAAGCTCTAAGAGCAGAACAAGACATAATATACACAAGCACACAGCAGCGATCTAGAATTCAGGACTAGATTTGAAGTTTGACAGTGAATTTACAGTGAGCATGTTTATGAAAAAGTCAGACTATATTAAAAACAATTAAGGATGGCAAAATCCAGCTTTATGCAAGCCAAATATTCCTTCAGTTTGTGAGCAGTCCCACAGCAATCAATGGAGAAGCACTAAAATAATAGCATCATGAGTACAAGAGCCCCTTAAACACCACCCAGTTCAGCAAAACATACCTGCCAACCATACAGATTTTGACAGAGAGCAACCTCTTTTATCAGTCATCCACCAACTGTACATCAACTGATAAAATTAGCAAGTTTGAAAGTGTCCCATGCCCCGAGTCTTGCATTTGGGAGCAATTTCATGTTATAAGCCCTGCCACCACCAGGAAGTGAATTGTTTGCTGTGCTGTTGCCCGCCCTTCCTGAACAAACAAGGCAGCCAGGTAGAGACACAACAGCAGTGCCTCCTGGGGAGGCAGGAGGGTTGAGATTTCAAAGGCCTGTTGACTCAACTCTCCGTAAGTCCAGCTTCATTTCATAATTCAGGTGTCCTGACCTTCACCTCCTCCCAGCAGTGTAGTGCAACATAAAACACTCACTATCTATCTGCTAATACAAGAAAGGACAGCAGCTCTCGTGCCGAGGATGGACTCTCACTGGCAGAGAAGATGAATCATCATTCCTCTTTCCACACTGAGGTAAGTAAGTGGATCTGGATGCTAGGAAGCGTAGCCTAGCAGGCTCACCTTACCCTAGACATCTTTTTTCTAGCTTACAGCCAAGAAAAGCCAGATACTACAAATTCCCTGGCACAGGATGAGTAATGCTGACCCTGGATGCATGCTGCTTTCACACCACAGTAAAATCCATGTAACCCTGCTACAGCAAAAAGGAAGCAAAGAGCACCCAAGAAACATTTCCTAAGTTCAGGGACTCATTCTTCTCAGATGTCCTTCTGCAGTTTGACTTTGTGTAAGGTGAGGGCAGAAATGATCTTCACCTTTAGCCCCAAATTCCCGCACCCCTTTCCACAGCCGCAACATACATCAGAGAACAAAAAACCTGCACCTAACCTGCCACATGGAAGTCACAGAAGTTTTGCCCAGTGGCATGAACAGTAACAGCTGGAGTTCAAAAGAACAGGAGAAGCAGCTGGACAAACTGGCTGAACAGAGTGTTAAGAGCTTCCTGCCGAACTTCACTGCTACTGAAAGTAATGTAGAAAACAGTAGAAGTTCAGCCGAGAGACTGGTACAGCTGCTCCACCAGCCCCTAGACTGGAAACTGCATGACAGTCTGTAGCTTCATCTACTCTGCTGTACAACAGCAGTCACCCGCAGATGGCAATCTACCTGAGTGTATATCCACTGCTCAAATTTCAGCTAAAACGTAAGTTCCTAGTTCTGCAAAGCTAAGGTAAACTTGTGAAGACAAATAGTTGAAACAATAACTCATTAAATACTTGTGGATTTGGAGTTGTTCTGCTTTTCAAACCATAAACTGAAGAGAATGCAGCTACATGACTGAAGATCTACGGAATAGCTTTCAACTATTACAAAATTAACAATGGAAGTGTTTGACACACATCTCGCCATTGTTGTGATAAGCTCTCTCTCACTACCATCCTCTAACAGAGATCTACATTCTCCTGTAGACTCCACTTATATTCAAAAGACAGGGACAGCTATGTACCTGGGTTTATGAAACACCAGAACCACAACTGGCTCCATACGTTGCATCTTCACTATTTTGAAAGAATTCCCAAACTCTTTACTAAGCTGCAGTCAAGCATGTATTAACTTAGAGGAGAAAAGCATCTTCTACACAATGGCACCATAACATTAAATACCAAAATTACACAAACAATAACAAGAATTTAATTAATCTGTACTCAGATAACCCTTCCCTCTTCCCTCCATCCTACAAAAACTCAGCTAGTGCAAAGGTCAGTTTCCTACTTTGCAATACAAAGCACTTCTCAGTAGCTCAGGAAGAGACACACAAATACTGATTTTCATTGAGGAATACTGACAACGAACCACAGGCTACTGGAGTATGAAAATCCTACCGATACCTGACAATTGGGAAACAATACACATTCAAAAAGATTCTTTTTAAAACACATTTTTAAAACAACTTACTTGAAGTTTTGCTAGCTGAGCTGTGCGAGACACTATTTTGTTGTAGGGGTCAACAATTTTTACTCTAATTCTAAAAATAAGAAGAGAAATTTATAGCACCATTAATAAATAACATGATAGAATAATTGAGAATATGATAGAACAATTAAGAATTTATACTTTCTAATCGCATAATGAACAACATACCTATCAACAGTACTTTGTAGAGCACCAATTCTAGTCTGCATCATTTGGAGGACACCTGCAAAATAAAGCATATTTTTTACATGGAACACCTGTCAATTATAGAAAGAACTACTCTTCACATCATAGTAACTACTGCAGACTACTTCAGCGTAAAAAAGAAACAGTTTCCCCCTTTACAACAAAGCATTCAAACAGATTGAAATGACTAAAAGCATATTTGGAAATACACTGAGCAGGTAATAGGTCACTTACTGAATGTTATGGAAAATTTATTGGTAGAGAACACAAATCTACAAAAGAAATATCACTCTGAAATTCATCACATGTTAAGTTTCAAATAATATTAAGAGCATATTGCTTTCCAAGAGAATGACAATCGGGACTGCTGTTCAGAGGCATATAACCTGCTACAAATACCTGAACATGATATACAAAAATGGCACAACCTATTTAACACTTTATTTAACATAGTGACTAGACAGTTCAGAGAAACCAACAAAGAGGACTGAGAAGGTAACCAATTCGATTTCAAGGTTTTCTTCCTGTGCATAAGCTTCTTCAGCAAAAAGTCAATGTCATTGTCAGGTCATCTAATTTAGATTACAGAGCAAACTACCCTAATCATGTTTGTTCCAGATTAGTTTGGCAAAGCAGCACAAAGAAAGCCCACAAACATGCTTGTTCTTTTCTTGTTAAATTGCAGACAAAGTAGTCAAGGGTAGCAGTCATTTTTGCAATATGGAGTCAGCCTGCTGAGAATTTAATTAAGTTATGCAAACCCAGGCCTATGAAATTATTTTTGTTCCAGTTATTGTTAGCATTCTCAAACATACTACATTTTTATAAAGCCCTGTTTACAAGCATGTCATCATTAAATTGGATAAAACTGCAATATGATACAGTAAGGTGGAAGATAAACATAACTACTCCTAATAGTTTTATTCAGCTTGTCCTGTACTGGGACTGTATCTCACATATTTTATATAAATATGCCAACTCCCATCTTCTCTGTATGTCAGAATTATTAACTCGGCTTAGTGACAGACTCAGGAGTTCTCTGACATTTATACATGGAATGGTAGGCATGCAATTCTCACACATCAGAGGATGAAGATATGAGATACAGTGAAAGGCTGGCAAAATAGGCTGAATTTTCTACTCTATATTGCAATAATGGGGGAGGGCCAGCAGCATGACATTGCTGCATCTGTGACTGTGACATTGCTATAAAGCATACAGCAGTCCTCTTGCCAGAAGGCAGGATTAGGATAGGTGAAAAGGCAATCTACCCTCTCCATCTGCTGCGTAAGATACGGGATGATACTCTTTAGCCTATCTTGAGCTATCAGGTAGTTCAAGGTATCTATTGAGCTACCTATAGACAGAAAAGAGTATGTATACCAGGTCAGCATACCCTTAAAAAAGTGCAGACCTAAAAAAGAAAGGACTCTACAAGCTGGGTCTATCAATTTGAAATGTTTAATGAGATTCACTTTCACACATCCAAATGATTGTGCATGCTGTGAATTAGCTCCATAACCTTCACTTGCTAACTTTCTTGATAAAAATATCAAGAACTATGTGTTTCTAACTTCATAATTAAAATTTCTATTGACAGCCATCTTTTCTTTTTCTTATGAATCTTGACTGTTTCTTCTACAGTGACCATATATTACGTGTAGCACAAGCAGGGCAAAGATAAGAAAGTTTTGCAAAACTTAGAACATCATCTTTCTGTGCACAGACTTTTGACTATCCTGGCAACTGCAGACTGAAGTTTCTACTGATGTCTCAAGTATCAAATACTTTTCAGGATTAGAACTGCCGCATGCTTCTCCTTCCCTCACACACAGAAAAGGCCTCTTAAAGAGCATAACCCTAAGTAAATGGAGAAATTTCAACAAATTTGAAGTGAATTAGATTTTATTTTTACTTTGGGTTATTAGCTGTAAAACATGCATTATTTACCACACCTGCTTTATAGAAATGTTTTATAACTGAATAGTTGTTTTGAAGTACTTCATTCTTTCCTCGGAGCAGTTTTAGGAAGGAATGCCTTCAGAAACAACCATGATTTCAGAAAACACAATTCCACTGAGCATGAATTGCTGAACATCGTGACTGGGAGGTATTTATCATTCACAAGATTGACTACAGATTCCCATCTACTTCTTATTTGAAGGATGAACACAGATTCTAGTCTTCCTATGCTTAATTTTCCAACTATTTAAAAAGCTATTCAGGAGCTACCATTGCTAGATTAAACAGGCATTTCTTTATTTTAATAGCTATATGCAAATGCTAACAATCAAATACTGTATCCAACAAGTTCCAAAGACTAAGGATATACTATAACTGTCAGTAATCAGAAACTCTCTGGTTATGCCAAAACCTGGAAGCAGAAAAAGGAACAAAGATAAATTACTTAGCAATTTAAAAAATGGAAGGGGAAAAGGGAATATGCTTGGATCCCATCGTATATGCAAATTAGCATGTTACGGAGGTAAATATCTTTCTGCGCAAAAAAAAACCCAAAACCATATGAAGTTCCCAGCAAGTGACAAAGAGCAGAACAGCAGGTCTAATTTGCTCCTGGCACAAGAACAATATACTGCAACCATTCTTCTATACAGATTCAATGGTTCCTAAGTAAGGCCTTTGAAAGTCAGCAGTTTACATTAAAATCCAGATCCCAAACAATGGAGTAACACAAAAGTAGGTATTTAACTCAGTAGCCCCTTACTAGGGAAAAAAAAAAAAAACCTCAATGCAGTTAAGATTATGTGTTAAAGCCTCTTTGGTTAAGATTTGCAAACTATGCAACACATGCATACGCAACATGCACAAACTTGGTACTTAGGGCAACCGATATCAGCTAATGTTCCAACAAAATAAGGCTTATATACAAAAACATATTAAAAGGTCAAAAAGACTTGATTACTAAAGTTGCTCAGAATTGATTATCAAAATACATTTTCCTATGAAGTAGTTACTCCAGGAAGTATCAACCAAATCTTCTCCCTGGAGCTCCATCTACTGACATCAAAAAAACGGCTGCCACGTTACTCCTCAGAAGATCCGTAGCCTTAACATTAGGGGCCAAAGCTGGCAGTGAATGATGTTCCCTGCACAGATATTGAAAGTGTTTCCCCCGTTGTAAGAAGCAGCAAGCATAACGTAACAGTATTTACCTTCCAGGGATTCAATTCCAGTTGCTTGGGCCAACAGGTCTTCGTGTCTTGCAACAACCTTAAAAAAAGAGTAGAGAAATCAACACATTAAAATGGGGATGTGTGCCTGAAAGGAATAATAATATATCACCATCATTCTTACATTAGGCATTAGAGTATCATCACCCCTACAGTAGGCAGACACAGGAAAAAGCAGCCATACCTTAAAGATGAAAGGGTTTTCAGAACATGTTTTAATTCACAAAAGCAGCAAGCTCAGAACAGGAGGGTCAGTAAGTGCAGCATAGCTGACAATTAAAGCCAGCAGAGCAATCACATTTCAACACACCTTCATATATAATAATAACTGTAAATGTAAGCTTATTAATCACACGGTAATAATGTATAGTCACATTTTTAATATTTTCTTTCCTATTTATGACATTTAGAAACTAGTGCCCAAAGAATTTACCACTTGGGGCAGGGGGAGGGAGGAAGCAGGTTTGAAACTACACACAAACTTAGCATGTGTTCTCATTGCAAGGTCCACTGTGGATTTGTGGTGCCTGCACAGATTTTACCAAAAAGCCTTCTACTATCCAAACTCAAAAGGCTTTCTGAAGGTGTGAAGGTGTGTTAACACAGGTTATATTTGCCCAGCTAAATGTAATCCTTAGAGCCTAGGCTACTCTCTGGCACAGGATGAAAGGGTGCAAGTTAAATCACTCCCTATCTTCTCACAGTCGTAATCCCAAAACACAGTCCAGCATTTCTGAAAGTCAACATGATCATTTAGAAAGAGTGAGGGAACATCCTTACAAGGAAAGAGTGGAACCTCCATGTATAGAGATTGGCTGCAGAAACCAAAAACAAAGCAGCGTACAGCTTCTTGGTAGGAGTGTTAAGAGTAGGCTTGACTGAGTTAGGTATCAGATTCACTACTAGTTTTGCTGCAAGTTGTACCTTTAGTTACTGCTTGCAGAGTACACTGTGCAATTTCAGAAGCAACAAGACCACAAGATTACTACGCTTTTGCCTAGTTTATATCAACCACTCCAGAATAAGAGGTATGCTTTAAACTTACTTGTAAATGAAGCTCTTTATCCAACTGACTAATACCTTGGGCAAGTTTTGCTAGTTGCTCAGCTATCACAGCCTGATGGATAGACTGGGAAGTGTAAGCTTTCACGTCAAAGTCTTCTCTGAAGAAGTCAGCATAACATTCTGAAAAAGATTTAGATTTTATCTTCATGCTTCAGAACAGTTAAATAATATTTACAGACCTAAAGCATACAGTTCCCTGACCTTCAATTTCTCCAAATGTAACAACATATGTTCTCTACATCACATAATACAAACAAGACACCTATTTCAGAAGAGGCCACAATCAAGAGAAACAAGTTTGGAGCTGGTGACCGGAGGGGGGGTGGCAGCTGTAAATGGTGAGAGCGACATATGTTTCTTTATTCCCCACAGCCTTTTATTCAGTAGAATATGCTAAAAAGCATCGACACCTTCTTCTTCTTAAAACTTTACAGCGTAATCAGGGTGAGGCTGTACCCACAAATCAAACACACAGCAGTCACCTTCAAACCGCTGAGGATCCAAGTGGCATGAGACACCACTTCATGAAATCACACCAGACTCTTACAACGGCACGGGGTTATAAAATACTGAATTAAGAAACGATACTGCAGTAATGATTTTGGATGAAGCAAGACCCCAGTTCCCAGACAGCGCACACTAACGCCGCCAGGCACCCCCGCCTCTCCTTTCAGCCCGCGTTTTCCTCCCCTCAGGAGGCAGCGACGGCAGGCGAGCCCGCCGCTTGCCAGCCCCGCGCCACCGCGGCCCTCCGCCGGCAGCGGGCGGCCTCCCCCCGGGGCGCCGCCCGTCCCTCCGCCGCCGAAACTTTCCGTGACTCGACAGCACGGCGGTTCAGCGCCCTCCTCGCCCCGTCCCCGAGCACCGGCGCCTCTCCCCCGGCTCGGCCCCACGCCGCCCTCACGGACCCCCCCGCCTTCTCAGGGCCGCCGGCGGACGGCACCCCCGGCGCGGTCCCGCCGGCGGGGGCACAGCCAGGCGCTGCCGCGCGGCCCCCCGCCGCCGTCCGCGCCTCACCGTCCGCCAGCAGCTCGGCGAGGGCCGGGGCCGGGGCCGGGGCCGGGGCCGGGGCCGGGGCCGCGCCGCCGCCCGCCCCCTCCTCCTCCATGCTGGCAGGTGCCGGCAGCCGCGCGTCACTCCCGGGCGGCGGCGCGCGGCGATGATGGCGAAGGCGCGCGACGGAACGGGGCCGCCCCGCGGGCGGCGGCGGCGGGGCGCTCGCGCACGTGGTGAGCGCGGGGCCGGACCGGGCCGGAGGGCGCGGGCGCGAGCAGCGGCAGCCGGGAGGGCCCCGGCCCCCGGCAGGCGGGAGCGAGCCCGGGCCGGGGTGGTCGGGCCGCAGCCCCCGCCGTGCGGGGAGAGGCGGCGAGAGCTGTGCCTGTAGCGGGAGGAGGAGAGGCAGCGGGCCTAGGCTGAAGCAGGGGCGGTTCTCGCCGGACGTGAGGAAAAACTTTCTCCGTGAGGCCTGCGGGGCAGGGCAGGGGCTGGGCCGAGCCCCTGGTCCGGCCTGGGAGGCGGCCCTGCGCAGAGGGTCCGGGCTGCGGGCCCCCCTCCCGCCTGAAGGGTGCGGGCTGCGGGATCCCCTCCCGCCTGAAGGGTGCGGGCTGCGGGCCCCCCTCCCGCCTGAAGGGTGCGGGCTGCGGGCCCCCCTCCCGCCTGAAGGGTGCGGGCTGCGGGCTCCCCTCCCGCCTGAAGGGTCCGGGCTGCGGGCTCCCCTCCCGCCTGAAGGGTCCGGGCTGCGGGCTCCCCTCCCGCCTGAAGGGTGCGGGCTGCGGGCCCCCCTCCCGCCTGAAGGGTGCGGGCTGCGGGCTCCCCTCCCGCCTGAAGGGTCCCCTCCCGCCTGAAGGGTCCGGGCTGCGGGCTCCCCTCCCGCCTGAAGGGTGCGGGCTGCGGGCTCCCCTCCCGCCTGAAGGGTCCGGGCTGCGGGCTCCCTTCCCGCCTGAAGGGTCCCCTCCCGCCTGAAGGGTGCGGGCTGCGGGCCCCCCTCCCGCCTGAAGGGTCCGGGCTGCGGGCTCCCTTCCCGCCTGAAGGGTCCGGGCTGCGGGCTCCCCTCCCGCCTGAAGGGTCCCCTCCCGCCTGAAGGGTGCGGGCTGCGGGCCCCCCTCCCGCCTGAAGGGTCCGGGCTGCGGGCTCCCTTCCCGCCTGAAGGGTCCGGGCTGCGGGCTCCCTTCCCGCCTGAAGGGTCCGGGCTGCGGGCTCCCCTCCCGCCTGAAGGGTCCGGGCTGCGGGCCCCCCTCCCGCCTGAAGGGTCCCTTGCCGCCTGAAGGGTCCGCGCTGTAAGGCACGAACGCACAGCGGCATCAAAGCGGGGCTGTTGCAAATGGCAGCGGGGCGCCTGGCGCGGCGCCGCCGGTCGTAGCTGGTGGCGGCGGCAAAAGTCCGTTCTTGACACTGTGCAAGGGAGGGACTTGTTGCGGGGTGCTTTACCAAAACGCAAGTCCGGTTTAAGCTCTTCACGCTTTGCTGCATGGCCTGTGAGAAATGGGTGAATTGCTCACACGCGCACACTGTTTGTTTTTCCAGGTGCTAAAAGGACTGTTAATTATACATGATTGGTGACATCGTAGAAACTAAACAATGCCAACTAAAAGATCCCATGGATTTGTTTCGTTCTGGGCAAGTTGTAAAAATATGTGCCCCTATGGTCCGCTATTCAAAGTAAGTAACTGTCACATCAACTGCGTTTTCGGTGTATTTTGTCTGCAGAAGTTTATCTTGACTGTAAAACCAGGGACGATTGCCTTTTTCTCTTTTGATTATTTAAGACAGAGAGAGATGTGGGACATGTTTTATCTTGTGACTATACTTGGACATGCCCACAGTACTGCTTGTCAGAACAGCATTTTAGAATAGCTAATCAGAAAAATGTCTTTACTATTTATCTCTTAATTTTCATGTATCTGCAGGTTGGCTTTCAGAACCTTGGTTAGGAAATACAGTTGCGATTTGTGTTACACACCAATGATAGTGGCAGCTGATTTTGTGAGATCTGCAAAAGCTAGAGACAGCGAATTCACAACAAACAAAGGTAATTTCTCTTAAGAAACCATTTCCTTGTCAGAATGTTTTGTGAGGTGATAAACCAAATTGGCCATGTGAATGAAGTCTGTCACACAACTTGACATCAGTTAACAATTTTGGTATACCGTATCTGACTGTAAAACTATAAAAACTATAGTTTTATATATAAAACTATAGAAATATTCTAGGTGAGAGTAAGCACGTTCCAGTGATAGTGGAATGACAGTCAAATGAAATAGTGGAAAACCTTGTCTCCACCTGAAATCAAGGCCTCCAGACTGATTTAGATGTCTGGTGGGTTGACCACACGTAGCTGGCCAGCTATGCACCCACACAGCTGCTTGCTTGTTCCTCCTCCACCCCGCCAGCAGCACAGGGAGAGAACAGGAAGAGCAAAAAGCAAGAAAAACTCATGGGTCAAGGTAAAGGCAGCTTAATAAGTGAAGGAGAGAAGGAGAAAAAAACAAGTGATGCAAAGGCCGTCACTTCCCACCTCACACCAGCAGACCAATGCCCAGCCAGTCTCCAAAGCAGCGGCCACCCTAGAACATTTCCATATCCCAACCCACTTTCTTCTTCCCCTACCACTCCAGTTTTATTGCTGAGCTTGATGTTATACGGTATGGAATATTCCTTGGGTCAGCTGTCCTGGCTGTGTTCACTCCCAGTTTCTTTCCCACCCCAATCTACTAGCTGGGGGCAGGGGGAGGCAGAGTGAGAAAAAGAGAAAGTTTTGACACTGTGCAAGTACTGTGCAGCAATAGCCAAAACATTGATGCATTATTAACACTGTTTTTGTCACAAAATCCGAAACACAGCACCATACAGGCTGCTATAAATAAACTTTAAATAAATTTAGAAATTAACTCCATCCCAGCCAGACCCAGTACGAGATGGTAGTAAGATTCTTCTCCCAGCAATTGCTGTTTCTTGTGTGTTTCAGAGATGAACACTTAACTCATTGCTGAGAAAAGTTTTCTGGTCTCTAACAAAAATAAAAGCGCTGCTAAAGGTGAAAAAATTAATAGACCATACAGTGGAATCAAGGATTGATAAAAGCAGCAGGGTTTCAAATTAGCTGTAGTGGAAGATGGAAGGGGCTGTTGGTTGAGATAATGAGAAGGTGATAAGAAGAGGCCGGAAGTTGAGGCAGAGGCATGGCTAGGGTTGGTGGGGAGAAGCAAGGCTTCAGGCATGGTACAGAAACCTAACCAGAACACATACAAAAAGAAGGAGTATAAGGAGTTGTACAGAGTCCTGGCTGTAAAGCAAAAGAGAAAAGTGGTATGAAATATGTGGGAAGAGGTGGCAGTGACGATACAGATATGCGGGCATGAAGCGGCTGCAGTGGAAGAGGGTAACAAGGAACACACAAGCATAGGCTGCAACTGGAGGAATCGAGAGCGCTGCTAACGTGCTAGTAAGATCAGCGTGTAGGATCTATGAAGAGTAATGATTTAATCTATTCAGACCACTGAACTGGTGGTTTCATAATGTACATATAATAGCAGGGGAAGTGTATTTCATTATTTTAGCACTGGCTGTTTACTATGGTGCACTATTCAAATAGAAGAGAGCAGTTACAGAGAAAAGTCACATTGGAAAGCACAGGTAGAATCTCTTAATGGAATTCAACTTCAAAAAAGCATGAATAATTCTTTGTTTGTAAAAATAAATGAGTAAGAACATAACTGACAATGTATATGGCTCAAAGTTCAACAGAGCCACTAGTTTGCCCCCTTTGAATTTACTTCTGATCTACGCAATGTCCTGTGGCATTGAAATTCCACAGGTCAGGTATGTAGTGTATTCTGGGGGGTGCAGGGACAGGGAAAGAAAAACATTCTGCTTTATGCTATAACTTTGCTGCCTGATAACAAGGGGTACAAAATGAAATGTTCTAGTGTTGTAAACAATATCTTTTCCCTATTCACCTCTTTCATGCTGGCCCTAATTTTATAGGTCTCTAAGACAGCTTTGCCAAGATTATAGTATTTACATTACTAGCATTTATGCTTTTAAGAAGTAGCTCCACAACACGTTGTGAAATTTTACTGTGGTTTTATGTTTAATTTCCTGGCTGTTTGGGGATTTTGTCTTCTAATTAGTGGCATAGCTTTGGAGCCTACAACTGCAGTTTCTGCTTTCTATTTTCTTTGGCATTGATATTTCGTTGGTTTGTATTTCTCAGATAGAGGTAGATGTTCTTTGTGGCTGCTGCTAAAAATTTAATATGGCTAGAGTTAGTATTTTTATTACTTAATGCTCGACCAAAAAACTAGGAGCGTGGGTTTATTCCAAAATATTAGTTGTAACTATGTAAATCTCTTCAGCTAGACCACTGTATTAAATGGACACTGTTTTGAAAATATGCAAGTGATTTTTTTTTTTTGCTTGCTTGCTGGATTTCTAGGTAACTTCTAGCAGTGTCTCAGCTTGATTGAGAGGGTACTGCTGCCCTTTCTGACTTAAACTCCACTACTTCAGAAACTACTTATTTTCCACTAAAATAGAAAAATCTTCAGAGGACTCATGGTCTTCTCAGTACCAGAAGTGCACTTGCTTTGTGCATTTGTTGGACCATCTCTTCCCATAAGTGCTCACATATCCCCCTTCCTCTTAACTGCAGCAATTGTTTATATGAAAGGTGAGCGATAAGACTGTTTGAGAGATTTTTAGATGCCTTTAATGTAACGCAGTAGCTGTAAAAGAGGAGAGCATGTTCCAATGACCATCTGGCTCTGCAGGGGCCTAGTAAATCACAAGTAGTTCAGCTGACCCAGTGAGGAGCACTGACACTTTGGTTTCCCACTTGAGACAAAGCTGCTAAAGCTGCCTCTGCCCGTGTATTCTCATTCCAACTCTGCATATCGCATTGTGGATAAAAACCAGCCGTGTTGGCACAGAAGAGGAAAAAGATGGGATGGGATAAGGAAGGGCAAAGCTTGTGGGTTTTTTAGCTCCTTTCTGAAGGGTTGGTTCTGTAAGAAAGTTTCCCACCTGGCAAGACAGACAGCCATGTCAGCCCAGCAAAGGGGCAGCATGCAGACAAGAAGGGGCAGGCTAGGAGGGGAAGCATGAAGGCTGCTGAAAAATAGAGAATACTGAGTTTCATATATCATCTTTGTGAAAGATAAACATCTGACCAGTTTCAGTCAGAAAAAGTATATGTTGAGTCTGTGACTGCCTAGGACAATTATGTTTGTCTGAATTTCCACCTCTCTTGATAGACATACTCATTTAGTAACCACCGGTCAGCCACCTTTATTTGTGATCTAGGGCTTGCAGAATCACAAAATAGTTGAGTTTGGAAGGACCTCTGTAGGTCACATTATCCAGCCCCCCAGCTCAAACAGGGTCACGTAGAGCCAGTTGCCCAGGGCCATGGCCCGACAGCTTTTCAATATATGAAAAACATTAAAAATTTATAATTTCTTCTTGTTATTTTCTGGGTTTTTTTAAATCTCTAAATATCTTTTCATTGGAGTAGGTGATCATCCGTTGATTGTTCAGTTTGCTGCTAAAGAAGCACAGGTTTTGTGTGATGCTGCCCGTATCGTCTGTCCTTTTGCAGATGGAATAGACCTAAACTGTGGCTGTCCTCAGAGGTAAAGTTTTGAAAAATCTGGGTAAATATGATGAAATAATTTGGGAATAAAGAATGCTGGTCTTCATTTTCCCAGTAATTTTTGTCTTAACTTAAAAATAGACTTTGAGAGAGAAACAGCTTTTTAATCTGTCAAATGTTTATGTGGCAAGACACTGTTCTGAATGTTCCAAGATGCCTGCCACCATGGTGGGACTGGGAAAACCAGGTGTATTGGCCAACTTGCCTTTTTTCATTTCTGAGATATTGAGTGTTGGCTCGGAAGTGAAGTGTCCATCCCTTCTCAACAGCTGTTAAATAGGCATTACCAAAAAGAGCTTGCTGCAGATAATTTGGAGAGCGTTTTGAGAAATGTGGGAATTCCCAAAATAATGGGCAAGTCTCTCATGTCTCAGACTTCTGCAAGTGAAGGATAGTCTCTAAAATATAATTATACAAATTATATTATTCAGGAAGTGCCAAAAAGAATTTCTTCCATCTTATTAGGTTTATAAGTACAGTGAATTAGTGATCTTCTTCTCACTTAAATTGATAAAGATTTTGTCTTGACAGTGAAACAAGGTAGTAATGCACAAATTAGGATTCTTGCTAACTGGTTCAATTGAGAACCTTTTATTACATGCTTGTCAGGCAGTCTTATTCTAAGTGAAGACCTCAAAAATAAGTGTAGGAAAGCAAAAGATAATACTATGGTGCAAGTATTTGATTCGTCTATTCTAATTAGGTTGTCCCGACTTAAAATTATAGTATTTGAGAAAACACTTTTCTGGAGAGATCTGAGACTTTGGAATGGAAGCGTATTTTTTTCTTAAGCTAATTACAGTTAAGTGTGCCAAACTGTAAGTTCCTTTTAGGCCAAACATATATGCTTACATTTGAATCCTTTGTTTCTTGTGCATGCTGGTTTCAAAATAACAAAACTTTGTGCACTTAATCTGCCTTTATAAGAAAAATTGTTTAAGAAAAAAAACTTCTGCTGTTAAGTGGAAGCAAGGGTTATTTCCTGCCAATCAAAACAAAGTGTTTTGCAGTTGAGGGAAAACAGGGTATTACTGAAATCACATCCTTACTTGCACTTCAAAAATCTTCCTTTTCAATCCAAAGTTATTTTCTGTTTAGAAGAAATCTGTGACCCAATGGAAGGGGAAACATCAAACTGTTTATTTTATGTATGATCTAAACCATCGTTGATTAAATGTTAATTTATCTTCCTTGCGTGTCCATTTTGTGGACAAAAAATTGAACTGGAAGAGATTAGTAACTTGTCCAAAGTTCTAACAGCACAACGGAGACTGAACCAGGATCTAAAAGCTGGTGCCAAACTGCAGACAAATCATTGATCTACAGCCAGTACTATCTCTGTTTACTCAACCACACATTCTAAAGGTTCTAAAGAAAGAAGCTGATGTATTGGACTGAAATTGATCTGCATTTTTTCAAATATAGAATACAAATGTTCTTTTGCTTTTAAAGATGGGCGATGGCAGAAGGTTATGGTGCTTGCTTAATAAATAAACCAGAGCTTATTCGAGATATGGTGAGACATGTACGGAATCAGATCGACAACCCTACGTTTTCAGTATCTATTAAAATAAGGTAGGTCTAACTTAAGTGCTGTTTGTGGTACATGGGAAAATACTTTTAATTTTTTTTAAAGAAACGTGTTAGTGTAATAGTTACACTATAATATATGTAATTCTGTTAATGTAATATTACACATTATAATAATTTCCTTACATGTAAAGACTGCTGAGATTTTTTGACCCCAGGTGGTGAAAGAATATCTGGGGCAAGTAATCCCAAGTTTAGATAGTAGACCCATCACAGCCTTTGACTACTTAACCAGATAACATACTGGATGCTAGAGTTTTCTTGCAATCCAAACAACATGAAAGTACAAGTTAAAAGGTCTAGGGTTCCATAAAAGAAAAGCGGTGCATAGTCTGTGTCATCACAAAGATTTACTTCGTGAGTTGTTGGAGGCCAGAGCCACAGTTGCTGTTGGCTGTAAAGTGAAGGGTAACAAAACTGGGAACTGGTCCCCACAGCTGCTGTAAGGAACACATCCTGCTTCCCTTTATCGCTTTCTAAACTTCTGTAAACTGTTGCTTTGCATTGCTTTGTACCACTTTGTCCTCTGTTTACCCACACTTCCCTTGTGACTTTTGCATATTTGTCAGTTAAGTTTCAACTCGGTTTGCAATCCTTCAGCAAAGGGGAACTAGTATGAATGGGATTTTTTTTTACCCACAAAATATGCAAAGTAATTATGTTTATTTTAGAATCTTTTGGGCACCCTGGCTCAATCTCTATAAAATTTACCATGTGTGTTTCAGAGATGTGATATAATTGGGAAACGCTAAATTAAATAGTGGTTTCAAGACATTAAACTCATATGTCTTTATTAAAAAAAAAAAACCTCTATCTTCCAACAGTAATATTTTCTTTATTTATACTGTTACACAAATCTGTGGTAACTCCTCCTTAGGGAGGTGGGCTTCTCATAGAGTTCAGGTAACTTACTATCTAATGTTTTCATTCCTTGAAATTTTAGGATTCATGAGGACTTAAAAAGAACCGTTGACCTGTGTCAAAAAGCTGAAGCAACTGGAGTTTCGTGGATTACAGTACACGGGAGAAGTGTAGAAGAAAGACATCAGCCTGTACATTATGATGCAATTAAAATAATTAAACAAAGCATGTCTATACCTATTGTGGCTAATGGAGACATTAAAACTTTAAAAGATGTTGAAAATGTTCATCACTTGACAGGAGCAGATGGTAAGATTAAATATACTCTATTTTCTAAGTAAACTTACAAATCAGATTTCAAAGTATTTATTTTGGCTGTAAGTAGGACATGATTTGAGTGCTTTTCACTCTTTGAGAAGACAAATGAAAAAGGATGTTTTAGATGCCTTATAAACAGAATCACTTGTAATCATCAGAGCACTAGAGCACTGTTATTCAAAGCCACAAATAATGATTTCCGAGGCAAATTACAAAAGCTCTGTGCTTAATTATGCTATCTCATCACTTAGTGGTGGAGTTCAGGGGGACCTTCAGATATTAATTCTGTCTCTTTATGGAGCTGATCATCTTTTAAAGAACTGTAAACTTCCACTTGGAAATCTCTACTTCCTGCACATGGGAGCAGACTTTTTTATAGTAAGAATATGGCGGAAAAAGGAAATATTGTTAAGCCAGATACTTAACAGTTAAGATGGTTAACTTCAAGGACACAGTGAGGCACTGCATTCTCAGCTGTGTATGTATTTACCTTGTCTTACACTTCAGTGGTAAAATTTTGGGGTAAAGGATTGCCCTGCAGTTTAGTCACGGTAGATTCCTGCAACTGTCTGTGGTTTCAAGACAATACGGAAACCCAGTATATGTTTTGAAGAGGTGATCTGTATCTACACACTTTGGATCTTACAGCTAGAGAATAACAGGACAGAGAACGGTAGCTAGTGGCATAAGGAAAAGTTCACGTGGCAGGTTTCTTTTTACTCTATTGGCGTTCAATAGCAATAGCAAAACATAGTTGAACCAAACTGCCATGTTGCTACAGTGACTTTTCCCCCAAACACAAAGCAGGAAGGAAATACATAACAGAAAAGAATGTTCTTATAGCCCAGCTGACCTTCTTGATTAACAGAAGTGTAAAGCATCATTTTTTTTTTCTGTCATGCACAATAGCGAAAGACATTTTTCATTTTTGATCATCATATTTTTTTAAGAGACTAAGTGTGACAGATTATATGTTGACAGTGCAGGAAAACAGAATCCCTTAATCGCAGAAAAATTACAACAGAACTTGTATGGGTTTATCTGACAATTTGGGATTCTAGTTGCAAATACACTGGCTTGTTCAGAAAGATTTACTGCAGGTCAAAAGCCCTGAGATTTATATAATTGAGACTTTGAGCTTTTACTGGAAGAAGGATTCTAGGTCAGTGAATCAGCTGAGTTGCACTAAAAAAGACTACATTTAGCATATTGCTACTCTTGTGTCTTTCCATCGTAATTTTATGTTAAAAAGACAGGCTTGTATGCGTGTAGCAAATAAAAACAAAATACCATTGAATTGCAGTTTAAGAAGTAGGGAAGAAAGGCTTCTGTGTCCTGTGTTTCGTTTCAAAATTTCTGGAAGGATACGTCATCAAATTGAATGTGTTGACGGGTGTTATAGGTACTCTGAGTTTGGATTATTAAATGGATTTCTCTGGCATAGCTATAATACTCATCCCTGTTGTCCTCCCATTACTTGTCTGTAAGCTTTGGGTGGTTGTCCTAAGGGGTGCTATGCAAAATCTACAGGAAGATTTAATGCAAATTTAAACTATAATGTAACTTAACTGCTTTAATTTCCAATTTGAAGGTGTAATGGTGGCTAGAGGACTTTTAGCAAATCCGGCTATGTTTGCAGGATACGAAGAGACACCTTTGAAGTGCATCCAGGACTGGGTTGACATTGCCCTTGAACATGGAACTCCTTTTACGTGTTTTCACCACCACTTAATGTACATGATGGAACGGATAACTTCAAAACAAGAAAAAAAAGTTTTTAATGTTTTATCAAGTACCTCAGCGGTACTAGATTATCTGAATGACCATTACGGTGTGTGATAACTGACAGTATTTAGTTCTATGTAAACTTGTATTTTGCAATTATCGATACATTGTTAAAGTTTTAACTGGGTTCCTACGTTTTAGTCGCATTCATATATTCGGTTATCAGCATTATTCTCATTGCATATTCACATATATATATCTCTGTAAGTATTTTCAACACAGCATAACATTATGATCAGGGTGATACTTTATATTTTTAGTATTTTTATGTCAGCATTTTTCACTCCAGAAAATATTCCAGATTCCACAAATGTGGAATTCTGTTTACAATGCACTACTACACAGAGGATTAATTATTGTAAGTCTCCAGTAATTTAATTTATTTTTTCACCAGTGTCATGGTTTAGCCCCAGTCAGCAACTAAGCCCCACACAGCCACTCACTCACCCTTCTCACCTGGTGCGATGGGGGAGAGAACCTGGAAAGCAAAAGTAAGAAAACCGGTGGGTTGAGATAAGAACAGTTTAATAATTGAAATAAAAATAATAATAATAAAAATTGTAATGAAAAGGAAAACAATGAGTGCGAGAGAGAGAGAGAGAGAGAGAGAAACAAAACCCAGGAAAAACAAGTGATGCAACCGCTCACCACCTGCCGACCGATGCCCAGCCAGTCCCTGAGCAGCGATCGCTGCCCCCCAGCCAACACCCCCACCCCAGTTTATATACTGAGCATGACGCCATGTGGTATGGAATAGCCCTTGGGACAGCTGTCCTGGCTGTGCCCCCTCCCAGCTTCTTGTGCACCTGGCAGAGCATGGGAAGCTGAAAAGACCTTGACTAGCATAAGCAGTACTTAGCAACAACTAAAACATCAGCGTGTTATCAACATTGTTCTCATACTAAATCCAAAATACAGCACTATGCCTGCTACTAGGAAGAAAATTAACTCTATCCCAGCCGAAACCAGGACAACCAGACAACTGCTTACAGCAATATGTTTGCAAAACTAGGGCCTTTCTTATGTGAAACCTCCTAAAATGAGGACTACTCATAAACAATACCAAG
The DNA here is from genome assembly GCF_030463565.1 of Pelecanus crispus. Lineage (NCBI taxonomy): Eukaryota > Metazoa > Chordata > Aves > Pelecaniformes > Pelecanidae > Pelecanus > Pelecanus crispus. The sequence continues at coordinate 16,683,745 of NC_134643.1, forward strand.
AATTTCAGACCAAAAGAACAGAAAGGGAACAACTGTAGAAGTTTTTGCTTTAACTGACACAGGCTGTACTTTTAAATCTGAGTAGATTTTTCGAGCTTAAAGATTGTGAGGCCTTGAAGCCCAGCATAGTATCCTCTTTTAAATTAGATGTTCCTTTTGCAGACTAAAACTTCGTAAACTTACAACTCAGAAAAATTCCACACTTCATATAGTCAAAGAAACCTGGAATAGATAAATGATGACAGAAAGAAGGAGAGAGTAAAATGAAGAGATAAACTAAGTACAAGCTTAGCTTAATCTAAAATAAAAGACTTGAAAGTTCAGTGTAACTAAATTCAGTTTTGTTTATCTACTGTATAAAAGATTAAATCCCCATCATCTAGCAAAACAGAACTTTATAGGTCAAAGAAAAGCTGACAGATTCTCTCAGTGGGGCTCCTGCAGTCCTTTCTGCCTGTTGGCATGTTGCTTACCAAAGCATGACAGCCACTTGGCTTTGAATCTTTGTACAGGAGGGAAATAGTGAAAATTAGAACAAGATAGTAACATTACACACCAGCTGCATTTGTTCTGCAAGGGAAATTTCACAAATCTCTGTTATTTGTAATCAAATAATTTGTTTTCTTTATATGTTTACACATTCATTCATACCAGAAATTGCTTAGTTTTCTGACTCTGATACTTCTATGAATATGCAAGTGAGCAGTTCTAATTTTTTTAAATAAATTACTTGGGTTTGTATACAATTGTAGGGGTTTTTTAATTACACTATAAACTGTGACAACCTGCTGGAGGGGATGTTTCTTTTGATGCCACTCCCCAAATCTTTTAATCGTTTCTATATCTAAATTCTCACAGTTCTTTTAATGCAATGGCATAAAAGATATGATCATTTTTCGTAGCGGATATGTTCCAATTTAGGCATACAAACAAAAGTTTGAAAGGCACGACCGTCAAGTCTAGTTCATTATTTAAGACAGCAAAGTTACGTAACTCTTCTGAAACAGTCACCTTCCTGATTTGTTAACAAATGGAAAACTACAGACACGCTTTGCTATCCTAGGTGAATTGAGACAATCTCTACAACCTTTTTCGGTGCAATAGGGTCTCCATTCCTTCAGACAACTATTTTTTTCACTCTGCTCGATTGTAATGTTTTCTTGACATAGGATGAGCACAATTATGTATAACATTCCAGGTAAAACCCCAGCAGTGTCTTCTGCAGTTAATACTTCTCTTTCTAATGCCTCACTTTTCCTCAACTAATATTCATCGTGTAATTTATGAGCTCCTAGTTTTACAGCAGAAGTTCTTATTTCCCAGCTGCATGACATTTTATTTCGTACTGCTGAATTTCCAGTCTCAAGCTCATCCAACTATAGTGCAATACTCAGTTCTGCTCAGTTCTGAAAATGCCTCCAGCCTTCTGCATCAAAATTGAAAAGTAAACGTATACAACTGAATTGTAGAAGAAAGGGATTCTTGAAAGTATTAACCAAGCCCTGTGTTAGCATTTTCTTGAGATTTTTATGATTTGGCAAGCAAATATTTGCTGTGAACTGTCCCATTAGCCACAAAGAGCAGAGAAGAAAAAGTTATTTATTATAATCAAATAACACAAATGCAAGGCGCCTTTTTTTTTTTTTTGGTAATAGCGGGGAAACTGCATTTTAGAGGACTTGAAATACCTTGACCTATTTAGGAACTGAATACTTAATGATTTTGAAGGCAGCAGTTGTTATGCCTGTGTGAGATCATAGAGATTTCTGCCTGAAGTACAAGACCTAGGTTGCTGTTAATATCATTAGTAATTAAGGAGTGCTTGATCTGGCCAATTATGCATCATAAAAGTCAACAGATGTTTATCATCCCTTTTTGAGGGTGAATGAATTGTATGCCTTCTTCCCTTGTGAATTTTGTATGCATCTGAACACACTTCACTGTGTTGACATAGAATAAACTGCAAAATTGGAGTCTTAAAGCCATACTCTGAACAGCCATAATGTTCAAATATACAGAAATTGCTAAAGATGGGAGTTAGTTATTTAACTTCTGGTGGTGTTTTAGAATATGGTCATATTTCTCATTATAAGCTATTTGAATATGGAATTCTTATCTCCAGTTTAAAGCCACTAGATATATTCCTTTCCTGTGTATGTTACTTGTAACATCATCAGGTACTCGGTCTTTCTATTTTCTGATTTTCAAATTTTTAAAAGTTATTCTGCAAGTAACATAACATACAAAACTTTGTTTCCTATTTTAGGTCCTCTGCCTCCCGTAACTGATCCAGCTCCTTATGTTAAGCCACCCTGCACAACAATGCCATATTTTCATAATTACCTGTACTTTCTGGCAACTTCTACCCTGCTGCAGTAACCCCAGCTCCCTCACACAGCCAGTACAATCCCATTTTCTCTGTTCCCTACTGTGAAGTTGTTTCTTAGGTCTCTTCTCTGTCTTTGGTTGATGGTTGGGCAAATGCAGTGTGTGATGATGAGACAGCTGTCATACAAGCCAAACTAGAATGGAACAAGTTGGAACTTTGTCTTCACCTTTCAGCAGAGAATTAGTCAGATTTCTGTCTTCTGACCAGCTGCTCATACACAGGCATTTCATATTTCCACTTCTGAATGCTTTGTCACCTTACTGGTAAGAGGGGAAGGTATTTCTTTTAACTATAATGTTTTACAGTTTGTGAGCTTTTTTCCTAAAGCAGCCGGCCATTATATATATTATATGGTGTCATATTTATCACACTGAGGTTCACTGTAAGATAGGCAGCCTTAGATCAACAACCCAGACTTCTACAACCTCAGTTCGAAGAATACCTTCCAGGAGTGGCAGAGTGCACTCAACGGGAGAGGGGAAGTCTCACAGCTGTTTGCAGGAGGCTTCTCTCTGTCCTGGCATCTCATTCCAGGTTGGAGGGGAACACGCAGCAGCTGCAGTGGAAGTGCACAGCAGTCGGTACAGAGTGAGTCTTCCTGAGATCTTACGAAGCCCCTGAAGCGAAAAAGCAGACTCGGAGTCTCTGGCAGCGGGGATGTGCAATTACAGTCCTATCAGTCTGAGGCTAGGCTACTGGGAGGGCAGCTTACATTGCTAGTAAGAGGTGAGTAAACAGCTCAGAAATGGAGACTGCTCTGGAATTAAAGGAGAGAAAGGCTTTAATAACATTTTAACAGCTTCAATAAAGAATAATGGCTGTAGGCCAACAGCTAAAATGTAATAACCAGGACACACTAAGAGGTTATGTTTTGTCTTTGCTTCTGATTAAATATGTTTACGAAAACATGTTAGAAATACTTCTTAAAACCCAGGCTGTTTCCACTGTGTAGATTGGATCGAAATGGCTGGTTGTATCTCTCTCCAATATTTGTTATGCATAAACAATTATTTGGGATGTAACCTTTCATCCAGACATTGCTTGGCAGCAGCTAGGAAAATGTTAACACGCTGGCTCCATCCCCAGGCCACAGACCTGGTAAATTTTAAGTACAAACAATTTCAGACTGTGCAGCTGCAAACAACTCTGCTCAAAACTGTTTATGCAAGAACTTCCTACCCCATTTCACTGCCGGTGGATTAGAGCAACAAAGAACTACTATTTACAGCATTTATTTTGATGGAAATTAATTGGGACAGAATTCCCAAAAGCAGGTAGCTGTGGCGGTGGTGATGCCCAGCTAGACAAGGTAACCTCTTCCACCAGCAGCACCTCAGGATCTGTTAGGGCTGCAGGCAAGTCAGTAAGCTGCTGAGCCGGCCCTGGCCTGAGCTAACTGAACAGGGGGCGGAAAACTCCTGGATTTGACATGTGAAATTGCTGAACATGACACGCAACAGTGTGAGAAGCTGCAGATAGCACTGGGATGGATGGATGGATTTCACCGGTGGTTAAGGGGGAGTTACGTGCAAAACAACTGAACTACTCGTAACTGGAGAGTAGTTTTGAGGGTCCTTTAAGAACTAGAAACTTGCAGGGCCAAGAGTGCCCGATAACCGTATATCAGTACCTCAGTAACACTACGTAACGCCAAGACTGCCCAAGTGATGGTATCAGAAATACTGGATGCGGGTACAGGTACAGTGAAACTAGGAAGAACCGGGAAAAGTGATTAGGGGAGGGTTATGCAGGGACAAAGAAGGGGAGTCACAAGGGTGACAAAAGAGATGGTCCAGAAATGGGAAAATAGGTACCAACATATGGAAATAATGTGCTCGGAGCTTCGCTATGCTTATAAAAAGCACTGCACAGGACAGTAGGCTAGAACAGGATTTTCTGAAGGAATATTGTTTTATTCATGAGGTCCGAACAGGCCTGTTTGACAGCATTTGAGACTGTTGTTGGGTTGTTATTTGTGGTGTCTTTATGAATACTGGGCCTATTTTCCTTGAGAACACAGATTTGCAGGATCTTAATACATTAAGGTAGTGTAATGCATGGGGGGGGTGGGGGGGTGTGGACGAACTGACAGAGTATTTTAATTGAGCTTCAGAAGCTAATGAGTGTGCTAGAGAGCAGAGTTGAAGTCCCCGATCGAATAAGCTCGAGTCGTGGAGCAGTGGGACGACCACAGCAAGATCCCGCAGCAAAATGTTTACGACCATTCCCTAAACGCGAAAAAGATACTAATTTTAACCTTTCTCAACGTGTAGACGCTGCATTTTCGAAGAGAGCTGTGGTCCCTTAGTAAATTCACGCCTACCGTCGGGCTCGGCTCTGCAGCCGCGCCTCACAGACCCCGCCGCAGCGTCTCCCCCCGGGCCCTCAGCCCGGGAAGCCGGGGCGGTAGCCAAGGGGGCGGGGGAGGGCAGCGGGGAGCCTCCAGCTCCGCCGGGGCCGGCCCAGAGGGACCCCCCGCCTCGCCTCCCCTCCCCTCCCCTCGGGCTGCCCGCACCTTTCCCACTGGGCCGCCTCCGCACCGCCCCCGGGCCGCCGCTCCCGCCCTGCCCCCGCGGCCGTCGCGCCGCTCGCCCCGGCGCGGCCCAGGCCACCTCCTCCGAGCGGGGCGGAGGCCGCCCCGCCGCCGCCCCTCAGCGCCCGCGGCGAGGACCGGCTCGCCCGCTCGCTGCCAGCCCCGTCCCGCTCGGCCGGGCGAGGCCCCGCTCCCCGCCCCTTCGAGAGCGGCTCGTCGCCATCAGGTTCAGCCGAGCGCCGGGGAGGTTGCGAAGGCCGAGAGGCCGTGAGGGAGGGCCCGGGCCGGGCCCAGGCTCTCCCGGGCTGTGCAGGGGGCAGCGGGGCGGCGGGCAGCGCTGAGGGGCGGGAGGCGGCGCGGCGGGAGGGAGCCGTCGGCCTGCGGTCCCCTGACGGGGGGCCGCCGCCGGGGGGCCCGGCCCTGCCCGCCCAGCCGGGCTCAGCGGCGGCGGTGAGGGTGCCAGTCCCCAACCCCGCGCCGGCGGCCGGGCTCTGCCCCAGGGGCTGTTTCGGGAGGGGCAGTCAGTACAGCGGGATGCCACCCCCCCGCGCTGCGGTGAAATTCGTTCGAAATACTTCCCGGCCCAGCTCCGCGGCCCAGCGCCGGGCAGCCTGGGCCCGGCGGGGGCTGCCGTGGCCGCGGTGCCGGCGGCCGGGCTGCCGCGGGCCCGCCTGAGCCGCGCCTTCCTCCGCAGGCCTGCCGGGACGATGACTTTCCAGTGGACGGCGGTTGCCGCCTTTCTGTACGGTGAGATAGGAGCCATTCTGGTGCTCTGCCTGCCCTTCGTTTCTCCGCTGAGGTAGGACTTCAGCGTGCCGGACAACCCGGCTCGGTCCCCTCACTGATGTGGGTTTATTTGACATTTCTGTTGTTACAAACACCGAGTTCTGCTGCATTTTAAACTAGCAGTGAACTAAGCCGAAGGAATGCTGTTCGGGGCTTGAGCGTCAGGATTTTCAAGAGTCATAATCCTTTTTTAAGGAGCAGTATGTTTGCTTTACGCTGCTGGTTCATCCAAGCAGCGCTCGGGGTTCCCAGGGTGAGCCCCGTCTGCTTTGCTTCAGCAGGTGGGATGTCGGCTCCCGGCCTTCTCTCACGGGCTTTGGAGCAGCCAGCATACAGGAGGGCATCTGGCTTCCCTCGCTGTGAGCTCACAAAGAAGTGAGAGGGCTGCGCGGCCTTTTCAGGAGTTGTTTGTCAAGTTTGTGAGGAGCGGCTTTACAGCCTTTTGGTGTGCAGTAGGCGTTGTGGGTGCCGAACGGATGAGAGACATCCGATAGTCAAAGCTAACCGCATGCACCACGTATAAGGACTGTAAGAAATTTGTGATCACTTATTTTAAAAAATGTAGACCTCAGCTTGATGCAAAAGGTTTGGTACTACTGAAATAAAGGCCTCTATAAACTTATATGTAGATTAACAAAATAACACTTCTGGAACACAACACAAACATTAAGAAAAATAAGTCATTCTTGTAAAATAAATGCCCCTAGTAAGGGAAAGAAACAAAATGTGTTAATTACTCTTACTGTATGCAAAGGCCTGGCTTAGAACTTTATCTTAAGATTGTTTCCTGTAAGCAGCTCTTCAAATTTGGTAATGCTATTTTTATTTCTTTATAAGAAATAAAGAAAGCTAGCTTCTGTACAAGAAGCAAGAGAAACAGAGTTATGACTTCTTTCCAGAATATCAGTAATGCTAAAAAAACCAAAACAATCCCCTGAAAAAAAACCAAGTAGGATAAAACCTTAAAGCTTTAAAAAAAAAAAAAAAAAGCCACTCTGTGTTTTACATGTTTGTTTTCTGCATCTTTATATATATTTAGAATGAAGAATGCAGCTTTTACTGTAATATGTTAAGGAACAAAACCTAAAACAAAACCCTGCAGTGTGGAGAGTCTGAATTTAATTATGTAAACCTGTGGGAGAGTCTTCAAAATGGTTGGATCGCTCACAGCTGATATCAATGATTAGTCATGTTTCCTCAACTTCAGAAGTTGACACTATTCTAAAGTCTAATTTAACCTTTGATTTTCACAAGCTGGCTTGCAAGGAGTTCAGCATTTCAATATAGATTATTGAGTTCTCATATTTTCTGTTGTTTTCTAATCAAAAGTGCAACTGTATGAAAGAAGGGAGAAGTAGTATGTGAGTTGTAATCATCCAATTATTAATGGCTTAGGTGAGGACACTAGCTACAAGAATTTCTGCAGGCTGATGACACATGCACAGTACATTGGGAGTATTGAAATAGGTTTCAGTTACGACATAAGTAGGGCTTGAATCCGGTCTTTGCAGCTGAAAAGGAAATTCATAACCTGCAGTATTACCAAAATTTATGCAGACATTAAACACAGTGCTTTTAATTATATACAAAGGGTAGATTTTTGCCCTTGGTTTGTAGCATTCAGCTGTTCCTTTGAACAGTGGTTTCTGAAAGAGTGAAATAGTTTTACCCTTTATGTGACATGTTCAGTTATCTTGTTAACAAAACTGTTGCAGGAGTCTTGTGGGGTTAAAGATTAGATTTAGTTGCTGTGACAGTACCAGTTGTTCTGCCTTGCGCATCTTGGTGGCCTTGGGAGCTGGCTCTGTCAGAGCGGTAAAAGACAGACGTGAAAGCTGTTATTTAAAGTTTTTATTTACTTGCTTGTCAGTCTTCAGACAGATTGTTTGCCTTTCTTGTGCCTGTACATTTTCTGGATAATGAACTGCTTTTCAAATTTGCTAACAAGCTTTTAAGTTCCTGGGGAATAAGTAAATTGACAATATAAAAATGCAAGTACGCAAAAAGACAGAACTGTACTGCCAAGTCTGGTACATCTATAGTGGTGGCCAGTATTATAATTTGGAAGGATTATATTTATGTGACTTCTGTCACCAAAAGGAAACGCAGCATTAATAAATGTGAATGTCAGTACTTGCTGAGGAAAAATAAGCAGGAAAATATAAATAGAAAAACTTTGCAGTAAAGAGACCTTACTTTTAGCCTGAATATAACTTGGCAGTGTAGTTGGTCTAAGGTCATACCTCAGAGAATCACTTCTTAAGAGGAGATCAATATGAAACTTGGAGAATTGCATGTTTAAAGAGTTAGCAAGTTAGCTTGGTTTGAGTTGTGGCTTGGTTTAATTAAAGTAAGCTTTTTGGTTGATACAGATTATGGCTATCTGCTATAAAGAATTCAGATTATACTAAAAGATTTAAATGAGGTTTTTGCACATACAGTGCTAAAATATTTTCATTCTTGCTGGTGCAGAACCAGAAGGAACCGTTGGAAATGATGCTACAGTCTAATTTAAATTAGATTCATAGTAGGTTGGAAACGGCTTTGTTAAAGGACAAATGTTAATGGTCTCTGGAAAATATAAATACTCTTAACAAAAGTTGGAAATTTTACCTGATATAATCAGATGGTGACTAGCATGCCTATGTTACATCCCTAATGGCATAACTGGTATTACTTCATTTTTGCAGTAGCGCTGATTCTGACCGGCAGCAAAGGACAAGTAGCACATCAGATGTTCTTCATTTGTGTTGCAAGTGTGAATTCTTGCGGAGCTTTCCATGCAGTAATATTGAATAGGCAATTGATTGTTTAAACAAACAAACAAAAAAAATGGTCTTCACCACCATTGAGCCTCTGAAGTTGCTTCCTTAGCCAACGAATTTACGCTCTTGAAAGAGGTTTTAACACTTGACAAAATATGAATGAGAGACTTGTCCTTCTGTTGTCGTTTGCAAGTTAGAATGTAGTAACAATCCTTGTACTTTATAATTCTGCAGATTCATCAATGTAAAAGATAAGCCTTCTGAATAAGGATGACAGAGACGATCTTAATTTGTGGAGGGTTTTTATTTTATTTGGCAACAAGGTGTGTAAGTGGGTAGAAATAAAACTGATGGAAATGGGCTAGATGACCTCTAAAGGTCCCTTCCAACCCAAAGCATTCTATGATTCTGTAAATGGGTTTTACAGCTTTTACCCCATGCTTGAGTTTACTGTAGTCAGGACCAAACACAAAGTAATGCCAGCCAAAGTAAAAGCTAAAATAAAACATACCTGGAGAGTACCTGCTATCATGTGAGAAGTTTTCAAGTTGAACCAACTGTCTTTGCCTGTGTTGACAAGAAACAAAAAAGAGACGAGCAGGTTGGATTGTTGGAAAAATTATATATACCTAAATTATATTGCAATTAAAGCAGCTGTTTAGAGACCTTACATAAGTCTCATATTAATAACAAGGCTCTCTTCTGTGAGGTTATTATGCTCTTCTTTTAGTATTTAATTATTTTTTGAATAACATAATGCTATTTTACAGATGGCAGAAGATTTTTATGATTCCTCTATGGAGCAAAATGGCAGTTTTTTGGAACAAGATGTTCCTTACAATAATAGTTTTACTGATCGTCTTGTTTCTTGGTAAGTGTTAAATAATTTCTTAACAAATGGGGAAAGAAAAAAAAAACGTGATATATGGAGTTCATGGTATATGGAGTAGATTAATTGAAAGGATTCAAGACTGATGTAAATCTGCTAATTTGTTTAAAAGCTCTACGATAGAATGGAAGAGGAGAGAGCTTATACTGCATCTCTGTTAGGAATCCAAATGCAACAGTAATATGGTAGTGAATGAGGAGGAAAAATGGAGCTTGGTCTAAGCTGCTGCTTGGTTTCACTTTCTCACACAAGTAAATGAACTTGAGATGTTTGATACCAGAATTTGGCTGAGCTGCTCAATATGCAGTAGATGGCACTCTTTCTCTTGGCTGCTGTTGAAATAGAAGACCAGAAGAATATATCAAAGCACTGGGCTATTTGAGTACTTTTGCTCAGCACAGATACAAAACAGCTGTTGGCTGCATTTGTTATTAGTAGATCCTAAGGTCTGTCAAGTAGGAGTAAAGCTTTAGTGAAACTGGAGCTTGAATGACAACCATATGCCTGACTGATTTAACTTAATGTCTGTCCTGACTGCTTTGTGTGGTTTGTGTGCTAAGTATCTCCTGTATTTCATGATGGAAATAGTTCTCCTGTGTTTCAGTGATAGAAGTAGTTCTCCTCTGTAGATAGGAGAAATGTTTCAAGTGCCTTACAATGAAAATGCTATTTAATTCCAAGCTACTTAAAATACAAAGAAAAAATACGTGGTTTTATTGTCTGCTGAGAGAAACATACGGATGCGCTACATATATAACAAAGTCAGACTAGACAGCAATACTATATTCCTAATATTAAAAAAACACTGGACATGCAAATAAACTTTTTTTTTATTTTAGATGATCTTTAGTGTTATCTTTAGAAGTAGATCCTTCAGTAAATGGCTTAAGATTGAGAACTGATGGATTTAATTTACTCTCCTTGAAAACTGAGGGATTTAATTTACTCTCCTTGAAAGCCAATTTAAAACTTTGACCAAAGTTTGTTTCTGAGTTGGTGATGATTATTGATTTTGTGGAAAGATAAATGTGGGCTAAAGTAAAGCAGTGGTGAGATGCTTGCCCCACAGCATAAGGTGATAGGTTAATGCAGGGCTAGAATCTTCCAATAACACAGGGATATGGACTTTTGTTTGGTCTTAGTCTTGGTTCCATTGTTTGAAGTTTCACTTCAAATCTTTTTTTTTTCCTTCCCCCCCCCCCCAATAACTTACGAACATAAAAGAGACAGTCATAAGTGATGTTACTCACGTGCTTTTCTGTGGAGTTCATTTTGTCTGCTTGGAGAAATGCAGCAGCAATTTAATAACACATGGCCAAAATAATCTGCAAGAACTGATGACATGTCATGAAATGTGTATTTTTGTTGAAGTGCAGGAGGAGATTTTAGGTGCTCTGTTGGCCTGAAGTATGTATGATGATCTTAAGTTTACAGATTGTAATATGAACTCTTAACTGGGTTAGCTTTTGGTTTTATGTAGACCTAAGTCCTAGTTAATTATTTTGTCCTTTGAAAAGTGTTGGCAGTGTATTGGCCCTTCTGCAGAACTATCAGGAGTATATGATGGATCAAAGGAAGCTGAAAGATGGATGAAAGGCAGATGAAAGAAAGCTGAGATACAGCTTACCCCCTCTGTTCTGTCTATGTTCAACACTGCGTTAGTACAGTATTGCTGTTTTGATGGATGTTACAGAAATAATTTTTTCCTTCTCCGATTCAAACATAAAGTGGACGCTTCTGTCATTACTAAACCACATGCTTATCTAACAAATTCCATATAAGGCAAATACTTCAGAAAACATATCTTCTTTTTCCTTCCTCTTTCTGTTTTCTCATTGTTTGTCCACTGGCTGGATTATAATTCAGTTGTCAGCAGTGACATTTTGACACTGTCTGTAGGGTCTCTGGTAACATTTGTAGAATGTGTTGCTTTGGCCTGGTCCCTGGTGGCTGGCCGCCAGCATTGGAAATGACTTGTCAAGCACTTTTTGGGCAATGGTTTGTCGTATCTCTGGAAATACATTATATCACTTCAATGATTTATCAAGACCTATTTTTAAAATGTATGGATAACATAAGTGATGTCACTATTTGTCCTGTGCCTGTTTGCTGAGCAGAAAGTCCAAATACATATTTACAGTACTGTGTCTGGTTTATCATACATGCGTACCCACAGATGTGAATAAGAACAAACTGTTTTTGTTTGCAGATGCTGTTAGAGAAGTTAGGAAGTACTCAGCTGTTCATGTGAATGAGAAGGCTGCAAATGTCAATACCAATGCCTTTGATCATATTCAGATGAAACTCTTCCGATCGCAAAGAAACCTCTATCTCTCAGGTTTTTCCTTATTTCTTTGGCTGTAAGTATAACATATTTCTAATTTCTACATAGCCTGTTTCTTACAGGAACTATCACACAAAGTAATGCAACTATAAAAAAAAGGTTGGAAGGCCAATTTCAAGAGACTACAGAATTGTGAGCAGATTGGCTATGAGGCAAGTAAGACCAGGGAAAATAATATCTTACAAATGTTTGAAGATTGGAAGGATCTGTGAGCAACACATGGAAAGAAACATTTTGAATGTTTGAGAAAACATGTATTTTGCAGAGAAGTTTCTTCAGGGAATACTCATTTCCTTCCTTAAACTTATGCCCTATGTTTTGTTTGTTTTGAACACGGAAAACTGGAATTAAAAAACCTCAAAAACTAAAGTACTGTTAAAATAATCTTACTATGTTGCAAGAAGGTATTAGTGCATCCTGCTGCGTTAAGAAGCAAAGCTTGAGTCTAACTTGAACCACTTCATCTAAAGCTTGAAGTTAGGAACTGTAGGATAATGTTCCAGCTTCCAAGGAGACTTTCAGATATTATTTCAGATCAAGCACTTTGTGGCAACTGGCCTACTATGATATTATGATCTTAAGTGCAGTATCCCTTTCAGGATGTTTAAGCACAGCTAATAAAACAGGGTAACGGAAAGGACAGTTCTGTACTGCTCAGCTGTAGCAGTCAACTACCTGTGAATCTTCACAGTAGCCACAACAACCTGCAGATCTTAGTTGGGCAAGGAGCACATGAACTAATTGGACACAGATAATGTAAATGAATGGAAACACGTGTTGGTCAGACGATTTTCTACTTGTACATTTTTATGGTGACACTGGGCAAAGAATGCTGGCCCTCTTCTGAATTCCTTTGGTGAGCTGCCTGACATTGCCTAGATACGCAAGAGGAACACAGAACGAGGAAATGCCTGGAGTCCAGGACTTCTGACAGACTTCTTTCCCTTGGAGTGATGTATGGCCATTTGAGCGGGTCATTGAGGAGCATTGTACATAAAGAAGTGTCAAGGAAGAATTCATACAAAACTTGAGCCGGAAAGCTTTGGAAAAAAACAAAGGTGGCTGTAGCCTTGCCACAGTAGTGATAGGAATGCATCATGTTCTTTGTCTTCCTTCAGAAAGGTTAAGTAAATACGCACAAATATGTTTGTGATCTCTGCTCCAAGAGAGGAATAGCTGGATTGTGTCCTACACTAGAGTTGGAAGCTGGTCCCCCAGGATCCTCCTCCCACTTGGCTTTCAGGGAAGAAAACTTGTCAGGTGGCCCTAATAGATTTTATTGTGGGTAAAAGTTGTGCTTTTGAAGAGGTCCGCTTAAGGCCTTTTTTTGGGCTGCTGGCCTTTCACCAAGATTTAGAAGAAATAAATGCGCCTACAGTAGTGGCTAGATCAGAGGACTTTTCCTAGTAGAACTATGTTGCTTATCCATTAAACAGGCATAATGTCTGTCAGAGAAGGGGGAAAAAGTGTTCCTTGGGTTGCCTTATCCTATACTGCTACTACCATCACCCAGCCAAGTTAAGACTACATGTAGGTGTGAATGGGTACCTGGATTGGGTACTTTGGGGGGGGGGGGGAAAGGGCCCGTTGCTCAGTTGGGCAGGGGAGCAAATGACAGAGGATAAGAGGTAAGATCTGCTGTTTGGCCTCCCAATTCTCTGGGCCTTCTAGGAGTCGGTGTGGAGTGTAACATTACCCATAGCAGCAGAAGACACAGCTAGGGAGTGCTTAAGCAGATTGGGCATATACAAGTCTGTGACATCCTAGGATGGGATGCATCCTTGCATGCAGAGGAACTTGGCCAATGTCATTGCAAGGCCGTGCTCTGTCATCTTTGAAAGATCATGGTGATCAGGGGAGGATTCTGGTGACTGCAAAAAGGCAAACATTGCACCTGTCTTCAAGAGGACAAAAAGCAGGATGTAGGGAACTAGAGGTTAATCACCCTCACCTCCCTGGAAAGGTTATGGAGCAAATCTTTCTCAAAGCAGTTTCCAGGGACATGAAGGATACAATGACTTGGAACAGCCAGCACGGATTTACTGAGGAGAGGTCATGCCTGATCATCCCTGTTGCTTTCTGCAATGAGATGACTGGCTGTGTGGATAAAGGGCAGAGCAGTGGATGTTGTGTGCCTTTAGCAAGGCCTTTGACATAGTCTCTTGTGGTATCCTGATAGCCTAACTGTGGAGGGATATGGGCTGGAGAAGTGGAGAAAAATGTGGGTGGAAAATTCCCTGGGCCTTCGGGCTCAAAGGATGATCGTAACACAAATTCCAGCTAGTGCCCCTCAGGGTTTGTTACTGGGCTCAATATTGTTTAATGTCCTTATTAACAACATGGATGGTGGGATTGAATGTGCTCTCAGCAGGTTTGCAGGCTACCAAATCAGAGAGCTAGACAGGTTGGAGAAATGTGCTGCCAGAAATCTCATGAAGTTCAACAAACGCAAATGCAAAGTCTGTCATCTTATAGGATAACCGCATACATCATCCAGACTGGGGACTGACTGGCTGGCTGGCTGGGTAGAAAGCAGTTTTGGAGAAAATGACCTGGGGGGTCCTTGTAGAGAGCCAGTCAAGTATTGAACTGTAATAGCAAGGGTGTAGCCAGTGAGTCAAGAGAAGCGGTTATTCCCCTCTGTCTGGCACGCGGTACTGCAGCTGCAGGACTGTGTCCAGTTTTGACTCCCCAAAATACAGGAGTACTGCAGTGGAGTACCAAGAAGGTCAGGGGCTCAGACACGTGAACTATGAGGAGAGGATGAGGGAGCTTGGCTTCAACCAGAAAAAGACATTGAAGGGGAGATGCTATTGCTTCCCACAGCTATCTAGTGGTAGGATGTAGAGAAGATGGAGCCTGCTCTTCTCAGTGGATCCATACAGGAATGACAAGAGGCAACAGGCCAGGAACCTGAGAAATTCTGACTTTTCATAAAAAGTACTTTTTCCACTATCAAGAGCGGTCAAACGCTGGAACAAGGACCCTGAAAGGTGGTAGAATCTCCATCATTGGAGACGGTGGGAACTCAACGGGACAAGCCTCTGAGCAGTCTGCTCTACCTGTCCCTGCTTTGGGCAGGATGACCTTGGGAAGCCACGTTCAATCTGTGATTCTGTTTTAGTAATGATGTTTTACTGACTCCTGACTGCTGCATCTGTAAATTAATAAGCAATAGTAAAACATGCTAACCCTTGGAAAAGTTGTGACATGGGGACCTTAAGTTTTTTTATTAAAACCAAAAAAAGTGAAAAAATGAGCTTCCAATGAAAAAGCAGGGAACAGGGCTTGCCTTTAAAGCCAAAAGGTCTATTAATATGCTTTCAGTTATGAAAAAGACAATTACTTGGATTTTCAAATTTCTTTTGAAGAGGTACTTATATTACAGGAATTAATTTAATTCAGTGTTGCTTTGGCCTTTCCTTGATTCAGCAACATACTGCTTTGAAAGACTCCAAGAGGAATAATGGAAGTAGTGATGCAAGGAGGCAATCACTAGATCAAATCAAGGGAGTTATTTGCAAAGCTTAGATTTGAGGTGCCATATGAGTGCTAACATTCATGCATGTTCTGATTTATACAGTATTGACAGAGTACTTTGAAGATTAATATGCTCACATTGCTAGTTTTATTCTTTTATTCTTTATTCTAAAGGCCTTTTATAAAGTCGTGTTGGGGTTTTTTTTGGATTGTACTCGTTACCGTAACATGCTGCTTGGGTCATGTATTCAGAGATCCATCTTACTTAACACACTAGGTCATGTGTCAGCCTTTAAGCAAACAGATCTCTGACCCCTTAAAGGCTGGTGTTTTGGGTTTTTGGGAGGAGGGAGGTTCTGCATCAGGTGAAAATCAGATTTTTGATGGATGAAAATCTTTTCAGTCTCTTATTTTACTATTATTTGTCATCGATCAGCCTGGGTGTTTCCCTTCAGACGCTTTAACTGTCTTCTTGTGGTTTTGTTTTCACATCTAATGCAGAGAGAGAAAAGGGGTTATTTTGGGGTTGTGGTTTTGTTTTTTTCTTTTTAATTTCTAGTGTGAATTACTGTGCTGTTCACTGTGTTTCTTCACCAGTGTATTGAGACGTACTATTACCCTTCTTACTCAGTTGGCAAAAGGGATGGCATCTCATGCAGCTCTGGAAACGCAAGTAAATGATGCTACTGAAGCAGCCAAAAAATACATGGCTGAGAATGAAAGGCTGCAGGAGGTATCTTTGAATTTTTTTAGTTATTTTCTTATACAGCAAGTAGTTAGTACAAAATACTCTGGGGATGGTTTGCTACTGAATAATGTTTGTTCATTTTTTTTCTTCTGGTGGAAAAAGGAAGAACAATATTAATAAAAATATGTAATTCAGAATACTGAATACAAATTTCAGTAGCATTTTATTAACAAAGGAAACTAAAGTAATCCAGATAAATGAAGTTCTGTCTTTCCAGTACAAATTTCATCAACATAGTAGTATATTCTTAAATTATCTCTTTGACTTTAATCATAGCAGAGGGAGACACTAATTTTATTCTTTTTATCCTAAACAGTTGGCTGTTTTAAGTCAGGGCTATAGCAGTCCAGTACAGAAAAGCCTACAATATAGCTGTGCTCGTGCTGGCTGTTTCTTCTAAATAGGATTTACTCCAGTCCTGAAATGTCTTTTCTAACTTGTAAAATTGGTCTTTTGTATTTATTGTATTTTGTATTCTTACATCTGTTTCTATGGTGTGTCAATTTCCTAATAACTTCCTTTTGCAGTAAGGCACTGCCATAGTATTAATGAGGATATTACCCAAAATGTCTTACTTAAAAAGAACCACCAATGGACCAAAGATACGTTATGTTTATGAGAAGAATGGAAAAAATTAAGCTATCATTTGTCTGTTGTGGTTCAATATCCAGTTGTATGCAGGAAGGGAAGTCAGCAAAGGTAATAAAGATAAATGTATGAAATCTTTTCTCCTAATTGGTTAGTTTGACTTCTGTTGGAAGGGATTGAACCATAAGCTAGAGTGCAGATATCCAGCATATGAAGACTTTTACAGCATTCTTCAGTCTGGCATGCTGTCAAAACAAAATCCACTGCAAGTGTGTACAGGTTTCCTTCCAGTTTGTCTGGAGCAGTGTCTATGGTTACCAGCACTGTAATTTTTTTGTAATAAACAAAGTAAATAAATAATTTTTTTAATAAATAAATAAAATAAAGTAATAAATAAATAAATAAAGACCAAGAGAACAGACTCTGGACAAAAAGTACTAGGAGGGATGCAAAAAAATCCGATTGTTTGAGAGGTGTCATAAAACAAGGATCACTAGAGTGTGTGTTAGGTACCTCCCAAGTATGAAATGATTCCAAAATTTTTGGGATTTGGTATTTTGTCAAAATGATCCAGACTTCCAGACTCCCTCCCTCAGCCATGGAATGTGACTCTTCACTGCATACTGTTGGGATTTGGCTAAAAGTCCTCTTTTTGTTCTGCTTTCACATTCTCTTAGCAACACATTCTCTTAGCTGCTTGTGATAGCCAGAAACTGGAAGCTGTATTCCTGTCTGTTTCTATTTGTGTGTTTGCACAGTTTGCAAAAACAGTGATAGCCACAAGTACAGCCAGCATGCTTTGGCTGGATCTCCATTGCGCTGGACATGCAAAGTGTTCAGAATTGATTTATTTTAACTTCATAGAGATACTGTGACTTAGGTTCCTCTGTGGCTTGTCCCCCGCGTTTGTGTTCATTTACAAGTGTTCTTCCTTCCACCATCAGAGAGAGGCAAGAGCAATTGCATATAGGGCACTGGCTGTAAGTATAAATACTGTAAGTTTACTCTAGTGTGCTAGGTCTGCACTGTCTCCTCTTCAGAGGTGCCGTGGAGCACAGGACTTAAGATAAAAGTTTCTAGAAATAACTATTTGTGTATTAATAGAAAGAGGGGAGCACAAAGTAAAGGACGCAATCTGTGGCCAATTTCATGACAAATTGGCTATGGTTTTGTTACCAGCAGTCAAATGCAATTTCTGCTCTTTGGTTAAATTGCTGCTGGAAAATTTTCTTCAGTTGTTTTCTTTGGATTCTTTACCAGTCTTTATAAACAGTTCTTTTCCTTCTTCCTAAAGTAATCTTTCCCCTCTGCTCCCACTCGTGCCCAGTAAACTCTGATATCACAAGTTCACCTAAAAGCTGTTCATCTCAGTTGTTCTACTTTTCTTTTTCCCATTAAGTGTTTACCACTTCTTTTGACATTTTTGTGGCAGAGATGATGCTTGGTTGGATAATAGAGGCTATATGAGCAAAGGGTCTAATTATGGGGTCTAATCCTTAACGTATGATACTTTTAAGTCATCAATAGCAATTGCCTTAATGATAAGAGTGTGCATAAGTGTAGTAGTGCCAACATTTTCAGAGTACAGGAAGTATACTGCTCTTGTGTCCAGTACTTACACAGCTTTTCCTGAATCCTTTCCTAGTTTTTTCTTGAATTTCAGTGGAAATCTAATCTGGGTATTGAGGTATCCTGAAGATTGAAGAAGTAGCTGCAAATCTACAAGGAGAGATTTGTGATGTATTACATGATTTAAATCAGAATAAATTATTAGAACAAGTTGCGCATAAACATGGCAGTGTTCTGTCACTTGCAGTGCCAGTGTATGCCTTCTGGAAAAGCCATTTATAACCTAAACAGAAGTTGTGGGCTTGATGCAGAGATACAAAGTAGTCTTACACAGGAGATAATGCCATACTGTTCCAAGTATGCCGTTACTATCCACTTAAAACATTGAGCATTTGTGGGGGTGGGTGTGGTCCTAGAATGACTGAACTGCCTGTGTCATGTTGGCGCTTGATAAAACCTGTCACTTCGCAAGATCAAGGCTGACATTCTCTGGTTGTTTGGCATTAATGTCAGACTAATGAAAACGAAATTAATTGTAGCAACTGTGGTTTTTTCATAGGCCTTGGGTGAAAAAGGAAGCAGTAAAAAGAAAGAGTCAGCAGAAGCAACTGATGAAAAGTTGAAGAAGGAAGTAGAACATTTGAAAGCAGAACTACAGAAAACATCAAATGGTAAGTATTGGTAGGACTTCATTGCAATTAAGAAAAAGATGATTTCAACACTGGATGCCAGAAATTTGTTCTAGGTATAGCATTAATTACATCAGTTTACCAAACACTTGGCTTGGGGTTTCTTTACATTTGACTAGGAACTGGAAAAACATGCCATTGACACCCCCATATTTTAGTAGATGTTTTCATTATGAAAATGTGCATGGTCTAATTTGAACACCTTAGTTAAATTGTAATTATTAACAAATTGAACTGATGTATTTAAGTGGTGTTGACTTGTCTTCATCAATGACATGACCAGGATATGGAGTCAACTGCAGGTTGCTTGTAGGCATTGGATTGATCTTTCATGTCACATGTATCAGCCGTTCTCCCTGTATAAAATGGGGAAGTATGTGGTTGAGGTTTTTTCTATAAAGTAGTGGTTTCAGTCAGGTAGCAGAAGAGTCCTTGACTAGTATTCTAAATTCATATATTTTCTGCAGCAGAGGTGTTAGCTATTTTTTTTAATCTCTCTTTTTTTTTTTTTTTTTTTTTTTGTCTACAAGGAAACATGCCTTGAAATTTGTAACACAATACTTTTGTTAGCAGCTTCCATGTTTAAGGTTTAGGTTGTCAAAACTGCTTTCTTGGCAACTCAAATCGAGGTAGAAGCAGATTTTACCTGCTTGGTTCTGTCTTATTGGGATCTGTCAAGGTGTGTGAACACCTGCTCATCTGAAATTAGTGTTTTTAAGATAACACTGCCTGTGACCTTGTAAGCATTAATCAGATGTTCAGACTGTAACAAACTACAGATTTTCATGGTACCAGATAGCATGTTGTCATCAAAACATAGCCCTGCTTTCATATTGCATGGCACTGCTACAAAGCTGTAAAAATAACAACAAATATTTCATGAATCATTTTTCATTGTCCACTGGGTAGATGAACAAGAACTGTAGGACAGCTGTTTTCAGCTGGGCTTCAAGCAACAAGAATCTTTAAATAGAGGGTCTCATTAGCTCACATTCTCAGGCAGGTTTGATTGTGGGTTTTCCCTCTCCTGCTGTTTTCTTAAAGAAAGGGGGGCAAACTGCCTTTGAAGTGACAGGATCAATGAAAAACTTAAATGCATATGTTTTATTTAAACATATGGTGGTATGTAACACTAATATAGTGTAAGCTTTTCAGTGAGGAATGCTAGAGAAAGCTAAGGAATAAATAGATTTACCACATGCTGCTTCAGCTCCATTATCCCTGTGAGCTGTTGTCCACCCAAAAGATGTATAAATTAAAACATGCTTGAGTCTTTTGTTAGAGGGAAAGTGGGGGAGAGGGCCTTTTTAAGGAGTGAATAGGAAAGTATTTACAACCCTTCCCCTGATGCCATCCCCCTCATTGCCAAAACAGAAAATCCCATGGTTACATTAATTACCATCGTCAGCTAGATGGTGTTAAAGTATGTCTATCTTATTTTTTTTAAGTTTTCTTATACGTTATTTTGAGCAAACAGATAGCCAGAAAGTGTAAAGTACTTGGTAACAGCCACATCTGTAGACACAGCTTTCTATGGAGTGTTAGAGATTTAATGTGAATCGAATTGACTGTTTTCTTTCGAAACTTCTGCAACTGAGCGGGTCGGTGTTGAGTTTCATGCTTGCTGAGTGTGAGCAATGCATTACACAGTATCAAAGTTGAGATTGAAAAGCTTGTTTTACCTCTTTTTAACAATTAGTTTCATACCACTGAGCTCAAATGACTGAAGTACCCTTTTCGTTGTGTCCACAAAGTCCAATCCATTACATTTTGGGGGTATTTTGTGGGGAGGAAGGGAGTGAAGAGTGTGGGGGGGTGTCACCTAGTAATGAAACAAGGCAAAACTAGTATAAAAAGGAAAACTTTACTGGTTTGGTTTTTGGGGGTTTTCTTTTTGTTTGTTTTTCAGCTATAGTATCAGTAAGTATCATAAATTTGGATTTTGTTCTTGTTTGGTTGGGGTTTTGGATTTTTTTGCTGCTTGGATGAAAAAACAAGTATAAGCTTTTTTCACAGAGCAGTTTCAAATATCCATTGCTCTGGTCTGGTACATTTGTATGGTGTTATGCTACTTATGCATGGTGATAGGGTGATATATTACTTTATAGTAGGCCATGTCTTGAAAGGTGGGTTACCTCAATAGAGTGGCACCCAGGAGGAGTCCTAAATGTGTCTACTTCCTAAACAGAAGTCTGCTTCACATTTAAATAACACAGTTTAGTATCAGATTAGTGCTGTGACTTCAGGGTAGATCCAGATTTTCTGTAAGGTTTTGATCCAGTATTTACAATTTCTGGCAGAGAAAATACTGTATGTCTCCTCTTTCTGAAATTCTGACGGAAATTATAGTGTAGACAGTGATTATTGCAGACTTTCAGGAAACTCATCCCTGGTTCTTCAGCTTTCTACCTTTTACAGGAAACGCAGTCTACCTTATTTTTTTTGTCCACTTAACCATAAGTGAAATCCTACGTTAAGAAGACATTTTGCCATCTGCTGTGCTCTGGGCAGGTGGGGAGGAAGAATGAAAACATAAGACAAAGAGACTGAGTAGTGAAATTACTAAAATCTGAGGAAAGGTTAGAAATGAGTGACAAACGTTTCAGACAAATTTGTTCTCTTTTCAGACTTGATTTTCCTATGCCCCTTGATGCCCTTTTTTTGCTTTATTGTGGAAGTGAAGGAAAGGGGGCTAGTTCTTCACTACTTTATTGCAGACCCACATACTGGGGGCTTTATAGGCACCCAGCAGTGGGGCTAGCGCTCTCAGAGCCTAAATCCATTTTTAGCATACCTGGACATGTAATAACATGACTGTTTAGAAACCTTCAGAGATGGTGTTTTATCGATACATTTGTATATTGTGAAAAATGACTCACTGATACGTAGAAAGAAATACATGTACTCCTAGGACCACACAGTGCAGATGTGAGAATGTTTCTCCTGCTACACATTTTATGTAATTTCTAACAAAATGTTGTTTCAGATAATTAAAGTATGGCTCAGTATGGCTGCTAGTCTCAGACCTATAGGAATTTTCTGGGGAAAGAAGAGACACTATGATATTGTTTCATTTTGATAGTTTTGAAAATTACCCCAAAATCTACCAGAAAACAAACTATCTACAACTGGAGGTGACATCAGAATATGAGAGAATTTTCATAAAGCAGCTGTCCTTTCAGTGATCCTTGGGTTGGGGGCAGGAACAAGACTTTTGGTGCATTAACCTTCTTTTCTCATTCACAGATCCCACATGGAAATGTTCATATGTGAAATGTCCATTTGTTCATATGGGACCCTTTGAGCAGGAGGGAGGCTTCTGCAATGCTGTACTATTCCACCTTTTCTCTTGGGTCATTTTTTTGGTGACACTGTCCTAGTGTATGGTAAAGGCTACAGCTTCATTTACACAGAAAAACTAGCATTGATCAAATCTTGCAGCAGAACACTGGTGGCAGGCTCCTGTCCAGCTCATTGACCCCTCACTCTTCTAACAATATTTCATGGCAAATGACATTCACCTAAAGCTTCTGTCTGCATCTGATGGAGCATAACAGGCATTGCAGTCCCCAGCACCTGTGTGCAGTTGTTGAGCTGTGACCTTACGGCATCTTTGAACTGAGTCTGTAGTGCCACATTGAGACAAAACCCAAAGACCATTTCTTTGTCTCTGCCATTAGGATTTCACTTTGTGAAATGCATACTGACTCACCAAAGTCAGGTGCTTTTGAACTTGAGTTCAACTTTTTCTGAAAATAGTCTCTGTTTATATATATTGTTGTCATAGGCATACAGTGGGGCAGGATGAAATTCTGATGAAACTTCCGCACATCCTTTAATGAGGTTTGTTTTGTGTACAGAATGGGTCACAAGAGTGTTTTTTGTTTCATGGTTGCATAGTGCTGTAGGAGACAGGAGTAAGAGCAACAATTCATGTGGAGGGCTGGTTCTGACGTAGCTTTTAATTGTTGACTGTTCTAGAAGGTATGCATGTACAGATGTACAACTCTCACTTAAATGCTAAGGTTATTAGGTGTTAGAAAGATATAAACAATACAGATACTGGGAATACACTTCATAGAACCGTTCCTGCCAGTGAGAGTTCATCTTGGCCTTTGTGTTGCCCGGCAGGCTAGTACCATGTATGAAAACTGTGTTTATGTTGAGCTCCACTGAAGCACTCCAGTTTTTAAAAACAAACAAGAAAACCCCCGGAACCCCCAAACTATCAGCTTTCTTTTGTAAGCTGGGAATAGAAGATACAAGTTAAAAGAATTGGCCACAGTCTCATGTTATTTAGCTGGTGGCAGAGGGAGGTTTAGAAGCCAAGTTCATCTTACTTAACCTTACTTTTTATCCGTGAGATCATAACCTTGGTGCGAGCCATTGCACAATGTCACATGCAGCAAAAGTTGATAGTCATATTTGTTGATTCGAAGGGATGCTGCTGCATACAGCAAGCATGGTTTTGTTATACAAGGCTGTTTATGCCATCTGAAGATGCTGTAACATACCTTTTGTAACAAAATTTCATTTGAGGTTGTGAAGGTACTCAGAGCAAATCTGTGTGTAATTTTTTTGGCCCTGCCTTCTCTTTTTAAACTTTATCTGACCATTAAATCTTAAGGAGAGAATTCAGAATTAGTATGGAATTACTTGACTGGAGTTGTGTTCCCAGCTTTACAGTGTATTTGTTGGCAAATCTCTTGTCCCGTCAGTGCCTAAATTCTTTAATGTGAATAGCTCTTTCTCAACTTGAAGACTCTTGAAAGAGAGGGATCTTTCTTAGTCTTAAACTAGTCCAAATCATTTGGGTTTTAGACTTGTATTGTGAGCAATGCTAATTTAAGTTCCAGATCGTTTCCTTAGTAGCAGGTACGGCAACACAAGTGATTTAGTCAGACCAGGACTAGTAGTTGTGCAGGGAAATGCCCAAAGAATCATTGGTTGCTTTTGTTGCTGTTTGGTTTTGTTTTACTGTTCGGTTCTCCATCCTTGTTGAAGTGAGAAGATAATATAACTACAGCTACAGCTATAACTATAGCTACAGCTACTGGGCTGTGGTAACCTCTCAGAGCAATTTCATTCCTCATTCTGCTTCAACTTCAGAGGAATCTGAAGTAAACTATCTATCCTGGAACAGGATACAGAGAATGTGGTAAGGGAAGGACAAGATCTCTACTTCTCCCAGACTGTACATGTTACATTAGTTTGTGGACCTCCAGTCACACATTAGGTGTCAAGGGATAAAGTTTTCCATAAATGTCTTGCATTGACATACTACCCTAAGAATATTTTGTTGATTTTTCTTTGAAGGGAGTGGGAAGGAATGAAAAAGGATGGCTCACCTCTGACAGTACTGAGGCTGGATTCCAGTTTTGGGACTTACAGACTATTCCTCTCATTAGTTGCATTAACATAGAAGCAGCATGCTCACCTCCTGCCTGCTCATGCATTTACTTGGTAGGAACAGTTAGCTGTTGGGTTTTGCTTGCTGCCAGTCCAGCTGTTCTATCTCCTGTCAGGCAAATAACAGGCCAGATGGAAGCCAGAAATAATAACTGACTGTATTGTGCACACAAAGGATCTTCTGTTTTCTGCTGGATCAGTGTTCATATGATATGATCCATATGACAAACAATATACCTATACGATCGACTTGGTTGCGCTGCAGTGTTCATGCAATGGCAAAATAGCTGAGCAGGGATGTACGGACAGTCTCTGTTGCTTGACCAGAAGACATCCAGAGAAGTTGGCACAATGAGGAGTTCATGTTGTCAGAGATGTGATGCTCCTTTTTATTCTGTGGCCCCAGCAGGAATGAGTCTGGGTTTGGTTTTTGGGTGGTTGGGGTTTTTTTTTGAGGGGGAGGAGGTTTGTTTGGGTTTTTTCTTTTTCTTTTTTTTTTCTTTTTTTTTTTTTTTTGTCCATAGCCATCACAGGTGGAAAGGACAATCTGTTCTTTGCTTTTTCTTCTTCTAGGGTTAGGTGAGGTACTCCTGTCATACATCTGTTTTGGTCAAAACATTGAGACAATGCAGCAGCTTGTTTGCTTGCTTGGTTTGCAGATACTTTTAGATACTTTGTTCATGTTTTAAAGAGACAGTAGTTTTTAGTTGCAACTAAAGTACTGTGCTGCTGCTTGTAAACAGCTAAATAGTATTGGATCAATAACAATGAGTTACAACTTCTTCAGAAATGAGATACTGTTAACTTTTACTATAACTAACTATGTACAAGAATGTTTAAACAAAGGCAAAATATAGCTTTCTAATTAGCAGATTCTTGAAGAGGTGAAATGGCATATGCATATATTTTTGTCTACAGCTTAAAAATCAGAAGCCTATAAAATTGTCACAGGTTTATTTTAGAGAGATTTCCAGATTTTACTGTTGAATATTTTAAACAGTAGCAAGATCAGTGAGAGAGTAAATGCAATGGTGTTTGACTTGTCGGATATGTGGAAATCATAGTTATTCCAAAAACTGAAACCTTTAGAAAATGTTTTTTTTATTGATGCTGTCAAGAACGCATTAATATGAAGGATATCTGTGTAAGAGTATGGAAATGAAAGAAAGGATGTAAAGAGATGGGATGAATTTTTGACCATGTTGGAATCCATAGACGTAATTAACTTCAGTAGACCAGAATTTCAGGATAGCTAAAAGTCCTATTACTGGAAAACCACTTGCAGACTTTTAAAACGAGAATGATTTTGAATCTATACATTCAAATCAATTAATTAAAAATAGCAGAAATGCTGGGGGAGGGAGTCTTCCTCTTTTCCTGTAGGAGAGTAGTCAAATCTGTTGTATCCTGATGTTTCAGGAACTAGCTCCTAAAGTGAACCGTGGTTCAGACCAGAGTGCTTGTAGCTAGGTGCTTGACAAAAAACACATCTAGCTCCTCATCTTTTGAGAACAGGCTCTTACGGAGGTGCTGCAATTCTTAAGTGTCTTGGAGGTCTCTGGGAAAGAACAGTCTGTCTCAGGGAGCTCACGGTCAAAGGATAGAGCCACATTTTTGGAACAAGGAAAATTGCAAATGTTTCTTTTTTTAATTTGTACCATCGAGATTCGGGGTTTTTAAATATGGCTATGTGATACGCTGTTTTAGCATGAATAAATCAAATTTTAGGGTATGCCTGTGCTGCTACAGCAGAGAAATATAAAGATACCTGAGTGCTACCTATAGCAGAGGAATATAAAAACGTCTAAATTACCTTAGTTGAATGCTTACATAACAACTTAGGAGTAATGGCTTTATGAAACTATATGCTGATCTACCCTGCATTGTAAATTAGCCCCTATGGAGTCCTGGGCTGTTTTGTACTGCAGCATAGACATGCTCTCAGTTTATTGCTGTTGAGATTGTGAGTAGAGTAATAATTACTTTTTCTCACGTTAAAAACCTGTTCACAGTCGTCTGTCCTACCACCACCATTTCTGCATTGTTATCCATAAAGTGATGCTTCTAATGAATTAACTCATGCATGGTAAAATATATAACAGGGTGAAAAGGGGGGGGTCTATGCTCCTATAATAATGTATTCTCTCTCTCTTCCACCCCCCCACCCCCCACCCATTTTATAGATGGCCTCAGTTGCTTTGCTAAAATCTTGCCCAGTGTTTGAGTTCCCTCTTTGTTTTCAGAGGGCTGACAGTTTTGGTTTTGGGGTTCTGGAGTTCTGTTTTTCTAGAACTGTCTTCGGCAACGTGACAGAACACTGTAGTCATCGCTAACTTGTCACCTCTGTCAACAGTTTATTGGTCTTGCCCTTCCCTTTCTTACAGCCCCTTCCTGTTCCTTGTGCTGTTCTTCATGAACACAAGTCATTCTTTCCCCTCCCAGTCCTGCACATCTCTTCCTGTGTCCATCTGTGATGCTCTGTTTTAAACTTAAGCTTTTTTTAGAGGAAGAACTGTCTAGTGCAGTGGAGCCCTAATACATAACTAGGGCTCTGAGGAACTGCAGGAATACAAATAATAATTAAAACACTAATTCTGATACTTTGCAGCTCTTCAGAAGGCAAATAATGAAGTCACTGCAGTTAAAAAGCAGTCTGAAGGCCTTAAAAGAGAATATGATCATCTGATGAAAGAATACGAACAGCTTCAGGTGGGTGGTTCTGGATCGCTATACGAGCATGATGTTCTGAAATTGTACTAGCAAAATTCTGCTTGTTGGGTATTTACTATGCAAGAGAATTTACCAAAATCTTTAGTGTAGCATAAAGTTACAATGGGCAGCACTCCTTAAACTATATCAAAATAGTAGAATTTTGTTTTTCAAGGACTGGACGGCAAAGCTATTAGCATTTTCTTTTTTGCACTTCAGGTGACAAAGCTCAGGTCATCAATAGACTCGATTTTGCTGTCACTTCAGAAATAAGATTCAGATAGTTTTGCATGTGATGGTCAAACTGAAATCTTGTAAGAAAATGATAGGAGTAGTGTGTATGTGGTATATACATCAATTATAAGAGTAATTTTATTTTGTTTGCTCTTTAAACATGCTTTTGCAATACTGGATTATAAATGTTGCAATACTGTTGATATGCAAGAACAAAAAGAAAAAAACCAAACCAACAAACAGCCTAGGCTAAAACCAGGCTGCTATAAAAATTCAAACTGAAGTACCAAATAAAGAAAGAAACCTAGCAAGCAAAAGCTGAATTAGCAGTTTGATGGGGCTTGCATATGCGCATGGCTATAATACACATAATATATACAGTAATTATTTCTGGTAGAACTGGAAGCCCTGCTTGTTTTTTAAGTTGTGTGACAGGTGTTTGTATGTTCCATGCCTAACATCTGCCTCAGAATTGAACCAGAATTCAATAAAAATGAAAGTT
Organism: Pelecanus crispus; assembly: GCF_030463565.1. Lineage (NCBI taxonomy): Eukaryota > Metazoa > Chordata > Aves > Pelecaniformes > Pelecanidae > Pelecanus > Pelecanus crispus. Next base: position 16,711,379 of record NC_134643.1, read on the forward strand.
AGCCTGTTTGCAAGTAATGGTCTCAGGAGAAAATAAATGATTGATGTTAAAATTACGGTGACCTGCTTCTCAAGAAGACCTGTTTGTTGGTCCTGTATTAATAAAATTTTAAAAAGACAAATTTGAGCTGGTTATAATCTTTTTCCTGTACTCTGTGAAGCCACTTACTGATTCCCAGCCTCACCCTGTACTCTTACAGAGATTGCTCAGCTGATACCTGCATTTGAATTAAGACCACCATGCATGTCCTATCTTTGTGCTTCCCTGTGTAATGAGCCGTAGTAGTCCTGCTGCATTTCTAACAGTCTTGTGGTCTAGAACACACATCCTCACAGTTTTCTGTGTTTACCTCTGAATGGAAAGAACAGAAGGTACTGAGCACGCAGTAGGTGCAGCTCCTAAGGATAAATCAGTTGATAGCAGAAAGCGTTTTCTGCTGAGTTTGCTGCACAGTTTAGCTGTAACATGAACAGGGAGCAGAAGGCGGCTGCATGGCTGTTACTGTACTGGGATCAGACGCGCACGTGTTATGTGGGGTAGTATTGATGGGACTACAACTTTGAAGGGTGTATAGTGAATAAATCAGGTATGACTGCAAGGGGGCAAAATGTGGCATCTGGAGTCAACGGTTTCTGATCTTGCCAAACATAAAACATTATTTTTAATCTTTCTCTTTTCAGGACAGTTTAAATGAAGGAGAAGACAAGAAAGACCTGTAGGTGTATCTAAGACAGATGGCATCGGCACAGTTGCTTCAGTGTGAAAAGCCTTGTGCTGTTTAGGCTTCTGATGCATATCTGAAACAAAACTTGATTTTTCTGAAAAGCACATGCACTGCAGGTCACTATTCAGATGCCTCTAATATATCTTGGTTGCCAAAACCCTGTGTGTTGCAAATAAAATGTTAAGTGGCTTACCCCGTTTGCCATAGAGATTGTCACTGCTCTTGTGAGGAGAAACTCAGAACATCTTTCAGTTCTATCTGGAGCAACTTGACTGTTCTCCAAGCTTTTGCCTTCCAGAATGGTAACAGGTCATATACCATTTGCTTGTAGCATTTGAGCAAGGTTGTACACCATGCTATATCATAAAAACACAATTAACCTAAACCTCCTTTGCAACACCTGTTTGGAGTCTTCAAAAATTCAGTTACTAGTGTGTTGAAGAGGGCTGAAAGCTTTTCATCAGCCATTCCACTTCAGTGGAAAATTGAATAATAATCAATCAAAGGAAAATAATGAAAGACGGGAAACTGCATTTCTAAATCCATCTCACTAGCTTGTGACTTTCACTTAGCTACATGGATAATATTTTGCATGCCTCTGGCTTATTTTTCTTTTATATATTGTGTTATTTCAGTTTTCATAACCAAAGTTTTGGGTTGGCTGGTATTAACATTCTGCATTTCTACACTGTTTACATCCATTTACTCTGTATGTGCCACCTAACTTCTTTTGCCTTACTAAGTAAAAATTCTTTTTAAATGTAGATAGTTTGTTTTGTTTTGTTTTCATGGATACGATACCTTGAATAAATGTGCACTGTTTTGCATAAGCCCTTTTTGGCATTCAGAAAGTTGTTTTGAGTTTCTTTTTTGTTAGTTGGTTCCAGTTTATGTTTGAAAGTTGGATATGGTTGTTATAATAAAGGGATTGTTTAAGTTCATGAGTTTCTAGGTTTATTCACGTAAATCTCTCCCAGTATACTATCTCATCAGAGTTAATAGGTATATACACAAAGAACAAAATACATTTCCAACTTGGTGATATTTAACTTTTCCTGGAAATACAGCCTAGGGGTAGTTTTGATTGCTCTGGAAGTAGGATTTGTTTAGCTTAGAATTTAAACATAGTGTATTAAGTACTATAAAGCATACTAACATAGCATATTAAGTAAGAATGCATATGTTTTTAAAAAATACTTCATCCTTGCTGAAGTAGAACAGAACGTGTTCTCAGAGATTCTACAACACTGGAGATTGGGTTATTCATATCAAAACTTTCAGGAAAAGCTACAGATTTTAATACCCACGTACACCCGGGTTTCAGTGGTGTAGTTGATTCCCGCCCCCCCTTCCTCCCCGCCCACCTTCTGAAATATTTAAAATTATGGCGGAGTGTTATCTCCAGTCTGAGCTAAAGACTATGGTTGGAAGCCTTAGAGGTATAACAGTAAGTGCTGTTATATCAAAAACTGTTTTTAATAACAGAACTAAACACTCACCTGTTTTTCTTTCTTTAAGACCTAGAACAAAAGCAAATATTACTTACTATTTACTGTTGTTATCTATTAATTACATTTCAAGCATTTCTTCCTATAGTACAAGTAAATAATTAGGTAGATAATTAGCAACTTACAATGAAAGACATCGTGCACTGGACTCTTCATCCCTAAAAATTTATCTTAGGAAAAAATAACATGGATAACATGGAACACAAAACGGTTAGTTGTGAATGCACTGATAGTATCAATACTTCTCCTTGAAAAGGAAGTCTGAATGCCTTATAGTAGTTTTTGCTGTAGAGCATGACTGAAGCATGCAGGACTGCAATGATGCCTGGTATTTTTAAATGTGCGACATTCATTCAACACATGATACTTGTGCTGCCCTCTGTAATTACAGCAGTCACCTCAGCCTAGCAGTGTCCTGCTGGCTGCTTGGAAGATGGGGATCCACTTGTTGAGAGATCAAGGAGACAACAGCTTAAAACAAAACAAAAACCCCTGCATATCAGGCCATAGAGAATGTTTCCTTAATAAAAAACTAGAGATTGCTTAAAACCCACAGACTTTCCTCTTTGCCTCCAGTCATTTCTTCTGTCACATCTGTTATTTGTATCCCTTACTGGATTTCCCTGTCACAGAGTAGAATATGATGATGGTCATTTTTCTACTTGTCTGTTGTGGATGGTCACGCACATTTGACTGAGTTGCGTTACCACATGCTCAGCTCTTTGGAGTCCTGGATTTGTTCACATAAAAATAATCTTTTGTTACTCAGATTGAACATATTTCCTAATACCTGCTTTGTAGAACTGTATTCTTGGAAAGAACACATTTCTTTTGTAAAATGAGAAGTCTAGTATATCTAGAAATTCCAGTAGATGGCAAGTCTTTCAGAATATTTTGCATTGTTTCACAACATATGTGTTTAGAGCCTGCAGGAGTCTGGGTTGATCAACTTTAAATACAGTTTTCTTGTCGGTAATGTTTTAAGTTATGGTTGATATACAGGGAAAGAGTGAATCAAAATTTCATGGTTTTAACTCCTGATCTTTCAGGCTGTTTGGTCAGATTTTGGTCATGTTTGCCTGTTTTGTAGGAAAGAGCTGAAGAAAAAGTTAAATCCTCACTAATACTGATGGGATCAAAATTACTTCCTGTACTCATGTTTGACAGTTGATTTAATTCTGGGTATGTCTCCAGAAGTAAGAATTTAGAGCTCTTTGTACTCTAAATAATGTCAAAGTAATTGTCTGGTGGTTTTGGAGCTTTTTTCCCCTCTACAAAAGTAGGAATATGCATTTTTAGCGGAGAAGCAGAGGAGAGAGTACTAATTCTAAAAATATTTGCACAGGTTTAACTGATAGTAGCTTTCAAAAAAAATTGAGATGTGTTTTCATGCTTTTTTTTCATAAAACCCTTTTTCTGCTGAGTCAAGAAAGCAGTGAGGTCATGGTGGGTGCATGAGAACTGACCTGAATATTAATAGACCTAACTACATGCTTTGGTGTTCCCTTAAATGAAGGCACCCTTAGCTAAGCAGGATGTTTTTCCCTTTTTCTATTTTTGCAACAAACACCTGATAATCTATCTTCTTTAATAACATAAACTGTGCACAGTCTTTTCTGAAAATGTGCTCTTGCATTAGCACTACCTGTATTTGCTGCCACAGTAGTCCCTAGCTACGTAGCCTCGTTGTAAAGACACTGTGTTTTCCTAACTTGTTTTGAAGGGTGAAAGCTGTTTTTCACTCAGCATTGAAATAACATTTAAGTTTGTTGTGCCAAATGTGAAGTTATTGTAGAAGTATTACACGACTGCCTCAGTTCTCGAGTGTTCCTTGAAATACTGAATTTACTTTGTAAGCTCTTTGGGACATAAACCCTCATTTTGCCTTGCCTTTGGATGGTGCTTATCCCAGTGGCAACTGTAATACAGGTCCTGATGCAACCTGATACAAATCATTGTATGGATAGAGTTAAGTTGGAAAATCAGCTCTCAGTTATGTCTTTCCAGTCCTCCGGTACGCTGTGATTAATATTGCTGTGTACATTAATTGTATAAGGTCTAAAAACATAGCTCTGGAACTGAGCATCCCCAGTTGAGGAATAATGCAGAATGTTTTATTTTCTATGGTAAAATGTAATACTTGTGTTTCGCTCTTGAGGCAATGTGCAAATAGGGGTGGTTATTGCGAGGTGTATTTGTGAGGAAAACAAGAGTGTCCCTCTAGTTTTGTGTCCATCACTCTGAAATACAACTGTGGTCTGCAGCAAATTCCTATTATCATTTGCAAGTGCAAGTCTGCCCTAAAATGTTGTTGTTCCATCTCCAGCTTTGGGAGAGCTGAGTGGAGGAGGGAGCAGGCTACAGTCCTACAGACCAGGACTATATATGCTAGGGGATTCCCTTCTGAACTCTACCGAGGCAGTCTCAGTCTACACCAACACAACCAAGTCTGGGATGTTCAGAATGTTCCCAAATGTTCCCAAACGTTCCCAAACACACTTGGGTGCAGCAGGGTTTGGCAAGTGGGAGCCTACCCCCTACGTTTGGTGCCTAGGGGGAGTTAGATGCTAGCACTAGCATCTCCGCTGGAAGTGAGGAGATACCAAAGCCAGCTACTAAGGAAAATGAAAATGGGAAGCATCTCTCAAAACTCATTTGTCTGGAAATCAGATACCAACTGCAACTGTGATAAAAGCACGTCTGCAAGACTTGCGGGTTAAGCTATGACTATTTAAGTCATCACTTAAATTCTTTCCTTTATTCTGCTGCCTGAGATCAGACTGTGTAGTCTCGTTGAGTTTACTCTTCTCTTTGAAAACACAGCCGGTAAGAGGCAGTAGTTTTAGTGATAATTGTGTTTTGTGAGGTAGCTTAATAGCTGCTCACCTAGAAAGTGAGACCATGTTCTACATCTTACTAAGCCTGAGGTTTAAACCCATATTCCTGTGACTATGGAAGAAGAAACTAAGTTGGATGGGAAGGTGCTAAACTACCCCTTTCCTTTTGAGTTTAAGACATGGTACAGAAAAGAGACAATGTGAGAGGAAGGAAGAGACGGACTGTTATTTTTGGCCAGTAAAGACAAACTCTTAGGCTTTGATTCTTCTCCAGACATGACTTAGGCATTTAGAGTTAAGGACTTGGGAATAGAGTATACAGTGATACTGTAAGCAGGGACTTGGAACAGGCTGTGTATCCATCCTAGGTTGTTTATCTCATACCAACTACAAGATGTTTGTGATCTAAGTAGGAAATAGTAACAAATAAGGTGAACAAAAGGATTTACAAGACTGATGTAGATTTCAAGCTAACAAAACAAGAAAAAAAAAGCCTGCCTTCTAGCTTGAAGGGTTAGTGTTCCACAGAAAGCGGATGCCACGCAGGGCAGCATCCTGAGTGGGGTCAGCAACATCACAGTTTAGAAACTCATTGCTTCTGATTTCACACAGATCTGTCTCTGTGTATAGGGTCCATTCTGAGCTGGGTTTGTATTCCTTGTCCTCTTCCTCAAATAATTCTCTTTTCAAATACTGCTAAGTGCATTGTGTTACACAGATGGTGCTTTTTTCTTGAAACCTCTTGTCCTCAAACATGCATGCTTCTGTCCTGCCAGTGCGCATGGTCCGACAGAATTCTCATCTGTACATCATCTGCTGATGATCCCACAGCATCTCATCACCTCAGAGTTCAGTTCAGCCAGACAGGGGCTGCAGGAGACAAATTTGCAAGGAGCGTGAGTTACAGTCAATTCAGATTCTTCTGACTGTGGTCTTCGTGTGTTAATTGCCATGTCAGTATGACTTCTTTTCTCCTTGATACCACCCAGTTCTCTTCTAACATCATAGTTATATGAATAATAAGATAATAGTTTTGTGGGAATTCTAGGAGAGAGGAATAGATAATATGCATCCAGTCCTGAAAATTGAGTTTATGTTCTATGTTTTAAGTGTAGGGCATCTATGTTGGCTTCCTGCAAATGTTTCTGCTGCTATTATTCTTTGCTTTAATGTTTAACCTAGAAGCCATTATACCCTCTGGAGTAATTTGTCTTTGTGTTAATTTTAGAACCTAAGAAGATGTTCCCACAACAGCTTTTTAAAGTTAGATTTCAAAACTACTTTTCATGCTACTCCATTTTTATCAGGAGTGGATTCTGACTCTGTAGATAGCTCAGTTTTGTTGCCAGCTCAGTTTTCTGTATGCGCTTCAGTATACGTCTAACTGAATCAAGCTGCTATTCTGTTTTCCAACATTAGTTCCATTTCCCTGTAGTATATCTGCTAGCAAAAAAAAATCTGAAAGCTTTCCCACTCTGGAGTGAGTAACATTTACATAAGACGACATTCCTTAAAACACAGGATAGCTGGCACTCGGCAGTGGGCAGTTTTACCCGGTAAAGCGAATGATTAGAGGTCTTGGGGGAAACTTCGGAGGGAACCAGCTACTAGATGGTTCGATTAGTCTTTCGCCCCTAGACCCGGGTCGGACGACCGATTTGCACGTCAGGACCGCTACGGACCTCCACCAGAGTTTCCTCTGGCTTCGCCCTGCCCAGGCATAGTTCACCATCTTTTGGGTCCTAGCGCGGACGCTCACGCTCCACCTCCCCGGCCGGGCGGCGCGGGCGAGACGGGTCGGTGGTGCGCCCAAGTCACACTGCTAGACATTATCTGCCAGCTTTCACTCACTCCAGCACCGTGCTTACAGGCCTCTACAAAACTTCACCCGGTTTAGGAAGCTGGCTGTTTCGTCGCCTGATGCAACATTGCTCAGATGAAAGCATTTCAGCAGTTTACTTAGACATTTCTTAGAGTACGGCGGCAGGGGAAGCCTGTTGCAGAATCAGAAAGCCTGAACTGTGTTACACTATGAAACACGCTTTCAGCAAGGAGCTTCCTTCCAGTTGAGCACTGTTGGCTTCAACATGCCTGAAGTCAGTCAAAATGCTTTGAAACCAAGGCCATTGAGAATATTCACGCCTGAAGAGTTAAGCGAACAAATATTTTGCTTGATGCGGTACCCTCAGCACCTCTTTGGTGTTAGTTGAAACACTGGCACCGATTCTGGTTTCTAAACGTCTCCCGGGGTGAGGAGGACGCAGGCTTCCCTTCAGCCCTGCAGGATCTTTGCCAGGCTGTGCTCCGTACCTAACATGGAAGAGCTGCGATGCAGCCAGCAGCACTCAGGGTTGACTTGCTCAGCCCCATCTCTAATCCTGAATCACAGCAGGGCCGCCAAGGACTCCATTCCCTCCGACCCCACCTTGGGCAAACTGGAAGCTGCAGCCCCGGGCCAGCTCCAGGTGCGACACAGAGAGAGCCCGCGGGCTGCGAACCGCTCCTGCTTCCCGCCGAGGCGGCGGGGTGAGCCCAGGGGCGGTCCGAGCGCAGACGGAGCTTACCGGGCGCCTGTAGCTCTGCGCGGAGCCCGCTCCCAAAGCCTGGAGCGCGGGATGCCGCCGGCCTTTGGCAACCCGGGGGGCTCCGCGTCGGCCGGCAGCCCCGCCACGACCCCCCCACCCCTTTGAAGTGCGGCCCCCGCCCCGAGGGGCCGGCAGCGCGGGGGCGGCGGCGGCGGCGGCCGCCGCGGGGCTGGGAGGGCCGCTCCGGGCAGCGCCGGCCCGGGGCAGGGCTTGCGAGGGGGCCACCGGGGCCGGAGGGGGAGGGCGGGCGGAGGCGTCGCCCGGGCCAGCCCGGAGCCGGCTCTCTGTTTCCCCGTAAATAAAGCGCCCGGCCGTATAAATGCGGCTGCGGCGGGGCCGGCTCGCCCTGCCCCACGCCGGAGAGCGGGCGCAGGTAGAGCCCGGCGGCGGGGCCCCGCGGAGCCGGCGCTTCAGGACGCGGACAGCTCTGCGCGGCGGCGGGCGGCCGGGGGCGGCGGCGCGGGCGGCGGGCCGCCAGGGGGTGCCTCAGGCGGGGCCGCCTCAGGCGGGGCCATGGCAGCGGGCGAGCGGGCGGAGGAGCCGCTGGCCGAGCTCAGCCACTACCTGGTGGCGCGGCCCATCTACAGCGAGGCGGGCTTCCAGGAGGAGAACGAGCGGCGGCCGCCGCTGCCGCCCACGCTCCGCGAGCGGGCGCAGGCGGCCTGCAGGTGGGTGGCGGCGGCCGGCGGGCTCCCTCAGGCGCCGGGAGCGAGGGGCGCCGCGCCCGCGGGGAGCGGTGAGGAGCGGCGGCGGCGCCGGGGGCCGCGCTGTCCCGGCGCCGAGAAGCTCCGCCGGCCGCGGGGTGAAGTGGCCCCAAGAACGCCCGTCCGCCGGTGGAGCGCTCTGCGCTCCCTGCGCGTCGAAGCGCCTGGGCGCAGCTGCCCGCAGGGCGCTTCCTTCGGGAGACGGCGCTTCGGGCAGCCGTAGGCGGCCCACGCCTGTCCGGAGGACGCGACCGTGCCCACCCCGGCCCCTCGCAACGCGCCCACCCCAGCCCCTCGCAACGCGCCCACCCCAGCCCCTCGCAACGCGCCCACCCCTGCCCCTCGCAACGCGCCCACCCCAGCCCCTCGCAACGCGCCCACCCCAGCCCCTCGCAACGCACCCATCCCTGCCCCTCGCAACGCGTCGCCCCAGCTTTCCACTCGGGGTTGTCGGGGGCTTCCCGGTGGCAGCCCCGTGGGGCACGTTCATCGCTTGTTTTCTCGCAGATGTTCAAGAAAAAGGGCCTTCCAGGTTACCAAGTCCTTTCTGCCCATCCTGGAGTGGCTGCCCAACTACCGGGTGAAGGAGTGGCTCATCAGCGATGTCATCTCGGGGGTCAGCACCGGCCTCGTCGCCACCTTGCAAGGTAAATCCAGGCACGTCAGATCCTCTGTCCTCCGGGACATCTCTGTAAGGGAGCCGGCTGAACACAGGGATGTTATACATACTTGAATTACAAATCCGAGACCTGTTATTTAATACTAGATATTAGGTATTATTTTGCAATAAATAATTGATGGGTTTAATTTATTCCTTTTTTCTCCGCTTGGCTAGAAGATTTAAATTTCCTTTGATGTGTGTCCTGGTTTCAGCTTGGATAGAGTTAACTTTCTTCCTAGTAGCTGGCGTAGTGCTGTGTTTCGGATTTAGGATGAGAATAATGTTGATAACACGCTGATGCTTTAGTTGTTGCTAAGCAGTGCTGACACTAGTCAAGGACTTTTTCAGCTCCCCATGCTCTGCCAGGTGCACAAGAAACTGGGAAGGGGCACAGCCACGACATCTGTCCCAAACTGGCCAAAGGGCTATTCCATACCATGTGGCGTCATGCTCAGTATAGAAACTGGGGGGAGTTGGACGGGGAGCAGCGATCGCTGCTCAGGAACTGTCTGGGTGTCAGTCAGCAGGTGGTGAGCAATTGCATTGTGCATCACTTGCTTTGTATATTATTATTATTATTATTATTTTCCCTTCCTTTTCTGCCCTATTAAACCGTCTTTATCTCAACCCACAAATTTTACTTTTTTTTTTTCGATTCTCACCCCCATCCCACTGGGGAGGGGGAGAGTGAGTGAACGGCTGTTTGGTGTTTAGCTGCCTGCCGGGTTAAACCACAACAATGTGCTATCAAGATGTATTTCACTTTTTTCCCAAGCCTTTTACTCAAAGACTATTCATTTTGATAACTAAAATTTTAATTACGTTGTGATAAATCAGATAGGTCATGCAGTCTTATTTCTCTTTCTTGGTTATCTGAGCCCATAACTCTCCTGCAGCTGCCTACATATATCTAGTTATTGCCCCAAAATAATGCAACCTTGATATCTGCTTTCCTTTAAAATAATGGCAGAAATAAGCAGAAATTAATTAAAATAGGCTAGATAAGGAAGACTTAAAGAGCAGAACCATTCTGCCTGAGGCAGCTGATAAGGTCTACTTTCAAAGACAAGACTAGCTATAACCCTGACGTGATCCAGCATGTTAATTTCTTTCATTCACCTGAATAGTGTTCTTACACTATTTTCACAATTTTTCAGGACTGGAGGAGGTTAAGCTAGCTGTGTCAACCCCACATTTTCCTGCAGTGGAAATTGTTTGCACAAGGGGGTAAAGATTCACATTGGGAACAAAGAAAGCAGTTTACGCATTCCCAATTAGCCACAAGTATTCCCTACTGTCTGTTTCCTTGGAGCTTCTAGGAAGGCACAGACTGGCAGAAAAAAAGCATTACAAACTTCTGCCCCAGGCAGAGGGTGACCTGAGGAATAAGGAAGTGATTTGTTCACGGTCCCGCAGAGTCTGTGTCAGAGCTGGAAGATCTCTGCCGAGGGTAGTGCCACAGTTACAGGACTCCCCTGCCTTTTTAAAATGAACTGAGCTAGGTGGGCTTTTCATATGACTTGTAACAGCTATTATGCTCTTACTGTAACCCCCTAATTTATTTTTTTTACAGTGGGGCCCGATTTTCTCACAATTAGATTCCACTTGTAAAACTGCTTTCTGAAATACACTGTTTGGTCTCCTACCTATGTGTTAAAAAAAAAAACATTAGAAAAAAACAAATTAGAAATTAGTGCAAATCTAAATGTAGCTGTAATTTTAAAAAAATATACTAATTCTGAAATTCTAAATGATGTAACATGGGGAAAATTGGCCAAAATGTTTGCCAGAAAAGAGGCTTCTGGGATCCTGAGGTCCCTGAAGTCCCTAACTCCCAGCAACTGTGTGTGTTGCTTGCAGTCCTCCCACCGGTCACAACAGTGTGACCAGGACTTCAATTCTTTTGAACTCTGATAGGTTTTTGTGGTATCTTTGAAGGAGAATACTACACTCTGTAGTGGGAGCTAACCAGGATATGATGCTGAAGGTAACTTTTGTTTTTCATTGTTTGTTGGATTTGATGGCTTGCACAGGTGTACAAAGAAAGATGATGATAAGGATCAAAATTCTCAAATTTGTGTGATTTACTTTTGGTATTTAAGTTGATAAGCTGATACTGGAAAAAAAAGTGGCCTGATTTTTGGAAGGGCTGAAGATACTGAGGCATATTTGTAGTGCAAGAATTCAGAGTCTGTGCTTGAAATTTCTATCTATAACTAGAACACTTCACATATCCCTCTTTTCTCTCAAGGGGCAGACCATTCACTCTTGCAACAGTGTTCCCTCACTTAAACTTCACATCTGAGCCTATGTTCTGTGCTACCTATACAAATATAGGAACATCGCTCAGTACTTACTCATCCAACTACCAGTGTGGGATATACAATCATTTACAGTCATTGATACCCGACATATGTGCCTCCAACTGATTACAGACAAAACACACGCTAAATTGTATCTGGGTGAAAGGAGTAAATCTTTCTGAAAGTCTGTTCTAGAGAAGATAGTAGTTTGTTGAGAGATTTTATATCTGACATTTTGATGATCTATCATTTCAGGTTTGGCATATGCTTTGCTGGTTGCAGTTCCTGTTGGATATGGTCTCTATTCTGCCTTTTTTCCCATCCTGACATACTTTTTCCTGGGAACATCAAGGCACATCTCAGTTGGTAACTGCATGTGTTCAAGTGAATTATCTATTACAAAATGTTAATCCTTACTGTGAACATCCATATGTCATACAAGATAACTACTTTCTGAACCAAATTGGCTGTACTGAATATTAATATTGGTGGGTTTAGGGGACTTAAGGCTTATTTCTTCTCTGTACAGGCAATTGTGCATAATAGCTAACTTCAGTTGTGCCCCTGCATGCTTTTTGCTTGCATTTATGCTGAAGTTTAAATCTCGTCTTTGGCTACACACTGTGCACGAAATTACAAGATCAAGGCCTCAGTAGGCAGTATGAACAGACATTTTGTCTATCAGCTAAAGCTCAAGGTGGCTAAAACAGAGCTCTTAGTCTTCTCTACAAGCCTTCCTTGCTGCATCCTTTTTTGATCACTGTGGACAATATCATCTTCTTGCCTGTTGCGGAGACCCAGAACCTGTGTGTCCACTCCAGCCTCGCTGTAGGTCCTCACATCAAGGCTATGGGTAAACCTTGTTGATTCTTTCTGAATACTTTCTTTAAAATATGGGGTTTATTTCCTGTCAGTTCTCACATTTAAAAATCATGTTACAGCTTGTTCAATGAAGTTTCTTTTTCTTCGTCCTAACAAAATACAGTCTTTCCTTGTTCATATCTACTAAGAATAGATTGTTTTCCCCTCCCAAAGCTTTGGCATGATCCTACACTTTTTCATCAACTTTCTTTTTTGCTGCATCAAATACTTCTGTGTGTTCTCTCCATTTTGTTAGCCTCTTCCTACCCTACCTATCAGCTCACATTTGTTATCCAGGTCTGAGTTGTCACCTCTGCTTATGCTGACATTCCTACTTTCTAGATGATCAAATGCTCCTTTTTATGCTTTTTCCAATGCTCTTATTCATGACGTGTCCTCTAAGGTATCTGCAAAATTAACTTACCCTTCTTTAAGACATTTCGTGACATTTGCCTTTTCTGCATAATCTTAGTAAATAACTGCAACAAATACCATTACTTTTGGATTGTGTGTTGCTGACACAATGATCACTTACTCTCTCTGTATCTTGCCCAAAGTATAGTTTCAGTCATCTTCAGCCAATGTAATAGCACACTACTGCCAAAAGATGTGGTCCTACCCTTTAGTGCATGTTCCTGCCACCACCGTGGTGTTGGGATTCCTGACCGTGTAGCTATGTGGCAATCTGGATCAGCTGAAAGCTAACCATGACTAAAAAAATAAAATTAAATAAATGTTGCTTTCAGCTGGATCAGTGATCTGTTTTGTCTGTTTGTGGTGCTAATACAAGGGAGATGGTTGGAACATGTTGCCCCTTTTGGCCTTGGTACAGCCCTAAATTGGCTTAAGCAAAGCATGAAACTGCACCTGAATGTGCAACGTAAGTTTTTTAAGGAAGGAATTGTATCTTTGTGTCACGTTTGCAGTGCCTGTGGCTCCTGGCCCCCTAATACTACTAATGTACCCCAGTTGAAATATTAAATGGATTTTCTGATTTAGAGTTTGCTTGTCTAGTCTGATAAATGCTTCTTTTCAATGTATATTAAACGTTAGTGTGCTCTGTTTGTCATTACAGGTCCATTCCCTGTAGTCAGTTTGATGGTGGGATCTGTTGTATTGAGCATGGCCCCTGATGATAATTTTCTCATAGATGGCAGTAATGCTACAGGGACTAATGGTACTGGGACATTGATAGACACTGAATCCAGAGATGCACAGAGAGTACTGATTGCTAGTACCCTCACATTTCTGGTTGGAATTTTACAGGTAAAATAGTTGGCTTGAAGACACAAGGTTGACACTGCTTTAATTTTAATGGGAAAACATATGGCATGGAAATACCTACTAGGGCAGTAAGACATTTTCCTGTAGTAAAACACAAAAATGAAGGAAAGTCATCTCAAACACTGAAGAATTTTTGGGGGATTATTCTTACCCTGGGCAGAGTCTGTGGCAGCATGACTGGGAGTGCAGACATCAGAAGAATAGCCCTGTGATCGCAGACCAAGAGACCTGCATGAAACTAAGCGCTAATGGTGCATATCCTGGAGCATCCTTTCACACATTTCTTCATGTCTCCTTTATTTCCTTGGATGGCATGATATTAAGCTACACTAGACTGCAATGAGGGAAGATGGTCCTAAGGCTCTGTATCAACAAAGAGAAAAGAACAAAGCATAAGAAATCACCAAATAAAAGTGTACCTTTTTGTTGTTTAGCAAGCTGTTAATCTTCATTATTTTTCCAGGTAATATTTGGAGTCCTTCAGATTGGTTTCATTGTGAGGTACCTTGCAGATCCACTAGTTGGGGGATTCACAACTGCAGCTGCTTTTCAAGTGCTTGTGTCACAATTGAAAATAGTCCTAAATGTTTCAACTAAAAACTATAATGGTGTCCTTTCCATAATATATGTAAGTATGCCCTTCTAATCTGTTTTGGGTTTATGCCAGAATTTTTAGATAATTGTTTATCTTCTGCTTCCATTTCATACAGGAATTGTTCATATATATGGTGGTAAGTGTAGGGCATTCATTTAGTTCTCACTCTCACGAAGATCTGCAGCTGTTCATTTATAGCTGTGAGGCTCTAAGTAGCTGCTATGTTCCTGTCACAACTCCATTTGTTGATCTTAGAGAAAACGATCAAATGGAGAAATGTCTTGGCTGGATTACAGAAATACTGAATTCCTAGAGGTCTCGTATTACGGAATAGTCTCCTTCCCCAGGAAAATTATTGAGAGTTTTGTCACTGACTTCAGCATGAAACTATTCAGGTTCATAGTATTTTAGAACTTCCATAGCACTTCACATTAGAATAACAGATTTCTAACAGAGGCTGTTCTAGACAAAAAAATGTATTTACAGATTTTACATGCCAGTTCAGGCAACCAGACTAGCAAAAATACATTAGACATCTAGATTAGCAATAACAGGATGAATATAACTACAAACAGCACAGTAAAATTTAGAAAAAAAAAATCTGGTGGACTGTTTGAGGGGGAAAAAAAAAAAGTATTATGGGCCTTTTCAGAATTAAATGAAAACCTCTTCCCTCAGAACAAGGAAAATTAGATGAGACAAAGTACTATCTAATAGACCTTAGAGCAGACTTGGCAGGGTGATGGACTTGTTAATCCAGCAGGTTCTTCTATCTCTATTTTTTACATTTATTGAAGGGTGGCACATTTAGTAGAAAGTATTTTTGAAAAGGAATTACATGGTTCTTCCAGCTCCTGCAAGCCTGAGTGGAATGCTGACTTTTTAGGTTAAAGCTCAGAGTTTCTGTGTTCTTACAGGTGAGCCAAGTCAATGTGTTTGCAGATGTGTGTAGAGCAAAGAAATTGTGATTTCTGGCCTGCTCAACCAGTGACTTGCTGTGTCAGCTTCAGCAAGTTTTGGACTTGCTTCAGAAGTGGTGTTTAACAAACTGCAACACTAAGCACCCAACATTAGCAGAATCCACAACCCAAAGTTAGGAAGTCACTGTTCCCCTGTGCAGTGGGGCAGTGTGAGAGATGGTCAGTAAGAATGGGATCCATGGTAAGCCGTACAACAGGCAAGAAATGGCTTCAGTGACCCGAAGAAAGGCATCTGATTCAGTGTTTCAGGAAGGCTTCTTCTTTAGCTCAGAACACATAGCTGATTAAGCACTTAGATATTTTACTTCAAAACCAGAGTCTTTTCAGAATGGAAGTAGTGGTACTGCTGCTACAACCCTTCCCTTGCCTTTAAACTGACAGCTCAGTATTTGGGGAGCTAACCAGGATGCAAGAAGTCTGTTTCTAACCCCTTTTCTACCAGATTGTTCTGTTAAAGCTGCTTCAGTAGGCATGGAATAATTAAATTTTCTTGGAGGCGGGGGCAGCTGAGAATTACCTTGATGCCTAGGAGGAGGACAGAGGAGTATTTGTAGCTTTTCTGTAATCAGCCCTTCAGGTTTTCTCTGTACAGTTGTTTGCTATAAACAATAGGACCAAGCAAGGACACAGCAAGGGTAGAGAAGGGAGCTGCCTGTTGCAACCCAGTTGTAAGAGTCCTCCAGCTTGGGACTGAACTCTGCTGGGAGAGTTAATGTACCTTAAGGTGAGGTTTAGTGACTGCTTTTCTCAGGTGTAGGATTCTCCATAGCCTGGTAGGACCCACATGTTCATACTCATTCTCTGGATGTCAACAGTGCAAATAGGAAACATGTACTGGGCATGTAGTGAACCAGAGTTTTCCCCATCGGTCTAGCTGTCTTTTGAATAGAAAAATTAGCATCTCCCTTGCTATTCGGACAAAGTGAAGAAGCTATAGATCTTCCCTTCCTAGCTCCAAGAACAGGTGGAGGTAAAATACAGGTAGGGGTTTAGCTCTTCTTACTTAGTATTAGTTTCCTAAAATTAGGGAAGCAGAAGCCCCCTGTGTGGACAATTCCTGCAGTTATGCTTTTTCAGTTAAATTCACCATTAAATCCATTGACTGATTCTGTAGCACCTAGACAGTATGTTCTCCTCAGGCTCCTCCAGGCCTGAACAAAGTAGTAACTTGGCCTCCTCCAAAACCCCATGCATCTGGATCTTGTCACGAGTATTTTCACATCCTTCAGGTGGACATGGGCATGTTTTATGTTGTAATTTTTATTTTTCAGACTCTTATTGAAACGTTTGAAAAAATTGGTACCACCAACATTGCAGATCTTATTGCTGGACTCCTCACCATTTTTGTCTGCATGGTAGTTAAAGAAGTAAATGATCGGTTCAAACACAAGATACCTATACCTATACCAATAGAAGTTATTGTGGTAAGCAAAGGAGTATAACAAAACCTGATAACAGATAAAATAGATGGGGCTAGCTACAGGAAGACAAGAACCCTTTTTAAGTATTAAAACTGTTGTTTTATTTTATTACAGACAATAGTAGCCACTGGCATTTCATATGCTGCCGACTTGGAAAAAAAATACAATGCAGGCATTGTTAAGAGCATTCCAAGAGGGTGAGTGCCTTTGTTTTCTGGGAAATGGGTATTATTTTACTTGGCTAAAAATGGTAGTGGTAAGAGAAAAGTCATAAAAGAGATATTGAGAGCTGTAACCTGAGTTTAGAATTCAGAGCTGGAGATTTCCCGAGTTTTACTTCTGGCTCTATCAATTATGTCACCTAAATATGTTGCCTACCTTTCCTTTATCTGTAAAATGGGCTTAGGAATGTCTGCCTGATTCATGAAGTTCATCTGAGAATTAATTGATTCATGCTCATGAAGTGAATATAAGACTATGGAAAATGTAAAAAAAAAAATTAAAGGATTTTTAATAATGAAATTATGCATAAATTTAATTTCTGTAGACCTGAGTTATCCCACTGTGGTTTATATTCATGCCACTACTGTTATCCCAATCAATCTTGTCACTTCTGTAGTCATAGGAGGAAGGATGTTCAGGATTACACTGGTAGAGACTTTCACTTGAAAGATTCAGAGCACTTCACAGTAGTAACCTTCACATTCCATTTGGTATTCAGGGCTTGATTAATTAAAATTTGTGGAAACACAGTAGGGGATAAAATGTTTTTGAGATCTTCTGAAGAAGTATGTTAACAATAGTATGAAGTGTCATTAACATATTTATGTAATTCATCATACTGTTCAATACATCCTTTATTCAATGCTTCAAAAAATGTACTTTTTCACTTTGCTATCATAAGGCCAAATCTCAGTCATGCTGAGAACAATGGGAGCTTTGTTGCTAACTAATAGCATCAGGATTTGGGCTATGGTGAGCTAGATAAGCGTGTTCTGTATGTCAATGGGCTGTTTCCACCTTTTTATTAACTTGCAACATTACACTTCATATTATAAGCAACCAGTATGCCTCCACCTCAAACTCCTTGACAACTCTAGTAAGAACAGAATTTGATCAGACTTGATAACACTAATATATTTTCTAAATGCTAGATTTTTGCCTCCCGAGCCTCCAGATGTCAGCCTGTTTTCCCAGATGATAGCAGCCTCCTTTTCCATTGCTATTGTTGCTTATGCTATTGCCGTATCTGTGGGAAAAGTGTATGCAACCAAGTATGACTATGCTATTGATGGAAACCAGGTATGTATAACCAAAATAGTTTATAAACACAGTGAATTTAAGTTCTGTTTCATGTTGACTTATGTAGCCAAATGAAAGAAGCATCATTCATACACATTTTTCAGACTAAAGTTGAAGTCTGACAGGAGAAATTCTTTCAACTGTTGAAAAAAAATAGCTGAAATGGCCATATATTACCTGACAAATTTACCACGTAGAGATGAGCCAGATGTGCTCTATCTTCAGTATGGGCTTTTCATACTCATTAATTCCTTCTGTATTGCTTTAGTGACTGCAGTAGCTCTGAAAAGGTAATTAAAGCTAAGCACTGTATAGGGAAATTTTCTGGTGATGTTGAGTTGACATGGCCAGCTTTAGCAACCTGCTTTCCATTTTTACTTAGAAGGCATATTCTGAGGTGTGTTGCTAGGCGGGGAGGAAGACCATGTCAAGCTAAGAAGCTGCTCCAGACAGCTTTATTTAGGCTTAGTCTACATGCAGGATTTGAATCAGTTGAACTTTTCAGTTAAGGCATGATTTTATTCCTACAGAATAAATTACTGTACTTCTCAGCATGACACGAGTTACATCAATATAAATATACTTGTAACTGTATAGCTAAGTCCTGCAGCTTCACAAATGTAAATGCCTATCAGCATATGAACATACTTGAATAACTGTCTGCACCAAATGGCTGAATTGTTTTAACCATTGGTTTCTAAAGGCACATAGCTAGAATGTTCCATGACCTATGCATTGACAAGCTCTTAGAGAATTCCTGCAGTTATTCAGTGTCTTCACCAGGGGTTATGTGGCTTGCCCACAGGCATGGGAGAAAAATGTCAGAAAGCTTCCTTGTCTTGCATCTATGCTAATTTTGAATTTTATCCTTTGAACATATGAGAAAATACACTCACTACAATAAGTAGATAAGCTGAATACTTTGTTGAATGAGTCCTTCTTTATTTTAGTGCTAATGGATTACAGAAAGTTTGATTTTGGAAACACTGTTTTGCAGTATATAACAAAATTATACTCCTGAATATGCTGGTCACTTTACCATACACAAAGTTCATACCTGGTAACACTTTGATTTAAAGTTGCCTAAAATGCATTGATTTCCAGTTTAATAAATCTGAATTAATAATACAGATGCCTGGAAATGCTGTTTATGCTGTTCTTTTTTTGAATATGCTGTTCTTTCAGCACTATGTGCTTCAAAGATACTAACTAAATATTGTAGTAGTAGAATTACTGTCTGTAAAAGCAGAGCGCCTTCCTTTCAGTACTATGCTATGAATTTTACACATGCAGCCATGAATGATGGGCAAATAGTTTACTTGAACTGGAGAAGTTAAAATAACATCATAAAAGCAGGTAGTAGAATAATTTTGAAGGACAGATCAATACTATTATCTGCTAGTGTTTATTTTGTCTTCATAGATTCATAGATTATTAAGACCTAAGAACACTAGGAGCTATACTTCCAACATTTTTTTGCAGAGCACAGCTGTTACACAGGAATAGGCATGAATCATCTAGGTCTGTTTGTTAAAGTAAAGACTTTTAAATCCTGCTCTTGTAGTTGGAACTTAATGAAAAGCTTACAGGAAATTTCATTTTGGAGAAAAGAAGGGAGAGAGTCAAAATCAAATCTCAAATTCTATTTTTAAAAATTTGCAGTGAGCGAAAAGCTCTTGTGACTGTGTCAGCTTGGTGAAAACAATGTTTCTGTCAATTATATGGGGTTGCAGGCAGCTCCCAAATGCCTCATTTCCCAGCAGAGGAATGGCCCAGATCCCAGGACATAAAGCTCCCAGGGTCCTTGTCACTTGAGCAGAACAACCAGCATCGGTAGGTGCCAGCATCTGTGACCCTGGGGCAAATCTATGAGAATGCTGCCTGGGACTCAGCGTGAGTTCATTGGGATGTTCAAAGTGAAAAACTTCTGGCTCAACAAACTAGAAGTTTTCAGTGAAACCATGTTTTATTGCAAAGTTCCTGATTAGTTTACTAATAATACAATGCTTTGCATTAATTAAAGGCTTGTCTAAACTCAGACTGCTGTACTGATTAAAATTATTTGTTTAGCTGATGATACTTGGGAGTTAAATTTATACTAGTCCCATTTGTTGATGCAATTATACCAGTGTAATTGTTAGAAATGTCAGGTTTGATAACATTGATGGAAACAAGCTTTAAACATCTTTATACTAAGACGAGTATGTCCATGTTAGGGAGAGTATACCAACTTCATTGTATTGATTTCCAAACACAGGTAGTTACACTAGCACAAGGAGAATTTGTGTAAACATTTAACAGCTATTACTAATCCATACTCTTCTCAATATTATTGTGCTACCTTCTTCACAAACTACTGTAGAAGCTATTGTCATTCTCCATTGTAAAACTGTCTTCAGGCATTTGTATTTACAGCATCATCCAATTATCTTTCAGGAGTTTATCGCCTTTGGGTTCAGCAACATTTTTTCAGGTGCCTTTTCTTGTTTTGTTGCAACTACTGCTCTTTCACGGACCGCAGTCCAAGAAAGTACTGGTGGAAAGACTCAGGTAACGACCTCTTCTTACTAGTACTGTGCACGGGTAAATTTAATCTTACATAGGGCACAGCTTTCACAATGGGATGAAAATAGTCCTTAAATGATTGTGTTGCTGGCACATGAAAAGCCACGGGTATCTTAGCTAGCAGCGTGTGCTCTGGGAGTGAATCATTTTTGTAGCTCTGCCAGAAGAGGGCAATCAAGTTTTATAGCATGAGTTATATTAGGCGTCAAAAATCCTTCAAGCCTAATTCCCCAGAATTTCGTTCCCAATTAAGGGTCTGAGTTTGTCACAGCAGGAATTCAGGATGAGGGAGGAACTCCTCTCACAGCTGCCTATGAGGTATTTAAGCTCCCATGTGCTGGCCTGAGCTGCCCTGCCATTTGCCATTCATCATCTGCCCATGTGCCATCTTTCTCATGTTGAGCATGCTATTCTGTTTTACAGTACTACAGCTTTGCGCTTTTTAAAGTGGAGAACTACAGGTTATCCAGCAGCCCCTTTTATGGCTGACACAAACTCTGCTCCTTTCATCTGTCTATGCAATGTAACCCCTCCAAGAGCTACTACCTTGTGTGCAGTTGTTTACACTACCTGCTTAATTGAATTCCCTCTGTGTTAGCTGAAGTGTATAATGATTGCTCACATACGCCTAAACACAACGGCATTTTGGCAGGTCTCCTTGTTCCTAAAGAAATGTAATGTGCAACTACTTGTACATTTTTCTTTGTAATCCTAGAAACATAAGATAAAGTCTTAATAAGTTCATTTCCTACAAACACTTTGTTCTTCGCAGGTTGCTGGTATAATCTCAGCTGGGATTGTTTTGATTTCTATTGTTGCCCTGGGGAAGTTGCTAGAACCCTTGCAAAAGGTACTGTACTTGTCCTCTGCAGCACAGTCACCAGCACGAATCAGATCCACATGCTCAACTTTGATGGGCAGGATTAATAGCCCTGTTTAATCTACAGTGACTGATACCAGATGAGGCTCTGGTTTATAGTGTATAACATTGAGCACTATCTTAATATGCATCTTTGCTTCTGAATAACACTTTTTCATCATTTTTCTTCACAAGTCTGTGTTGGCAGCTGTAGTCATAGCTAACTTGAAAGGGATGTTCATGCAAGTGTTTGATGTTCCCCGTCTGTGGAGACAGAATAAAGTGGATGCTGTAAGTAACCTAATTTTTTCTTTTCTCCTGAATGTTTTTGTCTGATTTTTCTTTTTGCCTTTTAATGCCATCCAAGTTTCTACCACATAAACAGAATTTTGTACAATTAACATCAGAAAACTTGTACATGTGTCCTCAAAATGCACGTGCCATGAGGTCAGTTAAAAATTCCCCAGTTTAGAGTTTTACATAGTATTCTGCTTATTTTCTTTATTCCCTATACCCCACAGTAAGGGTGCCAGTCAGGGTATTCCCATGCAGTGATGACTGCTTCATAGCAATTATCATAGCTTATGGCAATCTTGTGTTGAGATGGCTTAAAAATCAGAATAAAGATGGCCTGTCAACACCTTTACCCTTCTGCTTTTATCTTTTGCACAGTTTAAATGGGTCAAAAAAGCTGACCTTCTCTTAATTCATGCACATATATTTATGTTGTTACCACATTTGCCTGGATAATCTCAGGTAGCCCTCAGAAAATGTTTTCTTGTTGTAGCAAGACTAAGCCAAGCTAGAATGTGGATTCATTTGGCATGCTAAGGGATATGTGAACAGGCTTTTCTTATGAACCACTATAACCATATCTCAGGGTACTTGCCCACATCTCCCACTGTGTTTTCTGTGGAACAGACCTTCAGCGTGGTTGTTAGGGCATGAAAAGATTGCATGGAAAGTATTTCCTCCATGCAGTCCTTACTATGTTTAGACTTTACAGCGTGTGTCAATGGGCAGTACCTGCCTTAGGTAGATCTGAAATTTTTAGTCAATCATTTACTAGTCCTCTTTATAGGTAAAAGATCCCACTAACTTCAGTGAGAAGTGCAGGCACTCAGCTTTTTGTATGATTTGGTTCACTGGGTGTTCTGCCTGGGCAGTGACATAGAGAGGAACTGAGGAGCCCACTTCAGCTGTTCTGCCTGAATATTCAGTGGAGGCTTTAGAGAGTGCCATCAACCTGTTAATATGAAATACCTCTCTTTGGAACAGTTCTGATTCTTTGATATCGCTGGGGAGCCCCCTTCCCTCTCTATATGTCTGCAGGTGGGCATCTTACAGTATTTTACATCTTGGGAAAATAAATTCTTTTCCATTTCTAAAGAAAGATTAACAAAGACTGCCACCATCAGAAATGAGAAAATGCAATGGTTAACTGCATCCCCTTTAATTTCACCAAAGTAACGGGATCCTTGAAAAATGTTGTTATGTTAAAAAACTTACTTCCTAAAAAGCTAACTATGCCTAATAAGATAGTGATGGATAGAAGCAGCTTGGAGGAAGAGGAAGACTTTTGTATGGAAAACGGCTAATTGCCAGTATGCTATGATCATCTCCAAAGTTAAATTCTCCTGCTACTCGTATTGTCTGGTCTAGTGATTCTTAAGCGTGACCAGGAGTTATATGTTATAATTAAGAGACTTTACATTTGTTATTTCCTCTCCAGATGATCTGGGTTTTCACATGTGTAGCATCCATCATTCTGGGACTTGATTTGGGATTACTTGCTGGCCTTTTGTTTGGATTGCTGACAGTTGTGCTTAGAGTTCAGTTGTAAGTAACACAGGATCAGAAATAATTGTTAGTGTTATACCATGAAAAAGGAAGGCAATATGCTGAAAAGCAAGATGATTTGTGGCAGAAAATCTGCTTGGGTTTACAAAAATTCTGAAATGGAAAAAATCTGTTCTTTAGAGCAAAACACTGTGTGCTATCATTTAATTACACTGATAAAAGAGAAGCTGCATTATTTTATCAGTATTTATTCTATATCATGTTGGGTACTCCGGTGGTACTTAGCCATATATTATTCATCATAGAATCATCACAGAATCATAGAATGCTTTGGGTTGGAAGGGACCTTCAGAGGTCACCCAGCCCAACCCCCCCTGCAGTGAGCAGGGACAGCTTTAACCACATCAGGTGGCTCAGAGCCCTATCCAACCTGGCCTGGAATGTTTCCAGGAACGGGGCATCTACCACCTCTCTGGGCAACCTGTGCCAGTGTCTCACCACCCTCATCATAAAAAATTTCTTCCTTATGTCCAATCTAAATCTACCCTCTTTCAGATTAAAACCATTAGCCCTTGTCCTATTGCAACAGGCCCTGCTAATGTCCCCATTCTTCCTATAAGGCCCCCTTTAAGTATTGAAAGGCCGCAATAAGGTCTCCCCAGAGCCTTCTCTTCTCCAGGCTGAACAACCCAAACTCTCTCGGCCTGTCCTCATAGGAGAGGTGTTCCAGCCCTCTGACTATTTTTGCGGCCCTCCTCTGGACCCGCTCCAACAGGTCCATGTCTTTCCTGTGCTGAGGACTCCAGAGCTGGACGCAGTACTCCAGCAGTACTTTATGTACCCACATAGCTGAGTTCTGGAAAGGGATAGGAACATTGCAGATCAAATATAAAAAGATGTATTAATGGCTTCTGTAATTGATCATTATAGTAACTCTTAGCATGTAATACTACTACAGTATGTTTTGCACATGCCAATAACTTTTTCACTTATTGCTTATACAAGACTGAGTGTATGCCTGTGAATGCAATACCAAAGAATAGTTGCACTGTCGGCAAATGCATAAAAATAAAGCCTTGCAAAAGTTGTTACAGAATAGTAGATTATAAAAAATGGAATTTGAAGAGCTTCAAAAAACATACCCAAATTCAATTCAGATTTGTAAAATCAAAATATAAAAGGGAGGTGAGGCTTTACGAACTTCAAAACAATTTGCTTCAAATGTTAAAAATATATCTGGAGACTGCAAAATATTTTGGTTTTGTTATTGGCTGAAATAAAAATTAAAAGGGTTGGACAAAAAATTTTAAGTATTCTGAAAAGAATGTAAATGTATTGTTTCAGTGGATTTGAAACGAAAAAAGTGATCAATTTTTTTCAGTCAAAAAATTGTTTTTTCATTCAAACCAAACTAATTTCCTTTTAAAACATTTTTCTGATTTGGGAAACAAATGGAACAAGTTATTCATTCAGCTCTACATAAAAATGGTGCAGCAAGTCGGCTGAAACAAAGTACCTTGTCTTTAAAAGGACTATTCACTACAAATTGAAAAAGACCCTTGCACAGTGACACAAAACAAAGATACAGTGCTTTTCCAGTGAGGCTATTAGTTTGGCAGAAGAGAGCAGGCAAGAGTCTATGACAGTTTGTATGCAGCAATCCGTTCAATTCTGTGAATGCCTAAGTATGATCTTTACCTTCACTGTCTTTTCTTTTTGTTTCTGTTAGTCCTTCATGGGGTGGCTTTGGAAACATTCCTGGCACAGACATCTACAAGAAGGTCAAGGACTACAAAAATGTAAGTCATGGCTGAGTTGTTTCCCTTCAGTCTAGAAGCCAGTGTAAGACAAAGTTGTGCCCTGTATATTGTGCACAACTTGCATTTGGAAATGGAGTGCTCAGAGATAACAAGTTTCAGCATTAAATTCCTCATCTTGATCCAGATAGTTGATCCATATTGCATGCTGGGGCTGTAAGCTTCTAAAAACCAAATCACCTGAATTATCAGCAAAGATACGCCATTTTTTTGTGAATTAGATATGTAGTTGTACTGTTGAAACAGTTAAACTGCTTCTTATTAGCCAAAATACGGTTGTTACTGCTTAACCTTATATTCTTTGGCAACAGGTTATAGAACCAGAAGGTGTGAAGATTCTCAAGTTTTCAAGTCCAATTTTTTATGCTAACATCGATGGACTGAAAAGCAGCCTCAAATCCACAGTAAGTGATATGTGATGGTTTTAGATGCTTCTTAACTGTCTTTGAGATTTCCTCAGAATTATATCTAGGTAAAATTAAATAATTTTGATGTCTTGATCCTTTTTCTGTAGGTGGGATTTGATGCAGTCAAGGTATATAATAAGAGACTCAAAGCGCTGAGGAAGATACAAAAGCTAATCAAGAAGGGGAAATTAAAGGCTACTAAGGTAAACCAAATCTTTTTCTTTCTATTTTTTCCTCAAAGCGTTACTGTTAGAACTTATTACTTTAGCCTTAATTACGAGTTTCTCTGTACTCATCTTTAAAATAAAGATGGAAAGGTGTGACTTATTACAACAGTAGGAAGTCTGGGACCTACAGGAGACTTAGCAGAGCAGTACACCTATTGCCAAAGACCCCACAGATTCAGGCAGCTGTGACAGTCATAGTGTCAACAGGGGAAGCAAGAGATTCCCTGATCTTACTTCTACCCCTCACCAGCTCACATTGTCTCTGTGCAGTAAAAGTGCTGTCTCTTTCATGTGTACATGCTCTATCATCCAGCTTCCTATGCACAGGTGAGCTGTATCAGTTGGCTGGCAGACACAGCCTTCCACACCCTCAGCAGCATATGTTCCTCTGAGTATGGAATGTACATTTCAATAATTAAAGGCTTACATTTAATTGGACAGGTACAGGCAACCTATTAGATCTCCAGAGCTGGAAGTTAGAAATGGGTTTCCTGTTGTCATTGCTCTCAGTGCAGGATGCAGTATTTCCAGTATATATTACAATTTATGATGGAATTAATTAAATGCTCAGTTATGTGACATTCCACCTTTTGACCTAGTTATTTTACCATGTTATCATATATAGTAAATCTAATTCAAAGCTGAAAATACTGGTCTTAAATATCTCCTAGAAATAAAGCTACTGAGGGAAGGAGTAGCTCTGAGGTATTTATTTTTCTGGATAGTGGCCTTTTTGCAGGAAGATGCTCTATTAACAAAGAAAAAAAAAAGAGGAAAGGAAATACACTGCACAGAGGAGGAGGTAATTATGTGCTCTGTCTTGTTTTTCTTTAAATTCTTGGATGCAGTATTGTCACCCAATAAGGGGACAGACAGGTTCTTTTAGGGATCTTTGGCAGAATGGTGATGGCACTAAATTGTAATTACAATTAAAGCTTTATTTTTCTTAACAGGATTTTGATTACTATAACACAGAATTTATAATTAGAATGGCACAGGATTTCTACAAACAGAATCAATGTAGTACAATTTATAAGTAGTATAATACAGAATTTATAATACAACTTAACTTATAGTTTCCTAGACCCTAACTTAACTTATGTTTTCCAATCACCTGGACCCTCTGCAGATCGGGTCAGATCTTAATACGTGGTTTGATGTATCAATATAACAATCATAATCTAGACTCAAAAATGATATAAAAGAAGAGGAGTCACTCATGCAGTCCTTGGAGGAAGCCAATGACAGTAGAGGCGTCCCTGGCCACCGGGGTGGTCAGTGCTCTCACTGTCCAGCAGCAGTTCCAGTCCGAATTCCCCACTTAGGACTTGTGACTGCTTGATTTTATGGACAGTGCTCAGTACGTTGTTACGCTTCCCTGTTCTGTGATGGGGTCATCAACACCACCTGGTTGTCTGGGTGCCTGGCAAGGAAGGGAGTAATCAGCCTGGTGCCCAAGAATCTTGAGGCTGGTAGGGAGGGTAAGAAGAAATCTGTTTGGTTTGTGTACTTGGTTCACAGGACCTTCAAGGCCTAAGAATGAGGGGAAGGGGAACAAATATGTGACCTGCTGGTCACAGAGAATGGGAGCTTGCCTTACAAAATGGTGTTAAGTTATGCTAACCACACTACCAGCAGTCAGGAGCAGGGGGCACTGGTCACAAGTATCGGTCCTTGTTCATTCCTGAAACAGAAGTGTTCACAGGGAACTATTTTCTCTAACTCCAAAACTTTCTCCATGATTAAGTGCTGTATTCCACATATTATCTGCACATTAGAATGGCATCATCAGTGAGCCTGGTATTAATAACGAAGCTTTTGAGACTGATGAGGAACCTGAAGACAATGAAGATCTTCGCGTTCCCACCAAAGAAGTAGAGATCCAGGTGGACTGGAATTCAGAACTCCCAGTCAAAGTAAATATCCCCAAGGTCCCCATCCACAGTCTTATTCTTGATTTTGGAGCAGTAACCTTCTTGGATATTGTAGCTGTGAGATCAATAAAAACGGTAAGGGCATTTTTTTCTGGTGTTCCATGAAAATGAAACTACTCAGTAGTATGTAAATCAGAGCTGTTAGCTGAAGTTAATTTCTGAGTTTTTAAAAGTCTGTTGTTGAAAAATACCTTCAAAACCTATGCAGCAAGAGGTAGAATATTGGGGTGTGCATATTTTAGGTGGAAAAAAAGTAAAAAAAAAGCATTAAAAGAACAATATGAAGGTTGCATGGTCAAGTACTCTAAAATTAGAACTCCAAATGTGGTCTCCTTGTATGCATATGTTATGAAGTATTTTAGTTATATATTTTCTTTCCACATGCCTCCTGCTTTAATCTGGGCACAGGATGATGCTCACTCAACACAGAGGTAGTAAAAGTTTTGTCTTACCGTCACGTCAGTCTTTAGCCACAAGATTTATTTATTCATTCCATATTATTTAAATTATAAAGGAAGGAAGAATGATTCATTTCTTTATAGTGTTTTCTGTGGCTAGTATCAGAGCACTTCATCAACATTGATTAATTCATCTTCAAACATCACACTGTGTAATAAGGAGGTAATGCTCCTAGTTTAGGGAGAGGGAAATGAGGTGAAGAGATTAAGACCAAGTATTTCCATTATTTTTTGGTGCCCAGTTACAAGTGTGTAGGCTTAGACTGTTCAGTCTTTAGTCTTTTATGATATTTCGTATGTTCAGATGGCTGCTTTCTCTAACTTTATTTTGCAGTTGTGACAGCTTAGCCTATCTATAAACCAGATCTTAGATTACCAAGACTCTAGTTTGTCAGTGAACAGAAGGGGATGGAATTAGCAATCACCCCTGAAAACACTGTTCTAAGAGACTTGCCTGCCACCGGGGAGCCAGGGGTAGAATCCAGTCTCCCACCTTTTAACTAACTGAAATACAAGAATGCTGTGTACCTGGCTTCAGCCTTCTGCCTAGTTTCGATTCAGTTCTGGGAGACAAAAGAGATATGGGGTCCACAGACATGTCTTTTTCCATATACAGCTTTTTCATCCAAGAACAGGTCCATCTGGTGCACTGCATGAGGGAAAAATCTGTGTAAAAAAATTTGCATGTGCCAATGAAAGATTGTATTGTATCACATATACATGGGGAGAAATAAATGTGTTTCTCACTTGAAAAGACATGATCACTCATATTATGAGTACAGAGTGAGAAACTTAATAGGCAGCAATGTATGTATGTGTAAAATTGATAGCTCCATTACATAGTCGAAGATAGGCCACTTCAGCAACCAGATACTTAACTACTGGATCTTTAAGTATAGCAAAGTATAGCAGTTCCTTATTTATGATGAATAAGCAAAACATACAATTTGGAATGAAAACACTCAGAAGCAAATGAAGTGTGTGTGTGTGTGCCTATAAGTACATATATAGACATATATACATCTATGTATTTTCTCCTTACAGACTATTTATTTATGTCCTTGTTACAAACTTTTTTTTTTTTTAGATAATTAGAGAGTTTGAGAGAATTGACGTGAGAGTATACTTTGCTTCGTATCAAGGTAAACATCCAAATATTTCTACTACCACTCATGCAAAGAATAAAATGAAGATGAGAAGGGATGAGATAGGATCTCTAGATGTGTCTGTGGGAGCATTTGTTCTAATAAAAATGTGAATTATCACACTGATAAACATGGTGGGCTGCGGTGGGACACAAAGAATGGTGGCGTTTAAAGGAAATATGGAAAGTCAGAGTCAAGACAAAGCTATGACTGACTGATTGATTTGGCTGTATGTTTGATTTCTGATAGTTGTAACCATGTATTTTGACCTTTTTTTCTTAAATTCTAAATTTTCTTCAAATTCTATTAACCTGATATGGCTTTCTTTTATTCAGACAACCTTATATCTCAACTGGAACGGAGTGACTTCTTTGATGATATTGTCAGAAAAGACACATTCTTCTTGACTGTCCATGATGCTGTGCTCTACATAAGGAATCAAATGACATACAGTGACAACCAGGATCCCATATTTGAGAAGGTAAGGATATCTAGTAGTACATTTCCTTTCCTTCTATCATCTAGCATTCATTCTTGCAATTTCCGTTACAGTATGGCGCATTTGAAAACTAGACATAGAGCTGTAGTACAAATAAAGTGAGAGTCTAGTAAATTGGACAGCTTCTGTAGTACATGAATATTTTGCTAGATCAAAGGGAATTTCTGTTGAGCCCAGGATCTTGTTAGTGAAGAGAACATGAGAAACAGGACATATGGAGAACATTTCATCCTAAGACACATTTTCTAGTTTCTGACAACTGGCAGCTTAAGAGCTTCCTCAGCTGGAGGTTGCATTTGGACCATTATATTTAATCGTCACAGATGGAGTTTTCTTCAATGTGTCTGTCATACTCCTTTTGGAACCCCTTTACACATTTTAGCTTGACACTATCCTGTGGAGACGCATTCTGTAATTTTAAATGTGTTATATGACAAATATTTCCCATTTGTTGTAAACCTGCTGGATTTCTGGATTGCTAGTTGCAATGAGTAATCATTCCCTGCTCCCTTTCCCAACACTATTAATAATTTCACACACCTCTGATCAAAGCTGAAGAGTCCCATTCTTCCCGGTGTGAGTGTGCATGGAAGCTGTTCCATGCTAGTGCTCATTCCTACTGCCCTTCTCTGTGCATTTCCTCATCGTATTCTGTGGGTTTTGAGATAACCAGAACACTGTACTGTTTAAAGATGTGGGCCCACATTAGGAATATGGCCTTATAATGTTCTCCTGTCTTTCCACCACAATTCCTTCACTAGCAATCACTATTACAGTATTATGAATAAATAGTAATTAAAATTAATCTTACTGATAACTAACTAGGATGGGACCCTTATTTTTTGTAATTTTTGCATATTACTGTCTTATAGTAGAGATTAACATTTTGACAAAGCTATACAGCAGTTTAGAGATGGATTCTGCTTTAATTATTTTTACAAAGCCATAAGTAGTCATATGAGGAGAGGCAGGACCAAAAGCTTTTCAACATTTAAGTTCCCCTCAGCTGAACTAGATCAACAGCTTTGTCAAGGAACAGTAAACAACAGTCTTGTAAGTTGTGGAAGTTATCTTAAGGTACTTCAGAGTAATAAATCAATTTCAATGATATGGACAACAGGTAACTCATGCTTCTTAATTTCTTTCTGCCAAGATTTCACTCATGCAGGAGTCTAAAGAACCCATAGAATTCACAGAAACAAGCCGGCCTGATGATGAACTTGATGTTCAGGAAGAGGTACGCACTTTAGAACTGAATGTGTCTATTACTTATAGAATACTGCTGGCTTTATTCCTTTGCCTGTAGCATTGAGTCATGCTGTGAGAGTATGGTGGATGAACTGAACAATTTCCTCCTCCGTAAATAAATACCCTCCCTGGGTACCTGAATGTCTGTGCTTAGTGGAGGAAGTCAAGTTTTTCTTGAGATGTAGTAGATTATATGTGCACAGGCATCTCCGTATCTCTTGCTTTAGGACTACTTTTGCCTTATACAGGATTATAAATAGATCTGAGCACGGGTTAGGTGCCTAGAAGACTTGGTAAGGCTTGAGGCACCTGATTCCAAAATTATAGAATCATAGAATTGTTTAAGTTGGAAAAGACCTTTAAGATCATCCAGTCCAACCATTAACCTAACATTACCAAGTCCACCACTAAACCAGTAAAGGGTAGAGTAATAATTTCATGTTTCCTGGCTTGGTGGCTGGATTATTTTTTAATGAAAGTAAAAACTAGGAATCATTAAGGTTGGAAAGGATCTCTAAGGTCATCAGTCCAACCATCAACCCAACACCCCCATGCCCACTAAACCATGTCCCGAAGTGCCACATCTACCCGTTTTTTGAACACTTCCAGGGATGGTGACTCCACCACCTCTCTGGGCAGCCTGTTCCAATGCTTGACCACTCTTTCAGTAAAGAAAATTTTCCTAATATCCAATCTAAACCTCCCCTGACATCCTTTTGACACAGCAGACACCTTCTTGCACAATCTGAACATTTTACAGGAAGCTGCAGCAAAGCAGTGTACTGAACATAACTAACACGCAACAACACAAGTCCATTAAAGCAATACCATGGTATTTTGTATTTACAGAATACTGCCAGAAAATAAAGTAGCACTTACTGCTAAAATAACAGTGCAGCACACAGGCCACTTATTCAGAAAATAGGAGATGGGGCTAAATGCCCTTTTATAGCCTGAGATGGATTAAACTAGTGATGCATCAATACCTTGGAAGCATTGCAACACTCCACATAGGTAAAGACATGATTATTGTGTGTCCCTCCTATTATGCTACTGTGGTACCAGTCAGAACTGCATTCTTAATTCCCAGTGTAAAATGGAGTAGTGCCCTGTGCTTGGCCTCCCTGCTCCAGCAGCAGGAATGGAAAGGGGCTGGAGGCATGCTGTGACCCTGCTCTCTGGCATGCTCTAGCAAAATCATGCGTGGGATGTAGCGGTCCCTGGAGGCAAGTAGGTAAGAGGAGGTTGTGGCTGCGTAGAGGTTCTCAGCATCACCCTGCATTGCAGTTTCTGCCACAGCATGAAGTCCCATAGGAAAAGGTAAGGTCAGCTTGGAGGGCAGATTGGTGAGAGGAGAAACTGAGACCCTAAGCAAAAGCCTCTCAAACTTCATCAGGGCTTGGTAAGTAGATTGTGATACTTGGTACTCCTGATTCACCCCCTCCTTTTTTGGTTGGTATGAATACTGGAAGAGACCCAAATATTATTCTTTATCACTAAAATGGCGAGAAGCACTTTCCACTCCTCTGTAAGTCACAGTGCAGAAAGGAATGAAGGATTTAAAAAGTTAGAAAGACACCATGATTCTGTAACAGAAGCATTTGGGAATGGCAGGCCAGAAAGACTTGAATTCTGATGTCTATTCATGGGATTGCTTAGATATTTGTATTATTGCCATTAAATAAGAAAAGAAGCCAGACACAAAACTACCAATCTGAGGTCAGAGAGTGTTCTGAGAGCTTTCTGTCCTCCACCTCTATAGCCACATTTTGAAGGTGAGAGCTAGTAACCTTCAGACCTGCAGCTTCCTGACTGAATTGTCCAATGCAGACACAGGTCAGAGGGCAGCTGCCTCAGTTACTTTCTCTGCACTTTCACTGAGGCCAGGTTGAACTTGGTAGTTTTTAGTTAACACATACACAAACATTTTATTTTCCTAAGTGGTGTGTACTCAGAACTAACCATGGCCTGTTTCTTTCCACCTTTTGAAAACCATTTCACTAGGCTATGCGCAGACTTGCTTCATGAAGATGGACTGCTGGTACTGTCTTACCTGTGAACTCACAGCAATATTTATGCACCGGTACTATATAAGCATTTTCTACAATGAAACCAATCTTTGCACTTGAAGAAAACCCTGATTGTTTGAATGATACAGATCTCTAGAAATCTCCAAATTTTAGCTAACGTTATCCCAGAAATATTCTGGACCTTGATTCATCAAGCACTTTTCGGTATGGTATTTTGATAAAAATCAGAAGACTGTTACGAAAGATGTACTGTTTTGGGACGAGTCAGGCAGAAGGTGCATTACCCTGCTTTAGCAGTGTGTACAGGCTGAAAGCTGCCTTGTGCTCTGCCCAGGAGAGTTGAAGAGACCAAAATCTTTGGATGGCAGACCTTTTGTTCTGTATTTGCACAATGCCTAGCGAGAGGGCAGGAGTTCTAGCTGGCCAAGGCTTTGCAATTCTAGAACATTAGTGCGAGCATACATGCTGACCAGTCTTGAAAAATGTATTGTGATAATTTTTTCCAAGCAATTCCTTTAATTGCTGGAGGTTGTTAGATAACTGAAACAGTTGACAGGTGAAACAGTCACATGAGCAGAAAAGGGCACTGAACTACTATAAAACTTAATATAGGATAAGTTTCAATAGAAAAAACCCTTGGATATGGGTTCATTAGTTCTGTATTAATCCCATTGTAGCAAATCATGCACTACTATTAATGATCGTTCCTAAAATGAAGTATACACAGAAGATTATTTTGGCTAGGTTACATATCTTTCATCAAGAGGCAGATCACGACATAAATTAGATTAATGAAAACCTTAGTCCCCAAGTACTTAATGGAATCTGTAGAACAGGCTGCTACTGAGTGCAAGAAAGAAAGTCAGAATGTGACCTAGCATAGAGGTTTGGGTGTTTTTTAAATGGAATATAGGAGTTTATTTAGTTTAATGAATAGTTATATTTTTATATAGCATATTTTTTCTTTTAATATTCTACATCAAACTGCTGCTGTTATTTTACATTTGACAGTCCATAATGCACAAGTGCAATAATTTACAAAAGATAAAAGGATCTGACCTGCAAAACTTTAGTCCTTACTTGAGGACTATATAAAATAGATATGCAGGAAATCAATGTTCTTACTTTTCATGAAGAAGAAATGTGTTTTGATGGAAAACAGACTGCTACGTTAAATTTTTTAGCACTACATTAATTTTTTAAATGGAAAAAAAACCCTACATAGTCAGGGAACAGATTACAACAAAAGTGTAAGAAATGTCCAGAAAATCCCTTTAAGTTTCACAATGTGGGCTAATTAGCTTCAGTATGTTCACATATTTAAGTCTCCTTACTTGATTACATCAGATAAATTTTCCCATATCACACTGCGCAGAGAAGATTTTTGCTGCAAGTAATGTTAGCGGAAAATCTCAGGTGAAAAGCTAAGCACTAAGTAAATTATTCTGTCCTAAGGACCTCAGTGAACAACATCAAAATCAGTGAAAAAATCCTATAACCTTCAGTCAGTTGGACAGTATCTTACACAGCAGGTAACAGCACCAGACTGACCTCTTTATTCTCTCATTAAGGCAAAAACTTCAGTCCTCACAACAGTCAGTGAAGTTTCTCATTTCAAATGCAATACAGGCTTGAACCTAGATGATATTGATGTTCCAGCCCAAGCCAGCAAAAATGCAGGTTTGTACTTACAAATAGACATACGCCATTTGTATGTCAGATCAGCATCTCCGCAAGCTGAGAATTAGGCCTGTGTTTAAGCAGCAAATCAGACTGCTCTGCACTGTCTCAGACGAAGTATTAATTTCTGTTTACACTAATGCTTAGGCTGAGGCTGTGATCTGACAATTCACGCTTTCAGCGCTACCTGTCCTCATTCTCTCCCCTTCCATTCGCCACCCTAACGCAGGAGGTTGGCACTTCTGCCCACGTCCCTGACAAAACTTCCCTGCCAGGCCACGGCCCCAGCTTACATTCATCTGAACAGAAGCCACTGTTGCCAGTGCCCACAGCACAGAGCGATGAAGGACAAGGCCAGTAACGTGTTTCTCCGAGGTTGTACTGCTTTTCTAAAGTGGGTGTGCATTTTATGTAAAAAGTAAAATATTCTACTTGGGACTGATAAGTGAGCTTTCAGCTAATTTTTATGCAGAACACATACTATGGAAAAGATGGTATAAAAAATGATAGCAGTTGAATTTTTTTTTTCTTCGAGAGAACATCTGTGCTGTGAAGCTTGAGTAGAGATTCTTACTTGACAGAAATGTGGGCTTATGTTATTTTTTGAACCCTCTCCAGTTCTTGTCCATAGCAAGTATTTAGAAGAAGCAATTAAATATTCAACAGTCTTCCAGTTTCCTTTCCAAATACGACATTTCAGCTGGAATTAATTGTGATAAAATATGATGCAATGCACTTATTCTTGGTCTGCATCTCTCTTCAAGGTACAGTTGTACCTGTTCTTAATTTAACTGGCACAAAATATTCAACTTTTTCCTGAAAAACAGCCTTGCACACAAAGCCTACGGTTACACAGAACAGTAAGAGGTAACATGCAGAAGGCATTCAAATGCCTTTCTCAGTGGGTCAGGGGGTATGTGCTTCTGTGTATCCATCAAAATGAAGGATACCAAAATAATGGATTTTGCCATGAAGCTAAAATTCTATACAATTTTGTACTAATTCAGGCATCCACAAGTACTGCAACTAGACAGGCTTATCTTTTTCCAGCAGAAGGAAAAAATGATATTTTTGTACGCATTTTGAGTATTACTATTCTGTCTTTGCATGTCAGGTATTAAATTTGGAGATATATTTTAAGTTTTTTACCCTTTTAAAAAGCTGCGTTTTAAAAGTAATTGTATTCATTAACTAGAAAATAAAGCTGTGCATACTGAAAACATGCTCCATGCATCTGCATTTTTTTTTTTTAACCTCTTCTCTTTGTGAATTCTTATTATGGGGAAATAAAGCGTATTATGCAGGGATCAGTGTCACACTTCCCTTGGGTCTGCCTTTTGAGGAACAGCAAAGATAAAAGGGAAAACCTGTTCTCTTTGCCTTGTGGGGATAAGACAAGAAACATTAGGTTTAAACGGCAGCTTTTATATGTTAAGGCTATAAAGATAATGAGAGACATTGTAGGGACACAAGATCCCAGTCCTGGAGACTTTTTAGTGAGACAGTCACTGATCTGAAGAGTTTGAAGTAGAGTTGCCCCTACCTTAGGACTGCGGAAGGACTGCTTGAGGCCACTTTCTACCCTATAGCTTACGATTTAGTTGTATTTATATTCCTTCCCTTTCTTCGGTGCTACAGACACACTCTACAAATGAATTACAGAGAATTTACAAAATGCAAAGTTTATGGAAATTACACAGCAGTCTCTGAAGGCAGCGAGCTCTATGGCTGTGAAGCTTTAGGGTGCGCTGGAGGCGCGCTGTTCATCAAGTCACTGGCATTTCCATAGCCCCGACTGTCAGGCATCCGCCGTTTCCCCGGTAAAAAGTAAGGCTGACCATTAGCAGCTGGGAGAGCCCGCTGCCGGTTTAGATTTGCCCATTTTCTCGGAAGCCCGCACACGCAGCCCCCCCTCCGCTGAGCCCGCCGGCAGGGCCGCCACGGCTCCCGCACAGCGAGGCCCCTCTCGCGTTTAATGTTACCCTCTCCAAGCAGCCGCAGCCTCACGCCCCCCATTCCCAACCACTCTTCCCTGCTGCGGCTCCAAGGCCCTCCGAAGCCCGGCATCGCCCCAGCCACCCAAGCGAGAGCGCCTCAGTGCCGCCCAGAGCGGCTGGAAGCGCTTCCCGGCGGGGCAGGAGCCCCCAGAGCCGGGGGCGGGCCCCGGGGGGGGACGCCCAGCACAGCCGCCGGCGCCCCGCGGCCCGCCGGGCCTGCCCGGGGCGCGCAGAGCCCGCACCGCCGCCGGGCAGGCCGCGGGAAGGCCCGGCCGCCCGCCGCTCCCAGGGGGGCGGCGCCCCGGCCCGCCGCCGCCATGTCCGCCTCCCGCGGCGCGCAGGCGCGGCGCAGGCAGCACTACACCCCCCAGGGGCAGCGGCCGCCAGCCGCCATCCCGGCGGGCGCTGCGCAACCCGCGCCTTCCTCGCCGGCCTCCCCGCAGAGCCTGTCGGGAGCGAGGGCCCCGCTGCGGCGCGGCGCGGCGCCGCCCCACCGCGGGCTCCAGCATGCCCTGGCTGCCCCGCGGCCGCCCGGCCGCTCCGCAGGGGCACAGCGAGCGCCGAACCGCAACCGCTTCCCCGCTGCGCACTTTTTCACGCCCCCCCCGCGCGTCTCCCGGCCGCTTCCGCTTCCGGCCGCGCCCTTCCGCTCCCACAGTGCCCCGCGCCGAATCATGGACCACAATGGTGAGGCGGGGAGAGGCCGGGAGGCCCCTTCGCACCCGTCCCCCTCCAGGCCCGCTCCGCGCTGCCGGGCGGGGAGGGGCCGCGCGCGGGGCGGCC
This sequence comes from Pelecanus crispus, assembly GCF_030463565.1. NCBI lineage: Eukaryota > Metazoa > Chordata > Aves > Pelecaniformes > Pelecanidae > Pelecanus > Pelecanus crispus. Next base: position 16,748,593 of record NC_134643.1, read on the forward strand.
GGCTGCGGGGCGGCGCCAGGGTGGCGGCGGGACGCGGCCCGGCGCCCGGTGAACGCCGGCGGGGCCCGGGGTCGCCGCGGTTCCCCGCGGCCCGCGCGGCGGGGCCTGGTCTCTGCCCTCAGCGCCGGGCCCGCGCTCCCCCGGGCGCCCTCCGACGCTGGCGCCCGGCGGCCCCGCCTCCCCCCCCCACCCCCGGCACGGCGGCGCTCGGCCCCTGCCCCCGCCCCGCGGGGGGCTCGGCGCCGGCCTGAGGGGCGGCCCCGCGGGGGAGCCCCCTCTCCTCTCCCGCCCCGGGGCGGCTGCCGAGCGCCGAGGGGGCCGGCGCGGGCGCTGCCGGCTGCGCGGTCTCGGCCGGGCCGGGGCGGGCGGGCGGGCGGCCTTGCGCTGAGCAGCGCGGTGCGGCCGGGGCCCGACGGCCCGCAGCAGGGGGGTGCCGCCCGCAGCCTTGGGGAGGAGGCGGCGGGGCGCTTGTTTGCCCGCAGCGTTTCCCGAGATGGGTGCCGAGAGCGCGTCTTTTGGTTCCGTAGTTGTGCGCGGGAGAGGAAACTTCCTCGTGTGCTTCAGCTTGGTTTTGTAGCTTTGGTACCTCGCTGGTTGGCGTGCGGGCGTAGTCTGACGAATGGATGAGTGGACGTGGGGTTTCTTGCTAGGGTATTTTCGGGTTTTTTTCCTTCCCCTTAGCAAAGGTTGCGTTATAGATTTATGTGTATAAGGTATAGTATTTGAGCTATATTTATGAATTTTTAAAAAACTGAAATATAAAAATGAAACTTAAGAAAAGTTGATGAAGGTGACAGTTTAAGAGGATGTATCACCTCAGTTAGGGTTTCTTTAAGTAGTCTTAACGATTTTGGTATGTTTTTCTTTTTTTTTTCTGGACTTAATCCTGCTAGTTATGCTTACACAGACTGCAATTTTTTGTCCTTCCATGAAACATGAATGACTAATAAACTTGCTAGTTTGGATTAGTTGAGCAGCTAATTCATGTAAATATTCCTAGCTTGCAAACGTATGTGGAAGACACACTCAGAACTTAATTGTTTACTATTGGTAGGTCAATGGACTGAATAATATGGAATTTGTTTGGTTTTGGTTTTGTGTTGGGTTTTTTTTAATTTATTTTAGTTATCCCTATTTGAAAATAGATTGAGGTCCTGGAGAGACTTTTTCTGGTCTGTGGTGGTGTGTTTTTGTGTATTCTGGTAGAAAACAGACTTTCCCAACAGGTGGAAAATAGACAGCTTTAACATTATTATCTCTGATGTTCTTGACCAGCAGTCTCTGGGGAAGCCTGGTGTCATAGTTGTACGTCTACTGGGTCGTCTGTTTAGCCAACACGACAGCCTAAACAGAAGCAACAAATGAGCAAAAGTAAAAACAGGCTTTACTGGGTTTTGCCTTTTTGCATGTTGCTTTTTAAAGTGAAACATGTCAACCACAGTGCTAAGATAAATAAATAGATTTGATCTATCAGGGGAAATTGAGGGCTCTTGATTTTGAGGTAAAGTGACTGTCAGGGCACAGTCCCCATTTGAAACTTCATCACAGTTCCTAGTTGGTGGTAGCTGCTCAATAACTTAGAACGATCCCCTTTTTCCTTTTGTTTCTTGTTTTTCCTCCTACTTGTGTTGTGTGGGGTGGTTATAGGCTTTGAGGGACAGTAGTTTGTGAGGCATTGTGCAGAATTACACTAATGGGGCCCTGACTTCAGTGTCCAGATGCTACCGTGCTGTAATCCTTTGGGGCCTCGGTGATCATTCCAGGGCTGCAGTGCCGCATCAAGTGGAACGGCAAGGCTCGCAGTGTGACAGCTTGTGGCACACCCCTTGGAGGCTGAGCATGTCCTGCTTTGAAACGCCTGGCAAAATCGCATTTTCAATTAAAGTGAAAGTGGGCTGGGTAGATTCGTGAAGGACATAATTTTATTTCTGTATGAATGAGATGCTGTGCAGTGATTTAGGGTAGAGTCACTGGAAGCTTGAGGGAGTTGTACCCCCTTCATTGGTGTTGCTTGTTGCAGTACCCCTGCTACATTATCTCTTGGAGCCTGTATCTACTGATGCATGTGTCAGGCTATTTCTTGCTTCCTTTGGCCTAGTACTCAGATTTAAATCTGGTTAAAGAGAATTCTGTATGTAGTGGGGAACAATAATTTTCAGTTTAGCAAGGATACTACTACATACTCTTAAGTACCAATATTATTGTGATACTTCATGCTAAACTTCTAAGTAATACGTCAAGATGCTGAGTTAATATGGAAACTAGTTTCCTTCCAACTTTAGTAAACAATTTACATAAATTGTAAAAATTATCTTTTCTCATAAGAAATTCTGTGTTGTCAAGGTTGTACAAAGAATTGACTCTTCAGTACTGTCCACGCTGTGAGAGGAGCTATACAATTCATGTCTTTTTTCCTGTTGTGGAGAAATGACAGACTAGCTAACTTTTAAAAATGTCTTTATTTTTAGAACTAGATTACCTAAAGTCACGGTTGTTCCCAGTACAATTTTGTGACTTGACTTCTAGAAGAAATTGTATGTGAAGGTATTTATTTTCCAGTGATTAAACTTTGATATGTTGTATGACTCTTAAAACAAGCTTTAAAAATTATTTTTCTTAAAACTCTTCTGTTAATATTTAGCCTCTTTAGAAACTATTAGATAAGTGAAGAATTACATAAACTTTTTTTTTTTTCCTTTCATAGACAATGATTTGCAAGGAACAAATAGTTCAGGATCATTGGGTGGTCTTGATGTTCGTAGAAGAATCCCTATAAAGCTTATCTCAAAACAGACCAGTAAAACCAAACCTGCACCTCGAACTCCAAGAAATATGAACAGGATGCCTTCAAAGGCACAAGCTGGTGATGAAGGTAAATTAATATAAATACTAGCACTGTGGCAGGGAAGTGTATTATTCTGCAGCATTGTTCGAGACTTTATTCAGTCTTGGAGACTTGGAATCCAAGGTTCTGTCCAAGTTTCAAATTTCCAGGTGCTGCTGCACTGTAAGGATTAAATGGTGCACATTCCCAAAACAGACTGTCTTACCGTTTTGACTGTACCTGTCTGTAGAATGGGCCCAGCAGACTAGAAGTGCTGTGGCATTTCTTGATGATTGCAGTATAGAATGACGCATGCTTTTAATAGCAGCCGGTGTCAATTAGGAAAGCGTTGTGGTTGGTTCGTGTCTTTCTTCTCTTTCTTCTTTCCACAGAAGAATTTGATTATAACGAAGAGGAACGATACGAATGCAAAGGAGGTGAAATGTTTGGCAATCAAAGGAGATTCCCTGGACCCATCTTTTGGGACTATAAGGTAAAGTTGGGGGTGGGAAGTCGTGAATCTTACCAAACTGTAGGTAGTCCCAGTAGATACCACCTTAAATAAAAGTGCTTTCATTACTTTTGACTGACCAAAAATACATTCTCTGCTTTCTCATGTTTGTGGTGTTCTTGCTTCCTTCTCAGCTAATTCAGAAATAATGGGTATGTTGGTGGTAATTGAAATGAGAAGCTTTAGTGATGTTGGATTTGTTCTCCCACCCCCTTCTCTGTCCTATCAGATAAACTTGCTGGGGGAAAAGGATGATACACCGGTCCATTTCTGTGATAAGTGTGGATTGCCCATCAAAATGTATGGACGCATGGTGAGTGAAATTATCAGTGGAAGATGTAGTCATGGCTTCCCTTTAGGTAAAATTAGGTTTTACTGTCTCTCTGTGAGGCTTCTCGAGGTTACTGATTTCAGAAGGCCTCTGAATAAACAGCAGAAGGATATCAGGATGGAACCAGGGGCCTTCACTACTGAAGTGTTTTCGTTCCATCTGTCTGGCTGATTTCACTTTATCCCCTGAATTCATAAAGTAAGCTTGAAAATGTTGAACAAAAAATCAAAACGCTGTCACCAACCAAAAAGCCTTCAAGTTCAGTGGGTTTTGACCTTACACAACTTAGCTTTAAAAATAAGATCTTTATAAGACTTGCAATGAGGTTAGAAAGCGCTGTTCACTCTCATGTCCCTTTAAAATTAGTGTAACAAAATCCCTGAGATTAATTTAGGTTTCTAAGTGTGATGTAACAGGCTTCAGGATCTGACTTAATGACAGTTAATGCTTTTAAAACTTTCATTCCTTGCCAGCAAGACAAGTGTAACTAGATTGCATATGCAGGTTCTGTAAATGGTCACTGTAAATGTTCAAGACTTAAACTTTTGCCTATACGTTTTTGCCAACTCTTAACGAACCCAAACAAACCTACCCCCAAAGAACCCAAACTTGGCATAAACTCTTTTACAAAGTTTCTATGCAAAGATGCTGTGAACTACAGACTACCACTATGCCCGTTCACCTCATAGGTAACTTTGTTACTTCTGTTATTAGACAATGTGTGCTGGAGGGAGGAACTGTATTCTGCAAAATTACATAGATATTTGTATATGATGTCTTAACGGAGCTATTTTTTGTCTCTAGATACCTTGCAAGCATGTTTTCTGCTATGACTGTGCTATACTACATGAGAAAAAGGGAGACAAGATGTGTCCAGGGTGAGTTATCTCAAGATTTTGTTATTAAAGGAAATGTAGGAAAGTAACTTCAATCAATGTCTTATTTCAGATACTGTATTAACATGGTTCTTATTTATGTACATTTAGCAGAGGCAGCAGAGTACTTTCTACTACACCACTTGATTATAGTTTTGTGTGCCATATTTTGGGATTGTAAGGGATCAGTGTTTACTTTGCTGTTTGAGTATTTGTGTAGATAACCTGTTATTGCTCTAATTTGAAAAGGAATAAACGGCAGTTTAATTTCCTTAGTGTGACTCTTGGTAAGTCTTAATGTGCAGCAGGAGTTTGTGAGGGAGAGTGATCCTATTTATAAATTTCCACCTCATGAAATTTTTATGTTCTTTCATAGTTGTGTTTGGAGACTTAACAACTAGATAAACTTCAAAATCAATGAAATGTTTCTTTCATTGCTACAGCGGGGAAAAAATTGTCTGTTCTAATTTGGGTAATTACGGTAAACTGGTTGATTTTTAACAAAAAAAAAAAATTGCAGATTGAGCTCTGTGTGATGACAATAAGCCAATATTCTTTTCTGATTTAGCTGTAATGAACCTGTGCAGCGAATCGAGCAGTGTGTCCGAGGGTCTCTCTTCATGTGTAGCATTGTTCAAGGGTGCAAGAGAACTTACCTGTCACAGAGGGACTTACAAGCTCACATCAACCACCGTCATATGAGAGCTGGAAAGCCTGTTACTCGTCCTCCAATTGAACCTGTACATCCTCCTATTGCCCCACCGCCTGCCGAAATTCCTGAGCGTTTCATAATGCCACCTGAGAAACATCATATGAGCCACATCCCGCCAAAGCAGCACATCATGATGCCGCCACCTCCTTTACAGCACGTGCCACATGAGCATTATAACCAGCCACACGAAGACATTCGTGCGCCTCCCGCAGAGATGTCGATGGCTCCACCGCCGCCTCGCCCAGTCAGTCAGGACACCTTCCGCATTTCAACGAGAAAACACAGCAACTTAATAACCGTCCCTATTCAGGATGATTCGAATTCAGGTGCTCGAGAACCACCTCCACCAGCCCCCGCACCTGCCCATCATCATCCTGAGTACCAGGGTCAACCAGTGGTATCGCACCCTCATCATATTATGCCTCCACAGCAACATTACGCACCGCCCCCACCACCACCTCCACCAATAAGCCATCCGCTGCAGCATCCTCCCCAGGCAGCAGGTACTCCTCACATGGTGTATAGCCAAGCTCCTCCACCACCAATGACCTCTGCTCCTCCTCCAATAACCCCGCCACCGGGACATATAATTGCCCAGATGCCACCATATATGAATCATCCTCCTCCGGGACCTCCCCCTCCTCAGCACGGAGGCCCGCCTGTAAATGTAAATGCACCCCCACCCCATCACTATAATCCTAACTCTTTGCCACAGTTCAGTGAAGATCAAGGAACTCTTAGTCCCCCTTTCACACAGCCTGGGGGAATGAGTCCAGGGATATGGCCAGCTCCAAGGGGGCCGCCCCCGCCTCCAAGGATGCAAGGGCCTCCTGCTCAGGCCCCGCTTCCCGGACCACACCACCCTGATCAAGCCAGATACAGACCCTATTACCAATGATACGAGCAATTATATCAATAGAGAGCGCTATGAAGAGGATAAAACTATATACAACAGCCTTTTAATTAATTGTTTTGGGGTTATTTTGCTGTGGTTTTTTTTAAATACTGTCATTTTGACTGTAAGACATTTGGGGGTTTGACTCTTAAATGATTTTTAAGCCTTGGCCGTAGGACTCTGACTTCAAATATTCTGTAGTGCTAAAATAAGTGGCTTAGTAGACTACGGTTGCATTTTAACAGAACTTCTGTCTCTAGTGTGGCTAAATTGTCCTAAGATGAACACTTGTAGTATTATTTCCTGGAGAAAATGAACGCGTGTTGTACCATTCTGAATATTGTTTTTGTTAAATCCAGTGTTTAGTTTCACTTGTGATACATTTTTGTTAACCTGTGTACAATAATTAAATTGAAATATGGTTGTAAAAGTGGTGGGGTTTTATATGAAGTTAACACAAACATAGTTCTGGGACACCATTTTGGCACTAATACTTTCCAAATGGGCAGCCTAATGAAATATTGAGGGAACTTTAATATTTCTCCTACTACCAGTTACCATTACATATAATGAATTCAGACTGTGGTGAATTCATGGCACTAGAAATCAGACATGCAGAATACTGCATTTCAGCTTTTTCTTTCTTTTTTTTCTTTAAAGTTATGCAGCAAGATAAATTTATCAGAAATACAGCTTTGGGCATGACATGAAACCATGTAATGTATTGTGAGTTTTGGTGGGGGTTTTTTGTTTGGTTTTGTTTGGGGTTTTGGGATTGAGTTTTGGGGTTTTTTTGTTTGTTTTAAGGCTAGTTTTGGTTCAGAAGGTTCTGTTTACATGTACGCTACTCACTGGAGTTGAATTCAAACTATTGTGTTTACCTACAGCTATGTTTGTGTGGAAGTGGCTGTGAATTGGCTTGCCATGTCTGTGAGAAGCAGATAATTTTTGGTAGGGAAGTGGTGTTTGCCTCTGTCACTTTATTTAATAGGTACAGTAGGGAAACTTCCCATTTGGATAATGTGAAAGAAGTGGTCTGAAATCCCGTATGTAGATACAAAGAAATAAAAAGCTGCGCATCCTTTATCTGTTTCGATTCTGTGATGCAGATTTAATTGAACAGACAATAATTAGGTGTTTTGTTTTGCTTTTCTAAAAAAGTAGCAATATAAGCAGGCCCTCAGGTCTGTTTTGGCCCAAAATTTATGTTTTATAAGCATACTTTTAAAGAAAAATGTAATATGAGAATGTTCTTTTTTAGTGCAGCTGGTAGCAGAACCGGACAATAACGAGACAGTACTGTCTGTTGTTTGGAGTGCTTATCTTTGCATTTCTAATCAATGTTAGTGCTGAACCTTTGGGGTTTTTTTTCAAAATGCCACATTTCTAGCAGTGGTGCTTTTAGATGAAGAAATCCTTTGGGTTTTTTCTAAGATTTGTAATTTCCTACTGTTCTTGAATAATCTGAACCATCTTAAAGCCTCAGTGTTACTATTTATTTTGTAAACTTTTTTTCCTGCCTCATAAATGTTAAATTTATGAAAGAGCTTTGGCAGTGCAACATCCCAAATTTTGTAATTTTACATCTAAACTGCGTATTTTTAATTATCAGAGTAAGGGCTCTTTAGATTTACTCTCTGTCCTTGACTGCCATTGATTTCCTTGTGACCACAGGCAAATCTTTCAGACTACCTTTCAAATAAATACTTCTTTAGAGATGTGCAAATAAGTTCTGGGGTATACAAATAAATTCTGGGGTATACAATGGCCAGTAAGTGTCAACTGATTAAAAGTCTGCTTAGCTGTAATATGCTTCTTTCTAAGACAGAGTTCTTTGTTTTGATTTCTCTGAAAAACAAACACACTGGCAAAGAAAAAGAGGATGATCGTGATAGTATGGTATGGTATGGGGTTGGTTGAAAATTTGCAGTTTCAGGGTGTATGAAGGCAAAAGTGACTCTGCCAGCATTATTTTGTTTCAGTAACTTAAACACCTGAGGAACTTTTAAGGACCCCCTTTCATCACTGTTAAATTACTGGGTAGGAGGTAGGCTTTGGCACGTTTATATTGCAGCATAAAACTTCATCTGGGAGGAAGTCTGCATGTCTGATTAATAATCTTTGACTCTGCAAAGCCAAACTTAGGTCCAACATGCCTGTTTTAAACAGACGTAGTGATGGTTCTAGGTACCAGATTCATTTTATTTGTGCTGAGAAGGTAACACGTGCAGGTTTATGAGGGCGCCATGTGGCAGGCTTTTGTGCAGGGGGGATGCATCAGCCTCACCTGTGCACTCTGTTTTGGAAAAAAAGACATTCTGAAATCAGCTGTTACCTGTCAGCTGCAGGTGATGAGGAAGTAAGGCAACTCCTTCCATCATGCTAGTTTTTAGAAATAAGTCAGGTTGCATACTTCTGTTAAATTGTTACCCAGTCTGTTGTGAAACAGATGAAGGGTTCAAACTTAGTAATTCTGGGTCCACTGCTATTCTTCTTGAAGTTCTTCGTAAAGTGCTTTTCTGAAGATGCTGAGGCAGTTGAATTGGTTAAGGGAAAACAGCAGCCTTTGCTCTATCAAAAAGCACAAAAGATAAATGTATGTCACTGCAGAGAATGTGCGAGAATTATTTTCTGTTTATATTTGAGACAAAGGTGACTTACGTCATATAGACAATGATGTGTTGCCCAAAAAATCAGTGGGATCCCTTGAATTGTTCGGTGACCATGGACCAAAAGTCTTTGTGATAGAGGACTTACTGAAAAGTCATCTTATGTAGGCAGGACTTGGACTTGGGTCAAATTTCTGTGTCCTGCTTGTATAGGAGGACCTAAATCTGGTTTTTAATTTATGAAGTCTTAAGTATACCTATGTAACAAAGGTTACTGTTGAAGCTTTCGTATTTAAAAAGTTTAAAAATGTCTGCATTGGTTGAAAACTTATGTTAACAGTCTTTTTAATTTGTTTATGGGGGTTTGGGCATGTTTTGGGGTTGGGTTTTTTTGTTCAGTTGGTTGGCTGGGGTTTTTTTGCAAAATACCTGATTGTTTCAGTGTGAAGTTCAGAATGCCATATATTGTATTTAATTGTATAATTGACAGTCTTGGAAATGGTGAGATGTACTTGCAAATTCTTTGGATTCCTACTTATGTCTTCCTGTAAAGACAAACATTTGAATTGAATCAATTATATTTATTTTGAATAAATAGCCCTGTCTGTGGCAGTAATCTCCCTCCCGAGGCATTGCCGAGCAGATCTCAAGGTTTGAAAAGAACTCTGACACCATTTAAATTTGTCAGCCATCGTAGGTTCCTCTAATAGTGTCACATAAGGGAATGAAAAGGGGTTTCATGATGGTTTGTGTCCACCGTGGAATGAATGAAAGGACACCAGCAGACGGCCTGAAAACATCTGTGGTTTAGATGCTTGTCTCCTTACACTTTATCTTCGATTCCATCTGTAACTTTGCTTAAAGAATTGCCTGCAACCATGCATACTTTACAACAAGCAGGCCAATTACTTGAACAGGTGCTTTTTGTTTGGTGGGTTTTTTTTAAAATACTACTAACATAAAGATTGGTTACCTAGATGTGTGAAATGATATTTTTCTTGCCTTTGAAAAAAGAAAAATGAAAAATGTTAATTTTTTTTTTAAATCTGATCCAAGAGAATTAGAAAACCGTACTGGATGGAGTTTCCACTTCTTATCACTTACTGTTCTCAAAAGAGTGTCAAATTCTGTTTGTTAAAAACTAATGTGGAAGCAATTCATATTCATTCCATGTTAGAGTTTGGGAGCATGGCTAGAGAGAAAAAACGTCTCCTGTATTATGTGAAGTCAAGTGTTCTCAAAAGCACATTTGTGGATACACTTTCTCTGTGGATCGAGTCTGAACACACCTCTGTTCTTAAAATGTTTTCTGCTCTGTACAACTTGCGTCTGATTTTGTGTTGTTTCTCTCTGCACGCGTTGCCGTGTTGCTGACAAAAGCACGCGCAGGGGCGCGTCGGGAGGTGCTGCCGAGCCCGGGAAACTGGAGGAGCACAGCGGGTTGCAGTCGCAACGTAATATTGAATGTCTGGGAGATAGGTTTGAACGTTTCCTGCTCATATACATGACACCACAGGGTCCAATGGAGCAGAGAAATACATGAGGTTTATATTCATTTTCATCCTGACTACATTTCCAAAGGAAATGTCAGTATTACACAAGTTGTATTTCCCCTGGTTTTTATTTTATGGTGTTAAAACCAGTTCTTAGCAGTTGTTAAATCATCTTTATCTAGTAATGGTGCCCTCACAACTGTGAGGCTCTTCACGGTATTCAGGTATGTTATATTCACACTAGTGGTTCATACTGACCAGTTTGTAAACTGAACTAGCTGCATTTGTTTGGGCAATGTGACTGAGAGTAATGAAGTTTAAAGCTCCTTTTAGTCTTGAGTTAGCTGTAAGACAGAACGACTTTAGAAGCTTTTCCTACTCTGAATTGTATCTTCTTGTTCTGTAAATATGGGGCATTAATTTCTTGTTGGTTTTTTTTTTTTTTAAATTGTTTTCAGTTTTGACTCCGTTCGTGAGTAAAAGAGATTAAAAAATTAAGAAGTCCAACATATGTCCAGAAAGATGTGGGTGGGATAGCAGCAGGAAGCTGACAAATTAGCTCAGTCACCTTGAAACTTCTATCATTCGTTTCGGTAATAGAATGCAAGTGATTCTCAAGTGCTAGTAGGACTGATTGTAATGCATTTCTCTTAATGGAAAGAGTGATAACGTATGCAAGTGGTCAGGAATGTTTCCGTTTTTATGTAGTAATGTTTCACAAAAGAACTTCAGCTTAACTGCTTAAAAAAAACCCAGAATGTGTAATTTTAAATAGATGTAAATGTGTCAGTTGACAAGCGTTTTCTTCACTTTTATTTGTGAAAACCAATGCTTGAACACAGCTCCAAGATAATTTATGGTGAATTATTTCCTACCCCAAATAAAATCACATAAGTACAAATGCGAGTTCCTGCACTTGTTCTTTGCCATTTCTGGATCAGGTAAACTTTCAGGCATTTTCTTAGGAAGCAGAAGGGAGCAGAGACGTAAAGAAGAGTGAGAAAAGAGAGCTATCCACATTCAGCACAGGGACGAGGAATAGAGAACTGTGAGCAGCGTTTATTTTCCAGTAAAGAAGTGCTTAAGGAAACTTCTTTCTTAATAGAAACTTAGTCTGAAATTGAGAAAAGTACAGTCTTGTATGTTATAATGCTTTTTCCATTGGGCCAAAGACCTTTGAATTTTTTGTCTCTGTATTTCACACAGGCAATCTCATCTCCACTGCAACGTGAAAACAAGGCTTGAGAGTAGGCTTGAGCATCACAGGCTCCACGGCTTCTGTATTTTCCATCCCTCTTGCTGGCTGTAAAATGCCTGTTATTTAGTTACCAAGGATCTGCACTGTGCTGAGGAGAGGTAGGCTCAGGATATGTGATGAATTGACACCATATCTGTCAGCTCTCCAAAAAGAAAGCAGGTATGAAATCTGCCTTTTAGCTTATTATTGAGTAAAATGTTAAAAAGCAGCATATGGTATTGCTCTAACCGAGCAGCAACAGTGCCCAATGGAGGATCAATAAATATCTCGGTTTCCAAAGGTGCCTGTCTCAAGAATAAGCCACTAAATCTGCATCACCACAATATCCCACAACAGAGCAAGATGTGCGTGCTACAGTCTGCATGAGGATAAACTGCCCAGAGAAATGTTAGTATTAGAGTAACAGAGAGTTGAATGCAGAAATAACCAGTACCCAGAGGGGGAAATTGTGTAACACATCAGAAATACAATGCTGCTGTTGTCAAAAAAATAAGGCGTAGGGTGATATAAGACGATGACAAGTAGCTGGTAGGGATGTGTGACATGGGAGTGCAGAGCTCTGGTTAAGGCTATGTAGGCCTCCTGTCCATTTAAGAAATGGCAAATAGTTTTGGAAGGGGTATTTATGCTCTGGGGCACTGTGCTGTATCAGAAGAGTCATTAGTATTGAATTGTTCCGAGGAGTGCAACTTAGAAAAGAATATTTTTTTCTTAACCTGAAGCCTGTCAGTAAATCCAATATGGTGTTGAAGTGCAGTATGTGGTACTTCACCAGAATGACTTGCTTTTGCTAGGGATGTTTGCCTGAGCCTGTACAGGTGCACGTGAGCACAGGACTGGGAGGAACAGCCCGAGTCAGAAAGTCCAGATTCCGCTGGTATGATGTAGTATCATGTTTTCCATAAATATGTTAAGCCTCATCTTAAAAGTAGTTCAGGTTTTTTGCTCCTCTTATGCTAACTGGAAAGGATGTTTCAGAATCTCACTATTGTAAAAATTAGGAACCATCTTCTAATATCTAGCTTATGTTTATGATTGGCCAGTTTAGTTCTCTTTTTTTTCTCATAGGACAATATTAGTGAGGTAAGGAGGAGGGGCAGCAAAACTGTTACCATGGGCTTCTGGAGGGCAGACTTTGGCCTGTTCAGGACGCTGGTTGGGAAAGTCCCTTGGGAGGCAGTCCTGAAGGGCAAAGGGGTCCAGGAAGGCTGGGCCTTCTTCAAGAAGGAAGTCTTAAGGGCGCAGGAGCGGGCTGTCCCCGCATGCCGTAAGACCAACCGGCGGGGAAAACGACCGGCCTGGCTGAACAGGGAGCTTTTGCGGGGACTCAGGGAAAAAAGGAGAGTCTACCGCCTTTGGAAGAAGGGTGGGCAACTCAGGAGGAGTACAGGGATCTTGTTAGGACATGCAGAGAGGAAATTAGAAAAGCGAAAGCCCAGCTAGAACTCAATCTGGCCACTGTTGTAAAAGATAATAAAAAATGTTTTTACAAGTACATCAACAATAAAAAGAGAGCCAAGGAGGATCTCCATCCTTTGCTGGATGTGGGGGGGAACATTGTCACCAAGGATGAGGAAAAGGCTGAGGTACTTAATGCCTTCTTTGCCTCTGTCTTTAATAGCCAGACCATTCATCCCCAGGGTTTTCAGCCCCCTGAGCTGGAAGACAGGGACGGGGACCGGAATGGAGTCCTCATAGTCCAGGAGGAAGCAGTTAATGACCTGCTACACCACCTGGATGCTCACAAGTCTATGGGGCCAGATGGGATCCACCTGAGAGTATTGAGGGAGCTGGCAGAGGAGCTCGCCAAGCCACTTTCCATCATCTATCAGCAGTCCTGGTTAACAGGGGAGGTCCCTGATGACTGGAAGCTTGTCAACGTGACGCCCATCTACAAGAATGGCTGGAAGGAGGATCCGGGGAACTACAGGCCTGTCAGCTTGACCTCAGTGCCGGGAAACATTATGGAGCGGTTCTTATTGAGTGAACTCAACAGGCACGTGCAGGTCAGCCAGGGGATCGGGCCCAGCCAGCATGGGTTCATGAAAGGCAGGTCCTGCTTGACCAACCTGATCTCCTTCTATGACCTGGTGACCCACCTGGTGGATGAAGGAAAGGCTGTGGATGTCATCTACCTGGACTTTAGCAAAGCCTTTGACACCGTCTCCCATAGAATTCTCCTTAGGAAGCTGGCAGCTCATGGCTTGGATGGGCGTAGTCTTCACTGGGCAAAAAACTGGTTGGGTGGCCGAGCCCAGAGAGTAGTGGTGAATGGAGTTAAATCCGGTTGGCGGCCGGTCACGACCAGTGTTCCCCAGGGCTCTGTTTTGGGGCCAGCCTTGTTTAATATCTTTATCAATGATCTGGATGAGGGGATTGAGTGCACCTTCAGTAAGTTTGCAGATGACACCAAACTGGGTGGGAGTGTCGATCTGCTGGAGGGTAGGAAGGCCCTGCAGAGGGACCTGGACAGGCTGGACCGATGGGCTGAGGCCAACTGTATGAGGTTTAACAAGGCCAAGTGCTGGGTCCTGCACTTAGGTAACAACAACCCCATGCAATGCTACAGGCTTGGGGAAGAGTGGCTGGAAAGCTGCCTGGTGGAAAAGGACCTGGGGGTGTTGGTCAACAGCCGGCTGAACATGAGGCGGCAGTGTGCCCAGGGGGCCAAGAAGGCCAACGGCATCCTGGCTTGTATCAGGAATAGTGTGGCCAGCAGGAGCAGGGAGGTGATTGTCCCCCTGTACTTGGCACTGGTGAGGCCGCACCTGGAATACTGTGTCCAGTTTTGGGCCCCTCACTACAAGAAAGACATTGAGGTGCTGGAGCGTGTCCAGAGAAGGGCAACGAAGCTGGTGAAGGGTCTGGAGCACAAGGCTTATGAGGAGCGGCTGAGGGAACTGGGGTTGTTTAGCCTGGAGAAGAGAAGGCTGAGGGGAGACCTTATCGCTCTCTACAACTCCCTGAAAGGAGGTTGTAGTGAGGTGGGTGTTGGTCTCTTCTCCCAAGTAGTTAGCGATAGGACGAGAGGAAATGGCCTCAAGTTGCGTCAGGGGAGGTTTAGACCGGATATTAGGAAAAATTTCTTCATGGAAAGAGTAGTCAAGCATTGGACCAGGCTGCCCAGAGAGGTGGTGGAGTCACCATCCCTGGAGGTGTTCACAAAACATGTAGATGTGGCACTTTGGGACATGGTTTAGTGGACATGGTGGTGTTGGGTTGATGGTTGGACTGATGATCTTAGAGGTTCTTTCCAACCTTAATGATTCCTAGTTTTTACTTTCATTAACAATAATCCAGCCACCAAGCCAGGAAACATGAAACTGCTACTCTACCCTTTACTGGTTTAGTGGTGGACTTGGTAGTGTTAGGTTAATGGTTGGACTGGATGATCTTAAAGGTCTTTTCAAACCTAAATGATTCTATGATTATTTTTTATCTTGCATAGCCTTAGGTTAAATCCCTGATGTATCTATATCTTTTTTTGCCAGTCCTTAGATACAGGCTCTCCATTCCACAAAGTTCCTTATAGCAATTTTCCTCATTAATTGCAGTTTGACTTCATCTTTCCTCAACTGTAGGGCTCAGTCCTGAAGTTCAGAGTATTTAGAGTGAACTGTCCCGTGTGTTGTGCAGTAGTGATCTTCCTCATTCTGCTGGGAAAATCTGTTCTGATACAATCTATGGTTTTTTGGAAGACTGCATTAGGCAATTCAGTGATGTCCTGGTTGTACCTGTTCTCAGGTACTGTTGTGCTGGTTGTCTGGCACGTGATGCGTACCTGACTTAGCAGGTCTGCTGTGGCCTGCTCAGAAGAGCAGCAGGCTAGTACAACTGCCCACCATCCATCCGAGGTCTGTAGAAAGCAGTCTGTAATCGCTGTGATTACCACCCACGGCTGCCTCTCCCGCGCCATTTCGGGCACATGATCACCCACGGCAGAACCGCAGCTTGTTATTCATCTGCAAATGCATGAGAGTGTTTTCTGAATGCTGAACTTCCCTTACCTCAGCCTTCAAGGTCACCTCATTCTTTCTGTATTCAAAGCCTCCTCGCTTTAATATTATCTTCCAGCTTCATTTCGTTAGCAGACTTCATCAGACAACTCCAGATTTTTGTTTAAAAAAAAAGAAAGAAAATATTTAACAGGTCAGTGCTCCCTCCACCCTGGTAATTCCCTTTCAGAGGTCCTAGTTGTCATCTCCTCTTTAGCATAATCCATCTTCGTCTTTCAGTGCCTTTACGAATCCCATCTTCTCCAATGGCATAAAGAATTGCCCATTGGCATGGCACGGAAGGCTTTGCTCAGGTCCACAGAGGTGACATCTACGGCATTTCCCTTCGGAAGCTTGGTTTTCTAAATGAAGGTGCCAGGTGAACATGGCATGTGTATGTGTACCTTTTATAAAATCAAGCTGCATTTCTCCCCATTTATTCCCGTCTGGTTTTCCTTCAAATCTTGTTTTGAAGTCCTGCATGCTATAGAGACAAAAATTGTGGTCCTTGTTTACCCAGAGCACTTTCTCCTTCCCTTCAGCCCTTCTTAAATACAAGTCCAAATGCGCCGTTCTGGTCACCCCAGCTCGGTTGAAAGTCAAAACTAGGCTTGAAAACTAAAAACTCTTGTGATTTCAGACTGCTATCTCTTTCAGACTCCGGGAATGGTTCCATTTTCATTTGGGCTGAAGATTTTTATACCTCCAGCACTTACTATGCTAAATTAAAAATTCTGTCACTTTTGGGGTTTGGGGCTTTTTTCTCTGAAAGGTGTGACATAGTTCATCTTCAAGCCTTAGACTTCCAGCAGGAGTTAATTGATGGCAGTTGTACATCATGGCTGTGCAGACTAGAGTATCGGAGTAGACTCTTTAAGTTAAAGTCCTCTGTGCATCTGTCCAAGAGACCTGGGCAATTCAGCCTGCCCACCTGGCAGCTCCACACCCACAGCTCCTCCCAAGCCACGTTCTGGGGCTCGAGTGTCTGTCCGCTCTCTGGGGGACACATCCCAGTGCTCACTGATTACAAACTACCTTGATGGTATATTGACAAATGCAGCAAGCAATGCAAAGTTACCAAAACCATTATTTAATAATTCACTATAAATTTATCCTCTCTTGTGCACTTTGTACCAGCCCAAATCAAATCAATGAATCATGTTTGCATGTGAAAATGCTATGTCTTTCTTGAACAATCTTCATGTTTTACAGTAGATACATTGGTCACTGTATACACTATGCTCATGGTAGTGAGCTGAAAACAAGTTTAATAACTCAGTCTACTAGGTAACTTACAAACCATAAGGAAAACTTTATACAAGTTATATACAAACTGAAGATACAATATCACTCCTACCTATTAGTTTGTGTTATAAATCACAAGATTTCAAATATTTATATATTCTCTAGTAACTTTACAGGTTGTCTACAGTGTCAGAATATAGATATATATACAAGTATATGCAAATGGGGTTAACATTACCTGCTTCTTCAACTCTGTGGATAGGCTGTCAGCAAGATATGAAATAAGAAAATCTGTGTGATTTTAGCCTCCATGTATGTACATAAATACATTTCTACATGTACAGAAACACATAAAGACTAACATGCCCATTCCAAAACTTGGAACACAGCCATGTATAGTAAATCCTTCTTAAGGTATATAAAAGTATCTTTCCGTCTTCATGCTCATCACTGCATCTGCATTCATCTTCTGTAAGTAACGTTGTGTTGCTGGAGGATGCTATGTTTAGAAAATTAAATCTAAAATTTTGTTTCTGTTGGAATCTGTAGGAAATAAAAGGAAATAAATGTCACCCCCTGTAAGGAATAGCCAGGGTAGGTGCCCCCTGGTGAGTGATATGTAAGAATTTGCTCCTCCAAAATATTTGTGTGGGAAGACTGTGGTCTCACATTTTTTTCTTATGGGGTTGCTGTGTGATGGATACTGCCCTTCTCTTTAAGTCCATGATGAAAGGCTCTGTGTGTCCCGTTCTTATCCCTGCCTCCAGACTCCCCTTCATCCTGAGACATTTAGATAAATGCGACCAATACTGACATCTCTGCCACATGGACATGTGAAGAAAGGTCCTCATGGGGGGACATGTGAGGAAAGGTCCTCATGGGAGAACATGTGAGCTCCCAGTGAGCTCCTCATGGGGGAACCATGGGGGACAGGCGAGGAGACCAGGTGAGGGCCTGGTGAGATGGCCTTCACCCACCTTCCCTCTGCAGACTCTCAGCGTGCAAGGCAAGGCTTGCGAGCAGAGCCCCACATGTCTTACTCCTGTAAGGCTTGGCCTTAAGTCAAATCCCATTAATAAGCTGTCTGGATGCTTTCTGCTCCGAGCTGACACAAGAGCTCGGGGATGAAGATGCTTTTCTTATCTGACCTAGCAGTTCCTGGCAGCAGCTTTTGGGGCAGCGTTTCCTACAGCTGGAGTGCTGTTACCAGAGACAGGAGCCTTACCGTGCACTCCCGGCTGCGCAGTCCATTGCTGGGGATGATGATATAGTCCTTGCTGCTACCCTTCTCCTGCAATGAACGCAAGAAGTTGTGGGTTAGGAAATGGATTGCTGCTTTTTTTCTTTTTGCACTTTTTCACATTGAAGAAATTCTTGCTTTTTAAATCTCTGGAACATGCTCGGGAAGTTGACCTGGAAGGAAGGAAGCTCTCACTTGTCAGCCCTTTGTGCCTGCCGCCAGGTCTCCAGGTCAGTGCAGAAGAGCTGGGCCAGTTCAGCTAAGTGGGATTAGACAGTTGCCAGGTGAGTAGCATTCTGGGATTGGTACCTTTAAACAGATTTAACATATGCGGGATCCTTTCTTGCTCTTGATTTAAGAACACTCCCAGAAATGCCAACACCAAATTTGGCTGTACTAATTTATCTGCACTACTTCAGCACTTCTTTTGAAGGTAGACAGGCCTGGGAAGCCTGCATGCAAGCAGCATCAAGTCCGCCTTGCAAGAGCCGCTGCAGCATATGCAGCCGTCCCTGCCAGATGGGTGACAACAGAGGACTGCCGATGGATGGGCCGGGATTTCCCAAGGAGGTGCCTTCAAGTGAAGTCCACGGCCAGGCCAGTCTCCAGTGGGAATTATTCACTCCTTTCATTAGTCGTTTGCCAGGCACCTGGACCAGCGACCACTCTTACTCCAAATTTATTGGAGACCAGCAAGAGTTCTAATCGTTAACTTTTTTAATATAGACATGGTATAAAGCATGTGTCTAGCTATGCAGAGCACGCTTGGGTGCCTGTGAGTAATGTAAAGGCACTAAAGTAGCGAAAGATGAAAACTCTGTAGTGTTACCTCAGCAAGCTTTAATTTGGGGGAGCTGGCTATATCCTTCTTCAGCAAAATGTGTAAAACTGCATCATGAATGGTGAGGAAAAACATGGACGGCTTGATCTCCTCATCAAAAAATGCACACCTCTCCAGTTTTTCCAGGAAACCCTCTGCGGGGGAAGAAAAACAAAGCACAAAGTGGCCTGCAGACCTTGAAAATGAAGAAATAGCGTATCCACTGAGTGAACACAGGAATTTCTGGTGTACTGCACTGTTTGATTCATTAGAGCAGATGAGTTCCTCTTTACTGATGTGGAAAGGATGGTATATAAATGCCCATCAGTACTGCCCTGCTCATGCCAGGCAGAAGGGAATTGGAGCCCTGTTTCTTATTTAATGCCTAACGCAGGCTGCCGGATAGCAGGTCTCGCAGCGCAGAGCTGTACAGCACAGCAGCGGCCGTAGGTAAAATGAGACATCGTGCGTGGTCCCAGCCCGCCGGGCCAGCGTGGGAGGGGTGACACCCCCGCTCAGCTGGATCTCTTCGCTATCCAAGACTGGAAGGTAAAACTGAGGTGACCCTCCGCAGCCGTGCTGAGTGGTGGATGGGGAAGGCAGTGGGACGAGGCATCCGCGGTGATGCTGACGGAAAGGCAAGTACTCACCATGCGCCCCTGCGATGTAAATGTCGATGTTGATCCGGACAAATTCTTTCAAAGTCTGTTAAACCAGAAAGAGGCAACATTTAGATACTGCTGGTTTTGCTGATAACAGCCATTATGGTGATTGGCCACAGCAGATAAACAAACCGCTTTAAGGTATTTAAGATCTATGATGGTAAGCAGCTCTAAACTCAAACTCTGCTGCACCTGGAGGCAGGATGGTCTCTCCACATGGCAGCAGATCCTTTTGAAAAGGGGCAGTATTGAATACATTTAGCTCACAGTGAAAAAGATATTTTTTTCATAAATTGTTTGGATTTATTTTACCTACTTGACTCATGATGAAACTAAGACTCCAGAAGGTTCTGAGGAGATTTTTACAATTGGGAATTTGAGCAGAACTACAGTTCCCAACAGTTCCCACTGACATGGTGGGTGTTTAGTTCCTATGGAAATAGATTTACACACCCTATGTGGCTCTAGATAGTTAACTTCAGCTACTACGGTTTGAAAACGTTGTTCTTACTGCTTTGTTCAAGGTCATCCTGGGAAGCGAGAACAGGAGCAGAAATGAATCTCCAGTGCTCCAACTCCCAGCCTCATGTTCAAAGCCATATTTCATATGTTCATTTCTGTAAAACTTCCCAAAATCTTACCAGATGAAGAAAGGGTGCCACAGCCAACACTCTAATTGCAAGAAAACTTAGGTTGATTTTTTAATCCATTTCCTAAACATTTTCTATTGAAAATGTACATTAAAATTCACATAAACTCAAAGGTTGCCACTGACTTTCCAGTCCATATAGGAATACCTTTAAGAAGCAAGCTAGAAACACATAACAGAATCACAGAATGGTTTGATCTGGAAGGGACCTTTAAAGGTCATTTAGTCCAACCCCCCCCCTGCAAAAAGCAGGGACATCTTCCATTAGATCAGGTTGCTCAAAGCCCTGTCCAGCCTGACCTTGAACACTTCCAGTGATAGGGCATCCACATCTTCTCCAGGCAACCTCGTCCTGTGTCTCACCACCCTCATTGTAAAGAATTTCTTCCTTATATCTAATCTAAATCTACCCTCTTTCAGTTTAAACCTGTTGCCCCTTGTCCTGTCACTACAGTTCCTGCTAAAAAGTTTGTCCCCGTCTTTCTTATAAGCCCCCTTTAAGTATGGAAAGGCCATAATAAGGTGTCCCCAGAGCCTTCTCTTCTCCAGGCTAAACAACCCCAACTCTCCCAAGCCTTTTGTCATAGGAGAGGTGTTCCAGCCCTCTGACCATATTCGTGATCCTCCTCTGGACCCAGCCTAATAGGTCCATGTCCTTCTTGTGCTGAGGGCTCCAGAGCTGGACGCAACACTCCAGGTGAGGTCACACCAGAGCAGAGTAGAGCAGCAGAATCACCTCCCTCGACCTGCTGGCCACACTTCTTGTGATGCAGCCCAGGGTACAAGTGGCTTTCTGGGCTGCACGCACACATTGCTGGCTCATGTCCAATTTTTCATCCACTGGTATCCCCAAGTCCTTCTCTTCAGGGTTGCTCTCAATCCATTCATTCCCCAGCTTGTACTGATACCGGGGATTGCCCTGACCCAGGTGCAGGACCTTGCACTTGGCCTTGTTGAACTTCATGAGGTTCACATTGGCACACTCCTCAAGCTTGTCAAGGTCCTTCTGAGTGCCATCCCTTCCCTCAACCATATCCCTCAAGTGTAACTGCATTCATATGTTTTTCTTTCATGTGATCACTGTTTGCCTTGTGAATTAGAATTACCTTTTGGAGGATTCTCATGGCAGAAAAATCGAGGAAGGACACTGCTGAGAAATCCAGAATGATGCTGTGGATGTTGACCTGGGGCACAGTGATGCCAGGGGGGAGGTCAGCACCCCAGTTGATCTGAATGGGCAAGTCTGTCATGTTGGTGGGCTGGTCCAGCTCCTCTATCCTGTTGTTGTCTAATTCTTCATCTGACTCATGTGTATGGTTAGCCATGCAAATCAATCCTTTCTGTGTTGACAGAGAAAAGTGTTGTAATTAATACTTCTTTTTAAGACCCAGCCAGGGTAGTAGTGCCTCTTACATAAGGGTGATAGTGGTGGCAATGCAAAGCTGATGTACCCATGAGATGGAGCAGGACCCACCTGCACATTACACTAGAAAAAGTTCTGCCTCTCCCTCATTTGGAGAAGATTGGAAATGTTGGCTTTCCTCTCATCAACCATTTCATCATCATCATCATCATCATCAGTTAATGATGGCCTTCTGTTGTTCCCCAAAGTCAACAAAAAGCATGCAGGATTTGGGCTGAGAGAAAACCAGCTTTATCCTGCCATTAATGCAGCATGAACACCACCTCTCTGGGACCTGATCTTGCCATTTGATGCCAAGCAAAGTTCCAGTGGGAACATACAAGCTCTGCCCACGGTAAAGCTATAGGTCTCTTCCTGTGAGAGCCATTTAAAATCTTATTTTTGAAATATGTTTATGTCATGAAGTGGCAACTTGGGGACTAGCATATCTAATTAGGACAGGAGGCTGTGTGGCAGTTCTCTGCCACTTCAAGCCAGGGAGCTGGTTGCTTAACCCTCCTGGGCAGAGTTGCCTTACATACGGGCGTCACTTGCAGCTCTCCTTTCTGCAGCATCTTTCTGATCTTCCTTAGAGCTTTATTGCGTTTCCTCAGGACTCTCAGTGGGTTGAAGCCGACCTGCAGAAACAGCACTTTGAATAATTAAAAAAACCCCAAACCCAGTGACACCAGGAGAAGGACACAACATCTCATGCGGCTTTTCTTTACAGTCACGATGAGCATGGTTTGGACTTGATGTTGCCTACCACTTTTCACGATTCAAGCAAGGACCCTTTTTCCTGGTTGGCAAGAAGTCTACAGGTATAACTACAAACCAGGCAGGCCCATCTGTGCTAGCTTTAGGACACCAGCATAGACACACTATAGCAGTGACGATGCTGTAGCACAGGCCAGTAACTCCAGCAGGCTGGTACAGTGCCGGCTAGCCCAGAGCTTGTCCTGCTCATCTTTGTTATGAGATGGCCACCCAGGCTACTGAGATCAGAGAGTTCACAGGTTATATCTGCTCTGTGCCACCTGATTGCAGCATAGGTCCTACACATACAATTTTGTTTTCTTGAAGAAGAAAGACAAAGTTAATCATGCTGGCTGCACGACTCTCTTGAAACTGTTAGCTGGTTTTAACAAAACAAGAAGGCAGGTAAATTAGGCTAATAAGGGGTACAAAAATGCTAAATTTCTGTGAGTCTTCTGACTCATCTATCTAGTGGGTGGAGGAGAGCGGTGTTAGAAGTGCCCGTATTTGTGAAGAGAGAGAGAGAGAGAGGTATGAGCATCTGCACTCACAGAAAAAACCCTTCAGGATTTTCTGAGGTGAAAGCCACAGAGACCCAAACATGCCAGGTTCCCTGTTTCCTCTGCCAGTTTCAGTCCCTCATGTGAACAATTGAGCAGTTGCCCGTTACCAGTGCTCAGGGTAGCCATTGCTTATTGACTCCCCCTTGAGAGCAGCAGGAAGGGGAGGTTACGGGTGCAAGTTCAGTTCAGTCTGGAGATGGCGGGCCTCTCTGGCATGGTGAGGACTCAGGGGTCCTGGCTCTCCGTGCTGGTTATGGAAAGACTGGCTGCCTTCACCCAGTTTGTCATGGAAGAAATTAAGACCTCTTTCATAGCGTGATTTCATTCAGCTTTTCTTCTGACTGTTGAGGTTACATTTTTTGGGGCAAGATGAGTAAATTAGCATTTATTGGGTGTAAATAATATAAATGCTAATAAAATAAAATAATGTCCCTTTATATTATCTATGTTTACAGTACTTTTTTCTAAAGGACTTAAAATGTATGTATGTGCATTGTTATGGTATAAGTTCAGCACGAGTCAGGCTGTTCTCTTTCTCAGAGGTATGTGTGTATATATGGGATTACAGTAGTGGAAACAATATTTTAATAATTCATGAAAAATTTGTCTTTGAACTGTGGACTGACTGCATATCTAGTAATTATTGGGAAATTGTAGTCACCCTTAACATGTCATGCAATTCATATGTTCAGAATGACAGCCCCAGACACTTACAGCAGTGATGAGTTTCTCTCTGAAGAATTCAATATTAGCAAAGAAGATAGGAGATGAACATCTGAAGATCTTCACTCCCTCTGGCTCATAGATCTGTGCAATGAAACAAGTGTCAGTAACGATGTCTGCTATAGAAACACAAATGCAGCAGATAATACAAGAAACATTTCTTACGTCAGTGTAATCCTTCCTGTTTCTGTAGATGTTACTTCTCCCCACATTAGCCAAAACGGTGCAGCTTGGACTGCAAACAAACAGACACACGCACAATTATTTGTACCCTGTACTGAAACCTGGCAGAAGGGAAGGAGCAGAGAAAGTAACCTCAGCTGCAGTGGTAGATTGAAACGGGACCCCACATCCAAGGGTTTATGCCTGTAAATGATTTTTCCATACACGGTTGCTGGACTGACTGAGGCATGGGGCTGTTGGCCTTCTCTGTACAGGGGAGTTAATTTATATCAGGAAACCCTGAGATGTCATCGCGTCCAACAAGTACTCACATCTGGGAGCGGATCACCACAGTCAGCAGCTGGAATGCCACGGCGGTTGCTAGCCCAATATCCAGGCCAAGAAAAACAGCAGCTAAGAAAGTCACCACCCATATAACCTGTAACGAGCAGGTGGATGGCAGCGGTTACGAGCGTGTCAAGGACCTGGGCTGTGAGCCCAGGGTGGGAGCAGCAACAGATCTCAGATCTGATCCAGGCTGTCCATCTGCCTTTGGTGAGGGGTTTCATGTTTCCTATTTTTTTTCTTGTAAAGCAGGGCCAGACTCACTGACTAGCACCAGGGAGTGTTTCTAGGTATAACAATTTCTATCAATAAAGGCTTTGAGTAATAGAAGTGTGGATATTCTATAGGTGGTTCACTAAATGCTCAATAAAAATCCAGCAGAAAGGCATGGTTACAAGTAAATCAGGATCCAGGTAAAGCTGAGGGTTTTAAATGTGCTTTGGGTATCAAAACAGGCAAATGTAGGTTTGGTGAATGTATGTGACTGATAAGCACAAACAATTAGATAATACTGAGTATTTTTTAATCACAGATCTCAAAGCATTTTCACGTGGTAAATAACTGTTTGGTCACTGAGAAAACTGAGGCCTGGGACCATTTGGGAACACAAGGAATTGGCCAGTGAGGAAGCCAAGAGCCTAAATTTTCTGAGTGTTAGAGGTAAGCAGTCCTGCCCTCCAGCCACAAGCTTTGCCATTTGGAGTAAACCCTTCAAGCCATGGTCATCACTTGTTTTTTGCTGTGTAACCTCCACTTAATGCACTGCGTGAGTGCGAGAAATTGTCCCTGAATGTGTAGCCAATGCAGTGGGTATTTAGGCATTTTCTGTAACTTCTTTCTAAGTCTGATTTATATAATGAACTGTATTTTAATAGATTTTGATGAAATGGATGAAAATTAACATCGCCAAGAGAAGTTAGGAGAGAGAATTGACTCAAAATAGGTGGGACAAAATGGAAAACATGAGCAAGGGGTAGAAGAGTAAAAAAGGCATGCCACTATTGTATCTTCCATTTAGTGAAGTAAGGCAGGTATAGAAATAAAGATAACCTGTAAGCAAATTTGCATAATAGATGACTTTCCCAGACTGCTTCATTCCTGAATATTTGTGAGACTCAACTTACACAGTCATACTTGTCCTTTCTCCATAGGATGCCTACTTCCTTGAACTGCATGAGCATTCCTTTCAGGTTGCCAAGAGCCAAAGATGCAAGGACTGACTGTTTAAGAGACCAAAACACATGTTGAATTTTAAAGCAAGCAAAACAAATGTTGAACGCTGAGTCTTAGAAGGTCACACAAACAGGGCCAAAGTGCAGCTGAAAGGCCAGGCAGCTCCTCACAGTGTGTCGCTGCTGTGAGTCGGGATGCCCCATCCATCGCACTGGAACCTCCCTAGCTGCGGTGCAGCGCAGATGTCTGACTTGAGGCTGCAAACCCCACTTATTTTTGGCACCCAACAGCTCGTGCTGTGATGTTTGGTGTTTGGGCACTCACATTGCCTTTGACGGACCAAATGTAGTGGTCCTCTCTGTCATGATCTGGGAAGAAGTACTAAGCTTGGCAAAATCTTGTTTGGCTCCCGCTGAAGCCTATGGACACTCCCAGTGACTCCCAGAGAAGCCCTGTGGCAAGCAGGAGGAAGTGCTAGGTGAAACCACTGAATACCTTCTGTAATGGTGCCAGGAGAAACCCAAGGGCCAAGATCACAATCAAGACAATGACAGCTGATATAATGCCAGCAATCTGCAAGAGAGAACAATTCCACCATGAATAAGTGCCCAAAGGCATTATGGTCATCCAGGAAAAAAGAGAGCTTTCTTGCATTAGATTCCATCATGATCTGTTTTCTATACCTGTGTTTTTCCTCCTGTGCTCTCCTGCACACCTGATCTTGACAGAGCAGTGCTGGAGGCAAATCCTTTGAATGATCCGCCAACTATATTACCCAGCCCAAAAGCAATTAGTTCCTGAAATAAAAACAAAAGAGATTGTTCTTAAAAGCTAGTTCATGACAGTTATTCACAAGGCAAAGTATTCCTAAAATGACTTGTTTCCCGTTGACAAATGCACTGTATTGGCTTCTGTGTTATCCACCTACCTGGTTGCCATCTATTGGGTAGTCATGCTTGATGGAATATACTTTAGCCACAGAGAAGGCTACTGCAAACCCAACAATTGCAATGGAAATGCTGTCACCGATACACTTTTGGAGAACACCTACATCAGGTGCAACAGGTGCTTGAAATCTGAAAGACAAAAAACTCTACACATGAAGGATACGCCCAAGGAAACAAGTTGTCAAGCAAGCGAGCAAGGCAGTGGTCCAGCTCATTCTGTCTTAGCTGAGCACCTTGGTGAGGTGCAACACATAATTGTGGATCTGAACCCTGTAAAACTTTGGGGAATCCCTGATTGGGACAGGGACTCTGTTTATCTGCACTGGGCTCAGTCTGTGTCTTGGCAGGTTCACTTATTTGGCCAGGACCAGACGCAGGTTGTTTTGTCTGAGGTACATGCACAGTTCTGCCCTCTAGTTATGCATGGGTGTAAGATCTGACACGGTGCTGGAGCCCTTGCACAGGCAATTTGCACAAAGAAGGATTTCACTTTAAAAAATCCCTGCATGATTCAATGAAGCACTTCAGACAGCTGAACAAATATTTACTAACTCAGGTAATATTGACTAGTCCCTCAGACTATCTGCTAGATCCTTTAGCTTTACCATTTCCTGCTCCTTTGATCATGGGCTTTTGCAGATCCTAGGGAGAATTTCTCTCTGGGCTTTTCCGACCCCACCACCACCCTCCCCGCAGTGACCTGAAATCTGAAGAATGGAGGCTTTTGAGCAGAAATAGCTGTTCCTCTGCAAACTTCATCGATTAGCACCTCTGGGACTGCAAGAGGCAATCGAGAGTGCCCTGGTGAGTAATTGGCTGCACTCTGTTGTCCCAGTTAGTAAATGTCTTTCTCCCTCTTTTTAACTTAATGTGTGCCTATTAGTTCTTTAGGCCAAAATTCTGGCATAGCTGGATATACTCTATGTATGGATATATATTCTCTGTATGGATATACTCCTGGAAGAGCAGATGTTGAGGCCTCCTGAGGATAACAGTGCCTGGGGAGATGCTGGTGGCTGGTCACCAGGGACCAGGCGGAAGGACTGTATGGTGTCGTGGTGGCTTCCTGGTAAGGGTGGTGGCTGCTGAACCGTGCGTGTACTTTGAGGGAAATGAAGGGGCTCAGGAGTGAGTAGCCCAGTAAAAGGGACAAATATTAACCTCCTGCTCAGCAGCTGTCTTAGAAAATGAAGCATGCAATTATTTCATGTCACAGTGTATTCTTTGTTGTGTAGATATGCGCTAGTGAGTAACTTTTATCTATTGAAAGTGTGTCCTCATATTGTTGAGAGAGAAATGTTTATTTGCCTACTGAAAGAAGATGAAGCAGATGATTTTAGTCAAAAAGCAGAGCTGAACCAATTTAACACTGACAACTAGAGAGAACATTTTTGCTCCACTGGTGAATTTTAAGCAAATCACTTACCCTTCCTCTAGTTTTCCGACAACAGCTACATTAAATTTTTCTTCAAAGTTGATGAAATAGGAAATCAGTGCTGCTAAGACTGTCTGAAAGATAACAAACCCCACCTCCATTAGGCACATTCAAGCAAGAGTATGAAGAAACTATTGAAAAACATTTCCTTCCTTCTCCCACATATCCTCCAGTCTCATCACTAAGCGGCAGAATTATACCCCAAGTCTGCACATCTCTTTGCTGTTCAGATATCATTCCTGAACCACCTTACAGGTATGGGTTTATGTTCATAAATCACATGGAGAATATATCAGAATATCTCACTAACAGGGGAGAACATCCCACCCAAACCCGGCTGTTTTCTAACAAGGTGCAGTAATAACTCTGAGGGAAAACAAGCACCACCTGCATCTATAGCAACATCCTCCAGGACTTTAGGAGCTTGCTGCCCATGCAAGACTTCCCCCACCCCACTGCTGCTCAGGGAGGGGCAGAACCCTCTGCTGCTGGAAGGCAAAACTGTTTTGTGCTCGGCCACGGGTGGCCAGGACTTCAGTGGCTGCTTGCAGGTGTGCTGCAGAGGGGCCCCAGCTGCAGGACTGCAGCTGGCTGGTGTCAGAGCCAATTTTGTCCAAGGAAAAAAATCATAGTTTGTAACATCTTACTCACTACAGATGTACTCAGTTAAGAACAGCTAAGTAGAGGTAAAACATCTCACAATAGCTCATGAATGCTATCAATTTTTCTTTATAGGTAAAATGATAACCCATCATTTAATGCAGAACAGGAGAAGAAATAGTTAAAAGGCTGCTTCCTGTGCCACTATAGTGATGGAGCAATTGCAAAATCAAAGAGAAGTGACCATTACCACAAGGAGTTCGATAGGGATGGGAGTTGGTAGCTTTGCTTTGTATCGATCATTCATTTCTTTCACCACGAACACAATAAGCAAGACAATAAGGGATGTGACAAGGTCAGCGATGTTTGCTTTTGTGATCTGGCTGAAAACACTCTCCAGAGTCTGCAAAATCAGGAAGAAACATGTGGTGCTTTAGAAATAGTAGCGCCCTGGCACAGTAGCACTATCCCTTCCAGAAGGGCCTGTATCTGAATTGCTCTAAGAATTATGGCGGTTGGCATTTATTCCCTGTGGCATGCTATGGATTGCAAGCCCCAATGAATGTGCATGTGCATCGTCTGAACGACGAAAGCATCCATGAAAGACCCTTTCCACTGGCTCTCAACCCTCACCTCCTGGCCTCCCCCTGAGGGAGGGTCGGAACAACACGCACGTGCGCGATAGGAAATGTGAGTGATGGGAATTACTGAGCAGGTCCCTCTCTCCACTCCTTCGCCCTGTCCTTCTCCTTCCTCCTTTCTCATCTAACAGCTCTCAGGGAGTCATACCCACATTGAATATATGTAATATCAGTCCAGTAAAAATGAATAATTAAATGCTTGATGCAAAGTTGAACACTTAATTAAAATATGTCAATGCACAATTGAATCTACTTAGCCCCATGGGGTGTAACTTGGTGTCTGGTAATAAATTTAAAGATTGGTCATATACTAATAACACATCTGTTATATTTTTCTCTTGTGTTTCCTCCTGCTTGGCTGGTTTTATGCTGAGTTCTCTCATTACTGCCTTGTGATAAATGGTCAGATATATATCACAGGTTTCAGTAACATTAGCAAATAACGAACACTTAGCACTTACATAGATGATGCCAAATGGTTTATTAAATCCAGGGACAGGTAGCTGAAGCATGAATTTCAGCTGAGATACCACAACATGGATAGCCGCAGCAGTCGTGAAACCGCTGATTAATGATTGTGATAGATAAATAACAATGAATCCAAACTGGAGAATTCCCAGAAGCAACTGAAATGCAAAATGACCATATGTCAGTGGGATTCATTTGTGCTTTTAAGCCAGTTCTGCAACAAAGAGAACCATATTTAATGGAAACAAAGATTTTCACCTAATACCCTACATCCGGTGCTTATGGAAAATACTGTCACCAGACTTGCCATAAAAGTTGAGATTTAGCAACAAGGGGCTTAAGACTAATAAGAGTAATTGCTAGAGCAGTTAAAACCCGTTCTTATTTTATAGCTAAAATAAACATCCTTAGTCTTAGGGTTTTCAGTACCCATCTTTTTACATGGTGCCAGTGTTTCATGAAGTACAAATGTGTTAATATATTAGTAAGGAAGGAACTGTAGGAATTCTATATTAGGAAGGAAGGAGGAATTGTTTTTCTGAAAAGAAAAATCCAAATACTTTACTATTTTGAGGTAGAGCTTTTATTCCCCTTGGTGTGTCTGCATCATTCACGTTACTCTCACAACTACTTCTTTCCTATCCAGCAGATAGTTTTTTGCTGTAGGTGGGGTGCAGCTGTGTGAGCTATAGGCTCAGGACTGGGTGAAACCAGGGATTTCACAGCATGAATCAGTGCCTGGTCACTGGAGGGGGGCGGATGTCTCCTAATCAGTGAGCCAAGGTCAGTTATGTGGGAAGAAGAAGGGATTAACTTTGGTGAATACACCAGCAGAAACCAAAGGGGAAAGCCAGTCTGCCATCCATCTTTTCATATATGTGCATATAGACATGCACGGGCACACACACATATGTTTACCAACCTGAAAAACCCCAGAAAGGAAGGTTACAGATGCAGCTACTATGACCCTTTCTTCATTTATTGCTGAGATATTCGTGGAAGTGCCATTTCCAACGCTGTCATCGGGGACCAGCCTGACGACGGCTCCTCCCACCATCAGGCTCAGGACAGGGAAGGGACCTGAGCAACACAAGGCATTCGTTAGACCTGAGAGGGCAGCGTGTACTTCTTCACCAGCGATGAGGGTGGTCGGTGTGCCTGAACTTACCCACTGAGATATGTCTAGATGTGCCAAAGATAAAATAGACCAGAACAGGGAAAAATGCTGCATAGAGTCCATAACCGGGGGGGATGTTCACCAGCAAAGCAAAGGCAAGACCTGCAAGGACAGAGACCCGGGGAAGGTGATGTGTGTGTTAGAGGCTGGAGCCAGCAGTCCCTTTGCACCTCCTTGCAGGCTGTGTCAGAGCGCACGTCTCCCGGAGGTACCTTGCAGGACAGCCACGAGCCCCGTGTTGATGCCGGAGATGATGTCACTCAGGATCCACTCCCTGAAGCGGTATGCTGGCAGCCACGAGACAATGGGAAACAAACCCAAGGCAATTTTTTTGACCCTTTGTGGGGAGCAGCTGTAAAGACACAAGAGGACAGAGCTTTGTCAGTGAATGGCTCAGCTGAGTCACAGCCTGTCTTTGGAGGGGAAATGAAGAGGGGAAGGATTCAGGTTCAGGCTGCCAGAGGTCAAAATCTCACAGCCCTGATCATCCTGCTCTGCCAGCTGTGCTTCAAGTAGGACCCTGTGGCCTCCAGACATCCCTTCCAACCAAGATTTTCATAGGATCATAGAATCACAGAATCACAGAATCATAGAAGAGTTTGGATTGTAAGGGACCTTTAGAGATCATCCATTCCAACTCCCCTGCAGTGAGCAGGGACATCTTCAACTAGATCAGGTTGCTCAGAGCCCCGTTCAACCTGAACTTGAATGTTCCCAGGAATGGGGCCTCCACTGCCTCTCTGGGCAACCTGTTCCAGTGTTTCACCACCCTCATAGTAAAAAATTTCTTCCTTATCTCTAGTCT
Source organism: Pelecanus crispus (assembly GCF_030463565.1). Taxonomy (NCBI): domain Eukaryota; kingdom Metazoa; phylum Chordata; class Aves; order Pelecaniformes; family Pelecanidae; genus Pelecanus; species Pelecanus crispus. The sequence goes on from NC_134643.1 coordinate 16,779,909, forward strand.
GAATCAACCCTCTTTCAGTTTAAAACATTGACCCCTTGTCCTATTACAACAGGCCCTACTAAAAAGTCTGTCCCCATCTTTCTTATAAGCTCCCTTTAAGTATTGAAAGGCTGCAATAAGGTCTCCCTGCAGTCTGTGCTGCCAAGTGCCCAGGAAAAGAGAAGCAGCCTGGGATACCACTGTAGGAAGACTTTTGAGGGTAATAGCTGCTAAAATTCTTTAGAAAAATCCGACATTGCATTTGGTTAATGAGTTTTCATTTGCTTTGTTGGAATCTGAGATGGAAGTTGTCAGGATGGAAGTCACACTATCTGAGAGTGGCAGTTCAGGCTGTTTCTTAGATCCATATTTAAAAAAAAAAAAAAAAATTTCCTTACCGGAAATATAGTTTCAGGTGATCCCAAAAGGTTTTATGGTATCTATGCAATTTCTCATGCTCTTCGTTGAAAAAATGCTCCGAGTACACAGGTCTGGCTACAACATACTGGTTGCCCACAGGTTCAACCATTTCTCCTGAAATGTCAGGCGAGAATGGAAACTCGTGTGTGCTTCTCTCTGGCCTTAGTCACTCAAAAACCTGAAATGAAGAATGGGGTTAGCTCCTTATGTACTGTGGGGCGGGTAGGTGTAGCACAGATGAGTGAACTCCAAACTGAGCGTTACCACCTTTGAAGATCAAAAGAGAGATGGTTGAGACACCCACTTCACTTTGCCAAGGTGATCTCCTGCCCCCCTCCTCCTCCCACTGCAGGGCAGTGTTTCACTGGAGCATGAAGTATTTATTTCTAAAGATGCAGCCAAAAAGCAGACAAGATGGATTTTGAGTTAACTTATCCCCGAGTCAGCCATCTACAACCGAAAACTGCTTCCCTCAAGGAAGACTAATTCTTTAAAGAACAAACAAGTGGATCCCAACCAGTTTCTCTTTGTGGCACCGCTGGGAGCTTGCTGGAACCCACCGACATGTGACAGAAAAGGCAGAGCCAAGGCAGGGCTCAGCCATCCTCTCTTGGACTCGGAGACAGTGCTGAACCTTTTGGACTGGGTCTGTGTGACGAGGAGGTTAGGCTCAGTAGTAAAAAAGCACAGTGTTGCTGTGTGTTAAGTTATTTGTAAGATTTAATTCCACAGGTTGTCTGGACTGCTTCTCCTCTGTTTCATGCTCATAAACAGTTGTTGCAATGTCTGACCGAAATACTATTTTCTGCTCCGTCCCAACCCACATTCACAAGTTTGTGCTGAATGGAAACTGTCCTTGGTCACTCCAGAAATGACTCTTGAAGCCCACATTACACATCAGAAGATTCAAGATTTGTTTCAGTCGATAACACTGGGTATTTTGCAGCGATTAATTGATGCCATCACTCGTGCTTCCCACTGCGCTGTTACATTTCTCTCAATGCCTCACATTCTTCCCACATTAAATTCACCTAAATAAATGTATTACCTAAAACCGTTCTTCTCTGCTGTAACCACCATTAAATATTTAATACAGTACTAGTCCTAGACAGGAGCTGTGGGACTTGCTCTTGGTAGTCACAGTTGGACTAGAAGATCGCTGTAGGTTCCTTCCAACTGAACTATGCTAGTCTATTCTATTCGATTCTATTTTGCCTCAGATGTGAAGATGTACTGTAGGATGCAAAAAGTCTTTTGTGACACTGATAATAAGAGTGTTTCTCTTCATTTTCTCTCCCCTAGCGATTTCAAATGCTCCTTAGTGCCTTGGTGCTTGCTGGTGGTCTCATGAGAGATGCCCAACCAACACTAGTTCCTCACCCAGGTCTATTGCCTGGCTCATGCTGAAATAGCCTACGTGCATTTCTAATTCAGACTTGCTTGTACTCAGTATTTGGAGATATCACAGGACAGATTTTTAAGTGGCACAAAACAGTTTGCATAGTTATGAAGTGACGGAAAGCTTTTTATCTATGCCAATTTTGGCATTAAAATGTGAATCCTATCCTGACACTTTGCTACAGCTCAGGGCCCATTATTCACCTATTTCAAGTGATTTCATTTTAGTTTCCTCCTAGTTCATTCTGGGGAAATTCATGGATGTGTAGAAGTCCATATAATGTCAGACGAACCTCTTAGATATGCTGGTTTTGTTGATATACTGTTTTCCCACAGAGGATTCACTATTTTGGCAATGGGTTAAACATTTTTTGCTGTCTGTTTTAGCTTAAAAAAATTAGATCTGTGATATTTTCCAAAAACTGGAGGGTGATTATTCTAACAGACTAATACTCAAAATCTAAGCTCATTCAAGACCCTGATTCAAAGTCAGCTAAAATCCTACTCCAATACTGCAGTTGTATGCTACTGTCCCTCCCTCTGTTGGGATCAGAGCTCCAAACCTGAGGCTGATGAAATTTCAGTGAAAAAATTGGTTAATTCAGTTCTTTCTCTGATAAATCTCAGTGTACTTAGATTTGCAGGATGAAGTTTTATCTATCAAAGATTCTAGAATTGCTCTGTTTCCTAGTCTGTGTATCAGTCTTTCAGACTTCATGTCACAGAGAGGAATATTGCTGAAAGCCCTGTTGAGTAGTGTTGTTCATTACATTGTCGGGCACAAGATGTACTATTGGTACCCTTTGAAATGTTCGTAAGCCATAAAAATAAAAGAAGTGCGTGGGTTACTCTCTCATTTCAGATTTTCCCCAGTGCTGCAGCTGCTGTAGCTTTTCTGAGTACTTTGGATGTCACTCCTGCCCCTTGCCCAGCCTTTGCTCTTTCCTCAGGCCAAATTTAATGCCCCGATCTCAGGGAATGTACAATATACTTCTCTATGACTCTCCCAATCTCCTTTGGTTTGTTAGTGGTGGTCTTGTTGAAGTACTTGAAGTACTTCGTATGTGTTTTTTCCTTCCTAATAGGAACCCCAATCTACTGACTCTCTTCCAGGTTAGCTTTGGGTCAATGGCTTAGAGCCACAGAAGGAGACCTGGAGGCTCGCCCCCAGGGTCTCATCAAGGTGAACCATGTGAGCATGAGTCTGCTTTAAAGAGTGTGGTGCCACATGGCATTACTCAAGTTAAGTTTCACCAAGCCAGCCTGAGCACCTGAAGTGCGGCATAAGGTGCCTTCAGCCTGTTTCCTGGCAGGTAAATGAGACCATATGGTGCGGCACCTTGCTGCAGCCAGATGACCAGTGCTGCAAGTCACCTGCTAGCCGAGCTTTTCTCATCTTGTTCTGTCTCCCATGGGCTCTGTCAGCAGCTATCAGCTACTGTGACTTCAGCCAGTATTGCCTTCCTCTTGCTCACTCTCATTTTCTTCGCATATATGTTTAGAAAGATAAGATGCCCTCTACATAGGGACACTTTTTCAGCTGTCAACACCATTACTTATTTTAGATGTTTTAAAGAAAATGGGGATATTGTCATGAGTGCCAGCATTGTGGATGCTAACATCCTCCACAAATCCCCTAAAAGAGAGGTCCTTACTCCAGTTACCCACGCTGCCTTCCCGGAGTGCTCCCATCATTAAGTCCTTGGACTCCTTGTGGGAGACGACCAATTAGTGCAATTCTTCTGATGACTTCTATAATGTGTCCACCCACCCACGGGCAACAGGAGCGCAGACCAAGCTTACACCACACAGCTGTCGAGTGGTAACAACTTTCACTCACTATTGACCAAGACTAGGTCTGAGCTGAAACCCCAGAGATAACATTCTGGTTCAGTTTTATTCCATGTAGCCTCTGATCCTGTTCTCACGGCCAGCAATTAACAGCATTGCTCTCTCTCAGACGTAAAAAACTCCAAAACACTGCTAATCCCCCACATCTGTGAACCTGGTAATGCATATTTTGATGTGTGTCATTTTGTTGAGGGGATTAGCAAAGGGATACTTTTTCCCTTTTTTAATTTATCCTAAATATTGACTAAGTAGTACACAAAAATCTGGTAACTTTAACTGAATAATTGAATATTAGCACACTTCATCCCACTTTTCAATCTGTGTGTAGACACTCACAAACTCTATTCCCCTGCAATATAAACATTTGAAAAATACAAACAAATTCCACAAGAGAACCTTTTAAATTTTACAAGAAATACAGCGCATGACTAGAAGTGTTTCGTTTATAAGCATTACTTTACATATCCCATATTCAGACTGGCAAGTCATAATCGTACCTGATGTGTCTTCCAGGAAGCTCTTCAGAAGAAATCACGGCAAGTTTTTAAGGAAAAAGATATCCTTGAAATTTTCAGAGGCAGTGCAGGTATCTTGTGCTGTTCTTCATTTGAGAACCTCCCTAAATACTGGCAGCACTTTAATAACTAACTTCAGTTAACTTTTACAAGAAAAGGAAGATTTCACTGTGGCCTTGACCATTGAGCCTATCCTCAGAAAGGATGATAAGAGTAATTTCTTAAAGTTCTCTGTGATATTGCTTAACTTTGTTTGGTGAAGTGTTTCTGATTGGTCTGCAGAGACGAATATGGTACAATAGAGATGAATAAGGACTGTCTGTTGCAATCCTGTGCTGTGCATCTGCCAGGTTTCTGTTGAGCATAGTGGGAAGTGGTGACCAGAGCTCAGCTGTGGTACCCTTCATTTCTGAAGGAGCATAAGCCAGTGGTAAGGGAGATGGGGCTGCTGGGTGTGCCAGCTCTGAGCAAGATGTGTCACTGTGAACCTTCCTCCCAAGCACCTTGAAGGGACCCTAAATTCTCTTTCCAGAAGCAATTCCTGTATGCCCAGATCATTGCCAAAAATAGCCTTTGCAGGGATTTCCAATGGCCAGCTGCGACTTGGTGGAGCTGGTGCTGTGGTGTCCCACGACAGCCGGTGGAAAGGTGTAGACCATGTGTGCAGCGAAGTGTTGGGGCACGAATGTGGCGTAGGTGGGTTGGGCTGTCCTGCAGGATTCTGCTCCCCTCCACTGCCTATAGAGGAACCAAAAGAAATCATCCTGCCTAGGCCAAAGCGAGCCTTTGTAAACATTTCCCTGAGATACCTAAAACCACCTAAGGAGATAGCTGAAATAACATTTTGATGCCTCAGGCTGCAACTTGGGTAGCAGGTGCCCATGTTCAGGAGAGCAGTAAATCCTCAGTGCTGAGGTGCTGAGGACACCGTAGCCTCAAAATTCTCTGATGAAAACTATTCTTAGGACCCTTTTCTTAGGTCATGCTACCACGAACACCTAGAAAGGCTTCAGCCATTGATACCCATGATATCAGGAAGGTGTGGGGTGCCAAACTCTGGGCTGGAAGCCAGGGCTTTCCTTAGCCTTTGGGGGTTTGAAATCACAGACCCTGCCCCTGAAGAAAGAGTTTTCCTCATGTGATGAAAGGGCATGGCATGAGAGATGGCACCCTTTGTAGTCCGGAGGGACAGTCATACACATGGGTCTAGGAAGTGAAGAGGCATGAGGAGCCTGATGTTCTGTTCTGCTATCAGATGGTTTGCACATATTTCAGTCAATGATTAATCCAAGAAGTAGTGGAGCAAGCAGGACCCCAATATCTGTCCCCGCAAAGTGCAAGCTCTATTAACCAATTCAGTCAGCGTTTCTCTCCTGCTCTTTAGCCCATGGCTGCAGGTTCCCTGAGAGTATGGACCTCAGGTGTTTTTGAAAGTTGGAGCTGCACTTCTAACCAAGACCATAAGCTTCCTTAGTCAATAAAGATCCCAGGTCACTTCCTAAACTGTCGAGAGTACCTCCTCTGTCACAGCAACCTCCTGCTTTTGGTAACTGCTGTTAAGCTTAAGGGATTTGCTGCAGTTTGTAAAACTGACACAGAAAATACTTTTACTATTAAAATAACAGACATTTTAAAAGATGTAGAACAGCTCAAACCATCAAACAATTAAACAGCTTTTGGCCTCCCTCCTCAAAGTGCAGGCATGGTGTAGTCATATAAGTGCTTTAAAACCACTTTGAAGTGTTGAATGTATTCTTAATTCTTCGTATTTGCGAAACGTCATGAGAAGCTGCAACGTAAAACAGTAGAACAGCTTTTTTAGGATGAGGTTTAAATGCAGGAAGGACCCTTGGCTCTAATGAAGTCAGCAGAGTCTTGTCTTTGGCTTCCTCACGTCCACCTGTAAGTGCTTTACTGTTGGATTCTTTCCACTAATTCACTGAAGCAATAAGGTGCTACATGGAGCGATGAAGGGACTAAACACCTTGGCCTTTGTGTTTGCAGCGGTAATGTTAAGAACACGATTTTCTCCTGATGGTGCGGAAGAGGTTTCGTGCACGAGGGTCATACAGTGGGCAGGTTGCCTCTGTCCCACACCGCAGAAGTTCAGCTGTGCAAACGATGTCTTTACACTGGGTGCTTAAACACCAGCAAAACTCTATAACCAACTGGGAAAGTCTGGCCTTTTCTGCCAAGGCAGAGCAGAAGAGGAGCAAATGAAAATTTCTCATTGCTCTGTCTCTCAGGCAGCCCCAGAAATGCGGAGTTCAGTGCCATAAATCAGTCACAGCCTGATCCCTTGCCAAGTCCCAAGTACCCTCAGCTTCCTCTTGTTTTCATGGGAGCTGAAAACTGCCCACAGCTCTTGAAAGCCACTTGGTGAGCTGAGCTCTGAAGGGCTTTGTGTGTGCTGCCTCCTGCCCTGGCCAGGATGGGGAGGGAGGAACAAGTGGGTGGAGGGAGATAAAGCAGTAACAAATTGTCTGAGCGGCTTATGACTGCAGAGAGAAGCTATTTTTTACAGAGAAAAGACAACAGTTCTGCGGAAGATGAATTTTACTTGTCTTGTGAAGAGACCCCGGTCTTTCTTGAGTGTTAAATAAACACCAGTATCGATACTGGGAGATTAGCTGGCTAAGAATGCGGATAACAGCATCAGCCCATGCCAATGTCTAGTGTTTCCCAATGTTTTCCTTCACCATGTGCTGTACAAAGCTTCTGTTCTCATGTGCAGCTTTCTGGCCATGTCCTGTCTTCTGCCCAGCTGGTCACCGTGCTGCCAGGTTCTGCCCAAAACCTTCAAGCAAAATCTCTCTCACAATACCATCTGCTGTGATGCTTCTTCCAAACTGACGTTCTTCCTACCCTTTCAAATATGACACTGGTCTACTCGGGCAGCTCAGTGGGTAAAAGAAACACGTTATAGTTTGCTCAACAGTAAGTGTGGTAGTCAGTTTGGGCACGCACTGCTGGTGTGTGCCAGTTCCTTGCTCCTGTTTTGGAGGAAGGACAGGGACCGCAGCCTGTGGATGGCATCCTCAGGAAGATTTGAAGCCCCTAGTGGGGACCTCCAAGAAAGAAAAGGAAAACTGGGTGGCCCTGAGAGGTCTTCATGGAAAGCAGAGATGTCTCTTGTATTCACAACCTATGGACACTGACGCCAGAAGGAAGCATAATGTCATTTCACATCCAGCTTCTTATACGCTCCGGTACCTTTTTTTCTTTACAACAAGTTTCTCTTTCTATTACCCTGAGGCACAAATCAAATCAGCCATGCTACTGGGTCAAATTCAGTGGTGATGCATAAAATGGGGGCGAGAATGAGTAAGTTTAGTTAAGAAGCAAGTGTCAGGCAGTCAACATAAGTTTGGAAAGGGCAGTGAGGTTGGGCAGGAAGAGAAGGTCAGTTCCATTAACAATGATATTTCTGGATTGCTCAGATTTATCAAGACTTGTAGAAAAAGAGGGTCTGAATTTTGCTTAGTGACTCAGGAAGAGATAACACCCTGCTAGGATACGGGTCACTGAAGGTTATCGCTCCTCTGTATAGAGCACACAATAAGCAGGAGCACCCAGTGCTGTTATGGCACCGTATCACACAGAGGAGCTGGAAATTTCCAATAAAAGGGTTGGTGCCATATTCACATCCCTCTCATTTTTTATTCGCACCTCTTTTATTACACTTCTGTATTTTAATTCCTTTTTATTATGTACTGAAGAGTTATTGTGCCCTGAAAGCCAGCAATCTTGGCCTGGATGATGGGTGTTCCTATGATGGCATTGCACCATAAAGAGCACAAACACAAAATCCTTTTGGAGCGGGGAGAGTTTTGTCATCCTCTTCTGCCAATGTTAAAAAATGGGTCTCATTCTCCAAGACAAGTGTGTCATACTTTAATCCAATGTTAATGTTATTTTCTCTCTTATGAGCTTTCCATATTCTGCTTAAAGCATAAGTAGTTCCTCTGGCTTTATTTGAAGCCATCTGTCTCTTGATTTCATAAACCGAATTGATTTCTTAAGAGATCTCTCGCATCAGAAACAGCCAACTAGATTAGACTTGTTGATTCAGTATTTAACTGTATTTTTACACCGTGGATGAATATAGCAACACATTATTTGAGTCTCGACCAGGCTGGGAATCACAGCAATGGGAGGGTGCATAGTCACAGAGCCCTGTGGAGCTTCTCCTGCCTGCCATGGGTGAGGCAGGGAATCTGCAGCGTCACAGCCCGACGTGCTCTGTCCTTTGGTACAGATACTACTACATGCGCATGGAGTTATGTTTAACACAGATATTTTCAGATATCTGAAAATAAAGCAGAGGCATAGATAGCCTTGTTTGTGCCATGCTGGAGCGGGAGGCTCAGCCTTGCCTCTCCACCCTGAGCTCCTTCCTGCTGTCTCCAGAGACACCTGCGCTGAGAAATGCTTGTGGGACACCCATCTGCAAAGTGTTTTCAGCCATGTGAGAGTGTAAAAACATCCGTATTTCCCCAGACTAAGGCAGAGGCGTTGCAGGGGGTCCTGTCCACCTCACACTTGCATACAGCAGCCATGTATGTACCTCCTCTATGTCTATCCCATCTCTAGGGGAGTCATGGTGCCGGTTGCCTGCGGCTTCATGCTGCAGCCCTTTCCTGCTGAGATCATGCAGGTCCGTTGTGTGAATACCATGGAAAGGTGGTGCTGGCTCCAAGGAAATCTGTGGTGTCCCCACTGGGTTTCCTTAGAGGTCTTTTCCTCTTGGCAGGCAGGAGTAGATGGCAGAAGAAGCAATAGTTTATTCCTCTCTTGGCTGGACTTGGTCAGTTGAAGCCCAGGAGCTGTTGTTGCGTGTGTGGTATGGGGCCTGACACTAGTGTCCGTGTCCAGCACTGCTGGGCCAGAAAGGGCTTGTTTTCCCACCCCTCAGCACTGCTGGACCATTTGTCTGTGACTCCATCATCAGGCCAGGACTTCTGTCTGGTTTCTGTCTCCCCAGAGGTCAGTCAAGATAATGATCCTTTGAAGACCACAATAGCAGTCACCTGAATTTCAGTTACTGAGCCCAAAAACATTTCTGTTAAACAAGAGCAAAATCAAACTGGCATGAAAGTAAAACCAAAATCAAACAGTAATTATAAATGGCCAAAGCGCTGCCTGGCAGAATACAACAGACAGCTTCTCTGAATGGGTGCTGGCACTATATTTCCCAGGCAAGCCCTGGCCACAGTTCCCAATTTCCTTTTTAAAGTCCAACTGAGCACACTTTTAGTTGTTTATCCATTTTGAAACACCCTTAAGGGTACTGTTTAAAAATAACCTAAATAAATAAATATGCAGCAGATATTTCTACGCAGCTGGTGGAACATTTGAATATATGCAAACATTAAGTCAGAGCCAGCTCCTTGTAATCGTTTATGTTTGTGCTCTAGCTCTCCCTGTGTGGTGTACCTTTGAAGATAGCAGTGCAATAAAATACTCCATTATCTCCAGATACTTTAGACTGTGTCATTCCTTAAACTGTGTGAATTATGACTGATGTTTCTCTCAGGCAACAGTTACATGGAAAAAATGTATTTCCCAATATTTCACCAGGTATCTTATCAGTTCTTGGGCTCCTATCAGCTTCAGCTTGTTTTGCAAGAATGTGCAAAATGAAACAATCTGGGGTTTTGCTCATGGAGCAACATTGCTGTGTTCATCTTGCAGAGGGGTTCACCTAGCTGTAGGCTCCACGGGCTCAACAGGTCTGGGGTCTACGCTCCCCGACACAATCGCCAAGTGTTTGTTCCAGAGCTGTTCAGGTGTGTACAGCCCTGCTCTTTATAACCATTTGAAATCACATCTGGATTTGGAAATTTTAACCTGAACTCACCTTTATTACCAGCCTTTTCTTCCCCTGGAATTGCACAAAGCAGGTAGCCATGGGACATGGAGGCTTTTGTCTTTTGATCTTATGTCAGGATAGTTTCAGATTATTTAAGAGCCTCACTTTCTTGAATATTTGGTAATTGTTAAGAGAGGAACTTCCAGTTTCTGTATTACAATGAATTGTCACTGAAATGCTTTTTTTAATTTTATTTTATTTTTCGATTTGCTGTTAACATACTTAACTTTTTCCATTTGTGGACTTCATAAACATTTCCATGTTTATTTCCATAAACGAGCCTCCCAAGTATACATTGCTGTCTAGCACAGAAAAGCCTGCTTTTCTTACTTGTGTTACAGACATCCTTAGAAGTAAAGCACTAGGTTCAAAGACCACCTGCTGAAAATCAGTAGTTTAGATTAATTTTTTAGATTAGGGCTAGCAAACTTTCACTTCTTTAAACGTTGTTTCTCTGTATCATACAGAGACCACATACTTTTAAAAATATTAAAATATATTAAACACTAAATAAAATATTAAATATATTTTAAAATAACTTATCAGAAATATCAGTAGGACAAATTAAAGGTAAAATTCAAGAGCTGAGTTGATTTAGTTGTAAGCAGAAATTAAACATCATTTTGTTCATCATTCTCAATCTAGGAACAAGATCTTTCTCATGCTGTTAGAAAGCCCCACAGTACCCTCAGTTGCATTCACACCCCTGCATATCCTTTGTATCTGCTTGTTTGCAGACCGACACAGGGAAATGATAAAATAACTTTATGTAGATTAGCAGGTGGCCTGACCTGGCATTCTTTCTGCTCGGGAGAAGGCAGAAGTAGGAAAGTGGTAATTCAGGACTATGAGATAATCCCAGCTATAGCACTGCTTATTTGAGGAAGTTTACAAGAATGGTGGCTGAGAGATCCAGAAAAAAAAAAAAAACACAAACCCAGCCACAAATGGAGCATTTGAATGAATTTTCATTTATCACTTGGTGAAACAAAGAGCAGGTAGCAATGTCTGTTTTTCTGTGCTCACAGTCGCAGACCCGCCAGCTCCGGGACTCCTGGGCTCATCCATAACATCTCTCGGTCAGCTGAGCCCTGACTCCTAGTTTTTTTCTTCCCCCGCACAATGCTTGTAGCTGATGCTTTGGCCTCTGCTTGTACAACAGGAAACCTGGTAGTTCACATGGCTTAGCTGTGATTTGCATACAGCCTATGGTTTCAGCCTTTTTCTTTTTTGTTTTAGCTTTTTTTTTCAGTAAAAAAAAAAAAAAGGTTATTTGCTCCCTGTGCAAAACCTGAAGGAAAGGTCTGCCACCGAGGGCTGTAATCAGGCCCATGGCTGTCTTTGGATCCCAAAGACGCCACTATTGCTGTTCCTATCCGCAACGTTATTAATAAAAAGAGATATACTTCCTCCACCTGGGAAAAAAAATCCGCAAAGCCACAAATCCCAAAGCCAAGCGTGCAAGCCATTTTGCAACCAGTGGGTGGTAACAGAAATGGGAAAACCCTCCGGTCCGGGGGTGGTGGCACCTTCCTTTGCAGCAACTTCTGGGGAACAGACCCTGGCCGCAGCACCTGCTGCCAGAGCTGGTGCTCCCCTTTGTTTCTAGACAGACTGCTTCAGGTTGTAATCGTGCCAGATCAAACAAGCTAAAAATATTGCATCTAATCAGTTTAGAATAAAGGCCATCTCAGAAAAGGTAGTTGCTCCAGGAAATGAGCTTCTTTCTCAACTGCTGGCATCATTCCCACTGAGTCACTGATGGGACTCGGAGTGCTGGGCTGCAGGAGTGAAATGAAAAAGTCCTTTGGGTGAAACTAAAAAGGGAATCTCCTCCGTGCTGAGCTTCATGCAAAAGCACCTCAAAATAAGGCAGTAAGAAACTGGTCAGCTTGAAGGGCAGCACTGGGACTGGGAAAAGCAACCATAATCCTGGACACAAGTCCCTTGAGGACAAGTATTTGGGGGATTGGTGAACGGCAGGGAAAAGGGGAGCTGTCCATATTTACCATCCAGTTAACAAAGTCTGTGAAGGAAGTAATTTAGAGCAAACAGGAGGAGGATAAAATAAGAGCAGGATTTCCAGCATGGCTCTCCCCTGAAGGGTGAGGAGCAAACGCTCCTCAGGATGGGCCAACCGCACCTGGGAGCCTCCACAAGCACAACCGGGTGGTTGTCCGGGCTGGGCAAAACACAGTCTGCTGGGTGGAAACCTGCAGCTGGAGGTCTGGGGAGGTGATCCTCCAAAGAAAGGTTAGCAAAGTAATCAGTCCTCATCAGACTCTCCTTCATATCTCAAAAATGTCTTCCCTGTCTCATTTCCCAAGATGTTTGCTTGAAAAACGTGGTCACACAGACAATGTGCTTGGAGAGAGTATGTTTGGGTGATCCAGTCTGGTTGTCGATTGGAATTAAATACTTGCTCTTTGTAACACCATAAACCCTTGCGTTTCTGGGGCTTAAAACTCAATCCTGAAACAATATTACGAAGTGCCACAGAGTTTGAGGAAATTCTTCACTCGTGTCATAACCCTTACAGAGACACCAATTATAACTAACTTCTTAAGATTAATCATTATAAATATAGTAGTACCTTTTCATATGATAGTGGCTTTCATGGAAAATGCATTCACATGTTTGTATTCTTTTTATTAGCTGCCTTTATGATCAAAAGTTAATTACTTTTTACCTACTGGCTGTACTTGCATGATGTAATATTTTCCAAGGTCTGTCGGAAAGACTTGTTCATTTATGACTCAGGATAGGCCTAAAATAAAAACCATGTAGCTAAGTACATCTAATAAATGTGAGTTGGCTGCAGTCTAATGTTTCTATCAGTACCAGCCCTGATTAAATATCCTCCATCCTGTGATATGTCCATGGAAAAACCTCCACACGAACGTGTGTGTATTCCTTCATTTTGTTAAATCATTCTATTTTTCTAGCCAAACCAGCCCTTTAGTTACTGAACTATGTACTCAGAGCTTGATTTAAACAGCACTGAGTAGTCAAATTGTACCTTGTTTTGGATCAGCAAGATTCACTGTCAGGACAAGGTGAGCAGGGACTGTTGCCTGAGCTATGGGATGCAAGGTGCAGCACTGTTGTTACCATTGGTGCCAGCTCCTAATTAGCGATCACAATAAATAAATGATATACACAAATTTTTGGTGAGACTTGTGATATTCTAAAGAGTGTTGAGTTGCTGCAGTTTGGGTTGGAAAGGCTGCATCTCCCCAGCTAGCCTGGGTCCTGATGGGCTCCGGGCCAGCTGGCTGTGGGAAGAGAGACCTCCTGCTGTCAGTGGTGGCAAGCCTGAAAAGCTTTCTGCCTCATCTCTTGGGTGTAAAGTGAGGCTTTGCCAAGAGGATATCCACCTCCACAAGAACCCTGCTGCCTTTCTCATGCACTTTAAGATGTTCCTGAAGTTTCTAGAACTGATGGGCTGAGGCCAACTGTACAAGGTTCAACAAGGCCAAGTGCCGGGTCCTGCACTTAGGTAACAACAACCCCATGCAATGCTACAGGCTTGGGGAAGAGTGGCTGGAAAGCTGCCTGGCTGAAAAGGACCTGGGGGTGTTGATGGACAGCCGGCTGAACATGAGCCAGCAGTGTGCCCAGGGGGCCAAGAAGGCCAACAGCATCCTGGCTTGTATCAGGAATAGTGTGGCCAGCAGGAGCAGGGAGGTGATTGTGCCCCTGTACTTGGCACTGGTGAGGCCACACCTCAAATACTGTGTTCAGTTTTGGGCCCCTCACCACAAGAAAGACATTGAGGTGCTGGAGGGTGTCCAGAGAAGGGCAACAAGGCTGGTGAAGGGTCTAGAGAGCACAAGTCTTATGAGGAGTGGCTGAGGGAACTGGGGTTGTTTAGCCTGGAGAAGAGAAGGCTGAGGGGAGACCTTATCGCTCTCTACAACTCCCTGAAAGGAGGCTGTAGTGAGGTGGGTGTTGGTCTCTTCTCCCAAGTAGTTAGCGATAGGACAAGAGGAAATGGCCTTAAGTTGCATCAGGGGAGGTTTAGATTGGATATTAGGAAAATTTTCTTTACTGAAAGAGTGGTCAAGCATTGGACCAGGCTGCCCAGAGAGGTGGTGGAGTCACCAGCCCTGGAAGTGTTCAAAAAACGGGTAGATGTGGCACTTTGGGACATGGTTTAGTGGACATGGTAGTGTTGGGTTGATGGTTGAACTGATGATCTTAGAGGTCCTTTCCAACCTTAATGATTCCTAGTTTTTACTTTCATTAACAATAATCCAGCCACCAAGCCAGGAAGCACGAAATTGCTACTCTACCCTTAATTGTTTTAGTGGTGGACTTGGCAGTGTTAGGTTAATGGCTGGACTGGATGATCTTAAAGGTCTTTCCCAACCTAAATGATTCTATGATTCTATGATTTTTTTTCCCCCTGAAGCTAAGTCTTAGTTACTTTGGAGCAACTGGTTTTTCTTTCAATGACTGATTAAACCACAACTCTCTATAGTGAACATAGCAAAAATTGATGGAAATTATCAGGGTGAAGCAAAGGAGAAAGTCAGGGCACTTTTAGGAGAGTGCAGGTGGAAATGCTGAGCTGCAGACAGGTGAGATAGCAGAAGTAACCAGGAAAGCCAGCTTGCTGGGGAGGCTGACATGAAGCAAGGAAATACAGATTAACCTATGAAGGGACTGGGGCCTTGTGCTCCTGAGGGGTTTTCTGTGCCTGCAGCCTGGCACATGTGTGGGAGGTGGGTACAGAGCCCCAGTATGGCACCAGTCCCTGTGGGGTCCTGTGACACCTTCGTGTGCAAGAAGGGCACAGGGGGCCAGGGCCAGGGACGGTAGTCTGACCCCTTTCCTTGCAGCCCCAGCTGAGGTCTTACCCTTGCACAGAAGGCTGCTGTCGTGCTCTTGTGGAAGGGTAACCCTCCTGCGAGGCTCCTTGGGAGGGCTCAGAAATCAGCCCCACTGAGGAGGAGGAGGAGGAGGAGGAGGAGGAGGAGGAGGAGGAGGAGGAGGAGGAGGAGGACGTCCCCACCACCCTGCTCCCAGCCCTTCCCCTCCTCCTGTCAACCCACAGGGGAGCAGAAACAGCTGAGCACTCATTCTGGGCTGAAAAGAGACAATTCTGGTCTTGATATAACCACATGAGGTAAAAAAAGAATTTCTTAAGGACAACAGATCATGTCTTCTCTTGCCAACTGCCTACATGTTGGAAAATGAAACTTTGTTGTGTATACATAAAGCCATTGAAATCTAAGATTTTCCCAGCCTGGTGCAACCCAATTGCAGAACATCATGCTCAGCCTTGACTGCCTTGTGCACCACAGAGCATCTCGTTAATATTTAAACTTGGTCTTTTGACTCTTATCCCAGAAGCCATGGCAAGGGTTTGTGATTTAAGCAGGGTTGTGTAAGCAAGACAGCCCTGGTGAGTCTGAGCTGCTGAATGGCAGAGCTCGCATGCGCTCCTGCAGACCAGAAGATTGTAAGGTGCATGGGCTGGAAATCACAGCAGATGAACCGGACTTGTCCCACAGAGGTGCAAGCAGTACCGGTGAAGCTATCACACATGAGAGCTGACCCACACAGCATCCCGGGAGCTGAAGAGAGTCATGCCAGGAGGAGTCCTGGTGTGCGAACAGGAACGCAGCACATGCCATACCATGGCTGTAACCTATTCGCCTTTGTTCCTGTGATTAGGGAGCAGTGGGAGCAGCCTGGGGGGGGGGCAGAGACTCAGCTGGGGGTGCAGAGGAGAGCGACTTTGATGGATTGCTAAGATTATAAACAGTTGTGGAAGACCATCCATGCCATCCTATGACCTCACGTGCCTCGTGCTCACAGAAGGCAAGAAAAACTTGGATAGTTTTAATATTCTGAAGGCAGGATGGAGAGGATGAGAGTATCATGTCTGTGGCAGAGGAATGAGGTGCCAGCAAAATGCATAGAAAGAACAAATGACATGTGCAGAGTAGTGGGTGTCTCCTTAAGGCATTGACAAATTAGTGTCTAAATCTTCAGCAGAAAAGATTGAATGAATATCCCAGGCACCCTGCTCCTGACTGATGCAGCTCTGAAAACCTGTTTTTCTTAAGAATCAGTATGTAAAGCTCTCTCCTCACTTCCTAGACATCTACCTATCTACATCTGCCTGTGCCAGATTCCTTATGTACCTTTACGAAAACACAAATGAATACTAACAACAATTCCAATACAACCATTAATCAATATTAACAACAATGCAAACACAACAATTAAACTGGCCTGATCATACACAGAAATTAGTTGGGGCTCTTGCGACCACTATAAAACATTCTTTTAATATATATTGATATTTTATTATATTGATATTTTTATATATATATAAAATATTTTGCCTTGACAGTCTAGAAATACAGCATATGAAATGCCATTGAACTCTTGTATTCCCAGTTAGGATCTAAAAACTGATCCAAAATATAATTCTTACTCAAGCATAATTTATTAACATAAACCTATGTTGATAACCTTTACACTCTGTCTGAAGATAAAGTGCTTGTAAATATGCTTCTTATTTAATCACTCCAATTTTTTGGAAGGTAATACTTCAATTAGAGGAACAGTACCTTGATTAGAAGAACAATTAATGCTTGTTTAAGTGTCATTTTTATTATTACTGTCTCACTCTACAGTTAAACATTACCCAAGATATCTCACTATTAATCTATTAATGATATAATAGCACTTGTCATTTTTTAGGACCTTCCACTCAAGATTCTTGAATTGCTTTATGACTGTTAGTGTGACTTTATAACAGCCTTCCATAGCAGATAAACATATGATACTTGCTTTACTTAAAAGAAACTGAAGCATGTAAAAATTACTCAGTGCCATATGAAAGGATGTCTTATTGATAGATATTTTGGAAACTTCCTTTGCAAAGGCATCTTCTCTTGTGACAGCCCAGTGCAGCTCTTGTTAAAGGCAGATATTAGCTCATAGCAATAGATTTTCTTCATTGTTCTGGAATTAAAATGACCTTGACTGGGAGAAGCCTTCTGAGAGCCTGACCAAGCTTTGAATTATTTCACGTAGAAAAACACCATCCTTACATTCTCTCTTACTCGTGCTTCAAGTCAGTGGCAGGTCCTTGAGACTATTCTAGGTCTTAAGATCCCTGGATTGAAAAACCCTGCCCTAGAAATCTGCTCTCTGCTTCAGGCAGTGAAGCAGGGTGTGAAAAACAGAATGGGGATTTTGCTGGCAGAGCTATTGCTCTTGTGTCGTGATTAGAGTGGGGCTGGATTACTCACATGGTTTTCCATGTCCCTCACTACCAACCAGCTCAAAACCACCACTGTGTCCCTCAGGAGTCTGCACTGATTTGCTCCATGACCGACATGCTCGTACAGGGCAAGCAGCCACGTCCTTGCGTGGGTTGTTGTGCTTCAGCTATGTGACCTGGGAGCTCAGGTCCCATTGTTTGTGTGCTGCCATCCACAAGGATGTCTCATCAGATGTCTGCCTTAATTGTTTCCCAACAATGTCTCTTTAATCCATTTTAGTTATTTATTAGGCCACCAGCAAGAATTCCAGAGTTGCAATAACTGCAGTTGAGATTGTTTGAGAGGTCTGTGAGGGGCATTGCAGGTATTTGATGTTAGTCTGTTAGACATTAATATGACTATACTCTGCAAATATGTTAAGAATGCAGCTATACAAAAGGCACATGTACTTCTGTGCAAAGGACGCTCTGAGTGGGAGTTCCTGATCTTCTTAGCTCTCAATATTAGAAACAAAAAAGTGTAGTTGAAACTCGAGAGAACCAAATTCAAAACTGATCAAGGAAATCCTTTTTCTCTAAGTGCCCAACTCAAGGTGAAATTCCTTCCATACAGTGTCACTGAGGCCAGTAGTCCAAGAGGAGTTTAGCAAGTGAATACTGACTGCCCCACTTTGCAGCTGCAGTGCTCCATGCTGAGCTGCAGGTCTTTGCAATAAGCTCCCGTGCGTACAATCTGCTTCAGGATGAATTCTGGGATGGTTTCAGCCCAAATGGTTCAGGCATTCCTAAGAATATGACTTAGGAAGAGTGCATTCCTTTTCTGCCAGCTTTTATCCGTGAAATGTCCACCTCCACTTGCTGACACTCCAACTTACCTCAGTTGCTCCATGCAGTGGGTTTCAAGGCTACAGACCTGCTGAGAGGGGACCAAAACAAAGCCAAGTATTGGGTCTCCTGATTTCTTGTTATCATTTTTTAAAAGAGCCCAGAAGCAAACACTAGTTAAAGAAAACTATTAAGATTGCAAAGTAAAGCACTCCAAATTAGGACGTGACAGAATTCAGGTTGTTTATGTGCATGTATATTGGATATAGACACTAACTGCAGGATCTCGTGGCTGTATCCCACAGGACCCTTGCTTCTTTCAGATCAAAAGAAGTCTCTGCTGGAGATGGATTGAGTGGCTCGTGGAAGAAGGCTGATGTGGATGCCCATAGCTGAGCTTGTCACACTCAGCTGTCTATGAAAAGACGGGCACTTCCAGGGTGTGATTAGCCCATCTTCCCATCGTGGCTGTCTACAGGAGGTCATCTGAATTGTGCCTTGTAAGTATCTGTCACTCCCACTGACTGCAGAGGCGCTCCGCAGGAGTCTCCCAGATGCAGGTGTTGACCCTGCAGATGTTTAAAGTCCAGTGATTTGGCTCCTATCCTTGGTGTGTAGCGGCAGGTGCCACTAAAGGAAGGTTTGAAAAAGTTAGAGGGCTTCAGGAACAGAAGATGAATTTCCAACATCTGTCTACTTTGGGTCATGACAAAGCAGGGTAGATTCTGACTCGGTGTGATAAGGCAGCTCCTGTGTTTGTTTGCTGAGCTGACAGTAGCCTCCTAAATCAGCTCAGTCAGACAAGCTGGGATGATCTAAGGGGCTGTGGCTGCTACCGGGGAGGTCCTGCTCCTTTCTCCAGCACCCTGACACCTCTGTTGTGCATTGCTGGTGTATCCTTTGCTCTGCAGCAAAGGTGCTAACGTGTAGCTTGACTGAGGAACAGATAGAAAAGGAACAGTAAGAAGAAGAGGGGAAAGATGAGTGGAAACTTGGCAGCTACTAGTGAAGACAGACACTGTGAGTCTGCTCTGCAATTTTCCAAGTAAACCTACTAGATCTCCCTTTGGCGTAGTCAGATCGCAGTTTTACAGCATAAATCAAGTTGGAGGAGCAACAGCAAAGCAAAAGCTTTGAAACGAATCTCTACTATTAGGCTATCCCCAACAGCACTCTAAGTGGGCTTTGTGGTGGCAACACAATGCACACAGTCCATAGCCCCAATCCTTCCCCAGCCCCAGTGCCTTTTGGAGTTTTTCAAATGCCCTCATCTCCCTCTGGAGGGAGAGAAGTTATTTTAGAGTGAGGCAGAATAAATATGCTTGAACCATGGGCATGGGGAATCTGGAGTTGAGCTACAGCATAGTTACTCTAAATTTAGTTCTAAATGCACAGAGAGGTAAGTCACCTGAGATGGCTGCTGCTGCAAGAGAAATGGATGTAGTAATATGTCTGGTGAGCCATGAAAATATCCCTCTAGAACAAACTGATAGAGAAAAAAAATGGATTTTAACCCGTGTTTTAGGGTGTTGCTGAATCAATGTCTAAATATGCCTGAATTAATAAGGGCATTAGAGGGAGTGAAAATCTCTGAAATAAAGATTCCTTAATCCTGCAGAAGGAGCAGATCTGGAGTCCTCACAGGTGCTGACAATGTACTTCAGGCTACTGCTTGGTGACTTTGGGCTGTTGGAACATCTGATGACCCAGCAGGGCAGTGGGGACAAATCTGCCCAGTAGTTGGCACAGAAGCATTACCTTTCTTTTTTTTTAATTCTACCTGAAACCAGTCTCGAAGATCCACAGACATTCTCGTCTCAAAGAAGTTGAGCCTTGCTGAGCTTATCCAGGCAGTCCTATCACCCTGAAGCTATGTTTAGGAGTATGGCTGCGCTTCATTCCCACTCACGTAGACATACCTGGACTGCCTAAAACTGGTTAATTTAGATGCTGATAACAGAAGACACTCCAGTCTGACTTGCACCTATTTGCATATAAGCTGCTCCACATCATCTTTTCTGCTCTGCAGCTGCTGTATTCTTGTTTCCAGTATTTTTTGGTTTGTTTTTTTTTTTTCATCTTACTGGCTCCTGGGCTCACTTCTGACTATGCTTTAGCATTCCTCCAGTGATGAGAAGTTGTCTGCAAGTCCATGAACCTGGATGCAAGGAGACTTCCCTACTGAAGAAGTCACAGGGGTAGCACAGAAGGTCTGTCCAGGCTCCTGCACATCTGGGTCCAGGAGTGTTGGCAGTAGAAGCACATTTATGCTGGTGTCCAGTTCAGGATTAGGAAAAGTGACTGAATTCAAGCACATGAAGTGCTTTCTAGGACACAGTTTAGAGTGAAAGAAACAATGCACATGTTGGGCTGGAGCGGGGCAAACCAAGCTGCCAGAAAGGAGTGCAGCCCTGCTGCGGGCAGGCGCGTGCAGTACCCCAAACTGCATTTCCAGGGCCTTCCCCTGCTGTAGGGCTGAGACCTGCCTCCTCCTCACTCCTGCCATCCCAGAACTGGCTGCTCTCATGCACTGAAAGCTGGAGACCCTAAACAGAGGGAAAACAAACCTTTCCAGACAGGTCCTAGCCCATCTCCATTTTAATGTGTTAATGACAATGAGACCTTGTGTTAAGATGTAGAACAGAAGACAAGGTGAAGTTCATATTTTTGGGTTCAACGCTTGTTGAGGCTGGCTGGGGAGGAATAGTAATTAACATTAGTTATCTAGTAAAGCTCTAAAGATAGCTCTGTGGCCAGTTTAGAAGAATTATATGATTATTGTTGTTCTTTCCCTTTGTGGCATTGGTATGAGTAATCTATCAGGATCATCTTCTCTGCCATGTGCACACTTTTTAAAAGTGGAGGTTGTAAGCTAGTACATGGTTTTGACTCTCTCTCTAAGTTACCTCTTCTCTTTCAGTGCCATTTCCAAACTTTCTGCCATAGATTTATTTTATTTGAGTTATTTGAGCACCTGCAGCCTTCTCCTGCAGTCTTATTGGGAGCATCTACATCAGTGTGTTGATTCAGAACACAAGTCCACTTTTGTAGCAAATCTCTTGATCATCTCCCATTCCTCTGCTTTGGGTTGCATGGTGGAGCAGCCTCAGACTGCATGAACCAGATTCCTGGGGATGGGAACGAATGGGAAGATGTGCTCCAGGGGTGCATCCAGGAGCAGCTGCAAAGGGGACTTCAATCGAGCCAGGCTACAGCTCATCCAAAATAAAGTAAAACACTGAAAAGTGGATTTCAGGTCCTCAGCACCAACTGCTTTGCTGTACAAATCCACTCCTGCTTGTATGTATGTTGTTGGTTTAACCCCAGCCAGCAGCTAAGCCCCACTCAGCCGCTCGCTCACTCCTCCATCCAGTGGGATGGGGGAGAGAATCAGAAAGGTAAAAGTGTGAAAACTTGCAGGTTGAGATAGATAGTTTAATAGGTAAAGCAAAAGCCGCACACACAAGCAAAGCAAAACAAGGAACTCATTCACCACTTCCCATGGGCAGGCAGGGGTTCAGCCATCTCCAGGAAAGCAGGGCTCCATCACAGGTAATGGTGACTTGGGAAGGCAAACGCCATCACCCCAAATGTCCTCCCCTTCCTTCTTCTTCCCCCAGCTTTATATGCTGAGCATGATGTCATGTGGTGTGGGATATCCCTTGGGTCAGCTGGGGTCAGCTGTCCCGGCCGGCTGTGTCCCCTCCCAGCTTCTTGCGCACCCCCAGCCTGCTCGCTGCTGGGGTGGGGTGAGAGGCAGAAAAGGCCCTGGCTCTGTGTAAGCACTGCTCAGCAGTGACTGAAACATCTCTGTGTTAGCAACGCTGTTTCCAGCCCAAATCCAAAACACAGCCCCATACTAGCTGCTATGAAGAAAATTAACTCTATTCCAGGCAAAACCAGTACAACATATTACATGTCAAAGCAGAGGTAGCTCTTGCCTCTGTGTGTGTTCACTCCATAATGCAAGTCATGCTGGGTTTAACCCTCATTTTTTCTGTATGTTTCTTTTTCCCTCCTTCCTTTTCTTATACTCATGTACAAGTAGTATCAGGCAACATTTGGCTTGACATTGTTTTACTACCTGCAAAATTACATTTCTTCATTGCTGAAACACCAACCCTTAGTGTGAGGACTAGTCCTATATAATTCTAGATTGTCTGAATGTTATTTAACCTCTTTTTTCTCTATCCTATGTATTCTAACGATAAACACAAAATGTATATATAAAGTTTTTGCTTATAGACTTTTGCCTATAGACTACAGGTAAAGGCCCCCAGGTTGGCAGGACTTGATGAAATTCATCCTGGACTACTAAAGGGGTCAGAGAAGCAACCTTTGACTGTCTACAGAGACCTGGAGAAGGACAGGACATTGGAGTCTTGCTGGGTGCAAAAGGAATTACTTTATTTTTAACTGAAGGAGAAAGGAGAACCAAGGGAATCCGAGACTACTTCAACACTGTTATATAAATTTTAGCACCTTGAAGATAATAAAGAGATAAGCAATGATGAACAGACATTTTTAAAGAACAAATTGTATCACACTGGTAAAACGTTCTCTTTCACACAGTAACCAGCCCAGGGTAGATCTAGAGTAGATGTGAAACTTTCTAATGATAATGATACTAGAGCTGAGGAATAGACAGCCAACAGCGTTGTAAAATCTCCTTGAAGCTCCTGAAGAGCAGGTTAGCCTCAAGGATGGCTGGGCAGGTGCTGAGAACAAGGACCCAGCACCCGTGTTCCAACTTGTGCCCGTTGCCTCCAGCACGACGTTTTCTGGCACTGGGGAGCCCAAATTGGCTGCAGTCCTTCAGGTCTCTCCGTCTGCCGGCTACGCCTTCGTGCATGCAGCCCGGGAAGCTGCTGGCCGCCTTTGCTGCCCAGGCACATTGCCGGCTCATGGCCAGCTTGGTGCCCCCCAGGACTGCCAGGCCCTTCTCTCCAGAGCTGCTCTCGTGCCAGCTGGAACCCAGCCCACGCTGCAGCGTGGGGCTGGTGCCTCCCAGGTGCATGACTTTTGTTCTGATGTACTGTATTAACAGACTAGCACACAATATCGCAAGCAAACAGTAACGTTAACATAACTAATCTCTGTCAATTACGGTTCTTAAAGGGCAAGCTGCAGCACGGTGCGTGCACCTTGATTTTCATGGTGTCAGTTGATTTGCTGTGCTAGATCAGGACATTCTCCCATCCAGGTACCATACAGTGCTTAGAGCATTAACGCCGCAGTAATCTTAAATGCAGGAAATACGTTCTGTTTACCACCCTGTTATCACTGCGAAAGCTCCAAGCTGCACAATGACATTGTGCTTCAGGGAGAACTTTGACTTTCATAAAGCCAAGGTGATAAATGGGAATTTATTACTTGGAAGATTTTCTGTCTGAACACAGAAAATGTTCCTGACTCTTGGTGCAAAATTTCTGTTAGCTGCAAAACCCCCTCACTCAGGGGATTTAAAGGCCAGATCCTGGATTAGGAGAGCAGAGCACAAGAAAACCCATCCCCTGAGTAGAAGTGTGCCATTTCCTTGATTTAATACATAGCTCTTGAAGGGCGTCTGCCAGTTAATTGGTTTGTTATTTAGGTTTCGTTTTTATTTTAATTACCTTGTTTGCCAGAGCTTTTGGAGTCGAAGAAAATGAAATACTGCATAGTTACTGCATTTTTAATGGCCTTGTTTGGGGACAAAAGTGAGATTTTAGTTAACATAAAAACTTGTGTGGAAACTTTCCACCTCATTTTAGATTTGCACGTTTTCCAACAACAATAGAAACAATGAATTTTACAGGTGTTTAAGAAATACAAAATATTTGTAGCTTGGGTTTTGATTTTTATTAAAAACCTGAAAACTTGCCTGGAAACTTAAAACAAATGAAAGTACCTTTTAAATACCTTTTATTATTATTATTATTAAATATGAAAATTATCTGGCACTTTATGATCAGCTCTGGTATAAATGTTTGTTAAGAATTTTAAATGGGCAATGACAAATTGAGCACAGGAAAAGTAAAACATCAGTAATACATAATCCTATCCTAATTCTCATTGCAAAGACCTTGAATTATGGGCAC
Organism: Pelecanus crispus; assembly: GCF_030463565.1. Classification (NCBI taxonomy): domain Eukaryota; kingdom Metazoa; phylum Chordata; class Aves; order Pelecaniformes; family Pelecanidae; genus Pelecanus; species Pelecanus crispus. Next base: position 16,804,095 of record NC_134643.1, read on the forward strand.
TGCACAATTTTATCCTGCAGTGAATAATTCTTTTCTTTTGGGTAACCTACTAGAAATAACGCAGACTTTTTCCCATGTTCAAACCAGGCTTGGCCTCATCCGTAATCTCCTCTCTAGCTAGAAGGTCACAAATTTTCAGAACTGAGTAATGTACAGGAAACAGAATTTTACAAAGTACACCAAGTTACTGATATGTAAAGCCACTCACTGCTATTGCAAAATAATTAGTACCCAGGAGGAAGTCAGATGGAAGGAAATTGGAGGGAGGGACATCAGACATAGAGTTCCCACTTTCTGCAGCTCAGACTTGATGAAGTTAAGCAAACTGATGACTAAAGGGGGATTCATCTCTGCCTCCTTTGAGGAGCAGCAGCACAGTTGTGTCCCTGGGATGCCCAGGGCAGGACCCAGCCGAACTGCCTGAGATGCCCAACTAGCACCCAAGTTCTCCATGCCTACGGAGGCACTCCTTCATAAATGGGGTGAGCTTTTTTACCCACCAGCTTTGACTACCTCGAAGTCAGATGTTTAATGTAGGTCACCCGGGCCCCCTCTCTGTTCAGCGGATGGCAGTGCCAGAGTCAGCTGTTGGAGGGCAATCCTTCACACCCACCTTGGGACAAGATGAATAACCCTCTCAATTTGCCAGTCTTTCTGCATCTCCCGTAGGAGCCCAGAAGACTAGCTTTCTATTAGAACTGCTAAACCAGATGTCCGACCTTGACAGCTGCAGTGAGGTGAGACAAGTCCTGCCCTGACTGCCTGCTTTCCCTCTATAATAAAAGCAGAAGCAGGAATCCTTGAAGGCCCCAAGGAAGATTGTGTTGGCCTTGGTGCATGCATATAAGATAAGCAGACAGGTTCTCCTGGGTGCTTATTTTCAAAGGCTCCTGCTGACCACCCGGGGAATTTAGGTACTTGCTTTAGGAGGATGGCTTTACTAGGTGCCTAACATTTAAATGCAAAGAAGAGTCACTCCCTCAGGTGAGGCAGCTGCATTGCACCTCACGCACAAGCCAGCTGCCCGGGGCAGGGTGCCGGGTGTTTAGCCCTGGTATGTGACGAGGCCTTAGGTATGTCATAGTTACAGCTTGCACTGATGCCCTTTTCTCTGGTCACCATGTGGTGTGAGAGAACCCAAACGGGTCCTGCCACCAGACCCAGCTCTGGTGCCCTTTGTAGGGTCTGGGACTCCTGTCTAACTTCCCTTTGGCTCGAAAAAGCAGCGCTTCAGCCTCCCCAACTTCCTGCTTGCCTATGTGTGCTCCTTCAGAGCTCCAGCTAGCAATGTCCTGACCACTTAACTCTCCTGAAAGCGTTTGGGAGCCACAGATCTTTGTAAAATACCTGCAGAACAGAGTACATGCCAGGACTTCTGATATGCTTTCGAGACACTTGTCCTGCCTCTTCAATGAATGTGAGGTATGCTGCTGTTTTGCATCTGGCCCTGTCCCACTTGCCTTCCTCCTTCCTGATTATCCCATATTGCCCACATATTGGTGCAGAACCTCAAACAAAGGTCATGGACTTGCTGTAGCTTTCTCTCCACTTCTCTACTCATCTTGCTTCAATGCCTGAGTGATAGGAAGCTTTTGTAAGCAGAGCAGTAAACTGAGCAGTTTGGAAAGCAGTACAGTACCCTGCTTTGGACAAGGGTGCAGAACAAAATGCCACCCCGTCTCTTTCTGGACATACCTTACCCTGCCATGGTGCTCACTCTCACTGAACAGAGGAGTTTACCAAAAGGATTTACCAGAGATGTGAAGAACCACCTGAAAATGTGTTTTGTGAAATATGGCTTTGCAAGGTACAAGACACTGATGGTCACCATCCAATCCTTGGATGCAGTGTGGTAGGTCTTTCAGTTCTGTTTTCCCAAGTCAGAGCCAGTGTAATATTCTCTCCAGATTGATAATTTGACAATCTTGATGTGTACAAATAAACATGTGTGCATAGGCATATATGTAAAAATGCCATTTGTAATGCAAGAAAATATTCGGTATTTCAAAGAAATATGATGCTTTAGGGTTTTAGGTGTACTTCTTTCAAAAACATCCCGGCAGACCTCCATTAGCCTGTGCAGTCATGTTGCCCTCTGTTGACTTCAGTATGTGCCTGCAGCTTTCCACCTCTAGCTCCAAGTCAGAGCTGACTCTTGTTCGCAGGGCAGCTAACCAGAAGACTTCACGATGCAGTTTATTTTCCTGACACAGAATCACAGAATGGTTGAGGTTGGGAGGGACCTCTGGAGGTCATCTTGTTCAACCTTCTGCTCAACCTGCTGCTGGTTGCCTAGGACTGTGTCTGGATGGCTTTTGAGTATCTCCAAGGATGGAGCCTCCACCACCTCCCTGGGCAACCTGTGCCAGTGCTTAGTTGCCCTCACAGCACAAAAGGGTTTCCTGATGTTCAGAGGGAACCTCCCGTGTTTCAGTTTGTGCCCGTTGCCTCTGGTCCTGTCACTGGGCACCACTGAGAAGAGCTTGGCTCTGTCTTCTTCGTACCCTCCCTTCAGGTATTTATGTACATTGATGAGATCCCTCTGAGCCTTCTCTTCTCCAGGCTGAACAGTCCCAGCTCTCTCGGTCTTTCCTCACAGGAGAGCTGCTCCAGCCCCTTCTTCATCTCCGTGTCCCTTTGCTGGACTCTCTCCAGCATGCCCATGTCTCTCCTGTACTGGGGAGCCCAGAACCGGACCCAGCACTCCAGCTGTGGCCTCCCCAGTGCTGAGCAGAGGGGAAGGATCACCTCCCTCCACCAGCTTGTGGTGCTTTGCCTGATGCAGCCTGGGAGCCTCCCTTGCTGCAAAGGGATATTTTATGTGTACTAACGAATGCAATAAAAAGCAGGAGCGTGCCCAGGTACCGTAACCTCAGTGTTCGTGAAAGGAGTGCCACAACCAAAGAAAGGTGAGGTAGAGTCTTTCCAGGAGCCATAGAACAAAAAGCACTTGGGTGATCGTCGTTTACAGCTGCCACAGTCCTAAAGGCATTCCACTGAGGATCTGATCTTTATGGTCTTTGTTATTCAGAGATGTAAAACCTGAAGAAAATATTTTAACAGCCTCCAAATTCCAGCAAAGTCCCCAGGAAATGTTCGGAAAGGCAGTCCCAGCCACCACGACCCCAAGTGACATGCAGTTAACGGGCAAGGCTGTTCGGAGGTGACTGCCAGGCCTGCGGCAAATGGGACGGAGGGGTCCAGCCCTGCAACCCCCTGTGCCCCGTTGTCTCCCCACTTCCCCATCCACCAAGACACGCTTTGATGCTTTCTGCATTTCTCCATGTCCCCTACACCCTCTCCCTACTCCTGGGTCCCGAAGCAATTGCGACACAAGTCCCATTCCCTTCAGTGGCCAGGGTAATCATCAGTATCTTCTCAAATTTGAGAAGACATCATGGTGCAGCGTGAACCTGTGGCTGAGCCCTCTGGCTGGGACACAGGGAATGCAAAGAGATGCTGCGTCTCTGCTGAGATTTCCCCATGGGGCTTTCCAGCAGCTCTGCTGGGGATTCGGCTTCACCCCTCAGAGGGGGACGGGGGTGGGCAGCCATCTGCTCGGCCCCGTCCTGTTCTTGCACTTGCTGCCCAGATGTTGCACTCTTAGCAAGACATGAAGTGCCCAAAGCGCGCCCTTCAGAGCCCCGACTCATTTCTTGTCGCAGAAGATGGTCTTGTTCACTGCTAGCGATAATAATGAGCTCATGGCATTTAGATCTACATCTGAAAAAAATTAATTTCCTCAGAAATACTCATGCGCTGCTGAGCACTGCCTGTGCAGAGGGGAGGGCTCCGGTACCCTGCCGCGCACCGGGGCTGGGAGGCCGGGGAAAGGCCGTGGGGAATTAAAACGTGTTGGCGGAGTACTTTCGGTTAGGTACAGCTGGATGATTTTTGCTTTTTATTCTCTTTGGTCTGCTCATTAGTGAGGATGGGAGGAAATGATGGGGCCATGCTACTTTCTCTGCAAGAATCAGGGACTCCGGGATGCTTTCTCATTAGCCAGCCTAAGAGGTAGGGATTTAAATGTAAAAATATCAGGCACATCCAATCTCCAGTGCTGCCGGAGGTGCAATCAGAGAAATCCCTATGTAGAAAGACAGAAGAGGAATTCTGACCACTGAATATGGCCTTTCATTTTGAACCCAGGGGCTTTCATGCATTGTTATTAAGTACTGGTGCCTTCATTAACTAATGCACTTTCAAGAGACCTGACTTTTATTAATGGGTGAATTGCTCTTCTCCCAGGTGGTTATTCTGAATAATTCAAGTCTGCTCTAATCAGAAAGCCCGGCATTTATGAATATTATGCCTCTCTTCTAAGGGATCTCCAAAATTTGTGCTCAGTGATGTGCTTCTCTGTATGGTAAATAACAGAACACTGCCACCTGATGGAAACCTTGATTTTATGCAAGAAATTAGAAAGTCCAGAAAACTTGACAACTCTTTTTCGCAGAAAATAGTTTCACTTTCGGGCAAGGTGGGCAATCAATATTATGAACTGTGTTGCATATTACTTACCTAAAGCCACATTTAGATGGTTTTCCTATAAATTGAACAGAATATTGCACCTGTTCTAAACCAGGTGCAATTCAGTGTAGAAGGAAAACGGTCTTCCCCTCCCAGGCAAGGAAGGATTTAGGTTTTCAAATACTGATGTACTGATGTGCTGAAGTGCAAATAACAGAGGACCGTGGGGCATGCACTCTTTTTTCTAGAGAACAAACAGTCTGGAAGACTATAAGTAGCATAAAATTAAACTGTGTCAATTATTAAAAAGTCTCAATATTCTAGTTTGGCCTTTTCCCTGATTAAATAAATTGAAAGCAATTGTTCCAAGTCACTTGAAATTCTTTCCAAAATGGAATATCTTAGATTTCATATCTTTGAATATTTAAAAACTGAATTTATGTGCAGTTCACTGTCATTTAGACAAAAGAGGTTCAATTCTGAAAAACTGAAATATTTTCACTTTCGCCGCCTGTTCCCAAATTTTATTTTGGTTCATTAGATGCGGGTCTGCGAGCTGCTCAGCGTGACCCGAACGCTCATTTCAGTGCCAGGTGAGGGCTGCGGCCGGCTGTGCAGACCCGCCCTGGGCGCGCCCTGCCGCTTTAAGAGCTCATCTGCATGGCCCCGCCCCTCCCCCCTCAGGCCCCGCCCCCGGGCCCCGCCCCCAGCGCTGTACCAGGCGGCCGCCTCCGCCAGGGGGCCTCGTCGCGCGGCGGCGCCCGCCCCGCCCGCCGCCCCCCGCCCCACTGCGCCTGCGCGAGTCCGCGGAGTCCTTGGAGCGGCGGCCCGGGGGCGCGGGCGCGGGCGGCGGCCATGCAGCGCTGGGGACGCCTCTGCTGCGCGCTCGCTCGGGTACGGCGCCGGCGGGGGAGGGTGCGGCCGCGGGGCGGGCGGGGGGAGCCGCGCCGGGCCGCGCCTGGGCGCTCGGGCCTGGGCTTTCCTCACGCCCCCCCCCACCCCGCGCCGGCAGCGGGCGTGAGGGCGGGCGGAGCCGGAGCCGGAGCAGGCGCTCTGGGGCGGGCGCGGCGGCTGGCGGCCGCGGGGCTTGGCGGCTCTTCCCTCCCTTCTCTGCTTTCGCCTCGGCCGCAGGGAAGGGGAGCCGCGCCTCGCCCAGCGCCGCCTGGGCTCGGCGGTGCCCGCGGTGTCGCCGGTTGCGGCTGCCGGGGAGGTGCCCGGCCGCCGGCCCTCCCGGCAGCGGGGGGTGCCCCGGCCCCGCCGGCGGCTCCGGCCCGAGGGAGCGCCCGGGCGGGGTGGGCAGCGAGGGCGGGCGGCTGTGCGCACCGCGGCTCTCCGAGGGTCGCTTCCCGCCCTTCGGCCATTGAGGGCTCCAGAAACGCTTCCGGGGCATCCGCTACTCCAGTTACAGGATGACCGGCCCGTGAGGTGCTTGTAGAGCCGTGCAGTGCTGTCCCATTGCAATTAAAAAAATCTGGCCCTCCAGAAGCGCTTCTGCGATGACGCCTGCACACGGGAGGTGGCCAAAGAGGGTGGTTGTGGAACAAGACGGCTCTTCATAAACTCCTGCGGGTGTCTTAATTCATGTCATTAAGTGGTTTGAAAGCCCTGTGTGAAGGGGTTGAAAGTTTGCATAGAGGCAGCCTGAGGCGAGGCTGATGTGCAGCCAGGTGCAATGATCGCCTGAGGCTGCAGAGCAGGTAAATGGCAGTGACTTCTGCCTCCTGTTCCAGTCAGTGCCCTCCGTGTCTGCTTCAGACATGTTGTTTCTCTTTTGGTTAACTGGTGGCTGTAACTGTGTGTTTGTCTGTGTGTGGTTGAATGTTTTCTTTTCTTCAAGGGTAGTCTTCAACTTCCAAAATTAAGTTTTTGGTTTTTTCCCTTTCTAGAGGAGCCATTTTGATCGAATTCATCATGGTCTCCAGGGAATTTGTGCAGTGTCACAAAGGACCTATGCTGACCAAGGTAATTAATTGTGAAGAATTTCTTTGGACAAAAAACCCAACCGAACTGCCCCCCCCCCCCCCCCCCCCCCCAAAAACTAAAGCAGTGCTTCAAACTCAGAAATCAGTCTTCCAGGTGACTGGAGAATCCATGTCAGCATGGAGATTTAGATGAAAAATAGTGGCTTATTTGCCCTATTTGGTATCAAGCTAAAGCTGTAAACAGGAGTTGAACCTTATCTAACAGTGATGGTAGTTAATATTCCAAAGGAGACTGTGGTTACAAGATATGAATTAGGTACAAAGTTCATAGCTTCTCCTGTGTTCATAATCGATAGAGGTTGCGTAGATATCTATTTCAACCATATTTTCTCCTTTAAAAACTACTGATTTTATGGCATTCAGTAACCATTTATCTTTTGCACTAAACATCAATAGAAGCTATGTTGGAAGAATGTTATAGTAAACTATCCAGACATCTTGGGTTAAGTTCTTAAAAGATTTATAGCAGGATGGATGGTTTAGACAGAATTCAGTTGCCTCGTTTCATTTTACATTATTTTCCCTGTAAAATTTAAGACTGGTTGGTTTTTTTTGCAGAGTGAATACCTCTATACAACCTTTCCTTTTGCCCAGAAAGTTACTCTCAGATGTGAGGTGGAGTTTACTTACCTAAACCTAGTTTATTAAGTTGCATAATTTTTAATAGCCATTTTGCTTTTTTAAAAAAAATATTTTTAAACATGAATTGTTTCAGAAATGATAAACTGCTATTCCTGCAGAAAAATGTTAGTTGCTGAAACAAAAATAACTCGGATGTTCTCTGTTTCAGTTGATGCCGATGTCACAGTTATTGGCTCTGGTCCTGGAGGGTATGTTGCTGCTATCAAAGCAGCTCAGCTTGGATTTAAGGTAAGATGAGACCTCACTCAGCAGAATACTCATCTGGATGAACTTCAAAGAAGTTGTGTTGATACTGAAAAACTGAGATTCTTCTGTCACGTCTTGGGCCACTGGATGCTGTTGACATGTCGATAATCTTTCTTTACCTTGCTTACCCAGACGATACAGACATTGAAATGGAGATGTGAAGATACTACTGTCTATAGCCCTGCTAGGCTACTGACGAAGCTGCTCAGGACAGCTTGCTTTTGATTGGAAGTGATAATTGAGGTGGCTTATACTCTTGTGGAAGAGAACGTGGGAAAAGAATGCTGGGAAGGAATTTTTCTTCCAGTAAAGAAGGGGGGGGGGGGCACGGAAATGAGACACTGACAAAAAGGCCACTGAGAAACTGTCCTGAAGAACAGACAGAGGGAACTCAAAAGAGGAAAAAACAATATTCAACTGATGTGTTTTTTCAATGCGAGTAGAGGAATTCCATTGCCTTGTGAGAATTTTAGAGGTGAAAATATGTCTGTAGAAATACTAGTCTCTAGTTTACATTTATTTATGTTCATCTCTGTTGTCTTTGAATGCCTTTTGAAAGAGGCAACTTTGATGTGTGCTAATGATGTGTCATTGTAGTATTCAAAAAACGGGTAGACGTGGCACTTTGGGACATGGTTTAGTCTACTCTACCCTTAATTGATTTAATTGGTTTAGTGGTGGACTTGGTAGTGTTAGGTTAATGGTTGGACTGGATGATCTTAAAGGTCTTTTCCAACCTAAATGATTCTATGATTTAATTGAGTATTGTGAGAGTTATATGTGTATAATGCATTTCAGATTTTCTAAACTTAGGAAAATACGGAGTGTGACTTCAGCTGGATATTTTTTTACCTTCACTCCTTAATATGAGACCAACTTACTCTGTTGGCACTGCACTAGCCTTCTCTTAATTATTTTGAAATCTGAGAAAGTGATGCTATCAGTCTTAAGTGTGTTCCTGCTGGCTGATATGTCCCAATGCTTCTGAACTAAGACACCTGGACTTCATGACAAAAATGAGTTGATTAGTCCACCTGGTAAGGACAGGACCTCCTGTTGATGAATGGAGTTCCAGTGAAACACTGGTTTGATTCCATTGATGAGAAGGAGATGAAATATTTTCCATCCCTGTTGGTATTGACCTTATTTTTGCTTGGCTTTGCTTTACTGATTTGTATTCTTTCTTTCTTTATAGATATTGGCATAGCTTTATAGCAGTGGGCCTGACAGGATAGTGTGTTTAGAAAGGGAAATGTTTGTGGTTTGGGGGTTTTGTTTTCTTTAAAGAAACACTGGAACAGGGACCCAGATAGCATGTAGTCTTCAACCTTGGATATTTTCAGAACTTGGCTGCAGAAGGCCCTGAGCCACCTGATACATGTTTGATGTTGACTGTGTTTGGAGTGGGAGGTTTGACCAGATGGCTTCCAGAGGAGGTCCCTTCAACCTAAACTTTTCTGTAATTCTGAGTGGTGTCCCTCATTGCTCATTACTCCCACAGCTGGCTTTCAGTGATGTCTCTTTGGGTATCTTTCAGCCTTTTAATGTGTAGCTGTACCAAAATATAAATGTTTGATATTCCATTAAGAAGTTTTACATCTGCCTGTGACCTAGTGCAGATAATTGAGCTGTCTTTATCCATGTTCATGAATTTTTTTTTTTTTTCTTAAATACTCTTGCTTTTAGGTGTATATTGTTACTGAGCTATTGGTACCTGAGAAAAAAGGTGCTCAGTGCTACAGGTTGTAATTGAGATTGAGGCCTTCTGCTATGTAAGTTCATGTTTGTTTATTCTAAAGCCATTTTTTATGGCCAGATGCCAGCTTTTCTTGGAGCAATGCTGTCCGCAGGTCCTTCATATCTGTGATTAACAATAGGATACCATACACAAAGAGGTTGAAAAGTGCCCTGCATTCTGTTTTTCATCATGGCAAAAAATAATTTTCTTGTACTGCTTTACAGCTAGTCAGAGTGGGCGAAATATTTGGATGTGCTTGTATGTGTCACCTGTAGCACAGAATAAACATGAAGAATTTTTATCCTGACCTTGAGGAATGTAAGGTGATGTTTTCATGAGATGGGCAAAAAGATAGATTCTATAGTGACACCATTCATGGAAGAACCTGAGTGTGCTCTCAACTACTGAACTTTAACCTTCAATTTTAGTGCTATGTGTGCTAGCACAAGCATTAAGTCCTTGTATTACCGCCACAGCATCCCGTGTTACTGCCCACAATATTCTCCAGGCATTGGCTTTTCAACAGCTTTGCTTGGCCTTGTTGGTGAAGTTGATGTAAAGTGGATGAGGCAGAACCTCCTTATCAGGTAAAGGTAGGAGCAGCCTGGTAGTGTTTGATCCATAGTGCAGCTTTTAAAGCCCTTGGATCATTTTTTGTGCGTTCATGTGCTTAAAACAGGAGGAAGGGTAGCTGGGGAATCAGCATGTATCAATGTGTTTCTGTGATTTGATACGGTGAATCCTGCTCTTCGTGTTACCATCACCTCTACTTTAGCACAAAAGCAGCAATGTAAAAGAAATGATGAAAGGCTTTCCCCTGGGTAGTCACTTCTATCAGCAGATTGGCGCTCTCAGTATAAACCAAGGAACTGTTATTTTGAACATGTGTGCACCTTGCAAAGAAGGAGATACCAGTTCTTTTGCTTCTGTAAAAAGGGTTTACGATACTCTCTTCCCCCCAAGTGATCTGTTCTTACTTGAAGTTTTGTCAGTTTTTTTTTCCTTTGCACACTTTGATGTTGGCAAGTTGATGAGAAGGAGATGAAATATTTTCCATCCCTGTTGGTATTGACCTTATTTTTGCTTGGCTTTGCTTTACTTGATTTGTATTCTTTCTTTCTTTATAGATATTGGCATAGCTTTATAGCAGTGGGCCTGACAGGATAGTGTGTTTAGAAAGGGAAATGTTGTTTGTGGTTTGGGGGTTTTGTTTTCTTTAAAGAAAAAATTGCTTCATGTGATTTTAACTTGTATTGGTTCATTTGTCTGGTGTTTGCTTGAGATTACTTGTTTTTAGGAATCTTTGCATGATTTACGTTTTTAGGAATCTTTGCATGATTTACGTTTTTTGCTTTTTGCAGGGTGGAGTTTTTTTAATTGTAAGAGGAACATCTTTCACAGAACTGAGTGTTGTATTTAATTGAGGCAACTTTGTGGATTTTTGAAGTGGAACAACAGCACTTGCATGAAATAAATGGGGCAGTGGGGAATGTGGCTCTCTTCTGGTAGAGAATTTTGTTGCAAAGAGCCATTTTGTGGTTTTTAAGTTAGGAAAAAAATGAGGGAGAGAAAGTCTGAGCCACAAAATAAATCTAGGAAGGAAATCAATGAGACGCTTGTAGAGGAAGAGTTATTAGGTAAATGCCTGGTCTTCGTCATTAATTCTAATTTGCCAGATACACTGTAAGGAAATGGTGGCATAGTATTGCTAAAAAGTTCTTTTTTCCCCCCTTCTTCCTCAGACTGTCTGTGTAGAAAAAAATGAAACCTTAGGTGGAACCTGTTTGAATGTTGGATGTATTCCATCTAAGGTAAGCGTACATAGTTTGTCATAACTTCATTAAAAACAATAGTCATTATATGTATCACTTGAGAAACTCCTTAATTTTTTTCCAAGATTGACATACTCAAAAATGAGGTGTAGATCAACACCGTGTTACTTTGAAAGTTTGGAACTCTGCTAGGATCTATTTAACTAACTTTTCTTCTTGAGTCTTTTTTTTTTTTTTTTTTTAAATCCTTTGAAGTTCTTAAGAAAATACTTCTGAACCCATGGCTAAACTCAGATGCCATCCAGAATTTTTTTTGAGTGGTAATAAATTTCTTAAGAAGTGGATATGTGAGGCAATAACAAACTATTTGAAAATTCCTTTCCAAAAAGCCACCCAAAATAATACACTGTGCATGGAATTTTTTTCTTTTTTAATTGCTTTAGTCTTAATTGGTGGCTGTGTCTTCAATAATATTGGATGTTACAGATTCAAGGTTGTGACTGTTATGTGAAATGGGCAAATGAATTTTAAAGAGTGAGAGTTGATAAGACTTATTAATAAAAATGGAATTATGTTATTGACATTAGTTTCACTCACGCATGTGTATATAAGACAGGTATCCCAAAATGTGCTTTGAATGTTTTACTGTGCCTGCTTTCAGTCTGCGCAGACTTGCGCTGTTGTCCTTGAAAAGATACCAGTAATTTCATGTTTGGGATGGCTATAGTGAAAGACATCATTTTTCTTACCAAGATCCCTCCCTAACTATATTGCTACTTCTAATCGAAATACAGTTTTAGAAGTTCTGCATTTCAAGCTGCTGATTTATAAACATCGTTATAAAAACTATTCTAAGTTTAATTTTGAATTCTGAATGTCCAGTGACCTGAGCTAGCTCTAAACCATCTAGCTTCAGCTCAACTAGCTATGCAGTTGTAGTAACTTTAGCACAACTCCTCAACTACAAAATTTAACTTGCATACATCTACACGGGCTAAAATTTTAATGGGAATTTCAGTATAGATTTTCCTCATCCAGTTTTTCTGTATCCTCTTCTTCTTGTCAGGTAACATCTTGTCTGAGGTAATAAGGAAATTCTCCTGTGAGTCAGTCAGAATCATCTTTCTTTCCTCTCCTTGAAGTCTGTTCCTATTATTTTAATCCTCAGTGGAGCCATTCCCAATTTCTCTGGTGAAATGAGCAAAAAGGATAGGTGTGAATTTAACTATTTTCTGTTTTTATGTTAAATATGTAACTTCGTAAAACACTTCAGTAAGAGCTACTGTGTACAATTTCTGTGTTTGAAATACACCTTTTTAAATATGTACGTCAGACTTTCTTAATAGTGAGAATGTTTTGCAAATAACATTGGATTTTTTTTTTTCCTGATAATGTAATAAATCAGTCATGAATCTATGTCCCAATTCACATTTCTATGTGTGTATTTTAGGCCTTGCTGAACAACTCGCATCTGTATCACTTGGCCCATGGAAAAGATTTCGCTAATAGAGGAATTGAAAGTGAGTATGAAGAGCAGCTTGCCAGTGCCTGTTAAAATAAATGGTTTCCATCAACAAGCAAATGTAATCATTCAAATCTGACTACTGTAGTTTTCTGGTCAGAAAACTTTTTAGACTTTTAAATAACATCCTTTATCTGTCAGTTGGAGAGATAAGGACATGTCTGCTCCTTGAACCCTGAATCCTGGACAGATAAGTAATATTTGAAAAGTGTAATGCTGCTTTTTAACATGGCAGTTGTTGAATGTACCCGTTAGCGTTTAGTAGGCATTCAACCCATCTTACTGTGTCAGAGCTGTTAACTGTGTTTAGGTTAGCTCCTTCAAATAAAAACACTGCAGTGCTTGATAGAAGGGGGTTTTTTTTTATCCTTAGTTACAGGACTCCGTTTGAATCTAGAGAAGATGATGGAACAGAAGAGTGGTGCAGTGAAGGCCTTAACAGGTGGAATTGCTCATCTATTTAAACAAAATAAGGTTAGTTTGGATTATATACTGAGGTATATCCATGATTTTTTCCTGATCTGAATTTCTTGGTTTTTACGCTTTTGTATTCTTGCCACTTAAATTAATTTGAGTGACTGACTTGGCAAGGGCAGAATTTGAATGCTTCTCTTCTAGGACATTTTTAAATGAACAGTTCCTTCATTCTTAATCTACTTAAAAGAACAGTATACAATTACTTTGTGATTTGTACCAGATGGTAATGCAAAGGTACGTGTTAGCAGCTTCTCTAAAGCAGTAGTGAGATTCAGGTTAAATGTAGTGTAACTTATATCAGTAATTTGAATCTGAATTTACTGTGTTCTGATTACTAAAGGTTGTACATGTATCTGGGTTTGGAAAAATAACTGGCAAAAACCAAGTTACTGCAACCAAAGAAGATGGCAGCACACAAGTTATCAATACAAAGAACATACTTGTAGCCACAGGCTCAGAAGTTGCTCCCTTCCCTGGGATTACTGTACGTATTTGAAATCTTAATGGTACTGTTTTTGAATGTGTAATATCCACATAATTTAATGTGTAATAATTTTTTGCATCCAATTGCACTTCAGCATTTGTGTGCTTTATATATAATGTATAAAAGAGATTGTAAATCTCCCTTTGTGGATTTCTTTGTCACTAGATTGATGAAGATAATATTGTGTCATCCACTGGTGCACTGTCACTGAAAAAAGTTCCTGAAAAGATGGTTGTCATCGGTGCAGGAGTCATTGGTGTGGAACTGGTGAGAGGATATTTAAACCACTTCGTCTTTAATTTATAAAGGAACAGGGTGTTATTTTTGTGTTACATTTGATTGTGTTGCTGTGATTTAACAAAGTTTGGTTGAGTGAGTTGTAATGAAACTGTTCAGTTTCAGAAACAGCCTGCTAGCTTCCTTTTCTACCAGAAAAGCTGGGACAAGTGTTTGTAGGATCAGTACTCCTGCAGCTGGTTAGCTAAGCAGAGGAATGAGAAGAACATACAGGGCCTCACGTATAGTTTTTTGAGGGGGGTGACTTTTGCTGAGGTTTGTACCTGCTCTATGTATAGATGAGAGAACTTCATTTTTTAAGGGAAGTTAATTTTCATTCAGAAATTCTTGTGTGTAGCAGTTAATCCTAAGATATTTTTATGTGATACGATTGTACACTTTCTATCTAACAACCAAAGGAGAAGAGACTTTGTAGTTCATCTTGGCCTGAGTCCTTTTGCCTCATACCTACATGGTTCAAAAAGAATGTATATTTGCTGGTCTTGGAACTGCTTGAAAATGTGTACATCTGCTTAGCGGTTGCTTAGCCTGCTGACCATTAAGCAGGGAAAGAGTAAGCAAAGTGATAGACTGTGTTGGATGGATGTAGGTAACTGCAAGGTAAATAGGGTGTATATGGGGTTTGTTGGTGAAGCTGATGATAGTGGTTATGGTTATAAATACACACAGAAGCAGCAGTGGTTCCATTCTGTTGCATAAAATTTCCTTAATGTGCTATTTTGATTTAATCTGTAGTAGTATTAGAACACCAATTTCTTCTGGGTTTTCTGAGCTACATTTAGCTTCTTTGATTTTGAATTTTTCTATACCTATAACCTAAAAAATACCTAATTTATACTTAATTATTTTGTTAGCTATTTCTCTTTAAAAGCTTAATTCTGTGAATTCAATCATTGAAGTTTTGGGTATGCAGACAAGCAGTAATAAATCCATTTTTTGTGGAAAGGCTGGGGAAAGTTGGTACACTGTAACATTGGTAAAAACTGATCCGTTTGCTGTTGTGTGTTGTCCTGCTTTTGAAAAGTTTACAGTTTGTGGTAAATACTAGAGTAAAGAAATCTGAAGTTTGCTTTTAAAAAAGTTTTTTACCTATATTGTTGTGACCGCAGGGTTCAGTTTGGCAGCGTCTTGGTGCAGATGTGACAGCTGTTGAGTTCATGGGCCATGTTGGTGGAATGGGAATTGACATGGAGATCTCTAAAAACTTCCAACGTATTCTTCAGAAACAGGGACTTAAGTTTAAACTGAACACCAAAGTTACTGGTGCTACCAAGAAACCAGATGGAAAAATTGATGTAGCGTAAGTGTTTAACGTAAAACTAAAGGAATGCCATGTATGTTCTTCCTCCCAATCCATCAAACCGATTTAAAAATACAGTGTGATATTATTTTTTTAAACAGGAAAAAATTGATTTAGGATGAAACTTAATTCTTTAGTGAAATCTAATTTTTATCCTGTATTGTAACTTAGCTCATAATTTTGGGTTTATTGAGTCCTAGATTGCTTATACAAGAGAGGTTCCATTGACTTGAGTTGAAGGCATGCTAGTATAAAACCAGTGTTGTTATAGTGAGATCAGTAATAAAAACAGAATTCTAAATCATTCTTTTCATGGAAGATCTTTGCTTCTGGTATAATTAACATAAATATCGTGATTGTTCACACAGTCATTTTCAAGCCATTAATTCTTGGCTGCTTACTGGAAGGGTTATTTTGTCCATACCTCCTCTTGTCTTAAAATAAGTGTGGCAGAGATTTTATTGCTTTTGAGCAGAAATAAATGAAACTGCACGTGAGTGTCTTTTAACGTCCATGCTCAAGCCCTTTGAAGACCTATAGATGAACAAAGCAAATTTGCTTTGTAAAAGTCCATAGGTGTACACTGCTTCTGTTCTTTCTTGTTAATGTATTCTCTATGCAGAAACTGTAGTTCAAGTTTAAGAAAATGCTTAATGTTACTTACATAAAGTTACTTACATTACTTACAAAATTAAGCTTAAATCTTTTTTTCCCTGGAATCTTAATATGGTGACCTGTATTTGCTGTATTGCCATACCTCGGGATAGTCTGTCCTCCACCATTGTAAAGGTCCTAGATTTGGGCTTCTTTATGTACCACACTGATGCTGGTTGGATCTCTCATGTAGCCTGTTACTACGCTTAGAGTTTCATTTCGGTTCAGGAGTATGCTTTTGAAACACACTTCCTGCTTGTCCTCACTTACCATGCATGTTCATTTGCTCTCAGAGCACATGAACTGAACTTCTTAGGGGTGCAATTAAACACAAAGATACACTTGAGGGGTGCACCTGAGGCAGGGCAGCTGCTAACAGATGTTTGGTTCTTGGGCCAGAAGGTGGCTTGCTCAGAATACATGGCCCTACCCTGCCCCGAAATATATAGAGTTTGGATGTCGAGTACTCAGCACCAATTATTTTGCTGTACAGATTTGATCCTGTCAGGTCATGCTACTTGCTAGTGGATATATACCCTGAATTTCTGTATCTAAGAGTTGTTAACAAATACAGTAAGAGTTATTGTCCCTTCCTTCCTCTTCTCAGCTCTTGCAAGGAGAAGCATGGGGCAGGCTGAATGCAAATGTTTTGGATGCCAGATCCAGCCAGTAGGTCACCATCTGGATCATTTTAGTTACTAGTTGGAGAAAAACAATGCTGAAAGTTTACAGCTTAGCATTTTTGCTACTTATTTTTCTCCAGTGTTGAAGCTGCTGCTGGTGGCAAGGCAGAAGTAATAACTTGTGATGTGCTCCTAGTTTGCATCGGTAGACGTCCTTTCACAAAAAATCTAGGTCTTGAGGATATTGGAATTGAACTTGATAAGAGGGGGAGAATCCCAGTCAATAACAGATTCCAAACCAAAATTCCAAAGTAAGTAAGACTAAATATTTTTTACTTTTGTTAAGCAGAACTCTTTTTGTAAAAGCTTAACCTACTAAAGCACTTTTTAAATTGCAGAATATAGCTTTCTCTTCTGAAAACTCAAGATTTCTGTGTATTTCAGGAACTAAAGATTTTTAGTCAGCCTTTGAAGTTTCGTAATTTGAAAGTCACTGTGTGTATTTCATGTCACTAGTACTTCTTGAAGGGTGGTCATGCTGTGGAAACTACTCTTTTATACTTTGTATTTCTTTTGAAATTTAGTATTTTAACCTGTTTTGATTAGAGTTTTCAGTAACGTTTCAAACTGACTATTATATAAAGTAGCCTAGGTGTGCTAGGATGTTTTTAAACAGTGTCTTATTCTGTTTCATTGGTCTGATAGCATCTATGCTATTGGTGATGTAGTTGCTGGACCTATGCTGGCCCACAAAGCTGAGGATGAAGGCATTCTTTGTGTAGAAGGGATGGCTGGGGGAGCAGTTCACATTGACTATAACTGCGTACCCTCTGTGATATACACTCACCCTGAAGTGGCCTGGGTTGGCAAATCAGAAGAACAGCTGAAAGAAGAGGTACTGTTTGTTTTCTTCTCGGACAAAACTGGTTTTCCATCTTGGTGTGGCTTCATTGTCTAGTAGTTTAGCTATTTTTTCCAGGAGAATTTCTGCATCTGAATTTTTTGCTTAGGATGTATGATTGAGTGATTCCCTCCTGCATGCCACTCTCCCAAGGATCACAGTTCTCTTCAATGACTTCTATTCTGTGAAGTTAATATTGTTCATTTGCTAATGAATTTTTTTTAATACTCCCTTATACCCCTTTTGGTGGTTGTTCTTATGCATTGCTTTGTGTGTCTTATGTGTCTTTTTTATTGCTTCTGCTCTTAGTTATATTATTCTTGTTGGTCATTAACTCAGTAACACGCATCTGTTTTGTAGGGTATAGAATACAAAATAGGGAAATTTCCATTTGCTGCAAACAGTAGAGCAAAGACAAATGCTGACACAGATGGCATGGTGAAGATACTTAGTCAAAAATCAACGGACAGGATGCTGGGCGCTCACATTCTAGGCGCAGTAAGTATTGTAAATTGTGCTGCTGTCTTGGCCTTGTAAGGGTCTTGTATTTAGTGCTGCACAGTTGCAAAGTAGTTGTCAAATTAGGAGAAGTGGTGCTTGTAAAAAGAAGGAATATTTGAGTCTACCTTAGTCACCTTTACTTACTGTTCTCTTCTGCAGCCCTGCCCTCCTTCCCACTTTTTGGTTACTTTGGTGTTAGACCCAGTATTTTTGTTCTCCCTAGAATTGCTAGGGTTAATTGGTTTCTCTTTTTTTTTTAATGAACACTGCCAAATACTCTAGAGAACAGCAGAAATTGTTGACTCAAGTTCTGCAAGTTGAGGGAGCTGAACAGAATGTTGCTTTTTCATTGATATTTTCTTCCCCCCCACCCCCGAGCTTCAGACTTCAGCAAAACTGGTAACATGCTGCAGTCACCAAATCTGGGGTCAGTAACTTCGGGAACTTTGATTAAAAATCCCTTGTAAAGATGAGGAAATCAGAAAATTCTGTTTGGGAAAAAGATCGTTCTCCACTGTCCCACACATTCCAAAGTTAGACCCTAATTGCCCTCTGTTTTGTTTCTTAGCTTTAAATAACCTTTTTTTTTTTTTCCTAAAGATGTATGCAGAAACACTTCCATGCATCTTTTTGTACAGCTTGCTTTAAGAGAAACACTAAAACTGCTCTCCGTTTTCCTGGGAAGGAAATTTTATTCCTATGAATGGATATACTGTCAACACTAGTGGACAGGCTTTTGTTTCTGAATCCAAGTCTCGTAATTTCTGATAGAAAATAACTAGTGTAACATCTTATTATGTATTCCTCTCACAATGCCAGTCACTTAAAAATCAACATACCTTAAAGGAAGCACAACTTAGCTTTATCAGTGTGAGACAGACTAATTTTCTTCATTGGGAAAGGGCTGGGGGAAAACCTTATGATTGTGGATCTGAATGCTAAAAATGTAACAGGAGATTTCACTATTTTTGACTCCTCAAAGAAATGTTCTCTGAGTAAACACACATAAATACAACAAATAAAAATGAGGGTGCAGATGTAGTAACACGCTTTTGTCTATCTATTTAACTTCCAGGAGGGTGCTGAAGTTTTGGGGAGGTTTCAGCAGTGATAACATACACTGTAGCTTTGAGAATGTGGGTGTCATCTGAGCAGTATCTTGTGGTGGAAAAATGCCCAGATTTTGCACAGCTCTCAGTAATGAGAACACAAATACTCTCATTAAGAATTATGTTTAGATTTACACTAGGCTTGAGCACAGTCACCAAATAGATTAAATACTTATGACTTGTATTATAACTAGCACTTCAGCTATGTTCTAATACAACTTCTCTTTTATAGCAAAAGGTGCTTATTTACAAGCTCTTAGTGATTCAGCAGAACCTGGACAACCGCATAAAGACTTGTGCTAATTACAAATACCATTAAATCACAGGGTGCTGGCGAAATGGTTAATGAAGCTGCCCTTGCTATGGAATATGGAGCATCATGTGAAGATGTAGCCAGAGTTTGCCATGCCCATCCAGTAAGTTTTTTCTAAACAGACTGTTGAACACCAGGGTTGCACAGACAAGCAATAATTACATGTAACTATTAATGACTTGTACCTTTTTGTGTTTGCTCTCTACAGACAGTGTCGGAAGCCTTCAGGGAAGCAAACCTAGCAGCATCTTTTGGCAAAGCTATCAACTTCTAAAATGAAAGAGCAGATCTTTGTACGTGTATGGTGTATCTCCAAAAATGGACGGTGGGCTCTTAAGGGAAGGCTGAGTCTGGGGATTTTAGGACTGAATTAAGTGCATCGCTTCATTTTAAACATCAAATATTTAAACAAGTAGAGTTTGGAACAAGTGGAATTATCCAGTCTCTGTAAATTAAATACTTAAAATTACATGTTTATTTACATGATGAATGTTGCAGAAAAACAGCCTGACAGAACTCTTCTCTTTTTCAAACCCAAACATTTTGCTGCTGCATGGGATTATCGGATGTGCTGGTCAAAACTCTGAAAAAGTGTCCAGCATATCTAGTGTTTTCTTATTTGAAGTAGTGATAGACTAAACCAGTTGAATGCTGGCACTTACAATGCCACTGGCACTTAAAATGCCACTGTCACTTCCGCACAAAAATGTGTTTCCTTCTAAAAGGATTAACTTTAGTATTTGACCTACTTCTTACATACAAGTACCAAAACTTGTTTTGACGTAGTAGTGTTAGGTTGTTGGGAGAAGAGGGGCTTGTGTAAATCAATTAAAACTATATTGACTTTTTAAAGAGAAAATTACTCTGTGTGTGTGTGTGTGATTCTCCACACATCATGTTTTCATATTGAAAACTCATCAGGGGAAAAATCAAGTGCTGATGGAGAAATGAAAGATTGAAGAAAAATTAATCTTACTGCTACTTAATCTTTTTTTGTTTTTAAAGCTTCTGTTGTCCAACTCTCTTAAACTTGAAATGCTAAAACTGGGTAGCAAAGCAGTGCTTGCTGTTAAGTGCTATGACGTGAGGGTTATTCTGCACCTTCCACACACAAGGGCTGCAGTGTCAGCTCCCCACACAAGACATACAGTCTTTTCTTCTGTTTTCGATTTTGTGCTCGCTCTCTGTCTTTTCTGTAGCAAGAGAGCTTAATAAATATTTAACATGGCTGGAGGGTGATCTTGGGTTTTGTTTGCTGATCGGCCCTTTCGCTCCTTTTAGTGTCTGGATTGTCGGATACGTGAAGAAACTCACAAACAAATGGCATCTTTGGAATATCCCTAATGTGCAGGGAATGTGCCCACTTCCAGTAGCTCATTTTAAGTTTTGTTTTGCAGGGTGCCATTTTGGTTTTATGTTAGGCTCTTCTGCCTTGAAAAAGACCTTAATATCTGCTGGTGTTGTGCATGTCCTTTTTCATTATGCCAACAGCATGATGGATGAGAAATGTGCATTCAGAAAATGGTGCAAAAGCTACTTGGTTTTTGTGTACAGACAAGACGGCTGTATCCTCCTGCCTTTCTTTAGAGCTTCTTATTAAGTATTGATCCAGTATCCGTACTGAGTGATGGAAATATATGCCAGTGTACCATTTTATTAAGATACCAGTTAATCAACAAATACCAGTGATACTGTTCTTCATTTTGTTTGTTTTTTAACTCCTGTTTTAAGTGTAGATGGGGTTAAACCATGACAGTTCATCAAAGTTATCACCAGGCTGTGAGATGACCCAGTATATCTGTGAATTGGAGTAAGTGAATTAATGTGGATATGCTTTCAGGTGTTAGGAAGTTGCTGAAGGGAAAGGAAAGGTGAGATGGTAGCGAGGGAAGAAAAACTAGATTTGTCTGTTAGATCTAGGCATTTTGGAATCACTTCTACCTGCTGCAGGTAAATGCTATTAAGTATGAGTCTGGTGCTTTGCAAGTTCTTCCTAGAAGCCCTCCTCTCGGGAAAAGCTTTGTGTCCACTCCCCCCACCTCCCTCAATACTTGTGGCAGTCTTACTGCAGTTCAGCCTTGAGGTTCATCAGTTACAAATTCTCAGATCTCATTTTGCTTGCGTTAAATGAAATTTGGAAAGTCGGGGAAACTTTAATCAAGAATACTACTAAAATTATACTGGAGACCACCGTCCGTGTAAGCTCCTTAACTGATTCACATTAAGTGCCCTGTGAACTTTTGTAGTTCCTTTTCCAGAGAGACTTGATCCACTAAGCTTGGTTCATATCATGTAAACTTGGTGCTTGAAATGTAACCCACTCTCACCCCTTCAGTGCTGACCTCTGTTTCCACTTCACATATCAAGTGTTTCATAATCAGTGATATGACACTAGTGTTAAGCCTAAATGGATATCATGCAGGGGGTAAATAATCCTTTGAGTACTGTGGCGTAAATGCTAGCTAACCACACAAGGATGGCATTTCTTCATTCACTTATAATTTTGTTCTGAGTGACCATCCTATATTTCATAGTAATTGGAGCCCTTATTTAGAATTACATAGTTGAAGCTAAGATTTTATTAGATGTCTAACCAGTTTAAAAACAAGACTTACTAAAGGATTAATTGATTTACTATTTCAGCTACTGAAAATAGGAACTTAATGAGGCATACTAGGTACATACAGTGATACAAAAGTACTGTTTATTTCAACATCAAAAAATTACTTGTCTTTGGTTCTGTGACTTGAAAGTCAATATAAAACCTCTTCACTTTATCAAGGCTTAGTGTAATGTCAAAAAGAACTGGTGTAATACTTGCAAAATCTAGCCTGAACACAAGCATTTCCTGCTCCCATTTATAAGCAAGTGCTATAAACAGCAACCTTCTGGCTGATTGTCTGTAAGAGGGAGCGAACTGTCTCTTCCAGTTCCACCAACTGCTTGGCTTTATCTTCCAGAACTTTTTGATTGTTTTCATATGTATTTTCCAAGTCTGTCAGCAAAAGAAGGGGAAAAACAGCTTAATTAGGGGTGTTCTAATGCATTAAAATGTAAATCATTATCGTTACGGATAAACTACTACTCAAATTTATTTTCATTGCAGAAGAGAATCGGATTAGGAAAAAAAAAAAAAAGGGCTGGAATGGCACCTTTTTGTTTCCTTAACACTGGGACATCAAGCAACAAAGAAGTAATTTTCCTTAAGTGGAAACCCAAAAGTATACTTTGATTTGTGTTGAAAATAATTAATTCTCTGCTGTATGGTGCCTTTTACAGAACAGTGAAATGTTTTGGCTTGTTATGGTTAAAACTATTCTGAGTCTTTCTAACTGTGCAGGAGCAGTTAATGGGAAGAATGAGGTCCCAGCCTGGCAAAAACACATGGAAAACTTAGCTCCCTCCCTGGTAATTATGGGCAGATTGCCCCCTCTTGTTTCAATCAACTTTAATTGGCAATGGGAAATGTTAAATTAATCTGTAAATTTGAACTGATGTATCCTGATTACCTGTTGTTTTAATAGCTTTCCAGGGTGGGGTGGGGCTGTTGTTTGAAGATGGGGGTCCTGCTTGAACGGGTTAGTCCCCGTCCTAAGCACGGTAGTTACGTTCCTTCCCTGTAGTGGTTCTTGGAGCAGTGCTAAGTGCCGTACCAGAAGTTTGTGTCTCACTGTACGTTTCAGCATTTTATAGAAATCTTTGATTCAAAAGACTATGTTGTGTCCATAAGAATAAGGAAAGCAGATCAATCCTCAAACAAAGAATTAACTTCCATTTTTTCCCCCTGCTGCTGATTAACGGTTTAACAGCACATCATTGCTTCATATTGTAAGATGATGACTTACCTCCTTGGAACAGCCTTACCTTTGAGCAGCTGGAGTTTGCTGTTTGCTTGAGCCAGCAAGGCTTTAGCTTCATCTTGTAACATGCCGGCTTTCCTCCTAGCATCGGCTGACTCTTCTGTCTTCTTGGCAATGAGGTCTTCCACTGTTCTGTATTTGTCGTTCAGCTCGGTATTGAGGACCTGTTGTTCCAGATTCAAGCACAAGATGGAGCTCATTCAAAAGACAACGCAGTTGGAGCTTGCATTTCCTCCCTCTATCTTTACCAATATGGGTGTAAGGAGAGACTACACTGTCAGCTCAGTTAACAAAAGCAGAAACAGTGTTGGGGGTATTTCCTACTTAATATTCAGCACTCTAAGAGTTGGGGTGAAGACTCATCTGTTGCCCTTTTGCAGATCTGTGGCTGTTTTATGGCTTTAATACTGACACTTGGCAAGGATTTATGGGATTGTTACACAATTCTGTAACTAATGGAAGCCATGGTCCCTAGTACAGCTGGAAAGCTGCATATGGTAAGGAACTGGCATTCTGGCTGAATGCTTGTGTTTGGGGAGGAATACCCTTGCAGTAACGAGAACAGCTGCTTAGTTTGCGTAGGTGAAGGTGCTGGAAAAGTCATGAGGTTGGTTTCTCAGCTGTGCTTTTCTCTGTGAGCTTGAGATTAAGAAGTGCTCTGACCCAACTGAATTCAACCAATAAGCAAGTTAACAAGCTGTAGCAGTACTGGAAGTCTCTTGTGTTTACTTGACAGCCATCTGAAATACTACTTAGTGTGTGGAAATAATTGGTTTGATTGGATAACACATCTCTCCTGGCAGAAAATGCCTCTCTGGGGACTGATGGGCTAACTATAGACAACAGATTGGAGCAATGAAACTTCCTTTGGCAGATTTGTCAATTGTTTTGTTAATGAACATTCTTTTGCTATTAGGAAGGTGTGTAGCAGACATTGGGAGCAATGCCATATGGTCACAGAGCAAATTTTGCATCTCTGGCATTTAGAAATTACTCTGATTTTATATTGAGCTAACAGTTTTTCTTGTCACTTCATTCTGTATATGCCAAATTCTGGCTTGTTTGTTCTGAAACTATCATTGTCGTGGAACCATAAATACTCTATGGAAGGGGGAAAAAAATTACCAGTTCTCCTGTGACAGATAGTAAAGCTGAGGGACAGAAACAAATCTGTGAAAGGCTGACAGTGTGACAGCATGACAGGTTTCCTGCAGCTATTTTAGAACCTGAAAACTTCCCAATACTTCTCTCTCTGTATCTGGTACCAAAGTAAGCAAAAAAAGCAGCTATCTTTGGTAAGTGCATTAAGTGCTTTTTGGTTTTGTCCCTGGTACTTGACCAATAAACGAAATGGCTCACATGTATTCACTAACATTCCTTTAGCCAAACCTGGGGTGAGAGTTTTTTTGGCTTTCCCTTAGCATCTTTCCTGAGATTCTCACCTTTGTAACTTCTTCAGCATTTTTTTTTGCAGTAACAATTTTTTTTTCTATATTGTCCACATTCTCTGAATTTGTGGCAGCCTTTTGCTTAAGGTCTTCAACACTCTTCTCTAGCTCAAACAAACGTAAGGTAGCATTGTTCAGTGTTTCTTCAGATGCTGCATTTTCAGATTCAATCTAAGAAAGAGGGACAACAGTTACATTTTCAAAAGACACTGAATATAATAGTAAGCTTTCTGGATAAGACCTGATCAACTAATTAGTTCATGTCCATAGACGTGATAAAAAACCCCCAGTGTTTAGTTTTGCTACAAATGGCCAGTTGCAGTCAGGATGAAAGACCCCTGCTTGAAGATGGGGTACATATGGGGCTGCAAAAGCATTAAGGAACATGATTAAAAAAAAAAACCTGATTGTATATACAGGTGGGAGTTGCCTAATCCACAGGCAAAGCTGAAGTATGACATTTGACTCCATCATGTAATGACAGACTTGTGAAGCTGCATATCTTCTAAGCTGGCTAAGCTTCACGGGTGTAGATAGCAAATGAGGGCTAGGAGATGAAGTCTGAAAATACATTATCTGACAAGACTACAGCAATTACTGCTTCAATCCAGCATTCGGGTGTTTTAGTCTTGTGCTGCAGTAGTGGATGACACTGGTAGCATGGCTACACCAGCACGCCACTGATGTGGCTGACAGGTATGACCTTCCAGAGATCTTGGCACACCTGCTGGGCTAGAGGGCTACAATCCTGCTCATTTAACCTTCAATGGTGCAGGATTTGGGGTGAGAAAAGCCTTTTTGTTTTTGTTTCTGGGTTCTTTTTTTTGTTTGGGGTTTTTTAAAGAGCAAATGGTCTCCTAGCATCTGTCATACTAACTGAAAAGTTTATGTGAAGGCAAGAATGGTTTCGATCCATTTTAAGTGCAGTCTTTGATCAGCAGTACCCAAGAGCCTTCCCTAGACAGGCTTACATCAGTTTCTAAGTATCAGACTTGGTGCTGTTTCTATATCTTAAGAAATACTCATAAAGAACTCACCGAGGTCAGCAGGTCTTGAGTTCCTTTAATATCTTCGTCAGCTTGTTTGATGGCTTTTTCAGCTGCATCTTGAGCTCTTTCAGCTTCTTCCAGTGCTGCTTTCACCATGTCTGCAGTGACTTTAACATCTGTTGCACCTTTGCTGTGGAGCAAAACTATGTTAACACTAAAAATGCTTTTAGTTGGAGCTGAAAAAAGAACCAGTCATACACTGCAAAGGGCCGTTTTTGCTCCTTAGTGAAGGGATGAGAATCTGCATCGGGGTAAGTTAAACTCTCCATTTTCTGATACAATGAAATGGAAGTCTTGTTCAAGCTCTTGGTGATGGAAAACAGCTAATACAGAACTGGGTTGCATACCTTGCTTTTTTAGCTTCCTCCAGTAGCATTTCTGCTCTGGCAATGTCCCCAGCACTCTGCTGCAGAATGACCTCAACATCAGAAAGGCTTTCTATACGCTCACGAATATCTTCTGTCAGGGCTTGCAGCTGCTGGGGAGTGCTTGGCATCTCCATGTTCAGCACTTCATTAGCCACCGCCTCGATGCTATCCAGGTCAGCGCTGTCTTCTAGTAGACAGACACGAATGTAACGATGTAGGTAAAAGCTTCCCTTTGTCAAGTCTCAGTACTTAAATTCTTGTCCAACTGCTCCCTTAAGAAGGAAAGTCATGGGAAAACTCCCTCCCCTGGACTTAGAGAAAATCAGGGTGTTAAAACTGCTTCCTTAGGGTGAAACTTCCCTCTCGGGAGAGGCCCAGCAGGCATGTAGGCCCTCCTGGCTTAGCTCTCTTGGAAGCCATTTGAAGATCTCTCTGATTAGCTACACCATGCTGGGGCTGTGGAGGGGAGATGCGAGCCCACAGGAAACGAAGCCAACGGCTGCATATAAATGTATTTGTACTAACAGTATACTCAGCCTTGTGCAAACAGGGACGGAACGGGTTTGCCATGCTGCCGCTTGCTAGTGAACAAGGCCCTCATTTAACCTCTACCTGCTTTCTTACAGAGAGATAAACTCAGTTTCTGACTTTCCTCCCCTTTTATAGCACTATGTTTTTCTAGCCAGAGCTTATGAACACACTTGGCAAACTACAGCAGTACAACAGCCTCAGCTGAAATGAACACAACAACATGCTCCAGTTTGCTCTCACTTTCCTATTGTCTTGGTTTTCTCTTGGCTCCAGATTTCATCATACCCGCTAAGTCTGGCTGAAAGCAGGGGGGTGACACACATCTATTGCATTACCCCTTAGAAGATGATTCAGAGCTAAAGATCGTTTTGACAAAGCCAGAATTAAAATATAATTTAAATGTAAGGTTCTTACGCATTAGGAAGTCTCTGATCTGTTTAATAAGATTTCTCAGATCTTCATTGCTTCTGTCCACTTGTTCTTTTGTAGCATTTGTTTTGAGCAAAACTTCTTGTGCATTTTGTTTTGCTTCATCAGCTCTCTGTTTCGCCTCAGAAACCTAAAGAGGAAAATAGAAGGCTTGATTGCATATTTGCTTATGCTTTAAGGCCTGGTTTAAAACAAAAATTCAGTTGGAGTCAGAGGTGCTACTAATGAGAAATGCTTTTTCTCATAAAACTCACAGAACACTTTTAAAAGCTGGCCACGATCCATACCACCAATGCTAGTTTAAACAACTTGGGCTAATGTTTAGAGGTATCCATGAAGTTTCACTTTAGCAAGGTCCTTTTCTGAGGATCTTTGCAAGCGTGATGAAGTTACACAACTGAAAAGGAGTATTTTGAAGTAAGCCAGGCACATACTTCGTCAAGTAGTGTCTAAACATGTGTTACAGTTAAAAGATTATTTTTTTAAAAAAAAAATCTACCAATTGATTTGGCATATTACCATTCTGGAGAGCTGCTCAACTTCTGCTAATGCGCTGAGGATGTCTGTGTCAAAATCCATGGCTTTCTGCCAGGCGTTGTGAGCCACGGTCACCAGCCCATCGCAGCCAGGTCCCCCGCACTTCTTCTTTCCATCATCGGTTCGACAGTTTAAACCGCCGCACTCGGACTCGGCACAAGAGGCTCCTGCGGGAGTGCCACACGTCTGCAGAGGCACATGAGACAAGGGAAACAGTCACAGCTTTATTTCCATTGCTGAGCTGCGAGGGGGATGGAGTAGGAGACTGCTCTACCGCGACAGGAATGCGGTGTTGTTTTTGCCCCTTGCAGCAGCAGCCCAAGTACCACAGGGAAGGAAGCCGAAGTAGAGCTGCAAGCTGGAGGTGGTTCCTGCAGCAGGTCTGTATCAGCATCATTTCAGTCTTTTTGTGCCCCGTGCACCTTCCTGCCTTTAACTTGGTTACAAATACGCAGTTCCCTGATGCTGAAGTTACGAGGTTATGAAGGAAGCCTTGCCTCGTGTTCATCATCCGCTTTTCCTGTACATCATCTTTCACTGGAAAGCTGCCTTTAAGCTTTGGTTTCAAGCTGGAAGCTACTACTGTCTGTGTACCTTTTGTCTGCAATCAGTCTTTGCTACTGTTGGAGGAAAAACTGGCTATCCTAAGAAGCTATTTTATAAGGAATAAAGTGTTTGGTGCAGAGTAGTATCTTTTCCTTTGCTCTAATGCCCTAGAAATGTAATAGAAGCTGAAATGCTCCAAGTTGAACAGAAAACCTTTTTTCATCTCCCTTAAAAAGCTGTCCTAGTCCCTTCCACCAAATGTTTGCTCCGATTGCATCTTTCCAGAACAAAATTCAATTTGTGAATTTTGTCAAGAATGCGTTCCCATAGAAAATTTCAGGGTAGACATTTTTGAAAAGCAAAACTATTTCTATCTGCAACATTGTATTGAGAATTATCCACTACTTGGTCAATTGTTTGGACAAGGAAATCACCCAGGAGTTGTTTTAGCCAGAGGGAAAATTGGAAAATTCCCTGTTCTTAGGAGGTTCTTTTCCCTTTCCATCCCACCCCTTTTGCCAAATGATACTTTGCAGCCAAAAAAGCCTCTCTGGGAAAACCTAGGAGCTGTGCCAAGTTAGCTGCAGCTGTCTCCTGTGAAGTGTAAATGAGTCCCTCTTACCTGTTTGGCATGCAACCTGGCAGTTAGCTAGAAAGCAGAAAGATTTTTTTTTTTTTTTTTGTGTCCTGTGATTACACCTCCAAGCAACTTGGTGTTTATGGTCTTGATAAACATCTACCCAAGATTTTCAGTCCTTAAGAACAGTTAGGCAGGAATGTAGGGGAAGGGAAGCTAAACAAAAAGATGTCTCCTTCTTCCCTGCCAAGAAAAAAGGAGGGCTGGGGGAGGCAGGAGAGATGACGGTAGTTGTAAAGGACAGGGGACAACTCCGGTGCGTGAAGAACTCATCCTCTAACACAGGCCTGGCCTGCCCGGGGGAGGTAATGAGCAGTCCCCTGCAGCCTGCCTTCATGCAGGACTGTTTTCTGAATGCAGCTGGCTGACTTCAAAGGGAAACTGGGGGAACACCCAGCCTCTCCCAAGAAAAAGCCACCCTTGATCATATTTACAGATGAGCAGGCAGCTTCAACAGCAAAAATGCCCTTTTGACTCCAGCTCCCCGTTAAGTTCTGCTTTGTCTCAAGCACGAGGACGGGTGGGCAGCGATGCGGAGGAGGGCAGCCCGTCGGTGCGAGCAGAAGCTGCCTGGGCTGGGCGCTGCGCAGGCACAGCGGGTACCCTACAGAGCTGCAAAAGGGAAGAGAGGAGCCTAGAGAAAGCAAGCACGGGAACTGAGGACAGGCTTAAGAAGATGGCGCTCAGCAGAGTCGCTACGCTTTTCTGCATGTGGGAGCTCTGTCCACAACAAAGGGCTTTGGGTTAGAGCCAGGGTGATGAAAAGATGGGTGCTTTGTCAGGGTGGGGAAGGGTAGGAGGGAGACCAATGTGAAAGGCTGGTGCCTGAAAGCCAGTAGGTCTCAGAGCCCACCACTTAAACAGCCCTATTCTAGCCCACAAAATACTCTGTCATCCAAGAAACATGCACTTTTCATGAACAAACTGTATCTCACACTGTCAAGCTGTAAACAGTTCTTCCCTGTCCATCGCTGCTTCACAAACCTGACTTTATTTTTGCTACAGGTTTTATACCAGCGATTCTCAGCCCCGTACCTTCTCAGCCACTTCGGAGAGATCCAGGCTCTGCAGCTTGCCTGCGAGTTCATCCAGAAGGCGCGACTGCTCCTCTTGTTTAGCCTTGAACTGGGCCTCCTTCTCATTGATTAAGTCTTCCACTTCCTGCCGCGTTTGTGCTGAGAGCTCCACGGCGCTATCAGGGTGAACAGTGGAGGCATTGACCCTCTCCTCTGCCTCCAGAGACATCTGGAAATACTTGGTGATACTATCCAAGGCTCCTGCAGAAATCAGATGGAGCTGCTCAGAAATCTGTTAAGTAACCCAAAGTAATTTATATCACGGAGGTTGGCAGATGACACATCAGGGTTAGCGATAATGAATACCAAGTTAAATGAAATGCTAGCCTTTGCAGCTATATTCAGTGCCTTCGCAGCTATATTCAGTGCCATCGCAAGGATGACAAAATTTTGCCTGTTGCAGAGGAAGAAGAAAAAAAAGTTCATCTTTTTTGCTTGGTCGGCAGTGTGTCAAGATTGCTGGATTTTGAAGTTAAGCCTTTCTCTGACCCTAGAGACTGAATTCTGCTTGCCCTGAGGGCAAAAGGAGATCCAGCCTTTTAGGTTTATAGGGCAACAGTCCGTTCTCTAAGGATTCACTTATCCCATTGGTTCTTGTTGCTTGCCCTGGGATGTCTGGCTTATGGAGTCACTGCTTGGAAACTAGTCAGAGCTTTCCTAAGAAAAAACTGCTTGACAAAGATGCTGATTTATGGAACTGTTAGTTTTCGACAACTCCTGGAGAAGACTTGAGCGGGTGTGAGGGACCCTGCAGGGGTGGCCACACTCTGCACCTCGGGGCAGCTTTCCTCTGCAGGATGCCACAGGTCAAGGACTCCCCTATTCTACATCCTGCTCGCCTCGCTCCAAGAAATCCCACGTTCACTGGAAACAATCTCAGACTTCCTGCAAAGCAGGAAACTAAAAAAAAAAAAAAAACAAAAACAAAACAAACCACCTTGATGAAGTCAGCTTTCAAAATTTCTGAAGAATTTGGTGACTATTCCTCTTTCTCCAGCAAATTTTGATTCTTGGCCCATTTCAGTGTGCCAATGGGCATGCAAGGCGTGGGTGGCTTGGAAGAACTGAGCCCTTACAGTGTGCTCTTAGTCACCAAGACGCAGATAGTTTTTCCAACCAGAAACAGCAATTTAACAGACTGGGGAGAGCAAGGAAGATGTCCAGGTGCATCATGGAATCTGCTGCACTTTCAGCTGTTGTGTCTTGTCTAAAACGTATTGATCAAGAGCCTTTAAGACAACTCTGTGCCCCAAGAACTTGAGCCAGCTTTGCAATGTGCAGAGGGAGAGAGAGGGGGTGAGGGGGCAAAACAAAATTCCTGCTGCATCAGCAACTCTGCTAATGCACAGAAAGAAGCCAACCTCCTAGGAACTGTGTTTTATTACAAGTTAGAAGATTAACCTGGTATTTAAAACCACGTACTAATCAAATCTTTGGCCACCCCACTGCTTTCTCCCCCTCCCTGCAACACTTACCCCGAACATCAGAAATCTTGATGAACTCTAGCTGTTCTGCAAGTTCTTTCACGACACGGTCTAGGCTTTTGGCATCTGTCTCCAGCGCGCTCAGGTCAGTGTCCGTGCTATTGCTCTTCACTGCTAAGGCTGACAGGTTTTCTTCTATGTCAGCTATCTTAACTGTAACATCTGCTGTCAGCTTTCTGTAAAACAGAGGCATAGGACTGAACAGGGGGAGGAGGAAGGGTTGTAAGCCTCGGTGCTTCACTTCACTGAAGAGCGGTGGTTAGAGACATGCTGAGCTTCTCCCACAGCAGGACCTGTCCTCCTCAGTGGAGCTGTGATTTGTAACAACATGTGTACCTAGAATACTGTTTTGTTTCCTTTATCATACAAAACTACTTTTTAATCTACAGCATGTTTATAAACTCAAAGCACCAAATTGCTCAGAAAACAGCTGCTTTGTGTAAGATTAACTGGAGGCAGATTCCAGAGGACTGGTGTAATGCTCTTGTATCGTGGCAACTGCATAGGTCAAAGTTGACTACTATGATCCATACATAATTTGCTTCCCATCCCACACAGCTACAAATGCAGTTTTGATTACTACGAGCTCATGGGACAGAGTTGAACTTCAGGAAGCTGGGGGGCAAGGCTTAGTTTTAACACAAAGGATTCTTTTAACTTGTCTGTGAAGATCCCTCCTCAGCAGCCGTTTCTGTAGGGCTATGAAAGAAAACCTCCCACCCTCAGCATTCAGCATGGCCTCAGCGAGCCACAGAGCAGGCTTTAGCTAGTGGGATAACCCTAAAAGGAAAGGCAAGTGTATGTTACACATCAGTGCTGCTGTGGAACAGAAGTGGGCACAGGAAGCTATTCCCATCGATGGTGATCTCACCGATCCAAGTGTTTCCTCATTCTGAAAGAATCAGGCAGTATTTAAGCTCTGTGATCAACTTACAGCTCTCTCAATAGCTCAACAGCCTGCTGTTTTCCAGGAGTCCTTCAAAGCCCAGTACTTCTATACAGCCAGAGAGGAGCAAGAACAGATACATATATACACGTTAGGGAAAAGCAGCTCCTCAGCTGCTCTGACCTGCCTCAGTACACGCAGAGCCCAACTGCAGCAGCAACCCCCAGCTCTCCAGCTGGAGAGAGGGAGCTGCAGGGCACAAGCATATCCCTAATTGAGACATTTGTGCTTTAATCCTTGGCCCTC
Organism: Pelecanus crispus; assembly: GCF_030463565.1. Classification (NCBI taxonomy): domain Eukaryota; kingdom Metazoa; phylum Chordata; class Aves; order Pelecaniformes; family Pelecanidae; genus Pelecanus; species Pelecanus crispus. Next base: position 16,836,283 of record NC_134643.1, read on the forward strand.
TGCTTTGTGCAGTCCCCTTCACAATGCACAAGCAAGCTCAAGCAGTTGCACGCAGGGCTTAGAAAGCATCTGTAATCCTACTTGATGTTAGTGCCCCATCTCCAAAAGCACAAACTACCATCTTTTGTATGCTTAGCCCTGAAACAAAATACAAAGCTCCTACCCTGAGAAAAATGGAAACAATCCTTGTTATAAAGCTGGTGCTTCCCCCACACACAGGCTCAGAGTGCAGAAAGGAGCCCAAGTTTCCAACTCATCGGCTACACAGGAATTTAATCTCTCCCCTCTTCATTCTCTCACATAATAGCAGTGTTTGTCCTTTGCCCCGGGGGAGCGCAAGGCAAGCTGTGAGTGGCTTGGCGGTAATTAGCTGCCTGGTGTGCAGTGGGAGCAGGACAACCCCTGCCCAGAGGATGGCAGCTATGCTGCTCCTACCTTCCCCAGCCAGGTCTCTGCTTGTGGGACGGATGCTCGCTGCTGGTGCTGAGCATGGTGAGGTCCTCCACCAGCACCAGGAGCCGCAGCGCACCTCGCCCAGCCAGAGGAGCGGAGGCGGGATGTCCTCAGCTCAGCGTGGGGGCATCAGTAACTCAAGTAAACCCCAGCTCGCTGGCACTCCCACTCCTTCCCTTAGCCACGTAACTGCGACTGTACTCACTCTGCTTCCTCGAAGAGATTCCCAATGTTCTTCAGGGGCTCGGCAGCTGGATTTTGAGCGATGATGGTTTTAATTTCACTGAGTTTCTCCTCCAGGGTGTTGAGCGTCTGCTGGTATGGGCCAGTGACTCCAGTGATTTTGAGGGCATTAGCCCTATCCAGGAACTGCTGGGTCCTATTAGCCAGCTCGCTGATGATCACATCCCAGAGGGCGAAGCACTGGTGGCATGGCACGCAGTCGGGGAAGAAGCCCGAGTAGCCCCGGGAGCACTTGTCACAGCGTGGCCCTTCCACCCCTTCGTTGCAGATGCACTGCCCGGTGGCACGGTCACATTGTGGGGTCTGGATGCCATGAGGATTGCAATCACAAGCTGGAAGGAGAAGGTGGCATGCATGAAGGCTACGGTGAGGGAAATGACGTTGACATTGGCATGGAGAAGGAAAAAAATTCAACCAGTTGTAATGAAGTAAGGAAATGAGTATCAAAGTGGTCTGTGTCTGCATGATAATCAGCTAATTATGGATGTGTCTGCTTGGGTATGGGGGAACCAGGGCTGAGTGTGAAAGAGGAGACAAATAACTCTAGGAGAGACCAGGATTTGCAGATCTCAGAAACAGGCACAAGGAAGGATAGACACTTTTGCAATGTTTGGATGTCAACTGGATAGCAATTGAAGACAAAGATCCCAGTTTCACTCCTACAATGAAGAGTAAGTAATGTAAGACTTTCCAGACAGGAAAAGAAACAACAGGCAGGCACATAGCAGAGGGATTTAAGAGCAAAACATGAGTGAAACAGAAAAAGTGAAGAAGGAACAACCATTTACTGTCTCCTCCAGCACAGGAGTAGGGGTCAACTGAGGAATACAGCAGATCAAAAATCAACCACCCTCCCCCTGCACCTCCCACAAACAGCACAATAAAAGGAGACAGTTGATTACACAGCACTTAACTAAGTGGCGGAGCTCCCTGCCGCAAGGCACCATGCGTGCTAAAAGTTGAGGTGGCTTCAAAGAAGTACATGACAAATTTATGGACTAACAGCCCTTGAGAGATCTTCTATGCAGAGGTACAGGGCCTGGCTCAGGAGGTGCTCCTGCCACAGATGGTGGGAAAACACACAACCTGCATCAAGGAGCCTGGCACTGGGCTGACATTTTGGTTATACAGAAAATGGGGAAAAAACATCAGGCAGAGGAAAGTAGAATAGAACAAAGAATGTGGTCATGGACAGCCCTGTCTGAGGGAGAAGAGAGAAGTCTTCTCCAACACAGGTGCTAACAACCAAGAGCCCACACACTGCTTGTCACAGGCAAGTGGGAATGAGGACAATTAACAGATTTTTTTTTTTTTTTTACATTATTTCACACTTTGAGCACCAACTCTGGAGTTAGTTTTCACACCTTCCTGAAATGGACTTTCATTCTTATTTTATTTTTGTAACTGTGAACACCTACCTATCTTTATATGCTAATCAGGTAAGAGCCGGGGGCTGCAGGTGGTTGCCAAATTGGAGTGATACGGTCTGGGCAACACCCTTTTTTAACAAGCTTTTAGAATAAAGATGCACTTCTTTGTCACTAACCCACCACGAAGAGAAGTTACTCAATTAACTTACTGATGCACAGTCACTTCTAAAAGCACAGACACGCTTTGTACACAATAACACTATCAGGAGAAGCCTTTCCATGCATTGGGGCTGCCACTTGACCTCTCCTCCTCCTTAATTACACAGGCGGCAGCAGAGGAAATTACCAACCTTCAAAGCTTTTAATAAAGGGATGTCAGCAAAGAACAAAAAGAGAGGCCTTGAAAATAGGGAGGTCATCTACCTACCATTGTGGCAGAGTACACCCAAAGCAGGTCAAGCACACATTTCTTGAACAGGAGAAGGGCTGTGATACCTGACAAAAGCCTTCACTTACACATCCATTTACCAGGCATTCTTGAAGGAGGTTAATGGCTCAAAAAGGTCCATAAATCAATTCACACACTCCAAGCACATGCCCCCTTGAAAAAAGGGCAAAACACAAAGCCGTCTTCAAGATTGTACATCGTTTGCTTCAATCCCAAAACATTGGTGGTCTTCAGTTCAAAAATTACACAAAGAGCCTCAGCAGAACAAATCGCTCCTCAACAAAACGACTTTCTTGTACAATGTGAATATGATAAGCAAGAGACAGAAATAACTTCTGCTGCCTGCACAATTGAGCAAAATGGTCCTTTGTTCTTTGAATTATACCCTGACACGAGATTGTTTTTACTTTACATCGAAAGTGCTTAAGTAGTCAACTCGCCATGGAATATGTTCCCTGCGGGCAAACCACTGAGTTCCTGTTTGAAGGAGGTCAGTTAACCCTTCTGTCAACTAATAAGGCCCTCAGTATAATGATGAATTGTCCAAATTCCTCTGCATAGAAAGAGGCTAAATGGCATGTGGTTTTTCTCAAAGATCCTGAGATCTGATCAAGTTACATGAATACTTGCTGCTGGAAAATCAGATCACTATATTTACTTGCGGATTTAAAAAGCTTAAAGAGAAAAAACCTCCCCCATGTCAGTAATTCTACTCCTGAATACCTGCATGTTCAGGAAAGGCAGATGACATGGCTTTAGTAGCATTTACATGGTAATGTGGATTCCAAAATCTCTCGAGCCAGAAAATGCCGGGGAAGGGGAGAGGAGAATTTAAGTACTAACGCGTCTGCAAAGTTAAAACCCAAACTCCACGGCTGCCTACCGGGAGATGATAAAGAGCAAAGAAGTAATTTATTCTAAATACAGCACAACAGTTGGAAGAATCGTCACATTTCTGTAATTCTACAAAACTTCCAAACTGAGCTTTGTGGGATTCACGAGAAAATTGTACTAGGTGGCTAGAAACATTACTATGGGTTATTTATCTGGTTTGGGATCCTCTATCAAGCCCAGAAGCAGGCAATGCTGGCTCTGCATTACTTGAGTAGTGTGAATCCAACATATATAAAATGGCTTTCAAAAGGGCTGGTTTCACACTTGCTCTTTCTTTTCTTCATGATCTTCCAAAGTCATTAACCACGCACAGGACCACACCAGATTGCAAATCAAAAGGCAAAACTGAAGATAATTTTATCTCTATTTTTAAGTAAAATCACATAGCCTAAAGGAAAAAAAAAAAAAAAAACACCCAACCCTCCCTCGGAACTGGAATAAGAAGATTCCAGCAGATTTTATTTTCTTTCCATGTTTAAAATTTGGGAGACATTTCTCCATGTTGGTGGTATGGTCTGTCTAGCTACTGGCCTCACACAACTCTTCACTGTGGCACTGACTGAAACATTTTTTAAATTCTCACAAAAGCATCACTGCTCCTCTTACAGCTCACACCCTGTGAGCAAACCTTTCATCTCGCAAATGACACATGCGTGCCAGTGTTTGGTTACATGCAATTTTCTTTTTTAAAGTCTAGATGACCTTAGCCAAGCGCTTCAGCCACAGTTGAAATCATCACTGTTCTTCACTCGAGCCCGTCTCTGCGTGCTTCTATGAGATGCTGGGTCCCAATTTCCGGACACCACATTAGTAACTAAATTTGGCCAGCCAGATACCCACAGAAGCTGCTCTTCTGCCCTCCAAGGCTATGGGGAACAGGACCTCCACCATCTCCAGTGCCTTTAGTGGAGGAGTCCCGTATCCCGTGCCCTGGCCACCACCAACTGGCTATTGCAGACCCTGGCACAGAGCACATCCAAGGCCCTGGCAGGGAGCATCTTACAGCACAGTGGGGATCAAACCTTCAACTGACTTTAGCTGTGGTGACTTCTCAAGAGGCAGCAAGCAAGCCCGGGACAAGACTGTATAAAGCCTTCTAGGTAGTGAGGAGTGCCCTGAACACTGCAGGCCACCAGGCAAACAGCTCAGTGCACAGGTTTCACGTCTTTGCCTCATGCAATGCCTGCTTACCAAGCACCCCCTGGCTTCAGTCTCTGTGGGATTTCAGGGCACAACTTTGTCCTAAAGCGGCAAAAAGGAAACTTTGTCCTAAAGGGACAAAAGCACAGTGACAGTGGCAGGACCCATGTGAAAGGAAAGGAGGACCTCCTAGCGGGCGCAGACTAGAAAAGGCTAGCACTGGATTAGCAAATAGCCCATGGAAGACTAACCGCATGCCAAGTTATGCATCCATCATTCATGACGGTGGGTGCACATCCACCAAAAGGATTCATGTGACATTTGATCATCACCACCAATGAACTGGAATGTGAAAACAGGAGATGCCTTAATTGCCATCACCTGCTAGAAACAGCGTGAACACCATGCCAGAATGATCCAGCACATCATGCCCAGCATCATTTTTGGCCAAAGTATGCCAGCATCACATCTACGCACATTCTTGCTCCTCTACCACCTCCTTTGTTAATGTCCAACTATTCCTATGGCCGCCATGCGAGCCAACTCCTATGCAGCCCCATGCTACTGATGCTCTGTTACAGCAGTTTTGCTTCTGATGTACTCAAACAGGCTAATGCAAACACAATCTTCAAAGTAAAGCTTGGCTCTGGAGATTTCGGCTCTAACCAGCACACTCAGAAGTCTGACGTAACACTTGAGTAGCTATACCACATCTAATTCTAGCATATGCCTAGTTAATCTAATTTTGCCCAAGAACAAGAAACACACAGGCACATCTAGGGATGCACAAGTGTTTCAGATATTATCCAGTAGCTAGTGATGGCTTTATACTCCACCTAACATAGTATCTGTGCAATAGGGAAAGACATAAAGTCCTGTAAGCTTTTTAAATGCCTTACCTATGCTTACATGACTAGAAATTGGGAGAAGTGGCTCATTTTGCACTGTAAAACCACACAGATGCCGAGTTTACTGCTTGACATTCAGATGCCTTAACCAGTTTGGGTTGGAAATGGCCTTCAAGACAAATGGTTGATTATTCTCCCTTGATACAGAGGGGTGAGCCAAGGCTGGGGTGAAGGGCTGCAAGTTAACAGAGTGGGTTGCCTGCTTTGAAGATCAGTTAGACAGGGATCAAATCTGTCCTGGGTAAGCAGAGCAGGACACTGCAGTACCTCCCATGGAAAACATAGCGGAGGAAAAGAAGTTTTTTGAAATCATTGGTCAAAGATCTGGGGGTTTTCAAAGGAGCATTTACTAAGTTAAACAATAGGTTTCTGTTTAAAAATGTCATTTTGGAACTGGGTGTATTGTTTTCTTTAACTGAGGTTAACTCAATCAGACATTCTTCTGTGGCATACTCGGACTTCAGTGAAATCACATTTTTGACAGGAAAATTTTCTAGCCAAATTCTTCAGTCAGGATCTGCTGATTAGCAACTTACGAGTCTAAAAGATTGTAGCTGCATCTATTCACAAATGCATGTGTACATATGTACATGCACACACAGATATCCATGGATAATTTTTTTACCACCTTGAGCAATGCATTTCTCTTTTAGTAATTTTTTTTACTGATCTTAAAGTAACAGTCATGTTTATTGAATGTAGACTTGTAGAAACCTACGGGGAGAAATCCCAAAGTAAACGACTACCTCAAGTGGTTTGCTTCAAGCTCACAAGGATCTTTCAGTTACTCTGACACCTCTGCTACCTTTCCCACTGAATTTAAATATTTAGAACTCACTTCCATTTAAACTACTGTAATTTAACATATGACATATTTGCATATCACCATTTAAACTGTGTCAGAGCAGCTGATACTACAGCTGAGATGATATAAAGGATACTGAAAGGGCTGTATGAAGATCAGTTTAATGCCTTATTGCAGGATGCTAGGAACAAGCAAGTGTCATGCATTATCCTACACAGAACAGGATCATTTTTGCAGAAATATTTTCTTTACTGCTTGAGATCGGGGACAGAGAGCATCAGATATTTAACTCCTCCACAGCAAAAAAACAAAGGGTTTGTTCAAACATGATTTCCTGGCGTCACTTCCCAGTGGTAGTGAGGCACTATGATGATAAAACCATTCAGCAATTTGTAAGGTTGAAAGTTTTGCAGAGCTAGCAAATTTCTTCTGAATAATTAGCTATTGATTCAAATCACCCTGCAAGCATTTTGCTAACTCCTCAGCATTACGATTTTCAGTATGAGTGTTAAGATAAGATCCCAGCCTAGAATTACTAGAGTTGTGCTGCATTTTAACATGCTAGTGGACCTTGCTGAAAGCGCAATTTTCTGGAAACAATCAAGATACATTACAATATTTTAAGACCACAAGTCAATTTACATTATAAAACTCAAAGTGAAAACTCTATTTTCTTTAGTGTAGAATTTGTCTGGCTTCCTTTAGACACTTATCACAAGGAAAAGAAACATGTGCTAATCTTTCTCTCTGCAGCATAAACACCTCCTATAAAAGCAGCCTACGTGACTAGTTTAAGACCCAGGTGTTAAATGAAGACTACAAAGCCTATTCTTAAATGGCAATGGGGTAATTTTCAGTGAACAGATGTTTTGGCACCAGGTACATAACAAAGACTAAAAACTGAGAAAAACAACTTTCTGCCAATGTCTGCAATGAGTATTTGATAAGAACATGACTTTTTTTTCATCTTGGTTCAATTAAATTCTGGTTTTTATAATAGGACTTGATGCTCAAGTCCAACATAGAAAAATATTGACATGGGTATGCTTCTTGTAAAGGAGAGATAGCAATACAACCTAACTTTCAATCTCATACAGTACCTTTTACTAACTGCACTCTGTTCTGTTTGTTCAATTTATTAAAACAGTAATGATAGTAAAATTGTCAACACCTTTACATTATATGAAACACATAAACTTCAAGTATCTACTATGCAAGGCCATTGTTTGAGCTGCATCTGTAGCCACACCGTATCTCAGAGGCTTCCTGGGAGCCTGGAGCCTCCTGCCAGAAATGTGCTTTGCGGGCTGAAGTTGGAGCAGAGCTCAGCATGCTGAGCCCTGCACTTTGGTTGCCAGGCTTTGGAAAAGCTCCAGCTGAGTGCCTGGCAGACTTGAGCTTGATGAAATTTGTAATCCTATTATTTACTACCTTAGCAAGGATTTTTATGCACACGCACACGTTCACGTGCAGGCTCGCGCAGAGCTGCATGTAGTTTGTAGTTGGAGCAGCGGCCAGAGGAGTCCTGCAAATGGGCAGACGATGCTCACTGCACAGCTCCTGCTCGCTGTAATCCTCACAGGGACCTGCACGAGGCCGAGAGAGACGCGCTGGGCTTTTCCCTATCCTCTACACCTCTCCTGTGCTTGTTTCAGGCATTATATTAAATTAAACGAGTAACCGTTGTGCTTTTTTAAAGCATGGGGTAAGCAGTCTCCGAAGACCCAGTCCTACAGACTCTCTGTGGCTGGTGGGAGCGTACCCAGTACCGAGGTGTCAAGATGCTGCCCAAATGTGGGCACCCACCTTAGCTTGCCCCAGCGGTGTGGTCCCAGTGTGATCTCTGGGGCCATGCAGAGAGGAGACATCGGATGACACTTTCTCTCCACTGCAGGGAGCACAGACTGCAAATCAAAACACCCAGACCAAGTGCAAAAACCTGCCTACCCCAACTTCTGCTTCACCATCTCCGATCTTACAAAGATTTCTAGAAAGCAAGTCACAGGCAGCAGCCAGCAATGGTCACTACCATCGATGGGGATGGTGGGGAAGCGTGCCCTGGAGTCTGGTTTCCAGCACAGTGTGCTGGGACCCCGGGGCCACATCCGCAGCTCAGTGCTGCTGCAAGCGCCTGGGAACCCGTGGGAAGCTGCGACCTCCGGCCTGTCCTAGATGAGCCTTTCTGTAGATCTCCACATAGCTGTGTCCAGAGGTTATTTGCAGACACTTGTGTTCACATGACCTCAATTTTTTTTTTTTTTTTTCCAAACTAATTAAAAAATTTGTAAAGGACATCACAGCAACGTGGACAGTACAGTCCCCATTTCTCAGTGGGGGCTTGTGTCTGTTGGTGCCAATAGCCTGAAGACCTCTGGTGAAGAGACCACACTTTACTGTCCCTTGAGCAGAAGCCGCTTGCCCTAGCCAGTGGAGCATCCCACCCTGGAGCCGTCAGGACTGACGTCCACACCTCCGCATCAGCTCGGTGCCCGCAGCAAAGACTGTCCGTCCATACTCACACGGTTCAGAGCTCTCTTGCCATTCCCCATCCAGATCGGTTTGTATTTTCTTCCTGAATGTGGCACAAAATGTGGCCGTTTTGGCTGCTTGGGCCAGCACGAGCATGCCACTGAGGGCAGGTGGAAAACGCCACAGCCAGGAGTCCATGTGTGCCCCTGCAGCTGGAGCCGACGTCTTTGTGACGAATCCCTGTCTCAGTGCCAGCTTCACCCTGGCCACAGGCCATATTTAAGTTATTTTCCAGGGGCATTGCTCTGTAACTCCTTAAACAGCACCGTTTTCCAGTGTGCCTGCAAACCATTTACGACTGAGACCTGCTACCTGCCCACGTGGCAGCTGCACGTCTGCCAGCCTGAACATCACCCCTCCTCTCGCTGGGACTAAATGAGGGCTGAGAAATCGGTTCTCTCTCTGCCGAGGAAGGACAGGAGACAGGGCAGGAGGCACCACCATGCCGGGGAGACTCAGCAGCGCCGCGGGGCTGGATGTGCTCCACGAGCGAGCGTGTGCTTGGAGCCCATCCAGGGCATCGCGCCACAGGCTGCTGCGGCTCAGCCCTGGGCACCAGCTCTCCCCTGCCTGCCACAGAGACCTCCCTGGATGCAATCCTGAAGGAAAATCTGTATTTCCACCTGAGTGAGTCTCCCGTGTCACTTGGGGGCAGAAAGGGTGGCAGGTTGGAAGGAGAGTGTGGAGCTTGCATGGTAAGAACAGGCTCTGAAGAATATATTCTCTCTTTACTTCAGAAATGTTAAAAAGAGGTTTTCACATGCTCAAAAGGCAGCGGAAACTCCATGAGAGGCCAGAAATGCTGGTACACGGCAAAATCCTGCTGATAAGGTATGCTGATGGACTCTACCAATAAACCCTGATGGAGACAGCTGATACCAGCAGACAATCCCTGCCCCCGAGCGGGCAGGGTCAGCGTCCCTCACCACGCCAGAACACACACAGCCTCCCGGAGAAACCCAGTATGTACTCAGGAACCGGGACAATTCCCCAGTCCTTTCATCTGCAGCGTTAACCAAGTAGCTGTGACCTGCCTATCTGGTTAGATAATGGACTCTAAGGTATCTCCATTGTAAGGGATTTATTAAAGACCACAGCAAGCACATTCCTCCCTGCAGGAAAAAATACCTTAATCTACTGCAAACCCTCCTGGCAAAGGCTCCTATTTGAACAGATCAGAGATACAAGTTTGTTCTGGTCTGGACAGTGTTTGAAGTTTCTTTTCCAGCTAACGAACAGACTTGTTTATAATGAAAGGACAGAGAGCATCCAGTTTTCTAAGCAAGCGACTTTATGGCGCTCTGTTTTGCGGCATGTAGCTATGGCTAACCCGCTCTACAGCCTCTGCTAGCTCCTTTATTTTCATCTGAAATATAAGGAAAGTCTCCTACTAAAGCAAAAGCCTTATTTCTTCAGCCTCCCTAACAAGACAGAAGAGGAGACAGGAGTCTTCCACTACATACAAATGAAGGGCAAAGGAAACTCGTTTCCAGACCAATTCTCAAGCCCAAACACTTGTTTTCTTACCACGCTGGTAGCATTGCAACCTAACGGTTAAAGAAGAGTTGGTTTCTACACAGAGATGATTGTTCCTAAATAAGGGTCCCACAAGAAATGAAATAAACCAGGCAAGGGTGGGGCCGGGCTCCTGCCACGCCTCCTGTCCCCAGAGGCACCAAAACCCAGGGAGCAGACCCCGCCATGCCGCCCTCCCTCATTTCCAAGGCTCGTGCGGGCTCTGGCGGGGTCACCAGAGGGGCTGCTCCTGGCAGGGGCGTCCCAGCGCACCAGGGGTGACCGTGTGCCTGGCCACCGGCGTGCCTGGCCACCGGGTCATTTCCAAAAGGAGCAGGCAGGGTGCACCGGAGCGGGCGCCGGGCTGGGACTCACCTTGGCACTCCACGCCTGGGTCGCCCCAGAAGAGCTCCTGGCACTCCCGGCAGGTCCGGCCTCCAAAGCCCCGCATGCACTGGCACTGCCCTGTGAACTGCCAAAAAACAACAAGAGACGCGACCACCTCAGCGGCTCCCCCGGGGCGCTGGAGCAAAGGCCGAGCCGCCGCTGCGTGCCCCGCGCTCCCCTCACCTCGTTGCAGGCGGGCCCGAGGGAGCGTGCGGGGTCGCAGCCGCACGGCTCGCAGCCGGCGCCGCTGGCGAGCCTCCACGTGTCAGGGGCGCAGCGGTCGCAGGTCTGCCCCACCACGTTGGGGAGGCACCGGCACTGCCCCGTGGCCGCCTCGCACCGGCAGCTCTCCGAGCCCTCGCAGTCCTCCCGGACGGTGCCCAGGTAGTTGCAGACGCACTCTGTGGGGGAAAGAGCACGGCGCCTCGACGTCAGCCTGCCCTTTCGTTACCAGACCACCTGGAGCTTGCATTTAATTTATTCTCCAAGTCCCCAGAGGTGTGGGCAGATGCCAGCGCGTCCCCATGCCTGCGGCCAGGCCTGGCTGACCCGACGCTGAATGCCACCCAGCCACCACTCAAGAGCCCTGCTCGCGTCCCAGGCTGGCCACCTCCACGCTTCTGCCCCTGCGCACCAGAGGCGAGAGGAGCCCCCCGTGCAAGCAGCCCAGCCTTCCTCTTCTCCTTTCCTCCCTCTGCACACAACCAAAGGCCAAGGCTGCCCAGCTCCCGTCAGCCAGCTGTGGTGGCAAATCTGCTGGCCACGGGGCTCCGCTCGCCCACCCGGCGACCCAGCCGCCCTGCCAGGCTGTGCGCAGCGCCGAGGGAGAGGAGGGTCTGCCTCCCCGCTGCCCAGTTCAGCAATCTGGGGTGGCTCGCGTCCCTCGCCCCCACTGTCCAGCCACGCTGGTGTAAACAAAAGCCAAACCCACGCCCTGCCACAGGCCATCTCTGGAGAAGAGGGAAACAAAAACCTCTAACAAGAGGGCAAGAAACCCCCCTCCTGCAAAAGCTTCGTCCTTTCAGCACATGTAAATTCTGTCCCTGCTCTCCCAGTCAAAAAGCTAAAGGCTCCCCTCCTGGCCAGGAGCCCCGCTGAGCTGCAGGGCAGCTGCAGGAAGCTCCAGCTGGGGGTAATTAGGTTTCCCCTCCACCCCAAATGCTCCCAGGTAAATTAAAAAGAGCTCAGGCGGCCACTGCCGCCCAGTGACACGGCCGATCTCCCCACTCACTTCTGCAGTCCTGCTGCAGGGCGCTCCCGTAGTAGCCCTGTCTGCAGAGGTGGCAGTTTTCCCCCTCCGTGTGATACAGGCACTTCATGCACGTTCCCGTCTTCTTGTCGCAGGCCTCTGGGTCAGTGGTGTCGATGTTGTTGTTGCACTGGCACGGCTGGCAGGCGCCGCCAACCTCGTCGGGGCTCCCAAAGAAGCCAGACGCACATTCATCACATCGACTGCCTGTTTGAACAAACAGGCACAGCGGGAATTACCATCACGGCTCGCCAGCACGCAGCCCCCTAAACGCCAAGACTGAGGCAAGACAACTGTCGTGGTTTAGCCCCAGCCAGGAACTAAGCACCACGCAGCTGCTCGCTCACTCCCCCTACCCCGATGGGATGGGGGAGAGAATCGGAGGAGTAAGAGTGAGAAACACTCCTGGGTTGAGATAAGAACAGTTTAATAATTGAAAGAAAGTAAAATAGTAATGCTAATAGTAACAGTATAATAATGATAATAATAATAATGATATACAAAGCAAGTGATGCACAATGCAATTGCTCACCACCTGCCGACCGATACCCAGCCAGTTCCCGAGCAGCGATCGCTGCTCCCCGGCCAACCCCCCCCCCCCAGTTTCTATACTGAGCATGACATTACGTGGTATGGAATAGCCCTTTGGGCAGTTTGGATCAACTATTCTGGCTGTGCCCCCTCCCAGTTTCTTGTGCACCTGGCAGAGCATGGGAAGCTGAAAAGTCCTTGACTAGCATAAGCAGTACTCAGGAACAACTGAAAACATCAGCGTGTTATCAACATTCTTCTCCTACTAAATCCAAAACACAGCACTATGCCTGCTACTAGGAAGAAAATTAACTCTATCCCAGCCGAAACCAGGACATGGCGCAGCATGGGGCACGAAGGCACGGTGCTGCAGCCCAGCTGCCAGCACGCTCGTCCCCTCGGCTCCGCTGCTGTCCTGTCCCCTGCTCATCGCCGGTCGTCCCTCGCCACACTGCCGGGGATGAGGTTCATGGTGGTGCCGGCATCGCCTGCACAAGCCGTTCTGCCCTGGCACCTTCCAAGCACTGCCAACCTCCAGCAGCAATGCTGGTGCCGTGGCCACATCCAACACCTCACATGAACATGCCCCTTCCCGCCGGGAGGTTCAGCCCAACCAGCCCCGCTCCACGCACCCGCCAAATACCTATGTATCCCACGCTACAGACACACGTGACTTGCAGTGTGACTGGATCCTGGTAACAGCCGCTGGCAAACTGGCGTCCGCTCTCGGGGCCGTCAGGGCAAGGGCAGGGGCGGCAGTGGTCGCCTGATCCCAGGACGGGGTCTCCGTAGTAGCCAGCCTGGCACCTGCGCAACGGGGTACACAGCATGCAGGGGACCGCAGGCAAACAGGCTGCAGCCTTGCCCTAACTACGCTCAGGTTTTCAACCACCGCAAACAACCAAAGGGCAGAAACATCCTTACAGCTCTCCTGTGCCAGTCATGCTCTGAGCAGCCACAGAGGCAAATTTGTCTGGCTCAGACCAGCACGAGAGCAGGAGAGACACAAGGCTAATGCCTCTCAAGAGGCTTTCAATGGAGGAAGCCTCTCTGAAGCCCCAGGGTCCCGCAACGTGCCCTCTGGCATCTGGGCAGGCACTGCCAGGAGGTGTGAGGCCACGGGCAGGGAAGACGGGGTCCCTGCTCCCATCCTCCTTGGGGACCACCAGCACTGCTCCGGCTCCCAGGGTGCAGGGACTTTCCCCGTGGATTCACACCTGCCCGAGAGGAATGGCTGCGGCACCCATCCTGCCGGGGAGAAGGAGAGGGCCAAGGGAGGGGGCGCGTGCTGTACCTCTCGCAGTTGTGCCCTGCCGTGTGGTCCCGGCAGCTCAGGCACTCGCCGGTGTGGGGGCTGCAGTCGTCGGCGTGGCCATTGCAGTGGCAGGGCTGGCAGCTGGGGAAGCCCCAGAAGCCGGGCAGGCAGCGGTCGCACTGCCGCCCGTACACCCCGGGGAAGCAGTGGCACTGGCCCGTGTCCGCGTTGCAGAAGGCATTGTAAGAGCCTCGGACGTGGCATTCGCATGCTGCAAGGAGAGGGAGAGAGGGGCTGCGTTTCCACAGCAAGCCCTAAACGCAGGGCCCTGACCGCAACACAGCCCAGAGCCAAGTGTTTAACGTACGTCGGCATCCGCTCGGCCCGAACCCAAAGGTGCCAGGGGCGCATCTGTCGCACTGTCTTCCGACGACATTGGGACGACACTGGCACTGTCCTCCGCTGGGGTCACACACCGAACTCAGGGAGCCCTGGGGGTCGCACTGGCATGCTGAGCAGAGAAAAGCATGAGGGGGAGTGAGTACCACAGCGCAGGAGGTGAATTACCTGCCTCACCCCACGCACACGCCCTCCCTGCGCAAGCCACTCTGCCTGCAAGCGCCATCCAGCTTCCAGGCACAGTTTGCCCTACAAGTAGGCGGTTACATACATAACGCGGTCTCGTGTAATAGAGCAGAAATGCTGAATATGATGTTCTTGCAGACATCCGTCATGGGGGTTTTCACAACACTCCTGCTGTTTTCCAGACACCGGTATCTTTGGAAAGTTTCCCAAGCGCTGTTCGTGACCACATCTTCACCTGAGCCTCCCACTGTGAACATGTCCAGCGATTTGCAGTATGGCATGAGAACAAGCTACAAAACAATTTTACAATGACAAAGTGTCACTATTTATAGAGCCTCCGACAAAATTGTGAAAATTCACTATTATCCTACTTCCTATCATCCTTTTTTGGCCAAAAAGCGAACAGCTAGATAGAATTGGGAAGGGAAATGAGAGTATTTCTGCTGGTTTTGGTGGAATAGTTCTGGTATCTACCAAATTCTTACCAAATCTACCAAATTCTATCCACTCAAAAGAAAAAGCTTGACATTCATGACATATATGGCACTCATTAGCCTCCCCAAAGAAACTACAGGTCTGCGGAACTAGCTGCAGTCCTGTAAAATACAACAAAAACAACCCACACACTTTGAGACTGAAGAAACCTACAGTGCTTTACATTGTTCACTTAAAATCTGGCTTCAGCCATAAGCAACAACGTTGTAAAATATTACTTCGGTTTTACACAGACACATCCCAGAGGAGATGCAGACTTTCAGGCTTTTAAATATATTTTTCCACCAGAGCATCCTGAAAATGATTTCGGCTCACAGAGTCAATGAAAGTGTAGGGGCTCTCCGTCTCTGTATCCACCGAGGAGTACTGGGGCAGCTCCAGGCGGATGGTGTAGTTCAGCCCCTTCTCAAAGCAGACGGGCCGTGGGAGAACGACGTATCTGGATTAGGAACAGGAAACAATTCTTAGTTCAAACGTCCACATTTCAGGTGGCCCTATAAAGCAATCGAGATAACGGAAAGCAGCCAAGGCCGGGCAGAACAAAAGCTACGATGTGAAAGAAGCGGTTTGGAGGCTTGTGCAAGCCAGAACCAGAAACGCTTATCGGCAAGGTAAAGAGTCACAGCGATGCTCACTCACAGGCTGTGCAAACACTTGCCCTCTCTTTACTCAGTGAAGAAAACAAATCAAACAATGAGAATAAACTTAAAAGCTTTGAGTCTACAGACACAATGCTAAATACGTTTTTATAACCCACTGGAAATTAAATTTCATTCATTTTCATAGAGGCCACGGCAAACTGAAAACATGATGTTACTCTGTTTCAATTTTTTAAATGTTTTTTCTCCTTTTGGCACATACAGTTATACCAACCTGGAGCCAGGTGACAGCGAGACGACCTGATTATCATCATCAGGAACTGTATTGCCACACCGGCTACCCGTGGGAATCTTGCCTGGGCGTGAGATGCTGATCACAGCTTTTTCCCACTGGTCCGGCAACTGGGGGAAAAAAAAGGCGGATCAGCATCAAGCAACGGCCATAAGCTCCCAGGAGCATCCAGAGCTCAGGTCAGGAAAAGCATGCGCACAGACGGGGTGGTCACTGTGCTTTGGGGAGGATGGGGCTGCAGCTCCAGCATCAATGGGGCATCTACCCACTGCAGGTTTGGGCTGAGACAAGACAAGGTGGGTACCCCTGGGCATCATCCAGCACGACAGCCTCTCTCCCTCCCTCCCAAAAAACCCGACTAGGTGTAGGTGGTCAGCAGTTCCATCTGCGGCACGGCATCAGTGGGGGGGTGGCAACCCCCTCTCCCCCCACCTCTGCGTACTGCACTTGAGTATTTCATTGCAATCAGTTGCTGCCAAGCTCTAGGTAAGGAGCTGGGGGGATTTTTCTCTTTCCCTTCACCCTGAGAATTATCCACAGTCAAAACTGACTGCTTGCAAACTGTTGGCTGCAGGCATTCAACATCCAAGATGGGCAATTTGGCTCCTAAGGCGCATAACAGTGTTTCCACCCATTAGCAGGCCATCTGGCTGATGCCGAATTTATATTCTAATCTGTCTTGACAGGACTTGTCACTTTTTAATTTGCTCATTAAACAGGTGCTGAAACAACACAATAATGAACAAAACTGTAAAGCAAATAATACTAGTAATAGTCAACATCATCTTGGATTTTCACACATCTCAGACATTTAACTGAGCGTCCATCCTTGTCTTTGAGTCCTGATGACTCCCGGAAGCACCGGGCTCCTGTCAGTCGTGCACCGGCACAGCCAGTGCCTGCCAGGAGGCAGCAATGCCCGTACTCACAGACCTACCTGCGGCTCGTAGCGGATCAGAATATCGTACTCCATGGAGTAGGGGATGTTGTCGATGTAGAATTCCAGGTACGCCCCCTCAGGGACCCTTACAAATCCTATACCTGTCCACGACGGTGTGCGGTCCGGCGTGTACTGGCGCTCTATTATGTTTACTCCCTACAAAAACAGGGAACAGAGATTTTAACACCTGTATATTAAATTTGCGAGCCCCATGGGAGTGTGTGAAGTGATCAGTTCTGCTGATGGATCACTTCTGGATTGCAGCATGCATTGTTTGCATCCCAGAGAACATGAATTCCCTTTTAGACGCATGTGCATGCGACATTGTTGCCCTTCTGCTTAACAATACACAAAAAGCAAGAAAGATAAAATAAAACACCACTGCACAACTCTTCATCCATTTCTCTGTTATAGTGGGGAATTAAATTTAAAAACTTGCTGTGAGCAACTAATCCACCAGCCACGACATCTCACTCACCATAAGGACTTTCACCTCATAGTTGTAGCAGTAGGATTTACTGCAGTGGCACATAACTGCTCTATTAACTGCCCAAGCTGAGTGCTAATTACTTCCTGACTACACCAGGCTGCTCCAAACCACTGCTCAGGATAACATTTGAAAAGCAGATCATGGCCATCATGAGTAGGGTGTCACTAAATAACAGAGATCCTAATCATTGATAGATATTTAACAGCCAAAAATTACATTGTCACTCCTTCCAGTCTGAGGTGCCAGGTTTTTATCTGCTACTCCTTATATAAAACAAAGAAGAGGGAAAAGGCAATAGAAAATGCAGTTGTCTGGTGTTCAAACTTCCCGTTTCAAATATATCAGCATCCATGACTAGTTCTCTCCACAGAACAACATCCTGTGCATTCCTAAAGGAAGCTGCTTCAGTAGAGAGAGATAAATGTAAGGAAATGTCTACAAATATACATACCACTTCAGGATGTCCCCCCATGCATTCTCACACTCTTTGAAGAAAGCCTGGCTGTAAGTTATTACCCTTTGGCTTTGCACAACAGGTCAGAGCTCCCCAGAAAGGATGGCAGGCGGGATGTGAGCGAGGGCGTGCAGCTATGGGGAGCACGGGGCCTTGGCACTGCCTGAAAATCCCTGCAACTCTGTGCCACTTCATTTTGTCTTGTGCTGGGCCCCTGCCTGGGAATTCAAGAGTTTTATTCTGCCACCAGATTTGTGAGAAAGCTTTTCAATATTGGCGCTTTTTAAAATGGTTTGTTCTGAAGGTTTCAAAAGGCAAACCTGCAGCACATCCCCCTGCTCTGCTTGGCAAGGTGGGCTTTCACACCGGGCTCCTCCAGCCCCAAGCCTCGGCGAGGCCTGGGGGACCACCTCTCCAGTCGGGCAGACACCAATGCACAAAAAACCCTGTGCCAGCTCACATGCCCTCCGCTGCGGTCCAACTTCTGCTCTGCACTGTCTTCCCTATCTAAGAGCAAAAATCCTCTGCCTTGGCTGATACTGTAAAGTGGCTGCATTTTGCCTGAAATAAATAAATTAGGACCAAATGCCCCAACTGCAGGCAGACAAGGATCTGCTGCTTTAGAGAAACCATCATCTCATCTCCATGACTCCTTGCTGGAGGCAAAAATAATTGACGTAATCATCTAGCTGCTGTTAATAAATTAAAAGCAAGGCTGTGTGGTGGTGAACAGAAAGAGCCAGAGACCCTGATGTACCATGCCAGCGGGCAAAACAAGCTAGAGGCAACCTCACTTACAAAAACAGTTTTTTGCACAATCAACTATGGTTCTAGTCATTAATAAAAGAAATGCTACTGATGTACAGAAACTCCAAAAGCCAAGGCAATGTGCTTAATGAGTGCTTTGTTCCCTCCTGGTTTCAGTGGCACTGAAGAGAAGAGCCAGTGTCGGTGTCCCACCACTCTTGAGATAAGAGGGGAAGGAGAAGTGGCTGCGGTGGGCACGTACATAGTGGGGTACAGAGAGGAACGCTGACAGGAAACAAACTGTACAGTCGTGATCAAAGAAACAGGTTTAAAAAGAAAAATGGCAGTTTCCCCCCTAAATTACTACATTATTTATCGATACTAAGATTGAAGAACTACAGGTTGACGGTTTTCTGATGTAATTCAGCTTTGTGTTTTCCACATTTTAATTGCAAAACGCTCAGGGTATAAAACAGATGCTTCCAACACCCAAATGGTGAAACAACTTTCCCACAGCTGTCCAGACATACCAGCCCACTAAAACCGCTACTCACAGGACCCAAGCTGGCTTCCTCCGCCTCGTAGATGTAATGATCGAGTGAAATGAAGTAATAGCCAGGCTCCACCTGGTTGCACTGACGTCCAAACATGTGGGGCCGGCATTCGCATTGGCCAGATTCATTTGAGCAGCTAAAATGGAAGAACAATGAATTTACAACACATCTTGGCTATGCCGAGACAGAGCTAGAGCTATCTCCGGCTTCGACTTTTTAAGTCACACTGGAGGAGAAGCACTTCTGGACACAGCTGCGTCTAGACATGAGGTGTTCTCAGGCTCTGCAGCTGGACCATCTGCACTGCTAAAATGGCAGCATGGTCCCAGGCGCAGTCTTGGCTCAACCCAACTATCATTCTCCCAAACAACTCCTAGACTCAGGCTGGAAACAAGCATGGGCCAGGGACTATTTTCAGCAGGCAATCCGCATGCGGTTTCCTCTGTTTGGATGGCTAGATGATTATGCTATGGGTGCGTGCGGTTCCCCAGGGCCAGAGAGCAGTCCTGTGAGAGCTTCACTTGCTACCACAGATGTAGCCAAGAGGCATGTTTGTTCTGCAAGCCGAGGGCAGCCTTCGGCTCCAGGCTTGCACACCATGCAAGCAGCGTATCTCTTTGTACGGGCCCAGGCAAAGCAAGAACATGCATGATCCTGCATGCCCCAGGATGTCAAGCTGCTCTCGTATGCTGCAAAGCACATCCTAAGAGGTCGCCCACCAGCTGCTACACACAGGGGAAAACCATAGCTGGCTGCTTTAAAGTGAGACGGACACAGCCAAAGACATGGGACAGACAGAGCCATCGCTGGGGAATGCAGAAGGTCTGTCCAGGGTGACACACAGCAGCTCCACTTCCTTCATATGGAACCATTTTCTTTTCTCAATACAGCTCTATCCCTAAAGTGCCTTTTGGTCATTTTATTGTCCCCAGAGAGCCTGCCCCGCATTATGAAGAACCCTTGGGCAGGGTGTACTTTTGTATGTGCCCAGTCACACTTTTTCATAGGAAGGTTTTTTGGTCCACCAAAAGACACCCCTTTCTTTAAATTCAAGTTGAATTTAGAAACACTTTCCAAAGTCAAACACCTCTGGTTTCCACGGAGAATCTCCAGCCTTGTCAGGCCTGCATTCTAAGAGTAATTTTTAACTGAAATTTTGAAATTGCAGAGATTCACTTAAATGCTCACTTCAAGATGCCAGAAGCTGCCCCAGAAGGGGAGCTGGGAAGTTTCACCTCCGGGAACAGCAATGACTCCACCACCTGGGCTACAGAACAGGGATGAATTTCGGGCGAGGTGTGGCTGCCCCAGGCACTGCATCCCACACCCTGAACTGGAGCCAGGATGCGGCAATTCAGCAGCTGAGGAGAGGAGCCCCAGGGAAGGCGAAGCTCCCCTTTCCCGCCGATGTTAGAGAGCAAAGCTGGGAGCCGGAGCCAGGCTTCATGGCTCTCCTGCGGCCAGAGGAAAGCACAGCTGCTCCCTGCCCGCACCAGGACGCCACAGTACGTCCCCTCCCCACGTGGTTTTGCAATCGCTGGGCTCAGCGCATGGGAAACGGGCTGCAAAGCCTTGCTTGGCGGCGGCTGAGCCATACCCCAAACCTCTGGAAGCAGCTGGACGGGGGAGCTGTTATGAGCTGTGCAGCGTAACCGATCCGCACGCAGCGAGCGAGGACAGAGGAGTAAATAATCATTAACGGCTGCGCCGCTGTCTGCTGAGGGGTAATAATTCACTCGGGAGCGGAAGAGAGACACAGCCCGTGGGACATTCCCATGGTGATCCCTGCTGCAGATGGGGTGTCCGCAGGCTGCAATGACCTACAGGAGCCACACTGGGACCAGTCCCAAACTCCCCCAGTCTGGTCCTGAGGGATCCAGTGGGAAACAGTTTGTCCACCCCCTTGGAAAACTTCTGTGGCTTCAGACAAAAGCAGGATGTTTCAAAGGGTTTGTGGAGGGAAGGAAAAAAAAAGAGAGTGAAGGAACATGCTGCTGTTGAAAAGCCTAGGGTGGGACACACACCTAATGCACAGAAAACTGCTCTGGTCAGAAGAGCGGTCTGGCTACCCAGCACCTCTCCGACTAGACATTTAAGTCAGGACTTTCCATGCTCTTACTGATGGATGCATCTTCAAAACCTATGCTTTCCTCTGAAAAATGTCCACCTCCCCAATGGGCACTTCCAGGCCCACATCCCATAGCTAGGCAGCTAGCGTGCTTCCCCTAGCACTGGTGGACAGACAGACTGACAGACCAAAGGGCCAGTTTGGGAGGAAACCAAGAGCCAGCCTGAATTCCCATGTCACTGCCCGTCCTGCTTTGATCCTGTGACAGCAAAGCTTTGACATGGACCACACGCAGGGTTATGGCCAATGCAGAGCTCAACCCACAGCTGGCTCCTACCCTGGCTGACCAAAGGCAGAGCTACACTAAAAACAGTTTTATGTGTTCATCTGCACCAGTGGCACAAACGGAGGCTGCTCAGCACAGAAAAGACACGGATGCCTCTGTCACCGCTTGCTGCAATCCAGACCTGCCACTTTCTGCACACTGGAGCAGAAACACGGTCCCAAACATCCCCCTCCAGAGCACACTGAGCCCTGGATGGTGTGGTTGCAAACAAAGTGAAACTTGCTGGGGTGAATGGTTACAGGAGAGTAACCGGGCTGAGACTCACTTGTTGTTCAACGCTCCTCCCTGGTCGCAGTCGCATGGCCGACATCCATCCATGTCGTTGCTCAGGCCCCAGTGCTCAGGCTGCGGGAGGAAACATCATCGGCGCTGTAACCCAGTGCCGATTTAACCCCGTCTACCCCATTTTGTAATACTCAGCATAAGCCACCCCAGACTGCCCCCCCAAACCATGAATCCTGCTCCCCTGGTTGTGGGGTTAGACCCACAACCACCAACACAACCTCCTTGCCTGCTCTCTTCCACCTTGTTGACCATCTCAGAGGCTTGAGAAAAACACCACATCTCTCCACCTAGTTTTAAAAGCAAGATTCAGGACCCCAGCTCAGAGGCCTCACTCCTACTGCACCATTTACACCACTTTGCGCTCCCGACCCACAAAGGGCTTGGAAAATCACAGTCCAGCACATCACACCGCAGCAGAGAGCAACGTGTAGGGCGGCAGGGCTTTGCATGGGGCATTACCCTTGCAGGGCTGCTACTTCCAACTTGCTCGGCAGGCAGGCAGACAGATTTGTTTAGCTTTTCCATGTAGTCCACTGTCAGATAAGAGAGCTTGTCAGTGTTTATACAAACACATCCAGTTATCTGACAGTGTGTTTCTATAACACTCCAGCACACATAACACTATATGGAAATGTATGTATACCAAATAATCCTTGCCTAAAATAATGGCCTGCATAGAAAGCAATTTTTTTGGTAACACTGCTTCTCTGACCATTTTGTCTTTCACCCCAGCGAGGGGTCCAGCAGAACTGCCCCTGATCCCTCATTTTCACAGAGCAACTGCAACAGGTATCCTAATGGCTCACTCCTTATGGTCCCAGGAATTAATTTCTGGATGCTCTTGTCTGCCTTGGCGTGCCTCCCAGCTCCCTGTACCACAGTGTGCTTCACGGCTCCTGACATCCCGAGGTGCCCGCTCCAGCCTGAACGCCGGGTGCCTGCTCGCAGGCAGTCAGAGATGGCACCAGCACCTTGCTCTGTGCTTTCTGCATGCCAGCCTTCCTCACACCAGCATATTCTCATTTATTTTACGGTAAGCTGCTTACCAGGCAGTGATTGCACTGCTTTCCTGTCACCAGGCGCTTACAATAGCAGTTTCCTGTCTCCGAATCACAAGGATTCCCCCCGGGATGGGTACCCAGAGGATTACACGCGCAAGCTAGATTGGGAAATACAAGTAGGCAGGTCAAAACACAGGACTGTAGATACATTTTAGACAGTTCCCAATGTAAATATTTACATTAAAGCTTCCCCTAAATTCCCCAAGACAGAGATTAATTGCACACTTTGCCCACCACCCATCCCAGTAAAACTTCCCTGGCTTAAAGACTTAAAATTAAAAACAAATAAGGAGGATTCTGCTATTTCCACTGAAAGCACAAGGAGGATCAGCTGGGGAACTGAGTTTTAAGGGTGGGTGGACTCCAAGCTACAGCAAATCTGCAAGAATGTTTTTCCTTTAGCAAAAACATGAAACAAAGGGAAAAAAAAAAAGCCACAAACCAACTTCTCCCAGCTCTAGTAGCTCCTCAAAGAGCTTTTGATCACACATAAAGGAACGTATGTTTTTACTCACACTGACAACCAGCTGGGTCATCGGCACTCAGGCCATAGAAACCTTCTTTGCAGAGGTCACAGCGCTCCCCTTCAACAAATAATTTACAACGGCATTGTCCAGCAATGAGGCCAGTGGAGAAATCGGTGTAGCGATCACAGATGCCACCATTTTGGGAGCCAGCTGGGTCACAGTTGCAAGCTAAGAAGGAAGAATCACACGTGGTTTATTAACTGCTACAGAAGAAAAGGCCAAGTCCCACACTGAATTACGTAATCTCAGCTGCTGTGTAGAAAGAGTGTATCATTCCTGCAAGTATTAGACATGACATGGGCTGAACATGTAATGACCAGATAAATTTCCAGATTCTCAAAAAGAAAACAAAACCCAGCCAGGCTCGCTCAAGAGCTCCAAGACAACCACCTTCCCTCAAGGACCTTGTTCAGGAGCACAGCATTAGCCAAAAGAAGGCCAGTAAATCCTAAATCCTCCAGGGAAAGCCCTTGGGGGGCCACAGCCAGGATGCCATGGCCATTCCCACCAAAAGGAGTGGGGCTGCACTTACGCTCACAGACGTCGGGGTCCCGCAGATCTCTCTCTGGGTGCTGGAAGTAGAATGGCTTGCACTGCTCACAGTTGCGCCCTATGGTGTTGTGCTGGCAGTCATCACACACTCCCCCACTGGTGTTCCCCGTCGTCACGTACACAGCCATGTCAAAGTGGCACTGGCTGGAGTGGCCATTGCAGTTGCACTCTGTGACAAAGACAGAGAGCAAAGTAAGAGTCTGGTCCCAGGGGAGATGCAAGTTTGCAGGAAAGACACACCAAAGTCAACCAAGGAACATGCAGGACTTAATATTTTGTCACAAGTTCCCAAGCGTATAACGTTCACACCAGACTCCAGATCTCCATTTTACTCAAACTCACTTTTGCATGCGTTACTATTGCGGCCTTCAGCGGGTCGCCAGGGTAAGTCATGGTAGAAATCCAAACACTGCTCACAGTTTAATCCTTTGGTATTATGTCTGCACATGCAGTGCCCATGGACCTGCCATTAAAAAAAAAAAAAACAACCCTATACAGCTGGTTATAAGAGAGGAAGCGGAAAAAAAAAAACCCATGCTCCAATTAATATAGATAGTACATAATGGATATACTTTTGGAGACTTTAATGCACGTAACTGCGTGTAAGAGGACATAAAGGGCCACAGGAGTGGCCTTTACCTGCCAAGGTAAAAATGTCCTCATATAAATTTGTCCTTTCCTTACCGGAACTAATGCCTGAATAAACACTTTCAGACATGAACAAGGAGAGCAGAGTTCCACCTAAATAATCACAAAAGCCTCTTGGACCTACAAGTTAGCTGTTTATTAGCTGTTAATTAGCTATTAACATGCATCTAGTTATATCAGCATGTCACTAGCCCAACACTTTCTTTCCAGCCCTACCTTGGTTCCCAAAGCAAAGATAACAGATGGCTTGGATGGGTTTTATCCATCAGCCCCAGACTTTGCCTTCGGCATGCACAGAACAAGCACTAAGCCGACCAACAGCGACTGTGTGACAGCCACTGCCTTAGATGACAGGGACTACCGGCACTGGAGCCAGGATTTTAAAGTCAAAGCCAGTCTTGCTGCTGCTCAGGTGCAGACTCTCATGGAAAGTGCAGGGCAATGGAGCATACCCACTCACTGGCATCCTGCGGCCCCTGGGGCAACCCACACAACCTCCCCGTATGCCTCCACATTTTCATCCAGTTAATAACTCACTCATTAACAGGGATACTATTACTGCTTGTCAGGCAAAAATCATGGGGAAAAACAGAACCCAGAAGGGATGTGGCACTCGCGCAGCAGTGTACAATGCAGGCAGCAGGATTTTCCTTCAGAGCCTGCTGTTAATTAGGGCTACAGCCTCCATTTCTCAGCTGATAACGACTGATACAAATGCAGGTCACGTTAGACTCACAAAGATGTTTCATCCTTTGAGGCCTCTATTTGCTTCAATTTTAGGGCACGCATCTCTGGCCCTATACAGTTACACTCCCTTTCTGCATTCCTGCCTTATAATTTCATCAGCTCTTTAGCATAATTAGAAAAGGAATGCTAAAATAATTTTCACCTAATCTGAGCTCTCTGTGCTTGATTAACACCAACAATGACAGATATGTTCGCTGAGGAGGAATAGTTTTAATGGTTTTCTTGTTTGAAAATTAAGGGTGGGGAGCAGGATGGGGCAGTGTGTCATCTTTAAATGTGTGTTTAAATAGCTTAAAAGAGGCAGAGTTAGGAACAGCTTTATGCAGAAAAGTGTTAATTTTTACCATTCCTTCCACTTCTTCGTTAAAGCCATCCACTGGCGCACACTCGCTGGCGTGTCCATAGCAGAAACAGTTCCCACGAACCACCATGTCGTAGATGGCATAGTAGTACTTCTCTCTGATCTCCATCCTCGAGTCCAAGAGATTATCTCCCAGCGTGTGCAGCTTGATGAACTTGACCCTCAGATTTGTGATCTTTAATAGATCTGCAGAGGACACAAAAAACCCCCTCCATTTTGGAATTGTTTACCAGATATTGTATTGAATGGGAGGAAGCCAGGAGCGACTTTCCAAGAACAGTTCCTATGGGCAGATTAGATCGGATTTAATTTCAGCGCTTACGTACTATGCATCACATCACTTCATACTCCCAAATTAAAAAAATACATTATATTACTAAAGGTTGATTACTGTATAAGTTAGTTTAAGCTTAATTAAAAATACTAGTCTATTTTATGGTAGGCATGCACAGGCACAAACACAAACATTAAAAGCACATGCAACAATATCACCAAGGAGACACTGGTTCTTTGGGGTTTTAAAATGTAAGAAGGGCAGGGACCTGATATTGAGGAACCGCTGACAAGTGGACCAGGAGCTTTAAGAGTTACGAGCTTTCTGGAAAAAGTCTTAGTTGGAAACAAGACACGAATATATTCTTCTTCCTTATATGGCCAACTTCCCTAGCAAATGTAATTAGTTACACTTCGCTGAAAGAAGCAACGCCCCATCACTGACCAAATACAAAGGAGAAGTTCTCGAGGGATAATAATAACAATGGGAAGACAATATTGCAGTAACTAATTCAGTCTACATGTTCACTTTGATATTATGAATCCTGTGTAACTTCTATAGCCTTGAAACTAGGCTGGAAAAAGCACTTCAAGCCCATGAAAGCAGAGTTTCTCCTTTAAAATGTTGGTTACAAAAAACATTCAATTGATATAGCAACTAGCAGACACTCTTCTACTTCATCTATTTTCTTCTGCTCCAGTTAGCTTTACACTGAAGGACATGAACCAAAACTGAGAATGCATATTAAATCAGAGGTCAAGTTTAAGGCCGAGCACTGCAGTTCCCTACTCAGGCCAAATGCCCCAAGAGGTTTCTCTCTGAGCCACGCTGAGCAACAGATCTACCTTTGCCTTCCTGGATTGTCATAACCATACACGAACACTACAGTCATTTGTGTCTTACGACCACATCTGTGTGGTCCAGCCACGTAGCGCTACCAAGGCCAACCATTCTGAAGTCATGACTCAGATGTTCTAGAAAATAAAACACAACCCACCTTGATTTTAGCTAGAAATGCAAAATGATAGAAGTACCTTTGTACTTCTGTTTCTTTGCTTTCTGAATACTGTACAATTACGGGATCATGTTCCAAGGTTTCTCTCGGCGACTGCATGTATTTTTGGGGAGAGGGGGTCTTTAATGAAAATAAATCCCAGATCAAGTAAGAAAAGGACCAACTACAATGATGCGTGTAAGAACAATCAATTGAGTTGGCAACACTGGTTGTTGCCAGCACGTCACTGTCTGAGTCAGGAAAAGAAGCCATACCACAAATGTATTCATATGACTTCAAAACTGTTACCGGGGCTAATGCACAGCTTTATTTGTGGCTTACTGGTTTTTGTAAGCAAATAAGTACAGAAATGCTCTCAAATGAGCCTGGAAGTAACTGCATACATACTTTGAATCCTTGGACTGTACGGATCTTCAATTCGAAAAGCAGGATCTAAAACACGATATATCACCTGGAGGAAAAATGGTACAACAAAAGGTTGAGCTTTAAAAATAAGAGAATCTGAATTTGTATGGAAAAAGTCTACACAATATACATATTGGAAAAAAACCTCTGACCTCTCCCTCCGTTGAAGGTTCAATGTCAGAGTATCGGGAATCACAAATGATATCATCCACTTTCTTCATGGGTCCAGTTGAAATCCCAGGAAATGAGCTCTCACAGTCATATGCGAAATACCTATATACTTGCCATGTTTCTCCAAAATCAGATGATCTTTCTATCAACATTGCAGCAGGACGGAATGTCTAATGGTAACAAAACCAAAAGAGATTTTATTCAGTTAATTATTACTTGCATTTACATTGAGCACTTTTAAGTGCGAGCAATCCACATGTCTGGATTTTAATCTCTCTCCCTGCATTGACTATTTCCAATATATTGGAAATATTCAAAATACTTTTCTGCTCATATTCCACTTTCTGCTCAGAGGCAGATCTTTGAAATATCACACATGAAACCACAGACTACCCATCTTTAAAAAGACTGCACTCAGTGCCAAGTGCTTAAACACACTTACAATAAATAAGAAAACTTCTAAGTTTTTGGATTCCAAATCCTTTCTTAAAACTGGGGGTTAACGCAGCGCTTTCAGGAGACAAAAGGCTTTTTTTCCACTGCTTGTGGAAAGCAGCACAGCCTTCTTACTTGCTGTACCTCCTTGCCTAATCTTCTGCAAAGGACCTAAGGGGCCTCCTCTCCTGCCGTGGGGACCAGGAGGCCACTTTCAGTGCCTCCCCTCCAGCTCTGATGCCCAGAAGTTCTTGCTGAGCCGTTATCTGTGATGCTCAGAAAAGCCCTGGGATTGCGCACCTCTCTTTGTCTGACCACACTACCTTTTGCAGCGTCTCTGCCGCCCAGTGCCAGCCGTCCTCTGTGCTGCATTAAGAAAACCTTCTTCTTCTGAGACGTTCAGCTTCATCCACTCTTGCTGCATTCAAATCCCCCAGTCCCAGCGATGCTACTCCAGCTGGTCTTGCCCAGACTCTGGCAGGCTGCATTCACTTCACACAAACCACCGTCCTTCCTACCCACACGTATTCAACTCCAGAACAACTAGCTAATTAGATTTTTAAAAGATTTTTAATCCCTGTGACCTAAAAATCTCATGTTTCAATTTATGAGCTGCATTTCAAAAAGCAGAGATTAATTTAAGACCTAGCTTGCGCCTACCAAGAAATGCCAACCGTCTCTTCATTAGTTTTATGTATTCAGAGGAGGCCCTTCAAAAGCCAGGCACAAAAGCATTCAGTCACAGCTGGAAAGAAATTTTCTTTCTGCTTCCTGGCTGAAAATATCACCCAACTTACAAACTGGTATCTCACCCAACAAAAAATGTAGCAACCCAGAGGTAAAGCAGCTCAAGTGTCTACCACACAAACAAAGTCAACAAATCATCATTAAAACTATCTTTCCCTTGTAGTCTTCCTCCTGTCAGCAGACCAAGCCCAGCGGTGCCAGGGCACAATGGCCGCAGCACCCGCATTGGGGCAGAGGTCTTTCGGGGGTCCCTCGTTGCTGGGGGCCAGCAGAAAGGACCACCTCCTACCTCAGCCACCACTGTGGAGCAGGGCGAGAAACTCAAGCCAACACCACAGGAAAGAGGAAACAGCTCTCCTAGAAAGCTGACGGGTGAAAATTGGGAGATTAACTTGTCTACACACGAAGAGCAGGGACTTAGCCCTGCAGGAACTGCAGCCCCTGAAACCTCAGCTGAAAGTTGCCACTAGCACTTGCCTGCGATTTAGGATGTACGGGACATAATCTGCCATTCCAAGACATCTGTTTGTAAAGAAACAAAGACACTTTGTATACAGATGTTCCCTCTTCCTGAAGACCTTTCCATTTGCCAAATGAAAACCGATACCACGGCCAGTTTTTTTTAAGAAGAAAAATCCTTGCTACTATGTGATTTAGCTAATGATCTTCTACAACACAACTACCAGAGACAAACCCCAGCTTCAGTATGACTCTCTCTGCAGCCTCACTGGAGTTCAAACACAACTCAAGCCACAAATCACAACTCAGCCTTCCTGCGCGACTTCAGCAGGAGTTAATAATGGTTAACAGCTCTAAAAAATCAGGCAAAACAGCTCCGACAAAGCCCAAATCCTAAATATCAAACAGACGTGAAGGACTACGAGATCTCTTATTTCCTCGTGTTTTGGGGTTTGGGGTAATGCTGTGGCTTCCTTACCTTGAAGGTCATAATGAGGTGAGTGAAATGAAACTCGGCCTCCAGGTTCAGCTGGATAGTCACGTTTTCCAAACCTGCAGGGGCAGAGAAAAGAAGCTGTGCAGCACACAAGGACACCCGCCAGCCTCTACATCTAAATTTTGCCAAAGCTCTTCGTTCCGGTAACGCAGAGACTCTTTTCTTTGCCACTTGGTTCTGTTGTCAAAAAGGGACACGAGGGTTAGCACATTACTGAGGTATGGGGGAGACACCGAGGACCTGCTGAAGAGTGTATCGCACACGGGATTCCTGTGCATCATCTGCACCAAACACCTTACACCCAAAGCATGAGCCTGCACTGCCATTATTTTAGACTGCGTAACATGGTTAACATCACTAGGTGTAGGGTAAGGATGGGGACTGCTACGGGCTGGATCCCGGCACCAAAGCACCCAGTGGCCACTATGACTGAGGACGGTGAGCCCAGATCTGTGTGGTGACCCCAGGCTGTCCTCACACACTGCAGCCCATCTGGCAGCACCAGAGCTATGAGCTTCTGCAGCCCTAACACCCCAAATCTCACCAACGGCTGGTGGGGGCCATTTCCCACTTTTCTTCACTCACTCTGGACTCTCCTGTCCATCTGGACCCAGGAACAGTTCCTTTACAACCGGGTTTTGAAATACTCCTAAAGCAACCATCACAGCCATGGTTTGCAACTGTTAGGGCTAGGAAACCAGTGGCAAGCAAAAAGTTTTCCAAACTCTGTTGCACGACTACCTATGGCCAAGGACTCCACAGAAAAAGGAAGAAAAACAGTTACAAATATTATTTTGCCATGTGAAAAGACCTCTCAAAACAGCTGGATACTAATTATACTGTAGTTAGAAATAAAAAAAAAAAAATCAAGATTTACAGAGAGGAGAAAGGGTAGGAAATTAAAAAAATGAAACAATAAAGCGCTAAAATTTTTGACCAGCTGTAATTTTATGTGGAGCGTGCAGCAATGGCCCCTTCTGCTGTATGCCTGAATAGAAGAAAACATGAATTGGACAGAAAGAATCATTTGTTTTTTATTGTTGAAGGACATTTTCATGACCTTATGAGCTAAGAACTTTTCTGTGTGAATGCTGCCAAGCCTGTTGCAAAAAACATGAATTATTTGGAACACTAGAAGAGAGCCGCTGGAGACAAGCAGCTTGCTAGTCTGACCTAAATGGTTAAAAAGGATTTAATGAAAACCTTTCTTTACCGGGCAGCAGAAACGTTACAAATATTACCATTTCTTTTTAATACACAGTAAGACAACTACTGCCAATGCATTTGCACAAGTCCCATCCTGTCCAGCTGGCTTTAAGGCTTCAGGGTAGGACTGCTCTTTGAGAAACCTCAGTGCCTCGTTTTGTGTATGAAGGCATGCCAAAAGCATAACCATAAAAGTAAAAAGGGCAGAGGAAGAGTAAAAAAAAAAAAAAAAGAAAAAAGCCACTGAACTAACATGCAATTTTTTTTTTTTAACTAGCTGGCTTGCTTCTGGTGTTCATTTTACTGTTTGGCATATGGACGCAGGAATGCAGGGAGCCCGGGAGGGGGAAGGCAGTTTGCAGGGTGGGAGATGTCCTCGGCTTTGCCCTCCCAGGGTAAGAGGGCAGGGAAGCGGGAGGGACGGCAGCCCCCGGCTCCGCGCCCAAACCTCCTTCCACAGCCTCCCTCCAGCCCAGCGGCGGGGAAGCCCTGCGGTGCTTCCTTGGCAGCGACGCCCTGGGATATTTACTCCTGGAAGGCTGCTCTGCTGCCGCTGCCCAAACATGAGAGAGATCTGGAGCCAGTGTGGGAAACTTTTCTCTTTAGGAAAGGGTTCTTGCAAAGTGGTGGGACGGCTCTTTCCAACACTCCCAGAGAGCTGACAGCTTCGTTATGGATTAAGGACCGCTCCAGGGCACACAAAAGCAGCCGGTTTTACTCAGCCCTCATCGAACAGCATGATCCTTCACATGGCAGTAATCACCACGCCAGAGATAACAGCAAACCCACAGGTACCCTTAAACAAAAGTCGGGAAAGCAGCTCCCAGCCCTGGAAACGGCTCCCAGACAAACCCCATACCATTTTCCGACTGCCACCAGAGCTTCAGGCGATTTGGCGCAAACGTGGTGACCACGTTTTCAATGCGATGACTGTCAGGATTGAGACTATCGTGGAACGGATCCTTGGAGTCACATATGAAACATTTTTTGTCCTCCTGAAACAACAAAATAATCAGCATTACTGATTTTATCTGCGGGGCAATAGTTGTTTCCTGCAGATAAGGGTATTTTCCATCCATATCACATTCCACTCATTTTGCCTGCAGGAGTCATCAAAGGTAATTTTTTTGGTTGAAATGATAAGTGTATTTACCTTTATGAATTAATGCAAATTGCCAAACGGAAAATATGCCAGGAATTCCATAAACTTTATTTTTAGGAGAAGTATGTTTTCTATTGAAATTGCAGTTTCAGGAAATCTCTTCCAGCACGCATATTCTCCAGCAGAAGCCAGAACCAAAGGCAGCATCTACAGAAAATCACTGAATTGCTTCTGTACAAAGGTACACGTGCAAAACTGCGTCTTCAACAACTTGTGTGAAATAACGTTGGCTTTTGGGAGCTAGCTTGGAGATGTAAGTTCTTGGCATCAGGGATATCTCCAGTGAGGCTCAATACACGTCAAGGGTCCATCAGTGATTTAGTGGCCAGGTCCCTTTCAGCACGAGGTTAACTTTACTCTGAATCCAGCTTGCCAAACTCCTACCTAAACCTTGCTTCTTCACCTTTGACTGCAATCCAAGCTATGCTCATAAACCCAGTTCGCACACACTACAAGGTGTGCCCATAGAAAAAACTGGGTGCAAGTCTGGCACGTGCTGCTTGGGAAAGCTGGACACTTCTTCACCAGAAGGACAAAACCCCATCACGACTATCGCCACCAACAATGCTGTTTTTACATTGTCCTGGTGCCTAAAACCTCCACATTCCAATTTTGCAAGGTAGGATGTGAACTGAACCAAAAGGGAGGGTTCCTGCCCAAACCAACTCAGCAAGTTTGGCAGACTGGAGGGGGCAGAGGAGGGAGAGGAGCTCATCCTGCCGCAGCGAGGGAGCCCCAGCGCACCAGCAACTCGTCACTGTCAAAAGCTACACAGGCATCATTCCTCCAGCAGGTTTATGGAGACAAATACGGTGCTTTATCAGCCAAGAATGTGAGAGCCGGCAGGTCTGCACCACACAGCCTTTCCATTTCACTGATTTCGGCTTCAGCGGCTCCTCCCAAGCCCACCGCTTCACCCCCACGAGCCCCCAGAGGCTCCTCTGGGAGAGAGCACAGCCAGAGCGGGGGTCCCGAGGAAGACGTCCCCCTGCCCGCTCCAGGCTCCTCTCCCCCAGCACCACGGCCCCTGCCTCATGCCATGACTCGCTCTTTCTCCCGCCAAACTCGAATCCTGGAAGGCTCAATCCTGCAAAGTGCACAGCGTGGCCAAGCCCCGTGTTATGAGGAGGATGCTCGGCACCTTCCCACATCCACAGCGTGACACAATTTCTTCAATATCACCTTATGGTTCAGAAGTAACCAGGGACATCCCAAACGCTGAACCCGGGCTGTGAGATCAGGAATAAGGGCACACGTGAACTCCTGAGGCAATGCTTTTTACTACGGCACTTCAGCATTTTTTGAGACAAGAAAACGTAACAAAAAAAAGTGCCTTTGTTGTTTTGTTCTATCAGGGATGCTAATGTCGTCAAATAAGTCCCGTTACAGACAATCCTGACAGACACCAAAAATGTTCCAGCAAAGCTAAACCCTGCATTACATAAATCAAGTATTAGCTCTAGCAGACGGAGCAGTACAGTAAAACGAAAGGTGGGGCTGAGATTTGGTAACCTCGGGGCACAAATGGGCCAAGCCCCACAGCCCCTCAGGCAGGGCTGCTCCTGCTTCCCGGCGTTTTCCTTCCGAGTGCCAGAATCCGGCCCCATTGTCTCTGCAGTGAATTTGGCCAGAGATTATCCCCTCACTTTCAGTTCAACAGAGTCCCACTTGTAACTGCTGTTTTATTCTTCTCCCCCATCCCTTCTGGCTCAGAGATTTTAGGTCTGGTGAGCTGCTTCTGGCATAAACAGTAACGAGCTTTGCGTTTTCCACCAGACGCGCGGGGCAACCTCACTGGCACCCCCTCACTTGGAGCCCATACAGATGTAATTACTTTATGGGAACAGTGGCCAAAGCGCTACCCGGGTCCGACAGACCACTCGCAGCCAGGAAGCGGTCTAGACGGCTCGGGGAAGTCTGAAGATGAAGTATTAATTGAACTTAACTGCGGCACCTTCCTCCTTATTAACCTCGCTAGGGAAAGGGGGGGGGTCGGGAGCCGAAAGCCGCGAGGGGCTCCCCGGACGCCGCTTGCTTCGGCGGGGCGGGGGGTCCCGCCCAGGGGCACGACGCCTTCCCCCGCAGACCGCCGCCCGCGGCCCCCTCCCGCAGCAGCGCCTTGCCCCGCCGCCGGGCCCCCCTCCGCCGCCGGGCCCCCCTCCGCCGCAGCCCCTCGCCGGGCCCCCCGCCGCCCCCCGGCCGCGGTGGCCGGCCCCGCCGCGCCAGGCGCTCACCTGGAGGTGGCTGACGATGCAGTAGGGCTCGGGCTGGCGGAGGCCGCAGGTGGAGGAGGCGGAGAGGCGGGCGGCGCGGCCGATGAGCAGGTCGCCGGTGGCGGGGGTAGCAGCTCCCCTCGGCGCAGCCGTAGCTGTACTCGGGCTCCTGCGCCGCCGCGGCCCAGAGCGCTGCGCGGCCGCGGAGGGAGAGAGGGGTGAGCGGGGGGGAGCGGAGCGCGGCCGGGCCGGGCGTCCCAGGGGCTCGTCCCAGGGGCTCGTCCCAGGGGCTCGCCCAGCCCGCCGTGCCCCGACGGCGGCGGGAGTGGGGCGGGAGTTACCGAGGCAGCAGCAGAGGCACAGCGGGAGGCGGCCCATGGCGGGCGGCGGGCACCGGCGGGACGGGACGGGACGGGACGGGACGGGACGGGACGGGGCTCGGCTCGCCGTCCACGCTGCCGCCGAAGGCTCTCGCTCCGGCTGCTCCACGCAGGCGCCGCAGCTCCCCGCGGCTCCCGGGGAGCGGCTCCGCGCCGCCGGGCGCCCCCGGCCCTCCTCCTCCCCCGCCCCGCCGCCCCCGCGGGGCCGGGCCGGGCCGCCCCACGCCGCCCCTCCCGCCCCGGGCCCCGGGGCTGCCCGGCCCCGCTGCAGCGCCAGGCCGGGGGGAGGGAGCGGAGAAGCGGCTGCCGTCGAGGAAGGGCAGCCGAGCCGGGGTGGGAGGCCGGGGGAGAGCGGCCCGGCGGCGGGCCGGGGAGGGGCTCGCCCGCCCGCAGCAACCGGGGAGCCCCGAGGCGGGAGCGGGGGGACTCCAGCCCCCGCCACCACGGGCTGTGCCCTTCCCGTTGCTCCCCAGCTTTGGGAGCGGGCTGTGGGCAGGGTGCAGGAACCCGGGGTGGGGGGGGATCACCGACGGGGCGACCCCTCTCCCTGCCCCGTCTGTGGGGATGCCGTGCGGGAACGGGGTTTTTGACCCAGACCTGCCTTCTGCCGGGGTGCTGGTGGGACTGGCCGCCTGGGAGGGGTGGATGGTGGTGGATGGAGCGGAGCTGCGTGGCAAGGCCGGACAGCCGGCGAAGGGCTGGCAGCCCTCACGCGTGATGCTCAACGGCCCCGAATCGCCTGGTGCTGCGGTGCCAACGCGCGTGGCTCGGGAGTGCCATTCCTGGGGACGGTGCCCGCGCTGTCATACGTGGCTGGGTCTGGCCCTGGGGCGGGCAGAGGAGCCGTCGAGCCCGGGCTGGCCGCTGCCAGGCTGTTCCTCGTTGCCTGGGAGCACGCGGTGCTGCTGCCTTCCCAGAGGTGCTGGGGCGGCTGCGAGGCGTGAAGAGCCGCACCGGCGCTGCACCCGCGCTCCTGGCCTCCGCCTTCGGTTCCCTGGGCTCCGCAGGGAGACACGGGGCTTTGTTTGCTGGCGGCGGTCCCCTGGGCACCCAGGGGAAAGGGTTACTGGTAAATAAACGCTGGCGAGCAGGTACGAAGGATGGATGTGTTCAAAGAGCGCAGCCCCGGCTGGGCGCAGCCTGGGACGGATGCCTGGGTTTATATACCCGAGTTTTGCTTGCGCACGTGTAACACGTAAACCCGTGTAAATCTTTACCAGGTACTGGTGTCCCTCAAGAACACTTTGCCCTCGCTATTTGCAGTGCCGGAGTGGAAACACACTGCGGTCTGTCTGTCCTAGCAAACCCTGCCGAGGTAGGTAAATATGTTCGTTCTCATTTTACAGATGGATAAGCGGAAACAGAGAGATACCAAGTGACTTGCCCTAAAGGTTAAACACCAGGTCTGAAACATAACCCAGGACTCCCGATTGAGGAACTCATGGGGCTGTTTCATTAAAGATATCTGGGAAATTAAACCTTTTTAAATTGACAGGGCGGGTATTGTAATTCTAAACCTCTTCTACAATGTGGTCTTCTAAATTCACAAAACTAATTCAGTTTCACAATTCTGTCTTGTAAATCGCAGCCTGGCTTTGTTTTTAAGCTTCAATACAACGAACATTTCTGTCCTGCTAACAGAAAACGTCTTACTCTGCTGCAGTCAGAAACTGCCCCAGTCCAATGCAGACAGGCAGGGGCATTCTGCAGCATCGCTCCATGTGCAAGTGTGCAAGGACAGAGTGTTTCATTGCCACTGGATTCTTTTCTATCCCATACTTTTTCAATTTTTATTGAAATTTTCTCCTCCTTTTTCTTCTGTTTCATAGCCTTGTAGAAGTCCTATCCTCCCCTAAACCTCAAATGGACTCAAGTTGCCCTCCAGAGCTCGTTGCCACCGTGGCTAGGCTCCTTCGTGCCTTGCCACGGGCGGTGTGACACTGCACTGCGTTCCGGCCTGGAGGTGACCCTGCTGCGTGGCATCAGGGATTGAGCTGGGGTCGCAGTGGTGACCCTCACCTCGTGTGGGGAGCGCAGCCACGGAGCAAGGTGGCCACTGTCACCTGTAACCATGGTCGCCCTTCAGAGGTGGCTGAAACCTGGGTAAGACCGCCAGCATTCACTGTGTGGGTAATTAGGTGTGATGAACTTGTTCATGTCCGTCCCTCTCTGCAGTGCTCATGAGCGATAGCTAGTGGCAGTATTTTAATTTGATTGTTTGTTCAAATGATAAAAATTCAGTTTTGTGTCATGTCCTATCCCTGTGGTTGGTGAAGTGGCTTTACAGTCTTGGGGTGTCTGTGTTTGTGCTGGGTTGGAAGTCTTCTTGAGGAACCAAAGTTCAGAATTTGACCTCAGTGGGACCCACTTGATCACCCGTTTTCTTATAACACTCCAGTGGTTGAATGTCTAGCAGATAGAGCTGATGAGATAATTTTTGATTAAATATATCTTTGATAATATGTGGTTTTGGTTAAATGTTGTTTGCATTTTGATTAATGTCATTGAATTCAAAATGCTCTACAGCAAGATAGTGATTTCAAAAATTTTCTCAATAAACGCTCTTCTGAAGCCACTTCTGTCCACAAGAAAGGGAACTGGGGGAACTAAAAATAGGTATTTTTGATCCAGATACAGCATTTTCCCACAAATTAACTTCACAAAAAGACTTTAAAAGTTTTTGCACCACTTCCAATGGGGAATGCTGCGCAGTTGTAAACCTCAGAAGCTGTCACAGAATGGGTTTTGTGTCCTGTAGCTGCTGGTCCCATCAGGTCTGCTCGCTTTGTGTGTCTGAGCATGTTTGGAGAAAGGCAGGGGAGGTCAGACTCCATGCTGACTTTCTTCTTCCTGTTTCTGCTTTTCTTCCAGTGATTTCTGTTTCCCCCCATGGATACATCTCCCCTCCAGGCCCCAACTGCCTTGTGTTTACAGACTTCTCATCCTCGCGGCTTGTCAAAAGCCATATGGCAACTCTCACAGCTAACAGTGGCTTTTAAGAGGAAGGTCTCTTTCAACTTTTGCTTGTGCATTCAGTTTTTTCAAGCCATGAATAATTTTGATTTATATGCAATTGGGAATTTCTTTCTAAGAGCTTCAGTTTGCCTGTTTCAGGTGCAGTACAGCAGGGCCGCATGAAACCTGCAGGAAATCCTTCATTACCTGGAGACCTGCGTGTGAGCAGCTTGGTGAGCTGTATGCTCCCAGTAAACCAGAGAGGCTCGATTTCATTATGGCAAAGTCAATCTAAATACATTTGTCTGATTACAGCCTAGTAACTTCTAGAGAAGCCTTGCACCTCATACATGATTTTTTAAAGTGCTAAAATTCAGAAAAAGCTAAACCACAAATTACGTGCATACCTGCATTCAGGTGTCTCTCTTAGATTATATCAAAGTTATAATTTGATTCTATCATTTTCACAATAGAAGCTATTATATGGGTAATGCATGTTGCACATTGCCCTGGAGCACAGCTGGTTTGAGTTAGAGGAGTATCTCTGAAATCTCATCCGTGCCAGCAATTCCCACTCAAGGCCCCCAGTGCATATGAATGCTGCTTTAGCTCTTGTAAACACAGAGTGATAACTATGGAGGCTTTATCTCAGTTGGATCGAAACAATGCTTGCTTTTAGATAAGGATTGTAGATGCTAAGAGCCCTGTATTCCTGCAGCGCATTCCTCATTTTACAGATGCGGGCTGCATCCGAGCGCTCTGCAGCAGCGCTGGGCTCCTCACGCCAGCTGAATAAAGTCCATGACGGATGCTTGCTGTGGGATGGTCCAGACGGGAATGACACGACTGGTTTTAACTGAGGAAAAGCCATCGTTAGTCTGTTCAGCGTCCTGCAGGAATGTGGGTGGGATTTTGAAACTGAGGCGTAACTCCCTTTGGTCTTTTTAAAACCCTAGCCCTTCTGTAGCATTTGCTTAGCCCCAGTCTCCTTTATATTAAAAGAAAAAGAATTATAAACTGAAATTTAGCTTAATTCCTGTGTTCTTTATGGCTCCAAGAAACTGCTGTGTGAACCCTGACTTCTGTGAAGTGCTGCATGTGGGAGAAAAGGTGGCGAAACTGTTTTTCAACATTTGTGGCCCTGTAGACTCACTGCTTAAACCTAAGAGCTGGAGTTATTTTCCAGTTGTTGGTTGCATTAACGAAAAACGTGGGAAACACCTTATAAGCATAAGAAAAAAAGGTAACTGCAGGAGGGGCATTGACAAATGACCTTTAACAACAGCTTAATGATTTTGAAGTTTCGGCATTAAGCATCTGAGCACTGCCATCCAGTGGGCACTGGGGAATTGGCTCCCTGTCACCCACCTCTAATGGCCCAGTGCTGCACGGAGGTACCGCGCGTCCCGGCGCGTTTTCAGTTAACAGAGGGGGACCCCCCCACATGGTCAGGGGTTCCTGGTGGCCCCCCTGCTCTGTCCCAGCGAAGAGACGGGGGTGGAGGAGCGATGGTACCCTGGGGATGCCGCCGGTTGTCAGCAGGGATGGCTACAGAGGCCGGCAGCCTTTCACCTGCATCTCCCCATCCCAGTCTGTGCAGCCCCGTGTGGGGTCGTGGCACAGCCACAGATTATTGTAGGGTTCAGCAGAAGACACAGGGTGTTGGGAGCCTCTGAGGCAGTTACCTGTAGTTCTCTGAGCAATCCTCCTTTTGCATTTCCAACCCCCTACAAGGAGAAGCCCTGGGCTGTGGGCAGGAGTGTATTTTAGAACTCCCTCAAAGATTGCATTCCAATTCCTTTATCAGCTGGTTTATTAAAAGGCATTTCCTATTTGCATATAAACTCAACTGGACAAAAAAAAAACAAGAGAAAGTTACATTATTCACTGTGCCAAAATACTATATGCACCTTCAGATGAATTTACAGAGACAGCCCTCCATGCCAGGAAGCTCCGGAGGGGGTAAGCACGAAGATTTCAGTTGCACTTTACCTGATGGTCTGTTCAGACCCTAACTTTTGCATGTTGCATACTTGCTTTCTTGCTCCGTGATTTCATTTTTAATGGCTATCACTTGTTCCTCTAGTTGTCTCAGTTGCTCTGCCTTGTCTTGTTTAGTTTGATTCAGGTCCTGAAGCTTCTTCTCCAAATCTGGAAGAGTAGAGACATGCAGTGATGCTCATATTTGTTGTGTAAGTAAAATCCAGGGATTAACAGCGTTTCTTTTCCCAGCAGTTTTAGAGGCAATAAGCCCATTTCAAATGGGGAATGTTATATATGCAACTGGAGAGAAAAGTCTGGCTTCTGGATTGCGAGTGAAACGTGACAGCCTTAAATTAATTTCTCAGCATGTGCTTTTGTCCATCAGCTAGGATGGGGCAGGACATGGAGCTCTTAAATGAGTTGGCTTAAATGGAAACACTCAGAGGAACAGTGTGTCCACCGATGTGTGTAAAGCCTAGACAATTCAGGCGTAATGGGCTTAGGTCTCCCTCATTTACAAGAATGTTTCCGCTGGCCCCTGTGAAGCTACACCAGTGGTACGTACTGGTAATGAGTCAAAACCACATCATTCACTGCCTGTTTCTAATGCAGTCGTCATCTGGGTGTTTGGAGTGACTGGGATGCTCTTAATGCTTCTCCTCAAGGTATCTGCTCAAAGTATTTATTTGGGTCCTGTCCTGAAGAATTTGCTCCTGGGATGGAGTTTCTGCTTCTGTTTTGCTGATGTTACACAGCATTTTTGGATGTTGAGCCTGGCAGGATCCTAGGCCCAAGGATTCCCAGTGGAAATGCCCAGACCTTCACTACAAGCAGAATTAGGTCCCCTAATGTGTGTGATTACATGAGATGTACTCTTCTGTTTTGGCAACCCTCTAAACCCACCTGAGAGGCTGTGTGAGGAGCGGTGCCCCCCGTCTCCGCTACCCACGACCCCTCTGCCTCCCGGCCGCAGCCCCGCGGGTCCAGGGCACATCGGCTTCAATCTCCACGGCGGTGCACTTGGGTGATGGCACCAGAGTGTGGACCAACGTGACCGAGGCATGTACTCAAGCCCTGCTGCCTGCTGTGGGACACGGATGTTTCTCTGTGTTTGAACAAGCCAGTATTTGTGCCTGGTTTGTTCTGCCATTGCTCAGAGATAAAGTCTGAAGGGGAACAAGTATGGACTGATGACAAGCAGCTACCCTGCAGCTCTCTATAATACGAGACATCACTTGGGTAATGTAAGAAAAGACAGTGCGCAAAGGAAATATTTAAGCTCCAAATGCCCAAAGCAAGTGTATAAATCAAAGCTCCCAGCTAAATCTGCAGCCAAGTTTTATGCAGATTTTGCACTTGTCCTGCTTTTAAACTGTCTGAATCAAATCACTGCAAGTCCCTGTGTGGACGTTTCTTAAACTCTGCTTACAGCAACCAATTTATGTCA
This sequence comes from Pelecanus crispus, assembly GCF_030463565.1. Taxonomy (NCBI): domain Eukaryota; kingdom Metazoa; phylum Chordata; class Aves; order Pelecaniformes; family Pelecanidae; genus Pelecanus; species Pelecanus crispus. The sequence continues at coordinate 16,877,109 of NC_134643.1, forward strand.
CAAAAAGTACATAAGCCAAATCAATTTAACTGCTTTTAAACTGTTCGGGTAGCTTCAAGCAGGGATTTTCACCAGTTATATTGTTTTAAACCTGATTTCAGGTGAACCTAGTCTGTTAGTGTCTGTGGGCAAGGACATCAGTTTAATTCATGACTGTCACAATTTTTACCACTCGCTATGGAAGTGAGAACGCCACCTGTTATTCTTTTAATTTTTTTTTCAGTCTCTTCAGCCAGTTTTTCTGCTTCTTCTTTCAGCTGCTTCACTTTTTCTAGCATTACTTTTGGAGGTCCTTGGGCTTTTAGCTTTTCTTGAAGAATGGTGTACTTTCTTTTAATGTCAGCAAACTCCTGTAACAAAAAGCCATTACTTAGTTTAAGAGCATCTCATAATTAATCTGGTGTACTAAAGGAGGTTTTTATACCTTTTTTGAATATCCTCTTTGAACCAAACTTTAAATCTCTCATTTTCTTCAATCTTAAAAAAAAAAACCCATGAATGTACATTGAACAATACTTTGCACAACCTGATAAAAAACAATTAAACCGTCAGTGGAGCCATGTAAAGTGTCAAGGGAGGGTGAGGATGTAAAGAAAATATGTTTTAAGATTTTTTAAGCTTATGCTGTTTTTACTTCTTTTGATAGGTCTTTTCTGTAAATTTCATTTTGCTATGAGGCTTAATTAAAATTTAACGAATCACCTGTAGCTTTTTTTTTTTTTTTACCTTTTTTGGCTGTAGTAATATTTACTGGCGAACTCCATTCCATGCCAATTTAGATTGGCCACAGTTTAGATTTCTACTAGGTTTCTTATAACCTGGAAGCTGGTCATGCTCCAAGCTTGCGCTGTGGGTGCCTGGTTCTCCTTGCAATTTTAGCAAATTTCTAGCTGCCTCAGTGCATTCTCAAAAATTGGAGCTACGGAAAAGCACCTGGCCAACCAAAAACTCCAAGTAACTCCCACAGCAATTTTCTCTGAAGGAGAATGGCATGGGATGAATGGCCAGGCTGCTTCCATCACTCACATATTTTAATATCTGGTTTTGTGATTTGTTCTGTTGTGTTTACTGGTGCCCATGGAGACTACGAGTCTTATACACAGTGCAAGGAAAAATGTCACCGAGTAGCCAGAGAAATGTGTATGTTTTCTTTCATTCAAGGAAACAGAAGTGTTACTTGCCAGAAGCCTTAAAATAAAAAAGAAATTATTCTTACCCTGTGGCATTTTACACTGCATGGCATAACAAAAACATTAACACAGTTCTGAGGAGAGCAGAGTAACACAATTACACTTCTAAATCAAAAATACTATCAAACATGGAGGGAATCTTTTCTCCCTTAATACATGGCAGAAAGGCTTACGTTATCAATATTCTGGGCTTGCTTGTGTGCTGCTTCTGCCCCTGCTCTTGCCTTTGTAGCTTGATTCTTGTTCATCAGCATTTTTGCCTGCAATGTGGCAATTTCATCTTCCATCTCAGACTGTTTTGCTGACAAGTCATTTAGTTCATCGTTTGTCTTGTTCACTTGGTTCTTAGCCTAAAACAGAGCAATTGAAGGCTGTGGTTTCTTATGCAATGTCCATCCAGCTTGCCGAGCGTGGTAGTGAGGGAGATTCATGTCAAATACTTAAAAAGAGGAGACCCTTAAACATTATGGAATTGGTGTCATATCTGCACCACATTCTGGTTTTATTTATTTAAGTTTACATTAAGGAAACTTTGAGATGAAGTATCTTTTTCTAAAATGTATGTATTAAATAAATTAAAAGATTTACAGTGAGATACCTGTGAGATTTGTGTTTTGATGCCTCGTATCTCTTCATTTAACTTCATGAAGGTGTTTTTGGAGTGTCCTTGGGACCTCACAACGTTTTTTAGTTTACTATTAATTTCATCCACAGGCAGAAGAGCTTTAGCTGCTTTGCTGAAATGGAAAAATAGAAGCGTGTGTAGTATCGTGGTGTGGAGAGCGAAGCAAGAACATGTTTCAAATGTACCCATGCCCACATGCAGGAATGTTCCCTGGTGTCCAACAACAACTGTTAAAATTGTGGTTCGTAAGTTGGCAAAGTAAAACCTCGGTAAGGGACCTTGTGTGGGAGCACGTGAGCCGCTGTATTAAAGGTGAGGCTGGATGCTGCCAGCTGCCTGGTGCTGCACTGCTAGTAAGGAGAGCTCGCTTTTGGGTGAACAGGTTTTCTCTCTACCCATTTTAAACCTCCCAGTGAACCAGCTGTAATGATCCATGAGGTCCACCGTGGACGTACATAGATGCCTTGGCCTCTTTGGCTCAGCAGGTGGAGGAGCCAAGAGCTGGCGGGGGCTGCCTTCATGGCTCGTCCTGCTGGAGAGGCCCCGTGGAAATTGCAAGCTGAAATCTGCTGTCATCTGAGCTTTCCCTCCAGTGTTACTAGGATACTGCCTGGGGTATGGAGCAGTCCTACCGTGCACAGTGCCTCCCCAGCTGGAGTTAGCACATCGGTACGCGAATACCCTACTCACTCGGCTCCTTGTGCCTCCACCAGCAGCGTCCGAGCTTCCTCCCTTTTTCTGTTTCTCTTACTCACATGCAGTTTGTACTTCTCACAGGGGTTCATAATGCTCCTGATTTTGCCAAGCATGCCTGTGAGCTCTCGTGGAGTCAGGGGAAGGTTTATTTGCAGAACATAATTTGCCACTTTCTCAATATCTTCTGGAGGCGCACTCTCATCTGCAACAGAAACGGAGCTGAGGGCATCCTGAAGTGACTCCTTCCTCCCAGTGAAATGTAAATGATCATTATGGCTGCCTACCCTTTGAGTTTTGTGGCAGAATAAAGCTGACAGGCACAGCAAGGGGGTATAAGAATTATCTCCAACTTTTTGTAATTTAATATTATGCTTCCAGGTACTGCTGTTAGTGTTGTCAGAACTGGCTAAAATGAGGCTTTGAACCCACTTTGAATGGGGTTATTAAAATTCTGATGTAGAACTGAGCCCATGGAAGGTTTTAAATCGGTGCACGGCGCAGCTAGATGTGTCAGAGCCCGTTTCTCCCTCGGCCCCCAGATCAAAGAGGTGCTGGAGAGACTGGGGTGTGAATGGAGATTTCCAAGCTGGCCGGTTCATGTAATCCCTTCCCTGGAGTCACCACAATATTGAGAAAGTGGTTCCTTCGCTGGTTAATGAGAAAGGCTAAGCTACAGAGGGAACTTGGGTCAGACTCGGATAGGATGGGAATTTACAGTAGAAAAACCATATTTTGACAACTGCCCTTACAAATGATCTCGTCCTAGTTCTTTGCTAAGAGGCACAGGCACACAGAGTTAGTCAATGCCTTGTGAAATCTCATCATCACTTCTGTTTTGTGCTCACTTCCCTTTATAGACAAGACCTTGGGTGATAAAGCAGTTGAAACATATTACATGTTTGTGCTAATGCTCCAAAGTAACTCACCAAGAATTAAATAGAAGACATTGACTGTGCAAACAGTAGTGCATTCCTGAGAGCTGTTTTCTGTAGAAATATATTCATCTAAGACTACCGTTCATGTCAATGTACAGTGCAGCAGATTTAATGTAACTGTATGCATCTCAGCTGTTGCAGTTCTTAAACTTCAACTTACAAAGCAAAAATTCATGAAAAAATGCTTTTATAATTGTTAGTAAATGCCGTATGTCTACTAAGAAACATTAAAGAAGAGCCAAAGGTGGAATTTTCAACTGCTATCAAATAAAAATCTGAGAATCTTAAGGACTTAAATGGAGTTTTTCTTCCATTTCAATAAAATAACTTAAATGTTCCTGAACAAAGGAAGTCCTCTGTCCTCTGCCCTCACCCCTATTTGGATGTAGAGGTATGAATGCCAAAGGACTGCCAACATGCAATCCTTAGAAACTTATGAGATCAGCTACATTCAAGAGATTAAAAAAATCCTACCACATTTGAACTCCTTTGATATGCATCTGGTAAAAAAACTTAGGGGCCGTTTCTTACAGCATTTTTCTGCAGTTGTGAGGGTGGAAAAAGCTTTAAGATGTGTATGGTTGTTTTGTTATTTTTTATGAGAGCTGTGACGTTCTACCAGAATCCTTTGATTCCTCAAGTTACAGCTTTACGGAGACGATGGAGCAGTATGTATCCTAATTCCCACGCTCCCTACAGAGAGCCTCTATTTATGGGCCTGGAAGAAGGGGGTGGAATAACAATTTGAGGATGCATTGGACATGCCTGGTCATTATATATTGTATGAAATTGTGTTAGTAGTCCTTTACTCGGACAAACCAGGAACTGAGGGAATTACTTGCATAGTTCAAATTAAGCAAATTAATAAAAGATGACAATGAGAACGTAACAGATCTGTTGGAAAAGTAATACAAAGTACTGTCCCGTGGGAGAAAGAAGCACTAGAATAAAGGGATTGGGAAAGATTGTGCAGATTAGGCGGTAGACAAGAAATTTGATGTACATACAGCTAGACCATTTTCTGGCCATCTATTATGCTATATTATATTGGAATATGTATTAAAAATGAGTCAAAAAGAACTTTGCATATTTACCTAACAAGAAGTCTTTCACTTTTTGGATTAACTCCTTCATGATCTCCTGGTCAACTTCAATGTCATTCTTAGCTGTCTCCAGCTGCCCATTAAATTGCGAGCCTTTCAACTTGCTGTCTTCTGCCATTTTTCTAATGCTTTCAACCTGGAAATATTATTAGAAATAGCAGTGCCATTTTCTTGAGGTTATCTATCATTGCTTGGCAAGTTGAGCTCTGACACAAAAACAATTTTGATCCAAGCCTCAGCTGGCATCACTTGATGTGGCTTTGAAAAGTAGTAGGAGACCCCTTTGGGGAACTCCAGAAGTTGGTACGTCATGGCCTTCATATGGCCTCAGAAAAAGCCTAAATAAAGCATTTTTTTTCTCTCCACAACCACTGCTAAACCGCAGTCCCTTCTGTTTCTAAAAGAAGGTGCTGACTGCTATTTTCTATTGCAGTACTGCAGCATGTCAGTGATCAGATTCAGTATGGAAAAGACACATAATTTCATTTGCGTTTTCACATTGGACTTGCTGTTAAAAATACACTTAAGAGGACACAAATAAGGAAGGTAGAGTTTAAGGCTTGTCTTTAAAAATTACATTTTGCCATTAAATTAGTATTCTTGATAATTTAAATGAGAGCTTTAGATTAATCATCAAATTCCAACAGTATTTTGCTTTGCTGGGGGGCTATGCTTTGCCTTAAGGAAATGCAGGGGTACTGCCTCTCTGCGGTCTGCGGAGGGAAGAGATTCGCTGTTTCCCCATGCAACAAGAAAAATGGTAATGTTTTTACTTCTGAAACATCTCAAAGTACTTCACTCATATTATCACAGAGCGGCCTGAGGCTTGCGAGCAAAAAGGCAATCTCCCAGCAGCCTGGTGCTCACCACCTTGGCAGATGCCTTTTGCTGCTGCCCCTCTGTGTCCCGGGGCCCAGCCATGTGCCCCATTGCTCATTTCTAAACCCATTTCTAAGCTGTGATGCAGAGTGTCCCATGCATTCTAGAAAGAGGAAATGGATGCCCAGGCACCCTGCAGGGACAGGACAAAGCCACAGCACAGTGACATTTCTGTCAGAAAATGTGTTTTGCCTATGACTGTAACAGGCATCATCTCCAATTGTTAATAAGAACAAAATGTCTTTACTGGTGTTTTGGGATTTGTCCGATTTGTTTCCGTGGCACATGTTGCATTGGCCACACTTTGCTTGAGTTATTTTTCACTGCTACTGTGCAGTACAGCTGACTACTTGATGCCCTTCTAAACATCACCGGGGGCAGAAAACCTTTGACTCAAAATTATTTGCAAAAATTATTTAATGGCAAACATAAGTCATATAAATAGAGCTTAACGCTATGCACAGCAGTAATCCCATTGCAATAAGCATGGGCCATACTCAGGCTACTGACAAATGGTGCCATTTGAATCTTTCTCAATAAAAATATAGACAATACTAGCCTGATGACACCAACTTCCATATGCGCAGGGCACCATGACCGGTGAGGTCTTGTCAGCTGTGAGGAAGAGGAACGCATAGCTAGAGCCACAGTCTCTTGGTGGGACTGGCACCTAATACTCCCAGTACTGAACCATGGTAGGTCTGTGGGGCTGGGACAGGGTCCATCACTATGTCACTGCTCTTCGTCCAAGGAGCAGGTGAGTTTTTGTAGATTTGTGACCTCCCAAATCTCATCCTCCATTCATTTCACTGAACAAATGTACGTTTGATATACAGCACCTGATTCTCAGGTTCCCGTAGCTGAATAGTCAAGTTATTTAGCAACACAGCAGTCTCCTCAGCTTTCCTGAAGGCATCAGTGGAGAGAGGAAGAGCTCCGCTGCAGTTTGGACCACCGCACTGCCTGAGCCCACAACTGTCCCGGCACAAAGCTCCCCCGCAGGCTGCTGTGACACAGGGCTGGTCTCCTGGCACACCACAGATCTGCAATAAGGAAGATGCTTATGTCAGGACTCCTCTGGGGGCCTGAGATACACTCCTAGGGGTGGGGAAGGTGTTTGACATCATGCGAACATTGAACATAGGATGGGATCTTCCCAAAGAGATGGTAGTCTGGTCTCTCCAAAGATGGGTGTTGCTGCCAGTTACAGATCCCCCACTCCTGACTTGAAGGATGCAATGGCAGCCCATGGCTCTGAGCATCCTTGTAGGAGCCATTTGTTGGGCTCCGTGTGTTGCACTAAGTCCCTTGCTTCACTCGTCTATGGCAAAAGGGCTGAAACTGTCCCCTGGCTATATGCAGCCCATGGGTGAATAGCTTGTTCTAAAGGATCCGGATCACCTCTCACACAACACGGTACCATGTCTAGCCCTCCATATAATTTGACACAGATGTTGAGACTAAAGGCCTAGATGGATGGTCTCTTCCAGATCTAGCAGGGCTGGCTGCAGGTGCTATCAGGTACTCACTGCTGCCCCACAGAAGGAGAGGAATCCCTTCCTCTCCCATGGGTGATGCAAAGGATACATGAGCACTCCCCATCCACTCCAGGGCAAAGTTGCTCTGCTTAGTTTAAGTTACTGATGGAGGAGGTTGGGGTTAATCTTTCTGAATTTACGCTGACGTCCTCTTGAGACTAGAGAGTGCTTAAACAGTTCCTTGTGCTGGGTCTGTCCTGGGAGCAATGGCTTCCAGAAGGGTGGTAGTAACCACAGCTGAGAAGTGTGGCTGTTTCTGACGTGACTGCATGTCTGTGCCAGGGGAGCATCATTTTCCAGATTTAAAAATGCATGTAAGCACCCTTTTAAAATAAAACCTACTAACAGCATCAAAAAAGGGATTTTTGTGTAGCTCCCATTCACAGTTCCAAAATTTTTGTGTAGCTCCAAAATTCACAGCGCCTACCTTTTCATTCAAGTTTTGGATGTTGGGGCTCTTGATCATCTTGAGCTGTTCCAGCACATTGCTTGCTTTGAAGACCTGATGGCTCAACACAGCGAGCACGTGGTTCCTGGTGTACTCTGAGTATCTTACAGTAGGGGTTGTCCCACTGGTTTTCTGTTCTGCCAGCAATGATACTTCAAAGTGTTTCCTAATGTTGCTGATGGCCTCTGTAGCAATAGAAATAGGGTTTAGTACCAACTGTATTTTGGTTGCATTTAATTTGTGTATTTACTTGAATTCTGGACAAACGGTGAGTGACAGGTGATTCAGTTTGTTGTCACTGGTGTTTGATTTGGGACAGCAGGGAGGGACAGGAGCTGTCATTTCCTCAGTCAAGCTTTTTAATCCTTTACTCAGCCAGTTGCCAAACAGGAATAGTTATTGATACTCATAAAACCTGCTAAAAAAGATGCAAATACAGTGGATCCCATGTCATTCTTCAGAATCCAAGGTGTATGAGAAGCCAACGGAAGATACAAAAGTATGAAGGCGATCCCATTAATGACACAAACTGCTACTAATCTGCATTCATCAGTAGCTCATGCAATGCTGCCATTGTTGATTTGATAGAGCTCCTGTGTCGTGGTTTAGCCCCAGCCAGCAACTAAGCACCAGGACATCCTGTCATTTATGCTGTTTTAAAGTTTAGGCAGGAAAACTGTTTCTGCCAGTTGTAAAACCTATGAAATGAAATTATCAGCTCTCTGACTGTGAGTCAAGAAAGCATTTGTCCTGTCTGTTCAGCATAGCACCCAAAAGTTAAATGACCTGCTGAACTGAGGCCAAAATTTAAATTACAAATGGGAATTTAGGAGTTTTCTTTGGCTCTGGAAAATCCAATTTCAGGGTTGATGCATTAAAAAAAAAAGCATTTCCATGATAAGTTTGTAGGCCAGGCAAAAAATATTTTTTCCAGCAAGAGTCTTTCTTTTTTGCTTAGTGTAAGCTTTCCCTTAAGCAGTCTCAAAAGGGTTGAAGAATATTACATTTTTTGCAGATTAATAGCCTAAAGAAAGGTCTCAGGCTTTTTTCAAAACACATAATTTAAAGCTGCCACTGTTGAGGCTTCCCAGATCTCCAGAGAACCCAAGGATGTCCCCATATCCCCAGGCAGAAGTATGTGCAATGAGCCTGAACCGATGTGTCGGCAGTGAAAAAGCACTAGAGGTCATTGATTAACATCCCTCTTTGTGCTGGTAACCACCTCAGTTACTAGTTGAAGTCAATGACAAGGCACTCATCAAGTCCCACATGCTTTGAATTGGGCTCTAAAGCCCTTGGCCTTGCTTTGATTGAAGCTAAACAATGTTTAGTTATTGTGTGGAACCAGGGCTATTTATTTTATCTTGTAACTGTTGGAAACAATGTACAGTTTAAAGTTAGCTCCTAATACAAAATACCTGGCAAGAGGCTGCTGTAACTCCATATCTAAGCCAGAGACTGTTTTCTGTGCAACAATTCCATTGCAGGAATATTTTACAGTGGTTCAGCTCTCCATTAAGTGGCCTAAATGGGTTTTGTGATGGAGCTGTAGAGCTTCCAAGTTCCTTTATGTTAAACAGAGCATCTTAGCACAGGCTTGATTTACAGCCTAGGAAGCTGTACTCACTGCATTACCATACCACAGTGGCTGCAAAGCCAGGGGCCAAGGCTGGAAAGCTGTAATTTAATGAGATCTCATAAACTGCAAACATTCTTTTAAGGACACTTGTGTCTTGTTTTTTTCCAGTGATTTTAATTCATCATTAGATATTGACATTTCCAGGTCAGCCAGCTGAATGTGTGCCTCTGAGGAACTCTCTGAGTCCCTAATTCTTGTTCACTTGATCCTCTGTAAAGACAGGTAGGTAGGAGCCCCTTCCCCACGTGTGTCTAGAGCACAAGTGCCAAATGTACCCCAGATGGGGTACATGGCCACGTTCTGCTCTACCCTACTTGCTTGGGCTGGCAAAAAAGAGAGAGGAAAAAGCAGACAGAACCATGCCTAGGATGCGCTGCTGGTCCTGAAATTAAGATGGGGTGAGGGAGCCAGGCTTTCTCTCAGATAGCAGAGAAGCTGGTTATCTTGAGGGAAATGCTATTTCTGTGCTGTTAGATGCTTGGTAGCAAGACCAATGAATATCTGTGGCCCTGACCAGAAATTCAGCTTAAATTCAAGGTCTTCCCCTCCCCACACCCCCGTGTGCTTTTTATAGGGCTGTTTATCTGCCTCCTGAGGCCAAAAGACGAAGCGGGTTTGGAACGTGACCAGACAGCACCATGGATGCTTCAGCTGTGCATCCACTGACCTCCCTGAGATTTATTGTTTCTTTGCCTTCCTGCCTTTCTCAGAGCCTGCACAAGACTCAGTTGAATTGGGAAGCGGAGCCTGGGTGAGCCGTGCTGACTGCTCGCGCGGGGACCTGAGCGGAAGAGCCGGCCCCGGGGGTGCTGCCAAGTACAGCAGGGCAGGGGAGCCCTGAATCTTAACTAATCCCTCTTTCCCCCTCTTTCTTTCCCTCGGCTTTGTATTCTGTTGACTTTTCCTTCCTTTTTTTTACCTTGTCTAGGCCAATCTTTTTCTCACCTGAACGAAACACAGAGGAACTGTAAATGGGAGTGCACTGCCTGCAGCTTGTGTCTTCTGTGGTGCGCACCTTATCTTCTGGGCGTCCATATCTTGGCAGCCATTCTCTTTGGAGACTACACTGCTGACAATCTCCTGCCACTCTGGATGATCTAGCATCTGTTCAAGATACCCGACTGATACGTCCCCGTCTTTCTCCAGAAGCCAGTCTGTGACATTGTCATTACTGCTATTAGCAGCTGATGGAGACTATACTTAGCTCAAGCACAGATGGTGTAATTCTTTCAAAAATGCCACGGAACTCAGTTCTGACTTCACATTTTTTGATGATGGAGAGCTAGTTCCTTGCCACATAAAGTCATGCATTTTCCCATGGGAGCACTAAGAAGTTGCACTATGACCCTCTGCTTTAATTAAACAAACAATTGCTGTACAACATTCTTTAAGTATTGCTAAGAGCAAGAGGAGTCAGAAGTGAGGAAAAAATCCTTTGCTGTTCTACTGTATCATCTGTGAGTCTATCCTGTGAAACTGGGTGGCTTTTAAATCTGGATGTAAACATTGGGATTTATGAGACTTCTGACTGACGTGCCCCTGGCACATGCATCTGAAATTTAGGATGCTAGAAATCATGGCATTTTAAGATAAAAGGGAGTTTGGAAAGTCAGTATAAAATGTTGTTAGTATTTACATTTTTGCGCTAAAATTTGGAAGCTAAAATCTAGGGATCTTTGAAATGTTGTATGGTTCAATGGTGAGAAAAACATTCTGAAATTTCACAGAAAATGTTCACCTATTTCAATTAATTGCTGGTTGCCTTACCTTTGAGGTTCAAGTAATGAAAACTTTGATGCAGATGTATTTTCTGTTGTAGAAGTTCATACACTAGGTCAGCTTCTTCCCCGATGTCTTCCATGTTCTTGTTAAGGTCAGGAAACTCATACAGCGTACTGTGAAGGGGATCCATTTGTGCAGCTTTCTGTCTGAAAGGGAAATAGCAGTTATGCAGATGTCAGACTGGACTGTTCTTAAACTAGAACTGAGATACAAAACATTTTAGACGACAAGAGAAAAAATTCTAAATGAGCAGAAGCATTTACTTGTAATGGCTTATTTAGAAAACCCTTAGGATGAACTGGAAAATTCCAGCATTTAAGTATATGCCTGTGGGGGACAGGTAATACATATAAGGATTATTTTGTTCACAGATCTATTGAAAACAGTGACTCAGTAGTCCAGCATCTGTGTGCTGATCAGAAGCGGGACATGTTGTGTAGGGATGGCTGGTGGAGCCCGGGAGAAGACTGCTTTCTCAGTCAAGGGATTTTTTCAGGAGCAGCCAAGCCCTTACCGAACGTAGCCCTGAAAATCCTTGATGCCTGAGAGGGCCTCCAGTGAAAGAACAGGATGTCTCAAAATTCTTTCAATTTCAGAAATGGCATCTTCAAAGGCTTTGAAGCGCATGTCACAGCTGGGCATTCGCCCTCCTTTATCTTCAAGATTTGCAGCAAACCTCATTAACCCCTGAACAGTCTGAGCGAGGGCGGTAATTTCCATGTCCCACTGATCAAAACAAAGATGACACTGATGGCAAGAGGGAAAGTCTTTCTCAAAGCCTCGGCCGCACTGGTCGCAGAACCGGCCGGTGACGCCAGCACGGCAGTTACACATGCCGGTGGCTTTGTCACACTTGGGCTGGCTGGTTCCCTCTGGGTTACACTCGCACGCTGCAAGAAAGGGACAGCAAGTTACATCCAGCTGTTCCTTCTCCGTGGGATTAACGCATGCAGAAGATACAATCGTGCATTTCAAGACAATAAAAGCAAACTGGTGTTTGAGTTAGAGCAAAGTGGACTGCCTGGCCAATGGCTCTTCTTCATCTCTAACTTCCATGGTCCCATCATAACCGTAGAAGGAATAATATAGATAAATAATATAAACACTTTCATCCACCTCATACACACAAACGTATGGAAGCCTGCTTCTCTAGATGTATGTCCCATCTCCCCTATGAATATAAAAGGCAAACACTTCTTTTGAGGCAGTTTCTAATCCAGTTGTCCCCACTTCGTAATACTTACAAATGCAATGCGTCTGGGGATTGCCAAAGTAATTTTCCTCACATTTATCACAACATCTTCCGGTGTAACCTAGTTTACATCGACACTGGCCTGTAAGCTGTAAAGACAGGATTAAATAGCTTCCTGCAGAGTCATATGGCTGCATATAGATTATTTACTGGGTTTCTTTTCTCCCTGTTGACTTATGTCACATGGCTGTACGGGGACTGCAGTGACACTGCTTACACATGGTCTTTGAACACCGTGGTTTATACAGTATTGGCCCACCTTTCCCATCTTCCTCCTGAAGGCTGTGCAAACAAAATGGACTTTGAGAGGTGGCTTTACTTTACTAATATGAAGGATTTTGTATGTTCCAGTCTACAGAAGGATTCTTTTCCTTCACAAAATAGATTAATTTCTTATTTTTGCTGGAGCAAACTACTTGTCTTAACATTTCAACTTTTAACTACATGATATAGTAACTGTAACTGAAAACCTCGAGGGTACATTATACACATTGCCCTAGAAAATTTATTTTGGAATTCAGCTATTAAATTAAACTGCAGGGAATTACAGCTCTGATAACTGGTACAGCTCAGAAAAGCAGTAGTAGTTCTTTGAGGTTAAGACCTACATTTGCTAGGAAAAATAAGAAATCCACTAAATAAACTGGAACAAACAGAAGGCATATTGAAAGGAAAATGTGAAAGCACATCAGTAAGAGCTTGGGATAAGCTCCTTGTGCTCTGAAGTCAGTAGCAAAATTGCTGTTGATTCCATGGGACCACAATTTCACCTCTCTATTTTGAAACGCTGTTTTATTTTTTTCTACATTCTAGCCCTAAAAAGTGCACCGAAATTAAAGATGAGAAAAGGTACTCTAGCAGTCTGACAGATGAGGCATGATTACTGTAATAGCCACAGCTGGTACTTCATGAAAATAAACACTTTAAAAAATACTCATAAGACTCTCGGGTCCAAGCCTGGACTTTCTTCTTCCCTATCTGTATACTTACGAGGCCGTTTTTTCCTATGTGACATTTTCTTACAAAGTATTTCTAAGATCCACTTGACAAAGAAACACACAGGCAAAGAGAAATTGCTTGCAAGCAGACCCACACTAGCAGAACAGCACATTTGATATAATGACTCAAAGTGTGATCGCACCAGCTGCAAACTTCCAAAGACTGCTTGTTTTCCGGGAGCACAACAGAAAACTCTTCGTTTATAAGAGTGTCCCCACCGTGCCATGCCAAACCGCCCCCACCCCAGTTCCTGGAAAGCAGAGTAATTTTCTTGCCTGGTTGCACTGGTCGCTTTGGGAGTTTTTTGGATCACAGTCACAGATCTGACATCCTTTTCCACTAGCCAGGTCCCAGTAGCCAGAGGCACACTGGTCGCATGTCGCGCCCACCACGTTGGGCAGGCAAGGGCAAGCTCCCGTGGCTGGGTCACACAGACAGGCTGCATCCCCCCCTGGGCACACGGCAGGGTGAACACCCACCGGATTGCACGTGCACCCTGGAAAAAGAAGGACAATTACTAGAGCAGAAGATAATATAGACAGCTGATGGACAATCAGAGCTGTATATAAAGCCTATGCTGTAAGTTTACTCCAGTAATCCTGAACGCATTTTTAATCTCATACAGTTTACCTATCTTTCTAGAATAGCTTATATATCACTTTGAGCAAACTTATTGGGAACGTTCAGTACTTTCAACACAGGCACAAAATATGAAGGCGTAGTGAATTTTAAATCGTATTAGAATGAAATGTTAAATATGCTGGGTAAGGAGAAGCTGATTTACAGTAGGCACTATCCAGCGTGGGAAACCCCAGTAAGCCAAGTAAGATAAGAAGCCTTCCTTGTGAGGAGCCAAAAGTTCTTGCTTAACCATTTCTAACAGACATCTTCCAAGAATGAACAAGGAATGGGCTTGAACTGTATTTTAGAGACTCCAAAGAGTTTCTTGAAAATACCTGTAATTTTCTGGCCCGTAGAAATTAGACCCTCAATCAGGCACATTTGTGAAAATAGCCTTTGAGAAACATTGGGAAGAAACTTATGCCTTGTTTTTTCTTACACTCCTGCCTTTCTGTTAAAAGTGCTGAGTTATTGACAGCATCCTCACGGAGTCTATTAAATTGCCTGAACAGTCTCATTCTAGCCACTTAATGAAGACAACTGGTAAGGCAGGGAGCTCAGCAAGGGATCATCTGGTTAACTGAGCATTGCTTAGTTGGCATCAGCCAGCAACACGGATAAACAATTATCTTTGATTCATTTACTTTTGATTCCTTCCTGAGTAGGCTGAATGCATATTTATTTTTCTAACAGAGAGTACTGATTTCATTTCACAAATGAGTATTTCCTAGGAGTGGTATTCAGTATGAGATTTAGTCAGACTTGGATGACAAAGAGTTTAATAGATGCCATATTAACAGTTATTTGTATCACTGGATAGAAATATGTTTGGTATTCTCATTTTTTGCTCCATTGATCTGCTTTAGTTATACTGTCCTTCCAAGGGCTAACCTCTCCCTATAGTCCAATTTCTTTAAAACATTTCTTGATAGCAATACTCAGTTGCAGTGCTGTTGCTTACTTACTTCGACAGTTTTGATCAAGGGCTGAGCCAAAATACCCTGGTTTGCAGAACTGGCAGTTTGCTCCATGGGTGTTGTGTAAACACTTGGTGCATTCCCCGGTGACCCTGTTACAGGACTCTGGGTCTGTCACATCGATGTTGTTATTGCAGGGACATGGCGCACAGTCAAGCCCAGGGCTGCCTGGGTTTTTGTAGAACCCACTAGGACACTCGTCACACCGATTGCCTGTTGGAGAGGAAGGTAAAAATATTTGCTGGCTGATGGGAATTCAAGCGAAACACGTAAATTCCAGTAACATTGTTAAAAGATTCAGACTGTCTGTTCAAACGCACATTTCCAATGGAAAATATCCACCTGTTTGAGACTGTTGCCCTTTAATCCTATGATCAGTTTAAATTACATTCCCACCCTGAAATCTGATGGAAACACACTCTCCTCATCCCAAGTTGTTTTTACCAAGGAAGTCCTTGCAGTAGGAGTAAATAGGTACCCCCTCATACAACACCTCCAAACATCTTTTTTCCAGTAAAGGATTGGCCATATTGCAGGATTTTCCCTGGGGCCTTCACCCTGACAACAGCCTGGGAAGGTGAGGGATGCCCTTTCCCAGAGCAACCCAGAGCCCGGCAGACCTGCTCACCTTTCCGTAACCCCGTGGAGGATCCCCAGGAGGTCAGCCGAGCTCTGGGACACTCTGTCCTTGCTTGCTGGCACTGCAATTACTTCCGCACGCCATCCCAATGTCCGCCCTGATTGGGGTGCTACCTCTCTGCATCTCGGAAACCTTTCCGGACAGGCTGCAGTTGCTGGGACCTCATCCACTGGCTCATCCTCAGCCAAGGACTCTGCTCCTTCATCGTGGTCCTCAGGACCAGAGCCTTTCACAGTCTCTGAGGAAGTGAGCCCAGTGCCACAGAGGTGATCAAGAGCCTTGCCAGGAAGAAGCAGGAGGAAGAAAATCCAGAACTGTGGATTGTGGTGGTTTGTGAGGACAGAAGTCCCCTGGCTGAGTACCAACAAGGATATCTGCACTTGAGACAGCTGAGAACAGAAACCTCATTTCTGAAGTGACCATTTGAATGGTGAAACAGTCACTAATGGGCATAATGTCAAAGCAAGACTCCTCTATATGAAGAAAGATTTTATCTGATTAGGAAATCTTATCAGCTCTTTTTGATGCCCTGTTCTTTCTGATTTGGGCTTCCAACACTTGTTTTTCAGAGGTAATTTCCAGAGAGTGACATTAGATTAATTAATGGCTTCACTGTATCCACATAGGTGAATCCTTTTTTCAAACACTAATTGCACAGTTCCCACTCTTCTGAGTCAGGACTTCCCCACCTAATTTCAGTAAATTTGAGTGTTAACTTTTCTTATCTATTTTATTACCATTACCTCACTTGTAATTTCTGAACAGAGGATAGGCGGAGGATGGTCATTTTTCTCTCTTACATTAATTTTAATAGAATCAAAACAAGTCCTTATTTTGCTTCGTACCTGAATATCCCTCAAGACAATTGCAGACTACTTGTGCAGACTGGGAGTCCTGGTAGCAGGAACGTGCAAAATACCTATTGCTTGTAGGTGCCCCTGGGCACATGCATGGGCGGCAGGGTTCTCCAGTCAGAGGGTTTCCATAATAGCCGTCCACGCACCTGTCAAAGCAGTCAACACAAAGCAGCAGGAATTGTCAAGTGCTCCTATCAGTCCCTGCAGGTGAATCAATTTATATGTATGTATAATTAATTTAACATTCCAGGTCATTGTAATGTTATCCCCATTAATTGGTACAGATATATCAAGCTTCAAAGGTGTTCTAAAATGGAAAATCAGAGCTGCATCCCCAAAATATGGAGCAAAAAGAAAAAGACATATGTTTTCTTTTCAAGGAATATTTCTAAAGACTTTCACCTACTCTGGAACAATTTTCATCTAAATGACAATATATACATATGTCATATCACACATGCTCTGCACAGACATCTAAAAGCTGACATGTAAAAATTCTGTATATTCATCTGTCACCACATATATTCATCCATTTCCATACACACACACAAAGAGTGCTTGGCATGACATTAGAAAGTCCTGGCACAGGCAAAAAAGCAATGATTCATTCAGAGCACTCAGAGAATATTGCCTATTTTAGATGCAGCATATGTATTGAAATCAGCCATGCTGTGTCTGACATGTTCTGCAAACGCGGGGTGATGGCTGTTTCAAGGCGGTGGTGGCTGTGCTGTCACCCTGACAGGCGGGGGGCTTTGGAGGCTCCCTGGGGGCTCAGCCACCTCTGCCACCCTGCCTGTCACTGCTGCCTCCACATCCCGGCTCCCCATGGCCCCGCAGCTGGGGCAACGCAGCGGCTTCTGAAGCATCCTCAGTCTTTGATCTGCTTTACTATGGCAAATGGGAACATGATTCTCTATAGCTATACAAGCCAGGCTAAAAGTCTTGGCTATTCAATTATCCTTGCCCTGGGGTCTGGAGCTCCTGCAGAGGCACAGGGCAAGAAGCATTCCAGCCTCCCATTTTTAATCTATTTGTCACCTACAAGCACAATAGCTAAAGGCTGTGTAGTCCAAAAACACTGCAAGAAAAGCTCAAAAGGTTTCACAGGGAAATCCTCTTAAGAGTGAACGACAAGGTACAATCCAGCCAAACTAAACTAAACAGCTAACTAATTTAATTCTGACGTCTGTGTTGAACTCTGATACTGCTGCCAATGTATAGAATAAAAAAGGGGAGCACTGTTTTGAATGGAGCAGAACACAATAGGAAAAGTCATTTGCTGGTCATATGGAAATAATACAAACCAGCAAACAGGGCATGTTTATTTAAGCTCCTCAGATATAATTGCAGGTATTAAAATGAGTATTCAGCATGAGGTTAGCCTCTTGGCAATTTAAAAGCTGGCAGGAGTCAGTGTATCTCAAATGCGGTGCTTTGCACATGTCTCCAAGCACATGGTGCCATGGTATCTGTTTCTCAGTTGCCTTCTTGCAGGGGGCCCACTGCAATGCTGCGTGCATGCCATGCCCACAGTCATCCCATGGGAATTATGTGCATTTGCCAAACAAGTAGGTACCTGCCATTCAGCAACTAGGCCAGTTTAATCCTGGGTTTAGGTATGTGTTTCCAGTTAAGGTCTTTGATGTATTCATGGGGATGTAGGTGGGCCCCCAGCTACACGTGTTTCAGACAGCACCAGTGTTTGGGTGAGCTTTGCAGCGCTGCCCATCGCCCTACCTTTCACAGTGGCTTCCAGCTGTAAACCCACGGCAGTTCAGGCACACTCCGGTCACTGGGTCGCAAAGTTCTGTGTAGCCATTACATGGGCAAGGACGGCAGTGGGGGAATCCAAAATACCCAGCCAGACATCGGCTGCAGCGCTGACCATCCACCTCCCGGCGGCAGGAGCACTGGCCCGTCACCTGGTCACACAGCGTGCTCAGTGAGCCTTGTGGGTGGCACTCGCATGCTGGAAAACGTGGAAAGCAAAGCTGCATCCTGAACGTACTCCCACCAACCTCGCTCATCGCTGACACTGCTTGAAGGCAGTGTGAGCAGTGGGGATGGAAAATTCGCTATTTGTGGCAACATTTTTTATATTGCTTCACACATAATCACGGATTCAAAGCTGTAAAAAGTTGGGGTATGCATGAAGAGCCAGATACTGGTATTGGTACTGGTGCTGGCTGCCAGGTACTCACCATAGCAGCCGTGGAAGCCGAAGCCATAGCTGCCTGCAGAGCAGGTGTCGCAGCAGCGTCCCACGACGTTGGCTTTGCACTGACACTGGCCCCCCAGTTTACTGCAGCTGGCATTCAGCGACCCTTGGGGATTGCACTTACACGCTGCCAAGGGGAAAGAAAATCAAAGCAGATTTGGTTATAAAGGAGTGTGACTGCTCTCATAAACTTGCAGGTGTCACACTTAAAAATAGGAAGGAAAGAGCTTGATTATTCTCATCAAGGGTGCACTAACCACTGATGGCCATGGCTTGGATTATTTGATGCTGTAGCATCGATGGTGATGGTGTATCAGGCACCAGCACAAGTCTTGGTGTTGGAGGAGCTGCCATGTTCAGGGCACTGCCTTCAGCACATATTTGGAATAGGACAGAAGAGGGCGTAGCAAAATGTAGATCCAAAATGGAGACATCCTGAAGTCTGAAGGGTTTGATATAAGCCTATGTCTGGTTGCAGCACTGGACATAACCTGCAAGCAGTACTTAGACAGCCTGCACCTGTGTATTGTTTGCTGCTTTCTGGACACCTTGGACTAACTTGTTAAGTGAAGCCGGTCTGCTAACTCACAGGGGATGTTTGTCCAGGATGCTCAGGTGCCAGCACTAGAAAGCCAAAGTGCCATGTTTCATTTGGAGAACACCATCACTGTGGGAACTGGGCCAGTGGGGAGCCCAAACTTAAATGAGGGGGGTCTGTGGCTGCATAGCCACGACCACATCACTTGATGTGTGAGTGAGGCATTAGGCCTTCTAAAAATAGCCCAAACCAAGCAGATGCTATCAGGACCATTGGAGGCAAGGCTCCCTGAAAGGAGCTGGCCACCAAAGTTGTCCAGAAAGGCCCCTTCTGTTACTGGAAGTGCAGAGAAGCTCCATTTCTCCGGGCCCAACACCAGGGAAGTCTCCTGAGCCACCAAGCCCAGCTGTCCTTTTTGTGGTGGTTCCAGGAGACTGCCCTGGGCTTCAAACCCCAGCTGCCACTGCCCTCTTGCTAGGACACCATCAAGGTTTTCTTCGTGAATCTCTTCCAGCATATCAGCTTGTGTGCCATCATGCCTGGAGTTCTAACAGGGCATCCAGCTGGCCTGCAGCATCCAGGGAGAGGACTTAAAAACTCCTCTGTCATTTTACAGCAGCCAGAAAAGCAGGGAAGTTACTGCTTTGGCCATCTGGTGAAGCTGCATCTGATTGAAATGCTCTTCGGAAAACACACAAGCACTGCCATGGTGCCTGTCACGCTGCTTCATGAAGCTCATCAGGTGTGATGGACTCTGAGAGCCATACCACCAAAAGGTGTTTGCAGCACACTCAGGGCTCAGCAGGACCATATGTACCACGTGCCGATTGGCTTCACTTACCTACACCACCATGGGCTGAGAGCTCTCCAGTCAACATATCCTACAAACTCAAGGGAAAACCAGTAACTGTCCAAAAGAGCTGCCTGTGCAGGTTGCTCCTTACCGACAGCGCCGTTGTGAATACGGGCTGACATGCTCACTATGAGCCGTGCGCACACTTCGGGCAGGACATGAGGTCCAACTTCTGATGCAATTTCAATACAGTGATACTTCTGGTACTCATCTAAATCCTTTTCACTGCATAAGTTCTCCATGGAGCCAATTCTGGGAATAAGTCCAAGCTTTGGTGTTAAGAGGGAAAAGAAAATATTTTTGCTTAGATATACTGAAACCCAGAATTTCCCACATTCTCTTACTGTGCTCCGCATTGCAAGGACAGGGGCCTGGAGCACCACGTTTCCAAATCTGCCGTTGTGCTATTCAGTCATCTAAATTCACATTTATTCTGAAGGTCTAGACATTCCCCAAGTTCTTCAGATAAAAGAAACTGTGTATAAAAAAGTCAGATTATAATAAGACCTCACATATATGCTCAGAACTGTTTTTGCTTCTAAGAGGTGCTGTGTTGATGACTCCAAAAGCAGTATGAGGCCCAAATGTTTACTTATATTACCAAAATAGAGAAAAAGCAGCTGAAGGTTCTATGTCCAAGTATGGCCAGCCCTTGTCAGGTCCAGTTCTACAGAAGTAATTAGAGGAAAGGACTTAAAAATATTTTTCTGAAGGGAAGGACCCAAAACTAACACCCAGTTCCTGACTTGATGGAAACTTGGGAAATGTCTGGACCCGATTCCCAGGAAAGTACAGAAGTAATTTTACTTTTCCAATGTCATCTTTAAATATATCCATGATTTTTTTAATTAGATTCAGACAAATTACAGAGATTTTTAAAAAACCTAAGAGATGAAGAACTGCATGAATTTCTATTCCTAACCACAGCATCTTGTCAGCATATGTGGAGTGTGCTTACAATAAATGAGCAATAGATAGAGGTACATACTCTGACTATTAACATATGCAACAACTATGACTTGATGAGCTATTACGGTACTGCTCCATGAAAATTAAAATGGACACAATTCTGTCTTTCTGTACAAAAGCATGCAAACACAGTGCCAACGGAAGTAAGCAGAAGCACACTTCCCTGGATTTCTATTAAAACACACTATAAATGATTTTAAAATATTTTGAGTAAGTGTAAAAAAAATCACACTGGTATAAGTACAGCCTCAAGGGAATTGTGACAGAACTACTCACTGAGTCAATCAAGATGAACGATTTCACCTTTGGGTCAGAGGCAGAGGGCTGAGAAAAATACACATCCACAGAATATTCTGTTCCCGGCTCCAGGCAGAGTGCAGTTTGCAGAAATGCAATCCTGTTTAGCAGAAATAAAGCACAGTTATAGCCAGGAGTCAGGACAAGGCAAGTTTACCGGATGCTGTGAGCGCTCCCTCCCCTCTGCGCCTGCTTCCTAACGCCTGGGGCCCGGAGCAAGCCCTGCTGCTGCAGGGAGCACACCCAGCCCCGCTGCCTGCAGGCTTTGGGAAAGCTGCATGACTTCTGCCTGGATGATTCGCCAAGCGCAATTTAACCTGGTGACATTAAGCTGAAAATGGCAGGTTTTACTACTTCAAGCAAAGGAGTTTGTGACTCACTCTTCATATTTGTCCTTCCCTGTCCCTGTTTGATCAAGACTTTGGTCACATCCTCTTGGCTCCTCTCTATTCTTTACATAGGTCCAAGCTGAAAAGCTGGTTTTGAAAACAGGCTAGGACAGTGACAATATTTCCTTTCTATACTGAAATAGCCACAGTTGGATCTTCGCCAAAGCAACGACTAACCCCAAGAGGATCTCGGGCGGCTCTCCCGGCTCAGGCAAACCTTTGCCAGGCTGAGAACTGGAGCATCAGACTCTTCCTTAGAGCCTACGTGGTATTGTGGTGTGATAGAAACAGGAAAGGCCACACAGCTGTTTCTAATATTCCCACTTTCCCACACGTTTATTGCTCTGCAGTGCTTCCGTAAAAGATTCGTACACAGAAAATCTATGGGTGAAAGGACAGGAATAGTCAGACCTCTTTGTAGCTGGGAGAGGCAATGCATATGGCTCCTGTGAAAGGCCCTTGTTTTTGCAGCGTTGACTTGACAAAATACCAGTGGGCTGGATGGCAACACTTGCTAGCCAGTCTTCCAAGGACTATAAACAAAGGACAAAAATTATGGTTATTTTTAATATCTGAAAAACCCACTTTCTCTTTGCCAGGGTTAACAAAAGCCATCTGAATGATTGCACACTGCAGTGACAAAACAGATTTTCTCTTTGTTCTTTACAGGACCAAAAACATAACGTTATTTGTGAAAAATGCATTGCATTTGCAATGGCTAATTGAAGAGCGGAGACGGAAATGGGACCTCAGCTGGTGCAAATGGAAACAGCTCTGTTAAAGTCATTGGAGTTGTTTCCTTTCTTCGCACAGCGTTGTCCTGGAGATATCCTTCATTATCTGCCTCCTCTCACATCTAATAAGGAATAACAAACATAAAAGACTTCATAACAAAAGTCTTTAAAATTCAACTGTTTAATCCTTGGAAGGAAAAAGCCACATCAAACCAGCCCACTGCAAAATTGTTCTCACATTTTAAGACACTGGGAGTTTTGTTTGCCTCAGAATGACAGTAAGAGAACACAATACAATAGACAGAAGAAGGATCTCGAGTGGTGGGATTGGTCCCATGGAGCTGCAAAGTGAAAGCGAAAGGCATGTACAAATACTGGTACCGATAAAACACTTGCCTCTGTTTTTGAAGACATGGGTGCGGACTTGGGTTTAACCAAATTTGGGTTAATAGATTTCCCCAGACATGTCTTCATCACTGAGAAATTTTGTCCAGGCAAAAAATAAGATTTGGGCTATTTTCCTACAATTTTCACACATCTCAGAGCCCAGCTGGAGCAACTGGGAAGCTGGATGTCTGCAAAAGCCGTGGATAAATATCTACTCAGATCACTCCTGCCTGTGCACATTTTCCTGCCCAGAAAATCCCAGCTGGATCCATACAGGATGCCCATCTAAAAGGATTTGCATTTTGCATGTGTCTGATATGTGAATGGAAGTCCAGTCCAAGCAAGGGTACCAAAAGAGGAACTCCAGAAGATGAAATCTTGGCTGATGCTTAGAAAAAACTTGTGATGCTGATTTTTCAGATATGAGCGGAAAGAGTTAAGGAGATTAGTGGAGACCATGTTGCTCTGTTGATCAGGATGAAAAGGCAAACAATTTTGAATCTAAATATAAAGAGTGGGACAAGTTGCTGTGTCCTGTTATTGACAAAACAGACCCTGCATCTATCACAACATCACAAGACGCACAAGACATCACAAGTACCTCGGGCTCATAACGAATCGTGATATCAAAGTCCATAGCAAAGGGAATGTTGTTGATGGCAAATCTCAGCCCAGCTCCGCTGGGAACACGGGCAAAGCCAGGTCCCGTCCATGTGACAGACCGGCTGGCGCTGGGCTGCCTGAAAACCACTGACACAGCCGAGTCCTGTCCAAACTGCACTGCACCCTGCAAAGACATACTGACATTTTCAACAACACACAGAGTCAAATTCCAAAAAAACCCAAACTCAGAAGAAGAAAGGAAGTATTTTTGCCATGTTATTTACTTATTTCAGCCATCAGCCAGCCTCATTTTCTGAACAAGCTTGCAATCAACACTCTAAGAACTCTGCCAAATGTAGGATGTTTAGGGTCACATATAGAGAAAAGGTTCCTCTAGCTTTGCAACAACAGCAACAAGAAGGACTAGAATATTCCATCCATCTCTGTATATTTGGCATCTCCAGGCATTCACATCGCAAACCTCAAACAGATTAAGCTTGATTTCATACATGGCTGGACTTTTCATTATAAACTGAATAAATAAATACAATGACAAAGCTGACAGCATTTAAATGCAGTAGGTACCATGTTAACATCTAGGTACACTTAAATGTTGGAAATGTCTTGCAAGCAAAACAAAAAAAAGGATTTTACCTTTCATGGGGGCTCTTCCCTTCTAAACAATTCATTGAACCTGAGCCTACAATGGCACTGGACATAGCAGAGCAAACCTGTTGATGTGAATTATAGAACGTCCAGCCCAACTGCATACCAAAAAAATTGATTTCATTTATGTCAGGATTGTAACATCTAAGACTGTGAATCCCACGTGCTCAGACCTTTCCCTGCCCTCTGCTGCAAAATAAAATTTTAGTATTTGGTGTAACCTTAAATAACTATTAAAGTACCAATTTACCTGTTCCAGTCCAGATTTTCTTACACTTCGTTTCTTGCTCCTGTTTAACACAATCTTTCCATTTTCAATCGTGAACTCATAGCCTTGCTTCTGGAAGTAGATGTCACACCTTGGAAGAGTGCTTGGTTTTACCTATGAAGTAAAAGTAATGAGAGAGGGGACAGCACTGTCTCAACAATGTTGAAGGGTAGATAAGCAGCTAAATGAAAATCCTCATTCTTAAGACAAGCTCTATTCTCTGCTGGGTGCAACTCTAACCTATGGCCCAGCAGCTGCTGGAAACCCTGTTCCCTCATTCTCTTACAATTAACTTGCACTTCCTCTTAAGCTATGCCCCAGACATCTGTTTTCCATTTAATTATTGGACTGTAGGATGATTACTGGTTGTGATTATAGCTACATATTTGCCGATGTGACCTGCAAATAAACATTTTTTTATTATTCCTTCTTTATAGCTTCTGGACAACACATTGGAGAAGAAACATTAGTAAAAACATAGGCAGCAGAAGGAATGCATTCTGGACTTGTACTCTGCATGGGGAACAACTACCCACATTTTGAGGGGGAAAAAAAAATTATTTTTTCTAAAAACATTACAGATGCATGCCAAATTCTTGAGGAAATTTGGTTACAGTCAGTGCCATTATATAAGGCAGCAGGAATGAGTCCAATGGAACAGAGAGGAATTCCATTCTTCCCCTGTTGGAGATTCCCAGAAATATCAAAGTTCATGATAGCTGTTGGTAACTCACACACTTTCCTCTAATTTAAATAATTAAATTAATTTCTCCAATTCATGCTAGACCAGCCTGCACTTGAGGAGCAGCAAGGACAGCTTTGCAGGTCACACCATGCTGTAGCGACTCTCCCTTGGTAACAGCCACAGTTACGGGACAGTCATGTCCATGAAGAACAAGGATGAACTGAGGACGGTCAAGGGACTTGCTTTGTATCTTCCTGCTAAAGAGCCGCTCTGGCTGCAACCCAAGTGAGGGCTCCTCTCATCAGCCTTGGCTCCTGTGCCACCACTGCATGGATCCCCTCTCAGTATGACACCTAAAAAGCCAACTACGTACCAAGGGTGCAGAGCCAGAAAGGGGCTTTGCATGCTCAGCTTCATAAATATAATAATCCAGGGGTAAAAAGAAGTAGCCTGGGGCTGGCTCATTACACTGGCGGCTCACGATGTTGGGAAGACACTTGCACTGACCGTCCTTCGGTGAGCACCTAGGGTAAGAGTTGGTAAAGGGAGGACGTCAGAGTGCGGCATGGCTGGGTCCTCGCAGCATGAGAGCAGCTCAGTTCCACCCTTGTTTCAGCTTTGCTTCTTTTCTTCCATTGTTTGATCGCCTCCCCTATTAAACTTCTTCCTACCACCCACCCCTTCCGTTTCCTCCTTCTGATGCTGGATTTATTCAATGTTCCTTTTCATCGCTTAGGAGACATGACATGCTCTGTCTTTCTCTGTCCATTCCATACCTGAAGCACAAATCCTTTTGTTTCCTGAGCATCCATTACTATCTATTCCTGCATCCATTTCTTGTATCTGTTCCTATATCTATTACTGTATCTATCACTATTAAGTATCTATCACCCATAATTTGAGAGGCAGGACATGAGATCAGAAGGACCTTTGATTTGATGTGATATGGTAATTTTCATATACTTATGCTCTTATTTAACAAATCAGATGATTACTAGCTTTGATTTACCTGCTCATGAGGAGCTGCTCTACAGCACTGGACTATGTGCTCCGATGTCTGAAATCTAACAGCAGTAGTGAAGACCCCTGACCAACAAAATCCTGAAGGAACCCAACTGAAACCAAGCTTGCTTCTGAAATTATATATTTTGAATAGGATCCCGTACAACAGGAAAAAATTAAAATATTTCTAGCTTTTAAAGTAGATCTACAAAGCTAAGTTAAAAATGTAACCTCTAACTTGCTTGTAATTTCTATTAATATTAGGGCCTCTGGCTCTCTGAAACCATCCAGTTTATATTTTATATTAAACAAATCTTGACTCAAGCTGACTCAAAGTTGGCTTCAAAGGAAAAAAAGTATATCCCCTTTAAAATCACAAGTAAATTTCCAAGATCCCAACACGACTTTACAATGTTTGTATGTGATGAAATTATGCCTACAGTCTATTTTCCCATTTGTACTGAGACTCTATTAACCTAATTAGAAAGTGTAGCCTAAGAATTTATAAAAATTAAAACCAAGAAAAAACTTGAAGAATGTTAACTTACAAGTTATTCTGGGATCCACCAATGTCACAGTCACACGGAGAACAGCCATACAAGCTGTTGCCAAGACCCCAGTATCCTACCTGGGATAAAAAGAAAGTTGAAGATTTTTTACAGCAAATATTTAAGTATGTAAAGCACAACAGAACTTATTCCCCTGGATGAACAATGCTCTGGAGCACTCCTGGGCTGCCTGCCTGTGCTTGGCCATGTGAGATTGCTTCTCTTACCAGATTGCATGGGTGCTCAGCCGTTGCAAGAATAGCCAGATATTTACCCATTTGTGCAAGCAAGTTGCTCTGGAAAGAGCAAAGATGGTCCGAGAACATGATTTTGCATTTCCTTTATTTTCTGTGAGTGCTCCTCCTAGTGCAATTTGATTGCACAAATGTTTGCAAGCAGTAAAAAAGAACCAGATGTGTCAATGCAAAATGGGAGCATAGAGCTGTAAAATTATTTTGAATTTTGACTAATTGTTTATTTTTCTGGCAATGAAAAGGTGGGAGATGGGAGGGTGGACTTCTAAAACCACATGCAGAAGTAATAACAAAAACTGAGTACATACGAGGCATTTTTCACAGCGTCGCCCTGTGGCAAACCGCTGGCAGAGGCACTCTCCGGTGGCAGGATCACAGATGGAGAAAGGCAAACTGCCGGAGGGATCGCAGTTGCAGGCTGCAGGGAGAGAAACGCATGGTTACCTCTGCGGGCCCCAGTGATGGCAGCAGGACTGGCGATTGCTTTAGATGTGGTATCAGCATGACAGGGAGTCTCTCCCCTCCAGACAGATGCTCTGCAGATGGACATGCCCTGGCATCCTGCAGCCGAGGACTGCTGGCAAGGAATGGACTGTTTCCCCAGTGCTCCCTCTCTGGGGGCAGCAGGGGCACTGGCAGAAGTCTGGTGCGGTGATTTGCCGCATGCTGTGTGCTGATCTGCACTGCACAGTCCTTGCATGTTGCTGAGTACCATGTGCTGGGCATAACATGCTCACAAAACCACAGTGTGCCTGGGTAGTGGTGGGATGTGTTTTCCAGCGAGCCTCGCTCAAAGGAACAGCTGGCTGGAAGCTCATGGCGAGGCAGCAGCTCCTGCCATCTCGACGCTGCACCGTGCAGTGCAGAGTCTGAGTATCCTAACAGCAATTCCTGGGATCCCCTCTGGGGTTTTCATTCACCCTTGTGCTGATTTTGATACTAAAATTATTTTCATGTGTTTTAATCTCCCTTTTCAATTAAATTGCATATTTAACAATGTTTCTATTAACAACAGCCTGATCCATTATAATATACTATGTATTCTACAAAGTGATTTTGCATCATAGGCTTGCCAATGTGATACCCGCCTACAAGAAGGGCCAGAAAGAGGATCCGGGGAACTACAGGCCTGTCAGCCTGATCTCAGTGCCGGGGAAAATTATGGAGCAGTTTGTCTTGAGTACGCTCAACATGCATGTGCAGGTCAAACAGGGGATCAAGCCCAGCGAGCATGGGTTCATGAAAAGCAGGTCCTGCTTGACCAACCTGATCTCCTTTTATGACCTGGTGACCCGCCTGGTGGATGAAGGAAAGGCTGTGGACGTCATCTACCTGGACTTCAGTAAAGCCTTTGACACCGTCTCCCATAGCATTCTCCTTGGGAAGCTGGCAGCTCATGGCTTGGACGGGCGTACTCGTCGCTGGGTAAAAAACTGGCTGGGTGGCTGGGCCCAGAGAGTTGTGGTGAATGGAGTTAAGTCCAGTTGGTGACCGGTCACAAGCGGTGTTCCCCAGGGCTCAGTTTTGGGGCCAGTCTTGTTTAATATCTTTATCAATGATCTGGACGAGTGGACCGAGTACACCCTCAGTAAGTTTGCAGACGACACCAAACTGGGTGGGAGTGTCGATCTGCTGGAGGGTAGGAAGGCCCTGCAGAGGGACCTGGACAGGCTGGATTGATGGGCCAAGGCCAACTGTATGAGGTTCAACAAGGCCAAGTGCTGGGTCCTGCACTTGGGTAACAACAACCCCATGCAACGCCACAGGCTTGGGGAAGAGTGGCTGGAAAGCTGCCTGGTGGAAAAGGACCTGGGGGTGTTGGTCGACAGCCGGCTGAACATGAGCCAGCAGTGTGCCCAGGTGGCCAAGAAGGCCAACAGCATCCTGGCTTGTATCAGGAATAGTGTGGCCAGCAGGAGCAGGGAGGTGATTGTGCCCCTGTGCTCGGCGCTGGTGAGGCCGCACCTGGAATACTGTGTCCAGTTTTGGGCCCCTCAATACAAGAAAGACTTTGAGGTGCTGGAGCATGTCCAGAGAAGGGCAATGAAGCTGGTGAAGGGTCTGGAGCACAGGCCTTATGAGGAGCGGCTGAGGGAACTGGGGTTGTTTAGCCTGGAGAAGAGGAGGCTGAAGGGAGACCTTATCACTTTCTACAACTCCCTGAAAGGAGGTTGTAGTGAGGTGGGTGTTGGTCTCTTCTCCCATGTAGTTAGCGATAGGACAAGAGGAAATGGCCTCAAGTTGCATCAGGGGAGGTTTAGATTGGATATTAGGAAAATTTTCTTCATGGAAAGAGTAGTCAAGCATTGGAACAGGCTGCCCAGAGAGGTGGTGGAGTCCCCATCCCTGGAAGTGTTTAAAAAACGGGTAGACGTGGCACTTTGGGACATGGTTTAGTGGGCATGGTGGTGTTGGGTTGATGGTTGGACTGATGATCTTGGAGATCCTTTCCAACCTTAATGATTCCTAGTTTTTACTTTCATTAAAAAATAATCCAGCCACCAAGCCAGGAAACACGAAATTATTACTCTACCCTTAATTGTTTTAGTGGTGGACTTGGCAGTGTTAGGTTAATGGTTGGACTGGATGATCTTAAAGGTCTTTTCCAATCTAAATGATTCTGTGATTCTATGATCTTTTCCCTCACAGATGCTGCACCAGGTACATTAAATTACATTGACATTAAATTATACCAGGCAGCTGGGTATTTTGTGAAGCAGGTAGTACCTGTGCATTAGTGTGTGCACCTGTGCATTCACATACCTCCGTCTCTTAAAAGTGCTTTGGAAAGAAGAACAGAAGATGTGGTTTACATACGCTGGCAGCCCAGAGGGTCACTGCCGCTCAACCCGTAGTAGTTCGCCCTGCACTTGTCACAGCGGACACCCTCCACGTTCTCCTTGCAAGGGCACTGGCCTGCAACCATTCCCAGAGCAGGATCTGTGCGGCTCTCACACATGCCATCGTGCAACGTACCTTCTGGGTCACAGTTGCAGGCTACAGACATGGTTAAGGAGACACATAAAAAAAGCACATTTAGATATAAGCACGAAAACACAATTACAGAGCTGCAAGTAGGCACAAATTCAGGATTCTTGTAAAGATTAGAGATGTTTATCCATGCTCTCTGTGTTGGATGCTTTACCAGTAATGTACAGCCGCTGTTAAGAAATATTATGAGAGTGTTTCCAAGATCTACTTTTTCTTGGAGGAGAGTTACAGTCTTCACTTTAGTAGAAATACACCCTTTGCTTTGGGTAGAAATAGGTGTTACTCATCCACTCCCTACCCTCTCCACAGTACCAGGGGAAGAGAGGGACCTATAACTATAAAGTGTAACTTTTGGGGATGCTCTCATGAAAGCTGTAGGGTTGCAGAGGGGTACCAAGTGTGAGCCAACTCCCCAGAGCTGGTCTGAGTTGGCCATAGCTGAATTATTTACTGGAAGCGACAGATTCAGCAGGGGACACTGCCTTTGTGACGCATCCCATTTTTTCCTAAGGCACCACCCATTTCTCACAACAGAGCAGACATCTGCCACACCACTTCCCTGGGTAATCTCCCCTTGGCTCCTTAAGGACTTGTCATGCCAACCAATTACTACAATTAAATTATACTCAGAGCATTTTTCCCATCCTATGTTAATACTGAATTTAGCTCATCTTTCAGAAGAAGGGCTTTCATGCCTGAAAGCTTGTTTTTCTTATATATGTCAGGTATCTAGCAAAAGTTATTGCTCCTCCCATCATTTTGCACCTCTCCTGTAATCCCTCACTATCACAGAAGCAACAGCACTATTACCATTCATATTTATATTGATGTTGTTCAAGAAAGATGATTGCCCTGACGGATTTTAAAGCTCCAATGAGTTGGAATATGCAGCCCTTTTCACAATGCTGGTTCAAGGATGTTGTCATGCAGCTACTTTATAAGGTAGTTTGGATGTTATAGCTTTGGCAACATTTTTACAACCCTATGAATATTTAAGCATGGAGATGCCATAGGGCTCAGAGCAAAGAGAACCAGAACCACCCCGTTTTGAGTTATTCTTACAGAAGCTAAAGAAGCAAAGCTTACGGAGGCATGCATGAGGGTCCGAGATGACTTTGAGTGGATCCCGGTAAAAGAAACGTTTACACTGGTCACAGTGTTGCCCCGTGGTGTTGTCCTGACAGTCCTCACAAACTCCACCGCTGACCCCACCACTGGCCTGGTACATGGCCATGTCAAAGTGGCATCTGCCAGAGTGGCCATTGCAGTTACACTCTGAAACCAAAACAAACAGTGGGATATTTTGCACCACAATTCCTATTATTGTGGTCTTGCCACCGTTGCTGTCTACCATTAACATGGGGTTACTTGTTAGTCATGTGATTTCAGTGCCCCAGCAAGATTATAGCTTCCCAGGCCTTGTGCTTTACAGCTGGGGGGA
This sequence comes from Pelecanus crispus, assembly GCF_030463565.1. NCBI lineage: Eukaryota > Metazoa > Chordata > Aves > Pelecaniformes > Pelecanidae > Pelecanus > Pelecanus crispus. Next base: position 16,908,136 of record NC_134643.1, read on the forward strand.
AATTGGAGACTTATGACAGAACTGGGCCCTTGGAAAAGTACCCATGCAGGTGAGTGTGCCCAATACACAGTGGGGAACACTGCTCCATTGAAGAAAGATCTAGCTGCATAATTGTTACAGATCCTCATATATTATTCTTGTATATCCTACATTACTCATTACTGTGGAAATAAATAATTTGGCCTTGTCTAAATTCTTCTTTCATTCACAAGAAAAACCCTATGTAAAGCAATGAATGATCTTTTTTGCGTTAGTTCCTTTTCCTCTCTTTACTGTTTTTTTCTCTGTATGAAAAATAAGAACATGAAACAGCTCTCCTTCTTGTAGGGCAACACAGCACCAATGGATACACAATCCATCTGTTTTTCTATATGAGGCATGGAAAAATCTCCCTCCCAGAAACCCAGCCATCCCATTATACATTGCGCCGGGATTGTGCTACACCCACCCCGCAGCTATTGAAAAGGAAAATAAAATGTTTGGGTTACGTTTGCAAGCATTATCTTGTGCCCCTTCAGCTGGCCTCCAGGGAGCATCATTGTAGAAATCTTTACATCTCTCACAGGACAAACCTTCAGTGTTATGGTGGCAGATACATCTCCCGTGGACCTGCAACATGGTGAGAACAGAGAGGAGGTGAGGTGACATGAGAGGAGAGGACAGGAGATATCTGCTTGAGGTATGCCAGCAAGATCAGGAAAATTCAAAGCTCTTTGGCTCCCTCAGCTGACGTAATTCTCAGTTATTTGAGTAAAAGGTCTGGAGAATACCTGCACACTTTAACCAAACAGTTTTAAGCCACTGATCAACATTTAGAAAAAAAATACTGCCAGAGACATCAAAGGAGACTTCAACTTCTTAAATTCTCTCTCTCCTCCCCTACATGTCTCCATATTGAGGTACGTATTTCCCAGGAGAAAAAACAACTTGTTCCCAGAAGGAAAGGATTCGCAATCATGTTCCTGAATCCATTTTTCATGGGTTAGCTTTGCATTGCCAGGTATTCTTTGTGCCAATGCCTCCTCTCCTGCCACAGAGCCCCAGAGTCCAGCTGGAGTGTGGAATGCACCCAACGAGTGGCCATTCAAGTCTGCACACACCACAGCCCACTTACTGCATTACATTTGCACCATTACAGCTCTGGTATTTGGCTGCTATTTTCAGCATGTCTTGTCCCAGTTGCTCTTGAAACACCATACTAATGCCGACAAAGAGACAGCTTCTGAGCAATCCAGCCCAGGGTTTTAAAGGAAGAAGCTGTACTGAAACATTTTACAACTTGGAGTTGCAGATGGTCAATCCAATGGTCATCAGAGAGCTTCCTTCCTCTCCCTCCCTCCATCTCTTCCTTCCCTCAAAATACCAGGTATGGACTGCCCTTGTTGGAGACAGCTTTAATGACGCACCATTCCAGACTGATGGAAAACATCTCCCCGCAGATTCTGGACAGGATCACACTGGCTGGCGTGGCCATTGCAAAAGCAGCTGCCCCGCACAACCATCTCATAGACAGCGTAGTAGTACTTCTCGAGGGGATCACTGTGCCTTCTTCCAAGCAGAGCATCCCCAAGGGTGTGGAGTTTAGTAAAATTGATCCTCAGGTTTGTCAGCGTAATGAGCTCTGGAAGGAAAGAAGAGGAATGAAGAGCCTGAGTTCACTTGAAGATGAACAGTATGAAATCTTCGGCTTGGATCGGTCATCCAAGAATTCCCCCATACTGAAGAAATAGTGAAAATGATGTGATATTGGCCAAGACCAGTAACCCATACAGTGCCAGGGCACGGACCCACTGCTGGCACACAGCGTTAGCACCCTCCTTGGTACGGCTCTGGCTGAGGCCAACCTGTATTTTCCCAGTCAATGTCTTCATGCGTTCATGTACAGCCCTGGGATTGCTCCCAAAAGGCAGTGTGGATTGGGCCACCTAATCCCAGAAGGAAAGATAGTTCAGCTGCATGCATAAACTCTGCAGAGCTGTGCCGTTTGCCCTCAGGCAACAAGATTGGCCCATTTTATTTATTAATACAGGTGTCTCCCTATGATCTTTTGGTACCTAATTTTCAACATCATTGACTTACGCCAGCTGAGCTTTTCACCCTTTCAGTGTACAAAACAAACAACACCAGGAAAATATCTCTGGTGAAAATCTGTACTGTTCATACCTTGGATATATGGCACATACGGATTTTCTATTTCAAAGCTGGGATCCAAAGCTTTTAAAACAACCTGCAAAACAAATTAATACAGCTCTATAGAGCACTGAAGCCATTCTTTTTGGATATGAAGTTTGTACCTGAGACCCATTAGTTACTAATGCCACTTTACTGATCCCATAAAAGAAGAAACACAAGGCTGTGGCCCTGATTCAGCAAGTGCTCTCACCCTTTCAACCTGGCCTTGGCTGAGCAAGGCAAAAAGACCTTTTAGTGGATTGACATGTCAGGAGGAAGGAAAAGCAGTGCCCTAGAGTGATGTAGAGATGGGACTAACACCTACCAAAGGCATCAAAGGACAGGCCCCTGCCTTTAGCAGTAGAGGCTGACGGAGAGTCAAGATCTCTTATGAGGGGAACTTCCACATGAATTTGGAAAGCAGGAAAGAGCAGTAGAAGGGTTTGTTCAAGCTGTTTTATGAGTTCATTTGGATATGAAACTGAGGGTTAAGTGCAGTGTTTGTCTTTCCCTCTTACTTCAGTAAAGTCAATGGCACTTCTTGTCTCAGAACCTCTCTAAGTGGATTGGATGGATACAGACAAGAGACCTTCAGCTCCAGAAAAATAGCCACGTATGATCTAAACTCATACACAGATACTTGGCAATACCTCGCCTTCAGTGGAGGGTTCGATGTCTGAATATCTTGAATCACAAATGATGTCTCCCACACTTTTTGCTGGACCAGAAGAGATGTTGGGAAAAGAAGCTGCACAGTCCTGTGCAAAATATCTAAATGCTTTCCAGGTCTGACCAAAGTCGGTGGAGCGCTCAACCAGCATTGCTGCAGGCCGAAATGTCTGCAAGAAATATTATTTCAAGAATTCCTTAACCAGGTGTTGATAAGATATTTCAGGGGTTGTTCTATTGACATTCTTGTTTGGGGGATGCCAACAGCTGCCAATTAAAATTCTGTGTTTGTGAGCTTGCAGGCTCCCTACAGGGCTACTGTGCTGGCTACATGATTCTCTGAAAAAGCTGGATTCCTCATCTGAACCCGCTCAGCAAAAGGGAAGGGCAACCTTCCACATAGATATAAGATTACTTTCTAAGTAAGGAAGTTTACCATAACAATGTAGGAATATTGTAGAAAAAAAATCTGTAACCATCTGGATCATAATGGATATGTGTGAGAAGACTGAACTAAACTTGAAAGAGCAACGTCAGTTCAGAAATGTCCTAAATTTTTAGGGCTTAATTTTGCAATTTAATTTTTTTTCAGCTTTAATTCTAAGATTTATAGAAAATAGGACCAGAAGGCACGTGAATAGGAAGCTATTCAGTCTATCCTCTTCCCCTAAGGCAGGATCAACTATAACTTAACCATACTTGACAGGTGTTTATCTAACCTGTTCTTACAAACCTCTAAAGATGGAGCTTTCACTGCTTCTCTAAGCAATTTATTCTTGTGGTTAAGTAATTAGTGTATAACATTACATAAAAGCTCTGGTAAAAGATGTACCTTAAAAGTCAGGATAAGATGGCTGAACTGGAATAAAGTTTCTAGGTCCAATCTAATGCTGACATGGTCAACGCCTGAAAAGAGAATGAAAATGAAGTGAAGAGCACAATGTGCACATTAGAGGGGTTGCTGAGACAGCTTTCCTGTGGAGAATTTAAAGATGCCTTTTCCAGTACAGCAGCTAGGCTCTTTAGGGCCTCCCCTGAGCACAAACCCGGCATGCAGCTGGGTCGCTCTCTTGGGGGCAATGCGATGCGCTGCCTTTCCAGCACCAGCACCGGCAATGCCACTTGTCACTGAGACTGCAGTAGATGGTTAAAGGTCCTGTTCAGACCAATCAGACAGTAAGTGATGGTAAGACTCTAGGTTTATGTCTTCCTGTACCCAGTAAGATTTTTTAAAAATCAATCCAAATACTTTGCTTATTTCGAAGAAAAAAATTGAAACCAAATAAAAATATGGGGTTTTCTTCATGCTAAACAGATCTGTTAAACCCTTCTACACTGCCAGACCTGAGATTTGTCATAAGCAGAGCTGTCGCACCAGGCATCTTCCAAAATTGCAATAAGTATGGAAAAAACCCCCACAATTCACACATTCTCTGTAGAGAGTTGCAGGAGCTCAGCTGATATCCCCGTTGTTCACATCTACATGCAGCATCCCAGGGCTCCTGCTGACCAGGCTGTGCGTGAGACCTCATCCCAGCAGAAAGACGGCAAGAACAAGAAAAGATCCTCTCACAGCTGGCCACAGCTTTACTGACATCGATGTCCAAAACTGATGACAGTTCCTTGCTAAACTCCATGAAAAAACAAGGCTTATGAATTTTAGTTGGATACCCAAAATAAAGGTAACATATTATCTTAATTTTTCTATGCCTTAATTTCGAACCAGTCAAATATTTTTTACATATTCACTATATGCCAGATAAAGTAGAGTAGATGCTATTCCTCCTATCATGCCTTCACAGAGAAGCTATAAGGACATACAAAGTGATATGAGTGAAGAACTACTACAGAGAAGCTTGCAACAAAATTAAAATGTGGCAATAAGGGTGTTGGTAGCCAGGTTTCATTTAATTATTTCCTGAAGTATTTGTGCTTTACACTGCAAGCACTATTTTTTTTTTAAATGGATATTTGTGTTTTACACACTCTGTCATTACACATCTGTAGGTAAATGTACCTTTTGGCACAAATGACATTTCCCTGAAAAGCAGACACTCTGTGAAAAATACATGGTCACTGTGCATAACACAGCACTGCCACAGGTCCTCTGGCCAGCTCTTTGAGATAGTGTGCTTAAAATTTGTCTGTAGAAAAATAGAATTTCTGAAATCCTATACTGTTACATACAAATAGGTTTAAATCACTCAGTATTACTGAATCAAAGAATGGATGCAGTTTTGTCTCAATTCTTCATGAAAGCAACCTGATGAATCCCAATTACCTAAAGAAATTTCACAGTAACATTTTGCAGTAATATTTTCTCAGAGAAACTTACCATTTTCTGACTGCCACCACTTTTTTTTCCTATCGGGCTCAAAAGTTGTGATAACATTTTCAACCATGTGACTGTTGTGCTGTGTATAGGGATTATATGGGTATCTGGAATCACAGAGGAAGCACTTCTGTTCAGCCTAGAAAACAAAACAAGCAGAATAAAAGATGAATTTGGTCTCTTCCCTAAAGATCTGGTGGATGTACATGTATTTATGCCATCACAGGACTGGAGCCTGTCATGTTGCTTTGGGTGGCTGTGCTTTTAATCACTCAGGCTTTCATATGTAAGGGACAAGCCCAAGAAAATCATCATAGGCACAGACCATGCATACAGTAAATGTTGGCCTCGGTTTGCCCCAGGTACCCTATAAACAATACACTTTTTCAGTTGTGGAAAAGGGATCTCAGTAAGACCAAAGAAATAAGTTTGTCAAGGTGTTGGTTCTGGGCTTAGCTGCCAGAGGGTTTGTTTTGCAAGAGTTTCTCGGGAGAATTTTTTTTTTTTAAAGTGAAGCTTTTATTCATGTCTCATAAAGGCTGTAGAATCAGAGACAGCAGTGAGGAGGCAGAGGGGATACAAGGGAGGACTGGATCTTTCAAGATCTGAAGAAACCTTGAAGAGGAACATTCACTAAATCATTTATACATTTTTTTTCCTCTCTCTTTTGCACATTTTCTAGCAGCTAGGAGACCCAGCCAGGAGAAGCACACAGGTGCTGTTGTATAAATGGAAGGCAAGGCTGGATCCAGGTACAATGTAAGTAGGTGGTATGGGCTGACACCACCACCTTGGCCACTGTCAGTGCCTTTTGTAGGCATAGAGAAACTGGAAAAGTCTAAAATGATGCAAAGGAGGAAAATCAGGATGCAAATAGGATGGAAGTGTCTTGTTTGAAAATGTAACAAGCAGAAGAGTAAGGTGGCAATGATTAGCCAATATCCCAATGCTGAATGAGAGCCTTTTGTCTGCAAAAGGGCTTTGAAAGCGAGGGCAAGGAGCTCCTATTTAAGGTGATAAGAGGGGGATTGGGTGGGAGAGGTAAGGAGAGGTGACAAGGCTAACATGCCAGGCTGGGAGATGACCCGTGCTGAGCCATGTGGACAAGCCCAAGCAGCATTCGATCACCGCCAGCAGTGCCATGGGATGCCCAAGGCGGGCAGGGGCGGCTATGCTATGCAGGCAGACTCTACAAGATTTGGGCAGAGCCTGTGCGCGAGGACTCAGGGATAAGCCAAAGTGGAAGGTGATGCCCAAGCTGTGTGCCTGGCTGGCAGGGATGCTGGCAGGACAACACAGCACCCCAGAGGGAGTTGAAGGAGGAGGCACAGATTTGGTGCCCTTGGCTGGGAGGCTGGCAGGGATGCTGCTGAAAACAAGAAGTGGAAGTCAGTGGCAGAAGCTGGGCTGGAAATGACCCAGAAGGAGACAGGTGGGGAGGCACCCCATCCAGCACACTCAGGATCTACGGAGAAGTATTAGGAATGGTTTGGACATCTTTGTATGATGAAATCTCCTGGGACTTATTCACATTTAAATAAACAAAGAGATACAGATTTACAGGTATGGTGTAATTCATGCGTTTTAAATGTTACAATAAATATATATTATATTCAGTCATTCTATACCACACTTGGCATATGTACGAAGGTACAATTTAGAAGACGAGATAGAAATATAAAAAAACCCTCTGTCATCTCATTTCACAAAGCTCTGGTAAGGAGAGCTCAGGTTATTGAAGCATTTGGCAGGACTGTGCACACCCACTCTCTGGTTTATACAGACACATACAATGTGACACTCAGTCAACTTAGGTTTAAGGTTGCTCCATAAAAATCTTTTTGTGCCCCAAAGGACAAGCACGTGCATGTCCACATAAGGCAAGTCTGGCAGATCCCATTTGCCTCTGAACTGTGCAGCTTTATACTCTCCTCAATACTGAGTCCTCTTTCTTTTCCTTTCAAAACATGTGCAATTAGTAAATCAAATCATAGGGCTAAAAACCACTTAACCTACATTTAGAAACAGTAAGACACATTAAAGACTGAAAATGATTTGCAGTGCTTCTTTTCAAACACAAAGCAATTGAACTGTAATTTTTTTTCATCGTTTCAGTAAGACATCCCAACCGAGTCCTGGCTCTTGGCAGCTTGCCACATTGACTAACACAAACTTTCACGAGTAAGGTTTGCTCTCCTCATGATGCCTGACACAGGTCATCAGGAGGGGAATTGGGGAAGGAAGCACTTGGCTTTGCAAGATGCGAAGCTTCCTGGCCTGCCTCCAGCAAAGCATTCAAGAATGTGCTGGTGAGAAAGAGAAACAAGTTGAGTGGGACTCTGATATGCCCTAGGTGACACACACATTTAAGGGGAGCTGGTACAGCAGATCACATTGCCAGAACACAAGCCCCTATCTCTCAAGCTCTGCAAAGCAGCAGAATTTGTAGCTCTCATCCTCTTCAGAGACAGTCACCAGAGGTCAAGATACATTGAAGCAGCATTAAATCACAGGGATTATTGCGGAACAGCTGTTCCTTTTCATGAGTGTATTTACCTAATTCAAAGGATAAGTACAGGCAAGTGAAAATATTAATTTTTTATTGCTTTTTGATCTCCTCTTAAAAAGAGAAAAAAAAGACAGTCATCCAGCTGAGGGCCAGAAAGACGATGCCTCTGAGATGGCTCTTTGTGCTTGTCTACCAAGCAGTGCCAAGACTCAGAGCACACCCAATGAGTTAGTACCCGAATTCACTTGCTCAAAAATGTGGGGAAAACCAGCAAAGGGTGAAGAGTGGCTCACAGGCTTTTTTGGAAGAGGGAAAGAGGTATTTACATTTTGCAGAAAACTGGAGTTGCAGTAAGTATCTTGGAGCAGTGCTTGGTGCCATCTCACTATGGCTGAGCTTTGTGTTGTAAATGTGTCACAGCATTTTGCCAGAAGGTCATAAACTGTAATTATTTTCAAACGCTTATAAATTAAGCTGTGTTTTATTAAGTTCCTCTTCAGCCTACAGCTGGTATTTAGTGAAAATATTTCTATTTGCAACAATTTATTAGCTATGTGGGGCCAAGTCCTCCAGGGCATGCAACAGGGGAATTCCCGTTTCTGCCTGCCCGTGGCTCCTGCACACCCACTGGTCCCCCACAGCCCCCATCACTGCAGCCAGGGAGCAAGAGGGATCCCTCTGATCGCCCACGCTTTGGATCTCCCCACCCACTCACCCGGTCAAAGACTGGACAACACCATTAGGTTTTCCCTCTGCTGGAGATGGCTTTCTGCTTTTATCAGCGTTGGGCTAATTTCAGATCAAAAGACATGAGAGGACATGGTGTGAATCGCTTAGTAGGCTGCCTCAGGTCTCAACACTGTATGGGACACGTCATCGAGCAAAGGCCCGTCGAGGCAGTGCCTACAGCCTGCAGGACCGCACTGCTCCTGCTAAGCACTCATACACATGCAAGCTGTGGTCCTCACCTCCGAGGTGTGAGTGGGAAAAGGACGTGCAGAGCAATCCCTGTGCTCATTTGCATCTCATGGATGTTTCTCCCTCTTGAGAAGCTATACATCACTGCAGAGGCTGTTTGCTGCCAAACTCTCCATATGTGCTGCAATAAGGCATAGCCTTCCACCAGGCTTATGTCATGCTGTCTGATGTTTGTTTCAGACAACTTCAGCAGAAACTTCCTAGTCTGGGCAACTTCTTTTTACAGGTGAGAATATTATTAGTAAGCAGAGATCATTTTATTAAAAAAGAAAGAGCAAACCAACCTCTAGGTAGCCTATAATGCAGTACTTCTGAGGGTTGTTCATTCCACAGGTTGACGAGGCCGTTAATTGCTTGCTGCGACCCAGGAGGAGGTCCCCAACGGCCGGGTGGCAGGACCCAGCATCACAGTCATCCTGTGCATGCTGGAGCCTTAGCAGCGCTGAGTGCGAAAGAAGATCAAAGGCAGATGAAATTGTTTTGTATACCCAGCAGTGTTCTCCAGAGAAAATCAGTTACAACCTAACATCAGCAGAAAACTAAATTATCCTTTGCCTGTACTCCTTTTGTCCTTAATAATATCATTTTGTAGAATCTTGAAGAGCTTTGGTAATGAAAACACCTGCTGCAAAATCATTATAAAAATGTAGCTAGCATAGTGAAAATCTATGCTAAAACTTAAATTCTCAGCACATTATTGCACAGTAAACATGCCAATCTGCTACAAGCGATAATTTATTATGCTTCCTACCCTGGCATACCCATATCCAGCACTCCTGCAGCAGAATCACAGGCATCTCAATTGACTCTGTGAGGAGAGCCAGATTTGGATTATTTTAGTCAAGCATTGGAACAGGCTGCCCAGAGAGGTGATGGAGTCACCATCCCTGGAAGTGTTCAAAAAATGGGTAGACGTGGCTCTTTGGGACATGGTTTAGTGAGCATGGTGGTGTTGGGTTGATGGCTGGAGTGATGATCTTAGAGATCCTTTCCAACCTTAATGATTCCTAGTTTTTACTTTCATTATAAATAATCCAGCCACCAAGCCAGGAAACATGAAATTGCTACTCTACCCTTAATTGTTTTAGTGGTGGACTTGGTAATGTTAGGTTAATGGTTGGACTGGATGATCTTAAAGGTCTTTTCCAACCTAAACGATTCTATGATTCTATGATTCTGCTGATTTCTGCTGATTTCCAAGTGATAAAGGTGGAACTGAGATGACCATTGATGTCAGAGGTCCCTCAGATTTTCTGATGATTCGCAATGAACCTCCTGGTCCGGTCCCAGAAGCCTCTGTTCAGACCCCATGGAAAGGTCATTAATAATTAAACAAAATAATTCTGAATTCTCTAAATAATTGCAGGATCTTTTGGTTTATTTTGCCTGAAACAACTTTAAATATTTTCCCCATTATGTTAAGACCTCCCTTACAGGGCTTGTCCTTTTAAACAAGTTCTGTCCTGAAACCCTGAACAGGAATGGGTACCTTGGAGGCTTTATCTGTTCAGCTTTACTTGGCTCAACTTGTTGTAAAAAGTGCAGTTAAAAAAAATACAATCGATACGTGAAGATCCCACAGAACACCAGAAGCTGTAATGCAATTACAGCAGTAAATATACAGTATTTTACAGCCAGGTTTCAGCCTATGGCTCAGGCTACACTTCAGATGATGAGTGAAGCTTGACTCTTCAGGTATAAAGCCAGGCATATGTTTGGTTAGGCTGTCCTTTAATTATCCAAGATCCATGATATTAGCTGTCAGTAGATAATGATTGCCCCCTTCAGGACCTGATTCAGACTCAATTGCAACAGTTACTCAGTTACTCAATTAGCTTTTCTTTGTATTTAAAGGTTTCATACCACTCATAGCTCCTAGGCAGAAGAGAGGGGAATAAGGACTCGCTGTCACGTGTATCTTAATAGCGTACATAAAAGATGCACTCCAACAAAATCTTGCAGAGATATGTAAATTACATGGTAATATTTCAAAATTGGCCTGAATAACTGTAAAATCTGTACTTACTGAGGTGCAACAGGATGGCCAGCCCCAGCTTCATGCCTCCCCGTGAAACTCAAACTGGTGCCGCTGCAAGAGAAGAACTGGTGGGTCACCCGGTGCCCTGCCTCACCAAGGCACCCCTTGCGCGTAGGCTTACTCAGAGCTAGCCTTTAGTAAAGTGACAGAGCCATAATAAAAATATAAAGGTTAAAAGGAAACCCTGGCTTTGATTTTGTTTTAGCAATAATTTCTCCTGACAATTTTCAGCACTTAAATTGGGATGAAAGCAGATGGGCACCTCACTAGTGCTTTCGGAGAAGACCATAAAAACATATTCACAACATAGTTTAAAGTAAAACCAAAATGCTATCAGGAAAAATACTGTAGTATTTGAATAGAAGCTGTTTAATCCTAACTAAATTCAGCAGGGCTGTTTGCAGAGATCTAACTCCTTCTCTGGAGGTTAATGTTTCTTGCATTGACTTACGACAAAGACCGAGGTTCTAGTGAAGATGCCACTGAGAAATGCCTGAAGTCAGGTGTTACGAATTTTGGCAGAGACAAGATTATAACCACATCTTTAAGCGCGGTGAGGAAAAACAGGTAATGTCAGTATCAATGCAAGACTTGTACAGGGGAACCTCAGCGTGAACCCAAGGGAAGTTCATTGTGGCATTTACTTCACACCTTTCCTCTTCCTACTCACCTGGAGGAAAATAAGACTTGCCAACACAAAACCTCTGTAGGAAAAACAGAAGGCAGCCATGGGTATAAAAGACAACACAGCACGCTGCCACCAAGTAGGGTTCCCAAACTGCAGCCTGCCCCCCATCTTTGCACCTTCCACCTCTTTCTCCATCTGTAGGCGCCAGCGCAGACAGCATGCCCTGATGCAGCTCCAGCTGCTGGGGCATCCCCACGTGAGCATGCCCAAAGTGCTGCTTCCCGCCTCTGTCCTTGTTCCTCACCTTCATACAGCCACCACTGTGCTGAATGAGCTAAGATGAAATAACCCCCCCCCAGAATAGGGGCAACAAAGCAAAGGCATTCAAAGTATTTCAGATGTTACAGGCTCCACGTAGGCTTGGTTCACGTGGCTCTACACAGCACATGACACAACAGCCATACCTACATGGCTATTTCAGCAACCACAGGTAGGGAAAGCTATCAAGGGCCACCAGCACTTCGTGCTGCTTCAGCTCCTCTCACCTGCCACGACCACAGAGAGCCTGGTGTGTGCGGGTGAGACGATGCTGGAGAGCATCTGCACAGCTGCGCCTGGCTCCCCGGCTACAGAGGGAGCTGGCAGCAGAGCCGGTGTCTGAGGCAAAACCAAGCAAACATTTCCCTGCTGAGTTGGACTTTATACTCTGTCAGAATGATGGACAGACTCAGAGATGGCTTTAACTGTGACAGCACTGCAGTAAAATATAGGTATCCACAGTAAGAGTAATCTTGGAAGTTAGACGTCCCAGTCGCTACCCTGTCTAACACCGTGACGTTCAATACCAGTGATACTCTTTAAACGTGACTCACTCTAACAGAGAAACAACAACCGGCAAAACCCCAACATTAGTTCCATGCTTAGCAGGAAAATTAAATACTGAAGAGGTCTTACCTGCGTTTCAGACAGCCAAGTGTTTCAGCTGGAAATGAGCACAGCCGACTGAGGGAAGCAAGTAAAGGCATACCTGTGCGCTTCAGCTGGAGAAGACAGCACGTCCCCCGAGGCACCGAGGCGTAGGTGAGAATGAGACCCAGCCTGCAACCTGCCAGAGGCTTGATTTGTGAACTCTTTCTGCTGGAGCTTCTGGCATCAGCAAATATGTGCAGTGAAAGAAAGTTGTGACAGGTTAAGTTCACAGCAGAAAAAGTTCATGCAGCTGAAAAGAGAAGGCTGGGATTCTTAAAGTGCTGGCAAACAACTTTTTAATTGTTGTTTAACTAAACAGCTGTTCAGCTGGTCCGGTTTGCAACCAAACATCCAAGTCTTTACAGCTACTTAACATCAGAAGTCTAGTGGCACTGGTTTATCTGAACATGGGCTAGGAAGGATGACTCCTCATGGTAGGTGTGCAGAAGGCCTGATTTGGGGTTTTGAGGTGACTGTAAACATGCCTACCTGAAAGCTGTGATTGCACCCGTGCAGACGTACGCAGCCAGCTTCAAATTAGCTCAAGCTCTGGACGACTGCTGTGAGCACTAGGGTTTTTTTCAACTTAAAGCTAAAGACAACATGGCAGCTGAAGTCACAGCTTTGCGTTTCAGCACAGCTTTGCCTGTAGCTGCCCACAGTGGCAAGCACAGGGCAGGGCGCTGTGCGGCATACGGCGCGGTCGTGGGAAAGGCAGTGATGGAGCAGCTCCGACATGGCGTTCGCCAGCTCATGCACAGAACTGGCCACTGTTTTATGGTGTCTTTGTTGAAACCTGTGGCACTTTGATTCCAATTTTAAGAATGGCAGGTGGTCTTGGGTACGCATTTTCAGTTGTGATATATTTGCTATCAGTTCTCCTCTGACTGCTTGTAAGGCTTAATTCATGATTGTAAAGTATCATCACATCCTCAAACAGAATGTTTTCTATATGTGCAAAATACTTTTTATAAACTATTCATCACTTTTCTTTTGGTAGTTCCTATTCTTTCATGAAAAAAAAGATACCTGTTCTTTAATCCTATTGCAATGCTCAGTACTGAGTGTCCTCTGCCATTAACATGATTGCTCACTCTAGTAGAAATAATTCATACACTTACGATGTTTGAAATTATTTTCCTCAAGTGCATGTGCAAATTACTTGTGGGAGACTTTTTTCAGGCTAATTCAATCTGCATTTGGTTTGTATTCATGCATGATTAATTATTGTACAGATGGTTTCTATTTAGTGGGTTTCAATATTAAGAAATAATAGACTAAATGATATATTAAGATATTTACTTTCTATGTGTAAGCAGTATGTCAAGTGCTCTCTGAAAGAGTGACATATAACTGAAGAAAGTGTTATTATTATGATGCTACTAAATTGCAGAATGGTTGATGTTTTATTAGCATATTTGGTAGGGAATTCAGATTCTGTTACAGAGAAGTTATGTGAGAAGTAAATATCAAGGAAGATTTATTTGCAGAATATAGCCGGTCCTGTGTTTTGATTTATGTAGGACCCCAAGCAAGACGGAGGTTTTAAACCGCTTGAGGCAGGGATTAAAACTTCTTTCTTGCTTCTTTAATCACTCCACTGGTAAAGGATCTGGATTTATAATGCATCACTCGTCCCGTGCTGGCTGGCGGGTGGATAGCATCGGTGCATGATTTTTCAAGTCATCACACGTCCTACGGTTGTCATTTCTTAGGCCCAAGGCATATCTGTAATACACACAAAGGACAGGAATTGCTAGCACTCTGGCATATATTCTGTCCGCAGACACCAACCAGTGAGGGAGAGGGCAGGAGTAGAGGCACCAGCCACATTTCAGAGCCCGGCCCCAGGACACCAGCTGATGGGCAGTTGGCACCAGCCCAAAGAGATACACATTTTCCTCCGATGGACATTCTGAACAAAAATGTCTCTTTGGCTATACAGACTTTTTTTCCCCTGGAATGAAAATGTGAAAAACATCAGAAAAAAATTTTTAAAAATTCCCGGTTTTCTTTAGAGTTTCAGTGAGAAAATTATTTGAGCCTGGGATTATTCGCACCATGTTGAAAGTACGTATTTAATCTAAACAAATCACCTGGGCTTCCTTTAGAGTCAATGGAGGAAGACAGGGATCCCTACAGCGTGCACCCTACCATGTTCTTTAGATACCTACCTTAAAGGGATACAGCTGGGGGAAGAAGAAGGAAGGGGAGGACATTTGGGGTGATGGCGTTTGTCTTCCCAAGTCACCGTTAGGTGTGATGGAGCCCTGCTTTCCTGGAGATGGCTGAACCCCTGCCTGCCCATGGGAAGTGGTGAATGAATTCCTTGTTTTGCTTTGTTTGCAGGCACAGCTTTTGCTTTACCTATTAAACTGTCTTCATGTCAACCCACGAGTTTTCTTATCTTTACTCTTCCGATTCTCTCCCCCATCCCATGGCGGGGAGTGAGCGAGCGGCTGTGTGGGGCTTAGCTGTCGGCTGGGGTTAAACCACGACAGTATCTTATGCTTAAAGTGTAATTTCTCAAAGGCAAAGACTGTGCATTTTTTGGCTTTCTACACATTGGGAGAATGTAGCACTGAATAATAAAACCAGGATGAAGTATAAGCTCACAATAAAATAAGAGAAGTATTTTGGCAGATCTGATCAGGAGAGAGCTAAGGACAGCAGAAGAATATGCTGCGGAGCTCAGGGGCAGGGGGAGAGGGAGGCCACCCCGTCCCCCAGCCTCTTCACCTCCGCGTCCCACCAGCTGGCTGCTCCTCCATATCTTGCACCCTGGATCAAACAGCTACTTTTAAAATTGTATTTAATAATTGTTTAAACAAGCTTTTCCACATTTCAAAAGGATGTAAAGTCTATTTATAATTTATGAGAAGCTTCTTAATTTTCTAACAGTCACAGCACTCCATGGTGCCCTTCACCTTTTGTGTGCAAGCCAGATATTTGAAGTCTTTATTTCTTTCACTACAAACAAGAAATCCAGTTTCAGCTTGAATATTATCTCCCTGGCAGGCACAGCATTTCTGATTGTCGTAATCACCACTAAAGAGAAAAAAGACAGAGAGGATGATGAACTGCATTGTTTTAAAATATCAGTGTGATTTTCAAACTGCTATTCAAGACATATATGTTCAAGATACAACGTTTTATGTTATTTCCAAGGTCCTGACACTTCCAAGCTGGCACTGGAACTGGCAGGATGAGAAGTCTGGCACATACCTTGCTGCGATCTCATGTTAGTTTATTCAGAATCGGTGAGTTCATGCAGTTACAACTGGACAAGGCTGTTTCTAGGAACCTTCTCACATCTATAAACAAAAGTGCTTGAAATCTTTCACTTTTCATTGCTTATTAGCCTATTAATCAGAAATAATGATCCTCCCTAAATTCACAAGAAAAATGGATTACTATGCATGAAAACACAGCAGAGGTGACCAATATGCAAAAAAAAAAAAAAAAGAAAAAAAAGAGTATGCTCAGGAAGAAACAACTGAAGACACATACGAGGAAAAGAAAGCAACAGAGCTTTTCCATCCTCCACAACATGTTGCAGCCTGGTCTGCAGGGCTGCCTCTGGACCCCTGCTTCTTCCCTCCCAACTGGACCTCCTGGATGAACCCCAAGCCTGCTTCACCCTTTACCGAGCCTGGGGGTGTCAATGAACCCTGTTACCAGGACCCACCTCTGGCCACCATCCAGATGCCATGGGACTACACCCATCGGTGACGCGCTGCATGGCATCAGAGACACAGCAGGATTGATGCCAGGGATGTGGACAAAGGCCGAAGCTGGAGCACCAGCAGTAGAGAACTGTCGGATCAGCAGAGCCATATGGTGAAGCTGAACTCCTAGGTGCTCTGGATGCCCTCCCAAAGGGGTCTGTTTCCCTACCACAGACCCTGTCAATAGTCTTTCCCCCCTTGTGGCAGTAACCATGGCTCCTCAGGGCTTGAGATATGGCCCTGCTTTTTGTTTTGTGCATTGTTAGGATACCTACAGTGAGCTTTTAGACATATTTCCCTAGTGATGATTTATTGTACCCGAAAAACAAACCACAAAACCCCATGGAACTGGCATCCCCCTGATGAAGTCCAGCCCAGGGAGCAGCAAATAAATCTCCTTTTGTGTGCCCCCCCCCCGCCTCCTCTTTTCGTGCACACAGCAGCGTGTCCACAGCTGTTTGGAGAACCTGTGTTGGCTCCGCTATGGATTTTGAGACACAAAGACCCAGACTGGAGAAGTGCTTCACCCTGGACTATTTGCTCCTACGGGCTGTTGTCACCCACAGCTGCCTGGGGCGTTCTGCTGTGTCCCCGCTGAACTTCCACAGGGGAACAAAGGGAAAGTATACCAAGGAAAGCAGATTTACCCTCCCAAGCACACTCTGGCTTCCTGGCTTTATTTGACCCCATTAAGCCCACACACAAATTTTCTCCATGATTATGAGGAGAAAACTGCATTTTGAGGCTTTAATGGAAGTGCTGTAGGCTATACATATAAACCCCACAACTGTAGGAATTAACCATGCACATTTTCTCTGACAAAACAGGGTCTCCACTAAAAAGGGAGAGTTGTATCAGACTTGCAGGACTTAAGAGAAGCTATATTTATATTGATGACTTTATCAGGAATAATCTAAAGTCTCTGCAAATAAGACAGCTGGAAATGATTCTTAAAAGCTAATATTTGCTTTGCATGTCTCACTATTTTAGCTACATGGAAAGGTTTCTCAGAGAACTGGTGCTTATTTCAAGCCATTCAAGGCAAGGTGCTTCACATTAGTCACAAAAAAATCGCTATTTTTAAAGACAGTTTGACTGAAGATGTTTTGGAAAGACATTTGTTCAATTACTTTCTTCAAGAAAACAAAAACTGTAAAGTACACACAACACAGAGGCCAGAGGGTATGGTCCTTCCAACTCTGCCAACAAATTGACTCAGAAAGCAGACTCAAGCAGCATGAAGAGCAGTTGTTGAATTAGATTTACCTATATGCTTTTAAGGAGCCAATCATACTTTGTTTTAAAATATCAAGCTATATTTTGGCAAACAAAGAAAAGACCAAAGAAAGCCCTTCATAAGCCAGGGATTAAAATTCTATTATAGCTTTAAAGTACAATTTGTACGAGAACACAGAGCTAGGATGACGGCAACAGTTTTCCACATGACAGCCACTACCCTGCAACATAAAATAATGAAGCTTCTCAGTGGAAAGCTTTTTCCACCACAGTATCTGTTAATAGGGCATAACAGTGCTCTTATCCTGCTAATGGTCTCTCTACTGTTGAAAGTGCTAAGAAAAGATTGTCCTATTTTTATTCACCCAAATTTGTGGCGATGTTCTGATTTAAATCCCTATTATTAGATTTTCCATACCTGTCAGCCTAAATTAACCTAAGTATTTTTCTCTAGGTTAAAGTAAATTCTTCTGCAAAGGTTAAATTGTTTAGAAATTATCCTGAGCTCAGAAAATCTCTCTGGCCCCTGAGGAACCTTTGTGGCCTACTGGCTTAGAAACATTTTGTTACCAATGCAGAAACCTTCCATACTGTAGTCTGTTCGGGAACTGAGGTGTATGTTTGGGGCTTTTGTGTGTGTGTGGGGCCGGGGGAATAAACAAAAATCAGAACCCAGGAGACCACAATTCAAAGAACAAACAAAGGGGAAACAGTCAATTCCACAAGCTCCCAAAAAACCCTAGGAAATTGAGACCATCAAGAGGAGAACCTGACAGACGGATGACATCTTCAGTTTGAAGAGAGAAAACAGTAGAGAGAAAAATGTGTCCACCGGAGGACAACAGCGGCAGTGGTGGCAGCAGCAAGAGCATGCACTGCAGAGCCACCAAAGCCCAATGGTTAGATTGCTCCCATGGGAGCCACTGGCTCTGGTCCTACTACTACTGAAGTAGTTGCATTTCAGCAGAAGGTGGCAGGAAGCAATCTTTCCCTTGCTGACCCTCTGTGTGGAGTGCATTTCAACAGCAATTGGTTTCCTTGCACGTTGCCCATCCATTCTCTCCAGATAGTTTGTGACCATTACCCTGAGCTCCCTGCAGCGGAGTTAGGGGAGTAGGTGTCCATGAACACCGAGCCAGATGGCACTTCAGCTCCTCCGCTGTATCTTGAAGGGTAAGCAGCCTGCAACAGAAAACAGGGTAGAAAAGGACCAGAGCTTTGGGGAAGCCAGGGTCAGTTTGAAGTTGGGGATTGGGAGGGTGGGAGAGAAAAGAGAAGCAGTAGATTCAGGTGCTCTGGCAGGCAAAAGATTTAATGTTTTGAGAAGGTCCACAGGTACTCATCGGGACATAGACTGGGCAAGGAAGATGTGGAGAGAGCTGGGCAGGGGGTTACCGAGAAGTTGTTGGAAGCTGTAGCTGGAAGTTGTGGCTTAGTCAGAGGGACATGAAAGAAGTGGCATGTGCTAGGAGTTGGGAAAATGTATTGTCATGCAGGAACAAAAGCTA
The DNA here is from genome assembly GCF_030463565.1 of Pelecanus crispus. Taxonomy (NCBI): domain Eukaryota; kingdom Metazoa; phylum Chordata; class Aves; order Pelecaniformes; family Pelecanidae; genus Pelecanus; species Pelecanus crispus. The sequence continues at coordinate 16,926,903 of NC_134643.1, forward strand.
AAAAAAAACCCCCAGGACTAACCACAGGCGTGGCTACAGGGTCTCCGTTCACGGCGTGGGCAGGTCTGTGCAGAAATACAATGTCTTTCAGAAGAGCTGGGATGCATTGGACTTACTGGGCATGTTGAGGTGCTCGTGTAAGAGTATCCTGACCCCTTCAGATTGCCTTGCAGAAGTGTCCTGCAAATTAACTGAAAATTAACTGAAATTGACAGATTACACGTAGACTAGATAAAGCTTAATTAACAGTTGTTATTTTTGCTAGGTTCAGCTCTCACCAATCATATTCAAATTGCCACAGAAAGCAACAGGCCTGGTAAAATAAAAACCACAACACCAAAACATGGAATTAATGTTCTTTATTATTAAAATCAAAACAATATTCTTATAAAGCAAAACCTTTCCAGCAATTTGCCAAGATTTTCTTACAACCTGTTTGGCCTGGCAGAACATCAAGGGAATAATTTTCAAGAAAACTCTAAAGAGGACAAACAATCAGATGTGCATACTTACCTACATAGATTTCACAGTAAGTCTGGGGAACCTTGTTCTGCTGATTAAGCGTCAGCTTACATGCATGCTACTAGTATATTTGTAGCACCACAAGGGTCACAACAACTTGAAAAGTTTTGATAAAATATTAGTAAGACGTCAAACTTGTTATTATTTACGAATATCCTACCTCTATCCTAATCTATTTATGATTATCCAGACCTCTCCCGAATCCTGAAAGACTTTACTGTCTTCCATGCAATTAACAAATAGCAATGCCTTTTCCTCTATCAGAGGCAAATCATTCACATCCCTCCACTATGCCAGCTAACACCATTCTCAACCAGGTAGCCCTGCAGAAGCCCAAAGCCTTCCTACCCTCCAGGTTTTTAAGACTAGTGATACTTTTCAAGACTAAGCTTTATGCTGGGACACAGCAAACTTGTAGCAAAGGAGTAAAAAATTATGATTATTTGTGAATACAACTTCAAAGAAACTGTGAGAAACCTATTTATTAATGGTCACGTATTTTTTTTCAGGAAAACTGTGTTCCAAAGAATGGAAAAGAGAACATTAAAATCAAAGAACTACTGAAGGTCACAATGCACACTAGTATGTCTTTTTCTCCTGATAGTTGCTGGCCTTGTGCTGAGTTTTAGACAATTCAAGAAGCCATTATGCGAAAGGGTTAGTGCTTTTATGTAACTTGATCAATTATCAAAATATTTGTTTTGTAATCATGATCTGATTACTAGAAATAGCCAAGTAGTGATAGATAAGGATTTATTACTAACCTGACATTTGTAATCTAGACAGGAATTCAGCTCAGTGACTGATGTTCCCTTCCTCCCCACACCCCCCCCATACAATCTATCAACAACATATAGCAAATCTCCGCTGAATGAAAGACACAACTTCGAATCAGTTATCTGTCTACACCAAACAATTTAAATTCTTGGGAAAAAGGAAAAAAAAAATCGAGATTACACCACCACATTTTTAACTGCAGCTTTCACAGTACTTTGAGCACAGTACTTATCCCAGCTCCCCTGTGAGTGAAGTATAAGCCTCATGAAGCAGCTGTATAAATTGCATTCTAAGTGTTAGCTAAGTCACGGAAATATTCAAAAGAAGAATTAGGATTACTTTATCTTAAAAAAGTGTCTGGAGCACAGGGCTTATGAGGAGCGGCTGAGGAAACTGGGGTTGTTTAGTCTGGAGGAGGCTGAGGGGAGACCTTATCGCTCTCTACAACTGCCTGAAAGGAGGTTGTAGTGAGGTGGGTGTTGGTCTCTTCTCCCAAGTAGTTAGCGATAGGACGAGAGGAAATGGGCTCAAGCTGCGCCAGGGGAGGTTTAGGTTGGAAATTAGGAAAAATTTCTTCACGGAAAGGGTAGTGAAGCATTGGAACAGGCTGCCCAGAGAGGTGGTGGAGTCACCATCCCTGGAAGTGTTCTAAAACGGGTGGATGTGGCACTTGGGGACATGGTTTAGTCTAGTCTGCCCTTGACTGGTTTAGAGTAGACTTGGTAGTATAGGTTAATGGTCGGACTGGATGATCTTAAGGGTCTTTTCCAACCTAAACGATTCTATGATTCTAAGACTTGTAATGGTAAATAAATTTTGGATTACGTATTAAAACACTGGTGATTCTGCAGAACAAAGTTGTCCTATTTACAGGATGAATTAACAGTAAACGGGATTGTCTCAGGTAGCCTAAGTAGCTTTAACGTATTTTTCCTTTCAGTGGACTGTTCTGCTTTTTGAGACCCTAGGAAAAGAAATTTTCATGAAGATCATTTAAAAAAGGATCTCTCCAAAGACCAGTAGTGGGACTGAGTGGAAAAACGATGCAGTAGAGACCAAGGCCTCCTCTCGTTGCCATCGTCTCTTTATTTACACCAGCCACAGATGCACCAAGAAAATGGAAGGCCGTAAATAAACACCACAATCGCCACTTAAGTCACTGCATCGCAGCTCGATCGCGACTGCTGCTCTCGGCGGGAGAGGGCCCCTCCCCTCCCCAGCTCACCGTCCGGAGGCACCGCCGCCTGCCGCCCTGTGACCGTACAAACCGCGCCTGAGCGCCAGCTGAAGCGGGGGCCGCAGAAGCGCCGCAATCCTGCCGCGGTCAGGCAGCCTCGCCGCCCGAGGGGCGCCCGGCCGGCAGGCACAGCCGCCCCCGAGGGAAAGCGGCGGGCAGCGGCGCACGGGGCCCCGCTCTGCGAGGGCCTGGGGCTCCGCCGGCCCCCCCCGAGCGGCACCGCGGGCCGGAGGCGGGCACCCGGCGGGGGCCGGGCCGGGCGGCGAGGGCGGCCCCCCCCCCCCGCTGCCGCGCCTCGCGGCTCCTGCGGGCGTGGTGCCTCCTGATTGGCCGCGGCGCTCTCCCGCCGTCGTCGCCGCTCTGTGGCGCGCGGCGGCCGCTCCGGCGCCCGCTCTCCCTCACGGCCGCCCCTCGCGGCCTGCCCGTCCCCATCCGCCCCCGCCCGGTCCCTCCAGCCCTCACCGCTCGGCCCCCAGCACTGATTTTCTTCCCCTCCACCCCCCTCTCCAGCCACTCCCACCCCCTCATCTCCATATTTGCTCTTCTGCACCTGTATTTCCTCCTCCTCCTCCTTCCTGAATGCCGCCTCGATCCCTCCACGCTCCGGTAAAGCGGCTGCTCTCTCCCCCCAACCCGTGCCTCGCCTCATCCCCTCCGCGCTGCTTCCCCCCACCCCCGCCTGACCCCCTCCCCGCCGTCCCCGGGCTCCCCGGCCCCCGTCCCTCCGGCTGCCCGGCCCGCTTCGCTCGCCCTTTCTCGCTGACGGTTTCAAAGCGCCTTTTCGGACGAAACCACCTGTGTAGGCGACTGCAGCAGCAGCAGCAAACGATGGGGGCTTGGGTTTGCTCTGGAAATGCTTCAGCCAGGTTTTTAATTTTGTGTCTCTTGCACGCGGTTTCCAGCACGTCAACACTGAAGTGTGTTGAAGCGCAGGTGGGGGATCTCTGCATGTTTACATTTGCTCCTCTTGTTTGGTCTACCATCTCCATTACTATCTTCGATATCAGTGTGTTTCATAGCCTAATATTCCTGGGAAATCTTTTTTTTCCCCCTGTACTGCTTCATTTGTGGTTTGCTAAACTGTACAGATACAAGATATCTTATGTGGTTTCCCCTCTTTGCACACATCAAGGGACTTCACAAATCACCACTGTTAAGCGCTGGGTTTTTTGGCAAGGCACTTGTATTTTTACATAGATGACTGCACCCAGGTCCCAGGGTGCTTTGGGATCTTGTTATAGACCGTAGTGAAACAAATGTGCATAAAGCAGCAGCTGAGGGGCAGCCCCTTGGCGCACCTGCACGGCTTGCAGTTGACAGCTGGATTTCTTCCCGCTCCCTAAGGTAATTTGGCAGATGCTTATGGGCTGCCACCACTGAGGTGTGATCAGGAGAGCAGAAAATGAACGCCCAGGGAGCTAAGGAAGGAAGCACAGTTTGAATTAGAATAGTCTGGTACTTGATGGATGCAGTATGATCACTGTTATGTCGCTTTAGCACGTACAAATATACAGTGTCAGTGTAATGCACAGTGTTACTGTTGTCTGAAAAACGGATTCATCGCCTGGTGTGCAATGGGTCAATAATCACACACTCAGGAGAGACATTGCTTATTTATTTGAGGTGTGAGCAAGCCTGGGTGCTCAGTGGTTCCCACAAATCAAGCACACTAAACAGGACTTTCTGTGCCTTATTTATACACAAAACTTCCAAAGTTAGTAATTGTTCAAGCCCATCCTCTTTACAATGATTGGTTAGCAATTGCCACCCCATCTGCTTTTGGTTAGCTATATTTTAATTAGCCTCCCTTGCTAAGTAAATCAGCATGCATGCTCCTTGGGGGGGGGGGGGGGGGGGGGGGGGGGGGGGCAAGTCCTTTTGGTCATAAATGGAGTCGGTGGTCTTGATTTCCCCTTGCCGCTTTTACCTTTCCCCCAGTTACCATGCTTCAGCAATCGTCCAGTTTTTCCGGCACCTTCTGCGGTAGGATGTTCCCTTTCATCAGTTTCTCAGTTCTCCTTCAAGGTCTAATTGCTCCGGGATGTCTTTGGTTAAAGGATACTGAATGTTTGTTTTTCCGATTAGGGATGATTAAGCGTCCTTCACTTGTCAGCTTATGAAGAACATCTTGACCTGATACAATGTTAGCTAAATTTCAGAGTTAGTCTTCAACAATTCCCCCCTTTGAGACTCATATAAATATATTTTATATTAGTCTCATTTTTTAAAAGTTACTAGAAGTTTCTATATATACAACAGCTAACAAGACTGCTACCAGTAGTATCAGCATTTTCTTAAACCATAATCTCAGATTAGGGAACCAGGAAGTCAGCCATTTCCATGTTTCTTCAAATCCAGGAGAGGTATTGTCCTTTTGTACCTCTTGTAATATTCTGGTTTGTTCCCAAAAAATTAGTATGTACCCAGCAACTTGTTCAGTTAACTATTTTCATAGATTTTTTTCAGTCACTCCCAAGTGAAGATTACGATTGCAAGAAACAGAGTCTTTCCCAGTTCCCTTTGGTTGCCTGACTCGGATAAACGATAAAAACCAACCACCATTTTCCTCTCACTGTCGGGTTTTAGAAAAGTAATGTACCTGTGTAAATACCATAGAAATAGTACTAATATTATCCCTACAAAATGATACAAGAAAACTTCTCCTTGTGTCCAATCTGAATGTAGAATTGATTCAATATTAGTCCAAGTATAATTCATCTATCTCTGCATATTTTTTAGGTTCAGAGGTTGAACTTGTTCAACTTTCCATTTCACTGGAGGGGTCACCTTTACTCAGGTCTAGTGAATCCAAGAATCAACTCCCTGAAGTTTCACAGCAGGGTTTGCTGTCACTTGTGCAAGATAAGGTCCCTTCCACTTTTCTGTCAGCGGCTCTTCTTTCCAGGTTTGTAGATATACCTGATCTCCTGCTTTAAATGAATGTACAGGTGAATCCAAAGGCACAGGTTGGACATACCTATGAAGGGAAGCAAGAACTCTTGCCAAAGACAAGACATAATCACTCAAAATCTGATTGCCCTTAAGATACATTTGGGTTTCTTCCCCTGTTAAATTTACACTGTAAGGTTTCCCATACAAAATTCCAAACAGACTAACTCCTTCCCTAACCCTAGGGGTTACTCTAATCCTTAATAATGCTAGAGGCAAAACCTCTATCCACTTCATCTGGGTTTCTTGACACAATTTTCCAATTTGCCTCTTTATTGTCTGATTCATCCTTTCCTCTTTTCCACTAGACTGTGGTCTCCATGGAGTATGTAAATCCCACCTAATTTGTAAAAGTCTTGACACTTCATGAACTATCTCTGCAATGAAATGAGGTCTCCTATCTGAAGGGAACCCTTCTGGTACCCCAAATCTTGATATAATTTCTTTTAACAAAATCTTTACCACCTCTCTCACTTTACAGGTGTGACATGGGAAAGCTTCAGGCCATCCTGAAAAAATATCAACAATTACAAACAAATATCTCTATCCATTGCAATTAGGTAATTCGGAAAAATCAATTTGCCAGTATTGCCCAGGCATAAAATCTCTCCTCACATCTCCGGGAGGGGTTCTCCTTTGGATCTTAGGATTATTTTTGACACAAATTTCACATTGCTGTGTAACACTTTTAGCAATCAGCAACACTTTTAGCAATCAGCATCACATTGATTCCTACAGTGTATCTCTCTTGCTTCAGTTAAAGCTTCAGTTCCCATGTGTGTGCTTTTATGGGTTTGTTCCATTAACTCCTTCATTATTTGCGGAGTTACACACATTGTCCAATTGGGGTTACCCACCATCCTTTGGCAGTCTTTATACATTTCAATAATTCAGCCAACTTATTTTCTTTCTCTGTATAATTAGGGGTGTTGATTTTGAAAGTTCTTTCTGGGACTAAGGCTGCTACAGCTGTTGATAAAGCAGTTCTTTTCACTGCCTCATCTGCTTTTCTATTTCCTCTATCAGTTTGTCCAGATCGATGTGCTTTGCACTGTATCACTGCTGTCTCCTTAGGTTTACTAACTGCCTCAAGTAATTTCATTATCTCTTTATTATATTTTATAGCATTGCCTTGTGAAGATAACAATCCTCTTTTTTTCCAAATTGCATGTGTAACTCCAAAAGCGTATTTTGAGTCAGTATAAACATTAGCCTGCTTTCCTTCTGATAATTCCAGAGCTCATGTTAAAGCAATTAATTCAGCTTTCTGAGCAGAAGTGTTTACTGGCAGTGGGTTTGCCTCTATTTCCTCTTCCAGAGTGACAACAGTGTATCCAGCCTTCTGTTCTCCCTTCACTACAAAGCTGCTTCCATCAGTAAACAGCTCCCAGTCGGGATTCTGTAAAGGAGTATCCTTCAGGTCTGAACAACTGGAGTATACTTGTTTGATACTTTGTAAACAATCGTGCCAATTCTTCTTCATACAAAGCTTTGGCCATTAATCTGAAATGCTGTATCCACAGGCGACACCATCCGGCCATTCCTAGAAATACTCAGAGTTCTCTGTGTGTGTGCGTGTGTGTGTGTGTGTGTGTGTGTTGGGGGGGGGGGGGGCGATTTGACAGATCGCCTCCTTTTTTCCAACTCCTAGTCCTCTTTCTCCTTGGGATACTTCAAATTCAAGATAATCACATTTTTCTGCATAATTTGTGCTTTCTTTTGTGACACCCTATGTCCCGCTAACCCCAGAAAGTTCAATAGGCTGCTAGTTTTCTCTTCACATGCTTCAACTGTGTCTGCTCCCAACAAGGTATCGTCTACATATGTACCAAAGTAGTGGTAGTCTTCTCACCTTGCCATTGCTCCAGTTCTTTTGCCAGTACATTACCAAAGATTGTGGGGCTGTTCTTGAATCCTTGGGGGAGCACTGTCCAGCACAACTGCATTTTGCATCCTGTTGCAGGGCTTTCCCATTCAAAGGCAAACAGCTTCTGACTTTGTTCTTCCAATGGAATGCAAAAGAAGGCATCCTTTAAGTCCAATACTGTAAAATAGACATTTGAATACCACTGGATGCACATCAGTCACTATTTGATTAATAGCTCTTAGATCTTGTACTAAACTGTATTCCTGTGAGTGTGGCTTTTTAACAGGCAAAATCGGGGTATTATATTCCAATTGACATTCTCGTAACAGGCCATGTTTTAGAAAGTTATTAATTATAGGCTCCAGTCCAACATGGGCCTCCATTTTTATGGGATATTGCTTTCATCTTACCAGCTTTGCTCCTGGTTTCAATTCCATTCTCACCAGTTCTGCCGATTTAGCTCTTCCAGGTTTCCTAGTTGCCCAGACAAAAGGAATTACTGCATTCATGATTTCAGAGAAGGCTTCAATTTGTTTCCCCTTATTTCCATGATCTTGTCTCTCTGAAAATTCCTGTAACATATATACTTGTGCCTCCCAGGCATTATTTTGTGGAATATGTACTCGAACTTTGTTGCGATCAAAGGTCATTTGTGCTCCCAATTTAATAAATCCCTTCCCATCAGAGGTAATGGACATTCTGGCATATACAAAAATTCATATGTAAGTATATTATTCCCAATTTCACACTTAAACGGTTGAAAGAAAGGTCTGACCTCTCATTTTTCTGTGGCACCAATCACTGACATAGAGAATTTGCTCATGGGCCCTTTACAACTATTTAGTACAGAATATGTTGCCCCTGTATCAAGTAGGAATTTAACCGTCTCATTCCCCAGCTTGACTGAAACCAGGGGTTCGGCTGGGGAATCTAATTTCTCAACCCCTGGTCCCCATCAATCTGAATCTTCCATGCCAATCATAAGTAAGTCTGCATCCAGAACGGGTACAGATGGGGGGATGCCCAATTAACTGGCTGTCTCTTTGGGCATTTGTTTTTCCAATGTCCCTTCTCCTTGCAAATTGCCCACTGATCTCTCCCCAAAGGGATTCTATTTCCTATATTTCTTCTTGATCCTCACCCCCTTTTGTGTCCTTGCCCTCTCGGGAAACCTCTTCCCTGAGGGTAAGTTTGTGCTTGAGCAAAGGCAGCTGCTAGAATTGCAGCATTTTGCTTTCTATCCTTCAATTTCTCTTTCTGCTTTTCCTTCCTTTTCAATTCTTCCCTCTTATTGTATACCTCATATCTCAGTTAACAGAAATTGCATATTGACGTTCCCGACATGCCATTTATCTTTTTCAGCTTTCTCCTTATGCCCGGTGCTGACTGCCCCACAAACAAAGTAGTAAAAGTCATTCTATTAGCCTCATCCTCAGGATCCAAATCTGTCTACTTCTGGGCCGTTTCACACAGTCTCTCATAAAACACAGAGGGGTCCTCATCTTTACCCTGCATCACCTGATATAGTTTTGCAAGGTTTTTAAGTCTAGGTACCCAATGCTTTATTCCATATAATATCAACTGCTGATAGTTTATTCATCAATCTGTATTTGGATCCCAGTCTGGCTCTTTTGCTGGCATCCGGACCATCCCTTGCTTTTAGTCTCTCATTCTCCTCCCAAGCTTTTTCCAGCACCATTCTCTTTTCCTCAGGCAGAAATAAAATGTTTAGCAACACGTGCGCATCTTTCCAATCCAGGCCATGATTTTCAGTTATGATTTTAAAGGACCAATACATTTTCTCTGGATTTTCCCAATATGACCCAGCAGACTCCTTCCAACTCATTAAATCTGAGGTTGAAAAAGGAACTTTCCCATATACAGGTTCTCCACCTGGCCCTACTGCCTGGTGCAGTGGAGCCTGAATCACGGAATTCTGCTGCGCTCGAGTTCTGCCCGCAACAGGGCTAAATTCTTCACTGCCCCTTCTCGTACCAACGATCCCTATCTGGGGAAACCAATAATTGTACATCCTCTTCTTCATCTTCCATTATCAAACATTTTTTTCCAGTACTACAAGCAGAACAACACTGAGGCAATTTCATTTTATCCTCCGTCATCATCAATGCATTGAATCAGATATGAACAGTTTACATTTCTTCCTTGTTTCATGATCATTTCTTAAAGTAAAGAACAAATCCACGTACGGGATTTCATCCCATTTATCCTGCCTTCTGCAAAACAACTTAAGTTGCAAAATCGTATTGTAATTCAAGGATCCCATTTCTGGCCATTTTTCCTCATCCTCCAATTTATACTTCAGCCACCATTGAGTACAATATTCTTTTAATTTCCTCTTTGTTAGAGGATCCCCACCAAACTTAGCCCAATGTTTCAGTATGCATCCTAACGGGGAGCAAGGCGAAACCTCTGCAGATTGTCCTGCCCCCATACTGTTATCCAAAAATACCAACCTCACTTTCGTGCACTCCAGTCATCATGGTCCAAACATGCACAAAGCTTACAAAATGCCTTTACCTATTGTCACCCCATGCAAGGTCCCTTTATCATGCATTGCACCTATGAGTTGCTCACGCACTCTGGACAGGGAGATTACTCACAGAGTCCTCCGAACAGTAGGTCGCTGCGTGCTTAGAGTCCGGAGAGCAGCTTCTACCCACCGGCAGCGGGCAAGCCTTCACAGTGGTCCCATCTGGGCTGCCAAAAACTGTTGTCCGAAAAACAGATTCGTCGCCTGGTGTGCAATGAGTCAATAATCACACACTCAGGAGAGACATTGCTTATTTATTTGAGGTGTGAGCAAGCCTGGGTGCTCAGTGGTTCCCACAAATCAAGCACACTAAACAGGACTTTCTGTGCCTTATTTATACACAAAACTTCCAAAGTGAGTAATTGTTCAAGCCCATCCTCTTTACAATGATTGGTTAGCAATTGCCACCCCATCTGCTTTTGGTTAGCTATATTTTAATTAGCCTCCCTTGCTAAGTAAATCAGCATGCATGCTTCTTGGGGGGGGGGGGGGGGGCAAGTCCTTTTGGTCATAAATTGAGTTGGTGGTCTCAATCTCCCCTGCCACTTTTACCTTTCCCCCAGTTACCATGCTTCAGCAATCGTCCAGTTTTTCCGGCACCTTCTGCGGTAGGATGTTCCTTTTCATCAGTTTCTCAGTTCTCCTTCAAGGTCTAATTGCTCCGGGATGTCTTTGGTTAAAGGATACTGAATGTTTGTTTTTCCGATTAGGGATGATTAAGCGTCCTTCACTTGTCAGCTTATGAAGAACATCTTGACCTGATACAACGTTAGCTAAGTTTCAGAGTTAGTCTTCAACACCATCACTACAGAATTTTCTCTATTTTTCTTAAATTCTGGAAAATGTTTACTGTGTTTTCCCTTATAAAATCCTGCGGAGACATCTGTAGTTAAAAATATGACTATAATGGTGCAAAGCTGCAAGCAGTTTTGTCCCGTGCCACTTCTCCTCTATAAGAGGCATCTCAATGCAGTGTTGAGCACTAATGCCAAAACTGTTTTTGTCTGTGAGCAGATTGGATTGCTTTAGTTCATAGCTTGTGAGAACATCTGTTGAGCATCTCTGATGCACAGCTAATAACCAGATCTATCAGTTGCTCTTTCCAGGCCTCAGCGCTGAGAGCATTTCAAGGGAAAATAGGGCTTAGCCAGCAAAATCCCTGGCTGCTGAATTACACCCTAAGACCATTGGCGTGTCAGTATAAGAGCTTTAAGTGCTATAGCTAAAGCTGTCTGCTGTTTCTGAGATGAGGGAACGAATGTACAGATAAACATATTTTCGGCCTGGTTATTTATCTGTCATAGTATCATTCTCCCACCCTCTTTTTCTGTCTGACTCTCTGATCCAGTTGTTATAGTTGCCAAAATGATCAAGCAGGCTGATCAGAGTTCAGTGAGAACATCAGCATGTTGCTGTACCTTTTCTGTCCTTGAAACCCACTGTCTGCCTATCCCTAAAAAGCAAAAAACACTCTTTGAATCTTTTCATATTACTTTCTCATTTTCAGGTTCTTTTCATTCTCAAATGCTGTAGATACCCAGCCAAACAGTTGTTTTATTCAAATTGTATATGCTTTGGCATGCTACTTGAGACTCTTTTGTCATGGATCTACTTTTTCCTCTAAACTGTTGAAAAGAGTAAATCTTTATTAATGCTGTGAAACTTATAACTTCCTGTGGTTTTGGGGTGTGGGGTTTATTTGTTTGCCTCATTATCAAAAAATACTGGAGTCTTCAGTCTCTCCTTTAAATGATTGGTGTAAGGTTTTGGGTTGTTTTTTTTTTTTTAAAACTTCTTTAAAATCTTACATGGAGCGCTTTTCCTTGAATCATTTTGATGTCACCTGAGATGTGAGTGCTTCCCAAAAGCTATGGGAGCGCTCCGCTGTTGGCTGTAGGAAGATGTCTAGGTTGGGTCAGCTACTTGTGAGCTGGTGGGCACGGCGGCGGCAGCATGGGGTGCCCCCATGATCATGGACTTTGTAAGTCTGTTTGGGTAGCAGCGCAGTTGTAAAGCCTACAAGGGACACCGGCATGGAGGAGAATGAATTGCTGCAGCTGTAAGGAAAAATCCGGAGATAAACTAACAATGCTGTTACTAAGGGGGTAAGGTTTGTGGTGGGAGGCAGTACCTTTTTACTAGCTCCACCAACACAAGGAAGAGAACAGAGATTTGGGGCATAAATGAGCCCTCTTAGTTTTTTCACTTCAGGTCTGAAGACTGGCTTGTGAGCTCAAAATCTGTCTTTTCCCTGCTGTTACAGCCCACTGCCGCAAATCCTTTTCGCTCAGAGTTAAGCCAAGAGGCGATACTGCCTCTTCTCAAGCATCGCCCGCTTCTATACCCGTAGCGTCTAGAACAGAATTACCGCTGCAAGCCCGGTTACCGTCCTTTCCCACTGTGAGGACACGCGAAATACATCACTTTAAACGACCGCTCGGTAACTCCCAGCTTCGCAAATTCTTCTGGGCGCCGATTTCCCCCTCCCCGGAGCGGCAGGGTCCCTCTGGGCGCCCCCCACCGTGGCGGCGGGGCGGCCCCCCGCGCTGAGGGAACCCGCCGCTCTCCAGGCCCCGGGGCCCTGCCAGGGGGCTCCGCGGAGACGCGGGGCTGCAGCCGGTGGGCGCACGGGCTCTGTAGCGGCCGACGGTTTCGGAGGGCTCGGCTCGGCGCCGCGGCGGGCCCCGGCTCTGCTCTCCAGCGAGGGGCCCCGGGGCTGGCAGCGAGGGGCCCCGCCGCGCCGCGCTCGCCTTAGGGCAGCCGCCGCCCCGCCGGACCGTACGGGCGCGGAGCAAGGCCCCGCTGCGCCCCTGCGGGCAACGGCGCCCCGCTCGCCCCGCCCCGCCGCGGCCCCGGGCGGCGCATGCCCGTGGGGCGGCGAGCATGCGCGTGGGCGGGGCGCCGCCGCTCGCGCTCCCGTCGGCCCGTGCCTCCCGCCGGGCGTCGGTGGCGGAGCCAGCCCGCCCCGGGCCGCCGCGCTGCCATGGTCAGCGGGGCCGGTGCCGAGCAGGGCGTTGCGGCTCCCCTCCCCGCTCCGGCCTCGCCCGCGGCGCTGGGTAACGGCGAGAGAAGCCAGAGGTAGGGGAGGGCGGCGGCGAGGCGGCCGGCGCGGCCTGGCCCGTCCCGTCCCGTCCCGTCCCGTCCCGTCCCGTCCCGCGGCTGCCCGCCTGCGGGCCTGCGCCCGACTCAGCGCGGCGGCGGCCGGGAGCGCCCGCACGGGCGTGTGGGCTCCGAGCTGACGGCCGCCTCCCGGGGCCTCCCTCGGCGCGGGCGGGCGGGCGGCGCCGGGGCCGGGCCCCCGGGAGGGGATCCGGGCGGGGGGCCGCTCCGCGGCGGTGGGGGCGGCTGCTTGTAACGCTTGGCGTCCGAGTTGGCCGAGCAGGCGACCGCTGCCCGAGCCCCTCAGGTGGGTCTGGGTTGCGGGCAGCTTCGAGCGGGCGCTGCGGTCTCGAGTGGCCGTTGCGTTGTGCTTTTTCCTTTTCTTAGCTTGTAATCATAATGTTTTTTTTAGTGGCTGTTGGATTCATGCTATGTTACTTTCGTAGCAACGCCTTCCAAATTTTGTGCTTGGTGTTTCCGAGGTACATACGTTGAGATGGGCAGGGGGAAGGTATCAGATGTCTGTCTCAGTTTGTAATGGAAAATGAGTCAGTATATGTGGGATTAAAGAATGAACACATTGGATACCTCTCGCTAGATTACACAAATCCACATGCTTACTGATGCAGGAGGGTTTAGAAAGTTTCTTGGTAAAGTGCTTTCACATTCTCTGGCTTTATCTTGTACCTCTTTACGGTGTGCTCCTACACACGCGATAGCAGAGGAGACGTGGGGAAAATAAGTTGCTTTCAGTGCTGTCTGCGTAGGATAGCAGGCAACCCCGTCCGGTGTTTCCTCTGTGCTAACAAATGTTACGGCTCCAGTCGTTGTGTCCAAGCAGCTGCTTTGCCACATCTGTGCTCCTAAGTTTTCCAACATTTTCTTATGCTACTGCGAGTGGAGTTGAGATAATTATTTAAAAGACAGTTATGTAGTGTACTAAGGACAGGACCTGGCTTCCCTGATTTTTTTTTTTTTTCTTTTTTTTGATGCTGTATAACTGAAATTCTGTCCCAGCACCCATCTTCTCAGCCCACATTAACTGTGGTTTCTTTGAATCCTCTGGAACACACGCAGTATCATTTTGTTGGTCTCTTCAGGCTGACTTGACTGATGCTCCCATGAAGTGCAGAGTCTGTATGTTCTCACTAAGGTCTGAAGCAAATTTGTGTAGTGAGGAAATTGCAGGCATGGATCGTGATTCTTCACGTGTGAACTTCCATTTCCAGTAAAGCCTATTCCTTTATTATTGCACAGTACGAAGCTTGCTCAGCACCAGGGAGGGGCAGAGCAGGGAATAGCTCTTGAGTAATTTCACTAGGACACGCTGGGGACTTGATGTGCTCTTGAAACGGGGGAGATGAGTTAACAGATTTTTCTACAAGACGATGATGAGGACAGTCTCGCACGTTGGCAGCGTAGGTTAGCTTGCCTGCCTTGGTGTCTTGAAATAGGGGATGATAATATGATGTGTTCTCAGAATACAGTAAATGCCTGATGGTTTTCATAGCTTCATAAATTCTGGGCAAAGTGCAGCATTTCCTCAGAGGGAAAACAGCAATGCCAACTTGTTAAAATGTGCAGCGTATTGGCCTGACGGGGTTGTGAGCGTATTTGCATGATTTGGAAACAGTTTAAGACAGTATTTCCTGGGCAGGCTGCTTCTCTCCCTAGCCTGCTGCTTAATGTATCAACAACTCCAAGCAGAGCAGAGATCATGTCATGGACAAAAAGGATTCTGAAGGATGGAGCTAGGATTTGATATATAATTTGCTTTGGGGGGCATTTTTATAGAGGAAAAAATGCTAATTTTATTATGACCATAAAATTCTACAGCTGTAAAAATGTGAAATGCACTTTTCTTTTTTTTTCCTTTAGAATATAGTATGTGCCCACATTGGCTGAATATAGGAGCCCAGAGCAGTTTGACATCCTCCTGAGTTTATGCAGCCTATTAGATATTCCCTGCTAAGTCAGTGACTTCCATGTATTGTCAGGTCTGTTTAGCAAGCTTACTTCAGGACTGAATTTGGGTTTTTAATTTAAAATTCAATATATCCAATACCTATAAGAATTTAATCGAGGAAGAGATTAGTCTCAGTAATCAAATGGGGAATGTGCTGGATGTGGCTGGAGTGTAAGCAGCAGTGTCCAGGCCAATTTTAACAGTTTTCATGAAGCAAGAGTGACTATCTAGTTGCCTAGCATGTGTTTCTTGAAAATATATTTCTTAGATTTTAATTGCATTATTGTTGCTTTATAATTATAGCCAGTCGGTTTGAGCAATATTGCTTGTGTCTTTTAATCACAACAATTTATTCTCAAATCAGAGGGAATATATGAAGGAGGAAGAGGAGGATTGTGCTGAAGATGAGGCGACTGAATCGGAAGAAGACCTTGAATTTGATGAAAGAATTGGATGCCTTTCCAAAGGTTCCTGAAAGCTATGTGGAGGCTTCAGTGAGCGGAGGCACAGGTAGGCCTTATTGAGACGCTGACATGATTCATGTTGGCTGTTAGCTCAGACTAGCATGCTCTGCCAATAGAAGCTTCAATAGGAGGAAGAGAGGCATCTGTGTTCATTTGAAACTAGCAAAAATTGATTTCTTGATTTCTTTTGTGGACTGACAGAGCTCATCTCCTTCAAGTAAAGACATAGTGTCTTATCCAAATAGATGCATTCATCACTCCTCTCAAGGGAGATTTTTGTGTAAAACTGGTGAGACTCAAACCAATGTAAAGGTTCACTGTAAAAACTTCTAACCAATTACAGCTGGAAGTGTGCTGTGCCAAGGCTGTAATAAAACTTTCTCATTTGTTGTCTCACTAAGCCATTTTCTCTGTGTCAGGTTTCTGGGTGAGACTGTGTCAGCATGAGCCGAAATGCAGGTTGGATTCAGCTCTGTGCTTTCATAAAAGAGGAAAAACATTCTCCAGCGGTGTCTAAGAGATGGTTAAGTTAGCACCAGGATGAAGAGCAGCTTTCTAAAGCTTTTTTGTCTTGAAGGTGTAGTTGATTTAAGAATAAGGAAAGCCCTTTGAAGAACTAAACACTTTATTCCAGGGCATGTGCTTGTACTGTCCTTGTTAGTCACTTGAGCTTCTCTCAAAAGCTGTAGCTGTAAGAATTACCTTTTCTATATGTATCTGAGCAGAAAATTGTGCCTGTAAGTTGGGTTGGGTTAGAGGTAGCCTGATCTGGAAATAGTGACTTCATCTTTTGGACTATGGGAATTGTTTGCAGTTAGATAGGAAACTGCTAGCAGTGAGTTTGAAATGGAGGACAAAATCTCTTTCATGTACGATTATGTCTGAAACTCAGTTGAATAAAAAGTACAAGAAGCAATTGCAATCTACAGATAAGCCTTTGAAGTCATTACGCCGCTGTGTAGAAGTAAGTATCGCAAGGATCTGAATTACTTTGCTATGTTTCCTGAATTGCAATGTTAATAATTAAAGGATTATTGTATATATATCATCTCGAAGAGCTGATTAAATAACTCTTTGTTAACGTTAGTCCCAGTTCCTGAGAAAGCAAGCGAGTTAGTTTTACGTTGTAATTCTTAGAAAAACAATAAATGCTTAAAAATTCCCTTTTTGTAGTATAGCACCATCCTTCATGAGAACTTCACTTTGGTGAAGGGTACCTTAAGGATTTCTCAACACCAGAAGTTACTTTAGCGTTCTTTGTTTTATCCCAGTAACCTTATAAATGACAATATAGGATTGTCTTATTCTATGCCATTATAAAATTTTAATATAGTATTCCCGTTTCATTGAGGATTAAAGTGCCAGGCTTACTTTCTGGTGTAATAGGGATGCAAAACATACCAAGACTCTATTCTCAGACTTTCAGTGTCTTAAAATGCATTGCGAAAGAAGTACCGGTCTCTCAAATGGGCTGGGACTCCAGCTCTGGGGCTGGGAGAGCCTTCAGAAAAGAGGATCTGTCTTTGGAAGTTCTACAATACTTTGTTTTCCTGTTCAGATCCACAAATACCTTTGCTCAGAATTACCCAGAAAGCTCTAATTGTTTCCTCGTGTTTGGATAGACAGTATGGCTCCAGCTTTCCTGTTGCATGGCTGGGGTGGGTCTGGTCTAGTGGGCTCCAAAAGGAAACTGATAGCCAGAATAATTAACTGATGCATGCACCTGCTTTGACGGTGTGCATTGACATGAAGGTTTTCATATGTATGACCATTACATAGCTTCAGCTGAAAGCTAGAACTTGAAATGTTGCTGATCAATGCAACGGTCAATGCTGCAACCAGTGGCTTCTTCTCTGATCGTGTAGGACAGTGCCTTCTGCCTGTCCCTGCTGCCATCTCTGGGCTGTAGACCGCTGTGTAGTGAATTGAAGCCTGTCAACAACAGGCTTGTTTTTTCTTGAGTTGCCCTTCACAGACTCCGTAGAAATACTCCACAGAATGCAGATGGAAAACATACACTGTGTCCATAAGCTGTACAAATCACTACTGTGCTCCATAACTGAAGTTTTTTTCAATTTAATGAAAGCCATGATTTAATAAAAGGGGCATAGCAGGTGCTTCTACACATTCGTTACTATGTTTCTGACTATGTGCAGCAGGATGATCTTCCCTTTGCATTGTACAACTTTGCAAGTGTGATGAACAGGCTGCTTTGGAGACAAATGAGGCACATATACCATTAAAATACACCAATTAGTTTTCTTCCTAAAAATAGTCTAAAATCAGTTCTTCACTTATTTAGCTGTTGGTAGAATGGATAGCTACATGTTGCTTATTACCAGAGGGAGAATTGTTTGAAATATTGGGGTGGGAGTCCTGACTCTGCAGCCTAACACAAGTAATATAATCAGGGCACCTTTTTCTAACTGGACAGTGCGTATAATGCATATTATTTCTCATCTGATAGCTTCTTGCTCTAAAACTAGATATAAAAAAAATTGTTGTAAAAAACTTAGGTTGTAGACAAGTGGAGGCTTGAAGGGACTTCAAGGTGCACCTTCTCCTTCTTTCATGCTTGAATTTAGGATTGAGTTTGCCTAGACCATCCCTGACAGTGATTTGTGGGCATTTTGTTTTATATTGTTGAGGAGGATCTAGCCTGTTCCTAAATCTTCCGTATAGGGATTTCACAAACTCCCCATTATTCTAGTATTTGACTGTACTTAATGTAAAAAGTTCTTTTTGATGCAAAGGTAGCACTTGTTCTTTTCCCCTCCTATGTAAAAGCAAATACTATAGATACAAAAACATTTTTCTAAGAGCATCTTATGGATTTATAAATGAAAGATACCAATATTGTACTGGTAGTGCTCAGATTCTGGAATGTTAGGATTTTCTGAATAATATTTCTGACAATCTAACTATGTCTTTTTTTTCTTTTGACCACTCAGTTTCTCTGATAGCATTTACAACGATAGCTTTCCTGACTATAATGGAGTTCACAGTGTATCGGGACACATGGATGAAATATGAATATGAAGTAGACAAGGATTTTACTAGGTAATTTTTATTAATTATAATTCCTTTTAAAATTTGTCTGCATTTAGGACAGAGTAGATTTAAAATGTTTGTGTGACTTGCAAGCAATTTATGATTGAAATTAAAAATGAAACACTAAAGGGACTTGATTTTTCTTCTGTTGCTTGATTTGGGGTTTTTCTTTTCTGGAATCTGTGAAGAAGAGAAGTTGAGGTTTCTGCAATGAAGAAGTCAAAACAATGTATGCTTGTTGGTGGAGTCCCCTGAGGAATTATTTGCTAGCAATTCAGAGGAGATTGTAATACTCCACATCAGCTATGTAAACCCACCAGATTCACATGATGCTTACTCTAGTTCACACAGTTAGTATATTGCCATTATACTTTGTGCTGCTGGAGGTGAATGTTAAGCACTCAGAACTTTGCATACGTTATCTAGAGATTGCTACTGATCTTGTCTCCAGTTACTGCCTCCAAGATTGGCTGAAGATACGTTTGCTGTTGGTTTCATGTGCTTGTCTGGACTGCATTCACCTTTCTTCCTGAGGTGGTCAGGCACCCATGAGACCATGTGAAGTTAATGGAGATTTTGTGCCCTGAACGCCTTTAAACATCATGTGTCTGAAACAGAAGTAACTTTAAAAGCTGTTTGACTAGTTGCTGTGGTAGCAAGCTAAAGTTACGTATATTGATTGGATGTCTTGTATGTCAGAAATACCAAAGGCTTCTGTAATGAAAAAACAAAAAAATATGAGAAATTTAAGGGAGATGCATCAAAAACTCAAGTTAGAGTAAATCCATTCAGACAGATGGGAGTTTCACATTTAGGTCTTTGCTAAAGTAGTTTATTTCCCTAGTGAAGCTGTCATACAGGAAAGAGAGTCTAGTGGTTAAAGAGTATTATGGGACTTGGGAGACATCCTGCTGCAGATTTTCCAGTTTGATTGTGGGCTTATCGCTCAGCCTGTGTTTCTGTGACAATTTAAACCAATGGAGATTGGTATCACTTTAACTGCTTTTCTCCTGTCTACTGGCTATGTCTGATCCTGAGTTGAGCCAATGTTGAATCCCTTGCTTATGTGATTTTTTTTTTGTGGTCTGGTAAGTTCCCAGAAGAAGCTCCCTGAAAGTGATAGGATTGTGTGACTATAGCGAGGGGATTTATTCGTTATAGTTTGAATGACTTTTGTGAAACTAACATGAAAACCAATAGGAAAAGCCCGGAACATTGGGGAATGTCACACAATCAGACTTTTGGTGTGATGGAGTTTTTTGAGTGTTGGTTTTGGGTTTTTTCCCCTGATGGGGGAGAACTGTGTTCTACCTCCTCTCGTTATGGAAACATTCAGGATAAAGATCTAACATACAAGGCATTTTGCTATTATAATATGGGAGCATTTTTGAGAAGAGCTTTTTCCAGAAGCAGTGCTAGCAAATCCAATGATCGTTATGACATGGCAGCATTTTCTGGGAACTGATTTTAGTAACTTCTCAGCCTAATCCTGAATGTCACTGTGCTGAGGAATTCTGATTAGGATTGGAAATACAGTGGCCTGTCTTAAGGACAAAACAGGAGGAAGGTGCTCAAATATTTACTGTTTTCGATTTGTAACTCCTACATCATCCTGATCCACTTCATCCGATGGAATTTATTGCACTGTTGTGTGAAAAAAAAAATGTGTAAAATATTGAAAACTATATGTTCTTAATAAGAGTCTGACAAACTCTTGGGCCAGCAATAATTGCAAAAAGTCTGTTAGGAGTTTCATAGTAAAATTCAACAGGGAAATGTGATGCTTTTATCTCTTTAAGTTACATGTGGTCATCAGTGCTTTAATAATTAAAAGTCCATCTTGGTTCACCCAAATTTTAAACAGCTTAAGTTTGTATTTATTGGTGTACATTTTGTTATTTCACTGTGTTTCTGCAAGTAATCCGAGAATTTTAGTAATATATCTCTTGATACTTGTACTCAATGTTGCTTACTAGCTTTTTGCCTTTTTTTTTTTCTTTTCAGTAAGTTAAGAATCAATATTGATATCACGGTGGCCATGAGGTGTCAATGTAAGTATTCCATCAGTGAAAGTTTTGAAACACTTTAAAGGCTCTTCAGAGTACGCATTTGCTTGCAGTATAGTTGGGTATTGTTCAAAATATTCTAACAGTGAGATTTCTTCTGATCTTGATGGTATGTAGTGATCTTGATGGCATATGAATCACTGAAAGAATTGGTAGGAGATGTGAAGAAAAGTATTTTTGCCATCTCATTCACATCTTGCAGAACTTTGCTTTGTCTGTGAGCAAAAAAAGGATCTGTTGTTCCAGTCTCGCTCTCTAGCTGGAATAGCTCATTGTGAGACACAACTCAGCAGCAGGAATTTATCACAACTTTAATATTTGCCAAGTTCATAAATAAATAAACCTAGTCTATTGTTTGACAATACTGGAACCATCAGGTAATTCATCCTCCTGATGAACATATGGATGCCTTCCCATTCAAAGGCAATGCTTACTATTCTTTTGACATCATTTAGGTAATGAACCATTATTTGTATGGACTGGTTTTGGTTGTCTTGGACTGAGGAGAGGGAATACTGCTTCTACCAGGAATGCAAGCAAATCTTCAAGACTCGCTTTTTTGGCTAGGTTAAACCTTGCGTTAATTGTATGGTGCATCAGTACCATACAATTTGTGTTTGTCTCAAGTGTTAATTCACAAATCATCCCTTTTTACTCTTCAAATTTATTTTTGTCTTTTTCAGTTATTTTCCAGTTAGCATAAAAAAATTTTGAAAATTCTGATTTTTAATTTTTTTTCCTTTATATTTGAGAAATAAACAAAACTTTATCCTCTGTTTTGACTAGTTTTGCTTTGGATTCAGTGCTTATGAAACAGGACAAAATATTTGTGTAGCAGATCCTAGAAAGCTTGGGTATGTGGTTCATACAACATCTCTGAAGGTGTTATATCAGTGAGAAAATACTGCAAATCTGAAAAGCTTGTTTCTGGTCACTGTGCACCAGTTGATGATACTCTGATATAATAGGTTGAAAAGTAGGATTCTGTGGTTTCCCCCTACTTCCCAGTAATCTGCTGCTTGCCGGGTTTGTTTTTCTTTTGGTTTGGGCTTTGTTAACAAGGAACAGTAATTTATACTGAAAGGTTACTGCTGTACTTTGAAACTTCATTTCAACTTGAACTTTTTTTTTTTTTTTTTATGATCATCTGTATGGCTCTTAGTATTTTTCTCCCTGTTTGAAACAGATGTGGGGGCTGATGTTCTGGATTTAGCAGAAACAATGGTCGCCTCTGCAGATGGGCTAATCTATGAATCCGTAAGTTGATTCTTACCTTTTTAAATAAAAAGGAAATTGTTCTTTCCTTGATGTGGAGCACTACGTGCTTGTATTTTTTTCCCCACAGTTGGGCTGCACAGAACTTCCCCAAGTATTGTCTGATCTCCAAGTGAGGTCTGCAGTGCAGATCCCCAGGAATCTGCTACGGAAAAAGGCTAGCATTGGGATTTCTGCGTGTTCACTCTCTGCAAATACAGCAGATTTGAATACAGCAGGCTCCCAGATCAGTGCCTCTTAACAAACCAGTGATTTCTACAGCTCGTTATTTTCACATGTGCAAATTCTAGGGATAAATGCTGACAGTATTTGATATGGAAGGAAAACTATCAGACCTCTTATAAAAAGAGAATTGATGTAACTGCTTTTTAACTAGAAGAATACTATGATTCTAAAAAGGGGCAGAAAGTCACCATGGTATCCTTATGATACGGAATGGCATTAAAGATCGTAAATTGGGTTAGTATCCTTTTAATTTCTGTATTGTGAACTGAAGCCTCTGGAACTGTAAGCCTGTGCTCTTAAAGTGGTTTTGCTTGCATAATACAATAAGCTTTGAAGTAATTATGCTGTGTGAAAGTAATTTATCACCTGCAGAAAACCTATTAGAGAATGTAACTTTCTGCTGTAATTATTAATTCTCTAATAACTGAACCATACTCCATATTATAACAGTTTTGTCCAAATTGCTGCTCATGTGTGTGAGCAAGAGGAGATGGCTAAATGGAAGGACATGCTCAGGAAGGGGCAGGAGCTTGTTTTTGTTTGTTCTCAGAACATTTCCTCTTTTTGTCTGGGCAGTCATCTCTGCGCTGCCATAGCTGCTGCATGCTAGCAGTTGCCATAATGATTATAATGTTAGGAAGCGGAAACTTCCTGTACTTGATCTCTTTTGGTCATAGCTCTGGGTAGGTTTGAGCATAGATTGCAACTGAATTTACTGTCTGGAGTACATCAGTGTTAACAATACACAGATTTGAATTTGGTGTGCAGATGTTACTGGTGATACTCTTGTGCTGACTGATGACCTTACAGATAAACAATCTGCACCTGGACCCTTGTCTTTCAAAGATTGCTCCTCTGCTTGTTTCATTGCTGTTTGCATCAAAATTATGCATGTCAATTATATCACTTAGAATTAAATTGCCACTCACTGCTTCTTCTAGCCTGTGTTAGTTAAAGGCTAGAAGGGCAGAGACTGCTGACTCAAATTACAAGAGCTTTAGGAAAAGATGCTGAAGTTATAAATGCAAACAAGTGAATAATTCTGGGGGGAAGGGGCAGAAATTTCCATACTTGAACACTAAATGTATTATTTCAAGTGCAGAGTCCTTTCATAAATGCCAGTATGTGGTACCAAGTGTGAAGTTGACTGCAACTCCCCACCCGTTCTCACACCCCAGTTCTCTTCTGGGTTTCATGGATGGGACTTCAGTGCTTCCTGGATGTTTTATTACATGTGTTATTTTTGTTTCAGGTGGTATTTGATCTCAGCCCACAGCAAAAAGAATGGCAAAGGTAAAGCACTGAGATGCATGCCTGTGGTTTGTATTATTTGTACTGGAAATGACTTTGAGGTACACCAGAGTCACATGACAGAACTATGTCTTGGGTCTAACAGCTCCTGTTTGTAATTTAAGAGTGCAAACCTGTGAAAAGATACTAATTTACTTTGCTTTTCTCATGATTTGAGATCTCTGTTATGGAAAAAATTGGCTTTGGAGTTATGTGTGGAATTGGGTCATGCGGTTGCGACCCAAGATTTACGGACTCACTCTTGTTTCCAAACAAATGCTTGGTAGCACAAGTTTTAGTTATGGGTTCAGATGCATAACACAGATGGCTTGCTATCTACATGTCAAAGCTGAACCATAGTAACAAATTGGCATGTTCTTGTGAAAGCAAATGAGTTTGAGTCTTCCATATAACTGAATTGACACACTGTTTATCATATAAACTGGAATAGCTTGGTTATGTGTGTGATAGCTATACTGATATTCTTGTAATAGAACCTGAAGCTTATTTGGGAGTCTGGCTAGTTTTGGTATTTTGGTAACACACTGCTATGAGTACCAGAGCTTTACGCTCTGTATAAAATATCGTTCTCAAAGTTTGTTGTAACACTTCAATACTGGCATGAACCTTGCTAACTTCTTGATTTATACCTGCAACTGAAGCTGATAATTAATTGTGAAGTTATTTTTTGTTTTACTGTTGCATGCTTTCACACTCATCTGTGTAATTTTTAGGATGCTGCAGCTAATTCAGAGTAGGCTGCAGGAAGAACACTCTCTTCAAGATGTGATATTCAAAAGTGCTTTTAAAAGTGCTTCTGCAGCACTGCCACCACGGTAAGAAAAATTGGGATGTTGTGTCCTCATTCCCCTCTCCCCCACTCTATTTAATTAGAGTTCACATTTTATTGTGGTTATGATGCCCCGCCCGTGCCCTGCCCCCCCCCCCAATATAAGGTTGTAGGAAAATAAGACCTTACTGCTTTTTATTGCATTTTAAAATAGTATACTTGATACTTGCTTTGGAGAGCTGTTGTTTTACAAAAACCTCTGGGGTTTCCAACCTGGAGAAGGTTTCCAGGTTTTGTGTGTGTGTTTATACATATATATGTATACATAACACAGACACACAAGTAAATATACACGCACCCCTTTTTAGTCCATTTTATCTGATGCTTCCTTTTTAATGTGAGTTAGTAATGCCAAAGCAATACTAAACAAGAGTCTCTATTTTTTTAATGAAATAATATCTTTCTGTCCAGCAACTTTTAAAAAAAAGTCCTGCTATTAGCTGTGACTTAATACTTCATGGTTTTAAAAGAATCAACCTTTGAATAAAAATGTGGTTTGTTAGTAAATGCCCTGGTCTAAGATGGCACTGTTAAAATTGTGTGGAGAAACCTTGCTGTTTACACTTTATTCCAGCTACCCACAAAATACTGAGAGTTAATGCATAGAAGGCTTGGTCTGCCTGAGTCTAGATTCTAGGTGATTCTTCTTCCCCCCCCCAGGGGAAAATGCTTTCTACATGAGAGCTGAAATTCCTTTCCCCTTGAAAACAAACAAAAAAACCCGACAAAAGCAAGCCATAAATAAAACAAAACAAACACCAGAAGCACTGTATGCACTTTCCATGTTGTAGTCTCCATGTTTGAGGACTACATACATCCTTTCTACCTAAGGCAAGGCTAAAGAGGGCTCCAAAATCTTTTTTCTTATTTAGCTGATGTCTTCAGATTCATTGAGTCCTTCCATGCTTCTATGATACTTGTTAGCGCAGTATTTGAGATGGTATTTATGCTTGAGATGTGTTTAAAAAAAAAAAAAAGTTGGGTTTTTTTTTTTCATCTTCCTCTAAGGAGCAGATTTGGAAATATGTTCTGAATTATGGATATCCCAACAAGTGTGGGAAGAGGAAGGTTTCATAAAAAATAAATGTTGAAAGCTGTTCTTGCTACAGTGTTGTTAACATGACTAATATATTTTGTTATGTTCATTGTAGCATTAAAACTTTCCCAACAAACCACTTTTGGTAGAAATAATTAGAAAAAAAATCCCCAGGGCAGCAAGATATACTTATGGTCTTATGTTTTCTGTTCACATGTTCAGGTATCATAAGTTAGCTTTGTAGGCCAGATCTCTGAATAGAAGTACGAACGAAAGCTTATTGGTTTCATCAGACTGACCTTTATGAGATTCCTTCCCTTTCACCATCCCTGCTATAATTCCAGAAGAATATGATAAGGAGAGGTAGATGATAATGCTATATCTTTATGCTAGGAAAAAGAAATCTAACTGTACTACTCTTATTTCTGTTAGTGAATATTCTCAAGTACTCTTTATGTTGTTTTTGTTTAAACAGGGAAGATAATTCATTACAGTCTCCAGATGCATGCAGAATTCATGGTCATCTCTATGTCAATAAAGTGGCAGGGAACTTTCACATAACTGTGGGCAAGTATGTTCTGTTCAATTCCTGAAAATAAAAAAAAAAGAATTGACTTCGACATTAGATATAGTGCATGCATGTATGTGTGTGTGTGCTTTTACACTTTTGCATTAATGACTGGTTTTTATTAACCTTCCCATACACGTTTGGTGTTATTTTCCATGTGGTATCTTTTCTTGCACAGTTAAAAACAAATTTCTTCATAAGTTACTAAAACAATGCAGTGTAGTGCATTGTTGCATGCAGTGTAGTGGTTATGAATTCCAGTGTCTTACAGGATGAAAACTCTTGAAAAGAGGTCTTCTGTAAGTGTATGACATGGAGTGGACTGCTTGTACTTGCCTCCATTCTTTGGGCCTGTCCAAACTTTTCCTTTCTGTGAGTACACAGCTCACTAACATGGATGAAGTGTAGATACGTGCCATTTCAGTGCTGAGGTAAAATAGTTACAGAACCATAGTTAGGGAGCTAAATGCCAGTTCATCTTGATTTGAGGAGAGACTTTCTGATATGCTTTGGCAGTGGTATTAACTGTGTACAAACTTGTGTTAACTTTTCTCTGTGCTCTGCAGCTCTGCTGTCCTCACTTGTCTCTCTGCCACCTCTGTCACCAGAGATCTTGGCATGCAACCTGTACTCTAATTTATCCGCATGTAATTCCAGCTGCTGTCTTTGTGTGGACATTTCTCCAAATGTCACTTCTGTCTGGTCTTGTACCACCTCTCTGATTTGTCCCTAGGTGTCCAACTTCTTAAGCCCTTTTCAGAGCTGATCATTTCAGCATTTCATCTGTACTGCCATCACTTCTCTCTTCCTGTCTCTAGTTCTGCGACCCTGAATAATCTGTTGCTTTCCTTTGCTTCCTTTTGCTCATCATTACATTTGTACTTCTGCTAAGTTGCTCTTTCTCTTCTTGTAGGTTTTTTTTAATGGCTTTTCTCACTGGCCGCCTTCGTACCTTATTGCCTGGTTATTTATTGTAGTCCTATCTTTACTGATCTTGTTGTCTTTCTCCACCTTCTGTTTGTCCAAAACTTACGTGCATTTAGTAATGATTTAACTTAAGCTAAGTAGGGAAAGTTTCCTGCATTATTGGCTGGATTGGTAGGTGACAATACCCCACACTGGTGAAGTGTGGCTGAGAGACTGTTTTACTTTCCAGAGAGAGTTGCACATTTTTCCCCCCTCTTCGTGCTGTTACTGGTCTTTGCATTGCACTTTCTTTGCAGGTCTACAAACAAGTGTCCAGACCTGAAGTTAACTTGCTTAGTCAGGGAGCAAATACAGAGCATCGTTAACTTGCTTAGTCATAGAACAAGTACGGTAAAGTTTTCATTAGTCGCTTGAGCAGTTCTGCAGGTAGGGCTTGGTGGCTCTTCTAGTAGCCTAGTGACTTGATGTGTTTTTCACATTTCTGAAAATGCAAGACACTAATTTTGTGTAAAAGGGTTTTCAATGTTCCTGTACCTTGTCATTCAGGCTGTTTGTACTTGGCAGTAAGAAAACGTCATTTCTTTTTTATATAGATACACATCATTTTTATATATATAATATATATGTTTTACAAACTTTTAGATATATGTTTAAATATATATATGTGTTGTAAATATGCACATATTTTTTATATATATAAAGTATTTATTGAAATAGAGGGGGAGAGGTAATTTTTCTACATAGTCCTGTTTAGGAAAACTGTGTCTTTTGTGTGGATTCATCAAACTAATTTTTCACAAAACATATCTTGCTTTCTTTAGGGCAATACCGCACCCTCGAGGCCATGCACACTTGGCAGCCCTCGTAAGCCACGACTGTAAGTTCTTTCTGTTATCTCCATACAAACAAGTATCGTTTAGTTCAGACTGCTGTCTCCTAATTCATAGTTAACATAGGTTGCTGTTGTAAAGATGTTCTAGCTGGACAATTGCATTGTAGAAGAAAGTAAAGAATATTCTTTGCAATGGTACGACTCAGTAGTGACTTTCATACATTTAACACTATTAGTATTATCTTTAGGTTGCTTCTACAGTAATGATAACAGAGGAATCTCAGATATATTTTGTTGTAACACAGATACCATACGAAATTCCTGTATTTCAGTCCAAACTACCTATATCCCTGCAAAATCTGTTTTTATAAGGTTAAAAATTTCTGACCTTTGTCCTTAGAAACTTCATTTTTAGGTTTTGAGTCTAGATACTAAATGTGTGTTGCTGCCGTACTTAATGTGAGGCAAGGGTGACTTACTGTGAAAAATGAATTTGGTGTTGGTTAAACCTCCAAATGTCTGCATGTGAATTTATGTCAACATAAGCGTATAATATTACAGAGCTTAAATACCTTTGCAAAGCCAGGCAATGGAGTAGCTTGGTAGTTGCCTTATGCTTCTTCTGTACATTTAATTTATGAAATGTTAGTCTTTTTAATACCATTACATACAGGAACCTGAACTGTAGAATAACTTCAGTATTTGACCAATGAGAAATATCCTCTCATGAAATTCTAACTCTCTTCAGCTCCAGGGTTGATTCAGATAGAGTTAGTTGTTTTAGAAGTTCTTTTCTAGAGAAATTGAATTTCTTTGTTAAATATTTTGGATTTGAGTTTTGTTTGAAACATGTATGTAGATGTATTGATATAGTCACCAGCACAAATCCAATGAAATGCACACCAGTGTTTGAAATACTCTAACTAATGCATTTTCCAGTGTGAGAATTTGGTGCGTCTTTTTCTCTGAGAAGAGTACAGAATCTCAAAGTTGAAAAATGTTGCTTCATTCCTCTGTGTTGTCTTTCAGCCTATAACTTCTCCCACAGAATAGATCATTTGTCATTTGGAGAGCTTATTCCAGGAATTATTAATCCTTTGGATGGAACAGAAAAAATAGCATCAGATCGTAAGTGTTGTGTGTTTTTAAAAAAAAGCATCTTGTTTTCTATATTTTTTCCAATAATTGCATTTAAAATATTATTATGTTTCATGAATGTTGTGATTTACAAACAGCGCGTCCTGCTAAATTTGGTAGCAAGCAATGCACTGTTCAGTTACCTGCATGGCATCTTAAATGGACGATTTCTTTTTAATATCAGTATGACTGTACTTTGCTGTTTAACTGAAGTTGATTTGCAGTTTCTTCCAGATTTGTGTTTTGTTGAAGTTACAGTATGTCTGAACATATTGCAGAGAATTTTGCAGCAGTGTGCTACAGTGGAGATTCATAGATCTGATTGTTGTCATAACAGGGAAAAATAAGTCTGATTTGGTTTTAAAAAAAAAATAGCATCAGGAGTCTTGGACTCTATTCCTGTATTTGGTTGGTCATTTCCATGGTGTATTCTGTGAGGCTACTACAGGAAGGGTTTGTGTATCACTTTGTTTCCTCATGTATAAATGAAGGAGTACAGTAACCTACTTTACAGAGCTATCTACGCCTCATCCTCTGACTTGTGTTCCCCATGAGAGTGATCCCCAGAATCTTTTAAAGCTGCTCTTGTCTCACAGTCAGTCCTTCCATTGGGTGTTCAAGCCAGAATGGTTTAGGGTAGTTGAAACAAATTGTTTCAGTCTATCAGTGTTTGTTCTCTTAGGGAATTTGATGAAGACAGAGCAATTACAAATACGTAAGCATGCTGATAGCTCTAGAAGAATTCTCTAGAAGTCTGTGTAATCAAGAGAAAAACTGTAACCAGTTTAGAAGGGCTTCCAGCATCATACAGACAATTGAATGGCTAAAATCTACTCAAACCACTGTCAAGATGTATGGATCATGCAAAATGTGACTGTGTGAAACTTGTTCAGTTCTAGTGTCCTGGAAAACACTATCTGTGCATTTCATTTGAAGCTTTGAGCAGCCTGACCTTAACGAATCTTTTCATTACATGGGTAAAATGTAAATTTGTCTGAGTACAAATGTGACATAGGCCTTGCCCATGGAAGCTAACTTTGTTCATGCAGATGGTGCTGAGGTAGTCTTGACAGTGCTGGGACTCCTTGAAGAATGTCCCTAGTGTAAATAGCTTAGCTGATTAACTATTTTAAATATTATTTGCTTGATTTATTTGTTAATGTCTTGGATGGTCTTTGACTCTGTACTTAATTCAACAGTGAGATTTGTTTTCCTCTAGACAACCAGATGTTCCAATATTTTATCACAGTTGTGCCAACCAAACTCCATACGTATAAAATTTCAGCAGAAACTCATCAGTTTTCAGTGACAGAAAGGGTAAGTAAGCAAGCCATGCAGAGAAAAATGTAACGGTGATTGTTCTTAACAAAAGCTCAAATGTGAAAATGGAGACTTAGTTGTACCATGGTTTTGATAACTCCTCTAGCGTGAAGAGACTCTTTGTAGAATGTTCCAGTGCACTAGATTTATCTGTAAATAATGTAATACTGATGGTAAAATATATATGCTTGGTGACACATGCTAACCTCTTGCGTTAGTGTTTTGCACCCGTAGATCTGGAGTCTGATATTAGAATTAATGATAGATATCCAGTCATTTCCACTTCACTAAATGCTAATGGTGGTGGTGGTGAAATCCTGTAAGTTTTAGGTCTGTAATCTTGTGTGTAGCTTTACAAATATTTAATCCACCTTCAGCTTTTTACCCATGTGGGAAGCAAACCAAAAAACACAGCTCACTTGAATGTCATGAACTTGGTTGCGGAGTGTTAGAAATGGAAATGAAGGTAGTTTGTATGAAAAGCTTTGTATGAAAAAAAGAAAAAAATTACACAGAAAGCATCTCTGTCTCTCAGTTGTCTGTTTAACCTTTGTTGAACCACCAGCTACAGTTGTTCTCCAGACTAGAGAGCTTCCACTTCTGGGCTTGGGGAGGCTTTTAATTCAGAATCCACAGAGAAAGTAGTTATTGCAGCATAGTACGTGGGCAAATCATAAGGTACTAATGTTAAAGACTGCTGTAAATAAGAAAAAGGCCTTATGTGTACCAGTTGCGTGTATCAATTCCAGACACTGAACTCTGTTTTGATCCTTTATTCAAAAGCCAAACAAAAAAATCTTTGTGAAAAGTTTAATTAAAAACAACAGATAAAGCGAGAGGTGAGAAGGAAGCCTTGGGTTGAAAGGAAATGCAGAGATTAGGATGGCAGTTCACTGTAATACAGTTTGTGGTGTTCTCCAAGGGAGAAAAATCTTTATTTCCTCACAATTCCGTGCTGTGCTTCTGAAAAATACATAGCTAGGGGAAGTAGGGTAGAGGTGATGTCTTGGGGTTCAACTTGGGACATGCAGACTGCTGAAGGGAAAGGTTTGCTCTAAAACTGGTGAAAGCTGGAGTAAAGAGGGGAATGAAGAGGAATTTCATAATGCAATATACTCCCATCTCCTGCTGGTCTAGCAATCTGCTTGATGTTTTCTCTGCACAATCTCTGCAACAACTAAGGCACTCCTTAAACTTCTGGACATCAGTCAACTGCTTATCTTACTCCTTATTGCATTTTTTCATCTTGTATTAAATTTTTCTCTCCTTCTGCTGTAAAGATGGTTTCTGTTAATTAACTGTGCAATCTTAGCACTTTAATTTTTTTGTGGGGATGTATCTTTTTATGAAAGTTGCAACACAGTCACAGGCTGCTTAGGAAAAAAGCTTGTGAATAGTGGAGGTAAAGTGGCATTACATACTTGCTTGCTCTTGCTGTCTCTAGGTAGCCCTGTTGCCTGTAAAGCTTGTTTGTGTTTATCTTTGGAAACCAAATACCCCTAGCAGGTGAGCTGGGAAAGGCTATTAAGAACAGCTAACACTGAACAACTTAGTGCATTTATTTTATAAGAGTAGGCACATATGCAGACCTGGAAAAAGGTGGTCAGCTAGCCATGGCTAAAACTTGTATACATTGAGGTTTAATTGCCAGTGGTGAACAGACTGGGAAGCAGAGTTTGAAAGGTGTGGGCAGAATCGTCTCCGCTGTTCTTGATGTTTGAGATATGTGTTTGTCTGTGTCAAAAAGATTTAATTCTACAAGGCTTTGCTGAGGTATCTGATGCAGGGCCAGTTATTTTCACTAGGTTTTAGCAACCAACAGTTAAATCTTCTGCAGCAGTAGAAGCTAGAAGCAGAACAAAATGGTTTGCAGAAAAAGAATTATGTATCTTTTGACGGTGGATTTTTAGGTGTTCTGTTTAACTTTGTATTCTTTTTTCACCATTTGACCTCAAAAGACCGATAAGGCTTAAGGAAATAATAGAGAAAATAATTTTTTTTTTTTTTTTTTTTTTTTTTTTTTTTGTCCCTTGCCAATGGCAAGGTTCTGTTTAACTACCTTCAGTCTTCTCTTCCTTCTTAGTATGCCTGGTCATCCATCCTCTAGTGCTGAAGGTTTGTATGCTTTTGAAATATAAAAAGCATTCTGTACTGTTTTGGGGTTGAGGTGTTTTTTTGGGTTTTTTTTAACCATTGCAAAGTTTCTGTGACCTGTTATGACAACTGGTACATTATTTTGGCATCCTTTTTACTTTGGTTTGGTAGCAAAAGAAACAATATGGTTTATGTCAACGTTAGCTGACTGGAGAAGTTGCCTAGCTTGTATTTTTCCAAAGTGGTATTCTTTTTATTTTGTACTGTATTCTGGTTTTTGAGCACAGGCTGTTACGCCTACAGGTGAAATGGAGCTGTGATATATTGCTTTTCTGTTCAGTCTTGCTTGTCTGTCTTCTCTGCTATTGTTAGCCTAGACATGGCTGAGTTTGTCTTCAGTCAGTTATGTTCTTTTCTGCTGCCCTTGTATATTTTCAGCTAGACTTACCTGGCAGTGCATTTATCACTGCCTTTCACTAACAATAAAATGATACCAAACTTTTGAAAGGAACTTAAGATTGTGTTGAGGTTTTTTCTCTTGAAACCTTTTTTTAAAAGTAGAGATTTATAGCAGCCACACTCTCCTCTTTTGGGGGTCTTTTGGTTTAAGAATTTGGGCAAATGAGAAGAAACTGTAGAAGTTCTTGGATTAGGACTGAGGCATCTGATCTGTTTAGAGTAGTCATGGCAAGTTAGTTGTTATTTTTATTGGGATGTATTTCTTGCTGTGTGACTGTTGTCTGAAATGACCTGACTGATAGAAATTTTGAAAAGAGGCTTGATACTGGTATTCAGTTTTTAGACCCCAGAAATTTTGAAGTTTTGTTCTTTTTTCTTTCTTTTTTTTTCCCCATCAAAGTAATGGATTATGGCATATATGTAAGTATGCACTGAGGAAAAAAAAATGGCATTGGTCTAATTTAATTAAGCTTCTGAATTTCCATTATGGTATACTCTAGTTTAGGGTCTTCCCTGATACTTTTAAGAACCAGCAATTAAATCCTCTGTGGCATGTAAATCTAGAGATATGCCCCAAGGAAGGAGGATGAAGCCTAATGAGTCTTAGATGCAGTATGTAGATTTATATACACCCTCTGGGAAAACTGCCATAGCTAAGGCTGTTCAACAACTTAAATGTCTCCTGAAGGTCTCATCCTGATTTAAGTGATTAATAGTAGCGCATAAAGTAGGAAGAGTTGGGGCACTGTATCACTCACTTGAGTTCATGGGCTAGACCAAGGCTGTGGCACTTATCCTCATAGGTACCAAAAGCAGCCTAGTTATAAACATCCTT
The DNA here is from genome assembly GCF_030463565.1 of Pelecanus crispus. Taxonomy (NCBI): domain Eukaryota; kingdom Metazoa; phylum Chordata; class Aves; order Pelecaniformes; family Pelecanidae; genus Pelecanus; species Pelecanus crispus. The sequence continues at coordinate 16,960,300 of NC_134643.1, forward strand.
TTTTAGAGGACCATGTAAGCAAATCTTGAGAGGATAGTACTAGAGCCTGATAGTGAACATTGATACGCAGCACAGAAGACTAGTGACCAGGAAAGTAGATGGTTATTTAATGATGTTTGACTTTTAGAAGGTACTGGCTAAAGTTATCTTGATGTTCCCTGGTCTTAACGTTGATTGCTAACTCTGATTATATAGCTCTTTGTCATCACATCTATTAAGATTGTTTTCCTTGTGACTAATAAGAAGTGACTAACTTGTGTTTCTCTCTCTTCTTTCAGGAAAGAGTAATTAACCATGCAGCTGGCAGCCATGGGGTGTCAGGAATATTCATGAAATACGATATCAGTTCACTTATGGTGACAGTGACAGAAGAACACATGCCTTTTTGGCAGTTCTTAGTGAGGCTCTGTGGCATTATTGGGGGAATTTTTTCAACTACAGGTAACTTATCAGTCCTTTCCCTCTTAAGTTCTACCAGAACTTTTTTTTGGTCACGGTGGTTATGTTATGAACGAATTACAGGGTAGTCCTGAACCTCTAGCAGGTTTAAGATGAAGTGCCCATTTGTGTGCACTGAAATGTATAACGAAAACTACAGATTTTTGCTGTCCCGGCATGCCGTTTCTGCTGTTCTGAGGGCCTGTTGTTTCCTTTTTGGTAACTATAGCATAGTTTATTTACTTCTGGAAGAGCAAGGAGACCTATATATCTCTCTCTATCTATATATATATCCATGTACACTCACACTGACTTCTGATATTCTGTGTGTTTCCTATAGTTGGGATCCAGTGCTAAATCAGTGCCAAAAGTTGAGATAAAATTTCCATCTGAAGTAATTGGGAGGATTTTCCTTGTGTAATTTGTCAATGTACTGCAAGGTTTGCTCCTTCAAAGAAAATAAATGAAGTTGAAAAGACACGATTCACTTATTAGTCAAGACATAATAGGGTATCTTGATTACAAGTTATTTCCTTTCTTGGCTTTCACTTGAAGAGAGCCTAGTAAAGAGATCTTGAACTAAGAGCTCTCTTTCAAAGTAGATATTTCTGTCCCACAGAATGTATTTTCACCCATGAAAGCTGGGCAGAGGGAGTTACATTTGCTTGGATAGCTTTGGTTTTGCTTTTAGTGATGCATTTCAGAATATTAGAATTCCCCCTGCCCTTGGTGTTTCCTTTTTTATGTTGATTTCTCAGTGTTTCACATACCGGTTTACTGCACTGTATCCTATTTAAGTATTGTGTAGAGTTTTGTTGCAATATTTCTGTAAATACTACAGTTTTATTACTTCTGACAATTTAAATCTTGTTTGACATTGCAGGAATTTTACATGGTTTTGGAAGATTTGTAGCAGAAGTTATTTTTTGCCGTTTCAGACTGGGCTCTTACAGATCCACATCGGTAAGAAAAACTTGTCTCTAAGTATTAAGTGGTACAGCTACCTGCGGATGGATGATAAGGACAACTTTGAGACTCGATCCCAGCAGAATTTAAGCAGCTTGCAATAAACTCTCACCTTGAAAACCCTCCCCTTGAGATACATATGAGCAGAGATTCAACAGCTTTTAAAAATAGTTGGAAAACCTAACACCTAAGGAAGCAAGGTGTTTTCTAAGAAGCCGAATTAATGAAACCGAGTCTCTTAGAGATTTGTCTGCTACATTCTTTCTATTATCCTTACTATATTCTTTTTATTTTCATATTGCTACAAAAATTACATGTTTTCTCAGGCCTCATCAGTCTCCCTCATGTGCTCTTCTGCTTGGCTTGCTGACCGAAGAAGCAGCACTGCGTGCTGCAGGGGTTCAGAGCTGCTGCCGATGAGCCTGCAGGCTACTGCCAAGCAGTGTGAAAGAGCTGAGCAGTCTTTACCTTTCCCTTCATTGGGCTTGAATAGGATTGCTCCTCTAGCAACTACTTGATTTTTATTTTACTTTTTATTTTTCCCATTTAAGCCTGTAGGCAGCCTTTAAGACTACTGCCTTTCTCTCAAATTTGGTTGAAATTTGCCAGCTGGCAAGGTTATGTGAGTCGGGGAGAGGAGGGAAGGCAAGCAGATTTGTGTGATTTTTGTTTGGGAGACCAGGCAAAAAGCGCACAAGAAATGCACAAGAATAAAGAAGTATGTGGTTTGGGGGGAGGGAGGGGAGATTTTGTTTCTGGACAAGCCATTAATAACACTTTGGTTTTGTTTCACTAGGTCACACTTCCTGATGGCCACACAAGCAACCACTTACCTCTAATTACAGACAATAGTACACATTAGCCTCCTGAGAAAACTTTCTTTCTTCCTGCCTGATACAGAAGACTTTTTTTTTTTTTTTATAATAAAGGAAACATTGTGCAATATTCTGAGACAGTGCTGATGGGCAGCAAAAAATGAAGCCTTTTAAAAACAAACAAACAAAACAGTTTGTGTAATTTTTTGTCTTTCTAAGTGCACATGGAGTCATAGGAGGTTGTGAGACCAGTGAGGTGGACCATCTTCTGGAGATTAAAGGAGTGTTGCTGCCAATACAGTATTCATGGTCGAGCTGAACATCTCTGTGATGACTGCCATTGACCGCTGAAGCATCTTAGTGATCTTGGTTCTGTGCCTGGGAAGGCTAGCGGACTCCAAGGAGAAAAGAGTACAAGTGGGACGTGTGGAAGGGCCAGGCAGCAGGCAAAGAGGGACAGTAATAGAGCTGGGGTTTCTCTTAGGTGTACAAACTGGGGTTTGGGTTTTCTTGTTCTTTCGTAATGGTGGGGCTGGGGGCTAAGATGCTATTCGTACAGGTAGGGAGCAATCCTAGAAAATCCGGAAGAAGAGGGAGACGAGAGAGAACTCGGGGAGTAAGGTGGAGCCCAAGCCATAATGTTGGTCATAGCCACTGCTTTCTGTAGTCCCACTGTTCCTTAGTGGAAGAAGTGTAACACGGAGCAGAGCAGTTCCTCTACATTTGCACACAGCCGCTTCGCCAGCAGTGAGAGTGTCGCTTCTGGTGTTGATGTGAGAGTGCCCAAGGACTCTGAGAGTGGGCTCCAGCGTGCACAGTTTTTTGACTTGGAATAAGAAGCCTTCTAAATGAGGCATTTGACTGTAGTTTTGATAAAAGGCAAGAGTCCCTAGCAAAAGATCGGGAAATCTTTGTACACCTCTTTCTTGGTAAAGAAATTGCATTGATGGGACTTTTCGTTGTACCCCTGCTGCTGGTGTGTAAGCCATGGTATGTAAATCCTGGAGATGGGAAGGAAAGAGAGCACGAAGCTGCTTTGCTTTGGTTCAGCTCAGTACTACAGAAATGTGGAATTTGGGGCAGTTGGGAGGTCTGCTAGCCCGGGCAGAGAGTGGTGGAGTTGGTAGTAGGTGACTTCAGGGAATCTGAATCATTTTGCTGCAGACAGATGAGGAGAAGGGATCTGCAGAATTAATCCTTGCTGTTCATGAAGGTTTTTGTAAAATAAATGAAGAGAGCAATATCAGTTTTATATTGTAAATATGCTACTGAGAATGAATGTTACTAATGCAGACGGTGCTTTCAGAAACTAAACATCCTCTTACTGCTCAACTACTGCCATACACCTGGGGTTAAACAGTTATTCCACCAGGGTGAAAAATTAATAATATGACTCCTTCTCAGCAAGACTGATTTAGTAATATATTAGGAGGTGATGCTGACCCTGGCCTTACTCACCATGGAATGAATATTATAACTGAGAGGACTAATTGTGGAAAAATAAAAATCTCTGTGGCATTGTCAGATTTTGCTGACTTCTGTTAATGTACTTTACAGGACGCTTGGATCTTGGTGATGAGCACAGTGTAAATAACGTAGCTGATTTGCTATGCAAAGCAAAGGGCTTCCTAAACTGAGAAATTATATGAAATAGTAAATAAAATGTGGGAAATGAGGAAAGACCTTTGTCTTTCTCAAACGTCAAATTGAACAGAAGTTCAAGGAAGCCGGGTCCTTGGGGTTGACAGCCAGGTTTAGACTTTTCTCTTTTGTGTTTTTTTTAAATACTGATTAAAACTCCAGCAACTTGAGAAACTCTTGCCCTTGGTGAGCAAGAAAATCAAAAGCTGTAAATTTTTGGTTCCTATTTCTCTTTGGTGTTTCCCTCTGAGGTTTCTTCCCTACTTCTGCTTGGACTGGTTCTCCTTTGGGCTTTGTCCTAACACTTGTTTCTTATCTGCCTGGAACAGACTGTGCTGGTGGGAGATACTGATCGCAGCTGACTTTCTGTACCAGAACTTAAATGTTATTTTCTGTTCTCACATAAAAGAGCCGAGCGGCTTGGTGTGTCTTAAATCCTTGTGTGGCGTATTTGTGGTGTTCTGTCTAGAACAACGCTTGTGTGACAGCTGGTTGCTAATGGAAGAGAATTTGGGATTGACTTTCAGATGCGAGATGCTGCATTGTGGAGTGAATACAGGATCAGCTGTACCTGTGTTGCTGTGCTGTTTGCTTTCTCTCCACAGAGGGTTTGGTTGTTACGGCTAGTACCATGTACCCTTGTACCACACGTTGTCGTTAGCTTAACCAGCATGTGCGAGGGTGTTCCAGGGAAAATAGTAGTTTATTGCAGTGACTTTTTTTTGGTCACGGTTATTTACGTTGTGTAAAAGTGAGTGTAGCGTGGAAAAATGAAAGGAATGGGTGTCCCAGGGGAAACGGAAACCCCGATGTGATGTGTATTTTCTGAAAGGGGGGATAGGAGATGAAAAATACCATTTTCTGGGTCAGGAAAGATGGTCAAAATTACGTATTTTTATCTTTGGCTCTTACACGGTGTTGAAGAGAGACAACATGGGAAGAAATTTTTAACCTTCATATGGTGTGTTCATAGCACGCCATTTGCGGACTACTCCGGCTGCCGTCCCCCTCTGTCTTTCTGGGCAAAAAGTCTTCCCTGCTTCCAGCTGGCACGGTTTGGGTTTTGCTCCGCTGCTGCCCTGCTCTCGCGGGGTGTAGGTTGTGTTAGCAGGAGCACGGTCGCCTTGGCTGCTTCCAAGACCTGGCGTGCTGTGCCAGGACGTGGGTGCCCCCCGCGTTCCTTGAGCCGCACCCCAGCGTCAGGGAAAGCCGGAGCCAGCCCCAGGAGGTGGGAAGGGGGCGGGAGCGGATATTTCTCAAGTAACTCTTGTTTTTAAGGCTCAAGAGGAAACACCGAGCTGGGTTTTTAACAGGACAGACCACCTTTGGCCCTGTCGCCTGCGAGCCAGAATCGCGCAGCATTGACACGAAGTCGCTGTAAAATGAGTTAAGATGACACGCTTCAGTACTGTGCTTCTGGATGTATTTCACAAAAGATTCCTAATTAGAGAAAGAAAAAGGTGAGGGTGTAGCCAGCCCTGGCACCTGCAGGAGTTCAGGAAGGGTGCTTGCTTGCTTTGCGGTGCAGCCCAAGGCGGGACGAGATGTTTCGGTGGGCAGGCGCCCACTGCGGGGAGGCAGCAAAAGCAAGGGAGCAGGGCAGAAACCGCAGATCAGGGCAGAAACCGCAGATGTGATCAAACCCCACAGTTGTGAGGGAGAATTCCTGGGGGGGGAAAATTGATCATGAGCTGACCTGAGGAGTAAATTCATGTAACTCATAATAATGCTGTCTTCTAGACGAGTGATGTGCTGTGCTCCTGAGTCACGTGAGATGTGCTGTGGTGGGCGCAGGTGAACAGCGTGACCGGGGAGGCTGCGGCAGTCAGGCTGTGACGGATCCTGCTGTACGTTGTGGCTACTGTCTTCGTGCCGCCTGTTCCTCTGTCTTTCTTACCACCTTCTGGTGTGTGTGGGGGTGCCTATTGCAGGACAGACCACGAGAAGTGAGTGAAGTGGGTGTGTGAATGGAAATTTCCCTACTTCAGGCTCTTTTTGTTCTTCCCCCCTACCCCTCCAACTTTTCTAGCAGATTTTTGGGGCTCTCGCTGGCAGGGAGGGTGAGGAAGAAATGCATGTGTGTCTGTAGCAGGAGAGGGGTTGGGTTAACCGATGTAGCAGACTTTCTTTAAAAAAGAAAACCCAAGCTGCTCTTCACTCCCCTGAAATTCTTATCCTAGAAACAGGTGAGTGATTTGAAAGAGAAAAAAAAAAAAGCTGCTTTCTCTGCAGCTGCCGGCCCTGCCCTGGGTGGCTCTTGGCGTCCGTGGGGTGGTCCACGGCGGGGCCCGGGGATGTGCCGGCGGAGTCGGTCCTGCGCACGGCCGGGCAAGGACTCTCCCTCCTCTGCCTTGCCCTGCCCAAGATCCCTTAAGCTTTTCAGGGACTGATTTGACAAACTGAGCCCTAAGCAGTCAGCATAGTTGCTTAGGAACGGTCAGAGGCAGATATTTGGTATAAATACGGCTGTGATTAACTGTACAGACAAAACCAAGGTCAGGGAGGCAGCTGGTGCCTCGTCTCTTTGCTGTCCGGTTCTCTGTGAGAAGATCCGATATTGAGGACGTCCTGTGTAAATCATTACTGATGCAGGAGGGGTGGGATCCCCCTGGCCCCGTCTCTGGTGGCACTGATGATACCGAACCTCCCTGCTCTCCCTCTTCAGAGGTAACCAAGCGCCACAGCTTTTTTTCTGGGAAGATGGGAAATGAGAACAGCTTGTTTGGGGATATTTGCAAAGATCTCCGTCTGTTTTTAAAAGGCACCCCAGAAGGTAGGGGTGTGGGAGGATACATCTACTATACGCATTGCTTACTTGGATTGGTACTAGTTCCAAAGTTACTTCTCATAAAGACACTTTTTTTTTCTACCAACACTCAGTTAATGCAAATCATGTCTAGTGTGTGGTCTTGGCGGTGGTCTGTTGTTCAGAGAAAATACCCTTGTTTGCATATATTGTTAACATATAGTATTAAGGGACTCTGCCTGCTGCCTTCGGTGCCCTGGCAAAGGTTTGGCGTTGTAGGTCTGTCCACCTTCTCCCCTTGCACGCCTCGCTAGAGCGCTGGCGTGCATTTTGGCTGGCTTAGTTGAAATGAAATGCTTCATCTTTTCCTTCTACCATGGCTTAGTGTTCTTTCCAAAGCACTTCTGGTTGCTGCTGGCCCAGAAGCAAGGCAGCGTCACCTTTTTGTGTCATCCAGAAGAGTTTTCTGAGAGCTGGGCCATAAATTCATTAAAGCAGAAACCTGTAAAGCTGGGTGGTGCAGCGTGCTTTCTGTGGGGGAGAGCTGAAGGCATGCTCTGCAAACGTGAGCCTCTCCCTGGCTTCCATGTACCAGAATTCAAGCAAAATCTCATTGCGGCTTGTTTGTTTTCTTTTTCCGTTTTGTGTATATAAATAGAAATGTTCAGAGACCCAGGACCGGCAGCTTGAGGTGTGAAAATCAGGAAGTCGGACTGGGTTGAGTTCGGGAGGACCCTGGCGCGGGGGCAAGAGGCGACCGCAAGCAGAATGCGGGCAGGCTCGCGGCGAGCGGAGCTGCTCCAGGCTGCCGTGCCCGTGTCTCTGCCTGTGCCGTCACAGACCGGAGGTGTCACGGAGCACTCCTCTGAGCGAGGGCCCTCTGCTCCCCTGCCCCTACCAAGCCCAAAAGCCGTTCCCAGGGAGCCCCATGGGCGGGCTGGAGCCACGGGCAGCCTGTGGCTGCCGTGCAGGACCCTCGCTGTGGGCAGAGCGAGCCGGGGAGCGGCTGCGTGTTGCTGGGCTGCGGGGACGCGCTGCCCCGTGGCGCGTGGCTCTGCAAGAGCTGCAGCTGCAGCCGGGGAGCTCCCAGCCTTTGATCTGTGGCTTCTCCAGGGTGGGGAATGACAGGCCCGCGGGTGAAACCAGGACACGGGTATTTCCGTCTTTCAGTGGCGATGGGGCAACTGCGTAGCACCAGCAATTTTGTGCTTTGCTCTCCTGATGTCTCGGAGACGCCTGTGTGGATGGGGAGCGGTGCTGGTCAAAGCTGACACGGTCAAAGCCCAAAGGGCTTTTAAACTAAAACTAAAAAGCAAAGTTTGTCCAGGATAAAGCCTTTGACTGAAGAAAAATGGCTAGATGAGTTGGAGCGGAACTAAAAATAGTTCCCTGTCTGTGGGCCCTCATCTCCTGGCCTGGAGTTAGGCAAGCTGGTGGCTTTCTGACCTGCCCCAGGAGGGGCCATCCCTGCTCCTCCCGGGCCACCGGCATTCTCTCAGCAGGAGCCTCCCTGTGCCTCGGCGCCTCGCCCGCTGCTCCTCGCCCACCGCTCCTCGCCCATCGCTCCGCTCCTCGCCCTGCCAGGCAGCGAGGGGCCCTGCGGAGCTGCCCGGCCATCCTGTGCCGGCTGCTTGCCGGAGCAGGGCTGCACGCTCCCTTACCGACCTGGCACCGGTTTTATTGGAACTGCAGACACTGAATATTGATTTTTTCTTTTTCCTTTCCCCTCCCAGCACCGGCAATGGGGATTTCACGCTCTTCCAGCAGGACTGATTGCTCTGCACCAGCTACTTCTGAGCCCCTGCAGAACGCAGCTGTTTGTGTCCCTTCCTGGGTTTAGCTGTAATAGCTGTAAAAACAGGGAATTGAATGGTTTTGTTTTTTTTTTTTTCCCTTGCAAACTTTCCTGTTATTACAAGGTGAGAGCGTGTCTTGCCATGAGATGTTCCAGTTGCAGAGTGCTCAGCACATACTATTTTAGAGGAGGAAAAAAGAAAGGGGGGTGAGGTGAGTTTTGACGTATGGATAATATTTGAAAATTACTGTTTACTGAAGCTTAGTTACCCGGCTGGTAGGTAGCTATTAAAAGTGAGCATGCACAACCGTGGCACTTAAACTGAGCACGCTGCGGAGCAGGGCCGGGCAGCCCGGGCCCCCGGCTCCCCACCCATTAGGGGCTGCTGTTGCTCTGCTTCAGCCGGGAGCGTGGGCTCTAGCGGGGAAATTTACGGAAAAGTTTAGAAATCCGCTTTTGAAATTTTGAGCTTTTTTTGGAATAATAGGAAACTCATTAAACCTTTACTTGTGTGTGTGTGTGATTTAACAGCATTCTTTGAGTTTTGCCTCAACCGGACGGCATGGTGCTAACATGGAAGAGCTGTCACCGTAGCAGTCGGCGGAGGTGTGCGGAGAGGGGAAATGCCTTCCTTGACGTGGCCGGCATCGCTGCAGGGGCAGCAGACGGGCTTTTGGTCCTCCGTCAGCAGCACTCGGAGAGGCCTGGCCGGGGTGGGGAACGTGTCAGCCCCGCTGCGTGGCTGGTTTGCCCACGGAGAGGAGGGCTGGGGGGCAAGTCTGAGCGCTGCCGGCTCGGCCCCACACCCGAGGTGGCCTCCGTCAGTGCGGGACGGTGAGCCGCGGGTGCACAGGGAGCACCTTGGGGTCAGCACCCAATTAGTCGAGCCCCAGGGCATTGGCCTGGCTCTTGTTTTGCCCACCCATGGGCGCAGCTCAGCAGACTACTGTTTCGGAGCAGTGGGCTTTCAGAACGGCAAAATTCATAGAATCATAGAATCGTTTAGGTTGGAAAAGACCTTTAAGATCATCCAGTCCAACCATTAACCTACACTACCAAATCCACGCTACACCAATCAAGGGTAGACTAGACTAAACCATGTCCCCAAGTGCCACATCTACCCGTTTTTTGAACACTTCCAGGGATGGTGGCTCCACCACCTCTCTGGGCAGCCTGTTCCAATTCTTGACCATCCTTTCCGTAAAGAAATTCTTCCTAATTTCCAACCTAAACCTCCCCTGGCGCAGCTTGAGCCCATTTCCCCTCGTCCTATCGCTAACTACTTGGGAGAAGAGACCAACACCCACCTCACTACAACCTCCTTTCAGGTAGCTGTAGAGAATGATAAGGTCTCCCCTCAGCCTCCTCTTCTCCAGGCTAAACAACCCCAGTTTCCTCAGCCGCTCCTCATAAGGCCTGTGCTCCAGACCCTTCACCAGCCTTGTTGCCCTTCTCTGAACACGCTCCAGCACCTCAATGTCTTTCTTGTATTGAGGGGCCCAAAACTGGACACAGTATTCCAGGTGCGGCCTCACCAGCGCCGAGTACAGGGGCACAATCACCTCCCTGCTCCTGCTGGCCACACCATTCCTGATACAAGCCAGGATGCTGTTGGCCTTCTTGGCCACCTGGGCACACTGCTGGCTCATGTTCAGCCGGCTGTCGACCAACACCCCCAGGTCCTTTTCTGCTGGGCAGCTTTCCGGCCACTCCTCCCCAAGCCTGTAGCGTTGCATGGGGTTGTTGTGACCCAAGTGCAGGACCCGGAACTTGGCCTTGTTCAACCTCATACATGAGTTTTATGCGGGCGTTCATCAGGAAATGCTTATGATAATCTAAGAAATCGCTAGTGCGTAAAACTGGCTTCCCCGTAACATTTGTGTAGGGTGTCACCCAAACCCAGCGGGGTTCAGCGGCGCCCTCCTGGCCGGCGTGTGCTGACCTGTTGCTTCCCGGCCCCAATGAGCAGCGCAGGGGCAGGCACTGGGCAGCCATGGGCAGGATGGGCTCATTTCCGAGCAAGGGCTCACAGCTCTGCAGCTTTGTGTGGGGTTTTTCTAAAAATTTATTTAGCGTGATCTCTGGTGGTAATGGTATGAAGCTGATGTTTCTGAGCCTCAGCCTTAGCTCAGTTGGTTTAAATTCCAAATTGCAGAGCCTGGGAGCCCGGTGGGGGTGGTGAGGCGGATGGTTCTTGCTGCCTCGCAGAGAACAGGTGTTTTCAAAGCAACCACCGAGATGTCAAGGCATGAAAAAACAGAACTGAGCATCGACGAACTAACGTTAACGTCTTTGCGGTGCAAAGGGCTGGGTGCTTCCCTTGCTGCTTGTCATGGTTTAGCCGCAGCCAGCAACTCAGCACCACGCAGCCGCTCGCTCACTCCCCCTGCCCCGATGGGATGGGGGAGAGAATCGGAGGAGTAAGAGTGAGAAACACTCCTGGGTTGAGATAAGAACAGTTTAATAATTGAAAGAAAGTAAAATAGTAATGCTAATAGTAACAGTATAATAATGATAATAATAATAATGATATACAAAGCAAATGATGCATAATGCAATTGCTTACCACCCACCGACCGATACCCAGCCAGTTCCTGAGCAGCGATCGCTGCTCCCCGGCCAACCCCCCCCAGTTTCTATACTGAGCATGACGCCATATGGTATGGAATAGCCCTTTGGTCAGTTTGGATCAACTATTCTGGCTGTGCCCCCTCCCAGTTTCTTGTGCGCCTGGCAGAGCATGGGAAGCTGAAAAGTCCTTGACTAGCATAAGCAGTACTCAGCAACAACTAAAAACATCAGTGTGTTATCAACATTCTTCTCCTACTAAATCCAACACAGCACTGTGCCTGCTACTAGGAAGAAAATTAACTCTATCCCCACCGAAACCAGGACACTGCTGCACGGTTGTCTCTCTGCAACATGAAGGCTTCTCCTGCTCGCTGCGTCCTCTCGGCCGCGGCCCTGCGCAGGCTGGGCTCTGCGGGAGCTGGTGAAACGCGGAGCCGGGGCAGCGGCGGCCGTGCTCGGGGGTGCGAGGCTGCGAGCCGAGTCGCTGCGCTCCTGTCACCGTGGTGGGCTGACCCCGGCGCTGCGGGGGAGCCCAAGGCCTCTCCTTGCCCTCTGTGACTACTTAGGGGTTGTCCTGCCCTTGAGAAAGGATTTAAAACGGGACCTTGTCAAGAAATATTTTTTTTTCCCTTTAGTCATGAGGCTGCAAAACAGGCCTATGCAGAAAAGAGCTGGTGCGAAGAGCTGTGGCCCGTTCCCCCTGCGGAGCCTTCCCCGGGCACGGCGGCCCCCGGTGCCCCCTCCCTCCGCCCCGCCGGCACCCAGCGGGCGCTGGGCCCTGAGCCCTTCCTCCCTGCGTGGGCGGTTTTGCGCTTGAGCGGTTCAAGCAGCCACCTCCAAACGCGTGAACATTTTGCAGCTCGCTGGGGAACCGAAGCCTTTGCTGATTTATGCTTTTGGGGGGGGGTGGGGTGGGGAGGACACGTGCCCTGGGGTGTGAGTGGTGGGGCGGTGCGAGCGAGCTGAGGGAGCCCAGCACTGCCCAGGCCGTGGGGGACGGCACCCGAGCACCGCTGTCCCCGTGGTTAGATGTTGAGTTTTGGGAGGGGCCGTGCAGGGCTCCGGTGGGGAAGGGGCAGTGGCTGCCTTTTAGCAGGGTGCTGGGCAGGTGAAGGGGGCGAGGTTTGCTCCTCTCTCCCCATCCCGTTCCTGCTGAGGAAGGCTGGGCAGGAGCCAGCCCTGGAGCAGGGGCCCTGGGCCCCCAGGTGCCGGGGCAGATCCCTGCCGCCATGACGGTGCGCGAGGGCAGGGCGGCGCCCTGGAAAGGGCGTCTGGTGGGCAGCCCTGCGCTGCCTCCAGCCCGCTCGCCTCCCCTCCTCGGTGTCCTTCAGAAGGAAGGAAGAGCCGTGGGTCCCTCCGGGCACTGCACCGTCACGTTTTCTGCCTGCCCTCCCTGCCGGGGACAGCGCTGCAGGGGTGGGATTCGTGGGGTCTCAATGGCCGCACCAAAGCGGGGTACCCGGCCCCCCCGCAGTGGGAAGGATGCCGGGCCGGGCTGGCAGCGCTCTGTGCTGGTCAGCACTGCCACGCTGTCAGCTTTTCTTTCTTGTCTTGTTTTTTTTTCTCTTTTCTTTCCCCCACCCCAGGCTGCAAAATGGTTCCTGTGCTTCTTGGCTGGACGGGAGCGGGGTCAAAGCCCAGCACAGCAAGAGCCCTGCCCCTCTCCCAGGCAGCACCACGGGAAAAGCACGGCAGAAGGCAGCGAGAGAAACGGTGTGGAAAAGGAAAAACGCTGGCATGCCCCCAGAAAAAGATTTTTTTTCTTTCCCTTTTTCTATCCACTTTTAACTTTTCAGATCATTGATGCTGATGGGCTGTGGTGGAAGTGAAGTAAATAATTACATACGCCAGCGATGTAACATTGATTTTTTTAATGTCTCTTCATGCTAATTAGCGACAGCCTTTGTAGGGACTGACAGCAAGGCTTAACAAACCTGACAGCATTCGCCTGCTGCCGCCTCAGGCCGCAAGAAAAATCAAAGCAACACAGAAGAAAAGGAAAAAAGAAAAAGCCTTACCTTGCTTTTACTTTCATTTTGGTTTTAGCAGCCTCAGGCTAGTTTTAAAAAACTTACTGGGTTGGGGTTTTTTTTTTTTTTTGTCGACCTATGTGTGTATCATAATTTTAAATAATGTCTTAAAAATAATTCCAGTTTACTCTTCGGTCCAAATAAACCATGTAAATGGTATGTACCAGTCAGCATAAGGTCACTGCAGGGTAAAAAGTTGTTTTACAGTTTGATCATTCTTGTAATTTTGTTACTTAATTGACCAGGATCTAGTGTACGTATTGAGGAGTCCTACTGAGCTGCCTACAGCGACAGGCACTGCTGGCTTCATACAGTACCTTCACAGCTCATGAATACAGCAAAGAATGCTCTTGAAGGTGAACGCTGGAGATTTCACTTGCATTGGTGTCTAAATTTTTGCTAAACTAGGTTTCCCTTTGCTCATACAACAACAATACATCTTGTGGCTTGGTTCCCCACCTCTTAAAATCACAAATTTTGAAATACAGATACGCCATAAGTATGATTCTCAGCTCTTGTGATTATGCCACCCTGTATTTATAAACTGACAAAATTGGTATAAAAATACATGCCTACCTAACAAAAAAAAAAAAAAAAAAAAACCCAAAACATTTTGAAAAGTTAACAAAATGGTACACTGGCCAGCCAACAAATTTAATTTTTATTTATACTTGTCCAAAGGCCTTGAAGAAGGTTTTATATGAGACTGTGCAGGTCAGTACGGTCCTGGGATGAGTTCATAATAGGGATGAAGAACTAATTCAGAAAAAACAAACAACTGCTAGTGCTGAGCAGAAAATTTGGTGCTTAAGACAGGTAATGGGAGCTGTTTTCAGATTTCTTAGTGCATGACTTAAAGGCCAGAAAACAAGTGAGAAGTTGTTCATACGCTTTTCTACTGGAAAGACCGAGAGAAAAATATGAATGTCATTCTTTACCTCATTCCCTGAGCCTCATTCTTTTCCCTTACTACTTTCTCATGTCTCTGGTATCTGAAGAGTTCATCATAAAATGGCTTATTGCTGTTGCTCACTGCAGGTAGATGGGTATGGTTATTAAGTGGCAGTAATGACAGGTGCCCGTGTTTGGGGACCAACGCACACCCAGGCGGCCTCCTTCTCTCTCCTCCATTACATGTCCCAAAGAAGTGGCACATAAAGAAGTAATAGGATAATGATAAGGGACACAAGAGGAAGTATGACATTTCAGAGTAAGAGGGATGCCAGTATATGATAAAGTACACAAAATTAGGCTGTATAACTTGTTTTCAGTGGGATTAATGAGGAACTGCTTGTAAAAGAAATAAGGTTAAAATTAATGTATAGATGAACCAGCTCTATGTCAGAGCAAGCAACTAATAAAAAGAATGACCCTAATTAAAGTCAACAGCACAGGAGGGGAAAGATACTTAAAATAAAATCAGTATCTAGTCAAGCATTCGGCTCACTCTGTACTGTTTGTCTCTTTGTCTTCAGCTCTAAACCCTGGTATCCTTTAGTTGCACAGTTCTGGGGAACATGGGGTTAATTACAGGTTCCAGCTCAGGTGTTACATCACAGCCCAGCCATGCTGCTTGTTTCCCATGAGCAAACAGGCTCTTCTTTGAAGTAAGGGTTACCTTTCTGTTTTCAGGTGCTGGATGTTATCCTAAGTATAAAGGAAGCGTTGCATCTGCTAGAGCTTATACTCTTAGGTGATCACAGCCTACTGGTTTCCAAACAGCTCCACTAAAACCAGAGGGAACACCAAGTCATGGATCTTCCCCCCCCTTACAGTTTGTCAGTAGAGGTGTTTCTGGGAAAAGGTTTCCTTATAGTGCAGGTTTAAATGGTTGTCCTCTTCCCTGTGGTGGCATGTTCCAGCTGGGCAGGGGATTCCAGTCCCTGAGCACTTCTAAACTGGACCTGCACACATCCTGCCTGCCAGCTTCTGGCCAAAGAGCTTTGCAGCCACCTCCTTCCCCAGCTTTCCCATGCTCAGGAAAGGGATGGGTGCCGAGGGCTGCCCGCTCTGTTTGACAGGATACGCCCTGTCACTCTTCTCCCCAAGAAATGCCACGCTCGGCAGACAGGCAGCCGCGCAGCACGAGCTGAATAGGGCTCAAGATGGCCAGAGATGCACTTCTAGACTGTATCAAATGGCAAAGAGTAACAAGAAGCACCAATGCAGGATCTTCTCCAAATCTTTGACAGTACTAAAAAGTATTTGGGGAGAATGCAGCTGGATCACTGTGCTCCACATGAATGAGTGCTAAATACTCACAGCAGGTTACCTGTTAGAGAATTTTACCCTCTCACCCCTGATAATTCGACAGCGGCCAATTTCACCAGGTTTGTAATGACCTCTCCACCTTTTGTTTGGTTGCTGCTGTCTCCTTCGTTCTTTGCTATCGCTGTAACACCTACCATGTAGGCCCGATTCAGTCTGCGGATCATTCTTTGCCGGAGAATCGGAAGAGGTGACTAATGGCTGCGAGGACAGTACTACTTACAGGCCACCTCCCGTCTCTGGGAAAGGCTGCAGGGAACACTAAGGAGGAGACAAAATGGGGAATGGAAAAGGGCTCAAGACGTGCACTGAGAGACAGAGAATGAGCGGGAATGCAGCTGTGTCAACACAACCCACAGAACTGGGATCTTGCAACATCCTGATGTAAGGGATTAAGCTCCACAAAAACTGCACACAAAAGCTCCTCCTTGGAAATTCAGCAATCAGAAAGTAGACTGTTATTAACAAAGCACAGTTTTAATAAAAAGGTTTAAGGCTTACATCTCAAAATGACTTATAAATAAACATAATCACAATACATATATTCTATTTTTTTAAAAAAGTATTCATTATATGTTTTCTGATAATATATATTTTCTGAGTTATAAAATCCCATATAAATAGCAAATTATTCTCAGTATGCAGATTACAAGGATACATAAAAACTGGGGTGCATATCCAAAAGGAATCCTGAGTACGCACTCAACAAATGGCAGAAAATAGAACTACGATACAGTTGAACACAATAAATGCTGCATACTAGGTAATTTCTCCAAAACTGTAAAAATGGAACTGAGAACTTTTTGGTTGCTCAACCTTGTTCAGCTCCACAGACTCAGGAATGGCTCTGGATACGCCACTCCTTGAGTTTTCAGGAGCACCCTATAGATTCTTTTGGTATCAAAAAAAGAAAGTGACGTCTGTCTTCTGATGGACAGAAATAAGGCACGCACTTAGAGCAGGTCAGTGCAGGCTGTAAGAAGCAGCTTGGACTTAGAGCCAGAGAGCAGCAAAAGGCATCTCTGTCATGAAGATGTGTGGCAACAAATTCTGGTAGTTATATGCAAGAGGTAGCCAATTCTTATACTCCTCAAGCTTCCCCTGCTTACCTGCAAAGTAACAATATAAATTAAAACAAGAAGCGGAAACTTCACATGTTAGAAATACCAAAGTGAAACTTCCCTTTTTTTTTTTTTTTTAAGATTGAGATAAGCAAACCAACAAGCTGGACTAAGAACTAGCAGTCTGGCCACGACAGCATGCTTCTTTCTTTGTGGTACAAGTTGTAGCAGTGTTTAGGTCAAGACTTTCACTCTGTGTTTTCTCTTGGCTTTTCAAAGTGAGCTGTACAACAGATATATGTCAATAGTAATGTTCATAACGATATGACTACAGGCAGACTGCAGTACTGCAAGAGAACACCAACTTGCAGAAGCCTGTCAGTATATTTAAATTCTGAATTCTGAGCTATTTTATTGTAGCACAACTTTTTTTTCCTGATCATAATGAAAAAATGTCAATTATTCATGGAAGAAATAAAGACTATTCTGCCCGTTGTTTTCAAGGAGTAATGTAGTCATCATATGTTCCTTTAAACACTGCTATTATAAAAAAGATAATGTTTTCTTTCATACACTCAGGGTCATGAGCTCTGACTTATTACTAAACCATGATTCATCAGAGCAAACTCATACATGCAAACTGCAATAAACACACAGAGGCTTAAATTATGCTTCTTATTACAGCATTGACTCAGTAGAGATAATGAAGTAAATAAGAACCATTTGTAGTCTCCTGGCTTATTCCCAGTTTAACTGGGATCAAAAACCAGATGAACAATGTTATACTGAAGTTGAGCCATAGTTGCTGAGAGCAAAACTTCACAAGTAAACAACAGAGGCATGATAACACTTCAGATTCAGAAATTCTTAATGCTTTTCTGTCCTTTCAAATATTACAAATAACTTATCCTTCTTTTTTCTTGGTATCCTATGAATACCAACTGCCTCTCCGATGGCAATATTCCTCCTGGTTTTCAGTCAAAAACTCCAGCAACAAGAAGTTGTAAATGTCGCACAGGAAGTTAGGATGGAAGGCTAGAAAAGAGAATGGCACTTGCAGGGTGACTTTTCAGTCCACAGAAAAGCTCTTCATTTTTTCTGCTAATTCCTGTCTCATTTCAATATGTTTTTTCAGGTTTTGCACTTCATGGGGCAGGTTAATGTCCCACACTGACACGCAGGATTGTAATTCTGGGGAAAAAAAAAAAATTGAAAACTGCAACAGAGCAGAATTATTGCATAATTAGAAGTGGTTTTGCCTATCTGCTTATTTTTTAGTTACTCGTAAATTGCTTCAATGAAGCATGATGCTTAGGACCTGGAAGACAAGTTATATGACACTTTATGTGTGAGGTAATGCAGTTACGGGTCACAAGCTGTTTGTACTTGCACAATGATTTGTATTCCAGTTCCTAAACTTAGAGTATACCATTTAAAAGGACTTGAAAAACCATTTCTGGTGCCTGTGGGCCATAAGGTACTGACCTGAGCTACAGCTAAAGCCAGTACTGAGATGCATGCATAAAATTTCACCTCTGTTTTCCCGAGAAGATATAACGTAAATGCTTACAAGACTCAAAACTCATCCACTGTAAACTAAAACCGAAAACTGATTTCATAAGGCAGTGAGTATACTGGGAAAAGGTCACTTTTTCAATCTCCCTTCATGCAAACAACTCTTTATTCATGGAGAATTCACATTGCTTTTAGTTGAATAAGGATAATTGAGAACACTTGCATGAGTAGGGGCTCACAAACTATGGCCCCAAGATTTTTGGGAGTCTCTGATTCCCCTCTGTATAATTAATAGCACTCTTAAATACAATAAAAAGGCTAAAAAGGCAGTAAGTGTTCTTATGGTACTAATCAGGGAATATCAGAATATAAAAATCACTGCTGTAAGTTTGATTCTTATTTTACTCCAAACAGTCAGCTCATCTACACTTGCCACCCTTAACTTTATACTGTCAGTGCCACATTTTTAGGAGTCACTGAAACTGGGATGATATAAAGGTGGAGAAGGCCATCGATCAGATCATCACCTGTAACTGTTCTTAGAAAAATACCTAAGATGGAGATTTTCTATCTTCCTATTCCAGCACTTTGCTATCCTAATTGTCAGGAAGCTTTTCCTGATAGTCTGATCTAAATCTCCCTTGCTGTAATAGAAACTGGTTAGTCCTTATCCTACCCACAGGGAATATGTAGAAGTCTTTATTCCCTTCATCTTTATTTACATATTTGAAACATATTATCATGTCCTCTCAAAGCTTTATTTATAGTAACCAACTTAACTTCCTGCAACATTTCCTCACAGGCTGCATTTCTCTCCTCTGGACTATTCCTAATAGTGCAGATCATTCAGCCATGTCCCAGACGGATACGCTCCTCCAGCAGAGGCCGTATCAGCACTCAGCAGAGTGTAAGAATTAGCTCATGTCTTACAGATACTTTTCGACTGGTGTGAGAATGGCGTTTGCCTCTTCTGCAGCAATGGGACAGGGCTGACTCACGTTCAGCCTGCGATCAATTATAAACAGCAGTGCTGCAGAAAAAGGGTTAAGCTGAGCATTTCCTCATATTGGTACAACGGATCATTCCTAATCAAGTAAAAGGTCTTGCATTTGTCCTTACTGAATTGTATCCTATTTCCTTTCAGACCATTTGTTCTATTTGTCAAGGTAATTTTGAATTTAATCCTGCTCTCCAGCATGCTTGTGGCTTTGTCTTAGCTGAGAATTGTCTGCAAATCTTTAAAGCACATTCACTATTCCTTCATCCACATCATTCATGAAAACACTGGGGATTCCTGGCCGAGCACAGACCCCTCTGGAAATCCATTTGATACATTCTCCAATTAGACAATGACATTTACACTCCAAATACAGTTTTCCAGCAAACTGTATTATATACTTCAAATAGTGGCTTCCTCTGATCCATTTTTGGAAGTTACTCTTAGTTTGTATGGAGCCCAGAAATGCAAAAGACAACAAAAAATAATAATGATGTTTCAATAAGATTATATCAACTGATGATCATCAACTCGCCACTCTCAGTGGGTAGTCAAGCATAATAGTGTCTACTCCACTAATAATACAAATTAATAAAACACAGTTCAGGTACCTTTTTGATATTTGTTGTCTTCGGTGTCGCTTTCATAACGATATCCCAAAACCAGGACCACGTTCTTGAGACTCCCTTTTTCAAAGAAATAAAATGTCAAATTTTAATTTTAATGGGAACTTTGTAATTTAAAGACAGAAAGAGTAGATGACATCATGCCACTAAGAGGACAGAAAGCAGACTTCAGTCAGCTGGACCTTTTATTCAAAATTAGTAACCATGAAAAACCCAGACATGAAAACAATGTAATTCACATCTCCATTTAATGTAGGGGTTTATCAGGGTTCACAGGCATAAGCGCTGGCTCAGCTGGCCAGCCTGCTGAACAAGCCCAAGAACAAAGCACCCTATTATGTGCCACAAGCAGCGGTAGTAGAGTCCCAGGAAACAGATGTCCCAGCAAAGGGACAGGCTGCAAATGAAGTCCCAGTGCACAGCAGAAACAGAAAGTGCCAGTAATCAGTTTGGTTATGAAAAAAACAAAACAACAAAATATGATACAAACTAATTAGAAGTGTTCTGAACTAACAATGGCACGTAGGTAGGAGAGTTAGCAGGGAAGTAGAAATAGGGGATGGATCATAGGAAGGTACCTACTGAATAATGCAAAAAAGACTAGGAAGACAGGAGCGGCTGGATCACAGAGGGATAAGATGAATGTGCCAGTGTTTCAATACCAACTTCCCGCTTATTCCCTACAAGACATGTTTATGAATGTCTTGCAAGATAGATGGAAGCTGTTACGTGTTCTCCTGGCACAGCAGCTCCCTGTCCTACTGGCAGCACGCGGGCAGGGAGCCCTTGGCTGTGCGCTAGTAGAGGAATACAGGACCCAGCCTACGTACCTGGGTCACGGATCAGGCCAGCGCTCCGTGTGCAGACACCCCAGCTGCAGCACTGCGCCCTACACCTCCCCACACCTCTTCACACATGAAGTCTTACACACTCCCCCAGAGAAAAGATGAGGAGGGGGCCAGTTTCTGGGGTGTAAATAGACTAGAGTATGGCTTGCTGTGAAAGCCACAGTCTTGGAAGTTTTGTGTGACCACGCTGCAGTGTCCCCCGCCCGGTACATTCCTTCTGAATCAGCAAATGTTTCTAATGGGTCCCCCAGGACCTCTGCAAGGTAGAGAGAGATTTGTCCTGCCCTGTGGAGATCTGCAGTGTATTCTTCTTTGATATCGATGTAAATCTGCTTATGGTAGGTGAGGGCTGGTGGGAACCATACATACGCATCTTCCATGCTCAGATTTTTCATCACTTTAATTTTTTCTGCAACCAGTCCTATCCATACACCATAAAAAAGTGATGGGAACTCAAGCATAATGTTTCTTATTCAGACTAGAGTCCTTTCTTACTATATAGAAGTCTAAACCTTCACTTGCAAAATGAACTACAGATTTACATATTAATCATACTCTATGAAAATCTCATGTCTATTATACGTCAATGTGTTCAGTGAGAGAATTAGAAAAAGACTAATTTCCATATTCATAGATGAACTACAGATAAAATTGATGTCTCAAAGTCTGGCAATCTCTTTTCCCTGAAATATTTACATCTGATTGACATATATTTTAATAGTAAATGAAACTATTTAATACAAATATATTTCCCTCTACCTTCTCTCGTTTCACGCAAGCAATGTGTTGCTATTGAAGAATTGCTAAGCAGCCTCAGTGCCATTTTCACTGATTCTGTGAAAATCCCAGTAAAAACAACATCTTTGAATTTAGGAAAAAACCAACCCTTATAAATCATTGCTGGGAAAAAATGATCAAAAGAAAAAAAATACACATCAAACTGCATGTATCAATTTTACTTGCCATTCTTAAGAGTTGTGCAAACACAGCTAAACTCTTTCTCCTGAAGTATTAACTTTTCTATACATAAAATTTTGATTAAAAATGTTGAGGTGACTAGAAACAAAGAACGAGACTCAAGGCTTTTTAAATCACACTGTATTATTTTGTACAATATATTTTCCCTATCAATGACAGTAATAAGTGAGGCAGAAATTTTGTTTTCATAGTAAGTATTCTTTACAAAATGCTAAAAATAAAATGTCCCTTTATAGTACTAATATTGTAGCTATCAGGACTAGAAGGACTGAAAATGCTGTGCTAGTGGATCTGGACTGTAGAGCTGGCCCTCTTAACAGCTGAGGACTGAACAGACTCTACAAACTTGCTGTCTCAGGCAAAGGCAAGTCAGAGGAAGATGGAGTTTTTTTGACTCATACAACACTGTCAGCACTATAAGGTAACTGTAGTCTATGGATACTTCTGCTGCCAGAAAGGAAAAAACAGCCTCCAAATTAAGTTCATGATGGTAGTGAGAAAACATCTCAGCCTGCAACCATGAAGTTTGCTAGCGGGATTACAGTGCTTCTGAGTCCACAATAACAGCTTCAGCATCTTTTTTTGACAGCAAACACACTTTAAATCACACTGACAAGGGAAATCCAGAGTTTTTTTCAAAACACAGTGGAAGGCAATGGGAATGCACATGTTGTGCCACAGAGTACTTTTTGAAGTAACGTGTATTTTAAGCGTATCCACCACTGCAGTACAATGAACTCCTGAGCTGGTATGGCCTTTATTACTTTTGGGAGAGATGCAAGAAAGTGCACAGGTGAAGGAAGCTACAACAGCCACGAAGCGCCCCATGCTCAACTACGCTCCTCTGGCTGTTTGTAATTACCACTGAAAACCCACAAGTACTGTCTGCCTACAGCAGCTCGAAACAACTGGTCCTGGTGACAGAACAGCCTGTACGTACAAGCCTGCACCCTGAGTCCAAGTGTGTAGCACTTTCCCAGCTTTGCTGTGATCTGCCTGTAACCCAAACCTAAAAGAACCATTCCTGAATAAGGATGGGAGAAGAAAACTAGGCAATAAGCAATTAAGGAAAAATTATTAAAACCTAACAAGCTCCACAGAGAGAAAAGTCAGAAGCGTAAAATTTAAGATGGAGAAAAAACACAGGCAGACACAGATCAAGATGAAGACTATTGGACAGAAGATGGTGAGAGCTGTGCTGAAGCACGGCACAGGGACGCAGTGAAGGTGGGGTGTGTTCGCGTGCTGATCAGTGACAAGCCAGGGAAGAGCTGTTGTTTTGTGTGGGCACAGGTATGACAGCCTGCTGGTATTCAGCTAACACTGGAGTGCCTGACACTGACTGAAGATGACAGCAGTGGAACAGAATGAATGAACAAAACACGGAAAATGCTAATCTGTTCCTGGAACATCATGCCAAACAGGAGACAGCAATCCTAAACTTGGCACTGATTTCAAAGCACTCGTCATTTGATGGTTTTACTTACCTAGCTGAGCTGTTATCATGACTCTAACAGAATCACAAAAGTTGTCTATAACTCGTACAGGACGACGTGTTGATAAATCAAGCAGCAAGATGTGTCCTCCTCCTGTCCCTATCCACAGTGCAGTATTTTTCTGCAGGCAAATTGTCTTCACTCTTCCAGAATAAGCCAGTTTATGTTTTGATTCCTTATTTAGTTTTTCCACTTTGTCCCTATGAGTATGGAGAGGATTTGTATTAAAATCTCATGGCACACTACTCCACAACTGCTAAAATGACTCTCTCAATATCAGCCTTT
Source organism: Pelecanus crispus (assembly GCF_030463565.1). Lineage (NCBI taxonomy): Eukaryota > Metazoa > Chordata > Aves > Pelecaniformes > Pelecanidae > Pelecanus > Pelecanus crispus. The sequence continues at coordinate 16,983,376 of NC_134643.1, forward strand.
TAAACAATCATTCATCAAGACAAGCCGCAAAAATCTCATGCTGATCAGTTGATTGACTTGAAACAAACTGGAATGAAAACTACTGGACTTCTGAGACTCAGCTGATCTGCTTCAAAAGACCTTTAAATAGGAGGCAGGTATACCTCTTTGTTCTCTCCCAGTCTACAGGAGAATAATGTCACTGCAAAGTGGGAGGAGCACACCTAGAGCTGCTCCTAACCTCACTGTGAAAATGAAACGGACGTGGCACATTAAAGGAGAGGAACAATTTAAATGCAAATGAAAATCACTGCCACTGTTGATAAAACTCTGATCTCCTACTGAATCTGTGCACCAGAGAGAGAGAAGACATTCTTATTCAGGGGATGCAGGAAGTAACTGGATGCAAAAGCATTAGTACCTGAAGGACAGCAAAAGACCTTCTTTCTGGAGCAGAGTTAAATGAATCTTCTTGAAATCATAGACAAATTGTGAAATATAATAAGGGTCTTAAAAAATTGAGATTCTGTATGGGATATTCTGAAGTTCTGGGCCAAAAAAGAGGAAAGGAATTCCACATTTGCCCAGAGCAAATCCCTTACCTCCAGCAGGTTAAGGTACTATGCTAGAGAAGACAATCTGATATTCAGTTTTCTATGCATCAGGCCATCAATCTGAAATAAAACACTTACTTAAGAAAACATGCACAGTCAATTAGTTCAGAAAGTTTTTCTGTCTTCTTGTCCCAGATTTCCACAAAATGGCTGTTTTTCTTTGCCAAGTAGATGGATTTGTCTATTGCTATTGAAATAATGTTTGCATCACTGTAAGCATTATGACAGAACCTAGAAGAGAGAACTCCAGTTAGATACACAGAAAACATCTAGTAGAAAAACTTGACTATTATGAGTGGGGTTAGCTTCCCTCTAACTCTTACAGAATCATTCAGCTTTAAAACCAAACTGGGCTAGGATACAACTGAAAGGGCTTGCTATAATCTTCCTACAGTTCAACATAAATTCTCACAGTAATGGAGTTACGCTGCTGACATCCCTGGAGGTACGTTAATGCCCAAAACCTATTAATAAACCTTTCCCATCTATCTGCTCAAATCACATATGCTCACATCACAGCAGCGCAAACTCCACCCTTCTCTTGCCACTCTTGCAAAGTTTGGAGACACTGGATAGTTCTCACAGGGCCCACAAGACCATAAAGGGTCACTCAACACAAAGATGACTACGCCTAAAAAGCAGCAGTGACATTTAGTTCACCTTGCTCTGCTCTTGTTTCACTTCAACTGACAGCCTTTTTGACTATCTTCTTCTACATACAAATTTGACTCTTGTGCCAGATCTGTGCCTGCACGTATCAAAATGTTATGGCCCTGCAATTTACCAGCACCAGCTTATTTCCCTGACTCTTCAATTCATCTTGAAGACCAGCTCAAAATCACAGGTCCTTGATAGCAGGCACTCACTAACACTGCTACCTTCCCTAATGGTACTTGTTTTTGACAACTTTATTTTCAAAACCATATACAGTTTTGCCTCCATAAAGCTCAAATTATTCCTGTGACATATTTTGCATCTTGCCATTGAACTGCATTTTACCGAAGTTTTAGTTTTTTGTTTTATATTAACACATTATTTTCCAAAGCAAATTAATTTCCCAGAATTCTCTACTGGCGTAAAATCAAACACTGCTTTCCCTGCTCAGGAAAAATTCCCCTTAACTTTAGAGCAGGATTTTCCCATGTGAGAATTATATCAAACACTCCAAAAACTTCAGTCTCTAATTTCTAAATAATGAGAAGTCAACAATTGTACGTGATTTAACTATATAGGGCAAAGATATGCACATACATCATACCGACAAACATGTAAAGACAAATACTATAATAAGTATGTGTGTATAAGTCTAAATAAAGTAAACAGGGCATGGACAAATGCAGTTGGGGGAGAAAAACTGATCAGTTGCATTTACACGTTTTCTGAAAAGATACTGACTTCATAAATCCTTTATATAGTAAAAACACATATCCCTTGTTTAAAACTAGCAATGAATACTTTAAACACTACTCACTGATCTTATTTTAATGCACATTGTATTCCATCTGTATTATGGAAGGAAAAGAATGGAAACAAGAGAACTGAAAGAATGAGCTCTAGAACAAGACATTACACCAACGTACTGCCAAAAAAGGTCAGTGAAAACAACAAAAGAGCCAAGAAACATAATTTATAAAAAAAATCTTACAGTTGACTTGTCTTTGTTTCAATGAGCTTTTGAACAGAGAAATCACTAGTCAAGGCAATGATCTTTGTTCCACAGCCTCCCCAGATTATATTTTTTTCAGATAAGTATGAGGATTCGTTTAAGCACATCAGTGGTGTGCTAACATTTCCTATAGTTAGTATCTTCAAAGGTGCAGCACCCTTACACTGCAAAAAAAAAAAAAAACCAAACCACTCTCCATTAGAAACAAGGAGTATACAGACACTCAGAAACTCTTAAAACAAGGCCTGCTGAATTAAATTTACATAGCCAGATTTTCTGAACCATTATGGTATCTTACCAGAATGTTAGAGACTGAAAAGCACTATAGTCTCATTATAGATGTCCCACAGAAAACAGCCTGTGTGAGCGGAAACGGGACAGAGCTGGGACTGATGCTTTCTGCAACCCCTGGCACAGTTCAAGAACTGGATGGAAAGTGTTGTGGTTTAACCCCACCCGGCAACCAAGCCCCACACAGCCGCTCACTCACTCCCCCCCGGTGGGATGGGGGAGAGTCAGAAGGGCAAAAGAAAGGAAACTTGTGGGTTGAGATAAGAAGAATTTAATAATTGAAATAAAAATAAAATAAAATAAAATAAAATAACATAAAAATAATGATAATGATAAATTGTAGTGAAAAGGTAAACAAAAAAAAAGAGGAACAAAACCCAGGAAAAATAAGTGATGCAACCGCTCACCACCTGCTGACTGATACCCAGCCCGTCCCTGAGCAGCGATCGCTGCCCCCCAGCCAACTCGCCCAAATTTCTATACTGAGCATGACGCCACATGGTATGGAATAGCCCTTTGGACAGTTTGGTTCAACTATTCTGGCTGTGCCCCCTCCCAGCTTCTTGTGCACCTGGCAGAGCATGGGAAGCTGAAAAGTCCTTGACTAGCATAAGCAGTACTTAGCAACAACTAAAGCATCAGTGTGTTATCAACATTCTTCTCATCCTAAATCCAAAACACAGCACTATGCCAGCTACTAGGAAGAAAATTAACTCTATCCCACTTGAAACCAGGACAAAAGTGACATCCATATCTTGCAGACATCCCACACTGGACCATATTCTAGTTCTGCAATGCATTGCGATCCCATAACTGCTCTAAATTGCATATGATCAGCAGCTAACCCTCAGGAACCAGCTGATATAAACAGCTCCCAGCATTTCTTTGTCTATATTGTCTTTTTGAAGATATCCATTCTACGAAAATTTAGTGTGAACGAAAAGAAAAAGGAGCTAGAACAGCAATAAATAAAGGAGATTAAAACTGTTAGAATATTGTTAATAACAACTATTCATGTCACTCTCTAGTCAGTCTGCCAGGCCTTTTAAAGTCCTATAACGAGAAATAATTTCCCCCTCTTAACTCTACTGGTTAAAACAGATATTGTAAAGCAGGTGCAGTTCCTCTAAGACTGCACTAGAGAATTATTTTTTGTTTTAGAGAAGCAATTAAAAAATATACTGCATGAAATAAAGCCACTATTGGTAGCTGATTTACATATTATTGACAGTATTTTGTAGAACAGACAGCAAAGAACAAGTCTACCTTTACGGCTCTGTCTTCAAAAACTGCCACTCTGCCATCAGCTGTGCCTACCAAGAAGAAATTCTTCTGTTTGCTGAAATAAAATAAAATAATGAACTCCAGAAATGCCTTAATCAGGTAAGAAAAATTTAAATGGCTTCTGGTATTTCAAGAGTTTCATTGAACACTGAAAGCAAGTACAACCACCTGTGGTCAGGAATGTAGTCTCTAGTTACACTGGGTGCAAAATTGAGTGAAAGTACAAGCAAAATAAACAGTTGTCTGAACAAAACTGCATGAGTGTACAGATGTAATTTTCTGAACATCTCTGTTTAGTCATATTTTCAAAATGTAACCCAAAATATTTAAAATTCATTTATACCTTTGCTTTGAAAGAGAATTACAGTATAAACAAGTGATGGAATCTGACATTTTCTGCAGACGATGCCTTCTTGTTTCATCTTCTGTGTTAAGTGCCCACAGAGAACCAGACTGGGTTCCTGCTACAATCCATTTTTCTTTCTCAATAGGAAGGGTCACTAAGGCCAAACTTAAAATTTTACTATCTGCGATATCCTGAGTCAGAAGAAAAAAGAAAAACAACCTGGTTATGACTTCAATAAGGGTAAATGCTAGTAAATTGCTGGTAATAAAAATAAAGTACAGTCCTCTCAGACCCTGGACAGACCCAAGGCCTAACCTCCCCATTAAGAAATCTAATTCCCTATTAGCAGAATACATCTTCAACTGTGCCATCTATCTTCAAAGTGCTGGGAAGGACCCCTCAAACAGTACACAGGAAAATCTCTAAGCTCAATGCTGAAAAAAATATTCTCTCTCCCTATTCTGATGAAGGTCTCAAAGCCATCAGAGAACTAAGCAAATGGAACTACACTGCAATATACGTTCAGTTTAATTGCTAACAATAAAAGTGCTAGTCTAATACTTCTTTTTCTCACTTTAGTTTTAGAAAAATAAGCCATATAATTTATACCAAAGCTACCAATTCAAATGTATCATGGTCAACAGATGGCAGATGGAAATACAACTTAAACAACTTTGATGATGAGTCACACTCAGTTCTGGCACACATTCATCACAGCACATCAAGCCTGGGTAAAACCTTTTCCCTTTTCTGATGGCACAGGACTGAGATGTACAAAAAGCAAATGAAAAGAGCTGGAGGGTATTACCCGAAGTGGCACAAGGAGGTGGCATCCATGGGAAGAGAAGAATTGTTAAGAGACTAGCTGGATTGTTAAGGGAGGTAGAGAAACAAAGGGTTATACAACTATTACTCCTTGTTCTAGCCTCCGTGCTAGAAATAGCTTCCATCTGAGAGGAAGAAAGGAACCCAGTAGTGGAAAGACATTATTACGAGAAAGTTCAGGCTGGATGGCAGGAAGAGAGGAAAAAGCGACTGCTTTTCTGCTTCATTTCCTGGATACAACGATGACTCATTCATGAGCAACCTTTGTTGTCTCAAAGCTTAGCTTTCCAGAAGTAATATCCTACTGTTAAAATGCAATTAATTCTTCTGAAATACGTCTAGGTGCCAAAAAATTAGAATAAATGGCAACTTCCCCACGTACCTCACAAGTATGTCCATCTGTATTTAGGTTAACAAATGAAAGTTGTGCTTTTTCTGTGTTCCCATTGCCTATCCAGACTCCTGCCTTCTTGCAGCTTTGATGGGCAACTACCATGCACTCTGCTGTGGAGGTGCTGGGTATTGAAACATACCTCATCAAACAGATAAGCTCTGCGGAATTCAGGATCTCATAAACCTACAAAGAAAGCCACAGCACGCACATGGTAATATCAAGGGCCTGTACAGTGATAAATAAATAACAAGCAATGGATAACAATGTTTTACGGAATATGGACATAGTATCTCAGCAGGTCTGCTGATTTGTATTACCACTGTTAATGAGCAGTCTTTGTACACTGAGCACCTTTACGTTGACTCTTATTTTTCTGTTAAAATTTCAGGAATTCAATGGGGTTAAGGCATGTTTGAAAATTTCACCCATTTCAAAGAGCAATGCAATGTGTGGTAACAGACAGCAGGTTTCAGATCCATGCTGCTGTCCCTCCTCTCACATGCATGGAACAGTAGGCTAACCACATTGATACTATATAAAAAAGTCCTTTTTGTATAGCTCTTGTAAAGACCAAGGAGTAATCCGAATCCTGTTTTGCTACAATCACTATACAGCAACAGAGGGAAAACCAGCAGGCTAGAATAAATGGTTGGTAGACTTCAATGGAACAGTTTATCCTGGCTGGCAAGAGCAGGCAATATTCCATGGCTGTTCCAGAAAAGAAGAACAGAAAAAAACCTGTGCCTCTTACTAACTTAAATGTCCCATTCCTTTTTAGAAAGCATAACAACCTCTTTGTACCATCTATGACAAAAATACAAATAAATACACTAAGTAATACCTGGGAAGATGTTGGTCGATCCTGAGGGTTTTCCTTCAAACAGTTTTTAATTAAATTTTCAACTTTAGGCCAGGGGGCACATCCATATTCTTTGACAGGATCTAAAATGTAAAATTAGATAACTTCTTAACCGGCCTTTACCATAGTTCAGAAATGAGAGTTCTGAATAACTTTCTTCTTATTTTAAGAATTCATCTAACTTCTTACAGAGCTGCTCTAAGAAATATCATACTGTTAGGTAAAATGTCAGCATGAACAGCTTGGAATTGCTCATCTGCCATTAAATGCTAGAGCATGAAATGCTAGAGCTAGAGTCCTTTTCATTAAAAGCAGTTGAAACAAATGGATTTTGCTTTAACTTTTTTTTTAATGACTCTATACCTGGGACTGAATCACAGATATGTGTGAGTTGTGTTTTGATTAATGCTGACCATTCAAGGGCATGTCATTTCAGTCTGTAGTCTTTACAATTCCTGTGAACATTTTTCTCCACATTTATTCTTCTGTGTTTGGGCAGAGTATATGGAATACAGATGAACTTCCAGTAAAATGCATAGCAATTTAGATAAACAACTCCATATAGTATTTATGAAATACGGAAGTTTAAATTCCCACTCAGTGCTTTGAATATGTATCTTACGACTACAGGTGCTGACCTCTCTAGGAACAAATCACTCATGAATAATGGTGCCTGTATTGCTTTTCCTTTTAGTTCATCATAATCCACAGCAGATATTCCAGTACTACGTTAGACAGAGGTACATTAATGATAAACACCTGCAAATTAACATATCCTGTTCAGCAAATGATAGGCACTGTTTACTTGTGAGCTCAGCCAGCCCCTTTTTTGGTGGAAATATATAAATGATGAGCATATGCACAGATGGAACTGTACTGTCTCCAGAAATTAATACTTCTGATTATTTCATAGGGCTCATAATACAGAAAACAGCCAAATGGACAACAGCACTCAAGAGAAACTTAGTCATTGGTTCTTGGGATGGCCCCTTTAGGCAGGGGGATTAAACTATCTGAGCTATGAATTGGACTATTCTACTTAAGGAGGAGAAAATGTATGAACTCTCTGTCTCTCCTAATGGAGGAGCTATGCCAGATTAACTGGTACAGTTGCTGCCGTTCCCTAGATGCAGTGACTCTTCAGTCTTAAAGAATGATTCATGAGTATATCCACTATTGCAGGGCAATAAATAAGAATGCCACGCATTAAGCTTGTAGTACTATCAACTTCAACAGCTCTTTACACACAAGTTGCCAAATACTGAGTTACACTGTCCAGCTGACTACATCATGTCCAGCCTGATAGCCTGTTTAATCTCCCTTCCAGCAGCCAACAACTACATATTGTAATGCAGATGGAATATAAAGAATATTACGTAGCTGGGCAGGGACTTCACACTCTTGACAACTTAAAAGGGAATTCCTATTTAAAACGTTTAGGGGCGGCTGCTCTTTTAAGGTAGTGGCACTTCTTTAAAATAAGATTTCAAGGGATTTTTAAAAGATTTTAAGATATGCAGCTTCTCAATAATGGATTTTTTTAATGTAATGTATCATGATCAAACAGAAGCGAAATTGTGTTTATCATTGTGCATGATATGCATTATCACAGTAAAATGTAAGGGTCAAGTCCAGACATGGTATTAGAAGGTACCTTCAGCAACATCCATTTTAACTAGATCTGGATAAAGGCCCAAGTATACAGAACATCTATTTCTTTAAAAGTAAACCAGCTAGATCCCTTGAAATTGCAATGAAATTATAAACAAGGTGATGTTGAATAGATGCCTATTTCTCACTATTTCAAGACTGTGTGAAATCAGGAGAAGCTTCTAAAAATTGCTATTATTTAGTCTCCTCCTCTGATCACTGTCAGATACAACATAAAATATGAGAGGTGTTATTTTTAGAGGAGGCAGGACAAATGGTCTGCTTTCATGTTAAAACTTTAACAAGGCATACCTGGTAGCTTTCCTTGTATTGCTAATTCATCAAATTCATTTGGAAACTTCAAGCCTTCCATTATTCTACCTCCTCCGGTTAAAATGTCATAAAGCAGCAAGCCAAATGAATAAACATCAGCTTGCTGATTGTAAATAACATTTCCTCTGGCAACCTCCGGTGCTCGAAATCCTGCAAATAAACCATTCATTAATAGTTATGATTCATACCAAGCTGAAGCCATCTTTATCCTTTTAAGAGCAAACACTTACTGATGAAAATGTCACAGGAAGTAAACCAAAAATGGCACACTATTTCTGGGCTGGCAATAGTCTGCATGCGGCAGACCTCCAAAAATATCAGCAATCAGTATAAAGGAAGGGGACAGTACATCAGTTACAGAGCTCCTGCACCATTACACATAAAATAATTCATTTAGTGATGAATACTGAAAATGAAGGGCAAGTCTGCAGTCTTTACTGAAGGCCTAACATTTAACACTTGAAGTCACACCCCCATGCACAATTTCCAAGACCTGAAGGCACTTTTCAAAGTTGTTGAATTGTTCCATGCTTTAAAATGGATGCTAATATGTTCTCTCTAAAGTCAGGGAACAGTGCAGATATTTATTGCCTTTAAAATAAATTAAGACCTGCTTATGCATTACTGAAAATTAAAACAACAAATAATTTTAGCAGTATGATTTCAATATCACAATAACCATACTAAAACAAGACAGCAAAAAATCATTAACAAATGCATGTAATTTAATTTGTTCTCTTTTTAAACCTTTAGTATACTCCTTGCTTCTTCTAAAAGGAGTTAAAACATGAATAGGAAGAAAGGCCAAGAGGTATAAATCTGGCATCATGACTTGTAATATGATTAGGACTTCATTTTGTGATTTTGACTAGAGTATAGATTTGACTTACTTCTTACAGACTAAATAAAAAACATATTAGCTATTTTTTGATATAATGCACTGTAAAACAAAGCATTTTTCTATACCTGGTGTGCCTTCGGAGGTTTTTATTCCCATTCGGCAACAATACTGGGCAATGCCATAGTCAGCTATTTTTGCAATAACAGCTGAATTGGGATATAGGGTAAAGAGCAACACATTGTGAGGCTTTAAATCACGGTAGATGATCATTGCTGAATGCAGGTACCTGTTAGTCAAAAAAGTATTTATTGAAACATTCATAATTCAGGGATGCATCTATACACACACACACTGAATGCATTATTCCCACAACAGTAAATTGTGCTTTCAAATGTTAAATATTGTGTTAAAAAATGTCAAACGTCACCAACATGACACTGCCTTACTGGATATTCACTTTAGAATTGTTCTGAAATACTACTTACTGGTGCATAAACATTGCAGTATTTTAGTACCAAGTCTTATCTGAAGTGAGTGTCACTGGCAGTTTGAAAAATGAATCTTAGAAGTTTAAGCTTCATTGGTCCCTGAGCTCCTTTGCAGGTTCTGTCATTTTACAGTCACACTTCAATAGCTCCTGAGGACATTCAGAACTTTAAAAATGCACTAAATTAATTTCTTTGACATTTTAATAAGAAATCAAAAGCCACATAGAAATTCCAGCCAGCGCTCTCGCTATTTCTCTACTTATATGAGCATCACTTGTTAGCAGAAAAAAACAGGTAACAAGTTTGTGTTATATATCAGCTAATCAATCATAAAAATACAAGCATTTGTCTGACCCAGGGAATATTCTGTTTGAGGTATAAGAAAATATAAGCTTTCCATTTGCAGTATATCCTACTTGCAGCTGTATCCTGTATTTACACCAATGTAGAAGTCACACTTACCTTAAGCCATCAGCTACATGTAAAGCTATCCTGTGCTGAAGTGTTCTAGTTAAACTTGCATTGTCTTGTTGAAGCAAACGATCAAGAGATCCTTTAAGGGCTAGTTCCATCACCAGCATCCGGGGACGGATTGCGGCAGCCAGCAGAGACACTAAACTGGGGTGATGGAGGTGACAAAGCACTGCAAGCTCCTGTAAATTGTAAAATCAGATGAAATACTGCAAATAGTATAACCTCTGCAGCTGTGAAGTAAATTCAGAAATGTTTTGGAGTGAAGTCTTGCACTTTACTTAAGCTTTTTAAGCTCTTCACTAAGGTTGGTATTCCAAAAGTAGCACTACAGAAAAAAAAGGCAGTATTTCTTACTTGTCTTAGGAGCCTGAGGGAAGTGTGTTTATTGAAAATCTTTACAGCAACCTCTTCTCCACCATAGGATGCACGATACACAGATCCAAACCCACCATCACCTTTTCAAAGATAAAATTGAAAAGAATATTAAAAACAAAGGGGTATCAACCTTTTCTCAAAAAAATAAATGAAAGGGTCCAATTTTAAAACATGTGGATCATCTACTGTGTTAAGCTTCATGATCAGTAATCTAAACACATAAAAAGCAGTGTCCTAGCATACATGTTAATGGAAAATTGAAAACTCAATAACCTGAAATCCAGAATACCTTAAAAAATACATTTCCACAGAAAAGAAACCTCTAAAATGTTTTCCATACGTTGCAGAACTGACTTCAATAGATTTGTTTACATAAGCTCTGTAAAAAACCCCTACAAAACAAGGCTTACCCAAGAGAAATTCAGGAGCTTCATCAAATTCCAGGTCATCATTGTTCAACATAATATTTCTAGGCAAATCAGCCAATATCAGATCAGGAGCAATTTGAGCTATTGGAATAGTATGTGTTGGTTGATCTGGATTTACCAAAAGGTCACCTAAGAAAAATGAATGAGACAATTAAAAAAAAAAAGGGTAGTCATCATTCAAAAGGCACTGAAAGGTACGTAGATCTCTGTGAGTGCATACAGAATCATAGAATCGTTTAGGTTGGAAAAGACCTTTAAGATCATCCAGTCCAACCATTAACCTACACTACCAAATCCACGCTACACCAATCAAGGGTAGACTAGACTAAACCATGTCCCCAAGTGCCACATCTACCCGTTTTTTGAACACCTCCAGGGATGGTGACTCCACCACCTCTCTGGGCAGCCTGGTCCAATGCTTGACTACTCTTTCCGTAAAGAAAATTTTCCTAATTTCCAACCTAAACCTCCCCTGGCACAGCTTGAGACCATTTCCTCTTGTCCTATCGCTAGTTACTTGGGAGAAGAGACCAACACCCACCTCACTACAGCCTCCTTTCAGGTAGTTGTAGAGAGTGATAAGGTCTCCCCTCAGCCTCCTCTTCTCCAGGCTAAACAACCCCAGCTCCCTCAGCCGCTCCTCATAAGGCCTGTGCTCCAGACCCTTCACCAGCTTTGTTGCCCTTCTCTGGACACGCTCCAGCACCTCAATGTCTTTCTTGTATTGAGGGGCCCAAAACTGGACACAGTATTCCAGGTGCGGCCTCACCAGCGCCGAGTACAGGGGGACAATCACCTCCCTGCTCCTGCTGGCCACACTATGCTCCTGCTGGCCACACTAATGATCAATATGATCATATGATCAATGTACTTCAATGATCATATGATATGGTACATATGATCAATGTACCTAAATTAAATTCCTATGTGTGTGTAAATATATATGCACACACACAAACATACATATATATATATATGGAACAGAACACTAATTACGTTTGCCATTCAACTTAACGTATCTTACATGTTTAAGTATTTTCAAGTATTGTGATAACAACTATTGCTGCGTAACAACACCAAACTAACAAAGAGATTATTTTTCTGTCTATAAAAAGAATGAATTCTGTTAGTATGTAGAATGTCATCATGAATATTGCCTTTTAAATTACTGTTGTACGTGGTCCAACCAAAAGATCTAGTATCAGTTTTACTATGTGCTGGATTCAATTCCATGAACCAAGTTGCATTATTGGTATTATGACAAAACGATTCTTTTCATTATTGCCATTTATACACAACTATACAGAATAGTGCAATCTGTCCCATATTCTATACTTATACAGACAGCACCTACAAAAAAAAAAGAACAAGTTGCTTTTGACTTACACCGTAATTATTTCTTACAGAAATGAAACATTTTTAAATAACATGAAGTTATAAAGGGTATGTTGTATAATATTTATCTACATACAGGTATACCTCTATATATCTCAGATCGCATAAATATATACCTTCTTCGGCTTTTTTAAGTAAGTCATCAAGTAGTATTTTTTGGTGTTCTTCACCATCCTGAAAGCTGTACAGAGCCCATTTCTTCAACAGTGTTTCCCCTTCACCACATACATCTATATCCAGCAAACCTGGAAACCATTCTTCCATAAGAGAATCTATGTGATCCACAACTTGCCCCAAAAGGATGCACCCTTTAAGAAACCAGAAGAGGGAAATTACAGCCTCAATCTGCCATACTTGTAATTACAAAGCTGAACTATACATTCCAAAGGCAAAAGCACAACAAACCAAAATGCCAAGCTGCAATCAAAGTGGAGCAAAAATCAGACTCAGGAATAATTAACCTTTTCTGCAAGAAGGTGCTGTAATTTTCAAAAAACTGTCTGGGTTGTTGTCAAATATTGCTGATTCCACTAGACAATAAGCTTCAGGAGACCAATTCAAGTAGATGCCTTGTCTCCAATACATTCTATTAGGACGAAGAGCTCGCTCTAGAAAATACAAAACTAGATTAAAAATCTGATCTCCCATATGAATGTCATATTTTAAAACATTCAGAATAATTAATGGTACTTTAAATATTTAATTATAATTGTAGGTTTATACCTACCCAAATAAAAAAAAACAAAATAAAGGGTTCAACTTTGCAGACAGGACAGCCCCACAAAAGCTGAATATATGTCAACTGGTGTTCAGTTCCACAAGGCATATCCACAAACTAAATATTTAGTCAGATGGTAAGTCATTTAGCAAGTGATGCACACAGGGATTACAGAAATGCTTAGGTACATTCAGGTTCAAACACAGAATATCTCAGGCAACATAAGAAAAAAAAGTCAGTGATTTACATTTTCCCACTATCACACACTCATGAAATAGCAAGATACAACTGGAATTCTATGCTGAGGAGGAAGTTGAATGCCAGGAGAGCAGGCAGTTATAAATCATATTTGTAGAGCATTAGCAGTGAGTATTTTTCATACTTTACCTGTTGCCAGTATTCACAAATCATACATTAAAAAGCCAAAGATAAATGAAATTGCAAAGTTCAGCAGACAGATCTCATGTCAAAGCACAGAATTACTGGAAAAAAATTAAAGACGTGCCCCCCCCAGCTTCTGATAAAAGCAAAGTTTTTAGACTTTCGTAAAGGGACAATCAATGAACCTGAAGAAAAGCAGTTTGTTTTTCTGTGTGAAAGACATATCCTTTCCTGTATTCTTTGTAGAAGTGAATGGCAATATTGCATAAATATAAGGATTTCCTCCATCTCTAGCATGTGAAGGAGAGAAATAGGCTGCTTACAACCTTCACTTTCTTTTGCATACCACTGTAAAGATCAGGCACTATCTGTTTCTGGATATTTCTAAATTACAAAAATGACCACTGTTCTTTTTCTCACGTTTGTGAAGTGGCCAGAAATTAACTAAAGCAAAACAATGTTGGGGATTAGAGTTTCAACATGCAGGTGTTGGCTTTTAAAGCAAACATGCTCACTATTGCTTTTGAAGAGAAAGATTTGTACCTCTTCCTGACAGCATGTAAGGTGATATTTCAAGCAACCTGTTGATCAGCCTGGACCAAAATCCCATAGGAAAGTACGGCATCTCATAAAGCCTGATGATAATTTCTGAATTTTCACAGTGGGGAAGCTCTATAACAGGTCTGTGATCAGACAAACTGAAAGAATAAAAATATTAGACAGTATTTGATGATGTACTTCAGCCATACTGACCGATGACATACATTATTTATTATGTAAAATGTATTATTTATTAATGAATGAATGATTCAAATGATCAGGGAGCAGACAGGTTGTGTATTTGCTTATTCTGCTTGCTTGTGCTAAAGTGAAGTTCTGCTGTAATTCAAACCCAACTGAACCCCACTAAAAATCATTAGATGTCAAATGTAAATGTGAGAAAAACCTGAGACACATATAAGGCAGGTAAGACATTCAGAAAAAATCTTCCTATCCCAGGACTTTGAAGAACGTAGAAACTCTAATCAATATAACCATACAACATCCTCTCCGTTAAGCAAAATAAGCATTATTAAACACCTTAGGGAAATCTGTAACTGAGGCAGAGAAACTCTGTTACCTGCTTCAGATAAAGCAAAAAGACTGCATTCAAATTCATACCACTTTTTTGTCACCACATTTAATAACTAGACTGTTGGGAGGAGATAACTGCCTCTGAGTAACTTGACAGTGGTTCTCACTCCAAGCAAATAGGCTATAGAAATTCACGGTTATCTTTTATGTTGCAATAATATCTGTAATGGTGGCACACCATGATGTAAAGCTAAATTATAATCTTCCTGCTGTAGTCTCAAAGCATGGTAAGTGTAAAAGAAATATTATCCTCATAAAGCATTTTATCATTTATAGATTCCATTTACCCACCACATTAATATGATGTAAGCTTTATCTGCTACAAGATCACCTTAACATGTCTGTGAAAGCATTTACTAAAATGTAGTGTACTAAGTATATATCATGCTTTCATATACAAAATTGCTTTGATGATCAGTTAAACTAGTTAGCCTGATGGGAGGTTTTTATTTTGATTGATCTCTAATAGCTCTTATTTGTGGGTCTGGCTCTTTGCTTACCTGCTTGGGATTAGTAGTTGATCCTCTCCTAACGGCAAAGCAATCTGAAACTTTTCCAGAAGCTTAAAGTATTGTGACATGTATATCTTAGGAAACTTGCTCTTCTTTAAAAGGAATTTTTCCACATCTGAACGCTTTACAATTCCCTTAGGATATTTAGAAAAGCCTTCCACTTTCACTGTCAGAATCTTTCAAAAAAAGTAAAACAATTTCAGGTGTACAGTTATCATTTGATTACATTTTCCTGACAAACTTTGTTCCCTGAAATATTTGGTAGCCTATTATTTAGGGAGAAAACCAGACTCCATTTCACAGTGAAACCAAACATTTCCATAATGCTAGCCAGCAAGAAGACAGCAGTGAAAAAATTTA
Source organism: Pelecanus crispus (assembly GCF_030463565.1). Lineage (NCBI taxonomy): Eukaryota > Metazoa > Chordata > Aves > Pelecaniformes > Pelecanidae > Pelecanus > Pelecanus crispus. The sequence goes on from NC_134643.1 coordinate 16,998,723, forward strand.
ACCTGTCCAAGGTAGTGTGCTAGCTTTCTTCAGCAGCTTTCACTGCTCCATATTATATGGAAATTTATTCTACAAGTTAATTTGTGAAAGTGTTCTCTGAAACGAGCCTATGTACAGTGATTTCATATCAGTACTTCACACAAGCATATTGGTACTGATGACATGATCTTCTAGGTCTTTTCTCACTCCTAATCCCACCAGCTTTAAAGGCTCAAACTTCCATTTTTGCCATCCCATTTCCTGCACTGAATGAAAGGTAAAGTTTCAGAGGTTAGGAAATCTGAATATATATAAAAATTTTTGAGAGTGTTTCTAGATCAACATACCTATCAATGATGATTTCAACAGTCAGCCTGCTACTCTCCCATCCCAACATATGAATCCATATCACTCACTGTCCTCTGCCATCAGTGCCAAGCATACAATGACCCTTCTTCCCCCATTCTTACTACTTTAATCCAAAATTCCAGCTTTCACCTCAACCTATCACAACATATTGCAGGATTACTTTGCACCCCTGGGTTTTTTCTGTTCTACACGTATTTTTGTGTCTGGTGTAGTTTAAATGCCATTGGACATTACAGCATAAGAGCACAGAACCATTGAGACAGACAGTTTTCTAGAAAGCAAAAGAAACAGAAAGAGCCAGGTAAACTAATCTGGGCCCTGAGAAAATTCTAGGCCATGAAACAGTAAAGAAATGGTGAAGAAGAATCACTGATAAGTTACAGTGCTTAGTAAGTTACAGAGACAGGGGAAAAAATTTCCATGAATGTAGATACAAAAAGTAAACATAGTCTAACCTGTGCCATGATTTTACATAGCCACTTAGGATCCACAAAATACAGATCTCTCAGCTGTAGTGCTGGGTCTTGAAAATGAAGGAGTACACCTGTGCAAAGAATATTGTAATTAGCAATGCATTTCTCAAGCTCCATATTAAGCAAAATAAACACCCCACTCTGGGCTGTTTTTCTTATGTGACAACATAAGCAATGTGAATAATAAATACAGCTATTGAATTTATGTCAAAAGGAGAGTAGAATGCAATCATGGTTTGTTCTGCTTTACCTTTGTTTTCAGATGTTTTGTTAGATTTGTAATCTGACTTGTTTTTTTTGCCAAGCTGCTATGCTTTGTGTGGTCTGTTATTTAATCTTATGAAGTCTGTATGGCACTGAGATAAGCTGTTATGTATATTCACCTAACCACTATTCTTTTCAAGCTGTTATGGGCATTGCATCTTTCTTCAGAAACTGTGCTGTCTAACCAGCAGGTATGATATTTTCAAGGAGGGGTAAGATATATAAATTGTTACAGTAGTGATCCTTTATATCACAGAATTCCTTTATGACATAACAACCTGGATTATCAAACTAACGTTACCCAAGCTTAAGCATTTCAGCTCAACACTTTGTGGCAGCCTTGTGCGAGATTTAAAAATGCGTACAGGTCTGTCTGCTGCAGGTTTGCAACAAAGTTCTTATAAAGGTATATTGAAGATAGTATTTCACCTGATTCATTCAGAAAGTGAATTGCATGAGGGAGTTCATTTTCATCCAATTGTAACTGGCTTTCTTGTACCAGTTCCAGTAAGCGTTTCTGATCAATCACAGGAAATTCAATTGGGACATTTTTACGTTCCAGCAAAATTCTCTTCTCCAGCTCCAGGTAGCTGTCAGGAATTAGCTGACCAACGACTGGTTGATCTCTGATCTGTATAAACAGGAATAAGAATCTTAAATGTATTAATTTATTCATGTGAAATGCAGACAATAAAACTAAGATGTAAGGTGGGTATGTCCACTCAATAGTAGCAACAAGAAGGAACAAGAACACCCATTTATTGACTAACATGGCTTCTGAAACATAGATGTAACTAATTCTTTCAGAATTATAATATGAATGTCTTTAAATAAATGAAACTCAAAGAAGAAAACATTTCCATATTACCTGTACATAAAAAAATAAAAAATTATGTCTTCTGAGAAGTTGAAACAGCAGCTTTAATTTGAAATAAAAGGAAAATATTCACTGTATGAACAGATGATGTCATACATCTCAGGTTAACAGAATACAATAAGCAAAAGAATAAAAAAAAGATACCTCTTGTAATCTGTAGTATCTCTAGATATGTCTTTAGATAAACTGGGGGGAAAAGTGTAGTAGCTCAATTAAAAGCCTCCACTGCTGACAGTCAGTGGACAAGAGGAGAGGAAGAAATACATTTGGCCAGGTTAGTGACACTTAAGGGAAAGAGAGTCAGGTGCTTTGCCGCTGTTCCCTGAGCCCAAGTTCCTTCCTGGAGACATCCTTTGACCTTTGGTATTAGCTAGCACCCAACCAGGTTTTTCATTCTCCATGGGTCCTGAGCTAGTCATTTTTTTTGAGGAAATGGGAAACAATTTTCCCAACATTTCCAAATTGGCTTCTTAGTCTGTAATCTTCCTCTCAAAGAAGTTAGACACCAATGCACTGTAGCATTTTTGTGTGCCAAAAAAAGTAATTAGTACCTTGTGAAAATGCAATTAGTACCTTGTGTAACTTCACAGACTCAGAGCACTTGATGACAATGTTGAATACTTAACTCACTTTGTCTAACTTCTAAGCAGGTACCTTGTAACACTCCTTTCACAAAGTGTATACATTATTTATGGAAACTATCTCCTTTCCTTCAGGCTACCTTACATTTGTGTAAACGTTTAAACATCAGTTTAAGGCATCGTCGCAAGAGACATGGATGTTACAAGTACAATTTTTAGGTACCTAAGAGTGAAATGTTTTCAAAAAGCAGAACTCCTCCTGAGTGTTGAAGTAGTATGATTTGATATAGGGCTACATATACCTTTACAAACACTAGCTCTATTCATGCCCACTGGATGTATGAGAAGTGGAATTAATCCATTCTGCCTGAATAGGCCACCTCACTGCCACTTAGCGCCCGTTCGCTATTCCTTGAACGGTGGAATGAAGTTAGGCAGATTATGGATGTGGCTATGCTGGTAGTTTCTGAGAGAGAAACAAGAGGTGTGCACACTCTTTCTCTCCTTTATAACACCACCAGTGTGAGGCTGGTCATAAATACAGCATTTGCTCTATAAGATCTTCAGAGCAGTTATTAGAAGAAATTTGGGCTCTACTATGATTTATGAAGTTCTGCCATTGACTTCAGTAGCACAGGACATCACCTTTTCTGTTTAACATGTTATGACGCTATAGATGATTGATACTGTACAAATAAAAGAATAAAACTAGGTATATTCTTTTTGCTACAGATTTGATCCTGTCTTCTTATAAGCTCCATGCTTGGGCTAGTCTCTTCATACTTGTCATTCACAATTAGACAGAGCTTCATACTGTGGCTAAGGAGATAGGAGGGAACGAGTGGTAGGAATGACTTTGGAGACAGCAGAACTACGAGTGCAGATTCTCCAATTTAGAAGGATCATTCAGCGCAAGGGGTCTTCTTTTCCTGCTTTAATTCACTTTCCTCTTTCTAGGAATAGTTTCACACAATGTAAAATGAAATTAGTAAATGGAGAATTAGTTGGCTTTCAGAAATCACAAATTCTTATTTCCTGGTCCCCTGCAACCTTGCAATACTTATTATTGCAATTATATGTTGCCATCCAACAAAACCTAGTTTTTGATCAGAATTCTTTGTAAGAAAACATGCCCTATTTTTAATTAAATATTCTATTTATGGCCCTAGTGTTTGAAAACAAAACTTAGCTGAGATTTTTACTAAGTTGATTTTTTTTAAAGGTAGAAAATGAAATGAAAACAGAACTGGTGATTTTCCTTCATTATTTTGCTGTGTGTAACATTTTATAGAAGGCAAAATGAGTTTGATATAACACTAAAAATTTATTTAATTATGTGTTTAATTAATATTTAAAAACGTATTTACTTAACTAAAACTAGGATGTTTTCAACATTACAAACTGTATGTAGCTTACCTTGAAATGAAGACTCTCCTTTATTATGATTTTCCGAAGTCTGATTATGGAATCGGATTCTTCTGTAGCATTCACAAAGTGATAATCTTGGATTGCTGGGAAGCCTCTCTTATTCAACAGCTCTCTAGTAATTTTACTCACGCAGGCCTTACGTTGCATTTCATCAGAAACGTCTAAATGAGTGCCAACAAGAATGACGGGGGATGTTGAAGCTCGAGCCTGTTAGTAAGATCCATACAGTCAATTGAATCAATAGCGAATGTTGATGTTATTGTTTTATACCCACATAAAATGTGAACAATTTAGTCAAAACAATCAATACAATGAAAACTGCAACTGTTTCTCCCTCTTTAAATATACGTCTTTTAAATAAGTTTGAAATCTGAAAATACTATTTCATGTCTTTATTCAGAGTAACTTTAAACTGCAATCCCATATAATAGCCTTGACTGGATAAGGCAGTAAAAATGCATCAGCCTATAAATATGAAATGTATTTTTTAACATACAGAGAGCAGTCTATTTCAAAATAGAAATATTAAAAAAAATCAGCTTTTTCTAAAAGGAAGCAGTGTAGATCCGGATTTCACACTTTGCAGATTAATAACATTGTCAGTAAAATTGAGGGACAACTGTATTTTTCATTAAAAGCACTCAATAAAATGGAAAAGTAAAGGGTCTCTGCTAGTCATCATTGGAACAGTGCAGCAATGAAACACCAGCAAGTCCTGCATAGCAAAGAAGAACACCTCAGAAATGGTTTTCATCAACACTTAACTGACTGTAACCCTCTGTCCTGTATCACAGCTCAAGGTGAAAACAGTGAAAAAGACAAGTTTAACAAACAGGATCAGTACACAAAATCTTTATGTAATTGCATTGCCCAGCCATGGCTAACCATCATACAAAAGGAAAAGAAAAGTAACATTCACCAAGGGGTGATTCCATCAAATGAAAATAAAACACTTGGAGCAAAAGAAAAATATATAGGCAGATTCTCAGACCAATTGCCCTACCATAGTCCTGGAATCATTCCCATGAACAATAGGATGCTAAGCATACACTTAACAGTATGATTTCAAACCTGCACCTAGTCAGTTTTAAATTAGTCAAATTCTGATTTCCCCAGAATTTACAATGGCATAAAAGAAAAAGCAGGTTTAACTCATCGTTCCTTTAATACTACCCCTTTATTATTTTCAGCAGTCAATTCAAAATAGTGCCAGAACATATGAACTATTCTTCTGCACATCACTCTGTACCATTTCAAGTACAAAATGATGTTGCTTATGTCTTTGTATATCTACAAATATTTTCATATCCAATATATGATGTATTTCAGCTCTCGTTTCATCTTACTAGTTTTATTTGCTGAAGAGCTTCTTTCCTCCTCCCTTCTCTAAAAATATTTGCGGTTAATTTGCTATTCACCAACAGGTCCCTGGAAAGTGGAATTCCATTGTGTACATATCTATGGCCTACCTTGATGTTAAAAAGCCACGGCTTCATAGCATCCACCTCTGCTTGTCCTTTGCTGAGATCATAAACAGCAAGATATAAAGCTCTTTGGGTCATAAAATGAGGATGGGTACTGTAGAACTCTTCTTGTCCTAATGATTAAAAATTTCTACTGTTTAGTGCTTCCCTCACCGAACATCTTCAGATCACAAAAAGGCAGCAGAACACTTAGATCACTAATCCACAAATGAAATTAATGCTTACAGAAAAGTATCTAAACCGACAGGAAACCTGTAACAACTATGAATTTTAGATAGGTACACTGTGGTAGCTCATTGACTGAAGTGTAGTGTTGAAATGTGTAAGGTAGTTTTAAATCAAGAAGTGAAAGATTTAACAACTGGATAAACATGGTTGCTGCAAAGACAACTTGAAAGGTCACGATTCCTTTAAAACTCCAATATTGAATTTCTCCCTCACTGCTTCTTTCCCTTCCTTCTTCTTCCCTCCCTTTCTCCTATCCTTTCAGCAACTTCAAAATAAGACTCCTAAGTTCACATGATTAAGTACTTAAAATCACAACTGAAGCTGGACATTCAGCTTGAATGCTGCTCTTCTGTGCTTATCCACTGTGATATAGACTGTATTTAAATGATCAGGGACCAATGTTTAAAAATAACTTTTCTACAGCCTAAAATACCCCTGAATTTTAGAAATGCTTCTGGAGTCCCCTAAACTTAGAAAGTTTTCCAAAAGCCCAAAGTTCAAAGACTCCCCGAGTGCTTTGTTTTCTGTGACCTTACAGAACAGTGATACTGTAGAGCCTAGAGAGACCCAGAATATAAAAGGGAGAAACAGAGTCGAGTGGAAGATGATTCTGGTGTCTACGAGCAGTTTCTTACTATTCTGAAATGACAGTTCTAGCGTGCTATGATTGAAACAAATGGTCAGACCACATCTGGTGATGACAAATTCCTGAGGCTTTATATTAAATTTGAGGGATTAGCTGCCGATTTACAGAATTCACTAATTTATAAGTGGTCATTTGACTTTTGGTGTAAGTTCGCATGGTTCTACTGTCCACAATTTGAAATTTCACAGGCTGACTCTAAGAATAAGTACTGCATTAATGTGATAGAAAAGACAATAGTAAAGCACAATAAGCTCTTGAAATACCTCCAAAATCCCACACATTTAATATAAGCTCTTTCTTCATTTTGCCTTTCCCTTGAATGATCCAGTCTTTTACATCAATGCCTACTGTAGCTTTTGGAGAGCCCAATTCAGTTCGTTTGCATTTCATTAGTTGTTGTAGTAGGGTAGTTTTCCCACTGCCAGTGTTTCCAACAATCATGAGCTTCATTCTATTATAAGGTACAGCCTTCTTCAGTCGTTGTTGAAGAAATCTAGCATAAAAAAGTTTGCAGAACTCACAGAAGGGTATAATAAAAATACCAACAGAACTCAAGACCACGGAAAAATCTAAACCCATACAATTTTCTTCAAATTTTCAATAACTGTTTGATATTACTGGGATTTTAACAGTCTATTCTAATTTCTGATTTGAAAGTTGAAGCTTAATTCAGAATGTGTCTTTTTTTGTTTTGTAATTCCCCAAAAATGTGCTCTGTGCAATGCACTTGGGAACACAAGAAACAGAAATAATTGGTAAGCATCATTTATTGCATGGTTTATAGAAGCACTAAATTAAAGAAGGACATTGAGTTGCTGGAGCGTGTCCAAAGAAGGGCAGCGAAGCTGGTGAAAGGTCTAGAGCACAAGTCTTATGAGGAGCGGATTAGGGAACTGGGATTGTTTAGCCTAGAGAAGAGGAGGCTGAGGGGAGACCTTGTCACTCTCTACAACTACCTGAAAGGAGGCTGTAGTGAGGTGGGTGTTGGTCTCTTCTCCCAAGTAGTTAGTGATAGGACAAGAGGAAATGGGCTCAAGCTGCACCAGGGGAGGTTTAGGTTTGAAATTAGGAAAAATTTCGTCATGGAGCGAGTGGTTGAGCATTGGAACAGCTTGCCCAGAGAGGTGGTGGAGTCACCATCCCTGGAGGTGTTCAAAAAACATGTAGACGTGGCACTTTGGGACATGGTTTAGTAGGCATAGTGGTATTGGGTTGACGGTTGGAATGATGATCTTAGAGATCCTTTCCAACCTTAATGATGCCTAGTTTTATTTTCATTAAAAAATAATCCAGCCACCAAGCCAGGAAACATGAAATTAATTACTACTCTACCCTTAATTGTTTTAGTGGTGGACTTGGTAGTGTTAGGTTAATGGTTGGACTGGATGATCTTGAAGGTCTTTTCCAACCTAAACAATTCTATGATTCTATGATTCTTATTCTAAATTACTATAATCAAAATAGATAAAATAATGTGTGTGTGTTGATATATGATATGATATGATATGATATGATATAGTATGAAATGATACCCTCCACAGAGTAGCATGCTGGATATCATATGACAAACCAGCACGTCTTTCCAAAAGGATATGTTGTTTTCTTAAAGCTTACTGCATATCCCAAGAAAGTAAAACAAGAATATTCAGGAACAACAGGGCAACAAACCTGATAATGTCTCTAGCTTTGCATCCCACATGTTTGAAGTCTAAATTAAGATGGAGTCCTTCCAAAGGAAGATCCCAGATTTTGGACAGTCTTCCCATTTCATCTGGAAAGAATCTCAAATCGGGATTATGACTTACATCCAGAGAAGTCAAGTTCTCTAGGAAGCCAATCTGAGGAGGAATCTAAATAAAAGAACATTTAACGCGCAATTAAATGTTAAAAAAAAAAAAAGTACGAGCATGAATACATTAAATATTGAACAAAACTAAGCATTATTTTTACTGCTGTAGAGTTTAAGTTTTTTTAATAAACAGGCCTAATATCCCACACTAATAGACAAAGGACCTCACAATGAATTCATTAGACAAACTGATTATATGACACATTCCAGACAGAAAAGTTTAATAGAATATGGTGATTTTCATTCACAGGAAGTACTACTTGCACTTACATACCATTTTACTAATAGTATTTACAATTATATGAGAGTTGACATGAAAATCAAATGAACATTGAAAAACTGCATTCAATTGAAAAGTCATTTCATTTTCTTTAGGTAGAATTTTACACTTTACCTCCTTTAACTTGTTGTGGGACAGGTGTAGCTTTTCTAGCCTAGACCATGCACATGCCTTTTCACTCAAGTCCAAGGCGTCTATTTCATTATGATTAAATAACAGCTCCCTTAAGTTTAATGATTTCCAGTGCATTGGTCCAGGCAGGCTTATGATCTTGTTTTGGCTTAAATCTACTGATCGCAAACTAAAACCATGAAAATAAAAAAGAGAAAAGTTACTAAATGAAAAAAAAATAGATCTGACATTAGATATCAGAACAAACAGTTTTCTGACAGGAATGTAGATAGAAGATAGAGAATTACTACTACCAGCAAAAGTAATTAAGATGATACTATAAGTAGGTCTTCATTACCTCAGAAAAAATTATAAATACATATGCTTGATTCAGTATAATGGTCTTTCAGTGCATTTGTCTGTGAATGAAATTGCCTGGTCATGAAAATAAACATCTGCACTATACTGTGTGCATATGTTTCAGACAGTAAATTAGAGAGTCACTTAAATAAGTGTGCATATTGTGATAATAGTCCACTTCCTCCTCCTTTCTACAATTTGCAGACATGCATGGCTCTGTTCAGGTTAATAGAAGACACAGATAAATATGGTTCACGCTCCTGCTGTGCAAATATTCAGTAATTCAACTGTAAACAGTATAGTTAATTCACATTTACACCCAGGTAACAGAGAACAGAGTTTAGCTCAGGATTCCACTTACAGGTGAGTGCAGGCCCATGGAGTACACTGTTATGTGCAATGTCTAACTTACTAGAATAAATACATTTAAAAAGTTAATTGCAATCTAACATAATACTAATATGTATTTTCATGTGCATTTTTATAAATTTCAAATTAAAAAAAAGCAATGGGGAAATTCCTGGTATTATCAACTTTCTAGAACTCAAGATCCACTTATAAACTATGTAGCTTCACTAGGTGATCTGAACTGCTCTCTTTCTTGCTCTTAACTTAGGAGACTAACATCAGATGATATGGATACCTCACTCTTTTATCAGAATGTTTCTATGAACATATGTTTGTATATACATGTATGTGCATAAATGATATAGTTCAACTACACATGTATTTAAGAACCACAGAAAAAAGAACATTTCATTTCTGTAAGTCATGAACTTACAGAATCTGGACAAATCTGCTGGACAAATATGCTGTTTATGTTACTGTGGAACATGAAGCATGCAAAAAATCCATGCAACTCCTTATTGATTTGTCTGGACTGGGAGATGTATAACCTGAAAGCTGCACCTTTTTCAACACATCCATTCAATTTGCTGCTCTGAATATAAACGTTAGCATGCTGGAATAGTGTCATATCATGTTAATAATGACACGCTCTATGTGAATTTGATTAATATAAGTTCGCAAATCTGTGTGGATCTGCCCTCCCCATGGTGTGCCATCAGCACTCACATCTACCCATATCTGTCAGATAACTGATCTGATCATCCCTTCCCAGCACTCCTTCCACAATCTGATTCTAGTGACCTGTTAAGGTCAGTAACTTCTATAAAAAAAGCAGAAGTCTGATTTTCACATGAGTAATGCTTTGAAGATCTAGCAAAATAAATGTCACATGTATCTTTATCACAATTCCATCTCAAGGAAGTGTCATTATTTGAGAATAAATATCTTGTGATATTTGGGAAGTGAAAAACTAATCTCACTAGCCTTGAGCAAAAGTCTGCAGAACTTCTTGAAAAGGAAAAGTTGCCAGTGTCTTTACTGTTGGTTTGAAGAAAATAATAAATTCATTCTGGTCTTCTCAGCAAGAATTGTCAGCTTCAGCAGTCAAGCAATATATTTTCAGTAACAATGATCTGAATCTGAGGAACAGAATTTCTCAAAATAATGAAGAAAACGTGACTGATTTATTTGTCTTCAGTTAAAAGCTACTAAGTTCTGGATTTAACCTACTGGAGAGGATTTCCTGAAAATCTGTAAAATATGCAGAATATTCTGCTTAACAAAGGTCTTGCCATCAGATTTTCTTCATCAAGAACTTGACATTAACTTCAATAAATAAAATAATAACTTACTGTGGTAGAAGAAGAATTGCTTCTGGAACATTAATAAAATGATTTTGGGATAATTTTAAGCTTGTTATGCTGGATGACAAGTCAGGTATTATTTCTAGAGCAGAAAAAGAGGTTAATCCTATTACTTTTCAGAACTGTTTAAATTATTTTTAAGACTGGAATTTTCTAAAATCAAAGACAGACTAAAAGGTCAGTCTATTATCTTCTATACACAGGTCTTTGTACAAGCTACCAAAGGCAGAATCTGAGTCTTTTTTTTAAAGCTTATTTAAAACTAAACTCCCAAAATGAAAGAAGTTTAGAACCAAGTTAATGTATTGACTTTTATCACATTACCTACTATTATACTTCATCTCATATTGGCATTAAACACTGAAATAATCTTACTTAAATAATCTTACTTACACTTTACTGTATTGCCAGTATACATAACATTCCCATAATTCACCCAGTGAGTGGTGGGTCTTATGCATATAAAAATGACTCTAATGGTTCAGCTGTGTTTAATACAGGTATAAGAGCTACCTTCTGAAATACTGCAACAATAATTTCAAAATGGAAGATTTTAAGTCTTGAAGACAGAAATAAATTCTGACAGTAACTTATGAACTTTTGCAGTATCATTAAAATCTCATTTATGTAATTTGTATTTTTCACAGGTAAAATAATTTTGACACCTTTGCATAAAACATGCTAAGCCACTGAAACACACCCTGAACTCAACTCAATTGCTTAAACACTGGGTTCTAGTGAAGGTGATCTGCCCTGTGGTACCTGAGCTATCTGCACACAGCTTGGAGATACAAAACAGGAGCTATGGAAGACCTACTTTTTCTGGACCAGAAGCTGTAAGACAAGTGGGATACTTCAGGGGATCTCAAATGACACCTGCATTCAGGCAAGTGAATCAAACATTCTATCTTATTCAGAAGACAACACTGGATATAGTGTGGTAATACTTAGAATCACAGAATGATTTAGGTTGGAAAAGACCTTTAAGATCATCCAGTCCAACCGTAAACACTGCCAAGGCCACCACTAAACCATGTCCCCAAGCACCACATCTACACAGCTTTTAAATACCTCCAGGGATGGGGACTCTACCACTGCCCTGGGCAGCCTGTTCCAGTGCTTGACAACCTTTTCAGTGAAGAAATTTTTCCTAATATCCAATCTAAACCTCCCCTGACGCAACTTGAGCCCATTTCCTCTCGTCCTATCGCTAACTACTTGGCAGAAGAGACCAACACCCACCTCACTACAGCCTCCTTTCAGGTAGTTGTAGAGAGCGATAAGGTCTCCCCTCACCCTCCTCTTCTCCAGGCTAGACAACCCAGTTCCCTCAGCTGCTCCTCATAAGGCCTGTGCTCCAGACCCTTCACCAGCTTCGTTGCCCTTCTCTGAACACGCTCCAGCACCTCAATGTCCTTCTTGTAGTGAGGGGCCCAAAACTGGACACAGTATTTGAGGTGTGGCCTCACCAGTGCTGAATACAGGGGGATGATCACTTCCCTAGTCCTGCTGGCCATGCTATTTCTGATACAAGCTAGGATGCTTGTATGACATGTATTTCAGTACAGTATTAAACCTGTATTGGTTCTAGATTTGCAAGCTAACTTTGAACTACTTCTCTGCCTTGAACCTTCCCCAACAGTATGTACAGTCTCAAGTACACCCAACCATATCTATAGCATCCACTACAAATATAAAACTAAGATGAGATACGCCAAGTCAGATCAAATGTCCGTCAAGCCCCACTGGAAGTATGCTGCTTCCAACAGTGATCAAAAGCTGATGCTTAGGGAACTGTATAAACAAGGACTAGCATATGTGGTATTCTCCATTTCTATTCTCCCAAGACTCCAAATGCTGGTGGCTGAGGAACTTTGTACCTTGGAATGGTTTCTAGAAGTTGGATCCTATTTACACAGATACTTACCAAGAGCATTCATCCTGGCATTGAACTGCTCCAGTTTTGTACAGCCCACGAAGACATTCTCAGCAAGGGATGAAATATTGTTCTTGCTAATGTTTAAAATTTTCAGTTCTTTCAAGCATATGGGTGAACATAAGCATAGAATTTTGTTTCTATGGTAACAAGAAAAAAAAAAAGCATGTTTTATTCAGAAACTATTAGCTAAAAAGTGCATGTAAAGAGTATTGATCTGACAATGCTATCCTTACACTGGTAAACCAAAAATAAGACTTATATCTATATAAAGACTGAGCAGTCAGCAAAAATACTGGTACATGTGGCAACATGGAATAACATGACTGATATTATGATTGTTTTAATTAATTTGGAGAGCAAATGTACTACAAGGTGTCATTTCCTGATTACATACTGCAGCTCAATCCCACACAGAGATGACTTCCATTTGTGAGTAGTTCTCTACTAAAGATATGTGTTTGTAGAATTATAATCACAGAATTACTATCAATCTGAAAAAAAAGAATGGAATTCCATGTAGGGGATACAATTCAGGATGAGTATATAATGTTACAAACAATGTGTTCTGGGAAGAAGAACACCAGAAAGAGAAAGAGACAAAAATCCTGAAAATACAGAGATAAAAGAACCATGCAGCACTGTTTTGCAAGGGTAAAAACACTAAGAAAGTTCAAAACAAAGCTAATGAAGAAATGCAACAGGATTTTGAATCTAAAATATTGCTTTTGTAAATTTGATTCACATAGTTAATACTGCTTGCTTTAGTTACGTATGTTGCTATCTTTATTCTGCGTGAATTTCTGTGTAAAAAATATCACCACCTTATTTAAAATAAATTATGGGAGATGAATGAGACAGTATCTGCAGTTTACAGAGCTATCAATAATAGCATTCTTAGGAATTCTGTATAGTTACGAATTATCTCACTCACTAACAAATTTGATAAAAAGTGCTAGTAAACAAAAAATTTACATACTTTCTCTGCTTCTGTCATTTAAAACATATCCATACCAATAAATGGAATTCCAGGAATCACACTTCCAAAAAATCTTTGGTGAACATGAAATACAGTGGAAACTGTATTCTGTATACAGAAAACCTAGTTGAATATGTTAAGACAACATAGACAGTCCTGTGGATGAATAGTATGTAGAAAACCACTGAACTACAACATTTTTAGTATGCTACCGAAACTGCAATGCTATTAGATTCTACCAAGGCCCACAAATATTCTCATGTACTTCGTAATACAACACTGAAAATTGTAGCAATTTACACATTTGGAAGACAATGTCAGTGTGTCACTGCTGACTAAACAATCCTTTCCATGCTATAAGAGTCATCACTCTGGATGACAAATATATAACTTTCTGTCATGTTTGTTATGCTACAGTCTGTTTACTAATGCTACTCACCCTTCTAGCAATAGCTGTTCCAGATTTTCAGCAACATTTGTAAGAAATTCAGGGATGCACGCCAGCTGATTGTATGAAAGATTAAGTTGCTTTAGAGTTGGACATCTGAGGTATGGATCCAATGCAAAGGAAGGTCCAATGTCATTTCGAGAGATATCAAGATTTGTAATACAATTCATTTTCAGTAAATAAGTTGGAAAAGAAGTAAATCGGTTACTGTGCAAATCCAAGTAAGTCAAGCATTTCAAGTTCTGAAAGAAAAGGGTAACTTATCTTTAAAAAGTTAAATGAAAATATGAATTTATAGGTTTTAAATTGAGTTATATTGTATACAATTTATTAATTTACTTAATTTCTCTCACTAGGAAAAATAGCAATCATACCAATGTAACCCATAATATTTCTATTACAGAATAAAATATAAAGCATTCTTCAAAATTAATTAGCTCAGTTTCATAAAATTTAACAGATATGAATTGCCTGCAGTTCTCAGTTCCATTTACATTATTATGTTACCCAATATAACACATCCTAAAGCAGTTCTCTGCAGTAAATGACTTAAAACATTCCATGAAAATACTTTCATTTCTAGCTGAACATAAATCCACTGAATGAAAATTGAGTGAATGTATGAAGCATGCAAAAATAGACATCCATATTCATGAGTAGTATTGCTATGGTACATTGTTAGAGACAAACAATTTGTTGTAACTAATTTCAACTTGTATTACATAAAAATCATGAAGAATTACTTCACACAGTTGTTCTGGAATGTTTGTAAGAGCATTTTGGTGGAGCTCCAGTTTCTCAAGATGTTCCAGATGAGTAGTTAAGCAGCTATTCTGGCTGATGGCATCAATGTTCTCCAGCTCATTTGATGAAAGATCTAATGATTTAATATATTCTTTCTCTGAGATCAATGAAGAAAGACTGTCTGATGGTCTTATATGTGGTGAAAATTTTGAGATGCCTTCTATTAAAACAAAAACATGGGAAAATTAGCATCATTTCATTTATCACGTAATTAAAATTAAGATCAATCAACTTGGGATCTAAAGATGCAGAAGACAGTGAATGTCTGGATATTGGTTAAGATCCAAATCCATGAAGATTTCTATTAATAGAGAGAAATTCATAAGACAGTAGGGAAGAGATGGATGCTTATGCACTGCACAAAAGAAGTAGCTTTTGAAAGCTAATAACAGCACTCATGAAATTTCATTGCCTGTTTATTTCTACATAAATTATTTGTGAACAGCACTCATGAAATTTCATTGCCTGTTTATCTCTACATAAATTATTTGTGAAGCCCAGAAAAAAAAAAAATCCCTATAGATGCCTTATTTGTACTCCACTGTAGTGTTTCCAAAATTTATCCTCCTCTCTGTAAACAAATACATAATCTGACTAAAATCTTTGCATGCTATGCTTGTGAAAGCATTAAGGATGAAAAATCTGTTATATATGTTAATTGTATAGTTTACTTACTGGGAGATTCATCTGAAGGCAAGAATTTTCTTCTTTGTTTCATTAATGGTTCATAATCTGAGCCAGGTCCCTGGGAAATCCCAGAACAGAACAAAAACAGTTATGGACACACGCAGATATCTGAAATTATTTTAATTCAGTAAATTTCTTTTTCCTGTGGTTTCTTTTTATCAGAACTTCCAGGGGGAACACAAAGATACTGTACATTTCAACTAAAAATAATAATAGGTCTCATCTTTATAAAACTTACTGATCCATGCAATATGAAAGAACAGTAGATTTAAAGTGCAATGGAAGTAGTGCATTTTTTGGCAACCTAAAATGACTTTCACTAGGGTGAGGTGATAGGATGCAGCTGGATATTACAAAAAATAACTTTCTCTAGGGAAGCCAGTCTCTCCAGTTTCCCTTTACAGCCAGTGGAAAGAGACAAGCGCCTTTCAAAGGAACCTGACTTTGAGTCCACCCATTTGTCCTCTTATGTCTTCTTACGGAATTGGTCTGTCTTCATTGATCACAGTAGCACTCTGCAGCTTAGCTTCACTAAGGGATAGTTAAGTCTTTGTGAATAGGCCCACAGTTTCTGCACCTGCATTTGAACATCAGACTGGAAATTTGAGCAATTCACAAGAACGTGTACTTTTTATTGATCATAAATGTTTGCTGAAATAAAATCCCATCTGTACAGTGATCTGAAGCATACTAATTGCACAGCAACAGAAGGAAATATTGAGTGGCAATAGTGAGACAAGAGCCCATATGGTTACATGGCCTTTCGTAACACTTGATTATTAACAATTTTGCAGTAGGCAACAGAGATGGACTTACAAGAAACCAGGAAGGAATAAGGATCTGACTTACCACAGAGTAGGAATGTCGTGGCAAAGTAGGAGAACCTCTTTGAAATGCCATTTCCTTAAAATATAAGTCAGCAACTGCAATGGAATTGGACTTCTTTTTTGTAAAAAGTGAACCTTCACTTCCTAGTACAAAACAATAACACAGGAGGACAAATAAGTAAGAAAATGTATTTAAAGATGAGGCTCAGAATTCAACTGTGATATAGATGCTGATATACAAAGGAGAGATACATTTCAAAAGCATGAATATTGGCAGGATCTCACTGGTTAATTGTGTGTGCAATAGGCCAAAAATGTCACCAACGTGTTTTAGAGTACATGGGCCATACTAACCTGACATGCTCCAAATATGACCTGCAGCTTGTTACATTGATGCTTTATCACTTAAAATTTCCAGCAGGTTGGGATTATTATACATGTTTTGTAATACATCTTTGTGCTACTGCAGTGTAAATAACTTTTTAAAATAGAAAAAGTGTGTATTTTAATAAATAAATTTGCACTCCCACATTTATTGAGAATGAAACATCAAATGCCACTCTGGATTTGGTGATTTGGGGTTATCTGGACCCATTTAGTGTTCCGCTTTGCAAAGCTACTTTTAAAACTCCTAAAATCACTCCTTTTAGCAAAGCCTGTATTTTTTTACCAGAATTTATGTATGACCTAAAAACTTTTCTACGTGGGACAAAAAATAGTACCTATCAGTATTGTATGTCTGTGCTACAGTCCTACAGAAATGCAAAATGGTGCTCAATGATGTAAAGGAAAAGAACAAAACAGAATGAAAAAATTCCTTAGGATTCTCTGATTGCAAAATTCTAATTCTTCATCTGTGATGATTTTAAGTATCCAACAGTTCTAAAACAACAGTGACATCTGAACAAATAAAAGGCATGTTGTAAATTAAGGCAACTTACTCTTATTATTAAGTTACTAATATTATAGACAGAAATGCCGTTTTTTGTAAGTTAAAGGCATTCAGATTTCCTGACATGGTTACCAAGAATGACGTTGGACTGAACCATAGACTTGTCATTTACACTTTCTGATCAATTAGATATCTTTGGGATAGGGCTTGTTTCACCTACTTTATTTGTTAACAACATGTTCTTCTATACCAGACTTAGTTGTACGCACTTTATTTACAGACAATCCCAGGGAATACGGATTTCTAGATCACAATACACCTGACTTCATGATGAGACAAACTGTGCTCTTGAGGCACTTGCTTTTTGCTGTTGGCTATAAAGGCAGCATACAAGAATAGGTCAGAAACAGACATCAAAATAGCCAATATCTAAATTTGTTTGGATGAATCCCATTCTTTCTGATTTTAAATGGATAACTGAATAAAATGCTTTAAGGTCCTAATTTTGTAGATAAAGCACATACTTACTCCTCGTAAACTTTTTTACCACAAACAAAATTTTAGATAAAAATATCTTTTTCATGGGAAGTGTTTTACCTCAAATACAAATAAACGACTGATTTATGGCTATGGTCTAGCCCTGGTACACTAGATTAGGATTGTGAAAACTAGAAAGAAAAGAAAACAATTACCTTCGCTATCAATATCATCACTCAAAGGAAAAACACTGTCCACTAATGGGTCAGAAATGAAATTCCAATGATAGTTTTTATCCACTCCATCTTCAGAGAAGTTTAGAACAGAGGAGGCTCTTGATCGATTCTCTGAAATATTCTTCATCTGGAATTTAAGCACCATTCTTGCCAGGGCAGAACCTGCACCTGTATATATATATAAGAAACCGCAAAGACAGCATATTCTCCAAGAAATCCGAATAGCTTTAGAAAACTAACAGAAATAACTTGATTTATTTTCAAGGTTTGGCAGTCTTTCTATAACCGGCTGAATGCTATGAAGAGATCCTCAACTGAAGGTCTTGATCTAAAACACCTACATAGTCCCATCAAGAGATATTAACACACACTTCATATAGCAAATTCTAAAGATACTCACTTTGTTTTCTTGATGGAGTAAGTTTGTCTGGGAACAAAGGAATGAGCCAGGAAGGTTCTAGTCTGCCAATACCAAATCCTCCAAGACATATACTGCTGTTGGCAACATCAAGGCTAAGCTTCTTTAAGAGCAAGCTGATGATTTGGCTATCTCCTCTCTTGATACTGATGGTTAAAGCACTCCGAACATCCTGCTCTCGTGCACCATTGGCTAATAGCAATTCCACCAGTTTAGGATTATTTCCTTTCTCACAAACCTAGCAGAGAAAAGCAATTAAACAAATCTATGCGAAGCACTCAAACAACAGCTCAGACTGTATTAAGAGACTTGTCTCAAATTCAGATTCATTTAATTTTTAGGATCATGTCTCTTTTTCAATTACACAATCCCCCTACCCCTCAGAGCATGTGTCTGCCTAAGGCACCTGAGTACCAACTCCCACTTTCCTGAAGTCTTTGCCCAAAATGTAACAAATGCCCGAGTTCTGTAACTGTAATTTCTTCCATGAGTGCACACAATTTCCAGGCAAAAATGCATGGTAATTTATGTAGTTTGGTTATTACACACGGTCTATGGCAAGTCCATTTATTTAGCTGTTTAGTGGAAAAAAGACACTCGGGGGTTATTTTGCCATGTCACCTGGATATCAGATGAACAGGCAACAACGGTGAGACTCATCAAGCCTTGCCTAGTGCTAGGGAGCTCAGGTCCACTGGCTTCAGTTAGCTTCACTGCTTCCAATCTCTCAGCCTGCATTAGTACACAGAGCCGTGTTGACTGTGAATATTCCAAATATTTTTTAGAAATACTTACAGTGACTTCAATATTTCCACTGTGGTTCGCTAACACTGATTTGCCTACCTCAGACTCCATGGATGGATGGTCAGTTCCAAACTCAGCTGTGCTTTATCACCCAGCCAGCTCTGCCAGCAGAAACCAAGACTTCCTAATTCACTTCAGGCAGTACTGGTGGGGTTATCTCAGACCATTTAAAGCTTTGACACTGAAGCAAAATTAAGAAGTGCTCATACACACCGTCTCTCAAAAAATTTTTTAAAGGCAGTCACATTTAGCAAGGAGCACTTATAAGCAGGTGGAAACAGCCTCTCCTGTTGGCATGGCTGAATCCAGATGGGATGTTTACCCATAGCCTTATTTAAGATACCAACATATTTCAAATAGTTGATGCTCTGGATGTGGCCACTGTTTGGATAAAGCTCTCTGCAGCTGGAGTGACTGCAGGCATACCAAGATGTTACATTACTTTAGCTGTGCTGATAAAAAGTCAGAACTCTAACCAAAACAGTTAAATCGGAGCAAAAACTGATGACTATATTCATCTTTAATTACAACACAAAGTAAAAAAAATCCACCATTTCAGGGCAGGCATTCTGGGCAAAGTCTTCTTTGCAGGTCCAGAACAGAGTGGGACTAAGCACCCTGAAACTATCTATGCACAGTGCTGCCTGCTGGTCCATCTGTACTTTAGCCTCAAGGAGCTTGGTAAGAGCTGAATTTGGAGTATCAGTTCATGGACTGGGCTCTAATGGGCTTGATGCCATCTATGCCTGATTAGTTCAGAAAAAATGACTGGGAGTTTGCAAATCTTGATCTTAAGTCTTCTTCCTCAAAAATACTCCAAAGCTAAGGCTAAGTCAGTACTTGACTGAAACCAGGTTTGCATGTGAACAGGGTAAACAATCAGAAAGCGTGAACTTTAAAGTGAACTTGCATCCGAACTGAACTGACAGTGTGGGCACATTCTAGGTGACAGTGACCCTGTGAGCTTCAATAAAGTGAAGGGTGTTTCAGTGAACATCAGACTGAGCCTGAAGTCGTTGTGAGTAGCAATGGTCAACACCACTCAGGTCACAGTTAGATTGCCACTGGGTATTGCTGCTGTGTTCTGCCAAATATATGTTTACATGAAAAGAGAAAGGAACCCAAAAGCACAAGTTTTAAAGCCATAAAACTATATATATTTCCATATATTACCTGATAGATCAAAGAGTTTGTCTTTGTCTTCTTATTAATATCAGCTCCCAGTAGCAGTAAACATTCAGCCATAATATTATTGTTCTCAATACATGCTTTTTCCAGCATCATATCTTTTAAATCATCATTTTCAGCTATTTTAGCAAAACATTTACAACACTGGCTTTGAAACTGAATGGGAAGACAAACAATCAAAGTTAGGGAAAAAAAGCACCAAAATTTTTCAGCTGTGGAGCTGTCAAAAGAGAGAAGATACCTGTTGATCTCGCTGGTCAGTGAAACACATAGACATCTGGTAGAAAATGACTGTGTCAAATGATTCATGTATCAGCAACTTTGCAAAACAAGGTGACAAACCAAGAATTGACAAGACTGCATGAAATCCCTAAGAAAACAATGAGAAGATTGAAATGAGTACCGTGTTAAAAAGTATCATTTGAAAACAGGTCATGCAACAAAATCAAATTTCAACCAAAAGATATGTGCTTTAATTTTTTTTGTCTTGCTTTTAAACATGCAGTAATTCACAAATTGGAGAAGATCAGGAGAGAAGGGAGAAACACCTGCTGTCTCTGTGTCTATATAGCTGTAGTTCCATGCTTGTTTATCTGACCCACTTAAACAGATATTAACTAACACTTTGAAAAGCCAAATTATGCACCATAATATCTGACAACATCCTGCCTGGCAGTGACAAATGTACTTGTGATTTCCTGAAAATGTACAGAGGAAACAATCTCCTTCTAAGGATATGGGATGCAGATGCATCCCCTGTCCCAATGTGTTGCTCTGTAATCCTTGAATTTGAAAAAGAAAAACATAGGCTAAATGAAAAGCTTAACAGGTTTATCTAAAAACTAAAGAGAAATACAAAATTATCCCGTGATTCTGCAAGTAAAGTTCACCTAGAAGGGTGAACTGGGTAAATTACCTACTCTTTGTCCAAACTTAACTGAGACTAAATCACTTTAAGTAACTTCCTTATTCCACCACATTGTTTTGATTTGTCTCTGCACTGGTTGGTAAGCTAAACTTGGAAGGGTTGGGGGAAAAACAGCAGTAAAGAAGGGAGCCTGTACTTGTGATATTTGCATCTTGATCTGAAACACAAGTACAGAAACTCTCACAGGAAGCTGATCTCGCAGGCAAGCTCCATTTTGCTAGAAAAATGAAACTGGCAACAAGCAGGAAAAGCTTCTGAAGCAGAGGAAACAGAACTTTCACATGAGGAAGACCAACGTGTGTTTGCAGACAGAATAGGAACTCTCCTTCCATATTCAGAAGTAGATCCAAAGTCTGACACAGTATTCCAGTAATATCCTTCTTAAATACAGCATTCCTACACTAAGGTTATTGCTGGCGACAGGGCTGGGAACCAAGTTATTGTCTATTAATTTTCAAAGAAGGGCAATCAATACTATAATGACGGTTACTTCGTTAAATGGTTATAGATTGACTGAATGATGGACCATGACTGAGAAATTCGTTCTAGTTTGCAGATCTCAGAATTCTTATTAGATAAATACCTAAATCTATGCTTACATATTCTGGATTGAATATATGCCTCCAAGACAACCATCTCTATGGCAAACATATTGATTTAATTATAAAGGCTTATACTAATCTAGTAATTGCAATAAAATCAAAATGAAGGAATTAAATAAAGAATTATACTTCAAAAATAACTACATAAAAAAAAATTCTAAGGTTTTGCCTTTCACTTTCCTCTTTGTACGTAGAAATAACACATACATGCATCTGGATTTCAGTGACCTCCTTAAATCGTCGCAGAGTAGAAACCAGAACTGCTGACAGAACATGCATAGTTGCAATACACAAACTCTTTCTTGTAATCAAAGAGCGTAGAAGACTCAAACCCAAACACTGTATGTCTAGAAGAAAAAAAGAAAGATTAATACTGTTGATTATTCAGACATTCTGAGTGGAATAAACCCATGAGCTAAGTAGTGTTATATTACTAATATTACAGAAAGTTATTTGCACAAGCTATTACAGGGCCAGGCATAACTGCAAAGTGGATGAACCTGAGGACTATGCAGTACTGCACCCTTTTCCTGCCATGTAACCTGCATCACATCCAGTACTAATGTGATGGATTAGGTTACTGCTTCTACGGTTAATCAGCCCCTCCTACTACATCATTCGCATTCAACTAACAAAATACCTTCCCTACCTTGTTCGTCTGGATACATCTGGAGGGTGTGAAGCACAGTGTCAGTAGCTCCTTGCTGCGTTAAAATTTCTAGTGCACCAGTGCACTCAGCTACAGAAGCAAGTAGTTTTAAGCCACAC
Organism: Pelecanus crispus; assembly: GCF_030463565.1. Lineage (NCBI taxonomy): Eukaryota > Metazoa > Chordata > Aves > Pelecaniformes > Pelecanidae > Pelecanus > Pelecanus crispus. The sequence goes on from NC_134643.1 coordinate 17,021,358, forward strand.
TTCTGAATGCTAGGATTTCCAATAAACTAATGGAGAAATGAATATAAAATCAGATCAAGTTTGCTCTGCTTAAAATGGCAACAGAAGAGTTGCTTGTTCTTAAAGTTGTTCTTTAAGAACAAGTGATTGTTGTTCTTGAAGTATGTGAAATTACAGCCAATGTGACAATAAATAACAATAATCACAATTTCAAAAAGGTTTCCTTTTCAACTATCAGTTTCAACCATTCATAACCTCCCCAGATTTTCACCCTTGATTCTGAAAATATTCCCTAAGATAGTTTTCTAATGGAGAGTGGGATATTTTTTCCTCAAACTTTTAGCACAACCATTCACAAGTTCACAGCATTTTGCTAGGACAAGGAGAGTGAGAAAATGTACTGCCTTTGTGGTTAAAAAGGAACAAAAATGGGGTTCTTTGAGAACTGCGCAAGTGATAAACATGGTGGCAATTGAAAAACATAGGAAAAGAAAAAGGTATGAAGCAACATACCTATTACCGCACCCCATCAAGGTTTTAAAAGTTTTGGGTCTACTTATACAGCAATTCAATAGGTTATTTGTGATTATTTTTCCCAATTTTCCCCCCCTTCTAGATGGAGGAAACCTAGATGAGGCCCAGCTCTGAGAATGTGCATAGCTGTCACAGTGACTTGCAAATCTGAAAAATTATTTCAGCAGGGTCATGCCCATCTTCCTCCTCATTCCTTCTCTAGTTTTTCATTAAAATGTTAATTTCTAGTCCTTCTAACTGATATTGTAGTACCCCAAAACACAAACCAGCTGGGACAGAAAAAGCAATCAGGATGGTCACAAAGCACTGGAGACTGTAATACATTCTGAAGTAAAAATTATTTTGCCTCCCTTGTTAACTCCTATATCTTCAGGTCAAGAAATGTCCTTTAGACATTCTAGCACTCTTTTGCTGATACATTATTTGCTCTGACTTTTATAATAAATGTAAGAGACACAAATTTCCTTGAATGAAGGTGTCTGGCAATCATAAAATTGTTGAGACTTCTAAAAAATTGTGAATTGCTACATCCATTTTGATTGTGGTCATGTGAACCTTGCAAACCTTGTAGAGGTGGGATTCTTCTGAAGGCCATGAAGTTAAACCTTTCCTATCACTAGGAGTTAAGGTTAATTTGCTGTGCAAAGTGCCCACTGTGGTCTGCTTCAGCCTTTCACTTTTCAGCTTCCCCTTCAAGGCACTGTGATCATTCTGTTTTCCAGTGGCTGGAAAAGTTTATAGAATTGAACAGTGAAAAGAATGGAGACAACTGAGAAACACTGTTCTGTTGAAAGCAAGAGAGTATGTGTTCAGGAAAGCCATATTAAAGAACCACTCAGCTCTATGTGTAGTCGAGGTGTAGGTATGATGACACTTTTCACATATAAACTAGTCCATTAAAAAATCACAAATAAACTGTATGCTTGAAAAAAAATTAGTCTTGTTTTCATAAATACCCTTTAGAGTTACTGTATAAAGGACCAGCTAATACACTCCAGAACAGAAAGTAAGAAGAAACCCCAAACGATAAATGGAACTCAGGAGTTAGGATTAATTCTATCAAATCAATAGGAAAATCAACGTGGAACTAAAACTTACAAAACTAAAACTTACAAAAAAAACCTTACACCATTGCAAGTGTAAAATAGTGACAAAATGCATTAGAATAAAGATTTAACTATACCCTGTTCAAAGCATTAAGCACCAACGAATGAGTTCCCTCCAACAGACACTGGCTTTTAATGACTTTTACTGTAAGTGCAAAAGCAGCATCTCCCACATCTCTGGAAGAACCAATCTGGTGTTCATTCTTTGTATCTGTAACAATGGAAAACAGCCTTCCTCAGAAGAACAGATTTAATATTCTCCCCAGTATTAACCCAATATTACAATCAAATTGAACACACAGGTTTTAACAACTGACTCGGCATATTTGAGATCTTATGACATTTTCAGAATGCTGTAGTTACAGAGACTGGAGTCCCTCCTGATTTACATTGTAGTGCGAGTACATTGTGTTTGAAATGACGATTTCACCATATGTTTGCTCACTGCTTACTCTGAAAATGCAAAATCATGCCAAAGAATTTTGCCTAAGATACGTTGCAATATATTACTTTTTTGAGCTAGGGGTTTCTTGGTGTTCCTGGTACTTACCTCAGAATGCCTCTTCCTTCTGGAGAAGAGACACTATAGAGAAGCTATAAACTAGTGGGCAGCACATCATAGGCCAAATCTTACCCACAGGTGTCGTAAGTGGAAGGTGAGTACAAATAAAAGAACAGAGAAATGTCTTTCAGATTTACATTTCTGGTAGCTATTGGCACTTGCAGTCAAGTGGCACTACAGAAAGTACCCAGAAATCCTTTAAAAGTCTCTTCAGCATCTATATTTGTTCCCATTCCTATGTTCAGCGTGAATTACTTTTTATTCCCTAATTAACATGCAAGTTAGAACATCCAGTTGGCGCGCTCTGTTTAATTACACTTCAGAAGGGCCTCACTTCCAGGATACTGGCAAAAAAAAGCCCCTTGCCTACATGTTAGAATACATATGTCAAGTCTTAATCCTGCTGTTTATTGAAAAAAAAAAAGGAAAGCATTAGGATTATAATTCAAAGAATATCAGAAGGAAACTGAAAACCTGAAATCAGTCTGCATATTAGCCAAGTTACTAGTTCAGAGTTATTGGTGTTGTAAATGTTCAACTAAAACTGCTGAGAGATACTTGCAAAAAGTTATTCTGAAAAAAAATCAGTACTGCACATCTCTACTCTCACACTTAATATCAAAGGGAAAAAACAGGATATACAGCAGTAAACTGATAAGAAGAGTTAAAACTTTCCCGAAATTCTATTAAAGCTATAGAACTAACAAAGAACATATTCTTCCCACTGTAGATTGCCTTTAAAGAGCTTTTTTTGGAAAGGAATTTCTAAGCTAGTCCTTTTGGCTTCTCCTTTTCTGTAAAAAAGAGTATATAATACTATATTTCACATCTTTAAATCACTGTCTGTATTTTGTCATGTCAGAGGTCCAGTTTTTATGTTCCTTTCAAGAGATACTATTAAAACAATTGCATTTTGTGGTACAACAATGTTGATGTCATTCTCACTGTTTGCTCTCACTTAAAGGGTATCTATGATGAAAATACACAATCATAGTGATAGCTCCAGACTCATTCCCTGGAGCTAACTCTTCACTGATGAAATCAAGGGGAAATCAGCAGTGATAATTTTGGTCTGTTACCTTCAATACCTCAGAAGATTTCCTCCATGTTGTATGTTCTTAAAGAGTTAGAGCTGCTCTTGGCTACGTACAGAACTCCAGTAAATTCTCTGAAGTCCCATTAAAGGCTGTCTGATTAGACAAGAAAGACTAAAACCCAGCTATCTAATTCTATTCTCTGATTTGCTGTATGATGCCGCACTGATTACATTTTTGGATGACTTACCGGGCATCATAAAGTGTAAAAGGATTCGAAGTGCTTCCAGTTGTACAGAGAGTGATTTTTCATGTTTCCTCATGGCTTTTACAACTTCTGATGCAGCTACTGTCATTATATCCAGATGAAGGAAACTGAAAATATTGTTTATAAAATAAATAAAAAGAATGCATTTCTAAATTTTACATGTATTTGCTTCCTTAATTAATACTGTGTAATATCCCTTTAGAACACTGTAAATCTGGTTTGAGCTACGAAATATAAACTAAACTATGTCACTTTTCTTCATCATAGCAAATACATTCATTCCATGAATTCAGTCTATGTAATTAATTGCACTCTAGACTACTGAGAGGTAATTTCGATCCAGTCCAGAACAGTGATACATAGAAAGTATAGTATTTCATTCAGGGTAAGTGGTGTATTCATATATTTCACTTTGATTCTAGTCCAGATATGTGAAAAGATACATCTTCCTTAATCCAGTGCTCCGCAGTTGCCATAGAATACTGATGAATTATCAGATACTTGTAGGATAAACAGAAAAATATCAATAATGTTAGGTTCTAATCTTAAAGAAAAAAAAAAAATCTCAATGTCATTAGCATTCCTAGAAATGGCAGTAGCCAAAGGCCACTAATTCACTTTTAAGTTTATTTTCTTCTTTCATTTTATAATACTTTTTATTTCTGTGAACATGTTTATGGAAGTTTTGAGATTTTCTTCTTTATAAAATGAAATTATTCATAAGAAATTCTGTGACCACATCTTGAGTCTGTCATTTTTTCAGAGAGCTTAGCATATATAAAGGTTTCAGGGAAGGCTGGAAAAACTTGGCAAGACACCTGGAATCATGTTCCCACCCTGTATATCAGTATTTATGAGTCATAAGTTTGTTTTCCAGTCATGTTTTAAAGCATTTGCAAAAGCCAACATAAAAGTAATATTAACACAATGTTATTTTAATAATCAAGAGTTAATATTGTGTGAAACTTCTTAGCTCTCAGTGAAATTCAGTGTGGCTAACAGGAAGGGAGACCACCTAGCGATAGCCTATTCAAACCTCACTGCTCAAGAACGACGAAGGGAAGAACATGCAGCTCCCTACACATACCCACCTTGGCATCTGACTACAGGGCTTACAAAATTCGATGTCTTGAACAGGGCTGTCAGCGTGTGATCAATTTTAATATCAGTGAAACAGTCAATAACTTAAATGCAGTCAATTACAGCACTGAATCTCACAAACCTTCACTTTGGAAGTCGCCACGTATTTCTAAGTATATTACCTTCCTTCGAAAACATGATTTAGAATTCTGCAGGCGCTTTCAGCCACTTCAGGAGAATGTGGATGTTTCCTCATTATATCAAAAACATTCATGTGTATTCCTTTAGCCAAAAGTGTCTTCCTAATATTTACTACAACACAAAATAGCAAGCACCCTGTAAGTAAATCTCTTTCTCTCTATGTACAGTTCTCAAAAACAACAGAACTGCCAACCTCCCTCCCACCTTTTTTCAATTTTTTTCCTCACCAAACACACATGTTATGGAAATATAAATCAGAATGGGAAACAACTTGAGCTGAAGCTGACTTCTGTTTGCATAGCTTAATCAAATGCATTATAATTCCTGAATGCCTAATAAGTTTAAATACGTCTGCTATTTTTACCTACAGAAAGTTAACTTAAGGGAAGGAGAATGTACAACTTTACTTTTATTTTCAAAAATGTTTATTCTTAAACAATTTTTCCTCTTAATTGCACTCTGTGATCATGTGGGAAAGCTGGAATTTAAAACTTTCAAAAAACCTTCTAACTTCCAAAATAAGGCTTAAAAAATGAAATTACGTTTATTCACTCTATTTACTTTGTTAATTCATTTTTTTAAAAATTCAAATACCCAAGCACATGTTGTAGCTATAACTGTAACCAGATCAATTCAGAAAACTTTAAAAATATCCTACGTTATCATGGTAACTACCACCAATTCTTGTCATTGCCAGTTCAGTGTATCCATTTCAAATGGTTAATTCAAGCAATATTGCATTGTGCCAGAGGGTTTTACTAAGCTTCTTTATGTCTATCATTTCTGGTGTAAGCACACTCATTTAGGGGGAAAAAAAGAAGAAAAAAAAAGACAAAATAAAAATTTGCTTTAGATTTCCAATGGGAATCAGAGGCCCACTTGACAGCAACATGTTATGAAAGTACCTGGTATAATATATGGTAACAGTATGCACACATTTATGAGATCTATTTCTTGATACAGATACATATTAACCTCATAAATGACTATAAAACCTTTTAATTGTTAGGTTCTATGTACTTGCATGACCAGTAACCTAGTGATAAAACAATGCCTTCTCACCTAGAGAATGGTAATTAACTGCTAGTCTTTATCTTCCTATCTAGCCAGTGGTTTTCAATGTGCAGTCTACAAACTACTTGAGGTCCATAACCATTTCAAAGGGTTCTCAGAAAGGTATCTAATAAAAGCAGGCCAACTGTCAGTAGGCTTAAATACTCTACCTGGGGTCCACAACTCCACTGAAAAAATTTAGAGGGGGTCTGCAAATTGGAAAAAGTTAGGAAGCCATGTTAGGGACATAATCAGGACTAAAGCAATCCTGAAAACTGTTATGCACACACTTAGCTTTCTACACATGATTTGATTCACTGAAGTCAACAGGATTGCTCAAATCCCCTGTGTTGAGCAAGAAAATGGTATTTGGTGGGCTGTAATCCTTACTCACGTGAGCTTCAACAAATGGTGCTCTTGACGAAATTCAAACATGTGATAAACATTTAAACAAGCATACAAAGAGAACACACTCTTTTCATGTCTCCTGCTCCAAAAAATAGCGATTGCAACACATAAACTGGCAAAGAGCTCTTTACTTCCACATACTCTCTTTGATACTAGCCAACAATAGTTTTTTCAAAGCAAGGAATAAGCTTCCTACTAAACATAACTGCATAATATTCTAATCACAGGGAATACTGTATTCATACAACAGCACACTAAATATTCTTTAATATTACAGCAATAACTTTCTGCTGAATTAGAAAGTAAAGATAATTAAATTCCCTTACCATTTTGTTGTGACAAAATTGCCAAGGCACTAGCAGCTGCCTGAAACACTTCTTTTGAAGAGGAGTGCATCAGCATGGAGAGCATGACTGCTCTGTCTATTGGGAACCTTTCACAGAGAGAAACAAATCACTGCACATTGACCATATTACAGCAATTACTTCATAACTGTAGCTCAGTTTCCTAAAAAGGTATTAAGTGACATAATTAAATTTGCAGATGATTGTACTTGGCTTCTAATATTTTTCCAGACCAATAGCTGACAGAAAGTCCTTTGCAAACTACGCATATTAGTCTACTCTGAATCTCACTGAATTCACTTGGAACCATGCTTTCCAAGTGACTTGAGGTCCAGAAAGGGGTACAAAACAGGCTTGCTAAAATTTGAACGCTTAAAATTTTAAGCAACTCTGAGAAATAGTTTAAGTAAAATGAAAGTCTGTGTCATATCCCTGCCTAGATTCTCCCTAATGAGGCAGCACCCCCTCTACTATGCCCTTTCATTTGATTTGTGGGAAAATGAGCACTGCTTTTCCATACTCGTTATGTACTAGATATCTTAATCTTCTCTATTTTCCCTACTCTTACATTCTTTAATCCTCCTTATCCTTGTTGCAACTGAAGAAGAAATTCCTTGTGAACTGTAAAAATTAGCTCTATTAGACTGTGTTCTGACCCTTTATTAAAACACTAGCGATTTTGCCTGAGTCAAGGTTAGCACACTTCTCGTGAAAGAAACTTTCCCAAGTGTTGTTGATCACCATGCATTTAATCATATATTAGAAAACAAGAACAAAAAATAAAAATAATGGAAACATGAGATCCCAAGTGTCCTAACAGTAGGCTTTCATTTTTTTCATTTCCAAAAATACAGTTCAAGATATTAACACTGACTGATTATCTCCATCTCCAATCTTCTCATGAAGGTTGCGTTGATACAGAAACAGATTTTTCAAAGCCCAGCATGCAGCCTCCTAAATATAAACCAAGAGGAGACAAAAGGATTAAGAAAATATGCCTTTAGAATATCAAAACTATATGAAAAAATTTAAATAGTTTGACTGTTTTTCAGTCCATGACAAAGGTACAAGGTGCTTTATGTAGAAAAACAACAAGGTGTGTGGACTGTCACATTCTTTATAGCTGGGATAGGCCTGAGTTACAAATATGTGCCACATTCTCATTATTTGATTTGCATTTTGATACTTATTTCAGGCTGAGATTAATTCTTCTGTTGATGGGCCTGTGTTTTGCTGCTGTATACAGAGGAGCTACGTAAACAACAATCTTTAGATGGCCAAAGTTTCAGGTAACAAGTCTCATCTTAACTACCTACATTTGATCCAAAGGAGTAACTGAAACCAGTTGCGGTGAACCAAGATAAGAAAAGCAAGAAAGGTAAGATTTATCCTAAATCTAATCCAGTCTCGAAGGCTTTGTTTGCCTGAGGATATACAGAAGAAAATGATGTTGCTAAACATTTTATTTAATGCATAATGCAGTCTTTCCATACCCCCATCATCCAGAAATTCTCACCAGCACATCTGTGTTTTTTCGGTGTAGTTCTAATGCTCTGTAACATGCTTCCAACCAGCATAATTTTTCTTCCTCCTCTTCTTTTCTTTCCTCTAAGTCTCGGTTTAAGAATATTGTTTCAGCTTGAAATATAAAATATTAACATAAATATAAATTCTTATTGTGAAAACAAAACACTTAAGTCATGGAGGTGCTCACACTGCCTATGTGCAAAAATCGTGGGAGGATTAGCCTGTTCTTGGAAGGGAGAAGTCTTTTGACATAAAACTCTATGACAGATTTGAAAAATCATGTCTTTAAGGTTATAAAGGGATTAAAAAACTTCATTATAGTGTAGTAAATCAGGTACGTAGTTACAGATCAGTCAATGCTCAGGCTCTGAAAAGACCTGCACATACTTTTTTTTGTTGTGTATTTACGTACAGAATACCACAGACATATAATATAACTGTGATTCATTTGCATGCAACCACTTATCACAGAACCATCTATACTCTGAAGCGGTGCCATTAAAAAATGAAATGCAAATTGCAGTTGCTAAGAGAGAAATATCTGGTGCCAGAAACTGCAACAGAATTTAAAAGAAATCATTTTATACCTGTGATTTTTTCAGCATTTAAGGAAAAAAAAAATATGTATCAACACTGACCATAATATCTGAGGCTTACTGGAGTGTATACTGATTTCTATTCTTTGTTGTTCTGGGGACTCTTAAACAGCATTTCTACTGACTTTGGTATGGAGCAATTACTCGGAGACTAAGAGGATCAGATACTTAGCTTTTTGCTACTAGCTAACTAACTTCTGTTTCAAAATAATACCTGGAGTATACTCAAGGAAAAGTTAAATCTTTTAATTGATTTCAGAACTCAAGCACAAGCATTGATCTGGTGTTGCTATCAACTGCCACAATATGAGTACTTGGATACATAAGAAACACAGTATCAAATTAATGTTGTTCTCTCTAGAGATTTTATGTTAAGTAGGGATTATCCAATATTTGCCTATGAACGAACAGGTTGCTTTGTTAAGATCATAGAATCATAGAATCATTTAGGTTGGAAAAGACCTTTAAGATCATCCAGTACAACCATTAACCTAACATTACCAAGCCAACATAACTTACCAGCTGTGAACACTGTGAGATGTTGGGCATATGATATGAACACAGCCATGTCATAGTAAAATGACAAACTGCAAGCACGTAGGAAATCTAGCCCTGTGAAATCTAGCCTGCCTGAGGCTTTCATATTAAAGAAATGGAGTTTGAAATGATTACAGGAAATTATCAGTACAAAAAAATTAACAAGTGGACAGATAAATGAAATAATTTATGTATTTAGGAAGAGAGTTACTCACTTAGAAGAGCTAAACAACTGAGAGCTGCAGCTTGTAACTTTGCATTTTCAGGATATGTTTTAACAGCCTTCACAATGACTTCTGGAACCTTATGTAATACAAGGATATTGAAAAAATTTCCTGAAAATACATAAGATATTAAATGAATATAAACACATATCTAGAGCTTTACTTGCATCTAACATAAATTTTTCAGCACACAATACACAAAATTTGTAGCAAATGTTGGATTTCTGATTACAGAGCTTGACACAACAACGTTTTATTTGTGGAAAGAAGTCAAGGATAAAAAAAATTGGGATCTAGGTTCTTTGTGTTTTTTTACAAAAGACTGAGGTTTAATGCAAAATGAAGTGCACATTGTCATCTGAATAAGACAAATACAGTCAGTGTATCACTTGCAGACTTCCTCCCAGGAAGCAAATGCAGTCGTGGTCTTGAATTCCTGCAATGACTTGATTTATCCTACCAAGCAAGTGGTTTAACCCTATTTTGCTCTCTGTTTTTGCCCTCCTCATTAAATAGATCAAGGTCAGAATTATAAATACAGAATACATACATTCTGGAACAGTAGAAAGAACTACCTTTTGATGATAAATAAAAGCATAACTTTTATTGTAGGCTGTACACTATTTTATATTATAGGTTGAATACAGGGAATTCTGCAAAAAGCAAGCAAATGAAAATAATTTCCCCGTTCACTGTAAAAACAAGTATCATGCATAAAATAATACAGCAACACTCAGTTTGTAAAATATAGTTCGATAGCTGTGGTTTCTATTTTGAGTATCAATTTTGTTTAATTCTTGATTAGTAAAAATGAGAATCACACTAGCAATGTGAAAGGTCAGATTAAAATCTGTATCAATGTTTCTCAAACCCTTCAGATGAGGTACGAAGTTAAGAAGTCTCCCATATTTGAGCATCAAACATATAATTACATACAGAAGAAAAGCTAACCAAATTTCTTTCCCTTAGTTCTGGTCCTGAGCCTGATAGGTGCTGACTACCTTCAATGTCTAGATTTTTCACCAGAAGGTAAGTACCTCTCCCAATGTTTTATGATTCAGTTCAATTAGACCAAGTTAACAGAATGCTTAAGAACAGACTTCAAGGCAAGTCCTTTCCAGATTCATCATTCTAAATCCTTGGCCTTAACACCTATTACAAGTGCAACTGGAAACAGTATTTTTCTTCTTACCCTGTAGCAGTGTGGTCATGTTATACCAGCATTGCTGTTTCTTGCTGTATTTTAATGGAAATGGTATGTTCATGTAAATACGTTACTTACCTCTAGAAATGAATAATCTTAGGCTATGTGATGAGTAATTATGTTTGACTTGTGGCTGGCCGAACAGGTATCAGTCAGTTAAAATTCTGATCTCAGTCAAATCTAGGACAGTCATTACCAGGCTAGCAAGAATACATGACGGTGATTTTGGAAGCTAGTAGATGCTGACTACCATTTCGCTGCCAGTTAACATGGATTTAGGAAGACAGTGTCCATCTGAATAATTTGGGAAGCCACAGTGGATATATGGAAATCTTCCAGACTATTTCCAGGAGCACCTAGCAATTTCACATCTGTTTCCCTAACTGTGTGGTGCTGTGGACACCTCTTCGCATAACTCTCTGGAAGCGGCTCCTTATTAAGACGAAGGGCATCCGTTATGCTGAAAGAAGAAATGGATCTTGTGGCTGCTTTACCGCCACTATTACTTGTTGGTCAGCATACACACATGACAAATGTGTAACTGAAACCAGGCTGGTTGCACTTAGGACAAGATCAAGCCATGTCACCAGAGATGCTGTGTCCCCACAAGCATTTGGTTTCCCCACCTATCTTCAGTTAGCCTTGCACAGGAAACCATTCAAGGGTAACATCACCTCTTGCCAAAAAACTGCACATACCACCTCAATGGTCACCAGATTTTCTTGAAATTTTTATTTGGCTTTCTGAAGGGGAACTGGAAGTTGCTCTGGGTTGCACTCAAGTTTAATCTGTATTTTCCACGATATCTGCATGAAGAAGTGGAAACAGATGGTGAAAGGATGGGACTGACTTGATTAAGGGGAGTCATACACTGGTACCAGCACCTGCAGTAGCTTCAGGCCACCACCTGCAAGAATCGGGAAGTGTAACTCATGAGAAAGACCTTGGCTGAGTCCTTGATGAATAAGAACCTGCCACGGAGTGGGGGCTGCTCGGGCAGCTACTCAGAGTGTTTTTGTATCCAGCCTATTTCCATTTGAACTTCTTATTACGTGGTCCTTAGCAACTGCTCAGATCAGCTTATTATAGTAGCAAGAGAGAGTACAGAGCTGCTAAAGGGCACAATAAATCCTTTTATGACATTGCCATCATTTCTCTTATTGTGACACTAGCCCATGCAAGCCCAGACAACCAAAGTACTTTTGTCCAAGTCAAGGGAAGTCCAGGAACCAGTGGTTATTTCACTGCTGCAGCACAGGGGGCCCAAAGACAGGCACCACAGCTGGGCAGGAATGCAGCATAGGTCTCTGAAGGTAGATGCGTTGCAAGGAGGAAAAACACAGTCTTGGAGAATACCTCTCAGGTAATTCAGTAGCACCAGTTGTTTCTCACACATTCAGCATTGCCACTTCAAAAAAGAAATCTAGAAGTAATTTTCTTCCTTTATACAGAATGGCATCTATTGATCTCCCGTTCTCATCTTGTGCTGCTTCTGCTCATTTGCCTCATTTTTTTCCCCACTCTAGTCTTTTATGGCAGTTTCTGTCATTGTTACTAATGTTTAACACAAAAAAGATAACCACATTGACTGTGGCCAGTGTTACCTCACTATGTTTACACCATTAGAGACATGGAGCTATACACTACCCTGAGGATTAACTGGAATCGTAGTTCTGTTGGTGCCTGTAACACTTGCTGTCAGTTAACACCAACTCTTTATGCAGTCAGAATAAGCTGACTATAAACAACTTTGTGAACTTACCCAATGTAAGCTTATGCAACAAACAGCAACTCACTTCCTGAACTGTTTCACTGTTGGGGAAACTTTTCATGGTTTCCACTATAACATTGTAGCAGCGAACATTTCCAGACATGAGCACTTCAACATTGCTGGCTAAAGGAAGAAACAGAAACAAAAATTGCTTGTTAAGAAAAAAACCCCATGTTACAGAACAGAATCATAGAAACATTTAGGTTGGAAAAGACCTTTAAGATCATCCAGTCCAACTGTTAACCTAGCACTGCCAAGCCCACCACTAAACCATGTCCCCAAGCACCACATCTACATGCCTTTTAAATACCTCCAGGGATGGGGACTCAACCACTACACTGGGCAGCCTGTTCCAGTGCTTGACAACCCTTTCAGTGAAGAAATTTTTCCTAATACCCAATCTAAACCTCCCCTGGCACAACTTGGAGGCATTTCCTCATTGGGTTCTAGTTCAGATTTAATTTAAATAGATTTATTTAGAAAACTGAGCCTATGTTTCAGTTTTTTTGCCTTGCAACTTGAGAGAAACATGGCATTTTTTTCCTTGGTATTGCCATAGAAGACATTAATGCCTACCAACACTTGGAAATAATTCCTTAAGTTCAGAGTCCGTATTAACATTTATGGATCTGTTCCATTCTGTATGAGGCCATGTAACAGAAACCTCCTTGCAAACTACACTTATGTAACATTTTACTTAAAGCTGAACAAATTGTTTTATAAATATTAATTTAATCTTATAAACGGTGTTTATAACATGATTGTGATCAGGTAAATATTTTAAAGTATTTCAGTAATTCCCAGGGGCATACAATTAAGAAACAATTTAGAAATGTTTTTTTCTAATAAATGTCATTTATTTGATTTAATCATGTTTTTCTAAGTTTTCCTTCTTTTTTAGGGAGCAAGTTAGCAAGTTATTCTTTTCATTTAAATTAGCTCTACCATACACCTGTTGTGTACTGAGGGTACAGAAATGTTCATCTAATGCTCCTGCAATAGTTTGAAATTCATTGCAAATTCTGTATTTCACAGAATCATGGAAGGGTTGAGGTTGGAAGGGACCTCTAGAGGTCATCTTGTCCAACTCCCCTGCTCAAGCAAGGCCACCTAGAGCAGGCTGCCCAGGACCACGGCCAGACAGCTTTTGAGTATCTCCAAGGGTGGAGGTTCCACAGCCCCTCCAGGTAACCTGTGCCAGTGCTTGGTCATCCTCACCCTATTTGTTGCTTATTACACAGGCCAGATACAGAAACCAACAGGACACTCACGTGAGCCAGTAAAAAGACAGAATGCATCCTTTCCTACTGAGGACAGAGCCATCCGACATACAATAATTTAAGACAAACCAGCATCATGGTAGTTAAAACACAGTGCATGAAAGCATCCTTGTAGTATGTCTATCCAGAAAACGAGACAGAATATGCACCCAAAAAATTTTGGACAAAACCCTGGCCCCAATGAATGAAAGGGAGTCACTGACTCCAAGGGAGTCAGCATTACTCTGCTGTGGTCTATGAACTTAATCATTGTTTCAACAGCTTGGCTTTCCTGTATACAATGTAAGAGGAATATTCACAACTGTACTATTATTAAAGATAAGTAGTCTTTTTAAAGTATTAGAAGATCTTCAAAAGAATATAGTAAAATAGTAGAATATATATATTCTATAGAGTAGAACAGTAAACAATGATAAATCTGTAAGTTAAAAAAGCAAGCTCTCAGCGGGAAGCATTTCTGAAGCATTCTATTTGATAGTGAAGGAAGGTATGTTTCACAGTGCTTTAAGATGACAGCAATTTATTCATGTCACTCTCAACTGAAAACACCTTTTTAAAGGTATGTTCCACAAAATAGCATTGCATCACTTCACAGTAAGTTATTATTTCACAGGTGACAATTATAAACATATTAAAATATTCAGAAGATTCTAAAATTGTTTACTACAGAGAGAACATAATTAACTACAAGTTTAAATCCTGCAAGAACCAAGCAATGGCAAATTTGCAGGGAGCCACCATTTCCCAGAACAAGCTGAAGAAAAGGAGGTGGAGTGGATCTCATTTAATCTTAACCACCAAAACTTGGTCATCTAGGTTCCCACAACAATTGATCAAGAGATCTGAGCACTCCATATGGTGCTTCATCCCACCTGTAACAGATACCTCTCTTAGGGTTAGGTAAATTTCCTCTTGAGGCAGCTGTTTCTCCTCATTAAACAGAGGAGAAGCATGGATGGCTGCCTATGACTACCATTTAGATGGCTAACATTCTGTGACCCATCACCCCTCTATGCACTTTGGAAGGCAGTTGACAGCAAAGCATTTTCTCATTCCATCATTTACTGAGGATCTTTACTACTGAGGTTTAAAAGGGTTCTTGTACCACACTGGAATAAACTCTTACCCTTCAAATTCTCATAAGATATGAGCTGGAACAAAGTCTACATATGTATTAGTGAAAGAAGGCAGTGAGGTACAAATCCTTGAAGTAACTCATTTGGAATAGAGGCTTGAACTTCAGGGCATGGGGAGACAAACATTTACTACTGGATAAGCTAGAATGTGTACTTATAGTGAATTATTTTCTCCATGGTGGCCTTAAAAGAATACATTTTCTTGCAGGTATTGTGGGATGTCACAGACCAAAAGTATGAATGCTGGGAAAAGTAGCCTAGCTTTGCACACTCATGTGCAAGCTATCTCTGTTTCTCTATTTTCAATCTTTCGTACCAAAAATGAGTGCTAACCCCAAAATAAATACCTACTTTAGAGCAGGTCTTTGTCATGCCCTTCTCTTGTTACGCTTTGTGTATTTACTATTTTAAAAAGCACTTAAAATCTGGCATCCTCTTCCTTAGAAAATGGCAATAACCTCTGGGCTAGGGTAAAACTATTTCTGGCTCAAGGAATGCTTAACTTTTTAAATACAAACTGGAACAGCAAGAAGTCTGAGAAACAGAAACTAAATAGCTTGGAGTCTGATGAAATGTGGGACACTCCAGTCTAGTTCTTGTTTTGTGGCATACACAGGGCCAGCACGGTTCCTATAGAGCCAGACAGGATGTATGAGCAAGGCTTTGTGGGGAATCACGTCTGCAAGAGTACCACATTATGTACCTCATGGAAGACATGGAGAGCAGTACCCTGCTCTATGCTTGCCAAAATTGTGACTAACAGCAGGAAGCTTACGAGAGCTGCCTCTGTGTTGACAAGATCAAATTGCTATCAACAAATTGACACAAATCATCAGGCACATTTCTCAGGACCTGATTTTGCCCACAACAGGGACTGCTGTTATCAGAAGACAAGACATAACAAAGATGTTTTCTCATTTTCTTCTGGTCTTATTGCACAACACCTGAGGACACTATAAGGCTCTATAACGTGCGCAGTGCTACCAGTGCTGCTCATTGCAGCCACCACTGAATGATCAGAGGGGGGTGTCTCAGCCCAGATACCTTTTCTCAGCCATGGCCATTGGATTTGTGTGGGCAATTTTCCCCTTGTGGAACAGCCTCTGCTGACTGTGTTCTTTAGCGGCTACCCAAACCCACTGAAGATTTATTTAGTTAATAAATATATCTTATTTTTCAAGCATTAAAAAAAGACAGGGCAGGGTCTTGAACTTTGACCTCTACAACCATGATGAGCATCTTCGTTATCACTTACTCCAAGCAGAAGAAAGTCTCTTTCTGTTCTTTATGAGAGATTTCAGCTTTATCAAAATGGCTGAATATGAAAATTTCCCATGAAAAATTACAAATCAGTATTCCCTAAAGAAAACAGAAAAGTGATTTGTCTGGCAACTCCCAACCAGTTCTCACTGATTTTTTACAATCACTGAAAGATTACTGCAAACTGAGGTGAGCTGATGCACACTATGGGAGGCAAGAAATTGAAAATAACTTCCAATAATGCACTTACATGGACCAGCTAAGGAATGTAATGAATAAAGTGCAGGAAGAATCACCTCTTCTTTCTCTGGAAACTCTTTAAATACTTTCAGTATGATCATATGATCTTTGCTTTCAACAAATTCAGTCAGCTGCTCTTCTGGAACTAAATTGAAAGGCAAAAGAGATACAGTATGTTTTGAGGAAATAATTCACATCCTGGTACAAAAATAATTGTCTTTTCTCATGTTATCAAGTTTCCTTATATACTTTCTATGTTTCACAGAAAGTAAGGTACATACACATCATCTTCCACTCCTTTTACTAAAAACCAAGCCTTTCTTTCACTTATGTACTGTCTTGGTGAGGAATACCTGAAGTTCGTTCTGTGAAAAAGGCTAAGCATACAGTGAAAACAATTTGATAGAATGCCATTTGGCATACTCCATTATTTCACTTCACTTCTCAACTGTTTTTGATAATGGAGTTCTTTCCATAAAGACTACAGCCATGCTTTAATAATATCTTACCTTCATTGTAATAATGGATTAAGGTTTTTCCACCCCTGCCCCCTGTCATTTGTACTGACACAGCTGCATGGCTGTGCAATGAACCAGAGAAGGGAACTGATCCAGGTTGAGAAAGAACGACACATTTTAAATTTTGTAAGCAGAATAATTTTCTGAATCTGTTCAAGCTAAGGCTAGGCAAACATTCACATTACAATAAATGACAAGGTGGCTCAGAGGCAGGCAAAAATAGCCAGGGGCAGCCTAGGAACTTGTTACATTAGCACTGCCATCAAGAAGAAGGTACGCAGGTCTGTATCTGGAGCAGTCTGTAGATCTGTAAAAATCAGGCACTTATAACACACATGCACAGAAAGCCTAAAAAGCTTTCTTTGTGGAGATTGAAGAGAAAATAGAGCAGGACAAAAGTATTTAGGGAGCATGAAAGAGGGGAACGAGCACAGAAAACAATTGCAGGCACACATGTGTGGGAGGAAGACTTAGAAAAAAACAATATAAAATGGTGCCAGAAAGAACAAATCTGAAGAATTGAAGACTTTCAAAGAACGGAGTACAGCAGACTTGATAGAAGTGCTAGTATTTCTCAATGTTTATTTTGAAGCAAGAAACTCGATGCAAAGCAAGGCTGCTACAACACTGGGACTTCTGGGCATTACACATGCAGTTCCTGAAAATTTTGCAGAAATTCAATACATGGCGACTTCATTTCTCAGAATAAACACAGGAGTATCATACAGATACATACTCATATTATAGCACTGTCAGGATCAAAAGCAGAATCACGTATTTTTCTAAAGTGAAAACACTTTGCTTGATTTTAGAATTGTTTACATGTTACTAAAATTTGCCAGTCTTTAAATAAACAATCCTGGTTTTTGAGAATTAAAATCAAATGTCATTACTCTTTGTTCCAGTGTTACTGACTAATGTTGAATCCCATCTTTTCAGTTAACTCTAGAGTCAGAAATGAAGAGATATTTTGATTTTTTGAAAATTTCATATTCATTGATCTAATTTAGAAAATTTGTGATATTGCTTGGAACACCTGTTTTGTGCTAACTCATTCAAAGAACACACATAATACACAAAACAGAATCTGGAATGCAAAAATTCATTTATTGCAGTTAAATAAACATCTGCAGTCCCCTCCCATCCTATACATTTTTCTAACTTAATAAACTACAAGATATAAATACCTTTCTCAAAAAGTTTGTGTAATGCTTTACATCCATGTTGCTGAATCTCTTCATTTTTAGGGAAGGTGTGCATGGCACTAAATACCAAGGAAAACACATCCACCTCTTCCTCCAAGAGCAGGAAAGCAATTACATCTGAATAGCAGAAGAGATTACATGTTGCACTGATTAGTTCTCAATGTTTTTATTCAAATACTGTACATAACCATTAAAATCCAAAATTCTTTAATACTGTCCTTAGAATTTACTCTGATGGCTCAAATCCAGGTTTTTGTATAACACCTGAGGACGTTATCTCTTAAGGTAGTATTTCACAATACAACTGAGATGTTCTAAAACATTACTGCCAAAAAGACAGTTTCCCCTCTCTGTTCTTCCTCCCACCTTGCACTGCTTTGGTACTTGGCTGATCCCGCAATGAGCCATTTCAACTCACTAAACTAGTAGAAAATTAACCTATCAAAACCCCCCCTTTTTGCAGTCATAGCAAGCTGAAAAGTTTCACTAGGAAGTAAGGTTGGTAGAAGAAAGAGGGCAGGACTACGCTGCTTGAGGAAAGCAAGAGAAGATTTGAAGTGTATCTGTCAGCCACAGTGAACCATGACATCAGCTCATCTGTATCATGAAACCCTATTTTCACTCTCTCAGCCATTCAGCCTGAAACTGAACCGAAAAGCCAATCTCACTGTTGCTCTTATGACATGAAAATTCTGAAAACAAAATATTACTCTCTTTATAGCATGTATAGGCAAAAAAAATTAATATTCATGACAACTTTTCAAGCTTTCAGCAATAACAATAGAATTCATAATGCCTGTTCCAGTGTTTCAGCTGCAGCTGGTTTTTTTGTGGTCTTTTTTTTTTTTTTTTAAGAGAAGATCTTTCTATATAGCTTTCACACTGGCCTATCAGCTGCAGCTATAGTGCAATTCAAAGACATATAGAAATAAAGGATACTAACAGATTTTTCTGACAAGGTACAATTTAAAATATTTTTCCAAAGTAAGGTAGCTGAAATGAGACTTTAAGTTTGGTTAATCAACTGCTGAGAAGAAGAGTAGCAGTCAGGAATAAACTGTTATGGAATAGCCAGTCAACAGTTTAGGACCCTTTATGATACCTCACAATTAAAAGAAAGAAGCTGCTGGTTACAGTTACTCACTAATAGCCAGATTTTGCTATTATTATTTTTAATCACACAGTGTGATGCCTTGTAATGAGACCTGGATTACCCAACTTCAGCAGATAAAAAGTTAGGCATCTAGTCTAAGCTAGTCCTCCAGACCTCTCCACAATCAAAAGGGAGAGGAAAACAGGTTCAAGAGATAACTGATCTTACAAAGCAGACAAATGAATAGCATGAACCATCCTCTGAAAGTGCCTGTCTTGCTCTACTGCCTACAGCAGAAGCTTGGACAGCTGGATTAGCATTAACTACCTAAAGTCAAGTCTAATCCTTAGTTTGTAAATAACGCTGATTCCAAAGCCTGTTAAAGTCAATGGAAACATTCCTATTCTAACAATAATTTGTGCTAATACTACATGCTAGCTCAAATAAAACTAGCAGAATCTCTCCCTTAGAATCTCTTTTTAATTTCAACAGATCAAGAATCTCAGCACCATGAGAAAAGTTCTCAGTACCTGGTAAGATTAGCTCCCTGCAGAGCAGAATAACAGAAATGTCAGAGATGATTTACTGTTTTCAAAAGTATTAACCAGTACTTAAGGAAGCAAGTCAGAATGTCACCAAATTTTTACTTTGGTAAGAAAAAATAAGCTCTTACTTATGTTACTTCACTACTTAACAGCAAGTATTTTGTTTATGCTAATAACAAGTTGGCAAAATTAATTGGTCATGTTCTTCACAGCCTTGCAATTTGGAGGATCATTTCTACCTGGGTAAAAAAGGTGCAAAACGGTACTCTTATTATTTTGTATACAAGTACAAATGACAAGTGACTCTACAGAGTAAAACAGAGAGAAAAATCAGGTCCAACATGTACAGTCACACACTTTATATCACAGTTCTGTGTTTTAAAGGCTTAGACAAAGTAGGAAAGTAAAACACACAGTACCTGACATGAGGAGCAGATTTAAGGCTTTCAGTCCTATTACAGAGAGATTTACATTTCCTTTGTGGACTGTAAGCATTTTAAGAATCTGTCTAAAAATTAAAAAAAAAAAAAAAAGAGAGAAAAGAGTTACAGCTAAAGAAATATTAGCATACACAAAATTCCATCAAACATTTACTTTAAAAACAAAAATAGTTACAGAAATTAGCAGAAGCTTAAAAAGCTCCCAATTCTTTTTTTTTTTAAACTTCTATTTCAGTTTATGCTTTTTTCAAGTTAGCAATGAAGTAATGTTGGTATTTTAACTATTCTCATACTTCATTAAAATCATGATGTATAATTTATCAATTTTACTTTATTTTTTAATTAATTATATATATTAATTCTACAGGGGACAAGTCTCATTCAGGATGGGGTTACTCTACAGAAAGCAGGGCTGTGGAGCGCAACAGTCTGTGGACAGTATGGCACTGTTCTGTTTGTTGCAAGAGTTAAGTTGCAGTGAACAATCAAGGGGTTGCTGGAAGAGAAACAGCAGTTTCCCAGCTAAAGAACTTAAACAGCATCCTTTAGAACTCTACCCTACCTAAATCTCCACCATACAGCACTTAGGTGATGCTGGACAAATCACTAAAAAGAAACATTTCATAACTGCCAATTGTACGCTCCTTACTCTCTGGGTGGCCCAACTTGAGACCCATGGATATTAACCTCTGAAATGCTGCATCAGAGTCAACCAAAGCTGACTTTTTAAACAGAGCGCGCCAAACAATGCTAAGTACTCTGAAAAATCCAGAGCATGTATCAAACTGGGTGCCCAAAAATCAGTTGATACTTTTAACATACTTTGCTCAAACTACCATCTGTAAAACAGCGACCACAAATCCTAACACCTTCTCAATAAACAAAGTTTTAAAAGCTCTAGACAATACCGATGAACACTAAGAAAAGCTGAAAAGAAAACGAATAGGTGAGTTTTCACATAAGATATCACTAATGTACAGAAAATAAGGCAGTGGACTGAACACTGAATGATGCTGATGACAAAAAATAAATAAGCATTGATTTTGCACTGAACAAAGAATATCTCAAAGGGGGGAAAAAATCCAGATTGTGTAATTAAAAACTAAATAAAAATGGATATGCTCACACAAAAAAGAAAGCTTCATTTTTTTATTTTCATGATTTTGGAAAGCTTGACTCTGCAATCTTCAAATGTGAGTCTTTGTATATAAAACATCTAATAAAAATGGATTGTGCCATAGTTTGGGAAACTTTGGCAAATATTCTTGACCTGTCTTGAAAAACAAAAAGCAGCACTCAAAGTTTCATCCAAATTTCATTCCCCAGCTCTAGCAATGATGTTGTTTGATGTAGACTTGCTAAAGTCTAACTTTATAAGCTAGAATGAATGCATCACTGTTTTGTTTCTTCTCCCTTCATATTATGATGTTGCTAGTTTCTCTCTCCTCTGTTGTAGCACTAGTGTTGTATCTGTAATGATCAAAGTACACATAAGAGGCAGTCTGATGGGAGATACAATATGCTTTACCTTTGCAAGATAGGAAATTATAACAGTATCAGTCCAATAAAAAATATATTGTCTGTTCATATAAACCATACCTTGCTTACATACTTACACTCTCATGAACATAAAACCACTACTGAAATCTAAGGTTAGTTAGAATACTGTATGGGATGATCTTAAGAATGGAAAACAAAATCCAGTTAAATGCAGAGTTTTTTCCTTGAACTTAGAATAGATACCTCACTGAAACTTCTGTATGCACACTTTGGACTTACAAGTCTACAGGCAAGGACAGATGGTGGCATTTGGGTTTTCAGTCCTGAGGCAAATTCCTGTCCCAGCATACAGCCCACATATATAAGTATGGGGTGATGAATCAAGGAAAACAGAGCCACCCTAACCATGCTGGTAGAGTAGCTAAACAGACACCCTTAAATCTCCTTTAACCTCCTGATTAAAGTGTTCTAGTCTTAAGCATTCCTAATGCATTTTATTGTGTGGTTGCAGGTGTGTGTGCACATGCATACATGCATAGAAACTATACATGGGGTGAAGATTCCTTCACCTCTTCGCTCTGTAAGTAGCTATGGCTTAGACTTCCTTACTCCTTACAGCCTGCATGAATGGAAAACCACACTGAGTTATCAAACACTCTGAAGCCATTAAATGTCTCTCCCTTGTCTACCAATGACTCGTGATTTCTACTGTGGGGAAGGAACTCTGCTTTGGGAAGAGGGCATTTTATAGAGGGTGATCTGTTTCAGGCAAGTGCTGATATATAAAGATGTGAGCTGGCTCAGCATACTACAGGGTAAAATAATCACACACTAAAGCATGTCTAAAACAAGGACAAAATTCCCTGCATATGCCCTCCCATTTCAAGTATAATCAAGAGTGAGGGTGTTAAATTTTCTGAACCTCATCTACTGTATGAGAGTTTAACATACGAGATTACAAAACATCTCATGAAGTCTGTTTGAGCTTGTAGAAAGGATGCAGATACATTGAAGGAATTTCCTTCCTTTCTCCTCACAGTGACAGCAACTATTTAATTATTTATCACACTGTCTGTCAGGAACACCTAAATCAATACCAAACTACTGTTTGTAAACATGACTGTAATGTGGTCAAGTTGGCTCACAGTTGAGAGATGAGAAACAAAATGCTTTTTCTAGCTTAAGATTTTGTTCTCTTAAACCAGTTACATACAGAAAAGTGAAAATCTTTCACCAAAAACCCGACCTTTTCTTCTCTACCATAACTGTTTCCTGCCTTGCTGTAAACAGCATGTATTCATGATGGTGTTGATGCACTGCAGTACTCGTCCAATCCACCTACAAGGAACCTGAGATATAATTCAGTTGGCTTGCTCTGCCTTTGGCACTGACAGAAATGTCTGAGCCCGCTCCCCCACTAAGAACAAGTTTCTCCACAGCAAGGAAAACTGTCAACATGTCAGACAGGGATACACAGTTGGCTAAAATATCGGTAGTGGGAAGGAATTGTGTACAGTAATGTTATCATCAGATCTTTAGCGAAGTTTGAGTTTGAAAAGGATGCTTTGTTCAACTGCACACACTGTGTGGGCTCCAAGGAGGCTCTGGGAAAGATTAGCCCCAAAAGAGTAATTTTTCTGGGACCCAGGAATGAACAGCAATATCTCTAGCTCTCAGAATAAGTCTCAGTCAATTAACAAACCTTTAAGCTGCCACAGAAATCATAACTAGCCTGTACAGCTTCAGCTCAGTTATTCCTTGCTCATGAAATGCAACCAAAATCACTTCCACTTTCTAACGAAAATTTGCCAACACTTCTTTCAAGTGAGTTTAATTCCCCTACTGACTGTGTACTCTAGCCGCTGTAAAACAAACCAACCAACCAACCAACCCCCACAAAACCAAACTGCATCTTCATGCAAATGATCTTAAAATAGCACCCTTTCTAAGGAAGGGTATGGTGAAGACTGTAAAGGCAGAAGCAGATTCACTAGGGGAGTTACAAGGCTGTGGCTTCTTGCTGTCATCATCAGCCCTGAATGAGGCAATCTGTCCAAGTGAGAGAACACCAAACCAAGCCCTTCTCCCCTATTTGTATTATACCTACATGTACAACCAGCATTTGCGCTATGGAACAGCTATGCAGCTAATCTATGTGGGTTTTCATCCCATCTAACCACTGCCATCCAGAAACCAGTTGCTTTGGCTCCCTCGACGGTTAATGGACAGAGACAGGCAAGTCCGAACCACAATTTGCTCGAGGATAACTTACTAAAAAGATGGAATGAACCATCCTGAATAGTAATTGTGCTCACTGACTTCACAGGTAGTTGAAGTGACCAGTTTAAATACTTAATTTTTAGACAATAAGATCAGGTGTGACAAAACCCCCTCTTCTCAATTTACACTACTTTAGGCTTGTGCATATAATTCCTCACATTTGGAAAGAACACACACACACACACAACACCAGGTAATACTGCATCTGTCTATTAAAATGGAAGACCTTGATAACCACAGAATCCCAGCATCACTGGGATTGGCAGGGACCCCTGGAGGTCTCCTATTCCAACCCTCCTGCTCAAAGCAGGGTCAACTACAGCCGACTGCTCAGGGCCATGTCCAGTCAGGTTCTGAATGTCTCTAATGCTTAAGACTTCAAAACCTCTCTGGGCAACTTGTTCCAGTGTTTGATCAACCTCACAACAAATTCTTTTTTTAAAAAAAAAGTTTGCTTGTTTCATTTTTAAGTGGAATTTCTTATATTTCAATTTGTGCCCATTGCTTCTCACCCTGTCACCAGGCACCACTGAGAAAAGCCTGGCTCAGCCTCCTTTACTTTCTGCATCAGGTATTTATACACACAGATAAAATCCCTGCTTGCGTGAGTCTCCTATTCTGAAGGCTGAAGAAACCCACAAAAATATTCAACCATTTAGAAGCTGATGTAATAACTTTATATAAATATATTTCATTGCATATATACGCTGCCATGATAACCAAGCATTCTGGAAGACTCTTTGCATACTAAATACTTACTGGTGAACACCCAGTACTTCCCAGTCCTTCCCAACAACCTCAGGAGCCATGTTCTGTAGAGTACTTGGACAAATTTCTATTAGTTTACAAAGAAGTGACCAACCCATCTGTAAAACAAAAATGCAGCTATTTTAGAACAGATATTCTGTTTGGAACTTCAATGTTGTCTTCTTGGCTTTTGGAAAATGGATGTTCTGAAAAGTTATCTAGCTAAATCAGTAAGGGAAAATTAATTAACACAAATGACATAAAAAGTTAAAAGATGGAGGTAAAACAGATACGCTAATGATTCTGAATGCATTGCTTTTAGGAACACATCACTCTCAATGTGCTTCAGCACTTCTTGAGGATAAAGGACACACAGTTAAGAGATGCTGACAGAGAGAAAAATATGATGTCATCCATAGTATCATGGGCCAGGGAAGACCACTGCACTATTACAAGTAGTCCAGCTTTATTGAAAAACAGCTGTTTCCATAAGAATTTGCCACTTAATTGCAAATTATAAGGAGAAAGGATAGGTTTTTAAAGGTGCCCAGTGTTTTAAATGGGGATGAGATACCTAAACTATACTATGTATTTCATATTCTTTCTATCTATCCTCAATACTGTGTCCTTTCAAAACGTAATGAAGGCAGTGAAAGTTCTGAGATCATAAGGAATGAAAGATGAACTAAAAAAAAATTTGTTCTTAATAACTACCTGCTCTATCCTATGCAAATTCTATGCTGTATTGAAAGAGAAGTGAACTGAGAAATGTCAAAGTCAGATGAAGCAATTTTACAAAAAGGAATTAAAACGAAGCATAAAAGTTTCCTTGGCCATATAAATAAAAAGAAAAAAAAAAGTGGAAGGAGGCCTGTGTGCTTTAAGAATAGGGTCAAGACAGAAGATAACCTAAGTATGGCTCAAAAACCGTATGTGTCACTGGATCAGTTTTCAGCAGAAGAGTTGTGTAAAGCAGAGGGGTCAAGACAGGACAGCCAGCAACAGGGATGTAAATGGCTACCTCCAAAGAGGTTAGCTGCAAAGTTCATGGAAAGTGCATGATCTCTAACCATGCAGTCTGCAAGACTAGAGACATGAAACTGCCAGTCTGGTAGCGTAGAGACACCCACAGGAGCAGCATAGGCTTGAATCCAGACAGCTTGCATGACAGCTTTGGCAAGTATGAAAAAAGTGATGTCGTTCCTTGGGAACTGGAATTCTGCTTTTACTTTTCACATACTTGGTTACATGGGCTATGTTCACACTATCTGCAGTAATTTTTTTTCTGTTTCGGTTTAGATTTGCAGACCCAAATGTTTTCAGCCAATTACAACCTTAATGTCTGCAGATTGAGCTTGACCACGAGCCAATTTCCATGCTCTTCTCTTGCTTGGATAGCAATCTGGCTTCCTCTACATGAGACTGCAAAACAATTATTATGGACATTCAGGAAGATTAGGCTGGTCTGTGTAACTGAGTCCGACTAAACCTAAGTGCACAGAATAGTCTTAGCAATCATCAGTCCTCCACAAGATGAGGATTTGCAATTACCTGCTTTTCCATATGCCAAGCAAAACAGAGTTTGTCAGTGACAGTCAATCAGGTACAAATTTCAAATCTCTATGGCAAAGACATTGTAGAGGTGACCATTAATTCATACACTGTGTATTGCTTAGAAAAGATTTTATTTTAAAAGTCCCACTTCATGACATCCTAACTGTTCTTGTAAAATTTAGAACCTGATGAAAATTAACTTAATGACTTTGGAAAATTCCTTTTTGTATTAAAACTGTTTCTGATGAAATTTATGATTCCATTAAACATTTTTATTTGGATTGTTGTGACTCCAAGTATTGACAAACATTTATAAAAATTGTGGATCCGGAGAAGACCAAAGGAAACATCTGACCTGCTGACATGTGGTCTATTTTACAATTAAAATCACAGCTTGAGATAACAGAGAACTTATTATCTGTTTAATAATTATGTAAGAAAGTAAGGGTCTTTTAAATAACAGAAATCCTAAAGGTTACAGGAAAAGAAAAAAAAAAACAGCAAACAAAGACATTCTTATAAACACTTAAACAGGTCCCTGTACACAGAAACAGTTGGTGGCAGCACTGAAACTCTGTTATTTTTAAATCAGACCCTTTCCATTTCTATCATGCAATGAATTTATATTACATTAGGTCACACCCTCTACATGAGACAACAAAGCTCTGCTGACTGCTCTTTACTCAAGTGCAACATATTTTGCTCCAGAGTTTCTAAGCTGCTCCAATCATTGCCAGCCAGTAACTGCAGAAAGAAACTAGCATATTTACTTAAAGACATCTATTTTACTTTAAGGCACTATTGACTTTCCAGCCCAGTACCTTCCTACTTCTAAAGAAGCGTGCAGGGTTTATGCCTGTAGTCTGACTTGTCTTGGTACTTCCAATATTGATCTATTAAGCACATTTATTCTGTACAAGGCAGTGGAGCAGCAGCACAACATGATGCTTTGTAACCAGTTAAGGAGGAAGGGAAAGAAAATCCTCATTTCAGATATGTCTCTTACTGTGTTTATTCTCTTATGTGAGTCAATTTTATTACAATGCCAAAAGCAAAAGAGGTTGACTAATCCATTCATTCAATGAAAATTCATTACTAATGTAAAGAGACTGCACTGAAATCAGGACAACATTACTTCACTTCTGCCATGAAGTGAGAATTATGTATTCACAAAAACTGTAAACAAATGACAGTGAATGAAGCAAGAAGACAGAGCTCTACTAGCATATTGTGAATGTTTGTAAATATCATAGCTGAATGTGAAGGAAGAGCTGCCTATGACATTTTATGAAGAACAGGATTTAAGCTTTGCACTGGCTATGAATTTCACACTTCTAAACTGAAACACTGTACGACTGCAAATGCAGGCAGAGAGAAGATTAAAACTAATTTTAAAATTCTTTATTAAATCAGAGTGAGGCATTTTAACATGGCTCAAGTGAAAATTAAACAATCACTATCTTCCATATACATTCCTGAGTGCCTTGTGCTGTCATTTCAGACCTACTTCTGGTTGTGGTTGGATTTCGTATTTTTCACTTCCTAGTCTAAACTTCTGTGCAGTGGTTTTGTAAATTGTTATACACATAATATGCTTTATCCTGAAAAAACCTGCTGATTCATCCTTCTTTACTTCTTAATGACCTGACAACTGAACAGTAAAATAAGTTAAAACTTTAGATTCTGCACAAGTATTTAGTCTTCAAAGGAAGCCTGAGATCACTGTTACTCCAGATTAATCACTACACAAGTACAATTTCATATTTTAATCTGAAATTTATGCTTTTGACCTCTAGCTAAGGTCTACTACACAAAAAAACCCCCCACCCTTAAAATATACTATTATTTAAGAGGCATTTGCGATATAATTAATGCTTTGCCTTGTCATTGAATTGAAAAAAGTAAAAGATGCCAGAAATAGTGTAACCATACCAATGCGCTTAATAATAATAATAAAAAAAAAAACAAGTGAGTTGCGCAGAAATCTGGAGCTTATAAACATCCTTTAAGCATAACATAGTCAGAAATATAATATATGCCTGCCAGGAAGGAGCTGGTTCATATGACAAGCCTGGCAGCTGCACCATAAGTACATCAGATTGTGCAAGTGCCACACCTAAACTAAATGGGCCAATGTGAAGTTACAGGAGCAGCCGAGCAGAACCTTAAATCGCAGAACCTACTCTTAGCTAAAAGATTTTTTTCCAATAAAAACGGGGCTAATACAACTCTCCTTCTAGGATAGGATATGTATGAATACGTACCGTACAATTCTGCTTTCCAGAAGTTGGTCTAACCATGGCAAAATTTAATATCGACACGTCAAAAATATATTAGATAACGTTATTTGTAATTCAGAAGTCTGTATCATACATTGCTTGATTTGTATTTTCTACATGGCCTTCTTTTGCCGTTTAGAGATGCAACGAGCAGTATCTGCCCAAAACCGGACGCCTTGTCCCTTTAAACGCAAGCGGAGGCAGCGCCCTTCTACAGATCAACAGTACTTCACAAAGTGGCCCAGAGGGGCCAGGGTAAAAACACCGGACCAGCCGAGCGGTAACCTTTACCCCGGGGAAGGACGGCGGTGCTCGGCTCACCCCGAGGAGCGCGGCCGGAGAGCGGGAACGCGGCCGCGGCCCGCCGCCCTCGCCCGGCCCCTCCGCGCCGCCCTTACCTGCTGCACGCCCGCCGCGGCCGGGTACAGGTCCACCACCAGCAGCAAGGGCACATGGACGTTTTTGCCGCTGAAGAGCCGGGGAGCTGGAGAGGGGGGACAGAGACAGGCCGCGTTACCGGGCGCGGTAGGGCAGGGCAGCGCAGGGCAGGGCAGGGCGGCCAGGCCGCCCGCGCCTTACCGCTCTGCTGGGCCGCCAGCTCCAGCAGGTCGCTCAGGGTCTGCACCAGCGTCTCCAGACGCTTCCTCCCCTGGACGTTTTGGAGCCGGACGACCAGCTTCCTCAGGGCTTGTTCCTCCCTCGCCGCCGCCTCCCCCTCCTCAGGGCCGGCGCTGGCCATGGCCGCCCGGCTGCCCTCCGCGGCGGGCGCCTCACCCCATCCGCCGGCCACCGCCGTCGAGGGACGAGGACTGGGCGGCGCGGGCCCGTCCCGCCGCGCTGCGCTGCGCAGCGCTGCCGCTGCCGCTGCCGCCCGCCGCGCTCGCGGTGCCGCCCGCCCGGCCGGCGTCAGCCGCCCGCTGCGAGCCGCCCTTCCCACCGCCTCCTGCCCCTCCCGCCGCGCCGGGGACGCGGCCGCGGCCACGGAGCAGCCCGGGCGGGCGTCCCGCCGTTGCCCCTAGGGGGCGCCCCCGTCCCCCGCGCAAGGGCCCGTCAGAGGGGCCAGGCACGCTGGCAGCTCGCCCGTTTCCGGTGATTGACCACAGAGCTGTCCAATAGAGTCGCAGAGCTGGAGCCTGGGTTCCGCCCCCTCGTGTTTTTCTCCGCTATAAAAGGGCCCGGAGGCAGTGCTGCCCGTTGAGGCGGGGGGTAGCGGAGGGTGGGAGTAGAGGAGGCCTGGGTGAGGAGGGTGCTGCCTGCTTTAGGTTTTTCGGCGTTGTTGTGGGAGAAAGCATAGATATATCGTGCCCTGCTGGGTAGGGAAGGAGAGGGGACACAGCTGTAGCTGCTGTGTGCGCCCCTTGTGCAGCTCCCTGGGCAAACAGTAGGCCCTGAGCAGGTGAGGTGCCTCATGTGGTGTCTGGGTTGTCGGCCTTTCCCCTTGTGAGGGGCCAGGGAAGGAGGAGGGGGAGCTACGCTCCTAAGGCAGCTGAGGTGAAGCTGGGGCTCACCTTGCCTGAGGGAGGCAGGTGCTCTGGGCTCTCCAGTGCTTTGGCTGCATGGACTCAGGTCTGTAGGTCTGTTAAAAAAAAAAAAAAAACAACAAAACACTCTTCGTTGTACTTGCAAGTCAAATTTCCTTCCAAGCCTTGCAGCGGAGAGATTGCTGTTTGGAGATAAGAAGGTTCTCTTGCTGTGGTCATGCATTGCTTCATTTGTGGTTGATGCAATCTTCCTGAGGTCTGGCAATATTTCTGGTACTTCCGCTGCCCCTCCAAGGTAGCGATGTGTGGGTGGAAGACTAGTAACCACTTTTTAAAATACTTCTTGAGTAGAAAGGTAGTATCAGTGGAATATGTTACATAAAGAACTTGCATATACCTCTTAAGTATAGAAGTATTAAGGGAGCAAGCTATTCAGTTGAACTGAACTTTTGTTAGACAAACTTCTTGTGTTTTGGAGGATCATGGTGGGAGTATGGATCTACTTGAAGCTTTTGCTTAGATTGCAATGTTTGGTTGATAGAGATGCATAATGTTCATTAAATAGCTGACTAATAGGTCACTAATTGATTTATAAAAGTAAATGTTAATAAACAGTGTTTAATCATGTCTCTGAAGCCACATGGTCCTAGATAAGCTGTCTCTGGTCTGTTGGTGTATTGATCTTAAAGCTTGTATGTTGCTCTTGTCATCGTTCAGTGTTTCTTAGGTTTTTGTGCACAAAGAAACTATTGTCTTGGCATCCTAATTATAGCCTGTGAACTAGGACTGCACTTGTTAAATGGTGAGCTAGTTTCTCCCTCTCTGAAGCACTGGAAAAAAAATATGAATGTGAGAGAGCTTTATGAAGTAGTGACTCATAGTTTGAGATGTGTGGAATGCATTACATCTGGACTAAAACAAAAATTAGTTGAATTAAATGGATTAGTTTCACTTGAAAGGTATTTTTCCTTTCTGCAGAAGCAGTAATTCAAGCACAAAGAAAAAACTTGAAAATTTGTTTTCTAGATTTAAAGCCTCATTGCTGGCTTCCTGCAGTTTTGACAAGATTCTTTTATCTTGCAGATGGTATGATTGCAAATACAGTCTTTCAGGTTATATGAGTAATCAGCTTTCTCCAGTATCTGCAAAGCTGCAGCTATTGCCAGACTTCAGCAAAAGGTTTTTAAAGGTCAGTCTTCATAGTTTATGCAAATTGGAAATGCCAGTTGTAAGTTGCAACTAGTGATATTGATAGTCATATTAATACAACTTTCAAATCCTGATCTTAAACTGAATTTGTGGCTATTTTGTGCATTTAGCAGAGCAGCTGTACTGCTTCCTTGCATTGTGGTTTATATAAGAATGCACAAGTACGAGTTAGGTATTATATTTTCAGTGAATATAAGTGGAAACAAGTCGTGGATTTCTGTAAGGAAATCTGGGCACCAGGCCTTTCTCCTGAAATATGTTGAGTTCTCTAACTCTGTGCTTGGATGCACTTGAGATTATGTGTGTCTGATAGTTTCTGTTTTGCTGCTTTTAGACCCTTTTCTGTGTTAGTTCTTTTCTGGTCAACTCTGTCCCAAACAACTGTCAGCTGCTTAGCAAACTTAAGGCCAGGGTATTAGATAAGTGGAAAGACAAAGCAAAGATGAGAGCTAAAATGTAACCTTGGTTTATACTTGAAAAGATCTCTTTTCAGTGTCTTAAGAGATCTTGACTGCAGTTTCTTCAGCATGTCCTAGTTAGGCATCAGGGGGGTTTGTTGTCATTCCACTTCCCTTGTTGCTCCTTAAATTCCAGGTGACTTTCACTTCTAAGCACTTGTGTTCCCTTGAGGTTTCCTGTTCATATTTTTATGAAATCTGCCAGATTTATGTAGCAGCTGGTTTGTTCTTGAGGCTGAGTACTTTGGATGTAAAAGAGTTATTTCCCCTTTTTGTTTTTAATGAGATTGGTAGCTAACCACCCAGTTTGGACTGTTCCATATTTATCCTCTTAGATGGGACTACTAATACTCATTAAGTAAAATATAATTTCTGGTGTGTGACCATCTAGACAGATATAAAAACATAACATGACATGCCAGCATAGTAGAGACTAATTCTGTCTGGTAAAGTATACAAACAGATGTCTACCTCCAGCTCTTGCATTCCTGTATCACAACTGGAAAATTGCATGACATCTGAGATCTCTGGAGTTATGACACATCTTCAAATAAACTGGGTCCTTACTGCTTGGTGGTGGCATTATCAATAGGATTCCTACTGGTTTAGGCCACCCTGCTTTTTCTTTCCTGCTGTATCTTATGAACACCTTGAGGTAATGTGGAGCTATATGAAATATTAAACATAACTTGAAGACTGAGATTTGGCTTGTAGAGAGAATATAGAACAATGTGGATGTTTGGGTTTCACCTTGATCATTGTTGTTTTAACACACATAGATTAGGAAGTGTTTGTCCTTATTTGTCACCTAATTTCAGTGAAAAAGTAGAGGCCTGATCACACTGAGCATTTTTCTTGTACAGAACTTGAAATGAGGCCACTATTGAACACACTTCGTTAAAGCTGAATTTTAATGTTCAGAACATCATTAGGATTCACTAGCTTATTGTAATGACTGTACGGATGTTGATGTCTGACCACATGTACTTGGTGCAATCACTTCTGCATTATGCCTGGTTTCATCACATATGTATGTAACAGGCTTTTGGCAGCATTATGCAATATAAAAATTGAGCAGTCAAAACTTTTTCTACTTAAAGATTCCTCAGGTGTTGATTTTTTTTTTTGGTTGGTAGTCAGTACCAAGATGGTATCTTATCTTTTCTTTTTCACCTGGATGACAGGTGTCCCTGTGGAAGGCACAAGAGACAGTGAAGGTAAATTATACTAATGCATGAGCTTAGATGGTACTGTAAACAAAAAACTGTGATCACTTGTATTGGGTTTGTGTGGAAAGCTTTTGGTAGCGGGAGGGCTACAGGGGTGGCTTCTGTGAGAAGCTGCTAGAAGCTTCCCCCATGTCCAACAGAGCAAATGCCAGCCAGCTCCAAGATGGACCCGCCCCTGGCCAAGGCCGAGCCCATCAGCGACGGTGGTAGCGCCTCTGGGATAACATTTAAGAAGGGGGGGAAAGAAACAGCTGCACAACAGCAGCCAGAGGGAGGAGTGAGAACATGTGAGAGAAACAACTCTGGAGACACCAAGGTCAGTGAAGAAGGAGTGGGAGAAGGTGCTCCAGGCACCAGAGCAGAGATTCCCCTGCAGCCCCTGGTGAGGCAGCTGTGCCCCTGCACCCATGGAGCTCCACAGGGGAGCAGATCTCCACCTGCAGCCTGGGGAGGACCCCACACCGGAGCAGGGGGATGTGCCCAAAGGAGGCTGTGACCCCGTGGGAAGCCCACGCTGGAGCAGGCTCCTGGCAGGACCTGTGGCCCCATGGAGAGAGGAGCCCAGGCTGGAGCAGGTTTGCTGGCAGGACTTGTGACCCCGTGGGGGACCCACGCTGGAGCAGTCTGCTCCTGAAGGACTGCACCCCATGGAAGGGACCCATGCTGGAGCAGTTTGTGAAGAACTGCAGCCTGTGGGGAGGACATGGCATGTTGGAGAAGTTCATGGAGGACTGTCTCTCGTGGGAGGGACCCCACAGTGGAGCAGGGGAAGAGGGTGAGGAGTCCTCCCCTGAGGAGGGAGTTGCAGCAGAGACAATGCATGATGAACTGACCGCAACCCCCATTCCCCATGGGGATAAGGCAGAGAAAATCAGGAGTGAAGTTGAGCCTGGGTAGAAGGGGGGGGGGGGGGGGGAAAGGTGGTTTAAGATTTAGCATTTTTTCTCATTACCCTACTCTGATTTGACTGATAATAAATTAAGTCAAGTCTGTTTTGCCTGTGATGGTAACTGCTGAGTGATCTCACTGTCCTTATCTTGACCCATGAACCTTTTGTTACATTTTCCTCTCCCCTGTCCTCCTGAGGAGGGGAGTGATAGAGTGGGTTTGGTGGGCACCTGGTGTCCAGCCAGGGTCAACCCACCATGGTCCTCTTTGATACCCACCATGTTAGTCTTGCCTGAAACCACAGATGTCTGAAATCTTCAGTGTGTATCTTCTATCCACCTTTATAGTAAATGGGTAGTTGCAGTCTCCCTGCCTGTTCCATCCTGTTGTGTACAGCTGGCATGCTGTCCTGGATCATTTGCAGCTCCTTGAGTAAATAATTTGCAGCAATTGTAGATTTCTAAGCTAGACAGCTTGGGGCCTGGGTTAATGTTTCCTCCTCTTTCCACTTGTGTTGGTAAAGAACAAAAAACTATGCTAGTGTTTCTGAGGTGGCCAAATAAATAAATAAACCAGTTTCTTGAGAGCCAGGCATCTCAAGCTCAAAACTTGCAACATAGCTCCCAAGCTTCATTCCTTTGCAGGTGGTAGTTCCCTGGAGGACTGGTTGGAGGGGATGCCGACTTCTGCTATGTCTCCATGAGTCTGGCAGAGTTTGCTATGTCTTCTGCAGTGTGTTAATTAGACCAGAGGAGAATGGAAAGAACAAGATGGTCTCAGTAAACATCTATATTATACAGTTTTCCTAGATTTTCCTAGGAAAATCTGTAGAAGATATTGGTCTATCTGTAGAAGATATTGGTCTATCTGTAGAAGATATTGGTCTATCTGTAGAAGTGATTAGGGGTTGTAGACTGAGTGGTCTTGTCTTGACTGGCAGAGAGGTTGAGCTCTATTGTAAAGTGTAGTTGTCTGGATGGCTTTCTTATCAGAGCATGGGGAAAGTGGCAAAGGACTTTACCTCTGGAGCACTTCTCTAATATTTTTCTCTTCTGGAAGTTTCTTGTATTTCTGTACTCTTTCTATTGCTGCATCAGTGAGTGTGGATGGCCTGTCCTGCCTAACCATGAAGACCATGAAAAAGGGCCATCTCCATCATTAACTGGTTTAAACAATTTGTTCTTTTTCTCTCTGTTGGCACTCAGTGAGTTTGTTCTTTTTCTTCTGTCCTCTATCAGCTATAGCTTATTGTGGTTGTTTTATGCATATGGTTTGAAAAGAGTGTGTCCCCATAACATATGCCCAGGTCTCTCTTGGCTGGGCAGTGTCTGCAGTTCTTGGTGGTGTATCTTCTCCCTGGAAATCCTCTGACTGTTGCTTTTTGGCATGTTGGATTATGAACAGAAGTGCTTTTCAATTTTTGGAGTGGTCAGCTGCAGTTATGTAGCCTCTTTGACTTTTAGTCGTGCTCTTACCCAGAGCAGTAACCAGTCAGGTACAATCTATGTTCAGTTGAGCTTTATTGATCAGTTGAGATGATTGATGTAGGAGGGAAAAAGATACAGCATTAAGGGGGAGGACAGGTATGCATGTACACATGTGGTCCCTCTTTTACCAGCCTGAGGAGCTTGGCTGGCTGGGCTAAAGGATTCTTGGTGAGTTGGGGCTTCCTGAAGCTGGTAGATGCCTTGCAGTTTTGACTTAATGTACAGCAAGACAAATTCTGCTGGCCTCTGCCCTTTTACAGCTTCTGAGGTTGCCAGGCTGAGCCCCTCCTGGAAGCTGACAGGGTTGTCAGGCCAAGTTCTCAGGGACAGCCCTGCTCATATGACAGCCATGCTCAGCAAATCTGTCTCGGGCTGTGGGGCTGCATTTCCCAACTGGTGTGTTTGAATCTCACTCTTTCTACTTTGACTCACCCCAGCTTTCATTGCAGCTGGTGACATCCTCTACCTTTTTGGACTGATTGCATCTGGCTCTGGGAGTCTGGGACTCTTTAGGGATGGGGATGGGAGTAATCACATTGGTAGTGCATCTGGTCAGAGCTTGTTCATGTGGAATCCAGGCATTTGTCAGGCAGATTCCCTTCTTGGCAATGCATGGATGTGGCTGAAAGGCTGATCCAGAATTTGAAGTGGGACCATGTAACAGGATGCCTGAGGTGCAGCCAGCCAGTTGCTGAAAAAAGCTTAACCACTGCAGATGTAAATCCTTCTAAATATAACACAAGAAACCAAGAAACATTTGCTTTTCTTGTCTTTGTTGGATGGGTAATTTCCTGTAAGAAGCAAGTAGTCATTTCCCTATTCTTTTTGTAGATGAAGCCAGAACTGAAAGAGTCAGGGAAGAATAGATTGGTGGAGACATTTTTTTCTGCATGTGAGCTTGAATTTAATTTTTCTTGTAAAATGGGCTGTCATGGACCAAACTGTAACTGTTCGTGTTGGGACCATGCTACTGGGCTGCTTAAGTCTAAGATGTCTCATGTATAATATGGGGAACTACTACTCTGGTTTCTGTTTCTTCCTCATTCTGTGTTTGTGTGACAGGAAAGGTTTGGCCTTGAGTGCTCAGCCACTAAGCCAGGCTCAAGAAGTGTCAGCCCATTTTTGGTAAGCCTTGTCCCTCTGCAGGGCCTCTGGTCCTGTTCTTTGGCTGTGACTTCAACCTGTGTGCCATGCCAGCTCTTATCTATACCTTCTGAGAGCCTGCTGCTGCAAGTCCTCCTCAGCTAGTGCAGCTTGTAACACTTAGCAGTGAAGCATTTCTGTCCCCTGTGTTGAACAAAGAGGCACCACATATGCATGTAATGTAGCTGATTTAACCATCCCTTTTATGTATTTGGTTTGGTGGCCCCTCTCCTTGCTACTAGCCCTCCTTGCTCTAGAGGGAGGACAGTGGGGAATGGGAGTACCAAGAGGTATTATTTGTACTTGGTGTAACTTTTGTGCCACTGTGTGTGGTGGTGGTTGCAACTTCTTGACTTTGTCATGTAGCTTCCCAGAAGCTATGGGTCTGTGTAGGCAGAGCATCATGTAGCCTGTACACTGTGAATTGATTTTTGTTGTAGCCTGACTAGTCAATATACCTCATTGCGACTGCTCAAAGACCTTGTGATTTCCTGGATTTTATATCTTGTAGGTGTCAGCAGAAGCAATCATAGCAGCTGTGTATCCTAAGTCTTGAAAGATGGAGTTGATAATTGAATGAATTTGAGGCATCTTGCAGAAACTATAAATGGGAGGGTCAGTAGAGGGTATACCAGGAAAACATGATGTCCAAAGCAGGATAAGATTGCATCACTAAGGCCATATAACCATTTCCCTAAAGTGGGAATTGTCTGTCTGGCGTGGAATATAATAGTACTTTTCCTCCTTCAGGCTGATGTATAAAGCTTTTGGAAGTGGTACCACAAATACAGCAGATGAACTCTGGACAAGGACTTAGTAAAGCTAGCTTTCATTTGAGTGCAAAATCACACTTGATTAGACTTTAAGTCTATACTTTAAAGCCTCCTTTTTCTTGAATAAATATGTTCAGTGCACTCTGATACTTTACTGTACAGCTGGGGACACCTGTAGTTGAAGTGCTTTGCCACTTGATGCTTTAGTATTGTGTTACAGTTTGTGTGATATAGTTGGTGTGAGGCTTGCTAGCATCAAGCAATTATCCCAGTGGTTTTTGTTACTCTTAGCACTTATGCTTTGGTGTGACCTGAATTTCGTGCAGAGTGTTTTTTTTTAAAAAAAAAGGCAACCAAATCTTAGTCTATTTAAACAATTTTACTAGGGTAAATGCAAATGTCAAGGCTTCAGTATGACTTGTTGCTCAGGAAATGCTAATGTCCTTAATTAGTTCAGCTTTTTTTTCCCCCCAGAAAAACAACTAATTGGCTTTGAACACCCATGCCGAAATCAACTTCAAGAATATTATGATCTGTGCATCAGTCATGAATCTGCAGAGGTCTACATGGGTCATTGCCTACACAGAGCAACATGAAGCTGTGGTTCCTGCAGATGATTTCTGGTTGCTGTTTCATCCAGGTTGTGTCACTAATGTTTTGCAGTTGTGTGGGCAAATGTGTGGTGCCTGGCCACAGTGATGTGTTAGGAAGGTGTGGTAAGACTTTGAGGCAGTCCATGATCCCTTTGGAGGACTGGAGCAACCTGTAGTGTGGCTGTAACTCTGATGCGGTTGCATGCAAAGTGCTTGTTGGGGCCAGGACCTGGGTGCATCATCTCGTCCTCAGAGCTGCTTCCTTTCAGAGGGTGCTGATAAATGTGCCCCAAGTAGGCACTCTGGGGAACCGGTGTGTACCTTGCAGTGACCTGGTAGAGATACCCAAGGAACTGGAGGTGAGCTCCCCTGAAGAGGACAGTATATTTCCTAAGGACAGTCTGATACCTGAATAATAATGTAAACATCTAAATTGAAGCTAAAATGGTGGTCAGAATCATCTGTGAATTTTGTTCACTGACTCAGTGCAGTCTGGGGTGTGGCTTAGGCATTGATGGTGGCAGTGTCATAAGCAATAACATAGCATCTGCCTTAGCAAAGCAGCAAAGAATTTTCTTAGCATGATGGTATATTTATTGGGGTCATAATTTTGGGCAGTCTAGTGACCGAGTGGTCAAAGTGTAGACCAAAAAACCTACAAGAGTGCTAGCACAGATGACAGACTTTTGCAATCAATCGTGAATCTACTAAGCAAAAAAGTATCTGTTCTTCCAGATTGTAATAGTATTCACTGTCACCTGATTCTGAACATTGAACAATTATTTTCTTTGCATAAGTTTCTGTAGCTCAGTACCTACCCACACAGTGACTCAGAAATGCTCTGATTTTTTTTTCTGATCTCCTGTCACTTTCTAACAGTGTGGCCTGTGCTGTTGCCACACAACAGCTCCTGCAGGACACTCTTCTGTTTATCTGCATGTGACCTATTTTTGTTTACTTAAGCACAGCCATTACTCCAGCCCTACACTGAAAGGCAGAATATGTGATATGAATGAAAAGGAAATAACAGCTTCACAATTACCCCAGTGGGGCTGTAGGACTCATTGCCTTACAGTACAAATGTGCAGCAGAGTTAAAGGAGCACAGGATGTTCCTCAGAATTTCTAGAGCTAAAGCAGTTAAGCTTCTTTTGGAGTCTAAACATTCATGCTTTGTGGAATAAATTTTAAGTCAGGTTTTTCCTAAGTCTCACTCAAGGCTTTTTGCTCTTCCTCTGAAGCATTTCTTGTTGGCCACAGGCTATAACTACAGATCAGCCAGTCTTCTGATGTAATATAACTATTTCCATGGCCTCATCATCTAATGTATAATGAATATTGTTATGCTTTCTCAGAATTACTGTAATGTTATGCATGAATGAAGGATACATTGAACCATATAGAAACTTCCTAAGTGAATGCAGTGATAGATTTGAGTCTACTGTAATTTAATTTTGTTTTAACTTGATGTAGTAGTTGATTGGGATAGGAATTCAAAAACATGCAATCAGTGCTGCCTGCACATGAGAGCATGGGGTGACAGCGAGGCAGTCTATGGGCTGTGGAATGAGGGATTGCAGATCATGGGACTGTCTGATTTCTGTTCTGAACTGTGCCTCCTTACTGTCCTCAGATGTAGGAGCAACAGGAGCAATGGGCTCTGCTCAGCATGTTCATAAACACTGGCTGAATAATCTTACAAACTCATAGAATTGACCTTGACATTATTTTACCTTGACTTAGCATTTTCAGGAGAGCTGCGTATGA
This sequence comes from Pelecanus crispus, assembly GCF_030463565.1. NCBI lineage: Eukaryota > Metazoa > Chordata > Aves > Pelecaniformes > Pelecanidae > Pelecanus > Pelecanus crispus. The sequence continues at coordinate 17,060,890 of NC_134643.1, forward strand.
TCTTGGTCCTTTGCCATCAGACCTAGGGGGAACTGATGATGGTGATAGTTCCCCTGTTGGATTCCTTTTTAGGAGAGAAGAAGTAGTGTTGACTAAACTGTCTGCATGAACTAACCTGTATGCTTATGGTAGCTGACTAGCTGGAAATCTTCAATAACCTGGCTATATGGTGACTTGACCTTTCCTGGAGCTGATCCATATATGATATGGATTTGATCTAGTACTTTTGGTTCTGACTATAGCTATGCAAGTGGGAGTCTTAAGGACCTTTAATCTAAATGATACTGTGTTTACCTTCCTTTTCATCTATAGCGGATTGTCACAACGAGCTGCTCTTAAGCCTTCTGGAAGCTGTGCTGTTTTATTCCCAATGAGCTCCCCCATCTCACCAAGCAGAGCCTTACTGCCAATTCTATTCTTCCTTGACCTTTGGGTTTTTTCATTTTGCCTTCTGTGAAGAGGCAGTAATTTTAACTGTCTGCAACATTTTTTGTATGACACTGATAGCTAGGTTTAACTACTGAGAATGCAACATTTTATTTCTTTTAATCTTAGTGGAGATTACCACTAGGTGTCCACTGAGTATTAGCTATATTTAACATTCACAAAGAGTTTTTCCTAGACTAATCTTGTTTTTCCTCTTGAAAATGATGCATATAGCAGGCTGGCAGACCCAACCAAGGCAGTCAGTTGTTTCAATAACTCATTCTTAGCTGGTGGCTTGCTCATACTAAAGAAAATTTCTATTACTCACTGTTTGTGAGCAACACAAACTTGGTTGAAGCATGGCAAAATGCCCTCTCAGAAAGATATTCTGGGGGTTATAGGTTAGGAGTAAGGAAGGATTACCCTGGAGTCCCAAATGGCAAAATACAGCCCCAAAAAATCAAGTCCCAGTTTGTGATGTCCACAAGCAAAGATGAGGCCAAAAAGCTATTGTCTGCGTAATGCAACTGTCCTGGTTTCGGCTGGGATAGAGTTAATTTTCTTCCTAGTAGCAGGCATAGTGCTGTGTTTTGGATTTAGTAGAAGAATGTTGATAACATGCTGATGTTTTTAGTTGTTGCTGAGTACTGCTTATGCTAGTCAAGGACTTCTCAGCTTCCCATGCTCTGCCAGGTGCACAAGAAACTGGGAGGGGGCACAGGCAGGACAGCTGACCCAAACTGGCCAAAGGGCTATTCCATACCATATGGCGTCATGCTCAGTATAGAAACTGGGTGGGTGGGGTGGGGTTGGCCAGGGAGCAGCGATCACTGCTCGGGAACTGTCTGGGTATCAGTCGGCAGGTTGTGAGCAATTGCATTGTGCATCACTTGCTTTGTATATTGTTGTTATTATTATCATTATTATTATTATTACTATTATTACTATTTTACTTTATTTCCATTATTAAACTGTTCTTGTCTCAACCCAGGAGTGTTTCTCACTCTTATTCCTCCGATTCTCTCCCCCATCCCACCGGGGTAGAGGAGTGAGTGAGCAGCTGCATGGTGCTTAGTTGCTGGCTGGGACTAAACCATGACAGCAACTAATTTGATTTTTTTTTGACTCCTGCTCCTTACAAATGTGGCTAAATAAACTGTCTGTTATTATCTGCAGATTGCATGTGCCTGTTCCCACATAATCTATTTCTCTTCTGCCTTTTACATCTGGAATAGAAACTGTGATGTTCACTTGGACCTCTTATTTGGTTCTTGTACCTTTACTGTATGAAATAGTTCTCTCTGTGTTACAGGTAGGTCTATGAACACATGCTAGAAACTTACTGATCGTGTCTGTGGAAGTAGAATCTGTTTTCAGCATTGGGCCATCAACATGGTCAAGGACTAGGAGGACCTGTCCAGTGAGGAGAGGCTGAAGGAATGTCTTTGGCCTAGAGAAGACAGCTGTGGGGAGGATCTAAGAACAATGTGCCAATACCTTTGAGGAGATGGAGCCAGGCTCTTCAGTGGTGCATGGTGGGAGGACACCCAATCAGTTAGATCGTCTTTCTGAAACCAGCTTGCAATGGCAAGATTTATGTCTCTTATTTCATGTCATCTTGAAATACACAGAACAGACCTTCTCCTGTGTGCGGTTGTCAGCATAGCTTGCTTTTGCCTTTGTCTAGACAGGACTGAGAGGCAGGGAGGGGAAGTAGACTGCCCCTCTGTTGCTAATCTTCATTCTAAATTTCATTGTTTTTGTGAAATCTATGGGGCAGCCAGCAAAGTAAAGACAGTTGCTCATATTGGCATGTTTTATTCATCACAGTTGTGAATATTGTGACTTGACCTCTTGTAACAGTTGAACTGTTAGTTTTACTTCTGTTTTTTAACAGCTTATATAACCTGATCCTGACCTTTCTTACATGCAAAAAAAAAAGAAATTGTTTTGAAGGTTGTATGCTTTTACTAACCTTTCTCTGATACTGTATTGATATTTTTCCAGTTATGACAACTAATTCCCACACATCTAAGCAGACAATGTGGCATTGTGACTTCAGCTGCTTTTTCACTGAGCTTAAGTTTTATCCGTATGTACCTGGAAGCTGCTTCTTTTTGACCTTTGAGATTTATACGCTTATTTTAGGCTTTAGCATTATTATTTCACTGCCAAATCAATATTCATCAGTAATTAATCTCAGAATCACAGAAAAGCTGAGGTTGGCAGGGACTTCTGGAGCCTGTCTAGTCCAACTCCTGCTCAGAGCAGGGTCACTTTAGTGCAGGTTGCTCAAGCCCATGTCCAATTCAGTCCATGGAGGTATTAAAAACCCAAGGCTTTCTGGGCAGCCTATTGCAGCGTTTGACTACCTCCCAGTAATTTTTTTGTGCCTAAATGGCATTTTCTGTTTTTTAGTTTGTGCTGCTGCTGCTCATTCTGTCACTGGGCTCCACTGAGCAGAGTCTTACTCTGTCTTTACTTTCCCCTATCAGGTATTATCTATAATGGATAAGATTTGCCCTGAGCCTTCTCAGCTTGAGGTTTCTCAGCATGGTTCCTGTGGTGGGTTGACCCTGGCTGGACACCATGTGCCCACTAAGCTGCTCTATCATTCTCCTCCTCATCAGGACAGGAGGGGAGAAAAATAAGATGGAAAAAACCTCATGGGTCCAGATAAAGGCAGTTTAATAAAGCAAAAACAAAGGCTATGTGCAGAAGCAAAGGAAAACAAAAGATTTTTTTCCCTACTTTCCATCAGCAGATGATGTCCAGCCACTTCCTGGGAAGTAGGGCTTCAGTATGCATAGCTCTTGCTCTGGAAGACAAATGTCATAACGAATGACTCCTCTGTCCTTGTTCAAAAAATAGGAATTAATCAATGAATTCTAGGAGCAAATGTGATTGCAACCACTTTCTTAAATAGTATGATATTATATAGTGCTCTGATGAGCACAAGCTGACTAAGAGTGAAGTAGCCATTGTAGCCTTTGGTGTAGTGTGCTAGGAAAGCCTCAGACTTGTCTATAAGCAACTGAATAAAGTCCACAAGGCATGTATCCCTTTAAACTGTCAGCTTTCCTTTCCGCCTCTTCATACTCTTGTGCTTCCAGTACTAACTGTGTGGCAAAAATGTAATTTGGTACATACCATGCACTTCTGCACGTGTTCTGTTATGCAAAAATGTAGCCCTGCTTTCCTTCTCAGTTTCTGATCACAGACATGAAACACTGGTACTGGATTTTTGTCTAAGATCTGCTTGTAGCATGTTGCATGCTTCCAGCCTTTACACCTGTGATGCTTTTCCACATAGGCCTTGCACTGATGGTAGTGGAAATGCCCCCAATTTTCTACTTGCTAAGGCCTTGTGCTTCTAAATATTTCCCAGGCCTGCACATCATTCTGCAGTGGGGACCACATATTCATGTGCCTGTGTTAACTGCGCAGTCTTGCAACAGGCAGAGTGGGCTATAATTCTGCTGTGGATGTGACTATACCATATATAAACAATGCTCACAAATGTTTATTGCCTTGTATACCTTCCTGATGCCTTTAGCACTGTAGTAATGTTCATAATATAAAAGGAGGAATCAGGACTTGGGTTACATAGTTTTTATTTGGCTTAAAAATTGCACAGCTTTTTGTCTGCTCAGGGGGAGTATGTGTATATTAACATGTACAACCTTCTCGGATAAGGGGCAGTCACTTAGTGTTATCTTCCTGACCATCCCAATTTGTCAGATAGCTAGTTGGTTCTTCTCTGCTGTTCTCTATCTACAAGATCCCTAGTGCCTCACCAGAAAAGCACTTTCAAGCTTTCCCTTGGGACTTGCTTTTAAGCTGAGGCTTTACAGCTGGCCTGTGCATCTTCTACATTATAGCTGAGCAGCAGCTATGTCTGCTTCCAGTCTCAGACCTCCTTGATCCTGACCTGGGCCTGTGGCCTGGCTTGGCCTTGGACCTGCCTCATCACTATGGACTTGCTGGGTGATCTCTGGACAGTATCTGCCCAGATCCCTGTCTCTGGATGCAATTCTGACACAGACTTGCCTTGCCCTTGCTGGGGAGGTCACTGCTGCCTGCCTTCATGCTCAGCTCCTGGCTCAGCTCTCCTTGCAGTGCAGCTGGTTCTTGCTACTCCATGACAGCATATCACAACCTGAAGGGTTACCTGGCCTGCAGGTGTGCAGAGATTGTGACTATGGCTTTGTAGGATTCTGCAATGCATGAGGACATGGAGGCTTTTATCCTCTGAATTTCTCTACTTTATTACAGGTTACTACAAAAATCACCACTAGCAAGTATGCCTATGATTAATAAATGGAATATAAATATCAAGCTATTACAAATTACTATCAGCAATCAATAATATAGTAACAATCAATAGTATGGCAGAAATCAATTGTATAGCAACAATCAATATAATAGCAACAACCAAATAGGTATATACTATTACAGTTTACTACAAAGTTATCACTAGTGAAGCAAACTTACCAACAGCGTAACAGCAGGTATACTTATGGTAGATTACTTATATATACATGGTAGCAAGTGCATTAAACAGATTCCAGAAGGGGCCAAACCATCTGAGAGGGGTGGACAAACTGATCCTAGAGGGGGACCCAACCATCTTGGAAGTGAGAGAACAAATGGAACTGACCATAGAGGGGGACCAATGAAATAACAGTCTCACTGCAAAGCTGATCTGCATCGTGGAGTTTGGAGTCAGTCAGGTGTCCCTAGCAGTGGTCCAAGATCTCATAGAAAGTTTATGTGGAGAGTTCAACCTGTTTAGGAAAAGAAAAGTACATGCAGCACTGGAAGTTCTCAGAGAAAAACTCTACTTGGGATAAAAATCCTTGTATCATAGAGACATAACAGGGTATAGGACACCACTGCTTTGAGCAGCCAATAGATGATGTTAGTTTCTATTTTTTTGCCTGTAACAGCCAATAGATTATGACTTCTGTTCTTTCAGACCAATTTTTATTTTCCCCAGACTGTTTCCACTTTTTCAGATAAGTTGCTGTTACAGTTTCTTGGTTTTTGCACTTATCAGTGGTATCTTAGGATGTCTCTGGTTTCTAGCTACTCAGCTGTCTACTTCAAAGAGGCCAGCTGCACTTTTCAAGGATGTTTCTGGTTCTCAGGCTGGCTGGCATTTCTCTGTCAGTATTTTTCAGCAGATGTTTTCTTTTGTTCAGTAATTTGTTTTTTTTTTTTTCTTCTAACCAGGCCACCTTTATGGCTGCTCACATCACAGGATTGGAGAGGGACAAAGTCTAGGACTCCATTTAGAGTATGAGTGCAAAGGGGGCACCAAGAGAAGGTTTAGGCTTCCAAAAGACCTCTCTCCTGAGACCTTCTTGGTCTAAGTCAGGGCTGGAGTCTGAGGGTTGAGGCTGAGAGAAAAGCTAGGGTTAGGAGCAAAGCTTCAAGTTCCACTTGGTGTGGGCTGAAGGGAGCTGCCAAGGGAAGGGGTGGGCTGCCAAAAGATCTCCCAGAGAACATTGGGTTTGGGCTGTTGCTGGGATTCTTGGCTTAATGCTCTGGCTGTGCCCATCCTTAGGGTTAGGAGAGAGGCAAATCCTAGAGCTTCTGTCAGAGTAGGGCTGCAAAGGGGACTCCAAAGGAAGGGGCAGGCTGCTAGAAGACACACCAGATGCCCCTCCAAATTACTTTTTGTCTGGGTTATGGCTGGGTTTTGGGTCTGAGGCTCATCCCATTCCTAGGATTAGGTTTAGAAATTAAATCCAGCTTGGAGCTCCAGGTTGATTGGGGTTGTAAGGGGGGCATTTTTGCTTTCTGTTCTCAGTCATCTCTGATGTCTTTTCTGAGAATCGTTTTCCTGTCTTGAGCCCTTTTTCCTTCTTGGCTACATTCATTATCATGTTTAGAATAAAATTTCTCACTTCATGTTTGAATTCAGTCTGTCCCTGATATCAGCCGTCTCAGATTGGCTCTTGCCATTAGTTATGTAGCAGTTCCCTCATTTCTTCATCCTTCTCAGCTTTGATGTTGACACTGATTTGGGTGTTCTATGATGCTTATAGGGTGAGAGATCAGGAAACACAGAGAGAGTCTGGGTCAGTTGTGAAAGGGCTGTATGTTGCAGCGTGATGCAAGCATTATTTCAGAACTGAAGCTTCATCTTTTTGACAGGAGAGGGAGGCTGTGTGCAAGGAAAGACTGTAGGCTGTTTTTTCTGCATTGCTGGGAAGGAAGGTGGTCTTCTGGAACAGTTCTTTTCCCTGGATCATTGCTAGTTCTGGTTGTTTTTTTATTATTTTATTTTTATTTTTTTTCCCCTTCCTGCTCTCCCATTATTTTATTTGCAGTGCTTTACATCACTGGTGATCCTGCAGAGGCTGCGTTAGGTATTGCCTGGGGACTCTCCTCAGCAAGCTCTTTCTGACTGAGCGCAACGTCAGTCAGGTCCATTTTTCCACTTTCAGTTTTGTCTCATCATGCTCCCCCTAGAGAGGGGAATGAAAATTTAATTACAGGAGACTTCATAACCACCTTTTTGTTTTTGAAGTCTGCTTTGAAGAGCCCATGCATATTTATGACTGAAGGCATAATACTCTGAATAAATATTTTTCCCTGTGTTACATCCCTGTTCCATGTGTTTTAAGCCCTGTGGTTGGGAACAGGGTGGTGTTTGAATGACAGAAAGTGCTCAGACAGGTCCTGTTCAGAAGTGATATGACAGTTATTTGATTCTCTCCTGGACAAAATGCTGATAAACGGTCCATCTGCTTTTATCTCATAGCCAGCAGGGTCTCTGTGGTGTTAATGGATTAATTGTTTCAGAAAACAGTGGCAGAGTTTGATGATTCTATGAAATGTACCTTTGTGAAAGCAGGTGCCCTACTTGAGTTTCAAAAAATTGCTAGGTATTTGACAGTATGCTTTTCTGCAAATGTCATTAGTTGTGTTCCTTAAAGTCAGCTTAAGAGGTTATATATGTATGTATATGTTATGTATGTATGAATATTTTCATGATATAATTAGAAGATCAAAGTATAATGAAAGCGAGATTTTATTTAAATAAATTAGTATATATAATATCTTAAATTGGGCTGACACCTAGTGGTGGGTGTACTTCTAATACAGTAGTATACAGTCTATGGATCCTTTGGTCCTGTGGGTCCTCTAAGTTAAACTAAGGCTGCTTGAAACTATGCCTTCCTCGGGAAAGGTCAGAGAAGACCTGGATTTGCTCTTCGCTCAAAGGAAGGGCTGTCCCTGGAGTTCCTGCCCTCCACTTTTCCTGAAATTCCTGTATTCCTACTGCCTGCTTTTCCCTCTCACTGTCCTTTGGGGTGCACTGCTTTGCCATATACCGCTAGGCCTATGTGTTAAAAGAGCAGATAAGATTACTATAGTACTTCAAAGCCCAAATAATTTTTCCTGCTCTTTCCTGCTGAATAGCTGATGATGCACTTTGTGTGTCTAAATTAGAAACTGAAGGAGATGTTCAGGATGTTTTCTGCCAGTATCCAGCTGATTAAACAGCTTCTGTTAAAGTGGCAAAGCTTTCACTTGATCAGACCTTTAAGGAAAGAAACCCAACTGAACAATTAGTAAGTGGGACTTGCTGGGCATTGGCTTCAAGGTTATCTTGAGGAGGCCTGGGAGGAGGACGGTTAAGGGCCAGCTGATCTGTGAGGATGTAGCACTTGGCCATGATGGACTTGCAAGGGGATGTACGTTTAAAAAGGTGGTCCTGGACGGCTGAGGATCAAACAGCACTGAGTGCATGAAAACAAGAGCCAGGAAGAATCAATGCTTTCAGAGTGGCTGAAATGTATGGACCCTGGATATAATAGGAAACATGGGCCATTGGTTTACTTAATATGGTCTACTTCATAATGTTTCATCTACTACAAGGTACTATGTCTCCTTATGCTGCTTTCCTACAGCTTAGACCATCCCAGCTGCACTACAATACATACAGAAATGGCTTTGCTCACCAGCTAGAGGCCAACACTGTGTCTGACCTGGGTAGCACTGCTCATCTTGGGATTATTTCACTTCTTTCTTACTTAATTTTTAAATATTTTCTTAATAAGTGGAGCTAATACTATAAAGCACCAGTGGGTTTACAGGGCCAGGTATGATGCATTTTGCCTGTGTCTAGAGCTTTGTCTGTCTTTTCCAATTTAATTTTTATGGGTCTCTAATTGTACTGTCATGTCTATCTGTCATCAACTTTTATAAAGAGTACAAATAAAGATAGGGACGCAAATGAGTGTAAATCACTGAAACACAATTTAAGAATGTGGCACCAAGGTAAGTCATAATCCAGCAACATAATTTCCACCTCCTCCCTCCCCCACCATTCATTTCTTGGTGAATTGACCTACACTGGTTTTAGTAAGGAAGAAGATTCTTGGCTGTTATATAGGCAGTTATTCATATGGGTTCAGTATTTATGCTAGATATATTTTGGCAGTTTACTGACAAAAAATCTTATTGGGTTTGCCAACGATTATAAAATATGAACTTTCCACTTTCTACAAATCTTTTTAGGATTAGTAGACCTGTTCTTAGTTTTTCCAGAGAATGCATTGTTGTCCAATACATGTTTTTGCCCTAGTTATAAATCAAAGGCATTTTCTTTACAAGAGCCTGTTTCATTAGTGTAAATGTAAAAATTGTTCTAAGAAGCACTCACCAGATTTGCAAGTGGCTAAAATGATTGACAATTAGACAGTCAGGGTTCCTGTGTCTCTCCAAGCATTTTGGTGTTATGTCAAGTAACTGAAAGGTAATAGCTAAGCTATCATGTACCAGGTCCTAGCTTACCACTGAAATAGTATAAAACTTCTCATTCCCTTTACCAAGAGGATATCAAGCAATTAGTTGCTTATGTATTTATTGCCTTTTTCAAACTGGAAAAAAATTTTCAATCTACTAACATTCTCAAAGTAAAATAAAGGAATACTAGTTGGTAATGATCTTAATTAGCCAAGTACTTTTGTTAAAATATTTATTGAAATTGGATTAGCCTTTGTCAGCAATGACAGTGGTAAGGCCTGTAGGACTAGTGTTAACTTCATTAATTTTCTTGGGAAACTGAATATTTAAGTGCTTCAAACTAGTCTGTTGTCCCTGCAAGGGGCTACTGATCAATATTTTCTCTCTTGATCACTGGAACAGCTTTAGTCCCAATAATTTTTACTATATGAATATTGCCACAAATTACCTACTGTATCAAATGTATTATTTATTTTTGCAAGGTTTTGTGTAATGGCATGCTGCTAGGATCGAGCAATATTTTAATCTTGTTATTCTCATTTCATAATAATTCTTAATTTTTATTACTGTCCTGGTTTCAGCTGGGATAGAGTTAATTTTCTTCCTAGTAGCAGGCATAGTGCTGTGTTTTGGATTTAGTAGAAGAATGTTGATAACACACTGATGTTTTAGTTGTTGCTAAGTACTGCTTATGCTAGTCAAGGACTTTTCAGCTTCCCATGCTCTGCCAGGTGCACAAGAAACTGGGAGAGGGCACAGCCAGAATAGTTGATCCAAACTGGCCAAAGGGCTATTCCATACCACGTAACGTCATGCTCAGTATAGAAACTGGGTGGGGTTGGCCGGGGAGCAGCGATCGCTGCTCGGGAACTGTCTGGGTATCGGTCGGCGGGTGGTGAGCAATTGCATTGTGCATCACTTGCTTTATATATTGTTATTATTATTATCATTATTATACTGTTACTATTAGCAGTACTATTTTACTTTATTTCAATTATTAAACTGTTCTTATCTCAACCCAGGAGTGTTTCTCACTCTTACTCCTCCGATTTTCTCCCCCATCCTATTGGGGCAGGGGGAGTGAGCGAGCGGCTGTGTGGTGCTTAGTGCTGGCTGGGGCTAAACCACAACAATCACCAATAACAAATCAAGGGTGAAGCAAATACGAGGAGTGGAAGGGAATATTCCTCTAGTTTAACCCCAGTCCATTATTTTCAAAGCATAAGTTAGCATCTGTCTTTTCTTCAAAGATAGACTCTGCATATTCTCTGTCCAACTTCTTAAGTTATCTTGTCAGTTCTGCCAAATGGACTTCTTTTCCCTTGGTTTTTTTTTTAATTACAATCAATTTTTAAAATCTTTTATCTTGAATACAACTTCTGGACATGCCAGAAGGCAGTATGGGGGGCCTGACGTATATAGTTAATCTCAGAAATTATTTGGGTAACACAGCAATGTGATAGTCCTTATCTACGAATAGCAAAAAGTTAATTTTTTGTCATTAGTGAATAAATGTATTCAAGGCCTGTGCAATGTCATATGTATCACATCTGTGCTGACTCCAAGGTGAGCTGATGCTCCATATGCTGCAAAAGTTGCTGGAGATAAATGAGGGTTGTGCTGCAACAAGTCCAGAAGACGCCAGCTGTGCACGCTGTGTAATCTGGATTAGACCAGAAATCTGTTGGCATGATGGGAGATTCTCCAGTCTTCATTCCCTACTCCTGTTCTTGTCCCTCAGAGAACTCGTCTTACTGCCCAAGACATCTCTGGCTTGAATTTGGCATGTTTGTTTCCTGTGCTCCTTCACTAGACTGCTGGAGGCACGAATGGTGCCTGCCCCAAGGCAGGACTTGTGCTGGGGGCCCATGTGGCAAGAGGGTCATGCCCTGCTGCCATGTCCTGCTGCAGCATCACTCTCCTTCCTCTTCCAGCTTGGCCAGGTGCCTGCCATCCCTGTTGCTGCTCCCAGTAGCGATTGCCTTGGATCTTCCACAATGCTGATACAAACAAATTATAATGGCACTGTCAAATACTGTGATAGAACATTATTAAACTGATTTGAAAAGCATTAGGGTATATAAACTTCCTAGTGGTACACTTCCAGCTACTGTGCATAACTGATTGTAGTGTTGAAATTATATTACAGTTACCAGAAGACTACTTAAATCACTTCAGTAAATGCACTGCTGTGTGAGCAGTATAATGTGATACTCAGTGTGGTGTCATGATACTGAGTACGTAAACAGAGCACACTTACGTGGTTCCTATACTGCTTGTGGTGGTGATACAGAAAACTTTGTAGTCTATTTACACTGGCTGATCTTATCTTAGCAGTAAGATAAAAACCACAAGCCACAGGAAAGTCAGTCAGATATCTCAGTTAATGCTCACCGCAAGTGTGCCAAGTGCTCCATGCTTTTGCCTCTTTCCAAAGAGGGTATGTGTATCAAAGTGCTCGTGAGAAAGACAACAGAGCCTTTGGCACCAAGGGTGCAACACTGAGTGCTTCCAGTAGCACAGCTGCTTGCTACAATGTGCATTTATCTTGGTGTTAAAAATACTGGCAGTGGTTGGCTTTCTGGCAGGCTTCCTACTGCATCAGTGGGTGATGTTCCAACTCTGGAAATGAAAGGGTACAATTTTACTTCTTTTCCTTGCACTCTGTTAACAAGACTACTGTGTACAAGGTCCTTATTGCTTTACTTGGTGTTGCCAGCGTAATTAAGCCTCTCTCGGAATTGATTTGGCATTCACTTCAGTCACTGAATAACACTCTACGTCATATCAGGGGCTGGTTACCTACAGCAGTATTGGACCTGTCCACTGACTCACAGCAGGACCTGCTGGAAGGGGAAGTGTGCAATGGGCTCCCCAAGATCACAGGAAAGAAAACATTTATTTTGGCCAACAAGGAGGTGTGAGGACCGAAGAAGTTTGGCGCTGTGGAAGCTGAGAGGCTTTGCATAGAGGAGAGGAAGGCAAGCTGGCCTGGGAGGATGGGATCCCATTTGGAGGGCTGGAGCATGGTCAAGTGAGGGCCTGACGTAGAGGCCATGTCACCCTTCCGTATCCTAAGCTTTGGTAGCAGTAGAGACTTGGTCTTAGATCAGTGGTCATGCACTATCAAATGCTGCCGCATGTGCTTGCAGTTGAAGCAGCTCATCATAACAGAGAAAGGCATCTGACCATCCTCCCTGCTATGTAGTAGCTCACTTTTCAGTTTCTTCTGTGTGATGCTGGCATAGGCTGCAGCACTGGGCTCTAGTATTCCCCTGCTATGCTTGCAGAGACAGGCTCTGCCCCAGAATAATGGGTAAGGCCACTTTGCAGTTTGCTAGGTTAGTGTTTATATGGCGAGATGGGAAGGATGAATAGAAGATGGCCTAGAGTATGGTGTTGAGATGTATCTGAGCTTGGGAAGCCTCAAGTCTGTTGGCACAGGCAAGTGGTGGACTGTGGCAAGTAAGGTGATGTGATATTAGCAAGGTCTTGTCCATACAACCTCTGAACAGCAATCCCTCCTATCATCTTAGGCCAATCACTCCAAGATTTCATTCCAGACTGGGCCGCTTGAATCACTGGGGTATTTATTATGTAGATGAGGAGGCTGGCTACTCCCAGGCTTGCTTCTTAGGGTTATTTTGTAACATGGACACAGCCTGTAAGGACTTTTTGCTGTTTCCTGTGTGAGAATGGCAGTACATACTGAGTCTTGCAACTGTATGAAAAGCTTCACTCACTGCTGCTGGTTCAGAAAGTTTGCAACTGTTCATGTGAGAATTTCATGTGTCTGACTCATCGTGAATGAGGCTATGAGTGACAAAGTACCTTGCAGTTATTTTCTTTTCTCCCTGTAAAGAGTAGGAGGAAAGCAAGAGATATTCCCCCCACCCCCACTCCACTGCACAGAAATAGCAAGCGTGGATTCCATTTTCTTCTTTTTTTTTTTTTTCTCCCTAATGCACAAAACTAGGTTGTGAAATCGATCTGTAGGCTCCCTGGCAAGTTTCTGTGAGCTTGCTTGAATAATCAGTCATAACATTTGATGCACCAGTGTCTTTAAACACCACTGGTTATAAAAGGCATGTATTGGTATAGAAGAATGCTGCATTGCTTTCTCTTGGACAGTCAGCCAATAGCCCCAGACAACACAAACTGTAGCACTTCATTTCTCAGTCACAAGTGCTGTTTAACAATATTATCTGAGCTGTTTTTGTCTGCTGTGCAAGTGTAAGAGAGTCTAATATGAAAAACTCATGGACTTCTGTTACTATTGAAAGTGTGGTGATTTCCCTGAAGAGTTTGTAGTTGGTTATTTGCTACCATGCATTTAACGCTTTCAGGAGGTCTGACATCCTCCTTCCTCCATGGTAAAAAGTGAGATTTGGTTCCTGCAAATGTACTCTGCAATAAGACTTTTAATTTCTTTTCTAGGTTTTTGTAATCAGTGAAGTGGGACTTACTCTTGTTGATGTATGGCCTCAACCTTTTGATGAATATTGTCCCCACATGTCTATTATCTAGCTAAAATTAGTCCATATTTAGATGCATGAATTGGGATACAGTGACAGGAGTGAATATTTGGGGACTGCAAGAGTATTCTAGAAGTTCCTGTCAATATGTTGGCCAGCAGTTGTACTTCCCATAAGATAAACCTTCATAGATACTCTCAGATAATACCTCATTGTTCCCTCCCAGAGTAATTTAGTCTGAACAAAATTTGTCCAGTGCTGGAGAGGATCCCATGAACAGCAGCCACATCACCATATTCCTCTCCTCTCACAGCAAAAATTCCTTTCCTCAGTTATGGCTCATTTGCAAAGCCAAATATATCCATTCTGTTAAAGGAAGTCAGTCCCAGCCTCACAGTTGGATAATCTAATCCCTTAGTTGTAGATTAAAAATTCTTGGACCTACATTAATTATTTGCATTTCGTCTCTGATCTCTCAGCATTCATGCACAGTAGGGCTCATGTCCAGCCCATGTGCTTTTGGATTCTTTTGTTTCATGATAAAAACCGGGACAAAATGAACATGAGCAAAGATTTTGAACCTAGATGATTAGTAGAAACTATTATTGTCAGAACTCTTTTTAAAGTATCAGTGAAGCAAAAATAGTTGAAGTTTTATAAGCTATTAAAATATTTATGAAAATCACTGAACAGAAAAAATGCCCTTTTACACTGACTTAGTATGTGTTAGTGGCTGACAAATTTCAGTAAGTCTTAATCTCCAGTTACATTATACTCAAAGATTTAGTATTGCTTCTCAATTCTGTGTACTTCTGTACTAGTCATCTGAATTTCGGGGTCAGCAGCCAGGCAACGATTTCTTGGTCCGGTTTGCTGAATGGCATTGCTTTTCAATCGCTCAGAGGTTTTCAAATATATTGCACTGTCTTTAAGTTAGTAATTTTTGGTGGGAAGACTGTTTTGCTCATTTTTTGTCATGCATCAAATTACAGCCTTGTTTGGTGCAGTTTTTATACAGCTTCTTGCAGTTGTATTTTGCTAATCTTTTCCCACAAAATAGTGGATAGAATGTAGTATGTCAATAGATTGGCCAGGACTAAGAAGTTTTTGAAGCTGAGAATTAATTTTAATACTCACTAGCTGAAATTATTTCCTTCCTATTTCATTAGAAAAATACTTCTTCATGTGACTGTATTGCTTGCCCCACTGAAATAAAATTAAAATTCCCTGTATTGCTATTATAGCTTTCCTTTTCTGCCTTTGATCACATTGGTTGGAAATGGCTGTAGATAAGTCTTGTTCTTATTTGATCAATTATGCTTTGTTTTAGTCTTTTTATTGGTAAAAAATTGTGCTTTGAGCTATTTTGAAATGTGTGCACTGGAAGATTTTGGATTCAACCAATTTTGGCATATCCTATTTTCTGTTTGTCTGGAGATTGTCAGGGTTTTTACTGTGCAATTAATCAGATTTTGGCTTTGGACAGAGTCATAAAGGGAGACTGTGAAGCATTTTGTAACATAGCCAGCACCTCCAAAATATCTGTTAACAGAGCTAGTTTAATTTAAGAAACTGTAATTAGCTATCTTTTTCATAGTTCCAGCACAAATGGAATTTTTTGAAAGTTAAGTATATAGGACAGAATATTTGTAGTGGAACATAGACTACAGACAGATCCAGATCTGGATTATGGCCCATGCAAATCTTGCCTATTTTCCTGTCAAAGTATTCCGTAACTTCTTAGAGTTCAGCTTGATTTTACAGGACTTATCACAGATAAACTACTTACAAACACTGCTGGATGAAATGTGCTTCATTTCAGGTACATCATAATCCAAAACTAACTGCAGGCAGTGATTTACTCTGACACTGGCCAAAGGATGACAAAAACACTGAAGTAATTTGATTTGAATAGCAAGTCATGACTTCTACTTGTAATTGTATAGATATTTATAGCAACGTTGTATGCAGACTTGTGTGCACATCATGAGATGAATTGTGTCTGGTCGTGGGTATGTGAATTCTGACCTGTGCTCTTGTGCACAGTGATTCCAAAATTGTTTGGTTGGTTAGGGATCACTTAGGTAAAAGGAAGAAGACTTTCTGTTGCAGGATTGAGCCGTTTGTCTGAAAGCTCAATGTTTTCAAAGGCCAGCCCAGATTTAGCTTGAAAATAGCTCAAGGTTCAGTTGTTATGAGATCTGCTCTGAGGACAAGCATTTGACGCTGCCACTAGGTATGATATGCACAGCATAGCCTCCCTTCCAGGTATTTCTGTGCTTGGCCAGCCCATGACTGAACACAGATTTTTATACTCTCTAGTCAAGAAGTGACCTTCCTAGAGATGCACAGACCCGTAGAGAGATCTAACCCTATCGGTTGCTCTGTGCCCAGAGGATACAGATTCTGCAGCAGTGAGATGTTCATTGCCTCATGAAGTCTGTCCTTGTTCCAGTCCTTCAATATTTGCTCCTGTCTTAGAATCATAGAATGGTTTGGGTTGGAAAGGACCATTAAAGATCATCTAGTTCCAACCCCCCTGCTGTGGGCAGGGACATCACTAGGTCAGGTTGCTCAAAACCCCATCCATCCTGACCTTGACACTTCCAGGGATGGGGCATCCACAACTTCTCTGGGAAACATGTTCCAGTATCTCACCACCCTCATAGTAAAAGTATATAAAGATATATTCCTTATATCTAATTTAAATCTACCCTCTTTTAGTTTAGAACTGCTGCCCCTTGTCCTGTCACTAGAGGCCCTGGTAAAAAGTGTCTCTCCATCTTTCTTATAAACCCTCTTTATATACTTGAAAGGCAGCAATGAGGTCTCCCTGAAGACTTCTCTTCTCCAGGCTACACAACTTTCTCAGCCTTTCCTCACAGGAGAGGTGTTCCAGCCCTCTGATCATTTTTGTGGCCTGCCTCTGGGCCCACTCCAACAGGTCCATGTCTGTCTTGTTGCTGGGGGCCCCAGAGCTGGACACAGTACTCCAGGTGGGGGTCTCAGCAGAGTAGAAGGGGAGAATCACCTCCCTCAACCTGCTGGCCATGCTTCTTTTTATGCAGCCCAGGATACGATTGGCTTTCTGGGCTGCAAGTGCACACTGCCAGCTCGTATCTAATTTTTCATCTACCGGTATCCCCACCTCCTTCTCTGCAGAGCTGCTCTCAATTTATTCATTCCCCAGCCTGTACTGATACTGGTGATTGCCCTGACCCAGGTGCAGGACCTTGCACTTGGCCTTTGTGAACTTCATGAGGATCACATGGGCCCACTTCTCAGGCCTGTCAAGGTCCCTCTGGGTGCCATCCCTTCCCTCAAGCGTATCAACTGCACCACTCAGCTGCACCACTCAGCTTGGTGTCATCTGCAGACTTGATGGGAGCGCACTCAATCCCACTGTCTATGTCATTAATGAAGAACAGTACTGGTCCTGACACAGACCCTTGAGGGACACCACTTGTTACTGATCTCCATTTGGACATCGAGCTGTTGACTGCAACTCTTTGGACGTGGACATCCAGCCAATTTCTTATCCATAGAAGAGTCCATATCTCCAATTTAGAGACAAGGATGTTGTGTGGGACTGTGTCAAAGGCCTTACAGAAGTCAAGGTAGATACATAAGTTGCTCTTCCCTTGTTCACTGATTCAGTCACTCCATCGTAGGAGACTACCAGGTTAGTCAGGCACAATTTGCCCTTTGTGAAGCCAGAAATCTCAGAAAACAAATATGCCCTAACTTGTTAAGGTTAAATCAATGTATGGCAGACCTCTTTGCTGCTGCAAACAAAACCTAGTTAGCAGAGCACCAGTTGTGTGCACAACTGGTGGCCTGTGGGCTAACAGTCTAGATTGTCCAAATCGATATATAAATCATATACTTACTAAATTCAGTCATAGACAAAAAAAATAATAAGCTAGAATTCAAGTATAAGGTTTTACAAGGCTAGGGCTGCAAGAAGAGTTTAATAGAATATTTATGGTGACAGTAATTTGCCATTATCATAGTTTCTGTCAGATTGCTTCTCTTCAGGAATTAAAAAGAAATCTAAAGTCTGCTTTTGAAGGCAAAATTATTATTGTTACTTCTTTTTTATTTGCTAATTGAAAAATTCACAGATGAGACTTAAATGTGCCCTGTTAGCATACCCACATTATCCTATTAGTGCAGAGAGGGCTAACAAAAAAAGTTTATGCAGTTCACCCTCATTCATCAGCCTTACTACACTCCCTGCAATAATCACTGTATTTAGCCTTGTATTTATTGTTCAATCTTGCATTGTTTTTTCACTTTCTCTGTAAACATCGGAGGTGAACCTGAGGTTTTGCTTTAAGCTTGGTTCTGAGAACTTCGTTTTCTGTTCCACTTCTTGTATTAGACCTGAAAGTGTTCATTAGGGCAAAAATGCTCAGTGTGCACATTGCTTACAGATGTTGCTGAAAATAATCAGTGTGAGTATTGCTTCCTGATATTGCCATAGTATGTTGAGCTATCTTTAGCAAATTAAAATCATTGTTTATTTGGAAGAGCTTCATGCACCATATATTTGCTGTCAGGTCTGCATTTCCTGCTGATGAATACATCTTTGAGTAATATGCACTTGTTTTGGAGATAGTTACCATGAAAATCTAGTGACTGCTGCTATTCCATGCTAGCATGCTACTTTTCTGGCTTCAGTTGCTTTGGCAAACAGTGGAAGCATAGAACTGATAAAGGTAGCAATCTGAAAATATAAGAAATGTGGAAATTTTATGAGCAGAGCATTTCTTGTGGAGTCAGGATAGGCAAATTCTGAGTGGTTGCCAAATTTTAAGCAAACCTAATACTGCCACAAACAAGAGTAGCCAGCTTTTTTGTACATGGCATATGCCTATGTACTGTGGTATAGTCAAGGAGGTTTTATGAGTGTCTTCCTAAAAATCTGGAGGCTTTTTGCCTTCTTGTTTATGAAAATAAGTAACTAAGAAACAAATTTCTTGATCTCTTGTTTGATATACCTGGTGATGAAAAAGGACTATAAAACAGTTTTTTTCTGCATGGAGGACCAAAAATTCACTCAGTCTTCATATGTTCAAATTTTATTGTACGCACAGTGGAAAAGTCATTGAATATTGCAGCTGTAACTTTTGTTTTCATGATCTTGCACATCAACACTGTGGCTATGACTTATCTCATGAACAGTTAAAACAAATTCTGTGGATGCTACTTGTTCCTCTCGTTGCAGCTGCTGTTTCTCACACAAGAGTCCTTTTCACTGCCTTGTGTAGAAATGTTGCATTTCCCAGGCTTATTCACAGCTCTAAAGCCATCATGCTCCATTGTGAAGCTTAGTAGATGCAATTAACATCATCCTCGCTCAGCAACATCCTTTGCTTGTGCTCTTTCCTTTCTTGAACTGTTCATCACTAAATGGATATGTTGCTGTATAAATCTATGGTATACTGACATCTTGAACATTTTATAATTGGTCCTCTCATCTCAAGAAGAACATAGTAACAACTGGAAGTGTTCTATCTAATAGATGGCTGATTTTCTGATCAAGGAATGGAATGATTCCTGTATGAGGAACAGTTTGCTGAATCCTCATCCAGGCTCTTTGGCCTCAAAGACAGAACTGATCTGGGTTATGCATGTATAAAGCTGTGAATGGCACAAACTGCATAGGGAACTTCTTCAATCCTCTTTCTGTGCAAGAATTAGTGGGTGTCAAAGCCACCTAGCCCATGGTAGGTTCAAAACAAATGCAAAATATAATTCATCATAACATGCCCTTTAGTTGTGGAACGCTCATCACAGGACATTGTGGATGCTAAAGATTTACAAGTGTTCCAAATATAATTGGATTAATTAATAGAAGAAAACTATGTCAATGACTATTAAATACAAAGATTCACTTCTGGCTCAGCAAGTCCCTGAGATGATAATTCCTGGAAGCAGTGCTGAAGCTTGGACTGCTCAGGTCAGACCTTGACATCTAGCAGGTCTGTTATTACTCATTTGTGTGGTGCTATAATCTGACACTCAGGGCTTTACTGTGCAAGTGCTGGGGAGAAATTTGTCCTGAAATATCTGTGCAGCTGAGGAAATGGAAGGTATCACCACAATGAGAAATAGTCCCAATGCTGAGTGAAACTGGAGGGGACGCAATGTGGGAACCAATAAATACGGTATCACAAAATGATTGAGATTGGAAGGGACCTCTGGAGGTCATCTGGTCCACCCTCCCTGCTCAAGCAGGGCCACCTAGAGCTGGTTGCCCAGGACCATGACCGGACTTTTGCATATCTCCAAGGAGGGAGATTCTACCACCACTCTGGGCAACCTGTGCCAGTGCTCAGTCACCTTCACAGTGAAAAAGTGTCTCCTGACGTTCAGACGACATCACCTGTGTTTCAGTTTGTGCTCATTGCTTCTGGTCCTGTCACTGGGCACAGCTAAAGAGAGTCTGCCTCCATCCTCTTTACACACTGCCTTCAGGTCATTTTCTGAAAGGTGCTTTCCAGCTGGGTAGCCCCTGACATGTGCTGGTGCATGGAGTTGTTTCTCCCCAGCTGCAGGACTTTGCACTGTTGAACTTCATGAGGTTCCTGCCAGCCCATTTCCCCAGCCTGTCAAGGTCCCTCTGGGTGGCAGCACAACCCTCTGGCATATCAGCCACTGCTCCCAGTTTTGTGTCATCTGCAAACTTGCTGAGGATACACTGCCCCACCATCTAGATCATTAATGAAGATGGTAAACAGGATTAGACCCAGTATTGACCCCTGGGGTACATTGCTAGTTACTGGCTTCCAGCTAGACTTCATGCCACTGATCACCTACCTCTGGGTCTGGCCATTCAGCCAGTTTTCAGTCCACCTCCCTCTCTGCTCATCCAGCCCATACTTCAACAGCTTCTCTATGAGAATCTTGTGGCAGACAGTGTTTAAAGCCTCACTAAAGTCTAGGTAGACTATATCCACTGCTCTCCGCTCGTCTACCAGGCTAGTCATTTCATCATAGAAGGTTATCAAGTTTTTCAAGCATGACTTGCCCTTGGTGAATCTATGCTGACTCTTCCTGATGATTGTCTTTTTCATGCACTTGGAAATGGTTTTCAGGATTAGCTTCTCCATCACCTTCCAAGGGATCAAGTTGAGTCTGACTAGCCTGTAGTTCCCTGGGTCCTCCTTCTTGAAGATAGGAGTGACATTTTCTTTCCTCTAGTCTTCAGGCACTTCTTGCAGTCACTGTGGTCAATCAAAGATTATAGAGTAGCCTTGCAATGACATTGGCCAGCTCCCTCGGGTTCATCATCCATCCCCAGGCAGAGCTCCATGCACTCCTACTGCTCTCTCATGTAAAGGGCAACTTCCCTCCCTCATCTTCCCAGCCTGCCCTTCCTAAAAAGCCTGTATCCCTCCATTGCAACAGTCCAGTTGTGGGAGCCATCCCACCACATCTGTGTGATCGCAATGAGATCATAGCCCTGCAACTGTGCACAGATCTAAAACTCATCACATTTACTCCCCACACTGTGTGCATTAGCATAGAGGCACTTCAGTGAGGCACCCCAGCATGTTGACTTACTAAGAAGGGGTTTGGGAATTTCTCCATAATGACTCCTTGCAGGGACTTCCTTGCTTTACCTGCAAATGCTGGAGGTGACCCCGCCTAAGGTCCGTATTGTTGATTTTGTGATCCCTTCCTTTCACACCACACCATGCCCTTCACTTATTGACTCTGTCACTCCCCACTCTTGTACTCGTCTGAAGGGGTGAGGAGATATTTAGAGCATAGCTGGCTAAGCGTAAAACACCTTTTTAATCTGAAATGCCAATAATATCAATGATACCTATGCACTTGGTGTAAAAATGTATCAGTACAAAAGGTTGATGTTTGTACTAGCAATACAGAGGCCTCCATCTCTGACAAGTTAAAATGTATTTGTGGTTGAATTCAGAATGGGCATTTCAGCACTCACAGCCTTTTTCTGATCCTTGCCTTCTGGAGAATCAGTGTTATTTATAGAAAACTTTCAAAGTTTCTCCTAGCGAGAGTAATTTCCTGCCTATGCAAGAATAGTATAAATGGTATGTGGTAGCTTTGTAGTTTGCTAGTGGCTTCATGTGGATACGTTCTGCTTGTTGTACTTTCTCCAGAGCTAATAGCTGGTTAAGGATGACAGTCAGCTGAATGGATGTGATTCCTAATGCTTGCATAAAGCTAGACAATTACAGCTATCTCTGTTCAGTGACTAGGTAGCTTTTGATATCTTGACTAGTGGTAATATAATGACGGTAACTATGTGAGAGTCTTGCTCCTGTGGAGGTATGGGAGTAAGGACTGCTTGACATCTAGTCTGTGATGGACTACCTCAGCTCATAAGCGCATGAGGTTAAGTACAAAGCTGAGGCAACTCTGTTATGTGATTCAGGTAGATCTTAGACATAACTTTTAGTAGTGGCAGCCTCCTGGAGAAGGAATTAATTTTATGCATGTCTAAGAGACAGATCCTAGAGGAGCTGAAGACTTGGGCAGTGATGGGTGGGCACTGCCTCTTGCTGAAGATAGAATTTAAAAAGGGTTCCTTTTTTTCCGTCCTGCTTTCCTTGCACATACTTCAACTGCATATCCCAGTCTCTACCTATATTTTGTTAACTCACTGAATTCTTCCTTTCCAACCTGGAAAGTATTTGTATTAGAGAAGCCAAGGTAGAATACCTACAAGGCTGTGTCAACTATCTTGAAGACTTTGTCTTCTATGATGTTCTTAAAGATGTTTTATATCATTCATACTCTGGTAATACTCCTGTAAGCCTGCTGTGGTGTTATTTGATTTTAGATAGGTTTATGCTGCCATCTTTGTGCCATATTGCACACCAGACATCAAGATAAAACTTGCAGTGGTGAGGCTGTGGAATCTAATTGCTTTTTTGGGGCCAGCCAATATCTAAAATGAAAGTCCAGAAGCAGCTCTGTCTTGTGAGTTGAAGCAGGAAACAAGCAACACTGAAGCACAGTCTAAGTAGTGTGAGATTATCGCTAGTGGTTGAAAATAACTGACACGTGACCAGTCATACTGGTGCTGAGCAGTTGAAGTTGGAGTGGGTAAGTGTGATGATAATGCTAAAACTGCTATTGAGTCAAGAAACAGTATTAAAAATGTCAGTAGTTTAGCAGGTGGAGTCCCTGGTTGTTACTGAATACATGGGTAGTCAACATAGAAAACTCATACTCATGGGCTTTTTAGCTAGATTTGTATGCATGAATTGTGGTACTGCCAGCTGCAGCAAGTTTTGGTTTCAAAGGACAGTGCAATGACACTCTGGAAGGAAAGGCTATCTGCTTCTGTTCATCAACAGGCTTCAAGTGCAGCTCTGGACTTAGAGAAAAGGTTTTAATACTAGATTCTCTGTCTAAGCTCTTTAATCTGTATTCCCTGCCAAACCCAAACTCAACATAAAAATCTGTTTGGACAGATGGAGACAAAGGCTGTCATTTTATACAGTTTCATACTGTTGATATTCTGAGCATTATCTTTTGACCTGCCTACAAACAGCTCACTTTATCTTTCCTGTTCTTAAATTCCCCTGCCTAAAATTCAGTTTTGTGTGACAGCTCTGAAACCACAAAGTGATTCTAATTCCCTTCCTCCAGCTCTTGCTCAGTGTCACAAGCATCCAATACATCTGAAATCTTTCTTTAGAGAAGTACCATTTCTCTGCTTTCTCAGCTCTACTGTGTGCTACCGCAGATGACAGTTCAGCTGCCAAAATAAAAATCTGCATCACCTATTGACCTGTGTTAACTCCTGACTTCCAAGGATGGCCACGTTCTTCCAGATGCTGCAAAACCAGATCTACAAGTGTGAAATCAGTAGGCTGTAAGAATTGTGGGGTATATCCACTGACTCCAAGGTATGTAAAGAAGGGCTTACTTGCCTTAGAGGGCTAAATCCTCCTGGGCAGGTATTTTCAGGATTATTGGAACAGTGTAGCTTGGGATAGTGTCTACTGAATATAGTTAAGCTTGAATTTGTAAGTATTCATCAGATTAACTACTTCAAGGACTCCTAGCAGAGGAGGATGTTGCCTTGATGCATGACAAGGTGGCAGATTAACAGCTTTATTTTTCCCCTTTTGGGGAATGTTGAGCTTGATCAAGATGCTCAAGCTGAGTGGTAGCAGGAGCCACAGACTCTCTGCATCCTTATCTAGCCAAAGAAGCAGCAGATTAGAAAAACAGATATAACAGAGAATTGAGTGAGACCTCCAAGTCACTCATGCATGAGTATGAGTTCCTTCTGGATACTGAAGGGAGATGCAGAGGTGAGATACCTGATGCCAAGATGAAGGTAGAATGCAGGAAAACTACATTGTTGTGGGAGCAGCATTTGGTGATCATCAGCTGGACCAAGGAAAGAAAATGTTTATGTCTTGGGCGTTGAATAGATACATGGAGAATGATGCAGCCATGGTGGGCACTGATGTTGGCATTTCGTTGCACTCATAAGCTTCTCTTGCACTCAGTACAGGATGGGATGTCTTAGAGCCCATCTTTTGAGGTAGAGGTGATTGGATCTTTGCTGCAGATTCCCAAAATGGGTACTACAACAGCTGGAGATGAGATTCTTTTTCAGAATTAGAGTTACTGGCTGGGCTGCCCTCTTCAAGCTGAATGGGCAGATGTCGGCCTTACTGATCCCTCTGCCAGTTGTTCTATAGACAGTGCTATTGGCAATGCTCTCTAAAGGTTATGAGACTTGAGCTATGTATAGATGGAGCAGTGCCCAGATGTGTGGTTCTCTTCCAAGCAGCAGTGGCAGCAAACATGCCTGTTTAAAGAAAAGCAGTCTCTCTGCGTTACATATGGCTTGAAATATTTGGTATCTTTATTGGAAGGTTGTCACAGACTCAGATGAGGAGACATCCAGCTTCCAAGTTTGCAGTTGGAGTTTCAAAAATAATCCCAAGGTAAGAAAATGAATAATGCTGTTCAAAAGTTGAATGAAGAATGGAGGACTTCTTATGACTGAAGCAACCGAGGCTTAGGCACACACCACCGAGTCCCACCACTTGCATTTCCTTTAGTGCTGTTTGCCTCTCAACCAAATATCAGAAGGTGGTCCTGACTTCAGGCACATCACTCCTGGCTGGCATTCTGCTCAAGCACCAAAACTGCAATATGTGGGTTCCAGTTTGCTTTTGGCCTTGGGCATTAATTCCTCAACATAATTAACAGAATCTTGCTGAGATCATGGATCACTGTGTGAACACTGAGATCATCCTTGGCTTCCCAATCCTTTGTCACTTCAAGCTGCTCTCTGAGGAGGTG
This sequence comes from Pelecanus crispus, assembly GCF_030463565.1. Lineage (NCBI taxonomy): Eukaryota > Metazoa > Chordata > Aves > Pelecaniformes > Pelecanidae > Pelecanus > Pelecanus crispus. The sequence goes on from NC_134643.1 coordinate 17,085,873, forward strand.
ACTTCTGCCACTAGTGGAATGCCTCTAAGCATGGAGTCTGCACAAAGTGTGACTTGTATCACTCAAGCATCTGTTTCAACTTTCTGGTTCAAGTTGAGAATGATGAATATTGAGTGCCATGATCTGTAGTTAACTAGGATGTTTCTAGAGTTACTTGTGTCTGCCTTTCTGGAAAGCAAATGAATGCATGGCGGCTCCAAAGAATTGCTACTAGTGAAAATTTTTGTGAATAGAATGTGTTGTTCTATTTGTCCAATATGTTTTAAAGTTCCTTCAGTTACCAAAGTCATGATTCATAGTCTTAATATCAGTTGCTTCTTATTTCCTGAATAGCACTGATTTTTTTTTCCAATTCCATTAAAGAACTATAAATATCACTGCAGGGATCCATTGGTCAGCATCAGTCTGCTTCATTCTCTTATTAGCAAATCAGTTTCTAAAATAGATTAAATACCACCTGTCCAATCTAATTGAGAGAAGCTAATGGCACGCTTCAGGATCAGAGTTTTGCTAATGTGCATGTAGACTATCGAGCCATCTAAATGCTTCCCAGTTTTCTCAGATATCCACAGTGTCTGGAGCCTATGGATGTTGAATTTGGGCATCACCATCCTTATGATGGGATTTTCTAGACTGGTAGAGAACACTTAACCTGTAACTCACTGGGTACCTGTCTTGCATGGGAACACCTAGCTGGACCCTTTTCGGCACAGAAATGTTGGTTATTGGCACCTCAGGTTGACATCATAAATATAACCTCTTTACTTTTTTGAAAGAGCCTGTTTTAAGGCCATGAATGCCATGCTGTGAATGATTCAGTCTTGTCACCAGACTTTTCCCTGGTTGGCAAAGGCCAGTGGTTCCTGCCCCTTGATATATCACTGCAATGGGAGCACAGCACTCACTTCTCCTATGCTGATGTCCTGCTGTGTTGCAGGGTGAAGTGAAGATTAAGACTGAGGAATGTCTGTAGTCTGGTGATTCTGGATCTTCTTTTTGGGCCTTGAACTTTGCAGACTGTTTCATGTGAACAGACCTGGCTTCCGGTCAGGTCACTTGGCAGTTCAGTTATAAGTGGTATTTTTTCCTCACAAATCACAATTGTAGCTGCTAAAGTCCATGAAACATTTCAGCTGTGGACTTTTAACCCCAGAGTACATTAAGGCGGATGTCTCTTTTTGGGACCAGTACCCAGACCTTACTGGGATGGGTCTTCTCAGTTAATATCTGAACTTCTTGTTCTTTAGCTGTTCACACAGAGAGCTTAAAGTGCTTCTGTGACTCTTGTACATACTGAGTTGGCTCAGTCTGTCTCCTGAGCTCATGCTCTTCCTCCTCTCTCCCTTCTTCACTAACCATACTCAAGAACTCCTTTAACTGTTTTGCAGTTGATCAGTTGGCTAATTGCAGGCAAACTCCCTGGCCTCATCATGGATATGTGCTAATTGCAGGCAAAGGAGTGTTCCTAATGGGTGGTATGAATGAGGCCACTTTTGGTGGGAAAAGCCTCTTTAGCTGTATGAGTGTAAGCTCAGGGCCAGAGAATTGGTCCTGGTTGTAATGGCTGCCCAGGTCATATTTTCAGAGTTCGCTATTTCTTTAACTACAGATCTGTATAGCAATGTCTTCTGCCTCTCAGTGTAGGCAGAAATATCATCTCCTCAGGGCTGTCAGGATTCTCTACGGATTTCATGGCTGTCACACTGTTACTAATGCCAGCTGCAGAGTTTTTAATCTTCAAGGCACAAATTACATCTGGAGCTGGGCCCCTGAAGCTTTGGTTTTTGCTTTTGGGACCTGCCTCTTTCAGCATTTTTGTTGTGTGCAAATGGCTCTTCACTTGATGGCACTGACTTTTCAATTCAAAATTGTAGTGATTTCCTTTAGGAAACTTTCCCAGGTCCTACTGCAGAACTTTTGCATATTTGGGGAAGCAGCCACACCTGGGATTGGGGCTGTTGACATTCACACAGTCCCTATGGTTTGCCATCATGTGGTCAGCTGACAAATGCGCACATTGGTCAAGGTCTTGCACGTGGTCAAGGCTCGTGGAAGTGCATCAGTGAATGCTTGTGTGATTACGTTACAAGGAGATGCAAAGTATCTGCCAAGCCTTAGGCTGGTATCTGAACCTTGGGTAGGCTGGTATCTGTGCCTGGGAAGAGGGTCTTGGCTTTACCTTTCTGGTAAAGAGAGGATTTCTTAAAGACCTTGGTGTCGTAAGTGCAGCTGCTGTATTCATCTTAGTGGTATTCCAAGGGTGATGGGGAGGTAGCCTTTGCAACTGATTTCTTGGTAGGAACCTCATGGGAGATAACAGATGGGATATAGTTCTTGTTGATGGCCCCAATGCAGCTGAGGAGCCTCTGGCTGGTAGGGCCTGCCCAACCTTATGTTATATATATTTGGGAAGCCAACACTCAAATTACCCAATCTTCCCCCACAAACATGCTCATTGCGGACATGCACGGGTTTCCCTACTCTCTTTCATGAATCAGTGATGGCATAGCTCCAGAGGGCGATGGTAACCCTCATCTCCAGCTGTATAGCATCCTGGGAGATGGTGTGTTAGTGCTGAATAGCAGATGTTAGGCTCCTTGATATCCAGAAAGTTGTGGTCCCATTGTTGTTCATCCTGTGTGTATACATTAGTCATTCCCATCAGAAATAGAATGGTGACAGCTCAGGTGAGCTGCCCTGCCACAGCAGTACGATGTACCTGAATGGCCAGCTCAGGTTCTTAACCTGGAGTAAAACCTAGGGTCTGTGGAGCAATTCTTGTGATCCCATGTGCAGGAAAAAGCCAGGTCTACAAACTGGGGAGAGATGATGTCAAAGGCTCTCTGGCAGGAATACAAGGAGCAGATGCAGTGGATGTAGAGGTATCAAGACCAGTGTGCGCAGATGTCATTGCAAAGGGTGCTACACAAAGGTAGGAGCCATCCTTAAGGCGTCTGTTTCTGTGAAATGAGCAGGCAAATGGTGCACGCAGTGCGTGTGTTGTACTAAGGAAGTGTGCGGGTGAGAAGACACCTAAGATCGTAGAACGGATACTGAGCACTGCAAGTGCAGTGTGGACATGATAGAGTAGATGTGGTCTGTATTGTGCTGTCTGGGCTGCAAGAAGGAAACTGCTCCCCAGGGGAGATGCTTGTGGTTGTGTAGATGTAACCTAAGGTAACTGTAATGCAGTTTTTGGTACCTAACCTCATACAGCTTAAATATGTAAGTCTAATGAGTTAAAGACATTATTAAAAGCCATGTGTAAAGAAAGTCTATTTTAAACCAGGTTTCTACAGTGTTGCCTCTTATCTCTGGTCAACAGAGTGTTCTTCCAAACCAAGAAAGTTTATATATAATATATATACATCATTATATATCCACTCAGGCATGTGCTACTAGCCTGGGAGGCCACCTCGCCTGTAGCCATCACCATTCTATTTCTGATGGGAACACATAATGTACATGCATAGGATGAACAGTGTGAACAGATATACAGATAGATAAATATAAAAAATATGTACAGAGAGAGGGACCACAGTAACAAGAAACACTGATAAAATTTGTTCTGTAGGAGGTCTTTTTTATCTCTAGTAATAAACTTATGTTTCTGTGGTATGGATGTATTTCATTCTTTTTATGTAAAATCTATGTTAACAAACTCAGTAAACTGGGCCTACTTTAATAGCTATTAGGTGGTAATTAGTCTCTTTTGGGGAACAATCAGAGCTCCTCCTAGTGCCTTTGGAGTAATACCGTGGAGGAGCTGTACCAATTACACTCAAAATATCTTGCAATTTTCACAGAAATAAAAAGTAATTAACGGCTTGCCTTAGTGTTCTCATTATCTAAGTTCAGAACTGTTTCAGGGCTAGGATTTTAATTGGAAAATGATTGGAAATCTTTCCCTTAAGAATTATTCCTTTTTTTCTTTTTATCTCTCTCTCTTATATAAACAGATTTTAGAGTACTTGTTTGTGATCCCACTGCTGGGGAAAACAGTTACATCTTTGCTTTATTAGAGTCAGACAAAGACTGCTAGGAGAGCTGCAAAAACCTGACCTGTACATTTTCATGATGAGACTGTTTAAAATTGCCCATCGGCATGTGTAATTACTTTCTGTTTATCTTATATTTTCAAAACAAGTGCATACTATTAAGGATACTAGTCAATTAATTGTAGTTAGAGCCTAAGCTTTGTATGCCCTTAAATCAAAATGAGAGGGAATTCTTCTAACCTACTTTATTTTATATTAGTTATTCTTCCTAGACTCTGAATTGCTTTGTAAAGCAAAATTTTACTATAGTGAAGACTTACAAATGCTGAGTAATATTTTATAATAGCATAACATTAATAATCTTTATAAATAAAGTATATTAAAATTTTACGTGACATAGTTGAAGCATAATGGCAAGTTCAGTTTGGGAAGTTCCACTTATTCCTTATGAAACTAGGGGACAGGTCATTACTGACTTTGCTCATGTTAAAATCACACTGCTGCCAAAAGGCAGCAGCAATTGCTTGTGGTTTGATGCAAAATCATGTTTTGGTGAAGTAACATTGTGGGCTTAAAGTTGGTGAAAATATTGATGTTTGTCAGCTGAACTATTCTTGAGCTTGATCAAAAAATCTGGCACTGGTACTATGGCTGACAGTGTGCTAGAACTACCCAGCTTTGGGAAACTGGCATGTTTTGGCAATTGAAATCAGCTGCAAGAAGAAAAAAAAAAACTTGGAAAAGATTTTGTTTCTTGGAAGTGTTGGCTATGGTTTTATCTCCTTGTAGGTGCAAATTGAGAATGCCTAGGTAATTAAATTTATCGCTCAAACATTTTCACGGTGAATTCATCATCTTGAGCCACACTTTTCTACTTTCCTGTATTCTTGTGAGAGCAGTTTTAAAAAGCACGCAATCATTTAATCCTTGAGATAACAGAGGATCCAGGGCTCTTGACAAGCCAGCGGACTCATTAGGACAATAGCAGATCATGCTACTGAGTCACATACCAGCTGGCAAGTGATGCAGCACCTGGTGCATGGGATGAAGATTGACTTTCATCACATTTCAGCTTGTTATAAAATTGGTGTCACAGACCACTTGGATGGTTTGTGCATTGCAAGGACTGTGCTTATAGCACTAAAGCAGGCAACCTGTTTTCAGAGCCCGTTATCTTTCTTGCTGCTGAAGGACTGTACCTACCTAGAAGCATTTTAGGTTGCTAGGATAAAACGTTGCTTACCTAGGGAGATAAAGAATGGGAATTTAAGACTTAACCTTTAAGTGAGATCTTTTTTTCTCCCCTCGAGAGTCACTGAGTCCCTCCTAGCCTTTCAAAGGAGCCCAAAGTTGACCAGGATTACACAATCCCGGAACCAAACTCAGTGCAAAGAGGAAGCATCTACTTTGCAAGTTACTGCAGGGATGGCATGTTAAAAGTGTTTGTCTCTGAGATGTAAGTGTGGGTCTGATGGTAGTGTTCAGGGCTATGCATGTCGAAGTAGGATTCCTTTACTTGCCAAACTAATCTGTAATGAAACAGCAGATTTATCAAGGATAGAAGAGTCGACTGTCAGATAGGCAAGTGGTTTTGTTTCTTAAGCTGACTTCACTGGGACGATGAAGGAAACTTAAGAATAAGAAAAGATTCTTCTTAATGTTTTGATTTACAGTATTTTCAGATCAACTGTAATTACTTTTTCTGAGGAAGAGTAAGAGGTTTTCTCTTTTGGAAAGTAGTTCTGTATTCTCCATCATTTGTTTAAAAAAGAAAAAAGAAAACTGAAAGCAAAAGTCCTTCTGAACTGTTGCAAAGTCACTTGTTGCAAGAATTGACATATGAATTACACTGCAGAATGGGTTGAACCCCACTGAATACAGATAGCTGGGGACTCCCACCCAGACAGGCTTTCAAGTTGCATGTGGGGTGTTTTGGTGTTGGGAGGGTTACAATAACACTAACTCTGCAGCCTGTCTGTACTGGGCATCACAGGATATATTGTCAGCTTCCTCCTTACTGTGCCATTAATGGAAGGAAGCTCTCTGTTTGTAACAGAAGCTCTTTAATCTCATTCAATCAGAAGTAGACAGGTTGAGTCCTGGTACACATCTACACAATTTGTACCAACACAAAACTAAGAGAATTCCAGGTGATAATTTTTAATCTGTGGTTCCTTAAATGAATTTGACCTTTGCTAGTTGTGAAATTACCTACTAGCCAAGCCTTATTTGTCCTGTTAGGGTTAAAAGGCAGATTTTAATGTGCTGCATAGCACAGAAAGTATACGGCCTTAGCAATGAGCTGATGAAAGCATCTTCATCATTACCAATTGCACTATTTGCATAGAAGATATCATTCAGTTTGGGTGAGTGAACTGAGATGTTTCTGAACTGACTTGGACATAATTTTTGTAAGATGTCATTTGACTTGCAATAGTCTTATCTGCATCAACAATCACAGCTGAAATTGGAACCACATATCTCAAACAGACATTGAATTTCTGTATCTGTTGAATCTGAAGCTGCCACAATTCTAAATATTTTTATAGCCTTTCTGTTAGAATTGTGGTTGAATGCTGACCATTGTAAAAGCAACCACTTCCAAGCAGATATAATTACAAGATTCCTAAATTTGGGTATCTGCTTCACTTGCCCCTATTTGCATTTGTTCAGGATGTTTTCTGTTTCCCTGGAAGTTCAAGCTTTCTGACTATTGCCACTTGAAATGTTTCTGGTAAACCTGTTCTCAGGTGTGACTTTTGATTAAGTGAATGGAAATAAATTAAAAGATCAACCTTCTGCTGTGAAAGACTCCAGCACTTTTGGATGCATTACATAATGTCATGTTTAGAATGATGGGTTAAGTATTAAAAGGAAAGCTACAATTTTCCATTTGAGGTGTTTTGCTACCAATTTAAGGTCTTGTTCAGGGATATTCAAAGTATATACACTGATGGATTTTTAGTTGCATATCATACAAGATCTCAGACAATGAAGCCTGTACTTTTGCATGGGGCTTGTTGGACAGGGAATAGCAAAGTGTTCACGATGCATTAACACAACATATTCTGAAATGCAGTATTTCTTTCAGGTAATTTTTTGATTGCATGGTTTAACTAATACTCTCTTGGATGCTACGTAATACTATTCTTGTCAGGTCAAATTAAAATCATTAATAGTCACACTGACTTTTGGTTGTTGCTGTTAGGTTCAGGTGTTATCAACAGATTGTAGATCTGCTAAATGAATTATACTGTTAGAGCTAGGAGTGTGGCAGTTGTTATTCCTCAGACTTACATTAATCACACACAATTACTTTTGCTGATGTACAGGTTATCTTGAACAATCCAATTAGATATTCAATATTCATATTGTCACCTACTTACTGTAGACAGAAAACTAACTGTTTTTAGCATCCTGTTCTAGTATTACAAAATATTTTTTACTGGACACACAAGAGGAAATACTAAAATAAAAATGTAATTGAGAGCACTGAAATTTAAGTTCTAGTTCTTTCCTTCCTGTCTTCCTCCTGTTCCCTGTCCTACACAGATGATTTCTAGCATATGTTTTGATAGGACTTGTATAGTTCATTTAAAAGCCCTGTGATTTACAGCCATGCAAGCATCTCTTTTGTGGGTTTTTCTTTCATCTTAACAGGCAGCATACGCCACTTATTCTCTTGGTGAATCGCATCTGTTCTGTAGTAGATGGAGAATTGGAGGAAAAATGGCTGGAGAAATTATGAAGGTAAGGAAAAAAAAAAAAAAAACCGATGAGTTTATCCTACCATGACCTGTATTTCATATTCCCTATTCTTTCAGCTGTTGAATAGCTTTGCTACTTTCAGTGTTCCTAAACCATTGCACTGAGAGGCATGAATGCACAAAAATAAGCTGTGACCTTAGATGTATCTCCATTAATGTGCAGCATAGATCTTAGACATTAATATGTAGCATAGACCTAGCTGTATAGCTATCTCCATTAATGTGTAGCATAACTTTATCATATCTTTTCTTTGCTACTCCTGCTGTCAAACTTATTTCTTAATAGCATTCTTTGGGGGCTTAAAATGAAAGTAATCTAAAACACCTGTCAGTAGCAGAAGAAAACCTATTAAACAACAGCAGGTGAAAATCTAAGAGCTATCTTATGCTAAATGCTACCCACATCAGTTGGTATACCAGAAGTGTGAAACCTGGTTTTGAATCATCTTGCAGTCTTGATTAGAAAATGTTTTTTTTTTCCATGTACTAATCTGTTCTGGAGTGAGACAGAAAAGATTTATGCTGCACGCATAATTCCTGTGCATTTAAACTAGCTCAGGCTATGACTGTGCATTAAAAAGTAGGCAATGAAAGATTCTGTTTTTCAGGTTTCTTAAGTTTGCCGTTTTAACTTAAACTTCTGAAAAGCTGATCACTCTCACTAGCAAGCTAGCTTCTTAAAAATGGTTTGCTTTCCTGCATGGACATTTCTGCAGCTTTAAATTCTTAGTTCATATCTGTTATTCTTAAATGCCATGTGATTAAAATAAAGCCTTGAGGCTTTCTCAAAGCCAGTTCCTAACATCTGACAAATACCATAGTATTGTGTAAATATAAAATGATTGGATTAACAGAGCGTTAGAACCAAGAAACCTTGTGGAAGATGAAGCACTTGCCGGGTTGGTCTCACACTAGCAAACAAAACATATTTGGAAAGCACATAGGGCTCCATATTCTTGAGAACTGGACTGTTTGTCACACCAAGCATTGCTCTGTCAGGACTTGGGTCCACCTCTTCGTTCACATACTCTGAAATTTCCCTAATGTTCTGTTCAGACAAGTCAACTGTAGAATTAACCTTTCCTTCTGACATTGAGTTTAAAGGAAAAAAAAAAAAAACATACTACTTCAGTAGATACCATATTTAATCTCCATAGTTCCAAGTAGCTCTGGTAGTGACTAAGCACACTTTCTTTCAGGACTGTTGTTAACATTCACTCCAAAGCTGGGTTTGCAGATGTGGCCACCATAGCAACAACAGAAAACAACTTCTTCAGTATTAAGTAACAATATAGGACTTCCTGGGCAGTTTGAAATAAATAGTAAGATTGGATTAAGGATCTGGGTTCTGTTTCTTCACGTTTTATTTGAGAGATTAACTTTCCTTTGTCTCTATTTTTCTTACCTTGTCATGTGTGTTTTATGATATTATAAAAGTTAATGTTTGATAAACATTACCAGAGAGTGAAATACAAATTCAGTTCAATATAAAATATATTTATAATATATTACAATGTTTATAAACGTATTGTTGTGACTCTAAATTCAGTTAAAAAGCCAGGCATGTCTCTGGGCACAAAGGAGATGCATCAGAGCATAAGCTGTCCTTATAAACTTGCAAATACGGTTGCATTAGGCTAAGCTAATCACTGCTGAGGTAAATGATCACCAAACTTGGAATACTAAAAGTAGCTCCTGGCTGTAGCCTGTGGTTCAGTCGGGCAGAAATGTAGCTGGGAGAGGGCTATGAAAAAGCATCATGACAGGATCAGATTGGAAAGGGAAAGGTGAAATCGTTTCTGTAGTGGTACAGACAGCCTAGTTATTTGGGGTTGACAGGCCTGGGACCTGTGGCTACCAAAGCTGAAAAAGGAGAAACCTGTGGTCTACCACTAAGCAGCATGCTTTACCCCGTTTCAAAGTATGACCGCTTTGAGACTCATGTTTTAGTGCCCTCCCCAGCCTCCAGCATCCTGCACGAGTCAAATATGTAATTATCGCCCTAATCCTGCTCTTTGCTGAGCTTGTGCCCCAGTCATTTTGGTGATTTTCTTCATAGAGTCCCTGAAGTTGGCTGCTAGGAGCTTATTCCTCTAACAGTTATGAACATCCTGGTTCCTTCCTCAAGATCTGCACTAACAAAGGCTTTGCCTGTTTATTGGATGCTGTGTAGGAATCAGTGAAGCCTGATGAAAATCTCACGGACATCTCATTGGGTTTCCAAGAACACAAGAAATGCCCTGTGGGGTCAGACCAGTCTCTGATGGTGGCAACTGAAAATGGTGTTTAGGGAGAACACACAAATCTAGCTGCTTTCTGCCATCCATTCCACTTGTACTCCTCTAATACCCACATTCATTGTGTGAAGGATGTTAGAGGGGGGAGTCCTGGTCTGTTCCTTCAGTATCTGTTCATGGACCCGTTGTCCATGAACTGGTACAATACCTGCTTGAAGCTTTTGCCTCTACAGCTTCTTATGGCAACAGATTTCACAAGCTCACTACAACCCATGAAAAAAAGCAGTTTATACATTTTAAACCGATCCCCTGCTATTTTCAGTGAGTGATCTATAGTTCTGGTATTTGAAGGATTTGGTGGGTAAGTCGTGCATTTAACTTTTCCTCTGCCTTCATGATTTTGTAAGCTTTGCTTGTATGCCCCCTCATCATTTTTAGTTTTCCTTGCAAGGCAGCTGATCTCTCCCTTTCATCATTCTAGTTGCCCTTCTGTGTTCCTTCCTTACCTCTGCTATTTCCTTCCTGAGATGTGAAGAGTGGAGCTGCAAATGGTGCTTGAGATGAGAGCTCAGCCAGGTTTTGCATGGAGGCAGAATGGTGCCCTGTGTCTTGCTTTACTGCCTTTCTGGCTACAGAAGACAAACTGCATCATCGGCTGTTCAGTGCTGCGATGTGCAAACACCTGTCCCAGCCATTTTCCTTTTGCGTCTTCCTGATCTTGAGGCCATGTCTCGATGGCACTCCCCAGAAGTGCAATAAGCACAGGCCCCTGGAATGCCCTGGGGATGATTCTGACCCCGGCATGTGAATTCTTGCTCCTTTTGGAAAGCTGCAAATAGGGCTTACTCCTGCCAACTGGAGGCTGACTGCCCTCCCCACGGGTTGGTTAGTGACCAGGATGATCCCCCATGGGTTACGTTAGCACAGTCACAGGCATGCAGGGAAAGAATTGCCAGAATCCTGTTTGTGGTGGCTCTTGCCTGGTGGCTGCTCACACTGTTGGGTAGGGAGGGAAATTTCTCATTTCTGGCAATGACGATTTGACTGTACGTCAACTCCCATGATTTATTTTGATTTCCACATTTTCTTTCATGAAATGTTTGCTTCCTTTGCATCACAGGCTATTTTCCACATTAGCAATTCACTTTAATACCAATTTCTTTTGAAACGGATAGATTTTGAGAAGCAACTAATAAGGCTGAAATAGTTTACGTGACCAGAAACTGAAACCTAAGGATAGTCAGTAATTTCTGTAAGATTTTCATTAACATTTATCCACAAACAGCTATGGATATTTTATTCAGTAAAGATTCTTACTCCCAGAGCCATATTATTGCAAAGCTAGAATATACTTCTTAGTGGGGCTGATAAGGAGTCCCTGAGACTCCTTGTCCCAAATGGTCCTCTATGTTCTTTCCCTCCCACTCCCTGCCATGGTCCAGTTCCATTCATGTCAGAGGCATTGAAGAATGCATGCTGGGAATGGTCCTTCCCGGGAAAAGGGAGGGAAACCTGGGAAACAGGCTGAGGTATCAGCTGTGGGGAGGCCTGTGCTGCTTTTTAGCAAGTGGTTATTTGAAAAGTTCTCAGTCATTTCATTGCAGGCATCGCTGTTGTGAAAGCTCAACCTATGTAAATGTGACAGGAAAAGAGGGTATGAATGCATCTTAAAATGCATTGTTTTGATTCCAATTTCTTTTGAGGATGGCTACTAATAAGTTACTTTCACCCCTGAAGACCTTGCTTAAATCCTGTCTGTGTTACAAGAAGAAAAATATTTGATAGTCATTTCATAGCCATTCTCCATATGTCAGGAAATATCATAAAATAAATTAGAATCATTGAATAGAATCAGAATGCTTTGGGTTGGAAGGGACCTTTAGAGATCATATATCCCAACCTTTAGAGATCATATATCCCAACCCCCCTGCAGTGAGCAGGGACCAGATCAGGTTGCTCAGAGCCGCATCCAACCTGATATACCTGTGTCAAACTGAGTATTCATCAGAACATTTACCCTTCTTTGCACAGACATTTCCAACCCCATATCAAACCCAGCCTTTGCTTTCATAGGGTCCCTTCCACAGAAATGCTCATGTTGATACAGCAAATGGCAAAAGACCAGGCAGTACTGGGTCTTGGAAGATGCACTGCAAAGGAGAAGCATGCAGGAGCATCCAGCGGGAGACCCAGGCCCTGAGGCCTTGGGATGAAGATGTCTGGCTGGCGTACTGCATGTGTCACCACAAATGCCTCCATGGGGGAATCAACCACTGGCTCCTGTAAGACCTTCATGGGATCCCCTCTTCTCACCAGCAGTCTTCCTGGGTTTCCAGGAGGCTGGGACATAAGGCACTTGCACCTTATTGCCTCTATTTCTCTGGGCTCCCCACATTCAGAAGATGAGGCAATTAGAAAGCACTGTACTATTTTGGGGTAAAATGGGCAATCCATGTGTGGCATACTTAAGAGCAAGCAATATTTGCAAAGTTTTCTTATTGGTATTTTCTCCCTTGAAGAAAAATATTACATTAAAAATGGGAGAAGAAATGTGGCTTTTCTTTTCTACCTAATATTTCTCTTTGTGTAGGTCACTATTCACAAACTGCAGACATGTTACTTGAGAGACAGTTTTTCTTCCTGAGGCATTTTTGTAGCTATGTGATGTGAGCAGTGTTTGTGTCTGTCAGCCCCATGTGGAAGGTGGAAACGTCTACAAAGGCACAAGGAAGCATCTGGATGCATGGTAGGTGTTGGGTCTATGCCTGAGGCTGACAAGGACTAATTGTCACTAGTAGCTGCCTAGAAGAAGCTGAGCAAGGTTAAGCAGCATGTCAACCGTAAGTTCAGCAAAGTGCTAGCTCTGAGTAGCTGGAGAGAATGCAAACCAGGCAGAGGGTGTTTGTCTGTGAAATCACCTTGTTTGAGATGTTTGATAAACCACCCTTGAAAGTAGTGAGTTAGAAATTACCTGCTGTAAAAGAGATTGAACAACAGCAGGTCATCCTGCAAGAGCCCTATGATTTGAAATGGATTCCTCAGCTTGTCTGCAAGAGCCAGATCTCTCTGCCTTCTGAACACACTGTAAAGCCTTCTTTAGGAGGTTAGGAAGAGGGTTTATGTGCCGTGAAGGTGCTTTTGTTTGTATTCTGTCATTCCCTGGTGTCTGAATGCTTGTTACCGGAGAGTCTTTGCTGAAGTGCTGGCTGGACAGAAGGATAATCATAGTGACTTCAGTGTAAATGTAATGCTTTCTATGTTCAAACACTAAATGTTTTAAACCACTTATTAAGGAAGGTGGAGGAAGAGGAGTGAAGATGGGAAGACTGGTATCAGCAATAGATTTAAGTTCTAAGAGCTGTTGCTGCCTTTTCTTTAAGAAGCCCTCATAACTCTTCAGTTTATAACAGGGTTTTGGTGTCCAGCAGGGGAGATGCACTGGGCTTCAGGAGTGTCTCTTCCGCCTCACACAGAATTCTGATCAGCATTTGGGGGACTATAAGCTGTTAATTGCTATTTCTGTTCTCTCTCTTTCAGTCCTCATGATAATTTTAGCAACTGCACAGGAACGCTCCATTTCGCACAAGCGCTCAGCGTCCTTTGTTCCCAGCCTACCAGCCACAGCAGCTGTACTGAATGAGGTGAAGGAAAACGGCACTGTGTGGAAGAGGTCTTCTTTAAGGCAAAGGATATAGATTATAGGTATAGCATATCCTTTTTACCCCCAAAGCCAAGCCAAATATAGAAGTAGGTCCTAAGTCTGTTGTCTGCCTGCCCTTGGGTACTATTTTGAGCTGTCTCACTCGTAGTTCCTGGAAGCAGTCACAGCTCCATACTGAGCTGCTGTGCTAACAACCAGCCAGCACAGATAGTTTTGAAGGCTGTCAGTTGTGATGGTAGAGGTTCAAGGCTTCAGATCTTAATGCTGATTCCTGTAACAAAAACATTGCCTCTGAACTCGATTATTTTTTTACTCTTTTAATTTAAAATATCTTATATGGTGATGTGAAGCACACAAGAGAAGGATTTACAGTCAGGTGCCTCTTATTTGGCATGATGGTGTGATATTCAATGTCACGAGCACACACTTTTTTCAATAGGACATTCAAACTGCTGGATAGATAGCTTGAGAAGACCTATTTAGGGCTGGGTGATCCTCATGGTTTTATTACTTCACAGTTACATAATATTCTTTTAAAAGTTTGTTATAGGCGCATACCTACCCACAACTTCTTGGCTATACTGACTCCCAACATGTGTTCAAGGCCTTAATTCCTACAGGTCATCTTGAGCCAGATATGTAAGTAGTGGAGAAACATCTATACATGAAGAAATAAATCCATGTGTATCGATTGAAAGCTGTGTCATTGCCCATGATTAAAGCTAGAAAAATAAATAAGAAGCTGTAAAATAAATCTCCAATATGAAATTTAAGAAGTACGATCTCTTCAGCTTAGAAGGTGATTGATGGTGTTGTATAAAAGCTTACATGTGGGAATGAGAAGTGACAAACTTCTCAGTGTTTTAGACAAAAGCATAATAGTTTGCAGGTGAAGTTTCCAGCTGGAAGCTGCAATCTGGTAGATGGGGATTTCCACATGTGAGGTAAATTTGCTGCCCTGTCTGCACTGTCTAGGGACTTAAAAATGCGATCAGGCAGCCCTCAAAAAAATTATTTTATTCCATCCTTTGTAAAAGTCCTTTGACTGCTCTGTGCAAGGAAGCCTGGAAGAGCACAGTTGTCTCTTCTGGCATTTGTCTGTGAGTCCTGTAAATAAGAATGCTCAGTTTACCCACCACACTTGCACATGGCTTGCATAATCATCCATGACTTGAAAGTGTTGGGCCTTTGTATTCCAAATTCATTATGTGTAAATAACATTTCAGAATTCCATTGCATTTCTTTTAGCTACTTACTTCACCTGACACTTCTCATTCTTCATATATGGCAATTTAAAATCAGCTTTTAATGCTTTTTCATTCACTAATATTCTATAAATTCCAGCAGCTGGCATACACTAGGTTAGTTTTCTTTTTAAAGTCAAAATCTCCATAAGGCATGGACAGATGTTGATATCAAAATAGCAGCTGTAGCACCACATTCTTTTATTGAACCAAGAAGCAAAATGTTGTTGTTGAGGATTGGTAGTACTTTATTGTCAACATTATTAGACAGAAGTAATGTTACCTCTTACAGTCAAAACTTCATAACCACTTTCCTTCAGATCAGTGTTGCTGTTTTCCAAGCATCGGATGCAATGGATTGCAACACGCAGGTTCTATAGCAGTTTCCACGTTCAAAACCTCTTATGAAACAGTTTGTAGAACTTAGCCAATAAAACTGATGACATGCTTTTGTGTTTGTTTTAGTAGCCTGGGGTGCTGGGGGATAATTAGGTTTATATTTGGCCTGTAGCATTTTGTTCAGGTAAAGCCAATCCCAAAAAAGATTGACTTTCATTGAGACATAGAGTCTTGTTTAATATCAAAAGTAGTGGTAATTTTAAAAACACTGGTCAGATGAACTTCAGTGATAGATTTTAGACCAATAGATAGGTTCAGACACCAGATCATAACAGTGAGAATGCATTCAGGTCACCCTAGAGAACCTAACTGGTACCTTCATCAGCTGATTTCAGTTAGGGAAAGCCAAAAGGGTCCTACCACATGCTGCAACTAAAGGAATGTGCACTTGAATTACAAAAACTGTCTCCACATTACTGCTGCTTCCTCCTCTCTTGGTCCTAGCACTTCGAGTCCCATCTGAAGGATGTTTGAGCAGTGCTTTTTCCAGCTATATTTGGGAATATATGATAAGCAGGGCATAAAACATGCCAGTTACACTTTTTTCATTTTGTTCTTTTTGTTGTCAGTCCTGAGCACACTCCCCACTCCTGGGGGTTGTCTGCCTGTGCTCGAGGTTGGTGCTAACATGGTGCTGCTGTGTAACCTTGGTTCAAGTGAATTGTGTTCAGGTGAGTTATGCAAGGAAGAGTTGTGAGAAGCAGCTCCTTCACTCTGGAGCTGCATTTCAGCTCAGACCCCTGCGCTTCTTTGTGCCTGAGCTACGTTACAGCCATGTCCATGTACCCTGTCAATCCGCACCTGACGTCTTGGCATGACCTTGGATCAGCTTCATTACTACGATCTTGCCTGGCCATTGCCGATTCTTGGCTGCCCTGGCTTTCCTCACTGGACCTGATCCTGACACTGACTTGTCGACTTGATTTTCCTGCTTAACCTTGGACCTGCCTTATTGCTACGGACTTGCCTGGTGGATCTGTGGACACTATGGACCCTTGGCTGACCCTGGTTATTGTCACTGGACTTGATCTGCTCGTTTTGCTCAGGTACTGTGGGACAGCACCCTTGGCGATGATGTTACTGACAGTGCCTGCCTTGTTGTCCCCCTCTAGTCCAGTTTCCCCTTCCCTAAGGATCTGTTGCTATAATTTTTCTCCCAGCACAAGAGTTATGCCTTCATTTCTAGTTTTATTTGGTGAATGTCTATCTTACGAAATAACTTAATAGTTTCCTTTAATGCAGTATCTTCTTTGGCCCATTATTGTATCCAGGCGTATTTCTGAACATTTACAGGCTTAACCAAAAAGCCCAGAGCTTTTTTCTTGCTCGATAGCAGCTATGAGCAAATCTGAACCTTTACATATTTACACATGTAAGTAGAATCACTTGAAGCCATTGTGACTTCTTGGTTGAATTTTTTTAATTATCAGTCCCCAAGATGTTCATGTTGCAGAACACATCTGGTGTGGCAGTTTGCTGCTGTAAGACTGCTGCTTACAACAGATGTAGTCGATTCTACAGTGCAACTCGTTTACTCTGTTTCATCGATATGGACAGTTTGGGGACACAACATTCTTCATGACTGAATAAAAAGGAATTAATACATTATTCTCCTGGCACAGGAAAATTTGAGGACCAGCTGTTACCGTCATCAGACATGGCTTACTAATAGACAACAGCTTAGAATGCCTGTATGAAGTTGCAGTGTGTTGGGTGGCTTACACTAAGTGCAATAAAATGGAAGGCCATAAGCCAAACACCAGTGCAGACACACTACTAAATATTCAAGGATTCAGTGGTACCTGGGCTACCTGTTCAACATGGTTTCATCAGTGTGATGTTCAGCACTACATTAATAAAACCTTCATCTGAATGACAAATTAGCCCGAGTACTGCTCTGTGCTCAGGTGGCAAGGTGTACCCTGCTCTTTTTCAGATATATATGCTTTAAGCTGCAGCATGTGGTGCAGACATACTCTCACTTCTTCAGATGCCAGCCACAGTTAAAGCTGTTCAGTGCTTCCCATTGGATATAAGACACGGCTATAACTTTGTTAGACTGCAGTTTGTCATCTGTCTCAGTTTGGATTTTTCCTGAAAATGTCAGTAAAATTTTCCAAAGAGTAAATGATGGAAGAAACATGTTGATTTGACCATGTCAGTAACCAAATACCCAGTTCTTACAATCTTGGGACTGAGAAGACCAGCTATCTGTTTGCTTTGGACTCAGGAGATGATGATTGCTGGGTAGAAAACAGGACTTCAGATCAGCTGTCCATTTTGTAATTTCTAAAAAGATATATTAAAACCTTCTGGAGGAAAAAATGGTTGAGAAAAAGATTTCAGTAGAGACTTCTTAGTGATTCTCAGCTGCTTAGAAGATGAACCTGCTGTAAGTATGCTCCAGTCCAGAAAGTCTGGCCTCAAGCAGGCATTTTTGGGAAGCTGGCAGCTCATGGCTTGGATGGGCGTAGTCTTCGCTGGGTAAAAAACTGGTTCGGTGGCCTAGCCCAGAGAGTAGTGGTAAATGGAGTTAAGTCCAGTTGGCGGCCGGTCACGAGCAGTGTTCCCTAGGGCTCTGTTTTGGGGCCAGCCTTGTTTAATATCTTTATCAACGATCTGGATGAGGGGATTGAGTGCACCTTCAGTAAGTTTGCAGATGACACCAAGTTGGGTGGGAGTGTCGATCTGCTGGAGGGTAGGATGGCCTTGCAGAGGGACCTGGACGGGCTGGATTGATGGGCTGAGGCCAACTGTACGAGGTTTAACAAGGCCAAGTGCCGGGTCCTGCACTTGGATCACAACAACCCCATGCAACACTACAGGCTTGGGGAAGAGTGGCTGGAAAGCTGCCTGGTGGAAAAGGACCTGGGGGTGTTGGTCGACAGCCGGCTGAACATGAGCCAGCAGTGTGCCCAGGTGGCCAAGAAGGCCAACAGCATCCTGGCTTGTATCAGGAATAGTGTGGCCAGCAGGAGCAGGGAGGTGATTGTTCCCCTGTACTCAGCACTGGTGAGGCCGCACCTGGAATACTGTGTCCAGTTTTGGGCCCCTCAATACAAGAAAGACATTGAGGTGCTGGAGCGTGTCCAGAGAAGGGCAAGGAAGCTGGTGAAGGGTCTGGAGCACAGGCCTTATGAGGAGCGGCTGAGGAAACTGGGGTTGTTTAGTCTGGAGAAGAGGAGGCTGAGGGGAGACCTTATCGCTCTCTACAACTACCTGAAAGGAGGTTGTAGTGAGGTGGGTGTTGGTCTCTTCTCCCAAGTAGTTAGCAATAGGACGAGAGGAAATGGTCTCAAGCTGCGCCAGGGGAGGTTTAGGTTGGATATTAGGAAGAATTTCTTCATGGAAAGGGTGGTCAAGAATTGGACCAGGCTGCCCAGAGAGGTGGTGGAGTCCCCATCCCTGGAAGTGTTTAAAAAACGGGTAGATGTGGCACTTGGGGACGTGGTTTAGTCTAGTCTACCCTTGATTGGCTTAGAGTAGACTTGGTAGTGTAGGTTAATGGTTGGACTGGATGATCTTAAAGGTCTTTTCCAATCTAAATGATTCTATGAACTATGATTTTTATTGCTCCTGAGCAACAGGTCTGCTTTGGTGCTTTTCATAAACTCATTTGTTTTCTCAGAGGGTTGGTCAAAGTCTCTCTAGAATGGAAAGTTCATCCCTTTCATCAGACCTTAAATCAATGGTCCAACTCACCAAGGTGACCAGTTAGAAAATAAAACTAGAACAGGGTGTTGGTTCTTGATGTTGCATCAGAAAGGGAGAGTGAACAGAGGTTCCCAGAGAATAGCAGTGTAACCACGCGGGCGCCTCAGCACCTAGAAGCATCATCCAGAAGAGTTCCAGCTGGGGACCCAGAGTAGTAGGGAATAGAAGCAGGTCCCATCCCAGGGTACCAGTCCCAAACATCTTTGCTCTGGGTCTAATGAGTGATGATCCTAGGCAGCATCAGGAAGAGGCTGACGGGGGCAGCTTTCATGGCCACAGACAAGGTAATACCTGTGAGGAAAGAACATTGCTCATTTGCAGTGTCCGTGTCCACCCCCCCCCCCCCCAAAAAAAAAAAAAAAAATCAATGGTCTATTTTAAAAGGTTTATTTTCTTTCATTAGTTCTTTTCCTTGGGGATCTCACACATCCAGGAGCATTCTCTCATCTCCTCTCTTACCCCAAGTCTCAGATACTTGCTTTGATCTCTGTTGATGAACTCTATTTCCCAACCAGTTATGAGAATTTGATGACTAAAAATGATTTTTTTATCCTTTCACATAACTCCCACATAACTGATGCAGAATTTTCAAATGACAGCACCAATGCATTAGTACTACAGAAAGTTCCAGTGTAATTTGCAGTGTTAGAGTGCCCTGCCTCTCTTCCCTGTTCATTTTTTATGAATGAATTTGAGGAGTCAGCATGCCTGTAAAAAATAATCCATCTCACAGCCTGTCTACTTTCCCTTCTTTTTCCCTGGTGGGGAATAAGGAGGACAAATGCAGCTAACATAACTGCAAACTCTGTTCACTTTATATGCCAGCTCCATTTTCCCCATCTCTGGTTTTGTCTAAACTATAAACTTTCAGGGCAGGATCTGGTTTTTAATATTGCTGTTTGCTCAAAAACCTAGCATTGCTTTGGGGCTCTGCTGGCCCCAAAGCACAATGTAATACACACAGCAAGATTATTGGGGGAAAATGGAAAGATCACTGTGATGCTGAAGTAATTGTTCCTGTTCAAACAGAACTTATCAGCACACCAGTTTGTGTAAAATGTGCTACTTGGAGGAACAGGAGAAACGGCACTGTGGGAGAGGTCATTTCTGCGTGGAGAGCGGCAGACAGCCTGGTCTGCAGGGACCAAAGCGCAATTGGCTCAGAGGGGGTGAGCTGCAGTTGAGGGAAGGCGTTTGTCATGCCGAGAGTCAGAGCCCAGTTCACAGTTCTGTCATGAGAGACAAGCCCATCCTGGCTTCATCTGCGTGTCCATGGTGAATGACAATGGCTGCAGAAACCTAAGTCTTTCCTGATTTGTTGGTGCTGTGCCCTCTTCCAGCAGCAAGGGAGGGCTGGAAGCGGCAGGTAGGATGCCCAGGATGGAGGGGTTCGGGTGGGCTGCCCGTCTGCAACGGGTTCTGAAACCTGCACCCACGTTAAGGGGTGGTGTGAGAGCATGTAAGTCTTTACCCACAGACGGCTGCTGGGATAGTTCATCTGCTCCTGGGATAGTTCATCCGCTCCCATGTGCTCTGCATTGGCTCCAAGCAAGAAGGTACGTGGGCACTGGGCCAGCCTGTATCCTCCAGTGACTGCAGCCTTCAGGCACGGGTTGAAACCTAAAGCTGGCAGGGCACTAATGAATGCTTTTCCTGAGGCAGACTATTAGCTGAGCTGGTAAAGGTTGGTGATGTTTAGAGAAAGAAGGTTCCAAGCAGAAGGAAACCCCATCCATTCCTCTCACCCCTGCCTCACAGAAGGGCAGGATCGGGGTCCAACTCTAGAGAGCGAGCAGCTGTGTTGTGCCTCGCAAAGAGCCCAACCCACACAAAGGCTTGGGAAGGATCCTGCTGGAGAATCACCTGCAGGTCTGGGTGTGGGGCTGATGCTTGGAGGCACATCTGAAAAAGACCCACCTGGACTACGTCTTCCTGCAAAGAAACCTAGTAAACATCTGTCCTGTGCTTCAGCGGAAGTTCCTCTTAACAAATGCCAGCCTGGAAGCTCTTTGATATACAGCTTCACCATCGGATTACAAACAAATGCTGTTGGGCTTTTAAAGCAATGTCAATCCCAATAGCAAGAGAGAGCATAGGGAGGGACTGTGCCACAAATGATTGCTTATTTACTCCTCTTCTTTTTCTTCAAATACCATTGATGTTCAGACTCTTTTGCCTTAAAAGCTGCTGCTTGTTGATTGATTCTCCCGACCTAACCCAACCCAGCTGGAACCAGTGTCTAAAACTTAGATTTCCACCTGTTTACTCATGGTGTCTTTTTTTTTTCCCTTTCTCTCTCTTTTTCTCCATCTTCACTACTTGAAAGTTTCCAAAAGCCCACAAGCCTATTTGTTTGTTTGATTCTTTCCCCTACTGTACTTCAGGTTTTTTTGCTGCCTCTGCCGGTTTTATCCTCTTCTGTTTCTCTCCTTTTCTTCTCTCTTACTCTTGTTTTATGTTATCTGCCATGGTGCTTGTCCTGGTTTCAGCTGGGACAGCTAACTTCTCTTAATTGCCAGTTTTGGAGAGCTGAGTGTAAGAATCAAATGACAACGATGCTTCCTCATTTCCCATTGGTCCTGAGCAATAACCACCCCATTGCTCACAGAACTGTATTTTTGATAACAGTGGTAAATACATTCACCAAATTGTGTTCCTTGAATAGTTCTTGTTCACTTAGAGATGTTCCACCTATTTACTGTTAGAAAAATATAGACCAGTTAAATTCCCACTTATTTATTAGGTGTTTCCCTCTGAAATGAAAGTTATTGTTAGGACTAGCATACAGCTGCAGAACTGCAACAAATAAAATGTGAGTTTAGCACTCTTCAGCATTGAGAGTAAGCACGCACATTTCAGTGTAGCCAAACCTTTCACACTTTCTTAATATGTTTACAGCCTCGTGGTCTTGTTGTGCAGAGTATCAGTCTCATTGTACAACTCAAGATGCAGTCCGTAAATGTGCTCTGTTACCTCCCCAAGCCCTTACATTTACATACCTCTGTGTGAGCTGTTCTGCTCTGTTCCCCTAGGACGTATTCAGGATACTGGAACTATTGATTAACAGTAGGTACCTGCCATTTCTGTGTTAACTGCACACTTGGTGTCACCTACATGTGCCACTGTCAGAGCTAGAAGCCGCACATATCCTGCCTAAACTGCATTGCTGCTAATGTCTTAGAGGGAGGCTGAATACCAAACCATCCTCATTACTTTGTATATTTCATATTAACACATTAATATTAACATATTGTTTTATTCTCTACTGATAATACCATATGGTGCTTTCTGTAAGCCAGTACCTCACATTTATGTCTGTATTACACATGGGGCTACGCCTCTCAGGGACCTAACTGTTTTCTGTAGTAAATGCTTTAGTACAGGCAGCCCGCCCAGTCGCCTACGTCAAGGTGGGTATTCACGCCATCTGCTTTAAGCACATAAGCAGAAGTGCTGATGCAGGAGCTGCAGCTCCCTATGGAGTCAGCAGAGAGGGTCTTCTGCTCTGCTAAATAAAATAACTCTAGTGAGTGAACTCGAGTGCTGATCCCTAATAGGCCAATGTGCACAATTTCAGTTCACTCCAGCCTCTGTTTTGGAGCAAACCAACCGGACCTGAGACAAAGGCTGGGAATGGCTGGGGATGGGTTGCTCCTGGGACCATTCCTGCCAGGCAGTATTGTCGTGGTTTAGCCCCAGCCAGCAACCAAGCACCACGCAGCCGCTTGCTCACTCCCCCTACCCCGATGGGATGGGGGAGAGAATCGGAGGAGTAAGAGTGAGAAACGCTCCTGGGTTGAGATAAGAACACTTTAATAATTGAAAGAAAGTAAAATAGTAATGCTAATAGTAACAGTATAATAATGATAATAATAATAATGATACACGAAGCAAGTGATGCACAATGCAATTGCTCACCACCCACCGACCGATACCCAGACAGTTCCCGAGCAGCGATCGCTGCTCCCCGGCCAACCCCCCCCAGTTTCTATACTGAGCATGACGCCATATGGTATGGAATAGCCCTTTGGCCAGTTTGGTTCAACTATTCTGGCTGTGCCCCCTCCCAGTTTCTTGTGTACCTGGCAGAGCATGGGAAGCTGAAAAGTCCTTGACTAGCATAAGCAGTACTCAGCAACAACTAAAGCATCATTGTGTTATCAACATTCTTCTCCTACTAAATCCAAAACACAGCACTGTGCCTGCTACTAGGAAGAAAATTAACTCTGTCCCAGCCGAAACCAGGACAAGTATGAACGTGGCTGCACCAGTTGTGGTTCTCTGCCTTGCACTGTCCTCCAGTGCAGTCCCAGCACCCCTCGTGCCACATGCACTCTTGGTGCTGAACAAACACCACTTGCATGGAGGGCAAAGCTGTCTTCTTATCCAGGGCACCCTGGTGCTCCCTCAGATAAATGTCCCAGGGATAACAAGGAACAGCCTGGTGACCGTGGCAGCCTGGGTGTCTGTACGGAGCAGGAACGAGCCTCTCACGTGAGCTGCCAGGGGCTGCTCCAGCAGCTCAGGGCTCTGCACTGAGTGGTTCTCCACATTAAGACGCCTCTCAAGGCCGCCTGCGCCAAAGCTTCCAGCATGAATGAGAGATGTGGGGGAGCTCAGCACAGGTGCCACCTGGCACAGGAGAGCGTGGGCTCCACCACAGCACTAGGTGACCTGT
Source organism: Pelecanus crispus (assembly GCF_030463565.1). Classification (NCBI taxonomy): domain Eukaryota; kingdom Metazoa; phylum Chordata; class Aves; order Pelecaniformes; family Pelecanidae; genus Pelecanus; species Pelecanus crispus. The sequence goes on from NC_134643.1 coordinate 17,109,571, forward strand.
GCCAGTGTCTCTGGGCACAAGCAGGAGGAAGAGGGCATGGTTGGGTACCATCTTCCCCCCCAGAGATCAATCAGGCTGACCTACAGTTCCCTGTGTCCTTCTTGTTGCCTTTATTTTAAAAATATGTGTAACGTTAACCTTGTAGTCATCAGGGTCCTCTCCTGCTTGCCGTGATTTTCTGTAGATGATAGACAGTGACCTTGCAATGACACTGGCCAGCAATATTGACACTCTTGAGTAGTCACCACCTGACTCCATGGGTTTGAATGCATGCAAGTTGTCTCAGTGGTCCCCAATTGCTGTTCCCCCAATGCCCTTCTCTTCTCAGCCTGTGCTGATATGTGCAGAGGTCAGGGAGCACGATTCACATGTGACAACTGGTGCAAAAAAAGGTGCTGATTACTTCAGCCTTTTCTGTGTTCTGTCACTGCATTGTCTCTCCCTTCCATCTGTGGACCCATATTATACCTGTAGGTATCTCTTTTCACCTTACGTCCCTAACTAATTTTAGTTCAGCTGTGCTTTAGCCTCCCTGATTTTACTCCTAAGTGCTTGAGCAGTGCTGTTCGCTCCTGCTTCCTGCATATTCCCTGCCTGTATTTTAGTTCATTAGGATGGTCCTTGCCTGGCCAAATGGGCTGTCAGCTGAAGTTTCCTATGCTCCTGCACAAGGGGATGGTTCATGCACGAGTTCTCAGGAACTTCTCTTTAAAAACCAATTAGTTCTCCTGGGGACCCTTCCCCTTCACGGCTGCTTGCCACAGGCTATTTCCTGAGTAAGTCAGTCTGCTAGCCCAGAGTCCTAACTGAGCGGCTCACCTTCCCAGCCCTCCTCTGCATCTGTCACCTCCCGGCTGCTGCAGCCTGAGCGGTGCTCTCTGACTGCTCTCACCCCCACTTCTTCCCTGCTCCTCAGCAGGAGGTCAAGCCAGCATTAAGCAGAAGGCCATGACCCCCCCCCCCTCTTGCATTTATATTGGTGTCATGGTTTAGCCCCAGCCAGCAACTCAGCACCACACAGCTGCTCGCTCACTCCCCCTACCCCGATGGGATGGGGGAGAGAATCGGAGGAATAAGAGTGAGAAACACTCCTGGGGTGAGATAAGAACAGTTTAATAATTGAAAGAAAGTAAAATAGTAATGCTAATAGTAACAGTATAATAATGATAATAATAATAATGATATACAAAGCAAATGATGCACAATGCAATTGCTCACCACCCGTCGACCGATACCCAGACAGTTCCCGAGCAGCGATCGCTGCTCCCCAGCCAACCCCCCCAGTTTCTATACTGAGCATGATGTCATATGGTATGGAATAGCCCTTTGGTCAGTTTGGATCAACTATTCTGGCTGTGCCCCCTCCCAGTTTCTTGTGCACCTGGCAGAGCATGGGAAGCTGAAAAGTCCTTGACTAGCATGAGCAGTACTCAGCAACAACTAAAAACACCAGTGTGTTATCAGCATTCTTCTCCTACTAAATCCAAAACACAGCACTGTGCCTGCTACTAGGAAGAAAATTAACTCTATCCCAGCTGAAACCAGGACAATTGGGAAAGTCACCACTGCGCTCCAAGAACTTCCTGGATTGCCTGCCCAATGCCATGCTGCTCTTCCAGCAGGCACCCAGGTGGCTGAAGTCCCCAGCAAGGACAAGGGCTCTGGGTGGGAGACTTCTAGCTTGCAGAAAGCCTCAGCCCCTGCCTCCTCGTGGCCTGCAGTCTGTAGTACAGACCTATCGCAACATCCCTCACGATCCTCCTCACTCTGATCTCAACCCAGAAACTCTCCGCAGGCGTGTCTCCAGTTTGATACCGGGATGCTGCATAGCCAAGGAACTCCTTAATGTAAAGTGTTACACCCCCTCCTCTTCTCTGCCTGTCCCTCCTAAATAGCCTGTGGGCCACGTTCCAGCCATGTGCACCACCCAGCAAAGTCTCTGTGGTAGAGACTCCGATGGCAGAGACGCTGCAACTGTGCCTGGCAATGCAGCTGCTCCCCCTTATTGCCAGGCGCTGCGCATCAGGCAGTGCCTGCCTTTTTGATGCAAGCAAAAATGGGATGGGATCAAATCTGCCTTATTTAGGCATATCATTTGCAGCTGTAGAGGCAAGCAGGTGCAGAAATTTTCTGCCGTTAGTGAAAACAGCCCGGTACCTTGGAGGGCCTCTAGCAAGAGACCCCGTGCGTTTTAACTCCCACCCCTCTTTTTTCATCTCGAACACCACGTCAGAAGTGTCTCCTAGGTATGCCCGGGGCCACGTGGTAGGGTCACATTGCACGGAAGAGTCCCCACTGAACTCACAGAGGCTTTTTAAAAATCAGTGGCATCACTTTGTGATGAATATCAGCGACTGTTCATCACTTCCTACTGATAGCATTAACCTTCCTGTGAGATTGGCACATACTCATATCAATTGCTTTGAAGGGCTCAAGAATCGCTATTAATGCAATTTTCATGAGTGTTTAACGTTAGATTTGAAATCATCACTGTGGCAGGTGTGATGCTTGTCAGCAAATTTGTTAAAATGTCTAGAGGGAGTTCCATAAAACATTTCACAGAGGATCTATTTAAAAAATGTAGCAGATTTTAATACTTGCAGCCTGACAAAATAGATTTAAAAAAGATGTCTATCTACAGTGGTGGAAATAGGACTTTTGAAGTACAGATACAGAAAGAAATAAGCAAGAGGCAAATAAAGTCCCAGCTTGCTGCTGCTCGCTCCATCCTGTTTCCCAGCCACGGAAAGTCCTGGTTTTCATCTTCCACGTGCCAGGATGGTGTCCTGGCACATAGCACTTGACTTTAGGCACTCTCCATGCATATTTTGCCTTTGCGCAGGGAATTCATGTGGTCCAATTTCCTTTTCAAACTTGCTTATCCCTCATTGTACAGTTCTCTCCAACAAACCACCAAACAAGTTTTGACGGATTCACCATCTGTCAGATCCAGAGGGTATGACCAACTTAATGAGTTGCTGACTGAATTCCTCCCAGTCTGTTTCCAGTTTCATTTGCAACCTTGGATAAACCACTTCTGTATGGTGTTCTGCTCAGAGGCGTGCAATGTCAGGGCCGATAGCAGTGCCAGATTTTAACCTGCTGCTTAAAACGTGCGGTTTCTGCTTCTTGGAACTTTAATTTGATGGTTAGATTTTGCTTTGGTGAGGTGAGAGCTTACAAAGTAGTGAACTCATGCTGGGTCCGCTGTTACTTTTCTAGGAACGCAGAATAGCGTGTAGTCATATGTAAGCCTAAAAGCCTTTCCAATTTATTTTTTGGTTTTATTTCATTAAATGACGGACAACTGATGTGCCGGTCTTATATAATCTGTAGAAGGATTTGGTTTGGAATTACTGTCCACCTTTTAGAGAAATGGGACTCTCATAAATCAAATTTGTTTAGTGAACAAAAGAATTAAGGGGGTTTGGACTAAAACTGATGGCTTTGCACGGGGCTGTCTTCTTCCTGTGTGTGTCTTTCATATACGCCAGCCGCTAGGTGTTGGAAGAGAGGGTCACTCGCTGATCCCAGGAAGCCGAGCTGACGGAGAGATGCCCTGTTGCCCTTCTGGGCCTATCTGCAGCACTGAAGGAGGTTTCTGTTTGGCAGACAGACAAAGAGCCCCGCGTCAACAGATGTTTATTTGAAGATACAGCCTATCAAGAGCAGTGTTTCCCCGGCATCTTGTGGTGTGCCAAGTCCTTGGTTTTTATGCTGCCAGGTGTTGTAACTAAGTAATTATAACTTTTCCAGGGCAATAATGACTTGATAAGGATTGTAACCTGGCAAACCACCTTTCCACGTAGGTGAATATAAAAATTCCCAGTTGTACAACAATAGAAGTCCAAATAAAATTCCAAATTGTACCATAATAAAAGCCTTTTCTGCCGCCCCCCCCCCCCCCCCCCCCCCTCCATTTTGCACCACCACTGGCTTTCAGCACGTGCTGGGCCCTGATTTTTAGAGCGGCACATCTAAATGGGCTGCCCAAACCTCACCTCTGGGCGCCTGCACGCAGGTCAGTGCAGAGCCGTCTGTTTATCAGCTGCAGACCCACGCGGGGCACGCTTGGATTTAGCGGCACGCTGTCACACGTGTTGCCGCTGACTCTATCCGAGCCTCTGTTTCAGTCAAATCTCATTAGATCTTTCTTTTGACAGCCAAAAGCAGAAAGGAACAGTTCTCCTGCCAAAAATCGAGTCCCTGCTCTAAAGCATGAAAAAGCTGGAGATCTTAAAAATATATAGACAAATTTAACTTCAAAACCCACGTGTTTCTTACAATCGCAATTTCAATGGGTCTGAAGTGGGTTTGCTGGAATTTATATATTAAGCGTGAGAGAGGGAGAGAGCAATTATGCTAAATGTGAGCTCAGACGATTACTTTGGTAAAGCTACCTGGGATTAAAACAACCTGCGGTGTGAAGTCTTAGGCAACCTTAGCTGTACTGCTGCCAGCTCTGCCTCTCAGGCAAGAAATGTGTCATCCCACAGTTTTGTCCGCTTCTGCCTGCAATCCCCACCATCCACGCCCTTTCCCAGCGCTAATACTGTAACACTTCCTACTTGTTAACCAATTCATCTCTTACACTTGACTGGTAGGATTAAATGCATGGTGTCGGTAAGTTCCTTACTCATAAATTCTGACGTTACTTTCATTTTGAAAGGATTTTACAGTGGAAGTGAATAGTGTTGTCCCACTTTACAGATTCAGATAACCAAGGTAGAAGGTAAATAATTGGCTAGAAGTCACCCTGTAGGCCAGGAGAGCCAGGAATTAAAGTCCCACGTAACAGCGTCCAACCGAGAAGAGCTTGTCTATATGAAGGGCGACTTCTGTTGAGATACTGGAGTAGGGTGCAATTGGGATCTGTACATGTAAAGGAGAGCCCAAAGCAAACGCTGGAAGGATTACAAACAACTAAAACTGCATTGAGAGATAGATAAGAGATAGATACATTCAGACAAATGAACAAAACGACTCTGTCAAGATAGTGAAAATGGCTGGAGAAGGAATGTTCTACAGGGATCAGAGAACTATGGAATGTATCTGAAAGTGTCTTCTTTCCAAAGAGACCAAACAATGTTGTGAAAATAGGATGAACTTTGGAACAAAAGGAAGTTTTAAGGCAATACACAGCTTATTTCAAATCACTTCTAGTGTTAAATTTACTTTATTTACATTTATTAATGGTAAATTTAAAAATGTAAATATTTATTTACATTTATTTAATTTACCTATTTACAGTTCCTGTTTTTTAAACTGGAGCGTTCCTTATAGTCCCAACCTTAAATTACCAATACATATTCACAAACTCAGCAAACTGATGTGATCCAGGATCAGGGTTTTTGTCTTGCCAGAGGGCAGAAATACTTTTCTTATGAACTGGTGCCTGACCATATTCCTTGGCACACTGATAACGTATAATTCTGTGTGGAGAAAAGGTTTCTGAACCTTGAGAACTACTCGCAAACTTAACTTGTAAGAAAAGGTATTGGCATTACTCTCAGTGCTTTTCCAAGGCTTCAGACATTACATAAGCTGCTGCTGTAAACATTATTTGCTGTTTGCTTATTCGGCTAGGTGATTTCCCTCAACCCAATTTCTCAACTTACATAGCAACTCTGCTTGTGGTAAAACAATGTGAGTATCAGAGCAGGCTGCTTATCAGAGTTTAAAACATCGTAACACTAACGAACAAGAAATTTGTTTAGGAGCCTAAAAGCACAAGAGGTTGCACGCTGCATTGCTAAATCCCACATGAGGCTAAAGCTCTCATGCATACCCCCACAGCACTGACTGAGATGGGAAGAATTCTTGGTTTGGGGATCTGCTCCTTGCATTATTCTCTTTTTTAATGCAACCACGGCTTCATGTAAAGAATATAACCAGCACTGACAAGGCTGGACCTTCTTCTGCCACAGAGTCAGATCCTTTTCTGCCTCACTTGTCTAGCCCCATTCTATACATTCTCTTACATTCTTGTCTGCAGACCAACCCAATTTCCTTTAAGAACCCATCTTTTCCCCATTTAACCTACAGTCTGCTTGAGAGGTGAGAGAGAGATTTAAATCCTCCTGGGCTAAAGCAAATCTGTGATTCGGGCCTGTTTCATCAAGAGGGCTTTGGAAGGTACCCAATTTATCGTTATAAGTCCGGTCGTGTTCAGTGCACCGAACTATCACGATTACGGATGCACAAGTAACGTAGGCACCTTTCATCTAGTCGTGTTGCATGAACTACCACGGCCACACTTAAAGCATCTGGTCGCATTCAATGCCAACTATCATGGCTAGACCAATGAATTAAAGCAATTTATTAAAGCAACAGACACACAGGTTCTTTGGATTACCAGCGATAAATTCACTGACTGCAAGGCACATGCAAATACCAAAGCATGGATAACACAGATGCATCAAAAGATAAAAAGCGACTCTATACAGAGGTTTCTAAGTTTCCCAGGGAGGCACTTGGTATAACCAAGTGTTCAAATCTTACCCAAAGGCGTCCCGATGCGGGGGGAAGCGAGGCTCAGCCCATCGACTGATCCCAGAAGTCAGAGTGGTACGCGATGGTATCTTCCCTAACACCCCCTCTCTCTTAGGCTAATTTATACTGTTTTTTACCTTTCAGGTGGAGCTTAAGTGACTCTAGTCATACACACTTTGTTATGATTGGTGTAGAACTTTCTCGCTTCGCTTTAAAGGTATAGGCTAGGAAAAATTCAAAGCGCAAGCTCAGTGAGGAGTGGTCGCACTTTAGAGGTGGGTAGGTTTTGGGATGGAGGTGTGTTTTGGTATTATAATGATATTATAATGAGCAAAGTTTACCAAAGGACAGCATTTTGTCAAAAACATGACAGCTTGTTGGCCCAGGGTCTCATATTATACTCTTTCCTACTGTCCTTCTTCATTCATCCATCGTTTGCCCAAGTTCTTGCAGTGTTCCATTATACTGCACTCTGTTCCTTTGGTAAGTACATCTACAATAAATTGTTTGCCATGTTCTGGCACAGTCAGGCCTATACAGGGACTAAAAGCAGCAGCAATAAGGCGATAAATGTCTTTTTAAGGCGTCTTTTCATGTCCGTAGATAGACCAAGTCTCCGGGCTTGATGGAGCGTACTGGGGAATCCAAGGGCACAGGAGCTGCCCCGGCTGGGCAGAATGCTTCACAGCAGTCCCATCTGGGGTGCCACACACAGCCTGGCCGCGGTGTCTCCAGATGGCTCCACCCTCCGGGCAGCTCCTCTTAGAGCCAACACACCAAGTTCCCCTGGTGTTGCCAACGTCTAAGGTTGCAGGCCCAGGGAGCTTCTGAGAAATGGATTCCTTGCATGCCAGCTGCACTCCACCCTGGAGGCTTCTTCAGTGCTGTGCCTTTCCTAAAATTGTGAATCTAAGTTTAATCTCTAAATCACTTCCAGCAATTACTCCACAGGGCCTCCCACTTCCTGGGAGAGGCTATCAACCGTTAGGCGATCACACAAAAGACCCACGGCATCTCACTGTGCATCCTGGCTGGGCTAAAGTCCCCAGGAGATTTCGGCACTAATCCACCTGCTTCTGAGTGCCAACGAAGAGACAGGAGCTAACCCCTGGCTCTTCAGGCCTGGGGGAGTTCTGGGCACATGCACAGAGCACTCAGTAGTTTTTCTGGAAGGCATTTTCTGATGTATGCCATGTATCAACAATACAAAAGCAGTAAAATCCTGTAATTATTCCTGCTCTCTGCTGAAACACAGAAAATTGAGTTTCTTAAAGCTGGACCAGTTCTTTGATCTAGTTCACAACGCCACCTTGCAAACAATTGTGCAAACACACCTTAAAGGAGAGAATGAGGCAGTGCTGCAAATCTAAACAGTGTTTCAATTAAACATTTATCTCTTGAAAGCATAATGTCATGCCTAAAATCCACCCAAATCCTTCTTTGGATCTGACCCCCCTACCTTAGATTACTAATCATACCTACTGCATTTTGCATTACTGTGAAATCATTTATAAGTCAGCTCTTATCATGAAATCCAGTACTACAGAGAGATGATCACAATAATGAAAATCTACACACAAACCAAATAAATCCTCCTCTTTCTCATGAAGTCAGTCTTTAATGTAGCACGTCCCGCAGCTGAACTTCTTTTTGTGTTTCTTCAGGGAATCCTTTTAAGAGATAAGCTTGACAGCATGATCTGATGAGAAATTATGTCTGTTTGTGATTGTGTTGGGCCAGCAATGGGAAAAAAAAAGCTTTTTGTTAGCTCTCTTGAGTCTCTATTAACTGTAACATACAGAATGCCTCCAGCTTCTGAGATGGCTGTTAAAAAGACAGGTTGTTTTTGTGACAGCCAGCTCTTGTGACAATATTCTATGAAAGCATCCATTCTAGCTGGCTAGGGATTTGGTGTGAATATTTTCTGTTTAATGCAGCGTCCCACATTTTTTATTTGGGGCTTACATATAAAAAGTATTGAGTGCTGCGCTTGTTGGGCAAGTCTGGAGACTTCTGGAATGTTACTCTCCTGATCTCTCAGAAAGATCTCTCTCCTGATGGCGCTGTAGAAATGTAAGCCAGTCTGCTTGTGGAGAGCTGCCAGACCTCAGGGGAGTTTCTTGTAGCACAACATAGCTTCATTCCTGATGCTACAACCTGGAGCTGTTTGCCTGGATCTTGCTCTAGTGCTGGGTCTGGCCCTAATGGTCTGTACAGGAGTAAGGAAATGTTCTGTGCCAATCACACCATATTATCCAAATCTTGATTAAAAACAACTGAATGTTAACATGTGTTTAATTTTTACCCAGTTCAGGTTTCTCACACGCTCAAACATGGAAGCTGACCTATTGTATTTATAAATCCACTACCACATCTGTCACTAACTGCCATTAACTACCCAGACATTATAATTCATTATGAATTATCACTCCTTTTAGTACCTACAGCTCACTATTTTATTTAGTCAGTATTATCTGGACCACAGTGTATCAGCGTTTCACAGCTTGCTTTGAGGCAGAGGCAAACCACTGAAGAGGCTGAGTGCAGCTGGCCACGTTGGACTTTGCTCCCTCTTCTAATTTTTAAATTCATGTGCCTATGACTAGTACAGCTCACAAGGTGTGGGCTGAGAATAACTGATCCAATTAATTACCAAAATTCTCCATCTAGTGGCTGGCCTCATTATCAGGACCTTTACAGAAGACAGCAGGAAAATTTTAGTATGTGCCATTAGATCAGACCTTAGGAGTGAGACACAAATGATAATCACAGAATCATAGAATTGTTTAGGTTGGAAAAGACCTTTAAGATCATCCAGTCCAACCATTAACCTAACACTGCCAAGCCCACCACTAAACCATGTCCCTAAGCACCACATCTACACGGCTTTTAAATACCTCCAGGGATGGGGACTCAACCACTTCCCTGGGCAGCCTGTTCCAGTGCTTGACAACCCTTCTGATGAAGAAATTTTTCCTAATATCCAATCTGAACCTCCCCTGGTGCAACTTGAGCCCATTTCCTCTTGTCCTATCGCTTGTTACTTGGGAAAAGAGACCACCCACCTCACTACAACTTCCTTTCAGGTAGTTGTGGGGAGCGATAAGGTCTCCCCTCAGCCTCCTCTTCTCCAGGCTAAACAATCCCAGTTCCCTCAGCCGCTCCTCATAAGGCCTGTGCTCCAGACCCTTCACCAGCCTTGTTGCCCTTCTCTGAACATGCTCCAGCACCTCAATGTCCTTCTTGTACCGAGGGGCCCAAAACTCAACACAGTATTCCAGGTGCAGCCTCACCAGTGCCAAGTACAAGGGGACGATCATTTTCCTTGTCCTGCTGGCCACACTATTCCTGATACAAGCCAGGATGCTGTTGGCCTTCTTGGCCACCTGGGCACACTGCTGGCTCATGTTCAGCCGGCTGTCAACCAACACCCCCAGGTCCTTTTCGGCCAGGCAGCTTTCCAGCCACTCTTCCCCAAGCCTGTAGCATTGCATGGGGTTGTTGTGACCCAAGTGCAGGACCTGTCACTTGGCCTTGTTGAACCTCATCCAGTTGGGCCTTGGCCCATCAATCCAGCCTGTCCAGGTCCCTCTGCAGGGCCATCCTACCCTCAAGCAGATCGATGCTCCTGCCCAATTTGGTGTCATCTGCAAACTTATTGAGGGTGTACTTGATCCCCTCATCAAGATCATTGGTAAAGATATTAAACAGAACTGGCCCCAGTACTGAGCCCTGGGGAACACCACTTGTGAGCAGCCACCAACTGGATTTAACTCCATTCACCACAACTCTTTGGGCCCAGCCATCCAGCCAGTTTTTTTACCCAGCAAAGAGTACACCTGCCTAGGCCATGTGCCGCCAGCTTCCTTAGCACAATGCTGTGGGAGACGGTGTCAGAGGCTTTACTAAAGCCTAGGTAGACAACATCTACAGCGTTTCCCTCATCTACTAAGCGGGTCACCTTGTCATAGAAGGAGATCAGGTTGGTCAAGCAGGACCTGCCTTTCATAAACCCATGCTGACTGGGCCTGATCACCTGCTTGTCCTGTACGTGCCGCCTGATGGCACTCAAGATGTGACTTCTGATGTGACTTCTATTTTCCACAATACTTGCATGGCACCTGGAGGACTCTTCCGCGTACGCTGCCTTCCCGAGGAACCGGGCGTTCCTCGGCGCGCACCTGCCATGGGCAGGCCCCGCTCTCCGCCGGCCACTGACAGGGCTCCCCGGGGCTCTGTCTGACCAGATCTTTTGTCTTCATCCTGGTGAAAATCCCAAAGAAAACCGCTTAAAGATGGAATCATCAAAACCCTATGCTCTACTTGAAGTATAAACATGAGAACAAGCTCCAAACTTTTCTCCTGTAAGTTAACAAACCACTCCCTCTCTGAAAAACTGGTCAAAAAATCTCCTTTTCTGTCAGCCAGCACTGTAGAAGATCACAAACGCGAACGTTAAACGCCGTGTTTCTTCAAATGTTTCAGTCATCAAATTAGCTGTCATTTTTACGAGGGTCAGGCGCTGGGCCAGGCCGCCCGCGGCAGCGCGCCGAGCCGCGCAGGGAGGCGGGCGGGGGGGGGGGGGCAGCCCCTTCCGCCCCGCACGGGCGGGGACTGCCCGGCAGAACACCCCCGCCCCGGCTCCCCCAGCGCCGCGGGCAGGCGGAGCGGCCCCCGGGCCTGCGGGGCGGCTCAGGCGTTCCCTGCGGGGCGCCCACCCGCCCAGGGTTCCCTCCCCGCCCTCCTCCCGCCGCCCGCAAGCGCAGCCGCCAGCCCCGCCGCTTGCCAGGGCCTCTCGCCAGGGAGCGCGGGCGGCGCCGGCGGCGTCGCGGCGCTCAGTGCGCAGGCGCGGCGGGCTGCGCTTGCGCAGTGCTGTGCGCCACGGCGGAGCGGGGCGGGGGACGGCCGGGCCCGCCCCCTGGCGCCCGCCGGGCCGCGCTCGGCGCTGTCCCCGCCCGCCTCCGCCTCCAGCTCCGCCTGGGCGCTGGGAGCGGCGGCCGCGGCGGGCAACTTCCCCTCAAGTCTGTCCGGCGGCGGCGGGGGGGACTATGCGACCCGGCTGAGCGCGGCCCGAGAGGGGCGGGCGGGGCGAGGAGAGGCGCCGCCAGCAGCACCAGCAGCAGCAGCAGCCGCCCCGCCGCCGTAGCCAGAGTCGCCCGGCAGCCGCCCGCCTCAGCCCCCTGCCCTCCCCCGGCCGGGGCGGGAGCCGCCGCGGCCGTCCCATGTCCCGCAAGGCCAGCGACAATGTGGAGTACACGCTGCGGAGCCTGAGCAACCTGATGGGCGAGAAGCGGCGGCGGCAGGCGGACGGGTCCGCCGGCTCGGGCGCGGCGGCGGCGGCGGCGGGCGAGCGGAGCCTCATCGCCGCCGAGTCGTGCTCCAGCCTCAACAGCGCGGCGTCGGGCGGCGAGCTGGAGCGGGCGGCGCGGCGGCAGTTCCAGCAGGACGAGACCCCCGGCTTCGTCTACGTGGTGTCGGTCTTCTCCGCCCTGGGGGGCTTCCTCTTCGGCTACGACACCGGCGTGGTGTCGGGGGCCCTGCTCCTCCTCAAGCGGGAGCTCAACCTGGACGCGCTCTGGCAGGAGCTGCTCGTCTCGGGCACGGTGGGCGCCGCCGCCCTCTCCGCCCTGGCCGGCGGCGTCCTCAACGGGCTGTGCGGCCGGCGGCCCTGCATCCTGCTGGCCAGCGGCCTCTTCACGGCGGGGGCCGGCGTGCTGGCCGCCGCCCGCGACAAGGAGACGCTGCTGGGGGGACGCGTGGTGGTGGGGCTGGGCATCGGTGAGTGCCGCGCCGCGCCGCCCCGCCGGGCCCCCCCCCGGCCGCTGCGGAAGGGCCCCCCCGGACCGCGCCCGCCCCGCTCCGGCCCCGCGGGGACCCCGGCTCTCGCCCCGCGGCGGGGAGCGCTCCCCCGGGAGGCGGGTTTCGCCGAGCCCGAAACCCGGCCGGCCGCAGCCCGTTGCCGTGCGGCAGCCCGCAGACAAAGGGCGCGCCGGGGCGCCGGGGGTTGGGGCGCTGGGCTGCTGCCGAGGGAGGGGCAGAGCCGGGCTGAGGTCGGGACCGGGGGCTGCGGGCGACCGCGGCCGGCGTGCAAGGCGGGGGGCGGCTGTGCCTGCCCTCTTCGCTTTTACTTACGGGCCGTGCAGTGCTAGCCCGTTCTAGGGCAGAGTCGTCTGCTTTCTGTACGAGGAGAACGGTCTCGCATCCTTTCTGCGAACGCATCTTTAGGGTGGTCTGTCAGTGTCAAAGCTCACACCCCTTCGAAGCTTTGCATTTGAGGGGGTTCTGGGAAGCCAGGAGGAGATCGTGCCTGTCCTTCTGAACTGTAAATACCTCTCTTCTGATTCCCCGCACAGCTTTGCTTTTCGTTGGGCACTAAAGGAATGCTTTTGGGACAAAATGAGGCAGTAATCTCTCCCGTCAAATGAGATGACACTTGCTTTGGAAGGCTCTGGCTTTCATTAATAGCATTCTGGAGAACTGAATGTGAATTGGTGCTCTTAGGCTGCCTTCCTATATGCGTTGCATAACTTGCAAGCAGTAGGTTCTGACAAAACTTTAGAGTTATCCCAAAGAACTTGAAGTGGTGAGGAGTGTTTCCTCTAACCTTTGAGAGTGGTTTCTGTGCCAGCTATGTCCTAAATATCCTCAGAATTTTGATTGCTCTTCAGCTGCCATCCTGTCAGGCAGTGATTTGAATGATACTCATCATCCAAGATGGTCTGTATGAGGTTATTCAGAGTCCTTGGACTATAGTATGTACGAAAAAAAGAAGAGAAATAAATCCTTCTTACTGTGATCTTACAACCCTTCCTATCTAAAAGCATGAGGACAAATTGAGAATTAGACTTGTTTTCCTCTACATAGCAAAGTTCTGTTTCTTAGCCATTGAATAATTTTTTGAATTCTCTGGCTTGTTATAGACACACTTGCTGTGATGCAATTCGTGGTCTTATTAAGGAAAAAAGTTAGTGAGTCATTACAAGGGCTGTCAGAAATAAAATTGGCTCCATCCTTGAAAGGGCTCATGCTGGTTTTCCTGTACAGTAAGGGACATCATCTTCAGGTTGCAGTTTTCCTACCCCAAGTTGTGGTGTTGTTATTTTTTAAATGCTAGCCCCTGCATTTTTTTTTTTTTTTTTTTTTTTAATCAAGACTTAAGACTGCAGAATGCTGATAACATTTGTTATAATGTTCAGGAGACAAGAGAATTGAATTTGACTATGAGGTGGCAGAACAGGTATTTTGATGGCAATATGTAGTACATATGTTTAGTGTTATATAGTAAAAATACCGAATTTGGCGTCTTTTTGTGTTTGTAAAGCTTCTCATGTTCTTTGTTGACCATAACTGGTTACATTGGCAACTTAGGGGGAAGAGAGAGGAAAGGGATGGATGGTTTGCTTGACTCTTGTGTACGTGTGTCTTGTAGAGAGATATGTAGACAATTCCAGCATGCCTTACAGTGGTGCAAATAAGTGACACTGGTATTGTCAGAGGGATAGAGACTTGCGGCTTAATATATTTAATATAGAAAACACAGAAATGGAAATTGGGAGCTAGGGGTTGTTCTTTCATACAGCCGTAGATCTCTTGTGTGGTCTAGGGAGAGAGATTTCTCTTTGGCCTCTTTCCACAATGGGGACAGAGGTGGTGGTTCTGCTGGGGCTCTGGAGAGCTGAAGTAAGGACCGAGAAATGTTCTGAGGATTTTGGAGCACAAAGACACTAATTTGTACTTGAAAAATATGGTCTTTTCTCCTTTTTATCAAAGGTTGCTCTTCTTTATGTGATGGAGCTTATGGCCAACAACAAAGCATTACCTTAAATTGCTGTGACTGAAGCATCCAAAGAGACTCCAAGAATTGCAGAGTCCAATCCTAACAGGGTTTATTTTGCAAAAGAAAAAAATGTCATGGTTCAAAACTGTTCTCATACAGCAAACTGCAACAATCTCTGCATTAAATCCCCCACCAGAGGGAGTCTGGACAATTTCATGAAGCCATTAGAAATTGGTGGAACTTTTAACCAGTTTCTTCCCTTTCTTCTCTTGGAGCCCTCTGACTATCATTTTACTGCCCACAGTGAGCAAGAACTTCCTAGGATTGGTGTAGGGAGGTGTCTCAGTAATGTGACACTTCAGTGACAGTGCGAGCTGCTGAAATGTAAGGGTGCGATGGTGTAGTGTTATGAAACGCTTTCCTACCTGCAAACCAGTAAAAACTTTAGCTGTGTATAATTTTACACATTTTTGAGGTCTTTTTCCTGTAGCTCTTTGCCAATTGCACCTCAAGAGATCTACTCCAGAAATACAAGTTTGCTTGCATTCAATAAATGAATTGCTGTGTTATGGGCAGTGCTGTGGTGCTGTAAAAGCAGATGCAGTGATCGTTACATGGGACTTCATTCCGCCCTTGCTGGTATGGGTGACTGTGATTTATAAAGGGCTACAGTTAAACTTTCAAGGATGAAAACCACACGATATATGCTGAAATGAGGAACATTTCTCACTGTCTGTCTTGTCTGTTTCTTACCATTTTCCATAGAGCTGTTTTGAGATAGAAAGACTCTCCTTTTCCCCCTGGCAATTACAGAAGGAGATGTTTCTGGAAAATAAAGAGCTTCTCTCAAGGACAAGCCAAGTCCTCTTTTATTGCAAATGTTGAATAGATTTTTATGGTTGGAAACAGTTACGTTCACCTTTCCCCTCTATTCCCCCAGTGTAAATACAAAATATAGGTAATGCAGAAAAAGGGAAACCGTGTTCAGCATTAGCTTAGAATATGCTTAGATCTTTTCAGGTCTGAATTTCTACATACATAGTTCATGACAATGTCAGGCAAAAGGGCTTAAGAACAAGGTTATGGCCATCATTCCCTCCCCCATGCCTGCCCCTTCCTGAGCAGCTCTGGTGTCCCTAACTTTAGGAACTGGGCTGAGCCTGGTGTCAGGAATGCAACATTTGGATGGATATTCATTACAACAAACGTGGGCAAAATTCAGACATTTAGGAAATTGGATCGCATGCGCTCAGTAGCGCTTCGTATGAGCTTAGCTAGGAAAAACGTCATTGGTACAAAGCATATGTGGACCTTCTGCATCTGATAACGCTGAAGGCCTTAGCCTGTTGCTGAAGGGTGACCAACCACACTTGGGATTGAGGGTCAGCATAGGTTTGGCTTGTGTTGGCTGCTGTAGTTTGCATGCTTGGCAGGAAAGCCAGGTTCTTCACTTGGCTCATCTTTGGTCTGTCCTACCAAAGTCTGAGGACAGGCCGGAACTGAATCACCAAAGGTTAGAGCTAGGCATGGCTGTAGATGAGAGCTAATTCTCCTGAAAACCTGCTGCTGTGAGAAGGGAGGTGGAGAGTGAGCACAGTAAGCACTGGGACTAAACGTAATGGAGACTAGAAGGGATAATAATAAATGGCTGTGCTTGCAAAGTCACTTCTTTCTTAGACTGTAATCAGTCCAATGTCCTAATTTTACAATCGCTTTGTTGTCTGAACCCATTGGCCAGATGTGTTTCAATGGCTCGCCATTCTGCAATGGGAGCAGTTTATCCTTCTGTCATCTGTGGATGCTGAAGGTTTTAAGCCCGCAGCTGATGTATATGGGCATTGGCATGGTGTTTCAGGTAGTGTGCTGTTGAGATCACTTTTTCAGGAACGTTTATGTACCAGCTGTAGAAGGAAAGCTGTTTGAGCTATGCAGAGTTCAGGAAGTGACAGAATTGAGCTTGCTCATGCAGAGTTGATCTCTATCTTAATGTACAATCATTAGCTGGATGATTAGATTCTCCTGTCTTGTTCAGCATGCAGAATAGATGGTGCTCAATTAATGATCAGATCTTTGGTGTTTTGTTTTCTTACTCAATATGTGGCTTAGGCGTTACTCAGTGCACAGGCTACCCAAGCCCTCGTGAATGCAGAGTTACTTCTTAGGACTACTGTCTGTGCATGCAATGGGCACCTGACCGGTTAGGTGCCTTGTCTTCTCTCTCACCCCTGTCTTTGCTGGTATGTGATGTATCTTCATGATGTGAGGCTACTCCTCACTGCTTGCTTTGTGCTCAAAATGTCTGTAGTATTTTTTTTTTTTTTTTTTAAAGGCTGTATTTGAATGTGACATATGTAGTGTTCCTGGTAGCATCTTTTTACTGCATATGTAGGTCACTTTCTGAGCAGTGGAAACAAGATTGTACACAGAATTAGGAAGGAGTGAAAAGCGCTGACATATGGTTCAGGGCTCCCCTGCTGAGACTGGCTTCTATTGACAGTAAGGGCCAGTAGCAAATAACAAAAATAACCAAATTTAACCAAAGGACTTGCATCATTTAGCGCCAACTCTGTATTATCTTCACAGTGGTTAAGTAAAGGTCCACCGTATGAGCTGGACTACCATGTATGCTGTGAAAATATTGGAAAATAACCAGTATGACCTCTTGCCTATTAAAGATGAGGTTATGTGTGCTGGTGTTTTGGTTTGGGTTTTTTTTTTTTTTTTTTTTTTTTTTAGTGTACTACTGTCCTGGTTTCAGCTGGGATAGAGTTAATTTATCTGCTCGAGGGTAGGATGGCCCTGCAGAGGGACCTGGACAGGCTGGACTGATGGGCCGAGGCCAACTGTATGAGGTTCAACAAGGCCAAGTGCCGGGTCCTGCACTTGGATCACAACAACCCCATGCAATGCTACAGGCTTGGGGAAGAGTGGCTGGAAAGCTGCCTGGCCAAAAAGGATTTGGAGATGTTGGTCAACAGCTGGCGGAACATGATCCAGCAGTGTGCCCAGGTGGCCAAGAAGGCCAACAGCATCCTGGCTTGTATCAGGAATAGTGTGGCCAGCAGGAGCAGGGAGGTGATTGTTCCCCTGTACTTGGCACTGGTGAAGCCGCACCTGGAATACTGTGTCCAGATTTGGGCCCCTCACTACAGGAAGGACATTGGGGTGCTGGAGCGTGTTCAGAGAAGGGCAACAAGGCTGGTGAAGGTTCTGGAGCACAGGGCTTATGAGGAGCGGCTGAGGGAACTGGGGTTGTTTAGCCTGGAGAAGAGGAGGCTGAGGGGAGACCTTATCGCTCTCTACAACTCCCTGAAAGGAGGGTGTAGTGAGGTGGGTGTTGGTCTCTTCTCCCAAGTAGTTAGCGATAGGACGAGAGGAAATGGTCTCAAGCTGCGCCAGGGGAGGTTTAGGTTGGAAATTAGGAAAAATTTCTTCACGGAAAGGGTAGTGAAGCATTGGAACAGGCTGCCCAGAGAGGTGGTGGAGTCCCCATCCCTGGAAGCGTTCAAAAACGGGTAGATGTGGCACTTGGTGACATGGTTTAGTCTAGCCTACCCTTGATTGGTTTAGTGTGGACTTGGTAGTGTAGGTTAATGGTTAGACTGGATGATCTTAAAGGTCTTTTCCAACCTAAACAATTCTGTGATTCTATAATTTTCTTCCTAGTAGCTGGCATAGTGCTGTGTTTTGGATTTAGGATGAGAATAATGTTGATAACACACTGATGTTTAGTTGTTGCTAAGTACTGCTTATGCCAGTCAAGGACTTTTCAGCTTCCCATGCTCTGCCAGGTGCACAAGAAACTGGGAGAGGGCACAGCCAGAATAGTTGATCCAAACTGGCCAAAGGGCTATTCCATACCATATGCGTCATGCTCAGTATAGAAACTGGGGGGAGCTGGCTGGGGGACAGCGATCGCTGCTCGGGAACTGTCTGGGTATCGATCAGCAGGTGGTGAGCAATTGCATTGTGCATCACTTGTTTTGTATATTTATTCATTTATCATTATTCTTATTATTATTTTCTCTTCCTCTGCTATCCTATTAAACTGCCTTTATCTCAACCCACGGGTTTTACTTTTTTTTTTTCCCCAGTTCTCTGCCCCATCCCACTGGGTGGGGAGGGTGAGCGAGTGGCTGTGTGGTGCTTAGCTGCTGACTGGGGTTAAACCACAACAACTACTGAGCTTTTTCAGGTGCTGTGTATTTTTATCTTGGAAAAAATTACAGATTAATCTCCTCCTCCCTGCCCCACCCCCCTGTGGAAAGCTCTAAAGCTTCAGTCTGTTTTTATAAGTGAGTGTCCACCTTTTTTTTTTTTTTTTCTTAAAGGATTTTATAGTTTAGTACATTTTGGAGGGGAAATTCACCCTCGGCCCTCAAACGTGCTGTGCTGCTTCTCGCAGATGCTTGTAATTTTCAGTTCACAGATTCATAGGCTATTTTTTCCTCCAGAGACAGCAGTTTGTTCGTATAAGCATGCATCAGGGATGGAGGGGAATGGAAAGACAAATAGCCACATTGTTGGGATCGACTCTTGTACTGCCTCTGACCAGAGATGCTCACCCAAGTTTCCAGGATCTACAGCTGCTGACGTTACTGTGTGTGCTGAGGGTCGGATCTCTGCATCTTAAGAGCTTAGTCTGTTCTGGTGCAAAAACCTCTGGGAGGATGTGTTAGCTTCTGACTGGAGCTGTGATCTTGCAGGGTACCAGGAGTACGTTAAGATGACAAACTGTATCTTCTGAAGTCCTCTAATTTTGTGTGCATTTGACAGGATACACAGTGCTATGCTCAGTTCACTGTCATGCCAACAAGCACTGACTCCATTATTGTTTTGTCTGATGGTGTAATACAAAAAGATCACCAATTTATACATAAATATTGCTACCTTTGGCAAATATTTAGTCACCATTTCAGAATAAAGTATTAAGCACAGAGAGTTATATCTAAGAGACTTTTTGGAATGTGATTCTTCAGGAAACTGTTTAAAGTCATAAGGGTGGTAGGGTTTTTTTGTTTTGATTTGTTTTTTACCTTTGGGGCTTTTTGCTGTTGTTTTTGTTTAACTTAAAAAAACAACCACAAACCCCATAGTTCATAAACCTTGAAACTGATTTTCTGTCTCTAAAACATGGGAATCTTGTAAAATAGTTTTCCCTGTATTTGGTCAAACTGTTCTATCAAAACATAATTCCTGTTGTATTTTAAGTATTTTTGTTCATTTTGGAAAAAATACAATGCATCTGGTTCATATGTGACATAAAATCGAAACTTTCATGATCCTTTTACTCTATAAAAAGGCAACTTGGAGGAAGCTTGCAGTGTTAAACACAAGTGTTTCCTTACCTATCTTGAAAAATTCCCATAGGTGGGCTTATTTTCAAAACGCTTGTTTGCTACAGGAACAAAAGACCAGTGGCATCCATTTATCATGATGTTAAAGATAACAAATCGTTCAGCTGGAACTGTTGGATTTGGGTGACTTGTTTGGCTGAAGCTTATACCAGTCCCATCAGCAGAGGCATAAGGCAGGACATCTGAGGATAGTCCAAGCAGCAGATTTGAAGTGCTGGCTGCTGTCTTCTGCTGTGCACTGTCAGAATATGCACTTAATTTTTATTCTGAGTGTACTAGCATGTACTTTTCCAGTTGTATCCTGAGAAGCAATGAAAAAAGTAAAACTGCTGAAAGTAGATGCTGAAAAGAAGGGGGGTTTTAAATTATCTTTTTTCCTTATCTCATTATCAGTAGACTTCAAGATAATTAATTATAGCAGCTGTATGCTCTTTAGTGGGTTTTTACAGAGTATATTGTATTTCTAAATACATTAGTTTCTTTTAAAATGTAGTATTTTATGAATCTTAGGGATTATTCCATGAAAGTATGGTAAGCTGTTGGGTTGCAAATCATAGAATCATTTAGGTTGGAAAAGACCTTTAAGATCATCCAGTGCAACCATTAACCTAACACTACCAAATCCACCACTAAATAGAGTATCCTATGGAAGTCCTGAAAATTGATGATTTCTACTTAAGGTGGCTGGACTCAAACTGGACAATTGTGGCTGTGCTGCATGCTGGTACCGCAGAGGTATAATGGGCCTGATAGATAGCTTTGTTTGCAAAATTGTTTTATGGGCCTTCATTGGTGAAGAATTGAGTTTTCGTATCTGACCTGCACAATCAGTGTTGCTGGCGCGAAGCTTGTGAAGAGGCTGGGTCAGGTGGGACAGCCATTGGAACCGCTGAAAGCCTTAAACCAGCGACCGATGAGAATCAAGGAAGCAGAGTTCTCCCTTTGGTTTCTTTTTGCAGTGATTATGCCTGTGAACAAATACCAAGAGAGGCAGTTATTTAATATGTTGTAGAGATCTTGTGCAGCACAGCTCTGGATGAGCATGTAGTCATTTCACGACTTTAGCTAAACTGTCTTTCTGTAGGTCTTATGATGCAACTTGAATGCAGACTCTTCTAAAATGTATTTTGCTTACGATAATTGAAGAAATACAGCTTTAAAAAACCAGGATTTCCTGTTCTTTCTATTTCTGATCTTCCTCTGATTTGTTGCAGGTTTTAGACATGTGGTTTTATTAAGGATTTATTCAAAGCAAATGCCTGTTCTGAAGGTGGATTTTTCATAGGTGGTTTCTCATTTTGACTGTTTATATACCCAGTCCCTGAAGCTGGGTTTCTTAGCTCAGGGAGTCTGTCCCTTCTTCCTTTGCAAGTCCCTTACAGATATGCTGCCTGCATGGGTGAAACATCATGCTGTGACCTCAGAGCCTCCCTCACGTCTGGCTGGCTGTGGATAGGCCATGGCATGCTTTCAGCCATGGTGTTAGCAAATGTGTTCCCGCCTCCCCCTTGGTTTGGTCTCTTACTTGGCTAAATAGCACGGATACCTGCCTCTTCTGCCATTGGAGACCGACTTCCTTCTCATGTTCCTCCTCTTCAGGCAGTGAATCCTTGTTTGAAGTTCCACGTGTGCCCTAGGGATTGCTCCTGGGTTGACTTTGCTGGGAGTTCAGCCATTTCTTCATGTGGCTGTTGTGTTAGTGGGCTCAGACACTGAAGCAGTTGTGTGGATTTTAAAAAGAAAAAAAAAAAAAGTGTATGCTTATTGATACATGCAACTTTTTACCTTGGGCTTATTCTTTAGTTGTCCCTCAGGGGTCTTGTCCCCCCTGCCCTAGAGATGGGTCTTCCAGCTGCGTATATTCAGGAGCTGTCGCCCCAGCTTCACTACTTGAACTTTCTTCCACCCTCCCTGATTTTTCAATTCTCCCTTTGTAATTCAGCGAGGGAGCAGCTCTCTGGAGGAGGTTTGCCCTCTGTAGCTAATCTGAAAGGCTTCTTGGTTCTCATTAGAGCTGATGTTTTCCAGAAGCACCTGGCACTGACCTCGGGGCTCATCCTTTGCTAGTGAGCATTTTACATCGATGAATGCGTACTACTGCTGCTCCTGAGTGATGAGGCAATTTCAAGGCAAAAAAAAAAATTTCTAGGCAGTGTGGAAAACCCCGGCGATACCTGATGCTTTTAGCACACAGGCTGACAGGCACTCTGCAAGGCTGAACGGTCTTAAGGGAGAAGTGGGGTTTCCTTGGGAGGCAATTGCTTCAGGCCTCAAATCTAGACCTTTCTGGTCTCTTTTCAACACTGTGTATTTGGGAAGGTCTGAGTTTTCACAGGTCTCATGCCGACTGGTAGCATTGAGGAGCTCTCTAATCTAATCAACAACCAGCCAAGCCCATACAGCTGCGTGCTCCCTTGTCTCTGAGGCAGTGATGAAGTGATTGTCGATCTCTAGATGATAGACGCAAAACCAGAAGATGCCAGAAATGGTGGAGGACCTGCTGTACAAACAAAAACGTGTATCCGAAATTAGATTCAGTCGGCAATTGCTCATTTTCATAGTCTAGACAAAATTAAATAGCTTTAGAAACCTATACCGTGAGTGGGTGCCCTAAGGCAAGAGTTTCCCAGGTTTTCCCAAGAGTGGGAGTCTCTGTGGGCTAACTTTTTCTGTCTTGGACAGAAACAAGGAGTAACAGCCCTTCTGTCTCCTTTTGGTCAGGAGCCTCATGTGCATCGTTTTCTCCACTGTTGCTTCTCTTGCAAGCTTTCAGGGAAGTAAAACCAATAATTGTGGTTTTAATGTGCCTATGGACGTAATCACTTTGGGGAAAAGAAGATTATTTTCCAGCAGCTGGAAGGAAGTATTAGGGCTGTCTTTGTGTTTATCCACAGCTCTTCTACTTTCTTCTTGTACTCTGGAGACCCAGGGGAATGTGTTCCAAGTTGGAAAGAGCGGAAGAGCCTGCCTGATGTTACACACATTGTATTGCCCATTCTGTGGGGTGTGCGGTCTTGTAAATTGGAAATGTGTTCTAGTGAGCACTGCTCTGAGAGGAACACCTACTGAAGTGATCACTGGCACTTCAGTGCCAATGAAAGAAGGTCTTTAATTTCTGATTGCTCATAAGAAATTGTGTCCTGTTCCTTCTCTCAAATACTTGTTCTATGCCAGAAAGGCATAGAAACCCTACAAAGCCTTGAACAATCTACCTTGTTTAGTAACTTCTGATAGTTTTCCAGGTATGTTTTTGTAGTTTTAGCACTCCTGCTCTTGGTTCATCAGATAAGACCTTTGAACTTAGGCCTACTTGAAGGCTCAACAGTTTGAAATTTAAATCCATCTTGAATTGATCGCACCCCTAATGAATAGGTGGATGTAGGATTTTTGGGTTGGGTGTTTTTTTTTTTTTTTTCCTCCAACCTGTTGGTTGATCCTGTCTGACTGTTGTCTTCGTGCTGACACAGTCATAAAAACATGAAGACGACCTTAAGTAAGTGTCATTAAATAACTTCTTGTTGTTAACAGCTGCTACATTACTATCAGAACAGTGCCATCATTCATAAGCTATCAATCACATTTATTGTAATCAAATAGAAAAAAAAAAGTTAGGTATTGGTAGTATTTGAAAACGATAGTACTAATCTTGATTTGTACCCTGCTCTGAACTGCCTTCTGCATTTCAGCCAGGTCCTGCTGTGGCATCTCTCCCACTTCCAAGGGTGAGAGAGGAACAGAGCTACAGGTATTCCTCCTTTTCCCTAGTGCAGTACCAGAGCAGAGCTGCTGTGCCCAGAGGAGCAGGAGGGGAGAAGGGGCACTAGTGCCACCCTGTTCCCATGCCCTGCGATGCAGTTCAGCCTCCAAAGCAAGACCGGACCAGCTGGTGGAAACAGGGAGCTCCTGTTCCCATCCCTCTGTTTTTCCTCCCTTAAATTACCATTGATTCTTGTCCAAAGCATGTAATAGTACTACAGTACTTGGTAGTTATCTGTGATTCTGTGGGTTTTTTAACCAGTGGTATGAAAGATTCAAACAGTGTGGCCCATTACTTTTTTACAGCTCTAAGAACTGTCAGCACTTAACCTGGAGAAAATACAGTTGTTGATTTACTGTCTCTTCAACTGCACATTCAGAAATGGATAGGCAGTCAGGATTCAGTAATTTCTTTAAGGAAGAGTTAGGTGATCCTGGTGCTGAAGACAACTACCTGCTGAGCATGTTGCAGTTTTCTCTTGTGCTGCTGAACCGGCAGTTGTAGCATAGGCTTCACATTCCACCATTCAACAGCAAACAGTATCAGGGAATTATGGAAGAAAAAAAAAAAGCTACTATCTTAAAGGTGCTCAGAGAAAGGTGGAAGCAAAAGCTGTGTATTGCAGCTAATAAATATACTTAATAAATTACTTATTCCTGAGCTTTTTATAGGAAAAGTGGAAGATAGCTAAATATATTGATGAAAGCTATGATGTTGAGGCTGGAGCAACTTCAGAAATCTAGAAAGATAACTGAAGTGCAGAGCCTATATGAGGTATTGGAGGCAGGGAATGTTTTTGCTGCCTGTTTGAACATCTAACTGGAGTGCCATTGGGAACAGGGAGAGTTGGGAGCCTAAGCTCTAGTATAGTTGATGGAGGATGTTATATCAGGATCCCAAAGTCAGATGCCTCAAGTCAGAGCTAGTACTCCTTTGGAATCTACCTGTCCAACATGTGATAGTAGGAGAGAAACACTGCTTCTTACAGTATTTTTTGTGTGATTAAGGTTCAGGTCAATGTGCTATATTTGTTATTCCTAGCTGTATTAGGATTTACTCTGCCTAACTGTTATGTTGAACTTAATTTTCTGTTTGTAGCTGCCCACCTAGGAAGTTTTGTTTATTCTGTGAGGTTAAGGCCATAAAATCGAAGGGACTTGCCACTAAGTACTTGTTCTCTTGATTTGGTTGGTTAATTTTTTTAGGGTTGTTGGTTGGAGCTATGATGGATCCTGGGGAAGAGTCTAACATCTGCAAAAGGCAGTGTGGTAATAGATGAACTGGAGCACAGTGAGCCTGGAGGAAGTACTGGTTAAGACCAAAGCTGTGTGTACTTTAAGCATGCACTTCAGCAAATGTTTGCATATGAGTGACCTTTTTTGTTTGCTCACAGGTCCTTGGTTATTGGACTGTTGAGGTCAGTAGTAGCTATGTCGGCACAGGAATGGGGAACCTGCCTGAGGGGAAAAGGTAAGTCTGGTTTTATTCACTGTGGAGTTCAGCAGCTAAATCTTCTGCCTCATAGAGTCCCTGCTCCTGCATTAATCAGGCACTGCTGACCTCACCAGTCCAATTCACATTGGGACAGCTTGGTACAAATGGAAAGCCAGAGCCACCCAGACAACTTCAGGGTCTTGAAGAAAGGGGTGGAAAAGACTAAATGTTGTACATAGGCATTCGTGGTGTTTTAGCCCAGGAATTCAATCACTGTGGTAGTATTTTGAGCTGAATACTGGCATCTGGTTTTGTGCTCTATGTAGTTCTGGACTAGGAGGAGAAATAAAGCACAGAATGGAGATCCTTTCACTTGTAATGATTGACTGGCATGTTCCTGGAAAAAATCATTGGTGCATGTAGCAGAAATCTGGGCAGACGTTGAGTAGAACATTACACAAATAATGTCAACTTCTCTTCTAGTGAGTGGGAACGTACTTTACTAAATTCTTTGAAAGCTTGGATGAGAAGGTACTGTTTATCTTCAAATGTAACTTTGGGGCGGGGCACAATAGCTGTCTACACCTGTATGCTCTATGTGATTACCTCTGTGCCTCTTGCTGTCCTGCAGGTTTAGGGCTTCCCTCCTCTCCTGACCCCAGTCTGCAGTTTTAATAGCTAGGGTAAGCAAAATATTACCATGTTCAACAGCGTGAGTGCTTCTGGGAAAGCTGTAGTTTCAAGGCATAATTTTTAGGTCAAGCTCCTTTGTTGTTTTGCTTTGTTTTGTGCTGCTGATGGTGACTTTAAAGTAAGAAGGGATGCAGCTTGCATTTTGACTTTGATTCTGCCTATCCCCACCTATTTCTGAATCTTCCTTCCCTGGAGTCAAAACCTGTCTGTTGTATCAGTCTGCAGGGCCTCTCCCTGATACAAAGTTAATTGCTTTGCCTGACACCCAAGTACTATCTGGGCGATTAATCATTATCCTCTTAGATGTGGAGTGCTCCCTTGCACAGAAGGAAACAGTGCTCTGAGAAATGCGGCAGTGCAGAGAAGGTTTTTCCTGATACCTCAAGATCAGCAGGCTTGTCTCCTCTGTAATACCGATTGTATCTTTAGCAAGATCTGCGCCACTTGTTTAGAATACTTGTGTTTTAGTCTATTCAGAAGTTAATTCTCAGTAATTCACCCTGTAATGGTGAAACTTCTACGGCACTGTGTGCGTGTTTTCTGGTTTTCCTTACCTAGAATCTTAACCTGTTTCTGACTGTCTTAATAGGGCCTCTGCTCATGGTCGTGCACTCCCTTGTATCTTTCATCCATGAGTATGGATTTGTTTGTGTGACTGTTCTGGATGGGTTGCTGAAGCATACATCCCTATGGCTGTGTGCTGGTTGGATGAGGGCAAGCCTGGCCTGCCTGTTAGCCTGCTGTCTCAAACTTTTGTGTTAATTCTGCTTTTCTTCCTAGAGGCTCTTTCCAGAGTACATGAAGTGAAACTGTGCACGCTAGGTGTGATGGGGACTTCTTATGGACCACTTTGTTACAGTCAAACTATTCAGTTTTACAATTTGTCTAGCTGCAATGGCTTCTTATCCTCAAGTTTCCCCTATGACGGAGCTTCATTTGGACTGGGATGTAGGGAAGTCATGCTCCTTGCACTGGGGCAAAGGAGGGGGAACTGGAAGTGTGAATGCTAAAGAAGCATTACTCAAACCTCAGTAACTCACCTGCCACGCTTGTCTTTCCTGGCCCACATCGGTGAGAAGGAATGTCTGATCGAGGCCTCCTAGACAGTCATGTTGGGAAGTAGGAATCCAGACATCTGGAGAACTCTCGTGTGTGCATGTGCAGGAAGAATTGAGTAATGAAATAAAATTATATTGATGGGTATTTTAATTAGGAGTTGTTTGTATTTTTGTGGTGAGAAAAAATGTGATTGAAGGTGGCTGTGCAAGAGCATACTGTAAACCAATTGTGCAGATTTTCAGGATTAGTCTGTTGCAACAGATTCCACAGCTGTGCTCTGGAAGACAGGAGAAGGTACGGAGAACTGCTTTGGGGTATGGAGCCGTTCTTTCTGCTGCTTTAAATTTTTTATTGAGCGGGAATATGTAGTTCTTGGCTTAATTCTTTCTTTGTTAAATTTTTATCAAGCATGGATGTGTGTTTCTTGACTTAGATAACGTGGACTTGTATGGCCTAACACCTGCACGGGGCAACTAGTTTTCATCTGTGCTGTGGCAATGAGCAAGAGAGAACGTCAGGAGGCCTGACTTGGCACTCTCACCAGTTGATTCTATTGACATTACAGCAACATTAATTTCTTTACCTCATGATCTTGATAAACTACAAATTAGTGCAGTACTTCACAGGAGATATGAATCTGTTCATCAGGTAATTGTAGGTTCATATAAAATTAAGTCTGTAAGGTAGATATGGATGTCATACTGAGCTGCAACTGAAAAACTCAACTTCAGGCAGATTTGTTAGAGAAGTTTATAAGACTTTTAAGCTGATCTTCGAAGATGACACACATATTTCTTCGTAAATGCTTATATTCATCTTCTATGATATTTTGCTTACAGCAATGCTCTTTCTTGCTTGAGCAGATGATTCAGTTAGTTGTAGTAAAACATAAAAATGCCTGTGTGCCTACTTCTCAGTCTTGTACAAATATGTTCCTAATATAGCTGAATCGTCCAGAAGCAATGTATGGCTCTCTTTGGATTTCTATTTGTTGTACATTATCAGCACTTAAATACATGTATCCCTAAAGCAATAATAGGTTGAGAAGTGTTTGGTCTACTGTGTCTCCTTTTCACAGTTGCTCTGCGTGTTCTTTGGTTTAGATTTCTATTTGTCATGAGTTATCAGTCACTAAAATACATACATCCCTGAAGCAATAATAGACCGAGAAGCGGCTGGTCTGCTGCATTTCACTTTCACAATTGCTCTGTGTGTTCTGTACTCTGAAAAGTCATCCTGTTACAGGATCTGTAGCCATCAGTTTTCTAAGTCACAGTAAATTTTGCCAATACAAATACCAGCTTGGGTTACCTGTCCTAGGAGCTGGAACGCGTACAGTTTGCTTGTGTGCTGCAGAAGCAATAGTAGCAATGACGCTATCGTGAGAAAAAAATATTTCATGCTAATACAAAGAGCTAGAGGCACGTAGCCTTGAACTCGTCTTGCCATACCGTGAAGTTTTTTGTGTCATGCAGTTTTATGGTCTCAAGGCTGAATTACAACAAGCTTTATGCTAAAGTAAGTTAAGTACGTGCATGTGGTTGTTTTACTTTGCCACTTGGAAGGCTTTCTAACTTTAAATACTGCAATGAGAAAATGTCTGTTGTACTGTTGAAAGGCCTGATTTGCACATTGTGAGACCCCAAATGTCTGATGCCCTGTCTTTTGCTAAGTAAACATAAGACCAATCTGTAATTTCTTGGATTTGTCACTTCCTGGCCAATTGATCTTAAAGTGACTGTGGTCCTTTATGCCTTCATTTTTCCTTCTGTAAGGTGGGGCTGATATTTGCTTGCATTTTCAAAAGGCATTCTTGGACTTACTAAAAACAAATAATAATCTTTAATTTTATCAGTCATAACCTGTTCAACACTACAGTTTCTGTGAAAGGGCTTCACAGTGTGATTTTCAGTTTCTCGGATAATTTCTTCTACAGTCAGATGTCTTCTCTCCTCTTTCCCTCCTTGCTGTGTGTTTGGCCTTTAGACAGGCAGTACTGTTGGTGGTACTAGTCAGAGAAGCCTGGGTTTAGGAAAGCCTGGTGTTCAAATCTTACTGAAATGCTGGTAAATTATTTGTTACAATTAATAGCTGTTACGTCATTCCCAGTGGGTTTTGTAACTGTAGGTAATTCTGCTTAACTAGAAGCACAAACCGTGCGTTAATAGATACATATATACAAATTGTCACATACTTGTCAATGCACAGAAAAATAAGATTGCCAAAAATCAGCCTAACTCTATAAAGTATTTTTAAGATGTATCTCAGTGGAATAATGTAGACTTAACTTCCAGACTGTAATCTGACATGCTGTATCACTGACTATGCTTATTCTTCCATTACTCCCACGAGCCTTTTCTGTTCCTTACAAGCAGTTGGCACAAGAGTTGTTAAAGGACTTGGGTACTAAATGCTTTTGGTATTTTATACCTAAGCTTGAGTTTTCTGATATAGTATATTGAAACACTACTCAAAGGGTCTGTATGCCTTAGCAATTAAAGAGTCCTTTAAACTAAGAAAAGAGAGCAATGTAAACTCAGAGTGAGCAGATGAATGTGGATGTGAACTTGACGGTATTTGAAAGGTGGATCATGCTGCACCTGAAGATGACGAGCAATAGAAATTTGAATTGCTGAAAGCACATGCTGCATTGGAAGCACAGTCTGCGCGAAGTTTTTCTAGCTGTTGTATTACTGCGGTAGGTCACAAGTATTAAGGAAGGGGATTGTGCTATTAAGGAGGTTGTCTTTGGTGGCAGGAAGAGTAGCATTCTGCTAGACTAGAGGCTTCTTCCCAACCTCATCTACATATAAACCTGTCATCAACATGTGTGCTTTGCAATGGGTTGTAAAATTTTATAGGGAAAATACTATGGGTTTATTATTTTCTTACTGCATACAAGTATAACTGCTACTAACTGGGCAGGTAGGAGTGGTTAGTGAGTAATTCAGAGATCCAGTCACCTATGAGCTGTTTTGTGCTTCGTTGCCGGTTCCTAGTGCTTTATTAGAAGCTATCACAACTGGTTTCTTTCCTACTCGCAGTTACTCTATTAGTGCTCAGTTTAATCATTCTTCTCCAGTGGGTAATTAATTCTGCCTCCTGATGCTGCTCTCCTGCAGTATCGTCAGCACTCCCTACCTTTTGTTTTGGGAAATAAGGAAGAGCATGTAGACCAGAGATGTTTTTAAAATGTAAATAAAAGTAATTCTTTTTACTTTTGAGTGAAAATTCGATTATATGGAGCTAGGTTTTACTGTAATTGATACTTCAATTAGATCTTGCTTTATGAAAACTTAATTAAAAGATCAGGTGAAATGTGACTGGATTATAGCGAAAAACAAGATGGGAGACAGTAATTACTTCATAGGGTTTCTTTGGAGAGAGTTCTATGAGGACTTGGAGCTCCCTCCCTGCTCTGGTGTTAGGATTTTCAGTTATCCTCAAGTATGAAAATTTCTTTGTTAATTTTTTTCTGTGAAAGTAGAGTAATCCTGTAAATGCAGAACTTACAAAGTTTGTTTTTCAGAGAGATCCTGGATTTAGTTGTTTTTCTTGGTGTTACCTTGTGCCTGAATTTTTTCAGTTAAAACTTGAACCCGACATGAGAATGTCTTGCCACTTTGAAAGAGAACGTGGCTTCATTTTAACTGTAAACGTTTCAGTTTTAAGGATGGAATCTGCTTCTTAGTGGGAGTAGATACGAAGGAGTTAAATAAAATTAACAGGAGGTTCCCCATAGTAGCTGTGCCTCAGAGTACAAAAAAGCTGGGGCACGTAGGGGCTGGGGGGGACAGCAAACTGAAGCAGCAGAATATTTCATTGCCCAGTTAGTCATCTTATGACTTACAGTGATTTATTGCAACTTGCACAGTGGAAGTCACAGGAAAAGCAGATTTTTATCTTAACAAGGATATTTGCTGCCTCTATGTTAATTAGAGTGGGACTGTCAGGTATGCCATTTTAAATGCCAACTTCTAATTCCTCTTAAAATTTCTTGTTTTCACTATTCTCTTATTGGATAGGGGCAACACAGCAGACTGCCAGATGAGAGAATCAGTGCAGTGCTCTGAGTTACAGAAGGGCATTTTAGATACTGATCTGTATTTCCTTTTAATCTTTAGGTTGTCTAGAGTTACCAGGGTCTTGTATCAATTAACAAGCTTTACTGAGAACATCACAATGTTTGCCCAGCTTTCACTGCAGGCTAACCTGCAGCTCTTCCTGAATCCTCCCCTGCTCACACACCCAGGGAACAAAAGCAGGGCAGGAAAGAGCTGCTCTGCGGGGGGATCTCAGGAGCTGTGCTCCTGTGATCTGCAGTTCTCGCATCCGTTTGCTCTGAGCGCTATTATTAATGAGGAGGTCTGCAAAGTAAAAATTGGAGTAAAGCAACCCCGTTAGCAGAATTACATCTGTTGTTTGGAAGGTGGCTGTCCAATGCGTCTAGAGGACTGCAAGTTGTCAAAAGCTGAAAGCCATGAGAGCAGCATCTGCCAGGTTTTCCTGGGATCTTCTGTCCTCTACCAGTCTCTTCCCTGAGGCCTTGAGACTTACTGCTTTGTTTTTAGGAAACTGTTTGGCCATTTCCTTAATAAAATTTAGCAGTAGTTTCTTCCTGTGTGCAGCATCCATCCACTCCTGGTTAGCTGAGACTTTCCTCAGCTTTTTGTCCCTTAGATGTTGGTAATGGAGTAGTTGATCTGTTCCTATTTTCCCTTTAGCACTTGACAGCTACTGTCTTGTGGGTTTTTTTGGTTTTTTTTGTTTTTTTTCCCCACAAATGCAGCAGCCTTATTCTTCACTTGTAACATCTCCTTTTTGTCAGTATAAGCAACTGATGGAAGTAAATACACACCAAAATAGGTTAAAGTACTGTTGTACCGCTTTGACAGCTTGAGTATTACGCTGTGAATCCTGCAGTTGTGACTGCTGATCTAGACTATCGCAAGTCATTTCTAGGAGTAAACCTATGTGGCCTGAAGACCAATTCTGGTTTGTCCGTCTACTAAGGACAGTCTAGTGCAAGATCCTTGTCCTAATAGTCAAAAACCTTTCTGAGACTTAACCGCTTTACTTGAGAGATCCTTACCTGGGATTCCTCCATAGGATGTTCTCCTATTACAGTTAAATTTCACTGGCACCAAGCAACTGTTATTGAAATGGTAGCGGGGAAACTCCAGACCCTGGGGAGAAGTTGCGTGGAAGCTAGACATTTAAGCTGAGCTGCTTCTCCTAAAGCAGTGTGCAGCACTTGGACTATAGACTTGAGATGTTGGCTTAACCCGTGTGCACTGGGAGCACCCTTACTCTTCCTAGCATGCAAAATGTGCACGCCATGGAAAGTATCTTGAGGAAGAAGTACTATGCTGATTTCCACCCCCTGCCCCAAGCTCCAATACTGCAAGTATAGACATTGGTTATTTTCCCACGTGGTCAAAAAAAATGTGTTTTATTATCTCTACATGGATCACTTGTGTTCGTAGACACAATCTTGTTTGTGTATGAAACCTCTAGTATAGAAGGAAACTGAGCAGTCAGTGTGACTCATATTTTCATTATAATGATAGTTATACTTACATTACTGTCATGAGTGCTACTTGCATTATAATGATATAATTGAAACTTATTTTTTAAAATCAGACCTCAGGCTGTGAAAGGCTTACAGGGCTTTTGTTTATTTTTTATAGTTATAAAACCATATAACTGGTACCTGTCTTCCTACAAATCATGCTGTTT
Source organism: Pelecanus crispus (assembly GCF_030463565.1). NCBI lineage: Eukaryota > Metazoa > Chordata > Aves > Pelecaniformes > Pelecanidae > Pelecanus > Pelecanus crispus. The sequence goes on from NC_134643.1 coordinate 17,141,879, forward strand.
CTGACACAAGTGGGTAACTAAATGTAGTAATTCATGTCAAAATACAGTTTTCTGCATTGATGGTTGCAATGTATTTACCCATTGGAAGCATGAAATTACTGGGAATGTAAACTAGACAGAGTATTTTTGTGAATTGCTTTCCAGAATAACAAATGAACACATTCAATGTTACTCCATAGTTTTTGTCTAAAATACTAAGTTTGCAATAAGATTAGTCTTTCTAGATTAGTTTTTTTTAATTAGTGGCAAGCAGTAGGTACGAGAATGCATTTTTCTGCTTGTCTTCATCTTCAGCTGCATGTTTGGAATCAGTTGCTGGACTTTTGGCTAACTCAGTGAAACCTAAAGCAGTTTACAGAAAAGTTAACTGGTTTAACTGTTTTAATAATTGCACTTGTAGAAAGAGGCACTGTTAAAACCAAGTTACTTCGTAGTTGAAGAGGGCTTTCAGGTATAAGTTGAAGGCATGCTTTTAGCTGAGCTGTAGTTCAGCTTCTAAAGCTTGTTCATGTTTGTTTAGATATCATTTCTCTTAGAATTATCTTAAGCTGGGTAAAGCATCACTGTGCTAGAACTAGAAAAGAAAAAAAGGTTTATAAACAAAAGTGCAAAGTTGGAAAGGAGTATTCATTTTATGAGTAGCTTTCAAATCATTACCCTTGTCCTCTGAAAATAAAATTGCTCTGCACAGAAAATCCTTGCTAAACCTTGAAGCGTTCAAGTGTTGCTCTGGGATTTTTGGTGTGGGATTTTTTTTTTTTAACCATGTAAAGATTGCACGGTGTTCCTAATGCTGGCTTTCTAGATATATGGATGGTTCTGCAGATGAGTCCTGCCAAATCTTTCTGGCTCATTATAAAACCATACTTCCCTGCTGGAAAATGCTGTTTGCTTGGCTGAGTCAGCAGAAAGAGCTGGATGGCCACTCCTCAGCCACTCAGTGCTTGTTGCGATCTCGCGCCTTAGCACAAGTCCACGTCAGCCACCAGATCAAAAGTCTCAAATGGGAAACGGAGTAGCTGAGATAGATATGCATCCTGATCTGCTGCCTTGCTGGAAAGGGAGGAGCCACTGGCTGGAGAAACAGCTCCTTGCCTTTGGCTGTGACTGCCTCAGGACTTGGCCAAGTTCATCTGCCTGGTTTTCCTAGGTGTAAGCAAGCAGTGTGTTCAGTGCATAGTCTGCATGTGCTAAAGAATGTCTACAGCAAAGCACTGCTTATTTCAACTGCTATTTATTTGAACTAAACGCTTCACTTTCAAAGTAGATTAAGTAATGCTTGTCTTACGTGTTTATACAAGCTGTCGTAAAGAAAACTACGATGTTGTATTTATAATTTTCAAGTGAAAGAAAAATGAAATGCTCTTATTTTCTGAAGTGAGAAGCTTTTACAATATGGTAAAAAAAAAGGGTTGCATTTAGTATTATAAAAATCTATGCTGCTTCACTCTTTCACAATGAAAGATCTTCTGCAGCTAGTAAGTTCACAAAATCTTTGCAAATAGTGCTTGATCAAAATTAATTCAGAAACAAAACAAATTAGGACTTTGGTTTTGGTAGCTTTTAGTCACTTTTAGGACTGATTGTTAATCTCGTATTGTTATAACGGTTCAGAAATGTGCTTCTTCACAGTTCCTGGTACCTTTCAAGTAGAGGGAGCCATAGCAAATTCAATATTGAAAATTAGTGATACTCCCTCCCCTGCATGCCTGTGTGCACAGACACATACCTTTTGAGAGAGTTTTTCCTATTTAGGCTTTCCTAAAAAATTCTGTTCCAGAAATAATTCATCTGCTCCTGTCTGGATCACTTTAGAAAAAGGAGAAAATATATTTCAGTGTTGAAAGTTGCTATATACAAATTGATAGCTGTGTAGGTGACCCAACAAAAGACTCTTAAACTCTTTTGCTTATTGAAAATGTAGGTGTAGGTTAGCAACCAATTACTTTTCTTGTATATTTTGAAGAAACTGTCACTGATGAGCTAGCTCAATTAACTACCAGTTCAGTTATTACATTTTTATGATAGATTTCTTTTAGGAATCATTCTGATGAATGTTTTGAAGTAATCTGAAACAGGGTAAATCTTAAAGCTAGATCTGTAGATAGATTTGGGCAGCATGAAGGGAGTAAATTGTTTTAAACATGCCAGCTTTCTGGAATGGGGTCTAGAGCCATGCGCTACAAGCACAGGTTCCCATTATGGCAGGCTGTGAGCAGGAGGTCCCTCAGTAGGATACCCAGGAACTAGGGCAGCTGAGTGGCAAGAGGCTGAGCAGTGTTCCACAACCTGGATTAAAAGGAGTATATGCTGGCCATAAAGAAAGGCTGAATATGGGTGATTAATTCTGGGTTTCTGGGAAGTGTAAACTGTGATCTGACATCTGTAGTGCTAGGCATGCTCTTATGCTTTGGACAGTTACGACGAAGATCTTTGCTTCAAATTTTCTGGATGTTTAGCTTGATTATTTTGTCTTTGGTTAATTACATCCCACTCTCTCCTGACTTTGCCACTCAAAATAAATTTTCTGTTTACATGTTTTTGGATTACTGTAACTTTGAATAACCTTAAAATAACTTTGGATAGAAAAAATTATTTGTTTTAAAAATTCTCTTCCTAAAATGAGCTGTTCTATGTATAGTACTAATGTTGAGGCTGAGGTTGAATAGGACCATACAGTTAAAGTGGTTCTAACACTTAAAAATAGTTACTTTCATCTGACCTTAAAAACTTTCTCAGTTCTGTCTGCTTTCATGTGAAATTCTCTTTCTGTTCCTACTGTCTGACCATTTTCCCAGAGAAGAAGTATTTTTTCCCCCTATGGCTCTCCTGCTTACTCTTTTGGTATCCACATTGTGGCATGTTATGTATCCCCCTCTGCCTTGGGATGTTATTTGATAGAACTGAATGCCTGCAGTTTTCTGGCTGTAGGTAGTATTTTTTTATTTACTCTGTGTGTGTTATTAAAGATTCCTGCAAATTTTTTGTATATTTTCAAGTTCTTGCTAAACTAAGGTTTCTTTTAAAAAACTGAGTAAACTAGGTTTTATTTTATTAGGTTCTTGTCTATCTTGCCTCAAGTGTTGTAGCTCACTTTTTCCCATTTCATAACCACCCAGTTTCCAGATTAAAAAGATTCTTTGGCTTACAGAATTTCAGTGTAGGAAAATAAGTACTGTGATAAATAGTCCCATCTTGATTACTCAATTTGTTGAATATTCATAGTCTCTCTACTATGATATGTGGTTTCCTTATGCTCTTCTTGTAAGATACTGCCTTGGAGATGTCAAAGGTCTTAGCGCTTTCATTATATAGGAATTGTACTCTCTGTTGACATCATGATTTTTTTATGAGCTGGGGTTTGGATCTGTATCTTTTGATCAAGGGAGAGTTTGAAACTTGAAATTACTCTTGTGTGTAATGCAATTCACAAACGCTAATGCTATCTTTCGGGGGGGTTGCATTTACAATATGGCAGTTGTGTTTTTTTGAGTGGACACCATTTGAGGTTATTTTAGATGAAGATGGATTTTGTGTTCTTGATCCTTACTGATATACACAACAGTGAAAAGCCTTCTCGTGATCAACAGAAGGAACTATTCATCCAGGCTCATTAAGATATGATTGTTCTATAAATTTGAAACAATATCCACTAGTGAGGAGCTTCATCTATTTTTCTTCAGAGTGTTCTGGGCCTTGGACTCCTTCACAGTTGGATACAACATAGTAACATAGGTTTTTGGCGCTAATTATGTTAGTCACTTTGGTTTGGGCTAGTGGCTAGATAGGGACATAAAGATCTGCAATTACTTAGTGTATTAGAGGTTCCACAGTGCAGGTTCTTTAACTGGTGAAGTATCTCTCTCTGATTTAATAAATTAGTGTTTAATTAAAATATAAGACTTTAATGAAGTCTGCTGACGTTGGACCCCCTTTCTAGAGGAGATGCACCTAAACCTGCCTGTTAACTGTGATTTATGATTTATGTTCTCACAAAGCGATGTGGTTTTAGTGCTAGTGGTTTGCCCCACTGCCCTTACGTATTTCAGAGCTCTGAAATACGTATAGTTGTGCCACTGCTGAGAAATGGACTTATACTAATCTGGCATAGGGGAGAGATTGAAATGGGAAAGTGTGCTGCCAGTCATCCTTGAAATAACTTTCAGTAACCAGTTATAAACTGCTGCTGATGCCTTTACTAGATACGTGCAGTGGGTGGAAAGCCTAGATATTAGAGGGGACTGGAGCTTTCCCCTGATGTTCATACTCAAATACAAGCTGTTTCAATGAAGATTTTAGCTTTATCTGCTAGGGAAGTGGTTAGTGTACTAGAAGAGTGTTCAAATGCACTGCTTTCTCAAGTATTTCCTATTAGCCTGTTTAATGAGATACTCTAATATCCTCTTAGGTTGACTGTCATTACTGAAAACTGGAGTGTTAACTCTAACAACAGAAAAGGACTCTATAAGACTATGAAAAGGCTTGCTTTTTGTTTACGTTGAGCCGTATAATTAAAATATGTTGTGGAGTTGTTTGTAGAATAGAGGTGGCTGGTGGTTGATGCAGCTCCTGTATGTGTGTTTGTGAAAGCTAATGGTCTTTTAAAATAAATACACTTTGCAAGTAAAATGTATTCATTTTGTCAATGATGGACATTCTTCTCTCCACAAACTACTTAAATGGATTATTTTTTAGATTGGCGGTAGAGAATATATAGTTATTGTGGAACTTGTCACTGCTTTCAAAAGTTAACCAGTGTGTTGCCCTTATTCTCTTGAATATTACTACTCAGATGTGAGCAATGTTCTAAAATTATCAGTCGGCAAGAACGCTGTTCTTGTCAGAAATAAAGTAAAAACCTTAGAGTATAATTTGTGGGAACACAACTGAAAGAAGATACTTGATGAAAGTCTCTTTGTCTGTATAATCTGATGTACTTCTGGGATCAATAGTGTTTCAAGGCACTAAATTTAGATTGCGTGTCCAATATCCAAGATGTAAGAAGTTTATCAGATTTCCTGCAAAGTCGCTAGAAGAGAACATTAGCTGGGTATTCAGCTGTAGCTTGGCAAGTTTTCCCCTGCCCCCTTTGGAATTTACTATTTAATTTAAAAAACAAAACAAAACAACCATACCTTAATTCATATTAAAGCTTTCTTGTAGCATAACAACCTCTATTAAGCTGTTTATTAATATTTAATTCCTGATTCTCTTTGCCGTAAACTTGCTGTTTCATCAGGTTCCCTCCGCAAATCCTCCACCTGTGGAATCACTTGCTAAAAGCCTCTTGGAATCCCTACAAGTAGTACAAACCACTATGGGTAGCTTCTTAATGAAGTGAACTTTAAAGTTGGTTGCATTAAAGTTTAAATTTTTAAAAATTCTTGTCACCTATCTCTTGTGTTTATGAACCTTTTGGGTAGCGATCTAAATAGCAACAACAAAAAATTGTCAGGAATCCTTCCCAATGTCTTTGCTGCTCCTGACCCTGGTTATTGGTTGACACCGGTGAAATGACTGACACTTATATCCCTACTACCTTAGATCTTTTTTATTATGCTAGGAGTAAAAGTGCATCTCATTCAATATCCTGTCTCCAGCTTTTGTTGCTCATCTGTTTTTATCATGCACCTTCCCTTGTGTCTGCTAGACACATGACTGGAGCTGTAGTGGAAGTCCTGGTCTTTACAGGATACGTTTATAGCCATCTGATTTTTGCAAAAAAAGTCTTTAAAATTATTCCATCTCCCTAGTATTTATTCCCAAATGCTTTTTATAAACAAGAACTTGGATTCCTTCTTTAGTCCTTTTGTTTTGCTACCTTAATCTCATTTATTAAAATATATTTTTAATTCTCTTAATTATCATAGAAGGTCTTCTTCATGACCTTTTTATCTCTCCTGTCAGTAGGTTTGTTGACTTCATTCCTGAACTTCTTAATGAGTTCTTTATAATGCTTAGGTGTTCATACTGAAAATACCTTTCTGGATGGTAATGTGATCCTAAGATGCCTCTTCACACCTGCTTTCTATTGATTGTCTTAAAATTGAGCTGTGCACTGTCTTGTATCTGCTTTCCAATGGTAAGTCTGCAGATTATAGTAGCAGCGCTAGTAATTAGTCTGCTAAGTGATCTTAGAAGTGAAAAAACATGTAATACGATGATTTCTGTCCATTGTGTCATCTAATGCTTCCTGTATAATAATTAGATGCATCTTGTGGCCTAAATTTAAGGAATCTTCTCTTATATTTTTTTCTGAACTGTATTCTTTAATGAAAGCAGAAGGTTAATGCCTTGGTTGCTCAAGTGGATAAAGATTGGGCTTGCCTGCTCTCTCTTCTCAGATTTCATAGCTGTGGTGCACAATGTAGAGCTTAAACTTTCTCTGACAGATTTCCAGTTAATTGTTTTCATTTTCTTTTCCTCACATCTTGTCACTTACCAGCTTTATTAGTTAGGTAGTAATATACTTGCCTGCAGCAAGAATCTTTCATTTGGTGTGAGCAGTTTAACAGTGAGAACATATTAGAATATGTCATCTGAGTGTAAATGAAAGCATTCTCATATGAAAGATGAAGAGAAGATTACATTGCAGCCATATTTATTTTGCTAGGAAAGCTGTTCTTTGTTTTCAAATTTATTTAATACCTGTCTATTAAAATAACTACATAACACATACTGGTTATGTATTTTAGAGGTTTTTATAGTTGATTAATATTTAATGCCTTGCTTCTAACTATGCCTTTTCACAAGAACTTACTCTCCTATGTCCTAGTGAGCCTTAAATTGAAATTAGAGGAGGAAAATCTAGAGAACATTGCATTCTAAGGCAATTGAAAGCAAATCTAATGTAAACCACATTATAGAATCTAAAACATTTCTGTAAAGTGGTATGATTTTTTTCCTGAATTTGATCTGTTTCAGAATAGCCTTTTTTACTCCTGATGATTTTTTGAGAAAGAACTTTGCTTTTGTGTGTGAATGGTTGCTGGATGGCAGCCAGACAAACTGGGGAGGCTTTCCTAATTGCCTCCTCCCGTTTCCTGAAACCTCCTGCTGCACTCCGTTTCAGGCTCACAGTAGCAAAGCATATGTTTTGATATCTAAATGATAACTGGAAATACATAACATAAATTTATCGTCTGAACTGAGGGTTTTGTTTGGATGTTTTGAATTTACAAGTTTTAGGAAACCCAGCAGAGGAGATAAGATCTGAGTACAAAGCCAAAAAGGCTGGTTTTGACAGCAACATTCTGAAAAGTCTCTGGGTGAGAAAGCTGACACTGAAGTCGGAGAATCACAGAATCATTTTGGTTGGAGATCCACCTATGGAGATGGTCAAGACCTAACTGAGCATGGTCCTGGGCAACCTGCGCTAGCTGACCCTGCTTGAACAGGGGTTGGACTAGATGATCTCCAGATGGCCCTGTCAATCTAAACAGTTCTGTGTGATTTTGAACTAATACTCTAACTCCTTAGGTTTTCCTAACAAATCATGTGCTGTTCATTTGCAGGTTTGATAATAAATAATTTCGGCTACCTTATTAATACCAGCTGAATAGCTGTTATTATTGGCTTGCTTGTGATGGGACTGTTGAGGTGTGCAAGCTTCCCCTTCCTCTGCTAATTCCTGTAGTCATTAACTTTGTGGCGAGAACGTAGCAGAAACAGTAAACCTCCTGCTGTCATGGTGCCTATGCCTCTTCTTCAAGATACTTTACAAACGTGTTTTAACCTTCACGCTACCTTTACGTTACAGAGCAGGCAACTGTTGCGTTAGCTGGAGCCAACAGTGGTTCTAGCAGTGGCCCAGGACTGGTGTGCGCTGAACACTGGCGATAACTGTTGGTCTTGTCAATGGTGTGGCTCTGCTTTTTGGATGCCTGAGAAGCAGATTTGGCTGGCATGTTTTAAACAAGATTTCTCTGCAAGATACTGTGTAAAATCAGCCTTTGTTAACAACTGAATGGGGGAAAAGGTAGCTTGTTTACAGAGCATATATTGGTTTTGGTTGTGCACATCTTTCTAACTGCTTTCCACTAATATCCACATAAAGATGTTGCCATCTTTACCTTTCAGATTAGCTTCATTAGATGATTATCTATTTCAGAGATGTCCTTCTTGGGAGTATATGTTTTTTTTCTAAAGCTTTTAATGGTGTCTGTGTTTGCAGGGCATGGGGGAGGATGAATGCTAGGGACTAACTTTCAGTAGCTTCCAAGAGAAGGATGTGAGGTCAGTTTTTTTTCTTTGTGTCCCTTGAAAGGTGGAAACACAACCATATTTTTCTTCCCTGTATTTTTTGCAAGATTCTGTTCTGTTTCTATACCTGTTGGCTCCTTGTTGGAGGGCTTGGTCTCTCGCTTCATTCCTGCTGCTCTGTGTTCAATCGTCTTCTCTCATTTCCATGTTACTCTTGCAAATGGCAGGGAAGGTGTTTATGCGCCAAACGATAAAATAGTCACTGGCAAGCAGACTTTGGTTTTCCTTGTTTGCCTTTTTTTTGTTTTTCTTTTTCTTTCCATCTTTGAGGTACCGTGTTAGTGATGATTGGTCTTAACAGAGTAGCGGAGAGCAAAAAATGAGTGGCCTCAAAAAACCCCTCCAGAGATATCAAGCATCTTGTCCACTGAGTCACGAATTCCCAAACCTGGTGGTTATTGGAAGCTCGTGTAGAGTGTAGCAGGGGAATTACTCGACGCTTGTTTTGCTGCTGAGCCTTTCCTAGGCCTCTGCTGCCCGTTGCTGGCAGACACCGGGGCACCGGGCTTTGGGCCTGGCCCTGCGGAGCTGGGTGTCCTTCCAGGCCGGCCCCGGCGGTGCAAGATGGCCACGCTGCAGTGGGGCAGCGAGCACGAGCGTGTGGGGTGGCGTGCCCGAGGCAGAGGGGAGGTCAGGGGAGCGGGGCGGCCTGGCCTCCCCGGAGCAGGGCTGCCGCAGCTGTAGGGCCCTTCCTCCCCACCCCAGCGTCAGCCCCTGCCTCGCGTGGGTCCTCAGCGCCTTTTGTTTCCGGAAAGCGGATGTGCTCCTGTGCTTTCCCATATAGCCTTTTCCCTTAAAGCCCTGCCTACATCGCTTTAGTTGTAATTAGTTCAAATGCTGATGTGAAAGATGCCAGAGAAATATCCTTAATGGTGGACTGCGTTTGAAAATTTGCTTCTCTATCAAGCGTACAAAGGGCTATTTGAATGTTTTTTTCCGTGGTGCATTCTGGTTGGCTTTGAAAAATGGTTGAATGAATTTTTAATGTTTTTTTGTTTGGTTTTTTTTTTTTCCCCCGACACTTTTATGTGGTTTTTTTTTTTTATTCCATGTGGGCTGCTCAGTCAACAGGAGGAGGAGGCAGTGGCACATCCTGGGAGGCTCTGCCAGGAACTGGGTTATCACGCTGAGAGGCTGCTGCGAGCATTTACCTATTGTAACAAAAGATCTTCTGATGCCATTTTATTATTGAACAATCTATATTCCTCGTTCGTGCTTTTGGAGGCTCCCAGCAGTTCTGTCAGGCTAACCTTGTTGCTAAACATGATTTTGTGCTCTTAGTTCCGTGAGTCAGCCAGGCAGCAGGGTGCTGGCCGGAGCCTCCGCCATTTTACGATGAAGCCTTTCTGCCGTGACATGAGCCAGGAACCATAGCCATGCCTCGGGAACTGCCTGCACGCCTTTAAATGGCCCCCTCTCTTGCTGGGGGTACGGCACTGGCCCGTGCTGGCGTGGGGCTGTCGGTGTGGACGCTGTGGAGCTGCCCCAGGCTGGAGGATGTGATGTCTCTGCTGCTACTCAGCTGTGCTCACTGTGCTCAAGTTGTATCTCAGCTGGCTTCAGTTGAGATGTGTTTTTGTGTGCATGCTGCCAATGTACTTCCAGTTTTAACTAAAAAAAAAAAAAAAAACCCGCTGTTGGTTGTCACTGTTGGTTCTCTTCAAAGGAAATGGGAATAGACATTTCCTTTAAATGAGAGCACGAATTTGTTTGTTGATTTGGACCACCAAAGCATGTACTGCACTCAGCTCTGCTCTTTATATACCATTGAACTCCTGTTTTTATGGTTTGTGTCTGTGCGCGCGCTCCTGTGTGTGTTCCACATGGGCACTTCTGTCTTTTGCACAAATGGCTCATTTAGAGCCATTGCATAATTTATAGGAAGTACTACCAGTGTTAAGGCAGCGTAAAAGGCTCCTGTGCTTTAGCTTCAGTACTTGCTTCCTTATAGCTGTAGAATTTTTAGCACTGCATATGGAATACTTTTAAACCAAGTCAAGAAACAATCAAGAAAGTCAAGAAACACTGTTCTATATAACAATCATGAAATTACACAATAGTAATAATAATAACAACGAGAATAATAATGCTTGGCCTTGCTTTTTCTTGGAGGTGGAAACCATGCTGAAGTTCTGTGTAAACTCAGAGCTGTGAACACTTGGCATCTTCACTGAGTCACTTTGGCTTACATATGCTTACTTGGATGATTACGTGGCATCTCTTTGTTTCAAAAGTATAAATACATTCATGCTTTTTATTTAATCTTAGTATACCTGCAGTGTGAATTGAAGTGAGTTATTCCTTGTATCATTACATCAAACCTTGAACTTTCAGTACAGCTGCTAGTAATCAGTGTGTGTACCCATTTGCTCTGGGTATTCTAGAGTTCATTAGGTGTCTTTTCCTTCTTTTCATCTTTCAGAACCTGGAAATCAAATTCTTCCAGCTTGTTCCATTTAAATGGTATAATATTTTATGATAAAAAAGGGATGTAGTATCTCTTTTGATTTTCTAACTAATTTAATTTATTCTTGTAGGTGTAGCATCTATGACTGTGCCAGTGTACATCGCAGAAGTTGCTCCACCACACTTAAGAGGCAGATTAGTCACCATTAACACTTTGTTCATCACCGGAGGGCAGTTTTTTGCAAGCGTTGTCGATGGAATCTTCAGCTACCTCGCGAAGGATGGATGGAGGTTTGTGAGTCTTCCTTGTTAAAAGCAAAATTGGCGTGGTCATGATTTGGTTGACATGTATCATAATTCTTGTTGGTAAAATAGACTTTACATATAGAGTGGTAAAACTGTGTACTGAAATGGAACTTTAACTCTTGCTAAGTTATATCCATACTGCTTTCACTTAGGCTTAATATTCACAGTATGCTTACTTTTTTTGACTTTACTAAACTTTAAAATGGATGAGCAATAAATATGCATCAACAAGCTTGAATGATTGTCATGTTTATGAAAGTAGCTTGCCTTTTGCATTTAGAATAATTACATGCTGATTTTTCAAAAGGCAAATTTCCAGTAAGTATTATGCTGTATGCACAAAATAGAGGTGTATTTTGAATATTCTGACTCTGAGCAGTAGTAATCCAATCAGAATTGAAGGATATTGTAGCATAACTTAATAGTTAAAAGTTTAGGTTATAGAATAATATGAATCTCTTTTACTCTACTTTCTGGATTTTATGTTCTTCCTGTAGACATTGCTAAGTGTTTCTGGACTGCAGCCTTATACCTACCTTCTTTATGGTGGGGTGTCATTTTAGAGAGATGAGAAGTTTCAGTGGCTCAGTATTTTACTTGCAGTACTGACTTGAAAAAATAATTAACAGAAATGTGTAGGAGGAATAACTTAGAGTATACATTCCAACTTCTGGAAACTTGTGCTTAATTATGAGTGCTTTTCTCTTGAAACACTCTTGGGGAAGGGATGCATGTTGTTGTAGGGCCTTTGATTTCTGTTGCTACAGCCTGGAATCATTGTGCTATTTGAAAATCCTAATTTGAAGGATCCTCCCCCCGCCCCAAAAACTTGCAACATAAATGTTACTGTGTTCTCTGGCTTCTAAGGGAGCTGAACAGGGATTTCTAGGCGCAGTGACTTTTAAGTTAGGAACAGCTATTTGGGACTTGGTACATAGAAGAACTTGGAAGCTGATCTTTTTATAGTATGTAAAGACATATGCATTTAAACAAAAAGTTACTGTTTTCTTCTTAATGAATCTACGGTTTGATTTGTGTATGTCTGAAGATTCAAGAAGTTTGAGGTTTTTACTTCTTGTCCATGTGATTGTTTGCTTTGCCTCTTTTGTAAAAAGATGTCACATTTTGACCTCAAGAAAAAAGTCACTTTGTGCTGATGTAGTTTAAGTTTTAGCTCTGCTTTGTGCTCTCTGAAAATGCATTGGTTACTTTAGCTCAAGTGAAAATAGCATTTTGCATTTTTATGTGAAGGTTTTGATGATCTTCTCATTATAATGCAGCTGCATTCTCTGGCAGACTATATGTCCACTTATGGAGAATGGAGAAGCAGCCTTCACTGAAAGAAAAATTTAGTTTTATAGGATTGCTAATCCCTTTCTGCAGTTAAAGAAATATGCTCAATTTTGAGAAAAGTTAATGGCATGCAATAATGCATTTCTAGGTAAAATACAAACTGAAGTATTTGATCCGTTATGCCAATTATTCAGTAGTTGCTTTATTATTTTAAATTAACTTTTAGCCTACATAATTTGCTAATGTAATGGCTCCCTATGCATGGGACTGGGTGGGAGGAATGGACAAGTAAAGATATGTGTTTAGAAATGGAGCTCTGAATCACTGTTACTGTTAGAGGTGTTGTGCACTTTCTCTTCAGGCAGATTTTTTTGAGTTCTGTTTACCTCAGTGGTTAGGGATTCAGCTTGGGGAAGCTTTTGTGGATGTAAATCTGGGTTTTTTCTTTTGTTTTGGTTTGTTTTCTTTCCCATTAGTGGGCTGCCACATAGGAGGTCAGGTTGTGTTTGTAATGTGAGTTTCAGTAAATACTAGCATATTGGAAGAAAAATGCAAGCTAACAAAGTATCTGACAAGTGTTGATCTTATTGGAGCTCTGTTTTTTGTGTAATTGTTCAGATAAACTAAGATATTCCCTAGCTTGAATTCTTGCAGCTCAAAAGCAGACATCTAGGCTTCTTTGGAAAAGATCAGTCAAAGAGCTAGCATTGTCATATAGGATGTATCAGTTTTCAACCCAAGCAGTGACATAGGATTGACAAGTACAGTTGTATGTAAATGATTATTTAAGTGAAAAATATAATTCCAGTTCGTTACACATGCACAAGTTACCATCTTTTGATATGTTAATTTGTAAATATATTTAGCTAAAGTGGAAGATTAGGTGGAAGGCAATAATCATTGTCAAATGTAGATTTCATCTTTTTGTAAAACACTGATGTTTCGATATGCCACTATACCTTAAATAGGAATGAGGCCCCCACCCACTGAAATGCTGCACAACTGTTCTGAGAATTTCTACGTTGGTGTAACTTAGTCTTCTGTTTGGAACAAAAATTAAACTGCTCTGGTATAATTCAGGCCTTTTATTCTATCTGAACTGAAAAAATTAAAAGTAAAATCTAGAACCTGTGGATTGAGTAAGACTAGGAGGTTGGGTGTTTGATCAGAGCTGTGCGAGATGCTGACTTTTGAAAATCTCCAACTATGGGCATTTTCACTTCTCAAGACAACTTGTTCAGATGTTTACTCACTGTTACTGTGAAGAATTGTTTTCCCTCATCTTTGATTTGAATTTTCCTTGTTGCAATTTGTGACTATTGACTCTTGTCCTTTCACAGTGTACATCTGAGAAGAGGCTTTCTCAGTCTTCTCTAGGTGTTCTTTTTCAGTTGTGAAAGACGCAATTAGATCTCCTCTTGATCATCTCTTTTCTGGGCAGCACAAACCCAGTTCTCTCAGCCTCTTCTTTTATGTCATGCACCCCAGTTACATGACCATCTTAGTGATCCATAGCTATTCCTGGTTTGTAGTGCTCTCATGTTGGTGGTCTCAGTCTTCCAGATTCAGCATAGCGTGTTGAATAGTGAGGAGTAATTGTTTCTTGCAGCCTGCTGGCTCATGCTGGCTAATTTTTGCTAATGCAGTAATGCTATGTTCTATGTACAGGCCAAGTACTGTTCTGCCAGATTGAGTGGAGTGAGGTGAAGTGAAACTGTTGACGATGCATTGGGCAGAAACTGAGGCTATGCTAGTGGTGAGGTATCCAAGGATTCTCAGCTGTGATGCTGGAGCTGTTAATTGGGGATTGGGTACTTGTCTGTCCTCCGATAGTTTACTGCAACCTAAGACTGAGCAGGGAAGAGTACAGATGGTTTGTCACCTGGAAAGAGTGGCCAGCAAACACATGGGGAGAAATCACAGATGTTTACTCCTGAGTCATCACATATAAGAAGGAAAATTATGGAAGTTATTGTAGCTCTTAGTGATTGGAATGGCTAAGTATTGGAGTGCTACAAAAAACAATAAGGAACTTTACTTTTTCTCAGCTCTGCTTGTTCTTGAAAATGCGGGATATTAAATTAAAAATAAAGCAAAGAAAACAAATATTTAACCTGACTCTTATGTCAGGTTAGCTTTATAAACCCTGCTAATGCCATCTTAATGGTATTGCAGCAGTACGTCTGAGAAGGAGAAATGTTACAGCAGACTTATTAAATTCCATGCTGGATTTTTTCAGGTCTGCTAGACATCTGGCTTCAAATGCAAAGTCTTGTACTCTGTATAGGCAAGAACTATATTAGATTTCTGAAAGCTGGCTCGCTGCATGAAATGTCTAAAATTGCCTGCTTTTACTCTAAACTGGTTATATCAAAGTTGCTTGATCTGGAAACTGCAACAACTCTTGAACTTGGAATGGACGTATGCTCTTAACTGAACCTTTTCCTTCTTGCTTGCTCTTGTACTCAACTTTGACCAGAAACATGTTGATTGGAAACTGACTTCAGTGAGCAAACACTTTCTGTACATTTCTTTTTTATCTTGCCTGTGATAAACCAATAGAGTCCCAACTGGTAGCCTTAACAGGCTGGATCGAGCTTTCAGGAGTGTCAATTGATTTTGCCTCCAAAGATGATTGCAGGTACCCAGTTGCTTAGTTCTGCAGGCTCTGCTGCATTTAAGGGACTGAAGGGCTTTGGAGGAGCAGAAATTAGGTAATATGAGCATAAAGGACTAAATCTGTTTTATTTAGATGCATTAAAAGATCCTTTTGCTTGCAATTTGACAGAATACAGCAATTGTGTTTTTAATCTCTGTGGTTTTGTTCTACTCTGCATTTGAAATAGAAAAGGCTTTCTAAATACCACTCCAATGCAGATATTGAATATACAGTTTGGTGAGCTTCAATGGTGTATGTGTAAAGGTGATTCTATATACAGCTACCAAAATGTTTATGGAGAGGGAAGAGCATAGGAAGAAATGAGGACATTAATGAATGAGAACATTAGTGAATGAGTAGAGGTGTTGTTAGATAGGGCTGAAGACTGCTCAGCTAACAATCGTTCCACAAGCTTTGTGTTTTGAATTTATTTTCTTCCATCTGCTTTTCATTTTTTTTAACTAATGGTGAGCTATGCCATTCTTAAAATGTTAGAAAATAAGGGACTTGCTCACAAATTTCTTTCTTGACCAAGATTTACTTGTATGATCTTTGGAAGTTTTTGCTGGTTTTAGGAAGAATGCAAGGGCTTAGCTTGGGGATGGGAAGACTGGCCTGCATGCACATTATCCCAGGATGGCCATCCTCTTTGCATTACCTTTTAGGTGTTCTTTTCTCCATTCTCCAGTTTTCTGCCCTGTGGTATTGCTCATGTTTTTCTTTGTTAAATCTACAAATGCCTCTAAAAATTTCTTTTTCCATTTTCTTTTTCATCTAAAATGCATTTGGACTTGACAAATACATTTGGTTCATTGCCCTGAAACAAGGTTTCTGTTAAGGGTTGTGATCTCTTTCCTAATCTGTTAGCAATCTCATTTCATATCATGCTTTATAAAAACATCCAGGTGAGAGACTGCCGAATCATCTGTGTGAAAGCATGCATCCTGGGGTATGAAGAGTGAAGCTGGAGATTAGCAAATCTCCTTAATCTTCTGACTGATGTCAAGGTGTGGACCTGTTTATGAGTACAGACTACCTTAGTATTCAGTCTGAGGGCTAGATTCTGGAGGTGGTTTGCTGATTATAACCACTAATGTGAAACCCATGATAGCTGCAAAAATGTACTGGTGACACCAGCATGGTTTAAAGTCTTTAATGGAACTGAAAAAAAATCTCAGTGAAGTGCAAATGGCAAAAGGTCAGATTTAAAAAGCAGAACAAAGTTGTACATTGTTCTGCAATTCTTGTTATCCTTCGTAGTATTTTATTGAAAGAATATAAAAATGTGAAGTGTATAGACCAGAACCACCCGTGAAAGTTGGTGGTATGCTTGTCTTCCGCAGTCTTTCCCCCCAGCTTTAGCTGGAGTGAATCACAGTATCTGTGGGTGTTGTCACAGGTGTCAGTGCTGATCCCTGGAAGCATAACTTTCCAGCCAGTGGTAATTGTCCACTGAGTAGAGAACTAGCCTTAATGCTGTATATAGTAATGCCCCTGGGCATCTAAAATGCGGTTTTGATTTAAAACCTAACATTGCAGCTGGCTGAAGATTTAAGAGCAGACTCTGTAAAAGATCTGGTGTAAATTGCCATGCTGGTGAAATGAACATTTTCAGTGTTTCTACTTATAGTCAGAAATTTTCAAAACTAAAACAGGCATCTCCTTACACAGGAGGCTATTCCTTGGTCATGTGTGTCTCTGTATACATATGACTGACCAAATTAAGCATTTTTCATTGGCAGGTTTTGATTAAGGGGGGTGGTTTGTGGTTTTTATTTTTTTAAATATATCTGTAAAACA
The DNA here is from genome assembly GCF_030463565.1 of Pelecanus crispus. Classification (NCBI taxonomy): domain Eukaryota; kingdom Metazoa; phylum Chordata; class Aves; order Pelecaniformes; family Pelecanidae; genus Pelecanus; species Pelecanus crispus. Next base: position 17,158,605 of record NC_134643.1, read on the forward strand.
AGTAGCAGGATTTTGGTCTCATTTTTGCCATCAGCAGTACCCATTTGTTTTCATAGAATCATAGAATCATCTAGGTTGGAAAAGACCTTTAAGATCATCCAGTCCAACCATTAACCTACACTACCAAGCCCACTCTAGACTAATCAAGGGTAGACCAGACTAAACCATATCCCGAAGTGCCACATCTACCCGTTTTTTAAACGCCTCCAGGGATGGTGACTCCACCACCTCTCTGGGCAGCCTGTTCCAATGCCTGACCACCCTTTCCGTAAAGAAATTTTTCCTAATTTCCAGTCTAAACCTCCCCTGGCGCAGCTTAAGCCCATTTCCTCTTGTCTTATCGCTAGCTACTTGGGAGAAGAGACCAACACCCACCTCACTACAACCTCCTTTCAGGGAGTTGTAGAGAGCGATAAGGTCTCCCCTCAGCCTCCTCTTCTCCAGGCTAAACAACCCCAGTTCCCTCAGCCGCTCCTCATAAGACTTGTTCTCCAGACCCTTCACCAGCTTCGTTGCCCGCCTCTGAACACACTCCAGCACCTCAATGTCTTTCTTGTAGTGAGGGGCCCAAAACTGGACACAGTATTCCAGGTGCGGCCTCACCAGCGCCGAGTACAGGGGGACAATCACCTCCCTGCTCCTGCTGGCCACACTATTCCTGATACAAGCCAGGATGCTGTTGGCCTTCTTGGCCACCTGGGCACACTGCTGGCTCATGTTCAGCCGGCTATCTACTAACACCCCCAGGTCCTTTTCGGCCAGGCAGCTTTCCAGCCACTCCTCCCCAAGCCTGTAGTGTTGCATGGGGTTGTTGTGACCGAAGTGCAGGACCCGGCACTTGGCCTTGTTGAACCTCATACAGTTGGCCACGGCCCATCGATCCAGTCTGTCCAGGTCCCTCTGCAGGGCCATCCTACCCTCGAGCAGATCGACACTCCCACCCAATTTGGTGTCGTCTGCAAACTTACTGAGGGTGCACTCGATCCCCTCATCCAGATCATTGATAAAGATATTGAACAAGACTGGCCCTAAAACAGAGCCCTGGGGAACACCGGTCGTGACCGGCCGCCAACTGGACTTAACACCATTTATCACTACTCTCTGGGCTCGGCCACCCAACCAGTTCTTTACCCAGCGAAGAGTATGCCTGTCTAAGCCGTGAGCTGCCAGCTTCCCGAGGAGGATATTATGTGAGACGGTGTCAAAAGCTTTGCTAAAGTCGAGGTAGATGACATCCACAGCCTTTCCATCATCTACCAGGCGGGTCACCAGGTCATAGAAGGAGATCAGGTTGGTCAAGCAGGACCTGCCTTTTGTGAACCCATGCTGGCTGGGCCTGATCCCCTGGTTGACCTGTACTTGCCTGTGGAGTTCGCTCAAGATGAACCTCTCCATAATCATAATTTTCTGTGCCTTTGCTTTCTCTTTCTGTTCATTCTTTTCTTGTATCTTCACTGAAGGGATTATCAGTTTCCAAAGTACTGGAATGTTTCAGGGTTTTTATTTAATCTGACTTAGTGTGCTTGGGACCAGTGGCTGTAGGGTCAGTGGTGGCAGAATAGTCAAAGTGTCCTTGAGATTTCCTGGAATTGAAAGTGAGGGTCCTGTTTTCTAAAATACTTGCAGAATATGATTCTTGCCTGCTTAACTTCTGGTGATAAAGAATACGAGGGCAGGAGGGTTTGAGTTGTAAATTACAGCTTGAGTAGCTGTAGCTGAATCTTCTCATAGCATGTTTTTGTAGGCAAATATTAGATATTTATTTATTTATTTATTTGCTTATTTCCAGGTACATGCTGGGCCTGTCAGCTGTTCCAGCAGTTATACAGTTTCTTGGATTCCTGTTTCTTCCTGAAAGTCCCCGCTGGCTCATTCAGAAAGGCCAGACTCAGAGAGCACGGAGAATTCTGTCTCAAATGCGTGGCAACCAGGCAATCGATGAGGAGTATGACAGTATCAAAAACAACATTGAAGAAGAAGAAAATGAAGTTGGAGCAGGTATGCTGAATGCTTGTTGGCCTCTCTGCCTATCGATGAGGAGATAAAAATCAGAAGAAATGTTGAAGTCGTAGCCTGTGGGAACTTGATGTTTTGCTTTTTCTTGTCTGTTTTGCTATTTGAAATATTTCATATACTGGTAGCTTCTAAAATGAACAGATGTTTCTATGATCCTGCAGTTCTAAATTAGGTTCCAATTTCATAAGTCAGGAAAAAGTAAAGTTGTGTAAGGTTCTAAGTTTATACCACCTACACTTATGTGAGAATTGCACTCAAAAAATTACTCAGTTTAAGAATGCACATCTTGAAGAGCGGAAATAAATAAAGTTTGGTTTCTTTCATCAGTGGAAAAGGCCAGACAGGCACTAGGGAGGTCAGAACGCATTTTGCTTGCCTGAATTATCCAGAGGCCGTATCCTGGCTGACCATATTCTAGACAAGCAGCCTTTGGAAAGATTTACAAAACTAGGCATGTAATATAGAGATTCTTTTTTCAGTAAAGGCAGCTTCTGAAAGTCCTTTGGGTCTGCACCCAAGAGAATAAGGCATCTAAATCAAATCCTTTTTTTACTCTTTTGTATCCTTATGCCATAATTGCTCAAAACTTTACGTATGTACTTACGTGTGTACTTATACAGCAAGATTACCATTCCATTGACTTTCTGTCCACTACATATTTTTCCTTTGCTTTGTGCTGAAAGTGTTAATGTGGGAATCTTAAGTAAGGCCCATCTTAATTCTTGCTTCCTTAAAGCTTCCTTAAATATTGATAGGAAAATACTGTAACTTCTTAGAGCTGATGGAAAGAAAAATGCAAGTTATTGTATGTCTGTGTAAATTGAGATTCAACATCTTCTAATACCTAATCTCATTGCCTCATCAGGTTTGGCTTAGAGCCTTACAATAAATAATTAAGTATCTGGAAAAAGTTATTTGCTACATACTAGTGAAGGGATTTTCAAAATGTTCATCACTGGTGTCAAGTAAGGCTGGATTTTTTTTCTTCTATTATGTTTTTGAGGCTTTGGATACTTTTTTCCAGTTCTTCAGTTTGGGCAGGGGGAAATTAAATTCATTGAAGCTGATTTGATAAAAAGCTGAAGTGGATATTCATAGAACAGCTGGGGTTTAAGAGTCCTGTGCCAAGGTTCTTGATCCTAATTAGGGATTGGGATGTTCGATTCCGTGGAGAGCCACTTAACGTCTAGTATTAAAGTTTATATGCTTTGTAGAAATAAAAGGAGCAGGCATTTGACCCATCCAGTCGTTTATTTTTAGTCACTGGGGCTATAGGGTATGATCTTGTTTCTCTCTCTTAAATCTTTCCTCATGCTGCTGTTTCACTATTTGTAAACTAAATGTGGTGTTGTAAGACTGCAGTAGGACTGACTCCAGCTCAGTTGTTAAATCAGTCCTCTATGCATTTGTAACTTGGAGTGGCACACTAATTATGAGGTTGTTGGTTTTCTGGGATGTGTAGGTCTCTTGATTATTTCATTTTGCTATGTGTATTTTGGGGTTTTGTTTGTTTGTTTGTTTGATATATTCCTGTAGTAGTACTTGTATTAATTTCTCCTGTGGCAGACAATGTTTTAAACCACTAGTTAATAGCAATGACAAATGATGGCAGTAATTCCTATCAGATATTGTGGACATTGTTCCAGTTTTACAAAAGGCTTTAATGACCCTAAACTGATAGTGCGTGTATGTGGCATTCAAGGAAAGATAACTTTGCAGATGGAAAATCACCCAGCTTACTTTTAAGTAATAGTGTCTTTTCCTTTCTTGAAAAAGAACAGATGTTCTTTTTCATTAATTCATATACAGGCATCTTTGCCAGTTTCTTAGGGCATCATTTTCTAAGTGAAAATAAGCCTGTGTTTGACTCCTTCTCTGCAAGGGAGTAACAAAATGTAACCGTAACATATTCTCCAGTCCCACACTAAAAACTGCAATGCCTTTTGTAACTGTTTCACCACCTATTCTTGTCACAGAAATAATGAATCACAGGGGAACTTTATCTGTGTTAAGCTACTTTCTTAAAGGTTTGGTTTTAATGTCTGTCATAAACCCAGAGGAGTTCATTGCATTTTCCACATGGTCATCAAGCAGCTTCTGTCTTGAAAATAAAAAAAGTGCCTTAAGCAACAAACTTCTGTTTCAGAAGTCTTTTGTACCAATGTGGGATACCTGTTAAGCGATTGATTCACATATCTTTATCCTTTCCAATACAGTCAGCCAAATCACTGCTGCTGATACTGCTTAGCAGCTTATATTTTGGCATTTTCAGATTGGTATCGGGAAAAGGATGTATCTTTTTGACAAACACTTTCCCCATGACTGGTTATGCAAATGACATTTTTTTTCTGGCAGTCATGAATACTACTTTCACATGCTCTATTCTGTGCTTCCACTGTGACTTGGTGTTGTAACCTTGCATTTTGAGAAGGACAGGGGAGGGCATTGCATTGCATTCTGCAGTAACATTACAAGACAAGTTGAATCTTGGTCAAGTCCAGCTAATCATCATCTTTTAATGTCATCCCCCTCTCAGATGGTGGGGCTGTAGTGCAAAAGGGAGCTGGTGGTAGGAGAATCAAGGGTAGAAGGACTAATGTTAGAGAGAAGAGAGCTCCCCAAGAGTTGTGGAGGCAGTAGTTTATAGGTGTGAAGTGGCCTTCCCCTTCAAAAACGCTGTGGATCTTGCAGATTCCCCAGTGCTTGACTCAGGCTCTGAAGCCTTAGAGGAGAAAAAAGGGGGGAGAATGGTCAGAAGGAGTTTGCAACCGAGGGAAAGATCAAAGACACTGCTAGGAGAGAGTTCTGGAGTGACTCTTCCTAGCAAAACGTCTGACTCGCGTTGCTGCTGAATTGTAGTTTTTAGTACAGTTAAGGCAGAGGCTCTGCAGTTAAAAACAGGCAATCAGATCATAGCAATTCAGGTAAGCACTGGCACAGTGGCTTAATGCACAGGTATAGATGAAGTAACTTGTGTTCCGAAGTGAGTTAGAGAGTGGGATTTGTAATACTAATTCTAGAGCAAGCACTTTGGAGTGAATTTGACAGTGGCAGTTTTGTGCACAACAATAAAGATATCTAGCACACCTTTTGTACGAGTCTTACAGGCTGCCAGTGTAGTGGTCATTTCAGATTGGAAAGAAATCATTATAGCATCCAACAGAGACATTTTAAATAGATCATTATTTCCTGTATGTTTGACAATGCTCCAATGTTCAGAGCAAATCATAGAAGAGTATCAGTTTCTACTGTCTTTCTGCATGAAGGCATCTGCAAACTGCATGGCTTTTCTTCATGCCCCTCTTGTAGCAATACTGAGCTGTGATGTGCCAGGAATTGTGTGGTATTTCATGTGAAATCAGTAGTGATGAATATATAACTAACTTAACATCTTGACAAAATTGACATCATTTGCATTAAGGCTAGACACTTATTTTTGTGTAGATGAAGAATATGTAACCATGGATCATAATTACCCTAGAAGAGCAGTGTAATCTCCCCCAGCCCTATTTATCCCACATTTCTCTAACCTGTGAATTAGGGTTGAGACTCTTGACCTTATCTGCTATGCCTGTAGACCTTTACATTTTATTATCTGTTCTTATGCATGTATATGTGTCAACTTCTAATCATGAAGATGTCTTTTTTGCACACGTTATGCTTATTAATTCTGGCCATGTAAAACTGCTGGGGCTCAGTGGTGCATGGAACTATGCTGCTTCTGTGAAATTCACTGAGTGATTTAGAAGGTTGATCATTACACTGTAATATTGTTTGACCTACCATTCTGTGTCTGTACCAGAATGTTACGTAATGGGCACTGCTTCTAGATCAGCCATTTTCTTGCGTTTTCATTATTTTAATACAGTTTTTGTAATAGCCTAGCTTCTTTTTGTGAGACCAAGAAAAACATATCCATACCACTCTTTCACTCCTGTAGGCTTAACTCACTTTACTACTTTGCTGAATTTCCTATGGGATCAGTGAATCAGTCTCCTTTTTTAGGTTTTGTATTTCCCTGTTGGAGATAAATGTTGTCTGATATAAAGGTAAAATCACCTCCTTACCATTAGGTTTCAGCTCATAACTTTACCCAATAAACTGTCAGTTAAAATAGAATATTATCAGGCAGGAGATCTGGACCCTCAGTCTTTCCTGGTTCCAGTATATTTTTATTTCTTGCAACTTTTCTTCTTAAGTAGTATTTTAACTTCTTAGTGTTCCTGGCTATGGCTTTGGCTGGAACTATTTGACATGCATCTTTCTAGGGAGATACCAGAAGCTTGCAATGTTTTAATTCTTAATCATAATTCTCCCATTACTTCTGGGAGTCCTTTTTATCCTAGGCCATTGCCCGACATGCCTGGTGTTGAAAAAGACATAGACAAGCTTATTATTATTGGACATCAGCTGGAATCTTATTTAATGAAACTTGGTAATACTGTGATACTCTGGTAGGGCTGTGCAGAACTCCGAATCATTCCACTTCCAGGCACTCAAATCCTTATTTGAAACGAATTCCTCTTTTATGATATTAAATGGCTGTTACCTGTAACCATGAAATTAAATGGACATCTTTGGGGCAAAAGGAAACAAAGGAGTTGGGCTAAGGATTCATTGAAGACGACCCCAAATCCAATCGGGTTGGTAATCATGTCAGCCTGAAATTCTTGCTTGTGGCAATACCAAATGCCAGGGTCAGTTCCAGGTGGGTTTTGCCTTTGCATTTGGTGGGAAGTGTGGCCAATGCAAGAGGTACTTGAAAGGGATGTCTTCGTTTGAGTCTTGCATTTTAACCGTTCGACATGTAGAATTTTTTCTTTGGCTGTTCCTTAAGAACAAACATTCTTCCTGTGTATGTCTCCGTTGGAATTTGTTTTGAGTTGAACCCATAAAAAAAGCACTCCTGGATAATTTAAAATTCATGCAGTGTAGGCAAATAAAACATGGAGACATTTGATCTTGGGAAAGTATACTAACTCAATTCAGTGTACAATCAGATAAAAAGAAAAAGCCTTCTACAAAACTTGGCAAGGAATATTGAAAGTATGAATTACTGTATTAAGCAATTGATAGAGAGATAAGAAGATTTTTGCTTTTCCTTTTATCCTTAAAGTCTTTTAAAAGGCTGACTTATTCTCGCAAACATGACCTTTGAGAAATATAGTGTATAAAGAACAATTATTGGCTTTCTGCCTTGTACAGAAATGACTGCTATATTTTAAAAATAATAGTTTGTTTCTGGTGTCTTAGGGCTCTGCTTGTATGTTCAGTTTGCGTGCCTAACCGTGAGTTTGGGAATGTGTGTATACTTTAGGAATCCTGGTTAGTGTGTTTACCTGGCAGGGTGTTTTGAGTCAGCCTTGCTTCAGTGGCTTATGACCAAAACCAATCCCTTAATCTTTCACCTTGGTTTTCAATGTCCTGACATAAATTCAGCATTTATCTGGAAATGGTGGTTAACTGCCTGTCTGAAGATCAGATTCTTTCGGGTAGACTGCTTCAGATGTATGTGTTGGAACAAACTCTTCTTTGCCTGAAGTCCAGACAGATTTCGTGTATGGTGGTCCTAAAGGGCAGGAAAAAGCAAAACTCTCTAAAACTTCATGTGTATAGGGAAGCACTATGAGGTAGGAGGGTTTGGTTTGGTTTTGTTTCTTTTCCCCACTTCAGGTTCACTATGAAGTTTCTGGAAGTAAAATTAGCTTTCCATTGACAGCACTATTAGCTTTATATTAGTTTACAGCTTCTGAAGCCTACAGAAAACTCAAGCTACGAGTCTGGAACATAAAAGAAAATTAAAAAGACTTCATCTCTTATCAGTTCAAAAATAAATTTGGGCATAATGATTTTGTTTTAAGCCAAATGACATTATTCACAGATTGAAGCTGAATTTGCTGACATTCAGCTAGTATTAATTGCTGCTCTTCATCTGAGGTCGTTTGTCGGACTACATGGCTGGAAACAGTATTGGATTCCACTCCAGTACTAGTGCATCGCTGAACATTCAGCTGCTCCCTATGCTTTGTTCAGGAAAAGGTATCTGTTTGGTAAAAACACATGTTTCAGAGTGGAAAAAAAATGTTGGAAGAATAGGACTAGTGATTAACATCCTTTCATGAGAGAATGTGGCTCTTCTAAAGCAAAAACTGACTGAAGGAGAGGCTGTGAATAAGGACAGCATGTTTTCTTTCAGTCGTGTCCAGGGGAATAGGAATTTGTAACTTGTGCTTAAAAAACAAATAAATCACTCCACCCCCCACCCCTGCAAATTCATCTAGAATAGTTTATTTTCCTTTCTAAATACAAGCAGCCAAAATTAGCCATTTTTGGCTGGTTGTTCAGGTGTTATTCTGTCTGTTTCATGTTGTTATCTTTCAGGGCTAGCTACAGTACTTCGAATTTATAGAAAAGTATCTTTTTCCTTTAACACAAAAAATACTTTTTTTTTTTTTTTTTTTTTTTTTTTTTATTTAAACAAGCTAGTGCAGCTAACTTGGATTAGAACAGTTTCTAGAAGCTATCGGCTTCTGGCCCCAATGTCCATGCCTTCTAGGAGCTCAGTTCAGTTCTGGAAAGTGATAAGGTAGACACATTTCTTGGGTTTTCTAGAAGTAGTGCTTAGCTGTATAACTTGGCCTGTTATTAAAAGTCTGCTGTATAATAGCATAAACTTTAAACAGCATTTGTAACTGTATACGTTTACAATAGTTCCTTCCCAGTTAGTCCGGGGGAAAACCACAAAAATAGTGTGGCATGTGGTGAGATTTTAGGAAAGCTGGACTAAAGATTCCTGGCAGAAGTTAACTTTAAGGACTTGGGGGGAATATTCTTGGTCAACAAAAAGAATAATGGATGTGCATAATGAGTAATAGTAAAGGACTGAGGCAAGCAGAAAAGACTAGAAATAGGAGAAAGGGAGGGGGAAAAAAAAAAGACCAAAAAAAGAGAAGACCTGAAGGAGGCGGTTCTTGCATTGTTGGGAGGCAAACCTATTCTGAACAGTAACGATAGGGCAGAGTAAATCTGCTTAAAAGAAAGCTACAGCATTTAGCTGGTGGCTTGCAGCCTCTGGCAGTGGGCCAGCCTGGCCAGCGATGGCGGTGCGATAGCCTCTTCCAAACTGCAGCGTGAGGATTTGTTGCTGCCCGCGTGCTCTCCAGGCTCCTGCCTCTGTGGTCCGAATGGACCAAACCAAGCCTTGGACTCAGTCTTCTGGAGAGCAGGTTCAGTTTGAGGTGGGATGCCTGGAGCATGGTCACCCCAGTTGCATTAGAAACGTGTCGTGGTTTAGCCCCAGCCAGCACCCAAGCACCACGCAGCCGCTCGCTCACTCCCCCTACCCCGATGGGATGGGGGAGAGAATCGGAGGAGTAAGAGTGAGGAACTCTCCTGGGGTGAGATAAGAACAGTTTAATAATTGAAATAAAATTAAAATAGTAATGATAACAATATAATAATAATAGTAATAATAATATACAAAGTAAGTGATGCACAATGCAATTGCTCACCACGCACTGACCGATACCCAGACAGTTCCCGAGCAGCGATCGCTGCTCCCCAGCCAACCCCCCCCAGTTTCTATACTGAGCATGATGCCATATGGTATGGAATAGCCCTTTGGGCAGTTTGGATCAACTATTCTGGCTGTGCCCCCTCCCAGTTTCTTGTGCACCTGGCAGAGCATGGGAAGCTGACAAGTCCTTGACTAGCATAAGCAGTACTCAGCAACAACTAAAAACATCAGCGTGTTATCAGCATTCTTCTCCTACTAAATCCAAAACACAGCACTGTGCCTGCTACTAGGAAGAAAATTAACTCTATCCCAGCCGAAACCAGGACAAAACGGGAAATATAATTTTGAATTTCCTGCGTACTCTTGTGCAAGAGAGGGGCGCACGCTGCCTTCACAGCAGAATTTGCTCTTTGGGCGTTTTTTTCTAACATGGTTACACTGGTTTACTTGTTTCTCATCTGAAATGATGGATCTACTTTTTTGATTTATGTATACTGTTCTTAAGAAGTAATAAAATTATGGTGCCTCTAGAGCTGCTAATGGTATTCAAGAGCTCAGTTAATTAAAAAAAAAAAAAAAAGAAAAGGAGGAAAAAACAAGGCCTGGTTCTTCATCATTTCCCTCTTGGATCCAGCATCTGCACTGAATACACAATTCTAAGCTGAACGCTCCCACTTGTGCTGCCTGTTTACATGCAGCAGGGATTCAGACAAAATATACAGTGTAGTGTGAAAATGTTAATGGGCACAGGGGGAAAATTTTTTTTATACTGCTGAGGAATAATTATAACACTTCACTAATCTTAGTAATATGATTCATTATGTAGCTCTTAAAGCAGGTTCTGTGGCAAAAGTTGGAGATAATCTTGCAGCTTCTTTGCTCTCTGACCTTGTGAAGATGAGTGGAAACTCTAAAATGGATTTAAGGTTTTTAATATTTATATGTAGGTGCCACAGACAAGTAGCTGAGCAAACTTTACCTACTGATCCCATTTTAGCCTTTTCAGCATAATCATTAAAATTAAAAAAGTATTTTTTTTGGTTTTGTTTTAAATTAATATTGCTTTGCAGTGTTGTACGAACCGTGTCAGTGCGGAGCTGACTCTTCCTCTGCTGGCTCCTAGGCGACAGGCTTTGAACAAGGGCAGAAAACTTGGTCCACTCATCAGACGTTAATGGCTCTTCAACAGCAGTAGTTTTTCTTTGGCTCTGTGGTCAGGTGAACACAGTGTTTATACAGCCTTTTTAAATTGAAGTACTTTGTTAATAGGAAGAAACCATTAGGGAGGAAAAAGGGTTTTAAACAGTGTTTGCACTTATTTCTTTTACATCAGGCCATATTCTGCTCCTGCTATATAGTCAGGCTTTATTTTTTCTGGAGACCTTCAGCAAGGTATTGTCTGCCTGATTTTTGTCCAATGCTCATCTTTTTCTCTTGCCTTTTAAAGTAACAGCATTGGGGTTTTTTGATCTCTTCTGTTTTCAAGACGCTTTATTCTTCTAGCAAACCTAAAGGGTTTGGTTCAGAATAAGAAGCTATCCTTGCATGCCTCCTGGTAGTTAATCCAAAGTGTTCATGCACTGAACATTTCAGTAAATCTGGTTAACCAATGTGAAGTCTATTACAATTGGCATGCTGCCGTGGGTGGATTGTGTTTTCTGTGACTGAAGATGGATTTGAAAAAAAAAAAAAAAAAAAAAAACCAAAAAACCAGAAAGGCTACTTTAATGTAGTTTGCTGCTGAGCATGTTGTTGTGACTCCCAAACTATCCATTTCAAATGCTCCCTTACACAAATATTCCTGAGCTTTCCTCATGCTAAGAAAGCAAGCTGTTGGGATTTGTTCCTTTTGAAAATAAATGAAAAATAGTGTGGTACTTCCATGTTGACTATTTGACCAGAATATGTATTTACATTTAGTGCTTTTATCCAGGAGATAAGAAAAAGTTTCTTCCTTTACATTAATTCTATTTGACCGTAATTTTTACAAGTGGTGAACCAGTTCAGAATTGTGTTTCATTCATAATTTTTTGGTCAGCAAAAAGTTAGAATTCTGCTTTCCTTTTTGGTTGTTCTTTTAATGGTATCCCCTAAGCCATAGTGAAGCTTAGTAACTGTATAGTAGTGTTCTAGTCTTGCTGTAGAGCCAAATCCCTAGGAAAGACCTTCCTCCTTGTGTTATTTCGCTCCAGAATGGGAAGGGTGAACACCACCTTTTCCTTTTATCACCTGAATGAATGTGTCTGTGAGCTTACGCTTTTCGTGCTGTCTTTCTGTAAGTGAAGTACTTTCTAGGAAGTTTATGATACCATTTTATATTCTAAAATATCACTGGCCTTCTGGAAAATATCCATGTAGATTAGAGGGAGTTTGTATGGTTGAAGCCTCTGTGTGTGTACGTGAGATAACTAAAGCTGCATGAATAATTCACAATGAATAATTTATCTAATTAATTTAGACTTTCTTTCTGCTTGTCAGTTGTCTGTGGGGAAACTGCAGTTTCCTTAGACATATTTGTTTTGGAAGTGCTAAAGTGCTTTGGAATTTTTCTGTGTGAAGCTGTAACAAATGCATTGCAAACTTGAAATTTTTAGCATAAACTCTTTGGAAATTGTGGCTTCCGCAAATACTAAACAGTATTTCAGTCATGTTCTAGAAACACCTGTATAAATAAAAATTAAATTAAAAAAAATTATTATTTACAATTAATATTTACAAATTAAAAGAATTGGTAAGACTGGTCCCTCTCCAACCCTGTTTTCAGGTTTCCCTTTTGCTAAAAAACCCCAAACCATCCCTCCCTCCAAACAAAGAAAAAAACCCCACCAACAACAATTCCTTCACCAAAAGCTGTTTGTCATTTTTTAGCACTGTTCCCCCACCCCCACACCCCCCCCGCCCCCGCCCCCAGGAAATCACTATTCTGTTAAGTCTCTTTTTCCTATGAGGAAAGGATCACTCCACTGTTTTAGTAGTGGTCAATTTGCGTATGGTTTTTTTTGCTGTGAACATTCAGAGGTAAATACTGCATTTATGGATAATGGTGGTTTTGAACTTATTTTTCTGATTCTGCACATACTTGAATATTCTGTCGAATAAGAAATAATGTTTTTAAAACCAGTATAGTTCAGTATCTATGGATATTCAAATATTTACCAAAAGTCATGTGGAAAATGATGTTTCCTAGTCAAAGTGATCTCACAATGCAGCCATGATGATTTATGAATGAAGAAATAATTTTTTTCTCCAATATTGTGAGTTACATTTAGAATTATTCTGTAACTAAAATTGAAAAATTTCTCCTTTTCCCTGCCATACTCAGTGAGCATCCAATTCCCCCCTTATAGAGTTAACTTCAGGCCAATATTTAGTGTCGGCAAACCTAGTACGTTGTTATTTTTCCCCCTCTTTGGTTGCAAGGAGCTTGTAGAATTGCTAAGAAACTGCCGAGAGTTCGAGTTGCTGTATTGCTTGTAACTGCTTAAATATGTTTAATTGAACATGCTGCATGTTTATTCTGTCCTTTCATAGTGAAATGACAGTTTTTATCATCGGTTACAAAACAAATATCTGTGCTTGCAGCACACGATAGCCTTGTTCTGCCAGGTGGTCTGCAGCGGTGGGCAGGGGCCGGTGGGAACCTGGTGACATTCGTGGGCTGTCTGTATGCCCAAACCCGTGTGAACTGGGGCTGTGACGACTTCCAGGCACTTCGTTGCCTTGTAGAACATTACTTTAGGGCAGAAAGAATGTAGATGTTTCTTTTGGCACTAAAACTACATGAATATATTTGGGTTTTTTATCAGCACTGAACATCTTTACTTTTTCTGTGCATTCTCCTTGGCGTCAGTGGCTATAAAGAGAACAAAAATACCATTTTCTTCGGTGTGTTTTGACCTGTTTGCCATCACTTACTGAACATGGAAAGGTTTAATTACAAATATTTAATAAAATTATTTGAAAGCATAAATAATTTTAAAGTAATTCTGTCCTTTTGTGATTATATAGAGCACGTTGCACTAGTTTCTTTTAATTTAAATGTAAGTGCTATATAGGTACCTTACATAACACAAAACCCATGGTGTAGCTGAGGTGGATGTAGCTCACTTAAAGAGAGTCCACATATGGATATATAAAAGAATAAATTATAATATCTCCTATATTGTATAATATAGAAAGTAGATGATTCGCTATGAGCCAGGAGTCTTCCTTTTTAGTTAAAGAAAACATACGTTTCTATGGTAATAAAAGCAAATTTAAACTGTAGGTGGTTCTGACTGTTGCTAGTCTAAAATAAAGGTGGCAGTTGCAGAACAGTTCATTTCATAGCCAAAGGAAAACAAGATTTTTATTAAAGAAAAATGCATCTGTATTACCCTATACTTAATTTTTAAAATTTTTGAATTGTAAGCTCTTTCTGATATTTATTTTTCCCTCCTTTAATTTCTCCTTCTTGCTTTTCACTGTGTGTAGCAAAATTATGAGTCTGCATATAAATGCTGTACAAGTCTTTTGTTATTACCAAGTAGATTTAAACTTTAATGGTGATTTACCTTTGCATCTTTCATATTTTGTTGGGACTTTAAAAATTTAAAGTTTTGTTAAATGATGATTATTTTTAGTTGTACTCAGAGACAAGAGGCATAAGAGTCTTACAACGGAAGATAATTAAAGCAGTATTTACCAAAGAACACCAGATTGGTGAGGGGGGTAGGGTATAACAGGTTGCAAATGAATAGTGTTGAATATAGTGAGAAGTGTTTATCCTACTCTAATTATGGTGCAATATAACAATGGAAGAGGTCTGAGACACCATTTCATCTCTAGATTGGATTGTTTAGAGCTTCACATCCCTTTGGAGCACGTTCCCAGAAGAATGATCCATTATAGAATACCCAGATCCCACCTATTCATGTGTGAGTAGCCTCAAATTAATCATCCTGCCCCCATCTGTCATACTTGGTATTCTTCAAGCTGTTTACTTTTTTGGTCTCCAAATCTTCCCAAAATCAGTAGGATAGATTATAGGGGCCTGAGGATTCAATATCTGTGGGTTTTTTGTTTGCTGGTTTTTCTGGGTTTTTTTGTGTGGTGGTGTTTTTGGTTTTTTTTTTTTTTTTTTTTTTTTTTTTAAGAAGGGAGTATGGGCAGCCTGTTTCATATATGAGATTTTGTTTCACAGCCAAAATTTGCTGTTATTTAAGCATAGTGTGTGCATACATAAAAACCAAATGTATCTTTTTGGTCATGTGTACACTTTGATGTGTTGTGCCATACCCTGACAGAGACAGAGCTTGCCAGGTACCTGCAATGTTTATGTTCATTTGGCAGGATGGGAACATGTACCAATCCAAGGTTGAAACTGTATCTTTCAGTTGATCTTAATCTCAACTTTCATGAGATCTTCTTTTGCAACAACAGTCAAGATTTTCTTAAAGTTATAGCCTGAGAATATTTAATGTGAAAAATCAACCTAAATTTGCAGAGAATCTGGTATTATCTATGAGATGCACACTCATTTCCCTCATTGCAGTGGATGTTCTCTTGGTTGTCCTTGGTAATTCAGATAATCGGTGTTAACTACTCGGTGTCACAGACAGTGGATAAAGTATCATGAAAAGACATAGGGTCTGTGCCAGCTGACTGCTGCTTGTGGTGCTGGGATGGTGGGTCTGAGTGCTCCAGTTCCCATCCGATGGGAAGAGTCGAGACCTAAAGAAAGGGCTTTGGATATCTGAGCTGCCAGGAGCCAATGAAGCTATTGGTGTTGAGTGCTTTATTAGGGAAAAACTGCCCGGTTTTGTATGATATAGATCCGTGTATAAATGTACCGAATTACAGTTAATGAATAATATTGTAAGCCTAGAAGTAATGTATGCACTCCAGGGCTGCATAATGGTAATGTTTTGCTTTTAAATATTACTTGACATGCTGTATTAGATGTAAATCCTTGAAATAAACAGAAGGACACATTTTTAAATGTTGCTTAATTTATTCTGTATTTAAATCAACAGTAGCGTAACCCAGCAGCATTACAAAGGAGGTAGAATTTATTTTTTTGTTATTTAGTTATTTTGAGGCAAATGACTTGTATTTTACAAATTTGAGAAGTCATCGCTCAGTTTAGTGTTCTGTTCTCATCCAAGAAACATTCCCTACCATCTGCAGCCAGTCGTCTGTTGTGCTGTGTGAGCCTGGCTCCAAATACAAAATATCAGCTGGTCTGTATAGTGCTGTCTTTGACAACACCCCCCAAATGTGACTGGTGGAGGTCAAGATATTCTCTGTTCAGGTGCAGGCAGATCCATTAGAAATGTGAATTCTGGAAAACATTCACGGGTCTTTCATGAATGCAGCTGCATTTTACCAGACTGTGCAATTTATGATGGGTATGTTAGGAGATTCTACATCACAAAAATACTTTAAAATAAGGGCTTCTAATATGCTTTGAGTTTATAATTTTTTTCTTCTTATCAGCTGAAACTGGTTTTCAAAATCAACCGAGAGTATTTTGAAATGTAGTTTTAATAAGCTTGCACTCTTCTGCCCTGCTGATAAACTTCTGTTTCTTTCTTCTCTAACTCCAGTAGAGAGAAATTAATCTGCAAAACCTGTTACATGCCTTTTCGTACCTTGTATTTTGGAACCTCATTAATCTGAAGAGCTATCTTCAATTTTAGCTCAGGAGTTTCAAAGCAGTTTTCTTTTACCATGACTTGGCTAATTTCAAACAATCCTCTTTTCCTCCTGTGGTTGTTCTTAAATGTATTAATTTTATTTGGTGATAACATTTCCCCTCTACACTCTTAATGTGTTTGCAAATTTGAATTGTTTTATGCTGACATCACTATTAGACCTAATTTTTGCTTACATTTTGTTATAATAATATTGAGACATTAGTGTTATATTAGACAAAGTTTGTTAGTTCTAATTGTAAGACATAACCATTGAAAACTACTGATCAATTTTGTGTAAATCCTATACAATATCATACTCAAGTGTAGTATTTTGTTGCTATGGTGATGAGCACAGTAGTTTTTTTCAGGACTTTTTGCAACAGCTTATAATAGTTGAAATTGCTACAAAGAGTAAAAGTATCATCTATAGTTTGAGTTCCATTGAGAATATAAACCCTGAATAACATATAAACTGTTTTTATAATATAAGTTACCTTTAGGGCCTGAGTTGTAGTAATGAATTATATCCAGTCTTTACCTGTAGAATAAACTTGGATTTAACATTTAAATTAGTTCAAGAAGGTTTTAAATGTACTTGCTCAATTGGAAAAATTTCTGCAAGTGATCTATGTGAAGGTTTGATTATATGAAGTACAAACTCTTATTTGTCTTTAGAGAGAGTCTGTGTGGGTTGGTTGGTGTGGTTTTTTTTTTTTTTTTTCAGTGATTCATTTTTCTGTGTAGATACAGCAGAGAACATCGAGTGTAGCCTGTAACGGCTGTATATATTTTTCCTGTTTGTTATATTTCTTAGTAAAAACGTGCAAGTACATCTATTACTACAGTAACTGAACCACTCCTGTGATAATACATCAGCAAACTTCTTATGTGCTTGCTAAAGTAACTTGTAATTGTAGGCTAGTGGTGATCCTGCAAACAAGAAAATTTTGCCTTTTCTTCTCTCTTAAAAAAAAAAAAAAAATTATTGTTGAACTGTAAAAATTGCACTGTATTCATGAACTGTTGGGAAGCACAGCATGGAGCCAATCTCCTTAAAAGCTCAAGCAAACCACTTTATCCTATTTTCCTCTGAAGTATTTTGGAGAGGGGGTGTAAAAAAAATGGGCTGGAAGTAAAGGTTTCAGTTCCTCTTAAAACTCTTCCACTCCAAAGATTCTAGGTACTGGATAGTCTATAGGTAGTGGTCCTTATACAGCTTCACTGATTTGAGGTCAAGGTCAACCAGCTATTTTACAGAAAGAATAGTTGAGGCAGTATGATTTAATTTCTGGTAGAACTGAGAATAGACCCAAGGTATTAAGTGCTTCGACTACAACACCTTTCTGAGACACCATATAGTTCACATACTGGACGCGTCACCTATGAAATGTGCTTTACAGCATTTACTATTCACTGTTACATGGCATCTTCTAGTAGTAATAAATCTGCTGCTGGATGACTATCCTTGTCTCATTAACTAAAGATAATGTAGACTCAAGGGACTGCAGGCAGATAGTTGCACGATTTTTTAATTAACAAAATGTATGTGTTGGTAAACCAAAAGAGCATTCAGCAGTAATATTAGAAGGACATGCAGAAGTGAAGAGAAGCATTCACACATTTACGGAAATGAAAGAATTAAATTGCCTGTAATTCTGCTTACGTGTTTGTTTATGTAGTCCTATTAGCCCAGTCTTGATTGAGCAGTAGCCAACACCAAATGTCTAGGAAAGAGTAGAAGAGGAGCCTGAGCATGTATGATATTTTACCCAAGTACTCTTCGAGTTTGTGATGATTTTGGATTTATCATCCACGAAATTGTCTGGTCTCCCCATGCACACTTTTGGTACGTTACGCATACTTAAGCTTTAACCATAGATTAACTACAGTGTGGAACATAAGTGATTGTTTTGGTTCTGTGGCTTTTTTTTCTTAAATCTGGGGGTTTTTTCAGCTTTTCAGGAGATGTTCGTATGCATTTAGATTTTTTTTTTTTAATAAGGTAACAACTAAATGTTCCAAAAGTATACAGCAACTAATTCAGTTTTTTGAACTGATTTTTTTGTAGGATTTGCCTCCTGTTAACAGAGTTCTTTAGCCTTTTTCAGGAAAGGTATATGTTGTTTTGCTATCTGATTGGGAAATGCCCCTTTATAAAACGTATGCACCTCTTGATTTCTGAGTGACTTCATTTTCAAAATCCTTAATGCAGTGAAGTCCTAGTGATCCCATTTCACAGAGAGAGAACAGGCAAGGGCTTTGCACCAAAGGAAGTTTCCAAGGGTTGCATGAGGCTTGTGATGGGATTCAGCTCCCACAACTACCCCTGGCAATACTAGATCATCCTCAAAGTTTTATGCTAAAGTACATGAGCATGTATATGCATCTTGAGGGGAGGGCAGAGGGTGCGTGCCGGCGGTGGGTGGAAGCTCTTTAGAAGCTCCAAGTGTGGATGTTGACAAAGCCAGCTTAGTACTGACACTTCTGTCAAATGTGCCCAAGTGGGTGCTGCTAAACCAGGCAAGTGTTCAGGCTGTTACTCCATGGCTTAAGCAACTTGGTCCTTGAATAGAGTCACACTTCATTTGGGGTAGTATTCTCTTGTATATCCTTGTTTGGTGGTTGGTCTGAGTAATTTCTATGCAGGTAAAACAACAACAAATTACCACTGACTTGCGGTGGGATTCTAGATGCTTGTGTGATGGGTTTCTCTGTGGCTTGTAGGTCTCACACAAGTCTGAAACACTCAGTGTGGGACGGGGGCTGTCACAGACATCTGCCTCAGCTGGCATTCCTGTTGTATTTGGAGCCTGGTGCTTGACTCGTGCTCTCTCACAAGCTTAGGGTGCTATAATGCTTTTCTCAATGTGTTAGGAACCCAACACCCTCAATGGAGTCTGTTCCTGTGCTCTCCTTATGTGAGCTGAGCTGCCATGCACAGACACAGTAACACTCTTACAGTCTCTTTAAAAATTAATACTAAGCAACACAAAGAAAAAACTTAAGAAATGATCACCAAAAATTGTGTTAGATAGCTAGGTCAATGCATCTTCAAAGACAGATGCAGACAGACAATCCACATGCGTTACATCTTGACTGGTTCCAAGGTGAAACATACATTTGTATGAAAAGCTTTCTAGTCAAAACAGGAGTCACAAGTTAATCCTTGATGCAGGTTTGAAGTACAGACCTCCTGAATGATGAGCTCTGGGGAATGCTTGTTGTCCTATAGCTTTTCGTTGCTTTGTATTTTCTTCATTTCTTTAACCTGTTTTTATTACTTCTTGAGGTCTACCATTGTCTTTTGATTTCTTTAATTCTTGTGATACTTTATAGGGATAGGTACTTCTTGTTTCTTCTACTACTTCAATAACAATAGCTAATGAATTGGTATCTACAAGGAATGCTTAGGAAAAATTGAACTGAGACTTGCCGCTCGCAACTGCGGGTTTTGCTGTACTTTAGGGAAATCAGAACTTGAAATTTTGCCCATGCTTACTTTTGGTCTGTATCTGTCATTTCAGCCTGCCTTAAATAAATTTGCTTTTCTTTATAGCTTATTTACTAAGGATGTCACATCCAGAAGGATACAGAGTCTTGTGCATTAGTCCTTGGAATGAATGTCTTAAACTTTGCCTACAGGTTAGCAGGAAGAAGTGATCGCGTAGGGGGTTAGGATGGATGTTTGATACGTTCTGTGATAGCGCTGTGCCATCAGGTAACATTTTCAGTAAACCAATTTCCATTTAGTGTAGTGCATCATTTGTGAGTGATGGAGTGGTACATCTTAGCAATATCCTACCCCGAGTTCATATACTTTCTAAAAGATCAGTCTGGGCACTTTGCACATGCTATGACAATATTGCCATACTGGAATGAAAAGCAAACTTGGGCTTGTAAAAGCCACAGCTGAAGTTTCCCCAGTAATTCTGAGGATCTACAATATCAGCATGAACAACCAGACTCTGAAAAAGAGCAGGAAGAAAGGAAGTGCTTTCTCACTTGTTAAAAGTGTAGTGTTTTAATGACACTGTTGTCTCCCCCCACTCCTCCTGGATAAGTGATTAATGAACCTTTCTGTTGAAACCATTTGGACTATCCATGTCCAGAAAGATTTGTTACTTCTGGGCAAGCAAGACCATCAGAGGCACTTCTTTGGTATACCTGGAAGAGATGGCTCAAATGTTCATTCTGAGTACATATCTGTATACATTGCCAGTTAAATTTACTTTTCCTCAATTCTTGAAACTGAGTATGTCTACTGCATGTAAGAAAAATTCTTTTAAAATACAGTCTGTGGGGTTTTTTTTTCTTCTCTTTTGTATATAAAACATGAAGTGCCTTGTAAGGAGCAACTGAATTATTTGTATAGTTCTGTCCTGGTTTCGGCTGGGATAGAGTTAATTTTCTTCCTAGCAGCAGGCACAGTGCTGTGTTTTGGATTTAGTAGGAGAAGAATGTTGATAACATGCTGATGTTTTTAGTTGTTGCTGAGTACTGCTCATGCTAGTCAAGGACTTTTTCAGCTTCCCATGCTCTGCCAGGCGCACAAGAAACTGGGAGGGGGCACAGCCAGAATAGTTGACCCAAACTGACCAAAGGGCTATTCCATACCATATGATGTCATGCTCAGTATAGAAACTGGGGGGGGGGTTGGCCGGGGAGCAGCGATCGCTGCTTGGGAACTGTCTGGGTATCGGTCGTCGGGTGGTGAGCAATTGCATTGTGCATCACTTGCTTTGTATATTATTATTACTATTATTATTATATTGTTATTATTATTATTTTACTTTATTTTATTTCAGTTATTAATCTGTTCTTATCTCAACCCAGGAGTGTTTCTCACTCTTACTCCTCCGATTCTCTCCCCCATCCCACTGGGGCAGGGGGAGTGAGCGAGCGGCTGCGTGGTACTGAGTTGCTGGCTGGGACTAAACCACGACAAGTTCATTCTGAAAAGTCTTGCATTATTCACTTTACTTTTTTTTCTTTGATGCCAGACTGCTGGTATCATGGTGGTGCTCTTTGAGAAAGCACGAGCAAGCAAAAAATAGACATTTGTTCTTGTCCTGGTTTCAGCTGGGATAGAGTTAATTTTCTTCCTAGTAGCTGGCATAGTGCTGTGTTTGGGATTTAGGATGAGAAGAATGTTGATAACACACTGATGGTTTAGTTGTTGCTAAGTAGTGTTTACACTAAGTCAAGGACTTTTCAGCTTCCCATGCTCTGCCAGGTGCACAAGAAACTGGGAGGGGGCACAGCCAGAATAGTTGATCCAAACTGGCCAAAGGGCTATTCCATACCATGTGGCGTCATGCTCAGCATAGAAACTGGGGCGAGTTGGCTGGGGGGTGGCGATCACTGCTCAGGGATGGGTTGGGCATTGTTTGACGGGTGGTGAGTGGTTGCATCACTTGTTTCCTGGATTTTGTTTCTGTCTCTCTTGTTGTTCTCCTTTTGATTGCAATTATTATTATTTTCTAAAATTTTAATTATTAAACTGTTCTTATCTCAACCCACGAGTTTTCTTTCTTTTGCCCTTCTGATTCTCTCCCTTATCCCGTCGGGGGGGGAGGGTGAGCGAGTGGCTGTGTGGGGCTTGGTTGCTGACTGGGGCTAAACCACAACAGTTCTCCTCTTATCAACCAAAAAGCTGTTGTCATGCTGTAATTCATTTTGGTTTTCTGCTCTTTAGTATCTACATGTCTTTGAAACTTGCTTTCCAGCATATACCAAATGTGAACAGCCAAAGTCACTGTTTCAGTGACAGATTAATATGTTTATTACCTTCTTAAATATTTCTTTCCATCCTTGTAAAATAAGGGAAGATGTTGGAGACACAGATGTTAGATAGATCTGTATCACAGTGCTTGAGATTGGAATAACTTGAATTGTTTTTAGTGTAAAGACTTTTCTTCACTTGCTTAAAAGTTATACAGTGCATTTGTGGAAAAGTTACAATCTGTACAATCTTTCTAGTTGGTCCTTGCAGTGTAATGTCACAGGGAATTAGTGTCACTGATGAACTTTGAGATTAGAAAGCAAATACCTGGCTTTCAGGAGAAACAAAGTGTAAGCAGTGTGTGGTGTTAGGAAGGGTGTTAAGAGACCTGATTTACATGATGAAATGGTATAACAAATGCTGAGCTAGGGGATTGTTCTCCTACAGTAGTACGTATTGGTAGAGCTTCTGTTGTGGTATAACCCAGTAGGCAGCTAAACACCACACAGCCTCTTGCTTACTCCTCCCCTCCCCAGTGGGATGGGGGAGAGAATCAGAAAAAAAAAAAAAGTTAAATTTGTGGGCTAAGATAAAGACAGTTTAACAGGACAGAAAAGGAAGGGGAAATAATAATAATAATTATAATATAAAAAATAAGTGATGTGCAATGCAATTGCTCACCACTCACTGACTGATACCCAGCCAGTCCCTGAGCAGCAGTTCCTGCCCCCTGGCCAACTCCCTCCAGTTTCTATACTGAGCATGAAGTCATATGGTATGGAACAGCCCTTTGGCCAGTTTGGGTCAGCTGTCCTGGCTGTGCCCCCTCCCAGCTTCTTGTGTACCTGGCAGAGCATGGGAAGCTGAAAAGTCCTTGACTAGTGTCAGCACTGCTTAGCAACAGCTAAACATCAGTGTGTTGTCAACATTCTTCTCATCCTAAATGCAAAACACAGCATTGTGCTAGCTACTAGGAAGAAAATTAACTCTATCCCAGCTGAAACCAGGACAGCTTCATGGACTGAAGAGTCACGATGGTTCAGTGTCACCTGGCACAGAAGAAAGGTCATGCTGGCACTCATTTTTTATGCTGGTAGTCTGAAATGGTTACTTAAATGTTGATGTCTCTTTTCTAGACAGAACTATATGTTTTTGCTATTGTTATGTCACATCGGCTGCTTTTGAAAGCTTTTCTCTACCCCAGGCTTGGGAAGAAGTGTCACATAGGTGACATTTGTGATCATTGTCTTTGTCCACTGAGAATAGAAAAGCCTCCCATTTTAAATCAATGTCATTGTAATACCATCTATCAGATGTGAATGGTGAAGTGAAATACTGCTCTTCTCAATCACAGAATTGAGTTGCTGTCCTTTACTGAGGAAGGTCACTTATTTAAAATCTGAATTCCTGTATTGTACCACAGTGGGATGACATTAATTTCTTCCAGACTTATGCTCACAGGTTAGTTTACAGAGTGAATTATCTGGAACAATCAATGTAAAAAAAAAAAAAAAAAGTTCAGCCTCTCTTCTTCTATAAATAGCATCATGTATCACATCTTTGGAGGCTTGCACTTCCTCCATAAAATCCTATTTCTCTGTAGCTGTGGTGGAAACTGGTGGAGGATTTGAGCACATTTGAGTGAGCTGTGTGGCAGGGGGTCACTGGGTGTTTTTGAGGTAAACACTCAGCTTGCAGTGGCATAGGACAACACCCTCACTGCAGGCCATCTGTAGAGAGCAGAGAAGAAAGAGGAATTGCCTGACTCAGCTGCAAAGCTTCCGGGTGCCGGAGCGAGATCTACCCTCCTGTGTCATTTTAGAGTAAGGGCAACATGTGCTGATCTCCTTTGCTGGTATGTGTGTGGGTTCACTCCTCTGGATCTGTTCCTCTCCCACAAGCTGCTGCCTCCCCAGCTTCTTTTGTAGAGGCTGTTGTTGTTTTCTTGGATTTTAGGTGTTTCTTTGCTGATAGAAATGTTGCTGGGTCTCAAGTCTTTGCTGCTTCTCCCATAGTTTGTTGTGGATGGTGAGTTATAGCCTAGCCTCAGTATTTCTCATGGGAAACGTGTGTGCTTTCCTTTAATCATAAGTGATATTGGACCACTTCCATTTTCATATTTTATTTTAAAGATGCAGAATGTAGTGTGTGGTGTTCCTGCAAAATGCTTTGTTCAGTCACCCGGGCTTCACTGTTACCTGGATGACCTTGTCAGCCAGCTGCTGCCCACAATACATAGAGTGGCCCAAGCAGGAACAGCCGCTGGTTGAAAACTGTGTCTGGACTGGAAGTGAAAGAGCCAGCATTCCTCTTCAGAGGAACCTGGAAGTGCCAGCTTTAAATGCTCTGATGTACTTTGAATCAGTGTGGGAGAACTCATTTGTATTTTTGTGGCACAAGCAAACATTTTCTCCTAAGCCCTCTCATCTGACAGCAGCAAATTCAAAACTACCTCTCTGAGAAGTTTGGTGGTGGGTTTTTTTTTTCTTTCAATAAGTTACAACTAGACTTGCAACCACAGATTCCTGCTTTCCTTCATCCCAGTTCAGACCCCCAGTCATGGGTTTTCATTAATACTGCAAAGGATGGTTTGAAATATGGAAAAACTTAAAGCTATGTTGTCTTCAGTCAGCTGCTATCAATTGAGCTCATCATTATCTAAAGCCAATACAACATTCCCTTTTCTGTGGTGTTTCCAAGCAACTGGCACCGACCAGTGAGGGAAGCGTGAGACGTGCAGGAGCTGAGACCTCACCGGCTGCTGCGAAATGGCCATTGATGTCTGCAGGGTGAGGCCGGGAAGGAGGAGGTGAGCTGGGATGCTGCAGGTGACTGTCAGGATGGGACAGCTGCTTTGAGACTTGCATTTAAATGGTCAGAAGGTGTGTGCAGGCTGGTCTACAGAAAAGCTGGCGTCGTCATTGAACAGCAGAAAGTAAAGTAGTTTGGATTTGATGTGAAGGGTTGTATCTGAAACTGTTAAATTTAAAATGCACTTAAATAGTGGCCTTCCTTGAAGCTGGAAGTAGGGAGACATGTTGCAGTAACATTGATAAGTTAATCTCTTCGATGTTTACATTGCCGCTGGCTTAGTAACAATAATGTGTACCTAAACTTGTTCCTAATGGACAAGATTTGGTTTTTATTTGAATTGAAAGCATACTTTTAGTTTCTTTCAGTAGCAACATGGTAAACACTTCTTTAAACTGATTTTAAAAAGCAAAAGCCTATTTGTTCAACCTTTCCATACCTCTTCTGATGGATCTATTCTAAAATTATAAATTCTTTTTCCATTGTTGTATGTTGGTTGTCCCTGAAAATCAAGGATGCAAGAAGAGGGCTGTGGTAGGTTGACCCTGGTTGGACACCAGGTACCCACCAAAGCTGCTCTATCACTCCCCTCCTCAGCTGGACAGGGGAGAGAAAATATAACAAAAGGTTTGTGGGCCCAGATGAGGGCAGGGAGAGATCACTCAGCAATTACCGTCATGGGCAGAACAGACTTGACTTGGGGAAAATTAACTTAATTTATTACCAATCAAATCAGAGTAGGATAATGAGAAAATAAAAACAAGTCTTAAAACACCTTCCCCTCACCCCTCCCTTCTTCCTGGGCTTAACTTTACTCCCAGATTCCCTACTTCTTTCCGGGGACAGGGAATGGGGGTTGCTGTCAGTTCATCACGCGTTGTCTCTGCTGCTCCTTCCTCCTCAGGGGAGGACTCCTCACACTCTTCCCCTGCTCCAGGGTGGGGTCCCTCCCACAGGAGACAGTCCTCCATGAACTTCTCCAACGTGAGTCCTCCCCACAGGCTGCAGTTCTTCATGAACTGCTCCAAGGTGGGTCCCTTCCATGGGGTGCAGTCCTTCAGGAGCAGACTGCTCCAGCGTGGGTCCCCCACGGGGTCACAAGTCCTGCCAGCAAACCTGCTCCAGCCTGGGCTCCTCTCTCCACGGGGCCACAGGTCCTGCCAGGAGCCTGCTCCAGCGTGGGCTTCCCACGGGGTCACAGCCTCCTTCAGGCACATCCCCCTGCTCCGGCGTGGGGTCCTCCCTGGGCTGCAGGTGGAGATCTGCTCCCCCGTGGAGCTCCATGGGTGCAGGGGCACAGCTGCCTCACCAGGGGCTGCACCAGGGGCTGCAGGGGAATCTCTGCTCCGGTGCCTGGAGCACCTCCTGCCCTCCTTCTTCACTGACCTTGGTGTCTGCAGGGCTGTTCCTCTCACATATTCTCACTCCAGCTGCGGTTTGTGCCCCAGAGTTTTGTTTTGTTTTTTTTTCCCCTTCTGAAATATGTTATCCCAGAGGCGCTGCCACCATTGCTGATGGGCTCAGCCTTGGCCAGTGGCGGGTCCCTCTTGGAGCTGGCTGGCATTGGCTCTGTTGGACATGGGGGAAGCTTCCAGCAGCTCCTCACAGAAGCCACACCTGTAGTCCCCCCCCCGCTACCAAAAGCTTGCCATGCAAACCTGATACAAGGGCATAGAACATAACCAGCTCTCAGAACTTGCCTTTATTTTTCCCCGGCTCCTCTCCACCCCCATGTTTTTTTATCATTATTTACTAAGCTTGTCTAGTAAAAAGATGTACAGCCCTAGTGGAGGGCCTTATAATTCTGTTGAGAAAAAAATTTATTCTGCAGAAAAAAAAAATTCTGTTTCTTGTCAAAAGCTATCAACAATAATGGTAAAGGACCTGAGGTGACTCTCAGGTTTGAGGCTGAACTTGCAAAACCTAGTAATGAGGAGGGAAAAAAAAAGACAGGAAAAAGAATAAAACTCAAACCCATAAGGAGCTGCTGCACGATTGAATACATTGTGCTAGAGTTACAAAATTCTGGATTAATTCTGTCCTATATTTCTTCTAAATTAATTTTAAATAATACCTAATAGTTTGTAGGAGCAGCTTATATTGCTTTTTTCCTAGTTTTCCAGTTGCTGTCAGCTACTAAAAGATGCATTGGCTGCATCTGTATTAGCATTTGGCTCTGAACAGCAGCATAGCTCTGCAGTGAGTCTCTTCTCATCTCCTGTCGTCACCCCCACGTACTGTTTGTTCACAGTGAAAGGCGGTGTAGTGCCCGTGGAGTAACTTCCTTCAGGGGCAATTAAACCAGAGGTCTGCTCCAGGGGTGCATTCAGTGTCCTTGGATTCTTTTGGAGATGTGAAGGTTCAAATCAACGGGAGAGTCTCAGGGCAGCTTCTAACAGACTGTTTGTGGCAAAGTTCTGCCTATGGGACCAGGCTAAACCTAGTTTGACATAAAACCTACAAAAAGCATGTCGTGTACATCTAGGGACTTTGGCTTCAACCTGGTGGTGCCTGCCTACTGCACTGTATTACTTGCCAAGATGCACATGGTCATACTGCTTCCTAAACTGCGTGTTGCCGAGGAGAATTAATTTTCTTTCTAAATGAGTGAGCTTCTGTGTTAAAATATGTTGTATAACTTAGTGTACAAACATATTGTTAAGCTGAAGGATAATTTGGTGTGCGGGAGTTATGTGTTTCCTGCCTTTACCCCAATCCAAGTTAGCATTTCTCTAAAGAGGAAAGGATTTCATAGTATTTTCTCTTCTTAAGGAAACTGCTTGTCTTTGTGGTGGAACTGATCTCAGTTACCATGCTATGGCCAAACTTTTCATCCCAAGTCTTGTAGCTTGCACTTAATGTGTTACACTGGGTTTGAATTTACAGTTGAGTAATTTTCAGTAATGCAAATTATTCATTTGCATTTTATTGTGCTAGATGCAGTGATTGTCAGATGAGTATTATGTGTCAGTGTTACTCTGCAAGTTTTACTGTATTTGATCTCAAGCATCCACTATTCCCTTCAGATGAATGTTGGGTACTTGAATGATGATTCTTCTATGCATTTATAGGCTGGCAATTATCTTTGGCAAAACACTTGCAGAAATCAGTTTATGACTGCAGGCATACTTTGCTTTTTCCTCATCTATCAGCGTTTCTATGAAAAATTATCATTGTCTAGTGTATGCTACCCTAATGCTCTCCAGAATGGAAAACTTCCTCGTTTTGTCTGGTGGTCAAAGTCAGCCTGTGAGTATGAACTCATCAAAGGTGGTATCGTTTCTGTGTTGTAAACTTGATTTTCCATTATATTTGGTACTTATATAGTTTTATATCTGCCTTTTCTTCCCATGTGCTGTACTCAG
The DNA here is from genome assembly GCF_030463565.1 of Pelecanus crispus. Taxonomy (NCBI): domain Eukaryota; kingdom Metazoa; phylum Chordata; class Aves; order Pelecaniformes; family Pelecanidae; genus Pelecanus; species Pelecanus crispus. The sequence continues at coordinate 17,186,712 of NC_134643.1, forward strand.
GCAAGTCATTCTTACCTCCACTCTCCACCTTCTTCCATGGTTGCCTCCTGGTGTCTTCATCCTAGCTGTGTAGGTGCAGAATGCATTTAGGTGTATATAGGTGGAGAATGTATATAGATGTGTATAGATGGACAATGGAACTGAATTAGTTTCTCAGATTGGCTTCACAGCCTCCATGGTCAGAAGCAGCAACTTCCCTTGGTGACTAAGTGGCAGCTCAGAGAAAGCCAGCAAATATGTGGTCAGTGAATGGAGATATTTGGAAATCCACCCTGAAACGTAGGTGGCCCAAACACTGCAGCTTTCTTCCAGCTTTGCTCTCCCTCTGTTTTTGTTTACAAGTTTCCCCCGGACTTCCAGCCCAAGATTTTTTCCTTTCAGCCTGCTTAATAGGTTGGTGACAGCTGGCAGAAGGCACAGTTGGGCAATGATGCTCTTACTGAGAAACATGAAAATATTTTCCTGATTTCTATATCTGACACTGAAAATTAACTTTCATTGTTTCCTGACCCAATCCAATGCCAACCAGGCTGTTGTAACTCGTGATGTTATGAAGCAGTTTTGCTGATGCCTTCAGGTTCATCAACTTCTGCAGCCTGACAAATTCTAAATGGAGTAATTGCTCCCTCCCTTTTTTTTTTTGGTAAACAGGAGGTAGGACTGATACTATTTCTGTTCTTTTTAGAGCTTATCCTGGAAATGTATGCTTTTCATAAGAAGTTGTGTTGACTCTGGAAAGTAGTTAAACGTCTGGGAAAAGTAGCTCCTTTTAGTAGTAGAGAGGACGTGCATGTCTAGGTAAAATTCTGCCCCTTCTCTGTGCCACAGTCCATCTTTGTGGCTGATCACGGTTGGGAAATCTGCAGTTTGCCCTGAAGCCAGGAAGGTTACCTGAAATTCCAGCCACATTAGAGCTACTTTTTTTCCCCTCAAATCTAGGAAAACTAGGAGCTCCTGGGGAAACGGAAATGCTATTCAGTAACCACTAGTTGCTAAGCACGAACTTCCGCTGGCATGTTGTGAATCGCTACGTGAAGTTTGTCTTGCATCATGTTTGGCTTTAGGTAGTGCATGTATGCTTCTGAAGCCTTTGTTAAGAATTCATATTGGTTCTAAAAACATCATCTTCCTTTAATACAGTTTAGGCTCTTACTGCCTTTAGGAAAGGAATCTGAGTCCTTTTTTGGAAATAGTATTACAGCTGAGAACGCTTGCTGCGTTGATGCAAGTTGTAAAGTGAAGTTGAAACCTTAAATATTTCAACAAGGTGGTAATGCAGATGGTTTTTCCTCAGGTATTATTTCTTAACTCCAACAGACTTAGCCTGGAACCTGAGCAGACCAAAAATATTTAAATAGCAGGTTCTAACAGCGTCTTACATGTGCAACAATTAGCCTAACATGTAGATTTTCTTGTATATTTTACATATGGAAGTATATTTATTGATTTTGCTGTAGGTGCCCTGGTGTTGCTGTAGTTGCTGGTTCTGTTTCCATCGTTACTCGTTTGTCTCCCTGCAAAAATGAGCATTAGCAAATGAAATTAGGAAGAAACTGAATGTAACATGTTCCTGGGTAGCATCTTTAGGAACAGCTGGGATGATCTGAAAGCAGGTTGCTGGCACAGATGTATAGACCCAGTGACATAGCTTCAGGGAGTTAGTAGCGCCTACAAACCCCAAAGAATCTAAAGAGTTTGTTTTTAGTAGATGGTTATGTTGATTCTATTATAATAGTGATTTTCTGTTGTCGTCTGGAGGGTATATGTGGACTAACTCAAAGGAAAGGATTGTTTTGGTACCAATCCAGTTTTTACTTATTTTTTATTTAGTCTTCATTTGGCAGCTAGGGCACGTTCCCTCATGTTCTTCAGTGCTGCAGGGCAGTTTGAGTTGCACAGAGGTTTTTACCCTTGTTCAGAGCTGAAAACAAAAGTACCTGTGCATGGGGTAGGCTGAGCCCTGATTGAATCTGCCCTGTATTGAAAACAAACCCCTAATTTTTACATACAAGTCTGAAGCTTCCATTCCTTAAAGCAGTATGGAAGTGAATCAAAACCATGTCTGTCCTATGATGGTCTTCAGGTAAAGAAGCAGTTGTGCCCTATAGCAGTACCCAGTGCTTGATGTGGCCTCGGGGGTCTGGAGCAGCACAGCTGTTGCCCACAGGCAGGACCTCTGCACCAAGGCCCGCGGTACCTAGCGGGTGACAGCGGTGGGAAGGGGCGAGGGACAGCCGAGCCTGCTCCCGTGGGAAGTACAGCCCTGAGAACACTGTTGTAGGATGGACTCTGCTGGTTTGGCAATGCTGTCCTTGTACCACAATAACGAGGGGAAAAAAATCAACCCTTGCCAAGCAAAATGAGTTCAAACAACCTGTACTCCCAAACCCCGCTGGATTTTTGGCAGCATCTCTCCAGAGGGGCCTCCTGCCAGCCCACCTGTGTCTGCCTGAAATCGCATCTCCTCATGTCTTGGCAGACAGCGATGTGCTAGTGAAAGTCTGTGCTGTGAACGTTACCTAAAAACTCCCCTTCATTTTTTGGTGTGCAGGGGCTTTCTTAGTGCTTTGTTCCTCCTCTCTGGGAAAAATGGCATGTTATCTTTTAACATGATAATGTATCATGGTCTGTGCAGACAGCTGACGTTGTGGTCTTGAAGCAGATCACCTTTGTGAGTGAAGCAGACGTATGCGCTGTTCCCTTAAAGTGGGACTTTTTGAGCACAAACTCTGACCTGTCTTTGCTCAGGGTATACTTGGAGATCAGTTGATCTTCATATATCTTCTAGGGAGTGTGTAACAGTGTGACTCCTTGATAGTTACATCAAACCGTGTGTAAATTTTTTTAAATACTCCAGTTTTCCTGTGAGCCTCACCTTTGTTCTTACTGGCTTGCAGGCCAAAGCTTGCTGTTATCCTTCTCACTACCACATGGAAACTTGTTTGCTTTTACTCTTAACACTGAAGAAATACCGATGCTCCCTTTTTAGCCTAATAGAATAATCCTCTTGCAACATATTTAGAAGCGGTATTTTAACATTGTTGTTAGTATCTATCACTAAAGAAAGAAAACTGTCCCTTGACATTGAAATGGCTTGGATCATTACAGGTGTCAGAGAAATGTCTGTTCGCCTAAATACTTTGTTTTGAATATGGTCAAACGTGGTGAGGGAATGAAAATGTGCCCCTTCAAAATGGCAGCTCTTGTGGGCTTGGCTCCACTCTTAAATGGTTCCCTTTTCCTTGTGTTATTTGGGCTGCCTCCTCTAATTAAGACCAGCTGTAAGCTGCTACATAAGAAACACAGGTTAAAAATATGATGTCTGCCCAAAACTTAACAATTTCTGTTTAAAATTTTAAAACAGAGTTTGGTAAGGGAGCACTGAGATGCATCATAAATACCAGGTTTTATATATTTACAGCCGGGACAGTGTTTTCTGAACAATGTCTATCATTTGGATATTATCCTTTCTTTTAGATGGTGGGTTAACTTGATGAGGGTATAAAATGAGCATAAAAATCTACTTACTGAAATTCATGAGAAAATCTCTCAGAGTTTCTGTATCTTTTTGAAAAATGGGCCTCAGGCCTCTAAATAATTTAATAAAATCTTTATGATCTTTCTTTCTATCTGCTAGATCTGTGAGGTTGCATGGAAGCAATGAAAAGATCCTTGTAGTGCAACCAAGCATTAATAGGAGTATGATTCTGTTTGTGGTTTTTTTGTTTGGTTTTTTTTTTTTTTTTTTAAGGAAACAAGCATACTTAACTCAGGGAAAAGAGATCAAGCATTATCTTACACTCTACTGGATTTTCAACAGCTTTTAAAAGAATTGCCGTTTATGATGTATTTATAAAGAATCTGCTAATAAACATAGCATTTAGGCAATCTCATTCTGTCTTCATTACGCTGAAAATTATCAGAAGGATTTCCACTTGGTGTAAGGCAAGCAGCTTGCAGATTAGATGTATTCTGTAGTACGTGAGAGATCTTGAACTGTCCATTATGGAGTATTAATTCTATTTTCCCTAAAACCAGCATCATGACATGGGAAGATGTCTTTTGCCTGCTGTTTTGTGCAGCATCATATCTTTTTTAAACTCCGTTTTGTCTTGGAGCCTCTGTTCACTGAGTTAGTCACAGCTGATGATACAGGACATCTGTGTGTCAGGTTTTGAAATGACTTTTAAACAAAGATTTAATGAAAGCAAGACTCACAGTATATTCTCCTATTAATCAACAGGCAAAAAATATTTCAGGTATACAAACAATTGTATGTAGATCCTGCTACTTACTGTCAGTCTCGCTGACACTAGCAAGAATTACTCTTGAGAAACTCTCTGAAGTTTATGCAGAGGCAGTGTCTAGTTCCTGGGAAACAGCAAGACTTTACTGCGCAGTGGAGGTACATTAAAAACAGTCTGTACTTCTTGCTGGAGGAATTTTCTTGCTACCACTGACAGCATTATAAAATAAATCAAAAGAGGTTCTGATTCTCCATAGGCTTTCTTCTTTGTGCAAATAAAGTAAACTGCTTCCATGCTGGTTTTGCATTGATACTAATGATTATATCTGATGCAAAACTGTGAAGAATCATACTTTATAGTGAAGTACTTTATTACGTCTGAAACTCCAGAGTGGCTGGAACATAAAAATTCACATAGGCTGTATGTGAATCCTCCAGAAATTGGAAGATTTTAAAACTGTTATGAACATCAGTTTTTCATAATCTTCAGTTCTCATGGTAAAACACTTCCTAGGATCATAGCCCAAGAGATTATCATCTGTTCTCTGCATTTTTAAATTGTAAATTATTATGAGTTCAGCCGGAGATGATACGTAAGCAGGTAGTTGATTTGGAATCATTGCTCCAGCGAGATATAATCTGCAGTAGCAAAAACTTGGCCATTTGTCCCTGTCTTCTGGACCACAGACGTCCACTACACTGTGGATTTTTCACCCTTGGGTAAAAAAGGCCATGCTGTGTCAGACAAAGTCTATGTCACCGCCATTCTGTCTTGATAGTGGCCAACACATGGTGGATCATAACTATGCTTTTGGTTTTGCATCTGCCATTTTATACAGCCCCTTTTCTGTCTTACCTTGAAACAACTGTGTTCTCTACTCGCCTTTATTGTGCCACTTTTGACTTTATGAAACTTTTGTTGTATTCCCAACTCCTAATCCAGCTCCTTTCCTCCAACTTGAAGGATGGTGTACTTGATTTGTTGCTTTCATCTGTAGCTAAAGCAGAGGCCTATTATACTAACAAGGGCAGAATTACATTAAACAGACTGTTAATATTAGCTTGTTGTGAATCCAGACATAAATACACTAACATGGTATAATTGTGTATGCATTTTAGTACCCAGGGGCCTAGTAAAATTAGTATTACCACTGCTGTATGTTAGAACTGTTCCATTAATTTGATTGTTCTTTTTGTCTTTTTCTCAGTCTTTCCCCATTTCTACCATATTCCTTTCTTGAGATGAGAGGGAGAATGCCAAGGGGCCCAGAACTGTGTACAGCTCTTAACAATCATAGAATCACAGGATGGTTTGGGTTGGAAGGGACCTTTAAAAATCATCTAGTCCAACCCCCCTGCCATGGGCAGGGACATCTTTCACTACATCAGGTTGCTCAAAGCCCCATCCAACCTGACCTTGAACACTTCCAGGGATGGGGCATCCAGAACTTCCGGGAAACCTGTTCCAGTGTCTCACCACCCTCATAGTAAAGAATTTCTTCCTTACATCCAATCTAATCTACTCTCTTTTAGTTTGAAATCATTACCTCTTGTCCTGTCACTGCAGTCACTGGTAAAACGTCTCTCCCCATCTATCTTATAAGCCCCCTTTATATATTGAAAGACTGCAATAATGTCTCCATTATTGCTGTGTCATGTTTCATACCAGTTATGGGAGTTGTCGATTCAGTATTTTAGACTTGCTGATTTCAGTATTGATTTGTGTTCTCTGCAGACATTTTAAATTCAGGGTAAAAACCGTCAGTCTAGTGTGACTGACAGGTTCTCGATTAACGAAGCCTAGGACTGAAATTACAAAAAGGGGTGCAAAAAGGGATCTGCTGTTAGTGGCATGGAGATGGCTGAGTTTTAAAGGATGTGGTGGTGGTTTTGGTTTTTTTTTTTTTTTTTTACTACTGTGAAGCACCAAACTTACTTTTTCATGGGGTTGTAATAACCAGTACAAGCACAAACCTTAGAATGATGTAGGTTTCATGTAAGAATCATGTAGATTACCTCTGAAGGTTGTCTAATCTGATCCCTAATCAAAGCAGGACAAGTCAGAGAAGGTTGCTCAGGAACGTTTTCAGTGAAGTTTTGACCATGACCTGTTGTCCTGGTTTCGGCTAGGATAGAGTTAATTTTCCTTCTAGTAGCTGGTATAGTGCTGTGTTTTGTATTTAGCATGGGAATAATGTGATAACACACTGATGTTTTAGTTGTTGCTGAGCAGTGCTTATACTAAGTCAAGGACTTTCCAGCTTGCCATGCTCTGGAAGTGAGGAGGTGCACGAGAAGCTGGGAGGGAGCATAGCCAGGACAGCTGACCCAAACTGGCCAAAGCGGTTTGGGATATTCCATACCATATGACATCATGCTCAGTATATAAACCGCATCTCTCCTTCTGTGTTTGACCACTTCCATGGTACAAAATAAACAGACCACATCTGGTCCAAATTTTCTGCATTCCAACTTGTCTGTTGCCTTTTGTCCTGCCCCTGCACGCCTCTGAGGAGCCTGGGTCCATCTTCTCTTTGGCCCTCTGCTAGGTAGCTGTAGACAGCAGAGGCCTTTCCCTTTACCTTCTCTTTTAAAGCTGAACAATCCCAGTTATTTCAGCATCTCCTCTGTGCTGCCTGAGCTGTGGATCTCACAAGTGCTGGGTAGAGGGGAAGAACCGCTTCCTTGACCTGCTAGCGTTGCTCTGGCTCCTCCTCCACCAGGATGTGGTTGGCCTTCTCTGCTGAAAAACATGCTGGTTTTGAGTGGTAATGGTTGTCTTAGAGCCCTTTGTGTTTCTGATAGATATAGTTAATACTAAAATGTAGCAAACTAGCTAGTACTTTTAGGTAAGGTATGATCTTAGGCTGCAGTTCAGTGAAATGTTTAAGTGTGTATCTGTCCTTCTGCCTTCAGTGGAACTCAACCTTGTGCTCAAGTTTACATGCTTCGGTTTAAAAAAAAAAAATGTTGAAGCAGTTTCATAAGGCTTATTATTTTTAGCTTCAAACTGGTCTGCTGTGCTGTCTGTCTTCTATACATCCATTGATGGTGCTGTCCTGTTTTTAGGAAGCCAAAGTTAAAGTACTTTGACTTTAACCTACAGTGACTTTTTGATTTTTCTCCTCTCTGGTAGTTTTGGAACCCAAGTGAGCTGTGCTAAAATGATATTGATTTCAAAAGAGGTCTTTAAAATCTGTTTAAATGTGGACCTAGTCTTTCTTTACTTTTAATTTTAATGAAGCTCTTATGCTAATGGCATCTGAATTTTAAAGAGTGAGTAGTTTTTCAGGCCCCCTAGATAAATTGGTTTTTTAAAACATTTTTTTAAGGAGATGGTCTAAACTAAATGTGCTATTAATAAAGTAAAAAAAAAAAAAAAAAAAAAAAGAGTGAACTTGTAAAAGATTGTATCTAAAAGTTCCCATAGAGACTTTAATTGACCTCCAGGCTCATTTCTCAGTTCTACTAAATTTCCCTTTTTTCCCTTCCCTCCTGGGAATGTGTCCCTGTGTCTCATTCTTTTGGAGGGCAAGGAGTAGAAATCTGTTTTCACTGTTAAACCATTGGTTTAGGGCAGGAACAGGGATATTTCATTTGGAAACAAGGGATGGGGGGGTGGGCGAAATATTACTAAAGTAAGATTTTTTGGCAGAGAAGAATTGCAAAAAATTTAAGGCTTGAAATGTGTTGCCCAGGAAATAAAATACAATTATCTGTATGGGTGTTAATACAGTAACAGCTGGGAAGATCAGCTTGAGAGTAGGTTACTGACTGGGTTGGAGGGAACTCTGAGTCACCAGCTTTTTTGGTACTATTTTAATTGAAAAACAACAGCAACACCACCACCAACACAAAAAAAAAGCGCACTCTTGAAACTCCCCTGACTGCAATTTTCTTTTACGTGTCTTTCCTCAGCTTACAATGAAAGAAAAAAAGCTTTCTAATTTCAGATTGCTAAATGCTCTGCACTGCACTTCATTACTTGATGAAGGAGTGGAGTGGGAAGCTCTTCAGGCTGTTACAACACTTGACTTATTTTGGTTGTGCCTGTGTAATGCTAGCTCCATCATCTTATCTTTCCTCATCTGCTTTCTCCACCTTTAAATGAGGGTTGCATTACTGTTTCCTATGTAAAGCGGTTCTAGAGCAGACCATGAAAAGATACGTTTGTTTGCTAAAACCATATCGCAGGCTGCAGGTATGCACAAGTCTGCCTTAATACCTATTGCTTTATTTCTAAGGTGCTTGCTAGAAGGAAAGCATGATGTGATCCTTGCTTTTCTCTGTCCCTACCCCAGTTTTCCTATCAAAGAAACAGGTAAACGTCTCCCTCCGTCATTCCCCCACTCCACAGGTCTGACAGTACTGCACTGCGGACTCTTGTTGGTCATTGTGGCCGCTTCTCTCTGCTCCTGCTGGCATCATGTAAATGGCCACTCCCCTCTGTTTGTTATCTGTTTTGTCATGTTTTCTCCAGTTTTAAAGGTCTTCACTGCAGTAGTTTCTGTGTTCTGCAAAGAACATGTCATACGGAGCCAAAATGCACTCCTTTTTTTGCTTCCCTACTTGCTGCTGCTTCTTGTCCTATTCAAAGGTATTCTTAACTGCCGCTGCCTTTGTGCAAGTACTCAGTCATATAGATTTTCTGTACCAAAGCTTTATATCAGAGAATGTGTTATCAAGGGAAAGATTTTTTTTTTTTTTTGAGAAAAGAAAGAAAATTGCTTTGTTTTCAGGATTCCCAGAAGACCAACCCAACTTGCTGTCAAAACAAAACAAAAAAAAAATCTTTATTCTTAGTGCTTCTGTTCTCAATGTGTGGATTAAAAAGATCATTTGGAGGGGCCATTTACTCGAAATCTAGGTTTCCTGAGCAAACAAAAACCCCCTTTCAGTTCTACTGGGTGTGGAAAAACTCCTGGCACTAGTTAACTCTCTAGAATCAAAATGGTTATTTCTAATTAACTTTTATTTCTTTTAGAGCCAGCTGTCTTGTTATACCATTGGATGTATTTGCTGTGGAAAACTGAAGAATACTAAGACTCAGTTACTAGGCGAGCTGACAGTCTTTTCTCATTCCTGGCTGATGGGGGGCTATGCTGTTAAAAAAAAAAAGAAAAAGAAAAAAAGAGTCAAGCAAGCTTTCTCAAAGGATTGGAGAACTATATGAGGTAGGAAGTTTCCTCTAGTGCTGGGAGTGGTTCTTCCAGTGTTACTGGAAACATTGTGAGACAGTAGAGAAGAGCTTGGTACTTAGGTAAATTGGTTTGTACCTTCTCAAGATAAAACATGCAGTTTTGATCTTAAAGCTACTTCTATTTTCTTGTGATTTGGTAAATTTTACAGAAAGGAAAAAGGAAGGAAGGTGATACTTCTAGAAAACAATCATGTAATAGGCTATGAGTGGGAAAGGGTGCTTGCTTTACTATATCATTCATATGGCCAGCAGGAGCAGGGAGGTGATTGTGCCCCTGTACTCGGCGCTGGTGAGGCCGCACCTGGAATACTGTGTCCAGTTTTGGGCCCCTCAATACAAAAAAGATATTGAGGTGTTCAGAGAAGGGCAACAAAGCTGGTGAAGGGTCTGGAGCACAGGTCTTATGAGGAGCAGCTGAGGGAACTGGGATTGTTTAGCCTGGAGAAGAGGAGGCTGAGGGGAGACCTTATCATTCTCTACAGCTACCTGAAAGGAGGTTGTAGTGAGGTGGGTGTTGGTCTCTTCTCCCATGTAGTTAGTGATAGGACGAGAGGAAATGGGCTTAAGCTGCGCCAGGGGAGGTTTAGGTTGGAAATTAGGAAAAATTTCTTTACGGAAAGGGTAGTCAAGCATTGGACCAGGCTGCCCAGAGAGGTGGTGGAGTCCCCATCCCTGGAAGTGTTTAAAAAACGGGTAGATGTAGCACTTGGAGACATGGTTTAGTCTAGTCTACCCTTGATTGGTTTAGTGTGGACTTGGTAATGTAGGTTAATGGTTGGACTGGATGATCTTAAAGGTCTTTTCCAACCTAAACGATTCTATGATTCTATATGCAGAAAATAATAGCTAACTCTAAGTCCTTTAGAGGAGGAGTCTTGGGTGGAGGAATGTTCTGCAGATGATGCAGAGAAAGCTGGGCTGGAAGCTGTCAATTTGTAAGGAAAGGCAAAACAGAGAAATGGTTCCCATGTCTGTCTTCTGTTATGCAGATCACCAGCCCGAAGTTTCTTTTTTTGCCCCATTTCTATCTGTAGACTGGTTCGTTAAAGATTTATCTGGATGGAAGAGAGGGTATTGACTGGCATTAGGACAAGAATGGGTCAGAGAAGCTAATCTGAAGGTTGAGCTTAATTGATGCTAAACTGATGAGTGACTGTCTTGTTGCTTGGCTAAGCCTGCCTCTTTGGAAACACTCCTCTGCAGCAAGAGCACAAAATGCTGGCAGGAGCCCTACATAGTTTTAAGCTGTTGCTACAAGCTGTCACCTAGATTAGTTGGCAAAAGATTGTTTGAACCTGCAAATTACTTTGGCAGAGCCCAGTCTCAAACCATAGTTTCCTGGCCATGAAATTTTGCCAAGTATTATACTAATAATTTGAGGGATGGGTGATCACAAGGTTTCCAGGCACCAGATGTCTGCCTGCATTTGCTGAGGGATTTTTAGTTTGGCTTTATGTCTATCTGCAATATTTTTATTTCGCATTAAACCACAATGCCTTACCAGGTGATTCACAATTTCTGAATCTAACTTACTTGTGCATTAGGCCTAGAAACAAGAACAGTAGCTAAAACATAGGAAGCTGGCATTAAAAGTTTCAGATAACCACTCATAAAACATAACATTTGGAAAGCATCACTCGCTTTCCAGAAGTAGTGATTTGACAAGAACAGATCCTCCCGCCCCGTTTAGCTCACTTTAAGCTAATAATGTTTTTTTGGATGTGAAGCCAAACTTCCAAATTCTATTTTTGCTTTTTGCTTAGAAGGATGAATGTCTAGTTAGGTAGACAGTTTAGACTAGGCTAAGAAAAAGCCAGTTAGACCCCAGCAATCCACTTTATGTATCACCACTTCATGTAATGTCACCTTCTACAACAGCAGTATCCTTATTTTTCCATTGCTCTTTATTGCTGCCATTTTGCACTCTTACTAGAGCAAGCTTTAGCTGCCCTTTACTCTAGCATATTTTGAACCCTTGTAAACATATGCATTAAGGAAATTTACTTCAGATAAAGTAATTATCTGAAACCACAGCACAAAAAGTCCAAACAAATCTAGTCTCATTAAAATAATTGTGACATTAGGAGATGTCATCCTTTTGACTTCACTTTTATTCATAGATTAGAAGGAGGAAAACAAACATCTTGGTGTTTCTCAAGTTCAAATGAAGTGGTTCAAATGCAGGAATGTTCCTAAATCTCCTAGCTGAAGAGAAAGCAACAGCAATTAAGACGGAAGTATCATGAACAAAAATACTGACTTTTGGAGACAAATATCTGTTTTGTCCACTGTAAAAATTGCCAAATGCTTAATTTTTTTGTGATGTATCTTTTGCATCATCTGTTTCCCTCTAGTTCTGTGAGCAATTAAGTTGCTCCACTTTTAAAGGATTTAATGATTTTATTGTTTTGTGCTATTTTAATCTATTGTAATAACGTAACAGCAGATTTAACGGTCATCAGAAACTCCTGAAGTACAGTTTCAGTTTTCAGAAAACTTATTTTCAGAAGAAAAATGTCTTTAATTCTGGAAACTTGTTTTGTGTTTCATTTTTTAGTTTAGACCCATTCTCTGGTGTTAACAGCCATGTTTTGCCTAGAGTTGTTTGGTTTTAAGGCTGTAATATATGAAGACCACAAAAGATGGATGGCAGAATTGAAGACAGCAAAATTCAAAAGTAGAATAGTTAGTTTTAGGGCTAGATAATTTTAATTAAAAGTTTCACACTCATTTTCTGTTTTAAAAACAGCCACCTCACAGTCAAAGTCCTTTGGTTTTTTTAGTGGAGTTTATAAAGCTCCCTTAATATAGAGATTAACGATTTCTTTTGTTTCTTTCATTCTATTTATTGGCTTGTAAACCTGAAGGCTATGAATTTTATGAAAGAAAATCCTTTAATTTTGTGTATGCCTATTGATAGGTGTAGTTGCCATGGTACAGATTTGGAGTGAAACTTTTAAATCTCTGACTTGAACCGGTATGATGATTTTTAGCATAATTTTTCTGATAAAATAAATCAGAAGTCCAAAAAAATTACAAGTACTCACTGAATTTAGCTGGCTGGATACTCTAAGAGTCTAAAGTCTAAAGTAAAGGTCTAGACTTTACTACATAGTCTTAAACGTTCTGCAGGGCCCCACTTCAGGCGCACAGACTGATTTGCGTGATGAAATTTTGTTGAGAGTTCATGACTCCCTCTGAGTTGCAAGCCATTGTGTGGGAGCAGCTGCTTTAATTTCTAGCTATTCATTTTAATGCCTTCTTTCCAATTGTTTTGTACAATGCCGTATTGTGAATAGAGTTTTATATAACTTTCATCAAAGAGCTGAGCGGATCAGGAATTGTTCAAAACTTTGCATCAGTTCTTTAGGACATTTCTGCTTCCTTTCCTAGCAGACCCTGCTGTAGAGTTCCAGCTTATTCAATGAGCATAGCCATTGATGGTGGACTTCAAGATTTAGGTTGGCTGTAAGGTCCTTCGAAGATAAAGACGGATTTTGAACTCCATTAAAGAACTTTATAGGAAGTTTATGAAGAACAGAAGATCTCTCATAGGCATTCAGCAGCCTGCATTCACAACAGATGCTGCAGAATCAGTGGCCACATGAAGGTTTTTAAGCCCAAAGCCTCTATGCTCAGGTGTGATGCCGAGTATGAAAACCTGAGGCCTGTTGTTTGTGAATTAAGGTTCATGGTTGCATTTGTTAGAAAATCTTTTTTCTTTGTGAAGCTTGGAGTCGAGGAGAAATCCAAGAGTATGTCTGAGCTCCAGACTGCTGCTAGCTAACAGTGAGTGCTGGTTTTATTGGTTTTCCACCAAAGAAATGCCACTTTGACTACTGAACCCTTTGATATACTTATCTACCTAGTGATATCATGTGTCTTGCTTGAGAATATCTTACCAGATACATAGATTGGCTCTATTTGTCAGTTGATTTTACTCAAATAGAGACATTTTGAAGGTAGTGATGTGGCTATATGGCAGGACAGGTGGGACTGCGTACTGTAGGAATGCTAATGTTACTTGGAAACCAGCTGGAAAATTTGTCAGACTGCATTCTGCTGTTAATAATAAAGCAGCAAAGTTAATGATGATACAATTGAGATTTGAATTAGAAATAGCATAATTTTTTAATGAAAATAAGTTTTTCTTGGGCAGGTCTGATTATCTTTCAATGAAGAAAATGTTATCTAAACCCCCTTCTTGAGTTCCACTAGTGAAACTGTTTACAGATTGTCAGCTTTCTGAAGCTGAAACTCTTTGCATGTAAATCACTCTTCTCTAACAGACCCATATAGGTTTTTGTACTGAATCAATATGTTTAACATTTTCTGTATGTTCAGGAAAGACTTTGAAAATGTAAAAATGTAGATCCTCTTCACCTCCTTTTTTTTTTTTTTTTTTGATGGCAACTATTTTGACTTATACATACTGTGATCTATATTAGGTGTTCTGAGTGGGTATATCAGATGTGATTAGATTTCTAAAACATAGAATTTTTCACCAGACTGTGTTCTGCCCTAAACACCACTCTGGGCAGAAAGAAATTCAAGTAAATAAGGGAGTCAAGTATTTTAATTTTTTGCCTGATATCATATAGCTTTCTATTTTTTTCATGGTATACTTTGAAAATTTAAAACTGACAGAGAAGAAAACTTTTGCTGTTTGCCAGAATTTTTTGGTTTTCTCTTCATTGAGAAACTGTATTCTGCTTTGTGAATGCAGCCTCATACCATTGCTATCAAAGGTGTGGAAAAAATTTGATTAATTTATGCTCCCTTGGCTGGCCTTACAGTTGTGCAGAATAGATCTATCCCATACCTCAGAGTACCCACACTTGCAACTGGTTTGTGGAAACTGGGTCTTTGGGGGACTAGGGAGAACACTTTATCTGCAAGATCCAGATCTGAGCAGTGAGTAATGGCATTTCTGACATAACCTCTCAGTAACAGTGGGAGCTTTTAGAAAGGAAACAACAATGATGATTTGTGATAACTTTGAGTACATTCAGTTGCAGCAGATGTGCAATCTGTTGGTATGATATAGGAGAGCTGTGCATTTGCCACCAGTAGTATACACTCTGTACAAAAATTGTTTCATTTTTTTGCCTGGGCTTCCTGAAAGTCTTCTTTGTAGTACAGTGCAGAAAAGCAGAACTGAAATGATCAAGTTGTTCAAAAGTAATTGAAATAATACAAGTTTGTTTGAAACTAAGGTGCAAAGCCTGTTATGCCTGGGAACATTGTCTTGATAGCAATCACTTAAGAACTATTACGTATTCTTTTGTTGTTGTTTTTTTTTTTAAGCTGGACCTGTGATCTGCAGAATGCTAACATACCCTCCAACTCGAAGAGCCTTAATTGTGGGTTGTGGTCTGCAGATGTTTCAACAACTGTCAGGGATTAACACCGTCATGTATGTATTTAATGCTTGCTTTTCTTTATAAAATATAAGAAAAAGACTATTAGACCGGTAGCAGTTATAGATGGGCTTCTGGACAAAATCTGAAATGTGAAAAATTAAGTATGAGAGCTGGAATACTGGTTTTAAATCCAGATATTGACGTATTTGGCATCTCAGAAAATTGGTACAAGAGGATGTACAAGAGGACAAACATTTATATAGAGATGAGAATGCAAACTGTACTCTGGGTGACGCATTATTATATGTTAGGGTTTACGGTCAAAGCTACGTATTTCTAGATAAGAGAGTACACTACAGTTTGAATTTGTGTGCAAATAGATCGAAATACTGTGAGGGTTAGACTGTCGACCATGGTAATGAGATGGAAAATTACTGTGAAGTGCTAAAGGAGGTAAGACTCTGAGGGAAGAAGCATTTCCTGTTATTACATGGTTCTGTTACGTGTCTGAAGACTCAGTAAATGCAGAAGTGAAGAACAATATATTGGGTGTTCCAATAAGCTGTCAGCTCACAAGAGGAGTAGCATCTTGGCAAATGTGTGGTGCACAAGACCTAGTGTAAGATTAAATTACTGTTGAGCTGCCCTACATGAGTAACCATAATGAATACAATTTCCACATTATTTTAAGAGCAAGTATAAAGTATATTGCAGTAACATCTTATGGAGAGAACTACACCTCAGGGAGCAAGCTTGTTAGGAAATAGTTAAAAGGAACAGCCAAAAGGATAAAGCTTTTAGTGCTATCAAGAGCTACCATATTAAATGCTGGAGTAAATATCTGCCATCTATCACAAGGTGGGGGGGAGGGGGACGGGTACCGAAACTCAGTATTGTTAAACTGCAAAGGAGGGAAATCTGTAACAGGTAAAGAGAGACTTTACAAAGTAGAAGTTGTAACCAGATGTGGGAAACGGGAGAATGCGTAACTGGTAAGTTATCTGTGAAAACCAGAAGACAGACACAGAAGGAGCTTGGAGAAATTCTTCAGGCACATCAGAAGCAAGAGACCTAATAGTTTCCAGGCCCAGTGAAAGGATCAAGGTGCTGTGAGAACATAAGCAGAAGATAAATCTTTAGCAGCAAATCTTACAAAGACTCTTTTTGCATCTGTGTTAATTATGGAGGGTATATGAAGGTTCCTGCACTGGATCTTACTTGAGATGTCTCATGTGGTCTGTTTCAAATTCAAGCATTAGGGGAAGAACTTTTAGAACAAGCTGATTAAAATGAGTAATAACAAATTGTTTGGACTAATCAGGGTACACCTAACAGGTCTGGAGTAATTCGAATACATAACACTGAATTTGGAAATGTAGCATAATCTGCATGAAGCTACAGCCCAGAAAGTTTTATTTCTGTCCTTATCAAAATTAATTAAAACTGTCATAGAATCAAATGAGAAGATGTGTGTTTATAAATACAAAAAATGAACATGTACATGGAGAATATAAAATAATAAAGAAGAGCCAACATGATTGTTGTAGACAGATTATAGCTTGCAGATTGGTCAGATGTGAGTTCACGGTCATGTTAGAACTATATATCCCATATGAACTAACCCTCCTAGTCCATGACAGCTGCTGCCAAAGTTTCTTGAAGAAACCAGATGGCCACATAAGTAAGGGAGAAGCCCTCTCAGTTTAGTAACTTTTTAAGATAGGAAAAAAGAGGATAAGAATAAAAGATCAGTTATCACAAGCCAAGAGTAGACTCCTACAGGGATCTATGTGGAGATCTTTACTGCTTTAATAAGTTTGTGAAAGGGGCTAAACAGCAAAATAACAGCTTGTACTCCTACACCATTCACGATATTAAGACCCCCAAATCTGTGAACATTATAGTTCTGTACAATTATCATGATGACATCCGTGACCAATCTGGAGTAGTGTAAGCAATTGCAGATGTCCTTTCTTTTAGTAAGGATAAACCAGGTTATATATGGGGAAAGAGATACCTGTATTTGAACAGGATGGTTAGGACTCTGCAGCTTGGAAAAGAAGTGAGTTCAGAAGAAATGTAAGAGGATTATAAAGCTACTAATGTTATGGAGAAGATGGGGAGAGGATGATTATTCATCATTTCTTATAACACAGTTTTGATGACTCCTAGCTCTTAGCCAACAGTGGGTTTAAAATAAACATTTTTTTCATGCAACACATAATTACATAGTGGAACTCATTGCCACAGGATGTTACAGATGCCAAATGTAGAAGTAAGTTTAGAAGTTAATTAGGGAAACATATAAAAAACATTATTAAAATGTTATTAAACACAACGTGGATGCAACCTCTGGCCAAGGACAGTCATTCTCACATTTTGGTTCTTACCACTTTAGGATACCTTATTAGGCTAGAACAAAAAATTGACAGTTCACAAGGTTTATGACACTGGTAGGTTGACTTTGTTTATTTTAAACTTCATATGTTTTAAAATCTCAAACTCCTTTCTGTGTAGGAGGTTTTACAAGTAACTTGGAATTGACCTAATTTACTTGTGGATGTGTAGGAGGACAGGATTACAACTGTAAAACATAGCTGAATCTTAACTTTAAAATAAGAAAATGCCTATTATAAACACATGAAGGCACTGTTGTTAAAGGACTGACTTGTAAACTATTTGCAATATCCAGTACTTTTTTAATAATCCAGTATTAACTAAATTTTTAGTTGTCATGTATGCAAGACAAACATGCTCCTATGAAAGGACATTTTTCAAATATAAGTAAGCAGCTGTCTATTGATGGTTTGCTTACATAGAAATTGGTGATTGCTTTTTAATGCAGTAATTAAATGGTACCTTAAGGAACTGTCAGATTGTATTAACTCTCTAAGCGCTATTTTCCTCTCCATAATGTTTGGTCATGTCATTCTGGGATTGCTGTTCTGTTGCAGCAGGAAAACAGGCATTGGTTATGGTTGTAGGATTGTGTGGACTTCCCTTCAGTGGTTTTGCAAATTCATTTACCTAAACCAGTCACAAAAAATGTTTTGATGGTTGGTGTTCACTGTAACTTCGGTGCCACTGTGAATCCTCTTCTCTTCGTATAGCGTTTTCTAGGCTGTAGGAGAAGAGGCTGATGACCCCGACTTGCTGTTGCCTGGCTTTCCCTGGCAGAGAATTTAGCCTCTGGTTGCCCCTTTCTCCTTATGTATTTCCATGGGACTCTTCTATACTGTGACCAGTTAACTTAGCATGGGAGCATCCATGATGGGCCCTGACTTGTTCTAATCTTCTGGCTTGAGGCTTTCTACTCTTTCTGATATAAAAGGATTTGTTAAATCTGGTATTTTACTGTAAGAAAGTGAGGCCATAGGAGTGAGTGTGTCTGAAAAACTCATTTTAAAAAAAGAAAAAAACGTAATCAAATCACAAAGCAGGCAAGGGAAATGAAAATATAAGGAAGACAACAGTTGTAGAATGGTTTAATACTTCCCAAATTTGTATATGCTTTACTGAGTAACTCTTCTATTTAAGAAAACAAAAGTTTGAATCAAAAAGTATGGGTGTTAGAGGTAGGAAATTATATAGAGGAATTTTACAGGGGTCTAAAATTAATCACTGAGTGTACCTAGTAGTAGAAGAGATCCTAAAAAGCAGAAAAATACCTACAAGAAACACATGGAGACAACAACAAAAATCTAGAGCTTCCATGCTTAAGAGTTCTGAAATCTGTTATATATTTTTCTGGTTAAAAATTGGGTATCAGTAGTGAAGCCAATGAGATCAAGAGAGTCCATGTGTTTTCTCTTGAGGATGGGGAGAGGAAAACTAGAGGAACTTTTGTAAGAATTGTTGAGGACTGTGCTCTGTCCATCCCATCGTGCAATAAACCAATCTAGTTTTTGCACAGAAATAGTTTCATATTGTATTGGAATCAGCCATGTATGCGCGTAACGTCCAGCTGTGAGGAACCAGAAACTCTTGTCATGAAGAGGATGTTACTGAACTGGTGAGAATGGCATGCGGAGCAACCTCTGCATTGAGGAAGTGGATCTCAAAGAGAAACAAAATGTAAGAATAGGCTAAGGAGATTGTGACTCTCACAGGAACAAATTCTAGCACAATAAATTTTGTCAGTAAAAGAATAAAGCTCAGTGACCTATAGCTTTGATTCTTTTTTTTCCTAAGAACAAGGGTACCACTGCTGTTTGATAGAGCGCCTGAAGTAGAAAAAATGTTTCCTTTTTGTCATGGCTTTTGCCAGCTTAACTGACCTGTAAAAGATAAAGTCATAGAATTTTAGACAAGCATCTCTCACACTGGCACAAGCAGGTCTGAAACAGTTTAACTTTTCAGTTTCTTATCATTCTGGTATTTTCTCATCTTGAAAACGGACGCTCGCTGTTTCAAGCCTGGAGTCACAAATCTGGCTGACAGGAGACTGAAAAAGACCCTGTGAAGGAACTTATATTCCAGGATAAAAAAAATTAGCTTTTTAATAGTGAAATATCCCAGAATTTTGTTAAAACAGTGGTGTGCAGATATTTTCAAGCCCACAGTGGCCCATAGTTAAAACTTGGGGAGGAGGACCATTTTAAGGTAAAACTTTAAGCTAATTTTTCCCATCAGTTTCTTCTTCAAAAAAATAAGATAATGTTTAAAAAAAAAAGGAAGAAATTCCTTTGTGGGGGGAGGGGTGAGAGGAAGAGGAAGCCTCAAGGATTCGACTATTTCAGATTGTTTGGTGAAAAACATTAGTAGAGTATATGGATGTTTTAGATACATGCTCACGTTCCTGCAGGACTAGGACTTCTGAAAACACTCCTGGTACTGTGCAGCTTCATTGCAGTCAAAAAAAAAAACATGGGGAAGAAAGCTTTTAGAAAAAATCCTAAGTTATCTTGAATACTAAGCAGTAACTTAGCCATAATTGGAGGGAGTTCAGTATTGTTTTGCAGAACTGCATGTAGGTATAGTGGCCTGTGCTGGTGTTTCTGCTGCTCTTTTGGGGGCTTGCTAGTTTTGAGCGAGCTGATGGATGTTCATGCAGGCTACCTGTGACTATAAATCTGAGATAAGATTGAAGAGGCAGCTGTATCATCTAGATTATTCTTATTCGCATGAAAGTTTAAGTGGACTTGATGAAAGCTAAACAAAATATTTTGTTCTGCAGTTGAAACACTAAGCTTGATGTGATGCTAATTTAGTAACTTGCCATTATCTTCTCACATTGTGTTAGAAAAGCTTTCTGCAACAGAAAAGTGGTATAATATGTCACCAGGGAGAGCTTATGGCCTTCAGCATTTTTGTTAAGCTTGTATTTTTGCTGGTGTATGTGATCTGTTATTCCTAGTTAATAAAATGTTTCTTTTATTGTTAAGATATCTTTGCATCTCCTAAAAGTTAAGTGAATCCACATGAAAATGTATTGGTGTTTGGATTTGGTCCACAGATGCTTTTGAGCTCTACCAGTCTTGCTTTTTTAATCTTTGCAAGCAAACAAAAGAACAAAAAAATGGTTGATAAAGAAGCATCTTTTTCCAGCTAGCAAGAAATAGGGAGTGGAAGAAAATACTATATGGAGAAGGAAAAAGCTCAGAGCAATGAGAGAGGAAAAAAAGCTGGATAAAAGAAAGAAGGAAAAGACAAACGAGGACAAGAGGAGGTTATGTAACAAGTGGAAATTGAAGGTTGGAAGATAAATTAAGAATATTAAAACAATTAACATGAAAAGTGAATGAATAGCGTACTGAATGTAAATGAGAGAATGAAAGAGAACAGGAGTGGGACTGGAAAGAAGCCAGAATACTTCTGAAGTTTAATAGAGGCTAGAGAGGAGCTAAATGGAAGCAAAGCACATTTCCCGACAGGTTTAATCACTGGATCTATTGTGCAGCAATTGCAGAGCTGGAACCCATGAGGAGCTGTAAACCTTTGCTTCTGTTTGCCAAAGCGAGCATGAGGCAGCATGCACCTCTCTGTAGCCTTAGGACTGAGCAGGACTTGGTACTTCTGCTCATCAGGGATGCGCGACTTAACCCCCAGAGGGATGGTGAAAGTCAAGACTGAGAAATTTGCCTTTAAATTCCAGTTTTTAAACTTTTTTGAAATGAAGTACTGAATAGGTAGCATAGGACAGTGACTGCAAATAAACCTTTCGGGTTTTTATTGAAGATCATTGAATAAATACCTTGTTTTGTGAATTACAGCACAAGTAGTAGCAACCTTCTCTACTCCTTCAGTATCAGCAGCCATAGAGAGATTTATAATTAATGAATTAATGTATTTACAAATTATCACAGATTTATGATTAAAAAGTTGGTTGTTGAAATGAGACTTTGCTAGAGCATTGACTGTTGATTTGGTTATTGGAAAATAGTTGTTGAGATCTGTAAACAAAAATTCGACTGGCAAAAAGTAATCATGGTTCACGTTTTTCTTGTGGTTTGTATTCAAGCATTGATTTTTAAGGTTGTATACGTTTCTATTGTGTTCTCTGGCTGTGCATTTTAAAACAAAATCCAGAAAGTAGCATACTTTACTTAAAAACAAACAAACAAACCAAAGCAAAACCCAAAACTTACACAATGCTAAAATGTCATCCAAGTTGCACAGCAGTTACTGAAGAACAATATATCTTTTATTGTAGTCTCCGCTTAGATTTAAATTGGGCCACAGTAATTACCAAGCAGACAGCCTTGTAGCCTTCATTTTTGCATGCCCAGTAACTCGTCGCCTCAGTTGTTCTTGAATACTCTCAGACCCAACTGTGCTGTAAGTCTGACTGAAGGAGGGACAATTACAGTAATGTTTTTTCAGATGCGAACTTTGTATTGTTGTCAAGATAACTGAGAAGTCTTGGTAATTGATAAGTCTAATTTTCTCTGATGACTCCATAGCATTAAGGCTGCTACCTGCTTAAGTTTTCATCCTTCAATATTTTTTTGTGAGTAAACTGTCCAGCTTATATCTTTCTCTTAAATTTTGCATTTCCCCCTTAGGCTTTAGAAGATGTTTAATAAAACAAAAAGAAACCCTGTGTTGCACGTCCACTTGCTTTTCAGATAAAAATCCATTAAATATTTTATTAGGTTTTAATGAATCCTTCCAATAACTTTTTTTGGATAAGTGATCCTTCATTTTACCATATTATCCTTCCTTCATATTGCAAGATGCTTTGTGTAGTACTGCATGCAAAGTCCTAATGTAAAAAACTTTAGTGGAGAAAAGAGATGCATCTTTGGACTTACATAACATGCAGATGCTTTTTGGGATAGACTGCAATTATTTTTGGAAAAACAACTAAACAGAAGTCAAGTCTAGTTAAGCACACTAGGAAAGGTGACTCTCCTGTTATACCAAATATCTCTGTTGTATGTGCTATACAGAAGTAATATGATTAACTTATAACAGCTCTTGAGAGGAGCAAATTGTAGTTAATAAATAAAGTAATTTCATATTTCTCAGTGTAAAACATTCTAAATGACAGTTTATGGAAGTCGTCTGTATCAGTTTCATAGTACTTGAAGGAAAACGAAACCCTAACTGTGGTATTTTGAAAAGTTTGTACATTCAGCAACCAATTTTCCATAGGCTAGTAGTGTAGTATTATCGCAGCCGAGCTTGTTTCTTCTAAAATAAAGAGTGTATTAAAAATAAAATATTTAAAAAAACCCCAAACCTCTAAACAGCTGATAGTCACCGACTTGTCCTTATTGGACACTAGTTTCTTGCACAGAAACCAGCCTATGTTATAAGTTTTCCAAGCCCTGGAACATAGATCCCCCCGCCAGTAAACTGGCAGGTCTGAACTGAACAGTTAGTTTCCTTGTGGAAATCTGTCCAATTTGGAAAATTATCACACAGCCTAAAGAGAGAAGCAGTGGCTTTGGAATTGTGACCAAGGACAAACTCTGATTCAGAGATGAAAGTGTTGCTTGAAGTACAGGGCCTTAGGTTGGGCAGAAATGGTATACAAGCTAGCAGTTATGGTGGAGGTAACAAATGTTAAACACCCTTTCATCAAATGCTGTCTACAGGAACCATGGGCAGAGTTTACAACAGCTGGGAAGTGGCTACGTTGGCAGAGTCAATCCTTTCCATTCCCTCTTTCTGTTTGCCTTCACCTACCCCTCGGTGCAAGTCAAGGAGGAATCTGACCATAGTTTCTCCAGACCCTGCTCTGATGTTGTTTCTTCTTCTCCGTCATCAGAAAATACGGGCATGGGAAGGGAGTACTACCTGGTAAGGGGAGTGTGCCTTAGTAAATCTGCTACGAAGTGGCTGAAACACAAATGTGTTGATGACAGGATGCCAATAACTATATCCAAGAACTAAAGCTAAACAAGCAAACAAAACATTAGCTGGCTAAGGAAAACTGCAGCAGGTCTGAGAAAAAAAAATTAACTCTCTGTTCCACAGGGAGGAAACAGGCTGCTGACTGCTTCAGTCGTGAATTAACGTGACCTGCACAAATCCTAGCTCTTCTGGACAAGAGGGTTGTGAGTGGTAGTGAGTATTGGCATTTCGAGTCATGGAGAGGGATGGGGAGAGAAAATAGCAGGTCATACTGCTGGACATCTTAAATAGCTCTAAACCTGTGCAAGAGCTATGAGGAGTACTTAGACCTTAGCCTTCATTTTGATTTTGTACTTAGCCAGCAAACTGCAAGACTGAATGATCTAGATGGATGTATCTTGTGCTTGGGGCACAAGAAGGCAGTTCAGTAAACTTGCACATTTTTAAGGCTGTCACAATATTGCTAAAGTTAATGTATCATTTGCTGTGTTTTAAAGACAACACCTGTGCTTTAAAAGTTTTGTTTAAAGACTGAAACATTTTTCTTAAATATTCTTGTGTGTGCTTGTTGGAGATGGCCTACAAAACCCTGAGCAGCTTAAGGGTTTAATGGTTTAGCTCCAAAGGCTGTAATTTATCAGCTGAAATAATTGTGAGAGGGTGTTTAGGATACAAGTAAGACAGTATAACTGTGTTAAAAACAAGTCACCTGTGTATCAGTGTTGCTAGCACTAAAACCACACTATGCTAAGTTCCCACTTAAAAATAACATTAAAAAGAAAGTGAATCTTTCTTCTCCTGTTGTGCTGATCTTGTGTGATGGCCAGAAATTAATCTGAGTCAGTTTAAAAGTATAGATTTGTAATTCACTGTAAAACAAACAAACAAAAACCTGCGGCTTGGGTTATTTGGGCAATGCCATACACCAAGCTTCAAGGTTCCCTCTCAGGCTGAGGCTTCTCACTGCTAATGGCAGTCCTCTGCACATTTGGTGTTCTTACTCCCTTTGAAATAGAAAAGGAAAATCACAGCTTTAAGCCACTTAAAAAAAAAAAAAAAATGCAAAACAAACGAGTGAATCATGATGGCATTGTTAACTAGATTAAAGCTGTGAAATGTTAATCTTATTTAAGAAGCTGCTTGCTTTGTCAGTCTAACTAGCCAGAGCTTTTGGAAGATGGCTTTTACAGATACATCCTTGTCCTAAGCATTGGAGATCGAAGAATAGGTAATTCAGATATAAAAGTTTTGAAGGTTTGAGTACCAGGAAGATCAGGGAAGTAGTTCAAGATGTTATATAATGGGAGTAATGGGATGAAATTAAGTAAAATCTAGAATGATTGAAAGAACATATTTTAGTGCTTAGAGAGATTAGAATGAGTGTCTCGAGGGAAGTAGGAAACACTCATCATTTCTAATTGCTTAAACTGTTAGAACAATAGAGAATGTATTAGAAATAACATACTTGGTTTTTTGGTGTTGGAATTAGTAGATGTACAATAGAAGATGAATGTAAGTAAAAGAAAAAGCTGATTTCCTTTAAATTATTACATCCCGCCTCTCTTCTGATAATTCTCATAATCTATCCATTTATTATTAAAAAAATACAACAAAACTAAACAACCCCCCACTAAAACCTACACAAACTTAAAAAATGCTAGGCTGCCAAACACGTTACATGATATTGAGGCGGATATTTATTTGCGTTATAGTTTTTCTCAGGTTTAAAACAAAAAAACCTTCTCAAATTTTGGATGAAGCAGGTTCAGGGTGCTGATGTGGGGTACTGTCATGGGCACTTAACTATAGGATCTCATTCCATTTTGAAATACTGGATTATTTTTCCATTTCATAAATCATTAAATATTAGTCTTTTGCTTATATCTCTGGTGCTGAACACCTGTTTGGTTGTGGGTTTGTTGTGTTGTGGTTTGGGTTTTTTTTTTCCCCCTTCCCTGGACCTTTAACTCAATGGGTTGAAGAACTACCACATGAAATATTTCTCTTTTTTCCTGTCTTTTTTAAGTTCTGTCTTGGGTTATTGGCTAGAAAAATACGTACTGAAGAATGGAATAGCATGAGTAAAAGGAAACCTCATGGTATGACAGCAGCAAATTGTTAACCACAGTCTGGACCCATCTACTAGAAGGTCTGCCTGATGATTTGGTTAATTATTTAAAAAGTGTTGCAGATGTATTAAAAAGGATTCTTCTGAGTATTAACTGACACTTCAATTAAAAAAAAAAATGAAAACCTCAACAAAACCCAAAGTCAAGTGTCTTTAATAAAATCAGCATTTTTCAGTGTAATACTTTCACAGAAGTAAATTCCTTTTAAGTTTTCTGTTGAATGTTCCTAATACAAAGGCTTGTAGTGTCTTCATTTGGAAACATTAATGTTCAAAAGACACGTTCAAAGAACTGTATAGGAGTTAACATACCAAGTTATTTTAAAGGAAATCTTGCTATCTGTCTTCTCATTTGGAACATGATTTATTTTTAATGAAATCTGATCAGCAAGGACTATGTGCACAAGTGCACAATTTTTACCCCCAGTCTTTCATACAAATTAATGTAATCTTCAGTGGGAAACCAGCCAGAATGTTGAGACATTTGTATTAAAACATTGAAAAACAACTAACAGTCCTGCTGATTGTACTTTGTTTTGTTTTGATTTGCCTTAATGTGTTTTTTTTTTAATGGTAAGTGATAAAATCTCTTCCTATAGTTCTTCAGGTTATGAAAGCATGTTTAAAGAAGGACTGTCACTTTGGAGAAAACTTAAAAACAAAGTGTGTATTTAAAGAAGAAATGTATTCAAACCAGTATTTTCTACCATTTCTTTGATGTTATTGAAGGATTTGTGTCTTTAATAGAAATTTTTCCCAATTTTTTTGCTTTTGGCTTCTACTCTCCTTTTGCCTGTAGTGAAATCATAATGCTGTTTGATTTCTATCTGTTGCCTTGGTAATAACTCCTATGTCACAAATCCAGTATTAACTTCACTGCAGGGCCATACAGGAGGAAATGTGTGAACTGCGTGGGTGGGAGCAAAGTCTTTGCTGAAACATATGGCTTGGGTTATTAGCAATTATGGTAAAGCAATTATGTGAAGTAAAATGTCTTTGCTTTGTATCTAGTATATACACAGTGTAGCTGTTAAGTCAGTTAAATGCATCTCATTCATGTTGTTCATATGTAAAGCCAAGTAATGAAATGAAGTCAGAGCAGTGATGTTTATAAATCATTCATGAATGATTGCTGGAGGAAGTTCCCTAAATAGCAATACTGTTGGTTGGTTTGTTTGTTTTAATGTGTTATTTGTCTAGACATCTCCTGGAGCACAGTTTGGTCTCAACAGTTTCTCTTCTGTTATTACCTTTCTAATAATCTTGTAAAAATTCCTTCTTACACAGTTGTTACTGATCAATATGCATCATTTTGTTGAACTGTACATTTTTGTTATCTCTAGCAAAGGCCATTTTTTGATTTTGAGACCTATCAGGAAATCAGCTACCAATCAGTGACCACTTTAATTTTTTTTTTTTCTTAAGGTACAACAGAGTAGTAAGGGGAGAGGATTTTGTTTGTGTTGTAGGTTTGCTCACTTGTGAAAACCTAGAGGGCACGTATTACTCAAATGGTGGACTGTATTCTTAGCAATAAGAAAGTGTCTCCTCCTTAGATGAAAAACAAGGAATATATAAATGTGAAACAATATAAAACTCACAATGTAACCAATATTGAAAAGACACAAAATTAAAGTATAAAAGGTCACCTGCTTAGATGCTGTCTGATACAGCAACATGGACAACCTCAGTGAAATACATTACTGATCCCATTCAAACATAGAGTAAGAGATATGATGCCCTTTAGATCTGTTTATTCACCTTTACTTTAAGGGCATAGGAACCGGTTCTGTAAATTGGATTCTTTGGAGTCTGTCAATAAGAGTTAAGCCACCGCAGGCTAGTCAAAATGCCTTGTGCCACAGAGATTGAGAGACAGAAAAAAAAGGTTGAAAGGTTATGTGTGATGCAAAGATTTACCATAAATGAAAATAGCCCAGAAATGGATTGTAAATAAAACATGGTGGCATCTAAAGGCTAATCAAGACTTTGTTACTGTGAGCAGTCTACAAAACGAAGAGATCACTATGGTCAGAATAGCCCATACGGAAAGTGTGGTATGGAGTACAGTCACCAAATTGAAAGAAAATAAGAAATCACAGAAGAGACTCTTAATTCCTCAGCACAGTGAGAAAGAATGCTGTCTGTAAGGCCAGCGAGGAGAATGAGTGGTAACAGGGAGAATCCAGGGAGGGAGTGGGGTATCAGGATGGGGAAACTAAACAGCACTTGGCTTCTCATCCTTGGAGGCGCTGGCCTCCTGGAGTGCCTTCCGAGGCATCCTGGAGTGCCTTCCGAGGCATCCTGGAGTGCCTTCCGAGATCAGGTGTGGTCAGAGCTGGAGGGGTGTGAGCTGAGTCTAGGCCCCAGCAGGTGAGGGGGGACTCACCTGTGAGTACTTAAAATGATTGGTTCTTTTTTTTCCCCCAGCGTGCTAACAAGTCTATGGGAAGTAATAATACTTCAGAGAGCAATTTTGGAACTTTTTCATGAAAGAGCGAAATCCTTTTGTGATACTTTATTTCCTTTTAATAGCCACTTGCATATTGCACTCACCCAAAGCATGTTTTACGGAAATAGAAAAAAAATTGTGAGGCTACATTATTATCAGCAGACTTTCATATCTTTTACAGAGGCGGCTAATTATTTTCTGCATTTCACAAGGGAAAAGTAGAGCAGAGAAATACTGGACTGCTCATTTAAGACAATTTGGTCTTTCTTACCCCACTCTACTCCTTGTTCCTACTTACTCAGTTATATTATTTCTATGGTATGTTTGTAGACTGGGGAAGGAGATGAGAAAACGAGCAGTTAAACTTTAGAAGGTGGCAACTTTATGTTTTCAACTTCAGGTCTTTAAATCATAGATTTAGTACCAAAATAATGAAATTGGTTCTTGAAAATAATTAAAAGTTGACAAAAACTAAAGCCTTCTGTGTACTAAAGAAATACTTGTTACCCTTGCATGTTAGTGACAGAGGGAAGCAGGTCAAAGTACTGTAAAAAGTACTGAAATGCATGTTGGCAGCCAGGGCTGTAAGGAACCAGCTGAGATCTCAGTAAAACTTGGACCAGTTTGGCTATTTTTTAACAAAGTTTTGAATGTAACCTTTTAAACCTCCTTCTGTCCTATGTCTGGGCCCTTAACGGAGTGTGAGAACAAGGGACTGAAACAGCATGTAACCAAAGTGAGATACAAACTTCTAAAAGAAATCTTAGTTCTATGCTGAGTCCATAGCTCCATCCCATTTGCACATAGGAGCAGAAGAAAAGGAAACTTGTAAGAATGAGAAGTGTAAATTATGCTTGTTAATGATAGCACTTTTCCAATTTCACATTCCAGAAATTTTAGGTTTTTCAACAACCATCTTAATATATGAGAACCAAGTTTAAATTTTTGTTTCAGGTTGTGATATATACCTATAATGTAATTTGTTTACAGTGGAAATAAAAGACAGGATACAGGCTAATGGTTTTTTTTCTGGTGCATGTAGGAATGGAGAGTGACTTATTAGTGAAATAGGACAGCTCTTAAGGGAAACATAACTCATTCCAAGTCATTTTCCTTTCTTTTCGTTTCTGTTTGATATAATAGTAGAGAAATAATCATTGTGTTAAAACATTTATAGTTTGAAAATTATCAAATACATAACAGTAGTCTTTTCTATCTTATATGCTATTAGAGCTTTGAATAAGTAAAATTAGTGAGACTTAGCTCATTGTATTTTCCAGGGTATGTTCTCATTTTAAGTGCTTGTATCTTACAGCAAAAAACAATTTTTTGATGATTCTTGTCACATTGTGGCAAATTAACTCAGGCACTGCCAGAATTCTGAACAGAGACAGAAACAAGATTTCTTGTAGTAATATATATATTAAAAAACCCCTAAAATTGACTGTACTGAGATCTGGAACACAGGCTGTGCAAGATAATGCTCGGGTCTCCACAGGTATTTGGATCTCACTGTTTATTGATTTATGACATTTGTTAACTTAAACTAGCTAGAAAATAATTTAAACAAATGCTCATATTGCCAAATTCCTTCTCTCTCTGCAAACTTTGGTCTGATCACCTCCTCTTTAAGCATCTCTGCAAAAGATTCTCCTGCCCAGCTGTGTCTTCAGTTTTACTTGAGCGACTTCAGTGGCTTTTCCTTGCATAGATGTAACTGATGCCACCATCTATGCAAACTCTTCAATGCAGAAATGCATATTAACTGGACAATAAATATAGGTAAGCAGTTTAAGATGGTAGACTTCGGTCCAGTTTTGGAAATCTTAATTCCCTTAATAGTGTAATATGCTATGCAAACAACTGGTGTGGCAGGGTGTCCTGGTTTTGGCTGGGATAGAGTTAATTTTCTTCCTAGTAGCAGGCATAGTGCTGTGTTTTGGATTTAGTAGGAGAAGAATGTTGATAACACACTGATGTTTTAGTTGTTGCTAAGTACTGCTTATGCTAGTCAAGGACTTTTCAGCTTCCCATGCTCTGCCAGGTGCACAGGAAGCTGGGAGGGGGCACCGCCAGAATAGTTGAACCAAACTGGCCAAAGGGCTATTCCATACCATATGGCATCATGCTCAGTATAGAAACTGGGGGGGGGGTTGGCTGGGGAGCAGCGACCGCTGCTCGGGAACTGTCTGGGTATCGGTCGGCGGGTGGTGAGCAATTGCATTGTGCATCACTTGCTTTGTATATTGTTATTATTATCATTATTATATTGTTGTTATTATTATTACTGTTTTACTTTATTTCAATTATTAAACTGTTCTTATCTCAGCCCAGGAGTGTTTCTCACTCTTACTCCTCCGATTCTCTCCCCCATCCCACTGGGGCAGGGGGAGTGAGCGAGCGGCTGCATGGTGCTTAGTTGCTGGCTGGGGCTAAACCACGGCACAGGGAGACTAGACAATGCTAGAGAGGGAAGTAAAAAAGGACGTACAGAAAGAGAGAAGAAAAACACATTAGCTGAGGTGGACCGTGCTTTAAAATGTACTGGAAAGCTTCTGTTGAAAAAGAAATTAATTCCATAGTTAGAAGCTTAGCTCACTTGCCCTTCCTTTTTCTCTGCCATGTTTAGCTTTTTGCCTTTTGAAAACTGAACAAGTAGCTCTTGGTCATCTGTGGCAACACTTGAACCCTCATTTCTGCTGTGTCTTGTTAGGATATGTTGAAGCAAATGGTTATGTAAAAGAAAAGATGCTGTTATATCACTTTCGGTCTTAGGTTGCTCTGAAACCTGTGCTTGTTCTGTTGACCATGTAGAAAGAGAGAAATCTTTTTTCTTTTCCTGAAGGAAAGTTGTTCCTGAAAGTTATTCAGCTGAGGGACAAATGAAATCAGTAGATTCCTGCCAAGAACGTGTTATCTTGCCTCCAGTCCTTCCTGCAAAGACTGACAAACACCACACTGGTCTATATGCTTGCAAGCAGCTTTAAGCACATTTTCTAACTCAGGCTAGCAATTTACTGCTAGTGACACGTTTTAGCTTCCTGTGGTGTGTTTGTCGTGTGCATATTACAATAGTATTCACCGAGTGATACGATTTCATACTTTTGAGCTTCTCTAACTCAGTCAGGAGACTCATTTGGGAGTTTAGCTTGGAAGAAATTGTAGTTCATCTTCTGCAAAGCTCTTGGTCTCCCTGAGTCTTCTAGCATTCATAGTTGTATAGGTGGGGTTGTGCAGGGTGGCTAGAGCCATATGACTGTCATCGGCCTGGGCAGCTCCAAGGTCTGTCTTTCATCTTCTCTTGCAGTATCAAAGCTGATCTGTGGCTCATCTTTTCAGTAAATCAGCTTTTGGCTTTTGCTAACAACATAATCTCGCAGTGATTCCGTGCTTGCTGCACGGTAAACCCTCGTGTACAGAAGCACTGAAGTAAATTTGACATACACATTTTAACATTTTTATTGAAGTAAGCATGTCTTAGGTTCTGTGCATTAGCTTATTACTTTTTATTCTATCTAAATACAGTTATGAAGAGGTTATAAGCAACTGTTG
Source organism: Pelecanus crispus (assembly GCF_030463565.1). NCBI lineage: Eukaryota > Metazoa > Chordata > Aves > Pelecaniformes > Pelecanidae > Pelecanus > Pelecanus crispus. The sequence goes on from NC_134643.1 coordinate 17,217,954, forward strand.
TTTACTATCTCTTTCTAAACTAGATGTTCTCCACAGAGTTTAAATAATTTACTTGTTTGGGGATTTATTCTGGTTTCATAAAGGACATTTTCCTTTCCTAACAGCAAAATTATTGTCTGGAACAAATTAACTGCCATTCAAGGATAATTTCTTCCTCCGTGGCTGAAATGTCTTCCTCTGTGGCACTGCTCTTCAGACTGACTGCTACGCTTACTGTCACAGACACTCCCCAGAGGTTTCCCATCAGAATCACATCTGCCGCTCTGAGTCACAACTTCGTCCTATCTGGTGGGGTTTCAGTGTTCGTTAGACTAATTAATGGTTGAGTACAGCAATGTGACATGGCTTGGCAGTTTTGCCATGTCAGTTAGCTTTCTTGAAAATTCAAGGTATCGGCTATTTTCTGTGTCAAAATGAATGTTTGGTTATATGCAAGATTTTAAACAAGCGGCTTTTTCATGTTGTCATTAAAGTCAGAAGTAGTACATTGCTGCCTGGTATAATCTTGCTTGAGCTGTCCAGAGGTATCTAAACCCAGCAAAACCTGTAGTTGTGGAAGGGAATGGCCAGGCAGAAACCACTCTGCAAGGGGGATCCTTACCTATGTGAACTTAGAGGTATTATGAGGAGAGAGGAGTGGAAGGGGTGGAACGGGAGCAAAACGTAACACTGAAATGAATTGCTCTCCTTGGTAAAGCAGAACAACACATAGCACTGAATCTGCTGCTGCTTCATTGTGGCCCTGTGGTTTTCACTTGTAAGAGCAGACTCCCCACCAGTTTGTCTTCACCTCTGCTTAGGTACCTATACTGCTTTTCCAGGTTTTTGAGGGAAGGTGCTGAGGTAGAGTCACCTCGTAATTCTTCTCAGGATAACAATACCTAATCGCATTGTGTGCATAAGTAATTATTGTTTAAATGTTATAAATCTAACAATGGATAAATGTTGAAATTGTGTTAGCTCTCATGTATCCACAATTACGTACATCACGAATCTAAAGTCTGTAGGCTTTTCTCCTCTCTGGGCAATTGTGGAGATTCAAGGAAAGGATGGGAAATTTTAGGTTAAAGATAAATGAGAAGCACATGGAATCTTTATAGATAGAGAAAGGTTGAAGACATGACAGTTTTAAACTAAGCTATTGTTCATGTAGAAATAGATTGAATTCACTTTGCTTTATTTCTGCAATGTGTGGGTAGACACATAAACATGTAAAACATTCCTATCCTATATTATTGATACTTATCAGTATCAAAGGTGTCTTTTGTGTTTAACTGCCTGCAGTGTTTGCAAATAAAATTTATTTACAAAATATATGTTAGATAAGGTAAACACAGGAATCTTAGTGACCACTGTATGTCTGAGCCAAATTGAACCGATTGATAGTAGTACGGCACTGTCTTCACTGAAGAAATCAGGGTGATCACACTGACGAGTGATACAAAGGGCATAGGTTTACTAGCTTGTGGAGAAGATTGAAAAATTGTGTGACCAGGTGGTGAGAAGGCATTAGAGCAAGTATTTATCTGTCCATCACTGTTCAAGGGTTTTGACCCTGCAGTCTTCTAAACTCATGTTTTCTGTCCACCATGCTTGCAGACTAACTTGACTGGGAGAGCATGACCTTTGCTTCAGGAGACGCCACCTTACTTGTGGGATCAGATTTCTTCAGTAGCATTAAGGAAGGCTTGGTTTCTAATGCTCTGGCTAGTAATCTTTTGTTACATTCCCAACGAAGTAAGCCAGTTTTTGTGTGAATTATGTGGTAATTCATTTGGTGTTCTTGTGACACAGCCTGTGAGGAAATTTTCTTCCATGACGTATTTGCAAATATCTGTGAAGAACACTGAAGAGAGGCATGCTCTAATGCTAAAGGGCACAATTATTTGCTGTATGCATACTACTATTTGATATATTTTAAATGCTCTGAAATTTTTGAACTTGCAAGCTACATAGACAGGTCTTCCAGATAAGTATTGTTTAAGATTTTTTTCCAATCTATTTTTCATACATTCTGTTCCTGGCTTTTTTTCCATGTCCCCCCATATGAGAGTATAATTAGCAAAAGCTAACATTCTTTCAGTATTCCTTGTTCAAAAACTGTATTTATATCATGCACTTTTGCCTCTCCTCAAAACTATACAAGTTCTGATTTTCTCCAGTCTCCCATTATGTGGCAGTCTCTTTATGCCCATAATAAATGTTGACAACTCCCAGCTCAACAGTTATTCCCATGAAATGCAGACTGTTACATCACTCAGATTTCTGAGTGCCAGCCTGAGATAAGGATTTGAATGAAAAGGCAGCTGGCTTAAGGTTTGTGTCTGGAGAAAATGTTACTGAGTCTGGTAAGGGGTGTCAGCAGTCTAAAGCAAGAGCAGCATGTCAGCCCTAACTTCAGGGGATGCCCAAATCTCCAGCATTCAAGGACAAAGCATGTATTTTTTTGGCTTCTCTCAGAAGTATTCCTGATAAAAAGTGTTGTGAGCCGGTGAGAGGTGGTACTTGCTTCTTTCCAACATGATGATGCCATGATGATCCAGGCTTTCAGCTACTCTGAACGAGGCTGCTCCAGTGTACTTTGATTAAGAACAGTATGTTGAGCTCTGGCTTATTCAATATACAGATCTCTGCCTGCTAGACTTGTCCCTGTGGGCAGAACAGCTTACTGTAGCCACTGCACTAGGTGTAAAGACCTTAACATAGCTTTTTTTTTTTTTTTTTTTTTTTTTTTTGTACTTTCTCTCTACTCCTTAAAGGACAAAGTTGTAAGGACAAAGTTGTCAGGTAGACACGCTGTGCAGTTGTACAGTTGACCACTCAGGAAAATTGGTGTTTCCTTTCTCTACTGTACCAATCTTGTATTTCCCCAGTCCAGGCATTTTACCTATGTTATCTGTTGAAAGCTATTCACCTTTAATTTCCTTTTCCCCTGCAATGCAAGTTTTCTTCCTGAACCTGACTCTTAAAAAAAAAAATAAAGCAACCTTCTCAAAGCAGAATCTCAGTGAGCAGTAGAGGTCCATGGTGTCAGTGTGCTGACATGGTTGCAGATCAGGGATTAGCGGTGTTTCCTCGTTATCTCATCTCTCCCAGTCTGTCAGCATCCATTTGGGTTTTTGCCTTGTGTTTACATTGCAAGGTTTCTGGGAGAGGTCATTTAATTGTTCTGTATTTGAACAGCACTTAGCACACCGAGTCCTTCCCAGTGGTGGAGACAGATATTTCAGCAATGCAGTCAACCTTTAGGAATGAGGCTATGTGATGTTTTGCTTCTGACAGTGTAATTTTGCAGACAGTTCTCTTCTAAGTAATTGTTTTTATCCCAGTGTGGAATCTAATGATCTGATTTCTCCCCTCCTCCTTCCCCCTAATGCCTACTGATGGAAATCTTGCTCTGTCCTTATCCAGGCTTCCCTTCCAGAAGGAAGGTTGTAGTCTTGCACTGCTAAATGTCACAGACAACAGCTTCTGCACTGGCCATAAGTATCTCATTCCTCTAACAGAAGTAGTCTTTCCATTTAAAGGAAGAAAACCCCACATAGATAATCCTTTCTATTTATTGCAATGAGAGAAAGGAGCTTTACTGATGATATATGACAACCTTTTTAATAAATGAAGCTGAGATTTTAAAATCTGAGTGAGAAAATGGTTGGATGTCACCCTTTTTTTGCCAGCCCAAGTACAGTCTGGCAGTTGAAATGTCAGTGTTGGTGTTTTGAGGGCGCAATAGTTATCAGAATTTATCTTAACTTGGTAACCCCAGAATATTTGTATTTTATATTGCAGCATGCTTTATTTTACAGTGAAATATGTAAATGAAGAACATACAGGACCGTCTAGCATCAGGTTTGAGAATTTGATAATTCAGGTATGATAATGATTTACCGATCTCTCCTGTATGCTGTCTTATGTTAAATACTATGCACTTCTTGCAACACCTTGGTAATCTGAGTTGTTTGCCAGACAGTGCTAATTATGCCAGCAATTGCAAAAGTGCCCTCAGTGTTCTCTTCTCAATGTTAAAACAATGAGCAGATCAATGAGTCAGTCTTCTGGAAAGAGTGCCAGGCACTTCCCTGGTCGGGAGCAGTGGGCCTGCTGAAGCCCCAGTGATCACAGTGAGATGACAATAACAAGAGCAAGTTTTGCATGATACAGAGAGGTGTGGAGAGTCCAAGGCTCAGGCTGGAGGTCAGACTGAGAGGAAAAGGTAAAATTTTAAGCAAAAGAATGCACATTTAGTATGTGTATTATAGAACTAGAAAATAAAATAGCAACTTAGCTTTAAGATATCACCATTGCAGAAGTTTTATTTCAAGAAGTGTGTTAACATCTCTGCACATTAAAATATGGAAATGTGGAAATAAATTATGTTGTTGCAGGTATGTGATGTTATTAGAAGCACTGTTATGAGGAACAGTGAAACAGCATGTGTAGAGGGGGGTCTTGCTACTGTATTTTTACGTGGTGCTCTTCTCTTGGCAAGGATCCCCAAACAAGCTTTTGTTTGAGAAAATTGATCTGTGTCTCTCTTAGACACAGCTTACTTGGGTTTATCCTGGATGTTTTTCTTGATGCATTAAGTAGATTCTGGGATGGAGTTAAGACCAAATAAAAAGCCAGGAAGGGTGAAGACAAAGGCAGCAGTCAGCAGGGAAAACCAGGCAAAAGCACAAGCACAAGCAGGAGTTCAGATGAATAGTGGAGTTTTAGCATGCTGATGTGTCTGTTAACTTCTGTTATATTGGCATGGGGAAATATTCAGAACAAATAAGATTGTATCTTATTAAATGTTTCTTCATATCAGATAGACCATTGAATGTTTGAGGGGTGGTTTTACATCCTACATTTTGCTAACTTTTTAGCTTTTTTATCGTCAGCCAGTCACTGTTTGGCTGGCCCTGTGTGTGACTAATCCATTACCATCCATCAGATCTACTTTTTAAAATCTTGTGAAACACTCCAAATTACAAAAGGTAGGTTATGACTGAAAAACAGCATTCAGATTGAATGACTGGGAATGCAGAGATAACAAGATGCCCCAGATTTCCTACATGCAGAGGTGCTTTGTTCTGAGTAGGAATGAACAGGACAAAGGCAGTGTCATCCTACTAGTCATTCACAGAGTCACCTGCTGACAAATTTATCTCTGACCTTGAAAAAGAGAGAGAAAAAAAGTAGATGAGTGAGAAGTTAAATTACTTGATCCTAGTCCATACTAGCACTTGCATCTAATAAACATAGTACACAGTTTCACAAGAAGTAGTTTGCTCCAAACATTTTAGGCCATATCTGAGGAAGTTAGTATGGCCAGGACAATCAGTGCAAAATGTGGGAATGCTCACCCAGCATATACGTGGATTGCTGCCTCAAAAAGAGGAAAACCCTGTTCATGAACAGCTTTGCTTGAGGAGATTTTTACTCTTCCCTTGCCACATATGCCAGGTGTGTCTAGTTGGTGAACTGCTGCTGCTTCGTATTTTTGTAGATCTCCATCTTCCGTTTGCCTTTTGGTTGTCTTGTAAATGAAAAATTGCTCTCAGGACTGCTGATTTGAGTGTCCTCAGGCAAGAAGACCTTTCCTTTATGCCAGTGAAACTCACAGAAATTTAATTTATGTGATGGGTTTTCTCCTCTTGGTTTCACTGTTCTTGCCCCTCTGGGATTAATTCATCTTGGCCACTTTGAGAAGAAAAGGACTTTTATTGAAATGTTATTTCTAGAGTCCTTCTTAGCAGACCAACAAAGCCAGTGCAATGAGGATACATAGTCACAGTCTTCAGTAGTCTGAAGTAGAATATTTTGCGAAACAGTAAATCATCTGTCTTGCACGCCAGGAAGGCAGTCATCTTCCATCAGCTGGGCTGTCAGGTCGAGATGCAGTTTTCATTCAAGGTTGCTGTTTCTAAAAGGACCTTTGGGGAGAATTGACTTTGTCTGAAAGCTGATGCCTGTTGCCCTGTAATTGCTACTTCATTAAAATATTTCAGTTCAAATTCTTGTATGCCCCTAAGTTGTCTAGATACCTGTCATGAAAATTCTCAAATGTAAATTTTTGTTCAGTGTGACATTTTCCAGCAAAATCCCAGTTGCGGGATTTAAATTAAAGTTGTCAAGAAGACTGGCTTTCTCTAGAGACCTTAACAAGGCATCTGATAACAGAATTTCGTCTGTATTCTCACTTGAGTTTTTATACAGTTCTATTATTTTATCTTAACAAATCTTTCATTCTGATTTCCATATAGCCTATTCTAATAAGAAATGATAAGTATTCACCAGATAATCAGTTCAGTAGAACCTGCTGGGTGAAGCATGAATACAAACCAAAATGAGTTTATTTAGACATTACAGTCTGCAGGCAGTGCAAGGATCATAATAATAATAAAAAAAGAAACAGAAAAAAACAGAAGAAAGAATCAAAGTTATCCTATGCATTTTTTGTAATACATTTTTGCTGTTCATTTTCTTAGACTATACTCAAACAGGTGATTACTCATCTAAAAGCACTAGAGGTGAAGTACCTTTGCCTGCATGAGAAAACTTGATATATTATGCTGTTTCATGTTTACTACATTATTAACATAAACCCCTAAAGACTGTTCTAAACAAACCTTGTGTACACTGCCATTTGTTTTTACCTGCTGAGTGTGTCTGAGTGATGAAAAATGCTTATAAAACCAATTTCTGTGTAAAACACAATTCATCTTATGAATAAGGTGATGGCAGTCATCTTCATTCTTCATTGTTCACACTGTAATGATAGAACTTTTTTTCCTCTTCTCTGATTCCATAAATTTGAATGTTTCACTTTTCTGGCTTTCGGCATACATTCTCTTTTATTTTACATACTTGGTATTGTTTAAAAAAAGAAGAGGCAAACAAATTGGCAATAACTGGTGTGTCATTTACTAGAAGTCTTGAAAGGGTACTTTTTTTTTCTTCCCCAGCCCAGTAATAGCTGAATAGTTTCAGAAAAGAGAGAACAATATATCCATCAACAGCAAGCTTTACTATTGGCGCATGAATACAGCAAAACATAGAATTGTTTCATTAACTAGTGGGGAAAGCCAGGCAATTTTGTGGTAGCCAGCCTCGAGCCTAATAAAATGTATTTGTATTACTGTTGCATTTTAAAGGCTTATTTGTGGAGCAGGACGGTGCTGCAGAAATGTAGAGTAAAAGGACAGCTTAATTAAAAATTAGGATAAAATAATAGGTGAATACAGAAGGAGAAGTGCAAGCAAATAAAGGAAAATTAATTAAAAGTATGAAGAATAATTGGATAAAAGAAAATGGGATAATCAGGACACAATGCGTTGATTTAACAAAGAAAAATCAAGCTGTAGACCAACCAGATATTATTTGTTGAACAGATAAGTGGTTTTGTTAGAACAAGAAAATGTTGAAAATTTCGTTTATCTAGACTCTAGCCAAGTTTTGATTCTTTCACATGAAAAAATTTTAGTTCAACTTTAGTTCAAGAATAACTGGCATTGCTCAAGAACCATAAGATGAGTAAAGGTCTTAAGCAAAGATGATGTGACAGAAGGTTGTGAGAAAAGGTACCATACTGCAAAGATTAATTAATCTTTCCTTATTTAGTATTCTTGTTACAGACCTTAGTGCCAAAGGTTTCATTTTGCTAATAAAATTGAAACAAAGTTAGGATTCATTGCCACTGGTGATAAATACGGGCTTGAAATCAGAAGACAGTTCCTGAGTGCTGGAAGGGGATGGTTATGGAGCATAATGTAAGGTGGAGCTTAACTGATTTTGTGAAGTGCATTGTGGTTTCCTGCAGTAGCGCAGGATTGATTTAGGAATTTCATTCTCATCCTTTCTTTTAGATGAATCTCAAGAAATTTAGAAATGGTCTTCGCATGTCTTAAATGCCTGATTGTGAAAATGACTGAGCAGCCTTTAGCTATGGAGTTAACTTGTAGTGAGTAGTGTAAATTAGGAAGAACATCTAGAGGTCATTTGGTCCACTGTGCTGTTCCAAGCAGAGCTACCTGCAAAATTAGATTGGGTTGCTCAGGGTTTTATCCAGTTGAGATTTAAAAAATCTCTAAGGATGGATACAGCCTCCCTGGGCAACCTGTTTTGATGCTTAACCATTCTCATGGTGAAGAAGTTTTTTCCCTTATTTTCAGTTGGAATTTAACTTCTTGCAGCTTGTGATGGTTGCTTCTTGTCCTTTCACTGTGTGACTGAGACTGGCTCTGTTAGTAGCCCTGCTTAGGCTGTGGAAAATACGTGTAGACTTTTCCAGACTACACAAACCCACCTCCCTCAGCCTCTTTTCATATACTTTATTCCTTTCACCATGGTAGTGTTCAGGACTCACCTGGTTTGGTACTGTCAGAAATCAGATCTTTCATGTTTTAAAATTATGTTAGAGCTCAAAGAGGATAACTTCCTACAATAATATGCAGCAGGCTACCTGCATTTTAAAGTTATTATTTTCAGCGCTGTTCAATCTTGTTGTTGTCGTAAATGTATACCTGATATGATGGAGCAGAAGTAACAGGGGGAATCCCAAGGCCCTGTTGTCATGCTAAGATATGTGTAATAAATCTTTCTTACAGCAGCATATTCTGCTTAACTCCCCCTGAGGCCCCTTGTTCTGTAAATGGCTGAGAATTGTATAACCCGAGGTGTTACTATTTGGTACGTTAAATTGATTTCCAGTAAGATAGTACATTGATGGATATAAAGTAGATTCTGTATTGAGGTTATGATTAGATTAATTTTTCATTAAATTGTGGAATTAATACACAATTAAAGAAATGTAATTATTCTTCCTCATATCTTCTCTCCATTTCCTTAATTAAAAAAGAATACCTTAGTTTGTCCCCACTTTGCTTTTGTGATTAGTGTTTGCCAAGTGCAGGGCTTAGTGCTGATGTTACTAGTGTAGCCTTTTGAAGCGTTTTTCAAGTACTCATCAGTTGAGCACATCAGTGCTAAAGTTTTGTTGAGGATTGTTGCATTTTATCTTCAAAACAGACCCAGTCCCACCAGTCATTCTTTGCAGAAGAGGCTCCTCATATGGAGCGGAAGATGATCTTGACAGTACTCTCTTATGGGAGTCTGAAAGGTAGCGAAAACCAATTTTAACTTCTTAACAAATTAAGAGAAAGATCCAGATTTCGTTTTCATTGCCCTGAAAAACAACCTCACTCTTCACCTCCCCCTTTTCGAGATCACTGGTGCTGTTCAGCATATTCCTAAGCTGTAACACGGACCTCCATGGGGTACTTCTGGTGATATCCTGGGATATCAGCTGGGATAGAGTTAATTTTCTTCCTAGTAGCTGGCATAGTGCTGTGTTTTGGATTTAGTAGGAGAAGAATGTTGATAACACGCTGATGTTTTAGTTGTTGCTAAGTACTGCTTATGCTAGTCAAGGACTTTTCAGCTTCCCATGCTCTGCCAGGTGCACAGGAAGCTGGGAGGGGGCACAGCCAGAATAGTTGATCCAAACTGGCCAAAGGGCTATTCCATACCATATGGCGTCATGCTCAGTATAGAAACTGGGGGGGGTTGGCTGGGGGGCAGCGATTGCTGCTCAGGGATGGGCTGTGTGTTGGTCAGTGGGTGATGAGTGGTTGCATCACTTGTTTTTCCTGGGGTTTGTTTCTCTCTCTCTCTCGTTGTTCTCCTTTTGATTACAATTATTATTATTATTGAATATTCATTATTTTATTTCAATTATTAAACTGTTCTTCTCTCAACCCATGAGTTTCCTTTCTTTTCCCCTTCTGATTGTCTCCCCCATCCCAGTGGGATGGGGAGGGTGAGCAAGTGGCTGTGTGGGGCTTAGTTGCTGGCTGGGGTTAAACCATGGCAGGTGAGCATTAGGAGAACTGATCAACACCCACCTTTGTTTCCTTTCTCTTTTCCAGTTGTTTTCAAGTATTAGCCACATGCGAATCTTCCCATGAGAAGTGTAGAAAAGATATTTTAAAAGCTTTTGCAGAGGAGGAACAAATATGAAGGAATGAAATGACTTCTCCAAGGTTACAAAGCCATAGAACTGGGATTAATAGTTAGATTTTTGATCTTGGCCTTGAGTTCACGTGATGAACTCTGAAGGACAGAGAACACAAATTGTATGTAGTCAAGCTGTCCTTGCATGCAGAATAAGTGGTCTGAATAACATAAGCTGCCAGGGATTTAAAACTTGTCAGCTTAATTAGTTGCAACAAGGAAATGATAAATATGTAAGTGATCTTTACTCAGAGGCAACACAGGAAAGCAGACAGCTGATATGGAAAGTATTTGTTTGAAGCAGTTAAACACAAAGACCATTCTGTATCTATCCTCTACTAGGTGTTCACAAGTAACAGTGATTATTTCAGAGAGCAGTTAAAATGTAGTTTCAGAAGGGACTCTTAAAAATATCTAGCATAGAATCTTTTCAGATATTTATTGACTTTGTGTTAGAAATTTTCATGCAATTTTATCTTAAACTTCGTTTTATATGCATTTTCTAGCAGCTTCACTGAATTTTAAATTCAAAGTATATGTAAGTATTACACATGACGTAGCAGTAAATGGTGGCATGCACCCCTAATACTGAACTGTATACATGGTGTAAACAGTAAGTTCTCTCCTATGTGGTTATCACATTTAAGACCATTTTAAACATTGTTTATATAAATTTAGAACAAAATTTCCCTGTGAAATAGAAGTATACAGTGTATAACACGCTCTAGAGATTTCAGCAAACAAATCTATTGCCTAGCATATGGTTCGTAGATTAAAAGGCTACTATTCTACACTGTAGAGAATCTAACTCTTTATTACATTAGTGTTTAACTTTTTATTACATTAGTCCTCACAGTGCTTTATATAGCTCTAATAATTTTGATGTGCTGCTTAATTGTTATATTTCGTATTGAAGAAAAGAGCATGTGTTTGTCCTTTTAAATAGGTAGCACATCCACAACACATTGCTTTGCTTTCATTGCACAGGCTATATTGAAACATTCCCAAAACAGCCATTCAGTGCTTTTCTAAGTACAGTTTTATTTTTCACAGTACATTAGAAAAGTATGGGAGTCCTCTGCTAGGGGTCTGTTTTGTAGCTGCTTTAACTTTCTCATTGCATCTGAAGAGTAATGATAATCCTGCTTAGCATTTATGAATGGCAGCTGGTACAGATGTCACAACTTCACAGCAGTGGCGAAACATAGCTGCACTCACATAATAAGAAAGTACAAGCTAAGAGCTAAATCCATGGAGGAATGAGCAAATTCAGTTTCCTCAGGTAAAATTCCTGAGATCTTTGCATAGAACATGAGTGGACTGAGGTGTCTGTGAAGGGGATTCACAAAAGTCAGTGGCTTGACCAGAGGACCAGCAAGCCATGCTGTAGGACGTGGCAGGGGGAGGAATACCTCCCTTTAGAGCGGGGCGATACCTGCTGCCTCTTGCATTTTCAGCCATGAATCTCCTTCTAGAGTGAGGTGTCTCACCTAGGGCAGGTCTTTCTCAAAAGAAGTCAGAAGGGTCACTTCAAGGTACAGTAGGGCTTGGTGGTTCGGGCACCCAGCGCACCAGGTGAGGCACACTTGTTGAAAGGAGCTCAGCTTGTGCAAGTGAATCTCTAGCTTGTTCTGGGTCTTTCCAGCTGATGCTGTTACATTTTTGTATTGAACTTTTTGGACTGGGAATTAGAATCCAGTTCTTCTCACCTCTGCTGGAAGCAGAGCATCTCCACAAAGCATATTCAGGCCATGGAGTGAAATAACATGGGTAGGAAGAGGTCTAACTTGAGGATCTCAGGGTAGAGCAGCAGAACTTGAGACTGATGATGTTTGTTTATTGGCAGAAAAGCAAAAGCACATACTTGAGATGCTTGCAGGTGACTTTGTAGTAAGAGAGAGGCAAAGAACTAGGCTGTTCAGGCAATTCTTACTGTTGCAAGTGAAGAGGAAGTTTCAAAAGCAGCAGCTAGATGCTGCATTCAGGTAGATTAGTCATTCAAACATCAGAAACCAAACCATTTGGTTTTCTGATTGTCATTTATATGCTATGTTAACATTACTTCTATGGTTTTACCCATCCTGAACATGAAAGGAAAAAAATCTGTGTACATTGGTGATATTGCTCTATGGAATTTTTTGGGTCTGCCATGATTTTTTCCTTTCTTGGCTGGAACAGATGGGACGAAAGACAACAGAAAAGACTGTGTGTAATAGAAGCAGACACTGCCAAATTAATATTCACACCGCACGCATTTAAGTTTGCTGTGCAATTAATTTTGTTTTCTAAGGAAGGAGAAAATACAAGTCTGTCGAGATCCAGTCTATGTGCAGTGTATGTCTGAAATATATTGCAAGGGTAATATTTGATTGTATGAATATTAAAACCTGAGATTGGATTTAGAAATCTCAATTAAAGCAGCACAAGTGAGTGTCATGAATTTGAAAGACACTGAACGGTTGCCATTCCTTGGTGTTTGGTGCCAGAAATATCTAAAAATACAAATTCCTGAATGCAGATTTAGAATGGTCAGTTGGGGTTGTCAGCTTAGGATATTTCTGCCAAAACCAGTACTCCAAAAAAGGATCTCATGTGCCACCATGAATAATGAGCTCAGATGGTGTCACTCCAGACTTACTCATTTGGGTTTGTTTTTTAAACAGTCCTGAAGTGACTGTTGATAATATGGGTGCATCTGTGCATTTGAGCCCAGGGAAGACTTTTGTGCCAGTTATTTCCCAGAACTGGGTTTTTTTTTCTTACATAGAACATATGCTTAAAACTGTTACTAGTAAAGGCATTGTGCCCAGTAGTGACTGCAGCTGTGGTGTACTCATATGCACATATGCACACTGTTATTCCTCATTGCTCATCGTGGAGTTTTCCCTGAATGACTGTGGGATTGGTGCCAATAGATTTTTCTTTTTTTTTTTTTTTTTTTTTTTGGTGGTGCTGTAATAGGCTAATTCAGAATGAGAAGAAAATATGTATTTACTGCAACGTTTTTAAAGTAGGCTTCCACCATTTATTCTAACATCGTTGGGTGTACGTGTTAGGGTCATCGCAGCGGCTTTAAGACCTCCTCCCTAACAATATAGCAATGCTAGAGCCTTCCATGGCACAACACTGGCTGCGTTGCTGTGTGCTTGGGTGCTGCCTTTGACACCATCCTGCACCACGTGTCAGGGCCTTTGTCAACCGTGTTTACCTTGCAGATGAGTTTTTCCTCACAGGGTCGTTAACTGTTGACTTTCTCATTTCTGCTGTCCTTTGTCCAACCCTATGTCCCCAGCAATATATTCTGCTATTGGTTGTATCTTTTTCTGTTTGGGGTTTTTTTTTTCATTTCTGGAATCCCTTGACAGTCAGTCGTCTCAGTAGCCTAACTTCTGGTTAAATTAGTTTTTTCCCTTGTGCATCCTCTTGCCTTTCCAGAAGTGCAGCCCATTGTCTGGCCTAACGCTTGTTCTTCCGGAGGGACAGGGATGTTGCGTTCAAATATTTGACACCTGATCTAGAGGACATTCTGTTGGTTTTGAGCTGTCTAGCTGCTCCATTCTTAAGAGCAGTGCTGTCTCTGGCCACTTGGCTTTGATAATTGTGACATTGGGACAAGTAGGAAGGAAGCTGAAGGGCAGTTTCGGGCTTCCTCCATTTTAAAATTGACACTAGCATGTAGTTCGGCGACCTAAGAAAGGAGGCTTGATACAGCAATTAATGATTGATTTCTACAAAATAGGCAAGACTCAGATTTAAAAGTTCTTAGGAAATCTGTATCAGAAGGTCAATCAGTATCTTGAAATAAATAAATACATAGCTTGATAGCCACAAAGGCTTTATTACGTCTCTGTTAAGTTTTTCTTGGTGATCAGAAGATACTAAAATGACCTATTCATTATTTTAGACCAATTTTGTGGATTCTTAGCAAGAATTCATTACAATCGTTCTCATGGGTTGAGCTCCAAAAATGCTAAGCTGTGCAAGATAAACATTATTAATGCAACAGCTTCTAATTAAAATTGAAAAGGATAGAATATTAATAAGATTTCACTTACGAATAAATACTTGTAGTGTCACTGGAATATTAACTAGTTTTTCTTTGCCATGGACAAATTTGATCATTTGTATGATTTCAATATGGAAATAAAGTTCTGTATCTGGAAGAATGAGTTTTTAGTAAGATAGTTACAGATTTGGGAGATTTACAGAGATCTTGGTTTCGGTTTTGTACAAACATTTAAGACTCTGTAAACTTAGATTCATAATGGTACGTTGTCTGTAAGTGCACTTACTCATTAAAAAGAAGTATAAAGTGTGGTTTCATGGGAGAAAGTATTCTTCTTTTGAAATCTAGTCTCCTGTGCTTAGCTGCTGAGCTTTCATGAGATACCTCTTACTTGAAAATACAAGAATTGGAGGAGTGAAGGAGGGGGTTGTTTGTTTGGTTTTGTTTTGGTTTTTTTGTTGGAGTATGTGGGGGGGTTAAATTCCATTTTAAAAAAGTTAAGTGACTAGCAGGAGTGCATTCAGAAATGAGGAGATATCAGAAAGAATTTACTCTGTGCAAGGAGTGAAATGGTAGGATGGTGAGAGAGCAGGAGCCTGACAGAGCTTCTGGGATGGAGGAAAAGGGGCAGGAGCTGGTGTGAGCATGGTGGCTCAGACCACCACGGGGCTAAGTGAGCAGAAATCAGGAATCAGTAGCAGAGAAAATGGGCAGTAATGTGGTCACATCTGTAAAGAAGGTTGTGTCGTATTTCATTACACTATCGAAGGCCAAATTAGGGCTTTGCAGCTTTGTGGATGTAAGGTTCATTTATTCGATGTGTATTCTACAGCTTAGAAGCACATACTACCTGTCCTCACTGTGCGGATGCAGTACCATCTCCGGTGTATGCAGTACTGTGGTCTTTGAAGAATTGGCAGAAAATGTTAGAGATACCATTTGTGACCTCTTAGTCCTATCTAATCACTCTGAACGAGCTGCATTCTCCCAAGTAGTTGTGCAATGTTTGTGTCCTTCTACAAGAAGATACATGTGTGTGTATTAATGAATTTGTTGGTAAGGGGAACGGTAGGGCTAATGCTCTCAGGATTGAGTTGTGTATCTCAGCCATGGAAAGGGCTATTTTTAAATGGACATTTTAATGTAGTTCACATTTGTATATATTGAAATTATTATTCTAAACAAATATGTATTTGTCATATGTTTACAGTTAGGAAAAATGTAGACAAAGCTCAGATACCCCAGTGGTAGGTGACAGTATGGTACCTTTAGGCAGTTATTTCAGTGCTATCTAATAAAATGTGAGATGGCTGCCTCAGGAAGCCCCACCAACAGGGTTGCTAAGAGCTGGCCTGTATAAAGCTCCACAGAGTGTATGTGGCGAATCTGACCCTGCTGGGGTGAATAAAAGAAGTAGAGGTGCAATATTTTGAAGCTGTGCTATCTGAAAAGAAGCACTGTGCAAACTGAATAACACTTTGTCTTGCTGTGCGTGAAAAAATCCTCTTCTTTTCTTAACTGAAAAATGACTGTGATATCAGATCCTTTAAAGAACACTGAAAATTACTTTTTTATTAAACACTTTATAGTGCATTTATTAATACATGATTTTCCTTCTGCCTGTCTGGAAGGGAAGTTTGGGACATTTAGCGTGATTCCATTCAGATACTAAACCATGGATGAAAAGTTGGGGTTAAATTGTGGTTATTTTTTTATTATTCATAAGCAAAAATTAGAAGTAGTACATTTTTTCCCAAAAGGTAAACAAATATTTAGCACAGAAGCTTTCTCTTTCTTGAGAAAGCATCCGTGAATGAGGTTCAAAAGAAAGCCCGTTTCATTTTTTTTTTCATTACCTTTCAAGATCCCATTACTCCCAGCTTGTTGGCTCCTGCCTCTTATAGCGAGACTACAGTGTATATAGTCCCTTTGTTTGCCGCTGAGCTTGGCTTAAACAAAGAGGCTAGCTTGGTTATTTTATTTTTTTTCAAAGCTATGTACATTTAGCAAATCTATTGATTTTAATGAGGACTGATTTGGCTATTTGGGATTCCAGACAGCGTATGGCAGGCATTAGTTTTTTCCAGCATTAGGATACTCTGGAATATTAAACATAATTTAAAGTAAACTGAAGTTGTCAGAATAAATGAATAATTGAATGAGATCTATTTGTGGAACACCTAGGGGATTTTCTTTCTCTGCTTTTATACGTATTAATTTGCAGAGAGCACTTACCTGCAGTCAGAGTCTGGAGCATCATTATTCTGCTGCAGGTGGTACTGGTGGATAACTGCAAATAGTCATCCGTCTTCCTCCTCTTCCCAAAGCCTCACTGGTCTCCATTTATAAAATAGGGATGATGGTGGTAGTTCTCTTTCATAAAGGTCCTGTTGAAGTGTTAGATGTTCAGTGCAGACAGTGAAGCCAAGGTGAAAAAGTTGACATTATTTTGCTTTTTGTTGCAATGCTAAGCTTATAGGTGGTACAGAGTCCAGCCTACTTGTTCTGTGCTGGAAACTGCATCTCTGTTTTGGGAAGAGGAGGAGGGTCAAGACTTTGTTACTACCAGTGCTTTCATTTAATTTCCAGTTCTTCCTGTTACTCTTCAGTTTAACTCTCCGGTTAAATTCAACCTACTTCTTCGATGGATTTAACTATAGGGTTCTGTCCTTGAATTTACAGAGCACTTTGCCTGTTACAGATTTACGTGGAGGTTTGGTATTATTTTTCTGCTTTTGGGTTATTTTTCCTTTTAAATAATAGTTCTAAATCCTCTTTGAAATTTACTATTTGTCTGTTACGAAGAAGGAAACAATTTCCCTCCCCCCTAGTTTCAGGTGAGACCTGTGAAGGACCCACGTAAATGGGTGAAATGACTGAGCATGAAAAGCACTCTTGCTGTGTGCAGAGATGTATCTGGTGCAGAGCAAATAAACAAAAAATAATGAAAAGGAATTTTTCTCCAGTCTCACACCAGATACTGCAACAGTATTTTCAAATGACCCAATAGCTGTGTGACAGAATCCCATTAAATTAGGGAAGTGAATTCCTTTGTGTATCTTGGTGATCTTAAGCCCTTAAAGGTATTTTTAATCCCTGTCAAATACTGGTACACTTACTTTGCTTAATAGCTATAGAATTTAGTCTCTTTGGACACTAAAAAAAATCCAGTGCTTTCTTAATCTAATTAAATGGTAATCCTTAAAACCTTTCCATGTGCCTTGCATGTGGACGACGTGTGGTGAATCAGCGAACATATTGGGTGTAAAGAATTATCTGTCAAACAGTACCAAATGCTGAGGGGCTTTATTATCAAAATATACTGATTGTAACAAATGACATTCACGTGTCATTTCACTCTATGCTGAAAACATTTACAACACAATACATCATTACTACTGAATCTGGAATTTGAAGGTATAATTACAGTAGGTAAGCATACAGTGGCACTCCCCCAGGTTGCCTCCCAGGCACTCTTTTTGAAAAATCCAGTATAGACTTTGAGATGATACAGCAATCTTTTTCCTCAGAGAGCTCTTCAGGACTTCAAAAGTGGAAGTATGGGAAAGAATTTTCAACTGTTGGTCTTAAATTGGAGTCCTGTAAAGCAGCAGAGCCTGCTTCAGTAAGATTTCAGGATCTAGTCCTTAGGTATTTTGCCTTCTTAACCTGAAAATAAAGGTACGTGTATCCAGTAGTCCTGTTTTATAGCTGAAGCCTGGTTGCCTTTGGAGCTAATGAGTTAGAAGGGTCTTACTGACGTCCAGTGGATAGATGATAAAAGACTCCTTGTTTGTACATCGTCATACAGGCATGTCTCATCTGTGCCACGAGAGATGCCGCTGACGTGCACAAACAGCAACATCTTACAATTGATTAAATTTATTGTTAAGTATCTTTTGGAAGACAACAGCAGATATGACAAAATGTCCCCTGCTGCCCTGCTGAAGAGATTCATCATGTGAAGTAAAACAAGATGCATTGCATTTAACAGAATGGTATTAGCCACAAAGTTTGTGTGTGTATGTGTGTGTATATGATTGCACACAGAGTAATATATATTTAAATATACAATATTTTCTTGTGTAAGTATCATTGTTCACATTCTCTGTGATTTTTAAATGCATAAGGTGAAACCAGGTTTACTAACATTTTTGAAACATAGCAACTGTTACTATTTTAGAGAACCATGGAGTGCCCTGCAATGGACTGGCACTGAAACATTACTGTGCAGAGCAGAACCTTGAGACAAGCTAATCGTGTTGTTTTGGGTGCTGCCAGTCTGCAGTAGGGCATACATATAGGACACGAGGTACATTTTCAAAATACAAAGTGAAGGAAGGTGCTCTTCATGCTAAAGGGAAAAGCAATCAAGTCATGCAGTTTCAAGCAAGAGGCTGTCTGCATAATTTTCAAAAGTTAAGTAAGTGAAAAGATGACTAAAAAGTTTACAGTCAAGTTGGATCAGAGGTTTGACAGGTTTGCCCCATGTGTCTCTATATAGGCTTTGAGAGAGCGGTTGAGGTTGGTTGATACTCCCTTTTTCAACTTAACAGTTGATGTTTTAAGGCTTGTATTTTTAAGGAATCTAAAAGCTGTAAACTGACTAATGTGATAGTCCTGGGACTGATGCTGAATCATAGCGATGAAATGGATTTTTACAGCTTTTGTGATCAACTTTATTATATGTCTAATGTCAAAGATAAGGTTAGATCGTATCCTTGCTGTGACTTTCCATTTTCATTATCCATAGCTAATGGAGATTCAGCATCAACAAAGTTTTGTCTGGCAAAGGCATTTCCCATTGAAAAGTAGATCTCTGCTCAGGTATTTCATAATATCAGTGCTACTGTTGATATTAATGTTACTAATTTATATTATAGGAGTTCAGAAAGGAGGCAATCAAATTTGTGTTTCACAGAATCACTGACTGGTTGACCTCTAGAGGTCATCTGGTCCAAACCACCTGCTCAAGCAGGGGATTTAAAAAGCAAGGTAGGAGATTAGGCAGACACGATCAGAGATGTAGACAGGGAAGCAGCAGAGTTTCCATAACTGCCCAGGTCTCCAGACTGGTGTCCCTGGTTGTTCTGAATGCAGCCTCTGTGAGTGGAAACTGCTGCATCTCCCTTATCACTGTGGTGTGCAGAACATGAAGCTGGGAAGTTGAACCACATTATCCAATGCTCCAATTATATCATCAAATGCTGCTGTGTTGCTCTGCGATCCTTATTTCAAACAAGTCTAACCAAGGGATATTTTAACTTTGCCGCTTCTACAGCACCTTGCCAATGTGCCTGTTTCCCCTTCTTCAGGCTTCATATGGTGCTTAGCAGGGCCATAGCATCCCTCCTGTTGGAGAGCCCCCACACCTGGCTCCTTGCAGGTATATCAACTTCTTCCTATCTTGTTTTCATTTCCAGTACTTTGGCATCTAATTTCCCATATGCTGCTCTTGCTTTCTCCTGCTGTTTCTGTGAGTTCATCTCTACAGATGAGTTGCCACCATTTAACATATTGGTGAAGCCATGGTAATGCCTTAGTGATGAAAGTGTCAACTTCAACTTTCTTGATTAAATCCCTTTCATAACGTAGGTGGAAATGGATGGGACAGGCAGATGCAAGCTTGCTCTGTCTACAAGCCTGCTTTGCTCTAGAAGGTGTTCTAAAGCTTATATAGTCAATCTTTCAGGAAACTGCAGTTACTCAATATGCCTGGCCTCTTTACAGCACTGGTAATACCAATGGGAGTTTGCTTGCTTGTGCTTCTTGTTTCTTCAGCGCCTCTGAATCTTTGGAAATGCCAGACATGATAAGATTGTTGTGTTCAAGCTGCGAACAAAAGACTAAAGAGGAAGGTGTGTACCTCTGCAGGATTAAAACCACTTAATAACGATAGTACTATTATACAAGTTAGTTTTCAGTTCTCAGCAAAAGTATACCATGTGCAAATTCACATCAGGCCTTTGAGTAGGTGGAATGATTCAGGACCTGTATGTAGGAGCATGGGGTCTTTCCCCAACCCCTCCTCCTGCAGCACAAGAAGGACATGGACCTGCTGGAGGGGGTCCAGAAGAGGGCCACCAAAATGATCCGAGGGCTGGAGCACCTCTCCTATGAGGCCAGGCTGAGAGAGTTGGGGTTGTTCAGCCTGGAGAAGAGAAGGCTGCGAGGAGATGTTATTGCGACCTCCCAGTACTTCAAGGGGGCCTATATGAAAGATGGGGACAATCATTTTAGCAAGGCCTGTTGTGACAGAACAAGGAATAACGGATTTAAACTAAAGAAGAATAGATTTAGACTAGACATAAGAAAGAAATTTTTTACAATGAGGGTGGTGAAGCACCGGAACAGGTTGCCCAGAGAGGTGGTAGAGGCCCCATCCCTGGCAACATCCCAGGTCAGGTTGGATGGGGCTCTGAGCAACCTGATGTGGTTAAAGCTGTCCCTGCTCACTGCAGGGGGGTTGGGCTGGGTGACCTCTAAAGGTCCCTTCCAACCCAAAGCATTCTGTGATTCTATGATTCTGTGATTCATGTGGGACGCAGCAAGCTAAGCCAGCCACCGCCAAGCGTTGATTGGCTGCAGAGGTTCTGTGTTGCACACCATGGCAATGCCATTTGTTGGGCTGTTGCCGTTCAGGTTAGCAAGATGTGAAAGCACCATGATCTTTTATCACCTAAAGGTGAAATGTGAAGGATGGCTTAATCTGTTTTCCTCATTGTTGTCATAATGTATGTATTCAAAGCATTTGTCAGAACAACAAGCTATCTTGGAGAACATTATAACTGTATTTACACGGATGTGGGATAGTTTGCAAAAGACTTGTAAGTTGAGTGGGACACTTTTGTTTGCATCAATGTGAAATTCGAATTAGCATTAGTCCCTCAGATATTTTTACAGGATGGTGTCTGTCTAAATGGTCCAGCTTCCCGGTTGGCATTGGCATAGTCTCATACTAATGCAGCTGCCTGGCTTGATAGATGGCACCATGGCCAGCCTGCAAGTGTCTGTACCTGAAAACGTGGACTTGCTGCTTCTCACCTGAGCCTTTCACCACTTCAAAAGTCAGCTGGGGGACAAGACTCTGTATTCCATGTGTATATAGGCTGTAATATATTGCTGTTTTTAAAATAACTACGCTTTGTCTTATGCTTGGCAGCACGAGTCATTCTAGTTGGGACTTTAGGCAGGAGGAGGTTATGACCGGGCTTCCCTCGGTGCAGTAGCCCTCCTGCATGGGGCTGGGGAAGCTGCAGAGCCCTCGGTACCTTGTCCAGGTAACGCTGCACACCTGGCCCAGCCTGGACACATCTAATGCAGCGCTCATGATGGAATCATCAAACTTGATGGGAATAAGCTTTAGTAATCCCTGAAGAAGCAGAGAAACAGGTTGAAGGTGTAAATGAAATGCAATTCGGTGAATGTGGAGCATGTTTTGTTATGAATACTTTTGTCTGTCTTAGTGCAATAATTGTAACATGTAATAAACTGATAGAGGAGAGGATCTTCATTCATGCACAGTTGCAGAAAAAGCATGTAAATCTGTTGAAATTGCCACCATTTTGGATTTTCTTCAATATTTAATCATTTGCTTCTTGGCTATTGCACTACTTGCCATTTTACATTGCATTATTTCAGTTGAGTTGAGGAAAAAAGATAGAGGGTTTCATTATCTCGAGGGACTGATTTTCTTGGACTGAGTAGTTTCAGTAGTTGGACAGTGATTTCCAAAGTATCGTGCTAGAACATAGAATCATGTCAACAAACTCTTGCAAAGCAGTGCCAGAGTACTCTATTTTTGTTTTCTTAAAAGCAAAAATGTAAATGTTTTCCAGATGTTGAAAGGCACTTCTGAGTTACTTAGATTTATTCATTAATTTTAGAAGAATTACAAATTCTGTCCAAAAAGGCTGACATCCTTAGACAGAAACTTTGTTGGAGTAGACTTGGTATAACAGGTGGGTCGGAGCAACCCCTTGTGAAGGATGGGGGCAATCAAAGCTGTGATGGCAGCTTATCAACAGCCATTTTTTTTTCTTTTGATTGAGAGCTACAAAGCCCAGTATGGTGGGCTGCTTCTCTGCTGCTGAGTGAGCTAACCTGGGAACCCTGATGCCTCTGGAATTGTCTGTAAGACCTGCTTGAAGGGAGGAAGTTCTCCTTTTCTTTAAACGTCGGATGTCATTGCTTTTAAAAAATACTGACTCTTTAAAGAAGAAGAGGGAGGAAAGTGTTTGGGGGTGCTTCCTTTCTTCCAATACTGTGCATTTTCAGTATATGGTCAAAGGATTAGTCTGAGGATTCTTGAATGTGGAAATGTTTCAGGTTTTTTTAATGGATAGCAACTCTTGATAGAACAACTTCATAATTTTGACATCCTCAGAAATTATCAATATTAAAATCTTTCTGTATATATCCAACTCAGTTACTTTGTGTGGCTTTGTAATTATCTGTATTTACTTGCTTTCTAACATACAGTACTTGCTTGAAAATTCCAAAGATACGCATGTGCTTTTGTCATTTTCTTTACATTTTAGAAAATAAGCTAGGACTGCACAACACTGTCACTGAAATTGCATTCCCTGCAGGAGCTGCAGTATTCACTGTGGTTGTATAATATCACAACTTGACCTTTTTCTGCTGCATAGTTTTTTTCCTTGTCAGGAAGAAATTAAAAAGACCTGTCATCTTGTTACCTTAATAGGCAGTTAGGGCTGCACAGGTTGGTATAAAAAATGGGCGTACTAAAATAGGTGAGCACAAGCAAATATATTTAGCAGTTATCATAACCTGTGCAAGTGTTCTTTTAAATTTTTGAAATTAGATTGCTGTGCCACAATAAACATGAACGTCATTGCCCAGCACCCAGGCGTTGGTAGCTTGGCATTTGGATTTGCAGAATGTAAATTTCCTGGTTTGTTTTCCATAGAAATGAAATATGTTGTTTATTTATGGATAAACAGTAAGCTTCTAGTTGAGAATATATAACCAGTGAGTGCAATAAGCAACCAGAAGGAATGTCAGGGGCAGAAGGTGCCTGTTTGTGTATATCAGGCGGTAGACATCTACGTGCTTTTATGTGATTCTTTATTCTTTGCTTTTTTAACCATATGGAATCAGTACGCTATACATTGCTGCTGACAACTGGCAATTTCTGAGTTCCCAGTAGAACTGGATTTTGAGAAGATTTAGATGTGTGGAGTTAAATGTGGCTTCCTGAAGCCTTGTCTGGTGGAGGTAAATAAGAGTTTCATAGTAGGTGTCAGTGGGCCAAGACTTGACATTTATTATTATTTTCCTACCCTTAAGAAGAAAAAGAAAGGTGTATTGGGAGATCAGAGACTGTTTGGATGGTTTTGGTGACTAAAACAGTGCAGTATGGTGTAAGTTTTGACAGGCAGTTAGCAATTTAATTTAGAGAGCCTTAAGAAGTGAGGATGCATTAACATTAGCATTTTAATTCAGATGATGTCTATCCTTCATGAATCTTCATCTCTCCATGATTCGCACCCTTGCCAGGATCTCAAGGTGTGCAGCTCTTTCAGACAAAATGAGCCTGGATGAGGCATTGCAGTCGCTAACGGGCAGGCAGGCCATGGAGCCAGGCTCCAAACCCATGTGTATGTAGATACTGGCTCCTCAGTCCCGGCAGTTTCACTCTGGAGGTCCTCTCCAGCTGCACCACGAGTTGGTTGTGTAGGCATGGCCTCAGATGGCTGCACTGGTGGGGAACAGGAGCTGAGGAAGGGGGCTGGGAGGATCTAAATACCTTGTCTTAGCCAAGGAGCGAAGCAGTAACATCCAGCCATAGGTGCAATTGTTTATGGCTGGTAGTGTCTTAGCTCAAGCACTTTTGCAAGTGGTCAGTTGAGCATATTGTCAATCATGGATTATTGATTTGAAATAAAAAGTGGTTTATGCTTAGAACAGAAAAATGTGGACCACTAAAATTTCTAAGGATAACGTATCTGGGCATTAAGACAACAAGGGGACATTTAAAGCAAGCTGCATTTTGACCAGAAAAAAAACAAGTGAGCTTTGACATTTTTGATGGTTATTACTGTGTGAAAGCCTATAGGCTTCTAGGTATGTGAGGGCTTGAATATTCAGTATTTCAGTCAGCACAAATTAATAGAACAAGACGAAAATTGCTTCTGCAGCATGAACAAAACTACTCATGTTTTCTTGAAGGTTTATTTAGCTCTCCCTGAGAACATAGGCACAATATCTGTGTTCATTTGATCTCTGTGAAAAATGGTAGAAGGCTTCCTTTTTTTCCCTTTTCATTTTGCTCAGTTGATTTATTTATGAGTTACTGTTTGTGTGGAATGGTTGATTCATTGTAGAGAGAAGTGGAAACTTCTGTCAAACGCTCCTGTTGGGTGTCAATTCACATCCGTGCAACGTGGTGCTGAGGCATTTCAAAGCAATTGTATTCTGGCTAAGACAAAAGTAATATGATAAAGATGGTTTCAGGCGCTTCAGTGGCAGTGAAATAAAACTGCAAAACCTAAAACCAGGGGGTTGTAAGTGTCGCTTGCAACGTGTTGGATGCCATAGATTAGTTCTGTATGACCTTTAGGAAGAGTGAAAACGTATTTGATTTTTGAGCTATCTTTCCCTAGACAGTACAGAGTGCTAAAATCCTGCATGTTTTGGCAGAAAAAAGATAGAGCATAAAGCAACAGCTGGATGTGAAAGCCGGATTTATTTAAATTAAAAATGCAAACCCCATTTCTAGCAGAGTATGATTGACCATTGAAAATACAAACAGCCAAGGGAACAGCAATTCCTCTCTTGATGTATTCCAGTCAAAACTTTAGTCAAGCGCAAGTTATGCCTTGGTTATGCCTAATTTCCCAGGGTAATTGGGTGTCAGTTTGCAGCTGCATTATGCAGAAGATCACAGTTGATATTTATGATCTTTTTCGATTTAAAATCAGAAACTATAACATGAGCCAAATTGAAATCAGTGGTGTTCGTATTTGTTTCTCCCTCCACTCGCAGGTACTACAGTGCTACCATTTTGCAGATGTCAGGAGTTGAAGACGACAGGCTTGCAATCTGGCTGGCTGCACTGACGGCGTTTATAAACTTCATTTTTACCCTCGTGGGAGTCTGGCTCGTTGAAAGAATGGGTCGCCGGAAACTTACACTTGGTAGCTTAACAGGTGAGTGCTTAATTAGTGTGTTGTATATTCCTCATAATTATTAATCAAATGAAAATAAAGTTTCAAGTGCTAATTTTATCACAGTAGTCCTCTTCAAAAGAACAGCGTTGACCTCGTCTTCTATGTGAAATCATATAGCTTTTCAAGACTAGTAGTATAGTACTAGAGCTAAAGGCTAATTTAAAAAATAGAGGTTTAGCATGTTATTTTTTCAGGTGCAGTTTCTCCTTCAAGCCATGTTTGACAATGTTTTCATTTAGGTTTTTACGCTTTTTTTTCAGTATAAGGAATCAAATATTTGGAACTCCACAGCCGGTTAGTTTTTAAATCTCATGTGTGTCTATATGATATGTAATTTCTGGCTCATTAATGTGAATTCAGAACATCGTATCAAAAACTACTGGAGAAAGTGTATCACATAGCCATTTCAGCACTTTCTGAGAACTAATGTAGTTCTTTGCATAGTTATCTCAAATACAATACAATAAATACCTTACCTACACTAATGTGATTTTAATTCATCTCTTGTATGAGATAGTAAAAGACAGAATTCTGGATTTTTCCATTTTTTTCCAAATATTCAAACACTGTAATTCATCACGTAGCCATCTCTTGGAAGCAGAAAGAGGCAGAGCGAGCAGTCTTGCCTATGCTCAGCCGCACGCTGCCATTTACCCAGTAAGTCCCTGCTTGCTCCCGCGCTACGTGCTCGTTCTGGCTGAAGTGATCTGTGACCGACACCTGCCTCTGGCTGAACGTCTGAAAGGTTCAGACATTTCCAAGAGCAAGGTTTGGAAGAGAGAAGCAGTTCCTGCTCCTCCTGAAATAATGTTCACAAGTGTTGAGCTGGGAAGGTTTTATGTCTCCATATTTTGTTCTGTTTTTGCTGTCAGGGATCCAAACTTCTAGTTAATGCAACACAGCAGAGTGGGGGACCACCTGCCAAGTTGCTGGCCCTCTGCAGTTCCCAAGGGGTGGGAGTTAATCTACACTTGCAGTATTTGAATGCATTTATATAGGCAGAACAGCGATGGCAGTGTCGCATCTGGTTTGATACAGTTACCCAAATTTGTAAATTAAAACATGCACTTTGGAGGCGATTTGGTATTTCCAAGTTATAATAATTGTGTATTTGGAGTGTTACCATTTTGATTTGGAGTTGAGAAACCTGAAGTGGTTTTCACATGTCAAGTCATGACAGAGGAGATTGGAAAAGCACGTTCCTCACATCTTAAAAAAAAAAAGAACAAAAATCTCAGATCGCTACTTTTATCACAGTCTACCTCCAGATCAGTTAAAATACATCTCCTCTGTAAGTTCTTCTATGTCTCCAGCCAGGCCAAGTTTTTCAGAGGGGAAGGACCCAGTTCTGTATCATTCCCTATGCTCAATAACCCTTTTTCCTCTGCGGTACTTGCCTGTTTTCTTGTCTTTCTGCAAAGTGGATCTCTCCTCGCACTGCACTGCTACTTCTGGTTCTTGGGTGCTGCCTCTCCTTTGTACTCTATTGAAATGGAGGATTTACATGTTTATATATTTGGCCCCGACACCTTATACATCTGGCCAGCCCCTCAGGAGTTTATTGCTTATCTGGACCCAGCTGTATAGGTGTGATTCCCATGTGGACTTTTCATACAGTCACAGAACTCTTTGCTTTTTGGCTCTGGTTAACATATTCAAAGGTCATACATTTGAAATGTAGATACAAATGTCTCTTACAAAGCATATTAGTTACAGAACAGAGAATAATATAGAAATAAGACACAGAATTAATGAAGGAGAATAATACAGTTCAGAGTTATTTGTTTATGATGTTTGGACACAAAGTAATTCTTTGGTAAAAATATTCTTGGTCCTCCTGTGGTCAGCTGCCAGTCTGGAGCATCACTTGATCCATGCTGCATTGCTTGCTGTGTTCTTTATCACACAGTCCCTCCTTAAGGAAGGTACAAATAATGACAGTAATGAAATCATATGTCATCTCTCTGTACTATTTAGAATTTTTTTATGCAATGTTCGACACTTTGATTGAGGTAGTGGTGGGTATGATGTGTTTTCCTTAGCAAGAGGGCTGTTTAATAAAATTATAATTACTAAATCTGCTGATGGATTTGTTTTCCATGATGAGTTTTCTCATGGGGTAAACTTATATTTTACTGCTCTACTTTGGTTTGTGTTTCTAAGGACATTGACTTTCACACTGATTTATTACTGGCTGCTTCTCTGGTCTTTGGAGAAGCCAGGTATGCCTCAGTCTCTCATTACATAGAACGAGGACAAAACTACTACCTTTGCCTGCTGCTGCAAGGGGCGTTTTTTGTAAGAGTTGATTGATTTGATGTCTGTTAGATGATAACCTACAAGAATAATCAGTAGAGAGATAGAAACATTAATATTTTGATTAAAAGCCAACATACTGTATTTTAATTTTGTAAACTCATGCAGCTTTTCCTGCTTTCTGAAAACATTTGGGAAAGGGCTATTTCACATTTAATTTAATGTATCTTTATCAGTTTCAAAATATTAGCAACTTTTGAAAAATGGAGCCTTTCAGATAGATCCAGAAGCATTAGGAAAATTATAATAAGCTGTGTCTATCAAAAAAAAAAAAAAGAATAAATCACACCTTTTTAGTTCTCTTACTATAGTTACTGATTCTTCTTAGTTTCCCATTCATTTTATATCTTGGCATCATTTTTTTAATCTTCCTTTTGCTCTTTTTTTTCAGTTAATTTCTTTCTTCAAAGCTGTTAATTGGGAAACATGCAGGAATTTTGACAAGTGCAGTATCCATTTCATTTGTGTTTTCCTCTTTCACCTTCAGAAATTGTCAGTTTGAAAGCACAGTAGTATTGGACAACTTGTATCTCTTTTTGTAACAGAGAGGATCTAAAATATTTCCAGGATATATCCTTTTTTGTTTTTTTTTAATATATCTCAGCTAATGATTTACTGTAATTGTATGGTTTTGTTCATCATAGACAAACTTCCCACAGAATGAAAATATATAATAAACTTCATTTGCCAAGTTTACATATTCAGTACTTTTCCAAAGAAATAAGACATTTGCAGAGGTACTGGAAGTGAGTGTTAGTGTATTTGGTTAACTTAAAAGACAGACAAAGCATATTTAGAATGAATATAAATAAGATTATAGGCCCTGTCTAAAGATATTTGCTGTCTGGTTTATAGCATTTTGAAAGTACAGTAAATCCAGTGCAATATCCAGTCTGCCCAGAAAACTGGGATTATTAGCATACCCACTAGCCATAGCAGTACAAAGCCAAGTATAGAATAAACTGAAATCACATTTTATGGTGTGTAGGTGCTTTCTCTACATATAGTTTGTGGCTCTACTTTCTCTACATATAGTTGCCTTGGTTCAGGTGAATGTATGATCCAATCATCTCCAGTTCATGCATATTTGTGCGTATTAGCCATGGCTGCTGCACAGACACATTCATGAATAATTTTATTACACAGCTCTTGGTACCTAAGATATTATTTATATCTCGGAAGGTTTTCACATACTTGATGGGTTTGCCTGCTAGGAAACTCTTGCTTTTCTCTTTAAAAACACAGTCAACCCCACCCCCGAAACTGCCAAAATGTCCCCTCTGCCCACCAAAAAAACCCCACCAAACCCCAAAATAAAACCCAGATAATGCCTAATTTCTTAAAGATTACCAGAGCAAGATGTTAAGGTTTTTAATGTAGCGGCATTTCTAAAGGTTTGCACAGATGCATTTCTGAGAAAATTACTTACATGCTTCTAACATACAGAGCAAAGGGATGATTGAACACGGTATCCTTCATTTGCCCTCAACCATTAAGCTAGATCGCTGCACACTTCTAAATGTGTGCTGCCTTCTGACTGGGATGTGGTTCAGCGGTTTGTGAGTCTGGTTTTGTATGGTAAGGATAATGTTATTAGATCATTAATAACTAACAACGTTATTACTAGTTTTGTATTTTTAAATCAGGCTATATGTGTTATATGTGACTTGTCAAAACATGCCACATAAATAGTGAGTATACAAATAGGTATACAGGGTATTTTATACAACCTAGAACTTGATGCCTCGTCGAGTAGCAACATGTAAAGGTTTTATAAGTTTGGGATAAGGTTTATGAGTTTGGGATAGTTGCAGTGGTATCATGAGTAGTGAAGTATATAAATTTTCATTAAAATGATACAGCATATTGTGTGTGTGTGACAAATAAGGTAGGAAAACTATGGGTTATTTTCTAGTAATGGCCTGTTGCACAAAGTATGAACCTTTTTTTCCATCTTCCCTCTCATCATTTTGCCCAGCTTGTGCACAAGGAATTTGTTGCGGGGGGACAAGAATAAATAGGGAGCTTTTTCCTAGCAGATGTTTTATGTGCTCTTTGAAACAAGATCAGGAATTGCAGTTGGGCTTTTTGGTGGTGTTTTTATGAAAAGTCAAATTTCTCTCATTTCACAAAGGGATGTAGAGTCAGTGAAAAAGCTGATGCTATTTTCTATTTTACAGGAAAGCCTGCAAGTCTGGGTGTGGGAGTGGGAAAAAGCGTGGTGATTTCAAAGTCACAATTAAATTACCTTTATAGCATTATTTTCAACACCAAAAAGAATATATCTGTTCATTCATGCAGTCTTCAATTCCACATATTTAAAAAAAAAATCTCAACCTATTAATTTAATATCTGGACATAAAACCTGATGCATTTGACTTCAACATCTAACGTAATTCAAGATGTGGATGTAGCAAAGGGTATTTTTCCTAGGTTCTCATCACAACTACTTAGCAAATGCTGTATGCATAGTAATGGGGTGCCTTGCTTTCCCAAGCATAGTTCACTTCAATAGAGAATTATTTCTACTCTTCTCCAGAGTATCACATTGTTCTTTATCTGTATTTTTAGGTACTGCTGTAGCACTCATTATCCTAGCTTCGGGATTTTTGCTATCAGCTCAGGTCTCGCCAAGAATCACACTTAATCCACCAGATCCTTCACATCAAAACTCTACCTGCACAAAATACAGGTGAGATTTCATGATCATTCATCCAATCTTCTTGAAGATTGTTTCCAATTAATTGAGTTTTACAACCTAGTGTACATAATAGACAATTATTCACAGATTCTAGTACAAGAAACTAAACTAGATACCTAAAGTTAAAATCCTAACTTCCCTCAATAGAGAAAGTTAGACTCTTTGCTTAAATGCTCTGAATAATCCTTTGGAGTTTCTTGGACTAAATAAGGTGGTTGAGTGGCAAACTCGACATTTCAGACCTCCTCTGTTGTATCACACCTGCTGCAATTTATAGTGGACTCAAAGTTAAGAATATTTTAAAAGTAATTTGTAAATATGCTTGCTGTTATTTTTCTACATGTAGATTTGTCATGTATAACAGCTGTAAACTCTTCAAGAAGATGTGTTCCTTGCCTTTTGTCTTCCTGAGTGGAAAAAAAATAATCTTCAGATAATTACAGATCAATTAACAATTAAAACAAATATGATGGTTTTTGACCTTTTTTTCTATAGTGGGTAGAAGATGCATTCTTGTATGCAGTCATAGTTTCAAATAACATTACTTTTAGGGTGTTAGGAATGTGTCATTTTCTCTATTTTGTGGGTTTTATTCACGTGTGAGTGCTCTTATGTTCATTTAGCTGGCAGACTAGAAAAGTCCCTGTTGAGAGAAGACTAGTTAAACGGCTGAAGAAATTCTTACTTATGTTCAAAATCTGTTTTATGTGTGTTTGCAATAGAGATAAATATCAAGAAATGCGAGGTACGCTTCTAGTTTCCTAGCGATATTGTCTAGAAATATGGTTCATGGCTTTTCATATACCAGCACAACATCTTAGGTGAAAGATTCTGAGGACCTGAAGCTTTATAGACCCTTGGGAAGGGGAAAGCAGGTCTTCAAAAGAGTGTATATAGATGCTAATAACTGCAAGATTAGATATTACCAGATATGAGGATTCCTACATGCAAAAACTGTATTTTTACTTGTTTTCTACTGCAGAGTCAACTATATTTTGCAATTTCTGAGATGTGCCTATACAGCTTTTTCAAATGGCAAGTAATCTGGTTAAAAGATGCAAAGAGGGGAAGAACTTCCAAATGCTCTTCTTTCAGAATAAGATACCATTAATGGTAGGATGTCAAAAGGATTTGCCTAGAACTTAAGTTAACTATTTAGAAAGGATGTCTGGAGAGCACAGATGCACCATTTGCAGAACTCATTATTTGTTATCTAATAAAGCTAGATGATTATATAACCTGAAACAGTATAAAATCTGTGTAAAAGAAATATGGTTAGTCCACCTTAAGAAGTAATGAAAAATTATTTGGCACAGTTTTCATTGTCCAGTTAACCACAGCTAGTGAGGAAGGAAATTCAGACTTGCTGCAGCTTGCTCAGTGTGCACTTCTGGGCAAAAGCATGAAAAATTAAAGTGGGTAGTTCTAGTAAAGGCATGTTGTTTCATGAATTATTGCAGTATTTTAATCTGTCATAATTTCTGTTTCTGACATGAAGTGAGGAAAAGCAGATATAATAGAAATTCCAAGGGTCCAGAAAAGGGTCTAGAAAAGAGCAATAAAAGAATTGAAATTATTTCATTTGGGAATATTTTGAAATAGGAGGAGCTCTCTTAGTTTACAGAGAAAAGTGAACATGTGGAGGGGGATGTGAAATAATGAGCAATGTATGAGAAAGCTTTAGTTGCTCCTGTTTTAATCTTACAGTATACCTTGGTGAAGAGACACAAAAGCCAGGGGAATTCAAACTGGTAAATGGATGCAGTTGCCCACAGATCACAGAATTAGGCTGCAGCACCCACTATGTAAAAAGTTTTTAAAAAAATAGGCATTTGTATGGTTAATAACAGCTCTCACACTTGTGTATCTAAAACTATATTTGGGATATCAATTTTCATGCTTCAAAACATCACCAAACCCTGACCTTGTGTGAGCCAGAGGAAGAATATTCCTTCAGCATCATGAATATTAGTGTCCATTTTGGGATGCGATATCAGCCACTGACTCTGTACCAGGAAGCCTCAAAATTCCAGGTGTCTTCAGCCAAGGGAGCAGTAAGTGCAAGAAACATTGTTTGCTTTCAGCATGGATCAAGGGAAGAACAACATTTTAAGTATTTTGTCTCCAGTGATGTCTCCAGAGGAGCTCAGTTTCCGCATGCCTTTCTGCCAAGCTCTTACAGCTACACATAGAGAATATACATTAATTTATTCCTTTATCTGAATTATTTCTGGAGGGGATGACATGCAGGCATACATTATATTCGACTTGGAAAAGTGGCTGTTCAAGATACGGGTATGCCTGCTTCCTGTGCACATGGTCAATAAGCTGAATGAAATTTTAAAAAAATGTTTTTGTCATGAGAAAGTAGATGGTGTCTTCACCATTCCACTCAGATTAGAAGAATGTCAGCATAACATGTATGGTCTGGGAAGGAAGAGGAGGTGGGGACTGCAAACCAAAGGAAAGCTAAAGGCTGGGCTGTATTTCATGGGGCTCACCTCTCTCTCCTTTTTGTCCCTGAAGGTATTCCCCATGGCAATTATGGAGTTGGGTCAAAGAGATTCTCAAGCCTGAGCATTTGGAAGTAAGAGTCTACTCTGCATAGTGCCAGTCTTGCATATTGTCTATGCTACTCTGAGAATAATGGCATTAAAGGAGCTGTACAGATAGCCACCATGTAGGGTAGCAACTGTTACTGTAGAGATAGTTACAAACAAGATATCCAGTTGAAGTAAAATGAAGCAACTTAATGGCAGTGGTCTCTTGCTGTTTGATCCATATTTTAGCTTGCTTCAGTATAACTGCTGAAGTATCTCATATTGCTTAGCATTGTATCTTGCAAGCCTTGAAGAGGTCTCAGAAAGTTTTGGAAAAGCAAAAGACAGCAGGACTTCAGAAGATCAACACGTAATGCCATCTCTCTGTAGCCACTGTAACCACTTTTAAATGTGTGTGCCTACACAAATGCAGCTCATAGTCTCCTTCATCTAATGGTGATGCAGTGCTTCTCTGAGGTGAGGTATGCTTAGTCAGAGTCTAAATTTGTTTGCAGCTTGGCCATCTCAGTACGGGGGTGTGTCCTAAATATAACTTGTTGTAAAGAAATTAGAACTCTCTCTGATGAGCTGACAACATAAAATAAATATATTTATCTGATGTCGTAAGGAAATGCAAGATAACGCTGTTGCCCTCAGGAGTTTGCAGAAAGGTTCGTATTGCAGAATGATATTTTGTCTTTGCCAAAATGTATTTATAAGTTATAAAATCATCAGTAAAATGTATTTTACTGACAAAAGTTTCATTGACACTGTGCAGAGTAAAGACGCTTTTAATGTTTGCAAATCCGTTGGGTTAGAGTAAGTGTGGGTGTGCATTATGGAAGCCTTAGAGCTACTACAAATGGTCTGTTTGTTGTTCCCTCAGATCTGTATTCCTCTGCACAGATTAATTCCTGCTGCTAGAATAACAATGAAGCTAGAACAGACTAGCAGATAAAGAACACAGTCGCTGTCCTGATTCAAAAAAGCACCTTGAATACTACATTCTGAAAGAGCTGTGCCATGCAAAGAGAGGTGCAGGTTACCTGTATGAGCTTGCAGAAAACAAACCAGTAAGATAGGCTGCAAATACCAAGTAAAATATTTTCATTTGGTGTAGAGACGTATAATACCATAGTTGATCAACAGCCAAAGAAAATCTGTAAATCAGTGAAAAAAATTGAATGTAGTCCTCAGTGAAAAAAATTGAATGTAGTCCTCATTTACAAGGACGTCATGGAAATAATGCAAACCCAGCAGGACACCCTGAACACTGAAGTTCTCTTTGCCTTCTCACAGGTGGAAGTGGGTGGGTGTTTCACTGAGGAAAGGCAAGGTGAATGCTCACCTGTGTGCCATCTTTAAATCAAACTCTGTTTTCACACTCAACCTGTGTAAGGTTGTATAGATGTTTGCAGTGTGACCACTTCTCTTCTTTAATTGTATTCTTTTCAGCAGCTATGATCTGTTACTTATCATCAAGGCCACAGAGAAGCTCAGAGGTAAATTTAGGAGTACAAACCAGCATCATCCCAATGTTTGTAATCTTAAAAATTAAAAGATAAGCTAACCATTCCTGTTATTATTCTGACTACTCAAAAGTCTATAAACATGTTCCCATTTTTACTGGGGACTTGCCTGGCACTGGAAGGAAGTCAAGGTTAGCGCATGTGGACTAGCAACTCTACTGCCTTTTCCCAATCTTTAAGGAACCAAAGGTGTGACCATCCCACTCTACCTTTCTCTGGACATTCACCCATTTCTGGAGAACAACCGTTGTCCTGTTGCCTTGTATTCTTGGTCTTTTTGTCTCCTCTCATTCATGTCTCTGTCTCTCTTACTGCACTTCTTGAGACTTGGTCAACTGTGGAAGACATAATGTGAACTTGTTCTGCTTAAGCAATATTTTTCACCTCAGCTACTGTATGAAAATGGTAACTTTTGTGTTAAGCTCAGGTTAACCCTGAGGCTCATATCCTAGGGAAATGACACTTGTGGACAAGAACTTTCTAAGGTTTCCTCCTGAACTGATTTTCTTCAGAGTTTGATTAAAATAATACAGGCGGTGTCAGCTGTGCTGAACACACAAAGGCTCTGTTCATCTTTGAATTAGTCACCCTCATGTGGTTAACGTTCCTAAGCTCATTGTACAAATAACATACCACTGAGATGAAGGCACCAGTATTTAGTACTCTTACATAGCAATTTTACAAGGTGGCTAATAGGCAGAAATATATATTTTCGTTATGAATTTAGCAAAAGTATATAATTGGGATCAGTCCTGAAAAATGTAGCTAACCTAGTAAGTGAAGCTGGTTTTATTATGTTTAATAGCCTTAGGACACATACAGTAAACAAATTAGCTATTTTACTTTATTTTGTTGAGTTAACTCATTGGCAATCTGCAAACTAGACATCAGTATTCTTCATACTGTCACCGTATCACAGAACCAGTATTTTTTTAAATATGATTCTCATTTTATGTTTCTAATGTCAAAGTGACTGAGCTACTGGTCATTCTGATAACTAAGAATTGCGATAATAAATACAGCAATGTGTTTCTGCTATTAAGGTCAGAAAACTATGAGTATGTAAAGAGATAAACATGTTTGAGAATACTTTTGCCAGCTCTTATGAAATGTAGTTAAAATTCGGATAGACAGTTCATGTTGTAGAACTGTAAAATGACCTCAACCTAGTCTTGAAACTTATTAAGGAGATAATATAAGGATATATCACGTGGTAATAATTTTCCATTTGCTGCATGTTGCTCCTATCAGTCAAAACTTGTAATTTAATTTAAAATCATAAGGGATAGGAAGGAATATGTCCATTCTATGTAGTAAGCATCTTTAATGTGAATGAGGAAGGATTCTCATCAATTTAAACACAGAGATCTGAAAAGTGACTTACCTGAACTATATGTTCTGTGAGTGTAATGGCCCAAATGTAACCATTGTGAACATTTCCTCTTACTTTGTCTTTGAATGAAACTCTGCATTACTGAGGGAACAAAGTGATATTCGTATAGTAACCTATTGACACTTCACATCTCCGCTAATACTTCTAAGACTTTGCTGTTTAACAAAAAATGAAACAATGCTTAGGGAATTATTTTGTAAAATCTTCCAAAGTGATGGTGTTATACTTTCTATGGTCTGTGGGTTTTAGTCACACAAGGGTGATTTTAACCAAGTTCCATCAAGGCTTGTATCTGATTTGCCCAGAAGCTGGGAGTACAGTATGTATGTGTAGGGTCTCTTTGGAAGAGTAGTTTTAAAAGCAAAGCATTCTATGGAGACTGACATTACACTCAAAATAAAGGTACATGTAAGTCAGTTGTTTCTGTTATTTATTATCTGTGTTGCTCAGTTCCAGGCATAAATCAGGAAGCTGGTGTGCTGGGGGCTATATAAATTTAGAAAAAAAGATCATCAAAGACAAGAAACACTTGATACCTGTGTCCGAGTAGATAAGACACTTTTCATGTGGTGTCAGCATTCCAGCACAGTCTGCTGTCAAGGTGCTTATTGTAGTAGTGGTGTAGCCATGATGATCTACGGACTTAAGCAAAGCAAGGCTTGTAGAGAGGAGTTTCCTTTATAGGACTGTGATAGGTAGGAAAAATGGATGAGCCATCAGGGTCCTCTTCAGGTCTAAAACAGAAGTAGCAAACACAAGAAGGCAAAAACAGTTGCTCTGGGTTTATATAAATTGCATTACTTAGTTGAGGCACGTGAGTCTTTGGAAAAGAGGGTTTAAGAAAAGTTTGAAGAGAGCTAATGTATTTATATGTGGCTGGCATATCAAGAGGGACAAGGATTCAGTACTGGTCTGGAACTTACCTAGAAAGGAGTCACTGAACAACTGTCTCAGTGGACTAGATGGAGCAGGAGCGTGATTTGAAGATCAAGGCTTGATCATACTTGAATGTACTCTGATTTAGATCTGTTGGAGTAGATGCATGGGTAAATTACAGAACTGCAGGTAGCATATGAGTACTGTGATTATAAATGGTAGCTTTTCCTTATGAACATCACTGAGTGGTACTTGTGTTACCTCACGGACTGCCACTAGACCTTAGCAAATAAACTTCTGTCATTTGGTCTCCTATTATGTCAGAAAAGTGCTCTTGAAGTCCGAGTGGGTTTTTCTCATCCTTTGTTATTTCTGTGTCCCAGATATGACAGCTTGAAGTGGTATCTTGCAGTTGCCACACATTTTAACTACTTAAAGTATCCCCTATATTCTTGACCAGTGATATTTAATCAGAATTTAATGGTTAGCTTTTGGAAGCAACACAGGAATCATCAGAAGTATAACAAAGTGCTTGATTTCATGCCTGAGGTCCAGTGAAGCATGTGCAAAGAGCACAAGACCCCAGAGACAAGCATCAGGCAGCTTTAAACAAGGTGCTAGTACCTAACTGAAATGAGTTTGTGTATAAAAACGAAGTAAGCCATTTACAAAAAAAACCCCTAAGCTCTTAATTGTGTAGCTGGCTGAAAGCTAAATGCACCAATGTCCTCACGTGTCAACAGAGCTGATAAATCTACTGCAGTATTTGTCCAAAAGTCTTACATTTTTGTTGAGTTAAATGTCTTGGTTATTTTTCTTGATTGGATTCATCAGTTGCCTGTGTCTCATGCTGAGTCCAGTTGGGGAGGCATGCTCTGACCAGTGATACTCAGCTCAACTATCTTGGCCATTTTCTTTCAGTTGGGGATAGAGGAAGAGACATTCTCTGGTTGTAGATAGGAGAAACAAGCACAGAAGCAAGGAAAGCTTGATTCCAGTCTGTTGTTTTTCTATAAGAAGCTGGAAAGCAACTACACCACATGCTAAGGGAGGTAGAGGATTGTGTGCATAACCAGTCTTGAGAGCAAAGAGTAAACCTGAGGGCATACCAGGTAGGATGAAAGATCCACCTGGCCTAGGATCATATCTCCAGCATGGCAAACAGCAAGCTGGAAAGAGTAGAAAGCAGCACAATCAAAGGGACGTTCCTCTCCAGCCTGTGGTGATTTGCAGCTTATGTTCTCTTTGGGTGGTATGTGCTAATCCTCAGTAGATACTGCAAGACCCTCTTGTCCCTACATCAAGCCTTTCCTGCCTGAGATGGTTTTTTTATTATTCCTAGAGTTCTATGAGGAAAACCTTGCTCAGAAATATGTGTGCATCATGCAGAGCTAGAGCAGTGGGTTCAACAGGCTCACAACAGTGGGATTTATCCTGCGGAGAAGACAGGGCATGAGCAAAACATCTTGTATGTTGCAACTGTATGAGATTTTCATGTATAGCTACTTTTTCACATACAAGGGCTCATTGCGCAGCATGAGCTCAGTGAGATTGATGAATCCAAAACAAGTAGAAAGAGTCCATCCCCAAGAAACGTTCGCATTTGTGGACATTTTAATTCTCTGAGAGGCTGCTCATGCTACCCATGTAGTAGAATATTATGAAATCAGGTGTTATATTCTGGAAAAGAACTACACAGTCCATAATATATATCAAGCTCAGTTTGTATTTCTGTAACTGGGTAATAGTAACGTATTAGTAAAGTTTTATAATTGGATAACAGAATATGGAAGGCAACGATGAAAGTTCCTTAAAATGTGGCAAAAGTGAAAATTGACGAAATGTTTTGAAATTAAAGATTCAGAAATTGAGATTCAGGTTGAAAAAGGCAAAATAATCTGACAAAAAGAGAAACAGCACTTGCAGAGCAAGGGTACTGGGCAAAGGTCTTTTACTGCTAAATCACTCAACAAAAAGTGGCAAGGTACAATTTGCAGCTCAAATTAAGAGACTCCTGAGAATTGTAGGAAAGTCACTACTTACAAGGTCATTTTACAAATTTAAAGCACAAAATACAATGACAAACCCAATGTAAGTATCGAGTATTCTAAGCAGTGGGGAAAAAGCAGGGGAAGAAGCAATTGTGAACTTTTCATTGGCATCTGGAGAGTCACTTTAGCAGGTCAGAGATTTTATTCAGTCTTTTTAGAGACTGCACTAGAGGCTAGTAAACTACACTGTTAAGACGAAAAAAACAGTAATTTTGGTATCAAGAAAAATGTGCACAGCTAGCCAATTAATAATTCTTCTATATACTTTAAATTCTCTGTGAAAGAGGAAGGAATTGTGACCTTTGGGATCAACCTGTAACCTCAGGAACGGTTCATTGGGCAGGCTGCTCCACAGCAGAGCATCATTAAAGCTGGTGGTGCTCAGGCTGGCAAGAAATTGCTAGCAAGGGATCTTGAAGTTAGTGCTGTCAGGCTTTCTAGACGTCAGATATTCCCATTTGGTCAGATGAAGAGGACATAAGAGCATGGAAGCCTTGACTGACTTGGCAGAACTGGAGTTGGGAATTGCAGGTTTGGGGGTATCTTGTCTCCTAACGGTCCATCAGCTTGTCAGTAAATGTGGTCTGACAATGGGGCAGGAACTCCGAAATCCCATGCCGTGGCAGTTTATTGAATTCAGGCGCCAGGCTACTGAGACTTTTGTTTTGTAGACTTCATGCCACTGAGCTGCAAAGAAGCTGGGCATCTTTGGACTTCTGGAGCCTCACATTCCTGGTTGTTGTTATTCTGCTACACAGGCTGAAGCATCTGAAGTCTAGACGCTTGCCTTCTTGTTGGGTTGCCTAGGAGCCCAGCTGGTAAGCAGGGAGGGAACTAGGCATGTTGTAAAAGCTTTCTGCTGTAATGCTGCCTGGTTTCGTCAAAATCAAATCATCTCTCTCAGGTATTTCAGTCTTGATGAGTTCTCAGTCTCTGATTGAGAGCCATCCTGTCTGGGAATTTTCAACTGGCTCTTCACAGAACAACCTATTTCCCAGACTCTAGCTCATAACCTCAGCATGGATATGAATATTTCATGATAAAGTACAGGAAACGTATCTCCCATTTATAATTGGATGCAAATTTCCTTCTTAACATAGACATCCTGGAGTATTCTGGTATAGAGCGTTCAAGGCCATAACTGATCTGTAGTGTAGATTTGAAGAAGTGTCAGTATTTTTATAGATTTATACTTGGCTATATCTGGGCAGGGCTGATAAGAAGGTACATTTGAGGACAGGAAGGAGATCTGTAGTGGATAGTTACATGTCAATAAGTATTATATTGTGCATTTCTTTTCCTGGTATATTTTGTGTCCTAATTTATTTACATCACTATGAGCATGTGAATATGTGCCAATTTCAAATTGTTTAAATATTTTTGTTTAGCAGATAGTAATGGGGCTAAAGAAGAGCGTAAGCCTAAAACTTTTATTTCCATTTTTTGAGAGAGAAATTTAGAGTAAACATCCTCAGCACATGATTTTTTTTTGTCGTTGTTTTTAAATTCTTTCATTAAAAATAAAATAATCTTCCTTGCTTATTTCATACTGCATCTTCGGTGATCATTAGTCTTTATTAACCGATACAGATTTCTTTACTGTGTTATGAAACAGTTGTAATGTGTATATGTTGGAGTTTTGGAGGAGAAAATCATCGATCTTCATATTGGAAGAAGCAATGACTATCTACCTCATCAAAGTCAACATAAAAAAATTGTATCAGTGATAAAATGGGGCACAGAGAATGCTAGATGATCTGAACAGCAACTTCCTACCCTAAGTCTGCTGGGAGTTAGATTTGAAAAGGCTTTAAGTCTTCTACATTGAATTTCTGGGTTTCCTCGGACGTAAACTGGTCTTGTCTCTAAAACCTATAGTCAAAGCCTGAATGTATGAACACACTATATAGCTAATGACAGCAAATCCTAACCCAAAGGTGAAGGGTTTATAAATACCTGCCATTTAACTTTTCAATCTGAAAGTCAAGTTTCAAAAGCTGTGGAAAACAATAAATTTAAATTATTTAAACTGTTATGAGTAACTATAACCTCTGACATTTGGCATGACATGAAATCCAGCAGCCTTTATTATGCTGAATGCCAGCTGGAAGACACAGTTGCGCACACCCAATAAAGCCTGAGGAACAGCTGAACTAACAGCCGTGTAGACTGACGCTGGAATCAATAATCAAATTTCTCAAGTTTTTTCTGGACTGCTGGATTGGGGTGGAGGAATAAATAAGATACCTTCTGCTTCCCAATTGACTGGTTACTGATACCCAATGCCACCTCAGGTTATGTGGAGTTATCCGTAGAGCAAGCACCATAGGACAGAACAGACAATGTGCAGTTCAGTTCTGTCATTCATCTCATGCATTGATTTTTGTGAGGACACTGAGGGAAACTATGAGGCATCCAGTCCCTGTCGTGTCCGCTGCTGGCAACACTATAAAGGTGACGCTCATTACTCTGTCTAATTGTCATTCCTCTGCATTCCTGTGTCCTGCTGATGTTTTGGCTGGTGCTGGGTGTTTGACTACATTTCTGCTTGAAGTAAAAGCTAAAAACAATAAATCTAGAGAAACCTTGAATCCTCAAATTTTCCAAAGAGAAAGACCGCTTTAATATATTAAATTTTGCACATGGTGTTCACATTGAATGTAATTTGCATATAGTTGACTTAAAAATCCACTGCTGCACTTGATAGCATGTAGTATTTGGGAATGTCTGCTTTCTATGCCAAGCTGCCATGCTGGATGTGCTAGCACCCTGGGTCTTTTTAGAAATTCATGTTGTTGAAAGGCACTTTGATATACAACATCATTTGAGTGGAAGATGTTCTACAATTTGAAAACTGTGTATCAGCATCCTGTTTGATATCATAGGATTCTTTTCACTAGAAGAGGCTATATTTTTTTTCAGTTATTTTTTTACATACTTAAACACACTTGTGATTTATAAAAATGTTTTTATTCATCTGCAGTCTTCTGTTCCTGTCAACTGCTTTGGTTGCTGCCCATTGCTGTCCTAATATTGATTAACAAAATATAACTAAGTCTTGCTAGTGTAATATTGGAATTGTCCTTTCCTTTCGCAATTGATACTTTCAGAATTCTAATTTTCTCATTTATCTTTGTAAGAGAAGAAATGTTTACTACAGTTAGATGATTGACTTCTACCTGAAAGCTTTGTTTCATCTCCATTGTAAAAATGTTTTCTGCAGTTTATATCTCTATTTAAAGAGCTGATTTAATGCAGCCTTCCTAATATAAAACACCAAAAGCTGTTCAACCCTGAATTTGACCTATCAGTTAAGCAAGAGGAAGGTGTACTTGAAATAGATTTATTTTCTAAAAAGTAGACAACATGAAAATTCTGCAGTAATTTGATAATTTAGAAAGCACACAATAATAAAGAGCAAAAATTTCTGAAACTTGGGAGAAGTAGGAAAATGCAAATGAATACATTGCTTTTAACACTTTCCCAGCCCTCTTTTTTACCAACTGCCGTAGGAATTGACCTTATTATAACTCTTTTAGAAACACCATAATAAGAAAAGTTTGAATGACTAGATTTTAAACATGTACTTTCAGACATTTTAAATCCATATAATTTGCTTTACTGATTTAGTTTCTTGGGACTTTGTTATACAATTACTTTTACTTTTTCTCATAATGGTATAGTAGTTTAAGCAGATTATTTCTTCATTCACTAAGTCATTGCTATGGTAAAGATACACACTCAGAAAGGATTATTTCCTTGGTTTTGTTGTTACAGGGATATATTTTGAAGCTATTTTGGTCACCTTAATTATACATTTCCAGCTGTTACATTTCAAAGTTTAATTTTCATTTCAAATTTCCAGACTTACTCCATGTTTTACTGCTTTTCATTCTCCTAGTTTTAACTCCTAAAGTCATCCCTTAGAATATATCAGAGGCTTTACTGATGAGGACATATCTCTGAATCTGAGATGGAGTCTGGGGAAGATAATCACCTGGGTAGTTTAACCACAGCAGCAATGGTCTTGAGCATTTGCAAGATCTGGGGAAGCTTGTGCCAGAAGCTTTCAGATAATTTGCACTGCATGAAGGGTTTTGGAATGCCTTCATAGCTCACATGCCCAAATCTGCTCAGTTTGTTCTCAGAGGCAGGTTTTAGACTGACACCTGAGTGAGGTATCCGTAGGGCGCTTGGCGTCTAGGCTCCCGGTAGTCAGTGGGGATGTGGTCAGTGCAACCAGTGAAGTCCAGAGAACAGTTTTACGGTCTAGTCGCTTGAATAGCTTGCAAGATTTCATTGAGGAAACTTTGCATAAATGTAAGCATCTTTTGGTCTTTGAGACTACCAAGGAAATCAGAGATACCTGTACAGAGCTGGCAAGTGTGATGCATGGGAACAATCTGCAAGAGCGCTGCACACTCTGCAGTGGCAGGTGAAGGACAGGCAGGGTATTTCTGGGCACTAGATGCCTGTATGTGAATTGGCTCCGTTGACATATTGACTCCATCCATCAAATATAATGGGAACTCAG
The DNA here is from genome assembly GCF_030463565.1 of Pelecanus crispus. Classification (NCBI taxonomy): domain Eukaryota; kingdom Metazoa; phylum Chordata; class Aves; order Pelecaniformes; family Pelecanidae; genus Pelecanus; species Pelecanus crispus. The sequence continues at coordinate 17,261,091 of NC_134643.1, forward strand.
GCGCCTAGTTCCCACATGGAGATGCATGGTGTCATGATCTCAGAGCGACTTCCACAGCTGTGTGTGCCCAAATCCTAGTTTGGTTATTAGGTATGATGTATGATTCTTTCTTTTCAACCCCAATCTGTCTTTTTTTAATTAAAATTCATTTCATGAGTGAATTCTCCTACAGCCTGATCAGGTGTCACTGGGAGATTTGCAACTGGGCCACCAAAATGTGGTACAGAAGAAGGCAAAAGCGATATGTATTAGTTTTTGGACAGTTTCTATTATCTTGTCTCCAACACTGACAACCTGACTATGTGCATCCCAATATTGATTAGGAGATGCTGTTGGTTTTGACATGTACAAATGAATAAAGTGTTGCTTAAGTATTTATTTCTTTCTCTTTTAGTTATTGTAATGGATGCATGTTAGATCCGGACTGTGGTCTCTGCTACAAGTTGAATAAATCAAGTGTTGTTGAGTCCTCATGCATTCCTGTTGATAAAGATTCTACAATGAAAGCAGCGTGGGGGAGGTATGTCACTTTTCAAGATTTTCTGGTCTTGTGCTCTACTGATGGTGTATTTTATGCTATTGAGAACACTTTTGCTTTTACATAAAATGTTACTCGTAGGATGTTCTGGAAGAAAAATATAACTTGGCATTGTCAAAAGTGGGAAATTACATTCTAACCACTGTTCTAAATAAAAGCCTTGACCCTGATGTGTGCAGCCAGTTCAGTGTAGTCTGTAGTCTGCTGCTTAGAAAGTATGGCAAAAGTACGCTAGCAATTAGGAAAATTACTTTTCCCTGATGTCTTCATTCAAGGGGCATATTCCCTAGGTATATACACTTAAAGCCCTCTGAATGAATTTCCTTTTTAAATGCTTTAATTAAACCACACTTTTAATATTGGCCTGCTAAAGAAACTGACTTGCTCAGATGAATAATCTAAAATGATAAAAATCTGAAAAGTTCAGTCAAAAGCATGGTTTGTGGCCACAGATTTCTGCGTTCCTGTGCTTAAAAGCGGTGTCATGCCATGCGTTGCACTTGGGGTGTAAAAATGCATGCATTCATAGAAAGGTCCCGATGCAACTGCAAAATATATCACACCTCTTTTTCTTAAGCAGCAAGAAGATTCCCTGTGAAGTCACAGCAACCTTCAAGTTTTCTGAAATATTGACTGTTCTTAAGGAACGGCTTTATGAGTTGGAACAACGTCCTGTAAAGGCTTTGTCAATACTTTAATAATGATTAGGGCTTGGGTTAGAGTTTAGAATGGTTCAGTGCCACAAGGGAATTACATCATTACTGCTGATAAAATCTGTAATTACTGCTGATAATATCTCCTTGCCATAATTCATATATGCCACCCACACACCATAAACATACTTGGAAAATAGGCAAAGGTTTATGTGGTGGTTCGGGCTTTTTTTTTTTTTTTTTTTTTTTTTTTTTAACTTTTTTGTGTATTTCTTAGAAGTTAAAACCAAGTACCTTAGTGGCAGTGAGTCATATTGGACCAAGGTTGGAAGGTATGAAAATATCTACTAATTGTAAAATCATTAATTTAAAATAACTCTAAAATTGCCCTCCTTTTGATTGCAGTACTATTAGAATGTTATGCCTAGTAGTTCTTTCCAGATGCAGAAGAGGGTAGCTTATATCCTGTGTAATCCTAATTTAAAAGCACTGTGATCATTTTGGGGCTATTACCGTTTATTAATAAGTAACTGTGAAACCTACAAAATCTCATCCTTCTTGCTTTTTCTGTGGCTATCTTCAATGGCGCATTATACAACATACTTTGCATATTACCTAATACCCTGATATGCTCTCCAGCACTTGGACTCTTATATTTGTAAATTAACACACCTGTCTTTGTATTCCAAGTCAACATTCATTTCATATATGCTGTAGTTTTAAGTAGCATGTCTGTAGTTAGGAAAATCATGCTAGCATGCAGGAAGACCTAGGTGGAAACATAAATTTGTTACAAATATTTGATAGATAAAACCAAACTTTATTTATTAGGTGGTCTTCTTGTATAACATCTAGTAAACGTGGGCATCAGTAATCCTTTTATATTCAGTCTCACATAATCCTCCTTGCTGTACAGCCTATTGGTGCAAATTAGATAGGAAAGAAGTATTTCCTTTCCATATTGCAAAATACAATATTTCCATATTGTACAGTAATTCCATAGTATAAGGACCCTGTTCAAAATCTTTCAAGAGAAAAATGAACAGTTTTAATGTTGTATTGGCAGTCATTAGTGTGAAAGTTCTGCCTTAAGAAAGAAAACCAGTGCAATTCCACATTTCTTTTTCCAAAGATTGTACGTTCACCCCCATTTCTAGTGTTTATTTCATTAATTTCTAATCTTGTCTCCACCTGGTCTGTGTAATCAGGCAGTTTTCTAAAAGCCGGTCCTTCAAGCTGTGAAATGTCAGGTGGCACCTTCTGTGCCTTCCAAGCCCTGTGGAACAGGCAAACGTTTTTTCACCTCCTCCTCCTCCTCCTCACAGATATGTGTATTTCTGCATGCAGGTCCAGAGGGAATCCCCATAGATTTTGGCTTCCAAGGGTTCACATTCATGCCCCCCCCCCCCAGCTCTGCTTCCTCAAATCTTGAGTCTGCTTTACAGCAAAATCAGTCCCACAAAGCCGTAGGATTTCCCCGCCAAGCGAGAAGATGGCTGCAGTGAAACCAGTGTGGTTACGTCCCCAGCTGTGTCTCAGAGCAGCAGCAGTGCTCTGTATCTTTCTGGCAGCGTAGGGAGAGCAAGTGCCCAGGACAAACTAACAGCACTGGTGACGAAATGACGTCCGTGCCGATGCTTGAAATCGCATCCTTTCCTTTCACAAAGTTACTTTGTCACAAGCTAGACCTACAGTGGCGATTATTTTAAAAATACGTGGCATTTTTCTGATCAGAAACTGGGTTAATAATTTGAAAGATGATTTTGTGGTCTATGTACAGCTGATAACCATAATTATCACATGCAGCCTCTTTATAACTCCAGTGTATCCTGATGGCTGCATGCCAGCCAGGATTGGCTGAATGGGTTTAAATGGCTTAAAACCTCCAGAGTTACACTGGCCTCACGTGGCAAATTTATTTCGCCATTAATTTTGCTCAGGAGAGAAGGAAGACCTGAGCTATTTGTTTGGGGTTCGTTGGACCTCAGTTTGCCTGAGTGTTAGCAAAAGCAGCAGCTCTGGCTACCTTGCCTGATGCGGGAGGTTCAGAGAAACGGCTTCTGCTGGGCTCGGATTGACGGTGCCGTGCAGAGCATTTCACTGCTGCTGCGATCACATTTTGTTTATGATTTTCCTGCTGGAAAGCTAGGAGCTGCAGCCATGGAGAGGTGCCTACGGTCACATCACACGATGTGCTCTGCAGCGTCTTAACCCCAACCGTCCTGACGTTCGCTCAGGGGCTTATCTATTCCTGATGGGTAACCTACCAGCAAGGTGAGAGGTGCTTAGAGGCACCAACAGAGAAGGCCTTGTCATATTTTTTTAAAGCTCTCTGCAGCCGCGCAAGCTGACATAGAAAACCCTTCTGTTTATATATTTATAGCTTTGCACTGTTCTTCCCAGTTGATCTCAAGGTACTTCAATAACACTGACGGAACAGGCAATGTTTTGACTGTTATCATAAAATACTGCAATGCATTTTTATTTGCAAGAAGTTTCCCCAGTGCCAGCCTGGTGTACTAGGTGCCACCTCTATGTTTATTCTTAATCATATTTATTGGGTTACGGTATGTTCTAAACTGCGAAGCTCTGGGGAGGGGAGGGAAGAGACCTGAGATTTCAGTCTCCCGTGGCTGCCAGCAAGGCTGTTTATGTTGCTGTGGTTGTCATAGAAACCTAGAGAGACAATTAGAGTGTCCCAATGTTTTTCAAGAAGAATATAGCATTTTGGTTCTTTTGAATGTAGGGAACTCTGCGGCCAGCAGTGGCCTTCGGGAAGGGAGACTGCATAAGAATAAATCTAACCAAGTCCAAGTCAGGCCTTGAAGCAGCATGGGTAGCGCAGAACGGGTACGCTTGTAGGATCATAAATGTAAGACAAAGCATAGAGATTTATTTTTTTATTTATTTAGTCAGTTACATAAGCCTGACTCTGGTATTGGAATAACACCGAGAGGAGCGTCTTGCTCAGCACCAGCGCAGTCAGGTGCTTTGCTGCCCTTGGTATTACTAAATTGGTTAGCAAAACCACTGTTGACATGCAAACCTTGCTGCCTCCAGCTCTGCCCAGGGACATATAAAGGATGGTTTCAAGACAATGAGCAAGAATATTCTTAAATTATTTGCTTTGTAATAAGAGCTGTGTCTTCTCTATCAGTGTGGTCTGATGGTTCTGTGTTGGGCCTCTGTTCTCCAAGATTTAAGGAAGTTTTGCATTTAGCAGTAGCACAGAAAGTCTTGCAGTTCTGTTCTCTTCATGATCATCAAATTATAAAATCCCCACAACACTGATAAAAAGCATTATCTCACTTTTACAGATGGGGATGCAATGGGCAAGTTCCAATATGAAGCTCAGGTGGCACAACAGAGGTCACGGGCAGAGTCCGTCTGTCAGCCAGGACTGAATGTGGAGGTGATTGCTTTCAGTTCTGTGCTTTCAGAGCACAAACCGAAATCTAGTTTTTCCCCACAATTGCAATTACTCCCACAGTACTCTTGGAAATCTTGAAAATTCTGTCCGTGTAATTGCAATAACCCTAAAGGCCAGCCAAGAATGCTCTAGAAATAACTTTAAATTGCATTAATATTCTTACAGTTGACAGAATAACCGTGCAAGGAAAGGAGCTACTAATAGTGCCTTGACATGACATTAACCTTGACAAAAGTATGTTGTCAAGACCACAGCAGGCCCACAACTGTGAGCTAAAAGGCTCTCATGAGTGACTCTGAGCAATCTCCCTCTGGAGAGAAAGATGTTGACTTTATACAGTAAACAATTATGAAGAAATAATAACATCATCTGCAGATCAGAGGCAAGCCTAGAAGCCATCCTGTCCACAAAATTAGCTGGCAAGTCTCCACAGTCCCCGAAGGAGGACGATTGGGAACAGAAATCTATAAAGGGGTAGGAGCTGAGTGATTTGCTTTCTACAGCCATTTTTATTAACTTCGTTAGAGGCACATCTCCCTGCCACGGGAGTTTAACGCTTCATGGAGAATCCTGCTTCCATCAATATAAAGCAGCATTCCTCCCTCTAAGGGCTTTCATTGCAAAGGCGAGTGCAAGAAGAGCTCTGCATTTGGGAAGCTCTTCATTTTCCTCTGGCTGGTGCTCTCTTCTTTCCTTCCATGTAAAATTAAAGGCATGTTTACAGATGCTCGATAATGCTGTTAGGTGTCACTGTGTGCCTGCTGCTTGTATCCATCAGTTTGCTGAGGAGTTTAACTGTGCCTCAGAAACCTGTTCTGGGGGAAATTGGGTTTAAATTACCCAGGCAATGTGAGGAAGCAGGTCAGGCAGGCAGTCAAACCCTGGTTCCCAGCTTCAGGAAAGTTTCCACCGCAGGAATGTGCCTAACGACCTTGGCATTTGAGCCTGGACACTAACTAGATTCCAGTGGTTAAAAAAAAAAAAACATAGAAGTTCATTAGTTGGATTCTCAGACAACAGCCTGGTTTATGTCCAACAGGGGACATGCCAGTGTCTGTCACAGCCTCGGGAGTATTCTGGGGATACATTCATATTCTGGCTTTACATTCATACAGTGCTGCCTGTTGTCTAATGCATAGCAAATGAGACATAAAATTATTAGAATACTTTTTCTTTGTAGGAACATTAGATTTCTCTAGAAATGTCAGGTTCCTTTTGCTGCTTGTAATTAAAGAGAGACATAAATAAGTTCATTACACTTGTTTTGCTAGTCACTGTCCTATAAAGATGCTTTTGCAATGTGACAAGTACATTTGTAAAAGTTGCTGTGACTGCTTTACTAATGCTAAAAAAATGTATGTGTGCATTTAAAGACTGAGAATCTATTTTCAGTACGTCATGGAGAACGAGTATACAGACCTTTCCTGTTACCACGGAAAGGCTAGCACCAGAACAGCCTTCCAGGAATGAAGTACTCTTCTGTCCCCGGGTAGACATTGCTTGTTTTGTCATGCAGGAACTATTGGTAGAAGATTTTATTGCTGAAATGTTGATTTGGAATCTTTCTACAAGGGCCTGCATTGAAAAGTGCTGCTAAATTCAGCAGCAATTAGAGGAGAAACTAGTATTTCTCTTACTATGTCTTCAGATCAATAGATGAGGATTATACATAGGATTATAGTTCTCACACTTGCCAAGTAGAAAGGTAGTAGAGGGAATAAATGATTCAGGAAAGCAGCAGGATCTACAGAATATTTACATCTGCATGTATATCGGCAGCGCTCAGAAGAGCTGCAATTATAACCAGTAGTCTTAGTGAAATTTCTTTCTAGACAATATGCTAAATGTTTACTAAACCGAAATATTCATCACTTCAGTAGGAACCAGAACATAGAATCACCCCTCTCCCCTCTGGGATCATTTAGGAAAGAAAACCAAAATACATGCAGTTTCAAATAGAATTAAATTCTGATTATCATCGCCATTGCCAGTAAGCATGGAAACCTGGAGTAGCCGGGTGGCAGTACGCAATGCTATTTGTCCTATTTGATTAGGAGTACTTCAGCGTAATGATATCTAATACATGTTAGTGAGGTGTGCAAAAACAGAAATGAAAAAAAGATCTGAAACTGATTACAGTCTTTGTCAGCCTAAAATCTAAGGCACAAGGTCTTTCCTGGGAGGAGGATATTAGACAGTGTAATCACCGTCTAATGGTTGCACATACTGGTGTGATTCTGGAGAGCTGGGGAGGTAGAGGAGGAACTTAAGAAATCTTGTGTGCGTATTTTAATGCCATCTCTGCTGACTGGTAAGAGCAAATAGGAAGAATAGAAGGGTAAAGTGATGCAGAATATTGTGTTCAGATGAAGCCTGTGCTCTTGGGGATGCAGGAGTAGGTAGTGAAATAAGTGCAATTTTAATGTTCTGATTCTTTCAGCCACTCTTCCTGCTCAAAGCTTTGAAGCATCAGGTTTTCAAGTTCTTTTAAAAGGAAATTATTTCATGGTGGGCCTGATAGCCATGATAAGATCTCTTTAAGCATTTAAAAATATGGTAAAATATATATATGTACATAAATAATTTAAATTGAGGATGGAATTTTGTTGTAACTTTAACAGAAGATACAGTCTCTTCATATTCATCTTTAAGGGGAAGAAAACCCATTTTTTATTATTTTATTTTTGACTGAATCTAACGCCTGACCAATTAAGGTCTTTTGTATATTGTATCTGCATTTTAGATCTAAAATAATGAGCAGACCAACATGATAACCTAAACTGAAACTATTTACATTCCTTTAGGGTAATTACTTAGGAATTATTGTTAATAGCTCTAACTCATTATATCTGCTCAACCAATGGCAAATTCTGGATGCTTGAAAGGAAGGACAAAATATACTCCTAGTCAGTCCTGTTATGAAGTGAATGTATTCTGACTCTGGAAACATTTAGTTTATATGCTGAAGACAAAATCTATTTGTTGGAGACACCCAGCACAAAATAGGATTTTAAAGCAGGTCTGGTTAGTTTGAAACATCATTTGTGTTGTTCTCTACCAGTTTGTTTGTATTGCCCTTTGCTGCTGAACGCTGCTTTGAGATCTTACTCTAAGTTACTATTTGAAAGGTGTTCTGGTAGAGAATGATGAAGAGACAAATGCTGACAGCTACTTGGGTTAGTTGCTGTAACAACTACTTCAGATGCTATAGCATTGAGGTAACTGGAATAGAAAAGCAAAAGTGGCCCTTGAACTAAAATATTCCGGCATGGAATGGAAAGAAATAGGATAGGAATGCTGGTGTGTGTCAGGAAAAATTGTGTTACAGTTATTTAGATGGAAACTGTTTGAGTTTGTGCTCTTCACCACATAAAAGTGGTCAAATGAAGAAGATGGTGTGGTGTTTAAAATTTGAATTTACATCCTGTTGAAGGAGCAAGCTTTCTGCTCATTTCAGTCATTCTGCGGTCAGGTGAGATGGGACTAGAATAAATCTTATTTCCTCTTTTAGCAGCATGTTTGCTGTTGGTTGACAAAGGAGATAGGAGAGCGAAGGAAAAAAATGCCAACATACGTGAGAGAATTGGCAGCCTCTTGTCAGCGTGCTTAGGCTATGTGGATAATTCCTGCAGCTTTCCTCTCCCTATGAAATGTACACTGGAGAAGAGAGTCTTTTATCGCCCATGGGAGCCTGCTGCAAATTACCTTCTCCAGCTGCTCCTCTTCTTAGGGACAGACTGAAGGCCATCCGTGCCTCACTGGGGGGTTCTCCGGGGCGGAGCGCGGCCCCGCGCTGGCCTCGGCCGGGGGAGCGGGAGCGGGAGCGAGGGGCGGCGGAGGGTGCTTCCCCAGGGAGCACAAGCGCGCAGGGAGCGACTGCTGGGAGCGAGCTGGGGAGTTCCCCTTCTGCCTCGGCGCCAAAGCAAAAGGAACTGACTCATATTTGGGAGCGCGTGGATTTTTTTTCTGAGAGGGGAATATTTCCGGTAGTTGTTTTTCACATGTGTTGAGTTACTGACTCTGAAGTGCAGATTTCAATAGAAATCCTCAGTCACAATTGTCTCAGCAGATTCCTTTAGGTTTTTACATTCTGAAATGAATTTGCTAAATTGAAATTTTCTCCGTTTTGTGGGCGGATAATATTTTTGAAAGATGCATGTGGTTGGGGATTTTTATTGATAAAGAACATTCAGCAGGGTCGAACGCAGTCCTCCGTACAGCAGCTTGTACTTTTAACAGCATCCCTAATCCACATCTTACACACCTTTATTCCATACTAAGTAACTCCTCCATAATTACATCATAGAATCATAGAATGCTTTTGGGTTGGAAGGGACCTTGAGAGATCATCTAGCCCAGCCCCCCTGCAGTGAGCAGGGATTGAACCCGTGACCTTGGCGTAATTAGCACCACACTCTAACCAACTGAGCTCTGATATAGTGATCTGTTCCCTTCTTAAAATGACAAAGTTTTCAGAGTATTTTTTTTCTTTTTGAGGGATAATAAATTGACACCTTTCTGCATTAGGACTGTTGAATAATTCAATATGTTTGATGAGTTTAATTCATATAAATTATTGTATGTGCTGTCCGCATGTGTGGTTCATTTCCTCGAGAATGGAGGCAGTAACATCAATCCCTCACTGGCACAAGGTGAGCTGGAATTATTGATTCATTTGATTTAAAGTCGTGACCTTGTTCTAACTCAGCTCATCGGTTAGTACAGACTACAGACTAGGAAATGGGCAGTCTGTGAGACGGCAGGTTGTACTTCGGAACAGCAGCACTTTGGGCATTTCTTCTTGCTTGTAGGATGTACAGACTTTCTTTTTTCCTGTAGCTTTCCACAGCTGTCACATTAGCTTTGCATAGATGATAATGAGAGATGAGTTTGAGGCTTGGCATGATTATTTAGTTTTTCAGACCTGTCATTCAGATGATGTATGTTCCCATTTAGCATATTTTCTTGGCAAAATAACTATTGTTAAAAAGCACTTATTTATGTAAAGTTCTTTTTAGTTGTCAGAGGCCATGGAAAATAGATGATTACTTCGATTTCTGCTGAGTTCTTCTACTGCCAGATCCCAAACTTTGTGTTTCATGTAACAACGAAGACTTTGGTACCCGATGTTTATAAATGTCATAAACAAGAGATAGTGTAACCGCTTATCATTTCTGTATTTTATAAAATTCCTTAGATTTGGCATAGGCATTGCACCTGCATGCATAAATCAGAGCAGAGTGACACTCTGTGTTAAGTGCTTACTCTCACAAATCAGGCGTGAAATAATTATCTTGTTATAAGTGGTCTTAGTGTATTATTTAAATCTCCTTGGGGCTCCATTTTCAGCTGCGACATCAATGATTTCCAGTGAATTTTAGGGCTCACAGTGGAAGAATCATTCCTTGGGTAGCTCTGTTAGTTGATTTAATTCAGAGCCTACCCAGTACAGCGTTTGTGGGCAGGGATGCGGTGCTTCATTCCCCTTCTGAAGCACCAGTTTCCCTGAGCTTTTTAGGGCAGAGCTATTGCCACCTACTGGAATCAGGGAAAAGCTCCTTTTTAAAAATACTCTTCCATCAGCTATTTAAAAAGATGAACACAAGATCTCAAATTTTCAGTCTGGATAGATTTCGGTTGTAATGGCAGAAAGACAGTTGCTGGCAATAAAATATAGTAGTTGTGTCTAAAGTGCTGTTACAGAAATTGAATGTAACAGTTCAGTACTTCAGATGGAAGGTTAAGTTGGCCAAAACGTTATTGTTACAACTATTAAAATATAAATGACATATCTATGTCAATAACTAGAAATTAAATAGAGCGGGGAAGCACTAAAAAACATATGCTAATACATGTAATATTGATCTATATTTTAAACTCCTTGTCCTTACAGTTTTTTGTCTCAGGTTCAACAAAAAAAGCAAATTCAGAAAATTATTTTTACCTCCCCACCCTTTCCTTTTGATTTCAGTGGAAATTTCAGAAGGATAAATATTTTGTTCTCTCTTCACTTCCCATTGAAATATGTGGTTGATTGTGATTTTCAGGTTTTAACAGTTCTATGGAAAATCGTTTCTGCACAGTGCCGGTTTGGCAGACGGGGAGGCGCAGGGACTGCTGCGTGCTAGAAGCAATAAATGAACTAGCTTTAAAATCTCAGCAGCGTGCCTGCAGCAGCAGCGCCTGACCCGAGCTGCCCGCCGGGCGCTCTGCTTGCAGGGCAGGCAGCCTTTCGGGGGCTTCGGGACTGGAACTTGGCAAATAAGTTATTTGGATGATGAATCGAATCGGTAATGCTCACCATTCAGTGCCACATCTGGTAACTCGTTGTAATTGTGTCAGCGTGTCCCATCTGTCTTTTGAGTTTGGGCTGTGTGTGGGATTTGCGTTGTTTTTCTGAATTGAACTATAAAATCTTGCCATTCTCTGCTAATTTGATATACCAGGTTTCAACCTAAGAGCATGTTTTTTACAATACGTTTGCATGTCTAAAACTTTGGGGTAATTAAAAGCAGTAATTTTTTTTTCTGTTTCTTTATTGTTTTCTGCAGTGTTTGGCAGCATTTGGAAAAACAAGAAATAGAACCTATTTCATTTGGAGGTTGAAATTCTAGTCAATATTTCTGCTAAGTTATGTTCATCCTGAGTTACAACCACCACCTTGATTTCTTTGTCTTTGGTCTTTTTTGACCATGGGCTTAGAATTTCTTTTGGCACTTGTAACTCAAGTGATGCTTTTGAGATGCTGATGACATTCCTTCGATAATACTACTGACACATGGTGAACAGCATAAGTGTTAATAAAGGTTACTTGTAAGAATAAGAAGTCTGGATAGAGTTTGTCTTACTCAGCTTCAGATGTCTAAAATTTTGACCTTGAGCTGTCTTGTAGTTCCTTGACTGATGGAGTAAAAGATGCTGCTCCTTATCGTTCCTTATTTGCAGCTGGCCTTCGCCTGTGTTTTATAGAATAGATTTTGTTATGTCATGCCAGCAATGCTTGCACAGTTTTGTTAATAACACTTCAATTAATATTAAAATACTGATACTTGTTTTATTGAGCCCTACGCTCAGCCCTTTCCACCAGTATTCCTTGAGGCAATCTGTCTTCATATACCGTAGGAAAGAGGTGTCTCCTGGGAGAAAAGATACTTCTGCAGTTAATAGGCAGCTGGTTGATATTTCTGTTGTAACAAAAGAACTTTACAAATGCTTATTATTCAGTAAATTAAATGTAAAATCAGGTGAAAAAACAAACAAGATTAAACATTAGGTAGAGATTTATTTGATAGTAAAAAAACCCGCTGCATTTGACATCATAATCTTCAGACCGATTTGTTTCAGTAATTTAATTATTAAGTATTCATGCTGCAAGGAGGTACAATCAGAAAGACTAAATGCTTTTAGATCTGGAAACAGAAGGTAGAAAGTCTCCAATTCGATTACGCCAGTTCTGTCAGTAATTTGGTTGGGGCCTGGCACTCTGTCCATACGCTCTCAAAAATGTCAGAGCAGGGATGACCCAGAACTTCCACACAAAAACGCCGGGAGCAGCAGAACCACTCTAGGGAAAGACCGGGAGCACTGAGCTACAGAGAGGGGTTTTCACACAACCGAAATATTTAATATGCTAGTCTATCACGGGTGCTAAATGCCAGTCTGTCTTTAACAAAAAATACTTATGAGTCTTATATTTCTGAGCATTTTTGTCCTGAAAGAGCTTGAACAGAATGAAGCCTGCCTGCCTGCAGGCACCTGTGAGTAATAGAGAGTGGCTGAATCTGTCTGGTTTTCAGTGGAAAGCATCGTGCGACCCTGGTTAGCTCCGTGAGCCCCCCGGGGCGACTGGCAGTGCCTTAATGCTCATCACTGAGATCTCCCCAGGGCTTGTCTATCGGAAAAAATGACCAAATCGTTAATGAGCACTCCCTCCTTCCAGAGAAATAAGGGAAGCCAGCAATGACTGGCTGAAGGCACGGGTGCATACGTGTGCTCGCTGCTGAAGCCGGTTGTTCTCCCAGTGAACTGTTTCTGTATAACCACAGAAAAGCCACTAAACAAACTGTAAAGCACATTCTGGAGTCACAGGGAGCCCACGAGTCTTTCTCAACCCTGACGGCTGCCGGGAGGGAAATAACAGCTCGTTCTGTTTCCAGAGTGCCTCTGCGCTACCTTTTTGCTGGTTGTCATGCGGAGATAGCTTTGTGCTCGTGTTGTTTAAAATTTGTGAATTGGCATCTATTTCATGAGCAATTAAATATTCCCAGATGCTGTTTCTTGCGAGCGCTCGCCGTGGGCCTGCGCCCATGCTGCGGCACGAGATGTTTCTTTTCAGTTTCTGCTTGATTGCTGTGAACAGGATTGAAGGGGCAGGCAGGATTTGGGGCCGTTGCCAAGGCGGTGGTAGCAATAATTCTCTTGTGCCACCGACCGCTGTGCATGCAAGTCACATCATTGAGCCCCAGCCCCATCACACACGTCACGTCTCCATCCAGACCTGCAGGTGAATACATGATGCTCTAGGTGTTACAGCAGTGGGTCTTGCTCTCTACCACGTCATGGTGGTTTTTTCCACTCTGTCTGGTGGAATGCAGAGTTATTCTTATATTTCTTGATACTACTGTAGCACTAAAATACCTGTTGGTCATGACAAAGGCTTCAAAATGCTGGGCAGTATCACCTCCATTGTATTTACCCAAATTTCATAGAATAGAATCATAGAATCATAGAATTGTTTACGTTGGAAAAGACCTTTAAGATCATCCAGTCCAACCATTAACCTACACTACCAAGTCTACTCTAAGCCAATCAAGGGTAGACTAGACTAAACCATGTCCCCAAGTGCCACATCTACCCGTTTTTTGAACACAAAACATTTCTAAACATTCTTTGCTGATCTGCACCTCGATGAAGTTCTTCGAGAGTCAATGATACTTGAAAGAAAGAAATAGTGAAAACTACAGCATTTAACCAATTGAAATTTTTCAATATGAGAATTAGGACCCAATTAACTATTTCTCTGTCTCTTACTGGATCTTGCTCTTTGTGAGGATCGGCTTAGGCTTTTTCAAATACAGCACTGGAATCTGGGAGGCTTCATGACCTGCTGATGGCGCTCTACTGGAGCCCACCATATTTTGGAGAAATATTTTCTGCAACTAGATAGCAACATATCAAGCTAATGAGTCATACCTTAAATTGAGAAAAAGCTGTTCAGAATTTATAAATGTTTATAAAGTGGCTGGCGTTCTCATACACATCAGTAGTTTGGAAGCTGCAAGAAACAGTAAAATATGCCTTAAAAGAGGAAAAAAAGAGGTAAAAGATTTAGGGTTAGTAAAGTTGTTCAAGGATGTGAACAAAGTTTTGTGGTGAGAGGTGAAATTTCCGTGCACCAGCAGGTACAACCTCTTGTAGAGGCACAAGCTTTATCAACAGGATATGCCTGTCAATTAAAGGGAGAAACCCAAGGTTTATGTGCATACTAAGAATGTTTCAGTAAGGATTGCCAAATGATTTAGTGCTTGTGATGCATTGTGATTTTTTTCCTTTTTCTTTTGTTTTTTGGGCTTTTTTTTTTTTTTTTTTGAGATCAGGGTTTGTATTCTACAAATGAAAAGACAGGAAAAATTACTGAAGGCCTTGGTGTTTAAAGTACACAGGTGTAAAAGACTGTAAAGCATTGGAGGACATCCTTCAGAGGGGGAAAAGGGCAAAAATCTTCCATTGCCTGTTTTTGCCTTCTGAGCCTTACCGGCAGCGTTGCACTCTTTCACTGCTGCTTTTTCATCCTCTTTGTTAGCTTACAAATAAACAGAATGATCTTTAAAGTTGCAAAAATATATTCTTGTGTCTTCTCATGAAAGCATTTAGCAAATGTGGACTTTGCTTCTCCTTTAACATTACCTTGCTGTAACATTAATGTTGTATGATGTCTAGTTCGAGTGAAGCTTTCTCTGATATTTTGGAGAAATATTTTCTGCAACTAGATAGCAACATATCAAGCTAATGAGTCATACCTTAAATTGAGAAAAAGCTGTTCAGAATATATATTAACACCCCCCCTTCTGTATTTACAAAAAAAAAGTATCTTTAAACTATATACTCAGTTTTGTGAAGAATCTGTCCAGAAAAAAATTACCAGATTGTACTCTTGTTTATTTATTGCATACACTGGTATTTCATTCTCCATCTTAGAATTATCACTCACTGCTGCCAGTGTCACTGAATTTTACAGTTTCAAACCCTAAAGTAGTCTTCTGGGTATACGTAACAAGCCCATTTTTGTCATGGCTTCTTAACTTCAGAATACCGCATCTAATTTTTACAGCTATGATTTCAGCCTGTGAATCCCCTAGCTGGGTGTTAACCAAGTCATCTTCTGCCAGCTGTTTGTTGAGTATAGTCTTAGACTTGGATATAAGTGGATATAGAACGGACCTCTGTGCACTCAGTTTGTGCAGTAATATATTTAAATATTTGGGTTTATTATTTAAACTACTTTTATAAGGTGCTCATTGTCTTTAAATATATATATAAATATTTTTAATAATCCTTCTCCGAAAAAAAAATGCAAAAAAACCCTTTTTTTTTAAAAAAAGCAATTTTTATTTTATGATCTTTCTGTTCCTTTTTTAACCACTTCATTTTTTGTTGAAAATTGGAGCAATTTTGAAGCTTTTCACAAAAAATGAAACAGATGTGCCCTTTTTCTTCATTGTTTTTCTTGCCTAAACAGCTGACTTTGTACTGTTAACTATTTGATACCTGAAAGTGTCCAATGTTTAAAAGAAATGCAAATTACCGTATTTTGAAACTCTGACCTATTGTCTAATGATTAGTTAAAATGATCATAGGTAGAAATGCATGAAGGACATGATATTAATGCGTGATATTAAGCTAAGATGCTTATACTCAAAACTAATTAATTTTGCATTTTGATCAGGTTTTAGTTTGAATTCTGCCCGCTAAACTTTAGAGACATGACTGCAAGTTGTTTAAGTGAACATAGTTATTTTTCATAGTTGTTGTATGACCCTTCATAAGTTTACATGTTATTAGTATAATATTTGAATTATTTATGATTTGCTCACGATTATGAAATCTGAAATTTTAATTATTACTAGCTAATTTTAATTTGTACTGAGGTAAACAGAGTGTGTCGAGTCAGGATCAGAATTCGGACTAGGATAGGGCACTCTGTAGAGCACAGATACACCAGACGTTTCCTGATATTTTTATTACCACCCGATACTTTGGAAGAGTAGGAAAAAGCTTGGGAAGAAAAATAAGTCAATCCATGTGTTGTGTGATTAAGGTAATTTTGTATGTCCTATAACAAACTCCAGGTATTTGCTTATTTCTGCTCCCAGTTTTTAAGTGTGTTGTAGCTGGGGCTGTGTGAATGTGCACCTAATGGGTGCTGTCAGCTGTTGTGAAATCTCAGGTGCTGGGGCTTTAGCACTAAGTATACACATTATTCTGCCTTTTCCTGGTTTGAGT
This sequence comes from Pelecanus crispus, assembly GCF_030463565.1. Classification (NCBI taxonomy): domain Eukaryota; kingdom Metazoa; phylum Chordata; class Aves; order Pelecaniformes; family Pelecanidae; genus Pelecanus; species Pelecanus crispus. The sequence goes on from NC_134643.1 coordinate 17,277,214, forward strand.
CCATTTCTCAAGGAAAGGAGAGTGCAGAAGATTATGAGAGAAGCTTGTCAGACAGTGTTCTGGTAGTAGCAGAGATTTATTTCTCTCCATTCCTGGTAGATACGATGAAAAATGAAGCTTGAAACACTTGCAGTGTGACAGCAGAGTGGGAGGTTGTAGCCAATGGCCTAGAGGTGGCCAGCAGGACTCAGAAGGCACCAGTATAGGATAAAAGAAGTCTAATGGAGTAGCAGGCTGAACTTTGAGAGGACAGGAATAGGATACAGCAATATGAAGGAGAACCTTCAGTCCAGAAGGAATCATAGAATTGTTTAGGTTGGAAAAGACCTTTAAGATCATCCAGTCCAACCATTAACCTACACTACCAAGTCTACTCTAAGCCAATCAAGGGTAGACTAGACTAAACCATGTCCCCAAGTGCCACATCTACCCGTTTTTTGAACACTTCCAGGGATGGGGACTCAACCACCTCTCTGGGCAGCCTGTTCCAATGCTTGACCACCCTTTCCGTAAAGAAATTTTTCCTAATATCCAACCTAAACCTCCCCTGGCGCAGCTTAAGCCCATTTCCTCTCGTCCTATTGCTAACTACTTGGGAGAAGAGACCAACACCCACCTCACTACAACCTCCTTTCAGGTAGTTGTAGAGAGCGATAAGGTCTCCCCTCAGCCTCCTCTTCTCCAGGCTAAACAACCCCGGTTCCCTCAGCCGCTCCTCATAAGCCCTGTGCTCCAGACCCTTCACCAGCTTCTTTGCCCTTCTCTGGACATGCTCCAGCACCTCAATGTCTTTCTTGTATTGAGGGGCCCAAAACTGGACACAGTATTCCAGGTGTGGCCTCACCAGTGCCGAGTACAGGGGAACAATCACCTCCCTGCTCCCGCTGGCCACACTATTCCTGATACAAGCCAGGATGCTGTTGGCCTTCTTGGCCGCCTGGGCACACCGCTGGCTCATGTTCAGCCGGCTGTCGACCAACACCCCCAGGTCCTTTTCAGCCAGGCACCCACTGAAATCCAACACTGAACATCTTTCACTGGGAGATGAGAGTTGCCTAATCACAAAAAAGCTGCTTACTCAGAGCCAGAGCTAATGAACATCCCAACAGGCGCTGTCAGACAGCTGAGCCTCTTCCTTTGGCAAGAGATGCAGGAACTGTGTTGTCCACCCTTCAGAATCCACTAATCACTGGTTACAGAAATACTGAAACTTCCAGAACGGCAAACAGTTAAGAACCCCTTTGATGTGATTAATATTGGAGAACTATTTGTCATGGGGAAAAATTGCTCCTGTTTTCAGTCATTTGGTGGTATATTGCTCAGCCTATTCAGATTGAATAACAGCCCTAGCACTCTATTTGTTGGACAAATTCAGATGCAGTTGCAAAGCAAAAATTTCTCAGTTTGGGAAAATGGAATTGTTTGAATTCAAACTCTCTAAAGATTTTTAGCTAAATAAAAATGTAAAAAACCCAATATTTTCATCCGTGACCAGGTGGCCAGGAACAGAGGTAAATCAGAACAGCATACTAAGTCTCATGCAGGTGTGCATTCTGACGTGACTGAGATTCATAGAATCATTTAGGTTGGAAAAGACCCTTAAGATCATCAAGTCCAATCATTAACCTAACACTGCTGAGTCCACCACTAAACCATGTCCCTAAGCACCACATCTACATGGCTTTTAAATACCTCCAGGGATGGGGACTCAACCACCTCTCTGGGCAGCCTGTTCCACTGCTTGACAACCCTTTTCATGAAGAAGTCTTTCCTAATGTCCAATCTAAACCTCCCCTGGCGCAGCTTAAGCCCATTTCCTCTCGTCCTATCGCTAACTACTTGGGAGAAGAGACCAACACCCACCTCACTACAGCCTCCTTTCAGGTAGTTGTAGAGAGCGATAAGGTCTCCCCTCAGCCTCCTCTTCTCCAGGCTAAACAACCCCAGTTCCCTCAGCCGCTCCTCATAAGGCCTGTGCTCCAGACCCTTCACCAGCTTCCTTGCCCTTCTCTGAACACGCTCCAGCACCTCAATGTCTTTCTTGTATTGAGGGGCCCAAAACTGGACACAGTATTCCAGGTGCAGCCTCACCAGTGCCCAGTACAGGGGAACAATCACCTCCCTGCTCCTGCTGGCCACACTATTCCTGACACAAGCCAGGATGCTGTTGGCCTTCTTGGCCACCTGGGCACACTGCTGGCTCATGTTCAGCCGGCTGTCAACCAACACCCCCAGGTCCTTTTCCGCCAGGCAGCTTTCCAGCCACTCTTCCCCAAGCCTGTAGCGTTGCATGGGGTTGTTGTGACCGAAGGGCAGGACCTGGCACTTGGCCTTGTTGAACCTCATACAGTTGGCCTCAGCCCATCAGTCCAGCCTGTCCAGGTCCCTCTGCAGGGCCATCCTACCCTCGAGCAGATCAACACTCCCACCCAACTTGGTGTCATCTGCAAACTTACTGAGGGTGTACTTGGTCCACTCGTCCAGATCATTGGTAAAGATATTAAACAGAACTGGCCCCAAAACAGAGCCCTGGGGAACACCACTTGCGACCAGCTGCCAGGTGGATTTAACTCCATTCACCACAACTCTTTGGGCCCGACCATCCAGCCAGTTTTTTACCCAGCGAAGAGTTCACCCATCCAAGCATGATGGAAGGCAGTTATGTCTTAGAGATAGGTATTTCTATGAAGTAATTATTTCAGTAAGGTCTTCTGCTTTCGTAAATGAAATATTAAGTAATTTTTTTAATTTAATAGTAAGTATAAGCTGTAGTGAAATATTCCATGTGATTGATTTTAGGAGATTTTAGCAGTCTGTAGAGTCTCTGTTTCTTTTGTAAGAAAGAAGAGTGATCAGAAGATAACAGCCAGTAAGGGAAAAGATGCTCAGTGTGAATAACTGACAGTTATTTTTATATAGGTTGTGTGCTGCCTCCAAGCAGATCTGTAAGAAATGCTGATTTAAACATAAAACCTTATTAGAAATTCAGATCTTACCATACAGCACACAATAAAGAAAGCATCTCTAAACTCTTTGGCTCTGTAAAGGGCAAAGCAACCAAGCTTCTGGGTTGTTTTTTTTTATAATTTATCTTTGAACATGTGCTTCCAGTTTCCCAGGTGCAGAGTACGAAGTGCCGGTCATTCAGCTTGAGGAGAATAATTTTCCTCAATACCAATACAATTGGTATTGTTCTAGCCCCAGTAGCTGCTCCTAAACTTACTTGGCATGGAAAGCATTGCATAGAGAAAGGAACTGACTTTGTCTCTTAGTTTAAGATTTTTTAAAATATTTTGGACAGTGGCAATTACTGTAGCTGTTATCCATTAAAGTGCCCTGGTTTCTGTTCTTTGTTCAGGATATCACCCACAGCTCTATAGGTATAACGGATCTATCCTATAGCAGGGGGCCTCAGCGTGGTAAAGAGTGTTTTTCAGTCATGTGCAAATGCATCAGCAGTCTGCTGAGGTGCGATTTGCTTTTGTGCTGGGAACTAAACTATTTTTCCAAGTTTTTGAAGTGCGTGCTAATATTTTAAAAGCTCTTTGCCAGTTATAGCAAAAGGCTTCAATGAGTGTCCCAGAACACTGCTGGTATTTTTATGTAATGAAGGTTAAGCAACGTCTAGCTGAATACTGTGGAATTTTATTTGGTACATTTTTTCAAGGCTGCATCTGTTTGTTCTTTTCAGTTTTTTTCAATTGCCATCATCTGGCATAAGAAGCTTCATCTGCATATTTTTACAACATGTGGTTCAATGGATGAGTTATTTCTCCGTGGAAACTACAAAGTCAAAGCGGTAGATGTAAACTTCTCCAGAGAGGCGTGGAGCTACAGTGCGTCTTCTCTGAGGCACAGAAGCCAGTACCTAGGGAACTGTGAGAAAGCTTAGGAAGTATTGATTCAGACATTAGTTGGGTTTAAATTAATCTGTTCGCCTTCAGGAAAGAGTTACGCTTTGCTCGATACTTCAGATAGCATCTTACCGTATGTATATATAAAAACTAAGCACTGAAAGGAGCAGAGATTTTTCTTTAAATCAGAATGTACTGACTGAAACTATACCTTACGGTTTCACTGGATTCTATGTGTTGTGCTAATGTAACTATTTTTAATGTGTATGGGTGGATTAGAGAGGCCTCTTGATGGACAGGATAGAGGCGGTTTCCAAAGTTCTCCCTAGTTACACGTATGACTACCACTAAATTATTACACAGTTAATCTGGTACCTTGCTAAATTCTGTCCTTTAAGTAATTTAAAGATATTTAGGGGTCTGTTCAGACAACTAAATATCTTTAGCAGAAAAAGAGGGGCTTGAAGTTGTGGGAACTAACCCAAATGTCAAGGTCCAGATTCTTCCACAGGATGAGTAATTGCTTGTGGATAAATAATCTTAGTTGTTCCCAAGAATCTTCCACAAAAACCTTTCTCAGTCCAAACAGCAGCTGCTCTACATTATGTCTGTTTGGTCCTCTGTCCTTTCCATGACCCGGTTCAGGTGAAAAGATGAGTCAATAAGCTTGGCATAAATTGATATTGTTCAGTTGGATTGGCATGATATAAAAGTCAGCATTCTACATGGGAGACTTTAAAAATCTCTTTAAAGGAGTTTTTTTAAATCCAATATATTTGTCTTACACTGGAGACTAAGTTGGTAAATTGTAGATTACCATCATCTTGATAAGCCAGACACAAAAGTCTGCCATAAGAGCAGTCCTTAAGTAGTTTTACTCTTGTTAGAACAAAGAAATGGAGGATTAGTGAAACTGTGAATTAGGTCTAAAATCTTTCTGTACCATCAGCACCTGATGTTAAAGCTTATCTTGGAGCAGAATGTGTAATTTTGAAATATGCCTGTTCTAACAAGCATTTTAAAGAGATGAATGATCACATCAGTGATTTTCTGTAGAAGTAATTTATTTCCTTAGCCTGATTTGATTTGAATTTTGACCTTTTAAGACTTTTGATCTAAATCCATTTAAGATGCATCTGAAGGGCTTAAAAGAATGAGAAGTCAGCAGCTTTCACATTAAAAATATATGAACTGTTCAGAATGAAACATGTAATTCCCACAAAAGCCATATCTTTAGGGCTACACAGTCCTCACTCTACAGCAAAGCAAAAATTAATAGAAATTTGAGGAGAAAATCAGCTGGGTCTCTGTCTTGTGCTGTGCTCACTTGCCTGTGCTGTGTACTGTCTAGCCATTTCCCTATCTCTGGTTTTCAGTGTTGCGCTTGAGAATTATTCTACAGCCAAATTCGCTCAAGTATTAGGAGAATTTAGACTGATTGTCAAGGAAATGGTCTTATCCTGTTTCATCCTCTTCTTATTAGCAATAACATTTTAGACCACCCACACTGGCTCTTCTTCTCTTACCTTCTTTTATGTGCCATAGGAAGGCAATTTAAGGAGGTGGGGAGCAGAGCTTTAGATCTTCTGAACTATAGACCATACCTGATAAAGGATGGATTCTGTGATTAAGAAACGAAGCATATAATGCCCGTAATTTAGAAATCTATGGTTGTTCCTATTTATTTCCAGTCAGTCAAATTGTTCACATCAGTTGTTGGAAGGTCAGGTTTTCACTAATTAGAACAGACATGCGTCTTAAATTATCTGTGGAAAATATGTAATGAAAGAAATCCACGGTAGAGATTTTCAGTGTAGCACTATCATGTTTTCACTTTGGCAATAATTTCAGAGGAAATGCTGTGGTGTGTCTTCACTACTAATACTGATATGACAATTACCCAGCATTTTGCACTGTACCTGACTGCATCATTTCACTTGCAAGCGGTTTACAGGGCATTTCTCTCTGTGCGTTCCAGCTTGGGAAGTGATGGGAAGCTGCTCATTCGCTTTCCATCATAGGTGCTCTCTTCATGCAGGACAGAATTCAGAATTTTATCTGGTAGTACATTATACGGTAATTATTAATGTATTCTTCAGCAAAATAATAGATCTTGTAGAAATAGTAGTATAGCAGTAGAATTAGCACAGTAACAGAGCTTGAACAATTCCCCAGCCTTGAAGGAGTGTTATTTTTGAATGTGCTCAGCACTGCAAGACACCAGCAAATGCAGGTATCTTTGCTTTTACTCTGTGTACCACGCTGGTTTACTACTTGAAGGATAAGCAAAGCACAGTTTATTACTGCAAGGTTTCTGTTACATCTAGTCTCGAGTGCTATTTTTCCTGTTTCAGTGCACTGAATCTGCTTTCTTGCAAGAGAATTTCCTCTTGGTTATGGACAGACAGCGGAGAACAGATGAGTGGCTTCAGCCATAGGGGGCTTTGGAGACATCTGGTTTTCCCTTGTATCATTTGTGTTCCACTCTGTCAAAAGTAGGACACATCTGGGGAAAGACAGTAGGGGAAGGAAACATCCAGACCTCCCAGCGGTTGTGTCTGCATGAATCAGCAGGTTGTTTTGCGCTGATGGAGATGGATGCAAGATAATAAACCAAGTATGTCTTTGTTTACAGTAGCGTTTGCGAGAAAGCCTGAGGCTCCTCTCTGAGGAGCTGCCGATCTGGCTGGGCACAATGGAGAAACCAATCTCAGCATCAAGATGTTTGAAAATGCTAATCAGCTTGTATTCATTGCCAAACACCTGCAAACGAAATTAGACTAACAGCGAAGGAAGCAAAAGTGATGTTGTTAAAACGGTGTGAAACTGAGCAATCCTGGGAGCTGGCAGTGGTGCAGATGCAGAGCGGGCACCTACACGGGGCTGAGCGGGAGATGGCAACGGGATCACCGGGTGTTCAGTCATTAATCTTTCAAACACGATTTCCTTAACGTTTAAGGAACAGCCAGTTTAAACATATGGGTAGTTCTCCAGCACAGTTCAGTCTTGTGACATAGCTCAAACCTGATTTAACCCGCACATGGTGAGGAGTGCGTGGAGTGGTAGGGAAGTGTCAAGGTGGACGCTCACAGGGAATGATCTGTGTGTTGTGCTTGTAACATAAAAAGAAATGCTGAGCTGAGCCGTGAAAGAGCAAAGTGACAGAAGAAGGAACCTGGGGAGATGCTTAGAAGCAAGATGAGGAAGTAGCAAGGATGACAGCAGTACTTTTGGCTGAGAAAAGGTGAAGAATCTCTGTCATGGGAGCTGCTGGTGTCTTAGGCTGATGGGTGCTCCAGTGGCCAGGCAGCGGCTGAGGCCATGAGCCTGTTGTATCCAGGCACGAGGGACGTGTCTTTGAGAGACATGTTCAGCTGGCCTGTCTTCTATGTGTTTTTCACCTCAAGACTGAAAGTGAATCGGTATGCGCTGGACGAGATGGGCTTTCGGGGGGAGCTCAGCAAGGCAGGGCTGCGGCAGGGTGGGAAGGTGCACGCCGGCACTGGCTGCTTTGCTGGCATGTCAAGGGCTTGGCGTTTCTCTGCGGAGCGCCGGCACCGGCTGCTTGGGCACCGCTCAAGTGCAAGGTGGGACTGCAAATCTTGCGGCTCACCACCATTAAGGCAGTGTTAGGGTTTGACTGGGGTTTCAGATGTCTGTTTTTCCAGGATTTGTTGGGTTAACCTCTCTCTTTTAAGTGTATTTGAATTTTGGATTTCCAACTGTCCTGAAATTGGGTTTGGGACTTCACAGTGATATCCAGCCTTAAATGTTGTCCTGTTGGTACATCCATGCCAGCATAAGGAAGATTTCTGCCCCAGGACTGGTTGTGGGCTGGCCACCAGTGCTTAGCACATTCCTGTTCAACCTGGGTCTGCCTGGTCATTTCCCAACAGGAAAGTTAGAGGAGAAATGTTTTGTTGGAAGTTGCTTTTGAAAGTCAGCTGCAGTGGTGGTAGGTCCTCTGAAATGTTTCAGGGCATCTGTTGCTCCGCCATCTCTCCACTCATTGCCCAGCTATGACTTGTCACCCGTCACAGGCTTCTTCATTCTGGTTTTCCCACTGTCAGGAGGGTCATGTCCTTCACATAAGTGCTCAGCTGATCTGGAAATCATAATCCAGACCGATGTTCAGCTCTCTGTGATTTCTTCTCTCCAAGTAAACAACATTGTTTGCGTAAGAAAGTGTGGTGTCTGCCTAAGTCTTCTCTCCCAAAAGTACAGTTTTTCAGCTGTAGCAATTGATGTGGTTGCAGCTGAAAAATTTCTCTAGTTCAGTTACGACTTGTTGTCCCTTTAAACATATACTAATTTTCAAAAATAAGATTTATAACAAAAAATTAAGATGCCAGTTTTCCTTTATATTGTTGACAGTCAGATGAAAATACCTGCCTTTATACCTATTCCTAGAAATATGTGATTTCCACATAGTCTTTGGAATAGAGTCACTTTTTCTTTCAGTAGCGCACGCATGGTTTACCTCTGGTCTGATTCTTATTTTTACTGTCTAATTAGAAATGCTGCCTTCTTCTAAATTATTTCACCACATAGAAAAGAAAGTATACATCCCTTTTCCTTATAACTTCACTTGACCTTAGCACACTCCATAGACATTACTGATTACACCCAAAATGTGCAGCACATAGTTCATCAATGACTTCAGGACTAACTTTGATTTGACCTTAAATCCTTGTGTGCAGCATCTTTAGCTCCAAGTCTGGCTGCTGCAGCTCTTTCAGCACTGTGCGATATTCATGTGAATGGTCTCGTTGGCTTTGGTATGACCACTTGCATACTAAAGACTATTTGTTTGAAGAAGATCTGTAGATACAAGGCAAGTGTTTAAATTCTGGAATGTTCTGCTGGTTACTCTTCCTAAGCCCAGGCTTGGGAAAAAGCACATTTCTGAATGTAGGACTTGGCTCACAGATCTTGATAAATTAACAGGGATGGAGCTTTTTCATCTTAATTTTACATTTGTCAGCTTTTCATAAAACCTTATGTGCGATGTTTACATTGAGATGTCACCCATTTCCCTGAAAATTCTTTAATACTAAGTTTTGTTGTTATTTTTCAGGTGTTCAAATGAAACAGTATTCAAAAAGGAAGATTTGTTCTGGGCATATAATTTCTGCCCCACTCCATACTCTTGGACAGCACTTCTGGGCCTTATTTTATACTTGGTTTTCTTTGCACCTGGTAAGCAAATGTTTGTTTACCCATAAAAGTTAAAAAATTGTAAAGATAAAATGTCAAATAGTGAGGCTACATGTTGTACTTTTGAGTCCAGCCATTAAACTGAGATTGATCTTTTTTCCTAATTCTTAGGGATGGGTCCTATGCCCTGGACCATCAATTCTGAAATTTACCCACTTTGGGCTAGAAGTACAGGAAACGCGTGTTCCTCTGGAGTCAACTGGGTTTTCAATGTGCTCGTGTCGCTGACGTTTCTGCATACGGCCGAATATCTGACATACTATGGTAAGAAACAGTATGCGCCCGTGTGTGCAGTACTACCATTGGCACATAGATTTTCTAGTGATTCTGGGTCGCGCAGTTGGTTTTGCTATGAAACGTCAGCTGTGAATGCGGTGTTCTCAACCCACTGTGGTTTAGTAAGACTAGAGACCTGATACAGTCTGCCTGGATCATAGTGTTTGGTCCAGCTTTCATAAGAAACATTGCTTTCTGTCCTTAACTGAGAACCTAGACAGTTGATTAAAACAGGGAAGCTGGAAAAAATACACTTTTGACTTAGTGAAATATGCTGATTCCCACTTAAGGAGACAGCGTCTGCAATCTTCTAGTTTATGATGGCATCCAAGGCCAATATCAGATGGTCCTTGCAGAAATAGCTGTGTAAGATGCTACTGCCCCGCTCCCAGCTGTTGATTAAGTCCTGTCTGCTGGAGCCCGCAGGGAGTTTGTCAGATTACTGCTCAGCCACTCCAGTACAAGTCATTTAAATTACATTAAGCTGCTAGGGAGCTGTTGTGACCTTCGTATCATTACTGGTACAGAGCCTTTCAGCTCTACTTGTCATTCGAGTCACCAGCCTAGAAACACATGGCACGTAAATGTTTGTTGGTCCTTTGGTACCTTCTCTGACCCCCTAGGTAAGGTGGCGGGCGGTGGGGGGAACGAGCTCTTTCTCACTGCTAGTTGTCTCTGCAGAGGACTTTTAAATAATAATTAGCTGTAAGAGTCACAAGTATTATTTTAATCCTGACTATTTCTTTTTTGCTAAAGTTTCTTATTCTGAGGGGTTGTCTTAGTGTGTCCTTCACTGTTAAGATAAACTAAGAAAATTCTTGCCTTTCATATCTGCTTTTTTTAATTGGATATGCAACCGTTGAATTGCTGTTTATTTTAACAGCAGAATGACTTCTCCAAAAAAGATGTGTATTATCTTCCATGTGAAATGAAATTCCTTTTGTTAATTTACTCCGCTGTGGAGCGATGCAATAAAGCAGCCTTCTCCTACACCCGCAGCCCCGCAGCTCGTATTTTAACAATGCCGCTCCAGCCATTGCTTTCACACACTCCTTTGATATCTGCAGCCTGCTGCTTCTGCTGCTCCCTCTGCTCTGGAGCCGAGAAGGGATGGGAACTTCTGTAACTGACTCTGCCTGTTGTTTTACGTTGCAGGAGCCTTCTTCCTCTATGCGGGGTTTGCCGGCTTGGGACTGCTTTTCATCTACGGCTGCCTTCCTGAGACTAAAGGGAAAAAACTAGAGGAAGTTGAATCTTTGTTTGAAAACAGGCTATGTACATGTGGTACGTCAGATTCTGATGAAGGGAGGTATATCGAGTATATTCGGGTGAAGGGAAGTAATTACCATCTTTCTGACAATGATGCTTCTGATGTGGAATAATTTTCAGCTGCTGATGTATTTAATCACTTAAAAGCCTTCTGGGGGAAAAGCAGCTCTCTGATGACCTCACTGCCCTGCTTCTGGTCTGGTTCTCGTTAAAAATGCCTTCACGTTCAAAAATGCTCCACTGGGGAAGAAATTCAATATGCTAGAGTTTTCTTGATAACTAAAAGCAATGGCTTCCAAAAGAGATTGAATTCCACGATTATGTGTATTCACCAAGTGTGTGCTAAACCGCACCATCCCAAGGTATATAGTAGGGTGCACTGTACCAGATGAATACAGAAGGCTATCCTAGATGGTTAGTGGTTGTCCTTATCTTCAATACTGGTAAAAGATAAAATAATAGAGTAGTTTATCAGAAAGCAGCCGACATCTGTCAGATCCCCATCCCGTAGCAGCCCAGCAAATAGCTCTGCTGTGCAGTACAACAAATGATGAATGCATAAGCTGCTGTAACGGTAGCCATTTAAAAGGTTTAACTGATTAGGAAAATACAAATATCTGCTATATCTGTCGGAGGGAACAATTCCCAAATTTGCCCTAAGAGAATTTCCGTTTTTGTTTGCTTGAGATAACAAGTAGAGAGCCATACTCACCTGGGTGGCGGTTCACTAGGGTGGCGTACATCTGTGTTACACCGGGTTATCTAGCCACTGCTGCTCTTGAGTACACACTACGGTCGGGAGTTGGCGTTGTGAGAGAAACTGCCAAAATTAACTACCTGACAGCAGGAAGGCAGAACTAAGTATGTGGCCACACATACAAATGAACTGGTATATATTGCTAGGTATAATGTAGAGGCTTCAGTTAGTTGGGAAAAAATGATTTTTGTTTTTTTCCTTTTTTGCATTTGAACATTTGGGTTCGTGCCTACTTTTGAACACAAAATACCATTAGCTAAAAGAAAGAAAAGGAGGGGAGTGGTTTTGTGCTGCTAAATGCACAGTGGTCATCTCTCCTGCACATTTGCTTGTGAATAATCATATTGCCTTCAGTTTATCTTCGTATGTGCAGAGTAATTTAATCCCAGCACATTTTTCCTTCAAATGCCCTTAGTCAACCAGTGTCTTGCTGGATGTGAAGCGAAATATTAGCAATAGGCAGAAGCCTACATGTCATATTAATTGCCTTACCGAAGCATTGCAAAATTGTCAAGAAAATGTCAGGCACAAAAATCAACTTGGCTGCCTTTAGCCTGGTAATGAAAATATGAATGGTATTTTATTCACCTGCCATGATTGCTTGCCTTGGCAAATTGAATTTTATGCAGCTACATAAAAATACTATGTTATTTTTTTCCTTGCCCTGTCCTCACTGCTTAAATCTTCAGAGATACGAGTCTGAAAGCATCAACAATTCAAATTCTTATCTTTGAAGCATTTGCTTCATGAAAGAATATGGAAAACTTCCTCTGCCTGTGGGTTGCCCCCCATTTCTGTGGTAAAAATACATTTTTTTAAATTGTATAAAGATTAAAGAAGTTGTTGGGTTCATTAGCTTTTATAGAATTGCTTTGTGGGCTTTTCTTGGGTTGAAAAGTATTTTGAATGTAGGATTACTATCAAAACTGAGACTGGACATTTGTTACTAAATTATTTTAATTGGATAACATTGGGTTTTGTTGTAAAGAAGTCTGCCATTATGTTATCTGATCTTCTATGGGGGAAGTTCTTACTCTCCAATTATTGACCTTCAGCGATTGGCTGTATTTTGCATTATTTTCTTTTTTACTTCATTAAGCAAAGAAGTATTTTTGGAAAGAAAACATTTTAAAGCATCCTTCTGTGACTTGGCTGGGACTAAAAGGGGAAAGCATAGCAGACAGAGGGAATTTCAAACGGATCATTGTGAAGAGTGGCCCGACCTTGGATATCTCCTTGTGTGGTGAGAGGGCTGGATTGTCACGCCTTCCATCTTGCATCTCCTCTGAGCGCACAGTACTTTTATGCTTGAAAGTACCAGCTGTTGAAAATGCTCATGTCTCCAGACTTATCTACAAAGGCACCCGCCACGGGATGTCTCCGTTTGGCTAACACCTCTTTGAAACCTTCACCAAAGGTGCAGTACCTGAAATGAGAAAAAGGGATACTTGGCACAGACAAGAACAAAATAGTTTTAAGGGCAAATTGGTTTCTTCCTGAAACCGAAAATTATCTGTTTGAAGACCCTTATTTGGAACAGTTTCGTTACCCAGAACAGTGCGTGAATAGGCTTATTCCCAACCTTGTTCTCAATAGGCTTATCCCAACCAGTGCTTATGTGATGAGTAAGTTTAAGTGGGTATTTACTGGCTTTTGAGAATAGGGACTTAAAGTTCTGATCGCCCCAAAAGCACGAGCCCACGCTCACCATTAGAACGTCCCCTTGCTTGATGTGTTTTGCTGGAGCAGGGTGTGAGCAAGGAGGGTGTCCCTGCGCCAGCACGGTGTCCATGCTGGCCTCGTGCTCCGTTACGCTTGTGTCCACAGGTGGAGGAAACCACTGCATTTATTGGGCATAACCAAAGCAAAGTCACTGGAAAGATCGCTGTCACAAGATCAGCTTCTTTTGTTTTGCAGGCAGTGCTGGGGCTTTTTAGCAGAAGACCATCTCTCTCTGCCAGCCTTGTTTCACGGGCGTTCTCAGAAGTGGTGCTCAGCTGCGTACTGCACTGGGCTTGTTTTCTCACACAACAAGTTCAATCTTACTGAAAGCAGTTTTCTGAAGGTTTGCATCCCGTGCGCTTTTTCTCGAGGCAAAACGATCGAAACATGCATTTTATTAATCATTGCTGCTGGCTATGAGGGTGCAAAATATATCAGCTTCTTTATTGTCACTCCCCCTTTCCTGCCTGCAGAATTGGGTTTACGTCTTCCTTCTAGGGTCGCTTTACACCAGGATAACATTCCATACCTTAGAAACACTGAACCTAGTACCAAGCATCATGTGTAATAAAAATGAGATCAAATACTTGAAATTAATCTTACACAATTAGGGTTTTATTTTTAGAATCTGTGAACATTTATAATGTATGAAGAAAATTAAATAAAATGTTTCTATTTTGCAAAGATTTTTTTATATTTGTGCATATTTTAAGTTTTATGAGATTTTTGCTAAAGGTAGGCTTAGTAACATTCTAGATAAAAGAGTAAAAATACAGTGTAGCTGAATAATTTCTTATGACAGGATTTTAATTTATGAAGTAGCATAAATAGTATGTCTAAGCACAATATGGTTTTATTGAAAGCTTTCTGCAGAAGATGTGAAATCGTTTCTTCACAAGGACTGCACGCTTAATTCAGGTATTTTGTGCATCAGGAATGCTAGAGTAAATCTGCTAGTGGAGTTGGGCATGAATTGCATATTGATTATACACAACAATTTGAGATATTTTAATTCTGATTAATCTACTGACTCTCCATGTTTTGGTCTAAGAGCAAGTATAAAATAAACAAGTCCTGATGCATTTTTAATATTTTAAAATTTAATTCACATGTAGTAGTTTGTTCGCCACGTTGCAAATCTAAAGTGTTTGGGGGGGTGAGATAATTTGCCACTTGTTTCTTCCCCTTGTCACTTAGCTGATCAAAATCAGTTTTTAATGAGAGAAGCAAACCTGTTTTGAAAATAGACATAGAAATGAAGCAAGGCCCCAGGATGCATTTGAGGGCTGAACTTGTGTTGCTATGATAGATCGCTCTCATAGATGTTGCTACCTTGTGAGATGCAGTGACAGCCCTGTCAGAAGTTTTGGGACAAGAGAGGATACACCCTAAGGATCACTGTTCCAACGCTGACTTATTTTTGCATGAGCTGGTAAATGCAGCATTTCCCTGGTGTAGGAATTAGGGTTGGGAGGGGAGAAGAAAGAACTGATACATCAAAAGCCCCGCGAAGTCATGTTTCAGTAGAGACAGGTGTCATAGCCAAAAGGAGCGGTCTCTGACTTCCCCCCCATGTGGGAGAAGGATGGTGGGACCAAGGGACTGTGCTTGGTCCCGTGGATGGGAACAGGGGGCTGGCAGGCTAAGGGGGAAGAAGCACACAAGTGCTCCTCTCCTGTGTCCATGCGGAGGTGAGAACGCGGCAACGGAGTTTGCAAAGTTAGTATTTTTCTCCTCGGTCAAATCTCTTTTGCCCTTCTTAGTCACTCAGGTTGAGCACTGGGGAGAAGTTTTGGCTTTCAGGGACTGCTGCAGGCCCCGAGCAAGGGTCTTTCCTTCGGCCACGAGGGTGTTGGGTGCGGTCCCCCAAGTGCGCAGTGGGCTAATAAAAGATAGACCCTGTACTTCTCAGCTTTATACCCAACTTCTCAACATCAACGCTCTTCTAACATGGCCTTGAAATTTCACTGGTACTTGCACAGGAGGCTTTGTCAGCTGAACCTCACTACGCCAGACAGAGGCAGAGTCTTCACGGCATAGAGAGCTCTCGGGGTAGAAATCAAGGCAGAAGAGACAGTTCTGCGAAGCACTTTAAAGAGTAAGATATTTGTGCACTTTTTTCTGAGAGAGCCAAGCTAACCAAACCCCATTCCTCTGCATTGGGAAGAAAATCGAGCTTTGCGTACCAGGCCAGAAGCAGATAATGCCACAATATGTGCTTTATGGCAAAATGTGTTTTTATTGCGGGTAACATTTACAGCTTACATGTAGCTGCTGCCTATAAGTGACTCAGTCGTTCTCTGGATTTTAACAAGTCACATTTTTGTGCAAAAATCTTAGTGGTTTTCTCTCGATCTTCATCGCCTTGTGTACAGTACAGTTAAGCATAATCCACAAAGTGGTCTAGGTTGTGGCAGTGTTACAAATGTCAGCACAGTAAAATCTAGGTGAACATTGTTAAAGAAATATTGTTGTTTGTGATACTGGGGGTTAAAACTCCTTAAAGGCAACTATATATAGATTTTAAAAGTCTGAAAAAAATGGCAGTTCTTATCTATTTTGTGTATGTTTTCATATAGAGAAGGAGTTTTTTATGTGCCAATAACCATCACTGTAGTGTTTTGTAAATGGGTGTTAATGGTGTTCCAGAGTTCTGTATATGAGAATATACTTTAGCCACAATGACCTGTCAGTGTGAACCAGCGGCATGTTTTTAATCTTACGCACCTCTCATCAGAGGGGCTCACTCGTCGGCTTCAGCACAGCTCGCTCAAGCCAGGGGAAGTTTGACCAGCATCAGGCCTCAAGAATACAGAGTTTATCTAAATCCCCGCTTCTTCACGTTGTCCCTAGACGGTATGTTACATGTGAATGATCTGGCACGTGTAAGTGTAAAGCTTCAGCTCTGGTTCAGTTACACTCCTCAATTCTGTTGAGATACAATTTGTCAAAATTTGGTTTGACCTTTCATCGCATTTATGTAAATAAGGGGCACACTGATTAATATGAATAATGTCCACCTATTTCTAAAGGAAACATCAGTTTCTGAAGTGTTAAAATAAAGGCAAATTTTCTCTTGCTGCCTTAAGCATTACACAGACTTTGGAGAGGACTGAATGCATGACCATCATCATGACTTCTGCAGGAGAAACTTCATGGATCCTCAGCAGGTGTGAAATGAGATGGTTTCGTGGTGCCGGGATGCTGTGGTACACCGCAGGCCCTGCCTAGCGCACGCGGGCCATCTGTTCGATTTGAAGTGTTCGAGTAGTCCCCATGAAATTGATAGGATTATTCATATGCTTGCAATTCTCCATGTGCTCAGTGTCCTGCTGGTCCAGGGCATGGCTGGGAAGCGGCACGAGTCACGCCTCCGCTTCCCATCGTGAATCTCACACCCCTACAAAACTGTTAACCGGATCTTTCTGTGACAAATTCTGCGTAGAATATTTGAGACCTTATTGGAGACCAAATTGGTAGTAATAATTCCATGTTGAATAATAACATGCACATGATGCCATCAGGCGTACTGTAATCCCTGGGTGCCTGTTAGGTATTCAGTACAAAACAGGTTTTGGCAAACTAATTGTCGGGTTGTCCAAGTTATTTCTTAACCGTGTCAAACATGTGCCATTTCCTTTTGCAACCAGTCAAGCCTATAATGTATGAAAGTGTTGTACATTTTCTGAAACTTAAGTGATGTAAAATTATTTAATTGACTTCTGTTCTGATTGCTTTAATGAAGTTTGGTCTTTACATAAAAATAAATATCTTCAAAGAATTGTCAGTGCCAGAAGTGTAAATGAACAAAAATAAAAGGTGAGATAATTAACTACAGAATCTTTCTCAAGGTTTCCTTTGTTCAGGTATTCGGGTCACCTTTTAGAGTTGCAAAACTGCATTGCTCAGCAAAATGAGCTAAAATAGCCCATGGGCTTGCCTGAAATAAGTGAAGGGTAAGAATAACTTTGACTATGATCTTAATAGGGTATGTTTCAAACCAGGGAGCGTTTCTGTGATGATGGCACACCGGACAAGTGTCCCTTCCTTCCTGGAGGATGTGTTTGAAGAGCTGAATGCAGCTACGCAGAGCTGCCGACTGTCCCGATGTCCCTCCATGGGTTTTCAATGTCCCCTGCCCAAACACAGACCAGTTTTCTGACAGCAATTTATGCCTTCAGACTTGATTATCGACCGGGGAAAGGGCAGAAGTTGTTATCTTCTAATGGGGAAAGGTCCTAACTCTGTGTTTTATTAAGAAAACTTCTTAAACCGGTTTGATGATTAACGAAGAGCAGCAGGACTGTGGCCGTGCCATGCTGGGGGCTGCCCCGGCTGCGCTCCCCTGTGCGGCAGAGGAATCACACCTGCTAGACCGAGCGGAAATTGGTCCTGTTACCTCCGTCTACCGCAGGTACCACGATCAAACCCTTGCGTGACCCAGAGCTGCCTCGGACAGAGCTGTAGCCTTTTGGTCCGGGATGCAGAGGGATCGCGGCCGGCGGCTGTGCAGCTGATGGGGGTGCTGGCAGCAGGAGTCTGCTCGGCAAACCTGTATCTGGCAGAGCTTATCTCTGGGAGGGGAGAGAGGAAGCTGATCATTTTGCACGGACAGGTTATGTTTTTAGGTTTCTGGCTGATAGTGCTTATAGAGGTGATGAGTGGCTGCAGTTCAGATTACTTGTCACCAAAACCACAGGGTGGCTTTGTGGGATAATGAAAAGCTGATGGCTCTGCTGTCAAATGCTCTGTTTTTTTGCCTTCTCCCATTCCCCTCTGCTCCAGCTACTATCACAAAACAACTACTGATAGATTGATTTCTGCCGAATTAATTCTGCCATCTGCAGAACTCAGCTGCAGGCAGCAGCAGTACTTGCCTCAAACGTTTGTGAGCATTTTCAGGATCAGACCCCCAGGCATCCAGGCCGGGTGGTGCCGCATCCGCACCAAAGTCACCCTTATAGTCCTGCACGGCCTTTGCTTTGTGCGTGGCATGAAGTGCTTTCTTTAAAGGCTGCTACAGTTGGTAGGAAGGAAGTGGAGAAGTTCACGGCAAGCTTAAGAAAAGAGTCCCTTTCCTCTGATCTCCCCTGCTGAGTTGCGCTGAGCTGGTTGAAGAGACCTGCCGCTGATCGTCCCCTGAGCTGGCGTCCCCCCAGCCGCCCTGCCCCGCAGAGCGCCCTGCACGAACGCACCTGGGCTCTTCAGCTGCTGCAGTTTCACTTCCAGCATATTCGCTTGGCCCAAAATGAATGGCGTCTTAATCCTTATCCTGATGGATAAGTGTTCAACCTATTTAACCCGTCAAGCAACCAGCTGAAAGACAGGTGGAAATAGGCACACGCATTTGCCGTAAGCAGTTCCACCAGTCTCTTCGCGGGGCTGTTCATTAGCTGGTCTCCAGGGCAGGTTTTCACTCGCTTATTTAACATCTCTTACGTACCTGGTACCCAGGCATGTGTGTAATTAATGGAGAAGCTCTGCATAGAGCTGAAATTTGGAAAGCTTTTGCCTTTTGAGAGTTAACTGCAGAACTACCAGATGTTTTCTGCATCTTGATTTTGATAGAAAAAAGACAACAAATCTGCTCGGAGACCTCCAGAGGTGGGGCTTTTGGTTGGTTAGTTGGTTTTATAGGAGATCTTTGGGTCTGGGTTTCAGGGGGATACAAGCATCCATCTGTTTTTCACATGAGTGAGACCTCTGCCTTAGCTAGTTGTCGTGGTTTAGCCCCAGCCAGCAACTAAGCACCACGCAGCCGCTCACTCACTCCCCCTACCCCAATGGGATGGGGGAGAGAATCGGAGGAGTAAGAGTGAGAAACACTCCTGGGTTGAGATAAGAACACTTTAATAATTGAAATAAAATTAAAATAGTAATGATAACAATATAATAATAATAGTAATAATAATATACAAAGCAAGTGATGCACAATGCAATTGCTCACCACCCGCCGACCGATACCCAGACAGTTCCCGAGCAGCGATCGCTGCTCCCCGGCCAACCCCCCCCAGTTTCTATACTGAGCATGGCGTCATATGGTATGGAATAGCCCTTTGGCCAGTTTGGATCAACTATTCTGGCTGTGCCCCCTCCCAGTTTCTTGTGTACCTGGCAGAGCATGGGAAGCTGAAAAGTCCTTGACTAGCATGAGCAGTACTCAGCAACAACTAAAAACACCAGTGTGTTATCAGCATTCTTCTCCTACTAAATCCAAAACACAGCACTGTGCCTGCTACTAGGAAGAAAATTAACTCTATCCCAGCCAAAACCAGGACACTAGTGCACCCTGATGTTCAGTATCATGATATCCTGTGAAAGCGCTAAAAGAATCCATAATGCTGAAAAGAAAAGCGGGGTGTCTTATACAGAGCAGTAAGATGTGTATGGTATGAAGGAGAAAGAGGAGCATGCATCCAAAATAACCTATAAGATGTTAAGACCATCACCATGCAGGGATGGGCTTAGGTGCGTTTTATTGCAAGAAGAAAAGGGGCCAGGGAGATGAAAAACTTCCAAGCAAGCCGTAATCTGTGGATTATTCTTCAGAAAAAGATCACATTGAGTAAACAGATTTCCATAAGGGTGCAGGAGTTGCACACAGCGTAAGGATAGTAGAAGCCGCAGCGCACTGGTCCTGGGGAGCACATCCCTTGGGCGGGGGGGGCTCAGGTGTGAGAAGGAAAAGCCCTCCCCTTCAGCAAAGCAGTGAACCATGTGCCCATCCCCGGTGGAAAGAGACTTTATGCACTTGCTTAAATTTCATCAAAAGTGGTGAAAGGGCGATGGAGAGGTGGGGAAGGTCCATGCCTGAAGAATCAGTGAGGGTTTTGGGGAGGTGGTTGGAGATGCACAAGCAGGTTGAGGGCAGAGGGGGCTGGATTAGCTAAACTTCATAATGAAGATGATATGTGAAACAGATTGGATCAGGTTGCCGAGGAAACACGGGCAGAAAGAGCAAGGAGCAAATCCCTAGCAGGGGCTGGAGGAAGGAAGCAGGGCATAAGGAATGGGGGGGGATGGTTAGTGAGGTGACAGTGTGGGGACATGGCACCTCTGCCACACCACCGCTTGATGGCAGGGGACACCGTCAAACTGTCCCACGTGGAGGGAATCAAAGAGGGAAGATGGGCACTGGGCTGAGGATGCAGCAGCTTCTGCATGAGCACCTCAACATGGATCACAGCACCCAAGCAAGGCGGGATGCAGCGTCGTTTTCCAGAGCCAGTCCCTCCGTGGCGATTGGGCACTGAATGAGAAGAGAGCCGGGATGTCTCAACCTGCGAACCCGTGATGCTTGTTCGCTGTCCCCATCCTTCTCCTCTGAGGGCAGGGCAGGTGCCGGGCACTCTCACCCCCTGGTAGAGCAACCACATTGGACTCCTTCAGTGCCTGCATTTGCTCCCTGTGGTGCCACCTCTACGCAGTAACTGATCTTTTGATAAGCAGATTGAATGGTCTAAATTTCTCTCTAAAAGGTGGGGTTTTTTTTCCCAGGATCTCAGATATTCATAGGCTTTTTCTTCAATTATTATTATTTTTTTATGTTTCTTGGGCACTGCACTGCAGTTTGTTCACTGCTTAACCTATCAAGACCACATATATATAGAGTTACCCCCGGTCCCCATGGCCGGCTCCCCGTCGTGGCTGCATGTGCCTGTACCTGCATGGTGGCAAGGCGCAGGGCGAGCCCTCAGCACCGTGCTCCGGGCCGAGCCCTGCTCTGCCAGCATGTCCTGCCCTTCTTCTTAACAGGGCGCCCTCACGCTTGAGGACATACGGGTGCGTTTTGTTTAAATGGACCCAACTGCTGATCATTTGCTTGTAGCCTTCATCAGGGTTGCTCCTCACCATCTCCCTGATTTTGTGTTACTGGTGTAGCTCATCATCGCCCCCAGCTCCTTGACGAACGAGTTCTCGTCTCCTAAGGGAGAGGGCCCCGCCAGGACCCCCGTGCAAAGCCCTTCCCCAGCTGCTGCAGGAGCTGTGGGTGCCCTGAGGAAGGGGCACGGTGAAGCTTCTGGAGCTGGGAGGGGGCGGCAGCACCCTGGCAGTGTGACACAGGCTCCCAGCATGCCCAGAAACCCCAGCGAGGGGCACAGACTGGGTTGGTTCAGACTCCACCAGACAAAGCGCAAAGCGTGGGTGCTGGACAGGCAGCCGTGGCGCAGCTGACCCGCGTTTGGTTTAGTCCTGTTCTCCAAAATTGTACGGGGGTTTGCATTACAGCGCTCAGGGCTGATGTCACCCCGCCTTACACGTGTCTCTGGTTTGCAGCCTTCCTGCCCCCGCAGCTTTTCGTTGTTCCCAAAGCCGTTCCACAGCTGAGGCTGGTGAGACCCCGCGTCCCCAGCCAGCTGCCGTCAAACCCCACGGTCGGGTTGTCCACCTGAAGCCTCCGCTCAGCATCGCCGCAGCTGCAGGAGGGGAGGTTGTGGGCAGTCGCGTAACGTCCCGTCCTGCCAGCACCAGGGGACCTCTCCATCCCCAAAGTGGGAGCCGTGCCCTACAGTGGGTGGCCTGGTCCCTGCTGGGAAGTGGTGCTTTGGAGTAAGCTTTGCTGTTAAACTGGTGCTTGTTTTTTTAATCTTTTCACGGCACGAGGGATCAAACCCCATCTGACCGCTCCCAGTTAACTCCTTTGTTTTGTCCAGGATGTCTGATATGACAGTGTGTCCTGTCACTGGACTGTCACAAGACGTGACCGCAGTCAGAGCCAGTCTCTGGTGCTACCCGGCTTCTCCCGCACTCCCCATGGTGTTTGGGGCACCCATAGCCCCCAGGTTGGCTGGGGGGTAGAGGGGGAGGCAGCTGTACCACGCGGCATCGGAGCTAAACTGGGGCTGGTGCTGGTGTCCCTGCCGCACTCCTCTCCTGGGCTGCTAAAAATGATGGAAAAAAAATCAAGAGCAAGCAAAGTTTTTGTAAGCGGGGTGGTGGATGACTGCCACCCCCAGCCTGGTACCAGCTGAGATAGCTTTTACGTTATCTCTGTACGCCAGGTTTCATTGTGGTGGGTGGGATTCACAGGGAGACGGCGAGGGCATCGGGACCCGGGGTCCCTGGTGGGAGAGCGGCCGTGGCCACTGTTGGCCCAGCCCCAAGGCGCTGCCGCAGGGCTGCCACAGCTGAGGCGCGGCGGCCGCGGCGCGCAGGGACAGGCTGGTCTCGAGGTCAAACACCGCTTCTCCTCGCTGCTGCAGGGAAAGGTGGGTGAGCGGGGACAGATGCGAGCAGGCACAGCTTCCCCGGGGTCACCTACCTGGTGTGCTTTATCCCCCCAGCCCGGCTGTGTTGGTGACAGAGGTTGCCGCAGCCTGGAGCATCCTGCTCCTGCTGGCCCTGCTCCCAGCGGGGCTTGGGCTGGGCAAGCTCAGGGATCCCACCAGCTTCAGCTGCTCTGGCGTTCTCCAAAAATTCATCCGTTTGCAGGAAGTGCAGCTTCTCTCAAGAGCAAATCTCCTCACAGACCTCCTGTTTCCTGAGAATTCCTCCAGCCCGGGGAACAGAGTAAATCTTCTGCAAGATGGTGTGCTGGCTCGTCCTACGAACGGCCGCAGCGCTGGGTCCTTTGGCCAGGCCAGCCCCGGGTGCTGAGCGTGACACAGTGGCAGGAGATCACAGCCCTCCCTCTGCAAGCGAGCGCAAACACAGCTGATTTGGAAATGTTTTATCCCAGCTCTATTAAATAAAACAACAGGCCTCTTGCAGCCTCCCACCTTATCTTCGCTGACTCTCCACCCCTCTGTCTTTCGGCCCAGGATTCCCCATCGCCTCACACGGAGCCGGTGCATCAGCATCCTCTGCAGCCGCCTGGGCACTGCGCGGCTGCTCACTGCAAGCCGCTCTCCCTTGGGTTTCAGGTCCAGAGAGCTGCAGCACCCAGAGCGAGCACCGTCGAGGTGTGGGCTGTGAATTTACAGCAGCGTGGCTAGGTGAGAGGGAGAGCATTTATTATGCGTCTCGCCGAGGTTTGAGACCTCGTTGGAGTTCAACATCACCAGCCCTGGAGAAGCGAGCTCTGATGCGAGTAACTGGGACGGCCACCTCGAACCCATCAGAGGCTGCCAGTCAGAAGAGGCTGAAGAAGGGTTGCAGGAAGGTCATCTGCTTTCGTGGGGACAGATGAGGCATTGGATGCAGAGAGTGGAATACTTTTTCCAGGAAAACCTCATCCTTCCTGAATCTGCTCTCTGCTAAAACCCTTACAAAGCCAGTTACAAAGAGTTTCCACCTAAGAAATCATCACTTGAATGAAGACTTAAGCTTCTCATTTCCCACAATGATAATCCTTCACAAAAATGGAATCAGGATTTCTACAAAGTTTGTGGAGGCTCTTGGCATAATAATAACATCCAGCAATAAACTGCTTCCTCAATGAAACAAAATGTCAGCGCTTGCCCAGAAAACTGCCCAAATCCTTACCTTGCAGGTTACTGTAATTAGAGCTGACTTTATAGCAAAAAAGGATACCAGGGGCATATTAAGCTTAGGGTAGCATTTTCAGTGAGAGGGTCTTTCTTTCCATCCATATTTCCATCCATATTTAGAAGCATTCGAGTGCCAACACTAAACCAATGCTCCCAGTTTTGGGTTAATTACAGGTACCCTTCTGTCCTTCTCCCCACCAAAACTCAACTTATAACGCATTCTCACCAACCACAATTAAAACTGTATACATTTCTGTGGCCTCCCCGGAGGCTTAGCACACTTCCAGGAAGATTAACATGGATGAACAAGGAAGGTCTCTGCCTACGCCATTGCCTCAGGGAAAGCTGGTGGTGCCTGGATGTGTATAGCGGGATGACGGTCATTACTGCAGGTTACAAATACCAGTGGCTTAAATAGCGTCGGCTGCTGAAGTATCAGCTGAAGAAAGCATGATTTGAGGCTACCAGTGAGAGAGAGATGATTCTTATTTAACCAAACTCAGCTCTTCCCAAAAGTCACAAAAAAAATCAGGTGAAAGAAAGCACCTGAGCAGAGGGGGAGACTGTCACTGAGATAAGGAGGAAGCACAATTCTCTTCTAATGCAATAATGGTAACGTAAATACTTTAAAAGACTTCTCTAGTGGCTAAAAAAGAGCACGCTGCCTTATTTATCATCATTGCCAGCACACATACCACTACAAAGATAGTTTTCTTTCTTCTGATTGCTTTGCAATTACAGATAAAAATTGTAAGGTAATTGGATTTTATACACTCTCATCCAAAGGCTTTGGAACATGATTATCTACGGTGATTGACATATCCCAAGTGGTGAATTATTGCATTAGAGACATGCATGCAGCTCTTACGTACAGCCAGCCAGAGAACTTGTGTCTGGCACGGAGCTGCGTAATTTCAGTCCTTACTGGGAAATGGTGCAATCTAGGCTGAAACCTGGCTGCAACCGGACAGATTTTGAAAACTTCTGTGTTAGTGACTGAAGTGAAAATAAGCTATACTCACTGAAAGGCTCTAAATCATGAGAGATGTGAGAGATAATTTAATAAAGATGCATTGCTTCATTTGAAGCCCCTACACACGTATGTCCATACAGTGCAAGCATCTCTCTTTTCCCAGTTCTGACCTGCATGCTTTGTCCCGTCGGTTCACTTCCAGCAGACTGGGAGTATGTCCCACTCAGAGGGTAGCTCTGCAGATCAGGAGTATCTCCCTGAACTCGGGTAGCTTGCTTCACTGTAAAACAAAACAAAATTTAGAAGTCCTGGCAACGATGCCACTCTCGCAGAAATCGGGAGTATAACTTCCATGGAAGTTTCCTGGCAGTTTACTTCAGGTTGGGGCACTTCAGCTTCTCTCTAAGCATAGCCACCAGAGAGCTCTCTGGCCATGCGGTAATTTTACATCTGCCAGTCTAAACAGCAACTCAACTATAAGGTACCAAAGGTTTTAGCTGTAACGTGCCGTTCACTGGCCCCTGCCGCAGCAGACAGCAGGAGGCTGGCAGACCAAGCGCGGCGGAGCAGCGTCGGCCGTGGGGAGGGCTGTGCAGCTGGACCCGCGCCGCCGGCGGGGCTGGCAGGTACGCACCAGGCACGGGGACTGCTGGGGACCGCGCGCCTTAGCGGTGTCCTGATTCAGGCCAGCACGGGCTGCTGCTGGTGTGGCACAATCTGCACGGGCTTCATAACGCTGAGTGAACGACTCTGCCGTACAAACCACCGGTAATGGCTGAGCTTTCAGCAAATCATAGCTGTTGTTCGAATAAATTATAGCTCCTCTGAAGAAGATGAACACTGCAGTTTCAGATAAAAACATTACTAGGGAGCTTGCTTTGACAATAAATTGAGGCATCCTGAAAAAGAAAATCTGCTTATGTCAAGCTTTAGGAAGCGGGCAGTGAATTGGCAAAATGCTAGTTACACATTTCAGAAGTCCGGCTGTGCAAACCACTTCCCATGTATGCAATTTATATATATATAAAAGACAATGATGTTTTCTTCTGAGTACAGAAAAGTCCACTGAAATGTCTGAGATGCTATTTTTAAAATGGCATAGCCATAATCCTGCAACCTGATGGGCAATCGTGGTGGGTTGACCCTGGCTGGATGCCAAGTGCCCACCAAAGCCACTCTGTCACGCCCCTCCTCAGCTGGACAGGGGAGGGAAAATACAATGAAAAAAAAGCTCCTGGGTTGAGATAAGGACAGGGAGATCACTCAGCAATTACCATCACGGGCAAAACAGACTCGACTTGGGGATAATCAGTTTAACTTATTAACGATCAAATCGGAGTAGGGTAATGAGAAATAAAACCAAATCTGAAAACACCTTCCACCCACCCCTCCCTTCTTCCCGGGCTCAACTTCACTCCTGATTTTCTCTACCTCCTCCCCGAGAATGGCGCAGGGGGACAGGGAACAGAGGTTGCAGTCAGTCATGTTGTCTCTGCCGCTCCTTCCTCCTCAGGGGAGGACTCCTCACACTCTTCCCCTGCTCCAGTGTGGGGTCCCTCCCATGGGAGACAGTTCTTCACAAACTGCTCCAGCGTGGGTCCCTTCCATGGGGTGCAGTCCTTCAGGAGCAGACTGCTCCAGCGTGGGTCCCCCACAGGGTCACAAGTCCTGCCAGCAAACCTGCTCCAGCCTGGGCTCCTCTCTCCATGGGGCCACAGGTCCTGCCAGGAGCCTGCTCCAGCGTGGGCTTCCCACGGGGTCACAGCCTCCTTGGGGCACATCCCCCTGCTCCGGCGTGGGGTCCTCCCCGGGTGCAGGTGGAGATCTGCTCCCCTGTGGAGCTCCATGGGTGCAGGGGCACAGCTGCCTCACCAGGGGCTGCACCAGGGGCTGCGGGGGAATCTCTGCTCCGGTGCCTGGAGCACTTCCTGCCCTCCTTCTTCACTGACCTTGCTGTCTGCAGGGCTGTTCCTCTCATGTTCTCACTCCTCTCTCCAGCTGCAGTTGTGCAGGTTTTTCCCCCCTTCTGAAATATGTTATCCCAGAGGCGCTACCACCGTCGCTGATGGGCTCGGCCTTGGCCAGGGGCAGGTCCCTCTTGGAGCCGGCTGGCATTGGCTCTATTGGACATGGGGGAAGCTTCTAGCAGCTTCTCACAGAAGCCATCCCTGTAGCCCCCCCCGCTACCAAAACCTTGCAGTGCAAACCTAATACAGCAATGTAGACCCTCTTTTAAAAATGGCTCTCATCTTCAAAAATAAAAGCCAGTACAAAGCACAGCCACTAGTTTGATGATGAGAATGAGACAAAGAATGGCAACGGATCTCATCAGGGC
Source organism: Pelecanus crispus (assembly GCF_030463565.1). NCBI lineage: Eukaryota > Metazoa > Chordata > Aves > Pelecaniformes > Pelecanidae > Pelecanus > Pelecanus crispus. The sequence goes on from NC_134643.1 coordinate 17,304,047, forward strand.
TGGGTGACACACATCCCTTCATCTGCAAGACCTTCTATTACAAAATGTAGAAAGAAAAGAAACCGAGCTGGGGGGAATAAGGGCAGTGAATCTTTTAACAGCTGTCTTCAAGGGAGAAAGCACAACATATTAACCTTAGAAAAGCAAATGTCCTGCACTGTGTAAGCAATAATCTCCAGCATAGCTTTTCCCCAAGCCCAGTTGGTGATGAACAGGATCCTGCACACAGCCAGCTGGCTAACGCCAGCATACACACACACATATATAAAAGATATATAGATACAGATATGTATATATAATTAAAGGTGTATGGATATATAAGCAGAAGTTGTCAGTAACAGAGTGAGTCTCCCTGCCACTTTTACTAGGAACTTTTTAAGAAGGGAACAATATAACCTAGGAACAATAGTATCAGAAACTTTTATTTCTTGTGATTTGTAGCTTCACACAAACACTGAAATGAAGAGGAAAGCATTTCAGCTTTTCAGTCTGCAGGCAAAATACAGAGGCACATAGAACATCTGTCAGTATTAACAGCCAGAGAATGAAGCAATAGATCTGCTATGGAAGGAAGACTAAGCATTTGGGGAGGGGTTGGGAAAAATGAATAGATTAGTTCTTTCTAAATTACATTTTATTCTATGTGTGCAGATGTGCATTTTCTGTTGCTACCCATTTTTGTATTTAGTACAAACATATGGCAAAGGCTAGTTTGCCTGTTAAAATGGATAAGAATCAGACAATAGTTCTGAACTAAGAGCCACTTCAAATATGTTTTGAAGTGAAACAGAATCTTTCCACTGCCTTCAAGAGAAGCAAAGTCAATCCCAAACTACAGAATACTATGGATATATGGTGGGAAAGCAAATGTAATTCCTAAGGCTTATATTTACTATGCTATTGTAAAATCCTATGTTAACAGTTGGAGATCTATAGAAATCCATAGTTAGAGATAGCGGTAGGTAGATAGAGACCCATAGTTACTAATAACTTCAAACAAACAAACAGCAAAAAAACATTTTGTCTAACCAGGCTAGAAAAATCAAAATATGCCAATTAAATGAAACACAGTGAGAACAGGAAAGAACTTCTGTATGTCTTGCGTGCCGTTCTAGCTGGTCACTGCTTCTCTCTCTCCTTCATTATATCAATGTAGTTCAGCACCTCTAGAGTCCTTCTGCCAGCCAAACTCAGATACTCGGCTTCAGAAGAAAACGCCGCCATTCCTGCTGCGCCACCCGTGCCCGCCGGCTGCAGCGCCGCATGTGCTGGCATTTCGTGCCCTCCAGCGGTGCCAGTGGTGCCCGCGGTGCTGGGAGGAGGGAGCCCGCCTGGGCTGCGGGCAGAGCGGAGGGAGCTCCCACAGCTGCACACCGGCGTGGTGCCACACTGGGTGGCAACGTCCACCTTGTCTACTTCTGTAACAGAGCACTCAGTCTGTGACCAAACATCACACCTGGTGCTGCGAGCGACATGCTCTCTTTTAAGGGCTTGGTGTAATGAGCTGCCCTCAGATGGGGCGGTGTGGTTCTTATTTTCCTCCTCTGTGGCGGTCTGGTTCTTATTTTCCTCCTCTGTGGCACATACAATAGAGTCTTTCTCCTGAAGATGATTTGCTGCTTCTCCAGTCAAAATACTGCTGGGCTGGAGAGGCACGGTTCTGGTGTGAGAGGTCTTGGGGGGCTCTGTACTTGCTGAGGCTGAGATTAGGTTGGCATCGCCGATCTTCAAGGACCGTTCATTCAGATATTCCTTCTTTTTGGCTGTGTCTTCCTCTTCAGACTGTTGGAACAGAACTGTGTAAATGCAACTGTTTAAATAGTTCAATGACTATGATGAAGTTAATGAAACAAACAGAAAGGCCAGAACTGTCTGGGTTTGGTTGTTCAGGGTTTTTTTTTCAGTCTTTCTGCAGAGGTGTACTCCTGGCCTTTGTTGAAAAGAAGGTGGGTAAGGTGGACCTTCACTCCCTCACAGAATTTATATTGTGGCATTTTTGTGTTCAAGAATGGCTGAAAACACACAGTGTGCCAAATCCTCCTGCCTTACAGGCACATAATGTAAGGCAGCTATACATCAAGGAAGAGAGCAGAAGCTTGCTTAGCATCTTCCCACAGTTATGTTATTGTAATTCCACAAGGCCTGGTATTCGCAAGAGACCAAACCACATGTTTGTTAAACTACTTAGGAAAATTAACAGCTAATCATTTCTTGTCTTCCTCACACGTGAGGTTGCCTTGTACAAAACAAAACCATATGCAAGATTCCAGCTACATCCACCCGCAGATGCACTCAGGCATACAGCTATCATTCAGATGAACCCCTGCAAACCCATGAAGGGGCAGTACTCACCGTGTCAGGACTAGAGCTGAAAGAGCTCTCTGCCTGCCTTGGAGAGTAACTGGGAGACTGGCTGCTGAGTGATGACTCTGCATCTGAAAAATGAGATGAAAAGGAAAGAAAGGTTACTCACCAAAAATTCCCCAAACATCCAGCTCTCAAGTACAGAATGTAGAATTAAACATTACTACTTCTGGTGCAGTTTTCAAGATACTGTTTAATGAATAAAGTGTTAGCCAGGTCAGTCTAGGTCTTCACAATAGCCAGTCCTTTTCCTCTCAGGACAACACATCTTAACACAAAGCATGAGATGGGTTCCCCAAAGCTTCAGCTGTGCACTGGCAGCAGAACTGTGCTACCCAAAAGCAAGGTGAGGTTGGACGGGGCTCTGAGCAACCTGCTCTAGTTAAAGATGTCCTTGCTCATCCCAGGGTGGGTGGACTAGATGACCTTTAAAGGTCCCTTCCAACCCAAACTATTCTATGATTCTATGACTCTGTGAAAACAAGGAAGGACTCTGCAGAGCAAGGGCAGGTAGAGAATGCAGCAAACTGCCTGGACATGTTGGCTGCCATACAAGTTACATGGGCTTATGGCCATGTTTTTTTCTCTTGGATGCCCTTGGGAGATGATCTGCTCTGAAATGCAGCAGCTGACTCCCCTCACTCTGTCCACATGTGGAACGACAGCATATAGTCTAGTGGAAGAGAATAAAGACTAGTAAAGACTAGACCAGTAAAATGGCACATGTCAAACATCTAATGAAGATATTAATTAATAGAGAAAATATGTCCAAGATTTTTTCCAACCAACAGAGGTCTGCAGGAATAGAAAGAAAGAAAGTGACTGGCATTTACTTGGCATTTTACTGTGTGGTGATGTTGGTAAACTTGAGTTGTGGTTATCAGATTAATACTCCTGACCTCTCTCATGGTTTTATTTTTTTTTAAGCAGTTACTCCTATTTTCAGAGCTGGCTTTTCAGTTCAGGGGACAACTTTGGAGGAAATGGGACAATGAAAAGTATGTGTGTAATACTCACCAGAGAGAAGTTAACCTGTATTTATCTCTTCAAGGAAAAGCAAATACAGATAGTTCTTAGTTACCTGGTAATGCTAGCTTTCTTTATACAGTGCTGTGTGAATCAAAAATACAAGCCCTCATCAAATGCAACATCCTAAAAAGATCAAAACACTTCTCCCTGGCTTTAAAAGTAACTGTTTCAGTTTCACATGTAGAGAAAAATCTGATTTTTGACTTAATAATGTATAAATGGTACTAACCTTTCTCCATCTTGTGAAGATTTGAACTCACTCCAAACTTACACTTTTCTTCTTGTGCTGTTGTGAACTTTTAAAAATAAATAAGTGTTAATAGTGAGGGTTGAGCTGAATCAGCACCTCAGGTTAAGTGAGGAACATTCAGTTTCTGTGTTACATAAAGGAGTCACTGCACTGTACCACAAATTATTTCAAGAGGTACAAAACCTCTGAGCAATACTGAACTTCTTGGTGACTTCTATGGGCAAAATATCTACAAGATTCTTGGTATGTATACTAGCATAAAGTTCCTTTATAATACTGAAGTGTCCTGCATATTATGTCTGGGCACTGCCTGCCGAATCTAATCCTAAGGGTTAATGGCTAACTTATGCAATGTATGTCAGGCATCAGCTTAGGCATGAATGGAACCATGTAAATTATGGACCTGAAAGGTCTGTCTATCTGAACCATTTACCTAGAAGCTGTTCTTTCTGTCTGCCCTATATAAACCATGAAGGAAAAGAAGCTTCCACAGCAGTTAATTCAGAGAAGCTAAATTCAGTTTCTAACTGTTGGGGACATTCCTTCTCCACCTCAAATGAACGGTGCAAACAGTAGGTTTGACAAAAATATGTCTCTTTAAAAGTTACCTCTTCAAATCCAAAGAGCTGGTTCTGTCTCCAGGCTGATTCTTTCACAGACTCGTCGTCACTGAGGGATACAAACACAGAATTCTTTGGTAACTGATTCCCCCTCCTGCACTTTTATTTTCTTTCTGAATTAGTCATTACTGGTGACTCTTTCTCTTCAGTAACCATGAAATGGTTCCCGCTATTGAGATAATTGAACTTACTTCTTAACCTGAGATTTAACAAACTTCTCCTCCGTTGAAATGCAAAATGTAATATGAGAGATGACAGAAGATAGTGCTGCTTTGTAAAACAAGGTTTTATGGCTCAGAGCCTGTGATAAAACTGTCTTTTGTAAAACATGGGGCACTCACATATGCTAACTTTAGCCCAGGGAAGACACTAACTTCCTCTGTAGTCAGTGGAAGGAGACAGGGTCTTTTAGAGGGCAAGTCAGAGCACCAGCTTAACTTCAGGGACTCAAAATTGTCCCATGAAGCAGTCTTTGTCTATACTTATTATAGGTAGATGAACAATGGTACAAAGGGCTTACATGCGCATGTTTCTTCACATTATTCACTACTGTTTTCACTGGGAAAACTTGCGTCCTCAGTAATACTGTTCAGAATTTTGCTTTCATGTCCTCTTAGCAGGATTTCTCCAATCCAGCAAGGTCTCTGCAGTTATCCCTAGTTAATAGATTGATAATTTCTATGGCACTCACCTTTTTTTTCTCCAATACTTCTGTACATTCTCCTTTAAGTTAATCTGCTGATCATGGTGATTAGCAAATGTCTCTAAAATAAAAAAGTAAACCTTGATTTTAAAACACAATAGCCTAAACGCAATTTGAAAATAAATGTTTCTGTCAGCTTTCAAAAATAATTTAATTAACTGGATTTAAAATTAAATTACTGCATTCTGAAGATTCATGACATGTTTTCAGTCAGGGCAGACTCTGGTTATAAAAACATGTATCTTTAAAAGGAGAATAAAAACTAGAATCTATGTCCTTAAAATATTGACACTCACTAATTTTTTCACGGTTTGCAGGTTTTTCTTTCTTTTCAGAATGTATGAAGTAGTGGTGTCCCTCATGACAGTCCTGCAGGTGGGTTTTATGAAGTCCACTGGTTTTCCTGTAGTTTGCACTTGAGGCATTGTTACTTTTAAGTAAAACCTGTTCTGGATCTGTGAAAATGCCTTCAAGGTGTCTGTCTACAGAACTTTTTTTTGCACTGCTTGCAGGATAAGCCTCTGTAGTATTGTAAGGATAGTTTCTGCTGGTCATTTGATTTCTATCATCAGGATCCATGAAAAAAATGGCACTATTGCTTTGATTAACAAAAGGATTAAAATGCTTTGTGGAAGGATTATTATGGATTGGTTGGCTCTCATCTTCGAACAGTGCCAGAAAGGAACAGTCACTTCCATCCTGGGGAGCTTTCAGCTCTGCAGTTTCTTTCACAACATCAAAGAATGGTTCTTTTATTCCTTCACTGTTTTCTGATCCATTACTGGTCATTACCACTGGATTTTTCCTGGCAGAATTCATATAGTCTAGCCTGGGGGTGGAGGGTGGGGTGGAGAGGGGTAGAAAACACAGTTTGCTCAGTAAGTAAATAAGCAAAATACTAACTTCTAACAACAAATTATGATAACTTGATGATAAAAATCTGAACGACTTTACTCATCACACTTGCTTTTGTCCCAAATGTACATTATTTCAACTGAAAAAGTGTCCTGTATTTTATTTCCGCTTCATAGTAAGGTTAATTTAAAAGGGGTTCCGTTTCATGACGTCTCCAAACATACCAAGACATGGAGCACATTCTCCTGAGTAGGGAACTGTGATTTATAAAATCAGCCACAGTATGTCACTGCTGCTCCACCAGCTGACCAAAGAAGTCCACTTTGGGGAGGAAAAAAAAAAAAAAGGAAAAAAAAGAGGAGGAAGACAGCTTCTTCTCTTCATAAAAATTATTTGTTCTTCAAGACTACAGTTCTTTCCTGTACTGAAAGCCCATAATAAGCTCTGTATACTGCTTAATTCCTGGTCTTTTTAGCAAGTGGCTTCCATTTGTACTTGAGGTCAGTAATCCTAATTCAGCACAGAATTTTTCTATCCCACTGTCAGGAGGCCAGTCAGACATTTTGTTTTGCCCATACTTCCCTACCCCACTTCTGATAGTAGTGGTTTTGAAGATGGTATCATGCTAGCATTATTAGCATGAAAGCTATCATGCTTTCACTTACTTGGCTCTTAATCTAACATTTTCATGCTTTTTTTCTAGGCTTGATCTGTTGACTGACCTTTCAGAAAATCTGAGCAAAAAGTTGAGAGGCTTCTGAAGCACAGAGAATTTGCAAAGGAGCCCATTCAAAAAATGCCCTTTCTTTAAAAAATTTTGAGCAACGGAACTTGAAAACTGAAATGTAGTACAGAAAACACTTACTGGAGAAAAATTCTGTAATGTTTTGATCAGCAAATACTTGGAACTGGATAAAGATTCTAGAGAACTTAAATGAGAAAGTAGTGTCCTGTACTTACAGAGGTCTACTTACAGAACCCCCCCAGGACAGTTTTAAAAGGCTAAACACACTAGAGTTTGTTTCTGCAGAAACTTGGATAGCTCTACGTGAAGAAGGTAAAAACATTTTGTGAAGCAGTTCAGAGGCTCCTTCTTCAGTCCGGCTGAACATTCTGTAATGCTAAGTAAAAGTTAATAGTAGATGAGGAAATGTCTAAGAAGTATTCAGAGTGAAAAACATCTAAACTTTTTAGTTAATATTTAATGATCTTGAGGTGCCACAGCTCTCAGATGTATACACATTGATTACACCATCAGTATGTTACAATTACATTAAATGATCATATAAGTTTATACTCTTTTCACATATAGTGAAAGAAACTCCCTTCCCAGGAGAACTGCCAGCTCTTGAGGTATAAGAATTTATGGCTATAATGGATGAAAACAAAACAAGGATGATACAAAGAAACAGATTTGAAGAACAGTTGGAAAGGAGATGTTGTTAGTGAGCCATGAAGAAGCAGAGGACTAAGGGAGGTGCCATAAGCAGACGAGTGCAGGCCTGAGGGCCTGTGGAGAAATGAAAGAGGAGATGTAGGTGAGATAAGGTTAGGTGGAGCTTTAATGTAAAGATATTCATCAGGAATACACCAAGATATACAGCAAGGTGAATGTTATCTTCATCTTAGGTTTTGCTGGTGAAAGCCAGGAGAATCTAGGAGAAGAGAGAAAGAGAAAGTTAAGGTGGCTAGGACTGGAAGCCGGTGTGTTCATCTCGTTATCATGTGGACAGGGAGTTTATCAGTCACCTGACTCACAGGCAAACAGGCTGTAGGTACTTCAGGAAGAATTGGCCTTTTTATGGCTCTATCCAGCCAGAGCTAGAGACTGATAGGAACTTTCAGCCAGACATCAGACTTACAGAATAAAGAGTAAAGGAAGATCAGGCCTGTAAGATCCCTAGATCCAAGGCAAGAGCTCTGGAAAGAAACTGAAATAAAATGCTCAGTATAAGTGAGTCTGGCCCTAAATCCTCTGATTAAAAAGATTTTTAATCAGCACATAAAAAAGAAATATATTCTAGATTTCTATCCGTTGCTTTTTTTAAAAAAATGGTATATTCTCATAAAAGCATTATTGAACCAATTCTAAAAAAACCTGCTATAGTAGGATTGCATATGAAAGAGAACGAAAAAAATGTTTTGTTCCTGGAATCCCAAATGTAAACAATGTAGGTGGAGCAGTTGCTCAATTGCTACAGCATCAAGGTCATCAGAAAAGCACTTGCAACAGTGACCAGAACTCATGAGAGCTGGGGCAGCTACCCTCACTGTCACCTCTTAGTAAATCTGTGCTTCTCACTTGGGGTGAATTCAGTAACACCATCATGTGTGTGAAGTTGCAAAACATAGATCATGGTTCAAAGTGCCTACCTAAAATTCACATTTTGCTGCCTTTAAGCAAATTTAAATAGCTCAGTATGTTCAGTCTTTGCATTTAATTTCCATTTCTATTTGAAAAGCACCTTGCACGGGCTGAGGCCAACTGTATGAGGTTAAACAATTTCTTCATGGAAAGGGTAGTCAAGCATTGGAACAGGCTGCCCAGAGAGGTGGTGGAGTCACCATCGCTGGAAGTGTTCAAAAAATGGGTAGACGTGGCACTTTGGGACATGGTTTAGTGGGCATGGTGGTGTTGGGTTGATGGTTGGACTGATGATCTTAGAGGTCCTTTCCAACCTTAATGATTCCTAGTTTTACTTTCATTAAAAATAATCCAGCCACCAAGCCAGGAAACACAAAATTAATTATTACTCTACCCTTAATTGGTTTAGTGGTGGACTTGGTAGTGTTAGGTTAATGGTTGGACTGGATGATCTTAAAGGTCTTTTCCAACCTAAACGATTCTATGATTCTATGAAAAATCAATGAAAAATCAAGTAGCAATAAGTTTCAGATTATCTTAGTATTTTTCTTTCTTAAACTTGACTGTTATTTCTCTCTAATGTAAAATCACTGCCTACCTATGTAGTGGCTTAAACAGTTCCTGAGGCACTGTATCAGACTTCCTGAAAATACACTGGCTTGGAGGTTTTGTAATCCAAGGGTCTTGATCAGAACTATTTCCTGGCTGAGAAAACAGTAGAAGCTGTCAAACTCTGAATATATATAATAGTTATAGTGTTTAAAACTTTAAAGTTGGGTTTGCAAACACAAATATAAATGTTTTACCACTGTTTTCACTTCTATCTCTACAGTAGAAGCCAAAACTTCCTCACAGCCCAAGTTCTGTATAACTCATACTTTTCCATATTTGTGTATCACTGTTAATATGCAAAATGTCCTTTTAGCACCCCACATGAACAAGCTTGATAGACTGTAACAGGCTGAAGTTCCACTGAAGATCACATAATCATAGAAAGCTGTTGTCTGGAACGGATCTCAAGAGGTATCTAGTCCAACCTGCTAAAAGCAGGGCCAGCTTCAAGGTTAGGCCAGATTGTTCAGGATTGTTGAGGACTGAGATTCCACAACCTGTTTGGATAGCCTCTTCTGGTGCTTAGCTACTTTTGTGACAATATTTTTTCCCATACACAGAATTTCCATTGTTGAAACTTGTGACTTTTACTTCTTGCCATTTCACTCTCTAACTCTGGCTCTGTCCTGTGTGTAACTCTGTTTAGACTGTGGAAAACAGCAGTTATTTTGCCCCGCACCCCCATAGCCTTCTCTTTCCCAGGCTATGAAAGGTCTCTTTGCTCAGTCTCTCCACATTCATCATGTGCTCTAATCCCCTAACAATTTTTGTGGCCCTTCATTGGTCTTGCTACAGTTTGTTGATCTGGTGTTCCCCAGGGCTCCGTTTTGGGGCCAGTCTCGTTTAATATCTTTATGAACGATCTGGATGAGGGGATTGAGTGCACCTTCAGTAAGTTTGCAGAAGACACCAAATTGGGTGGGAGTGTCGATCTGCTCGAGGGTAGGATGGCCCTGCAGAGGGATCTGGACAGGCTGGATCGATGGGCCGAGGCCAGCTGTATGAGGTTCAACAAGGCCAAGTGCCGGGTCCTGCACTTGGGTAACAACAACCCCATGCAACACTACAGGCTTGGGGAAGAGTGGCTGGAAAGCTGCCTGGTGGAAAAGGACCTGGGGGTGTTCGTTGACAGCTGGCTGAATAAGAGGCAGCAGTGTGCCCAGGTGGCCAAGAAAGTTGATAGCATCCTGACTTGTATCAGGAATAACGTGGCCAGCAGGAGCAGGGAAGTGATTGTCCCCCTGTACTCGGCGCTGGTGAGGTTGCACCTTGAATATTGTGTCCAGTTTTGGGCCCCTCACCACAAGAAAGACATTGAGGTGCTGCAGCGTGTCCAGAGAAGGGCAATGAAGCTGGTGAAGGGTCTAGAGCACAAGTGTTACGAGGAGCGGCTGAGGGAACTGGGGTTGTTTAGTCTGGAGAAGAGAAGGCTGAGGGGAGACCTTATCGCTCTCTACAACTACCTGAAAGGAGGCTGTAGTGAGGTGGGTATCTATCTATCCCAAGTAGTTAGTGATAGGACAAGAGGAAATGGTCTCAAGCTGCGCCAGGGGAGGTTTAGATTGGATATCAGGAAAAATTTCTTCACGGAAAGAGTAGTCAAGCATTGGAACAGGCTGCCCAGAGAGGTGGTGGAGTCACCATCCCTGGAAGTGTTTAAAAAACGGGTAGACGTGGCACTTTGGGACATGGTTTAGTGGGCATGGTGGTGTTGGGTTGATGGTTGAACTGACGATCTTAGAGATCCTTTCCAACCTTAATGATTCCTAGTTTTACTTTCATTAAAAATAATCCAGCCACCAAGCCAGGAAACATGAAATTAATTATTACTCTACCCTTAACTGGTTTAGTGGTGGACTTGGTAGTGTTAGGCTAATGGTTGGACTGGATGATCTTGAAGGTCTTTTCCAACCTAAATGATTCTATGATCTCTCCTTCTGAAGCCCTGAAGTACTCCTTCCTCACTTACCTCAAGACTTGAAAATACCACTGGTGATACACGTAGAATTTGTTTTATTATTTTCAATAAATAATATATTTTCTAAAATTAAAGCATATTATGAGAGCCCCCTTATATTTGCTATTACTTTTCTAAGGATGATTCTTTTAAGTATCCCAAAGTTAACAAAAAGAAAAAATAGTAGCATGCATCAGAACAAATAACTTCCAATCATTTCTTAAAATTAACTTGAGTTGAACAGCAGGATTTTCTCAATACTTTTTGGAGCATTGAGAATACTGTAAGAGCTGTGTTACTCACTGAGACACTGCATGATTACAAATTAGGTCACAGTCATACGATATCCAGTTATACAATTTGTACATTTAAGAAAGCTGTATTTATAACTGTAATACATTTCAGCTTTCTTTAACCAACTTTACAAGCCTGAAACAAAAGAAAGCCAGTGGTATGTGACTAACTCTCTTTCAGCAGATATCAGCGATACTGAGAGTTCAGTGAACAAAAGCTCGAGTTAAGCATATTTCATAACAATAAAAGAAATATATTTGTATATATGGAATATTCATTGGCACTAGCCTACAAAAAACTGTTGATCATTCATAATTATCTTCACCATTATACTAGTTCTACACCCCAAACAAATGAAAGTTAGTTTAAAATAATTCTGCAGAAATGACAAAATATTAATCAAACCTGGTTTTGCAGCTTCTCTTCATAGGTCTGTTCCCAAGTGTTGCCCATCAGGTTTGTGTTGAAATTTTCTTCTGAAAACTGTGTACAGTTAGAGGACCAAAAACCAGAAGAGGACAATGGACAGGCACTAAAACCTCTTTCTGTGTTGTTTTCGTGTTCCATACTAGAGTCAGCATACATTAATTCTGTTACTTGTGATAACTGGACAAAACATCGCAAAAAGACATTTTATTTATCTAAAACTGTTTTGATGTAAGCATAAAGTTCAAAGTAACAAAATCTTTCTATATCTTTTACATCTCTGCACATATACCACATGCAAGAGAAAATTTTCATGTATTCTGATATGATTTTTTTCACGAAAAACATAAGGTAATAAGGGCTTATTTCAGGGAAACACATAAGTACCTACTTAAGTTGACGCATGCACACAAATGTTATCCTGATGGGTATAAATACATTTTTAGCTTTAGACGTGTAGGTAAAAGATCTGCTGAATTGGTTCTTAAGTAGTAAAATGAAAAATATTTTACTCCATCGAGGAGAGAACTCCAGCATGTTGTGATACCAACAATGCTCTCTGAAGCAGATCAAAACACAAGAAGAAATTTGAAGGCAAAACTCATAAAATGTCACTGCTACATGGAAGTAATGCCTGTAATGCCGCTTATCCAGTGAAATCAGCACAAACTACCCATGGAGTACAAAAGCCTTGTACATTAATTGCAAAAAATCTTTGTACCACAAAACTGTACATTTCCAGAAAGCTGAAAATTATTAACTTTATAGTCCCTTTTTCTGCTTAATAAAGTAGATATACCTTAATTACTTAAATTGGATATACTTCAACTTATGAAGATTTTAAAAACACTTTTTGCAACACACAGGCCTTAGACTTTATTTTTTGATCCATATATTAAATTAGCTTCCTGGGTGTGCACACTGCATTATCACATGTTTTGATGAACTGACCTAAATCTATCCCTACAAGTGGAGATTGAGAAGAAATTTAGCTATCATTTTGATCAGTTATTCCTGGCCATGCTAAATCTGAAATATGTCCTGTCTTCAAGAAACAGATGAAAAAGAGTCATAAAGGAAGTCTGACTTAATGTGACAGCCAAAAAAGTAGTGGCAGCTCACAGTGATCCTGGCTGAAACACATTAGACAGCTAAACTTTTCACCCATACTGAAAGTAATTCTTTCTGACTCCAAAGAAAGGAACTTCTAACACTAGAAAAACATCTGCCTTTCTCACTCTAGCAAAACATGCTTTGGCAACATGAACGGGCCAATAACATACAGAACAATACCGTGCAAGCATCCTTTGCATCCATCTTTTCCTCAGAGTCCTATCTGGTATGAATAGCAGGAGTCAGTAGAGCTACATTATCAAGCAAGTCTGAGTAACCTAAATTAAGTGTCTTCTTACAAATTTACTAACTTGGTTGGTTTTTTTTGTTTGGTTGGTTTTTTACACAACACTGGAATGGGTCATAAAAAAGCACCTAAATTCCATCTAGAGAATGTTTTTCACTGTAACCTCAATACGTGTATGAACTTCCCAATTGTATCCACTGAGACTTGTACTTAAGTTCCTCTTAAAGACTCACTGCTGTCTATGTTTCTCACATTCATCATTTCATATTTCTGCATATTGTTTTTAATTTACCTGCTGTTGGCCTCAGTCTCTTTCCCATAATCTCTGTCCTTCGTGATTAGCTTAGGGCACAGATATTCTTAAGTATTTTGGAAAATGCCTAAAACAAGGTGAGCCTTTCAAGAAATAGGACTGGCAAGCAACATACCAGTCCAGCCTTAAAGAGGAAGACCACATGTTTCAGTATCCATGAGATTTGGTCACTCTTTGAAAATAAAAATACAGTAATTGCTGCACATTTTTGGCTTTACATCAGTGAGAACAACAAACGTACTTACATTATGCTGATATTTTACTTTCTCTGAGAGATGTTGCCTTCTGCTGTCTAATACTTGCTTTTGTAACCTTGTAAAAATGAATAAAAGCAGCCTATGAAGATATAAGTTCTATAAGATTAAAAGCATTCTGAGTATTAATTCCAAACTGATTGAACAATATTTTTCCATGCATCTTAAAAAGGCTGGATTCTTAAGCAGTTATGAGCTGCCAGTGTGTGAGTCAGTCACTTTAGGGTGTCTGAAGTTGGATGGGAAAACAGTGTAAGTGGAAAATGCTGTTTGAATAGCCTGCTCTGTGAGATGAACTTAGTGTATGTACCTGACTTGAGCAAAGAAACATTTTTTTTTTTAAATCTCTCAGCTTCATGTACAGTTTTTTATTTTGAATACATTTATTTACTCTCTCATAGTAAGAGTATCACTGGAATGCAAGGAGTGATTGTGAAACTTCATCTTAGAATGGTGTATTTATGTTTATTTCATACCCCAAATATAAGACCTTCATGAAATACCTTTTCCAGAACTTCATTATAGCTTAACTACTGCCTACTTGATACAAGTACCTGTGCTGGATGTCATCTAAGTTTGACGTATACTGTGTACGTAGCGGTGACATGGGAAGCTCTATGTTGTGCCTCCTAACAGGTATTTTTACATCTTCACTGATATCAACGTGGACTGGCTTCCTCACATTCTCTGCAATGAAAGTATTTGGAATGTCAGCACTGGGCTTGGAGAAAGTTTTGAGCTTCCTGAATTTTTATCAGAGTACAAAAGCTGTTGTTTTAGCTTTCTTAATCCATTTGAAGCCATATTTTTTGCTTTCTTTGTTACTAGCAATGCAAGAGCTCTATTCTAAATGGCATTGTAGAATAAAATTATTTACGGTCAGCTGCTGTGTGTAGACTGGCTCTGTTGCCCTCCTCAGTCACCTTCTAATCTTTCTGAGCACAGGACAACAAATCCTCTACAATCTGGTTTATGAATATGTCACAGAGGATAAGAGTTAGGACTCAAGTTGTAGAGATGTTTTTTAGGAGCTTAATGATGGATTTTAAGAAAGATACTCTGGGTAGAACTGACAGACTACTCCAAATGCCCCCCAAAAGTTCTGAAAAAGGAAGTGGAATATAAATGGACCTATTCAATGGCAAAGGGAAAAAGAAATGGATGTAGGGTAAAATTAATGGATGGAATGAGGAAGGTGCTTTAAAGGTGAAGTAGGCAGTAGCCAAGGTTATTTGACTCCTCTTATGTCCTGACTTTTTAGTCAATCATAATTTTTGTATTTACTTACAGATTTTTATTTAAAAAATAAAAAAAACACTTATTTGAGCACTAAGTTGTAAATGGAAGAAAAGAACTAAAATAATAGCAGTAATAGTTAAGGATAACTGATTCTGTTAACTGTGAAGCCAGAATGCTGTTACTCTAAGCTCACCGGTGTTGTCTTTTTTGGTTGATATCTGGTTAACAACATATAGATTGAGGAGATCTAAACTGACTGCTGAACTTTTAGGAGATGATACTCCCAGAAGCTTCATCTTTGATTTAAGTTTCTTCTTTTCAAAGAATTCCTAAATTTTTTAAAGAGAGAGTAAGTTTTGGACAGAAGCTTCAACAACACGTTAGCAGCATATATAATTCTTAGAAAACAATTCCTAATAATAAAAGCACATGATTAAATCTCTCTGAATTCTCACACCTCGCCTACTGTTATTTAGTTTATTTTTACTGCCTTGAAAAAGACTGCAAGTATGATTTGGTCATATTCAAAATAAATCACTGTTCTCTTGATGCCACAAACTTAGTCCCTAAACAGTCATGCCTCAAACTTTGTGTATGATCATTAAAAATATTTCTTTAAAATAAAAGATATACCAAAATGCTGCAAGGAAAGTGTTAAAAAAAATTAAATTTGGGCTTTTTAGGCAGCTTATAAGCTAGCAGGCAAATGAATCAGCAAGATTACATACACACGGCCATCTATAATGACACAAAGAGTTTATTGTTCTCCAAATTTGTCTGTCTTGACATAGAAAATAGTCTTGTGACAAAAAACAAAAGAAAAAAAATAAAGAAGAAAAATCTCTAGGACCGGGACTTCGAAAAGCTTTTTGTCTCAAGGAACAAAAAGAGATGAATAACACTTGAATATATTAGGCAGATAATTCTGGAAAATTTAGGAAACAAAAATATCCATTTTGTAGGAGACTATAAATAATCATCCTAAAATCATTAGCATCAAGCACAGAAGATGAATAAATAAAACCAGTAAGATTTCTTTATTTTAACCACAAGAAGGATATTGAAAACTGAAGGCTATGCCAAAACACAAAATAGCATAGACTTTTCTTCTGAAATGTAATTCCTCTCGTGATTGCAGGTTACATGTAACTAATATACCCAACATGTTCATTGGTAACAGTTTTCCAGTATAATTTATTATATCACTATCTTTAGCTTTCTAGGATGTTATCAACTACGGAAAATACCTGTTCTTCGATTAAGAAGAATATCTGCAGTAAGGTAAATTCAGCTTGTTTACAAATCAACACTTCAAAATTCATACTGCTTTGGAGTCCACACCCCCAAAATATATCCATGTCCCTTCAGTGTCCCAGATATTTTCTTCCCATCATCTCTAAATTACTAAATTACTATTAATTGTGTAATAGCAATTACAAAATTACCACTGCGTTTAGTAATTCAGTAATTTAGTACTCAGTTACTAAAAACAATCCTGTCTTGGATCCTTTCCTGTTTTCTGTCCTCCACTGAAGCAATTTACATAGTTGTAACACAAATTATGTGGCTTAGACCAATAAATTCCTGAGAAAACAGGTATTTTGAGAACGCACAGGTCTCCAGGAGACTGGGAAAGCGATGGGGGCAACAAACTGCTGGTTTCTCCCACATTCCCTTAGGTAAATTTTTTCATTTCAGAGATTGTCTCCATACTGTCAGCCTGTCTTCCTTCTCCTGTATATGCCAGTGAATCTGCTCTGCGCATTGTGGGGCTAACAGCTTCAGTGGTAGAACTTCCCTACACTGTGTCTTTTTTTCCCAGCTGCTGAGCAGGAAACTGGCTTCTCTTACTATGGTTATAACCATCTTCTCTTACTGTTTTCTTTCTCTTTCCTGTTTGAAATGTCTTCTGCTATGCCAGGGATAAATTTAATTCCATTATTTCACTTTCAGATTCAAAATACAAATAAGGTGGCCTACTTTTGCAAACACCAGCATAAAGTACTTCAATCAGCCTAACATTCTTTTATGTAGCCCAGAAAAATAGCTGTGTATATGTGTGTTAGGCTAGCTGACCACGTGGTTGTCACTGTGAGGCTCCAAGCAATCCCATGTGTCAGCACATACCAACAAAATATAGTAACAGAAATAATTCAGTAAAACTTGAATTGGGCACATTCATTCATTCATTCATGCTTTCTCCTACTCCCTCCTCTTCCTGCTGGAATTCAGTGTAGTAAACCTAGAACAAGACTTCTGTCCTAGAAGTTACATGCAGTCAGGCAAGTGGATTACAACTGTTTTGCTAGTTTTGAGTCTCACTCCAAATGCTTTGAAAACTTTTCCTAAGTGAATCAGCTAAAGCATGTATATAACAATATAAAATCCAAGGTGGCTAGAACTGTTTACCTTTTGCTTTCTCCTTTCCTGCTTTAATATGATTCTGCTCCTGAAAGATGCAAATAATTATTGTTTTAATTGTAGAAGTATAATCTTGAGTCATGGCTTGAATTTCTCGTCAATGGTATTGAGAATTTAGGACATGTTATGTTGCGTTATGTTACGTTATAATGGATCAAACCTTCAGGTAGTAAAGTCAATGTATCTCTGTTGAAGCCACTTTGACTGATCCTGGTTTACTCAGGTAAGGATAGGACCACATTCTATCTTGGGGCTACCAAATACATTGAACATTCAGAAGGAAAGCTTTTAGGCATTTGACCTGTAATGCAACTTTTCATCAATTCATAATTTCTTAAAGCATTATAAGAAATCTTTGTCAATATATTAATTTCTCCTAATGTTCTTTGTCATGCTGCAACATATTAGCAAAGAAAACAAAGGAGCACGGTACAAGTTTCCACCTTTCGGGACTTTACACAATTATTGTGAACATTTTGTAAAAAAGGTAAGGAAAATAGATTGTCATTACAAGTTTTATCGAGCTGCTGTTGCTTGTGCAATACAGAAGGCAGTTATACCTTAAACTACAGATCTAACTTATTAAACATAGTCTTAAATGAATTGCCTACAGCACATGGTGCATAAAATTGGAGCTCTGGGTCACTGCTGTGAGCAGGGTGCACATAGCTGCAGTCCTTGGGTCAGTAAGATTAGGACTCTTTTTTGAGAGTCAGAAATACAGAGTATCCCCTTGGCATTACTTTTTTTTACATTACTGCTTAAACTTATAACACACTTTCTAAACATATGCATGTAACATTTACCCTTGCAGTGGGTAGAAGCCCCAGTAATGGATAGTTTTTCTGACAGATAATTAACAGCAGCAGAAAGCAGCAGGATGATTTGCTATTTGCTAAGTGAGTGCAATACTCCTACATGCTGCTTTTTCTTACAGACAGGATAGTATCATAGACAGGCATTTTAGGACAAAGTCAGGGTTGGTTTTTTTTCTTCAGACTGAAGCTCTCCCTTCCCCCTGCTTTACACAGGCAACGTTCAGAAACCTCATTTTTCTGGGAAGACTTCCAGATGGGTAAGGCATTATTTTAGTTTGATTCTGCAAAGAGTCAGGATGATTATAAAGCTGTGTTTAGCAAAGCTACTTTCAAATGGCTGACAAAATCTGTGGGGTTTAAATTTCTAGTAGATAGGCAGATGGCACAGCACCTAAAGAAACTTGAGTAATATCCTTTTTTTTTAACGTTACAATTCAGTTGGTCATTATTTTACTATTTCAGTGAATCTCAATAACTATACATCTTTTTCCCCAAATGGTAATCACTGCCATTCATGAGGGCGTGAGGAAAGGCCCAGGCGGGAGAGCCTCACCCAGCCCCAGTGTGTGGAGAGATGTTAGGCCCAAACATGACACCCTGCCCAGCATGGGCGGGCATCTGCACCTCCTCACAGTCTGGGTCAGGAGCAGACACCGCGGCCGTCACACCCGCCACGGCCTGCCGTTCTGTGAGGGGACACCAGGGCTGAAACACACACCATGGCGCTACTGGTGTGAGAAGAGACACCAGGGCCGCCACGGCTGCGCCTGCTCTGCGAGGGGGCACCGGGGCTGTCACGCCCGCCATGGCTGCGCCCGCTCTGCGAGGGGGCACCGGGGCCGTCACGCCCGCCATGGCTGCGCCCGCTCTGCGAGGGGACACTGGCTCAGCATGGAGCCGTTCTGGCAGCCTTTGAAGAGTTTCACTCACCGGCTGCCGCCGACCCAGTTCATTTTCTGCGGCTGAGGAAGGAGGGAGGGCTGCCGTGTGTGGTGCTGGGGATGGAGAGGGGAGGTGAAGGCCTGCCCAGGGAGAGTTTGCCGCCTCGCGGCAGGGCCACAGAAGGCCCTCCGGCCGGGCCTCCTCCTCCCTGGGGGCACCGAGGCAGGGGCTCTCCATGCCCCCAGGCTGCCCAGTGCTGGCGGAGAAGAGGGGGAGGGCGGTACAGGGGCGGACAGCAAAAGGAGAAGGACACGGAGAGCCAAGCGGGGCAGGCTGACGGGATGGAGCCCATGCTCTGGTTGCTGCCACCCTTCCTCTACCACTAGCATTTCCATACAGGCTGCTGCCAGAAGCCATTACCCTTTTGCAAGGGAGCCTCTTGCTGTCCCAAGTGAATCAAATTCACATTTATTGGAGTGGGTTACACAGCTGTTGACATTTTGTCTTTCAGGCCCAGCCAGACACTGCTACAATCACCATAATTTTTAGGGCAAGAGAGAAGCACCTTCCTCCCCACCCTGCTCTTCCTCAGAGATTTTAGGGGCAACGGGGGAATCAATGAGCATTTTCTGCTGGTAGGCGTCGTTGCCCTTGGAGGTGCCTGACGAGCTTTTGCGTGTAAATAGTGGCAAACCCTCAAGGAGGGACGCAGAGCTGCGGGTGCTCCCTGTGCTCCCAGGGCATCTCCGCAGCTCCCCTCGCTCCCTTCCCTGTGACTCACTGCCATTGTTTCAGCAAGTGAAGGCACCTGTTTACAAAACATCCATTAAAATTCTATATAAATCTTCTCCTGCAGAGTTTTCTTACTGAGTTATCTTTAGCCTAACATTTTTCAGGGTACCAATGCTCAAATGTCATTAGTACAACAATGTGGAGAGTGCTCAGAGCAGATATTAGGAGCCTAATATTAAAAATGACACAATTTTTTTTTTTTCTAATGCTTTTAATTTTGCTGGGGTGTTTATAGAATCCACAGCTAAAAGATTATGAAAGTGAGAAGATCTGATTCTCTAAACCATCACCAATTACACTGAATAAACTTATTGGACAGAGTGTTTTATTGTTGAGATATCCCCGGTATTTCTGATTAGTATGCATAATTGTTTATTGTAACAACACTAGATTAAAATCTTCATAGTAAAATCT
The DNA here is from genome assembly GCF_030463565.1 of Pelecanus crispus. Taxonomy (NCBI): domain Eukaryota; kingdom Metazoa; phylum Chordata; class Aves; order Pelecaniformes; family Pelecanidae; genus Pelecanus; species Pelecanus crispus. Next base: position 17,324,015 of record NC_134643.1, read on the forward strand.
ATATTTTAAGTGTGTGTGACTCTACAGCTAATATGACAGATGACAGACTGAAACATTATTTAACATATTTTATCTCTTGAAATAATCCTTTCTACTTTGTTTGCATTTCCATCTAGTGTAAATGTTTAACTTGTTAATACTATGTCTAAAAGGCAGTTTCAGGCGTGACATAATCCAATGCCTTCTACTTTTGTTTTTCTAACATAGTACTGGTATTTTCTGTACCACCCTTACTCACTCTTCCATGGCATTATCTGGATTTAAAGGAGAAGACTGGACTTTTCTTTGTGTTTGATTTATTGAATCTGGTAGATAGCAGTAGCTCATAGAATCCAGAAAAAGTGACGTGGCAGTTTCAGTCAATTATTTTTCAATATAAGAAAACTTCCACTCCTCAAATTATTTTCTGCAGATAAAGCTAAAATACTTTTCAAATGGTCATAAAATAAAGAATCAGTTCTTTCTTCACCAAAGGCAAAGTAAACAGTGAAATAAGACCTGGGATGCATATGACTCTAGATTTCCAGTGTCTAAATATTGCACCTTGACTGCCAACACTTCGAAATAATTGATTTGAATTTTTGAGTGTTGCCATACTTTTAAAGAATTACAGGACATTATTATTAATTTTTAAAAGGTCACGAGAATGAGTTTCATGGAGCTGAGTTGCTTCTCTGGGAAGTGAAGTAAATATAGAACAAGGAGACTTCCTCCATGCATCAGAAACTGAAGTTTAAAGAAGAAAGCCTTGAAGTTTTCCCTTTTTTGTAACTTTTTAACAGCCACTCTTCAGAATAACTACATCTCATGTTCCTTTGTTAAGAAAGTCTTATACAGGATCTTCTTCAGAACAGCTTTCCAAATGTTGCTGAAGTAACTGTTGCAGCTGTAGTCCTTCAGCACGTGAGTTTTCCCCTCTGACATGCTGCTTCATTATTAGATCAGCTCTAGATATAAGTGACGCAGCAAAGCAGTTCAAACAGTGTACTATCTATCTGATGTAAGACCGCGTTTCTTCATGAAGGCTGGTGTTGAAACATTGACCGTGCAACTTCTGGCACCCAGCTTTGGCTAAGTCCCCACAGAATTCCTATATAATGAAATAAGAGAGAGGGGAGTCTTCTGACAGGTGACTCGGAGCGCCTTACTTGGACTCCTACTCTGTGTCCCAGCACCCAGAGAGAAAGCAGCGAGGTTAGAGAACTGAAACTGCATGAAGGGAAAGCGTGTGCTGCTGTCTGCAGCATTATTGTACCCTGAAGATTTGAACAGCCTTCTTTCCCTAAGCAGGACAGCCTTTCCCTTGAGCGAACCAACACTGCTTATGTAAAATCTTATACTCACTGGAGACAGTGAGAGAGAAGATGCGTTTCCAAGTAATTTCTTAGAACTGACTGCACATGGTTCTCATGTTTCTTAATGAATCTTCCACTTCCCAGCAAGTGTCCTCATCTAATGCTTATAACAAAGGAAGAGATTACTAAACAGATGAATGTAGAGTAAAAAAAAAAGCCCTGGGATTTTCACAGTTGGGTTTAAATATTTTACAACATTACCAAATTTCTTTGGTGTTAATTTTGGTGTTTAAGATATTTTAGCTTTGATTTTTGCCCAAAATGTTTGATCTTGATATCTAGCATTAGGTAACTAAGTCCATCTATAGATAACTATGTAAAAGATGCAGAGTAACTGAAATGCTTTTGAATCCTCTATCCAGGGTGGGAATTTCTGGTACTTTTAAATGCCAGGGTACACTTAGGTGCCTAAATATTAACCTAATTATCTAATGTTAGGAATGCATGACTGAAAAAAATTTAGTCTCTTCCAAGTGAAAGCTTTTGTTTGGCAAACCCAGTGCTTAAACTTTGTTTACACAGTTGCATGGTCTTCTCCCAGTCAATGCTCCTCTGGCCGTTACCCTCCTTGAGAGACCAGCTTATGGAGAAATAAAGTAATACTGTCCTTGTGGTGTTATACTAACCTGGTTGGTGGTTTTGCCCTAAAAGAGTTCTTGTTAAAAGATTGCTGTGATATTGCAAAGTTGTGATAGAGTCTGAGGAGGTTTAAAACGGAAGACAAAACTTGTTTTAAAAACAAAGTTTCCCCTTTAAAAAGTAGTTCCTCTTGAAAGCAGAACTCTTTCAATTAATTTAATGAAAAGTCCTTCCCCCATTCACCTTTAAAAGGCAGAGGCCTTTTTTTAATTTACCCTAAGGGCATTCGTTCAAAAAATTCTAGAAATTGCAGAAAGCCCAAGGATTTTTATATTTTACCACAAACCACTAATCTCCAGCCAAACATCTAAAGAAAAACACAGTGGGCTTCCTTATGTTCATGTACAAATATCAGCATTAGATTAGAAAAATGACAGTAAAATGCTGTACGAGATGAGTAGCATTCATTTGGTATGAAACCCCAGTTCAAATACCTACAACATAGACATGTATTGAAATCAATGACTACCCAGCCATTCAACAGAAGATCAGTTTTGGCCCTGCTGTACTGGAAACAGTGCAACAAGAGACGACTTCTTCCGGGTGTTTCTCCTGATACACGCTCCTTACTGAGATGGATTCACTACAGTACGTTTGAAGGAGTTAGGAGTGAGCATAAATGGAAAGGGGTGATGCCATTAGTCCAAAGGCTATATAGTAGAGAGGCTAAATAGCTTCCAAACATAGCAAACCAGCCACCTCAGAGAGAAGCACATTATCTACATGGATTGAAATTCAAAGCCCAGTTGGGAATAACATAGGATTGGATCTACATGTCAAACCACCAGCCAGGACAGTACCACTGACAACATTATATTGACACATTGCTATATGAAGCAGATGCCATTCTTAGGTGGTATTATTTAGATGGACTTACTTTTCACAGGAGGAGCTCTCAAGACGAAGTGCCGTCCTTGGCTTGATGCAGAACAATGCACAAGTTCTGGTTCAGAATCTCACACTGGAATCCCCACTTCACAAAAACAGTATTTCTACAAAGAGCAACAAAGACCAAAGAATCCTCTATAGTTGTGCTAAACTCCAGTAAGGGAACAATGCGAGGCTTGTTAAAAACAAATTAGGAGAGGGAGCTAAAAGAATTAAATCCTTACATGTGGCTAGGACAAAGCTGAAGGATACCAGACTTGAAGCAAAGAGACAGTCTGAACCATAGCAAAAAGCTACACTGCATTCAAAAGAAGATCACAGAAAGGAACATGAACTTTGATAAACATAAAAATACAATTAGATAGGTCAAAAAGGATTTGGGAAACAACTAGGCAAAGGAACCAAACCACTAAATCATTCTTCTTACACATCAACCAGGAGCAAAAGGCTACTGGAAAGTCTATAGGTCCAGCTGATGACCAAGGTACAATATGAGTGCTCAGAGGAGACGTGGATGTTACAGCAAAGGTAAGTTAGGTTTTTTTGCATCAGTATTCATTGATGAGGAAGCTGGGGAGAACTGTATGCAGGAATCCTTTCTGGGGAACTCAGCAGAGGATCTGTCCAAAGTGAAAATAACAGTAGATGAGGTCAAAATGATCTTACCAAGACAGAATGAACACTAGCATAGCACCAAGACTAAACGGTATTCACTGAAGAGTTCTTTAATGCAGCAGTGTGGAAAGGACCACTTAAAACTTCCTTGGTTTTGCAGACTAGAGGGTAGCAAATGTGACACAATTAAAAAAAAAAAAACAAAAAGAAAGGTTCTGTAGCAATCCAGAAAGCCTACTTCTGTAGCACAAAAAATAGCAGGAACTATAATATAGGCCAGCACGTGAAGAGTCAGCATAGCTTCTGTAGATGGACGTGCCGCCTCAGAAGTAGAAAAGAGTGCTGTAGTCTTGACGGATTTAATTAAGGCTGTTGACAACATCTGTTACTGAAGATTTTAAGGAAACTAAGAAGCCATGAAGTAAAAGGGAAGTTCCTGACATTGGCTAAAATACAAGAGAGAGTAGAGAGAATATTTAGTTTTTGCATCCATGCACTCAGAGGCTGGGGGCTGATACAGAGTAGAGGCTGACAAACTCATGACGGGTATGGGAAGGTTGCGGGGGGGGGGGGGGGGGGGCAGGGAGGAGAGGGGGCCAGAGAGAGAGAGACCGCTCCCTTGTTAAATGCCTCCTCCAGAACAGGCATGGGTGGCCACAAAGCGGAGCTTGTGGGAGCCAGGGCCAAAGCAAGCAGAAAGGAGTGGTTCTTCACGTATGGGACGGTGGATCTGAGGAACGGCTTGCCAAAGGATGTTACTATTTATGTAAGAGTTTACATGATTTCAAGAGAGACTGGACAAAGACTTGTAAGAGTGGAATACGTCACAGCAAAACCTTTCAGTCTCATGAAATTGTCACAGCTGAAAATGGCCAGAGGCTGGGAGCGTATAGAACTACAGCAGGGAAGGTAATAGCATTGTATGTAACTGTAATTCTTATTCTTCCTTGCGTACCTTCTTAAGAGCTATTGTCAGAGACAGAATAGTGTGCTGGTGGAACACTGGCCTGAACTAGTTTGGTTATTCTTAATATTTAGAAATCTCCCAAATAAAAGTTAATTAATAGATTGCAATAAATTATCTTTTTGTTGACATACCTACCAGCTGCAACCCCTCAAATTCTCGAGGCATGACAAAAGGATGGCAGCAGATCTTGTGTTTGGGGTGCATGAGTAGGATATAGATTATTTTTGTGGATTTATTCCTGCCTGCACTTTTGCAGAGTAGAGCACTGGCTTTGCTGCAGGCAGTGCCAATATAACCATTGCTAATTGATACCACCTACATGATTTTACCACTTATCCCTGTACTACTGCACTTGGCATGCAGCTTAAGTGTTTACAATGCACTCGAGCAAAGGATTAATAAAGAAATGTTAGCATTTTCTTCAGATGATGTGAGAGCAGAAACCCTTACAGATTTAAAGCAAAAACTGAAAAACATAACATATTTGAGACTTCTGAAGGCATAAAATAGACACATGCTTCCCATAATTATATTTTTCTGGAATTGCTGGGTTCAGCTGAGTTTTCTGTATGACAAGAAATAAATTTAACAAGAGAAATATGTCTTAAAAATCCAGATATGAAAGTTTTTAAGTATTAAAGCCTAAATATGAAAAAGTATAATCCTTTGTCTGAGATCGTTAGTCAGCAGTTCACTGTGGTCAGAGCAGCTGACACTGACCTTCTCTATCCTTGGCCTTTTCCCTCTCCCTCTCTCTCTATAAAGGGAAAACAATTTGTTTACACTTCTTTCTAGAGCCGTATTCTGTCTAGAACCACGCTGTTCTCCAAACTGTGTGTGATCGGTCTGCTATTGACTGTACTGTCAGCCAGACTACTCAAATGCCTTACAGATAAATTCTCATAACCTACAAGACATGCAGGATTTAAATTTACAGAAGACAGAATAAGGGGAAGAGGACTACTGGTGCAGAAGCACCGCCCATTTACACCATCTCTGTGGTACCTACACTCTGGAGTTGAACAACAGAGAGGGACCTTCCCATTTCCCCTCTCCTCTCTACCCTCTCACCACAACACACCTCTGCCCAGTCCGGGTACCACACAGCCTCGTTAGGACCAAAGCAGCTGGAACCAACTGCTGGGTAGGATCAGGCCGGTCTCACCACAGTGACACTTCTTCAACCAGCTTCCACATCTGCCGCCTTAAAACTGAAGCTTCTTGCTTGGCTTAGATCTGCAGACCCTAAACAAATTACAGTGTGTGGCGATTCTACTGAGGTGTATGCTTATAGCCAATAGCTTCTCTAAACCAGGCAGAGTAAGAAGACAGTTTTGCTGCTATGAATTTGAAATCAAAGGCCAGATAACTTATCGCCCTTTCCTGATGAAAAGGTCCAATTTCTAATTGGTTTGCCTTGATGTTGCAAACTAATTCTGAGGGTGTATTTCTGCACTTATGTAAGCAATTACATTACAGTCAACAGAAACTTTGGAAGTACTTCAGAGTAAGGTATTTACTTGAATAAGGGCTTGTACGATCGTCCTCTGCTGAATTTGCCTCAAATGGAGGCCTACTATTCCCACACCAGTATGTAAACATACAGCTCAGAATTAAAGAAAAAAAATCAAATTCCTAGCTCACCATGTTACACTGCATCATATTTTAGAAATTACTCAGAGTTCAGTATTAGTATGTAATTGAAAACAACAGGCACTGTGTGGATTCATATTTTACGTATTTCACATATACCTCATCCACATATAAACAATTAATGTACCTCATCCACATATAAACAGTTACATACTTTATGCATGATATACATGTATTTAAATGTTAAACATCCCAAACAGCAGTGACACAAAAGGCATAATTTATCTCTGTTTTTCAGTACCTTTATTTTTTATTTTGTATGTCTTCATGGCACAGTGTATGGCACTCTGTAAGCAGTGAGGAAATTCTAGTTTTCTGCGAGGGCTGATGTTACAGCCTTTGGACTCTGTGTTAGGAGCATATAAGGCATCAGGTAAGCAGCCTTTTGCTTCAAAACCTGCACGTTTTATCTTTTCAAACATTAAATCAAAAGGTTTTAAAAAATGATTGACTAAGGCTCACTGATACCTCTTAACATAACAACCTGCATGTTCCAATTCTGCTATCTCCACAGCAGTCACAAAGCTGCGCAAGGATGAAGTGCTGGAGTGGGAGCCACTGGGCATAAATTGGAGAAAAAAGGGGCACTGGTGTTGCCATGATTACACTCAAGTTCCTACATGTTCAAATATTCATGGAGTTTAGTCAGCCTGATATTCATTGTCTCTGTTTCTGCTTCGTGGTTCTATCCAAGCACAAATCATTTCTACAGACAGTGATCCTGTTACTTCAGCCAGCAGAGAAGCACTGTTTGGATAATGGACCATTTTATTTTTGTAGTTGGGAGCAGAATTAAGGCATTCTGTTCTGCTAGAATATTGACTTAAAATAGTGAAAGATTACTTCAGAATATTAAATAATTATAAAAATAGGATAAGCTCCTCTTACTCTTCCTCCTCAGTTATTGGTTCTTATATTCAGAAAATGCACAGAAATTATTTTAATGTGTTTGACAAAAACTAACCATATGACTTAAAACCAATCACTTGGCACTAAAAAGAAAAACCCTGGTTCTCCTTACGCGAGGATAAACCCCAAAATATTCTGCTTCTCATATCAACATTGCCCCTCCACCCCACAGCCTAAGTTACTTGAACTTATTTGATTGCACTTATCTTCAAAAGTTTATTAAAATAAAGTCAGTATTGTGGAGATAACAGAGCACTGAACACTAGACCAATATTACTGTAGCTTTGGTAAATATTTTTCCAGTAATATTGAGAAATTTTATTATGACTAAATGTAGTAAAATTGCTGCCTTTACCACTAAAAAAAAAATCTACCACCTAAGGCCATGCTCCACAATGAGGAGTTTGTGCACAGATAACAGACTGTAGCAGAGCAAAACTCTCAAGCAAGAACAGAAGAAAGGGTGTATTTAAAACAACAGTTTAGGCTTTTCTCCATACTTTCAAAGGAATAAAATAGATTGCTTTTATTGACTAAAACACAGCATAGTCACATTTGCTTTACTTAAACGTTCCCACAGATCTGACTGTGGGGTGTATGCCTGCGCTTATCACCAAGTCACCAAAAGCGTCAGCCCTCCAGGATCTTGCGAAGTGAAAGGTCAGCAGACACGCAGAACCGAAACAGAGCTGTGAACTTTCCCTTTGGTAAGAAAATGCTAGGGTAATGGAATATTGCAAATAACTGTGGTTTGGCAAAATCTAAGAGTATGCTGTGACACACACAAGCCAGAATGGGAAGCATCCAACTGGAGATGATGATTAAAAAATAACGAACCCTAAGCGAAGCAATTTCTTAGCCAGCGCATCTTGTGTCTTTGTGCGCTGAAAAAACTTTGTTTTGCTGACAAAATGATCTGCAGTGAAACCAGGCCTACTCAGTAACTTAAAGTTAGCTGTACTGCTCTAGCTCAGATTTTGACATTTTCCTAACTTTGAGTTGTGTATTTAAAAAAAACCAGAAACCAACCAACTAGAAGGACCTCTATCCAGATCTCTATCCTGTCCCCACTGGCAGGAAGTCTAATAAACTCCAAGATTAACCTCACATCTTCTCTACATAACTCTCCAGCAGCCCACTGCGGACACAATTTGTGCAACCTCCTAGGAAGAAGTGAGTAATAGATCCTACTTGGGCTGGTCTTGGCTTACTGGGCTTTTTGGATGGGCTTTTTGGAAGGCACCTGGATATTTTGGTAAGTGGTGCCTGATTTTTGAAAGCAAAACGCTCCCTCTCTCAAGCCAAAGTACTATTTCTTCATCCTGAAGCTTGTGTCGCTAGCTAAACATCATCACTGCGCTCTGTGCAAAGACTGCTTTGTAACAGTAGCGTGGCTTAACTCTGCACATGCCAAGTTACAGCGAGGCAGGGGCCTCGCTCGCCGTTTGCAGGGGACTCCCCGGCTCCCCTGTAAATGCCCAATAACACATTTTTCAAACCTGCCTTTCCACACACATCCTAAACTAATGCTTCATCATGTTCCAGCTGATGCCGTTACCTTATCGCTTCGTTTTCAAAGCGTGAAAGGACCCAAAGTGTTTAAGTAGCCTGATCCTCCCCTTGTAATTTCAAATACAATACCTCTTCCAAACAAGTGAAGCAGTAGGAATTAGGAAGAGTGAAAAACAGAGCGGCAAGACACCCGGCTTTACTGTCAGCTCCTTCGGGCGAATTTCGCCGGGTTTCGCTGCAGGGCCCGTGCGCATCGCTCGGGGCCGTTTCCGCCTGGCAGCGCTGCAGCAGCGCAATGCCGCTTGCCTTCCGACGAGCGGCAGGACAGACATGACGCCGTTCTGCCAGCGCTGCCGGCACACGCCGCGCTGCCCCCCGCCGCCGCCCGCCCGCATTTGCCGCCCGCGGCTGCCCCTCGCCCCCCGGCCCCGCCGCGGCGCCCTGGCCCCCCCCGCCCCGCCGCCCCCGCGGCCCCCCCCGCCCCGCGCCGCCGGCGCGGCCGGGGCCGGAGGCGGTGCCTGCTCCGCAGGGCAGGCGGAAGGGAAGGGCCGGGCCGGCCGCAGCCTGAGGCGAGCCGGGGCGCTGCCGGGGCCCCGCCGCGCAGCCGGGCCGAGCTCCGGGGGATCGGCGGTGCCGCCGGGGCCCGGCGCCGGGGTCCCGCTGCCACCCCGGGGACCGAGCGAGCGGCCGCGGCCGGGCCCGGGGCGGGGGCCGGGGCCGCGCAGCCAATGGTGGTCGGCGGGGCGGGCTGCGCGGCGCCGGGCTGCGCGGTGCGAGGCGCCGCGCTTTGAAGGCGACGGTCGGCCCGCGGAGGCAGGGCTCGGTCGGCGTCTGCCAGGGCAGGGCGGCCGGCGGGGAGCCGGGGCCGCGGCGGCCCGATGGAGACCCGGCGGGACCGCGCTCGCCGCTGGGCGTGAGCCGCCGTCGCTAGGAGCGGCGCGGCGCGGCGGGGCAGGATGAGCCGCATGCTGCATGCGGCGGCCCGGCGGCTGCCATGGAGCAGGGCGGGCGCCGCGCAGAGGGCTGCGTGCCTGCTGGCCGCGGCGTACGGGCTCAGGGTCCTCTGTCCCCTCATCCGCCGGCGCCTGAAGCGGGCGGGCGGCACCCGCGGCTCGCAGGACGCCGGCCCGGCTGAAGGCGGCCGGGAGGCGCCGCGCCCCGCCGGCGGCCGGGGCAGAGCCTCCCCGGCGGTGAACGCGGAGTTTTTCAAGCAGCTGCTGGAACTTCGCAAGCTGTTCTTCCCAAAGCTGGTGAGCGCCGAGCTGGGCTTGCTCTGCCTCCACTCGGTCGCTCTGGTTTCCAGGACCTTCCTCTCCATCTACGTGGCCGCCCTCGATGGGAAGATTGTGAAGAGCATCGTGGAGAAAAAGCCCAGGAGCTTTGTCTTCAAATTAATCAAATGGCTGATGATTGCAATCCCGGCCACTTTCGTGAACAGCACCATACGGTACCTGGAGTGCAAGCTGGCCCTCGCCTTCCGCACGCGGCTGGTGGATCACGCCTACGAGACCTACTTTGCCAACCAGACTTACTACAGAGTGATCAGCATGGACGGCCGGCTGGCCAACCCCGACCAGTCCCTCACCGAGGACATCGTGATGTTCTCGCAGTCCGTGGCGCACCTCTACTCCAACCTCACCAAGCCCATCCTGGATGTCGTGCTCACCTCCTACACCCTCATCCGCACGGCACGGTCCCGGGGGGCGAACCCCCTCGGGCCCACGCTCCTGGCCGGGCTCGTCGTCTACGCGACGGCCCGCGTGCTCAAAGCCTGCTCGCCCAAGTTTGGCAAGCTGGTGGCCGAGGAGGCGCACAAGAAGGGCCATCTCCGCTTCATGCATTCCCGCATCATTGCCAACGTGGAAGAGATCGCCTTTTACCGAGGGCACAAGGTAAGGAGGGGGGAAATCGGAGGGCGTTGGGGTTGCTCCTGCAGCGCCCGAGCTGAGCCGCGCTCCCCCGGCTGCCCTCCCCGAGCACTCTGGGTCCCTCTGACATTAAACCTGTTTACAGCTAGCACTTCCCGTTTCCTCGGGAAATGCAGTCTCACAGCCGCTGTCTGGGGGGAGCGGGCCGAAGTTCCCTTGTGCTCTGACAATGTTCCTGTTTTGCAGCTGAATCCTGTGCTTTTCTGCAGAGCTAATCTCTGTTTTTCTCCCACCCAGTCCATTCCACTTACCTTTTCCAGGCTTTTTTTTTTTTTTTTTTTTGCCAATGGTTATGAACTACCGGATTTAATGCTAGCAACCAGAGCACACCAGAAAGTCTAGGGGAGAGCGCAGTGACAGCACAGAGAGCACTACAACCTTTGACACTCTTTTACATAGCTAAGCAACGATGTAGTCACCAGAGTCTTAAAATAGCTTAAGTACAGTGCTTCAGCAGTCACAGTTACATAAACTCATGGCTTGTTTTAAAACCACCTTGTTAAGGAGCTCTTCATATTTTTATTAGAAGTGAATTTTGGCTGTAACACATTTCAAACACGATTTGGAAAAAAAAGTTGTTTTGTGTAAGGTGAAAATGAAAGCTGGAAACCAGCCTGAAGTGTTACTCTTTCAGTCCGAGCAGTGATTATGTAATGTAAATGGTTTATTTTGGTAGAAGCAATCCTTCTCAAAAGCTGCCTATGGTGATGTTTGAAGTGCAGCTAAATTAAATATTTTTTCAATTCCCATATATACAGGCTTGAACTGAATGCATTATATTATATTGACTTGCAACTGTCTTTGACCTCTTAAACCCCGTGGGATAGTTCTCTCTTCCTCCAGACTGCTTGCGAAACCAAGCAGCGTTGCATTTCAGGGATCAGCTCTGCAACTTTGTCGTTGGAGATAATTGATCCCCAAACGCTTTCCAGTATGAGGAGTGTCAGTTGCTGTGAAACTCTACAGCTGCAGCTTCATTAAAAGGATGTGGAATCAATCTTATTTTGGTTGTTAGAACCAGCTGTTGTGACTGCCTTGTGTGTTGTTCTTGTATATATCAGAGATCTTAAAAAAACCTGAAAACCTGCCAATGTGCTATCGAGGGACGATGGTGTAAATAAGAACCAGGTCCACTGACTTCCGTAAAGTTGTGCACTTTTGCCATGAGACTGCAGCACTGAAAATAAAGGACCACGCAGCAGATGTGACTCAGAAGTCACAGCTCTGGGTACCCAGTTATTTCATGCACGTATGTGAATGTGTCTTGTATGACATGTGCATCTTTGTTGCATTGTATGAATGTTTTATTTTTTAACTGTAGGTAGAAATGAAACAACTGCAGAAAAGCTACAAGGCTTTGGCAGATCAAATGAATCTTATTTTGTCCAAACGTTTATGGTACATCATGATAGAGCAGTTCCTGATGAAGTATGTCTGGAGTAGCTGTGGTATGATTATGGTCGCTGTGCCCATCATCACCGCAACAGGATTTGCAGATGGCGGTAATACAATTTTTTTACTTAATTTATAAATGTTTCTTTGAAGTTACACCCTCAAAACACTGTACTGCCCCAGAGCCATTCATATTTGTTTATTATTCACAGACTTTGTTACAATGTCCCTGTCTTGTGCATAACCTTCAAGCATAGTAAGTCAGCTGAGGAAAGAGCAATGCAAAAGATCTGACTTTGAACACAAGCCTGATAAACAGCATGAGTTCAGGACTTAGAGGATCCTCATGTCACATGAGATTGTAATGATAATTGCAGTCCTTTTTCACTAGCTACTGTTGGGATGTCAGGCTGATTTTTGCAGCATCTCCTGCTACTTTACAAAATGATACTATTAACTTTCCTAGAGTGCTTATCTCCTCCTTCCATAAACCATAGTGTAATTATAGGTAATTATTCTCTCATGCGTTGACCTGTTATGAACCGCTTTTTTTCCCTGACTCCCTGGGAGAAGAGAAGGTGAAATTCAGATTCCAGGCTTGGATGGTATCATTTTTGACATCCTGTCGCAACTTTCCAGGAAGTGAAATGAGGCTCAAGTAGTGTTGTTGTTGCAGATGCTATTAAAAAAAGAAAAAAAGGAGAGCAGAAAGAAATGTAATTAAGGAGGGGTAGTGAAAGACAAGTGGGGAAGTTTGCCTCAACAGGCTTCCTTATGTTCAATTAGAACCATAGAATACATTACAAATTCCGTAGGATTCTTTGAGCACAGAACCTACAATGTCTGCGGAAGGATAAGTTTGGTGCATTTAATCAGGATAAGTTGGGTACATTTAATCAGGAATGACTGAATTCTTTTCTGTTCAGGTTGTGGTAGTTGTATGCCAAATTAGGCTGTCCAACTGGACACGCTTGGTTCGAAGAATGACTTCGTGCAGCGCCCACATGGTTTAGCTTACTTGCAGTTGTGTCGGTGCGTGGCTGGGTGCTCAGCTGTCTGAGCCGCTGCCCATCACATGGCTCAGGAGGGCACTATATCAGGACCTGGCTGGCATCCTGGTAACTGCTTCAAAAATATCAGGAGGTCCTGTTCCAAACAGAAGAGTTTGTACAAAGCCATTTCGCCTCACAGCGAAGGTTATCAGCTCAACAGAAAAAGTGATAAGAGTCTTTCTGCTAAGACGGGAATGAGTCCAGTCAAGAAAAAGATCGTTTAACCACTCATTGTAAATATCTCCTTGGTATTACAGCATGAATAAGAAAAAAAAAAGACTTGTATTCATGCTAAACTAAATAACATTCCTGTTACTCATGAGTATTCTTTTGTTAAATACTTTTCAAATGTGGGAGAAAAGAAAGATGCAGCGATGGCTCATGTTATAAAGCAGAAGAGTATTTGCCATCAGCAACATAAAATGTTAAAGCACGGGGCTTATTATGGAGACCTGGGGCACGTCATAATGATGGATTGCAAACATAATACTGACAGGTCAACACTGTCAAGACCAATTCGAAGTATAACAGGTGTTGAAAGAATCAAGCAGACCTGAACTTACCATTGGCCTGCTTGGGAAAACAGTGCTTTGTGATGCAGCAGGTCAGATGTAAGTTTGTTCATATCCGAAGGAACAGATAGTGGATTTATTACTTTAGGATAAATCACCAGAATCAGGAATATGCACAAAACTGGTACCATGACCAGACCTGAGACTAAAGGTGTAAAGCAATAGATCTCGTACACTTCTTCAGGGGGAGAAAGAAAAGAAAAAAAAAAAATCCTGCAATAAAAAGAAAAAAAAATCTTCTATGACGGTGATGTTTCTGACTGAAATTTGCTAATTTTGTTACATATTTCAGGGAAGAAATTAACTGGCAAAGCCAAGATTCCCATTTGATAACATTTCTCATGCTTTTTGTATTAAATGAGTGGTGTTCCTAATGTTGCATCTCTCATCAGTTTCTGGAAAGTATTTTTGGAAGCAAGACCGTGAACACTTGTCTTTGTTTATGAAACAAGTATGACTATCAATTGCATAAATGAAGATGAAAAGGGAAATGTTAGATTCTGTATGAAACAGAGACAGCCTGTCTGCCCTATTACAATGCACTACTTCTTCAATCGCAGGAGGCCAGCCATATGAAAAATGTTTTGGACGAAAAGTTCAAGAAAAGTAATCTTGGTAGGTTAGGCATGTAATACAAGAGCTTGTGTTTTGGAATGGTGAAATGCTCATAATTTCTATATAATTTTATTTTTTCAAATACCCTTAGAAGTATGCCTAAAATGCCCAATGCAGTGGTTTGCAGAGATCTCTAAACTCTTGCTAGATGAGCTAGCCTGGGTGCTGGAAGCAGCCATCAGTAAATTCTGCATTTATATACAGGAGGCATGCTGCATTAGCGTAATTAAACCATAGCGGATTCCTAAATGATTTAATGGTGGTGGTTCTACGTAACATGGGCTGCATGGGCTATAATCCCAACAAGATCAGCAAAAATTGGTTCTCTGAGAAAAGAAACTGATTTCAATTTAGTTTTTACTAATGAATTAACTGAATTCTCTCTATCCCCTAAGTTTATTCTTCTTGGAGTGGAAATGACTCTTAAAAATAGGGAGAACTACGTGAGCAATGGTTTTGTAATCTCTCCCTTTGCAAGAGGTTTTCTGTCCTGTTTTAAAAAAAAAAGCATGCCTCTCATTGTCTCTCAGGTGGCTAGATTACATACAACTAGTTGACAGTGTACTGATGTTGTATAATTTAAGCTAAAAGATTTGAACATGTATCTCAATTAATTAAAATTGCTATTAAAAACATCTGAGGCCAGAAAGAGTAACATGTAGATGGGGTGTATATATATATGCCAAATTATGATGTAAGAATTTTAAAAAAGTTTTTCCTAAATTATCCGTAGTGTATTTCAGTGATTCAGATGTAATTCTGTTGGGATACCTTTATGGATGTGTAAATGAAAACAAAATAACATTTAGATTTAACTAATAAACACAGAAAGATACATCTGGCTTTGGTACTGCATGTAGATTTCTAGACACCAGATTTCTAGAATCTGGTCTTGTCAGGGAGGTGAGACAGTTACTCGCCAAGTAAAAAAATATTGTTTGCTGTACTCTTGCATTGCTTGACTTA
Source organism: Pelecanus crispus (assembly GCF_030463565.1). NCBI lineage: Eukaryota > Metazoa > Chordata > Aves > Pelecaniformes > Pelecanidae > Pelecanus > Pelecanus crispus. Next base: position 17,339,078 of record NC_134643.1, read on the forward strand.
GCCCATAAAATTTACAGTCACATCACACCTGCAGGGAATTCCTACTAGATTTTCTTGACCATAAGCACTGTGCAAACATCACAAAGGATGTTAATAACAATTGCTAATACAGGAGTTGCCACACTGGATCCACCTATTGCCCTACCTAGTCTGAAGTCTAGCAGCAGCTTAGCTTAAAAAAGAAACTTTAAAAAAACTTTACAAACTTTAAAAAAAAAAAAAATCCAGTCCCCATTCTGCAACAGGTTTAAGCAATATATAAAGATATATGTAAAGTCATGTGATGCAGAAAACCCTTGAGACCTTTCATTCTAAATCTTGTTTGTGAAAAATCTTTAAGAGTGGTTTACTACACATTGTTGTCTTTTTTGCAGATGCAACTATTAACATTGAAACAACAGTCACTCTTAAAATAGTCAGCCACTTCTTTTTAAATCTTGATTCCTTCAAAAAGCAAACATTGCAAGTTGACTATGCTGTATAAATCTGTAGGTCACGTGGTAGCAAGAGTATATGTAGATATGTTAAATGTAAGCATATTTATTTCTCATCTATCTTCTATAATTTTTGCTGCTGTTTTCTCCTTTCCTGTTGCTGCTGACATGTTCTTATGAGACAATTCCTTTCTTTGGAGCAAGAGTTTTCTTGCTAATAGGATGCAGTGTCATAAACAAAGCATCACAACTTTGTTCCGGGGTCAGATGAAGAGAGAAACTGTGTTGTGAGAGCGACGTCTCCTACTTAAACCATGCCTTTGATAATAAAAGAGCTTCTTGCTTTCTTATAGCAATATAATCATGTTGCCAAATTTCCATCAATATGAATGTTTCCTGTTACATGAAGTCAGTAAATAAGTAAGACTGAAAATGAATAGTTGCAAAAATACTAAAAATGCTATTACACATGTTTCAGATCATTGCTTAGGTTCCACTTTTTTCATATTTTTGAAAATTTAGGTTGAACAATGATAGATTAAAAGGAAAATTATCTAGGTAGACATAGTATAAAAGAATAGCATATTTTGCATAAGAAGATCAATTCCATATACTCCCACTTATTCTTTGTTACCAAGCTATCTATGCTAGTTACGTTCACCAATTCTTTTTGAAAGGTTGTCTTCATAGAGTTAAATTTCACATTCTAATCATAATTTAATTTGTAGAGGTAATTTTCAGAAGAATATTTTAGCAGAAAACTTTTTTTACTTTTAGAATTGGAAGATGGCCAGAAACAGGCAATGGTTAGTGAAAGAACCGAAGCTTTTACTACATCACGAAACTTGTTGATCTCTGGAGCAGATGCTATTGAAAGGATTATGTCTTCGTACAAAGAGGTACTGTACATACATGAAACAGAAGAGAAAAAAAAGGAAACCAGAACTTACATTTAATATAAAATGTAAAAAAAAAAAAAAAAGCTATTTTTAAAGGCAAATTCTATTGCAGCTAAATCCATGGAGATCTTTGAACTGATAGTTTGATCTTTAGAGTTAAGTCCAAAAAGAGTCTAAAGTGCACAGCTGCCAGTATGGTGCAACATGTAAATGCCATTTTTAATACCTATGTTCAGGTGGCATCAGAGAGCAACAGAAGGTCTTGGAATGTGAGTGATAAAGTTTCAAATTCCTCCTTTGTTTGGACCACAGAGCTGAATTCAGGCTGTCTGCCTCCAGTGTTGGGAGTGTCATGTTTTATATGAAACATAAAGAGAACTGAATACTTATTTCCTGGCCACCTAAACTGTAGGGCTGTTTTCAGTATCTTGTGAACCTGTTAAATTGTAAGTAATTTTGCAAAGTAGGGAAGTATTAGCAGGAAAAAGTCCACCTTGGGACAGCAGATAGTCTAGAAGTATGAGATGTTCTTCTGGAAGATCAGAGCTGTTGTTTCAGGTCCTTACCCAAATTCCAGTAAAGTTGGGCTTTCATCTGTGGTCTCTCTTGGGGGTTTCTCTAGGTGCTGGCTACTAAGCAAAAGAAAAGTGAGGCAGCACTGTTATTCTCCTTAACATTTCCTTCTGAATGTTGGTTCTGCATTTGTTAATTGGTTTTTGCTTGTCCCTTTGGTGGGGACCCCTTTTCCCAGTGCAGTGCAAAGAAGCACGCATTAGTTAGGCAGCTCATCAAAGACTATGGATTCCATTTTTTGGAATCCAGCCATAATAGCTACAGCTTTGTAAATTGGAGGACGAGTTGTAGTTTGGCGCCTTCAGATAAGGACTCTGACAAAGCCAGAGTCTGTGCTTTTTTCAGAAGGAGTTCTTCTAATGGACTGTGTTTTTGACCTATGCTCCCTTAGATGTTCCCCTGCTTGGCCTCTGCTCTAAAGATACCACCAGATAACCTATTATACACTAATGTAATTTCTATGTTGTTTTCAACATTTAAGTCATTCATATAATGTACATGGGGTCTCATAAGCATTGTGGTTTTATTTTTTGGAAACAAAAATACCCACAAAGTAGTAGGAACAACTGAACAAATGCACTTTGTTTATAACATGGTGAGATTTTAATCCAGACAGCATGAGATCGAAGACCAGTTCTATGAATTTCCATCTTAATTTTACATTTATCTTCTCTTCAAGAGACACTGTGGTACTTCAACCACATTGTCTTTCCCATTTCATGATTCAGGCAGTTTCCAAAGGGCAGTGTACTTCAGTCCACTTCAAGTGGCAGTGAAGTTCCAGTTCTTGCCCACCTGATCCACCAAAGCAGCCTCCTTCCAGTCAGTGTAATTCAGCATGCAGATAAAGTGGCCTCAATTTTTCTTTGCAAGTCAATAGTTTAGATGGTAGTACTTGGTGTTTTGACAAAGCGAGTTTGCAGGGTCATGGTTTAGAAACTTACTGCGAGTTATGTTCTTCTGGGGCACGGTTGGTGCAAGTTTTGTTCATCACATGCAGGATTCTCTCCATCAAATGCCACTGCTGACAGCGTGTGGAGCACTCAGGCCTGGCACGAGCTCCTGCTGAAATTGCGAGAAGTACTGCAGTGTGGAGAATGATGATACAGCTCTTGTGTGCTACCTACATACTGCCTCAAGTGCTGTTAGCCCAATGCTTTTCACAGCTGTGCATGCAATTACCAATAGTGCAAAACAATGTACAGCCGATGGAGTTGAAACATTGAGTGATTACTCATTTTTAAACTGAGTTTTTTGAGACGTTGTATATTTGCTAACCTCCAGTGGAGTGATGGCCATGTGGCCAGAACTAGCACTCGCTTCTGAATCTGAAATAGTGAAATTTATAGAGGATTTTGTATTGGAATTACGTATGCCCATAGCAGGTGAACTCAGTCATGGGGTATATGTGTTTAACCACAGGAAACTAATGATTTTATAATCTTGAAGTAATTTTCTTGCTATTCTTGCCTGCTCTCTGCATTTAGTATGAAAATTCATCCTTTTAAAACGATCTAATAATATATTTATAATAAGATGCCTGGGTTTAATTCTTTGCTCCCAGCAGATGGAGGCAGTTCTTTGGAAGCTCTTGGTGGTGTCGCTGCCCACGAATAGGAACTTACCAGGTCCAGAGATCTGTTGTTTCTGTCTTCACCAGGTGGAAATTGTGACAAAAGGACCAAAAAAAAGGAGAAAGCCTTTTAAGAGACCTCACTGTCTTAAAAATGCCCAGTTCTAATCCAAGGTCTCAGATTTAGGTCTGGTAGTCTAGCATGCACTTGACAGAAGAGTAATTTCTTTTTTGTACCGTATTTTAGATTAGGATGCCCTGGTGCTGCCTGTTTGACACAGAAAAGCACACCTTTCCCATGGGAGGTTTTGGAAATACAGTGAAGTAAAGATAAATAATTATAGATACCAATTTTTCTCACTTCTGCGGACATTTATTTTGCTGGCAAATGCAGAGATTTTGTTTCTCTCTTTTATGATAGGCTCTCTAGTTTCAGATATGCTAATAGCTGTTCTCTGCTGGTTGAAGACTATGGATCCATGGAAAAGAGCAGTCCCTGCAACCTCCTATTTACTGGAGATATCATAGCTTACATTGGGTGAAATCTGTCCCCCTCAAACTGTCTCTGTCTGCTGGCTGGTAGGAGCTGTGGGTGGCACATGGGTTAGCACAGAATCTCAAGGAATGAAAATTGATAGGTGTCAAAAGGCACATTGTTGATCCTTCCAGAATAGCATTTGAGAAGAACTGACTCAGAATAGCTGGGAAAGTTTTTCATGAATCTTTGGCCAAACATTTTGTTTGTGAAGTATAGCTCAAATGAGGCATTTGCTGTTTCTCAGGTGACTGAGCTGGCAGGCTACACCGCCCGTGTCTACAACATGTTTTCGGTCTTTGATGAGGTGAAAAGAGGCATCTACAAAAGAACTGCTGTTATTCAAGAGTCTGAGAACAACAGCAAGAATGAAGATAAAGCAGAATTACACATCAATGGGCCCTTAGAAATCAAAGGTAATTAATTCATATTTGTATATATTTCCCTGTGTGTGGGGCCGGTGCAATGGGACAGGAGGTGAACAGAGGTTTTGTTTCCACAACAAATCAGCCTCTCAGCCTTAATACCCCAGAGACCATGTGGCCTTCCATTTTAACCTTCTGCTATTTTGTAACTCTGTGCTTATGCAGTGCTTTTCTAATACACAAAATTGCTCAAACGTTTTCTGTGAAAACTTTCAATGTAAAAGGCGTTTCAACTATACTATTATTGGTGGTGGTGGTGGTATTATTATTCTTACACGGACAGTGCCTGCTTTCCTCAGACACTTAATTTTTTTCAGAAAACTGAGACTGTAACATTTTCATCTTCAAACTGCATTATTTTGTTTGGGGTAGGAGGGAAAGACAAGATTGGTTCAGTAGTATTTGACAAAAATGCTACTTTGTTTTCAGCAAGTAAAAATTAGCCTGTGCTCATTTTTTCATAAGTTAGAGGAAATTTTCAACTGAAAATGGGCTGACAACTTTACCCTTCCCCTCACCTCCCAAATGATCTGATCAATACATATCTTATCCCTCCTGTCCCTATCCTGTATCTTTCTGGTGCCACTATCTTTCTGTCTCCACCCTCCCAAGGCATTTTCTGTGTACATCCATTTCTTATCGTACACCATTACGTACCACCTCTCTCTTCCTCTTGTGTCCAGCTTCTCTCTGAGGTATTTAAGAGCAGCTTTTGCAATGTCCTTTTCCCAGTTTTCCCAACAGACCCCTTCTGCTTCTCCCCTCTGTGGTGTTGAAAAGCCTCATTCCCTCCCTTTGGCTTCTGAAAACTTAAACCTCGGTAGAGTTGAAGGCACCAGAGTGCTCTTTATGAAATAACTTCTTTCTACAACTTCAACAGTGCTGCCCTTCAGCACAGATTACTCAAAGGTCCTCTGACATGGTTCTTCACAGCAAACAGTCTGATGCAGCATGGTGGATAGCTGTGGAAATAGCTGTGTCTTAATCTTGTAGATCTTGGTAATATTTGGCTGACGTTAAAAGAAATGGCGTTTTATAACTGTTACATTTTGTCCTGTACAAGAGAAAAAGTTTGTAGTTCCTGGAGCAGCAAAGTAATTTGGGGGCTCTTTTTAGATAACTGTGCTTTAAAACCAAAACCCAATATGGTTCAAATATGCAAGCATGCTGTTCACGTTCCCTTTTGGTCTAGTATACTTATACCCCACTCCTCTTTTTCCCTGCAGCCTTTTCCCAAGATTTGATTCCACTAGTCACACATTTCACCCAGCCTGAATTCCAACTAAGTTGTGGTGTCCAGCGTTTGCTCCTGAGTGGTTGTAGGCTCTCAGAGGCAGCTAGCCAACACAAAGCATTGTGCACGAGGACTTACGCGGAATTTAGGCCAGATGAATCTAGGCCACAGGCTCCACACTTTTTATGACAAGTCCCATTGTAATACTGTTTTTCCTCCTTTCTTTTGGTCTTGATACTTCAGAAATCCCTGCTGAGTGGATTTGTATGTGGATCAAAATACACGTGCTCACATATGAAAATGTGTCTGCATTGTTAGGGAAAAAAAATCTTAATATTCAGCTTCCCCAAAGGCTCTTTGAACACATCCTACTTACTTCCTTTTGAATCATCCAATCTAAGTTTATGTAACTAAGTGATGTCTGTTTTATGCCTTGCATTTACTCTTGTCAATAAGAGCATTGTGAATATATGAAATATATTAGAATATTTTTGACAGATAATAATATTGCCTGATACATAGTGTATCTAATAATTCAGGATTTTAAAGTTGAAATAGAATTTTGTACATCTTGTGCAAATACTGTGAAATTGTATTTCTGATTACACATAAGTGTGCTTTAAAAGCATGCTAAAGTTGCAAACACTGTGAAGTTAGGAAATGAGAATTAAGTTTACTTAATACTTAACATACTATTTTTTAGCATAGATTTATTTTAACTAGAATTTCTCCACCGTATTGAAGTGCTTCAAAAACATGAATGAATTTTACAGAATTTGCTTGAGATTGTGAAGGATAATTTTCTGTGGAGACACAGTCAGATGAATGCCATATCCTTCACAAGTATTCATATGGTTGGAGTGACTGGTGTGACCCTTTTTCACAAAAGTATGTCTTGGCCAAATTTGTTAGCATTTTTCTGAACCCGTCAAAAACCACATGCTTGGTGTGGTTGATCTCCCAGTGCCTTCATAGGAGTCTGAGGGCAACAGAGCCTCAATGTGATGAGAAGGCTGCAATAATATTTTTTTTAACAGCAAAACACTTTCGTTTTCCGTAATCTCATGTTGGACACCACAGAACTGTTTTATTTAAAACTTATTTTAGGAAAAAAACAATGCTTGGGCTGATACATGGCACAGAATTTTTTGTCCAGGTTGTTACAGTTTGGCAAAGTCCGAAGCAATTGAACAAAGAGCCTCTTAATGGAAAATGTAAACCTAACCTTAACTGAAAGAAATGCTACCAGATCCTTTTGTAATGAACTCAGTTTTTCCTTAGTTCCCTTTTTCCTTGTTCAGATTAGTCTAAGTTATAAAATAAGCGGTCTTCTAATACAAAGAGAAATCTCTTTTCTTTGCATCTTGTCTGTAAAGGTAATTTCTGATATTTGTCCAGGAGCACAGCTGTTTGGGTTCTGTTAGAGAAGCCCATTAACATGCAACTGAGAAGTTAGAGTTGGTTTCATTTTTTTACTGTTTCTGGAAGAATTTATTTCAAAGTTCTTGTCTTACAGCATATCCAAATGCCTGACTGAGATTGTATATTTAAATTCGCCAGAAATCCAAATAGTGAGTGTAGCTACTGGAGTGAAATGTCATATGGGTTTCTGCAAATACTTACAAGACACGTTTACAGTGTCTGTGGCTTCAAAAAGAGATGGAAGCAGGCCATTAAGTGTTTTCTCCTTTGCCCTCATTGCTGGAGGAGACTGAACTGGGCTCCAAGTTTCAGAGCTGGTAGTGAAAGTAGATTCCATTTTCTAATTAAATCCTCAGGGGAATGTAAACTGGTCTGCCTGTGGCTAAGGCTGTCCTTGAACTTTTCTGCTGGTTGGTATTGACCACCTATTTAAAACAAAATACAATAAATACAGGTAGGATGTGAATAAACAGGTCTTTATAGTGCATTATATATTTATGATGCATATTGTTCATTATATTTATGATCAAATTTAGGATTCATTGCAGACTCTTGGCTGCTGCTGACAGTGCCTTTCTGAGTAGCTAAGATTTATTATCCAGATTTTCCACTAGGGGAACCTGAAGCACGTGAAAGAGTTGTTTGAAACTCACCAATTTATACTTCTCAGCCATGCACAGAGACTGTCACGTATCATTGCTTAATAAAAGGTTTCACAAACTCTAATTGTTATTATTATTTTTTCTTTCTAGGGAAAGTTATTGATGTTGATCATGGAATTATTTGTGAAAATGTTCCTATTATTACTCCAAATGGCGATGTGGTGGTTTCCAGACTAAACTTCAAAGTAAGATGATATGCAAGAATCTTCTGATTGTTGCCATCACATTAACATAAACAGCACAGAATTCATGTACCTTATGTTAAGTACTTGGAGGAGCATATGGATAAAAGGGGAAGTCCAGAAAGGTAGGCATAGTAGCTCAATAGAGGCAGACATATGTAGTTTATCCTGCTCAAAGAAAGAGGAGAGAGGATTTCTGGTGCTGTTGCCAGGTGAAAAACCAACCTGAGATTTTCAAAGGTGTATATGGGAGTCTGCATCCATCTTTACTTAATTTCAGTGGAATTGGGATGCTTTACTCACGTAGGCTCCTTTAAAAGTCTGAGTTCACAGCAACAGTGAAAAAATTGAGTCTGTAGTTTTGCTTGATCACCATAAAGAGGAGTACTAGTAGTTGACAGCATAGTTCACAAGCCCAACTGTGGAGTCTTTGCTCATTAAAAACTTGTATTCTTTCTAAAAAGCTATTCCAGATACCACTCGGTACCTGCTCACAATTTTAGGGATGACCCTAACTGAATTACTCCCATATATATCGTGATCTGATGTTCCAGTGCAGATGTTATTATTTTAAAAAATAGTTGAAGTTATCAGAATATTACCATGAATAATTCCAGCAGGTCTTTTAATTTAGCTAAAGCAGACTGTTCCTCTTGCCACCTCTGTTGGTATAGGAATTAGCAACTAGGAGGACAGGGCCTAGCTGTAGCAAAACTTGCAACGGCTTCAGTGTAGGAATTTCTGATTTGTAAAATTACACCTTTATGGTCAGGGAGACAGTTATATGCATTCATTTGGCTCAAGAGACAAAACCAACAGAAAATATAACATGGTCAATATATTTCTGTGAAGCATAGACAATGACGTTGTGATTACGCATAAATATACACTCATATATACACAGGGTAATATTCAAACAAATAAACCCAAGTGCATCACACCCAAAATAACACTGGTAATTAAGCATGAAAGGGCAATGTGAAATACATTTTCCAAATCATTTGATCAGGCTCCCATAGGTTAATATCACTGATGGGCATTGCACTACTCTGTATGCTGTTAACACCTTTGGACCTAATCTGCTTTAGAATAATTGATTCTGACTGTGGTATATTGACATTGTGATATAATCAGTGTAGTTTATAGAAATGCTCAGACATTATAGAAATTATTTTCATTATTTCAGCCCACATATTATATATAATGCCACTGTTTCCAGAATAGTTGCATAAATATGTGCAGGTAATCAATGAAATGGGTTGATAATTTGATATAAATGCTCATGTAACACCCTGTAGGGGTCTTAGACTGTCTTGTGCCATATGTCAGTATATATGTATATGGATACATAGTAATGTCTTTGCATTTTCATTGCTATTGTAGGTCCAGGAGGGGATGAATCTTCTAATCACTGGACCCAATGGCTGTGGAAAGAGTTCGCTTTTCAGAATTTTAAGCGGTTTGTGGCCTGTGTATGAAGGAGTTCTCTACAAACCCCCTCCGCAGCACATGTTTTATATACCACAAAGGTGTGTGTTTTGCTCAAGGTGATAACTTTTTTCTGGTTACATGAATTTTGACCCTGCTTCTCTCATTTTCAATCTGTGATATGTACAGCCAAGTTAAAAGGTTGTAAATACAACCTCAGCTGTGTGGAGAGTGCTAAAAAAAAAGATTCCTTCTCGTTGGTGATGCAAATCTTCAGTCACTGGAAAGGGCTCACATACCCTCATGATGGAGCCTATGCTCCCCTGATGGCTGAAGTCCTGGATGATTGGGATCATGGGAACAGACTAGAATCTGAAACAAATTTGAAACAGACCTAATAGATCTTAATTCTGACTTCACGTTAAAATCAAAGATCAAAACAAGTGAGAGTGTTTTGGTTCCTAAATGTTCAATTGTTCAAAATAATTTTCAGAACTTGAACTTTTACACTACAAGACCAGAATCCAATATAATATTAATTGCAAATTGCCTTTTTATTAATATGTGCGCATTTCACTAAGGGAAACATGCCTTTTTTGCGCTTCATTTGTATTCTGACTTGCTGTTGGACTCTCAAAACATAACTTAATGCAATTGATTCTAGAATACCTCCTTAGAGACTTATAACTAGGTTGTTTTGCAAAAGCAAAATCAAACACTGAGAATCTTTGATTGCTTTCTCTAGTTCATTTCTTCCCATGGGCAAAAGAAGTATTCATGGTACAGTTTGTAGTCTTGTTTAAAAAGTATGAGCTATTAAGCTGAATGGAAAATATTAACTGATTAGTAGATTTTCCTTGCTGCAGGTGAAGGTAACAAAGAACATTTATCTATAATTTTTTCAAATATATGTATAATTTATTGCTAGACATTGTCATTTTACTGAGCCACTCGAGGGTTTCATTCAGCAGTTTGGAGCAAAATGCTTTATTAAATGTTTTTCAAAACAATATTTCAGAGTTCCCATTGTGCAGGACATTCTTAAAATCAGTTCTATTCTTAGGCAGAAAAAAGCTATTCTGAATTTTTTTCTTGCAGAAAATCTTGAGTTTCAGCCACTTACATCCTCTGTGTGATCCCAGCCCCTTCTCAGATCAATGTCTGAGGCTGGCTTGCCTACAGCCTTTCCCCTTTACTTAACATCCCCTTTATTCTGTGAAAGCAGATTCACATTTGTGTTCAGGCAGATTTGCCAAGGTGCTGGTTGAGGGGATTGAATCACGTCTGTTGGGGTTTCATTTCCATAAACACAGTTCTTTGTTAGCTGCTTCCTCTAACTTTGCAGTGCTGGCAGAGTTTGTCCAGCAGACCTCTTCTTTGGAACATTTCAAAACTTTTGGTCAGAAACAGAGATTCAGCCAGTGTCTGTGCAGCCCTCTGACCCAAGCCATGTGGGGGTTGGTATATCGTCTTTGCCATGTACCGTGAAGGTATCACTCGTATGCAGTCCATCCTAATAGCATCCCCCAGGAGGAAGGGTGCTGCTGTGATGTCTTCGAGACATCACATGCATTATGGTTTAGTAGGCATGGTGGTGTTGGGTTGATGATTGGACTGATGATCTTAGAGGTCCTTTCCAACCTTAATGATTCCTAGTTTTTACTTTCATTATAAATAATCCAGGCACCAAGCCAGGAAACATGAAATTATTACTCTACCCTTAATTGGTTTAGTGGTGGACTTGGTAATGTTGGTTAGTGGTTGGACTGGATGATCTTAAAGGTCTTTTCCAACCTAAACGATTCTGTGATTCTATGATCTAAGTGATGTTGCCATGGCTCGGCTCTGTGGCTCTGTGTGAGCTCTGTGCTCCTGGAGGGTTTTTTAGGCAGTACAGAGGTATCCCCTTCCCAAGGGACAGAGTAGTGTCTGGGTAAATGAGGTAACAGTGAGTGACAGAGGGGGCTCTTCTGCAGAAGTGCTACACCTTGATGGTGGCTGAAGATTTTGAAGTCTGCTTTGGGGGACAGTTCAGCTGCGTCAGTATGCATTCTGTAGGCTCAGAAGTGTGGCCTGTCACTCGTAGGTGTCTTGTATTTGGAAAGGGACTGTGAGACTGAGTCTTGTAGGGATTTGTGGGTGAATGTGGCTGAAGGGGTTGGTATATGGCAGCAATCAATCAGATTTGTTTGTTAGGGTGTCCTTGAAGATCACGAGTTGCTTTTTAGCCCACTGTATTTGTTTTTTGGGCTTACAGAGTCTTAGATGAATATCTGAGACACTAAGAAAGACTTGAAGGAAATTCAGTTTTAAATTGAAGTTTATGCATTTCTGGACCAGATTTGCAACAGGTCTGCTGGGTTTTTAGGGCTTTTGTGTGGATTGCCTTATGTGGTCCAGGCATTCTTTTTCTGCCTATATTCTACTTCTGAGTGTTTCAACAGCTCATTTATTTATGGCCTAAATAAATTACACATTCAGTTGGGTTTTTTTGGTCTGTCCCTGGCTCTAGAATATGTTTAGAATTTCTGCAGTGGTCTGTAAATTGTTCTGAAGTCCCGAAATTAAAGCGGCTTGTTTTGGAAGGTCCTGCTGGTGCAACCATTTTGCTTATTAACCCTGTGCAAATTGCTGCTTGGTCAGGATTACCTTCTGTTTCTTTATTTTTTTTACGCATAATTCTAATACTGCAATCTGGAAAAGGTAGTGCCCTGCTCTGCAGTGTCAGAGCAGTGAATTAGAATGACATCAATGTGGTTTAAGTGTATACATTATGTCTCTGGTCTAAGAACATGGGAGAAGTCCCTCCATAAGTGGACACAGTTATCATTGAGCCTGGTAAGAGCTTACTCCTGTGTGCCTGTGACTGAATTTAATTCTGCATCGGCCCTCTTTGCATCTTTGAGTCAAATGCAGGAACCTTGTCTGCACATGGTGAATGGTGGAGAATACAGTGACTACTAAGTAACAAAGTACTCCACAGTAAATAGAAGCTCACTGAAAAGATTATTTTTTCATCTCTGTTTGTAACGTTCCAGTGCAGTATTCCAGAAATGCGTGGGAAATCATGTGTCTTTGCTGAGTTCAAAAGCTACACACAGAAGTATGATTTATTAAAAAGTGAGTTATTTCATTGTATATTCCAAGTTTCATCAGCACTGCAAGCGCTTTGTAGTTAGCTTCACTTAGCAGTATGTAGGCTTTAAAACAGAGCCTTAAGAGTCCCTGTCTTTTTATCTTTTTAGATTGCCTAGCATCATTACACTGCTTTTTTTTAGATTTTACCGCTGTGAATCATCGTGAGATTTTTCTTCTTCTCCCCTTATATAGGGCCAGGCTATGCAGAATTTGTCCTTAATCAGTCACAGTTCTGGTGGATGTTGATGGGACAAACTGCCCTTTTAGGGGGCGGGGAGAGAGAAGCCCAGGGATTTCTGTGAGTGTGGCTCTGCCACTGTCCGTGACAGGCCTGTAAAAGACGAGGGTGGGCAGAAGAGAGGGAGGCTTTAAGAGGCTTTAAGCAGTCCAGCATCATATTGGTGCCAAAAGCAGCTTGTTTTCAAGGATGGATCAGTGTTAGGAACAGGTCACAGCTCAACAAGTTGTCACATCTCATTGGAGCCTCAGTAACTGGCAGAGTGTGTGCTCTTACCCCTTCTTCTACTTCTCTGTCCCTCTTTTGCAAAGTAAAATTCATTTGTGTTAACCACCTCTTTGCATTCCTCTCTTAATTAACTGGTCAAGAAGGTAGTGTGAATGAAAAAATAAATGCTTGTGGGTGCTCTAGTTGGTAAGGAATCATGATTAAAATAAGACTTCAGAAACATCATTTTAAATTAGAAATAACAAAAATATGTAGTGGGTAGCATGAGTACCGATGCTAAAGATAGGACCACAAGATGTATATGTAGCACTTAGGGAATTAAAGAAGCTGTCAATCCTTTCATAGTATTTCAGCAGTGTATCTGAACGTAGCCTGATTTCTCCAGGCTGTGCCCTGTTCCTGCTCTGTTGGTCTCAAACATGGGAGGAGACTCCATCTCTGTGGAATTAGTGAGCTCTAGCATACAGTTCCTCCTAACATTTACTCCTGCTCTTCTTGCTCTCCAACTAAAAGTCTCAGCTTTTTCAGTTGTAAGGAAACACAGATTCTGCACACATTGGCTCTCATTTCCTTAGTTCTCCCTCGTTTGATATAAATGCCAGCAGAATCGCACACCTACATACTTGCAGGTTACCTTGACAACACCACAGGAATATTCCTCAATGTCTCTGCACCGTAAAGCTGTAGTAAAGCTGTAATCACCACTGGGTTATTGAAATAAATTATTAATAATTTTCTGCCAGCTGTGTCTTATTGTCTTATTTGCATGGAGGAATGTCTCATGCAATCTCTGTTGGTTCCATAACCTTCTGTCATGGCTCTCGAGTCTTCCTAGCACAGCACGTATCTAAAACGTCCATCAGCATTTTCTCTGTCTTTCTTGAGGACTGATTCACTGATTCACATTCACAGAGCTCGGAGTAATTCTTAATCCACTGTACGTCTTTCTCCTGGTCCATTGTTAGTGTTTTTTCTCTTCAGCTTGCTTCTATTGTAATTTGGGTATTTTTGTGAGGGGGTGTGTTTCTCCAGTAGTATGCATAGTTTCTCTGTAATCCTCTGTGCCATTGTAGTAGAAGACCAACCCTGACCACTTTCTCAGTGGTCACAGTGACAGTCCAATTCTGTATTCTCTCTCTCCTTCTATTGCTCATTCAAGTAGATCTCTAATATTTCTTTCCTTCAACACCAGGCTTGTCAGATGCTAAAATGGAGGCAACCAAAGATGCACTAGTATCAGATGCTGTTTGTTCTTCATCAGTTAAGATTTATATACCTATATCTTGCTGTTGTCTTATTAACACTAGGACAGTATGGAACATAACAGTTTAAAGGTTTACCTGGCTCTCCTAAGTTGTTTGGTTTTTGCATATGTCTGCTCTATTTCTGTTATTTTATCTGGAGTTCCTTTACAAGTCTTTTCCTGTCTGGTGTTTCTACTTCTGTATTCTAAAAATATCCTTGGCTACTAATCAAAATTGCATCAGCTACGAAGATATATTTCCTCTCCTTAGCTCTACTGAGTAATCCAAATGTCTGATGGGATTTGCCTCAAGTAGTCCAAGGATATTCATCATGTGGATGAAACCAAGCAAGAATATTTCAGTTCTAAGTGATACAAATAATAAAGTGATAAAATAAAAGTCATTTTTACATTATAAGAATGTGAAACTTTGAATATTATAGCATGATTCAAATGTTATCAATGTTAATTGATATCAATTCAAATGTTAAGCATGGAGGTAGTTAGTAGTGGCCACTGTCATTAAAATGTGGTTGTTTCCTAGGACAATTATTTTTTACCTGTTGTGGTTTAACCCCAGCCAACAACTAAGTCCCACACAGCTGCTCGCTCACTCTCCCCTGTGGGATGGGGGAGAGAATTGGAAAAGTAAAAGTGAGAAAACTTGTGGGTTGAGATAAAGACAGTTTAATAGGTAAAGCAAAAGCCGCATACACAAGCAAAGCAAAACAAGGAATTCATTCACCACTTCCCATGGGCAGGCAGGGGTTCAGCCATCTCCAGGAAAGCAGGGCTCCATCACGGGTAATGGTGACTTGGGAAAACAGACGCCATCACTCCAAATGTCCTCCCCTTCCTTCTTCTTCCCCCAGGTTTATATGCTGAGCATGATGTCATGTGGTGTGGGATATCCCTTGGGTCAGCTGGGGTCAGCTGTCCCGGCTGTGTCCCCTCCCAGCTTCTTGTGCACCACCAGCCTGCTCACTGCTGGGGTGGGGTGAGAGGCAGAAAAGGCCCTGGCTCTGTGTGAGCACTGCTCAGCAGTGACTGAAACGTCCCTGTGTTATCAACACTGTTTCCAGCCCAAATCCAAAACACAGCCCCATACTAGCTACTATGAAGAAAATTAACTCTATCCCAGCCAAAACCAGCACATTACCTAAACAATTTAATCTTGCAAAATTGTTGTGTTCACTTTCAGATACCCAATATTACATATGAAAGTATGTGCATATGTAGTATGTATATATATGGTTCTTCTGTATTAGACTACTTTCTTGTTAGCGTGTGGTCTGTTAGAGAAGTAGCCCAAATGAAGTGCTGTGCAAATATGCCTATGCGAGTTCTGTTGCCTCATCTCATTTAGATTGGCTCAGATGTCTCTATGCTATGTTGTATTTTGCACATCCTAATTTCTTGTCAGCTCATATTGCTCTGTCTTTAACTATGATCCCTTTAGTTGGGCCAGCTGGAGTTAAACTGTACTCTGAGTGCACATGCCAACACCGCACTAGCAACTGTCATTGCCCTTCATCATTTTGCTGATGGTATGCTACCACATTGACTTGTTCCTTCAGTGCTTTGCCATCAGTTCATGTCATGCTATATGGATATCTACTCCCTTGCACACTGCATCTGTCTGTCATACTTACTGTTATCAAGTTCATCATCCTCCTTCTAAATATGTTAATGTCCAAAGTTCACCACTTATCTGACAGATGAGAAAAACATCTGTGGTAGATAGCGTTAACAGGAAACATAATACAACATACTTCCGTTATGCATACTATTTTGATATAGGTTTGCTTTAACAAATTGGCTGCTACTTTGTATCTTTTTTCTTTTTTGAAATGAATCAATTCAAGACAGGTTAACTCAATATTCTGCTGTTCATTAAAAAGTGTGGCCTTGCATCTGAGAGGGCTGTTAGGCTATCCCCTCAGCAGGGCACAGCTTTTCCCATTTCATCTTACTGGGACTCCTATAGAAGTGCTTGGACTTCTCCTTCCTGATTGAAGGAAGTCCTGTCTTGTCTCACCTAGAACAGAAAAGTTCTTGTCTTGCTGCCCTGTAAGTTAGCTGAAGCTTTGCCTGCCAGGATCACTGGGAGACCTCTCCATTTCCACTGAAGGCTCACTCACAGCTGTAAGGTTTGAAGGTTTTGAATTAGGTCTGTGTGCCGACTGATCACAAGTAATGACAGTACCTCTTGGTAGCACATTGTGAAGAAGATTCACCTATGCTAATAGAGAGGTGGAAAATGGCTTTATGGATTAGCTGCTACTCCCTCTCAAGCCATCCTTACTGGCCAGACACAAGAGTCAGCTAATTAAAGCACAGCTTACAAATCTTTTCAGTAATTAGGCAGAGTTGCAGAAATCCCAGACTGAAGGCTTTAGTCAGCTTGCTGCATTGGGGTTTAGTTTAGATTTAAAATGTATTTACATAAATCCAGCACTGGTCTTAAAGGCTGCAGCTGAACTTATGTTTGTGAAGGACTTTAGCGTGCTCCAGGGTTTTGGTCTGTCAGTCCCTTCAGACTGGGGGCCTGTCTGGAGCAAGCTGTGGCTATGGGAGATACCAAGAGGACTAAACGTGGGTGAGGAATTGAGTTGTGTTGATGCATACTCAAGCTTTACTCCATATGGAGACTAGTGCATTTCCTAGTGGGCAGTTGTCTGAAGCACAAAAGCTAGTACCACACTTGATACAAATGAAGACCCTTGTTGACAAGTTTGAATCTCCAGGGAAGTCCAGGCTTGATTTGATACAGAGATTTCAGTATCGTCTCTTATCTACTGATGGTCTTTTCAGTTGAAGCAGGTTCTATTATTACCGCCTTCTGTATAGATGGATGGAGAGACTTCATTCTCCAGACTCACAGAGATGGCTCACTTAAAGCACAGTGTGGTCCTTAACTTAGTGCAAGCCAAGTCCCTTTCACTTGTGATCCATAAAAGAACTTGAACATTCAGAGGATTAAGATCCATTCAGTAACTCGTTGCATTCCTACCAAGTCACAGATACACAGAGGTACAATGTTAAAGTGCTGTCAGCTACATGGCTGATTAAATACCATGATACGTATGCAGCTGGAAGGTGAAATCCATTCTTGTAATCAAAGCAGCATCCCTCCTATTTTGAATATTGCTTCTGTACTAAGCACATAAATCTTGTTTTGGCTCCTGCACAAAAGTGGGTGCCACTAATATGCAGAACTTCTTCCGTTTACATTCTTTTGAGATGTTTTCCTCAATGTTACAGAAGAGCTAAGTTTTTGTCTGTGAGGATGTCCAGTTGCCGGAATATTTCTACTAGGATCTCTGGCAATCAGCTGCTCTGTGTTTCATAACGTGTTTTGGACGCCATGTTCAAGCATGAGCTTGCAGTGCTTCCACCCACCACTTGCTTCTTTTGGTGGGATTTTGGGTATCAAAAGTCCTCATTCAGCACTGATAATTATGTGTTGCCTGTGTCACCTTTCCAGGCACCCGTGTATGTGCCAGACTGTTTATGGGACTTCATTTAAAAGCTGGGAAAACTAGGCTTTGAAATTTTTTTAAGTACATTGTGAAGTTAAGTTTGACCAACATTTTATAAATATGAAGTCACTAAAGAGATTGTAAGAACCGAGTATCTGCCTGGTATTTATAGGATCCATCCAGCAAAGCAACTGACAATCTGTTTAATCTGTGTTAGGTTCATTTTGCTCAGACAAACAGCTCACTTGCCTTTAAAATTTAGTTTTGATAGCAGTGCCAGGGGAACAAATTCACCTACAGATTAACTGAGATCGCTATGTAACTTAGCAGTGGCATGGACAAGCTTGCATGTTACGGAGTAATCTGGTGGTTGCATTTACATGACTTAGTTTCTGCAGAGAAGCGCTATTACTGTGTCCAACTTGAGCAGTTACCTCCAGCTTAATGCCCTACATTGCCACCGTGCAACAAAGGATCTTTGACAGATGAACAAAATGGCAAATGTTTACTATTTCAACAATACTTTACCTAGGAATGTCAAAAAGCATACTTCAAATGCCTTACGCATATCAAATTATGAGAAGCAACTTGGCTACGTAACGCTGGGAAGCACTGGGGAAAATAAACTACAGAACCTGCCTGACGTAAAAAGCTTGATATGAAAAGACTGAAAGGATGCTGGCTTTCAAGAGGCGAGGACAACTGAAAGCTCTAATAACAACTGTATCACCTTCCCTGGGAAGAAGTCCTTTCTCCTTCTCCTTACTACACTTTTCAATCAGAAACTCTCATTACAGTGCCCTGTGTTTTTAAGCATCCACATAGTAGACATAGCCAACACCTCCCTCTTGAGAAGGTGGTAGTCCTTCCCATGCGCTATAGGCTCTGCCTTTTGCCTGCCCAGCTGTGTCCCAGCTCCAAGGTGAACTGAACCTTCAGCCATCTCCCAGCCTCCCCATGGTCTGCTCACTCAGACATATTTCTTAGGGTCTAGTCCCATGTTTGCTTGCCTGCAGGCTGAGGATCTCACCTTCTGTCCCTCCTCCAACTCACTGTGGTTTCCACGGTAAATATAAGTTTTATTCAGCATGGTGATTCTGTTCTGCATTTCTTGGAGACAATGCAGTATTCACTAGTAACTACCCACCTTCCAGACAGAGGGCTAT
The DNA here is from genome assembly GCF_030463565.1 of Pelecanus crispus. Lineage (NCBI taxonomy): Eukaryota > Metazoa > Chordata > Aves > Pelecaniformes > Pelecanidae > Pelecanus > Pelecanus crispus. Next base: position 17,357,940 of record NC_134643.1, read on the forward strand.
TAGCTGTTTTTGTATACAAGTGTTCAACACCCCCCCCCCCCCCAAGTTAAATCAATAAACTGTCAACTCATGCACCAAAGGTAGAATTTGTTCATTTAGGTTCACCTGGGCAGCTAGAAGTTAGACACCCTTGTGTGAGCTTTATAATGAGTGAACTGTCTACCTCCGGAGGGTGATTCACTGTTGCAGTGCACCAGTGAAAGTGTTCATTGTCAATCCTAGTAAGAAAAATATTTGAACTCAGCTCTCTCAGCCTTTCCTCACAGGAGAGATGCTCCAGTCCCTTCATCATCTTTGTGGCACTCACGTCCCATCAGATGCTAGGAACGCAGTGTTGTGCAGCAGGAGATGGACCTCTAGTCACAGCATGGCATGCTGCACTTGATCCCACCCGTGCTAAGGTTCGTTGGCATTGTGGTCTTTAGGACTCTGATAGGATTTTCTTAGAAGTAAACAATTCCATTTATCATTTCTGCTGTCAAGCAAAAGGATGTTAGCATGGGAACATGCTGCTTCACTTCAAGATAAAGACAAGGACACACGTGGCATATTTGCCAATGCCAAGTGGGAGCTGCCTGCAGGCTCCTCCGTTACAATTAGTTGGCAAAGTGTTCTGGTTTTGGTTGGGATAGAGTTAATTTTCTTCCTAGTAGCTGGCGTAGTGATGTGTTGGATTTAGGATGAGAAGAATGTTGATAACACACTGATGTTTTAGTTGTTGCTAAGTACTGCTTATGCTAGTCAAGGACTTTTCAGCTTCCCATGCTCTGCCAGGTGCACAAGAAGCTAGGAGGGGGCACAGCCAGAATAGTTGATCCAAACTGGCCAAAGGGCTATTCCATACCATGTGGCGTCATGCTTAGTATAGAAACTGGGGGGAGTTGGCCGGGGGGCAGCGATCGCTGCTCGGGAACGGGCTGGGCATCGGTCAGCAGGTGGTGAGCAGTTGCATTGTGCATCACTTGCTTTGTATATTATTATTATGTTATTATTATCATTACTATTTTACTTTCTTTCAATTATTAAACTGTTCTTATCTCAACCCAGGAGTGTTTCTCACTCTTACTCCTCCAATTCTCTCCCCCATCCCACCGGGGCAGGGGGAGTGAGCGCAGCCACATGGATGCTTAATTGCTGGCTGGGGTTAAACCATGACACAAAGTTTATCCTGCAGCCAAGTGATAAGCGCAGCACAGCACAGGCCTGGAGGCCAATTTATACATGCAGCACAGCCCAACATGGTGCATCAAAGTATAGCGCAGCTCTGTGCCCGCTCAGGTCAACTGTTACATGGATTGCTAACTCCTCAATGCACAATAGCTTTCCAGTTCAGCCCACTGCAGCTGTTCATCCTGTGTCCTAGGACACACGTCTAAGACACATGACCTACTGGAGGTACCAGTTCACCAGGGGATTCCACTCACTACAAAGAGGGCCTGGGGTGACTAACTCAGACTTGATGAGTAACTTTTAGGTGGGATGAGTCTTTTCTGCAAATAATGCTGAGTAGTCCCCAGAGCACTGGCTTTTCAGTTCTTTGGTTTTGAGTCATTAATTATGTCATGGTCTCGTGGGAGCATGTAGCATGTGGGTTTCTTTCTGCAGTTCAGCATGTGTGCGCTACCCTAGCTTAGATGGGAGCCTGTCTTTCCCAAGAAGAAAGGCTTTTCCAGACTTGTTTATCTGCCTAGCATTTTGCATTAATTGTACCCTATCAATTGTAGAGATTACTACGGCTCACTTATGGCCACTTCAGGTACCTATAATGCTTATAAAATGGCTATAATAACGTTCCACATATCAATATACATGGTGCATCTCTGTATTCTGCGCTGTCATGTTCTGTCCTGTGTAACACAGTGTTTCACAGCGGATTAGAGAGGGAAGTCAGTGCAGCGTGTGACTTCCCACTTGTTGGCAGGATGTCTCACTGGCAACACGCTATTGTTCTAGTATTACTTGCATATTCATATCCCAGTGCATGCAAAAAATGTTGCAATGGACAACTAAGCATTCTAGAAACCCAGAGCAAGAGCAGCCTCTGCTCTAGTGGCTTCACTGTCTACACTTCCACTTCTCTGTGAAGTAAGGTGTCACTTCTCATTTGTAAAACCATGAATAATTTGGGATCTTTCTAAAAGAGGAAAACTGCCTTGCTCATTGTGTTACATTACTGTGATAAAAAATCAGAAACACCTCTTAGGCTGGGGTATGCCTGGTGGGACTGGTAGGATAGACTCTTGCCCAGAACAGCTCATTGTTCTTCCTTCAATTCATTGATCTTCATGATCATCCATCCAAATAATCCTTTTATCATCAGGACTGCCAGAGGTATGAAAAGACTGGGCCTGCAAAAATTGAATATTTAAGAAAAGGAGAGTTTTCTTCCTTAATTTGTGTGGCTGGTTGATTTGATTCATTGCAGGAGGTATAATTATTTCAGATTGCATTAGCTGCTCATATTTTGTAGAAATTGTCAAGGTTTTGTTTTTAATTATACATGTGTTCTTGTGTTCTTTCTATTGTCTCTGCCTATCACAAGATACAAATAGGCTGAACTGGATAATTTTGTGAATTGTTCACCTTAAACTTTTATGCCATCTGACCAGTTCTGTTTATATTGTAAGTGATTTGGTAATGGTGAATAAGTAAATCATGAGATGAGATGATACCTGAGCATGAGTAGCACTTTAAAGTAAAGGCTTCTTTTACCTTTCTAGTTATTATTTCCTCCCAGATTATTTTCTTGCAGAGATGTGCGTAGCTTCTTTGCAAAGAAAGCCACAGAGTGATTAGTGGGATTTTTTCAGCCTTTGATATCAGATTCTAATTATATGCATTGAGAATTCAGTCTTTCATACTGTACCTTTTATTTCCTGTTAACTATGTTAATGGCTATAAGCTGATTGCATTCCACTCTGGTAACTGATCTGTCTGAAATATTTAGAGGATGTTCATGGCTAGTTCTGTATGAGTGGAGAGGAGAGTTCCGTGTAGAGTATTTTAAAGAGAGATTGATTGTTTATATCATTAGAAAAGTTGCTGAAACTTTAGCTGGCCCTAAAATCCCTTGAACTAGATACAAGGCAATAAGCTGAGGCTGTTGCTTTTTTAACATTTTGCTAAATATTTTTTTTTTTTTTTACTCTTTGGTGATACCACCTTCTGTGTGAGAGTAGTAACTACAACAGTACTTAAAAAGAACTTAATTCACTTTCATTCAAGACATTTTATTTCCTCAAAGTTGTAGTGGTGGTGCCATCATTAGTTTTTTGCTGTTTATTTTATTAATGTCATCAAAGAACTATTAGGAATCCAGATCACTTTACTTAGTGGAGGTTGGCATTTCTTGAGCATCACTGTTGATCAAGCTTTGCTGCTGTTGAAAACCATGGGGTTTTTACTATTGACCTAACCCAGGAGTGTGGCAAGAGCGGAGTTCTGCTGAGTTGATTCCAGCTGAGGTATTACAGCAGCAGCAAGGTGATGGGAAGTTCTAAATATAGGTGGATTCCCTAGATAGTCAGAGATTCAGGGCTTTTGGAAAATTATCCAAAAAACTCATGTGGTAGGTAAAGGGAGCCACCTAGAGTTAATCCATAGGAATCTCTAAATATAAATGTATATCTGAATTCCTGCCTCTTACTGAAGTTTAGGTGCCAAACTGAGAGCTAAATGTTAAACCCCTTTATCTATAGCAAGCCCTCTCCTGAGAGCAGGCACCTAAATAAGATTAGAACCCCCTTTAATATGTTTTTACAATGCTACTGAAGGAGTCGGATAGTTACTGCATTTTATATTAAAGAACACTGGGGAAAAAAAGGAATAACAAATAATATATGGCACAAGGATTGGTACTAAAGTCTCCCTCCTTCCAGTTGAGGACTCTGACTGGTATAGTATTCTAGAATTTAAGAAAAGGAATGTACTCCAATATGTTTTGTAGCACCTGCCCCCTTCTCCCTCCCCAAAGCTGGCCGCAATAAAGAGACCATATCATTGGCAACACTTGCCCTTCCTCTCCATATGATTTCTCTCATATTTTGCCAACATTGTACACAGTGTCATGTGTCAATAGGGCACTGGGGAATTGTCTATACCACAGGCTTCAGATTGCAGCATGTCTTGATATCATCTTTCTTTAAAGCCTGCACTGCAAGGGGGAAGCTGTAAGCCTCAGGGATGATGGCTTGTTACTAGCAGAATGAAGTTACAATTCTGCAAAGTGAAGCGCTGAGTGCACCAAACAGAAATTGGTAATGCAGTAAAACCATCAAACTGAATGAAAAAAGATCAGTTTATGAGAACTGAAAGTGTCTCTTCCAATAAATGCCTTGAAATTCCAGAAAACCAGGCAAGAATCAGTAAGTTTTCTTAGCTTTCTGGAGGTTTGATACCAAAGCTTTAAAAAAGGATTACATCTTAAACCCTGCCTCTCAAAAACAGTGTAGGAATCTTTTTTCAGAGAGCAAAGAAAGAAAGAAAACAATTGCAGAGCTATTACCGTCAGAGACATGACCTCCGCATGGCAGAGGAGTTGCTTTCGGAGTCTGTAAGAGTGCTTTCTTTGAGACTGGAACCCAGACACTCTGGCTGAAAGGAAAAACTCCATCAGAAATCAATTAAGTCCAGTTAAACTTGAGTATTACTTCAGGACAAAAAGACTGTTTTTGTTGTTTGAACTGCTAAAGATTTAATGAAAACAGTATTTTAGCAAGTTGTTTACTGGCAAAGCCAAAATTTCACTGTTGCTGTATCCAGTTACCCATACTTCTTTCTACTTAATGTCTAGCTATCACACGCATGTAACCGCAATTACAGTAACATCCAATGTTTGACAGGTTTTAGCGTGTTTGACTTTGTGGCACCCATGGTAGTAAGGAGGTTATTGTTTACAAGTCACGGATAGAGAAATCTGATTTAGTATGAGATTATGAGAGTATGAGTCAGATGAGATCTCATCTAACTTTAGCATTTTAGAAGTTAGTTATCTAAGTCAGTTGTCTGGGCTCTGTCCCCCACTGAGGGAGAAGACAGCCCCAGGAGGCAATCCATCCCCACCCTAAAATAAATGGGATAAACTAGCCACAGCGGTGCCTCTCTTTGTTGTCAAGAGTTGGAGCCCCAAACGAGACATCTCATGCCAAGCAAGATGAAGTGTCCCCTCAGGGACACGAGTGGCTCCCTATAGGATAGGGAAGCAGGACATGCTCTCCCACCTTCTGGGACAGACCCGTAACCATAAGCCATTCTTCCTCTCTGCTAGTTAGTCAGTAATTGATGGGGTTTGCTATTCCACTGCAGGCTGGGCTTTTCTTTAATTTTTACAAACGAGGTGGGTAGAGGTGTGCTTGGTAGTACTGGTGTGTTTAGATGGGAGGCCACAAGGAAAATCCAGTTGTACCAGGAAGCGGTGCTGGTGACTCAATGAACAGCGTGGCAACAAGTGTCCTGGCGCGGCGCTCTTGAGCATTGCCTTCCCGGTTATGCTGTAGGTTAAATCTCAGAGCTGCTAGTCATTACAGGGTCGTACTTCACAGGAGTAAGGTTTTAAACCCCAGACAAATTATATGATAGGTAACTCTATCCTGCTTGCCCTCACCTGCAGCTTCACCCAAATTAGAGTCTTATGCACAACCTGATCTCAACTTTTCTGAGCCCAGGTGGAGTTGCTGTCTCCTGTCCCAGAGGTGGCAGCAGTCTGGAGCAAGTGAAGTGATTTCTACATATGCAAGAAGTAAAGACCTTTAGGATTTTAGATGGAGAGCACTATGGAAATATATCATTACTTCATGAAGTTACATAATTTTTAGAGTTGAGATTTTGCAATATCCCCATTAATGTAAATGGTTCACTGCACTTGATGCTAGTATTCATGCAGCAGTCTAGAGTGGTACTCTTCCCACAACGAACACAAAGCAGAACAATAACCAAAGAGGAGCAACAATGCTTGTATTTGACTTGTGGTTCTGGTTTTGCTTCATCTGGGTGCCTCCCCACAGCAGGGAGATGACCAGATATTTGTGAGCAGTTCAGAACCCCTGCCCTTCCCACCCTTGCCCAGCTGGTGGTGAAAGTAGTCTGACTACAGCCAGGTACAGACAGTTTACCATGGATGCCTGCAGCACTAAAACCAGTGCAGCTGATGCCAGCTTGAATGTGACTTTCAGTTCATGTTGCAGCTTTAGTTCTGTAGTTCTACATCTGTTGCATTATGAATTCCTTCAGATTACTCTGTGGTGTGTTTTAGGGGCTCTCAGAATAACAATGGGTAGATCCACCCCTTCTGCAGAGACACCTCCAAGGGAAGGGAAAAAAGTCTGCTAAGGTATTACACATCTCTGTCAAGGAAAGCCTCTGCATGGCTCCTCTCCAGAGTCTGGAGCCTGACTGTTCTTTGACTCTAGCCTTCGCTTCCAAACTCAAAGTCTCACAGATCATTCCCAGGGTGTTTCCAGCTTCCAAGAACTATCAGCAGTGTCTGTGGGACAAGATGGATATTCGTCCTTCGCAAGAAATCCTTAGAACAAGAGCAGCAAAAGAGATGGTCAGATAGATGTGTTTTAGATTGCCTTTGCTATCCTAGCCTGAGTGGCCTGGTGTCTTTTAGAGAGCTGTAAAACTGTTCTTTGAGCTGACTTTGTTTACAGACTAGGAGGATTTTGGGGGCCTGGGTTGTACCAGAGGCTGGGCACAGCTCATGGCTTCGTGGAGACTGTCCATAGCCATTCCAGGGACACGGCAGTGATCGAGGACTTTGGCTCCAAAGTGGAAACAGCTTGGTTTAGTAAGATGGATGGTATTACCTGGTCTGGGAATGTAGTGATTCAGAAGCTGCTTCATGAGCAACTCAGCCTTGTGTTTGGATCAACTTCTCTAATGTATGCCTTTCTGCAATTCGGAAGTGTTACACTGGCTTCTAGAGCCAGCTAAGTTACGCCCAGGCCCAATTCTGCAGTCCAGAATAGCAGTGTGCAAAGGAGGCTTTCAGTGCTCTCCTGCCTGAATTGGATGTCTCCTGCTGCACCATGGAAGTCTTTCGCAGTTTGAGCTGCAACGTTTTTGTTACAATTCACTTTTAACATGTGAGTGTTTAAATCGATTTCTAAATCTCTAAGTGTACCAAACTTATAATACAGTGTAGTTTCCCTGATTCCAAGTGAAAGCATTCAGAGTGGGCTATGAAATGGATGTTTATTCTGCCTGATCTGTCATTTTGTTTTCATGCTAGTACTACCCCTGTTGCTACCCTGTAATCAGCTGTTATGGAAACAATACATTGTCCCTAGGGTAAGTTTAGAAAAACATTCACCCACAGTACACCCACAGATAAATCCGGTTTTAGCAACACGGTGTTCAAAGCATTATACTCTGCTCATAGAGCATCAGCAAGATGCACTTGCTTGGAGCCAGCTCGAGATTACTGGTTTCTCTGTATTGTTTCTCAGGCCCTACATGTCCATTGGAACGCTACGTGATCAAGTCATCTATCCAGACTCAGTGGATGACATGCATGAGAAAGGCTACCAAGATCAAGATCTGGAGTGTATCCTACATATGGTTCATCTGTACCACATAGTTCAAAGAGAAGGAGGTAAATTGCATATTTTTGTAAAAAGCTTTACAAAATCCATCCTCATGTGTGTGTCTTAGTGTCACTGACCTTTACTTACTGCACTGGCAAAACTGGATCCAGACCTTTTGTGGTTGTGGGAGCTGCAGAACCACATGGTGGTTGCTCCTGATGCTAACGGAGCGAGAAGAGCTAAGTGCTCCTCTCCTCTCCAGTAATCAATGCCCAAGCTGAACATCCTTATTCTATTGTAATGGCCAGTCTTTTCACGGTATTGCGAGATCACTGGCCTTCCTTCATTTTCTTAGAAAATGTAACCTGTCTTAAAACCTTGTAATGTCACTGACTACATCAACTCGAAAGCATGTGAATGAAAAGAGAGTCAGGTCTGCTTTCACCTCCCTAGTTTGTGGGGTCAGCAGGACTATGTGCCATGAGAAGGAATGTCTGATACCACACCACCAGGGTGCACAAGGTAAAAGTAACCAAACGACAGTGGCTGGCAGTAGAGTGTTGCCATCTACCACTTGCTGTTTAAGTTGCCATGTGTTCTCAGCATTGTTAGTCCTAAGAGTAGGGGATGGTGTAAATACACTGGCACAGTAAATGCCAAGATGCTAAAGGCTTCTCTTTTTTCTAAGGAACTGAAGCACTTCATGGCTTTTTTTCCCAAGCATAGCAATAATTTTCATCCTTTTGTTCCCACCAGCCACTAATCTCTAGTTTGAATTTCCTCCCCATCATTATGCTTTTAAAACAGACCTGCGACAAAGTTGGTAACACTTAGAGAGAAGGAGGATCTTCAAACCCCTCTAAGGAGCTGTTGTCAGGAGTGCTGTATGTACCCTGCCTCTCTCTGCCAGCTGTCAGTGCTCCTTTTTGGGAGGGTACGTTGTGTGCCTTGTAATGTGTGTGCTTGATGTCTCTCAGGATCATTCTGACAATAGAGAGCAGTGCTTCAGCCATTGCGAATCCCAAGGCAACGTCTAAATTCCCATTTCTGGATGGCAGCCTGTTGCTCTGTTCAAAAGGCAGAAAGCGTATTTTATTTTTGAAGTATACTTGGACACTCATCTGGTGTCTTTTCTGTACATTTTAGAGTGGGGAGTAGTAATTATTTACAACAGCAATTGTATACCTACAGATACTTCTCCACCTCGCAATCCTGTTGATAGACTCTTATCTTTCCATGGGTTAATGCTTCTTTGTTAAGAATGTAATAATGACTGTTGGCCCTCAAGCTGCAATAGAAAATAAGAAGCTGCCATCATTCGGATTCATATTATTATTCAGATCTGATACTATGACACAAGGATTGAAACAGTGGGCAGAGAGCTAAGCTCGGTGACCGGAATAATTGCAGAGAAGGCCTCTACTCCCTACACTGACATTGTAACTATTCCTGTTAGTATTCCTGAGTCACTTAGTTCACTGAGTGAAGTGCCCAGATTGCAGAAGAACAAGCAGATGTGTTGGAATGGGAAGCTGGAAAAGGAGGAGCAGTTAAATTGTCAGTGGCAAGAAGCCACTGTGGAGTGGATTCATAGCCTGCTGATACTTGTAAATGTACTGAACAACGCATGACCCTCAGCAGCCAAAACCATATCCCCAGCAGTCTCTGAAAGCACATCGCTGTGGTTTGTAACCCTGCAGCTGGAGCATGTAACTGATGATGGGGCAGTTACTGTGCTCCACGTATGAGATGCCGTTGGCTAGGCTCAGTGTTCTGTATTGCCAGATTGAAAACCCAGGTTTGGATCAGTCTCACTCTACTTTCTGTGCCAAAGAAAGTATTTATTGCTGACTCCATTCTCGCTCTTCTGCCTGTCTGACCGCGCATGCAAGACACACACAGTCTATAAAAAAGTCTAAAGGACACTGTTAACGCTCACTGGTGCTCTATTGAAACTCCACTCAGGATAAGGGCACACTGTGAAAAGTCTGCACAAACAAATGTGAAAAGAAAAGTGTCTTAGTTACTTTGCAATCTAAAGTGACAGAAGTGGTCAAAGCCTGAAAACGGGGAGAGATTACCACACACCAGGAAGTTTTTAGGACCATAATACACTTACTTGTTCCCTTTTCTCCTTGGGCTTTTGGCAGGAGACAAATGCCAAGGTAGGAGCAGAGAGGAAATCCGTGACATGTGATTTGACACGTTACATGGATTTCATATGCTTGCATATTCTTTAGAGCTCTCCCAGTCTGGGACAGACTCATTCTGGTTTTTTTGAACCAGCAAGCCAGAGAAATACTTGTTGAAAGTGAACAATTGAAATTTTTATTTATACACAGCTGAATTATTTTTTTAAATTCCAATATTTATTTTATTCTTTTACTTAAAATCAGATTTTTAAACTAAAATGATTTCTATTAAAAATGGAACTTTTTTCTTTGCAAAATAATGAAAAATCCCATATAAAGCTGGTAGAACAAGGGATTTGCCCCAAACCATCTTTTACCTGTTTGCAAACCCCTTTGATGGTTGACGAACACTGGCATTTTCAATAGAAAAAGGTTTTGCTGAAAAATTCCCAGCAAGTTTCTGTTTATATATTATATACATTTTTTGAAAATGTAGTACATCTGAAAAAAACCCCAATGAAACCCTTTTTAGTTATTCTGGTTCTTGTGGATATATGGGATATGTCCATGCTATTTTGAACTATTTCCATAAACTGTTCTCAGAATGGAGTTAACTGTCTGCCAGTCATTAAGGTATAGAAATCTAATATAATTCTTCAATATTTTTTTTTCTGTAGATCCTCTTCTCCTTCAGAGCCTTACCTCTTTCTCTTCCCCTTTCACCTATCCCCTGCAGTCTTAAGCCTCTACCAGACAGAAGGCTCCTTAAGGAATGACCCTGTTGTGCTTTAATTGACCGCAAATGTCATGCGTGTGTAATATGATGCTTTGCAGTTTTGTGTTCTGCTCTGTGTGGGCAGTTATGAAAAAGCCAGATGGAGCCAAACATGTGCAACTCTGACTCAAATTTATTTGTCCTGGCATAACTTATTGTCTTTAGCTGAATTACTTCCACATTGCATCAGTACAAGGGTCACCAGATTCCAAGTGTCAAGTAGCCAACAACAGCCTGACATTGTTCTTGTTGCTGCCAATGGCAGAAATTCCTCTCTTTTTCTAGCAATGAGGTTTGACCCAGTTAGAAGTAAATAGAAGGGTTACAAGAATAAGTAGCCCATTTTGGCATTTAGCTTCTGTGTTACCCTCATGAAACTTTTTTGAGTCGGTAGCAACAGCATACATCAAAACCACCAAACCCACCAAAATAACAATCCCCCTCCCCACCACCACCATTTTGGATGTCCCTGAGCCCAAGCCCTAGAAGAACCCAGTGCAATTGCTGTGGACAGTAGGGGCAGAATTTCCTTCCCACTGAGGCCCACACTGGTGTTTTTCTCATGTGCCGGATATTAGAGGAATGCCATTTTGTTGCTTACCTTTCTATTACCAACAAGCTGCCCCCATCAGCACCTGCAAAGTTGCTAGCTCTACCAGAACAATGATTTCACACAAAATGAGGGTAGCAAAGAAGGCTGTATGCAGCATGGGTGGCAAAAAGGCATGTCCAGAAATCCTGGGTAATAGCGTGGGGATGTGCAGTAGATATACATAAAGTGGTTCCTTTTTGACCTGCTCTGAAAATCTGTGTATATTTAGCAAGTGTCAATCGTGATGCAGCCCTAGGCTGCCGATAGCGTGTCACATGAGAGGGGTCATGAGTACGTGTAGCAGCACGCTGAATGCATGACCGGGCCCGTCAGGTTGGGGCTGATGACATTAATGAACAAGTTCAACCTGTTTATGGTTTCTCAGCACCCCAGATTATAATTATTCCTCATTAGTTTGCACATTTGTCATATCTTTGGGTCTTGTCCAGGGAACCTTTGTGCTAGGCCACGTATAAACACACAGACAAGCACATTTCCTCCCTCTGAGATTTTTTTCATCTGATCATTTTAGCCCTGGATTTGCTTCTGTTACTGGTACCAGCAGGAACTGTGGAGTGCTTGCCAGCTTTTCCAGTGGCTCTGAAATCCCGAGACACAAATCCCTGCAGTGTCATGCTGAGCTGGGGCTCATGCAATTGATGGTCTCTCTGTTCCTTCCTCAGGGAAAGACTGTCCTTGCATATTCATCCTGCACAGCACCTGGGCTCTCTTCCATTTTGACAACTACCTGGGGACATAACGCTGTGCAAGAGGCCTCCGTGTTCAAAAACTTGCCAGGGGTGGACTCTGGCTGTAGTTTTCTGTGGTAGCCTTTCTTCTGTCATGAAGCTGTAACACTCCAGTCCATGTCTGATGAGGTGCATTGGGATGTAGATCTGGAAAAGGAACTTCTATACATACATTTTTATGGCAGCTGAATGCTCTGTCCTGCATGGAAGTGTGAGGATTCACAAGGATGAAGTATACACAGCGCTACAGGCCCCAGATGTAACCCTTTTTTTTGTTGTCAAATTGAGCTTGCTTTTTCCTTCAGAAAATTGAGGTAAAAGGAATTATAAAATAAGCCATGCAAGAAAATGATATGCTGCTATCAGGAGGCTATCACTAGTTTCTGCTAACAGCTCTATGTATTTCTACTGCTGTTTCTCTGCCCCAGCACGACACATGCTTTTTGTCTTACTGGTTGCAGAAGGCATTTCTGTGACATCCAGTGTTCATCACATCTACATCATACCATGTGCAGTCAAAAGCTGCATGTAACAAGAAGCTGGGCAAGGAATTTGGACTCTGAAAGCCAGGATTATGTTTGTACCTACTGAGAGATTTGTGCTGCGTTCATGGACAAGCCATTTCATTTCTTCATTTGTAACGTGGATGTAGCTATGGGTGACGTAAGCCACTGACTTGGCTGATATTTTCAGAACGCTAACGACCTTCACTGACCTGTGCCATGTCAGCAGGAAGAAAAGAGAAACAAGTAGGTGCATTATTGTTAATGCACAGTAGGGAGTCAGTTTATTGTAAGCTACAATGCTTAAGTGTTCAGAGGAAATTATTCAGACATGAGAAAATAATTTTTAAAAGGGATAATATTAAAATGGATCCTTCCTTATCTGTTGTTTGAGACTTTCCAAGTGGCAAATAGGAAAGTTCAAGGAGGGAGCTAGGCAGGAAGAAACAAGACGCACTTCTAATATTCGGTTAGAATGTAAGTTGAAGTGACCACAGAGGTGACCATCGTATCCTGGTAAACAGAGGCTAAATCTTACGCCTTTAGAGGAAATAATAGAATGATTTTGCTGACAAGATGGTGCTGCTTCTTGTACTTCATTCCCTTTTTGTCTTTTAAGTCTTTATAAGCCAGCTGATCTGGAAGAAACTGTATGAACGTAGGCACTGCTTCCCCAGGCACATGTGCCCACATGCACACCCACCCACACCCTAGCTCTGATCCAGATCCCTGGAGCTCGTCTGTATTCTCAGCTTAAAAATAACAGCTTAAAAATAACAGAATATAAGCAGCAGCCTGAATGTTGTCTTCAGAAGCATAGTTGTTTTTATGGCTTTCATGAAGGACCATTCCCATCCCTTGCCCCTGGACCCTTTGCCAAAAAGGAGTGGTCCAGGTGTTTTACAGTCTTTTTTGGAAGCTGAGGGTGTCAGTGGAACAGCACTCCGGGTCTCTGCGTGGTCCCAGCACCTGGACTGCTCAGCAGCAGCAGCCTCTGTGTATCTGTTCCCTTTACCAGAGTGCATCCAAAAGGTGATTCAGTTAATCATTAGACAGCTCCATCTTTGCTAGGAGCCCGCTGATAGAAAGCACTGTATGTGCCCCCAGGGGCAGTGTCCACTGGGATCCTTAAACAAGAATGGAAGGAAACTAAGGAAAAACAATAGGATTGCCGAAGGTGATGTATTTCTGTTGTGTGCATGCCTGGTTTTTAAATCTAACTGTATACACATATATTAAATAATCATGACATTACATTTTGCGATTTTATGTAGAGAAAATTCTTGGAATTCAGTCTCTAGCGTTACCAATTCCTGTTTTCAGTCACACAACCTCTCACCAGATGCTTCACTGAGGTTTTGTTCAGACCTACCAAGCCCTGGTGTAGCACTGCGCACGGGCAGAGCACTCCCCAACCTCCTGCACCTTCACAAGCCCCGCTTGTCTCACCTTCGTTCAGGTATCAGAAGTGCCACAGCCCACCCTCCTTGCTTGACCTTCTTTATAGTCTTTTCTGTCAAATGTTTATTTTCAGTAGGGCAGTGGCAGAAAAGGGTTTTTGGTCATGTTGTTGATTTTTCAGTTACAGTGCTTCTGGGCTGATTTGGAAAAATGCTCTCTTCCTTGCTCGGCCCCACTCCAGCTGCCTGTCTCATGAATAGATGATCTATTGAGAGAAGTGTCTTATCAGATTTTCTCTACATCCACTCTCTCCCTTTTCAAAACTCATCTATTTTGCAACTCTATCCATCTGGATCGTTTGATTGAAAACTTAGTTTCAGTACGGTAATTTGGTATTTGAAGTTTCTCATTAGTGGGAATGGATCATGCCAGAATACTCACAGAAACGCCAGTCCGCCGTAAGATTGCAGATAAAATTCATCATGCTCCCGTTGCATGTATCTGAAAGTGATAAAGAAAAAAAAAAAAAACAGTTAGAGGCCGTGCAGAATATTAAATAAGGATACCCAGTGTTGTAACAGTTGTGGGTCATTTCTTAATACGAGGGAGTGGGAAGCTGGTGTAGAAAATCCTCCTGTCTGTTTGCAGTCTTGTATGTTAGCTGCTTGTCTGGGCACACAGAATGCATCCCCGTGTCTGCATCTGTGTTTCTGTTGAGTTTGCTGACAGTTTATTCCTTGCCCACAGTAGTAAGTGGAGGCCGGCACGGATCTTTATGCTTTTTACACTTTATTTCTTTGAATTTGTTTTTAAATTTCCGAACACACCTTTCAAGAAGGAGTAGCAAATTGTTCTATAAAACAAATATGACAGAATAAAATTATTAGTTATATACAGGTGAAAGATGTTTTTTCAAAGAGATGGTAAGTAAAGTTTTTTGACAATACCTACATGACCAAGAAAATTAAATTCCACTTTCAAAATTGACATGATATTTGGGACATTTTCCCAATTGAGTGCCAGTGGAAATGCATTGAGGTATTTCACAAGATGTGATCCAGAGCCCTGAGCTGTCTCTTCTGCAATGGAAATGCTCTTTATGATTTTGGTTGCAGATTGCAGAGATGTTGCAAGTGAAGCTGCATTTCCTTCATAAACTTACATTGTCCTGACGTGTTTTATTTGCATTTTTTTAAAAGGCTGGGATGCCATCATGGATTGGAAAGATGTCTTATCAGGAGGAGAAAAACAGAGGATGGGCATGGCTCGGATGTTTTACCATAAGTAAGCATTTTGATTTGTTCTTTAAGTAGCATCTGAAAATGAGGAAGAGTTTTGCCAGTTTGCTCTGATAGTTTGAGGAGTAGTAGACTATAATCTCCATGCAACATGCAATACTGCTAGATGGTTGCATAGGACCACAGACCTTGTCGTTTACTGATACAAGCTCTGCTTTTAGTCTGGGCAATGCTTCTTACTTAAGCTTTGCTTTTGGCAACATAGCATTACATTTTCTAAATGTTCCTTTCTCTAACATCTCAGGCACAAACATCTTCCCTGCAAACAAATATTGCGGAAGTCTGATGGACTGTTGCAGAGGCTATGGGGGTCTGAAAGCCAAGCTGCAAAACTTTCTGGTTTGGAGGCTGCAAGCATGCAAAGGCAGCCCAGTCCATACATAGCAGTGGATAGAGAGTTTCTGAGTTGGCTGTAGCTACTGCATGACATGATGACAGGACAGAATAATACTAGGTCAAACTAGAACATAGAAGTTAGATCACTGTGTACTCAGATGGACCAGGAAATAAAACCCATTTTTCCTGGAACCTGGCTCTGCACCTGAATAACGCATGGAAACTTTACACTGTTGCTAGCCAGCTTCCAGCTGTAGATAAGAGACAGCTGTCTGGCAAAAATAGCTCTCTCCTTTCTGTTGTTCTTTCAATTAAACGTCGTACATGGGAATACTGTCCAAAGCATAGAAGAGTAATGTTCTTTATCTGCTTTTGAAAGGCCGAAATATGCATTGCTGGACGAATGCACGAGTGCTGTAAGCATTGATGTTGAAGGAAAGATATTCCAAGCTGCAAAAGCTGCTGGGATATCCCTGCTTTCCATAACACACAGACCTTCTCTTTGGTAAGTATGTTCAGGGATTTGTCATGGTCCTTGCTTTTAGCTTTCTGACAGGCAGTGGAATGGCCTTTATTCTTCGTGCTAAGGGCAGTTGTTTAACCAATATTTACTGCATTTTCTAAGATAACTTGTCTACAATAGTAGTGATGCAAATGCATTTAGCATGGATTTTTTTTCATTCTTTGACATGTATTTATTCCTCCCTCTTATTTTCTTTAAATGTGTTTCAGTTATTAACTATTAATAGCAACATGCAGGTTCTAAGAGGCAATTAATTAGTCCACCACACCACAGCCACAACAGATATCACCAGATTATTCTGTAAAGGTGACAAGATACATCAGCTGTTCTGGGGAAGTTTACCAGTGCAGGGAGAAGGTGGGAAGTGTGGCAAGTGATTAAACTACTCTTTGTTAGTCCGTAGGAATAAGACATCTGGTGTTTTAACTTTAGTTGTGACCTCTATTTGCAGGGTTTGTGAGCTTCCAAAATTTGATTTTCTATTAAAAAAAAGACATATTGGAATTCTGAGAAACATCATTCTAGTGAGGGAGTACTAAGTATGGAAGAGTCCCTCAAAGGAAATAAATGTAATTACTGAACACATAAAACAACCAAATACTTCAAAGGGCAAAAGGAGATCAAGAAGGTGCAAGCTAACATCAGCAGAGACTATTTGTTCTGAATTCCTTGATCTCTTTACTGTCAGATTGTTTGCTTTTTTAAAACTGATGACAAAAAATCCATTACCAGTCTGTTGCCTCAAAGGGAAGAAATTGTATCAGTGTCTGCTTCTCTGAAAAAGAATAGTTTCCCCAGCATTCCTTGGTAGTCAAGCATTGGAACAGGCTGCCTAGAGTGGTGGTGGAGTCACCATCCCTGGAAGTGTTCAAAACACGGGTAGACGTGGCACTCTGGGAAATGGTTTAGTGGGCATGCTGGTGTTGGGTTTATGATTGGACTGGTGATCTTAGAGATCCTTTCCAACCTTAATGATTCCTAGTTTTTACTTTCATTATAAATAGTCCAGCCACCAAGCCAGGAAACATTAAATTGCTACTCTACCCTTAATTGGTTTAGTGGTGGACTTGGTAGTGTTAGGTTAATGGTTGGACTGGATGATCTTAAAGGTCTTTTCCAACCAAAACGATTCTATGATTCTATGATTCCTCAGATGGTGACGGTGGAAATGGCTTTTGTTGGATCAAGACCTAAATGTTAAGGTATAAAGATAGGTATTCTGATAGGAAAAAGATGTCACGTAGACATTTGTTTTTAAAATAATTTAAATTATACTTAGAAAGAAAAGTATTTAAATTTTTTAAAGTCTGGCATTATTTTAAAACCACTGCTCAAGAAAACAGGTGTTTGAGAGCATCTCACCTATAAATAATGATGATGCAGAGGGAAGTTATGCAAAAGACCTTGTGAGAAAGCTCTTTTGAGTTCAGTTTCCTACTGACATTTCTTGTTTCCTAGTACTAGTGCTATTCAGGAAGGTTTGCGATTGTTCTTGTAACTTCCACAGTATTACTGAAATTATCAGAAATCTGGTGATTTGTGGGGTTCTGGAGAAGTAAGCAGAAGTGCTGAGTATTTAGAAATAAGCATCAAATGCCTTTAACTTTAGCATGCTTCCACAGGGACTGCACTGCATAGACAAAAACTGGGTTCACATGCTATTTTCTCTTCCTCAAGGTTATACCAGGAAATATTTGCTCTTTTAATCAAAATATTGGTTACTTTCCCAGACCACAAACATTGGACATCTCAATCAGCTATCTTAGCTTCCTGGGTTTTTTGGGTTTTGGTGGGGGAAAAATAGAGGGATAGGTTAAGCATTTGGTGTCACAAAGAATAATATGCAAGAAGCGGTGAATATAAGCCTGGAGTTGAATCTCTGGAGTCCCATGTCATAAGCTATTGAGTTTATTAAACTGTCACATTCCCTGGATGGGATTTATAATTACTGTTTTATGATGCGTCTCACCTTCTATAATTTATAGTGATAAATTACACAGTCATACCAGCAGCTCCGAAGGAACTCTCTGCCATTCCTCTTGCACCTCCTGACAAATGTCTTGTCAGGTCTTGACAAACTCCACATGTACACCTTTGAATATTTTCGGTGCACACACCCTGATACTCACTGAAAGATCTGTGACTCCTACACAGACTTTTTTATTTTGGCCCTTTGCAAACTGAACCATGTCTTGGGACTGGAGGTTTCTTTAGCCAACCTTATAAGATGCAGGGGAACAAACTGAGGTGTAATTTGAACAAACTAGAGTTTTATCAGTAGCACCAGGTATACCGTGCCTGTCTGAATGTATTTTCTGCTAAAGAGGTAAAACGTCTCTCAGAAAGCGAAGTAAATAAAATAAACTGGGACTAGCATTTCTGGGGGAGAAGGGAGCCTTGTCTGCTGCTGCTGTTCAAGCTCCTGCAGAAAAAGGAGTCTGTTGGAGTTGCAGTGAAGGCAACCGTAGCCACAGACAGCGTTTCTATGAGGGAGGCAGAAAGAGGGAGGCTGCACCTTGGCCAGGGACCACAGATGGTGAGGGAACCATCCACAGCCCTGCTGCCCGCTCCTGCCAGCGTCACCGCGGGTGAGGGACTCGGCGAGCCCGGCCACGTGGGCTGCTGGAGGCAATGACCGCCCCAGCTGGGGAGCCCACACCGGTGCTGATCGCTTACAGCTGGCACCTTGCTGCTGAATGTCACTAGACGGCCGAGGGAGGTCCTGGTGACGGGCGCTGAAATACCCAAATCCCTTTCGCAAGAATGTCCTGGGATTATGAGTCGCTGAAAAAAAGTCGTACCCAGTGAGCCAAGACTGGACAACTCTCAACTTCCTGAGAGGCGCCATTGAAAAGAGACACAGACATCCAAATTTGCCTGCAAAAATGAACCATCTGTTCCTTGAGCCATTACTAATGTTCTAATTTCTACTGCAGGAAGTACCACACTCACTTGCTGCAGTTTGACGGACAAGGCGGCTGGCGTTTCGAGCAGTTGGACACCGCTATCCGTTTATCACTGAGTGAGGAAAAACAGAGACTGGAATCCCAACTTGCAGGAATTCCTAAAATGCAGCAGAGACTGAATGAACTGTGTAAAATCTTGGGAGAAGACTCAGTGCTTAAAACAATGGACAAAGAGGAATAAATAATTTATGGTTTATGTTTTTAAAAGTATTTTTTTAGTTAAAAGCATTACAAATTCAGCCATTATCCTTTGCATGCATTGTGATAGAGGCTTAGAGCATAGAAAAACACAGCCAGCAGAAAATAATGCTCTGAATGCTATGTAAGACTTTAGCATTTTAGTATTAAGGAAGAAAGTGGTTGAACTGTGAAAAGAAAATAAGCAAGTGCACAGAGTATAAGATTAGCCGTTGCAGCTTATGTTAATTCCTAGTGAAAGCCCGATTCACTGCAAAAAACTACCAACACACTTAGGTTTTGTAGGTGAATTTTTGCCTGAGACTTGGCCTGCAGAATGTGCTCTTGTACCAGGCCACTGTGTGCGTATGATATGCCTGCTACGCAGAGCAAACCTGGCATGAAACTCAGGCATGGAGCACGGCAGAGGCAGCATCTGGGTGAGTATGCAGATGCATGCAAAAATCTCATTTGGGTATAAGAAACATTCTTTCAGCCCATGTAAAACCAAACTCCTGTTCTACTACTGAATCTCATATGCACCTTTACCTGCATTTCCATAGGAAATAATGTAATAGGCTGACCAGGAGACAACTGTCCGAGCAACCTGCTGCCCTCACGACAGAGAAGCAGGGATAGAGCTAACTATGTAATATACTTGTGCTGTGCTTTATGCCATAATGCATAGCTTCAGAGGCTCTTTGCCCTTCATGATACATCAGTTCCTTTGGGGGATTATTTATGTCCCCTATTTAGCAACCTCTGGTGGGGAGGATGGAGCGCTGGGCCTGGCATCAAGTGACTTACTTTTCGCTTGACTAAGTCATTCATCTGCTCCATGGGTCTGATCCAGCCGGCGTCCATCTCTGACCCGGTTCCTCTGCTGGTAAAATCACAATATAGACCCTTGTTTGTTCCGTGAGACACTTTGTGACAGGAAGGACTGTAGGTGGGGAAAATGTCAGTTCCTAACACTGCACTGAATTCTCAGGCATGGCTGTCCTGCCAATTAAAATGCTCAGCACTTACAAAGGTCTGTGAAAAGTTAGAGCATTTTGTAACCACTAATTAATATGCCTGCCTTATTCTGGTAGAGTGGCTGAACACTGCCCTCCTGATGAGGAAACGCACCAGTTAGCAGCTTTGCTTTCAGATGCACTCTCTGATTGTCCCAGCAGAAGGAATCTGGTCCCCCGTCAGTCAGAAGGTGCTTTAAGCAGAAACCCCTAAGACAGTGCTGGCCTGAGTGCCTGGCCAGACGCAAAACCCAGTGAATTAGAAATAAGGATGTGAATGCATATAAGAGCTCCTGATCTGCTCTCTCTGACTGCAAGTGCACAGCAAATGGGCAGCTCAGGAGTGAAGATCAGGAGGGGTAAGAGGCTTTGCAGATGATTAAAAGAGCCTTAGCTGAGACATACCAATCCTGAAGTTTGTTGTTGGGTTTTTTTTTTTCCTAGAAGAAGTGTGATTCCTTAGAAGATTTCTGTCTGGTGTGCTTAGTCTGAGAGGGGCAATGCATAAGCTGTTAAGAACTGTTAAGAGAGGAGAAATATTTTGGGGGTATTTGCTGAGCTGGGAATGTTTAAGCACCCTGAGGTTAATATTAACTGTTTCCTTTTCCTGACACATCAGGAATAAGGGGAAGGCGAATTAACTCCATCTGCCAAATCCCAGTCCGGTGCACTAACCATTAGACCATCTTCCTTCTCACTGTGTGTTCATCTTGCTGCTTGGTATGGCACTTGCACCACAAAATGGAAGAAGTCTGCTCCCTGTCCTGCCCCTCCAGAGTCTGTGGCTTGAATGTAACCCTGTAACTTGTGACAACAATTTGCTGTGACAACAGTTTGTTCCTCGTTAGTTTTCTCTGTAGAGTCCCCTCGGACATCTCACTGACACAGAAAGGAATGCTCTTGGGAACCTTTGAAAGGGATGAGAAATTAAGGTTCAAGATAATAAGATGTTGTGCTGTCAAGTGCAGGCTGGAGGTCACTGCTGTGGTGGATGACATGTGCATGCATTTTAATTTGCAAGTGTCTCTGCTTGTCCCTCTCCCTGAAGGCTAGCTTTCCTCCTTCTCATCTTCAAAGAAAAATTTGGAACTGCTAAGGAAAAAAAGAAGTCAGCCAAGAATCTGTTCTCAGTGAGCATTAAATGAGATGACTGATGATTTTAAAGGCTTGCACATTTCTGAGTTATGTTTCTCTAAGATGGTGATGAATCAGGCACGCACCATCTGCATGCCCTTGTCCCAGCTGCAGTGTGTCCTTCTGCTAGCGCAAAGCAGCCACAAAGCCACCTTTCCACAAGCCAGGGCAGGAGCTGAGGTGGAGGAAGGGGCATTAGTATTCCCACCCCTCCGTTAAGCACTTTACCATGTGGCTGGGAGCTAAACCAGGGTTGTGCCGGCCCTGAACGAGGAGGACACTGAAAAGCGCTCAACAATTGGCCCAATTCGGCACAGCTCCAGGTGCGGCCCTGCACGGTCCCAGCCTCCCACCAAAGCTCTGCCATGGCACTTGACTTGTTGGGAGCCATTATGGGCAAGTGCAGCACCTCAAATCTGCTGTACCACCTTGCAGAGATCAAAGGTGGCCATCCCTCATGGCACAACAGAAACACATCTTCTGAGGAAACCGTGTTTAGAAGAAGAAAGTTTGTTTGCTGTTTTTTTTAAATGAGATTATGCATAAAATGTACAAAAGATACATACATTACTGATGAAATTTTAATGAAAACTGAAGTCACACCAGGATCAATGTAGTAGTGTTTTCCTTGAAGTCTGATATCTATTTCTTGGATCTGGTAGTAGATTTAACCCTTCCAATTCAGTAGTATAGTGTAAAATATCCTAGCATCTTGCTCAGCTGTTTACATTCTTGTAGGCATGACAAGAACATTAGAGGCTGGTATGAGAAGAAACCCTTCTCTAAATAGGAACTATCTGAGTAATATTGAAGGAATTTCTGTACCTGTGGCTGGAAGAGAAGCTGCCCTGGAGATTTTCTGTGTAAACTCTGAGTTGTTCCAAGGGCTAATTGAGACGGCAGTCTCTGGTTCTGTTTCTGGAGAGTTTTACCTCTGGTGTAATACAGGGCATAAGCCAGCTCATTTTGTGCTGCTTTGGACCCGGCTGGGAAAGTACAAGCAGAGGTGCATGCTCCCTGCTCAGGG
Source organism: Pelecanus crispus (assembly GCF_030463565.1). Classification (NCBI taxonomy): domain Eukaryota; kingdom Metazoa; phylum Chordata; class Aves; order Pelecaniformes; family Pelecanidae; genus Pelecanus; species Pelecanus crispus. Next base: position 17,380,095 of record NC_134643.1, read on the forward strand.
AATAGCTCAGGGAGACGCTGTTCTGGAGCCAAGGCACGGGGAGCACTTGGCCCTGGCAGTGCGAGAGGGTCAGAGCAGGGCAGGATGCCTTGGTGGAATCCTTTTTCGTGGTGCAATGAGAGCTGCTCATCAGCATTCATTCCCTTTCTGGCGTTCGGGAGCTGTGACTCCCCGGGAAGCCAAGGAAGCAACTTTTTGGCCTGCCTTCTGCCTGTCATACCTAGCTGGGGCTAGCCAGGTCCAGCTTGCTGTATCACGGCGTCTGTGCAGTCAGGGCTGGATACCGCAAAGTGCTCAGGGCACCTCGCCTCCTGCGAGCACCCTCTCATCCCCCAGGTCTCAGGGCACACTGGACTTGCCTGGGTCTACATCCTAGAGGAATACAAGTGCTGAGCAAAGTTCATACCAGTCTCAGGCGTGGAGGAACTGCACAATAAAAGTATGAATTATCCACATCAGTTTGTTCAGATAATGCTGGGATTTTTTGCAAGGATCTTCAGAATGGGAGGACACATTTTTTGTGCATGGGATTTCAGTATTTTAACCTAGGAGGGGTTTGTTTTTCACTTAACTTTGGGACCAGATTCATTCCTGGTTTAGACTTGGAAGCCCTCCTTCTGCAGGGTTAGAAAACCCCACGTATCTTTTAAAGGAGTTTTTTGAAACCGGTGGGATTTGTATTTGAGTGAGGAATGAAGGACTGGGTATTTAATGGGATATTTTAGGGAAAATTGCAATAAAAGTTATATCCTAAAGCAAATGAACACATCTACAGTCCCCTCAATATGTCTGAATGGTGATAATGCATGTCAAAGTCAAGTTTACGAGCAAAGTCAAGTTTACGAGCCTGTGATCAGAGATTTCAATTGTATATAGAATTAAATCCCCCTACTGAGCTGTTCATGAAGCTTAAGAGAACTGAACTGCTAATCAAATGTCTTTGTTTATGTTTGATATTAATGCCTTTTAAGAGCTGACAATTTATAAAGCAATAAATTATGCTTTACAGTTGTAATTTATTCCAACCTCAAATAAAACATGTTGCATTTACTTTGACTTTACAGTGTTCCTTATGAATCATTCACAAAGCAGTCAGGACCTGCCTGCGTGTGCTCTGGGAGCCCCTTCCCATCCCTCGTTTCTGTGATGGGGTAGGAAAGCTTGGGGTGGATGTTGCGTGTTTGCAAGTTGAAACAAGTGTTTCATTCCTAGATCAGGCTGGCGTCAAAGGCTGCCGTGAGGTTTCTCATGTCTCGTGCCCATCCACTTCAGCGTGGACCTGATTCATGACAGGAGGGTGGCAAGAGCTGCCACCACTTGCTGGGGAGTTCTGCGGGGAGGCTGGGCACCGAGCAACGTGCCAGGGGACGGCGTCAGTAGCGCAACATCAGCTGGCTTCAGCAGCATCAATCCCAAAGGTTGTTGTTATGCTCTTTGTAAGATAAAGTTATGCATAAAACATCAATGTCACAAACATTGCAAGGCCCATGTTGGCCTAGGAAAGGAGAGAGTTTTTTTCTTAGTGATTAAGATAAAAAATACAGTCTCTTTAGTCCTTCAGACTACCAGGAGTATGAGGACATCGGTTGACTCCTTAGCACCCAGAGCTGGCTTGTGTCTAGCCCCTTCCCAGCTGCGTGGCAGGGGACGGTGAGGTATTGTGTGCTGGTACGGGACCTGGGTTATGCAGCTGAGGAGCCCATGGCGATGGTGGTCACTTGAGAACTAGATCCTTATGGGTGACTGAAGGTCTGTCCCCTGTGCCTCCCTTTCAGCTACTGCACCCACTCAGAGGGAGAGCACCAACAGAGAGCAAAGTCCAGGACATAAGCCATGAAAAATGCATTTTGGGGGATTTCGGGCGGGCTCTAGGACCACACTGGGACTCATGCATCAAACCAGGAGGAGACAGGCTATATTGTAGTGGGGGCGGTGAGCTGAGAGCTGAGAGGTTGCACTTGAGTTTCACTTTTTTGGGAAGATGTGCTTTGGTGTCTGCTCTTTGGAGATCGTTCCTGCTTTCTGAGCAGGCCACCAGAGGACTGGCGCCATGTGTTCACTGAAGTGCTGGAGCCCTGAGCCTCTGGCCAAGGGTTAAGTATTCCCAGAAGAGGTGGGACAGCAAGGCTCGTATCTCAGGAGCAACAAGGACTCAGGAAATATTCATAGCAGAGGTGTTCAAAGACGTCCCACAGGTGAAATTTTCTAGTAAGTGGGGAATATCTGGAAGAACACCTTACGCTGTCTCTCTATGGCCTTATTTCTGCAGCACCTGCTTTGTATTTTTTAAATTAGTGTCTTTAACCTCATGTAAGTGAGACCATCTATGAGAGGGTAACAGTGACCTATTAAAAATCCCGCGCCTACCCAGTGCAAATTTGATGTGTATGAACAATCTGGTTTTAAACAGGTAATTAAAACAGGGAGAAAGAGATTGTGATGGTGGCTGATGCAGGGCTGAGGAGCCAGCTGGGTCCTGGGGCTGAGCCCCCAGAGAGAAACCAGGTTGGGATGAGGTCTGGGAAAAAACAGTCCAAGAGAGCCCATGGGAGGAGCCAGGTCTTGGGAAAAGGCAATAATGAAACCTGTCTTGGACATAATTATGCAGTAGCACATTACTTTTCTTCTGCTGTCATCAAACGTATAGAGACAAGCTGGCCCTGACACAGCATTTGTAGGATAGCACAAACAACAAGAGAAACAAAAATGTTCATTTATTGATCAGTTTTAGCATGAAAATTGTCATAAAGTTATTTAGATTGAAATGTCTTTGAAAAAGAGTTAATATTTGTCGTGTTGTAGAGCTGCATTTCAAATAGATCAGATTCATAATGCTTTTCATAAAGATTTGGGTCTTTGGGAAGTAGAAATTATTCTCACCATAAATGATAAGCAAGACATTGAAGCAAACCCAACCTATTTAATATTTAAAGCAACCAGAAAAATGGCACTCAGTAATTCTAATATTCTTGTCCTCTGTATCTCAGTTAAAATGTTCTTCTCCTCAGTTACAGCCACACTGTGCTATAAATACATGAAATTTATGAGACACTTCTCTATCAGTTGGTGTTTCCTGTGCTGGTGTGTTTGGAGATCTCTGTCTTTATTATACAGGTTGCACTAAGTCTTCCTTCCTACCCTTTTGGCCCGCTTTCTGTCCCCGCCGGGATGGGCACAGTGCTGAGACATCCGGGCGCTGGTGCCCTCCTCCCTGGGAAATGTGCTGCATAAAAGCGCGGGTGAGCAGGAGCAGTCCTTGAGCATCTCATGGCCAGACCTCGCAAATGTTTTTTATAGGTAGTCAGCAAACACCTTTAGGAAAAGTCTTAATAAATAATGTCTGCTCAACTCAAATGATCAGTGGCTAACAAGGTACTAATGCAGGGCACTAAAGTGCAACAACTAGTAGTGATAAAGCTGGGCTTTGCTAGATGTATGCTCATAATAATAGGACATTCTTGCACTGAGCAAACACATCCCAGTATCAGTTTATGCCTGCAACGCCAGGTTGACTTAAAAGTTATACAGCTCATGCTCATGAAAAACAAATGATCCTCTTTTAATCCTCGCAAGTGGTCATCAGAAGCACACAACTGCCTGTCATAATATCCTTTGGAGTATTTCTAGGTAACCCATAAATATAATCAATTCTTAAATAATAACATGCCTTGTCTGAACTCTGCTATTCAATCAAAAATCCCTTTATATCCAGCGTGGCAGCTACAGAAGCAAAATTACGAAAATCCCCATTTCCTTGCTAGTGCAAAATGAGCATACAAGGAGGTGCTGTTCCAGTCTCTTGCTAGCCTATTTTTATGCTGTAATCATGTTACAGAGAATTCAACCCCTGTCTAATCGCTAATCTTCACTTATGCATGTGCCATGGCTCATTGCTGAGCATCAGAGGATGAGGATTCTGTTTATTAGACTCCTCTTTTTTACGTTATTATGGGTAGAAAAAAAAGAGTAATTAATGCATTTCATGCCAAGATGAAAGTGGAGGCAAGGATCGCCGGCCTGGGAGAATGACTGCACTTCCTTTGTAAGCTCCTACTTTCAGGGACTTCTGAAGGGAGGTTCAATTCCACTTTCAAGTCATGGGCTGAAAACTGCTTGTCTGAGAGAGGTTTTAATTAACAACCAGGAAAAAACCCCTGGTGGCATCATCAGTTTTAAAGGTATTAAAAAAATGTCTGTTTCTTAAAAATGAGCCTGCTAGGTCTTCCCTTAATCAACCCCATCCAGCTTTGTCAGTCTCCCATGACCCGCTTGTCCTGCTCCGATGCTGGGCTGCTCCGTGAGGATGGAGCTGTGCCGGTGAGGGCTGGGCGCCCCGGCTCCCCGCGGGACACCACCAAAGCGCCCGCTCCTCTGCCCCGCTGCGTGCCTCTGGGAAACCCGAGATTATTGCACCGGCATGGGCTCCAACCTTTCCACGCCCCTTCCCCTCCAACCAAGGATTATTTCCTAAAAAACAGTCTTCTCACTTGCTTGACTTTAACTCCTGTTCCGCCTGTCCAAGTTCCCAGCTGGAGTTCCCAGGGGCACCTTAAAGACAAACCGGATCAGATGGGCCAAAGCATGCTCTTACCTAGGACATAGTTCAGGGGTGTATCATCAAATACCTGCCTAGCCTGCCATGAAGTGTAAGGCCACGTTCAAAGTGGTTTGGTTTTGTTTTGTTAAAGCCATGCTTGAAGATGTGTGTTTACTTTGCTAAATCAGAGCCTTACGCTGCTGCAAAAGGCATAAATGAGATGCAAAAGTTGGAAGTAGACAAATTCAGGCTCAAATGAAGCCAGGACAGGTTTTGCTTCTGATGGGTGCTGCGGTGCTCCAGCAGAAAGTGCCTGTTTGGCACAGGGCGTTGTTCAATGGCATCTGTGGCTTGTGTCAGGCGGTGCCGAAACAGCCCCTCCTGACCGACGGCTGATTATGAAAGCGGGAACTCCAGTGCTGCTGGAGTCAACAGGGCTGCAGCGCCTCGTGCTTTCACGGACAGCTCAGCCAGCATGCTGAATGCCACTGCAGAGAAAAGCTGCTTGTGATTTTGGGCCTGAAGTCCTGCAGCCGTGAAGGACGAGTCTCTCCAGCTCTTTTCCTGCATACATAGGTGGGCAAGTATGGACAGACCCAAGCTGCCCTGGCCTGGCACCATGAAAGCATGTTTAGCCAGCATTGCCCACCTCAGACGAGGACTTCTTCACACAGGAGCTGCCCTGCATTACCCAGCGCCAGGCTGAACACGACGCTGGGCTGCACTAAACACAGCACTGGGCTGCCGCCGGATCAGCGCAGGCTCCTGCCGTGCCAGCCTGGAGCATGGGCAGAAGACCTCTGCTTTCTGCATCCACCTGCCCAAACAGGTCTTAATCTGGGTTTCTGCTCTAATCCCATCTGACTGTCACGATCTTTTCAAGTTTTTTTGGATGTCTTGTGAGCGGAGGCGGAAGAGGCATGGCCGCAGAGTCTCCTGAAGAATGAGGCGTGTGTGAGCAGAAACTATTTGCTTTGTTGCACTTGAAGCTGAGTCCTCATCCACAGTGGGCTCGGGTGGGGGTGAGAACACAGCTCTGCCATGTGCCATGCAGACCTTACGGTCTTAGAGTTTCACTACAAATGTACTTCATCAGCATGCAGGAATACTTAAGAGCTGGGAGAGCTCTTCATCACCTCCGTCTTGCTTCATTTACCTCAATCAGTTTCTCCTGCAGTTGGCTGAGCACCAGATTCAGGCACAAATACACAAGCTTTTGTGCAGTCTTACAGGCTCAGATTTCCTGTTCCACGTGTAATGCTAAGCCTCAGGAATCCTGTTTGGAAAGTGCTGCTAAAACTCCGGTCTTTCTGGCAGGAAAGAAAAGTGATGCCAAGTTGAACACCATGTTGAGTAGTGGAGCCAAATTTATTGCCAGTGAAATGGCATGTCAGGGAAATGAAACAAAACAAATGCTTGGTCCGTGAAGCTTAGAGTCACCAGGCATCTCTAGCTGTTCTCAGAAGGTTTCCTTAATGACACTGATTAGATTATTAGAAAGGAACTTGCAAGAACCCACATTACTGCTGAGTTTGTAGACTCATATCAGTGTAACACTGCCAAGGTTTGCTCCCGAGCCAGGCTTGCTCCCTTTGCAGGATAGCTAGAGTAATTTTATTGGCAAGCACCTCCTGTAAAGATTATTGATAGTGAGTGCGTTCGGATGATGACACATACAACTCCTTTTGCTATTAGCGGGCTAAGAAATTGCCATTACTTTCAGGCACAACACATAAAACAGCGACTGCATTCATGACCCTTAACGTGATGAAGGCACTTAAGGGTTTGTTTTGTATGAATATAATTTTAAGGTGCTCAGCAGCTCTTGGGAATGATTGACTATGCAACACACTGTGGAATATATAATTGGTGAGAGTTGAAGTCAAAATCATTCACAGGTCCTAAATTCCTTCCCAAATTCTTTTCCCCATTGTTTGCACTCCGCATTACTTAATTGGAGCAGATCTGCATCCTGATCAGCACTGCTACGGGCAGGGCTCAGTAACCACAGCATTTCCCAAGAGTTTCATGACTTTATCTCTGCCAGGCTGATGTTTAGCTAGCTGAATACTCATCTGCCACACTTAGGAAGCCTTCAGTGAAAATGATGTAAGCTTTGCAGGTGTAGATGAAAGCTGAATTGAATTTGGCCTTCAGTTATGCCTTGTTGTGTAGGACTGACATGACTGATAAGCTGAGGGGGAAAAACATTGGGGGAAAAATGACACACATCTAAGTTTCCTTCCAGTCAATTCCAGCACTCCAACCGGTGCTGTCTGCCTTTACAGAAACCAGCTGTAGTAGGCTGGGAAGCGCTCTCACATTGCCTAGGGCATAGCTTTGATCAAACAACCTCAGCTTGCCTCTCACAAAGCTTTCTTCGTGCACCTGATATGGGATCCTGCCTTAGATAATGAATCATGATGCATTTAAAAGAAATTAAAGGATTCACGTCAAACTCTGCCTCTAATCCAAACGAGCACCTTGATCATTCCTCCCGTGTGCAGCACGGCAGGGCAGCAACAATCCTGGGCATTCGCTCATGGGCTGAGCACCCACAAATGTAGGTCACTGCCATCTGAGAGGCAGAATCAGTATTTCAGGGTGCATTGCTCCCTCTAGCTTGTGAGTTTAATTGAAGGGGTAGGAGAACTAAAATGATTTTTTAAACAACCCGACTGGAGGGCAAGAATCATCTTAATTAAATCTCACTCACTCTTCCTCTGATCCAGTAGGCAGATGGTGCTTCCCTTCTGCACTTTGAAGGGGTTAGCCCAGAGAGGCTTCCAGAGAAAGCAGATCTGAGACTGTCAGAGCTCACTTTCAGACAGGTTTCCACTGCAGGGATCACTGATGCTGCCTGTCTGTCCATGGACCGGAGAATTTGGAGAGGACAGACAGGATTAGAGGGACATCCTTCCAACACTATCCTTCCATGGTGAATTAAGGGGATTGGATCTTTTGGAAAATCTTAGGGTTTTTTCCCCTTGTGTTTGTGCTTCTTTTTATTCACTGAGTTTTGAGCACAATTGCTTACACCCTGGGCTGGCTTTCTCGAGAGGGGGTGCTGGGGAAGGTCTCCAGGACAGGGCCCTGCCACGCAACGCTGACAGTACCTAGCTGTCATACACACCCACGGCACCGCTTTGCATTTGGCTTCGCCTGTGGTTCATATTTTCAGGCTTTACTCTCTGGCTGTGAAGTTAGAAACAGGTTGCTTTTATGTGTTTTATTTTTTTAAAAAGGCTGTGGCCTTCTCCTCTTTACTTACCTCCACAAAACTAGAATTCCAGGGGGGATAAAAATCCAACTGTTAGGAGATTTGTAATAAAAAAGGTGAGAATTGGCTTTGCTGAGGAAACAGGTTAGTCCCCCTGGCCCCTTTCAGCTTAAATGTTTGTTCTGTATTGCAAACACAGCTGCCAGCCTGGCTTCCCCAAATGCCACATCCTCCCGACCCCAGTGAAGGAGCGGGGCAGAGGCCGGCAGCAACAGTGGGGTGTCCTTCTGCAGGGCTTCTGGGCGAGGAAGCCTGGCCAATGTGCCCTGCCTCTCCGCTAAAGCCCCCTGCCGTGGTGGAAACGACTGGGGAAGGAGGAATACATTAGTCCCTACCTCACACCGACGAGGTGAGGTTAAAGGCTTGGAGGCTGAAAGGGCAGCTGCACATCAGAGGAGAGAGAAATGAGCGGTGCGGCAGAGGAAAGGGAAAGCCAGGGCAGAGGGAAGCCAGGGAATGCTTCCCCTCTGGGGGCAGCAGCAACTTTCTTTTGAAGACCAGAAGCAGTGCATCTTTGAAGTTTGTTCCAAGCTGAGTACCTAAGAGCTCTGGGGGTGTTCACATAACAGAGATGCCTGGCAGTAGTTCCAGGGATTGTGCAAGGGCTGCCATGAAGTCAACCAGGAATGCGACTAAGGAGCCGCTCCCCAGTTAAAGCGGAGGGGTGGGACTGCCAGCCGGGGACCCACTCCCTAACCAAGCACAAGGGTGAGGTGGAGCAGCTGGAAAACCACTCCTCCCACTGCGGAGACACCTCATTCCCATCCCAAAAAAGCCTGCCCACAGCCAGGGGAGTTGCTGCCCACCTCTAGCAAATCATTAGAACCGGGCTGACTTCAAGCCCCTGGACCACAGGATATTAGCTAGCATTGTACAGGCCAAAGACAGTTTAAATGTTGCTTTTTTAACCCATCTGCAGAACATTTTTGAACCCCTGGTTCTTATGGGACACCAGATGCCTTCAGAAACCTCTGACCACATCTAATGTTGACCACAGGAATGCCCTTCTGGCATGCTATGGTTTCTCTACCTGGACGCCAGCACTTCTAGCATCCTCCTGTCATGCTAGAAGACACTCGTCCCAGGCCACCCACCTGGGTCCACTGATAAGCATAATGAGCACGTGGGGCACAGGGACAGACTGCAAGGGCCACCTAATGCTTTCTGTGTGGCATGTGCTGACACGAGTACCCACAGCAGCCAGCTCCCCATCACCCACCCTGAGAAGGGGACTCTGTCCCCGGAGTCTGGGGTGGCTGTTGTGTGGGTGAGACACAAAGTAGTGTGTGAAGGCTCACCATCCAGCTTGCATGGATGTGAAATTACTCTTTATTTCCACTGTAATCAAGATTTTTGAGAGCTATTGTTATGCCTCATGTGGGTGCAGCACCACTCAACATTGCCAGCACTGAGTTACGCTGATGTACATCTTTAGATATGTATGTCCCCTGGTGATTATCAAACACGTGCCCTGAATGTGATGGCAAGACCAGAATGTTCTTTAACTGCTGGTTACTGCAGCCTGGGAAATACATGGGTAAAGTTTTATGGGTTTTGTGCCTTTTCAGCATAGTCTTCACTCTGCATCCAGCAGACACTGCCTTGACATGGCTGTCAAGGCGTGCCACATATATTGCATAAATAGATGTGGAAAATGTGTTTTCTGAGGAGTGCTGCCACACATGCCACAGCCAGCTGGACCTATGAGTTACGGAACATGACAAAATGTTTCCCTGCCTGTTCTTACCAAGAGATATTTCAGTACCATTTCCCTGGTGATTCAAAACCTGTTTCTTCATGCTTCAAAAATAGGTGCTACGTGCTGGGGACAACTTGCACAAAAATGGATGGCTTGCATAATCTGTTTCCAATGACAGAGTTCAAACATTTCTGATACTTACATGAAGAAGAATGGAGCAAGGTTTCATGTTTGCTAACGCCACATCTCAAGCAGCTTAGCTTAAAAATAGTGATATTTTTGCAAAACAACAAATATTGGATGGTTATCTCTGTGTTTCTGGTTTCTGAGCCTTTAGGATATGGCTAATCTAAATTTTCCTATTTTCTTTGTGATTATGAGTGCTGGATACTTTCTTATTAATCTGGAAGGATTTTACTCTTCCATAATTATGGGTGTGCAGGAGCTTGGGCTTTATGGAAAACATCAAATCTTTGAAATTCTTGATAAAATTACATGAACTGGCAAAACTGATGTTTTATAAAATAAAAAAAAAATCTTTTTCCTTTAGCTATGTCATCTAACAAAACAAAACAAAAAGATTTTTTTTTTTTCTTTTATGTGTATACCTTTGAACTGAGTCAAGCCTGGAAAATTTCAGTCCTCCCAGAAAAGATTTCACAAGATTTTATTAGTAAATAAAAAGGGGTTTGTATCATAGTACATAAATCATAGTATTTGCCACCCAAAAATCAATTTATAAAACATGGTGGGTAACAGAAGATAGCTCAGTACATGGCCGATGGCAGTAACACAGGTTAAAGTTCAGATTCATTTGAAAGAACATGATCCACAGGTTAAAAGAAATACTGTAAGTAGTAGTTCAGTTAGAAAATATACAGGACGGCCTATGTAATTAAGGATGATTAACTGAGCATTCTAGAGAAATATATGTAGTTATGCTGAAGAGTGAAGAGTGAATTAGATAGTGGTGGATATTAACGTGTATTAGTATGTAGCTGGATTCTGGGTCTACAAGCCTTAGGCACAACTCATTGATTATTCTTGTTGCCTCCCAAGTTAGGGATTAGAGGGAAAAGGCAGCACAAAGGCTTTCACGGCAAATCCTGTCTTTCTAATGAAATGGCTGCCCACATAGGGCTGCCTAGCCAAGGTGAGGCAGGAATTGCCTCTTCAGTTAAAAGCAGTTTATGTCAATTTCTTTGGCTTCTACTCAACTTCAGACCAAACTTTCCATGGATCTCAAGAGGGTTTGCCAGGTGAATGAGCTGCCACACCGAATTTAATATCTGAGTGGTTTAGCCTGACTTTGAAAGACAGTTCAGAAGCTGCATGGGCAGGTACCCGCAGTGGACAATTATATAAAAATTTGCCCCAGTTATATAAAAATTATAGGGGAAGTTTCCTATAATCCCAGTTATTTACTACATGGCTTGGACTTTGGTATGTGGAAGGTTTTTTATCATCAATTATGACTTTGCATGGCAAAGTACAGGCCACTATCACCACTCAGCTGCCTGTACAACTGAGGAGCACCTCGCACAAGTACACTGAAAGATCTTGGTCTTTTCTGAATGTCACTGGGGATTTTGGTCTGATGGTATCTCATGGCAGGGAGTTTCACAGTTGTTGGATACTTCAGCTTGAACAAAAAGGAAAGCGAGGTAGGACTTTGTCCCACAGTTCATCAAGCATTAAAATGTGGTCACTCTTTTACCAGGTAAATAGGCTAATTCAGAGCACAAAGACTGTCTTCAGGTCTTCAACCTGAAAACCTTAACTCCAGTAGTGAAAGATACTGGAGTAGAAATCAATCTAGAAATCCTCTGTATACAACCTCAGGGCTTCTTCATGTCCTGTCCCCATCTACCACCTGAGCTAGTCGCTGCATAGGTAGCAGGTTGGATTTACTGCATTTTGCTTTGTCAGCAAGGAGCACAAATAGTGACTGTAACAAGTTCTCAGACAAATTTCTAAATCACTGCTGTATCAGCCTAACTGGGAAATTAGACTGAGCAGGTCTATGCAGAAGTAAGTAAATAGGAAGACTAATTGTCAGCATATATTCCCTATATATTTTAGTCCTGTGCCTATAATGATAATTAGTTACCTCTTACTTTGGCTTGAGCAACAACACTGATTTCCAGTCATGTGAGCTCACTCTGCCAGCGTGCTCTGCTACTGAGCATTTCAGTCAAAGATTTGTTCTTTGCTTTAGTTTTTGACAGCATCATCATTTTAAAATCACCTTGTGTGTTGAAGCCTTCAGGGTGCCTTCATGACAGACTTTTGTAACAGAATAATCTAAGGGCTAAACGGAAATACAGTGATGGCTCAAAATCTGCAAGATGCAAACATGAAAAGAAGGGTTTATTAGATGTCTGCTTAAAATGATTGACAGTGAATATTTGTATCTGCACTAATATCATTCTAATTTGTGAGCTTTAATGGTTCTGTGTTTGCTATAAGGAGGGGCTATGGTTAATTAATCCGAGAGCTACAGAGTGCACTATCAATGTTGCAGGAGGTACGATATGTCACTTTTGAAAGTTTTAAACCAAGACAGTATTCCGCACAGACCGTGGGTTTGGAAGCCGTGCTTGGGAAACAGCACCTCTCAAGCCATTGCTCAAGCCAATGAGAACCAGCTTGTTCAAGGTGTGCCTTATGCACACCCTGTTCTGCTATATAATTCATGGTAATTATATGCTCGCTGAAAACACAGAACAAAACCATAACTAGGAACAAATAGACAGTCTGGGAAAAAAATCTTTGGTCTGTAACAGTTTTTAAATAGATGCCATTTGTTTGCTCCTGCAAAAGCTATCCTTAAAGCACAGCTGGACTCCTGTTTCTTGCCTGCAACCAGCCTCACCCTTGCCGAACCTTCCCGAGAGTGGGCAGGTGTCAGGTGGGAAAAGAAAGAGGTCCCCCCAGGGAAACCTAACCCTCCCAAACTGTCATTAACACAGCTGTATTTTTTAGGAGGTGGGGGTTTGCTTCCCTAGAACCTGGCAGCACCTCTGGTTTGACGTGTGGAGCAAGCAGGCGAAGGAGGCTTGAAGAGCTGCCAGGCAGAGCTGAGCAGGGCTTGCTCTCTCCTTGCGCTGGTGTAAAGGGAGCCCAGCACCGCTCAGTTTGAAGGGTAGGGTTGGTGACTTCTGCTTCCTTTTAAAACAAAAAGCCAAGGTGCCAGACTGGGGAGGGCAGAACAGCAGGCCCTTGGTGCCAGCAGGGACCTTACCTGCTGCTGGGTGCCATGAACATACGCCTTCTTGCATGAGGTCACAAACCTGACCTTTATGCAGTTGCCAGAGTCTCTTATAGCTCCTGGTTTAGTCGCAGCGAAATATAAATTTGCTTTGATTTGCTGGGTTTGGGTTTATTTCTCAGGAGTTTGTTTGTTTCCTAAGGAGAAAAACCATGGACTCATAACTCTCCCAGTTAGAAGTACTCAGGCTATCTAATTTAGTGCAGTTGCAATACCATATTTTTAACAATTAGTCCCTACTAATTAGTTAATTACACCATCACTAGTGTAACTATGAATAGATGTTAACTTCTCTTGCTGAGTGCGGTGACAGAATTAAACCCATGTGCAATGAGATAACACTTCCTACAGACTCTCCCACGCTCCCCACAGTTGTTACTACAGAAAAGACGCAAAGAAAAGATGTTCAGCTCTGCACAGCTCCTGGATCGCTGCAGTATCAGCTCTTGGGAGTCCCTCTGCAGATCTTGTGTGTGTGCTAGTGGAGGGAGTGGTACATCCACTGGGATGGGAATATGGTACAGTGTACCAGGTTGGTGGTTTCCATGAACCAGAAACTGATGCACACAGCTACAGGCATAAGTCCTACGTATCCATTTTCAGATGAACATGTATCTGTGCACTGCCATGTTTTTACTTCAGAGCCATGGGATCTTGATATAATGAGTGTGTCCTTCATATGATAGTACACATACATTTTCAAGAGACTGGGAAGAGGAGGCCCCTTTGCCTGCTGAGGTCCGTAGGTGGTGCAGATGAGACTCTAATCCCAGGATCCAGAGAGCAGAAGCTGTACAGCAGTTTTACTTCACCATCACAAAGCGGCTGAGACCTGCCCAGTAGGATGGGGAGCCAACATGGTTACAGATGTCCCAAATCAGGCTTTTTTGTCAACCTCCATGTTGGTGTCCCATGGAGCCCTAGCAGGAGCTGGACATGGTCCTGCCATGTCTCTGGCAGAGGTGAGCACCAGCAGTCCCCGGACTGCAGCCTTTGCAGCTACGCTGATAACGGTCCGCACCCCAGTAGCTTTAGGGGCAATTAGAGTCCTGCAGCCACGTGACCTTCGAAACGTTAATGCACACCAACCACATATCACACACAGGCACCATGGTTATTTTGTAAGTACCCAGACTTTATACCGCCCTTATTCAATGGCCTGTGCATATATTCAGATATATGTGCTCATACAGACAAATTCTACTGTTTTTTCTTGGTAAAGGACATAAATCTGTAAGAATAAATCAAGGTCCCACTCACAAAAAAAAAAAAACCAAACCCAAACCCCAAACCAAACAACAAAACATTCCTATAAAGAAACATCCAAAACAAGTCACCTGATATTTTAGAAAGGAAAATAATATTCCAAGTAAGAAATGGTCATATAAGTGGGTGGCAATAGGTGCGACAGTGAAGCTACAGACACGACATGGCAGAAAGAGCTGCAGGTAACCAAGAGCATTTCTTTTCAGTTGAAGAACACGCTTTGTGAAGACTGCCTAATAGGATAGAAATGTAGAAGGATTATAAAGGACAGAAATAAAAAGCTCTATGGACTAAACTATGTTTTGCAAATCAGAGGATGTGGAAGGAATTTTAATAGCTGAGTTTCATCATCTTCCAGTTCAAATGAGTGGTGTGATGCTGAATGATTTTAAGGGGAGAAGAAACAATTCTGTTATAAAGGAAATTTAATCTAGCCATGGTAGCATGGTGTCACTGAAGATGATTCAGGAAACTCACAAGTTTAAATGGAGTAAGACATTTAAATGACATTTTACTATAGATATCTTTATGTAAATTAACCCACATGACCAATGCTACATGTATCTTCAAGTCTGGAGCTATTTAAATAATACATAATGATAGCTGATGCAGAATCATTCTAAGTTGATTTACCTGTTTCTTCCCTTCTTTTGAAATGTTAATTACATTGTGACAGAAAACTTCATGCTGTGACACAAAGTGGAAGGGCTACAAGACCAAAAGTATGACCACTAACATTATGTGGATTGATAATCAGAAGAAAACAAAGCCAACAGTAGTGGATTTTAACCATAAATACTGAAAAAATAATTAAGGTTACACATGATCTATCTTCATGATAATGAAGGCAACTCTCATGGAAAGCAATGTTTCCTTTGAAGACCTCCTTCCTAACCGCTCCCTACCCCCAAAAAAAAACCCCACAGGCAAACAAGCAAAAAAGCGTACAGCTTTCACATTTGTAAGAAAGGCTTGAAAATTTGATGTCAGTGTAGAATCAGAAGGTAAATGCAATGAATCCCCCTGGTTTTAAATGTGCAAGCATTTGGAGTTGGGTCGTCGTCTTTCTTAAGCCTGTCTTGTGAGCATTCATTAATTTTCACACCACTGAAAGCAGTGAGGCTTATCTGTGAAGCAAATAACTCCCCTGGGTGAGCAAGGGTGGTAGAGTCTGGCCTGAATGAATCATGAGCAAGGGTGGTAGAATCTGGCCTGAATGAATCAGACAACCATAACCAGGTGCCTAAGGCATTACCTTACTGTGCACAAAACTCTGAGAGATGTTGAGCTCTTGATGAACCAGCTACTCTTATCAGGAGCTGGGATGCTCCTTGCTGCTATGGATTAATTCCTCTGTGGCTGGATAAACTGTGGAGAAACACTAAAATCAAGACATGCAGAAGATACAACACATGGAGACACTTTGGCATCTAAAATAGCATTTAGCACTAGGTGGTGCTCTTTTCTCTACTAAATTACTATTTGATAGTTGTGAGACAAATGGGCTTTTTTATGACACTGTGCCCCATTTGTCGCAGTAGGACTTTGCTCAAAGAAAACTCATAAGCAAAAATGTAAAGCAAATCAGAATGGTTTCCTGTGTTGATTAGTCATCACCCGTAAGCCCAGAGATACACATCAGGTCATGCAGTCCCTTTCTGTGAGTGCTCACTGCCGTTGCTCCTGGTCCTTTTTTCCCAGTGCTATTTGCAGTGTCCCTGTGGTGAGGGATTTCTCACTTCCCTAAAGAGATTCTCTTGGATCTGTGCATAGGTCACTGTCATGAAATTTATTCCTGAGATCCTCTATGTTCCCTTTACTTTTGTATTCTTCTTCTCAATCACAGTCTGTCTTCCACCCTAAGTCATTCTTCATTCATTCCCTCCATATATTTCTGTTTAGTTATGTGCTCTGTGGCTGTTGTTTAGATACATACATACATAATGAGTTATTTTAAGTGTTTTCTCTTGTATATCAGTCTATCAGCCATTACAGCTCTTCCCCATTCCTGTTATTTTTCTATAAACAGCCTCAAATCCAACAACGCTTTTATTAGCAGAGACTCATACAAATCTTTGCTAAGATCTGTTTTCCGTGAAAAGCCAGACAATGAGATAACAACTTTAATAGTTATGAAAATATCTAGAAGAATCTCCTAATACAGAATGACTCAGTGATAAAAAGTGGTAAATAAAATTCAGAGCACAAAGACAGAGGAGAAAATGGTCTTTCATTTTGCGGGGGAAAAAAAAATATTTCATTATTACCATACAGGAAGAAGATGTTAGATGGTGGATAACAAATGTCGGCTCAGTGCCTGTCAAGCAGACAAACACAATCTCAGGACTTAATTGCAAAGGGACTAGGAAAACAGAGAACATCCTCGTGCTAGGTTAAGAATCCATGGTGCAGCCTAATCTTGAGTACAGCTCCCGGTGCAGCTGCCTGATCTCAGGCAAGGTGTAACAGAGCTGGAAAAGGTCCAGAGAAGGGCAGAAGTGCTCAGAAATGCTTTGAGGAGGAATCAAATGGAGTTAGAGCCTTCAGCTGGAAAAAGAGACAGCTGCAAAGTCAGGGCTAGTTTCCTCTTCACTCTTCCTTTCAGTGTCACCCCTGAAATTAAGGAATATCTGTTTTCATGCACTTCTTGGAGAGTGAGCCCTTTTGGTTATCAAACTCATACTGTATTAACAGAATCTTCTGTCTTCCTCCATCCATATTTTTCTGAGCCTCAGTGAATGGTTTGTTAAAGCTGGTTCCTTTTTGCTCTTTATAACTCCCTTCCAAGTCCACCGTGCTGGTTGCTAGTCCCTTTGGTGAGAGCAGCACCACTTAGGGCTTAACCCATCAGAACATTAAGAAATGCCCTGCTGGGTCAGACCAACAGCCACAAATGCTACTGCTGCCCAGTGCCCGTGATGGCACTGGGGTAGCTGCACGGATGCTGGCCATCAGCCCCGATCAAGCCACAAGTTTTGAAGGCCACAGCAGACTCTTCAAGGTCCCCCAGGCTCCCCCAATGTTGCCTAAGACAGGGCAGGCAGATCCAGGTAGCAAAGCCTGAAGAGTGACAATCGGAGATGCTGTTTGGGGAGAGCACGTGTATGGGGCCTCTTCCTCTGGTCCAGTCTCCCAAGATTGCAGTCATTGGAACTGTCTGTTCCTTTTATTATCTGTTAATAGAGGCATTGTTGACAAATCTTGTCTAATCCCTTTTTATGCCTGCTAATAGCCTGCTTCCCCAACCTCCTGTGGCAATGAATTCTGGAAGTTCATTACCCACTGTGCTCTTTCATTTCAGGAGCAAACTATGTCTATGCTCCCCATCCATAAATGTAAATTTACATAAGATTCAGCCTGTCACCATTCTGAGTATTATCCTTTGGCCTAAGTGTTCCCAAGCAACACATACACAGTGAGTGGTATGAAAACAGCTTCAAATAAATAAATATTAAGGAGAACAATGCTCATTTTGTTGCATTTTTCCGGGGGAAAGTGAGGAATGGTTGTTTATCCATGGCTGCTACCCGGACAAGTGAACGCCTCTTCTCTTCCTACGTGTAGCCCAGCACAGACCTGGAAGCATGTGTTTTCTTGTGGGAAGGGGAGGGGAGGCTTGCAGCCAGACACAGAGCTTGGCGCAGCGGCCCTGGCTGCTGCTGCCATGGTACAGCACATGGTACAGTAGTGGCCCTTCTGCAGACCCTGTTTGGGAACTCCTGCTTCTCACATCTCCTGGCTTGTTACATCACCATTTCGACTACACTTTTTATTTCATCAGTCTGTGACAGTGCCAAGTCAGGCTGCACACACATAGAGAGTAAAGCAACTCGTGCCATGCTTAATCTACAGCTGTCATCCCTTAATTTATAAATTCCATGACGCTATCAAAATAAAGACTCTCAGTTTTGTCTTGCAAGACCTACTCTTTACCTGCCCATCCCTCTGTTTTGCAGGTGACTCTTCACCCACTTGCTCTTCCTGAAGCTCCCGTGCTGCCTGTGGCTTGTGGTCCCAGTATTGTTTAGGTAATTAGTCATGTCTTCACCCACCTTCCATCCTTTTTTTTTTTATTATTATTATTTATTGCTTTTATTGCGGTAATGCCTAAGGACACCAATTAGGAAACAGGACTTCATCATAAAAAACTGTACAACAAGCTCTAACTCAAGGAACTCACCATCTGGGGCTTAGGCGCACTGTGACTAGTGAATACGTAGACCAGTGGGAGGAAGCCTGCATGAACAACACAGGAGAACAACGTGTTTACGCAGAGTAATCATAAAACTGGTCACAGACTAACCTCTACTAATAGTCATTACCAGGGTCTGCAGGGAAACAGAAAATTTCCTGTCCTCTTTTGATCTAATTTCATCTGGGTATTTTACCAGACACAGAGAACTTAAAATTTACTTCATCTGGAATGTGCTAGGGTTTTGACGCTTGTTGTTTAAATATGCAAACTCATTTTTTTCTATCTTATCTAGGGCGGATTGGCAAGGCTGCCCAGAGGAGGCTGCCCTGCAACTGTTAACGCTGTGCTCACCAGAGGACTCTCATCATTCAGTACCTTCCAGAAGGCTGAACCAAAAATTGAAAGCATGGTGGTGATGGCAGAAGGGTGAAAGACAGAGGAAGGATGAGGATACTATTGGGAGGGACATTATGAAAAATCCATCATGTTGGGTAACCGTATCCTTAAGGCAAAATTTGTGTTGTGCAATGGTGACACATTCAAGTCTGAACAGCTGGTTCTTGTGAGAGGCCGCAGAAATTAATTTCCCGTGCAGCTTTTGTATTAATATTTCATCTCATTAAGGTGTGGTCTAATAGTGTTTGCACAGGCACAGGAGTCAGCCCTAATACTGATTCTGACAACCATTTCTTCTATAGGCTTCTGTGATTCCCATGTCCTTCTTGCCTCAATTTCCCCATAGGAGAAAGGGGAAGAGCCATACTTGCTTTGGTTCAGATCTGTAAAACAGTTGGCCTACTGCTCTGTTCTTTTGAAGATATTTTGTAGCCTTTTGCAATAGCATGAAGAAAGCAGAACATTCACTCACCCTGATCTAGTAGCATTTTGAGTTTATTTCAAGGCATTAGTGAATCAGGCCCAAAGATCAGGTTTAGAAGCGCAAGTTTCTGACCCATGGGATGGAGTTCCCTGCAGAAAACTGCAGGACCTGGCTACACCTCAGGAGATACTTAATAACCCAAAGCCACAGTAAGGTCTCGTCCTGCTAAGACCTGAGTTACTTTCTTCTTCATACTGTGCTAGATTTGAATAGTGTTACCAGAAATGATCGAACTAAACTACATTACTGTAAAGGCTACTTTCTGATCTTTTTTTCCCCCTCATCTCCATTATTTATATTCTTCCTGTAATACCTGAAGGGACCTCCAGTTGCCAGGGTGAATCTGCAAGATTTTACTGCAAAACAGCTGAGCGGAACTCTCAGTTAACTAACAAATTCTTAAAACACAGTGACATAAAAGGCATGTTCATCCTTAGTGTAAATCCACTGATTTGAGTCATGAGTCTGTTAAGATTGCGTAGGGGAGGTTTTCCCCAGAGATATGTTTTAGCCCTGTTCTCTTTCTTATGATTTCTCCTACTCTAGCAGCACTGGTTTGGTGGGGATCTAATGTATATGTGTACTACATGAGATATAATGCAATGTGTATATTTATATCAAAATGTTTATCCTGATATAATCGTCTTAGTGTAGACAGCAGTTATAGTAGCACAAACCACAGCAGTCCTTGGGCCCAGAAGAAAGATAAATAAGTATATGGGTATAAGCACATTTTTGTCATATAACACAAACACTCTGAGCTGCCAGGAGCAGAGGAAAACTGCGCTGCTTTGTTAACAGTGGTATAGTTAACACAGTACAATTTTTGTGCATAAGAAACATCAGTACATAAAGAAATTCTTTCTTTCTTCATCAAGTGTGGTGGTGTAGCTAGTAGCTCTATTCCCATTGAATCCTCTGCTCAGCTCCAGATACGATCCCTTAATCATGTGTTTCTTTCCACTATATTTGCTCCTTTACAGTTCATTCATTTTCTGGAAGGTGAATGGAAAAACCCCATCTCCTTTCTTCTCGCTTGGGAGGTGCCTGATGCTGCTTTTCCTCTTGTGCTCCCCAGCTCCAGAAACAACCCTGCAGAGCCGTTGCTTGGCTTTCACTCCAGAGATCCCTCTTCCTTCTCCACCCCGTCCTTTCTGGTTTCTCTACCATCTTCTCTCCACACTTGTCTGTACTAAACCAGCCTGTTTCCTTTCCTTATCTAGTGTTATTCTGATTATATAAACATCATCTTGCACTCCTTTCTTCCTTCTCAACTTTGAAATACCTTCCCCCATCCTGTCGCGAGCCAAGCGATAATTTCCTCCGGCAGCCTGCTTTGTTTTCCACAGTTATTGGAAGCAAAGACTTCCCTGTTGTACTTTTTGGCCTGCCAGTTTGGAGTGGCTTAACACTTTTATTTCCTCATTGTTATTTAATCAAAGGTCTCAGTGAGTGATGGGAAGAAAATGGAAAGCATTTGAAATGTCTTTTATAAGCTTGACTGCTTTCCAAGACCTGTAGTTTGGAATGAGAAGCCAGTCAGAGAAGAAAAAAACTGCTTCTAGAAAGTCCTTAAAAATCAATATGTAACTTTTTAGAAGTTTAGTTTAGTGTGTAGTGAAGATCTTACAAAAGCTGACTACAGAAAAGCCTAAGGTTCATGTAAGCTTGAGGCATCATATGGAAAACGCAAACAAAAGTTTGACTTTGCCAAGTAGAAACCTGGAAGCACTGTATACTTTAATGATGAAGAGTTTAGTGTTTATTAAATAAAATGGAGTGATTATTGCTGATGGGTGAATGTTGCTGACTTAACTCCCATCTGCACCAGCTCATGAAACCCAGTTCCCTGGGAGTCCAGTTACCCTTCCTGTGTCAGAAGACACTAAAATACAAGCAGTTATTGGGTTACACGGTTCATAGAATTATGACAGACCCGGAGAAGGAGAAAACTATAGAGAAAATCTGGGATCACTTACATGACCAAAAATCTCTACATTTTTCAAACTATCATATGAATGAATGTGAAAAAAAAATTTGCTCATTGGAATGTATGTATTACATCATATTTGCATATACATTTAGGCTTCATGGTGTCATTCCAAAATCACTGAATAAATTGTGGCTTGTATGTGGCTTAAAAAAAGTTTATCTGATATATACTTTCAAGAAAACGATAGTGACTAAGGAGATGATATACTAGCTATTTATTTCATGTGTGTGAATTTGATAAAACAGCATGAATTATGCAGATGATTCGATTTAATGACCTTCAGAACAAGGCATCACTACTGTTCTTCCATAGTGCTTGAACATTTCGTGTTCCCCAGTCTGTATCCAAAAGAATGTCTGCCTTCCATAGTGGTGGGCCTAGTTAAAACTTGACAAAATCCACTAATCCACTTGAAACCTTCTACCAGTCATGGTGCAATTGCTCTAGTTGATACAAATTAATCAGAAATTAGTGATTTCATACATTATTTCCTGTCTCAACAACACAGCGTCACCTCCATTCTCAGCAGAAAAAGCACTAGAGACCACCACAACCATAGTCAGGCTGTTTCCTGATAAGGTTTTGTACAGTGAAATCTCAAATAAAAGATCATTATCAAACCATTATGGAATAGATCCTCATGGTTATGAATTGTCTCAGTGTCAGTATCTTCTAACACTTTTATGTTACTTCCATCAACAGAATCTCTTCTCCGAACTAAATAATATTTTCAGCAGGACAAAGAAATAGGCAGCTGCCCAGCATGGCACTAACAAATAAGTTGAATCTTTGATTAAGCTGGCTTATTTAGTACTGCTAAATTATCACAGTTAAAAAATTTGAAGACCACTACTATTTAAGTGCTCTTGCATTATTTTAGTTAGATCATTTCAAAACCAACTGGTAGAGCGTGGGCAAGGCCTAGACAACTTGTCTGCAAACATACGTATGTCAAAACGCAGGGCTCTGACTCTGAAGTGGAGTCCGCTTGGCTCATTCAGGTTGTGTACAGCTCTGACTTTAGGCAACTTCTGATGCTTAAAGGAACTCTGTGGGCAGCTTCACCATCTATGCAGGGTGTGCACGCGTGTGTGCAGCAGTCAGAGCCCTCACCCTTCCAAACGCAGGTCTTTGGTTGCCCCAGTGGATGAAGCTCATGGTGCTGAGTCATATGGCAGGAGAATGGAGGAGGTGAAAGTGCAAGAGCCAGCACCCGGGACGGCTGCCAGGGAGGGATGTTCCCAGCAGTCCTCCTCTAAGCACCGAGCAGGGACCTGGGAACTCCCTTCCTGCTCCCAAGTTGTAGTTTGTCCCGTGGCTGGGAACCTCTGCAGTTGATCAGGGCTGACCAGATGTGGCTGGTACCTGTGGTGTCAGAGCCGCAGGCGAGACGGGGTGTTCTACTGCAAGTCCTACCTGTAGGCGTGCTAAGGAGCATGAGGAGAGGGGACCTTCCAGGAATGCCCGTTCATTAGCTGTGAGATTGGACAAAATCTGTAAATGTTACAGTACAGCTTTATTACAGGTAAGCAAGATATTGGCAGTATGGCTACATATGTAGACAATGAAAGAAAGGGAACGATTTTGCCCTTATTTATTCAAGTTAATCCTTCAATGAGGTGAATAGGATTCTGGAGAGCAGAGGTCGACCACATTATAAGAAATGAAAACCAGAACTGATTTAAGTTTCCTGGGATGGCCAAGTTAACAGTATAGCAGTCTGCTTGATTACATTGGACGAGTTGGAAAAAGCCAAAATAAACCAGTTTATTTTAACAAAAGGATTGTATGCTTTCTGGAAATGGGGAACAAAGAGAAAAATCTGCCATTAAAGAAATAAGACCCATGTCTTTTTCCTGGTTTACATCCGAATGGTCACAAATCAGGCAATTTGCATGGCAAGAAGCTAAATGTAACTTGCTATATCAATTTCACAGGAGTCTGGCATATGAGACAGAAAATATGCATGTAATAGTGTAGGACTGAAATAACCATAAATTAGAAGGGAATAGTTTTACTATGGCACCAAAATTTATGACTTCCTGTTTAATCCCAATGTGGATAACAAATCTTTGTCATTAAGGTCCCAAACCTGTAAATACCAACCCATCTGTATACATAACATTAAGCTCAGGAGGACTTCTGCCAGACTTTTTAAGCTGCTAACTTCATTTTCAATGTGGAAGAGAGAGGGCTGGATGTGATCAGGCTGAGAAAAATGTTTAGGGGCATGCGAGAGCCGGAAAAGAAATGGCCCTGGTAAGATCTAGGGTATGATCCTGGGTCTGAGCAGCCAGGACTGAGAAAGTCGCAGGCAGCTCCTGCGGCTGCTACTCCCCGCTGGGTTTTTAGCACAGCTCACACGGCGAACTGGAGGCACTGACTTAGCAGGATTCTATACGCATGCTCGGGGTGATGCGGATGAGCTTTGCCGTACTGGGGCCTACCCAGCAAAAGATGCTGGGCGAAACAAATGCAGACTGATAGTGCCAGCGTACAAATTTGGCTTGAGTGTGCTTGTTGCATTAACCTTGTAGCTGTGTCAGCTGAAAAAAACGTATTGGATACTTTTGGATAAGAAAGTATCCAAGTCACTAAAGCTATTCTAGCGAAAACATAGCAACCTTTGCCTTTTCTGTACTTGCTTAAGCTTTATTGTTAGCTTGATTTGTAAATCGGATGTGAATAAATTATGATAACCTGATTATGCTATAGGATGCCACTCACCACGGATGAGCTGCAGGTATTTTTAAATAGCTCAGTACAATACAGGCAGACGTATGACAGTCACGAGCGTTTAGCCCCCGCTAGCTGGAAACGCCCTGAACTATGAGCCTTTAATCGCTTTCATTTGGAGGCTATTTCATATGAATGCTAACATAATTCACTCACAAGAGATTTTTCTTTATTGGCTATCTTGCCCATTCTATAAAATACTGCAAAAAAGGGAGAAGCAAAGCACTTGGACTACAGCATTAAATAGAGGATAGTGAGTCTGGAAGCCAGGGAAATGTAGGCTTTATTCTGCCTGTGCCAGATTCCCTCAGTGGCTTCAGATGGAATTATCCAAGTCTCCATTTTTCTGCCTTTCAGATAAATACCATCTCAGTATACCTCAGGGGTATGCTACCTAATTTAAGTCCCCCCTAGTTTCAAATGCTGTTGGAGCTTTGTATGGTGGTGCTGTGTAATTCAGAAGAAAGCAGAAGACCACCATTTTGTATAGCTACTGCCAGGTGGGCCATTTTCCAGAAACAATCCAATTTCTTAGTTAATAAACAGAAAAGGGTGAGAAAATAACTACAAGAAACTCGTAGAGTAACAAGTACAGTTGATTTCTTCTGAGAAGGAGGGACTTGCCACTTGAGAGAGCTGGGGACATGGCTGGAGGCCCCCTCCTGCCGGCAGGCCTCACCTGCCCAGCTCTGACAGAGGCTGGGGCCTGGGCGTGAACAACCTCCACTATCAGAAGCAAAACAACTTGAACTGCAAGGTTTTTAGCATCTCATTACACATTCAAACCCAGGCTTATTCTGATGGAAAACCTTCCTTAGGAATGCGGATTGTTTTGGGCAAAATAACCGGGCTTGTTTCCTGGCAGGGAGACTATTTGCATCAAAAATTAATGTCATCCGCCCACTCAGTTTCCAACTAAAAGCCAGGCATTTCATTAGCGAAGTGAGAACGGCGATGCCTGGCTAGGCCAACCAAACCTGCCGCGTAGGGCCAGGAAAACGGGAGAGCTGCGTGCTCCCGCAGGCACGAGGGTCGTGAGGACCGCACAGGGCCAGGGGAGGGATGGGGAGGAACGAGGACATTGCATTCCCGCTCAGGAGAGGGAAACAGGTGGAAGAGCGAAAAAACCCAGCCCTGACAGGGGGCTAAACTCCTCTTTCCCAGCAGGGAGGCCTCGGAAGCTGGGTGCAGAGCCCTCACAGGGTGGCTGTGCACACGTGTGCGCGTGCAAGAGCTGCGCACGTTGGTGGCACGCGTGGAGAATCGTGGGAAGACGAGCTGCGCGTGCGGAGCGCCCCGTGCAGGCGTGCAAGGGCCGTGCACGAGTGCGTGGGGGGGGGGGGGAAGAGGCGCGCGTAAGCCAGACACCATGAACGGCAGCGCGTGCGTGCGTAGCTGCCAGCGTGTAGGTGCGCGTGCAAGAGGCGCGCGTGCAAGAGGCGCGCGTGGGGCCAGGTGCGAGTGCCCGGGTGCGAGGAGCTGCGCGTGGAGGCCTAGCACTGCACGTGCGTGTGGAAAGGCGTGTGCGAGGCGGTGGGCGTGCAAGAGGCGCGCGTGGGAAGGGCCGTGTGCGAGCAATGCGTGTCCAAGGAGCAGCAGGTGCGCGCGTGGGGACGGGGTGCGGGTGCGTGTGCGCGCGTGTGCACAGCGCCGCGCGCGGGGGGCGGTGCCGGGGCCGCGTGCCCGCCCGCCGGGAGAGGCCCGTGAGGCGCGCGCCCCGCGGCCCCCCCGCCCGCCCCGCCGCCGCCGCCGCCGCCGCCGCCGCCGCCTGCCCGGGGCGGGGCCTCTGACGCATTGCGGCTGCGGCGGGCGCGGGGCGGGGACCGGTGCCCGGGGGGGCGGGGAGCCCGGTGCCCGGGGGGGCGGGGGGGCCGGTGCCCCGAGGGGCGGAGGCCGGAGCCCGGAGGGGCGGGGAGCCCGGTACCCGGGGTACGGGGGCCGGACCCCGGAGGGGCGGGGGCCGGTGCCCGGAGGGGCGGGGAGCCCGGTGCCCGGAGAGGCGGGGGGGCCGGTGCCCCGAGGGGCGGAGGCCGGAGCCCGGAGGGGCGGGGGCCGGTGCCCGGAGGGGCGGGGAGCCCGGTGCCCGGAGAGGCGGGGGCCGGACCCCGGAGGGGCGGGGGGCCGGTGCCCCGAGGGGCGGGGGGGCCGGTGCCCGGGGGCCGGAGCCCGGAGGGGCGGGGGACCGGTGCCCGGAGAGGCGGAGGCCGGACCCCGGAGGGGCGGGGAGCCCGGTGCCCGGAGAGGCAGGAGGGCCGGTGCCCGGGGGCCGGGGGCCGGTGCCCCGAGGGGCGGGGGGCCGGACCCCGGGGGGGCGGGGGCCGGTGCCCGGGGCCCGTCCCTCCGCCCGCCGGCGGGCTGACTGACAGCGCTCCCCGCCCAGGGACTGGAAGGGCCGGAGCGGGGCGGGGGCAGGAGGAGGAGGAGGAGGAGGAGGAGGAGGAGGAGCGGCGCGAACCGCCCCGCGCTGCCGCGGCTCCTACCTATTCATTCAGGCACCTAAAATGGCTGGAGAGAGGAGGTGGCGGAGCAGGAGGAGGAGGTGAGGGGGGAGCCGCGGCAGTGCCCCCACCTCCTCCCCGCGGGCCTCTCCGCGGCCCGGCGGCGCCCCCCGCTCCCGGCCAGGCTGGCGGCCGCCCCGCGCCTGCCCCCCGGCACCATGTCGGCCGGCCAGGACGAGAGCTCGGTGCGGGTGGCGGTCAGGTAAGCGGCGGCGCCGGCCCTCCCGCGGGGACCGGAGGGCGGCGGCGGCGGGGGGGCGCTCCCCGCGGGCCCTCACGCCACGGGTGACCGCGGCCGGCCGTGCCCGTGAGCCCCGTGGAGCGGGCCCTGTGCGCGGGGCGGGTGCGGGCTCTCCCCCCGTGGGAAGCGGCATCGCCGGCCGGGGACACCCGCGAGGGGCGGCTTCCCTGCGGAAAGGGCGCATCACCCCGGCTCCTGCTGCTGAGCCTCCTTTTCCTTGCAGCAGTTGGAAACAGCCAAAGGAGAGGGACCCCCTCCCCCTTTCCGCGGTCTTTCTGGGTCATTTCTCTCTTAATTTTCAGCAACGACCCTAAAAATACTCCAACTAATTATAGCCCGGTGCTGCGAGTGCTTACTCATGGAAGTAGAGCAGTCCCTCGGCTGTAGCGATGTCGTTTGCATCACGCAGCTTTGCGGGAGTGGATCCAGGCAGAGTGATATTTTTAGAAGGATAAAGGCTTTTATCCCACGGAGGCTGTGTCTAACCTCACATACCGGGAGGGATGAGACTTCCAGGAGGCTGCTCACAGTAAATGAGAATAGGTGTATGTAGAAGTCATAATGGGAGTGGAGCTTAAATCATTTTAAGACATCAGCTAATTCAAATTACTCTTTTATCAGAGACGAAGATCTGTTGTTCATCAGTGAACTCTTGGCTCTTCTCGGTTTTCTGTGTGAAGATACTATTTTATTGTTTGAAGAGCTTCCAGATTAGCCCACGGATGCCTTAATTTTCAAGATGTCTTTGTATAATTCAAACATGAGGAGAAATGCAGATGCATGTATATATATGTCTGTATATGTATGTCACTATTTGGATTTTAATTGTGATACGGAATGATGATTGATTTCATTCCTTTAAAGAAGTTTGTATTATATGCTGATGCACTTGGAGTATTATGCCACAGGAAACTGGACTTCAGGGGAAGCTCTGCATCTGCCAGTGGGTCCTTGGAACCACTACATACATCTCACCTTCTTAGATAATTCAAGGGCTGTACAGGAAGACAAAGAGGGTGGATCGTTTTTTTCTCTGAAGGGCGTAGGAATAAGCGATGTTACTGCATGCTGTTGTTGGTATGTGCGCGTGGGGGGAACAGTTCAATAACATTTTCAGTAAACCGAGAAACACCGCCCCTGCATGATAACATGGGGTGTATGCTGCAGTTGTTCATTAAAATCCGCTCACTGAGTACGGTAGCATTTTCTATGGGGAGAGATGCTTTTGTGAGTGGTGTCATCTGTTGAAGTGCTTTTCACATAAAGTACAGGGAAGTATTATTCCAAAGCATAATTAGGCTGTATTTTTAAAAAGGAAAATATGAGATAGGTGTGATCCTAAAAATAGGGCGTTACAGGTTTACAGACTGCTCTGTCATTTGAAGAAAATATTTAATATGTTCTGAGCCAAAAAAAATAGTGGCGTAGAAGTTAATTTACAAATACAGAGGTTTGTTGCAGCCAGGAGTGAAAGAAAACCTACTGGTGCAAATATGTTTATAGTTGTAGGTGTGTGATAAATAGATTAGAAATAATATATGGCAAAGAATTTGTAAAAGTGAATTAAAATCACCTAGCTGTAGCTCTTGAAAACAAATCCCTAATGTTATGAGGCATATTTCTGTAGCATGATTGTCTAACGCCTTATGTCTGAGTGCAGTTCACTAGTAATGAAGAATTGCATCTTTCCTCCTGTCTGCTTTCTTCCTTTTGGCAGATTAACTATTTATGTACAAGATTTCCCCCTTTCTGCTTAGCACTCATGAACAAAAGCATGCACTCTTTTTTTTTTTTCCCCACCAGTAGCTCTTTGTAGATGATTTTCTATTATTTCTGGTTGTGTATTTTGCACAGTCCTGTAATTCAACTGGTGTGGCAACTCACTGTATCAGCGCCATGCTGTACTGTGCATTATGAATATTACATTTGGTTTTCTTGTTGGGTTTGTTCTTCAGTTCTTTTTGGGAACTAGAGCTTAGTTCAGTGATGATCTCCACTGTTGTGAAGAATTAGTCGTTGTTTTTGTATGTATGTTTCCTGAACGAGGCTTGCTCTACAGCAGGACCAGCCTTTAGTTTGCAGCCCCCATGGTAGTAACTGAAGTAAGATACTGGAAAGGCGTATTGCACTGAATTGCACTGCAAAGCTGAATTTGCTTAAACTTGAAGCATAGGTTAAAGAATAGACATCACTGAAATTGTTTAGCAAATTGTTTTTCCAGAACCTGGTTATCTCACTTAATTGTATGCAACACGATTCAAAAATACTTCATTCTGTCCAATTAGCAGTACCTTTAAGCTATCCTCTTGTACGCTAATTGCTCCCCATTTTCTTCGGTGCAACAATGGGTTTGTGAATGATGAGCTAAATACTCTGGTTTAGCGAAGCATGAAAGCTGAAAATAGATTGGCAGATAATGCAGTAACTAATGTTAAATTCCCCAATTAAGAAAAAAATTCTTTCTCTATTGTCAGCCACCACTGAAAGACTTGTGGAGTTACAATTTTGATGATGGTGTGCAACTTCAACAAAGAGCTTTGCTCTTCCTGTGACTGTGTATTGTGTCTGTTTTCAGATTAAATCAGAGAGCCCCCATGACAGTTACCTAATCCGATGGCTGTTTTTTCTTTTAACTGTGAAAAGCTATCCTTTTTGTAAATCTGAAAATGCTGTCTTGCTTTTGTAAATGTCTTTTCAGCATATGAAAACTAACTTTCCCCAAGGAGGCTATGGAATGGTATAAACATCACAGTTCATATTTCTGGAACCAAGACCACAAAGCGGATATAGGTTATACTTCCTAATTCTTGTGTGTCTTGCCACTTTAGTGGTGTCCACAGCCAAAATACAGTGTGTAGGCTTCCTGAATGCTGGGTAGATGAAGTTCTCGCCTAAGATTGAGATCCTCAATAGACAGTGGTCTGTGTCAGTATTGTGTTTTAGAGAGTCATTGTATGAGTTATCCAGGGATTGGATGGGGTCAGTGCACTAAACCATTAGGTCAGAGTTATGCTTACTTTCACCAGCCAGACCTGAGTTGTGTCAAAGGAATTGAAATAGCTCCAACTGGAGAGGGAACAAGAAAGTTGGAGTTAAGTCCTTTGCATTTTTGGATACATGCTAAACAAGGGAACTCTTGGAGAGCAATAATGTTTGGATAGAGCTCACCAGAAGGCTTGCATGGAGGACTACTATCTGATAAAGCATGGAAGGATGTCTGTTATTTGGATCCTGCTATGGAGAAGACATAACAATGTAGAACGTTGAAGTAAACATCTACCTTCTAGTCCTCCAAAGGAGGAAGATGGCCTTGACTCACTCTGAGTCAGTGGAGGCCCCACACATACAGATGATAAGCTTCAGTGTTGATTTGTAGGTACTGCCTTTTAAGATGCTGTATGAAAACAGAAGAAGAAATAATGAAGAACGATGTGAAAAGATGAATAGCTGTGGAAGCTGACCAGTAGTCAAGAAAAGTAAGATGGTCACTCAGACATGCTTGGGTGACACCTCAGGTGGAGTGGACAATAGTAGGACATGAAGTGACAGCTGGTGAAGCTAAAGTAGGGCTTTGGCATTGGGCATGTTGTCGTGAAAGGTGGAGCCCAGTTGAAACTGTGTCAGTGGGCAGAACGCAAAGAACCAGGGGAAAGAGGAGTTAGAGGATGGTGTTTTATAATCGCATATGTTTAGCATCAGTGAGCAGTAAAGAGCAGAGCTGTGAAAGTTTCCGCTTTTAATCATCCTCGGTATGTTTGTGTATATGTGTCTCCTTCCCTACTTTGGCAAGAGTACCTCACTGCTACTACTTCAGCTGCTGAGATTGACATCTGCTCTGTGTTTTGTCCCTCAAGCAAAGAGGGGGAGTGTTGCTATCTTCTTCCTCGCGCATGTAGAGAGGCTGTGGGATCCGGCCACCCAGCTCTTCCCTGAACCATCTACAAAGTTTCCTTCTCATACCTGCCCTGGGTGGCTGCAATATGTTGTGACACTGCTTCACAAAGGTGAAATGTTGATGTTTGCCAAGTATGGAAGTTACGTGTGCAAAATGTAACTGATCTATTGGGAAACTTTTTTAATAACAGTGGGAGTAATAGGTATAGCTGATGAATTAAAACCACCCAGCTTCTGTTTCTGGTATTCCAAAAGGGAGATGAAGTGCTCTAGAAAAACGTTTTGATTACTAATTCAATTTAGGAACAGAGATTTTTGCAACTAATCAACCTGCTTGTGGCATGAAATCAGGATACAGTGTTAACTTTTGATAAGGCAAATGGGATATGTTCATCCCTTGTAACCTTAGCCTTGCACTGCAAAGGTTTGTTGTGGGAACACTGGATTTCTTCCTTTCATACGCCAAGTTCTTGAACTATGTGACCAGTGGGACCTCTTCTGCGTTTTTTTATTTTTTGTCCTTTGCTAGTTTCTGTGTGTTTTTAGTCCCCATACAGAATCTGCTGTTTATTCTTGTCATGCCTCCTTCTACTTTTCATCTTTTGTATTCCTCATAGTCAGCATTTTTTCTAATAGCTTTTACACTGAAGTTTGGCTCTGTGCTAGATCCATCTACTGTTAAATGCATTAGGAAAGAAGCAGCGTAATGGAAGGAACCTGTCTTTTTTTGAAGCATGTTGACTGTTGAAATTGATCTTCTTTCTTGGGCTGCTGTTCTGCAAACACTTACAGCTGTGTTTAAGCTTCCTACCATGAATGGATCCTCAAATGTCAGATGAATGGTCATGTATGCTGTGGTATATATCATAGGCTCTGGAGGGCAGAGGTACTCATTTCATGATTCCCATACAGTGCTAAGTAGTCTCATAAATTATTCTATAACTAGATAAGCAATAGATTACAGTACTATCCATTGGCTCCTTAAAATGAACCGAAGCTTTCCTTTTATTAGGCAATAGTTGCTACCCACCTGTAATCATGTGAAGCTGTGAAAGGTGGGGGGTTTTTTTGGGAAAATGTCTCAAAGTAACTGTATTAATGAAGTTCAGCAGTCTATCAGTAGGCAAGTATGCCCCACCAAAGAAAAAAAAAATGTTCAACAGTATTAAACAGTAATTTTTTGGGGATGTGTTAGATGTTGGGAAATACCTCTTTCAGAGAGAGTCTTATTAGTGGAAAGCTCCAAAAAAGATTTTTTTTTTTTTTGAAAGCTCATGTTGCATATCTTTTGTTAGTTTTGATGTTTCTTTTTGCTCCCTGACTTAAACAAACATTCTCTTGTCCTTCACTGAAGCTTTACTCTACCCCATCCATATGTTTTGCATTTTGGCTGAAAAAAAGACACGACACCATCTGCCGCTGAATTAATTCAGGTTTCGTCTTATCTGACTTGATCATCTGTAATTGATATTGCTTGGGGCACACTGAAATCTGTGATCTTGCTTTCTAGGAAATAAACTTCCCTTTCCACCACTCATGTGATGTAAACACAAATTCATTCTTTGATGGAGGGGAAATCCTAGTTGGACGTTTCCCTTGATGTCACGTATTCCTTGCCAAAAGATGGATATGTCTTGAATTTACAAAGAAGCAGCAGCAATGAGTGGTGTGCATGAGTGGTCTGTTCGTGTTTCTGGATGAATTATATTTCTAACTTGGCATTTCCAAGCATTTGTAGAAGACTTAGGAGTTTACTTCACTTTGAAAATCCATCGAGTTAGTCACTGATTTCCATTTAATGGTGTTTTCTTTACTCCTTATGGTCTACGGAGAGTTAGGATTTATATTGTTGGCCTAGACGTTCCTTTATTACTGAACTCAAGGTTTCACATTTTCAGTTTTTCTGTGTGACTTCTTTAAATTCTTCTATAGTAGTTGAATGGCCCTTGTGCTTGGGATCAAGGGAGACTTGCTCCCTCCCTCTGCTTTCCCTTTATTTGCTTTAAGCGTTTTATAGGTTGTCCTTGCTGCCCACTCAGAGATGGCTGCTGGAATTCTTCCTTTCATGTTGTCTTGCCTGATTACTGCTGGGGAAATAAAGCCATTTTAGGTGCATTTTTTTCTGGTAAAGATTCAGTATCCTGCCATATCTGCGGCTGCTGGAGCAGATAATTTTTTGTTATGCTAATATTATTCCTATGTAAAATACTTGCAAGAAGTTAAAAGTATCATTTGAACTGGCGAACAAGAAAGCTTAATTAGAAATCAAACCCGACCTGAACAAGTCCAGCAAGAGTAACTACATGAGCTGTGCCTTTTTGTTGTGTTCTCTTTATCTTGTCCTCTAAAATTGTTTTAAACCTTTGTTCATTTTCTTCATGTCCTTCCTCCTTTTTTGTAGTTCTCCATGTTTATTTCCACTTTTGCCTGATGAAACTCTTCTGGAATAAATGTGTCTGCTCCAGTGTGACTAAAGGGAGAAATGCAGCCTGATTTTTTTTTTTTTTTTTTTTTTTCCCCCCTCCAAACATGTTCTCTTGTTTGATGTATTTACCATAGCAACAAGATGCAAATGGAGAATGGTGAAAGAGTTTTAAGGTCAGCGTCACAGTGAGTTTGACGCATAGAGAAGGTCTGTACAATATGTATTTTAAAATGTGAAAAACTGCTGATTCAGAAGTAACAATTGATTAGCATAAAATATTTCCTGGATAGACTCTGTATGGAAATAAAGAGTGAGGAGAGGGTACCATCTGGTCCTTTATTTTTGTTAGTATCCTCAACAGATTTGGTAAAGTCAGCTACTGCTCAAATAATTCATTTTTGTTTAAAGAATTTTTTTTTTTTTTAATTAGCTGACAAATGCTAGGCTTGCTGTTTGGGACAATGCACCCTTTAAGCATCTTTAGGTTTTTAAGTCTACCTAACAAAAATGAATGACACATCCCTTGAGCCTGTTTACTGTGGAGATTCAAAACAGAAAGCTGAGAGCAATAGAACTGTAGTAAAAGGTTATAATATTATTGTTCTACTGTACATAGCAATTTATATGCATTCGAGTTGAATAGTGCGTTTCCATTGTTGGATTTAAAAATGGATTAAAGGATTTGTTGTCTAGGTAATTTTTGGTGTCTCGCTGGTGGTTCTTGCATTCATGCTGTTACAGGAACTCTGCACGCTTCAGTTGGTTAGCAAATACCTAACTCTTTGCAGGACATTTTAGATCTAATGTAGTTTTTCCATATTTGCTCTTAAATACTCCAGGTTTCTTGAAATGCTTTCTGTTGTATACTGTAGCTTTGAAGAACATTTACTTTTCCTTTTGTTTATGTTCAACATAATTGATCCTTTAAAAACATGAATAAAACATGATTTTCAAGGTAGGTAAGAGTTATAGGACTGTAGCATGCTATAGCATGATGGTTCAGCTACCACAGCTGAACACATGGAAAGTTATAGCTAACAGGACTGGGCAGAAAATATTTCTCTCTTGTGAGACATCTCAAATGGAAGAGTTTGATCAAACAGTCTTCTCTGTTCACCTGGTCTAATCTCACTTGGGGTTTTGAACAGAGGTCTTCAACATTGTGGGTCAATGCTCCAACCACTTGGTTATTGTCCTTTTAGGCCTGTGTATTTTTTCATTATTTTTGTTGACTATTTGGTTCCTCCCATTTCTAACCATGTTAGTTGTCTTTTGCTTAATACTGCTAAAACAAAGTTAATGGGGCATCTTAAGCTGAAAAGCTATATAGCTGTGGAGTATTAATGTTGGTCAAGAGACTATATTGAAGTATGTGACTTGCTAGCAGTGTTTATTAAAAGGTTATGCCAGTCATCAGTAATAGTTTAAAACATAAAGGAAAGAGTATCCTCTAGAAATATATTGCAAATGACAAAATGTAGTCTTGCATAATTCTGGGGTCACTAGCAGGCCTGCTAAGAAATGTCCTACGTGCAGTATAACCCTTAGTATTTTATAGAATGTAGGAATCCAGATAAGCCACTTTCTTTGAAGCATTTGGTACCACATTGCCTGTGAGACTGCATCTTCTTGGAATAAAGTGATAGGAAAGTAGATTGACTTAAGTAAGATGTCTGTTTATGTAACTTATTCAAAATATTGAAAATGAAGAAGTTACTTATCTAATTAACTTTGTTTTTCAAAGCCATTTATTCTTAGCACTGACGTTGTTGGACGTTTCTTCCCTTTAGCATGGGACTAATTGGGAGATGCGTCCTGAGACCTTTTGTATCACTCTGAGTAGGTCATTATCCCAAGATCTTGGAGTTGCTAATCTCTCACTCAATAGTACTGATTAAATATATTTGCCAACTGCAGCAGTGCCTCTGTCTTAGTTTGTGCTTGATTGTGTCCTAGGACAGAATCTCTGTGTCCCCATCTCCACCCTTATGAGGCTGTGAGGGCTATGAGTGTAGGTAGTGAGTCTTTTGCCTTTTTATAATATTGTTTTTCTGCTCTTCCCTCCCCATGCTCCACTGGCACTTTGTGTATTGTCATCTCAGAATTGTTGTAAGCTCCTCAGGCCAAAGATGTAGCTTCAAAGTATAGTAAACACTTCTGGTGGGATATAAATAATACATGATGTAGTATCGTGAGAAAAACAACTGCTACTAAAATGTCTGACTACATCATCTTCTATGAAAAGTGTTACAATTAAAAATTCTGTTTTGCTAAAGCATGTATATGGCTTTATTTCTCCCTCCCCCCACCTTTTGTTTCTGTGTAAAGAGAAAAAAAAGTTATGCCTGTACCAGACACTTTGATCTGCAGGAAATAGCTGACTACTAATTTTTTTACCTGCTAAGCAAACCATACATTGCTTCAGTTTTCACTCTACATAAGTTGTCCAGGTAAGGTTTATTTCCCTCCCTGGTCTCAAATGCATTCCTTTTGAAGTCTGGTCTTTAGTTTTAAGTACATATGAAATCATTATTTTTAGGCTCTAGCTCTGTAATGTGATGCCTTCACATTTTTTTTCTTTTTTTAAGAAGTCTTATCTATAGATGTCACTTTGCAGACTAGGGATACTGATACCATCTAAATATTTCCTGTATTTTCTTTTTCTAGTCACAGTTATATCATGTGTGTGAATAACTGGTATATTTGGGGAAGGTTGATTTGTTTTATGAGCAAACTGCTTGAAAGACATTAAAGACCAGAAAAATATTTTCATGCTGGGTTAAGGGGGAGTAAATATCTGAATATATATTTTCTAGACATGATAGAAAAAAGAAGGATTCTACTTTTAATGGTGTTTGAAGAGGTAGTAGGTCAGAGAGAAGGCCACCTGTTCAATCTATATCACTTAGAGCACAGCTTAGGCTTCTGTCTAATCTAATCAGTCAGCCCATCACTCAGGAACAATAAAATTGCCATTTTGATCTTCACTAGCCGAACTTTGAGTTCGGCAAAAGTGGATTGGTGTTCAGTGAGCTCTAAAAATGAGATCTGAGATAGGGCTGAACTGGTATTGACAGGTAGACTATTTGAACTATTTGACAATTAACATAAGTATAATTAAATGTTTTTTTTTCTTTTGTACTCCAAAGCTTCAGACTTTAGGGTTTTGTTTGGGTTTTTTTTTTTTTTTTTTTTTTTTGTTGGTGTCTTTTTTTCTTTTTCTTCCCCACACAGTCCCCAAAGTGATCTACATTGCCTGGTCATCTAGTCAACCCACGATCTTGGTTCTGCATTTTAAAGCATAGCTGTAGATATATTTCATTATCACTGTTAGCAAAGCTTTTGAGGAACAGATGGACTTTTCATTGTTCTCTAACTGTCAACAAGTAAAGCCTTGGTAGGCCCCAAAGAGGAATAAACATTGTACAGCTCAGAGCTTCAGATGAAGTTCTGTGCTTGCAGCTCTGAATGCAGGGCTGGCCCATGCTGGGCCAACACTTCTGTTGATTTTTAACTCTCATGACTGCTGAATGCTGAGATGTTTCTTTGGGAAGAGAGGATTTGCATAAAATGGTGTTGGCCTACATCTTGGATGATACTTGACTGAAAATAAAGGGCCAGTGTGCTCTCTGCTGCTACTGTAGGCAAGAATTCAAATGAAACAGCAGTGTTGTATTGTGGCAAAAAAAAAAAAAAAAAAAAATTAGTGTATATAGAAATTGGAGTTTTTATGTAAGGTGCAAAATAATCTATACCCTTTGGTCAGTACTGCTGATGTCTTGGCTGATGTCTAGTGTTAGGTTTTGGGTGCTGCAGTTCAAGAAGAATGTGGACTGAGGGGAAATGAAAAGAGAAAGGAAGTGACTGTTTGTCTAACAAACATGACCAGTTCCATAGTGTGAGATACAAGGAGTGAAAATTGCTAAGAGACATGTCTTGAAATGCCTACAGTCAAATACAAAGTAGAAGGGAATAAATTGTTCTTCATGTTCAAGGTGAAGTGGATAAAAGGTCATAGGTTTAAATTAGTGTAAGAAAAGTAAAAGATAGGAAGAAAATATTTTTCTGTTGTAAGGATGGATGTCCTGGAACAATTTCTCTGTGGAGGTGTGGAATTGCCCATATAGGATATTTTTAAAAACAGTTCAAACTGGTAACTACTGGGAACATTTTGGACATAGTTGATATTACCTTGGTCTAGGTAGAGTAGATGAATAAACTCTATGACCTTTCCAGCTCTTTTCCATCCCAACTGTCTGTAATTCCATGAAGCTGCATGTTGAGTTCCAGGACCTGAACTGAGCACAGTTGAATGATCCCATTCAGATATCAGAATATGTTTACAGGGGTGTGACAATGTCCACATGAACAATAAAGCCTTACAGATTTGGAAGGGTAAGCTTAGACTAATTCCAGTTTGAAGGAACCTCAGGAGGTCATCTGATCCAATGTCCCACTCAACACAGGGTCAAAACTAAATTCAGGAGAGGTTGCTCAAGGCTGTAGCAAGTTAGGTCTTGGAAAAACCTCTGAGGATGGAGATTCCTCAGTCTCTCTGGGCAACCAATACTTGACTGTCCTAATGGGCAAAATTTTTTCCTTATGCCAAGCTGGGAAGTCTCTTGCTTTGGTTTATGACCGCTGCCTCTTGTCCTCCCAATGTGAACCTCAGTAAGGAGCTTGGGTCTGTTGTCTTGGTAATCTCTTATGTACTGGAAGAGAGCAGGCAAGGCCTAAAAGCCAGGAAGATGCTGAAGAGCTCTGTGCTTGTGATCTGTTGGGTGAGATATGGGGGACGGCTTCAGCAAAGGGGGTACAGCCTCTTCTCTAGATGAGTTCTGAATATGATAGAGCAGGTTCTTGGGGGACTGCCAGTCATCCAGTGGTGCTGGTGATATGGCCCCTATTAGGAGGTAATGTGTTGTAAGCATACACAGCATAAAGTATTCAAGGGTTTTGTTTGTTTGCATGGCTTCTATATTCTTTGTCTTCTAAAGTCTATTCCTTCCCTACCTGTCTTGAAGACTATTTCATGGTAGATGCGATATTGCTGCTGTGAAGGCATTTGGAGTGTGATTCAGTTATGGGTAACAATCTGCTTTCCTCTTTTCCCAGCAGGAATATGTGGCGGTGACCTTCTGCCTGCATTTCCTCTGCCACAGTTTAAGTTCACTTATTTTTTTGGTCAAGCTAACTAATAAGAATAATTAACCTCCAGCACTGTTTAATGGTTCTTTGCTTTTCAGATGTTCATGCTCTCCTCAGCCATCTCCTAGAAAAATTGTGTCTGTTTCCCTGTCCCCACAGTCCCCATGACAGCTCATTTCATTCTTTCAGTTCTTCTGACTTGTTCAAACAATATCTTCTGTAAGTCAGAAAGAAATGCGGACAATAGTCAGTGGTTTATCACACGAAGCACATGATCATCTTGTGAATACAATCCAAAGCCTCATTTACTTATCTTGGAACAGTTTCTTATGACTTTTCAGAAATTAATTATAATTTATGCATTATCAGGTTTTGTTCAAAAAATGGATTTTAAAATTTTATTGATTTCTTTGGGTTTGTGTGTACATATAATGTGTGTGGAGCACTGGGCAAAGGTAACGTTCACCTTAGTTTGTATTGTTGGATGTCTGCCTAATATCTATGTAAGAGTTGTCTGGTTGAAGTTCAATCTGTTTAAAATGGAGGAATGTATTGGTAGACTGAGGAAAGTGCTTTGAAGCTTATGATATCTGCATCTCTTGAAGATACACACTTTTGATTTCTCAGATTGCAGCTAGGAAATACTGCTGACTTCCAAGTTTTATCAGATATGTCAAGGAAATCTGTCTAATTGTAGTTTAGCTGGATGACTGACTGCTTTTTTTATATGTGTATTCTGTAAATTATACATGCATTTTTCATCTTAAGATTAAACTTCTTTTGGGCAAGGCTTTTGTATATGGCTATATATAAGGAATATCCAGTGGGGCAGAATGCTTGTAATGTACTGCACTGTTTCAGTGAAAATTGCTCTCCTGTTTTGTTGCCTCCTTAGTATAGAGGGGGATGGTCACTCCAGCACAGCAGCATGTGTGAGAGGTCCTCTCCTTTGCTCAGAAGTTATGTGAATTGGCATTGTGTTATTTTTCCATTCTGATAATAAGACATAAACTGTAGGATCCTCACTGTTAACCCACTTCCTGTTCAAAATAGCAACAATGCTACAACTTTAATTTAGTGTATTAATGCATTAAGTATTTTAGTGATAGTAACTGTATTTCAAATGCTAAATTTGTAAACTTGTTTTTTCTTGAGTCACTCCTATTTTCTGTAGGGTGTACGGTTTTTGGGTTGGGTCTTCCTTGTCAGCTAATAATGCATTGGCCATTTAGTTGTCTCACATTTCTGCAAGATCTGCCTCCAGCTTCTGAATGTCAAATCCTTCAGAATGGCTCTGGGGGGTGGCACTTAAATATTCAAAACCAATCAGTTTAGGGCATGATTTTAAGCTATATTGTAACCCAGGGTTTCAGGTATTAATGCATTCAACACATTGTAAGACCTTTTCCCTCTGAGTCACTTTTAAAGTGCAATATATAAATTAGATTACCGAGGCTTATTTTCCTTATCTGTTTGTCCTCTGAGGCTGAAAGCTCCATCTCTGGTGATCTTAAAAGTAGATGAGGGAAACGCCAGAAGGAAAACTGCTAGGCTAAAACAAAGACATGGCTGTATTAATATGTGAGCACTAGTGCTGGTTTATGTAAAATGATACTGGATGGATAACTTACAAGGTACTGCTGGGAGAAATGGCTGAAAGATTTTTGTGTTTAAGGGGTCTCTCTCTCTGCTGCAGCCATTGCCAGTACTGGGAATTCTCTGGGTATACTACTACCCGTTGAGGTGGGTGATGCCATATACCCTATATACACCCGTGTCCCCACTTCTGTGTGCCAGCATGAGCAAATGTCCGGTTAGGGGCCACTGGCCATCTCACTTCCAGAGTTGGAAATACTCAAATAACCTGTGTGACTTGGTTTAGGTTTTTTTTCTTTAGTACAGGGCTAAGCTACAAAGTCTGTTTATAGGGTCAGCTCTGGTGCTGGGGTATCAATGACCACATCTTCTGAGTATTCATTCAGCACTTAAAATGCTGGGGACGCTCCTATTGCTTATTGATCTAGATACAATTGGAGCACAATGGTAAGGGATATCTTCAATCACTTTGGAAATGGCCGACAAGTTTTGTTCCCAAAGGAAATGGACTTTCAGAGCTCTTCCTTTCTTCCCCTACAGCTAGGTAGGAATGACAAGAGCGTGTAGAACCAGGGACTTTCCAGTTTTATTGAGAAGTCTGAAAGGTTCAAGGACAGCCACAACTTTTTTCCTTTCTCCTAATCCACAAATCTTTCTGGATATCCCTATTATGTGCCATTACATACTGGACTTGTCCAGTTCAGTGTGCTTATGACTGATGCAAAAATCACAGGAGAGCTACAGATTGCACAAGGACCTCTCTTATGTGGGGTGTAGGGTATTTTGGTTTTTTTTTGTTTGGTTGGTTTTTTTTTAAGGAAAAACATTTTTTTGTTTGTTAGGTATTTCTCACTTGTTTGAGTCCTGGTCTAGTTTGTTTGAATTGTTAGCTAAGGTAGGTGACAAAGGACTTGAAATACCAGATTTTATTGTTTTTTAAAAGAAACCCCATGGTTCCAGCAAGAATTGCTAGAGGTACTGAAGCTAGCAGCTCCTGCTGTGACAGCAGGTTTTAGGTGGAGTGTCACTGCTGTACTATTTTCCAGTTGCTGAGTCTTTGTGTTGCTCTATTTTTGCTGCCTTTGCAAGACCCCTTTGCCAATGCTGCTGCTGTAGATTAGAGGTCAACAACCTAAATGTGCTGCTTTGCAGTGGCTGCCTGGGAACACAGGGCTGAAGTCTTGTTACTCTGAATGGAAGACTTTGTGATACCTCCAGATTAGGATGGTGATGGGTAGTATAGAGGAGACACAAGAGATTGGGTACATTTTTGATCCATTCTGACATTGATAGGATTATCTGACATATTGTGTAAGCCCCATCAACTGGATTTGATTGAGAATCCAATTATGTGTTTAGTTAAAAACATGATTGCATGTGAAGTGCAACGAGCCTTGACCTCAGACTTCAGGAGGCAGGGAAATCCTCTCCTTTCATTAGTTCCAGGTAATCCCGTTCCCTGTCCTGAATCTGTCACTGACTTATAGTTTCAATTTGTCTTGTTCCCATTCTTCAGCCACTGGTTCTTAATTCAGTGGTCTAGAAATGGTTAACTCTGGTGAGTATAGCTGGGAAATAAACTATTTGTAGTTTCCTATGGGGCCTGCTAATTATTCATGTGATGAGGCTTACATAAGGGCTGCATTGCAGTTACACTTCATTTGATGACAGAGTTCTCTATTTCTATGTAAACAAAAGTCAAGTGATAAGGCATGGGCAAGCAAAGTCTATAGTTGAAACCAGGGAGAAAACAAACTTTTCTGGGAGGATCTTAAGGTGGTACCATCTGCTTAGCTGTCATGTTTCTTTAAAAAAAAAAAACCAAACCTGACAGTTTTATTTCAAAAGAAAAAATTTAGAACTGAAAGAGCCTTCATTGCTATCATTGTTCCTTCCCTTAACATTTCTTCAGATTCAGTAGTGAAATCAGGTAAATTGTACAATTAAAATTTTCCATAGCATGACTTAGCAAAATATTAATATTTAAAATAGCGCAGAGATTTTTCTCTATAGCTTTGACACTGAAGTTGTAAAAGCAGACTGTTGTGGAAGAATTATAAGTACCTGTTTTAGAGAAATCTGGAAATTCTAGAAAAAATAAATAGTATTGATCTACTAACAACCTTTTAAGACCTTGCTTAATACTTCCTGCCAATTTGTGTAAAACACCGGTTAGCTTAAGAAGTTTTGTTTAAATATTCAACTGTTCCTTCTAAATATCTGTTACCTTAACATATGCTGGAATAAATAGCCTTCTACCTCTTCCCCCCATCCCCAAATTTTGTTTATAGTGCTAAATGACATTATTTTAAGTGGAAACAAGGTTGGCCAAAACACTAGAGCTTTGTTATTGCTGTATGCTTTTTCTTTTTTTCTTTTTTTTTTTTTTTTTTGAGGTTTACTGTG
This sequence comes from Pelecanus crispus, assembly GCF_030463565.1. Lineage (NCBI taxonomy): Eukaryota > Metazoa > Chordata > Aves > Pelecaniformes > Pelecanidae > Pelecanus > Pelecanus crispus. The sequence goes on from NC_134643.1 coordinate 17,422,160, forward strand.
AAAGCAGTAGTAGTATGTGGTTATGTGGTTGAAGCTGAGCGCAGCCATAGAGCAGAAGTCATCTGTGTGTTTAGGTGTGGGAGACGGCTGCCTGATTCATAGCAGCTGGCGATGCAGTTTGTAGCTTGTGTTAACATCCAGTCTTCTGACTTCTTGGTGCTGGTGAGGGAACAGTCTGAAACAGCTTTAAAGTTATGGATTAATGTATAGATATATCTGTCTGTAGCTTTTAATAAATGTATGACCCTTTATGAAAGATTTACATAAGCCTTAGCATAAGACCCTCCCTGGCCTTTGGGCACTACCAGTATGCCATTACCACATTATTTTGTGTGAACTCATCGTTCCCATTTCCCGGCAAAGTTTCTTGTTAGCTTAGGTATTGATCCTGGAAAACCTTGTGTGCACCTCCCTTCCTGCACTGTCCTCTTAGGTCTCATTTAAGCCAAAGGAACTCTTGTCTTGTCTAATGTTAAGTGCTCAGCGGAATGAGATACTTGGTCACAAGTTTTCTGGCAGGGACCGTAGCCATCTCAGTTGGTTTTCCTGTGGTCCTGATGTGTAAGTAATTACTGTAAGCTTAAATTTCTAAGGCAGTTTGAAACAGTTTATGTTAGAATACTTGTTTTGAAAGCATCCAATCTACCTCCAGTGCGTGAGGGACTATGAACTCTTATGCAGACAAACCACAAGTGATTTGCATTGGTGATTTCTGAGAGCAGCTGGGAAATGTGTGATTTAGAAGAATTATGTGCCAAGAAGAGATCATTTAATTCAGTCAGACAAATAAATGATTTTGACCCTGAAGAAGCTTGTCAGGACAGACTTTTCTTTCTGTCCCCAAGGAGCTGCAGCTGAGTGTTCAGCAGACAGAAATGATCCCAGGATCAGGTGTTGCCGCTTTGTGTGCGCTGGAGCGGAGGGAGGCTGGCAGAGCGGTGCCCAGGCTAGCAGCTGCTGCAGAAGAGGAGGATTGTTCCAGAAACAGAGGCAGAGCCTCCCATGCCTGTAATGTAAAACTGAGAGAACTGCTTTTAACTTGTGTGAGCTACCTTACTGTGTGATTTATCTTTTTTTAAAGTGACTTTGCATTAATAGTTTCGGAGTTCTGCTTGGATTTGTAATCTAATCGGGGAACCTGAGCCCTAATGAAAAATTAAGCCTACAGCTAGAACGTGAAGCAGAAATTACTTAGCCTTGCTGTTGTGCCAGCATACATATTAGTTGTTTAAAGCACATACAAGTAGCAAGGAAGTAGCTAGTTCTTTCTAGATTTTATTCACAGTGTGTATGTCATGAGTTAACTATGTAGTTGACTTGTGAACCTGTCAGTTTACACTGTGGTGCGTTACCAGGGTGCACTTATTTCGTGGACGTGCTCTGTCCTGGAGCTAAAATTTTGCTGAAACAGTATTACCGGTATTATTTTTATTAGTGGTAATTCCAAACTGTAGGCTTGCTAGTGCAGTGAAGCCTGCATGCTAATAGCAATTAAACCGGGAGAACGATTGTGTTTCTGCAATGATTTCTGCACCGAATTTGCTCAGCCTAGCCAACAAGGACTTCCTGCCTGCCTGGAGTGGAATCTCAACAGTTAGAAAATCAGGCAGTCTTTTCTATGTTATATGTTATCAAAAGTCAAGAAGATGACATTAGCCCATACTTTCCTGATAAGGTAGCAAAGCATGCTCTTTCACTTTCTGTTAGGTTAAAATCTCCAGTGATATGTTGGATATTAGAGTCAATAAGTTATTTGGATAGTTTTAACTGTTAATGGAGAACTAGTAGAAGTAATACTGAAGCATCACATCTTTAACTTTAGTCAGGTGATAAGCATGAGTCGATCAGTTTTTAAATGTTTTATTTGGCTTAAGCCATTCTCTAATATGTTTCTCCATCTTTACATAGAGGATATTCTTCTCTACTGGCAGTGGTGAAAATTAATGCCCTACGCAATGTGGAAGAAGCCACAGGGGCTGCAGCTTTTTGCCCAATGTAGTTATCTTTGCCGAAATCAAACAAATAAGAAGTTAAAATATTCCAATTATTCATATATTTAGTAAAATATGAAAATATGTAGAAAAAGTTTCTCATTTATCGCCCAGAAAGTTATTTTCCATGCAGTATCCACATTTAGACCCAGGTCTTCATTTTAATCAAATTCCCATTTTTTTTCCGCTAGAAGAAGCGTTTATTAAAAAAAAGCTTTTGATCATGCTGGTTTCTTGCCTTTCTTCAGGGTAATACATCTGAGTGTGTGCTACAAGTGTTTTCTTCTGTGAGAACTGAAGGTGTGTAAATGAAGAGAACTGGATATGAGAAGCTACTCCCCTGCACTTATGTAGTCCCATGTATATGTTGTCTTGTAAGTCCTTCTGCATTACTTACTGCCCTCAGACTGGAGAAGAGGCTGAGGATGTGAAATGGTGGCAGCTTGGCCCTCGGTGCAGATGTTGCTGCAGTGGAGAGCTCTCTTCCTGCTAGCCTTGGGATGTGAATTTGTGTGTGGAAACTGGCTTCCCTGTGAAGTTCCAGATTCCAGTGGATTTTTTGTACAGATGATGTTGAGCAAGGCCCTGGTAGTCTTTACAGCAGTATCAACTGCAAACTTGTTTCCCCAGTCAGCTGTGACCAGTCCCTTTCTTTTCACTTCTCTTGTTATTTAAGCTCCAATTATTTCAGGTTTCCATTGGTATTTCCATATAAATGCTAGATATTGTCTCATTAACAAAAATATTTCATTCTTTTTTTTCCTGTCCTCTCTCCACAACATCTGTAAATCAGCCTGCAGTTAACAAAACAAAAGATTATGGCCTGTAGTTAATCCAAGTTTTGCACCTGGTGGAAACTTCATGGGAAGTGTTGTTAGAATCAGTACCAAGTGGCTTGCAGACATCTCAGCTGTTGGGGGATTGGAGAATGGGAAGGGGACTGTCAGTTCATATTTGCCTGAAATGCTTGTACTGAGCAATCAATCTGGTACATGACTCAGTGTGGAAAAATGCTACCTACTGAATTTCTAGCATAGTTTCCTGAATTGCCCTGACTTTTAAAAAACTTTTTAGAGGCTGTCTTTTTAAAGCGTCATCTGAAGCCAACAAAGAGCAATGAGGTGGTCAGGTCTTCACAGGGCAGCTGAATACAGTGTCTCTGCATAGGAACAAAAGGATGGAAGAATTCATCTCTAAATTTTGATGCTGTTGCTGTTAATGTGGATGTTTTTGCAGCCTTGCAAATAGGATGAATAGACATGAAGAATTAAAATTGGGGGTTGACATTCAGACATATAAAAATGTGTAGCTGAACCAGAAGGACTGAAGAAGGTGGATAATATTGTTCCTTTCTGTTTTGCAAGTTTTAAAACAGATAGTACTAGATAAAGCAAGCGGGTTATTTTCCCTTACTGCGCAGTTGGGATTTACCAGCTCAGAGCTTTTGGTCACTGCTTGAACAGTCTACCTTCTGTTTTGAAACAGAGCAACTTCTGTTCATTAGAAACAGTCAACAATAAATATGAAGAAGTTTTCTGCAGTTTGCTTTAGAACCTGGTGGATCGGGCGTTATGGATACAACGCTTTTTTTTTTTTTTTTACAAGGAGTGGTAGGAAAGTCATACAGTATTTTTTGTTCCAAGAATGTTGCACTGAAAACTAACAGAGTAAAGGCACTATTCATAGCAAATTATTGAAACACTGTTTTTAGCTGTCTTGTTGTGAAGTGTCTGGTTGCTATTTCAGTAGTGTTAGCTAAGCAATCGTTTCAGTAATGATTAATGACAACTTGCAATTTTCTTTTAACTGATCCTCTTATTCTTTTATTGTATTATTTAACTTGGGAAGTGGCTTGTAGCTTTAGCTGTAATAAGTATGTCGGTAACTTTGTGTTTGTTTTGACTTAAATGAAGTTGGTGAAATGTAATTCTTGGACTTGTGGCTTGTAAGTGTAAAGCAACCAACTGCCCTAGACTTGAGAATATGTAACTGGGAAGATAAATTCTCTGTATGGAGGTGAAAGAAATGAAAACAATTTTCAGAGCTACAGTAGTCTTGGCATGAATGTATAGTGATTTCTGGACTATAGCTCTAAGGGCTGGGAGAGTAAGTGTATGTGTGTGGGTAGGTGGGTGTGTGGGTGTTTGAAAAGGAAAGGGAAATCTGAGTAAAGGAGGCAATAATCAAGAGTTTTCCTTTACTGCAGACATAGGAAACCCTTTTAACTTTGTTTAAAAATAATGGAGGACCTCTTTTTAAAAATTAGGCTATTTTGAAGAAGTAGTGGACTACTAGAATAGACATACATTTAACTGTTGTGAGGAAGAAATTGGATGAAGCCTAGTGTTGGCATGACTGACAGTTTTTTGGTCACCTGGGTAATCTTGCATTACATCAGTTTGTTTTCTCTCCTATTAAAAATTATTTTCCTGTAGTGAATAAACATTGTTTTGTTTGCTTATTTCTGAATATACTTGTGGCATTTATTCTTGATTTCCCTAAAGGTGCTGGTAACTTGGAATGTGAGGAAGTTCCTGGATGTATGTACTTATTCTTAAAATATTTCACTTAATTGCATTAAGTAACTTTCTTTTAAAGTTACATACTTTAGAGGTTAAAAAGATTTCGTGTTTTGTTTTTGGGTTTGGGGGGGGGGAGCGGGGGGAGGTGGTGGTGGTGGTGTGCAGAAATAGTGTCATTGCTCTGGAAGTTCAGCTTTTGAACCAGAAAGCCACTGTCAATTCTGTGTCTTTAATTGAAAATACTGTGTGTACATTACTAGTTCATTCATTGGTGTACTGTGATGCTATGGGCAATGTTTCTTGAAACCAGCTGTCTCAAAACTGTTTTTTTTAGTAGAGTTTGACTCTGTTAATTACATAGTAGTTACAAGTGTGCTTTTTACAGGCTTGGTGTGTTTGGATGCATTAGGCTGATTGGGCCCTGGCTTACAAGAGGTACCCAAATTACCCCCAAATCCCTAAACTCTAAATGTGACTGAGTTTAGGTTTGCAGGTACTCAGGCAGTGGTTTTATGTGTTTTGGTTTGGTGTTTTTTTTTTTTTTTTTTTTTTTTAATTCCTTCCCCTTTTTTCTGTGTACACCTAAATAAATGTTATTCTGTAGCTTGGTAAAACAGCAGTGACTACAGTATTTGGGGGGGTTGGATAGCCTATATTCTTTTCATATTTATATATTCATATATATATTACATATATTATATATATGAATATATATTCATAATGAATATATATTCATATATATATAATATATTCATATTACTTTTGACAGTACTGTTTTATCTCAGCTGAATTCTTGTGCTCTAAAATTTCTGGAAACAAAGTGTCTCTAAAATACTGGCAGTACTTGTTATCATGACTCATTACCAGGCTGCTGGGCTGTGCACTATTTAACAAGCTTTCCTTAAACTCTCTTTGGATTAAGTTTTTTCACATTAAGTTACATAGAATGACATTTGTTTAGCAGATTTAATCTCTGTTAAGTGTTCAGTCATATAGAAGAAAGATGCTACAGCAAGTGTATTCCTCTTCTGATACTGCCCTAATTATAGAATTAATACCAGGCTCTGGTAAGCTTTACCAGCGCTGACTCATCCACTCCTTACAGCTACATGCTCCAGAGCAGGAATGACGAGAACTGCTAATTTATGTGGTTAAAGCTGGATTTTGGAGGACACCCCCCCACCCAGCCCCCTCTAATTTGCAAAAGAAATATAGGGTGCCGTGCTCTTTCTTTTGTATATAGAACTGCTTTCTTCAAGAATCCTTATCCACAGAAAGATACACTTGATTGCCTAATTGGCCTCTTTGTATCCATGAGTACAGTAGTTGTGGATGCTGGTCTGGGGACACACCAAAAGACCTTGCTTTCCTCTTTCCTTTTGGATTTGTGACCTCTACATTCTTTAAGTAGTGTGACCGTCAGGTGCTATTATCTTAAATTTTTCATAATAGCGATCTTTACTAGTCTTCAGTATTGTTAGTGCTAGTGATTGATGTGAAACAACACTCATGAAATGAAGATGGTGTTTCATACTTATGTGCATGAGCTTATCAGTCATAAAAGCTAAAATTAAGGTTTCTTTTGAAAAATATAACTTAAAAGAAGCAAGTGCACTTACGTGAGAGAGACAGATTTAATGTCCAGTTTAAGGCAGTCCTTCTGTCCTTGATTTGTTTTTTGGATATTGGGCTTAGTACCTAAATATATCCAGAGCACAGCCATCAAATTGCAGGCTCTAGCTGGCTGAACCCTCTGCAAAACTACAGTTTTGGTGACATGGAGCAGTCATCCAAACCCAGAGCCACAGATGGCTCAGCTTCCTTGTGGTAAACTGTTGGGTTACATATTTCCGTTGTTCCTGCATTTCCTATGTTGGCTCTGAAGGCATTTCTTTGATTTCTGACAGGCCTTTTGGAGATGTTAGGTTTCCCAGACCACCTGGGGAGGGGACCTGCCCTTCATGCCTGAACCAGGTATTTGGGATGTCTCTGCTGTTTACCCACTTTGGGTGATGTCCAGAAATGCAGTGTAGGCAGACTAATAAGCTGGAAGTGTACATAAAGTTTTCTAAAAGACTAGAAGCTACCGCTCAAAATAAAAAACTTAAATGAGCTAGCACCTTCTGGAGTTCCTTTTTGCTCCTTTTTTAAAAGGTGAAAAAGATTCCCATGGATTATATTTTCATGGTTAGTCCTTACAGGAGGAGTAGTCTGTGAGTGACTCGAGTATTTCAGGGTATGTCCATATATTTGGTACAACGTTGTGTCCAGACCTTGAGCTGCTGCTGACCATGCTAGTAGTACAGTTGAGCACTGTGTTCCACTGTGCTGTAACAGCAGAGATACTTACTTAAGCTTCTTACTCTCTAAAATTACTTGTTCATGCTCCCTGATGAGGGGGGGGCAGCTTCTCCAGGCTACATGGAGATCAGGTGTCTGTTGTCTCTTTCAGCACTGGAGTACGTTTGACCCATGATTGCTGGAAACCAAGGTCTCTATTCTGCAACTTCATTGCATGATACAGAGGTGCCTGCATTCCTGTGTGGTATGAAATTAATTTTGAACTTCAGTTTTAGGAAGGCCTAACCCCTTGTTTCATTTATAGGTAATAAATCATAAATACTTCAGGTCTTAATTAACAAATTAAACTTTGCTGCATTTGCTTAGGTCTCATTTTCTCTAAGATACTGTGTTATTATTTCTCTTCTAGCTTTCTGAGAGTGTGGAGATGTATAACACTAAATGTTCACAAAAAAGAAGGCAAGTAGCACAGTAGAACAATTTAAAAAAAAAAACAAAACTGTTTGCCTTAGAAATGTCACTTCCAGTATCAGTTTAGTTCTAATCAAATTGCACTTGGATTTGGAGGCATTCCAGTTCTGTGCTTGGCAGGCACGTGGAAGCTTATGGTAGTGCTGCTTTTCCATTGCAGCTGACCTTGTCTTGGACTAGAAATAATCAAGGCCTGTATGAATCCTGCAACAGAGTCCCCAATTCTCCCACTCAAAAGTCAAATTGTTCTCAAAAGCTGTGGATTTCTTTGCTCACTAGAGAGTAAGTTAGTCCAGGAGAAATCATAAGAAGGAGGTTTGGATGAAAGCATTCCTTCATGTTATAAGGAAAGATGTTGGAGGTCTACTAGCTCTACTGGAGGGTCTTTTAGCCCTTCTCTGGGAGGTGGGGATGGAGAGGGGAGCATGCAGGGTAGCAGGAGGTCTGTGTGAGGGCAGGCTTGGGCCTTTCCCCTCCTTGTGTGTTCTTCTCTTGGCAGAAGCACAGGACTGTGCCTGTCCGTGTGAGGATGCCATCTGCATTGCACAGCCTGCTAGTCTGTTACAGAATTGCACAAGGATTAATCTGAAATCATACTGCGAAACTGTTTTCTGGCTGGCCGTAGTGGCTGCCTAGAGATGCAGCTATTGTACGGTGCGTCAGGAGCCAAGCAAAAGCAGCAGCCTGTGAAACTGCCTCAGCCTGGCACTGCAAATGTAATCCCCAGCATGAACAGTTAATGGGTAGCTGAGCTGATCAGACGCAGGCTGCTGAAAAGGGTAATTGTTTTATGAAATTAAATTTGTGTTTAAAAAATTAAAAAAAAAAAGTAGCTGAAGAGGTACAGATTGAATGTAGAGGGGGAGAACTGGACAAATCTAGTTACAGCAGTGGTATATTTCCTCAACTTAATTTAATTCCAGTTTTCCATTTGTTGCGTTCTCATTATGTGCAAACTGGAAGTGACAGTGCAGCACTGAAACAAAGTACTCTGCATGTGTACTTTTGAATAGGAATTATTTTTTGTTTGCAGTAAAATAAGTTAGCTTTTGAAAATGTAGTATCTTGGAGCCCATTTGGTAATTTAGTGGCTGATTTTGCTGGATGTTTTAAGCTAAGGGCTTAACGGTCATGTTTAATCATAGAATCGTTTAGGTTGGAAAAGCTCTTTAAGATCATCCAGTCCAACCATTAACCTAACAATGGCTACACATGGACTGAAGGGATTCTGATACCTTTTCATCAGTACCTTAATAGGACTTTGGAGTAAAATCTAGACTACATAGATCCCTCTAGCTTCTGCCACAGTTGTTAATACATTTTTATGTCCAAGAGCTACCTGGGAAGTTTTATTCTCTGGTATTGCCAAACTTGCATCGAGGTACCTATGTGATGTGCCTGAAAGTTTCCTGGTGTCTAAAGGCAAGCATTGGTACACATGCAAAAAACCCATCTGCCTCACTTGTACTTGCCCCGGGAGCTGGTGTAAATTTAGGCTGAGTAACACCTGGACTCTGCCTGGTTTCTGTGGGCTCTGGGCACACACAACACCTGCTGGCAGCGCTGAGCTCAGTCTAGACCATGGCAGCCATGGCAACTTTAGAGAAACATTGATGGGAGCGGTGCCCAAATCTTACGCAGGAGCGATTGAGTTACAGTCTCAGCAAGCTAGTGCTCGTTGCCCTGCCTGGGTGTCTGGCGTGTGCCTGTGCCTCTTGCAGGCAAAGCGGGTTCACGGGGTGGGAGCTGACCCATGGGGCGGGGGAACTCTTGGCAATGTGCTGGGTGGGCAATTGCCACAGCTTGGCTGCTGAGCAGCGTCTCGTGTAATCCCTGTAACTTGTGTATCTGTAATTGCACATCTTAATACCAGTATGTATAACACTAGCGATTGATATTGTTAATACAAAATTCTACCATTAACTGATACCACTGAACACTAATGATTAAGGCATCCAGAAACTGAGTTCATCTTTCTGCAGAAGTGGCACTGTTACAAAGGTACCCTGAATTTGTCTAACGCTTTGTTTGCTTTTGTTTATAAAAGATGGCTTTTATTCCATTATTCATTCGGTCATTAAAGTACTTTATGAAGTTTTGGGTCTTTTTCTGCCATTGTAGGCACCTGAAACAAATAGATGCCACTCTGAAGGCCATCAAGGGCTACTGATAGAAGAGTATATTTATGGCTTGCTCAGAGACAACTGCCTAGCTGGCACTTGAAAAGAAAAGCAGAAGACAAATGACCTGGACCTGTAGTTTACCACAACAGTGTAGGGGGTTATTTTGATGCTAACCTTGGGATAGAGTGCCATGTGGTATTATTTGTAGGCATTGGGTTTGAATTTAATTTGTATTTTGTGTTATTCTGAAGTGGAGTTAAAAAACCCCCAACACTGTGATGTTTCTTCAAAAGGAGTTGGGCTGGAAGGTGAGGTATTGACTTGCAGTACTTTTACTTTTTTTTTTTTTTTTAAAATGAACCATGGGTATGTGTGTGTGTTTCTGGAGGGGAAAAAGCAAGGTATAAACATATTAAAACAGTTCTCAGACTTTTCATACTTGTTTCACTGGCCACCAAAAACCTCTCTGGAAATGTCGAGAAGGACATTACAGAACTGCATCCGTACTAAAGGTACGGAATGGTAACTCACCAAATATGAGTGTTTTTTTACCAGCCGGTGTTATTTAGCACCACAGACTGCGTTGCCACAGGCAACAGAGGTGCAGGGGCCATTGTGCGGAGATGTGCTGACTACAGAACAGAAACTTTTAATGGGTGATGGTTGCTGGCACGAGGGGGAAGGTTTGTTCCTGCATCCTTATTGCTGTGTTAACAAGAGGTAGACCTGGTGTTTGTCATATGCTAGCCTTTTTCATATCCTTAAACCTCATTGAGAGGTAAAGAATTAATATACTGACCAGCTAGTTCAGATGAATGCATTCAGATGCTATAGTTGTGGTCTCATTTGGAGGTGCTGCTAATCATAGACGCAAGGAAGCTTCCAGTGTGTGTTAGCAAAAATACTGAAAAGTTTATGCAAGCAGAAGCGTTAGGTGGCTTTGGGATGAAATCTGTTCAGCTTTCTTTACTTCCTCCTTGTTGTGAAGGAGTATGTTTAATGGGAGTGGTTTGATGAGTGTAAATGTAATGGAATAAAAAGGAGAGGGAATTGTGATGCCTAAGTAAGGACAGGAAGCTGTTTTCTTTTTTTCTGGTTTTGGAGAGCTTTTGTTTGTTTCCCTGCTTATATTGCCTGCTACACTTCATTAAATGTTTTTATTAGGTGCTCTTGGATTTAATATTTGATATACCCACATGTGAAACTTAATTGTGTGAAATTTAGTAGGCTTAGTGTAGTAAGAGAGGAGTGTTGGAGAGTCTTGGGTTTACGGTTAACTTGTCTGCTGCTCAGCACTGCACGTGGTTTGAGTGATGTTTGAATTTACGCTTTTCTGAGCAAGGTGAAAACAGTCCTTTCCCCACAGCAGAGTTTTTAATGAAAAATAAATTTACATGGGACTTCATCTTTTCTTTTCAACACGCAGCCTCTGGCTAGTTATTGCTATCTGAAAGATTAATCTGTGATTTCTGCCCCTCCCCCCCCTTTCTTTCTGTGAAACAAGAATAATGTGATGCTTTGTCCTTTATAGGTCACTCTTAGAGGTTCTTGTTTGCTTATTGCTACTCTCTACAGGTACTGAGAAGGTATAGGGTAAATATTGTGGTAATTACCTTTGTTAGAGTAATATTTGCAATGCTTCACGTGGAGATGCAAAATAAAAAATTCACTGGTCTCGTTTTGTTTAGTATATGAAATGAGATTAAGGGATGGCTTGATCATAGATGTGTGGAGATTCCTGGGGAAAAATTAGATAGGGGAGGTTCTTAAATGAACAGGCACAGAGATAAAATTGTTCAGTAGCTGAAAGGGGATGTGTGTGTGTATGTATATCTACCTATATCCTTACATATTCCTATATATATATATATAAAAAAATATATATATTTAAATCACTGTGACAATTTTCCATCCCTAGAAATAAACTAAGATAGGATGCTTTTCAAAGGGATATTATGATATTATCTAGTTTAAACAGGAATCAATTGTGGGAAGTCTGTCTTGCATAATATGGGGTATTGACCTGATGATTGCTGTAGTCCCTGAACTATGTTATCTGAGTCTGTTCTAGCTGACAATGTTTTTAACAGAGACATTGTGCACCTATTCTACTGAGAGATTAATTCCAGTATGATACAGTGCATTACTGTGCCACCACTGGCTATTTTAGCCCTCCCTAATTAGACAACTTGTCCCAGTGTGCTGAGGCAGAATAGATTTAGGGGATTAAGTTTCATCTGTGTGGCCTGGAGGCTCGGCAAAGTACATGTAAACAAGAGTTGGGTGTGCTCCTACTTTGGAGAGGAGAGGAGGGAAGGATGCAAAGCAAAATGTTGTTTGGGAAGTTGCCACATCTAAGGAGACATGATTGGAAATAGGTAGAAAACACCTGATTATATACAATTAAGAGAGTAGCCTGAGAGACAGGTGAGATGGGGACATGTAGAAGACAAAATGGGTGAAGTCAAATTGGTCCTGGAGAAAAATCCCAGTGGCAAATTGCCAGTCTGGGAACTGGGCAAGGAAAGATGATCAGAATGAACTCTTTCACATTTTAAAACATGGGCGCTGCCTGCTCTGCTGACAGAGGTGACCACATTAAGACATGAGAGTGGGAAAAAAATCACTTTCCCAATTGATGTGTGGGGTGGAGGAGGAGGAAATGTTCCTACAGCCAGTGCTGGAGCAGAATCTGACTTGCATGAAGATGATTACTTGCCAGATCACGCGTTTGGTGCAAATAGTAAGACTTTGAGAGCCATGAGGTTCAGGTCGTCCACTCACACTGTTCATAAGTGGCCAGAAATCAGGTTCAATGACTCTATGATTCTATTCAAAGTGAGGCATTTGTTGCTTACTCATTAAAGTCATCACACTAGCTTGGTGCTAAACTTATCAAGAGAGCTATATAGATTTCAGAGCATGAACTATCCCTTGAGCAGACCTCAGGTTGGGTGATGAAGATCTCTTGTCTGCACATCCTTTTTGGGGAAGATGTCTTTCAAACCTGATGCAGCTGTGATCTCTCTCTGGTTGCTGCTTCCCAGCTCTGTGGCAGAGTGGGACATTGTGCAAAAGCAATTACAAAATGAGAAGGGAGTCTGTCTTTGGGGTGAAGCTTTCTGAATGTGGCAAGTCTTGCTTTGTTTTTCCTTTGTGCTGCATATGTGCCAGTGAAACAATACTTTTTCTCTTAGCACTGCCTTCAGATTTACTGGTAAGTTAGGGAGGAAGGACACCATCATCGCTGCCGGGTCTCTGGATGTTGTGTCGCAACCCAGGGGAAGTGATTGAGCCGGTAACAAGCTGCTAGTTAGTAGTCACACAGACTTCCACCAGCTCAGCTGGTCCCTGGAATGGCATCTTGCTGTGGCCTGGTTATAGTCACACATACTGCGCTAGCAGCTTGCTGTTGTGCTGGGTTTTATAGCAGCAGAGCACTCGGAGGTGCTGCCTGGTTGCAAGGCAGGGAGCTAGCTAGGAGGATTCTCACGGGAAGTCTCTGCAGGCCGACATCAAAACTGCTTGCTTGACAGTCCTGTCATCGCTATAATAATTATCATGCAAATCATTGATATTTTAGGCATGCTGTTCCTCTTTGTGGTCACTCTGAGCCTTTACTTAGTAGTAAAAAGGAGGAAATTATTCAGCACCTGTCATAATTGCATCAATTCCTCAGTGTAGAAAATTAATTTTGAATTTTTTTTTTTAAAAAAAGAATGGAAATATATGAAGAAAAACTTTTTTTTTTAACTTGTTAACCTTCATTCTACAAGTTAGTGCTAAAAGCCTTTCGGAACTGGGGGGAAGCTGGGGTTTTGGGATGCACAAGAGGTTAATTAGTTTTGAAAATGTGTTTTCCATCGTGATTTTTAAAAAAGGTCTTTCTAGGCTCTCTTTTACTAGCAAATAATGCAAGAAGTACCTCTGGAGCTTTAGAAGCCCTCAGAGCTCATGATTGTAAGAACAATTGATTGCCTTTGTGCTCTCTGCACTGGGTTAGTGAAGGAATAAGAGTGCTTAGTCTTAAAAAGAAGCTTGCACTCTGACTGACTTCACTGCATTAAAATAAGGCAGTAGAATAACCTACTGAGTTGGCGTTTTCGAAATATTAAGTGTTATAGACAGCATGCTACAATGTTTAATTTGCTCAGCTTCACAGTTGTGTAGAGTGCTTTTAGGAAAGGCATATAATTAATTTCTTTTTGAAGACTTTCTTTCCCTAGAAATAAAAGCTATCTTATCGCAAAATGTTCATTAATTTAGAAGAAAGTAACTTTATTACGAGCTTCTGTACATATTTGTCAGGTTTTGTGTTTAGTGGACGGAGGTGCTAGCGGATCAAGTTGGTTGTTAGTGAAGGAGCTATGTAAATCCTGAATTATTTTTAGCATTCTTATTTCATTTAAAGGAAAAACTTGTGATAATGATTATGTTATTAGAGAGAAAATCTGTGACCTATATTACATACCTCATGTCCTTAAATGCAAATACTATTTATAGAATATTTATGCCTATTTTACACATCACATAATCTTTCCTTTAATTATATTTTTCAAAGGCTTGCTTAATTTCCACTCCACACTAGAGTGTATGCTGACAAGAGAGGTGCTGCCTGATCATTAATGAATTTTCCATAAAGGAGTTAGTGTGCAGAAAACCTTACAAATAAATGATGGTTATTCTGTAGTGTCACACGGTAGAATAATGAAATCTTTAGAACAAAAATTCTGAAAAGTATTCCTGACAATGATGCACATCCCTGGGTGAAAAATTTGTAATCTGCAATAAAAAGAAGATAGATACATCATGCTCCGTGTGATTTGTACAGGATATTTCTAACTTGAACTAAAGTATATGTGTGCTAAAAGGTATATGTGTGCTGAAAGGAGGTTGTAGTGAGGTGGCTGTTGGTCTCTTCTCCCAAGTAGTTAGCAATAGAGCAAGAGGGAATGGGCTCAAGCTGCGCCAGGGGAGGTTTAGATTGGATATTAGGAAAAATTTCTTCACAGAAAGGGTAGTCAAGCATTGGACCAGGCTGCCCAGAGAGGTGGTGGAGTCACCATCCCTGGAAGTGTTCAAAAAACGGGTAGATGTGGCACTTTGGGACATGGTTTAGTCTAGTCTACCCTTAATTGGTTTAGCGTGGACTTGGTAATATTAGGTTAATGGTTGGACTGGATGATCTTAAAGGTCTTTTCCAACCTAAACGATTCTATGATTCTAATATAATTTGAATTAATCTGCAGCAGTCCACTCAGAGTTGTTGGAGACCAGCGCTCTCTGCATCAACAAGCGTTGGCACAGTTGCAGTAGATCAGTAGGTAGCTTTGGGCCCTTATGTTTCCATTAGATTTTGGAACAAGTTTTGTGTGTTTGGAGTGGAGCCTTTTGGCTTTGTTTCCTCTGAAGGGTGTATAACTTGTGCACACTGAAACTGCTCTGTGATCCACACCACTATGTGGCAAGTGAAGATGTCGGGGGAATTTGCTTCAAGACAGCACAGCTACTTGAAACCAACACTAACGCAGACATGGCCCTTAAAGCACGAAATATGAAATGGATATGTGCCTTTAAAGCATACTTTGTATGTACAGATCTTCAACTTGGGCTTTGTGTAACTAAAAGTAGCCACACTGAGGTAAATATAGGTACTTGAAGTTTGATATAAATGGATAATCTGTATAAAATATTCCATGATTTTGTTTGTATGTAGCTGTCCTGCTGACATTTCTTATGTATAGCCTTATTTGTCCCCTGTCTTTTAAGCTGCACTTTTTTTAAAATTTGGTGCTGCTTTGAGAACTTGGAAGCACTTTTAAAAAAAACAAAAAAAAGTCATTTTGTAAACAAATTATTAGTTAATTACAGCTAGAATAATATGTCATGTTGGCCAGAGTTGTTCTTCCTGATAGTTAACCATTAAACCAATTGAATCACAAACTTCCACAGTCTTCCTTAGTCATGGAGCCAGAACATCAATTCAATTTTCACAGGACTGCAAGAGTATTAAGAATGCAAAGGAATTAATAAAATGATAGAATATGAGAAGTCTGAGATGGCTGTGTTCTACAGAGTAGTTTGTCAGAAACTGAACAAACTGAAATAAAAGCTGGAAGTTGTCTCAGTGGGGGAATAATGAGGAATGGGACACTCTTACCTTTAAAACTTGTTAGATATTGTTCTTTTTCTTTCCTCTTAAGGTATGCTGAAACCAAACATTTCACAGAAGTGTTCTGGCTGTGACAAAATTCCTTTCCTGTCAAAGAAGAAATGTGAGCCTTCTCCTTGCTCTCATAGCAAGGAGGCTTTCATTTAAGATGATATGTAGGCTTTGGGGGTCCTTGCTCCAAAATTACTACTTAAACTATCCTGCATTTTCATATTTCTGTTGCTATTTAAAAAAAAAAATCAATTTTTGCAATGAAAGCATGAAGAAGTCTCATAAAACTGGAAAGCTTTGTTCCAAAGTCTGAAATGGATCATGCAAGTTACTCTTCAGTAATGCATGGTGTACATACAGAAACCATTCAGAGTTCTAGGCAGGTCATCAGCTTGAAGCTGTTAGGTGAACCTTCAGGGAAGATAACATCATTTGCATCAATAGTTGTATGAGTGGGGTTCTGATACATTCAGTTCTGTGGCTCAGATGTCTGGAAGCTTCCTGGCTTGATGAAAAATTCTAACTTTTTCAGTCAGTAAGGAATTCTTTTCAGATCTCTTTTATTTACGTTGTTTATATCCTCCTCTTTCTGATGATGGGAATTTCTAATAGTTCTTTTTGTGTCTTCCAAAACAGAATTAGACCACAGCTAGCCAAAGAGAAGATTGAAGGATGCCATATTTGTACATCTGTCACACCTGGTGAACCTCAAGTGTTCTTGGGAAAAGATAAGGCCTTCACTTTTGATTATGTCTTTAACATTGACTCACAGCAAGAAGAGATCTATATACAATGTATAGAAAAACTGATT
The DNA here is from genome assembly GCF_030463565.1 of Pelecanus crispus. NCBI lineage: Eukaryota > Metazoa > Chordata > Aves > Pelecaniformes > Pelecanidae > Pelecanus > Pelecanus crispus. The sequence goes on from NC_134643.1 coordinate 17,438,542, forward strand.
GAAGGTTGCTTTGAAGGCTATAATGCCACTGTCTTTGCTTATGGCCAAGTAAGCTTTACAATTTTATTTTAAAGTATTTATTTTGGAATAAACAGTTTCTTGTAACTGATCTTTTGCTTAAAATTTGGAATGCATGAACCTGTTTTTTAGCATCTTGGTTTTCTTTTAAGTGAGATATTCTGTAGGAGACTGTTTAGGCGTTTGTATAGATTCTGTGCAGAATAGCAGTTGAAACAAAGACAGCATATATAGGCAGAAGGTCTGAATTAATAGTAATGCTGAAAATAGTGTGAGTCCGTATAATTCCTGAATTCACCCCAATGCAGCAATACAAATTAGTGACTTAGTTGGTATAAAGAGACAGGTTGTACTGAGATTCTTTTCTTAGCAGTTATCCACCCCTCTGCATTTTCAGATGCTTTTGGGAAGAGGAGCTTTTTTAAAATACATCCTAGGGAACTTCAGGCCACACTGTGTGTTTGTGGGCAAAATGTAGAGATCAGGTTCCAAAGTCTGAGAACTTTTCATAGAGAACACACCCTCTCAGTACACTGGGCATGCATTTTACTTCTCAAAGCTGAACTATCATTGAGCACAGCGTAGAGAATGTGTTATTGTCTTCTGAATATTCCTTTAGGAATTGATTGCATAAAATTTGATTTTGGATGCTGAATTTCACCACTGTTAAATGTCATATCTCAACTTAGCTAGCTGAAGTCTAGTCCTATTGAAACAAAGCAGTTTGCAGATCCAGTTTAGTAGATTATGTTCAGCTGTATGATACTATCTTTGTCTTAGACTTGACCCACTAATTAAGTGAAAATGCAACACTACTTTGTCTTCTATAGGACTCCACATTTAATTAAGCTATTTTCCTAGTGAAGGTACAGCTTGTATTTTTCAGTGCTGTCTGTAACTTGAGAACAATGGTAATAATCTCCCTGAGATATTCAGACATCATAATTAAGAGAGTCATTTGATCTGCTTCAGTAAAGAATTGCAAATGCTGCTGCTTCTATCTCCAAAATATATGCTTTAATTAGCAGTCTCAGTTGAAAACATTGACTAGTCTTTTGACCTCAGAGATGATAGCTCAAGGCTGATGTGAACAACTTGGAGGAATCTTGTAAGGGAAAAGTTATGAAAAATTAACCTGGTCCCTGCCTTCTTGTATGTGATCTGTGGCTAAACAATAGAGTTTGTCCAACTTCTACTGTTTATCCATTTTTCAAAATGACCTGTTGTTCATGTTAATATTGTAAAGGTGACAGACTGACTTAGTAGTCATTATCTAGCACTAATGTTCACCAACTGCATTTCTCTGTTATGATTTGGTACTATTAACGTATTCTTGTGACTATTCCTTTTTCAATTTAGACAGGTGCTGGCAAAACATACACCATGGGCACTGGATTTGATGTTAACATAACAGAAGAAGAACAAGGCATTATATCGCGTGCTGTTAAGCATCTTTTCAGATGTATTGAAGAAAAAAAACAAGCTGCTATTAAGCAAGGACTTCCACCTCCAGATTTTAAAGTGAATGCACAGTTCTTAGAGGTAATTATGACTTTGTGTGTAACTTCATGTTTTTTTTTTTTTTTGAAAGCCAATTAAACATTTTTTTTCTGGCTGCTACTTTTACATTCTTTTCCCATGAGATGTTTTGAATTGATCTTCAAGATTTCAAAAGGAAATTTTATGGAGTTTGCCTCAGCTCTTCAATTTATGAAAAAGAGCCTTTTTATCTTATTCCAGTTATTTTAGTAGTTTCCTTTGCACCCTTATTTTGAAGTGTAGGAATAGGTTTTTTTTAGTCATCATCTATCCCTTTCTGCAGTACATGTTTGTTTGTGAGGCCTGTTGCTCTTGCCTGTTTGTAATTCTTTACCAAACCTTAAAGCAAGAAACTATTAAAAAAAAAAAAAAAATAAATTGTACTTTGTACCTTTGAATAGTGACCGTGCTTTGCCTGCTTGTGTTACTTTGCCGTAGATCTTTAGCTTTCAAAATCTGTGCAGGAGACTTGTTATATTCTCTTCACTGAAGAAGAAACCTAGCATAAAAATACTTCTTTCTGTGATCCCCAGTGGTTTAGGATTGGGCTTCTGTGTTGCTGTTCCCTCTTTTATTAGGCCCAGAGAAAACCTGGGTCAGTGCTGTGGAAAAACTGTTCCCTTTGTGTTTTCTTTAGACACAGCTACTGGTAAGAGAGGCCATAACATCTGTGATCTTTCCAACCTGCAGCAGCTGTTGGTTTAAGTCTTGCAGCTTTTATGATGTGTCTCCTGCCCATGGAGCTATTTTTTTAAATTGATTGATTTGGATGTAACATTTACATTCACTACCAAGCTGCAAAATCTGATACTTTAAGCACATGGAGAGGAGGAATCAATTTAAGGAAGAGCAGGTGTAAATGTGTATTACTTAATTCAGTAGTTACAACTTTTTTTTGGGGGGGGGGGGGGAACCCTGCTTTTGTATTACCCAAGAGAAAAGCTGTTGTTTCTATTACTGCTGAAGTAAAGTAGGTCCTGTAGTCATATATTCCTATAATTGTTTTAAAGATTAACAAGCTGGCATTAGTTTTGCACTAGTATAGGTTTGTCACTGCTAACCTTAGGCAGAGCTTTTTGTTGCTCTGGCTAATGTTTACCTAGAGAGAGCCTAGGCTTGAGCATGGGCTGTGGAAATGCTGTGCTCATCTGTTCTCTCTGTTTGCACATCGGGGAGCTGCAGCTTCATGTCTGCTTAGGCAGCTGCAACAGTAGTAGTGTAAGGAGTAGTAACCAGTGTAGTTTCTGAATTCCTTGTGGTTTTTGACATAATGTTACAAATGTGACTGTGAGAGTCCCAAAATACAGAGCAGTAATTGAATATTACAGTGATAATGGTATGTGGAATTGCAGCCATTGCAACATATTTCAGATTAAATGTACATTCTAAAACCTGTCTTGTTTATCTAATTTAGGGAAAGGTTAAATGATATATATGTGTGTGTATATATATAAAATAGTTTCTCCCTTAACAAAGGGTCACTTTTTTGGTAATTTTTTTTATTGTACTGAGGCTGAATTGGGGCTTTCCCAGAAAGAGCTTTTTCTGATTAGTTACATATTATAGACTACTTTTGTATCAGAAAGTATCTTCTTCCTCCCATCCCATCTACCATTAGGGTTGGATTACAGAAACAATAATTTAGTCATTGAACAAGTTGAAGCAGTGTTTTATTTTGGAATAACTTTGAAGTCTGACAGCTGGATAACTATTGAGAACAGTGACTTCTGTTTGCTACTTGCTTGCTTTTCTTCAGTTTGCTGCAGTCTGCCTCTCTTAACTCCTTGCTTTCCTCCTAACTTTCCCAAAAGATAGGCATATGAAGTCCCATGCAATTGTAGGTGCATTACCAGGATCCTCTCTAAATTGTGGCATCAGTTTGTTTGCACTTAGCAAGGTAAAACATCAGTAAGAAGGCTCCTACTTAGACTATTTATGCCTAATAATGAAATATAATTCCTTTTTAATATGTAAAGAATTAAAAACATCACATGCACAAATGCTGAGCCTTTTCTCAGGGATGGAGTTTCACTCGTGAGAGGAGAAAGCCTCTTGCTTTCAGTGTATGAGAAAGTACATTGGGTGAATACAGATCTATTGCAGTCGTTCTTTGGCTTTTACCTAGGGACTTCGATCAGGGATTTAATCACTCTGGCCTAAGCTCTGCTGAAGTGAGTTGGTATAACCAAATTGAAGACACTGGAACTGTTCCAGTGTACATCAGCAGAGACCTGAGCCGCAAGATTTCCAGTGGGATGCTGCTTTTTCTGGGTTTGTTTTTTTGGTTTTGGTTTTTTTTATTCTTGCCCTGATATCTTCAATTGGATCTAAACACCTTTCCTAAAACCCAGAACATTCCTATGAAATGATAATCCATCTCCTCTAGCACCAATAACTGCATAGTCATTTCTGATGTCTTTGCTGGTTCTGATACCATTTACTGACCTAAAAGTCGGACGTGCTTAATGATACTGAGTTGAAAGACCACTAAATGTACATGTACTTACCTTCAGGAGACCCAGTGAAACAGGCAGTAAACATTAAGTGGCCTGAAACATGTATTAAATAGTTGCTGTTGCTCATATGATTGTGCATGAAAGTTGTAATTAAATCTGGGGCACCAAAGTGTAGGTATTGATGGAGGAAAGTACAAAAGCCCTGCTCAAGAAACTGTGACATAGTATTTTTGGCCTGCTGGTTGGTGTCTTTAATAAGCAGCTTGCACAAAAACTATTAATGTTAAATTCTTTCCAGGGCAGGAACAGTTTATCTAAATGAAAGAGAGACATAGAATTATTAAGGTGTGAGAGAGGAGATTAGAAAAGGTGTGATGGCAGGGAGAGCCAGTGGAGTGAGTTTGAAGCATTTGGAGGAGGGTGCAGCCAACTGAATCAACAAAACAAAAGCCAAGCCCAAGGTCAAACCTGAAGGCAGCAGGTGCCTGCCACAGAAACCACTGCTGCCGTTGTTCTGCTGGCACCACGTGCCTCCCCTTCCCTGGTCCCACCAAAGAATTTTCTCCCAGATCTAATGATATGGAAGAAGTTACTGCTTCTTTGAGTGGCATAACAGTAACGTGGGCAGATGACTTAATTTGCAGCTGCTCTGTCTATCATCCTGTTGTCCTTGTAAGTTTGGATTCTTCACAGCATCCTTTGGCATTTGGATTTTCAGAACCTTCTGTATGTGCAATGCACAGATTTGTTAGTCTTTGGAGGAATTCCTAAAGTAATATACATTTTTTGTCTGTTTTTTTTTTTTTCTCCTCAGCTTTACAATGAAGAAATTCTTGATCTGTTTGATACCACACGTGATATTGATGCAAAGAATAAAAAATCAAATATTAAAATACATGAAGATGCAGCGGGAGGAATTTATACAGTGGGTGTTACAACCCGAACTGTGAATGGAGAATCAGAGGTGATCACTGAAAATAAATCACTCTGTAGCATACCAAGTACTTTCTAAAAATGTTGTCAGTTTTGATAAGCAGTTAAAAATAGAGGTTAAGCTTGCTAACATCTGCATCTCAGACAACTTAGGTGTAAAGTTTAGCTGAAATTTTTATTTTCTTTAGTTTCTGTAGACTTAAATCTGATAAATGCCTGATGTTAAGTGCATACCACTTTCACTTAATGCTAGGAACAAGCTTTTGCTAATAGTATGGTTCTGTTGGGAGAGAAAATTTTGGCATGTGTAAATCTAATCTCCCAAATCTTATGTATGTTATTTTTCCTGTGACAGGAAAGCTTTGCACAATGATTGATATGGTGTAAATTGGTATTCATAAGTGTCTGTGCATTGCAAATCCCAATGCAAATATTATTGTACTGTACATTTTTTAACAAAAATTATGAAAATTGTCCAATTTTGCCACAGGTGAATGGAAGGAAGATTGCTATGTTACTACCGGGGGACGGTAAAAAGAGGGGTACAAAGATTGAAGTGTGTTTTTGGAGAAACCACAAAAAACCCCACTTCTGGCTTGCTTATTTAGGAATCTTTGTGCTTTTGGCATATAGGAACTTAAATCATAGCAAAGAGAAAAAGCTTATTTATATCCAAAACAGTAAGTGTTATAGGAACACTTTTTATTTAAACTGCAAGCAACTCAATGTACTACTTGTCTGTTTTCTAGATGATGCAGTGCTTGAAGCTGGGAGCTTTGTCTCGAACCACTGCCAGCACTCAGATGAATGTTCAGAGCTCACGGTCACATGCTATCTTTACTATACACTTATGTCAAACCAGAGTCTGTCCTGCATTTAACACTGTATGTACCTTGCTGTTATTAACTTCACTTTAGTAACCATTTTTCACAATGTGAATATTGTTTTGGCAGCCACTGCTATTTGAATTGCACTTAGTAAAGATGCTACAGTCATCATCATGCTCAATGAATTTGCTAAGCATTATAATAATTTGATTTAATCTGTGCATATGTAACCATCCTCTAGCCAGAGGCAACAATAAACTGCAGCCTCTTACATGAACCTGCCCATTCTCCTCTAGCGTTTTCTTCAGTATTTCGTTGCAACATACACAAATAAGAAAGTTAAAATATAATTTGTCTTTAATTGGGAAAGCGTTTTTAAGTATCTTAGTAGTTAGTGGGTTTAAGCTTGTAGTCAGCTAACTGAAAATGCTTGGATATTCCACATTAAGTGTTGATATCCAACAAGGAGTAAGTAGAAGAGCATTTGATTCTGAAGCTTAGCATATTTATTTTAAATAGATGTATATTTGGTGTTCAGATGTGTTGTCAAGTCTATGCACTTAACCTGAAATTTAAACTATGAACGTACACGGAGCTGTTCTGTAGAAGATTTTTCCATGTGAATGTTCAGTTGTTAGTTGCTGTTGGTGTATCTTGTGAAAAAGAGAGTTATGAATAAATCCATACTACTGAAAACTGCAGTAGCTTCAGGGGGACTTAATTTGATTGTTCTAAAGGTATCAAAATTTTGAAATGCTTTGGTGAACTCCTAAGTGTCTGGCTATCATTTTACACGTAGGTAGCACATTTTTAAGCATGTGGAACAGTTAATTGAATTTGTAGTGCTTTTTTCTGGGGGGGAGGTTGCGTTTTTTTTTTTTTTTTTTTTAACACTACAAATAATCGTTTGCAGGCAAAATGAGGGTCGCTCCCTGGTCCTTTGTGGTATGTAGACCTGCTTTATACACCTGTGGAAAAACACCTCTTCCCGCTTTCCATGCTGAAACTGCGGACCTGGTGGTGTGGGCGGCTGTCTGTCTTCTCACTTGGGAGGGGCTGGCATCGCACTCGGAGCCCAGGCAGGGCACCTCGGTCGCTGTGTAGTGACACTGTCTGCTCAGAGGTTTTGTTGAAAACTGCCTGTGCTGCTGGCGAGTGAGATAACTCAGCTGGGAGCAGGCTGCCGGCACAGCAATCCACCTGCGCGGGTGCGCTTGCAGCCTTCCCACCAGCTGAGCCACCCACGGGGCTCTTGCCTGGCCCTGCCTAGTTTTTAACAAAAGTTTGTGGCTTCTGTTAAAAGGTGGCCGTCTTCTGCCTCGTGTCACAATGTGTTTTGTTCCTTCTTTTTTGGGAGATGTAAGCAAGCTAATTTGACTGTCTGGAGATCCTGAATCTGAAGACGGCACCCTCTTCTTTCCCTGCGGTATTTAGGAGAGTAGAGATTAGACCTGACGTTGGCCTCTGAACACTCCCAGAATATAAATTAATACGAGCCCTTGTTAGGTGGCCAGGAGAGATGCAGCTCAAATTTCTGCTGTTGCTGCCATCTGTAGACAACAGTTTTGGGAAACCTTTGTTACTAGGGCAACACGGTTCCTCGGAGCATGTGGGCTCTGTGCCGGCGGCTCTGGGCATGGTCCCGGTGGCCAGGGTGGGCAGGCAGCCAGGGCTGCGGTGCCCTGGCACACCGCTCCTTGCGCTGCGTGCGCACCATCTGTGCTTCTCAGAAGTTTCTGGATGTACGTTTGGTTTACTAAATAAGCAAGAGAGAAAGGATGTGTTAATCATTGCTTTGGGGGCTGGGAAAGAGAGAGTGATCCACCAGCAGCCTAAATGTCAAAATAGCCAAAAAGGGGTGATAGACTGGAAGTGGCACAATTCCTGTTCTCTTCTGAAGCTCCTACAAAAGGAGATCATGTAAGAAGTGTGAAGTGTTTAACTACCGTGAAAACGGTTTGGTCTGTAGCCCCACTCTTTACCCCTTGCAGTAGCAGAAGGAGCTGTGGGCTAGCTGACTAAGGACATAAAGATCGTTGTCACAGAATACCTGAGCTCTTTTTAAAGAAAAAAACAAAACAATCCATGCTTACTGTGATAGAACATTCCTAATAAAGACTATAGATTGGGCTGTGTGACTGTAAGTCCAGTAGACACTCAATATGTGCCTATTGCAAGCTGCCATGGCAAGTAGGTAGAAATTGCCCTGCAATGGGTATCTTAGCAGGCAGGTCAGCAACGGAGCGATTTAAAGATTTTTCTCATTCAGTGTTGCTTTTGTGACTACAGGGCTAACTACACTTGGAGTAAAATAAATCTCCACAGTATATGGTACAGCTACGCTAACTGACAGAAAAAAGCTTGGGATTATCTAATGGAAAAGGATAATTTTACTGCTGTGCTTTGGGATGTGAAGTGGGAAGAGGCCGAGGCTGCAGTACCTGCCCGTAGTGCAGTGTGTTCCTGGGCAGGCTCACTGCGTTGACGGAGGCATGTGTCAAGTGCCAGTCATTACAGCTTACTTGAGGGGGAAAGAAAGCAACCTCTGCTTTCTCCCTTATTCCCTCTGCTGTCCTTATTTCCCGGTCAAGTCAGAGGTGCTGGTGGAATACTGGCTGCGAAGAAAACTGGCTGAAAAAAAAAATCCTAAAATAAAGTTGAAGAATCATGCCACAGGGAAGCTGATGATGGGGATTACAGAGGCATAAAATCAAAATATCTTTCAGTTATTTAGCAGGTTTATGAACTGGTAATTTAGGAGGGTAGTATTACCAGTATTTTTTTTTTTTTTTTAAATTGATTTCCTTTGACAATTGATTTAATACTTGCATTCCAGGAGAGGTACAAATTTTGTTGCTCAACTTGCTGATGATTTTTGTATTTTTTTAATATATGTTTTCTCCCCTGTCCTGAAACAATTGTAGCCCATACCTAGAAGTAATTGGTATGTTGGTATTCATGTGCATCTAGAGCTGGGTCTTTAAGAATATGTTAGTGGATATGACTAAAATGGAGACAGTTTTTTTGAGAGATACTGATGATGTTGTAAGAGAATGAGTAAATAAGGAAGGAGATGGACATTACAAATGGATAGTCTTGTAAATAATAGCTGATTAACATTTGTCTACTGCAAAGATCAGTGTGAAAGATCTTACTAAACTTTATGGGTTCTTCCTTATTTCAGGATAATGCCACCGATAACAGGATAATAGCCGAGTCTTCCGAGATGAATGAATTTGAAACTCTTACTGCCAAGTTCCATTTTGTTGATCTAGCAGGATCTGAAAGGTTAAAGCGAACAGGAGCGACAGGAGAAAGGGCAAAAGAAGGCATTTCCATCAACTGTGGACTAGTAAGACAACACAATTTGTTTCCATAGGCTGTTGGTACCATCTTCTCTTCCTTTTTGGATCACTAATCCCTAAAGTAGAAATGTATCATGTACAGAACAAGGACTGTAGCAGGAGACATAACAGTATATATTGATTCTTAACTGGGTTCTGGCTTGCTAACGCTTTCTCCACTGTACTAGGCCCTAATGATCAAATTATAGTACTTGTAACTGTTGTGAAATATACTTAGTTACTCTAACATTAAAAAGATATTGTAGAGGTATTCCTTTTATTTTTTTTTATTTTTATTTTTCATTCTGTCAAGACAAACAATTGGAGAACATTACAAGCAGTTTGCAAGGAGTACAGGCATGTAAAACATGGACAATGAATAAGCTTGATTGATCAAAAAATGCTGGTTCTTAATGATTATAAAACATAATGTAAAACGACCCTAGGCAAAAAACTTCTAAGTAGAAATAAAACTTTTAACTTGCAGCATCACTTTTTTTTTTGTGTACTGGCTCTCTATAAGTTTTTTTTTTTAAACTAACTATTAAATGTTTTATTTAATTATGACTACACTGAAAAGTAGAGCTGGTGATTATCAGTGGAGATTGTAGTTTCACGCCTTTGTTTTGAGCTACTTGGCTGTGTAGAGGCTCTGTGCAATTCTCTTTTAAAGACTCAAAAATATGTGTTTATTTTGTATACGAAAAAATGTATTTTTTCTGGTCTAGTGTGTAGTACCAGAGGTATTCTGCAACTAGAAATTTTTAGTGATTTTCTTGCCATCACAACAGTGGTTATATTCTGTAGTTATTCTGGTTATATTATACAGAAGAGAAAGATAATTCAGTTCAATTTCGTCATTGATATAAGCACAAAACCAACAAAAATTTGGGTGTTTTAGATGACATAGATGTATCCTTAACAAATAGGATACAGAATGCACCAAGGTGAAAATTGGTGTGATGAAAGTACTTTTCATTTACAATGAATTTACAATGAATTCTGGCCCTCAGCTTTGGGGAACAGATTGAAAGTGATTTAAATACTTCAAAGCAGTCACAGAATGTGGTGTATATGCAGTTCCTCAGCTGCTGAATGCAGTAAGACTATTTTCAAGACTAAGAACTGGCTGTACAGGGTGCCATCTAGAGGAATGTTCTTTAATTTGGCATATGATTTGAAGTACATGCAGTTGCACATTAAAAATATTTTTACAGCCAAATGTTATGTTGTTTATAATGTGAATTAGACCCTTTTAGCAATGAAATAGGGTAGCCATGGACTACATAATTTCAAACCTTAAATGCTTAAATCTTCATCAGACATTCCTTATCTCATATCTGTAGAGGTAGTAAATTTTGTTTATTTCATAAATGCCCCATATTTTATTCTAAATGTAGCATAAAGCCAGATTGACAAAATTAATTTTAAAAATAATATAGCTACTGCTAGAAGTAGAGATCAGCTTTAATGATCATCAAAAATAAATGCTTGTTGCATGAAGTAGTTCTAACTTTAATTTGCGACTGACATGAGATATCAGTAGACAGCGCACACAAACTGTGCTAAGCACTTAGCACTTGCAGATACCAGACTGCAAGTTGTCTCGTTCACTGTTGATAGCACAAAAGTTTATAGATGTCTACTGTAAAATGTAAAAATATTCAGAAATTTTTTTTTTATGTTAACTTTCATGAGTATATTTGTGTTTTCACAATATGCAGACCTTGGTTCATAGCTGTTTTAAAAATAAAACTACTCGGGAACTGATTCTAACTTGTGTGTTACATGACTTGGTGTTTTATAGCTGGCACTTGGCAATGTAATAAGTGCACTGGGAGATAAAAGTAAGAAGGCAACTCATGTACCATACAGAGATTCAAAGCTTACAAGGCTACTTCAAGACTCTCTTGGCGGAAACAGGTATGAAAACTAGAACATTTTATGTATTTCATTGTGAACGAACATGAATGAGTACATAATCTTCAGAAAGTAAAATAAACATTAAACAATGATAAAATTAGCCAATCTTTTTGTTGGAGGGAAGTTAAAAAAATAAATTACTGTTGTGATACACAATACTGGCAATGCAGGGAAAAGATTTTAAAGAGGCTTTTTGCATCATTCTTTTCAGTGCTATTGTAACTTTACTAGACATGAGGCTTCGAGTTACTTAGAAGTTACCATTTCCAGGACAAGTCCTTTCCATGAAGACATCTTTAGATTATAGACAGCATAAATGGTAAACTTTGTTACTGTGTTATAGCCTTATTAATTACAGCATAGTTTAAACCTGTGACAAGTTTCTCCTTCAGAGATTTTTGTTACTTTTTTTTATTTCCAAATGGTGCTTAATTGTTTGCTCTGATTGCCACGTGCAGGAGCTTGGAGTCAGCTTACCACAGGCACTGCCATCTTTTTGTAAAGGTTATGTATTTCAGGGTATGGTCCGTACGTCCAGTTATCTGATGTTGGATTAGAGCCTAATAAAAGCAAAGTACTGTATCACCAGAACTGTTTGTATGAACCTGTTCTGTATACCTGCTGTACTGACAAGGAGAGGCTTTGGCCTCTGGGAGCTTTGTCTGAGCAAACATGTAACGTTAACAGGTACAAATACAAAAGGAAGCATAGTTGAGTATGTTTTAGCAAGGCAGTACTCTTATTCCTCTATTTAATCTAATATGGCTGACTCCTATTTTTAGGAGGGCATGAAATTTTCTAGGTATTTCGCAAAGGAATAGGGAGCAGTGGAAGAGAATTCTTAAATCGTTGCTTTACTCTTCAGAGAGGTAACTTCAGCAACACCTTGCAGCACTACAGTGCGAGGAAAAGCAAAGAGCAAGACAAAACAAGTAAAATAAAGGCTAGAATTTTCAGAAGTGCTTAGGGGAGGAAGAAACTCAACAATTATGAAAAAATCAGCAGAAATCAAGAGCATAGCTCTTAAGCTCTTTCTGGAAATAACTACAAATAGCATTTCTTGACTAAATATTATATCAAATACACTAGCTAATGAGCCTTTTTTCAAACCAGTTCTAAAATATAAAATTGTACTTTTGTTGATGTATTACTTTGAATCTAAAGTATTTTCCCGTCTTATAGCTCTACTGCTCCCCCTCCTGTTCTTTAGGAGAAACTACATAATTTGGTGTACAATGTACAGATAGCAAATGCTGTCCTGGAGCATTTATATGGATATTCAGATATATTCTTTCTGTCTGTTTCTGACTGATGTTAAATTTGTGGACATCCGCTGCCGCCACCACCACCTATTTTTATTTATGTGATATGCGTACTAAGGCATGTCAAATTAGCAGCTTGCTGTTAAAGAAGATTTATACATATTAACACAATTTTAATATTTTCTTATCCATGCTTTGGCAACCAAAAAGTGTGGGAAAGCTAAATTTTAATAAATGTGCTGGTTTTCTTCTGGGAAATGAGATTATTAGATTCCTGTTAGCCTGTTCTGTAGCCTTCCAAATTCTACTCTAGGTATTACAGTCCACATTATTGTTTCTCTTTTGCAAATACTTAGTGATTCAGGTTAGATTGCAGTGAGTCTGGAGTTAACAATGACAAAAGCATTGTATCATTGTACTATTTTCACCATAATCCTGAATTTAATGCAGCAATGGTTCTGAAGCAGCGTTTAAATATTAATGCTTCTTGAATTATTCAAATAAGAATATGGAGTATTGGTGTTTTGCAAAGGATTTTTATAACGTATAATATGAAAAATGAGAACTTTCATAACTCTGGGGGGGTAGTTTAAGAAGTGGTAAAATAAAGGGAGTAGAAGAGTTATTTTAAACTAGTTCATTATACAATTCAGATAGGAAAGTGGAGTTCAAGTTATGCAGTTTTCAACACAGACACCTAGCGGAACCAGTCACCTGAGTTTTAGAAAAATAATCACATTCTGAACTGAAAGCACAAGTAGTACTGATGTCAGAATTAAAAATTTGTTCTTAATCTCGCATATTCTTATTTTGAGGACTAAACTCAAACAGTTGGGAAGCTGACACAAAGGTATGCAGGAGGTCTGGGTAAGAATTGCTGAAACTGAATCTTTCTTGTATCCTCAGGCTAGTTACTCTTTTCAATTAGTTTCCCAACGTGTATGGTGAAGGTAATTGTTTGCCTCGCAGAGGGTTTCAGGGATTAATTTGTTTGTCTCAGTCTGAAATTATGAAAGGGGAAGATCAGAATCCGGTCTGCCTAATGCAGATATTGCTCCATTGCCCTGGAGACAGTGCACTCTTTCTAATGCAACCACCTAAGCTTTCACATACAACAGAGAAGCAACTTCCTCTGAAGCCTGCTGGGGAGGACTCAGCCCATCAAATGTAGATGTTTCCCCCTATCTGAGAATTTAGGCCATGTAGGCACCTTCAGAGTATGATCTACAGCTGGAGCTCTGGTTCTGACCTCTCTAGGCTGTTCTCATCTGATGTGAAATGAGTGTGCACTCCAGGGAGCGAGGGAAGGGACCCCGTTTTCTCCATCTGCCTGTTGAATGATGAAACCACTTGGTTGGAATGAAGAATTTTTTGCATTTTTCTGCTTTTGTCCCACTGCTTCTTGCTGGTCTGTCTGCTCAGTGTTTCATCTGGAGCAGGGGGTTATGTTCTCACCCTGCATATCCCATGATGGGATGGCTAGAGGGTGTTGTAGGAACCCAAAAGGAAGATGGTTGTTCATAGCCCTCTCGGGCCTAGAGCTCAGGTACCACTGCTTTTTGTGGAAGTGCTCTAAGCAGTGTTGGTATGAAACATGGAATATACAGTAATATCCAGATGTACTAAGGCTAAGTATTAGCTTTTGTGTTTCTGTTGGAGAACAGGAGGTAATTTGCAGTAGAGAATTTAAGCAGTTTGGATCTTGGTAGAACCTGAGGTAGACAATAAGTACCTTAGGCAGTTGTGCGCATGCATTGGGCAGTTAAGACGAGCATTCAGGCAACTTTCAGATTAAGTAGGTAGGAACCTCAGGAATTAATGAGAGTAGGCAGTCCTGACTACTGTGTGATCCAAATGACTGTCTAGGACTTTAGGTTGATCTTAAGGACTTAAATCTCAGTTTGTGTATGATTAGGTAAACTGAATATAATTTGAAAAACATTTCTAGGAACACCAATTAATTGCTTTTATAATTTTACATGTAGAACAATTAATGATCTATCATCTCCTATACTAGGGTGATACAAGATATAACAATGCTGAACTTTGTGATTGACAGTCTTCTACTGTGAGAGAGAGGAGTATTTTTCACAAATGTTATGAAGTCACTATTCTTGTTTCACCTTCTACCTGAAGACCGGTTTGCTACTCTCTGCTCTTTTTGTTCTTGATATGTAATGCTGACCTATGTTTGTAACTTGCAGTCAAACACTCATGATAGCATGTGTGAGCCCTTCAGATCGAGACTTCATGGAAACCTTGAACACATTAAAATATGCTAATCGGGCACGGAACATCAAGAACAAGGTGATGGTTAATCAGGATAGAGCTAGTCAACAAATAAATGCTTTGCGCAGTGAGATTGCACGGCTACAGATGGAACTCATGGAATACAAAACAGTAAGTTCATCCTCTTAGGATTTCTTCTGCTTCAAAATGTTTATAGTTCTATGGCTTGTTTTTCTGTTGGCTACTTCCACTTCATACACTAAAAAAAATTTGAATAGCAACCCTAACTTAAACACTTCTAATTCCAGTGATTGCCAAATGTTTTTAGAAAACTTAGGTTGCATCCCCAGAAAAGATACAGCAAGGAATGCCAATCACTTCAACAGATGCTGCATGCTGTTTGCTTTTTGAAAGGCGAAAGGTGACATTGTCATGCTCAGCAATGAGAAATAGCCACTTCCAAAGCAAAAATGACCACAGTTTAGATTGGCACATAGATGAATGTGAACAGTTATTGTGTATTGCTTTTAAAAACTTACCAGACAACTAAAACAATTTGTGTTTTGAAAATACATTTAAATTTATATAAGCTGAATACTTGTACTACACAATGCCCATTTCTTCCTGAAATTTTAAACAAATAATGTTTTCAGCAATAAATGTGGTTACCAAACAGTGTCCTCTGTTATCCTTGAGATAGTATCCTGATTTGATAAAGAATTGTCTTCTCATTTCTTTCAGCCTTTACTAGTAATAAAATATATTTACTTTCTTAAGGGTAAAAGGATTATAGATGAAGAAGGTGTTGAAAGCATCAATGACATGTTTCATGAAAATGCGATGCTGCAGACAGAAAACAACAACTTGCGTGTTAGAATTAAAGCAATGCAAGAGACTATTGATGCACTGAGAGCCAGAATAACGCAACTTATGAGTGATCAGGCCAACCAAGTGCTAGCCAGAGCAGGTATGCTGTGGGTGTGTTGGGCGTGTGTGCTTAATAAGTTCATGAGCTTAAATCAGTTTATGTTCTTGTTTCATGCGTGCCTTGGAATGAAGTGATATCTTTGTAATGGTAATGTAGGACCTGCTTTGGCAGGGATAGGCCCCCATCTAATTCTTTCCTCTGTTTCTGGAGACTTCTATTAGTAGAAGTAGTTTGGTACCCCGATTTGACTGTTCATTTAGGACTACAAGCAACATGGAATGTGAAATAATACCTTTGGGTAGGAATTACTTGTATGCTTAGCTATACATGGACTTAAATATTTTGCTTTGGGTGAGGACCTGGACGGAGATGAGTGAATGTTGGCTTGCTTTTCACCTCATAGAATAACCAACCAATTGACTTACCATGACTGCATTGTTCTTTTTGTGCACTGTTTGTCAGGTTACTTTTGATTTATGGTACATGCATTGTTAAAAGGTGGAAACAAAGAAATAAAATAAGTTACTTGTAATAATCCTGATCATATGACACAGAGGAACCAAAAGCTTAATGCAGCTTAAGGAGGAAATATATTTTACAAATTGGATAAGATCTAAATGCGTAGCCCATATGACTGTTTCTCTTTGCTGGTACCTTGTGCCAAGTAGCTGTATTCAGATACTTATGCTGTTATCGTCCTTTCTCAATCTTTCTTTTCCTCTTGCCCCACCCTCCGCCCCATCTTTCAAAGGAGAAGGAAATGAAGAAATTAGCAACATGATTCATAATTATATCAAGGAAATTGAAGATCTCAGGTATTTCCATAATATGTATATGAACAATTTTTATATTAAAAAAAAAAATTGAAGTACTGGAAGTGTTAGCAAGTAAATACTTCAGCTGTTTTCCTATGTGAGGATTGCTTTAGGACAGTGGTCCTTCAGCTTCTAAGACCATCTGGTGTTGCTCTTGGCCACAAAAAATTAAAATGTTAAAGATGAAGCTGACAATAGAAATGAAAGTCAGATGTTGCCTAAATAATGGTGATGACTTGATATTGTTGCACAAAGGACAGCAAAACTTGGAATGATTGTTTTATGATAACTTCATAACATTGTATATAAATGATAGTACTGAGAAATTGCTTGTTACAATTTAGTGTTAAAAAAATCTGCTTTCCTTTTAAATTAAAAAAAGTATTAAATATTTTAGATATTTTTATTTCTCAATTTTTTTTGCATGATACACCTCCAAGAAATAATCTGGCCTATTCCCAGTTAGTGTTAGAGCTACATGATACCGTAGCTTTCCTGTAATGTGTATATACAGACAGTGTATGCAGATATATATCTGAACATAGATCTATGTATATATTTATACAGACATCTATATGTATTCGGTCTAGGGTGTATGATATATGTACAATATATGTATAACTGTTGTGTAAAATAGTCTCATCAAGGGATTTACTACACTTGTATTTTGTGAGACTTCACCTTGGTTTGTAGTTTCTTTCTAAACTGAATGTAATGCATTGCAGTTACAGATGCTAAAGAGTATACGTAATGCATTAACAATGCTTGTGGTTCATGGTATACAATTTTTTTTTCTTTCAAGAGCAAAATTATTAGAAAGTGAAGCAGTGAATGAAAATCTTCGACGCAGCTTGTCAAGAGCTTCAACAAGATCCACGTACTTCAGTGGACCATCAGCATTTTCTGCTTCAATGCTTTCTTCAGAAAAAGAGACAATGGAAATTCTAGATATAGCCAAGAAAGATCTAGAAAAGCTGAAAAAAAAAGAAAGGAAAAAGAAAAAGAGGTGGTGTATGAATTATAATGCTATTTGTTTTCTCTTTATTAGTAAAGAGGTGTATTTTTTTTTTTTTTTAACCACTGAGACTTTAAAATTAATTTGTTGTTGCTGTGTGGGTTTGGATCCTGAACTGCTGCTCCTTCAAACCCTTTTACATGTTGAAGTTATAGGTGTTTTTCTTTTGCATATTTTGTTTCAGTGAGGTATGCGGTATTTGTAGAATGAATATCTCTGTTGTAATGAATTTTTCTATATAATTATATACAGTGGTAAAAGCACAGGTGCTCTCCATAAGTTTTGAATTTTTAAAATTTTTTTTAAAAATGCATCTGAAATTCAACAGAAGTTTTCAAAAACAAAAATTATAAACTTTTTTCTACCGTATGTCAAAACTGAAACAGCTTTCTGAAGAAAAGATATTCTGAATAGCTGGGAATTCTTTGGTAGCTCTTGGAATGGCTTCTTTTGCTTTATGTTCTGCTTTTAAGGATGTTTTTAATTTGAGGCTTCCTAATTCTCTGCAACATCATGCTTTGCTGTTTTTTGCTGTTCAACTTCTCATCTACTAAAATGCTCATCGACATTGATATAAATGCCTGTTCAGACAGCAGTTAGTACAGCAAGGATCTGTTTGTGTATTCTGAGACTTTGATTCCTTTTCCTTGAAATTTTCCACACTTCTAATCTATTATTCTTTCTACTAATGGCCCTTCAGACTTCTTCAACAAGTTAAGAGTAAAACTAAAACAGTATAAGCCTGAAATACAATTGAAGTATAAAGTAGATTTGAGTTAGTGATATCTGCAATTTGAGGTCCTATGTCTATAAATCCATTCACCACACAAGTGTCTGATACTTGTAGGGAGCACTAATTTTAATAACAGCTAGATTCTTCTTTTGCATATAATTTTTCAGGAAACTCTTACAATTTTATGAGGATTTTGGTAGATTTTCTGTCTCGTGTTTGTAGGAACTTGAGGGGAGGATGGAACTATTAAATGAAATCAGTAGAATATTATGGCTTCTCTTCAGCCAAACACTTCAATATGTTCTTTAACTGTAAATGCAAGAAAAGATTTGGTTTTGTATGTTTCAACACATTCTAAATTCAAGCATGCATTTAAATACATGGTTAGATAGAGCCCCAATTGTTAGGTTGGGGCCTGAGTATTAGGTAGCAGACAGGATTGTGACCTGAAAACAGATAAACATTACTGGATATATTTAGTAATATCTCTTGTTGTAGGAGATGATCATTTTAAAAAAATATTTGGAAATTTTACCCTACATACACTAGTAAGTAAAACACCTAGTTGTTCATTGTGGGTTTTGTGGTGTCTGGGTGGGTTTTTTTTCTGAAAGAAGCTTCTGTGTCCAATCACACTTGCTCACACCAGGACAATAATCTTGTACATGGGATAGCCAAGTGGTCTGACCCAGCTGTAGGGACTACTTACCACAAACTATTTTTGAGATCAGTTTTCTATCCTAGCATTATAGAATTAGAGAACTATAGGAAAATATAAGTTGGAAGAGACCTCTTGATGGTCCAACCTCCACCTTAGAGTGGGTCTTGTGTTCTATAGAATGGGATCATACTCTTCAAAGTGCTGGTAAGGTTTGAATCTGTCTACTGGCTCATCTGCAGACTGCTTTGTAATAAATATTTATAAATTTGAGGTGCGTATGTTAGGAGAAAAATTCCTTAGAAGCTAAGAAATGTTAGAATTTGAGGGATTATGCATATAGCCTGCCATACTTGTTACCTGCAGAGTGCTTCTATCTAATTAATGAAATGCAAAGTCTGTGTTCAGGATATATCACTGTGAATTTTTATTCTATTGGAATTTCAGGAAGTGGCAATGGGTATGCTAATGTCCTGCAAAGGGACAGTTTACCCTGCAGTTTGGTAGGGATTCTTTGCTCTACTTCTGTCTTCTACAGGCATTTAGCTGCTTTTACTGTACTATTTCTTTTTAGGGTTGCTGTTCTTTTAAAGTTGCCTAACTAGTGTTTTCCTATTAAAATGGGATCGGTAAGCCTAGTGACTAGTTCTGCTCCATCTGCTACCTTCTTTGATCTGTTTGTTTCCTGGTTATGGGTCAGTATGATGAAAGGTGTATAATTTGAAATACATGCAACTTATCTAAATTGTTGTGAGCTAGCCTGAAGATCTAAGAGCCAGCTTCTGAATGAGCAGCAGGTATGCACTGCTAGTTATCTGGAGCCTTTAATAAGCATCTGTCAAAGTTTGTCAGAAACAGTTTACGTGGCAGTAATATTTTGGCTACTGAAATACTGATATGCTTGATTTGAGTGTCTCACTGTGTGACCTATTCACCAGAAGCCCCAGAAGAAACCTCCCATGTCCCTTTCAATCGTTAGTCAGCCTTACATACCTGGTAACCTTTTTTGATTGTTGTCTTTTGACTTCCCTAACCTTTATTAAACTAAATTAGTGATGAAATTACATGAAATAGCATGTTAGCTCCTAGCTGATACTGAAGGAAGATGGCAGGAAGTATAAGGTGAAAAGGCAGCAAAAGCTCTTGCTCAAAACTTGCTCATAATGGGAACATGAGGAATTTCAGTAGTTGTTGAAATTTAAGCCATCTCTACACTTATATAAGTCATGCAGACATTTCTTTACTGATACATCCACATTTATTCAAGAGGAAGAAGTACAAGTAAAAATACTAATGCTTTGTTCATCTCATTGCTTCTGATGCATATTTTTTGTTTATTTATTAAAAATAACAAGCAATCATTGGCATGTACTTTTTGAATCCCAGAAAAATAAACTGCAGTTTTCTGCTTTTTATTTAAAAACAAACAACAAAACTCCAAACCAAAAAATAAATGCAGTTTGAAGATTTTTATATGAGTTTTATTCAGAATATATGATTTAGAATATTAGTACTAAAAATTTCTTGTTACTGTTTTATACTACAATATGTTATCAGCATATACGAAACTAGTGCATTGGTTTTTTTCCTGATATATTCCTGAGGATATATAACTTTGGTTCAATGGCAGTACTTCTTGCTTCATTGTTGGTATTTTACCTGCTAATTTTAAGTGGCAAAAGAGGAGAAAGCTTTTTTTCAAATGCAGATTTTTTTTTAATCCACATTAGAAATAATTCTCAAAGTGAAATATATTTATCTAAAACTTCTTCCTTAGTGTAATTTGAATTTATAATTGTTGCAAGTGACAGATTAGTTAACCTACAAATGCTTCTTCTTTGTTTTCTATTTACTTTCCAACCGTGCAAAATGTATTGCCTTTTTACTACTTGTCTCTTGATGGTATCTTTTAAAATTTCATTTTAAACTCCACAAGCTCATATATCATTTTTTTACCTTCTTATCACTTTTGCTTTTCACTGTCTGGTTTGTCCTTCATTGGCTTGGCCTTCCAATACTGTACCTCGTGCTTTTGAAGGCTACAGAAACTTGAGGAAAGCAGTCAAGAAGAAAGAAGGTTGGAATATTTCCCAGGTTTTTAATTACCTGTCATTTCAATTAACTGGTTGTCATACATGAAAAGAAGTTGGGCAGATTCATAGGTACTTCAAGAGTAGTTTATTTGGCTTTTCAAAATTCTTTCCTGTGTTTTGACTTTCAACAAGTGTTTTAACTGGAAGAAACCTCTCTTGTGGAATTGAGGCTGACTCTGGGATTGGACAGTGTTGAGCAAGCATTTGTGGGGAGGTGGTGCCTTTGGGAATCACTATAGAATTAAATAGATTTCTTTCTTGCATGGCCTGTATGGAATGAAAGGCAGGAGGAGGCACGGTAGCTCATATGGTATGAAACGTATAGCAGGCAGTATACAACAGTAATAATTTTGGCATGTGAGATCAAGAAGGTCTGGGTCCTTCACACCTCAGTTGTCTGCTGCTTTTATTTTCGAAAGCACGTGGCTGAAGCCTTGACCATTCTTTCCATTCAGTTTCAGCCAAAGCAGTATATAGTCAGTCATAGAGAGCAGTTAAGTTGAGGCTCTAAAAAGAGAAGTATAGTCATTAAAAATGAAAGTAAGGGAGCTTTTATTTTTCAGCTATGTCTACTTTGATCAAAAAAAACCCCACTGAAATCATGCAGATGATGTGAATCCACTGATCGGTAGCACACAAATTAAGCAGTACAGTTCTGCCTGGGAGAGCTGCTGGCTCTCCTTCATCCTGTCTCTCCCCTTTATTAGGCAGAAAACAAATTCTCTGTAGTGGTGAGCTCTGTGCTGTGTGCAGGTGGAAGGGAAACTGGGGATTTGCCTCAATCTGCATGAAGACTGAAGCTAAGATCTGTTATCATTTAGGCTTATTAACCGACATAAAACAGAACATGTTGTGGGCTGAGTGAGCTGAGAATCTGTGGAAATGAGATTGCGTGGCTCAGTGTTCCCTGCTTGGCATTTGTTTTCTGTACAAATCTGGTTAGGCTGTTTACTTCCAGCCTCCCGGGCTGCTGCATGGATTCAGACAGTCCAAGCAAAAGCTTTCTGCCTTGCACAGGGTCACCTGTAGCCAGATTTGGTTTCACTGGTGATGAGTGGGGCAGAAAGAACCAGTTAGCACTGAACAGGTTAAAAAATAGTGTAACAAAAATCATGTGTGCACAGGAGCACTGTGTTACTTAACTGGCACTCTTCAGAGTAGAGCTCTGTTTTAAAGGTGGCTTTTAGGTGTCACTTGCCAAATTATAGCATCTCGAATCTACAGAATGTTTCTTGTCACTGCACTGAGTATTGGATTTGTCTAAGAGTTAGACCTTGAGCCTGAGCCCCTCGGTGTCAGTGGAGGAAGATGTGCATTTCTAGTTGCCCTGCCTGATCAGTGATAACTTGCCAAACCTGTATGCAGCTAAGTTAGGTGAGGTGGATTCCACATTATGCAATCCTAACCACATTTTTTTTGTTATTACCCCCTATGGTGTCTAGCCCCGTTCTATCATGATTCCCCATCTCTTGCAGATGGTTTGGGTTTTGCACGTGTAGTGCTAGCGGGACTGCCATTTGGTCTGTGACAATTTACAGAGTTGCACTGATTTTTTTTTTTTTTTTTTTTAATTTTACATTTGTGTGATGTCTCAAATGTGCACTTAAGAATGTTAAAACTCATCCTAATGGCTGATACACCAAACCTTTAAAACAAAACAAACCCCTGCTGTAATTTGCATAAGCCAGCACTACAGTTCAGGTTGCCAAGAGAGGAGGAAATATAGAGATACTTGACTTCTAAATAAGTTCTGAACCATAGTCTGAAAAACAAAAGCATGGAAGTATACTGAAATGTAGTCTTAATAGTTCGGAAAAGTTTCTCTTTAAGATGGACAGTCCTACTGCAGAAATTCAGTATTTCTTGACTGTTGTATCAATGCCTATTTTGAGCATTCCCTTGATGCCAAAGTAGATAACTGATCAAAAGAGTAGTTATAGTATGATAAATTAGGATATTGTTTAAGGCTTATACATAAATTTTCAGATGATTGTAAGCACAGTAGGGTCTGTTATAGCTTGAGAGTATAGTAATACCTGTAGTGTATGTTGTACCTACACACAACGTTCTTCCTTTGTTTTGTAGAAGCTATTCCGGGTACACTGCAACTTCCATGCAAAATGAGTACTGCTGTAGTATATGAAGATGTGTATTCTGATTGTCCCAGTTGTGCAATATGCCCTAAACCAATGTGCTAATCATTAATATTATTTTGCACGCTAAGATTAAGAGTAATTAAGCATTATTTTATTATCTGTGAGAGTTTGGAAGTTGTGTTTTACCCATGCCCAACACCTGTATCTTTGTTTAACTACACTTTGGTTTTCATCTTTATTTGGATTTACAACTTATTGGTTTTGGGGGGTGGGAAGCACATGCCATTTCAGTTTGTGAATATTTTGTGTCTGTGCCTCTTCTGCTAGTGTTAAAGAGGATAACACAGATAACGAGCAGGAGAAGAGAGATGAAAAAGGCACTTCGGAGAGAGAGAATAATGAATTGGAAGCAGTAAGTATTTAGAAGTGATTGGTTTACTTGTTCATTGTCTGTTTAAAGATTTGCAAGGTTATAGAAAAGAAATTGGGAATGGGTCAGGTGAATGCTGTGGCTTCACAGTGATAGTCACAAGTGATTTGGAGATAGAAAAGTGGGTGTGCTTCAACATCTTTCTATTTTGTAGGAGGAAATTCAGGAAGTAAGTGATCATGAGGATGAAGAAGAGGAAGATGATGAGGATGAAGATGACATGGAAGTTGTTGAAACCTCAGATGAATCGGATTCTGACTCTGATGAAAAAGGTGATGTCAGTGCAATATTTTGTAGAATTTTACAAATAGTATCTGTCACGCCTTGTGTTTTCATAGGCAAGATAGCGTGCTGTCATCCCACTGTCTCTAATTCTCTGAATTCCTTTTTGGTTATGGTGCTAAAACATTGTAATATACATCTGATCAAGTGTCCTCATACTGGCTTTAAAACTGACCAGAGGCCATCAAGTGTTTGATAACACCTTTCTTCCTTAGTTAGAATATCTAAAATGTAAGGTTTGGGCACTGGGTTATTTTTATTGTCTCGGGACTAATCACCAAAGTGATAGCTCCCATTCAGCTAATTTGGAAATGGGTAGAATTTAATTTTGAAAGGCTGGAATTCCATTAGCCTTCCTCATTTTCAGATGCTGTGGCTTTGTGTAGAAGCATTAACAGCTGGCTTACGTGTGGCACGCAAATTAAGACTGCTAGAGTCAGAGACAGCTTCACCAGCAATTCTCATGTGTGAATCGGGCCAAATGGGCACACCAAAGCTGTTGGTTCCTTCTTATTTGAGAGTCACACAAACCATTAGCAGGAGTTGCAGAACCGGAAAAAAAAATCCTAAACTGACATCTTTGCTCTGGAGCACGTAATCTTAAGCCTAAAAGGGACCTAATTGACTAAAGAAATTAATTAAGCTTTTATAAACTTAGGAAAAAGGACTAACACACATGCTTACTTTTTCCTCCTACTTTTCTCATTCCTTTCACCATTCCACTTCTGTGATTAAGGTGGCTCCTCTCTTCTCAGAATTTTGGCTGTATTTTTCGAAGAACTAGAGAAGGGAAAGTCCCCCAATGGAGTCTGCCCGCAGTCAGATTTTCCTTTTATACTCTGCTGAGTTTATGAATGACAGTTATTCTCCAGCCCTGAAAAGTTACTGAAGTCTCATAGCCTGTGCAACTTTTGTATGGGGAAGGAGAGATTACTGATGTTGAGATTTAAATGTGAGGAATTAAAACATATGGGCAACTGTGATCCAATGAGATATCTTTCTCTACCTCTTTCAGAGTTCTAGGATGGGGAGAGTGTTTAAGGAGGAGACTTTATCATGAACTGCAATTGCAGATAATAGTTTCACTTGCTGCGTTGTGCTTTGTGTAGAATTCTCCTACGCACAATTTACCTGTCAGAAAAATTACCCTAACATTGCAGGGGTTATCTATAGTTATGTGATACTTACTGTTACTTTAACAGAAGACTTAATTTTTCATTATTCAAATCATTTTATTTTAGAAAATTATCAAGCTGACTTGGCAAATATCACCTGTGAAATAGCCATTAAGCAGAAACTGATAGATGAGCTAGAGAACAGCCAGCGAAGGTTGCAGACACTGAAAAAACAATATGAAGAGAAACTAATGATGCTACAACATAAGATTCGAGACACTCAGCTTGAAAGAGATCAGGTTCTTCAAAACCTGGGTAAGAAGTACAAAATCATTTAAATCTAGATGTTGCGTAAGATATTAAAATTGAATTGTTTGCTACTTCCCTCACTTCATTTTTCAAATGTGATAAGAAATTGCAGAAAACAGAAACAGGTTTGTACCCATAATGCCACTGAATCATACTTTACTCATTCTAGTTTTTACCAGAATTGAGATTTTTTTTTTTTAAAAAATACACTGCTACTAACAGATATTTGATTTGGTTGAATAAGCATTATCAATTTTCTAGGAGCTTTCATTTTAACATAGTTCTTGAGATAGTTCCTGAATTAGAAGTTCTTTCCTGTTCCTCCCTCCCCCCTTTCTTTTGATTTGTGTAAAAATAATAACTAGGATCAGTGACCTTGCAGTGATGTTTTACTGATCAAACTTTTTTTGAATATGTAATCGTATTGAGATGAAAAACTAACTCTGGCTCAGGAAGCTCCTAAGCCACAAATAGTTGAACTTTGGGAGAGTACTGGGGGGGAAGTGTTTTCTTTGTTTCTTTTTAAAAATATACTTATACGTGCTTTATAGTCATATACTTTGTATGTTTTTGCTGTTCCCTTATTCTTCCTTAGACCTTCCCTTTTGATCAGTGCCAGAACAGGGATACTAGGCTTGGTGGCTCTTGGGACTGTTGCACATATGTGTGGATCTTGTGCACATACATGTGAACAAGCATGTGTGTATCTTTGTCTTCAGGTACTCACATATTTGTTGTCTAGTGCAAAGAAATCAGAAGGAAGGTGTTAATACTTGATCTCTTATCCAAGAAGACATACAAGTGGAAAGTTTGAAGGAGTGCAGGTGACAGGAGCTAGAGACAAATTAAGTTTTTCGAAGGTATTGCAGATAATGCTAAAAGCAGAGGAAGCAGTCATCTGCTGTGGCTGGTAAAGTGAAAATATCCTGAACAAAAGCACATTAAGAACTGCCTTTTGCTCTAGGTTCTGTAGAGACCTATTCAGAAGAAAAGGCAAAAAAAATCAAGTCAGAATATGAAAAGAAGCTCCAAGCCATGAATAAAGAACTGCAGAGACTTCAAACAGCACAAAAGGAACATGCACGATTGCTTAAAAATCAGTCTCAATATGAAAAGCAACTGAAGAAATTGCAGCAGGAGGTGACAGAGATGAAGAAAACCAAGGTATATTTCAGTATATTGAAGTGTTGTACAATAAGTGTTTACTGAAAAATGGGTTGAAATCTCTTGTGCATTTATCTGCCAGATAACTCTGTTCTTGCTGTCAACTGCTCAGAAGTCTGAAAACAGAAAAGATATGAAGACTAGGCTATTCCTGGGGGAGAGGGGTGGCTTTTAGGTTTAATGAACAGAAATTACAGTATCAAACATGGAGAAGCTTGCACTGCTTATTAGCTGTTATTCAGCACTTAGTGAAGAAGACACATTAGATGGAGGAGGTAAATTGCTAAAAGCATGTAATATACTGGAAGATGCCAATTTGAAGAAACTCTGTATGGGTGGGGGCAGGGAGCAGCACTTCAGTGTAAACAGCTGTGTCTAAGTGGTGACCTCTTTATAGGTTCGCTTGATGAAACAAATGAAAGAAGAGCAGGAGAAAGCTAGAATGACCGAGTCTAGAAGAAACAGAGAGATTGCACAGCTTAAAAAGGAGCAACGCAAACGAGAGGTGATTTTACAGATAAAGAACTTTCATTTGGAATAACCATCTACCATAATGATGTGCATGCACTTGCAGGCACACCATGTGTATACGCATTCACTGAGACCAGCATGTACCTGTGTATTTTCACCAGTCAAAATGCACGTAATTTGGTTTGTCTTCTATAATAACTTAGTTCCTAACTTCAGGTGATAAGTGCAACAGAAAATAAAAGACTATTGAATATGTATTTCAGTATTATTTTATTAGTTAATCTTGGCAAAACTGTTGCTACCACCTTACTTGCATGCAAGTATTCTTTTTGATAGAGAATTGATATAGTGAAACACTTATTTTCATTCTGCCCTGAAAGAGCACAAAACCATTGTGACTTGATCTCTTCATGTCACAGCAGTTTTGCAAACTTTTGTATTAGTGTGTAAAGGAGGTCTTTATTTTTTTTTTTAACCCAATAGAGACCTTGTGGCAGATAATGGAAAAAAATATCATGTGCTGCTTGTATTTTTTCACAGCATCAGCTCAAGCTTCTGGAAGCTCAGAAAAGAAATCAAGAAGTTATCTTGCGTCGTAAAACTGAAGAGGTATTGTGGTAAAACAGTAATGCATCTTTGAAAACAGAATGATACTGTATTACTATAACTTAGAACACAGTTTTGGGGAGAGGTAATTGTGTCTTTGCACTCCGTTTCAGGTCACAGCCCTTCGTCGGCAAGTAAGGCCTCTGTCTGATAAAGTGGCAGGAAAAGTAAGTCGAAAGCTGAGTCTACCTGAGCATCCTATACAGGAACCAAGTTCTAGCTCATCAGTCGAGCATGATGGTTCAAGAACAGCAGCACAGCAGAAGATGAGAATTCCTGTTGCAAGGGTTCAAGCGTTATCTGTAACTGCAACAAATGGAACTGGGTAAGTTTGTTATTTTTCAAACTGCTGTCATTTAATGCTCATAAAATGGGCATTTTACCATTATCAAATGCCATTTGAGTTTTGCGGGTTGAAGACAGTGTGAAATAATGTAAAATGGCATTAAAGGACAAATCGCATTAAGAAACCCCAAAATTTCAAAATCCAGTTACTCTATTCTTGAATAGAAATGCCCTTGGTGGTCCAATGCCTGCAGTGTTCTTAAGTACAAAGAAAAACTTGTTGGAAAACACAATTTAATATATTAGGTTTACTGGTGATCTTCCATTGTGGTTTGAAGCAGTTCTCCTCTTAGGTGGCATTCAATTTCAATGGTGCATCATACAAGATGCCACAGTATTTGATACCTGCTTTTCAAATGCAGTGTATTAGAGTGCAGTAGAGTTCAGGGCTGGGTGCAGGTAGCTGGCTGGTGCAATAAGAAACTGCAAGAAATTCTGCAAGAAATTTTAAAGTTTTCTGTGAAAAATATTCTGGCCAGATCAATTCCACATTCAAATGTGTAATTGGACTACTGTAGACTTAGCTGTATGTTTCTCTTGAATTTATCACAGAAAGAAGTATCAGCGGAAAGCAGTGACAAGCAGAGTTTACTCCTCAAGGGCAGCTAGGATGAAGTGGCAGTTACTTGAACGCAGAGTGACTGATATCATTATGCAGAGGATGACCATTTCCAATATGGAGGCAGATATGAACAGGTTACTTACGGTGGGTGATCTACTAAACACTGTTGGCTGTGTTGTCATATTAAATAGAGAGAGAGCAGTGCATTTACAGTTGCTATAAATGAATTGCTGTGATGGTGGCATAGGCGAAGTGATTGGAATCCATTGCAGTCAATGAAGAAGCTCTAAACAACTCCAGTAAGCATTTGGACCATGGGGTTGCTGTACTTAGTAAGAAATACAAAGCACATTAATGGAATCATGCGCAAATATAGTAATATATTCACCTGTATAACTTCTTCCTGTAGAAATCATGTTATGTTAGTTAAAGTATAACAAGGAAAGGAAAACAACACAATAAGGCGCTTGAATGCCCTGAGTGCTTACTAATTCCTTTTTATGTAATATTATGTCTTTGGGGAAAATAGCAACGTGAAGAACTTACAAAAAGAAGAGAAAAGCTTTCAAAGAAAAGGGAGAAGCTCATCAAGGATGGTGGTGGCAGTGAAGCAGATAGAAATGTCCAAAACATAAATGAAGAGATGGAATCACTAACTGCGAATATAGACTACATTAATGACAGCATTTCTGACTGCCAAGCAAACATTATGCAAATGGAAGAAGCAAAGGTAGGTCAAATATTAATGCAAAAAATGGTAAAATGGAGAAAAGAAAAAACAACTGTGCTAGCCTTGAAAATATTCTCATTTAGAAATGGATTTGTTTTGGCTGTATAATTATTGAATCAGGAAGTGAAAAATGGTGAAAACTTGGGCAAAGTCTGAAATGAAGGGTGTCTATACAACTGAACTTTCAGATCTGAGTTTGTGTCAATAGCGTAATGCAAGTTATGATTGCAAAACATTTAAATGTCAAAGCTGATGCTTTCTATTCTGCTAGCATTAAATTAGTATTCTTGGGACTAAAGGCTAACAGCTTGTATCATCTTACTGTAGCTGTTGATATGCTTCCACTGCCTTGTATTGTTTTTGTATACCTTAAATATATTTAAGTATTTTTGTATGTAAGAATTTGTATAATTTCTTTATATTGCATTTTAGTAGATTTTCAATTATGGAACAGTGGCTTTCTATAACTGAAGAGCCTTTTCAGGCCAAGTTACTTGTTTAGGGTTGACTTCTCAAATAGTAATTTAGTAAAGGGAAGTTGTCTATTATGATTGATGTAGAAATTTGAATATTACTGTAGCTGTTGATATGCTTCCACTGCCTTGTATTGTTTTTGTATACCTTAAATATATTTAAGTATTTTTGTATGTAAGAATTTGTATAATTTCTTTATATTGCATTTTAGTAGATTTTCAATTATGGAACAGTGGCTTTCTATAACTGAAGAGCCTTTTCAGGCCAAGTTACTTGTTTAGGGTTGACTTCTCAAATAGTAATTTAGTAAAGGGAAGTTGTCTATTATGATTGATGTAGAAATTTGAATATTACCAAGATCAGTGAAATCCAAATGAGAAAACTCTTATAACGTACATCATACCTTACATGATCTAGCAGGAAGAATCTACCGCATAAAATCTCCTAGGTATCTTGGTACATGGTAGGATGAAATCTGAACTGTAATGCTTACCAGTATTTTTACATGGCAGTGCTAGGGTTCTTTCTCTCCCACCTTGATCTGTGCTTTAATACGTGTTACGTTGCCAGCAGCTTTTACTGTTTTACTCACATCAGGGTTTCTTGAATTTTGGACAGCATGGTGCAAGGCTACAGGACTTTACCAGTAAAGAAGTAGTGAACACAAAAGGCTTAATATATCTTAAGGGTACCAGAGTGCTTAATACTGACAGAATAATCAGAAGAAAAATGAGGAAGAGACTAGGGGGAGAAGTCTTCATGTGTGTGAAGGCTGCAGAGAGTGAAGAAATGCACTCATTTCTGCATCCGCTGTGAATAGCTTACCTTGTAGAAAGAAAGGTCTGAATTTGAGGTCGAGAAGAGCTTTCTACTAGGAAAGGAACTGAAGCACTGGAAGAGACTTGGAAGGCTGCAGAGTCTGTACTGTGGGGTGTTTTGGGGATAGTTTGGAAAAAAATCTGTCAGACATGATTTAGAGATACCAAGGGGATGAACCGGGTGATATCGCAGCATCTTCACTGTTTCTGTTTTCTATGATTACTGTAATTAATTAAAAAAAAAAATTAAAACCATGCATTTTTCACATCTGTCTGTTTTTTGTTGTTGCACACGTAGGAAGAAGGAGAGACCTTGGATGTAACAGCAGTGATTAATGCTTGCACTTTGACAGAAGCTCGATATTTGCTTGATCACTTCCTCACAATGGGTATTAATAAGGTAATGCATTAAGTGAAATATTTGTGTGCCAGGCCTACGCCATGTACCAGGAGCAGAGCTGTGCTGGCATAAAGACTAATATGAATTTATACCTGTGAAATGTCAGCCAGACAAAACAAAGCTGGTCATTGCTGAGTCATGCTGTTTCTCAGTGTGAAGGCCCTTGTGATCCATTGTCCCCTTCAATCTGCTGCCTGTTTTTCAACCCCTAGTAGAGCCTACTTCACTAATTACCTCACGTTGTTCTTGTAAGAGCACTAGCTTTTTGTAATCAAATAAATAATCTCCTTCTATGTTTTTCAACAAGCTCCTAAAGAATGCTCAGGATCTTTTTTAAAGACTGTCTCAGCCACTTCCTTAAAAATATGAGCCTTTAAAACATATTGATGTGTGGCACACTTCAGTTAGAGTTCTACTTTTGATTAGAGCAATATGGGCTTTTTCTGAAAGCCTTGGGGAGTAATATTTTCAAAAAGAGTATTTGGCAGTTTATAACCCTGTGCACACATGTATCATATGCTCTCGCTATTTGGAGGCCATACTCAGTGTCATTGAATCAAATGAAAGATTTCAAGGCTACTGAAAGGGGCTTTGGGTCAGTTCCGCTGACCAATATTCTGTTCTTTTTTTGCATTCTTGATTCATCACTATGCAGGTAATAAAAGAAATTTGTGGTGGCTTTTTTTTTCTTTAAAAAAAAAAAAAAGACAAGAAAAGAAAATTCCCACAGTCACATTGGCTTCTGCAAATTTCAGTCTTTTGATTTTTTTTTTTTTTTTCTTCCGCGCCCCAGCGCTTGAGTGGCTTGAATGGATACCTGATTCCTTGCAGCAGAGTTAATACAAGAGAAGTGCCTCTGACTTAATCTGTTAACAATTTTTCCTTATGATAAAAAGCTCCGCTATGTGAAGGTGTTTCTCCTCTCTGATAAGTAATTATCATATGTTCCCAGGGCTCAGTATTGGGGCCAGTTCTGTTTAATATCTTTACCAATGATCTGGAAAAGGGGATTGAGTGCACCCTCAGTAAGTTTGCAGATGACACCAAATTGGGCAGGAGTGTCAATCTGCTGGAGGGTATGAGGTTCAACAAGGTGAAGTGCTGGGTCCTGCACTTTGGTCACAACAGCCCCATGCAACACTACAGGCTTGGGGAAGAGTGGCTGGAAAGCTGCCTGGCTGAAAAAGACCTGGAGGTGTTGGACGACAGCCGGCAGAATATGAGGCGGCCGTGTGCCCAGGTGGCCAGGAAGGCCAACAGCATCCTGGCTTGTGTCAGGAATAGTGTGGCCAGCAGGAGCAGGGAGGTGATTGTTCCCCTGTACTTGGCGCTGGTGAGGCCGCACCTGGAATACTGTGTCCAGTTTTGGGCCCCTCAATACAAGAAGGACATTGAGGTGCTGGAGCATGTTCAGAGAAGGGCAACGAAGCTGGTGAAGGGTCTGGAGCACAGGCCTTATGAGGAACGGCTGAGGGAACTGGGGTTGTTTAGTCTGGAGAAGAGAAGGCTGAGGGGAGACCTTATCACTCTCTACAACTGCCTGAAAGGAGGCTGTAGTGAGGTGAGTGTTGGTCTCTTCTCCCAAGCAACAAGCAACAGAACAAGAGGAAATGGGCTCAAGTTGCACCAGGGGAGGTTCAGATTGGATATTAGGAAAAATTTCTTCACGGAAAGGGTTGTCAAGCATTGGAACAGGCTGCCCAGGGAAGTGGTTGAGTCCCCATCCCTGGAAGTAGTTAATAGACATGTAGATGTGCTGCTTAGGGACATGGTTTAGTGATGGACTTGGCAGTGTTAGGTTAATGGTTGGACTGGATGATCTTAAAGGTCTTTTCCAACCTAAACAATTCTGTGATTCTGTCTAGAAAAACTGAAGGTACATTTTCTTGCAAAATTGGTCATACTGCCTGTCTCTTCTGTTCTTTGTTTCTACATGCAAAATGTGTCTATTAATATAGTGTTCATGATAAAATCAGAATCTAATATGTAAGTCCATAGCACATGAGAAAGAAGTGTAGTACTAGCACTCAAAGTCTTATGTTCTCCTACAAATTTTTTAGAAGATGTATTGTACCTCCATTTTCCCCTACTGTTTCTTCTATTTGGAAACCATTCTCTTTAAATTTCCTTGGCTACATTTTCTACAACTAAAAAATTCCTACTAATCCATGGGTCTAGGGAAGTTCCCTTAGAATGGGTTCTCTCTTAAGATAGGCCATGAGATCTTTCACCAGAAGCTGAAAGTTCACTGAGTGATTCTGTAGGAAAGATTACTGTTCTGTAGGAAAGATTACTGTTCTGGGGTTGGTGGGGGTTTTGTTTGGTGGGCTTTTTTTTTTGCTTTTTTGCTGTTTTTTGTTATAGATAATAATAAAAGAAAAGAGACTTATTTGTTGAAAAGTGGAGGTGTTGATTTTTCAGATGCTTGCTACTCTTAAATAAATGCAAAGAATCTATGAATTGTACTTGGGAGTCACATCCAACTTAGCCACTAGATGCATATTTGCAAGGCAGAGTCTGAGGAACACAAATTAAATGAATGCTTAATGAGTACCTTTAAAATAAAAACAAACCAAAACAACCTTTAGTTGACACCTGGTCTTTAGGATGTGAGAGGAAGGTTACAATGTACACATTGTTTGTGTTTGTGATTTTTAAAAAGTTTTGGCAATTCTCATTTTGTAACAAAAGAGTTGTGATTTAAAGTATTTGTTATTTTTTTCTTTCTTTTTTCTGTCTCCTAGGGTCTCCAAGCAGCTCAGAAAGAAGCTCAGATTAAAGTTCTTGAGGGACGCCTTAAGCAGACAGAAATTACTAGTGCTACTCAAAACCAACTGCTGTTTCATATGCTAAAAGAAAAAGCTGAGTTAAATCCCGAACTTGATGCTTTGCTGGGTCATGCTTTGCAAGGTAATTTTGTCATCTTGTATTCTGAATAGTCAACTGCATGTCATGTTTGCTTTTCATGCATGCTGTACTGGGCGTTCTAGGCTATTTCTTTTCTGAATAGATGCTGTATTTTAACATCTTACTTAAACTCTATTTCACAATTGATATGCATGTATGTAATTTTTAAATATATCCCCTTGGCAGTGAAATGTAGGAAATATTTTTTTTTATTGAGAATTTTTAAATTCAAATAATCTGCTTGTTATTTTTACAAAAGACTATGCATTTACAATTTCATATGATATTAACCTCTGAATGTGAAATTCTAAATATGCAATGCTGTTCAATCATCATATGTTAGTGATTTTGAAAGTGGCATCATACCCTGTTACGGCATCTATTCTACTTCTCATGAGATGACATTAAGAAAAATTTAGAATACATTTGGGTACTTCTGTTCTATTTCTTTTTATAAATGGATATGTTTTGATTGGAGTGTTGCTTTTGTTTCCTTGTTGCTGTTATTTACACAGACCTAGATAGCATACCGTTGGGTAAGTATGTTTAGCTTTCTGTGTACTGTACAGCTGCATGAGTTACTAATTCATTCATGTTCACTAACAGGTGCATCTTAGAATTTGTGAGTTTGTGAAGTTTGCATGAACTATTCTGTAAATGTCCTCATTATCATGAGCTTACAGAGCATTTCTTCCTTTCTGAAACCACCCATAGCCCTCATGTTAGTTAGATTTGTCAGATAAGAAGTGAACACAGTAAGCAGAGCAGTATTTCAAATTTATGACTTACTGCTTATGAACCTACAGTATGTTCAGACTACATAAAGCTATTTTGTGATATACTACCCCTGTAGTTGTGACAAATTCTGCTCATCTTTTTAGGTCGGGAAAAAAAAAAAATTCTTAACATGCAGGTCATTTTTAACCTTTTACAGATAGCTTATTTTGTAATGTAAATATTTTACAGAATGCAGACTATATCTCAGTTTTTCAATTGGGTTTAGTTACTGACTTCACTGATTTTGAGGAGATGAGTCTTCTGTAGTTGTTGCTTTTAAATTATTCTGAAATAAATTACACTTTTCTCCCCTCCCTTGCTCCTATCCACAAAATCGGCTGTGTTTGAAAGTTGAAAACAATATTCCTGATGTCAGTAACAATTCCTTTTGTATTGTCTTATATTACTTCTAATCTCATTATGCTGTCCTGTGCTAGTTTGCATAGGCATTTGAAACATTTCAAAAGCACAAGACTGCCTGAAAGCACATAGATCATCTGGTGTAAGCTGGCAAGATCTTTGCCAGCTTCCTGACAGGTGACACCTGAACATCTGTGTCAGGGCATCTTGCTGCATACGGCCAGTATTTATTCAGGAACCTCAGTGGTTTTTAATATCATAGTCTATCTAAAATAGACCCTTAATGTGTGTGCATGTGTGTGTGTTCACCCCGGTTGGAGTAAGAGCAATGCTTCTCCAGTCAGGAAGTTAGTATTGCATTTTCTTTAGCTCTGGACAGGCTTTTACTTATTAACAGCATCTGGAGCAGTGAAAAGACACTTGTTAAATGCATTGTAACAGTAGCTCTATTGTGAAATTTTTTGTAGAGTGTATCTCATTTTAACACTTTGCAAGCATGACCTGAGGCTTTTAAAACACCTAAGCCAGTCAGGACTATGCTAACACTTTAGAGGAAGGAAGACTTCACTGTGGGTGCATTTCAGCTGAATATGCCATACTAACCTCAGTCCACACTGAAATCCAAACTGTTGACAGTCTGTGTTTTGTACATCACTGGTGGCTAAACCTTTTGAGCTGCAGGGAGCTCAGACGCTGCTGTAGCGAGGCTTCGAGGCTGGGACTGCCAGCTGGTCACCAGAGACTCTGTTGGCACAGGGGCTCCCTGGTATCCTGATGCGATTCCCAGAGGTGGGAGTGTGGGTGGCAGCAGATCCTGAGACCAGTTTCACTAGGCTGCCCGACAGCTCAGTGGCAATATCCAGCCAGCCCCACCCCAAGCAGAGGAGTTGCACTTCCAGGATGCTTGTGAACCATTCCCTTGATGCCTACTTTCAGCTCCAATATCTTCAGAAGTTCTTAGCCATTTGAATGCACTTGGCTTGAAGTTTGGGCAATCCCCAGTGTGGTTGTGCACCTACATTCAAGTGTAGACTTAAGAAAAGGGGTCAGTCTACAGAAAAGTACATCACGGACTCGGGCTTTGACCCTCAGAATGGGTTTTGAATGCACACCTGCCTTGTGTGTGGATGAACCAGCTGCCATTTGCTATCCTATCTGCTTTTGTGAAGAGTTAACATGATTGTGAAGTTGAGTCCTGAAGTGTGCTGGAGTGACTCCTTTCTGAAGAACTGTAGGAGCTGCTTTTCCTTCCCACCTGTGACATCTGGACATTCGTGGATGTGACTCACAGCCATATATCTGCAGATCTTGAGAGGGCTGGTCAAACATCACTTCCTCTGGATGAACTATGCTGGTGTGCTCCATTGTACTGGTACTCACCAGTTGCCTCTGCGTGAGGATGAAGACAAGTCATCAGAAAAGCTCTCCACTGTTCTATAATCATCGGTTTATTAGCAGTCATCTCAGCTGCTCCTCGCAAGCAGTACTGCCTTTACTAACTTTATTGCTCCTCTCATCTCTTCTCGCTCAGGACTTCTTGCAGAATCTTGCTCTTCTGCCTCTTCTCATTTCTTTTTGTTGATTCTGTGTGCTAGTTTCTACCTGGGGGCTTCCTGCAGTCTTCCTGAGCTGAATTGCAGACAAACTGAAGAAAAATACCAATACATGTCAGGTCAGATGAGTGTGAGCCTACAAATAAAATCCCATCTCTTGTGGCCATCCCACACTTTCTGCTTTGTTACCTGTAAAAGCCGTTCGCAAGTTCTTTATGAGAAGGGGATGAAGTAACTTCACCCTAATATGAATCTTATATTTAAAAAAAATGCATTTATTTTATTGATGCTGCTTTTTTATTGATGCTGCTTTTGTGCCTTGCTAGAAGGAGCAGTACTCTAGATCCCCTCTTCTGCAGAAGACATAGAATAATAACGTGTATAGAAAAGGTTTAATGTGGGCTCAAATCCAGGATGAAACAAACAAGAAAGTTCAGAGCCCTATTCCTGTGACCCTGCTTTCTTTATAGTATTGTTGCATTTCTGATAATTAAGGTTACATTGTTAAAACTAATACAGCAGTTGAGTACCTCTGAAGTGCATTGTTGGTGTTGGTGCTAGATTGGTGTATGGTTTTGACTTTTTCAGGAAACATTTTTAGATGTAGCATAGACAAAAGGCAGCATTTTCCTTTCCTTTTCTTCATTCCTTCTCAGAATTCAACTTGAAACTATATATCTTTCTTCCCTTTGTCCAAAGCATGAACTTGCACTTAAAACACACACATGGACAAACCTATTTTAATATGGGTACCAAATATAGCGGTACTATGCATTACAAATGGTATCTGCTTTATGGCATAAATTAAGTAAATAAAGTGTCTCTAACAATAAAGATGTAATGGAATGGCATTAGAAGGTTGTTTAATCCTGAAAACTTCATGAGTATCTTCAAAAATAAGGGACTTTGTTTGCAGGAATGTATTACCTATGTCCTTAAACGGTGCTTAAAATGTATTATTAGAATAGCGTGCAAGTTAGGGGATTTGGTTTCCCAACAGTTTGGAATTGATTGTATGTATGCCCCGGACTGGTGGTCTCAGCTTAATGTTTTGCACCGTTTGCATGCAGACATGTTAATCTGATGTTTGACAGTGTTAGTGTGAAACGCATGCTGGTTTTGTCTTTTGTGGACAGGTTTGTGTATCCATTTTACTTCAGGAGCGTTTCTACTGAACAGTTTAATTTTACAATTAGCTTCCATACAATTAACTTCTTTTTAGGAAGCAGTTCTATAGTATTAAATGGTGGCATCATCCTGTTTTGAAAGCTAAATGCTTATATACTAATAAAGTGCTTGCTTCTTGTCAGCCCAAATGGTGCCGTTCTATATAAGCTGAGGCTGAGCCTCAGCTCACTAGCTAGTTAAAAATACTTTTTTTTTTTTTCATTAGAACCAGGCTGATTCTGTCTTAGAACAAGAAGATTACAAAAAAAGAGGAGGAAGAGACATCCTTACTGTCCATTGATTTAAATCCTGTCTCTTCCACATCTTGCAGTTAATTTCCTTTGCTTTATCTTCTTTCTTCCGGACTTCCTTCTAGAATTTATTTCTGGTTTTCTGTCATCCCTGTTGCTCTGCTACAATAGAGAGAGGACCACATTTGGCATAGTATGTCTAGGTGTATGATTTATTTAGATTGTATGAAAAAACTTAGTTTAGATACCAGGAAAATTCAATGGGGACGGGCTAGCAAATAGTTAAGATATTTTCAAAATCCCTGCCTTTTGTATGCTCTTCATCTACATTCAACGTTGTCTGAGCTGTTTTGTATAGCACTTAAAAACTGCATGTCCTGTTGTAGACGGACAGACTAACACTATTCTTCTGGAAATTTTCTAGAAAATTTGGAAGAGAGTACTGATGAGGATGCCCCATTGCATAGTCCTGGGACAGAAGGAAGGTGAGCAAACTTTGTTAACAGGTAACTGGATCTGGTTCTAGAAAAATTACGGTCATTTTCTTTTTTTATAACACATCATGTATCCAGTAGAAGATACTTCTGACATTGTTTTGTTACACTTTGCCCCCCATTTCAATAGAAAGAAGAATCAAATAAAAATACACATTTTGCAAAAACGTAACTATTTTCTTTCTAACTGTGATGCAATTTTTCTTTTAGTTCATTATCTTCAGATCTTTTGAAGCTTTGTGGTGAAGTCAAACCCAAAAGCAAGGTAGGCTGTACAATGATAATAATTCATCTGCATGTCTTTTAAATGATTCTGTGATTCTGTAATAATTCATACTATAATGGCACTACCTGGAGAATGCTCTTGCTTTGCTCTAGAGACATTAATGAACGAAGACATGCAGAAGGTGAACTGACGTACTGTTCATGTGATTTGTATGTAATATGCTTTTGTGTGATACTCTCTCTGAGAAGCAATGATAAAAATTATACTTTTTCAATATTTTGTAGTTGAATTTTTACAGTTTAGTATTAAATAGGCTGCAGTTTCATGTTAATGCCAATGCGAACTGTGAATGTGCAATTTGCTTCTGTGGTCATAGAAATGTAAAGGAAGTTAATAAATTAAATAGAATTTTGACCTCCAGGCTCTTAATTACAGTTCTCATTGGAGGAATATATCTAGGCTGGCTGCAGTTTAGTATTAATGGCAGTGGTAAGTGGAAATGTGTGTCCCGATTGCAGTTTTGCTTCAGTGCTCACAGGAGTATAAACCAAGTTTGCAAAGTAAATAGAAGCTTAGCCTCCACCCTTCGAACTGCAGTTGGCTTTGGAGGAATATATCTAGGTTGGCTGTTGCATTATTGGTAGCCTTCATTGGTGTGCAGCTCTTTGGGCAGGTAAACTTGGTGAGTTTGGTCTGAAAATGTTGGCACAAAATAGACATGTTGTTTTTGTAATGGCTCTGTTCAAACTGGACCTTTTGTCTTCCCCAGTGGCCTTTCTTTCCCTTGAGGAATAGATCTTAATTTCACAGCACCATCACACCTAATGTGTATGATCAGTTTTTTAGGAATGATGGTGTTGCACAAAGATTGGCTCCTTTGTGAGGTTTTCTGTTGTTTTCAAATTGTTGAAATGCTGAGCGAATCTTAATTCATGCTGGCCTAAACTACTTTTGAAGTGACATAAACTAAGAAAGAAGCAGAGTTTGTATATCAGAAGAAACATCAGTGTAAGAAGTCACACCAATGTAATTGTAGCTATTTAAATTTACACCTCACTTTATTCCTCTCTGCTTTGTAACATTTCGTTTGGCTAAACCTTAGGAGATTAATATTGTACTCCTGAAGTATTGACAGGCACTTGTAGTTGGTTGAAAGGATATCCTTGGAAACCAGTTGTCAAATCAGTGTTTCGTGCTGTTGAATTTGACTTGCCTCCTCTGAAATTGTTGCCAAAGAGTAGATTAGTTTCCAATGGTAGTTGCCAAGTGATTGAGGGGGATGCTAATTACCAGCTAATGATAAGCTTAAATGTGGCACTCTTGACACATACTGTGAAATGTTTAAGTCCCAATTTGGTTTTTATGTGTCTCCAGGCCCGCCGAAGGACCACTACCCAGATGGAATTGCTATATGCAGACAGCAGCGATTTAGTCCCTGACAGTAGTGCTGCAGACTCTACTTTGGCTGGCCCTCTTCCATCAGTTGCAGAAACCCAAGGAAGTGGCATGGCTGCTGACACAAATGATACTTCTGCTAGGGACAGAGAGTTTATTCCCCCACCATCTGGCTTACCTTCTAAGATAGGCAGCATGTAAGTTTGGCCATGCTGTACTAATTATCCTTCGCTTTTAAAAAATGCATGTTGCCAATTTCTTTTAATCTATTATTTTAACTTTAGAAAGGAGGTTGATATACTTGAAGCTTACTAAATAATACTGACAAAGCTCCTTCTTTTCTACCAGCACCACTCTAGAAAGCGTATGTAATGCGTTTCTTACTGAAGATACATGTTCTGTTAAGTTGCTTCGTCATGGTAAAATTATTGTAACCTTGTTTCTAAGAAGCTGGAAAAATCCATGTAGTGCCTTGGATACTTTGCTATGTTAGTGCTATGAGAAATACACATTCTAGGGAGCTAGTGAGAATCTGCTCAGAGCAGCAGAGAGATTTAAAAAAAAATAAAACCACCCCAAAAACCAAACCAAAAACTTTGTATAATGTAGTAATAGTATCCATATATGGTCCTAACTATTAGGTAAAATCTTTCTGTGAGTCATCTTGGGTGGACCATGCTTAAAATGAAGAAATCTATACAATAGTAGAGCATGCAAGTATAAAGTTGAAAGAAACATGTTGGATAGTATGAATCCTCAAAAATCCTTTCTATTTGCAGGTTGCATTTACCTGCAGAACAGATTTACTAATTGAAAGTATTACTTGATGCCATATAGAACTAAAAATGTTATTTTTGTCTCTTTACTTTGGGGCCAGTAGGTGTCTCACACATGCACGCTATTTTTTTCACTTGCTCTTGCTGTTCTTCTTATATCTACCAATATCACTGTTGTTTATTAGCCATTTACTGCTAGAGACCCTTTTCTTGGCTTTTTAGGCACTAGCTCCTGTATTGCAAAAATTCATGCGTAAACTGAATGCACTTGCCACATTCAGTGATATGGAAACACTGTGTCACGTAGCTATCTTCATGTTACAGATTCTGGAATTAGGCATCTTTCACTCTCCATCTGTCCTATTTGCATAATGTTTTTACAGCAGTCTCCATCTAATGTACATTTGCAATTTGTATTATTTTTACTATGTATTTCTAGCATCTGCTTGAGGTGGCAATCATGAACAGTAAAACACTGCTGACAGCAATTATTAACCCATGCTGATGGCTTCAGTGCTTTTTACAAGTAGAATCTGCTTGGAAAGAATGCTCTTGGGGGTGAGGATAGGTGAAAAAAAACCACTTGTTTCAGCAGTTAGTGTGAGATCACAAAAGACTTTTGAAGCTTCAAGATTTAAAACGTCAAGTGTTATGACCTGGCATCCAAGACTCAGGTAATACCAACTTTTGCCTCACTCCATCTTCTAGAATGTATCCATTTGTGAAAGTGAGCCAGCCACGAGGCAAACCAGGATTTTCCAAAAACTGCATTCTGTGAGCATTAGAGAGTTACGTGCTGTCAGTAAGTCAATTCAATCAGCAGTAGGCCTCACATTTATTTTGGTTTGTTATTGGTCACGTTTTAGCAGATAAGTGATCAAAAATTCCCACAATCAGTCTGCAGTGAATTCCTCACTGTAATTGAGATGCTTTTTCAAAACTAGAACTCAGTATACTTTATACAGTATTGCTATTTTTGCTGGTCACTGGTCATTGTTGAAGAAAGTTTCTCTTTGTGAGTCATCTGGCCTTCCTGTATGGGTCTGTAGTGCCATCATATCTCTTGCAATAAAATACATTCTGGAGCAGATTGCAGTCTTATCTGCAATAAATTTTATCTCCCTTGTGCCACTTACTTAAGTGGTATTCAGGGATGTAGAAGCAGTAGTAGTGATCCAAAATACACATTCTTGAAGTGACAGAAATTAATTATATGCTTAGGTGCAAATCTAGGTGTCTGCATATGCACAAACTGCTCCACTCTGGAAACCCCTCAGTTTTCTCAGATCTGTGGTGATTCAGAGAGGCACCTAAATGCATGTGGGCAACACTTTGTTTGGAATTCCGTTTACAAAGATAGCTAGTGCCATTGTCCCTTGATATGCTCAACTCCTCTACAGCAGCCTCTTTAGAGTAGAGTGGTCTCCTGTAGGTCTTGTGCCAGCTCTGTTCGGTTGTCTGATATCCTGGGAAATCTAAAAGGGTGCTGGAAACCTGTAATTAGGTGTGTGTCTTGCTCCTTTTCATTGAGGTGATTGACATCATGCACCTGTTTTTTACATCTATGCTTAGGAAGTTTATTCCAGCAAGATTGCTGCATTTTTATAATACCTGCACTTCCAGGCTTTCAAAAAAGATTCATAATATGATCATGCTCTTTGCACCTTCTTCTGAGGATGTGCCACTGTGGAGTCAAAGATGGAAGACTCAAGGGGCAGGTAGAGAGTGAGGAAGAGGGAGCTGGCTCCATTTCTGAGTGTGCAGGATGCTGGTGTGAGGCAGAGGAGCTTGGGTTCCAGTTTCTGGTGTGGTTTGTTTAATCTAGTAGTTGCACAGTAGAGACATAGACAACCATGGCAGTGGAGACTATAACCCAAGTTTGTCATCCTTGCTGAAAGATCTAGCTATTGGACTGATCATAGGATTTGCCTTGTGACCCGAGGACTTTTGGATTCCTAAATGTATACTGGTCCAGTGTAGAGAGGGAGGGAGTGTGTCCTGTTCCGCCTCTTTTTATGTCCTTTGCAGAGCATGCCTAGAGGTATTGGAGCCTGCAGAGAAATGGGTGCTCTGGCCTTGAGGAGGGAATTGAACCCACCTT
Organism: Pelecanus crispus; assembly: GCF_030463565.1. Taxonomy (NCBI): domain Eukaryota; kingdom Metazoa; phylum Chordata; class Aves; order Pelecaniformes; family Pelecanidae; genus Pelecanus; species Pelecanus crispus. Next base: position 17,481,124 of record NC_134643.1, read on the forward strand.
CTCCCCTTCTTTTTGTGTACTTTAACTGCTAGGCTTTTGTGCAAAACCAGGCAGGTTATCACTTGTCCTTCTTTTCCTGTCTCTTGAAGACCCTGGGGGAGCTCTAGGGTCTGCACTCAACACTTGGCACTAGGTCCTACAGGTAGGACCTTCACCTTCCTATTAGGGCTTGTGTTCAGTGTGCATGTGATCACTTGAGACAGTCTCAGCTACTTGAGTCAAGTTCTTGGCTGTGCTGTCCTTGTTAAATTGTGTTATACTGCATGCCAGTACCCAGATGGATTTTATATAGCACAGACTTCCCCTCAAGGGAAACTGGTACAGCTTTTCTCCTGCAGAGAGGTTGCAGCTATGTAGATCCAGAGCCTGTAGAGCTCTGAGACCAGATGCTAGTAACTGTGTCAGGCAGGTGCTCTGCCAGCTGAACTTGGTCTGCTTAATAAAGTTGTGTGGCACAAAAGCACTTTCAGAATCTGCTTTCTCTCTTTCAGTGAGTGTTTCTGGTCCTTATATTCATAGAAACAACTTCTAAACGCACACAAAGGATAAACCAAAGCAAGTGTCACTTTTCTGATTGCCTAGCTAATGAGAAATGGGAGTTCGGAAGAGTGGAGACCATCCAGATTCCCTTCTTTTTTTATCTGTGGTGAAATGACGACATTTGGGTGTCAGCATTAATATTGCACTCTTGATGTTTTTGCTATTTTTAGTGGGGATTAAAAGGTAGGGAGAAAGACTACAGTGACTGTGAACTGGAATTATTTCAGAGCAAAAACTAGAGAGACAAAGGAGGGACGGAAAGCAAGGAAGAAGAGAAGGGGGGACAAAGAGAAGCAATGTTATAATAGTCAGGCTGTCAATGGGAAATACTTTTTCTTACTTCCTAATTTTGAATTTGGTATTGAAACATGAATATGTTAATGCAAAGTTTAATTTATATGTGAGAGTCATCATGATTTCTCTGTTCTTTAATTCATATGTGAGAGTCATCGTGAGTTCTCTGTTCATGTCTGTAAGTGGTCTATTGTAGAAGTGGAATATGAAATTTTAGATCTTAGTCAGACCTTCCATCTTCTCTGTGGTCTTAATTTGAGATGCATACTCCACTGTATTTCTTTTAGTCAGTGTCTTTTATTATTGAATTAGCAGATCTCCTTTGCATATTCAGTATCTGGCTCTTTATATGTTGATGAACTGTGAAAGTTAATAAACTTGGTGTATTTTTATATTAAAATGTGAGAGCAAATTTAGAGTCCATAGAATCAAGAGAGACAATAATAGATTAAGCCCAATCTGAAATCTGAGTGGGAGAATGACAGCTAATGTAAGAAAAGCAATTTTGTAAAGGGCCTTAAAATAAGATAATGATTCCTTTTGCTTTAGTTCTAGACAGCCATCTCTGTCAGAGAAGAAGATACCTGAGCCTTCACCTTTAGCAAAAAGAAAAGTCTATGAGAAAACAATGGAAAAGACAAAGGCAAAAGAACAAAAACTGTAAGATTCTTTTAAATTTATTTTCTCTGACATAATTTAAACCTTGAGTATACTTCCTTGAAAAATAAATCTGTATTTTTCTATTTCTTTAATTCTAGGAGAGTTTTTATTGTTGGCAGTGAAATTATTAACTGCTCAACTTCTGTGCGTGGGTGGTTTTTTTTTTTTTTTTTTTTTTGTCCCCAGAGTATTTTTCAGTACAAAATAACTCAGGAGCAGAGCCCTGAGAAAATGTCCTTTGGAGCATTTGCAAATGACTCTTTGTTTGGGTTTTTGGTTTGGTTTTGGTTTTTTGTTTGTTTTTTTTTTTTAATGGAAGTCATCAATTTCTCTAAGAAACTGCAGTTTTATAAGAATTTCTTCATTTTACGTATGAGTGTTTTCTGCCTGGAGCTTTCACTGATAGCACATAAACTTTGAACATTGTGTCACCTTGCACTCTGCAGAGGTTTGTAGTCTTAAGTTTATTGCCTTCTCTGGGAAATATCTGTAGCTAGCATTATAATTTTATTTATTCGCTTAAGAAAAGAGCATCTAACATTTGAGGCATGTTGCGTTTAACTTCTCTAACCATTCATAACCTGTTAAAGAAGATGTTCTTTTTTTCTTGTAGCTCAGATTGTGGAGCCCCAGAGGCTAGTCTGTCACCTCCTACTTCCCCACCAAGCCGGCCCCGTAATGAAATGAATGTTTTTAGTCGTCTTACTGTTTCTCAGGGAAACACATCAGTTCAGCAGGATAAGTAAGTCACAGAGGGAAGCCTCAGCCCCCAACCAGGGAACTGCAAAGTGCATTCAAGTTATCAGTGTAGTCTCTGTTAGATATTTTGCCCTTCTCCTGCAAGACAGGAAGAGACATTTCTCGTGTTTTTGTGTAGTTCTCAAGGAAAATATTTTAAACTTCTATGGAACCATTGTAAAAAGAAAACCAATTTCCTGCTGAACCTTGTTTCCTGTTTTCTAGGCTATGTCTGGTGTTTGTAGTTTTAAACCCAAAATAGAAAAGAATGGTAGAATTCTTAGATGTATGTGTATTTGTGTGCGTGTTTACACTTGAAAGTAGGATTTAGCTGACAATTTAGGAAACAGTGCTTTTGATAGTTATTTCGTTATTCCAGTGTTGCTCCAAGTGCTGTCACCCCAGAGGATGGGATGTTGAAATGGCTAGAATACAGCTGTTTAGAGATTATCCAAATTATTGAACAGACTGACTTTAGGAGGTGATCTGGAGGAGCAGATGATGATATTTGTATCTTGTTTAGAAGAAGTAGAGCTCAGTTTCCTGGCATATTAGGCATCTGTTTCTGTAGGAGCCTTACTCCAAATTGTAGTGGACTTGACTTGAGCAGAATCTTTATTGCAGGTTTCAGTACTGATATTGGTGCCATGCAGTGCTTATGAACTGCAACTCAAATTTAGAATAAACTTTTGATTCTGACTGTAGTTAAGACAAGAAATTGCTCTTGTCTGTTTACACTATTGTTTTTTATAAAACTTTGGGTTTTGTCAGTGCTCTACAGAGTTGCCAAGCAGTAGCTTGCAAGGCTTTCAGTAGTTTAACTGTGCTTGTAACTTTATCTTAGCTATGTTACCTTTACCTTATTGCTAACTCCCGCCTAACCCTTTTCATTTTCTCTGGACTGACTTTGAAGTCAAATTGAAACTGCTGCATCTGTTTGATTTGACTTGAAAATGAAGGACATCTTAAGACATACTGCAAATGTTCATGTCTGGGGGGATTTTTTTCTTGTTGTGTGTTTTCTTGGTTTTTATTTTTAAACTTTTTTGAAAATGAGGTGAAGGATTTTGAACTTACGATCATTTGCAAATGGCTGTTCTTATTTCAGTGGGCTATCAATACTTATAATATTTATATTTTTATGATTAACATTTTACATGTTTCTTCTACACTTAACAGGCATTGATGTTCAGAATTTTTTTCTTCCCTTTTGATATTTTCAACAAGCATTATGTTACAGAGATTAAATTATTCATCCATCTTCTCCTTTTACTTTGCCTTTACTTCTGTAAGAAAATGTTGGGGAAATAAGAAATTACTCAGCTGGTGTTACTCAGCTTCTTGGGCTGAGATAGTCTACCAGTACAACTTACTGCTGAGTGCGCTATTTTAAGATTATTATTCCACCCCGCTCCCCATATCATCAGGGGTTTAAGGTATACCCTGAGCAATGCTGCATACTGTATGTGGATTTGCATTGCTTTTCTGAATTGGCCATGCTGTTGTTTGTTCTTCTCATATGGAGCCTTTACTTTGCTGATACCTATATTCTTTCTCCTCACAATTCCACCACTGTTGATTGTAGGTCTGATGAAAGTGATTCCTCTCTGTCGGAGGTACACAGGTACTCTCTCTTTCTCTTTTCTGTTTTCTTGGCATCTCTCACTGAAGTTATTCCAGTTCTTAGGAAATTCATTTTGCTGCATGAATTTTCCTGATACTTGTGCACTGTTTCTCTTTTGCTTTTGCCAGATGTTTAAAAATCTGAAATTTTCATCAAGCATGTCTACCCCTCTCTTTTTTAGGGTGTTCTTTATCATTGTTGAGCATGTCAGGTTTTTTCTTTTTAAATGACGTATGGTATAAACCTTTCCTTAGACATACTCTTTCTCTCTTTGTTTTCTTTAAAAAAAGAGGAGCAGACATTTTCTTAGGTTTTACATGCTTCTCTCTTTCTTTTTGTTTTTCTTGTTCAGTTGTATGCATTGGCTGCTAAAAACTAAATCCCAATGTAAATAAAAATGAGTAGTTTTTTTATTATGTCTTTCTGACAGAACATACAGTGGCTTAAGAGATGAAAGAAATGTCCCCACTCACATTCCTGAACTGTGGCTTAGGATTTTTGGTGCTCGGTGAAAAATTAATTTATCAAGAGAAGGGCAGTCAAAGGGCTAATAATAATGTAATGGTGGCTCTGTCTGGTCATTGTGGCAGTCGTAGCATTTCTTGTCTGTAGATTTCAGAGCACTGCACATAGGTAGATACATAGCTCCGGGACATGTATTTTACGTGGCTTGTCAAGAGAATGAGTGGGTGAGAACAGCAGTGGGAATAACTCAGTCTAGAGGCAGCATGATCCACTGGGGAATACTACAGAGAAAACCATATTAGTTTTGTGTGGTGTTAGAAAACAAAAGCAGAGAGACCTGAATTAATAATAATGATACATTTTTCCTGTATTTTTGAAAACCTAAAAAGGTGCAGATTGAAAGGTGAATGCCCTTCCAAGATGATGAAGTTAATGTCAAACAATTTAAGGCAACATTAATATTAGTAAAATCTATAAAAGGATTGTGGAGGAGTAATGAATTATATGAAGAAAGATGTCCTGAGCAATAAAAATGTATAAAATAATAATTTCTAAGACCATACTAGATAAACCAGCTAACTGCCACGAAGTTAGATAGTATCAGGAAGGACTTCTTCCTTCCTGTAGCAAGCTTCTGGGCAATATTATGGAATTTTTCCATTTTCCTAAAGCATCTGACGCTTTCTTTGTGAGATAGGGCTATGGCTTAGTTCCTTTTTCTCACAGTTACATGTGTAATCCTCAGAAGAGCATGACAGTGAGTCTTAACTGCAAGCTGGTCAGGTCACAGCATTGTGTTGCATGTTTGTGGGCATTACCTTGAGGCTTTCCTACACCCCTCAGGAATCAATGGGGTCTCTGTGTGTGTGTGTGCAGTTGTGTGCATGAGATTTTAGACTGCTAATAATTTTTTGTTTGGTGATGAACTGTGTGATTCTTTTTCAGGCTGAGTTACAGTCTTTTGGCATCACCACACAACTAGCTACAAATCCCCAGGAAGGTTCCTATGGGGTATCTGTACTCCAACCATACTCCCTTTTAGCCATTTGAGTACTAGTGTGGCGTTGGGTACAGGGTGCAGTAGGAACCTTCTTCAGGCACACAAGTTAACAGCAGTTCTCCCAGCCTGCCTGTAGAAGGCAACTGATGTGAAATGCCTGCTGAGTTTGGAATTGGCAGTCTACACTACACTTGCTCCATTTTTCACATGTGTTATTTAGACTAAGATGTCTTTATGCAATTTGCAGTCTTAAGGTTGGGCCTATGAATCCAGGAGCTCTAAGCATCCTGGTTCTTTCAGCATTATGCAGACTTTCCCATATACCTAATACTCAGCATCTTGTCTTTTTACTTTCTTTGCTTTTTTATGTGATTTCCTTTAACTGATAGTCCAGAGTTGACAACTGTTGAAGCTAAACAGTAAAAATCCTTACATAGTTTAGGAAGGGCATTCAGCTGTTCTGCCCATGTAAGAAAACTAGATTAATTTTTTCCCTACATTTAAGTAAATTAATTTGATTTGTGTCTGTTACTGTGCCCAGCTCACATTCTCTTTTTGTCTTTAGGGGGATAATTAACCCATTCCCTGCTTCAAAATGCATCAGATCGTCCCCGCTTCAGTGTATCTATACAGCTGAAGGACATACCAAGGCTGTGCTTTGTGTTGATGCAACTGATGATCTTCTCTTCACTGGATCTAAAGGTTAGGCAAGCTTCACGCATCTGCGCTGCCTACAGAGGCTGCTTTGACAACTTGGGGTATTGTGAAATTCTCAGTTTGCACTTAGTGCTGTAAACACACTGGAAAATTGTGAGCATCCATTTTGAAACATCAGCTGAAGGATTTTCAGTAATTATCTACAGGTTTTTAATTCCAGGGGTAGTATTTGGCTGTTTACTTGTAGTGGAAAAAGTAGCTCTCAAGAATAACATTAACATTTGTTGAGTGATATGATGGAATCAATCACGGTAATGTGCACGTGACATGCAATGCAAATAGCCTCAGGGTAGGGGTAGAGGTGGAAATTAGCACATCTTTGGCTGTGCTGCCTACAGAGTCTGGATAGATTCTTCCTGCCGTAGTTGACTGAGCAGAGCTAAGGCCATTTTCTGCTTCCCCTGTGTACCTCATCCTGTCCCTTCTGGGTGTAAGAGTTGTATGGCTGTTGTGGGAGAGGCTAGATCCAGTAGTCACTAAATAACCTACTGGATGGTGCAACCACTCTATGAACTCTGCAAGCTGGTAGAAATAGTGTTTTGGAAGAAAGGTACAGTTTCTGTGGTTATTCTACTACCTGGCTGTTAAAAACACCAAGGCACATTCTTACAGTGAATTGGCAAACTTCCGGTCTAATAAGTTTTAAGTCAAAGTTTTAGCATTTGTGCAAGTGGATACAAATGCAAAAAAGGACATCTTTTTAGCTTCTGTAAATGTTGCTTGATTAATTTATATTGAGATTTAAAATTTAGTGCCTATGCGGGGCGGGGGGGGGGGGGGGAAGTTTTTTAATTTTTTTTTTATTTTACACCTAGATTTGTGTTCTAAAGGGTTTGTTTGCTTGTTTTTAACATAGGGGTGCTTGCTTTTGTCATATGCTAGCTTCCCATATTTATGGAAGAATTTTTCCCGTATATATTTTTGGAGGGGAAAACTTTACAAAGTATACTTGTACTCAAGAGTATAAGAGTGTAGACAGCAGTTTAATTAAAGTTAAATGTTTTGGAAATTTTTGCTGAAGCAGAAAGCCTCAGCTCGCTGACAGCCATAACACTAGCAGACAGTGCCAATTCAGGAATGCCAATAAGCTTTCAGGTGCATTGCGGATATTGGGCTCTGGTCTTGATAGTTGTGATTTTTAAAGTGGCTGACAAGTTCTTGGTATACTTATCTTCTTCATGCTCTTATAAACACTGCCTACATGAGAAGTTTTCTCTTCATCCTCCCAGTACTTATTCCAGTAAAAAGGTACTTCTAAAATATATGGAGTGATACACACATGTTACAACAAGGAGAGTTTCCTGTGTGGACTCCATTTGTGTTGCAAAAGTCTTGAAAGCTTCTAGGTATCTGGGCCTTTAGTACACACAAGGTTGCAGTATTTAAATTCCTTTGCTACTGAAGGAAAACTGTGACTAAAGCACTTAGGCTGAGATTTTCAGAGGCTCCTAAAGCACCAAATAGTTCGGATCACTTCTCGCCTTTGTAATTTTGTTGTGGCACTCAGTCTTCTGTCATGCTGAGGCTCAAAGCCCCTCCTGATCTATGTTCTTGATGAAGAATGCTTGAATTAAAAATTGAGTAGTTCTCTTGATCTCTCATCATCCAAACTTTACAGGCTCCAAACTGTCTGTTTGACAGTTTGGTGTTGATGTGGGATTTTATCCTTTTAAAATGCTATGGGAAATATGCACATCTTCAGCACAACATTTAATGATTAACCTTGTTTAGTTCTGATGATGGTAGATGATGCCCATGTGTACTCTACAAAAGCAGATTAATTAAATAGGTCTTTAAAAGTGCCTACCAAAATTGAGGGTTATGTATGAGTGCAAATGAATGCATGGACTCTTTTAAATTAATTGAGTTTTGGAAAAATATGTTTTCTGTGGTGTTTCTTTAGTGTTGTTTGTTTGTTTAAAATTTTTACTTTTTAATTTTTCCCTTTTTGCTTGTCTGTCTTTTAGATCGCACCTGTAAAGTCTGGAATCTGGTAACTGGACAAGAGATTATGTCTCTGGGGGGTCATCCAAATAATGTTGTTTCTGTAAAATATTGCAACTATACTAGCCTGGTCTTCACAGTCTCAACCTCCTATATCAAGGTGTGGGACATCAGAGATTCTGCTAAGTGTATTCGGACATTGACGTAAGTATGCTAAACCTTGAATGTCAAGAGTTTAAATGAATCTTACTTTTAGATTAAAAAAAAATACTAGATTTAATTCAATAGTGCAGCACAGTGTACTTTAAGTACACTGTTTGGGGCTGGAGGCTTTCTTTATGCGTTCAGGCTAAGTCAGTTTAGGGCATTGGTAATATATGGAAACACAAAACAATTTGCATTCGTGCCTATAGTGTTTTATCAAATGTTCAGTATTCATAATTGGCTTATTATGAATACATAATAAAGGAGTTTGTTTTCTCTCCTCCTTTGCCCCTTCCTCCCTGTACTCAGGTCTTCAGGCCAAGCAATGCCTGGTGATGTGTGTTCAGGAAGTACTAACAGAACAGTTGCTATTCCAGCTGGAGAAAACCAGATCAATCAGATTGCATTAAATCCAACCGGCACATTCCTCTATGCGGCTGCTGGAAACTCAGTGAGGATGTGGGACCTGAAAAGGTACTGAACACCAGTAGAAGAGAATGTTGTTTAGGGGGTTACATGTGCCTATGAAACAAAGTCAATGAAATGTTTTCTGTTTATGGTAATGTCCATAACCTGGGCAAAATATGGTCAAGATATGGATCAACTAATCCATGTCATGGTGGTTACTGAGATAGTGGAGGTGCTCATAATCTCCTTGTGTGTTAAGGTTATGGTGAATTGTTTCAGTAAAAATGATTGGAAAAATCATAGAATAGTTTGGGTTGGAAAGGACCATTAAAGGTCATCTAGTCCAACCCCTGTAATGAGCAGGGACATCTTCAACTAGATCAGGTTGCTCAGAGCCCCGTCCAGCCTGACCTCGAATGTTTCCAGGGATGGGGCATCTACCACCTCTCTGAGCAACCTGTTCCCAGTCTTTCACCACCCTCACTGTAAAAAAAAAAAAAAAAATTCTTCCTTATGTCCACTCTAAATGAACCCTCTTTCAGTTTAAAACTATGATCCCTTGTCCTGTTGCTGCAGGCCTTACTAAAAAGTCTGTTCCAATTTTTCTTATAAGCCCCCTTTAAGTACTGAAAGGAGAAACACAAGAAAGGAAAAAAAGGGCAAAGCACATTGAAAGGAAAAACACAAGGTTTTGTTTAAGACAGATGCTATAAAACAGACTCTTGTAAGGTGACAGATGCATGAATTCTGACTACTAATTGTTGATGAGATGATGAAAGCCAACGGATGTGACGGAATGTGATATAATATGGGGCTATGATAGCCACACTATAATAGCACTTTTCCAAACAGAACCCTTACCCAGAGAGTGCATTCAAAATACAGAGAATACTTTGAGGGGTCTGATTTGTCTTTACTTTAAAATTTTTTTAATATTTATTTTACATAAATAGAAGCTTTTGTTTACATTTAACATAGATTTAACATTTACACATGGATATGAGCAATAGAGTACACGTAACCAGGGGATGAACAGTGAAAGCACGGGGAAAATAGAGATCCATTCTGGCAGAAACTGTGCTATAGATTGTATTGGACATATGAAAAAAATTACAAATCCTCATTTCTTATCTTATTCCTGAAGATTTCAGTCCACAGGAAAGCTAACTGGTCACCAGGGTCCTGTTATGTGCCTTACTGTGGATCGAATTTCCAATGGACAAGATCTTATTGTCTCTGGTTCAAAGGATCATTATATAAAGGTAAACCGTTAGTATTTGCTTCTTTATTTTAACTCTTCACATTAGCATGGGATGCAGGCGTCAGCAGAAGTGACTCATGTCTCCATATCTGAAACGTGATAGCCAAGATGGAATTCTTTCATCAGTTATAGATTATGTTCAGTCTTAATAAACGCTTATCACTTCAGTGCTATTTTTATTTGGATGGTTGTCTGTAGTTAAACTCTTTCTTAATCCCCAGTAAGGTGGGCATCAGGTGCATGAAGTCTTGGAGAAATATTCATAACACCTACTCTTAAGTAACATTTAGCTCTTGAAAGTATCTTAAGTCAGTGCCTCTGTTTCAGAGTGCAGACCTAATTGCCTCAGCAGAGCCACTCTGTGTGCTCCCCATGGAAAATAGTCTGGGGTCTAGCCTAGGCTTTTGCTTAAGTGTTGCCCAAGTTCTGGAGGGGGGAAGGAGAGAGAGGTCAGCACATCTCAGCCAAGGTGCCCACTCTATTTGGTTTATTCATTAGCATGCAGGTTACTCTTGAGTTGTGTTCAAAGCATAGCCAGTCATGTTACAATACTTTTCCTACTTCTTGGCATTGTGATTAATTCACTCAAGGATAGGGAATCTGTTTTTTTGGGGGGGAGGGGGGGTCAGGGGCAGGGGGCAGGGCTGCTGGCTGGTGGGATGTGGTGTGGTTTGGTTTGGTTTTTTTTTTTTTTTTTTTTGGGCCCACCTCAGCCAGGGGGGTATTTGAACCCACAAGCTCCTGTTTCTCAGGAGTATGCCCAAACCACCAGATTATGAGAACTATACATCTTCCCCATAAAGCTGACCCTTACGCTGCAAAGAATGTGTTATTCATGAGGCTAAAGAATGAGCAAGATACTCTAGCTTGTTGTAATGCAGTACCCTTTATTCTGGTCTTTATACTTCTCACACACTGGAAAAAGTGTATAAACACATCTGGGAGTGGAGCAGGAGCCAGAACCTGAGTGAGCTTTCTCACTGAGCTGGGCTTTCTCTTTTTGACATTATCCTGCAATTCTTGGATGCTTGGCTGCGCACTGGGACAGCCTTAGAAGGCTGCCTGGGAGGTGGGTGCACAGCTGGACTTCTTGGTCCATGGATTTGAATCCTATCAGCAGTCCCTGTGGTTGGAGGCCAGAGGATTCTTAGGCAGTAGGATGATGGAGAGGGGCACTCTGATAATTACTTCTCTGCACAGTTCAGAGTATCGGGTTAGTTAAGAGCTACCATACTGGCACAGTAACAAGTGTAGGATCTCAGTAAGGACAACAGGATATGATCATGCAATGCAAGTTTATCATGCTACCAACTGATGGGACAAGTAAGGAGGTGGAAGGGCTTTGGGAAAACAGAGCTGTCAACAGTCAGAGAAGTTTATCTGCCATTCTTGTGCGGTCCCTTGCTGTGGGCAGGCTACATAAATCCTTGAGGCCGCCTGCTACTTGACTTACACCACTAGAATATCCAGGGATATTTTGGCCATGTGTTAGTGCTGTGGAGTATTGTGTATTCTGCATGGTGAACGTGTCCATAATTGTCAAGCCGCTTTAGATAGTACAAATGATCTGTATGTGCATGGTCAGTGCAGCAGTTTGGGAATTCTCAATGCTTCTCCACATGGGTAGGTCCACTGAGGGTAGTAGGTCTGGTCACAGATGCTGCTTTCCCCTGCCACAGGAAACTACTGTCTTGTCTCCTGAGCCAGGAATGCTAGTCACGTCTGTCTCAGTGCCTATTTTTTCTGGTGTGTCATTGAACTTTCTTGTTACAACTGGAACTGATGCATGTTAAATGAATGCAGTAATTTTTTAAATACCTTTAACTCACTTAAGGTATTCTTTTACACTACCAAGCTGTCCCTTTTTTACTGCCAAGCTTATTCATTTTAAAAGGTCAATGAAGAGCAAATAATAGGGGATGAAGTCTGACATTTGCTTGTGAAACAGAGGTAATGGTTTAAAAAGTTATGGCTCATCTGTTCTTCCTCAGCTCAGTCTAACTGGGTGAGGTCTGGCTTGCTGCAACACAAAATGAAACAGGGTTGCTTACACTGCTGCTCTAGGGACAAAGAGCTGATGGGGTTGATTATACCTTAAATTGTTAAAATGGCCTCACTTAAAGAATCTCTTTTAAGACCCCATTCTTGGAGCACAGGCAAGGAGAGGTGTGTCTAGTCTATGGAAAGCATCAGCATGTAATGGTACATAACCCTTGCCAAAACACCTTGTCCAGAAAAATATATTAATACCTCTTCCTGCAGCTGCCTGTACAATTTAGTTAGTGATAGGACAAAAGGAAATGGGCTTAAGCTGCGCCAGGGGAGGTTTAGGTTGGAAATTAGGAAAAATTTCTTTACGGAAAGGGTGGTCAAGAATTGGAACAGGCTGCCCAGAGAGGTGGTGGAGTCACCATCCCTGGAAGTGTTCAAAAAACGGGTAGATGTGGCACTTCGGGACATTGTTTAGTCTAGTCTACCCTTGATTGGTTTAGTGTGGACTTGGTAGTGTAGGTTAATGGTTGGACTGGATGATCTTAAAGGTCTTTTCCAACCTAAATGATTCTATGATTCTATGAATTCTCCCAGTGTGAGTCATGTTTCCCATGCTTATGAGCTTTGTTTCTCTAGCCCACCACATGGTATATATAGGCTCTTCCTTGTGAAGATATTGTATTTCATAACCAAGTAGTAGCACTTCCTCCTAGAGCAGTCTTCTCTGAAGTTAGTGAAGTGTTCCTGCTTCAGGCAAGAGGTAGAAGAGGAGAAAGGAGTTGTTCGGGTAGATAAATTCTGTCAAATATACATCAAGATACAGTGGCCAGTAATAAGGCTTTCCAAATTTTCCCCTCAAGTTATTCACTGCAATGTCTTCCAAGCTGGTTAGAGGGCAGATAATTTTGCTTAACGTATTTAATAATTTATTTATTTTAGATGTTCGATGTGACTGAAGGGGCTCTTGGAAGTGTAAGTCCTACACACAATTTTGAACCTCCTCATTATGATGGTATTGAAGCCCTTGCTATTATGGGAGACAACCTTTTTAGTGGATCCAGAGATAATGGAATTAAGAAATGGGATTTGGCTCAAAAAGACCTTCTTCAGGTAATGGAAAAAATCACACAGCTAATGTGATAGTCATGCAAATCACGTGGCTAATGTGATAGTCATGCTGTAGAACTGTTTTCAGGCTGTGTAAATATTCAGGCTCATACAATGACTATTCACTTAGATACTGAAGTTTTTAATAGGGAAGACACAGAGCACTGACTAAGAAAGAAATTGATAATGTACTTGATCTTTACACTAGCAATGCAGTTGCTTTTCTGTTCAGTGTATGTAGCATCAGGAAATTCTGATGAAGTGGTTAGCCCTCTAGTTTAGCTCTGAGTATGTGGGGTTTGGTGGGGTTTTTTTGCTTTGGAATGAAGGCAGCACTTGCCTCCTCTATGATAGGAGCCATTGGATATCATCCATGTCATTGTCAAGTTGGTAAATTTTGGACTGGGAACTCATTACTGACGAACAATGCTTTTAGATCAAGCTACAGAATATTTTCCTGTGAAGAGGGTTTACAACCTACCTTGCTCCATCCAGTCTTTTTTCTAAAAAGCTTACTCCTTAGATCTCCATTTGTCTTGTTATAGAATGCATATGTTATGTAATGTATACAACACACACATAATAACCTGTTTGCTGTTAGAACATATTTGCTCTAAGTTTTTACTGGGGGGGAAGAAGGCCAACTCTGTAGTTAGGTCTGGTTACTCAAGACCTTGCCCAGCTGAGTTTTCAAAATCTCCAAAATCACAGATAGAGCAGCTGCTCTATGTGACCTATTGCAATCCTTAAACTACTCTTGTATGAATTTCTCCCCCTCTCCCATATCCAGTCAGAATTTCTATTGTTGCAACCCCTGTTGTTGTGTACACTTGACTGTTTTAGATGGGGGGGGGAGGCGGGGGGGGGAACCCACCCTGAAAACAGAGCTGAACTGCTTTAAAGTATAAATGATATTTCAACAGAGGTCCTGGTTTGGCATACGTGTGTTAAACAAGGTTGGTCCTCTATAATTGATAAAAAACACCTAACAAACATGCTATTCAAAAGAATTCAGACATCATCTACTTCATTTGGTGCTATACAACCCAAGCCACAAAATGCTTCTGTGACAAAATTAAGATTTATAAGAATATCCCTCCCCAATTTCATGAAGTGCTGCAGGACCAGACCACCAGTGTTGTGATAGCAGTGTATATGACAGATAAAATGCCAAGATGATCCTAGAAAGCTGAATGTGCTCCTTAATATGAGAAAGGCAGCAAACCAAAGCAGTTCCTACCCAACTGAGATGGAGAAGAGCCACTCTTGGTCCCCTTAAAAGACAGCAAACTTGGGCTATTATTTCCCCAGTGTTGATATCAATTGGATGTTGTTCTCAGCTGATCTGTGCAGCATTTTGCTTTCTGAAGTAGCAGTAAAATGCTAGTGTCCTTCCTCAACAAAGAATTAATGTATTTTTCTTAAGTGCTACATCACAAAATCCATTTATATTGTGTAATGCGAAGAGAAGAAAGGAGGAAGGCAAATATAGAAACAGTTTCTGTCTCCCTGGTTTATTTTTTGAGCAGTATTTTGGATTTTCTTTTTATGTGTTTTATGACTTTTACAGACAAACTTGAAACATATACAGAGACCATATGTTCAAATACTGCATTCAAATATGCATTTGAACATATGCAGATTTAGCATTACCCTAAATTAATTTCTGTTCCACATCAGGTCAGTTGTACATATTGGATATTTTTCTTGTTTTGCTGTACTATTTCACAAAGAGAAACAAACTTGTGGTATAGAAGTAGCCTCACAGAAATAGCATCCTCCTTGCTCTAAAGGAGGAGAAGCCACAGGGCTGGGATATACCCAGTCATGTAGCAAATCTACTGCAGGACAGGAAATGGGCTTAGAACTTGGGATTCTTCCGTTTCTGCACTCATTTCTCTAGAAGTCTTTGCAGCCCTGTGAGACTTGCCTGCCTTCTCTTTTTCAGCAAGTTCCTAATGCTCATAAAGACTGGGTGTGTGCTCTTGGCCTGGTACCTGGTGCTCCGGTTCTGCTCAGTGGCTGCAGAGGAGGCATCCTCAAGCTCTGGAATGTGGACACCTTCGCACCCATTGGGGAGATGAAGGGACACGACAGCCCTATAAATGCAATCTGCACCAACTCGAGCCAGATTTTCACAGCAGCAGAGTGAGTTTTTCTTTTCCATGGCTCCTGCTAGAGTTCTGTCCATGCAAATGCATTTAGGAGATCTTCAGTCATGTAAGTCACTTCATAGCAAGCATGGGAAGACCTGGTCCATACCCCTAAATGCTAATAATCTACCGCAGTGATCTCCAAAGTGGGGTGCATGCACCGCAGGGGATGCACAACATGATCCATTGGGGCATGGGAAGAAAATATTAGAACTTCAGTAGTACATGTATGTAATTTATAAATTAATAAATACATATGGGGGTGTGCCCTCAAAAATTTTTTAGGGAGAGGGGTGCATGATCAAAAAAGTTTGGAGACCACGGATCTAGAGGATGGCAGGGAGGATTTGGCAATAGTTGAGGACTTTACCAACTTGTCTCTACAGCTGGGCTATTTATTGCTAGGCCTGATTCCTGACCTGTGGGAATTTTTCTAAAAGCGGGGGGTTTTTTGGTTTGTTTTTGTTTGTTTGCTTGCTTTTAAGTGCTGGTGTATAGCAGAAGCTTTGCAAGCCATCCTACTGTCCTTTAAACACCTTGATTTGAATATTTGCTTCCTCAGTAAAATTGAGCAAATTTAGTACCTGAAACCTCAGGGGACTTGACCAAGAAAAATATCTCATTCTGGAGAAAGTGCAGGAGACAGCAGCAGAGCCCACTTAGTGGCATAGTCTGAGCACAGGAGCTGTGAAAGCTGTTGTGTTACCTTCTAGGGCCAATTGTGGAAGCTTCTGACTTTCTGAATTGAAAGCAGGTCTTTGAGTCAAAGCAGGATTTCAAAGTTGCCAAGTTTCGTGTTTGGCCAATTTTTATGTTTAAGCATTGATAGATAGGGGTAGAGACGTCAAAGCTTATGTCTCTGTTTGCCTAAAGATTATTAAGAAGTTTAGAACATACATGCACCTGAAATTTATTCTTTATTACTAGTGAGAGAAAATCCGAGCCTTTTGGCACTTGTAACTTTGAGGTGAAGGTCTACAGAACTTAGGGTATTCCTGACAATTTACAGTGAAATGAAGGCTCAAGTTGGAGAACCTCTATACTGTGATACAGTCTGTCCTGACTGCTGCCTCCTGGCTTTTTTTGAGTGGAGTTATAAGGAATACATGAGTCAATGTTTGCTAGTCACGTAAGTCAAGGTTTATGAGAAATTCATAACTTCTGCTTCTTTTGTGCAGGATAAATTGCCATTTAACAAGACTAAGTATTTTATTTTTTAATTATTATAATAGAGTGTTATCACATTCCATGTGATACTTTACTTACATATACTTTAAAATTGTGTAAATTGTGATTGTTGTCAAAAGTACAGAATTATAGCTTGCCTCTCCTGAGTTTCTGAACACCAGCTCACTAGTATACACTTTCCAGCACCTGGCAAACAGTTTTGGGTTTTTGGGGGGGATTTTAGGACTTTGTATTGTCTTGTGGTTCTGTCCTTTTTTTTACCTTTTTCTTATTATAGACTGACACTTCTTGTGCAAATGCAGCACATTTCAGGTCCTGTTTGATTTTAACCTTTAACCTTTAACCTTTCACACTTTTTTAATGGCAGTCAGTAGTCTTGTCCTATTGGGTCTGTCTCTCTAATTCTGCAGTGCACTGCCTGTTCGCTTGTGGTCTGCTGAGTTGCAAATAGTTTCATGATGGAAGATCTTCTCTGATGTCAGTCTACTCAAACCTATTACCATTAGCTGTATTTAAAAAAAAAAAAAAAGTAATAGCAGAGTACTGTTACTTTCCTTAGACATATAATCTTTATACTTGCCTAGATGGTTAAAAGTAGTAGCTAGTGCTGTGATAAGGTTAGGGAATCTTAAATGTTGTACATCTTAGATTGCAAAGTCTCCTGGAGGTGGAATGACCCTTGCATATCCATTAAGGAAATCTTATTTTGCCAACAATGCCTTTCTGAATAAGACACGCGAGCTTTTACGAAAGCTGCCCTGCCCTCCCCACCTGCTCCCTACCCCAGTCTCTCTCCCTCCCCAATTTAATAACATAGCTCTAATACCACTTTGATTTGTTTTTCAGTGACCGGACTGTGAGGATCTGGAAAGCTCGAAATGTAATAGATGGACAGAGCTCAGATACAGGAGATGCAAGTGAAGATCTTGCCAGTAATTGAAATGATGGGGATAAATTAATATATTGATGAGTTTAAGGTGCACTCTATGCAGTTTGCTGCATGCTTATTAGGTAAACACTGATGACTGGAATGAACTGAAATATAAGAGTGAACTCTTCTACTTAGACCTGCTGTCCTTAAAATATGTACTGTATTTAAGAAAAAAATAACCTCTTGGTAAGATCCTTGTGTCTCAATGGTCACATATATATGTCTATATATTATGGCTGAATTTGTGTGCATCTGTAACACTTGCAGTTAAAGTTAACTGGAAATCCGTCTTCTCTAATGACCATCTCAAAATTATAACCTGGAATATGTAACAAAAGTGCTCTGCTGTATTTCACTCACAAGTATGATCAGTTGGTTTGCATTTTAGGGTAGCAGGGGAATGACAAAGTCCCAGTAATAAGCCTTTGATTACGACAGGTGTTGTTTCAAGGTTCTAAAGGTCACTTACACTGTTGTTAGGAAAGTGGAGTGAATAAAAGATGGGAAGAAGCTGTTAATGACACATCTATGTGACATGGCTGTATCCTGCTAACAGTGAATGCCATATGATTTGTGTTAATATTAGCATATAATCCTTGTTGACCAAAGTTGTGCAGCTATGTATACTCTGTGCTCAGGACTAGAACTCAAATGCTCATAAATTGGTATGTTTTATTAGTGTTTTGCCTACATTCTGTAATGACTAGGTGTTCTTAATGTCATAACAGAAATATATCTTAATCTATTTTTCTTATGGATTTGTTTCTATCATCTCACATTTTCTTTTTTAAAGCAAAATATCTTTCCTTTTTATCTAATTTTATATGCTGCTAAATGTATTTTAAATACACTGTTTTGCAAACCTTGGCAGTTACTTTGAGAACTGAACCACGTGTATTGGAAAAAGCTATGTAAATAGATGGTTGTACAAAGAAAATACCTTATCTTGTGCCTGTATGACTTTTAAAGCTCTTAGAGTGTGGATATTGAGGGAGGATGTATAATTTACCCAACTGCTCTGAATATTAATTTGTAAATTCTGCAAATTTTAAAAATCTATGTAGATTCACATACAGTGTTTGGATATTGAGGTTTTTTTGGTTGGTTTTTTTTTTTTCCCCCCAGAAAATATCAGTCTGTAAATTATAGCTTATGTAGGTAACACTTAAATAAAGATGTGAATGTGAACTACTTCTCTTTGCCTTTTTCATCATACTTCCTTATAAAAAAAATTCACTTCCCTTGCAAAGGCCCCAAATATAAAATGCACAATTTTACACAATGCAGTAGAATAGCTTGCTGAGTAATATAGCCCATAGGTTGTTCTGGTATCCTATGTCTGTGTTCTTGTTGGCCATGATTTATGTTTCAATAGTACTTAGGAACCCTAGTAGGATTCCCTCATACTAAATAGAGTGCAGACTTAAAATGAAGCAGATAGCTCCTGTTCCTAAGAGATGACAGTTCTTACCTTATTACATATGGTCTGTCAAATAAAGAAAAGTTCTGATGGCTCTTACTCATCTTAGAGGAATTATTTCTTTCTCGGCTCAGTTTGAAAGGAGATGGGAGATGAAAATACATACTGCTTGCAATTTGAGGTTACTGATTTATTCCACGTTTTTCCAGAAACCAGTAATGATACATATTGTTAAGGAACAATGTTGGGTTGATGATTGGACTGATGATCTTAGAGGTCCTTTCCAATCTTAATGATTCCTAGTTTTTACTTTCATTATAAATAATACAGCCACCAAGCCAGGAAACATGAAATTGCTGCTCTACCCTTAACTGGTTTAGTGGTGAACTTGGTAATGTTGGTTAGTGGTTGGACTGGATGATCTTAAAGGTCTTTTCCAACCTAAATGATTCTATGATAGGTTAGTTAAAATAAACAGCAGCAATACCAATTAGTGTTTGTCTATCGTGCTTTTAGACTACTCAAGGGGTATGCACACAAAAGGTTTGGGACCATATCACAACTTTGAGCAAAACTCCCAATGGAGAGTGGATTTGTGTGCAAGACTCATGTGAGGGGCTTTGTGTGCCTGGTGGAGGGTCCCTGTTCCACCTGGCCCAGTGAGTAAAGGCCACCCACGGTGCCACGCTACACAAATGATGCCAACAGCTTGGTGACCCCTGGTTGTGGAGCTGAACACTCATGGCTGTCATCTGGGAAACCTGGGTAGCTGTGGGGTTTTTTTAGTGTGTGTGTATGTATTCATATGAATATTGTGTTTTGCAACTGCAGGACAAAAGTCCTTAGAAACCTAGGAAATGATTACCTGCTTTAACAGACCAGATGGTGAGGGGCTGTCGTGGCAGCAGTCTGAATTGCAGATGCTTCTCTCTGGTGATGCTTGACAACACAGGCGTTTTGTTTTATAAAGATATTTTCTGATAGGCACCAATATAACTTAGATAATGTGTGTATAGAAAGATTCTTTTTTTTTTCTTTCTCCCTCCAGGAAGACATTCCACCTAAACTAGATCTTACCATAGAACACAGCTTTACTCTGATGGTTCTTGCCATCAAGTAATTGGAAGAAAATTGTCATTTTGTAAAGGTCACTATATCAGTGTCTTGTTTTAATGGAGAATTCTTCAACTGTTTGTTTTTCTCCAAAATTTTCATTTGTACTAAAAAGCTACATATGTGACAAAAGATAATATGAAATCAGAAAAAGGTAAGCACTGGACTCCAGTTGTCTGAATATGTTTGTTTAAAAAAAAATTAAGGTACTCTCTGAAAAGTTAATTTCTTAAGTATTCTAAGAAGTCATGGGAAAATCGTTCTCTCTCAAAGTTGGAATTCAGAAGTCAAGCAAAGTTTGTGGACAAATTAGTAACTACATCCCATCTTATCTGCTTAGATACATTCTTAAATATGGCCAAGGTCATGTGTTATAATTATATTTCATGTAAGATAAGAATACTGAAAAAATATTTGCAATGTTTCTTATTACGTATCGGAACAAGTGCTTATCGTTCCCCTGCCTTGGATAAAAGGTTCCATGCTGCCTGCAGAAATCAACGTTCAACCATGGAGAGGATCAGGAGCCTGTGTTTCTTGGCCGTTGTGCTAGCAGGTAAATGGATGGCATTTGTATTTTGTCATAGGCTTCAAAAGCAAGATATAAATGTGATAGAAACAGAAGAGTTATTAGGGGAGGTCATCTTTTTACGTGGAAAAAGCATGGCTTTAACTCCACCTGAGGTGACCTTGTGGGGAAGAGAACAGGGCTGGCTTGTTTAGAAATACAGCCCGGTCCACCAATGTATTCGGCTCTTGGGCACCAGCACAGACGCGCTGGAGTCAGTGGGACTGTTCAGCTGCTGAAAGCTACCCTGTGCATTACTAGTTTGTTTGCTGTAATTTTTACCACGGTATACCATGGTTAATTCGGTTCAGAGTCTAATAAAGGCGGAATACATCTTATTATGTTGTTAGATAAAGGAAGAGGGAACCTCACAGCAAATGCCTTTGAAACGTATGGATGAACCCAAAATGTAAAGACTGATGTTATTAAATTAAAAGGCCTGTGGTATTATTTTAATTCCTTGCTTATGCCTTATTGCAGCGTTTTCTAACCTAACTTCACAATACTGAAGTTGGGGTTTTTAAAAATCAGTGGGTGATTTTTCACCTATATCGTTCAAACTACTTCTCTTTAGCTTCTGTTCCCATGGAAATTATCGTGAAAAGCAGTAAGTAGCCATAGCTATTGCTAAATTCAACAGCTCGTTTGTATTTCATCTTCTATGTACATTTACAAACATGGGCCACAAATGCGGTGAAAATGACGTGGGGATTTTAAAATAAAAATGTTTTTAAAAAGTAGGGAAGGAAAATTGCATCTTCTCACTTGCTACTATCCCATTTGTAATGTAATAGAAGTAAATCCAGGAACAAGGGATGAATGAGGTTGCAGCCTTGTTCAGCTGCTCGTACCTGTAAGTGCTTGTTTTCAAAATTTGCTGGAAAATTTAAGCTTCACGTTGATGGGGGCGGGGGGGGGGGGCGGGATTAAAAATTTCTTGGCTCCTACTGGGGCAATTTTTTTTCCCCTTGAACTAGCTTTTTCATTCACAATATCCTTCTTATGAAGTATGTCGTGGTTTAGCCCCAGCCAGCAACTAGCGATAGGACAAGAGGAAATGGGCTTAAGCTGTGCCAGGGGAGATTTAGACTGGAAATTAGGAAAAATTTCTTTACGGAAAGGGTGGTCAGGCATTGGAACAGGCTGCCCAGAGGGGTGGTGGAGTCACCATCCCTGGAGGCGTTTAAAAAACGGGTAGATGTGGCACTTCGGGATATGGTTTAGTCTGGTCTACCCTTGATTAGTCTAGAGTGGGCTTGGTAGTGTAGGTTAATGGTTGGACTGGATGATCTTAAAGGTCTTTTCCAACCTAGATGATTCTATGATTCTATGATTCTAACTCAGCACCACGCAGCCGCTCGCTCACTCCCCCTACCCTGGTGGGATGGGGGAGAGAATCGGAGGAGTAAGAGTAAGAAACACTCCTGGGTTGAGACAAGAACACTTTAATAATTGAAAGAAAGTAAAATAGTAATGATAATAATAACAATATAATAATGATAATAACAATAATAATATACAAAGCAAGTGATGCACAATGCAATTGCTCACCACCCACCGACCGATACCCAGACAGTTCCCGAGCAGCGATTGCTGCTCCCCAGCCAACCCCCCCCAGTTTCTATACTGAGCATGACGCCATATGGTATGGAATAGCCCTTTGGCCAGTTTGGTTCAACTATTCTGGCTGTGCCCCCTCCCAGCTTCTTGTGCACCTGGCAGAGCATGGGAAGCTGAGAAGTCCTTGACTAGCATAAGCAGTACTTAGCAACAACTAAAACATCAGTGTGTTATCAACATTCTTCTCCTACTAAATCCAAAACACAGCACTATGCCTGCTACTGGGAAGAAAATTAACTCTATCCCAGCCGAAACCAGGACAAGTATTTTGAAAGTATTTTATTATACAACTGAGTTGACAAGCCTCCCATGAGCCTATGCTATGTAAAATGGCACCAAGTTAACAGCACGCTGTAGTATGTTCAGTCATATCCTTTGATTTCAGCCACAAAAACACTGACGCTGCATTTCACTCCCATTAGAAAAAAAACCCCAAACTAAATGAAATGTGGCAGGTTTACTCTATTTTGTGCTTTGTCTGCCAAGGTGTTTAACTCAAATGTGCAAGGCACAGCAGTGCAAAGCTGCTGGACGCAGAAGCCATGCATTGACTGCAGAGGTGGTGCTTGGTATAGGTGCTGCGAATGACTATATATATATATATATATCTCATTTGTTTAGCCTCAGTGGTTGCAAGTTTAAAGGACCTCAGAGTCCAGAGGGCTGCAGAAAGCCTTTGAAATCCTTTCAGCTCTCCCTCAATAAGCAGAAGTACTTGGTGCACAGTGGTGCAAGGGCATGGCAGTTATTTCCATGGGACTTGCAATCTGTGTGTGCTTCCCACATCTTCATCAGGGACAGAGTATGAAAAGGCAAGGGCCAAGAGTCTTCGGTGTTTCCTTAAACCATTGATGAGTCCTCTCTGACTTCTGTTCCAAGAAGAAATAATTTAGGGATTGCAGAGGGATGTTCATACTCCTATCATGCTTTGGATGAAAAAGGGGATCAGAATTTAGGGGGGTGAATGCTGGACAGAAAGCAGCCAGCCTGTGGGGCATAACTTCCCACCCCAGAAAGCAAAGGTGGAAGCCAAGCCTGCCTGTCTGGCAGCTGGCGAAGGTCAACAGGATTTTACCCGTTAATCCCTGCCTCGAGAAGGTGATGCAAGGCCTTGTGCCAAGGAGGAGCGAGCTCTGCTGCCCATCCCGGGGGCATCGACCTGAGCGTCAGATGCTCCTGCATCAAAGCAGGGACGAGAGCTTTCTCAAAAGATAAATGTAGATGGCACTCAGCTCCTGCTTTTCTGCATTCCCATCCCCTACTTGGAAATCAACTCTGGCATCACAGCATGATGGCATTTTCTAGTGAATCTACAGTTTTATTCGGTAAATTTTCCCAGTCTGTATAATTATTGCTTGTGCACATCTGCTTGTGAAGTTCTTTATTTGGAGAAGCCCAGACTGCATCAGCAATCACGTTTTAAGCTTTCAAGCACACAACAGTCTGCATTAAAAAAAGAAAAAAAAAATTAAAGCAGAGGTGTTAGTCATTTTATGGAAAAGAGCAATTATCTTTCAAGTAGATTTAATCTTTGAACATTGCTGTAATGACTAAAATGACATAAGTTAACTTCAAAATAAGGATGCTGCCTGCGGTACGCCTGCTCTCTCTAAGAATATTTGATAACAGAGCATTTTGTCGGCACAGCAGGGAGCCGGTCTCACAGTCCCCCTGCTCTCAGGAGGCTTGTGCCATGCGGGGGAACCACAGGGCTCGACCTGCAGCTGCAGAAAGGAAAAGATTTAGCACCTTAAAGAGGTTTTTGTCAGGACGATTCTGCGAATGACTAATTTCTGCCTTTTCTTTTGCTGCTGACATTTTCCCTTTGCTCATAACCATACCTGTATGAACACAAACTAGTAATACTACATAGATGTAATAGTCATACGATATAGAAATGAAGCCTAACACATATATGTAATTGGTATGTTTATATTTATGTATATCATACAGGTGCATGCTGATTTCATGTATTTGTATCTATATTTATATAGATAACCTCTGTGTATAAAACGAGACAATAAGTATACAGAAAATGTAGCATTTCAACATCTGTAACAGTTTTAGCCCTTACTGAAGTACACCTCCTGTTCAGCTGAGCCTGCAGTGTTGCGCTCGCGCCTCTCCAGCGCTTTCATTAGCCTGCTATTTAACTTCCCATGAGTATTTCAAGTGAGTTGCGCTTCAGCTGAACACCAGCAGCTCTGAGCACTGAACAACACAGACCTACTGCCTCGGCTTGTAAAAGAAGCTGGTTGCTCTTGTCTTGGTCACGAGCAGGCATGCTGCTCTGCCGTCATCTGGGTCAAAAGAAACACGTGTATTAGCCCCCAGGTAGGGAAAAAACACAACAAAAGAAGATAAATAAAGAGCCTTGCATTGTGGGTTTTTGTTTAACATGGTTGCCTGCTGCTCTGACTGCTTCTTCCCCGGGTGCAGCCCTAGGCAGGTGCCTCGGCTCAGGGCAGGACGGGCAGTGCGCCGGGGCCGTGCAGAAGCGTGTCGACTGCCACCCCCAGCCGGGTGCGTCCCGGGAGGCCTGCGAGGCGCGGGGCTGCGCCTGGTGCCCCAGCGACGTGGCCAACGCTCCCTGGTGCTTCTTCCCCAAGGACAGCCCCTACGGCTACTCCCTGGGCGGGAGCACCCAGAGGACAGCCAAAGGCTGGAGGTAAGCCCGTGCGACTCTTTCGGTGCTGCAGTCCGGCACTGCACGGCGACCGCTACTGCCGCCCCGGGGGCAGCTCGCCGGAGACCTTCCCCAAGCTGCTTTGCTACCACGTGCGCAGCTTGCGACGAGGAGGAGAAGGGACGTGCTTCACCGTGTGTAAGGGACGCAGAGGTGGGGTCCTGCGCTCACACTGTGCCGCTGGTGAGGAAACCAGGCACTGGTGCAGGGCGCTCCCTCCCACCCTGGGAGCTGCGTCCCGGTAGACCATGAGGTCTCCTTGCTTCAGGAGCGCCTTTGTTATCCAGTAACGGCAAGGAAAGCCTAAGATAACCTCAGAGATTATTTCTCTTGATAAGTTAATGATTCATTTTTAAAGAGCTGGGGTAGAATATCTGAGTTGTTCCCTGCAGCGTGCCCGGGTGCTCACAGGCACGAGCGGCGGCAGTGGGTGGCAGTGGGTGGCAGTGCGTGTTTCTGCTGCAGGGTAACGCTGGACAAGCGCCAGTCTTTGTCCCTCTTCGGAAATGACATTTCCCCGGTTGTCTTGGAAGTGGAGTTCCAGACAAGGGACAGACTCCGGTTCAGGGTGAGTATTTTGGGAGGGAGGGGATCGGTTACCCAAAGCAATGCATGCTAATGAATGAGCTAACCTGCCGCCTCCTTGCCTTGCTTCAGCTCTACGACCCCAACAGGCAGCGCTTTGAAGTCCCACTGAAGATCGACTCCCCCGGGGTTGCTGCCGAGGAGGCCAGCTACGACGTGGAGTTTGCAGAGAACTCCTCGCACTTCAGGATCAAGAGGAAAAGCACCGGCACGGTGCTGTGAGTATCAGGTGTCATTAACATTGCTTTTTGCAGAAATTCAGAGTGATGGGGCAAGCGCTGTTTCCTCACAGCCTGTTGCTTGGGTCTGTGTGATACAGGCTCAAGCACAAACTGCATGTGGCGTAGATACAGATTTATGCCTCGTCCCTGGAAAACACTCATTATTAATAGAAGTATGTGCCTGTATAATGGGAGTTTATCTATGTGCACGCAGGAAAGATTATTAAGCAAGTCAAATAACTTTTGAGGTTACAGTGTCACAGCTTGGGACACTGGTAGACTCAACTCATGAAAACAGTGAACCAAGTTTTCTGAAATTTGAGGTGTTTAAATATGTCAGAAATTGAGCACCAAATCTCCTGACATTGTCCAAGATGTAGGCCTAGGAAATTAAAGCTCAAAGCCACAGAGGCCGTAAGGCTCTAACTTCCAATGATTTCGGTGAAAGGCACCTGTGGGTCTTGTTTGTCACTCTGCAAAAATACCAGCTGCATTCTCAAGCTGGCACTGTAAGTTTAATTTCAGAAAAAGCTCCCCTCACCAGCAAATGTCATCAGGTGTCATAATTTCCCATTTTCTTGGCTTCCACCAAGACATCTCTAGCGCGTAATGCTACTTAGCAAGAGAGTGTTTTGGAAGGAGCAGCTCCCTGCGTCCCAGTCAAGGTGTGCTCCTGCCAGTTGCATTTGGGGATGCTACAGCGCGGCGTTAGCAGCAGTCTCCGGCTGTCTGCAGTGACAAATGACAGTTACAGACCGCTCTGGGTTATCACTGCTGGACTCAGGCAGGCAAAGGAGATGTACAGGACATAGAAATATGGGTACCGTTAGCATCAGGCTGTGGTTGTGTCTATATTAGCATTTTAATTCAGATCAGCAACGCCTTTTGACATGAATCTCCTGATTACACCCACGTCTTGTGCATGGGCTAACCTTGCAGTGGTCCTGAGGAGCATGGATTAGGTCACCTCCACATGACCTCACCGGGAGGTGTGCTCTGGCTGCTAAGGGGCTGCTTCAGAGCAAGCCCCCGACACGTGTGTGGCCGCTGGGTCCTCGGCACCAGCGCTGCCCGTCTTGCACCCCACCACGTGCAAGCACATCCCCAGAAGGTCATTGGGATCCAAGTGGTTCATTTCATGCATTAGAAAATCTAACCTCAAATCAAGAAATTAAAAAATCAACTCGGATTTCCCCCCTCCTGAGAAACTCTTTCTTAAACAAACTCAAAATATAAGCGTTATCTTTGTGAGCAACGTAAGGACGGCTTCACACGTGTGATGCAAGTAAGACAATACAGCCTCTAGAATGGTTTGAGCCTGCAGATGGAACCACTGCACTGGGTTTTTAATTAGCTGCCCATCCTTTTAAATTACAGTCTTGTGGCATCTCTTTTCATACATGTCACAGCCAGTTTTGTAAAGTTTTCTTTTTGCAGGCTATTGTAAATGAATGTATTATGGATTACTCCGATAACAAAAATAATTTAATTCCTTGTTAGACTTAATAGCTTTGTGAAAACGGTGGGCTTACATTAAAGGCCCAGTTTTCTTCTCTTTGTAATAAGAGATTTTTGTAAAGGTTCATTAAGTGGAATGGTGATGTAAGAGGTGAATGCATAATGAGACATGGCCTGTTCCCATTCAGTCCTCCTCATCTTCACGCAAAACCCAAGGATTTAGGCTCAGTTAGTCAGGGCGTGCTCAAACTTGGGATGTCCCAGTTAAGGGCATGGGCTCGCCGTGAAGCAGATGCAGGGTTTGATCTGCCGAGCTGCCAAAGGCACAACTCCAGTGAGAGGCAGAGGAGCTCGAGTCAGTCCCTGCTGAGCAGGTTTCCAGGAGGGCACGTTCACCGGCCCACGTGGGCCTGGGGAGGCCTCCTCTGTGCCCCTGGCAGAAGGGCACCCTTGTGTCCCCCAAAACCTGCGCTCAGCAGCGACGCAGGCATGGGGTGCAGCAGCAATGTGCTGCGGAGCCTGGGGAGGTAGAGGGCAGTCTTGGTTAGTAGCATCGGCGCAGCGCTCGGCAGCGATGCTCTGCTATCCAGCGTTGCCGCTGGAAAAGCGTACGCTGCCTCTGGGCAGGTAAAGGAGTTGTCCTGAAATCCAGCTGACCCCATAAAGAGGAAATTGCAGGTGACTGTAACATGCAGTTAATAGGTTTTTATCCTGCAAACAATGGCAGTGCTGTTACTAAAAGATTCTCATCAGCAGAGACACAGGATTTTGCATATGGAAAGGGAAATTATATGTTCCTGGGAATTTTTGTTTCATGGAAGATGGCACAGCCGGTACTTATAGACTGAAGGGTCACATCCCGGCATGGAGCCATTCCTCTCACAGCTGAATCATATTTGGAGTTAAGTTCCATGTGTGAGGAGCAAAAATGCTTCCCTTTCATCGGCTTTCAGTCTGCCCCATCAGAGTGAGTGCATGCAGATGCTCAGGGATACCTCCACAGCCTGACTAACAGGGATTTGTAACCTCCTTAGCCACCAGAAGAGCTGTGCAGATGGCAATCTTCTTTCAAAACAGAAAAGCAGGTTATATATCCTGACCTAAAAGCCATGGGCTGCTGCATTTGCTCGACTGGGGAGGATGAACCCTCAGTGAGCAGTGTCACAGGAGCATCCCCACCGGTGACTGCACCGGTTGGCTGGGTCCAGGGGAGCACCAGTGGCATCTGGCACATTAAGTAGATTTTCATGTTAGTTCAACCTGCCCAAAGGCAGGTTTGGAAGCGTGGGAGGTAGGTCTGAGCGTGTTCCACGTCTGCAGCAAGGGCTCAGCAGGAACCGCTGCAGAGCACCTTCATGGTTGCCCCATCCCCTCACCCCTGTCCCAGGTGCAGTCTGCAGAGAAGGTGCTAAAACCCAAATCCTTTTCTTTGAGCTCCTTCCAGAGGTGGGAGCTGCAGCTCCAGGGCAGCCAGCATGCCTGGGGCCAGGTGCTGAGCTGCACAGCCGGTGGCCTTTGCAGCTGGGCCAGGTTAGGGCAGGCTGCGTAGGCAAGTGTCCCTGAGAAACAGGCAAGCACGTAACACCTGGTGAGACTTCAGTCTCCTATTTTAACATGTGAACGGCCGTGGCCTTGCTGTTTCAACGAACAGCTGAGTCAATCATTAATCTTCATATGCACACAAGTATTGGTCAGAAGAGTTGATGTGGGCAAATAAAGCCTCTTCAACAGGTGCTGCAGTTGCACTCCCTGGGTGTGAGTGGACAATAACTTGTGTCTACACCAACCCAGGTCCGGGTGCTCTGCTGGACCTTTCTAACATCTCCGAGGAAGGCTTTCTCATTGTAAAGCAATCTCAAATCCTCAGAAATCTGTTTTACCTGATGCTCCTTATCCCTCACCAGGAGCTTCATACTGCTGGATGACCCACCTCCCAGAAAAAGCCTAAAATCCCTTATGGTCCTCAGCGTGCTCTGGCACAGCTGACAGTCCACATGGGGAGGGAGCAGCCTGTCCTGAGCAGAAACATGGTATGGGTTTGGGTTGTTCTTTGGAAGTCCACGCTTGTATTTGTCTTCCCTGCTTTCCGTGACGCAGTCTATCCTGCCATCAGTGTCTTTGTGTCGCAGACTTTGCAGTGATGGGGTAGCTGACAGCAGGCTCCCCGTCTGTCTGCTTGATATAAAACCGCATCCCAGCTCTGCCATTCGTGTGCACAAAGCCTCCTCCTGAGGAATGATTTAATACCATGCTGGAAATGTTGCAGGGGAGAGGCAGTGGAGACTTTGAGATATTCCTGAATGCGCTTTACAGGTGTTTCTCCCGCTCACTGCGCACGAAGAGCCTTTGCCAGAGCCAAGCTACGCAAGTGCTGGCTCGAGGGCAGGACAAACTCAGGGCTCCGTGTAATCACAGTAGTGGGGGAGAGGAATGAATTATGTGAGGGGAGAGCCATTAACAGCTGATTGCAAACCTCACGTGGAGCCAGGAACAAGAATAAAAGGCCAAGTCCCGCTACATTTTCAGCTTGGTCCAAGGTAATCAGACGACAGGCGCTGCTTTGCCTGCATGGGGTGAAAATTAGACAGGATCGTGCAGGGAAATGATCCAGGTGCTGCTGGGGTCTCGGAGACCAGGAGCTCTTGGGCTGCCCCCCTTTTTCCTCCCAGTAATGCCTCTTGGCCTCCTCTCCTTTACCTCTCTCCTTTTCCTCCACTGCTGTCCTTTTCTCTGTCCCATCCAGTCCTGCCTGCTCCTGCTCCTGCCCCTCTTCACCCTCTCCCAAGCTCCTGCTGTTTCACTGGTGGCCACAGAAGGTCCTTCCCTGTGCCAGCAGCTCTCCGAAGCCATGGGGGTGAAGAGGTGCCACCTCCATGCGCTCACTGGTGAGGTGCTGAGGAGATCAGATGAGACCAGGGACAGGCAGAGCCTCTGCTCCCATACAGATGTCACATGTTTTCCATTTTGGGTTATATCCCAGGCAAACTTGCAGCTGATTTAAGGCTGCAAGTCTTAGATCTGAACCATGAGGGACAAGGACTGGAGCCTGGGTCTCCAGCCCCGGCAGTGAACCTCCCAAACTACCAGCCTCGTGGGGCAGCGGAGGCTGTGGGGAACTTCTCCCCACTCCTGTGCTGCTTGGAAAATAGCTGTTTTGGCAAATTGGCATGATCAGTGGCAAAACGTTTTGTCAAGAAATTTGTAATCGGCTTTAGTTTAATAAATCCTCGCTCACGCTATCCTAGCTGATCTTGCAGCTCTGCTGGGAAAGTGGCCCATCATTGGCCAGGGCCCTACAGTAATAAGAACAGGAGAGAAAATATTGGGTTGTAATAAGGCAGGTGAGGGAGCAAAACATAGCCTCTGTGTTATTTAGTGGCACATGCTCTCAGGTTGAGTACTATTCTCCTTCCTGCTTCTGCCACTAACAGCAGCCACCATTGGCGGAGGTAGTATCAAGTGTGAGCACGAAGGCTTCAAAGAGGCGTAGATTTCCACAAGAACATAGAGTAAAAGGCCGGGAACTGTTTGCTCTAAGGCGGTGATAAACAACAAAAACATGCTCATTTTGCAGTGTGTGATTACTCTGTGGGACTCTTTGCCCCAGGGTAGTACTGACAGGGGAGCCTTAGCAGGATATGCATCCACACATAATAAAAAAATCATGTGTAGAAAAAAAAACCCCAACTATTTTTGTCTCTATGTTTCACAACATAAGCTAATTCTATGAATACAGCCAGAAACTTCCTCCATAAGCAG
Organism: Pelecanus crispus; assembly: GCF_030463565.1. Lineage (NCBI taxonomy): Eukaryota > Metazoa > Chordata > Aves > Pelecaniformes > Pelecanidae > Pelecanus > Pelecanus crispus. The sequence goes on from NC_134643.1 coordinate 17,511,780, forward strand.
ATTATTGCAAGACTGGCTCTGAGTGACATCTCATGCCTTCCTCTGCGATATCTGGCCCGGGCCATTGCTGGAGACAGGCTGCAGAGGGACGGACTATTGATTTGATTCTCCACTTTAATATCCGTTCTCCAACTGACTTTTCCTTCATGATGTCATACAAATAATGGAAGGCAGAATGCTTTTCCCAAGCCAGATAGTGTTCCTTTCTCTCTATTAAGAGTTTGGAAAACCTTGTTTGCTATCACACTTGGGAAGATACGGCACAAATAACCGAAATCTAATCAAGATTTTCCCTAATTTCCAAAAAGGCTGCTGCAGAGTTCAGCTGCCTTTTTTATTGATGCTGGTAGTAAGCACAGACGCCACTTACCATGAAGACATTTTTACATAGGCAAGGCTATTAGAATGATTTATGACGGTATTGTCTTAAACTGCAGTTTTGCTGAAAGCAACAGGAGCAAATCGTGTGTATCAGGGGTAGCTCGGGTTTGCTCCCAGTTTATAAGAGCCGTTACTTTAGTCTTCTAATCATTAAGATTTATGTTGTGTAGGCAAGAAGTATTGTAGGTATATCACTTATCCAAGTGTTTTTCAGAACAAAACCGAAGTATTATATATCCAGCCATTTACAGGAGATGCCCTGATGCCATGATGATGAATACAGCGGAAGTAGAGCAGAACTGTGTCAATAACTGTAAATATTCCCTGCAATTCTTTCTTTTAAAATGTCACATTTGTGGAAAATCTGTTGGTTGCTCATGCTGACTTTCTCCACCTATTTGATAAATCACCTTAAAAATAAGATAAGCATATAAAAATTCGTCCTTGGTGTGCCTTCTGCAGTCCAGTGGTGCCCCAAGACTTACAGCTAATAAGGAATATAGCTGTTGTGAGAACATTTTTCAGCAATCTGAGAGCAATGGAAAATCATGGAGACCAGGGCTCCTAAGCCGATGTTCCCCAGCAGCTCAAGTGGAGTGAGTCAGGGGCCAAGTATATTTGAGGTTCTTCTGAAAATAGGGCCTACAGTCCTCAGTCCCTAAGGTGCTTTACTGCTTTATAGGCAGCCCGCACATACAGCGATAGCCTGTGCCCTCTGAAAAGGTATGCCAAAGCTCTGCCAGGAGGCTTAGACCCACTTTTCTGATAGACACGTGAAGTTTCCACCTGAATTTGCACACAGATAACATATACGGTGTGCTCCTTTTCACAAGGCTACGGTTTCCAAAGGGTCTCTAGGCCAAGAAAAGCAGATGTTAGCAAGAACATTTTCTCCAAGCAACTGAGTGGGACAGGTGTTCACACCTTAAAGTAACGAGCTCTTTTCTCTTGGATTCATTGCAACAAGAAGAAAAAAACCCCTCTCCCAACCTAAAATGATTTTTGAATGTCCAAATAATGCCTTATGCATGTCTTAATAGTGCATCATATACGTGCCCCAAGTCTTCTAACTCTGGAGGTTTTATAAGACCTCTCAGTGTGTGCCACCAGCGCTGCTTGCTCACAGCAGGCGAGAGTCAGTGCTCCGAGCCGTTGCGCACACTGTATTACAAAGGACTGATGATTGCGCTTCTGAAAACCATTTTATACTGCCTTTTAGACATCCCCCTCAAACGTCATGATAATGTTAGCCATAAACTACACCTTCAACGTGAACAGGATGCTTTATCTACCTGCCTACCCACCTTCCTTTAATAATACTTCCCTGGTCCACCGTAGTTATGTTTTGTCCTGGTGGCCTGAGGGTCGATTGCTGGATGTGAGACTGGTTCACTCGCTGGCTAGAAATGTTGATGTTCACACAGACCTTTTCGACCCCGAATCATTCTTTTTTTCCTTGATGTGAGGTTAAAAAATAGAGAGGTTTACTCTTGAGTATAGCGCATGGTGTTTGGAAGAAAACACTAGCTTTTATCAGTCAGAATTCCCGGACTGGCAGCAGTCAACTGTTAGCAGGCAGTGGGGCAGGCAGACGTGTGGGGAGGCCAGTTTGTATTTCCACAGGCAGGAGAGTTCCCACCACAGAGGCACTAAAGGGTTAGGACTTTCAGCAGTGAACCTGAGTGCAGCTATTACCTCTTGTGCAGAGAAAAGGGTTCTTGTCTTCACAGGCTTTGCCATGTCTCACTGCCGGTAGGGTTTGAATTTTTGGGAGTGAACAAGTGCTCAGCTGTAATTTTAGATTTTTTAGATTTCTAGATCCCTTCTGTTGCCCACCACAGCACTGTTGTGGTTTGTAGGACTATTGGAGGAGAACCACACATATTCCTGTGCACGTGGTGTCATTTTATGCTCCCTCTTGTTTTGTTCCTTCTATCTGCTTTAAACCAGCAGGAAGAGAGGTGGGAGAAATACAACATTTTCTTTTATTGTCTCCAAGTGCTTACAAAATGACAGACATAATTTTTTTCATTTTAAATGGTTGCTCTCTGCCAACACAACACAAGCAAATGCATGAAGTAACACAAGAGCTTACCACAGCGCGCTGCAGAGCACCAGGGCAGCCACCTGGGAGAGGAGGCAGAGAGAGGTGCCAGGGAAAACCTGTCCATGCTTCCCTTCAGGTGGAAAAGACATAATGGTGCCTGGAAAAAAGAGAGAGTCGTTACCAGTCTTTTTATGTCATAGTTAATGCTATATTTAGCACAAGCAGAGGTCTAATGAAAGACGAGGCTGATGGGGAGTGATGGCTGGCGCAGCACAGGGGGCTGTGCTGGTGGGAGCGGCAGCCCCGGGAGCCAAGTGATGGAGGGGTACAGAGAGGAGCACTGTTTTGGTGATGCTGTGCAGAAGTTGAGTACGTGACAGTGGCCCAAGGGAAGGCATGAGGTATAAAACCAGTTTCTCCGTGCCATTTAAAGATGCGGTGGGGCAGGGGGGTCGTTCCTAGTGTTGCAGTTTGCACCACCCCAGTGACCCTCCTGGGCAGGGAGAGGACTTGCTGAGCAGAAGGAGCACTTTTAATGCCATGGTAACACTAATTGCTCTCACGATGGGAAATGTCAATGTTGTAATGTGGGTACCATGAATGTACAAAGCCTCATGTCCTCTGAACAGATATCATGGAGAGTGCTAAATGAGTTAGGACAGATATTTAAGCTCTTCCCAAAGCATTTCCCCTCCGGCATCCTTTGCTTTTTGCATAACCCTGTGGTCTGCTCAGAGCAGTGACCATGCCTGCCTTGGCACAGAGCAGGGCCACGTGACGGTGCTCCTTTGGACAGCAATATAGCTCCAGAGCCCCCATTCCTACAGAGCAGCAGCCTCTTGCAGAAAGGCCTCTGTTTGCCAAGGGCGGGATCTGATTCTCAGGGATATTTTGCGTGCATTAACCTTGCTATAAGAAAATAACCTTATTCAGTACGGTGTGTAGGTGGAGGAGATGATGGAAGGGAGGGAGAGCTGCTGCTGGCAAACAACCAAATCAAGACTTAAATACAAATTCTTACTTTTCCTGTTTGTGAGAAAGGCCAAATAGACTTTTTCAAAAATACATAGACCCTTCGGTACATGTGCTTGACTTAGGACATGCCTAGGACACTTTAGGGATGGATTGTGCCTGCCTTTTGCATGGAGAGGCAGGAAGGGGCCTTGGGTCTGCCTCTGGGCATCCCTGTGAGTGGCTGTCCTTGCTGCCCCATGGGGAGAGCAGAGCTGCCTGAGGTCGGCGTGGTGGGAGCAGCGGTGCCCTCCCAGTCCTCCCAGCAGCAAGGACTTGTCCCCAGGCAGGGGTGCCGGTGGCACAGGTGGCAGCCAGGGCTCCCCAGGGAGCGCTCCCCTCGCAGGGGCTGTGCTGCTCTCTCCCAACACAGCCCGTCTTCCACTTCTCTGATTTACCGGTCAATTTGATCAACCATTTGATTTTGTCAAAATCATTGACAAAAGACCATTAAAAGGAGAGTTATGCCACTTCTATGCTCTATGGCTTTGGCTCATTTATTTTAATTAGCTGTAACAAATTCATGGTTAAACAAGGCTCGAGAGGGTGCTATCTAAATGTGGTACTCATGGCATACACAGTACCATTAACGAAGCACTTCTCCACAGCTTGACTATGTTCTCCTCCATCTAGCTTGCAGCTCATTATAGCACTGGAGATAGGAAACAGAATGTAACACCTAATTAAAATGTGAGCCTGTGTCCACAGATGATTCAATAGAAATAAAGGCATTAGGCTGGCGAGAGAAGCAGGAGAGAGTCATCACAATAAAAACACCTCATTCGAGCAGAGTCTGGAGGAAGCTGTCCCTCTGCTTTAGGCACCTGCATAAAGTTGGGGGTAACAAGAGTATTCAGGTCCTGATCCAGCAAAGCATTAAAAAGTAAAAACTGATAACAACTAAGTGTTGTTCTCATTAAGGATTCTGAACCCCACTGCGTAATAACAATTTTTAGCCTGCCCTGTTGGTTGTCATAGAAATAGCACAAGGAACCACTTGTTTTGGTAATACGATTATAGATAGTGTCTTCTCTTATTTTAGTTGTTCTTTTCAAAATTATACCAATGCATTTTATTGTATAAGTAGATGAGATGTCTGCAGCCATTGCAAGATGAATTTAATGTGTGTTAGATTAAGCACTTTAGAGGCATACATAGAATTTAATGGTTTTTTAATGTTACTCTCCAAAATACAGAAAAAGTACAAATAGCCAGATGTGAACTTAAAATTATGCATACCAAAGATAAGCAAACTAATCATGTCTCCCTCTATTTGTCGCAGGTGGGACAGTCCCCTGGTTGATCTATTTTTCTCTAACCAGTATCTTCAGATCACAACTACTGTGCCATCCACTTCGGTGTACGGGTTTGGTGAACATGAGCACCCGTCCTTCAAACACAGCATGGACTTCGTTACCTACGGCATGTTCAGCAGGGATCAGGCACCAACGGTAATTTATTTCATGCAACACTTTGTCCTAAACTTGTATCACAAAAAGGAGGTGGTGAGGTACAGCTTTGCCGAGGGAGCACCTCTCTCTGTATGGTAAAACTGCTAATGTGAATCGATGGTAAACATGGAATATCACAGGTTTTTCAGGTGTTGTAAGTTTTAATTAAATGACAAAACCATGAGTCACTTTGAGGGGACTTTGAAACCTTTCATCAGAAGCTTTCTCAAGGTGCAGTTAGTTTTCAGAAAAAAGTATTTTGTGTGCCAAGATCCTGGTTCAGGAAAGCATTTAATTTCACGTTGGATCAATCCCTGTTCATCCAAACAAGGTGGACTTCAGCAGGACTCATTAGATGTTTGGCTAAACTGGGGTCAGTGGTTGATGAGTCTATTTTAACTAGCAAAGTATTTCTTACCCGTGCCATTTTGGAGGGTTTGGCAGAATATGTAGGGTTTAACTAAGAGAGACCAATAAAGCAGCACTGTGTTGAGGCAGAAAAAATAACTTTTTTCTATCAATTTGACTTCACACCAGTTCAGATGAAAAAATCCCTAACATTCATAGTCTCTAACTATGAACGAATTTATTTCCTTGTCTTTGCATACATACCTAACTGACAAAAATGGTGAAAAATAGGAAAGCCAAACCATACCTAATGTGCTGTTTGTGTTTCAGTCATTTGCCAACCTCTATGGAGTTCACCCTTTCTATATGTGTGTAGAAGCTGACTCCAATGCCCACGGTGTTCTCCTTCTGAACTCCAATGCACAAGGTAAAAAGATATATGGATTCCCTATATGGACTGCATATAGCAAGATGGTAAATTAGTAAACAAAAAAACCTGGTTTCCTGATTGTTTTTTAAATGTGGTACAAATATGAGTGACTGTTCCGTGACTGAGGTTGCAGGAATTACTGTAGAGTTTTCAAAGGGATTTCATTAGAATGACTGTTTAACAAGGTAAGGTATTTTCAGTGAAAATATACAATTAATTTTTTTTTGAAAGTAGATGCACATACAGGGAAAAGAGAAGGTGGAAGAAATTTCCTCTGGGATTGGCATAACTGAATCAAATCAATTTAAGTTAGTCCCATATTGTGTCTGTGGAGAATAGTTTTGTGCGTTGCCATGGTCACCTTACTGTATTAATCCAGTGGTATAATTTCAGAAAAGGGGAATCTTCACTCAGGCTATAAAATCATTTTCCCCTGGCAGGCAATGACTTCCAATAAGAAGATTAAAATAGCACAGAGGAACCCTAAACACAAGCTTGTGGTTCCTTTTTATATAAATGAAACTGAGACAAATGGATCTGTGCAATCTACTCTGTGTGAGTTTCTGTGATTTATTGCCGCACAGTGCCAATCTGAAAGCGGAGATTACAGAAACACTGGGCAACTGCTAGTATACGTTACAGGTCCTCTTTGATCATCCGATTGTACCCACAAGGCAGTGGGTAGTGACTTGAACATGTCGCCACCTCTGCCTAGGGATACATTTAGGCATGGAAGAGCCCAGCATGCATGCATCTAGAATAGGACAGGATAGAATGGAATAGAATAGTTCAGTTGGAAGGGACCTACAATGATCATCTAGTCCAACTGCCTGACCAATTCAGGGCTGACCAAAAGTTGAAGCATATTAAAGGCATTGTCCAAATGCCTCTTAAACACTGACAGGCTTGAGGCACTGACCACCTCTCTAGGAAGCCTGTTCCAGTGTTTGACCACCCTCCTGGTAAAGAAATGCTTCCTAATGTCAAGTCTGAACATCCCCTGATGTAGCTTTGAACCATTCCTGCACATAGTGCAGAGCTAGGAGAGGAAATGGGCTCAAGCTGCGCCAGGGGAGGTTTAGGTTGGAAATTAGGAAAAATTTCTTTACGGAAAGGGTGGTCAAGAATTGGAACAGGCTGCCCAGAGAGGTGGTGGAGTCCCCATCCCTGGAAGTGTTCAAAAAACAAGTAGATGTGGCACTTTGGGACATGGTTTAGTCTAGTCTACCCTTGATTGGTTTAGTGTGGATTTGGTTGTGTAGGTTAATGGTTGGACTGGATGATCTTAAAGGTCTTTTCCAACCTAAACGATTCTATGATTCTATGATTCTAGTTTGTACTGAGAACCTGTTTTTTTCCTTTCAGATGTTTCACTGAGTCCAAACCCATCCCTAACTTTCCGCACCATTGGAGGGATCCTTGACTTCTATGTCTTCCTTGGACCGACTCCAGAAAACGTAATTCAGCAATACACAGAGGTTAGTAGAAAAGTGCATACAGCACACGGGGCAGTACCTTGTGACGAACTCCCGTCAGTATCTGGTAGTATCAGCAGGTAGCGCAGCCAAAGCTTTGTCTGGATCTGTTCATACAAAGCTGTGGCTTCAGGTCTGTGGGCAACCTGGTGTGTGCTCAAGCATCTGCAAACAGTCTGTCTGCAAGGAGCAGACTGGCTGGGCATTCAATGCATGTCTCCAGCCTTTCCTGCGGCATTTCTGTATTGAAAGCAGGAGTGCATTAAAGGGATGCAACAATTAGAAAGAAATTTGTCCAAGCTTACTTTTCTCTGGGCTGTGATAGTTTTACAGTCTTCACTACATGACCATAACTGTGTTTTGACACTGTGGATGGAGAAAGCAAACTGGGCAGAGCACAGATGAGAATGTTTGGGAACTTTACATCTGCTGGACTTCAAAGATGTTGAATGAACTTCAAAGGCTTCAAGCCTTTATTTGCTGGTGGAATTGTCTGCTGATTTTGGAGCCATCAGCCAGTTTTTTACTAATGAAAACCCACTGGAGAGCATAGATGTGAAAAAAACATATTTACTGCTGTCTCACACAGCATAACTACTTGCTTTCCAATTGCCCAATGTATTCCAAAGAACTGAGAGTACACATGCGAATAGGTGTTTAGGGAGTGTACATGCGATTCTTATCCAGTGAGGGCTGCCCAGAAAAAAGTAGCAGGTAAGATGTTCTTCCTGGTCGCCAGATGCCAGGTGGTGCATTACCTGGGCCCTTGCACAGAAAATTGCCACCTCAGAACCAAGCTCTGTACATAAAGAAACCAGCGCAGGGCCTGAAGAGTGTGGAGCAAAGCTGAGAAGGGGCATGTCACTGTGAGGAGGGGGACTCATGCATGCAGACCCTGAGGATTAAGCTGCAGCTGGAGGTGCAGAGCAGCTTGCAGTAGGGCATCCCGGAGCAGGGCAGCCAGAGCTCGCAGTGAGATGTGCATCTGCTCTGCCTTTGCCTCCGCCACCCCACCAAGGGGCCTGAGCTCTGATTTTCAGCAAACACTTTGTCTTTCCTGGCTTTTTAAAGCCTCCATATCCTATGCTTGCCTTCTTTTAAAGTGCCTGAAACGGGAACAGAAATATTGTTGTTTGGACTGAGGGAAAAATAGGATTTAGCCTAGAAGGAAAGTATTGCTGGGTCCTGTTTTGATGATGGAAGGGAGAAGAAGCCTCACTCATGCTGTTGTTTTGGGAAGGCGTCTCCCCAGGGGGTGGGCTCTGCTAGACCTTCCTTTTCCAAGCAGAGGTTCAGGTGGTGCTTGCCAGAGAGGTGGGAGGCTGCCGGTGCCCCTCCGCGTCCCGGAGCGGGAGTGACTGCTCTGTCACTCAGAGGTTTCCAGCTCCCTCTGCACATTCTTCCCATCAGCCACCTCCAACCCCAGTGCCACAGAGACCAACCAACGAACTGGATTTTGAACTTACACATTGGCAATCAAAGCAAAAAAAAAAACCCAAAGAAAGAAAGAAAAAGTGAAGCAACTCTCCCCCTAGCCGCGGCTGTGATCCCTGCGATGAAAGCACCTATTTCAAGGGAGTCGCTGCAGCAGCTCAACGGAGATTAGAGCCATCCCCATTTCTTTTCAAAGTCCTTTGCTGGTGTTTGAAGGCAGCATTTCTGTGGCTTAGCAGGTGGCCAGCAGCTGAAAATAAAATGAGAGAGTTCTCACTCCCCAGCTGATGGGTACTGGCAGCTCACTTTCCACCCCTGCCTCTCTGAAAATGGAGCTGGAGCGAAGAAAACAAGGTAAAGGGGAGCCGGTGGGCGTCTCCTAACTAGACATGTCACATGCCAGGGCAAAAAATCCCCTGTTCTGTATTCTTCGAGCTTGCGCTCAGCTCTCTAGGGAATCTTAAAGAATGCATGGTAGCAATTTCACTGTGAAATAATAACTTCTTCAGTAAACATCTTTAAATTCCCGGATCGCAAATGTTACAATTACCATATTATTAGTCTCTTTGGGTAGGTAATGATTTGGCTTTTAGGTACAAGATACGTGGGAAGGTGGAGGAGACAGAACAGACTTTATTTTTTGATTGTATTTTCTGTCACACCGAGAGGACTCTGCTGCACGGTCATTGTCACGCCCTGGGGAAGGAGAGGGGATGGAAAGGAGCAGTGTGACTGGTGTCTGCAAGGCACCGCTCAGCAGCATCCCTCGGCTCTCTCGGCTGTTTGCATGGGTCTCCTCTGGGAAGCAGTGTTTTGGGAGCTCCCAGCTGCAGGGGACCCTGGTGGGGCCAGGCTGCCCTGCTGCAACTTGTTCCCTGGGGGAATGGCACCTGCCTCCTGCCTGTGCAAGCATCTGCCCAAAATCACTGCACGGGGCTTTTTGCAGGGACCACCCATAGCATCCTCTCCAGGATGGCCCCAGTGGTATGGGAGGGTGGCCAGGTGCCAGCCAGCGAGTGGCCGTTGAAAGCAAGGTGCGAAGTGCTCCACACCTTTCTCAAACATTTTGTGCTGCTGCTTCAGTGCTACTTCAAGACCTGAGCAACCCCCCTGGCCCCCGCCGTGCTTGTTTCTGTGAAAGATTTAGGAGCTTAGCTCTGCTGCGTGCTTTTATGCAGCTCCCTCCAAAACAGTGAGTTAGGACAGCTTTGTAATGAAGCTCTTTACTGAGTCTCTGGAGTACACAAGCTTTCCCCATGCACCTCTCCAGGTGACTGCCAGCACTCAGAGGTGGTCCACGGACCTGTGGCCAGCTGGGGGCAGCCGGGCTGTGCCAGGAAAGAGCAGGGCTCCCTGAGTGGTGATCAGGGATGATAGCAGCTGCCCTGCCAGGGCCACCAGCCTCTCTTGGCATCCTTGGGGTGAGGACAGGTGGCAGCGAAAGCCATGGTGGCCCCGGGTGCCAGCCTGGCCCAGGCTAATCTGCTTTAAATGGGCTCCAAAGGCAGTGCAGGGAGTTGGAAGGGAGAAGTGGGCTGAATGCCGGTGCCTACGTCCCCCTTACTGTGTCTTGCACGGAGCAGAGGTGGGCTGTAGGACGCATCCTGCCAGAGGCATCACAGCGCTACAGCGGTGGTGGCAGCGATAGGGCACGTGCTGGGCATCGTGCAATGGGAAGGAGAAATCTCCATCCCAATTACTCTGCTCCCTCCTGTCCCTGAGCCCAGCTGCAAGGAGTAGTGCTCCTGGCACGTCAGAGACAGTCCTACCACAGCTATATATATATTTGACAGTAATCACACTTTTCTCCTACTACAGAAGAGGTCCGGTGTGCAGAACAGTTATATAACACAAATCTCACTTTTTGTGGCAAACGCCTCTGTTTGCAGGAGGATGGGAAAAAGCAGTAATAAGCTAAAGAGCTGAGCCTAGCTGAGGCTCTACAGCCAGACCTAATACCAGACCACCATTGCCAAATCCACTGGTGGCCTTTCAGGACAGAGTAACAGTGTGTTGGAGTAGCATATGAGCTCCGTAACAAGACACTCAGGGAAGTTATAGTTCAACAAATTGACATTTAACAGCTGTTGGGTGAACTGAAGGCCATGAATTTGTTATTTTATCACAAATTATCCAATGACAAGGTTTAAGAGAGCAAACGGCTTGTCTCCTAATTCTGTTTTGAGAGCAAATTGCTGGTTTACTTCCTCCTTACAGAACTGTAGAATAGGTCTGGGTGGAAGGGACCTCAGGAGGTCTCTAGTCCAGCCTCCTATTTGAGAGGTAACATGGGGAACCTGCTTGTACCTACAGTTTATCACAGACGGTTCAGTGGGAGTCTCACAGTTGAATTCATGGGTCCCCCAAGAAAGACTAAGCAGCTGATAAGTGTTTGTGCAGCAAAGAACAAGGTTTGAAGGCCTTGGCATTGAAAGCCCTTAAATTTTTTAGACTCCTGAGGTTGTGAGCGTCGTCTTAACGTTTCAGCAGTTGCAGGGTCTTTCTTCTTGCTCTCCTAAAACAAAGTTCAGCTTCTGTGCGTAGACTTTGGGTGAAGGTTACTGCCTTCCTGACTAGGTGCCCACAGCACTCACCTGCCTGCCACAGCCATAGGGGATGAGCTGGATACAGATATCTGGGCCATTAGGAGCACCTGTGTAATTTAGCCATTGTGTGACTAGCCAAACATGCTATTTCTGTGTCTAAATCCAGACCATTAGCCCACTTGGATTTTTATAGTTTCCTCCTACAGCTCCTCCTTAAAGAAAAGAAGTTTAAGCAAATATCAAGCTTCAAGGGTCATTTTATATGGCTAACTAGGGTGCAAGATAAGCAGTCTTTCATGTTGAGCCCTGTACCTGTGTTGCTGGAGCTCTCAGCTCCTTTGTAAGTATGGGAAAGAGCATCTCTCTCTACAGCCTCTATGATATATAGGGAATAAATGTTCAGCCACCTCTCTCACATCAAAGTCTTTGGTCATAGTTTTAATAGAATAGGATCCTGATTTACTATATAGCATTTATAACTTAGTTGATATTCTTGATGCTCATAGTAATAATGTTATTTGTCCAATAACCCAACACAGGGAAAGTGAATACAGATCACCTGCTCCATGGGCACAGATTTTAGCTGTTAGATATACATGTTTTCACTGAGCTTCGTTCTTACTGCAAAACGCTTCCAGGGTACCTCCTAGATTCATCAGCTCTCAGGTGCATCTGAAAAAAGTGAAAAAAAGTGATGTAATGCCAGGTTATGTAAACCTGGAAAAACTAGCAGTGAATTTATTAAACAACACCAGGAGTTATTTAAGAACCAAGTGCAGGAGGAATTGTGGAACAGAAAATAGGATCTTTTTTTTTTTTCTGTTTCTGCACTACCGTATCTTCCCATTTTTTTTCTCAGTTTGGATACCCCATATGTTTGCTGCTTCTGCATTTCTCATGTTTTCCCCCCTCAGTTCCCCTGCCATATCTCATTTACCTTTCCTGATTCTATGGGAGTCAATTTTGCCAAGCAGGCTTTCTCTGCCTACTGCATTTTATGATCATTTGTATGCAGAATGCAATCTATATGAATTAACTGGATCCTAAATATATATCAAATCCAACATGAGTTTTCAGGTTTGCAAAATTACATCTCTGCCTCTGCTGATCCATCTGCGAGTAGGTACCATATGTCAGTTACTTTATCAGGAAGCTTCAGGGGGATCCATTAGAGAGAGTCCGCAGCATAATTAGAAAAAAGAACATTTGTTTTCCCAGCTGCCCTGTTTTCATCCTTCCTCTTCAGATGTTCTGCTGATTTCAATTAAGCTCACCATAGATGCGCCAGCCTGGTGAACCTGGGGAACTAATTGCTTTAAAACTTAATATCTTACTTGCAAGGTGGATTGTCTTCAGTTGGTTCAGCTGCAATCCCAAACTCCTCAAGGGATGCTGTCACGAAATACTGCCTCGCCGTGGGGCAGCTCGTAAGGGCAAGCAGCTGAACCTCAGCAAACCCCAGCACTGGGGACATGCTCTTTGGGAAAGACCCTGGCCAGCACGCCAGTGGCCACAGCTCCACCTCCAGCCCTGCTGCATCCACCTGGGTGCTTGGTAGGACATGGGGGCAGAAGCAAATCCCCATCCAGCTCTTGAACCACATTGTATTGGCGATGTCCCGGCCTGACTGTCCTCCCCAGCCAGGAGCAACCTGGAGTATCACAGGACCTGGAGCAGGGCTGCCCAGTGGTTCCCGCTGCCTCTGCCCAGGCTGGTCACCCCCACGGCAATTCCCGTTTCTCAGCCCACTCGGGGAGAAGCAGCGGATGCCACACAGACATCCTGCCAGGGCAGTGGGCTCTGCTTTCAGCCACAGGATTAATATTTATCAGCTGGTTTTCCCTCTTCCTCTTGTCCAAGGGGAGAAGCCTGTGGACAAAACACTTTATTTCATTAGGGAGTTCTTTTGTTTTAGTCTGTCTTTTTAACCTTGTTTGTAGAGGTCACTCTCTGTTTACAGTAGAGAAAGCAAGGGCAAAATGTGCATCTGCTTTAGGAGCACAAAGTGGTGGGATTCACAGAGCTCATCTTGCAGCCTCGCCTGGTCTAAAACAAGTTCTGCTGCCTCCTCAGATGAATATATCCTTAATATGGCGAGTGCGGTTGTGACAGAGAAGCCGACTTCTTGCCCCAAGGCTTGCCATGCTCTGCCGGACACCTCGGTGCCGGCTTACAGGGTGTCTGGGAGATTGTCCCAAGCCATCATGCCCCATTCAGCTCTCCATGGGGGAAACCTCAGCAGAGCTTGAAAGATGGTCTGGGGGATCAGGTGTGTCCACACAAGTTGGAAATAACTAATGACACCTGTTACCAGACGAGACTGCAGCGTGGTGGCAACGGCATGGCTTTCCCCACCGGCCTCCCACCATGTGGCAGGGGGCCGCCTTCGTCTGTCCAGGGCCTCTCCCGGTAAGGGCGCAGCGGGATGCAGTGAAGGCTAAGCGCGGCTGTCTCAGGAGCATGCTGCTGGTAGCTGCTTTAGCTTCCTCTGAAGGGCTTCGCCTCCAGCTAAGTTGGAGGTGAAGTAGGTATTGAGGAGGGTGAAGAGAGTTAAGTCTGGTGGAACGGGACGAGTAGCAGGCGTGCAGGGCAGAAGTGCTGCTCAGCCAGAGCATCCCTCCTGGAGGGACTCAAACCATTAACCTCACCAGTTGTTCTGGCCTGCTCCTGCTTTCTCTTAGGTGAGATAGCACCCCAACAAGTGAAAGTGCACTGTGTAGCCAAATTTGTAATGCTTAGTGCTTAAAGTTCGCCTGCCTGTCCACAAGCCATTCTCATTTGGAAGCATCTCCTGCATCTGTTTTTCTGTCCAGCACAGTCTGCGCATCCCACCAGCTCTAGCATCCATATTTTCGAGCAATTTCAAGTTCACCATTGCTTTCCCAGGTCAGACTCTTACTGGAGAAAATCCCACAGGAAGATGTGCCTTTATGCATTGCTGTCTCTAGAGAGCTTAGCCATGCAATAGATACAGAGTGCCAGGAGTGCCTTGTTTTATTTAATTAAAGTAGATGGCGTTTAGCTGCCAATATGCAAGTTTTGTTCTTTTTCACTTCTTAGCATAATTACCTGACTATGGACATCCACAAGGAAATAAGGGAGGAACAGTTATTTAGCCAAAGGGAGTCAATAGTTGCAACTGATTAATAAGTCATGGGTCCTTACTAGCTACTTGATTTTCATGTATTGCCTGCAAGGATGTTAGAAATACAGAACAAAGCTTCATTTCATGGGATCTAACTGTTTAAAACTGGAGTAAGGATTTCAAGAGAGGTCCCCCAGAAAACACCAGTGTGTACTAATGAGGCAATGCCAGATTTCAGCATATTCCTAGAACAGACACATGGTGGTTGCTTGCTGCTTGTCCCAGGTTGCCAGAGTAGCTCTCATCGGGGGAAGCAGAGCAGGATGCCTCGCTCCCCTGTGCTCTCAATTGAGTTTCCTCCTGCAATTTACAGCTGGATTACATGGAGCCAGTGGAAATCAAATATTTATAAAATCATATTTAACTCATTACCTCATGTTTCAGTTAAGAATTTCAGGACCAAACAGTAACTCTGACCTTGAAAAGGTTTTGTCAATGCCTGGCAACACAATGCTGTTGGCCAGCAATAAGAGCAGTCAGTCATAAGTAACTGAATTTCATCAGGGTGGTGTGTAAATATAATTAAAACTTCAGAGAGCTCAAATAAACATCAGACTCTTGACGAGTTAGTTCAGCTGGATGCAGCAAGAGAAATTAGCAAAGCTGACATTGCTGTGTAGCGACAGAGATTTGCCTGCTGTTGACCAAAGGGTTTGTGGACTTACAGAATCATAGAATCGTTTAGGTTGGAAAAGACCTTTAAGATCATCCAGTCCAACCATTAACCTAACACTACCAAGTCCACCACTAAAACAATTAAGGGTAGAGTACTAATTTCGTATTTCCTGGCTTGGTGGCTGGATTATTTTTAATGGAAGTAAAAACTAGGAATCATTAAGGTTGGAAAGGATCTCCAAGATCATCAGTCCAACCATCAACCCAACACCACCATGCCCACTAAACCATGTCCCAGAGTGCCATGTCTACCTGTTTTTTAAACACTTCCAGGGATGGGGACTCCACCACCTCTCTGGGCAGCCTGTTCCAATGCTTGACTACTCTTTCCGTGAAGAAATTTTTCCTAATATCCAATATAAACCTCCCCTGACACAGCTTGAGGCCATTTACTCTTGTCCTATCGCTAACTACTTGGGAGAAGAGACCAAAACCCACCTCACTGCAACCTCTTTTCAGGTAGCTGTAGAGAGCAATAAGGTCTCCCCTCAGCCTCCTCTTCTCCAGGCTAAACAACCCCAGTTCCCTCAGCCGTTCCTCATAAGGCCTGTGCTCCAGACCCTTCACCAGCTTCATTGCCCTTCTCTGAACACGCTCCAGCAACTCCTTTTTGTACTGAGGGGCCCACAACTGGACACAGTATTCCAGGTGCGGCCTCACCAGTGCCGAGAGCAGGGGGACAACCACCTCCCTGCTCCTGCTGGCCACACTATGCCTGATACAATCCAGGATGCTGTTGGCCTTCTTGGCCACCTGGGCACACTGCTGGCTCATGTTCAGCCAGCTGTCAACCAGCACTCCCAGGTCCTTTTCAGCCAGGCAGCTTTCCAGCCACTCTTCCCCAAGCCTGCAGCGCTGCATGGGGTTGTTGTGACCCAAGTGCAGGACCTGGCACTTGGCCTTGTTCAACCTCATACAGCTGGCCTCGGCCCATCGATCCAGCCTGTCCAGATCACTCTGCAGGGCCATCCTGCCCAGATCAACACTCCCACCTAACTTGGTGTCATCTGCAAACTTACTGAGGGTGCACTCAATCCCCTTGTCCAGAGTGTTGATAAAGATATTAAACAAGACTGGCCCCAAAACAGAGCCCTGGGGAACACTGCTTGTGACTGGTCGCCAACTGGACTTGGCATGGGTCAGGCAGTGCGAGGCTCCATGCTGGGTTTCTGCTAGCATGCACCACGTAAGTGAAGGCATGTGCTACTGTGTGGAGGCTGAGACCTTGGTGAGACCCTCATTTAACATTAGCCTAGGTTTTATACACAGTGTCTTCCACTGCGGTGTTCTTAGAAGTGATGCTCAGTGTGGATGTCACTCAGAGCCTCTGCTAAGGACAAGGGTCCACCAGGAGAAGTGTTTTTTTGAAGCCAAGCATACTGTACAGTTGGCCATTCTGAGAAAGGAAAGGGTATTTCATGGGAGTGTGATGCTTGTGCCCTGATCTTCATGGCTTAAATGAGCTGGGAGCCTCTCCTGGTGTTTCAGAATAACGTCTCTTCATCTCACCCTTTGCATTTTTGTATTCCTCATTCCTACTGTAGGCCATTGGACGCCCACACATGCCTGCCTACTGGTCTCTGGGATTTCATCTCTCCCGATGGGGTTATGGCAGCATTGACGTTTTAAAGAAAACTGTCGATCGCATGCACTACTATGATATCCCATACGTAAGTATGAATTTTTCACTGTGTATGTTAATTTTACAATCCAAAGTGAGATGAATAAAATTATAATAGAGGAAAAGTGATTATCCTACAAAGAGAATTGTAGAATAAAAGGATGTTCATAATCTTGTGTAGCGGTTTTGCATGTAATATCTTTATAATGCTTAAAAGAACATTTAAAGCAGGCTTTGAACATGAGGTTTAAGTGCTGCTCTTGGCTGCATAACAGCCAATGCTGGTGTGGATTTACTGTTATGCAGTATGAGGTGCTAGCATTTTAAAAATAAATTATGGTACTTCTGATGCATATCACTGCCACACAGTTGCTAAACTAGGACTTCTACATTTCCATTTTGTCCATTGCTACCATGTAAGTTTATAGGAGCTGAATTTGGCTTGAAAATTATTTACAATTATTATAGCCTATCTCTTACGTTTCATTTCATACATTAGTTACCATTTAGAAATGCAGTTGCATACATTCTGATTTTCTGTATCAAATACTTCAATCATAGAATAGTTAGGGTTGGAAGGGACCTTTAAAGGTCACCTAGTCCAACTCCCCTGCAATGAGCAGGGACATCTTCAGCTAGGTCAGGTTGCTCAGAGCCCCGTCCAACCTGACCTTGAACACTTCCAGGGATGGGGCATCTAAAACCTCTCTGGGCAACTTGTTCCTGTGTCTCATCACCCTCAATGTAAAAAATTTCTTACTGATGTCTAGCCTAAATCTACCCTCCTTTGGTTTAAAACCATTTCCCCTTGTCCTGTCACTGCAGGCCCTACTAAAAAGTCTGTCTGCGTCTTTCCTATAAGTCCCCTTTCAGTATTGAAAGGCCGCAATAAGGTCTCCCCACAGCCTTCTCTTCTCCAGGCTGAACAACCCCAACTCTCTCAGCCTGGCCTCATAGGAGAGGTGCTCCAGCCCTCGGATCATTTTTGTGGCCCTCCTCTGGATCTGCTCCAACAGGTTCATGTCTTTCCTGTACTGAGGACTCCAGAGCTGGATGAAGTACTCATGTAATGTTTACTTTAAAAACGTTTAGGATGTCCAGTATCTTGATATCGACTACATGGAACGTCGCCTGGATTTTACCTATGATAAAGTGAATTTTGCAGGTCTGCCAGAGTACCTCCAACAGCTGAAGAAGGAAGGAATGCACAAGGTTGTGATTCTGGTAAGTTAACGATGTTGCTAATTATTTCTCCATTTACAAGAACTATTTGCAGCATAGTGTTCATAGCAGTACCTAGGTGTTAATGCACGCATGCTATTGTAGCAGATTTTCCATTTTTGTCATTTGTTGAGAAGAGCTGAAGAATAATTTCTCACAGATTTCATATTTAAATGTGTTGTATTTATCAGATATTTGTGTACAACCACCATCTCTATACCATAACATTAATTCTCTTTCACTTTTTCCCACTCAGTTGTGAGACATTTTGTCTCTGTTCAGGGCTGAGTTGAGACAGGATAGCTTTCATGCAATTCTTTTCCTGAAAATTAACAAATACATTTAATATGCACACAAAAATAGCTGAATAGTGGGGAAAAAATCTATTAATAATCACTCTGGAAAGCTAGTAACTACAATTCATGTTGCCTTATATTTACTTTTTATCTAAATTAATGTAAGAGATGCTTGTTTGCATGAAAATTTGTGGAAAATGTATGTTGAACCTGTAACCAAAATTGACATATGACCAAATGAAGTAATTTGGGCAGAAGTGAAAATCAGAGTTTTCCATCTTCCCCTGTCAATTTTTCCAACAAAGTTTGCTGTTTCTCTCCAGCAAGTCCCCATACATGTCCTTGTGCCGAAATTACTCTTTGTCACAATAGCTAAATGAGTGCCAATGGTGGTGAGGAAATTGGAGACCAACTAAATTGAAATTTAAATAAAAAATTAAATAAATTAAGCAATTAAATAAAAGTCCTTGATAGATGCATAAGACCTTGCTCCCCAGGGCCCCGGCAGCGCAGTACTAGGAGGGCTGCGCTCCCCAGCACAGGCTGGGGCAGTCGCACCGTCTGGGAAGGATTGGGGTGGGAAGGCTCATGAGCGACCAGACCCGGAGCGGCGCACACAGGGTGCGAAGCGTCGCCACTGAGAAGAGAGGCTTAATTTGTTCTCCATAAGCACTAGGGACAGGAGAAAAGTGCTTTAAATTGCAGCAGAAAAATTGAAGGTAGACATTAGGATAAAGCTGCCTGTCTGCAAGGTGAGCCAAGCAGGGAGCCGGCTGCCTGGGGCTGGGGGTCTCTCCCCAAGCGGGTGTTGCATACAGGTTGGACAGGCTCAGGCTGAGCTGACCCGCAGGCGAAGGAGGAGGAGACAATCCCACAGAGTCCCTCTCAGGACTTTTTGCTGTAATTGCAGTCCTCTATTTTCCAGCCTAAACAGTCAGCTTACACCTTTCATTTGGGTGTTACTATTCTTATTTATCTCAAACTGCCAGTCTCTCATCCTTCTCCTTTCTTTCTTCATATACTTATTCAAACATGCATATTCTCCCTCAGCCTTTTTTGCTAGGCTAAGGAAAAAAAAGTATTTTATTCTCTTTTTATCGGATGAGGTCTTCAGATCTCATTGTAGTAGCTCTCCCCGACATGTGCCCCAGTTTGAATTCATTTGCCTGTGTAGCAGATAACTGGATTTCACAGCGCTCCAGATGATGCCCACACAGTGTTTGGAGAATGGCAGAAATATTTCCTTCTTTCTGTTAAAAATTGTCTTGTATGACAAAGCCCTGCATCATGTTTACCTGCGTTATATTGGTGGCTCATACTTGTAAGGAGACCAATTAATCCAGCTGAATCATAATGGACAGGCCACTGATGTTTGGGCTCTAAGTTGATCCAGTCCTTTTAAAATAAGGGACACGTTCCTCATCTTGTCATGGGGGTCCTGTCAAAGGCTTGTGGGAAAAGAGACTGAATAGCAGAGTCCTAAATTGTGGGATAGTTCCTCTCTCATTTGTGGTGCTGTACCAGATGTTTACTGCGGTCAAGATAACCAAGAGCTACTGCAGTTCCCTCATCTAAAAATCACATTAGCTTGTCAAACAGATGATAGATTAAGTCAGAAGTGCCTCCCTGTCCTTATTTTTTCCTCCACAATTTGTTGTAAAGTTTAGCATATGACTAAGGATGGACTAGTCAGCACCACACATACCCATATCAGTCTTTTCAAAATATAGTTATGAGGTTTGTTGTTCTTCAGTCTGCTGGGTTTTTTTTGGTAGTTCCACTAAAAATACCTGCTCTGTATTTATTATTGGCCTAATCTTCATGTTGTTCTACCATAATTACATTTGCTGCTAGGAATCTCAAACAAAACCACGCAGCCCAAGTAATCAATTACATATTGATAATGGAAAGAGCAGCCTATATAGTGAGCACTCTTTGCCAGCAATTTGTCCTTAAAGATACATTCCTATGAAGGTCCCAGTTCTTCTGCAGCTGTAAATCATGAGAAGCTCCAGGGTGCAGCAGTGAAAACAGTTTCCATCAGTGGAGGTCCAAGGCACGGAGTTTAAACTGTAACAGATTACTAAGTCACTCTGATGGAGAACAACTTCAAGACAAAAATAGCCCCAAATTAACTGGATACGTCATTGTAAATAACTAACCAAGAGGTAGATGAGCACACGTGCTGTCAGAACTGAGTGCTCTTTCCAACTATTGGACAGTTTAGGCTCCCTGTATCTTCAATACTGCTCTAAAAATCCATCTAATCTCTTAGAACTGTAACATTAAATACCACCTGCCTATTTATTGGTTTATCTCAAAAATGTTTGCAAAGCATGAGTGTATCAGCAAAATACAATAAGTTTGGTGTAGTTCTTCCCATGCAAACTCTTGTCCTTCAGTAAATACATGGTAGTCACCTCTTTTTCATCAAAGTTACGATGCTTCAAGTTTTTTTGCACTGGCTGCTGGGTAAGAAGCTACAGGCAAGCAGACTCGGTTTAGTGGGTGCGCTACGTTATCTTCTTGCTTGTGAGCTTAACCTCAATAACATTTTTAAAGCCCTTTCAGTTTCTCAGATGGCACATGCCAGAGCAGTGTAAGGAGCTGTTGCTATATAAATCTAAATTGTGTTGTAAGGCAGATGCAAGGAATATAACAATTCTTAATTCATGCTATGAGCTAATGGGAATCCAGATAGGAAGCCCTTCTTTCCTACTTCCACTAACCTGTAACTAAGGACTGTCTTCTGCTCTAGTTCTTTAGATAAGCTTGTGAAAAAGAACAAAAGCTGATCCAGTTTGTCCTTCATTTCATGGGAAGTATAGATTGCACTGGTAGTGAAGTTTTCTATTTTCACTTTATTACAGTTGCTGATATTTCTGCCAATCTCTGACTGTTAGAATTCTTTAGTGATGTAAAGCATTCCCATAAGTTGAGTCAGGAACAGTATGAAGGGTTTCATTCCCAAGTGACAGCAAAGCCATGCTAACTGCAATCAAGGCAAGTGTAATCCAGTTTGATACCGAAAGAACAATTTTCCGTTTAGATTCCCTTTAGGTAGTGACAGTAATGAGTGAGTTCCCCAAGTGTAGCAGATGGTTGCCTCCCTCATGAGGATTTCAGGAAATGGGCTCTGATTGCAGTCACTTAGTGTCATGTAAATGGACATGTAAATCCCTAGTAAATGGATTTGGGGGAGATGGGTTCAGTCCTCCTCATCAAGGACTGCTATGGTCACGAGCAAAGTGTAGATTCGGACTGCCAGCAGTATTAGTACCAGAAACCTGCCTGAGGACAGGACCCTGAACTCAGTTGTGCCACCAGTGCTGGGCTGGCTCGTGCCTCACCATCAGGAAGTCCAGTCCCAACACTTGCATCCAACGCTGACAGCCCTCTGTGCCTGTGGTCACCTTGATAGTAGCATGGCCCCATTACTGGAGTCTCTAAATGCAGTCCTTCAGCACTTCTCTCTCCTGATCTCTTTCAGAGGCCACCTCCATTTAAGGGAAATTTTGTCTAAGAGTGTGAGTACTTGGTCATCATTATTGCACTGAATAATGTGCACGCTTCAGCTGAGTCAGAACAAATATATTCTTTAGTAACAAAGAAAGAAATTCTAAAAGTTACAATGACTACAATGTAAAATGATAAACATTATTACTGAAGAGGAGCTTTAATGAAAGACCTTGTATACCTTCCATTAAATCACACTAAAAATAGAAACAGCTAGGAATGACATGAGTGACAAATTACTTAAAAGTCAATAGCAACATGCTCATGATTCAAAATAATGCTTGATAACTTCAAAATCTTAAAGTCCAGCTCTATGAGCTGTAGAGGCTAAAATTACTGGAGATGAATTTTTGTGGGTGTGTGTCAAAATCTGTTTGGGGCCATGGGTGGAAGTGCATCAGTCTGCATAAGTGCTGGGTGTGCCCAGGTCTCAGGGCAGTCCGTTGGAGTTAAGGATACTCAGCACCTCCTCTCCAAGAGCTGCTAAAAAGATGAGTTAGGGAAGATTTAACAGACATGAACTTCCTCCCCCCCCCCAAACAACCTGTGAATGCACGGGAAGGTTTTGTTCTCTTTAGGATGATACTAAACCTGCATAATATATTAGATTTATGCACTGGAATAAAGCTGAAGGAAACCAGAAGTTTGGATTAGGAGTAGCTAATTGAGCTGACTTTTTCCAGCCTTCAAGTCCCTTAAGACACATCTTTTCCACAATTATAATTATTGCAGATAGACAGTTTTCTCTTTTCCAAAGCTGAACTATTAAACAAGTTAAAAATGTAATGGACACTTATACTCTTTATGGAGGTGACACTGGAGCTAGGTAGTTAAAGTTGAACAGAATTTTGCACTTAAGATAGGGATTTAGCAGGGGCTTCTGGTTTGGAGGCATGGAAGAATATACTTTCCTCACCAGGGCTATAGTTATCAGAGGGCTTACAAGTAAATCAGGCAATTAATTTAGGTATTAAAATGAGCTTTAGAACATGTCTTTAAAGAAATTTACCATTTGGGATCAGGTATTTTTTGTTCTTAAGAAGTTCATTAGTTAGACTTCTATCACACTGTAATTTAAGTTCACAAATTATTGCACAAGCTATAAGTGAATGGAAGAATTGTTTCAGTGGTGTTTTTCTCCATTGTGTTTCATAACTGAACAGTTTTGCTTTAAGCAGGACCTGAGGGAATAACATTTTCTAAGAGAAAAATAAAGAATCCTCTTCTAAAATGGCTGCAACGTTCCTCTGTTCTAAATAACACAAAGCAGATAGCTGCTCCCAATTAGGGACATATTGCAAAGCGTACTTATCTCCTTTTAGTTCCAGTTGACTGCTGAGCAGAGTTGAAAAGTATCTCTTCATTCACTGGCATTCAAAGTATTCCTAACTTTATTACTTCCTGGCATGGTGGGCCACCATCCTCCCAGGAGCAGATGAGGCTCCCTTTTGATGAGCTTGGTGGCTACTGATGGACATTCTGAGGCAGAGAAGTGGGTGGTGTCAATGCCACTGGCAGAAATGGGAGGTGGTGACCACCCCAAGCAGTGAAAGGGGCAGCAAGGATGAGGTATGGGATGTAAAATGCTGTGGTCTTCATGCCTGGGGAGAACAGAGATGTATGGTCCCACACGCAGGCATGAGTTGGGTTACTCTGCACCAGAGTGGCATAAAACACCCTTGCCTGACATTGGATCTGAAGGGAGGACTAATGAGGTCCTTTTGAGGTTGGATGTGTCCCAACTTCAAGCCCCTTGAGAAGTTTTAGTTATTCCAGTATCAAGATGCTGATGCTGAGGCAGCTGGAATGAGGATTGCCTTGGAGGAAACCCAGAGGTGTCCAAGTGTGGGAATGCCCATCATGGCACCCCGCTCTGCCAAGCAGAGACCTTGGCAGGGTGGAAAGTAAAATCTAGTGCCTCTCTAAAATAATTTGAACATAGCATGTCTCATAAAAAGTAAACATAAGGGTATTTAATAATTTCACATCACTTTTGCCTTATACAAGAAATACTCATGACATATCTTTAATGACTTTTCCTAAATTATTATGTGCGCTCAACTCTTATTAAATTTTAATGCTGTTTTCTTCCAATAATATTGCAATCTGCATTAAGAACATAATCCAAATTCTTCTAAAATATACAAACAGAAAAGTAATTGTTACCTTTGGGATTTTGATAATGGAAGTGTAATCACTGTTTTCAGGACCCTTTCATAACTAAGGACGAAGAACCGGGCACTTACAGGCCTTATGATCTTGGAGAGGAAATGGGAGTCTGGGTGAACAACTCCGATGGCGTAACTCCTGCTGTTGGAAAGGTTGGTTTATTACATCCTCTCGTGCATTTGGTCTAGTGTTGCTTCAAAGTGATAAAGTAGCTGTGTAACAGAAATGAGGAGATAACCAGGCATTATACCTGTGAACTCTAGGCCTGGCCTCCCGGAGACTCGGTGTTCCCTGACTACACCAACCCCAGGACAGTCGAGTGGTGGACCCAGATGTGTCTGGAGTTCAAGGAAGTCCTTGACTACGATGGCATCTGGATTGTATGTCTCATTATATTTTCCCTCCCTTCTTTCAAAAAAAGAAAATGAGGCTTTTGACATGTCTTACTCTCTTTATTAAAGGATATGAATGAACCATCCAATTTCTTAAGAGGCCAGTATCCTGGATGTGCTGTTAATGATATCAATGACCCTCCTTACATTCCTAGTAAGTAAAGTTTTCTTGACAATTTTATTTTCATCCTGGATAGGCTATTTCTTAGAAAAAAATTCCATCCTCTCATTTTCCATCTTTCCCTGCCTGTTCTGTGCATTCAGCTCAAGACCCTATTGGCTCAGCTTTGGTGGAGTATCAAACATAACCCACTTTCCCCTGTCACTGGGGCTGCCTTGTCACCGCACTAGAAAAATAGCCTTCCCTGCCATTCTCTGAGCAAGTGGTCTGCATCAGAGAAAGGGCAAGATACCTATATACTGTAACTCAGCTACAGATTTATGGAAGGAGTAACCCTTCTGCCATACCATCACCACTGCTAGTTCCAGGGATGGGCAGTCTCTGCCTTTTTGACAAACCATGACAAGGAAGATGGCATCTCCCTGATGCCTTAATTCAATATCTTTTCTTTCTCTTAGGAAATAAAATTCCATTGCCTTACTAGAAATGGGATAAAAATAAGTTTAAAAATGCCTGAGCCTATGGGAGACTGATAGGAATGGGAACACCTCTTCCAGTAGCCGAGCTGATGACATGCTCATTCTTCCCCAGGAAGCTATGAGTACTTACAATTAGTACCAGTGGTCCTGGCAATTAATCCAGCCAACATTTCCCCAGGAATGCCTGGCTGCCCAAGCAGTCCTAACATGCAGTAGGAAGTTGATACATGAATGAGTTATTGACGGTGAAATATTGGAAATGTCCCCTTTTTCCCTTCAGGCTGTTGTACTGTCATGTGAATTCTTCATTGTATTTATTAAATCTCATTTCTTTTCACTCTGAATACAAGAGGAACACAAACATAACAAAAGCATGACAAAATGTTATTAAAAGATTGTAAATTATTGAAACCAGAAGCAGAGCTTTTCATTATGATTTTGGTGTTTGCTCTCTTTCTGGGGAAACCACTGATTGTAACTGTTGTGTACTGGCCCTGTGCGTCTTGTCATTGACCAAAGCCCAGGAGCTGATGAGACATTTCCACCTTTGCCTTAAGTTACCTCCATTTTTGTCAGCATTCAGAGCTGCAAAAAAAAGGTGTGAGGCTTTGGGGAAGATGGTGAAAACAGCAGAGCTCTCTTTACCCTCACAAATAAAGGACTGAGGGATGGACCCATAAAGAGGCTTTTGAGCCATCAAACTGAGCTTTGCAACAACTAGCGTTGAAGCCTGAGCCGTTATAGGGGAGTGAGACTTAGAGACCTAGATATCTACATGACATGTAAGGGCAACGAGAGATGCTGAAGGCGGATGTGTTTTGAGCCCAGTTTCTCTCTCTGACTTGCTCCTTCTCATGCACATATGCACCTACTTCTACTTGCAACTCACAGTGTTGGTCTGCCTTCTGCAGACAGGAGCCTAAGGCATTTTTTCCCAAGGTGTAGGAGATCTGTTTTCAACCAGTGTTTAAGGGCTTTCTTTTTTATTCTACTTTATGCCAACACTGTCCATGCCCTTGGCTGTCCAAGCCCTTGACTGGTGTAGGCGTGAGGTGGGACCTAAGGTGCTTAGTCTAACAAGACATTAAGACCTTCCTGGGGCTGGCAGGGTTTGGGGGGCTCACTGTTGTCTTAGGTGACTAAATCTGTGCAAGTCCGAGTATCAGTGCCTCAGGCTTTTTGAATATAGCCTTCAGCCTCCTTATCTAAATTATAACCACGATTACACATAACCGTGGTTTGAACTTCTAAGAACAGATGTCCTTCAAATCAATTTTCTATAAAACATTTTATACTGAAGATTAATATGCAATTGTAAAATAATCAGTATTACTGAGGCAGAATACAAAATACTCAGAATAAGAATGAAGCATGAAAATATGACTCATGTGGCAGTATTTTCTTTCGTAACCCACCTTAATTTTCTGGGGCTAATAATTAAGTGCCACTGGGACATTAAGTGTGGCTTTCTCCAGAACCTAAGGTGTCTTCTTCAAAGCCATATCAGTCAAAGTTACTTGGCAATTGCCTATAAATTAAATTATTTCTGATGCAGATCAGCCACACTGCAGTCTTTGTGTCTGAAGATCCAAACACAAGGATTCCAGCTGTTGTGGCACAGCAGAGCAGAGAGGCTAATGGGGTTTCAGGTACAGAGAAATGCACTTTGTCGTAATGAACTGCAAACATACAGTAAATTGTGATTAGGCAGTGAGATTGCTTGCTCACAGAGAAATATTGACAATAGTGTGTGCACCTAATTCAGCAGGCATAAGAATATTTGAGAATCTACCTTCTTTCTCTTTTTGAGAGGATTTTGTAACATTTTCAATTCCATCTCTAAAAATAAATACATTGTATAAACCAAACATCTGACCTGCCCAATTCCTGCTGAACTTCCCATGGCATTTTCATGGAGGTTACCTGCAGACGATGAGAATCACATTTTCCACACCAAATGGGCTGTTCCAGCATCTCCTTAATATGGGATCAAAGACCAGGCAGCATCTGTGCAGCCAGTTTGTGCCTCATATTGCTTCCCCTTAGCTCAGCTAAAGCGGTGCTGTGCCAGCGACGTCAGGGCTATCCCTGACTATTACTGAAGGCAAAAAGCTACCACTGCCTCCACTGCCTGTGACCTGCTGATAGAAAGAGTTACTGGGTAATCCATCTGCACGTGAATATACCCATTATAATCTGTCCTTGCTCTCCTCTGTGCAGCGTATCGGGCCACAGCAGATGACACCCTGTGGACTGCTGCACCTCATGCTTTTTCCTCCCCTGCACACCTCCGACGCTCCCCACTCGTCATGCACAGTGCTGTTGGGGCCGTGCCATTAGTCCTGCTGTCTTGTAGTCCTAGATGCCTCAGGGGAAGAGAGGGGCCAAAGTTGAGCTTAGGTGTGAATTTTGCTATGCTAGGGCAGAATCGTGTTGCCTACCTACGTCTGCAGCTGAGTGATACGCAAACCAAGGTGTCTTGATTTCACATAACCATACAAGTTCCCTGGGCATCTGAATTTCTGGGTTTGTTGTTTTTTCTTGCAACATTTTTGTTCTTAAGTCCAATTTGTCACTATGTAAAAGAATATGTAGCTGTATTCTTAATTCAGCAATGCAGAAATTTTCTTTCTGGCAATTACTGAAGACATGATGTCTGTACAGATGTTTTGAATTATCAGACAGAAAACTTGAAATTAATTATCAGTGTTTACTCAGTCCTCTCACCCTCCTGAGGACACGTGCCTGTTTGCAAGCAGGTATTCAAGGCTACATGCTAACTTCTAATCACTGCAGGTCCAGCACTTCTTCAGCTTTTCCTCTTCCCAAATCCTTTGATGTTTTCACCCCCAAATGAGTAGAAATATGAAGAGATTTGAATTGTGAGGTATGTAATTTTACAGCGTTTTGTATCATTCTCAGGCATTTCTGATCGTTCCCTGGCGCAAAAGACGTTGTGTCCCGACTCCAAGACTTACCTTGGAGAGCATTATAACACACACTCTCTCTTCGGCTGGTCACAGACAGCACCAACTTTCCAGTAAGTTTTCTAAGTATTTCTAAGCAGATTTCAGGTCATTGAAATACATTTTAAAATCCGCTGATGTTACCTGGGAAATCTGTAAGACTATCTAACAAGAAACAGCCCCATGCTTCATTTTACTGTTTGTCATTTCATAAGAAGTTTCAGGAGAAGAGAATCTTGGAAGAAGAAACAGAATCTTTTCCAATTTTACTTCTTTTTAGCTAAAATCAGGATCTACTTGTAGCGCCTGACTCTTCAGCTGCTGCTTTTGTATAGCTAGAGCAAGATGTTCTTATCCTCCATTAGAGCTGCTCAGGTGCAGCTGCTGCAGAAGCAGCTTTGTGTGGTGTCAGGGGAATTTTTCCATCCCTTCATTACCGTGGCCCAAGCAGAGGAGTTTCTGTCACTGCTAGTGAAGGATCTGAACTGTGCAGCTCCCCCAGCTGCTTCTGGAGCTGCCTCTGGTTCCTGACAGGCAGCGTTTTGCATTTTGGCTTGGGGCTCAGTAGGTCCAGGAGGGCAGAGCTGCATTGCAGCACAGTTGCTATCAGCTACTGTAAAACTCATTTTGCAGCTGGGAAGCACTCAAAACTAGCTTACACAGGCAGACTGTTGCTGTGAAGCTGGAGTGACCGTGGAAAGCAAGCTGTTGGATTAAATCAAATGGGCAAATCATGCCTTTTCCAGCAGTGATTGAGCTAAGACACGAATAAGTTTAATACCGCAATGTAAGTGCCAAAGCAGGGGTCTTTGTGCTAGCTTATTTTGGTATTTAGCACTCATTTTCAGCAGCTGTATTGTGATAGCATCCAGAGGACATGGCTAAGTGAGCCTACTTACGGTGCTGATGCACTTGCATTTTATATGCCAAGCCTGGGGGAAGGGAAGCACTGGGTAAATGCCAGAAGCAGTTTGCCAGCTCTTGTGGGTCTGGCTGAAGAGCAGTCCAGCTTTTGAGAGAAGGAGCAGAAAACTCTCAAACCCTGGACCTCGCTGGCCATGCAGCCCAGCTAGGACACATGGGACTTGGCGTGGTTTTTGTGCCCCTATGCCCCAATCTCAGCAAAAATCCTCCCATCACTGTTCTCTCCATGGGGACTGGTCCTCTGCACACTGGGGTCCACATAACCATGCACTGTCTTGGTAGCACTGTTTGAATAGACTGTGGATTTGCCTGTCTTCTGGAGCGGTTTTTTTTTTAGTTTTATTCAGGCTCTGTGCCAGCAAAGCCAATTGCCTGAGACAAACCCTGTGAATTTAGCAGGAAAAGCTCCATGTGCCGGCACATCTGCCCCAGCCCCTTCAGCGTGCACACTGTGCCGGCCGCGCTAACCCGGACCAACACCGTTGGGATGGTTACTGCTGCACGGCTCCTTGCAGCCTCCCCCAAGGCTGTGAACCTTCCCCATTCCTGCAGTGCTTGCTCCCAGGGCTCCTTCCAAAAGAAACACATATTTTGCTCAGCCAAATGTAGAAAGTCCTTCAAGGCTGGAGAACACCACCAAAAGCATAAACAGAGGCCGGATTCACTGCAAAACCGGGAAACTTTGGTGATGAATTTTTCATACATATTCATTCGGGTTTCTCAAACACATTTCGTTTCAAGGCTGGTTGTATACCCTTTCTGCATTCGCTCTTCACAAACAATATACTAAATTAAATTACTGACAGGAATATTTAGCAAACCAGCATCAGTTGCAGGATATTGGCTGAAAACGAATGACAAGTTCATAATCATATAAAAAACAATTCTAAGAATTATTCTAATGCAGCCAGAGAATAGGAAATGTGTCATCTGACCCAATATCAAACGGCTTGAATTTGGATACATGAGCTAGCAGCAATCAGCTTGTGCATAGCTTAATGCCAAGAGTTATTTGCACATGATATTCTGTAAATAATTTCAATCAACAAATACATTTGACGACATTAGGACCTGTTTGGCAATGGGTCACAATAGACTGAAATTGATTCAATGAATTACTTGTTGCAAATTGTTTCTGCAGCTCTGGGTCATAGTTGAGTTGATCCGATGTTGCCCTCATTAACACCTGCATTTGCAAATGGAGCCAAAGCCTTGTGCTGCACAGCCAGAGGAAAGGACTCACACTCAGGACATCCATGAAATGGCTCCAAAAAGCCATTTATACAAAGCACATGGAGTCTTGTGCAGTTATTGGGCTGAGCAGTGCACCTACAACCCAGAACCAGCAGGTCCTGCATGGTTCAAGAATTGCACCTCTTGCTGCATATGGCCCATAAGGTTAATATGTTTAGGCTTGCATGAAAGCTGTTGGGTTTTTTGCTTCAGAAACAAATGTTGAAGCATTTTAAAGGCTCTGTGCCATTACAGAACCAATACCAAATATTGGCCATTATGAATACGGATGAGAGAGCTCTTGATCAAATCTCATTAAGGAAAGGGAGATGGAGGTGGATGGTGAACAACATGATTAATATTTCATGCTAGGATTTCCCAGAGAATCTAAGTTGTGTTGCCCAAATCGTATTAAAGCAGAGTTGAATCTGAGTTCCTGCAATATATAATATTGCAATATATAATTATGTACAGAGATTATCCTATGTTGAGGAATTTTGTAACAGATTTGTTAATAAGGCATTTTTCACTTCCTTGATTTTCTGGTGATGCAGCAAATTTATTTTCAAGAGGCAAGGAAAAATTCATTACACCACTAATTCTGTAATGAAACCTCATATATCAAACAATGGCAGGAAACCAGAGGAAATACCACAAGGATGGGGTGACATTTTGAATGATTACATTTTTGCTTTCTATATTGATTGTTTCTTTTTTTAAGATGTTCAGATATTGTTTTGATGTTTTCTGGGTTTTTTACTTTTAATTCCAGGATATTAGAACTTTATTTGCCAATAAAAATCTCTAAATAAATCCTATATTGAAAAAAAAAATTATACTGTTTTTTAGCAACTTGTAGGACACTAAATTAAATGTAGTAATGCAGAAAGGAAATTATGCTTCAATTTTTCAGTTTGATACACTTTTGAAAATGAATTAAATGTGAATTATTTTTTTTTGGGAAGGCTAAAAATACCTGAAACAAATTGGTTTGTGGATCACGTAGATTTTCGGTTTTTGTTTTGGCCACTGAGTAAGACTTCCCATTATTTGCAGTTTTGCAGCCACATTTTCATGTGACTCAGGACCATAATAATCATTGCTTCACGAATAACACCCCTTCAGATAAAATTGTGCCTGAAAGCTCAGGTTGACCTTATTTTTAATGACCTTGTTGCACTTCTTCACAGTGTTGTCCAGCAAGCAACCGGAAAGCGAGCGTTTGTCTTGAGTCGGTCTACATTTGTTGGCAGTGGGAAGCATGGGGGTCACTGGCTGGGTGACAACTTCTCTCGATGGAAGGACATGCACCACTCTATCATTGGAATCCTGGAATTCAACCTCTTTGGCATCCCCTACGTAAGTCCGGTGTCCTTCAGGCAGTTGCTGGCTCATACACAATATCACTTTGCATTAACTCAAATGTTTTCTGAAATAAGCTGCTTGAGACGGCCAGCAGTAACGGCCTTCACAGCATAAGGAACTGCAGATTAAAAAAAGCTAAATGTCATCAATCTTGGCTGGCTGAAGAGAAACAAAAATAGCACTGCTTGATTCAGATTAAATCACTGCATGCCATCCAAAACTGATCCCTTTATATTATGTATTCTATCACTGAAGTCCCTTCATGTATTTCTGGTTTTGCAAGCTGGGCTGCAGAATTTGTAGAATTACTGAAATACGGTCAGATCTTCCACAGTGATGTTAATGCTCTAGGAGCCAGCACAATCTCAGTCCCAGAAAAATTCCTATCATTATGGAGCATTCTTATAAAGTCATCAGAAATAGGTATCTCTTTCCAAAAATTCTTTTTGATAACAAACTTCTGCAGTTTCTAATTTTTGGGCCTCAGTCACAATCACAAACTCTTATTTAATGATTTTATTTTTTCTTTAGATCGGTGCTGATATCTGTGGGTTTAACTATAACACTACCTATGAACTCTGCTTGCGCTGGATGCAGCTTGGCTCTTTCTATCCATTTTCCAGAAACCACAATGCAGAGGGAAATAGTGTAAGTAAATGAAGTTACACAAAGCTGTAGTCTCTGGTTACAGTAACAACAACAATGATTTGTATTACTTTCTCAGAAATTAACCTGCCATTGTCAGGTAAACTGGAGCAGCAGGTGAAAAGGAGTGCTGCACTGAGAGCAGGAATTACATGATGAAGTGTAAATTTTTCCCATCCACAACGTAAAGATGACATAGAAATGCTGAAAAATACGTAGCATCCAAAAGCCATGCAAAAATGTATACCATGTACTTTGAATGATAGAAAATCTTCTTCCCATGCTGTTGGTAAGATTCATTCCCTCCATCTTCTACCTACTGAAGCCCAGGTTTTATTTAAGAGCCAGCGAGTGTCAGCACATCTTTCTACTCCCTTGTTTACTTCAATTTTTGTTTCAGTACTTCTGTAACTATAATAGGTATTGTGGGAAGGGGAGAGAAGGCACCATACACCATCTTTGCAGTTTAAAAGCAAGTTTCAGACAAGCGCCACAGTTAGAAACTCCAGACAAACATGTGAGAACTCCAAGGAGGGCCAGCAATAGCGACAGCATTATCAGCCAAGAAGCAACAAAGACTAAAAAAGGCCAATGAACCCATGAGAAGGATGAAAAAGTGCAGTCTCAGTCCAGGCCCATGCCCTGGCTTCAACTTATCATAAAGTCCTTTCAAGACTTGTCAGAGATAGGGAGAAGTGTCAGGTTGTTTCTAACTATGAACAGTTTGAAGGTCTTGCAGCCTTTGTAAGTACACTGTGTTTATCTGCAGCCACGATGAAACGGTTCTGCTAGTTCAATAAATGTCTTTTTTTTTTTTTTTCTTCTGTAAACTGATCTGTGCAATGCTGGAGCTCAGGTTATTAGCTAACCTTCAGTTTTCTTTGAAGGTGCATTATCAAAATGTTGCAATGTTTACACCCCCAGAAAGACCTCTGTCTCTGCATGAAAGTATATTGGACGTTCAGCAACTGGGCAAATGCAGCAATAATAAGCTATAGTGCTGTCATTAAGAGGGTCAGCAATTACCCTGTAGATCCCTGAGATATGCTGAGATATTTCTCTCTAGCAGAACAAATGTCTGTGAGGTGTTAGCTACTGCTGTTGATAAATATTTTCTATTTACCTCTCCACTGAAATTAGAGGCACCTTATCTATGCATGTTTTCTTGGCCCTTTGAGCATGCAAACGGGGTCAGATCTGGGTGAGTGGGTATTATTCACATATGCACAATTTAATAAGCAGGCAAAGAGCAATGTGTTTATGTGACGGGAGCTACAACTCAGTGTTGAGTGAATGACAGAAGTAACAAAATAGGCATTTGGTTTTATCGGATTACTTAAATCCATTTAAAACGTGGAGTTCACTGAAAGAAATGAACAAGGCATTTTGGGTGACTCAGCATCACCTAAGAAGTCTGACTCTCTTTTTGTGAACTTAGGCAATATTTGTACAGTGTCAGAATACTGGTAAAAATATAGTGTAATTTTTGAAATAATAGATGGATGCTCTGGAGTGCAGAGCCAGCAGGGAATATTATTAGTGACTAATTCTGATGTAAACATAACAATGGAAAAATTTAACTTAAATATTGAGTTTCATTAATATTAAGTTAGTGTTAAAATAAAATCTTAAATATCCACTTTGCCTAATCCATAGGGGATTTCGAATGGTTTAATTAATACTTTTCTTGTCTGAAAAGCGCTAGATAATATAAAAAGCTTTGTTACTTCTGTTCCTTTTATGTTTTGTTATCCTTGGAATTCATACATTCTTCAATTTTAATGAGAAAACTGAGTGTTATGGGAAAATTTTGTGAAGGAGGAAGGGAGCCGTGTGACTCGTTAGCTGGCTCAGTTTAATGCTGGAGAAGGTCAGACAGGATGAATTAAAGGAGATGTAACTCTTTCCCGTATCAGCACTGCCCTGGGCCACGTGCTCCGCATCCCATCGCAGGGGAGAGTCAAGGCTGCCTTGAAGTAGATCAGAAGCAGCCAGCAAGTGTCGACAGATTGCTTAAACGTGCCCTCTTGATGGTGGGACCCAGTGTGCACGCCCTCTCTCCCAGGAAAGCATCGCGGGCAGTGAGGCGGCAAGGGGCACTGCTGATGCGTGGGTGTCCCCTTGGTTGGGTCATCCTAAAACGGTGGGCACAGGAGGAGAAATCAAGTTTCTTTGTATGGATGAAATGTTTTCCCCACCACACACAGTGACTTTGGTCACTCCTGTTGGCTTCAGCAGGGCCAAGAACTTACTCTTACTTTTAAATAGATTTGCCTTTATGTTCTTGGCCAACATAATCATGCTTTTGCCTTTGTTTTACAGATTATCAGTCCTCCCTTTTTCCTGTGTTTCACTTTCTCTGTCGCAGAGGGCTTGCATCTCCAGGATAAATCAATTTCTAGGGACAGGGTGTCTGTTCCTGAGCACACACATAAAAGCCCAGCTCCTCTCCCATCACGAGGTTAGGGGCGGCTGCAGATGGCTCACATACACCGCAGAGGGGCCCGATCTCTCTGAACTCACTGGAATTTTTCCAGTTGAAAAATTTTATACAAGTATTAGTTTGGTGATAATGGATGTTGTTCTTAATACATCTTCCAGTTTGCATATCAGTGCTTTTTCTTATTTAAACATCCACTTTTGTAGCATTATGTCAGCCACAGCTCTCCTTAGGTTGCACGCAGGTTCTCTGTTGAATTTGCAGTCCCTTGTTATAATAATGCTCAGTACAAATCAAAGCTTTTCCTTAACAGGAACAAGACCCAGCAGTGTTCGGAGAAGAGTTTGCCAAGATATCTCGTGCTACGCTTCAGATCAGATACTCACTGCTGCCATACTTATACACCTTGTTCTTCGAGTCTCATGTTCACGGAAACACGGTGGTGCGGTCACTGATGCACGAGTGAGTTTGGAGTCTCTCTTTTTTATCATATTTTACTCCCAAAAGCAGCTGAGCTTCTAGTTATAAACTAGTTGATACCTGTTTCAGAATAGTCACAGTAATATTACTGCATGCTTTGTCTTAAAAAGAACAGTTTTACAATGAAATCTAATCAAATTATATGCACAAATATAGCTCTTAATATATGCAATGGATTTTCATTAAAATATAACCTATATTTGTTTCCATTGGAAAAAAAAAAAACTAAGTAAGGAGAATTCTCAAAATTTCTTGTCTTAGGCAAATATGCAGTTCTTTTTTATTTTAAAAATAGGAACCGCATACCTGTATTTTCTGTATTTGAATGAAATCTATGAAATCTGTATTCTGGTCCAGAATGCCAAGAAGCCCTCATACAGAGAAGTCTCCATTTTCCAATCATCCACAGCATTTGCATTTTCCAATTTAGCACTTGCATCTGCATGCTATGTATGAAACCTACATCTGTGTCCACAAATTGTACACAGAAAACAGAGATAGAGATGTTTGAGTGTAGAAGCAGGTGCAAAACCAAGATTAATAAACACAGACTGAAAAAAACCCTCAGAAAATTTGACCTCAGATTTTTGGAACAACTCATTTTTTCTGTTTGGAAGAAGCAGGAATCAAAGTGAGGTTTAGTTTCCCTCTCAGCATCTTTTAATTAGCTTTTTACCCGCTCTTGGTAAATTTTCTACTTCAGAATGCTTTATGCAAAGACTTGAGCAAAAGGAGTGCAAATAATACATATGAAAGGCTACTGCCCGAGGCTCTGACACAATTTAGTCTCATTGGTGCAAGCTACATCCTGGACTGTTTAATGTTCTTTTTCCCTTTAGGTTAAAAACATTTTGGTTAAAGGGTAAGGCATTTTTTACAAATTAATTTGAGATTACACTAAAGTGCAGACCATTCGAAAGACCACGGAAAGGATATGCACAAAACCTGTTTTGCTGACTCAGCGTTACACCTAACTGAAAAATTTTAAAAGCAGTATCCTTCCCCTTCCTACTCTGCTAACTTACTTAACTGTGTTACATGAAGGAGAAGTTTTATAGGTACTCATGTCTTACAAAGGGCTATATGCTATTTCAAATATTTCTCTTAGCTCTATTTTTGCTTAATGAGATTTGTGTTAATATTGGAAATTACCAAGTTCATTTTGGCATTAATATTAGCTATTCTCTCCTAACACTTTAGTGTATTAAAGAATTACTTTAGTGATGTTAAAGCTGCCTTTCTGACCATTCTCAGCACACTTGTACTCTATTTGGGCCACATCTACATTAGCAAATTTCCAAATTTGCTTTGATTTGAATTGTAGAGCAGTCTCAGATGCACCAGCAGAGGCTTCCGCCAGATAAAGCCGAGCCAAAAGGTGCGCTCCAGCCATTGATGGGAGTTTAGTCAGTGGGACCAGACTGGGATTATTAGGAAATAAAACCTCTAAAATGCATGTAGGGAGTGGAGGCATCAGGAGATCAGCACAAACTGTTTCACCATACAGGTCCCATCCTAGTGGGCACATCACTTGCTAATGTTGCCATATCTAGAGTCTAAAATGGCTTAAAAGTATTCCTTACTATTATTAGTCAATTCTGGTTACTACTGTTACTTAGTGAGTATTTCTTACTATTTCTAATTAATATTCATTGGTTTAGTGAGTCTGCTCAAGTAGAGAAAGTGACCCAGATGCTAACAGGAGGAGACAAGTGCGTTTTAGAGAAAGAGGGAACTGAAACAGAATTTTTTATGTACGGATGATGGAATTTTACATCAAACCTTTCCCTTACTTGCAACAAATACAAAGGAGAGCTAAAAAACCTGCACTAGTTTTTCAGGTGGAGCTGTTATGAGTTCACAAGCCTCACCGTGAAAACAACTCTGCCTGGGCAGGGAGTGTCCAAGCAATAGCTATTTCATGTGGTCATTTCAGATTTTGCATTTCATTTCAAATATTTAGGTGCTCATTTCAAATAACAAACAAGAACAACATACCAGTACACTCCTATAAGCATTTTAGGTGCCTCTGAGGCTTTCACTCAGTGAAACAGAGGTGCCAGTATCTCAGCTGTCCAAAAAGACCAGGAGGTGGTAATCCATTACTGGAAGCAAAAGCTCTGCTTAATGGATAAGCGGGGGAAAAATAAGACAGAAGAGAGGCCAGCATCTAACCATAGGAAGCATGTAGATGGAATTAAGCACCTTTCCTAGCTCACAGATATGGCTTAATGGCTTATGTTTTCAAAATGGGGAAGTTCATTTGTTTGTTGAATTTGTGCTCGTGGTTGCTATAATTGCAAGAGAAAGTAGTGCTGAGTTAGATGGCGAGATGCTTGTTTCCGTGTGCAAATAAGATCGACTTCTCTTTTGTCATAATCTCTTGATCAGCTTTTTCTCCTGCAATCTCCCACAACAAAGTATATTGAATCAGTATTATAATTTTATTACAGCAAAATTAAAAATACAGAGAAGCTATTGAGACAAGAAAAACTAACGTTTTTTATTTAAAAACTTTAAGACAAGATAATTAATAAAAAAACACCCCCCACTTAAAATATTTAGAAAGCATTAGGTCAAAATGCAATAATGAACAAGATTCAGGTGTCCAAAAGAGCTACTGTTTTTGACCGAAAAGGAAACTGAATAAATTGAGGTTCCTTTCAGGCAGATCCTGAGGCATGCCTTCAAGAACATTTTTTCCTGAGTTCCATGTACTCCCCCAAACTTGCAATATTTTAGAAATCTGAACAAAAAATAGATGTCTCTTTATTGCCAAGGTGGTTTTGCTCATTTGGGGTAATTTCTGTAAGTCTGGCCTGGGTGTATGACTATGCCCTGAGCAGGCAGGGCAGGACACCCACACCGAGCCACTCTGCTCCAGCCAGCGTACAACAGAAACCTGTCTTTAGACAGGGGCAGCTGCCAAGTCAGTTAAACAGACATGGTAAAGGAATTTTTGAACAGATAATTTGTACATCCGTAGAGAATAATAGATTAATATGCAACAGCCAGTGTGAATTTGTCAAAAGCGAATGATGGTAAACCAGCCCAGTTGCCATCTTTGACAAGGCAGCAGGGCTGTTGGATGGGAAAGGGAGCAGAAGAGCAAGAGAAAACCGGAGGTACAAGGTACCTTGATTTTAGGAGGGCTTGGGACACACTCCACGTGACATTCTTATAAGCTAACTAGGGAACAAGGATCCGTTACAAAATTCCTCAGACACAGGCTTACAAATGATTGAAAACTTATTTAAATTCTCAAGGATTTTATGCCAGATGAGTGGAGGTTTCTGAGATGGGGAGGATCTCTCCTCTTTGCCAGGTGCTATTCAATATTTTCATTAGCTGATGCATGGTGGACTAAAGATCTCTTCCCAAGCTGGCAGATGATGCCAGGCGAACGGGACTGTAAGCACTCTGGAGGACATGATCAGAATCTAAAACAATTTTAATGCATTGAATAAAATGGACTGAGTTCCATAAGTTTTCATCCATTCAGGAAAGGCAGCTTAAAAAGTGCAATATGTATGAACGTTGCTTTCTGTTTGTCCTGCAAAAGATTTCTAATGTAAATCTGTGAAAGGTGTGGGAAGCCAAATCCAAGGATTTTCACAAATGCTTTAGATCCCAGAGCACAGCATTATTCCTCTGTGTTCCCTCTCCTGGTCCTGGCCCCTGTCCTGCTCTTTGGCTCCCTTGATGAAGTCTCAACCCACTGGACAGAAATTAAGTTTTGTTTTCCCACCACTGCTATTCTGAAAAGAAATCAACTCCAGCATTTTGTGAGGGTTCTGGTCTGCTCCAGTATGTAGGTACTACTGTAATTTCTGAATCTCTGTCTAGCTTTTGGCATTCCCTCAACCAGGAAAAATATGTGGCAGTGCTGAAGGATGTCTTGAGGAAGCAGATTTCTTGTCACAGTGAGTAATATCAAAATATTCTGCAAGTTCTAGAAAAATGTGGATTAACATTGTGCATCTCTCTTTCAACACTAGATTTACCTCCGATCAGCAGACTCATGGAATAGACACTGCCTTCCTTTGGGGACCTGCTTTTATGATTGCTCCCGTTCTTCAAGAGGTAAGTACTGTAATTAAAAAATGCCATCATACTGGAATAAAAGAAATGAACTGCGCTTAGGGCACTGGATGACATTCAGGGCATGTTTGCTCGTATTCACCCATTTCTTCCCTCCACTGTCAAAGCTTGCAGAATGCATTTCTGAGCAGCACAGACAGTACAGAGCTGCCCAGTGCTTGAAGTGGGAGGATGAAAGTGAGGGCATGGCATTTCCCTGCTATTCCAAGCACCTAATGGATGTAAACAGGCTGGATGCTGCCCCTCACGTGCTCCTCTTATTGTGCTGACAGATCCCTCCAAGGACGCACACAGAGCAGTAATTGTCGAGCTAGGAAGAAACACGCAGATATTAAAGCCAACTGGTTTCCATATTACCACTCACCCACAGCATTTTGGAACTGTAGCATCTCAAGGGCTGTGCTAGGAGTTTCCCAGCATCACAGGCAAACGCAGTCATTACAGAAATGGTAATGACAATGTTAGCTGCTAATGTGACAGGTTTTAAAATGGCTGTGCTGGGCATGGCACTGGGGTCAGGGCTCTCACCGCTCGGCTGGAGCAAGGGTGGGTTTCTCTCCTTGCCCCACCACTGACTGCTGACAGCACCAGAAAGGTATCTCTGAGCAGAGCTAAATATTTGCATGCGATGTATCCTAGAGCTGTTTGCAATCAGCATGCTGCCAGAATATCTGATACTTTTTCTATATGTTGCTGATGATCAAACATATGATCAGGCCACTGTTAGTCACCTTTTTTTATCCAGCCCTTGTGCCTCTGTGAATTTAAAAGGAAATTCTTATTCCTGCATCTAAAACCCTTCTGACTCCACCGAGGCACTTCATTCGTCAGTCTTTCATCTTCAGACTCCCCCAGGTTTCTAATAGCTGATGACTAACAAGGAGATTTCACAGGGTCTCAGACCAGCAGGATGATGAAAGACATGAGACAAACCTTCCCACGAAGAGAGGGTGACAAGCCAGGGGTGGCTTCCTGCAAAGAAGTGAACGAAAGGGAACATTATAAGGATATATAAAATGATAGGGGGTCTAGATAAGGGATTCCTAACATTTTTGGGGGACTGCAGCACAAAAGAAAGGCCAAGTGCCTGTGGCCTGATGGGGGAAGCAGAGCTTTGGAGGCAACACGTTGCTGGGTCTTGCAGTGGGAGAGAGGTGGCAGCCAGGGCTTGTGCCAGCTAGCAGGGCAGGGGGCAGAGGAGAGCTGTAAGCCCCTCACCGTGGCATTGCAGGCCAGCAGTGACCGCATCAAACTGCAGCATGGCACCCACTTGTCTAGAGACAGGTCAGGGACAGCTTTCTCTTCGGTCCTTGAGTCCTAGGGTGTAAGCAAGTGAGACATCCATCAAAATTAAAATGGAGAACTGCCTTATGCGCTGGCTTGTTATTTAGGGAGTCATGAAGGCAAGGCTCATCACGATGCAGATGGCAGTTGCACACTTCTCTGCAGACCAAAATATCCAGGGTTGTCATAATAATGCAGAGAAAATATGGTGAGAGGGGCATCTTGACTTTATAGGGTTTTTCCTTCAAGTTTTCAAGGCATTTTATAGATTAAGCCAACATTTAATTGTTAAACACCTAGTAATATCTAAACAGACAGAGCAAACTACCCCAACCTTACTTACTGTAGCAACTAGGACACTTTGCCTGAAATACCTAGCACTACCCACTGTGGAAGACAGGCTGCAGGGTAAGAGAAATTTCCAGTTTAGCAATTCTTGTATTTTAATGAGACATTTGCATGCTTTAGTACATCACTTATTTCTTACTCCTTCTATTTGTTTGGTTATATATATATATATATATATATATATATATATATATAAATCCCTAAAATGTCAAATGGTAACTTTGCCCTAACTTTTCTCCTCCACCTTTACTTTTTACTCTCCACCTGCTCCCTGGGGCAAACCTTGGGGGTAAACCAGAACTCTGCAAAGGGGCAGACATCTATGCTGAGAATCAAAATTAATCTGTTTGTGAGAATAAGCAACTCGCAACAACAAAAGAAGTGTGTTTTCATTCCACTCTTCCCGGAGTTATTAATTCAGAGTGCCTTCAGCGTGATTTCATCCCTGCAGCAACATGATACAACGCATGCTGCAAAACAAAGTACAGTAATTGTGCAATTAGCAGCACATTATTTATTATTACTTATCTGCAACTTTAAATTGTTGCCAAGAAGACAAATATCTGTGTACTTTCCTTGCCAGACCTTACTCGCTGCCTGTTTCTGCAACAGGAATGGTGCAAGAGGCACTGAGCAGTGATGTCCCCCAACTCTGTCATCAGAACTGAAGTCCTGTCTTGCAAAGGCTGCTGTAGACCTCACTGGGATTGCTCAGATGTTAGAGGAGTGCATCTAGGCCAGTTACATTTGCAAGACATAAAGCAATGTACTAGATCAAAATAATCATATAACATTGGCTCAGCCTGCAGAACTGCAGTAAAACCCCCCAAATAGGATAGGCTCATCTGTTTAACATGATAGATTAGCCAGCACTAGTCCACTGCTATGATAATAACTCAGCCATAATATCCAAGATTTGATGTTATTAGAATATTCAGTACACATCTCTCCCTGCGCAAATATAATAAAGCTAATGTAATATCAGAAATGCAAAAAGAAAGAAGACTTTAATCACTTTATAACAATTACAGGGAGCAAGATCTGTGGATGTATATTTCCCTGAAGCACCATGGTTTGACTACTATACCGTACGTATTTTTACGATTCAGTTTCTTAAATTTTTTACATAATTTAAAATGATACAATTCCAGCAAAATAACTTTTAGCAATGTTCAGCAGTACTTTTACCTCAGCATCTGTGTTTAAGAAAGCTAGAGCACAAAAAGTCTACACCAAGCTAGCTGGGAGAGTAAATTACACAGCTTTCAGTAGCATTTTATTTTCTATTTTTGGTTTGTAAAGCTCTAAGACACAGAGAACTAAATTTTCCAGAGCAGTCTAGAAATTCATGAAACTGTCAAGATTTTTTTCTTTCCCTCCGTTATTGCATATTTTAATTCTTGTACTGATAACACTTCCCTGTATAGAAACAGAGGCAGAAACCTGAGTCGTGATCCTGAGAACATGCTGCAAACCATTTTGTGCATGCAGTTTTGCACATGCATCTCTTTTGACAGAAGGCATATTTAGAGAGCAGGGTGAGGCTCCTCTCTGAAAGATGCTTCCAAGAGATGCAGAACAATCTGCTCTGTGGAAAATGCCAGCGTCTTGTAGTTTCAGGGACTACAGGTTTTGACCTTTTGAACACCATCCCCTGTACTGCATTTCCAAAAGTGCTCAGTTTCAACCTAACTACACTCTGCTGCAATCTCCAGGATAAGACCAGTGTTGGCTTCAGCAGGAGTAGTTAGGCTGATGCTAAGAGCTTTCGGAAATGTGAGCCCAGCAGCATCAGGCTGTTGTTAACTACCCTGAGCACTCTCAGAGGAAATTCAGACTTATTTTTTAAAAAGTGTGGTCATTTTCAGCATTTGGCTGGTGTCCTCAGGTGGATGTTCATCCAATCTTTTCCATTTTCTCTTTTCATAAGACTGTGGCGCTGGAAGGTCAAGCATTTCGTTCTGCTCTCCTTGTGGTTCCCTCTGAGCCCCCCTTGCTGGGCTGGGTGCGAGGACGGCAGCCCTGGTGTCCCCTGCCCTGCCTATGGGGCATGCCCCCGACATTAGCAAAGCTCAGCTCCCAGCGCTTGGCACGTACTTGCCATCCACATGATGCTTATCCACAAACAAGGTTGGGTACTTACCCTAACTTATAATTACCATTTACAGAGAGCAAGAGCAAAGCCTTCCTGTTACCTACTCTGTATGTAAGCCTTGCCTACACCTGGTTTTGAGGCATTAAACCAGGAAGGAATAACGCAGATAACTCATGCTAGTTGTCTACACATATATGATTTTCACTCATTGCGTGCTGTAATTACTTTTTGAAAGGGGAAGACTTGTCCTTAAAAGAGAAGAAAAATCTACAGTTTACATTCCCAAATGATTATGAATCACTTACCTTAAACTGAAATGTGACAGGCTCCATATGCATAAAAAGAGGAACCAAAAGTTTCCTTTGCTTTTTGCTCAGTGTCTTGATGAGGGTTTTTTTCACAGCATATGGAATAATGATACCATTTTTAAAGACGATTTGCTGCCTTTCATTCATGATGCTTCTATCTCATGCATATGCATAACTGCAGGGGCTAGATCCTCTTTCATGTTAAAAAAAGGAGCTGGAATAATACCCCTGAAATCCACTTTTCTGCTTGCATTTTCAGTGATGTAATTGAGATGAAAACGTACCCTTTGATCTCTTTTTCAGTGGTGTATGGTCACAATGT
Organism: Pelecanus crispus; assembly: GCF_030463565.1. NCBI lineage: Eukaryota > Metazoa > Chordata > Aves > Pelecaniformes > Pelecanidae > Pelecanus > Pelecanus crispus. Next base: position 17,555,049 of record NC_134643.1, read on the forward strand.
ATAGTGCCTGGATTTGAGGTTTTTTTAACTGCATTAATTTTTGCAGTAGGGTAATAAACTGCCAAGTACCTGGAACAAGAACTATGCTACTGTGGCTGCCCCGTTGAGCAAGATCCCTTTGTTCATCCGTGGAGGCTACATCCTGCCAGAACAGGAACCAGCCACAACCACTACTAAGAGGTAACATCACCTATGTCCATCACCAAACAACCACAGTGTGGGTGGAAACGCAACCAAAAAAGCAATCAAAAGAAAGTGCAGAAGAGAGGCTATCTGCGGCTCCCAGCTGCCATCCCAGGCGATAAACACAGTATTTGTATCCCACTCTTCACTGCATTGCATTAGGAGAAGTCACCCCAGAGATGATCCACGTCATAGTTTGCACAGCTGAAACCTACTCCTGGCTCTGTGGTTATGCTCGGAAAAGCTTTTACACCTCTTACTGCCACGCTGACCTGCTGCCAGTCATTCAAAGTAAACATATGCAAGAGGAAAATGCAAAACTCTTCTCCTTGGATGTATGTATCCAATGCCATGGGCAAGGTGGAAAAGCTCAAACCTCTTTTGAGGAAAATGATTTCCCCTCACCAATGGGTAATATACTGGCCTCACATCTGAACCATGCTCAGAAGCTAATGTGAGTAATGAAGGAAGGGAACAGCACTGTGCAGGAACCAAGCCAAACCATGGTAAGGTAGCACTAGTGACCAGTTGCCTCCCAGACTGCCCAGTTATCATACATTAAGGCCACTAAAGAATGGCAAACGTCCACATGAGCACTCAAGAAGTCAGAATTTTACACTTCAGGGGGACAAGGCAAGGTTAACCTTTCGTCATCATTTCAGGAGCTGTTTTGGTGAGCATGGTTGTCATTCTTCTGTTATGGCCTTTTTTGTAACCTTAAAATTGGAGTTAATTGTGCTCAGAAGTTTCTGCTAAGTAATTTGGGACAGTGCCCACCGGTTTGTACTGACACTTCTCAACATGTTTGTCAACAGCCGTCTGAATCCATTTGGGCTCATTATCACCCTGGATGAACAAGGAGAAGCTTCTGGGTCTCTCTTCTGGGATGATGGCGATTCAATCGGTAAGCCTGGTCCCCTGCTCTGAAGCAATGTCTGTATACAGGGCTCTCCTCAGGCTGCCTTTTCAGCAGTACAATGGCACTGACTCCTGCTAGAAATAGCTGGAGAACTGACCCTAAGTTGAGTGTTACAGAGGTGAAAAGCAGAGTGCAGCATTTTGATATGAGAAAGGTGTGACACTGGGAACAGCTGATCTACTAGAGAGGACAATCATTCATGTCGCAGTCCCCTGAGACCACCCTAGGAAGACTAACGGAAGAGATTAAATAACTCACAAATCATCTTAGTCTGACATTAGCCACTCACTACAATTCACGTGAACTGCATATGGATTTTACTCCCTGTTTTGATACCAATCCTCCTTGTTCTGTGTTTTGACAGATACTATTGAAAAGGAGAACTACTTCTTGGCTAAATATACATACAGCAAAGTAAGTAGCAACATACAAGGTACCTACATACATACAGGTAGCTGTATTTTAGTGTAGCCATTGTAAGGTGCTGATGTCTAACTCTTCTCTGGAAAGATTTTTTCGTATAGCTTAGCCTGTAAACCTGGTAAGCTACCTAATGCTTTCATTTACAGACAGCTACAAAATAATCCAACTGTGACTTGGGGGTCTTGGTTGATGAGAAGCTCAGCATGACCTGGCAATGTTCACTTGCAGCCCAGAAAGCCAACCATATCCTGGGAGGCATCAAAAGTGTGGCCAGCAGGTTGAGGGAGGTGATTCTCCCCATCTACTCTGCTTTGGTGAGACCCCACCTGTAGTACTGCGTCCAGCTCTGAGGCTCCCAACATAAAAAGGACATGGATCTGTTGGAGTGAGTCCAGAGGAGGGCCACAAAGATGATCAGAGGACTGGGGCACCTCTCCTATGAAGAAAGGCTGAGAGAGTTGGGGTTGTTCAGCCTGGAGAAGAGAAGGCTGTGGGGAGACCTCAGTGCAGCCTTCCAGTACCTGAAGGGAGCCCACAAGAAAGCTGGAGAGGGACTTTTTGCAAGGGCATGTACTGATAGGACAAGGGGTAATGGCTTTAAACTGAAAGACGGTAGATTTAGATTAGATATAAGGAATAAACTCTTCACTATGAAGGTGGTGAGGCACTGGAACAGGCTGCCCAGAGAAGTTGTGGATGCCCCATCCTTGGAAGTGTTCAGGGCCAGCTTGGATGGGTCGTTGAGCAACCTGGTGTAGTGGAAGGTGTACCCATGGCAGGGGAGGTTGGAACTAGGTGATCTTTAAGATCCCTTCCAACCCAAACCATTCTATGACTCTATGATGCTGTAGTTTTGTGTTTGCTTCATGGAGTATCATAGTGACACATCATTAATGTCCCTGCTGTGATGTGAATCTGAAAATCGCCTTTTTCAGCTCAGATTTTTTGGGGTTTTTTTCTGAGTCACTGCTTCTGGGGACAAGGGACTTTTTCCTTGTCTTCCTCCTGTGAACACTTTCAGTCTGATGGGTGGGAGAAGGCCACGTTCCTCTCTTCAGGATATCCCAGCAACTTTTTAACTTTGATCACTTGAAGCTTGCATTTTATGGCCCAGAGAATTACGTAGTCTCACTTCTTTAGCTTGCGTTTCCTTGTCTGACAGCACGGAGATTGCTCCCATGGTCGGTCTCCCGTGGAGCAATTCAGCACACTACCAGCAACCCACCATGCTGTTCAGATGCTCCATGCAGCAAAGAAATAGATTAGCCCAGGGTCAATGCACTAATGCCTTTCACACAGTGCACACTTCTGTGCAGACACGTCCTGAGAAAGCTCAGTAGAAAAACCCAACAGTTTAGGCTTCAATTGAGAAAAATATGATAAAATAAATCTACTAGAAGCTCATTAAGTATATGACAGTAAGTTGTTGGAATTATTGTAAAAAAACTTAACCTACCTCAGCAATCTATACAGATCATATTTTATCTACAATTCCAGCATCTGGTAAGAAATGGGATATTGTATGTAGACTGTGCCATGGTTTTCATGCCACGTATTCCTAAAAGCCCCAAAGCAGTCTACAGAAGATATTCAAAAGAATAGAATTGTGTTAACCCCTATTGTGATATTGCTCTTAGAATGTATGTCTTCCAGGAGTGAGAGCAAGCCAGAGTAAACGGATGGGTTTTATGATGTAGTCTTGCATATTCCTGAGATATTTTCCTGGAACTAATACCACATGTCTAGACTTTAAATTTAATTTTTAATTTATTTTCATCTTGATTTACCAAGAAAAAAATTTTCTTCTTCTTCTTCAAAAAAAGGATATTTCAATGGCAAAAAGGAAGAAAAATCACTTCAGCTTTCTGTAGTCTGTGTATAGTAATTTATTGCAGGAAGGCTACAGAAAAACAATATCCAGTTTCATATTAAATTCTGATCTGTGCAAATTAGATTGTTGATTCACTGGCACTTCCATTTCTCATTGCTTATATTTGACTTCTGCCTGTAAATCCATGACTGAAGTCCCTATCTGCATTCCAATAATCTCTAATGTTGATTTTTTATTATGTGTTTATAAAGGAAAAAATCCATCTCAAATAGCAAATTGTAGAGGTATGAGAAATGTATGAAAGTCTTGGTATTTGTTGCACATTTCTATATTCCTAAAAAATTGTGGACGAATAATTTCATCACACCTAGTTTTAGGAGAACACACAAGTTTTGGTCCCTAAGAGATTTACTAATAAGGTCTGACATCATAGCATTTACTCTGAACCCAGCAAAGAGTGTTGTGCAGGTAACAGCTACAGGATCAGACCCTCTCATTTATATTTTCATTTAATCAACCCAGAAGTACAAAGAAGCATTCAAGACTAGTGCAGGCACTTAAGTCTCAGAGAACGCTTCAAGCTGCCTGCTCTCCAGTACTGTCTCACTGCAGTCAGTATTTTAATTCACTTGCCACCTCCATTTCGACATGCATAATGGGTAAGTGCCCCAAGTCAGTGCCTCATATATGAAGCCTGCCAGACTGGAAAAATACGTGAACCAGATGTATAAAATCCGCTGTACTTCAGGGATGAGCAGGGAGAGCCATAAACTCTGCCTCCATCCCCAGCAAACAAGGCAGATGTGCTCAGACCATACCAAGTGAGTCCAGACACTAAAGGGATGGTGACGGGAAGGCTTGCCCAAGGAAATGGGAGCTTCTGAAAGAATACGCTAGCCACTAGTCAACTGAATAGCCTGAGCACAAATTCGTCCTAAAACTGGTCCAATTTTCAGGGGGGGGAAAAAAGGTGAAGTTCATAGGACCAGAGCAAGACAATAAGAAAAAAACAAGAAGATTACTCTGCTGCTCAGAAGTGTAGGAGGAAGTCCTGGCTTCTGGCCTCAGACCCAGGACTTGTTTGTGCTTTGCATTTATGGGGCTTTGAGTGATAGCCATAAGTTCCCTCCCTCTGATGAGAACTCAGGACCTTTCTGGGCAATTGCTTTAACCACTAGATGCTTGGGAAGGAGAGGGTCACTCTTTCCCCTGGACCGTCACCTCCCTGTCTCCCCAAGACCTTCAGTTCTAGACCTTGGTCAGAGGACAGTGGTGTCCACTGCAGAGTCCTGGCTCAGGGCCTCAGAGCTCAAGTGCAACTTTATTTATTAACACAGTGGTAATCACTGAGTTCAGCATCACACTGAGTTTGCTGGGTCCATGTGGCCACCTTGAGCTAGCTCTCCTGCTTGGCCACTTCTGAGACAGCAACAAAGCACTGTAGAGAGGCGGTCCTTGTACTGAACCCCCCTGTATGCTGGAGCTTTGCCAACGGGGAGAAGACACCCTATATAAGTTCCCTAACACATTCTCCAGAGGCTTTTAGAGGCCTCTCCCCATGTGCTCCATAATAGCCAACATCATTCCTTATTTAGGCAGTTTACACCAGTGTGCTGGGGATTAGCACTTATTTTTAGTGCGAATGCCTGAAATAAGCAGTCTAAGCACAGCCCTAAGTTACAAATACTGTGATCTAGCTTCTGCTCTCCTCCTACCATGCATCATTGAAATAACATAAGCTAATTTATGCAAAAGGTTCCATCATGGGTTTCTCCTTGGCATATTTTTAAAAAGTCATGATTGCATAGCAATTCATCATTTCCTGAGCAGTGTAATTCATCTTTATTTCCTTAACAACTTTGATCACATAACAAATGCAATGATTCCTCTTCATTGCTTGTATGGGAAATTACTGTCGCTGGTGAACCAAATGAATTTGTTTAACGACTTTATATGTCCTTTTGATACACCCTAAATATGGGATATATAGTAAATAAGAAGCATAACAAACAAGGCTCTTGGGCATACAGTGTTCCTTCAGTGTCCTTAAAGCTGGGACATACATAGCAGAGATTTCTAGCAGGAGCTGTGGAGATGTGGGACATAAAACAGGGGCAAAATATCTGGTTGCTGATGTTTGTGGAAGATGCTAACAGTTTAAAGCAGTTAGTTGTGGATGTTAATTAAATCTGCCTTAAGGTCACTAATTGAATCTCCATATCTGGATTTTGGCTTTGCATATGCCACTGTACCCTGTAAATGGGTATAAGAACCAAATTTGCATTGATTGCAAGTAGAAAAAACATGCCCAAGAAGATTCCAAATAAATGTTGTAAATGTTATTTTCTTTCTTACTTTGTTAGTTTAGAATGATACATGAAACCTTTCTTACGTGAAAATTAACGTGACTGTTGTTTTTCCTTTACTGTCTCAGACTTTAATGTCTACCTTGGAAGACATTCTATATGTTCATTGACAAAGATGAGACCACAACAGTAACAGTATGCAGTAAGTCACCTCCAAAGAGTTGTCCTGGTCCTAAAATTTTCTCTGTGGCCTTTTCCAGGAAAACCTGAAGACAGAAATACTTAAAAATGGCTACCGAGGGGCTGACAATCTGAAGTACAACAAAATTACGATTCTTGGCCTGAAACTGAGACCTCATGCTGTTGCTCTGAATGGAACACCCATCCATGGAGATGCTTTCTCTTATGAGCTGAGTGGGGTAAGAGCTACACTGAGCAATTATGAAAAAACCTTAGGGAAAGGGGGATAGTCAATGAGTAACAGGAACAGTTTGTCATCCATACCCCTTCACATTTCCAAGTATAAGGAGAAACCAATTATTGATCCAACAGTCTGAGCTTTTCGGGGGGGGGGGGGGGGGGGGGGGGGAGGGAGGGGGGGGGGGGGAGGGAGGGAGGGAGGGAGGGAGAAGCAACAGCAAAAGCTTTTTAAGGAAACTTTAATCTTTGCTATTACACGTACACTCGCTCGCTCTCTCTCATTTAGTGTCTGCCACTTACACAAGTTTTCAAACTAATGAAATAATGACAAGAAGATAATAGCTCCACAAACTGGGAGAAATGTTAGCAGTTTTAAGGGCATTATTATCATCCTGATAAAATGAGAAAACCTCTCAAAGTTATATATCAGCTGCTGAAAAGAAGTAGCGGAGGTATTTTCTTACAACTACTTAGTGTCCAAAAATGATTACAGCGTAGCTGGCTCTAATGAGTGTCTCCCTATCTTCAGAGGAGGGAAAGGTGAATCTCTGCTGTACATTTGTTCCTAAGAAACTATCACTACAGTGAGACAAGTTACAGTCTCAGCGTCTTAAAGTGTCCAACCTTAGTGTCCCAGATAAAAATGCATGACTTGCTTGTGCAGTGGTCCTCCTCTAGCACCAACAAGGAGACATCCCAGAGGGGACAGACTGAACACCCTTAATGAACAGCTGTGATAGCCTCTGTGGTCCCAACTTCCTTTTCCACAGGAGAATAGACCAAAGGAGCAACACTGAGTAAACTTCCCTTGCTCTGGTCAGTTGTCCCGTATCTGTCACCAGCCACCAAGCTGAAGTGGGTTGTGCACACTTTGTATGAGATGCGGTACTCACATCTCAGCACTGGTCTGCATCCAGGGATCTCCCAGTACTAACACTATGAGATGCCACTAAGTCATCATTCAATCAAAGGTAGCTGAGGTAACAAGCAATGGATATCACATCTTATGTTACTCTACCCACTTAGCTTAATGGTTTAAGTTCATTTGTAACCAAAGTGTGATCCCCATTATACGCACCTGGTTCTAACATTTATTTTATTGAAGGAATCTGTAAAGGAAGAAAATTGCTGAGAATAAATTTCTGCCTTGGAGAATCGTAAAAAACTCACTTTCAGAGATGATGTCGTAAATAAGTGTAATCAGTATTGCCTCAAGGGAAGAAATTGTTTAACAGCCAAACTGTGTCTAAGCAAGCTGAAAGCGACATAAATGTGGCAGGGTAAAGAAAACATTCCATTGAGATGTGCTTGAAGGCACCAATCACAGATATCCAGAAGATAACTGCATACTAACAGCATCACATAAAAAAGCTGATTAAGAAAGACTAAAAGCTTGTCACAAAAGTATCATTTAAAATTTGATTTAAGTGCAAAAGATTATCTTGGTGACTTAAGAACTACTTCAAATAACAGAGAAAAAAATGCCAAGCTGCTGTAGTAGGAAAGGTCCAAAACTGCACAAAATTTACATTATTTAAATCAGACAGTAACCTAAACAAGCTAAATATATTCCTCTTACAATTCTAAGAGATTCAGTCAAACCTCTCCCACCGTCCCTGTACAGATGTTGTAATGCCATTACCTATAATCCTTTCATGTTTGAGTCTCTATTAAAAAAAAAAAAAAAAGCACTAGCAGCTTGGGTTTAGATCTTGAAAACTTACAATCCATGTAATTAAAAACATAACAAAATAACAAAACAAAATTTACCACTTTCTCACAGGCTTAATGAGATTGCATACTGTATAATAGTTTAAGAAGCACAATTGTACTGTTCAAACTGTACAAACTGTACTGTTTGAAGGGATTTAGTAGAAAGTAACTTCTACTGTATTGCTTTTGCTTTACAGAAAGCAAATTTGCCTAAAAGCAGTGCTTAAGTGCATAATTGAGCCATAGTTATTTGTATATAAATAGAAGTAATTTGCTTAGTAATAAGCCACTTCTTTCTCTCCGATTCCTGCAGTGCTACCCTGATCTGACATTTGTAATACCACAGAATCTTCCTATTATTAGGAGTCTCTATCTTTTTCTTTCCCCCTGGAGTACCATACCCTAAAAGCAACAGGAACTGTATTGTAACTGCAGCAGGGATGCACTTCTGTTGACCAGGCTTGTGCTGACAACAAAATGACCTGGGCATAGGAAGGTTTTCCTTTTTCTTCCACTTGCATCCTCTGCTGGGGAGCGCCGGGAGGTTCCCACTGTCTGTAGTTCCCAATGTCCATGCAGTAGTGCAATCTGGAGCAGCCTTTCTGGCTGCCTGTCACTTTTCGGTTAGCGTTTGGATGGGGTTGCGGTATTTTTGTCTGGATCTGGCCCTGTAATTGAATAAAAGGCAAATCATTCAAGAAGTGGACTTCCTACTTAACAAGTAGTGGTAGAGAACTGTTTCTGATGAAAGATGAAAACATTACATACTTTGCAGAAGGGATCTAAGCGTAGACCGTTAGAGTGAAGTCAACATGAATTTGTGGGTGGGCAAAGAAATAGCTAAAACGTGTGAATGGATATCATGCATTTTTAAGAGATTATCAATTCTGAAACCTAAAGATAAAACTGCTAAACTACTGAAAATGGAAATTATGAGAGTAGCATAAAATACACCAAATTTAACTTTGAACACAGAGAGAGCAGGACAGGTATTGTATTTACAATTTCATATTTAATTCATGTTATTAATTAATTTTAAACAGTTCCTGAATTTCTAAAAGGGATGTTGAATTGGATACAGCAGTAGAAAGATGCATACTGCCATCAAGTCAGTCTTGCCTACTAGATGAGGTTAAGGCAATCATGAAGGTCTAAGCTCAAGTTTCCCTCCTCCTTCTCTGTTTTGAGATGGTCTTTTTTAAGTTAACATAAAATGGTTCATTATTTTTGTGTCATTTTTTTTTCACAGAAACTCACTATATGGATTTCTGCCCCACTTACTCAGGAACTCAACATTATGATTTACTAGAATGGTCAGAAAACGCTCGCATAATTCAGCATCCTTGGTCCTCAGATATTGATCTCACTTTGATTTTAATGTTAAAAATACATTTAGCCATTAAAACATTGCTTATGTACTTTATGGCTGTTCTTTTCCTATGTAGTATTTGTAACTCAGTATTCTTCAAATAAAATTTGCAATAGTAGTTAAGGAATATTACCATAAACTAATGTGTGTTCAAAATAGCATAGAAGAAATCATCCTGAAAGTTCTCGCACCACACATGGAAATAATACTTGGAAATGTTCTCAGTGGGACCATATTCTGGACAACATACACTGGGGTGTTTTTTTTCCCAAAACTATGGTGGGGAAAAAAAAAAAAAGGAACAACCAGGTAGTCGGCTTAACTCAGCCCTTTTCTGGGGCAGGCAACGTGTGTTTGCCAGGAGAATGCGTGGGAAGCACAGCTAAACAGTTGGGGATACCTGGATCTACTTTGTACTCCAGCTATTTCTGGCTGCAGAATGATCTCCCAAGACCATAAGAAGCTCCAGCTTGTGGAAATGGCTCAAAAGAGTCACAGTTATTTTAATAATATAATACATAATCAGCCATTAATACAATATATAATACATAGCATATATAACACAATAAATATTAATACAATATTATATGAAAGAGTATATAATCAGCTGGTATAAATCAGCCAATAGTTCCAGACTACAAGCTCTATAACTGTAGTGATCACTTGCTTTTGTCTCCTTTTCCATGTTCCTGAACTGGAATAAACACAGCCCAGGCACGTCTTGGGATCCAGCAACCATAGAGAGAATTTGTTGAAAACTTGGAGGATTTCTTTTGAGAATCTGGTTCTCTCTGGAGACTTTTCCCAATGTTAGAGTAGCTCTTACCGCACCAGATGGTTGGTGCCCTTAAATGTACACCGTGACTTCTGACAGGAGGGACCCACATCACGGCAGGGTCACAGCTTCACTAACTCAGCTGTTCCCACACTTTTACTCTAAGCTAAAAAACTCTTTTTACCTTTGTTGATATTTATGAATATTTATTCATGAGAAACCTGAGTCACAATTTGCAACCACAAGAGCTTTGACTGCAAACAGATACTCCAGTAAGGACATTGGGAAGGGACTGTGATCCATTTTAGGCTGCTACACCAGCTCTCCCTTCCCCAGCCGTGAAATTCCCCCCAGAACATCACAGGTGTGTTAAGCTTCACCTTAAGCTCCTTAAGGTGCTCGTGACTCTTCCTAGTCCTGTCTCCCACCATAACAAAAATGCATGGAAAATCCTACTCATGGCAGAAATGCTGTGTCTGTTCCCAGCAGATTAATTCTGTTTCCAAGGCTCTGCAGGGAAAGACCTAAGCCACATTCTACTCCTGCAAAAAGCTCCCCAACAAAACTTCCGCATGGGAAACTGCTCCTGATGTACAGGCACAAGTGCAAGTGCAGTGCGTTTTAACAAGAATGTCTGATTTTCACAATGTTCCGTTCTAGACCACGCAATGATAAGGATTTCATCCAGGTGTGTTTACATGATCACATTTCTGAATTATCCAGGGGACACAACACAGCAGTGAATTTCTCCAGTTTATGCCAGCTGAAGGAAGACAACCACAATTCTGCCTGGCTGCTAAAGGTTGCTTCCTCAAAGCGAGATGGGTCTTGCAGAGAAACCTGCATCTGACCAGAGCTTTTGCTGGCTGCAAGGTCTGCTGTGAAATATGGCTACTCTGCACAGCATGGAGAAAGCAAGTTGCTCATCAGCTCTTTCATGGGAAGAGGCTGAAGAAGATAACTGCAAAAAGGTGTAGCTGAAGATGATGAGGAAGGGCTGAGGAAGAGCAGAATATGGGCAGTGGGGTGAAAGCTGAGCTAAGGTGGTGGATGTAACAACCATCCTCCCTGCACAGGAGTATAGCACAAAATTCGACTCCTTGATAGAATAAACACTAAAAAGGATGCTCCTCTGAGTCTGTGGACTGGCGACTAAGGACTTTGTGCGAAGGAAGATGTCAGCATGGTTTGTCAGAGCTGTGTGTATTTGGGAGACGGAAAAGCAGGAGAACCTCTGTCAGAGCAGATACCAGGGGCAGACAGCCAGAAAGAGCAGGACTTGTGGTATAAATCTGAGGAACAGCAGAGACCCAGAGGACGTGTCTGTACTGTGTGTCACAGCTCTCTGCCAGAGAGCTCAGAGTGGGGCCAAACCAGCCGGAGGCTCCAGCTGGCACAGGAGGTGCCGGCCCAGCTGCCACTGGCCATGTGCACGTTGTCTCGGGGCTCAGCCACCCTGGCAGTCGTCCTTTCGTGCCGCCTGTGTGAGCCTCGTGGCTGCTCACCCCGTGCATGTTGCAGACATAACCAGAGAAAGCTACTGGATAGCCCGACAACATGGGACGGATGGGGACAGCTAAAGCAGACCAGTCCTGTGCAGAATCCAACCTCTCCCATGTGGTCTTTGCAAAGATGGCATCAAAGAGGTATCTGCTTTCAGTTTTCCCCCCAAAGTGAGGATGTTAGCTCCTCACCATGGCAAAAGAGCAAAGAGAGAGATAAATCTGAGCACCGAGGCAGAGAAAGCAGATTTGAAAACAACCTGGCTGGGAGTGGGGGGGCAAGATGATCTGGTTTGGTTTTAGGGGGGGCTAGGATTTTTTTGTGTGGAGTGTTTGTCTCTAATCTGCCTTCCAGTGTGGGTAAAAGCAGGAGTGGGACATGAGAGAGGAGGTGGTAAATTTGCTTAAAAATGGTGAAAGAGACTGGTGCAGAAGTTGGAGCATGGATGTGGCTGGAGAGCAGGGGGGATGTCACCTTGGCTGGATAACCATGTGGAGCCAGCCAGTGCTCACTGTTTTTCTGTGAAATCAGTGTCTAACCTCACAATTTCATATGTATCTTAATAAAATAAGAGCAGAAAAATACATTCCTACTGGCATCGATATGCCGTTCAGGCTTGTATTACAACCTGGATTTTATTCCTTTCTTGTTATCTTGCTCCTTGTAGCTTCAGTGAACACAACAGCAAATCACTAGTCGGTAATACATCCGCCTTGGGCTCTGATTTCACACGTTTATTTTGTAGACGTAAGCAAGACAGCCCTTGGTCGGCATTTGTATTAGGGACATCAAAGAAAACTGGAGTGTGTGTGTGTGTACCTGGCTATTTATCCCCTCTGAGCACTGAGCTGCAGGTGTATTTTTAGCTCTTTCACACTTTTTTGACGTTCTGGTTGCACTGCTTGTTCTTTCCCATCCCAACACTTCCTTTCTTTTTTGCTTTTGAGAAAAGGATAAAGACTTTGACAAAAAATACAGAATGGTTATAAGTGATACAAACTCAATCCAAGAATCTACAGCCAAATATTTTACTGTCTTTTAAGATTAGATTAGATTAAACATGAACTTCCCCAAGTGTTGGCATGGATTAAATTTATTACATATACAGATCTTCAGTTGAGAGAGGACTTCTCAGACACAGATTTAAAGTGTCCATAATCAGTTGCTTTCTCCAGCCTGCCTTTGTTAGCCATAAAACCCACCAGCTGAGTCCTTCCAAACCTGAAGGAGTTGAAATGTAAAGGGAAAAATTTTACTTTGCATTTCAAAACCCAGTTAATTCTAGGCTCCTGCCTTACAAAGCCATGAAGGGAACACAGAAAATCACTAGCCAATGTACACTGACCACTAAGAATATGCCATTAGGCTTCACCTCTGCAGAGAAAGAAAAAGTAAACATTCTCCATACTAGTTCCATGTACACTTTGATTATTTTTTATCTAAAATGGGTGATTTTAGGTTTAATCTCAAGGGATCCTGCTGCCCATTTTTGCAAAAGGTTTATGCTGATTGTGTATAACATGAAAAGATGGTTGTGGTGGGTTGACCCTGGTTGGATGCCAGGTGCCCACCAAAGCCACTCTGTCGCTGCCGTCCTCAACTGGACAAGGGAGAGAAAGTAGAAGAACAAAAAGCTTGTGTGTTGAGGTAAGGGCAGGGAGAGATCAATCACCAATTACCGCCATGGGCAAAACAGACTCGACTTGGGGAAATCAGTTTAATTTATTATCAGTCAAATCAGAGTAGGGTAATGAGAAAAAAACCCTAAATCTTAAAACACCTTCCCCCCACCCCTCCCTTCTTCCCGGGCTCAACTTCACTCCCGATTTTCTCTACCTCCTCTCTCCAAGCGGTGCAGGGGGACAGGGAATGGGGGTTGCGGTCAGTTCATCATGCGTTGTCTCTGCTGCTCCTTCCTCCTCAGGGGAGGACTCCTCACACTCTTCCCCTGCTCCAGCGTGGGGTCCCTCCCATGGGAGACAGTCCTCCATGAACTTCTCCAACATGGGTCCTTCCCATGGGCTGCAGTTCTTCATGAACTGCTCCAGCATGGGTCCCTTCCATGGGGTGCAGTCCTTCAGGAGCAGACTGCTCCAGCGTGGGTCCCCCACGGGGTCACAAATCCTGCCAGCAAACCTGCTCCAGCCTGGGCTCCTCTCTCCACGGGGCCACAGCTCCTGCCAGGAGCCTGCTCCAGCGTGGGCTTCCCACGGGGTCAGAGCCTCCTTCAGGCACATCCCCCTGCTCCGGCGTGGGGTCCTCCCCGGGCTGCAGGTGGAGATCTGCTCCCCCGTGGAGCTCCATGGGTGCAGGGGCACAGCTGCCTCACCAGGGGCTGCACCAGGGGCTGCAGGGGAATCTCTGCTCCGGTGCCTGGAGCACCTCCTGCCCTCCTTCTGCACTGACCTTGGTGTCTGCAGGGCTGTTCCTCTCACATATTCTCACTCCTTTCTCTGGCGGCTGTTGTGCAGCTGTTTTTTCCCCCTTCTGAAATACGTTATCCCAGAGGCGCTACCACCATCGCTGATGGGCTCAGCCTTGGCCAGTGGTGGGTCCATCTTGCAGCTGGCTGGCATTGGCTCTATTGGACACAGGGGAAACTTCTAGCAGCTTCTCACAGAAGCCACCCCTGTAGCTCCCCTGCTATGCAAACCCAATACAGTGGTGGTAGCCTGAATCAGTTACACTGAGAAAAGAGGCACAAATTCAATGAAGGGGACAAGGACAGAGGGCTCTGCTATGCTCAGTAAGCTGGCCACAAAAATCACATACGGCCCAATGTAGTACTGTATGTCTTGGAAGAATAGACAAAAGAAGATGGGACAGTGTTGGAGCAAAGGGACGCTGGAGGAGGTTTGGGGCCCTGTTGGATGACTGCCTGAGCGTGAGTTCCCAATGCCAGTCTTAATGAAAAAAAGAGGTAGAGCAATCTCAGATATACAGACAAATAAAGGCAGATGTTATAATTCACCTTTTTGTTATACTGGTACCACCCTGCTGGAAAACTGTGTCCCATTCTGGTGTCAGAAATTTGTGGAATATACTGAAAAAAATAGTTTGATATACAGAAAAAAGTCACAAGAATGTCTGAAGGACTAGAAAAACACATCTTCCAGTGAAAGCACCAAAAAGCTCAACCTGCCTTTAATGGCCAAGAGAAGTCTCAGTCCCATGGGAGTCTCAGTGTAATTATGGGGGCAGAAATCTGGTGGCAGAAAGTAAGATTCAGTGGCTGTTAATGAAACTAGACAAATTCAAAAGCTGATATTTTAACTCTTGGAACAGCTTGCCAAGAGCTGTGATGAATTCTCCTCTAGTAGAAATTTTAAAGTGAGAACTGAACACTTTTCTGAAAGAAATGCTCTTGCTCCATAACTCAGGAATTTTTTGGAACTCCATCATTAGCCTGTGTCATACCAGCTGATCACAGCAGTCCCTCTTGGGTTTGCAATTATGAATAATGAAAGGGGTATTTTGTAGGTTTTTTGCAAAACTTACTTAGATTTCAGTGACAAGTCAGTGATTTTGGAGGTCTCCACATAGTTACAAAAATCATAAAATGGCATTGATATAATCAGCTTTTTGGTAAGTTTTGATTTCTAATATATTTTGAATGTTTAACTTCTTGTGAAGGTTCTTGTAGTTACTTTTTCCTGTCACCAGGTGTAACTGGAATCTCTTTGATAGTTAAAGCAATTCGGTCCCACTCTCATGCAGGGACTATTTGCCACTCAGGTTGCCAACATGTCTAGAACAAAAAAGAAAAATATCAGTGGGTCTACAATGAGCATGAAGTAGAGAACAAGAGAGCAGAGCTGCTGCCCAGCTGTGTGGAGCAGTAACCCCTTTCCTGGCCCTCACCCCTGGCCCAGGAGCAGACTTGCAAACAACGCTGGGCTGCTGGTATGACACAGAAAGCTGCGTGAGGTCTGGTGTAACGTGACCTAGGGTGGATATAGGAACAGTTACACATCAATGCTCAGCACTGCAATGCAAGTGAGATGCAACCTTCCTGGGATGCCCCCCTGTGCAGGGTCCCACCAGGATCCCTGCCCTGGGCTGTGGAGGGGCACCTTGGCTTCCCTGCTCCCAGATCTCTGTGTGGAGGTGGCTGGAGCCCTGGCAGTGGCACACAGAGACCTGGGCTGGGAGACCTGTCACTGTGCTCACAGCAAATGCATAAAGTGCAAACGCTGCTGTGGAGGGTTATGAAATGAAGGCAAGACAGGCACACTGGCCTCAGAGTGAAGAAGACTCTCAGAGCTTTTTCTTGCAGGAAGCATTTCCATCACAAGGGGGAAATAAAGATGCCAGAGGATGTGTAGATGAAATTGGGGTCTCTCTCTAGGGACTAACAAACTATAGGGATTAAAACTAGCACAGATGCAGAATGCTGCCTTTATAAGCCCTAGCAATGACCCCAGATCATGCCCCAGCTATGGCAGCCACTGCCCCATGGCCACTGAGGAGCCATCTTATAAGCATCTCAAAGAAAAAAAAATATATAGCAGAGTATTCTGGTGATCTCTCCTCTTTGAGGTCACTTGATAATCTGAGCAAATCCTGTGAATTTTGGGTAGACACCACAGTTCCAAATAGCAAGGATGGAGGTCCCCAGATACTCCTGGCTGCTGCACTCGGGGCTCGGTGAAAGCCATGAAGGAAGGGAGGAAACTGCCCTTCCCTGAGAGCAACTGAACACGGTCAGCTGGAGAAGGCTGGAGAGTGCAGAGGCAGGGAGAGAGGCACGGCTAGCAGGAGCAGAGCCTGGGAGCTATTCTGAGCAGCAACAGACCTGAAACAGATGGGGAGGCTTTTCCTAGTGACCCAGAAGGGATTGTGTAGACCTTGTAGCAACTAGGTGGTCTCTAAAGGTTGTTGCAGAGTTGCACTACAGAGACAGACCCAAGTGGAAATGGTTCTAAACCAATGAGAGTTGTAAATGAGTCTTCTCAGTTCATTTGACTTTGCTCAGGAGATCATTGCGGTTGTAGCTTGTGTTCAGATATAAAAAAGCTTCAGGGATTTACCAAAGCCATTTTGGGGTGCTGTCTGTAAAGAAAAGGTGTGGTAGACTCATTTGAAATCTCTGGCTGAGCCCTCATTTGGGCCCAGAGCAACCCAGTTTCCTGCTGAGGATGTTTTCTGCTCTATCCACTCCTCAGTTCGTGCTGCTTCATCTGTGCTTCCCGAGCACTCGCTAGCAGCCCTGCCTGCACTTCTGCTGTGTGAGCAGAGCCTAGCACTTGTGGGATACAATACAATCTTCTCATGATCTTGCTGATAGCTCAGAAGGACTACTCTGCTTCCTCCCACCTTTTCCTTCCCTCCCCCCCCATATAAGCACACATATGTACGGGGGATAATGGGGATGTGCAGAAACTAAACACACCACTGACCTTGTACAAACTCCTGCAGATCCAGGGATTATTCGATGCATGATGGAGCTCCCTCCTAGATGGAAAGTGCTGTGAAATACAACCTACTTGTCATTTGTGTTACCATATGTGGTGACAAAGCAAGGATTGCAAAGCACCACAGAGCTGGGATACTACTGAAACTCATACCTGGAAGGCTGCTCACATCAAGAAGGCTGCTCAATATTTTACTACTTCTTTTCTATGGCCCTACTTTTACTCCTTGGTGTCCCCCTAGTTAGAGTTCCTGGTTGACCCTTTCATCTTCAGGAGTGATTAAACTACACTGTGTCTGCCGAGACATTTACTTATCAGGACATCTGTGATATCTGAGTAACTAATACAAAAAACTGTCACAAGAACTATCCTCTCAATTGCTAGCTGCCTTCTCGGGGTCCTGTCTTCATTCCTAGATGATCATGGGGTTCCTCTCAGTCCTGCCATGGTTTCCCACTCTAGGTCTGTCTGAGCCTCTTTAAATGTTGGTCCTGATGCCCTCTCTGAGCAGTAATAACAACATTTTGGGGTATTTTCCCTCTATATCAAGAGTCCAGATCACAAATTTATAATACTTCTTTGGTACACCATGATGCCACAATACTTTTCCCACGAAAGGTCTCTAAACTTCTAGTTTAAAAATCAATTTCTAAACCCAGATAAAATACAGAAATATTAATAGAAATTCAGAGGAAGCAAAAAGGAAAGCAACGCTGTTCTCTGCTCTTTGAAAGGGTGTTGATCATTTTTTTTCACCACCTGATTATGCTTTCTGGAGAATAAATCTGAGAAAGCTGAGATAAAAAGCATGGCAATTACTGGATCTATATATATGCATATGTACATATATATAAAACTTTACACAATAATTTTGAAGATACAAGCAATGTTCCTCTCTTTTTCCTTCCATGGGCAAAGTCTGAAAGGAAAACTGCTATTAGCCATTTGCAAGTTGGTAAAGACAAAAGAACACTTCCTTAATACTGATGTGTTTTTACATCAAGCAGCTGGAGGTACTGTACTTTATGGAAGAGAAGAAACAAATTTTTTAGTAATACATAAAAGAAAATAATATAGTGCACAAACTACACAGCATTTCATTATTCCTTAATGTGTTTCATGTGATCATACAGGTTTAGAAGCTAGAAAAGGAGAAGGCGTTTGAGAAACTCCAACTACAGTGTCTAGAATTAACACATAGCTGAAAAGCAATGGAAGTAAAAACAGTGTTTACTGGGAGATGCCAAGAGTCTGTTGCCTATCTGAAACAGATGCTTCCTGTTTTTCAGCATCTAAGGGGAGTTTCAAACCATGAAGCAACAATTTGAAGATGACCGTTACGTCTTCAAGAACTCTTTTGTTTGTGGGCGAACCTTCTTTTACGTACATTTACCAGAAAACTGTATTTTTTGTTTATTGTAAGTACTTCTTTCTTTCTTAGTGAATCACCTGCAGCTACACATTTGAGCCCTGTTTTGAAAAAGTAGCTATTTATGTATTCATGAAATATACTTGCACATTAAATGTTCATGTCAAGCTGGCAATAAAAATAGAATAACAGGATGTTTTATTCAGGATTTAAAAGGAGATTACAAAACTGCTGTTATGTAAAATATTTGCATACATTCTTAATTTCAAATTGTCCAAGGGTTAAATTTAATATTTTGGGTGATGCAAAGAATTCCTGCTGACTTTTCTGCAAGTGATGTATATGACAAAGGTGCCCCTGTATTAGCATTTTAGTTCAGATGAGGAGCAAGCTTTTGAAGTGAATCTCCTGACTGTCTCCATTTGCTGCACTTGGGTCTGGGAGCATGTGAAGTGAATGTCTTTCACATGAGCTAAACCAGAACAGGTTCTCTAGGACAGCACGCAATGCACTCCAACCATCAAGGAGCATTCAGGCTGTATGGAAGTAAACCCACCATAAAGTGTACAGGATAGGTGTTGGCTCTTCAGTACCTAGCCTTTCACTCTGCAGTCTGCTCCTATTGCACTGTACTGCTTTCTAAGGTAGACATTGGCTTCAAGGCCAAATTTAGCCCAGGAGCTGGGCTAAGTAGCCTGAAAATTGTTTGAAATTTGTCCTAAAGATTAACAGAACTGGTGGGAGGACAGAAAGAAATTGGAAAAAATATTTACAGAGAAGTTTGGTCTATTTGTTTTTGTTTGAGCCCATCCTTACACATCAGAGAGGAGGGGTATGATATGTATGCACTGCCTTTTCCCCTCTGAAATCTCATCCATAACAGAATTATGAAAAACTTTCAGCCTAATTGCTGGAGAGATGATGTGAACCCAGTACTCCCAACAGAATGTTAACATACTCCTAGTTTGCATAGTGTTCCTCTTTCTGATTTATTAGTTTAGCGTGCCACTGCTAATTTTTCTGGGACAGTGAATCAACTTTCATGATTCCTAATGTTACATCTATAATACTGTTACGATATTTTGGTTTGAGGTACAGCAACTACTTAAATACTGCTTTATGAAGGCCATCCTTTTAAACATGGCATCAATTTTTGTTTTAATGATACTCAGGTTTGGCAAATATACTCTACTGTAGGCATTACAGGTACTGGTGTCATAGTTTTATTAACCTACTTCAGATATTCCCTAATAGCCTTTTGTTTTGCTGTGTTCAGTTTTCAAGCAGAGCTGTTTATCTCCCACTTTTGTCTACTTTTCTGTTCTTCCTTTTACTGCTCCAGATCACATCCTTTAATCGTAAATCTTGTGAGGCAGGACAACTGTTGATTATTTGTCTCTGTGTTCTTAATAGAGCCATTATTAAGCATAATAAGTATATCACCTGCTGAACCTTAAAAAGCAATAATTACCTTATTATAAGTAGATCTTGAAATCCACCCTTTCAAGCACAAACACTTTTTTCATGCCTTCTTCTTTTTCCACCTCTAGAAAATAGAAGGTGCTAATTTAGAGATAGTATGAAATTAATCTTCCCTGTAGTTGTTATCATCATTTACATAATTACAATGAGTTTTATGTGTTAGTTCCTATGCAACCAATGCTTGCATGTGTTTAACAAGTCAAACCTATTACAGTTCCTTTTCTTAATGCTATTTGGTTTGTACCATTTAGGACTAGAAATTGCTATGGGCTTATTGCTATGCGCTGTACTTGCTTTGGTCTTACTGAGCACAGGGAATAAAGAAATATGAGATTCCTTCTGCTTAAATGTAGGTATCTGCAGCCCAGACTTGGAGATGAGTGAGGTGCCCTCGTAGTCAGTGCAGACAGTGGCACTTTCACAGTGTCTTCAGCCCCCTCTGAAGCAGGCTCCTACTTATGGCCAGGTGAATCCCACCCCAAATCCCATTGCTAGCATTTACCGGTCTCATTGCTCACAACAGGAGCCTAGGCACCTAGCCCTGCATACACACCTACTCTGTAGACTTCCAATAGCAGGTGAGAAAATTTCCATCCAAAGAGTTTCAACTGCTTTGAAATTGCAGCAATTCAGATCATCAGGCACTAGACTGGAACTGGATTGCCAATCCCACTGTGTTATTTTTTCTCTAGATGAATTCCCAACATAGTATAGGAGGGAGGGCTCCTTCTTGAGATGGTCCTTTGCTTCCCAGGAACCGATCCCTAGAAGTTCGCAGGTGAACGAGCTTTGCACAGCAGGTAAGAAGCCCATAGTCTTCCAATATACTGCCCTTCATCATGAAATGCATGATGCTGCAGAAAAATAAGGTTAAATAAAACACTGAAAAAGCAATCACAAGGATAAAGTAGTTTATGGTACTCATACTTCAGAGGTTTTGTCAACAGATAGGAAGGGAGACAATGATTGTGAGGAGCAGAAGGGGTGAGGGTGGGTTTATGAGACAGGAAAAGGGGCTACGGTTTTCCTGTTATCACTGTTGAGAATAACACGGCTGGTTGCATAACAGTAGTTTTGTAGCTTTTCCTCTCTTCCCCATTCAACCTGTGATTCTGCTTCCAGCCTTGCCTGGTTTGGGGTACCTGGCAGGTAATCCATTACACTAGTTTTAGACTCCTCTCTGTTTTTCTAAGTTGCTTTGAAAAGGAATTTTTAAATAAAATTGATCTGAAGAAGTGAAGAGCAAGGCTAATAGTTTAAGCATTAAATCTGGGAGATATCTGCATCCTGTATGTATGACAGCAAACACCGTCTAACTGGTTTGGTTCAGCTAAGCCATCTATAAGGCCACTGCAGGGTACTGATTAAAGGTTAGCGCTAATGTTTTGCAGGATAACTGGTTCCTTAATCTTGCTCTGACAACCAGCCAAAAATGGGCAAGTGATTGGTCTTACTGATGTTGCCTGGTAAGTTTGCTCTTTCTCTGTTGCTTCAGTACTGCAGTGAATCCTACAAACAGGAAAACTTGGGTGTTTTAACGATTTAATCGAAGCTGTAGGAAACCCAAGGAACTAGGACTATGTCTAGCAGAGATACACTCCACATGGAAAAACCCACCACAACCTGAAGCATTATTTTACAAGGATATTTTTGCTGTTTGTTGTGTTAAATACAAGTACAGGGACACATTAGCTACTGGCCTTTTTTTCTGCTCGGGTAAGCTTGAGCTTTGGAGAGACCAGTGGACCTTCCTTGGGAGCAGCAGGCTGTTGTATAGGATGCACCCACTCTGGGCACCTGTAGGACAGTGGGAGCTGCTGACTACAACAGACAACATGTCAGGTCTCAACAGATTTAAATTTCATAGGTATTTTGTAATACTGACAGCATTTCTGGCAAAATCAGCTAAGGTATAAGGAAGGGAAAAGCCTGGGCAATCCTACAAATTTACGGTAAATAATTGCTGAAGCAGGAAGCGTTGGCGAAGAAACCCCAAGGAGCGAGTGACTGAAGTGATATTTAAGAGACAGTATTTGGGGACTCCCCTTTCTGTGGTGGTGACTTTACTGCATTCCTGTGCATCACTGAACCTTCCTGAAGAGCTGAAGCACCCCAGGCACTGCTATGTGAAATAATGCAGCAAAACACCCGAGCAGTCCGCAGCTGAGAGAGCCGAGCAGCCGCTCTGCCTGCTAGTAACACCGCAGAGCAGCTTGCAGACAGCAGACACAGCTGATGGGGACAACTGGCAGAGAGCACAGCTGGCAGAAGCAGCTGCGAGCCAGTCCAGCAGCTGGGGGGTGGTGAGCAGCTAAGTGGAGCTGCTAAGTTCAGCTTAGAGCACAGGGTCCTGCTTAGAGCACATGGTCCTGCTTAGAGTATAGGGTCCTTTCTGGCTTCTCCATACCAGAGCAGAGTGGTGACACGTTAAGGTGATACAGCACCAGCCAAGCTCTGTCTTTTGGGACAACAGCTCGACCCGCAACCAGGTGGATCATATGATGAAAAGTGGGGGACGATTAAAGGAGGAGGGCTGTGGCTGACATTTTCTTTGCTCTCTGGGGCGCACCAGGTCAGGACTGCAGCCAGTATATTCTGAGGGAGGGTAGTTTTGTTTGCTGTAAATTGTTTCTCACCCAATCCCTTAAAAGTTTCTATTATTTAAATTTATGTGTGCAAAATACTGTTTGTCAATGGGGAAAAATTTTCTTGTCTTAGATGCATGAATTAATTCCCCTGAGTTTCAGGCTGACGCTCACACTGTATTTCCTAAGGCCCCTTGGAAACAGCATCCGCTGCTTGTGGCCAGTCCATGCTTGGGGAAAGGGCTACAACTCGCCTTCTAGTCTACAGCACTATAAATTCTTTATAGCTGTTATCCATCTTGTCTCCAATGCTGTGTTGGACATGCTGCTCTCTAAAACAGAGCTCTGTACATTATGTGTATGATCCATATCTTTGCATCATGTAGGCATGTGTTTGCATTGAACTACATTGCACCATTATTCCAGGGAACCCAGTTTACCATGAAATTCCAATCACTAGATGGAACTACTTTTTTTCCTTATTAACGGTCTCCATTATGTTTTATCTGTGAAGTTTCCCAGTAAATGGTAAATACATTGAATAGAACTGATCCTGCGACACGCCATTATAAACGCTCTCTAGAATTACTTTCTGAGTCATAATCTTTTTAGCATGTGCTGCATTCATTTTGTATAGTGCTAATTTTTAATCAACACATCATTTGGTGAGAAATTATATCAAATCCTTTAGTAAAATCTAGATGTATTACGTTGCATTGTCTCCACTGATTTTATCAATAGGAGTAATTATCTGGCATTATTTGTTTTCTGTGTGTTCTCTGTTGCCCATCCTCTGCAGTTATCTTTAAAATCCACATGTTGAACTTTAGCCTAATTTAATCTCTTTGAGGCAGGAACAATTCCAGTGTTAAGACAGTGCAGAGCACAAAGGGAATACAGAGAACTACTAATAATAACTGTATGCTGACTATTCTTCAGCTCTCTGCTGTGATCTAGTTGTTTCACAGCTATTGCATTACTTTAGTCAGGGAAGAACTTGAAGTACCAAGTCCAGAAAAGGACTTTGCACCTACAAGTTACATCTTGAAGTGTCCATGTTATAGGATTCTCCCTCTAAGAATTTTAAAGCCTATGTTAGAAGTCCACACTTCTTAAATGGAGCACATATACATATAGACACCTGGAAGAGACAGCTATTTAGAATTAGCCTCTAAGAAACACCGAAAACAAGGCTGTGTTTGAGATCCCACCACTCTCCATGACAAATTTTGCTGCATGCCAGCTCACTATCCCACAACATTTATTCTTTCAGAAACAGAATAAGATTAACTTTTCCTGTAAACCATGAAGAGCATCTTTCTCTCCTGTCTTCTGCATACTGGTGCAGCATTCCGAGCACTGAGACAGATCCTTTTCCTTCCTGAGTCTGGAAGTTTAAATCCACGTCTTGTGTTGTAGGACTGTGTTGCAACATCATGAAAGAAGCAAGCAGTGGCTGCATGCTGAGGCTGTTCTGTTTGGAAAAGAAACGTAAGATTCTCAGAGAAGAAGGGGTCTTACAGACAGTTAGGTGGACTGCCCAGGAGGAAGAGTTACCCTAAAAAATAATGCCCAAGATATGGATATGAAAGAAGGATCCCATGTAGCCCAGCAGCACAATACTGCTACTGCCAGGAGCAGGCTCCAGGTTTCACACTAACTGTGCAAGGGCTCAGGACTTGTCAGGTTTTGTCTAAGCTTGTCTTTGCCTACATGGAGCTTTGTTTGGGTTTGCTTAGCTACAACAGCATTTTTTCTAATGACCAGGTGCCTACCACCTAGTACCAAGCCATAATTTTTCTACAGATAGTAGCAAGTAGTTATTCTGTGTATACTGACCTATTTGTGACCCTCACAGGAAGGTGTAGTGCAGAGGAGCATCGGTGTGGTGTGACAGCAGAGGCCTTGCAAGCGGGGACACAGGATGCAGGGTGGAGGAGCGGGAGCAGAGGCTGAAAAGAGGGGGCTCGGGATGCCACTGGGGACCCCAGTGCTGTGAAGAGCTCACCAGTGGTTGGTAGAGAAGTGCAGGCTGGGAGCTGGGCAAAACTGGTTTTCGGAATAACAGATGAAAGAGCAAATCTCAAGCAAATGTAAAACACACCATATACAGTAAATTTGGACATAAAATGGAATTGCAGGCCAATGAAGCAAGAGCAAGGTGTAAGAGCATGTTGGAAAAACAGCCTCAGGTGGGGATCCTCAGAGAGGGGAAGAAGAAGCCATCAACATCATACTCCTCCTTCCAGCAAAGAAGTGGAAGAAATTCCATCATGAACATCATACTTCTCCTGGCAAAGGGCATTCGATGCTGATGGCTTGTTGCAACCCGCATCTGCTTCTCTAGCAATACCAATGCCATCAAATACAGGACCAAAAATGGAAGTCTAAGGGACAGCCCAACAGCAGAGGTAGATACTAGGAAGGTTTTGGACAACAGTTTTAACGCTATTATTAATGTCATTCTGTATTAATCAGATACTTGGTACTGTGGCAGGTAGTATTATTGTGACTAGACTAATCTTAATAACTGTCTGGTGTATTGCAATTAGTCTTAAGATTTTCATTAGACTAAAAATAAATTCTTGGCTTCCTGTATAAGGTGTGTTTTCTTTTCTGCTCATAACAAGTTTTTGAGCGCAACATTGGTCTCAAAATTCACTTCCAGGCAATAACCATGGTAAGGAGCAGTGGCAACATAAACAATCACCACATCATAGTTTAATTCTATTAATTTTTTAACTTTGTTTTTATCTGAGCAAATAATTTTTAAAAGATAGATTTTTTTTGTGCAGTCATAGTTCTACGTATTTAGCTAAATAACTTCTGCAATCCTAAAGTCTGCAGTAAAAATGATTTTTATAAAATAGCTGTCCCTTTTTATTGCAATGCCCTTTTTACATATCTAATCTATTGCTCGATATGATAAACAGATCATGAAAGTATTACTTTCACTGTGATTGTAAATAAAGTATATGCATTCCATTGACATCAAGAAAGAAAAAGGATTAAAGAAATAGGACACAATTAGTTAAAATCTGAACAATTCTGAAGCTCTAAAATGAAATATTTATGTTTCAAAGGTCTCTCTCCTCAAAAGGGAAGGAGTATTTAGAAATGTTTTAAACATCAGAAAATGAGAGTTAAAGAAACCTGTATATCTTCCATTTGTTTAGTAGAACTACTTTTACTTTTTTTCATTTGCATTGCAGATGTAATTTCCCAGAAAGCATACTGGGAAAAAAAGCCTTTGATGGCTATGCAATATGTGTTAGTATTTGCACTTCTCACCCTATCTGTCTTCCTTTACTACAAAAGAACAATCAATTTAATTAATTAGATCTAGATAGCAAATGTCTGTAAGAAACTTATTTTGGAAAGCAACTATAAAAAGAATAGCATATTTTAAGAGAGCTTTTCAAAGATAAACTGAAAGGGTAATATTAAAAATTCAGTTTCAGACAATATAAAGAATAAGGTGAATGTAAAGTGCAAAGATTCACTGCATAGTGAAATATATAGCTGAGTTTTGGAGAGTAATTCAGATAGACTCTTGTGCTGTATTTATTTTATAGGAAAACCAAGGGCCATGGGGCAGACATAAGGCAATGGTGCAGAAGGTGGTTATAGCTTGGCTGCTACAACCTGAGAGACTCTTTTAGCATATTAAGTTCATAGACTGGCTGGGAAGTTGCACCAAGGCTGATATTAAGATCAATGCTATATTCTGCCTATGGTTTGGACTTCTGAATGAAATAAAAATTAATGATTTAGTTAAAAAGAACAAATTGAGCTAATTTTTGTACTGTGAGTAATGCTTATTTCTTTACCACACTATGTTGTGCTGTGAAAAGCTATTATTAGAAACAAAAAAAAATACGATCAGATTTGAGAGAATAACCAATAAAGACTTCTATCACATTGATTTGCTGTGTTGAGAGAGGCTCCCATGCCACAGCTAGGGTTAGGGTTAGGGCTTCAGCGTCCACGGTGCTGATCTGCTCTGCAGCCTGGCGGACCAGGCCAACAGGAGCCTTATGGATTTCAACGCAAACAAGTGCAAAGCCCTGCACCTGGGATAGATAAGCCCAGGCATGGGTACAGGGTGGGGGCTGAGTGGCTGGAGAGCAGCTCTGCAGTAAAGGCCTTGGCAAACAACAAGCTGAACGTGAGTGAGCAAGGCACCCTGGCAGCCATGAAGGTTAACAACAACACCCTGGGTGCATGAGTGGTAGCATAGCCAGCAGGAAATGGCAGTGATATTTTTCCCCCTGATCACATCTGGGTACAGCATTGGGACCCCTGCTATAAGACAGCCAAGCTGCAGAGATGCCAGGGCAAGATCATCAAGATCAGTGTTCTAAAAACGTGTAGATGTGGCACTTTGGGACATGGTTTAGTCCAGTCTACCCTTGATTGGCTTAGAGTAGACTTGGTAGTGTAGGTTAATGGTTGGACTGGATGATCTTAAAGGTCTTTTCCAACCTAAACGATTCTATGATTCTATGATTAGGGAGCTGATGATTAGAAAGTAATAAGCAACAAGAGCAGAGGAAGTTCTCCTTGTGCAGCCTGGAGATAAGAAGTCCAAGGAGGAGTCTAACTGCTGTCTTCCATTGCCTGAGTGGAGCTCTCTGATAGCGTGGGAGTTGCCTCTATGGTGCATGACAAAAAGGACAAGAGGCAACAGTCACAAGCTGCAGCAAGGGAAATTGTAATTGGATACAGGGCAAAATTTTTACAAGTGGTTAAATGCTGGAAAGGGTCATCCGGAAAAGTTGCACAATTCCTGCCTTGGAGAGTTTCAAAACCCAGCTGAACAAAGTCCTGAGCAACTTGACCTAACTTTGAAGTTGGCCATGCTCAGAGTGGGAGGACTAGATGAAATCCAACCTCAATGATCCTACCATTCTTTGATAAAAACAGCAGGTTTCCACATTTTTGGACAATGAGAAATAGTGCTTTCCCTGCTAAGTAAGCTACCATGCTGCAATGGCCTCATGATGCAAAGCTGTATTTAAGGTTCGTGTCAGATTTATAGTGGGACAGACATCTACAGCAATAAGTAAAATAAAAGTTACTGAGTTTGAAAAGTTGGATGAAACTAAGCTTTAGATAACAATGAAGAATAACTAATTTGCATCATTAAGATTCTCTACCTGGAAGGACTACTAAGACAAGGCCTAATACAGAAGTTAGAATGTTAGAATCATAGAATATTTAGTTTAAAAAATCTTTAATTTGAAAAGGGATGATAAAGCAAGTTTTGAAGCATGACTCCTAAAATTTCCTTGCTCTACTGAGTTCCTGTGACGCGAGTGGCTTCTCAGCCAATGCTATGCCAAGGCGAGGGTTAGTCTCATAAAAGGTAAATTCAAGATTAATGATGGAGCTAAGAAAACAATGCCGAGTTACAGTTCAACAAAAGCTGAGTGACCCTTTCTGATGCACACTTCACAATCCAGTTCTTGGGATCCAGGTGGCACTGAGGAGGATGCCTGTGTTAGGAGTCTGCTTCTACAAGATGTCAGGCAGCAGAGGAATTTAATTCCATATTGAATTCATGGGCTGGTTCTTGGAATTAGGTATGCTGCAAGGCTAAAACTGCACTGAGGGTTAGGATCAGTACGTCTTCAGTAATTATGTGTAAAGAATTTATCCTTGTGTTAGGGGCCCAAGCTTGCTCTTCATAAAGATTAATACTAAAGCACATATAATATTCTTCCAAAAGGCTTTTAAAAAGTAGAAACATTTTAAAAGTGCAAACCTTTTAAGAGCCTTGCCCTTTTAAAGGGTTATTTATGTTTCTTGGGAAACACATAAACTGGACTAAAAATATATTTTGTAATCAAACTTCTTCTAAATTTACTGTATAATTCTACATAGCTATGCTAATTATATCATTATGAAAAGATACACCAAAACTGTAAATGACTAAGGACCTGAATATATAATATTTAAAGTGTAAAATTAATTTGTACTGAATTATCTGTTAAACTCAGGAGGGTTAATTAGTTCATTGTTCATTTCTGTTCTGTTGACCTCCTATAAGGATGAATTTGGCCTAGGTTGTTTAATTTTCTGTAATGATTTAGATATCCAATATGTTTTAGAATCATTCTTTTTCTAATTTTTCTCTTAGTCATGCAAAGTAAGATTAATTTACCATTTTTAAAGCTACTGAATTAGTAAATTTAATTTTTTGGTGTTTATAGTTAAATTCTAAATCAAATATATAAATATGAAATGAGGAACCACTATACAAATAAATGATCTCTTTTTTTATTTCAGGGAGCTTTGTGTTTACCTCTGAGGAAAATTCAGTATGCAATCCATGTGACTATTTTAAAAACCTGTCATTTACTTTAGCTTTACATTTGTTTTAGCATTTTTGGTGTTTTTTTTTTTTTCGTCCACAAAATAATTGAATTGTTCATGAAGTTACTTTCTCAGCTTTGATAAATGCTGGTTGTGCTGGCAGCTGGCCAGCATCTTTTTGCAGAATAACTTTAACACAACTGTGCTATGGTTACCTAAATAGTAGGATAATTTTCATAGAATTCTTGCTACTGTGACTCTGGAATGTATGCTGCTGGTATCTGGCAATTGCCACAAATTAATTAGTTCTTTATTTTTGAGGATGAATGTTTATTCCACAGTTGGATAAATAAAGTGTATGAAGTCACTTTAGGAAAAAAAAAAAATTATCAAGATGCAAGACCTTTCTAAAAAGAAGAGGAAACAAAAGGTCCTCATTTATTGCAGATACAGAATCAGAAGTCCTGACAGACATCAGCACAGTTCAGACTATGGTACTGATGCAGTTTAATCTTTCATATTCTGTTAAGTAACAGACTCTAATTTACCTCCCATTTGAGAAATATTGTGCAATTCTAAGTGGTATTTTAAAAATGAAAATAAGTAATGGATTAGGTCTCATTTGAATAATTTGTGGATATGAATAAGTACATTGAGACAGCAGAATGTGACATGTAGGAAAACAGAAATATCGTTACTTGTACGAAAAGTACACAGGCAAAGAAATAGTACAATAAATCCTCCAAACTCAGCAAATGTTAGGTGCAGGCTTACACCTCACTTAAGTCAGAAAGACTGCTGCTGCCCAACAACACAGTTATGAATTCAAGCATACGGTTAAATGCATTCCTGCATTAGTGCCACAGTTGTTCTGGAAGATAGTCAGACTCATTACATTATTTGGGCTACAAATTTTCAGCCTCATTAAAACCCTAATTGCTTGAATGTTGCCATGAAATGAGGAAGATCTGATGGACAGTGTTCCCAAAAGACAACCCACATGCTGTCGACTGTTTGTTTAAGGTATTTTAATGTCATGGAAAAGAATATAAAATTAAAATTCATGAAAGATGGAATAAATGATGATGGAAAAATAAGAAATATTTTTTTAAATTCACTTTGCCCGTCCGAGGTCCTTTTCTGTTTGTACGAAAGAAAGAGAAACAACTCTGAAGTTCTCATTTATTTCTTCGCTAGATATTTTAGTGAGTTGCTAAATGTCATTACTATAAGTCACACTGCCTTTTTGATAGTTCATTAATAATGCAGAATCAACCTATATCATAAATTAATGTTTGGCAACTGGGACTATAACTGTCATTATAAAATGCAATCAAAATAAATGCTGTAAAGTAGGAAAATTTAGTTCATAGATATAAATGAGTCACAGGTGATTAAAATCAGCTTCTCAGAGAGTTAGTGTATTCACTTTGGAGCTTGCTTCTGGTAAATGGGAAGAAAAAGAAGACTTTGCCCTTCAGTAACTGTAATTCTTCAAAACATTTTGTGTACAAGGACTTCACGTCTGCTGCAGAGGCCTCCCAGCTGTGTACGCGATAGCCAGGCTTCCACCCCGTACTGAGGGGCAGAGCAACCCAAACCATGGCACATCTCCTTCCCTGCCCAGAAACCTGGTGTCTATGCACCGGGAGAGAAAAAAACTACTGGCTGCATACAACCCAACCACACTGAGTAGCTCAGAAAATAACATTTACTCTAAAACGATAAACTTTGAGTATCTGAACAAAAAGACCTTACTGCTGTAGGCATTTTCTGGAGGTGAAAGCCAAAGTGGTTTAACAGATCAAAGTCTGCTTTGCCAGACTGAGCATCTCTTCTTAAAGATCCTATCAAGGAATAATGATTGCTAATTGTGGGAGTGGAGGTTTTTAATAGTACCCCTAGTATTTCAGTTACTGTTGCTTGAATCTTTGTAGGTCAAGACATAAAATCAATTGCAGAAGCCAAATCAACATCGTAGATGGTACTGATAGGGTCTGTGATCCACTCAGAAAATCTTTCACCTGGAAAATAGAGGATGTTTTATATCCTCTCACAATTTCACAAATCTTTCCAGACATAATTCCTTCTCTACCCAGAATCCAGATGATAGGACCCCATTGTGTGGGAGAGGCTTGCACTTTCTGGTTCCACATCTAACCCTGGGTTATCAGATACGACAGAGAGCCTTAAGGACCTGTGAAGATTTTCCTCTATGAAAGTATAGTCATGTTCTCTTTATGTCCAAAGGGCATTTGTCGGTTTCTCCCACAAAAGAAGTGTAATCTTGGGGAAAAAATAATCAAGAAGTGAATGAAGTACTTAACATAAAAATCAAACACAGCTTCCAAAATGAATTTGGGACAGAGCTTCAGTGTAAGCCTGGCTGCATGAAAAAATAGTACATGGGTGGGGGACCTGGCAACATGCTGGGAAGGAATGCAAATTCTTTGAAGGAATACAAAAACACCCACCACTTTTTTTCAAAATGATGAAGCAATAGACATGGTATGGGCACATATGGTGACAGGTTTTTAAAAATTCCACTATCTTGGCTTACACTGAGAAATTCATGAAAGAAACTGTTAAAAATCAATTGACAGAAAAGTTTGGGTTTGCTCCTTGCTGGCTATTTAAAACATACAGTGTTACCAACTCCACTGAGATCCTCTGGGAAGCTGAAATGATATGTGAACCTGATATATCATCCAGATTATATATGTGCGTTTCAGTGTGTGACTATTGACAGGCAGCGGGTCCAACACTTACCCAGATTAGTCCAGCTTATCACCCTCATGTACCCATTTGTCTGAATATTTACTGGTAGGTAATTGGTGCAATTGGTGCTGCGTGATGAAATCTGTGGTGGAGTCTACACTCAAAGATTAAATCTGTGACTATTTTGGCAGAGATATTGATTTCTTCCATGCTCTAAACAGTGTGAGCTGAAGTGTCCTCTATGGTATTAGGAAATGAAGTCGTGTGCATAAGTAATGAAAGGCACAACCTGACTGATGTCCATCAGGAGAGATGGTTCAAACATAGCAGTTTGGGTATTGCTGCTCTTGGGTTCAGAATTGCTGTAATGAATTTTTTTTTTTTTTCCTGAAAGAACTGAGTTTGACTGTAGTTGCAATGAAGAAAATAATTGGAAACCATACCTATTCACTGTACAGGCTGAGCGTGCTAATTT
This sequence comes from Pelecanus crispus, assembly GCF_030463565.1. Taxonomy (NCBI): domain Eukaryota; kingdom Metazoa; phylum Chordata; class Aves; order Pelecaniformes; family Pelecanidae; genus Pelecanus; species Pelecanus crispus. The sequence goes on from NC_134643.1 coordinate 17,586,852, forward strand.
CTTCTGAATTAGCTAATTCACAAAGCAAGTTTTACATATGAAGACTTTGCCTCCAAAGATGTGTTGCTAACAGTGGTAGTGATTTTATGAACACCCTGGAGGCAGGCTGAGCGAAAAGAAGTGGGTAGAGATTAGGCAGAGAAAAAAACTGTGAAGTATATTATTCCTAAAATATTTGTAATACTCACTTATTTTCTGCAAAACAGCTGATATTTCTTAGAAAAATGAAAGGCATAGAGGTCAGTAGGCATGGCACGGAAGGATAGAAAAAAATAATTCCAATCTTCAAGGGTAGTCCAAGAACATGGGAAGTGGCTGAAGAGAAAGAAGTAGATTTCCTCTTCTGAAATTAAGATACTTTCCTTAAGTGCTCAACTAATCTTGTAATGAACGTGTTGAGGTTTCATTTTGGGGCTGTCTGATGTTATGTTCATTGAAAGGAAAATCCTTGACTGTTATTTAGACTTCTCAAAATAAATTGTATGCAGACAATCTTTTTGTCACCATCCTTGCTGCCATGCTAAACACTCTTAGTTTAGCAGCACCTGAAATTGCTGCCATGAACTAGTCATGAGTTGGCTTTCTAGAAAAATGGCTTTAAATGCATCCCTACATTTTTCTGGCAACCCGTCCAGAAATTAAATCAGTCTGGCCTACGGCACAGTTGCAGGTGTATGAATAATATTTCTTTATTCAAAAAGACCTAATCAGTTTGATTTCTTGTTCTTTAAAATGAAATCTGAACTGTAATCTGACTTCATTGACTGCTAAAAACTAGTGCTAAAAATACTCCCAAATCACATGCTTAGAACTCGAGATCCATGCTACATGCTTCCCTCTGAGATGAGAGCCAGAAAACGTGCTCACTAGATCTAAAATTGCTCTGTCCATAGGTGTAGAGACCTTACTATGCAGTACTAAGTGTAAGTCATGAAATGGATTCCATGATGATTCCTGGATGACTCTGAGAGTGCTTCAGGCACCTTTGCCATTTCGAAGAGCTCTTGAACAAACAGAAAACTGTGACAGGAACTCATGCTACCACTACTTAACTTAGAAAGGCTGTGCTGATCCTATGGAAGAATGCTTTCCTTTGGATGTGGAAGGAAGGGGCCTTATGGTTGTGCTGATGATGATCTGTCTCTTCTGGCCTGCATCAAGATGGAAGAAAGCTTGAAATAATCCAGGAAACTTTTATCTTGTGCTACAGGTGCTTTGATAGATAACATAGCCAGTTTTAGTGTAGATAACACAGTGAGATGTGAATATTTGTTGGATAGCTATCCTTTGTGTCTTTGGAGAGGGGAAGTGGTGTTTATACTTAGTGATTTTATTCTGCATGGAATCAGTAGGGAGGTATACAAACGCATTACTAACTTTGTCATGGTAGAGAAATGGTGAAATTGTTAGCTGTCTCTGCACTGATGACTCACTAACTTCCTCATGCTTATGCCATGGTGACAAGGTGCTCTTTTCTCCTGCAGACAGCATGGATATGTTTCAAAGGCTTTGAAACATAGGCCTAGATACTTTTTATTGAAGAATGTATTCTCCTTGACACTTGTGAGACTGCAGACATAAGCCCTTGAAAAACTAGTATTTAAAGTGAAAACCTTGAAGGAGTGGAGATTTCTTCTTTATGTCTAACCTCTGAGTCAGACAGCTCCTTTAGACTTCACTATCACAAAAACAGAGCTTCATCAGTATTTTTGTGTTTTGAAAGCAGATTACAAAATCACAGAGTTATAGGAGATAATTTGTACTAGAAGAATGAAGGCACTAAACACATCCATCAGCATGTTGTCTCACGGATGGTTTTTAAAGCCTGTGGTTTGGATTCAGCTATGGTGCTTGCTGATGGTTCCAGTAATGATGGTGGCACTGATGGTTCCACCTGCCCTAGCAAATGCTAAATGCCTCGTCTTTGGTCAATGGATTAAAACACTCAGCAATAGCAAAGAAAGAGGAAGCTTAGTAATCAGAGGCAGGAAAGAAAGATATAACAATTCTCAAGCCGCAGTGTGTATTAGGACATTGGCATTGTTTCAGTGCTATGTTCAGCTATCAGAAAGGACCAAGTTCATTCTTTAGGCTCTTGAAAGAAACAGTTTGACAGTAGCTAGTATAAAAAGATGGTAGTTAGTGGATGTTAATTAAGATAATTACTGAACAAATACTTGAGGAAGAACCAGGGAATATTGTATGTTCATCACAAATCCAAACTTAGTAAGCAGTGTTTTGGTTGTCATGAAAATGTATTGTGTTATAGTTGCAGTTGTTTTGTTCCAATAACGCTGAAGCTCACTTCTAAGCTCACTCCTATACTCATCCACATATTCTTTCACATCTACAGATGAATAGATGCCATTTCCAGCTCCTTAACTTCCTACAGAACAGTTTGTGTTGGTTTTGCATGTGCGGTTTTTTTAGGAGTGCAAAGATTGAATCATAAGACTTCTTGTCTTGAGATGTCCAGTTAATGATCTACAAGGCAGAAAGCTGATGGGGTGGAGGGGAGTAATCGGTGTTTGCCTCCTGTGGCATTCGGGTACAATTATACTGCTGAAACCTGGAAGCAGTGATGTTTTAAAGCAATCATTCAGTTACACATTACAGCTATTCTGGAATCTGTAGCTTGTTCATAGTTTATGCTGTCATTACTGCAAGTATATCCCTCATTCCTTAAATTAGGTTGCACATACTGAAACAAGTTATGTAGATATCCGATAATTAGCAACAGCTGACCACAATAAAGTAACAATCACAAAAGAAAGCGAGGAAAATATGTCCTGCTCTCCACTGCAAAATTTTCACAGAATTAATGATCACATTCAAATGTCAGCATAGCATATACAACACACAGCCCTGATGTTTCTTTCACACTGTAAACTGATAGCTATTTTGTACATAAATTCCAGATACTGTCCTAATACTTAGGCATTGTTCCAGTCCCCACACCTCAGTGCCCTTGAAGAATAAGCAAATACGAGATGCCTCTCTGGAATGATAATAATGTACATTTAGCCCCATTGGTGCATATCTTTTAACTATCCCTCATTTTAGTTTTAGTTTCTCTCTTTCCCATATAAATCACTCCCAGTGCCTGACAACTATGTACTTACTCTAAACCAAAGTCAAAATAGCTGTGCCTGTATAAGCTTGAGAGAAGATGGATATCACCCCAGCAACACTGAAGACTTGAATTTCCTTAAATCCTCCATTATTTTCTAAGGATGCTCTCTTTATGGAATCACCAATAACCAACTATTTCCATTTTTCTAAGCAAAAGAAAACATTAAGATCAGATAAAACAAAAATTATCAAATCAAACCCCCACCATATCAAAGCAGTGATCTAAAGCGGATTAGTAGGGAAGGATGTAAGATCATATCACACTTACATGATATATTTTTAAGTTACCCATGTCTATAGTTATTATAATAGTTGTATAACATATAGTAATATATTATAGTTATTATAATGACTATTCATGCCTTTTAAGTTATTCATGCCATGCCCTGTGGGATCTGCTCATTATGTTTAGATTTTTACAGTAGATTATAAAAGAGGGGGGAACAATATTATAATACTGAAAAAGAGTTTTAATTTTCTCCTAAAAACTGTTCTTTAGTTTTTAGTCATCTAATACCCTATTTGTACTCAGCATTAGCTGCTCAAGACACCAGTGGTCCTTCACCCACCCCTTCATGCTACTGAATAGGCAAAGATAAGAGTGAACTAAACTTGCCTTTGTTTTTTTTAGCAATTTCAGCTGTAGGCTTACTGGTGTGGCTGCCTGCAGACACACCTAGAATACTTGTGAAGGTACGTGGCTTCTTGCCTGTACCAAAAACTTCAAACAGGCTAATCCATCCATTAGGAGGATGTCGTGGCTTAACCCCAGCCAGCAACTAAGCTCCACACAGCCGCTCACTCACTCCCCCGCAGTGGGATGGGGGAGAGAATCGGAAGAGTAAAAGTGAGAAAACTCGTGGGTTGAGATAAAGACAGTTTAATAGGTAAAGCAAAAGCTGTGCGTGCAAGCACAGAATGGACAAGGAATTCATTCATCGCTTCCCATCGGCAGGCAGGGGTTCAGCCATCTCCAGGAAAGCAGGGCTTCATCATGTGTAATGGTTACTTGGGAAGACAAACGCTATCACTCTGAACATCCCCCCTTCCTTCCTCTTCCCCCAGCTTGATATGCTGAGCATGATGTCATATGGTGTGGGATATCCCTTTGATCAGCTGGGGTCAGCTGTCCCAGCTGTGTCCCTTCCCAGCTTCTTGTGCACCCCTAGCCTACTCGCTGGTGGGGTGGGGTGAGAGGCAGAAAAGTCCTTGACTCTGTGTAAGCACTGCTCAGCAGTAATAAAAACATCCCTGTGTTATCAACGCTGTTTTCAGCACAAATCCAAAACATAGCCCCATACTAGCTACTATGAAGAAAATTAACTCTATCCCAGCTGAGACCAGGACAGAGGAAATACTTTGGTGATAAATTGCTTTCTGTTCAACAACCAGGCGAGAAGGAAAACAAACAAAATAAAATTCAGGTGATACCTTCCTGAAAACGGAGGCAGAAGATTAGAAGTAGGGCGTGAAGTTAGAAGGTTATGAACAAAAATATCAGTGATATCTTCCTTGAGTTTCTGCCACTAAAGTTACGTTTCAGACATGTGCTGCGCACAGGGAGTATACGTCCTGTAAATAAGACCGCATTACTCTCTTCTCTATTCCCACTGCTTAATCCGTTGGCTAGGAGCCAAACAGGTCTCTACATTCAAGTTCTCTGTCAGTCATTATTTTGATGTACTTACTACCTGAGATCATGCATTGAACTTGAATTACACCAACAAGAATTTAGAAATGAAATTAAAAAATGAATGTATTCTGACAAGCCTTTTGGCTTTACAGTTACATTTGTCTTTGATAAATAAACGCATTGAACTGCGTTGTCTCTATGTGTAGAACCATAAACAGAGTAGTAGGGGATTTTTGTACAGGGTTGTCCTGGTTTTGGCTGGGATAGAGTTAATTTTCTTCCTAGTAGCAGGCACAGTGCTGTGTTTTGGTTTTAGTAGGAGAAGAATGTTGATAACACGCTGATGTTTTTAGTTGTTGCTAAGTACTGCTCATGCTAGTCAAGGACTTTTTCAGCTTCCCATGCTCTGCCAGGTGCACAAGAAACTGGGAGGGGGCACAGCCAGAATAGTTGACCCAAACTGACCAAAGGGCTATTCCATACCATATGATGTCATGCTCAGTATAGAAACTGGGGGGGGTTGGCCAGGGAGCAGCGATCGCTGCTCGGGGACTGTCTGGGTATCGGTAGGCGGGTGGTGAGCAATTGCATTGGGCATCACTTGCTTTGTATATTATTATTACTATTATTATTATATTGTTATTATTATTATTTTACTTTATTTTATTTCAATTATTAAACTGTTCTTGTCTCAACCCAGGAGTGTTTCTCACTCTTACTCCTCCGATTCTCTCCCCCCATCCCATCGGGGTAGGGGGAGTGAGCGAGCGGCTGCGTGGTGCTGAGCTGCTGGCTGGGGCTAAACCACGACAAGGGTTTGGGGTGATATCCTACGATCTTTGACCTGCCCTTCATACTGTGCGACTACAGACGTGGCGTCTAATTTGGCTGTGCCTTACCTTCCCAACCGTGACATGGGGATGGTAGCAATTCCATCTCTCATCAAACGGCCATGACGAGAAATGAATACCGGGGGCTCCTTAGATGCCACGATAATGGATACCAATTAAATGCATGAGAAATAAGATGACGGGGCTGTTTGGATTATTGTGAATTATTATGAACCGATTCAGTGCGACTGAATTAGTGGTCTTTTAAAAAAAAACAGGCAAGGGCCTGCGCAAGTACACGAGAGGGTGAACGTCACGTTCTTCAATGTGTTACTTAAAGCATGTCATAGCCAAGGTAAACCCACGTGCCGCCCTCAAGTCCCTTGAAATAACAATTACTGTTCTCTGTGCAAGGGCAATTAACATGGACCTCTCATTCTCTGGGCTTGTTTTTAAATTTTCGCGTTCGCGCCCACTCTTCGGAAGAGCAGCCAGCCCGCCCGCCCACCCCGCGGCCCCTCTTGCCGCGCCCCCTGGCGGCGCGGAGGCCGCCCGCTCGGCCGCGGAGCCGCCTCGCCCCGTCCCTGCCCCGTCCCGCCGGGCGGCAGCCGCCGCTCCCCGAAACGTCCCCGGTGTTCGCTGCTGCCCCGTCCTCCCCGGGGGGGGACTCCGGGGCGACAGCGGGGCAGGTCGGCGGCGGGGCGGCCGCCCCGCCGCCGACCTGCCCCGCTGTCGCCCCGGCCGTCGGGCACCCCGCGCGGCTCCCGCTCGCGGTGACGTCACCGCCCCGCTCCCGCCTCAGCCGGCGGCGGCAGCCCCGGGGCGGCGGCGTCGCGCTGTGGAGGGCGGCTCGGCACCGCCTCTTGCCCTCCCTCTCCGCCGGCCTCCTCCCTCCCTCCTTGCGCTGCCCCATGTTCGGGCTGGAGAAGCCGGCGGGGCGGCAGAAGCCCGGCAGGAGTGGTGGGTTTCCGAACATGGCGTCCGTGGGGGATTTTAACGCCCTCAGCTCCAGCATCCCGGCCACCAAGGTGGAGCTCTCCGTGTCCTGCAGGTACGGCGGCGGCTCGGGGCCGCCCTGCGGCGTCGGAGGGGGGCGAACAAGCGAGGGAAAGGGGCAGCGGGCGGGCGCTGTGCGAGGCGCGTCCCCTCCTGCCCCGGGGAGGGGGAGTCTGAAATGGTGGGGCTCGGGCAGAGGCTGAGGGCAGCCCGAGGCCGGCTGCCAGCCCGCCGCAGCCCGCTTGCCGCGCCTAGGCGTGCCCGCCGCAGGGGTTACGGGCAGCTGCTGCTGCCGCCGCCGCCCCAAGCCGTGCCCGGGCCTCTCCCGGCAGCGGGGAGCCGGCCGGAGGGGAGCGGGAGTCGCGTCGCTGTGCGCCGGGAGCCGGCTGAACTTCTGGAGCTGTCCCAAGTGCCGCGGGTGGGGACGGAGGCAACTCCCGTCCGGAATAATCCTCCCGTAGCTACTTTAAGGCTCCCTTGCAAAACTGTTACGAAACCGGGCGTCTTACCCCGTCACGCTTTATCGCAACCATGCTGCCGACAAATTAAAAAAAAATGCCAACCCGTAACACACAACACCTAGTGTATGCAGCTCTGCTCCTTTGCCCACGGTTTGTTTATCGGTTTGTCAAAAATCCTGCTTTCTCCCTTGAAGCACAGAGACTTTCCCATTAGAGGTCTAAAAATATTTTGTTCGTGGGCTTTTATACTCGTATCTTCATTCACGTTTCACAGCTTATGTGTTCCCTAGTAGTTGCAGAGCAGTGGTTCCTTTCACCAGCAGAGCTGGCAGCTTCTAGCGGATAATTTGAACTGTTCGTGTGATTTCCTGGTGGGAAATGAGACAAAGTTTGTGCTGCAGTCCGTCGCTCCGTTTTCTAACGTAGCTGCGCGGGAGTTGCTGCTGTTAACGCTGCTTCTCCGAGGACAAACCAGCAATACTCTGAAGTTAAATTGCCAGACCACTCCCTCTGTTCCCTTAGTAAATAAAGTGTGATTTGATGTTTTATCAAGGGTGCCTTTTAAAAGAAGGCTGAGACGATGAGAAATATAGTAAGATTGAATTTGGAATACTGTAAACAGTCACTAGGCTGACATACGAACGCGCTTACTGCCTGTCTCTGCAAAGTTCACTGGCAACAACCACAGAAAACCCTGGTCCCAGGAAGGGCGTGCTGCTATGTGTAAAAGCAATCCAGCACCTTTAGTATTACTTTTGGGTTCTTCAAATAACCTGTCGCAATTACAGATGTCAGAACACTTACACTGGATTTGACCCAGTTCACTTATAATGGGAGTTTCTTTTATTCTAGGTATTGTTTGTATATACGTGCAATGTTTTCTTCAAACCTTAGTTTTGTATGGATTTGAGAATCCATCAGATAGTTACAAAGAAATGTAGGTGTATATGATGTAGTCAATCATTCTGATCTTAGTTACCTTACTTGTAACTAATTTCAGTATATGCTTTACAATGTTAGTTTCCCTGTAGGTATTTTCAAAAGCTGTGGCTGTTTTGTTAAAACTGCTTTTTTTTTTTCTTGTTTAAAAAGATGGTCTCACATCCTGATATGTCTTGATGTCAAGTGCAGAAGGATGGGAATTTCCATGGTGATTCCTTTCTTCTTTATGTGCTGGAATGACAGCTTTTGATTACAAAATCATGCTTCAAAATTGAGCGTAAAATGAATGACATTGGGGCAGAGATTAATGATTAACACATGTTTGTGATTCATCTGTAAACACATTCATTGGCCAAAGCTCTCGAAAAGTAGTTTTAAATGAAATTGTGAAATGCAGCAAGAGCAAACTGCAAAGTTCAGAGAATGCTGAAAATTCTTTAATAATTAGCAGCTGTGTATTCCATAACACCTGGAGAGAAATGCTTTTAAAATAGTTTGGGTCATTACATTAGTTTTTCCTTAATACCTGATGAGTTGTAGAACCAATCTGGTTGGTAATTTACATCAACCATTATCAGCTGATAACTATTCTTTCTTCCTAGATTTTTTTTCTTTTTTTGCTTGTTTTCATTATAGGAAATATAGGAATTTCTTCCAGTTTGTACAGGTGGCATAACTTGGTGGTCAGTGAAGCAGTGCAAGCTGTTTGTGCCACAAAATAAATTTGTGACTCTAGACAATATTCTTTCATTTCTTTTTTTTTTTCTTTCTATTTTTCTTTGTCTTTCTGTCTGTCTCTCGTCTTATTCAGTAAGGATACAGCTTCTATTCACTTACCTTTTAATTCTGTATGGTTCATCTGTCAGCACTTCCCAAGTTAATTTGCCCTGCGTGCCCATACTGTCCGTGTTACACAATTAGCCAGGTTCCAGCACCGTGCAGATGGCATTGCACTACTTCTTATTCTGCGAGCCAGCCTGTTTTAGCTTCAGGGGCACATCAGGTAGCCTTTAGGAGAGGTGCATCTCATAGGATGAGAAATGATTGTTTATGAAAATTATAAAATCCAGAAATGTTTTGGATATCAGGTGATGCTCTTTTTGGGGTTTCTTTAGGACTAAAAACTTTTCATGTGATTCCTATGGCTTATTGGATGCCAGCATTGGCTGTAGTTTTACAAATCATAGAAAAACAAGAAATTAATTTAATTCTTTCTAGTTATTACTACTCGGCGCCTATCAAACAAAAAGTTCATGATTCTTTTCTGGCTCTTGTAAGATCTAGATTTCCAAACCTCTGAGTTTTTTTTTTATCAGGAATCCGTGCTCTTTGGCTCAAGAGCCAGATCTAATGTGGTAGTACAACTTAAACGTGTCATCCCAGAGTATCCTCTGGTGTTGGTAATAGTCCGCTATTGTCTGGTTCAGTTGTTCTAGTAGCCATCTCCCTCTGCACCCTGCAGCTCCCTTCACCATGTGCCCTGAAGGGCATCATGGTCTGATGAGAATTTCACTGTCACCTGCTATACGATCTTTATTTGTTGCGGCCTGGCATAGTTTTGCATGACTGTCATATGGTGAAGGCTCAGAACCTTGGCCCTCCAGTCAGTGTGGAAAAGAGGATATAGGCTGCTCTTTGCTTTTTACTCCACTACTGTTTTCCAGCCCAAAGGTTCCTCTTCCTCTCGGGGTATTTGCGCTGCATACTGATTATAGGCCCGTGCCTAGACTTGAATCTTCACTTACCAGCTGTGTGTGTAAACTCGTGGTCCCTTCAGGCCATGTGTCTGTCATCCTGTATCTCCCTCTCCAGTGATGTTCTTCACTGATTCTAATCTAGTTAAATGTTGGAAAAACTTCATATTCTGTTCCCATCTTCCCTACTATAAGTGCAGTTACTATGCTGTTGACTGAACTAGCATATTTAATGCTGAGAACACAAGTAGATGATGGTTATCACATAGAATCGTTTAGGTTGGAAAAGACCTTTAAGATAATCCAGTCCAACCATTAACCTACACTACCAAGTCTACTCTAAGCCAATCAAGGGTAGACTAGACTAAACCATGTCCCCAAGTGCCACATCTACCCGTTTTTTGAACACTTCCAGGGATGGTGACATATCTTGAAGCTTGTGCTGTACGTGAACGTATGAAGTTCAGTGTAGTTCAACGGGCTGTCAAGTTCTTCACTGTTTGTTGTGATCTATATTTATAATGGTGATTTATGCTCCTCACGGTTACTATGTGGACCAACTTAGGTTTTTTTGTCTGTAGTCTCCAGATAGAGCCACAGCCTTTATGAAAGCTTATCTTACCAGAAATGCCAAGAGTTTCATTATGCCTTATGTTAATGCTTGTTTACTTGCTGAATGAAGAGTTATCAATCAGAATTATCTTCTTGAAAGTGATTTTTTTAGTATCTATAGGAAAGTGAAGCTGTAGTTTGATCACTTTATGACTTCTAGTAGTGTATCAAAGATGACATGGTTATCTGAAGGATGGTAAAAGTGTTGTAAAATATTGACACAGCACAGGGTCACTTTGCTAATTCAGAAAGTTTGTTGTGATAGTATTGCTCTGCTGGCTTTATGCTCAATCAGGCAGCCTGTCCTCATCGTTCTGGGTTTATCCTGGATAGGCTCTACAGAGGCTATATTCCCACACCAGGCATAATGTATGTAAAGGCAGCATAGACTCCTTATCATGGTTAATTCAGCAGAAATACAATTGGTTGCCCATGCCTGGTTTGGATCAGCTCTATGCCACTTCACAATTTGTACAGAAATCCAGTATTAATGAATGGGCTGAATGGAATTAAGCAACTCCTATTCTCAGTAATGAAGATAATTAAATTTCAAGTTTCTTGCACAGAGGAACAAAACCTACTACTTCGGAATGTTTGCCTTTCCTTTTGTTTGGCAGTCTGAAAGTCTTTAAAGAGCCACTTTCTAGTAGTTGCGGTACCCAAAAGTATGTTTAACTATATTTTTGATTGTCCTAGGCATTGATTTCTGGCAGGATTGCTTCTCTCCAGCCAGCGTACTTGTCTCCTTGGGGTTTTTTTTTTATTTGTTTGTTTGTTTAAAATATTAATCATTTGTTAGAAATCCCTGTCGCTGAAAGATGCAATGATAAAAGAAATATCTATAACAAATTATTTGAGCTTATAACTCTGTATAGTTCAAAATACAGAATATAAAATTCATCCTGACTGTAAGTCTGGTTTTCATTTTAAATTATTAAGGCTTTAATTATAAAAGGCTGTGGAGTGGTTATGTGTGAACGACACTAGAAAGTTGATCTTACATATTTTTTCTTTGAAATGAAACTGCTTAGACAACCAGCTGGCTTCAGCTGAGAAAAACGAATATAATGGGAGAAAAAAATATAAATGGGTGACAGTGTCCATCAAAATAGTCATGGAGATGCGTTCCTGATAGCCTACATGGTTTGGTTTTCACAAATGTGTCTATATTGTTTGAACTTCAAGCATGTAGCCATGTGACTTCTAGTATTTAGGGCAGATCTGTTGCCCTGTAAATTCAGTCTTGCGATTCCTAGGAACAGGCCCCAGGTTTCGCACTAACTGTGCAAGTCTCAGGACTTGTCAGGTTTTGTCTAAACTTGTCTTTGCCTGCATGGAGCTTTGTTTTGGTTTGCTTAGCCCAAACCCAAGCCCAGTGTTTTTTTTCTAATGACCAGGTGGCTACTGCTTAGTTAGTTTCACTTTGGCTTGTCTTTTTGGAATTGTGTGGTATAATCATATTTCTTTCTACAGATAGTAGTAGCAAGTAGTTATTCTGTGTATGCTGACCTATTTGTGACCCTCACAGGAAGGTGTAGTGCAGAGGAGCATTGGTGTGGTGTGACAGCAGAGGCCTTGCAAGCGGGGACACAGGATGCAGGGCGGAGGAGCGGGAGCAGAGGCTGAAAAGAGGGGGCTCGGGATGCCACTGGGGACCCCAGTGCTGTGAAGAGCTCACCAGTGGTTGGTAGAGAAGTGCAGGTGGGAGCTGGGCAAAACCAAAAGAGATGAAAGAGCAAGTCTCAAGCAGATGTAATACATGCTTTATACAGTAAACGTGGATGTAAAATGAAGTTGCAGACCAATGAAGTAAGAGCATGTTGGAAAAATAGCGCAGGTGGGGTTTCTCAGAGTGGGGAGGAAGGAGCCATCAACATCATCCTCCCTCAGAGACCACCTGCCCCACGCTGCCACCGCTGTAAACCTCATGCTTCTCCCCAGGCAGGACGTGGGATGCTGACGGATGGCTCACTGTAACACCCTCCCACAGCTGAAACCAACAATCTTAGGCCTCAGAAGGGTGGTATAAAGGAAAGCCTGACAGCAGGAAAAGCGCTAGGTACTAAGCAGTGTGTAACAACTTTAAATGTATTATTATGAAGACTTTCTGTAGTAGTAGTATTTTCCTCATTTTCTTTCTCTGCCCATCTAAGCAGTGCCTCACCCACCAACGCCCCCGCAATGGCTGAGAAAGGATGAGGAGTATTGCATTGATGGTATATGTTTGCTTTCCACATGACTGCTTTGATGTATACCTTTTAAAGAGTTGTTTCAGAAAAACTGTGCAAAGCCAATCTGTATATTTTATATATTGTTCTACATTAATGAAACACTGTATTAACTATACAGGTATAAAGAAATCAGATCTAAAATAGGACAGCATATGCATGGATTTGGATGGGCTGGGTGAAAGTACCTGGAAAGGACTGGTGAGCCGATGCTCGATTGAATAGGTCTTTTGACCACCAGCGATCCTTAGCGCCATCCCCCAGGATATGTCAGTAGTAGCTCGGAGCCAGAGACTGTTACTTGTCCAGCCTTAGAAACATAAATGTAGATGGTTCATTCTGTTGGTTTCAAAGTATTGAAGCAGAGTTCAACCAGTTTGTGATATTCCTATATAGACTTTTTTCATTTAAACTAGAACAGTCCAAGATTGTGTTCAGGTCTGCTTCATCTGCAAGAGTATCTTTTCATAATCCAGTAGTTCCTGTCTGTTTCCACAGAACTGCTGCAAGCTATTGCTGTGTTTAAGTAAATAAACTTGGCAATTCCTTTGGGTTTTTTTAACCCCCAAGAGTAGTCAGCAGCTTTAATAGAGGTTTCATGCTGAAACTGTTTGCGTACATCTAGCCAGAGAAGACTTTGTCTGTTGTCATAAAATGCATGGAAGCACTGCTGGTCTAACCGTTCTCATTGCTTCTCTTTTTCTTTTAAGAGAATGGCTTCTGAACCAATATATGTTTAAATTGGCAGTGGAAGTTACAGGGATGCTGAAAATTATCTCTTCATCTTCTTGTGAGCAATAAGAGTCAATTACTTCTCCAAAGGTTATGAAGAGGTATTGTGGATGTTTTCTTAAGCTTGCATATCAGAGATATGTTTGCTTTCTTCACAGTCCTTCTAGTGCCCCAAAGAGTGGAGACAATCTGAACAGAAAGGAAGAGGTTGTCCTAATTGCTTCTTAATCAGGAGAGCCACCATTTGCTCACCTGTGAGCCTTTCCTAAGAGAACCAGTTATTTTGACAAGAAGATAAACTTCTGAGAAATTGTCTAATCTGCTTTTAGGTCTGGGGCATTTTGAATCTAGAGATCTGGAGGCTAATAGCTTGCTTTTTATTGTGACGGAATACAGAAGGAGAGAGTAAAGAGCCCCTAGCTATTTAGGGTGACTATTTCAGCTAGCACTACAACTGAAAAGTTGTTTGTGAAATTACTCTGTGAGGAGTCAAGTGGACTCTTCACTCAAGTAGGCTCTTTGGATCATATGCCATCTGACCTAGGACTGACCATTGCAAGTCCGGTAATATCAGTTAATGCTGAGGGACAGTGACTACTAGGATGTAATGCAGTTTTATTACAACTAGTAGTAGAATGGATACTAGTCTGCACAGTAAAAAGTGAGGAGATGCTTCTTTTTTTCAGGATCTTCCTTGAAAAAGGCACGTGGGCTCAGCATTAAGTGAGGGAAACAGAAATGCGTTTGTTTAATGAACTGTTTAATAAACTAGGGGCAATCCTCTTCTCATGGAATGATGCAAGTGTACTGTGAGAAAAGTAGTGTATGCTTATATGAGAATATAACATACTGAAAATGTATGTTTTCTAAAAATTAAAAATAGTTTTGCACGGGTAACTAACTTCTGTGTTTGCAAACTGCTGAGTGCTTTATTTCACAACCAAGGTATCTTTGCATGTGCTTAAGTGTAATCTAAAGATGAAGAGAAACATATAACCTTAGCACCCAGAGAGATTCTGATAAATTCACCTGAAGTAAACCACATTTTTATTGTTAAGGATTTCAGAGCTGTTGAAAGCAATGTATAAATATTTTTCCAATCATATGAACGCAGTTGGGGTTTTTAATTTTTTTTTTTTTTTTTTTTTGAAACTAGAGAAATCAGTTTTAAAAATATACAGTTCTATAGTTCCTGTGGCCTGTTCTTCAGTGCCAGAATTCTGTCATTTCTGAAGGGGGAATTGGATTGACTTCTGCTTAGCAGTTGAGCTTAACAAAGGGTTAAATTTAAAACTAAAAAATTACAGGGAGTTGATTAAAATAAAGTCAAATTTGAAGCAAAGTTGTATTGGGTTTGCGTGGCAAGGTTTTGGTAGCGGGGGTGCTACAAGAGTGGCTTCTGTGAGAAGCTGCTAGAAGCTTCTCCCACATCCGATAAAGCCAATGCCAGCCGGCTCCACGATGGACCTGCTGCTCACCAAGGCCGAGCCCATCAGCAACAGTGGTAGTGCCTCTGGGATAACATATTTAAAAAGGGGAAAAAAAACCCAAAACCAAAACACTGGGGCACAAACTGCAGCTGGAGTGAGAACATGTGAGAGGAAAAGCCCTGCAGACACCAAGGTCAGTGAAGAAGGAGGGCAGGAGGTGCTCCAGGCACCGGAGCAGAGATTCCCCTGCAGCCCCTGGTGCAGCCCCTGGTGAGGCAGCTGTGCCCCTGCACCCATGGAGCTCCATGGGGGAGCAGATCTCCACCTGCAGCCCGGGGAGGACCCCACGCCGGAGCAGGGGGATGTGCCCAAAGGAGGCTGTGACCCCCTGGGAAGCCCACGCTGGAGCAGGCTCCTGGCAGGACCTGTGGCCCCGTGGAGAGAGGAGCCCAGGCTGGAGCAGGTTTGCTGGCAGGATTTGTGACCCTGTGGGGGACCCACGCTGGAGCAGTCTGCTCCTGAAGGACTGCACCCCATGGAAGGGACCCACGCTGGAGCAGTGTGTGAAGAACTGCAGCCCATGGGAAGGACCCATGTTGGAGAAGTTCATGGAGGACTGTCTCCTGTGGGAGGGACCCCACACTGGAGCAGGGGAAGAGTGTGAGGAGTCCTCCCCTGAGGAGGAAGGAGCAGCAGAGACAACACGTGATGAACTGACTGCAACCCCCATTCCCTGTCCCCTGTGCTGCTTGGGGGAAGGAGGTAGAGAAAATCAGGAGTGAAGCTGAGCCCGGGAAGAAGGGAGGGGTGGGGTGAAGGTGTTTTAAGAATTGTTTTTTATTTCTCATTACCCTACTCTGATTTGACTGATAATAAATTAAACTGATTTTCCCCAAGTTGAGTCTATTTTGCTCATGACGGTAGTTGCTGAGTGATCTCCTGTCCTTATCTTGACCCACGAGCTTTTTCATTCTGTTTTCTCTCCCCTGTCCAGTTGAGGGGAGTGGTAGAGCAGCTTTGGTGGGCACTTGGCATCCAGCCAGGGTCAACCCACCACAAAAGTAGACATGAACAAGGTGAGTGAATAGTACTTTGTAATGTAGGTCAGTCTTTGCCAACATATGTATAATGCGTGCAGTACATGATACTGTACAGAGCAACATAACCTGTAATGATTTCTGTTTAGCTACCACTGCTGACTAGATCAGTGAATCTTGTATCTGATGTAGACATATGAGACCTTTTTACATTAAACATAGTACAAAAGACTTGACAGAAGAAAACATTTCTTTACTGAGAGTGTGGTCAGACACTAGAACAGGCTTCCTAGAGAGGGTTTCTATGCCCCAAGCCTGTCAGTGTTTAAGAGGCATTTGGACAATGCCCTTAACATGCTTCAACTTTTGGTCAGCCCTGAAGTGGTCAGGCAGCTGGACTAGAAGGTCGTTGTAGGTCCCTTGCAACTGAAATGTTCTAGTCTATTCTAAAACAATTTTTGAAGCAAAGCACCGGGCAGAAACTGTTATTTTGACTAATCTTTATGGAGTTCATGAAACTGTGTGAACAAAGTGATTCTGCAAGGCATAGCTAAATATGTTTTAACTTTTCTTATTTACTCATTACTTTTTTTTTTTTTCCCCCCCTGGGGAAATTGCTCTCATTATACAGAAAAATAAATCTTTATCCCAGCATTTCTAATCTGTCTTGTGCTTTCCAGTTTAGATTATGTAGGCGTTATTGCCATGGCTTCTATTTGTTTTTTTCCCTTAGTCATCTATACTATTGCAACCATTTTGGAAGGTCCACCCCAGAATGGGCAGGTGCAGAAATGAATTCCTTCAGGATCTGTGATGGTAGAATGATGTTTTCTGCACAGATGTTCCTAGACTTCTTTGCTGTAGGTATTTGATGTGTGTGTTTCTTCACGTAAAAGCATATGTCTGCTCTTTTTGTTTTTAATTCCTCATAATTGATAGCAATTCCTTTTCTTTTTTGCATTCTTTATCTGAAAAGCTTAATGGGCATAGAAAAAACATACCATGTTCAGTCAAAATAGGAGTCTGTTTCTCTTGATACTTTGATTCGGAGGAAGAAACAAAAGTTTCGGGTATTTCTGGTTTCTGAGTTTGTGAGCTTTCCTAGGACTGTTTCCTGAGACAAAATAGTGTACTACTGAAGAGAATGCTTTTCTTGGGAAAAAACGAAAGAGATACACCCGGTATCACTCATCCTGTGCAGAAAGTGCCATTGACTATTAAGGGGATAAAGACTACATAAAGTTCCAGAAATACATCCAGTCTTCTTTCTCCTTTTGCTTTTAGCATTTCTTTTGGTTGTAGATTGTCCTATGCTTATGTGCCATGCAGTTTTAATATATTTAAAGGAGCATTTTGATTGTTTTCCCTCTAAAATGAAAGTGCACAAATGAAACTGAGCAGCTTCTTGAGCTGTTAGGTGATTTAGTGGACAAGTCAGACTTCCCACCCCCCGTTGGCACTAGTCTTTAAGTTCCTTCTGAAACTGCCTGCACTACTTGAACAGCTTGTTAAGTTCTTATGTTACTATTTTGGTTGGTTATTAATGATTTGGAAGATCAGGCACGTCTGCAAACTTTGCTGAAGACATTGTTTATTTATGGTAAATGTATGAAGGGTTGAACTGAGGATATTTCAAGCTGTATTAGTTCAAAACTGTGAACTAATGACACTTACTGACCTGAATTACAATGTTAAACTTTGGTATCTCAACCCTTGCAATCCTTTCAGGGTTACTGTCTATGTAGAAGTGTTCTTAATTCAGTAAGTCCCTGAGCAGCAAATGGTTGGTGACCAGGAACATTCTCAAGAAGTATTACAGATTCTTACCTTGTTCTTATGCTTTTCCCATGGTAGCTACTTTTTGCTACTGCTGGAATAAGAATATCGGGATAGACTGAGCTTTACAGTACCTGTTATGGCCAGTCTTTATGTTCTTACATATATGGGAAAACAGAGGAAGAAAAACTGAAACCTAAAAAGGAACAAAATCAGAGAAGAAAATATTTAAAAAACTCAAACCACCTTTGCTCAGTATAAGAGTTATTAAAATGGTTTAATCTTAATCTGCAGTCACAAACACTAACATATGAATTAATAGGTCATTGCATAGTATTTATCCAGAGCAATTAAAGTTGCTTGGAATCCTAACGAGGTGAGCATGGGAGGCCTATCCCAAAACCTAATGTACTGTTTCTTTCATATAATCCTAATTCTAGGTTTTGATAGCAATTCATTTTGGGATAATAAAACTAATTCCAGTTTCCATTAATTACTGGTATATCTAGGTATGTATAGTTAAAGAGGAATAGGAGGCAATTTGCATTTTGGATTGGCAATTCTGATATTGCAGAACTTACTGTACTGCCTTTTAAAGCAGTTTGTAGTGGTCATTGTCAAATGCAGACTTGG
Organism: Pelecanus crispus; assembly: GCF_030463565.1. Classification (NCBI taxonomy): domain Eukaryota; kingdom Metazoa; phylum Chordata; class Aves; order Pelecaniformes; family Pelecanidae; genus Pelecanus; species Pelecanus crispus. The sequence continues at coordinate 17,604,988 of NC_134643.1, forward strand.
AATCACTGAATTTCCTGGGTTTGTTAATATTTCAATTTATATTTGCACATTTTTGGTTAAGATGGAATACAGTCTATCTAGGTATAATTAAATGCATATATAAAAATCCCACTTCTGAATTGATTAGAGAAGTTCTGAAGAAGTAGCATGTGCAGACTTCAGGTTCATTCACAACACTAATCCTAGTGCCTACTTTGGCTAAAGTAAATGAGACAGATGCGCCCAACTTTCTTTTAAAGCTATCTTTTGTTCGTATTGCTGCTTCTGAAATGTGGACTTGGCAGTACCTAAACTGGGAATACAGTATCTTTTCCTTGTTGAAGTCCAGGTGGACTCCTTAGCACACCTGTACTGGGCAATATATTAATACGCTTTTCAGCACTGTTCAGTAGCACAAAAATAATGTGATTTAGATCTGAATGTGAGTAATAAATGGTGACCTTTGAAGAGACTGTACTAATTATTAAAAATAATCAGCTGTAAGGGATGTAAACTGGTTATTTAATCCTTCCTCTTGCTCCAGGGTAGGATCAAAGAACTTATTAGGACTTGTAGCTATCTAACAGGTTCTTGAAGACCTTCAGTGGCGGAGATTTCACATCATGTCTGGCCACCTTTAACAATGAAAGATGGTAAAACAATGGAATAAAGTTTAACTTCTGCAGCTGCAGTGCAGAAGATTCAACTTAGGGTTAAACCTGTTCCTACTTGCTCAGTCTACATGGAGATCAGCTTCACTTTGCAGCAATGTTTTCCTCATAGATACATTCTATAGATTTCTGATTATTTCTGCTTCCACTGGACTCTGGTGGGTCTGTGTCTGTCTTAGATTACAAGAAACTGGAGTGCCCCAAACATTATTGCTCAAATTGAGTGTTTACCAGTATTATGAAGACCAGACAATTACTCTAAAGTGGCATTTTTGTTTATGTATTACAGTGTGCCTTTTTCCCAAAGGTTCAAGATTCCTAACTGTCCTGGTTTCGGCTGGGATAGAGTTAATTTTCTTCCCAGTAGCAGGCATAGTGCTGTGGTTTGGATTTAGTAAGAGAAGAATGTTGATAACACGCTGATGTTTTTAGTTGTTGCTAAGTACTGCTCATGCTAGTCAAGGACTTTTTCAGCTTCCCATGCTCTGCCAGGTGCACAAGAAACTGGGAGGGGGCACAGCCAGAATAGTTGACCCAAACTGACCAAAGGGCTATTCCATACCATATGATGTCATGCTCAGTATAGAAACTGGAGGGGGTTGGCTGGGGAGCAGCGATCGCTGCTCGGGAACTGTCTGGGTATCGGTCGGTGGGTGGTGAGCAATTGCATTGGGCATCACTTGCTTTGTATATTAGTATTATTATTATTATCATTATTATATTGTTATTATTATCATTACTATTTTACTTTATTTCAATTATTAAACTGTTCTTATCTCAACCCAGGAGTGTTTCTCTTGCTCCTCCGATTCTCTCCCCCCATCCCATCGGGGTAGGGGGAGTGAGCGAGCGGCTGCGTGGTGCTGAGTTGCTGGTTGCGGCTAAACCACGACACTAACTTACATTCAATTTGTGGTCTGCTGTGTTGTCTAGAACCATTTTTAACATAACTGCTGTATATCCAGCATATATGCAGCTATGCTGCATTTTTGCTGTTGATTAAGTTTAATACCTACTTAAACTGCCTGCATAAGTTTAATAGTTCTTTCTTGTCCCTGTTCAACAGCATCCTGTTTTCAGACCATTTTTCTAGTTTGTCAAGATAATTTAAAATTTTTTTTGTTTGTCTTTTTTGAATGATGAAATGTTGGTAACTATTCTGAGAATGGCTTTCTGGTCAGTCCTGCTTCTCTAGACTTATTGTTAATTTGAGTCTCCTCATCTGTGTATGATTCTCAGTTGGCTGAAGTGTGGCTACGATATTGGGACTGCATTGTGTAACAAAGAAATTAGTTCTTACTGCTTTTTCCTAGGTGTTTTGTAGATATTTAGAAAATTCCTAATTTTGGTGTATGTCTTGTGTGTGCTTCAGTTCTCTTTACTTTACTTACCCATGACAGATTCTTACAGATATTTGCTGGTGGCTCTGAGATCTCATAGCCATTCTTTTAAGTGAAGTCTAAAGTTTTTGGGTTCAACTAGTATGTTAATCTCTGGTAGAAGTTTGTGATTTAAAGGTATTTCTGTTCCTGATGTCCATTATATATATTTAATGTGCTTGTCGTGTGTTGCTTTTCACTTCATGGTATTGGAGTATATGAGCCACAGTTGGCTCAAATCCAAAATGTATAATAAAATGAAATGTAAGAAGATTCAAGAGTTAGTGCTCCCTGACTTAATGTAAATCTTACATATTAGGAGGGCAGAAAATTAAGCTGGCTCTTGATCAAAACTGTTAAAAACATATATGCATTGGTGTCTGATTTGTATCTTTCACCATTTTTTAAAAATAACATTATTTTTATCTCTTTTTTTTTTTAACAGAAATCTTTTGGACAGAGATACATTTTCTAAATCTGATCCGAGTAAGTATATAGCATTTTACTGTTTCTTCTCATCATATATTCCAAATGTGTTAACACTGGATTAAAAATTAGGTGGGTGATTTTCTTCAGTGTCAGTTAGGTTTACATTGTATTTGTGAAAATTATTTAAAGTAATTAAGTTACACTCATCGTTTCTGTTATATGAACTGGAATTTTAAAGATTCTCTATTCAATATTGCTTTGCTGAGCTACATGGTCTCTCATTTAGCAGTCAACCTACATTTTCCTGAAATTAACAAATGCAGAAAATTACTTTTTTCTTTTTTTTTTTTTTAAGTATCAGTTGTTCTAGTTCTCTTTCAAAGCTAGTAAGCAAACTTCTAAATAAACTGGAAGCACTTGTTGCTGCTAGTCTGTAATGTCCACTAATCTTAGAGTCAAAAGCTGAAAAATAAAATTAATTGACATTTCCTGATCAAAAATAGTTTACAAATGGTTTACAAATCAATGTTTTCAGATATGTAAGATAGTGACACCCATCTTCCCCTCAAGTTTTATTAATGCATGACAGGATCCCAAAAAACTCTCGTGCCTATGAATTTATATATGATGGGACTTTTTATTTGAAATCCATGACTGTCTTCCTGTGTTGGACACTTTATAAAAATTTTATCAAGGAACTGAGACCACAAAAAAATTGCATTTTTTTCCTGATAGTGTTTAATTAAAGTACTTCTGTAGTATTAATTGACTAGTCCTTAGATTATGGTGTCTTGGGTCACATTGTCTCCCCTACAACTCTCTACATCTTTTTATCTCTAAGTTCGTTTTCTTTTTTTAAGTCTGGGCTTTTCTTCCTTAGAATACCATGTATTGCGCTCACTGACATTGGAAATAATCTGAGACACATACACTTCTGTCAAGTGTATGGACATGTAACCATATCCTGATGGGATACACTCGAATACTGAGTCATGTGACAGCATGAAACATTTGAGTACTTTTGTGAGAGTATGTTTGTCTGTTCTTAACCAAAAGTTTCTTCAGAGAGATTCCTCCATAGACTTTTGATGGGAAAAGTTTCTGCTTCCTGGGGAAAAGCTGCATGAAATTAGGAGTACCTTTGACATTCCTAACCTATAAAACATTTTTTTTTTAAAAAAGGAGACATAGGCAGTGCCATGCCTCTGGTGTAGGGAGATCATGCAGAAGCAGAATTGAGTGTCTTGCATATTACTGGTTTTCAGTCAGCTAGTAAAACCTCAGTTATCTAGGTTAAGCAATTTTGAAGAGTGGTCAGTGACCTATTGCCCCTGATAGATTGAATTCAGAGATTGCTTTTTTGAGTCAAGGCGCCTTTCAACAAAAGTGACAAGGTGTCTAATTTTTAAGCTCAAATATCATTAGGGACAAGTGTTTCGAGTTTTTGTCAGATAAGGAACTGTGTTAGGCATAAATTGCAGGGTTTGAGCAGCAGGGGACTGCAATGTGACCTGTGTGGGAGGAGGCCATGAACCACCCTGTGACTGTCACAGCTGGTCCCAGTCAGCTCTGAAAGCCACGTGAGTAGCCACTGCCTGCCAGAACTTCTGCCAGCCAGGGGAGCGCACAGTGCCCCTGCCCAAACACAGCTTAGAAAAAAAGCAGCAGCAGCTCGGAGCTAGAGACAACAGGTGCTGAAGATACTACCACAGCCACACTTGTGAAGATACGCTGCTGGAGATGCATTCTTGAAAGGGGACACTCCATGCAAAAGACAGTACACCTTGGAAGAGTCTGTGGCCTGTGGGCAAACCCCAGCAACTGTGGCTGGTGGGTGACCCATGCTGGGTAAGGGGCACGAGGAAACAGAGCGGCAGGAAGACCTGAAGAAATTTTAACACCTGTCTTTAAAATATTTCTGAGAAATAAACTGGTGGTCTTTTTATAGGTTCAAAGTGCTATTCTTCTCTGTAGTTGGAAGTACGGCAGGATAGCTTTCCTCAGTGTCTGGACAAAGGCCATTCTTAGGCTGGTTTGTATACAGTAACTTTATCCTGTTAGCTAAAAAAGGTGTCAAAACCAGCATCATACCACTTTCACAAGATCCACTTTTAGACCCACTGAATTTGCAACCCTTAGTTCTCATACAAGATAGAACCATGTAGAGTCACTCTGTATATTGAGGTCTCATTGGATTTGACAAGGCCAATTCTAATATGCTTTTCAAACTCCAATGCAGTTATCTAGGGATCATACTGACAGTGAAAATCCAATTTCATCCTCTTGGTCTTTTTCTCAGAGAGGGACACACATGAATATAGTCGACTCCCATGTCCACATAAACAGCTTTCTCCTGAAATTAAAAAGAAACTTGCAGTTTCTTCAGTTCTCTTAGGAGGTTTGCTTAGCTTTTTTTTGATACTGTAATTGATACTCAGCATTTATTCCAATTCTGACCACTTCCCTGCCATCTAGAATGTTTGTGCCAAGAGGAACCTGGCACTTTGCCTCCCTAGAGGCATGTTACAGAAATAATGTAGAGATATTAGATATAGATGGGACAGACTTGGATAGCCCTCGTTCATGAAGTATTTTAAACAATATTGAAGTCTCTTACTGATAGTGCTTTCTCCTCAGTGGTGTCAAGGCAAGTCATATATATTGATTTACTGTAGCATTTGGACTGTTCTGTTCTTTCAGTTTGGAGATTATTTTTTCTAGGAATATTTTTCAGAAAAAATGGGTTTTTTTTAAATTTTCTTGGAAAGAATGAGCTAAAGTAGTGCTTCCCTGATGAGGCAGGGATAAGGCCTGCGAAGAAGATAACAGATTAATGAATTTGGCATATTTCTGCTAATGACAGGTAGAATCACTTTCTTCCCATGCACTGGCTAGCCAAACTGAGCCAATGTGCAGCTGTGGTAGCAGCACCATGGTCAGGATGGAATGTCCTCTTCTTGTGGAGCCCTGTGACTCCTGAATATAATAATAGAAAGAGTGGAGAGGTAAAAACTCTTCCCCTAGAGGATCTCCCCATGGAAGATAGTAACAATGAGAAGAATCTCATGACGACTGGGACCTTCAGGAAGCTCTGCCTAGAAGGTATAGAAGCTGGTCAGTGAAGAGTAATGAGGAGCCCCTACTAGAACTGGGTGCAGGATCATGGAAAGATTTAGGTAGCATGAGGAAAAGACTGATCTTATTGTGGCTAAGACTTTCTTGAAAGGGAATAGATGTGGTGTTATATTTGAGAAAACTGAGGTGGGCAGTTTGGATGTAACAGTTGTTGCCATGCTAAATAAGCATATATACATTGAATGGGAGAGGACCAGAGCAGGGTAAGGGAGGCCCAAACTATCTGGGAAAATAAGAAGGTGCAGACTATAGTATTTTGATAACTGAATCTGCCACTGAGTGATAATTGTTGACACTTCCATCCTCTTCTTCATTGCAAGATTTCATTAAATTTACCTTGAATTTGACAGTGTGTCCAGAGTTAAAAATTACTAAATGTTGATATTTCTGACCTTAGGTATGGATGTATCTTCCCTTGGAAGAGCTCATATGGCAAAGCCTTCCAAAAGGGTTTCTCAGCCAGCTTCCTTGTGAGGGTATATTACTCTTCATCAGTGCACTGCTCTGAACTTCCTCATTGCTCCCTCAGTTTTCCGGATTACAAGAGAAGAACTGGTTGTTCAGCTCCATCTTAGGACGTGGTTGCATAATATGTTGCCTTTTGAAACTTAAGAATTTCCTGTTTATCCCACTTTATTCCTTCCCCTCCCACATGACAAAGCTATTAACTATTTTCTGCTCAAAAACATAAAAAATGGTTACTTCATGAAGCCTTAGATCTCTGGTTTGAGCAGTTCAAGTGCTTTAGATCAACTTTGACATATTTATCTGCATTTCTCCAGTTGGATATGACTTTGAAGAAGTTTTTGAGGGATTATTGTAATTAGTATGATATCAGGGTCTTTATAAAAAGACATGTCTCTGAGAGCCTTTAAGGATAGTGAATCTTCCCACCAATGGAGACTAGTATCATGGACAGTTTCCTGAAAAATTCTGGGGTGAGTTTTAGAAGAAAGAAAGAAGTAGTTTTTAATTTATTCTAAATTTGCAAATTATTTATCAGAAAGTCTGGTATGTATGTCTTTTCTATAGCTTGCATTGGCACTGACTTTTTTTTGAAATGGCAGTGTGAGATGCACTTGTATGTCAAACTTGCACCTTGCACTTCAAATAAATACTACATGAGATGATTATTAGTCTATATCTTCATTATATTTAAAGTATCTGCCACATCTGCAGCCTAGATAAATAGCAGAAAATTGCTAGTCATACTACAGATTCTTAGCTCTCTTCTCCTCGTTTAAGGTTTTATATAAATGATTCTTAAACTAGAGAGGTGGTCCCACTCCTGGGATATACCTTTGGAAGCACAGGGGAGCCACTGGGAGTGGAGGGGAATAGAAGTCTACTAATGCCTCAGCAATGAAGAGATGGGAACGATAGCATTGCTTGCTGTTATGTCCTCCAAAGATTAAAAAAAACCCAAATTATAGCAAACTGGCTACAAAGAAAATGATTTTGGAAACTAGGATTCTAACAGACAGACAGGTGTGAGCACCCTTCAAAAGAGTAGGAATAGAGTAAGAGACTGAATTAGTTTTAAGGTGGAGCTTTACACCTGTTTTTTAACCCTTTTATATTGTGTGACTCCCATCTCATCAACCATAGTAGGACACTAAAATTATCCTACGGTAATCTTTTTTAGTCTTTTTGTTCACAGCTGTTCTTTTATTTGGCTTCATAAGCTAGGGAGATAAGGTAGTGCCAGAATGTTTCTTTTCTGAAAATTTGATGGTAGTGGATATTTTACAGTTGTATTGTTGCTTTCTTCTCCCCAATATTAAATCTCTCATTTTTTAATATGCTTTTTGTTCCACAGCTGCAATGCACAATTGTTACTTGATTTACTGTATTAACGCTAATACACAGGGCAGGATGTAGTACAAAAAATAAAGCAGCAAATCGATAGTGAAAAATGATTATGTTTAAGAAAAATCTGGACAACCCAAATATCTGAATAGCAAAAGTGCACATTATCTGTAAAGTGTGTCTTTTCCTCTAAATGAATTTCAGTTCTATTCTCAACTGAGATTATAGGTATGAAGAATTTTTAATTGAAAGCTTAGATGTAAGCTTTTGGCAAAATGGACAAAATCCACAATTATATCTGCTTTTGAAATTAGTAAGACATTTGGATTCTTGGAAACCATTACTGAAAATTGGAAAATATTCATTATTGCAGAACTGGTAACATTAGTTTAAAAAAGAGTTTCCAGTGGGGAAAGTGGAAGGAATGTTTGTGAGAGCCTACCTGAGTTTACGTTAGTAGTAGGGGATTGCCAGAGAATTTTTTTTTTTTTTGCTTGTTTTTATCTATGGAGACTTCCTTTGACAACATTTCCTTCTTCTCCCAGGGTTACCTTGGCACAGATCTTACTAGATGCAAAGGTTAGTCAGAAGTTCAATAACCTTCAGACACTTCTGTAGCTGATTTCACAGCTTCCATTTCACTCTGTTTTCTCACATTTTCCCATTTAACTTCATTCTTCATGTAATATAGTTCAGCAACCTACTCCAAAGAATGCTGTAAAAATAGGCTTGTTGGTTTGGATTCATCCTACTATAAGCAGGAACCAAAGCTAGGAGCATGATTGCCCAAGGTTTCATTTAGAGTAAATGGAGAAAAACAGACATTGCCAGAGAATGATTTTGAATTTTTTGTAAAAGCTTTTTTTCTTGTACAAGACATCTTATTTGGAAAAAAGTTGAATTGTGTTAACTTGTAACTTCTATTGAGCTAAAATACTGAACTTGTTTTTTCTCTTCTTCCTCTTATTTGCTACTGCCTAATGGGTTTGGGGTTTTTTTTGGTGTGAAGAAAATACCTTTCACTTAAGAAGAAAATGTAGTTTGAAGCTTGACTTCGTTTCTACTTTAGCTAGTTGATGATTCTGACTTCACTGAGAACAAAACCAGGCTTCTACCTTTATTGTTCAAGGCTGCAACCCAAAACAGTATTATTTTTAACCTTCTGCTGAAAAATTATGATTGGCACAGGAGAAGAATTTGTCAGGAAAAAAGTGTTCCAATATCTGTATTTCCATTGTTTAGAAAAGGGTTGTAGTGGAGTTTCAGGTAAAAATTGCTTTATGGTTGTTAGCTGCAACTAGCTCAAGACTGTAGAAAATAAAGTTTATATTACTCCTTCAGTGCAAATGATTTGTACTTACAATAGTGTTTAAAACCTGATTATAATCGCTGTACCTCTGTCACCAGTCCCTGTGATGGAACCTGTAGTTTAATGCGTAGTGGGTTCTGTACTGGAAAAACAGATCTGTAAGGAGAGTGACACCTGTGGGATTATACTGTTTGGTCTTTCAAAAACAGTTTAGGTTGACAAACTTCATTGATTCCATTTTTTATTAGATGTTAGTTTAAAAAAAAAAAAGAAGGATGCATATGCAAGATGCTTAAATATATATAAATAATTTGAAGCAAAATTAAGGAAGAAAACCTAAGAAGTTTTTTTTTTTTCCCCTTGTTCCACTTTTGTTTATTTATATTCCCCTGTGTCTTTTTCCAGTAGGGTCCTCACTTGTTTTTATTTTAATCCTCTCATCTCTTGAAGGAAGCATGATTTACGGTAATTATGCATTCGATTAACTAGGATAGCCAGACCATCCACATTTAATGAAGACCTGCTTTTATCCAATTTTAATGCTGAGGATTGTCAAGTGATTTGCTGGAGGTCAGGCATAAGTGTTACCTCCCATTTTAGAACCACTCTATTTCTGCAACAGCTAGACCATGTTGTCGCTGATCTGGTTAGGCACACTGAAAACTGAGGGAAAACATACTACTGTCTGGTTGTCCTAGTTACTAGTTTCAGCAGCACAACAGACTACAAAATTGGTTCACTTAAGAAGATGTTAAATTCTGAAAATGACCAAACATCTTTTTCTTTTCACAGTCTGTGTTTTGTACACACAAGCAATTGGAAACAAAGAATGGAGAGAGGTAAGATACATATTCATAGATGTATAAACTTCTTGAATATACTTAAGACTGGTCATTTGCCCTAGCAGAAAACGGCGTGACACAGTGTCTTGAATGCTATGCTAAGCAATGAGAGTCCTATGTTCCAGTAAACATTTAAAACCTAGTCATGTTAGTCTCGGTTTCCATATCTGTATTGCATATTTCCATCAAAAGGGAAAACAAAATTAGAGAAAATACATGAGTTTCCAGTTTCACAGTCTCCCTGAGATAAATGAAATCAAACTTGGCTATCAATCTGGACAAGTTTTGTGGGTATCAAGAGAGGAAGACACTCAAACAGTACAAGATCTATGGAAGGATTCAACTGCGGTGATGGTCAGTGTCAGCAAAACTAGCCTGTAGCTGTGGTAGACATCTACTTTTCCTGTGTAGTGTTTGGGAGAAGTTAAGTGCTGCTGAATAGAGGCAAGAAGGGAGGGAGGGTATTACGCATAGGTTGGACTATGTCTTCTTAACTTATCAGTGTAAACACTGGAGATGTACGTCTTAAGAAACTAAATCAAGTACCTCTAAATTGGATATCTACAGCAGATCAACATTTATAGCCTGGAACTGTCTCCCTGTACTTAGTCATGTAATTTTTCTCCTTTAATGTTGTTCTTTGAAAGAGTTGACAGTGTTGGGGGAAGGGTGGGCATCTTTCCTTTCTACTCATAAAATGCACTATTTGGCTGCCTTACAGAGAGGATTGATGGAACTATTCTTCACTGTAGGTGGGCTGCTGTGTGGCCGTGCGTTCTAAGAATAGAGCTGAGAGAGGAATGAACTATCTTACTATTTTTCCCTGTAAAAGAGAGGAGGTCTAATGTTCTTGTTTTCAGAACTGATATTTTACGTGATTACTACTGTGCAAAAATTCCAGTGAAGGGCCCAGGGGCACAGAAACCAGACCTTTTCCCTTATATTTGGTGTCCTTGCCAGTTCGATGGAGAAACCTATTTTCTGCTTTGCTGAAACATGGTGGATGTGGGTTTCAGTCTTGTCAAGATGAGAGAATTGAATTTGTCTCCTGCTTGGAGAAAAGCTCATATAACGGGGCAATACATGAAACATTGTACCTATTTCATTTCTGGTTTTTAGTTAAATTGCCACGCTCTGTTGTTCTGAACTGTGTACTAGACATCGTCTCAGTGTACCTACTGGATCACATTCCTCTGATTTGTGTGAATAAATGTCAGTTTGAGGACCCTAAATGGGAATTCACTAATCTTAATTGAATTGGCAGAAGTAGTGGACATACACAGAGTTTGGATAGGTAACTCTGAAAACAGAGGAGTCTTCAGGCATTCAGGTGACTAGGTGGCTTGGTGCAGTTTGGTAGTCAAGCCTAGATCATCACTAAAGCATTTGGGTCCTTTTCTGGTCTAGGATTAAGAGGATTTTGTCAGAAATTCTGGCTTTTATTGTTGTCTAAGGTTTATATGTAATTTTGTGGAGTTTTCATACTTCTCTGGTGTAACTGTTAAAATAAGTGTTAACCATTTTTACTACCATAATTATCCTGATGGTAAAATTATAACATTATTACCTTACTTAGAAAATGTTCTGTGTGCTCATTTTGAGGTGATTTAGGAGATTGTCGAAGGAAAGATTCCATCTGCTCTCCATTTTGATCCAAGTTTGTGATGGTTGAAGTGTGTCACCACCTTATAGCTTTGTATTGTCTAATGCCATTTTATCTCCTTGACCAAAGGAAGAACACCTGAACAGGGCAGTGTGCAACGTTATTGCTTGTATTGCATCTTCGCACCGATTAGAGAGTATCTTGGTTAGGTGATGCACTTTGGCATGTCGTTATGGTATCACATGCCAGTTTAGGAACTACAGGGTTAAACCAGATTTTTGACGTGGCAGTTGCTAGGAAATCGTACTTCTTTTTCTTTTAAGACATAATTATCTCTGTCTTGTCTGTCAGGAGAAGGTCTAGGTATAGGTGTATAGGTATTTACAACTCAGTTGACTGTTTAAACTATTTATAGTTAATGGAAAAAGATAACATCCTGAGGGCAGTTCATCAGACCTAATTTAGATGTCTGTATTAGATCAGATGAATCATTCTTTAGAAATGCCTCCAAGTGATGATCAAAAGCCTACACATTTGACTATGTCAGATGTAAAGTTCAGTGAGTAGAATCCCATTCCTAGTAGCTGTTATGACAGTCAAAATTCAGAGATTGGCAAGACAGAGGAGCTGAGTCAGGATTGCATTTTATATGTTGTGGTTTATTATATTTATACCAGTGGTAAAAAATAATGTGGTAGGTAGAAGATTAGTTGATATATACATTATATGGGTAATCTCATATCTTTATTTTTGTGCTTTTTCTGCCTGCTGTGGTGAATGCAGTGTTTTTCAATAAAATTCTGTATATGTGTCCATTTTGTTGTGTTTAAACACTTGTTAAATATTCTACTAGCTTGTAGAAGTGGAGGTCACCTGGAACTATTTGGAGAAGACATAAACCGAGACAAATAATAAGCCCCTGATGATATGTGTAGATGTTAAAGAATGGTGTTCAGTCATGGCAACATACTTTACCTTGTTTCTGTTCCATATCCTTTTATGCATAGTTCTCTTCCTTCTTTTGCCTAATTACTTTCTTTTGAACACTGCAGAAAATGCTTGGGGGTCATAAACACAGTAAATCATTTCATAATCTCCATAATTTCCCTAGCACTCTATTCTAGCAGTGTGCTTTTTTCCCCCTTCAGCTAAGCTATTCAGATGGATTCAATACAATAGTTAAATCAAACCCTTTATTTAATGAAGGGTAGATGTTTTCTGGGCACTGACTCCTGTTTGCCTGTGGTACAGATTCCAGTGTTTTTACCCACTGTGATTCTTGCACACCAAATCCTCAGCAAAGAATTAAAATGTTTCATTCTCAGTTTAATAGGGTGTTGTTTTTCAAAACAGTTTCCCTGTTTTCACTTACAGTGTGATCATCAGGTATTTCAATTAATATAATTGGCAACAAATGCATCATCAAAAATCTGAGTTTTGGTTTTAAAATATTTATGTCCCCTTACTTTGTGAGGACACATTTGAAATATGGCTAAGTATAACTTACTGTTATCTACAGAAGCCTTAAATAATGTATTGAAAGAATCTGAATTTCTTAATTTCAAAGAGGGTGTTAATTCTGAAAACAAGAGGGACTACATCAAAGTGAATGTTAAATAAATAATAGACCTTGTAAAATACTCAACCAACTGCAGTTTTACTGGCAACATCCACCAATGGTTCAGGAACTGCCTATGGAGCGAGGCTCTGAGCCTCTGGTCCATCTACTGTAAGAATGCATTGGATACAAATTAAATTTGCATACCTGTCTGGAAGTCTGTTCTCTCACTGGTCCTCATCATGCGGATTTCCAGCTTCATGAGCTGCTAAATGTTATTTTGTATCCTCAATAATTTCCTGTCATGTCTTCTAAAATTGTTCATGGCTTCCCATTCTTCAGGCCTTCCTGTTCATTAATTCTGTTCACGTTGGGTTTTGATCTGGAGTAAACATGCTGGAGACAAGAAAAAGCCTCTTTTTTGATTGAGTCATCAAATTGAGAGAGAAGGCACTTAGGCAAGGTTGTAGTGGAATCCCAAGATAGCAAAGGTGACCAGTTTCTAAGGAAGTACTGTCATAAGCTGTACCTAGTCCCTATACTGTACAGTTTATCAACAGAAAGACTTCTCCCTTTATATGCTCTGATAGCTTATTCAGCCACCCTAACTTCTGTTAAGTTAGCTGTTACTTTTTTCCCTCATGTGCATGTAGTGTTTCATTCATCCATATGGAATTTCACCTGCCATTTTATTGTCTGATCACTCAGTATGAATAAAGTTGTTCTGCCAAGTCTTCATAGTTGCCTTTTATGTATTTATCCTGTTTAATTCTGTAAAAATCTATTTGTTTTGTAACTTTATTTTTTCAGTCCCTGCTCCAGATCGTTTAGGCCTGTATGGTACTGCATGGGTCCATCCGTGGACATCCAAGTCCGTAAGAACTTGTTGAGACCTTGCAGGGAGTTTTCATCCAGCAAATTGGCTGCTTATTCTTATGTTTTCTTTCCTATCTACTAATAAATCCATAAATTATTGTAATAAATAATAAATTATAATTAATAACAACTTATTACATTAATTGATCTCCAAGAGGCAAACATCCTCCCCTTTTATCATAAGGTATTAGTTAATGGTGTTCCCCAGGACTCAGTATTGGGGCCAGTTCTGTTTAATATCTTTACCAATGACCTGGACAAGGGGATTGAGTGTACCCTCACTAAGTTTGCAGACAACACCAAGTTGGGTGGGAGTGTTGATCTGCTTGAGGGTAGGAAGGCTCTGCAGAGGGACCTGGACAGGCTGGATCGATGGGCTGAGGTCAACTGTATGAGGTTCAACAAGGCCAAGTGCCAGGTCCTGAACTTGGGTCACAACAACCCCATGCAACACTACAGGCTTGGGGAAGAGTGGCTGGAAAGCTGCCTGGCTGAAAAGGACCTGGGGGTGTTGGTCGACAGCCAGCAGAACATGAGCCAGCAGTGTGCCCAGGTGGCCAAGAAGGCCAACAGCATCCTGGCTTGTATCAGGAATAGTGTGGCTAGCAGGAGCAGGGAGGTGATTGTCCCCCTGTACTTGGTACTGATGAGGCTGCACCTTAAATACTGTGTTCGGTTTTGGGCCCCTCATGACAGGAAAGACATTGAGGTGCTGCAGCGTGTCCAGAGAAGGGCAACGAAGCTGGTGAAGGGTCTAGAGCACAGGTCTTATGAGGAGCGGCTGAGGGAACTGGGGTTGTTTAGCCTGGAGAAGAGGAGGCTGAGGGGAGACCTTATCGCGCTCTACAACTCCCTGAAAGGAGGCTGTAGTGAGGTGGGTGTTGGTCTCTTCTCCCAAGTTACAAGTGATAGGACAAGAGGAAATAGCCTCAAGCTGTGTCAGGGGAGGTTTAGAATGGGTATTAGGAGAAATTTCTTCATGGAAAGGGTTGTCAAGCACTGGAATAGGCTGCCCAGGGAAGTGGTTGAGTCCCCATCCCTGGAGGTGTTTAAAAGATGGGTAGATGTGGTGCTTAGGGACGTGGCTTAGTAGTGGACTTGGCAGTGTTAGGTTAACAGTTGGACTCGATAGTCTTAAAGGTCTTTTCCAACCTAAATGATTCTATGAGAATCTGACTGATTTTGTTCAAAGTGGACACTTACGTGTCTAGTAGCTAAGCATTTCACTGCAGCATCTACTAATTTGATTACCATTTGAACCATAATAAGACATGCTTTTGAGTCTCCTTTGTGAATTTCGAAGGCTGTCTTAATGAAAATGACAAAGGCTAGACATTTTGTAGTTGACATTTATTGGGATTTAGATTTTGGTTTTTTTGGAGTACTGGTGAAGTTTCTTTGGACCAATAGCTGGTATATTCTTTAGCAGAGGGACGTGGCATAAATAGGAATGTAGTTTGTAGCAGATTAGTAGAAAAAGTTTCAGTACAAGGAAGCAAAGGATAGGGAGTATGGAAGAAGCCTGTACTGTCCAAGTTGGGAAGAAAGAATAAATTTTGCTGTTGCATGATATTCAGTTCACTGGAAAGCTTTCTCTGGCAGATTTCTTAAAAGAATCAACCTGTTTGAGGGAATTAAGACAGCTGGAATAAAAGAACATAATCTTTTCAAGGAAGTCATGTTTCCTTTCAAAGGAAACAGTTAATGGAAAAAAGCCAAAGCACAGAAAAATAAGGAATCCTTTCTGGTTTTTATACACTTATGATTGTACAACCATCAGTTAAAAAGGGTTATGTAGAAATCACCATCATGTGTACATGCAGTATATAGACTTCATACGAGTGCCTGCATGCATGTTAGAGGAATGTTGTGGGTTTTCTGTTAGTTAATATGAGTTTATATATTAAAAACATTCTTCCTTTGCGACAAACACACGTCAGAACATTTTATGACTATGCTTTTTCTAGAGTGGGGTTGGCAGTTGTGAATTTTTTGTTTCCTTGTAGTCTCTGTAATTCTGATTATTTGAGACTTAATCATTATAATAACAGGCTCATTTTATTGGTACTGCATTTCTTTCTCCACAGTTCACATTTCTCATTTGTTCTGTTCACATGTAGTGAAGCTAGATTACAAACTGAGAAGAGGATTATCTTTTGTTGTGTGTTCATATACCATTTTGTGCAGTGAGCTTCCAATGGAGAGTGTTACCTGGAGTTTTCTAAAGGATTTTCAAAAGCCAATTACATCAGAGCCAAGAACCTAGTGATAGTTTAAACTATTTTTTAATTCCTTAGTTTCATAGAATTGTAACAGAATACTAAGTTCTGACTGTTCACATTTCAAGAAAGATGTTAAAAAGACAAAAGACTAGAGATAAAAGTAATAAATTATTAAAAGATTAAATAACATGCTACACTGAAAAACTTAAGCTCAAATTATTTTCCTAATGAAAGAGTGAATTAAGTATAATTGTAATCAGCTATAAATATCAGCATTAAGAACATAAATTTGATGGAGAACATTTCTGTCTAACAAAGGTGTAGAAAGTTCCAAAAGATGGAAAAGGAAGTGAAATAAAAATCAGACATGAAACAAGCACTTACTTTTCAGAATGGGGGTGATAAATTATTGGAACAACTTCCTTGCATGTGGTAAAACACTGCAAAATCTAAAAATAAAGAAAAGAGGGCTTACTAGGTATTACTGTCAAGTTCACTCACGGCCATAAAGTTGAAGCAAGAATTAATTCAGAGAATTCATAGAGAAGCTGGTTAGCAGAGGGATGGGTTAGACCCTCGTGGTTGCAGTAGTTGCTTTGTATCTTTGATACTGGACTTACCCAACTTGCTAGTCTTTTATAACTCTGATGTTAAAATGAAGGTTATGATTTTCCATTAACTTCATAGCCCCTTAGGCTGGATAACTAGATTGAGATGCTATAAAAATTCGAATGATTAAATAAATTTTAAAAAATCCCCTTCTCCTAGGAGAGCTTGCATTATGAGGTGACAAAGACTCTCCATCTCAGGAAATCCAGAAAAGGGACTCTGTTCTTGATTTTCTTTGAACATTTATTTTCCTTTAAATAGTTAAATTGATTCTGTTACTCTCCTGAATGACATTTCTAAAGGTATTTGCTTGTTGGCCATGTTAAGATTTTAGCTTTACACAACTGTTATTGGGGAAACTAGGCCATGTGGAGAACTAATTAATTAGCAGCTATGTTATTAGTCGTAAGTGACTGGATTATAGAAATAACCTGTTCTGCTTAAAAAAGGCTATAGGTAATTGGAAAAACAGTTTTTAAAAGCTGATGCTAAATTTAGCTGGGAAGTGTAGACTGGTGATGTTTAGAGGCCAGCATTCTGATGTCATCTGTAAGATAAATTTTAATAGTAATTTGTCAGTTAAGTAAGTAGTTATATCAGTTTAATGTGAAGGAATCATTTGTGTAGCCTGTGGAAAAAAGTAAATACACCAAAAACCTGAAGCCTCAATTAAAAAAACAGTAGTTTAAAATAATTTAAAGAAAAGTTAGCAGTGCCACTGTTTTCAATCTCTTGAGTTTTGTAACAATTTCAGTGTAACTGATGAGAGATAAAGGTAGCAGCATAATGGGCATTCTGTTAGACCTTCTCTGGTCTCAGTGTGACTTAATCATCAGCATGTTGCATATTTATCTTCTTTTACTGTTACACTTGTCATGCATTTTAAATCAAGTCCAAAAGATTTCTGAAGTGTAACATGATTATGGTGTAATGTGAAATATTCTTTACTGAAAAAAATGCAGATTTGAAAGAACAAAAAGTACTTACAAATTTATGATATTTTACTGTTTAAAAAAATTAAAACTGACATTTAGCTGCCATTTTAGAACTTTTTTTTTTCCCTTTTGAAGTAAGTTTTCCTTCAAATTCATACATAGTTCTATTTCTAATGGAACTATAAAACTTAAAAACCCGAGATACGAAATATGACATAATCATGGAATAATTTAGGTAAAAGGAACCTTTGTGTTATCCAGCCTCCTACTCACCTGCTGTGTCTGGCTCATCCTCCTGATCCATGCAAAGCCATCTTCAAAATTAGGCCAGGTTGCTCAGGGCCTTTCCCAGCTAAGGTTTGAAATTCTCTAATGGCAGAGACTGCACAACTCTCTGGGCAACTCATTCCAGTGCTTAATCACTCATTCTGGAAGAGTGTTTCCCTATATCCCTTCATAATTTCCTTTGTTGCAACTTTTGACTGTTGCATCTTGTCCTTTTGTTGTGCTCTCTGTGAACTGTCTGGCTCTCTCTTCTATAATGCTGTTCAGGAAGTGGAGGATGGTAGTGGAAATTGATCCTCTGTAAACCTTGTCTTCTCCAAGCTGAATAAACTGAGCTCCATTGGCTTTTCCTCAAGTTGTGTGCTCTAGCCTGCTGATTGTTTTGGGTTTTGTTTTTTTTTTTAGGGTCCATTTAACTGAACTGCCTCCAGTCTGTTGATTCAGCTGTACTTAGAGCCCCAAACTGTACCCAGTTTTCCATGTGGGGCCCCACATGTGTTGAACAGAGGGGGAATAATTGTTGCCTTTGATCTGCAGGCTGTGCTGACCCCAATACAACCCAATGTGGTGTTAAACCCGCATGGCTGCACCAGGACCTTTTCTGCACAGCTCATACCCCACCACTCAATCCCCAGTACCAGTACAGGACTTCAAATTTGTCTTTGTTGAACTTTGCGAGAGAGTCCACAAGGCTGTATAAATAAACTTTTTTTTTTCGTCTGAGGTGACTGTCTGTGTCCCCCTCGAGTCACTATCAATTTAGTGTATGTAGGATCCTTTCCCTAACTATGTGTCTGTACCTTGCTTTTTCATGCACCTGTAGAAGTTGTCACTTAGTGACACTTAGTATCTTCCATCTGAGTGAAATGGAGAGCTTTTTTGAGTGTGCAAGCCCAACATCCTGTGTTGCATTAGGGACAGCATTGCCAACAGGGCAAGGGGGGGTGAGCCTTGCCCTCAGCACCAGTGAGACCATAGCTGGAGTGCTGTGTCCAGTGCTGAGCTCCCCTGTGGGAGAAAGATATGGACATCCTAGAGTGGGTCCAGCAAAGGGCCACTAAGATGTTAAAAGGACTGGAGCATCTCCCATGAGGAGAGGCTGAGGGAGCTGGAATTGTTCAGCCTGGAGAAGAGAAGGCTTACATTTTATCCATGTTTATAGATACCTGATGTGAGGCAGTAAAGAAGTCGGAGATGGACTATTCACAGCTGTGTCCAGTGGAAGGATAAGAGTCAATGAGTACAAATTGAAATACAGAAAACTCTATTTAAACATAAGAAAAAAAACTGTTTACTGTGATCTTATGCTGGAACAGGTTGCCCAGAGGGGTTGTGGAGTCTCTATCCTTGGACATACTCAGAACCTGACTGGACAACCTACTCTAGCTGATTCAGCTTTGAGCAGGAAGGTGGAACTGGACAATTTCCTGAAGTCCCTTCCAACCTCAAGTATTCTATGATTCTTGTCTGTTTTCCTCAGCCATTAATTTTCTTTTCCTCTGAATGGCTTTACCAAAGTCAAGTATATCCTCCTGCTGTGCAAACTGGCTTTACTATTCCAAGAAGAATCATACTGTCAGAAAATGATCTGTTTATGAAGGTGTCAAGCCAGAGGTTTGTCAAGAGAGGTATTAGTGCCCCGAAATGGACTCTTCTGATGAGTTATCCTCTGAACTCAGTTATTTTGGGTTTGTGCCTTTCAATTTAGATGATGACTTTGGCAGCAGAAAGTAAACTTTCTTAGGCTACAGCTCCATGTGTTCTTTGTTTCTATGTGTCTTACATGCATATAGAAGTGTAGGTCCCACATGATTGAAGATCCTCTTACTCTCCTTCAGGCTTGTCCCAATCGGAGGATTTAAAGAACTTCAGTAACCTTTCTTTTCCTGCCTGGTGATTAAGGAGTCTCCCAGGACAATTTGCTACTTGAATCTGCACAGGCTGGGAGATGTTTTCATGGATATCTTTGTATATGTGTGTCTGATTCTGTTGGCCATAGCATGAGAGACTACCAGAACTTAATATGTGTTCTTTGCTTACTCGCTGTGGCTCTCGTAGCTTTGTCAGTTACAACACAGTCATCCTTGGATCTTCTTTTTGAAGGCCCAGAGTCCTTTGCTTCTAGAGTAGGTCAGGGTTTATCAGATTTCAGTACTAAGGGTAAATCTCATCTTTATGCAGCTGATTCCAGTCTTTGAGAGAATTTGGACAGTTTGCTGTAAGAGTGCAAATGGAAGAAATAGGACATTTGAGGGGATAAAAATACACAGATGAGATATATTCCTGTTCAGAACTGCAAAATGGATGGTCCTTATGACCCCACTGTTTTCATTTCTCATCCCTGGTCTGATGAACTGCTGTTTACTGGCTTGTGTCGGAGAGTGGCTTCTCATTTTCAGTGCATACCTTCAAACAGTACTAAATGCTTAGATATTGCTGCATATTTCATTTTATCAGCCATTCCAGCTTTCAGTTTTTCCTGGCTCCAAAATTGTTGAATGTTATAAAGCATACAGCTCACAGGGGAAGATTTTATTTGTAAACAATGAGATTTATTTGACCTGGAAACTGATTGGAGACTTTGAATGTACATAAAATTTGGACGCTACTATTCAGAGGAGAAAGAAAGTCCCTTTAGCCTAGGCAAGTATTCCAGCCATACTTGTTCCCGTAGAAATTTCTACCACTGCTGTTGTTTCTCATTGATTAATACTTGGCCATAGTAGTCACCAGTGTTGGTTCAAGAGGGCGTTTTTTACAGCACTCTACCTGTCAACTTTATCTCAACGTTTCAGAGAATACCTTGACTCAATTCTCAAGAGACTGACTTTTTTCATCCAAAACAAACAGTAAGCATCAAACTATTTGTTCATGTTCTGATCTGTTTCCAGGATCATGTGCATCCTGTGCTAGTCCTGTTTTAAGAGACTCAGGGGGTTTATTTTGAATATCCACTACCTTCATCACTCTGGAGAGCTTCTGGAGATTTCTCCTGCCCATGCCTGTATAATGCTTACCCCCTTCATAGCTATTGCTTTGGCTTAGGAGAGCTGAAGAAACACAGTGATTGCTAATGAGTAAACTTGCTTTCTAAACAACTTATGCCTTAGGACATATTCGAAGCCGCCTTGCAGGGGATATCAAGGTTCTAGTGAGACCAGGGAAGCATTCCACCTAGGTTTTAAGAAATGACGTAAAGTCTTCACAAAGGAGTATGCTAATTGACACTATATGTTAAATATTCTTTGCCTTTTTATTTGGAGATGGTATCGATCATTGGGAAGATAGTTTTGCTTCTCTGTCTTTTATAGGAAGTGCTGGCATATGGACATCTCTGCATAAGACTGTCCCAATTGACATCTCACAGCATAGCGAAAGTGAAGGTACCAAACAGGATTCAAGCACACTCTGTAAAGATGCAAATCACCACTGTGTCACTTCTGAGGATTGTTCCTTTTCCTGAGACTTTATAGAGCTGTGTCTTGAAGATGTGTTGACTTTTGTTGAACATTTTATTGTACCCCCTTTGGGCGGGTAGTTGCTTTTTGCAAAGCAGTTGTTCTGTTAGATACAGGCCTGGTTCTCCAGGTGACCTGTCTGAATGAATGGTGCTTGGAGCCAGTCCCTGCAGTTTGAATGCATGCCCGCACAGTCATTCAAAGGAGAAAAAAGCATTGCTGACAGTAATGGAGTTTCTCTAAAGCACACAAATAATGTGGCTGGAGTTCTTTACCATTTTGTTTTAATAAGAATCAAGCAATGAAAGGAAATTGCTTAGTTTTGAGAGGAAGAGACAGTGGAATATGCTCTGACCTTTCATACCACATATATGTTAAGGATGCAAGGGCCAGGATAGGGAGGCTCCTGTGGGAGGCTGAGGTGCTCTGTGCAGGTTATAGTGGTTAGATTCACATCCGTGATGTGGAAACATTTTTAGGAAAGACATCTCAAAAACCTTCAGTTACAAGAAGGTTTATTCTTTCTTTATCCATGTTTATTGATTTAGTTAAGTCCTGTCAATGAAGATATTGGCAGTCTTTGAGTCATTCAAAAGTCTCTAGTCTCAAACTGCAGTTTTGAGGAATCCTTAATGATGATCTTTCAGCAGACTGTCAAAAAGCTTTTCAGTAGGCTATATTCAAATATATCTTGATATGTTCAATGTGTAGGACAAAATGAAATGCTCATTTAAATAATAAATCATTCTTTTTTGTTTTGTTTTCTGAGTATCTTGAAAGAACAGCTAAAACTAACAAAATTATTGTTATTTTTATGATCAGTCATTTATATCTGTGATTTATATGAACAGAAGTAAATAAAAAAATATTATTTTTTTTTTAAATTAAACTATTTTCAGCTTGACAAGAGCTGAGGCTCTTCCTGTAAACACCAAGAAAGAAAAGGCATTTTGCAGAAAGCTCAGAGAGAGGAGAGATGGAGAGAGCTGAACTAAGGTGAAATAGGAGCTGGATAATGCAAAAATAATACACTTCTAATGGAAGGACTATGTTCCCTAATATTTAAAGCTATCTGAAATAAGCCATACATGTAAGCTTTTGCTTGCTGTTGTCTTTTTTTTTTTGAGGAAACAGTGGATTTTTATGTTACTGAATTTCTTCCCCAAATTTTTGTGGATTCTCATCAGCTTTGGGAGCTGATGTTTATAAAGTTTAGGTCATATGATACGGGGCATGCACCACGCTTTATATTGAAATATGAGGTCTTCTGCCAGTCTATCTTCATCCACAGATAACTATTCATGTGAACACAGCCATTTTCTTTCATGGCATCTGCTTAAAAGAATTTTTTACAGGCTGTCTCGTATCTCACATATTGCTGGTATTGGCAGTCTACTTAATTAGACTTTATTATAGCATGTGGCTTAAACTTATACTTTTCTTTTACAGTTTGGAAGAACAGAAGTAATTGATAATACTTTAAATCCAGATTTTGTAAGAAAATTTATAATGGACTACTTCTTCGAAGAAAGAGAGAATCTGCGATTTGATTTGTAAGTTAACAATCTTTGACTCTAATATGGCAGCCTCTGTAAACATTTAAGTTTTGTCCAGCATAAAATTAACTTGAAAAGAGATAGTATCTATTGACATGGAATACATTAATAAACATGACTGATTTAGCGTTGCTTCCTCATAAATAAATGTGTAACATAATAATGACTGAGTTTTAAGAAATTGGCAGGTGTTAACTAGTCAAAGTACAATCATACTCATGATCATTACTTTTAGAAAATAGTTAGGAAAGCCAGGAATGTCAAAATGTTAAAAAGTTCTTGCAGCATAGCCGTTAAAATGGGTATGGACATACTGTCCAGAAATAAAATATTGTGCAAGTAGTACAGAGCCAAAATTTTCTGTACTAAAATAAATGCCAGTATGCATCTAAGTGTAATAAATTTTAAGATTTTAAAATGAAACCAGTTGTTCTAGAAGTAGATGGCTTTTGACATTATTCCAGATGTACTCATTTCATTCCACTGGTGGAATTGGTTTGATTTTCACTTTATTCTTTGGAAAATAGAATTGAGAGTCCAGTCACCAGGTCACCTTGCATGTCATCTGTTACATTTCACCCCATTCTTATTCTTTCAGCCTTTGTAATAATCAAGCTTATCTTGTTTTTTTAATTCTCATGCTCTTTTTTATTAGCAATTCTTCCTAACCTTGCCCTGTGAGACAGCACTTGAATAACCCTCATAGATAATTAAGGGAAAGCCATTCACTCAAGTTTTGCAGTATAGTATGTGTAGTGGCCACTATTTTTCTTTACATGTTCTTTTTAGTTGAAGAACCCTTTTCCTATTTCTTTTCATTTCCTTTACAAGATGTACTTTAGCTTGAGTTTAGTCAATTCTTATTTTGTGTTCCTAAGATTTCTGCCTTCATGTGTATTTCTTTTAGTTTATTTGTTCTTGAGAAAGATTTAGGAGAATCATCTGTTAAGTTACTCACCGAATAAATATCAAGAAAGATACAGTGTTGTCTGCCTTCCTATACTTACTCATCCTAAAGATTGAGGTCTCCTGATGTGCTTTATGGAATTGCAACAAATCCTACTCAGGTGTTGATTATAGTAGTGGTAAGTTGTAGTATTATCGCTTCCCAATTTAAAGTTATGTTGCAAGTTTGCCTTGATATAGAAACTGCATTTATTGCATTTCTGTCTTGTAGACAGCAAAACAGATGAAGAAAGAGTTCATAATTTGCCTAAAATCTCCTGGCAAGTTCATGGTAAAGCCATTTTTAAATCTTTTAGGCTTTAGTCGCAATGTGCCATTTTCTTATCCAAGTAGTTGCTTTGAAGCAACTCTGACAGTATCTTGATTTTTTTTTTTTTTTTTGCCCCCTCCCTCCCCCCGCCCTCCCCCGAGTTGCTGGAATACAAATCAAACTGTACATTAAGCAGGGCATAAAATAAATAGGGCAGTGATCACATTAGTGACGATTTTTCCCATAGCAGTGGAAGAAAAAGTATGACACCCGATAGATGCATGTCAGCAATGTTAATAAAGTTATGTGTAGTTTTGCCGATTTTGTTTTAAGTTGCCAGCGGGATGTACTGCTCTTAAATGGCAGCATTTCCTATATCGTGGAAACAAAAAACCCACCATGTCTAATTTTTCTTTAGCTGTATATGTCTTTATAGCATGTCAGAATGCTTCCTCAGTTAACAAGTGCTGGAGAGATGAGTGAGGAAAAAAGTTCCATTGTGTTCAATACACAGATAGCAGCTAGCTGTTTCCATCTAGACTTCTCAACTGTTTCAAGGAGTGAAAGGAAATACTCAATGCCAAGATAGATCAAGGTGCTTCTAGATGGCTAGGTACAAATTCTTTTGTCTTCACCATGGAAGCCTGGTGCAGACTTTATTTTTTATTTTAGAAGTTGGGTTTAATGTCATTAAATCTGCTGAGTGTAACTGTTGTCTGCTATTTAAAATAACTTTAAGTAAGAGTTAGTCACTTTGTGAAATAAAGGTTTCTCCTCCAAGTGTAGGTAAAGCATCCCAGCTGGGTCTGTGTAGGAGTCTTGGTTTGGTTGCCTCTTGCTCCTCGTAGGATGCATGTATGTTATGGGGAGGAGGCAGTGCAATAGAAGAGAAGAGCAAAATGAATGAACCACAAAAGAGAAAGCTAGGTTCAGTCTAGGCAAAGGAAGGAGAGCCTGTAAGAACTTCTGGATAAGTGCTATCTGAAAAGGACTATTCTGAAAGGAATACAGTCTCCTGTTTGATTCTTAATGCACTAAGAGAAATGGACTCCTGTTTATTTATGAAAAGCTGTAAATATCAAACATACTCTGCACTTATCAGAAAGACCTGACTGCTTTCTGCTGCTGTTCTGGATTACCTGGACGCAAGTCTATTCTCAACTCAAAGCTGAATAACTGTTTTTAATGTTTGCCTGCAAGTGACCACAAAGCCATAGTCTGTGAATTTACTTTAAAGCCCTGTTAACAATGATAGATGAGAAATGAAATATTGTAGAACTCAGCATTAAAAATGTGAATCTCATATAGCTACTCATGGATTAAAACTCCAGTTTAGATCAGGAAAGAAGCATCTTTGGAAAGCTTCTTTTTTTAAATTCCTCAGCAAAGTTGTGTACTACCATTGGCCAAAGTGTTATTTTTCAAAGAAAGAAACTCCTCATATGATTCATACTTCTTGCAACAAAAGTAAGTGGTGGGTATATCTCTGATTTTTGGTGTTCTGATAAATGAGCATGAGCCCCCTCCTAAACTGTCCACCAGTGTCTTGGGCCCCTTTCTGTTCATATTTGATGATTTGTTACTATTTTGCTAGTGAAGTAGTTCTTTGTTTTAGTTGTGTAGCTAGGCCTCAGGTCAAATTACCAGTTGGGTTTTTCTGTTCAATTTCACCAGACAGTAGGCACTTGATTTGTTTTTTTTTTCTTTAAACTCATGTTAGTGATTTTTATAGTAATTCCTTTGTTTGCAGATATGTTTCTAAAACTTTGACTGTGCTGCACCACATCCAGCTATGCTGTGGTATTTCTGTCCTCCTGACTTGTGATCTGGTCCGTAAGGCATGCCAACAACCAGTTGTGGCAGGACAGCCAAAGGGATAGCATACCACGCGGTGGGAATGGAAACGTGCAGCGGAGGCTGAGATGGGCATAGAGGATGCTTTTTCAATTTAGTTACTGGTACTGAATCTGAATGTAGGATTTGATAAGAATATTACTGTGGACTATCTGATAAAGATGGAAGGCTATGAAAGTATAGAGATTGGTAATCCCCCAAGAATTTCTTACTTTTTTTTTTTTTTTTAATGTCTCTTGAATTCACAGAGTAATTTTTTTGAAATCTGACTTGATAGCGGAAGGGAAACAATGGCATTTTCTAGCTGGAGGAAGAACAAGATTATGATAAGCTGAAAAAAACTAGTCAAACTCTTGCTACAAGCAATTTAGTTTATTGTCAGTTATTTCTATTTAATTAGTCAAATGACTGAAAAATTACCTAAGAAAATAATTTACAAGTTTGTTTTCTAAGATAATTTTTTATTTTTGTTCTGGTTTTTGGCAGCTTTCCTTGTGCAAACAGAAATACCAGAATAATATCTCTTAGTAGCCTGCACTTTGTTGAAAACTATTTCATTTCCAATAGCTAGTGAACCATAATCCTATAATCTGTGATGATTCAGTTTGCCTTCCTTACTGGTGAGACTTCTATTCACATATGTGTTTGTGTAAATTTCACACATTGAAATAGGTGAAAGAATTGTTTGATTTTTGTTTCTTTATATTGTCCTCAGATCTGTCATGTGGCAACTCTGATATAACTTTTCTTTTTTTTTTTTTAAGCTATGATGTTGACTCAAAGAGTCCTAACCTATCAAAACATGTAAGTTTTTTCTTGCTGTGATACTTTCTTGTGCTGAATTGCTTATGCTTTCCTAAATCTGTTTATTTTCTTTTGACTGTTAAGTATTGCCAGATGCATAGAGACAAATACAGTGATTGTGCTGTGGTTAATAACATATATAATGCTCGTGAGTATAATTTTAATGGGACATTCCCCCTGTAAAGAGTATAATATTTAAGCACACATATATAACTTTTCAGATATGTGATACACTGCATTTTGCTGATACTTCTCTGGGTTCTAAAAATTGTAAACATGTTTTGATTGTGTCCCACTTAATATTAGTAGAAACCTTTTATGCTCATGTCATCTTAAAGTGGAAGGGGTTTAAATAGTAACTTTAATATTTAGAGATGTGAGAGTAGAATTCAGAGGCTTCTGGGTGATTTTTTTTAGATAAATACAGGAGGGCTTTGGGAAGAGAACCTTTAAGAGTCTGGAGCAAAGGAAAAGAGAATAATGGAGGGAATGTTGTGTGTGTGTGTGCTTCACAGTGAAAAGTTAACACTTCTAGCCATTGCTCTCCAGTTAGATCCTCCCTGTAAAGATCTAAAGCCCCTGGCAAACTGTTATCCATCTCTGTCATCATGGAAGGGTGGTCTGAATAACTGCAATGCTAGCTAGGAGGATGCAGAAAACAGAAGTTTTCCCTATGCTGTCTTCAACAAGGATAAAGCCTCATCCTGGGCTTCTGCCCAAGATTGTTTGCACTTCTTTAGTAACCAGTTTATCTGAATTCTTTTATTTTTTCCTAGAAGCATACTTCTTTGTACAAAAACCTCATAATGAAGTTTTAAGAAAAAAGATAAGACACAAGATAAGTTAGTCACTATGGAAGTGCAAACAAGGATATATGCAAATATATAGCCTAGATTTCATTGTCTGATTACTGGAACAGGAGTTGAAGGTTTGAGTATCTTGCTGAGCCCATGGGGAAAAAAAGGACAAAACAATGAGAAAACAAACTAATGTTCTTGTGAAGACTGTTCAAGTAGATCTTGAATTACATATGTGCCTGTTACATTCTAATTAGTACAGGCTAAGCATACTCAGATGCATTAGGACCTGTTTTTTTAAACAGTGCCAATTTCCTGGAGTCTTCAATTGTGGAGGGAAACATTATTCTTTAGACATTAACATTAATAAAAAAAAAAAAATTTTCTCTCTATATGATTGTCTTTAAGAGGAAATCTGTACAAGCTGGCATAGACTTGGTATCTGTGCTGAAGACATCCAAACTATGCCATATAATATTATGCACACGAAGAAGAAGATGGCTCTGAGAACCCTGTGAAAGATGGTAGCTAGAAATGTGTTTTCTTACCCGCAGCAATTCATTTCCATCATTTCCCAAGTGCTCAAGGTTCGGCTGGATTGTTCCTTTTGCTGCCAGCTTCCTGTGTCTCTTTCCCGTAGCTCTTAAGACTTTGGGCGGTGAGTAGGTAGGAAGCGAGCAGAGCTTTGCTCACATGTGTGCACTGGGAGCTTGGTGTTCCTGAGAAGTGTCAGGCCAGTACTATTTGCATAGCTAGACTGCTCATGTGTTGTAGTCGCCTTGTGTGGAATGCCATCTTCCCTGTTCCTAAAAATGTTGACCCATTCCTTTAGAAATACTGGGAAGTGTCATTTAATAGTTGGAACAGTTTGGAGAATGAAGAAAGAGTCAACCTGAAGAATTTCTATTTCAGTGACTCAGTTTTGGCAAAATGAGAAGTAAATGAAGCAAGTTTTATAATGAATGTGTGAAGTAACCAGACTAGACAGTGCTGCCATTGTAGTTGTCTGTAATAATGTTTATAAAACTGGCTACCTGAAATTAGACTTTTATGTTCATGGTAACTTCCTGACTTAAGAAAAAAAACAGAGTAATGAACAATTGTTAATAACAGACTGTGGAACTAATAGGAATTAATCATAGAAACTCCACCAAAAAAAAAGAAGAAAATTGTGGAATACATGGTTTCAATGTAGGAAATGGTGTTATTTTAGAATGTCATGCCTGCTGTTTTTAAAAATGAATGAGGAGCTGAGTATTTTCAGTTTAATTTTACCCATTTTAAACGACTTAATCTTTTATGGAAACAGTGTCACAGTGTCAAATCAGTTAAAGGACATAGTTCAAAAATTTATTTTTTGCAGGGTTATTTTCCTCTTCAGTGGGATTAGTTCTCAGATCCAGTTCGCTATATGGACCCATAACTAACACAGCTCAGAGATGGGAATGAGTGGCCTGGGCTGAGAGAAGAGTCAGAACTACTTGTTACAGATATTTGCTACTATACATAGTACCATAAAGTTAAGGTTTGCTGTATAGGAATTATAGTGTCTCGATTCTCATTACCTTTTGTGAACAAATCTCACAACGTACTGTTACCACTACTGCCAGTGATGCTGGGAAGAACAGAGCTAGCAAGCTCTTTTCACTTGCCAGGAGTTGGACTGCAGCATAAAATTTTTTTCAATATACATACAACAGTTTGAAAATCCATTCATATTTTTGTACTACTTATGTTACAGGGAGATATAATATGAAAATTAGCTGATTTTAAGCCATATAGTTAAATTATAAAACATGAAAATAAAGTCTGTCATTAAAGCAGTGCTTGTGTGTAATTGTCAGGATGCTCGTACAGATCCTGCACAGGCTTGAATTTCTGCCAACATAATTAACTTCCAAGAAATTAATAGAATTGGTGTAGAATCACTTATAAAAGAGAAATCTATTAAAATGCTCCAGGTAAAGAAGGTAAAGAAACAGTCATGTTTCTAATGCTTTTAATTTTTTTCCATCTCAGTTTCATTTTTGTTGATGAAAAAGGCAATATAAAAACAGTAAGTGGAGTGCATTAGAATTACTTCTGTAAATGTAACCCAGTGTTATGTAAAACATGTAATAGTCTGTTTTATGATTCATTATTGCATAATTATTATTAAGATGCGATGTTCAGCAGAATGTGTTCTACAATAGTGAACAACCCAGATAAATGGGAAACCAAATTTGTTTCAATGTGAAATATGAGTTCTGAGTTTTTAATGTTACTGCTTTTCAGGATTTTTTGGGACAAATGTTTTGTACACTGGGAGAAATAGTTGGATCACAGGGGAGCAGACTGGAAAAATCAATTGTGTAAGTATGTCATTTGTGAATGTTGGATGAATATGTACTGCTTCATGAGGTGAGAGTTGTGGGGTGTTTTTTGCTGTGAGGTGTCTTGATATACGGAATTGACAGACATGGCTTCTAATAAAGAATAAATTGTTAGGTACAATAGACGTCTTTCTTTATAGACTATGATAATTTAATCTTCAATTTGGACAATTAGCAAAGGAATTGACTCATCCAAAATTTTTGTCAACTTCATTACATCTTGCATTAGAAATAGTTTGAGTATACTAATCTTAAAAATGTTTTTCTTCCTAGTTTGCAAATTAACACATCGTAAATCTTTATTGCCTTTTGTTCAAGCATCAAGGAAGAAAATGGTCACTGTTTCAAATCCAAACATTCCTACTTGTACTTCTATTGTTCCCAATAATACAATTCCCAAACAATGAGACAATCCAGAGTATCAAATATTTTTTATTTATCCTACTAAATTTACCAAAAACTTTCTTATGATCAGTGGATTTTTCTCCCACTGAGAGGATTTTGGTGTTTGCAAACCATTGTTCATAGGGATGTACAGATATTTAAAATATGAATCATTTGAACAATCTTCATTTTCTATTCCTAAATGATATTTGAGTAATTGAAACTATTTTACAATTTTTATCTAAATGTATGCTACAAATTCACATATGACATTAAAAGCAAACATTTAAAGGTGTAGCTGGACATTCCATGTGATGGTAATATCTTCTGATTTGGAATTTTTGTGGATTTTTTTTTTTTTTGTTAATTTTCTTCCTAGTAGTTGGCATAGTGCTGTGTTTTGGATTTAGTAGGAGAAGAATGCTGATAACACACCGATGTTTTAGTTGTTGCTAAGTACTGCTTATGCCAGTCAAGGACTTTTCAGCTTCCCATGCTCTGCCAGGTGCACAAGAAGCTGGGAGGGGGCACAGCCAGGACAGCAGACCCAAACTGCCCAAAGGGCTATTCCATACCATATGATGTCATGCTCAGTATAGAAACTGGGGGGGTTGGCCAGGGGGCAGTGATTGCTGCTTGGGGACAGGCTGGGTATCGGTTGGCAGGTGGTGAGCAATTGCGTTGTGCATCACTTGCTTTGTATATTATTATTACTATTATTATTATATTGTTATTATTACTACTACTGTTTTACTTTATTTCAATTATTAAACTGTTCTTGTCTCAGCCCAGGAGTTTTCTCACTCTTACTCCTCCAATTCTGTCCCCCATCCCATCGGGGCAGTGGGAGTGAGCGAGCGGCTGCGTGGTGCTTAGTTGCTGGCTGGGGTTAAACCACGACAGATAGTAATTGCAGTGCAGTGAACGATCATAAATTTGGTTACGCTGTCTGATGGAGCATTCTTCTTGTCCCATTTTACTGGGTTCATTATGAGTTATAAACCAGGGTTACTTCATTTACTTCATCACTGATTTCCTTATAAGGGCAGATGAAGTTTTCAGGCTTAGCAAGCCTTATATTGTTCTGGGCCAAACTTTGGTGAAAACACCACACAGGGCACATATAAAACTTTGTATTCAAATAACAAGAACCAGGATCTGGATGAACTACAACAATTTTCAAAATTCAGAATGTACTTAGATATATAATTGCACATACAAGAAAACTCCCTAATCGAGTTGTATTAATGATGCATTATTAATCTGATGTGAAATTCTTAAGAAATATGTTCCTAGCTGGACATGTGTTTTAGTTCTTGATGGTGAGCAGTTCGGTTGCATGGTTTGACTGTCTACTTGAGCACGCAAACACTATCCTGTCTATTGGGACAAGAGGTTGGCCCTATTTTGTTTCCTTCTACTAAAACAAAATTCACTAACTTTTCACTACCTAGGCCTAACTTCTGCTGGCTGCCACAGTGAATTGCACTGTTGCAACTCCATTGACTCTTTTTGACTAGTTGTCAGTTGACTCTACTGGAAGCCTGTGGTGACTTGGTCAGAGAAAGGTGCTGACTTTGAAGACATCCATATTTAGTAAGACAAATCTTGCTGACTTCTTGCAGGTCTTTATAGTTCTTTCTGTCTTCAAAGTGGTAAATTATTTAGCACGCTACACATTTCTTTTTCTGAGAAAATTGCTGAAATTTATTTTAAACATGTAGATTAAAAATCATCCATTCAGCAGTTTGTTTATTATTTATTTGTTTAGTAGTAGTAGTAGTGTTTGTTATCACTTAGTACAGGGTAAGTGAAGTCTGAAGTAAGTAACAGATGAAGTTTTAAGTTTGAAATTAGCTATGAGAAAGGAAAGATATCAATGAAGATTCTATGGAAAGAAGGTCTTGCAATTATTTCACAGTTGTGTGGGCCTGTGTAGTACATTTGCTCTTGGGTGAACAAGCATTGTTCAGGTCTGGCTTCTGATACTCTGTTGCATGGCAGTTACTAAATGGACCTAAATCAGTTGTCCCCCCTGAAAGATTTTGAAATATACCTGCCTTTTTATATACGTGGTGTGGGTAGATATTTGTTAATGTTAATGAGAAAGTGTTCATGACTTTTTCTCAGCTCTTCCCAGTGTTCAGGTTTCATTTTGTCATTGGTGCTTTTGACAGTGCTGTGGCTAGACAGCTGTGCCTGGTTGGTTGTTCATGCTGGACTCTCTGAAGTCTGGGTACCTTGGTGTCTAGGAGGCATTTGTTGTCTTATGTTATTCATTAAACCATTGCATTGCATTTTAGGATTGTTTGCTTACAGATATGTGTTTAATGTCTCTTAATATTCAAATAACAGTAATTCAATTGACAATACTGCATGTCTTCTGTTCCTAAGGATATTTGCTGCTTTGAATTTACCATTCTCTTTACAAAGTCAAGTCCACATTCACATAACTTGAGTGTTCTTTATGATCTGTCACTTGAGATCAGAGAGCTTTTTCTGTTCACAGTATTTCTGAAGTTCATTAACATTTTGCCTTTTCTTTTCTCTGCCAATGGATGTACAAAGAAGAGAGTGCCCAGTGCTGTTTTAGTCCCAATCAGCTACCCTACTGAAGTAGCACTTTTTGTACTTAAGCAGCTTGAGAAGCTTGAATTCCATTCTCTGATTGGCATTCAAGTAAGCTCTGACGTTCTTTCAAAATGAAAATTAGAAAGACTTGAAGCTTAAACTTCAGATCTATCTACTTTGGACATTTACAAAAGCCTCATGACATTCAGGACTCCATGGCTGCCATGAGCTGGCCAACTCCAAGTCAGATTGTGTATCACCAGGGAAAGTTCTCTTAGAAAGTCTACCATGAAAGGATACTCTTGTGCTTCATCAAAATGAACGTAAAACATCTCAAGCCTAGAGGGTCACCATTGCAGTGGTCTGTCAGGCAGGCTGAAACGTACCTTGCTACTAACCTTCACGGTGAGTGCAAAAGTGAAGATACACACGCACATTTTTCTTCTTTGCCTTCATGACAGGCATGACTGGCAGTTTCATTGGTCTTACAAGCACCAGCGGATTATGCCTCTGAGGCATGAACCTAATAGTATTTGGTCTTGGCGGGTATGAGGATGTCTCCTGAACCTCCCTCTCTGTTTCTGACACCATTAAGGGCTTTGAATTTGATGCAGCCTGTCACAGAAGACTCTTGCTGCCATTATGGTAGTGTGCTAGCCTGTTATCACTGTGACTATGAACATTTTTGTTCAAGAACATACTTTAGTGTTCCACTTTATTTTACAGACTGGCCAGGTACAGAGGTGAACATTTGCTCTGGATAATTTCTCTTGGAAAATAAATCTAGTCATACGAAGCAGGTGAAATGGAGAATCTGACATTTTAACAGTAACGTTTACTCTCTTTACCTATTGGGTTACTAGATTCATTAAATGCCTTCTCAAGACAAGATCCATCTGTAAGATTTACTCAGACTGGCCTTGCATGCACCAGTTGTATTAGCATGAAGGGGTGAGGTGCAGATGGATCTACTTCCAGAAATTACACAGCTTTTTTTTTTTTTTCAAGAGAGCATCACCTTCCCAGACATTATTCAGAATTAGATATTTGCATGTTCTGTCTTCCTAGAGAGAAGATGCTAGCCACATTTATAACTCTGAGCAATGCTTCTTTCAGAATCTAAGTGCATTCCTGTAGGGATTCCCTTTAATGAGGAGGCAGAGCCATTGCAAAGCTTAATGAGCGTTCTATGCTAGTTATTCACATCTGAGTGCCATTGCCTGCTAATGAGGCTGTACTGGAGCCAGCTGGCCTATTTTGGGAAGTTCTTTCTCCTGTCATCTTGCTGTGAACATAATTGATAGAAAAACATCTGAACCCTGGAATTGGGACTTCCTGTATATTTGTCCTATCCTCATATCTGTGGTTGTGACTGCCAGAGGGCTAGGTTCTATAAATTTAGGGATAAGACTAAATTTTTGAATGATCTGAAAAATGTTCTA
This sequence comes from Pelecanus crispus, assembly GCF_030463565.1. Taxonomy (NCBI): domain Eukaryota; kingdom Metazoa; phylum Chordata; class Aves; order Pelecaniformes; family Pelecanidae; genus Pelecanus; species Pelecanus crispus. The sequence goes on from NC_134643.1 coordinate 17,639,083, forward strand.
TCCTCTGCCTCATTGCAGTTTCAGCTTGCAAAATTGGAGGGTCTGTTTAACCTCTCAGGTTTGAATTCCCAGATAAATTGTCATCTTTCTCCAACTTTTTCACCAACTCTGGAAAGGTCCTCCTTTCAGTCCTTGTTAAAGCGCAAGTGGTCTTCAGAGTGTCCTTTCAAACTTCTCTAGGTGTTGCAGATGTAGTGTCTCAATCGTGGAACCATTTGTTCTAAGGAGACAATAATTACTCCTCAAGACTGTATCTTGTCTAGAGACATGCAGGTATTGTTGAGGACCTTTCATTTGATGATGGCTTTCTGTTCGGTTCCTCTAACAGTCAAATTATTTGCTCCTTCCAACACTGTCCAAAAAGAGGTGATCACTGTAGAACACCTACAGGTTCTGGGCTCTCAAACCAGTAGGACCCACTGAAACGTAGATCTTCCTCACATTTTACCTTCCTTTATTCAGTTTGCACCCTATTCACACTTAGACTGGCACATTTTCTATATCTGAGTATCAGATAACTAGCATTGAGTGTTGGAATTGACAGTGGTTATGCAGTACAGATTGCCTCATTATTACCCCACAAATCCTGATCTGTAATCCTTTCCAGAGGAACTTAACCTGAGAAATTGGTTGCCTGAACATAAATTCTGTCTTGTCAGTTCAGTGCTATAGAACCAGTTCCAGGGCAGCTCAAAGCTCAAGTTCCTTAAAGCTAAAGATGATGGGCAGTGGCACTGCATTTTGGATTTAAACAGGTGGAACTCTTACATACTCGTCTTCAAGGTAATATTAGTCAGTATTTCCCTGGCAATTGGAAGGACTGGTCTGTAATGCTGAATCTCCAAGTAATGTATTTTCATACAGTGATAAGACCAGCTTGAAATTATTTTGTTATTTTCTCACAAGGCATTATTGCTAGTTAAAGGTTTTTCCATTTGGCTGATCTGTGACCACTGAAGTTTTTGTCAAGGGTGGTGACTTGACATTTAAGGATTTTTTTCTTAATGAATGGTTTGTAAGGGAATTTGTAAGAGAACAAACTCTTTAGTGTCTGCAAATGGTCCAGTACTATTTTCATGCTTGTAGTCTCAAGACAAGCATACAAAGCTTGTACTTAATAGCATCACAAACGATAGAGGTCATTTGGTAGAGTTTTTAGTTCCCGAGTAATGAGAACTTTTTGTTCTGTAGAGAAATTCTGTGCTAATCTTGATTAAGCGTTCCACCTCTTTGTGAGCCATCATGGTAATATCATCCTTCTTTTATAAGGCACATGTCCTCAAGAACCTTGGTAATACATCAAGCCAAACCTTACCCCAAGTGCTTTCAGATATGATTATACTGTGTGTACTTTTCATGTCTACTCAACAATTCCTTTTTTTGTCTGATATACCCCCCTAAATATCTTCAGGGGATTGCCTCTCCAGTTTCCCCCATCCTTCAGAGGGATAATTCCAAACACATGTATCTCTTGGGGATGGGCCTCCCTTGGCCTTCATGTTCATAAGATGAAATGAAACATGTCTTTGCATAAATGTCTTCATGTGTAGATTTCAATTTGAGACAGGCAGATGTTGACTGCCATGTGTTGTAACTGCAAGCAGGGTGGCACAAGGTTCTCTATCAAATGGCAACTGTTTTGTGACTAGTTTGTCGGAAATGGGGCTTGTTTATCAACAGTTTACTTCAGGCCTCCAGCTCTTCAAGGAGGTGATCAGAGTTGTACTTTTCACAATACAGCATCTGACACAATAATCTTTTGGAAGTGGGATAAATCTATTTGACTTTTCATACCAAAGGAAATATTTGATGCTTTTTCTTCAAATTACTGTCACTGCTCAGACTATGTCTCAAATATGTCCCTAATGGCACAGTTAACTGGGCTTAAATATTTCAGTAGGAAGAATTTTGGTTCAGGTAATGGTAATTCTGATACTGGTGCCTTCTATTTGTGTTGGCATAACCTACAGAATTGTGGTGCTGGGACCTTCTGGTTTTTTAGTTACACTTCTGAGACTTCTATTTCTTCCTTACCTGTCAAAGCCAAGGTTGGGGTCGTGGTCATTTGTTCTTGAAACATTTTACCATGAAAGGTCAATATCACCCTGATAATGAAGTCATTTCTACTACTGCTGTTACCAAATTTCAAAAGTTTTTGAAGCTTCAAGTACTGTTGAAGAGGAAAGATGCAGCTTTTTCATCTTTTGAAAATCTGAGATTTCAATTTCAATATCCCATTGCTACAGAGGCTAAAATGGTTAATTTTCAGTCGTGAGCTGTTGAAGGGTGACAGCTTTAAAACCAGATGATTTGAAGATGCTGATAAAACTATGAATCATACTGTGTAACATTTGGAATGACCAGATTCTTTTTTTTCTGTTATTTGAAGAAAATCCTCCTGTTTGGTCTTAAAGTGTTGTACTTTTATAAGTCATACCGCATTAAATGGAAGAGTGCTGTAAGTTTTGCATATATTTAAATTGTAATTAAAATTTCACAACAAAAACTTGAATAGTTTCCCTATCCACTGTTTTCCTTGTGAAATTCAGTTACCATGTAGCACTGAGGAGGTCCAGGAGAGCAGTCTTTTATCTCTCTGATTACTGGCAAATGACTGCAGCAGTATAGGAGCAGCATTCCCTGGTGTATTCCTTATAGATTTAAACATCAACTTCTAAACAAGAGTTTCAGTGAGTGTGCATAAATTTGCATAAGTACTTGCTCCTCTATTCATAACTTTTAAACTTTTATCTGCTTTTAAGAACTACTTTCCCACCAGTTCTTTATTATACCACAGTCTTGCTAAGCTTATTTAAAGTTGTAGAGCATTGTAAAAAAAATTCAAAAAGATTAAGGAAACTGATAAGTGAAATAAGAACAACAGTAAATGTTTACATTAATGTTTTGTCGTAACAGAAGAACAGGAGTGCCCTCTAGTTCTCTTAGAAAAACCTAAAAAATACAATCAATTTGAAAATGTAATTTTACCTCAATGTCTTCTTAGAAAGTAATTTTATTCAATTATTTTCAAGAAAGATGTAAAGTAATAAAGAACTAGAAATAAAATGAACATAAGCAATAGCATTAGTTTTGGAAAAAATCTGGAAGTAATTGCCCAGTTGTGTGCTAATGGACATACTAATAGTCATTAGGATATTGCAGAACTTCTCATTTATAGTATAGCATCATACAAAAAGTTGCATCTAAATATTTGCACTTCTCCCGCCCCCCAAGAGGCTGCTGCCACTGGATACTATCAGATTATGTGTGGCTTTTCTGTTCCTATATCGTTCTTTATGCTAGGGATCTGTTTTGCGCTTTCTGGTGTTGCAGCAGCATGTTTTTACTTGCTGTCTGGGTGAATTATAATTTATTCTGCAACTACTGTATCTGATATGATGGTGAGATTATTATGTATCGTCTTAAACATTTCAGAATAAATACTGTAAAATAAGGCTGGTATATAGTTTTAAATATATTTTAGGTATTTCGTTTAAGGAAAATTTGCAAAAGGATGCTTTTCACAAATCAGTAAGTTGTAGAGTCATCACTAAATAAATCATCAATGGGAGGGTGGAAAATAGAATTTCCGATATTGTCAATTCATCCCATTTAAACTTTTTATGCTATTTCCTTTAAAATTGAAACTGACTTCTTTCTTGCTAGTTAGAATAAATATGCAATTCATTTACCAATTCACTTAGGATAAACCAACTTTTTTACACAAGACAAACGACAGAAAAGGGAAACTGTATAGCATGACATCAGTTTTGTGTCTTGAAAGCTTACCTTGTGCTTATCTGTGTCAGTTGTTACTTTTATAAATGATGTTAAGGTACTGAGGTGTATTTGTAGTATACAACTGTAGTTGTATTTTCTTGCAGAGGAATTCCTGGTAAGAAATGTGGAACAGTCATAGTAACAGCAGAGGAACTGGGCTGTTGCCGAGTAAGTGTGTGTTCCTTGCTTTTTCAAAAATAAAATGAAAATGATTTTGTGATTTATACTGCAACAGATTATCAAAGGTATAATGTATAAATTTGCATTTTGTGATATATGTAAGAGGTTAGGGTACTTCTTTCCTATCAGTTACTCTTAGTTTTAGATAGCAGAAGCAGAAAGAAGCAAAAAACAATACAAAGCATAAAGTTTTTGTCTCTTAGATGAGTTGTAAATCTAGCCTTTGTTTCCCCAAATAATTAATGACATTTTAATCTCTTAGTGTCCAATTTTAAAAAAAGATGTATTTGTTTCAGCAATGGAATTATGTTTCCATTGTGGAATGTTGACATTACATGAACATCAAAGTAAAATTTTGGAGTTTTAACCTTATAGTTAAAAGGTTTTATGCTAATAGTGAGTCATATTTTTTTTTTAAAAAGTGAAGTTAATTTTTATTGGAAAAAAGGGGTAAGGTATTTCAAAGAATCTCCATAAAAGAAGAATTTAAAGTTTTCTTTAAAGAAGGTGAACACTTCCTTGGCCTATTAATGGCAGATGCCTACTTATTTAATAGAAAACAGAAGAATATCCATGGCAGGCAGTGGGGAATTTGGCTGGTTAAGGGGATAAACGTGGTGTGGTCATGACCTTCCCCAAGAATGTCCTCCCCCTCCTAGGGCTCATGGAGAAGTGGATTGGGCAGAGGAGGGGGCTTGCTGGTCAGAAAGCACCTGGCAGCCAGGCCAGCTCAGTTGCTTCCCAGCACTGAAGGAGCTAGCGGCAATCTGTAAATCATAGGGAAACAGAGATTGGAAGGAAGAGTAAGGAAGAATTATAGATATGAGTGATAAAGACCAGTTGGAATCTGAGGAGGGGGGCAGGTTGTCAAAGCATGGTATATATTGGATGGGGCTGTAGGGTGTATCTTTGAAGAGTGTGCAATGACAAGATACCAAATCTCAAATGAAGAAAGCAATAGTATCGCACATTTGATGAGAATGTACTGGCGATCTGGAGCCTGCAAGATTAGATACATAAACCTACAAAAATACCTTGAGGCTTGAAGAGGTTTCTTTCTGGGGCTTAGTTTTTGTAATTTGGTGGTGTTGAGGGGGTAATGCTTCACCTCTTATATAACTTCTAACTCTTACACCACGTCATAAGTGGTTAATTTTTTTCTGTTTATGCAATAGTCATGTTTTTCTTTTTACTAAAATATCTGATAGCTAATCTGTTTACACCTTATTTTCTTAATTTCATTAGATGTTTAAAGTAAAAAGAAATCTTTAATTTTGTGCCTTATTTCTAGCTTAGTCAAATTTGTATTATATCTCTGCAAAAGTGGTATAGTAGTAAATTTGAATAGCACACAGGCTCAAATCTTATTTGCCTTTTCCAGGCAGCATGCCGGTCCTGCACAGTTATGTTAATAGGGTGCACCAACTCAGTCTCTTCTAATTCCCATTTAGCAGTAGGAAATTCCCATGTTACTAGTATGAATTAATAAGTATGCTCATGGAAAATGCCTGTCTTTCCCCTCTGTTTTACATTGGCTCAAACTTTTATACATAGTACATGATCAAAATGGTCACACTTTTATCAGATGACAAAATGGGTACATAATTTAATTGCTTTCCTGTAGTAATTGTGCTTCTACATTTCTTAAGAAGACTAAAGCAATTTTTTCCTGATATTCTGGGTTTATCCTCCAAGACCAGCATTTGTATCCCAGTTGTAACAAACTATTTAAAAGTCACAAATATGTCATTAAATCATAATCATTAAATCATAATGATTTTGAGAACAGGATTTTTATTTTTTTTTCCTTTCCCTTTTAATGAAGACAAATACTAGGTACCTTTCAAGGCCTTCATGTTCTTCCAGATTCACCCCACTCAAATTTTACATATATGATGAATAGTTCAAAATCACTGAAGGGGGTTTGCAAAGAATTTGGGATTCACTCTGTCTCTCTTGCACTCTCTTTTGCATTCTCTGTCATGCTCTTTCATGTGCATGCTCTCTCACACAATCTCTTCTGCTGTCTCACCAGCTGTCACATACTTTCTCTGTTTTATTTTCCTACCTAAGGTTATTCAATATTTTGATTAATTCTTATCTGATCTAGATTTTTTGCCAAACTTTTATAGCTCATATTTAGAATAGGAAAGATTTTTAGAATCACTGAATTGCTGAGGTTCGAAGAGACCTTGGGAGATAGTCTAGTCCAACCCTCCTGCTCTTCTTAGAGCAGGTTACTCAGGGCTCTGTGCAGTCAGGTTTTGAGTATGTCCAAGGACACTCCACAGTCTCTCTATTTCAGTGTTTCACTACACTTACAGTAAAAAGGTGTTTTCTTGTCTTTAAATGGAATTTCCTGTATTTCACCTTGTACCTATTACCACTTGTTCTTCCACTGGATGCCACGAAGCAGAGTCTGTTTACTCCCTCCCATCAGGTATTTATACAAATTGATAAAATCCCCGTGAGCCTTCTCTTCTCCAGGCTAAATAATGCCATCTCTCTCCACCTCACTGTCCAGCTATCTAGTCTGTAATTCATCAGTTTGTGAACAAGGATATTATGGGAGACAGTGGCTAAGGCCGTGCTAATGTCAAGACAAACAACCTCCACTAGTCTTCCCTCATCCACTGAGCCACTCATTTCATGAGGGAAGGCTTCAGGTTGATCAGGCATGAATTTCCCCTTTGTAAATCCATGCTGATGACTCTCAGTCACCTTCTTGTCTTTCATGTATTTGTAAATGTTTTCCAGGATTATTTACTCTATCATCTTCTCAGGGATTGAGGAAAGACTGGCCTGCATCTTCTTCCTTGCCCTTTCTCAAAGATAGGAGTGACATTTGCTTTCTCCCAGTCTTTGAACATCATGACTTTCCAAAGATAATCAAAAGTGGCCTCACAGTGATATTAGCCAGCTCCATCGGCACTCGCAGGTTCATCCTGTCAGTTCCCACGGACTTCTGTATGTCTAGTCTGTTTAAATGTTCCCCTGCCTGGTCCTCCTCTACCAAGGGCAAGTCATCCTTGTTCCAGACTTTCTTAGGTCTGGGTCTCAAGTACCCAAAATTCTTGAAGACAAATCTTACCAGTAAAGACCCAGGTGTAGAAGGCTGAGAAACACGGACTTTTCTGTGTCCTTTGTCACCTGGTCCCCTGCCCCACTCAGTGGAGAGCCAAAATTTTCCCTAGTCTTCCTCTCGCTGCTGTTACACCTGTAGACCTGTTTATGGAAGACAGTCTTTCAGCAGACCCTGCCCCAGTTAGGTGGGTCTGAAGGTTTATATTTGCATTTATAAACCTTCTTGCATTCTTGACTCTGCCCGAAGAGGTGACCATGTGTGAATACCAGTTTGCCTGACCAGAGCAAAGAAATTTTTCTCCTTATTTGTCATCAGAATGGGTGTGTTTGGTATCTTCCAGGCTCGTCTTCTGGAAGCGTCTAGACTCTTTAACAGCAAGCTGCTAAGCGATTTGCTTTACAGACAGCAGGAGCAGACAGCTGCAGGTTTAAGTCACTGAAGGAATGAGGCTTAGTCGTGTCTCACTGGAGTTTTAAAAATTAATTCTAATATGTGTTTCTTGCCTGTGCATCTACTTCCCTCAGAATGCAACTTTGGATGTCGGAAAATAGTGGAAAAATCCTGAGGCTTTTAGCATACAAATTTATGCTTCTTCTGCATCCTCCTGTGAAGGAATTCTTGGTTTCAGCAGTTCAAACTGCACTATAAGGACATTGCAAGAATGTGAATATGTAGAGGGTGTCTAGAAGGCAGATACCCTTGTTTACTTTGTTTTCTATTTGGATGGTTATTAGTCAGTGATTTTTTTTTTTCTTTTTTTTTTAATTTTAGTGTAGTAAATTGCATGTTGTATGTAATTTTTCTGTATTACCCATTTCAGGATTCAGTTTTAATGCAATTTTGTGCGAACAAACTAGACAAGAAGGACTTCTTTGGGAAATCTGATCCTTTCCTTGTATTTCTTCGAAGCAATGAAGATGGCAGGTAGATGCCTGTTAAGTATTTCTGTTGCTAAACAGTAGGCAACTTATTTGCAGATGGTAATATAGTTTTCACATTTTTTATATTTGTCAGATTAAGCTGTGTTTCTTTTATAATGTTTGTTGGATTAGTTTGTATGCCGTATAGGAATAAAACTATTGTAACAAATAGATCAAATATTGCAACTTGTGGTTTTAAGAGTTGAATGTATGATAAATATAGAGCACTATGAAAATTAATTGTAATAGAAATACTTAAATAGCATTACTTTTGCTAAGATATAGTATGCCTTTAAATTAAATAGAATTCTCAAAGAAAATTGTAGCTGCAGAATATGCTAATGCTTAGAAATTGTTTTAGGTAAAAACATTTTAGACCGCAAATTTGGAAATATCTTTTATCTTTTTGGCAGAATTCAAAAATACGTTAAATAGAATTTTTTTTTTTTTTTTTTTTTTTACAAGTGGCTGTTTGCTACATTCATGCTTTAATTTGTTAAAGTAGACTAATATCTCCTTTTCTGCTGCTAAGACTTGACATACTAACTTCTGGTCAACATACTACTCATATGGGGGTCTACTGGCAGGTCAAGTTTTCTTGGAAACTGACAGTCCTCATATATAACCTTGTATCAAACCAAAGGCTAGGCATGTATGATATTACTTGTTTCAGTAGTTTAACTGGAACAGTTGTTAACATAAACTTATGTATGGGTACATGCGTGTCTGTTCCCTGCTCTTTTCCTCTCGGAGGCAGATATAGGAACAACTTCCTCAGTGAACACTGAATATCTTAAATGGCAAGCCTGAAGGAGTTATGGCTCCTTTGTGAGTGGCATTAAGGTCATTAGTGGAATTTCTCTGGGCATTACTGGGAGTGCTGGTATATGCAGTTTTTCTTGGCCTGAAGTGCCATGCTTCTCCACTTCCTTCCAAGAGGTGAGTGGTGAGCCACAGATTCTTTATTGGTCTCCTGAATCCAACAGGAGGCTGGGGCAGTACTTCTGCACCCGTGGGCAGAAGGATGTTCTCTTTTCTGTCTCTTAGCTTCAGGCATGCCTTCTGAATCATAGCCAGGATAAAAACATAGGCCTTTGGAATGTAAGGAAGATACTCCCTCAAAGGACGACTTTAGTTACGTCTGTATATAGAATTTCAGTAGCAATTTCACCAGTGTCCTATTTTCTTTTGAACAAGTCAGTCCCCAAGATGAGGATTCAAAAGAAATATTTTAATTTTGCATCATTTAGAGAAAGCAGAATGCATTAAAACAATTAATTGTATTTCACTTGAGACAAGGTGATCATGGGATCTCACAGAGGCTTATACATTTTACCTGAGACAGCCCTGGTTAAAAAATCATAGACATAAAATGGGGAACAAGCATCAGAAAGCCATGACTCCCTTGGCTCAGTTTCTTAATTCCTAAGCAAGAGTCAAATCATTACCAGACCACTTTCTTTCTGGATCTGTTACTGCTTCCTGGCCATACAAGGCCTGTTTAAACAAGTGGGATGGAGACTGCTCTTGCCTGAAATAAATCCCTGAATGGTTGTAATTCTTGTCAAAGTTTTAGGTAAAAACATTTTCAGTTTCAAGTTGTTTAACACCGTAGTCTATAACCTCTCTCAAACAGGTCTGTCCTCTTTAGTCCTCCCTTCTCTCTGATTTCACTGCGTTTCTTTGTTTTTTTCTTATCTTAAATTTTATATGGACATTGTATGAGTGAATACAGATTATGGCTCTTTTGATTCCATGTTTGATGACACATAAGAAAAATTAAATAAATACAATATATCTTTTTTCTTATTACAGTTTTACAATCTGCCACAAAACAGAAGTCATAAAAAATACATTAAATCCAGTGTGGCAGGCATTCAAGATTTCTGTCAGAGCACTGTGTAATGGAGACTATGACCGGTAAGCTATAGCGTAAGCTTTCTTAGCATATATGATTTTTCCCCCCCAAACTCATGTATTCTTTTATATGTAAGTTTTTCTATGCAATTCAGTTCCTGTTCTTATTTAGGTTATTTAATCAGCATTTTGAAAGGATAATATGTGTTCAAAACCATTCATCACATTAAAGAATTTAGAAAAATAAACCCAATATGCTAAATCTGTAGGAAATGCTAGTGGTGACTTCTGGAAAAAAATTCTTCACTCTCTATGTTGTGATTAAGAAACAGTTAGAAAGAAAAGACTAATTTGAAGAATGGCCACTGTTACTAGTGTGCACAAGTATTTTTTAATAATGCTTCAATGAAAAACAATTATGATCTGTCTTCCAAGGGTGACATTGTAATGTCAGAGGATGCTGATAAATGAAAGCCTTTAAAATATATAGGTAAGTAGATGGGAAATCCAGAAGGTAATCATCATCTTGTTCAGACTTGAAGTTTTCAGTGATCCCATGCAAAAGGATCCATCTTTGAAAAACATGGTAATAATACCATGTTTTTAACCAATATTTTACCAATAATAACAAGCAAATTAGTTAAGTTGAGGAACGGTGGATATTTTTAGACTTCTTAAAAAATTGACATTACCTTCTAACCATATCAACAAGAAAAATGTTTAACTCCCTGTTGATGACTTCTTGTTCTATTTTCACCATTCATATTTTTTAAATGCTTTTAGATATTGGTGTTAATTATTAAGTACCCAGTTAAATGTCTGCTAGTTTATCTATCTCTGCTACCTGAAATCTGGAGTACTGGAATTATTTTAGTAAGATTCTCAGGAAGTATAGACTTATCAATTAGTCATAATACTTTTAGCAGTGTCTAGTGTAATATTTAGTTAAAAGTCATGAAGGAAATATATGAAGACTAGAATAAAAATATGCATAATATGTAAGCTGAATGTAGTACATAGATGGATAGATGTGCTAAGGTTCAATTCAGCTTTACATAGACTGTGTGAAAAATACAAGAAATGCAAAATGTACTTGTCTGGGTATTTCAAAGGCAAAAGGTCAAAAATCTGGTTTGAATGCCTTATAACCCCTAAACATCTGTTTTGTTTTATTAAGTTGAGATTGGTATGATCATATCTTATTATCTTATATAAGTTAACGTATTTTATCTTATTGATTAAAATAAAAAGAAGTTTAGTATTGCATTCTTCTAACCATGAACTAATGTTTCCATCAGCAGAAGCTAAATCCTTTGTTGAAACATACTGCTGCATGTAGAGAAATTCAGTAAGACTTTGCTCAAATCGATAATTTTCCTGAGTGTGTCTTTGAAACAATCTTTAGTTTGGAATTTAGGCAGTTACTTTTCTGCCTCAATTTTTATTTTCAGCTTCCATGTATGTGATTACCATCCATTCATGTACATTTTAGGTTACTATAGTACATGGTTTTGCCATGTCATAACTCTGTTGCATTACTTTATCAAGCTAATTATTCAGTGAAATGTGTACAGTAAAATTATTTTAATCAGTTACCATGAAAGCCTAGTCTTCTGGGGAAGCATTCCTTGAACTTGCAATTTACTAGCTAATGCCAGGGGATAAACAAACCAACTCTTGAATCAACTGACTGAATCTCAGTAGTCAATATGAAGAAGCAGGAGAGTAAGAAGTGCTGGTATTCACTAAGCTAAGCAGAATGCTTTCACAGTAATAATCTTAAAGCTCTGTCTTTATAAGCTGCTTATTAAAAAGTCAAAAACTAATTGACTTGTGATTTTTTTTTTTTTTTTTTTTTTTTAACTAGGGAAGTGGTATTTTTATAATTCTGGGGGGGAATGGCCATTTTTAGTCTTTCCTACCAGATCTTAGCTGCCTTATTTGATCTGTGACGCTCTTCCAGTAATTGATGTCATGTTCCTTCAAACTGAAGGAAAAAGGGTTCTTCTACATTGCTAACACTCTCCTTGTGAAGTACTTGATAACAGTCGTTGTCAGCCATGTTGGTTACTCTTTCAATTAGATGCAATAAAAATGCAGTAATTTCATAATGAATACAGTGTAATCAAATAGAATTTTTAACTTGTATATGTGTTCATGTGCATAATGCATAAGCAAAATAGTGCACATGAAGCTCTGAATGCTGCACTATTTATCATATTAAAGAAAAAAGGGTTTCATAATAATTAAAAAAGATATTGTGGTAGAGGCATATTGAAATAACTCTGGCATTCCAGAAGAGAATTAAAAAGTATAATAGCATGCCTCAATTTATTGTGTAACTACTGTTTTCTCATGTTGATTCTACTTTGAATGCTTTCAACATAAAGTGCTCAGTGAATGCCTTATGAATAAAACACTCCATTGAAGTTCATAATCCTGCCTACAACAATCATGTTTCAAATCAAGAAATACTCGTTAGCTGTCAGATTAATTAAAATTAGGATCTGCTGATAGTCCAGAAAAAACATCCAAAATTTGGGTTTTTTTATTCGAAAACTTTTCTTTCTAAAGGTAAGGATTAGATTCCTAAACTCAGCATGGGAATACATAAAACCACAAACTCTAAAAGTCTCTTTCAGCTAATGATAGTTTCACAGATCAAATTTTGGTGCTCTGGGTTCTGTGATAGATGTGAAAGGTGGGAATAATGTCATTAGTAAGAACATATCACAGTAAACATTCATTCTAGTTTTGGGGAGAGTAAATCTTCAGTTAGTGTATGTTCCTGAGTGAGTTCTGTCCATTTTTTCATTGTGAAAAGACCAGATTTTGCTTAATTTTTCTCAAACTATGTAATCATACAATATGTTTTCAGCCATCACAGGGACGGGATTTCAGTACTACTGTAGTACTTACTATCTCTAATATTTTGTTCTCATCTTTCTTTTTCTTAATATGAGCTCTCAAGTAGCACTTACACACAGTTATTTTATGCGTAGAAGTTTTAAGACGGAGATATCCTAAACGCCAACATTGTCTAACCTTGATTTTTTTTACATTAAAGATTTTTTTAAAAATTAAAATAGAGAACCCATCCTCTAAACTGTGTCCTTTAAGATAAAATTGCAGTGCAGAGGGTAAAATATCAGTATGTGAAGATTTGAAAGGCCTTTTAATATCTTGTATGTCATGCAAAATAGGTAAAACTCAAGATCTGTGATCAATCCTTTTAATATGAAATAAATTTCAGGAGAGAAGAGCTTTATTCAAGGAAGAATTGCTCTTATTGAAGTTGCATGTCTGAAGATCCTTCTCAAGAATTTATCTTAGTTCAAGTTTTGTCTCTGAGATGATTTGGCTATTTGAACACAGATTTGTAAGACAATTCAAAACTCAAGTCCTGCTAAACCTTATGTAAATCTTAACTTACTAGCATGTCCTGTCTATCTTAATAGTAACAGGTTTCGAAACCTGGAAGTAAAATAATGGTTCTCTAGGGAAAAAACCTGTGATATTGCCTTTCTTACTAAATTAAATATGGTTTCCTTTCAAGAGTCAAATACTTGGATACAGTAGGTATGCAATCTGTCAGGTTGGGGAAAAACTGGTGCCCATAGTCTGCCTCTGTCATGTTCCTCCCTCATACCCCACAATCTGCTTGTCCCATTTCATTCTAGGAAGGTAGAGTCACGGTTATGTTGTATAGTCTGATGGTTATCTAGTGTAGTCTGATGAAAGAACTGAGTAACTATTCTGTTGGCTTTGTAGGGATTAAAAAAATTATGCTGCACTTTTCTGTCCTCTTTGGTCAGATAGCCAAGCAGCCTCGTCCTCTATCAAGAGGTAGGGGGGAGTTTAAGAGGGGAAAAGTGCAGTCTTTAAAGAACTACAGATTTCTTTAATCTACAGCCACAGACAAGGCCTTCACAAAATCTTGGGTGGATCTCAGAGTTTTCATTTTCCACCACTGCACAATGTTTAGAAGAGGTTAATACTGTCTACCAGATTGAAGTTTTATTGTATTCTGGAGTGTTATTTTCATTTTAGAGCCAAAATGTATGGACTAGCATTCCTTACTGCTTTAAATGTGCTTTACTTCGTATTGTGAACATTGCTTTTACTCTGTACTTTGCTGTTTAATAATTTTGTTTTATAAGGGCCCTCTCAATCTCTGCACGCTACTTCTCAAATATGGATATATTACTTTTTTCTGCAAGATGTTATTACCCCACAGTAGATACCGTTTTCCAGGTAATAGCATATACCAAAGAGACCTTCACAATAAATTCCAGTTTGTTAATGTTTTTAAAAACTTTGATAATACTTTAAAGAATCATTTGTAAAAAAAACACAGAAAAATCAGAGCAACAGCAAGTAAAAATAACTCAGCTGAACTTCCAATGTGTTTAATTGTTTCCTTAGCCTCCGCTGTATTTTACTATTAATTTATGAAGATATATTGGGTAACCTGAGTGACTTGTTATTTTTTGCCCCATGAGAAGTGACAGGAAAACACTACCTTCTGGATTTGGTACAATTGATGCGCCCATATGCTATTAAATTAAAAGTATTAAAGGCAATCCTGGTACATTTTAATATATATTTTAATAGGGTTGTGTTTTTTATTTTTTAGGACGATTAAAGTAGAAGTGTATGATTGGGATAGAGATGGAAGGTAAGACATTAATTCTATTGCTAAACTTTAGGGTTATCGATGCATATTTATACATGTTTTAAAATGTATAAATATATAGTGGCCAGAACAGAACTAGAGAACAGTATTTATCAATATTTAGAGGTATTGAGTATTTACAGGTACTGGAAATAAAGTTTTGCTGTGCTACGTTCTGTTTTGTTTTGCAGTTGTCGTAAATGCTGATGTATTAGCCCATTTCAGACATGATGTGTGTATATTCATACATGGAACAAGCAAGCTGGAATGCTTTGTGATCTGTAAAATCAGTTTTGTGAATCTCATTATGTTATCAGTTAACGTACATGTATGAAGAGAGGGATAATCCATTTTATAATCTACTTTTTTTTGCTTAAAACACTGCTTCATAAACTGTTGCTTTTCAAGTATGATAAAATGCCTGAGCCTGCAATTGCTACTTCATGGCTGCCTAGATATTGCAACATAAAAGCTACCTATTAATTATCATAATTTCAGATTGGGTTTGAATGTTCATTTCCATGCCTGTCTTCATGAAAACATTGTTGTAAATGCTAGAGTTGGAAGACCTGGGTTTTAAATAACTCCATTGCTAGAAAGAGGATGGCGGAATATACATGGAATTTCTGTTGCTAAATTCAAGAGGAGCAATCTGTTATTATTCAAGCTTGCTCTCTGTACTGAGTGTACTTTTTTTTCTGAAGAAATTAGCATTTCAAATTGCCTTTATTTTGACAAACAAGATAGAATTATTTTATTATCGGACTGGATTGATACCTCTTGTTCCTTTAGAAAAGTTTGAGTGTGTATCTTAATACTTTGGTTAGAAACTGTACACATAAATAATGGTACTAGAACTTGTATATAATATAAGAATACGTTGATTTCTATTTATCTTTGAGTTGGTCTGTCTTAATTATTTCCTATTAATCTTAATTCATATTTTTAAATATATGGATATGCACTTAACATTTGGATTTTTAAGTGTATTATTTATTTTACAGTAATGTCTCTAATATTGCTAATGCAATTTGCTTCTAGTATTGTAGCTAATGATATTGTGCTTCTGAGGCCCAATAGATCTTGTAATCATAATAGGCAAATTTGTCCTGTGCTGCCATTCATTTCCTTGCTGACAAGGTCTAAAACCAGTTTCAGCTTTCTCAGCTTATACTTTTGTCTTTTTGCTTCCATCATGAAGCCTGTTGATTTATAAGCATTCTTATCACATGTTTACGCCCTATAAATACCTGCTAGTGCAAATTCATCCTTCTTGATTAGATATTCCCTGGAGTGACAGAATAACATGTTGTGGCAATTAAAAATACAAGGATTTAAATTAACAAAGCCATATTAGCACAAAACCGCTGCATCACTGTAACAATGAATTTTTATTAACATCCTCTGTTCCTCACTTAGATTTGCCATATCCTTAAAGATGTGATATATTTACACTTTTGTGTATAAACTACAACATTTTTTGAAAATAATTTTTTAAAAAATTAAATTATACTGCCAAGTTAATAAAAAGTAAAGATTATATTTTATTAAGGTATCAAACCCCATGTGCTGTCCCATTTCATCCAAATCTGAAACTGAAGTGTGGTAAAAATAATAGGAAGAAATCTGAAAAATAATATTGTATAGCTGCAATTCTGAGTGAAATCTTCAACATACTGTGGAATTCAGGCAATCACTAGCCTCTGCACTCTCCCAAGCAGTTTGAAAAATTACCTGCTTTTGCTCACATCCTGCTCTGAATACCTATACAATTAATATCTAAAAACAAAAAGTGAAGGATACTATTTATATATATTCCTTTTTATTCTAATTGTATGATTTTCTTGCCTTTTGCTTTCTACCTTTTTTGAATTTAGAAGCAGGCAGAACGTCTTACCTGTTAAATTCCTCAGAAAGATGAGACAGCACTCATCTCATGTAACTTCAGACAATGTAAAAATCAGGCAACTGGATTGAACTAATCATTTAAGCTACTTCAGTAGCTTACAGGAGAAAATGGTCTGATTGAATCCTAACTGGAATAAATTGCCATTTGGTGGTGCCTATGACTTACTAGCGATCGTAGTAAGAACCTAAGTGCCTAATTTAACTTTGACATTGCCAAATGTATCTGAAGTGAATCCCATTCAAGAATTAGTCTATCAAATTTTGCTGCTGTTACTCAGTTTGTATTAATTTCCATTTTTGATGGACTCCTTGTTACAGGCAGTTGTTACACTAGCTGGTGACCTCACTAGGCTGAGTCTGTTTGCTCCAGAGATGTGCAGACTGGGCAGGAACAACCTTTGAAAGATCATCAGAGAGCCTGCTAGATAGCAAAGCAAATTACACAGAATATTGCAGGTTATTCTGCCGTCAGTAAGGCAGCATTACTGTGCATATACTTGATTTCTGAATCTTGACTTGACCTGACTCTGACTTCTTGAGTCTTGACGAGAGGTTTTTTTCTTTTTCCCCATCTGTGTTATCTGTGCTTTGGGAAAACGGCGCCAGGGTGCTTTGGGTTGAGCTTCTTACTGTCATTCATGAATTACATTAAGAGTAATTGTATATTCTTAGCTCTCATTTATTGTCAAACATCACTTAAAATCTCTTGACTAAAAGGTAACACAGGACCTTTGTAACATTAACACTATTAATTATTAAACATTTCTTTGTCTCAAACCAGTTTTTGCACAAAAATTGTCAAAATGTGAACCACTTGTTCTAATTAATACCTTTTATTTATTCTAAGAGCTGTAACAAACCCCAAAGTATTTGGTGCTATAAGAAGTCACAAAAGTTTTTGTTGCTTGGACAAGCCCAATTGTGTGAAACAAAGTGACTTTCTTTCTGTTGGGTGTCCTTATCAATTAAGTACTTGCGGACAGGTCTCACAGAAGGAAAAAATAAGATGATGTGCAACTTCATGTCAGCACATCAGCAATACTCTGATTTTTCTATTTCTCTGAGAGCTTTTTCACTAATTTCAGAGAAATTGTTACTTAGCCTACATGGTGCAAAAGCCTTGATGTTTATGATCTGTTATGCAGAATAAATGGTATTTTCTTGAATTTTAAAACTGTAAATATTACAATGCTAACCTAGGGCCACTGAAACATTTATCTGAGAATCTAAACACTGCAGGCGAGATTGTAAGTCTCAGATTCCAGGCTCTCTCACCTTATTTCTTGTCCTGCATCTTCATCCTCCTCCAGGTAGACAGTTGATTTTTAGATTATGGCACTTTTCACCTTACTCATTGATATATTTCTGGTGATGATTGTCCTTTCCTCCTTTTTTTTTTTTTCTGTTAGATTATTAAAAAAAAAAAAATTAATACACTTCTGAAAGTGATTTTCAGCACTTCAAAGCATAGTACCAAAAGTGGGAGATTTAGGGACATGTGATTCAAGTGATTACTTTATGTGCTAAGAGTCTCTGATTCAGGGTTCTGATATGCCACTCATGGACAAAAGTCCTTAAGTCTAGGAATATTTGGTGTTAGGAAGGCAAAGAGCGTAACTTCTTTGGATTCTCAGTCCAGAGACTAATAAGGAGATCCATTTGGTGAAGTGTGATCATGAATATTGGGAGCGACTGGTGTCTTGTTTTTCTTAACGAGTCACACTTCTGGCAAAGGCAAATGTTGTCCGACAGGCACTCATCTTTCAGAGCCAACCCAGTGGAAGGGCGTGCATCTGTCTGAATACTGAGCATTAAGATCCAGGTTGATGATCTTTTACGTGCAGAGAACTCTGAGACTGGTTATATATGCCCATACCTTTTTAACATGATTAGTCAGAGGAATGCTATCTTTCTAGCTCAGTTCTTATCAGTCTTTGTATATTGCTACAAGGAAAGGAGACTTTCCAATGTCTCTTAGAATTAAGGAAACCATTACTTTTGAGCAGTACAGATTTTTTTTTTTCCCCAGAGGCAACCCTGTCTGGAATTGCTTACATTTCCTCTGTTTGCTATAGCGTGTTTGTAGGTAGTCACTGAGCTATTGTTTGAATTTCTGTCTTTGAAATATACAGGCTGACTTGAAAATTTAAGGTAAGAACTGTTTATGAAAGGGTAAGATTCCTCTTGAACCAAGGTGCATTTTTCTCCAGTGCCATGGTTACCTAAGGTTAAATACACCTTTATGTGCTACAGCCCAAATAGAACTCAAAGTCCATAGCCTGTATGGATGGCTTCCTCTGTTCCCCTGGTTAAATAGTCATTGCAATCTGGAGAGCATGTAGTCAAAGGAGTTGATACCTTCAAAATGTGTTTCTTAAGAGAAGTCTTTGTCTGTCTCAGAAGCAATTTCCTGATCCCCAGACTGGAAGGGGGGGTGTTTCATGAGAGGTGGTCCCTTCTGAATCTGAGTAATGGGGAATATCTTCACCATACATTATTTCTCAAACTTTCTTAGAGGATGCTTTGCTTATTTCATGTGCATTAGCATGATACCTGGACCTTTTAATTATTTGTTTTACATATTTTGTGAATTCATGCTGGTTTTGGAAAGTGAGATTTATATTTGGGGTTTGGTTTTTCTAATTTCATTATGAATAAATCAAGACAGACATTTCATGTCGCTATGGATGGTTTCCATTTTTCCTCTTTTTGCAACATTCAGATTTATTTGAATTTGCTCTTAATATTCATAGCTAAATTAGAAGAGTGCTGTATTTCTTACAAACAAATTTTACAAGTAACAGAGTAATAAAATTTTGACTTTCTTTTCTAGTTTACCATTGGAGAGAAGGTAGAAAAGTTAGTTTCATAGCTCACCAGATGTGGAGGCAGAGTGTAGAGGAGATACAATGCCTTGTTAAGGAACAACTGTGAAAACAGAGGGAGACGGGGGGCAGGGGGGAATGGGAGTTGGAGCAGCAGTGAGAAAAGTTCAGCTGGGAAGAGTGGAGAAAGGGGACAGTTCTTGTGACTGCTGGGAGTTGCGTAGCCAGCTGTTAGGCATTCACTGCTGTAGTTGTTTCCATTCCAGGTACCTGTCTGAGATACGAACCTGCAGTTCAGTCACTTCTGACAGCCCTGTGGTTTTTGTGCCCCAGCTCCCTGACCCAGCTGCCTTTCTCAGTGATGCTTCATCCACTACGCTCCATCTGGCCACCCTGCTCACAGTGGCTCCTTGGCAGCATGCCATCCCCTGGTTAAGAGCTGACAAAGCAGTTTTCAAAACATGGGTGACAGCACAGGAGTGTCAAATGTATTCTTGGAGCAGCAATAGAATTTAGAAAGCAAAAGCTTGATAACCACTGCTTTAGTGTTAGGTTAAGATCTGCTTTCCAGTGGTGTCTAATACCATAAGCTGAGGAGCCTCAGTGGATTGCTTTTCTCCTCCCAGGTTGGGAAGACATAGCAGCTGAAGTAAGCTCTGGGTCTTCCCCTTAAAAGTGCCATTCAGTGTCACATTACACAAATTGGTGGGGCTGGTCTTTTCTGGTTTAAGTTACTCCTTTCACACTCTCAATACCCCCCTTTCTCTCGCATAGGCTTGCATGCAGTTCAGAGTCTGTGATGCCAGTGGCCACCCAGTGAGAAAACAGTGGTAGTCTTTGATAGCCCACTCTGTTTTTTCAGATTCTGTAAGCTTACATTGGGGTCAGATCACTAATTTACAACCTAGTCCTCATTGTGCAGCTAAGTTAAGCAGAAGCCATCAGAAAGATTTAAGCTAATACTTTTCATCTCTAAATTTTTATTACTAATGAAGTGAGCATACAACACACAAAATAAAGATTTTTAAGCAAATTGTATCTTTTGCCATTGCTCCTTTCTTGGGCGTCGGTTCATATTGGCTGTGCTTCTCTTTTTTGTAAATAGATGTAATACATGTTTAAATTACTAAATGCTGTGCATTTGATTTAAAAAGTTTTTTTTTTTAATACAGCCATGATTTCATCGGAGAATTCACAACAAGTTACAGAGAGTTGTCGAGAGGACAATCTCAGTTCAACGTGTATGAGGTAAGTATTGTATTTACTCACTTTCAGGAAATAAATTAGAACACTTACAATGTTTTTGTGGCAAACTGATCAAATCTGCACAGTTCTTGTCAAAATCAAACTTTGGAATTATTTCAAATTTCTCCTTTTATGAGAATCTAAAAGTGTTGCTTCATAAGAGCACAAGTCTTACGAGGAGCGGCTGAGGGAACTGGGATTGTTTAGCCTGGAGAAGAGGAGGCTGAGGGGAGACCTTATCGCTCTCTACAACCACCTGAAAGGAGGCTGTAGTGAGGTGGGTGTTGGTCTCTTCTCCCAAGTTACAAGTGATAGGAAATGGCCTCAAGTTGTGCCAGGACAGGTTTAGATTGGATATTAGGAAAAATTTCTTCACCAAAAGGGCTGTCAAGCACTGGAACCAGCTGCCCAGGGAAGCGATTGAGTCCCCATCCCTGGAGATATTTAAAAGCCGTGTAGATGTGGTGCTTAGGGACATGGTTTAGTGGTGGACTTAGCAGTGCTATCTTAATGGTTGGACCTGATGATCTTAAAGATCTTTTCCAACCTAAACGGTTCTATGATTCTATAAAAAGATTTAAAGACAAGTAGGTATGTGTGCATGTGTATGCACGCTGGGCTGTGATAGGGCAAGAAGAGCACTTCAAGCAGCTGGGTTGGTATGACATAACTTGGAACAAATACTGGGTTACCCCCATTTGTGTATGAACAATTTATCATTTATTTCTCCTTTTGCCAGCTGTTACATGCATTGTATGCTATTTTCTCCTATACAAAGAATATCTGGCGATTCCTCCATCGGATACAGTCACATGCCTTTGATCTTAAGTGCAGACTTTAGAATCTCTAGAGTTTTGATGCAGGGCCTACAAGTGACAGAGAATTTAGCTTACTGTATTGGGTTTGCATGGCAAGGTTTTGTAGCAGGGCAGCTACAAGAGTGGCTTCTGTGAGAAGCTGCTAGAAGCTTCCCCTGTGTCTGATAAAGCCAATGCCAGCCGGCTCCAAGATGGACCTGCCGCTTGCCAAAGCCGAGCCCATCAGCAACAGTGGTAGCGCCTCTGGGATAACATATTTAGGAAGGGGGAAAAAAAAAACCAAACCAAAACAAAGCACTGGGACACAAGTTGGAGCTGGAGTGAGGAGTGGGAATATGCAGGAGAAACAACCCTGCAGACACCAAGGTCAGTGAAGAAGGAGGGCAGGAGGTGCTCCAGGCACCGGAGCAGAGACTCCCCTGCAGCCCCTGGTGCAGCCCCTGGTGAGGCAGCTGTGCCCCTGCACCCATGGAGCTCCACGGGGGAGCAGATCTCCACCTGCAGCCCAGGGAGGACCCCACGCCGGAGCAGGGGGATGTGCCCAAAGGAGGCTGTGACCCCATGGGAAGCCCACGCTGGAGCAGGCTCCTGGCAGGAGCTGTGGCCCTGTGGAGAGAGGAGCCCAGGCTGGAGCAGGTTTGCTGGCAGGATTTGTGACCCCGTGGGGGACCCACGCTGGAGTAGTCTGCTCCTGAAGGACTGCACCCCATGGAAGGGACCCACGCTGGAGCAGTGTGTGAAGAACTGCAGCCCATGGGAAGGACCCATGTTGGAGAAGTTCATGGAGGACTGTCTCCCATGGGAGGGACCCCACCCTGGAGCAGGGGAAGAGTGTGAGGAGTCCTCCCCTGAGGAGGAAGGAGCAGCAGAGACAACATGTGATGAACTGACCGCAACCCCCATTCCCTGTCCCCTGTGCCACTGGGGGGAAGGAGGTAGAGAAAATCAGTATTGAAGTTGAGCCTGGGAAGAAGGGAGGGGTGGGGGGGAGGAGTTTTAAGATTTGGGTTTTATTTCTCATTACCCTACTCAGTTTTGATTGGCAATAAATTAAACTGATTTTCCCCAAGTCGAGTCTGTTTTGCCCATGGTGGTAATTGCTGAGTGATCTCCCTGTCCCTGTGAGTTTTTTTGTTATCTTTTCTCTCCCCTGTCCAGCTGAGGGGAGTGATAGAGCAGCTTTGGTGGGCACCTGGCGCCCAGCCAGGGTCAACCCACTGTACTTACTTAATGGTAGGGTTTTTCATGTG
Organism: Pelecanus crispus; assembly: GCF_030463565.1. Taxonomy (NCBI): domain Eukaryota; kingdom Metazoa; phylum Chordata; class Aves; order Pelecaniformes; family Pelecanidae; genus Pelecanus; species Pelecanus crispus. The sequence continues at coordinate 17,661,626 of NC_134643.1, forward strand.
GTCAGTTACCATCTTTGCTTAAAAATTTGCATCTCGTGTCCAGTTTAGGATTCATACATCTGCCAGGTACTGGGATTGACAGGCAGTTATCAGTTCAATTATAAAGTTTTATATTGTTAGATGACTTCTAACTGTGGTAAGACCTTATCATGCATTGTAGGTGAATGCATCCACATTCCTTCTTAGTCTTCTTTCTCTTCTCTTTTCTCCTCAGGACCCTGTGGCAAAAATTGTGCAGGCTTGTTTATTTCCGATCTAATCAATCCCTAGTTTAAGACTACTTTCTTAATCTAGTCTGAGATTATTGGGATTTGCAAAAAGTAAACTACTTTTTCCCCAAGATCAAAGTTTACTGAATCTTCAAAATATGCTGTAATTTATTCTCAGAAGCAATCAGTGAGTTTGTGCAAACAAAAATTGAGATGCACAAACTTGAAATGTCATAAAGGGGCTCATTTTTGGCATTTTTTTTCTTTTTTGGTAAGGTCCCTTTAAAAATCCCAGATTTGAGCACAAAAAAATGACTGGAAAAAAAGAAGTCTAAGCATTAAGACTCCTGCGTTAAAACTTCATTTTTAAATTAATATTCTAGAAGAATCTCAGTCTGGAATGAGAAATGTATTATGAAATTTCAGAATGTGTTAAATAAGGAGAGGCAACAGGAGGAAAAGATTTAAGATTCATTTTGTCACTGAGATAAGGTGTCAACTTACAGAGTCTTCCTGAGGAAAGACGTTACAACTCCAGCTTATGTTTTAATAGATAGAAGAAAATTCATTTTCAGTTTTGAGTCCCCATTATTTTTATGCATAACTTAGATCACTTCAGCTTTATCTTCAGTAGGTAACAGTGTGTAGTGCTGTAACTTCAAATACTGTGAATGTGCTCCCCAGCCAGAAGCAGTACAGGTGAGTTAGAGTTATGCTGCATCTGATCTAGTAAGTTCTGCCTGGGTTGTCTTAGTCTAATGATCAGTTCTGGTGCTGATATCACATGGTTATCCTCCTTTTAGGACCAGAGGTAGGAAGTCTACCTACACTATGCTGTGTACGTATACTGGCTTGTCTGGGTCTGTGTCAAGTGTCTGCACTGTATTGCATCAGGTACTTGGTGTTGTCTTCCAGAATTCCTGTAAAAGGAATTAGTTTCTTTCCTGTGGTAAAACAATGTGGAGTGTTTCAAGTTCCACCTCCTTTTTGTGTGTGTATGTACGTACATACGTACACAAACGCCGGGAAGTGTTACGCCTAATTTAGGTGATACAGGTAATAGGCAACTAAGTCTAGTTGCCCAGTTGCCCAGTGTTTCCTTTTACCATTCCTTTTTCACCCAGCAGTAGCCTAGTGCTTAGGTACACAACAGTACCTAAGCATCTAATTCACCATTCTGATGATAGGCATTCTTGATGCACTTGCACAAAACCCCACAGCTGATCATGGTACTGATGTGGTGGTGGTGTTTGGGAACAGGCAGCCTACTTAATTAGAGCAGCGTTACCATAAAGAGATACTCCCTGCAAGGGCTCAAGAGTAGCAGTTTTCACATGGAAATAATGCATGTATTCCAGGCACTGGTATATTCCCCTGTGTGAAAATACATGCTATTGCATTTTCATATATATATGTGTATGTCCAGCCATTTGTGTTAAAGCTTTTTAGCACCCTCCATTTCACTTCATTTCATTTTCATGCTCGTAGACAAAGTGTATGGATTGTGGCAGATACTTTCAGTTTCTCTAAGGTGAAGTGCTGAATCTGTAGGTCTTTCATAGCCTCCCTTACTGAGATTTGCAAAGAACCTTCTTTGTTTTATCTTTAACTTCACTCTTTTGTCTTTCTCAGTCAACTCTGTTCTCATTTTTGCTGTCTTTCATTTCTGGCTATAAGCATTCATACAACACAAGAAAACTACTGTTTAGACAAGGTACAGTCTGTGCTGTGTTTATTGTCCTAAGGTGTTTATACACTGGGAATACAGGAACCTTAGAAGAGTCTGAGTATGAAGTTCACACTCAGTGCTTCAGATCACAGAGTCATGAGCCCAAAAAACTGTGTGTTATTGGTAGACTTTTTTGGTGTGCATTTTTTTTTATGATTTTCAGACAGCGTATCTGTCTGATAACTCTTTGACAGATCCTTTATAAAAATAAACTGATTATAAAATACAAGGTCTTTTGTCCCTTTCAGAGTTTATAAATAGTCAAACACAGGAATGGTCCAGTTTTTGAGTTTAGTTGTGTTTTCCTGTCTTTCACATTGAAGAGGCTATAGTCTCCTCTCTAATGAACTTACAAAATGTTTGTATCCATTGAGTAATGAACATAACCCAGGAAAATACAGCATCTGCCAAAGTGCCTAAGGGAAAGATAGGAAAGGTGACTGCATCCTACTAGAAATTGCCTTCATTTTGCCTTGTTTCTTGGAGCCTTGCTCTTTTGGGTTAGACCTTGACTCTTATCCTCATGCAATAGATTGCTGTCATCACACCACAGTACAAATGCCCATTCCTAGGTCTGATTACCAGCAGGATTATTCTAGTTAAAAGCAGCCCTGTCTTGGAAAATGTCATCATACACAGAGCCCTCCTGCTCTCTAAAAGTTCTGGTAGCATAAAATGGGTCCTCTTAACTGCATCGGCAGTTTCAACCCTTGTCTTATGTAATACAGACCAAGTATAGGAACTGAAGAAAAAATAAGGCACTTAGGACTTTTTTCCCCTGTTGTTTTGGAAGTCCTTAAAAGTATTTCTTCTTTCTTGTATTGTGGAACTCCTTCCCAGCTTCTACCTGGGACATTGTGTGTGATATTTTTCTTGGTATTTCTTTAGTGAGTCTGTCCTTGATCGCCAGTGTTACCAGAAGCAAAGATTTTTATCTTATCCCTCCCTCCCTGCCTTCCCCAGGGGAAAGTAACATCTAAGGCTCCCAAACATCAACAATGGTCATATGTGCCATCTGAAAAAACAGGAATAGTTTTTTCCACCAAATCTCCTTTTAATGTAGTGCTGTTAGTATGAGCATCTCCTCTTTCAAATTAGCAGCTAATTTGCCTTCAAATTATACTGCAGGTAATACAGGCACTTCTGCTATGCGATGCCACCTGGTGACTTGTGGATTCATATGGGCTGTAGTTGCTTTTGGGATGCTTCCGTAACTAGCTGTCTTGAGGACTGTGGTTCTATTCCCTCTTTGTCCATTCTGGTAGGAGAGCCTATTCCTGAGTTTAGACTTGCATATGTGTCCAGATTGGTGAAACTCCTGACCAGCCTGTCTGCAAGATCTTCATTGACACAATCTTATTCCCATGATCAGAACTTCTTTCAGTTCTGCTTCTCCCAAGGGTGATTCAGATGTAAGACAAATCGAGTTAATTAGTGATGGTTATCCTGGTAGACAGTTTAATTTCAAGACCTCTTATGTCCCTCAGAATACATACTTAAGACCTTCTTCTGGGTTTTAGGCATGCTTTTTGAAGGATTTAGGTCAGCTTCTGTATTTGTACCATGAGTTCCAGAATCATGCAGTTAGCACACACAGTGTCTCTCAGAACTGAAATGCGTTTTTTCTTCCTCATGGAAAAATATTCTTGCTGATAATGAGAAGACAAGCCTATGTGACTATAGCCTGTTTTTTTTTTTTTTTCTTTGTGGTGTGCAGTTATTCCTTGTAATTAAAGTATTCCTTTAATTGGTCTCAGACTGCTGCCATCAGACTTCAGTATTTTGTAAAATTTCATATTCCTAATATAGGTGATCACAAATATGATGGTTTAGGCAAGCACTAATGCAAGGTAGGGAAGGAGGGTGCTCCAATTATGTGCTGCACTTTTATTTTGAAGATGAGCAAAGGTGCTGCTGTGCAAAGCAGGACAAAGATAACTGAAAGCCATGGGGATTTTTTCTTATTTAGATCCAAGATCAACCCCAGAGTTACTGTAATTTACAGCAGTTTCCTATGGATAGTGTCACAGCACAGATTACTGTCTGCAGTGAAAATGTCCTCTCCTGTTGTATCACTGACATGACTCCTACCCTACCAGGAATATTCTGTCATAACATCTTAAGTCATTTTGCAGTTTCTTAAATATAGTATCAATATCTTACTCCCAGCAATAGCATACATTTCCTGAGCATCTCATGTTTGCCTCCACACATTGCAATCCTCCGTACTTTGGTACTGCTTCTACGTGATCAGTCTGTGCAATATCAGAACAAAAGAGACTGAACAAATTATTTTTTAATTGTTTTGCATTTACAAACTGACCCAAGGCAGGTAGAGAAATTTGTGTTTGAGTGGGTGTCCCATATTTTCAGATTACTGCTATAACAATATATAACATTGCTATATATACAACATTGCTGTAACAAGCTCTTTTCAATTGACGTTTTTTTAATATGTAAGAGTTTATGTAGCTTTCTATGTTACTGCAGGGGTGTAAGACTTTCAGAGGCTAAAAAATGTTGTTTTATTTATAAACTTATCTGAAATTTGAGGGAAAAAACCACGTAAGTATTATAATAATTATAGTACCTGGAATTAGAGGAGAGAGACAAGCTGTGATTTAATTCATCTTTGACCCCAAGTAGATGCCTTGTTTCCCATGATATTTCACTCCGAGCTCTAGTGCATTTCCTAGCAATTCCTAAAGAAGCCAATTGTCATGGTACGTGAAGCAGAAGGTTCAGATGAATCTCCTTTTTGGCATTTAATGACTGCTAGCAAGAAATATGCTGCTAACTCAGGCCTAACCGCTGGATTCTGGAGAGTTGTGAATGGAGAGCCACAGGGCAGGCAGGCAGTCTGTTACCTTCATTTTCCTCTTCTGGGTAATTGTCAGCAGCAACAAGAATTACTGCATTGGTTATAAACCACCATTACACAGATTTAATCCATTGCTCACCAGTCAAGACACTGTTAATAGGAGGGGCAGGGGTTATCTGGGGTTTTTTAAGTGTTAAAGGGCTTATGTATGTGTAAGGCAGTAAAAGCTTTGAAGAATACTTACCAGATAACTGTGTGGCATACTGGAGGGAAAGAGTCACTCTCGTTCAGCCTGTTTGGGAAGACCTTCAATGATAGTTATCTCTTTCTGCGTACATTTTACAGCTGTTCTGTGTTGTGCAGGGAACATGATCTTTAAATGTAATTTCATTTTGGTGTGGGGGAGAGAATTTTTGGAAGACATGTATTACTATTTTTCCCATTTTCAGGCAAAATTGTTTAAATATTTTATAGCAGTTAAGTGACAAAGATTTCAATTGCCAATGTTTTCATTCCTTGTCATTCACAGAACATCTGTGAGCAGTTTGCAGTAAAACTTGGCAGTAAGCCACAAAGATTTGAGTTTCCTAGTTATATATGAGATAGTTGATCAACCTAATTAACAAAATAATGTTTTGCTTCCAATTTCACGTGCACTTTTGAAAAAAGCAGGAGTACATTTTAATGTGTATGTAAAGAAACTGTCTGAGGCTTGCCTTTGAATGTGTAGGTATTCAGAAGGAAAACAATTTTTATTGGTAGCTACAGTGAGAAATTGTATAGGTGTGGGTTCAAGACATTCAAGAGAAGTGTTTAATGCTTTGTAGTCCAGTTCCGTGAAGATTCTTGTGTATGGGGAGTGCATTGAGCCCCCACAACTCCTGTATGCCAGTCAGGTGGTGGTCTGTGCCATTTTCATGACATTACTGACTAGTTTCTGTTCTGGCACCATATGATCTGTTCCCTCAACTGCTCCTCCTGTCAGCCAGATCCTGTCATTGCACCAAATACAGAAACTAGGAGTAGAACAACTCTCATATTTCTCAGATAATACGGAGAAGACAGAAACAGATTAACTGGAATGTGAAGAGGTGCATTGTGAGTTGAAAAAGTGGTGACAGTACACTGAAACACTGGAATCAGGTGCAGAAAAAGGCAGAATCTTGCATCTTGCGATCTCAGAAAATTCAAACAAGTGTTTCACTGAGCACTCAGATTTAATGAGCACTCTCACCTCTGTTGCCCCGGTTCCCTTTTTGTCAAATGCAAATAACAGCACTGGCTTACCTAGCAGGTACCATGACGATAAATTCACTGGTTTTCAAATATGCATATATCTCAGCATTGAGGTGCATAAGTAAACAGTATGCTGAATAAATTTGGAATCTGCTGAAAATAGACTACTTTCTGCATTGAAAGTATCTTAACACCTATCTTAATGTTAAATCATAAATCATACTGCTTTAATATTTGTGTCTGTGTTTCTAGGTAATAAATCCAAAGAAAAAAGGAAAAAAGAAAAAGTATGTTAATTCTGGCACAGTAAGTAAATATATTTTATGTTACTGGATGCTTTTCTCTTGAAACAGAGTGTAGCTGGCTTGTAATTGAACAGGATTAGAATACAACGTTCTGTGAAGGCCACAACAATAAATTATTTCCTGTTATACAGCATTTATTTTCAGATTTTTTTAATTTGACGAGTCTGATAAAAGCTGTGTCCAAGTGTGCTGTTAAGTTGCCAATGAATTCCAAAATGAGTTATACCAAAATTTCGGTCAATTTCTTGAAATTATTGGACTGAAATTTTATATGAAACATATCTGCACTTTTAAAAGTCAATTTTCTTTTTAAATTTAACTGCTGAGCTAGCAGCAGTAAAAGCTAGTGTGCTTATCATGGCTAAACCAAAAAGAGTCGACATTTTTTATTACCATCAGGTTTTTGTAAATTATGTTGAAAGATCTGTTACTGTAGTTTGGGATGAGAGTTTAATGTCCTTTTGTTCATATTCCATATTCTGTTTTATGAACCATTTGCTAGCAATGGAAATAATTCCCTTCAGCACTTTCTCAGCTTCCATGTTCTGGCATCCATGATGTTCAAAATGTCATTTACAAAAAAATGAAGATAAATGTTGAAGAATTGTATATTGGAAAACCTAATCAGATGATACATTTTTTGAAAATACATCCAGCATGTGGTTTTTTTCCCACATGAACAGTTCCACTGAAGTCAGTAGGGCTACTTTCACTCTGAACTGTAGCCTTGAAGGAATGTTTTGTCATTCCCATATTCTTGTATAATTCTGTTCATCAGTAGGAAAATAAGCGCTTATTTTGTAGCTCTGCTTTAAATTATAAAAAATAGACAGAAGCAGCTTGTCCATGAAAATTTACCATACAAGGTCTGATTAATTAGATAATTCACTTTTTGCTAACATATTCCTTATACTACAATTTAGCGTGTTAAAAGAAAGTTCTATTATGCAAAGTTAGTGAGTCAGAAACTTATGACAAGTGATTATATTAAATCAATACTAAAAGTAAGTGTACTCAAAATTCTAGGTATAAAATCTGGCTGGTACAGAAGAGCAAAAATGCATTTACATGTTCAATCTTCCTGTTGATTTTAGTTTTAAATATTTTAGCACCTTCACATGTATCTGCATTTGAAAGAACATATTTTACTCATGTTTGGACATAGAAAATCAACTGTATCTTGTTATCCTTTGTCTCAGATTACATGGAAATTTGCAATAAACAGTTGTTAGCAATTTTCTTTCCTTCTCTACCAATGTTCTCTACTGTTGATTTTGTAATTTCTTTTCTTTATCAAGGCCTCTTTGCCCCCATTCACCCTTACTTCTGTTAGTCCTTCAGGTTTCCCTTAAGCTTCTCCAACTTGTCACTTTCCTAGGTGTTTGCCCGCAGTTCTGTTTTTCTTCTCCGTGTCATTTGCCCAAATACCCTTTAGCTGACAGATATCTAAATTTTCAAACCAGGCACCAAGACAATCATTCTCACTAAAAGAAAGTTGGCTTCTGGAAAACTTTAAGTGGATATAGGTCACTGACTGCTATCTCACTGCTGCTTTTAAGGGCTATGGACATACAGTAGCCACCTCTAGTCATTATTACCTAAGAGGTCATTTTAAATTCAGACAAACTGCATACTAAGCAGAAATGTTTCAAAATACATGATTAGTTTTGAAATAAGAAAAGTAGTGAAATTTAAAATTCTCTGTATAAAACTTGGGACATTGGTAGTCATTGTCTGTATGGAAGTAAACACTTTGGCCACTTTGGAAAGGTGTTGTCTGTTTCTGTTTTTTACCTTTTAAAATCAGATTCAGTGAAAACATTTGCTTAAACTAATTAGGAACAAGATGACCAGCTGTAATAACAGATGAACCATTAAAATGACTGTGTGCAGTGGGAAAATGCATAGAAATTTCAGTCTTATATGCAAGACTATGCTACTGATAGTCTGGTAGAGCTTTGTTATGCTCTTCTGTTCTCAACTAGAAGGGTAATATGATGGTTTTAGACTTTGCACGTCACTAAGAATCACAGAGAACCTGTGACAAAGGAAGTAGGATAGAAGACAGAATTACTACCTGTAATCTCATTCTGAGTCCAAGTTTACAACATAGTAATATTTTCAATTTTTATATTTTGCTGCAGTTGGAGGCAAATCAAATTTTGTGACAAATTTCCATCCCCTTTTTATTTCTTGTATCACTATCAGTGAATTTGCTTTGAGTAGTTACTTAAGCAGTTTTCACTGACTGCCTGATGCACTTATGTTTTGAGAGAGTTTTATGTCACTTTGTAAATAAAATGAAAATAATTTGGATTGAATTCTTTGCTTCATAAATGTTGTGCAGTATATGAAGATCTTAAAAGCTGGATCTTTTCCGTGCGAGTTTATACTTCTGTGACTCAAGTGCTAGAAATGCCAGTAACACCTTTAGACCACTGTCTGTTTTGGACCTATGTCATTTCTGAATGATAAAAGCTGGGACTGAAGAAATTTCTTATCTTTTCATTTTTTATATATTCCACTTTAATTTTTTTATATACTTCATATATGTGTATAATTTGCTAGATTTTTGCATTCTTGGCTTGCATCAATACTCAATACCACTTTTAATGTGAGATGAGAAACGAGATAAATGATTGAGTGTTGAAGTACTCATAGAATAGATGCATTATCATCTAGCCTCTAATATTCATGTGTAGATGTAGTGCACAGTGATCAGAAGACATGCATGTGGTAGCCTGCCTTGGAATACAATCTTCCATCCCTTTTGCTTAAAAGAAAAAAAAAAGAAAAAGAAAAAAAGAAAAGGCAATTTTAGTAGACTTCCAAATTTGTCTCTTCCCTTTCAAGAACTGCCTATCGAAATGCTTTCAATTTTTTTTTTACATCTTCTTTTTTCCCTAATATTGTAGGAAATTATATCTTAAGGTTAGAGCTCCAAAAACATTGTGCTTATGTCTCTACTTGTTCAACTGGGAAATGACAATTTATGTCTGACTCTCTTTTATTTGCTTTCAGGTAACATTGCTTTCCTTCCTAATTGAAACAGAAGTTTCATTCCTTGACTATATTAAAGGCGGGTATGTGATTGGCAACAAACCTTTCTTGTTTTCACAATCTCATTGTAATTCACTAATAATTTGTATATGTACTTTGCATATAATGAGTCTAAGTAGTATCTGTAAAAAGCTGTATTGTTTCCTCATTTTAGAGGCTGTACTTTCCTACATAAAAACTGCAGATAGTTATTGATGTAAGTTAAGTTATGGAACTTCGCTTATGATGTTGGAATTGCTCTTGGTACTAAAATGCTGAGATTGAGTAATGACCTCTGATCAGCCAGTGAAAATTGGATTAACCGAAAGGGAATTATCTATATGCTATTAAATTAGTAAAATGCTGTTTTATTTCTTCTGATTACACTGACCTTTGGTGTATTTAATATTGGCATTTATTTACAGCCTTTCCCCTTCAAAGGCATTTTTTCAATACTAATTATGTAAAATTTATAACACGCTCAATTTCTCATTTATCGTCATTTTCCCAAAAGGGAAGTAGAGACAGAAGCATCAAATGGCTTACCCTAGAACATGCCTGGAAATGGGATTGAATCTCAGAAGTTCCTGGCTCTTAACCTCCCTGCCAGAACAAAATTCTTCTCTAAGATAAATGGAAATAATTTGTTATACATTCCTAGGGACTTAATATGGATTTTTGAGGCATAGAGTCTGAATATACATTCCACATTTATTTTAGAGCATTGATTACCTGTGAAGAAACAAGTTACTTTTTTGTGCCAGCCTTCAACCAAGCTTCAGCTGAAATAAAAAAGAAGTCCGTGTTGTGTTTTGGCAGTAGCAGTATAGGACTTTGCCGCCTTTGTTCCCAACAGTGGTAATCCTACAGATGAGAATGTGCTTAAGGTTTATGCCTAACACATTCATCACGGAAGTTCATTAAGTTAAAGTGATGCCCCCCAATCATAATTGTTAGCTTTCTGACAGTTTCTCTGTAGCTATCTCGACTGCCATTGCATTCAAGGTTTTCAAAAACCACAACCTAAGGTTGTACTCCATAATGAACTGATAACTTGTAGAGGGAATGAATCATTGTTAAGATGTACTCCAAACTGTTGACCCTAACCCATGGGCTGCTGCAGTGTAATGTTTTCTCCCTCAAGGACTAACAGCCTCTTTGATGTTTCAGTTCTCCCAAACAGTTAAATTTAAAGTTAGATAATCCAAATTCACTGTTGTTCGATCTCCGTCCAAGAAAATAAATATTTTCACTAAGGGTGAATTCAGTCTGTTACATATGTCAAAACACTGTGTCTTTTGGCTCATTAAGGTTAAACCTGACAAGAATGTTTTATGCATAGTACTTAAAAATGGGACTGCTTAATTAGGGTTTTTAACATGGATTTAGACATATTCATTTTAAAATTCTTATTCAATATCTTTGGAGATATTTGTGGTTTGACTTGCTCGTTTGCTTGCTCTTTGGTGGCTGAATATATTTTCTCATTTGGGTAGGATGCAGAGCCTCTGCAACATTTCAGATATGATTGTTTGATATTACAATGTTGTATGGTACACATGACAGGTTATGGGTGACCTTCAGAGGGAGCTGTATAGGTCCATCATTGAGGCGTGTAAGTAGTGGGACGTGTTAGTGGAGGGAAGGGGCTGTGTCAGGGAGCAGCCGTCCCTCCCCAGAATGGCTGGGGAGCTGCGAGCAGAGCTGGGTAGCATGGCTGGCAGGGCAGGGTCTCACCAGCCAGGGCCCAGTTGTACAGTATGTGGGCAAGGCAAGCAGGGCAGGTCCAGAGATGGTGGCCAGGCTCAATTAAGAGTCCAGTTTGTGGTGATGAGACAGACCAAGGTCAGGCTGGGAAGGCAAACCACAGATCCAGGTCAGGATCAGGTCCAGCGATTGCCAGGCAGGCCTACGGTGGACAAGGCAGGGGGGTCAACCCAGGAAGGCAGTCCATGGGTCAGGATCTGGATTAATGGAGTCCGTGGCCAGGCATGGGCTTGGCTGAGCTGGAGACCCATACTCCTCTGACATAGCTCAGGCAGGGACTGAAGGCTGAGCAGAAATGGGGCTCCTGAGCCAATGGCGGGGCATGTGGTAGAGGGCTGAGGTGAGTCTGTTTAGGGCCATTAAAAGGCTTATTAGTACACTCAGGACACCTACACTTTGTTCCAGGGTGCTTCTGGACTGCAAACTATCAAGCTCTTCTAGAATTACTATCCTTAACTCCAGTTCAGTTCAGTTAACTGGAAACACTGCTGATGGAATACTTATTGTCTGTTTTCACTCTTTGGATCCTACGGTTTCTCCTCAGAGAGGATTTAATTCTGTTGTTGACTGCATTAGAATCTGTTTAGCAAAGGTAAAACTTCCTTTAGGTCAGGCATGCTGTCAAGGTACTACTGCCTCTTTAACATCTGAAGAATATGTTGACTCTTTATGCTATAAAGAATTCTATCAGCACATTTGCTTGACAAGCTGTTCCTGAGGCACCTAGATTGCCATGGTTAGGAAACCGGTTATTTCTGTTTCTGAGTCCGTTTCCAGTGGTCAGTATGGCTGGCTTGATGTGCCTGCTTTGAATCACTGTGACCTGCAGATAGACAGCTACTTGAGATAACAGAAGAGTACTTGGAGCATCAAGGTTCTGGATGCAATTTCTGTATGAACAGTCATGGTCAATCTGTTGCAGAGCCCTTCTGATTTGTGCAAGTGGTCTGTTTTTAGTAGAGAATTCTAGAGTTTGATAGAAACAGGTTACTTTTATTAGGACTGCTGTTGCCTTTCTCAGGAACATCCCTGTTGTGGACTTTAACAAAGTAGGGAATGGCCACCCATCCATGTTTCCCAAAAGTTTGTGTTGAATGAAGTGTAAGTATACACAAAGGCATGAAGAAAGAGTTTTACCTCTAGTGTAGCTGTTTGAAGTGTGTTGTAAATATATGCCACAACCATCTTATTCCCTATTCATTCGAAATTCATCTCTACAAGAAGAGTGTGTATAAGGAACCAAGTAATTAAGTTTTATATCTAAATTTTGAAGAAAAGAATATAGTGGGTGCAATCTTTTTAGGGTGGTTTATCACATTTTTCACAGAGATGTTACAATACAAATTAATAAACCTAATTATCTACATTCTATAGATAAATAATAGAAATTTTGAGTACAAATAATACTTTGTTCTTATTGATATTTTGTATGTATCTCTGTAGCTGCAGGTCAAAGAAGACTTGTGGTATTAATAATTACCACTTAAGCTTTTTTCCTCTGTTTTATATAAAAAGAGTATAATTCAGTAGAATGCTCTGTGCTTAAAAGTATGAGCAGTAATACTTACCATTTAATTATTTTATATAGAATCTCGTTTAGTGATTCATACAGTTATTTCTATGTGCATACCAGTGAAAACTGTAGAAGTACTTGTATAAAATGTTGCCTTTGTCCCTGCAACCTATACAGTTTTGTAAATATGACCAGGAGGCTGAGACTCGGAGTAATTTTTTTGGCTTCTCTCTTCCTTTGTTTGTCTCGTTTAATACTACTATCATAGAATCATAGAATCGTTTAGGTTGGAAAATACCTTTAAGATCATCAGTTGCAGTCCAGTTGACAGATTTTGAAGGAAGGGGAAAAAGAAGATTATTGTCATTAATCAGTCTGTTTTCCAACCAAGTATGTCCTCCAAAATTGTTTTTTTAGTTCCCTGTTTTTCTTTCATTTAGTTAGGCAAGGGGAAGAAAACACTGATTCTGCAATAGGCACAATATTGTCTCTTCCACAAATGGATGCTTATGAAATACTTCATGTTCAGAACTTTCATTGTAATTGATTTGAGATGTCTAGAACTAATACTGATTTAATGGAAATCTTGACACCTTTAACTGTGACAAATTGGGAATACAGTGTTGATTTCATTTATGTTTTGAGTCTGCATCTGTTTAATTGGGATATTCCATTATAAGTATCATCAATATGACTGCTGTTCTTCTAAAGAGCTTTGAAGAATGAAATAGAAGTTTGTCCGTAAATTCTAATTTTGTTTTACTACATAACACTGGATTTTATAGCAGTATGGCAGGAAAGAGGTGGATGTCTCTTTTGCATCTGAATATTACATCAAGTGGTGCCATCTTAGTAGCTGGCTTTTCCTTACATCTTGATACTTTATCACCTATTTATCAACAGTGACCTTCCCACATTTAAAATAGGCACATTGTGCTAAAAATTAATGTATATTTCAAAATTGGATTTCTGCCACTTACCAATTAATAATGTATTCCTATCACAACACCTCCAAATCTATGAATAAGCTCAGGAATGTAAGGGATACAGCCTTAAAGAGGAATGCAATTGATCTTATCCTGGTTTACAAGAATGACTGGCAGACAGTTAGTTTATAGTCTGCTCTGTTTTTGTCTGGAAGAGAGACTGGGAGCCAAAAAGCTGCAAGACTCAGTAGACAGAAAGGGTATTTCTGTGCAGAAGTTTCTAGCCCGTTTGACTTATTAGAATAGGGAGTGAGCTAACAAGGTGCTCTAGGCATTTGTAAATCAATAAAATTCAGGAGTTGAATCCTTTTGCAACTGAAAAAAATTAAATCATCTCTTCTGTCCCAGGTTAGTGGAACATAAGAGGAAATGTTTTCCTCCCATCATGTTAAAAGCTTTACCTTCATCCAGGTTTTTGGAAATGAACACCCACACGTTGTTTGGATTCTAAGGGCTTTGGACATACATTTTTAACTGAACTGTATTGAATCACTGATGGTTGAAATGGAAGTTCAGAACTCCTTTCATGACAGCTATATTCATCCAACCAGTACACCATATAATGTAATGGCATGCATATTTGATGTTTGGAGGAGGCCTGGTGTGAGACACAGTTACGAAGCAAGGGCTGCCATAGCTACATATTTTGGAGGCTTTACCATATATTTCTTGTATCCCTGGAGAATAATAAGTAGTAATAAGACTACGTAAGAGGAAGATCTTGTAGAACCTTTATCAGAAAAATCTTCTTTATTTTGATAGGGCATTTGGCCAAACAAGCACCTGCCAAGGGACAGTTATTTTATAACTCTCACTGGGGACTTAAATGCCACGGAGAGGATACGGCCTCTTGGTAGTGTTAGTTACTCCATTAACTCTGTTGTAGAGTTGTGCACAGTAAGTGGTCCTCAAACCTTCAACATCTGCCCCTCCACCGCTAACACACCAGCTGGTTGTCACTCCGAAGCCACAGGAGGAAATTTGTGTTTCCTTCCAATGTACGGTGTAAAAAACCCTAACCATTACAAGCATTATCAAGCTTAGTCAAACGCTACATCCAGGCTTAGTTTGTTCCCTTATGTATATCAGTGCTGAGCTCTTATTAAAAGATTATAGGTTTCACCTTGCTTTCCCAAAGAAACAAACAGAATGGCTGCCCTGTGGTTGTGAGGTGGTTACTGTTTCTTTTAAGACACTTTCTTCATTTCTCATGGTAGTATAGGGTAAAGTCACCTGTCCAGGTATCAAATAGATCATGTCTTTCTATACCAACTAAATTCTGGCAGAGTAGTAGTGATCTATCCAGCTCTGAATCCATAAGACACATTGCTGTGCTTCGATATTCTACCTGAGTTCTCCCTTGGGACAGGACATTCAGCAGCTCAGCCTGCCTAGCCAGGTGTCAATGTTTTAGTGGCTTTTCTGAAAAGCCTTATGACCTCACAACATCACTGACGTAGCACGTGTCATAAGCTTTTAATGTAGCTCCTTGGAGAACTACACAGCTGGAAAAGCAGGGGGGTAGCCTTAGTCAAAGAATTTCCTTATCAGAAACCACAAGTTTTGTTGTCTTCATGTGTTTTAAAATTTGCATCATTTAATCACACACCTAAATTTGTCTCAAAGACTTCAATTTTATATGTTTTTTTTAATTTTGAGTGTCCTTATTCTGAATTAATGATTTTTCAGCTAATGTTCCTTACACAAAATACAGTAATCAATAATCTTATTAAAAAATACATTATTGCTTATGAAGGTTAATATGCTAATAGTAACAGTAACCTAGTAACGGGTACTTGATACAACCTAAGAATTAGTCTGTTAAAAAGAAATAAAATGTAGTAGAAATCAAAACAGGACAGTGGACTTTCAGATATATTCATTACATTTAATTTGGTTCTAGAATACCATTTGTTACCATGAAAACACTTCTTAAAATGTCATCCAGATTGGTTTCCTGGTCATCTCATTTGGCTTCCGAAGGAGTTGTGTCAGATGTTTTCATGACACAGCTTTTAAATTAGCCTTTCTGGATTAATTTTTTAGTTATGGCTGGTTAATTTTTTCAGTCCTGGTGAATTAGTAGAGAAATTGATACCTTTTCTCAATAATCTTTCACACAAAATACACATGTTCACAATATTATAGCTGCTTTTGAAAATACTTTCTCCAGTGGTACTAATTTTAAGTTGAATTGTTTGTTTGTAAGACCCAGTTTTGTGTTCAAAAAAGGTTTAATTACATTTTGATAATTTTGACTACGTGGGTTGACCTTTATTTTGTACCTTTTTGCAATTTATTATTCCTTTCTTTAGAGCACACTGGTGCCTTGTGTAACTTAGGCTTCTATGTCTATTTTCCATGAGATCATATTCAGAGGGATGTTTCTGATATAGAATTGTAGAATCATTTAGGTTGGAAAAGACCTTTAAGATCATTGAATCCAACCACAAACCTGATGCTGCCAAGTCCACCACTAAACCATGTCCCCAAGCACCACTTCTACATGGCTTTTAAATACCTCCAGGGATGGGGACTCAACCACTTCCCTGGGCAGCCTGTGCCAGTGCTTGACAACCCTTTCTGTGAAGAAATTTTTCCTAATACCCATTCTAAACCTCCCCTGGCACAACTTGAGCCCATTTCCTATCATCCTATCACTTGTTACTTGAGAAAAGAGACTGACACCCACTTTGCGACAACCTCCTTTCAGGTAGTTGTGGGGAGCAATACGGTCTCCCGTGAGCCTCCTTTGCTCCATACATGCGTTGTATGATATATGAAACAAAATGGTCATTGAAAACATAGAGCGATTGCAGTGCAGGTTTGCCCTAACAGAGTTTGTCCTAGCTTTCCTGGTTCTCTGTAAGACATGAATGACGTTCTCTGTGGTCATGAGTCCATAATACAAAGTGACAGTTGCATTAAGAGTGGGATCTAGTTTCCTGAACTATATAGGCATTTAATGCCATTTTAGACTCCCAAAAATTTCCATGGTGTAATAAGTACCCTGGGGGCTTTAAAATAACATTAGGAAACTATATTTAGGAAACTGAAATCTAATCTATGTAGAGTCATCTATAAATCTTTGAAATCAAGTAATTGGTTTAAGTTCTTGCATGTTTTTCGATAGCGGTATCATAGAAATGTACATACAGATGGCAAAAAATTCTAGAGATACAGACATCTGTTTTGATCTTATTTTATATCGTAATTTTTATAGTTGTCAAATTGGCAAGTACTGTAATATGCATACTCTTCTGCTTGGACAAAAATCATAGTCCAGATTACAGTGGATTGTAAATGGGACTCCATCTGAGCAAAAAGTCAATTTTCAAATTCATACAAACTCTTTTTTCCTGATAAGAGTCTTACTAGTTAAGAGATTATCTCCAGAACAACAGTCTTTTGTCCTGAAGGAAGAACTGCGTTTAATTGGATTGTCACTCTGTAAAAGTCTATTAATGATTAATTTTTCTGACAATAAGTCTATGCTAACAACTGATTCATGCACGACAACAGCTTTATTTAGCTACTGCTCCAAATACCGATCTTTATATTCCTGCTTCCAGATTTTACTTTTGTCTTCCAAGAATTACCTTGATATGCTCACTCAAAGTATTGACTACATTCACATGAATGAAATCCACTGCCGAAAACTATGATATCCTGTCCAAAGATGTTATGCATAGCATGATATCAGACATGTTCTGATTGAAGACAGTTTTAGTGTTAAGAAAAGGAGCAGATTAGTAAAAGCCTACTTCCCTTGTCAAAGTCTTCCATGACTAGGGCTAAAATATGTCCAAGGAAAAATCAATATTACTGTTGAAAAGGAATTAATAATGTTTATGGATGTTAATACCCTTATTAATGATTTAGCATTTTTCATAAGCAATGAAAAAAAGGAAGGATGGAGTAAAGTAACTGTTTTCAGTGTGTTAATAAAATAGTGTTGTGTAGCTCTTGGCTGGAACCTTATAAAAGAGTATTTTCAGTGTTTATTTCCTATATTAGAAAGTCAGTGTCCTACAGTTTGCCTACAAACAACCTTATCCTCTCTTGTTTATTTTTCTACATAACAGTAAAACTATTAATAAGACTTGTATTTGCTTTTTCTACAGAACCCAAATCAATTTCACAGTAGCTATAGATTTCACAGCCTCAAATGGTAAGAATAAAAATAAGCATCTTGTGTATGTATGTGCTGTGTTCAATTTTAAGTGTACATATGTGTGTGTGGTATGTATCTATATCAGTATTCTGCTCAACTTCATTGTATTATTGATTATCTGTATGCCTGGCACCACCTGGAATCAGGATTCCATCTTGCTGAACAACAGACTAGAGGCCAATCCCTGTCCAGAAAAGCAGGACAAACAGAACAGATAAAAATTGAAAAAGCTACATATAAAATTGAATAAGTAGGAGCAGTTTGCAAGTTTTTGTGTACTTTCTGATATTTTTTCTTTTTTTCTTTATTATTGCTGGGAGAAAACTGGCTAACTTAGAAGACCCCATTGAGAGGGGCAAAAGAAAGGAGTTTCAGATGGAGTGAGGCTGAATTGGGGTGAAGCAGAGAGAAGTTTTGATCCTCCTCCAAAGCTGCTTTTAGAATGTCATAATACTTTTGTAAATTTCATCTTAAAAGCGTATGTCATATTATAAAATTACACAAATTTACAAGTCTAATCACAGTTTCTTGCTGCCCTTTCAATGCTGAAAAAGTTTACATCTACTACTGTTAGCCTATTAAAAATGTATTCAGAACATTGCATTTTTACCTAATACAACCACAGTTATGTATATAGGAAATAAGTTCATGATCTTTTCACTTTCTGCTTTCTTAGATTTCTATCATTTTTAAGAGAGAAAATGTTGAAGTGATTCATATTTAAAGTAAATCTGATCCTTGCTTTAACAGGTAACCCTTCACAGCCTACTTCACTGCACTACATGAATCCCTATCAGCTGAATGCTTATGGCATGGCACTGAAAGCAGTAGGTGAAATAATTCAGGACTATGATAGTGATAAAATGTTCCCAGCTCTAGGGTTTGGAGCTAGACTGCCTCCAGATGGAAGAGTATCACATGAATTTGCACTGGTAAGTAAATAAATATTTATATATTGTTTGAATTTCTTTACTGCAACAAAATTTGGGGAGTAAGGTTGCAGTCTTAAGCAATTACTGGACAAGTAAAGAGAATGTGCTAATTCTTCTGTCTTAAAGAATGTTTCAAAATTTTTCATCATAGTGAAGTTACTGAGAGAAATCCAGAGTCTAGAAGTCTCCATGGGCCAAAAATAGTTATAAAGAAAAGTAATCATCTTTAACCTCAGCTGTAGCAGCATGAGAAACAGATGCTTGAAGGACTTCAGATTGAAGCTAATCTATTTTAAGAAGCAAGTGAATCATGATCCAAGATAATCTTTCATTATTATTGTTACTGTTCTCTCTCATTTTCTGGGATCTCTTTATCTTTTACAGGCTGCTAGTTTAGAGACATAGAGATAACTAGGTGGACTATAAGATGAGGTGACAAGAACAAATCTGAGACTGGCCCATGTGCCAGTTAAATTACAAACCCAAAATCTAACAGGATTTTCCAGAAAGGTTGATGTGTTATAACTGATGCTTCTGATTAGTGTGGATGTTTATCTGCTTGCTTATTCTGAGTTTTTTGTTCTTCTCTGAGTAGGATAAAGTTCTCAGAATTACAGCAAGTGTAGGTATATCAGGTGAGTTTTAATTAGATAGCAGCAAAGACATGGCAGAAGACTCGTGATTGTAGATGTGCATTTCTTCTGTCAGCCTGTGGTAGAAAACAATGCCACACATCTTATCTCAGGAAAAGGTTTTCATGGATAGTAATTTAAAACATGCACAATTGCAGATATCCATTTGAATCACAACCTTTCTTTGGACTTTTGTGTAGCAAGTTCAAATACATTGATACATACAATCTTAAGGCTATTAAAACTGCAGACTTATTCCTGGCTACTTTCAGTTTTAAAAGTTGTTTCTAGGATCAGCTCAGTTAATTCATGAGGCATTGTGGTGCTTTTACAGAGGAAAAAACAGTCTTGTTTTCCTTCCTCCATATATAAGTATATATAGGTATCTCCCATTTAATGCTAAGCAGTGTTCTCAGCACTGTCTTTTAATGTTCTACATCAATTCCACGAAAAATCCCCTTTGCTTTTCTGGATTCTCAGGAAGGTATACTCTACCTCAGAATGAGATACTGGCACATTAAGCCAATGAGGTGTTGGCACATGAAGGAGAGTAAGGCGATTTGGAATCACAGAATCATAGAATGCTTTGGGTTGGAAGGGACCTTTAGAGGTCATCCAGCCCAACCCCCCTGCACTGAGCAGGGACAGCTTTAACCAGATCAGGGTGCTCAGAGCCCCATCCAACCTGACCTGGAATGTTGCCAGGGATGGGGCCTCTACCACCTCTCTGGGCAACCTGTTCCAGTGCTTCACCACCCTCATTGTAAAAAATTTCTTTCTTATGTCTAGTCTAAATCTATTCTTCTTTAGTTTAAACCCGTTATTCCTTGTCCTGTCACAACAGGCCTTGTTAAAAAGATTCTCCCCATCTTTCCTGTAGGCCCCCTTTAAGTACTGGAAGGTCGCAATAAGGTCTCCTCACAGCCTTCTCTTCTCTAGGCTGAACAATCCCAACTCTCTCAGCCTGGCCTCATAGGGGAGGTGCTCCAGCCCTTGGATCATTTTGGTAGCCCTCTTCTGGGCCTGCTCCAGCAGGTCCATGTCCTTCTTGTGTTGAGGGCCCCAGAGCTGGACGCAGCACTCCAGGTGAGGTCTCACCAGAGCAGAGTAGCGAGGCAGAATCACCTCCCTCGACCTGCTGGCCACGCTGCTTTTGATGCAGCCCAGGATACGGTTGGCTTTCTGGGCTGCAAGCGCACACTGCCAGCTCATGTCCAGCTTTTCATCCACCAGTACCCCCAAGCCCTTCTCCGCAGGGCTGCTCTCAATCTCTTCATCCCCCAACCTGTATTGATACTGGGGGTTGCCCCATCCCAGGTGCAGGACCTTGCACTTGGCCTTGTTGAACCTCATGAGGTTCACACAGGCCCACCTCTTCAGCTTGTCCAGGTCCCTCTGGATAACATCTCATCCTCCTGGTGTGTCAACAGCACCACTCAGCTTGGTGTCATCTGCAAACTTGCTGAGGGTGCACTCGATCCCACTATGTCATTGATGAAGATGTTAAATAGCACCGGTCCCAGTACGGACCCCTGAGGGACCCCACTTGTCACCGGTCTCCATGTGGACATCGAGCCATTGACCACGACCCTCTGGATGTGACGATCCAACCAATTTCTTATCCATCAAACAGTCCACCCATCAAACCCATATCTCTCCAATTTAGAGAGAAGGATGTTGTGGGGGACTGTGTCGAATGCTTTACAGAAACCCAAGTAGATGACATCCATTGCTTTTCCCTTGTCCACTGATGCAGTTACTCCTTCATAGAAAGCCACTAGGTTGGTCAGGCAGGACTTGCCCTTGGTGAAGCCATGCTGGCTGTCTCGAATCACCTCCCTGTCCTCCATGTGCTTGAGCATATCTTCTAGGAGGATCTGTTCCATGATCTTCCCAGGCACAGAGGTGAGGCTGACAGGTCGATAGTTCCCAGGGTCCTCCTTTCTTCCCTTTTTAAAAATGGGCACAACATTCCCCTTTTTCCAGTCACCAGGGACTTCACCTGACTGCCAGGACTTTTCAAATACCATGGAGAGTGGCTTGGCAACTACATCAGCCAATTCCCTCAGGACTCTGGGATGCTTCTCATCAGGTCCCATAGACTTGTGTACACTGAGGTTCTTCAGGTGGTCTCGAACCTGATCTTCCCTTACAGTGGGAGGGACTTTACCCCCCTGGTCCCCATCATTTGGTCCATCGATTCAGGAGGGGTGAGGAGAGAGGTTGCCGGTGAAGACCGAGGCATAGAAGTTGAGTACCTCAGCCTTCTCCTCGTCCGTTGATACAAGTTCGCCTTTCTTGTTCATCAAGGGGGGTACGCTTTCTTTAACCTTCCTTTTCTGGTTGATATACCTGTAGAAGCCCTTCTTGTTATTCTTTACGTCCCTTGCCAAATTCAGCTCCATCCTCGCCTTGGCCTTCCTGACCTCCTCCCTACACAACCGGGCCGTTTCCCTGTTTTCCCCCCAGGACACCTGTCCCTGCTTCCACTGCCTGTGCAGTTCCCTCTTACTCTTTAGTTTGACCAGCAGATCTTGACTCAGCCATGCTGGTCTCTTCCCTTCCTTGC
The DNA here is from genome assembly GCF_030463565.1 of Pelecanus crispus. NCBI lineage: Eukaryota > Metazoa > Chordata > Aves > Pelecaniformes > Pelecanidae > Pelecanus > Pelecanus crispus. Next base: position 17,683,538 of record NC_134643.1, read on the forward strand.
CTGATTTTTTACACTTGGGGACTGAGAGCTCTTGCGCTCTATGGAAGATGTCCTTAAAGATCTGCCAACTCTGTTCCATTCCCCTGTCCCTGAGGACCATCTCCCGGGGGTCCTTCTGACTAACTCCTTGAAGAGCTGGAAGTTTGCTTTCCTAAAATTTAGGGTCCTGACTGCACTCCTCGCTTTTCCCATGTCCCTCAGGAGCGTGAACTCCACCAATGCGTGATCACTGCAGCCCAAGCTGCCTCCAGTCTTGACATCACCAATGAGCTCATTTGCATTGGTGACCATCAGGTCCAGTATTGCATCCCCTCGGGTAGGTGTGTCTATTACCTGGCTTAGGAAGTTGTCGTCTGTGCATTCCAGGAATCTCCTGGATTGCCTACAGCTCGCCGTGTTGCTTTTCCAGCAAATGTCAGGGTGGTTGAAGTCCCCCAGCAGGCCAAGAGTCTGCAAGCACAAAGCCTCCTGGAGCTGGAGGAAGAAGGCTTCGTCAGCAGGCTCCCCTTGATCAGGCGGCCTGTAGTAGACACCAAGCACAAGGTTCCCTTTGTTGCCTCTGTCTCTGACTCTTACCCATAAGCTTTCGACCTGCTTGTGGCTATTCTTCAGGGACAGCTCTTCACACTGCAGTGATTTCTTTACGTAGAGGGCAACGCCTCCACCCCTCCTTCCTCGCCTGTCCCTTCTGAAGAGCCTGTAGCCATCAATAGCCACATTCCAGTCATGGGATTCGTCCCACCAGGTTTCGGTTACGGCAATCAGGTCGTAGCTGTCTAGTAGCACAGCAGCTTCCAGCTCCTCCTGTTTGTTCCCCATGCTGCGTGCGTTTGTGTAGAGCCAAGGTTTTGAATACTTACACGGAAGGTTTTGAATACTTACATGGATCATTTGTCTGGCTTGACACATGGGTCATTAATCTAGGATTTAGCTTATGTGTTTGTATTGTCATGTGTAAATAGGTATCCTCATTTATAGAGTCATTATGGAGATAGGAAGTAAAATGCCTACCCAAAGAATTTACAGTTCCAGCCGTTTCAGTGGGTTCCCAAAGAATAAGTTCCTTTCTTCAACTGTTTATACCAGGTCAAAAATCAGTTTTCCAATGCAGAAACATTGTACCAAAACAATGAAGAGTTTATAGTTTACCTTATACTCACATGCTGTATGAACATCAGGATCTGGCTACTATTTCTTTTTTTTCACATTTTTAAAATAAGAAATCATTGAGCCAGAACCGTGCTCCTAAACGTGATTCCAGTTTTACATCTGCCCTGTAATTCATACCTTAAATCCACACAGGGAAATGCCTGTTACTGTTGCATGTAAGAAAGACTGTTTAATTCCACTTAAGATGGTATTTATGTCTAGGAACCAGTTCCAGTGATTCAGACTGCATATAACATGAGATTGCTAGAACCTCCTTCCCTATGCAGTTAACACTCACAACCAGCCATAGCACTTACATTGGGTATTTGTAGTAAACTAATAGATCCTAGAATGCTTCGGTCTTTGTCATTTAAAAATGTACACTGGGTACTGTTTATTAACCTACATAATTTTTGCTTCATAATTACTTTTAGTGATTAATCATCTCTTATTTTCATTAGAATGGAAACCCTCAAAATCCATACTGCCACGGAATCGATGGTGTAATGGAGGCATATTACAGGAGTCTAAAATCTGTACAGCTTTATGGACCAACAAACTTTGCCCCTGTAATTAATCATGTAGCCAGGTAAGCATCACAACAGGTACTTTGCGGAAACTTCTTATTGTCAGCACAGCTATCACATATAAAAGGCTAACAGTCACATGATGCTAAACATAGAAAGAAGTATTTGCAGTTGTTTTGTTTATTCAGTCTAACATGATTAACTTGGACCTTTGAGTAGGTTTGAAGACCATGTGCTAGTATTATGCAGAATTTTATCACTGATTAAAAATAAATACAAGTGATCCAGTTGATCCACTCTGTGTTAAAACCTTAGGAGAAATCATAATGAAAGAAAACTTTTGTGAGCTCACTCTGCCATGTTCCTTTTTTGTCCTTTGGAGCACAAAACTTTTGCTTCACAGAAAAGACATAAATCTATCAAAAAATTTATAAAATGCAATTTTTTTTTAGGCATATGTAGTTCCTCTAATCTCAAAGTGTCCAAAACATTAACAAAATTTTCCAGGGCTCTCTGTGGCAACAATTCCCAGTTGGTAGTGGTACTGTTAAGTCAATAGCATAGCAGCCACCATTGGGGAGCCATGGTGCTATGTTATGCAACACCTCATTTAACTTCTCAAAGTAAAACCCTTCTTGTGTTTGTAGAAGTTTCTTAAGAAGGATAATATTGCCTTATTTTGGCAGACAAGGTCTTGACTTATAGTATACCTCCATGTGTTGGTATAGGAAAAGTGATATGGCTCAGATAATTTAGCTGAGTAACTACCTGAACAGATTTTATTTTATTTATACATACAGAGAAAGAACTAATGTTTATAAAATAAAGCAGTAGGGATGTGTAAATCATTGTACTGTTAATGTTTTATTTATGAGCTTGCAAAATAGTTAATTGTTTTAGCAAAAAATATTTATTTACTATCCGTTCTTGCTGCTGTTAGTTCTACAGCCCAATGAAAAATAATTTGCAAATTCTATGGTGCAAAGAATTTCTGTGCACCCTAGCATGGCTAGATAGCTGATTTCAGTTATTATCATTAAGATTAGTTGTTCCATCTTCAAATCATACCATTCAAATCATGTACATGTATATTTCATTGCTTGTCTTTAGCAACTAGCTGTCTCCTTTTTATGTCTCCTTTTGACAGGATCTCTCCGGTAGCAGTTTTCAGATTGTGAGGAAATATGCCAATCCTTATGACAGCTGAATTCCATATATGTGGCATTCAGTGTCTGCATTAGCCATGTTAACTGGAAATCTAACCCATTGACTTTTCTGGCTCTTCTTCTTTAGAACTGGTCGTATCAGCTGAGCTGGTTGGTTCAGAATTTGGCAATTAACCTTAAGCCTCCTGTTCATTGCAAAAATTGAAATTCTTGATCTGGTACAATCAAAGCATTGGAATAAGTTGAATTCCTTTTCTCACCAGTTGCTTCTCAGGAATATTTGTCAACTTGTGCAGAATTACAGGAGCCTGTCACCAGCATTTGTAGTTCTTCCACTGAACTTTTGTCTAAATATCAAGTTGTTGCAAACTTTGGGAACTCCTTCTGGTAGCAAATCACACTACATTATAGTGGAAAAGCTAAGTATCTTCATGAGGATTTCTACTGCGTGATCCATGGTACATAATCCATGTACCAGTCCAGTTCTCAGTAACATAATTTTCCTTCAAGGCTCAGTTTCTTGGCTATTCTATTGACTTTCATAGACATGGTACTAGAAATTATGATCTAGTCTGCAGTTACTCTTTGAATCTACCTTCAGTCTCAAAGAAATTTCTTCTTCCCACATCCCTCACACTTAAAAATATGCCTCTGATGAAATCTCTAGAAACAACATCAGATATTATAATCCTGTTGTGATCTCGGAACTCTTAAGAAGCTCTTTAAGCAGATAATGAGTTTATTATCCTTCCCCCAGCTAGGGATTTATCTAAACTGCATGAGATTTGACCTAGTATCTTCTGTCATTTTACCTCCTCATATAAGATATTTCTTGCAAAAGACTTCAGAATGTTTTATTCTGTGGAAAATTTGAAATAACCAAATTTCTGTTCCATTTCTTCAGTGTAGGTATGTAGACAGCATGAAGTCCTCAGAAAGGATAATGAATTTTTATTTTCCTCTCTCATCATCCCTTGTCACTGCAGTCATCATTGAAAAGATTGTCAGCATTGTGGAAAAATGAGATAAAAGAAGTCTCTGCGTGGTAGTGAAAATGTATTCCATAGTAGGTCTTGCTAATCTAGATATTTAACTATCAGTCCCTACTGCCAGCATGCAAATAGACGATATTCAACAGGTTCATTGTCTGTGTGGCTTTTCTACCCATCTGTATCTTGGGGAGGGAGAGGGAGGAATGTGATGGCTTTCTGTGAGTTGCAGATTCCATTTTGCACACATTCCTCCAAACTCTTGTAAATGTTGTGGTTACAGCATCTTACTTATTGGCAATACTTGCTTGCAAATGCACTGTGTAACATCAGAGTTAGAATTTTCTAAGCATATGCAGTCATCATGAGCATTAGAACATACCCTGTTAAGTGACCCAGGCCTTTCATGTTCAGTGACCAATAAGATAGTGAGTTCTTTGATAGCCATATTCTGCACTTGGCATATATTCCACAGTATTCATATGGAGCTGACTTTTTTTTTTTTTTGGTACTGCTCTCCATACTACTCATTGCTACTTTTATTACAAGGTTCTACTGTTTGACTCCTTCACAGCACCAAGAGCCTTCCTGAAAGTAGGAACTATACTGGCTGCTGTCAAGTGAAGCAGCCTGCTCTGCACAAAAGAAGTTCTTCACTAACTGTATAGGATACTTTGACCCTTGGGAATTGAAGATAAATGAACTGAAGTCTTAGTTTCTGGTATGCAGGCCGTACAGTTCAGTGGGGCTACTATGGACTCACTATATTTCAAGACTTTCCAAATCTTCAAAAGCTGCTCATTTTCAAAGAGCATTTGCTTCTTGGGTCCTTTGGCTGAGGTGGAACTGGAATGGCACTGGATGTGTTTTGTCTTGTATTCGTGTACAGCACAGGGAGAAGCTTGAGTCTTGAAAGGACATCTATGGGTAGTGCAAAGGGATGAATATCTAAGCCAGGGTTGCAGAGTGCATGTTCAGCCATTCTACAAATGTGCCTATAAACTATAAATCTGCAAGCATGGTGAACAGTAAGTAACCTGGTTTTGTAAGATGAAAAAAAAAAAAAAAAAAAAAAAGAAGAAGAAATATTTATGCAATGTGCTGATTCTTGATAAATTTTATTTGTGCTATAAAACCAACCATTCAATATTAATGTAGGCCCTTCATACCAAACTCTGTTCCCCAGAGGTAATAACTATTAAATAACTTAGACTTTCTAACAACTTGTGATTCTATAAAGCACAGTCTGTCCATGCTCCTCTTGGTAGTGCTACAGTTCCCATTTTTCACTGATTCAACACATGCAGATTATCAATATCAATATTGTATTAGTTACGTTTTTCTAATGTTCTCATTTAAAAGTAGAATGTCCATCCTAATTATGAATGTCTTTACTTTTGAAATCCCCTGTATCATGTTTCTTTATTTTTATTAGTTCTTAGTAGTCAAATTTTAAAAATACAGCTTCTTTTCATATTCCTTTGTATAAAGGTTTTTTTACTATTATAATGTTGGTTTTTCTTCCCTTAGATACGCTGCTTCAGTAAAAGATGGCTCCCAGTATTTTGTTCTTCTCATTATTACAGATGGGGTTATTTCCGATATGGCTCAGACAAAAGAATCCATAGTGAATGTAAGTTTTGCTGAAAGTATTGAAATTTAAAAGAATTATGTTTCTAGGAATTAATATTTTAGGCAATGAACTAAATCAGTTAATATTTCAGGCACTAAATTTGTTCTATAAATTAGCCATTTTTTCCAAACAGCAAAAGTTTATTATGCATAAAGACAAAAAGAAAGCAAAAGTTGAATCTCAGCTTAACTAGATAGTGTTCTGGGGGAAATTATACTCTTCTGTCTAACACTGTATGTTCATAGGATTTTCCTCATCTGCTTCTTGCCTCCTCCTTCAGCATGCATATCCCACCATGCAGTTTTTCATAGTGAACTGTTAATCTTTAGTAATTGCAGACAGCTTTGGTCACCCCCCTTTTTAAAAACTGCCCCAAACTTTCTGATCCCAAATGGCAAGCATACCAGCCATCTAATTTCCTTCTAAACGGTCCCCTAGAATTTTGAAAATTCTTAATTGTTTCTCAATTGCTGTATTATTTTCAATATTTTTCTCTTCAAAACTATTATGCATATAAGTAGTATTCTGTATTATGAACAGGTTCCATTTTGCTTTTGCCCCTAGGAAATGTCAGAGGAAAGTACACACAGAAACAACTTCCAGACAGGGTTTGAAAAGATCTGTACCAACAGTTTTGAACATACCACAGTGGATCTAGTTAATAGTGAAGTGGTGGGTGAAAAGCCTACATTAAATTAATTAAGCATCCTGTCAAAATGAGTAGTGTAGAATTAGGTGGCATATTTTTGAAGGCCCACTTTCACTACCTCCTGTAGAGATTCAGTACTGTTCCGGTTTGTAGGGTGCACATGAAAATATTACTGAAATGTCCTGTATTTCACTGGAGAGTAAGATGCCTTCAAGTTCCAGCCAACAGCATGTAGACAGAGTCTGTGTATTAATAAGGAGTCTGACAGCCCACCTGGTAAGTTTGTACACCCAAAGCTGTAGCTGTGTTTGAAGGTACTGGCTTACTTTCTCTCCTCTTCCAGCTTTCAGTATTAAAATAGGATAAACTGACTCTCACTTTTAAAGGACATAAACAAGCTTTTAGCTTGGAAGTTCATCCTTTAGTCTAGCCTGGAAGTTTGGAACATAGCTGCTTTTAGATGAGCTTCTTTTAGGTGACAAAAAGGCCCCATGGAGAAAAAAGAGCAGCTCTTGATTTAACTCACACCTCAATTTGAAGTCCGTGAGTAAGAGATCAGCAAGTCCAGTTGGCTGATATCTTGTAAGATTAATTTGCCACCACGACATACAGAAAAACCTTGTTTCCAGTAATAGTTCATTTCCATTAACAATAGCTGTTAGTCTGCAACTGTCTGGAAGTACAGCGGATGTGTTGTTAGCTTGGAATGAGTGGTAGTTTGGGAATATTTACAGTCTTTTCTTTTTATGAAGGTGCATTGATTTTTCTGTATACTTCTTGAAGTGTGAGCACAGTATACCATAACAGAACTAATTAAAAGCTATTCAAGAGCAGTTTTTTCAGTCTCAATAATATCCAAAATAATAAAAAGGGCAGTGATGTTCAATGCAACTTGATATGTATAAAACTCAGGAAGAGTGTATTTCATTTTTTAACACTAATTGTGCTTTTAGGCATCTTTCTCATTACAGCATACACGTCAGACACATTCTGTTTTACCAAACTGTTTAAAGGTTATGCTGTCATTAAGGAAATGCCAACACTTAAGTTTATATGCAAAAGTTTAACTCTTTTTCTTTATGCTGTCCTTGCCACTTACTGTTTCATATACTTGTATCACATAATACTGTGTCTGTGTGAGTAGGTGTCTCTTTAAAGGATGTTTTCTGTACAATCAAGCAATAAGATTCTAGAAAACACCTGAAAAACAGAAGATTCTGTTCTAAGAAATGTCTTCATGTCTCGAAAATATTCTGTATTCACTACTATTGACTTATGCAGTGCACTGTAATTCAGTTACAGTTACACTGTATTTATGGCCCGTAATCACAGAATCACAGACTGGTTGATGTTGGAAGGGACCTCTGGAGGTCATCTGGTCCAACCCCGCTGCTTGAGCAGGGCCACCTAGAGCTGTTTGCCCAGGACCATGGCCAGACAGCTTTTACTGTTATCTTCAGTAGCATATTAATATTTAACTAGCAAGGGATGATTAATTTTTTTTTACTCTGCTACAAAATTTTAGCCGGAAGATTGACTATGTAGTAACACTTTGTGATGAATTTGCAGTCAATGTATAGTATATAGTGTATAATGTATAATAGTGTAGAACATTAAATAGTGATTTATAGAATGGCATATTTTCATTGTTTTAAATAGCATGTTTACAGTGATTAACTGTAAAACTTCTGCTTAAAGAAAGTTGGGTTTATATGTAGTATTATGACAGATGAAGAATGGTGATGGTGTATCTCAAATGAGAATATCTTTTAAATGAGGGAGAAAACCACTTTTTTTTAATATTCCAAAAGAAAAATGTAACAGTATGTTCTAAAACCACTTGACTTCAGACTTCAGTGAAGCAGAGCTTAATTTAGCAGAAAGGGTACATCTATGATGTTTGGCCAGTGTATACTCCTGTTTAAAATTACTGTAGACGTTTCACAGTTCATCAGAATATCTCAATAAGGAACAGTTGTCAACCCTGACATTTGGTAGATGTTTTTTTTCTGTTGTTACCCTCCTCAACAGAGGCAGTTTCAGATTATTTCTGTAACCTAGCAGGTATCTGGTGCTACTATGACAGCAGGAGAATCTAATATTTATGACAGTGTCTTCATAATTTTACAGGTTTTACAGAGAATTTATTCAGGGAAAGCCAGATATCATCTTTGCTTTGTTTTATTGAATGAAAAAAGATTAAGTAAAATTAAAAATCTTACCATAAGCCAGTTTGATATCTTGTTTACTTTGTTGCACGGATGACTGACTTGAATCAAATTTCATTCATGGAAGAAAAGTAAGATACATATTGCCTAAATAGGTGACTTATTCTCTTGAGAAAAATTGGCATAAGATTGATGTAAAAAATAGTGTCACATAGTTCCAAGCAGCTATGTAATATAAAGAAACAGCAAAGTACATTTAAATAAATGTCAAACTGTCATTAGGTACATATTTGCAATTATTATCAGTTTACAAAACTTTCTAAGATAAATTTGTCATCTTAGTTGTCATGTTAGTATTAAATCCTAACATAGTTTGTTGTGTTTAATTATGCTCCTGTATGATTAAAAGACTTTATAAGGAAAAAATAAAATAATCATCTGCCTTTCTATCTTCATTCAAGATGTTTTGTACGACTTAAGCAGGCAGTTTACACCACTCAACTTTTTAGGTAGAAAAAAAATTGTTCTTTAAAACATAACTTCTGCACGCTTTTTATTCAGATTGTCCTCAGATCTCACATATTATTGGCAGAGGTTATGTAATGCACCAAACCTCTTTTTCTTCTTCTCTTGAAGGCTTCAAAGCTTCCAATGTCAATAATTATAGTGGGGGTAGGACCAGCAGAGTTTGATGGTAAGTGTTCTAGTGTTTTTCCTAGAATTTTTTATATTTGTTTACATTTTAGTAATATGTGGCTTTTCAAACAAATATTGTTCTTTAAAAGACCATAATATGGAGCAAGCAGTAAGCACTGTTGACATTTCCAGCTGGATTGATTGATAACTCAGTATGATTACAAGCTACCATGTGGAGCTGTGTAGCCCCTCAGGCTCTGTGTTCAAGTCACAGAACCATATGGGGACTCAGCGTTTACAGAGCTCCAGAAGATGAGTGGGGAAAAAAAACCCACAGTAGAGTAAGTATACTCAAATAATGTTGAATTTCTTCAACACAGGTATTTAGTTGCCTTGTGAAGTGTCAGTTGACTGGAAATATTGGTCATCTGTTCTTACTGCTGTAATAAAATACTGAGAAAAATAAATACATTTGAGGAGGTGATCTGGGTTAAACTGGGTTTCACTAGATAACAGGAGTGAGCCTTATCGTGTAGAGCATTGAGAGACTATTACAACAGGAGAGAAATTACCAGGATTGTTTATATATTCTTTCATGTGATGTTCTGGAATACCATTCTCTATTGCAATTACTAAGCTGCTGCCGTTATTTGGACTAATTTATTAAGTACCTTTGTGTATATCACTGCACTATGAAGGGTAGACATTCCCTGTATTTCTAGTCCTCAAAGTCCTACATCCTTTCCTTTTAATTCTAGTACATCTGGTTAGACAGTATGCCTTCTTTTGTACATGAAATATACTTAGTACTACCACAGATGTATAATGTAAATAGTCACTAATGACTGTACATGTTCATTCTTGTACAAATATTCTAAGACTATGAAAACAAAAAGAAAACACAAAAAAAAGTTATTGGGGGTTAACTTTCTTATGCTTTTTGGCAAGTGGTATATTAGTGATAATTTTAAGTATCTTATTCCTTGAAGAGATTGTCCAGGTGGATGCTTACACTTCAGATGATTGTACACCACAAGCAATGAGAAAAGACAGTTTGTCTTCATAAATGCATGTGAGGGAAATTTGCAAACTTCATTTTTACCCCTGGGAATTCTAACTTTAGTCATATGTTGCTTACTTTTTTCACATGCCTCCTTTGCCTTTTCCCTTTCTCCCCGGTTGTCCAGTCCTTGGGTTTGCCCAGGCTCCCCTTAAATCAGTCAGGACATGTAGATTCTGTCTTTTTTACTTCTGGAGGTTGTCTTTGCAGAGTTCTTGGGGGTATCATCCCTATCACTTAAGACAGGATTATATTTGTACTGCAGGATACAGTTTCCATCTTTGGACCCACACTCCTTGAGTATACTGCCTCAGTGAAATTCACCTATTAGATGTGTGCCAAATCAATGCCTAAGAGGGCAGAGAAATTACTTTTCCACCTGCAGAAATTCCTTCTGGAAAAAACAGTCTCCATGTCTGATGTGGACACTGAAGAAGTGTGTATGTAGGAGGGTGTATGTTCCAGACACACTGTCTTACAATTCAAATGCCAGTCAAGCCTCAGTTCTGCTGTAGAGAGACTAAGCTACTCCTCTCCAGATATCACTGCCCCCTGGATCCGCCAGCCTCTGGGGGTGACTGGAGGGGTTCTTAAAAGTCTGGAGCTCAGATAGGTGGCACATGTGTTTGGCAGAGCTTTACTTAAGAATGTGAGGATTATTATAGCAGATCAGATCAGAGGTCCCTTTTGCCCAGGATTCTGTATCTGACATGGCCATGGGTGGTTATCTAGATAACATTAAGAACAGAATAAGCAAATATGATACTTCCCTGAATACTGTTTTTAGATTTAAATTTCCTGAGCAGGATGTGTATTATGTCTATTTTGGAAATTTTCAGTGTATGTCTTCTTCAAATACTTGTTCAGTCTCCTGGTTTGAACATAAGTATGTTTTTTGCATCAACAGCATCATCTGGCAATGTGCTCTACAGACCTACTAATTTTTTCTTTGAACAAACATGCTCTTTTGTTTGGCTTGAGCTTAGCTCCTGATAGCATAGTTTATGCTTTCTAGTTCTTGCATTGGTAGAACTAGGTTTTGAAATACTGGTTTCAGTGAACTCAGCCCAGTTTGTAAACCTGAGAAGCTCAGTGGTGCATGGCTTTGATTTTCAAAGCATATGCTGAAAGAAGGATTGTAGGATGGCAGATCCAACAGCTGAGCAATAATCTGTGATCCCAAGTCCATCCATTTCAACACTGACCAGTGAGCAGGTATGCCTTTCTACCTAGAATGGCTTCTGGGTATCTGGACAATTTTAGAATTTTCCTGGATCCTGCTGAGAAAGATACAAGAAGAGTTACCCAATAAATTTAATAATTTTTTTTTAAGAACTCCTCATTCTTATGCATTAACAGTTATTATTTTTCCAGTATGAATGTGAGTTACTACCTCTTTGTGCTGTATCCTATCATATCTTCTGTAAGAATAATTGCTGAAGATGAATTCTTCTCCACCTATAAAAGTATAAATATACCCTTACCAAAACAGATATACTTGCTGGTCTGAGAGCCGGAAGGATAAGGACCTTATCATGATCTGTTTTGTTCTGAAGATAACAATAAAGGCAAAAAGTATGTATTGTCAGCATGAAAAAGTGCAAAATAAATACAAACCATGATGTATTTTATGGCACAAATGGTCTTAGAGAGCTACCTAAATAACGATTGTTGATTTTGTTGCTCTAAAATGTAAATTGACTAAAGTTTTTCTCAGTAAGATTGGTTTTGTTGTGTAGCTGAACTCATAGATGAATTAATTTTGTTTCTTTTTTTTTAAGCTATGGAAGAACTGGATGGTGATGTAGTGAGGATTTCTTCAAGAGGAAAGTTTGCAGAAAGAGACATTGTGCAGGTGGGAGGGAAAATTTACTCTCATAGTTAGATTTTACTGATCCTGTTTGTATTGAATTCTTGTTTCTGTCTACATTCCTGCTGTTCATTTTACCTCAGCACTGACATAATTTATCTTGGGGTATTCATAACAAGCTCGGAAACTCTCTGTGATACCTATAAGCCTTTATATAACACATAGTAGTGGATCTGCATTCATTAGGAAATGACCCCTAACTGGCGGCACACCGATATAAAATCTTAGGGTTATACAGCCATGAGAAGAGAGTTAGTTGCCTCTGTACTGCAATCTCACTATGATTCCATAAAGAAAAACTGCAACTTTTGTGGAAGTTGGTAATACCTAGACTTCTAACAAATGCATTTGAGATGTCTAGGGTACCTTTCCTTGCCTCTAACTGCCAGACCAGAAGACTGTGAGTGTCTCCCAGTTCCTGTGTTGCATCTGCCACATACGACCATGCAGATGTCTTGTGCTTTAAGGAACATCAGATGATAGCTGGAACAGGTTGCCCAGAGAGGTGGTAGATGCCTCATCCCTGGAAACATTCAAGGTCAGGTTGGACAGGGCTCTGAGCAACCTGATCTAGTTGAAGATGTCCCTGCTTACTGCAGGGGGGTTGGACTAGGTGACCTTTAAAGGTCCCTTCCAACCCAAACCATTCTATGATTCTGTGATCTGTATTTATGTGACTGAACCAAGCCCTAAGAGTGCTACTCTCATCTGCATTCCACAGACACCTCCATTTCTCTGCCAGCGTCCTCTGGTTCGGGTCCTGCTCTGGAACAGTCCTGCTCCTGTTCAGTCAGCCCAGTAGTTGTCATTCAAACCTATGCAACCACTGGCAGGGTGATATAACAGTTTTGTATGCACATACACACCTACCATAATCCCCCTTCCCCTCAGAGCTGCAGTTTTCTAGAACTCCACAGGTTGCCCAAACTATGTACTTCATCCATGCTCCAGGCACCCCATCTTGCCTCCTGATTACCTGCCCCCCTGGACAGACTTTATTTCATAATCATTTTCTTGATCAAATAAAATTAACTAGCTATGCAATTTTTATTTTCATGGGATACTAAAGTGGAACCAAACAAAGAGAAAGACATTTGATGGCTCAACACACTAATCCCTGCTTGCTAAAGTGAAGTATTAAAGAAGCTGACATTTGAAAAGCAGCAAACTACTGAAAAAATGGATCAACCTGATGATTGTAGAAAGAATTATATCTGTCTAAAACAAAATCTTCTGTGGAAGGCATGTCTTCCTGGAAGTGTCTGAATGCATTTATGGAATAGAGTATTTTAGTTGGAAGGGACCTAGAGCAATCATCTAGTCCAACTGCCTGATCACTTCAGGGCTGACCAAAAGCTAAAGCATGTTATTAAGGGCATTGTCCAAATGCCTCTTAAACACTGACAAGCATCCTTAGGCTCAAACCTTACCTTAGATCTACCATTTCTTCTTCTCCCTTTATTCTTCCTATTTATCAAAATTCATAGTCTTCACTTATTTTTCCTCTTGCTTATTTTCACTTACTTCTCTCCAAGCCAGGTTGGATTTTTATATTATTGTTGGTTAGTAGAATATTTATATATATATACACACATATGAAATAATGAAGCTATGTGAATAGCTCATATTGCAGGTGATAATATTTTAATCATAATTAAGATCTGACTGCAGCTGATGAACTTTGGAATGTGTATATTTGTTTTAATTTATATATGCAGGAACTGAAACTTTTCAAAATGTTTAATGTTACAAACACTGTATGTGAATGTTTAAGGATTTGTAACTGCTGGTGGATACAATATCTCAATCTAAGGAAGTGTATGTATATGACACCTGATTTTATAGTTCTTTTTGTTTAGAATACAAAATAAACAAGTCTACATAAATATATGGCAATTAAAATGATCGGTTCTTTTTTTACAGTCTTAAAGCTTCTCAGTGCAATAAATACTATATTAAAATTCCCTCTCTATGTTTTTCATAAATGGAGATCAGAAATGAGAAGATGATGTAAACAGTTAAATTACCCTCATAATCTGTATGGATATACAGTAAAGAATAGATTCCTGAATTACTTTTTCTAATAGTTGAAAAGGAGACTTTTTTTCATTTCTGCAGCATACAGAGAAAACAACTGATGGGAGAGTGACATATCAAAACTCTTAGAAGAGTAAGACACGCTGGCTGCTTTAGTCAGTGTTGTCAAAAAGGTAATTATAAAAGTAGGGATGAGGAGAAGCTGGACAGCTGAACAGGTGGCAAGAACAAATGTTTCTCATTTTGTCAAAGCCTTTATAACGGTCCTTGGTAGTCCATATTGGGCTAGAGAGGGGCTGTCTGTAATCTGTTACGCTATATACGTCAGTGCTGTTCAACAGAGCAATACGTGGAGATCTGCCTCCAGAGCTGGAAGTGTTTCTGGATCCCAAACTAGTATTTCTGCAAAGCCCTGTGCCGTGTCAGATTCTTTTAAAGCTAATTCCGATATCTCTGGCATGCATCTCACTTACATTTAAATGCATTTAAATATACGCAAGGTAATTATACATAATTTCTCCAAACAACAACAGTTCCAAAAGCTGCTGGTTTTATATTCAAAGAGCATAAATGGATAGAGTTCTTCAAATGTTATAAACAAGATTTGTGAAAATGCTTTGCATCAGAAATATTCTAATTTCTGCTGAGAAATAAAAAATAATATGCAATTAATACACTTTTGTATTTCTTTAGAATTCATTGCATATCAGAAACGTGATAAAACATTTATTTACTATTAACATATTTCAATCAGAACTTTGCCCCAAGCCATATTAAATTACCTAAACGCAGTATTATTTTGTGCTCTTTTTCGGTCTAAATACTAACAAATACATTATAGGCTAGCTAAATAAATAAAAAGGGATAATGTCAAACCCTTTAGGTTTGGTATGACCTTTATTTTATATCTGGCAGGATAAAACTGATTTGCTTTTATAAAATTAACTACTCAAATATAAAAAGTTTGTCTTTTTTTGTGTATCAGGTTAGTTAAAATTAGCTAGTGAAATTAACTGTTAATTTTAACAGTACTGTAGACTATTTTAATTAAATTAGTAAAGGAAAAATTTGCCTGCTAACAGTGAGTCACTGTATCTATTATATTTACTACTGACTGCAATTCATGTAAAGGCATGACCTTCCTTATTCCCTCTGTCCTGGTTTCAGCTGGGATAGAGTTAATTTTCTTCCTAGTAGCTGGCATAGTGCTGTGTTTTGGATTTAGTAGGAGAAGAATGTTGATAACACACCGATGTTTTAGTTGTTGCTAAGTACTGCTTATGCTAGTCAAAGACTTTTCAGCTTCCCATGCTCTGCCAGGTGCACAAGAAGCTGGGAGGGGGCACAGCCAGAATAGTTGATCCAAACTGACCAAAGGGCTATTCCATACCATATGGCGTCATGCTCAGTATAGAAACTGGGGGGGTTGGCTGGGGAGCAGCGATCGCTGCTCGGGAACTGTCTGGGTATCGGTCGGCGGGTGGTGAGCAATTGCATTGTGCATCACTTGTTCTGTATATTCTTTTATCATTATTATCATTATTACTTTCTCTTCCTCTGCTGTCCTATTAAACTGCCTTTATCTCAACCCACGGGTTTTACTTTTTTTTTCTTCCCCGATTTCCCCGTTCCACTGGGGGCGGGGAAGGTGAGCTAGTTGCTGTGTGGTGCTTAGTTGCTGACTGGGGTTAAACCATGACACCTGCCTTGCTAGTATACATACGTATTGTAGGGACTCAGTATTATAGGTGTACCAATTCTTCCTCAGTTAACAAAGGAGCAGAAATTAAATTATCCTTTTTCTATTTACAAAGTTTTAGGAAAATACTTTGTCGTAGTAATGTACCTATTGTTTCTCTTGAAAATTTTGTATATGAGCCTTTTAAATTAAACTCGCAAACTATAGAAAAAGCACTTTACATTCCATCAGTATCTATATCTTATCTGTCTGTAGTTCCTCCAGCTCCTCCGACATCTATATACTGTAAGGAGAGGGGAGGGAGAACTAATTCAGGCCATCTATATTGTATAATTGCATTTCAACAATTACACTGTTGAAATAGCCTCCCTTTGCTGCAGAACAGTGGCCTGAGCTTTTATGTCTGCATAATGGGTCAGATGATCTCCTGGGAAGGGGCACATTTTGTTCTTTAACTGAGACTGCATGTGCTTTTTACATAAGACTGACATGGCATTAGAAAATGAATAACCACACGAGGGGGAAATGAACACCAAGCTTATCCCTTCCCAGCTGAATGTGTAAACCAGCCGGCTACAGACGTGCTTGTTTTGGTTTTGTTATTCTTCTGACTTCATGCTTCTGGGGACAGTCAGAGGTATTCTTACAGAAAAGATGATGGAGTTTAAGAGCGAACAACCACTTGAAATGGGGCAGTGCTGGGCTGGCTTCTGAAAACTGCTAGAGCTTTTTTTATGAAATGGAGGAGTCAGTACTAGTAAATGTCACTGTATGTGCTTGTCTCTTGTATTGAAGAGTTACTGAATAAACACACAAATAGCTAAGACAGCTAATTATGGAACTGCAGATACCTTGCTTCCTGGCTTAATACCCTAAAATCGAGTTCCTTTTTGCCTGTTCTCCTGCCCTTACGCCTGATAGATTCTCGGACACAACACAGTGAAGAGGTGAAGGATGCTCCTGTCTGGAATAAAGGCTACTCTCATTGAATAGTCTTGCTGACTGCTCTTGTAGTCTTGTTGACTGCAGCAACAAGAGCAGCGAGGTTGGACTAAAGGGTATCTAAAGGTCACTTCTAGCTTCAACAATTCTGTGACTAAGTGATCATCTTCTAAGAAACTGCAGACCTACTGCTTCCTGGGGAAATGCCCTAATCAGTAGCTGTTCACACTTAATTTGGTCACAGGTTTCAGTTTAATTCAACATAGTTCAAATACCTAGGCTTGAAGCCTTTTTTCTGGCAATTTGAGATCCTTTTCAAGAGAGTTATGGGAAGAGTCATCTCTTACTTGAATCCTAAACACCTTTTAGGAGGAGATTGATGCCTAGATAGGTTTCGTTAAGTCCAGGGTGAGAAATGCTTTCCAAGCTGTTGTAAAAATGATTTAATTAATTCAAGTTCTTTATTGCTGAAGTGTTGTCTTTGGTTTTGGTTGGGTTTTTGAGTTGGTTTCTTTTTCCCCCAATAGGTTTTTTTTTTTCACTTTATTTAATATATTTAGTAGATTTTTTTTGTTTATTTCTGTCTTTTCTGGAAAACTCAGGATCTCAGAAATACAGTGTAGACTAAACTCTCACTGTAATTCAGTGTTCCTCTAAATCTTGAAAACTTCAATGCTTTTTAGAAAAATGGAGTTTAATCTGTAGCCTTGGTTGCTGTGCATCCATGAAAGCAAAATTTGTCTGATTGGTATAATGGGCAAAAGAGTCTTCAGATTTTACAGTTCAGCCAGGAGATGAGAGATCTGTGGGTCTGACTTCTCAATCAATTCTAGTTTTATCCTGGAGTACAACAGTTAACAATTAAATCTTCCCTGTTTTGTGAGGGGGTGGAAAGGCACCACCATTGTGCTTTGAATTCCAGCATAGCATAGCCTAGCATATCAGTACCAGAAATAGTTTTGGACATTGAATCCCAATTTTGAAAAGTCACCCAGCTGTTGCCCTGAGATAGGCTCCAAAATCTGCACAAGAAGCAGAATTTCAAATCAGCCTTCCCTTTGGCATAACCTATTAGCTGGCTTAACCCAGTACATCTCTGCATGCTGTCTGTTGTGAATAAAAATCAAGGAGCCTAGATTATTTCTTTTTTCTATAAGAGTAGCACAAGCATCTCATTAATTACTATGAAATCCAAGCCAGAGCTGGGTAGCTAACTTTTTAGGTGTTACAGATCTGGGTATCACATAACAAGTTCTTTTTTGAATCCCATCCTTTTTGCTTAGATTCTTTATGCATTTGTTAGTATCATATAAAACATGTTCAGGTGGTTCGTAGTTCTGCTAGGCATAATGTAAAATGGTCAAGAATATAAAGTCATCCTTTCTGTTTTGTTCACTTCAGATGGCAAAAATTCTGTTCACAAACTGCAGAGCAGAGGCAGTCTGGTAGGAGAGCCCCACAAGCAGGAAATGTAAACTAAGAATAGCTTTCTGAGGCAGAATTACTTTCTTGTATGAAAAGGGTTGAGAGATAAACCAAATATATCGGTGAAATACTTAATTAGGAATCTGAGCTAGTCGTGGTTTATGTGAAGAACTTCACCCAAGTGAAAGCATGACATCATTTCTACTAGCAGATGGATTAAAAATTAAAAATCGAGATACAATGTGTATATATTAAATGTATAATATAAAATATGTATATTTAAAATGTGCAAGGTAGCATATTCATGTATTCTAACTCCCTAGATAAAACTTTCTTATTTTTATGTTGTTAGATGTATTCTTTGTCTGCATAATGACCTATGTGAACATCTCTTTTGTTTTGTAGTTTGTGCCATTCCGAGATTACATTGACAGAAGTGGAAACCACGTGTTAAGCATGGCAAGGCTTGCTAAAGATGTTTTAGCTGAGATCCCAGAGCAGTTTCTATCCTACATGAGAGTCAGAGGAATAAAGCCATCACCTGCACCACCACCCTATACACCCCCGATTCATGTGTTGCAGACTCAGATATGACTGCTCCAAAGTGCTTAGCATTTATCACCAGTCAAGAGTCTCTGGATGCAGCAGTAGCTTCTGATAACTTTTTGGAGCTAGAAAAATTCTCTTCACATACCAAAATTTGCCTATGGTTGCATGAGCAACTGGAAAGCTTTTCAATGCTAGGAGCAAAATGTTGTTGTTCTCTCTGAGTCTTTTTTTTTTTTTTTTTTTGGACAAAAAACCCTACTTTTTTGATGTAATTATTGGAGGGGAAAGCACAAGTCAGGATTTCAACTCAGAAGATACTGTCCTCCCTGAATACTGTGTGTATATAAATGTATAGGAATGCTATTACTCTGTATCAATGTTTACATGTTACTATTTTTAAATTTCAGTACTTTTATAACTATTCTTAAGAATAAAAGTTTGGAATATTGACTCACATCTTCTAGCTTGCAATAGTTTGTCACAAGATAACAAGAGAAGCAATATCTCTTTGAATGTTTGTCCAGACAAATACAAATGAAAGCTAAGGACAAATATATATATATTTTCCAATACCTGAACTGCTTCAATCAGTGCTCAGTAATCCATTTATCTCACAGTTTGAGAATAAACTCCTAAAATGTGAATAACATAATTGCATATGACTTATGACTAACTCCAAACTTTGAGGGGGAGGTATGTGTATTTTTTCAGAGATTCTCCAATTTCTAAGTTTATCTAAGTTTACAGTTTTTTAAACTAGTTACTGAAGCAAATTAGAAGAGTTACTTGCTATAAGTAATTAAAGAAAATTACCTCAAATCAGAACTATCAGAGTATTATAGTTGACTCACTGAGCTCATTAAATCTTATCATGCATTCCTTAAAGCACTGGAAATTTTGCATCAGAAAAGTCTTTTGGAGTGATTACAGCAGATGTTTTATAATGGACCATTTTAAACTTAATTTAAAATTTTAACTTTTTTTTTGTCTAGATTGCCCATTCAAAGGGATGCTGGCTCTTAATATTTGGGTTTGGTATTGTCATTTAATCACATTTCCATTCAGGGTGCATGAATGATAATGTTAATTAACTGGTTTTAAAATTGCACAACCATGTTGCTTTGTGCACAATTTTGTGTACGGAACTACCCAAAAATTTTATTATATGCCTGTTCATATATAATTATAAATGGGTTTGCACGTACAGTTTTTACAAAATACACGGTTTTGTGAGTTTGTGTGAGATACATTTTATTTAGAACTAATGGCCTTAAATTTCACAAAACTCCTGAAATGATTGTGAATTGCCTTCAAATACTGTTAAAACTGAACATTTTAATTTTTTTGTGTCACAGTTGTAACTGTCTTGTAATGTAACGTTTTTCTTTGCATATAACCTGTTTACTACTTCTGTTTCTTACTACTGTATGTTGTAATGTACAGTATAAAACTAAGGTGCGTTTTTTAAGCATGAGAAGTTTTTTGCCAGAAAGCATATCTTCAATATTAATGGCATATAACTATGTAAATGCAGAATCTTCCATTTTTAAATATATTTAACTTCCTTTAACTATCTCATGTGGGAAATTACTTTTCCCAGGTAATTATTCTGTTAGTAAAAAAAAAAAAAAAAAAAAAAAAAAAAAGATCTTTTTGGTAAAAATAAATCTTGTTTTATTTTTATTTCAAAACAGTTTTTACATAAATATGGATTTTAATTTTCTCACCAAAATATGTATTTCTTAGTGGATTGATGTTGCATGAATGAAATTTGATACCTGGCAACTACAAATTTCGATGAAAGTGCATCATAAAGAATAAGTTTAAATCTACTGAATGGTGGTGGTGTTATCCTTCCATCTTCTGCATTTATTTTTTGTACTTACAGTGTTGGCACTTCAGAAATAGCTGAATTATTATTATATTTTTATTTTTTCATTTGGTTAGACAAATCTTTATGCTGACATTTGTATTGGTTCCCAGTGGCCCATGTATTTAACAGGTTTTCTTTCTAAGGCCAAAACTAGAAACTTCTTTCATTCAGTTTAGTCATTTACTAGCTCTCATTTAACCAGCGCCTTTTATTAATCCACAAATCAGCCTCAAAACTAATTTAACAACTCATCTTAAAAAGTTCCTTCACTTGTTAAATGGGTATTAGTTAATCAGAATTATTTTTTCTGTCCAGCCTCAGGACCAGCCTATTCTGTTCTGCACTACTGGTTTTTTTCTTCTGTTTGGTATTGGATTCTAAATCTAACATATTTAATGGAAAGGAATAGGTGTGAATAGTGGACTAAGTATTCTAGTGGGAAAAGGAGGCTTTTTCCAGACTTGTGACACTCCTTGTATGTTTGACATCTTGATTCTGTAATGTGTATGAGAATCATTATATAGACTCACATAGTAGCCTCAGTCATTCCAGTATCAGAGATGAGAATTAATGGTCAGAACTTGAATTTCTCCAAAATATCGTATGCAGCCATTTTTACTTCTGGCTTTATTCTTAAGAATAATGGAACACAAAACTCGTATTCCTTCCCAAGAAATGGTAGCTGCTACCAAAACTTGATAATTTTCTATGAATGAAGAGTAGCAGAGAGTATTTATGTTTAAGAAAGGTAAAGCGTTCAAAAAACAGGTAGATGTGGCACTTGGGGACATGGTTTAGTCTAGTCTACCCTTGATTGGCTTAGAGTAGACTTGGTAGTGTAGGTTAATGGTTGGACTGGATGATCTTAAAGGTCTTTTCCAACCTAAACAATTCTATGATTCTATGAAAACGTGACATGTTAGGCGACAAATGAGTTGCCCTGAAAGGGAAACTGTTGGCCTTGATGAAAGCTCTCTTCCTCTGGTATCCATCTTGGAACAGATATTTTCTGTGTAATACTTGCAGAAAACACTGTGGCAGGGTGCAATCTGTACAAATGTTCCTACAAAGGAGGAAGGACACTGTTTTATGGAGGATGTACTCTGAGAATGGCTATTTCAGGTTTGAATCTGCCTAGTGATGAATTGTTTGTTAATCTGGAAAAAGACACTGGTTTGATCTTAGTTACAAAACAGAATTTCGTAATTTTAGGCAAAGATGGCAACCTATACAATAGAATTTACATGGACTTCTAATCAGCTCACTTCCATACACAAAAAGTGTGGTCCCCTAGGGAGGTATCTGAAGGAGGGGAACAGATTTCAGGAGAGCAGGTATTCTCTGAAAAGACTCATTTTGAAAAGCTGGAAATTCTCACCTAAGTAGGGACAGATGAAATACGCTCCAGAATACTTTATAAAATGGCTGAAACAATCAGAATGATAAACGATTATCATCTTTGAGAACTAATAAAAGGACACATAATGACAAATTATGCCAATGCCGTGGGAAACCAGGGAGCGTAGTAAGAGGCTATTATGACTGTATCAGAAGTTCTTTAAACAGAAAAATGAACAAGAACACAAAGGGAGAATATGTTGCTATGGATAAATGTAAAAGATACCACGGATGTGTGTGAAAAAGGACAGAAAAACACAAAACAAATTATGACTGCGAAAGCCTAGTAGAACCCATACTAGAAATGGAAGGAAAGTTGAGTCCATTAATTAACAAAAGAATGAGCAAATAGTAAATCTAGGAAAACCAAAATACTCAATGCCTTTTTCCTTCAGGCTTCACAGAAGAGGGATAATCATCAAATTAAATGGTCAATTAAAAAAAAAAATCTAGACCTAGCTTTATATCTACCAATGAAAAGTTGTTAATACTACACACTTCTGAAACAATTTGCTTGAAAAGCAATATAATGAGCTTCAGAATAAAAGAGAGAAACGGCTGCTTTATCATGACATTTTAAAAGCAAAGCAGGACATAACAGCCTCATTTGAAGTGTTATGAAATACAACAAAACTGGTTAAACTGTTCAGAAAAATGCTATCAGTCTTTCATCATGAAGCTGGAAAAATACAGCAATTGATGTTCCATGGGGACCTGTCTTGCTTTTGGTATTATTCAGTCATTTCCATTGATGATGCAATATATAAAAGATGATTATTAAATTAGCGGATTATATCAACAGAGATAGTTTAATCACTTTCAAAGATGGGATTAAAACTTGAAATTATTTTTATGACTTAGAAAACATACCTGAAAGAGGAGCAAATTCAATCAGGGCAAATAGGTTAAGAGTACATAAGTAACAAAAGCCTACTACAGTTGCAGTAGTTCCTGGCTATGCAGTAATTCTGCAAAACAGTGTCTGAGGTTATAGTGGATCACAAAATAGACATTGAGGGGAAGGTGTCTAAGTAGAAGTTTTGAATATAGGCCACCTGAGATAATCCTTTCATTGTTCTCAAAATAATAAGGCCTCAGCTAGTGTACCAGGTCCAGTTTTGAGACTTCAAATAACGTGGATCAGCTGGAAAAAGTGCAGAGGACTGTTGGAACAAATTGGAAAAATGATCAGGGAAGGTTTCTGTGGGGTTGGCCTCCCTGCCAGAGGTTCTCTCTAACTCTTTTTGATGACCATGGTGACCTACCACAGCAAGTGTCACTGCGGGAGATCAGGACAAGCCCTACTGATGCGAACACATGGCGGGGAGCAGGTTGATGCCATCGTGGCAGAAAGATTTTCAGGAAGGACTGACCATGTCCGTTCACATTGTTAGGTTGTTGTTTCATACTGCTCACGTTTTTCATATGAAATAGATTTTTACTTTCTTTCAAAATGCTTTATGGCAATAGTACAAATTTTCTTGAGCACTTGATGGATTCTTGTTTCTTTGCCACCGAATCGATATAGTATGATTTCATGTTTTATTTCAAGCCCGCACTGTGCATTTATGTTCATTGCCATTACAGTGCAAGTGAGTGTCGATGACTGGTATTTTCAAGTTGGCCATCTAAACAAAGGGTATAGAGTACTACATTTCTGAGCGTGTGCCTACAGCCGAACACTTGACGATAATAAATTTCATCATTGGGATTCTTATTTGATGATTTTATTTTGCAAACAATCAAAGGCATTGAAGTGACTGAGTGTTCTTGTTAGATATTCCGTGCTACAGAAGATGTACATACTGCTGCGAGATACCTGCCCTGCAAGCATGCAGCGTGGTTCCTCGTGCTGTGTATGCCACGGGTGGTGGGACAGCCTTCCCAAGCCGCGGCGGGCTGTGGCTGTGCGCTGAGCAATTCCATCACTTCTGCATTGGTCTGTTCCCCAGGGAGCAAAAATTCTGCCCAGCCTCGAGAGGAACATGATTGTCATAATAACCGGGTGGCCTGTGAGTCCCCGTGCCACAGGCTGTTACGTAGCTCGGTTTGCTTCAGGCTGATCATGAAATCAAAGCAATGGACTGCACGTGCAAAGCGATTAGCACCGAACGCTGTGTCTTCAATTGAGTGGGCCATCAGGACGCAATCACCAGCCAAAGGGAATGTAGGGGGAAGCAAATTGCCTAGTTTGCGTGAGCACAGGAGTACTGCAGCCTGGGGAACTTTGCTGTGGAGAAGAAGGGAGTGGATATCCCCTCACAATGTCATTAAATACTTCTACTGGCACTGGCAGAAAGCCCCCGAAAGTACGGGAGCGAGCACGCAGCCTTGATTGATTGCTTTCTGTGAGCAGGGGGGAACCGAAAATATCAAACCTGGAGAAAAGGAGGGGAGCCCAGCAGGAGTCTCTTATGGCTGTTTTTGACACATACTGTCATTAATGCAATTAACAAAGGGATTAAAGGCTACATTTATAAAAGAAGCAAAGGTATCCGCTTGCCAGGGTTGCAGGCTGGGAGGCCTGATTAGAATTCAAAAATGGTTTTGATTAACTGGAGGGAAGGTCAGGAATCAGTGAGATAAACTGCTGTGAAAAAAAAAAAAAAGGGGGGGGAAATACTGCATTCAGGAGGGAAATAAATAAGCACAAATGAAATGAAAATGAAAAATACCTGGATAAGCAGCAGTTCTGGACTTAATAATCTGCAGATTACAGCTGGGCTCCAAACAGAATATGAATTAAATTGTGATACTGCTGCAAAAAAGCAAAGATCACCCTGGAAGATGTTAACAGCGGTTGTGTTCATAGGGGGAGGGAGATAATCGTTGCTCCAGGCTAAGCCGTGCTGAAGCCTTAGCTTGGCACCGTGTCTGGACTGCAGGGCCACACTTTAAGGACAATGCAGACAATTTTGAGAGTCCAGGAGAGAAAAAAAGCAGATGGTTTTTAACTTGTGAGGAAAAAATTAAAGCACTTGGGTATGTTTCATATGTAAAAGACCAGAGGGAGTGTGCTGTGTGTCTGTGCAAAAGGGTGCTATAATGAGCTGTTCTCAAAGATCAGCGATGATGGGTGGCATTGTCATCTTTGGCAGCAAGGAAGGCTTATACAGGCTTGTAGAGAAAGCTCCCTAACTAACTGGAGGCCCTTTCTAGTGCATCTCAGGGAAATTACATCATCTTTGTCTCAGAAATTGTTCAGAACAGGCTGGACAGCCGCTAGGGATGGCTCAGTTGTGTGGCCTCCCTCCAAGCAGGGAAATAATACATTAAATAGTTAAATATCCTCCTGAAGCCCCATTTGTCAGTCCTGCAAATGTAGGCAGCCTAACTAAAATAGAAGCAAGGATAATACATTGGGAGAGGAGGACTGGAGTGGGTGGCTGGGTAGGAAGGCACCAGGAGGGCTGAGGAGGTCTCTGGTGAGATTTCGTCTGAAATGCGTGTATGCTTCCAGTCACTCGTTTTCAAAGTGAGGGACTCAACAGGCTGGTGAAGAGAGAGGCTCTTGGAGATTTCTGTTTGGTAGGCAGGTGAGCTGAGCCACCCTGTGTGTGACCAGAGGCTATGAGGAGGGAAAATTCTCATGGTGGTCACACCAGGATGGTGAACGTGCCAAGCGAGTTGGTACAAGAGGGCAGCAAGGTGGGAGTCCCTGTCTGCACATCTGAGGTTCCTAAGCATAACTGCAATGAAGTGTTGGAACAGCAATAAATCTGGCTTGTTTCCAAGAGAAAATGAATTTATGAAAGAGCCAACATCATGTTATTGCCTGCAATACCTGGGAATTTAATTCCCCAATGTTCAATTTTTCTCACTCACCTGCAGCACGAGACATCTCTCTACCAGGCTGCGTACAGAGGTTCACGGAGCACAGGCGGTGGAGAAGGCAAGCAGCACGGCTGCCTCACTGCTGTCGTCAGTGCTTCCCGCTGGATGAGAAAGCACATGTTCAGGGAAGACCAGAGAGTTCAAGGAGTCTCAGAAATGAGCTTGAAGCCATGGAGCCAGAAAGATCTTTTTGTCCAGTGTAGCCTACAGCATGGCACTGGGTGCTCTGGGAAGCCAGATCACTGGCATTGCAAACTGGGCACCAAAATCTCTGTGTGCTGAAGTACTTGATGTTACTGGCTCTCCATTCCCATTGATAATTAAGTACAGTCAATTCCACAATCATGACACCTTGGCTCAATGTACTCAGTCAGCTACCGTTACCTGACATTTAATAGATGAACATCACATGTGTTACCATGACTGATGCATAATAGCTTGGTAGCTAGAACTCACATTTTAAGCATGTGGGCTGGTAAACAAGAAAAAAAAAATCAACAGACATATTGCCTAGGATTCCTTTACAGGGAGGGAGACAGAATATGCTGTTGGATCCTCAGGATTCATAGCACTGGGCTGTACTGAAACACTCAGTTTCTTCAGTAACAAGAACTGGTATTTTCCTCATATCTCTAATTCACTCACTTGTAATAGAGAATTAAGTCTCTTGATAAAAGAATTGAAGAAGCATTTAAGGGATGTTGGAATAGAACTATAATTGGATTAACATTATCAGGTGCCCTTAAATCTGCGCTTTGCATGTTCATCGTGTAAAAATTCAGAGATAAATGCCTCCTTGGTGTAGAGGGAAAATCATTTTACAATGCAAGCTGTAGGTTAATAATGCTCTCCCCCACTGCCCTTCTGTTGCGCTAATGGTTTGCTCCTCCAGTTGGAGTTGCTGACACTCTTTTGTTGCAACCATGACAAGTACTTGATGAAAGAAACCCCACTGGTTTTAAACCTGAGCCATCCTCATTTTCTCCTATCTAGACCTCCTCAAATCTTGTCACCTTTCTCTAACTCAGACCTATACAAATCTCTGCAAATGCCACTTTGGTAGCCCTTCAAAAAGCTTAGAATAAAAATCCTTTTTAGCATTTTAATCTGTGATTCAATCAGTAGAACTCACACTATGGAGAAATTACATCTGCTAATGAAATTAGCTATTTACCCCTCGCTAAATTCCCTCCAGCATAAGAAGAGGTGTTACAGCAGATAAAGGCTTAAAAAAAAAAGCCCCAAACCCACAAGTCAATTGCAGACACGCTGCAATTGCTTCTGAAGTGGCTTTTATCACCTTGCTAAGCCTCTTGGAGGAATACAAATGGGAAGAAGGTGATGCTATTGCCAGTGTGCAAAACCATTGAATCGCAGCATTTCATTACTTGAGAGATGCTGTCAGCTGCACTGCAACGTTTCCCACTGCCCTGGAAGAAGTAGCAAGAAAAGAAATACACGTTCTAGCACACACCCCCAGTATTAGCGAGGTTTTTTCTTCTCACTGTTAGGTATTTCACAGTACAGAGAGATTTTTAATGCTCGTTCATGCATGTACTGTGTCATTATCAATAGATCTGTCTATTACCTGTCATTGCAAGGAAGTACCAGACTTCCAAAAACTCTTTCTAACAATGGCAAAACCAGCTGAAACGTTGCTTTATTTAAAACCTTTTAGACTCAAATAGGAAAAAAGAGGGTATTTAAAGTATTGCTGTACTTTGTGGGCAGGTGCTCCCCTCCTCTCCCTCCCTTTCCTTCCTTCTCTTCCATCCCCAAGCCCATTCCACAGAGGCGAACTCCTTCCCCTGAGCTCTGCGTGGGCATTTACTCTCCCCCCACGCCAGGCAGGGGCACCCATGCAGAGCCCCCTTGCACCAGCTGTCTGGGACTGATAGAAAGAAACCGCGTGAAATGGATGTTGAACTCGGTGCCGTGGAAGTGCCGTATGGGATCAAGGGCCCAGGGCGGGAGCTGCTCTCCAACGCTCGCCCGGTGGCTCCCCGCAGCGACGGCAGTGTTTGCAGAGCCCGACGCAGCCCAGGCAGGGGCAGTCAACAGGGTGCTGAACGAGCCTGGACACCCAGCCAGCACAACGTTGCGTCCAGCAGAGCAGCCAGGTTGTGTCCCAGAAGCTGGATGGCAAGTTAAGAAGAGCGTTTTCCTCCCAGTACACGTGCCCTGGGCATCCCACGGCAGCGGGGCTCTGCGGCCGGTGCCCCGGGCAGCACACCCACCCCTAGCTCTGCTTCGGGAGGGCAGGACGGTGCTCAGGTCTGAGGATACTCACATGTGCATCACAGCAAATAAGGTAAAAGCCAACCATTTTGGACCATTTTCTCATGGAAAAGTGCCCTGTAAGGCCATCCTGGAGCAGCAGGGACATCAGTGAATTGAGAAACCTTTGGGAGGCAAGGGGAATATATCCACCATCACCAGCAAGCACACCCTGGTGCTACATACGGCACTTAGGGCTTGCTTTTGTATTGTGGGCGGAAGCTAAATGAGAGGGAGTAGCTGTGATTGCCAGAGAATGAGGTAGTAGTCTAGGTTTGTAAAGGAATAAAATGGAGTGAGGGTAAAGGTAATGGAAAGTTTATTCCCCGAGGAGTGCGGGCGGATGAGGGCTGGAAACCCAGCGCTTCCCGGTGGCTGGAGGTGGGCGGCCCTGCCGCTGCGCCGGCCTGAGCCGGGGTGGTGCAGGCAGCGAGGGCTGCTGAGGGGCCATACCCCACCCACCTCTCCGAGAGGGGCAGCCCCATTTTTAAGTCCAGTTTTACAACGAAGAAGCATAGCAGCAGGCCTAATCACTATAAGACTGCAAGTGTAAGATATATTTTTTTAAATAAATTAATTAGTAACCACCGTGGACACAGGAAAGGACCCAAGCACAAGGTGTCAACTTGCAATCCTCCCCTGCGGTGACGTGCAAAACCCGTGCCGACCTCACTGCATCCAAGACACCAGTGTTGGGGCCCTGTGGCACCATTTGCCCCAGGTCTAGGGACAGTAGTGGGGACCACGGGCCATGAGCCCGGCTCTCCTCCGCGGCAGCGCTGGGCTGTGGGCAGCGCAGGAGGGATCGGGGCATGGGAAGACATAGCTGCCAGGAGCCTGGCAGGCACCTTAAATGTGTCTGGCAGCTGAGAGACCGTGGAAGGCTGATGGGATGATACGGGAGAAGGATATGAATGGCAACTGAAAAAGCTGCTGAAGAAAACACAGTAAAAAAAGGATTTGTGATTTTTGTATCGTCAGAGAGCAGATTCTCCCTTTGCAATGCTGCTGGCAGAGCTGACAGCCCAGCCAAGAGCCCCAGAGCCGCTTTCTGCAGAGCTACCGGGGCCATGGCTGCTCCTGCCCGGGCTGGGGCCTCTTCACCCACCGTCCTCCCCTCAGGACATCTCCCAGCACGGGATGTCCTCCTCGACGGACACACTTCTTCCTTCACGCATGCATGCTGATAGATCTAAGCAGCCAGGCTACTGCTGTGCTTCACAGCTGGCTGAGGTTCCCCAGTCACTCTACAAAATGATAAACCGGATTTTTAGGAGATGGCTGAGACTGGCAGGGCAGGACGCTATGAGAGGCACAGGCTCCAACGGGAAGGAGGTAGAGCTGCTGCTCAGCCCTGCACAGCTCCTGAGCGGCTGGCACATGGCGAGGGATGCTGCTGAATTTATACTGAGGACACTTGGAGCCCTCAGAGACAGCAGGTGGTTGCAGGCATGAGTTTAGGACATCCTTGGCAACGGTTCTTTAGTTTTCCACCAGCTACAGAAATAGAAGTTACTGCTGGAGAAACCGAAGGCAGAGGCAAATGGTACTGAACTCACTTTTTTGATGAAGCTGTAAATGTGTGAGGGTTAGGGGAAGGTGAAACCAGCTGAATGCCAATCCCTGCCAGGCGCAGCCGGCAGCAGTGTTGGCGCCTGAGATGATTTACTTCTTGCGGGGCTGGAGGCAACAAGCCCCAGACCCCACGCACGTCCCCGGAGCAGCCAGTGCTCTGCGCTGGGGAGAGGGGTGGTGGATGCCGAACCTCCCCATGCTGGTGGCCCCTGAGAGCCTGCACGTGGCCTTCAGCCGCTCTCCCCGAGCCCCGCTCCTCCCAGAAAACCCCCAGGAAACCCGGCGAGAGGTGGAGGCAGGTTGCTGGTTTCTCCTCACTTCTCCTGCTGCTCTTTTTCCTGCAGGTTCAGGACGAATAGGCAAAACAGCAGAGTTGTCCTGCGCTAACGGTGCCAGCGGCTGCTCAGGAAGAGGAAGGGCCAGGCCCTTTTCTGGCTTTTTAATCAGTAAAAGGGACTTTTTGCTTTTCAAAGCAGGAGCAGGTAAGGCTGCAGTTGGCTGAGCTCTGCGCTGTACATTACACACGCTAGCTGCAGCTCCTGCCCAGCTGAAGAACCCAGCCCTCCCCAGATGTAAAGGGAGCCGAATGAGTGCTCACTGCTCAGCACAGCGCTCGTTTCACAGAGACAGCTGCAGGTACGTCTACGTATAAGATACATAAGCAGGTGCACCAAGCTCTGTGTTCATGGTTTGTAGGTAAAATTTCCCAGCTTGAAGGCAGCGCTCTGCGATGCAAGCCAGGACTTTCCAAGGGCAGTGCAGGGCAGTGCCTCTGCACTCTGGTTTCAGTGCTGTGCGATGCTCGGGCCGTGCTGGGCACACACGCCTGTGACCAAGGGCCCTAAGAGAGGCCCGGCTGAGTTGGTAGGAGCTGAAATATGTGCTTTTGCCTCTGGCAGCTGCTGGCTTTCGCTGTGTGCTGGTCTGCTGTGTGCTGCGAGAGGTACTGCGGGGCGGCCAGGGCACCGCGCTGTGCAGGGCGGTTGTGCCTCCGGTCGGCGTGCTTGGCCAGCGGGGACAGCCACGGGCAGTTTTATTGCAAGGTAGGACTGTGGCCAGCGGGAGCAGGGAGGTGATTGTGCCCCTGTACTCGGCGCTGGTGAGGCTGCACCTGGAATACTGTGTCCAGATTTGGGCCCCTCAGTACAAGAAAGACATTGAGGTGCTGGAGCGTGTCCAGAGAAGGGCAACAAGGCTGGTGAAGGGTCTGGAGCACAGGCCTTATGAGGAGCGGCTGAGGGAAATGGGGTTGTTTAGTGTGGAGAAGAGGAGGCTGAGGGGAGACCTTATCGCTCTCTACAACTACCTGAAAGGAGGCTGTAGTGAGGTGGGTGTTGGTCTCTTCTCCCATGTAGTTAGCGATAGGACAAGAGGAAATGGGCTTAAGCTGCGCCAGGGGAGGTTTATATTGGATATTAGGAAAAATTTCTTCACGGAAAGGGTAGTCAAGCATTGGAACAGGCTGCCCAGAGAGGTGGTGGAGTCACCATCCCTGGAAGTGTTCAAAAAACGGGTAGATGTGGCACTTGGGGACATGGTTTAGTCTAGTCTACCCTTGATTGGCTTAGAGTAGACTTGGTAGTGTAGGTTAATGGTTGGACTGGATGATCTTAAAGGTCTTTTCCAACCTAAACGATTCTATGATTCTATGACTGCACAGCGGTATTCCTGAAATGGCAGGACAGGGCCTGCCTGGCTGCTGTGTTGCAGCTCATCAGGCCTGACAAGCCAGCGAGCTGTTCCAGTTGTTGTTCCCTTCTAGCTCTTATTACATTACAGAGCATCTAAATTGCGATTACTGTAAAGAAAACTAAATGATCCTGTCCTTCCAGTGCCTCATTATGGCTTCTGTTAGAAATAAGCCGGTGACAGGTGGAGGAAGCTCCAGACATCTCAATCGCTTTCTAAAATTTGCATGAATTTCATTAGGAGCCAGAGCACAGGGGTTGGGGGGGGGGATGCGCTGCTTTGCCTTCCCTGCCAGCTCATGCCCACGCCCACTCTCCCCCGGCAGGTCTCACAGAAGTGGAGGAGGAGGGAAAAGTCCTTGCATGCTTTGAAAACTCTCCCACCTGCTTGTTTTAAGTTTGTGTGCTGTGTTTAACCTCAAATCAGAGCTTCAGTGGAGACTCAGAGCAGCGGCACCTTCACCTGCTCCCTTTCCTCCTGCCGTGGCTTCCATCCCTCCACCCTCATGGCTTGTCCAGCACCTTGTCCCGCGCCCAGGGCTGGAGAGTGGGGACATTGCTGGTGGCCATCCCTCGGTGCATCACGGTCGCCTTCCTCGGCCCCACGTGCAGGTTCCCGAGGGAGCAAGCCCTGGCGGGGTCTTGGTGGGCTCTGGGCGAGGGGAGCAGGGCCAGCAGGGACCTGCTCCCGGACTCCCACCTGGCTGGTGCAGCCTCATGCTGCCTCCAGCCCAGCCCGGTGGGTTGGTTCAATAACTCCTCTCCTGGATTTGAGGGTTTTTTTAATAGCAATTGAGTCATTACGTACAAAGTCTGCCCGTCGTATGGACAATCTGTTCTGGGAAGAAGTAATAGCCCTCTTTACCCGGAGCAGCCAGCTGTACCTAAAGCCAGACTCAGCAGGAGTGTGGGTGACACATGGCTGTTCAAAGCCACAAAGAGAGGCACTATTTTGGGGAAAACATTTGTTTCCTCCATTATCTCCATCTGGCAGAGACAGGAAAGCCGACATCTGAAGACCTGTGGGACGGGCGGCTGGGAGAGCCCCACCAGCCGGTGGCACGGGCAGGTCTTGCTCCGTCAATGGGTGCAGACAGCCTGAGAGATGGGGGGCACAAGCAGTAACCTCCTAGATTTTGATTTTAAAGCCCCTTCTGAGAGCAGTCTCTGACCTCCCAGCCCCCTCGGCCCCCAGCTCTGCTTCCCATGAGCAAGGTCTGTGCCAAAGCAGCTGAACCGGAGCTCTCGCTGGGTGGGATGAGATGCGGTGGAGTATTGAATGAGTCAGGCATGAAGCTATTTTTGATATACACCTGTGTAGCTGCTGACAAACCTTCAGTTAAACCAAGCAAAACCTGAATAAAACTAAGGCAGAATCATAGCCTCAATGGTCTTTGGAAAATCACTTTTTTTTCGCAAGGAAATCACCATTTTCCCAGCTTCTGCTGGGAGTCGACAGGAGAAGAAAGAATAAACCACTATCCTGCTTCATCAAAGGGTGGGAGGCAAATTTCACAAGGATCAAAGATAGGAAATGGGCAAGATTCAATGGTGATTCACGGTGCCCCAAATCTCTGCCCCAAAACTGAACCAATGGGATGTGTCAAACCACCATTGAAGGCTGCATCTGCACCAGCACCTTCAGGGAGGCTCAGAGGGCACTGTCGTGCATTGTGCCCTGAAAAATGAGAGCCAACAGTGTACACTGTAGACTGGCTTTTCCACATGAAAGACAAACTGCCCCCGTTCACCTGGAAGGGGGTGCAGGTACGGAGTCACACTGCCACCTCCAGTGACACCAATGGTTGGCTGCCACCAGTGTTGCACTTATATTGTCTCTGCCACCCAAAGGCCTTTTGAATCCACGCCAGCATGGTGCAAAACCTCCCCTTCCCTTCAGTCTTCCAGTTCTGTTCCTCCATCCCTCCCTCCCTGCCCGTACTCCCTGGGAGCCATGCAGCACATGGAAACCCTCACCCACCCCTCACCACGACAAGGGCAGGTGTTCCCTGTCAGCAAATTTTGCTGGCCCAGCTTCAACCACCTCGATCACTGAGACAAGGAGCCCCAGGCCCACTGAAGATGCCTTAACCAGCCCCTGCCTGTATCCCCTGGCTAAGAAGGGAGCCAAAAGATGGTACAAGCTGAGGAACCTGTCTGGGCACGGCGGGCAGCCAGAACCCCCGCTGGTCCTCCTCCTGCAGAGGACCTCAGCAGAGCTGAGAGAGCCTCCGGTCCATCCGCAGCAGCACCGCTTGCATTCGCTACGAGCAGCTGGATGCTCAGGCACCTCGTGGTGAGGAAGAGCGGTGGCTCATCCCACAAGGCATGAACAGTGATCCTGGAGCAAGAGATGGGGCGGGAAGAGTGAAGGTAGCCTACGCCAAGTGACAGGACCCCAAAGCTGTGCACTCTGGGTGAGGAGCTCCGAGGCATTTCAGAAGCAGCAGCAGTGTTGTTCACTGCCTGTGACAGGAGTGTCTGCCTGGAGCCTTGGCTGACATCCGATTGTCACTGGAGGACCCGGGAGTGATTGCACAGAGGGCCCTGGTCTGCAAGGAGCCTCTCCAAGGAAGTCTCCAGGGTTTAAATTCAATAGAAGCATTTGGCACTTGAAGTAATGGCATAGTAGTGCTCTGCGAAGCAGATGAAAATTCCTTCTCAAGTCAAGTGCTGGCTGCAATGCAAGAAAAGGTTGTCTCAGAGGGTTTCAGCTGTTGTCATGGGCTCTAGTGGAAGAAGCAGGACAGAGCAGAGGTGCTAGCACTTATGTGCACGTGAGCATCTGTCTTGGGCTTAGAGGAGGGCAAGGGGACTTGCAAACACAGTCACACCTCTAAAGGGACCCAAATACTCCCATCACTTCTTTCCCAGATTGGAAGGCAGCCCCATAGCCAGCAGACAGACGTCAGGTGGGACCAGCTGCCGGAGCAGCGGTGGGCTGGCAGCCGGGTGGGTGCGTGGTCAGAGGGTGGTAGCGGTGGGTGCCACAGCAGTGGTGTGAGAGATAGAGAGAGGAACAAGCACAGCACAAGGAGAGTGGTGCAGCCCTGCCACCGTGGTCACCGTTCCATCACCCAGAGACCCCAGCCTACGGGAGAGCAAGCTGCTGAGGGGGGTCCCTTAGAGGAGAGGGGAACCTGGGGAGGTATCAGCGTCTAACTCTTTGTAGCGACAGGGAAAGGAATTGAGCACAGCCCCAGCTCCCAAGAGGAACAGCAATGCCACGGAAAGCTGTGAAGAGAATATTAAAAGGAGAAAACTGATGAGTTGTTGCTGACCTGAAACCAGTGGTGGGGAAGCTGCTGTAAAATTGGGTCCTTCTCCTGGTGCCTGGTGTCCGGCCAGGGCTGTGTTCCTGCTGCAAAGGCAGGAGACACCAGCTGAGAAGCAGATGGCTTGCGAAGAGCAGAGAACTGTTCAAGGGGATTTTAAATTTCAATTCACCATATATTTTATATTTCATTTTTTTCTCTCTTTCAGCATATTCACGCTTTGCTGAAATCAATACTAGCCTCAAAGAAAAGAAGCGTCCATGTATTAATGACATATATTGGTTTATATATTTATCTATAAAAATAAATGGGGATAAGCTGTTCTAATAAGTGCATTTTCAGTTGTCCAAGGTTGGTTCAGTAAGTCAGCTGTTGGCGTTTATCACATTGATCATGTCAGTGCCACTTATCTTTTGTAACCAGAACTGAAAGGAAGATTGTGTACAAGACATTTCCCCTGGCAGCACTGCCTGCTCCTGCCTAGGAGGTACAAGGCTGCGCTCGTCTTGTGCAACAAGTCTAGGCATTTTCTTAATTAAGAATAAATAAAAAAAAAAAAAAAAGAGAGAAAAGAGCCTTCTTTCATCTGATTAATTAAGTAGATAATAAAAATACAGACTATGCTTAAGCACAATCACTGATTAAACACTTGGACGCCGATCAAACAGGCTGAAGAAAATTTTAATGTATAAACAAAGGACTCATCTACTAAGTAGC
Source organism: Pelecanus crispus (assembly GCF_030463565.1). Lineage (NCBI taxonomy): Eukaryota > Metazoa > Chordata > Aves > Pelecaniformes > Pelecanidae > Pelecanus > Pelecanus crispus. The sequence continues at coordinate 17,718,674 of NC_134643.1, forward strand.
CAAAAAACTGTCACTAATTGGGAAGACTCTGCACAAGGAAAAACAGAGACCAAAGGAGAAAGCACACAGTTTCTGTAAAGAGCAGTTTACATGAGGGTGAGGGGGCCGGGGGCAGGTGGCTCGGGCTGAGGACGGGTCTCCAGTGCCGTGGAGAGAAGCACCCCCATGCTCCCAGGAGCGAGCCTGGAGGAGCCTCGCACTGCCGGGCCAGCTGGCGTGGGCAGGGGTCCGGGGGCCACTGGTAGCCCAGTGGTTTGGGCAGCAGGAGAGGGGAAAGGAGAGCTCAAGCTCTTCGCAGCCCTGCGGTGGGACTGCTGGCAGCGACGTCCTTCTGCTCTTCACCCACAGGGATCATTTGCCAGCACCGAGTCTGGTTTTGCAATATTTAGAGGAGTTCATGTGGCAGCATTAAAACTCATTTGGATTTCAGTCAGCAAAGAGACCTCTACCGCTAATTTGTCCCTTAGTGTAGCATTTATTTGTGGCAAGTGAGGTGGGATTTCCAACACACTGGAGAGAAGCACTAAACCTTATGAACCAAAGATCTCTGTAGTATTTATCTGCTCACAGCACACTGCATTGCCATTCACCCAGAAGTGTTAAATAGGCTTGGATGCACCAGCAAGCTCTTTGCCCTGTTCCTGATAGTGCTGTTTCATTTCCGAGCTCTGGTTCCCATCCCTGCCCTGCTTTCAGGTCCTGCTGTTCCATTTTTAAGAAGCACAAGTGGTGGCAGAGGTTACTGGCACCAGCAGTCGCCGTCCTGATACAGCTGTCAGCAACTGCAACACCGAGAGGCTCAGGACTGAGGGGCTGAACCCCTGCCTGTGCCAGCAATGCCATGAATCACGTTGAACAGTGATGAATTTGAAGGCAGCCACAGCAGCCTCCTGGCCAGAGGGGTGCAGAACAAAACCTCTTACAACTACGGTTACATGATAAGGCTTAGCTCTTGCCTAGCTGAATGCAAGACAGTGTCTTGTGTTTCCAAGTGGTGGGAAAACAGCATTGGTTTTCCTTTCAATTACTAACTGTATTTTTTGTTCATTCTTTTAATGACTGAGCTTAAATAAGAAAAGCCTTGGATGGTTTGGCATAACTGAGCAGATGCAAACCCAAGCCAATGACTTTGCTTAATTTATTCCAAAGCATACCTGCAAGGACATTAGCCAGGACAGATCAGTTGGGAAAACTTTATTTTTTACCTGGGCAACAGCTAATGTCCCCCAAAGAAAATACTATCTTATTCTTCTCTGGATATTGCACCTCTTAATTAGTGTGTCTATTTAGTCTGCTCTGTTTGATTTTCACTCATAGAGGCTGCGAAGCATCTGCTCTTAAAATTGGACTTGCAATTGTCTCCTCTGGGTAACAGTGAGGCCCCTGTGCCACATGGGCTTCTCTTCAGAGGAGATGAGAGCAGCAAGGGGAGCACCATGCCTCACCGCCTGCCTCCTGCTGACCTCCCTGTTTGGGAGTAAAGGACACCAAGCTGAGTGGTGCGGTTGACACACCAGGAGGACGAGATGTCATCCAGAGGGACCTGGACAAGCTGGAGAGGTGGGCCTATGTGAACCTCATGAGGTTCAACAAGGCCAAGTGCAGGGTTCTGCACCTGGGATGGGGCAACCCCCGGTATCAGTACAGGCTGGGGGATGAAGGGATTGAGAGCAGCCCTGCGGAGAAGGACTTGGGGGTACTGGTGGATGAAAAGCTGGACATGAGCCATCGATGTGTGCTTGCAGCCCAGAAAGCCAACGGTATCCTGGGCTGCATCAAAAGAAGCGTGGCCAGCAGGTCGAGGGAGGTGATTCTGCCCCTCTACTCTGCTCTGGTGAGACCTCACCTGGAGCACTGCGTCCAGCTCTGGGGCCCTCAGCACAAGAAGGACATGGACCTGCTGGAGCGGGCCCAGAAGAGGGCCACAAAAATGATCCAAGGGCTGGAGCACCTCTCCTACGAGGCCAGGCTGAGAGAGTTGGGATTGTTCAGCCTGGAGAAGAGAAGGCTGTTGGGAGACCTTATTGCGACCTTCCAGTACTTAAAGGGGGCCTACAGGAAAGATGGGGAGAATCTTTTTAATAAGGCCTGTTGTGACAGGACAAGGAATAACGGGTTTAAACTAAAGAAGAATAGATTTAGACTAGACATAAGAAAGAAATTTTTTACAATGAGGGTGGTGAAGCACTGGAACAGGTTGCCCAGAGAGGTGGTAGAGGCCCCATCCCTGGCAACATTCCAGGTCAGGTTGGATGGGGCTCTGAGCAACCTGATCTGGTTAAAGCTGTCCCTGCTCAGTGCAGGGGGATTGGGCTGGGTGACCTCTAAAGGTCCCTTCCAACCCAAAGCATTCTGAGATTCTATGATTCTATGAACAGGGCAATCCCTGCTGCGAGCAGGTCAATGCTAAGGCAGAGGGGGGCTCAGGCACGGGACATGGCTGTGAAGACGTTACTGATAATGACCACATCCCTTGCATGTCTGTGGCTGCTCTTTATGTCTCAAAGTTTCCATTTCACCCTCAGCGAAGCACTGGAGGAAGCACTGCTGCCATTTCCCCTTGGGTCTATGCCTTTGTGGCACGTCTCTCCCTGGTGTGGGGAGGCAGAGCCCTTTCCGTTTGGAGGTACAAGGACAAAGGCTGGTTCAGGTGACTGCAGGAGTTTTCTGTATGAAAGAAGTCTGTCTTGTCCATACAACTTCCATCACTACTAAAATAGTTGTTAAAAGAGAATAAATGTCCTTTGAGTGTCCTCTTCCTTCACTGTTTGTGTTGCTTTCACTTGTACACACGACCCTGTTGTGCTTCATCTTTCTGTCATGTCCTATTTCAGCTCACAGCTCTGCCATCTCTTGATTCCTCTCTCCTTTATCTGTTCATCCACAGTAAAAAAAACCTTGTTCTGGGGCAGGATCTCCCTTTCTAGGGCTGGTCAGGTGGGTTAAAAATATTTCAACCAGAGGAAACAATCTGGATGGCTTCAGAGGCTCCCAGGCTGCATGTGGAAGTGAGTTGGCAGTGCAGAGCAGTAGGGGTGTTGCTGACATGACTCAGAGCTCAGCTCTAGATCAACACTACCCTGACCACAAACACCTAAATCAGGGTCCATCCTTCAGGCCAGCTCAAACCCTACATGTTTTGCCTAGAGGAAAGAAGATCTTCTCCTTTGAACGGTCAACCTATCTCTTGGAAACATTCACAACTCAACTGGATATGACCCTGAGAAACCTGATGAGTTTGAGCTGGAGATTGGACCAGCTGTTGGCCAGGGGACCCTTCCAACATAAAGCCCTCTGTGAAGGTATCTATATGGCCACCATGGCTGCTCACACAGGTTTCTCACCTGTGTGGCCTGCATGACAGCCAGAGCAGCTGAGGTCCCATCTGTGCCACAGCACTTCTGGTGCCTTGCTCTCATGCTGAAGGAGGCAGATTTAGGGTAGAGCAGTGGGGTCTGCTACCTCACTCTACCACATCCCCTGCATATGCCATAGCAGCAGCATCCCCCTTTTCCAGACTGAGGAATGGATCTCTTGAGAAAATCTGTTTGCTTGACAATGACTGAGGAAGAGGGGAGGAGCATTGAACAGGGTAATACATGGAGATTGCTCTATGTATATCAGCCAAATATAAGAAACCCTAATGGGGTACATTCATGGGAGCTCCCTCCCCTACCCAGCTCTTCAGGGGGGGTCTGAGCCCACCAAATGCAGCTCTGACACCACTGTGTGATGCACAGGGCCTGGACTGGCGATGGCTTTGAGATAACAACGTCATGGCTTTCTGGAGCAAGCTCCAGTGATGAATGCCTCTTTGCCTGCAGCTGGGAAAGCTGAGGGGTTTTGGTGTGTCCCTATATCTATCTGTATGTCACACCTGGAGATCATGGACCTCTGGTGACTCTCAGGTTCTTGCAGCCCCTGTCATAGGGCATACACTAAGCACTGGGTAACTTGAGCACTGTAGTGGGACCAGCTTGCTGGCTTCAAAGTCCAGATTCAAATCTCATGCCCATCTTCTCTACTATACTAAAACCGTATGTTTCATTCAGTGAATGCAATAGCTAAAAATTCGGGATTACTTTTTCCATCATGTATGGCAAAATTCACATGTGGTATCATACATGTTTTGGAATTTTAATGAGGATGAAAAATGTGTCAAGACAGCAAGTCTGGGGTGCACAGATGTTGAAAAGTGTAAGTCCTTGTACTCCCAGGTGATGGAGATGAGATACAGCAGATGTGTTGGGGCCAGTTGCACCTTACTGCCTTGTTCATCAGGTTTCACTGGGACTCCTGAATCCCTAGAGTGAGTGTGGTGGGTTCACCCTGGCTGGGTGCCACGTGCCCACCAAAGCTGCTCTATCACTCCCCTCCTCAACTGGACAGGGGAGAGAAAATAGAATGAAAAGCTCATGGGTTGAGATAAGGACGGGGAGAGACTGATCACCAATTACCATCACGGGCAAAACAGACTCAACTTGGGGAAATTAGCTTACTTTATTACCAGTCAAATCAGAGTAGAGTAACGAGAAATAAAACCAAATCTTAAAACACCTTCCCCCCACCCCTCCTTTCTTCCCTGGCTCAACTTCAATACTGATTTTTCTCTACCTCCTTCCCCCAGGCAGCACAGGGGGATGGGGAATGGGGGTTGTGGTCAGTTCATCACACATTGTCTTTGTTGCTCCTTCCTCCTCAGGGGAGGACTCCTCACACTCTTCCCCTGCTCCAGTGTGGGGTCCCACCCATGGGAGGCAGTCCTCCATGAACTTCTCCAGCATGGGTCCTTCCCACAGGCTGCAGTTCTTCATGAACTGCTCCAAGGTGGGTCCCTTCCATGGGGTGCAGTCCTTCAGGAGCAGACTGCTCCAGCGTGGGTCCCCCACGGGGTCACAAGTCCTGCCAGCAAACCTGCTCCAGCCTGGGCTCCTCTCTCCACAGGGCCACAGCTCCTGCCAGGAGCCTGCTCCAGCGTGGGCTTCCCATGGGGTCACAGCCTCCTTCAGGCACATCCACCTGCTCCGGCGTGGGGTCCTCCCTGGGCTGCAGGTGGAGATCTGCTCCCCCGTGGAGCTCCATGGGTGCAGGGGCACAGCTGCCTCACCAGGGGCTGCACCAGGGGCTGCAGGGGAATCTCTGCTCCGGTGCCTGGAGCACCTCCTGCCCCTCCTTCTTCACTGACCTTGGTGTCTGTAGGGCTGTTTCTCTCATATTCTCACTTTTCTCTCTGGCTTCAGTTGCACAGGTTTTTTTCCCCTTCTGAAATATGTTATCCCAGAGGCACTGATGGCCTTGGCCTTGGCCAGTGGCAGGTCTGTCTTGGAGCCAGCTGGCACTGGCTCTGTTGGAGTAGGGGAAGCTTCTAGCAGCTTCTCACAGAAGCCACTCCTGTAGCCCCCCTGCTCCCAAAACCTTGCCGCACAAACCCAATGTAGTAAGCTAGATTATTTTTAACTCTTTTGAGACTAAATTTCGGATACACTACTCCTCTTTTCTTGTAAATCCTGAATACTTGCAAACAAGTGGCCAAGTGTTTTTGACACAGTTACAGAGGTGATAGTTGCATTAGTTATTTAGAAAGCGACTTTGCAAAAAAACTGGGAGAGGGAACTGCTCTAGCAGCAACACTTCAAACATTTCAGCTGCCTTACCTCAGCTTTGTTGGGTTTTTTTTTTTCAAATGCTGTAAAAATGGCCTTTTCTTCTTTCGACTTTCTGTTCCCTCCTTGTCATGTTTACTCAGAGTACAAGTCAAAACAAGCTTTTTCTTCTGTTCTGTGGTGTAGATTTACTGTCAGAGAAGAATAAGCCTTCCCCTTGGTTATAAATACCGTAATAGACAACAGACGGATGGTAATAAACCATGTTGAATTTCCAACGACTTGCTGGAGGTGCGAGAGCTCACAGCTCTGTCTGGAGAACCAGGAGTTTGCCAAAAGTGGAAAGGTTTCAGGTGAAACACCATACTCATTGCACTGGTTTTGGCCTTCACCATATATTTTGGGTGATAGCTGGTTCTTGGCTCATTTGCTGAGCCTCGTGGGCCAGGCAAAGTTTAATCTCACTGACAACTAGGAAGGACTAGAAAGCTATCTTTTCTTCACCAGTGATATTAGACACAGAAAGGACACATAGCTCTGCTTGGCTGCCTCAGGGGGTGGTGTCTGTGTGGCGGCATGAGCCCTTTCCCAGCTCCCGGCTGCAGAGATGACAGTACTGACCGTGGCTCCTGGTAGATGTTTGCCAACGTCCCACATGGGGGATGTGGGGGGGATGTCCAATGACCCGTGGAGCAGGGTGCCTTTTCTTGTCATCTTTTCACCCTTAGAATCATCTGCCAGGAGCTGCTGTAAGAGATGTTAATGTAGTTTTTAAAAGCAAAAGAGACTTTATGATTTGCATTTCTCTTTAACAGAGGTCAGAGAACTTCTCATAATGGTGCCTAAGACAACCTCAACAGGTGAAGGCTGATGTGTGATGTATTTTTCAGAAGACTGATTAAAAATCTTTGCATGAAGAAGAGGTGCACCATCGCTCTTCCCAAGTACAGCCATGGCCTCCTGAAATCCTGACACCCGATGTTATACCTGTTTTCAGCTCAGGGCCAGAGCTTTCCAAATGTCGGTCCAGCTCCCCCTGACAGTGAGTGGAGCCATTTGCTATTCTGCTTTCCTGTCTGTGCCTTGCACAGAGCAGGTCCTTTGGCCTGAGAAGTCCTTTCATGGAGCGCATGAGAAACGTCCATCAGCTAGACCTGCTACAGGTTCATGTGTCTTCTCCAAAGCACCTTCCCTGCCAAGCAAACAGAGCACGGAAGAGAGTTTGGGAGCAGATCCCTTCCCCAGTCTGGAAAAGGGCAATGCTGCTGCTCTGGCACATGCAGGGGATGTGGTAGAGTGTGGTAGCAGACCCCACTGCTCCACCCTAAATCTGCCTCCTGCAGACATGGGGTCCATCTGTGGCTTGTCCCTGCTTGCACGGGTACGGTGGTGGCAGCCTATGCCTGTGCCAAAGCAGGACCAGCAGGACCAGGAGTTGACTGAGCAAATCTAAGCTCACCTGCAGGTTCTGAGTTGCACTGGTTTCTGGCTGAACCAGGGTGCTTGCAGTCAGGAGGGTAAAAATCTGCACAAACTGGGGAGCAGCAGGACAGAGGGATGCTGGCAATGTGGGCTCAGTCCAGTCCCTGTATGAGCAGCACAGGTCTTGGTGGCACATGCGTGACATAGTGAAAGAGCCAGTCAGATCACATTGCACTTAAAGCTGTGAAAAAAATGGGCTGGAAAGAGCCTTCAGAGGCCAGCAGGGTGGTGACCCTGAGCCTTTGCTGCAGCCATTCCCAGCAGAAGTTTGGCTAACCTGTCAAGAGTAACTGAGTATTAATTAAAGTCCCAGATCTGCTCCATGTAGTTTCCTTCAAACTGCAGGGAGAGAAGGGCACCAGGCTCGGGCTGTATCCTCCCCAGCTACCATCACAGCGGGCTCGTTTCCCTGTGTCCCTCCCTGCTTCTCCAACATGAGCATATCAAATACTGGGTGAGCTCTCCAGGAATGCCAGCAAACATGTATCCTCTGAGCAGGTGGGACTCAAATTTGCTGCAGTTCAGGGTTCTAATCTGCCTCTCTGCCCAAGGTGTTGGTTGGCTCCTGGGCCAGCACTGCTGAAGTTTGGCAGCACACAGGGCAAACAGGGTCGCAAATCTTTTAGCATCTGGACATGCAGAGGGACCTTCAACAGCAGCTACCTGATTCACATGCGTCTATAGACATCACACACTCCCTAAAGCCCTTGCTGTTGCTAAAATGCAAGGTACCAGCTCTAGCTTATCCAGGCCATGAAGTCGTGATGTTACTTGGGACACTCAGAGGTTAAAATGTAAACAGAGAAGTAGGGTGGACACAGAGAACAGCATAGACTCAAAATCAGGCCTGCAAGTCTGGGAGGGAGACAGCAACCATCTGGTCTTCCCTTTAGCATGGTCCACATCATAGTACTTCCCTGTGGACTTCCCCGTGCTAATTGCTGTTTCAACTAGAAGAAATCATTTCCAAAGTATGCAAACCTGAAAAAAAAAAAAAAATACCAGCAAAGGAGAATTCCCGCATAGATTTAAAGACCAGAAAAGAAATTCAAGCATTTCACCCCTCCAGAAGGGGACACCTGGTCTTCAGTAGACACAGAATATTCCATCATCCCAACCCAGACATTTTCCTGATGAACCACTCTGCTGAAAGTCCTTATCTTCCTGCTAGCTTAAATTTATCCAGGATCAGCTTCCAGTCACTAGAGCCCCATTTTGATGTCATTGCACAAATTGATAGTTCACATCTAGATTATTGTACCTTAGGCCTCCCCCTGGATCTCAAAAACTTTAATGCCAAAATATAATTTGTTTTCATTGGCAATATCTTGGGACTGTTGTGTAAAGGGACCAAGAAAGTTGGACCTATTAGGCTTTAGCTAAGACAAAGAAGGGGATGCAGCAGTAGGCACAAAGCAATACGTGCCGGAGGGAAGATAAATCAGATGATTCGCTGAGCCTTCTCCCCAAAGAATAGGGTGATATGGTGAAAGAGCGCAATGCAACCCCTGTCCAAATTAAAACTGATAACAGAAAATAGGCCTTACAGGCTAGAAAATAAATCTTTGCAGCTCACTGTTCCCAAAGTGCTCTTGAGACTCTGCCTGCAGCCTGGGAGTCCCGCTGTCCCCAGCAGCGTGATGCCTGCTTGCCGCCTCACCGCGGCACATGGCCACACTGCAGGAGGAGGCCATGGTCCTTCGGGCCCCACCAGCTGCCACTGGCACCAAGCACAGGGGTCTTTTGGTGCGAGGACTCCATTAACCTTGGATCTTTTCTTCAGTTTGAAATTTTTGCTTCTGGATCCTGCCAGGCTCCAAGTTTTGCGCTAAATGATCTACTGCTGTCCTACCTTTCTGCCACCAGTCAACTGTGAACACAATTTTCATGCTTGTTGTCCACCATGGACAACATGGCTTTTCCTTCGTCTCTCAAGCCTGTCTTCAAATTACTGTTTGAATCTGATTTGATTCTCTCTTCTGTTATCCCAAAGCCCTGTAAAGTTTCCTTCTGACTGTAATGGACCAAGGAGCGCAGACCACTTCCTCTCAGTAATAACTGCTAAGCTGCTTTCTACAGAGCTTGGATCACATACCGCGTATTTTGTTCTCTCTCTCAGCTTTCAGTCCCATCATGTCAAACTAGTCTCACCAACAGCCCAGCATCCAGGAAGAAAAGAGCTCAGAGCTGCTGGAGAACCACCAAAGCCCTTAACTAACCTCCTTCTGGACAAAGACAAAAGCCAACAAACAGTGGAAGAAAATTAAAATGTAGGAGAGCGCTTGTATGAATAGGATATTCCGCTGTATTGGGTCACTGCCTCTTTAAACAGAAGTTATTGGCTGGGATATTCAGAGCATGAACACTTTTAAAAGATCATTAATACCAGCCTGAGTGTTCGTTAGGCTCAAATCTCCAGAGGAAGGGAGCTGCTGGGGGAACTCTGAACACCACCACTAAGAGCCTGCTTTGACTCCTACTTGAGTGGCCTCAATTTTCAGGGCAGTTAACAGGTTTGCTAGACCCTGCACCCCCCTAAAGATCAATTTCTTTGATTGCAAAGCAATTTGCATGTCTGCAGCATAGTAGAAATCAATGACTGCTAATAACAGGAGGAAGGGGCCACTTCTGGACTCTACAGCAGCAGACAGGCTGCAAATTAGCACAACTGTGCCAAAATTATCCATTTACAAGGCCTTTAAATATTGACAGGTTTTCATCTCATCTCATTTCATCCGGGTCTATTTGCTGTATCAAGAGGGTATGGTTCGTTATTGTTCAATTTTGTTTGTTCTTTTCTTATCTTATAAGTTAAACAATACTTCTGAAGAGAGGAAAAAATACACATAGATGCAGGAGGTGTTGGAACTGAAGCCAGCTATGGAGGAATCAAAGGATTCATCTGTCTTAATGTTGGATGTCTGTGGTGAAAATATCTTTAGATAAGCCCATCATCCTGAGCTCCTTTTCTAGTGAAGAGCAAGAAATGGGCTCTCACAGGGTGTGAGTTAGCCTGACTATTTCAGGCAGCTTCATTAGGATGAAGTGAGTTTTCACACAGGCTGTGCCTGTTTCTCTCTGGTGACTATAAAGGAGGACCAGCTCAGATGTGAGTTTTTACACATGCAGACTGTGGTTGCCCTCTGATACCACCGGGTCTTTCATCCCTGTGGAGACAGGCTGTGTCACTCCCTTTCATCCCCAATTTTAGTTTAGAAATAGCAACTCCCAAACCCACCATCCTGATAATGCAGGATGTAGGAGGCTTGAACCTACCCTGCAGGTGCATGAAGATGTGGGCTGTGTTGCAGGGTGAAGGACCCAGGACAAAGAGAGATGCTGCCTTTGCCTGTAATGCCGGAATTTTTAATAGTGCAGCTCACTGGGCAGCTCGGTATTCCCAGAGCACTGTGGGAAGCCGGAGGTAGTAAGCGCTGAAAGCAAAGTCAAACCTTTTTAAATAGTTTAACTAAAAACTTCTGCCTCTCCCAGTTGTTCAAATGTCATTCTCTTTGTATTACCAACTCATTCGCTCTCCAGTCTTGCAGAAAAATTACTTGCATGATCTGATTATACATGCACACACCTAAGAGTACACAAACGCCTTGTGAAAATCAATTAGAAAGCTCCAAAGGACAATGAAGAACTAAAAATAACAAAACCAACAGGAAGTCTTGTACCCTCATGTGTGACGTTAAAAAAAGATGCTTACTTGGTAATGAAGCAGAAGTGGTATGGCTTCTTTCCCTTTTGTGCCATCTTTAAAGATGTCCTAAACTGATTTAGTTGTGTTTAATCAATTGAAATTGAGTGAGGTGACAAATTTAAGCAAGAAAATATGCTGTGTTGAAGATCTTAATAGGAGATAATTGTTTAATACAGGAGGAAGAAGTTTGCAATATTCCTCCAATATATTTCCTTTTAGTCCTCACTGCCTGATAATGCATCTAGAACTTTTCCTCTTTTTCTTACAAGCTTTGTTTTCCTCATATGATACTTTAACTTACCCATTCTTTCATGCAATTTCCTCGCACCTGTACTTTCTTGGTTTTTTTATGCTTTGGTGTTATTTTTCAGCCACCCAAAGCTCTGCTTTTTGATTGGCACATCTCTGTAGAAAATACCATGTCTTTCTCTGAAGTGGATGGGCCCCAGGGATTTAGTGTTGCTCAGGGGCATTCACATTTCTGGGGCAGGGGAACATTACTCCTCCTTTCTCTTCTATATCCACCAAGCAAAACCACTGATTTTCAGCCCTGATCATGTAAGAACAGGACTTATGTCATTACAAAACACAAAGCCCAAAATCTGCTGAGCAGATTGTATAATTTGACTCCAATATAGCTGTAAGAAAGGGGCCTATGAAAATGTTAATAGACTTAAAAACATTGGGAGGCAATTTGACATACTTCCAGTAGAAAATAGCAGCATTACCACATAAGCATCAGAGAAGGTAAGGTAAGATATTTTGCCATGGTTACAAATACAAGGACAATAAATATGTCTGATCCTTTTCCAAGAAAACAGGGGAAAAATAACTGGCAAGGTGCCTGCTTGTAAAACCAATTTCAACGTATAAAGCGGCCTGCGAAAAGGATTCTGACTATTACACTGCCAGGCAGAGAGAAGGAAAAACCATTTCTGGATGCAAGAGGCATTGAAAGTGTAGCCAGAAAGAAAATAATAGTTCCTTTTGAGCTTTTCAGAAGTGAGACCAACACAATAAAACTGATAATGCCCTCTCCAGCATGCCAGACAGCCTCTGTCCCTCTTGCTGATAGCCAGAAGAGGCATCGAGGATAAAAGAAATGGATTCAGTAGATGAAGCAAGTGAGGGAATTTTTTACTCTGATCTCAAATCTGCATTTTGTATCACTGGCAAACTCCCTTGGCACCATCCATGAGTAGCTTCACTGCTGATGTGACCCAGGAATTGTAACTTTTGCCACCAAATTCCCTCCTGCCTGGGAGCAGGAGATTCACGTGGAGGCAGCGCAGGCATTGCTGGGAGCTCGTTTCTCCTTCTGAGGCGGAGCCAGCAGGAGTTTTCCTCTGAAGAGGCTAGACTTAATTCCTGTCAAGAGATGCTTACAACAAGGTTATCTGTGGAGGCAGATCATTTCCTTTGCAGCTTCTCTCGGCTACACGGCGAGGAGATTGCTGTAACTGTGTCTTGTCAAGTTAACACGCTTACTAGCACAGAGCTACTCACAGGTAGCTGTCATACCTGTAGATAAACCCTGACACACATGCTGTTTTCAATCATCTGCCCTCAGTTTAAGTCAAAAATAGAGACCACGAGTGCTTCTTTCCCTGCATGTTCCCTGATTCCTCGTGTGTGATGGGCTATAATTCTCCCCACAGTGTTCAGTCTTGTCTGCCCCAGCACATTAGGTACAGTTTAATACTCTTACCTCCAAGGAAGGATCAGGACAGCCTCTCCAGCCCTCTCAGCTCAGCTCTTTGTGACATGGCCAGACCTAACACTTACTGTCCCATCCATGTGAATGTGGTAGACATGGCCCCAGGCTGGTGGGCACCCTCCTAGGCTGATGGACAACCCCCAGGTGGGTGCTTCTGGCTATCTGCAGACTCAGGGGGACAATGGGACATTTTCCAGAGTACTCCATATTTGCCTTGCAGACAAAAAGGTCTAAACCCACTATTTGTCTTATTCAAAAGAGGTGGGAAGAAATTCCCCAAGCCACTTACAGCAGCTGGGTGCCTGACACCCATATTTATCATGGGAAAAAACCCGTCTTTTCGTCCCCAGATTCCCCACTTGAGCACTATGGGACAGGTACAGCTAATAGGTGCTTTAGGCCCTCTTGTTGAATCAGTTGCAATGGTTAAAGTTATTAAACATAGCAGCTGTGATGGGGATAGCTCATGGTAACCTCTAGGTCTGAGCATCTGAGCAGCTGCATCCTTCCCACAGCCACGCGGTGCTGGAGCCTCCTCAGCTACCACCAGCCTCTCAACACTCATGTCAGGCATGACAGTGCTGCTGCAACAGCTCCAGCTGAGTGGGCCAAAACAGATCCGCGTCTGCCCTGACACGCTCAAGGGTGCACGGAGGAGTTGCACAAGCGCTGGCTCTCCCCCACCTTGCTGCAGCTAGCAGGCAGCAGGGATGCAGCCACCAGCGCTGAGGACGGGGTGGACGAGCATCAGTGAGAGCCATCCTGCCAGAGGGCTTGAAATAAAATAGACATGATGATACTTCCCCACTTTCTGATGCAAAGGCAGAAAAAGAATAGGTTTCTAAGAAGTCCTGCTGCTAGCCTTCATTTTAACTTGACCAGCTATTTCCATCATGGGTACTGGGCAGCCCTTCCCCAACAGCACAGGGCGGTTTAGGGAATGAATCCTGAATCCTAATTCAGCAGCCAATTACCACAAATATTAATCTAATCACACTTAAAAGTTGGGATGAAACTTTTTTTGAATATGTCTCCCATTGGAAATCTGCAGCTTGCACAGCAAATCTGGGGTGAGGTTTATCATCTGTCCCATGACACGAAGGCCACTGCCAGGATCTTTTGATTAAGTGCCAGGTACCATCGTAGGTGGGAACGTGAGCCTCAGTTGCTTGTGTGCACTCATTTGCAGTCGTAAATAATGCAGCGTTTGGAAGCAGTTCAGAATACTGCTGCAATCAGATAGCCTCAATATTGGCTGTTCAGTGCCAGAGACACAGTGATTGTGTGAGAGTGCTTAGAGCAGCAGGGGTGAGAAATGCTGCAAGCTCAGCCTCCGCGCAATTCCTCTGCGAGAAACAACGCACGTTGTCTCTGATCGCTCTACTTTCCTGTTATCCACTGATCTTAAATGTCTCGCATATTTGACCCCATTTACATAGGCATCTATCCCAGGAATAATTCCCTAACAGCGAGTGCAGGATTGTGTTTTCTGAGGTCAAGAGAAGCAAGATAGTAATTACAGAGATAATTGCTTTTAATGCATTTTTCACCTACAGAGTCCCATTAAAATGTTCTTTGCAGAAGAACAGAAAGGAACAATGTTTTAATATTAGGCAAAGAAAGGTTTACAAGAAACACTTTCTTCCTCCTTTATTATATCCAAGTTCCTTGACAGTGATCATGAATTAATTTTCACATTGCGCAGTCTGCTTTTTTGTGGAGCAGGCTTTGCTAGCTGCATCTGAGTAATGAAACTTGGAAAACACTGACAGTGTTTGTGATAATTAAAATCAATTGAGGGACACTGTTCAGTACTCTCTAGCTAGGGTTAAAATTACTCATGTGTCTTTTAAAAATCAGCTAGAAAGAAAAAGCCAAAGTGTTAAGACCTGTTAGAGCAGGACACATGTAAACCATTTTTTCCTCCATCATTTTATCAATGGTGTTTGACAATTATCTGAATTAACTCCTTTATGTCCTGCAACAGCTTTTGGCTCAGTGTCACCTACTTCCACACGGAACTGCTCATATTTTGCTTGTCTAATTTTTTAGCGTCTCCAAGAACAAAACTGCTCAGGTCGCCTGCAACCATGATCCCACTCATTCCCACACCAGAGAGGAGAAGTGGCTCCTCCTGCGCCTGCTGGAGCAGGGGGTGGGAGAGCTGGTGGGTGCCTGCTGAGACCGGGGGCAGGGGGATCCCCCCGGAGCACCCGTGGGTGCACGTGCAGAGGGAGCACACGTAAGGAACCAGCCCTGGCCCCTTTGAATTCACTCCCGCATCAGCTGGCAAAGAGATCAAGGAGCTGCCACCAGCCCTTGCTGATATCTTGGGTAATACCCACTCTGCAGGGCAGGAGATGTGCCTGGAGCTGAATTTGGGTTATCACAGGCTCATTAGCAGGGAAGCACCTCGGTGGGTTCCAAGCCCTTTCCCGCACTTACTCAGGGCAGGCTGGGGCATGCAGCAGGATGGGATGTTAGTCCAACAGATTCCCACTGCCCTCCTCTCCCAGCGGTGGCTCCGCTTCCCCGCAGCCTTCCCGGACAGCACACTATGGCTGGCTCTTGCTCTGTCTGGTCCTCTGAACCCTACAGCCTGTTCTGCAGGACTGCCACATACCCGGGATCATGCCCCGTCTATTTGTGGAGTTGACTGGATCTCCCCGGACATAGGACTTCCCTTTTGTTGAACTGAATTCAAAATTTCAGGTCATTTTCGCAATCTGCCCACATAAAGCTAAGTCCAGGTCCCTCCCTTCAGTAGCTCCTCCACCTCTATGAAATTTTGAAAACCTAATGCACAAACCCTTTATTCATCCAAATTGTGGGTGAAAATACTGATGGGTCCCCAGACCCAGCAAGACCCCGCTGAAACTGCAACTGATCCACATGCTCCTTTGGGCAGTGATTCACTGACAGCTGCTGATCTCCACACCAGACTTGTGCTCACCCTCAGCTTTTCCTAGGTGTTATTCACCTAGC
This sequence comes from Pelecanus crispus, assembly GCF_030463565.1. Lineage (NCBI taxonomy): Eukaryota > Metazoa > Chordata > Aves > Pelecaniformes > Pelecanidae > Pelecanus > Pelecanus crispus. Next base: position 17,734,167 of record NC_134643.1, read on the forward strand.
TTACTAACAAAAAATCTCATGCAAGGTGGTATCAAAACCTTCAATATGCATTATTAGTGTATGACAAATCTACCATGGCTATTACTTGTATATTTGTTATCTTTGAAGCACTTACAAATAGGATATTTGTATGTTCCAGTACTTCTTCTGGGAACCAGAAGTAAGCTGAATGATGTGCATCTACCAGAGTCTCCTTCTGCCTCTCCTGAGCGAAAGACACAATTTTCTTTTATGGAGTTTCTTCGTTCCTCACTTCTACTCTGAAATTGCACAGCCAGTTCTCGAAGTATCCTTGGAGAGCATCCAATGTTCAAATTTCATCAGGCTCCAACAATTTCAAAGCATTTTATGTATTGCTGTACTTTCTAACATCTTTCATTTTTCTGTTCTTTCCTTTTAGCCTGAATTTGTACCATTTCCCCTGCGTTATGTTAGCTGTTTGATCACTACCGATGCCTCTAGTGAAAACTGAGTCAAAAAAGGCATTCTACAGTTCAGCCTCCTCGGTATTGCTTGCCATTAGCTTTCCTTCTGCAGTAAGTAGTGGACCAATGTGTCCTCTGATATTTCTCTTTCCACTAATGCCTCCATAGACTGCAGTTTTTGCTATTCTTTATTTCTTTTTCACTTGAATTTGATTTTCTCCCCTCCAGCGTATGCTGTCCTTTGATATTCATCCTTACTCACTTGACCTCATGCCCATTTTCTCTGTGCTTCTTTCTTGTATGAGTTCACTGAAGAGCTGGAATTTATCCAAACTGGTCTCCTGCTGCAATTTCCAGCCTGCCTATATGCTGGTAGAGTTTCCAGTTGTATTGTAACATCACTTTCTACAAAGAACTGACAATTGTCCTGAACTATTTCTTCTTTTAAACTATTTTTCCACAAACTATTTTCTATTATCTTTCTTTGGTTACTAAAATCTGTTTCTTGAAACCCATTGACTTGGTTTTGTTTGGTTCTCCCACTTTCTTTGTCTAAGAGCTGTTATACTTAATAATCTGTCCCTTAGTAGTTAATACCAGCCTACCAACTGCACACGGATGATGCTTTAAGAGCTCTAGGAGGGAATCAACAACATAATAAAAGCAGACATGAAAATAGTAATATTAATTTGAATTATGAAAAGGAAACCTAAAAGATTTCAAAAGGACCTGAACTATTAACTGACCTCCCACATCTGCCTTGGCTCTATGTGGTGCTTCATAAAGCACTTTCTCTTCTTGATATTTCACACACACAGCAGGAGGTAAATTAAAACTTAACCTACCTGCAGAAGAGATATATTCAGGTAATTAATGGTAATAAGCAGCTTTAGCTTCTAGTGACATTAAGGGAAAAAAAGGCAGTATCTTTAGACCATCTCCAAGAGCTGTGTCTCCCAACAGCGGCACAGAATGGCTTTAGCAACCAAACCCAACTGTTGTTTGCTGTTCACAGCAGTGGAGCGAAATCCCTCTGTGGAGTCATCCCCACCTCCACCCCGGCAGTGGCGCAAGCTGCTCGCTGGTGGCAGAGGACACACCAAGCCTCACTGCCCAGCACATCACCCATGGTAAGGCTGCACTCTCTTCATCAGAACAGTGATGGAGAGGCTGCCCAGAGAGGCTGTGGAAGCACCGTCCATGGAGGTCCTCAAGAGTCAGGTAGACGAAGAGTTGACGGGCCTGACTGCATCCTGTCCCACTTGTTCTTTAGGCTGGGCTGGATGCCTCCAGAAGTCCTTCCCAACCAGCATGCCTGTGAAGCTCCTAAGCCAGTTTCCCACCCTCTCTGAGCCAGCACAAGACTGGGATTCAAGCAGAGAGAGGGGCTAGCGGCTGCATCCCTCCGGAAACACTAGCAGCTACTAACGATATGTTTGCCCTTGGGGATAATTCATGCTTCCAGAATTGGTGTGAGGCTGTGGTTCTTCTTTCTCCTCCTCCTTGTGCAGCCTTGCTTGTTTAAGCCCCTCTTTGAAATTTATTGTTCACTGATTAGATGTAATTTTGTGGATGAGGTTTCTAGAGGTCAAGTCAGCACTGAAGGAAACTTTTTGGAAAAGCTGCCCTAGAAATGGGACATAGTCTGGCTGCCATGGATCAGGACTTAGCAGAAAGGTGATATATGCAGGTAAGGTGGTCCCAGAAGGCGCAGGATTGTACCCAGTCACTGAGAAACATCTTTGGGAGGTCACGTACAGCTAAGGCAAAGACAAGCTCTGGGCTCCTCCCTTGCTATCGCAGGGCACGGGGGATGCTTGAGCCCCCGAGACAACTTCACAGAAAGGCATAGCACTCTCTCAGCCCCTTCTTTCTTCACGTCTTTCCTCTCCTGCCACTGTCCCTCTCCCCTGGAGATGCTCCGTCCTTGGCAGGCTGTGAGGGTGAGCACATGTCCCAGGCTCTCTGAAACCAAGGCAAAGCCTGGCCCTTCTCTTTTCCTTGCCTTTATAATCACCACCCAAAGACATTCCTCAACTACTGCAGACAATTCGGACCCAGCCCTTTCCCAGCTAAACCAATTCCCATTTCAAACAGCACCACAACAATGCAGAGACAGAAACGCTGCTAGGAAGAGCTCTGTCATTAGCTCACCAAATATTAAACAGCATCAAAGCGCCGGAGATAAAATTATTTCAAGGACTAATTACTATACGAACCCTTCTGGCTTTAATTCTAGACCTGAAATATAGCAGTGTTAATAAAATAGGATTCATAGTACATGAGACACATGAGAGAAGATTCAATTTGTAATGATAATTTGAAACATTTTAATAGGATTTCACCAGCAATATGAAGATTGGCAGTTTAATAATTTGTGGAAACAAAGAAGTAAGCTAAGGCAACATATACAAAGACTTCCTATAACACCTGGAAGGGAGTACAGAATAAGCCAAATATCTGGCAAATTCCTGATCTCCCTTTTCAGAGTAAGACCTACTCCAACTCCGGCACTGTGGCTCTCGCTGCAAGAGCTCAGTGCCTGAAGTTGAGAGGGGAGAGGAATTTTAGGCTTAAACTCTCCAAAGGCTACCTACCAAAACAGTCAGCGTTCTGCCATCTTCACGGCAGATGTTTTAAAGCTGGTGTTTGAAGGAGCTGCTGGGGTGCTGGACCGAAAACCTTACAGGAGATGGGAAGGAATTCTCCATAAGGACATCCTCAGTTCCACAGAAGAGCAGCAGAAACTATCATATCAACAACCTGAACTTGCAAGAGCAGAGTCTTGAAAAGCCTTTAGTTTAAGGAGAAACTTTAAAAACTGCATGCGAGGAATAAGCTGGGCCTGGCCATTATTTCTTATCCTCTACAAGAGTCCTGTGTGCCACCGAGCCCGTGCTGGTGCTGCGGTCTCCTTGTGATGCCCTTACTCTCAAGAGGGATCCATCTCCACCCCCGGCCACTTTGCAGATTCAAAGAAGGATGAGGATTTCTCCTTCACCTTTTAGCCAAGTCAGGACACCTGACTGCTGCCTAGCAAAGAGGTGCAAGTGCCAGCTTTGCACTGGCAAGCCGACTGCTCAAGCTAGGCAGCTGGGGACAGCAGTACCCCAGGGATCGACAGCGGTGGGGACATAAGCATGGTCATAGGCACTGGCAGTCACTTGATCCTAGTTAAACTGTCTTTTCTGATCTCAACTTATATGTCTGTTCGTGGACTAACAGGCAGCAAGAAAGAGAGCGCAACCCTATTTTGTGCCATACTTACCAATAAAACAGCACAGTAGCTTTTTGTTTGCATTGTATTAAAAGATGCCAATGAAAAAGACAGGCTGGATCTATCACAGGTGCACCAAAAGTACATGGCATGTCTTTGCTGCTGTAAAAGGATATTATTTTGTTAGAGTGTGCTGTTTTTTTCTGGGAGTTAATTTTCTTCATAGTAGGTAGTATGGGGCTATGTTTTAGATTTGGGGTGAAAACAGTGTTGCTAATACACGGGTGTTTCAGTCACTGCTGAGCAGTGCTTACACAGAGCCAGGGCCTTTTCTGCCTCTCACCCCACCCCAGCAGCGAGCAGGCTGGGGGTGCACAAGAAGCTGGGAGGGGACACAGCCGGGACAGCTGACCCCAGCTGACCCAAGGGATATCCCACACCATATGACATCATGCTCAGCATATAAAGCTGGGGGACGAAGAAAGGGAGGACGTTCCGAGTGATGGCGTTTGTCTTCCCAAGTCACCGTTACCCATGACGGAGCCCTGCTTTCCTGGAGATGGCTGAACCCCTGCCTGCCCATGGGAAGTGGTGAATGAATTCCTTGTCTTGCTTTGCTTGTGCGTGCAGCTTTTGCTTTACCTATTAAACTGTCTTTATCTCAAGCCATGAGTTTTCTCACTTTCACTCTTCCGATTCTCTCCCCCATCCCACCGGCGGGGAGTGACAGAGCAGCTGTGTGGGGTTTAGTTGCCGGCTGGGGTTAAACCACGACACAGAGGAAGAACAGGCTTTTGAAGAAATCCCCTAACTGGGTGTACTTTGCCAATGTACAGGAAAACAATACTGTGTGAGGGAGACTGTAGTTCAGTTGGTGATATGATACAGACTTTTAGGAAAGAAAAAGGAAAGAAACCTCTGAAAATACAACTGTTAAGAAGTTACACAAGAAAGTTGATAAGAAGCTATGCTACGTGCCGCTCATCTGGTACCAGTGGGTTTGGTAAATTTGCTGGGGGGGAGAAGGTTTCATATCTCTGTTTTGACATTTTCTAAAAGTGACTGTAACAAAATTATAGCCTTGCTGAAATGCTTTCACCACCTTTCAGTTCTGGCTTTTCAAACTACACAACATGAGAGACACCCGGCTTAATTTATGCAAAACACCCTATATGAAGCTATATTTTGGTACACAGAAGTTAGAAAATAACCTTACCTAAGAAACCATATTTTCTGATTAGTTTTTCAGATATATTGTATCTGTATCGGTATATTGTTGATGCTAATTAAAGCCTGTTCTGTGCAGCTGGAAAACGAGGAACACCAAAGAGCCTGCTCCGTTTGTGAGAAGCGGGAGGAAAGAGTGGATCAGGCTGAGCTGGGGCTTGCCAGGGTTGCTCATGCTCAGTACATGTTTGCAGCCCATCAGTTACGCGATCAAATTAGGAGCTTTGTGTCTGCAGGCAGCAATAGCTCAGCAGTGGGTGCGTGACAGGCGACCACCTCCCGCAGATGCCCAAACACATCCCTTGTGCTGGAGAATGGATGGAAAGCCCACAGGTACCCCACAGCGGGCTGCTGGGGCTTGGCATTCACACGAAAGCTCTTGCAAAGGATGGGACTGTGATTTCATTTGTAAGCCTAATCAGATAGTAAAATAAAACCAGAGAATCAGCATAATTAATTCAAATCTATGTCTGGCATACAGGTTCTCCGTATGAGCCATCTTTCAAGTCAGCATAAATTGAAGGTTAAGCTGGCCTGCCCTGTTGTAATCAAAGCAACCCATGGGCGGCTTAATTTTAATTACAGCTCCTGGGGACCATTTAGGTGCTACTCTGGATGCTGCCTATGCTTCATAAAGAAGATTATTAAAGTTGTCAGTCACAGATCATGAAAGTTCATAAGCGCAGACAGAATTGATTGATACTGGTTTGTCCCCAACCAGAGCATAAGGAGGATTAAATAAAAAGCAATGTAAATAGCCATCTTGGATCTGTAAAGCATTTTAGACTTCTTCTGCCTGAAAGTTGCTACATAAATGCAAGTGATTATTCCTGATTTGGCTGAATGAAGAGGAAGAATGCTTGAAAATGAGGCACTAAAAATATTGCATTTCAGATGTGGAAGTTAAATGACAAGAGTAATCTTCCTTCCCCTGCCTGGTCCTGATTTCTGGGCTCAGGGAAAGCAAGTGGCCCTCTGCAGGGGCTGCCCTGGAGGTATGAGGACCACCCTCCCCTCACAGCCTAGGCTTCATGCTGGATCGCTTAGACACCTAAAAAAAAGTTAGACACCTCTCATGAGCTAGTCAGCAAAGTTCTCCCTGTTATCACTGAGAAAGACGGGAGAGCAGCTCAGCCCATCTATTTATTGACTGTTCAGTCACCTCTGCGTGGGGCAGCTGGCAAGGAGGGATTTAGGCAATCAGATTAAGAAGATGCCTAAACTGTAGGTGTCTAAACTTGCTGAGATGAGCCCTGCCTGACATCCCAAGCTACCCGCAAGCCAGCACAGAAATCCCCTGCTGGGGATGGGAGTGGGGCTGGCCCCACAGCAGTGGGGCAAGGGAGCCATCGCAGCCCTTCCCCATCCTCATGCCCAGCCCAGCGTAGCTGAATGGGGACTTTTCCCCAGGCCCCTCAAAGCCTCTTCAAACAAAACCCCAAGACTGCTGTATTATTGCTGGAGGGAAACATTTCCATAGGAGCAAGGGCTGTAACACACAATGTAGGGCTGCAGGATCCGCCGCCCTGTGCAGTTTAAAATCAATTGTTAATGGCAAACAGGAATCTGATAATGTACATGATATGCAATATATATTGAGCTGTACACACATGAGATGGAAAATGGATAATATTTGTGATTCTTTAAAAAGACGATTGCCTGGCACTCTCATTTGACATTTCCGTGGTTTTGCACAGCCCTCCAAAGGGAGGAGGTTGTTTATCCTCTGTGCTTCAAGGAAAAGAGAGGAAAGGAACATTTTTCTGATACTTTCTGCTCACTGGGTTTCCTCACGAATTTCAGACACTCAATAATTTCAGGTTAATAGGAAACGGTAACTCAGAGCCCAAGTCATTCCTCTTGCAAATGCTAATGTTAATCTATAAATAAAACATACGTTGTAAAGAAAAAAACTCCTGCATGGCAGGGGGTAGCAGCCTGCCTTCTCTTAAATCTTCAAAGCTGGAATTTGGTGCAGTGTGAAACCCTTCGGGGGGACCAGCACAGGAAGCATGCCACGTCCCAGCTGTCCCCATGCCAGCGTGGGGAGAGGGCTCCACCGCCCCATGTCCACGTGTCATTGAGAGACATGGAGAGACACCATCCTTCCTCGCGGGCTTTCTGGGTGCCCACTGACCCATGGTACCTGGAAGCAGCTGGTTAACCATGGAGGGAGGAGGAGGGTGGCTGAGGGCCTTCCCGTGGCCAGGGATCAGCCAGGCTTTTGCAGACCATCCCAGGCTCCTAGCCCAGAGCCAGAGGAGCAGCTCCCAGTGTTTGCCAAATGCCCTCACCTCCTGTCTGGGCAGGAGGTACCACTGCTGCTGTTGTTCACCACAGCCCTGCAGCTGGGCACTGGCTGGCTCCAGCCCCCGTGGGCACAACTGCGTGCCCCCAGCCAATGCTGCCCACTGGCTGCCAAGGTGGGCAGAGGAGGCAGAGGGAGATACCCAAAGCTGTTTTCCTCCACCTCCCTGGGGTCTTATTTCAGTACCTGGTCTGTGGCTGGCTGTCCTGGTAGAGAGGGAGGGTGCTGGCAGTGGGCAAAGACAGGGATGCTGCCATCGGAAGAGAAGAATTGGGGTTTTCAGACACATTTTTTCGCAGTGCTGAGCAGCAGAGGCATTCAGACACCCAGCCACCAACTTGCAAAATGGCTCATGGTTAGTATTTTAGCTTTTCAGGTCACCTTTAAAAGATTTACCAAAAGTAAGAAAATGTAGGTAGCAAAATGTAAGGGGCATGATAAATTGATGAGAACTAGTTCTGAGAAAGAGCAAAGTGATAAATGTTTAAACAATACATGGGCATTACCAAATGAAGCTTTCTTCTTTTTTTACCGCAAAACAGAAATTTGCATTACTTCCTTTTCCCTACTGGCCACAGAAATGCTGGGGGATGAAATAAGCAGTTTCAGCTCCAAAACCAGACCCTAGCTTACATGTACTGCTATTGAGGAGAAAATAACATCTGAGAGCTTTAGCTGCTCAGGGCATGAGTCACCCTTATATATAAACGTCATCACTGGTATGGAGAGGCTAAGAGCTGACTTCGGACCTGAGCATTACCCTGCAGGTGGGCATTGTCCCATTAATAAAATATTTGGAGTAATTCTGACACATGGCCTTGCAGAGACCATGGGAAAGTTATATTTGTTGAGTATTGAAACAGCCCCTCGGGACCAGTTTCCCTGTGGGAGGAGGATGAGGTTGCAGAGCATGTGCAGGGTTGAAGAGGTGTTTTGTAGAGGTTTCCCACTCAAAACTTCTTCTCATCCCAAGGCTTTCCCTCATTGGCTTCAAGAAATTTCTCACAGAGGGGAATGGCTGCCAGTCAGGAGGATGGAGAGGGACATGGGAAACTTCCCAGTGAATCAGCAATTAAGCATCCAAAGGGAAATTATGGTCTTCATGCAAGGCTGCTTTTCTCCTTGCTCGTTTTATTACTTTATGGAAACATCTGTCAGGCAATAACCTTTGATTCGCATGTTTTCACTGTTGCAGAAGGAAAGTTGAGCTTTGTGACACTGAGACCTAGTCTCTGCTCTCTTAATCTTTTTGCTTAATGTTTAAGCTGCGTGGGGCAGGGGTTGCCTTTCCGTTGTGTCTGCACAGTGCCTTCCCCAGCAGGGACCCGTTCTGTGCCTCAGCTGCTAGGAGCTATCATAATGAAAGTAATTAATAATAATAGTAAAACGTCATTTATTTCTCTCCATGGCTTGCTCTGTAGGTTCACTATTAACCTGTCTGAAAGTGCAGCAAGGGAACAGCAGCCAGAGACAAGGTAAGCCAAACAGGGTGGTCACCTGACCGCTGTCATGCTCCCACTTCAAGCAGTGATTGAGGGGGTTGTTCTAGGAGTCCCATCGTATCCTTTGTGGGACATTATTAAGATTTCACTTTGAAAAGAAAATCATCATCTCTTGCCTCAGTGGCTAGCAAGAGGGACCTTCAGTACTAAGACCCGTTACTTAAATGAACAGAATTTAATAATAACGTGAGTGCAATCTTAGCCTCTCATGTGTATTAATTAAGGTGGGACACATTTGGAGACCTTGATTCCAAAACCATTTGGGCAACACCTCTATGATACAGGCATCACAGGAGGGCCAAGCTCTGGAGCTTAGCGCAGGCAATGATATTTCTAAAGCAATTTATATTGCTTGTCTGCTCATGCTGTGGAAACCTTTCCCTTCATGACACAGCTCCTCCTTACCCACTGGTGCCCCAGCAATGCTGACAGTCACCTGTGGTGTGTCACAAAGAGGGCATCAGAGAACCAGCAATAAAGCAAATGGCTCTCTGGTGCCCACAGAGGCTGGGCACAGGGATGAATGTCTGGAGGAACCATAGCCTGGTACATCTAAATTAAGACACGCTCTGACATGGGAGGCTGACTCATCCATGTGATGCTGAAGCAGCCTCCATCCATATACCCACCCGGGAATATGTGTCATGCGGTGACTTTGTCACCTCTTGCTGAGGTCTGCAAGGACAACGGGCCAGGTCAGCGCTGGAGTTGGAAAGCCCCAGGCAGAAGCAGAGAGTTGCAGGCAGCGTTGGAGCTGGCAGCCACCCAGGGTCTTGGTGCACACTTCGCTGAGCCACCTTACTGGACAATCCCATACTGAATTTTACAGCAAGGAAAGGGCTACCCAGGCCAAACCCTGCTATGGGGCACTTTCACTGTCACCTGCACATTTTGCTCTATATTTTGAAGAGGGAGGGCAACACTTAGCCCATTTTTCTTTCTCATACTTTGCAACTTTGGTGTGTGCATGTCCCGCAACAGCTGCTGCTCTCCACCATGGCAGCAGCATCCTTCTGAGATGGGCACAGAGACTTTCCTGGCATAGAGAGAGACCTGCAAGTGTAGGGACAGCACCTGGTCTGTCACTAATTCTCATTTGCTAATCTAAACATAAACCTAACTATACAGACCCTCAAAAGCCACCAGATCCTCTCTGCAGCCTGGGAGATGTGCACTCACAACAGCTTCAACCACATATGTCTCATGGACTCCCACAAGAATCCTGCCTAGCTTAGTGCTATTCAATATCTTTATCAATAACCTGGAAAATGGAAAAAAATACCCAAAACATTAGATGTCTTCCTGGGAAAGTCTGTAGTTAGCCCCAGTCTGGTGAGCAGAGGTGAGTCATACAGAGCTCGCTACACCTACTAACAGCCCAAAGTCACTTGGTAGACTACCACCATTTATGTTTAGCTGAATCCCAGGTTCAGTGCTTTTAAAAGGCTACTGGAAAATTACAAATATGTTTCTAAGAATAGCTAAAAAAAGTTGTGTATTAATGAAAGCTTAAAGCAGGTCAGTTCAAAGAAGTTCAGTTTTCAAAATTATGCGATGTAAGGTTAAGGGAGAACATGCTCTTCATCTAGATTTGAAGACTTTTCCTCCTCAGCTCCTTTATATTTCCCTTAAGCAAAATCTATCAGAGCAGCTGCTGAAAGTGATGGGAGGAAAACCACTCTGCCCATGGTTGTCATCTCCAGAGTGGGGGAAGATTGGCTTTGGTCAAATCCCTGAAGGAGCCAAGGTACCCTCTAAGGGGATAGTGTGGGCACCTGCTCCCAGCGGAAGCCTTCCAACAGAGGGTTTTGGAACACAAGAGGAATTTTCCCCAGCTCAACAAAAACAATGAGCAGAGTGAAAAGGCCAAGGACCAGTGGCATCCCTGGAGCAAAGTGATCAGTCACCTCTCTGTCAGTACCTTGTTCTTGGCCTCAGCATCAGAAATTTCCTCTGTGTGGCTAAACCACGACATTCTGAAAGCATTGCCTGGCCTCAGGCAAGACACCATGCGTAAATCTTTAGGTGAAAATAATTAGCCACTGGAAACACGTACCTAGGAATACAGCAACATCCCTGTCAGCAGAGATCTTAAAATCAAAAGTCAGTGTCTAGATGATATTTTCTAGTGCAACGAAGGACACAGAGTGGGAGCAGGAACACTGGTGAAATGCCATGGCTGTGTGTGATGAGCATTGTACATGATAAAGATGGTCCCTTGTAGTCTTGAAGGAGGTGATTTCCCTGAGACCAAGTGCTAAAAATTGAGCAGAGCAACATAGATAGTTCTTGAGGGAAGGAATGGGCTTCAGTGTCCGATGAGCTCGTTGTGTGTCTCTTCTCCTATGTGCTACTCCAGAGTCAGGTCATCCTTCACATAAAAAGGCAGCAACAAGGTTCTCTGAACGGCTCAGTCCAAAGCCACAGGTGACAGAGTGGCTGAGAAGATGACTGAGCTTTCAAGGCTCCTGAGAGGCACAGGAGAGAAACTTTACAGATTAAAATCCTTGTGCGTGCAATAACTACATTCTCAAAACCATTTCAATGAGAAGAACTAATGTCCGAGGACAGATTTCAAAAGCTATTTAAGCATCTGAAGAGGCAGTGAGGCTCTTCATGTTACTTTTTAAAGAAAACATTTAGGTCCCTGAATTCCCTCAGGTTCCCCAGTACACCCGCTTGTGGAGAGCCACATCAAGCAAGCCACCAGACGTGGCCAAGGCTTATGCTAAAGGACACACACTGTTTGAGCCATGTTACCATATGGACTAACTAGAACTGAAAGCATTTTGGATATTATGAATCAGCTGGACATAGCAAGGTACTGTCAGGAAGGGACTTGACTTGAATCATCGCAGAAATAAAGCTTAACGTGATTCCCAAACACAAGGGATAGCAGGCAGCAGCAGCGCTAATGTGCATCTAAGGAAAAACAAAGACAGAACCGAGGGTGAGCACACAGATAGGTCCAGAAGCCATAAACAAGACAGCAGTCACAATAAGACCCAAATGTATTCAGCACAAGGGGCAAATTCTTCTATTTGCAATCAAAGCAATTCACTTTATGAAAGGGTGACACTTCTACCATTAAAAAAAAAAAAGTACAAAGATAACAGCAGGACAAAGCTCTCATGAGAAACATCATCTCAATAAACTTGCAAAGCAATGCTCACCATGAGATTGCTTTGTGACACAGGAAATAAATAAACTAATATTTTGTTTCAAAACAGATATTGGAAACGAGGACAATGCAATCATGGCAAACACATATAAAAACAATTAGTGAGAGCCTGATGCTAAGGCAGAGAATTCAGCTTGCTCTATACAGTGGGTACATTATAAGCTGATCTACCAGAAAGATATTAGCATGTAGGTATAAAAAACATCACTTTTGAGTGGGATTTTAAAGAGCAGGAGAATTCTGTGCTCTGGGGTCGGGAACAGCCTACAAATGATGATACACAAATGGGTACATCTTCTGAGTAGAAGGCAAAAGACATTCCTACAAAATGAATTAAGGTACTTAATGAGCTGAGATACATTAGGGATATGGTACATCACAATGATATTAATCCCATGAAAATACACATCATGTGAAATCCCATAGCATAGAGAAATAGAATAAAAAGCATAGCTGGATGGGAGGTTAGTTGTTACTAAGCAACTTTTGCTAAACAATATGCTCACCAAAATACGAATATATCCCTAAGTGGGAGGTTTAAATGGAAGCAGTGTCCCAGAAGGACAACCACATCTAGCTTCAAAAAAAAACCCCAAAACCCCACCTAATTTTGACCCTAAGGCAAAAGTTATGCGAAGTGGAGCATCTTCAACTCCCTGCTCAGAAGGCAGATGTCTGGGATTGCCCCAACACTCAGCCCAGCTGCTACAGCCCCTGTCTGTGAGGTCCTAGAGGGAAAGTGGGAGGCAGGAGGTGACCTGTTGCTTAAGTACTGCCAAAAATGTTGGCACATTTCAGGAAAGCATTTTCAGTCTGAAAGAATAATTCTAGATAGATGACCAAAACATAAAATATACGGGTACACGTAAATATAATTTTTTAGAAATCACAGCAGTGCCTCACAGGATGTAATTCTGGGCTAGACACCTTATGCTATATCACAGAGAACAGAAATTGAAGTGTATTTCACAGGCTCACCTTGGTTTGGAGGTTTGTAAGAAGAAATCACAGTTCTAACCAAGACTGCGAATTAAGGTTTCAAAAATCTAAAGTTCATTAAGTGCTGGAAACAGAACAACATGTCATCTTTGAGTGCAGCACCAAGCAGCCTTACTCCAAAAGATGCTCTTTGTTTCAGCTGCAATTTAGTGGCCTGACGGTGATCAGTTGTGCGGTAAGAGGAGTATTTTTATGCATTGCTGATACTGAGTGAAATTGCGTCAACTAACAAATAGGTCAACTAACATCACAGTGGTCCCTCCCGTCCCTAAATGTACGGTATTATTGCATCCAGTTCTCAAATTCATTAAATCCCTCTTCCCTTGACAATAGCTGGAACTGGTGGGATGTGTTGGTGTTTCGGCATTTAAAGGCCAGTGATCATAAAGGTAACGGAGCAGCACACAATAAATCACTGCAGACAGTACTCCAGGACAAGGAACGTGGAGCCCACAGCCTGAGTGCGGCTTCACAACACATTGCCAAACAGGTTTGCAGAAAAATTAATGCACCGCATAGCTTGATTTAAGGAAAAAGTCCATATGATGAATCATTGTTTTTCATCATTCTGACTCATGTCTTGTGTCGGGGTCCAGAGAGAAAAGCCACTCTGAGCTTCATGTCATGTCACAAAAGAAAAGGACCTAGTCTTGTAAAAGGTATGTTTAACCACGCCTGAAGAGTCTGAGCTCTGCTCTTGGCTCACAGGGTGAGCAACAGAGAGTCACTCACCATGCTCCACTTCACCTCCCTTGCCTGTAACGCCGGTATCAGCCTCCCTTTGTAAAGCTTTTTGCAATGCGTTAACGAGCAAACTCTGTACAAGTTCATCACAGATCACCTCGACCGTGTGATCTGTGATTCTTCTTCAGCAGCTTTTTTGTGCCTTTTTTTTCACCATAGCCTCTCACCATCTTGTTCAGCCTTTGAATCTTATTTTTCTCTTTTCATCAGAACAGTACATTTAGGCTTTTCTCACTTCTGCATGATGAAATGCTTTGCTAGGCAAACTGTATAATAAAGTGATTCTGGATGGTGCTCTGCTGTAGAAGATTAGTAGTATGAAATGTCTTATTAAAATTAGTATCTATATAAACATTTTTCTATCAGGATGTTTGAATTAAAATGTGTGAATTGCTGCTCAGAAAAAGAAAACATTAGTCTTTTGAAGAAATTACAAAAAATCATCCCAATATTTTTGTATTGTAGGAAGTCCTCTCATTTTGACAGTTTTTTCATTCCAAATTAGAACCGAGGAATCAATCAACATTCCTGAACTTAATTTTTTATGTCAGCCAGGACAAAATGTTTTCAATTCATCAGGCATTAATCTCTGGATTTACCAGTGGGCATCACATTAGATAAATCATATTTTGGGATCTCGTACTCTTTTCACTCCCTTTTGGCACTAGCATGCCATGGGTTTACCTCTCTCATGTCCCATTTCAAGCTTTTCCCAATTGCTGGGACACTGCAGTGGAAGGGAAACGAATCAAGAATATATCAGGTTAGCTGACTAAGGGATTTTGTTTTCCAGTGGAATATTACAGGGGAATAAAATTATGTGGAAAATGTCAGTTTCTTTGAAACACTTTTGTAACCCCTTCTGTATTATAACATGATTTCTATATCTTCTCATTGCTTACGATTTTTTTATCTATTAACTATAACTCTTGATAGAAACACATCATAGACACCAAGAGGCGGTAGAGTCACCATCCCTGGAAGTGTTCAAAAAATGGGTAGATGTGGCACTTTGGGACATGGTTTAGTCTAGTCTACCCTTGATTGGCTTAGAGTAGACTTGGTAGTGTAGGTTGATGGTTGGACTGGATGATCTTAAAGGTCTTTTCCAACCTAAATGATTCTATGATTCTATGATTCTATAAGAGCTGTGCAGGGCTCGCCAGCACCTCACCCGTGCTGTGAAGAGCGGGCTGGTGGAGGCTCCTGCCACACTGCGGTGGGCGAGGACAGCCAGAGCTCCGTGGAGGACCCCTCTCCTCCGGCATCTGTGCCAGCCTGCCCCTGCCTCTCACCGCGCAAGAACGCGGCATTTTTCATCCTCGGTTATCTCCACTGGTTGACATTTTAGTCCCTTCCTCGACTGCTTTGCTATCACATTCATTAACAGTTAAGGCATTAGCACTGCCTACATTTTCATGACAGCCCCCAGGGCTGGAAGCAATTAGTTCAATGCAGAACTACAACAAATACCACAAAGTGAAAGCAGAGGCAGACCAGCTCCAAGACAGGAAATAATAATAATGCCAGGCAAGTTCCATCCTTCCTCCTTCCCTATGGTGTTTATAAATTTGTCTTTCTGTGCACTTTTACTTTTCTTCCAAATAACAATCTTCCTGAGGGAACACTACTGATTTAAGTTTCATGTTTTGCTTCAATTCATATTCAGTTTGTATTTTTATATCCTGCTTCATATTCATATTTGCAAGAACAAGAACTTCAAGTCAGCCTTCTCAGCTTTTCCTTCCAAGGCTTGACAAAAAAATGATTTTATTGCCAGAGTGCTGAGCACCCAGTGCTCCAGCTGAAGTCAGCAAAAGACATGAGATGCTTTACAGTTCTGAAAACCACATCATTTATTTACTGACATCCTAAAGATTTAAGAGACAATGTTAGTTTCCTGTTTTTTCTTGACCTTAAATGATAGAGCTGCAAAAATCTTTGGAGCCAGTTCTCTCGGTAATTTTCCTCTGTAGTTCTTAAAAGTTCCCCAAATGTGTAAGCACAAAGGGAACCTCCCTGAACTCCCTGCTCAATGCCCTTTCTTAAAATGCTCTTACCATCTCTTCACCTGCTGCATTTGCCTGGGGCCTGGTGTGATGCTCTAACCTGCTTCCCCTGAGTGTACGTTGGAGGCCTGGAGGATTTCTTTAAATTGTGGGTAGCCGTCTTGTGTTTAAAAATCCATGGGGAAACACCTTGATTTCCTGCAAGTTTTAGATTCCCAAAGGGCCATGTCCATCTGTCGTGGTTTAGCCCCAGCCAGCAACTAAGCACCACGCAGCCGCTCACTCACTCCCCCTACCCCCATGGGATGGGGGAGAGAATCGGAGGAGTAAGAGTGAGAAACACTCCTGGGGTGAGATAAGAACAGTTTAATAATTGAAATAAAGTAAAATAGTAATGATAATAGTAACAGTATAATAATGATAATAATAATAATGATACACGAAGCAAGTGATGCACAATGCAATTGCTCACCACCCGCTGACCGATACCCAGACAGTTCCCGAGCAGCGATCGCTGCTCCCTGGCCACCCCCCCCCCCAGTTTATATACAGAGCATGATGTCATATGGTATGGAATAGCCCTTTGGTCAGTTTGGATCAACTATTCTGGCTGTGCCCCCTCCCAGTTTCTTGTGCGCCTGGCAGAGCATGGGAAGCTGAAAAAGTCCTTGACTAGCATAAGCAGTACTCAGCAACAACTAAAAACATCAGCGTGTTATCAACATTCTTCTCCTACTAAATCCAAAACACAGCACTATGCCTGCTGCTAGGAAGAAAATTAACTCTATCCCAGCCGAAACCAGGACACCATCATTCACGGTTCCATGGTAGGCAACTAATATCTTAGCTCCCTAAGCTGCACATTGATATGAAAAATACTTATTTTTTTCCACGGGAAAAAATATTTGTTGTGATTTCTTGGCCCTGGTTTGCATTTACGTGGCACAGGTCTGTCTCTCGGATCCTCATCCTCCCTTTGTGGCTGAGGCTTTTTGCTTCTACCTCTGCTTTCCTGCTCCATCACCAGCTTTATCCCCAGCTCCCCTCCTGTCTGCTTTCCAGAGTCTGGGACAGCAGTGGTGGCATGGTGTGGGCAAAGGGGAGGGAGCCTGTCATGGGTGGACCAGGGCCCCACGACCCCATCCATCTGTCCTCTCGTACAAGCCAGCTGCAGCGGCAGCACAGGTCAGCATCTCGGCTCCAGCCTCGTTAATGAACAGGTTTCTCTTCCCTCGGGTTCACATCCTAGATAGGAGAGAGATGGGGAAAAAAAAATCTGGAAAAGGCACACGCTGGAAGATGGCCTTTGGGATGCTCATACCGCCTCCATGGCTACGGGGCTTGCCTTGCACCCGGGGGCTCAGGCACCAGGAGTCCTGCGCTGGGCATTTTTCACTAGAAAAAGAAAATGTCTTATTTCAGTCTGCCACCAAAGACATTTTCTTTCACTGGGAACATGAAAACTGAGAGGGGGGAGAGCTGCTCTTCCTGACAGAGAAGCAGAGTGCTGCGCAGCTGACTCACCGCAGCAGTGCCTCCTCCTAAATGAGACACAGCAGCAGAGGCGCGGAGAGGAGACTGCCGTGAAAGGTGGGTGTACTGTGCATGAGCCTAAAATTGCGAAAATTATTTTCTTGTCAATGATGATTAAAAATTGGATTCCAGCAAAAGCTCAGTTGTACTGCGTAATGCTTATCTTGGGAAATAAAAGACAGGGGTGGACCAAACTTCTGAATTTAATTTAAAGCATGAATAACTTTTCTAGACTCCTGTTACACTGGAGACGCCTTATGCATGCACTTCAGGCCTTCTTTCCTCCATTGTTTCTTAAGTCTAGATATATGTCCAGCTACAAGGGATAGTTAGATCCACCCTAGTGAATTGTGGTAGTGTTTAAGACAGCAAGATAAGCAAAACTGGAGTGCTTTTGTCTTCACCACTGCTGCAATCCCCAACCCTTTCCATTACCGCAGATTTCTTTTTCTTAGCACCGTCATTATCACCTTGTCCGGAGAACAGTGGGAGAAAAGGGAAGCTGAAGAGCCTGAGTGATAGAAAAGAAAAGAAGGCTCGAGTACCCACAACATCCTGCAGTTTCCCTCCAAAGCCCTCTATCTCAGCAGCGACACAAATTTATTCGACAGAGTGGGCAATGAGATAGAAATCTGAATGCTCCAGCGTGGTGGAAGTGAGAAAATGGAGGAAAAGCATCCACAGCAGCTCTTCAAGTCCCCCCAGAGGTCACATAAACCATGACCAAGGTGCTCCATGCCCAAATTCAGTGAGAAGCAGTGTCACACCATCAGCCGTTCTACAGACTAATGAACAATGTCACACCAGCACCTCCTGTGATAGCAGCCACCAGTAACAAAGAAATCTATATAGCCTCTAAGCCATCACTGGGTTTAAAGGCAGATCATGAATCAGATGTGCCTAACTGTTGCTAAAGCACAAAATGGGATAGAGACGCTTACCAGGAAGGCATTTGTTTTTTGCCCCTTTCCATACTGATTGTTGGAACTATACCTGTCAACACTTCCTAGCTCCCAGTGAGACCATGGGCTGCATTTACTCTTTACAGAAGGTCTTTTTCAAAAATAGCTTGTTATTTTGATCCAAAATGCCATTTGCTGACCCTCCCTTCAAACCCGGAGCGTGGTAGTTTAAGGGAAGTTCTGAACCTCCTTGGACGCGAGTGCTGACATTTTGGGTGACGATGCTGCCTGCCCCATCTCGCGGCAGTCAGCTGCTCCCTGGGCAGCACTCCCAGTGCGCTGCCAAAATGCCTCTTTGTCCTGCAGATCCCGTGGGCATCTGCTGATTTTTAACCCTCTTAAATGAGAGCCTGTGATGGCCACAAAATCTCTCCCATCATGGGAGATTAGTGGGGTATAGGCAATTAACAGGGCTATACAGATCCTTGGGGAAACGCACGCATGAGGCGCCGATGGGGAGGTCAGGCTCCCGCTCACAGCCACGCTGTGCTGTGGGCTGGAGCAGTGAGACTTTCCCCAGGGGAACCGTGGGGGACACAAGAAATACAGTGCCCTGGAAGTGGCCGAGCCTGCCCTGAGAGTTATCAGCTGAGCATCAGTGCTTGGGGCAACACCTACCCCTGCTCACCTGGCTGTTACAGCATGCAAAAATGGTTTGGATCCGATTGCCCAGCCCTTGCTCTCTTGCCTTCAGTCCCTCCTGTTCCTAGTTTGTAGAAACAACAGCATCAGCTTATCTTTCCTCATGGCTAAGTTTCCTGCAAGCCTGATAGGCATAATGAGCATGAGAAAATATTTATCTGATGTTGGAATCACAGCTTATGTGCTGGTGGCTGTTCTCATACATTGCAAATTGCTTTATTTGGTACAACTGTTTGGGGTCTGGTGTTATTGCAGGCACACTGAAGATTTATATCCAGACTTTTGAAAGCCTAGAACGCTTATGGGTTTATTTATTTCAATAGGATTTGCTAATATTAAAAGCATCGGTGCATAACCTAAAGGGAAAAGGATCTAACAGCTAAGAAATGATGGTACTTTTCTGGCTCTGGTCCTGGAGCTACCTCCAATTACTTCCTACCACATTATTAATATACTGATTGTTGTTATCCTCACCATTACTATTAGTGGTCAAGATCCCTCTGCATAGCGTGGAATTTAACCACTGTAGGAGCTGCAGAGGGAAAAAAAAAAGGAGGATATTTTTTCTGATGCTGCAAGAAGGCCGAGGGAAGGCCAGCGTTACCTTCCCCCTGCAAACCTTCAGGCTGGCTTTGGACTTTCATAGGTACCACAAGCACTCAGCATCCCATGGGATACAGCTTCAGCCGGACACTACCTGTCTTTGACAGCCTTTGCCCCATGACTGTGGGCCACGAGCCCTAAGGGGATGGAGAGGAGTCACAGAGAGAGCCAAGGGAGGATCCCAGGATGTTATATTGCAGGTCAGTGAGAAAAGGAGTAGTAGTAGCGTAGGAAAAAGTGTACTAACTCACTGATTCGCATTAGGCGGTCCTTAATTGCTGGCAAGAGCTCAGTTGCAAGAAAGTGGAGAAACATGCAAGCAGCCGTGACTGCCTGTTCTTACCCTGCCTTCCCGGAGGGGCTGCACCGCTGCCAACCCCGGGAGGGACCCGAAGGCACAGAATAATTGCACCCTGCAAAGTACGGGGTTTATGTTCCAGGTTAGTTGGCCAGAGCGCTAGATTGTAATCCTTTAGTTGACTGAAGAACAATTGAACAAAGTAATATGGCCCATCTTCACTAATGTTTAATAATATAAATACTTCCTCGATGCAGTAAACCTCTGCTTTATTAAAGCACTCATTCTTTTCCATTATGCTATTTGTATATTTTTACGTGTTTTTCATTTTACCAGCAATTTTACTGTCCATAAGGATGTATAGGATTTGCTCAGCAAATGAATTATTATGTATTTGTTGCTGATTTTTATTTTGCTTATAACAAATCCAGGGCCTGCCCTAGCAATATTTTCAAAGCAAATTTCTCACAGAACTAGAAAATCTGGAGGCTCTGATCATGTCTTGAAACAAAAAGAAAATACAAAATTAATTTCAACAGAATTATAGCTGTTTCCCCACACACCTTAAGCGGGTGTTTCCCAGCAATGGCACTGGGCAGCATGGTACAACCCAGGCCACGGCCTTGACAGGCACAACCTGCCCAGTGATTTCACAGGGGGGACTGGGGATCAGAAATGCAAGCAGATCTCACCATTTCCAAATGCAATTGTTTTTCACCGACCAATACTACTTCCTTTGGTGCCAAAACCTTTTCCCTGCAACAGAAACTGAAGAGCCAGCTGAATGCAGTTTAATGTACTTAAATGTTGGTGTGGGTTATTGCGCTCCTCCTCCCCATGTCCTGCACCTTTGTCACCATAAGGGGGACAGACTATTTTGTGTGGTGGTGTTATTATGGATTCTGCACTTTAAAACTTATCCAAAAGCCTCTGTGACAATGTCCTCCAACGCCCCAGAGAGCAAAGCAAACGCCTTGGGAGCAGAAGCCTAAAAAGCCAGACCCCAAGGGGTCTTCAAAGCATTTCACACCCATCTGAGAAATGAACCAAAGTCAAATTGCTGGTTATGGCAGTGATTGTGTCCTGTTTGGAAACCTCCAACTTAGCCTCAGTGTTTGGGGCTTCGGACATGCATTTAGCTAGGCATATCCCATGCATTTGGCTAGGCATATCCTGAGCTGCCGTTTGCTGTCCCTGAGGGGGAGCCTCTGTGAGACCTCTTCAGAAGGGGCTGTTTCACCGTGTTATAAAACACCTCTTCATGACAGGATTTGAGATCTTGTACATGCATGCTGGTTACCAGCACTTGTAGGCTGTGATATATTCCAACAAAACATACTGCTTCTTCAGACCGATGAGTCTGACACATAACCAAGACAGTGCTTACGGGCAGCTCAGGAGCAGATGTTATGGCAAGGAGAAGGTCCAACACTGAGCAACAATGGCAGGAGAGGTAGATGAAAAATGCATTGCACCCTTTGCCTTTGGCTCCTAGATGTCTGCCACAAACCTGGGCCTATCTCCTTGGCCTCAAAGTAGCATATAGAAAAAGTGCTAGATGGTATAAAGGTCCCCACTGTGTGAGTTTGCATGAATGGGGTCTACAGGCACCTGTGAATGTTCGTGAAGAAATAGGAACCAGAAAACAAGAGGCTGAACAGAGGTCCAGGAGGAAAAGTCTGTGGAGGTTTCCCAAGGACCGATGGGCTCTGGAAACTGGCAGTCCCCCTAAATTTGCAAAACTGATGAACTCAGGACATGCAGTGTTCCCAGGTCTGCATAAGGCCACCAGAACATGCTGGCATCACTGGTGGGCTGTTTCCTTTGGTCTGCACCTGAACGCTGGTGGATGCATAGAGTGGACAAAAACCACAGGGTCACATATACACCAACGAGGAAAAGGACCCATCGAGGGGATCCACCAAGAACAGCCCAGAAACTGGTGGCACCTCTGTGTGACCCTCAGGTCCCAAGGACATGGCTGGGTTGGGCTTCTGACCGCATCTTTGCGAGGACATGCACACTGCCCATGAGGACATGCACGTGCTGGGTGAAAGGCATCAGCTGCTAACAGCAGCATCTCCACGGCCAAAGAGGACTCTAAGGTTGTGGCCTACATCTCCCCCACCATGTAAGGGGAAAGGGGATATGCAATAATTTTTATCTTATATAAATGCAAAATTCTGAAAATATTTAATTGTTAATGGTGTAGCCTACTCGCCCACATAAAGGTAATCACACTGTGCAAAAGGCGTATGTTGCCTCAGCAAACACATTGGCTGCAGAACAACTAAATGGATCCGCCTTGGTGGGGAATAGCAAAAGCATATGTTACTCTTCAAATTAAGAAAACATTGTATTATTTATTAAGGTCAAGCTCAAGAATCCTGAGACAGCTGCAGAACAGCTGCTTGTCCTCTGTCAGTGCAAAAATGAATCTTTTAAAATTAATTACAGGGAAAGCAAGCCATTTGTTTAAAAAGTCAACATGTTTCTAATAGGCAAAATGTCCTGAAGTGGTTTGAAATCTGTTAGCAGTTTCATTTTTGTAATTACATTTTAAAATGACTGGAAGAAAAAAAAAATTTTTTAAGAGCTCGGATGTGGGGAGAGGCAAGTTTCTGAGAAAACTGGAAATCCCTGTGCAGAAAAACCCATAGCAATAGTCCTCTCTTGGCTCAGTAAAAGCTGATGGCAAGCTGTGCATGCTTGTTTTAACATATCTTGATTAAGCGTTTAGTACAGAGTCACAGGTCAGATACTGCAGGCCGCTGTCTTTGTTGTTGAATATCAGACTTCCATTTTAATGCATCTTAACAAGTTTTCTTCAGATCATGGGATATATTTAGCACACAGATTTATTTTTGGGAATGGATGTTTACGCTCCTGCAGAAATAGTCACCGGCCCTTTGGTATTAAGTTCCAACCTTGGGGGTTTGGGATGAAAAAGATGGGGAAATTACAAATATTTATATAACTCTGGGATTTTAGGAAGCCTCCTGCTAGCATTTTTGCATAAAGGTAAATCTGTTTTTCACAGGACGATGCACAAGAGGCCCTTGAGGCACACAGCTCTGGTAATGCGCACTACTGTGCAGTGTTTTCGGTAAGGGTGGGTATCGCTAGTGGCCATTTGAATGACGTATTTCCCATCATACAGACTAAGCATAGGCATGGATCTTTAACCAAGTGCTCAAAATTACCGTGAACAAAACCGTGGTTTGTAGATAGGATGAAAGGAATAAATCTTATGCTGAACAGAAATAGTGATGAACAACTGGAGGATGTTTGCTGGACATGTGGCATGTCCACCCTGAGCCCATGTCCGGTGCTGGGCACTCCATACACAACAGTGCTGCAGCCCTGCCCTGGCACTCATGGGCCTGCAAGATGGTGCTGGGCTCTCTGGGTTCACAGCAAAGCAGACAGAGATGACCTGGTCTTCTCCTCGCCCATGTCCCCAAAGAGGACGCGGCTGCGCTGGCGCCGCTGTGCTTTGTGAGCAGGGGATGGCCGTGAGGTCCCACCTCAGGGAGGACCACTGCTAATGGCAGGGGACAGCAAAAATGTCATTACTGGTCCTGCGCAGCGGGAGCTGGTCCCGTATGACTGTGTCCCACCAGCTCTTGCTCCAGGATTTGACCATGCCATACCCTTCAGAGAGCAACGTGAGCTGACCCACACACTGTCAGCTGCTTGTTCCTTTATCTTCTCCCCAGAAGAGAGGGATGGTTCAGTTTAAGTTGTTAGTTTAGCTAGTCGAGTTGTTTATTTTCCATTTGCTTGTTGATGGTATTTATTACTGTCATTTGCACATGTGCTACGCTTATCCTAAGAGGAGGACAGGTCAAAGAAGGGTGCTCTGAATTTATAACAGCAAGCAGTGTGATCAGCACGGTCTTTTCCACTTTCCAGCAGCCCCTGAAAAATTGTGTTTAGTTCTGTGATAAGCTTTATCCTCCCCGCACAGAGCAGGGTTGTCTAAATGACTGATTTTTTAGGTCAATAGTGGAAACTTAACATTTAAAAAAATATCACTGCAAGACAACTCAGGATTGAAGTCTTTCAAAGTTTGCATCACATTTAGAAAGTTTATTCCAGGGCAGCTTGGAAATTTTTGACCGGTTTCATTTTTCTAAGGAATTCGTGAAAGCACGAAGCAGCTCAGCAGGAGGAGCAGAGCCCAGCTTTCCTCCCTCCAGCTCCCGACGGTGGCAGCTTTGCAGCAGCATACCAGATCTGGGAGCGCACCCCTCTGCTGCAGACCTGGGCAGCTGCCCACCCACACGCAAAGCTGCCACTCGGCAGAGGATACAGCAGTAAATACCCCCGTAAAACATAAAGATAACACACAACTCCAAGCGCAAGTAAACTGCATTGTTAAATATATTTAAATCTGCATTTTAAGAGGCCTTTCAGGCTCCACTGACTCCCACGCCAGGGCTGTCCCGGTGGCAGCGGGCTGGCTGGGGACATGCGGGGCTGACAGCCCCTCCTGGGGGGGTCCCACAGCAGCAGCAAAGCGAGCTCAGGGGAGACCATGCTTGGTCTTGGCCATGCTCATTCCTTGTTCCATGCTGACCATGTTGCAGGAGGAGATTTTGGTGAAAATCTCCATGCCCCCGGGTCAGCTGGAGAGGGGACTCAGGTGGTCGCTGGAGAGGACGCCCCTCCTGCATGCCCAGCTTTCCTCACCAATGGCACTAGCCAGATCACTGCAGGTGGAGGTTAGGTAGCAAAATGACATGTATGCTGTGTGGCTGATGAGGGAGCTGAGGTCCTGGTATAAACCAGGAGTCAGCCAGGCTGGCAGCATTGGTACCCCTGGGCAGGAGTCGGGGAGGCAAGGTGCTGAGGCCACCTTCTCCATGGGCCATGTGCTGAGGCCGCCTTCTCCATGGGCCATGTGTTGAGGCCATAGGAGTTTGGGAGGACCCAACAAGGAGACCTTTGCCTTCAGTGCAAGCTCGGTGCTTGGGCTTTTGGCACAGCGAGGCCACCCCAGTCAGCTATAAAGCATTACAGAAAACGCATCTCATTTTGGCAGGATGATTTGCTCAGTCAGGACCATTCTCAGATCTTAACCCATCCCCCAGTACACTCACAACCCTTCCTAGCTTTCTGCTATTGGAAAATTGAATAAACCTGCATTCGTGACATAGTTTATCATCCGAGTCATTGGCAAAAATAATGAATCACACAGGGGCCGGGAGAGGTGCCCATGGAAACCATGGTTGGTGTGTCCTCGCTGGTCATGGAGCTCAAACCATGGTCCTGCAGCCAGCTCATGAAACTGCAGAAAGTTGTGCTTGGTGTCACAGCCTTTCTGAAACGCAGCACCTACCTCCTTCCCGTGGTCCCTGCGGCCTGTCATGCTGGTGTGAATGGAAACGACCTTTGTTAAAGATTACATGTTCCCAACAAATCCCTGCTAGCTGTTACTTATCCTTCATTGTCGTCTACATGTTTACTGATGGTTGGGCTATTTCTTCCCATTCTGGGAGGAGAAGGTAAACTGGCAAGTCTGCAATTCCCCAGTTCACTCTGTTCCCTACTGTAAAGATAAGCAGGCTCCTAACCTTACCCATCCTCCCCAGTTTTCAGTGATAAGCCTGTAATTGCTCTCAGATTTGCTTCATCTGGTTTTCAAAATTCCTTGTGGAACTTCATTAGCTCCAGAGAATTTGGGAGGAAAAAATTAACTTACCGATTTGTGCTCTCAGCTGATTTTCTTTTCTAACCTGAATTCGTACCTTTTCTCACTGGCCTTCCAGGGAATGCTGAAGCAAAAAGAAACAAAACACTTCAGTCCTCTCAATATCATTTATAAATAGCTTTTTCTCCCTCTGAGTAGAAGACCAACCTTCCTTTTATAATCCCCTCACTATTAAACTAAATTTAGAGTATTTTCTTGTTACCTTTCATGTCCCTTGCTAGCTGTATGACATTTTATGCATGGGCTTTCTAATTTTCTCCTTATATGCTTGTGCTATTCTTGTATGCAGCTCCCTAGACATGTGACCTAATATCTAGCTCTGTATACTTTCAATATGCCATCTATATGAGATCGCTGAAAAGCTCACTATTTAATTGCATTGTCTTTATAATGCTTTCTATTTCTTATCCTTGTTTTATAATATGCAGATTTCTCCAGTGCACTGATTAATAGTCACATACTCACACTAAGTCTTTGCTAAAATATTGGCCAAAATAGACTTCATAGTCTGAGCAGAGTACAAACTCTTTACACAATGGTAAATATGCTAACAAGGTCAACAGAGTGGTAAATACGAACATCTGCTGAAAAACTGAGTAACAGACAAAAGCTTTCCAAGGCTTGCACAGTGCTCATACGATAAGGATGGAATGTGAACCTATAGATATGAGGGCAAATCAGGTACAAAGTACAGGGTAATTTGAGAGAGAAATGTAATACGTTACTTGTTTTGTTCAATGTATAAAAAGGAAGTGAGAAACTTCATACATTTTTATTGACCATGAAGACGCTGGTTTTTGGAAACAACAATATCCAGATGATGCCGCATGACATCCCCTTGGTCCTTGGTCATATTGAAGGCTTTGTTGTATTGCAGTAAGATTTGGAGGTACAGACAGCATCACATCCACTCATGTGAATTATCCCTATCCAAATTTGCAATTAACGTTCATCGTGGTTGCAAATTCAGCCTTCAGTGCCTCCTGTCCATTCCTCACAAGTCCTGCCTCAGTGGTTCAACAGCTCCAGTGCCAGCACCGAGCCTCCTCCTGCTCCCTCCTCCCATGACCTTAGTGAGACCAAGCCCTTGTGTCCCAGTTTATAAACCCTTCCTTGGCCCACGTTTGTTCACACCCGCAGCAGAGCATCTCCCTGCCCAGCTGAAGGCACAGAAGAAAATGTGAAGGAGCAATAAAGTAATCTTCTTTAGCCTCTGCCCTGTAGTTCTAGCTACTAGTTACAGTTGTTAGTTGTAACTGTTATATGCGTGCATAACATAACTTTTATGTGTATATATATATTAAAAAAATATATATGCACCTCTTTTGTCTGGCTGTACATTGCCATCGTGACACCGCAGGTCTCCTTGCGCAGCGTGCTTGCTGATTTGCACCCATGCTCTTGCAAACTCATTCCCCAGGTACAGTACAGGGAAACAAGGTGCCCAGCCCAGGGCAGGGCTCCATGCCAGGGTCTAGATATATGGAAATTCACATTGGTTATATTCAGTAATAAGCCATGATCACCCAGTTAATGGAGGAATAACTGGATCATTTGATTCGTCTTCATTCATCAGTGGCATAAACCCATTAAGAAAAAACAGGTTGTCTATACTGCTGATTTGAGCCATTCACCACACCACCTAAAACGGGCAAAGTGATTATTTTATTGTCATTTGCCCAGGTAACTGAAATGCATTATTCTCTTACTTTTCTGTAAGCAAAATAAAGCTTTAAAACATCCCACTTCTCCTTATCCATTATTATGCCTTGTCACCATTAAATTGTACTCAATAAAAGGGTCTAAAAAGGATAATCTTGATGCTTTCTACTATGCTGAAGTTATGTGACCTTCACTTCAGCTCAACAGAAAGAAATCTTGGAAGGAAAGCTCCTTGAGACTGTATTAACTGTATTCATTATTCAGCTCGCTTCCATTACTCCCTAAGTGAAGACCTAAAGTAACAAAAAGAAATGAAGAATAAGAATGCTGAGAAGTTTTCTGTCTGGATTTTTAATGGTGTCCTGTCATTACGAATCTGCTCATTTAATTAGATGGTGGCTTACACTGGCTCAGTGGGTTTTATGTGTTATGTTTCATTACATTTCTAAGGATTTCCCATGCCATCTAGCAGTAGACACAGATAATAAAAGCTCTGCTTTTCTGAAGAACATTTAAAATTATTCAGATCTTCTTAGAACCTCTCAGAAATGTAGGAACAAGAATATGGGTTAAAATTCAAATTTATTTTCATGTCTTCCTCTCAAATAGAGATAGCCTTTGTTTATTTCAAGAGTCACAACGGCAGCAATACAATTCAGAGACTGTAGAGAAACTGAAAAGGGTTGTAAAGAGGTTTGCCTCAAAACTTACAGAATATAGCAGAAAACAAGACACCATCTTTGTAAACATCTTTGAAACTGTCTAAAATGGTTGAAAAAAAATTATAGGAAGTATATCATCTACTATATCATATAGAGCTTTTCCGTCAGGTCAATAGATTAAACTGTGATCCCTCTGACCCCATTGCTGGCTGGACATAAACCAGCTGATGGCTGTTCTTCACTGCATTCACCTGTTAAATTGGCATGTATCCCACCACCCCCGCTCCTTGCACCGGTTTTTAGGCTTTTGTATCCTATTAGGGCAAAGGCTTTTGTCTCACAGACCCAAAACTCAAATGACTGGAACCCAGTCTGGCATTGTCCCACATCACTAGAACACAAGAATATGTCATCTCCTCAGTCTCATCCTCTAGGAGTTAAACTTCTTCAGTCAGGGACATTAATGTCTTAGGCAGAACCATGTTTATCCCTGAAATCTATAGTGTTCCACTTAGAATAAAGGATCCAGTGGAAGCAGTTCTGCACTTAGTATTAGTCCAATAGTTATTGCAAAATTTATAAAACCCTCAAGAAGACAAGCAGGCAGATTTTAAGGGAAAATGATACCAGGTAATTAAATCAAAAGTCAATTAAATTCAATGGAAACGCCACAGTCGTAAGATGTCCTTTGGAAAATCGCTTCTACTCCAGCAGCTCACAATCGATTTAATCTATTTTGTTGCATCTAGTTCTGCCCCTCCATTGCTCTCCTTTGCGAGAGTCAAGCAGATTGCATTGCAAAGCTACAGAGAGACAAGATGTTGCATGGTAGAGAGCACAAAAAATACATTGGTCAGCCTAAACTGAGAACTGGGCAATTCAAATAATGCACACAAAGCAAGCTAGCCACAGGACCACTTTTCCAGTCTTTCCAGGGTTAGCTCAACCACAGACATTTAAGCATTTTCAGGTTCCTTCTCCATGCCCAAGATCTGTGTTTTTCCTACCACCCCAACAGCCAAACCTGTCATTTTTATTACATGCTTTGCTACTAGTACAAAAATGTCTCCTTCCTAGAGTCACAAGCACACTTCATTCCTATATCCTCGAGCACTGACAAAGAGTAGGAGCACAGTTTTACACTTGTTGATAGAAAGGACATTCACTTTTCTACCCTTTCACTTAAAAATATTCCAGCTGAAATGAAGACTAAGTTTGGTATTAACCTTAATTGCCTAATTGATTTTCCCTATTTTTTTGTACCAGTCTTAGAAATCAGCATTATAGCTTTAATATTTGAATCCAGGACATCTAGTAATTCAGACCTCAAAGTTCAGGGGATTTGCAGTATCCACAACTGGTGTGAAAAAAACTGGATTTACAAGGGGGGGTCAGATTAAAAAGGCAAAATAATAAACTGTAAAAACAAAACAAGGAACAAATTCCAAAACAATAAACAAAGCCTACATTTTTTGCTGGGAGACTTGCTAACAAGTTTTGAATTTGGGGAACACAGTCCTTTTATCTTTCTGCATCCTCTACCTACCCTTCCTGCCTGGCAGAGTCCTGGATTGTATCAGGCTGTTGAGAGTTCAGGTAGATTTGCACCAGCGGCACCCATGTATGTCCTTGCACGGACACATTTCCCTTCACTTAGGTGGGAATAACCAGCTGCACAGGTATGGGATGGAGAACAAGTGCATGGGTAACAGCTCTGCAAAGGGTCCAGGGTGAATCAGTGAGCAGCAGGAGTCAGTTGTGCTGGCCAGACGACTTAGCCTGCAAGACATAAGGAGTAGCCCCTCTGTGGTCCCCAGCGCTGCCAGTGAGTCCGCCGCAGCCCTGTGTTCAGCGGTAACGTGCTCCCAGGAATCATAGAATCATAGAATCATAGAATCGTTTAGGTTGGAAAAGACCTTTAATATCATCCAGTCCAACCATTAACCCACACTACCAAGTCTACTCTAAGCTAATCAAGGGTAGACTAGACTAAAAGAAGACGTGGAAGAAGACTAAAGGAAGACGTGGTGCAGATGAAGGGGAGTTCAGAGGATGGAGATGAGACATCTGAGGTCCTGTCCTCAGAAAAGGAAAATTGAAAAAAATGGAATGGTGTAGCCTAGAGGAGAGGAGCATTAGTAACACTCCTCAAGGACAGAAAAGGCTGTTGTGAAGAAGAATGCAACAAACTGGATTTTTTGTCCTAAAAATATCTGTACTGCATCAGACCAAAGCTTGCTTTCCAGGATCACGTCTCTGACAGCACCAAAGCGGATGGCTCGGAAAGTAAGGAAACAGGGCAAGCATATCAGAAATACTTTTCCCAAACACTCCAGCCCCGAGCCGTCTTCAGCTTGGAGACTTCCTATGTGGGACCTTCACGTTCACTGTGAGTAGGACAAGCAGCCATGGACCTGCGCTGAGGAAGGGATGTTTTGGGTTAGTATCAGGAATCTTTCCAACACAAAGACAGCAAAGCACTGGAGCAGGCTGTCTAGGGAAGTGATATTCTCTTCATTAATGCAAAGCAGAGCTGGATCATATCTTGAAAAGCCAACAAGCCTCCATTTAAAAAGAAATGCCACCAAATTCAAAATAACTGACAGCAGAATGACATGGCACCTTCTTCTCCCCTAATAATCCGATTTCTGGCCAGAATGTGACCTGGCCTCTGAATTTACGGAGCTGGCACCCATCTTCTGGAGAGAAGAAACACAGTCGCAAATGTAGAGCAGGCTGTTGGGTGTTTACACACTGCCAGCTGTGCCACAATTTGGGGCAGAAACAAAATTAAACTTGCTGCTATTTTGGCAAGAGACAGAAGGAACGAGGCTTAGACAATCTGTTATTGAAAGAAGATACTGTGAAAATAACCACTGAAAAAATATGTGTAAGGTGGGTCTGAGTGATGTGTAAAATTTAACAATTTAACACGTATTCTTATATAATATGTATATTATTATAACTTGTTTATGTTTTGCATTAAATGTTATAACATGCCAGTTGGACCTTAACATAAAAACTATTAGATATTTATATATTTTTAAATGTAATAAGTGACAGTATCAGTCACTGAGATGATGTTTCTTGTACAGCTCTGGGAAGCTTTTTAAGTTGCACAGATGAGAAACAATAGTCAAAAATGCATATATACTGTATATATGTTATATAGACAGAGAGACTTAAATATCAAAGGGAGCTGCCCATCCCTTTGATAAATCAGAATTCATGGAGAAACTCAAAACATTAAAGCAAGGCTTGAATTCTCAGCTCACCTCTTCCCATTATTTCCACCAGCAGCGTGTGAGCTGGGCTATCGCTTTTCTATATGGTCCCAGAGTTACATAGTCATTAGTGGAGCTGACATTTGCTCTAACTCCATCTATTTCCTTAAGATTATTAACGTCAAACAAAAAGTCGGTTTTACACAGTTGATCCTTGACCTTCGCTCATGTTCCCATGGAGCAGGCTCCTTTTTCAGCAGCTCCAGCCCCTGTTTCCTTCTGTGAGTCATCCAGCAAAGAAACACTTACGTTACTAAAGTTATCCTTTGGATCACACTGCGATGATCGTTTCTGTGGCATATTGTTTGCTCCTCTGTGCTTCTAATTATCTCCTGGAATAGCTGCGTCTGAGGTACAGCATTTGATTGCTTGACACTCAAATAATTAAAACACTTTTGGTTTGGGGAAAAACTGGTGAGAAACGACTGAGATCAATTTATTCTCACAGATCTGTAAAATTCACATAACAACTTCCCATTGCTAGGGATCAGACCTGCTCCTGCTCAAGCGGACAGGGATGGGGGGGTTCAGCCCACGCATTGCTGATATTGCTTCGACAGGACCGCATGTCTGAAATGCACCTGGGAATGAATTATGTGCATGCTTTTTGTTCTAATGATTTATAGACATGCCTGAGTAAATAAACGCATCTCAATAGGAGCCTTGCTTCGATGGTTCATTTGGTCGAATGGTTCAGTAGCCTCAGGAGCTCAGAGGCAGTTTAGCGAGGCTAGGGGTCCCGCTGAGCCACTAAAAGCATCAACATTTCCTGACCCCACCCTGAAACACTTCTTGATTTTTTGTTTTTTCTGTGCTTAGTCACATAGTCTGAACAGCACTGAATAGGGACAGGATCAGCCTAGTCTTCAGCATACTCAGACTGGGCTTTGCTTCACTACCTACACGCAAGTTTATTGTGGAAAACATCTTAAGGTTTTTTTAAATAATTCACATAGTACACAGGGTATTTCACTGTATACCACAGTAGAGAAGCAGTTTTTAAAGGTGGCGGTGGAATCAGTGGTGAACAGAGTTGAGTAACTGGGATGCCTGAATTTCCCCCTTATCATCTGATGGCACAACAGGATGGAAGAGGCATGTGCCCAGTTCCCGCATGCTGACCACCTTGGCTCTTGCTTTTATCTAAGCCTCATAACAAAATGACAGCATTCAAACAAGAAATGCATGGTTTCTTGTTTAGGAAGACAGCAGAGAGGACTAAATCAAAACGAGGCATAGGTGCGACAGCATCGTAAGTTCTAATCCTCTCAAAGGAGACCTGACCCAATGCTGAACACAGCCACCCTCTTCAAATATTGGACTATGGATTACAGGGAACCTGTGATCTGCAAAAATGCACCTGGAGAGTCTTTATGTAACTTGTTTGTGTGTCACACCAGTATCAAGGTCAACAGGGCTTATATATAAGCCAGAAGAAAAAGAAAGGCATGTGGCAACAAATGCCTGACACTCTGCTAATGGAATCAAGTGGCCCAGGGGAGAGCAGAAGGGCTGTTGAGCGATGGAGAGCTACTGATGGCAGCACCGAGGTACAGGATACACCGACACCACCACCTTGTCTTTCATATCCAGCACCCCGGCAGTCCCTCAGGAGGAGCTTTCTGTGAAATGATGGGGCTCACGGTGCCAACTGTGCAGACCGGTCCACTGTGGATAACCACGCAGCTCCCAGGCACTGGGCTCTCCTCACCTCCCCCCTCAGGGTTTTTTCTTTCCCTTTTGCTTATGGAGTCCCAGGGCAGGATCACGTACCTGCTCTCTTTTTCCAGTAGCCAGTGGGGATGTGGAAACAGTACTTTTACATTTCCTTTCAGCTCAGGGTGAGACCCTGGGAGGTGTTTTTTCACTTCTACATTCTCTATAGGT
Source organism: Pelecanus crispus (assembly GCF_030463565.1). Taxonomy (NCBI): domain Eukaryota; kingdom Metazoa; phylum Chordata; class Aves; order Pelecaniformes; family Pelecanidae; genus Pelecanus; species Pelecanus crispus. Next base: position 17,767,028 of record NC_134643.1, read on the forward strand.
ACTGAAGTGCTTTCTCCTTGTAATCACATCTTCCAAGGACCAACTGCTGCCTGTGGGACTCAGAGAAGGAAGAGTGATCAAATTAAAAAATATCCCAAAAAGTAGATTTGTGTGCAGCTGAATGAGTAGAACATATTTTCCTGCAAATACAAATCCATTTCCCCTAAACACCTCCTTCCTTCCGTAACCTCCACTCCCCCTTTTGTCCTCTATCGCCTTCCCAGTTGGTGGGACGCAACACATCTGAAATGAAGTGGGTGCTGTGGCCTCGCACCCACTGCTTGGTTGGCTAGGAGCTGCCAAGCAATGGGTAATACTGGAGTTTTCTGTCTTTTTTTCTAGGTGGGAGCACTAAAGGGCTTTCACTATCCTTTACCTCCCCACCAGCTCTCACAGTATCCATAGGGATGACTGACCCTTGAGGCTTCTAGCCCTCAGTCTAATGGGCTCAGGAGTTGTGAGAAACGAGGAGAGGGAAGGAAAATGCTCAGATGACTTTGTTTCCTTAGGAAACCAGGCTAAAGTCACAGTGGAGCTAAAGGAATGCCTTCAGGCGAGATATGCTGCATTGTGTTTGTTTAGGACAGCTAGGATGCCATGGACCAGGGAACCTTGGCACTTTCCACGGATGGAGACCACACTGATGGTTGCTGGTAATAAAACCATAGACCTAAATAACTTGGTATTACATGCAGGCATTTTTAAGGTCTGCTTTTTCTGGATTTCCATGAAATGTATAATCTCATGGCACCAAAATAAATTATTAAATACAAAAATTAAAAAATACTTAAATAAAAAAAATTATAATTAAGTAAAAAGACAATTAGCTGCAGTAATATACAGGGTCATTCTCCCTTCTGGCTATTAATAAGTACAGAGCCCTTTCAAATCATCTGTACAGTAGGTCAGCTTGTCTCCCCACAAAAAAGCAAAAGGAAAACCCCCAAAAATTCTTCTTGCAGTGTGAAGGGCAAAGTGACTCATGTTGCATGACAGGAGAAGAGAAAGCAAATTCCAGAGTCATGGGCCTTTCATCAAAAGCTGAGACCTTCCAGGTAAACAAGGTAGCATCATTTCAGATGCAGCAGCTCCTCTTCAGTTGTTGCTTGTTGAGAGAAAACATTCCATTTTCCTGATCATTTACTAGACCAACTCCACTTCAGGCAATGCCTGTGCATGTTTTTTCATATGGGGGCAGTGGGGCATGGCAGGTAATGGTTTACAGGTGGTTCTATTTACCTCTGCAACTCAAGCTCTGAGATCAGAAATAAATCTTTCTCCAGTGAACATAAGCGGCTATTTCAGAGTTATTTTCTGCTGTATGCCTCAAAGTGTAGCGGGCAGGTCATTTTTCAATTTGTTTAGATTCAGTTGGCAGGGCTAAATGAAATGTGCTTGATGATTTCAGCCTCCTTTTTGGGTGGCATTCCAAAACCCTGCAGTGGGATGCCACGGGTAGTCCTTGTGCAGGGAAACTGCAGTGATTAAGGCAGCATATTGACTGAATTTCCTATTACCCTTTAGGCAGGTAAAACTGAACACGTACATGGCACAGAGTGTAGAAAAGCTCAGGTTTTGGCACTTACACTGTGTTTGTCTGGCTGTCTGCTGTAATAGTCTCTTGGCTTTTGTGAAAACAAATATTTTCCCGATTTGTCATTTTCTCCTATGAGCTGTGAACACATGCAAAATTAAGATAAACATCAGAGGGCAAAGCAAATTCTTTTTGCAAGTTGCAGCACAAAGTAAACTAAAAAATGTAGCTGCCAGACTCAGAGGCACTTCTGTTAGTGCAACTCAGTTGCTGCAGCACCGACCATCTCATGGTTCACTTCACCATGCACCAAAAAACTGCAAGCTCAGGACGACACCCCAGCTGCCATACGGCGTTAGCTCTCATGTGCTGCAAGATAACTTTCGGCATGAAGGTTTCCAGTGGAATCTGTATGACTCTTCATTTCCCTGTACAGAAATGTGTAAGAAGTCAGCCAATCTATCAAAGCTCCCTTCAGCAGAAAACCAAAGCATTTTACTACATTTCTGTGTTTGCTTTGGGACACCATGGAACATACCATAGTGTGAGCAGGAGCTCGACTGGCTCCGTGGCAGGATGGGATGGTGGTTTGGTCTCCCGTGTCCCCAGGATGGCCACAGCCCTTATCTCCCTCTCCCCAGCTTCTCCCCACGATACACTACCTGGATCACGGCTATGTTTCAAAGCCTCTTTCTTTCTCTACCTTTTTATTTTTTAAAATTTTCCTGGGTTCCTCAGTTGGGCTGGCTCCTTGGAACAGCTTACTCTGACCTGTTTTTCAGCCGATAGCCCAGTACTTCTTCAGTCCCAGATTTTTACCCATTTTTCCTACTAAAGCTTCCCTTATTCAGGAGAGCAACTCATTGCTGATCTTGCATCCTCAGAACGGAAACACCCTGTGTTTTCCATACTGAGAAAAGGGGAAGGTGTTTGCCTGTTTCTCATGCCAGATCTCTCCCTACGGTGCTCCCTCACCCCATCTCCCAGGAAGGCAGAGAACATAAGTATTTAGTTCAAGTTCTTACTTTGTTCATCTCATTGCAATATCTAATCTCCTTCCAGAAATACACGAAGCAAAGTGACTGGCACCTGTCACATCTCCGCACTTTCCTCCTCTATCCTAGGGAAGAAGTGTGTGCAAAGGAGTATCTTGGCTTTGAGCCTGTTTATTTTAAGCTCGATTTTCTTAACACAGGGCTTATGCATGTCATTTCCCCACCCCAGACACTACCAGACCATCTGCTCACTTTCAATCTAACTTGACAGAGGGACAATGGTCTTGAAGACAAGGTGCTATGATGAGGGCCAGGCAGAAGAGAGCGAGACGAGCGTCTCTCGTCTCTCATCTCGGGGAGAATCTGCAGCAGGATTTCATCCCTGTTCAGATGGTGGGGCCTCGGCTCCAGGACACCAAGCATTGGTAAAGAAGGCTTCATAGATCACCTTACTGAGGTCTGTGACAGCCCTTATCCCTAGGCAAACCCTGTCTACAGTTTGTCGCTCACCTGAGTTCTTTCATTGTTACCATGGACTGCCTCAGCTGAGCAGGGTCACTGTCTGTGTTCTTCATCCTAGTCCTCTAGCTCATCTGGCCTCCTCATGGAGCAGCCCAAGGCAGAGAGACTGGGAAGCTCATGAGCAATTCCATGGAAGGCATTTCCGGGATGATGGTGGAAGCCATACCATAGCCTTCTGTGCCAGATGGTGTGCAGGGACAGCTTTAGGCTTCACATGAGGGATGTTGCAGTGCTATAGGCAAGCCAAGAGGCCTGAGTTACTGAGGCCAGGTCACTGCTCTGTAAAGTTGTTTGCTAATGAAAGAGGAGGGTGTTGCTCCTAAGCACTGCTACAGAGCTGGACACGGTCAGGAAACACAAGAGAAGTGCTACAGCTGAGGCTCATGCTGTAAGCTGTACCTTCAGCCAAAGGCACTGCATGTGGATGGATTTCTTTCAAAATACTGCCCTATGCCTGTCAATCATAGAATCATAGAATCATAGAATCATAGAATCGTTTAGGTTGGAAAAGACCTTTAAGATCATCCAGTCCAACCATTAACCCACACTACCAAGTCTACTCTAAGCCAGTCAAGGGTAGACTAGACTAAACCATGTCCCAAAGTGCCACATCTACCTGTTTTTTGAACACTTCCAGGGATGGGGACTCCACCACCTCTCTGGGCAGCCTGTTCCATTCTTGACCACCCTTTCTGTAAAGAAATTTTTCCTAATTTCCAACCTAAACCTCCCCTGGCGCAGCTTAAGCCCATTTCCTCTCATCCTATCACTAACTACTTGGGAGAAGAGACCAACACCCACCTCAATATGGATGTCACCTCCATCCTGCTTAGATCTCAGAAAAGATGAAATCCAATTGCATTGGCAACCTGTGTCTCAAGACCTAAGCAACTCCCTTGGGAGACTCAAGACCTAATTCCAAGCTTTTCTTCCCAACTCTGAGAAACAGAAATGCATTGCTTTAAGGCAAAGCTGAGGCATGCAGCTAATCACAGATCTCTGAGTGCTCCTTCAGAAACGCACCCAATGCTGGATGGCTCACTTGAAGTATGGGGATTTGCCACCGCCACGTGCTTTGTGTGCTGCAGTGGTAAGTGGCTGTCTTACTGTCAGCATAGGACACAGCATGGGGACAACTCTCTCATGCAACATTTTTGGCAGCTGGACCACAGCTGATGCACAACGCACAGGGACCAGAAGCGTCTCTAAGGCGGCCATCAATCAAGGCAACCCACACAACCGGTAGCTTCTCTGCTGCTCTGTTATCAGCCCCAAACATTTTGACAGCAGGCAGAGGCTGCAGGATTGGGAGCAGCGGGGGCTGCCTCCGTAACACCCCTCCTTGCCCGGCTGCAGCGGGGAGTGGCTGCGGTTCCTCCCCGGGCTGCCAGGGAAGACCCACAGGACGTGACTTAGCTAAATGTTTTCTCTTGGATCTGTTCTCCATTCCAAGCATTACTTCTGTCAGGAAGAATTAGTGAAGCATTTCATTTATTAAATGGGAGCATTTGGCTTCAGCGAACTCATCTAGCTGTTTACTATTTGCTTTTATGCACATTTGTTTTTGACGAATGTTTCTGTTTTAATCTGTACATTTGCTATAATCTCTTCCTTTACCTCAGCGTTTTTCACAGTTAACAGCATTAATAAACATTTATATACCACATGCTGAACAAAAACACCTGCCCACAAACACTATTTACTTAATTTGCTTAAGCCAGTGAGTTATTTATTTACCTGGCATCCAGCTAAAAGGGATAGTGGACAGCTTTCTAGCTTAACACAGTGTTGGCAAAAAGTATTGACTTAAAACTTATACTTAAAGTATAAGTACTAAAACTTAAATAATGTATTTGATAGGAGTGAAAAGCAGCTCTCTGAAATAATTCTGAGCTCCCTAATACACTTATTACCTTATCTCACATTTTTGGTCATTTATTTTTTAATTTTTTTTGTGTTGGTTTTTTTTTGTGTGTACATATATGTAGAAAAAGAGAGAGGGAAGGAAGTATTTTTAAAACTCTAGCTGATTTTAAAGAACACTTAATGTCTGGGTTTTTTTTCCTTGTGATGTTCCTAAGAGCTATTGAGAAGATGGGAAAGTGAATTTATTGGATACATCGGACTGTGAATACTTGCCCATGTTTTATTTAAACAGGTGCAGCTTGTGCTGCTGATGTGAGCAGACTAAAAGGGGGGTTGAGATGATAACTGATCAGCTACCTTTGCACCCACCAGTTGGTACTCGCTTTGATTTAGGCTTTCCTTTTCCTTCCACTGTCTTTCAAAATAGATGAGTTTTATGAGGCCCAGGAACTTCAGATGTTTGGGATATCTGCCTGTTGTCCGGGACAAAAAATAACGCTCCTTGAGCATAACTTCTCAAGGAAGCAAAGTGTGGTCAGCATATGGTTGTGCTGATTCTGAATCCTCTATTAGATATTTAAGAAAAAATATTAAAAATATGTAGGAGATACCAAAAAATGAAAAGACAGGTGGGTGCTGTACAGCCAAGATGCTGAGGTGCTGGGGACAGAGGAGGTCCTAGAGGTGAGCTGCAGTAAAAAGCTACCTGTTTTATTCAATAAGTGGCAACATCTTGCTTATCTGCAAAATACCATTTATCTCTGAAGTTCTGGTTGTTTCTGGCCCCAGCCATCGAGACTGTTCATGTATTTTACATTTCACCTTTAAAAAAAGGTCAGGAACTAATCGAGGAATCAAGAGCAAAGCTCAGGTCTGCTCTCTCCCAGCAAGACCCTTGTCAATGAGGTTAAAGTTTCACCCCTAATCTTTTCCCATTGCATGTCCTATTGCTGCATGCATCAATTGGTCAAGCTCTTCTGAATCCTCCCGGACACTACAGTTTTCCCTGTGGAGCTGTGTCTTCCCATAAGGAAGGCATAGGGAGCCTAACGTCAGCTCTCTGAATTACCCTGCTGTGCGTCGTTTCTCCACAGAGAGCACAAAAATATTGCAATTCATATGCAGTCAAAAAGGCCTCTGCATTAAAATGTCTTTTAGCTATGAGTCTCATGTGGTTTGCCTCTCAGCAACAAGGTAGGAAACACTTACTCTTCTTTCTTTTCTGTAATATGAAGGTGCTAAAGTTTTCCCATGAAAATCAGAGCGGCTCTGTACTAGTCATGGCAGAAGCAGACAGAAGACAGCTCTTTTCGAGCGAGGGAGACCGGACAGGGGAAACAGCGGAAAGAAATTAAAAAAGATGGAGCAAGAGAGAGTTTCTTACCTTTTGTATGAGAACAAAGGGAGGACAGGTCAGGGGCAAATTTTGCACACACTGTAAGCCAAAAGATCAGAGCTGAACAGAAGTGACACACCAAGTTCTGGGCAGGCTGGAAACCAGACCTTCTCCCACGTCTATCACATTGTTGGCCAACAGCATCACAACAACATTCTGCTCCCTTTTTGGAAGAAAAGGCATTGTCTCTGTCATCTTCTCTGTTCCTCCGTTGGAGAACCACCTGGAAAGGCCGTGGGAGATGCTGCAGGAATGGGGTTTCAGCCCCGGCTGAGCAGGTGCTATTGCTCTCAAGGAGCCCTGTGCAGGCAGCGCAGGCAGCCGTGCCTCCCGGCAGAGCTACAGCGAGCCTCGGAGCGTGATCCTTAGGTCTTACAGCAACAAAGATTTAGGCACCCATGTCTCTTTAATCTGGCCTTAGGTTAGTAAAAGAAAGAAAAAACCCCAAGGAGCTGGATTTCACACCGCAGGTGTGAATCAGACAAACTGCCTGTGTCCACCTTTGAATTTGTCACCTACTTCCACGACATCCAGAGATCGAGGAAACATTTTTACGTCAAATAGTGAATTCATCAAGACATGCTAATTCTTTTTTTAAGACAGAAATTGACCTAATCAGATTAAAACCTTAAAAAACAACAGTTTTGTTTCTTTTCAATTTTTTTGAATTTCATTACAGAATGGCATTTCCATTCCAAGGGTGACCTAAGGTTTCAAAAAATCCTTAAAGGATTCAGTCCTCCAAAATGAAACGTTTGGTTTCCCATCAGATTAATTGTTATTTACACAACTCTGTACCCAAGTTTTGCTGATGACTCTTGAACGCAGACTGTACTGGCTGTCACCTGCCAGAGGAAAGCTTTCCATAACGATCTCATTCCCTCATACCAACAATGTTACGCTTGAAATTCCAGTGCTGAGAATGATTTTAATTAGCTTATATTTTCCCACCATCTATTGCCTTAAACCAGAGCTGCCCTTGTCTAGCAGTGAACTTCTGAAATATTTGTTCTCTGAACTCTTTTTATGCAAATGTCCCTCCATTTTAAATTAAAATCTGTTTCAAGTGGAGATTAAAACACTCTTTTAGAAATGCGTTGGTTTGTTTTAACAAACTGTGCCATCTGGCGAGGTAATATGTCCCTGACACTGTGCTTTTAGCTTTATTACATCAGAAATTTTCCCAACACCTAAGACCAAGTCTGGGTTGTATATTAATCTGTGCATATTAATTAATTGCAACACTTTAATAGTTTTATATATTTTATATTTATTTCTAATTTATATTTTTATATATATATCAATATCATGGTAATAATTTCTGAAGATCCTAAATATGCATTTGGGTGAAGGAATTGATAATGAGTTACTTTATGTTGACATCAAGTGGTGTCTCTTTGGTCAGAATACACCAGCAGAGCTGCCGTATGCTGTAACCAATTTGGCGCTGGGACAACAGCAAAATATTTGTGTTCTCAGCGCAACTGAGGCAGCGATGAAAACTCACTGCATGCAAAAGGGCCACCGCTCAGCTGCTCAGCAAAACTGCGACGCCAAAGCTGGTGCAGTGCATTGCCCCCTTCCCTTTCCAGCACCATACTGGTGTTTCGTGCCCTTTCCCAGTGTAACTGGGCCCAGCGGTCAGCACTGGTGGGCTGAGCAGGACATCCCCCGTGCTTGTAGGATGCTCTCCTGCACAGCCCTCGGGGAGCGACCCCGCTTTGCAGCCCACACCAGGGTGGCTGACCCTGAGCAAGGCAGGGTGGGAGGGAGGCCAGCGTCAACACGCCCTGAGCCATGCCGAGGCCTGTTTGCATCTCCCGGTTAACACTTCTGCTGCCAAAAAAGCGTTCCACCTGGTGAAGGGGATCGAGGAAAGGGAAGGATGGGGTTTCGCTACCTCTGTGCCCGCGGTGCCATGCAGCTGTGCAGCAGAGGCGGCGCCGGGGCTCGCGTCTGGGGGACGGGCTCCTGCTGAGGTCCAGCCACTCGCACTGGATCATGATGAAGTTGTCATTGTTCATTGGATGGAGAAATACGACGTGCTTGAATTTTCCATATAGGCTTCATTTGATCAGAAGAAATTGGGTCCATTATACCATCTTCTAAATAGCTCATTACACACATCACCCCACGTCACTCGGTCTCTTTTGCAATTTAAAAAGACAATTTTTTCTACTTTCCTGAATTTGGACCAGGCTGGAGAAGCAGATCTTTTGCAGCACAGCGATGAAAGAGTAGGATTAGTGTGGGCCATCAGCATCGGCTGTGCTGCTCCTGCACCTCAGACTGACCCTGCAAACTCCCAGCACCACAGCTCCCGCTGTGGCTGAGGTGGCTCGGCGGGGGTGAGGAAAACCTGGCAACGCAAAAGGGACAGCCGGTGCCTCACAGAAACACGCTCCCTGATTCCTATTTTTTTCCCCTCGATTTGTCTGTGTCTGCAGAGACTGGGCCAGGGGCAGGTGGAGGTGGTTCATGAGGGTTTAACCAAAGGCAGTGCCACCGGTTGTGAAGTCCTCTCCTGACTGGCAGGCTTCCCGGTGCTCGGTTTCAGCTGCGAAGCCGGCACGAGGGCTCAGAGCCCCGTTAAGGGTGACACGACGTGCGCAGCCGGAGGGAAACAGCTCTCCAAAAGCCGTGACTCAGGCGGCCCTTGGCACGCACGGGCTCGCTGAGCCACCCCACATTCATCCGGCCTTGTTAAAGTCCAACAGAAAAATAAAATCATTCAACATCCATGATTAAATTAGTGCCCCTATAAAACTTTAATATGCCTTCTGAAAATTAGCCACATTCAGAAAGCGGTCTCCTAAATATTTCATCAAAAGCTTCCCACGGTAGTGGCCACAGAGCAAATCTTTTTTATTTACAAGGACAATGTTTTAGTTTAATTGTGATGTTTAAAGACAATGCAAGTTCTCCACTGAATTGCCTCTCGCGCCCGCGTCCCACCCCTGGTTCCTGAGGAACGTTTGTGCAGAATGTGCCTCATTGTGTTTTGAAACACACAACAATTTCTTATGCAAAGATTCATAATTTGGGGAAGTTATTTTAAGTAGTCTGAACAAGACACTGTGGGAGCAGCGCAGGGGTGATTAAAGGCATTTGTGCGTTGCACAATGCCGTTACCGAGGCACCTCGGGCAGTCGCTCTGTTTGCAGCATAGACTATGTAGGAGGATATAATTCCTCTCTGTGTGTTGTAATGATCTGGATTCGTGGTTTAAAACCAGGGTAGGGTCTATGGTGCAACTCAATGTAAAGAAAGCATAACGTTATTAGTGCAGGAGTACAATTGTTATCATTAGTGTTGTTTGTTAAGTGTTAATTATATTCTAGTCTTAATGCAAGTCATGAAACAGCGGTTCCTGCTCTGAACTGTTTACAGACTTGGCTAATACGTGGTCTCCACCGGGTCGGCCGGTGGGTCTCCTTCACCTTCCTGCGGCGGGGTTTGCTCCGCTTGGGGCTAGTGGCCGAAGACCGACCGAGCCACTCGTGTGCTCTTGCTACGGAGAAGCTGCTTCTTCAGCAAGTATTTGGTAAGAGAGAGCAGGGATTTGGAGCTGGGGCTTTCACATACTGGCAAATGCCATCAAGCAAATTACGGGGCAATTTTAAAACAGGGATGTTAGTTTTCTTATCAAATTGGAAAGAATCTTAAATTCACCCTCACGTGGAAAGGAAATTGGGGTATTATTAATTTGTAGTGATTAGTGAGGACTCTGAATCGGAGAGCAAAACTCAATGTGCCTTTACATAGGGCACAGGAACAACATTTTAGGGCTCTTTGCAATGCTGGTAACAGCAACCAACACCAGTTTTTCTGACACCAGGATATTCCCTGGGGTGCTGCCTTGTGTTCCAGCCCTCTAAAGAGCTAGTTATTCCTTCAGGAGTGACTTTGAAATCTCAAACAGTTTCATGCTTTTTCTTGCCTAAAATTGTTAAAAATATGGCTCATTTACTGAAAAAAAGCTGTCTCATGAAAGCTTCATTATTTGTTATGCTCAGGAAAATACAAGTGCTCTCTGATTCATTTTTTCTCTGGGGAACTCAGTTACAGAGCTCCAATAATGAGAGGAACTTTTCAATCTTTTAATATAAATAGATGGGTTTCTTAGGCTCAAGACACCAACCAATCCTTCAACAGGCATCCCTACTGCCAGCTTCACAGGAAAGAAGGCCTCTCAGCTAATAGGCAAAACCATATTGGCATACGTGACACGGGCAGCACTTGCATGTTTAAATGAGGTTAATGTGTGCTCAGCAGTAGGAGGAAAAAGCCATTTTGCAGTCTCCCGTTTTCTTATTCTTCTAAAACTGCTCTCAGGCTACCACAGTTTCTCCTCACCTTCAGAAGCAGCTTCAGGCAAGATGTGCCATAGCTAAGAAGAGAGAAACCAAATGCTGCTTCACCGATGACAAGTCTTGGCTGCCCCATTAGAAGCGGGTTTACCGAGGGGACTTGGGTTTACCCAGAGACATACCCCACCACCAGCTGTGGCAGTCGGCCACGTGCACGTGCAATGAGCCCAACACCCCACCTCATCTGGGCAGTTCACACAGCTGCTGCGGGCCAGGTACCACATAGCTTTCCAAAAGTGATGCCATGCTGATGGATGTTAGTGAAACCATGGAGGAGGGTGATGGGCCACAGGTTCAGAGGAACTAGAAGCATCACTATGTGCTCAAGCAGAAAAAAAGAACTTTTGGTTGGTGTTATGTAAAAAGAGCACAGCAGCAAAAACTCTGAGAAAGCAGAAAGCTTTAGGGAGCTACTGAGACAGGCTCTGCAGGGATTCATAACCCAGGGAACAGAACAGACCTTTCATCAGAAGGAAAAACAAGGTGCAAAGGCTTTGTGAAGCGCTGATAGCACTGCTTAGAGATAGTGTGCTGTAGAGAGGCTGTGGCTGCACATTCTTCTTACCACTCCAGCTGTTACCATTTGTGCACCAGGAATGAAGAGGACAAAATTAATAGTGTAAAATAGTGCAAAATGTGTCAAGCACTGGAACAGGTTGCCCAGAGAGGTGGTGGAGGCCCCATCCCTGGCAACATTCCAGGTCAGGTTGGATGGGGCTCTGAGCAACCTGATGTGGTTAAAGCTGTCCCTGCTCACTGCAGGGGTTGGGCCGGATGACCTCTAAAGGTCCCTTCCAACCCAAAGCATCCTATGATTCTATGATTCGGTTTCTGAACATGCTGAAATGGAAAATGCTGAATGAGGAGTGGTTCCTAGTAATGAGAAAGCTTACTAACCCAGAGGTAGAAGGAATGATTGATCTCGTAACAAGAATAGTTGCATCTTTGAAGTTACATGAACACAGTGGGATTCAGCCATGAAGGATATCTGTCATGAGACAGGGGCTCAGTTTGGAGGTCTGCTCCCCATCATGCATGGATGATGCAAGGAAAAATGTTTCATGTTACCCAACCACTTACTGTTTCCCTGGCTAACTGACCAGCCTGCCATAGATCACCAGGTGCTGACAGCTGAACTGAGTGCAGCAAACAGCCCGGCCTCCGGGCAGACCCCACAGCAGGTAAGGAAACCTCCACATACGAGATCGGAGTGAGTTAGCTCTTCAGTGCTCACAGATGAAGCAAGATTTGATCAATATGTCTCCTTCAGGCAGACATTTCTTCTGTAAAATTTCAGCAGTACAGAAAGAAGACTAAGCTCATTAGCCAGGCGAAAACAACTGATAAACTCCTCTGCCAGGGTGTAGTCTTTTCAGTTACACACAGAAAAAAAATCATCTGTCAAAGTATGTTTAGGTGCTGTGTGCTTTGAAGTCATCTGCAGTTAGCATGGATCTTATTCACATCCTAGATAAGCTGGGAGACGGCATACTTTGTTCAATTGCTGCAGAAACTGGTAAGGCCCTTTTCCTCCAGAAGTTAAAATGAGCCTCAAACCAAGATGTTTTCCTGCCAGTATAGATTCACGCCCACATACATGAGTTAATTGGGGAAACATTAACAGACAAGTGAAAAAAGATTTTTTGTATCATGTGAGTGGAATTACCCATCAGTCTGCTTTCACTGGATCACAGGAAGATGGCTGGGCATCTACCATGTGTGACTTGAAGAAGAGTCTGGTGTGGACCTGCCATATTTAAACACCAAAACGAACCCACACAAGATGGGGTTCAATCAAATTCACAGCAATGTCTTGGAGACCCTGTAGACCTGGCTACTATCGGGTCCTCTTAACAAAAATGTCTTCACCCAAAGAGACAATGCAAACCAGCCATTGCAGACCATGCAAACACAGTATTTCCCAAAGCACTTTTGGGGTTGACCCAGCTCTTCACCAGGAATGGCACAGAAAGACATCATGTGTTTCAAAACCTTATTTTCAGGGCATTGGCCAGCTTAAACCAACCCAGTGCTTGACTGCTGTTGTCCAGGATTTTCTCCTTCTCTGCGCCACTCAGGTTTGTGTGGCTAAAAATTAACCCCACCAAAACCCGCTAGATCAGAGAGGCAGATGAGCCCCATGCACCAGCTCAGCCAGGTGAGCGGGGAGGGCTGCACCCAGAGCCCTGGGGAAGGAGCACAGCCCAGCCCAGACCGGCGTCAGCTGCTGGCAACGCAGCCTGCAAGCGGGACCTCTGCATCCTTCTGCCTGCAACTTCCAATGTTTCCAGGGCCAAGCTGTGGGACCACTATGGATAGGATGCTGCAGCCTTGCCCAGGAGCTATTCAACAGATGAGGAAGAAGCATCACCGTAACTGTGCAGTAGAGCTCCACAAAGTTTCTTGTGAAGCCCTTCTTGCATTAGCACAAAAAGCATTACTTCTCTGGCTATGGGAAAATTATGATGCCCAGCATCCTATCGTCGCTGTCTGGAAGAAGCGTTTAAGTATTTCAGCAATGTTTGTGACAGCATCTGCCAGGCACAATGTAACTCAATCCCTTTTAATGATTCATTTTCATGAATTGTACATCTATTTTAAGTGCACTGCAGTTACTTCAGAGGCAGTAATAATGAAAACTTAACATTCTGGATTTCCTACGCTGGCATGGCAAGCATGCGATGCGGACCATTGCAGGCACCCAGGGTAAGTGCCTTACCAGAGCTCTAATACGCTTTCTTGGGAAATGATCCAGATTATTTATGGTATAATTAAAGGTATGGTATAATTATTTTGTAATCCTTCACTTGCAGTAAGAATCTCTTTTTGATTAGTAAATATGTAATGCTTAAGTGCTATTATGTACAAATATATTTACGATCAGAGGGGGTGTCATCATTAAGTATGTAATTACAAATCTATAATTATAGGAAAAGCTATGTAGGCAATGTCGAGAGACACAGATGTCTTCAAAAAACATCATTATAATTTGTGCTTTCAGGGGGCACAAACAGCTGAAATGTGTACCTTTGAGTGCCTGGCAAAGCACCATGTGCCCATCATCAGGAGCTGGGGATGGCCCGTGGCACACAAATGTGGTTCAGCTCCCCGTGATGCCCATCTTCTCCACCAGTCCTACCCAATTTAACTTGGAGCTGCTTACCTGGCCCCAAGCCAGCACAGCATGGAGAAGTGCTGACGAGCCACCTCCCCTTCTGCTCTTCTCAGTGGCACTGGCTGGAAATTAAACTGTGGAATGGGTTTAAAACAGAACAGCAGAAAGCGAGGACATATCTTCTAGGAGAGCTTGCCTTGCAGATCGCGCAGTGATTTATGTTTTACATCAGGGAAACAAAAACTGGTGAAAACTGCTTCTTCTTGAGGCAGGTCACGTTTAAGAGCAACTTTGCCCTCCTTCTAGAGAGCCATAAATCATCACAAGGCATACAAAACAGTAGAAAATCAAGCTCTGGCTGTTTTGTTTAAATTCTCAGGGTCACTTTTTTTCCCTCTGTAAGGTGGGTGTTGAAGGTGAGCTGTAAAGCGTGGGACAGATAGTTGAGCTAAAGATGTCAGGTGCCGGACAGTCCTTCACCGTCTGACACTGAAATGCTTCTCTACTCCCTTTTGCTGCACACACTTTGGTACTTGTTTAGTGCATGCTATTAGTATAGCTGTATAGTAACCTACTTCACCTATTTAGACCTGAAAATTGGACTTCAGAAACTTTTAAATAAATAATTCAAATGCTGAAACATAGGCATGAGAGGATTTCCAGGTAAAAGACACTAGCTGCTCTCCTAAGCCTTCCAGAGATTTCTCATACTTCTTTTTAACATTTTGTCCGTCCAGTCCTGCTGTTTGTGAGGACGCGGGGATAAAGGCCATAAATAAAGTCCGTGGTGTGTGATCTGCATTTTGAGCTGGAAGCTAGTGCTCTGGCACAATCATTCCAACTTCTCTAGATAATATTGCGGAGCGTCATTTGTGTGACTAATGGTAACAAATGTGCTCACTCCCCTGATTTTGTAGAGCACAGAATTTATGTGAGTGTTCATGTAGAATTGGAATGATTGATTTCTATGCACACTTTCTAACTGGGCTTCTCCAATTAGTCCTGAAGGAGGTATCGAATATTTGTTCTTGTGCCACAAGTGTTCAGTCCAGATATAAAATTTTCAAATGTTTATCGAGAATAAATTCTCATTTAGTGTCTACTTCTCAAGGCTAATCTAGCAGAGATGCTCTGCAGGTTCTGAAGAATAAACCTTAAAGGAAAGAAAAGCACTGCAGAAATGTCACTCCGAGGGGAATGCCTGAAGTACAGCCAGAGATGTGTGTTCCCAGCAACGCACAGTCAGAGATTGATTTTTTTGTAGGCCAGCCTCTTGCAAAAAACTTGGCTTTTGCTTTTATACCCATCATATAAGACACTTCCCAAGTAACTGGCATTAGACCAAATGTCGAATAAATATTTAAAATTAAGTCAAGTGGCCCTGCCAAAGCGTGGGCAGGAGAAGCAGCTGCTGCAGGAGCAGAAGCAGCATCTCTACCCCAGCAGAGCCGTGAAAACAGAGGATGACCAGGGAAGTCAAGGACTTCATCTGTGGCAGACCTCCCCCAAAGGAGGCTGCAAAGGCATTGCAACGAATTTCTGTCACCTGCCTGCATCTCTCCCCAAGGAAAAATCTGTAGCACTGCAGCTCTCCCCATGCTGGTGCCAGGAAGGCTTTCACCCACATCACCTGGTCCTCTGCCAGCCAAAATGGGCATTGCCCACCGTCCTCAAGCGCGTGATGAAGTGACCCCAACAGCTCCAGGGAGGGGCTGCACGGTTTGATCTTCCCAGCTACCTCCTGCAACTCCCTGGTGTCTTTCTGGAGTTGGGGAAGAGCATTACTTCATCATCTGAAATGCCAAGAAAATATGCTTCAATTGATTCAGTGTTGATCGTAATATTGATTAAAGTTGGAAGATGGCCTGTACTTCTCTGTGTGTACAGGCAAGACACACTTGGATGAAGAGGAGTCATTTGCAGCTACCCAGGGGAGAATAATTCTAGCTATAAGTGATGCTTGCCAAAATACATTACCTGGCATTATAGACAAAGGGGATAAATTAATATCATGATTACCTTTTTTTAAAGCTAATAAGTTATCTAGGGCTTGCAGTGAGGATTCCTTTATGTGCAGTCAGTGCAAATGAGCTCAGAGAAACACAGTCGTTGGCCAAGTCCTTACAGCTAAGGAATGTCCCTCGTTGTAGGATATGCCTTAACAGGGTTTTTTTCCCCATTATTTTTGTTTCTAGGGCTATATTTAGGAGTATGTAAGAAGCAGAACTGAATTCTCTTGCTCTCATTTCAAGTGAGAACAAATTTGGTGCAGTTACTACTGATACATGTTAATACAAGGCTCTGGAAATGATGGGTCAATAAGAAGAGACAGGTTTCTCCCACATAATATTAAGCAAAACAAGTACATTCTCAGTACTGATCTTATGGGAACACAAATTAACTCTGATATTGCAGCTATAAATTCCGAAGTGGTTTTCACCACACATTTTGACAACATTTTTAAGGTGGTTTAAGGAAACAGAGAGAAATTTAAGGGCTATTATACTGTACAAGATGGTGAAAGATTCATGATATTTGTCTGGGTGCAGGAATAACACCATGTACTAGAGGTTATCCATTCTTCCAAGGGAGGATTAAGGTGAAAGTTAAAGTTATTGGTCATTGCCTACCTGTTTTACCAACCAGCAGCCACATTTGGACCTCATCAGTACTGGGGCTGATCCTGATAAATTTAACTTGATTTTAGGTAAGTTAAAATTATGTGAGTGCTAATCAGTCACAGCATGCAGACTCTTCCAAGTGGGTTCAGCCTGGCTGGCAAATGGCTGGGCTGGGAAGAGAGAGGGTTGTCGGTAACATTTAGAGACATGAGGTGGGATTCATTCCACTCCATTCATGCTTCAGAAGCTGCAAGGGCATGTCTGTATTGCTGTATTGGGTTTGTGTGGCAAGGTTTTGGTAGCGGGGGGGCTACAGGGATGGCTTCTGTGAGAAGCTGCTAGAAGCTTCCCCCATGTCCAGTAGAGCCAATGCCAGCCGGCTCCAAGAGGGACCCGCCGCTGGCCAAGGCCGAGCCCATCAGTGATGGTGGTAGCGCCTCTGGGATAACATATTTCAGAAGGGGGAAAAAACCTGCACAACAGCAGCCAGAGGGAGGAGTGAGAACATGTGAGAGGAACAGCCCTGCAGACAGCAAGGTCAGTGAAGAAGGAGGGCAGGAGGTGCTCCAGGCACCGGAGCAGAGATTCCCCCGCAGCCCCTGGTGCAGCCCCTGGTGAGGCAGCTGTGCCCCTGCACCCATGGAGCTCCACGGGGGAGCAGATCTCCACCTGCAGCCCGGGGAGGACCCCACGCCAGAGCAGGGGGATGTGCCCAAAGGAGGCTGTGACCCCGTGGGAAGCCCACGCTGGAGCAGGCTCCTGGCAGGAGCTGTGGCCCTGTGGAGAGAGGAGCCCAGGCTGGAGCAGGTTTGCTGGCAGGACTTGTGACCCCGTGGGGGACCCATGCTGGAGCAGTCTGCTCCTGAAGGACTGCGCCCCATGGAAGGGACCCACGCTGGAGCAGTTCATGAAGAACTGCAGCCCATGGGAAGGACCCATGCTGGAGAAGTTCATGGAGGACTGTCTCCCATGGGAGGGACCCCACGCTGGAGCAGGGGAAGAATGTGAGGAGTCCTCCCCTGAGGAGGAAGGAGCAGCAGAGACAACGTGTGATGAACTGACCACAACCCCCATTCCCTGTCCCCTGTGCCACTGGGGATGAGAAGGTAGAGAAAATTGGGAATCAAGTTGAGCCCAGAAAGAAGGGAGGGGTGGGTTTTTATTTCTCATTCCACTACTCTGATTTGATTGGTAATAAATTAAGCTAATTTCCCCAAGTTGAGTCTGTTTTGCCCATGGTGGTAATTGGTGAATGATCTCCCCCATCCTTATCTCAACCCATGAGCCTTTTGTTATATTTTCTCTCCCCCGTCCAGCTGAGGAGGGGAGTGATAGAGCTGCTTTGGTGGGCACCTGGTGTTTAGCCAGGGTCAACCCACCACAACTGCTAAATGAAAGCGGGTCTGACTCCTGGCTCTGAAGCCAGGCAATGCAGACAATCTCAATTAATTTGCTTTGGGCCAGGTCCTTCTGGGGCCACATCAGCTCCACATCGCTCCAAGCCCCAAGTCTCTGCTGGACCCAGTGCCATGCACCTGTGGACCTAAAACATCATTATTCTTTTGTGTTTGTGTTTTTTTCAGTTCAAAGGCTCTGAAATAATGTGAGGGTTGTGCTGCTGCCTGCCACGCTTGCATTGCTATGTCCCAGCACCATCAATACGTATTGCATGCTCTGGGGATGCTGTGGGACATGCAGGGCATTTGAGGTTGCAAATTCCACACAGATAGCACTGGAGAAGAGAGGAGGGAAGCGGGGAGTCAGACCTGCTGCAGTCTTGTTCACTTTGCCACCAGGAAGCTGTTCCTGCAGGGAATTATCCAGCAACCATGTCCAGGCTGTCCAGGAAAGAGCTGGCAGAGTGGCCCAAAGCAGAGCCAGGGAGTGAGCCAGCAGGTTAAGGAATGTGGCTGACGGAGAGTCAGTGCTTGTCTCTTGATGCCAATCAGTTGACATCAAAGGCAGAGGACGATTCTGAGCACATTTCGTTTGCTACCACAATTCACTCTCAAGTGAATCAGTCCTTATCAAGTAAGTACCTCAGTCTTTGCTAGCCTCCAAAGGAAGACATCTGCATCTAAGTTCAGGCGCCTAAGTGGCATAGACCTGGTCCTACAGTTATAAAAAATATGAATTGTAAATAATTATGTTTAAAGTCTAACATATTTAAGTTATTAAGTTTAAAATGTTAAAGTTTTTAATAGTTTTTAAGTTTGCAATTCCTTAAAATAATTAACTACATATGTGTGCATATATAGAGAGGTACATAATTACAAATATTTTATATATATATATATATATGCACACATACACAATGTTGTTGTGATTGCGGGTAGGTAAGTATCTGAGTAAGCACTAATAAAGCAGATTGTAGGATACCCAACTGGCAAGCACGCCATCTACCAGAATGTCTGAATGCCTTCCAGGTTCTGTTAGATCATACACAAAGAAAAAGACAAAGCAGCTTTGTGCACTGAAAGAAACAACAGATTTTGTTACTTACTATATGTTGAGTACTGACAGTGTCCTCATCTCTGAAAATCTCCACGAATCTTACCAATGAGGGACTGTGATCAGATCCCAATACACTCTATGAGAAATGAGTCACAGGGCTAGCTAGTAGTAAGACACCACCCTGACTGTGATTTTTTTTAATATTAGGAGTGCGAGGCATTGTCATTTCTTGTTTTCTGTGTTTCTTTGTTAGTGTTCACCTGTTCTTCACAGCTTGTTTCTCTGACGCAGCTTTTTGAACAGTAACTAAGACTTCAAAATGAGTGCACGCTTTAGAAACAAAGGTGGCAAATGGCATATTCATACAGATTTCATTTGCCTTTAAATATGCAGAATTGTGCAACATGGTCTTTTTACAGGTCGGCATGGGGTATGTCTCCTGTTTATTTTGCTTTATTAATTAGTCTCATATGTTCTTCTGGAAATCTAGATACAGACATCTGATTTTTGATGTCAGACAAAGCCTGAAAAAACCCTCAGATACTTCCTTAGTTCAATCTCTTCATTTAAATGAAATGTAATTTAAATAGCATCTGAAAGAAAGGTATGCAATTGGCCAGGTGTAGGTCATGACTCATAAGCCTTTCATAAACAGCAGGGAAATAACAGCTATTCTGACTGCTATTGCATATATTTTTGGCTTTAAAACCCCATCTACCATGTCAGTTAATAGTAACTATTTGAGCCAAAAATAACTGTCACTTTTTCATTTTTAATTACTGCATCTGTTATCCCATTTAATCTTGGCATAATAAGACAATGGGACATTACCAAAAATAACCCCACAAATTATTTCCAGGCTCATGAAGGAACTGCCAGTGCATAGCAAGGACGCAGACCCACAGAAGGGTTTGCAGCGCTAAACAATGCTTTTTCGTGTGCATGAATGTTTCTAGTGAATTACCAGATGCTTCTCTAACTCAATATGCCTTTCTGGCATCCCTAATCTGACGCAGTCACCAGCGCTGCTCTGGTCCATGAGGGCAGATGGGACAGGAGCTGGAGATGTGCCTAGGCAGCTCGTGGTGGCAGACCCACGGCACTGGCATCCTTTGCACTACTGGCACCGATGGGATTGCCCAGCCCTTGCCCAGCTCTCCAGCAGGAAATGGTTGCAATTTTGGAAGGGGTCGTATTCTGAAGTCCAGAAGTCCCATTCAGATGATGCTACATTGCGTGCGTGTGGAGGTGGGCTGGAAGGGCTGACGGAATGGCAGACATTGCCAAGAGTCCAACCTGCCCCGAGGTCCAACCAGCCACTGACCACACAGGGATGCAGGCAACCATCTCCCTTCTCTGATCTGCTGTGAGAGAGCTCCAGGACAACTGGCAGAGACAGAGAGAGCAATGCAAACCCTTGGGCTGGCATCACAGCCACATCTAGCAGCCTGTGGTAAGGCAGCACGGAAATGCTATATGTAAAAGCACAATACAAACATGCCTCACCGCAGACAGACAGACAGACTGTGTATGTGGTGTCCTGTCCATGGTCAAGTTGGTGGTGAAAACAAATGGCATGATTTTAGCACAGGGCTAGGCTGGAGAGAGAAGAATTCATAATGAAAAGTGTCAGTTCAGTGGGCTCCTCTGATTTCTCTACAGTGCTGCTATGGAAGCTCTTTCTATTCAAGGAAAATTTAGGAAACCTTTTCCTTTGGTTTTCAGCACAAAAAGACACAGCAGAGTACGTGGGAAGGGTAACGTCTGTCTTTCCTGGCAACTTGAAATGTATTTTGACAGAGCAGCTAGCAAAAGTATTGTAAAATTTTCTACAGTTTAGTTTATCAGTAGTTGCTGGGTCCTCCTTGGGTTTTTATGTCATTTTAAATGAAAAAAATCCTAGAATAATTTATGGCACTTACTTTTTGTTTTCATCTGCCTTGGGGTTTTTGGAAGTTAATAAAATCAACCTGCATATCTCAGTAATTGTGTTTACAGAAAGCTAGGCTGTAAATTCAGACTTCTAGCTTAATATTGTAAGATTACTGTCTTCAATTGCTCATTATCCATCCTAAGCATTTTCTTTTTGCTGGAAACTTCAAATAAGTTCACAGATTTAGCTGCATATATCAAACATATAAGCTAAAATGTTTATTTTCCCTCCTTTTAGGATAATAAAGTCTATGGTGAATGCTGGAAGCTGGTTTTTGAGATGCAGCAGAGCAGAAGCAATGGCGGGGAGAGAGACCAAAACATTGAGAACATGGGGAGGGAGAGAGACTGAGCTTCGTTTAAATAATTGGCTCCCACTGGCAAAAGAAAAATACAAAACAGAACCCTCTTGCTGACAATTCAGTGGTAAAAGCTTTGAGAGTTGTGCCTTCCTGTAATCTTGATGTAGGTCCCTGTGTGCTGAAGCCAGCTGAATTATATGGCCATATTCTTCACATGAGCAACACAGCTGTATTTTTTGCTGAGTAGTGAACTAGTGAATAAGTTGATGTTGGATTTGAATGGGCTGCTGTAAGGTGGCAACATCAAAAGAAAAGAAAACATCCACTAGCAACCAAGGCTAGTATATCTGACCCAATCGTGCTTTTATAAACATTCTCCAAAAATTCTTGTCTTGATTTATAGCGATTTGAAAGCTGCATTTTCTATTCATCAAATGAAATTATCAGAAGGAAACTACTTCAGATAAATACATCACTTGAAATGCTGATGAGTGCATTTCTGGCACTGAGGGAGCATTTCAATCAGCAATGAAAAACATACCCCTTTTGGGTATATTACAGGAGAGATTACAAAACTCCTCTACCATGTCATACCAAGAAGGCAACTAATATATATTGGATCATCTCTGAGACTATTGGCAATGTTATGGAATGGAGATTAACTGGAAAAACATATTTAATAAGTGCTAGAGGCTGTGTCTGTTTGAAGAGAACATCTTTAAAAAAACGAGGATGCATTATGGAAACAAGATGCTCAAAAAACTCATTAGTTTTGAGCTAAATTGATCACCTGCTACACCATACCGTAGATGACCGAACTATGCCATGGACCACGTCCCGGCTCCCTCGAAGCCAGTTGTTCAATTCATTC
Organism: Pelecanus crispus; assembly: GCF_030463565.1. Taxonomy (NCBI): domain Eukaryota; kingdom Metazoa; phylum Chordata; class Aves; order Pelecaniformes; family Pelecanidae; genus Pelecanus; species Pelecanus crispus. Next base: position 17,789,006 of record NC_134643.1, read on the forward strand.
AGTGAACCAGGAAAAGCCCTCATTTTCTTGTTCAGACAGGGCTGTGTGGCAGGGCTGGAGACCAGCACCCTACAGCACTGCTGGGGCAGGGGCGGGTGGCCCTGAGCTGGGCTGAAATGGGGTCCTGGGCCATGGGCAGGGTGTGGGGAGGCTCCAGTGGGGCAGGCAGGGACATGAGTGCCCTTGGGACTGTGACACATATTCCCAGTCCCTGCCTGTCACCACAAGATTATAAAAACGTGATAGAAAACATGATCTCCTGCCTTTACCATATAATAAGCAGTGCCTGCCCTTATTTCCAGGACATGAGGAAGCACAGAGGATTATGGAGGATTTTGCCATGATTTGGCTTACCTCTATTTTCCTTCAATAGGCGATCCCTTTTTAAGTTACTACATTTCACTGATGTATCGTCACAATTCTGTTCCTGCCTAAATCTGCTCTTCCGTGTGTCCCACTGTTTCTTTTCTTCCTTCTGGCTGGACTGTTTGGTCCATTACTCTGACAGTTCAAACTAGAGGGTCCTTTGTAGCATCCCAGTTGAAAGCATGTCTGCTCACAGAAAAACTCTTTGCCAGGCTTTATCCATCCCTGTAAGTTGGGGTTTATTTTTTTTCCTTTGCTTACTAGTCTATTGAAGAAGGATTTTTTTAGCTGTTGCTTTTCTAGAGCTGCGTAACGGTTACTAATCCTAACCCATTTCCTACCTGGAAAAACAACAAGACTTGAAAGCCACATGTTGCTTCAGTGGCCTTTGGGGGGAGCCCAGGGAGCCCAGGCAGGTGGGTCTTTCTGCTACAAGAAAGTTTCTCAAGACTTTGATGATGACTCTGGGAGAAGCCAAAGCTTAGAAAAGAAAAGCATTAATAAACAGCAGAGAAAGCAGGGGATTCTTGATGTAATGAAATCGATGATTTTATTAACAGATATTTTTCTTGGTGATATTTCCCACATTTTGTCCAATGTGAAATAAATTAATCTAGAAGAGATGATTTTTTAAAAACCTAACTAACGGTCTGAGGCATGAGAAAGCAATTATTTTTACTTCAAAATGTTTAAAGAAATTCTGCATTCAAAAGCTCAAATGTTCATTACAGCACTGAACTCCTGTTGTATCCTTACCAAGGATCTACAGTATAAATGTTCTGATTACTTAAAGGATGGCATTTATTTTGCTGGGAGCAGGGCTACGGAGGATGTACGTATACGGCCCATTACCATGTCTGTCATAGTGGAACGACACTGAATGGTGCAAACATAGACACATACAGTATATATTTTCTGGTCTTTTCAACTCCTCAGTTTCTACATGGATTCTGTCACAAATGAATAATACTTGCTAGACTGGGTAAGCCCAGAAATACAAATGTCTTACTTTTTGCACTATGCTTCATTCCACCTGCAATTTTTCTTTGCTTTCATTTTTTTTTTTTTGAGTTGTTTGACTGAATGCCATTTTGGCTTGCAGCTGTGAAAACACAGGCGCGTTTTCCCTCCAAGCCAATGTCACTGCTCACCCAACCAGCCAGATCATCTGTGGTGAATCAGTGCCATCACACCACAAGTGTTTGCACAAATCCCACTGTTCTCACCAGCAGTTAATGTCAAGAAAAACACAAAAGGGAGCTTTGAAGTGTCTTGTCATGGGCTGAACTGATGGACAAAGTTTTTGACAAAATATTTCATTTTCTCAGAAAATGACAGTTGTTGAAACTTCAGACTTGTTTTTCATTAAATTGCAGAGAAGTTCCACATATTACAAGGTGTGATAGCTCCAGTAAAAGAGCTGTATAATACTACTGTTAACATAAAATAATTTAAATGGTGGTGTTACAAGATACAGGTGTGACTAAGCTCTGGTACTACTAATACCAAGAGATCTAAATCAGGTCTTAGAGGCAGCCAGACTAGAGTGCCCTTGGACTAGATGACTCCATCTGAGTGCTAAGACATGTATTCCTGGTCATCTGATCATTACCTATTTTAACAAAAGATTGCTTTCAGAGTTTAGGTAGAGGAGAAGGAAATTAAAGACAATAAAAGGAGAGGAGGAAAGGCAATACAAGGAAAGGAGTGACTATCAAAATGCTGATTGTCAGTCCATGCAGGTGTATCAATGAGAGTCCAATTGTTGATCTTTCAGGCCAGAGGGTCAAAAATCAAGCTAAATTATTCCCCCTTGTTGCATGTCCCAGAATGAAATCCAAAGATAATTTTAAGGTTTCTTGGACAGATCCCATAGACAGTTTTTTGAATTTAACACAGGCACTTACTATAAGGTCTATACAATCTTCACATTCTGTACAAACATGCTTAAAGGAACTCTTCCGCAGAAACATGCTTGTAGTCTTAGATGCCCACTGGCTTGTTGAAAAGTACTTGTAAAAACAAAATTCAGAAAATCATGGAACTGGTCGAGCGCAGGATGTGACAGCTATGGAAGCCAGTAGCTACTCAGGTTGTCACTGAAAGCCCCAAGTGGCCCAAGCACCTGTGGGTCTTTGGGAGAATATTCACCGTAGGGACCAGAAAGCAGTGAACGGGGTGACCCTCTTCTCTTGTGCACCCAGAGACACCCAAGTATTTGTATGAATATTTGCTGTGTGCAGCTATGCAGGGAAACGTGCAAAATGTAGCACACCCAGGTTTTTAAAGCATTAAGTGAGCAGGGTGAAACATCAGCACTGCATGGGAAAGGGGAGGGGGTGGCATCTTAGTGTGCTCTGCAAGATCTCCAATGCCAGAATACTGGAGTCAGCTCAGACACTGAATTTTAGAAGGATCTGGTAAACCTGACAGCTGCCAGTGACAAATGACATCCTTTTAGGACAAAACGCCCAGCTCTGAGTCACCAAGTCAAACACTAAGTCATCTGCTTTAAAATATTTGTAGTAGAACAAGCTCTTAGGAGGAGATGCTGAGGAATTAGGGAGGGAATACGAGGGAATGGAAGGAGCAGATGTTTCTGTCAAACACAAAGGTGTAAATAGTTTGTTATGGCAGTCTTGAGTTGAGTGATTAAACCCATGTTAAAAATTGTGATTTGTAAACAGATGGCTCTACCATCCTGCTGCTGCGGCATGCACGTAACACCGAGTACCAACATCAGCAGGAATAAGTTTGTTTCTCCAGTCTTCTTAACAAAAGATCTTCACTAGAATAATAACAAATGGCCTGTTGGTATATTCAGCCTTCCTTCCCCCGTATTACTTAGAAATCTGATGCCACCCTTCAATTTATGTTTTACAAGACAACATGTAGCCTTTGACTCTAACTGGAAGAGATGCACTTCACTACAGATCAAAGAAAAGCTGTTTTCAGAGTGCTTATTTTAGATATGCAACCACAGGCTCAATGAGAGCAAACCAAGAGCAGGAGGAGTGGCTTTTAGCTGGCCTTGTAGTAGGTATCTCATCCACAGCATTCAGCTGAGTATCAAAATCAGGTGACGTGTAGCACCACTAGAATGAAGGCAGCCAGATGTTCACAGTGACCCAGACAGATGGTCTTAGAAATAACGTATGTATATTTGAACACACTTTCAAAAATCCAGGATTTGCTGCACTTAAACAAGGGTAACGAGGTCCCTGGCCAAAGCTGATCTGATTTCTTAGGTTTGCAGGAGACAGATCGTCTGTTGCCTTTTGGGATATCTCTCTCCTCTTTTCTATCCAACTCTTAGAGTAAAATGACCCTTTCAAACTTTGTAATAATCCAGAAATGCACTCATTGACCCGGGCGTCCTGAACACCCCTGAGGAGGGATCGCCCTGTCCCCACCAGAGCCCACCAAGACCGGCTTTCCATCTCCTTCCCCAGTTTGGGACCCTAAAGACAGAGAGCATGAAACCCCCCTAACTGTGCTGCAGACTCACACAAGGTATTGACTCATCTTCCCAAAATGAAGGATATCTGTGCAAGCAGATGATCTTCCTGACCTATTTCTCCTGTCAGTTTACCATCTATCATCATATTTTCAAGCCAGCAGCCAGGGTTGTGGCTGCGTTATTCCCATCTCAGCCGGTGGAGAACATGAAGCAGCCTTTAGAAACGAAGCAGCTCAAGTGCCAACATCAACACAGACTTATTGCATTAGTCTGTATAAGCTGTCTGACGCTATTTAAAGCACACTTTGGCAAGACCTACAGACAACGGGCATGCTGGCAAGGGGAGGTAATTTAAAAACATGCCTTCTCTGCTCTCCCTCTTTCACCCAGCAATCCGGCTCCAGGAAAGCCCCTGCACTGCTCCCTTGTCCCCATGGGGCAAAGCCAACGTGGTCCTCAGGGCACTGGGATGAAGGGCAGGAGGGACTTTCAGTCCTGGCACAGCCTTTTCGCATGTTCTCCCTGTGGCCCTGTGCCTTCTCCCATCCCAGTCAGGCCCTCGCAGGAGATACCCCCGGGGCAGAAGCCCCAGTACAGAGGTGATGGGTCGCACCTCCTGCACCTTGAGGGGGAACCGGGATGCTCAGCAGGTAAACACTCATTAGCAAGAATACTAAAATGGAAAGCAAACTCTTCTCTCCATCCTTATTGCAAAGATTAGGAAATGGAGATATAAAATCAGGTCTCTCTGATGCAGCTCCCCACCTTATTCACGCATTCTCGTCAAACCCGACTCTATTTTCCTCCGCTTCATGCTTTTAAAAATAGCTCTGGGAATGTGGCTTTTAAGTGTGGTAGAAATGATGACACGATACACTACAGGGCACTTTTTTCACTGTTTTCTGGATGATTAAAATAGAAGATCCAAAGTGCTACTTACTATAATTTTAATCTCCCACACAAAGACTGTTTATCTCTCTTCCCCCAAAGCAAATTACAGGCTTTGTTACTAAAATAGTGAATCAATTTGTAGACATACCAGAGTCATTGATGACTTTGCAATCTTCTAACCTAGTTAGGCTTATTTAGTGCGTATATATAGGCTCCCAGTTACTAGGCAGCATTTATACGTGACTTTGTATTTCTTGCAAGTCTTTGTTATTTTATATTAGGAACGCAATTTTTAAAGTTACCCAAGCCTTCCTTTGGGAGCCTGATGCTACAGGCAAATTCTTTATTATTTTGGGGAAGGTGTGCTCTGTAGAAAAAGAACACTTTGGCAAAGTTTTGCATACACTATAGTAAAGAGAAGTTACAGTTTTGAGAGAGAAATAAAAATGAAAATACAATTATTTTTTAATTATAGAACACAAAGTTTCTCTTTGCACTGTGACTGGTACTAGATTTAAGGGTCACATAAGAACCTGCAATAAAATAGATAAATTAGAATTAGATACGGTTTGAGTCAGATACAGCAATATCCTCTGAATCCTTACAGGCGAGCCTTCAGCAAATCGATTCTGATGGATGCTCATAACATTAACAGTGAAACTCTAGGACTTTGTTGATCACTGTGTCACCATCAGCTTCCATTACAATAACTCGTCTCTGGTCAGGTGGATCAAAATCTGAGTGATTTTAGCTATGAAAAATGTGTGTGCCTTCAACTAACTGTTATAGAGATTCTAATCAGAGTTTGAGTAGGAGCATACTCTTTTGTTTTAAACCCCATGGGATCAGAAAGCTCTTTCTCCCGGAGCTGCATAGTCACAATCATTTGTGAGAGATGGATATACTGGGAACAGCTTCTGATCCATTGATACATCTAATGTGTCAAAGGAGGAACTAAACACAAGTAGAAAGGAGAAAGTAAAATTATCCTTCAAGATTAATGTCAAGGAACCTGGTATCTATTAAACAATTTATTTAAAAACAAAAACAAAGCAAAGCTTTTGGAAACCCGTTAAGTCATCGGCTGTTATCTCTCCCTGGATTCTGACCACAAGAACATGACAGACTTATTTTCTTTGCATCTTGTTTAATTAACATGTCTTCAGAGGAGCAGTGGCAGTGGCAGCAGGGACCACCCCTGACACTCACTGAATTCCAATAAGCATCTTCTGTCCTCCTGCAGACAGGCTTTATTTGACAAGCTCTTTCTGGCTGACTAATGCGCCTTGGGTCATGTGTATGGTTAGCACAGATACTTGTAAAGCAGATATGACTTATTACAACATGTGCCACTTGTAATGAAAATCTCATACTCTCCAGGAGAGGGGAAAAAAAGGAAGAAACAAGCAACAGCTTTATAAAGGAACATCTTTCAAGATGTTCTGCTTAGGCAATACCTAATTCCAAGCACACCAGCATTTTATTTTCATTCAGACAGAAAATTACTACTTTTTGAGGCAGCATTGCTTTGTGTTAGGGAAATGCTATAATAAAATGCAGTAAGTTTCTAATAGTAATATACTATAGAAATGCTGGGTACTTAAGAGCAACACAGCCCTATTTGCAATGAACTGAAAAACTGAAATGACAGAGTCAGTGCTAAGGTCTCAGCTTTTTCCTTAATACCCGTGTTATACTGTAATAGGTGAGGTGAAGAATGGAAAATGTCATTGTTTGAATCAGGAGCTCTCAGAGCTGTGGCTTTCATCAGTTACTACTGATGCAGGTCACCTACCTGCTCTCAGGTTTTAAATTGTCAGCAATTATTTTTTAAGTTTCCGTAAAGGAAAATTGCCCCAGATAATCACGGAAAAGGAAAACTTCACATTTGCTAATGCTGCATTGTATTAGTTTTGTGTGGTTTCTTGTATTCACTCTGACTGGACACCAGACTTATGTTATCCCTGTATGGCCATTAAAATAACAATTGGACAAGAATCCTCTTTTTCACTGGTGGTTGTATACTGGGCTAAATAAAATCTTCACTTATACATTCAGTTTCTCACTGAGGGTCATACCGCTGCCATAGTATCAGGGCACGCCACCCCCGTTACTGCCCTGCACTGAAATTCCTCATTCCCAGATCCATGACCGCCTGCTGCCCCTCGCTCTTGGCCGCAGCCCTTGTGAGCACAAGCAGAGCCATCTCCACCTCTCCCTGCCACCTCGTCGCAGCGACTGCCGCGTCTCCACGCTGCCCTTTCCAAGTGGAAAAACGTGCATTTACACTCACCATGCACAGCTGTAAACCCGGAGTGCCTTGAATGCTCCCGACCGGCTGCCTGCGCTCTGTGGGGTTGACCTGTGCAGTGTATGGAGGTTTCCAGCTGCTTTTCCAAGTGGGTTGTAAAGCACCTGGAAATCCTATCCAATTTTTCCAAATCCTCTAATCTATGCAAGCCAGACTTTCAACTGGGGGAAGATGACATTCCTAGGAAAGTTCAGACATGTGCTCTGTCTCCTCATTCATCTGGGCTCCTGCACGAACATTAGTCCCTTCCAAAAACATTTAAATTTCTCATCTACAACTTGATTTGTGCGGTGAGCAGCAATAACAGGTAGATGTAGCTACCCATAGAGCAGCCACAGGGGTAGCTCCTGTACCCCATGGAGTAGCTATGTGCTTTTATCAGTATGCAGCCAGTGTGCTCTGAGAGCAGCAGTTCAGGAGCTACTGCAGCATTTTTAGGTGACCAATGTAAGAAATCTGTGCCAGAGCTTATAATCATGATGAATTTTTAATGAGGAAAGGTTAGGTAACAAATGTTAGACGAGAGGAGGAGCATGGCATGCAGCAGGACATGTTCTCAGACTGCCACCAGCAGCTCCAACAACATCTGGTTCAAACCACAGCACTGCCAGGTTCCTGTTTCTTCTCCTTTTATATCTCCCACTTCTAGATATTTAGCAAACATCAGTCTGTCTCTAAGTAGGTCTCATTTTCTTGTAAATATTCAGGGTCTGATGAGTTCTAGTTACCGACTTATTCCCCCTGGTCTTTTTAATTGCTGCTACATAGTCCCCTCACTCTGCGGCAGGCTGGTGTGGTTTGCAGCTTGGATCTTCTGCTGCTCCCTTGGCTGCAGGATACTGAAGGTGTCACCCATTTCTGTGACACTGGTGTTCTTTAGCAACAACATCAAAGGTGCAAAGAGCAACTTCACTACCTATGACAGCCTTTTTCACCCATCTTTTGCCTTATTGTATATACACATTGTCTCCAGTTGCAAGGACTTTCGTTCACATGGATATTTCTATAGTACATTTTATTCTTGATTTCATTACAGTGTTAATAAGAATTTTCATTGGCCATTTTTACCATCATTTCAACAAGTCCAAATCCAAGCCCTGAAGGTGCTGTCCTCTTAGCAATGTTCATTAGGCATTTTAACTTTTTTTTTTTTTACCTTTTTTATAGTTGTTCTTCAAACAAGCCTGGATAGCCTGGGCGCCTATTCGTTACTTTAAGTACTTTAATTTCTAACAGTCAAATCGCAATTTACTGTCTGCCATCACTACAATGGGTATACCACGCTAGTGAACAGAGATTTCATTCTTGAAATTGCTCATTTACTAGAGTACTTTCTAGCAGTGTTGTTTCTGAAAAGTAGGAATAACAATCCAGAATAACCGTATTTTTCTGTTTAAAAAAAATCCATGACAGCTTTGTTTTTGACAAATCTGGAATTCTCAACAGAGGCTGTTCCTTTTCAGTAGCTTCATTCACCTATAAATGTGACCAAATGCTTGCCTGAACCTTTCCAATGGTTTGCTGCACTCCTCACTTTCCTCAGCTGCTGCAGAGCCCTGAGAAGAGCCCCAGAGCCATGTATGAGACCCCACCACCACCAAGTGACCTGCTTCCAGGTGCTGGGTTTGCTGCAGTTCCAGTAGCAGATCGTGTGATTGACCAGTGCTTAGCTACGATGGTGTAGTATGCCAGATCAGATCAGAAGCTACTATAAAAAAAGCCAAATGGGTAATTTCCCCAAATCGGGGTGAGGGAGGGAGCAAATTGGGCATATGGCCAGAAAAGCCAAAGCCCGGGCTCGGCTGATGGGAGCTCAGCTCTTCAGGAAATACAGGAAGTATTGCAATGGATGCCTTGACTTCTTGAGCACCATCACGGCACTACCGCTCACTCCTGTGAAGGACCTCTTAAACACAAGGAAGCATCCATCTTACTAAAAATTTGGGAACTTAAAGATTGCTGTTGATAAATACTTAGTACCCTGGCTTCTCCTCTTTGTTTACCCACTTTGGGTTTTTCATTGTCTAGAAAAGTTATTTTTATTTATGTTTTATTTGAAAATGATTTATTTAAATTGAACAATAAAGGGAAGGTTTAATAGGAGCAGCAGGAATTAGACAATATTGACTCTAGCTGTCCAAGAGGGGAATAATACCAATCTGTGTTTTGAGTGGAGCCAAAAGGTAAAGGTTAATTTTTACAACTCTATTTTAAAGCAACGTCTCTTTTATCATTAATGATGAAAGATTAATCTTCAGTTTAATGTTTTTACTTCTGTGAGGATCTGTATTTTTTTTAAAACCTACAAAGAAAGGAGACTATCCAACACATTTCCTTCAAAAAACACTGGTTATAATTCTTTGTTGGGTTATGCATATTGGAAATATATTTATCTGAAGCAATTTTTAAGTATTGCAAATTAAATAAAGTATAGAATGAGACAAGGCTGGTTCTACATAATTAACTCTTATTTTCTCTTTATAAAAAAGCTTTTTTGCCACAAGATGCAGGGAAAAAATAAAGGCAACACACACAAAATTGGAAAAATATCCTTATCAGTGAGAGAAAAGCCCATGAGACTAGTTTGCCACATATCACAGATGAAATACAAAAAGAAGAAAGCAATTAGAAATGAAACAAAAAAGTAATTCACAAATGCCACTTGACAACTAACGCCAACTGCACTCATGCATTTTGAAGAACAATGGGCCACCAGAGAACCCGTGTCACCAGCAGAAACCAGTGTAAGGTCTTTTAATCTTTTACAGGGACACATGTACATGGAAAGCAGTGAAAAGTGAATTTTATTCTGTAGCCACATGTCTAGTAAAGAATATCCTTTTGTGCATTATCTCATCCAGTCTCCACTACCTTCAGTGGGAAACTACATGACAAAAAGAACGGAACAGAACAAGAGTGGTGCAAGGTCAACTGGGATACTTCGGTTTTCCATATCCATTTCACTTGTAACAAAACTACATTTGGTGTACCTCTGAGTATGAAAAATTAAGAAAGCATGACAGAAGTTGTCCCTTCCTTTGATTTTAAATCTCAGGACTTCTGGAGTCTGCATCATAATACTTAAGTGCTAGTGATTGGCAGGTCTGCATTTGTGCTTTGAAAACATCTTCCATAGGTGATTCAGTGACACAATTTATATTAGCTCAAACAAGAGTCAAATAGTTTATAAGTTCAGAAAACATCAAAAAGCAACCTTTGGTTTTGGGTTGCTAAAGAGCCACCCATTTCCGGGTTGAGCAGATGCTGATACCGCAACATCTCAGAGGAGGAAGCCAGGCTGGGTGAACAACTGATGTCTAATTTTAGGGCTGTCTTTAATGCTTCTTGAGGGTGGAGCAATACAGTCTGCTGAGCTCAGTCGCTTTGTAACCATTATCTCAGGACAAGGCAAAAGGGCTGTTAGCGCATCCTAGCTAAAAAAGATCAATCATCTGTAGAGGCCCTACTACGGCTATGGAAATCAAGACAAGAGAAACTCCCCTTCTGCAAATTTTTCTGCTGACAGCCAGGGTGGGATTATCACACACTTTCTTTTCCCAGGCAAGTATTTTTGGTGCCATCCCACCAAGCTGATGATAAGTACAGCCTACATTTAGATTTCTTGAAATCCTTGCCTGAATGAGGGCCGAGTTTTGTTTTTCAGCAGCAAGAATGAGGCAAAGGAACAGTCTCAGCTTGTCAGGGTGGCCAGGACAAAGATAGTCTGTGGCACATGCTTACGTGAAGAAGAGAGGGTGGTACCAAAGGAAGAACAGCCAAGCAAGAAGAGGAACAGTCTACAGTGGGAGGGATGGGTTCATCTACCCTAGAGAGGGATGGAACTGGAGGCTGAGGGTGAAGTAGGGTTGCCAATACCATGGAACTTATTCCTGGCCCAAGCTCCCTGCAAATGCATACAGCATTACTTTTACCTTTCTTCCCCTCCATACGACCCACCAGGCACACTCCTCACTTTGTTCTCTTATTTGTTATCAAAATACAGAAGTCCTAACGAAGGTTCAAAGAAAAAGGTCAGATTTATAAAGGTATTTAGGACCACAGAAATGCAGATGAGCACCTGCACAACTAGATCCTACCTTTTAGATTTGGTGCACAGCTGCTTTCTACCTTATACAAGCTGGCAACAGAAAATCTGTCACAAAAAAATCTTTTCAGCTTTGTATTTCTCTGTATTGTTTCATTGGTGTAAGTATCAAATGGTAGTTTTGCAAAAAAGTAGTCACTGCTGTGAATTTTATTTTATTTTTTACAGTAATGCATTCTACTGAATATACCAAATCCAAAAATCTTTAAGGTCTTTATGCTTGTTTTCAGGTTGTAAGATTGAGAGCATCCAGCTGAAGTGTTTCAAGAGGGCATTACTATTTCTTTAGCGTGTAGTTCCTGTTGCTTTAGATCCTCTAGAGAGTGTCCTTGGAGAATGCAGTATTGAAATGAAAATAGACCCATCTCATGAAGTTGTACTTACTACAATTTCAATTAACTTAGTGTGTGGGTAATGGAGAAGAGAGTTAAGATTGTGATTACCTTCTTCAACTCTGGCTTGGAAATATATGTTCAAAGCACCAAAGAAATTGTCAATATCTATACACTTGCAGAGTAACATGAAAGGTTAAATCTGATCCCAAATTATCCTCCTTACTTTATGCTAGATTTAATGAGAAAATAAAGTATTGAATGTACGCTGTCAACATGTACCATTGTCTGCATGTTGACTGCAGAGTATAGGTCCATTTGGTCCAAGTACTATTCACTACTCATGGAAACGTATACACTTCTTTAACTTAATAAAACAGACCCCCAAATAAATTTTTCATCTAAGAGCCAATAAAGCCAAGTCCAGGAAAGAGGATCTTGCATTCTGAAAGAAAACACAAAAAGGGCTGAAGATCATTTATCATGAGATCAATCACAGCAAAAATTACCAGAAATCTTTTAAAGCTCTTTACTAAAGGAAAGGTGTTGACTACAAGTTGATTTTGACACGCTGTTTTTTTGCCAAGTAACTGCAGACTATCAAGACGTTACAACTGACTTTAAGGGCTTTTCTTGTTTGTTTGCTTATTCTTTGACAAAATGATGGGCAAGAAAATTCAAGAGCATCGTGTACTCTATTATGTGCAACTTAAACAGCAAGGTAGAATCTTTGCAGGTGTTTAACATCTTTGACTCAGACTCAGTCACAAACAACTTACATTAACTGATCTGTGCCGTAATTGTATGCTAAGGTTTATAGAAGCCTTAATTGCTAGTAGGATTGACATTTATTTTCCAGAAAGACTCTTTATTCACAAAGAATTTTTAATTATAAAGCTAGGATTTGGAAGTGCAAGAGGAATGTGCCCACCAATTTTGGTGGTGGTGTTCATTTGTTTTAGAAATAAAAAGCTTCCTGCAAAGTTATCTGATCTGATAGCTTATTAAAACAAAGCCTTAAGCCCTCTAGCCCTCAAGTGGACTGACTCCATGGATTACAGAGTACTTAGAGCCCCATCAGGGCAACTGCAATTTGGTTTAGTCAACCTGAGGAAAAGGAAAGAGGAACTCCTTCCAGAGCCACCCCATTCTCATAGTCTGAATACCACTATTTCAAATCGGAGAGAAGAGGAAAATTCTTGTGCTCAAACTCCACAAAGAAACCGTGTCTCAAAGCAAACACAGCCAACCTCTAAATACAACAGCAAGCTACTCAAGTTAGCCCTGGCTTTACAGACCAAGACAGTAATCAATCAACTAAATTTACCTCCATAAGCATTTAACTTCAAGGAACTCCACAGGAAACAGCCAAATCACAAACTGCTTGGCCAAACTGAAACTTCACATGCCCTAACTCTGCTTCCTTCCCCCTGGTTATTCCTACAAACTGATGTGTGTATCTCCAGCCACTCACCGACAAATATGAAAGCAGTTGTTATGGGAATTGTTAATATATTTGTTTTGGATTGATTTTTCCATTAGCATGACTTTAGAAGTCAAAAAGCGATGCTTCACCTACAAGGTAGCCAGCATGGTCTTCAAACTAAGGGTATCCATACAAGATGTCACAGAGCTTGTTTTGGCTAAACAGAGCAAGGTACACAGGTCTAGGCAGATGATACTTCTTCCCTATAAAAAAAGAATAGCTCAGAAGTGTTGTACAGTCTTCAGTTCTGGTGATCATACTTCTTTACATGCTGAAAAAAAAGCCAGAGAAAAACAATCTGGAGTGCAAGAGCCCTCATGCCTCTGTAGGTCAGTAGGTTAAGAAGCTGTTGGGTTCTGATCCCCATGTACCAGTATAAAAGGTGTGTGTCTGCGCACATAAGAAGAGGAAAATGGGGAGAATATTCTTTGCACAGATGTAGCATAAAGCTCATAACTAGAAAAAAAAGTTTCATAAAAGTAATTAATCTCTGAAAAAGCTTGTCAAAGGGTATGGCAAATTCATCACTTACATAACGTGGAAACTAATTCCCTCCGTGGTGGAAATTCCCAGATAGTTTTGTGGCCTCCTGTCAGGCAAACAGCCGGATTAGGCCAGTGTAATGCTACCCCCTCCTCCACCCCCTCCAAACTTTAAGCAGTGTATATTTTATAAGCAGTAAAGGAGGGTGGAGGGAAACTACTAGTATTTATCTTGAGGGCAAACTTAAAGGGCAAACATTAGAGGGCAAACTCGTCTGAGACAACAGATGGCTCCAAAATCCTAAATATATTTTCTTCTTAATTCTTAAGAAAAGTGCAAGCACTTAATTTCTTTTCGGTTTTAAGCAAACTATCATTCTTCCCTGTTTCAGAAAAGAATGCAGAAAATTCCACCTTAGTAATAATTAATTGAACAAAACTCACTGTTATTGAAGCAAATGTGCACCAGTACATTTTTAACAAGGATACATACAACTCTTTACTATAGTCAGCAAATAAATTCCTTTTCCTTTGACATGTTCCTGGTTCTTTTCCTGGGGGACTAGACATGGACAGGGAAGGTTATTCCACAAGGCTTCTTGAGACTTTGAAGCAAGTGAACACACTGTATTGGGCTGAAACTTTTCAAATTTAGCTAGCAGAGTGGCTGCCAAGAAAATCAGCTCAAACACAGGTCATTCTCGCCTAAAAGTTGGATGTGAGGCTTCCCCAGCTCACGCGAGTGCCTTGCCCACACAGGTTGTGCTCTAGAAAGTATATCGCACTAGAAGGTAGTATTGACAAGATGTCTGGCAGATGAATTCCCACCTTCACAACTATCTCAATGGACTACTAACATAAAATAATCCTCTCGGTAATGAAAAGTATATAGTGCTATAGTGGCACAGGAGTGACCAGAGGAATCCTACATGCAACAAAGACAACGTTAGGTTTGTAACACCCACGCTGCTCTTAGCCAGGACTATAGGTATGATGTGCTTACTCCCACCCACTAACAGTGTTGTGGCATTTGCTCAGCACTGACCCAGAAAGCACTGTCTCTGAAGTCAGTGATATTCCTGACTGTGTCTCCTTTGTCTTTTTGAAGCTTGCCATTTGAATTTCAATTCAGCCAGGCAATGCTTTGTTTGAGATTTGACGGGAATGCAGGAAAATGCAGCATGATTTACGTGTATTAAACTTGCAGGTCTGAAGCAGTGCCCTAAAATTAGAGACTCTTGTCAGCAATAATCACCATAACCATTCCTTCTGCATTGTATATTAACAAGATTATTTCTACGACAATACTTTTAGGAGGGTTGATACGAAAACATGGAAATCTAATCTCATTAGAGAAGATCTGAAGGTAGCTAAGGACATGAACTTTTACAATTACATCTTTGAAAAGGCATACACTGCTACTGTTAAAATAAGTTCATACCAATTTGAATCAAATGCATGGAAGATTAATTTACATCTACTTAAAACCAGGACATAAAGCACATGGGAAGACACTGTGTTTATTTTTTAAGGTACAATAATTTTTGCTTTATAAAAACACTAGAGTATCTGGGCAACTAACAATCTGAAAATGAAAGCAACCCCTTCCCTATTACTGACATACAGTTGCAATTCAAGCAAGCTCACAACATTTCTTGAACACAGTAAGAACAGTTTTTATTTACAGATCCACAGCTAAGTACCAAAACATCTTTCAATATACCAATTAGCTCCCAAGTTTCAGCAAGATCATTCTCACAGTGGTCTGGCCAGCTCTAGCAACAAGCAGCTTCCCCTTCCAGCCGGAAAAGCCATTTCCACTCATGCATGGCAAACAGCTCTCCCGCATCACCACACACTTTAGCAAGCCACAGTGCACTGCTAAATACAGCAGTGCCCCAAAACCCCCCAAAGCACCCCACTCATTTCTGCTTCTGGTAGCGTTGCACACTCCTAGCTACGGCAGCACTGCAATGGCGATCATCCGCAAAAATCTTTTTCCTCTTGCTTCCTGCTCCTCATATCCAAACTACCCCTGAAGCTGAAGGAACAGCATGAGGCCCTGAGCATATTCCGAGATTAAGCACAAAAGCTCACAAATTAAGGGCATTTTAGCTACACATTACTAGCTAGGTTAGCATTTCTGTCGCATGGAGAGATTCTTTTTGTTTGCAAAATGATGTCTGTTAGTAAAACCAATTATCTGCATCCATCTAAAGCGTACTTTTAAAAAGGATGTTCTTCTATAAAAGATGCCTCAACTGATGTACAAATGTCACTGAATCGAAAAGAAAAAGCATATCCTATCTAACAAGAGCTAAGCAAGGAAAGAAAGCTTTTCAGGGAAAAAAAAATTAGGATGGTGAATATAGACAAAGAATTTGAGATAATTGGAAACAGTCATTTTCATGGACTCCGGCTTTACACATTTAATTACACAAAAACTAGATGACGCAATTTAAAACGCACCATGTCAACTACTATAGGGCTAACAGACATTTGAGTATTTATATTTCACATGTACATCATCCAATTAAAAAGAGTGAACATTTCAGAAAATCACCATGTGTCAGTCTCAAAAGTATAATTACTTTGCTTTCCTCAATTGGTCCTCCAATTTTTTTTCTTTTTAGACAGCAGTGAATAGAATGAATATGTGAAGAAAATAAGAATGCTGTGAAATTTAATATAATAAAACAGCAGCAGGAAATTTTCTAACTTTTTAAGCAACTACACTGTTTAAAACAATGACAGCATTTCAACAATAAGCTTTCAAGTTTCATTTTGTTCTCTCTGGCCAGACGTGAAAATTCCACAAATACCAAAAGTATCAAAATAAGACATTTTAAAGATGAGCAAAACTTGCTCTTCTTCTAAACATACAATATATATCTAAAATTACATACAAGGATATTTTAGCTAAGCCAGTTACTAAAACAAGCAATCAGCCACGACAGAACTTGGAACTTTTCTAATTCTCAGAAATAGTCTTGTTAAAAACCCTGACATTATGACTTCAAGCAGCATTGCATTAAGCGGTTGGTCACCTCAACAAGATGGCACAAGACTGCCACCTTGTGAAAAAAAAAAATCACACCTGCATTAACAGGACAAAAATCAACTGTCCCCAGAGACTACAGAATACTTTTTCCTACAGTATTTTTAACAGAAGCAATGCATCTGATTTATCTACTCACAAGAAAAGTAACAGATAAGAAAATATTTCGGCATGCACAAGAACATACACTACTGCTTATAGTGTAAAATTCATGCTAATTTTGAACATGAATGTGTGTTGTCAAGAACTTAAAAGGAATGAAATACAGAATGCTCACGAATAACAGAAAACACAGTTCACAGCATATAGGATTACCAAACAAACTTCCCATCTTCCCAAATAACCTCCTATTTTTAACTAAAAGAAAAAAACCAATGTGTTCAATTATTTGTCTTTTTTTTTCCCACCTCAAAACAATTCAGCCACACTGTAGCTGTTCAGCTCTCTATTTTTATTATTCTGACAGTTATTGAAAAATCATCATCATCTGTCTGAGAAAAACTGAACCTGAGCCTTTAAACAGCGATTATAAAACCATTAGCTATGCTATTTTTCTTTTCATCTTGGACATTTCAGCAAATTAGTGTGATTTTTTTCCTAACTAGGTAGCTGATTAATAACATTTACAATAAATTATCATGATTTTAATGCTGTTGTAAGTAATTTCATTGCCAAATGACACCTGCTGAGGAATTAACCTAAAGTAAGCAATTACAGTTCTACTGAAACTAGAGGACCTTGGCAACATAAACTAGGATAAACACAGTCCTTTCTGCATGTCTTTAAGACGAATAGCTAATAAATTATGAACAACTACAATGGAAATATTTCAGGAGCAAAATAGTAAAATCTATCTTTCAAAAGATACTTGCTCCAAGATTACAAAGTATGTTTAACTAATTATTATATCTAAACAACGCTACTGCTACTGATATTTGTCAAATTTCTAAGAGACGTTGATGGAATTTGGAGACCTTTCTTTATGACTGTCCTGGTTTTGGCTGGGACAGAGTTAATTTTCTTCCTAGTAGCTGGCACAGTGCTGTGTTTTGGATTTAGTAGGAGAAGAATGTTGATAACACACTGATGTTTTAGTTGTTGCTAAGTACTGCTTATGCTAGTCAAGGACTTTTCAGCTTCCCATGCTCTGCCAGGGGCACAAGAAACTGGGAGGGGGCACAGCCAGAATAGTTGATCCAAACTGGCCAAAGGGCTATTCCATACCATATGGCGTCATGCTCAGTATAGAAACTGGGGGGGGTTGGCCGGGGAGCAGCGATCGCTGCTCGGGAACTGGCTGGGTATCGGTTGGCGGGTGGTGAGCAATTGCATTGTGCATCACTTACTTTGTATATTATTATTATTATATTGTTAGCATTATCATTACTATTTTACTTTATTTCCATTATTAAACTGTTCTTATCTCAGCCCAGGAGCATTTCTCACTCTTACTCCTCCGATTCTCTCCCCCATCCCATCGGGGTAGGGGGAGTGAGCGAGCGGCTGCGTGGTGCTTAGTTGCTGGCTGGGGCTAAACCACAACAATGACTAATTATGATATAATTACAAGCATCTTGATCTCTCAGACTGAATCAGGCTAACATTGAATATTACCTGCGAACTCCCTGTGGTTCATCAGCAAAAGTGAAAACATAGCTTTACTCTAAAACTAAATTCTCCTTTCATGCTTTAGTAATTCATGGACTTTCCTCTTTAAATTAAACTTGTATCAACGCAGCCTGCTTTTAAATTAGCAAAATATGTTGAGAATAATTGTACTCTTAAATTAATATATATTAAGTATACTGATAAATCCCATAATAAACTATTATGCCACCTTATAATATTGGTTACAAAAATCCCAACGGTTCACAGACATCTCTCTACATGTAATTTTTCTAGTGTCTTGTGATGTGGAGCTCATTAGTAGGCATTGTGCTCTAAATTTTGGGGGACTCTTTGCATTCACTTTTCTTTACAAAAGAAATGCATTAAAATTATATATATTTAAACCTGGTTCTTTTCACTTGAAACATGGCTCCTATTTCTCTTTAAGAATAAGTAGGAAGAATAAACACTGTTTCTTAACAGTGTTGATAATCGAAGGCATTCAGATACCAGTATCAATAGACATGCGGGACAAAACCAAACACCTGTGGACTGTGTAAGCACAGGAATTTTTGCATCTTGTCAAGCGAATGAATGCCTGCTCCCCTACATAAAGCCAGAAAAACCCCCCAGATCTAGAAGACAATTCAGAATTCCAGCCAGAGCCGCATCCCTTCCCACATTACCATTTCAACTCACTCAGTACTAAAATTTGAGGCCACAAAGTTGTATTAAAACATATATATGCTCTTCACCTTGTTTACGTTTTTACTGGCATGGTATGCAAAAACAAAATTGGAAGCAGAAGGCATGCGAGACTTCCTCCCCAAATCTGTCATAGTAAAATCACAACACAAGACAACATCCTGGACTCTGCAAGAACCACACTGCATTCTTGAAAAGCAACGCATTTCAGGCTTCTCTTGCCCCTTCAACTTACATATAAGCAAATAGGGAGTGACCACAACTGGCTTTCCCTATTGGACACACATTATCAAAAATTACCATACTGGCAACAGGCCAAGAATCAAACAGTGACCTGCCAACCCTCTTAAATTCAATACAAATAAACCTACTCATTGAAGAGTGGCTTTAAGGTTTCCTTAGAAGAAACAGGGTTGCAAAAACATTGGACAGGAGAATCTGAGTTAACCACACTCTTCATAGTGTTAGTACAGGGAAGGGATCAAAGCCAGGACATTGAACTGCATACTGTAAAAGAAAAAAAATAACAGTACTGATGTGAGTAATAACTCCACAGTACTGACCTTTTGAGAAACAATTCCATTTCAGAGTGACTGGAGTGGCAATAGTATGATACATTTGCATAGACTTGGCTGCAGTATTTTCATTACAGAATAAGAACTTAAAGATGCTACACAGTATGTGAAGTTTTGGATCCCCCCCGGCCACATAATTTAGTCATATTTATAAAACTGCTTAATAGTTAACTTTAAGTGATCAAATATTTTTGAGTCTAATTAAAGTCATTTACTGACAGGAACATTTACAGCCTTCTTTTATTCTGATGATAATGCACTAGATGCTTTTAAAAAAAAATACATATATACACATTGTATTTTACCTTTGTAAATCAAAATAGATACGCCCTAGTTCCATTAGATTTGTATATATATATGAAAAACATTTAAACGAACAATTCAGTAATGCCATTAGTACTTCTTTAAGATTACACACCAAAGATCTCAGAAACACTCAGTTCAACTTGGGAGTGCACTCATACCCTACTTCAATACAAACCTGTGAACACAGAACCTCAGGACATAAAAGTCTGATTATTTAAAAGAGTATTCATTAGGCTGCATTCCACTGTGTAACGACACGTTTCAGTCTGACATACATAAATTACTCCCTTTCTAATAGGTCACATTACCAACTGCAATTTATCTTTTGGTGTACAGTAACATTTATTCCCCCAAAGAAGGTACATGCACATAGCCTCCACTATATTTTCTAAATACCACTTTGAAATAAAATTTTCAAAATTACTAATGACTTAAGAGCCTACATTCTGTTTGCAAAACTAATATAAGCATTTATTGACCAAAAAATCATGAAAATTCAGTGGGATGTAGGAGGTTTTGAAAACATTGTACTTTAGCAGTGGTTCATACCTTGACCGCTAGCAAACCTAGATGGAAGTGGTCTGATCCAAGGAGTAAATATGCACCCAGAGGTAACAAAACAGTCAAACACTTAAATACTTTGTTTTAAAGAGAAACCTCTGAAACATAAACTGTCATATCGTGAAGGGCATATTATACAATATTTTATTATGATGAAAAAACACTATAAACATCTCCCTCATTTCACATTACTTACAGAAAGGTGTTCTCAAATCTCGCCTCATATTGAATTTGTTAATTCCAGGAGCTCATAAATTCAATATATGGAATATCTTCACATTATAACAAATCAGATCTCACATTCAGTTCCAAGAAATAAGCAAACAGCTTACTTCCCCAATTCCAACTGGGGAAAAAAGTCCTTACATAATGCAAAACATATTGCTTCATTCCAGAGTCCACAGTCCTGAAAGAGAACTGGGTTCTCCTAAGGGTATGAAAGTATAAAAAAAAGAAAAAAGCAGTCACCACATAAACCTCTGGATTTCATCACTATTTGGCCATTGGAATGTTCTGTTTAGAAAAAGATAAAAAGTTGCTGCATTCACAACAATATAAAAAGCCAGCTCCAGAAGTTGTCTATATAGAGATGGAAATGGAATATTGAGCCTATATATTAAGAATGGCAAAATAAAGTAACGAAATTCTAGCAATTTTTGAGGAACTGTGACTGCTAATAAACATACAAAATACATTAAGATCCAGAATATTGATTTTGATTTTAGTGTATCAGCAAAACTCCAGCCAGCAAATATATAGACTGGAACTAATACATATTTTACAAGCTCATGTCTTTGGAAGACTTTTCTCCAGACATAGAATGTATAATGTCTGTTATCTGCTAGTAAATACTTATGAACATAGGTAAATTTCCAGATCAGGAATAAAGAGATGATGGTGATTAAGCTGTACTGCACAGGGTGCTTTCGTAATGACAGAAGGAATTTCCTGATTTTAGTAGGGGTCAATAAATGAGGGAATGAAAAAAAGACAGTAAAGGACAGAAAATAGAACAGCTGAGGAAAGTGCAAACAGGCTTCATGGCTACTTCTGTCACCAACAACTATTCCACCATTGATGAAGACAAAAATAAAGAACACAGTTACTAACATGATGTATGGCCAAGTTAAAGCAGTAATCATCACTAAGTTTTTAGGCGATACGAGATATTCAGTAAGAAACTGCAATATTCTGATCAAATCTGAAAATGATCCTTTCTTGGAAGAAATCTTTTCATCTTTCTTTTTCTGTAACTCTGTCTTCCAGGCTTCATTTAGCTTCTCTGCAACAACATTTCCAGCACAAAAAACTGCCCACACAATATTTGTCTGACGAAACATGAAGCCACAAAATCCAAGGAGAGCTGAAGTTTTATGGTTACCATAAAGGCACATTAAATAGCCAAAGAGAGTAAAAAATACTGATCCTGGGTCCGTATAATAAAGGAATGTAAAAAAATAAAGGGTGGGAAACATTGAAAGAGTTAATGTAGACAAGATTCTCTGGAAACCAGACACAGCCTAGAGAAGAAGCAGAAAAATGTGGTTAGCAATGTCCAATAAAAATAAAAGAAAAAAACAAATAAAGAGTATCGTTCTTGAGAATTCCATTAACACAATATAACATCTCTAGCACTCTTTGGTTCCATTACTGCACAAGCATGCATGTTATGTTTTTGTTAACCTCCTGCTATGTTAATAGAGAGTGTTGGACTATACAATGTTAAAAGACAAATGAAGGTACGGAACATTACTGCAGGTGAGTTAAAAATATGGCAACAAAAATACACCAACTTCTTTCATGTCAGGTGTTCACATACTAGTGGCATTAAAATAACTGTGGGAGTATAATTGCTCCCATACCCAAGATAAAAGAGCTGCACTAATGGGCAAAAGAAAATTTAAAAAAAAAGTCATGTTTTATGCCCCTGAAATCTCATCATCATATTCTGTTTATCTGTGAGACAACAGAACACATCATTTTATGCTTATACTATTGCCTCTTTTGAAGGCAGTCCACAGCACGGCCAGTTCCAAGTTTCTAATCTTTGTTGCAGCTTTTATTGTTTATCTTCATTTTAATTCATGAGTTAGAAAAGAAACTTTAAAGAAGGTAGGAGACCATGCAGTTAAAAACTCCTCCCCATTATCCTGCTCACTACATGATGCGATGCAATTCACAACATTAAAAAATGTTGCATGATGTTTCTGAATGATGTAGTGTGGGGTGAAACAGCCAGTCACCACCTTACAGAAAAGAGGAATAGAGACAATGCTGAGTTCAAAGAAATGCCAACAATACAACTACATTTTCTAATGCTTAGACTGCTGTCATGAAACTTATTGTTTTCTTACATTTTTATTTCCACCTCCAAACATAAAATTAAAAGTGTTCTGAAAGTGGAAACTATTTATTGAATTCAACCCAATTCTGTATAGTCTTATCATGTGCTTAAACATGAAGAGTCTCCTATAAGAAAATACATCAGAATAAATGTTCTTTATAGTAAAGGAATCCTTCAGTTATCAGGGAACGGGAAAAAATACTCTTATGGTTAAAAGTGAAACTAAGGAACTTCACTAAGGTGAAAGATTTTGAATAGGCCATTAACCACCAGAACAATTTACCTACTGCAATGGTGGATGCTCCACCACTTCAAACATACAATATTCTTGTACCCAAGCTGAACTGTTATGGTCTGGATGGGTGGACAGCTAGACAGGTAAAAACTGGCTGGACAGTTAACAGGTCACACTCCATCCAAAGCTGAACGTAAGAACCAGAGTATCACAGGGATCTATACTGGGACCTGAACTGCTTAACATCTTTATCGATGACTTGAAGGCAGCGAGAGTACACTCTCATCAAGTCTGCAGATGACACTAAACTGGGGGGGGGGCGGGCAGGCAATATGCCAAAGAGCAGAGTTGCCATCTGGAGTGACCTACACAGGCTGGAAGAATGAGGCAACAGAAATACTATGAAATTCAACATGGACAAATGCAAATGCCTGCACCTGGAAAGGAAGAAACCCCCACAATGATACAGGCTGGGCATGGAGCAGCTGAGGAGCTGCTGCTCTGTGGAAAGGGACCTGAGGGTCTTGGCAGACAGCAAAGTGAACATGAGCCGGCAGCATGCCCTGGCACTAAGGAATGGCGACAGCCTCCTGGGACGCATTAACAAGAGCATAGCAGCAGATCAAGGGAAATTATTACTCCCCTTCACTCTATTTGTTAGGCTGCACCTAGAATACCACGCCCAATTTTGTGCCCTGTGATACAAAAAAGGCACTAGTAAACCGGAGCAATGGCAGAGGGCCACCAAGACAGGTGAGGGCTGAAGCACCTGCCCTGAGAGCAGAGGCTGAGGGTGCTCGCCTTGCTCAGCCTGGAAAATAGATGGCTTGGGGAGACCGAACAGCAGCCTACCAATACCCGTGAGGATGCAAACAGGTAAAGGGAGCCGGGTTCCTCAAAGCGGTACATGGTGGGAGGACAAGAGACAACAGTCATAAACTGAAATGAGAGGCTCAGACTGGATGTAAGAAAAACCTTCTTCACCGTAAGTCTGGTCAGGCATGGAGCAGGTCGCCCAGAGAGGTTATGCAGTCACTCTCCATCCTCGGAGAGTTTTCCAGGCCCCGATCCTGAGCAATATGGTCTGATCTCAGGGCTGGCCTGCTTTGAGCTGGAGGGTGGACCTCCTAAGGTCCCTTCCAACCGGAATCATTCTCCAGTTCTTTCCAACTTGAATTATTCTCCAGTTCTAAATATTGACATTAAACCTGGTATCTTTCTCAAGAACACATTTTAGTTTAAACGCAGCTCACAGGGCTTCACTCAGGATTCACTGGTTGAAGTTTTGTGGAGAGTCTTAAGCAATTCCAACTCGATGAGCATTCAGACCTTTGGAGGCCAGTAAGTCTATGCACGTACTAACTTTATTTCAATGGGACTACTTATAGTTATGCGCAAGAGTAAATTTTTACAGGATTGCACCCTGAGAGAGAAAAAAGATATTAAAAAAGGAATGTGCCTCCTTGGCCAAACTGGCAGTAGCACTTGCAATTATATAAAACTGAGGACAGCTCACGTATGTAGCAAAGCGACACAGAGCCATCAAAACTGCTCGTACCAGAGCGTAAAATTGTTTTACTTTGACCGTACCTTATTCTTCCAGTGGATCTTGAACAGAAGTAAGTACAGTAGATAGAAGTTCCCAGCACTGAAAAGGAGGTTAATGAACCTGAGCATTCCCGCAGAGCACACCACGCTTCCCGTCCACCCGAAGAGCCACGCCGCGGGCTTCACTACGCCCACCGAGACCAGGTACAAGCCGGGCAGCGTGGTGATCATGGGGTCCCACTGGAAAGCGGAGAGAGAAACAGGGTTACGGAGCTGCTGCCACACAAAAAAAGGGACCAGAGATGCGCGACGCGTTACGATACGCCATCCCCACCATTAGACTCGCACGGCTAGACCGGCGTTTTTGAAGACTTTGTATACAGGCCGGCGCACTACAGCACCACCAAGAGAACGCAGAAGCCAGCGTTCTGGACAACAAGGACCGCAAAGGATTCCCTTGTCAAAGCGCCCACGGTGCGTGTACAGACACCGCCGATCCCGACTGGAAAAGGCGAGGCGGGACGGCCCCCGCGCCGCACCTGGAGGAAGCGGCCGTGGCAGTAGGCCTGCGCCTGCGGGACGTGGAAGGCCTCGTCCATGTAGGGCCCGCGCTGGCGGCGGTTGATGGCCGCGAAGAGCAGGCAGGACAGCAGGAAGGCGCCGCTCATGGCGGCGGAGAAGCCGTGGGCCTCGGCCCGCTCCATGCCGCCGCCGCGCTGGCCGGGAAGGGGCCGCCCTTCCGGGAAGGGCCGGGCGCGGGGAGGAGGGGCCTGGCGGCGCCGGGCCGCGGCGGAGGCGCTTGCCGGCCGGCGGTGAGGGGCTGCGGGCACGGCGGGGCCGGGCCGGAGGGGCCAGGCGCGGGCGGGGGCTCCGGCGGGGCGGCCGCTGCCGCTGCCGGGCGGGAAGGGGCGAGGAGAGCGGCGGGGCGGGCCGGGCCGGGCGGGAGGTGCGGCCTGCCTCCGGCCGTGGAGCCCGCACGCGTGGGGTTTCCCCTCTAAGAAGCGTTGAAAAGCGTAGACGAATCGTTGCGTGTTACTAAAATCGCGCTTGCTGCGAGGCGAGAGGGGTGCGTGTGTGCGTAATCGCTGCTGCGGCCAGCGCTGCTGAGCGCGGCCCGGGCCGGCCGCGCCCTCGGTGCGGGATGGACTTCAGGCACCCGCTGGAGCTCTTCCCCGGCTGCAGCGTGGCCCTCCTCCTCTTCAACCACGTGAAAAACGCCGCTGCTCTGAGAAAAAAAGCCATGGAAGGGTCCATTGAAGGAGCATTAATAAACCCTGCAATGGTGAGTGAACGCTTGTGTCGTCCTGTTCGTACTGCATTATAGCTTTGAAGGCAGCGTGGAAATCCTCCTCTGCAGGAACGACCGGCGCTTGTAATCCCCGTCACACAACTTGTTACACACGTACTTTGCTTTCTCTGCACAAACACCCCTCCTGTGATTTCATTGTAAGTGTAAGGGTTCATCAGTGTAAAAGAGCGAGCCTTGGCAGGACTGGCCACAACAATTGTCTTGATTCACTTCGCAGCCTACTTGGTGGAGCTATTTAAATAGAATCATAGAATCGTTTAGGTTGGAAAAGACCCTTAAGATCATCCAGTCCAACCATTAACCTACACTACCAAGTCCACACTAAACCAATCAAGGGTAGACTAGACTAAACCATGTCCCAAAGTGCCACATCCACCCGTTTTTTGAACACTTCCAGGGATGGTGACTCCACCACCTCTCTGGGCAGCCTGTTCCAATTCTTGACCACCCTTTCCGTAAAGAAATTTTTCCTAATTTCCAACCTAAACCTCCCCTGGCGCAGCTTGAGCCCATTTCCTCTCGTCCTGTCACTAACTACTTGGGAGAAGAGACCAACACCCACCTCACTACAACCTCCTTTCATAAGTCTACTTCCATCTGTAAAATCTAGTACGAACTGTTTAATACTCTGTCAAAAATCACCACTGTTTGGAGCCTTTGTTCTCATTTAAACCCATAAGTAGTTTCTGAATCTAGTCTTTTTTTTGTTAAAATTAGCAAAGCAGCAGTTAGGGAAGAGGAAAAAAAAAAGAATGAAATCTGGCAATTTACTGACAGAAGATTTGTTAATATGATTCTTTTTTCAAAAGATTTCAGTAACCTGATGGAGAGAGTGTAATCTTTATTTTTACGTCAAGTATTACCCCACTCAGTAAATAATCACATTGACTTTAGAAGAGCAAGAATTGCTAAAATAACTTGCAGAATACTGTATTGCTGACTTCTATGATTGCAGACTTAGGCTATCAGAATTATGTGGTCAGGATTTTTTCACAGTTGAAAACAGTATGTTAAATTTCTGTTTAATTTCTTCTGTTGTGTTTTACAGATTGTAGATCCTTTTCAAATTCTTGTGGCAGCCAACAAAGCAGTTCATCTACACAAGATAGGTAAAATGAAGACCAGAAGTCTCTATGCAGAAATTATTTTCAGCCTTTCACCAAACAACAATGTAAGATTTACTGAACAAATGTCTTTTTTTTGCCAGAGAAGCTTGCTAAGATCCATGCAGCCAAACTAAATATAGGTATTCGCTTAACTGTTTACCTGGCTACTAATAGAAGTTACTGTTATTTTTAATAACACTAATATGCTGTTATCTCTTGTAGCTTGTCAGAATTCCATTAACGCAGAACGTGTGTCAATTTACACTCTTGGTTTATTTGACCCAGTAACTGAAAAGGTTACTTATATGTAGTGAGAAAGTGACTCATAACATTTTGGTATTTTTCATGTTTTCTTAGATTTCAGATGCATTTAAAAAGTTTGGAATTTCAGACAGTGACACAGCAGTACTCATTGTTCTGATTATGGACAGAGAAAAAACTGTCAATCTGGAAGATATAGCATCTCAGGTAGAAGGCCAACAGGTTTCTCTAGATGAACTTCCCCAACTAACAGACACTGACAAAGTTAAGAAGGTATGTAACCAAAAGAGATGACTGGCATAGAGAAAACAGATAATTTATTTAGTTGTCTGATTAAATATCAATGGACATAATTAACTTAGGGTTTGTATTTCTTTAGCACAACTGGAAACTTGTCTTAAGTGGAGCTTGCTTATTTCTTTCTTATAATTCTTTTCCTCGAAAAAAGATCTAGTTGTCACACCCTGACATCACAGATTTTAAGTCATCAAAGTCTTAACATTGTCAGGAAGTTGGAACATAAAAATAAATTCCAGATTGCTGACTGCCATTCAGGCACTTTTAATTCCTGTTTTCTCAGGCAAATACCCATTTAATTAAAAACAAATTTTCACTCCTGAACAGTTTCATAATCTTAAGCACATATATAGTCCCAGCATGGGCAGCTGAAATAAAAACGTGTTGATTAGCTACTAGGAGCTGTGTTAGGGCATGTGTGCTCTTAACAGATTACATGCTAGACAGGTATCTTGAAGCATATGTATTCCACTTGATGAAATTCAGGTAGCCTGAATAATCTTGATCATGTCTGTCAAAGTAACGATGGGAGACATATGAATAAAATTGGACAAATCATTATAACATGTAGAGCTAAAAGTGCTGCGCTCATTCAGTTTCTTAGCTTTCGTTTGTCTCTTGCAGTTTCAGAATTTGCTTGGTTCCTCAGTCCCAATTTTGTCTTGCAGGCAAGACAAGATAGGAATTTCTAATGTAAAAAGTAGGGGAAATTTTTCTTGTTATGTATATACAACTACCTGATCCCAAGTAACAAGTGATAGGACAAGAGCAAATGGCCTCAAGTTGCTCCGGGGGAGGTTTAGATTGGGTATTAGGAAAAATTTCTTCACCGAAAGGGTTGTCAAGCAGTGGAACAGGCTGCCCAGGGAAGGGGTTGAGTCCCCATCCCTGGAGGTATTTAAAAGTCATGTAGATGTGGTGCTTAGGGACGTGGTTTAGTGGTGGCCTTGGCACTGTTAGGTTAGTGGTTGGACTTGGTGATCTTAAAGGTCTTTTCCAACCTAAATGATTCTATGATTTTATGAATCTGTTTTTTTAGCAGACATGTGATCAATTTTTTTTCCCTTATACAGCTTTCATGTTGTTCTTTTTTTCTGCAGATGTACAAAGTTACTCCGCAGGAAGAAAAAATCGGCACCTTATTGGATAGTATTGTTTGCCGAATGTCAACAAAAGATGTTTTATGAAAATGTGGAAATAAATTTTTTTTTAAAGAAAAAGAGGGCTTTTTAAGATGTAAAAACGCTTCATTGCAATTTGTTCTGCATTTCAGAGGAAGTGGTGTAGTACTGAGTAGTTTGATGACATCTGAGCTTTAACCATAAATGAGCACGCTTGGATATCGGGGTAATCTGAGCTGTATTCTAATCACAGAGAGCAATCCTGCCATGCAAAACAGAATTTGCCGTTGGCATTTCTGTCCATTTTCTTAACGAGAAAAATAAAATCACTTTTGCTGATACTTTCAGTTGATCATAAACAGAATGCTTGGAAATCTGTATTTACTTCTCTCTTTCATCAAATGTGTTGCTAGTCCCAGATAGGATTCAAACGTTGTAAATAATTTTTATTAATCCTATCCTGATCTGGGTTTTTTTGGCACCCCTGACATGATATTCTTCTAATGATACTACTGCCAGAAGAGGTGTCTCTGCGGCATGAAGTATTGCTGATGGACTAGAAAAAGCAAAGTTTCCATAAACTATCAGCAGCACCTCCCTCTTTCTGCCAATGGGACAGAGTCGCTGCCCACCCTTTGGGCACAGGAAGGGGCGGGAGGGGCACCGTGGCACCCAGGGGTGGGACAGTGTGGAGCAGGGCGTCAGAGGTGTGCAGAACAGTGAATAGGGTCGGTATGGATGACGCTGTGGTGGTGGTAGCAGCTGACAATCTGATGTCATCAGATGCAGCATACTGCTGAGGAACTGGTGTGTTGCTGTGGCACCTTAGCGTTGGCGTTAAAGGATAACGAGAGGTGCTTTTACTTCAGAACTCTGAATTATGCATGGTGATGCTGACTTCTAGGGTCTGGTTCCAGGTGCAGAATTCACAGAGGAATTTGCCCCATAAATTTATTCACTTAAATTGTCAATATATCTTACGTAGGATTCTGAAAGGATCGTTGAACTCGTTTTGTTGAACCAGTGTTTGGAAAGGCCATCAAAGGGAACTAAAAAGAATATTGATTTCCAATAGTCACCAGGTCCAACAGCCCTGCCTGAGTATCGTTTAATCACATGCAGGCATCCCGTTTCAGAAAAATTACTGTCCTAATTAGAGGTAGAAATCCCTATGGTTTGTTACTGTTATGCTGTATTGTTTTTCCTGGATGTGTATAAAGCTGTATAGCTGTCTATGTTTTGGGGTTTTTTCCCCTAATGTTCTCTGAGGTATTACGATTTGTGTACTTACAAGATATTTGGAAGAGTATGCCCCAGATTTTTACACACAGTGTTTGGGAGCACAAAATATATTTTGGGGCAGAGGCAAGTCGGAGTTAGAGTTGAAATGTTATCAACAACAGTAAACAGACCAGCAA
This sequence comes from Pelecanus crispus, assembly GCF_030463565.1. Lineage (NCBI taxonomy): Eukaryota > Metazoa > Chordata > Aves > Pelecaniformes > Pelecanidae > Pelecanus > Pelecanus crispus. The sequence goes on from NC_134643.1 coordinate 17,818,891, forward strand.
ACTGACATAGACCTATTATTGCCTGTGTTTCTGTATTTAATATGGAAATCCCTAGCTTCTGTTCTGCATTTTTTGGTTAATTCTTCCCTCAATTAAAACACAGTAGTACAAATACCGTCCTTTTCTTACCAACCAAATCAATGGCAAAATACTTACCAAGTACCAAGGGAATTACAAGGTTTATCAAAAGAAATGATTCAGGAGAAATGGCTGTGCTGATTTCTTGATTTAAAGATGGTTTTACAGAATGTATCATCCTCTAAAGGGAAATGTGAGGCAGCAGTAAAAATGGGAGCTTGGAAGAGCTTGAGTCTTTTGAAATAAAACATGCGTAACGTCAGCATGTGAGAATGACCATGGAAAAGAAGATACTTGTTTCCTTTTCTGACAGGCCAATTGGTGCATGGAATATATCATCAGATTTGCTAGCTGAACTGCTGACATTGGTTTTGGTATCTTAAAATAACAGCAGACAGACACGCTTAAACCACAGCCTTTTTTGAACATCAGCCTGGTCTGTTTAGTATAGGAGAAATACTAATACAAAGATCACTGCATAATGATACACAAGTTCCAAACTTGGGTTCCCAGTTTCTAATTCTTGTCAGTGTATTCCATTGGTGTAGAAACAGTAAATAGTTTGTTACTGTTAACATGAGTTAAATTATGAAATTGTGATTTACCGAATGAGCTATTTTTGTGGGTCGATTTACTGGAAATGATTTGGGAGCTGAAGCCTCCATAGTTATCATTCAGTCAGGCAGATGATTTGGGTGTGTTGGCAGTGAAGACTATGCCATTGCCCTGCAAGACCACAGTTTTCCCCTAGTCCTAGTTGCATTATCTAAGTTAAACAAATTGTTTACAAAAACTGGTAATAAATGTAGATTTTGTTGATCCTGCAAAGTTACGCTTGTCTTTCTGAACGCATTAAAAATTAGTCAATTTGGATCTATAATGTTACTGTTAAGTCAGCCACTGCTATTTTCCAGCAAAGCAAAAGTTTAAGGAAAAAAGAGGTTTTCCAAAACATTTAATGTTCTGCTGCTGTCTCCTCTGAACTTTCATATCTCGTCTTCTCTATCACAAGGTGAAAGAAAGGAAGCTGAAGCATTTTCAATACCTTATTTGGATCTCCAGTGCTTCAGAGGCAGGATTATACCTGCCTCTTCTTAAATATAAATTTAAGAGCTAAATCCGAAAGTATGATGTGTGGTCAGTTGTTCTAGTTTTTCTTTTTCTTTAGGTGGGGTGGTTGTTGTTTGGTTGGGTCTTTTTGCCTGTGCTGCCTTTTTAATGTTGTGTATATGACACAAATTGAGCGAAAAGAGCAGCCCGTGCTTCCAGAAGGTGATGACTAAAACCTCGTCCACCACAGAACTCACTTTCCTGCTTGAATGCTTTGCAGTACATGAGTTTTGGGGGGGGGGGGGGGGGAAGATGACAGGGCAAGCAAGAAACAGCCTGTACAAAGCCATCTTTTACAATGACTTGGTATATGCGGTAAAGCCAGCAGGCTATTGCTGTTTCAGTTAAAGACGGTTCCCGAGCTTTCAGCCTGGGTAGATCTGATGTAAGTCCAAAGTGCTGGCCTGTCCATCACGTAGCAGGTATACCTCTGGGCATGCAGCAGCCATGCGGACGTGTACTCAAGGAAAACTTGCCGGCCCTGTCATGACGGAGGTAGTTGTCCTTGCCTCAGGAGGATGTCCAGTAGCACACCAGGATTTGCCAGCAGCCTTCACCTGCGGGCTGGTGCATGTGTGCGGGATCAGATGTGTGCCCGTCTCATGGTTGGGGGAGTGTATATTTTGGCACATGGCAAATCTCGCAGTGATGTGACAGGGACAGTCAGAGAATGCAGATTCACTGATCTGGCAGCTCAATTTACGAGCTGCAGCCTGTGCACCTCTGAACTGTGTGTTTGATATTAGTAAAACGCATTTCTAAAAGCGACATAGGTTTGAACAAATAGCCAATCTGACTTACAAAACCTGAAGCAAAGGACGAATCCATGTCAGCCATTGGTGACCAGTTCCAGGAGTGAATTCCCCTCGCCGTTAAGTGTGCCCCGCTCCCCAGCTCTGTTCACTGGCTTCCTCTCTTCTGTCATCCTGAGATGCTTTTACCTGTCTGCTTTTACTTCCAAAGCCCTTCACAGTTCACATCCGTCTCCTATAGCCTAAGCTTACCCTCTTGCCTTGTTGTGTTTTCAAAGTAGCAGCTTCAGGCCTCCTTCTGTGCCTGCTTCAGCTAGGGGAACCTCCCTTCATCATTTTCAAAATAAATGATTGTTCAGTACTACTCTGTGACCCGTTGTCCAAACTCCCTCTCTCCTGCAAAAGCCTTGATGACAGTAAGCTTCCAGCGCACTGAGGCCATTACCTGTCACGCAACCCCAATCGCCTGGGGTTTTTCCTACTACTCAATGTATGTAGGTCAGAATGCCTAAATCCCTCTCTCTTCTCCTGTACTTCAATGGCACATTTACAGGGGAGGGACCATCCTTTTGCTTTCACTTGTAGTATTATTCATGCTATATGGTTTATGACTGGGGTCCCTATGTCCTAGGACAATGTATTTAATGTGCTAATCATCTATTTTTTTATTATTCTTTTGTGTGCTGTTCTTCAGAGAGCATCATCGAAGCTTTGCTTCCGTGTTAAAGCATGATGAGGTGGTACCTTAGCAAGGGTGTTTGCCTGAGTAGGGTAACACTGGCGGAGTGCTGCATAGGTACAGGAACACTGATTCCGGCACCCACGCCCGCCCGCTGAGAGCTGACATGGGTGTCTCTGGTGCTACACTGTGCTTTGTAAGTGCTCCTTGAGGTAGGCCATGTAGGTCTTCTCAGAAACGTTTCAGTTTACGTACCCCTCCTGATTATGGATGGATACCAAAATAGGGTACACAATACTTGTAAGAATTGTGTTGTCTACAGGTACTAGGTAATTACAAATGTGTATCTATCTGTTCCTAAGTATTCAAAATGTCTCGCAGCTCTTCTTTTCTTATTAGGATACTGTTTGTTAGTTTAGACAATGCTGAAATTCGGGGTTTAAGCTGAGTTTAACCTCCAAAAGTTTGGACTATTGTTCCCAACAGCCACTGCCCCTCAGAGCTGCCAGTCCATTAACCTGAGCTCATCAGGAGTAGGCAACCATACAATTAACAAAGAGTTCAGCAGAGACTGCCAATTGGCTGTATTTCCAGAAAGCTTGCAGGTTTTCTGAGTGGAGTTACTTCCCTGAAAAAGTGGGAGTATGGAATGTCCCCATCAAGGATGGGCTGGTGTATGTCAAGGTTGGTACTGACATGAGGTATTAATGAATTATGGAAAAGTAAGCAGTGGTTGAATTAAATATATTGGTACAAGATTGAAGACTGAACCAGTTTGTCCTGCAACAAAGGATGCTTACAAATACAGTTTATTTCATGGTTTTATTCCTGAGTTTACAAAGGCATTACCATAAGTTAAAAATATGCAGACGCAAGTCCCATATAAACTCTCTTCAGCAACGGAGATGAGAATTTGAGACTTGTTCAGAGATCTTCCTTTGCCTGCAGGATAGCTGGTTTTATTGATTTTTTTTTCCCCTATGTTGTTGTGACATGGCAGATTATTTGCCTGCTTATAGTGTATGTTTTACCATCGATTGGGACAAGTAGTCTTAGCAGAGGTAGAAACTGGACAACTTAAATTAAAAAAATGGAAAGCTGGGGTGGATATACAAAACATTGACCAATAAAAACATAAGTTGAACTCTTCTTCTTGCTAGCATATTGTGCTTGAAGTAAGTTTCATATGCATGCAAAGGGTAATATAAACGTGTACAGTGCAAACAGGTGTACATTATTCACAAAGTCACATTCTGTACATTGCCTATTAAATTGCTTCACAGATTCAGTTCCACAGCGAGCAACAGTTTAAGCAGTTTGAAGTAAACTGTAATATGCTGAGACCATTTTTTTTGTATGTCCTGGGTATGGATAATTGACACAAATATTCCTTTAAATATTTGACAAAGAAAGCATATTGCTGCTATAAGGATGAATCTTTACTTGACCAGGCTCCCCAAAGCGCCATTAGAAGGATCATGACAAACACGGTGTAAAGGGCAAGGACTGTAGCAAGATCATCTCCATGCTGGTGCTTGAACCCAGAGGTGCTGTGCCAGTTTTCACTTTTTTTCCCATTGGTTTTCTGTCTGTGAGCATGCAGAGAATGCATCCTGTCATAACAAAAAGCAAGACTAAGATTAAAAATTATTCTTTTTTATTAACAGTTCAATAGTGTTTATAATAAAGTCCAGAGTGTGCACTGTATCATTGACTAGATTTGGGAAAGAGCTCTTCAAACTGTGTGGGGCTAATAAAGTAATTTCTATAATTGGAAATGGAAAACATTTACCAGCCATTTGGTAATTCTCTCCCACTGACAGGCAGAGAGACTGGGTATGGGCTTGTTAGAGGACGCACAGTGCTCTTACTCTTCGCTGTTGATACGGATCAGTTGTATGAGAAAAAACATACCCTTTCATTTTGCAATATTGTGAAAGCGGCAGGGTTTAAAAAAAAATTAGCAGTTTCCAAAACTTTAATCCATGGGAATAAGCACAGCGTGCGATACATGAGCTTCCCATCCTGCTCTGATAATGTGTTTCTATCTCTGCTTTTCAGAGGGGACTCCCCTCAGCAGTCTGTGTCAAGCTATTCATTAGCCAAAGATACCAGTCAGGAGCATAGTTAGTCCTACACAAAGCGTATCTGCAGGATTCTCTGGAGTAACATTTTACATTGCTTTGCCACCTTTCTGAAATGGTTTGAAAGTAGAGGTGTTAGCCTATGGTAACTGACCTCCAGTTACTGTTATCGCCACTGAAAATTGCCTGCTAAGCCCCAGTGGGCCTCCTGCTTTTTTTTTTTTAAGAGAAAAAAATGTTGGATGTCCACAATTCCATCTGAACTGGAATGCCAAAAGGAGATAATCAATTTGTGATTTTCATGTAGCTTAGGAAGGGGACTGAGAAGTATTAGATGTATTACAGCTATGGTTCATACATGTTCCTGCTGTTACTAGCACAGCAGAGTAGGAGTTACCAAAAATGTTACTGCAGATAGAGCTTACAAGTGAAGAGCTTTTACACACAAATGATATTTATATACTTATGCACACTTGGAAGAGAGCTGTCAAAACTGATTTGTTAAAAATGAAAGACTAGGAAGTGTAATCTGCAAAGGTAATTCATCAATAAAACAAAAGTTCTGCAGCTGAGATTTTACAGAAAGTAGTTGCAGAATTAGAAATACACATTTAACGTTCATATTAGGACAAGGGCTACCTTCTGTCTTGTGTAACTGCAAGTCAAACAATACAGTTCATGATCATCTGCCAGCATAATGTGAAGACCACGAGAGCAACATTCTCCCTGTCAGTAGTTTGCTTTCCTATTGCTACCTGGGGTCAATGCAGTATGTGCAGCTTACCTCCTGGAAGCGTTCATGGTGTTTTGGTGATTGAGTTCCCAATGAATCAGATTTCTTCTTTTAGAGAGGAAAAAGTTGTCCTTTTTTATCCTCTTGTTTCCTTGAACAAAAGAGGAAAATCTTCATTCAGTACCAACAAAAGAATCTTTCTTCCAAGCCCACCAACTTGACCAACGCTAATCTGGGAGTGCTTGATAGGTGTCAATCAAAGTTCTCAAATTACTGGTTGTCTGAAGCTAATTTTGACATAGTTCTTCAAGAAATTCCCTGGAGCAGCTCACAAGGCAACTAACAAGTAATCCTAATGACTGGCTTCTTTCAGCTGCTGGGATCCCTCCTTATAAACAGTAGCTTGCTGCTAAGCATTGCCAAATTCATAGCAACACAAGTAATGCACAGATGGAGGGTGCTGGTTATGAAAAATGCAGGATGAGCTGTAACTTGGAACTACTTTCTATTAGATCATAGGCTATTTTTGGGTAAAACTTAATTCCTTTCTACAAATGTAATTTGGTTTAACTTGCCTGGAGTTAAATTTCAAGCCACCATCACTTAAATGTGCTCTAATATTCAAATATTTTTATGAAAAAGTAGGTGCCTTCTTTAATAATCTGTTGACTTTTATAACAATCGTATTCAGTAAGCAGTCAATAGGCAGCATATCAGCACAAAAGAAAACAATTGGACATTTAGGGTTAGTAACAAAGTCACATACATCCTGTTCTTCCCTGACCACCTGGAGCCATAATTAATAAGAGGCTGTGCGTATGCCGAAGGGCTCCCAAAGCTGGGCATTGCATGATTAGCTGGGTTAATGGTGGCTTTAGTATAAAGCCAACGGTCCAGCAACTATCTGTAGGGCTCATGAACATTTAAATTTGTAGTTTAGAAAAACAGGCCAAAGGCCTTCTTTCCCAAAACGTGAACATCGTCTTGCATTGCATCATCTTTAAACTGCAAAAAAAAAAAAAAAAAAAAATTCTTTCTCATTTAAATGTTAGTTTAAGCTTATTGCCGCATATAATTGCTGTTAAGACAAACCTGAACTTGTAGGTCTGGTGCATTTCTAGAGGCTTTTGCCTTTCCTTCACATAGCATTTATGTCTGTATAGAAATCAAATTGGTTTCTTTAGTTTCTGTAAAATAATTAGCAATTTCTAAATATATCTTGGGATAGCACACTCCGGAAAATTAAGACTGAGCTTGTTTACTTATACTCTTATTGGTCTTGAAACTCTTCTCCATAAATAACATTTATAAAAAGAGCTATTTTAATTTTATTGAGAGTGTGACCGTTTAATGGAAAGTGAGTCTCCATTCTGTTAAGTAAACTTGTTACAAGACTAGTACGTCAGTGTGCATTTCAATAGAAGCGTACGTGCTGTTTACTTCTAACGGCTACGTGAGGAAGACTGTGTCACTGGAACCAGTGGGGCTACTGAGGACATCATATCATTATTTGCTATTAGTAATATATTAGATATAGAAAAATAGAAATATTACAGTGAGCTAGAGAAGGAAATTCAGACATCAGTAAAGAATTACTGACTTGAATCAATTCAGGCTTTTTCAGACCTGATCCTGAGAATATTGGCAGTTAAAACTTTTGGATTCTGTTTTCTTAAATAACACATACAGAGCAGTAGACGCCGCAATAAAAGCTGTACACTGAATTTTTCCTGTATGTTTTTAGTTTTCTTTTTACATTTTTTCTACTTCGGTCCTAAGATCTATAGCACTTACAGCCTATTTGCCTTTGCCCATTAGTTTCATCTTGGTTTTCTGTTTCTTATTGATGCTTTCGCTTTTTGACTGAACTAAGCAAAATGAGTTACATACAAGCCTCATCTCAGAAGTGTGAGATTGTTGATTTTTTGTCATATAATAAAATCTGGAGATCTACCAACTTTTATTCTGCTATTGTATCATAATTCTCTTTGTGGAAAATTATCCTTCATAATGCCCATGGTCCAGTTTTGTTAATACAGCCAGAGACCCTCGCTCAACTTACTGAAAACAAAATTGCTGTTGCACTATTAGTGAGACATTCTGTAGGCTAAAGCAATGCAAGAGAAGAACAGTAGGCAAAATCATAGAACTGAAATTGTTACATCAGGAACAGTAATTCAGGGACCCATGAGGAAAACACCAAAGAGAACAGGTATAAAATCTTGAGATAAAAAGCTGGAAGACAGAAATTGTAATAATGAGGACTGGCCTGTTCTATGAGCAACAAAGCCTGACACTTCCCTACCTGACTGACCACTGCCTGCCAGGGGGGACTCCTGGGGTGATGGGGAGGGAGGAAAGGCAGGAGGTGAGCATGTTAATACTCAGCCTCCTAGTAGCCTATTTGTCCCAGCCATTTACTGTGCATATTAGCCAATACATAGGGTATCTGCTATATACTCAAGTTGCATATACACTGCTTGCATGGCACCATGAAAGATACCGAAATATAAGTGGCCAAGTAGAGAAAGGGTTATGAAATATTTTGTCTATATGAAAATCTGCTGGTCATGATGAACCATTCTTACTCAGCTGCTAAATTCCAGTCCAGTGTTTGTTAGTCATCTCGAAATACTCAGAACAGAATACATCACTTGGCTGCAGTTTCTGAGGCCATGCACGTATTAGGAGAAAACCCTAAGCACCGCACAGCATTAAACGTCAGAAGAAACGTGGAAGAGTGGCGTTTTACTGGTGTTTCTTACTGACACGGGTCTACTTTTAAAACTGTTCCATCAGTCAGCCCATATTAATTAGCAGTAGTTGGGACTGACACCCAGGAGTCTCACTATTCCTTAGCAACAGGTACATATCCCTTTGGTGCAGTTAAGTTACTCGGACAATCAAATCCAGCAAAAGGTGTGGAGGGAAGAAAAGGAGTCCATCTCCACCCTCCACCGTAGCAGGCATGGCAGCTGTGCTGGGAGTCACCCTGAGGCCCTGCTCCGCAGCAGGGCCCTGAAGCCGAGCGCTTCAGGAGTGCCCAGGCAACTCCTGGGCTCCTCGCAGGTCCGGGCCGCAGATACCAACTGCAGGCACCAATCTGCCTTCACGTCAGGCGCACGGAGCCTTTCCCCTCCACTGCTGCCGTGCTCAGCCGGGCAAACCGGGCTCCGCAGCGACAGGCGGCGGGGATGAAGCAGCAAGGCCGGGGCCTGCGCTCGAGGAGCGGCGAGCGCCAGAGGAGCGTCCCGGCCTGCGAGGCGGAGCGGAGCAGGAGGGGCCGCGACCCGTACGTGGCTGCAGGCAGCCATCCAGCCGCCCCACGGGCACCCGCAGCAGCCCGCTGGCCTTGGGTGCTGTGACGCTCCGGGCGCCCATCTCCAGTTCTACCAGCCCATGAGTAATTACATGTGCTTAATGTGTTAAAAACTGGCCACGGTAAGCGGCTGAGGCCCCGCAGCGGGGCGCAGGCCCCTCGCGGCGGCCGTTGGGGCGCCCCGCCCAACTACAAGCCCCAGAATGCCGCGGGCGGCGGGGGGGGGGTCGTTATCGTTCGAACTCGCCAATGAGGACGCGCGGGGCGCGTCACGTGATCGGGGCGCGATTTCAAACGTCCAGGCGGCCTCGCGGCGCCGTGTCCTGCTCGGGGGCCCCGCGGAGGTGAGCGGAGCGGGCGGCAGCGGCCACCGGCCCTCGGCCGCTTCCCCGGCGTCGCGGTGTGGTGTCCGGAGGCCTTCCGCCGAGGCCCGGCTATAGGGGGGGGGGCCCTTGCGGTGGGGGCCCGCCTAAGCGAGGTCGCCTGAGGTGGGGCGGTGGGAGGCCGGCGGGCGGCCCGGGCGGCTCCTCGCCACTCGCGGGGCTCCGTGTGGCTTGTGAGCGGCTCCGCCCACGCCGGGCAGCTTCTCCTCCCCCGACTCTGTGTGTGTGTGGGGTCGCCTCGGCTCCGGTGGGCTCTGCTGAGCTGCCCCGTGAGGGACCAGTCCTGGTAGGTCCGTGCTCGGCGTTAATCCCTTCGGTCTGGCCGCACCGCATGAGGTACTCTTCCTCAGGGTCTCCTGGCGAACCTGAGCGGGTTGCGTTAAGGTAGGGGCGAGTCTACCTTTGCTCACAGGAAGAACGTATTTGATGGGTTTCTGGCCACAAGTGAAAAAGCACAGTCTTCAGCACAGCACGCGCTTCCTCTGCGGAGCAGGGATGTGCTGAGGCTCGGTTATGCCAGTCTCGAATTAATGCTGTAAAAAGCTTTTCTAGCCTGTGGGGTGGCAGTGTTCTGCTGCAACTGTCTAGCCGTGCTGCCCATTGCAGCTGTACTCATATAAGGAGTTTAGCTGCTGAATGTAGAGTTTGCATTAAGGAATTTCAGAAATCCTGGGTATCGCTGCTGTATTTGAAGGCTTTTTACAGAGGTTGCAACACTTTACATATACATAGTCTCATAGATAATTTGATAGTATGTTTCAAGAGAGGATGGTGAGATGTGTGACATCCCATAAAACATGTCACGAAGTGTAACATATAAGAATCTTCAAAGGGAATGTTTACCTCCTTGCTCATTTGGCAGTATCATAAGATTCTGTGACCTTATTGCTGTTTTTTTAAACCTACTGCATAGCCAATTCCGTATTTTCCAGACACTATGGAGGAAAGAAGAGAAATGGCAGCACATTGCTCAAGTCATGCGATTGAAGAAAAACTGGGTATTTGCGTGAGCAATGGTAGGTGGAGAGCATGTTGGGATATTCTCTACCTGGTGTATCCCTGATTAAAGGCTAAGACAGTTCAGATCAGTAGACCTCCTGTATCTGCTTTGTATCTTGTTCTGTGTACTTGTTTCCTCGCATGGGCTGCTGCTGTCAGTCTCAGACTTACAAGCCTCCTTGAGCTTGTGGAACACTGGTGCTAGAGCATGCATAGTAGTGACAAGATGCCATCAATCTCCTTTCTATATATCTAATCTGAGCTCCTCCCTTTTGCTTACCTGTCTGCGGATTCAATTAATATTTAGTGCATATATTAGCTAATAGGAAAACTAATCTTTCTCACTGGCTCCTGTTACTGTCCTGTGGTGGTCTGAACCAGAAAAGAACTGACTGATAGGATAACTGTATTGTCATATAGCTCTAGATTATATATTCTCACTTTTCTTGATTGGAGGCTGCTGATACCCTTTCCCACAGCCAGATCCCATGTTCCTATTATGGATGCTTAGAAATTTGCGTTGCAATCTTTCATGATATTTGGGCATCTATTACAATTATGATCATATTCACAGCTGTATCTTCAATTTCTTTGACCTAAAACATGTTTTTATTATTGTAATTGTTTAAAATTGGTAGCTAAAACTTTCTTTGCCATTGATATCAGCTTCACCAAATTGTCAAAGCAAAATGCAATCGTTTTTATTGCAAATCTCCACTGTGACAAAATGCTTGTTGTTATAGTTTCAGACTTTCCTCTTCTGACTGATGAAAAGTTTGATTTTGACCTTTCACTCTCTCCAGCAAGGTAAGTGAAGGGTAAATACACCTTGAAAATAGACACATGTAAGGTGCTGGGCTGACTTATTTTTCTTCGTAGTGGAAATGAAGATGAAGTTTTTGTTGGACCTTTGGGACACAAAGAAAAATGTATTGCTGTCAATATTGAAGCAAAACAAAGTGCTGAAAAAAAGAGTGTGACTGCTTCTGATGATAAACTCTTGTGGAGTCCACTTACAGGAGAGAAATTTGTGGAGATTTTCAAAGAAGCTCATTTATTAGCACTGCAAATAGAGACTGGAAGCAAGAACGAACAGACTAAAATAAGCCTGTCAGAAGAACAGGAAAACAGGATTATAGAAAAATTTGTGGAGGACTCAAAGTCAAAACTGAAAATACTGGGAAACCAAAACATAGAGAAAACTCCCAGGGCTGTTAAGAGGGAGACATACTGTGTGTGGGATACCCCAGCATCTCAGCTGCCACCTTGTTTTCAGAAGGAATCAGAAAAACTTTTGTCAGATGACAAAACACATGCTCTTCATACTCCTCCAAACAGAAGCCCTGTTAAAATTCCTGTATCTCCTACAAAAATTGCCAGTTCACCTCTGACACAAGAACTGAAAACTAAGGAAAGAAATATGAAGGCAACTGGCAAACTGCCAATAGCAAAACCTTCATCTACTCTTGGAAAAAGCAATTTGACTATTGAAAAGGTAAAGAGAGCTTCAGGGCAACGTTTTCTTTAAACATGGCCTTTGTGTGTTTTAAGAATGTTTAAACTGTTTACAAGCTTTTATTTTTAAAAGTAAACTTTAATCTTCTGATGTTTTTCTTCCTCATAAGATCCTTAGGCAGGAAATGGTATTATATATAAAGAAGAAAAGTCAGGGCAGATACTGCGGTATAGTAGCCAACTAGTTTATCTGTTATGACAATGGAGGGCATCTGCAGGCAAATTTCCATTGTATTCTGGTTTTGTGAATGCCATCATTCCTGGCTTCTGTTTAAACGCAGTTTTGTTGCTGGTAAAATTACTGCACTGTTCTTAGTGACTTAATGTGCAACAATGGCTTTGTCTACTGTTAACCCTTGTCAATGGAGGTGGTGCTGGGGGGGAAACCACAATTATTTTGGTAGGACAGGAAAATCTCTTAGCTCTAGTTCTGTCCATAACTTGTCTCAATCATGAAAAGCACTGATTTAATGGTATTATGTTTAGGATATGGCTGTGTGACTAACTGAAAATGTATTCTAGGATAGTAGGGAAATAGTTGTGTTAGTGACCTTGTGTGCACAAATCCCAGTCTCTAGATAGAATATCTTCTGGATTTTATTGCTCTACACCTTATGGCTTAGGCTCTAGTACATGCTGCAGATTTTACTTGAATATGTGATGTAGGCTCCTTGGGAACCATCACCTATAGAAAATAGGGGACCTTTTGATTCCTTTGTGGTATAAGTCTCTTCTTGATTTTGGGTGCTATAAGAAAAGGCACAGTCTTATTGCTTTAACTAGCCAAATTGTACCACACTGTCTAAATAGACAGTTTGGATGATGCAGTCTACTATTGTCTCATTTTTTGGAAAGCTAGAGTAAAGCAGAAGAACATGAATTAAATGGAGATCTCATAGTTGTAAGGAACAGCTCTTACAGTATGTAGGTGAATGTGATTATATTAAATTTGTGCTGATGAATTGTTGCAGAACTGTCCTTAGGTTGATGACCAATATCTGGGTTCAAGCATGTTCTAGTACTTAGCAAATACACTCACGAGACTAACTTTAAACTATACTAGTCTAAAGGACTAAGGACTTGACTGGGTTCAAAGGCTTCTTCATTGACTGTTGTCTTGGTTTCTTAACAAAACCAATTTGTGTAAAAAACTTTATAGTAGTTTCTAGAAACACTAGTAGCTTTTAAAATGTTGCATTGAAATTTGCAGCCCAAACCAGGAAAATATACCAGCATTTCTACAAAAAGAGACTTGAACAGCATGGGATCATCTGAAGATCTAATCTCTGATAGATCTAGTGCTGCTTCAGATGTCTTTGAGTCTTCATTCAGCGGCAGTTCCTCAGTGCAAGACAAAAAAGCCCTTCCTGCACCAAGTAAGGTAATGGCAAGCTTTCTTAATATGAAAGTAATTTTTGTGATGTTGCAATACAAAGAAAAAAGATGAATATAGTTTACTTTCTAATTTAAAGCTATATTGTTGTGTATAATGATTTTAAGGAAAAGCAGTCTCTGTTCTGTAACTGCTGTTCTTGAATGTGTGTTCTGAATCTATAACACAATGAACATACTTAAGAGCAACTATAAATGTGTTGGATTAACAAGCATTACCTTTGTTTTTAAAGCACTAGGTGCAGGTAAGTGATCAACAACTTTCTGTAAGAAACAAGGTTTTTGATGTGTGTTGTTAACTATACCATATGAAAAGGTTGATGTAACTTGTATGAAGGTAGGATACCTATAGCTGTCAGGAGTTGTTTTGAAGCTTTAGACACCTACTTTAATGCTGCATGCCACTTCACTGAATCACAGAATAGTTGAGGTTGGAAGGGACTTCTGGAGGTCATCTGGTCCAACCCTCTGCTCAAGCAGGGCCACCTAGAGTCAGTTGCCCAGGACAGCTTTTGAGTATCTCCAAGGATGGAGACTCAACAACCTCTCCAGGCAGCCTGTGCCAGTGCTTGGTGACCCTTGCAATAAAGTGTTTCCTGATGTTCAGTGGTAGAACCTCCCTCACATGTTTCAGTGTGCCCATTGCCTCCGGTCCTGTCACCAGGCACCACTGAACACTGTCCTTTCAGATATTTGTATATATTGATGAGATCAACCTTGAGCCTTTTCTCTAGGCTAAACAGTTCCATTCTCTAAACTTTTCTTCAGATGGGAGATGCTCCGGTCCCCTAATCATCTAAGTGGCCCTTTGCTGGACTCTTTCCAGTAGCTCCAAATTGCTCTCATAGTGGGGAGCCTGGAGCTGGACACAAATTGTCAGGTGTGGCCTCCCCAGTGGTGGGCAGAGGGGGGAAAGATCACATCCCTTGACCTGTTGGCAACACCTCTCCTAATGCAGCCCAGGATACTGTTAACATTCTTTGCTGCAAGGGCACATTGCTGGCTCATGCAACTTGTCCGCCAACACTCTAAAGGGCCTTTTCTGCAAAGCTGCTTTCCAGTTGGTTGGTGCACAGCCTATACTGGTGCTGGGCTACTCCTTTTGTTCTGTAATCCCTCTAAGTCCATAATCAAGTTTGTGGCAGGAATAAAAATAATAGCCCGTCTCCTAGATCTGATGTTCCAGTTCTCTATAATCACCCAGACATAATGAACTGTTTCTAACAAAATTAACTTTTTAAACTGTAATCTGAGGAAGAAGCTTCTCTAAAATTCACAAATAAAAAGCTATAATACGAAGAAAAACCATGGCAAAATCATGTGTTAAATAGTTTCTCTGCTTTTGAATAAACTATATTCTCTGATTCAGCCTGGCTTAAAGAAGATAACACATCTGAAACTTCCTGGTGTTGCTGGTGGTCTCGCAAGAACGACTACTTTATCTTCTTCATCATCAGTTTCCAGCATGAACTCAAGTCTGAATTCAAGTTTACCCATTTCTCCCATAGGAAAAAATGGTAATCACTCTTACTACAGATTTCTGCCATGAATTAATTTTGAAGTAGCTAAGCATGTCTTGGACTGTGGGTTTGGATGTGTTTTAATGGTGTCCAATACCTACAAGCAGTAAGAAATGCTCTGAATGGAGAATAAAATTTTATAGGCTAGCCCAATAAATCCCTGTGGACTAAAGATAAATCTTAGACTTCCATCATTTGTAAAAACTGGATTCATGTAAGCCTAATGGCTACACGCAAGGGTCTGACATAGCTAGAAAGTTAGCAATGCTCAGGAAATCTGTTCTTTTTGTACATCATCTCTATTATAGCCAAGTACGTAGCTTCTGAATGCTGTAAGCTTGTCTAACTTGAATTAAAGAAAAAAAACACCAACACCAAAACAACTGAAATACAGAAGGAAGGTGGAAGGCACTGAATACAGCCAAGAGGCTTATACTATAATGAAGGTATCAATTTGACCCTTTCAGTAAGCCTCAAAGTATCAGGCAAACAGTCTCCTAAAAACACTGACAGATGTAAACACTACAGTTCTTGTAGATCTATCAAGATACCAAGTTACTGCAAATTTTTTTGTACTTTGTTTCTGGGTGGATAATAATATATCAGTAAAAGTTAAAGCTTAATAAAAATTATTTTATATGATAGAAGTGTCTAGTCAAGATTCATCCTATTAATGAAAGTAACCTACAGATGAAAAGAAAGAACCCTATAGAAAACTGAGAAAAGCACTTGTGGTGTAGTTCAGCCTGTGGTGTTAACCAGTGTAACTTGAACTATTACCTTCTTGAGTGCCTGCTTAAGGGAACAAAGCCAACTATGCTGGGAGAAAACGTTGAAAATGTAACTTGAACCTGCAAGCTGTTTTGGTGTTCCCTGAAGAATATTCTTTGACTTTATTGCAGTAACGCAGGAATTTGGTGATGAGACTTTCTAAAACAGGCAAAATTGCTGGAGAATTCAGGGAGTAAGTTTTCATTAGTTGTATGTGTTCTACTTAAACTTGAGTTTTTGAACATAAATTCAAATGCTGTAAATTGCTGCTTTTCTTTCCTGTGTGAGTGTAATTATTCTGCTTAGTCAAAAACTTAGCCAAAAGTGATCATTCAGATGTATAACTTAACTTCCTATTTCAGGAAAATC
Source organism: Pelecanus crispus (assembly GCF_030463565.1). Taxonomy (NCBI): domain Eukaryota; kingdom Metazoa; phylum Chordata; class Aves; order Pelecaniformes; family Pelecanidae; genus Pelecanus; species Pelecanus crispus. The sequence continues at coordinate 17,834,595 of NC_134643.1, forward strand.
AAGCACGTCTTCAAAAACTAGCGTGAGTGGCTCTAAGCTTTCATCTAGTACAACCAGGTTGGCCCTTGTCAGGCCTACCAGAGTGTCATCTCTGCAGGCTGCCAATACTGAGAAATCCAGGAAGCAAGCAAGATCAGCTAGTACTCCCAAAGTGTCTAATGCTGTAAGCTTGGCTAATTCTTCAGCTTCTGCAACATCATCTGAGGCTGTAGGCAGTGGAATTCAGAGGCTGAGCTCTGTTCCTAGTCTGCAAAAGCTATGTCAGCAGAATAAAGATGGAAGTGCAACAAAAGGAAGCCTGTGTCCAAAGCCCAAGGCTAGAGTTTTGTCTGTTCCTACAAGTCAAACTAAGGTTCCAGTGAAAACTGGAGGTAAGCACATACTTTGCATGACCCGTTTTCTAGCTTGGCTATTAAAAGAAAATGTTACCTTGAATGCTTGTTGTTTGTTTAATTACACTTCTGTCCACCTCTTGGAAGAAATCAGTATTTTAACTGAAAGGTATCTGTTATAAAAATAATAAATATGAATGTGGATAGGAATTAACAAAACTTTTCTCTTTAGATACACCACCAAACAAATCAGCACCAAAAGCAACACCATCTCTTGGATTAACATTTTGTGGCACACTTGGAAGGTAGGGCTTAACTGAAAATCGAATGGGCTGAGGCATACTTCTTAGAATGCAACATGGTTGGGTGTTGCAACAATTCCTAAAAGTTCTGACTTCATTGTCTAGTCCCTTGAGATCCTCCAGGTTAGCTGTGTTAATGCCTATTGGAACTGATTTTAAAAAAAACCCAAACAAACAACAAAACAAACCCCAAAACTAAACCAAACAACGCCCCTACTCTCTTCAGAAGAAGAGGGTTTTCTTTGCAGTGCTAAATAGACTAGAGTCATTCATGAAGAATTCTTATGAAGTAAAGCCCTTACTATGCTGTGATTATCAACTTTATGATCATTACCTTTCCCTTATTGACCAAAGAAAAACTGTTTTATATTGTTTGGTAGAATAGTTTGAATAAAACTGTTTCTAGAAGCTTTTGGCTAATGCATGTTCCTTTTTTAGTGCCATGGCAGTCAGCACTCCTTTGAAAGCCTCAGAAGATAGGATCTTTCAGAATTCTTGTTTTCCTGAGAGATCTGTCTCCATGACTCCTGCCAGTCTGAAACGGTCTGGCTTACCTACACCTGTTCGTCGTATCTCAGGATTTCCAGCAGCGACTCCTAAAACTGCACCAAGAATGGCATTTTCTCCACATGCTGCATCTATTCGCCAAAGTTCCAGCTTTTCTACCAAGAAGACTCTTACAGCTGGGTAAGACGGAAACCTCCATATATGAAATGAGTATTGTAGGCAAACTGCCTCTAAATGAATTTTAATAATGACTTTCAGGTTTCAAGGACCTCTGCTAGATGGTAGAATAAAGCATTTGAGCATAGATGCTGTATAGGCCTAATAAAGATTTATATCTTGTGACTAGTAAAATACTATAAGCCTTACTGAGATGAATCAATATCTAACATTAAAGAATTATCATCTCTAATGAGAAGTTATTTGTATTTCTTGAGCTAGTGGAGAACTTAAGACTTGTATCTGATGCTCCAACTGAAAAAAGATTTGGTGTTGGCATTATTTTGCTATTGCCTTCTGATGAAGGGAAGTAGCTCGTTAAAATACGTATTACTCAACTTTGTTTTGTACTGTTGCCAATGCTTCTGTAAAATTACACTTTGTTAAAGCACCAGTCAAAAAGCCAAGGATTTAGTTGACTGAACTTCAGTTTCTGAGCATGTTTACCTATGTTTCATTTGAAGTAATTGCTTGCAGAATGAGTGAATCCTACATTGTTGTTAATTACGTTTGTTTTCTGTGAAAATAATGTTGCCTTCTTCATATTATCAGCCCAATGTCTTCTCACAAGTGCCATATTTATGCATGCTTGCTTCATGGTTGGTGGAGATGAACTGTATTAAAGCAGGAATGATTCATGGCTAGAAAACTCTTCCTATATATCGTGTTACTTAAGCTAAATGTTCAAAATATTCTTTTCTGTGAAGGAAACAACTACTCTCTCTACAATGACTTTATCATACTAATCAGATTACAACCCCTGGTCCTCTAGTTGGTGTCTAGTTCCTCTCAGCCGGGACTGAAGTGGGTTGCTCAGTGATATGCAATATCAGTACTTGTTTGCTGGTTGTTTCTTCAAAGTCTAAAAAGACAAAATCCCACATGTGAAGTTTAGGCTGTGTGTATATTTTAATTTAAGATTAAAGCCTTCATCATCCTGAAGTCATTTTTTTCTGCATGGGTAGGCTATGAATTTATTGCAGCATGAAATATCTTGTATTTTGCACGTAATTAGTACACTTTTGGATAAAAATATGGAAGCTTTTTGGTCCCATTAATGGTTTACCCATTAAAACTTGGGGTAAAAAAGGAGAAAATGAGGTTAGGGCATTGGCTTGTCTGTCTTTAGTAGTTCATGCTGATTAAAAAACTCAGTTATTGCCAATGTTCTTTCCCCTAGTTCTAAACAGGCAAAAGAGAGTAAGATGCAGATATCTTCTTCAGAAGATGATATATCTCCTCCACCTGTGCTACCTCTTGCACTTAACTTCTCACCAGAAAAAACTGCTACAGAAGTAGCAGAAAACAAATTAAAAGAGGATGAAGTACAAAATCAGCTGGCTGAAGAGAAACAAACTGAGGTAAGAAATGACAATACATTTTTCTACAGAACTACCAAGTAAACTGCTTGAAAAGAAATTATTTCAAGAGTGAGGGATAAGTAGGAACACCACTTCAATACACACAAAGTTAAAATGGATTAACTCTTAAGTGTGTGCACCCTCTAGTGCCTATTTTTAGCACCGAACATCTGTTCAGTGTTTCCACTAAGTTTGTTCTCATCTCAAAGCTGAAGCATCAAATACTTGCAGATTTCATATTAAATTTCCACTTCTGGATAAGTGCTGTGCAATCCTTGTGGAATTGATCAGAAAAGCAGTGTCACAGATCAGTTCCTGTTGCAACTGTAAAGCTCTTTTTGTGGGGGGAGGGGAGAAAAAAGCACTGCTGTAGCTAAATTCAGTCACCTAACAGCAGTGCAAATCTGCATACAATGAGTGAGAACTAAACCCCAAAGCCCATGTAGCAGTAAACTTAGTTAAGTGTCATGTACTTACTCCAGTGAACACTTTTCCCCCCTCTCTCAAGAATCTACTGGCTTCATGTTAAAAACTGGCACTCCACAGGCATTAAGGAGAAAGGACTGAACTGGTAGTTCTGAAATATAACCTGTCAAAGTAGCCATTGATTTACAAATATTCAGGTGTAGAATAATCTGTAGGTTAATTACTTGATGTTATTCCATCAGTATTTTCCTTATTAGCTTACTTGATGACACGAAGTATCTGTTAGAGAATTGCTTAGCACGTGTATAGAGTAGTTAAACTGGATAAAAACATAACTCAAGTTTGGAGTTCTACAGAATAGTTTATATGGCTATATAACACTGCACAACCACTGTAGTCAAGTCATTTAAATATTAAGAGATTTATTACTCTTCTGTTTTAAATTTGACTTAACTCTGCTTTTAAGTGAAAAATTATTTTATGCCCCAAGGAGATCTTTTGCTTTGTGTCACTGCATTTTCCACTATTTGTGATGCTAGCCATTGGTAGAGCAAGAGCTGAGGTTTTTACACTGTGTGCAATCAATCCTGCATGAAAAATATCCAACCTGTAGATTAAGCCTGTTCTGTGATTATTACAGCTGTATAAGCTAAATTGACTGCCTAAATGTTTATGAAGGAAGCATGGAGAACAGAACCTGAACTCTCTCTTTTTTTTTTAAGGCCTTGCTGGTAGATATTGGAGTAGACAAATGTCTCCCATGCACTTTGGAATGTGAAAGTAGACCTCTGATTGACCTTTCCAATACTCCTGAAGCGAGTAAGATTGCTCCTCTAAAGCCAACATTCTCAGGGCACGTAAAGGTACGTTATATTCATAGAATCATAGAACGATTTGGGTTGGAAGGGACCTTAAAGACCATCTAGTCCAATCCCCCTGCCACGGGCAGGGTCACCTTCCACTACACCAGGTTGCTCAAAGTCCCATCCAGCCTGGCCTTGAACACTTCCAGGGCTGGGGCATCCATGGCATCTCTGGGCAACCTGTTCCAGTGCCTCACCACCCTCATAGTGAAGAATTTCTTCCTTACATCTAATCTAAATCTACCCTCTTTCAGTTTAAAGCCATTACTGCTTGTTCTATCACTACACACCCTTGTAAAAAGTCCCTCTCCAGCTTTCTTGTGGGTCCCCTTCAGGTACTGGAAGGCTGCACTAAGGTCTCCCCGGAGCCTTCTCTTCTCCAGGCTGAACAACCCCAAATTCTCTCAGCCTCTCTTCATAGTCTTCTGGTGCAAATATGCTAGCAGAAAAATGTCAGCTGGCTGCATATACTTGTCTGCAGAGCGGCTCCACAATACTTAAGAATTATTTAATGTTAGCTCAATATGATACTACATATTAAGGTGCACTTAAGTAAAGAGAACATAATGTTTAAAAATCAAACAATGTGCTTTAAACTAGAGCTTAGTGAGCAATCTGCAAATGGGAAAAGGAAGAGGATGGAGAAAGAACTTAATGCTTAAAGCAGCTGTTAAAGAATGAAAGTGTTCTGCAGCAGGAAGTGAATGCTGTTTTCAGTAGAGTAGGCATGCTGACTCTTGTTTTCATTTTCTTGCAAGTTTTCAGTTCTTGGCAGCAGCAGCTCATTTTCAGCAAAAAAGCAAGGCTGCCTCTCCTGTTTAACGCCTCTCCTTACTCCCTCCTTAGCTGAAAGATGTGCCTTGGAATCTACTCTAAATTTGACAAGCATTTCTGGGCAGGTGTTTTTTGTACACTAGTGGCTTGAAGGTAGATGCCTTTAGATATTGTCAGATGAATGGTGGTAACTATGAGGATGTAGCCTTTGATGACACTAGATGTAGTTGGGATCAATTTAATAATTGGGTCCTTCAGAGTATCTCAAATGAGGATCACAGAAGTCTGACTTCTGGGGCCATGTTCAGAGATGTTCAGAAGTGCTCTGCCCTGCCTGGATGACAGTGTCACTTGAATATGCACAGTAGTGACACTTAGAAAAGCCTTTTAGGCTTTTAAGGTGAGTATGGGCAATAACCACCTTGTGAGAAGCTTGTGCTTGTCTAAGAATGAGCTAGATATTTAAAAACCTGAACCTAAAAGCTTGAGTGTGGTGCTTGTATCTGTCTTCTGCATACTCATAGGAATCCTAAACAAAAAAAAAGTACTTAAGACTATGTTAATAGAGATTATCCCTGCTAGTAGTTATGTACAACAGCTGACTACAATAGCTAAGTTTTATTGTTTTTCTTTCAGCTAATTGATTTGAGTTCACCTCTTATCACTCTGAGTCCTGATGTAAACAAAGAAAATCTGGATTCTCCTCTACTGAAGTTCTGAACTTGAGTTGAAATGAAGAATTCTTGGCATCTGTGATCTTTAAAGTGTTTAAGTGTTACTCTTCACTCATACAGTGGTTTAGGGTTTTTTTTGAAGATGGTTATAGATTAACTGATGAACTGCATTAACACAATAGAATCCTAACAGTCTTGATATAGTCAAACCAAGTCTGATTAATGGTTCTGTTCATGGATGTGCTGCAATGGATGTATTTAAACTGTGTTGCTCTGAGGCAAAAAGGGATAGTCTCTGTACTGGAAGCCTGTCTCTTTTTATTTCCTACCAATTATCCTTTGATTCCTTATCCCCTATGTGCAACAAAGATTTAATTTAAAATAAATCAGTTGTTTACCAAATTGTTGTACAAAATAGCAACCTTTTATTACAGGCTTTGGTTAGACTATTTTAGTGTTTCACTAACATGTTAAGATGTAGGTAAAGCTAGTGGACTTCAGGGTGGGTTTTCATACAAAAGTGTAGCAAGTTTGGACATAAATGTTTTGCTGTTGAATGCTAGTGGAATACACTGACAGCAACAGCTGAATTTCTGCAATTCGAAGGAGAAAGCAACAGCTTGTTACTGCCAGATGGTTTAGTCTTGACATTTGAAGGTTACACTTGAACTTTCTCACTCTCAAAGAATAGAATTTGCTACATTCGGATAATACATGGAGATTTTAAATACAGGGAGGTGAGCGGAAGTGAAAACGCACACAGTAGTAGCTCATAAATGTTGAAGCAACAAGCCTGTATTGGAGACTAGAGACTTCTGCTGTGTATGTACTAGCTTAATATATTTATGAAAGTTTATCAAGAGATGGAAATGGATTTTCAGCTGTATTAATTCAAAAAGTGGTGGAAGTTGGAGACTCTAAGTGTTTAAGTAGGAAGAAGTATTCAGATGATTTTTGTCAAACATTTTGATACTGAACAAGGCTGCTACCTTGGCTTTATCTGAAGGCAGTTGCCTACTTCTCAGCACAGCTTCCTTTTCTGTGGTTACTGCAGTCTCAGACTCTGTTCTGAATAAAGGCCTTTGGCCAGATTGTGAAGACTCTTCTGAGTCAGGGGAGACAACCATGCTACCTGCTCCTGATAAATACGAACCATAAAAGCATGGTATTTGTATACTTTTGTGCTTGTTCTTGCTTCTGTGAAAAGCAAGAGGGCTTCTTCAACCGAAGCATTTACTAAAACTTTGAGCCAGTGCTGTGCAGTTAAAAGCAATATTCAAACCAGGTCCTCAACTAGTCTTCAAATGAAGGGAGAAATGGGTTTGGTTGCATGTTTCTGAATTGAAACAGAAGGAAATATTTAAAAACAAAAAAAACACAACTTTTTTTCTTAGGAGTGATGTATTTGTGATTTCTTTTAAAAAAGTGGGTTTATGCCCTTTACTTCAAGGACTTGCAGGAAAGCCAAGCATTCTGTGCCCCTTGAGAACTACATTTTGTGGTACACGCTTTTGCAGGCAGCAGGTCTAAATTCTGGTTTTGAGTGTGACCATGACAATGTGTAAGCAAGTGGGAATCATCTGCCAGTTGAAACACCCAAATGTGTGGTTCTAAAGCAGGCACCTGGCCAGCTGAATGCTGCTGGGACTCACCACCTGTATTGAGTGGCCTAACTGTTCACTGGTGTTCAGCCAGTGAGTTGACAGCTCCATGTGTCTTCAACTAAGAGCCAAATTCCAACCTTCTGGTATGTGCTAATAGAATAGAATCATTAACATTGGAAAAGACCTCTAAGATCATCAGTCCAACCATCAACCCAATGCCACCATGCCTACTAAACCATGTCCCAAAGTGCCATGTCTACACATTTTTTGAACACCTCCAGGAATGGTGACTCCACCACCTCTCGGCAGCCTGTTCCAATGCCTGACCACTCTTACTGTGAAGAAATTTTTCCTAATATCCAATCTAAACCTTCCCTGGTGCAACTTGAGGCTGTTTGTTCTCATCCTATTGCTTGTTACTTGGGAGAAGAGACCAACACCCACCTCACTACAGCCTCCTTTCAGGTAGTTGTAGAGAGCGATAAGGTCTCCCCTCAGCCTCCTCTTCTCCAGACTAAACAACCCCAGTTCCCTCAGCCGCTCCTCATAAGGCCTGTGCTCCAGACCCTTCACCAGCTGCGTTGCCATTCTCTGGACACGCTCCAGCACCTCAATGTCCTTGTACTGAGGGGCCCAAAACTGGACACGAGCAGCGAGCAGGCGCTAAACGCGACCTCTCACGCCACTTGTGGAGCTGCCTTGAGGAAAGGGCGTCCCCTGCTCGGCGCCGGAACCCCCGGGGGGAGCCGCGTTTCCCCGAGCGCCGTTGGGCGCCGCACCGCCGCGGCCGCCGGAAGCGGGTGGCGCGCGGCCGGAAGCGGCGGCCGCAGCGGGGCGGGGGCGATGCTGGCGGCGGGGCGCAGAGTGGCCTGCGCCGTCTCCGGCGGGGTGGACAGCGCCGTGGCCGCTCTGCTGCTGCGCCGCCGAGGTGGGCGGGGGCGGCGGGGCCGGGTAGTGTCCTCCGCCGCGGGGGCCGTGCCTCGTCTCTGGGCCCCTCTCGGGCCTCCTGCCCGGCCGCTCCCCGCGGGGCCGGGTCCCGCGGCGCCTCCCGCGCTCCCCCGCCGGCGGGCGGAGCGGCCCCGGCCCGGGCAGGGCGTCTCGGAGCGCCGGGCGCCTCGGGAGGCGGTGGAAGTGAGCGCCGCAGGAGGGACGGGAGAAGCGCGGGGTTGGGCAGTAGCGTCGCGTTAGGCGGCCAGCAGGGCTTGTTTCTTTGTTAGCTGTAGGAAAAACCGTCGTACAGTAACTACCGTAAAGCTTAGCAGGATGCTTGCTTAGTGCGGGACTGCTCACATATTCTGAAGCAAGCAGTTGCTCAAGCATGTCTTGAAAAAAACAGAGTTTGGGTCCAGGCTGTAAGAATTTCACTTTATAAGTCAGTCTTACCTTCGTTTCACAGGCTACCAGGTGACGGGCGTCTTTATGAAGAACTGGGACCCTCTGGATGAACAAGGAGCTTGCTCCATTGACAGAGATTGCGAAGATGCCTACCGGGTTTGTCAGAAGCTCGATATTCCTTTTCACCAGGTTTCCTACGTGAAAGAATACTGGAATGAAGTATTCAGGTAGAAACATGTTTAAAATAGGTGGTTGTTCAGTATATTAGTGTGGTACCGTGCTATTATAAAAAGTAAGGATGGACAGATAATGGGCAGTGGCAATTTATTGCAGTATTATCAGTGCTGAGAGAAAGTACTGAAGCCTGTTAAATATCGGAGGAATTACTTCTTCTCTTATTTAAGATCAGAATTCATATGTTAGTTTTAATATGCTTGCTATTTTTGCAATTAACAGATTTCTCCCTAGTTACTATGAGCATGTACAGTTGCTTTGTTACGTTTTGTTTCTTCTACTTCCCACATACTGGCCCAACTTTATTGCAACTTGAGAAAAAAGCATTTAATGGAGCATCGTTATTGTCTGTGTATGTAATTGATGCAGTGCATTTTACCTCAATATACACTGGATCCAGTTTACCACAAAGCGATCATGAACTAGCCTTGCTTATGTAAACTTAGAACAAATTTGAAACTATTCTCTAAAGAGGGTGTTCAGATTTTCTGTGAATTTGTTCCACTTTAAGGAAACAAAGTTCTACATAGGAAATGCTGAGTGTTTTTCTTGGGAGGCAGGAGAGGGAGGGAAGTATTAGTATAACAACATAGTTTATCTTTTATGCACTCAACACATACATAAAAGTTGTTCCCTGATCTTCATCGTCCCCCTTTAAGTAGTGCTGTTGTTACCTTGTCTTAGAAGAAATTGAGGAATAACCTAGTCATGCGACTTCTATTTCATGCTGCATTACGTCAAGTTGAGCACTAAACTTTTCTATAGTCAGTGAAGAAAACAGCCCTGTCCTGGGAAAGTTCACTCCATTTTTCCCTCCTGGTGTGAGAGAATGAATAAACGTTATCAAAACTCTTGAGGGGTGTGGGGTGGCTGTAAATGACAGTGAATCAAAGATCATAGCAGATCAGCTTTTCCTTTGGTTCTCATCATGTATTAGTACGGTGTTCCCAAACAATCTGTTGCAAGTGTCTCGGTTTGTTTCAGAATCCTTTTTTCTTTGCTGTCATCACTGATCTTGAGTTTACTCCTCCTCTGGATCTCTCTTTAAAGGGTTAGTCATCAAAAAACACCTTTTATCAAGAGAACTATTCCAGGTCTTGTCTTTCCCATGGTTTGTGCAAAGTCTGTTTCAGTTCTTTGTGTCAGAGAGAGATTCAGTAGGCATCCTTCATTGCCTTTTCTCCGGTTCTGTACTTGAAGTTCTGAACTGATGTGGGCCTGGCTTTATGCTGAGTCTTTCATAAAGTTTCCAGCGTACTCTGGCAGTATTTACAAAGAAGTATTGTGTTATCATAAGAGTACGGTGCTGAGCCAGCAAGAGGGAGGCGGCTCTGGGTAGACTCAGGTGATTTAATTGTTAGTATGAATTGTTGAATTCAGAACTGTTAAAAAGGAGTTAAGACAAAAAAAAAGATATGCTGCTTTATTTTCTGTTTATGAATGTAATGTATAACACGGTAAGGAAGACACAGTTGATTCTGTTTCAGGTTGCTGGTGTTCTTTTAAATCCAGTCTGTGCCCTCAGTTCCTTTTGGACTTCATTGTCTACTGAGAACAAGCAAAACAATGCAGTGATCAGGCCTTTTGATATCTCAGTGCATTGCTGTATGCTGGTTTTATCTCATTAGTTATTATTCCAATGTTTTCAAGCAAATAATGCTAAGCACTTTAATTACATGATAGTGTAAAGCTGCAACATGACTTTGAGAAACTGCTTGAATTTCTTGAAGGAAAAGAAGAAGACAGGAAAAAATCTCTATAAAATTAAGGTCCATGACTGCTTATGGTGACATTATTGCAGATCAAGTTGTTGTCCATTCAGCTGAGACACAGTAACTCCTAGTGTGTACTCCACTGCACTGTCACTTTGAAAAAATAAACTGGGTTGTTTAATTCTGAAAGTAAGTATTTTGTAAGAGATGAGTAGGATGTGCACAGTGGGCAGCTGTGTCTCCCCCGAGGGAGTATTAATTTAATGAAACATGGTTACAAGATTGTGAGTGATCATTTGACCACATCATCAGTGCACTTTGGAGAAAATCTTCCAAGCATTGTTTTTTACAAGTTAAGATCTAACGGGTATTTTATTTCTTACATAAAATGCCTGGTATGACTGGGTCTCAAGTTCTCATGTTTAAACAGATCGTTCAGTCTTGGATAGTATTTTGCAGTGTTAATAATATTGATATACATTTGAATTTTTATTTTACAGTGACCTCTTAAAAGAGTATGAATTGGGAAGGACTCCCAATCCTGATATTGTGTGTAACAAGCACATCAAATTCAACTACTTTCTTCATTACGCTATGGATAACCTTGGTAAGGCATTTTCAGGTGTGTCAGTACAGAGTGTGTGCTGTGGAAATGCTTAAAGGATACAAACTCTTGAAAAGGGGGGGGGGGGAACATGAGTTCCTATGCATGCCTAATTCACATATCTCTGTGGCCGTATTTCAATATTTGCAAAGTATTTGGTTTTAAGTTTGCTTTTATATATAGAATCACAGAATGGTTCAGGTTGGAAAGGACTTTTAAAGGTCATCTAGTCCAACCCCCCTGCCATGGGCAGGGACATCTTCCACTAGATTAGGTTGCTCATTTGTAGGCACAGATTTAATTCAGGGACATACATTGACCTCACCATTAAGTTTAACATTCTTAGGTGGTCCTTAAAGTACAAAAGCACAAGTGTTGGCATGCTGATTAATAGTTTACGTTATTTAAATAGCAGGACTGTGATTACTGTCAGTATAAGATTTCTCTGTAGGTTTTCTTCCTTTGCTGCTTTCTGCTGTTCTTACTGGATGTTTATAATCCTGTTTTAAATTCCTGAATTTCAAGTATGTGCCTTTGTGGTTTTGTTTTTTTTTTTTTTTTTCTTGATAGGAGCAGACGCAATTGCTACTGGGCATTATGCTAGGACCTCACTAGAGGACGAAGAAGTGTTTCAACAGAAACATATTAAAAGACCACAAAGGCTCTTCAGAAACCGTTTTGAAGTTAGAAATAGTAAGTGGTTTCTTCATCTCATATTTCATCCTAGCTATGAAAGAGAAATTTAAACTATATTTGGTGTCACAGAATCAGGGAAGTTTATTACCTTACACGCAATGATTACCATTTAAACCCCAGCCTTTGTAGAAGGTTGATTGTGCAAAACAGGGGATTTACGTTACTGAAAATTACCCTGACTGGTCAAGTATTACATTTTCTATTTTAAGAGTTCTAATCCAGGTGCAGAGGTAAGAATAAGCATTTCAGTAGTAATCAACATTCTGAAGGAGCTGTAACATGGATTAAGGAGACAGGGCTATCTTCTGTACCCTGGAGAAGTATTTCAAGAAATCTTTATCGAGTATTTCCATGACTTAAATAAAATTTTCTTTTTTGATGTTTCTTTTATTTTAGGGAACATATTCTTTGGCTATTCAGTATATAGTGCAGATAGAACTCATCATGGGGATATGTTTAAGTGGAATTTTAGAATTAAGGCTTTGAAACATTAAAATTAATAACATACTTTATACAGTAATTGGGCTGTATATTATTTTACTGGAAAAAATCAGGTTCTCATTCGGTAATTCAACTGTTCTGCCTTATTTCTCTGTTCTGCTATAGAAGCCTGGTTTTCTCAAGTAGATCAGGATTCTGCCTACACTGCAATTAAAAAGTGCAAGTGCAGCATGTGCAGACATTTTTAAGGCTACGATTCTCAGCAAAGGTACTAGTAGCAGCAGTGCAGGCTTTGCCCTTCACGTTAATAGTCTGCCTGTGGCTGTACATCATCAGAGGTTGATCTCAGCACCGCGGTGGTTCTCTTGTTATCAGTACCACAGCCAGCATGATGAATACTGTTTTGGGTATGTCTCTGCATGGCACTGTCACAGCTTGGATGGCGATGTAGAGATTTTCCAAATAGCTCTGCAGTGGGCCATAATGCAGTAAAGTAACCAAGATGAAGCTCTGATGTATAATGAGAAGCATGCTATACCCAAAGGGAAAGAAACTTGCAAACTACCACTGTGCAAAGCTGCTACGGTGATGTTTCTGTGTTACAGCTTCCACGCTTTCATTTGTTTGTTCTGGACTTAAAGGGGTTTATTTGTTTCTTTGTTTTAATTTTATTTCTGGAAAGTTAAAATGGCCCCGATGGGACCAACTGTCTATACTTGTGGCAAATTGTGATTCACAGTTGTAGTATTTTGTGATGCTCTAAACAGGCTTCCTGCGCTGTTGCTGAGATTTTGTATTATTAGTTGTGACTGAACTGTTGGCTTGTAGTTAGTGTTCGTTTGAGTCAAGAAACATGTAAGTAGTTTGTACAACGACAGAGTTCTTAGCTCTTAAAGAGAGTGGACAGAACATGACTGAAAAACTATACCAATTTTATTTCATCTGGACGATCAGGAGACTTCATCTATTTTAAAGAAAAAAGTCAAACTCTCCTCTCTGAGCATTGGGAGTAATTCTGCTGATCGTTCAAATAATTGATTTATAGCAGTGGGATTTCAGGGCAAAACTGATTGTCTTTTTGAAGAACAGTATAGTCTAAGATATTTGAATCTTCATTCTTTCTTTCATATGCAAGTTGGTTTTGGTTTTAATATTGTTGATGTTGTTGCCAATGATACATGCAGTATTGCAATAGATGAGGCAATGCAAGACTTTGTAAGATTCTGCTTTGTACAAAATTGGAATCTTTCTAGATCTTTTTGGTGGTGAGAAAATACCCAAACATTTTCAATTAGATTTTGAAAAACCTAAAAAAAATACTGTCTTTAACATGTATTTGGAAATAATGAAACTAAAATGTTGCTAGTCAAACAAAATACAAGGAAGTTGAACTACTAAAGGGGGTTACGTTGAGATGCTTTATGTGTTCTGCACTTTGCAGCTGTGAAACTCCTTCAAGGGGCTGACCTCTTTAAGGACCAGACCTTCTTTCTAAGTCAGATCTCACAGGATGCTTTGAGGAAAACCATTTTCCCCTTAGGAGATTTAACAAAAAGTTTTGTAAAGAAGATAGCAGCGGAACATGGCCTTCATCATGTGCTAAAGAAAAAAGAGGCATGGTAACACTTAAACTCTTCTGATTTGTATTTCTCTCTAAAATAGACTTTCACAAACTATTTGAACTTTAATCTGTGACAACTCCTCTGTTTCTGAGCACCATAATAGAATAGGTTGGGAAGCAGTTTTATAGTTGTCTACTTGCTTAAAAGTACTTTCATGAGCTTGTGGTTAGTTGTGTATTTTAGCTTGCAGATAATTTGTCTACCATTGTATCTCAGAAGAACCAAGGTGAAGGTGAATGGGTTAGGATGCTGTGAGCCTTAAGGAAAGCATTCTCTATCACAGCAGGTGAGAAGCCTTTGGTCTTTATTTTCCATAGCGTTTAAAGGCTTCCTCACTATAATTGTTTTTCAGTATGTCTTTATAGAAATTGGATCATACTGTTTTTCCACAGTTACTCTTTTAAAAAAAAAAAAATCTCTTTCTTTGAGAATAACATTTCATGAGTTGATCTTAAAAAAAGGTAATGGAGGCAGCAGTTGTATTGCTGATTCTGTCTTGATCGCTCTTAATGTTTATATTTGTCCACTGTAAATGGGTATTTGAAGAATGTAGGCAGTAACTGAAAGGAAAAGGAAAGCCTATTTGTTTTTGAAAGTCGTCTTTTAAGAGATTTATCATTACTGTATAGTTGTGTTACTTTTGTACTTTAATCTGAAAGATATTTCTGTTTTTAATATATATACAATATAGTCACCAAGGTTAATGTATTTATTTATGGAACATGTGTTCCACTTCCTATTGTTTCTCTTCTGTGCTTACGGTTCTCACTGATACTGTATAGAATTAGTTTACCTATGTTGGAGCAGATGTTGTGGTTTTGTTTGTTTTATGAGATGCCTAGCATAGTTCGGGATACATAGGGAGGGAAAAAAATCCATCTTGGACAGATTATTAATAGACATTATTTCAAGTATTTTTCTCTGCTTTTATGGATTCAATACCACGTTTTCTTTTCAGAGTATGGGAGTCTGTTTCATTGGTGAAAGAAACTTTGAAAATTTCCTTCTTGAGGTGAGCAACATTAAATCCATGACAATCTTTATGCTTTGTTCTGGTTTTCAGTAGTAATTTATAACACTGTCTACAGAAAAATCTCCAACAGCTTGTGGCCCACACTAAGTAGCAATGTCCCATCTCCCTTTGCAGTCCCAAGCCTACCCAGAAGCTAATGCCAACTGCCTGTAGGAAGTATCTTGCCCCTCCACCAGCAGTCAGTCACTTTCTGTAGCAAAAGGAGTGTGTGAACTTGCACTCCTGTGCCTGCCAGGCTCTAATAACTGGTTGGGATGTGGGGGGAGGAAATGGCTGAATCCTGCTGTCCCGTGGCGTAAGTAAGGATCGGGGGAGTGAAGCCCAGAATTACTGCTGATAGGGACCGCCCTTCCTACTTTTCCCTGCAAAGGAGCGTAAGGGAAGAGGCAGTAAGCTGCTTGGGCAGAGTTTGCTTCTTGAAAAGTTATTTTCCAACTTCAAGAGAATGTAGTGACAGAATCTGAAATATACTGTGAAAGTTTTTTGGGCCATCTTGTGACTTAAACAATCTCTTCCTATTTGGTAGTATTTAGAACCTCAACCAGGTAACTTTGTTTCCATTGAAGATAAGAAGGTGATGGGAACACACAAAGGTAATTGGCTAACCTGCCTTAATAACTGCTTTTAGATAAATGGAACAATACTGCTTATATTTGGAGGGACAAATTTTGGGAAATTCCAAACCAGTCTACAGGTTTTTCCCAGTTTGATACCTCTAATAATCATGGAAAACTTGCTTCATACAATAGTAGAGGCTTGAACTACAACTGTTTCTTGATTATTTATTCCATGTTGCAAGAAAGTAAATGATAGTTATTAGGGTTATTCTGTTGATACTAAGTGACTGTTAATTTAGTACCGAGACACCATTGTTCACTTAATTCTTTCAAAATGACTGTGCTTCAGTTCCAGATTCTTTAGTACCTAAACTTTGCAGAAAAAATACACCACGCACCTCAGTGATGCCCAGTAGGACATCACCAAACATGGGCAGCTTACCTTTTCCTTTCCTTCTGTGCGTCCTTCCTTTGCTCTCCTCAGTTCCAGCTGCCAGAACTGAGTTCCTCTCCCAAGTAATTTATGGAAGTAAGGTGTTCTACTAGTACATAAAAATAAGGGAAACTGGTAAGACTGAGCGGTAGCAAAACCACAAATTGAAGCTGAAATAAAGAAATGTTTGTCTTTTATAAACCCTAAGAATACCACAATTGAAACGGATTGATTTGAAATCATGTGCTTCAGGTACAGATGGAAACTTTCAAGTAGATGTTAGTTTAGTTTGTAATTGGCACGCTTCTCTAAGACAGCTTGGTTCATTATTCTTTGTTTAGTGGTAAGGTTTTGGGGAAATGATTTTAACATATTTTTCTGAAAGTAAAAGATGAAAAGTTGCTAGCAGCATTAATTTTCATATTTCTGTAGGTTGGTTCCTCTACACAATAGGCCAGAGGGCTAGACTAGCAGGCCTGAAGGATGCTTGGTTCGTTGTAGACAAAGATGTCAGCACTGGAGATGTCTTTGTGGTGAGTTAATTAACACTGGTATTGCAAATGACTAATGCAAGCATTCTGTGACTCCTGCTGTATGGAATGTGATTCTAACTTGGGCAGAATTCTTGGGTTTCCTCTTGGGGGAAACAAGAACCAACTAGTGTAGCATCAGCAGATTTGAAAAATCTGTCCAAACTGGCTTTTCTTGAGTAGAAAATTGTTTTAGATTTTGGCATAGAACTTTTCCAGACAAAGGGTGAGTACTGAAAAGGATCAGCCAATCTACTGAACTCTCATTTTCTACTCTAAAACATGAGGGTTTTATTGTAGTTATTATGACACAGTATATAAAATGCGTATTATCTTGGTTTACTATGTATTGCTACTTTCTTTTTCTAGTAAAAGAAGTAGTAGCCAGTATTACAATTTTAGCATTTTGAAAACTGAGGCAGAATGTATACAATACTGCAAATAATTGGTGTGTTAATGACTAATCATATGAGATGACTGGGAGTTCTGCAGCTTGCTAGCATTGTTAAATGTTTCTTGCTGTTCATGCAGTTGTTATTCTTATTTGATACTGATGTGATTATAATGAGGTGTTCTGCTACTTCTTGATGTGCCTGGGGGGAAAAAATCTTAACCAAAATGAGAGTTGAGAGGAAACAGGCAGGACCACTAGGAATTTTTTTTTATGCCTTGCAGTAAGGTTGTGTGTATGCAATGCCTTTGTTAGGGAGGTGTTGAGCTGAGAAATTGGAGAAGAGGGAGGGAGCATCCTGTTGAGGTAGGATAAGAAGGACAGTAGATACCTGAACTCAGCCTGAAGAAGGCAGAAATATGATTGGAGGAAAAAGAATACAAGTGACATGACTGACATGAAGAGTGACAAACAATTCAGGCTTGCTTTAGCCTATTTTTTCCACTAAAGGCTTCCACTTGGAAGCTGATTAAGTGCTAATAAATGCTTGGTTTCTTACTCATTTTGCCTTAATTTTGATATGGCTTGATGCTACTTCTATATTTCATGCTTTACTTTACAAGTTACTAGGCTCTTTGGCAAAAACATCAGCATTAAATAAACGTTGTATTTTAAGGCACCATCAACAGATCACCCTGCTCTGTACAGAGACCTATTGCGGACAAACCGAGTGCATTGGATAGCAGAGGAACCTCCTGCAGAGCTTGTTAGAGACAAAATGATGGAATGTCATTTCAGGTTTCGGCACCAGATGGCACTGGGTAATCAGACCTTGTTTTGGTTTTTGTTTTACTCAGTTTGTGAAACTGTGGTGGTGTGTTCAGTGTAGTTTTGCAGAAATAGTTGAAATGTTTTGGCTTGCCTTTCTGTTTCTGTACTGTCTTCATAAAACAATTCTGTGTAGTGGTATCTTGACTTATGACTGTTTAACCTAGTGATGAAGGTTTTTGTTTTTTAATGTGAACATAAGGATTAACTGGCAGGTGTTTGGCCATTTTCTGCTCTAGTGCCTTGTGTGCTGACTCTAAACCAAGATGGGAGTGTGTGGGTGACACTAGTGAAGCCAGCAAGAGCTATCACACCTGGGCAGGTAAGTTATTAGAAGTGATTTTCTTTCCTTTTTTGCATTTTGGCTTGTCTGGCTAATAAAACAGCATAGTGTTTATATTAGCTGGAGCAAAACAGTTAACTTATTTGCATGTGAGAGCAGTTAGCTCTATTTTGACTATTCATCAACTATTTTGAAGGAGATTGTTTCTAGTTTTAAATGGTCTGTTGTTATCCGTATAGTCTGAGAAACTGGTTTACAAGTTTTAGAAATACATTAAAACATCTCTGGTAATCAGTTGTATATGCAGAAATGGAATCTGTTGTTGTCTTCAAGAAATAGATTTAAAAGACATTAGTTTGGTAATTGGCTGCTTAATATGGTTTTAGTGTTCAACTTTGTTTAGTGAAGATCTGCGTCCAGTGAATTTCATTGTCCTGGAACAGTGCTGAGAAGAGGTACCGTGTAGTGATGCCTTTTAACGCTGCTAATATAAAGATATTCATCACATTGTGAACCAGTGGTTCTCAAACATTTTCTGCATGCCCTCTCCCAGCATACTTTTTGCCCTCCCTCTCCCTCCCCAACACTTGGGGGCCCGTGGGACGCATCAGGAGGGAAACAAAACTATTTGTAATGGAGAGAGGGATACACTTAAGACAAGTGAGCTGAGCTGAGAAGACTCCAGCCAGAGCTGATGATAGGCACGAGAAGCCCCTGACTGCCAGGAGCTGCTGAGCCTGTAACCGGGCTCTTTACTGCACGGTAGTGAGCCAAGGCCAGGAGGTCTGTGCTGCTCCTCTCCTGCAAGAACTGCTGAGCATGTCGGGGAGCCCCAGCCGCTTCCTTCCAGATGGTCTGCTCCAGTAGTCCTTGGTCCCCTTCCTATTTTGAGAAGTGCCGCTGTAGCCTGGGCACAGTTGTCTGGGCAAGGTCCAGTGAAGATGCAGATGCTGTTGTGGATGTTGTCCACTTCGGGAAAGGAAGCTTTCCAGCACAAGCCATTCCACCTCAGTAACTGAAGAGTTTTGAGATAATCTTTTAGAAGTTCATGATGGAATTTCCACCAACATGTTCATACATGTGAGCCAACAAATCCTTTGTGGGTTGGTTTTTTTTGTTTGTTTTTTGGGGGTTTGGTTTGGGTTTTTTTTTTTTTTTTTTTTAAGATTTATTCAGAACATATATAAATGAATACACTCACTGTCCAGCAGGTCTTGCACAGCCTGCAGTTACTCACCATGCCATTTGCAGCTGCTGAAAAGACTCTCCCTGTGTTTATCTCCTAGTTTGCCGTGTTCTACAAGGGTGACGAGTGCTTGGGCAGTGGCAAGATCCTAAGGATGGGCCCATCGGTGTACACCATGCAGCAGGGTAAAAACCGAGAGGAGGGTCCAAAGAAGGAAGAGATTGACCAGATAGAACCAGTAACATAACACATGGGTTTGTTTATTGAAGGACTTTGGGGAATTTGCTACCTGAAAATAATAAAAACAGTAATAAACAGTTTTTGTTGATCTGTATGTTCTAAAGGTCAGTTGACCATCAAGTCCCAGCTCTTAACTGTTAGCACTGAACAGTTTTAAAACTAAAGCCAGTTTGGTACAGTTTTACTGGACTGGATGGTGATATTTATGTTAATACGTATCAAGGGATGTCTTAAAGTTGTTCTGTAATAGCTGTTACACATACAAGAATTTTAATATAAAAATCATGTCTGAAACCATAAACCTATCTTTTATGCATTTTCCTTACTTGAAGATACCTGTTCCGAGGTAAAGTATGTACGTTGTTTTACAGTAAATGTATGTTTGAGGTTTGAACTCTGTATGAGGAATGAGTGATATTTAAGTTTAGCATTTTGAATGAACTCTAAGCAACAGATATTTATTTTTAATTTTACATAGTTTTATAAGAAATGCTGTGGATTCTTCAGCTGTATTAAGTAGTGTTTTCAAATGTTTACATAATTCAGAATTACAAATCTAGGGCTTAAAAACAGTCTTGATTGTTAAATTTTTTCATGCAAGTGACTAATTTTTTGTTAACTGCTGAGAGCAGAGGCTGGTTTGTCTCCTGGAGAAGAGAATGCATTGTTGTGCTTCAGAAAAATGCAAATTCTTATGCATTTCCTTATTATGTAGCTAACTTAATATAGACACAATAATAAT
This sequence comes from Pelecanus crispus, assembly GCF_030463565.1. Taxonomy (NCBI): domain Eukaryota; kingdom Metazoa; phylum Chordata; class Aves; order Pelecaniformes; family Pelecanidae; genus Pelecanus; species Pelecanus crispus. The sequence goes on from NC_134643.1 coordinate 17,854,521, forward strand.
TGGATCTTGGTATGTGTCAAAATGAGTGGTATTAGGAAGAGCTGAATACCCCTGTCCAAATATCATTTATAAGGATGGGTGCATATTGAGGACACCCTAACCTTCTAATAAAACTTTATTACAGCAAGTCAACAAAAATGAATTCCTGTCTTTCAACATGGTAGTAGAAGGTAACTGTCCCTAAAGTACAGCTGTGCAGGAGCAGGACGTTCCAGGTGGGTGTAGAATTTTGAGATTTGCATCCCATTTGGGCAGTAGGAAAGCTGTACCATGAATAGCTCTCTTCAGGAGATCTGAAGGCTTGGATTACGTGTACATCCTATTCTGTTGTCTTAGTATCTTCTAAGTATTCCTTTTATTTCTTCTGGTAAGAAAAGTAAAAGGTAGTCTCTTCAAAGTGTGGAAGTAAAAGGGGAAGAAGACACTCTTCAGTGTCTGCCTGCTAGTCTGGCAAAGTTAAACACAGTTTGGGGAGCCCTGTGGAAAAATCCTAGGCTGTTAACATCTTACATATTTATTTGACATTACAGTAGATCTGCTTGAGGGAGGAGAAAAAAGCCATCCTTTTTCAGTGGTGCCAAAATCAATTCAATTTAAAAGTCTTATCTTCAGAGTGTCCATCCAAGCGCAGGTTAACTGTAAAGACTATTCATGCTTCACGTCAACTCCTGATTTGTGTTAGGTTAGTTGTGTTATGGATCCTGGTCATGACTTTTATGTGGTTTTCCTAAAGTTTTCCTTATCTTTCGTGAAACCTTTGTCTTTGCAAACTACGGAATAAATTACTAAGGAGTTAATGCTCCCTGTTGTCCTCATCTGAGTTTTCCAGTAAATGTCCCAATTAAAATCTTCACAAATGTTTTGTGTTACACTAGTGTGTTGTTTATTATTACTTCATCTCACAACACTCTCGGGTATGTTTGTTGTTTGATACTGCACTGGTAGAGGTAAGTTCAACTGTGAGGGCATGAAAAAGGACATGGCCATTTCTGTGTCTTTTAAAATTCACTTTCTTTTAAAATCCACAGAATTGCAGAGGTTGGCAAGGACCTCTGGAGATCATAGAATCGTTTAGGTTGGAAAAGACCTTTAAGATCATCCAGTCCAACCATTAACCTAACACTACCAAGTCTACCACTGAACCAGTTAAGGGTAGACTAGACTAAACCATGTCCCAAAGTGCCACGTCTACCCATTTTTTGAATGCTTCCAGGGATGGTGACTCCATCATGTAGTCCAATGCAGCTGCTCAAAGCGGGGGCAACTAGAGCAGGTTGCCCAGGGCCGTGTTGTCAGGTTTTGAATATCTCCAAGGATGGAGACTGCACAGCCTGTACTGATGAGATCCCCCTGAGCCTTCTCTTCCCAAGGCTGAACAGCCCCAGCTCTCTCGGCTTCTCCTCGTGTGACGGATGCTCCAGTCCCCCCTCGCTGGCTCTTCCATAGCTGTGTCGGGAGGTTAACAGCACTCCAGAGACCTCCTCGACTGCTTGTGCCTTTCAGTGTTGTCCCTCCAACAGGTATCAGGGTGGCTTAAGTTCTCCATGAGGACCAGGGCCTGCAAACATGAAGCTTCTTCCAGTTGTCTTTCTTCCTGATCACGCAGTTTGTAGCAGACGCCTACAGCAATGTCACCCACGTAGCTCGCCCCTCTGACCCGAACCCGCGTGCTCTCAGCTGGCTCGTTGTCCACCCCCAGCCAGGGCTCCGTGCTGTCCTGCGGCTCCCTCACATCCAGGACAACTCCCCCGTCTCCACAGCCCAACCTTGGAGATCCATGGCAGCAGTGTGAGCTGTCCCACCACATCTTCGTGATCCCAACGCGATCAACCCATGCAGCTGCGCACACACCTCTTAACTCCTCTTGCATGTTCCCTGTGCTGTATTTGTAGGCTGTGGGCACTTCAGAGGGGCACCTGGAGAGGCCCGCTTTGTTGTTTTCAAGGTCTCCTGCCTGGATCACCCTGCTGCCTTAGCTTGCCAACCCAGTCCACCACTGGGTCTCCCCACGCCCTCCTGGATCCGAGTGCCTGGTGAGCAGCAAAGCTCCCTGGACGCCAGGTTGGGACAGCAGCTGGAGCTTCTGTCCCCTGTGGCAGGGAGTGTCCCGCTGCTGTCACTCTGCCTGTTCCTCCAGTACAGGGGTGGGTTTGGGCTCCCGAGGCTGCAGGGTTTCAGGGAAGATCCAATTAACCTCTCCCTCATCTCCTCTGATGTGGCCCAGGCTGGTGGCCTCCTGCCATGGCTCCTGGTGAATCGGACCCTCCAGCAGCACCCACCTCCCGCAGGCAAGGAGCCCAGCTCGGCGCGTCCTGGGGGGCTGCGCCCTCCCTCGGGAGCTTGGTCTGAGTTGAGGTCACTCTTCACGTGTCCTCATTCTTCAAAAGAATGCGAGTTACTGGTTTTAAAGTCCTGAAGTTGCTGAGTAGATGCTGTTGTGGTTGCCACCACCTGGAAATGAAACTCAGATCTTTAGAGCTGGTAAATGACTGCAGGACCAGTGATACTCCCAGCTGGTAATTTTACTTAGCTTAAAGCTCTGTTTGACACTAGTAGTTTCCAACCATTAACATTTCTCTTGTCTAATGAGTCCTTACCTCCTTTTAACTTTCATGTTTCTACCAGACAGTGTTTCCTTTCCTGTGTGCCTCCAAGGATTTAAATGCGCACATTCTTTTGGCTCTAAAACTCCAAAATTTAGCTATTGTATAGCCACCTGTGACCACACGACTTACTTAAGTGTCCACAAGGTAAGCTCTCGGAGCTGCCTAAAAATGTCTGCTCCTGGGCCTGCCCAAACGCACCGAAAACACATCAGCTTGGGGACGCTGAGGTACCGAACTCTGCTTGGAGCTCAGGCTGAAGGAACCAAGATCCGTACAACCGGTTCCCATCCTCCTGGTTTTAAACTCACTTGCTCTTAGACAGTCTTTTGAACCTGGTCCGACAAAGTTTTCTAGGCAAAAACCTACGTGATAAACTTAAATAGGCTCTGCAAATACTTTCAGAACAACAAAAAAAAATCCCACAATAATTTTGATAAATTTGCCTTTTTTTTTCTTTTTGCAAGAAAATGTTCACCCTGCCCTATAGGCTTAGTAGTTACTGATGGTTTTCTGGGTGTGAGCATTACTTCAGTGATGGGTGGAGCTGCTGGGTGGTTTGAGCTCTGCTTTACTGCCTGGGTCTTTACCAGCGCTGCTGGCTACGAGCACAGCGAGAAAGCACCTAGCTCCAGGGGTGGCTCATTCAATTGGGGGGGGGAGTGGTGGGGTGGTGTTTCCTGCTGCCCGAATGTGTTTCCTTAAACTTTGAAGAGAAAAGGACTTTTTTCACCCTTCCTCAGCTGTTTTGTTTTGTTTTGTTTTGTTTTTTTAACTTTTTATCTCTATCAGGTGAGCTTGCTTTTTATAAATCCCATTGTGAGGACAGATTCTCCCAGTGCCTTATCCCTGGCAGGGCTTTGCCGCTGGGTTGCTGGTACGATGCTGCCCAGGGTGCTCGCTTGGCTAAGGCAGCATCAGTACAGAAGTCATGAATAGCTTTTAACATCGTTACAGTGAATTTAGGAGTTCTGGCAACGAAAGCCCAGGTTTGCCGAGAGCCGCTGAGCCATAGCAGAGTGCCTCGTAGCAGGAAAGTTTAGCTAATGCTGCTTGTAGTGTAGGTGGCATGGCGTGCAACGAGTGTCTGCTACAGCTCCCGTAGGATGGGGGCTTTTTAACAAATGCTGCACTTCCTTCTTTAAGCATCCTTAAAATTGGCTACAGCAGCAATCCAGGATGGCTAACGCAGAACATTCATAAGCTAACATACTGCTCTTCAGTGGAAACCTCTCTAGCAATTGTCTCAATTCATTTTTGAGGCTCGGGGACTTTGATGTTATCATCAGAGCTGAACCTCATGGTTCTACTGAAGAAACCTCATCTGAGGAAGAGGTGTTTGGTTAGTAGAGTCATTGTCTGAGAAGGATGGAGGCTTCTTCTTGGCTTCAGTGCGGCTCAGAATCTTGCCGTGATGATGAGCAACGACCTCGGACATGATTAAACAATTGCTGCTATTTCTCCCGGTGAATCTCACCGTGCCGCTGGGAGCTAGGAATTAGTAGGCATTTGTGAAATTCAAACTGCAAATAGCTTCTTGCATGGGATGCTTTACAACAGGTTGCACGCATCTAGCAACATGAAGCTTGCGTGTTTAAAACAGCATTTCCAAATAGCTTGTACTGTTCAGAGGGGGTGATACATTTCTGTTTCCATCCCTCGTGTTTCTCCTGGGTAAGGGTCTTATCTACTGACCTCCTGCGTGAGATCCTTCCTCCTCTCATACGTAGGGTCTCTGGCAAGGGGATTTTTATTCTGTCCTGCACAGGGACACAGCTTCTCAGGGGAGTCTGGCAGAGCAAGAGGCACATTTCTACCGCTGGATCCAGCTGTTGCATGCAAGACGAGCAGCACCATCACCGTTTCTGACTGCGTTTGTAAAGGGGTCGGTGGCCTCAGTCACGCCAGTCCTGCCCAGCCCTGCAGTAGCGTTGAGTGGAGAGCGGTGCCTGAATCCCATGCTCCAGCCTGCCCCGAGGCTTGCAGCCCAGCCCAGTCCATGGCGAAATGGTTGTGAAAATGCCCAGGGGCACAGCGGTAATAGCTTGGGAACAGGGAAGTACAAGGGCGAGGTGAGAGCGGAGGTCGGTGCCTGTGGTCGGGCAGCCGTGCTCCCCGGGGCCGTCACTGGCACCAGCTCTCGCGCAGCCTTTGGCAAGGCGGCAATTTGGCCAAGGCTTGGCTTGAAGTGGGTAAGAGCAGTTTGCCCGGCGAGTCAGAGCTTTCTTTTTTTTTCTCTACTGCAGAAGATTAGCAGCGACAGGCTTTTTAAAATTCATTGGCTTTTCACTTTTTCGTCATTTTTCTCCCACTTTGGGCAACAAATTGCAAGCAGGTGATTTCATGTTCAAGTTGTCATTAGGCTTTTCAGGTCTTGAAATATTTGGTTTCAAAGACCCAAGCGAATAACTATTTAAAAAAAGGACTTTCCCTTCCAAAGCAGAGAACATTGTAAGATTTGGATCATGTAACTGCAAAACCACAACTCGTGTGAGCTAAAGGCTGGGACTGAATTGAAATCTCTGTTGTACCCTGTGAGTATGTTTGAAACCTGTGTTGCTGAGTGTATAATGGCTGAAAAATTGCACTCCCAAGTGCAGTTTTATTCCAAAAGTGCTTGTGTAAAACACATCTTAATTGCTCTCTTGGTTTCATTCCTTCTTGGCAGTGTTCCTGCCCCTGGTCCTGCAGAGCTGGAGGACGGGGCTGTCCCCCATGCAAGGAGAGCAGGGCTGCCCTCCGATTGTGTTTCCACCCGGATAGCTTCTTTGGAGAGGTGAGATGTCGCGCAGGCGTTGTGAAGGGCTTCACTCACACTGCGGCAGCTCAGTATTTATGGTCCGGCAGTAAAAGCATTGGCTCTTAGTGCTCGCGTTGCCTTGTGGGACTGAAAGAAGCTTTCATCCTGCCGCTTCAAAATTAAGTGTTCACGTGCTTTGTCTCTTTAGCTGCAAACCATGGGGAACAAAGCTGACATGCTGTCTTTAAGAAGGTTTTTTTTTTTTTCTTTTTAGAATAGATCTATCTTTTTAGCATACTTATAAGGAAAAAAGAATAATTTTTGGACAAAACATTTAAGTTTGTGCACATCTATCTCACAATTCAGCCCCTGTGGACAAGGCTGAGCCCTCCCTGGGAGGTGACTGCGTCACCTGTGCTGACTGCCCCCCCGCCCCGGGTAATGGGATGGGACTGGTGTGAAGATTCACAGCGCAGCCTCCGCTGCCTGGATTTCAGGGTTGTGCTGTTTCGGAGTTAAGGATACAACTTCCCCTTTATTCCTAAACCAGAATTTTCAAATCTCTCTTTGTCCAAAAAAACCCCTTTCAGCTTGGAGACTTCAGCCCAGGAGGGTCTCTGCTGTGCCTTCCTTGCATGGGAAGGTGTTGGGCTCTGCAGCCAGGGACGGCAGAATGAGGGGCAGAGGGATCGCTGTGCCACCGACCAGCCTCGGAGTCAGGCCATGGAAGCATGCAGCACCGCCGGCTCTGCAGCGATGCCTTCTGCAAGCTGGATCCCCTTGAGAAGAGGGAGCACGTAATATGGAGGGTGCAGAGCAAAGTGAGTCTCCTCATTGCTCTCCATGAGCACATGACTCCCTTATCAGTCACATTTATGGTACTGTCCAAAAAAATAAAAGGCTGCAGTTTCACCGCAGCTGTAAGCCAGTCTCAGTGGGAACTGCCACAAGAGATGAAGCCCTTCAATCTCCTGCCCACTGGTCCTGATACTAATGAGTGTTTCGTCAGCTTCTCCGGAGGTCTGGTGAGCTGGAAGCCAGGAAGAAGGCAAGTCGCTGTTCATGGGAAGGGGGCAAATGTGAGAAGCTGATGTGGAGTGAGGCTGTGGTGAAAACAGTGTGTGTGGGCTGGGGAGGCTGGAGCCAACTGAGCTGTCAGCTACTACCAAGGCCAAAAACCCCCAAACCCAAACAGGTAAGCAAATGAAAAAGATTTGTTTTCCCTTGCAGGAAACAGGGAGAAAAAGGAACGAGGGGATAGGTACTGGCCTTCTGGCCTGGAAAACTGGGGTGTTATGAGCATCGTGGTAGCACACACAGTTGGGACATGATGGTGACAGTAGGTGAAGAGGATGTTCCACTGATGAGGACCCTTTATGATTAGTTTATGATTAGCATTTTAAAAATGCTTCCTCTGCATTTTTATGTATTTACATGCTGTAATGAATTAAGCACAATGAAATTGTCCATCGTAAATGCGATAAGCACCCCAACGTGGCACGCTGGGGTGACGCGGCGAAGCGGCGTGCCGTTTCCAGCTTCAGCACCAGGAGGCACCAGGACACCACGTTCATTCCTCCCAGCCATGCATGACATCCTTGGGAGGTGGTGGCTATAGGAAGAGCAATTAACGCATCCATAACTGCGAAGTTTTACCCTTTTCTTTTAGATTTTTTGCTGAGCCAATACATTGGAAGAATTGTCACTCGGTGGGTTTGCTCAAGGCAGGGACAGAGCCGCGCTGTCATTTCAGCTCACCGATGAGCCGGCTGAGAAGCAGCAGCTTTTTAGAGCCTAACTTCCATTGGGGCTGGGCAGCGCTCATGGGGTGAATCAGGCCAGTGACAGCCCTGGCAGCTGGGCAAACACACACTTTTTATTTAGAGTTCAGGTCCTGCCTGGCCCCCATCCCCTGCAACGTGCTGTGCTGGTCATTTGCTTTCATGGTCTCTCTTAAACTTCATCTAGCTCTTGATGGCTGGAGGTAAAAAGGAGATTTTTTTTTTTTTGAACTAGCACCAGATTCTTACATGTACTGGGTGTGTGAGGGGTCTGATGAACACTAACTTGTGGATTTGGTTTGCTGGATCTCTAGGAATTTTTTGTTTTCTAAGATGTCTTGCATTTTACTAAATGTAGAGCATCAGCTAGAGAAACTTGAGAATGGAAAAAGTTAATTGACACCTCATTCTGTGCAATTTTACAGCATATAGTGTGATTTCTTCAATACTAAAGAGCCTCAGACTCATTCTGAATGTTTTAAGGTCCTAGATACAATGGAATACATGGAGAGATTCCCCTTAATCAGGCTCCACCTGGAGAAATGAAATTTTCCCAGGGGACTGCCCCGCTCCGGACTTTGATAATTCAGTGGCACCATTCCCATTCAGTACCACCATCTTTTGAGGATGCTTCCAGGAAAACACCAGCCTTGTAATTACAGCACATCAGTTCCTGTGGGGAAAAGCAACAGGAGACCTACTTCCAGCAAGAAGTTTCATCAAGAGAAAAGTGACCCAATGGCTCCATCCTGGATTTCTCCAGTAACGCTGTGGAGGCTCACGATGGGAATTCCTCCGGCGCTTTGCGTTCCTGCAGGGCTCCTGGGTTTGTGTCTCTGGGGTTGCAATGAGCTGGACGTACTCTGCAAGCAGTGCCGGTGGTAGCTGTTACCCAGCAGTTCTGGCTGGCGGATGGGCCATCTGGGCTGTCCTGCCAAACTTTGTGTTGGACTCTTGGACAAATGGCAAATTCGTCTTTTCCTTCTTTTGCTCTGAGAAAGCCCTGAGGTAGGAAAGAGGAGACTCAGAGATATGTAGCATGGACTTGGTGGGAGCCAGCTGCTTCATCCCTCTGTGCATTTAGTTCTCTTCCAATTTTAATGAAACTTGGTCAGAACAGAGACGAGAAGTTCACCCATGTCCTCTGGAGCAGAGGAGACGCCCCGTGTGCCTGTGTGGGGCAGGTGCTGTAGAGATTCCCTCTCTCTGTCTCCCAGTCTGCTGCTTTCTCCAGGGCTGCTGAATGCCAGCACAGCAGGAAAATCCTGGGCTGTGCCCACTGCTCACTGCAACGCGGGAGGAGTTAGAACCAGCAATGCAACATTGCTTCCCTTATTTGAAGGACTTCAGGGAAGCTGGCGTGTAAAAAAAGGCTGAGGAGTAGCACCGATCTCTTTGGCAATTTGTACGTCCCAAAGGCTGCGGGCGCAGCCCTGCTGCAAGTCCTGCCTGATGGCAAAGCAAACGCAGCCCGTCCGGTATGGCTTCGTTATGCTGGGCGAGGCTTTGTATAAAATTATAAACATCAAAAAAGGATGGACCAAAACCATCAAAAAAGGATGGATTAGAAACATAAAAAGGACTGGTATACAAAATGAGGTAACTAGATATGATGCATCTGGTGGATTTAAGATCAGTGCTGGCTTAAAGGTAGTTTTTATTTTAACCTAGTTACTTAAGGTGGGTTTTTCTACTGTTCACACATTTTTCTCTATCGCTCCTCTCTGGGAGCACATGAAGGCCTCTACAGGTTGTATCACACCGACCAGCTCCATGGCAGAGGAAATCTGTTAGCAAATTTGCTGTATGTAGTAAAACTGTGCGATATTACAAGTTTGAAAGTTTTCGGGCATGGCTTTTAAAATGAAGATCACTTTATTTACTGTTAGTATGCAACACTGTTGTAATACCTATAGAAATGAATCATAGTAGCCTACACTGGTTTTGATTACTAAAGAAGGTGTTTTATGGTATGAGATTTTTACACTGAGCTAGTTTTACACCTAACTTTTAGGGTGAAGGAGATAGCATAAGAAAAATCTCGGTGAACTGATTAGTAGCCAGGTGTTGAACCTTATTTAAGCCACACGGCCATTTCATGGAGCAGAGACTGTCCTCATCTGGCGTGTCTCCTCTGCCCTGCCCTACAACAGCAGTGCTTGAATTACAGAAAAAGTGGGAGAATTCGCTACCGAGAGGAGAGGATTCGAGCCTGATGGCTTTTAAGGTGGCTCCCTGCAAGTTACCTCCTTTCTGAATGCAGAGGCTGAGCGTCACTGACGGATCAGAAGGAACATGTAAATACTCTCTAAGCACAAAAGGTTGATCCTGGGAATCAGAGCAGGCAACTCTGCTCGTGTGCTGCTTGTCGCAACTATCTAACCCCTTAATTGCAATGGGCATCAGCCGTAACGCATCTCCGTAGCTAACAATGCCATACTGAGCACCTGCCATCAAAATCCAGCCCAGTGGAGGCAACGCTCCTCGCCAGTTAGAGAGAGGCGGGTTTAACATGGATGGAGCTTGCAGCAAATCCCGAGGGATGCATGGCATGTATCCGCATCGCCCGCGGAGGCAAGCTAAATGCTCTGCGAGAAACAGGAGTGCTCCGCTGGCTGCTCCAGCGAGAGGAGCCAGCATCGACAGAAACCTCTTTGGGGGTCACCTTGTTAGCAATGGTGCTGGCTCTGCTGCAGAGCGCTGCCCACAGGGAAGCTGTGCATGGGGCAGATGGCTACGTGGGAGGCTGGCAAGTCACTCGAGTGAGTGAGAAAGAAAATATACAAGCTGCTTTTGGTTTGTGCTTGGCAGAACCTGGAGGAGATCAGCCAGGAAAGTGTTTTGCCTTGGACAACGTGGTGGAGAAGAGCCATGTGTCAGGCGTGCTTGGGTGGCATGGCAGCTCGGTCCCTCCTGACCACCCGCTCGCTCCCATTAGTTTGGCCATTTCGTGCCACTGGAACGAACCCTAACCCTAACCCTAACCCTAACCCTAACCCTAACCCTAACCCTAACCCTAACCCTAACCGTAATCCAGCAGGGCTTTTCCCTGACCCTTTCCATCCCTGAAACCTGTTCCCTGTGCAGCTGGAAGTGAAGGAGTTAACCATTCTAGGCTTTCTCATTTGTTTTATCCAGAAAATTGAATCATGTAATAAAACGTACCGATTTTTCTCAAAGTCAACGCCTGATTTACTGCTTCACCTGGAAACTTGTTCACTTCGCTGGCTCCCAACCACAGCTGCTGCTGTTTTGTGCTGGATTCAGCGGGATGTTCCTAAGATGAAGGGACCGCTTGGAATGGATCCAGGTGAAAGGGATATTTATTTCCTTTAAAACCAGGTATTCTTTCCCCTGTTAAAACACACACTGGCCTTTTGGGATCTGTTTTTATAACTAATGACATTACTGCTGTAGGTTCTTTTTTTTTTTTTTTTTTAAATCTGATGAACATACACTAGAAATGCAGCTGTTTTGATTGAAGAGCGCTCTTATCTCTTTGTACCTTCAGGGTGCTCACTCCAGCACAGCTATTTTATCATGGGTGGCTTGCCATGTGCCATAAATGTGATTTTTTTTTTTTTCTTCTTTCTGACTAATCGTATCATTGCAGAACCTGCCTGTTTGCCTTTCCGCTGCAAACCCTCCAGTGGGCTTTGGCGAGCGCTTGCTAGCACTGGGAGTTTTGCTGCTGCTGAGTGATTTTTCCAGCAGCGCCCAGCAGCTCGGTGCAGGAGCCGTGGGCTGCGGAGGATTGCCGTCCCCGTGGGAGCCCAGCTGGCACCTGCCTCCTCTGGCCGATGCTCTGCCTGGCCGTGGCCGATCTAGAGCGTCGCACGTGGAGCTTGTCTCACCGCTGTATTTTGCTCACCCTTTTACTCCTGTCACAGCTGTGCAGCGCCAGCAGGGTCCGGGGGGGCCCCCGTGGCTGCGTGGGTGAGCGCTGGCGTGGGCTCTCCCCGCTGGTGCTTTCTTCCCTTGCCCCACCAGTCACGTCCATCGCTTGCCCACACAGAGGGAAAAGCAGCTGGGAAGCATCTGCTTGCAGGAGTTTTGGGGGGAGAACTGTTCCTTCCTCTGCTTCTTCCCCAGCAGAGTGGGCGCTGGAATCACTCGTACTTTATAAACACTTTCACTGCACTTAAAAAACATCACACGCAGGGCCCCACTGCCTCAGTTGCCCTGTTTATACATGCGCAGGACTTCACATGCTCATTATTTTTTATACATATATATATATATATATATATATATTTTAGTCTAGTCTACCCTTGATTTTAGTCCAGTCTACCCTTGATTGGCTTAGAGTAGACTTGGTAGTGTAGGTTAATGGTTGGACTGGATGATCTTAAAGGTCTTTTCCAACCTAAACGATTCTATGATTCTATGATTAGCTCGTGCATATGAATATCTAACAGAAGCACAGACCCAACCCTCTGCTCTTCACTTGGCAAGTCTTAACATGCGAACAAGACCATTCAAGGTGGACTTCCAAAGAGCTGCTGTCAAATGACCAAAAGGAAGAGGTTTTCCTACATGTTAGCCCAAGGGGTCGGTGTTTTTATATTTGCGGGGGGCAGGGGGAACCAACCCATAAGAAACTAATACTGGAAATGACCCAGCTGGATGCACTGCAACTATTTTAATGAAAGAGAGCGGCAGCACCTGGAAAGCTGGAGCTTTGGGTTCGTTTCTGTTTTGTGAGTGGATCTGACGTCAAATGATGGCTTTGCGAAGGTCAGGACGGGCTCCGGAAGCCTCAGGCCATGCTGGGCAGGGGACAGTCCCACGTTTCGGCCGAGGACGGCCCTGGGACACACGGTAGCTGTCAGAGAGACCGGGCACCTCTCAGCGTAGGCACACACGTAGGCTCTCCATACGGGGCGGCTCGGCCCTGCTCCACCTCTGCGGTGCCTCCTGGGCCAGGGCAGAGGCTGGGGCCTCACAGCCGCCTCGGCTGCCTTCACCAAGCACCGGTTCAGAGAGACATCGGTCTGGGCCTCCCTTCAGATACAGGAATATGCTCAGAGTGTGTAATATCTCAGTTTGAGGGCGTGGATCCCCTGTTCACAGTGGTCTTTGAGCAGAGGGATGGCAGCCACAGATGTCTGACCAAGACAGAAGGGGAGACACCGGCCCAGTACAGAGCTCCAGGGGGCTCCTGGAGGCACTTACAAATACTTTCAAGTATTTAGAAGACGACAATAGTGAGTTAACACGGTCTCTTTGCAACACACATGTCAGATTAATCTAATTTTCTTCTTTAATACGGTGCCTGGCACGGTGGGTAAAGGAGCAGCAGCAGATGGGACACGTCTTCAGTAAATGGTTTGATACTGTCCCACGCTGTATTCTCATATGCAAAACCCAGTCAGTGCGGGCCGATGTTAATTGACGTGAGAGGTAGGTGCAAAACTTGCTTGGCAAGAAGGGAAGTTTTACAAGAGCCCTCTTGGGCTTAGTTTTATTTGGCATTTTCATTCCTGGTTTGAATGATGAAATAAAAGGCAGCTTGCAAAGGCTGCAGATGCTGCCAAAGGAGCCCAGGCATCCTCATGGACAGGACTAAAATCCAAAAGGAATACGAGAAACTGGAGAATGGATCTAAAAATCAAGAGACTAAAATGGAAAATGAGTCCAGTGCAAGCTGCCACTTACAGGGAGGAATAGTGAGCTGCCAACATGCAAACAGGCGCATAAAGGCAAGGCAGAAGCTCTGCAGAAGAGGCTGTGGGGCCCAAACGCATCCCAGACTGGCCCTGGCACTGCAGGTGAACTTGGTGTGGACGATGACATCTCACCAGGGCTGCTAGGGGATCTCCTTTCTGCAACCCCCTCCAGACCTTCTGCAGGAGCACCCTCTGCAGCTGAGCGAGCCGTGCATCTAAGCATGACATCAGGATATGGACCAACTAACTCGCCATGCCAGGAGGGGCTATTACAGACTGTTCACAGAGGTACTGGTGTCGCCGTTTAGATTTTTTAAGAACATTAGACAAATCCCCAAGTATCCTGGGTTGTTGGAGCGGCTGGGCTATGCTATCATTTAAGTTACTCCTGCCTTACTGTGCCATGATGCTGCCACCAGTCCATCTCTTCCGGAGTCTTTTTTCTTACAATTTGCTTAGGCCAAATGTCATTGTAAAGATTAGGACAGGAAAAAGGAATTAAATGGAAGTTTTGGTTTGGGTTTTTTTTTTTTTGTTGTTGTTGTTGGTTTATTTTGTTTGTTGGTAGGTGTACCACTTGCATTTTGTGGGCTGCTCTGGTCTCTTCTCTCCCTCTCCTATCTCCAGAAAGGCTACAGTAGACCTGGGAAAGAGTTGAAGAAGGGCAGGAAGGAAGGCTAAAAGGTACAGCAGCGCTCCTGCGCAAGGAACAATTACAGAGATCCGAGCTGTTCAGGCGGAAAGAGACAACCCAAGTGCTCTAGGATGGAGCCTGTCTTCCTCTTTGACCTGGAGAAGGTGACCGATGAAAAATTGCTCACCACCTCTCGTGGTGCAGGAGGCAAAGGTGTCCATCACAGGGAACAGGGGTGAAGCTGAAAATGAGTAAGAACTTTTTCTTGCTGCTTGTGACTCAATCAGGCAACCCACTGCATACCAGAAGTTTATGTGGGTCTAAAACACAACAGGACTCGTTATTTGAGGAAAAAAACTGGGCTGCTGGAGACAAGCACAACCCCTCCTGCTGGGGAGCCTGGAGCTGCAGCGTGCTGGGGGCTGTGGACCCTGCTGGGGCCACCTCGCCGTGTGACGTATGGCTGATAATCCTCTTTTCCTAAACATCTGCTGTTGGCCGTTACTGGAGACAGGATCATGGGCTGGTCTGTGCCGTATCTACCCTGCTTATGTGAAAGCCTGAGGCTTATTTCTGCTTTTCCACAGTAAAGTGAACTAATACCTGAGAACGAACTCAAGTATTAGTGTTCCACCAAAAACTGAACTTGTACAATAAAATTTAGAACAGATTCCCTTTGGGCTAATTGCTTGGGTTTGTTTAATGGCAAGTTTTGGCAGAGCTGTTTGCAAGTTGAAGATCCTGTCTTTGATTTTGCCCCTATATCATGACAATAATCAGGCTTTCTCCCCCTGACTTCACACCCTCCCAGTTCATTGCCTAATGTTTAGAAACATTTATGGAAAAGCTGGCCAGATGATACTGAGAAATACTTTTATTTCCAGAAAGCTGGCAGACATGTGCAGGTCACTGCTGTGCCTCATGAGACGCGTGAATGAAGACTTGCACAACAGCCTGAGAAGTACAGAGTGAGCAAGACCACTGCCCGGCCTCAGTTGGCTTGAGAAAGCCAAGAACGTAGCCAAGAAAGTCCAAAAAGGTCCTTCTCATTGCAGGCTTTCACGGGCTGGGCTGGCTGCCTCACCCCCTCTAGCTCCTCTCCAAACCTTGTTTTCTAAACCCAGTGCTTTCCTGGCAGCCCACTTCGCTCCGGGTTAGCGGAGGGTGTTTTTCTTCCTCAGACCGTTTCCCAGGTGCGAGAAATGCTGTTGGTTTAGCCGGAACGCAATGCACGTGGTGGCACCCCGTGCCAGCAAAGGGCACTGGGCTGGATGGGGGATTGTGTGTGTCCGTGTCCGTGTCTGTCCGCCTGTCCGTGTCCACCCAGAGCCAACCCTTCACAAGACACCACCTGGGGCTGGAAGCATCCCGCAGGGAGCAGCGCTGGTGGCTTGATGCTTTACAGCCTCTGCTTCCTCGGCGAGAGCGATGGGTACCCATACATCCCCCCTCCTGCTACTTTCTAAACCGTGGGAAATACCATTTGGACCCTCAGCATCTGTACTGCACTTAAAATAAACCACCAGAGGAAGAACACAAGTTCAAAAAAAAAATTCTTAATTTATTGTAAATTCTCCTTTCATCTGTGCTGCAATTCCAGTGTTCTGCACATTAATAAATATACATTTGTTAAAAAAAACCAACCTCCAGTGTCTAATCTGCCATAAAGCTTTTAAAAAGTCATAAAAATAGGTTTTAATTTTTTTGTCATTAATACAACTGACCCTCATTTACTGCAACAATTCTGATCAAAATAAACTACCTACATCTCACTGGGACAAAATATACATACACAGATGTAAAAACAACTAGCGTGGGTTATACACAATGCCTGAGCACACAGCCAAGTGCCAGACCCTTAAAACATTCAAAACTTCTTTCAGTCAGAAAATGTCACACAGTATGTTGCATAATTTTTAAAGGAATAGCATCCTTCCTTCCTCTCCCCTTCCAAAGGCCTCCTGAATACATTTGAGAATGCGTAGCAATATAATGAAACCGAGATTACAGTATATATTATCTCATTTTCTCCTCAACTCCTGCATTTTATTTAGCCTGATTTTCTGTTTTTTCCCTTTTACACACACAGTTACACAAGGAAAAGCCAATATTTTCCCAAAAGGGCTGCTACAGCGAGCGAGGAGCTCCTGAAAGCCTTGGTGGCAGAGAGCAGGTCACGGCCACCCCATTGCCACCCTTTGAGTCACGTATTCCCGTCCCGGGGAGCCCCCAGCAGAGCTCTGCCCCATGCTGCTGGATGCAAACTTTTTCACATCTTATTCTTCCTTTACTTGTAAACACTGCAGGAAGGTGAAGATGGGGGACAGGCCACGCTTAACTTTCCTATACTTGTGAAACAAGCATATTTTGTGGGAAACACGAAACCTTAAGCCTTCCATGTGCTTTTTGAAACACCAAGAAGGCCAGGGCTTTGTCAAAGAGCTGGGCAGTGAAACCTGGACATCCTTAAAGACTCAGATTTCTGCTTCAATTAGCAACGTACTGACTCCAGTGGGAAAGAAATTAACAGTAAAATAAAACACTGCGCCTGAGGCAGCACTTGCCCCACAGGAGGGGGGCCCTCTTCTTGGGACATGCAGAGCACTGGTTTGTCACAGGGTCAAAACCTACCATACGATGACACCAGTTGTCGTCTTGTTCTTGGTAAGGGAAATACTGATTTGACTTCTTCCAGAAAAGGACTGTGCTGATATCTTAGACAAAGACATGACTTATTTTTAGTCTTGAAGTTCAGTTGCTGAACATTTCAATGCACTTCAGAGAAGAGGTCAAAACACCAAGAAATGAAAAAACAAAACATTTTTTTGTGGGTTTTAGAAGAGGTTATGAAAAAAACATACTGTGTCCTTAAAGTGTTCCAAAATCTGTCAACAAAACTTATAAATTAGTCATGGATTTCAATGTAATCTTTACTGCATTACTTTGAAAACTGCATTGCATCTTAAGGTGGCTTCCATGCAAACCTCAGTTACTTTATCAAATGCCAAATTCAAGTAAAATTGTGCAATGTTCATATAAAAAATATCAAAGCCCCTTTTAATTGATTTCCTATTATCAAATTAAGATCAGTATAAATGTAAAATATACAAAGGAACTTTTTCTTTAGCAACACCATACAAAATATATAAAAGTATCTACACTTTTTATATATATATAAAGGTTTTTATTTTTTTTCTTAAGACGATGTGTCCATAGGGGGGTGGATAGAGATGCTGGCATAGAAACAAAAGGACACTTGTTGGGATATTCCTCCCTAGACCTCAGCAAGCCGAAGGGTTCACACTGTAGCCGGACAAAACTCCACAAGAGACGTCTCCTGGTGCTTGTCTTAAGGCTGATGGATTGACTTACTGTAGGTCCACTGCGATAATAACGTGTTATCCCTTGGTTCTCCCCAGTAATAAGCAACCCCTGCAGCACTGTCCGCACGGCGATCAGGTACCCGTCCCTCACAGTGCATCCCTGTGGCCATTTCCGTCCGTTTTGGCATGGGTTCATGCCGCGCAGCGCGTACCGCACAGCAGCCTTCTTGCAGGCGCACCTGGGCACTGTGTCTCCGCTGCGAGCGGTCAGGAGTCTGCCATAATGTGAAACCATGCGGGAATCAATGCCCACCTTGTCCTCCTTGCTACGTGGCCACTCCGACAAAGTCCGAGGCAGGCAGGCGGCGACCCCGCGGCAAGCAGTCCAGAACCGTGCAGCAGCGATCACAGTTTCCTGATGGTTCAAATTGAAGTTTCGTTACTGCCTCTGTTAGCGAGAAGAAGTAATCATGCAGGCTTAGGGTTAAACAGGCACAGGCAAACCACTCCACCCAAAACCACCTAATCCCTTTTAGTAAGGGCTCGTGCGCCGGGAAGTTACCATGCCTTGCCAATCCAACGCTTGCAAGGGGGATGCTGCCCTGGAGGGGAGCTGCGAGGAACAATTCCAGGTAGTACACAAGAGATGCACTCCTTAGAGGAAGCTCTATGGGGGGCTTGTATTTGGCTTATGCTTAGGTGAAGATGTGAGGTTCACACACAAATCTTACAAGCTGTTAGAAACCTGGTATTTCAGCCAGATCTATGCATTCTGCTGTCAAACAGCAGAGTTTTACAGTATGTAAAAGGTGTGGAGATAACACAGTTGCTTAGTACAAGTTGGCTAGTTATTCTCCAGTGATGAATGTATTACCTGGTAGCAGCAAGTAGTTACCGCTTTTTAAAGACATCTCTGTTTCCTGGCTAACCAGGATATATTTCAACAGCCAGTTCCCAGCAACCCAAAGATGTACTTTTATAGTGAGCTGGGAAAGGTCTGTGCACCCAGACAACATGGGTGTCTAAAGCATGGTGGGACAATGTCAGACTTAAAGCTGGGTGAGAAGTTTTCCCTTGGTTTGGAGAAAGGATGAGACTATTTGTGTTAATACAAGGAAGACTATGTGTGTAAAATGTTTGCGGAGACTTTACCTATGGCTGTTGTCCTCAGTTTAAATGCAAGAATTATAACGAGTGACAAGATTTCTGAGAACACCCTTTGGCTGAAAGCTTGCTCAGCCTTTTGTTAATGTTTAATTTAGCTTACAATGGCAAATACACACACTGCTCACCATACAGTGGGTGGGAATCGTGCACCTGGTAATTTAGGGTCCCTAGCTTGACATGGCACATTCTCTGCAGCCTTTGGATCTCCTGCCCCAGCAATGGTTTCCCTCTGCCCAGCTGGACACCGACCCCATGCTCCACCCAGCCTAGCGCCTTTCCCCACAAAACACTGGGCTTGCTCAGGGGTCCTCTTCATTAGGGTCTTGCCCCCAACAGCCCTCCTCCATGCTGGCTGCCAGACACTCACAACAGCTCTTGCTGGGCTTACTGGACACACATCAAGAAGTGTTGCTCCATGTTTGCCCCGCATTTATCCTCTTCCTTGGGTGCCTGGTACTGGCAACATAATAATTAACTGTACCCCATTAGTGATAGGTTCCTAACGGCCCCAAACACTCTCCCTGCTGCAAAAGGGGAGGACAGGTGAAAAACAGAGGAAAAAACAACCGTTCCCATGGTCCAAGGCAGGTGAAGGTGAGGGGTTGGGGGCAGAGAAGTAGGAGAAGGGGGTAGCCCTGAGCAGAGCACCCCTGAGGGCATGCATGGCTCCTGGGGTCATGGGTGGGCATTGCTGAGCTGTCCTGGATGCCTGGCAGCGTGTGGGAGTGGGAAAAGCCCATCCTTGTCCTGGTGATGGGCTGGGGAAGGCAATGACCTTGGCAGCTAACCAGCCAGGGAAGGGATGGATAATCTGTATGGATGTGGGAGCCTGGTTCACTGTGACCAGGGGTCACCATGCCGAGTGCAGCAAGTCCCACAGCAAGGGGACAGGTTGCTCTAGTCCCCAGTGCCCCAGTAACACATCAGCTTGCCAATTTGGAGCATGCCAGGGCGACCAGTGACAGATGTCTGTCACGACATCTTGCTTGTCATACCTGCTTTTGGCCTTCTCATTAGTGAAACAACATGGTTTGCATACATGGTATGGACAAGCACTCCAGACAGTCACTGGTGAAGGACTCTGGTCCAGTCACCAAGTGAAATTCTTGCTCAGTGGGAGTTTGGGGCTAGAAAGTGGAAGAAGACGCCAGAGCCACGGGAGGTCTGCCAGGGCATCCCGATGTGGCACTCAGAATCATAGAATCGTCTAGGTTGGAAAAGACCTTTAAGATCATCCAGTCCAACCATTAAGCTACACTACCAAGCCCACCTAAACCAATCAAGGGTAGACTAGACTAAACCATATCCCGAAGTGCCACATCTACCTGTTTTTTGAACACTTCCAAAAAAACACTTACTCCGACTCTGAGGTGTCAGCATGTCCTGTTCCCACGTGGACATTCATGGCCATGCCGTTGAGCTGGTCTCGAGACTGCTCCCTCCGAGCATTTTTTACTGTCACCCCTGAGTCCGAGGGAGAGCGGACCCCATCATTTGTCCCCAGGGAAGTAGTCCTGGATGAGATCGTGGTCTGATTGTAATCTGACAGCTTTTCGCGCAGTCGATTCTTCATATTCTTGTCCACCAGTGGGGGAGGGTAGGTGACTTTATTTTTTAAGATGCCTGTTACAGAAAAGAGGGAATAATGAGAATTTTGAAATGTACTGGTAATTTCATTTATCAAGCTGAACACATCCAAGAAGTGACTTTTTATATTTCTTAGTCAGACTTCTAGTTTGTCACTTTATTTCAAAACCAAAATATTAGACTTCAGCAACTACCTACTAGCTTCCCATGGCATATCTGGTTGCACAGGTTGGAGTCATTTGGAAAGTGCTCTTCCCTGACAGAAATAGCACATGAGCTAGTTAATGCTCATTAACCCCCCGGTCTCCCAGTCCAGCTGTGAGGCTGGGTTGGCCATGCTACCTTTCCTCTGCTCTGGCTGCTGGTTATTCTGGTGGGACAGAGGTCTGTTCTCCTTCTGCTGCCCTTCATTCTCCTTGTCCTGGGGTGCTTCGTTGCTGTGGTTCACCTGGTTTTCCCTGTGAAGCTCTACGTTGACCTTGGTCTCCACTTTGAGTTTCTGTTTCCCGCTGGGGTCCTCGCTGTCGCTGGCCGTTACGCACTCTGTGGGCCAATAGGGTTTCACATGATTGGGAAGGGTATCAACTGCAATGCAAAAAAACACTAGCTTGAAAACCACTTTTGATAGGTTTTCTCAACGGCTGCCCAGCCAGTCCTGTTCCCTGTGGCTGTGTGTCAAACCAGAGCAATGCTTCAGATGATCCCTGCTGGACTGCATTGCCCTCGGGGTGCAGCAACACCCACAAAACATGCCTGGTAGGATGGCAGGGTGTCCAAACCTTTCCCAGAGCAAGGTTGCTGGCTCCATTACTGAGAAGTGTGAGTCAAACCTGCTCTCTCAGCTCTCCAGGGCTGGCAATCCCACCAGCTCCCTGGGGATTCTGGCTTCTGAGGGGTGAGAGCCCCTAGAATCATAGAATCATTTAGGTTGGAAAAGACCTTTAAGATCATCCAGTCCAACCATTAACCCACACTACCAAGTCTACTCTAAGCCAATCAAGGGTAGACTAGACTAAACCATGTCCCAGAATGCCACATCTACCCGTTTTTTAAATACTTCCAGGGATGGGGACTCCACCACCTCTCTGGGCAGCCTATTCCAATTCTTGACCACCCTTTCCGTAAAGAAATTTTTCCTAATTTCCAACCTAAACCTCCCCTGGCGCAGCTTAAGCCCATTTCCTCTCGTCCTGTCACTAACTACTTGGGAGAAGAGACCAACACCCACCTCAGTACAACCTCCTTTCAGGTAGCCCTGAGGCACCTTATGCTGTGTCTGTGCAGAGCACCGGCACACAGCCTGGACATCTGTCACTCTAAGCTGACATCTTTAGGACAAGATGAACTGAGCCTAAGAAATGCCTGCATTCTGCCACACAGTACTGATATCAATGGCCAATGATCTCCCACTCTTTAGGTTCATGACCTCCCCAACCCCACTAAATCCATATGCCTGTATTGCACGAGGAGAGGCAGGTATTTCTTCCCCCTGCCCTCAAAATAACCAGCTCTTTTCTCCTCTCCTCTTCCTTCACATGAGGCTTTCCTGGCTGTGTAGCACCTGCCTGCAAACCCACTGACTGCTGAGTACCATAAGCTGCAGATTTGCTCAAGCATCCTTTTACTTTACTCAGTCAGCCCTGTGAACAAGCCCTTGGGAGGAAGAAAAAGCAAGGCCCAGTGATAGGGATGCTATCTCAATTGTATTGCTAGTCTGGCAAAATTGTCCCATCTACTCTAAAGCTATTTTTAAAAAGGTAATAAGCCCATTGCTCTCCCCTCGCACTGGGAGTACCTTTGGGTGTGCTGTGGAGCGGGCCACGTTCATTATTTTTGGAAGTGGACGTGTTCCACTTCTTCTCTGGCTCGAGCCCATCTTCCTCGCTGTCTGATGAATGGGAAGAGGCATAAGAGCTGCTGTGTTCGTCGAGGGACAGTTCACTGTCGGAGTCTGAATCGTGCTCTGCAGCCGTGGAAAGGGGAAACACAGTGATGAGAGCGTGGACCGGAGTCGAACAAATCTAGCTGACAAATGCACAAGGAGAAAGGAAAGGCAGGCATCTGGTTCAGGCCATGCCAGGGATAAGCTCTTATGTCCATAAGTGTATATAGGATTAATTCACAAGGACTGTGGCATCCATCAAAGTAATTATGGGAAGCACAATTGCTTGGCTCAGCTAAGGGGCAGGACCTTTTATGTGCGTGGGAGGTGCAGAACAGAATCGGGCCACTTCTTACTCTAGTCAATATGCAGCACAGTAACTCCACAGGATCTCAATCAACACAACACAGAGGCAAACTAAGGTACCTAGAAATATCAAGAATCTGCAAATGCACTCTTAAAAACTGCTACAAGGCAACAAAATTTAACATTAAGAACCCAAACGAAAGGAAGTCAGGCCAGAGACGCTTCTCATTTTCTTGTACAAAACACATAGCAGTAAAAAAGGATATTGCCTCAAGGTCTTAAATGTTAAAAGATCTCAAATTAAAAATAAAGAGCAACAGCACATAATTTGTGAGAAAGAAAGGGGACGCCAGAAACTGTCAACAGCTGTGACAGCTGTCAGATTAAAACCAAACCATCACAAGAAGCAGATACATGATATTTCCATGCCAGGACTCCCTAGTAAAGCAACCACTGCATAGCTCGTTATGCCAAGAGCATAACGAGAATCAGACACACCAAGTCAGACTAACTATTCTTCCTATTATAGAAGCCTTTGAAAAAAGTGCTGAGAAGGAAAAGGTGCACAACTGGGTCAAAGCATTTAGAATAATTCTTACCATTGGATTTTGATGGATTCCTATGAAAAATGGAGGAATCTGCTTCAGTCTGACCAGCCCTTGCTTGACTTGAGGATCCACTGAGCTTATGAGCAGCCTCATCCCTTAGAGAATAAAAACAGGGGACAACTTTCTCGGTCACTTCACTGTTCTTAACAGCAAGGCAGACATGAAGATGAGATTCTTCTAGTCAAACACAGACAGCTGCAGTGGACACCAGTCAGCCTGTGCTTGATTGTCAATGTGGTCACTTTTACAGCAGGGCATAGGTTATCCTAATGTAGCTGTCTGCCTTTGGCCACATGAATCACACACTGAAAAAGCCTGAAGTCAATAAGCTAAATCCCACTCCTTGAGACATGACTGAATTTTAACAGGCAAGCAGCACAGCCCATATAGTTATCCTAATAGTTATGTTAACCACTGCACTGTTGGAACTCCCCATTGAAGACGCATGCAAAAGAAAATGCATGGAAGAAAATGACAGTCACATAAACCAGAACTGTTAAGACATAAAACAAGTAGCAATTGAACCAAAACATTTCTGTTTTCCACAAGAGCAATGAAAAGGGAAAGGCAAGCACCTGAAAGCCATGCATCTGCCACCTGATTACCTGAGAATATAAGCAAGGTAGCTATTGTGGCTCTTGGCTGACCTGACGGTGCTTTCTAGGGAGACAGTGGATTCCCCAATAGTTGTGCGATACATATTTGGTTCTTCTATATATGTGTTGTTACAGTTCAGAGATCGCTGAAGGGAAAAAAAAAAAAAAAGACACAAAGCAATAGTGAATGATCCTATCAAAAACCCCACGCTACCCACAAGTGCATTAAAAGTCTTGAAGGAACCAAGTGGTTTTTGATGCTGAGGAAAAAAATTATTTCCTCTCCAAGGTTTTAATTAAAACAGTAATCAAAACTTTTGAGAGAGGCGATTGGTAATCTTTGTACAAGTCACTGAAATCAATCAGACAATTCACATAACTACGGACAAGCCACCTATTTAGGTAACTTCTACCAGCAAGAGGATG
This sequence comes from Pelecanus crispus, assembly GCF_030463565.1. NCBI lineage: Eukaryota > Metazoa > Chordata > Aves > Pelecaniformes > Pelecanidae > Pelecanus > Pelecanus crispus. Next base: position 17,877,843 of record NC_134643.1, read on the forward strand.
TTTTTTCCCAGTGTTTTTTCCTTACAGTTAATAATGTAGCTCTTGTTGCAGTGGAATCATCTGGAAGAGGTTTCTTTCCAGTTAAAGTGTTCTTCAAGTGCTTCCTGACTTCTTTGTTAAAAACGCAGTGGAAGAAGAAAATGAACAGCCCCTGGATCATTTTAGAGAGAGGAAGAATAAATCTAAATGATTCATTACTACCAAACTGCAAATACAAACAGATATTAGAGAACAGCCTTTTTGAAATAACCTCTGAATTCTAGTTCATAGTTCATGATTTCAGTAGCATTAACTATTTTGTGTCTTTGACTGAAATGGCATTGATTGATCTCCTAGGACTTCTTCATAATTTGCTTCCATGTTCAAATGTGCATAAATGGCCTGGGAAAACATACACAATGATGTGTTCCTCCAGGATTTACAGAGCAGACCTTGTGGTAGCTTTCACTCTCCCTGCTGTCTGGGAGGAAACATTCTTCTCAAAGTATCTAATGGGGACCTCAATGTCCCACTGGAAGACACTGCCAGGAGTTTCATGGTTGTACTTGCATTAAGATTTTAGAGCCTTTACATTGATGATGAGACAAAATCAATAGCAGCACATAAAAAACATCATAGCTTTAGTGAAAACCTCTGGAAACGGGGCTGTGGTAGGTGTCCTTAATACTGTTGCTTAGAGAACTTTAGAAAGCCTTGTGAAACCTGGAGAGATACTGGGGGCAGAGAGGTCCCAACTTTTGCCCCATACGTTCCTCAGTTCCTCAGTCCCTCCTGGTGGGAAAATCGCTGAAATCCTCAGGGCTGGGCAGTTGTTGGCTGCCAGGAACACACATTAACAGCTTGCACTGGGGGCAGGGGGCACACATGTGTCTGCCTTCAGATGTATTTGCTCTGAGTGAATTCATGCAGCTGCCAAATTGTTATCAATTTTGGTTAGATACAGTATACAGAAGCCAATCACTCATGAAGTTGCAGCTGTACCAACATCACAAGATGCCTGCATTTCATGATTTCAGCCAAAGCAATTGACTTAGAGAAACTTTAAACTTCAAGCTCACTTTCTAAACATTCAATCAAATGTGACCTTAGCTGGCATTAGCACTTTGGGATTATTCATTAATAAAATTCACATAAATGTCTCTTTAAAAATACAAGTTCAAAGAAGGTAATGATGTGAAACGCCACATATCACTGTGCCTCTCTGGGCAAGTCTGGAGAATTCCAGCTGCTGACCTTCCTCCCTCTCATCAGGTTTATATTTAATTTAATTTTATTTTAGGCTTGCAGAGGCCTGGTTTTACAGCCTGAGTAGGTGTATTTATTTCAGGGCACACCAGTTGCAGTGGCAAAATAACCTTGCTCCAGGCTGGCCTATCTGGCATGCTTCCAGGGCATGGACAGTCATCTCTGGAGGAGACCCATCAGACTTCATTTTCTTTTTGGTTGCAATTTGTGGCTGTTGTGCTGCAGCTGACAAGAGTGGTCTGCTACCAGTAACTGTTTTAATACTGCAGGCACTTGCCATGACAGTTACTGCCATCCTTGGTCACATTCAAGTTGTGACCAACATGAAGCTTCATGACTAGTTCTGTGCCAGGTCTCCTACAAGTTAACTATGTTCTGAATCTTTAATCAACAAATGTGCACACCAGGACAGGCAATCCAGTAGATCCCTAATGCAACGAGTTGTATCTGCAAATCATTATTTGGCTCATTTCCTTAAACAGTAACTTAATTTGTAAAAGCCTTGAACTTGGAGCCATCCACTCTGGGTGAAATAAAACAGTCTCTTATTTGCCATAGCAGCAGAACAACGGTTAACAATGAGCAGGTAATACAGTAATAAAGATTTTTGTCTCTAGAAAGACAGAGGTATAATTGCCTTCTGTTATTTATCTGTCACAGGTTACAATAGTAGAGCACTTATCTTTAGAATGACTAAAAGTGAGAGATGCAATTACTCAAAGTTATGGTTTTGGTGAAAAGAACCCTCTCTTTTCTCAAAGAGAGCAAAAATTGTACTTGACATCTCTGTTCTTCTTAAGTCAGCTCATGTTTAGCAGGTTTTTGGAGGTCTGGGTGCAGCAGTGTGCTCACCGAGGTCTGCCACGGACAAGACACCATCCAACTTACCTGCAGGCAGCTGAAAATGGCAAAGAGATAGTGAAATGTCATGACGTCGCTGTTCACCGCCATCAGCCCCAGCAGCCATGTGGCACTGACGAGCAGCAAGAGCAGGAACGCTGTTCGCAGCACAGAGCTGTAAAGCAAACACAGACAGGCATTTGCAGCGTGACAAGATACAATAGAATAGTCCAACTGCTCCACATGGGTAGTGCCACGTGCCCAATGATTCACCAACTGGAAAGGACCTTTGGGAAACTTAGGGAAGTGCTCACCATCTTCCAGTTTGCAACTCTCTCATTGCACTACTCAGTGACTTAGCATATTCAGGTAAAAAAAAGGTGTTTTCTTTTCAAGCTCGTTTCTAACGTTTTCTTCAAACAAACCAGGCTGTTTGCCAAGCCCATGCTGTTCAGCCTTGTTGACTCTGAGGAAGAGATCTGGGTGGTAAATGGCCACATCCGTCTCATTTCTGTTTGTTGAGTTCACTCTCACATTTGTTCTCAACATTACAGCCCAAGGTTTTGGATCAAGGGCACTTGGGGAGTATTTGTTTGCTTAAAAACATTATTTCCATAGATGCTTTCAAAAGATGGTCACAATTCTAGTGGCAAAAGTTTTGTATTATGAGTAAAATAGCTGCCATTAAGTAGCAATTATACTCCATTTGTTCAGGGAGATTTAAAAAAGAAACTTAGAAAAATTACCCAACAGCCAGGGCTGAATAAATAGCTGGAAGCAGCCTTCTGAAATCTCATACAGCTACCTATTTGAAAAAAAAAAGGGGGCTGTCTTGCCACTAGCTAATCATGTTTCACTTCACAGGTAAATTCTGAGCTTTGGGCAAAACAGACGTTAATGGGAACAGGCTGCCACAGTAGCTCAGGAAGGCGGCAGGTTGCAGCTTGTGAGGCTTTCCGCTTGTCCCATGGGGAGCAGGATGGGGGGGATGCTGGCCCTCAGCACAGGAACCTCAATGGGTCCTTGCCATGACACAGCCAGTCTCCCAGGCATTCATGAGGGGAGACCTTTCTGAGCCACAGGCCAGCATGGGAAGACCCAGAACTATGTCTACCAGGGCATGCCATGGGTGGAGGTGAAGTGACAGTGTAGTAGGGAGTACGATGGAAGACCTGGAAGGACTGTAATGATACCATCCAGAGACCAGACCTTTCCCTCTCCCCTCCCTTCTCCTGCCTACACTGGGTGGTGGTGCAGAGCACCATGGTGGAGTTTTTACAGAGCCTCCAAGGGAACCCCAGAAGTAGGTGCTGGTGAAGCAGCTCCAATCGCCTCTACCAATTCTGACTGTCTCCTCCAAATATCTTATTTATTTCCCACCCCACCACTTGCTTTTAGGCAATTCTGTCCCTTTATTATTCCTGGCCAGAACTTTTTTCTACAGGTTTTTGAACCCAAACTTACACGACTCCAGTTTTTTCAAATGAACGTTGCCTCCGTCTACACGATGCTTTCATTGCCAGTATAAAGATGACAGTGTTTATCTGAAAGGGAAATTGAAATAACAGCATGGATTCCTTCTACAAATTTGTTAGGGCTCAGTTTTCAATGACAATGCAATTTTTATCCTGAAATGGTTTGTGGTGCCAAGAATATTTTTCCTTCAATTTGCATGTCTCGAAGTTCCAAGATTCATCTCATTTCGAGCCAACGTAGTCAAGAACATCCTGGGACTTGATCTGGATGAAACCCAGTAAGACGGCCCTATGCAAAGAGGCTTGAGTGAAACATAAAAACTCAAGAATGGCTGTCCTTGTCCAGACCAGAGCCTGCTCAGCCCAGCATCTTGTTTCAGCTGGGCCAAGGCAGAATATAGTAACAGAGCAAGCATGTAGCGATAATTCCTCTTAATACTCCTCCACTGATTTCCAGAGCTGGGATGTACTAGGTGGGGTGGTGCATTTGTACTTAATCATTCATTGCGAATATTGTTCCTGGGAATTTGCCCAGTTACTTTCTGAAACCAGGCAGAGCTTTACCACCACCCCTGTCTTGTTTCTGTAAGTTTCTAACTTAACTCCCTGTGGAGCGACAATATAGCTTATCCTGTTTGTTCCGAATCTGCCACTTCCTACTACTAATTGTGCTGGAAAAGACACTGAACGGTTGGCTCCACGCTCATATTCTCCAGGCCACCATGCTATCAACAAGCTCCTCCCTAGCCCCTTCTCTGCAGCTTTCTCTTCTCTAGGCTGAAGGCTTCTAGTCCGATTAGTTGCTCCTCCAGTGGGGGCTGTCTCATGTCTCTGATGATTTGTGACCCCAGTCTACACCACTTCCAGGTCCACTTCATACTTTCTGAGATGAGGAGACCAGACTTGGTATTCAAGATGTTTTAAGGGAGATGTTAAACACCAGCCAATTCTTTTAAATTCCTGAAATTTTAATTATTTAATATTCCTTTAGGACTCCTGGATGAAGGGACTTGTTATGGCTTATTTTGTTGATTTGTTTTGTAAGCCCACTGACCAACCCTTCAAACATGGAACAAAGCAAAGGGGGAAAAAACAAATGGGTTTCTGGCCATCCAGCCATTGCTCCACAAGTCATCTTCACACTGGCAAGCAGCCCTCTGATTTCCAGGAGCTTAGCTCAGCTCATGTCTCATCTGTTTAAGCAAAAGAAGCAAGCTCGAGTACACCAGCTTCAAATGTAAATACAGTCACTTCACATTATGACTACTGGTTGACAAAACATAAAAGAAAAAGTAGCAGCAAGGAAGAGACAGCTCAGGATGCCAACTCCACCATACTTACAACTACAACAATTACGATGGGCCCAGCGAAACTCCAGATAAGGGTGTCATGAACAGACAACCAGCAGAAATCAGGGTTCCCATAGCCTTGTGGATCCAGACCAACAGCAAGCCCTGGGTCACAAAATGGAGGGAAAGCACATAAAAAAGGTGCTGCTGAGATCTTCTATATAACCAGGCACATTTTCAAATCACTGTCTGACAAACAAAATGATAATGGCAAAATGTGTTCAATAGGACAGTCTGGGCAGTCAAAATCAAGGCAAATACTGAAATAAAACTTTTGTAAATCAAAACCTTTACACTGGTCATTCCATATCGAATGATACTATGAGTTTTGCCTACCAGAACAAAGTTCAGCTGCATAAAAACGACAATAAATGCAAGTCCCAAATTAATTCTGTTTCAGCACAGTTTTATAGTCATACTCACACAGTGTGATGAAGCCTTGAGGGTGAGTGACATGTTGAGGAATTTCAATAAGCCTATGCAGCAGAATGACATGAATCATAACTGAGGAGATGTCTATACTACAAAAAAAGTGCATTCTTAACCGCCGTGAGCTTGCTGTCACTAAAATAACACCAGAGACAAAGGAACCTGGGAACTAATGGGAGTTAACCGCTTGAGCTCAGGTGGGATTCATTTTGAGCTGCCATCCCAGGTACCTCACCTTGCTTTCAGCGCTGTTTGAAATGGAGTTTGCTAATGCCCCCGAGGCAATTGAGTTAAGAACACACCTTTTATTGTTTTATTTTCCAAAGCCTGGACAATCCAAGGGTGTCTCTGAGTCCAACCTCCACCTGCTGATTTACAGTGCCGTCTGATTTGGTGACCTACACCTCGCCCATATGGCAACAGACTGGGATTGCTGCCTTTGGCCTGCAAAATACTGCAGAGGTCTTCCTTCTTCAAGACACAGAAATTGATCCCTACGAGGCCTATGGCCAATGACATATGGTAAATGGCTGCAGCATGTTGTCTGGGCATTGGGGGCACCTATTGCGTTGAGCGTATGTCCTGCCTCAAGCAGGCGGCCAAGGTCGAGGGCAGTGCCGTTCTCCGCAAGGAGAATTCATGTGCATTAATAAACGCCTTTTTCTGAATTGAAGCCTGTGGGCTTTGATGAAAATACACTGTAAAAGGGAGAGGTAGCTGCGTTTCACTCTCACTGCTTAAAGCTGGCCCACAGCCAACATTCACATCTGGTACAAGCCTACAGTCTATGAAAATTAAACTGGCTATTTGGCAAAGCAGTGGATATTGGATCTGTTTTCTCTGAAGTGTGGAATGAGATAGGACTGGTCTCCCTCTCTGCTCCTATTGGCCCTTCCACCACCCCCTTCAGCAGTTGCCATCCAGAAAGAATTAGGCATAAATGATTAAGGGCCCATAAAGTATTTTATACAGATGTAATTCTATAGACACAGCCTGTTTCCCAGGACTTGATTTCCCCATTAGTGGGACTTAAACTATGTTTTGACCAAACATCTGGCTCTAAAAGTAATTGGCAGTCAGCAACATTTTTTCACTCTCAAAATCCTACCCTAAAGTTCTCCGTTAAACAAATGGGGCAAATTGCAGTCTTCAGGTACGTGGTTCAAATTTTACTGGAGTCAACAATATGTGAAATAACACTTTACCCAAAGGCAGAATTAAGCCAATGCAATGTAACACAGAGAATCATTTTGGCACATCAATTAAATGCTCCAGCCTGGTTGTCCTGAACAGACTAAACATGTGGGCTGCATGATAGCACACTGACATTGGCAGAAACCGGGGCTGATCCTACGGCTGAGCCGAGTGTCCTGTGGGGACCAGCACCCATCCCGGGAGCGTGTCAAGAGCATGCCATGGGGAGGTGCTGCCGGAGGGGCACGTTTTGAACCTTCTGAGCTCCTGTGGGCTCAGCAGCCGCATGTGACTCAGGCAACTGCAGGTCAGCCTCACCTCTCTCCTGACTCATTACCTCGCTTAGTATTCACAGCAAATACCAGACTTGGAAAGTGCCATTTTTGGGGGGGATATCGGTTTTAGGGCTATGTAAGAACCTGTTTTAACATGAGCACTGCAGTCTCCATGGCAAAGCAGTTACAGCACACGTTTGCCAACCGGTTAGCGTGTTGCCACAAAGACATGCAGAACTGGAGGGGTCTTGCTGGGTGCCAAATCCAGCCCTTTGCTCCTGAGGCAAGGAAGTCATAAAATCCCTCCCCTAGATGGATCAAACTACATTTTAAAATGAGCAAGCTTAAAACAAATTTAAAATGTTCCACTATCGCTCCCCATGGAGGAATATTCCAGATCCGCACTCTTTTGATGGCTGTAAGCCTTCTCCCAACTTCCATCCTACTTTTATTCATGGAATTTTGCTTTTCTATGCTATGATTAAATGTGGTTCTTCCCTGCTCGAGTGTCCCCTATATAAATATTTTGCTAAGTTTTTTCTCCCCCTAAAGGTCAAGGTTCCATTCTGCAAGTATGGAAGTAAGGTCCCATCACAGATGCCTTAGGACTACTATGTCCCAGCTTGAAATGAATGTCAGTTTGAGCATGGAAAGAGAAAAAATAAATAAACAAAACAGAGTAAAGCCACTGCTACTGTACGTTCAGGGTTTTTTTTTTTTTTTTTCAGGACAGCTGTGATAAAGATGAAATGGGCTAGATATTTATCTTTCAAATAAAACAAAAAAGTCCTTTGGATGTCCAAGACTAAAATCCCTTCTCATATCTAGACTTTTTCACTATTAAGAAACATACTCAATCCTTCTCTCATAAAGCAGTTTAAAAGAAATTGTATTTAAGATCACGTTATGAAGTTGGAACCTTTTTACTGTTTAGATACTAAAATTTAAAATTTATAAAAGCAGCTTATTTAAAATATGTACAGTAACAAAGTTTTCCAGGGCCAAGAAATCCCACACTGTGCTACTTATGATGAAATCATTTTCTCTTCAGATGATTTCTAAACCTGGAAGGGCAAACTAAAGGCTTAGTTTTCTTTATCCTTCGTTTCACAAAATCCTCTGACTTTCTCAGTAAGAGGGATCTCACTTTTCATTTAAATGAACTGCAAATTTAGTAGATTTAGAGTTTAAATTAGAGGAGACAACCTGGAACAGTAACTCAGAGTTTTAAAAGTGCAAAATAGTTCCATATCACAGAAAACAATATCTAAGTAGAAAAATGTAAAAATGGTGTACTTGTACCATTTAGATTACATAATACTGCTGTTGAGAAGTTCTGAATTAATTTAAAATTCAGGAGAGAAACTAAACATGAAACAGAAAATCCTTCTGACAAAATTTTCGAAGAGTTATGTCTTCTGAAACTCAAGTTTTTTACTGCTATTTAATGATAATACTTCTTTTCTACCAGAAATGATGCTGGCAACTGTCTGATGGCACTTCAACGTTCCTAAGTATATTGCAGTAGTCCTGTATGTAGTGTTAAAAGTTACACAGGTCCAAAATATTTTGGAAGTTCAAGGACGATTTCTACTTAAAATGTCAGATATGTCTAGAGTGGCAGAGCCTTCTAGGCTGTACCTTCCACTGTGTTCAGCATAAATTGATAGAAGCAGAAATTACTTATGCACTAGGTGATATGGAAAAAACTTATGAGCTCTCCAGAATGAAAGCTAACCTGTACTAACCTATGTTATGTTTCTGTATTTCACTTTCTTAAGTCACATCGGAAAAAAACCCATACATTTTTAAAATTCTGAGTTGTTCCACAGTATTTTTCCAAGTGTATACGAGTGATAGCTATTTGTTTGATTTGAGGGACATCTAAACCTCTGCCATTGCTGACAGTATGTTGCTATCTGTAAAAATAAAAGTAATTGGATAAAATTTAACTGTCTGCCTATGATGTGATTTCCCATATGGCAACAGATACATGCTGAAATAGTTGAACCAAAAAACCCCTCTCCAACTGTTCTGTGAAGCGCACTTCCCGAGGAGCTGTCTGCCCGAATTAACACAGCACCATGTGCTTAGGGTAGCACTGGAAATGTCTGATTGCAAAAATAGGCATGGTGAGGGCGGAGATGGATGTGCTCCTGTGGATCACCCTGGAACAGTTTAAAAGATTACTGCCTCCAGCTTTTCATTACTTTTCCTCAACTGGAAGTTATTGCCTTTGTATCTGAAAAAAAGTAAGAGGCTGCTTGAGTGTTCCCAGCTCATTTTTATGCCAAGTAAAATAGAACTGCTGAAATCCCCTTCGGGGAGCATTCACTGCTGGTCGAGAGTAGGCAACACGAACGTCCAGTGAAGGGCAGTAGTGCCCTGTGGGCAGCATTGTGGCTGAAGCCACTGCAGCTACCTCCCCGAGAGACTGTGTGTCCATATCCCAAGGTACCAGCACAGGGAAGGAAAATTTCTGAAGGCTACAGGCAAAGTTGTTAAAATAAAAATACTGTTATTCCCAAGCAATGTTATCAAGTCCTGTTTTAATCTGGGTGCAATTAGGTTTATGTTATTGTAAAACCCTCAATATCACTTGAACTGGGGCAACAGGCATTTGGTACACAGATCTGCAAAAGTCAGCTAGACATGATTTGGCGTTGCCCTCATTCAGGAAAACACTGAAGTGACAGCAGTAGTTGAGTGCACCCATAGCTGTCTTGGATGGGGCAACCTTCCTGAATCTGGCCAGTGAAGATGGCAGGGAAGGAAAACAAAGCTGTTTTATAGTGGTTGAGGGTACCTGTTATGATGGCAGGAATGCCCCAGCCAACGACGTAGTAGAACCGCATGTGCCCAAAGTTGATGTTCCTCACTTCAGTCAGCATCCGGTAGATGTGGAGCTGCTCCACGAACATCCAGGCAAAGGTGCTCATGTAGAAATAATGCAGGAGAATGGCAATCACAGTACACACAAACTGCAGAAGGGAAGGGGCAGGGAAATTAGAGTTGCTCATCTTAATCACAACCTGGTGAGTCACCAGCTCCCCCATGCAGCTAAAGGCAAGTGTAATAAAAAGGTTTTGGCAGAACAGATATACTGCCATTAATTAAGTTTTTCAGAATTGTAGAAAAGCTGTTCATATTGTGAAAGTTTTTAAAAAAACCCCAAAATTATGTGGCCTGTTCTGAGTCTGGTTTAGCTTTACCCTATCAACCCAACACACTTTTCGTCACTGCCCTTGCCCTCCACATTCTGTAGTTAATTTCTCTGTGCATATTTGCTGCACAGGTGAGGATTTTGGCTATTCTGACTGAATTCCTTCTGCTCACAGGAGGGGCAGGGCTGGCGGAGCTCCCAACTCTTTCTCGTGGTGCTGAGCAGGAGGTGGGGAAGCTCCTATGGAGGCTGCAGACCCTCTGCCCTGCCTCGTGTATGAGTCTCACATGCACAATGCCACTACACTGAATTCGGCCACAGCGTGTTTAACTGCATCAGCTAAACCGGTCTCACTGCAAAGCCAACAAATTGCTCCTGAGAACGGCCACCTTCAGCCCTGCACTGACTTGCTGTCTCCCACTTCCACATCAAGGGCCCTCCTATGGGTTTTTCTGCTACTTCATTCTTTCCAGAGAGATACATCTCTTTATCCAAGGAAGTGTGCTATTTTGGTACAGTTTTGTTTTGTCTTAAAGTAGACCATGTTTTGTGCCTGATATTAGTAGACAAAAAAGTACAAAGAAACTCTCTTTGTGTTTGGCAGAGGTGGAGGAGAGGTGTGAGACAGATCTTAGGTCTTCAGTTTAGGACCAGTCCCTGAGAAAGTCCTTGCTCTGAAAAACTTTACTTCTGGGGACAGAAATCCATGAAACTTCAGCCCAGCAAAAGTGAACACACTGATATGAGCAACAGATGATCTGTAGACCTTAACTAAAGAAATCCAGCTTTTCTTTGACGAATTTTCTTATCAGTTAAATGAAATGTCTGTCTCAAAAATAGGCAAAATTTGATGTGATCTTACAATCTAGCATAAGATCAGCAGACCGTTTTGCCCCTATGTGACTGTGCCATAGGTCTGAAAAGGTCTGTTCCATCTACAGCTCCTTTTCTGGGACTCTTTTTAAAAAAAGATTGAGAAATAAAAGCATGGATGCATCCATGGGGTAAGGCAGTGTCCGTCTCTTTTGTCCTTGCAGCTGTGCCCTTCTCTGACCTTCCAAATCTATATTTCAACGAGTCATGGAGGATGCCTGGCCATTATCACTGGACTAAAATGATGCAGCCAGAAGCAGATCACCACCTACTCTGTAGATAAATCCAAAAAGTGGAATCAACCTTTTATCTAATGTCAAAATCAGATTATTTAACTACAAAGTGGGAGAGTGGCTTCTAGACCCTACCTGGCTTGAGCAGGGGGGTTAACCCCCTTCTTGTTCACTGCAGAAAATTGCCCCAGCCCCCAGGCTGTAGCATATTCTAGATCCAGAAATGCTCAGCTCTACCCTTCTCTTGAGGCTGTGCTACTTGTAGTCAGGCACAGAAGTCATGAGGACAAGCAGAAAGCAGGCTAGTGCTGGCTGGGAAGTTCATGTCTTCGGCTAGGAATAAGGGGATCTGGAGCTTCCAGTCCCAGGGTCTGGATTTGGTTTTTATCCTATGTCAGCAGTACAAGGCGGACCACTCAGCTCTGCCAGGCTGAGAGCTGCAGAAATGAAGGACCTGCTGAAACCAAAGAGACTGAGTCCTTAGTGTGACTAGGAGACACAGCTACAGTGGGCAAACTTGTAGCTGAAGTCATCTTTGTGACCAAATGGCCACCTTGAAACCTCTGACCTTCATAGACTTGCATTTCTGTAATATCTGCTAGCCAGCTTTCCTTCCCAACTTAATGGTTCGATGGGTGAAAACAGGAACGACCAGAAGCATCTGACACCTGAACTGAAACCTCAAAATTAACCTTCTTCTTTCAGAAGCAAAGCAAAGGATTTTGCCAAGGATCTGTTGATAAGCTTGAATTAAGAGCACTTTGTGTAACCATTCAACTTTTGTTTCAAAATGTTTTACATTGTGTTTTGAATCCTTTTGTTCTCATGCAGCACTGATCCTGCTTTCAGATTTTGGCATGACTTTTTAGTGGTTTCTCATGGTATAATGCTCAGAAACGTAAGTTTCCCTGGTTAACTTCGCTGAGTGAAGGAATCATACAAAGACCGCCAACTTTCTGGATTCACTTACTGCATCAGCTTTATTATAACACCAAGTGTTATTGAAAATATAGCTCACCAATAAAAGACCTTTCTTCTCTCTATGTAAGCAGGGCTTTTATTGTTCCTACTGGCACATGCATATGAGTAGACTGCTGCCCTGAACATTACCTTTTTCAGGTAAGTAAAAAGAAAGAAAATAAATCACTTTCTATCAATAGTCCAGGGAAAGATTAAAACCTCACCCAGAAATGTGACTGTTAATTTACAGAAACCCATAAAAGCCAGGCTGAGTGCCAAGCAGTGCAGCATTATTTGTGCTCCAGCATTCCTACCCTCTTTATGTTCATCAGTGCATGACTCGTTAGACAACTCTCATTCCATACAGACAGATGAATAATTGTCTCAAGCAAGACATGGCTTACAGCCCTCCTAACTTCTCAAATTGACTGGGTAGGCTGTAAGGAGTGGCTTTCTGCCGTATGAAATATATTCTGTAACTTGAAGATCTTTTTAAGTGGGTTAAAGGTTTGGGGTGTTTCATTTAGTCCCGGTAACAGTACAGGACATGATCATACCATGAGCCCCAAAGCATGAAAACGAGAAGGAGCAAAAGAGAACAATCTCACCAAGTACGACCATTAGTATTTGTGGTATTGCTGTAATGAACTGGTTTACTACTCTTACAAATCTTTGCTTGGTGCTTCATGATGCTATGAAAGGAATCTGTAAATGAGGAGCCATCATTTACAGCATAATTTTTGGTAAGATCCTCCAGGGATGTGGTCTTGGCCCCTTGCTCCTCAGTATTTGTGTCAGAGAACTGAAAGAGTATAAACTCCCTGCTAGTGAAATGCAGTGAAAAATGAGTGGTGTGCTCAAGAAGGCATGGGAAAGGTCAGGTTACCTGGACTACTGTGGATCAGTTGGCAAGGGAGTTCATTTGGGCAAAGTTATTTCAGTATGCAAACTCGTATATTGCGAAACAAAGACAACATGGGTCACACAGGATGTGAGACCATATCCCAGAGGGCAGGTCACTGCAGAAGACCTCACTGTAGCAGCAGATAACTGGAGTTCCTGGTGCAGGGGAATACCAGAATATGGGACTGGAAGTGACACTACCAGCTGGAAAGCTTCATCCAGTTTAGCATTCATAATATTCCAAAAGGTAAAGTGGGGGAAGAAAGCCCAGAAAAAAGGCAACAGAATAACCTGAATCTTAGAAATTGAAGAATTTAAGCAGCTTAATTTTATTTAGTTTTCAAAAAGAAATACTATTGAACAGAGGCTTCCTGAGAAGACAATTTTTATAAGAGAGGTGTCTTGAATTTACTAGGAAAAGGTCTTGACAGCACCCAGTTACTGGAAGTTGAAATTAGACAAAATCTGACCGCATGTTTAACTGGGATGAGACACTATGACACCTTACACTAACAGAGATAAGGGACTCTGCCATCACATCAAATCTCCTAGTCAAGGTCAGATACTTTCTAAAATGAATGTTACACCTCAAATAGATACCAGAATCCAGAGTGACACTTTAGGCTTAAGTTAAGTAAGTGAGGCTACATGGTCAGGCACAATAGTGGTGTTAACATAACGGTGATGATACCTATTGAATGTAGGCATTTTATCCCATTTCTGCTGCTTGGACAACGTGGAATCAGCGTGGTTGATTTTTTTTTTTGTGTTTTCATCTCAAGATTGTACTTTCCTCTCAAAATTTAGATTGAAACATGTACAGCAAAGGATTTCTAGAACAGAAATTCTCTTCTTCAGAGTGTTCAGATAATCCCAACACTAACATTCTGAATATTCTTCATATCTGTTAAGGACATACTTTTTATTGCATGTCATCCCCCATCTGTCTACTGACTGGTAAAGGTGACTGTGAAGCCTGGCACTGCTGGAACCCTTGCCTGCTTGTCTCCTACCTGACTGCATGGTAACCGTGACTTTTGAGATGGGTGCTGCTAAGAATTAGCAGCAATACTACATGTCATGGTACATAGTTAAGATAGCAATGAGGTCCTAGGCACAGAACATACACACTTCATGTGTGGCATGTACCTTATATTCAGCCCATTCATAGCTTGTGTTTCTTGACATGCACAAGGCTGGAGGTGCCTGCACTAAGCTTTGGCAACAGATATGATGGGCTGAAGCCAACAGTCACTGTGGCTGGAAGGCACGAAGGAAAGCAACAGGTTTCCTACTAATTCTTGGACGAAGCAAGCTGTCCCATGCCTGGCAAGTGGCTTCTCCAGAATGGCCATAGTGGGTGTGCAACATGCATATTAGCACCTGCACAGCAATCCATTGTTGAGAACCTACCAGTCAACACCAGGAGTCATTTGGGCTTGTGAGATACATGCTGCAGGAGAAACTGGAGAGCCTCCTACTGAACAGACAAAGCAAGACAGAAAACATACTGACGGAAAGGAAGGAAGAAATCAATACACAGGGTTCAGTTCCTGGGATAAGCCTTCAACAGGGCTGCTATTATCTGTTCTCTGAAAATAAGATATAGTCTTATCTCCTTGCATTGCTATTAATATTAAAACACACAAGAATATATTAAAAGTCTGATGGTTTTCAAATGACTGTTGAGGCCAAGCAGAAGTAAAAAAGAAGAGAAAGTGAAACAGATGGGAGCAGTAAAAGTCGCAGTGTAAACCCCCTGATTTAAAGCTTGACAACAACTCTAGCAATAAGCACAGAGTAACTCTTACCGGGTTTTCAGTCTGGTTGATTCCAATAAGAAAGACGAGCTCAGAGAAGAAAAGGGCAGCCACCAGGTTTTTGTGGATACTGTGCAAGTTGGAACGTAGCGTGCGGATCAGGACCAGCAGTATGAAGGTGATCAGCAAAGCCACCAGCGAGATGGATACGGTTGTGTAAGTGACGATCTTCAGGGGAAGCACCTCCCCATTCTGTAGAAAAACAGACTGACAGGACCTCTGGGAGTTTTTCATTCCTTTTCCTCCAATCGAATCTACTACTTGGAAAGTCAATGTTTTCATTACTTCTAAGCCAACATACAGATTTGCTTTAGGACCAACGGGAGTTGATGCCACCTCTTAAGTCACTCACCATGTTGAGTGTGTATGGGCAGCAGTACCCAGAGGGAGCAGAGAGTTAAGGAAGAATCCTGGTGAATTTGATGCTGGACTGCCCCTGTTGAGGCTACCCTGAGATGCTGAAAAACCTATGGTGTTTATGCCATTTTCCCTGCCATCATAATTCTAGATGGACCTAATATCAAGTGATGACACAACTACCATGTGTCTGTAATCCTTGTCTCACTCCTGGCTCTCTGCAGCGCAGTCTGGTGCAGTTCTGCGTTGATGGCTACACTATGCACCAACCAGGTAAGAAGCTCCTTTCAGCAGACCCTGCTGCAGGTGCTGTCAGACATGAGGCAACATGTTCCTGACACACTGCAACATGGGATTGATCCGCTGATGACGCTCTGAGTCATGTTCAAAGCTCAAGCTCAAGATCTGAATCAAAGCTCTTGAAAACCAAAGCCCTTGAAAATCATGAGTCTGGCATCACCCACCTCTCGTTTCGAAATGTCCATCAGGACAGCAAAGCTGGTTATATGGTTGCACTGGCAAGCGATATGGCTATGGTTTCTGGAAAACAGCTCACATCCTCTGGAGGACCAGGCACCTGTCCCACCAATCCTGCGGGGAAAAAAAGGCATTTCTGAGAGCCATCCTCTGATCTCCCCTTGCCTCCTGTTGCCATTGCAGCTCTTGCTCCGCAACCAAAGAGGACTGTAAGTACCAAGACAGAAATATTTATAGCTGTCACCTGCCTGAAATGTAATCAACTTAAAAAGCCTGCAGCTGAAGTAGTTCCTGACATGACACCTGGCTTTACCGGCCAAATTTTGTGGTTTTATAACAAATTGGTTTGAGTTTTTTTGGGTGAATGACCACACAAGCAATATGGGGAAGTGATTGCACAGAGCAAACTGGCTGTAACAAAGGTAAAAAAATAGAAAAACCACAGAGATACACGTTTATGAGTCACCTCTATTTGCCTAGATTTAGATACTGCTTGTAAAACTCCTATATGAAATGTTTCAGCAGTAATATGCTTTTATCATAGTTTTCCTCTAAAAAGTAGACAAGAAAAGGTTAAAACCACTAAATAGTATTTTCTATCAGGAGATCTCTTGTATTAAATTTGGGGAGAAACTGCTCCCTTAAAAATTGTTCCCTGTTCAGCTTTGGTTAACTCCAGTGACTTCAGAAATTATTTTGTATCAATACTAATTATTCTATTCCAAAGTCAATGAGCAATAAAAATACTCTTGTTGTTACTGAAAGAGTTTTTAGTTAGATATTACAGGAGATTATCTTCATTCATCAATAAAATCTTTGGTAAACAGTTTTAATATCACTTTCTCTTGAAAAGTACTCACTTTCTAAAAACTCTGTTGTTACATGCAGTTTAAGAGCTGCTTTTTAACTGTGGCTGTAGGAAGATGTAACACAGACAACAATGCCATTGAAGTTGCCAGCAAATAGTTAATAGATGAATCACTTTAGAGCTAATGAGTTATTCAAGCCCATACGATGTTTAAAAATTTATGAAAAAGGACTCGCCATTCTCTCAAGGTTGGCAGAATCATCTGTACATAGCGGCAATTACACTACTTCACATGCAGGCAAAGAGTAGTTTATTATTGCTAACATAACGGATTTCTGTTGCCTTGTCGATCCTTCCAACGACATAATCCCCTGAAGCTTTTGACTAGGAGGCAAACATTTCCTAGGTTAGTTTGCTCTTTTATTTCCAGCACAGGATATTGCCTTTTAATGGATTTTTCCATAGGTTTACTAGAGTTTTTTGATCATTAGGAAACAAGTAACAGCTATTCCTCTTACCTTGGGCAGGCAATATTATCCTCTCACTATATACCTGGTTTTATGGTTGAAAATTGCATTATCTATGTAAGTGAAATCATAATGTGCAGAGCATGTAGTTACCTCTCAACACATTTTCTTTTGCTTTATCCACACTCTTGAAATATCTCCAACAGGACTGTGCTGTTTCCACAATGCCATAAACCCAACAAAACACGAGCATATACAATGCTTAACATTTTTCACATTTTCAAGAAAAATAGTCTGTATCTTTGACTTTACTGAATACAAAAGACCTAAATAAGCCATTTTCAGACTATTTCATCTTTTCCCTCACACTTCCCTCCAAGAGAGTCAAATACTCCTTGCTTATGTTCTGCTTATGTATTAGGATTGCTTCTTAACAACTGGAAGAGGTCTAAGGTCCCAAAGAAGATATTTCCTCTCCCTCCAATTTTCCCCTAAAACAAACGAAAGCAAATCCACAACAGTTGATGGAATGAAAGGTAAGTTGCTTCTTATCAGTGCAACTGTCTTTGGGTTGACTTTTGATTAAAAAATTTGAGATTCAAAAATTTATAATCTCTACTCATATAATTTTATCTGCAAAACCTCAGTCCTCCTTTTTACCAACATGAAGACTTGGTTTTGTAATTTCTTGCACTGGCCCTGGCTGAGGTATCAAGGGTGGGTGCCTGCTTGCCATGTACTCTGCCCACAGTCACTGGAGTGTAACAGAAGATTCAGCCCATGCAGGAACTGAATCATCTCCTGGAGATGCCCTCCTTAAAAGAGGGCATTAGGGACTTCAGACAAGCCATGAATTCAGGCACTGGAGCTGGACTGTGCCTGTCCAGATACATATCTGTGGGCAAAAAGCATGAGCAAATAGAAGGAAATTGTGAGAGTTATTACTGCTGGGTGAAAATGAACCCTGCAGAAAGACATGACGGCACTGTGTTTGTTAGAAACTACATGGCTAATCCTTTGTTTGAGGAGTTATGATGATTATTTTCATTTTTCTCAGGTTTGTGGGAAGTCATTACATGGCTCTATTCCACCAGGAATCAGTTGCCAGTTGAATAAACTTGAGTAAGAAGGGTTTTCCTCCAGAATTATCTTCCTGGGTGGAACTTCTCTGCTACTGAGACAGTTGCCACGCACAGGCCTAAACCAAGCAGGATACACACGTGATGGAGTGATTCCAGAAGACACAGACGGGCTTCGTTCTCTCCTCTGTTTCCAGCATGGCGTACTCCACTATGATGGGCTTTTCCATCAGGTTGGGAGGAAGCTCCCCGTCACTGTGAATGGCTGTGCTCACTACAGGTGTGTTAATAATAGGGCGATTTGGCAACCTGCAGAAGGAGAAAAATTGTAAAATGATCTAAAAGTTAAAATGCAAAGCATTGATTTGGCAGGTTCTGCAAATAAAAGATTTCCAGTAGCTTCCACCCAGAAAATTAAGTAGATGCCCCTTCAGCCTTCCACACAGCTGTGTTTCCATTTCCAAAAGCTGCTGGCACTACTGATGTGGTTATTCTCCCACAGCGTACCAGAGGAGGACAAGAGACAGTATTGCAGTGACAACTGCAGCACAGATGAGATTTGGTCAGCAAAAACGCAGCTCTGCCTTCCCTGTGCACTCAAAGCAAGTGGAAGAAGGGATGTGCACAATTCACAAATAGGTCTGAAGTTTACCTCAAGCTCCTTCGGTCAGGATCATAGTTTTCAGGCAGGAGGTGTCCCAGGGATCGGTATATAACGACCATGGCCACAGTATGATGTGTTGAGTCATCTGGGTGTCGCTTCTTTCTCTTTGTAAATGCACTCTCAGGGTTTAGCGCATCACTGTTCACCTTAGAGGATAATTTTTGATTTGAAGGTTTCATTGTAGGCACTGCTATGGAATTAACACAAATATTAAATTATTTCCACACAACTTCAGAGACATCATTTAAACTGGTAATTTTGCTTTGCAACGATACAGAAATGTTACTGTTGTTATAACTCTAGGCTTACAACACTAACATTATATATTTTTTTATAAAATTTTTAATCAAATAACCATAGAACCATGAATAACCATTTAGTCTAGCTAGAAAATAAGCCATTTCTAAGCTAGAATATCCAGAAGTATATAAATACTCTGTGCATGATTTAAGGAGAACATTAAAACAACATGCATGCTATTAAATTGCATGTACCTTTATATATGGCAAAGCTAGTGTTATAAATACAACAGTTGGTCACATGGGATTTCTCTCTGCTAATTCTGTCACATAATGAGCTTTCAATTTTGGCAGTATGTCTTAAAATGCACATTCCCCGTTTCCTTAGAGAAAAGATACAAGTCATACAAGCAGGTGCCCTATTTTCTGAGGAAAAAGTCATAAGGATGTATTAGCTTATTCATTATTACATGTTATCTTCACAAATGTTACTATTTCCCCATTTGGAGGATATTCGGCCATGGTACGTGTATAATTACTGCACTTCGGGTTACCCTCTCTCTCTTCCCTTGCCAAGGTAACTTGTGGTTCCTCTCAGCCATCTCCAGGTACTTCAGAGACACTGGGAAGCAGGTACTTGCCCATGTATCCTCCCTCATCACCCATCTCCCTGCACAGCTCAAGACTTTTTATTTGCTGTCAGGTTCTGCTAACACCGCTCTGCTCACAGATTTTCATTCTCCATCTCTCACACCGCCTCCCTCCATCTCTGCAGGGACTGGGGGAAGGTGGCCGTGGGGCTTCAGGCTCTAGGCAGCCATCCCATCCCGGTGGGAACAGAGGCAGAGAATTTCTCCCGCATTGACAGGGTGGTTCAAGGGGGCCAGGACAGAGACCTGACAGACAGGTACAGCCAGTTATGCAGTGCCCCACCGCCCCCCCCCCCGCCCCCGCCGTGCTTTCTGTCGCTGCCGGCAGGCAAAATGCTTCAGAAGTATGCACAGCTGCTCCATCCCTAAATAATGTTTGCTTGTGTAGATGGTTGCCCCGCTCTCACCCTAGTACCACTCTGCTTCGTGACGATTAATCTTTCTCCTTGGGAGCTAGTCAAAATTGCCCCCGAATGGCAGCAGAAGAGTTTTACCTTTCCTGTCTGAAGGCCTGAACAAAGTATCAGGGAAGACAACAGATGACTCCAGATCTTTTGGATAATCTTCTTTAATCTCATGAAATCGTGGTATTCTAGCTCCCGTGAAATTAGATTTGTCAAAGATGTCAACAGCAATAACTGGGGGGAAAAAAAGTTTCCCATAAAATTAACTTCACTGCTTTCAAATACAATATAGCGACAAAATGAAACATGACTGAAAGGTTAAAATATCTGCACAACACAGAGAAGAAATTTAAACCCCAAAATATAAAGTCAAATCTAATTTCTCTCAATACTTCAAGCAACAACTAAAAGGTTACATTTCAGCATTATGTTACATTTATCAATTTACAAATTCATTTTGTATAGGCAGTGGAAAGGAATTCACAAGACAATCTCTCATACTGTGAAAACACTACCACAAGCATTGGATAGATAGAAATGGCATGTTCCAATTTCAGACTTGCTTCTTGTAGGGAAGGCTAAATCCGCTGCTTCAGAAATATGCTGCTTCTGCATCTGTTAAATTGCAAAGTCAGCTAAGCAAAGAAAATAACCTGGATTTTACCTGGGACTACTCCTTAGTCCTCCAGTTCTCCTTCCTCTACACTAGCAGTTCCTCTCTGGCTCACCTCATCAACTCTGCCTGTTGTCTAACTGCCAAAATATTTAAAAGCAGCTGAGTTGGCTTGAACTTCCCCATTTAAGAGAACTCATTGAGTGCCAATTTAGACGTTCTAATAAAAGTGAGAAGCTGGAAGTCCTGGGGGTAACCCTACACCGAAAGCTGTGATCCACTGCAAATTTCTATGTGAAGAAATATCCAAGTTAAGATCTGCAAATTCCCATTCCTTTCCTAGTCTCTAAATAACTCCCAGATGAGCCATTAGGAAACTCCATTAACACCACATTCACCTGGAAAAACTGTTCAAAAGAAAACAGACCCCTTTCAGGCCAGAATTGCCTCATCCCTCCCAAGCTCATGCCTTTTTACTCAGGAAGAGCTGGTCAAAAATGTCATGATTTACAACCTGCAAGAAATTCTGGTTTTTGTTTTCATCTCAGTTCAGCTGGGTTAAAATGCTGAGCATACTTTTTTCTGAGTGTGAAGATAAAAATATTTTGATTCTGATAGTCCTGAATCAAAAGGAAATATTTCAGTTTTCGTTTATTAAACAGAAATCAAAGCGTTTCAGTTTGGCTTAGTTCAACAATAATCTGACTCTCCTGGAGTTGATGCAGGACTTTATAAACTTTGTAGCTTGGCTGTCTAATGCCTCTGCTTTTTATGCCCCTGTGACTGTGGACATGAAGCACTCTCAGGACAAGGTTTGTAGGCAAACATAAATTCACTTCTTAGACCAATGGGTGTAGTTGGGAAAATAAGACAAGCTTTTGGGCATATAAGCCCTTCTTCAGGTCTGAAATAAAAACCAGACAGTAATACTGCTTGGGAGGGACTTCTGAAGGTCACCCAACTCAGTCTCACCTCCTGCTCAGAGCAGGACTATCACCAACACCCGATCAGCTCAGACTGTTGGCACCTGCAGAGAAAATGAAATAGAGAGGGCAGGGGAGAAAATGGCTAAAGAGGCCAACCAGGCTGTGGTTGCTGTGCTTCACTTGCACGTGTAGCACGGGGACGTCTGTCAAGTACATCACAGTCCTGCAAGTGCAGGAACTGCTGTTTGCTTGTTAGAGGAGGCATTTACTGTGATGGTGCAGAAAACTGGGTATGTCTGATGTTTCCTTCTCAGTTTAGACCCATTCTGGATATTTGGGACCCTAAGGATTTTGCTCTGATGATGCGTTTTGCAAGGCTGGGAGCGTGTTTGAAGGCTTGGATGGGTGATTCTGAGAAAATACCTTTCAGCATAGGAATTTCTACAGAAGATGATTTTCTGGATAGGTTCCAGGGTAGGAAAGCATGTGAAAATCAGAGGTATACAATCAATAGTAGTTTTTTTTTCTTGTACTGCAGTAATTCTTCAGGTGGTGGGGGGGTGATTCATTCAAAAACATGATGTACTTACATTCAACTATACTAGGTGGTCTCAAAAGGCATTACCTATATTTACAAACTTTGTCCTTCCTACCATCTGTACTCTACTGTGGTTGCAACAAAATGCCACAGGAGCAGTGGCACAGGCCAGAGGGAAAACAAATCAGACATCTCCCAGGAGGCCCCCATGGCAACTGAGAGATAGGGATCAAGGCTCAATTGACTTGAAATGAATGAATTAGATTAGAAAATCCAAGTATGTTGTTTCTCAGTGGGTACTATTAAAACAAATAGCTAGCACCTTTATCTAGCACACTTTTAAAGCTCTAATACAAAATGGCAGTTTTCACCACAGATACTCACTCATGTTTGTGGTAACAATGACAAAAGGTCTCATGTAGGTTTTCTTCATGTTCTGGGCCACGTTGTTGAAATATTCCTCGTAGTGCCTGAGCAGGTGAGCCGTGCCACCCTCCGTTCGCTGAATTTGCTCCCACTGTTCCTTGTTGCTGGGGTCCAGTAGAGCACTACCCACTTTGATAATATTCTGAGAAACAAAGTACAAGCATAAATTATGAGGTAAACAAAGTGATGGGTTTCAAGTGAGGAATATTGAAAATGATTGGCATTACTGCCTCAGGTGAGTGTATAATGAAATATTTTAATGCAGGCATGTTCTACAGCAGCCTTATGAAAATATGCACACCAGTTACTCACCCTGAGGTTTTTTTTGTTACATAAAGCAAATCCCTCCAAACTTTTTATGAGCAAAGTAAGCCAAAATTGGAGGCTATAAGAGAACTGCCTACTTTCTTTCCCCTTTAAGACAGGAAACCTAGCAAGAAAATGCAAAAGGAAAACCTAACCATATTTTCTTTGTCTTGGAGAGATGAGAGACAAGAAAAGCAGAGTGCTTGGTATGTACACTGAAGAACTCCCCCAGAGAAATCAAAATAATGTGATATGTTAAAAATCAAAAGAAAGCTATAGATAGCAATATTGCCTTCTCTTTTATTTTGATTTTTTTTTTTTTTTTACACTTTGTTGATTCCTGGATAACTAGGACAACTTACACGGTGAAGAATGACAAGAGTGAATATTAACTTGCATATAAAAACCTGAAGACACATAAGAAAACTTAAATTATGTTACTGTTCCCCCATTTTTATGTTGCTTACAAATGACGTTAAAACAGAAGTTCTAGCTGAGGACCTGCCCCTTCTACCCTTTCTTACAAGAATATCCAAAGGGACCCTCAGCCTGAATGGAAGACGACCCCAAAAGAGAGTGTTAAATGGCTTAAACGGGAAAGGTGCTAAGAAGTTTTTCATCTTGGTGTGCATAGAAAATACATTGTTGTGTCAAAACCTAATTCTTAGCTAAGGTAAAATTTTTATTAATGGTGGTAGGAATTAATCACCTCAAGCTCTAAAATAGCAAAGGCAAATATTTGGATACAAATAACCCTTCATTTACAAGCAGACAGGGAAGATGCTATATTGTCTAAGTATTGTCTGAGGTTGCAGGTGTGTATCTGAGATAGAAGGAGCTGCCAGTATGACTACCTTTATCTAGGGCAAGAAGCCCCAAGAACACAGGAGACATATGCTGTACTTGGTACCAGGCCTCCTCAGTGTTTGTGAACATTATTTATGTTTTTTTAATTATCTGTTTTTCAGGCTTTTACCTGAGACTATAAAAAAATAAATTCCTTCTCCCCTTGTGCTCCCTCAGCCTAGGATGTTACCTTTTTCTCATGAGCTTTACTGATTAGTTTTCAAATCCCTGACCTATCCTAAAAATATTTAGGGAGTTCTTGAAAACATCATCTGTATGAGTTTCAGTGCCAAATGCAGAGAACAATAAATTAAAGCAAAGGTTTCCAAACCACTTTTTTTGCTTAGTGTTCTTATTTTTACTTAACAAAACATGCTAAAACCAAAGTTCCTTCTCAAGATCTGAAGGGGGGAATGTACTCACTCCACAGCCCACAGGTACAAGTTTGTCAGCACAGTGTCTCCTTAGGAAAGGAAAAACTGAATCTCTTAACACCTGGTGCATCTAAATGTTCAACGTTTCAGAAGTTCTCCATTCTCTGTTGACTGTACAGCCCAAGACACTGAGGAATTTTCTCAGTCACATTTCTTCCTGCTCCCACCTCCCCAGAGACATCCTCTTCTAGTGCAGCTTGGCCTTGCACAGGGTCTTCAAGTCCACCCCAAAGTCTGCCTGACCTGGCTGGTCCTCCTGGAGTACTGTGAGCAGTGAGCTGCTGTAGCACACCTTCAAAGGAAGCCAGAAGACCTTTGGCCAGCCCAGAGGCCAGTCTTGGCCCACAGAGGGTAGTTCCAGCATCCCTACGCTGGTGCCCGAGCTCCGGGCCCTGCTAGCACAGGTCCAGCAGGATGTTTTAGCTTGGACTCTGTGCTGTGCCATAGTCAGGATCTTGGAAATAGTATTGGCAAGCATGGACATCAGTACCTTGCAGCACACATGGGAACAAGGAGAGCTCTACGAGCCTGACATGGATCTTCCAACCTTCACATTTTCAAACCACAGAAAACTCCCAACTTCCTCCACATCTCACATTTTTCCACCACAACTACGTCTCCCCTAGACAGGGAGGGTGCTACAGCTTGTTCTCTGGAGCTGGTCAGGTCTTTGGTAATAACTGGGTCTTTCATGAATGCTCTGACTAGCCGAAGTCCTCTGGCATGCATTTTTGTATGTGCCTGCAATCACTTAAAATATCAATACGGTATGGAGTGTCTTTCAATGTACCAACTCTTTAATAAATACGACTCAAGTGTTCCCAAACGGAATTATAAGAAACCTTCAGAGTCAATAACTGGCTCAGAGTTAGTTCACTGCACATTTAAATGAAAATGATCACATTAGGCAGGTTTTCCAAAAAAACTGAATATGGTACACAAAGCTATTTTATCCAGGAATAACACATCAACTTGATTATTTGAAAAAATTTGGGGATTTTTGCTTTTGGTTGTTACTGTGATGATATTTGTTATAACAGCACTTTCTATGATACTTGTATTACACACACACGTGTGCATACACACATGCATAACCAACTTTGCATTCTAAACTGAGAAGACTGACTCATTTGTGAAACAGATTAAGCAGTTATGTGGTATTTGCTCCACCTTGGTCAAAGACAAATTTAATTATCCACTGCCATAAAACTTTTAAGGGGAACTGTAAAGGCTCAGCACAGTACGTAGTTTCTCTCTTACTTCATTGAATTCCACATCCCTCGTGGCTGCCAAGTCAAACCCTTGCTGCTGGCTCTCATATTGGAGGACCCGGACCATCATCTGGTAAGCTGTCCTCACATCATTGCCATACAAGCTGTGTGTGTATTTGGTGGCATTCTGCAGTGCTCTCACAATCCGTATGGTTTTGTCTCCATCCAACTTGGTCTCATTGTGGTGTAACTTCTCATTCTGAATTAGAGACAAGAAGGAAGAAAAAACCCTATGATGTATCTTTTTTTTTTTCATTCTAGTTACAAAGACAATCATCATTTAGGGATTTTTGGCACAAAGGAGTTGTTTGATCAAAATCATGTTTGCCTTGAGAAAGGGTTGACAGGACAACTCAATGGAAAATGTAACCGAGAGCCAGAAAAGCACAAGGGTCCTGATGGGAAACAAGGGGGTTCAAGGACTCAGTCAAAAGAGTGCAGGGATATCAAACTGGAGTCTGAATTGATGACCATTTACAAATTAAAGGCAAAAATGAGAAAACACAGCTTACCATGACTTTTAGATCCACAAAAGTGCTGGTGGTGCAGTTGAAAAGCTCAGGAGGCAGCCAGCCCTTCTCAATGTTACAATGGCGAACCGCGTTTCCTGAAGGAAACAAAGTGTTAATGGTAAATAATGTTCTGAATTGTGCTGGGTAAATCTTCTTAGTATTTGAATATCCTAGACTTTCAGATTTCCTACATTTTCAAGTTCCTTAAAGCTATGCACACATTTCACTTTCCAAACTGGGATTCCTGTCTGAGAGAAGTTAAAGACTACTAATCTTCATGAATTGTTTTCCTCAGGCTTTAGAGAAAAGTTAGGCAAGCTTCAACATCTGCCCAACCGCTCTCAGCCTCGCTGCCCTAATGTTCCCAAATGAATTCAGCAATTTATTTATACAGAATATGAGAAAGACTGTGCACTTCCTAAATATTTCTGAAAACATACCCCTGCTCAGATTTCTGTGCAATAGCCTTTATAGGAAGACCTCCCAGATAAATGCTGTCTTCATGTCAAAACATGCTAGCACCTTCGCATGCTGCACGTGGTAAACACTTCAGCCAACAAGTATAATTGCCTTTTCCCACTTGTGAATGGTCTGTGAGCAGCTTACTGTTTAATTTAGCCTATTATTTTGCACTATTTGTCAAATAATTTTAGAATGTGATTCTTGACTGTGGATCCTTCACAGTGAATTGCAAGTTATCATATTCAAAATTTACATTGTGTTAGTTAACTTGCACATAACATATTGCATGTGTCTAAGCCATTTAATTACTAATATCTAAATACGAATTATAATTAATTGAACAATATTTAATTATATTATTTCTCTTCCATGCTTAGGTGAATACAATTAAGCCTCAGGTTCTTAGTGGGAATATTCATTATTGTAAAGCTTACTTTTTAAGAACATTCTGTAAAATTCACTTAAAATGTGCAGTTCCTGTAAGTACCCTTGCCTGCTAGCCTATTTGCTAGAAGAGACACTGGGGTCAACCACAAGTCCAGTGCAGAAAACTTATTTTAATTTTAATTCAACTTCACACTGTTTAATAATGTAAATATTCTTCACCTTAAAAACCAAAATCAATTCTATCTCCTAAAATCCTCAGAACAGGAGCTTGGTTGACCGCAAATCTACAAAGACAGTAGTGTTTGGGGAATATATACTCCCCCAGTAATATTTGGGGAAGTCACATAACCATTTATAACTCACTGAGCCTGAGGAATGCTCGCAGCAGAGAGTTACCAGGCCCAGAAATGAGACAGAGGTTTCATTTCCTGCAGAACAGCCTTTGGAAAAAGATTGTGAATTCTGTTTTCAATAAGTCTGATAAACATGTTCAGGGACATGCATGAAAAAGCAAATTGTCATTTGCTTGCTGTACAAAATGACACAGCTCAGGTGCTTCATAAAACGCATTTTTCAGCTGTCTGAATTATGGGTTAGAGAAAAGATGTCAGGTGGAAAAAGGCGAGTTCTGTTGTAACTCCTAGCTTTATTAGCCTGCAACACTATTAAAGCCATCACCACTTAATGATTTTCCTCATTTTATCTTTGCCTAAAAGAGCTGTATGTCTAAAGAACATGTACTAGTCACTATAAACTAAAACTTAAGTGTGTACGAATTGCTTGATAAACAGAAAATTGGACTGTACTTTTTTGAAAATACAGAATTTCTGTTCTTTATATGTGTTTTATCTGCTGCACTTTTGTATTTATTTTTTGCTACTACTCTGTCCTGGTTTCAGCTGGGATAGAGTTAATTTTCTTCCTAGTAGCAGGCACAGTGCTGTGTTTTGGATTTAGTAGGAGAAGAATGTTGATAACACACTGATGTTTAGTTGTTGCTAAGTACTGCTTATGCCGGTCAAGGACTTTTCAGCTTCCCATGCTCTGCCAGGTGCACAAGAAGCTGGGAGGG
This sequence comes from Pelecanus crispus, assembly GCF_030463565.1. Taxonomy (NCBI): domain Eukaryota; kingdom Metazoa; phylum Chordata; class Aves; order Pelecaniformes; family Pelecanidae; genus Pelecanus; species Pelecanus crispus. Next base: position 17,905,540 of record NC_134643.1, read on the forward strand.
GGCACAGCCAGGACAGCTGACCCAAACTGCCCAAAGGGCTATTCCATACCATGTGGCATCATGCTTAGTATAGAAACTGGGGAGGGTTGGCCGGGGGGCAGCGACTGCTGCTTGGGAACTGGCTGGGTATCAGTCGGCGGGTGGTGAGCAACTGCATTGTGCATCACTTGTTCTGTATATTCTTTTATCATCATCATCATCATCATCGTCGTCATCATCATCATTATTATTATTATTATTATTATTATTATTATTATTATTATTATTATTATTTTCTCTTCCTTTACTGTCCTATTAAACTGCCTTTATCTCAACCCATGGGTTTTACTTTTTTTTTTGATTCTCTCCCCCATCCCACTGTGGGGGGGAGGGTGAGCAAGCGGCTGTGTGGTGCTTAGTTGCCGACTGGGGTTAAACCACAACATACTCCAAATACTCAAAAAAATGTATTTTAACAGTTCTTGTGTTTCAGCTAGCTAAACTTTTCTGCTTGTGATATGCATGAGCTATGCTCTAATCCCTAGACCCAATGAATTAATGCCATTCCCTATGTTCACATTTTTTGCTCTTCTTTTCCCCCTCAAACAGGCATGTAGATAAAATAGTTAATGTTTTACCCAGGGAACTTACCCACTGATCCCTTAGGACATGGCACAGCAGCTGGCTGGCCAAACTTGGTCTGTGGCCACCAAATACCAGCCTCGAAAGCTTTGGGACAGCCATTATAAATTACTGAAAACAGAAAAAGAAATTATGCAAATTTTCTGACAAGATAAAAATCACGAGGAGATATTTCAACCTGCCTAAAGGACCTTCCTGTAACTCCCAAGCCCTGCCAGGATACCTGCCCTCTGCAGTGCCTCCCAAGCTGTAACCCGTCAGCTGTTCCTTATCCAGCAGTGTGGGCAGACAGGTAGAGGCAGAGGAGAGCTCAGGATGATTATGGGGCTCTGGATTTTGGCTCTGCCTATCTCTGCCTGCTCCTTTATTGTGGGAAAACATTTCCCCTTCATTTCACCCACACGCTGTGGCGAGATGGCTGCTGCAGCAGCTTTGTGCTGATCACAGGAGGAGGGTGGGTGGGTGAGAGGAAAGGCAGGATGGGTGAGACAGGGAAGAAAGGCAGAGGGCACTAGGTGCACGGCACAGCCTCTGTGGACAGAAGGCGCGAGGGCTCTCGCCTGCCTCTTCAGCTGCAGCACAGCAATACAATGCTGCACTGGCCGATGAACTCAGGTTTCAAGTAAAATTGGGCTTAGTGTTTTGCTCTCCCCGCCTAAGCTTGCTATATTTCTATTTGATGAAAATTAAAGAAATACGAGCTTTTCTCTTTTTCCCCAGCCACCGTGAGTCATATTGGCACAGACTTAGGAGGAGGGGTGCATGTTTAGGCTGCTGCAGCTCCCATTGCCCCCGCTGAAGCCACCCCTTTGGGCTCACGTGCACCCCAGGATGCAGCTGCATGCCCACCACTGTGCACCCCCCCATCTCCCCGCTGCTAGCGGCTCTGATCCTGCAACTACAGCCTGGCTGATCAGCAGCGCTCGCTGGACAGGAGGCACCTTCACAGCCCTTCACAGTAACTTCAGCAAACGGGTTGTCGCAGCGGTTGCACTGCCGCCCTATGACGCCAGGTTTGCAAGGACACTGTCCCGTCTCCATGTCGCAGGCGCGCGTGTGGGAGCCAGACGGGAAGCAGTCACAGGGGTAGCAGGTGTCACTGCTCTGGGGCCTGTAGTAATTTGCCTACAAAAAAACCGAAACGATAGACACGAGGTTATTTGACTTACGTTCCAAATTGCTTGTGTTTCTGAAATCCTGCTCTAGCAGCATGTGCATCATAAAAGGGCTAATTTTGCAAAGCGCGGGATAATAACGATATTACTATTAACAGAAAATGTAATAGCTATGGGAAGTGTGCTGTGTTAGCCCTGGCAATGCAGAGAAGCAGAGCTGAGCACTGGGGGGATGGCTGGGCTGCCCTGTGCCACAGAGACCTGGGGTTTGGACCACAATTTGCAGTGGGGTCAGAGGGCCCACATTACTCCTCGTGTACTTGCAGCCAGTGCCCAGCAAATGTATTCTTGGAGGATTTGCACCTTTCTCTGCTTTGCAATTCCACTCTTGTATGGCATGAACAAGCCAGTAAGCAAACTTCTTGCACCGTCCATTTATGTTTCATGTACAGGGTGAAGAGCAACCAATGATCACGTATTCAAATCGCATCTGTAAATGCTTTTGATCTGAGGCGTTATGCGATTACACAAGAGCATGGTGCTGGCACCCCACTGACTCGATTTAACGCAACAGTGGCTGTGTGTCCTGCTGGCATTTTGGAAAGGAGTATGGGGCCAGATTCGCTGCTGCTGGTCTGTGCAGGCACAGCTCCTCTGATGTCATTCAAGCCTATTGTAAAACCTATTGTGAGAAGTCCTTTGTAAAACCTTCAGGAGGGTGGCGCCTCCCCTCCCGCATCCCCTGCCTGTCCACCCCCCTGCCTGTCCACTGGGAATTCCTTTTAAACTCGACAGAGCCATCACTGAGGAAAGCATTTAGCCTCTCATATTATTTACCTCTCTCCAGCTGCTACGCCTTTTGCTGGCCATTGCACAGGGGAGAGCTTCACCCAGCTGGCTTGAGCTGTTTCATGGCTATTACTCACTTGTGATACACAAAACACCACCGGCACTCCTCTGCACCCTGGTCTGATCTCCCTCGATAAACCAGGCTGCACTTCAGAGAGATCAGAGCCAGGCTTTCAACCTCTCAGTTTTGCTTTCCAAACGCAAATAAGATAAGAGCTGCACAGTATGATTTTGTGAAGGGCGGTGCCAGCAAAATGTTTTAGGTAAAGATTAACTACACTGCGCACATACATATATGATACAAAGCACAACTGGGTGTACTTTGTTTCTGGTTCTCACTTGCTGTAGTTATTAGTCGTATAGTTACTTTTTAAACTAAAGAAATTTTGACTTAAGACTGGTTTCTTCTGCTTACCTTGCAGTGGCATTCTCCATTGGTCTTATTGCAATCAGAATCAAACCCTTTACTAGTCTCACAATTACATGGGCCACAGATGGGATTTCCCCACCAGCCTCTGGGACAAGGCAAGTCAATCCTATAAAAGAAAATCAAATTGAAAGTTTGTTCTTTTAAGCTTCCTCTTAAAAGGCGGGAAAAAAAGAGCTTTGGGCCAAATCTGCACTCAACTCTATCAGCTTATAGAGTGTAATGTATCTCACTGCAGCAGTCAACCATCAATACATATATAAATACATATACACTGTAATACAGAAAATAAAGATTTTCAGTGCTACGAAACCCTAGAGGGAACACTTCCCTAAATGTTTTCAAGACCAGCTCCTCTACATAAGGAGTATACATCCGTATCAGCAAATAAAATGCTCTTTCCTCTTGGAGAGGGGGATGGGGCCCACACTGCCTAGTGGAAATGGTCCTGGTCACATCAGCCCCATGCCGGGGAAAGCGCTGGCTGGGGCAGGCTGGACAGCCTGTGTCGGGCTGTGCTAGCACTTCAACAGCTCCAGCAACTGCAGGCGGTGCTGAGCCTGTGCCCTGGTTTCCCTACCACCACAAATGGCCTCAGGGTGCAGCTCCCCAACACTTTATATCCCACAACCCCCCACCACAGGTTCCTGTCCCAGCCCTGCCATGCAGGGACACCAGCTCAGGTGCAAAGCTGTCTGCAAGCTCACCCTATAAAGAGAAGTCACTACTTTCAGCCAACCTGGCTTTCTCAGCCAGCTCACCACAGGGTCTGAAAAGCCCTGGTCTGCCACAGGGGAGGAGGAGGACACATATGGTTGATGACATGGAAGAGGGAAGGTTGGCAACCCAAAAGCCACCCCTGCTGAAAGATAACCCTCGTTTTCGCTGGTTCATTTCTGCTGGGTGAGCTTCTGAGCAGGTTATCCCACAGATGCCCCAACACTAGTGCTGGCAAGGAGAGCGCTGGGAAGGGGCTGGGGCAGTGACCAGGGTTTCTGCTAGCTGGAAGTCTTTGTCAAGCAATAGCTTGAAGGACTACACTGCTGAGTCTGTGATCACCATAATGCACAAGGGATCCCCTCCCTGCTGCTCATTTTAGGAAAGAAAAGCTGTTTGCTGTCTGTTCCAAAGCTCATGCTGGATTTTGTTTACAGTAATCGCCAGGTTTGTACTTCTATGCTTTATAAGATAAAAAAACACAATGCCACCCTTAACATGATGTAATGACAAGGGACGTCTCTGCGTTGCTAATCCAAAGGAATGAAAGACGAATCTGGCAACAGGACAGCCAACATTTGCAAGCCCACACAACAAAAGGCAGAGGAAGAAGCTTGCAGTTTTCAAAGGGAACGAAACATCACATGAGCTATTCCTAAATGGGCAGACAAATGTACTTCATTTGCACATCATGAATGGCCCATATTACAGTAAATCAAAGTGCAGTCTCTGGGATAAGAGGAGGTCAGTTGCTGAATGCTTATCTGAGACCAGGAAGCTGGTGGCAAGGGAATCAGCACGTTTCCCCTACACAGCAACAGGACATAGGCCTCCCAGACTGTCCAGAAGAGATGGCTTTTTGCCAGCCCAGGGACTAGACCCAAACTGCAAAGCCATTTTATCTGGCCACAGGCCACCTAACTGGGTGCATCGCTCTGTGTGTGTGCTGGGGGAGCTGAAGGAGAGGTGCAGAGCAAACTCAGGCCAAGCCCATCACAAGGTACAGGTCAGATGCAGTGCTGTGTAACATAGCACAGCTGATCTAGCCCCTGAGCTGCTGATGAAGAAACGTGGCCCCTGAGTATACAGAAGTTTGCCTGGTCTTCGGGAAAAGAGCTCAGGAGTGCCAAAGGGCAGGGAGCCTGCAAACACCATCTACTATGAACACTCGAATTGTAACAGGAAAGCTAACTGAAGCAGAAAAGGAAGGGGGAGGACTGCTGCCTCAGAGGAAGAGGTACCTGGAAGGATCAAGAAACCAAGAACAAAAATAATTCTCTTACTTGCTCTCGCAGTACTGTCCATAGTAGCTTTGTCCACATTCGCAGGTGTAGCCATGGGATGAGCTAGGTTTGTGCACACACGTGGAGACATGCTCACATGGGTTCAAGTTACATACATCAACACAGTCTCTCCCAAAGTACCCTGGGGAGACAGGGTCATAAAATTACAGCAACCATTGTAATTTACGATTTGCATGTCTCCAAAAGTCCATCTTAAGCTTATACACTAATAACACATCTTCAATAATCAGTAGATTCCCCCTGAGATACTGTCAGAAAGAAGGTACTCTTTTCCCTCTCAGCAAAAAAAGATAGTGGGCTGTTCTTTTTGACAGTCTGTTAGCATGCTTGAGGCACCCTTGTGCCTTTGGTTCCCAGTTTTACATTCAGGGCATGAGTTACAAATAGTTTTGTATTCTCTCCCTGCATGTATGGGAGGTGACTGTGCTGGGTGCTGACAGCATGTGCAGGCTACATGCACCAAAACAGAGAAAACATTCAAGTATCTCAATTAGGATGCAGGGTGTGAGACTGAAATCCAGCAGCAGAAAAGGCTGGGAAAGAAAAAGAAAAGAAAAGAAAAAGAAAACAGACAAAAAGAAAAGGGGAGGTGCACAGAAAGAGCCCTTCGGACCAGAAACTGTCTTTCTGTTTGGTTGATACATTGCCTAGAACGAATGATCCTTAGTCCATGACTGCAGTTTCAAGGGTGCTACAGTAAGACTGAGAAAGATAATACTGATTGGAAGAGGAAGAATCAGAAGATGAGCACTTTGCAAGCATGCTGCTGCCACCGCTGCTCTTCTGATGAGCATATGAAGATGTGATCCAGCTCCTGGATGACTGCACAGGATGGTCACTGCGTTACCTGGGTCACAGATGCAGGAGTAGCTGTCCCAGTCGTCACTGCAGTAGCTGTGCTGGGGACACGGGTTGGAATCACAGGGATTATCCACTTCGCAACCCTCCTTCACATTGATCTTGATAGCCTGTTTCATGTTGAGTGTAGCTATATTTGTAGATGTCTCTCCCATTCTTACTCCCTGGTGACAAAAGACAATTATTTTTAAATTAGAGTCTTCATTCAGAATACAGTACTATGTGTTTCACTACTTCATTAATCCATGAGGCTACATTTTAAAGAAACACCATCTGATGAGCCAAACCTAGATTTTTTTCCAAACGCTGTTCCCCTGTGAGACCAGATTTGTACCTGGGAAAGTGGGTGGACTTTAGTATTTTGATTCTTAGATATTTTGATGGAGGAAACAGAAATGTTCAGGGATGAACATGAAAGAAACCACCACATTTTCACACGAGCATTTTCGTAAAAGTTCAAAGTTTGTTGCTACACTTTTCATTTCATACCTGCATACAGCCATAAAATCCCTGCTGAACAGAGAGTTGGTCTCCAGAGACACCTCCCACAATGATGCTTTTCATTTTCAGTCCAGGTAGTTGATTTCCAATCTGCACAGTGCTCTGTTGAGGAAAAGGACAGTCAATAAGATGGACTATCATCCTCTGTGACACAGACAGCTTACTTTCTGTAGTGATGGAGTCAAGCAGTAGCTGACAGTAGATTACAGAAAAAATATCAAAGCAGTGAGGAGCTAGACATCTGAATGCGACGTTTTACAGACCTGTTCATAAGATATCTTACCATTAGGCTTAATAAATTAATTTAACTTCATTAGGCACAAATCACTGCACGGGTCACAGTGTAAGTATTTGTCCACAATGCTTTATCCTACTTTCTCCTAAAAACATTTCTGTAGTGCTTAGTGGCCAAGTAATGATGCTGCCTTACCTGGTACATCCCATAGTCCAAGGACATGACAGCGAGGTACTTGATGTCTTTACCATCTTTAGCACTCTTCAGCTCTATTAACAAATGATGCCATTCCCCATCACTGACTCGTGACTGGCTCATCTTCAAACTAGCAACCTGGCTCAGGCCGCTGTACACTTCAAACTGCACATAGTTGTTCAGTATCTGTTGAAAAAACAATCATGCCTATTTTTGCTAGATATGTGTATTTGATGCAGAAGGGGGCAGAGGGCAAGATAATAATGTTTACTAATACAACCCAAAAGGGAGAAAAGCCCAAACAGTAAAGAAGGGAACACTTGCAATAACTCCTTGTCTAACTTTGGACATTCAGACTCTAACTTACCCTACTGACAAAAAAAACCCCAAACAATCAAGAGACATCTTTTGTGTCTATATTAGTGCACACTACTACCTCTGTTTAAAAAAAAATCTTAAACCAAGGAATCTGAATTTTACAACGAACTTTTGATCATTGATCTTTCGATCTGTGTAAAAGGGTGAAGAAATCACTTGTATTTATTGATGTGCATTTAGCTGGGTGGATGAAGCTATGTAGTTCATGTGGCCATATGCACTGATGGGGAGCATTTCTTAATTCTTTTCTAACCAAAGGCAGCACATTTTTACCTGAATGTTGATCTTGGATGCAGCCCCAGCATTGGCTTGCATTAACATGCCATTGACCTTCCGGGTTCTGAACATCAGCCCAATGTACCATGGCACAGAGATGGTAATGTCAAGGTCACTCCAAATGATAATGCTTTCACCACTGAAACGCTGAGGGGAAGGCATTGCTGTAAATCAAAAGACAGGAAACTGTTGATATCCTTCAGGATGAAGGTTAAGAGGAGAAATGAAGCTATGTCATGGTGATGGCACTATGTTGCGGTGATGGCGCAAGGTAGCTAGTCCCTCTTCCACTGAGCTGTTTTTAATCTGCTATGGAGTAAGAGCCAGTCTAGGGGAGTTACTATGAAGCAGCTGATAATACTGTAAATTCACAACCTACCCTTGTTGTGGGGCAGGCACCTTGTCTCAGTGCCTGCACTCAAAGGCAGCACCTCCACACATCTCATTACACAGATGAGAGGTATTCCTAGAAAGGTGAGCTCAGGATCTCTACTGATACAGTCCTGCTGATGAGTGGGTGGACAGAGCAGGAAGTATGAGGGCAACACTTGCTGCAGATGTTTTCAACATATCCTTGATTACCTGCTTCTAATTAACAAACACAGAGGAAAAGTCTGGGAGGCAACAGGAAATACTAATTACTTATAAATACTCCAGGGCCAGATTATTCAGCTGTCTCAGCTATGCAGCCTTTTCACAGGGAGAATGCTTGTGTGGAATTGCCTAAATCATCTGCCTTAAATATCTCGAGGTGATAGCTGAAGAGTTGCCCTCCTCTCTAACCTTGCAAGAACGCCGCTCCTACGGGGAGACACCAATGACAGCCTTCAATGGAAAGCACTTTGTTGATGGAAAACAGGGGAACACCTACCCTTTGGACTTTTAGAGTAGTTACTCGGGTGACAGGAACTATAGTACCATGGATTAGTTGATCCCACAGATTAGAAGCACAAATTAAGCCGTGGGAGCTCTGTGCTATTTGCAGCACCTCATATGGCACCTCCACCATGCGTGGCACCTTGTAGCAGAATCTGCAGTCAGCCCCTGCCTGATGTCCTCACTCATGGGCAAGCTGGTCAAGTTCATGGCAGATTTTTGCAAGTGGAAGCGGGCCTTAGAGACTGGGTACAACCACCACAGATTGGCACCCAGCCTTCTGTCTTGTCATGCACTGAGCCCATGTGGATGGTCAGTGAGATGACAGGGGTTAAGTCTCCTTCCTCTTCTGCTCCAAACTACCATATCTGCTGACTCTTCTGGATTTTCTTGTAGTAAGAGAGATCATGTTTATACAAATGTGTACATGTTACTTTAAAATGGCAAGTCCTTCGAAAAAGGTGGAGGTACAACATCATTGCAGAAGATGGAGTCAGGTTGATATAAAGTTGCATATTTTTGAGGGAGGAAGCCCCAAACCCCAAATTCTGATATCTCTGCCTTGCCGGTCTCCATAAAGGGAAAGGTTGTGGGAGAGCATAGGAGTTGGAAGAAAGTGCTGTCTGCAGGCTCTTCAGCTCCCTATTCATGAGAAACAAGATGCTAGTGACTAGTGGACTAGCACTAGCCAAGCCAGAGGTGTAACTTGACTTGCCCTTCTCTACGGTGTGGTCACCCGATGACCTCACCCTGGGGTAAGTGCAGGCAGCCCCAGTGGGCAGCCCCTCTCCTCCTGGCTCCAGACTGTCATCTCTGCTTTGCCGTCACACTCAGTCCTCCACAAATGCTAGTGGGGGCATACAGTGGAACAACTGAAGCTTAGTGTGCTCTTGAAACCCAGACAGCAATTTAAATCAGTTTGCCACCAGACACAGATGTCCCCAGCTTGCTTAAAACTTGAATCTGGTACTTGAGTTTTGGCTGGCTGGGCCAGGGCATGGTTCATCAGCCTGCACTGCACCACATCAATGTAAAAGTAACCAGGACATCAGTGTCGAGCATGATCATTTCCTCCTTCTGCTCATGGGTACAAAGGTCAGCCTTCTCCTCCCTCCTCTACCCTGCCGACCTTCACAATGACCTCAACTTCCAACCTCTTTGCTAGTGGTTTTCTAGACTGTTGCTGAGATTTTTAAGTCTGCCTGCCTCTGGAGAGTGGAGCCAGGATGCAAACCTTGTGGCCTTCCCACCTGCTGGAGGCTGGGAATGCAGTTTGCAGGCGTTTCGGCTCAGCTCCTGGGAGAACTGGACTGGCATGGCAATTAGCCACCTTCTTCCTTTTCTCACCAGTGGTGACTTTCGGTGCTTGCAAATACCATTCCCTTCCCACACCTCCTCCCAACTCCCCTCCCTTCCCCGGGGCCAGGGTGCACCTTCCCCTGCTAGTAAAACAGAAATCCCCATCCGTCAGCCCCCTCTGACCTCCCCCCTCCCCCCAGCCCTTCCCCATGCCTGGGACCCGGTGTCTCTATGGAGGGGCTGGTGGCCACATCTGATGTACCCAGATGGCACCTGACCACGCCTGTCACCACAGAGGCGAACGCACGTGCTTCCAAGCACAGCTTCTCCCTGACATCGGTGATGCAGTGATGCAAACTAACTGTTTTCTCACAGGGTTTGTCACTTTGAAGCGCTGCCTGTGTATCTACATACACTTTTAAGAGACTCCTACATTTAAAAGGCCATCAGAAAGACGTGAGGGCTATTCACTGTGGAGACAGAGGGCCTAGGGAAACACACTGCCAACATCGGGATGTCACCTGGAGTTTGGGTGTAGGACATGTGACAGGCTTATGTTTTGGTGCAAACCTGTGGTGTTCAGCCCAAGGCTTGTGCAACATTAGCCATCCAAGAGCAAGTTGGGCACAGCTGGTAGATCTTCACAGCATTGCAGTATCTCAATTTTTAAAAGAATTAAACTACAACAAAGGTGAAACTAATTTTTCCCTAATTTTATCTCCCTTCTATATGTCAGCAGAGGGAGATGGGAGCTGCCAGAAGGTGAGTCAGCAGGTTCTAGGAGGGTGGTGAAGGCAAAACACCCGATCCTCACTAGTGCAGACCAGATCCCAGACTTTCTGAAGAGTGGGCAACCAAAAAAGTTGAATTCTTAACTTGCCAAAGCCATTGCTGGCTGTGAACCTGAAGCAGATCCAGCACTGCCAAAGGGATTGAAGAAATGCATCAGCCAATCACTCCAACACAAGAATGCAAATATGCTAGCTAAGACTTTAAAAAATAGCTGCCTAATAATGGCTACTGCTGTTAGGATCATATCTGAGCACTCAAATGAGCAACCTGAAAGCCAGGAGTATCGTATAGCCTCCTGACTTTAACTTCAGGCTCCTGGACATTTCAGAAAAACTCATTTCTTTCTTGGCTTACAATTTTTCCTTAGGGACACTTTGCCCCACAAATATCATCAAAGAAGCAAGCAGCCTGCTGCCCTCAGACTATGAAAAACCCATACAAATTGAAGCATCAGCAAGAACACGGGGTTACCAAATGACAAAGGGGACATGCAGGAATGCACAGCACTGGAGGCAGAGGAGACCGCGGTGGCAGGGGGAACAGTGATCCTGTGATTGTCGTCATCTGTATTACTTGAACTTAAAATGAGTTTCCAGTGATGGCTACAGAGTAGTTCTGAGCCCAAAACTTCATGTTTTGGTCTTGAGTTTGGGATAAGAAAATGATGAATAAAACACACATTTGACTGAATTTTGAAATTCCATTTCAAAACCAAGCTAAAGACAGAGGAAAGGATAGTCCTTGCATGCGATAGCACTACTTCCCATTTACCCCAGTGCAGGTCACACCAGAGTTGGGCCCTGGCACTCTCTCAGGAGACATCAGCGTGGGTTTGTACCACAGAGACCAGCCTATCATGAAGAAAACACCAGAACTTCACTGACAAAGATACTTGACATGAGACACATGGAAAAATTAGATCTTCATACAAACCCCGAGAGCTCAAAATATTTGAGGAGCTGCTATAGAAAGCAGGTACCTTGCTAGGGGCAGTAATAGCAGCTCCGGGCTCTGCATGACGTGGGACATAGGAAGAGGCCTCAATCATTCCTTTTCCCTGTCCCTCACCCTGCAGACACTTACTTCCAAGCCAGAAACTTAACTATGTGTCCTCTACTCCTAAGCTGCTGCTTCTCAGGCAAGGGGAGAGCAGTTGCCACCATCTAGATCTGGCCCAGGCTGAGGCATACTGTGCTAGTGGTTTGCAAATCACTGTGGTGTGTGCACCTCAGCTTGGGGACCTGCTATTCCAGGGTCCACACCCTGCTGAGAGTAATCAAGAATGTCTGATCTGGGGTAGATACATGGACAGAACAAAATCCTTGATCACACTGCAAACTATTCTGGGCTAAGTGTCATGGCGGGACAACAGAAATGAAGACCTACCACATCTGCATCAGAGGCCAGAATTTGGCCTTCTCTTTCTAGGAAAGCCGTGCCTAGTTTAAGCATGTTTTCTTTCCTGGAAGCCTCCAGGAAGACTCCAAACGAGCAACCCTCCACCAGACGTGAAGGTGCCACCTTACAGCGGGCAGCCTGCTGCTGCGCTGACCCCATGGGACCCCTAACGCAGACAACTCCTTGCTTCCTTGGGAAGAAACTAACTGCAAGTTCTTCACACCCTATAAAACACACCTGCTGCTCCTTCCTCATCCTTTATTAATGAGGTTTTACACATATACACACATTGTGTTCAATCGAAGAAAAACCCAATAAAACTGAAAGTGCTTGTACTCACCAGAGACTGCCTTCTTGCCAAGAAAGTGGTGATTAAAACTGCACATTCTTCCCTGGTTTGAGTCAAAGCCCAGTAAAGTCAGCGGGATTCTTTCCACTGATTTAAAGGGGCTTAGGATCAGGCATTTTTACTATAAACAAATTACTAAATACTGCCAAGTTCTGCGGAACTACTTTGCTTATGTAAGTAAATCAATGAAAGTTGCTGTTATTCGTGACAGTATGTCAGCTATCATATTTATTATCTAGGTGATCTCTTAAAATTATTTCAAATAGATAATGGGTGATTTTTAGTCTTAATTGCAATCTTCTGTTACCTATCCCTTAAGCATCACAGTTTGACATACATGCTATGAGATGTTAATGACAGGTAATGAAACCTGCACACATGACTACGCATGAAGAGCTCTCTGCATCCTACCTTGCTCACAGTTTTTCCCTCCGTAGCGTACGGGGCACTCGCAGATGTACGTGTTCCACTTGTTGACGCACGTGCCTCCGTTCTGGCACCAGTTGGTTTCACAATAGTTCCGCTGCGCTGCACAGCCTGAAATTCAGGAAAACAGTTACTTTGCATGGTTTTAACAAGCAAAAGGCTCTGAATTATTGTATCTGAGTTTTTAGGTAAAAAGAAGACATGACCATTATAGGTTTGGGGTTTTTTTTTAATAACCTTGAAGTCAGTGAAGCAAAATGTGGATGGCAAAAGTTTACGTGAGCTGCACAAGTGTCAAATACATAAAGACAAATCTATCAAAGGCTATTAGATACATTCACTGAGCTGTATTTCTTTGGGGACTAAGGGAAAATTTTGGGCAAATATCACTGCATGCTTGTCCTATTTTTATACTCTTCCCCTGGCATCCCCTGTTAGAGACAGGCCTAAAGCAAACACTTCATGCCCCTCCTGATGTACATTTCCATAAGATAAAAACTTGTGTTTAACTAGTATTAGAGACATAACTTGTAAAAAAGTTTCAAGCTTATGCTACGACTCCCTTCTTAATCCATGATCAATGCAACATACTTAAGAACTGCAATTTAGCTCTTACACAGACCTTCAGCAGGGTGGAAGGAAGGGACTCGCCACTCTTGCATGTAAGAGCCAGTTTTATGAGGATGAGAACATTTTGTACACCAGAACTAATCCTGATCAGGGATCCAGGGACTGGAAACCAAATAGAAACATCAACAGGCTGCTTCATAAAGCAGGTTTCAGATTTGGAGGACTGCAGAATTTGATTTACAGAACAAACATGATTAATGAAAAAGTCATTAAGAATGTCTTTTTCATGAACTAATCCCACTGGCTTTCAGAGCAAAGTGACATTTAAAAGGTAATTAAAAAAAAAAAAAGATGAAAATTTCATTTGGGGGTAAATTGTAAATTCCTGGGTGAAACTTGTAGCAATGCAGAAGGTCTAAACAAGCCCAGACCTCTTCTGTGTGCCACTTAATCCTGTAAGTGTGCGCTGTGCCACGGGCTATTGTGTGCGTCCCTAGCATGGGTGCAGACTGCACCTTGATCAAACAAACAAGGTGCACTGAGCCGGTCTGGATGTAGCTGGGCTGGTGATGCGGTGGCTGCGCAACGCCCAGCAGCACTTCGAGGCCCTGCTACATGGCTTGGGGCAAATGCTTTGCGCTCAGCGGAACTAAGAGGGGGACAGAGGCCATTTCAGACCCCTCTGTCCCCTGCCCCTTCCCAGGGGTCCTCCCAGTGCCAGCCCCTTCGACATCCTAAGCCCTGTTACACATGCAGCTACGGCAAAGCGCTTTCTCGTGTTCACTTTTGAGGCGGTAGTTGCTCATACCTGGCAGAGTGCCATTATTGGCAATGAAACTAGCCATGTCGATCGGCTTGCTGTCGATAGAGAGGTTCCTCATGCAGCCGATAAACTGTCTGTTGTGCACTGGGAAATCTTCAGGCAAGTTTGGGACACCGCCAAGGAGGAGAGGGCCAGTTAGGTCCAAAGATCTGAAGAAACAAAGAAACGCTCATCATTCCTTGCATATAGTTTATTTTGTTTTGTTCTTTATCTTACTGCTTCCATAAGCACATTTGAGCTGTTTAGTTTACCCGTGTTGCCACACACTTCCCTCTGCTACCTCAGCACTTCCAGAGCTTGTAATCAAAGGACCTTCCAGAAACACCGTAACTTTTAACTTAGGAGCTGTCGTATGTGTACAGAATCCAATGACCTGCCCTTAACAGTGGCCAGTATGAAGAAGAAAATGAAAATTATGGAAAAATGTGCAGCCACAGGATACTTCTTTCTGACTCCAGTCACCCAGGGACTGGCTTATGCTCCTCAGCACAAGGGCTGAGATGCTGTAGATTTTGATATAATCACTTAATTATTATACACTGCCAACCCTTTTTAAATCCTCTGAAGATCTCAGTCTTAATAACATTTGGTGGAGGCAAGTTGCACTGAGTGACTCCACTCTGTGTGAAAAGTACATCATTTGGTCAGTTTGAATTAGCCCTAATTTTTACGGTCTCTCCTTCTCTTGGGATTTTAGAGCAGCGTGTGCATCTCAATGGTCTTTCTGCTATAACCTATTATTTTATATCCCCACTATGTTGCTTGCTGTCCATCTCTTCTTTAAGCTCAATGGTACTAATCTTTTCGGTCTTTCCTAATCTTTTCAGTCTTTCCTCACAGGAAAGTTTTTTTAATACCTAATGATTTTTCAGTGGCCTTTTCTGTAGCTCCTTTATCTCCTTTTAAGATAGAACTGTCAACTTAAGTGATGGAAGTATTAAGCTCTTCAGCCATCCCCTTCATTAATAAAGTCTAGCATTTTATTTGCCCTTCTCTCTACATTTTCATACTGAGTAGATGCTTTTTGGGGGCCACCCACACTGACCTCCAGGTCTCTTTTTTTTTTTTTTTTTGCATTTTACAAGTAATTTGGGCACGTTTGTATCTACACAAAACTCTCTGCATTCCACCCACTGTACTGACACTTGCAGTAGCCTCCAACAAATTCCACCTACCAAACTAAACCTTGTTACTTTTTTTTGTTGAATCATATCTGCTTTTCCAACTTAATTTGCTTAGTGGTTAATTGCACACTGTTGACTCTCCCCTGGAAGAAGAGAGTGAGTGGAAAATGCAAATATAGGGACTCCTTACTTCTTCGAGCCAGTCTGAGTCCCCTGGGCAGCGCAGGTGTAGTTTCCAATGAGGCTCCCAAAGCGCACAGCCACTGCTGTGTCACAGTCGTCCACGGTCACCACGGCCACCTTCTCTCCTGAAGGCCCATGAGGAATTCCTAATCGCCCAATGTTGGGCTTCAAGACATAAACGGCACATGTCATACAGTGCTATATACACATGAAATTCAAATGCTGGTTCAGCCAGCTCAACAACGTACTTCTTATTCCCCAAAGGGGACTAAAATAGGATATGTAAATAAAATAGCAGAAATTAAGTTGACCTATGACATCTAGGCAAGAAAAAATCCCAATGGATGACTTTAAAGAGGGTCCACACATGCTCAGTGTGATACACAGCATGGTCAGAAGTGGTTTTGGTCTTTTCCGCTGCTGAACCACTTTGTCCCAAATTGCTTCAAAGAGGCGTTTTCTTACTTCTGCACAGCAAACTCTAATAAATGCTGCTCATTTTGCAGCTTTTCACCTCAAGTGAATGAAGTCACTTGAATTTTAACATTGTTTCTGCCCAAAGACAGAAAAACATAAAATGACATAATATCACAAGTGAGGCTAAAGGCTTAAATCAAATTTTCCCTGATGGGGGTATTCTGTCAGGGCTACCACAAACTGAGTGCAGGTTATTATAAAGGCCTTAGCAAAAGGTTGTATGATGACCGGGATGGAGCTTAGATGAAAATTGCTTGTGCCTGCTGGGAGTGCCGCCCAGCTACAGGATGGAGGGCATGGAAACCCACTGCCTACGGCTGAGCTGGCTGAGAAGCCCCCCGGTTTCTAGTCACGGGAAAATAGAGATCATCAACCCACAGAGTTGGGACAATCAAAAATAAGGGATGGATCTGAGCTTGCTCATGCAGCCACTTTGGCCCAGGCATATACACCAACACCGTGGGTGGTGCATGGAAGATGGGAAGAAAGTGTGTTTTAGAGTGGCAATAAATGCTCTGGCTTGTCCTGATTTCTGGCTTCACCCAGGCAGTGGGAGACAGCTGCCCACCCACCCACAAAGTGCCCTGGTGAACATGGGCCACAAAACTAGTTAGCACACTGAGCTTCACACCTCCACTGTTACTGGCTCAGTAATCACCCCACTGGCAGGTGCTGTTCTTCCCACTTCAGCAGCTACGGGTAACTGGGGAAATTCAGTGACCCCAACAGGCAGGAAAGCCTACAGGGCCACCACAAATCCAACCCCAAACACCAAGCTTCCATGCCTCCACCATGAACACCTCCTTCATCTCCATCAATTTCCTAACTAACAAGATGTACCCCAGTGTGACTGGCAGGAGACCACATCTGCTACACAGAAACTCAAGAGACAGATTCCTCCAGTGGAGAAGTGCATCATGACTGTTAAAAAAGGGCGCATGTATAAATAGCAGCATATCAGCCTCAGTGAAGAACTAGAAAATTCCATAAGAAAACTGTTTTCCATGTTCAGTGTTGGTAGAGAGGTATAGAGTCCTAATCTACCACTGGTGCAGGATCTCTGAGGGCTTCATGGGCACAAAAGAAGCAATGAGCTGAACTCCCTGGACTTTACTGCTGTTCCTCTATGGGCAAAGGGACACTTCACAGGAGAGAAGTCACTGGGATCTGACCCAGACACGTGGCACAACTGAAAGCCAAGAGATACTTTTATGATGTGTTGATCAACAACAGTTGTAACCATATGAAAAAGGAAGACGGCTGGGCATCATGCTGTAGTTTGCTGTACACTTGCTTTAAAACATATATTGCTCAACTGCATACTGAAATCTCTTATTTGTACAGCAAACAAGGAAGCAGTAAGGCTGATAAATGCTTATTCTTTCTGTTTCGCTTGTACATACATGAATTTGTTAAAATACCTAAAGTCACTTTCATCATGTGTAAAGAGATACAGATTTATTTCTAAGGGTAATTATCCCAATATATAAAAAACCATTTTAAAAAGATGTTTCCTGGTGTCAGTTCCAGTTGGAAAGTATTTTCCATTTCCTCTACCAAGAACTAATGTGGTCACATAGCTTGGCAGTTTTACAGTGTAAGGTTTTGACCTCTCTTGAATGATATTAAGGCAGATTTTATTTTTTCCGATACTTCCTGGACTTTGCCACTGCCTAGCTTGGAAAGACAGGAAGCATACCTATTTGCAGTGCTGAAAATGTTACTGTATGCAATGATAACAATGTTAGTGAGCAGCTTTTCAAAGTAAATGAAAAAATACATAGAAAATTAACCCACTGACAGGCAGACCTTCCCTTCCAAAATTAAAATGTTTACATTCTGGGTGCTACTTCTATTCATCTGGAGGAATGATTCGATTAACATTTACGTTCTTGTGCTTCACTGAAATAACCTATTGTTTCTTACATGGAAGCCTTGACAAAGGCAGGGTATTTATTCTCGCAGCAGGGGGGATCTGCCCAATGTTAATCAAGATTGCAACCTGATGAGACTCAGCAGTTTGCAGCTGCTCCTTCACAGTCAACTAGCTGCAGTGGCAAATTGGTTTTTTCCCCCTACTTTTATTTAACGTAGAAATTGCAAAGCGTTTCTCTAGACATTGACTGGTCATTGCAGTGCAGACCTCTGGCATCTCTTCTGCTCTGATGACCACACAGAACCATAAGCTGATGAAGAAGAAATGGAATATTCCGGTGAACGAAAAGAGACCTATTGGCAGTTCAAACCATACTTAATTCAAACACATAGTGATTTTCTGACCATGTTAAAAGGCCCATTTGATAGATCAGGCTTTTCCCAAAATGGAAGAATATGTTGCTGGGAAAGGGAAGAGAGATTTTCTGAGTTATTTAATGTGACATGGGCTCTTTTTTCTCTTATATATGGCAAGCACTAAACTAATCATCATCTCAGCACCTAGCCTAGGGAATACTTTATAGCTGAAATAATGTGAAATAAATAAAAGACTGGAACAGAGGGAGCCTAAGTTAGGAGTTTCTTCAGAATTGAATCGTGAAACTGATTTTATTAATTTAATATTTTGGTTAATACTAAATATAGTTTGCTGGTGACACAAAGGATATTTAGAGTATCATGCATTAAAAAAATGAATCACTTTGAATAGCTGAGTCCTAGAAAGACAATTAATCACAGAACATGAAATTTGGGATCTAATGACAAGAATTTCTGTTGCAGGCTCAAAGATCATCAGCTATAAATGAAGAAAAATAAGAAAAAATTAACTATTAATTGACTACAAAACAATTATGAACAATGGTGTGATTAAAATATAAAAAAGGCAATACAACAGTGGGTTGTTGTGAAGATGGGTATAAGGGAAATTTTATGACAGTGAACAGGATAGAATATTGTGGACCATTTTGATTTTGTCTATTAAAAGTAACTTCCAACTAGAGCAGATGCACAGAACTGCAGCCAGGGCAATGGAAAGCTTACCTTATCAAACAGACAACAGCAACCTGCCATGTTTAGCCTAGCAAAGTAAAGGCTAAGGAATAGTTTTGGAAATGAGAAGATGTTATCACTGCAATGGACACAGTACAAGAACAAATGGGGATAAGATGCCCATAAGTAATGTAAGCTGGAAATCAGCAGGGGGATGCCCAGTCATAGGAGGGGTCATCTTTGGGAAAGCAGCAGGGGGGAAAATTATAAAAAAGAACTTAATTTGTTTGTGATTATAGAAGCTGGTGTTAGCAAGCGGACTGGCCTACATTCGAAAGAAAATAAGTAACAGTAAGTAGTACTTGGAAAATACACAAGAAAGCGAATTGGCACCACTAAACGATAGCACACACATTTACATTTCAGGCATCGTCTTTGCTTCTGTGGAATCCTACTGGAGCAAGACTGATCCCTAACAGTAGGAACAGCTAACACTAACCAGCATTAATTCACACTATTCTTTTCTGGAAATATGTTCAAGGAGTTAAAAGCCAGACTTTCATCTGGGTACTTAGCAGTCCTTTCTGCCTGTCAGACTCATCTCCTGAAACACCATGCTACCCGAAAGGCAAGTTTCATTAGCTGTGCCAATTCTGCACTCATGAGTAAATGTTCAATGTGGTGTACAGGAATTTACCAGCATGACCCCCATTAATGGTAATGCAAGTCATGTAACTCAGTTCCTGCTCATGGGGCTGAAAATTTACTTTGTGCTGCCTAACCCTAAAGGCTGCCTTTTTACCTAGTGCTCGTCCAGAAAGAGGTTGGAATTCAAACTTCAAAGTTTGAATTGCTGTAAAAGTGAGTAGCAAGAAGAGGTACCAAACAGTGCCAGAGAGAGAACTTGGTCTCTCTTAAACAAACTATGAATGAAGTGGATTCATCCTGGACTCAAAAAAAAAGGAAAAAAAAGCAGCCCTAAGTGTCGCAGTGTATTATCACCATCACAGTGATTCTTCAAACATCCTGTGCACCCCATATTAAAGTACATTGTGTTCGTTGTACTGACACTTAATATTTGCTGGACACAATCCCATACAGAGTCGCCTGGAGAAGAGAAAGAAGCAGCCCTGACTCAGGACCCACATATCAGAGTAGAAGCTATCTACCCCTCTTTCTAACCGTGCAACAAGACGAACCATATTTATGTTCCTCAAATTAGTACATAAAATTGTACACAGTGTCACGAAACTTAGCTTTGCCTCTTCGAACTTTCATGAAGGAGATTAGCACTTCTGAAGTATGGGTGGACAATCTCAAATCTCGTGTCTAACCCGTGACATTCTCCCTGGCCCAGACAGAGTCACAGGCAGACCACGATTGCAGGAATGACAGTCTCCCAGGATGTCTTCTGAAAATTGCAGTTCCCTTTCTGACCACAGTGGAGCTAACAGTGAGACACATCTACCGTCCTCAGTGGCGACCTGGAGGAGCGACCTCAAGCCGCAAAGGTGCACGTAACTCCCTTTGGCCACCTGCAGTGACTTTCTCAGGTTGCAGTTGACAGCGGAGTGAGAGAACACCACTGCAAAGGTATTTTACTACCGATGCCAAATCTGATTTTCATGAAACCCAAGTACAGAGCAATGAACCGTTTGGACTTCTCCCCACAACTTCAACAGAAAGAAACACATGTAGATTCTCCCAGGTCCATGTAAAATGCTGAGAAGCTTGAGCTGTGAACTTGCATTTTATAAATGGAGACCAGACAGAGGAGAGAAGGTCATCAAAACACATCTGCTTATAGTTAGCAAATCTACTGCACTAATCTACTCCCATTCCACTTAAAACATCAGACACAGATATTCTCATGTATCTCAGTTTCATTTACATCCTCTATTATTTTAAAATAAATATTTAAACTGTGAGAGCCCACACAGTTACTTATTAAAGACACAGACGGTCTAACGATGGACAGTGAACGGAAGAGACATACAGATTAATGGACAATGGAAGCCTTGTCTTAAATACTTAACTGTTACATTTTTACATTATAAATACTACTGTTTTCAAAAGCCACAATACCAAATTGTTGGAGAGGTTTAAGCAAATATTCCAGTCTTTGGTAGATTTATTTTGAATTAAACCAGACTAGACACTGTGCATGTAACAGTAATGCTACAAAGTGCAAATGTTTGTGTAGCCAGTCAGCAGCAGTGATGACACTCAGATTCCTGGATCTCACCTTTTTATTAGTTAATCCACAAGATAATAGAGCTTTTCCAAAGATCCCACAAGCATTTCCTCCACCAGAAACACTTTTTCCCAACTTCCATTCCTAGATAAAGAATTGCCACTTAACTTTTTGCACAGATGGGAAGAGGGACAGTGGTTTTGACTGGGCACGGGAGAGTGTTCCAACTTCACGGATATTCCCTGAACTCAAAAAGCTGTGCTCTCCAGCCCGAACTTCGGCCATGAGGACTTCCGCCTGCTTTAGCCACGCCATTGAGTCTTTTGAAGGAGCTGAGGAGACGATTCAGCAGCAGACTGTAGGTATGGCCAAGACTTTGAGAACACCAGCTGGGAACCCTTGCAAATGAGACACAACCCATCTCTTCATGCTTGGCATGAGGAGACGCGTTTTCTTGGGGGACAGATAAAATGTTGCATATCGTAAATACTGCATTTGCTCAGCTCACTGTACACACTAGAAAAATATATCTATTTTAGAAAGTTGGTCTTTTAGCAAAATGCTTTGTGTGGCTTAATATGCAGAGCTTGGCTCGTTTGTCTCTTTAGTAAGTGCAAATGTACAAAAAGAAAAGCCATCCTGAAGTCTGTGCCAGCCTTTCAGTGCTTCCAAGAGTTTGCTTACTGGACAACGTTACCCTCCTGTTTTTGTTAATCAGTAGCTAATGATTTATTGACTGTTTGGAGTGGTTAAAGGTTAAAAAGAATCTGTTTCCTAGTTATTTTTAATACAAAAAAAAGCACTCCTCTGCATTGTTAATGTGCTGGTTCATACCCCACCGCCCCCAAAAGTGTTGGGTGGAGAATGCCTCATGTTCACATCCTTTGGGGCTCTTTGCTTCCCAGCGCTTCCAGCTACAGTAATAATGGGAAAAAATGGAGCAACTGGCATCAGGTCCCGCTGGAGGCTGCTGCTGGGGCTCTGGCCGCCGCCGGGGTCTCCCCTCGCTGGCTCCCTGGCGCTCATTAGGCGGCCCGCCAGCCGCCCCAGCTCCTTCGTTAACCCGCCGGCCTCTGCTCCACTATCTAACATGGGGAAGGGAGAAACCTCCTCTGATTCCCAGGCGATGCTGTGCTGCTTCAGTGGTCAAAAAGCTCATTAAGGGCTCGCGGCGGCAGCGGTCTCCCTGGGCAAGCAGCCGGAGCCTGGCCCCCCGCAAGGAAAATAAATAAATAAACAGGAAAAAATAAATGGGGAAAGCACTGTGCTTGCAATCCCAGAGGGAGAGACTAGGAAATGCCAGAGAAGCTTAGCGCCGTGGCATGGACTTGCAGACCATTCTGATCAATCAAGAAACTCCAAATTAGACCAGATTAAGAGACACCGTTACTGTTAATCTCTGCTTTTTAAAGTTTCCCCCTGCAGCTTTCCAGAGCACCTTTAAAATAAGGCGGTGTGAAGAACAGAGAATCTTTTACACATCCTGATTAGTCACCAGGGAAAGGCAGGACAAATCATTTCACATAAACCCCTTACTCCTTTGATGTATGTATCCCCTTTATTCCCTGAATATTTTAATGGCATTTCTTTATACAAACTTGGCTCGAGTCTGTAGAGAAACATGAGAGGCTGTGACAGTGAAAAGGAAAACCAGAAAGCTTCCCATCGGTGAGTCAAAAATGCAAATCCTGAAAAGCCACCAGACCAGTTCCTTTTCCTAGACAAACTCCCTGAAACACCGATCTCAGGATCCAGGCTGGGCCACAAAGTCAAGCGAGTTCTACTAGCCTGATTTGTTATCTCCTTCACGGCCACATCCAGAGGCTAAACTTTGATATTCAAAGCAGGAGGCTTTTGGCACAGCTATGAGACCTGGCATGCGTGAATGGCGCTGCCCGAATTGCTGCTGTTCCTTCAGTGGTAGGGCAGAGACGGGGAGCAGCCTCCTGTCCCACCATGTGGCAACGGCATGGCGAGGCTGTGAAAAGCCATGGTTACACACGCACGGCATCCAGGCGTGCACCTTCCCTCCACAGAGTATGACCAGTATGTTCACAATATCATCCAGCTCCTGCAAAGGCTGTATTCTTGGATTTGACTAATTTTGGCAAAAGTTGCTGTAGTGCTGATGGGAAGAATGGGTTTTCCCTGCCTGCAAATGGAAATTTTATCCTCAAATTTGTATTCCTCAGCTTTTTGATGCTGACAAAGCAAGAAGGACCTGTTTTGGCTGCCCAGAGATCATGCCCGCTCCTCAAGACTATGTCCAGCTTTCCATGTGGGGGACACCACTCACCACGGTGCTCTGCTGCTGCGGGTCCCCTCATTCGCCCTCTGCAGCCCTCTCCTCCCCTCTGATCTGCCCCTGTGGCTGGCATGCCTTCTCCCTGCCCTCTCCACCTTTTTTTCTGCCTATTTTGCTGCCTCCCTCCCTTCAACCAACAAGGATGCTCTTCCAGCATGCATCCCTGGATAACTGGGAGATAAGAGCACATGAAGGATGCTGGAAGAGCATCCATGTTCTCCTTCACGTGCTTTCCTCTCCCTGTTCCGCAAACCCTTATCCCTTTGCCATTTGTCCCTATCTACCTGCCAAAGTACCACTCTCAAATATTTTTGCCTTTATATAAATCTTGTATGTTTTACAACTTAATTTTGCATCCAGGATGCAAATATTTCTGTTGTCACAGTCCAAGAAATACCTAGAAAAAGCACAACGTGACACTTATTCACAGCAGCTAACTCCTTCTCCTTAGACTCAACCCTGGTGACACCTTGCCAAGCAAACTGTTGCTCAGTGTGGGTGATGGGGACACAACCAGGTCTATAAAATCCAGGAATCCCACAATGCTCTATGGGCTACCCCACCCCACAGCTGGATCTTTGCGAGGGTCTCCTGGTGCACACAGACCCCTGCGTGGCCAGCTAATTGCAAAGTGCTGCTTCCGCTCACCCCAGACAGATGCAAAATACCTGAAAAGTTACTGCAAATCAGCGAGCTACTGTAGATTTACTGTGTGATTAAATAGAGATAACAGTGCACTTCAAAGCACTCACACCAAATTCCTGAGGTGCCATTTCAATGACTCCGCTGGCTTTGCAGAAGCTCTGCCAGGCTGTGCTGCACAGCACAGCCTTCAAGCACCGTCCTCAGGGCCTTATGGTGAGCCAACAGCCATTCAGACTCTGCCAGCTCTCATGGAGGCCCCTTGCATCTCCTTAGCCTTCAGGAGGAGCTGGAAATCACCATTTTGGGAGATGCCGTTAGACCTGTGAGGATTTTTGCAGCGTGGAGGTGTTAGATGGCTTGAGCAAACCTGGGCTCAAGGAGCATCACTGGGTGCCAGGTTCCCCAGGGTGATCTGAGAGCCCCACGCCATGGGTGGGGAAAGCCACGCAGTTGAGACCCAGCTCAGGCGTGAGGTGAGCGCAGGGCTAGAAGTGGCAGTGCTGTAACTGGGCACACAAGTCAAGCCTTTTAAAACCTGGAAGAAGCAAGAGGAGTAAGCGCTGGGCAGCCTTGCTGAGGATGAGGCTTCCAGAAGAGCAGGGGCTCAGGTTGGTTTTGACATGACATGATCCCTACTGTCACTTGCAGAGCGAAAATCCTGGAGATGGTTGCTGGAGAGTTACTGTTTGCATTTGCATATAAAATCAGTGACACAACAACAAGTGTTTTCAGGTGGTCTTTGCAAACTCCGCGAGAACAACACTTCCAAAAGCAGGCAGGGGGGAGAGAGAGCCAGGCACTGCCCTCTTCTTCCCCAGCCACCTGAGAGATTTCTCAAAGCTGTCACAGAGAGCTGAGCAACTCAGGGCTGGGGAGCAGGACACACTTTGCATCTCAATGACCTCCAAATGACTTTCACTGCTTTACACTTTCATTTCCCAAGACACAGATTTATAGGCCAGTTATTTGTTATTTTGTGTCAAGACAATGGAATGTCGCTCTGCCGCCAAATCCTGATTTCCTTTCCCAGATATCAATCACTTTGCACTTACCCTCTACCAGAAAAAAAAAAAAATCAACAAAACCAATTACTACTAATTGAAATCCGCACGAATAAATATTGGTGGAATTGCAGGGAGGGGCTTTTAAAGTCCAGGCTCCTATGTGCCTCTTCTGCAAAGGTAGATCAGCTGCCCCCATTACACCACTACCACTACCACCTGCAAGGGCTCCGCAACCACGTCTCAGCAGGACCAAGAAAAAGTAAATATTAGCCAGGCAGCCCTTCAATGCTTTTTAGGAGATGTTAGGAGCATAAATGGTTGCCACAGGCTAGACCAAAGTCCTGCTGAGGGAGCGGAAGATGCCATGGAAGAGAGAACAGGGCAAATGTGCAGCAACGCTTATCCTGTCCTCCTGGCCTTCGGCTTCTCACTTGCAATACTGCAGGCTGGAGCTCGAGATGGGTTTTCACAGGATCCTGCCACATTTTATGGATAGAAGGGACTTATTGTTATCATCTAATCAGCCTTTTGCTTTATACAACCACAGAACATCACCCAGTGAGTCCTGCCTCAGTAACATGGCTTGCACCTGAGTTAAAATTTTCCTTTAGAAAGGGAAATACTGATTTGATTTAAAGGACAGTGAGACCATCAGAACTGTGGGCAGATTATCATGCAGATTATATACCTTCACTATTAATGATATTGTATATTATTTCTAATCAGAATCTGTCAAACTTCAGTTTCGATATATCAAATCTATGGTCTTATCTAGACTAGGACTTTCATTGATGATCCTCTGGATTTGGGTGGAAGAGGATGAACTGGGCCTCAGCAAGGATGGGAGTCTCTGAATCTTCAGCCAGAATGCCAGGAAATGACTCATAAACGGAACTATTTTTGCAGAGATTACCTTTTCTCGTGGCATTTTAAAAATTGAGTTCTGAGCATGTAGGAAATGACATGTTTTGCATCCAGACACGAGGAACGTATTTTATGTGTTTGACTAGAACAACATTTCGAACTTTAAATGTAAAGCCCTGGCATGCATTCAGCAATGGAAAATCTGATTTCTTTCCCTTTCTTTAGATGCTTGTAATTTTAATTGCTATAGTTTTTTAAAATGACCATGCCCACTAGCAGCAAAATACATAGTACAAATAATACAGATGCATAGCTACAAATTTCTCATATCCTTGTATTGTACATATGTCTCCAGCTCTATCTACCACCATGCTTCATAAGTATACAAGCCTGCACACCAACAAGCACAATGATCTGCTGCTACAGTAACTTTTGTTCTTGTAAGAAAATTGTGAAAAACTATCATAACCTGCATCTGGCTACCAATATTGGTAACCCAGTAAAAGCTCCTTGACCTCTTGAGTTGGAAAGTAAATTAAACATGCATGTCCCTCAGGATGCTGGTAAAAACTCTGGTTGTGACTAGCAAAGAAAGTGACTTTTTCATTTGAATTGCTTTTTTTCCTTGTATAACTGAAGAACCCCCAGCAATTTTCTCTGTGAAGAAGAGGCCTTGCACTTACACAGGTAACCACAGATCAGTCCTTCTCAAAACTAGAGCTAAAGACCTGACCACACTCCCTCTGTTTTTGCTGTCCTGCAAACCTTTCCGTGCTTAAGCAGAACTTTTGATCCCATGAAAATGCCGTAGAAGGAAAGGCATCCAGCACAAATTGATGATCTGGTGAAGGATACCATCAGCACTCCACTGGAAATTAGCGCTGTCAACTTCCTCCTCCTCACCATGCCACTGCTGACCTCTACAACCCTGCAGTATCTTCCACTATTAAATATTAAATACTCACAATGAGATGGGTGATAAGGAAATGATAAAACTAGAAATATAGCTAAATCTTAAGTAAGAATACGTGATTTGTTTTACGAGGAAGCAATAAATTTTAACACACTTTCTGCCTTGCACACTTGAGAGAACCTTTAAAAGCTATATTGGCATTTCTCAGAGACATTATGAATTTAGATTTGGAAATGCAGATCCTCAAAACTGTATTCTTTCCTGGAAAAATATGCCCAGAGAAGTAGGTTGTTCTTAACTGAATGACATTTTCAGTATTTGCAGCGTCCCCCACCCCCTCCAAATATTTGCTTAACGTTGCAATTAATATTCTGCATTTCTCTTTACCAGACAACGCCAAGCAATACTAGAGGGGGCCTGTGTTGATCATGGATGCTGTAAACACAGCAAGTTGCTCTGAGCTGGCAAACCCCAAACTGGTGGGCCCACGTTTGATCAACAGTGGCATTATCATAATCTTCAACAACTGCATCATTTATTTAGAAAATCTCCCTCAATCCCGTAACAAATTAGTCACCAGGAGGATTAACTTCACAAATTCCCCCTCAGATCGCAATTATGTCTGCTCAGATGTCATGAGCGACAGACATTTGCATAAGTCATACCCAGCCTTTATTACTAATTGCATTTGCAGTGATTTGACTTCCGTTGGGGTCTGTCTTTTCCAACTGAGTTATAAAATGCAGCACTCGGCAGGGGCAACCATGCCCCAGTGCAAGAGGTGCTCCCTGGCACAGGGTGTAATACCTAATACCTATCTAAGAATTTAATTGCCAACCGCTTTTCCTGACCATTCCGGTTAAGAAGTAAACGACACTGGACGGTGTCCTGGATACTTTCAGGGCAACGTCTTTCACCCTGGGTCCAACAACTAAAAGTTATGCCTAGCTGGTGGCAGCTATGTGGCTTTTCTCCAAGGAGCTGGCAATCCCTATTCAGCTGCAGGCATGTGCCTGCCTCATAAATCACCCCTGGTGCTGGCAGCCTTGTTGGCAGGCTCGGCAGGTTGACCGAGAGCTGAGCAAACAAGGCTTTTGTGCTGGAACAGGAGCCTCCCGCCCGAGGGGCAGCGCAGCGGCGGGGTGGCATGGGGGAGCCTGTGCTGAGCAGCTGCGTGATGTTCCTGTTCGCCTGTCGGTCCTGGGGGGACGGGGCACCATGGGCTCAGCACTTCCAACAAGAATTAGTCCCCTTTATAGGAGAGAAAGCAGTGTCTTTTGACACAGTTGTCACAATCTGAGTTTCACTAAAATGTTGATATCTGACTTTTTTTTTTCCCCAAAGGCAAAGGTGAGAGACCAATTATTTTCCCTGAATAAAGAATAATTGTATTTCCATAACAGGTGAATTTGCCATCATCAGAGAGGGTCTGTGTTTTCAGAAGGAAACAAGATAGCCTATCTGTCAGCTCCACAGGCACCTGGCGCAGGGGCACATGTGCTGTAGCCAGCAGCGCTCGTGCTCGTCTCCGCAGCAGACCGTCACAGGTTGCTGTATTTCAACCCACCCTTTTCAAAACAAAGTACTACATCAACCTCTCCAACACAGACCAGCACCACTCCCACTGCCTGCAACTGCCCGTGCCGCTTGTGCTTATGCAAGTGGTTTGGATTAAAGCGCAGGTCCTGCCCACCCATGGCAGGGGAACGCAAGTGGCCACCGAGCTTCCAGGTACCCACGAGCACACCAGCACGCAGCCCTGTAGGTCTTGACTTTTTGGGTACGGCTGTGTCACCCCCTCAGTGACTGGTGGCTGCATGAAATGTGGTCTCAGATGGCGCTTGGGTGGGAGAACAGGGGTGGACCTAAGTTTTCAAAAGGGAAGTTTTGTGTACGCATCCTTAAATCCTTCAGAAGTGCTCTGCCTCTGGCCACTGCTAGGCAGTTGCGTGACACAGGCTCCCAGAATCAAAACAGAGGCTCTAGTAAAACAAAGGCAGTGATGAATGTTAGAGATTTGCTATAAAGATAATCCTCAAGATAATTCTGCTAATGAGTTGCAGGCATAATGCGTGTAAGAGAATGAGAAAATGCACGGGTTCTACAAGACTGAACCCAAGAGCTTATGTTCACCCCATGGTCAGCTGAAGCAGGTGCTCCATATAAGTAAGGCACGCTCCAGCAAGACGCATCACGTGTCTAAGGTAAATTCGTGCCACCCTTGCTGCAGCGTGCAGCTGCCCCCTCCACATCGGCTGGTGGGCCCCGGTGGCTGCTGCGCACCCCCTGTTCCTGCCGCCTCTGCAGCTGCCCCGCGAGACTGCTGCTTCCCCGCTCACGTCTCCCTTGGGAGCTCAATGGGTTCATTGGGCTTTCTGTCAAGTCTGTACATTTACCCACCCTTTTCCTTTTGCCAGACCAGAAGCTGCCATTGAACTGGAGATCTGGAAGGCACCTGTGCAGAAAAGCCTTTCAAGCAAAGAGACTGGCTTGATTTGTCTGCTTCATTTAGAAAAGGGGGACTCCCCACCAAAAAAACCCCAACAAACCCAAAATCTAACAACCTTCCCTTTACAGCTCCAGCATTGCCAGGTAGATGCTGCAATTTTTATCTCAAGGCCTTTGCTCCTGTCCATTACAGAAAGTCTTTATCCTGAAGCTGCTAAACACCAGGCCTGTTGTAAAGTGCTTCTTATTTCTTGCTTGGTGTCGTGGTTTAACCTCGGTGGGCAGCTAAACCCCACACAGCCACTCGCTCACTGCCCCACAGTGGGATGGGGAAGAGAATCAGAAGGCTAAAAGTGAGAAAACTCATGGCTCGAGATAAAGACAGTTTAATAGGCAAAGCAAAAGCCATGCACAAAGCAAAGCAAAACAAGGAATTCATTCACTGCTTCCCAGTGGCAGGCATGGGTTCAGCCATCTCCAGGAAAGCAGGGCTCCATCATGCGTGGAACGTGACTTGGGAAAACAGATGCCATAACTCCGAACGTCCCCTCCTTCCTTCTTCTTCCTCCAGCTTTATATGCGGAGCATGACGTCATATGGTGTGGGATATCCCTTGGGTCAGCTGGAGTCAGCTGTTCCAGCTGTGTCCCAACTTCTTGTGCACTCCTAGTCTACTCGCTAGTGGGGCAGTCTGAGTAGAAGAGGCTTTGATTCTGTGTAATCACTGCTCAGCACTAGCTAAAACATCCCTGTGTTATCAACAGTGTTTTGGCCACAAATACAAAACATAGCCCCATAT
Source organism: Pelecanus crispus (assembly GCF_030463565.1). Classification (NCBI taxonomy): domain Eukaryota; kingdom Metazoa; phylum Chordata; class Aves; order Pelecaniformes; family Pelecanidae; genus Pelecanus; species Pelecanus crispus. The sequence continues at coordinate 17,935,430 of NC_134643.1, forward strand.
CAGCTACTATGAAGAAAATTAACTCTATCCCAGCCAACGCCAGTATACTTGGACGTGACAAAAATTGCACATGGAGATGGAGAGCATGCATGGAGTGAAGGTGGGTCATTTGGAACAGACCTGCAGATGCTTTTAATTTTATTTTAACAGCAAGAGCATTAACAAATACTATCTTCCGATAGGTATGCTCTCAATTTATGCCTCTTCAGACATCCACATTCACAGAGCTCCCATACAACATTCCTCTTTCTGACCAACACATTGCCTGACTAACTACAGGAACAGCAGCAAATGAAGCCCTGACCTCGCCTGGGGCTGCTTTTTTCTTCCTGTCTTTTCCTCCCTGACCTCGTCCCCCCTTCCACTTCATTCCCCAAGTCCCAGGCAAATGCAGACGGGATCTGTTCCTCTGTTGCAAGCTGCTGCATCCCAAGCCTACCTGAGCTGGCGGCAGTCCCAACTCCACATTGTCCTCAAGACCCTCAGCTGCCCCCAGCTCCATCCAGAGCCCAGCATCCAGGGAGGGCACACAGACTCTCTACACCAGTGCTGCAGAGCTGCTACTCAGACTGCACTGGGAGAAAATGGGGCTCACTGAGGTCTCCCCAGCTACAGAGCTGGTTGATTTCGTCCAGGGGTACAGCACTTCCCAGCATGGATGGTCAGTCTGTGATCCACAGTATGGAGGATTTGCAGATGCAGACTCAAAATGGCAAGCTCTGCTGGCACCATAGCACAGCTGTACAGGCACAGTTAAATAAGTCTTCAGGATCAGTTTCGGCCGAGGAACCCACAGGCGAAGGGGAAAGCCACCCTCCTGCCTACCTGCCTGCCGGCTGAGCAAGCACAAGAGGAGAGCTGCAGCACGCACCCGAGTTACGGAAAATCAATTACAGCGTGGGTCTTGGCACTGAAACAGAGGGTGTATTGGCACCTGGAAACAGCTTTCAGCTAGTGGGTGAGGGATAGATCCTCCCCGGGAAGGTAAGGTACTAGCAAATTCTAGTGTGCAAGTGGGCTGAGAGCTAAATCTCTACAGCGTTAGCTCAGACGTCGGCGATACACAAGCTCCAGCTTGCCCCAGATGAAGGCCAGTTAACTCAAGAGAAACCATCGCTTACCACAGGCAAGTGATTTTTGAAAGCACATGTGAGCCTGATTTAGAGCAATGTACCTCCTGTGCTTTGAATTCACAACGCACCAAAGATCAGCCCTAAGCAGCCCTCATTTCTTTTAAGTTTATCTCCAACTGAAGAATTTGCCTGTTTTCTCCAGCGGCTGTCTTGAGGCTAAACGCAGGTCTGGGCTCTGCTGGGTGGGAAGTGCAGAGGGATGGAAAGCAGCAGGTAACTGCTAACTGCAACCGCTGTGAAAGGGTGGGCTACTCCTAAGACAGTCAAGCATCTGAAACAACACCCATGGCACTCTTCAGTCTAAAGAAACACAAGGAAGGAGTAAAAGAATGGCAGCTTACTATTGATTATCAAATATGAGAAGAAACCTTATCTCAGTTATGGAAAAAGGGTAATGTCTGTCCTGAATACCTCATCCTAGGAGCCTGCAGGCTCAAGTGACCAGTACAGCTGAGATACTCTAAGGCACCCATCATTTTACATGTCCTGACCATGGAAGAGGATCCCACGTACACACACTGCCCGGTCTTACCGTCATTACTTTTGTGAGTCATTCTGTGAGTCATTCTGGGATTTGTTCATCCCCTCCCCCAGAATTACTGTACTGCACATTAGTGATAGCATGTTTCTCTCTGCTCTTCTCAGGTTTTCTGTCATTTAGGTAAAATTATCCTGTGCTCCCTTAAGCAGATGCAGAAGGAGCTTCTGCCTACAGAACAGTAACATCCTTAAGCGACTTTGATGCCATATATGTATAAGTAACATATAAGATACATAGTATATAAATATACATGTACATGCCCTTTCTAATTAAAGGAACATGTCCATACGAAAAACATTTTTATCTTGTGCCAAATGATGAATTCTACCCTGAGGTAATGCATCAGGTAAAACATTAACATAAATTTGATGGTATATCTCAAATTCTGAACAAAGTTGCATTTCTATCAGAAGTTTGGGAGAGTGACTTGAAGTTTTCACTTAATTAAAAACACCACCCACTACTGGGCTTATTAAAATCTCCTGTCCCAAGCAATGCCTGCAATCATACATGATCCTGTATGTGCAATGAATGCCAGATAGTTCACGTGATATTATCGATACTGAGCACCATTACCATCAAACATCCTGGTGGTTTTGCTCCTATTCCAAACAAATACCATCATGGCTAAACCTATTGACTATCACTCACACCAGCAGGCTCAGGAGAGCCAAAGGATAAGGACCAAACTCCAGCAGAGGCTGACTGTACTCTCATCATGTGGAGAGGAAGCACATTACCAAGGCAAAGAGGGTAGCTCACGTTGCTGCTGCCCCTTATGCCAGCTATCCTGTGAACAAGCAGCAGGTTGCTTCTGCTATTTTTCGTCAGTTTTATTTGCCAGGCTGAAATCTTCCCCCTTTCCTTCCAAAATAATAAAACAAAATCCCATTTCTTCCGAGTTTCTTATCAATATATATACCTCTTGAGAAAGCAGGTCACATGCAGGTCACCTTTAATTTAACACCTCCCATTGATTTAATGGCTGCGAGATCAGGATCCCAGAAGGTAACGTGTTTGAGCTAACAGAGTCAGCGAGCAACTTTCCCCCTGCCTCCTGCCCGCTGTCAGCAAACATCTACAATGGCAAGTAACGCTGCTAACAGGTAAACTGATACCTTGCTACTGGGTAGCTCACAAGACTTTCAATATATAACTAAGAGAATGTTTATAAAACACTCCTAGTTCACTTCTGCTCTCTTATAGCTACTAATTCCTTCCCTTTGGTGTTTTCTCTTCCAGAAATTCAATACAGAAGCCAACACTTCCCTACTACAACATCCATGTGCTTCCCTTCCACTGAAACCAAGTGTGTCAACTGTTACCAGGGGAGGAAGGACCCATTTCCATCACTACACGGTAAGTGAAACGACATTGCTTCCCTTCCTCCTCTGATACAATCTGTTTCATTACTGCAGTGTTTTACAGTGCCTGTACACACCAGGATTTGTAAGAAAGCATCAAATACTCGAGCTGACAGAGAACTGGTTTGATGCTTCTCTGCAAACATGGTGGCACAAAGCCAGCTCTGGACTCACCTCTTGCCAGTGTTTGTCCCTAAGCGGCAGGAGAACCTCATGATAAGGAGTTAATTATAAAGCAACATTTTTCAACAACACTAAAGACAAACATTACCAAGCACATCGCTTCTGAGCTGAGTACAGAAAATAATTTACAGCAGTCACTTCTACACTCACTTCTTATTTCATTATCGTCATTACCCAACTGACTTTGTGCAGGGTGGCAGCATCAGCAGGATGCCGCAGAACCGTGTGCTGCGTTAAGGAAATAGCTGCTGCAGAAGTTTCCCACCAGAGTCGCCCCCCGCATCCAAGTCACCCACTCCTGGAGTCAAAATCCCAGTGACAGCCAAATATCCTCCACAGAGCTGCAGGTGCCAAAAAACACTCAACCTTTGCTCGTATCTGACCATGATCAACTCAGATTGCAGGAACAGCTTTGAGAGCTGTGAAAACTCATCTATGAAAATTTGCTTTGGACTGAAGTGATTTAGATTTATGTGAATTACAGCATTATCTGAAAGCTCCAAAGACGACCAAACCCTTTTTTTTCTTGCTAGATACTGTACAAATGCAGAAAGAAGGAAATAAACTGAACAGTTTCTAGCTTAGTTTTTAAAAAGATACTTTGAAGAAGCTTAACAGAAAAAGGAACTGGGAAAGAAGGATGAAGCTAAGAGAGTACCTGACCCCAAACGTTTTCTGTGAGCACAACAGGAAATTTTTGCTATTTATTTGAACCTGCACCACAACATGTCTTACATTTCCAAGGCAGGAGGAAAGGGTCCAGCTCAAGGAAGCCTGTCACTGCCTGAGGACACAGTGGTGGGTAGGAAGAGGACAGGCACAGCTGTAATGACCCCAGTAGCAGGACGAGCAGCCTGGCAGCACTCAGCTGGAGGACTGTGAATAATAAGAAAAGTTTGAAATGTCTGTATGGGTTTTGCTGTGCAAAAAGAGCACAGAAGCGACACAGGAAGGGACTGCTGAACGGGTAGGCAAAAGTGATCATTTCTATTAAAAAGAAAAGCTGCTGATGGAACAAAAGGCAGATGGAGGGAGATGAAAACATGAGTGAAGGGGAAAAAAAAGCAGTATAAACACCTCTTTAACGGTTTTTTAACATGGGACACAGACAAATGAATAAAATGGATCTCTACGGGTATCTGGGATGATGGGTTATGCATTTCCCATGAACAGCATTGGGAAGAGATGTCTGAAAAGGAGCAAAGACCAGAAACTCCCTGGGCAAGCAGCTGAACAGAAGAAGCGGCAAGGAGCCCTGTGGGGATGCTGGCAGAGGCAGCCCCTGTGGCCCCACAACCGGGGATGGGGTGCTGCTGCAAAACGCCAGAGCAAGCTGGAGGGCAGAGGGAGGGAGGGGAGCGCAGAAGGGGCTGGAGGTGGGGATCAAACACGAGCTGGAGGCAGAGAGGAGGGAGCCGGCTCAGGAGAGCTGTGCCTGTTTGAGGAGGCTGCGTGGTATCTTAGTGGGGAAAAGGGGCTGAAGTAGTGATGGGACAAGGACTTGACACTGTGCAGAAGGATTTTGGAAAGGGCGGAAGGATGCAATACCTGCAAAATAATACGAGTGCATAATTTAAGCAAACTCATGAGTTTTGGGCACTGTGTTATTCAAACACTTCTTAGCTGAGTCAAGTTCAGACACAGCATCCCATTTATCTTGGCACAACCCAAATCCCTAAATTATCTCTGTCTTTTCAACCTCCTCACAGGAACTTTTCTTCCAGCTTTGTTAAAACATGAAGTAGCCAAGAACTGGTTTACAAACAAGTACCAGCCAAGGCGAAGGCCTAACCCTGCTGCAGAGCGCAGCGGGCAGCCCTGCGGGCAGACCTGCAGCGCTGCCTCCGGCTGCCGCTGTCCCGCAGCACCTGCTCCTTCTTTCGCTACTGGAGAGCTGGTGCAACATATGCAATTCTCAGACATGCTGGAAAGTCCTGAGAGCGTGCTAAATGCATACAGGTTAGCATATCCTACTTGTGCTGTTTACTCAATATTGTGAGCTCCCCTCTGCCAGCCCAAATTTAACCATTCTGGAATAAATACTGCTAAGGGGAAGGTGATGACCTCGGTCTCTAGCATGGACAGCAGAAGGCAACGTGCTGCTCTCCACACAGTGGCCCTGCTTTTCATCACTTTCACGTCATGCGAGTGCAAAGGCAATGACATCAGTGGTGTTTCCTGGCACGGCCCCTCTGCTCTCCCTCTCTCCCATGAGTTTCCTCTTGTGCAGCAGGGACTGGCTCATTCCCCTTTGAAAAACTGGGGCAGAAGAAGAAAATGATGACAGGGGCACGTGTTAACGATAGGAAAACAGCAGCTGCTAACATTGCTCACCTTCCAGTCTGCTTGAACAGCAGCAAGCCCTGAGAATGAAGCAGGGGTTTATTTTTAACATCCGTGTCAGATCTCTTTGCCTTTTAAAGAGCATCCTGGGGCTGCCCGGGCCCCTTATCTGCTTGACAGCACTTCAGCAAGCTGCTTCAGTGGCTGTCCCCACGGCTGTGCCCTCCCCTCCTCATCCACTGAGGAGCTTGAAAGCTGGGGTGTCCCTCCGCTGCCTCAGCAAGTGCTGTTTACTCTGCTAAAGTGATTCACTAAGAAATACGCAGACTATGGAAACACGGCATGTTGCAGTTTGTAAGGAAATGCTCACAGTGTCCCCAGATGCACGCATGGTGACACACCAAGTTTCACTTCTATTTCTCTGTGCTCTGAGTAGTAGAGTGTATATGAAGTATATTAAGTACAAAACTTATAAAGTAAGTTTTAATTTTATTTTTAATATAAAATAATTAATAAAAAAGGGTTTTATTTCCTCAGTAAAATATCCTTAGGCTAGGATACTCTATCTAGGAGTCCAAAGAAAATTTTAATCCTCCCATTCAAACTGCCACACAAACTGTGATGAAATGATACAGCGCTGGGAAATAGAGAACTTGCTGATCATATTAATCCTTCATCTTCCATTCAGCTTCCTACACCAGTATCCTGTTTCCTTTTTAACAGCCAACAATGGTCCTCTATTTCCTTACGTGATCCCCCATAATGCTATCGTGTCAGACTTAAAAGCAACGCTTCTCAGTAACTAAATGAATTGTCTAATTTTTGTTATAGATTATAGAAGAGCTCTGACATCTATCTGTAAACAGTGACACCGTACACCCTAAAAGCCTGCTTTTTGGCTCATCACGAAATGGCTGGTTTGCACAAAGCCCCCACCTTTGGTTCAGTCAAAGTGAACCTGCTCCTGACAGCTACCAAGGGCGCAGCTGTGCGACAGGGACCCTGGGGCCCACCTCTGAGTGCCATGGACTGCGCGCAATGACGCTTTTTGCATATCTTTTTATTTAGCAGACAAAAAAAATGATTTAGTAAGATAGCCCTTGATTACTGAAAAGCGTCAACCATTTAATAACCAGTTTTTCCAAATCAGAGAAGCTAGCTAAACTGGTCATTTTACACAAGAAGAGATAGTTACAGGGAAGAATTTTGCTTTGCTTCAGAAAATTCTACATTAGTGGTTTGTAGTTACTACACTGAAGGCTCCTGCATGGCACAATTCTTTAAAAAGATCCAAATCAGTGAATCAGTTGTTTTAGATACACTGACACTTGTGAGGGTTTAAAGAACTGAAACCTAAAATTGTTCCAAGTACCTGAAGGTTTCCCTGGTAGTACTTCTGAAAAGGATGTACTAGGTCTGATTTTGCCTTCCTGAGACAAAACTCAAAAGCCCTCAGAAAGAATTTTTGTCCCAGGCAAGGTGAGCCAGACCAGTACCATTTGTGCAGAGCTGTAGCAATGTGCCTGGTTAACTAAATAAAATTCAGGTCACCTGCATACATCAGGTCAGAGCCAGATGACTGTCGTGGTTTAGCCCCAGCCAGCAACTAAGCACCACGCAGCCGCTTGCTCACTCCCCCTACCCCGATGGGATGGGGGAGAGAATTGGAGGAGTAAGAGTGAGAAACACTCCTGGGTTGAGATAAGAACAGTTTAATAATTGAAATAAAGTAAAATAGTAATGCTAATAGTAACAGTATAATAATGATAATAATAATAATGATACACGAAGCAAGTGATGCACAATGCAATTGCTCACCACCCGCTGACCGATACCCAGCCAGTCCCCAAGCAGCGATCGCTGCTCCCCGGCCAACTCCCCCCAGTTTCTATACTGAGCATGACATCATATGGTATGGAATAGCCCTTTGGCCAGTTTGGATCAACTATTCTGGCTGTGCCCCCTCCCAGCTTCTTGTGCACCTGGCAGAGCATGGGAAGCTGAAAAGTCCTTGACTGGCATAAGCAGTACTCAGCAAGAACTAAACATCAGCATGTTATCAACATTCTTCTCCTACTAAATCCAAAACACAGCACTATGCCAGATACTAGGAAGAAAATTAACTCTATCCCAGCCAAAACCAGGACAATGACCCACACCTCTATTACTTTACAAATAATGGGCTTATCACCAACACAATTTGTCTTACCTTATTGTAGTACTGCACCTGGACTGAGTGCCACTGCCCATCACTGACCCCTCCAGGAACGAACGGTGCCACTGTGGTGGTTGTCTCCCCTGCAATGGTGGGCAGAAGGGAAAAAAAATCAGTCAACATCACTGCAAACTCTGCTCTGCACTAAACCAAAACACAGAGACACCCTCATTGGGCACAGGATGCAGCCGTCTTACTTCATTATGGAGGAATTTGGGGTTTCATCCTGCAAAACAGTAAATATCCCCAAATTTCATGGAATTATTTTGGTGCACAAATACAAAAATAGCTTCGGGCACATTCAGGTGAATTATGTTATTTTTTTATTATGTACGGTAGCAGATGCATTGGGTAGATACAGCTATTGCTGAAGTGGTCAAATGAGGGAAAAATGTACACAAATTTTTCTGCATTTCTGCCAAAGGCAGCACTTTGAGGTTTTTTCAATATGGTGAGTATCGTGCCGGGGTGTTTTGTCAGGAAAGGGAAGCCTGCTCCTTGTCAGAGCTGAGACAGTGAAATCCAAAAGTACTCTAGTACAAAAACCATGGATGGTAACCTTGGTCCCAGCAAAATTTTACCAGTGATTAATGAAATTACTGTCAGCTTTTCAGTATTTAAATTTGAAAGGAAGTCCTTGCCATTGCAACTGGAAAGCTGAAGCTTTTAATTCAGGTCTGAGTCAGCAGAACCATCTCAGTAACCAGGCATATCTGTTTCGAGGTAGCAGCAAAATAAACATTCATGTTGAAAGTACATAAAAAGCCTAGCACAGAGAAGGGATTGCTCTGTTTCACCTCTTTTTTTTTCCCCTCTTTCTTTGTTTTTTTTTTTTTTAAACAGTTGGAAAATTCTACATAATAAACCACAGGAAAAATAACTCCCTCCTGTAAGCTAGCAAAGTTCACAGTATTGTTGAGCTTAAAATGTACTTTCTACTCTCTATTTGCAACAAATACTTTAGTATTTGTGAAGTATTATTCTTGTGTCCCCTACTCTCCTTTAACTCCCATCCTATATACTTCTGTTATTTGAACAATACAGTTTTCAGCTTAGCATGTTTGACATCTTGCTGTGATGCTTTTTATCATTTAGTGATAAAAAAAATCTGTGCTAAAAATTGGGCTTTTTACTCAGCTAGCAAGTTTCTGCAAAAGGAAGATCACTGGTCTCCAATGCTTTTGCTTTGCTTTCTGTGAAAAAGTTGTTGCGACAGGTAAAACAGTCAGATCAGATGTCCAAAACTTGTACAGTTCGTTAAAAGCCAGTTAAAACTATAAAACATAAACCATTCTCCTTCCAAAGAAAATACCATTTGTAATATACAGGACCAGACCTGCTCTCAGGTGCAGTAGTGCAAATCTAAATTTAGTTTCATGTATTTTAAAGGAGTTCCTCCACATTTAAATGCATATAAATGCAAGTAGAATTTTTTTTTCTCATTCATCCTCAGGGTGCCTTCTGAGCAATTTGATTCAAGTTTAGACAGGCGGAGCAGAGCTACAGAAGAAAGCACATCTCTCCGACTGCAGCATGTTATTTCATTACACTAAGCCATTCAAAAGCCTGCCTTAAAATCTAAGTTGGACAACTTCGGGGTAATAAAAGGGAAATGAAACCGGGTATCTTCAACCCAAAGGGCCCAGATATGCACTTAAGCATCGCTGGTGAATCGATGGGGTCACATAGGATTTACCATGGGGTCTGAGGGCAGCGACCATCACTGGCCATGAGCGTGAAACACTGATGTGTGTTACGCCTCTGCTTCTACCGCTTTACTGCGCAATGTCTCACTCTTCACAAAAGTAAAATAAGAGTTGACAAGAGCCCACATGTCTATCCTGAATACAGAGAAGAGGAAATAAGAGGATTATTTCCCGAGTTACGTGCCTGGCGCAGAGGTACAAACATCTCACTTGACCTACATGTAACCCCACTTGACCTACATGACAACAGCCCTTCCCAGATATTTGTTTCTGTCCCGATGGAAAACATCCCCTAAACCTGTGACAGCTAGAGGCTGTCTGCCCTGCTGAGATTTAGTAAAGCCACCAAAGCCTTCCCAACGAACCCACAGACCTGCACCTGGGCTGAAGCAGGAACGCAAGTGGTCCATGAAGAGGTCCACCAAGAGCCTCAGCAAGCCTGCTGAAGTCCAGGGGGTGATTCCTGGTGGCTTCAACATGCTTCAACCACGCTGTACAGCTGCGTGCTAGCAGCTTCACCTGCTAGCCCTGTCATGGCAATTAGCACAGCTGGGCATGAGTTTCTGGATCAAACTTGGGCTTTTTTAACTTGGGAAACACTCCTCTGCTGAGGCTGAAATGGTCAGGGTTTGTTCTGATCACCCTTTCATCAGGAAGAGTTTTGCCACTGCCAGGGCTGATTTTCTGGAGGAAACTGCTTCTCTGGGAGAAGGCCACAGCGGCAGGGATATCTGCCACCCTGAGCTTCACTTGTTTTTCCCTCTCTCTGCTCCCAAAAGCACCAAAAGACACTGGCTTTGTCCTAGCGCAGAAAGCAAGCGAACACCAAAGCATCCATTTCTTGTTTCCTAGCCCACCATAGCAACGAGCGGGCAGCTTAGTTCTCCTCAATTCCTTGTGGGTTACAGCTTCTTCCAAGCGGACATGCTTCTACTGTGCAGCAGCGGATTCCAGCAACAGCACTGCTCCTCACCAATCCCTAACGAACAGCAGGTAGTTTTCACTTGTCTGCTAGCTTTTCCTTTGGCTTGCATGCATTTTTCAGATAACACTTATGCACCTAGTTTCACTGATGGCATAGTGTAAAAACGCATAAATACACGACATTTATCACAGCGTGATAAAATGAAGTCTCATTTAAGCAAACATTGGCTCGGAGGCCAACTTTCAGGCTAGTGCCAATCTTTTATAGTAGTCATAAACTCTTTTATAACTGATACGTTGACAAGATCCTGCCTAGGACAGCGAGTGTTACCACCACAAACCGCTACAATCTGGAGTACTTTGCAACACCCGGCATCAGTTGTTCACTGTACAATGTCAGCAGGTTACTCAATTAACAAGGCAGCAAAGAGCTGTATAAAATCATTGAAGTGCATTTCCAAATGGGTTGAGAAGATCCCCTGACTGCAAGCAGAAACGCTGGACTCCAGTGACACCTCACCTGCAGAGAACGTGAGCTGGATCTGCTCCTCGATGATCTCCAAGGCAATGAAGTCGTGCTTCTCATTAAAACGCCCATTGTAGAGGAGGAGAGCGTTCCTCTCCCTGGTTGCAAACCTAGAACACAGAGGCGAGGGGTTAGTTCATGCTTAATAGCTTATGAATTAGATGGATGGTCAAGTTGCCCAGAAGAAAGACGTCTTTGTATTTAGCAGAAAAGCAAGCCTTTGAATCTTTCTTCAGACAGAAAATTATAAAATTGAGGAGTCAGCTGCAGGATAAATCCCTTCTTTCCCAAATGACAGAGGCAAGCAAGATGGAAGTTACAGAAATCCACTCTGCAGAGATCTGCTGCGGATGCTGACCCTCACAAAGGGTAAAAGTAGGCAGACGCACTAGGCAGTGTGAGTATCTGACACTCGCCAAACAGTAGCACTTACTACACTTTGCAAACAGTCGAAAGCCAGAAAGCATTTTCACATCAAAGGGGTAATACTTGCTGCCTGCTTGCTGTCTAAATGCTACAGGGTACAAGGAGAGTCATCAACTGATTAAAAAGACCTGATGGGGAGGCAAGGGGGAAAGAAAGATAAGAGTTACTTTAATAATACCATTTAGACAATCGGGGTTCATCAATCAACAGGTCAGTCAATCGGAGGAAGGAAAATAAACAAATGATTCCACTAACTCAGTGCCAATGGGTGTTTTTTGGTTTTATTTTTCTTGTGCTTCTAGTATGGGATGTATCACACCTTCCCTGCAGAAAAACAGGCGACCCCACTTTTAAAAAAGCCTGGTCTTTTTCATCAGCATACAACTTTTTTTGCAAATTTCTCCATGTTGTTCGTATTATCTAATTTTTAATTGAATCCTGTTATCTTTGGGGATTTACACACAGCTTTCATCTACTTAGAAATGCAAAAAATTTATTATACTTTACATAAAAATTTTTACAGAGATTTATATTATATAAAGAGAGAAAGAGAGAGAAACCATGGGAATGTCTTGTGTTTTCAAATGGCAGTGTAGTTTGATTTTGTATCTTTAACTGCAGGAAATATGCTTGATTTAAATTAACACACTCTTCCTACAAATGAATCAAATGCTGAACACAACCAATGAAAACTGCCTTCCACAGACAGAAGAAATTATTCTTGTGCCTGTCATGTCATGTCTACTAGCAAGACTCTCATGCGATGCAACAAAACCTGCATTCAGTGAATGGAAAGAAGCAGTATTTTAGAACTTCAAGATCTGGTATTTGAAATAAAACATTTCAAAACCAAAGAATACTTTTTAACACAAGTTGTTTGTCAGACATATGTATGCTGTGGATCATACCAAGTAGAGACCTTTCAGAAGCAGGAGCCTGAATTTGAGCTACACAGAAATGGGAATTATTCCACACATTTTTTAACATTTTTGAAGGAGATTGAATTGTTCTCGTTCAAAAAAAAGTAGTAAAAATTTTGACATTTCCAGTAAAATACAAACTCCAAAGAATATCCGTTGTAGTCCATCAAAATGTTACACTACTGATTTGATTACTTTTAATCAGTTTTGAAATATATCTTTATTTCTAAATTTGTTTAACATAATCTAAAATAATATTATAGAAGTAAAAGGCAAACTAAATGAATTAAGACAATACCGTTGAAATATTTCAATATTACCAAACCACTCATCTGTTTTTCACATTTCACCATCAAACATTTCATCCAAAGGAATACAGTTCCTGTAAAGCATTTCCCAAGACTACATTTTTCAGTGGATAACTGCTTCTTCAAAACTTTTGTGTCATACTAACAGTTAAAGCACTACTGCTTTTGAACTTGTCTGGTTATCACCAGCAGGGGAAAAAGATACTGTTTTTTAATAGAAGGGATATTTTTAATCCCAGGATATAGGAAACAAAAGTCACTTTCTCACAGAATTTTGAATAAATAGTGAGAAAACCTCTCCACTGACAGTGTCTCTTGGAGGGAAGGAGTAGCAAGTGTTGGAAAGAAGCAAGGAAGACGTATTATGTTGGGAGCAGAAAGACATGCCTGGTCAGTACCCTAAGTTCTTTTTAAAAAAAAAAATCACATTTTAGTTATGAGATTGGACAATGCAAACATCCTGCTCTTTGCCAGGAGTGGGTCATGAGTCACTCGAGACTGAGGGAAGACAGACACCCTGGGATTTTATGAATGCTCCCAAATCACAAAATATGTAATGGCAAATCATTACCTAGTCATACTGCTAATTCTTGCTTATCCTCACATAATGTTTTCCACCTGCACTGAAGGATAATAAAAGCCAAAGAAATAACAAGTGTAAATAAAAGTAAACTTCAGGTATGAAAAGCTAAATGTGTCATTATCCCAGACAGTGTGGGATGAACCCCATGATGGTCTAGACTTTTTATAATCACACTGAGCGGACTGAACAGTGTTTAGCTCATGACTAAATATGCCATCTTGGTTTTAAAGACGGTGAAGAAACCCTGGTGTAAGCACTACCTTGCTACAGTAGTTTGCTGTTTCTTAATAACCCCTACACAAAGCATTTGAGTCGCTTTATCTTGAAGCACCCTACACGTCAAAGAAAGCCTGAAAAATGACACCATGTGGCTGCGGGGACAAGCCAAGGGTAGTGCAGGTAATTTTTGCTGGCAGCCAGCCCAGATCGCTCCTTTGTTTGCATTCACTGTAGGTCTGACAAGTCCAACAGAGCCTTTTGCTCCTCAGCTTTTCCGTGTACTTAGATCTGATGGTCTAAAATGATCTTCACAGACGCAACTCTTCCTTGCCTTGACTCGTGCGCAAACCATGCCTGTGCTTTCTCATTTAACCAAAACGTCAAGATTCCATAAAATTTCAGACCTTAGGATTAAGGCAGATGAAGGATAAAATGGCAAGAAGCTGCCTGGCTCCTGACAGATATAAACCACCAGGTAACTGCTGGGTGCCGGGCGGGACGTGTGCCTGGTGGTGTCCTCCCTGAGCACTTTCTCTGGACAGATGCACAAACACGTCTTGTCGTTGCGACTGTTGTACCTAGCAACAAATCCACGGCCTTGCCCTTTCGGGTCAGGGCTAACACATTTTGTGCTATTTACTCACAGTCAACTGTGAGGGAGAACCAAAGGTTGATCCTGACCGGCTAAACCATGGGAAAGCTGCAAACCCACACCCTCTCTGGAGAAGAGGCCTGCGTGCACCTGGAGCTCCGGCTCCACAGCAGGCAAGCCCTACGCCTGACCCGAGAAGTCTTCTCCAGAAGAGGGTTTTTTCCTCCAGGACGTGTGAGTTAGGGGAGGAGAGCCCTGGTTCACGCAGTGCGGCTGCCATCGTCGTTCCCCTCACCTCCCTGAGTGCCCCCATGGGAAAAGTGACCGCCAGCCCAGGAGAAGCCTGTCCAACATGGGGACGTGGGGGCAGATGGGATGGGGATGAGGCTGGTTGTGCCTGGCAGCCAGGATGGGACCAGAAGCAGAAGCTGGGTGTGAAGGCCAAGAGGAGGGAGGCGAGGAGCTGGGACAGCTGGGGTTGTCCCAAGCCCAAGGCTGGGAACCAGTGGAGAGCAAGGACCTGAGGAGGACCAGCCTGCGCGCAGCCATGGCCTGAGGAGACCAGGTCCTCTCACAGGCCGGGAAACAGGAGAGGGGAAGAGCGCTCCCAGACAGGCAGCACGAACTAGCAGCCTGCGCCTGAAAGTCAGGAGGCCACAGGCACAACTAGAGAAACACCTGACGCGCTCGCGAGGCAGCAAGCCTACCACCCAGCCCGCTCCGGCTGAGGGCTGCTGAGAGGCGGCCAGAGAGGCCCCGGGGTCCCCTCTCTCCACGCCATCGCCCTGTGTTGCAGCAGAGGAAGGTCAGGAGTTGGCACCTCAGCGGCATCCTCAGCAGGGCAGGAAGCAAACGCCTTCAAACAACACGACTGTGCCCCACTCTGTCAGAAATACCCAGAGTGACCTCTACACGTACATAATTCGGTTGGTGACAATTTAACAAACACCCCTCAAGCTCAAGCGGAGAAGCCACCAGCCACAAAGCCCTTCCCCACCGGGACTTACATGAGGGAGACAGTGAAGTGGAAGCGCTGCCGCAGCCCCTTGAAGGTGATGAAGGACTGTGGCGGGAAGCTCCTGGTGGTCATCTCGCAGTATGGCCGCTCGTATTCGCCCGGGGGACACTCGCACTTGAAGCCCCCGATGAGCAGGTTCACGCAGGTTCCTCCGTTCTTGCACACCCCCGGAGCACAGCGGCCGGAGCGAGCGTTCACCTCGCAGTACTCTCCTGCAAGGGGAGAAGCAGACATCAGGGAAGGCGACACCTCACCGCAGCACTCAGCTACCCAAGTGTTTCTGATAAAGGTTAAGCTGCTTCCAAACTTCTGCACCTGACCTCCTCTGCAACTGAGGTACAAGCCCGTAATTGCAGGGGGGGTAAGGATGCTGCATCGTCTTTCAAGTCTGAATTTTCAGCGGGGTGCGGGGTATGATTTGCTGAGCAATCCTCTTGCACATATCCAACACCACTGGCCCCGGTTTTCAGATTCCTTGGCTGCTTCCAGACCCAGTGATAAATATAAAGCTGGTGACAGATAGATGTATATGGGAGGATGTAACACCACCAGTTAAAAACTTGCATGCTGTCAACCAAAATATGTGTAACTTGTTCTGGCGTTTCACTATGGGTTGGAAATTGTGTAAACAGGTAAGTGTTTGCACTTTGCCTCGACTGGAATTTGGCTCTGCTGCCCACGGCGGCGGCAGGGCACAGTGGAGCTTGTGACAACGCTCGCAAAATGTTTATAGAAAGAATAAGCAGGATGCTGATGACATACATATTGCTTCCACATTTTCCCATGTATCCTGCAGGTGACAGCCATTTTCTGAACCTTTCAGAGATGTGTGCAGTAACTCTCCGCAGAAGTTACGGATTCTGCGCAGTGCTTGCTGAAGCTGTTTTCCCCCCAGATGCTCCAACTTTATTCTGTTCAAAAGTCTGTATCGAGATGCGTTAAATGCAAGTACTAAAAAATCAGCTGCCTTGCTTTGTATGTATGCTATAATTTTTCCTGTGTTTGCCCAAAATCTGAGAGTGAATCACAATTTAAAAAATAATTTGTGATAATAAGAATTTGTGTTCATAATGTAGAGAGGGTATCCACTTAAAAAATCTGCAGTTGAGACAAAAGCAGCTGCTGAACTAATCATTGTACAGAAAGCTAAACCCTCTATGTGAGTTAACTAGTTAACATTTATGTTTTGGCATGTGTCTTCCTAAGACATAAAGCGTGTTCAGATCCTGCACGTAACATTAGTCAGAGAAACTGAAGATGGCATATACAGTTGAATTTTACCCAGTAACAATGTCTGAGAAATAAACATAGAGCAAAACGACACAGCACAGCCAGCTGAAGGAATGAATACATTTGCAACAGTTTGGTATTTGCATGATTACTTGCTACCAGATCATACCATTACATTAATTCAAGCACAGTTAAAACCGTGCAAATGCATTCCTGGAGGAAAGTAAAAGCAGCGGGAGCTGTGGGCAGTGACTCACAAACAAAGGCAAATTAAAACGGAAAGTTTTGCTCCACTCGCCACTCCTGCAGCCCTGCTCCCACAGGTTCCCACGCCGAAGGCACCCGCTCTGGGTGGCAGGCTGCAGCCGGCAGCATTGCCACATCCAGACCTGGATCTGCACCTCTTTTCTATGCCGGGCTGTAAACTGCAATGATTTGCACCTGGTTTAGCCCCTGCCCCAGGGGTAGCGATCTGAGACAAGGTGAGGTAGACAGTCCGGCCGTTTTGGCTCTCCAGCTTTGCGGCCTTTCCCCTCTCGCATCAACATCACGCGCCTTTCAGGCAGGTACGATGTATGCCAGCAAAACGCAGGAGCAAACACAAGAGTGCCGTGATCATGCAGTCAGCCAAATGCACGCCCCATCCAGGTGGGCTCAGCTCCAGAGGATGGACCTCCGCTCCTGCTCCGTGCTCCCCACGACGAGCGGAGCCATTGTACAACTGCCTCCTGATGAGCACATTTGTGGGTATCTCCTGGAGAACAATATACTGGGGTGCTTCAGTATATTTGAAAAGGATGCAATACAAAGCACAGGGGAGCTGAACACATCTCTCTAATAATAATTTTTACAGTTAACAAATTATGAAATTAATCTTTCCCATCATCCTACAGGGAGTGCAAGTCAAAACCTCTGAAGCAATAAACCATATAGCCCAGAGTTCAACTCCAAGCCTGTGCTTAGAGCTTTTCTGATTCAGCACTGATGTTCCTATATTCTCACTTTAACATACTTAGATGAAATGCTGTGAAAACCACTTGATAAATATCTTCCTGTCTCCATGTATTAACTGTGAGTATCAGGCAAGATTATGTGAATACGCCCTCCTTGATACTTTAAAATGCTCTACAATATGTTTCTGTTGGGAGAAATTGTATATGTCATCCAAGACACAAAATTCCCTCTGCGTACGGGACATGCCAAACCAAGCGCACACACACATCAGATGCTCTAAGAGGACACTACAGAAAGCAGTTCTTGACGATCCACTGCATAAGCAGTCAATTCCCCCTTAACACACACATATCTTGTGTACCAAAACTCTCAAAAAACTGGAAAGACACAATTCCTTTAGAAAGACTAAACACAGGTTTGTCGCTTTAAAAACCAGTAGTAGGATATTTTGTGAAGTAACTCTCCAACTCAGAGAGGAATGTAATCTTCAAGGCTTTCTGAAAACAGAATGATGTATTTGGCAAAAGCAAACAACGCATAGGCTTGAATACACAGGGAGAAAAAGGAGTGAGCTAAAAGGAGAGATTCCTGGCACTGTAGCAAGCTGTGGAAATGCCATGGCAATACAGAGGCAAAACACAAAAGCCTAAGCTGGAAGTCATTGATGGTTCTGTATTAATTCTGTGATATAAAAGAATGTATAGGCCATTTGTTTAGATACCTATACAGGCATAAAACTATTTAAGAGAAAAGAACACTTACAGAAAAGTTCTATTGAATTATGTTTATGACTGCTTTTCATTATGATGCTTAAAGAAGTAATTTAGAAGAATGCAGTTCAACTTTAAATAAGATCCTTTGTCCTATATTCATTCAGCTGTACCATCATTGATGCCCCAGTTACTAAAATGATTCTGAATTCTCTTTAGTCTGCAATGTAAATGAGAACTGCATTTGATACATATTCTTTGATGTTGAATTTTCATGTTTTATGTATATTTACCAAAATGTATTAAAATAGTGGTTTTGAAATCTCTGCAGTAACTCCAAGACATCACTGTGCTTCAAGGCACAAAGGTCTACCAAGAAACGTGATAAATCACTATTTACCCTTTTGTTCTGTAAGTAAAAAAAGTGCCTGAAATTATTTAGAAACATGGCATATCTGGCTTTATGAAGTAGCCAT
Source organism: Pelecanus crispus (assembly GCF_030463565.1). Lineage (NCBI taxonomy): Eukaryota > Metazoa > Chordata > Aves > Pelecaniformes > Pelecanidae > Pelecanus > Pelecanus crispus. The sequence continues at coordinate 17,953,741 of NC_134643.1, forward strand.
CTGAGCAAGTATTCAAAGCAGGGCTTGGATTGGGGGCACCCAACCACTTTTGGCCACACAGTACACCTTTGTGTGGCTCTTGGGTTTGTCACTTCCAAGGGTGGCCACCTCATCCTGGACACATTGCTGACCCACAGCACTGCCCTGCGGGAGCTTTGAGGCACAGCCTGAAAAGCACCCTCAAAATTTGAACCAAAGCCTGCATGGACTTGAAGGATGGGCTGGTTGCTGGCTGGAGCTGGAGTCGGAAGGCCCTAAGGGAAGAGCTACTTGAGGAACTGAAAAGGAAGGGATCTGCATCCGCTGGCATTCGGGATGAAAAGCGCCTGTGTGCCTGCTTGCAGCTGAAGGTCGGAGGGCTGGGACATGCTGTCGGAAGGGATGTCTCGCAGTCCAGTGGGAAAAAATAGCACAGAAGGAGGGAGAGCTGCTGCGCAGCGAGGGTCTGGAGGTGCCTGGGTGATAAGAGCACAGCCCGGATCGCCGCCGCACACAGCCTGGGGACGGTCTGTCACACTGGTGATGCCGGAATGGCTCACCCCTCACCCAGCCCGTGAAACTCCCCTTCGATCCTCATGGCATTCCCTTTGCTAATATAATTTCATTTTGTGCGCTGGCCAGCATTTTAGGAATCACTTAAAAAAACAGTTACATATCACAACTCTGTGAAATCCAAGCAGGAGACGTGAAGCTGTCCCTCCAGCTGCTAAATCTAAAGCATGCACTGTCAGATAACACGGGCCATGGCTGCCTGTTATCTGCTGGGAGATTCTTGGGCTTTGAAAAAACCCTGGCCCAAGCCAGCAAATGGTTTACTGTTACAGGATAGTAGCTGATCTTATATGCTCTCAGTTAATATTGATGACCCTTAAAGCTACAAGTCCTGTGGCTTTTACACAGCCCTTTAGGTAGTGCTTCCCAGTTTTAAAGCCCTTGAGATCACAACCTGATAGTTGCTTTCAACACTGTTTCCTACTCTGAACCATCATATACCTCTTCTCCAATTTTAGGACTAAGTTTACAAAGACAATAATCATAAAATTTCTCCTATTAATTTTATGTAAGTGAGGACACCATGATATCGGGTATAAGATAACCAGAACAAGCAAAGCAAAAGACTGGCTAGAAGATTTGGTCTGCCTCTGACTTATTCCAAGTAAAGTAATGGAATAGTTTAATGAATAAACAATAAATGATGATAAAAAAAAGAAAAGAAATACAAATACGCTATCTGAAAAATGAAAAGATAACCTCACAATTGCAAATACCTTGTGAGCTGAACATTACGGGTTTCAAACAGCACACTGGCGTGTATCAACGAGCCAGTCTTTGCAGAAATCTGCCTGTGGCTTTGCTGGTGAGTTGCTTGACCTTACGACGACAGACAATGTGTAACACTGGAAAGCTCGCTGGAAACAACATGATGGCATTGGAATAAATACAGAATTGCTCTACAGTTCAGTTTACTGCAATGTGTTTCTACAATATCCCTGTTTAGGGACTAGTCCTCAAAAATTTCTACTATTCTCTAATTGTTTTCAACTGAAATACTACCTTAAATATATATTTATATGAAGCAGCAGACCTGCACTGATATTCTTGTTTCTTTTTTTCCAGTTTCCCTAGACACATGTTAATTTTTCACTCAGTATCTGTAATTGTTTGACTTGAACTGATTCTTCTCTCATTTCCTCCACCCTGCCATTTGCTCTAGATACATATTAATCTTCTCCATGTTTGTAGTTGCTTCACCAGAATGGAAAGCATTTTGAGAAGCTGATTTAAGCAGCGAGCCTACTGTAACTTTAAAGTGGAAAGGAGAAACAATAAGAAATAGGGCAAAAGAAGAAACAGCAAGAAATAGGGCAAATAAATTCTTCAAAGAATTCACATTGACCCAGTGCCCTAATAAAGAACCAACTATCATTAAAAATGTATTTGCTATCTTGCACATTATGGGAAAATCACTCCTTCTTTTCCTCTAGTAACTAAACCGCTACTAACCTTAAATGACAATCGGCACTAAAGCAATCAGTGAACTAAGTAATAAGAAGGTTGTTAAAAACAAATTATTTCCAGAATCAGCCTGTAAATCTCTACTGGGACAAGAGATAAAGAGGTTGGGATCCAACGCACCCACGTTAGGGGTGCTTTCACCATAGTTTAGGCTGAGTGGGAGTTACCATAGTGCCCTCCTTTCCCCAAACTCGTTGCACTTTCCTCCCCGTCCCTTGTGTTGGCATTCATGCAATCCTGCCGTTGACTGATTTGTGTAGCTAAGACGGCAAAACACCATTCATTTCTTTATTGTAGGGTTAGCGATCTTCTGATTAGGTCCCTCCTAGGACTGATGGGGTGAATAGCATAGCAGGCACAAGGGAAGGAGGCAAGACCATGCATCCAGGAATAAGCATGAAGGAATGGTCTTAGAAAGATTTAACTGTTATGGAATTACAGCCGTAAGCCATTTTAGATGGCTCACGTGTGAGTGTAGTGGCTCATGCTTGACTTAGGTGAACTGGATCAACACCTTCAGTGGATACCCATCTCTCTCCACTGACTGTGCAGGGAAATACTGCAGAAAAATTTGCCTAAAATGTAGGCGCGAGTCAAATAATAAAAATTAATATTGGATTTTGCCCATAAAGGGCAATTCATGACTTCAGTGGCTCTGTAGTGCATGAGCCTACCCTCAGAACCAAATGGGAGAAGTCAGCCTTACCTCCCAGCAAACGCCACTTACCAATGAAACATTATACAAACAAACAAACAAATAAAATCTACTGGTTTTATGAGAGAAATTAGAAAGCAGTTACCCAGAAAAGTAACCAAGTCATTCTGAATGAAGGAGAAGCTGGATCAAATAGAAGTTAGAAGCCACTGGTGTACTAGTGACTGTGATTAATTAGGGGATGACTATATTCATGTACTATTTTACACAGATAACTGAGAAGTGCTATTTGAAGAACAGAGGTAAAATCTGGGTCCCTTAGAAATCAATGGCCAAACTCCTAGTGCCACTTCAGAGAGGCCGTGCTGGTGCATTTGTTAGACTTAATACTGACACTGATGGTCATCACTTCATGAAGTTTCTACATTACACTGCTACTAAATGTTCAAATTTGAAAATATATTTTGGTCTTTCCTTTTACCTATTCATTTATGTTTTTAGACTTGGGCCTGATATAGGAAAATTAAAATCAGCCCCAACCCTCTTACAGGGAGAAACACCAGCTTAAGGTCCACTTTGGGGTCTCCCTCCTCCCCTTTGCTTTCTGCTCCCTTTGCTGCTTTCTGCAGTATAAAGGCAGATTATGAGAAACAGGCTAAAGTAAAATAATACGTAAATACATAAACACACACAAGCACACACCACACACAAAGACATACACTCACACTGTTCAGGACTAAATCCCAGTAACTTGTGATGACAGCTGTCCTTTGTAATTTAGGTTGCTAACCGTTCCAGATTTAACAAGATGTATTTGCAAGAGAGTAACCTGAATTTAAAACACTAAGCAAAATAACAACAAAAACATTCCTCTTACACACTATATATATATATATATTTATAGCTTGCCAAGTAGCTCCCTGAGGTGATAGATAGGAAATGATCCTATAATAAGATACTCAGGAAATCACCGTTTTATCTCTGGATCTAGTTTAGTTTTTCTGTGGGCATAAGCACTAAGCTCTGAGCTGGTGGGACGAGAGTGTGCAGAACTACCAGTGCTTTTTCAGCTATATATCATCCCTCTCCTTACCATCACCCTTCTCCTTTCCCTGTGCCTTCTTCCACAAAGTTACCCCCCGGCATCCTTGATAACTCACAAATCAGCTTTCCAAACATCATGAGACTGGGCTAAATAAAGGTCATGAGATCTTTAATCATGAGATGCTCCAAAATAATGAACATGGGAGGCTTTTCATCGTCTTTTATTTGCCTCTGAAGCTGTGGGTGGCATCTGCTGGCCCCAAAGCATGTGAGAGCTCTTGGTGGCCAAATACCAGCCCAAATCACACGACTGAAACTGGCTGCTCTGAGGGAGCTCCCGTTCCCACTCCCACCCCAACAGGAAGATGCTACTCAACCCTTCCCAGCTCCTCCCCCCACCGGGGTCCTTGGGGACAGCATCTGCACCCCAGCTGCTCTGGGGTCCTGCAAGCTCCTGGGAGAAGGAGGACCACAACGAAAAACTCCCCTGGCCAAACAGGCAAGGGAAAGCCCAGGACCCTATGCCACCTCCTGATCCTCCCCCACCAGCAACCAAGCTAAACTGGACTTTACAAAAGCAAGAGCAGGGAAAGCTCAGGTTTCCATCTCTCAAGCTGCTTTGGGCTGTGCCCGCTGACGCACATGCACACGCAGAGCAGCCACTGAAACGGCACCTGGCCTCTCGCCAGTCCAAAATCAGGCCCAAGATCCTATGCGCAGCACCAGCACAAGCAAAGATGTTCCTGTTCTCCCTGCCTCCTCCCCTTCCCTGGTCAGCAATTAAAGCAAAACAAAAGACACCCTGCAGGGATTGGGTGGATGGATGGATGGATGATTTGGGATTTGGGTTTTCTTGTGGTTTTGCATTTAAATGAGAAGGAATAATAGGGGAAAAAAAGAAGAAACAATACTGAGGAGGATTAGTGATATTTGGGGCACATCTGTTGGAGAAATGAATTAGTCTGTGGATTCCAGAAATTATGAGCATGTTCTCAAGATGATATACGCTCAATCTGAGTGGTCACTGGACCTTGCCTCCCATGCGCCTTCCACTGGTGCTGGCAGAACAGAGCACAGACAAAAGTCACAACTGAGTCTTTAATACCTGTTCTCTCTTCCTTGTATATTTGTTGAGGATTAAAAATTCTCAGTCATTAAGCTTCCACTCTGTCTACACCTGATAGCTCACCTTTCACCTTCCAGCAACAAGGCCAGGAGTGGTGCGAGCACCAGAAGCGCTACCAACACTTATCACAAGTATTGCAATTTTTTTTTCCTACAGCACTCTGATGAGCAAGGAGCCAGACACTACAGTAAAAAGAGGTGCATGCAGTGTCCCTGGCTTCTCCCCGCCGCCTGCTCCCATGGCACTGGACATAATCACCCCCAGGCTTCTGAGAAAATGTTGAGAAAAAAGCACTTTTTTTGAATGCATTAGATGTGGTGGAAGAGAACGAGCAATAAAACATCCATGCCTTCAGCCTGCCACAGCTACCTACCAACAATTTTTGCTCTATGGGATCCAACAGCTAATTTCTTAATGTCTTAATCTTTACTCTTGGCTGATTTTACAGCTATCTCTAATTTCTGCAAATTATTGAACCATTTTTTGTAACGTACAGTGCCCTCACAAGTTGTCATCTCCCTCTGCATTTGACCTGTAAGTTAAAGCTTTAAAGACCTTTTTAGGTTCCGTCTCTCACCCAGGACTATACACAGCACCAATTTACACAAGAGAAAAAAGAAATGCACCAAAATTTTCAGTTTATGTTGAGTTCTGTGACAGGTTTATATGTAAGACAATCATAAAGCATATCATAATGCAAATTGCGCTTATTTGAGGTAAGATATGGTGATGAAGCAGTGCCTTTCAAAAGCCTAAGCTTTATCTCTGGATGCATTTAGTAGGGGGAAAGGAAAACATCACTGAAGATGTCAAAGATAAAACCCAAATTAGATTATGCCATTGTGTCTGCAATTTGCATTATGTCTTACTTGGAATAAATCGCTTCCGAAAAATCCCACCTTAAAACCAGTAAGAAATCTGGAGGTGTAAGAACAAAACACACCTCTGCGTAACATACTTAGATTCATTTACAGAGGAATATTCCTCCTTCCATTTATTTTTAAGAGGAACAATCATCCTCTACCTTTACTATATATACATCTGATATTTTTTTTTCCCTGTTCTCAGGGATTCATCTCCAGAGCATTACTCGAGGAGGGGAACATGGAAGGAACCGAAGGCTGGAGAAGCTACCGCAGCTTGCAGGACACGTTCCCTTAGGGACAGCCTTTGCAGCCTGGTCCATATTTGCATCCCTCGGCACCTGCAGGCACTTCAGCATGGGAACCTGCTGCCATGCCTTGTTCTCACCTCCTTCTGTGGGCAGCAGTGAGAAAGAAAAAGGGCACTCATAGACTTGGTGTGCCTCTGCTCAGATGACAAAAAAGACTATTTCATCACGCAAAGTTGCAATTTTTACTGGGCATTGAATGCCACCACTGGTACCGTTAATTCCCCAAAGCTGTTGTTCCACAGGCCATTGTGGCCTCACATGGGGCTTTTCAAAATATATTAAACTATTTACGTGAATGAGGAAAGCAAGCAAGGCGTGGTGGCTGTGCCAAGGGTGTGTGTGCAATAACATCTTTTATCAACAGGAGCTCAGGAGTCGGAAAACCAGACGTGCTTTCAGGCACTTTCAGCCATCCTGCTCACTTTCAGCCTGGTTTCCCTAAGCTGCTTTCCACAGAGGAGGACACCAAAGGGCTGCAACTCCCAGTTCCCCAATTTGTAGGGAAGAGGAAAGCTCTAGCACTTATTTTTGAGCAAGTTAACATCTTGAAGCAGTTGAAAAAGGGAACATACCTGCAAATAATTGACCCCAGAAAGAGAGGAAAAAAGAAAAGGGCTCAGGAATATGGAAAAAGGAGATCAGGGTCTCCCTTTCAATGGCAAACATTACTGTTCTCTTTAGAAGAGACCAGCCCTTGTTCCACTAAGATCCCGTTTAATTTTCTCCATGTAGCTGTTACAGACTTGATTTTCGGCTCAGAACAAGAGACAAAGCACAGAAGAAACCATCTGCCCTGGTCCCCAGCAGCGTACTGGGATTAACTGCACAAGCACTCTGCACACCTCCATTAAAGGAAGATTGGTGAGAGCCTGCATTTTGTGTTTTCCATAAATCAGAACTTTTCACAGGAAAATCTCACTCTCACATCTTCTGTGTAATCCTACGCTATGGTAAAAATGATGGCATTTAGAAATAAGCAGACCTCAAACCAAATCATGCTCCTTAACGTCCCAGGTGGTCCCAGAAGCTCTGGCGGAAAGAAGCATAATGGCCAATTAGTGAGAATAATTGAAGAGTAGCCATAAAATATTAATAAAGCAACTGAAAAACATGCTTAAAGTAAATCTACTATTGTAATTACATCTTAGGAGGCTAGGATTTCAGAGCTTTATATTTTCATTTTATATGAGAAGTATTAGGTTAAAAGAAAGTTATACTTAAAAGTACTGTGTAACTGTCTGTATTGTGGATCATATGAGTTCAGAGGTTTTGCTTGACAGAGCAGATAGAATTGGCAAAAACAATCTGATGCTCATCAAATTTCCGTTGTTATACATTGAAGGCAAATTTTGAAAAAATCAAAAATGCCCCTTTGCTTGTCAGATTAAAAGGATTAGGGTTAAAAAGATAATCCCATAATCTTATGTTTTGGTAGTCTCAAAATATTTCCTACACAGGTCAGTAAACATAAACAGAAAACAAAAAGCAACTTAATCAGTGAAGCCGACATTTTCTTAATGACTCTTGAAATAATCTCACACAACTTGCACAAAAAATCTCCAAATCAATGTATTTTTAAATCTACAGAATAGGTAGAAATTAAAAAGTTACTTTTAAAAAAAATTTTTAAACAGACTCATCAAAAATGAATCCAGCCAGCTTCCACAACTTGTACTTAACTCTTGTTACAACAGTTCAGTAGATCAAAATTCAGCCTTTGTGTAAAATATGATTTCATTTTAAAGTCACTTTAAGTGATTACCATCTTGTTGGAGTTAATATACTTTACTGTGTCATCTAGATTGTGTTTAATTATTAAGACACTCATCTTCATAATAACATTTCTTACAATACACACATCAGTGTGCTGACCCCTTGAAGCTGGGTGGCCCTATCTAATTAAAACATGCTTTTTAATTATTACATTGGAAAATGCTGTATAGTAGCTCTCATATGCTTAGCTATGGAGAATCTGAGAGACAGCCTGAAGTAAAGTACCTTCATCTTAATTTTTAGAAACTGACAGTTCGGGCCGATGACTGCTCGGGAAGCTGCGACTCAAGGGCACCGTACAGTGCGGGTCGCAGAACAAAACCTGCCCCAGGAGGAGCCGGGGCTGGGATGCAGGCACTGAACCATGATGCTCTAAACAAAAGAGTATTTGCAACAACAATGAAGTTGTGGTTCCCACCATGCTCTGCACAACTGTATTGCAGAACTGTAATTATCTTGATGTTCAAGGCCAAGTGCCTCAGTCTGGTGCTCAACTGTCGAAACTTTCAATCATCATAACACAAAGAACAGACACACAAGAAACTACTTTATACTTTTTTCCTCCCTGACAGGACATCATCCTGAAACCCTCATCTCTGCACCCAACCGTCCTTCCTGCCACTTTCCTATTGTTTATCTACTGATGAAAATAAAAATGTCTAACTTGGGAATTATAAATATGTACAGAAACCAAATACATTTTTCATAATTCAGTCTTACTGGATTGTTAAGGGGGCTTCCCAGTTTTGTTTCCCAGTTTTGTATTTACAGCCAGGAGAAAAGGAGCCCCATTACCTTGTTCCTTGGAAGTAGAATTTCTTTTTTGTTCTGGAAGATCTCAAATGTTTAATTCCAGCCTTCCTGGAATTTCTTTTTTTAGCCTTCACCTCTGATCTGCTGTGAAAATTGTGAGGGACTTTCCAGAACATGAGACATATTCGAAAAAATACCATCTCATTGTGATTTTATCTTCCCCACAGATAACTGAAAGGCAAGTTGTTGGGTTTTTCTCCTCCTTTCTCTTCTCCTTTTTCCCTACCTGATTTGTTTTCAGCAAGAAAAAAACAACCAACACACCTAGCCATTGGCAAAAATCCCCACTTAAAGCGTAGTATATGGGCTATTTTGACACTTAGCAAGCGTATGTTTTGATGTATTAGAAGGCATTTGTGTGGCTTACATGCAGTTTAAAATTTTACCCAGCTAATCTACCTGACATAAAAAAAAAAACTATGAGAAAAAGCCCCAAGTCTTACATAACACAAGGCTCAGCTTGGCTAAATTAATAAAAACACAATTGTAAACTATGGTCACAGGGAAGTTGGCCATTGTTTAATAAACTGCTATTTAAAATATTTTAATTAAAACAAACCTCGGTGTGTGTAGTTTCTCTCAGATCAATGTTCTGCAATGCATATTTATGTTCACAATTATGATAGTGTGTGGGAATTTAGCTACGTCAGTGAGGAGGGGTTTTACATGTACCTACAAAATTATTATATCAAATAGCTCCACTTTGTGTAATTATGCTCCACCCTCCACTTTTTTTCTTTTTAGTTATACCAATGAAGATAAGCAAATGCATTACGGCAAAGGGTGTCAAAAAGCCTGGGAGAATTGCAACTCCCATTTAGGTGTGGTAACAGAAATCCCATCAATATAAAACCAGGAGTACAAGTCAACAGCCTAAACACTGCTGAAAATTGATGGAACAGGATCATTCAAAAAGTAATATATGTACAATAGGTTAAAGACAATAACAGAGATTTCACATATGCCAGAAAAAAGGGAATCCGAAATTTAGACTGGTCTGTTGTTAACCAGAACGCCAACAGGAAACCTGAGGTGCTCAGTACGTACCTCTCTCCCATTGAACACCTCTAACCGATAAGCTCATACTTGTAGGACATTTTCTTGCCAGGAGGTGGGAAGGAGAGGTCAGGAGCCAGAGGTAGGCAGGCACCCATGTCAGGTTAGCAGTCTGCCTTTCTCATGTAAAGCCAGCTGCCTGACAGCAAACATGAGTTTAGCTTGGCATGGCTTCTGGGTCAAATGTGTTATTTTCACATCAGGGATTTAACGAGATTTGACTTTAACGAAAGAGACTGAAGACAGCGTTAGCAATAGCAGCGGGTTGGACTAGATCTTCAAAGGTCCCTTCCAACCCAAACTGTCCTATGATTATACCTGGCCATTAGGGCTTGATATTAAACACCTACATTGTAGAAGAGCTGGGGCAGCACTTGTTCAACAGCTGCAATGCCGTTATGCCGCAGTGTGCGCTCGCAGGCCTCTCACGTCTGCAAGCTCCTTGACTTCATACCATACAGCCCGCAATTAAGAACCTGCCTTCTCCCTATATTGTAATGCAAGCTAACAGACATCAATGGCATTAATAGCAAGTAGGTGTAAAAATGTAACTGTAAACATGGAACCATCCTCAGGTTATTGCCCAAGTTCTTTGGACACTGAATTTTAGCTACATGCTAAATTGTTGAAATTATCAACAATGGGGCAGAAAGTGTAAAATCATCAGTGATAAACTCTGCAGGTGACAAACAAGGCGACTGGGTAAATGAAGAACAGGCCAGCCACACAGCCATCTCAAGGAGAAGCAAAAGAAGATAAGCTGTAATCAGTAAGGAGGATTTCCTAGGCCCTGAACTGTTCGGAAGAGCTGAATTCATAACTGTATTGGAGATGAATTTCTAAGGTAGCTTCTGAAGCCAGGGCTAAGTGATTATGCTGGTGCGTGATCTGCTGTTTGCTTTTACAAAGCACTGTGGGAACGCCTGGTAAGAACAGAAGTCTTGTCAAACCATTCTAAAACTAATTAAAAGAACAAACACAGCATTAAGTCTGTAGCTAGGTTTCCACAGGACAGCAAAGACTTTGATCAGTGCAAGTATTTCCACGGGCAAGGAGGATAAGATGCAAGGCTCCAGAAGAGGCATCCGAACCCCCGGCACTTGCAGCAGTTCAGCTGAATCAAAGATCATCCCACGAGCAGCATCCCAGGGTTGGGGGGCAAAGAAAGGTTTGTACATGACTGGGAAACCTTTCAAACTTTAAACAGTAGCTAGTTTATGCATGTCAGGATGAGGGTAATGCGCTAAAACTCTTTGCTTGGGTTTAGGAAAAGGCATAGCAGATTGACAGGAAGGCTGCAGGCCATGTACACTGTTTGAGAACTAAACTGTCAAAAAATACACCACAGTAATCCAATTAGAAAAGGCTTTTTGCATCCTGACAAGTGAGCATAGGTTGAAGATTAGCTGAAGGACATATTGTCCAGATAAAATCCACCTACAGAAGCGGTAGACCTCTTCAGTGAGTCCTGTGAATCTGATATAAACTCCAGATTTCCAATATTCATCTCCTGTGACTTGGTGACACGGACAGAAATATAATCAACAGAAACATGACAATATTTAAAAGTTTAAGAGACTTCAGCTTTTGACTGTGCTATATAAAGACGTAACTTTACTCTGTTTTTATTGTTTCAGTTATCTTCTGGAGCAAGCAGTCATGCAGTTGTGTTACCTGGGCCATAGCCTCAGGTCCAACCCAGCATCACTTGGGTCCAGCCATACGGCTGTGCATGCTGGCCCCATCCCCGCACGCATTGACAGCGAACCTTGCCACAAAAACGAGCAAGGACCCATTTTAACATGCATAATAGATCTCTCAGTTAAACAGAGAGAGCAAGTGGGCACACAGGCTTCTGCTGAGAGTCTGTGTCAGGAAAGAAATGTCTTTCATGGGGACCTCCCCCAGCTTTCCAGCCGTGGGCAGCCCAGGAATAGTGCGGAAGAGCTGCCTCAGCTGCTTTGGACTTGCCACTGACTGCTTTTGTGTGACCTGGAAGAGATGAAGATGCTGTGCCTCAGCTTCCAATCCCTTTGGTGAGGGGGACAACACCCTCTTGCTCAAAGGGGTGTCTCAGAGGCTTCCTTTGCTTCTAGTAACTTTTGCAGAGTCCATAGTAATCCTTAGATGAAAAGTGTTTTGTACAGGTACAGATTGTAATGATCTGAAGTCACAGTTCTCTGACAATATATATAGACCCAAAAGCAAGAATTTTGCTAGGTGATACCTCTTAATCTGAATATCCAAATCTAATACTTATTTTCAGGAATTCATGACACAAAATGGACATTGAGCTAAAATGAGAGAAACGGAAGTACATATCACAATTGACTGCTGTGCTCTTCAAATGCAGCATGCAATGCCCAACAGCCAATGGAAGACTTATTATCCACGGCTAATTGCAAAGAATAGGTCATATGGGTTCCTTATATGTTTAGATATCAAGTCAACTCATGAGATGACATCTGGGGTTCGTTGCTTTTTTGGCATGGGTAAACGCAGTGGTCATACGGGGAAACTTCAAAGTACTGAGAGTAAGATTTACGAGACGCTATGTACATAGCTGAGTGGTGAAGATCATAAAAAGAGAAAATGATTGGTTTTTCCAACTTTTGCACCAGTCATGCTCTGAAAAATGTTTGAAGGAGTTAAGCTCTGCTTCTGGACCATCCACTGCACTGCTCATGGGGTCCCTGCCAGCCACCCAAGCACTGCAAGTCCCTGGGGGCTTGGAAGGGGCCACAGGCTGGGAGGAAAGAGGTACCCATCTCTACGCAACTGCTGCCAACCACAGGGACACAGCTTGCCATGTCTACGCCAACGGAGATGTCTGCTTATTCGATAAAGACAGAAGAGGGATTTCCTCACAAAAATCTCATGCTGATGAGACAGAGAAAGTTGAAGACTGATGGAAAAGACTGTGCTGGGACATCTGTGCAGAGAACAAAACTAGGGAGTACTAATTGTAAGGAAGGATCTTGTAAGCAAACGATCATTTATCTCTCCATCAGATGTGAAAAACTTAGCTGCAGAGAGTGACAGGTCCACAGCAGTCAAAGGGAAAATGTGTTGCAGTTAGAAAGACTTAGTTTCACTACAAACATCAAAACAACAGCATGGCATAGGACTGCTGAAAAAGAAGAAAAATTTCTGGACCTGCAACATTATACAGACCTTCACTGGGGTGCAACCACCCCACATAAGCTTTCTCACGGTACTGCCATACCGAAACTGCAAGGAGAGGCAACCAGATATTCTCCTCTGAAGCACCAAGAAACAACAAAAGTTATTAAAAGGCTGAGAGTCAGCACTCGACTTTTCCTGCATCCAGAATCTGCAGAAAAACTTCATAAAACACTGTTAAGACTTTTGCGAATTGGAAAAGATACAGCCTTTAAATTTTGAAAATAGTGCAGATCACCCAGCGCCCTAATAGCTGTAATTAAACTCTTGAAAATTAATATACTATTTTTAACAGTATTAGACCTTGTCACTGTTTTTGTATGTTTATTAAATAAACACACCTGGAATCCAGCAGCACAACTTTGAAGACCTGGGCTAAAGGGCACTGTTACGGCAGCAACAATACAAAACATTTTAGTGCCTTCACTGCATTGCCTTAACATTTGAACGACGTACCAGAAAGATGACCCACGAAGTTGTCCCATACTGTAGACAATATCCCTACATTTACGGGAGCGTTTGGAAATGACAGAATTTCTTATTTGGTGTTTTGTGGCAAAGACAAACTTGGTCACAGCTGTTTGAAAGTGCTGGCAAAGCCCCACAACCCTGTGAGGATAATCTTTTTTCAGCCTTGCCGTTGCAAAACCATGGCCTTTCATAAGCTGAACAAGGAGTTAAAGATGCAATAAGGAACCTGATGAATCATATGAAAGTTTGCTGCATGGGATTTTGGCTGTTACACACCTGTGATCCCACCGCACCAGCAGAGCTGCAGAAGTGTAATCGAGAGGGAATTTCAGATCCTCTCGCCCAAGATAAAACACTCATTATGGCTACCCTGGCTGCCAGATTTCTCTACTTAAAGGCTGAAATTCTCCCACATAAATCTCTCTGGCCTGAAAAATGAGAATCTGGTATCAGACTGAGCTGGGAAATTACTTTCTGAACAATGGATATAAGTAAAGATAACACAGAAGCAAATCTTCACATTTACTTTTACTGCTATATGTTTGCAAGAGCCAAACACTGAGAACTTACTAAATAATATGAATAGGGACTTCTGGCACGATGCTGTGAAAACAGCTATTATTACCTTCTCATGCTACAAAGCCAGAATTCAAGACGGCTAAGTTAGATGTCGTGATTCCTCATGTCAATATGGTATCACAAAACTAAATCAGGAGGAAAAATGTATAACACGTAAAAAGATCTCTAATTGCTGTATTTGATTACTAGAAGATTTACAACCACTTAAGATTTCTTCCATCTCTGAAGTGAAATCCAAGGAGAGATGCAGAGGATATGGGAAATTCTCTGATGGTCTTTTCCCCTAGAAATCGCTCCTTGCTAGGGGTTAGGTAGCAAAGGAGGCAGAGAGAATGCCCTGTGCTAAGGAGATCTGTGGGAACATTAAATCTCGTCCTTATTTCAGGGTTGTTTTTTTTTTTTTCCCCTTGGAGTGCTTTTGTTCTGCGAAAATTACATTTTACTTTTTGGGAGCACGAGTGTGGAGGAGAGCAGTTGCAGCAGCTGCTGAGCAGAAGGACCACGGGCATCGAACTGTGGCGAGAGCTGCAGGAGGACCCAGCGATGGCAGGGGGCACCCGCCCACAGCGGGGCAGGAATCGTGGGAATTCACACCCAAAAAGGTGGCGACTTACGGCTGTAGTGGTATTCCCTATAGGAGGCATCAGGATGGGGCTGGAAGTCCAGTTCATTCAGGAACCGCTGTGGCAACCATGCCTCCAAAACCAGTGTGGATGACATGATGCATTTGCTCTTCAGTGGTTTGCCCCTGGGGAGTACAGACAAGTCCACCTCTGTCCAAGCCTTCACCTATAGTTCATCTCAGCTGCTTCTGCAGCGCTCAAAGATACATGAAATAAAGCTGGAAAAATTACGTAGGCTTGCCACAGTGTTCAAGTTCATTAAATTTGTTTGCTTAACTTAAATGACATCCTTTAAGCCTTTAGTCATGCACATAGCTCCTTGCCATCAATGGCACGACTGTTAGTGTGCACATTGTTCATTTCTCTACGCTAATTTGTATATAAAGAAAACAAGTTAAAGGGGTTGCTATTCTGAAGAAAACATGATTAAAAATATATGTCCTTCTTCACTCATGTCCTTACATCACAGGAAGTGAAGCTAATTCCAAATCACCCCAAACTAGCCAGTAATCAGGTTTCAGAAATACCTGGTAGAAGCTCAGTTTACCTTTGTGCCTGTAACAGAAGACTCCTGGAGACAGAGAAACTTTCATCATGTATAAATGACTAACAATTACACCAAAACAAATGGAGGGCTTCAAAGCAGGGCAGAAAAACAGAGGGAAATTCCATCTGATTAAGATAGGACATAATTATCTTCTACAGGAAATAAACGCTATATTTTTAACAGGTGACCAGTCGGATAGATTCAGTACAGGGTTATGATTGTGTAGTGATTTCTCATCGAGTTGCAGCATATCTCCCCAGAGAGATGACAGATCTTAGTATTTTCTTGTAATTATTTTTCTACATAGGCTCTTAACTGGGAAATGGAAACATGAGAGCTCCCAGAGCAGGCTGCATTTCATTGACTATTACCATTCATATTTCATCTTTTACAATTAATTTAAAGATTCGTAAGTACCTCATACTGGTATGTTATTACACTGAGTTAATACCGTGGTAACATTTCAGTAATACCAGAATCTCCCAACTTTCAGCCTTAGCAATTCTCCGCTCACTCTGATTTACAGTCACTGCATTCTGTGAGCCAATACACACTGCTGCTATTGAAACCAACCTATGCTGTTTAATTATTAAATAGATATAAAATCTGGATTGTTGTAAACAATAAATATTTATATACAAGCGGAAAACACAGCACTGTGATTAATATATACAAACTGAACTTGCAAATGGATATGAATGTATTTAAAGAAAGGACAAAAATCATAGGTAATATAAAAGTTCTTAAGGGAGATAGGAACAAGATTCAATAATGCATCTTCACAAAATATTTCTGGTAATAGATTACTTGTTGATAACATTTTCCACTTTGTTCTGTAAAGGGGATGAAAATCAACCAACTAATGACCACCATATGTGGGTAAGTGTGTCAGGTTTGATGGAAAAAACATTCTCGTGCAACATGGAGCCTAAAGGCACTCATGTAACAAACCACAGAGTAGATACTAAATTTCTACTGCATTCATTCAGCAATAAAGCAGAACTATTCAATAATATTTCTATCAATTTACAGGATAAAGGATTCCAGAGCCCTCTTGATCATGGTTCGTGTGTTTTCCCCTGGCCAACCTGACTGCGATCATGACCCAAACTGTCCTTCCAAAGAATAAAGTGTTTCACTGAAGCATAGTAACTTTGAAACCTAAAGATGGCAAGGCTATAAGCAGTGTTCACTCCTTAACTTCTGATCACTTTAATATCCTGGCAGCAGGACAGTTAATTTTTAACTCAACAACTATGAAAATACATACTGAAAATACAGTTACAGATCAAATCTTTCTTTGTGTATGAATAAAATGGTGCCTCTCCTCTAAATATGTACCGTGTCTGTGCCGACTATAGCGTTAATTATTAAATATGTCCATCAATTATTAATATAAAATAATTCTCTTTCATTTTTGAAGTATATTTGGTCTTTTTTTCTGAAGATTTCTAACAAGAGACCCTCAAAATGTGATGTAGGAATGCATGTCATTCCAAAACCTAAGACATGGATGAATTAACTCTACTTATATGCATATCTTTGTTTAATGAAACTTGCTACTTCTAACCATTCCTTTTAACAGTATAATAGTATGTAAACATGTTTAATGAAATCAACTGATCATAAAATCTATTTTGTGATGCCCAATGCTGCACGTATTTTGCATTAGCTATACGTAATGGATAATGGACTTTGTAACACATTTCACTGTGGAAGTCATTCATGAGAAGCCTGGCAGGGAAATCACTCCTTAGCAAAGACCAAATATCCCAACCACCTCACAGCTCTATTCAGGATTTCACCAGAAAAGTTTCTCTGCATCTCCTTAGGAAGGTCCTGCTGCCCTAAGCCCCGCTCTGATCTCAGGGAGCATCTCCTGTCCCCCTTGGTGGGGAAAGCCCAGCTTACTTGCTGCTGCCATGTCCCCACTCCCTGACTCCTGGCTCTTCCCATCGTTGCATTTTTAATTACAGCCCTGAGCCAAAAGCCACAGAAAGTGAAGGAAAACCCTTCCACCTAGAGGGCTGGATCCAGCCCAGTAGACACACACATCATCTAGATTTTTTTTACATGGAGATGTAAATAATTTATGTTTTCAATTTTTTATAACTTCAGCAGCAAGAGGCAGCGTTGGGAAGAGCCCCCTCTGCTTCACCCCTTGTTTGTGGGGGTCACAGAAGACACTGCTGAGCCGTCAGCATGAATTACAGCCGGCAGCACGTCCCTGCAGAACGCTTAACTGTGTGTGCAATTTCAAATACATAAATAATCCCACTGACTTTACTGAAGCACCAGAAAACATTCAGCTAATATTCTTCCATAAGTTCTCAGGGGTATTTCAGAAGCAGCACTTTGATCTTTATTAGCTGTCAAGTCCATGAAGAGGCAAAGTATGCTCCTCAGCAGGCTGCTGGAGACAGGCCTGGAAGTAGCTACATCCTTCGGGAGTTTATCTGGACATATACAAACTGGAACTGACTTTCAGTACTTCCCATAAATGTGTATTATTGCAGTTTCTTGGGACCATGAACCATCCTCATGCTCTGCACTTGTTGACAACCAAGTGTTGACGACCTCCTACCGAGGCTGCGCACCGCCACTGTATCCTGGTAGGAGGGGACTGCTAAGGGGCCGGGAAGGCATTAACATGCAAAACCATGAAACAGGGGATGTCTCCCACCTTCTTCCTTCCAGATAAAAGAAATATGTTTGCACAAACAATTTTGAGAAGAAATTCTCACAATGCAAGTTGCTTCAGCAGCTGCTGGCCCCCTGTATGGCCTGGAGCAATCTATGGTTCCTACCACCATGTGTGCACTAAGACACAGGACTTGCCTTAAGTGACACGGGACTTACTCTAAGTGATGTGTGATGCTCACAAGCTTCCTTCCGACCAGAAGCCAGTGCCAGGAGTTTTTCTCCCTTTGACTAAGAATGTCAGCAATTTCAGCTTGACACAGAGCTGGCCTGGCTTATAAATAAGCTGGCCTGGTCTAACATATAAATCACAGGTCAAAGATAAGATAAACACATACCAGTGTAGTCCTCGTAGCATTCACAAGTGTAGCCCCCTTCTCGGCTCCGGCACAGCCCGTTGCTCCCGCAGGGATTGGAGTAGCAGAGGTCAATCTCCGTCTCGCAGTAGTCGCCCGTGAAGCCCGGGGGGCATCGGCACCGCAACCCGTTGATGGGGTGGATGGGGCGGAACAGGACGGTGTTGGAGCTGATGAACGGGGCCGAGCTGTCGAACTTCAAGACAGAGACGCACTTCATGTAGTTCTCACAGGGCTCACGCAAGCAGATGTTGTCATCGAAGGGCAGCACTCTCTGCGTGGAAATCATGGTCAGCAGGGTCCTGTTGAGGTAGATCTGCTCCTGCAGGTCCTCGGAGGGGAAGAACTTGTTTCGAATGCCACCAGGGAGCAAAGCTGAGAAGGTCACATTCAGAATATTGGAGCTGACATCTGTGTCATTTTGGATGTTGAAAACGAAGATGCCGTCCTTGGCGGTAGAGAGGACTGTCGCCACCCCCTCCACGAACAGGGACAGGAGGGGAGAAAGGAACCTCTCCTGCGACATGTTCTCCAGCCGCACCGTGATACTGTTGGTGAGCATGTCGTCCGTGATGATGGTGACGCGCAGGGTGCAGATTGCCGTGACACTGTGGACACCATCTGAAGGGAAGAGAGAAAGATAACAGCGATGTCAGAGAGCAGGCTTCAACCTACGGACAAGGAGGCTCCTGCAATCTCCTGGAAATAAAACAGTCCTACAAGGCATTTCAGGGCACCGGGATGGGAGAGGGAAATGTATCCACCTTCTGCAGTGATTACCAATGCCTTTACTCAGGCAAACAAAACAAAATCTCTTAAGGATTGCAACTCAAAGGACCAGAGACATCTTGAAGAGCTGAGAGCACCTGGAGAACATCCCAGGCAAACAACTGGCAAGGGCTAGTGAGCAAATGGACAGCCTGAGAGCCCCAGGATGGCCACGGGGAAGCCAAGGGGAAGAAGCCTCTCGTGACAGTGACTGAATGGATCTTCAATACAAGTCACTGCTACTCTATAACAGGTGCTGGGAAGCTGTTGCTTTTCACAGCACAACACTAAAATTACCTTCTCCAGGTGTCTATAACAGGTGCTGGGAAGCTGTTGCTTTTCACAGCACAACACCAAAATTACCTTCTCCAGGTGTGGTCTCAGGCTTAAGGAGCCAGAACTATGCACAGACAGAGAATTGTGACCAGAGCTTTAAATAAAGGTCACTTAAGGAAAGAAGTCTTCACATTTGAGCACCTGAGCATCTTCATTCCTCACACCTAACTTCTTCAACATACTTTATGAAAATTAGAAAAAAAAAATCTAATAAAATACATCTGTAGCAAAAGCAGACATTTAAAAACTCTTCCATTTTATCTTTCCTTTAAAGCATTTCTGCTGTTGTTGTGGATGTTCTGCAATAAAACCCATAAATATATAAATATAGCACTAATACCTGACACTGGACTGAGAGATGCCACCGTAAAATCTCAGTACATCCTGAAGCTTACAGTAGTGCTGTGAATGTACAAACTCTAGAGCATTCTATCATTATGAAAAATAATTATGACACAAGTGCTATAATTAATGCAAATTCAATGTGAGCATGGAACGTGAAGTTCCATCATCACTGAAACCAAACCATTTAGTTAAATTCTGTCTCCTTACTAACATTAAGGACTCATTAGGAAAATACAGATTGTATTACATAAAATATGGTTAGTATTACAGCAACATCTAGAAACCCCAGGAGAGATCAAGACTGGCTTCTGACAGGAAATGTTCCTTCTCAAAGATCTCACAGTGTAAATAAACAACCAGAAACGGGGATGAGTTCATCTCATGAGAGAGATGAACTGGTTTGAGTGGCCAATAACAGGCCCACAGGGGGGTTAGGAACTGAATTCAGTTCCCCTAGGTCCCAGCTCAGTGCCATAGTCTTGGCGTAAAGTATGCTAGAAATAATCATTTCACAAGTGACCTGCTATTACATTTATTTCAATTAAACCATAGGGTACATGTGGAAATGGATTCTGAATCACATCAATGTAAAATTGCAGCAGCAACTGCAATTGAATCAATCTAAACCCAGTGTGAGATCAAAAGTCAAATAGCACGGATTGCTAAAGGCCACCTTCCTAAGGTTTACTATCTCAAAGTGAAAGTTTATGACCCATTATGGTCTCTTATAAAAGGTCTTTCAAGAACAGAAAAATCAGAATGGCTCCTTTCCTATTCACTGTCACCACTACACCTCCAGTGCTGTTTTGTTTTAAAAAGAAATGTATTGTTGGAAGATTTTTTCCTCCAATAATATAGTAGCAATATAGTAAATTATGGCAGCATAATTAACCAAACAGCTTTTGACTCCCTCCTCCTGCTCAGGTTATCTGTAAAAGCTCAGCTGTTGACTTTTTTCCACACTGAGCAGCTTTTAGGCAAATAGAAAAATCTTTTCTCCTGTGTGCTACTTTACTACTGCCTAGCTAAAACCAAACAGTCAGAAGAGGTCATTATTCAGGGTGATCTGTTTGATGTGCCCCTCACAGAAGGTCACACACCAGCTTTCACTTTCTCCCAAGTTTGCAGAAATCTTTATCTCCTCTTCCTCAGACTCATCTTAGAAATGTGTAGTTTCAGCCTCTACCGAGACCCAAAGCAACGATGGGTAGCCAAAATCCTCACTGCAACCTCCTCCTCCTCCTGCACGGTCTGTGGATTTCTGGCCAACAGACAATACAGGATGCACCATATTTTCATAAGTGACACCCTCAGACCAGTTCACCCGCTTCTGTCAACTGCACGGCTTGCTCCCCTGAAAGGCCAGAAGCAGAACAAACTATTCACATTTTTTTTTCCTAAAGCAATTGACATTTGCCTGCCTGTCCCATAGGGTGCCTGAACTATTTTGCTATTTGTTGCACAATACGCTACAGAAGTTCCCTCATACCAGCGAGAATGCTGGACAATGGGTCCTTTTCTTAAGAAAACACTATGATCTATAGCCCATGGTATGTATAGTAAGAAGACAAAATACGATCCACTGTCTGACAACGCTCTAGAGTCTACAAACTGTCATAATCAATATCAACTGTCACAATATGCAAGAGCTTCCCAGCATTCACAACAGCTATTCTGACACAGTTAATAAATCACTGGAAAAAGCCCGGTGTCAGACACCACACAGTCTCCTTGTTCCACAGGCAGCACAGAAGAAAACTGGGCACAGACGTATAGCTACAAAATGAAGTCGTGTTTTAAAAGCCAATTTGCCTTTCTGCAGCCCTGTTGCAGACCGTTAAAACAAAAAGAGTAAAAAGGAGCTGAGCATGTGTGCTATAGGCAACAAAAGAGTGGCACGGCTATACAGCCTGCGGGACAAGCGCCTCTTTCATATCACCAGCGAGTCTGAGAGCAGCAACACGGGATCCAATCATCTATTCATTCAGAAATTTGTGGAAAGTTGAAACAATCTGGGTTTTATGGGACCAAATTAGTATCTATTCTACTTTCAACAGACAACATTCGCTTTGAGGGCTGGAACAAGTGCAATAAAGAAAGTGGAAATTTTGTCCTCGTCTTTATTGGGAATTGAATTAAGCCCTAAAGACATGATATGTGTTTTGAGATTCACAGACGAAATATTCCATGGAAGTTTCAAATGTGTACTGCCAGAAATGTGAGAAAAATAATATTAGGAGTCCTATTTTATGGAGCAGTAATACTTAATGTCCTTTCACTGTCTGACATGCCTACCATATGCAGCTGTCTGATATACATGCACAACCAATCTGTTACTCTGCTAAAAAGGATCTAACAACCTGATTTTTCAAAGGTCTTATGATACAGCTATAAAAAGTCCCTATCATGTTTTGGCAGATGCAAGATGGCTTCAGTCAGGGGTGTGAAACACACTTCAAGTGATCCTAGGAGTGGCAGGAGGAACTCTGGCTACACTTTGCTCTTTGGAGCAGACCTTCGCACAGATGAATACACACACATATTTAAGGCTTAGCTGTCACCAGATCTCACAGCCATCATCTGCTTGGCTTCAGCAAACTGGCTGGATGCAGAAGTCTTCCTGAAGGAGCTCTGAAAACATGAGCTGTGCTGGCAGATGGGACGCATAGGCATCCTGCTAAGAGTGGCTTGAGCAGACAGCCTGGATCTTAGCAGCCCAAGCCCCTGCCACCTGGATAGCCTGAGAAAAGGGAAATGCAGGACGGACCAAGGAGGAAGATAGGATTCAGTCCATCCTTTTGCGGGGTTGGCTCCTAAACCCCTTGTACCAATGGCTTCTGTCACTCTGTCCTCGAGTTTCTCTTCTGTAAAGTGGGGATAATGGCACTTAAATGTACACTGTGGAGTAGTGGGTGCAGATGCTGAAATGCTGAGATACTGGGGTTATGAAGGCAACATAAATATCCTAAACAAATCATAAAAGGTTCTTTCAAAAGCTGTTGCAGCCCAGTTTATCAAAAACAAGGTGGGAAGTGAAAGACTCTTACCATCTCACACGCCAGTGAATGGACAAAGAAGATTCTGGATGGCCGGGTGGCCGCACAGGAGAAGAGGTGTTCATTGCAAATGCAGTCCTGCACACTGAATCTATATCCTGCCAATATTATTTTATGTATGCTTTCTACAAAAGAAATCTCTTGAAGGTGGAAATCAAAGCAGACTGTTGTCTTTTGTGTCATTGTCATTGCTGAATAGGTGCCTTAAAAACAGAACTATCTTCATCCTCCACGAAAAGATTTAATAGCAATCACATACCCTGACGCATTACAAAGAAAAAAGAAGACAGTAAGGCTGACAAAAGCTTGAACCTCTCTAAAATAGACTAATAACTAAGAATTGATTATATTCATTGTTCCATGATTAACCTTACTTTACGACAAACCCAGTCCAATCCAAGACTTTAATCTCAGCTTTCTATCTTCTGGCAGTCCATAAACCAAAGAATTTTATTATCTAGAAATGTAAACACAGCAAAGTTTAACTGAAATGCACATTTGGCAATGGCAGTACCTGGCCAGAAAGGATCTTTTTGTTTGTTTTTTTAAGTTGGCAGAAATAAAATAATTAACACTTCTTTGGTTTATTATATACAAAGGTCTTAGGGCTGCATATCAAAGCTGAATATTTGATATAAATACTTTAGCATCAGAGCTTTCTTTCATAGATAGCCCTACCCACATCTATTCTAATTCTGCTTTATAATGTATCTGGAAGTAGCAGATGTCAGAGTTTATGAGAGCCACGCAAACTCCTTCGCTAGCAAAACGCAGAATAAGGACACTCCATAGGTTCAAATAACCTTTTGCTCTTCCCAGCTCATAAGAAGCACGCATGCCCATGGGTAGGAAACATTGCTTGGTAACATGCCTTTGAATGATCAAACCTCCATCCCCCATTGCTTCCAGCCATGTCTTTGTGTATGGGAGTTAATACACACCTAGTCCAGTACTAAACCTCGATTTAATAATGATGAGGATGCCATACTTTTAGCATCCACTCCGCTGCTTGGGCGGCAGTAGCACATAAGTAGCACCAGCTCATAGCAATGGAGACCTCAGGCAATACGTGGCTGCCTGAGCAGAGCTGGAACCCAAACCATGCTTCCCGCTGAGCAGAAAGCGGTAAAAAACCAGCAGATGTCCATAAAAGTGAGATGCATAGTCCTGCGCTAAGCTTCAGTTTGCCTCAGAAAGTCTGCAAGTCTTGCAGGGCCAAGTCCCTTCCTTGCATTGTGCTTCCACCACTATGGAAACAGATTTAAAATGCGTAAAATATCACTGTATTAATATTGTCCCTTCCAAACCACTGCTGTAGGCACTACAAAGCTTCACTTCCATAAGTAGAAATGAGAAGCCTACAAGCATCCATAAGAAAACTCTTTAAAATATTTCCTACATTATGGAAAAGTTCAGGGGCCTATAGCACAGAGAAAATATCCTGAAAGAAAATGCAGAGAAAATGGCATGGAAACCTAAGTAAGATGCTTTGCCAAAACAGCAGAAAACATTACCAGAAAGGAAAAGGAAAATAGGTGTGATTGTGAACTTACAGAGACCCTACCCCAGCGTCTTCCCAGTCAGCGAGCAGCCTCACTGGAGGAGCATTTCAGGACAGAAACTGTGTACGTGACCCCAGTGTGAGTGCCTTCAGGGCACCCTGGCAAAGGACGCGGGGGCTGGTGTTGGCCTTAGATCTCTGAAAGGCCAGAGCGATGGGTAGTGGCAAATGTCCACCGTGCATCCCTAAGTAGTTCCTGGTTTTTGGTAGGAACAGATGAAAGTACAAATTTCTCTTTTGCTAGAGAAAAGTGATACTAAATTGTGCAATAACAGAAAAGTAATGTCCCTGAGGTATACACCTCCTTTTGGAAAAACATAAATGTGTTTTGTATAATGTCCTATGGTTTCTTAGACAGGCACTAATGGATTCTGTCAAATCCTTCTATCACAGGATTCAAATTTTTTCGCTGGGATTGGAAAAGCCTCTCATGAGCAATTCTTTCTTTATATCATGTCAGATGAAATGACATGGAAATGATTCCCCTTGGCCACATGAAGCTTATGTCATTGCTTTTGTCCCTTCGTTTCAGACCACCAGTCTCAGCTTCATGCATTTAGGAGCACTCACTGCCAACACAAGTTGTGGGCTTTGGAAAGGATATATAAAAATAATTGACTGTTATTCACACAGTGCCAAAGGTTCATGTCGGAATCACTGCCCTGAAGAACGTCGAAGCCCAGGTCTGCTCCAAACCCCATTACGTCAACAGGAAGATTCCCATTGACTTCAGTGGGCTTCGCTCCCGGCCAAAACTGCGCCTAGAGCCTAATTCCCCGAGTCCTTGCCAGTGCACTAGTGCAGAGCTTCATTCCCGAGCCGGCAGCTCCAAGCAAGAGCAACAGTATGCTCAGGAAAAGGCTCAGCGTTGAAAATCAAGATGGCAGGAGCAGAAAGCAAAAGACATTGCTCGTAGGCTTCTCATTTCTACTTATAGAAGTGAAGCTTTGTAGTGCCTACAGCAGTGGTTTGGAAGGGACAATATTAATACAGTGATATTTTACGCATTTTAAATCTGTTTCCATAGTGGTGGAAGCACAATGCCTTTTTGGGTTCATGAAAGGCAGGTCCTGCTTGACCAACCTGATCTCCTTTTATGACCTGGTGACCCGCCTGGTAGATGATGGAAAGGCTGTGGATGTCATTTACCTGGACTTTAGCAAAGCCTTTGACACAGTCTCCCACAATATTCTCCTTGGGAAGCTGGCAGCTCATGGCTTGGATGGGCATAGTCTTCACTGGGTAAAAAACTGGCTGGGTGGCCGAGCCCAGAGAGTAGTTGTAAATGGAGTTAAGTCCAGTTGGCAGCCAGTCACGAGCGGTGTTCCCCAGGGCTCTATTTTGGGGCGAGCCTTGTTTAATCTTTATCGATGATCTGGATGAGGGGATTGAGTGCGCCCTCAGTAAGTTTGCAGACGACACCAAGTTGGGTGGGAGTGTCGATCTGCTGGAGGGTAGGATGGCCCTGCAGAGGGACCTGGACAGGCTGGACCGATGGGCCGAGGCCAACTGTATGAGGTTTAACAAGGCCAAGTGCCAGGTCCTGCACTTGGGTCACAACAACCCCATGCAGCGCTACAGGCTTGGGGAAGAGTGGCTGGAAAGCTGCCTGGCCGAAAAAGACCTGGGGGTGTTGGTTGACAGCCGGCTGAACATGAGCCAGCAGTGTGCCCAGGTGGCCAAGAAGGCCAACAGCATCCTGGCTTGTATCAGGAATAGTGTGGCCAGCAGGAGCAGGGAGGTGATTGTCCCCCTGTACTCGGCGCTGGTGAGGCCACACCTGGAATACTGTGTCCAGTTTTGGGCCCCTCAATACAAGAAAGACATTGAGGTGCTGGAGCGTGTCCAGAGAAGGGCAAGGAAGCTGGTGAAGGGTCTGGAGCACAGGCCTTATGAGGAGCGGCTGAGGGAACTGGGGTTGTTTAGTCTGGAGAAGAGGAGGCTGAGGGGAGACCTTATCGCTCTCTACAACTACCTGAAAGGAGGCTGTAGTGAGGTGGGTGTTGGTCTCTTCTCCCAAGTAGTTAGCGATAGGACGAGAGGAAATGGGCTCAAGCTGCACCAGGGGAGGTTTAGGTTGGAAATTAGGAAAACTTTCTTTATGGAAAGGGTAGTCAAGAATTGGAACAGGCTGCCCAGAGAGGTGGTGGAGTCCCCATCCCTGGAAGTGTTCAAAAAACGGGTAGATGTGGCACTTTGGGACATGGTTTAGTCTAGTCTACCCTTGATTGGTTTAGAGTAGACTTGGTAGTGTAGGTTAATGGTTGGACTGGATGATCTTAAAGGTCTTTTCCAACCTAAACGATTCTATGATTCTGTGAGAAGGGATGAGCACGGCAGGCATGCAGACAGTAAAAGCATGCAACATGGACTGCACAGCACAAGTTGTAAAGGTTGTAACGGTTTTCCTAAAATCAGGTGTCCGAATCCGTACCTCAACGTCTTTAAATTTCCAGGAAGGATGAGCTGCTGCAGCCCCCCTTCTGCAGATGCTCAGTTTTGAAAACACTGTCCAATGTTGCCTGGTGTCCTTTGAAAAAATAGAGGGTTCGGAAGGGCCACAGGAAGGGGGAAAAGAAAGATGTGTTATGAGGTGTTACGGGGGGATTTTAGATCACAGGGCAAGGTAAAACAGAAGGCAGCTGAGCCACATGGGGTATGCAAGCACACCAGCAATGGGGACTCAGTCCTGACTGAGCTACACGAGAGGGGAGTGTCCTGGGGAAAACATGTCTTTGGGGGGAAAAGAAGGTATCTGAGATTAACTAGTCCAAGGCTGGAAGATTGCCAGATATTGCCAAGCAATGGTCCATGCTGGCAGAGAGTGAGTGCCTATGTATGACTGCACCAGCGACCAGCTCTCCCTAAATCAGC
The DNA here is from genome assembly GCF_030463565.1 of Pelecanus crispus. Taxonomy (NCBI): domain Eukaryota; kingdom Metazoa; phylum Chordata; class Aves; order Pelecaniformes; family Pelecanidae; genus Pelecanus; species Pelecanus crispus. Next base: position 17,980,797 of record NC_134643.1, read on the forward strand.
GTTAACCACATTGCCTCCAGCACCATCCCGCTGCCACTGCGGCAGCTCAGAGCACCCGAGGGGTCTGCCCCGGCCCACCCAGGACACGGGGTATGTACCTGGGTTATGGCTATGCCAGCTTGTGCCCTGCCACTGCACCGCCCCATGACAGCGTCAGCCACACCCGCACTCGTGAAATGATGTCAGGGTCAGTGCAAGCAAAGGATCCTGACAAGTCTGTCCAGACACTTCCAGGCAAAGCCACCCCTAATGCCCGCAGGCTGCAGACACTCTTAAAAACACCTTAAGTCAAACTTTCAGCTACTTCTTTTTTGGAAGATGAGTCATGTCTCCATCCTGACAGACCTGTCTGGGACACCGGGGGAAGGTGGGCAGTGGGACTTGGGGCTTGCAACTCACAGCAGCTCTCACTCTGCGGTCCCCTTGGCAGCAGCTGTAGCAGTACCAGCTAAATCAGCTAAGAAAAAAAGCAAGCTGCGGGAGAAGAAACTGTGCATGAAGCGACTGTGAATTCCCAACGTGTATAACAGAAAAAACCAGACTAATTTTTGGCATCATTATCTTTAATGTAGCCTGTGCTGTTGAGGATTATTTACTTTGTACACAAAGTTTGCAGCTCGAACAGGGGATGACGAACAAATGGATGCCAACTGGATTGCTCAACACTGTACAAGACTGCCATTAGCTTTTCTGAAACCAGCACCTGCAAGCTGAGAATTTTGAAATGCTAATTGGGTTGATAACACTAGTCTGGGGGAATATTTCCAGAGGGTGGGAAGTAAGGCAAGTTGGATCTGCTGGCAGGAATAAGCACTCTTGAATTCTGACTGCAGCAAGGCTGAAAATTCACCTAACTTCCCCCGAAGCTCTCTCGCAAGCATCACCTCTTGCTCTTCAGATACCTGGTGCACACGGGGTATAACTGCTGGGGGGGGTGAGATGCAGGCAGGGGAAGCTGGCAGGGATGCAGCAGCAGCAAGGTGGGCAGGTGGAAACAAGTCCCTGTCCTGAGCAGAAAGCACAAGGATGAAGGGTACTTAGAGGGAAGTACAATATACGGGACGATAGCATGAGCACGCTAATAACCAGCTCCTTCCAGACCATTTTACTGACAAGGAGATTTCCCTGCTAGCTAAAATGCAAACTGATTTTCCTTCCCAGGCTCTGCACATGTCTGTCTACCTCAGCTGGTTTTCACTGCTAGCAAGGACCGGCAAGACTCCTCTGCCCAGCCATGCTCGGCAGCGGGGCTGAGCCTGCCCCAGCGTCGCAGCTCGGCCGGTTCCCTTCCCTGCCTGCCGTCACCGGCTGCGCTCCCCTGCCCGGCTCGTGGCCGCACAGGCCCTTGGAGGGGATGCACAGCCCAGGAGCCCACCCTGCTGCTGCTCCACAGCCAGCACGTGAGCTGCGACGCAGCTTTTAAACTCCGGCTGAAGAGGCGGATTTCCATTCCATGCTAATGTCCACGGAGACTGCACATTTACAGCACTCATCGGACCTGCTCAGATGAAAAACTCCACTTCAGATTGCTACACCAGATAGATTCACAGACTGACTTGCTGGGGGCTCCGCCACCTCCCACAAGCTTGATCTCGTTTCATATATAATCAAAAATATTGCCTAATTACTGCAATAATTTTTAAGCCTCTCTGAAATTTAAAGGGAGACGGTTTTAATATCATTTACATTTTCATTCTAATTAAATGCATAGCTAAATGTCCATAGCTAAAAGACAAGCGTTGGTTTCCCAGCAGGCTCGCGCTGCCTGCAGCCACATCTCGCAGTGCACCGCAGCGGTGGCCGCAGTGGCTTGGACGCGGCACTGCTGGGCAGGGGGAGACGTCGGCGAGCATCGGGGTGCACGAAGCCCAGGCACGGGGAGCCCAGTTACCCACTCACCCCACAGCCAAAGGGCTATTCATGGGCATCTCTACCTTCCCAGCTGTAACCAGTTGTAATACAGGACTTGAAACAGGTTTCTTAAAGATCCATGAAAGCACCAGACAAACTAAAGTGCAGTCACGGGATGCTGCAGCATTAATCTCCATTTAGGGATGGTCTTCAAGTAAATGATGTATTTTGTACAGAGTGAGATAACAGCAGCGTGTTTACCCCGAGACACGCTTTTACGTCACTAACTCCACTTCAAAAGAGAGAGAGCCCCTGCTCGGGGTGCTCGGCTGTGCTGCCGGGGGAGCAACTGCTGGGTCCCCACAAAAGCCTCCATTCTCCTCGTAGCTACGCTTCCCCTTGCAAACATTTGTACTCACTTGGTCCGATTAAAGCAAGAACTTCCCCAGGCAAGCCAGGGCTCTGCTCAAATCTCTCTCTGCAGTTTCAAAGAAGGAGTGGATGAAAACTATTTTGGGGATGGCAAGAGGGGGTGGGAAGAGTTGGGGTGGGGGCCTGGGGGTTTCAAAACTGGGAGCAGCAATAAGGAAATAGCTTCTCTGCTTCATTGATTGCACCCGTACTGCCTGTTAGTAACCTCAAAAGGATCCTTTCATAACAGTGTCAGCAAAACAAAATCCATCACGTTTATTTTCTAAGCGTCTCCATATTCCCATTTTCCTATTGCCTGCAGATACACTCTGCTCCTTGCTGCGACCCACAATGAAATCATGGGGACACTTCCCGCTGGACAGAGTTCAGGTTTGCTATCTTGACTGGAAAACAAAGGAGGGAACAATGACAAAAGACAATGATGACGTTTTTCTGATGTAATTTCTGTTTACAGCCAAGCTTTCAAAACAGCTATGTATCAGCTGAAAGAGTTATTGATACAGTGGGCAATGCAGAAACTTGCCCAGTTCCCTGAAACAGAAAAACCACCAGAAAAATTCAGCTGTGGTAGCTCAACAGGTTGCTGCCCGTGCTTGTGCTCTGCCAAAGCACAGCTTGGGAAATGAAGAGTATTTTACGTGTATTTTTTTATACGTGTATTTTTTTTCAGTTTTTGTAGCTTCAGTCATCATAAGACCATTTACAAATTAATACAAGGGAAAAACAGAGGGCTATCTGTCTGGGGAAGGATAAGTAGTAATGGCTATGTGTCAGCTTCCATGTGAACCGGGCACAGGAAAGGTTTGTTCAGCTACTCCTGCCCCAGGAGATTCGAACATGCTCGAACACAAGCGACCCACACAAGCAGGGTAATGCTCTCATGCTGCTTCAGTTCACACCAAATTTGCTGATGGGAGCAATGACTGGGGCACGGATGTCCCACCTGTAACATGCATGCCCTAAAGGAAAGTTTTCAGAGCCTTATAACTCTGTCTTTTCTCTCTTTCTCTCTCAAGGTCAATTAGTGTTTAAGAGTTTTTCATAAGAAATAGATCAAAATCAAGAGAAGTGATGGGAGCATCAAGGTCCATTCGCTGGGATCCGACACAAAATACACCCATCTCCCACAGTCTGAAGAATTTGGACTTTCAATTAGCTTGACCTAATTAGATATCCCCAGAATGAAAATATTTTCTTAAACAAAAAACCATTTTTTCCCCATTTTTGGTTTCAAAGGGAATAGATTTTCTTTTTTCTTACTAGATTTTCAACTGACCAGTTTTGCTGATCTTTTCTGTTAAATGAGGCCTGCTGAGTTAAGCAGAATAAGAAGCAAATAAGCAAATAAACTTCAGAAAATAGAACTTAAGCAAATAAGAAACTGAAATAAAAAATAGTTGCTTGCATCACGTGATTACAATAAAGAAATAAGTACAGAGAGATAAAATAAACAGGCAAAAACACCCTTACCAAACTTTTGTAGTTTTGGGAAAGACTCGCCAGGCACTGGCAATATTTATAGAAAAAATTTTATGTACTTTGTCCAGATTCTCTGTTGATAGGCAACCCACACAATCTTTTGAAAATGCAATGTAAAAACAAAAAAGAACTTTGCTTAGCTAACCATCTACGTGCCACTTGCCACTGGCAATGAGATCATTGTATTTTTGGCCACATGGTCAACTGAGAACATTATTCTTGGATCCTTGCCGTTAAAACTAGTATGCTGGACGTGAATCAAAAAGGACAAAGCATTTGTTTCCTGTTTCTATAGTCCTGAGCCTGCAGTGGGTATTTTTCTCCCCAAAACTTCCCTGAAGAGAAAAGCAGCCCCACAGACAAAATCAGGAGAATGCAAGAGCTTGACTCCTATCGCCATACGTCATCTTGGGAAGCTGATGCAGAGAAAGGGCAGGTCAAGTTATGACAGATTAAAGTGGGTAACATCAGGGACTCGGAGCCACTGGTGAAACGCAGAAACTACACTGATCTTCAGAAACGATACTGTAATCTCAAATGCCTATCCAATGATTTCCACTCAGCTGAGCTGTAGAAATGGATTCAGAACTACGTGATTCACTTTAAGAATCAGATAAAATTTTCTGTCAGACACTTTTTAAGACACAGATCTTGAGCAAAACAGGTATTTTGCGTTCTAGAACAAATATAAGGCTACCCAGCAATTTCCATAAGGAAAATATTATCTTTAAAGGAATTTACTACACTAGATAACAGAGGAAAACACTGGTGCTCTCAATACATCCTTGATCTTACAGCGTTAGCAGGGTATCACCAGGAGGGTACAAGGCTAGACTCTACCTGGCAGTCTCGTGCTTCTGGCCAAGGGCAAGGTGACTGCGTCTTTCTCTTCTGGGTGATGGTTCTTTCCTCCCTACTCTGCCAAGGCTGCAGATGACCCAGACAAGCACTCATTACAGGCGAGTGCCAGCACCCAGCAGGCACATGCCTGCCACCGAGCCATTGCCTCGGCAGCGCGGGATGATCCCTCATGCCACCTGCATCACGCACAGCACAAAGTTTTATCGGTGCAGTGACAATTTATCCACCATTTCCAGACATTCCATTGAAACTATTGCTCTTACCAGATCGCTGGACGTCCTGACACCCAGCAGCAAAGTCCTCTTTTTCAACACAGGCAAAATTTCCAAGTGGAAAAGGGGACATATCCAGTGAAGGCTGGACATGCGGTGACCTTAATGGTGCCATGGAAGAAGCACTTTTTGACTCCCATGGAATAAGCTACCCATGGAAAAAAGCTTCACTGTACACTGAGTTTTCTCAAGGCTGCTTGTATTTTCTACAAAGTCTAATGAATATATATCTTTCCTTCATTATAGTAGCAGTAGATTGCTGTTAATATCTTTAAAGGCATTATTTTTCATTGTTTTAGTTGTATTTTATGGAAAAATACAAAATACTGAGCCTGTGCAAAATATCCTTAAAAACTCTCCCTGTTAGTGTTGAGCCTTAAGATGTAAATCATTCAGGGAAAACATGAAAATCCTCATTCTAGGAATCCTTACCCACACAGTCCCACTAATATCTGCAGAGCCTGAGCATTACGGGACTGTCGGACATGAAGCCTTCAGCCCAAGCTCCCAGACTGTACTCTGGTTATGACTCCAAGAGAGTGCGGCTTCCTGAGAAACCACTGAGTCAGAAGGGCAAGATTTCACCAAGCATTAGTAGAGGTGCTATCACCTTTTCGTAAAACATACCAAACCCCTGTGTCAGCCATTTGTATGCATACAGTATAGGATAAATAATATCCCTGAGTGAGTATAAATATTAATTTTATTTTTAAAAAATCCCCCTTTTAAAAATTTTGTACTACACACTGTGAAAAGCAGCCGTCTGTAAATCAGGATTTTCGTCTGCAAAAAGCTTATCTGAATTCCTGCAGGATGCTTCATACTGTGGAGTCATTTCCCAAGAGCTCAGATAATTGGTGAAGTTTAATTAGTAGAAAGGATTTGCTGTTTCGGTGTCCACAGCACACTTTTTCACCACCTGAGCTCCTGGGCCATCTGTATGGACAGGACATCATCTCTGCAGAGCCTGCCCTTGAGTGCAGCCACTCCTCTCCCCCTCCACCGATAAAATCAGGCTTATGTCATGGCATCAATCCTGTGATACAATTCTCAGAAGTGTATTTCAGGTATTTTCTAAAATTTCCCCAGTTTTCAGAAACCTCTTTAGCCCTGTTTAGGTTTAGGCTGATGTTACTGTACTTGGCCAGTGCTGAGCATCTTCATGAAGGAGCTTTCTAAAGGCTGACAGGGCACCCACTTATAGCACCCAGAGTCACTGCACTGGGTCAATAAACCCTGCGAATGTGCCGTGGGCCCATGAGGAGACCCGCTCCTTCTCTCTGCAGGGCACACCAGAAACCCCCCTCTGCCTCCCAGCCTGCAAGAAACCGGCTGATGCCTGAGGTGGCCAAATCCTACCCACGGTGGTCCACAGCTGCAGGACCTCACCGTGCTGGCTGCCCGAAGCACTAATTTCCTTGAATGTCTCACAGGTGGACTCCTGGGGAAGGGAAGCAGAGATTCAGGATTTGCATGGAAAGAAGTACGTCTCTCTGGATGTGACAGCTGGTAATGGGGAGAAAGGCAAAGCAGCTGCAACACGGATCAGGAGAGGCTTACAGGGCTGCTGGGGTGCCCGAGCAGCGCAGGCAGCAGCGGCACAGCATGGGGCAACCTTAGTGGAAAGGACAGAAAAATTCCCATAAACATGTGCTGGGAAGAGAGAGGGTTTCGGCACGCTCCAGGTCAGAGGCAGCGCAGGCAGGAGGGCTGGGGGCAGTGTGGTGGCCAGTGGTGATACCTGGCTGTCACCCAGCCCGGCTCCACAATTCGTCACACAGACGTCATCCCCGGTGTCAAAGAAACACAGAGCAAGATGCATACACAGGTGTCACGACAGCTGGCTGCAGCGTCTGCAGAAAGCATCTAGCGGAGAAAAAACATTTCTACCAGAAATCTCCCAGTATCGTGTCACTGAAACCAATATAAATTAACACAAACATATCCGTTCCAGTGAGACTTTCATTAGGAATGACTTAGATAATTTCTACCACCCCTTTTTTTTTTTTTTTTTTTTTTTTTGATATCCACATAGAACTCAAAATCCTGTACTGGTAAGAACGACTGTATAGAGTCCCTGCTCTTGACCTCCAGCCCAGGCTGTCCCCGTTACAGCTGACTCCCACGACTGCTAACGAGAGGTGGAAGCAGCTCTTCCTCTAATACCCCCACAAGAGCAGAGAATTACCCCAAAGATGGCTTTTACTCCTCTTTTTATTTTCTTTCTTCCTTCCAACCAAAACAAACTTGTGCATTTGTAACTACAAGGAGGTGGAGGTGGAGCAGGACAGCTCACATGGGTGAGCTACGCTGAGCAGCAAAGCAGAAGCAAACTTTAACATTGCATTTCGGGGAGGGGCGGGGGAACTGTTCACAGGCATGAAACCTGCGGGGTGGGGTGTGTGCAGCCAGACTTGAGCCTTGATGACCTCTAACTTACTTTAATTTCATTCCAGTAAAATTGAAAAGGGCTTCCCCAGTTGCCAAATGTATCTTCTCCTTCAGTTTCATAAAAAAACCCAAACCCTTTCTAATGAAGGATGGATATAAAATTGAAAGCAAAAAAAAGCAGTAAAATTTCAAAGAACTTTCACGATCAAAATAAAATACTCTAGACCCATTTGTCTTTGCCTCTTTTTCAGAGACCTGTTTTGCAAAGAAGACATTTCATAGTCTCCTCTTAGGGAAATCCAGAGAAATCTCACTCCACGACTGCTGCCGGCTGTGTGTTTAATGGCTAAACCCCTTCGCATTTGTCTTTGAAGGAGGCTCTCGTGAACGGGAAATTGTGCTATGACACCAGGCTCACGTGCTGGGCCACTCTTTAAAACAGCTCAAGCTCTGTAAAATGACCTCTCTCGACTCGCTTTCTCAGTTGGCTCAAGACACCTCCTGCATGTTGTTTCCATAGCAGTAAACCAAGGCTTCAGAAAATGCTGTAACAGGTGGTTAGTCAGCACCCAAAAAGAGGAAACATTTTAATATTACCTACCTAATACACTTTTTTTTTCCTTACATCCACACTCGTAAACAGAATTTGTTGGGGTTTTTTTGTACAGGTCCATGACTCATACCCAGACACTACCCAAGGCCAAAAGATAGGATATTGCAATTTATTAACATATAGTATCATTTAACTTTGGCTGCATTTTACTGAGTTGTCTGGGAAATGCAGGGTGCTTTGGAGACTGTGGAAATACAGGGGGGGCTCCTTAGGTCACTGAGTGCATCTTCTACCTCTCTTTCACAAATGCTTTAACTTGTTAATCAAGCAATGATGTTTCTGTAATTACTTAAGAAGTACAGATCTCACTTGGTGCACACTGTGCACCGCTGTGGAAGTGGTGGGATTTGAATAATTATACCGTCCTAGAAAACACCAAATGTAATCCCAAGTTACCACCAGAAGCTGAGTAGTAAGAAATAATGTGACACCAACAAGGTCGTACGAGCATGAAACACAGAATAGTTCTCTACTACCACTTACCACTGTAAAAAAAATGTAGTGCTTCCCTCTCTCCCTTCTGAGTAGAGTAACATGCTCAGCAGCACTGCACTCAGTCTCTACTTGAAGGAGCAAGCGGTGAAGGGACAGGGATGCTGAATTGCCATAAGCAAAATAACTCTTCTCTGCAACACCTTTGGTGTACCGGGGTTACTCCAGATTTGCACACAGGTACCAGAAGGCAGAATCTGACCAAATCACTTTAAAAAGACTGAACTGCTTGAGATATTAAGACCTGAGAACCTCCTAATACGCCATTGCTCTAATTTCTCTTCTTAAAGCATTTGCACCAGTAATCAGAGGTGATCACTGAGCTCCATCCTGCACCTTTAATTAAAGTCTGTTTCTGAAAGCCCTGTCTAGAGGCTAATCCCTCCCTACTCAGCTGCTAGATTTGCAAAGCAGGGCAAGGAAGCAGATGCACATTTGGGGAGGTGAACAGGGCCCAGTTTGGCATCCCAAATTGTCACAAAACATCTACTAATATTGAAGCCAGCTACTTCAAATGCAAATTGTCAACAGCCCGTAAAGAAGTGGGGCAGAGAAGCACAAGCAGGGGGAATCCATGAACGCAGATATGAAAATTAATCATTCAAGGGTAACTGGATATTATTTTTGTTCAATACTACTGGTGTGAGCTCAGGTACTGTCAGCCCTTGTCTGAAGCAGATGCTTCTGTTGGAGCTGATGCAGAGAGACCTGCAGAGCTTGCAAAGAAGGAAACTGAGAACTGTAGGAAGTCCTCCCTACAAGAGCTCAAAGGAGATGGGAAAGAAAGGAGAACTGGCACACTAACAAAAGCAAATTTAGTCCTCAAAGCAGTACTGTAGTGTCTCATAGGATCCTCATGAGCTGTGGAACTGCGTCAGCTCACATTTCGCTGTAGGCATGGCGCATTGAGATTTCTGCACCATTACGGTCACTCTGCTGCCTCTACTCGTGATGCATTGCAACTCACCCTCTGCTCTGCCAGCACGGGGGGGCTCTGTCTCTCAGCATCAGATTTCCCCCATGTTTCATCTCCTCTCGTGTGTATGCCCCTTCCTCCACCTCCCATAGTGGCCACAGAGTCCTTCCGCTTATTCTCACTGTAAACTTCTCTCTTCTGAGGCACCTATGGTTGCGATGGCAGGTGAGAGCAGGCGCAAGTGGCTTCAGTCACTGACGCCTTCTTCATATGCTAATGTGGATAAAGAAGGGTCCCAATTGCAAACATAGATGTAAATGTACATGACTGACTGTTGGCTTTCCCTTCCACCCTGAGTGAGCCTGACAAACTTTTACCATCTCTTTTCTCAGCCCCAAGGGATGGATGTCTGCTCTGTGTTTGTACCTCTTGCTCTGGCTCTCAGCAAGCTGCTAACATACAAAAATGTAACAGTAAAACAGCAGAGAAGTCTCTGCAGAAAAGGATTTGTGGTCCCAGGGCATATGTTTGTGGAGAATTTACTGTGTGGGCTTAGGGACTGCTCAGACTGACTGAGCTGCAGCTCCCGCAGAGACCACTGCATGGACAGAGACACGTACGTAAAACCTCCAAATTCACAGTCAAGAAGCAAAGATGAGGCAGGGGAATGAAGTAAGTGACCATGACTGGCAGCTTCATGAAGAGCCAGACCTGTGGTCTGGAACAAGAATGGGATGCTATGTTGCCTTCTGCGAGCTAGGGTGGGATTAATAGAATAAATGTATGGAGGGAACATAACTTCAGGAATACAGGGGAATTTTCTGAGTCACTATTTCCAAGTGCAAACTAACGAGATGAGCGGTAGGCAAGTCAATGCTTAATAGGATCACACTAGAAATGTGAGACTAGAAAAGCCAAGGGGAAGCCCTCTCCGAGATTGCTCTGGTACCCACCGCAGGTCAGCAGAGACACCGCACAGCAGCCAAAGGATGCAGAAACGGACCTGCATTGGCAGGGCTCACGGGTGCTTTCTGCGATGAAAGGTTAGTACTAAGATTAAATGGTCTTAAGCAAAGAGGGTGCTAACCTCCCTGTGTTCACAGCTGACAATTCAGAAGAGCTTCAAGATAAGTGGAAAAAAACAGGGGAGGCACTTGGCTCCGGGGTCTCATCACTGGCTCCAGCATAAAGCATAAAAGAAAAGATTAATTAATTATTTTTCTTACTTCCTAAATATATATTCTCACTTCTCAATTATATGCCGCAATACGCATTACAAGAAGCTAAGACGCACATCGTATGCCAGTGGCTGGTGTTTGCTCCTGCTGCTGCCAGCCCCGCAGTATGCAAACACCGCCCTAACACACACGTGCCTCTCAGGTCTATGTAATCTGGGTTTTCTGCAAGGCTGGGGGAATGGCTGAGTATGTGACTCTGCAAATCCAACTCTCCGTTGGCACTTTTTATGGCTTAAAAAATGCTCAAAAGTCAAAAGACTGATTAAAAGAGTAAAACACAAGCACTCAGTGACAACTACATTAATGTACACACACACAATGCAGAGGATATGGGAAACAAGCAAACTATGGTAAAAACGTTAATAAATGATGCAATTTGTGACCTAGGCAACATCACTAAACAGAGAACAATGATTCTTGGACTTGCAACGGAGAGAGAGAACAGAGACAGAGGCGGTGGGTGGTGATACAATGCTAGACATTGCTAACAAAAGAAAAACAACCGATAATGCAGAAGAGTAAGGAGGTGAAACACTATGGGAGTGAATAAATGGGGTGAAAACCAAAGCAACTGTAAGCGGCAACTGAATTTGGACATCAGGAGGAGATCACTGCGCAATATAAACTTGCTTGGCTTTTCATACCATGCAAAGAGATAGGGAATTTTAACATACTATGTGTTTTCACACACTGTAACAAAAATATCTTTATTTTCTGCTAGCAGAGCTATAGAACAGTTCTGTGATACAGAAAGAGTAGAATCTAATGACAAGAAAAGAGACTTGAGAGGTCTTACAAATGAAAACAAGAACTAGCTGGCGACACAACAACAGGGTGCTTTTAGCAATCACGGGCTAGTAATGAACACTGCAGCCAGCATATTTAAAAGTGATTTGCCAAATACAACAAGAAAATCTTTAATTCTAGTGATGCCACTATCTGCAGGACTCAAACATGACTCAAGCTAATTTAACCCAACACAAGCTTCACCGGTTGCACTTCCCTTACACAGACTAGCTACTGATTTTAATGATACATGATAAAAGTTGAGTATCTTTAGAGTGTTTTTATTTAATTACAGAAGTAGCTTCCAGTCCACCTGGACCCACGAGCTGGCCACAATATGTTGAGTTCACAACGGCTGCATGTGTAAATCTAACTGGGAGCAACAGACCTACTCACTTTAACTGCCACCCCCTCTAGTTGAATCTGTCTCTCTTGCTGCCGGTTGCAGTGCAGCATGTGGGCTCGGCTCTCGGCACTTCATGAAGTCATCCGGAGAATGCACATTCAACATTTCAGGCCGGGACTCCTCGCCGAGCGCGGGTTTCCCAGCCAACCCAGCCGCCCCGCAGGCCAGCGCTGCTCTTCCTCCAGCAGCTCCCCCGGTTTGTTCAGCTCAGTTAAACAGCCCCCCGTCAACGTGCCTTGGGAAAGGCCAAGCTTCCCCTTCCAGTGAACGATGGAGACTGAAGCTGTATGCATTATATTCTGGCTGGTTTCAGAAGGACATACAGACGTAGGCCCGTATTTAGCCTGGTGACACGGTGACAGGCACCACATGATGTTTGGGGATTTGAGAGGCAGGGAACAGTTGGTTTCTCTTCTTGATACCTTTGTTACAAAAAGATACCAAGTGGTTCATCTAAATGAATCCAGGAACACCAGACTTCCTATTTAATCTATTTGATATATTGATAAAAGTGAAATAATAAATGATTTGTTAAAAAGTGAATATTTATTCAATTTCTGATTCCTCTCTAAGGTTACTTCTTGCGCCAGCTGCTAACACTTTCAGATTTTAAGCTGCGTTTTACCAGTAAAGGGTCTTTTTAAATGATGCCCACCAAAAGCAACACAACATTTTGCAGATACACCCCGCAGTCAGCAGAGCAAAGACATGATCTACCTTAAACCAAACCCCAGCCACCCAAAAGGCTCCAACAAGTGCCATGTGCTCAGCAATAAGCCACACAGTAACCCTCCAGCTGCGGCGTGACAGCTCTGGCCTCATCTATCGTCCTCAACCACGAGAAACCTTCTGCCGTTCTGACAAGCTCGGGAGCTTGTTCGTCTTGACACTACTGCCCGGAAGGAAAAAAATTACAAACGTCGGCTAACTAGCTGGAAATTGTTTAAGTATACTCCTCCCCCTTGCAGAGCTGAGAGTGAGGAGCTGAAAGGTGATGTGCATGAGAGTCCCTTTGATAACAGACCAAGAACGGACACCAACAAGATAATCAGGCCTTCAAACCAGGCGTGCACATCTGGGACAACTGTCTCTGGCTCCCATCTGACAAGTGAATAATCCTATTAATATGAGTCTTTGACACTAGGTTCAGTGCCGCAGCAAAAGACAAAGATTAAATGAGTTTAACTTGGCTTCTCTCTGGCTTTTATTGGTGTCCCCAACACTGCCTCATGAAGCTCCAGGAGGGGGGGATTTTGCACCAAGGGGTTTTCTCATGGATAGGTTCAATCCCAGCTAGGTTGCTCTGGGACCTTTTGCACTAAAATTCCAACTATAGAAATTTTGGGGGAAAAAAAGGTGGTCTGACATGACTGTGGGACTTCACATGGACCAATCAAAAAGCCAAGCCCTGCATGCTGCTCCCCAGCTGCCCATCAGGAGGGAGAGCAGGGCTGTCCCTGCACTGCGCTGGGAGGACTGTCCTTAAGGAGGATGAGGATGAGGATGAGGATGCCACCTCACCTCACCATCCCGGTGAGGATGCCACCAAGGCCACAACACAACGCCTCTTGCCCAGTGTTATGTCCAGCAACAGGAGCATCCACACAGGCCTCTCACTGGGCTCCCCCATGGTGGGCTCTGTAGGAGCAGTGGGTCATCTAACTCAACGAAAGAAGTACATGAAACATCTGTCCCCGGCTCATATCGGCAGGGAAGGAGGGAGACAGCCTCCGGAGCGCAGCCGGCGTTGGTCAGGAAATGCGCTAACCCTGAAAGAATGAGCGACTCGGCTCCTGCGGCTGATGTCAGCTGCTCCTGACTTCTCCTGCCTCAGGTGAGTTGATTCATGCATTTTATAGCCATGAAGTATGAAAGATGCTATTGTTCCTCGAAGAACCCCACAGGATGCAGCTTCCACCCTTTTTGGCCCTGTTCTTGCCTCCTTACCAATGGGGCCGAAACACAACTTTGCAACCCAACACTGCCAGCTTTTGAGAAGCTCAGCTCCAGGTCACCCCTTGGCTAACCCTTCTTTTCCTTCTCTTGAATCCAGCTAACCATATCTCTAAGCACACAAGATATGGGAGAAAAACTGAACACAGATGAGGCTTCAGCTCAGCCCCAGGTCTGTCAACTCTTTTCCTGATCTGGCTCTCGCTGCCTCCCCCGCCTTCGTTTTTTCTCACCAGTCTGGTGTGTGTAATGAAGACAGAATATGCATTTTGCCTCAAGCAAGAGTTTTTTTAGTTCAGATCAGCTGCCTCTGACTGGAGGAGATGATTCTGGTACAAGAATGGGATGCAACCCACAGCAGACAGAAATACGAAAAACCTGACAGCTAATTTACTGTCTGCTTCAAGAACAGGCTATACCCTGGCCCTTTCTTGACTACAACAGCTATGGTGCTTTGACGTGCTGCAAAGAGCAAGACCGTACATGCGCCTACAGCTGTTGCAGAGGTTAATTTGGGGCTGTGATGCACAAAGGTCTGTGCTACTGGAGACAGCTGGAGGTCTCCACACTGACCCGGTGAAGGTGACGGTCCCACAGGACATCTGGCAGCCCGCAGGACACTCTGCGCCTGGCCTGGGACACCCACCCTGTGCGGCTCTGCCAAGCTCCAGGCAACGGCTGAAATCACGGACGTGCACCGCAGCCTCCCCAGGGGAAAGCCAGTATTCAGCTGAAACCCATTAAAACCAGCCCAGCAATTAACATCCCACAGCTCTCAGTACAAGAAAATCAACTGCTGCGCCACTTGAAGTGTAGTGCATGTACATACATGAAAACACTAAAACGGAGCTTCAAAAGATACGCTGAGGAGAGAGGAGGAGCAGGGGAGGCTGAGCGCTGCCCAGAAAAGGAGCCTACAGCAGTTTTTGTCTCACTGCCTTTGCCAGTTGCCTTTCATAAACAATGTTTGGGAGAAAAAGCCTCCATAAATGTCAACAATTGCAGTTTATTACATGATCCCTGACCTATTTGTAAACTGACTCAATTTCTTAATTATACTTGCCTTTAGATGGTAAGAACCATACAAAAAATTGGTATCTTTTGTGGAGCTCTAAGTGAGCAAATTACCAGCTTCCGGAGCCTTCCTAACATCTCAGCGACTTCTGGCACAAGCTCATTCAAGGAGGAGTATGGAAAAAAGAATACGTTTGTGAGAAAGAATGTATATCATCTGTTATTCTCCAAACCAGAGCAAACAACCGAGCTCAGGTAAAGCTCAGACACACACAGTACGCCTTCCTACAGCACTGAAGAGGGAGAAAATTCACCTGGTTAACTTGTATAGACTAGCATTTGGAAGGTTTTAGCAACATTTTAAAACATGCTGGGAGAAGCACATCGATCTGTCTCCACTACCCTAACGCAGGTTAGCGCAGCGGTCGGCAGCCGTTCAAGGCTGGCACCCAGGGGATGTTCCTCCTCCTTGCATCAGAGACTACCTTTGCCAAGAGAAACTAAGCGAGGTCTTGGACAAGCTGCTTCTGCAAGGGCTAACATGCTGTAGACCCAGTGATCACTGAGCAATAGTGTTTAGGTCTGGGCAAGCCAGCGGCACCCCGCTCCTGATAAATTTTATTGATCATTACCCTACATTTCTTCTTCCTCATTTTATTCAGTGGATTTCAAGAGTTATTTTACAGCACACAGAGAATTAGCACAGCTAAGTTGGTCACACGAATGATGGTTGGTGAAACACTTCTTAAAAGCGAAGTTAAATAACTAAAAATTAAAAAATATTTGTGAGCTGACCTTTTGGCACCGAATTAAAGTTTACCTTGCAAATTAAAGCATAATAAATTGAGTAAAATAATACCTTCATAGAACACAGCAATTAGGCAATTTATACAATAAAAAGACACACCAAACATATTTCAACTGAAGACAGGAATGCCAATGTAACATCCTTTCCTATATAACGGTCATTTCATTTACCACCCCAGCTTATTTGGCTGATCTTCCTAATTCTACCATTTTAATCAGAACGGAATTAAAAAAAGAAAATGAAACAGTTTGCAGATTTTTCATCTAGTCTGCAATACGCAGTTTATTATTATTAGGAGGCGCAGTCCGCTCCTAAACTGCCCCTCACTCCCTGCCTCCAATGCACCCAGCTCGGGCTGCTTAGCTCCAGCACTAGACTTTGCTAAAATGTCCTACACACGAGCGTCCCTGGGCAGGGAGTGAGCATCGGCTCCCACTGCGCTCCCTGTCACCTGCACCGTGCCGTGTCACTTAACGCTGCCCACGTACTGCTTCTGGCACGCTGCGGGTTGCTGAGCGCCGCCTCAGCTAACATCTTTTAGAGCCCCCTCTAGATAAGATTTGCAGAGGCAATGTCTGTGCTTTTTTGGGCTGCCTGACTTCTCTGAGCACCAAAACGCGACCTTAACAGCAAATGTTAAATTGAAAACACTATACAGTTGCCGAAGTGCACCAAATGGTCTCTCTGTGCTGTTTTGCAGACCGCTATTTCAGAAACAGGAGCCTAAGAGACTTCAAACAGCCTTGTGTTCTGCAAATGAAGCCTCTACTGCAAAACTTTTTCAGCGCAAGGAAGAAGACGACAACCGAGTGTTCCTCCGGTCTGCATGGTCACGGAGAGAAAAAAGCTCCTTTCTGGGATTTTCGTTTGATGTGGGGGAGACCTACAACTGCAGTTGGTGTGGAGCTCAGGTATCCTATTTGCTAAGATCTAAGACACCTCCCAATTCATACCAAGCCCCATTTTGAAGAATAAGAGGCAGACAGAAAGCTAGCCATATTGAAAAAATAAAAGTAAGCAACTGGAAGGAAAAATCATTACAAGGTCTTGTATCCTACTGCACGATTTCAAAACTACGGGAGAGAAGTCTCATCTTATGTTCCTTCCGAGTTCAATTTACAGCTGAATTTATACTCCTAGACCTCCTCAAGTAAATTTTTTTCCTAGAAAGATACACACACACTAAAAATGCCCATTAAAAATTTGAGGATGAAAGGTTTACAAGATTTTTTTTTTTAATGTGCTGAAAATCCCACTAGCTGCATTCTAACCTTTCAGCATTTTAAAGAGTCTTGTTGCAACCTGTTCATGGTGCACCTCTGGTTGCTTGGGAAGCAGTAGCTAACATGTACAAAATATAAGACTGGTGACTAACTAGCAGAAGAACGGGTATCTTCAGGGCAGGAGTGAGGTATAGCCAAGCATCAGCCTTCAGAAATCACAAGCATCAACCTTCAGGGAAGTCCCCCATCAGCAATCTATGCCGAGCTGCTCGCAGAGGAGCCAAATGGCATTGGCCTCTTCACATACCTGTTTCAGAAATGCTCTGGTTTGGGAGGCGGCTGATGCGCAGACTGCTCCCCCAAAGCTTTTCTCTCCCTCATTCGTGCTCAGCTCTGCAGAGCTCATGGAGTCACCAGAGATGGGTTTGCAAGCATGGAGGGAAGAATGGCCAGGATTCTCATTTCCATCCCAAACAGGGTATTTTTACCTTTTTTTTTTTTTCTTTTTCTCTGCTCTATACGTGGCAAACAGCCTTTCCAGTACATCCTTTGTTTGTGAAGGGTGGAGACATTTGTTTTCACAGTCCTTACACAGACTATTTCAAAAACAGCTTTCTTGCATTATGTTGTGTAAATAGAGAGAAACGTTCGCCTATTGCTACTTGACTTCAGCTGTTAACAAGTAACCCACACCTTGATGAAGCCTTTTGTAAAGAAAAAGATAAAAAAAAAAATTACTATCCAAACAATGACCTGATTACTATTTGAGCTGTTCTGTTCTACTAAGCTTGTGCTCACCCGAGAGGCCTTGCAGAGAGCATATGGGACCAGGGGATTTTTTTAGGCAGGTAACACACCACAGTGGCTACAGAAAGTATCTGTCTCTCCTTTGAAAGAAGAAAGCAGAAAGCCACTGGCAGTGGCTCTGCTGATGTCCTTGCAGCTGCACCAGCCTGGATCACACCTTCCCCCCCTGCACCCCTCCTTAGAGAAATCCCTTTGCATAGCCCATAAACCTACTGCAGTCAGAACACAGATTTTTGCATGTGTGTGTGTATAATGATTAAAAAACCCCTGAAACTCTGTTAGAGAAATTCAGTAATGCTGTTTGGGGCGAGGTACATGGTACCAGGGCAGTACTAGTTGCTGCCCTAAAGGCGTATCAACCAAGAGCTGCCCCTCCAGCCACAGGCGCAGAAGCGACCCCAGTGCTGCGCAACACCTAAAATTTGTCACCATGTACCATAAAGTAATGTAAATTTACTTAAAAGCAGAGCTGAGAGTTCTTTTTAGACCTGCAGGGCAAGGACAGTTTTATCAGCAACTTTTGAGTGGAATGTTAGATGATGTTTGAAGAATGAAACCACGTTGGTTCGATGCACATTTCCAGGCAAACCTGCCCACCCGCGAGCATGTGAACAGAGCTGTTGCAAAGCCAGGGAGTACAAGAGCTTGAGCAGAGCAGCTTTGCACCATGCTTTGTGCATGATGAATGAAAGACTTGGGCTGCCAAAACTCACTCAAATTGATGAGGTTTACATGACTGCTACTGAAAAGAGACCTTGGCACCCCGGACTTCAACAGTAAAGCTAACTTAGCTCTGTGAATCTCAACCAAATGCTGAAACAGGAATACATGTGCCCTGGGAATATGAGAATGATCTGGAACACCTGTCCCAGCAAGACCCATCCCAAAAGTGCTTTTACAGTTCAAACTGAGATTTGCATGTGGTCTAGCCTACCCGGTCTGGCGCCCTGTGAAGGATGCACCCCCCAACTCCCAGCCCTCGGCAGGCTGCGGGCTGCCAAATTCAGGTTTCATCGTCCCCACGCAGCACTCGTTCCTTTTGGCAATTCTCATTCTGCTTGAAATGTATGTAGAATAAAATGTATGAAAAGAAGGGAAAAAACCTAGGTATAATGTGTCTCTAATATTTCCATTAACTGGGTTTATCTAACCTACTCTTCTTTTCCTGGTCCAACCACACAGGGAAAATGCATGAAGATGCTCGTGCTCCCTAATAGCCACCACAGAGCCAGCACTGGGTGAATGTGACAGGCTCCCTAGCCCCACGTTGCCTCTGTTAAAAAAACTGCCTTGTCATAAGGACAGCCAAAAGTTTTGGAGGCCATGCACATCTGCTTCATTAACCAGCACATGTACCGGCCTGAGCTTCACAGGGAGCAGCAACAAGCTGCCGGGACTGACTTGAGACTCTGCATCTAATGCTTGTGCGCCCTTATGTACAGAACGATGCCTCTCAACATATCACTATTTACTCAGTGTCTGTATGGAGTACCTGAAGACCCTGCTAATGTAGATAAGCAGTGGAAATGTCCCAAAACAGATTCAGCTCCTGGCAGCTCTCAGGGAGTTGGCACTTGCAGAACTTCCCCTGTCTGCGTCAGGCACTATCACTTGGTGTAATATGAAAGCTGTACTGCGTATTGATTGTGGACAAGAGGCTGGTGTATTCACAAAAGCTCTTTCAAATCTGAAAAATACAGTCATTTTTCAAACTGTCTTTAATTGTCTGTAATATTTGCCAAATGAAGTGGTAAAACAGTACAGCAATGCTCCTACAGCTAACGTATGCAGAAGCTGGAGGCAAATGAACTCACATCACAGAGACCCACAAGGAAAATGGAGAAAATGCTTTGGTTGTCCACCACAAACATTTTAGACACAGCATATAACTTTTCTTCATATCTTTGTATCATAACTTCAAATTCATACCAAAATCATATATACAAAAATAAATCATGATCAGTCTGAATGACAGCAAAGTTTCATACTGAAAGCCAACAGCAGCTCCAGTTAATACCTGTTTAGTTCTCCAGGCAAATTCTGAGCCAATAGTCTTTAAAATCAAGTTTACGATTTTTCAGAATTATGTAAATATATAATACGGAAGATCACCATACTGAGGTCACCTGTGACTGAATTTATTATGTTGATATAGACTGTCTCAGGACTATTTTTTTAGATCTACATATGGCCCCACCTGTACACCTGTACCTCAGTCTTCGACAAAAAATGCCAAAGCGAATGAAGAAGAGATGTAGCTGACCCGGCACCCTCTGACACCTGCAGCCTCTGCGCTGCCCCTGCTCCCAAATCTCTACTGCAGCAACTTCTCCCACAGAAAAAAGGATAGTTCAGTCTTTTTACTTTTGCTTCCTTGTGGAGACTCGATAATAGCAATTTCAGTTGCTGCCAAAATACAGAGGCCAGTTCTGTGATCTGGACTGGTCTCTGTTGGTTTGGGGCTGAGCGCTGCCAGGCATACTCCATAGAGGCCACTGAATAAAAGCCGCTGAATAATAATTAATTGTTTTATTAAAATACAATGTGCATAATCTGTTTCAGTCTTAATTATCCAAGTACTAACTGTAAATAACCGAAAGACCAATTATTTTCAATTATTTTGATAATCCAGAAACCCCTGGGGAAAAAAAAAAGACAGTGAACTAAAAATTGATTAGCACGTGAATTTAGAAAAGTTTAGATTCTATTGTTTGGCATAAAGAGAGAACTGCATGATGTGAATGAGTTTAAATTTGTACCATTTGCATAATAATTTAGATGCATTAAGTTATTTTTTCACTGAATTTTATTATACTGTGTTTTAAATCTCTAATGGAACTGTAATGGAAAAAGTGATTGTCAAGATCAAGATCAAGAATAAGAGACGGAATTCAAACTGGCATGATATCAATAAAACTCCTAATCCAGCTCCCAGTGAAAACAATAGGCATTTTGGCATTAGCTATAATGGAAGCAGATCTGAGCCTGAGTATCTGTGTTTTAGGGCTTTGCATAATTTCTCTTTAGCTTTCACCTTTAACAATACCATTCCATGCATTCATTTTTTTTCCCTTGTGAATTCACACTTTCACAGGAAAATATCAGTGTGTTTTACCTGTGGATTTGAGTTCTGGTGAGGAGCTAAAACATTAAGATCACAAGCCAAATATTATTCTCACATTCACAGATGCCAACATGAAGTAATCCCAGTGGTTCTGATAAGGTTTATACTACTGAGACTGAAAACAGACACATGTGTATGTATAGTACAAAAAGACAAATGCCTTCACCTTTCTTAGAGTATTAAAGCTCAAAGTTCTAAAAAAACTGAATGTACATTTCTGGGTTTATGTTTTTTTCCTGTTTCCCCAACTCCTTCATTTTAAGGAGTTTTCACTTTCAAGTTTGAAGGTGAACCATTTCCAGCTGCAGATGCTGAATATGATAATTTTTCATTTATATGAATGGGTTTTTTGTTTGTTTGGGGGTTTGTGGGTTTTTTTTTAACTCACAGAAGTATTTTTGTTCACTATTTTCCATCTAGTCCAACTGCTACTAAGTAATTATATAACCATACAGGCAATTTCTCACTCAACACTCTCTTTACAGAACTGGAAGTTGCATTGCCATATAAAATCCCAATATGTGACTACATATTACATAGACATACAGACACAGAGATATAGATAGATAGGTAGGTAGATAGATGGATTGAGGGCAAACACATATCTTGACAGTCATATCTTCCAAGCAGTGAGTTTAACTCCCGTGTCCTTTGCGTGCTGGGAAACACAAGATGTTCCCCAAACCCCACCGTGTAGTCCTCCCCTCCCACTCTCCCCTTCCGCATGTTCCTTCTCTTAATAAAGCTGTAAACAGGAGTCCCTGCACCTTCAGAAATGGGCGTTTTGCCAGGCCCAGGGTACCAGGCATTTCTCACCCAGGAGGGCTGGGAGGGAACTGGAGGCAGTCAGGGAAGGTAAAACCTTTAGGGTCAAGTAAACGTGTCCAACACCGGCAGCTTCCCGCAACAGCCAGCCTTTTCCTTGCCCTCCCACTTCCCTCGGTTCTCACCCTCGCACCTTGCGGGACCGCTTTGCTTCATAGCCAGCTCCAGAGTCTGCCCATGGTTCCCGTTTCAAGGAAGTCAGAATTAGACTGACCTGACTCTAGAAGAAAATGTACTTTATTTCTTTTGGAATATAAACCCAAAGGCCCTGGGACTTCGCCTTCTCTGTACATCACGGCGCTCTTCCCTCCAGGGCCAGACTGCTGTTTCTCTCCTGATTCACAAAGCAGCAAAGGTTTTCACTATGTTATTCAATACCAGTTTTGTGAACCAGAACAAAATACACTGCTTGATTTCTTTTAAAGAGGCTTTATCATGACCCAGGGCTGGAAACACTTCATGCATGCATTTGTACAAAGTAGTCCATCACAAACTTCAAAAGACTATCACCCAGAAAACTATGTACCTAAAACCAGAGAAGTCTTCACAGCAGTATTATCTTTAAAGCCAAAGTAGCAGCCATGCTAGTTACTGTTCTGGTTCAGGCCTGAAGGACACAAAGTTTTCATCCTTCTAAGCAGCTCTTCTTCTGACATGACAGTCAAACAAATGTGGAAGGTGGGTCATTTTGCACCACTGTTGTACAGAAATGTTCAGTGACTGCTTAAAGCAAGAGGAAAAACCTAAGCAAATCTAAGAGCTGTACATTATGGTGAGGCTCACCCTTTGTAATTACTTCTGTATTTTTTTCTTGCTCTTCTTTCTTTCTTTCTTTCTTTCTGTTTACACAGAGAAACAACCACCATAAATATCATTAGCAAATCTGCCCTAGTGCTTTCTTTTAATTAGCCTAATTATCAAATACCTCCTTAGGCAAAGTTTCCACACAGTTAAAGTACATATCTGAGGGCCCAACATAGGCACTTTCACATAGGCGAAGTCCTGTTTTTCTGCCTGGACAAAATTGCTGGGAAGAGAAACGAGAATTGTCCAAGAAAACCTAGAAGTGTGATGGTTTTGTAGATAACTCTTACTGAATTCATAAGCAAATTAAAACAATTTACTGCCTATCTGATTTGCTAGTGCTTTCCAGAAGAGAGTGAAGTTGAGACAGCACTTGACACATTCCTTTTACAACTATTGTATTTCAATTAGCCCATTTCTACTACACAGTATATGCAGTAGAATAAAACAGGGGCTTTAACACAAAGTTTCTGCTATGAATAACTCAGGAACATGAGATCATATGTCCAGTAAGTGATTTTGGATCTAATAAAAGGAGAATCTCAGTAAAGTAAGCTGTTTTCTTTCTCTCAGCATCACAGAAAGGGAGTTCTTCATTCATCAAGACAGCACATCAATGAACTTCAATGCTAGGTTGGAGAAAACCATTGTTATGAACACAAAGATAAAGACCTCCCGCACTGAACAAAGTACCCAACATTTTGACATACTAAGCCTTCACGGTCTTCATATTTTTCCTCCAAGCAGATCTCTCCCTTTTACACTTTTTCCCATTATTGCATTACCAAAATTAACATGCAAGTATATAATGCCTGTGGTTTTAAACAAGAGTGCATCTCTCCAGTATGCAAGGCTGTCACTATTCCTATTTCAGGCTTAAACAACCCTATGTAAAATAACTTTCTGGGCTTACACAGCCAGTAGTTGTTTAAGGTCTTGTGTCCCTTTTCTGGTGGAACAATGATAAATCATCTGACGTTAGTTCACGCCTTTCTGCCTGATCACTTCCCAAAGCTAAGAATGCGTGGAATTGCTTTCCCCCAAAACACCCAACAATGCCAAGAATGCGCTCCTGCCCAAAGGTTTATAAAAGCAGCACAAAAAGAAGAAAAAGAGGGCTAACATTTTGAGTTGAAGACAATGAGCTGTGACCAAAGGGGATAGTTACATCGCCCCACGCGCCACAGCTGGGAGATTGATACGTGGCTCTAACTGTATCACACAGGCCATTTGTAGTCACTTTAGTTCTTACACATCTATCTCCACATGCGATACAGAAAGTTCATAAATCTCCATATTAAACACTTCTCTGTTGATCTACTCTTTCGATCCTAGAAACCTTCACAACCTCTGAGGAATCTCACTGCAAGGCCTAAACGGCGAGGAGCTACAGCCCACACCAGAGAGGTCAACTCAGGTCCACCCTTGTAAGAGGGACGTCTCAGAGAAACGCTCTGCAGCAACCTCTGGTCTAAGAAGACAAATCTGATGACGTGAGGCTTGTACGGTCAAGCCCTTACTCAAAGCGGCATAAACCGAGCTCTTTTACTGCAGTATTCATCAAAGCAGCATGGCTGCCACCAGGACGGGAAGTCAAGCAGTGCTTTCCCTCCAAGCAGCTCCCACCGACACCTCAGAGCAACGAGCACCTACTTGACGAGCCGCCCCGAGCAGGCCCAGGGCCATCCATCCGCCAGAGCAACACGCTCTGCCAAAACTTTCATAGCTTTCACTCATCGTCTTCAGGTGAAAACACTTACTCATCAAAACAGAGAAACACAATTCATGAAAGAGACCTGTATTAATAACTGGAAGCAGTACATGGCACATTGTTAAAACCTTTACATAACTTCCTGTAATATGTTGTTCAAATGATCCTATTTTAATAGATGGAAGTTTTAAAAGGGAATTTATAGATTAATTTTTCCCTCTTCACTTTAGTAGAGAGGGATTCCTGCTGTGAAGGGGAACATATTTTTGTCCTCCTGTTGTCTTCTACTTTTCAACATTCCAATGCTGCCTGCCACAGAGTCCTCACTCAATACTTTGGAAAGTGCAAAAGTAATGACATAAGAAATCTGTTTCCCTTGTGTGGGAACGAGAACCACCTGAGATATTTCTGTGGCACAGGGTAGGAATCTTCTGCATGACAGTCACACTATGCAGAAGGTACGGTAAACTTGGTGTCCACTGTATTCCAGCAACCTTGTACACAAATTTGGTCATATATACCACAAAGCAAACATACCAACACTGCATATGAATCCAACCACATCTGCAAGTCAGGCAGTAAGTCGTCTGAGCAGATGGTATATGGTTAATTATGAGTACATTTTTTCTTTGCATTTCTCTGAAGGCCAAGGTAAGACCCCAATAAAAATCCTATCCAAAAAGGCATAGCATCTATAGGCACTTATGGTCTACAGTACTGCCGATAACTATTTGCCAAGATAAAGTCAAAGAAGTGACACAAAAATTAATGGGTTGATATTTATGAATAAACAGACTGTAGATTATGGACTTCCCTAGTCGCGCAAAATTTTCAGGCAATGAACAAAATGATACACTGTGTAACCCTCAGGTTTTGTGACTTGGGAAGCAAAGGTGACTCTAAAGCTGGACAGCTAATGGCTGTCCCTGCTCTTCGTGGGCTCATGTCCTGCCATAGCATCTCCAGACGCCCTTTCTTCACCATGCAATACAGTCAAGCAGAGGAGACAGGACAGGCAACGCAGCTTGTCTGCAAACCAGAAAGGACTCCTCAGAAAGGAGGCAGATCCTGATTCCTCACCCCGTGAAACCAACTCTTTAACTATTAGAAGATAAATTGTTAAATGCTGTTGGCTAATGCTGCTGCTTTAAATCTTTTCAGTGCACCAGATGAGTGCCATTAACAGAAGCAAACCACATGTAATTTGGTTTTTTTTTAAGGAGAGAGCACTCTTCCCTTCCAGGCCAAAACCTCCACCCTATAATCCCCATTTGTCTCGTCTCTCCCAGGTTTGCTTTCTGTGGCTCTCCTGACCTGAGGTCAACGTAACCGCCACACCACGGCTACACCCAGCGCGCCCAGCAGCCGTCCTGGCCAGAGCCGTTCTAGCCCTGTGTGAGCATACACCAAGATCTTCTGCTCCCTTGGCTTCCAACTTCCAACAAATCATCATCTGAGGAGATGCGCCTCCAGAGTCAGAAGAGAGCTTAGCTGAGAATCAGCTCGACAGCTATAAGCGACAAACGACAGAGAAATCTACAGGGCAGCAAAACATCTTTCAAACAAAAATGCTAAGACACTCAATGAAGAACAACAACATAAAAATATTAAGCAAACCATGTGAGCAATGAGTGGATTTTCTTTACGTCAGTCTGATGAGAATAAACTCTATGGCATGTAACTCCCTCTTCTGAGCTACCTGCAAACACAACACACTAAGACGAGTTTTGTCGTCAGAGATTCTTGCCGCTCCCTCTGAAAGAAAATCCGATGAAAGGCGATTAGTGTGTTGTATGTAAATAGACTTGAAAGGAGAATTTTGCTAATAAAGCATATACTGATGAATGCCCAGTTAAGATCCCTAAAAGTAAGGCATATGTAAGATGTGCTTGCAGACTGTTGCTCTCCCTCATCAGAGTGCATACTCCGCTCTGCTGTTCTCTTCAGATCCCAACATGTTAAAATACGGCACACAACAGACATTATTTACAGTAAAGGATTAGGTTAGGTAATTTATCAGTGTTAATTTAGAGGCATTTACTCGTTGAAGTAGTTGTACATTTAGTCCACAGGCCTACCATGAGAATGCGACCAACACCAGAGTTGTTCAACTGGTCCCTCAGACCTCAGCAAACTGATCTTTATCTTGATCTCTGCCAAGTCAAAGGAAAAATTCCCATCCCCAGGAATGGTGCAGGCTCCAGCCCGTACCGCACTTCTTCCAGAGCTCTAGCCAACTTTTCCCATCACATTTTTGCAAGGAGTTCCTGATGCTCAATGAATACTCTTGGCTTTTAGATAGGAAACCGCTTTATATAGTTTTGTTAAACTCCAGGTATTAGACTTTGGAAAGGTCAATATTTCTTTTTACACTAATGAGAATCTTCCACCAGGTAATTAAATCACATGCTTACTCATGGTGTGCAGTAACATACTCCTGGTAATTGCCATATGACTGCTCCTGGAACAAAGTCTTGCTTAATGCAAACATGGCAGAATTAGGCCCTAGGACTCTATTACAACGTGGCACAACTGTCAGAGTATGGCTTTTTCATAATAACACGTGATTTTAAAATGAAATAGCAGCAGGTTGGGAAATCTTGTATTACAGCTATTAAACGTTTGCTCATTAAAGCGGTTTATTTTTTTCACCCAAGTTCTCAATCTCATGCAGGTCAGGGTCTTTCTTATAAGGGATCACAATAGCAGT
This sequence comes from Pelecanus crispus, assembly GCF_030463565.1. Lineage (NCBI taxonomy): Eukaryota > Metazoa > Chordata > Aves > Pelecaniformes > Pelecanidae > Pelecanus > Pelecanus crispus. The sequence goes on from NC_134643.1 coordinate 18,007,513, forward strand.
AATACCCAGGAACAACAGGCAGAGATAATGATGCCAAATCCTCTTGTTTTTTGAGAGTCTAAGTTAGACCCTTAATATAGCTTATCACTGGTTTTATCTACCTTTTTTTAAAATTTAGTCTAAGATGCTCGAAGTGATCTAAAGGATTAGGATGTCCAAGTCCCACTAGCTGTAAGAGCAGTACTCGGATTGTCAGAGGAGCTTTATGGCCAGGGTTAACCCGACTCACGCTGTACGTGGAGAAGAAGCGCTGCAGCAAAGCACGGTAATGCTCCAATAATGATTGAAGTTGCTCGTTGCCACCCAGCCTGTTGTGCTCGAACCTGATAAAGTCCCCTGACCTTGCTTGTTGTAAGGGGTCATACACTTGTAGTGATAGCCACGTAAATCACGTAATTCTACGGATTTCCGTGAAGAGAGGTGTCAGCTGGACTGGTGTAAACTGCGTGTGACGGCTAATTAGCAATGTCTCACCCATGTAAGTCCAGACTTAATGAATCTAGAACCTGACTCTAAAGACGCCTCAGATGGTATCAATAAAGGAGAAAGAAGAAAGGCCTAAGGCAAAGGCACTTCCATGCTAATGTAAGAATATTAGCTCTCCCTGCTTGCAGCCCAAGATAATTAATTTACAAAAGTATCTGAATGTTTATGGTATTTTTCCAACGCCATGTATTCAAAAATCAGGAGCTAAGCCTCAAAAAGAACGTTTAGCCAAATAAAAATAAACACTGGTATCTTACTATTTGTGCTATAAAATTAAGCCATTAAATGACGCTAGGGACTGGAGGCGTCTGAAGCTTCTCTAGAAAACCACGTTTCTTAAAATGGGAAACAGATTCCTGTAAAATAGCACAGCTACAGGTATCAGGGCATTAAGGAAACGAGTAAGTGTGCTTGCTTGCAAGAGTTTCATGCCAGTAAAAAACCTGGTAGCGTTGTCTCCAGTACTCCCCTCTGGCTAAGGAACCTGTTTTGCCATCCTGACCGTGCTGTGACTGCTCGAGGAGCAAAGAGCAGCTCGGAGGGAGAAGGAGATGCACAGCCTGTGTGCAGGAGGCACCTGCGGCCCTTCGAGGCTGGACAGTGATTTGTGCCAATGCAACTCTCTGGGAAACCTGAACATCAACTTTACCGCAAAAGGATAGGAACTTGTCCTGGTTTTGGCTGGGATAGAGTTAGTTTTCTTCCTAGTAGCAGGCACAGTGCTGTGTTTTGGATTTAGTAGGAGAAGAATGCTGATAACACACTAGTGTTTTAGTTGTTGCTAAGTACTGCTTATGCCAGTCAAGGACTTTTCAGCTTCCCATGCTCTGCCAGGCGCACAAGAAACTGGGAGGGAGCACAGCCAGAATAGTTGATCCAAACTGACCCAAGGGCTATTCCATACCATATGACGTCATGCTCAGTATAGAAACTGGGGGGGGTTGGCTGGGGAGCAGCGATCGCTGCTCGGGAACTGTCTGGGTATCGGTCGGCGGGTGGTGAGCAATTGCATTGTGCATCACTTGCTTTGTATATTGTTATTACTATTATTATTATATTGTTACTATTATCATTACTATTTTACTTTCTTTCAATTATTAAACTGTTCTTATCTCAACCCAGGAGTGTTTCTCACTCTTACTCCTCCGATTCTCTCCCCCATCCCACCGGGGCAGGGGGAGTGAGCGAGCAGCTGCGTGGTGCTTAGTTGCTGGCTGGGGCTAAACCACGACAGAACTGCTAACTAGGAGTCTACAGTTACCAAAATGATTTTATAATGTGGAATGTCCATACTTAGACTGAAAACAACTTTTTAACTATTAGCAAATTTGACATATTTAAAAAAAAAGGAAAAAGGAGTTGCTGAAAGGCCAATAATTCATAGATTTCATTAATTTCCTGGCTCTCTGAAATCCAACAGACTAACTCAGCAAGTCAAAAGTTCTTGTGCATGAGTCAGGATTTGATTCACAAACTGATTTTTTAAGACTGCTAATACACTCATTACATCCTCAAAGCCCTACTAAATCACTCTCTGCTCACCATAATTTGGGCTAAATATAAGAACAAGCCAACATGTTCATGTCTTTTAATAACACCACAGTTTATGTCATTGCCTTAAAAAGCTCTATGGAGTTTTAAACATTTTATAAGAGAAATATATATAGATATTGATACAATCACAAATATATATAGAGAGATAATTTATACAGAAAAATACACAGAGGAAATACAAGCCTGTATACTATTCAGAACTGGGCCAACTGTATGCCGTGGAAAACACTGACCTAAAGCTACAGCGAAACAACAAAACAAACTCTCCTGTGAGCTACGGCTACAGTCCTTTGTCTTCTGTATTTGGGTAACATAAGGATCCTTCTCCTAGATCACCATCCACATCCAGTGGGAAAGAGAAAAGTCCCATGAGCGTGCATGAGGAACTTGGTTAGCCAGAGCTATGTTAGCACTGGCAATGTCAGCAAAGCACAGGAAGGAAGTTTAGGAGACTATTTGGGATCTGAATTCATGGGAGGGAGGTTTTTGTTTTATTTTAACTGCAGTTTACTTGTGCATGTCGCCTGCCCCGAGGGAAATACAGTCAAGATAAGGCACCCATTTCTTCTGTAAGGTCAGCTCACAGGGCTCAGGTAGGAAAACTCTACTGACCTCAGCAAATTTGCAAGAGGATTACAGAAGTCCCGCATCTTCTTGATCCTGGGCCTTGGGTAACTGGTGAATTGTTTGAGCCAAGTCAGAAAACACAACATACTTTCCGTAGTGAAAACAACCCCATGAAGTAGGTATTCTAGGCACAGAAACTATGCCTGATATTGCACACAATTTGGAGGAAAAAATACAGAACTCATCCACTAAAAAAGTCTTTGCAGCATTTCTGAAGCACAGGTGCCATGTATAGATGGAAAAGATCCACCCCTGATGGGGCAGATCTTGCTCCTGGTTGCCCTCTCTTCACACCCTCCCTGAACTCTATCTGCGAAAAGAAGCACTAACACCACCTATCAATCACAAGTTATTTGAATTATGCTCAGCCCAAGGAAGTTGCATTCCAAAAAAAGACAATCCCCATGCCAACAGGGAAAGGAGACCTCATGTTTCAGGGCAGCTCTGCCTGATGCACAGCTCCGGGTGTCCCGCTCCACATCCACTCTGCAGCCAAAGCCCTGGTGACCACCAACCCCACCTCTCTGCCTTCCTGCTTGTGCAGGGAAGGTCTCACTCTCTCCTCAATGTATCTCCTGATTAGAAAGCATATTCCATCAACGCACCTCTTAAAAAGTAATTGCACTCTAAGGAAGGATTGTGTCTACTACGTTTGTTTGCCTTCTTTTTCATATAGCTGCCATCAGAAATGTCACTTGAACTGCAAGTACCAATAACAAACTGTGCCTCTGAGCTGTCCAACACACTATGATGAAGGTATAAAATAAAATTAAGAAAAACAAAAGAACTCATTGATTCCCTCAAGCAATCACATAAGAAACCGCCACCTAAATAAACAAACAAAATTACCAGGACCTCAAATACCTTTCCACCAGTAAACCACAGTGAGGAACCTCCTGCAATAACATCCAGTGGGACAATCTGGCCTTTTTGAAGTAAAAAGGGCATTCTGGAGATTAAAAGCTTGAGATGGAAAAGTCCAAGTTCTCCCTACCCCAACGACCTTTGCGGGAGAGGCCGGTTCCCAAACCCTTCAAAATGGGACCATGTATTTTCTGCTTTTTATGAGTACTCATATAGTATCTGGGTCATTATTACTCAGAACTGTAGCTGGTTAAGCACTGGCTAAATGCACTGCATGGGCCAAGAGAAAAGTCAGAGACAGCCCCAGCCCTAAGGTGTTTACAAGAGTTTGAGATCCTTAATGATGCTGCCAGACAATGCAGAAAAGGTTGACAGATGTTCCTGGTGGCAAAGCAAGAATGGTTAATCCGACAGGGAGACAAATACACGAGACATGGAAACCTAATGGAATCAGTGTACATGCGACCTCAGCATTTTAGGTATGCAAATCACTGCGAGCGTATGGCTTTTACCAAAATAACGATTCTAATAAGAATAGATCTCAACAGAGGGAAACTTTACAAAATCCCGAGGCAGGCAAAATCCATACAAAAAGAGGACAAACAACAGGGTCTAGACTGCTTACCAAAAAATAGTCTGTCCTCTTAAAAATTAATTGAAAATGGCAAAAATCAGTTTGTTATAATAAATTCTATCACCCTGTGGGAAAGGAAGTCAAACCGTTGGCCTAGTCTTGCAAACCTCTTCCTACGCAGGCAGTTAGAGTGAAGTTAATGAAATTGCTCAAGGAAGAGAGGACAGCTCACCCAGGGAAGAATTTGCGGTGTTGGTGCCCGGAGAGATGTTTATGAGGGATAGACAGAATTTTTAGACCTGAAAATTATTATAATAAGCTTCTGTGTCTCTGTGCTCTACAATGAATTGACCTGTTCATACCTGAAAACTGTTTTACTGCTTGCAACCAAATTACACGTATTCTAGTATTTTAGGCAGAAACGGAGGCCATCATTGCTAGCCACATTGAATCATGCCAAATATCCCTGCAAATTTATCCTCATTAGCATTGTTCTAAATTGTCTAATTGCAATTGTCTCTTCGCTGACAGTTTCTCGAAGCAATTTATTCTGAGACTCAGCATTGGAGAGTCCACTTTCTGCAATGATGTGTGATGGCACAAGTAATTTTAAGCCATTGGTATCTACATGGGAAATAAAAGAGCTCCATCAAAAAGTGAAATTCAATTAGTATTTACTTCTCACAGTAGAAGGACCACTCAAATGTAATTTAGCAAGATTATACACAGTTTTAACATACTGTTACACACAGATAAAAGGTTTTTCATAGGACAGATTTTCTCGAATGCAGACAAAGCTACTAACATAAGAGTGATATTGCCTAATATCTACCTTTTTAATTTTGATGATACAACATTTGGATATTTTGGGTGCTCTTTCAATTAGGCTAATTTTCCTAATTTGTCATTTCATATACAGTAGTTAACATTTGGAAGCAAATATCTTATGACGTTCCTAGTCCAGGGCGATGGGACATTATAGGAACTAGAAGGTGCACATAGCCAGTATCATAATGTTTGTAACACAGTAAGAGAGTTGCTTTCTCTGTGTATTCAAGGGGATGAGGTGGGGGATTTCTGTCTTGAATATGGTATAGATGTTCAAAAATAACAGGAAAAGAGCAAAATTATTTCCTGTAAGTCAAACACCTCACAAAAATTCCATCACTGAGTACTGCAATTCTGCAGGCTCTAAGGCATCACACCCCAGACCACTCGAATCAATTTGATACATTTAAAGCCCCAAGATTGTGCTGGACAGGCTGCGGTCACACTAGCAGCCAAATCCTGCTCACCTCCCCACTGGGAACAGACCCATGGAGTTAGGCAGGACACCCTGCGTGACTAAGGCTCGTATGAGCTGGTCGTAGTGAAGCGACGGACTTCACTGTAATGTGAGCAAATGTGAAGAGATGCATTTTATAGTTAAACCACGTAAGACGCACTATATGATGCTAGGTAACTAAAATGTACTGCCAGTGGATAGGAGACAGGTTGTTAAGGAAAAGAAAAGGCTAATGGGATTCTTGGCTGCACTAAAAAGAACCCTTTATGCCACAGAACGAGCCCCAGTGAAACTGTATCTGGCCTATCATCTCCGTTTGGGGCTGTAATCCCACAGCAGCACACAGCCCCCACCTGCTACACCACCCTGACTGCCTTTACCCACACGTTTGCCTTGGGACGTCTCTCCTCGCAGCACCCCTCAAGCTCTGCGTCTGCAGCTCCCGACATGGCGCAAGGAGAGCATCTTCAAAAACCCACACTGTTGGGCCCTACTGAATCGTAGCCAGTTTGAGAACTTCCCACAGAAGCAAAGAGAGAACTGAGAAAAAAAATGGATAAAGGTTTAACTGCATTCACTCCCATGGTGTCATTCCTGACACCATTCAAAACTTCCCGGGACCAGGAGCCAACACAGCGCTCCACTGTCGCCCCTTCTCCTCCTCTGGCCCAAGGGCAGGACCTCCACTGTCAGCAGCGAGCTGCCATCTCCCCACTGTAAGGGATCTGCTCAGAGCCATCACCCAGATTTTAAACTCAGGCAGGACATTCATTCCTTGCGTGTTTTCATTAGCTGCACCAGTGCCGGTGTATTTTCCATGTAAGCATTGAAGGAATAAAGGCAGCGAAGACCTGAACTCCAGGGATGTATAGGAGCGATAAGAAGGACTGCTCCCAAAATCTTAAGCAGAGCTCAGAGTGAGCACCTGAAGCGGGTAGGAGGGGGCAGAGCCCTGGCAAGGGGGGGCCATCTCAGTACTTACGCCCCTTGCGCTTCCCCTTCTGCCAGAGCAGCTGGGGAGCACCAGCCCATTCACCCGTTAAACCGATGCCTGGAACTAAACGTTTTAAGTAATTCAAGTGAATAACGATGCGCTGTGGAATAGATACTTATGGTCTACGGATACAAAATCCTCTGAAAAATAAAGTCATTAAAGTAATGTAACAGTGAATGCAAGACAAAGTACAAAGGGAAATGAAGCAATATTATCATGTCTCCAGTGCTCCGGCCCCGATTTCTGTTATCCAGTGACATCTTTTTGCACCAGACAGGAACAAAATAAAAAAAGTCCCGACCGAGAACACCCTCCCGCAGGCAGGTGACTGCAACCTTTCACACTACAACTCATTTACTGTAAGATCCTGGAGAAACTTATAGTTCAGCCACGGTTTTGCTGCTGTGACAATGCAGACAAAGTCTTGAGTTTAGTTTCTGTAAGTTCAGCCCCCAGCTCCGGGCATTCAACGCGCTAACTCTGCCGGGGCCGGATGAGTGATACGCTGGAGCAGATACGATCTGGCTACTACTGATGAAAGACTCATTAAAATTTTCTTGCTGCAAATATGCAAGCACAAGAACAATTTGGAGTGACCTTATACCTCTGCAAACGGCCAATGACCAAACCCCCACCGCCGTGCACGACCCTTGTACCAGAGCTAGAGAAAACAAGTTTTAACGAGACCATCGCTGTGAGGGAATACGCTTGAAACTTAAAAACCTTCCAACGTTTCCCTCATTGCAAGGCAGAGGGATTCGCTTTCCTGCAGAACAAGCCTCCGCTTCATCCGCCTTGTATCAGATAACCTTTTACATCCCAGCTCCCGGAGTTTTGTCTTCTCCGGGAGCTGTGAAAATTCCTCCGGAGCGGTGGCTACGGTCAAAGATTACATTTACAAGCGCAGCACGATGCTGCCGGTAACCACAGTAACCGGGCGCCCCCCGAGCCCCGCCAGCCCCTCCGGTTGATGAGTAACTCGGGCACAAAGGCGCGCACCCAGCGCTCCCGCAGGTCCCTAACGCCGGCCCGGCCGGGAACGAGGGATAAAAGCCTGCAGCACGAAACAGACCCCGGGGAAGGCGGACCAGAGAAGTCACCAAGCTGAAACTGCAGCTGGAGAGACACCTCTAACTGGTGGGAGTTGCCGTAAAGCAAATATTAAAGCAAATTTCTCCAAATGCCTTTATTATTCTACCTAAAGGGTTTCTGAATGAGCATTTACAGCAATTTCTCATATGGAGAATAACATGTAAGAGGAACTTCAGCCACGAAACTCTTGGATCCAGATTTTGGTCCTCCTTAACTTCAGGGCTTTCAAGAAGAAACGGCAGACAAAAAATTGCTTGTAACATGATGTTTCAACCGGAGTTCACCTGTAGCAACCGCTTTGCCAAGTGTAACTCTGAGTCCCACCATGTTGTGCTGCTTTAAAAATCTATTACCAAATGTATTTCAATTAGCCCAGGAATATTTATTAAGTATTTAAAATCAGCTGCTTATCTGAAAGGAAAAAAACTTTCTATGAAAACAGTAACCCTGCTGCAGCATCCCAAGAGCAAGAGAAGGTAGACGCTGGGCGAGCACCGCGGTGTGCTGGAACGACAAAACCCGCCTCTCGCTGTGGAAGGTCTTGCGAGCTCAGTGACCCTCCTGTGGATTTTCCTCACCCGATGAGACCCCGCAGACTTGCTCCAGGCTACGAGCTGAGACCCAGGCACGGGTGGACAACTGGGAAACTCGGGGTCGAACACACATTCCCTTCCCGGCTGCCCTGGCAGCACAGACGCATGATGTAGAGACGGCAGTGCAGTAGGATCCGTAGGGTGAAGGAGCGGGGGCTGACCACCTCTCTGTACGTCTTTTCAGGGGTTCCTGGTGTCGCCGGCCCTGGCTCCATCCCAAGGATGCATTCTCTGGACTAGTTTCATCTGGGAGGAGCCCAGTTCGTGTGCTCCCAGGCGACTCCATGATGCACATCAAAGTGGGTTAAGCGGGAATGATCAGCAGATCTGCTTCAAAAGCACGCTTGTGATTTGAACTAAAATGGTAACGCAGATGCACACACCGTGAGCCGGATTTAAACTGCACCGCGGCTTTGCCCAGTTCCCCGGACACCCTGATGCAATACAAAACATGAGCCCCTGTTTCTCACTCAGATGGATTTTCCCATACCCACAAACCCCGAAGTCACTATTTTAGAACCGATGAACTCTCACGCAGGGGATGAAAGTAAAATAAATGGCTCCCAGGTCCTGCTCCTTTCAAGTCGATTGCAGAAGTCCCTTTGACTTCAGAGAGAACAATAAGAACAATAATAGGTTCTCATTAGGCCCTGTTCCCAGCGGGGCTTTGGGTACTTCCAGAAATAACAAGATCTTCCCAAAGGTCTCTTTCTTTGTCTCTTCCTTTAATCCCAACAGCATTGGAATTTGGGGTTAATTTTGTTGCAGGAGTAGGCATTGAAATCCAGTGCAGCTCACATCAACACCTCTCACTCTGCCACCGCCTCCAAATGTCTCAGGATTAGACCTTTCTTGTTGGGCAGCCAGGTAAAAAAAGTGGGTTTCTAACAGATGGCTCTGGGCTAGCCCCAAGTTTAGTTTTCATCTCATTAATATTCCTTGCATGTGCATCTGTTATGAAAGAATTGAAAGTAAGTGTATGGAATAAAGCACATCCAGAGACTCCAAGCACTGAAAGATGTAATCGCCAGGGGACTTCTACAACCTCACCCCATCCCCTGCACATATTTCATTCCTAGCTTAATTCTCTTCCGATCTTTTCCCAGTTTATCCAGCATGTATTTTGCTTCACTTTATAGTGAAGACCCTATCCTAGAAACATGTGCTTCCTCATTTTATTTTGGTAAACAGAAATACAACACAGATATAACAGTGATTCAAATGAAAAATTACATCTGTAGATAAAACCCATACTGATTAAATGCTATACTTATAGATTTAGTATACAAATTATTTGTTTATATTCTGAATTCTCTCTCTTTTTTTATCCACACACAGTTCTGTCCAGACCCAGTCACATCAGTCATACATGTGGATCTGCCTGCTCAGGAGATAACAGTGAGTCCTGACCTTTTTTAGGTCTTTTCAGGCAAAAGACCAAACATCTACAAGGACAGATTTCCCAGGCTGTGCTTTTCAAGCCTGCTCAGAGCCAGTCATTCAGGGCTCAGTTTGAGTGTCTTCTTCGAATCTTTTGCTATTAATCTAGGGAACCAAGCTGTGATCCTGGTTTAGACCTAAAAAACCTGGAGCCTTGCAATAGCAAGAAATTGGAACTTAATTCCCATTGAGCCATTTCTTGTGGAAAGTAATTAAAATAAGCATTGATACACAAACAGCACTCCAGAGTCCTATTGTTTTACAAGTGACAGAAATCTGCATTTAGACAATGAAATAGGCTCTTCAATTTAAAGGGTCCCTTACTTAAAAAAGGGACTACAAAGGTGCATCTTGCAGCCTACTTTTCCTGAGGAATGTCTATGAGGAGGTTTCAATCACTATGACAACCTCTTTTTAATGCCAATGCTTTTCTAGCCCAGACAACTCTTTCCTGAGAAAGGGCATGTTTCAAGACTCTGCCAAAACTGTGGTTAAAAGCCTTACTGACAAGAAGATAATCTATGAGGTTACCGTTTTGGCAAACATCAGCTTTCAGAAAGAACTGGGAATTTTGCATTATTGCTGGCCAAAAGATTGCTGCTGTAAAGGGAAAAAACAATAGAGAGAATAAGAAAAAAAAATCTGCCATAAGCATCATTTGTGTAAAACATGGGCGTTCTGGGGTCTAACAGTTTTGGCACTTGGGGAGTTTGCAAACCTATAAAGATGCATTGTATAGGGACAGGTAAGGAGAACATAAGGTACCCTCTCCAAATCTGCATTTTATTTCAACCCACAACAAAGATTCTTTAACATTTGTCAGCCTTTATCTGCTAAGTCTCTGCTACATCTCCATCAACAAAATCAAATGCAACCATTTCTCACGACTCTATTTACAGAGCATTTCTTGTACTATATTGCCATCTCTCTCAAGAATAAGCAAATAAAGGGTTTCCCTTTCATCAGTGATTTGATGTTATTCTGTAAGAATTACCTCATGGGGAATACGATAAAAGAGACTCTTCAACATTCACAGCACAGTCCCAACCCGGTGTCAATTTAGAGGCACATTAGCACAGCCCCGTACAGGCTTTGCATTCCCGCGGGACGGTTTGCAGCCATGTGGCTGCCCGGTTTTCCCATTCAGTGAGGCTTTCTACCCACCCAGGTTCCAGAGAGCTCATTTTCTACTCTGATTTCTGACCTGTTACTATTTTCACAGGGAAATAAAGTAACACCGGTTACATGGCACAGCTAAAAGAAGCTCGCAGTAAGGCAGTGGCAGATGCTGGAGTGCAAAACGAGGATTTTGGAGCCTCACCCTGTACAAATGGTCTCACTACCCAGAGCTCACAGGCAGCCTGCTGCAGGGGTGGTGGATCGGCATGGGAAGAAAAGGGCAGAGAAGAGTTTTGCAATCGTAGCCGGCACAAAAGCCCTAGCAGCTGTTGCTATTGAATCTGAGGGATGGAAAGGCTATACACACACTCAAACAGCCGCCTGCACTGGCGGCCGTAACAACGCGTTGCAAGAATTGTTTGCTTTTACCGCAGTGGTGTTCTTCACACGTGTAGGTATGCACACAAAAAAAGAGGGTTTCAGTGTTATACAATAACAATACAGTGGTATAAAATACACAATAGTTAAAGGAAAGGAAGCAATTTTATGTAAGAACGTGCCCGAGTAGAATCTACTCCTGCAGGGTAGCTAAGAGCACAACTACTGTACTGAGCTTTCTCCTCTAGAAGCAGCACATACGTTATAAGAGAAAGAGATGTTACAATAAAAAGCACAACAAATAAAGGGGTTGGGGAGACACCTTTGGTTCTGAAAGAATCCACATAAACCTGCATATCCGTGCCTGTGACTCTCACTAGGATCTGTTGCTTCAGAAAGCGACTGAACAGGTCAAACTAATACAAGATCCTGTCTCATGCTACTGCCACTATTTACGGGTTAAAATGTCAGAAGAATAGTGGTTCTCTCAATATTCTGACTTCGAAAATAGTTGCAGTGATATACTGGGATATGGTCACACACAGACACACAGTAAACATGAAAAACGTTGCAATATAAGGATACTTATAGACCTCTCAGAGTACATAAGCCACCAAGTAACTGGTAATACTTGCGTGTCTGCCGTGCTATCACCAGAGAAAAGGAAACTAAGCTTCGAAGTGTTCAGCCAAGGGATCTGAAGGATTTTTCTACAAAACGTTGATGAATGCCTATACATTTGGCTAATGAAAATAAGCTTTGCCAGAAAAATTACATCAGTAAAGGGACTGGCAGCCAGATCCCACTTCAAGACATGACACCCAGTGAAGGCCCTGTGTCCAGAGCCCCTCACACTGAGCAAAAAGGCCCTTCAGTGAGGACCTCCGGGAGCGGGCAGGACATGCCGACAAGGCAGCACTGGCGATGCTGCTCTCTGCTGAATTATGAGAGTGACAAATTCCTTTCCCGAAATGCAGCCTCTTGCTCCGAGGGCAGCAGAGCTATGCGAGCATACATTTAGCCCTGGGCTATCTATAGCTTCTGTGCATAGATGACATTGTCTCTCAGCTAAGACAAAGGCTGGTCCTTGTCTAGTCCTCCAGGACGGATGCTGGCCAAGCTGGGAGTAGCTTGAACAGCGACAAACTCGTGCATCCATCAAAGTCAATGGAGCCACAGGTGCAGAAAGCCAGGCACAGCCCCACCGATGTGCTGACAATGGAAAAACATCAGCCCAGAGGACACCACCTCCCAAGCTAAAGCTGAAGACGCAGGCCAATCAATCTAGAAAAGAGCCAAAAAGGCAAGAGAAGCCAAAAGTCACGAATTTTGCTGGCATAGTGCCACCGACCAGGTTATTTCAACAAAATGTGTTCATGTTTGGAGACTTGTCAGGATACTCTACCCACAGAGCACCAAGCTCCACTGGCAACAAGGGTGTGCAGCTCTCCAGCTGGTCCTCTCGGCATCCTCCAGGAACACATGGGAAAGCTGTGGTCACACACTCAGGGCAGCTGCTAACAATGTACGGCCTTGGTAGATGTGAGCAGCTGGGGAACTGATGGAAACCCCTCCAGTCCCCACTGCTCTGCACTGTAACTGGCCTCTTGCAGGCACCACTTGGACGTTTCCCATCGCAAGGTACAAAAGTACAACAGGTTTCAACATCCTGCAGTTTTCTGGAGGGTGATCTCAACGTCTCCAGGAGCTGACAGTGAAGAACAGTTCCTGGTTCTGCTGATATCACCACTTCCTCTGTCTCCAGGGGTTTGGCAACCCAGACAAGCTCCTCTTGAAATGATCTAAATCCAGATGTTGCAGATATTGGCATCAAGGACATCATTTCTGCAGTGCAGGATGCTTTAAATGACAATATAAGAAACAAGGGTTGTCCAGCCTCCCAACTCCACTTTGATTGATAAGAAAGGTTTGGCCACAATGCACTGAAGACCCTGTTTCTCAGTGTGACTATGACATTTCAGGCTCTTCTGCTCCACAAGAACTACAACAGTGCAATGTCTGAGATGCCCCAGAGCAATGCGGGCTGTTCAGAGGAGGAATGTGCAATGGAGAGGGCATATCTCAGCAACAGTGAGGAGGGAACTGGTGGCCACTGTTCCCCAGACCTCAACCACACAAGGAACCTTGCAGATGTCTCCATCACAGCTTTGCATTGCTTAAGAAAAGACATGAAGCTTCACCTGGACTGTCCAGGGTCCAGAGTATTGCTCTATTTCAATGATATTTCAATGATGACCCTGGCAGTGCTCAACATCAGTAGAGATGTCCAGTTCAGCACCGATGACCCAGGTGCCAGCCACATGGAGGGGTCAGCCAGCAGTATTTGGTCAAAACCAAGTTTTATGATTCAGGTAAAGATGGAGGTAGTCCACAACAATACAGGAGCTTTGCAGCAAGTTCCCATTAAAGCTGGGAAGACCCGAGTCACACTGCTGCCAGGTTCCCTCCTGGAAGCTTTTGGAGAGATACTGATAATCGTTTTTAATACCCAGACACTGATGTAGGGAAGGTAGCTAGGCTGTATAACTCTGGAGCACAGAGCTAGCACTGCTCAGTTGAAGCAAAATAGGCTTTCTTTGTGAGCCCTGCCTGAGGTGGTCAGCATCTAACAAAAGACCACTGACAGTCCTTTGGCATGATCTCAAGCAATTTGAACTTTCCACAGCTTTTGCAGTAACACAATTCACTTGAAGCTGACACAGGCAGGAACTTTCCAGTAATCCTCATGTTAGCTCTTATGCTGGGTTAATAATTCCCTGCTCAATCAGCTGTGACCCAGACACCACCAGTAAGATTCCAGTTAAGTCTCACCTACTAAAAGTGGAGTCAAAAACACAGACAGAAAACTAAAAAATTAAATAAAGCAAGTGCTCTATCATACTTGCGTGCAAGGCAAAGCACAGTTGCTGGCTTTTTCCATTTTATTATAGTGATTTATAACCCAAAATGGGACTAAGACCAAGACCCTATGCTCTACAAACATAAACACAAGAAAAGCAGCAAACACTTTCCTTTTGATATCCTTTGAACAATGTTGCTGAAGATTTTCTGGGTTTCGGGTTTTGTCTTTTTTTAAACCAGTAAATAGAGACAAATTTAAACCTTACACCTAAAAATAATATGCATCCAACGTTGCTAACCTTGAGGCAAGTTCTGAGCTCCCATGTTGGGTAAAGCTGTTCACCGATGGGCTGGTGACAGAGCCCCTCTGAAGAGCCTCTCCCCCAGGCACCGCGAGGCTCCCAAAGCCCTGAACTCCTTATGCTATCTAGATAATATTCTCACTGCCTTGGTCTTTTTTTGAAGCCTACAGAAGTCTTCTTTCCTGAACTGATTTTGGCTTAGTAAAGAAATTCAGCATGTTCTGATTTCAGTGGAAAGAGCTCTTGTAAAAAAAACTGGCCATGTACACTCACCTTGGTCTTTCTATCACAAGGGGCCCAGCAAACGGTCTGAGAAACCAGGCAGCTGTACCTGTCCCACCTCAAAGCAAAATCCCAACCCGGAAGGCAACATTAATTGCTAAAGGAAAATATAGCGATTTTCCTTAGCAATTCAAAGGCAATATAGCAATTAAAGTATCAGGTTCAGATGTACTCACAATTAATGTGGTTATAATAGCAAAAGTATCCAGACAAATAAATAAACCGAAAACCAGTGAAATGTTTAGCTTGAGTCGAGCTCTTCCCCTAGGGATGAGAGCACCACAATGGTCCCTGCTCCCAGCACGGCCGCCAGTGCAGGGGTCAGCTCGGCACATGTGATACGCGCACGCTGCCTTAAGGCGAGCAGAGACCCTGAAGTCATGGGTATCTCCCAGCCTCCCCTTCTCGTCGTTTCCACAACCAGCAATTACCTGGGGATGGGCCCGAATGGAATCAGAAGTCAAAGGGGGACAAACATCTTAATTTTGACAAGAAACCCAGCCCAGGTCACGGCTACCCTGTACCACCTGCAGTGTGGGGAGGAGAGCAAACCCTCCTCAGCACAGGTCTCCTGCCCGCGTTTGTGTTGGCAATCTGCAGGCTAAAAGGCTGCCAACAAACACAAATGAAAATGTAAAAATACATTTGCTGCACCTGGTTCTTTATTCTTCTCTGAAATATATGACTAAGCTTTGCTCTAACATGAGTGGGGAGGCAATATAGCTACTATTTGTGTCTTGAAATGGGTATTAACTGTATCCAAAACACCTCAGTTAGAGGAAGAGCAAAGAGAAAACCAAAAAACGAGATGGGGCACCCTGCTGCTTTTCAGACAGTAGCCAGCAGCCACCAGCAGCAGCCACCCAGGGATGGGTGTTTCTATGGCTGAAGCTTTGCAAGTTTTGCAAAGGAGTTTTAAAGAATGATGTAAACACAGTAAAAATTTTGCAGAAAAAACCAAAGCTCAAAGCATCTGAGAACATTGCAGACAGTTACCACCGCTATAATTTGCCCTTTTCCTGGAAATGGTTTGGGCATAAATACACCCATTTACAGTGGGATGCTTTCATTTACACCCTCCTGGGCAAGTCAGGCACATCTGGAGAAATCATCTTCACAGTATGTTACAAGACTAGGAGCACTCCTTGTAGGATGGGAAGACAGATGGCTAAGGGGAGGCATGACAGGGAAATATAAAATCACAAGAAGGGGAACAAAGAACAAATAATCCCTGTTCCTCACAATATAAAAACTAAAGATGACCCAGTGAAGTGATCAGGCAACAAGTTTTAACAGAAAACAATTTCTGTGAGTGTGTGCATCTGAACGGTGGGGACTGTGATCAGGCATTGGGGAAAGCAGAAAACTCAGAGAGGGATGAAACAAATTGAGAGATGGGGGGGGGCCATGGATTGTGGCACTGACTTGCCCCACAGCAAGTCAACACCATGATCCGGGGGAAGCCTGTAGCCCCAAAAGCCCTTAAACATCTGCCTGCCGGGAGCTGGGACAGTGCAAGAAGGGAAGGACCAGTCTGTGCTTGTCCTGTTTCTCATGCTCTTCCCTTAATATTCGTTACTGGGCAGAGCCAGAGTGGGGATATTAGCTCAGACATCCCTTTGGCCTCATATAATTTAGCAGGTCTGAGAGGTGATGCTTATGGTATTAAATAAAACAAGGCGCCCTGTACGATCACCCGCAGCACCGTCAGCACTGGACCTGGCGCAGTTTTTGGCCGGTGCGGTAGCGCCCTGCCAAGCTGGCTCGCTTGCAGGGACGGATCCTGGCCACGCCAGCATGGGATGGAGCAGAGGGAGCTGCGCCGGCCCCGCCAGGCTCTGCCATTTAGCCTCCGGAGCAGGCAAGCATCCCTGCCTTCCTTAATGAGCTTCTGTAAACATCAGCAGGGCAGGTCTTTTCTAACTTTAAATTACTTAAACATGCAAAACAGTGGTTAAAATCATCCAGTCTATTTTCTGCTATCTGTATGGCAGTTGGGCTCATTGATCTCACACATCAATAAAAGGGCCGCTTAGGCTAATTGGAGGGTATACCTTAATTACCTACACATGGTGCTGAATCAGGCAGCCCAGCTAAATCCCAGTCCCCGTGCGGCCTCCTAGCCCCAAAATGAGCCATGCCAGGAGATCCTCTTTCACTGTTTACCTGCCTCACCTTCAGACTCGCTTCTGAAACAGAAGGAAGTCAGTGTACTTTTTGACTAACAAACACATCCAAAAAGGGTGTGTTGTACCTCACAGAAATCGTAACTCAATCACAAAGCAGGATACACCCAAAAACTTCTCCGGCGAGCACCAGCTTTTCCCAGAGGCTGGTTTTGTGCATATTATATGCAAGACAACATTTTTATGAGAGATGGTTCCTGTCTGCAGAGATCGGTGTGAGGGAGCCCCGAGGCTCCTTCCCGCCCAGCACAGCCCTCGGGCCCCCGCGGCAGCTCCCGGCCGCCACACCGGCTCTGCGTCCGCAAGGGCGCTCATCTGCAGATCAAACCAGCTTCTCCTCCCAGGGATTCGCAGCTGGGTCTACCTGCCAGTTCACCTCTTAAGAAGGGTTTCTCATGCAGGAGGAAAGCATTCCTGACTGGATTTCTTCTGACAAATCCCAGGGTGAGGAGCAGGGTAATCCTGATGTCCATCTGGCCACGCTCTCTCTGCCTCCACTTGGCTCCTCCAAGTCCATTAGGACGAAGACCTGTGACTTTATGCCACGAGAGAGGTGGAAATCTGAGCGTGCGGTGAATATCTTTAATGCAAGGATGCCTGAGAGAAGAGTAAGAGGGAGGATGGTTTCAAATCAAAACGCAGCTCAGGAGGCATGAAAGAAGCTTTCCTCATCGTGCTACACAAGCCTGGCTTCAGGGAAGCAACTGCCACACTTTCTAAACCAACCTGATGAATAATTACAGGATGCTTAACCCAGTGCTACCTATTGTGCAAAGTCTTCCGTACAGGTTTCCACACAAATGAGTGGTTTGAGCTTTTTTGGTCACCTTTGATGATGGAGACAGCAAAAAGGGAACCCCAGGTGCAAGGACACAAGTTTAGTCTTGGCGGCTGCCTTGCAGTATAGAATCATAGAACAGAATCATAGAATCGTTTAGGTTGGAAAAGACCTTTAAGATCATCCAGTCCAACCATTAACCTACACTACCAAGTCTACTCTAAGCCAATCAAGGGTAGACTAGACTAAACCATGTCCCAAAGTGCCACATCTACCCGTTTTTTGAACACTTCCAGGGATGGGGACTCCACCACCTCTCTGGGCAGCCTGTTCCAATTCTTGACCACCCTTTCTGTAAAGAAATTTTTCCTAATTTCCAACCTAAACCTCCCCTGGCGCAGCTTAAGCCCATTTCCTCTAGTCCTAGCCCACACAAGTAACACAAGTGTCCCTGCCCAGAGCCCCTGGGGAATTAGATATCAGCCAAGCACAGCCACCTTTTGCTCTGACTATGGCTGACACGGACTTTACAGGCTGCCTTCAACAGCTCTGAAAAGCGGCAAACCAAAGGGAGATAATGATTTCATGACCATGACAGGCCATTTCCCAACTCCGAGCATTTTTATACACACAAACCATTGCATGAGCCTGATTCTGATGAGTCACCCTGTTTAGCTTGATTCATCTCCTCTGCTCCTCACCAAACGCAAGCCAGTACAGGCCAAATCCTACCCAGTTGATACTGTCTCGTGAAAACAATTACAGCAAGCTGCTTCTCAGATTGTAAGGCCCTTGGGTGCAGCTGACGAGCGCAGTGAGGGAACGCATGTGGACGCATCCTGCACACATGGTTTGCCTCCATCCAGTTTTTTCCCCACCCTCTGTCTTTTCTAAAAACACTGATTTCCAGCCCTGTGGTTCTGAGGAGACAAAGTAGGGGGAAAGAGAAAAAGGCAACAAGTGTGGACAAGGCTCGAAGCAGCTCTAGATAAGATGATGCCTGAAGTCCCAGCAGCCTCCCTGGAGCCACCTCTCTCTTCCCTCCTCTAGCAATGCGCCTACTGGTGGGGCTGCACCCATCTTTGCAAAGACAGAAGCTTGTTGGGTGTTTTTTTTAAGTGTTGCCAGAGTTATGAGTACTATTCTCTGAAGCCAGCAAGGTTTCCTAAAGTGTGAGAGAGGCCAGAGACCAGCCTTTTCTACTCCCCCTCTTTGTTCGGATCAGGAATTTGCAATCCAAATCCCAGCCGCACCAGGGCAGGCAATGAGCCCAGCTGCTGTAAGAAGCATCTGAAAGAGTTCATGAGGCTACTTGCCAAGGAGCTACTGTGAGACAAGGTGAACAGAGCTCGAAAAAATTGTATGTATATAACACCATTAAGATAGCAAATAAAAAACCTGTCCTGCAATGCAAAAGAATGTGATAGTTACCAACTGCTCCCCTATAGTTGCAAAGAGTCCTTGAAATATTAACAGGTTTATCAGCATTCACTTATCGGTTACAGTAGTGCCTACATAATTCAAAGGACTAAGCCAGAGCTCATAAATACATACACTTTCTCAATACAAAATCCTTACTACCAGATAATTTCTTACCTTTTTTAATCAAAATTTTTATTTTTTTTTATTAACAAACCTAGAAAGACAGCAATCTACAGGGAATGAAGAACTAAGATTAATTCAGTTGTTTATTTTTGCATTCATTCATTACAATGTTTTCTTGCACTCTGTGTGCTTCCAAGACAGGTGTTTTTAAACATGTTTACAATCTCCTACGGTTTTCATGTTAGCACAATGCAGCTGCATTTGGCATCACAAAATCTGTGGTAGGTTCAAGCTGTAGAACTTCTGGGTGGCATAACTTCACACGAACGAAAGCTGGGAGTTCTGTACCCACAGAAGAGAGCGGCGAGCGCTGACACACTTGCCTATGTGGGTTAGGTGCTGAGTATTGCGCGCAGAGCACTGGAACGAGTTCTCCCCTTTCTTTGAGTCAATGTGGTCACACAGGCCTAAGGGAGGGACAGCATATCCTTCTCATATATTGAAAGGACTTTCTAGAGACTTTCTACCTTCCAGCAGGAATAAAATGCAAACATAGGCAAATTTATATAATCTCCTCTGAGAAGAAGCAGCAGAGGACCCACCAAGCCAAGGGCAGAGCCTAAACCCACCGAATTATTGCCTCCTCTTTTACACCATCCCTGGTACCTGTCCAACCATGCTGAACTGTTCCAGCACAAGGTAATAAAAATTCTACCTAAAAAAACCCCAACAAAAATGAATATTTTGCTTCAGGCTTTGGTTGCAAATGCATGGCAGCCCTAAGCTAATCTAAGGGCTGGCTGCCACAGTCCCTCTCCTCTGCACTGGCACTCATCTCACACTGCACTGAACTGTTTCTTCACACTAAGTCAGAAGTTTTTTGTTTGTTTGTTTTCTATTGGCAGTTTCACTTTATCAACTTTCATCCTCCCTTGCACTGTCTCTGATACTCTTTTGATGGACTGAGCTGTTTCTTCATGCTAAGTCAGAAGTTTGTTTTGTTTTTTTTTTTAATGGGAGGTTGGCTTTTTAGCAACTTGGAGCATGGAAACAGCCCAGCACAAGGTCATATAGGTGGCGGAAGGGAAGGACTATAACAGCCAGAAGCAAGATTGGCTCAGATTTGCTGCAACTTGCAGCCTGTGACATTTGTGAATAACTTCCAGCCCCATTCATTTATCTGCTGATCCATGCTGCCTTGTGGATTATCTTCTTTTGATACCAAGTTTAGGAGAAGATAGCAATGCTGTTATCAACACACAACAACTTACACAAACTCAGGCAGTTCAAAGGGCTAATGCATTTACAATTTGTTAATGTGCGTGTTTAATTTCTGCAGCAAAAAGAGAATGGGAAATAATTTTCCCACCATCAAGTTCAATTTTCTATTCAAGGAAGCTTCTCAAGGAAGTGTGTTGTATATACATAATACCACTCATAAACTATCAAGCGTTCATTAATTTATCAAGCTGCATCTTAAACCCAGCCACACTTCTTTGGATCCCTTCACAGAGAGGTTGTTCCAGAAATTTGCTTCCCTAAAGGTTTCAAACTGCCTTCTAGCATCCCACCTGAATTTAATGAGAGTCAGTTCACTTACAGATTTTTTCCTTTAAACTGCCCTGCTCTTAACTTTGTTTTCCATAAGTACTTCAGAGAGGTAGGTAGCAATCAAGTATTTCAGAGAGGTAGGTAGCAATCATAGTCCTCACTGGTTTTCATTTTGCAATATGAAACATGCAATCTTCTACCGTAAATGATACCTCCAGTCAAACAAATTCTCTGTTCCCCAACTTGTCCTCTTTACAATACAAATTAACTATTCTTGACTAGGGACTATCAGAATAGTACAGAGATGAGATATTCGCAGAGCCTTGTACAACAGCATGTAATATCTCACTTTCTTTAATAAACCCATCCCACTAAACAAATCCCTGCAGTGGAAGCCCATGCACCAACACATTGCTCAGCTGGTCTGTTGCTTCCATCTTTCTGAACCAACTCAAACACAGACAGTGGCTGGACAAGAAAAGCCAGTCACCCAAATACTGCAGTTTCAGAAAATGGAATCATTTTCCATCCCAGTATTTGACAAGCACTTTAAATACTACCTAAGCAGGTGGAGGGCCTGTCTCCAAAGAGAGGGCAGCGTGGTCCTGGCACATCACACCCAGGTAACAGTATATTGCCTTCCTCTGGGAAGCGGCAGCATTGCCTCTAAACAAGCAGCAACACATGATCCAACACGAAATGCAAGAGGTGCTGAAACGCTGTCAATCAGAGGCTAACCTGTTCCAAGAGATTTCGTGACTCATAAATTATTGTAGAGAAAATTAAATGCTCCAAAATGCCTAAGAACAGAAATGGAAAAGAAATTAAGATGTCTAATAAGGAGCAGAAGCAGTGGCAGTTTCTTAGTGTGGGATTATTAACTATTGTGCCTTCCAAAAGTGATTAAATGACCCTGAAGCTCTAATGGATCAGCATCTCATTTGCTAGAGGACCAGCTCTCAGCTGTGAGCTCGAGCCCCTGCCCCGGGACTTGAGCATCTCTGCAAGGTGCCTACACCGGTCAGCCTCTCCCACCACACCATGAGGATGGAGCCGGTGTTCAACAGCAAAAAACCCATCCCCAGGACGGGCCACCAGCAAATTAGCTGCCAACTGCCAGGAGTGGGAAGCAATGAGGGATGACACTGGTCACAAAACTAGTCAGAGCCCTGCTTTTAACACTCACCGTATGGTAAAAGGGAAAAGTACTGCAAAAAGGAAGAGGCACTGGAAACGCGAACGCAAATGCATGGCCATAAAATCATCAAGCTGAGCTCTCTGCTGAGTACTTGGAGGGATTCAGTGACCCTGAGGGAGCCTTACCTGCTGAATGAGCCAAGAATACGCCTTGCCAGGTGTTAGGCAATGTCGTGTAATATGACTACAGCAGTAAGCACAAAGGCTCTACAGTGCAAAGAACAACACTGCAAATTTCACAACTGCTGAAATCTCAGACCGGTCGCTTTAAAATTCAGTTTCAACACAGGAATAAAATTTAACTAGTCTTTTCTTATCATTAGTCATTTATACAAGTTCATTTAAATACGTGAAAATGCACAATATCCCAACTTCATGCAGCACTAAACCAGTAAAATGCCATCCTACATGACCAGTATGGGATGTGTAGAGCGCATGGGACACTTCCTAGTCTGAGAAAGCTTTCAAATTGGCCATCAAAGTTGTCACTTTACTTTCCCTTTAGACCTTGAAAAGAGCAATGGGATCTTTTGACAGCTAAAGTCTGATCAAGGAGGCGCAGAGCGAAAACCCAGGGAGTCACTGGCACCACCTCAGAGCAGGCGAAACGGCCTCTCCTGGAGGACTTTCCCCCAGGAAAAAAAAAAGGGATGGATGCTCAACTGCTACCGGCAGCGTGAAGAATTCATGTAATTTTACCTGATCATCTCAGCACCTCGGCTTCAGCGCAGACTGATGCACACTGGCTGAGCCAAGGAGTGAATCAGTCGTCTCATCTTAAGAAATCCCCAACCATTTGGCAAGGGACATATTTTAAAAGCACATCATACAAAAGTTTGTAGAAGTCATTCATATAAAACAAGCAAGTTCACTGCACACAAAATAAAAAATATCCTCGTCTCTCAGTTCTCACCTGGGTTTATTGTCATTAATTGGTCATGTCCATCAGTGCTGTTCGTAGTAAATAGGAATGTCTTAGTTTAAAGCTTTTTAACGCTGAACAAAGTCTCAGACACCGCTATTAGCTGACCCATAACGGGGACAGTGCACAAAGGAACCAGCCAGTCAAGGTGACTGCAACTTGCCACAAGGGACAAGAAAAAACCCAAAGTCACCATTTATACTCAAACTGGGCCAAATTCACGGTTCCTGTGTACAGGTGTTGCTCCCACAGACTGCAAAGATGACAAGCACCAACACTCAGTGTGCAGTGTGCCCTGCGACATGAGGTTGGCCACAGCGTCCTGCGACTGCCTGTTCTGGGCAGCAAAACCCCTGTGGGACCGTCACCACCTCATGCCATGGCCCCTGAGACCCTGTGCAAGGACTGGGTCAAGGATTGTGGCTGGAAGCTGCACCCAACAGCCAGCACCACTGAGGTCCCAACCCCAAAATGGACACTGGAAGTATGAAGGCTGCATGGACGATGCAGTGGCTATCACCGGTTCACTGGGAGCATCTCACAGGGCATCCCTGCCCCTCGCCTTGGGCCAACGCACCCACCTAATAGCAAGTAACAGCACAGTGGTCAGAAAAGGACGAGGGGTGGATGAGAAACCTGCCTGGCCTCCCCAAAGGCAAGAGGGAAGGCAGTGAGAAAGGGTGCTACCACACCGCTGGCAAGCACTGTGCCTGGTGGGCAGGTGCCAGCCGGCTCCCAGCGCCTGCCGGACGCACCATCGGCTGCGCCTGGGGCAGTCCCCAGCGCCGCCTGTATCTGGCTATCTCACGGGGCTGTTGGTCAGTCGATGTCTGGTGGTTATCCTAATAATTTACAGCAGGTATTACAAAAGCAGCCCCCATGAGGTCTCTGCTGTGCACGGCCCTGTACAAACTTGCAGCAGGCAAACTGCGCAGACGCAGCACCTTGCTGCAAAACAGCCCACAGCAAACAGATCCGATGAATGTGAAGGGAGAGGGGAGAAGAAGGTAAGCAAGAAGGAAAGAGGAACACCAGCGTGTTTTGTGTAACAACCTTTCAACATCCACCAGGTCCTAAAATGTACCCAGGGTTCCCACTTTGCATAACCAGTGCAAACAACCAGCGCCTGCTGTCAGCAGCTTGGTCAACAAACTCAAGTGTTAGATTGCCAAACTTAATGCAGAATAATGTTGGGTAGCTTAGTAAGCAGGACCTAAAAGTTAACCTGTGTTACCTAACATTCCAAAAAACTCACAGAAATCTGCCCACATCGCTTTAGCTCATAACGAATCCTTTTGCAAACAGTCTGCAAAACCAACCCAAAGGCACCAGCAGGTTTCATGATCTCAAGAAACTGAAGTTAAGATGGGATTTAAACTAGCAGGCAATTATCTGCCAGATGGAGAGCTCATCATGCAGAGCACACATTGCTAAATTACACTGTGTCAATAAAAGGAGGCCAACATCAGAAATACACCCCGTGAGAAGGGAAAGCGAGTCAACCAACGGGATAGTTCAACCCAGTCATTGCTGCCAAGAGACCTTTACTGTATGTGTCAGAACAGTGTCGGCTAGCTGTAGCGTCAACGAGCACGCTGCGGGAAAAGCCACAGGATCCAAGCGACGAGCGGCAACATGTTGATAATTACTAGCAAGTCTATCATCATGGCAAACTGCAGTGAGAAAGAGGATTAAACAGTAGGTGAAGATGGGTTGAACTCTGGATATTTAGCAGCGTAATTTAAGTCTGAGCCTGTGAATCCTTCCATAACTGACCCTTTAGCCCACCTGGGGGCCGCTCCACATAAAAGCAAAATACATTTACAAATAGTTAAAGCCAGAAGACAAACAAATCGGCTCTGATGAATAGGAAAATACTCCCTGGAAAGCCCTGGGGTTCTTGTTTATTCTACCTTTGAGTTCCCAGGTGCGAAGAGCTGAGTCCCTGGCTACAGCCAAAACTGACCTAGTCTTGACGCGGCCCTGGTTCATGATCCAGCTCTTATTATGGCCTAAACAAAATCCAGCAGCTGAGGGTCAAAGCCAGACTGCCCACGCTGCTGCTCAACTGAAGCGGAGGTGCCCACATACATCAATGTGAGCCAGAGAGTCTCCTCTCTGGCGCCCTGCAAGTGTGAGCATGACCCTGTAGCTTATGGCACTTACCTAAGAGATGGGAAACATGAGTCCCACAACGGCTTCTGTACCTTATTTGGCTCCTCTTTAATGTATAGCACAGTAAGAGCTTTGAGATCAAGGGCTGGAGCCCAGCCCACCTCTGCCCTCGCTAAGTGTCCTGATCGCTATGCTGAGTGAAGTGCCCAAGCTGTAGCAGGATGGTATTTCAAGTACTGCCACTTTACAGGACACTCCACTGCCTAAAACAGGATACCGCTGCAGGGAACAGGCACCTAGAAGTGAGGCGCTGTGGCATTTGATGGTTAGATACGAGTCCTCCGCTAGACCGAAGCTGTGAAAGGTGCCAAACACCTCTTCCTAGCCCTGCTCAGCTCTGCCTGTGGTGTCTGGTGGCTGGCAACCATGCACTACTGTGGGACAGCTTTTACATGATTTAAACTAAATTCAGACAGCTAAATAAAGAAATAAATTTTTAAAATAAAAATAAAAATCACAGCTTGGATGTCTAAGGATGTCTCCTTTAGAATCAGACCCAACATGAACATCGCTGCAAGCACACAAGTAAATGACAGGCTGGGCTGGGCTGATTCCTGGAAAGTCCAGAAGTGCTATGACAGAAATTCAATCCAATAAACTCAATGACTTGCTAACATCAGTTTTGAACAGGGTCAAGGAGTCTGATCTGGAGCTAGTGAAAGGAAGGAGGAAACCCAACCGATCCAGCAGCTCTTTGTACCCATGATGCGTGCTCCAGTGGCATGGCAGCTACAGACAATCACCTTGAGTACATTTGCTTCCAAACCTAAGAGCCTGTTGGGATGTAACAGCAAAGACAGACTGCTAGCTGCTGGCCATCATGTCCGTGAAACTCAAATCTGATCATATAGTCCCTGCTTTGCCCCTTTTGGTGGGGTCCAGATGCTTTTGCTTCTCCCTGAAGCTGGACCTAGTCCACAGACTCCACAGCAGGCAGGAGATGCCGTGTTGACAACAGCTGTTAACGATGGCCTCTCCTTCTCCCTCCTTCAAAAAGCGCTGAAGTATTTTGACCAGATACGTCATTTCCAGAAGTGCTGGAGACCTGACGGCATGTAGCATCTTTCATGCATTTGGCAATGGTGTTGAAAACAGATTACTTTCCTTTGTATTTGATAAGCGTAACATGTCTATGTTTATTATGTGGTCCCCTGAGGATTTATTGCAGGTTTACCGTTTCATTTATTTGCTTTTTTTGTGCTTGTCAAGTGTAAATACTGGAATAAATACGGAGGCGGTTACAGCTTAGCACCATTAACAACTTGTTGAAACAAAGTCCAAAAGTTTTCCTTTCTCTCCAGCAAATCCTACTTTTCTGTCCAATTGCTTTTTTTTCAAGTGCAAATATCATCTTTCTGAAGTATTTTAAAATTTTATTTCTTTGTTGAATGCCAAATCCCCATAAAAGCATATTTTCCCCCTTCATTCACTCAAACTCCTGACAATATTTAAAGTATCTTCTAACATTATTCATGGCAAAACATTTTCCTGTTTGCCAATTACACCCTCCCCCATCCTCTCCATCCAGTCTGCTAAGCCTGTTACTACAGGTAGTTTGCTGTAACAGAAATAAGTACAATCATCACTACAAAAGAAAACAAACCCTTCCGTCCTGGCACACACATTCAGGGTGGGTTCATCCCACTGAACTTTAGCCACCTAACAACAAGGCAATTAGCCCAAGTCAGTCATTTATGTTCCCTCCTTAATCAGTGGGGTGAGATGGGCATCTCCAGCCAGTAGCCCTCCTGTTAATCAACCAATCATGGCTGCACCCTACATGACCACCTTTGAAGAGATACCTGATTTCTTGGGAAGATCATGGTAGGTGATACAAATCTGACCATAAGAGCCAAGCTGTACCTTTGATTACGCTGTTTCAATCCAACAAAATCAACACGTTGCAACAAAATCTCAACTGAAGTGTATGCACCCCAGTCTTACAAAAAAAGGTGTTAGGCAAATCCACACCAAACAAACAAGAGATCGCTCCACGGCAGATTTCAAAATTTTCCATGAAGATTACATCCTGCCCCTTTTGGAAACTTGTGTTACATCTATAAATAGTTTGGTGTTTTTCAACAGTGGAAAAAGAGCTGCACTGGGGGGAAAAACAATAAAATTGTCACAGAAACGCAAAGTGGCAGAACTGAATTTAATCAGGTCTCAGATGTTCTTCCTTTCAACTGGACAACCACTGTGAACAAGGCTTTGAAGAACTGAGCCCATTGTCAACACGTTCTGTACTCTTATTTATGCAATCTTTTGGCCAAAGAGTCTAAAAAAAAGGAGCAGACAACAAAAAAGCCTATCATTCATAGAAGACAGCACTACCATGCTTGTTTCTTAAATGGCAAAGTCAATGTCAGAGTAGCTAGGGTACTACTTAACCTAAAAATATCATAATTCCTGCAGAAACCAGGGCAGAAAGACTGTAGCATGGAAGACTGCCCAAAAGATCTGATCTGAGTATCTTCAGCTCTTCTAATCCTCCTACATTTCCTCGAGACTCCCTGTAGATATTTTTTGAAACAATGTCAGTATGCCAAAGGAAGCCAAGAGAGACAGTTGCCCAAATCCTGTAAATTAAGCAATACTGAGGTAAGCAGGTAAGTTGGGTTGTTATCTCAAGCACTCAAAAGTAGCGAGTCTAAATCCTGAGGGCTTATAAAAGGGAGGGAGAAGGGACGGAGAGGGTAGATCTTGTGTCTGACATTTGATCCTCCCCTTACTCATCTTCCATGCATGAGTGTTACAGGTAGAGCTGCCTACGCTGCTAAATACTGAAAAGGTATTTGTAGCACATTGGTTTAGAAGAAGTTTCTCCTTCATGTTTGCTTGTTTCCTGCCCAGAAAGTAATTCTGCTCCCAACTTTTCGAGTGGTCACATTCCCACAGTCTTTGTATCAGTCTCACCTGACCCACGAGGGAATCGAGGGGCCCAGCGACATCACAAGCCGAAGCCGTGCTACGGTGCAGTCATTGCTGTCTGTACCCAAAATAACCAGATGAAAGCGAGCTCAGCTATGCCAACGTATGCAGCAGCTACACATCTTGCTGAACTGTAAACACCATCATAGGTGTTGCATGCTATCGCATGCCCCTGAACCCATGAACCCTGAGCACCCAGCCAGCCAAAATGCTGGAGACAATCCATCAGCTGCAGGGGCGTCTGGCAGACCTGCAGCACACCCCGAGGAGGAGGCAGGACACCACGAATAAGTCTCCCCAACCCTTCCTTGAAGATGCTGGTCACGCTCTGACCAGACTGGTGGAAATGTGAGGATGCCTGGGTTCCCACCCAAGTGTCTGTTAAGGGTCCCGCTAGTAAGAGCCCTATCGGAACAGTGGCGAGCACGCTACCTACCTTCACCTAATGTCGTCCTTTAAAACCCAGCTTTACTTTCCTTAGTCACGGGATGTCTGAGAAAATCCGCTCAGCTCAAAGATGGGAGTCAACAATGAAAGGGAGTTTGAAGATACTAAGTATATATGCTGAAGGAAAATGGACCGTTCAATGAGTAAATGTAAAATTATACACTTTATCAGCAGCCAGCCACTTCCTCAGGTAGCGCTTGGAATGTAATGAACTATAAAATCCCACTGCTTCACATCACCTACTTCCCCCACCACTAATTCTATTGCAGATTTACTACCATCCTAACATCCAAACCTAGAAAACTGTTCCTGTATTCTAAACAAAGGGTTCTATTGTCATTACCATAGACAACAATTTGATGTTTATTCTGTATTTGGCAGTCTGCAGCAGGCTTCACAACTCCAGCCTAAACCAATTCTGAAGTGCAACAAAACGTGCGACCAGAACAACAGAACAAAAGAGGATTCTTCCCAACCCGCAAGCGCAAGTCAGAAGTAAGAGCACTTCAGTGACTTGTAAGAGGGAAGCAAATCACAAGGGAATACGCCAAGGAAACCAATTCATTAATACACCCTGAAGCTTAAAAAGTAATAAAAAACCATAAAACAATTGCTAATCCAATTTAAAAATGGTTATTACAACTATCTCCCCATTTGCAAATCATTTGAAAATAGGGGAAAAAAGTTTTCCAGGCAATCCCACCATCATGCTTCTCTAAATTTAATTTCTATCCCTTGGGATTTGATTATCAAGTAAAGCCTAGGAGATCTTTTTCCCTCTCACATCTTCAGTCTCATTCTTCTTATACCTCCTCCTTGTTATCCTAAAGTCTCCCTCTTTCCCAGAAATCACTGAGAAAAGCATCAACATTTAGGTAATTAAAAAAAAAATATTACTACACTGAACAAAGTGTGTACAAAACCAGCCAAATCCCCTGCAACCTTAATACGCCATTTCTTATACCCTCTCAATCAAGGCAGCCCAACAGCTTGTACAGAAATCTTAACAAGAAGATGCTGCAAATACAAACATGCCCTGGGGTTTTTAAACAGCATTGCTGAGTTTGGGTTTATGTAGGGCTTTGATACACACTATTTTTTTTTTTTTTCTCCAGGAACGGATTGTGACCTGTAGTATTTATGGTTCAAAGTTTCACTTTGTGGGATGAGGTTAAGAAGTGCCACCTGTGTATGCTTCAACCACCAAGACATAGTAAGGTAAAAGCATCTTGTTAAAAACTCTGTAACAAAAAATGGGAATATACAGCCTGCACTGCAGACAGACAGAACCAGGGAGAAAGACACATTTTTAGCGACAGCTATGTTGTACAGTAGCATTTTCTGAAAGAAGCTGACTGACAAAATAGCTTTTATCTGAAATAAAACATCTCATTTACTTTCCGAAGTGTGCTGTGGTAAACATTTCTGTTTTTTATTACTGGGGATAACTATTTCAGCAAAGAAATTGCTTATTTACAGTAGCTTGAGCTGTAAATAACTCCCTATTTTATTTATTTCCATGCAGAAGATAGCTTTTATCTCAGTAAAAGGTTATTTTGTCAGTCAGCCTTCCACTAAATATTTTCCTCTTGTAGCCATAGACGTTTTCCTGTCTTTTGAAACAAAAATACACCACTCCTATGAAATCCAGGGATGAAGGGGAAGGAAGCACATACAAAAGCAAAAAGGCAGCCACAGGTTTTTGTCAGCTGGAACAGATCATACAGCTGAAGAGGGCAAGTCAAATTCCTGCAGGCTGGAGGGACACGCATCTAAAATGCATCTCACCTATGGAGTAGCATAGAATATAGAACCTATATGGATGCAATAAAGGATTTAGGTAGCCTCAGCAGATCCAGGAGCTACCCTAACTTTAAAATGATGGGCACTATTCTTGCTTTGCTATTTTAGGAAAATAAACATAACTGTTCAAAACCACTGCTA
The DNA here is from genome assembly GCF_030463565.1 of Pelecanus crispus. Taxonomy (NCBI): domain Eukaryota; kingdom Metazoa; phylum Chordata; class Aves; order Pelecaniformes; family Pelecanidae; genus Pelecanus; species Pelecanus crispus. The sequence continues at coordinate 18,037,641 of NC_134643.1, forward strand.
CTAACCATTATGGGTCATCCTTCACTTCAGCTCCACTTAGTACACCAAGTAACAACCCGGGCTGCAGTCCCGCAGCTCGCAGTATCACACCATCTTTCTAAAGGACGCCCCTCGTCGTTGCCTCCCTGGTCTTTGCAACCTTTGAGCTGCTGCTTTCTCTCCTAGTAGTGCAGGATGCACGCATGAAGTGCAAGAGCCCAAAGTCCCCGGGAACACGAGCGTGCAAAAGCCCTGCAGCCACACGACACATGGACACACCTCCTCCCACCTGGAAGGAGGGAGAGAGAAGCCTCCGCCTGGCCGTTTCCATCCTCTCCTAATTGTATAACCCACAGGGATCCCACCACAGCCATGTGCAGGAATGTATTTCCCTTGGGAGGGGGCCACAGAGAGCAGTTCTGGTGCTAACTGCCCCTCGCTGACCCTGAAAACAAGTCTTTGCAAGCAACCAGAAGCATCGCCCCCAAAAGAACCGGTTGCCCTGCAGATCTGCCCCCCCCAAAACTCACAAGGCCCCAGCAGCCCCATCCGCCCCGCTCCCCAAAGGCGGGGGCACAAGGCCAGGGCGCACCGCAACGCTGCCGAGGTGCCCGGCCCGCATCCCAAGCAGTCGCCCCGCACTCACCCTCCGTGCCCAAAGGGCCCCTGTGCTTACGGAGATGCTTTTCCCTCCAATGTCTTTTTTCCCTTTAACCGCAAATCTTCTTCACACACACACACACAGAGATAACCCCCCAATGCCTTGCATCTCAGGCACAGCTGTGGCCTTACCCTTCTATTAGAAAGGCTAAACCAAAGTATTCCATCTTCTGTTACATTTGTATGGAGAAGGCACAGAGCTGGAGATCCAGGACCATTAGCATAATGACTTTTAAATTACAATAACAACGAAGATCCTTTAACAAGGTTTGAGTAAAAATCCCAAGTTTACTGCAGCACAAATGAGCTCTATCTCAATTTGTATTTGCTGATAGTCAATAACGTCACTAAATGCCACTGGAGATTAAAAGCCAAAGAAATGCAAAAGGCGATACTTAAGCTTGCACGCTCTCAAAAATGCTTGGGTGTCTATCCCTCACTGTGGAAACCAGCTCTCCTGAGGAGCACTACCTTCCCAAAATTCTATGTTATACCATCATAGTTTGCATTTATCTGGTCCACTCGAAAGCTGTAGCATACAGCCAGGTTGGGGTTTGTCGGCACTGGTGAATTAGGCTGGGTTCCCAAAGGAGTCTGCGCACACATCTATTGCGTCCCAGCGAGCTGTCGTTGATGATAAGTGGGACTACTTGTGGCAGCACAGCCGAGCAGGTGCCAGCAGCGTTGCAATGTGATACCCAGGCAAACTTGTGCAACGTTTGTGCGAAGTTGAAGCTAGCACCAGCCTTCCCCCCCAGCACCAGCGGGGACCCCGGTATAATGTTTAACATGGGAGAATGCAATGTGACTTGAGCAACGTTTAACCCTTTTTTTGACCAGATAAATCCTAATTTGATGTTACAGTCAACATCACTGTGGACAAAAAATAATTTTTTAATGAACCTGTCAATTTAAGCCATATATTTAGTAATAACACTAAGAAATCACAAACTGATCAACACTTGACCACCTGTTTCAGAAGCCCAGAGTAAAATTCTGACCCCCTGGAAAGCAAGGGCAGGATTTCAGCAGGGTCCAGGCTTCACCCCAGTTGTTAAAACAACATAAACCTAATGATGCGATGTGCAGGCATGGGAATATAAAACCAAGCTCTGCTTTTCTGTAGGAAAGTCTTGAAGGTAGAATGGAAAAAGGAGAATGTGTCTTTTTAAGGGACTCCTTGGGGCACCCCTGCAGCACACCTGGATTAGTTTCACTCAAAAGGGGTCCAGTTTGTTCACTCAGACAGCTCCCTGCAACAGGCATGGGCAGAAGGGCACCCAGAGAGATTCACTTCAAAAGAGATTGACTTCAAAAGCTCCCTCCCGATCCAAAGCAAAATGCTAATATCCACACCACCCACATTCTTCCCTCCTCGGCTTGGGTGGGTTCCTTACCGGCTGCGGGGGCACAGCCGAGCAGGTACCGCGGCACCAGGGCGAAGGCAGAGCCACGCACGCACCGAGCCTGCCCAGGGCTGCCCACCGTCCCACGTAGCTTCTGACCATGTTTGCACTGTTAGGGTAAGTTCTGAACGCCGAGCGTGCTGTTCTCAGGTTTTACAAAATCTGTTATCTTTCTTTGCTTGGTTTTCATGACTCTCAAGGCTTCGTTTATACGCAGAAGGCCAAAATTACTGTGCTTATTTGAATAATCCCCAAATCAAACGAAAAAATGCTGCTTTTAGCCAAGTATCAAAGCCTTAAACTAACGTAATGGAGTAGCGCGGCTCCTCACTAGCTTCACACGTGCTCACATGCCTCCACAGCACAACACATCACTAGACAGAAATAAGATTTTTATAGCAGCAGTGTTACTTCCGACTCATATATAGATCAAATTCCTCAAGTTCATAAAGAGCTCCAATCCTTCCCTGACCTGAAGAACAGCTGTGAGTAGGGCAGGACTTTGTGTTTGTCTGGGTTGAGAGGTTAATGGCTACTCCATAGACACGTTTTTCAGTTAACTGGCAGGTCATTTTAGCAGATGATTTGCAACACTTAGAGATAACCCTGTGGAGTACTTCTGCCTGAGCTTCTTCTCTGTCTTTTTTTTAAAGACTTCATCAGATAAACCCGAGAAAGCAGGCAGGTGAGACTTTCCTGGACACAATCACACGCTGCCAAACTTGGCCCTTTCAATTTCCAAACAGCAGACTTCTCCAAATTAACGTCAAATGCAGTTCAGTGCTTGTCAAAATTATTTTAAAATCCTACCCATAAAAAGCTTTAATCTTTCAAATATCTCAAGACATGCAGCGGACAGCCAGTTTTGATCAACATCACAGCAGAGTTTCAAAGTTCACACTTTCAGCAAACATGGAAACAATGCTGGAAGGATCACGCTCTTGTTACTTAAGAAAACAGAGGTCTCCATTCCTACCTGAGATTTCATTCACTTAAACTGTGGAAATCATTCGATTGAGAAAGGACTAGTTCATGTCATCTATTTTTCTGTTCTGAACGCTCTCCTCATCTAGTCTAACTAAACGTCTTTTCCAAGCTTCTTGCTCCAAGTTGAGTTCTTATCTTCTGCTACTAGATAAAGAGCTACTGGTTCAGACAGACAATGACCACGCAATCACCTGCACCTTAATCCAAATGCTCTTCTTTAAGGTCACAAGCCAACTGTCTGTTTTTTCTGCAAGTCCCCACAGGACGTGGAAATGGCATTTATGAGCTACCTTACCACATCAGCTGCCCCCCAGCATTTTGGAAGAAACAGGAGTGGCTTGTCAGGTGATACACTGCAGTAAATTCAATCAGTTCAGTTAATATCACTTTCATTTTCCTGCAGCAAAAAGGACTTCAGGCCTGCAAACACAAGGGAGAGCACGGCTTGCTCCCCTGAGGCCCTGCTACACGCCATGACTACTTACAGTAAAACAAGCTCTGCCAGCATTAGGCCACAGTTTGATTTTTTTTTTTTTTTAATACAAACACCCAAAATGAAGCATCTCTGAAAGTGTCGTCTTATGTACCTAGTACTTTCAGCTATTTTTCGCAGAAAGAATACAAATATTAGCTTTAGGTTGCAGAGAGAGGCCACGAAGAACGTATCTGGTTAAACCTCTGAAAGTCAACAGAAGTATGGGATCAGGTCCACAGTAAACTTTATAGAGTGGCACCTGCAGAGGAAATTACTCATTGCATGATTGATGCCACAATTAAAGGCATAAAAAGTAATCCATGATAAACAAGCAACCAAGCAGAAAAAGAATAATATCCTAAGAGCACATATGTGCTTATATAACAGTTATGTCCTGGATGCTATCAAACAGACTTCACACACAGAGAGACACAAATTCTCTGAGGAGGGTAATGGTACGGTACTCCTCCCTCTCCCCTTCTCTCCCTCCCCGCAACAGCGCTGATTTTGGGGCTGTATTTGGCCAGTATCTGCCCCTAGCTCTACGAAAGCAAGTCCAGTGCAATTAGCAGCGTTACACAGGTATTACACAGCCGTAACTCATTGCTTTCAGCATTGCCATTTTCCGCAGGAACACGCGCCAGCAGTGCAAACCAGCGCAGCTCCGCCAGCGTCACATCCACCCAGGCCACACCAGCAGAGAACTGGTCCGAGGTCTAAGGAAATACCAGCCAAATCTCCCAGTGGGCGGAAGGAAATAAACACGTTTTGTTCCTAAAAAATCTCAACTTTTCTTGTTTTTTTAAACAGGGGAAAAAAACAGGGAGGGGAGACAGCGTTACATGCGCATTCCCCACATCTTTGCCAGTTACATCATTTATTACTTTTATGCAACCACATCAGAAAAGCTTCAGCCAAGGTACCACCTCAACTGAGGGAATATATAACCTTCCACGCACACTCGTATTTATTTACCCTTGTGATCCCTATTTACTAAACAACTGCAACGCACCACTTCAATCCACAGCACATGGGCTTGATACATTTTTGCGGTTCCTCTCCAAAAATTTCACAGATAAAATGCTGCCTCAGGGAACCGAAAGCTGCGCACTAAACTGCCAGTGGGTTATTTCTGCCCATGCCCCCATACCGGTCTGAGAAGCAGAATTACGCGCTTTATGAGCCTCGAACGTTTGCTTACCTGAGACCGACACTTTCATGAGGGCTTCCAGGGGTCTGTTGTTGTCCAGATCGCGACTGAGTTTGAGTTCCCCAGTGGCAGAGTCCAAAAGGAGCAAGTTTAATTCATTGCCTTGCACAAAGGTGTAGGCCAGGCTGTCGGACACATCGGGATCATGAGCTGGGATCTTGCCAATCACGCCAGAGGGGAAGCTGTTAGACTTGTTGGTCACGTAGTTGTTGAAAAGGATCTGGAAGTCCTGCAGCACGGGCGGGTTATCGTTCTGATCCAGGAGGCGGATGTGCACTGTCGCCCGGCTCACAAGAGGGGCAGAAGTGGCCTGCACCACGATCACGTACTCTGTCCGGCTCTCATAATCCAGGTCCATCAGGGCCGTGAGGTCTCCGTTGAGCAAGTCCAGCTGGAAGACCTCAGGGATGTTCCCCTCTACGATCTGGTACATGATCTGTGCATTGGTCCCCTCATCGGGGTCAGCTGCACTGATCCGTGCCACAATAGAGCCCACGGGGCTGTTCTCCTCCACAAAGATGTCAAATTCATCCTTCTCAAAGACAGGGGGGTTGTCGTTGATGTCCAGCACAGTCACCTGGATATCCACAGAGGCTTTCAGCGGTGGGCTGCCCCTGTCCACAGCAAAGGCCCGCAGGCTGTAGACAGCCACGTTCTCGCGGTCCAGCTTGCGCAGTGTGCGTATCACTCCAGAAGTGGGTTCGATGTAGAAGTCTCCGTCTCCATCGTCACCACCTTGGAACGTGTAGAGGAGACGGCCATTGAGGCCCGAGTCGCGGTCGGTGGCAGACAGCTGCAGGACGCTGGTGGAGAGCGGCACATCCTCGAAAACCGAGCCCTGGTAGCGGTCGCGCAGGAAGCGGGGCGCGTTGTCATTGGCATCCAGGATGAGGATCTCGACGTAGGTGGTGTCCGATTTCTGGGGGATGCCATTGTCATGGGCTGTAATGGCCAACGTGTAGGAGGCCTGGTCCTCATAGTCCAGCTCCATCAGGGTGGTGATGGTGCCTGTGTCAGGGTCGATGCGGAACTGGGGGATGTTATCGTCCAAAATGTAAGTGATTCTCGCGTTCTCCCCCGTGTCTTCATCGGTGGCACTGATGGTGACAATGGAGGTGCCGATGGGCTTGTCCTCGCTGACGCTCACTGTGTAGTGGGAGCTCTGGAAGACCGGGCGGTGTGTGTTGGCATCCGTGACGTTGATGAAGACCTGGACGGTGTCAAAGCGAGTGCCGTCAGAGGCGGTGACTGTGAGCACATACTGCCTTTCCTGCTTGTAATCCAGGGGCAAGGCCAGCGTGATCAGCCCCCCTCCGCTCTGACTGGTGATGGCAAAACGGTTCCTGGTGTTGCCACTGGTGATCTGGTAAGTCACAACGCTGTTCACGTCCCTGTCCACTGCTGTCAGGGTCAGGACACTGCTGCCCACAGCCGCGTCCTCGTTCAGTCTGAGGTGATACACCTTCTCCGTGAAGGTGGGGTTGTTGTCATTGACGTCCAGGACAGTGATGGACACGCTGGCTGAGGAGGTCATGACCGGCACGCCATGGTCCCTGGCTTCCACCCCAAAGTGATAGTTCTCCACAGTCTCTCGGTCCAGCTCTGCAGCCACCGTGATCCACCCCGTGCTATTGTTGATCTGAAAAGGGAACCCCGAGTCACCTGCTGCAGGGGCACCTCCGGCGGAGGGTGCCATCTCTATGAGTTTGTACTCCAGGCGGGCGTTCTCCCCGGAGTCAGCGTCCACGGCCTGGATGTGCAGCACCGAGTAGCCCAGAGGAACGTTCTCCAGCACCGTGGCCTGAAAGGGAGTGCTCACAAAGATGGGGGCGTTGTCATTCACGTCCACGACCTGCACCGACACCATGCCGCTGGAGTTGATCAAGGGAGGCCTGCCCCCGTCCTGGGCTTTGATCCGGAGCGTGTACTCCCGAAGAGTCTCATAATCCAGAGGGTTGATCAGGTCGATGGCACCGGAGAAGGAGTGGATGTAGAACTGGCCTTTCAGGTTGCCACTCACGATGCTGTAGTGCACCTGGGCATTGCTGCCCCGGTCCCGATCCGTGGCCTGCACCTGCAGGATCTGGCTGTTCACGGGGGCATCCTCTGGCACCTGGACCAGGTAGCGTTTCTCGCTGAACTGAGGGTAGTTGTCGTTCTCATCCTCGACGGTGATGTGCACCATAGCCGTGGCGCTGCGGGGTCCTGGATCCTTGCCCTGGTCGTTGGCTTCCACCACCAGGTGGTACTCGGAGACCTCCTCGCGGTCCACCGGGGCTCGGGTCCTCACGACCCCGGAGCGCGGGTCGATCTCGAAGACGCCGTCGCCAGCTCCCGGCTCCAGCAGGCGGTAAAGCATGTTGGCGTTGGCTGGGGCATCGCCGTCGGTGGCGCGGATGGTCAGCACCTCGTAACCCACCTCCAGGTTCTCGCGGATGCTCTCCCGGTACTCGGGCTGCTCGAACACCGGCTCGTGGTCGTTGGTGTCGCTCACGGTCACGGTCAGATAGGTGGTGGCTGAGCGGCGGCGCGGGGAGCCGTGGTCGGAGGCGGTCACCTTCAGCACGTGGGTGTCCTTCGTCTCCCGGTCGAGGCTGCGGGCGGTGACCACGCCGCCCGTCTCGGCGTCGATGGAGAAGTAGTCGTTGGAGCGCTCGTCGAAGAGGGCCTCCATGGAGTAGGCCAGCCGGCCAGCCTCCCCCTCGTCGGGGTCCTGGGCGCGCAGCACGATGACCGCCGTGCCGGCCGGCTCGTTCTCGGGGATGGACACCTGGTAGCTGGGCAGCTGGAACTGCGGGGGGCTGTTGAGGCTCCGCGCCCGCCGCGCTCCTCGCCGCCCGCCGCCCTCCCCCGCCGGCGGGGCGCAGCCGGCGGCGGCTCCGCGGGGCTCGGCGGCCGCCCTCCGCCGGCCGCGCCGCGGGCAGGGCCCGCCACCGCCACCGCCACCGCCACCGCCACCGCCACCGCGGGGCTCGGCGGGCGGAGCGCGGCGCAGCGCGGCGCCCGCCGCCCTCAGGCGCCCGGCGGGCGGCAGCGCCGGCGGCTCGGCGGCGTCGCGGCGCCCCGCGGCCCCCGGGGGCAGGTGGAGGAGCGGGGCGGCGCGGGGCGGCCGCAGCTCCCCGCCGCCCGCCGGCGCCAGGGCGCAGAGCAGCGCGGCCCAGGGCACGCAGGCGGCGGCGGACAGCCGCAGCATCTCCGGGGCTCAGCGGGCAGCGGTGCCGGGCAGAGCGCTGCCGCACAATCCATCCACCCGCCGGGCTGCCCGCCCGCCCTCATCCATCGGCCGCCGGCCCGGCCCCCCCCGCCGCCCGGGCTCCGTCCCCGCCGCCGGGCAGCGGGCTGGAGAGCTCCAACTTTTCCACCTTAAACTTTGAAGTGAGTTCAAAATGGCTCCTCTCCTCCTCCTCCTCCTCCTCCTCCTCCTCCCGCTGCCGCTCCCGGGAGGGTGATTAGCATAAACCTGCCGCTCGTCTCCGTCGCCAAAGAGAAAAGAAAATTAAATACCGCAGTCGCCGTGCCCCCCTCCCCGCGGCGGGGCCGACCCGCGGCCGGCGCGGTCCCGCGTGGCTGCGCGACCCAGCGGAGCCGTCCCGCCCCGTCCCGTCCCGTCCCCGCCGCCCCGCTCCGCTCCGCTCGGTTCCGCAGCTGCGGCGGGCGCTGCCCGGGGCGGGGTTTCCTCACGGCCCCGCCCGGCCCCTCCCGGGCGGCGGCGGCGGCGGGGGCCGGGCCCGTCCCCGCGGGGCTCCCTCCCCGCCGCCGCCCGGCGCCTCTCGGCGGCCGGGCCCGGCCCCGCGCCCCGCAGCGCCGCGGCCAGGGGCTGCGCGGGGCCCGGCGGAGCGGGCAGGGCCGCCCCGCTCCCCGCTGGAACGGGCACTCGCAGGGGCGGCGGTGCGCGGGGAGGCGGCCGCGTCCCCTCGTAGCAGCCACCTGTCGCCCGCGGGCCGCCGTCCAGGGCAAAGTCGGACGCTTGGGTGTTTGGATTGTTTCAGCTCTCCCTATGGAGGGGGGGAAAAAAAGAGTAAAAGCGCTTTTCAGGGCCAAATCGGCATCGTCTGCCTGACTCGGGGAGTGCCGTGCGCGTACCCCGGCGGCAGGCTGTGCTGACGCGCTCCCGCCTGGCCGCGGAGTGCGCGGAACAGCGGCCGGGACCTGCAGCCTGCGACCAGGCGGCGTCCGCGGGGCAGTTGCCAACAATTCCACGCGAGACGCAAGCTTCGGTAGCTCGCGGGCCGGCGCAGAGCCGGACCCCGCATGGAAACGCCGCACCGGCGCTCCCACCGCCCAGCCGGCGGGGCTCTGCGCCTCGCTTCGCACCGCTCTGCTTTTCTGCCTCCGGCCGTCGCGCTGCGGCGGGCGGGCGGGCGGGCGGGCGCCATCGCCGCGGCTGCAGCGCCCCCTGCTGGCGGCGGCGGCAACCGGCCGCCCCGGCTGCAGCGCCCCCTGCTGGCGGCGGCGGCGGCAACCGTCCGCCCCGTCTGCAGCGCCCCCTGCTGGCGGCGGCGGCAACCGGCCGCCCCGGCTGCAGCGACCCCGCGTGCAGGGCGAGCAGGAGCCGGGGGGCTGGCGAGCGGCGAGGCGCAAAGGTCGCCAGCCGGGGTCCTGCAAAACGCTGCGCCTGCCAGGAGCTGGAAGACAACTTCGAGAGCGATCCCTGGCCGTCAGGTCAGGCTCTTCAGCACCTGCGGAGAAGACCGTGAAAAAAAAAACCAAATTTTTTCAGCTGCTCTCATCCCCGGAACTGCGCTACCGAAAGGGGGTGGAAAAAACCCCACCTGGATTATTGCCAACATGTCTGTCAGGAGGGAAAAAAAGCTTTCTAAATTGCAGTTTTGGAAGATGTTTAGCTGATTCAGCTTTACTCAGTTAGGCTTTTTTTTTTTTTAAAACGGAATTTAGAAGCTTAGCTGGCTTTTCAGATCCTCCGATGAAAATGACAGCTCATGAAAAGGAAGAGGAAAGAAATAGGTAAAAAAAAAAAAAAATCAAACATAACCTCCCCTTTATCAAGTTTGAGTGGATGTGGTGATTTTATACTCCAAAAATCAAGCAGCTCACTCTGTAGCTGGTTTAAATCGTATCGATGTTAACTTGGGATCTGCATAAGAAAACCCTAGTTTTAAGTCCATATTTTTCTCACCTCTCTCTACATTGTCTTGCTGCTGTGCTTAATGCCCACGTTTTGAAAAATAAGCTTTTGTTACAAAATGATCCTTTTCTACGGCTTTTATAAGGTGAGATCCAAGTACACGTTTCCAGAGTTTTTATTAGATAAAACAGATTGCAAGAAAAGACCATTTAAACTTTTTTTTCTTTCCATTTTATTGCAACAAGAGGCAACATCCGTGAGTCCGGAAAGGAAAGATATTGTAAAGGCATATGTATGAAACCAATTATCTGCATAATTACACAAAATCTTCCATCCTATTCCTGTTTCTATGACTTGCCCTCTATTTTCAGTTAATTTTGTCTTGTTTATCTTGACGTGTTTCACCGTTTTCTCATTAATTGTATAATCCCTATTGTTCCTTTCATGTTACACCACGTGCCATACAATTTTACCGTAAAAATAGATTTCAAATGCAACATGGTGAATATAGTATTGAAGGCTGACTTGTTGCTCTAGCGAAAAGAGTGGGTTTTTAACACGCTGGCAACTCAAATGACTTTCCAGATGCAGGCAGCGGTGAGACGTCTCACGCCTGTTCCCGTATCGCTCCGTACAGAAACGGCAGTCGCTCCTTGGTCAGAGGTCGGGGCTGGCGGGATCCATTTCTGCTGCGGCTTCTGTGGGTCCAGAAGAGTCGGAGGAGGCAATGGTGAATCTGAACAGTTGGTAAAAGCAACTCAAGGTGGGGAGGAAAATCAGAATTACCTCTGTCTTGTGCTTTAACTGGCAAGTTTTCAATGAAGGCTGATCCTTCTAAGAAAATCAGATACTCCCTTTGGGTCTGATTCTGCACATTTTCTGGTATAAGCTGCCCTTTTCTATAAAAGAAATCACACTGACATCACCACGATGGGTGACATCCATAAAAATATGCAAGTGGGCGAGGTTTTGCCTGACCCTTTTTTTCCTTGGTACCGATCGATGACATACTCATTTCACAGTTCAAAAAATGCTCCGTTTCGACTTGTCCGGGAGTGAAGTCTTTCAAGTTTCTTTCCAAAGTGAATTTCAAACAAAACTGAGAAGCTAAAATAAAAAAAAAAAGGATAGCATGGTTACCCAGCTCCATTCAGTGCTCAGCTCTAAAAAAACATAATTAAACTTCAAGGGATTTTTTTTAAAACATAAAGTTTACAAGACCAGGGAAGAGACCAAGAATCATTCCTGAATTGAAACTCTGCTGTAAGATCTGTAGCCCAGAGGAAGAGGAATGCAGAGCTGGGGTCGCCTGCATCTAGATCCGATAACATTTTTAAGGTTGGGAATGGAGTGAATCAGTGCAACATCCATCCCTGCGGAGGAGGTGGTCCTGTGGAAGGAGACAGAGCTTTTCTCATCTCAGGCCACCAGTACTTTGAGGAAAGACTTAAAAATTCACATTCGGTAATGTCGTGTTACAAATAGTTCACTTTTTTTTTTTTTTTTTAAAGAATAAGAGTGGTGAAAAGCTTTTTGTCATGGGATTTGTGAAGTATATTGCAAAAAGGTGATATGCAGTGTGTCCCCCACCCCACCAACCAGTGGTTTTATCTTCTAAACTCTTGCCTGGAGCGAGGTTATGCACAAGAAGAAAAATTATCCTCAGATTTAGGCATCCATGCTACGCAAACTATATCTTGTAGGGGATCTCTATATACATAGTGTTAACATAAATGGGTACATGTAACACGTATTCATAACAGCATTTATTTACTTCACAAATGCACCAGTGATCTATTCCTGCTGAAGTAATGCTTTGAGAAAATAATCCAAAAAACCACAACAGGCAGCAATAAAGCAGCCTTTAACCACACTTTATTCTTCAACCTTCCAATTTTCCAGCACCTGGAAAGAAACTAGAAGTTTTGTGCCACGCATTAGAAGTGAGCAAAACTAGGTTCTGGAGGGGAATGTTATTTATTATCCATGATTTCAAATAAACTGACAACTGACAATATGACATGAAAAAAAAAAAAAAAAAACCAAACAAATAACTTGCTAGTTTTTAGGCTACCTGTGCTGGTTGCTGGTACATCCTACCCTCGAGGTTGAGTCTCTTCATTGTCTGGGACCGCACATCAGCAGAGATCAGTATTCTGTGATCCCAGGAGAAGTCTAATAAAATAAGAGAGGGGCAAGCTAAGAGGAATTCCTCAATTTTGGAGGTGAGCCTTGCTCTGCCCATGGCAGGAGGCTGGCGGGAGACCTGGGCTGCCACCAGCTGACTTGCCCCAGGCTCTCCGGGGCTGGGCGCAGCAGAGGGGGTCTCCGCCTGCCCAAAGCACCCGCAGAAGACCTCGTACCAGTGCAGTGTGCAAACCGAACCGAGGACCGGAGCTGAGTCCCAGTGTCACGCTAGTGAATTTAAATTGCATAAACTCAGGATTTTAGACCATTTCTCCAATCACTACAGAAAGCAAGCATGATAACAAGTTGCTCTGTGAACAGGCGTTTGGAGTTCCAACCCCCATACAAACCTGTTCCACATCCAGCCCAAGAAAGCTCAAATGAGTACAAGTAATTTATTTTTTCACCTTTCATCTGAGTTTATTTTAAGAATGGAAGAATTAGTTTGAGCTCCATAAGGTGAAACTTGAACCTTCACCTATTGCAGGAACCGCACGGGTTTGGACACGATTCAGAAAAGACTTTTATTGCTAACATTCATTATTCTTAAAGCCAAGAACGGATTCCAAAATGCTGGGATCCTTATTGCAGGAATGATGTTCAAGGCTTCTTGGCTGTATGTAGCTTCTCTTTTGTAGAAAGAGAAGAAACAATTTAGAGCTCTTAGACAGTGAGTTTGTTGTAGCCAATCGTACTGTTGCTTCTTTTAAAATCCTTGGTGGAGATAGCAGCAATTCGATGTTGGAATTTGTTTATTTCCTTAGACTTAATACCATCCATTTATAATTTACCCTAAGGAGCTCAGCTCCACCCTTCTCAAACACTGCCTGTGAATTTCCTCACTCTAAATTGGTTTGGATATTTTTTTCCCCTCATTTACATTAGCTAAAGGCTTCACTAGTTACTACATGCAAATAGACAAATAAACCAATAGAAGAGCAAATTTCATGCTCAAAAATTGCACGGTGGCCAAGAGCAAATAAAAGCTGGATATGGCTCAACTTTTATTTATGGGAAAAGTGATGCAGAGGCTAATGCATTGGCAATGTAGTTCTACCAACTAACAAGCTCTGTAACAAATTCTGTAACAAACTAGTATGTAAAACCCGAGACTAATGCTCCAGTTCAAGTAAGCAGAGTAGAAAGCCCAGGTCTATAGATTCATGTACTTTTCTTACTTTTCAGATCTCTCCTATACATTAACAGAGGTACAGAGTGAAAAACAAACCCTTGGAAGTTACCTTTTACCATTCGTTTTGCAGGACCTGCCCTTTCTCTCTCACAGGGTCTCACCCTACGTTGTGCAAACAGATTAAAAAATCAGCTCTTGTGGCTTTGCCCAAGAGGTTCAGGTGAGTTTGCTGCGAGTTTGCTGTCAGCCCATCAAAACAAAGGTACAGCAGGACAGGTTGCTTTGCCTTGCCAGCTTCTGTTATTTAATCAGGGGATTAGGGGACTAATTAATAAGACAAGAGTGCAAAAGGTAGACACATCTAGCTTAGCTAAGAGACAGGTTAGGCTGGAGTCTAACAACACATTACAGACATCCAGGTGTAGTCACCAAGGAGCAGTTACTGATGGCGGTACAAGAACATGAGGAGCAAGGAGATAAGGTGGAAGACAAGCAGATTGAGTAGTAGGGCTCAGGTACCGATAGAGATGTTTCTGACTGTGGAGCAGCCTTCTGCAGGACTGCACAGCATGCTCACGGGGCAGGCACGCTCTGCATTTCCATGGGAGGATGGGGATAATGCTCTTGTACCACCATCAGTAACTGCTTCTTGGTGACTACACCTGGGTGTTTGTACCATGTTAGACTCCAGCCTGCTCCAGCTTCTCCCCGAGTAATTCCGTAAGCTCTCTCTACTCTTTTGACACCCATTTATTACTGAAACGTTGTTTTCCAGGGATTTTCATGCCTCCAAAAATTTTATTTCTGGAGTGAATTAAAATTTTCTGAGCTTTTTATGGTTCACATAGAGACAGGATTAGTTTTCTTCCTCCAATCTCCATTCCTCTGTGCTTATCATCTGCCTTTATATTGCCCACTGGCTCAGCACCATGAGATTCTTCTTCACCCCTCCAGAAGCCGGTCAGATTTGATGTTGTTAGATTCAACAATCCTGTCCATTTTTGTAACATCTACACACTCAGTCACCTTTCTGTTCAGCTCTTTCCTGGCAGTGGTGCTTTGTAGCCTGTCTTCCATGAGCTTGCTGTGGGCTCCTCAGACACTGCAACCTTTGCGCAGGAAAACCATCCAGGGAAATTCTTTCAACTGCTTATAAAAGAGTATTCAAAGAGCTTCTGGTGGATGGGCATGAAGGCAGAATGAAAGCAAGGACACTGTGACTTTGGTCTAAACTGTTCCTTTTCCAGAAGTTGAATTACATTAAAAGACAAGGTATTTCAGACTCTTAGGGGAGGAAGCACACAGCTGTAATGAAACACTTGCAGGCAGGGGATTAGTTGACCTGTTGGAAAAATAAAAATGTCAGCTGAAATGCTTAACGTGGGAATATGAAGTCAGCGTAACAGGTTGCTCAGATAACAGTGGGGTTTGTGGCTTTGTGGCTGTCTCAGCAAAAAGACCGAGAAAGTGATGTAGGTCTTCGGCATCTCTCTCTTAATCACTGTATTTTTTGCAGATGAGGTATTATGGCTATCACTATTTATTTCCTCCCCTTTCTTACTGTTTATTTCATACCTAGAGTTCGATGGGAAGATACAGTCGGTTTTTAGTCCTGGTCTGGAAGCATACCATGCACCACAATCACTTTTCGCCTTTTCCCAAGAGGCCTAGGAATAGTAATGTTTTTCTCGTAGATGCATTTTGTAACATATTTCTGAGTGTTTGCCATCATCCCTGGGGCTTGGCACCTCTGAATGTGAAAAAATAGAAAGTGTTTGAAAAAACAGTATACCAAATGGCTTTAAAAAACATCAGTAAGGCTGCGATGGGCCCCGGTTCCGGCTCTGGGATGGGTAGGCAGAGACACCACGTCCTCCTGCAGATATCCAGAGGGGTCAGGCCTGAGTGCTGGTGCAGGACCGGCGCGTTGCACCGCTGCTGCGCTCTCAGGCTGAGCTTTGCCCCGTGCTAGCTCACCCCCTTGGCCAGCCCATGCCAGGCTGGGCTTAGCACAGCCCTGGGACCATGCCCAGTGAGAAATTTGGACGGGGTTACCCTGTGTATGCTAGGAAAGGTAAAAGAGCTTTTCTCTTGGTGCAAGCCATGCCGTACCAGTTGGCCTCTGTGACAAAGAACAGACCCTGCTCTGATTTGTTTCCCGGTCTAAACAAAGTGAAAAGATAGTTCTCACTCCAAAAGCATGAAACATATCACATTTTCAAAATCCAATGTTTTAACTGTCCGCTTTTCTGCTCCTCTACTAGCTATATAGCACCAAGGCTCTTCCCAGGGCAGATCAGTTGTCCTGCCTCTCCAGCAGCCTTCAGCGGGCTCACCACTTATTAGCAGATCACGGCTCTGGTTGCTGGATTTCTTCGGGGATCACTCAATATTGTTTCATAAAAGAGAGGAAGAGCTTTTGCACCCTTAATTAATTTAGTTGTCATCACTTGTCAGCTTTGTGCTCTGAGGTCTTGGTTATGGAGCATAATTATCACTATATTTATATATAGGTAATTATAATCTGGGAAACAGTCCAAATTCTGCTTTTTAAGTAAAATTGGTCAAGCCTATTGGCAGCGACAGGACCCCCTCTGGACGCGGCAGTCTCGCCGGCAGCACTGCAGCGGCTGTGGGAGGATGCGCCGTGTGGAAACAAGGGGACCCACTTTCCTGCTCAGGTACAGCCAGGGGTCATTTCTTATTCTGCCTGGCATTCCCCGAAACACCCTTGTCTTCAGGTATTCTAGCCTGGAAGCTGTAGTTAGGAAAAAGGACAAAAATAATCACCGGTTACACAGGCTGGGGAAAGGGAAGGTCATTAGGCTGTCAGGCTTGTACTCCATCCCTGCCACTGCTGCCAGGCTGATTTTCCCTATACTGACAGACACGGGTCCCACAGTCCTCAAAGAAACAAGGGTCACACAAGATGATTTCTCACGGAGTGGTTTTGGTTTCAAATCCCACCGTTGCTCTTGCCACAGCAGCGGTTCCCAGACGAACAGCACAGGGCTCTGCGGAGCTGAAACAGCACCATAAGCACCCTGTCTGCTTCTCCAGACCTGACCTACAGCTATAAATGCTGTCTTGATGATTTCTTTGTCCTCAGGGGCATAAAATACATTTTCAAGTGGAAAAAAAAAAATAATCCTCTGGGAATATCTCTAACCATTCCTACTGGAGTGTGCAGCATCATCCTTAGCTGCTGTCTCTGCAATTAGTTGCACCTTCTACCATGTCACATTAGGAAAATGCAGGGTGCCCCTGGGTTTTGCAGGCCATGGGCGAAGTGTTGGGACTCCCACCATCGCCTCTGCTACTCATCCAGGGAGCATCGCTATAACATTAGAAGGCACTGATCTCCATTTCCACCCACAGTGCAAAAAATGAAATATTTTCTGAACTATGAGGAGGTTGCGAGGTGTCGAACTAAAAATATTCCCACAGCTGCCACTGTCACTGATGAAAAAGGTTGTCAAAATTGGCTTATTCTGAAAATTTTGAACAGCAATCCATGCTGTCAGCACAGTCAGGGGCAGAGAAGGGTCCTGGGTTAGTCACGGGGTGTAGTGCTGGGACGCTGGACTTCTCATGGGTGGGTATCACTGGGTGCTAATGAGTTGCTTCTTGGGAAAGGGGGTGAAGGAAAGCCTTCAAGTCTTTTTGTTTGGAACAGGGAATTCTCCTATTCTCCCTTTGCTTTCTCACCCAGCTGCATGTTGCATATACCCTGCAGATGCCAGAGCATTTGGCAATAGTAAGACTGCTGAAGGCACATAGCCCTGTACCTGCATCTTATTCTAATACAACCAAGATTGCTCCCTGTCCTAATCCATCATCTCCATCCATTGTACAGCCATATGACTCTCTTGGAAAGGCCTTGCTTTTCTCATAGACTGTAACTTTTGATCAGGTAATTTGTTCACCCCTAAGGCAACGTTTTTCTAAAATACAGAAGGGGTCAGCCTTGCTAATCCATTAGGTAGGAACTTGGTGGCTATTAAAGTGCATTCAACGAAACCTCTCTTAGGTGAGCTCTACAGCATTTTTCTCCTGGTCCCATGCAGTGGAGGGATGTGCTGTTTATCAGGTTTTCTGCTCATTACTTTGCAGAGTGTTTCTTTGTCTCATTTTCCTTGCTACTTCTGGTGAGCAACAGTTTGGTTTTGATGAGGTTGCGCAAGTCTTTTCAGCCAAACCGCAATACTGAATGTGTCTGCGATGAATGAACTCAGAGCAAAATCTCTGCTTCTCTACCTGCCCTGTTATACTGACTGAGCTAATGGAGCCAAATTCATTCTGATCCAGAAAATCATCTTAAATCATGGGAATAGCTGAAAGTTGAATTTGGCCTATGGTGCACAGGGCTGGGGTCAGGGCCAGGACTACTGAGCCAGTGATGTGCTCTCAGTGCAAAGCAAGCTAACAGTACCCTGGGCTGCATCAGGTAAGGCACTGCGAGCAGGTGCAGGGAGGTGATCCCTCCCCTCTGCTCAGCACTGGGGAGGCCACAGCTGGAGCGCTGGGTCCAGTTCTGGGCTCCCCAGTACAGGAGAGACATGGACGTGCTGGAGAGAGTCCAGCAAAGGGACACGGAGATGAAGAATGGGCTGGAGCATCTCTCCTGTGAGGAAAGGCTGAGAGAGCTGGGACTGTTCAGCCCGGAGAAGAGAAGGCTCAGGGGGATCTCATCAATGTACATAAATACCTGAAGGGAGGGTACGAAGAAGACAGAGCCAGGCTCTTCTCAGTGGTGCCCAGTGACAGGACCAGAGGCAACGGGCACAAACTGAAACACAGGAGGTTCCCTCTGAACATCAGGAAACCCTTTTTCACTGTGAGGGCAAGCACTGTGACCAAGCACTGGCACAGGTCGCCCAGGGAGGTGGTGGAGTCTCCATCCTTGGAGATACTCAAAAGCCATCTGGCCATGGTCCTGGGCAACCGGCTCTAGGTGGCCCTGCTTGAGCAGGGGGCTGGACCAGATGACCTCCAGAGGTCCCTTACAACCTCAACCGTTCTGTGACGCTGTGATTCCAAACAGGACAGTGAACAGTGAAGAAGGGGCAGGATAAAACAGGGCAAGAAAGGTGGAGTGAGGTGAGTTACTGAGGTGGAACAGAAGAGAGGGACGAGACTGCCAGGAGGGATCACCAGTCAGCAGTCCCTCTCTTCTGGCCCCATCTGAAACTGGTCTCTCTTAGGACCTAATGAGGTACAATGCTGCAGTAGAAAGTGGCAGCAAAATGGAAAACGGCGATAATCTCATAGCTTGGCAAGCTTCCTACCTGGTACTGAACTTCTCAGGATGGCTGTCAGTGGTTTTGGCCTGTGCCAAGCCAGCCCATCCTCCTGCGATACCGAGCCAGTGAAACTTGGAAGTGCCAGAAGAGCTGCCCAGTACCTGTCCAGTCCCTGTGCTCCATCACCTGGGTATGTACACAGAGGTTTCCTGTGGATGTCCAGAGGTGATGGCAGGGTGATTGAAGAGACGTGGCTCTTAATCAAGCATTTTTCTGTGGCTTTCCCTCTCCCTTGGAGTCTGAATCCCAGCAATTGGAACTGATTTGGGGCACAAGCTTGTAGTGCTGCAGTGCTTGATCGGAAGCAGCTGGCACATCAAACGCACACAGTGCTGGGTGGACTTCCCCAGCAGGCCTCACCGGCGGTGTTCATTTAGATTGTTGAATTATCCATTGAGAGTTTTGCTAAGTGAGATACACTGGGATGTGATAATCATAGCTGACGTGTTCTCTGCTGACAGGTCTGAGCCCAGCTTTCTTGCTTGGGCTGGATTGCCAATGTATTACTGTTATTAGCACTGTCATTGCAAGAGTTTTTCTGGCACCCATCAGCATGTCTGAAAGCCATACAGACCTGTCTTCTTGCTCCTGGTGCTGCCAGAGGCTGGCCATGCAGCGAGGCCCATGCCCGCAGGTGGTGTGGCCATGGCAGCGGGTGTTCAGCGCCTCGGGCTGAGCCTGCCGAGCACGGGTGCACACCATGGGCCGCGTTCAGGGTTTCAGTGCTGTGGGAGCACTGACTGCCCTGAGACACAGTCTGACCGAAGGATGCAGGCAAACAGGACCCTCCAACGGGTCAGAGTCTGCCTCCAGCACGGGCTTTGCCTGCGCCTACAGGAACAGAGCAGGCAGCTTGAACCACGCTGGGTCTGATAAAGGAAAGTCATCTCAAAAGGAGTACAAATACAAAGTGTTGCTGATTTTATAAATGATTCCTATTAATTATTGACACAAAACCACACACACAGACCAAATTAAATGAACATTACTGCCTTTGCAAAATCAAGCTGTCAAGACTATGCCAGAATTAAGGTGACCTATGCATGCTATACAGCCTCCTTAAGTAAACATATTATGGGAATATGTTGCAGTTTTTCAGTGTAGCACTTGTTGTACACTATCGACTTAATAATGGAAAAGATTTCAGCCCTCTTTCACATTTAGCTGAGGCTTTTCTGGCTGTCTTTCTCCATTCCTATCATGGACCCTGTAGATAAACAGCTCTTGCTGAGTTTTGAAATGTTATCTAGTGGGAGATGAGATGTGCTCCAGCAAATGCTTAGTAGCCTTTGGGGTTTTTCCTCAAATGTGGAAGGCACTGGATGTGAGCGGTAAGTAAAAATCAAGAATAAGCAGACGAAAGGGCTTCCTGGCTTGTTACCCTGTCTCTGGCAGTGGCCAGGAACAGGTCCTGCAGGCAGAGCGTAAGGAGAGGACGAGCAGGTACTGGTGCTTCCCGAAAGTGCTTGCAGACTGCAACCTTTTGTGGTCCAAAGACTTCCTGACCAGAAATGATGCCTTCATTTTTAATAGTGCCAAATGGATTTTTCTTCCACAAATTTGGCCGATTGCTGTCAGAACCATGTAAACTTCAGCATCCTCCCACAAACTGTTGTGAAGCTTCAGCACGTGTTGTGTGAGAAACCTTCCCCTTCCCTCCCTGTAGCATCTGCCACCTGCCTGGGGTCTCAGCCAGCCCCAGGCACTGCCCTCTGCTCCCTTTCTTCACACCACTCAGGACTTCATGGGCAGCCATCATAGTCCCCCCTCAATTACTTATTTTCAGGGTTAATGGCTGTAATTTTTTTCTGTAACTGTTTTTTTCCATCATATTGGCCTTAAGATGGGGGCCCAGAACTGCGCATCATGTTTTGATTTGCAACAGCTGGTTCAGGTTGTATCTCTCTATATTGAAAGTTAGAATTGGGTTTGCTAATGGGTTTGACTTAAACTTATCTACCTTTTATCAGCAAATTTCACCTGCCATTTTACTGTCCAATTTCTGGGTATTCTGAAACCCTTTTGCAACTGCTGAAGTAACGTTCGTCCTTATTACTTTTGACAACTGCATACAGTTGACCGATTTTACCCATTATCCCTGAAGGTCTATTATTCACCTTCTGTTGCAGATTTTTTAGAAATTGGTTGCTCAGAGCAGCTGCAGCATGTATCAGTGTAGGACTCCAGGTGGGACTCCTCTTCCTTGTGAATATTGCTGGTGTATTCCTGCTTTTTGCCAATTGCTTGCTCACATGAAGACACTCTCTCATAATCCACGGCAGCTACTTCACGAGCTGCTGTTGAAGGATTTCCCCAATGCCTTTTGAAAATGGAATTGACTGTTTCTGTTGGATTTTGCTTGTCTGTTGACACTCACCTGTCGATGCTTTCAGAGAAATCTTACAGATATGTGAGTCATGACTGCTGACACTAACTGTGATGAATATATCATATTTATTCACATATCCACACCAGCAATCCCTTTCAATAGTTTCTTGACCCAACTGTGGAATGGGAAAAAAAATGAGTCCTTAGATAGTGATAGCTTAGAGTATTTTTATATATATATATATTCCTATCCAAAAAGACTGCTTGCCTCCCACCGGAGCAAAACTAGGAATCATGCAGTTCATCTTCCAGCCACCAGGTAGAGGCAAAAGCCATTGCAAAATAGCCACCCAGGCGATAATGTAACAGTATTTCCAAAATACCGGTCTGATTGACATCAAATGAAAGCTTCTGGCCAATCTGTCTTCATGGTTCTTAAAATAGGTCTGGCCAAATTCAGATATAAAAATTAATTTTGAATCTCATTAGGCCTGTGGTCAATTAGTTAATTAGAAAGCAGTTGCAGACAATCAGTATGAAGCACACTCTAATTATCCCTTCCTACACAACGCATGAAAAATTAATCATGGTTGAGTTGCTTTACCTTTTAAGACAATGATAAAAACAGTGGAGTAAGTGTTAGGTCTCTCAAAAAGTATCCAGTGAAGCTATTTAGAAGGAAGTTTTTTCTTTTTTGTAGGAAAACTTAATAATTTGCCTGTTAAGAGTTTTCTAAATCACAGACTTCAAGTCTGGCCTTATGAAAAGAGTCATTAAAAAAAAGGGCCAATCTTAGCACCAAAACTCTAAGTTATTAAATATTAAATATGCACAGCAGTATCTATATTATATTCATGGTCTTTTCATGAGTTTTCAGGGGTTACTTACAAGGAGGAGAAACATAAACAAATTTAAGTTATTGGGCTACCGAGGACAAAATTTACATGTATCATTTATTCTCTGTACAGGACCAGCATCAATCCTGATCTTTCAAAGACATAAATCTTCTTTTGACCTTAATTATCAGCTGTACCTATTATTACTTTCATTGCAGCAGCTCAATGAAGCCCCTCATGTGGATCAGGACCCCATTACACCATAGACTATGCATGTATACACTTGAATGAGACTACTCATAATCCATGTCTGTCTTGGAGGAGCAGGATTGTAGATGTTCAACTCTACCCCATAATTGCAGCATACAGAACTGCTCATTCACCAGTCAAAAAAAGCAACCAACCAACCAAACAAACTACAAAAAAACCCCAAATCCTTTGAATGTTCTTTTGAGTAGAAGTGCTTGAAAACCTTGAAAGTCTATTAAAACAGCAGTTAAAGTACACCAGTATTTCAGTTTGGTGAAACTGATAGATATTTTAAGATTTTTTTCAGATGTCATAGGATTTTGAGCTTAGAGTGAAGAAGAGTGAAGTGATACACTTGCTGGTTTCCTAAAATCTATCAGAGGAGCAGAATTTGATACATGAAAATAATTTCCCTGATGATTAATTTTATATGAATATAACTGAATACAAATGACTGGAATTTTATTATAAATAAGTAGTATAAGATTACACATTTTGGATAGTCTCAAGGGCCCTGGGCAGAGGGTGCTGGCAAGGGGGAGTGGTGGTACGCACCTCCCAGTGTCCCCTGGCACTGAGAAGGCAAATTTCCCTGCCTCCCCTTGCAGTGCTGCTGGGGCTTAGGAGGGGACAACACAGCTCAGCTGGCTGCTGATGGCACGGCAGGTGTTGGATTTCTCCCCACTGACAGTGCTTTATTGTAAAGATTTCATCCCACCTGAAGTACTTGCTGGTTTTACCATGTAAAAATCTCAAAAGACATCCAGCTACATCAGGATGGGTTTTGGCTATAAGTGCTAGGAAACTTCTTTCAGAAACCCAAAATTCAAAGCCTAGACACTCTTTGGGTCACTCCTTCACTCCTTCCCTTTTCCCAGAATCAGTCCAGAAGGAAAAGTCTTCAGTTGGCAAGCTGTTGCCTGAAAGCATCACCTCTCAGCCCCACAGAGCAGAGGGTGTAAATCATAGAATCATAGAATCGTTTAGGTTGGAAAAGACCTTTAAGAACATCCAGACCAACCATTAACCTACACTACCAAGTCTACTCTAAGCCAATCAAGGGTAGACTAGACTAAACCATGTCCCAAAGTGCCACATCTACCCGTTTTTTGAACACTTCCAGGGATGGGGACTCCACCACCTCTCTGGGCAGCCTGTTCCGATTCTTGACCACCATTTCCGTAGAGAAATTTTTCCTAATTTCCAACCTAAACCTCCCCTGGTGCAGCTTGAGCCCATTTCCTCTAGTCCTATCGCCAACTATTTGGGAGAAGAGACCAACACCCACCTCACTACACCCTCCTTTCAGGTAGTTGTAGAGAGTGATAAGGTCTCCCCTCAGCCTCCTCTTCTCCAGGCTAAACAACCCCAGTTCCCTCAGCCGCTCCTCATGAGGCCTGTGCTCCAGACCCTTCACCAGCTTCCTTGCCCTTCTCTGGACACGCTCCAGCACCTCAATGTCTTTCTTGTATTGAGGGGCCCAAAACTGGACACAGTATTCCAGGTGCGGCCTCACCAGCACCGAGTACAGGGGAACAATCACCTCCCTGCTCCTGCTGGCCACGCTATTCCTGATACAAGCCAGGATGCTGTTGGCCTTCTTGGCTACCTGGGCAATGCTGAGCCCAGTCCCACATCTGGAGGGTGCTGTAGGACACCCCAGGGAGATGTGGCTACACCAGCCAGGTGCTGCTGCAGGAGGTCCCAGCACGGTCACGTGATACCCTGTCTGCCATCCGAGCATGGCGGGCAGCACGGGGAGATGCATGGCTCGGCAGCACGCTGGTGGCACTCAGCAGGCTGACACTCCTATCGAAAAGCAGCCTCTGGGTTTCTTTTCTTGACATCCTCCTGCCACCATAGATCCCTGAAAGCCTTGGGGTCTGGCACTTACTGAGCTCTGGTCACCTCTCCGCAGCGCAGTGTGGTGTTTCAGTCCAAAGCCGCAGGACTGGGCCTTTAAATGCATTTTGCTCCATTTGCTGGGAATCACTCTGAAACCTGACCGTGCCTTGCAGGGTGAGACCAGCCTGCCCGGTCAGCCCTTCCAGTCTCCTCACTGCGACGTGTTTACAACAGTAATGTGTTGAAACAGTTTTTTCATCATCTGAGAACGACACAAGAAGAGTGGAAACTTCTTTTTTCATAGAATCATAGAATTGTTTAGGTTGGAAAAGACCTTTAAGATCATCCAGTCCAACCATTAACCTACACTACCAAGTCTACTCTAAGCCAGTCAAGGGTAGACTAGACTAAACCATGTCCCGAAGTGCCACATCTACCTGTTTTTTGAACACTTCCAGGGATGGTGACTCCACCACCTCTCTGGGCAGCCTGTTTTGTCTGATTACTTAACAGGAATAAACCAGAGAAGGGCCCTGTGAGCCAGCAGCGAGCCAGCGTTGCCAGGCAGAGCAGGAGGACCATGGGGAAGGGGTCGAGTGTCAGCCAGCACGAGAGGTAAAGCTGGCAGCTCCTTGGTCTGTCCAGCCCAGCTCTGAAGGTCATGCTTCTTTAATTTTAGCTTTTGTTGAATATTTAGTAATGCAAAAATAATATCCAGCATCTAATAATATGCCAGGATAAGGATGCTGCTTCAGGCATAGCATAGCGGTGCAGGCCAAGACTTTGGTGAAGATCAACATCTGGCCCCAGGTCCTGGAGTGATGCGATTGTATCTATTTTTGAGCTACCAACTGTAAAAGTTTCATTAGACTTCAGAGGAAGCCCCTTCCTTCTCAAAATGGAAGAGGGATCATCAGCACTTGCTTCTCCTGACATGAGCTGGAAGCTCTGTTTTTCCAAGGAGACAATTATAAGACCTTTTGGCTGATAGAGTCAGAGATGAGATGACGTGATTTGCCACTAACAGCTGAAATTTGATCAGTCTGAAAAGTGGATCCAGCACTTTTAGGTTTTGATCAAAGCAGGAAGAGGCTTAATCTGTCTTCCCAGGTGAAGGAGAGAGGTGAACACATGATGATGAGGAGGAGGACAAGGAGGAGAAAAGCTGCTGGGGAGTAGGAGCCATTTTTGGGAGAGCCCGGGAGGCACGTAAGAGCACTCAAGGTCTTTGTCAGGCGAGGAGCGAGGTGAACCGGTCTGAGCCTGCGAGGTTGGTCCTGGCTCCCCTGGGAATTTCAACCAGGTTTGTGGGGGACGGGGGGCCTGGAGGAGGGGCGGTAGAAGAATAACAGCGATGTACAGGAAAGGCAGCCTGGAGGAAAGATCAGAATGATTTTTTTTTTTTTTCCCCCCCAGTTTTTCTGGACTGACAAGATTAACTGAGCCTGAGGAAAAGACCTGATCATCCTGAGGACTTGCTGTCTGAAGTGGACACATCCCAAAACAGGAGCTGTGACACAAAGTGTTAGCTGTGGCACCCTGTGGGGCGGAGGCCCACCATGGGCCTGGGGCCAGCTGACCCCATGCAGCTTCATGTAAAAACCTTATTTTTAAGCCCCTGAGTGTGACAGCAAGGGGTGAGGGTCCTGTGCTGGCAGCCGCCCGGTCAGTGGCATGAAGATGCAGGTGACAGCTGCTTTCACTCCCTTAGAATCACAGAATGGTTTGGGTCAGAAAGGACCTTAAAGATCATCTCGTTCAAACCCCCCTGCCATGGACAGGAACATCTATCACTAGATCAGGTTGCTCAAAGCCCTGTCCAACCTGACCTTGAACACTTCAATGATGGGGAAATGCCCTTGCTCTGCTCAGATAAGCTTTCTGTGCCCAGAGGGCACGTGGGTCAAAACAAACCATCCTGCTTCAAAAAAGGGGCTGATATCCATCTGCTCACTGCTGGTAAGCTTTTTTCTTCCCATAGATGCCCACATGAGCCAGATAGATGGACCAGGTAGTTTTTCTGCAGCTGTCAAGTACGGCTTTGCCTTCACCTCGTGGAGTGTTTCACAGCTGACAGCAGCTACAGCCCCGCTCCCTTCCTTTATGTCTGTCTTTAGAAGAACTGCAGTGATGTCTCTGAGCTCCACAACATCTAGAAATCCTTCAGTAACCAGAAATAATACATTACTTCCCTGCTTCACCTGAACCATTTACTAGGGGCAGCCCTTCTAAAAGGCAAGTGGAGGTAAGAAGGCAAGAAAGATTAATTCGCTGAGTAAAAAACTGGCTGGATGGCTGGGCCCAAAGAGTTGTGGTGAATGGAGTTAAGTCCAGTTGGTAGCTGCTCACAAGTGGTGTTCCCCAGGGCTCAGTACTGGGGCCAGTTCTGTTTAATATCTTTACCAATGATCTGGACAAGGGGATAGAGTACACCCTCAGTAAGTTTGCAGACGACTCCAAGTTGGGTGAGAGTGTTGATCTGCTTGAGGGTAGGATGGCCCTGCAGAGGGATCTGGACAGGCTGGACCGATGAGCTGAGGCGAACTGTATAAATTTCAACAAGACCAAGTGCCAGGTCCTGCACTTGGGTCACAACAACCCCATGCAACGCTACAGGTTTGGGGAAGAGTGGCTGGAAAGCTGCCTGGCCGAAAAGGACCTGGGGGTGTTGGTCGACAGCCAGCTGAACATGAGCCAGCAGTGTGCCCAGGTGGCCAAGAAGGCCAACAGCATCCTGGCTTGTATCAGGAATAGTGTGTCCAGCAGGAGCAGGAAGGTGATTGTCCCCCTGTACTTGGCACTGATGAGGCTGCATCTGGAATACTGTGTCCAGTTTTGGGCCCCTCAGTACAAGAAAGACATTGAGGTGCTGGAGCGTGTTCAGAGGTGGGCAACGAAGCTGGTGAAGGGTCTGGAGCACAGGTCTTATGAGGAGCGGCTGAGGGAACTGGGGTTGTTTAGCCTGGAGGAGAGGAGGCTGAGGGGAGACCTTATTGCTCTCTACAACTACCTGAAAGGAGGCTGTAGTGAGGTGGGTGTTGGTCTCTTCTCCCAAGTTACAAGTGATAGGAAAAGAGGAAATGCTCTAAAGTTGTGCCAGGGGAGGTTTATATTTGGTATTATGAAAAATTTCTCTTGAAAGGGTTATCAAGCACTGGAACAGGCTGCCCAGGGAAGTGGTTGAGCCACCATCTCTGGAGGTATTTAAAAGATGTGTAGATGAGGCATTTAGGGACATGGTTTAGTGGTGGACTTGGCAGTGTTGGCTTGATGATCTCAGAGGTCTTTTCCAACCTAAATGATTCTATGATTCTATGATCAGGAAGGTCAGTGATGTCTTAGGTGTGCTCAGGTTCCTTACTGGTACTTATAAATAAAGTGCATGCATCACATTATAAAGTGCATGCATCACATTATAAGCCTGTGATGCCTGGTCCAAAAATCAGTGTGGATTTTATTTCTGTGCCTGCTTTGTTCTAAGAGCAGGTGGTGTTGAAGCTGTCAGAGTGATGGAGGAGGAAAGCTGGAGGGAGCTGGGCTGTCCTCCCTTGCTACACATAATTAAAGAGAAGAAATATTTGTCATTAGCTTGTGACTCTTCCAACATGCGTACGAGAAAGATTCATACTACTCAAAGAACTGTGTAATTAAGTGCTACTAATCCCCCGAACTCCCACTGTAGTAGGATCATGTTAGTTTTAGGGAGAGATGCAGCATAGAATCATAGAATCACAGAATCGTTTAGGTTGGAAAAGACCTTTAAGATCATCCAGTCCAACTATTAACCTAACACTACCAAGTCCACCACTAAACCAATTAAGGGTAGAGTAGTAATTTCATGTTTCCTGGCTTGGTGGCTGGATTATTTTTAATGAAAGTAAAACTAGGAATCATTAAGGTTGGAAAGGACCTCTAAGATCATCAGTCCAACTGTGGTGGTGCATCCCCCCCACCTTTTCTCTCTTCAACAGCTTTACGACCTCAGGAATTCCTGCCAGACCGTGACCTTGTGTAGTGAGTTGGTCAGTTAGGTACCGCTTAATTGTACCAGAAACTCCTACATGGTTGAAGCGGAGAGCGGCCTTGTCCTTACCAGGAACTCTTACATGGTTGAAGCAGGGGGTGAGAACAGTTACCCCTATGCTAACATCAACCTTTAAATAACTTTGCACCCAGTAAAACAGGCATCAACTACCAATATGCTCAGTCAAGAACAGAACAGCAAGTCAACAAGTGACAAGAATTGCCATATTTGTAAATAAATCCACACTGAAAATCTCCAATAACCCCTAGGTGCAAGGAACGATTTTGATTTTTGTAAAGAAGAGTAAATGTCTTATTTATAACAAAAATGATTCTGACAGTAATTCTGCACCTTAACAGTAATATTGCCAAGTTGGTAAGTGGGAGTCACATACATGCATGTTGCATTCTGTTCCCACAAGTACCTTACAAAGTAAGTTGCAAAGTATGGGATGTGACTTGCAAGAAGAATCAGAGGAAGCCAAATATCCGGGATCTAAACACAGAAGAAGGAACACAGCCCGCTCTGCTGCCTGAGGAAAGCACCGTGCTCTCCTAGCTAAGGGAAGCCAAAGTGAAATGGAGCCATCTTCTGCCCTGCCACATGCTGCAATGGGAGTAAGCCCTTCAGCATCAGGAGAAGCGACACAGGCTTCAACTAACTGTCCCTAATCCTCCCGCTGCCTCTGTGCAAGTGGACAGATTTGTCTGCCTCAGGGCATCTCCAAGACATCGGTAGAGGAGAGAACCTGCACTCCCACCTTCAGAATGATGATGCTGGGTGAAGCTAACACCCACCTTGCAACAGAATCAAAACTGCTGCAGAATATGCCCATGGGAGTACGCCCACATTAGCACCGTGGGTTTGACCAGTGCTGTTAGGCAGAAGAAACACTAGAGGGAGAGTGGGGATGGCTGAATACAGTGTTCGGTCAGTCTGTGATGACATTTAACCACCCTCCATAAGCTTTAGGGATCTGTGCTTTCCTTATCCCTCTTCTTACAGGAGGCAGGGTGAGAGGAAGGATAATTTTCCTGGTTTATTTCTAACCAGAAGGTGAAAGGGTGTGTGTAGGCCACTCTGTGACCGCTGGCACTAGCCATGAACTGAGTCCCTGAGAAGCTGTTGGCTGAATTTGCCCAGTTTCGTGATGCTCCTGCCATGGCTCAGTGCAAGATAAGCACAGTGAAGTGGCTTAGGGATTTCTTCTTGGTGTCAACCCTACACTGTAGGCGGGTAAAGCTGAAGCGTCTGAACTCCAAGGCTGTTCTCAAGCTCCTGCCTGTGCCCGCAATCTCCGAACAGCAGAGAGACAACCTCTTCCAGGACAGATTTGGAAAGGGCAGAAATCTTCTGGCAGTGGCTGCAGGCAGGACAGATGTGTGCAACTGATGCCAGGTGTCTGTGAAAGCTGCCTGCAAAACTTGCACACTCTATTTCTTGGCTTTTTTCCCACAGATGGATTTGTCTTGCTCTCTGTGGGATTCAGAAACAAGCGCTGAGTTTTTCCTTTCAGTGGAAAGGCTTCCCGTGGGGAAGGCAAGGCAGCTCTTCCGGTTGAGCAGGTGACTAAGAGCAGAGCCACAGGCGTAATCTTCTCAAGGGGCTCTCCACTGCCCAAGAGGGCATGACCTGAGTCCCTGATGTGCTGCTTTCAAATAAACCCTCCTGAGAGATGGCAGTGTTTCTGCCTTAAAATACACAATGATGATAAAGGGGAAGCCCAGAAGGGTTGTAGCTCTGGAAGGGCTTTTGGCTGGGGTATGTCCCTGGTTCTGGCGAGTGTTGGGTCTGTGGAGAGGACATGTCTGTGCCAGCCTCTAGCACGCTGAGCTGGACCAGATGTAGTTCAGCATTTCTCAGCACAGCAGCTTGCCGTGGCAAACAGTTAATAGCCTACATACGACTGGTGGTTGGAGGGTCAGGGATGTGACATCCTGGGGGATGCAGAGCCACCAGGCACAGCTGGATGGGCCCTTTGTGGGTCTGTGTTCCCCCTCTGCCACATTCTACCTACTACAAACTTGCCTAATTTCAGATATTGGTCTTCAAGGAAGGTTTTCAGACTCCCTCCATTGTAAAAAGAGAGAAATGTGCACTCCTGGGGTGTAGGTTGCTTCATCCTAGCACAGGTCAGTTGGCTCACAGCACGGAAATTACTCTTCGCTCCAGTGACTAGAGATACCAGCACCTGCACTAGTCATCCAGGCAGAGCAGAGCAAAGCAAATGATGTCACTTCATCAGTGCTGGGTTTTTGCAGCTGCCAGTGTGTGTGGGGACTGCAACTCCCCTTTCAACTGCACCATAAGTGCTCAGCCTCCTCCGTTGCGGTGGCATGATGAGCAATCCTTTGAGGCCTTTTCACCTGTGCTTTGTGGTGAGGGGCTTTGAGACAGATAAAAATCTCATTTCTTCAAGTTTAATCTACTTCTGGAGACAAAGCCTTGCAGAGAGAGGGAAATGGTACCTCCTTGCCTGTTAGGGAAGAGCTGGCCAAAGCCACCTGCAGTGAGGAACAGAAGAAGGGAAGGCTAGAAAAAACTTTGCAGAAAGGATTTTGAGCCTTACAGAGACATGATGAGGCCAGCACTTGGCTGGAGAAGCTGGAAAGCTGTAGGGGACAAGGTAGGATATAAGCAGATATTAACTGTGGTTTCATGTTGACCAAAAAGACTGCAACAAGGGGTGCCATGCATGTGCCTGGAAACAATACGAGACCTGCAGAAAATGAAATGGAGGCAGTGACCAGGATCTTCTCTGAAAGCTTCCTCAACATGGTGGGATTGTCAGTGCTAAATCAGAGAGGAACATCTGTAAAGTCTAGGCTAGAGGTGGCCAGGTTTAGCCCCAAGCTTCCTCTGGCTTTAGTGGTGACCTGAAACAGCCACCACCCCCCTACCTGCTGGGTCCCACCTCCACCCTGCAATTGCGGCCCATGAAATATGGCAGTAGGGGTCATGGACAACACCCTATAGGGCTAGTTCTGCCTAGAGAACAGCCATTTTCTATGCTGAGCAGACCAAAGCATCAGGCATAAATCTCCACTATCCGGAGTCACCTACAAATGGCTGCACATGGCGGTGTCACAGCCTCTCACCACGAGCCCGGTGCATGTGTAGGCTGTACCTCATCAACAGGGCACTGCTGGGACCTGCTGACGACTGAGATTGCAAAATGTCGGTGAGGGGCAGGGCAGGGCAGCGGAGCCAGGGACAGGCACTCGCCTTCTGCTCCCCTGGTGCCTGGCAGGGTCCCTTGGCGCGCTCCTCCTCGCCGTGCCCTTCCCATCCTGCCAGCCTGTCCCTGTGCCTGTGAGCAGGCTCTCTGGCACAGAAAGCTGTTTTCTTTGCTGTCGAGACCTGCTCTCATTTGAATTATTTTAGCACCGCTGAAATAAAAATAAAATAATTGGGATGGATGACTTACTCTTTTCAGTTTTATTTCAGCCCTGACACAAGTTGGCTGAGTTTCAATGAGCTGATTTATACCAAATACTGCTCTGCCATGTCCACAGCTCATGGTTATCTATAAGAATGAAAATAACTGTCAGCAGCAGGTTTAAGCCAGCTCATACAGGAGCTGCTGGAAGGAGGTCTGCGTGTGCTGTCCTTCAGGGTCAGGGCTTTGGACTGGACTGCAGGTGAGTGTATTTGCTGTGCCCAAGGCTCCCTCCCTGTGGCTGTCTCAGTGACTCAGCTTGTCAGCACGACACGGGCACTGTTTCAGCTCAGGGTTCAAAACCCAGATGATATCACCCCCATTTCTGTAAGGACAAGGTGCTACCATCTTAGGTTGTGTGACTCAACACCCTGGTGGAGGTATCTTAGCTGGCTGACTTGAAGGAGAGAACCGAGTCTCAGAAGATGAAAAAGGACTTTTTCCACCTTCCTAAAAATAAGTTCAATTCTTAGTGAACTCTCACTTAATTATAACCTGACAATCTAAGTAGGATCTCATACTGGAGCTTACCAAGCACAGTGACTGGGCGTCTAGCAAGACACACAGGATATAACACGTGGTGTGGCTTAGACTGTGCATATCCACATCTGAAATCTTGATTGTGAGTGCTCAGTGACAGAGCAGGGAGTTGCCAGTGCAGTAGAACAGCAGCCCTGCACAGCGAAACACAGCCTGACATGTGCTATGCCGTGAAATCCCACAAGAGATCAGAGATGTCAGATCAACCACGTCTTCTGATAAATCTTTTATAATACCCAGTCAAACCTTATACCTGGCTGACTCTAGGGGACTGAGAAGACTGATATGGCTTCTACCTCTTCTGGGTCATCATCTGACAACTGTAGAAATGTGACATAACCAAGATATGGAGAGGACACTATTTTCAGTGCTGAAATAATACCAAGGGTTTCACTGTTAAACTGCCTTCAGGGACAGGCAAAAGACCTTTTATGAAGGTTGAAAACAACAACGACAACAACATATGCTACTATTACTAGTGCTCAGATCTTCAGACCCAGCTAAGAAGACAACTTCTGTTTTGAAGCTAGAATGAGAAGCGGAGGCTGGATTTCAACCTGTGTGCAGGCACTTAGCTGTGCTAAAGAAATGTGTGGGAGATTTAAGTAATAATACTGTTGTACCCAATTTCCAAGGAGTCCTCACCCTTGGCCCCCTCCTAAATTGACCCCTTGTTCCAAAATTTTAGAAAGTAAAAGTGCACTTGATGCCGAGCCCGGAAGAGATGGCACTCGCTGGGGAATGCACTCCTGCTCCAAGTTCCATGCACTTTTTTCATTAATCATTTAAGGGATAAAACCAAACAGTTTCTAGGGTACTGATCTGTTATCCTTTACTTCAGAAACACTTACTTCTTCCGTCATGTATTGCCCCTGGTTTCTTTTTTCCAAATAGTGGCCCAGCCTCAGCTGGAGGGGTAGAAAGGCATGCCCCGGGTTAGGAATAGGAGTTATTGCAGGGCGAGGGGTTGTGAGCTGGGAAGCAGGTGGCTACAGCCAACAGTTCCTGTGCTCTTCCTAATACCTAGGGGTCTTATTTCAAGCCCCCTTTCCCACTCATCCAGGGAGGAAAGAAATCAGGGCACTTCTTTTTCCCGAGCTATAGCATTAAGTGAGCAAGTGGTTGGCTCTATGCTTTCACTTTTCCTGAGACAGCTTGCTAGAGAGAAACTGGAAGAACATCAGGGTTAAGTATCAGTACAAAGTTGTTCAGCCTTGTATAGGCACAGGTGCTTTGGCATCTTTGTGCCCAGAAGCAAAACTGCAGGTATTTAGAATCATAGAATCATAGAATCGTTTAGGTTGGAAAAGACCTTTAAGAACATCCAGACCAACCATTAACCTACACTACCAAGTCTACTCTAAGCCAATCAAGGGTAGACTAGACTAAACCATGTCCCCAAGTGCCACATCTACCCGTTTTTTGAACACTTCCAGGGATGGGGACTCCACCACCTCTCTGGGCAGCCTGTTCCAATTCTTGACCACCATTTCCGTAAAGAAATTTTTCCTAATTTCCAACCTAAACCTCCCCTGGTGCAGCTTAAGCCCATTTCCTCTTGTTCTATCACTAACTATTTAGGTTGACTTCACATTTTTCCAGGTCACTTCCAGAGCTGTCGCCTGCTCAGGCCTTGGCAGGTCCATAGCTGGGTGTTGAAGTTATCCACAGCCAGGCTAAGCCCTGAGATTCTGAAGAAAACATTAAAAATGTGATCCAAATGGTAAATTGCAAACAAAAAAAAGAGGGAAAACTTCCAAAAATTGAGTTCTGCTTCCTGAACTGTCTGAACTGACCATTCATATAAACGGGACCTTACAGCACGAATTTCTGTTCTGCCTCTACCTAGTTGAGGCTCCTTGCCAGGGCTGGCAGGTATGGGCTGTTTCTGCGGATGCTGCAAGCCCCACTGCAGCTGGCAGGGTGGGATAAGACTTCTTCCTGCTGTTCCTTTGTAACTAGTGTAACTTTGCAATAAAGCGGAGAGCTCCTGTTGCTTACAAACTTGCATCTATTTAGTCTTTTGTTATTAAAATTCTTCTTGCCATCTATGTGCTTCTAATCCCTTTAAAATATGGTTGAGTTCTTGGTTGCTGTGATACCCTTTGGCACTGAGGACCTCCTGTTCATTCTTCATGACGTGCAGCTGCTTGCGTCGAGCTTTCTTCTGCTGCTGTTCAGTGTTATTCAGTATCCTGCCCTACAAACGCAGAATATCACAAGCGGTGATTACCTTATGCCATGGACGATGCTGGCTCTGGGAGAGAGATGGTGCATGTGGTGTCCTGTGATTCCTAAGAGCTCTATCTTTTCCATTTAAAGATACTTAAATGCCAGAAACAGCATTACAGGCATATGCTCAAGGAATTGACAGAATCAGGGGTTTGCAAGAACTTTTGTCCCCTTGTATTTAAAACCTGATAAGAGGCGTGATGAGAAGAGGCGCGAGATGCCTGCTGCTGAGCTATAAAGGCTTCTTTGTGCTGAATCATCCGGGCTAAAAAGAGCTCCGGCACTCTCCTGCTAAGTGGCCAGGGGCTGCCAGTGGACCCCACAGAGACAGCTTTCGTTAGCCGAGATCAGCTGCGGCGAGAGGTGTCTGGGTCCTCTCGCCATAACACCAGCTGCAAAAGGGGTGGGGGGATAAATTTGTATTTTCTTATATTGCTCTCCTGCTGAGTTTTCCACTTAAAGCTGCAGTTTGGGCCAGAGTGCAAGACGGTATGGGAGCAGCACGGGCTTAATGCGAGTTCACGCGGATGTGACTGTATAGATGCGGCATTGCAGGGAGTTTCTGAGAAGAAACTCAGAAAAAAAAACCCCTCAAAAGAAGTTTTTTGTATCAGGAATAGTGTGGCCAGCAGGAGCAGGGAGGTGATTGTCCCCCTGTACTCGGCGCTGGTGAGGCTGCACCTGGAATACTGTGTCCAGTTTTGGGCCCCTCAATACAAGAAAGACATTGAGGTGCTGGAGCATGTCCAGAGAAGGGCAACGAAGCTGGTGAAGGGTCTGGAGCACAGGCCTTATGAGGAGCGGCTGAGGGAACTGGGGTTGTTTAGCCTGGAGAAGAGGAGGCTGAGGGGAGACCTTATCGCTCTCTACAACTACCTGAAAGGAGGCTGTAGTGCGGTGGGTGTTGGTCTCTTCTCCCAAGTAGTTAGTGATAGGACGAGAGGAAATGGGCTCAAGCTGCGCCAGGGGAAGTTTAGGTTGGAAATTAGGAAAAATTTCTTTACGGAAAGGGTGGTCAAGAATTGGAACAGGCTGCCCAGAGAGGTGGTGGAGTCCCCATCCCTGGAAGTGTTCAAAAAACGGGTAGATGTGGCACTTGGGGACATGGTTTAGTCTAGTCTACCCTTGATTGGCTTAGAGTAGACTTGGTAGTGTAGGTTAATGGTTGGACTGGATGTTCTTAAAGGTCTTTTCCAACCTAAACGATTCTATGATTCTATGATTCTAAGAGAGGGGAGGGTGCCGCATCTCCGAAGTCAGCACTCAGATGTGTCTTTTTATTACCTTGATGACAGGAGGAAGTAGATGTGGGATAAACACTGATCCCAACAAAGTAACCTCTCAATGAAAGCAACTGTCTACCAGCAGCCCCACTGTCGCAGGCTTCCCACTTTGCTAGAACTGAGCCATGCCTCAGAAAGCTTCCTGCAAGGGCGGGTTTTATTGAGATGGAGCAGTTCAATAGCCTGTTTCCATCACTGCCTGCAAGACCAGGCTTGCTGGGAACCCTTGAATACCGCAGCGCTCCAAAGAAACAGAAAGCCTACAAGAAGACGGCTAATGGCAATAGGAGCCTCAAATTTCCTTAATTTTAGTGAAACTGGCCGTGGTGCACTTATGTTTCCTCCTTTTGTTGGTCTTCCCAGACAGTCTCAGGTGAAGAGAGGAGACTGAGCGCTTATATGGACAGCACTTACGGCTTTCCTGTCTGTAGCTCTGTTTCTCAGAGGCAGCCTGGCATTCACCAGCACGTGTCCTAACCTGTGAGGCAGGTTAGGTCAGAAGCATCTCCTGGTTTATTTAAAAAGTTCTGCTGGACACTTCCTCCAGCGTTGGCAAATATGGATGTGCTTTGTATAAAGAAAGCTCTCCCACACCTGCAGAGGAGGAGGTTCAATGGGCAATAAATTGGAGAGGTGCACAGAGGCTGGATGTACGCAAATAATCAATGAGCAGCCACAATGTAGCAAACTCAATGCACGGCCCTACAGGAGGGTGACTCTATCACCTTACAGGCAGGTGAATTTATTTTAAAGCAGTACTGATTTGACTCACGTTGATATTCTCATACGCACATACTCACCAGATGGGTGTACCCAAGCTGTCTGAGCAGCATGCAGACACCAAGATGCGTGTGTCCATCTTCGTGACGACTTTGAGGATGAGGGATGGTGCCATCATGTCCTCATCAAATTTCCTGGGTTCCTCTTAGATTGGTGACCATGTGCTGTCTCTGGATGTGACTTTTGTACCCTTTAGTTGCTGGCAGCAACTGCACCATCCATCCTGCTCCACCTCTGGGAGTTATCAGGATTTACTCCCTGCCCATTTCCTGACTGAGTCCCGAGCAGCTGCACGTGGTGTGTGCTGGCATCTTGGTGGGCTCCTCATCGAGGTCCCATCAGCACCTGCCCCTCTTACAGTGTTCACTTATAGTCTCCTGCCTTTGGTCCCTTCTGGTGCCTCACACCCAGCCATTGCCATTCCTTCCCCATTCTTACCAATCTTCCCATTTCTATTGCTATTACAATCTTCTTCTGTCTTTAGAAGACAGTTAAATCTGTAAGAAATTTTTTCTGAATGAAGTCTGTAAGAAATTCTGTAAGAATTTTTTTTTTTGGGGGGGATTAGCATTATGGATGTTAAAAGGCAGGAAATTGTGTATATTTTTTTTTAAAATCAACTGCTTCAAGGGGGAAAATGAGAAATGTCTTTGAGAACAGCTTTCCTTTATATGAGAAAGCAGAAGCTCCATTCCTCCTTCTTTCTCACACCATCTGTGTTTATTAACTCTAACTATTTTAGAAACAAAACATCTCTTACATCTTTCATGTAAGCCGGGCTAACACAATCCACATAACCATCAAGGCAAGTGCAGGAGCCGTGTAGGAAAGGAAGATAAAAAGCTTTCTTTTATGCTTTCTCCTAAGCATCAGAGGCCTAAGAAAACTGCCTGACACCCCCACAGTTCATGGGTAGTACAAGGCAGACATTACATGAGTTTATGCAGACAAACTGGATCAGCCCTTTGGTGCATCCATCCCAAAATCTTGTTCCCAGCAATGGCCATGAGAGAACAGGCAAGGAATACTGTAGGAATAGGGCAGACACATATAGTAACATCCTCTTCCTATTCTCCCAGCCTTTAATAATTTTCAACATAGTTTCTATGTGTTTAGCAACTCTCAGTGGATTTCTCTTCCATTAATTTGTTCTTGAACCAAACTGTAACATCTCCAACATCTGTTGGCAAAGGGCTCAATAGGTGGACTGCTTGTTGCATGAAGTGCTGCTCCTTTTTACTTATTTTAAACCTCGCTCGCTCATAGTTTCTTTTGATGCTTGTGAGTTCTTTTATCTGCTTCTGCCAACAGCCTTAGCCATGTGGCACCTGAGTCCAGCTAATGGTCTTTGAATAACCAGTCAATAATAACAAAACAATAACTGAATAACTAAAGAAAAATCACTTATTTCCCAACATCCTGAAGGAGCATGACCATAGTATGCTCTACCTTTTGTAACCTGGTTTGGGTCTTCCTGAGGCCCAGGTGTCAGCTCTGTTATGAAAGTGCATTATGCGTGCTCTGCAAAGGGGTATCAAAATAATAACAGTTATTATTATTATTAATAATAATAACAACAACAACAATAACTTATTTATTTGGAAATAAATACTTCAGATCAGTTAGTTATAAGGGTTTTTTTTTCTCCAAATACTGCTTTTCCCCATTTATGTTAAGCTTATGAGTCTATCTTTAAAGACTCTAAATCCTTTTAGCTCTGATTTCTGGTATATGCCATATAGAATCATAGAATCATTTAGGTTGGAAAAGACCTTTAAGATCATCCAGTCCAACCATTGACCTACACTACCAAGTCTACTCTAAGCCAGTCAAGGGTAGACTAGACTAAACCATGTCCCGAAGTGCCACATCTACCCGTTTCTTGAACACTTCCAGGGATGGGGACTCCACCACCTCTCTGGGCAGCCTGTTCCAATTGTTGACCACCCTTTCCGTAAAGAAATTTTTCCTAATTTCCAACCTAAACTTCCCCTGGCGCAGCTTAAGCCCATTTCCTCTAGTCCTATCACTTGTAACTTGGGAGAAGAGACCAACACCCACCTCACTACAACCTCCTTTCAGGTAGTTGTAGAGAGCGATAAGGTCTCCCCTCAGCCTCCTCTTCTCCAGGCTAAACAACCCCAGTTCCCTCAGCCGCTCCTCATAAGCCCTGTGCTCCAGACCCTTCACCAGCTTCCTTGCCCTTCTCTGGACACGCTCCAGCACCTCAATGTCTTTCTTGTATTGAGGGGCCCAAAACTGGACACAGTATTCCAGGTGCAGCCTCATCAGTGCCAAGTACACGGGGACAATCACCTCCCTGCTCCTGCTGGACACACCATTCCTGATACAAGCCAGGATGCTGTTGGCCTTCTTGGCCACCTGGGCACACTGCTGGCTCATGTTCAGCCGGCTGTCGACCAACACCCCCAGGTCCTTTTCGGCCAGGCAGCTTTCCAGCCACTCTTCCCCAAACCTGTAGTGTTGCATGGGGTTGTTGTGACCCAAGTGCAGGACCCAGCACTTGGCCTTGTTGAAATTTATACAGTTCGCCTCAGCTCATTGATCCAGCCTGTCCAGGTCCCTCTGCAGGGCCATCCTACCCTCCAGCAGATCGACACTCCCACCCAGTTTGGTGTCGTCTGCAAACTTACTGAGGGCGCACTCAATCCCCTCATCCAGATCATCGATAAAGATATTAAACAAGGCTGGCCCCAAAACAGAGCCCTGGGGAACACCGCTCGTGACTGGCTGCCAACTGAAGTCTTAGCTTGTTTCTCCAGCACACAGCGTCTAGCATGGCACATGCATTTCCCACTCCAGTGACTGCATTATGATGCTGATGTCCATCAGGTGTTTCACCTGAGTGTATTTACCAATCATTCTTTAAAAGGAAGATCTTTTTCTTCCTGAGCTCCTCAGATGCTGTCTTATTCCACATTTGTTGCCTATAAACTTCTCATAGTCCAAGGAAAGATGTTTCTAGTGGCAGCAATCATTAATTCAGATAAACAGAAATTCTGAATGTGCATAAAGCACTTTTCCAGCCACAGAATCTCACAGTGCTTCAGTCTGTGCAAGTCAGAAGTGTTGCCCCTTGGTGGGTTAAACGATGGGTGCCAGGCAGAGCGCACCCCAAGCAGGAGTGTGGCAAGAAGAACAAGTTGCAGGCTCGGCTCTGCCTGGGGCAAGCTTGCTGGAAACGCTTGAAAACACACACATGCTCATGTTGCACCCAAGTTTGGGGTGAGTGACACCCCTGCGAGGACTCACAGCGGCAGCCCATGACATCCCCTCAATGGGGCCGCTCTGGCTTTTGACTGACCCTCCACCAGGACCAGCCAGGCTCCATCTCTGCTGGAAGGGTGGCTGCTCTCACCCTGGATCTGGCGGAAATACATTGGAGAAAGAGAAATGTAGGGCTTGGGGGGGCCCAGGTGATACGGCAGAAACAGACATCCTGACAGTTGGGTCTCACCTGACTTTCAACAGGTTGGCATTTATGTTTTATTGATACATTTAACAGAAAACAGGTAATTAGCTGTAAGATAGATCATAAACCAGCAGTAATATAACATAGATCATACTTGATGTAACACTGTCAGAAAACCTGTGTACGTAAGCCCACAAGATACCATGCATGGAGAGTAAGCACGAGAGGTTGCTCCCCAGGTGCCGGTCCCAGGGAACTCCCGAAATTCTGGCAGCAAGTGATCTTTATGGTTTAGTTCACATTCTTCCTTTCCCTGTAAACAATTTGGTCTGGATGTAAACCATCAGGAAATGCTATGACGGGACAAACAGGGCTGTGCAGAGGCCATGCCAAGCTTGACTCCAGGGGTGGCCGGGACTTGGGGCGACCTCCACATGGCTGCCTGTTGCCAGGGCAGGAGGGCACACAGCCACGTGGCTCCTCTGGGCAGGGCTCTTCAGTGGTCTCAGCTCAGGCGCCCCTTCCTAGGACACGCAGCAGTGTCCGGGACGGGCACTCATCCTCCACACTGGTTTTTACTCTTGTTTTCCCCATGCTTGACTAAAGACCTGTCTGTCCTGAGCAGGAGCAAACCTCCGTGCACATGGCCACTTGGTTCTTCTGCAGGTTGAGGTCTGCCATGAAGGGTGGGTGGACTTCAAGCCCTTCTAGGGAAGCAGGGTGCAAAATCAGGAGTAGATCTACAGCAGATAATTTTATCTTTTAAATTGTACATGAAAAAAATAACTCAGTGCAGTGACCTCCATGGGTTATGATGAGGTTCATATCAAGGCTACATTAGTCTTTTTCCAGCTTTCTGTTCCAACTTTCAATCTGCAGTTGATTTTTTTTTAATTGGCAAAACACAGGAATATCCCAGAGATACTTCTGGGATTGCAGTAGGAATCAGGTAGGGACAGGAGGGCTCAGTATATTATCTTCATTTTTAAAATGTTTTATCAATTCCAGAGCTCAAAATATGTATTTTTTAAAAGCACAGGTCCTGAAGTGCAGAACCCCTTTTCTGCAGCAAATCCTCTTACCAGGGAACTGTGGAATAAGCCACACCTCAGCTGACTGAGTGGACAATCGATGCTTGAACTTTTAGTCCATTTTCTCTTGCCTCTACTTTTAAGGCTCAGTCTAGCTCATCACAGTCAAAATAAATTCCCATTAAACTGCTGTGACATATGCCTATACAGTAGCAGGCAGCTGCAGGAAGGGCATGCTGTTTGCCTGCTGAATAAGGAGCCTCCAATCGCTACGGTTTGGTGGCTGAATGGGAGCAGAGTCCCATTCCCAATCTGCTCCCTTTCCCTTGTGCAACACTGGGTCCTCTGGGATCTGCAGAAATGGGATGCGTCTGATTTCCAGCATCAGGACTGTCAGAGAAACTGCTTGTGGAACACTGCAAGGGTAACACCCGTAGTGGTGTATTTAAAAGCCACATCTTTTCTGCTAACTGGACCACTGCAGGAGACACAGGTTTCCTTTCTTCATTTCTCCTTTGATACTAAGGCCATTAATTTCCCAACTGCTTTCTGTGGCAGTCCTAGCTTATGCCAGTCTTGCCTTTCCTGGATCAGCCCTTCCCTTGGCTGGCACAAGTGTCTGTATGACAGTGACAGATCAGAGCAGCCACCAGAACTGGATTAAAATGAAGCTTGCAAGAAAAGAAAAAAAAAAAAAAGTTCAATTTAACCTGGATGAGTTCCTCAGTCCTGTGCTCCACATTGTCCGGGCAAGTAAAAAAATGATACCCCAGGAGAGTGAAGAGCAAATGATGTGTGAAATGACAGCCTAAACTATAAATGGATGGAGATGACCAGTCTCAGTCACCTGGCTTTAGACAATACAAAAATCCTCTTTAAGTCTTCAAGTATTTTTATAGCCTTAAATCGCCATTTCTCCTCTCTCTGAAACAATCTCCAAAAATGGAGAGTGGCAACAGTGGCAGAAGAAAATGAGACCAGTTCTGTGAGTATGGGGCCAGCAGCTCTCGTCCGAGCGCCCAGCCTCGTCACCAGCTCCCCGAGCTGCCAGCCAGCCCTTCCATCCCTACATTCCCCTTCTGCATCATCCGCTGTCTGATTTCTGCTAGGAGAGGGGCCAAGGATGGTGGCTATAGGCCCACTGCAGGTACATTTTCATCTTTGGTATCCGATTGAAAAACAAAAGGAAGGGCTAAGCTGTCACCTCTAAAGCATCCTGGCCAAGTGGTCCAGGTTACCAGTGCTACTGAGTGCAGGTACTGCTGTGGGGAGCTGCTCGTGGGCACTGACACCTGGGGACCCGGCTTTTGCTCCCTCTGAAAGGTATCGCCAGGGATTCCTGCTGGCATTACAGTATGAAACATGTCTGGAATGTGCTGTCACTGAGAAAAGTACAGGACAAAAGCCCCTTTTCGGGTGTGCGGTGTTCAAACTCCAAGCTGCAGCAGGGGGATGGGAGCAGCCCATAAGCAACTTGACCTTCGCTCTTGCAGAGAGACCACGGGGGACCCCGTGCTGCTCTTGGGTTTCTGAGGTGCTCTTGGTTGAGCAAGTCTACACGGCCCTTTCCTCAGACCAACTGGAAAATGACTGCAACAGTGTTATGAAAACAAGAAGTGAATCTTCTGGAGCTGCAGAGTCCTACGGCTCCAAAAGCAACATAAATTTGCCCTATCACTCTCAAAGTGTAAAGAAACAGGATAGAGCTAAATGTAAGGGGAAGTGAGAGATGTATTGCAAGGTTGTTATTTTGGGGTATGAATTTACCTTTACCTAAAAACCAAGGTCTTGGAGTTTGGGGAGAGCCTGCACTTAGTTCTGGATCCTGTGTCTTTGCTGCCCTTTTTATTTACAGAATATACTGCAGAAAACAGTAGCTATTTTAAAGACATGACTATTTTTTATCTGAGTGCTGCTGCCTACCAGAGATTTTGATTTTTTTTTAAATGTTGGCTAATTTTGTATTTTGAGTAGGAAGCTTCACCTTCATACCAATTCTACACATTCTTCTTCTGCTATCCAGCAGTTTGGGCAAGATAAACCTGCAACCGAGACATCCCTCCAATAATCTCTATGGCTTTTATCAGGATTTTATTATTGCTCACCTTTCTGTGGACTTTGAGAAGACATGGGGAGTATCTGAAGTAGTTTAGAATTATTTAATCTTGAAAATATCACTGTGATGCAGGCAAGTGTCCCTATATATCCACCCAGCCCCAGTTTTTGATTTTGTTTTCTAACCAGTGAATAAAGCAGGGAAGGCAGGGCCAGGTGAGCTGCCCACAGCGATCTCTGCGGGGAGCCTGCCTCTCCCCCGGACTGTGCTAACCACCTCCGCTCCTGCTCCAGATGCCTCGCCAAATCCTCAGTCCCCTCCCAACACCTCTGTGCTGTTTGTCCTGCACCACCCCAGCGCTCGCAGGAGAGGGGACCCCCTTGGGCACCACCCCATCTCGCCCATGCTTACAGTGGAAGGGAGCGCCCAGGCAGTGTCGAGGGAGGAAAAGTCTCGGAAAAGCAGCAGAATTAGCAACATCTTGCACATGAAAGCAAGTCCTAAAGCAGGCAAAGCAGCAGCCGGGGAAGGTAGCGACCCAGCCCCAACATCCCCGCCTTGTCTGTCCATCCACCTCGGCACAAGGTGGGAGGCAGCAGGCAGCTCCGTGCCGGCACCCTCAGCCTGCTCGATGGCTCAGCCATCAGGAGCGACGAGGAGGAACAGTGCTTGGAACCATCCCGGGCATCTGCCTGCCTGCCAGGCTTGCTCTTTAAAACAGGCTGTCAAGCACAGATAGCTGTTGAATCAATACGGACTTTATTCTACAGCCCGTGCCTGGTAGCTGTCAACGCTCCTTCTGCTGGCACGGGGTGGGCTGTGCCGCTGTACAGCAGGACAGATCTGGGCTACAAGGGAGAGGATACCAGCGCTGAGTCCTCAGTGCCCGTCTTGGATGACTGTGAGAAAGCAGCCAAACAGGAAGACCTCAGAGACACTGTCTCTGTGTTGCCATTGCCAGTCTCCCCTGCCAGCGCCAAACATGCATGTTTGCCAAGCACAGAGGAGAGTTTGGATATACTGCAGTCGGTCAGTCCTTCGGATGAGATGTGAAAGCAGAGGCCTCCTCCACCAGCCCCGCAGAACCCGTCGGACATCCCGAACAGACTATGAAAATCAGCCGACATCCAGATCACCGTCTCCCCTTCCACCAGACAGCTTCTCATGCCCATCCCAAGGCTGTAAATTGCTGTGGATAATAGCTGTGAGGTTTATCCGGACCGCGGCTGCCTACCGGTGCTTGTGCGGAGGGTCCGGTGCTCGATGGTCCTGTTGGAGAGGCGGCGTCTGGCTACTTGGAGCTTGTGTACTTGGTGACGGCCTTGGTGCCCTCCGAGACGGCGTGCTTGGCCAGCTCTCCCGGGAGCAGCAGGCGCACGGCCGT
This sequence comes from Pelecanus crispus, assembly GCF_030463565.1. Classification (NCBI taxonomy): domain Eukaryota; kingdom Metazoa; phylum Chordata; class Aves; order Pelecaniformes; family Pelecanidae; genus Pelecanus; species Pelecanus crispus. Next base: position 18,081,526 of record NC_134643.1, read on the forward strand.
CTGAATCTCCCGGGAGGTGATGGTGGAGCGCTTGTTGTAATGGGCCAGGCGGGAGGCTTCTCCAGCGATGCGCTCAAAGATGTCGTTGACGAAGGAGTTCATGATGCCCATGGCCTTGGAGGAGATGCCGGTGTCGGGGTGGACCTGCTTCAGCACCTTGTAGACGTAGATGGAGTAGCTTTCTTTCCTGCTCTTGTGTCGCTTCTTATCGCCCTTCTTCTGGGTCTTTGTCACAGCTTTCTTGGAGCCCTTTTTGGGGGCAGAAGTGGACTTCGCTGGCTCGGGCATCCTGAGAGCTCTTTCTCTGGGTCTTGGAGCTGCTTGGAAAGAACACCAAAAAATCAGGTTCTTTTTTATTCTTCTACAGTTTAGTTTTACTGAAAGATGAGAGAGTCTGAGTCACAGACAAGCGGCATCCCTGAATCTGAGACAAACACCCTCGCGCAAGCACTTTTGAACTGCCAGTGAGAACTGCTCTGGTTTGTGTCTTTTTGTTGTTTTCTGACTAAATCCCCGTAACACCGGCCTTGTAAACATCGCTGAACCTAGCTGGTTCTAGCAGGCCTAGCTGGCATCTACTTACTAAATATGGGCTGGGGGTGAACATATTTCCAAGAAGAACATTACAGTTCCAAAGAAAACATTAACTGCAGCATGGATTAAATTAAATCTTTCTGGAATGGGCTGGAGACTGTTGCAAGCTGGTGACTGAAGCCACCTTTATGAGAGACTGGTAAAAATGATTTGATATGGTTATTACAATCTCCAATAGACCCTTTGGTTTTCTGCATGTAGGTAAAAGTTTATTTTGAGAGTGCTTGCATTTCTGTGGCTACTGCTTTACACCATGTATTCCAGTGGAACATAAAAATTATACAGTTTTAAGCTAGTTAGCTGAGCTACTGGAATCTCTCCATATTCACATTAGCTAGCAAAAATACCAGAGTAGAAAAGCTCAGAGGAGGTGGCAGGCATCACCTGACAGAGAAACAGTAATGTGGACAGAAGGCAAAAATCAAAGTGCTTTTGGGCTACGTGTCAATGGAGAGAAGCTACATGGACTGAAACTGTTTCCTGCTATTTGGTGCCTTTTGCTTTCAGGAGAGCAGACCTCCACTGGGCCATTTACATCAAAGATGCCTGATCCTCTCTCCGAGTTTCTCTTCATTAGGCCCCAACCTGCAGAGCCCCAACCTGCAGAGCCCCAACCTGCAGCTGACTGCTGTCATCCAGAAGCGCCGTAACAGAAAGATAGTATGTAAACCTGTCATAAACCTGGGTGCTTCCCCTACACGACGAATTTACCTGTTTTACTACGTGCATCAACAGAATAACTCTGTTGTAACTGTAAACAGTTTTGTGTTTCAGAGGACACTTTGAGGGCTCCCTTGAAAGGCAAGGCTTCTCCAGGCTTTGCTGGAGGATCAGCTTCCAGCATCACCCCAGGGCTTGGGCTTTTACTGCTCTGTGCCTCCTTTGAAGATGACCTATGAATTACAGTCTGTTGGCCAAGAGAGACTAGAAGAGGAAAAAGAGCTTCAGGGCTGATGGCACATGGGAAAATGGATAGAAGTAAACAGAAGAGAGAAATCTTGGATGCAACATATGGTCTGCACACACAGAGCATCAGAGAGCGACCTAAATGGTGCCTGTGCCAAAGCGATGGCTGCATGCTCAGCCCTGCCTCTCCTCCTTCAGAAGGAATGAGATGCCACCCTCCATCCTGCCCTGGTTTCTCCACTATTGTCCGCATCTGCAGTCAAAGACAGACACAGCAGCTGTCTTGCAACCAAGTCTTTAAAAAGTTCCTGATTGCTCCTTGTGGGAACAGATGACTTCCATGCCGTGGCTGGACTTACATGCCCATGTCTCGGTGGATACCAGCTCCTGCTTCCAGACTGTGTGAGAAACCTCCACAGCTCCAAACCCTTGGTACGTGAGATGCTGCTTTCCACCTGCACCAAGCACCCAGGCTGCTGCCGGCTGCTTTACCCTACAAGGCACCAAGGCTGGGCTCCAGCAGCTTCATGGCCTGGCAGGTGATGGGCAAAGGGCAACACCGAGCATTTCAAGTGGGGGTATGCCCAGCTGCAAGGGCAGGCTGGCACTGCTCAGGATGCTAGGGAGCGGGGAGGCAACGTCTCCACCACAGCCCTCCAAAATGCTTGCCTGGCTAGAAGCGAAAGTTGGCACCAATGTCCTCAGCATTCAGTTTTTGCTCAAGCAAAGCAATTTCTTCCTTGCTATTAACGGGAGTTTTGCCTTTGTGAGGCCCAAGAGACCTGTTCAACTTGCCTTTGCTTCATCTTGCAAAAAGAAGTATTTTATCACTCCAAAATGGGATACTGTCTAACTAGGTGGAAAAGGCCAGCATACAGGAAAACTTCATGTAACAGGCTGCAAGCGCACCACTAACTCCTCCCTGCACCAGTACCTCAAACTGCTCGTGACTAAAGCATACAAATATTAAAACCAAAACCACCAAAACTGGGTAAATATGTACAAATCCCTCTCAAATCCCTGGAATAACTAGCAATCTAACATCAGGTGTGGAGGATAGGAAGAAAAAGAAAAGAAAAAACCAAACAAATTTTTTGAAAGCTGTTGATGCTTTCTTCTAGTTGGCTTTGGTTTATGAAAATGAGTATCTCTTCTTCGTTTCAGGAAACCTGTAGTTGTAATGTATACTACCTGGCAATCATAAATTAACATATTTTGCTGACTTTTTGAAGTTAAAGGAAAAGTAGTTGCAAAGAAAGAGGAAGGGAATGGGCATGTTCTGAGAGTAGTTCTCCTGCAGGTGAACTCCCCCCCTGGCAAAGCTTCATGGCCCCGTAAGCTGATGTAGATGGAAAACCACAGACAAAGAACATGCCCAGAGACATGTGGGAAGCTCAGAGAAAAGTGGACACTAAGACTTGGCATGGCAAAATGCTCAGTTTGAGCATATGGAAATCAGTGTCACAGAAATGCCAGAAATACGCGGCTGGAAGGAGCCTCCAGAGCTCCATGCTTTGCTTTGAGGGTACCCAGGCGCACCCTCCTAGATCAATTTCTTACCTTTTCTTTAAAATCTCCGAAGACATGATTTTCACTGAACTATGTGCTTGACTCTTCTATCTCATACCCTTTATTAATTTTTCCAGGCGTTCTTCCTGGAGGCATAGCAGGCATTTGGAAGGGCAGGTGCTGGACTGCCCCAAAAGTCCCGGGAACCCTTCAAAACTCTGATACCTGCCCCCTTAAGCACCACATTTTCTTCCTCTAGTGAAACCACAATTTTTCTTCCTTTCTTTCTCTACTTGGTAAACAATATCAGGAAAAGAAATCCCCTATCGCTCTTGTTTGCAGACTCAAAAATACGTCTTTTCAATGGAAAGGCATTTTTCCAAGAGAAGTAATAACTGTGCACTTGCTTCTTTTTCTCATGAGCTAACTTCCTGATGGAAAAACACAACTGAAAAATGTAAATTACTATTTCTTAGGCTTTTTAAAAAGTGTGTCCTTCTAAAATATGTATTAATTGTTAAGCGCACTTGTACTGTGGCTTTTAAAAAACGAATGCAGAGCCAAACAGGCACCAGAGTGATTTCATATGTCTCCAGAAAAGGTCACACCTACACGACATCTCCACCCATTTGACCGGCTAGTGCTCTTGGGTAGTGCAGCCAGGATCTCGCTCTTCTCCCAGGTATGGCTGAGATGAGGGAAGCAATGATGCTAAAGTTCAGAGATTAGCACAAAAGCTTTGGTGTCCTTGCTTCCCTCCACCCATTTCTTTGCAGCCTACTATTTAACAGGTAAATAACACCGCCTTTGGTAACAGGTTATCCTCCTACCAGTTTGTTTGAGCAGTGCCTAGCACAAAGAGCCTGACTGCATTTGTTAGGTGCTAAACAAATATGTCAATAATGGCCAACAGTATCACCAACCCTTCCGCCAACAGTGTAATGCATTCCACAGGCAGGTGCTGCTCTTGTATGAAGATAAAAGTAGTGGGATTACTCCCAAAGCGTCCATGTGGAGAGTTTGTTGAGGTGACCTTTAGATGACCTTTAAAAATGGGTGTGTTTGGATGAAAACAGTTGCATTTCTTTCTTTTTCCTTTAAATAAAGGAGGAAACTGGAAGAGGTTAATAATTATTAGTTTTTGCATTTGGAAGTGTTGCCATCATGACTGACTTCTCTACTGTGAGTGTGACTGAGCACTGGCACAGGTTGCTCAGAGAAGTTGTAGGGTCTCCATCCTTGGAGATACTCAAAACCCAACTGGACATGGCCCTGAGCAACCCACAGCGGCCAACTCTGCTCTGAGCATGGGCTGGACTAGATGGTCTCCAGAGGCACCTCCAGCCTCAGCCATTCTGTGACTCTTGGAGACTGAACTGGGGTACCTCTTGCCTAGAACATGCTTTATGAGCCGCGTTCCCCCGACGGACACTTCCTGAGGGATACTGCAGCCAGAGACTCCCACAAGGACCCCTAAGGAGGGGAGATGGTGCTCATCTCCAGGTCCAAGCCACCCAGGTCCCTGGTCCACAGGGTATGGCCATGCAAGAGGAGGCACTCACTCTCAAGCAGCATGGTGACATTTGGAAGGTTTCAGGTTTTTGAGAAAACATCTTTGGATGCATATTTTTCGTTACAGCTTTGTATGCTCTGAGTCAATCAGTTATCAGTGCCGGCATTTTTTTCCTTCCTCAGAAAACCACCAACAAAACCAACCACAGTATTTTTTCTTATGGGCTCCAAGCAGCAGCCTGCCTGCTGCTAGAAACCAGAATGGTGTGGAGTGACAGACACGTCTTCCTTTGTGTTGACACCCCTTTCTTCAGCATCATTAAAAGGAAAATGAACTGAAAACATATTCAAAGATACAAATCACCGCAGTCTCTCAGATCTGAGATTGGAGAGGAGCCCTGCTGAGAAATCCCATGCGAAGCCTGATCCTGTCTCTGTTTTCCCTAGGCCTGACATATTGATGGAGAGAGAGAGAGGCAAGAAAGCTCCCGAAGCATTTTTGTTCATTTTTGTCCTTGCTGCTGAGTCTGTAGGACCAGTGCCAAGTTGGTGCCAGCGGTGTGCATGGGTGACCATAGGTGGACTATTAGCTGGCCTTTTGGACCCCTCCTCATGCAGGGGTGGAAACAGGACTTGGATTTTTCCTTCTTTTTCCTATTAAAAGCTGTCATGCTGTGATGAGCTCTGTGGCATCTGCTCTAAATCTCCATGCCCACCAGCCTGCTCCCTTGCTATAATTTCCTAATCAACCATAAAAGTTACATTTCTAGAATCGGCACTTTGTTCTTAGGAGGTTTTGGTGAAAAATTAAACATTTCTAGGCAAAGCTCAAGCCCTCATCTTTTGGACATCCGATATTCTGATATTTGCCAATCTTCTGATGATCTACTTTAATCCTTGCTAGAGTAAATGAGAGCCAATGGGCACTTGCTGTTTATTCTGCCCCTTAAATATGAATGTCCTGTTAGTTCTAATTATTGTCCCTTTCCTTAGTTTCTCTTGCTGTATAAAATACAGAAAACTTGGCTTTAATCCTACATGTCAAGAAACGTAAAGTTAAATTAGCTGCTGCTTTTTGTTTTACTCTCTAAAACCAAAGAAGGGCAACAAATTAGGGAATGTTTCCACCAAAAGGAAAAGGCTTTCTAATGGCTTCATCTGCTCCAAAATGCTTGTAAGAGCACAGACAGCAGATCTGGTAAAAACAGTTTACAAATTACCAGATGTCAGCAAATGACTGTTGTTCCAACAGCGTACTTCTGCAGACTGCGAATCCCCTCCCTTTCATAATGTACAGCGATCTACCTGGAAGTTATTAAACAAGAATTTGCTCATCCAACAGGTGCCATTAAGTAGTAATAACTGAGAAAACAAGCAGATATTTTATGGTTATTTGGTAGCAAGCTCTGCCTTAGGTAGTAAAGCAGAGCAGAAGCATGATGAGTCACCATGAGACATCAGTGATGCTGCCTCATGTGCAAAAACTGATAGTCATATTTTGGACTGGAAAGAATTTTTCTCTCGGTATGTTGTCTAGCATGTGATGATGAGGTGATATTCGCTTTCTTCTGAAGTAACGAGATGGAGAATTTCCTAGAAGAAGGTAAACTAATCTGAAATGCCTGATTTCTTCCAATGGTGGAGGGGCACAGAGATCGGTTTTGGGATCCCAGGTCTCTTCCCAGGTAATCCAGTATCAATAATAAGGCCCCATCCCCAATCCCACATGCTCTGCTGCATTTTATATGATTGCTCCTGTAAAGTTATCATTTAAATGGCTAACTTTTAACCTTGGATACACACATGCAATTCTTCTAGTGAAGAAATTCATGCTTGTGTATTGGACCATGAAAATATGTTAAAACTGAAGATGCCCCCTCCTCCTTAACATAGAAAGAAATGCTACAAAATCACTCCCTGACACAGATACACTATGTTCAAAGTGATCTTTAGATTTCTTTAGAAGAAATACAAGCAGAACAGAGCACTGAGATACACTGGCATCCTAGCTCTTTGTCTGATCCTTATCATTGCTTGTGTGAACACATTGCCTGGGAATTCAGTTCCGCATACTCCCTACACTAATATTTTCTTTTCTCTTCTTTTCTTTTCTAGCATTTCCATTTATGATTTCAGAAAACACATTTTGAATCAGCAGCAACAGCTGTAATTTCTTGTGCTCCCTCTGCCCAAGCTGCAAATACTTCTCAGGGTTGTGGGGGTATCAATCAGAGATGCTTATGCCAAAGTAAGGACCAGGACCCTAGATCAGAGCTCTCTGCAAAGAAGATACATTGAATTTTTAAAGAAAAGAAAATCTAAGCAGAGCAACATAGACACACAGTGCTGCAAGAAGAATGACTGTCAGGAGGCCAAATACTCCTGTCCTTACTCTGATTAAAGGAGTGCCTGAAGTCAATGGGGGTTTAGCCTGGGTCTGAAACCACAAATACAATGTTTAGAGATGCTTAGCACCAGCGGCCGACATTGATTTCCACTGGAATCCAGGAGGCTCAGTACTTTATAAAAATCAGACTCTACATTTTATCAGGGTTTTGTTATTGTGAATAAATAACTGAGTACTTAAAGAAGCTTTAGCATGACTTTTATCTGCTCTTTATAAGAGCACTCCTTAGCTACCTGCTTTGGAATCTCTCTGATCTACACGCTTGACCAACAGGACCTAATAAATGCAAAGAGGAGAAATGATGTTTTCTGTAGATCAATACCCACTAAATGTTTAAGAGAGTACACCCAGTACAGCATCTGCTACAATTACACCCCAGTCAGCTTCCCCACAAAGAGTGCCAGGGTTTAAGAGAAATGTGTATTATCCCAGCCACCCTCGGAAAGCCCTCAGCATTAACACAGCCCAACAGAGACCACAACCAGGCTCACTCCCTTCCTGAGGTTTTACTAATAAGTAAAAACCTTAACACAGCATAAACTTCAGCACAACCTTCTTCTCCAAGTCTCACAGTCATCAGAATTTGCTTCTTTTGCCATGAATCCTTTCCATAAGCAACAGGCTTCTGTTCCCTTCATATCCCACTTCAACTCAACTGGACCCACCGGGGGTCAACCCGTCAGCAGCAGCTCCTGTCCTTAGGAGTAATTCAGTAAAGTTGCTCTGAAGCCAGGGAGAGGTCAGAGCCTGCTCACCACTTACAGGCAGATGATCTCCAGCTGACCTGGAGCAATCCTGCCGGGCAGGCGAAGCAAGCAAGGCGTCGCAGCAGCTCAGCTACTCCGCAGCACTGCAAGCTGTATGAATCTGCTCGGCAATTCGCAAAGTACAGATGATCGGAAATGGAAGCGAGAATAAAAATCACAGGTGGCTGGGGTCTGTAATACTAACGACCCATTACACATCAGAAAGGTGTTTTACTTATTCCATGACATCCTATGCTACTGAAAAGAAAAAACATAGATTCTAAATAAATTGCTCTGTGCCTAATAAAAATCGCTTGATCTTTGACCTCATCATTTCAGTTTCTCTGGAAAAGCAGAAGACCATATACTTACTTAGTCTGCTGTATTTAAATAACTCCTCCCACAATTTAGCCATGGACTCTAAACTAGTAATGATAATAAGCCTAAAGAACTGGTATGGCATTTAAGCAAACTATTTTTGTGGATTTTACGGAGTAATGGAGAATTATCAAAATTCTAGACTATTTTCATCGGTGCTGAAAAGGGCATCCATTAAAAATGTACTAATTCAGCCATGGCCAACAATATGAAAAGCTACAGCCCAAAACCTGCAGGCCATAAGGGGAAAGTGGGTGGGAGAGGGAGAAAAAGAAACCCCAGGAGATGAAAGCTGCTTCTGAGTTGAGGCAGGGGTTATGTGGGAACCAACGCAGGCACGTGTGGCACCTCTTCCTCCCACACGCTCCATCCCCAGATTTCAGTAGGTTTCTGTGACCTTTTCCAGTGCTACAGACAATTTGTGTAGCAAAAAGAAACAAAAGCAGGGATCGTACCCCAAAATATTTACTCTGGCCATACCACGTTGGTGGGAATAATATGTACGGAGAGAAAACCATGCCAAAGTGGAAAGCTGTATTGCCAAATTAGACTGAAGATCAGAGCAAGGTCATTAAGGTTTTTAAGAATGATGTGATGGGTACATCACAATGTAAGTATTACCACGTCCTCACTGACAGGGGTGAAACAAGCCCAGCAAAACCTTTTAACAACCTTCATGCCATGTGTACGTGTCTAATGCACATGTACTCAACAGACCTGGGCAGCGAGCACCACCAAATCTCCTCCTACATGCGAAGAAAGAGCCAGGTGAGGGCATGATGTATGCAGCTGTAATCAGTCATGACTGACTCCTTCTAAATGAGTCTCTAACTTCAGTCATCCTTTCCCAGCTACACTACCCACATTTCAGCAAGTCCTGAAAATGATTAAAAAAAAATCAGCGGAAAGCATGCAATTAATGAGAAAGTCAGGAATACGTGAAAGCTGCTTTATCATGACTGTAAAGCACGGGTGCCGGGGAACATGAAGTGTAAATGCAGGAGTCGTGGGTACCACACAGGTACATCCAGAAGGACTGCACGCCGTGCCACAAGCTAAAGGGCAGCGAGTGGCACAGAGTCAGATTTCATTGCTACAGGATACTGAAAATATTGTAATGTGTGTATTAATAATTCATTTGGCACGGTGATAGCAATTTTAGTGTAAAATGGAGATGTGAGACTAGTACTGGAACCTGCAGGGAAACAAAGATCAATGTCCTTCCCCAGATCTCACATCATCTAATAACCGGACCGGGAATACGATCCAGGACTGCTGACACCTTTCTCTGCTGCAGCCGCTAGCTCACATTACCGCAGGCGGAGAGTCCTCTGAGCGTTAGAGGTCATCTTCTGCACGAAGCAGGAAAATGGAGAGCCTGTTAGATGGAAGGAGAGGAGAAAAGCATGGCTGGGACAGCACAGCAACGCTCCACCAAAGAGGGGAGGTGGCTACTCTCAGAAACAGGTCAGGGTGAGCACTAAGGACACAAGAGTTATTGAAGGTAAAAGTAAACTCTGGCACAAGAACTGACAATAAACCGTTTTAAAATGTTCATGGATAAATTTACGCTAGAGATGAGAAGAAGGAACCTCACTTACATCCTTACTTGGAAGTGGGAGGATGAAAGCAAGAGATGAGGGGAGAAGGATGAAGAAGCTCATGCCTTCTATAGTTCAAAGACAAAACATTATTTTTGGTTTGTTTTTTTTTTTTTAAAAAAAAAAACAAACCTAGGATATGGCTCCAGCAATAGCAAGTAACTGCTCTACATTAACCAGACAGTGTCTTTCTGTTCTATGTTGCTGTGCTACTGAAGAATTGTTACCAAAATGCACAGAGGTCCTTCACTTTGCACCTCTCTCTTCTTCATTGTTCCTTCCTTCTTTCTCTTACAGCCATTACAAGTGGCAGGAGGTTCAAAGCCCCAGCAGGTTTGCTGCCACTTGGTCCCGTCCAACATGTGATATTTGTACAGAGATTAACACGTTACTTTGAATGGCCACGGGGTTGAAAAGCTTGCAGTTCTCCTGAAACATTGAATAAAATGGCTTTCAAGCCAGGTGAGGCCATACCCAAATTCCATGTCGTACGAATTGCCTGTGAATGGTGTTTTAATTTAGCTCTAATTTGTGACAGAATCATTATGACATGGACTTAGTGTGCTAGTCACTATACTGATACAAGCTAAAAAAGGCCATCGCCCTTCCAGAGAAATCAAAGCATAATACGGGATACATCAATATTTACATCAGGCACGGGTGTAAAGAGCTCTCTGCTGAAGACTTGGTTGCAACCACTAGACCAGCAGTGAAGAAAATGGGGGTTGCTGGACATAATGTCAGCCCTAAAATAAAATTCCAGCAGTCCTGGCTGGTCAGCAGCAATTAGAACAATTAAATGTAAGGCTCTCTTTGAAAACACTTATGTGTTTTGAAAAGTCAGCAGGTTCAAAATGCCAGCAGAGTGCCACATTATCTGTGCCATACTGTTATTTTTAACCATCCATGGCTCCATCCTCCTACACTCACTTGCTTCCTGAGGCTTCCACACCTTAAGTTTCCCCATTGCTATGGTCTCCCAACCTGTTTCTTCCTCAGATGAAGTGCTCACCCTTTGCTCTTCTTCCTCCCTGCTGGTGCCTCTCTCAGCACGCACCCTCCACAGAGCTCATCAGTGCCCCTGCTTCAAGAAGCACACCCACAGGGTGACTCCCGAGTGCTTATCTTGAGTTGTGCCCCAGTTATCAAGCAGGCGCAATTGATAGGAAGGACGATCGGAGCTGGGCTGAGGACCCACAGTGCAGGAGAGGAGAGAATATGGGATTAATTCTGGTGTGGGAGAAAGGGGAAGGTGCGACAGAATGGCGAGACAGCTGCAGCACCCGTATCTTCAGGGCAGAGCTGCTGTATCTGCAATGCATTTTAAGGCTTATAGATGTGAAGAATGGAAACAGCCCATATTTATATTGGGTAGGGTCAGACAGCTCGTTCCTGATGGGATGCTTCCTGCCTCCTGTCTTGCAGCACCCCGCTTGTTACTCAAGCATTTTCCAGGTCCCACAGGGGACCCAAAGAGGACGTCTCCCTTTCTGTCAACACAGCAGCAGCTTTCCTACCCTTCCTTCATCCATGTTTGTCAACGGCTCACTTCAGTTCTTTTGGTTTTCCCCCTTCCTTCCCATTCCTTGATTCTGCCTGCCCTTGTGACACAGAAATGAGGACTCTTATCAAATGCTTTCCCTGGCCTTCCTTCACACTAAGTGCTGAGCTCCAGCGCTGTCTCAGCTGTTCCTTCCTCTCTGCCCTCCCTGCACCTCATTTCAAGAATTTCCTCTGCAAAAACGTCACACGTTTTTCTGCTCAAGCTTCCTCTCACTTTCCAGGGTAACTCACGTCCTCTTCGTAACTCCCAATAACTGAGAGGTGCACTTTCAGTTCCTCCTACCCCTTCTCCCATTGACTCCTGCGCACACTCTTGTGTTTTGTTCTCATTCATATCTTCCTGTCTCCCTTCGTGTAGTATTTTCTGCTTGACAAACCTCAGTCTACTACACACAGTCTCTCTCCTCACAAGAGGCAGGGTCACACAGGTTATACAAACAGGTTACAAGGAGAGATTTTATGTGCCCAAAAGCATGTCCGTTTTCCCTGACTCTGTCTGTTGGCCTAATACAAACATTGCCTCTGCTGACAAAACTTTGCCCTCTTAAATCCTTGATCATCATGGCTACAACCCCACAGTTTCTTCCTCAGCACACACCTCCCACAATTATTACCTGGGGGGTGGTCCTCTACCTTCAGCTGATGCACCTCAACTCTCCAGGTGGCACATCTCATGTCAGAGATGAGTCCTCTGCAAACAGAAACTCCAGAAACTCGCTCTTCCCTGATCCTGGGGTAAACGACAGTTTTTAACACATAACACAGACAACCTTACTGCAATGGACTGCCTGTGTATTCTCACCAAATTCAGAAAAAAAAACCCCCAACCCTATTCTATAAGAAGTTTTAAGGCTGGTAAGATAGCAAGGTAAACAATCCCCCCTGACAGATCGTATCTTCAAGAGGGTCGGTGAAATAATATGACAAGGGTGGTGATTAACTCTCACCACAAAGGAAAATGTTGAGTTGATGGCATAAAAAATCCCCCACTCTCTTTATGAGTCAGGTAAGCTGCCAGAAAGCGGAGGTGGAATCCGTGGGATGGAGCTGTTTTCATTCCAGCCAGTTAGTAGTACGCTTTTTGAAAGACAAAAAAAAAAAAAGCTTAATTATTAAATCAGTTTTTTTTTAAACTAAGAGTCTTACTTAAATAGCAAAATCTAACATTTGCCCTTGATCCCCAATGATGCTGTTTGTAGACAGTGATAGTCAAGGGGAAATATTATTAAACAACTCCACCCCCACCCCCTGAGGTTAATGTAGCATTTTTGGGTTACCCATCTATTCTTCCATCCCCCACCCAATGCATATGATCCTGCAGTCACAGCTCTCCCCTCTCCCTCTGGCTCCAGAAAAAAAGGGAAGCTGACAAGCTGAGATCCCAGCCTCGCCTCACACAGAGCCCTTCTCAGAGGCAGAGCTTAGCTCTGACGAGCAGAAAAGCATTTCTCTCCCAACACGTGCACAAAGGTGGCTTACCAAATGTATAAAACAAAACAACTGGCAAAAAAGAAAAGCATTTGGTGCGGTCTTATTTTGGATCATTCCAGGCTTCAAGGGATAATTCAAATAGATGGCGCTGTCCCTTACCTAAACTTACAGACTTTTCATTCCCAAAACCCAGAAATTCAGAAATGTGAAGAAAATGCCATCAGGTCCTTGAGTTCAGGGGGCTTACAATCCTCCTCTGGTACTGTCAGTGGGAGCACAGCAACTGCTCTGTTCACAGCGCAGCCTGAACGAGCTGCCTTCTCAAGTCTACTTCTGAATTTCGGAACATGTCCCACACACTTGATTCTTCAGTCTACCCGATAGGTGTGTTTGAGGATGGGCATGAACAGCGTTATTTCAGGTGCTGAGAAAGGGATGCAATAGGATCAGACTATCAACATGAGTAATTTCTTTGTTTCAGCTGAGGAATGGAAGATCTGGAGTGGAGTAGAGATATATGCATACACATATATATATATATGCACAAATGTAAGTCAGGAGAAAGGAGGGAGGAAGACAATGACCAAAGGACAGCATGGAGAAAAAATGTCAAGAGAGTAAGGCAGTGAACTGAGGTGAGATGTCAGAAAGGAGACAGGAAGACAGGGTATAAAAACCAGGACAGAAAAAGAGAGAGAAAAAGATGTAAGAAGGAGAGGATATAAAGTGGACAAAAATGAGAGAAAAGGTGTGAGTGGACAAAAAGCAGAGAGAAGGGGGAAGGTAAAGTAACCAGCACAATGTTTGGCAAGACAGAAATACTGAAGCATAAATAAGACACAGAGGAGAGAGAAGTGGAGGGTCATAACAAGAAAGACCTTGCACAGCAGAGATGATGTGAAATAAGCAGTTGGAGAAAAAAAATCACCTGCCAGAACAGCACTTCTGAGAGTCGTGGGTGAGAGGTGCTGCTGCCCCAAGGGGGGACAGAGTCAAGCCCCGGGAAGTGACAGACTAAATCCAAGGAGAACAAAGGATGAGGCCAGGAGAAGACAAACGATACCCTTGTACTAGGTTGCTGCCTTTTGTCCAAAAAAAAATCATGACGGTAATTGAAATTGCCACTTAGACCTTACATCTGAAACCTTAAACGCTTATTTTTTCCCAATACAACCCATCTTCTTCCTTCTTCTCTCCCCGTGTTGGATTAAATTAATTACTGTACACTCCACAGTTATACCTCCCTGCTAGGGAAGAAAACCCCAGACACCATTACGCAGACCTTGCTCTCTGGCTCCCTTTGCATACAGAGACTTCTGTAGAAATGTTTTAGTTGACAAAGCTAGATTTCCTGCAGCTCCAGAATTAACCGTGATGGAATTGGGTATCATTAGCAGGATGAGGAAAGAAAGAGGAAGCAAACAGGGGTGTGTGCTCAGGGAAAAGGCTTTGTTTTTATGATTAGGAAATCTTATGAGTATAGAGGGAAAAAATTGCTGCTGGTAAATAATCTGTCACTCCTTTGCAGATCAAATAATAGGAACAAAAGAGGAGGGTGCAGGACTTACATTCATGTTGCCAGATTCCTTCCGTTATTAACATGTGTTCAATGGAATAAAAACATAATCATGAAAATAACACACTATAACAAAACTACTACGGAGGCTACAGAGTAAAAACCCCAGGAAGATCAAACAGTGTTCCCAGGGTAGCACCAGTCTGAGAAACCAGAGCTTTATTAGTAGTAACAGGAGCAGCATACGGAGATGAATGAAACCGTGTTTGTAAATGTGATATGCAATTGCACATTCTTGCTTGGCTTTCCTTTTTCACAATCTGACTCAGCCTCCACATGGCTCCACTCCCCCATCTTTTGATTCATAAATTCTGAATCTCAAAAAATAAAAAGTGACAAAGACGGCATGCAAAGGGCACGAGACGACGTGAAATACGAGGACGCTGGCGAGTGCGGAACGTGCCGTCAGTCACCAGCCTGCAAACAGGCAAATCTGCCGGAGAAAAGCAGCGGAGCCAGGGCCACCCCCTCCAGGGGCTCGCTGGAGGACGCCGCGCAGCAAACCGTGGCTCGCCTCCACTGCGCTAGAGGCACGCGCTGAGGTAGACAAATCTATTACAAAATTGTATAATATTGCTTACGCTGCACGGCAGCCGCTCCGTTAGGCAGTCCCTGCATTGCCAAACCCAGAAGATGGGGCATGAGAGGAATGAGAAGTAAAAGCGTTTCTTATGGCACATACTCCCTGTATTTCTTAAGCTACGAAAAAGAGATCAGGGTTAACAACAAGCAGCGCAAAACACAACGAACGGTGCACGAGCCACGGTGTACAGCCCGATATGCTTGCTAACTGATTAACAAACATACGCAGTGTTGACGTCGAGGTGTCTATAGGCAGGAGCGACCCCTTCCCCGCGGGCCTGGGCTCCCGAGCGTGCGTGCGGGGAGGCCGCCGATGGCCAGCCTAGCCCCCCGGTACCGCCGGCCCCCCGCAGCCGGTGCCACGGCGCGGCCCAGAGCGGGTACCCCGGCCGGGACTGCAGCCCCCAGCCCTGCCGCCGCCGTGCCCAGGCTCGGGCATGCGCTTCGCCCTCAGAGCCCGCTTAACCGGAGCGGTGGTACGATTCCTACGGCTGCAGCGAAGCACGGGCAAGGCCGCCGCCGTGTCGGTGTATCTGTCAAGCCCGGAGCAGGACGAAGCCCTGATCCTGCCGGGCTCAGGACCCGGCCAGAGCGCACGCTCCCGCTACCCATACACAGCATCACGGTACAGGCGGTATAGCAAATAGCATACTTAGACAGCGCGGTCCCCGCTGCGGGCTACTCCGGTGCGCAACGCATATAGCGGAGGGCAGCACAGACCGCAGCGCCGGCAGCCAGCGCGCTATGGAGGATCTTGCCTGCTGGGCGTCTGGGCTCCTTCGCAGCCGGGCTGCAGGCGCCGGCGCGGCGCAGGGCAGGTGCAGGCCGGGCTCGGCGGCGGCGGCGGCGGGGCCGGGCGGTTGCTCGTCGCCGCTCCGCGCCGAGCCTGCGGGCGCCGCGCCGGGCAGGGCCGACCGCGGGAGCCGCCTCCGCCGCGGGAGCGGGAGCGGGAGCGGGAGCGGGGGCCGGGCTGCGGCCGGCGGGCGCCTCGCTCTGCGCCGCCGCGCTCCTGCGGGCCGCGCCGCGCCGCCCCCCGGCGCCGGCCCCGCCCGCCCCCGCCTCTGCGGGCTCCCGCCGCGGGGCCGCCGGCGGCCGGGGGCGGGGCGGGCGCGGCCCCGGCGAGCGGCTCGGGCGCGGCGGCGGCGGCGGCGGCTGCGCAGGGCGCTCGGCACGGCCGCGGCGGCGGACGGGCACCTGCTGCCGCCCTCGCCCGCAGCGGGCAGGGGCGCCGCGCTTTGTCCGGGGCTGAGCGGGCGCGCCCGGCCCCGGCGGCGCCCGGCCCGGCCCGGCGCAGCGACCGGCGGCTCTCGGGGCGTCGCCTGGCTCCGGCGGCCTGGGCACCGCGGGAGCGTGAATGAGAGTTTGCTCCGATTTACGAGCAGGGTGAGTGCCGCGCCACGCCGCCTCTGGGCGGGGGATTAATAATAATAATAATAATATTCTTTTATTCTATTTTTTTTTTTTTTTTTTTGTCCGAGCCTTTCCGCCCCCAGCCCGGCGCCAAGCTCCCCGGGCCGGACGCGCCCCCGCACGGCGGGCAGGGCTGGGTGCGGGGCGCGGTGCCTCCGCCCGGCCGGGCCCGCCCCGCCGCCCCCCGGGACGGGGACCCCCGGGAGGGGGTCGCTGCCCCCGTTCCCTCCGTCGCCTTTTGTTCGGCTCTGTCGGGGAAGGGGGGGGGCGGAGCGGGGGGCTGCGGGGGAGCCCCCGGGAGCTCGGCCGGTGGCTCAGTCTTTCTGGGCCTTCTCCGACCGTCTGCGGGAGCCGGGCGAGCGTCCCCGCGGGCGCTGGGGGTGCCCGGCGGCTCGGCGCTGCCCCCCGCGGAGCCGTCCCGGGCGGCGGGGACCGGAGCGCATCGCCGCCGCCGGAACGCGGGGCCGGGGGTCGCGGGCCGTAGCGAACACGGCGTGCGTGGGGCGGCGGGCAGCCCGGTAAAGGTCACCTCTGTCCGCACAAACGCGGCTCGCCCCCCGGGTCTCCCGAGTTGTTGTTGTCCTGGGGACCGTGCGGTGGCTGCGGGCACGGCGTGCCTGCCAGAGCCGCTCCTCCTCCTCCTCCTCCCCCTCACGCTGCCGTGCAGTTGGCTTTGATCATGGTGGTGGTTCCTACGGCTGCTCGCAGGGATCCCCCTTGGCGAGGGGGGGCCCTTAGCGAGGGGGGGGGGCCCTGCGAGCTGCATCGCACCCCTCCCTTACCTCTTCCCGCCCCCCCCGGGCCGGGGTGGCCTCGGGGCGGCATCCGAATTGGGAATAAGACCTGGGAACGTTGTTTCTGTTTTGAGGTTTGCATCTTGAGCTTTGGCTGAGCCGGGGCCTGGCCGCGGGTTCGCATTAAATAGCAGCCAGCGGCATCCCGGTCCCCCAAAGCCCGCGGTGTCTGGCTGCGTCTTGACGTGGAGCGACGAGGCATGGGAGTGTCGGAGGAGTGGGAGCAGAGCAATGCTGCTGGAGAGCTTACTTTCAGCTTACTTTCAAGGAGACTGAGGGGACGGCAGAGCCATGGTGCTGGCTAAATGGCTTTTCCACGGTCCAAGCTGTCAACCCGGGCTCCTTCAGAAAAGCTCCAGTAGGTGCGCATGTATTTCGGGAGCCCCCTGCGCGTGCCTCTGTGGGTCATCACTGGGCTTCAATGTACCTGTGGGGCAAACGGGGGAAAATAACAGCTTTTTGTCACGTTTTCGTGTCATGCTTCGTTACTGCAGCTGCAGAATTTCAGTTTGAATAGATGTGGTACTGTTAAGCTTGTGTGAATGCGCAATGAATGATGGACAAGTTTTCGGGTATCGCACTTCCAGTGGTGGTTGAGATGTGGGGGAGGACGGGAAATATTAAATAAAGTAGGGGTCCCAGGTACCTGTGCTCTGCATTATTGACAGTATTCTGCCTTGGTTTTTAACATGTGGTAAGTAGTTTCGTTCCTCAGAATTAGAGGTGCCTTAAACCTTTTTATTTTTTTTTTAAATGCCATATCTAGTTATCAAATGCCATATCTAGTTATCAAGTTGTTGAGAAAGGGAGGGCTTTTTTTAGTCTTAGTCTGTGTTTTTCTGAAGCTGACATTTAAGCTACTAGCTGTGAAACTGAGGAAATATAGAAAGAATTGGTGGTATTATGATACCGAATTGTGCAAAAATCCTTGAAAGCCTCAGTTGCGTTTCACCGTTTTCCATATGGTGGCCACAAGTATGTTTGGCTCATTCCTCTGCCGTAATAAAGGTGGTTTTGGGCTGAGGTGCCAGGCTGAACTGAAGATGAGCCATGTTGTGTTTCCAGCTCCGCGGGTAAGCTGAAGGAGATGGTTTTGGACGGGGGCAGGTGGGACTAACCTGAGCGAAAGCGTCAGACTGGTGGGTTTGGGTTTTTTTCTCTGAACTGTGGCGGTGGTGAGACCTGTCTGCTCAGCACGTCCTGGGTCGGGGGGTGGCTGTCGAGCGGGGCGGGGGAGGCTGCTGCTGCTTGAACGCACGTGTGCCGCTCCCCGGCGCGGTGCGGCTTCTGCTCCGGGTGAAGGCATCACCCAGACTTTGACCTCCCTCCTGGCCCGCCTGCCCGCCTTGCCAGCATCGCTGTGGCCTGGTGACCTGACGTCAGCGCCAGTCGTGGAGGAAGGAATTAAGGGCAGCAGCTGGGAAAAGCCTGTCCTGGCACCGCTTTTCGGTGGGACCCGGTTTTGGAGAGACTGGCAGAGGGGAGATCCCGATTGAGGAGGCAAAGTTAGGGGGCTGACGCGCAGCCCTGCCAACATCCTGGCTGGAAACTAATTCCCAGTGATTTACAGCAGGTGGCCAATGCAGAAGCTGTTCCCTGGCCCTGCCCCTTCTCTTCCTCCCGGCGTGTGACATTCAAAGCTTGTAGGAACTGAGGTTCATTCTAAGAGTGGATGGCTGGGGCTGCCAAAGAGATTCAATATTGTTTGAGACTTGGGGAAAAAACCCAACTTTAATATTTTATTCTGGGAAGGGAGCTTCTGCAGTGTGTGAGAAGTGATTAGTGCTGCTGTTAAAGGCCAGGTATACTTCTGGGGCATGGAACATTGTCTGTGGATGCCCATGACGTACATACATGTGGTATACTACGTGTATGTGTTGTGTCTTAAGCATCGTTCTGATACTTGAGTAGTCACTCCTTAATACACAGACTTCAAAGCTAAGGAGGAGCATTAACTGTTTCACCCCCAAAGCGATGACAAATCTGTTGGAAAATGAAGAAAAACCTCATTTCACCTCATTTTGTCTGCTGAAAAGTCATGCTTTGTTTTTTGACTCAGTCACCACCAAATCCATAGGGATTCTTGAAGATGTGAGGCTGTGTTTTGTGTAAAATATGGTCCACTTAACACTTTCATGGTGAATATCTTTTTATTTAAGGAGTAATAGATCACATTTCCTGATGTTTTCTTTCTTATAGGTCTGGAAAATAAAAGCTATTCAGGAATGCTTGAGTCAAGGGCAACATGCACCTTGCTGAATGCTTTGGGTTAAAGCTATGTAGCTATTCAATGGCTTGTCCCGGTCTCTTCCTCCCTCTACTTACCCCCAGTATTTATCAGGCTTAGCACTGATAGCCTCTAACTTTGAAGTCCCCAAGGTCCTGGCTATTACCAAAATACTCCAGTATTATGTGCAGAAAAATCTGCCCTCCCAAATTAGAGGCTCTCTTGTCCAAACCTGACCATGGCAGGCCCAAATAAAAGTACACAATTTTCTAGCTTTAACCTGTAGCACTGTTTCCTTTTCTTTCCTACATAGATTTTTCTCAGCTAAATAATATCTGCATGGGAGTGTCCGTGCTAGGAGGACATACAACTTCCTCTAATGTGTTATTTTATGACACAGAGTTTGATCAGAGGGAAAGCTTTTGGCAGTAAGTGCTTAATCAGGGTCTTCCAAAACTCTCTGCCCACTGCCTTGGCCTTGCACAGTACGCAGGTTAATCCATGGAACAATCTGTGCAGAGAAATACAGCTGTCAAGCATAGCTTTTGGGTTATAATGTTGAATGCTTCCAGGGTTTATGTGTCTTGATCTTTCAAGTTGCTGAACAAATGCACGTTTCCTCTTTTCATCTTGTGGTCATTGTCATTGATATGGGGGACACAAACACACGCAAAACAAAGAAGTTAAGCCTTCTCCTAGGAGGTCGGAATTTATTAAAACAGTTATAGTTTAGTGGTGAACTCACCTTAAAATTTAATGAGTTAGTGCTGCTTTTTGTTATGACATAAGAAAATGAAGTAAGGAGTCTTTGAAGCTACTTCAGACTTCATAAATATTAACAGGCTCTGCAGTCTTCACAGAGAGGAAGTTCTGGATGTTTTTTCTTCATCTTAATAGTACAGTTTCTTTTGCACAGTAAATCTTGCTTTGACTAAACTGTAAGAGCAGTTATCGGAACCAAACCAAAAATACTGTATTTGTGGTTAGGAGTGCTCTTGCTGGTTTTCCCCTCCTCTCTTTAACACCCATTCCTTTCTCCTGGTGCACGCTCTGATAGCAGTAAATTTAATTCCATGACTTACAAGACCAGATCTTCAGACATGTTTAAATGATTGAAAAGGCAGGTTTTTTTCTTCTGAGAATAGTGGAAGGTAAAGATTCCCAGCATGTTCAGTTGAGTTTGAAAAATCCTTTCTATTTGCATCTTGGGTCACTGTAGTGTTTAATACTTGCCCGTGTTAATGAGGAAGAAAACCGCTGGCACTATTTTCAAAACATGCCTTGAGACTACTTAAAATAGTCTCTTTTAGTTTAAAAGCTACATCTGCATCTTAATGGAAACTGAAATTCCATTTAGTTGCCGCTTCTTACAAATCCCAAGTTAATGCAGCAAGTTCTTTGTGACGGTCACAACACATCACCTGTTCTAGATACACGTTAACAAGAATGCATTAAACTTACTGTAAAACTAGTTCTCTTCAGTCACCGATGAGACACCTAGAACTAGGCTTTTTATTTCGCAGAATCACAGAATGGTTGAGGTTGGAAGGAACCTCTGGAGGTCATCTGGTCCAGCCCCCTGCTCAAGCAGGGCCACCTAGAGCTGGTTGCCCAGGCCCATGGCCAGATGGCTTTTGAGTATCTCCAAGGATGGAGACTCCACCACCTCCCTGGGCAACCTGTGCCAGTGCTTGGTCACCCTCGCAGTGCAAAAGGGTTTCCTGATGTTCAGAGGGAACCTCTTGCGTTTCAGTTTGTGCCCGTTGCCTCTGGTCCTGTCACTGGGCACCACTGAGAAGAGCCTGGCTCTGTCTTCTTCGTACCCTCCCTTCAGGTATTTATGTACGTTGATGAGATCCCCCTGAGCCTCCTCTTCTCCGGGCTGAACAGTCCCAGCTCTCTGAGTCTTTCCTCACAGGAGAGATGCTCCACCCCTTCTTCATCTCCGTGTCCCTTTGCTGGACTCTCTCCATCATGTCCATGTCTCTCCTGTACTGGGGAGCCCAGAACTGGACCCAGCACTCCAGCTGTGGCCTCATGTTTCCCAGTATGCTGTAAAAATAAGAAACTTCTAAAGTAAATTTTGAGCGTGTTTTGTTTAGGATGCAGGTCCAAGAGGTCGCTTTGGTGCTGTAAGTCACTGATGCAGCTTCTCTGAGTACTTTTGCTCTTCCACAGGAGCTGATGTTCCTTGTTAAAAAAACCCCAAACGCTTCAGCGTTTTCCTGATCCCATCAATGCAGACTTTAACAACTCTTTTGACCTGTGATTAAGGGATTTATGACTAGGTTTGCTGGCTGCACATGCCTAGTAAGTGTAATCATTAGATGCTGAGTCACACGGGGTACGTATGTTTCTTGGGGTGTGTTCATGTGGACTACTCTCTGAAACGGAGCTCGTTTCAGTTTTGAGTGAATGCTTGCTTACGTTTGTGAGGGCACATCCTTGCTGTGGGCTGGTTTGGTTCTCCAGCAGCCATCCCATGCTGCGTTGTGCTCCATTGGAGCTGACCCACCTGGCCATTGGCACTTTCTACGTTACTGCGTTTCCTTTGTGACATGCCTGAAGGTGAGCATCTGTCTTATAAACTAAATGGAGGGAAGTTCGGGTGCTTCCTTATTCTGCCACATATGTTTTGTATGCTTATGTGGGTAACTCTGTAGTTGATGTTAAATATAGACTTTGTAAACAGCATTTTCATTTTTAGGTCAACGCTTCAGGTACAGAATAAAACTGTTAGTGTAATGCTGGTAACACTGCTCATGGATAGGAGGGAGAGAGGAGAACAAGAAAAAGGCATAAAGCCCAAAATACCACTTTATCCTTGGGATTCTCATCAAACTCTGGGAGGGGACACTCTCATTTCTTGACCATTGAGTGTCTGCTCTTGTATATCTAGGTGTGTGTAGTTGGTTAAGATGTTTTTTTTAAGGTTCTTAAAGAATATGGCAAAATTATGTGGAAAAAGCAGTTGGCAGTTGCTTGCCTTCTCCGTGTCCAAATACAATGGTTAATAGACACATTTTAAATTTCTATAGTACTCCCCTGAAAGTAACTGCACAATATGAGAGGTCTATACTTATCTTAATTAAAGAGAACAAAGCCATGCACTCCATGCTGGCCTGATGTCTGCAATTACTGACTGAGTGCAATTAGTTTCCAACTGCTAAAACTGTCTTATCAGAGCTCTCGATAGGACTGTCAGCAGTTTGTATTAGTATCTGGCATTACTAATGCTTGGCATTTTTTACCATGTTGTAAAAACCACTTGTTCCTTCAATATTCATTTCAGTTATCAGATTACTCATATACAGAACACTTCACATTCACTGGTTTGGAAACCAACCAGTTCTCGGAGACTGAAAATTAGTATGAGGCCTTTCAATGGAAGGATACACAAGCATCTTTAGATGCTCAAAACAGGGTTTATTTCATAACCTGAAGTTTATCATTAGCTTAAATTTTGAAAAGTGGCTTCTTCAAGTTAGAAATGCATATGCAAAAGAGAACTTCTTAAAAGAGTTTTAGTTCTAGTGCTACCTTCAGAAAAAAGTCCTCCAGCCTCTCACCATGGATTTTACTACCTGAGGCTCCATGTTGCTTTTACATTCAGGAAATGGTTTGTGTGTTTTTCTTCCCCTCTCTCTGGATCTCATCTCTGCATTCCCAGGTGTGCACAGCAACTGTATTTTAAAATAACGTGATGCGCTTTTCAAGGTTAACAGCATGTTGTAATTCCTGGGGAAGCGTAGCAGGGCTACAGAGAGGTGTGTGGATGTATTACTGTCAGCACTATTTAAGCAGTGTCACAGCCATAGTGCTGGGGAAATGTGAAGCCTCTAGAGAAAGATCTCTTAAAACGTAGTTTGAAGGCCATGCATAGTCTATGATACTGCGTTATGAGCCTGATAAGGATATCTTTTTTTCCATCTTGCTTTTCACAGAGCCAACTGATGTCTGTAGCTGTACAGCTTCAGGATCCCTCCTAGTTATGTTAGGACTGATGTGGGTCTCTAAACCCTGTAATTTACTGTAAATTACTCAGATCTGAGTCTAGGGAGCCTATAGTTGTGTGCTTTGGGCACAACCTGCTTTCCCAGACGCTCCTGTAGTAGTGTGACCGCTACCACTATTAGGGTTTGTTCCAGGGACAACGTGCTGCCAGAAACTGGGTGAGTTTATGCTTTCTGGGTTGGCTGGAGAGCGTGGCATGTCTAGTTTGAGTCTTAGAGGTCAGAGCAGCAGAGAAGAGATCTGAAAATACCCATAACCCTGTCCTGGGGGTGAAGGGACCAGTAGCTTTGAGCATTTTGTAAGATGCACAACTGTTGCAACAAGGTACCACATTGCGATGGGGAATAAATGGCAAGTTCAGCACCCAAAGATGAAACGCTGTGTGCCTTCGGTGTGATGTTCCCTGCACTTACATGGCCCTCGATTGAACACAGCTTTAGCTACCTGATTCAAAATCAGTCTGATCTGTAGTCTGGGATCCTATCTCTGAACTCACTTTTGGGTTTGGGGCTTTCTTCAGCTTCCCTCTTGCTCACCTTTTCCCTTGTGAGACAGGGAGTAATGCCACGGGAGTTGCCTGCACGTATCATCCTTGAAGATCCTGGCTGCTTCCTCTTGCTGTACGTAGCCGAGGTTCGATTCCCAGCAGCTGCCATCCTCTTTGTGTGGGGCAAAGGTAGCTGTGAAGCGTGGGACCTGAGAGCAGCAAAACATCCAAAGCATCCCCGTGTGACTAATATTAGGGCGACTTTGGACTGTGATCATCAGATAATAGTAAAAACCAGCTCCGTAGACTACTAAGTCTTGCATCAACTTGCAAGGATCATGTCATCGGAAGGAGTAGGAATAATTGGAGCCTATATAACTATGTTCTTTATGTAGTCTGACTTTTCAACACATCAAACCACTTCTAGGCATTATTCCAGTTTGATTTACTTTATAATTCTTTGCACCTCTGCAGTGCTTTTATCACGCTTTTCTTAATGCCTAATCTACAAAGCAACCCAAAAGATACCGCCGAGTGCCTGAGATAACCTTTTGTCTGAAAACGCCGTGCGGCTTGGTTTTGTGTGAAACAGTGCGTGGTCTCAGCAGCTCTACGGGATCACCTGGGATCGTGCCATGAGGAATGTCCTTCCCAACGAGCCACAGAGCGTCTGGCTGGACACACTGATCTGCCACTGAACACTGAACTGATCACTGATCACTGAACTGCCAGCTGCTATAGGGTGCTGTGCTCCTAAGGTTTTCTTCAGCTAGCCCTGTTTTGTTTCAGAGAAACGTTCTGAATATAAAGCTTTTGGTGCTTATAAAAGGGTCTGCGCCTACGTGGAAGGATTTTGCCTTCCCTTCCCAGCGGAGTCGCTTATGGGACAGGTGAATGTACGCACATTCAGCAGCTCTTACTTTTACTTTCTGTTAGGCAAATAACCAGCCAAAGCGGGATAGTTCTGACTCCCCCAGAAAACTGTATTAGGAAACATTTTTACAGCAAATATTCTGCTTCTTTCCTGTTTCTTCCAGTAGCAACCTTTCCCCAGTTTGAGGGCTCTGCCAACAACGATTTCCTCTAATGCTGGATCACTTATCCCTCTACAGCAACACATTGAAAACAAGTGAGGCACAAATACCATTTCTTGGAGTATTTTACAGGAGGAATGTGGAGCTCACTTTGCTTAGCAGTTTGAATTTGCCTGGTGAAGCTCTCTGGCCCTCGGCAGTCCTCTGCTGAAGCAGCGCAGGGGCAGCATATGCTTTTTGAATGAGAAACAGTGACTGGCAGTTTTAGTCCGGTTTTCCTGGTGGAATGCAAGCCTGGCTGTGTGCAGTGTCCGCTTCAGATTTCACTTGGGATGCATGCATGCAGCTATCCTGGTTGGAGATGATGGGATCTATTCAAAACTCATTTTCTGTTTTGCTGTTAATACTTTGAAACTGCATAAATATTTTTTTCTTTAGAGATAAGCTTTAAGTATTAAGCTGTTGTCTGTGACTCATTAGTCTACTGTTGGTGACAATTTATTGTCTTTGTTAAATCATGGAAAATCTTTTCATGCAGTTTACATTCCTTATTGTCTGAAGCAAACTATGTCTGTTTATCTTACCCTGAAGGTGGCTTTCTTCTCAGCTGGCTAAAAGTTTATCATAATATCTGAGAGCTAGTATGAAAGTACAGCAGACCTCACTCATTGCACAAAAAATTTCATATGCGTATTTAACTGTTGAACAATTGTGTTAGGTGAGTTTTGGAAACACATGGGCTGACACAAAAAAGAGTGTCTGTTTGCTTTAAAGGTGGTGATTTGCTTTTTTCACTTGCTCCTCTCTTTTCAAAAGCTCCAGCTGAACCAAGTGTTAGTAGTTGCATAGACCGGTGTTTTCTAGAGCTTTTTTTTAATTCGGAGATTTAATTGCTATGAAGTTAATACTGCATTCCTGTAAAAGTCAGAAGAAGAGTAGGTAAAGACAGTTGTACTTACTGGAAATGCTAAGAAGGGGTTGGACCCTGAGGATGACTGTCTGACCACAGATTGCTCGTTGTCTGAAATGGGAGGTGAGAAACCATGTTTAGGAAGCAGATGCATCGCTGGTGTTTCCGAACCATGGAGGAAACGCCAGATGCTGACTCTTGAAGTAGATTAGCTACAAGGTGCAGATTTTCTTTCTCACAAGTTGATAGTAATTTGAAATAACTTCTTTTTCTTTTCAAATAAAGATTAATCAGTAGATTCAATTCTTAAAGTTTTTTGCAAAATGCAGTCATAACTAGTAATGAGAGTATTGTCACTGGGGCACGAGGGAGAGCAAAGTGCTCTGCCTGGCAAGGTGGAAAGGAAAGCTTGCCTGGTGGCCCTAAAGAAAACACCTTTAAATAAAAGGTACTCAGTTGCGTGAGGTTCAGTAGTCCTGTCATTCCTGAAGAGAGACAGCTTCTTTCTTCCCCCATGTCCTCTTAATATGCAGCCTTGTGTAGGAATGCCAGTATGAAGTGGCTTGACCTCTTCTGTAGCCTTGTTAACTTATATACTAAATCCAAAGACTTTATGTGTATGTGTGAGCTCTTAGCCAAAGGTCTTGGCGTTGGTTATACACAAATCATACCAAGCTTTCCCATCTTACTGTTTGTCGTGATTCCTGGGCACCCAGAAACCTTTCCAATTACTGGAAAACAGTCTTCTAGTTCAGAAAAACTTGCTTCCGTGCCTTCTGGGTCGTGTGGCTGCCTCTTCTGAAGGAGAGGGTGTAGCAGGGCATGTTTTTTATTCTACTTGTTGCAGTACAGCTCTTGGAGGCCTGATGCCTCTGGTATGCTGTGGGGCATCAAAGTTGAGTGCAGCAATAAAGACCCAGAACAGTCCTTGATTAAAACTGCTGTTTAGTTTCTGAAGATGTTGTACTATCCAATAAATAGAAGGGTTTGGCAGGAGTATCAGCAGGATATGAACAATCCCTTTATTGTTTATTTACAACTTTTCACGCTAAAGACAGCCTGTCCCTGTTTCTTGTCATCTCATCTTCCGTAACTTAGGTCTTGCTTAGAACAAACTCCCATTTACAGCCATCCAGGTCCCTGCTGAAGTTTAGTCAGCCTGCCTAGATCCTGCAGCTGAAGGCCCCAGATGCCTACAACAAAGAAATCCGAAGATGTCGTCTTTCCTTTTTTTTTTTTTTTTTTTTTCCCCCCTTCAGTAAATTTGATGCTCTGTAGTTTGCTTTTGGGCACAGATGGGAGCCTCTTGGAATCCCTAAAATATTCAAGAGTAATGTTGTATAATGTGGGGGTTTTTAATTTTTTTGTTTACATCGATAGCAATTATATAAGCAATTCAGAGGTTGGTAGGAGTTCAGTGCTAGCTGGTGGTTCAATCATGTCCTGCAGTCTTCAGCATGCTTCTGTCACTAATGCAAAAAGTCTCAGAATTCAAAGTTTCCGTGACTTTCAGAGGCTGCATCTGTTAAAACATTTGCGTAGTGTAAACAAAAGGCTTGATATCCCCAAACCAGAATTTGAGCCTGATTGGTAATTAGACTTTTAGGATCCTTCTTGAAGAGTGAAATCCATAGTTTAGTTTTTAAAATTCCAAGATTTAAATATGTGAATATTAATGAAGTGGTTGGGAATAAGTTAGAGCTGGAAGTCCCGGTTAAGAGACTGACAGAAGTGTCAAAAATGTTGCCCTCTGCCTTCATTTCTACTCTTTCCCCCAGATTTTTTAGGGAGTTTTCGGGAGGTCTTTTGGAGGTCCATGGGTAGTCTCTGGGCTTCAGCTGGTGATGTGGCCTCTCAGTTTTGCCATGAAGCACCACTGGCTTCTCTCTGGCTTTGACTGGGAAAACCAAACCATTTCTTAGGAATGGTTGGATGAAGAAAGGTGGGATCTCTACAGAAATCTCCTTTGTGAACTTAGGAAGCTTTGAAATGGGCACAGCTGAAGGGGTTTCACAGTGGCTTGTGGGGCAGGTGGGCACATGCGAGGAATAACGCTCCCTGCCCTTTCCTTCCCCACCCCAACCATAACTGCTCAGAAAGATACACTCTGTGTATATGGCTCTTTTTCTTAAAGTACTTTGACCTTTGGACATTTATCGTTGCTAACTGAAGTATCATCGTGCATAAATAAACTGGTCAGCTCAAGTGGTGTAATTCTGGCCCTCATCCCAGTCTTAGAGGCAGACATAAATGCCGTCCTGTAGCTGACTTTTAAGTTGCTTGGTCTGATTGAAATGATGACTGAAATAATCTTATTTCTTGTCCCTTGTTTTCTTCACTTCATTACTAAACTCTCCATCCTGCTATCTTTGTGTTAATTTAAATCTATTTCAAGTCTGAAGGCTCAGCAATGTGCCAGGTTGCTATTTACTGTCATTGGGTTTGTATCATTTTAGCAGCCTGACAGGTTTTGCAGTGTATTTGTGACATTTTGAGATGAGAAAATACTTTGTTTTGAAATAGAGCATGCAAAAAGTATGGTAGATCAGAGTGCTTGTACAGGCTTGGTTAATAAACTGAAGAGCTGAACACCGCTGGATTCATAGGTTACCCCACATTTAGGCTCAAAAAATCAAACTGTCAGAGACTTTTTTTCTGCTTCTTCCTTGTGTCCAGTGTATCTCGTGTTGAAACATGGTGGAAACCTTACTCATATGGCTCTACCAAGAGAGGAGCTGGCTTCTCTTGGGAGGAATGCCACTTAGCACGTAACTATACTTTGGTGATGCTGCCAACAACAGGCTTCCCCTCGGTCGAGGAGGGGAGCTGGGTATGTTGATGTGCCCTGCTTTATTTAAAGGCTTGCTCTAAGATACCTTGTTCCAGTTGTTTCAAGCAGCTTCAAAAATGTAGTTGTTAACTCCTGTGTGGAATATTTTTTTTTTTTTTTTTTTTGCCATCTGCAGTTATGAGGCAGTAGGATATAACAAGCACCATTAAAATGTTAATTTCCTACAAATATGGCCAAATGAGTAAGAACTGGGCTAGTTTATGGTAATAGCCTCACCTGGCTGGTTTATTTGTTAGTACCTTCCTTACAGACTTATGGAACACGTCATTTCTGTGTTCTATTGAAATTACGCAATTTTTTGTTTAGTTTTCCTCAACTCTATGCATGCTTTAAGGAAGCCTCAGAATTGCTCATAGAATATGGCTGCTTTATCTCCGTCGTTCCTCCCCGTCCTCCAGTGGTCATGTGCGCCAAGCTGCTGAAGGTGGACAGCCGAGCCGCGCTGTGCGTGTCTGGAGACGAGTGGGTTACGATTGCTGGCCAGAGTTCATTTGCCGCAGTGTTGAGTGTTTTGAGTGATGAGTTATTTTGGTTTTGTCTGCAAAATGAAATTGGTTTCATGAACTAATAAAATTTGGCAGAAGAGACAAGAATGCATGGGAAACTTAACTGGAGTAATGCTTTTTTTGTTTGGTTGGTTGGGTTTTTTTTCCCCTTTTCTTTCCCTCCCATGTATTTCCCTACGAGTGTCTGACTCGTAGGCTCCGTCGTCCTTTCTGAAGTTAGTCCCGGCATAGACCCACGCTGTCATTTTCCATCGATAACTGCTGGTGGGGACACCCTCTGCTCAGCCTCACCTTCATACTTCTCCACCAGTTGCCTATTTAACTTTACAACTATTAAGCACATATGGCAGCCTTTTCCTGGGCTGGACTGGTGTCCATCTTCGATCCTCTACTTAGAGCAGTTAGAGGTATGACCAAAATCAGCTTTTTTAACAGCAGTTGATACTATGTACAGAGGTTATTGAGAAAGAGCATGGAGGAGATGCCCAGACTACACGTCCTTCTTGGAAGAATCAGATTTAATAGCAAAGATTTCCACTTATTTTTGCTGTCCAAAGCATGTGAAAATCAACATGTGAAATGACAGATCTGCAGTTGTGGCAGAATACTCAAGCCGTTTACTAAACAAAAGAGTTAACTTGCCAGATTGTGATTATATTCCTTATGGCCCCTCTAGTTTCTCATACAGTTGGACATTCTGCTGCCTGGTGTGGCTATACGAGCTTGGGGTTTTTGTTTTTTAATTCAGGATTACTATTGTAAGCATGGGGACAAAGAGCAGATATTCTGCCTCCTGAGGGAATGATGCAGTTTGAAATGTGAGGGAATAGAGGTTTGTTCCTGTAAGAGAGATTACCTTGAACGGCAGGACCTTTCAACCTTAAGCCTGCCATTTCACTATGTTAAGAGAAGTTAGTTAAATAGCCAAATTATTTAAACAAGTAATTGCAGTCCAGAAATCAAAACTGTCTTTTGGGTACTGTGATTCAGGCCTGTTTATAGCAAATGTGCCAACAGTGCAGACGGACTTACGTCAAGAGTTGTGCTCAGAAGAAATAGAGGAGACGTCTGTGATACCTAGAGGACAAGTTTGGTGCTTTCCTGTGTCACACAACTTCCTCTGCTATTTCAAAACTCTGCTACGTGGAGAAAAATATCCCTCTCATCTTTTGACGAGCTGTGTGGGTGGGAATGGAGGAGGCTCTTCTCCAGAGTGCCGCTTTCCAACGGAGCTGTTGTTCACATTCCTGTCGGTCTGGTGGGAGCTTGACCTTGAGTTTTTTACTCTGTGATAAGATTTCAAGGAATAGTTTACATGGCTTTTACAAGTGGCTGTGTAGTACAAACAGTGCCAGAAATGAAACTGATGCCTAAAGCCAGACTTATTGTATGAAACTTGCTGTTTGTTCATTACTCCTTTGTGTAATTTGGATAAATCCCTCCCTCATGTGTTGTGCAGCATAGCAGTCTTTCACACAGTGTCCTTTTACGTATTATCTATGCAAATTTTTAGGCAATCCTCCATGCCCCTTCATTTAGAAGTTGCCGTGGTGAGGGATTACAACACTACAGACTTGGGTAATCCACATAGTAATGGTGTTTTTTTTTTTTTTTTTTCCCTGCCCTACACTTTCTGTGCCCATAGCACCAACTTCAGGAGCATCTTCAGGTTTTTGTTGGGAAGAAGGGAGGAGGAACAGAACAAGCAGTAGCACTGCTTCTCACATGGAAATGTGTGGGATTTGGGGATTATAAACATTCTTTATAAGCTCAAGGCTGGTATACAGGAAGTAAATTAAAGGTTCTTAATTATAGTGGTGGTTGTAATTTGGTATGTGCTAGCTATGTCTTTGTAGTTCTTCTTTATGTACCAAAAATGTTGAACTTCTTTACTCATGAGGGGAAAAGTTAAAAAATGTTGATTTATTAAAATAATTGTTATGACTGTATGGTGGTTGGAGAGCTACTGGTGTTTGGTACAAGACTCAATTCCTTCCATCGGCTGTGTGCTGACTACAGAAATCAATGACGGACACCTCAAACACTTTTTTTTTTTTTTGTGGTTTATTTTTGCAACGTAGATATTTTGGAGCCTTAATGGATTTTCAAATCAGCAGTAGAACAGTTAAAGCTGGTAGAAGCAAGTTATGAAGTGTTGTACACAAAATCACTGCATCCTGGGAATCTTTCTCAGAAAACTCATATCTAGGTGTGTTTGTGATAACTTTTGTTAGTTGCTTACAGGGCTGTTAATATTGGCTTCTGCTGAATTGTCTCCCTAAACTTAGGGAAGCCCCTCAAGATAGACCATCTTGCTGTACTCTAGCTATTAGCCTTGTTCTCAGTGAGGTGCCCTGATAGCTGAATGATTTGGGGACTATGAATGTGGCCCTGTTGTTACTTTGTGAACAAAAAAGTAGGGGAGTTCATTTATCATTGCATATGTAACACAGCAGTTGCAGGTATGTGGTCTTTTGCCTGATAGCTTTAGGAACTCCTTCTGTATGGTCTTGCCATAAGTGAAACTGTAATGCACAGGTAGCTTGGCACTGTGGCACGTGTGAAGCGTTCAAACTTGCAAGCTGCATACGCGTGGTGCTGTGGATGTTTGCTGGTAAGGGCCGGGGCAGGCTTCTCTTTCAGCGATGGGTTGCATGCTCTCAGCTACGCTCGGTGGAGGTACGTGCACCGCATGGAGGTCAGCGGGGATTAGCCAGGCTGCAGTTGTTAGCTGTGAGTCACGTCCTGCTTCAAATGTGTACCTCTTATTCATCTTTTTTTTTTCTTTTTTTTTTTTTTAAATGAATAGCAAGGTGAAATCTTTGTTTATCAAAAAAGAAATATGTAGTCATTCTTCAAAACTAGACCATGTTTTATACCTTTGATCTGTTTCTGAAGATTGCTGGGTGAGCTACGAGCAGTCACCCTGAGCAGATGAAGTGCTTGCTTGCTGCTGAGAGACCTCTTCAAGAAATACCTGCTAGGTCCAAGCCATTCTCCACAGGCTTTGGATGGCTGTTCTCAAAGTGTCTTTCTCTAAGCCTAGATTATGGTTTGTTTCCACAGTGCCTTTTTTTTAGCAGTACCCCCATTCCCTGATTATCTGTATTTATCATACGAAGATGATGAACGTGCAGTTGAGATTATGAAAAATGTGGTCAGAATCGAACCCGTATAACTGCATTGATCTCAATAACTTGCACTTTTTTTTTTTTTTACTTGAAAGGATAGAATTAAAATTCTTCTTCAGGGCTGGCAGGGCTCACACTTTCTAAGCAGTTTAGTGATCACCTTCCATAATACACTTATTAGTCTGAATAACATGTTCTATGCTAGCACGTGTATTTCTGACTTCACATGTTTATTTTAAAGGAGATTGTAACAGGTCAGCTTTATTCTGAGTGCTGTGTCAAGCTAGGCTTCTTACACTTCCATTTGAACAGTGGAAGAGGCGATATATGCAGTGACAGCCTAATCTTACCCTGTGTTAGTCGTGTCCCGTTGTCCCCCAGCCGTCACCCCCGTGTCTCTTTTGTTTTTATAGGCAGAAGTTGTGGTGCTTGCTTATAGCAGTGCTTCCCCCGTGCCCTGCCTTCTTACTTGGTTGAAGATCAGCCAGACCTGAGCTGCCTGAGCCTTCTTGAATGCGGAGGCTCTTGCTGAGCTGGTGATGTTATTCTGGCCGTCTTCGCCCTCAGCTCCCCTGACTAGTAGAAAAATTCAGAGTGAGGAAGCAGAAAAAAGCCTTTCGTCGATGCCGAGCTGTGACAAGCTCTTCCCCCATCCTTCAGAGGAGGGACTGAAGCTCTGGCGTGGGACTAATTTCTGAAACGTGCCTTGTGGCAGCTTCATAAAGACTGTCTTGAGGGTGAGGCTTTGCAGTCGTTTAACCTGATTTAAGTGCAGGTGGCTGCTGTAAAAGGATGCTTTCTCCCTCTGCCCACAACCAGAAACATTTTCTGTGCGGGAAGCACAACAGCTGTAATAGCTTGTGCAACCATGAGTGAGGCTGCATAGCTGTCTGCTCCGATTAGACCGACCTTGCCAGAAAACAAACACAAAAATTAGTTGTATCAGCAACGAGCTGATAAACTGCACGAGTGGTCGAGTGACCTAAAGGCCATGGCAGAAATGAGCGGCGTTGCTCCCTTTGGTGGCAGCCTGTGATCAAGTGTGCTCCAGGCTTGGCTGGGCTCCTCTGGGATTGGGATGGGTACGCTGCAGAGGGGATGGGGGCAGCGAGGGGGGGACCCAGTGGGTGACTGGGAAGGGAGGGTTTCACCTGGAGGGCGATAGGGTTTTATTACTGTCACAGCATGCTACCCCTTTCACAGGATATCTGCCAGGCAGAGTAGCTGGCAAACACCAGTGCTGAGCAACTACTTGCTGCCCCATGGCTTGAACTGGTGGGTCCTCCAGTCCGTGCGTGCTGCTTGAGCTCCCCTCTGCAGGCAGAGTCATTTTCTTGCAGGGTTTTTTGGTGCTGCTCCTCAGATGGCATGCTAAATGTTTCACTTTTTTTTTTTTTTTTTTTTTACACACAGGTGTCTTGAGGAAAAATGAGCTTTATCTTCCTGTTTTGGGAGTTAAAATTTCCAGTTTAGCAGTTTACAGAGGAATTCATTTAACAAAGCTTGCTAGTTTTAGGTTTCATGATGAAGGAGAGACAGGGGTACGTAGGGATGTGTTTGCAGAAGGGGTGTGCTTTTGGAGGTGTGATGTTTCCAGTGTGATGTTAAGTGGGGGATTAAATACAAAATACAACTCCCGCAGCCCCTCAGCTGAAGTAGTCACTGCCCTCGGTTTCTTTCTTGACGCGCCGGTGTGTGACCTGTGTAGGTACACGTGTGTGGTCTGGGCTTTTTTTTCGTGAGCCCCTCCACCCCCAGTTTTCCAGTGCCGACAAGCCAAGGCCCCCCAGTTTCAGGTGGCTTGGGCACTGTGCCCGGCAGCGGGAGCAGCAGCTCCCCCTCCTCTGTCCTCCCGTGGCGGGTCACCGGAGGTGCCTGCTCCGCTGGCCTGCTGAAGGGCCTGTCCCCAGGTGCTTGAGGGATTAAGGCTGATGCCTTGCGTAGCTCTGAAGCTTTGCCGGGACCGAGCAGCTCATTTTGGGAACCTCTGCCTTAAAATGTTTGCCAGATATGTCTGAAGTACCCTCTGGCTGAGGCAGGTACAGAAGAGAGCCCTACAGCCCCGTGCCGCCATGTTCTGTGTGTCCGCTCTTCCCCCAACCCCTCCTCAGCAGCTGAGCTGAAGGTCTTGAAGACAAGTCACTTTTATTGTAGAACCCCGATTCATCTCCCAGGCAGCTTCATGTCGTGGGCTGAATGACACGTTAGTCTCTTTTGGGGAAAAAAATAGACTTTAGCGTAATGCATATTCATGAAGCTGCATTATGGTTGCTGTGACAACCTCACCACTGGCAGGCAAGGGTGGCATGTTGAACTTCTGTCTCCAGTCCCTGTGTTGTACCATAGCGCGTGTTACACAGCTTTCCACTTCTTTTTTTTTTTTTTTTTCCCCATCCCTTCCTCCCAATTTAAATTGTTTCAGAGTTGATGGTTAATTAATAGCTGCATCTAATTAAACCTGCAACACTGAAGCACAACTTCCTGCATCCTTCTGACCCGTGTTAATTGAGTGTTGCCTCTGCCAGTAGTCCGTAACGCAGAAGAGATGATTCTGGTGGGATTTTCTTTGTTCATCTCTTTAAACTCAAGGGAAAAATAAACCTGAATTACTAAGCGTATTTCTCTACACCAAAACTAGCCTGATAACTTCATCTCTCATGCAGAAAAACCCCAACAAAGTCTGTCCCCCTAGTCTATGCCTATCTAGTCTAGTCTATCCCTAGAGTTTTAAGGACTCCTGACCCTGAAAGTGTTGGGACCTTTTAGTTGGTGTTACTCAAAATCAGAAAGCAGTTTGCTCTGCGTAAGCATTGCATTGTGTTATGACCCTGGGGCCAAGGGTGATGTAATTGGAGGAAGACTTTACCAGACTGTGATGCTAAGGTGGTGACTAATTTCAGGATGAATGTGTGACAGGTTGAGTGTGGGGAGAGCTCAGCTCTGAAGGTCAAGCCCTGCGTGTTTGTTGATGTGGGAAATTGAGGGCGCTTGCGCATCACTTGCAACTTTTGGAGAGTGTTTGTAAGCTGCTCTTGCCCAGTCCGGCTGGATGTTTGGCCCAAAGTATTGCTGTTTCTTGGTTTCTGATGAGAAATGATGACATTGTTCTATGCAGAGAACTTAACGTATTGCGTAATCCTGGGTGATGTAAGTGATATAAGAAAGGGCTGCATTGAGTGAGGTGTGTCCCCCTTCTGCATGCTCAAGCGTCTTGTTGAGTTGAGCTTAATGTAAAGTTTTCCTGAAAGGTGCCAACTTCATCTGTACAAAACCGTTCCCTGTTGCTCAAGAAGACCTGCTGTGGGTAAGGTTTGGCTTTCTTCACAGATGTGAGCCTTCTGGAGAGCAAACTGGGAGAAGTGTGTGCACAGGGGGAAGAAAAGCTGAGCAGAGAAGGAGCTCTCAAGTGCAGTCAGTTGATCTTTCTCTAGTTAGTTTCTTAAATATTAATAAGTACAAAATGTTCAGACAGTGACTTGAGATTCTGTCCATTAAAATGAGAAATTGTGTAGCAAGAGGGAACTTTTTGCACAGAGCAGTATCTAGAGCTGGACTGTGAATCTCTTGTAGGCTCAGATGTACTCACTGAGGTTTCCAGTTTTGGTTAGACATGTCCAGAAAAAAATCACACCAAGCTTTGTTTTCAGTATCAGTTGGTATGTGGATGGCCCGAGTGTATCTTCTTGCGCTCCTGCTCTCCTGTCAGCTCTTTTAGGGTAACACGCAGGAGCGTTTCAGTAAAGAAGTAATGAATACTTAACGTAATCCTGATACTTTCCAATCCCTCCATTTGCATGTCCCCACCTCATGATAAGACTGAAACATCCTGGTGTTGACACCGTGTCTGTATTTGTTCATCCACACACAGCCTGGCTTTTCTTGGATACCAGAGCTCATACCTTGGACTTCTACAGAAAGACATTTTGAGGTTAAAAGGAGAATGTGAAGGAGATGGGGTGTAAAGATGAGAACCAGGGGTATGCCAGATTTGCTTCAACTCCAATGTCATCTTCAGCTTGCTGAAACGCTGTTTTTCTAGCAAAAGGAACACAGGTGCTTTGAAGGTTACTTTGCTGCGTCATGGTCTTGTATGGCCTTTTTGACCTAAGATGAAATTCATCCATGATGTTTTAGTGGGTGTTTCTGTTCGGTTTTTTCCCCCCAGGCTCCAGATGGATGCTTACTGAGGTGATGCTGTTTGACTTTGTGTAGCTGGTTTGCGTTTTGTTAACAGCTAAGGAAAACTGAATTGCCGTGTTCCAAAGCAGAGTCCTTGCTCTGACAAAGCGCGCGTGAAGATTTATCTGTTCAATCTCTGCCCGGTCTGCCAGGCCACATACCCTGATTCAGTGTATTCTTGTATAAAAACTAGATGCAACGGCAGAAAACTAAAATCTGTATGCTACTTGTGGGAGACTGGGGCAAGTTAAGGTGGATTTCAGACAGCAGCAGTGCACTGAGTGCTGCCCTTCCCTGAGTTCCTTCCTTCCTTCTGCATCCCAACCCCTTCCGCGTTCATGCAAGAGCATGAAGGGCCGGGGGGGATGTCCATAGGAGCAAGCCCTGTAACCGATGCTGCTCCAGACTGTGCTGGCAGCCTGGCTCTTGTTCCCCAGCAGCTGGTTGTCTCCTTGCTCCTCTGTAAACATAGGCAGAAAAAGCTGTGCTAGCTCTCCTTATGGTTTTTATGTGAACACTTGGGAAAACTTGATTTTTCTCTACTTAGTATAAGTTTGGAATGCGTGTGTATGTTGGTGTGGGGTTTTGGGTCTTGATATATTCACTTAAACTGAATGTCTGACAGTTATTTGGGGGTTAACTGAGGGTTTTCATATTAGGTCCAAATAAAGTCATGTCTTCTCTGGCCCTCTGTAAAAGGAGTAAAACCTCAGCCTTGAAGGATTTGCTTTAGTAACTAGATATTAATGGCAATTAAAAAAACCACCTTTAAAGATTTTACTGTAGGGGTTTTTTTGTTTTTGTTTTGTTTTGGTTTTTTTAAGTGTGGAAAATAGAGACCTTTTTCACTAATCAAGCCCTGTATACACAAACTGTTGTCTAGTTTTTTACAAGGTGGTTTGGGACTTCAGCATAATTTTTACAGGCTGCTGTTTAATTTTACTCTGCTATTGCAGCAAGAGAAATAAAAGCCACCTTCTTAAAAATCTGGGTGCCTGAATAGCCTTGTTTGTAAGCATGTTAATGCAAGATATCCTTACTATATTACGACAGAGGGCCTGCTAGTATTATTAGATCTGGCTGAGGTGCAACGAAGTTGGACCTAAATCAGTGTTGCAGAGTCAGCGTCTGCCTGACTGTGCTCTGCAGCACTTTCTGCTGTAGCATTGGATGTGGGAAAGATCTCCTGTTGCTTACATTAATGGTAGGGTGTTTGTAATCACAAATAAACTTGATTAGGGAGGCTGGATCTGATTTTTGTTTTGTTCAAGTTAATAATTTGCAAGCATGGTACCCGTCAATTCTTATTTATAGCTTGTTTGTTGTATGGTAGTAAGAACAATTATTGTCACGTGTATGACAGTGTAGGGAAATGAGAGCGTTTACAATGCATGGAGTTAAAATAGTTGTATTTTTATTATAATTTCATAATATTTGTTTATGGTTAGTTTGAAAGCAGAAGGAGATACGGGTCCACATTCACACTCTGAGCTCTGCATGTGCAAAACTGAATGTTGGTTTTGGTGTTGCTGGTATGGGGAGTTACTAGAAACAGCCTGAAACTTGGAGCCAAACCATCTGAGGCCAGGATGTGGGTGGGTGGATGGGAGAGGGTGCGAGGATGAATAGCAATGATGGTGAAGCAAGTGTGTTTGATACTTAGTTACTGTATTTTACAATAATGCTAATTCTAGGTAAGATTCTGGTCTTGCGTTTTACAAAAGCTTCCTCAAGCTTACCTAAATTTGATCCAAGCCACTTGGAATACAAAGTCTCTGTGAAGCTTTTTTTCTAGTGAGTCTGAAACTGCTGAAATGTTACCGTATTTATTGATCTTTATCTAAAAAAAAAGTTGCTAGTTGCAAGAACAGGCTGCTGACATAAAAAGCCTGTCTTAGATCACACATTTGGCTGGAGGCCAGTTAATGAGTTTCTATAGGAGCTTGTTGGCAAGCTTAGGTTTTTGCTTAGGTTAATCTAATGTAACTGTAAGTAATCTAGGAGCCTGGTACACTCAAAACAATTTTTAGAAAAAATGATCTTATTATTTTTAAATTATAGCTGAGAGATATTTTTATATAATAGCTTCTTGTACTTAAAGCACTTAAAACCGCCTGGGAACATGATTCTTTACTATTTCCTCTTTTAATGGTCAGCCTACTGAATAATACTTGAAAAATATTGACGCTGATGACATCTCTTTTTGCTAGCCTGTGTGTTACACAATTTAAGCTGTATTCAGTGGAGTGATCCGTTAGTGCTTTAAAGAAAGGTTTGTATTTTTAAAAGACCAGGTGGTAACATGCTTACGGGTAGGTACATCAGTTTTGCTAGTAAAAAATACCATAAATGTGTTCATGGGTACATCTGTTGGCCCCGTTATTCTGTGACTAGGGCTGAAATGCGTGAACCGTCCTAGGAGGAGGCTGGAGTTTAGGACTTTGTGTTCCCAAATGGTGTCCAGCCCAGGCAGTTGCACCACTGGGCCTTTTCACCGGCTTCATGGGTCTTTCATTCTTCAATTGCCTGAAGGCAAAGCTTGAAGGAGAAGGGTTGGAGATTGCTCTGTCCAAGACGTTTTTGTTGCCTCTCACTTCTTTTGTGTGATAAGTGAATGTGAATCCAATCTAAGGGGAAAACTGAATTCAGATCTTGAAACGTTCATTGAAGTGCTGTAGGTCCCTTCCAACCCAAAGCATTCTATGATTCTATGATTCTATATGCCAGGCTATAAAAAAGAGGTCCAGATCCAGCCCTGGTCTTTGGGGAGCAGTGGATAAATGTGGCTTTAACAGGAGAAAGCAGAGGACTCCTGATTCCACCCAGGACAGCAATGCTCATCTGCAGCCTTGAGTTAACTGCTCCATCCGTAAGAGGGATGGTGAAAGCTTGGGATGCATGCTTGTCCTCCATTGGTGTGGGCTGATGAGTGCTGACCAGAAAAGGGATAGCACTCTACTATCCTTATTATTTCTTCATATAGCTGTATGATTAGCAGTGACAGCATGGATGATGAACAAGTGGGGTTTGGATTACAGCTGCTTTGCTATAGGTCTGACTTCCATGGTATGTAAAACTGGTTAAACATAGATGGAGATCTTTGAGATGGGAGGCAGCATGATATAGTTGTGCCAGTGCTTATCAGAGGTTTAAGCTTCTCTGATAGCATTTGTTCTCTAGTTGCTATTTATAGTAGGGCCTAGAGATATTTCTGGATGTGATAGCTGACAAGTTTCTTCATCAAAGAGTCAATGAATGAGCAAGAAGTGTTTCTATTTTAAACTTAGCTTTGACAAGTAATAGAACTTCAAAGAAAAGCTGTTCATAGAAAATAACCTTGGTCTGAGTTACCGCAGGTGATTCTCTTTAAGTGAAATATTAAACACAGGGCTGCAACTTTCAGCATCTCTGATAAAGAAAGAGTTTTGTGGGGGTTTTTTTGCCAACTGCACTATAGGGGATTTGTATTAGTTTCAAACTTACATGTTTACGCAAAGGGTGCTAATAAACCTTGGCAGAGGTGCAAACTAAGGCAGATTTTGAAGGGAACGATCTGGTTTGAACTTGGTGTGAATAGTCACTGCCAAAGTGTTAGGGTAAGCGGAGAATCTGCAGGGAAAGATGAAGAGCTCTGTTGGAAAGAGGTTTGTGTTAGGAGGTGAGAATTGCCTCCAGTGCAAAGGCTGTGGGAGCCAGTAGCAAAAAGCTCTTCTTTCTTGCTCTTTATGTATACGCCTGAAGTGACGCATGTCTAGATCTGTCTTTTGCTTTTCCATCTCACACCAGTGCCTGGGATCACGTGCCATGAAGCTTAAGCATGTTTTTAATGAAGAGGATGGCAATGTTGACCATAGGGGAAAAAAAGGATGGTTACAGGAACAAGTGGCTCAAAATAAATTTTTACCACTGCAGAAGTCCATCTGGGAGAGTGTTGTGGCACCCTCCAAATGGAATGCTCTGAGCTGAGGAACAGAGTTTGTAGGAGAGAAAATTGTGTCTCGTTTGTTATGAACTGCCAGAGTGGTAGCTTGCTGGAGTGGCAGGATCAAGGAACCAACTCTCTCTCTCTTTCTTTCTTTTTTTTTTTTTTTAAGAAAGACAGAGCTTGGGACCTTTTGGTACAGAGTGTGCTAAGTGTAGAGCATTGAATCGGAGCGATTCAGCAGGTCTGGTTTAAATCAGAAGTGATGCAGTGCAGTGTCTTGGAAAGCTACCATTACTGTGAGTTTACATACATTAATTAAGCTTTCTTCTATTGTCTTTTAAAAAGCAAAATGCTTCTCCCAGTCCGATTTATGATTTATAATTTAAGTATTGCCTATGTCAAATCCTGTCTCTGGAAGCGAAATGTCCTGGGCATTTCTCATTCCTTCAGATGCTATGGCACCTGCACATTCTGCAAAAATACTGGTTGCACTGTTTCTCTTACAGTAAAGTTTTGGTCATGCTAGTTTAAAACAAACAAACAAACAAACAAAAAACCCAAAACAACCAACCAAAACCAAACAAACCAACCACAAAAAAACCCCAAAAAAGTGAAAGCATCACTAATAAAGTGATTCTCTTTTTCCTCTCAAAGGGAGTAATAGAAATCTAGCAAAGGGTATACAAGATTGTCAGTAGTGGTAATTTTAAGGATCTTGGCAGTGCATTTGAATGTGGTTTATGGGTGATTTCAACAATCTCCAGGTTTTGGTGGGATCTTCTGCATGGATCTGTCTGGTGGCTTTCTTCAATAAACCCTTGGTACTTTCTCTTCTCTTAGTCTGAAGCAGTAGGGAGATAGGATAGCCTCGCTACTTTTTTGTGCCAGTTTTTCTGGGAATTTATAGACTGTGAAGCTTAGTGGATTTTCATCTCTTTGATTAGAAGTATCAGCAAGTTGAAGAACATAGACTTATAAGCTAACTTTTTTTTTTGTTTCAAGTAACTTGTTAGGAGCTGACTTCCTAATCTTTCTTTGGAGTGCAAGTTGTTAGCTTGTGCCTATTCTGACTCGCTTTAAAAATAGCCATGAGAAAGAGGCCATAATAGTGTGGGAAGATGGTAAATCATCAACTACTGAAAAACAAACCATGCATCTGTTACACTGTGGAAAAAAATGCCTGTTAAAAAGTTAAGCTGCGGCATGTTTTTCGTCTAGTGGCAGGAAGGCCCTTGAAAGATGTTTAGAAGTAGTGATTAGAATACGTGTGTTTACTTTTATTGCAAGCTTTCTAAAGTACTCTTGTTTCTTGCAGAGACTCCAACCGTCATGTTAAGGTAAAGCAGAAAAGTGCAGTGCTGAACATGCTAAAGAAGTTGGACAAAATAAGATTCAGAGGTCACAAGAGAGATGAGTTCCTTGATTTAGCAGAGTCTCCAAATGCTTCAGACACTGAATGTGGAGATGAAATCCCAATGAAAATACCTCGAACGTCAACTCGAGACAATGAAGAGCTGAGAGACCCTGTAAGTACTTGATTTAAGTATCGTTATATTATGTTACATAGTTGTCAGGCAGAAAAATAACATAAATTAATAATTCTTTGTCCCTACATTTTGGATTGAACACTTGAAGATTTGTGGACTAGGAAGTAAGCTTCCAGTAATAGGTTTCTATTTTGTGGAAAGATCAAATTAATTTCTTAGTATTAGGGTTCCCTGTCCCTACTATTGATTTTGGATGTTGTGGGTTGACAGGTTTGTTAATCTTGGATGTGCTTCTCAATGCTATTTGGTTTTTATTTTGTTGAATTACTAACAAACAGATCTGAAGGAAAGACTTCTTTTCAGTCTGAGGAAGCTCAGATCTGCTCAAATGGCACTGACCAGGACTGTAGGGATAAGACTTCTGGTGACTTCATTGGAGTTAGAGGGCCACCTTATTCTTCACTCCAGGGTTGTATCCAGTAATGCTTCCATGCTGTAGAGCTGGTTTAAACCTACATAGGTGAGCAAGACTCTTCAGGTGCTAAAACTTTTTGGTGCTTGTAAGCAGAAGCAGTCAAACAGACCTGCCTTTTTAAAAGACACTGTTTCAGGAGAAGTTAAATTGTGGTTAAAAGAAAAAGAATCTTGCTTCCACTATTAAAAAATGGCTGTGGATCCTTGAGCTTGGAGTGCTACAATCTAAATTAGGATTTGTCCATTTATCTGTATTCTAGAATGTGACTTGGGAGTCAGAGTTTATACCACCCTATTTGGAAACTCACCGTACAGTTTTTATCCCCCAAATGTGGTCAGGCTGTTGTCTAAAAGCTCATTTCTAGAAGCACAGGGCTTGTTCACCACAAGTGTTAAACTAGAAGACTTCAAACTGTATATGCTTAAGCATCTCCTTTGCGGTTGGCAGCTTGTATCCTGTTCTGTAGCTATTAGGTTGTTTTACATTTAAGTGGGCTTGTATGGTATCACATATAGTCCTGCTTGTATGGAGCTCTTTTTGCCAGAATTTTTTTCCTATGATCATGGAACAAAGAGTGGTAATGACAGAGCATTTTTCAGTCACAAAAAGTCTGTTGTATGCAAATCCTCAAGCTCCTCAGACAAGGAAGGTCTGTTGAATGCCTTTCCTTTGCTCTTACTGTACAAAAGACATCTGTCATTTGTTAAGATGTATGTATTGCGTATACTGGGACTAATCTGTGCTGCTACCCTTCCAACATGGTGTATTCTGAGTTTTTTGTAGGTAAACACTGGCTTATTTTCATTAAACTTAAGGCATATTTATGTGTGGAGAGCAGGGAATACCCTTTGTATCTCATCAGAAGGATCTGGGTGGCAGAGCTAGAGGCTACAGAAACATTTGTCTTAAACCGTAGATACTATTTTCTGTATTTCTTTAGGAGGATAGTAGCTCCAGGATGGTATGGCTGAGGGAACAGCACATTAAACCTGCAGTTTTGGCTAGTTATAAAGCCTTACAGCTACACGTCTGCAGTGATGGTCTCTGTTGTCTCAAATTGTTGAGTTCTGTGTGCCAAGAAGGTAATTTGAAGAGAAACACTTTGCTTTCTGGCTGATCACATACTGTTAAGTAGGCTGTCGTGATCTAAGTCCTTGGGATACAGTTGAGTATAGTTCTTTAAAAAGAGGGAGAAAGAAGGGGAGAGAGGAAAGCAGCAACAGCATCAGACTTGTTGTTTGGTCCTGCTCCTGATGTTTGGGAGTTCCAAACCCAGTGCGATGCTGGAACAGCCTAAGAGCAGTAGCTGTGTTACGGATACAAGCAAAAGTAAACTTGTATGAGGAAAGAGTTCTGATGCATAAGGGATAAATTTCGGATGGGAAGTTTAGGGGATTAGCACTTGGCCCTCACAGACACCTGCCCACTAAGTGCTGCTGCCCATCCATAAAATGAAGGCAGAAGAAATAATCCCCTGTGCTGCAGAGGTGCTGGGAGCAAAGAAAGTAGTGCTTCTGTATTTAAGCCAATATTAAAATAGTGGCTGAGATTGTGTGAACAGGGCGATTCTGAGTTATGTGTCTGTTTCTTATTGAGATCACATGGTTGAACTGTGTCTGAATTGTTTTTAATTCCGTGACTAAAAC
Organism: Pelecanus crispus; assembly: GCF_030463565.1. NCBI lineage: Eukaryota > Metazoa > Chordata > Aves > Pelecaniformes > Pelecanidae > Pelecanus > Pelecanus crispus. The sequence goes on from NC_134643.1 coordinate 18,125,407, forward strand.
TGAAATCTTAAATTGCGTATACAGGGTGGTTTTCTTCTATAGGCTCTGTAAGCAACTTGGTATTATACTTTTATTACACTGATCATGAGAAGACCGACTCTTGTTGGCGTCTTCCTGTCTAATACCTTTGGGGAACTGCTGAAAGCATACAAAAGTCAATGCAAGTCTTGTGTGTAAGTTGAAGTTAGGCTGCATGTCTTTTCAGATAGATGTGAGCTGTACTGTGCTTCCACTTCTGTTGCTTCACTGTTTCTATTAAAATCTGACTACAGAACTGATGGGCTTGAAAGAGCAAGATTGGTGGCTTGGCATAGGCATGCAAAATAGGGAGTCCTGGTCCCCTGTCTGCATCTTCAATACATCGATGTCTCTGACTCCACTGTCAACCATTCCCTTGACAAAGGCTTCATCTCTGCCCTCCTCTACTTCTTTGTGGATTTTGTTGTTTTTTGTTTTTACTCTGGTGTATTAATCATTACAGAGCCATTAAAGAAAGATTGCTGTCTCTTAGAACAGTACAGCACAGTCATATGAATGAAAGGCCCTTCTGTACTGTGCCTCAAGGGTACGTAGTGCACTTAGAAATGTGCATGTTAGATGCCTCTTCTTTATGTACATGTCTGAACTTGACAAGCGTATGCAAAAATTTGCCACAATTGGAAGCTTTGGAGTAAAAAGCGTTGTCATAAAAGCTTGTGAATGCAGAGCCCTGCAAAGAAGAGCATCCTCGGTTGTGTACCTGCAACAAGTGAAGTGAACATTCAGTTCCAGGCCACAGATACAGCAGTGGGAATTAGTCTGAACACTTCACACGTCTACTGAAGTAGTGTGTGCAAAATTTACACCCTGTGGAAGGACAGAAAGGATGGCCATATGAGGTCATCTTATATTTTTTATCTTAAAACTGTGAGCTTTACCTATTCAGTTCAATAATAAGCATCCTAACTCGTGTTTGGGTAAAGCACACAGCCAGCTCCTGGTAGGAGAGCCCTGAGGTTGGAAGGATTTGTTATTTTCCTTTGAATTCTCCTCAGTGATTTCTGAGATTTTTTTGTTCAAAAGGTGTCTTAATTTGAGCTAGTTTGGTCTCAACTTACAAGCTGGCTCTTTGCCTGTGTGGGTATTTTCCCCCTCTCATTTAAGTGCCCTGACTACCAGGTACATCTTGGATAGCAGGCACTTTCTTAGGTCTCTGTGGGTGCTTGGACACTGTGATCAGATCATTGCCAAGACAGATGTGTTGGTTAACAAAGTAACTCTTTGCTAAGCATCTCTTTCAGTTCCTGAATGGCTTGCCAGATTTCTTCCTCCCTTCCCTCTTTACCATAGGTGGCTGGCTGGTTTTTTTAAAGCAAGGACATTCAGCGCTGCATGCAGCACTCTTATTTCTACATGGTTTTGTAAAAACACAACAATCACGAAGTAGGAAGAGGGGGTAGCCTGGTCCATTCCTATTTCCTAATAGTGAACAAATTAACATTTGTCATCTTGTGACATTGGAAATTCAGGTAATCTTGCTTGCTCAGTAGTTAGTCCCGTTTATTTAGGGACATCATGGTTTCCTATTCTGTAGATGCAACGTGGGTTCCTTCCTGCTAGATCACAATTCTGCACCTAAAAGAGCTTTAAAACATTGCTCCGGCAACGTGATTTGCTAAGATGCAAATGTTCAGGGATGGGGACTGTGCCCTGAAAATCACGGATCACCCTTGTATTCGCCAGTTCTGGCTTGATTTGCTTCATTTTAACTTATGTCTCGTTGTTTTGTTCTATAGGTGAATTTATGTACTCTTAATGTGACAAATGTCCTGTTTTTATAGAAGGGAGAAAATGTTCAGTACTATGTAGAGGTATATGAATGAATTCAGTGCAGAGGAGGATCATGTCCTCTCCAGTAGAGGTGGGGAGAGAACAAATTTGTGTTTAAACCCATGGAGGTTCTGCACTAACCTGACAGTAAGTGTTGCAAATCGAAGTGCTCTCATACCTGGCATATTGTACTGAGTCTAATCTAGTTATGCAAGTTCCCAAACAGTGTGGTAGGATTAAATCTGAGTTATTGTGGTTCAGAAAACATTAATTTAATTGCTGTTCCAGTACAGTTTGGCTTTTTCTGAAACATGTCAATTAAAACCTTAAACACTTCTGTATCAGTCACCTCATTTACAATGATTGGAAGGTATGAAGCATGGTGCAAACTCTACAATTAAGATAATAAAGTCTCTAAACCTGGCTAGCACTAGATTTATGTAAAATATAACTGTGTTTCAGGAGCTTGCTAATATGGGTATGCTTCCCAGAATTGCTGCTAAGGATTCATGCAGATGCTTTTGTTCTTCAGCAGTGTTGCTGGGTTTTCCCTTTCCTTACAGCAGATAAATGCAGCAGCCACGGGGAACCCTTTCGTAATTTGAAATAAGAAAATGCACATGAAGTGTCAGTTGAGAAACTTGGGAGACTATGACCTCTCTAGACAAGCTCTGTAGTTTGTTGTATTACTGAAGAATCATAGAATAGTTTGGGTTGGAAGGGACCTTTAAAGGTCATCTAGTCCAACACCCATGCAATGAGCAAGGACAGCTTTAACCAGATCAGGTTGCTCAGAGTCCCCTTCAACCTGACCTTGAATGTTTCCAGTGATGGGGCATCTACAGCCTCTCTGGGCAACCTGTTCCAGTGTTTCACCAGTCTCATCGTAAAAAATTGATTCGTTATATCTAGTCTGAATCTGTGCTCCTTTAGTTTAAAACCATTACTCCTTGTCCTATTGCTACAGGCCCTACCTGACTTCTTTTTTCCCCACCACTTTGCTGCTCAAATGAAGGCAAATTAAAATTTTGTATTTTAAACTACCTCTTCCCTCTGTTGCGTCCCAGCCACTGCTGGGCCCTGATGAATGACTTGGGCGGGTGGTTATGACCCTGGGCTTGGCATGCCATGTCCTCACTGCTCCCCATACTCTGTGTTTGAGAGCTGCTCCTCTCTAAGTTAATTACAAACTTGGAAATGAGACCAGCATTTTGTTAGATATTCCTAGAGAAAAATTATCCACGTGTGATGTTGTGCAAGTAAAATAAAAGGAGGGGGTTGGCCGGTTACGTTTCTGTGTGATGCTGCAGATGGAGAGGACAGATCTGCATCTGCTCGGTTAAGAAGTGACTTAGACCTTTTCCATGGCTGTACAGTGAAGGTGGTGTCAGTGCTTAGTGCACAAAACAAAATCCCAGGGCTTGGAGGACAAAGGGGGTTTGGGGAGGAGAAGGGAGGGAAGGCAGAGAGCTGTCAGGTTGGGAGGTGCTGTTATGAAAAGCCTGAACTGCAGATGGCTTGAAAAACACATTTGTGGGTAGATGCGGTTTTTCAGATCCGGAGCTGGATGTGGCTTGGAGCAGCAACTCTGAACTCTGCTGGTGGGTTAGAGGCAATCTGTCGTCATCAGAAATCTTCCTTTAACCTCTCTGGCTCTGATTGTCTGCGCTCGACTCTGGCATTTTGCTGGCTTCCTAGGCACCACTAAGCCTTGTGTGCTGTCTTCACTAAGTAATAGTGATTGCCAACATTTTAAGAGGGCTCCTGTATCAAATACTGTCAAAGCTAGAGAGGCAGAAGGAAAAGCAGAAATCTTTGGAAGCCTTCAAGGCTTTTACTGTGAGTCAGAAGCAAGAAAGGGCGACTGTAGTTCAGTTGAAAGTGTAGTTAATCCAGCCCAAGTCCCAGCACTAGCCTGCAGAGGCAGCAGAAGAAAGAAACACTACCCAGATAACGCTGGAATTAATACAAGATAATTTTTTTGTTAACTTGTGAGTTGAGTCAGTTATGCTAACTTCAGACAGAGGTACTTCTTGAATTCAGAGGCAGGCAGTTGAGCTCCAGCAAATGTACAGATCTTATTTCTTGTTTTTAGTCCGTTAACATCTCTTGACACAATGAGGTGTGTTTGGTTTGAGGAAAAATCTTCTGGGACAAAAGAAGCATCTGGTTAAATGTCTCCCATATCGCTGCCCTGGACATGCTCAGTTTTCTGAATGCTCCTAACTTGTATTCATTAGTACCTTATGGTGTCGCTAATTTTGGAAATTGCATGCTTTGTTTTCCACCAAACTTGTATCACTGTATCTTACTACTCTGGTTAAACCATTTTATTATTATATGATAATTGCATGATCTTGCTCCTAGTAATCTTAGCAAGCAGCCTTATGTTTTAGCTTAGTGGATATTTTTTTCCTTTTTTCTCTAACTTAGAAGGTCATTGTAACCTTTTGGGGTTAGTTTAATTACGTGTACCTGCTGATTTTTAACCCATTAACCGATGTCAGACTTCTTCTGTCCAATGCGTTAGCAGATACACACATTTGGAAACTTTCAGAAAGAGTTCTGTTCACCCATGTCACTCACTCCCCAGTCCTAAGCATCTTTTGCTTTTTCCTGCTTCCTAAGAGGCATAGTCAAGTTATCCTGGGCTTTGATTAGTGACTTAATGTCTCTGAAGAAGCAAAAGTGGAGCTCGTTCTCTAGATGGATTTCTGAAATGTAGCTCATCTCTTGGTGAAATACCTCCCCGGGTGCAGGTGGAGATCTGCTCCCCCGTGGAGCTCCATGGGTGCAGGGGCACAGCTGCCTCACCAGGGGCTGCACCAGGGGCTGCAGGGGAATCTCTGCTCCGGTGCCTGGAGCACCTCCTGCCCTCCTTCTTCACTGACCTTGGTGTCTGCAGGGCTGTTCCTCTCACATGTTCTCACTCCTCTCTCCGGCTGCAGTTGCTGTTCTGCAGCAGCTTTTTGCCCTTCCTAAATATGTTATCCCAGAGGCGCTACCACCGTTGCTGATGGGCTTCGCCTTGGCCAGCGGCGGGTCCATCTTGGAGCCGGCTGGCATTGGTTTTATGGGACATGGGAGAAGCTTCTAGCAGCTTCTCACAGAAGCCACCCCTGTAGCCCTCCTGCTACCAAAACCTTGCCACACAAACCCAATACATGCGCAGAGCCTGGGTGCATTCCTGATGAGTGCAGCATCTTGCTCTTTGACCTGTACGTGATTTTACTTATTTATCTATTTATTTATTTTTAAGTAGTGGCACTGTTTCTTTAGACGGCTCCATATGAACTTCTGCATGCTAGGAGCAGAGATTGTCCGTTTGTACCAGATGTGGATATACAATATAGAAAGTCTTGGGCAGCAATCTGGATTTTAATAATGCTTTCCTTTTGCCTGTCTGCAGAGGGTGTTGTAAGGGTGCTGCTGTTTGACTTCAGCCAGATCTTCCTCCTTGGGGCTCTCCAAGTGTCTGGCAAGTGATAACACGAAATCTTCCAATGTCAATAAATGCGACCTAGCTCTATAGATAAGAAATCAACACAGAGACAAATTGCCATCCTGTGCTCATCTGAAAACAGACAGCTGTTACTATTCAGCAGCGGCTGGAGGGGTTGCAAATGGCTTGTCTTACTGCACCTCTCTGGCGAACGTGTGAACGGGAAATCTGGAGCGCAAGGAGGAGGACGCTGTGCTGCAGCTCCCCGTGTGAGGACTGCTCTGGGGTCTGTCCATCTCTGCTATGGCATGGTTCATGCTGGCTCCAAAATGGGAAGCAGTGCAGGGCTGCTGCTGAGCTAATAGCTTCTGCTCCTCACCGGGGCTGGCAGCGTTGGCAGAGTGCTGTGTGGGTGTGACTGCTGCTTTCAGGACTGGAAATAGCATCTCTGCCTGGCACTGTATTGAGCAAGCCCAGGTGGGGAGTTGGTACCAGGTAAATGCCATGCGGTAAATGCCTACAGAGTGCTAATTTGCCTGTGTAGACAAATTCTGAGGCTTAAACTCAGCATCTGTTCGGCTCAAGCAAGAAAACAGATGTTTAATAGGTATCTCCACACTGTTTTATTTTAAAAGTACAAATCATTCCCCAAAGCGAAAGTACTTTGCTGCCAGTGAACTTTCAGTACATCTTTCCTAAACCGTAGAAAATGTCTTTTAACTAACTTTCTTGTAAACTAGTTGAATTTATAAATATATGTAATTTAAGCTGTCATGGTTAAATGTATGCAAGCTGACTTTTGAAAGCAATACAGCTCCTGTATGTTTTCAGAGCTCAAACAAGGGGTAGGGGAATGGTTAGGATAGGTAAATAAATCCCTTCTTGTCCTGCGAGCACGTCTTAGATGTAGGCTTCTGTAATCTTATCACTTCAGTTTTGAGTAAAAGCTGTTGGAGAAGCTCCTATAATTCTCATTGACAGACTTTTTGTACCTGGTGGGGACTGCACACAGTGCCTGAACAACCATTACCTGGGAGATGCCCTTCACCCACCATTTATCTTGCTTCCTGAAAATGTCCACTTTGTGGGAGAAGGACAGCATCTCCTGCCTTCTGCTGTGTGGGCTTGGGGTTTTTCTGTGCTCCCTTCATGGACACGGCAGTCGTCACTGCTCTTCTTAACTAATCAAGTCACGCTTTAATTCTTGTGTTCTTCAGTATTTCTAGTGCCAAGTTGGTTCAAGGGGTGCTGGTAAATCAGTCGAGACGCATAATCTGCTGACTCCCCCCTCTCCTGGCCTGCCAGGATGAACTTCTGGGCACCAACCACATCCTTCAGCAGTAACTGGGCCGTACTGGAGGTGGAGGAGCAGCGGTCCCCTGCACTGATCTTCCCTTGCAGAGAGACCATGCTCAGAATTACACATCCATAAATGGATATTAAAATATACAATATATGTTTTCTAATACCTCGGTGAATATCTGGAAAAGTATTACTTTTGCTAGCTTCACAATTTTATATGTAAAGTATGTTGCATTGACCATTCATTGAATGGGAGGAGGAGAGGGATGGTGTAAATATGCCTTTTAAAATAACAGAAAAAAGGCTAAATGATGATGCAGGAGAACTGGTAAGGGGGATAAAAAAAAAAAAAAATCTTTGTTTTCTGTAACTCCCTCAGGTCTGCAGAAGTGCTTTTTGTAAACACACATGGGAGAGATGCTGTGCATTTGATTAGCTTTCACTCATTTTGGTAGTTTAATGCTGAATAAGAGGTATGTAGACTTGTTGATGCTTGCATGTTTCTTTCGTGGCTGTTTCTTTACTGCCCGTGCAGTAAGTTGATGTATTTAAATGACAAAAAAAAGGTGCCTCTGAGCTGTCAGTGTGTTCTGGCTTTCTTATAGGCTGGTCCAGGGACCATCGTCATGGCTTCAGGAGTCCAGGATTTTAACAGAACGGAATCTGACAGACTGAATGAGATCAAAGGTCACCTGGAAATAGCCTTACTGGAAAAACACTTTTTACGTAAGTATAAAATTAATGCTTTGTGGAAAGGAATGGCTTAAGCCTGCTGAAATAAGGCTTCTCTAAACTATAGAAGTTGGCATCAGAATTCTGAGCTGGGCTGATGCACGGATAACATGTGGGCTGATGCGTGGATAGCACGTGGGCTGACACTTCTCTAGGAGGAACTTAAAAACATTCCCAAGGTTTCTAGGTCACTTGGATATTTTTTTCCTCATTGCATTCCTCAGAAAATACACTACATGACAAAAGCTGCTTAGTTGAAGTCTTGGTGTTGACATCTTCAGGTTATCTTAGAACTAACTCAGCCTTAATGTGGTTGCAATAGGTGTTTTTTGTCTAGTAGTAATTGTAAGAAGGAAGAGATTTCTGAAGGGGCAACCAATGCATTTCCTTGGCAGCTGTTTCAAGAAGTAGTATGTCGTAAAACACATATCTCTTAACGGTATATGAATTACTGGTAAGTGATGTAAGAAATACAGATGAGAGTATCTGTAGATTTCAAGTGTTACTTGTTTGGTTTTATGTGTGTGTGTGTATATATGAGACAAAATCGTCATTCATGGCTAGAGGCACCCGTAAGACTTCGGGGATTTTTATCTCAGCAGATCTGAACTGCTGACTTGTAAGACAGGATAGTTAAAACCAAAAAAATGGGAGACAAGCATTCCTTTAACTTGATAGAAGTAGAGATCTCTGTAATAAATCAATGAGAATTCTTGCTCAGTTGCTTCCCAAAATGGTCATTTTAATGGATTATTTTTGAACTTCAGAACATGAGGGTTGTGTTTGTGTGTTTGAAGCTTGTCAGATATTTTCTAAGGGGTAGAAATAACAAGGCTATAGATTCTATTCAATTTCTGGATTATAATCTTAACAACAAAACTTGTATTTTATCTTCAGCATATTCTCAAGGATTTGGAATTAATTTTCTGTGACTTTTTTATCATTTGGCAAGATTTCTTTGATATTTTTTTTTCCTTGTGAATGAGAGGGAGGCATGATAAAGGAGACTGGGCAAGAATTTATAGTGAGCTGCTATCAGCCTCCGCTGGTATCTGGAAGAGGTATCATGATTGGAATATCAAGCAAAAACTGAAAGCTCTGTTTGACTTGCCTTGTTGGTTTCAGTGATTTATTTGAATTCTTATTTAACTGTGCAGTATGGAATTACCATGTACTCCTTCCAGCCCCAAAGACACATTGCTTAAGCTCCTGTTACCAGACTGTTTTTTAAACTAGACAGGACATTCGTGATTTCCTGATGTAATCCGATGTGTAACAGAAACAGGACTTCCCAGAACTCATTTCTGTTGTGAACTAGGACATGCTTTTTTCTATAAAACCATGGTATGGTTCCCAAACATTTCCATGGCTGGTGAATCTATTTTCAGTCCGTAGTATGTGGTTACACACAGGGCACACATTTTGTGAATATGTGTGAATATTTTTACTCTGCAGGTTCTTGCTGTTGTTTGAAAACCATCTGATCAACTGTGTTACTACTTTTAGCTGAATCTTTTTCTTTGCACAGACCTTTGTAGCAAACTCCAAGGTAAAGGGTAATGAAGCTCACCCTTTCACGGAAACTTTGAGCAGATGGTTGGAGGTTCAGGCCAACAGGGCAGTTCAGATGAGTGGCGTGGGTCAGTCCTGGGTGGCTCCAGCCCCTGCAGCTAGGTTAAGGGTTCTTCACCAAAGCCTGAGGTTTGATGTAGGTGCAATTATAGTGTTGTTCTGGCAGGTTGGTTGTAAGTCTGTATGTAAAAACAAAAGAAAGAATGATAAAGTGGTAGAGAAATAAGCTCAGTAAACCTTATCCCTTATTCCTCTACACCCCATTCAAAATTTTGGGCTGAAATACGTAACTCTGTCGGTTGGAGTGAAGTAGAAGCTCACTTTTTGGATATGGTTCCTGTATTCTTCTATTTTCTTCCTCCTGCTCTTTGAGGGGTTTTTTTTGTGGTTTTTTTTAATACTAGAAACGCTTCGTTATTTTTTTTTTCCTTCCCAAAAGTGAGCTGATGGTAAGCAAAAACAAAAATTGAAATGTGCAGTTTGTTTACTTTAATTTGCCCTCGGAAGAAAGCCTGATGATTACTTTTTTTTTTTAAAATCCTATTGCTGCAATAGGTGTTTTTTAAGAAGGCTAGTCACTCAGCTGTATTTGCATAATATTTTTAATTATGGCATTCCTTAAGGACACCTTGCTATAATTTTATTATTACATAAACCGTTTGCCACTTCCTCTTACTCTGTTTCCTCCAGCTAGGTGTGCAAAAATCAAAGCAACTGTTAGCATGTGGGGGAAATATTTAAAGTTCCATGGATTTGCTTTTTAATGTGTTGGTTTTCTAATTGCTGTCAGCCTGATCCTGTAACTTTATGTCTTCTATACCTCTTATTTCTATAGGTGTGTTATTAGCCAGGAGGTTTAAAGAGGAGAGATTTCCTCCCAGCTGTATGCTGTGTATAGTGTACAGATATACAACACAGCTACAAGTCAGTGTGGGTTTGTAGTTGCAAGTACGTGGCTAAAGGAATAGCAAACTGGTAGTCTTCTCTAAACTCCATTCAGCCATTAGTAGGCAGAAGTAAAATGTGCAGTTTGGCTCAGTGTTTTCAGTGAAACGCATCCCAAACCTAAGTGTAGCCTCTGCAAGCTGCAGAGGAAATCTGGAGCAAGTAGTTACTGGAGACAAACAATTGTCAGTAAAGGGAGAATATCTTCATCTAAGTTGCCAAATGAATCTACTCCCTAGCAAGAGATAATCTAAACATCCAGAGAGGTGAAGATGGAGAGGAATTGCTTAGCATGTTGCATAGCTGTAAAGGCAAATAAAATGTGACTGGAAATGCGAGGGGTTTAAGCTGCAGACCGTCAGGATGATGAGGCACGCGGAGGAAGGGATCTTGGATAACAACGTCTTAAGCAAGGGAGGGATCAGCTGACTTCCAGCCAAAAGGGCTAAAGTTGCTTTTCCTGTCTGTGCGGGAATGGCCTTAATCCCTGTAATCTAATGGCTCCTTCTGAGCCATAGTACAGGAATGCTGAAAACATTCAGTGCATGTTGGGTCTGGCGAGACAGCAATATTGGGGTGGGTTCCTGCAGAACAAGGCTTGAACACCTGCTGAATGGAAAGAGCAAAGTGCTCAGTCTGCTGGACCTCCAAGTGCACATGGATGGATAAAGTTTTGTCTTGGAGCTGTCGCCATCAGAATCATCCATTGCTAAAGGACTTTGTGTATTACTATACCTTGTTTTTAATGCATGTGAACACTGCCTTGGTTCAGGGTTTGGAAGGCAACTACTGCACTGGGGCAGCTAAATTAATGTGCCAAGGTTAGTAGTGGTTTAGTGCTTCCATTTCAAAACGTAGTTGTATCTAAACAAGGAATAAAAACTTGCTTGCTGTTCTTGCATTTGAAAGAGAAAATGACAGGCGGTATCTTTTTGGGTTTGCACCTCATTGAGGTATACGTTCTGCTTTTCTTCCCATCGCTGTTTTGTGCCTGCTTATGGAGGGCAGTTTTGCAGATATCAGCATTCTGGTCCCAGTACTACAAGGTGCTTTGTAAGCACGTGTGCATCCTGTGGTTTAAATGAATTATTAGCTAATTCTCATTCAAGGATGTTCAAGCCTTTTGCAATGCTAATTTTAGCAGCTCAGGGAAGAGGAGTTGGTGGTAGCAGCAGCTAAGAGTAAAGAAACCAGGTAGCTGTTAGAGAGGAGAGTTAGTCATGAACTAGTAAATCGAAGAAACACCACATGAGGATGAAGAGCTTTAGGAAGAAATAAAGTCCACTCCCACAAGGATTTTGCATTCCGTTCTGTACAGCAGGGTGTGGCAGGAGTCTCTAGGGGCTAACAAAACCGCTGGTTTTGGTTATGATTTAAATACCAGCATTACAAAAGAAGTCACGATTACGCTGCTTTCCCATTGAAATTTCTGCTCCCCCACACTCTTCATTCTCATGTGCCTTTTTAAACCATGTATGTGACTGACTCCACAGTGTTTTGTCTGGCTTCTGCTTTTTGGTATAAATGACCTGATGATTCTTTGTAAGAAGAATGACCTAGCAGAATACAGACCTCATGAAAGTGGATCTCTAGAAAACCATATGTGGTCCTCAGGGTGTTAGATCTGGGATGTTAGAAAGTGGTAAACCTTAGAGGTGAAATATGTGGTGGGGGTTGTGGCCAGCAAAAGACCTGTACTACAAAATCCTGTTCTGTACAGAAATGCTAATACCTCCTCGAACAGCCCTAGTAATTGTATGCAACAAATTGACTGTGAAGCTGAATCAGAGTCCAGTTGCCAGCTGTGTCAGAACACCCTTGGTGTAATTTCTCCTGACATAAGGGTCAAACACCTGCAGTAGCAGAGCTAGAGAAGAGCAGAGGAATAGTTTCACTGCATTGGTTTTGCTGTCTTCTTACTGACCTGGCAGCCTATAGTCACCTTTGGTTCAGAAATCTTGAAGCAGAATAAAGAGTTGATTTGTATAGCAGGTGAAGACTTTGCTAAGAGAGTAAGTAGCTGCTGTGTTTATCTGAGGTACCCAAATACCAGCTGTGGGCCATAGTTGCCATTCCTGGCTAGATGGTCAACCCTGGCCAAGGGATCCTGACGCTGTAGCACAAGCTCCTAAAGCGTGCTGATGCTGGTGAACTTACTCTGGGCTTCTCCCATTCAGCTTAAAATCCTGGACTCCCAGACGCTAACAGGGTGTTCCTGGGAGATCTGCATGTGTCCCTTGTCCCTGTGGAGTTCCTCTGATGACGACTGTGGTTTATGTATGGTGACTGGTGGGGAACCTTCTTGAATGTTTTCCCTGGGCACCCAGAGAAGACGCAGGAAAAAAAAAGATGTGAGTCCAGGCTTTGCTGCAGAGCTGTCTGTTCACCAGAGCTGCTCTCACTTGCTTTGTACTAACAAAATTGATCAGAAGTTTTTCTAGGTCTGACTTCTAACTGAGAGGCTTTTCATAAAACTAAGGAAGCTTATTAAGAGGTGTAGGAAAGGTCTTACTTATACCCAGAGATGCTTACATGATGCACCATGTCTACTGAGTTCATGTGTAGCCTTCCTGGACAAAAAAAAAAAAAACCCTCCAAAGCTCTGGCTCAGTTTTCCTGGGAACACTGTTGGAAGAGGCAATCATGAGCAGGTTAGAGCACTTGTCCGGGCTTTAGGAGGCCTCAATACAGACGAAAGAGATTCAGACCTCCATTTCTCATCTGCAAGGACTCTGCTCTGACTGGTGTAGGATGGGTTGTGCTCTTGCTTGCTCTCAACTTGGCTTCCAAGAGCACAAGTTTCCCAAGACCAGGAGGGAGGGAAAGAGTGCCACTCCAGCCCAGCCCAGCAGCAGGCTGGAGTCCTGGGCTAGTCCTTGTTCCAGGTCTGGCTTGTGCAATCTGCCCTCATCATTGGGCCAAGCATGTGAATGGTGGTGGTGTGAAGATGCCAGAATGCTGGAGAGCCCAACCCAGGAGGATCACGTGCTGTCACGCCACCTTTTCATGGGGCTGGTTAACCAAAGTGCAGCACTGGGCTGACAGAGACGTATTGTTTTAGCTCCTCCACCAGCTCAAACAGATGCCGCCTACGCATCGCGTTGTGTAGGTGGGGTGTGCTCTTGCTTCTGCCTTTTTTTGGGTGCCCAGCTTGGCTTCATGAATTGTGGAGTTAGTGTGAATGCTCAGGCAGGGCAGCAGTCAGCACTGCTGTGCCTGTCCCTTTTGTATAACCGGGCCGGAGATTTTGGGAGCCCCATGCGGAACCTGCTCTTCCTGGCTTAGTAACATAAAAGCCTTGGAAGAACCTACTGCTATTCCCGAGCCAGACGTTGAAATGTTTATAGTCTGTTTCACTTCTGCCAAAAACAGGGAGTGAAAACAGTTCCTGCAATAATGACAAAATTTTTGCAGTTCCCTCCATTTTGAATGCATTCTGCAACTCTTCTGGCAAGTTTAGTCTCTGAAATTTCTGAAAATTCATAGAGCAGCAGTACTTTTCATTACTTTTAAGCTGGCAAAAGTGTATCTAGCAGTAGCAAACTTCCCACTTGATGTTTTGAGAAGGGGATCTGTCTCAGTAAGCTATTGACTTTTAAGATAGTTCAGATATTTTCAGGAAGCTTAATTTAAAGTCCTTCTGTAATGAAGGGGTAATGATCCTGTGTCTGTTATAACACAATAAAGCTCCACTGAAAACACTATATGTAACTGTAAAGTTACTAATTGGTTGTTAGCATAACTGTTCTGTACATGCCATAGTAATGACATCTTAATTTTTTCTAACCTCACCCACTTGAAGTGGGACATAACAGGAATGGTGAGAGAGGAGACTAGACCAGTTTGCACACAGAGGAAGAAGATATTGTCAAATACGACGTGCTTTGTAAATCAGTCTCCCTCATCACATAAAATAGAAGAGCACTTCACATGAAACTCTGCTATTGAGGTGAGGAAAATAGTACCAGGGGAATGTTAATTGCACTGAGAAGCAGGATGATGGTTCAGACTTAGCCTTCCCTCTGCTGTATCTGGATCAGAGTTGGCTTGTTTCCTATCAGCGTAGAGAGAGCCCACGCTGCTCCCTGCCCTGTAGGTGTATGCAAAGAGGCTCAAAAATTGGTCCTCAAAAGCTGTGCTTATTGTTAAGTACTGGAGCAGGAGCTCTGCCTTTGAAAGAGCAGAGGGAGGCACAACAGAATGATGGAAACAAAAAAAGTAAACAGAGGGATTGTTTAACTGCCAAAACTCTGTTAGGGGCTTTTTAAGGCAAATTGGCATGACTGTTTCTGAATATGACAGGTCACTTCTTCATTCTGATGTGTGCAGGTAAACCAGACTGAGATGGAGAAAGGTTGTAGTGAAAATGTGGTTTTTATATTTAACTGTTTCGTTTCTCCACTCTACCAAAATGCCTATAATAAAATGAGGTAGAGAGGAGGAAAGGCTATGCACTCAAATGTAGTTCATCTTTAAAGTTTCTGTCTGCTACTTTGGCTTTTTATGACACCAGTATTCCTATTAGAAAAATCTTATTTCCCCTTTTTTCTACATGAAGGACTCATGCAAACAAGCAACAGGCCTGACCACAAGGAAAACCATTAAATTGACGAAGCAAAGTGTTCTCAAATGCAAAAACCCCCAAATAGTTCTTCCTTCAGTTTTCCTTCTTTGCTGACTTGTTTTTGTTTTTGTGTCGCCCCCCTGCCTCCTATCTGATTAGCATTTGGATGTCTTACTTTTTGTCCCCATCCATAGACTGGTTGGGTTAAAAAAAATCTTCATATGTTTTTAGTATTATTTTCTTCTACGCAGTGTAGCTGAGCAAAGATCAGCTGAAGATAAATTAGTTCAGGATGAGTCTTTTGGAACAATAGGAAAGGAAGTTTTTGAGGAAGGAGGAATGAGAATTCGTTGAGGATTAGTTGTGTAATAGTGTGTGGACAATGCATTTTAATCCCTATGTAGTAGTAGATCATGTGAGATGGTGGTTTGGGTTTGGTTTTTTTTGCACTTACTCTTGATTTTACTTTTTCCATACAGGGGTTTCTTTGCTCACCTAGGACTGCTCACCACTGAATAAATAAGTTGTTGAATGATACAAAAAATAGGATAGAAGTTCACTCTTGCAGTGGGGAATTTCACTGACACTAACTGCTGAAGGTTATGGAGGTGATCAGGATTTGTAGACGGCTCTGTTCCTTCTAAGTAGCTAATGCTTTCACTGGCACCTTAAACTGTGCTCCTAGAAAGAGGAAACTGTAGTCACAATGTGTTGAGAATAGTTTTTGTGCAGTACTGTCTATGATACTGTAACATTGGCTGCTGTTCCACTTCGTAGCATCCCTGGTAAAGGAAGTCCCTGCACTGCAGGTAGGTGGTGGTTCAGAGGGTACTGCCACAAGTCCCTCTTCTTGTGTCGATGGAAGAGTACCTCTTCCTAACCGTCACCAAATGCAATGCTGGGCTCAGTAACTCTTCCATTTCACTTGATGTAGCTGCTAAACGTTCATATATGACACTTAGCCTCCTCAGTGTTGCTTCAGAAAATACCTATGGCAAGATAAAGAGAAAAAAAATTATTCTCGTCTTTGTGGTGAGTTGTCATAAAGAACCACCTCTGAGTTAGACAAAGTCTGGGAGCTGCTGCCTTCAGTGTAACAGGACCTCCCCTTAATCTACTTCTTTTTTAAAACTAAATGGTGTAGTATGGAGTCCACATAACACATAGTTACCTAAAAAACATTCTGAGGAAGCACTTGGCAAAGGAGGGATCAGTGATGCTGAAACCCATCATTATGCCTCACCAAGTTCACTTGTGGCTTTTCTGAATTAAAGGGAATAGAAAAATAAAAATCTAGAGTACGAACATAGGTTGGCTTTAGTCTGTTGGGGTAAAAGGGTTGCTGGACTTAGAGTCAAAATAATGTGGATTCCTACTTCTCCAGCAAAGAATGTGAGGACAGTGTCCACAAAAACACAACATGAAGAAGTCTTGCTTAAAATGCGGTCAGTTTACAATGTTGTACTGAATTGTCTTGGTAATGGTATCTGATGTTTTTATAGTAGGAAGGAATTTCTGAAACTGTGATCAGATAATGCCACAGTCGGGCTGCATCTCCCACCCTCTTCCCACTGTTGCTGCTGTCCATTCTTTGTCCAGCTCTGGAAGAGCTATGAAGAACAAGAAAGCTGGTATCCGTTTCAGAAGTGACCACCTAACCACAAAAGACAAAGGAAGGGTTAGACAGTCAACCTGGAGTTTGGGGCTTGAGAAGGGAGATTTTTAGGTTCTTCCTTCTTAAAATGCTGAGAGTAGTCCTCCTAAGCAGGTGAGCTTCATGCTTCCCAAGCATGAAAGAGGACGTGAACCTAAGAGGTGACTTAAAGAAGAAAGGACAGCTAATAAAGTGGAACTGCTAGAGTGATGGCCTTAGGCAAGCCCTTTTCTTTCCCAAGCATCTGGCATACAAAGAAGTAGAATGTTTTGCAGTGTCTGGGATCAAAGGCTATTATTTTATCTGAAGTAATTTGGATAGATTTGTGGTAGGTCTTTGGCAGGCTCTGTGGTTCTCAAGTCACTGGTGGAAAGGACATAAGCCCTGGGGAAGGAGATTCAGAGACTAGAAGAAGAACAGGTAACAAATGGCACACAATTAAGCTGTATCCAGTTATAGCTATGAATTGTGAACTTGTCTCCAGAGGAGTATATGAATTACAAAAGAACTGTAAACAGTTAAAAAACAGGTTAGGGGTTTCTATTGTGGGTCCTTCCTCCATCACTGCTTGTTGGTCAGACAATGTTCTTTGTATGTCTTTGCTTTATCACAAGTGGTGGAGCCGTTCTGTCTTCCACAGCACTGCCATTTGCCACTGGTGTTTAAGATAAAGACTAAAAGCTCTTCATTGTCTATGATGATGAAAATAGACATGTTTTCAGACTCCTAACATCTTGGTTTAGTTGGGACAAAGTTAAAATACTAGCTTTTTGTACGAGTTGGGAGTCTGGCAAGGGTAGAAGCTGCCTGCGCTGGAGAAAACTCCCAGTGTCTGGCTCCGTCAGTGCGGCTGGCAAGATCCAGTTTGATGGTGTGTGGTTGGGATTTAGTGCGTTTAGTACCAATTAACCAACATACCTGAACTCTGGTAGTGTTCAAAGGGTTGTAGGGAGATTTGCCATAATTAACATAGACGTAGAAGGGTTATTTCTGTCTTGTTAAGTATTGGTGTTTCCCCATGTAAATATGATGGAGTGCATGTGCGCTTTTTGGTATTTCTATTTTTTTAACTCTGTCTCCTTAGATTTAACACTAAACTGATCTGGTAGGTAGTAACAGCGGTCTGCAGTCCCTAGCTATGCTCTGAAAGATTGGTCATTTTGTCCCGGGGGGATTTTGCAGCATACCTGTAGGCCTACGAAGGAATGCTATTATGTAAAAAAAGCTACTAGGAGATTCCCTAATCCACCTCCAATCCCCCTATTAAGGGAGACAGCCACTTCACTACACATGCAGTATTGAATTAGAAATCCAACCTGCTACCGTGCTTTCCCAGCCTGATGTATCATCCTTCTTTTCTAAATATTACTCAGATACTGTTCAGTCTCACCTGAACTGAATACTTTGGTATTTAAGAGCTTTTTATCAAAACATTTCTTAGAAGCTTGTGTATTCCGGGGAGCAAACTGAAATTTTTCAGTTGCTCTAGTGGCTGATGACATACGATGATGCAACGAAATGCTGGGTAGTTTGTCTTTTAACAATTGCATAGTATCAACTAAACTTTTTGAATTGTTAAGTCTTTAAATTTAAATGATCAAATCCTGAGAGGGCAGGTGCAACAATTATGTTACACCTAATAGGGGATAATATGCTGTAGAAAACCTGAAATGGATACTTTTTTTGGTAACTCGTGAGATGCATCGCTGATGGTGGTCTTTCCTACGGGGTCAAATCTCCTAGGGCTTACAGTGCAATAATATGCAAGTTAATGTGTTGAAACACTATTGTTGCCTTTGCTCACGTTTTTCTCTCATTTTTAAAGGTGCAATATTATTCAGATATTATCCTGCTTTTCTATACAAGTTGACTGTTAGAGAGATTTTAAAGCATTTTCTCAGGGTCACACCTGCTGTCACAACCTAAAGGGTTGCCCCGCCTGCAGGTATGTAGAGATTGTGACTGTGGGTTGGTAGGATTCTGTAACATACAAGGACAGGGAGTTGTTTTACTCTAAATTTCTCTACTTTATTACAGATTTCCACAAATACCACAAAAATCACCACTAGCAACTATACCTGTGATTGATAAAGCAAATATATATGAATGAAAAACTATGTATGTGTGTGCGTATATATATATAAAGCTGTTATAAAGTATTGGCAGCAATCAATAGTATGGCAGAAATCAAGAAGGTGTATGTTATTACAGGTTACTGCAAACTTAGCAGTAGTGAAGCAAACTTATCAATAATATAGCAGCAGAAATAGTTATGCTAGATTACTTATATGCGCATATATATGAATGTTCACAATAATACCAGTATCAGGCTTATTAGACAGATCTCAGAATATGCCACATCATCCCAGAGGGGGACCCAACCATCCCAGAAGTGGGAGGACAAGCCAACCCCCCCCAGCAAGGGTCCAAGATCTCTTAGAAAGTTTATGCGGCGAGTTCAACATATTTAGGAAAAGAAAAGTATGTGCAGCGCAGGAGGTTCTCACAGAGAGAAGCTTCATTTTGGATAAAAATTAAGTCATTTTTATATCATAGAGAAATAAGGAGGTATAGGACACCAGCACTTCAGCAGCCAATAGATGCTGTTAATTTCTGGTTTTCACTCAGAATAGCCAATAGATGTTTTCTGTTCTTTCAGGCCAATTTTTATTTTTCCAGACTGTTGTCCTGTTCTTGCAGATAGAACAGCCAATGGCGGTTACCAATTCTTACTTTCTCAGGACGTTTTCCCCTTTTTCGAGACTATTTTTCACCTTTTCAGTTGGTAAGTTGCTGTTACAGTTCCTTGTTTTTGCTCTTGTCAATGGTATCTCAGGATGTCTCTGGTTTCTAGGTACCCAACTGTGTACTTGTAAGAGGCCAGCTGCACTTCTTAAGGATGCTTCTGGTTCCCAGGCTGGCAGGCATTTTCTCTGTCACCATTTCAGCAGACATTTTCTTCTGTTCAATAATTTTCCCCTTCTACCCAGGTCACCTTTATAGCTGCGCGCATCACCCACATGTCCAGTTAAGACATGGACTGAGCCTCTTGTAATATTTTAAAGTTTCTTTCCCAGGTAGGTAGTTGAGATTGATATACCTGGGAGGGAGATTATGGAAGCTGATTAACCTTGGACCTGAAGCTTGACCTTTTATGTTTTAGCCTTTAATATGGGTGTGGAGGATGATTGAGTTTTTACTGTCTGAAGATGAAATCCAAGGAGCATTCTGTTCTCATCGTCAAGGAGGATACTGATCTGTAAAGCTCAGTAGACAGACACCATGGTGAAATGTTCTTACCGGCTTTTCTCAAGGGTCCGTGACCTCTGCTCTTTGTGGCCAACTTCACTTGTTCTGCAGGAGGACCCCTAAGGGCTAGAGAAATGTCCTCTGTAAGTTCAGTTCAGCTTGGCCAAACTGTAGATTATTTCAGGGGAGAGAGCAAGGAAGAACACTTCCCCCTGCCCCGTAATTTCTGTTGCTAAGCAAACATAAAGTATTTAACCAAACACAGAGGTTTTACAATGCCAGACCACACTGCTGCCAAAGTAGCAACAAACACTGCTTTAAAGAGTTGGAGGGGCGAGAGCAGTGGTAGTGGGGTGGATTTAAATTGCAAAGTCATGTAATTGAAAGTTAGGAAATGCTATGAAATGTGAAGCTGTGACAGTCCTTAATGATGAGATGCTGTATTTTTTGTTTTGTTTTATAGGAGTTCTACCTCGTTTGTTGCGTACCCTTTAACTCTGCCTCGTTGCATAAAGAAATTCTGTATCTCTGGCACTACTTGTCCTCCTAGTGGTCAAGTTTATGGGGGTTTTGTTTTGTTTTTAATATAACAAGATGTAGCACAATCAGAACAACTGGAATTAAGGAAGCTGGAAGATCTGAGTAGACTTTCAAGGGCATTGGGGTTAATTTACACTACTTGTGGTTTTCTTATGTACACACAATGCATAGTCACTTCCTCTTTAAAAGAAACAAAAGTGCTTAATGAAGAATTTTTTCCCTTTAATGGTCTTGAGAAGATAACATCCCTACTAAGCTTTGGAATTTTTTGTGATATCTTCATGATATTGCACAAGCTCCAGTGCATTTGAAGTGCAGCAGATGTTTCACCTCAGCTGTGTGCATGCCCTTGTTCTGGAACAAGGCAAGTCCTTGAAAGTAGGGTAAGCTAATTATAAACATAGTTTTCTTGTAGGATTTAAAATTCCGTGTGGACACATAATTAGAAACAGCTCCATGTATAGGTATGCCCTTATGTCCATATCTTTCCATTTATTTACAGGAGAGACAATACCTGCTGCAACAGTGAAAGTTCCCTACCCTACCCTACCCTTGGGAATAAATTTTTGTTTCAGTTGCTGGAGGATAACTTGGTTTCTGGGGTCACTAGCAAAGCATCAGTGGCGAGATGATAGCACTCCTTTCAGTTTGGTGGAGTACAACCTGTAGCCTCATGGTGGAAGCTGTTACATTGTACTGTCCTCTCAATTCATGCATCTTTTTCCCATCTCTCCTAATTCTGTGCTCTAAACCTCTTAGAGCTGCAGGAATACAGATAATGTACCACCACCGAACTTGCACAGCAGATAAAATGATCGGAGATACTGCACAAGGGCCTCCTGCAGAGGGGGGAGAGTTTATCCGTTCTGCTGAATATTTGCACTAGGGCTTCAGACCTTCTCAAAACACATAATGATTGGAGTCGGAGAGGCTCAGATATCAAAATTATCTGATTATCAAAGATTTACAAGGCAATATGTGAAAAAAACAGAAGAGGGTAGAACATAATATACAAATCCTGTAAAATGACATAAAGTCTGAACCCCTGTGTCTGTGTTGATAGTGGAATTAGCAAGTATTTTCTGTTCTGGATTGCTTTAAGCTTGAAATACACCTGCTGTTCTACTATTTATTGTCCAGATTGAGCTTAAAAAACAGTCCAGAGACAAAATGTAGAGTAATTTTTGTTTGGGAATCTCTCTCTCCCCCCCTTTTTTTTTTTTTACACAATCTTCTTTTTGGCATGTCTCTTGTATATATATGTGGGAAAAGTGATCAGTGATAATGACCCTGTTGTAGCTCTAGAGTAAAATAAGGTCATGAACAACAATACTGCCAGTGACAAAAAAGCAAGGCTAATTAGCCACAAAAAAGTCTTATGCATAGTTGATACTGAGTTCTTATGAAAAAAGTTGTGAGAGTGTGTATATGTGTTTGTATAAGTAAATATATGTGTGTGTATGTATGTGTTTATATATAAATCATTATATGGAAGTCAGTAGGGCATACTGTAACCTCAGAAAAGGGTAAAAATCTGAACTTGGTTCCTTGTCTCATAACCCCTTCTTAAAACTGTAAGATACTCAGGTCCATAATCGGACCATTGACTTCTATAAAAATACAGGGGTGCCAGAAATTGTTGGATAGAGGGTTATAAGGCATCATATAACTTTATGTGAGTATATGTTTGGGGTTTTTTTCTACCCATAGACATGCAGGAAGAAAACAGATACTTTTTTTTTCTTGTTATGACGACCAGATTTAGCAATAGACAGCCTTTCCTGCAGGTTATTTCTTTTGGGAAGTGAAGGGTGAAGGGTACATCACGTATTTAGATGAAGGTAGCTTGTACCAAGGGCTTATTTTTTGACATCTTGAAAAGAAAACTTTAAAGTTGTTTTTCCTCCTTGCTTTAACAATTGTAAGTAAACATTTTCTACGTGATACAGCTGTTTGCTTTTTATGAAGTGTTTCTAGCTGTTGATTACTTGTTTTTTCTGGTGAATATATTTGGTATAGCACAGATTAAAAAAACCCCACCTAATCTGTCATAATCAGGTTTTAATTTTCTTATAGAAATACTTCAGGGTAACTAAATCTTTTTCTTCTCCCTTAATTAACAGAGGAGGAGCTCAGGAAGCTGAGAGAAGAAACAAACGCTGAAACATTAAGGCAGGAGCTAGAAAAGGAACGGCAGAGGAGATTAGAACTGGAACAAAAAGTCAATGAAGTACTTAAAGCAAGGTAAGAGAAATATCTAAAGCAAGGTAAGATAAATATCTTCACTGTAAAGCTGAAAGCCACTTGAGATCTCTGACTGTCTCTGAGGAGTTCTGGTGAAAGCATCCATTTCCAGCCTAGGCTCTCTTAAAATAGATTAGTAGCTCACAGAGAGAGAAGCTGTCTATGTTTTCCTGTAAAAGTACATCTTGTACACCCATGTACGCCTGAATTACTTGACCATACCTACTGCCCTAGCTACAGAGGTGTCCTGACACTTGTCTGGGTGAGATGTTCTTCATTTCACCTTCTCTGATGCCCTCCCTCTGGGATCCCTGTAGTCCTAAGCCCTTTCAGCCTTGAGGACACCCACCTTGATGATGCAAAGCATCACATTTGATGTTGTCTCTCCTTAGTCTGCCTAGCTGCAGGGACTTTAGATCTTAAGACCATAGCAGCTGCTTGGTGGCCTTGTTGGTCTAGACCACTTGTGTACGCAGCTGCCTGTGTTACCTTCCTCAGCAGTAGCTAAGATTACTTGGCTGAGTGGTAGAATCTGTGGTTCACCATCAACTACTGTCATCAGTAGGCGAGCAGCTCCGGTGCTGGCATGATTGTCAGCAGAGTGCTCCAACGCGGTGCACTTGGGCTTCCCAAATGGGGGAACCTCAAGGGAAGCCAAGAGAGCCACCAGGAGCCTGCAGCTCGTGCGATGGGTCATTGTTATAGGAGATTCCCTTCTGAAGGGAACAGAAGGCCCAGTATGCAGACAGGACCCACCTTAGGGAAGTACAGCTGCGTCCCTGGGGCCCTGGTTAAAGATGTGAAGAGAAACCTTTCTACCCTGGTACAGCCCTCAGATTACTATCCAGTATTGATTTTTCAGGTAGGCAGCCATGAAGTTGCAATAGGAAGTCCGAGGGCAATCAAGAGAGACTTCAGGGCCTTGGGATGACTGGTTAAGGGATCAGGAGCACAAGTAATGTTCTCCTCTATCCTTCCAGTTGCAGGGAGTGATGAGGGAAAACACAAGAAGAGCCGGCAGATCAATACCTGGCTCCGAGTCCGGTGTCACCAGCAGAATTTTGGGTTTTTTGATCATGGGCCGGTTTACATGACACCAGGCCTGCTGGCGACAGACGAGGCACACCTGTCTCAAAGGGAGAAAAGGATCTTTTCACAGGAGTTAGCAGGGCTCATTGAAAGAGCTTTAAACTAGATTTGAAGGGGGAAAGGGATAAAACCAGGCTTGCTAGAGGTAAGCCTCGGGGTGGCATGCCAGTGTTTGAGGGACTGTGTGCTAGCAAGGTCCTTCGGTCTCAGTGGAGGTAGGGGATGGAGATCCATGTGACAGTGAAGGTGGAAGGGTTATGGATGCATTAGAAACCACGGAACCACCTGAGAATGGTCACATAGGAATTACGGTTTCTCACTCCAAAAAGGTGGTGGGATCAGTAGCCCAGCTGAGTGCATCTACACCAATGCACACAGCATGGGCAACAAACAGGAGGAGCTGGAAGCCATTACGCAGCAGGAAAACTATGATACAGTTGCCATCATGGAAACATGGTGGGATGACTCAAACAACTGGAGTGCTGCAATGGATGTCTATAAGCTCTTCAGAAAGGATAGGCAGGGAGGGAGATGCAGTGGGGTAGCCCTTGTATATTAGGGAGTGTTTTGATTGTCTAGAGGTTAAGGATGATGGTAGGTTTGAGTGTTTATGGGTAAGAATCAAGGGAAGGCCAACAAGGCAGATATCATGGTGGGAGTCTGTTATAGACCACCCAAAAAGGATCAAGAGGCAGACAAAATATTCTAAGCAGCTGGGAGAAGTCTCACAATCACTAGCCCTTGTTCTCATGGGGGATTTCAACTTACCAATGTCTGCTGGAAATAAAATACAGCAGAGAGGAAACAATCTAGGAAGTTCCAGGAGTGTGTGGAAGATAACTCCCTGACACAGCTGGTGAGTGAACCAACTAGGGAAGGCACCCCGCTGGACCTGTTGTTTGTGAACAGAGAAGGACTTGTGGGTGATGTGATGGTTGGAGGCTGTCTTGGGCATAGCAATCACAAAATAGAGCTTTTGATTATTGGAGAAGTAAGGAGGGCTGTCAGCAGAACTGCTACCTTGGACTTCTGGAGGGCAGACTCTGGCCTGTTTAGGAGCCTGGTTGACAGAGTCCCTTGGGAGGCAGTCCTGAAGGGCAAAGGAGTCCAGGAAGGCTGGACATTCTTCAGGAAGGAAATTTTAGAGGCACAGGAGCAGGCCATCCCCGTGTGCTGAAAGACAAGCCTGTGGGGAAGACAACCGGCCTGGCTGAACAGGGAGCTTTGGCTGGAACACAGGAAAAAAAGGAGAGTTTATGACCTTTGGAAGAAGGGGCAGGCAACTCAGGAGGACTACAAGGGTGTTGTGAGGTTATGCAGGGAGAAAATTAGAAGGGCCAAAGCCTAACTAGAACTTAATCTGGCTACTGCTGTAAAAGACAATAAAAAAATGTTTCTATGAATACATCAGCAACAAAAGGAGGGCTAAGGAGAATCTCCATCCTTTACTGGATGTGGGGGAAAACATAGTGACAAAGGATGAGGAAAAGGCTGAGGTACTTAATGCATTCTTTGCCTCAGTCTTTAAGATCAATTGTTCTCCAGGTACCCCACCCCCTGAGCTGGAAGACAGGGATGGGGAGCAGAATGAAGCCCCCATAATCCAAGGGGAAATGGTTAGCAACCTGCTACACCACTTAGACACTCACAAGTCTATGGGGCCAGAAGGGATCCACCCAAGGGTACTGAGGAAGCTGGCAGGAGTGCTCACCAAGCTCCTTTCAATCATTTATCAGTAGTCCTGGCTAACAAGGGAGGTCCCAGTTGACTGGAGGTTAGCAAATGTGGTGTGCACATACCAGAAGGGCTGGCAGGAGGATCTGGGGAATTACATGCCTGTCAGTCTGACCTCAGTGCTGGGGAAGGTTATGGAGCAGATCATCTTGAGTGCCATCAGGCAGCACGTATAGGACAACCAGGTGATCAGGCCCAGTCAGCATGGGTTTATGAAAGGCAGGTCCTGCTTGACCAACCTGATCTCCTTCTATAACAAGGTGACCTGCTTAGTGGATGAGGGAAAGGCTGTGGATGTTGTTTGCCTGGACTTTAGTAAAGCCTTTGACATTGTTTCCCACAGCATTGTCCTGGAGAAACTGGCTGCTCATGGCTTGGACAGGCGTACTCTTCTCTGGGTAAAAAAATGGCTGGATGGCCGGACCCAAAGAGTTGTGGTGAATGGAATTAAATCCAGTTGGCGACCGGTCACAAGTGGTGTTCCCCAGGGCTCAGTACTGGGGCCAGTTCTGTTTAATATCTTTACCAATGATCTGGACAAGGGGATCGAGTGCACCATCAGTAAGTTTGCAGATGACACCACATTGGGTGGGAGTGTTGATTTGCTTAGAGTAGGAAGGCTCTGCAGAGGGATCTGGACAGGCTGGATTGATGGGCTGAGGCCGAGGCTCAACAAGGCCAAGTGCCGGGTCCTGCACTTGGATCACAACAACCCCATGCAACACTACAGGCTTGGGGAAGAGTGGCTGGAAAGCTGCCTGGCTGAAAAGGACCTGGGGGTGTTGGTTGACAGCCGGCTGAACATGAGCCAGCAGTGTGCCCAGGTGGCCAAGAAGGCCAACAGCATCCTGGCTTGTATCAGGAATAGTGTGTCCAGCAGGAGCAGGGAGGTGATTGTCCCCGTGTACTTGGCACTGATGAGGCTGCACCTGGAATACTGTGTCCAGTTTTGGGCCCCTCAATACAAGAAAGACATTGAGGTGCTGGAGCGTGTCCAGAGAAGGGCAAGGAACCTGGTGAAGGGTCTGGAGCACAGGTCTTATGAGGAGCGGCTGAGGGAACTGGGGTTGTTTAGCCTGGAGAAGAGAAGGCTGAGGGGAGACCTTATTGCTCTCTACAACTACCTGAAAGGAGGTTGTAGTGAGGTGGGTGTTGGTCTCTTCTCCCAAGCAACAAAAGCACTAGCACAAGAGGAAATGCCCTAAAGTTGTGCCAGGGGAGGTTTAGATTTGTTATTAGGAAAAAAATTGTTCTCTTGAAAGGGTTATCAAGCATTGGAACAGGCTGCCCAGGGAAGTGGTTGAGTCCGCATCCCTGGAGGTATTTAAAAGCCATGTAGATGTGGTTCTTAGGGACATGGTTTAGTGGTGGACTTGGCAGTGCTAGGTTTACGGTTGGACTAAATGATCTTAAAGGTCTTTTCCAGCCTAAACGATTTTATGATTCTGTCGGGAGATAGTGCAGGCTGTGTTGGTAATCGTGTGCGATAAGCACTGCCAGTTACTTAGAGGTGACAAGCAAGAACAAACAGGTGAAACTTTTTGCTTGGAATACGAGGTTTCCCAGTGCCATCCAAACTCTTCTCAGCCTGCTGCTTCCTTCCGTACTCATCCTGAGTGTAAAAATGCCTTTCTGATTAGGCCAGCAGTCCATGTCCACTGGTATTCTGTAGCAATGGAAGTAGGAGCCATTTATAGGTAACATGTGAGCCTAATTGCTTTCTGTGGTCTGTTTACCTCCTATTCCTAAGGAACCATAGAATCATTTAGGTTGGAAAAGACCTTTAAGATCATTGAGGCCAACCATAAACCTAACACTGTCAAGTCCACCACTAAACCATGTCCCTAAATGCCACATCTACACGTCTTTTAAATATCTCCAGGGATGGTGACTCAACCACTTCCCTGGGCAGCCTGTTCCAGTGCTTGATAATGCTTTCAGTGAAGAAATTCTTCCTGATACCCAGTCTAAACTTCCCCTGGTGCAACTTGAGGCCATTTCCTTTCAACCTATCACTTGTTTCTTGGGAGAAGAGACCAACGCCTATCTCACTACAACCTCCTTTCAGGTAGTTGTAGAGAGCGATAAGGTCTCCCCTCAGCCTCCTCTTCTCTGGACTAAACAACCTCAGTTCCCTCAGCTGCTCCTCATACGCATCCAAACCCTGTATTTAGAAGTATCAGAAGATACATTGCTGCCTTTTCACTCACTTCAGTATCTGTTTGCAGACCTGTTATCCATGAATTTATTTAACCCCCTCTTGAAAGTGCTGGAGCTGTCTACCACTGGAAGCTATGGAGGCACTACATTACAGAAGTCCACTCTTGACTCTAAAAAAGAAATTTATTTTCTTTTCTTTTTAACAGATTTCTTAGTGGTTTCAAGAAGCGCCCCATTGTTACAGAATTGTGAGATTTGGTTCAGCAGTCATCTTATTTACCATCCTTGATCAGTCCTTTCCTCTCTTACTCTTCTCCTCTCCAGACTGAAGAGTTCCAGTTTTCCCAGTGTCTCCTTAAGAGTCCTCCATCCCTTTCATCACTTCAGTTGCCATTCTTTAACTGTTGTGTCTTAAGATGAAGAGGCTCAGTTCATGTAGTATTCAAACTGTGGGTTCGCCAAGACCTCATATAGAAGACAAATTAGGCCTTCCCTCTTATCCTCAGTACCCAGTACAGTGGGTTTTTTTTGACTGATGTTTCACGCTGATAGTTTTCCATAATCACTGGTTCCACGCAAGGTTGGTCCATGTGCAGTCTTGACCTGAGCTTCCAAGTTTCCTTCTTGGAAGGGGCTCTGTAATGTCCTTGTGGAGGAGTTTTGTTCCCAAGCTAGCCCTGTGACCATGCACTTGGAAGGTGATCTGGATGGCTCTGATCTGGGGGGGTTTTTTGTGACGTTTTACAGTTGCTCTTACAGCTGGGAAGTGGGAGTGCATTTTTATTGCTAATTATGCTGGTTGGTCTGGCTGTATGTACATGTAACTTCCATTTTGTGTCTAGACTGATGTTGCCTGGTTGAGTGGGCTACTGGGGACAGCGGAAGAGGACAGACTTGGACCTGTCCCCGCGCTGAGCATACCTTTAGCTCCATAACAGCAGTACAAAGCAATGAGTATTGTTTTCTGCTATCGGTAGGTAAAGCTGACACTTCAGGATACCTTCTGTCTCTGACTTGCTGCCTTGGAGAAGTCATTTGAGATGCAAATTCCACGTGCTTCTCTTTGAGCATGGTACAGGTTTATACCATTAATGCTGGCACAGGCCTTTAGGCTTTGTCCCGAGAGCAGGTATGCCTGGGCTCTAGGTGACACGCCAGAGAAGGGGGAGAGTGATCCCATCATTGCTGGGA
The DNA here is from genome assembly GCF_030463565.1 of Pelecanus crispus. Taxonomy (NCBI): domain Eukaryota; kingdom Metazoa; phylum Chordata; class Aves; order Pelecaniformes; family Pelecanidae; genus Pelecanus; species Pelecanus crispus. Next base: position 18,153,634 of record NC_134643.1, read on the forward strand.
GCCTGGAGAAGGATGAGGAGCTGCCTTCCTCTGCAGGAAGGTACTCATCATCCTGCCCTATTTCAGAGTAATGAGGATGGCCCAGGGTCTGATACGGCCCGCTGCGACTTATGAGTACATGTGTTTTACAGAAAAAAGAGTTTGAAGGTATTTGTTTGTCAATATTAGTGTCAACATCTGTGTCTTGTTGGATTGTGGACAACAGCAAATCTCTAGCAGGCATGCCATTGCTAAATTAAGGTAGCATGATCTGTCTGCTTCAACTCTGTATTCCCATTTAGATATCCTAAGGATTACACTAGCCCTTTAAGCTTGGGTATTGCACTTGGGGATTACATTCAGCCAATTATCCCCTTTATCGGAGTCTTTTTCTAACTAGTCTTGCTAATGTTCCAACCTTTTGGGGACAGTCAGGTATATGTAAGATGACAAAAAAAGACTTTGAAGGCTTTCCCAGTTTCTACCCAGAAGAAGAAAAATCAGGTTGCCTATGGTTTTTCCTTAACTTATGCTCTATTGCGTGAAATTCTTTTTCACTGCTTCTTACACTTTTGCACTTCACTGCAGGTGTTTTAAAATACTTTAAGAACTACAGGCAAAGTGTTGGCTAACACAATCAAATACATAATAGGCCAAGTTTACACCTGATGAAACTTAATTTTATTAAGCAAAGTTACTGCAGAAAGTCATCTCTGCTTTTGTTGACAAGACTAAATTTGCCCTGCTTATGTGTTAGCTAATTTTTCATATGCTCTTTAAATAGATGTGCATATAAACATATTTGCATGTACTCTCCTTTTTGCTTACAGAAGTGAACTACTAATGAAAACCAAATCATGCTGTGGTGTAAGAAGGAAGAAATTATTTTAATAGTTGCAGCATTCAAAAGTAGCCATGAAGTAGATCAATACATGTAGCTATATAAATACATGCTGCAGAGTGTTCAGCAAGGAGAAAGCAATAAGCTAACAATCTAGATTTTTTTGTTTGTTTGTTTTTGTGAAGAATGTATACTTCTTTCATTGAATTGTTCACAGGGAGGAGTGGAAGAAGAGGATATTTAGTGATTTTGTTTGTCATGGTGTTCATTGTCTGTATGTCCGTGTATTCAGAAACACAGTGGCCTCAGCTGAAGCTTTCCATAGATGCACTTTGGGACAGCCCAGCATTTGGTGCAACAGCTGAAGCTTATGACATTTTGCTAGTGCAACAATGCATAAATAATTTGGAATAGTCTGTGTGAGCAGTGCTTGTTTAGTGTAAATTGTGGACTGTTGCTGCCTTATTTTACAAATTGTGAGCTAGCTCCATCACACAGAAAAGAAAAAACATTAACCAAAGAATGAAGTTTTGCAACAACACCTACCAACAAGCTGTGACTTATGCAAACCTTTTTATTAGTACCATTGTGAGATATTTTTAAGAGGACAAAATAGACAATGCTTCTGCATAAGCCACTATTCCTTCTGTACCACTTACCCTGGTTAACTTTTCCTGACCTCTTGTTAAATTATGTCATCTTCCACACATGTTATGTTTTGAGCACGGCTGAATTTGTATGTTGAGAAGATGCCTCAGCTTGAGCTTGCTCTGGAGGCTGGAAGTGTTCCCTCCTGGAAGGATCCTTGTCAGGCTGGAACTCCACACAGGTAGCAGGAACCTGAGACCCAGGCCAAAAGTTTCTTGCCCTGCTGCCATGCTGTGCTGGGATTGCTGACATACATACGTGATTGCTGACATACCCAGTTGGCTGAACTTTGTGCATGCCTTTATTTTTAACTTAGTAGATTTGGTGACAGGCTGCTGCTTGTAAAGTAGCTCCTGTCAAGAGTTATTTTTAGGGAGTTTTTTCTGCCCATGAACATTTAGATCTTGTACAACTCTGGGTTGATGATACTTCTTCTGAAACCTTTTCTTTTGTTTCTGAAACTACCAGTTTAGGACACTAGCCATGTAAAATGTGGGAGTATCTGGTGAGGAGGACAAAGGCTTCTGAAATGTTTGGTGTATTTTAATGGGAAGGACACACAAAACATATGAAGTTGTTTTAACTCAGTTTTGTGACAGCTCCTCAGGCTAAGAAGCCATGTGTACTCAAATGATTAGTCTTTAAACTAGGCTGTGAAAATACCTCCTTTATGCTTTTTTTTTTGCATTTCTGAGGTTGTAAGATGCTTTTGATGGAAATGCACACACATTCACATTGCTTTGAGCAATAAGAAAGATATAATAGCCTTGACTGGCTTCCACAACAGCTGTCAAAAGAATGATGATGAGTTGCTTGTGAACTCAGTACTCAGAGTCAGCCTGTAGGAAAATTGCTTTTAATATGTCTGAGAACATCCCAGCAGTGACTGGACCTGTTGTGTGCAGCGAGTCTGGTCTTCACACAGTTGTTCAGGAGAGTCTGTTGGTTCATACACGCCTCATCTCGCAACTGTGGTCAAGGCCAAAGATGCACAAACCCAAAATGTTTGGTTAAGGTAAATGGCCTCCAGTGTCAAGGCTCCCTTAACTTCTGTGTCATGCTTGCAGCTACAAAAATAATCCTTTGGTGCTATTCTGTGGGGCAGCATCAAGTGGATGCTTCATCAGTGTGTGCTGGTCATTTTTGAATGCTACACAAGTCATGAACAGCTCTAACGGTCATGCTTCCCTGACTTATATATTAAAAAAATAAAAATTGGCACACTTGTGTTTGTATATTCTCCATTGGCTGTAGTTGCTCTTATTTGTTTTAATCAGCCTGTGCTTTTAAATGGGTGCAATCTCTAGTTGTGTGAACATGACCTAGCCTCAGATTGAGGATCTGTTGGCATTACTAATCACACCTTTTTTTTCTGGTTGAAAAGCATGGTCCCAGAGAAATTCATGCAGCTTGTTTTCTTTGGTGCAGGCTGCAGTTAGGAAGCCTGCATAGAAACTCAGCCTTTTGTGGTGTTTTGGAGACCATTTATGTTTTCCAGCCTTTTAACGGATCTCTGGCATGAAGAGTGGTTCAGAAGCTGTAGGAAAGATAATTCCTCCCCTCTGTAAGTGGTCTTGATGTACTGGCTGTTTCAACATGACCTGGTTTTGGGATTGAGCTTCCTAGTGGGTGTGCAAGCATAAACAATGAATTCTGAGCTTCCTGGCCCAAATCTGTCTGAAGTGGCTAATTATAAACTGATTCACAGGTGCAATAATGAGCTGTCATTAACCTGATGATTCGTAAAGGTCAGGTTCTTCATGGGGAAGGAGTAACAGGCAGATGGCAAGTAAGGCATTGCCAAAATAAACAAAACAAAAAACCACCAAGAAGGGCCAAAGCCAAACCATCATGTGCTCCTGATGGAGCCCCGTGAGGCTGCTATCCAGAACTGCTTCTTGATGAGATTCTTTGGATTTTTTTCCCCCAAGAAACATGGGGATTGATGACTCTGTGCTGCTTCTGAAAATATATCCTAGCATGTCAAAGGAAGACCCAGCCTGAAGGCTATGATGGTTGGCGGTAGCAGGATCCTTTCTTGGCTCTGTCACTGGAGCGGTTCAGGTGTGACACCTCCCAGTGCCTTCGCATGACTGGAACGGGTTGCGTAACTGGCTCCTGCCTGTGTGAACCTGCTTGTGAATGACTACCTCCTTTCTTCCAAAATGTGTCTTCAGCTTCAATGAAGCACGGTGGCAGTGACAGATTGAGGATGAAAGTGCCCACCTGTATGCTATAATTGTCTGATGTGCTGATAGAGGAAAACAAGACGCTGCTATGTAATAGTTTGTGCAAACTGGATCACGTTAATTGCTGTCTGTCTTTAGAGAGGTAGAGCTGGAAATGGAGGAGATGCAAGGGTGTGGGGGAGAGAGTAACAGGAGGAGGAGGTTTTGGGTGGGGAACCTGTGGTTTGTATAGAAACTGAGGAAAAATAGCACAGAAACCAAAGTTAAAGTTTAGCTAGAAAAAAGAAACTGGTGTAATTTCATGTGGCTTTTGAAAAGAAGAGTTGCTGCAAATATAGAAGCTGTGTGGAAAAGTCCTGAAGAGTTGTGAAAACAACTGGCTTTGAAAGCAGAAACCATTGGATTCAGCTGCTGCACACTGATAGATGTCCAGTCACGATTTTAAATCAGTAAATTATTTCTGAATGTTCCTTTTGGAAATGAATGAGGATGTGGAAAGCTCATTAACTATGGGAAGTGCTTGGAAGGAAGGGAGGTAATTAGTTCTGTAGTTTCTCTATCATACTTGTTCAGACTGCACAAATTCATAATGGCCTTTTCCATGTGTGGACAGTACAGCGAGATCTTCCCCTAATGTACTTTCTAGAGGGACATCAAGAGAGAGGACTATATCTCCATCTGTATTGCTGTAGTCTGCCCAGTACAGTGGGATCTCTCTTCCTGCTCTCCATTTGCTGACCAGGGAACCACTTGGTTCCCTTCCTGAGGAGCAAAAGATGAAGGGAACATTTGAAAGCACCTATATTGTCTGATAAATGAGTGATAATGAAATTGCACGACCAACACATTTTGGTTTCAAGCAGTAATCTTTCAATCATACAACTCCCTGTCAAGTAAAGCTTGCTGCAGCTGGTGTTATGTTGTCAAAGCTGCTGCTTCATTAGAGAAATCTTTCTGTAGGATATCTACATGGATGGCTGAAGACTTTTGGACTGAAGCCTGAGGTGTTCTCAAGACAGGTTGGCAGTTGGAGGCTGTGGATAGTGCAGATGTAATTTGAAGCCTTGTGCATGTGCAGAATGGCAAAAGCATTTGCGTTTTCCAAAATCTGTTCACTTTTAATGGATGAGGATATTATTCTTAACTCGTTTTGAAAGATGAGACCAATGATGCCTGCTACTTGCCATATATTTATAGAACGTGTTTGTCTCAGTTTTTCAGACCATTATTTAAATTTTGCAAGTCTTTAAAAAGGTATTTTTAAAATTGGTTGGTATCTGTGCATTTCAAGAGCTTACAACATAACGTTTTAAATAATTCTTGACACCCGTTCCTCTCATTGTGAAGAGGAGTGGTGTTTGACACTAGTAATGATGGCAGAATTGAAGGTTCATGCATTAAACTGTGGTTTTGTTCTAGTGTTGTGGTTATCAACTAGCGACACGGAATCCCTTTTAATTTATTACTGTGGGAAAAGTCAGGGCTCTGAAGAGTTTTCCTGGCAGGCATTGCAATGAATATACAACACAAAGGCATCAGTAATGCAACAAATTTGATACTAAATTATTTAGTTGTAAGATGAAATTGAGCTGTCGGTAGCAGGAAATGGCTAAACCATGTGTCTCCTTCCAGTGGATGGTATTTCCCTGGATCCTAAGTGCAATGTGCAATGAGTATTTTGAATCTTGCAAAAGGGCATAAGTTTCGTTTTCTCTTGTCGTGGTTGTATTATCTCAGCTATGGAAACCGTGGAGGTTCTGGTGCTCCCTTTACCTAAAAGGGAAAAAATTCTTTATCTGTAGCATTTCTCATTGTTTCCGTTTCCTTTGTAGGACGGAAGAGGTGCCTGCAGCTCAGCAACCTGCAAAGCCACAGACACAAGCCAACGGAGCAGGTAATCTTGGTCAGATCTCTACTAGCAGTCTGATTCAGTTGGATTTTTTTTTTTACCCCTTTCATTTGATCTTTAGAAGATCAAACCTTGCTGAAAAACTCCTTAAGCAGGCTTCTGAAGAAGCCAAAAGTAAAAGACCATTTGAGCAGCTTCTTACCTCTCCGTACATGATTCTGCATTTGCTTTTTGTAGTTGACTTTGCACACCTGAGCAGGGAATTTATTTTGTTTTGTAAAGCCTTTAGGAATGTAATGAAACCTGTTGCCTGACTTCATCATTCTTGCATGCCTTGCTGATCCTTGACTTACCAGAAAACAGGTGTAATACATAGAAAAAATGTTCTATTTTGTTCTCGACTGCAAAAGTTCTTTTATGCCATTAACTGTATTACTTCTTTCTTTTTTTAAAAGAAAAGACCTTCTGGGGAAGGAATAAGCTTAAGAGTTCCTCATTTTTTGGACACCTCTGCTGTCGTCTACATTTCTCAAGCTGCTGCTTATTATGAATTCAATAATATAGTGATTTCCAAAAGAACTAAGGCAACAGGCAGATTCTCAATCTTTCAGTACACTTAAGGGGTGTGGGGAGGAAAGTTTGATTGAGACAACTTAGGCTTTTAAATCTGCGGATTAAATTTGAAGTTGCTTCTCCTGTACTCCCATAATGTCAATACTTTCTGTTATGTGAACTACAACCTGCCATTTTTGTATGTTTTGTGTTCTCCAAATCTCTTTCTCGGTACTATCTGAAGTATTAGCATGTGGGAAGCTACTTTATATTTTTTTATTTTCAAACGTAAGTGTTGTCTCGGCTGCAAACTGCCACTAAATTCCTTGTTTTTCTAGGTATCGCTGCTATTTTTTATTAAATGGTTTGATTCTAACTTCTGAGCACCAGTAACTTTTTCTCACATGCTTAAAAGCACCATTTTGGCTGTTGTAGTTGACTGATTAATCTTTCACGCTTCTGTTTAATCATATCTTAATTTTATGGACTTCTGTACTAAGTTTGGTCCTGGAATAGTTGTGAGCAGTGTCCTCTTAGTGACATTGCTGTATTGACCTACCTTTCCAAAGAACAGTCAGTCTATTCCTTCTAGACAGTGATTTTCTGAGTTACAGGTAAAGCAAAAGGTGATTGTTTTGTTCTCACCTGTGCTGCCTTAAGGCTTTTACCCTTATATTATTTCCATATACCCATGTATTTATGCTATATTTTTTCACCGAAACTGACATACAGAAAGTGCGCATTGCTTCATTACTTTGCCATATAAGACTTTCCAGGCTTATATATGACTATATGTTCCATATATAGAAAGTGGCATATACAGCATAATTTCTGTAGCCTGGCTTTAGAAAAAAGAAAGTGCATGGTTTTTTTATATATATATGTATGTACGCACACACAAATGTGCACATACACAATCTTTACAGCCTATAAATGGTTGGAAAGTGGTAGTAAAAATGCTTCTTGCAGAATCTTGCTTAAGTTTCCACCTCCCTTTCCTGTCAAATTCGCATGGCTGCAGGGTGGTTCTCCTGCTGTCTGTTCAGGAGTGTTTTGCTTTACACTTGCTTTTCTTGAGGTGACCCATCAGTACAATAGGAGCACTGGGATTAACATCAGTCTTTTGTTTACAGGAGCCTCTTAACCAGCAAATGTTTTTACAGTGCTTGCTAAAAATTCTTGTTTGTTAGGATGTTCAAATAATCTCTGTACTTCTGGTAATAAGATGCGTCCATGTGCCATACTTACAGCAAAGCAGGAGTCACCTTCAGTCTTATTTTGCCAGCTTAGCGCAGGGCTTCTGTGCAATGGTAGAAGTAAATTGCATAGCGAGTTTCCGTGAAGAGTGTTGGTGAAGGGCAGGAAAGCTGTACAAAGTCTGCTTCCCAATGAAGCATGGTGTGCGGGAACAGGGGCAGGCTTTGTATGAAGATTTCTTCTAGTATTATCCTGATGCTTGGTGCTTCTTTTTCGCAGATAAGCGTAGCCACACAGTCTGTTCAAGACTCCAGAAGTGGTTTTGTGACAAATTTGGGGAGTATGTTGAGGACTTCAGATTTCAGCCGGAAGAGAATACAGTGGAAACAGAAGAGCCACTTAGTGCTAGAAGGTAAATCTCTGATGCGATTATGAGAAATTGTTGGCTTCTTTAGAAGTTGCTTTTTTTCTCTCTTTTCTTTTATTTACAACCTTTTACATGGTTTGAGCGAGTGTGTGTGTAACAAGTAATAAAACTGAAGGTACAGAACCATCTCAAAAGGTTTGTGAATGCTTTGGCCAAAACATGAAATTAGAAGTTTATCTGCTGTCTGAGGTAGAATAAGAGTTATATTATTTACCACGCTTCCATTATATGCCCCTTGAAAACTGTGGACAAAGTCTTAATTAGGCTGGAGAGCTTTTACATTTCAGTTTTTGATCTGATGCGAGGTAGGCTGTATTAGTTACTAGAAATACGTTTCATAACAGGCAAGAGTGAAGCTTTATACACAAGCATCTAATTTATAGCTGTGAGCAGTATTTCAGGGACCAAATGTGTACTACTTGCCTATTTAACAAGTTGCTTTTATCCATTATTTTTCAGGTTGACTGAAAATATGAGAAGATTAAGTAAGTACTTAGCAGTGTTTTATTTTCTGGAAGTAAAAATAGTTCTTAGCAACCCTGTTGGAAGGATTGCTGCGTTTTAAAATACAGTGTTTTGAAATAGTTCTGCCAGTTCATGAGCAGAAATTATTCTGAAATACTGAATTAGTGTTTGGAGTGCAAAGTAATTTAGAGGAGCAGTAGTAGAAGCTTGCCTTTAATCTCAAATTACATAGGGTATCTCCTGAACTAAAAATAGAATGTTAATTAAAAGGTGTAAACATGTAATGAATGAGAACAGAGTATTTGTCCAATGGCAAATGTAATAGTGTTCATACACTTATGCCTGAGCAGCAGCTCAGTTCATTTGCTAGTCTATTAGCTTATGCTTTCCAAGAAAGAGGGGTTGGACTATGTGTACCCTGGGAGTGTGTTGCATTTCTTTCTCTTGGATAGCTGATAAATTATTTTGGAAGGTGGAGGATACAAGATGGCAGGTAAAACAAAGTAGTTAAGCCCTCCAAAAGTTCTGTGCAGCCAAGAATTGCTAGCCTGAAAAAAAAAATGGTTTATGTGTGCTCCAAATTGGTGAATTATTTTAGGGGGGAAGGTGAAGTTGAAATAAGGGTCTGTAATCTCCATGTAAGGTCAGTTTTGTTCTCCTTATTCTAATACTGGTATTCATCTAGTTTCATTTGGGAGAATACTTGTGACCTGTTCTCTGTGGTGGATGTGCATTGCCTTCAGAATAGCTTTAAAAAAAGCAGTATTAAGCTTAAGCTTTTAGTGGTTTTTAACTTCCACTAGGCAAGCCACAAAATGTAGATCCCTGTTGCCCAGGGGTACTTGATGACCACCTGGAGCTCCCGAGACCCTTGGTTGCTCTTAAGGCCCCTTTTGTCACCAGCAGTTTCCAGATGTTGACCTTCCCTGCAGGTTCGGTGTAGGATGGTGGAGCAGCACTTGAGTCCATGACCTCCTCCAGTGCCTTGAGGATGCCCTTCCACTTACTTCATCTGCTGCTTTGGTTGTACCACTGATGCTCGGAAATCTAGCCGTAGTTGTTTAATTACTTCCCATAGGGAATGTATCAAGGACAGCTGAATTTCAAGCCAAACAAACTAGGACAGCAAGTCACAGGCTGTCTTGAGGAAAGCTTTCAAAGTTGTGAGCTGTACTGCAAACAAGGGCGGGTACTCCTGGGGCCCCCTGCGCAAGAGGAGTCTTCAGTCTTCTCAGCAGGGAAGGCAAAACCGGTGTCTTCCAGCAGAAAGAGCAAAGGTCTTGCAGCAGCCCTCCTGTTTTCTTGTGTCCCCTAGCTAGTTTGCCCAAGTGGTAAATGCTTAGAGGAATAGAAAAGGGTAAAGGACAAGCGTTTTTTAGGGAGCTGAGGAAGAGCTCCTCTTCCTGTCTCTGGCTGGCTGTGGGCATCTGTGGGTGGGAGCGACGCCTCTCCCAGCACGGGTTTGTCTCCTCTGCAGTGACAGCGAGAGCAGAGCTCTGCAGGGGTGGGAGATGAACATCTTCAGGCAGAGAAGTCCTGTGTCTCTTGGCTTAGGAAGAGTAAGCAGCAAAGTGCTACCAATGGATAGACTCCTGCAGAAATGTAGCCAAGAGCGATCTAGCCTGGTTTTAAGCTAGCTTGGTCAAGCAGCAGCGAGTTGTTCTTCGGTGGCTTGGAGTGCAGTCAGGCTGATTTACCTTGTTTTACGGTGGAATGAGCTGACCTGTGCGGAGGTCTTCGGGGGTTAGTATGAACAAGGCTCAGAACAGACTGCTATCAGCATTCAGGGTACCTTTGTAAAGGATACTGATTTTTTTTTTTTTTTTTTGGTCTATACTGAAGAGTTTAGACATAACCTTTGTCTTGAATAATATTAGTTTTTGAAATGCATTCCTTAACTGATTGTTCAGTTACATCGATGGATTTCGTTTTTCGTTTTTCTTAATTTGGATATGCCTCTTTATCATTACGTCTCGAATTTTCCTATTAATTTTCTAATTTGGTTGTTTGTCATTTACAAGTTATTTAACCACTGCCAGCTAATTCTAACAGTTGTGGTTTTTCTCTGCTTCTGTTTAGAGAGAGGTGCCAAACCTGTTACTAATTTTGTGAAGAATCTTTCTGCCTTATCAGACTGGTATTCTATCTACACTTCTGCTATTGCCTTTATTGTAAGTTATCCTATTCCTCCAGGAGACGTAAGAACTTTTAGAACGTATTATTTACTGAAATTCATTGAAACTGAATATCTGAGTAGGGGTTGTGCTACATTTTAAGTCAAATCAAATAGTGTAATTTCATTTAACACAAAATACCAGTAGTTGGCACTTCAGTTATATTTCAAAGCTGCTTAAATTATGTATTCTGGGTTTATTGTAGCATAGTTTTGTAACTGTTAAAGTAACTTACAACAATCTGGGCATTGTTCTCTCATTTCTTGTTCCTGTCTCCCAGTCCTGTAATTTGACGGTTACTTCAGCCTCTGCAAGATGTCTTGATGTCTAGGGTTGAAATGCTGATAGCGGCTATGTTTGATAAGAAGCTATCGTTCACCATCAGTGCTCTTTGCCATTTGTTAGGATCATACTTACTGATGAGAGACAAAATGCCTTGAGTATCACTTAATGTGCAGACATGGGGCCTGTGAGCTAAATTCGAGCATTTCCATGCTATGTAAGGAGGTGTGCATGCCACAAAGTGACATAACTATTTAGTGAAGTTTAGATTTGTTCTCCTTCTAAATATTAGTTAAATGATTTAAATTGTTTTGGTCATGGTGTATGTGAAATATTTTGATACTGGAGGAAATTATTACTGGTAGCTGCAGCTGAATGAACCTCTTTGGTGAAAATGTCACACAACTTTTCATTAAATGATCCCTCCCTATAAGTTATAGAGCCCTATTTAATGCTGCTTTGCATGGCACAGCTGAAGGAATTTTGAGGAGGAGACTTTCCCCTCCTGGTGCCCTGTGTCTGTCCCTTCTCCTAATCTACTGATTTTTCTCTCACCTCTCCCGACAAACCTATTCTTTCAGATAAAAGCTGAAAGAAGAAACTTCAGCTGAGAAAGCTCTGGGACCTCAGAGCCAGAGTGATGCTTCATTTTTTGGGGTTATCAGTAAAAAACCTAACGTCTCTCGGCAGGGAGGCTGGAGTCTCTGTATTTCCAGAAGCTGGGAAAGGGACAGAATACCTTTTGAAGTACTCTGTGTTTGTACTTGTTAGTTAAATAAAACCTGTTTTCCTGCAATCATTTTAAGCTTGGTAAAAATATGGGGTTTAATTGACCTGAAATAATAGAGCGAGAGTTTATCCTGTTGCCCTGTATGGGGCTAATTGTTATAACTCTTCTACTATATCATTGCTTCAATTGCCCTAGGTGACATTAGACCATATCATGGTCACGTAGCAGATTCACAGACTTTAGGGTTTACTTTTTCTTTTTCCTACCCCTTCCTGTAATTGCAGTGTTGGAAATACTCAATACTCTCTCTCAAGCAGCTGAGAACTATTTAAATGTCATCTCTGGAGATTTGGTTCAATCTTAGTTTCCATTTTAGATTCATGAATGCAGTGCTGTTAGTCATGGTGTGGCTGAAATTTATTAATTTTTGTATTTGAATTGCATGATTCTGAACCTAATAGTACAGTGGGAAAGTGTGTTTCATGCAACTCACTGTACCCCAGTTTATAATCCACATCTCTCTTTTTTCTTTTTTTTGTTTTTTCCTCCTTAATCTGCAGATTTACATGAATGCTGTGTGGCATGGCTGGGCCATTCCTATGTTCTTATTTTTAGCCATTTTGAGGTTGTCCCTAAATTACCTCATAGCCAGGTATTTACTTAAATACTAGATTATTCTTTTGTAACGCTTTGCTTGAAAGATGTTTTATTATTCTTGCATTGAGTTGTAAACTGTTACTTTCTCTGACGTTGTGAGTTAAGTCCAGCAAAGTGAAATTCAAACTCTAATATCCTTAATTTTATTGCTCAGTTTCTATAATTTTTTACTGTTCTAAGGAATTATCCTCATATCCTGTGACTTGGGTCATCATAAATGATGCTGCATGTTCTCAAACAAATCCTTCAGCATGTTAAAATTTAAAAAAAAAAAATCTGCAGCATTCAGAGTAGTTGGAGAACGTCATCTTAAATATTGAAGTCTGCCGCTTTTCCGTGGAGAGAATTTTCACCTAGGCCTAAAATTGTAGTCTTGCCTTTTTCAGTAGCTCTTGGCATACTTTACCCAAAGTATCTTCCATTTGTAAATTCAGTCTCTATTAAAAATTAAGAGGTTTTTTTAAAATGTACATTTTCTGTACTGAGAGGATCTTTTTAAAATGCTATTTCAGGCTGATGGTGTTTTCCCCCTTAAAATGGTGGAGAGGACCTTAATGTGCATATTTTAAGATAATTTTCTGCCTTCTTAATTGATACTTACTGTCTGACTCTGTGCACACAGTTCACTCTTGTTGTAAAACCCACAAGCAGTGATTCTGTGTAGTATCTACCTAGCTAATTTTTTTTTTTTTAAATGTATATACCTTTAAAGCTCTCTGTGGTTGGTCACTTGTGCTTTGGTTATGTTGAGGATTATTTTATTATTTTTAAGCCATAGTGCTTATTGCAGAAAACTACTTTTTAACCTTTTGCAAATAATCCGTGTTGGCAGGTGGAGAAGAAGTACTTGCTCTCTTTAACTATTTCCATAACTTCTAGGGGTTGGAGAATACAGTGGAGCATTGTGCCTGAAGTTTCCGAACCCATGGTAAGTCTTTGATCGGTTTGACCTGTATGCGTACACTAAAGGTTGCACCTTTAAAACATTCCTCTGCATTTATGTGGGTAGTTGTGAAAGGAAGGAAGAACGAGGTGCAAATAAAGACACTACAACTTTTTTATTTCTCTTTCAATTTAGAATTCTTCTCTAACAGCACTTTTAGGTTTGGGTGTTGCACCCTAAAACATTCCAAACTTGAATCACGTTTCTGGAATCAGTGTTAATATGCCAGCTTGGGACAAGTTAGACCCTGTGGGATCTTCAAGAAGCCTTGCATTCTGTTTTCTTTGTAACATTTTGAAATTAATGTTTGCATACCCTGCTTTAAGCAGGAAGGATTTTAAATGTTACTGTACAATGGAACTCTTTGAATTTCAAACCTTTCACTAAGACTTAGTGAGGCCTTGCTTCCAGGATAATTTTGTTACTCTTAAAATGCCAATAATCTATTTAAATAAATAAATTAAAATTATCTAGATGTAGAACTTCTAAAAAAAAAAATGACGTTTCTATGCTAGACCAGAAATAGGTCAGTTTAAACATGTGGTCACAGACTGAAAATCATTGTAACCGTGCTGCTCCAAAGACTTACTGTGTCTTTCACAGCCTCCTATTAATATGTTTGCATATACCATGAAGGAAGAGCATAAAGAACTAAAGATAACCAGCAATGAAAGACATAAGCAGTAAATCTGAAACAAGGGAGGAATTTGGTAAATTTAGAGACTGTTTAAAGGGAGAGGACTATTGCCACGAATGTTGAGGGGTTGCCCTGTCATGGGGTGTTTTGTAAAATACCAGTTTTATCTGAGTTGAAAATTAATGGATTGTCTCTTTCTTGCCCAAGGAACCCCCCAAAGAGGACCTGACCGTGTCTGAAAAGTTTCAGCTTGTTCTAGACGTGGCTCAGAAGGCGCAGGTACTGTGCTGCTCTTGGACCTCTCTGGCTGCTTCCTTAGAAACAAGGAGGTTCATAGCCCAAGTGGTCAAAGGGCATTGTTATACAGCATGTGAAAACAAACACTCAAACAAGCAATACTTTTCTTGAATAGGGGTTTTTGCCTACGAGCAATAGAGATCTCAGTAAGATTCCTGGAGCTTCTGAAATGGCACAATGCTTCAGAGAACTGGTTGAGGTTCTCCAGTCACAGCTCTGAGTGAGGTCTGGAGGGGAACAGAAGGAGCTTCTGACAGTTTTTCCCCACATGAGCTTCTGATAATGTAGATCCAGGTGGCAACTCTTACCAATGTAAGTGTGGATCCATATCCCAAATCTGCTAGTCGCAGAGCTGGTGTAGGAGACCCTATGCCTTCAAGATCTAGCTGAAGGCTACTGTCTGTTTAGCTGTGTTAATTCAGCAGTTGTACAGCATCTCTAAAATAGCCTGTTTTAAACACCACCACCACCCCCGCCTCAGCCCTGAAATCTGCTGCTTGTGTGGGAGAGGGTGAAGGAAGGTTTTCTCCCAGCTCCATTGGTTTGATGAGCTACCCTAGCAGCTGAGTGACTCCACCATCCAGTTGAGCTGCAGCCTTGTGCCATATCTAACAATGTGCCATAGCTAAAGTAGCTTACCTTTCTCTTGCCACTCGCGTATGCTCATCTCCTTCCTTCTGGTGGTGGTACATATGTTTGTATGAACACCTTTGGAAATTTATTGGGAAGATGAAATTTACAGGTGCTGTGACAGCAGGGATTGGTCAGAGAAGATAGCTGAATAACCCTCTTAGTCCTGAGCAGGGGTCAGTTTGCATCACCAATTGTTGGAATTACATGGAATCTAGTAACTCCAAGGGTGTGTTATAAAAACCTGATAGTGGTGTGTTTCCAAAGAAGTTAACAGTCCAACAATTGATGAACTCGGTAACCATTTCCTGAAATATCAGTGCTCGAAAAGTGTGAAGAAGCTTCCTGTTTTGTTACCTACTGACAGAAGCTCTTAACTTTTAGATTGACAGCTTAATTTAAAATTTTTGCAGCGATGTAAACACTTTCCAGTCGTGACAGTGGGGTCAAATAGCTTCTTCACTTCTAACAATCAATCAGGAGTTACAGAACAAGGTGTTAAATAAGGTGGAAGTCATTGAGTATTGCTATGCTGTTCTGTATTTACTCAGTTATGAAGTACGTAAACAGCTAAAAATGAGTTATAAAAAGTCACTTCTGAGAGTTGCTTATTATCAACAGAGTAAGATAACTCTGTTGGTTTCTATTATGTGGACAGAACTCCAAAATTATGCAGGACTTGGTTTTAATTCTCTTGCTTCTTATGCAGAACCTTTTTGGCAAGATGGCAGACATACTGGAAAAAATTAAGAAGTAAGTTACCTGACATGAGTCTTTTTTCTTCTTAAAACAAGACTTGACCAATGTCTGGAACACTAGTAATAAAATGTTGTTTCTTTTTTTGTTTTCAGCTTGTTCATGTGGGTCCAGCCAGAAATAACACAGAAGCTCTACATTACTCTATGGGCAGCTTTTATTGCATCCTGCTTTTTGCCCTACAGGATTATTGGGCTTGCAATGGGTAAACACAATAAATAATTGACCTGTTACAGTCTAGACTTAGTGCGTTACAACTTAATGTGATCTTCAGAGGGAGAATTTTAGATCTTAAGAAAGGAAACCCTGCATGAATAAGCAATGCAGTGTTTTAAAGCATTTTCATTGTGCTTGGCATTGTTTGTCATATGCATTTTGAAAAACATTGCTGAATACATAATGTAATAGAAAAAGACTTGGTTAATGCATTCACTTCTTGAAGAGGGGAAGTTTATGTTGAGCTGTTAGCAGAGGTCTTCAAACTGTCAGCTATAAGGCTTCCAGGAAGTGCTATATTTTGGGGTTTTTTTTGCTCACACATCCTTGCAAATGAAAAATGTGGGACCAAATGAAAAATGTGGGACCATATAAAAGGCACAAAGATGACAGGGTTGGAAAAAAATGAAAGGGTTAATGGGACTACTTGTAAAACTTGGAGGGTAGGCTGGGCAAAGTGAACAGATTACTGTGGGTGAAGTTGCAGATA
Organism: Pelecanus crispus; assembly: GCF_030463565.1. Classification (NCBI taxonomy): domain Eukaryota; kingdom Metazoa; phylum Chordata; class Aves; order Pelecaniformes; family Pelecanidae; genus Pelecanus; species Pelecanus crispus. Next base: position 18,169,593 of record NC_134643.1, read on the forward strand.
ATTAAACTCTCAACTGGGAATTGGGAAAAGAGGGTTCTCGCTACAGCATGAGACTGTCTTTTCTCTAAGATATGAAGCCACGTCCTGTGAACCAAGAATTCCCTATTTTTTTTTTTCATTAAAGTAATGATATGATCAAATGAGTTACTTTTAGTGGCACTGAACTTCAAACTGTGTTAGTTTGAACATAAATGTAGGTTTGCTTGACATGACAATTGAATTAGATGCGTGAGGAATTATTTTTTTACTCTGACTCTTAGAAAGAGACCTGAATTGCATTCAGTAAAGTTTTGAGGGATTATTCCAAGCCCTTTTTAATCTGGCAGAATGCAAGGAAATATCTTGTACAAACTGGAAGATAGATTTTAACGTAGTACATGAGAGCCCTCTGTTGCCATTTAAATTCTTGCAAGGAGCTGCACAGTTTAGTGCTCTGGTGTGTTTTCTGTTTTCATGTTTTCAGAATGCTTCTGGTAATAAGGAATGTATGTTTGAATTATTTTAACATTCTTCTGCAAAATAAGAAGCTACCTAAGTGGTTTAAAAGAACTGGGGATGGGGAGGAAGGAATCTGGGCAGGGGAGGAAAAGAAAAATAATTTCCTGCCTTTGGAAGAAGAATCAAAGTATTAAAACCAAGAGAATGGTTTAGCACTATGACTGAAGATACTTACAGAATCTGGTTTCATTCACTAATTTGTTAAAACATGATCAAAACAGTGATGTTCTTAATGACCTTTCAACATGCATACTAGAGTGACCTTTTTTTCAGGACTTTATGCTGGAATCAAGTTTTTCCTTATTGATTTTATCTTCAAACGATGCCCCAGACTAAGAGCTAAGTATGATACTCCTTATATCATCTGGACAAGTCTCCCGACAGATCCTCAGCTGAAAGAAAGGTCTAATGCTACAGTATCAAGGCGGGTAAGGCTAATAAATCTTTTTGTCCCTCTGTTCCCAACATCTGAAAATCAGATCCCTTTCTCCCTTCCCCTTTTCCCCAGTGACTAGAGCACATTAAAGGCGAGGTTAATTAAATCCTAACAGTCAACGTTAGTTCTTTTTTTTTTTATTACTTTCAAGATCCACAGAGTTGGAAATTGTATGAAGCTAAACGCACAAAAATAACACCATCCATATTCATATCAATTTCTGTAACATACATTCAGTGTGATTTTATTGTCAAAATTTAGTCTTTTTGTATTCCCTTTCTCTGTTCTCAGGCATTCTTTCTTAGTGGAAATTCAGCTGCTTGTGTAGATTGAAGAACAGCTAGTTAAAAAAAAAGGCTTGAGTATAATATTCAGCTTACTAGTGGGATAAGCATTAACAGAGGTAATAGAGTAGTTTACAGATTTGGGCATTATGTCTTATGGTTATTTGCATTATATGACCTTTTAGCATAGTGGTGATAAATGACTTTTTCATCACGTTGGTACTCCAACAGTATATTTTTCTTTTGTTAAAATCTCATAGTTAAATCTTTAAGTATTGTGTTTTGTGCGCCTTTGCAAATTGTTTTGTGGCCTCACAAGATAACTTTAAAGCAAGTCATGCTTTTCCATATCCTGAATTTGTCAATGTTTATTAGTTTAAAAAAAAAAGTTGTAATAAGACTTCAGTCTAATCCCATTTTAGCATTTGCTTAATGCCTCTTATCACAATACCTAATTGCATTCATGGAGTATCTGAGTACTGTCAAAAGCTCCCTGACTAAAATGTGCAGCACTTAGTAATAATTCAGCCTGGGTACACAACTGGAGAGCAAAAGGGATAAACATACCAACCCTTGGTTGTTAACCTGTGAAGAAGAAGACGAGAAAGAAATATGGGGTTCTGGGGGAGATGGAGCAGTTGGTGGTAAAATGAGAACTGCAGCATAATCTGAGTATTTCAGAAGGAAGTAGAAGAGAAAGTCTCTGACAGAAAGTGAGTCTTTTGCTCCTGTTTTCCAAGGGATGAGAGAGGTGGATGAGCACTTGGACAGAGCTGCCTGTAGCCTCTATTTCTCTTGCTTGCAGAAGATGGGCTTAAAAGTTTCTGTGTCTCTCGAGCTTACAGGTTATCATTCACATGCTGTGGTAGTTGTGGCAGCTTCTTGGTGGGTCTCTCTAATCTGCCTTAGAGGTGGAAAGGCTCTGAATTGCTCAACTTGAATCCATAAACTTAGAGAGTAATTATCCCTTCTGGCTTTTCCTTTTGGCTTAAGTTTTGACAAATAGACCAGGGTTTTAGTACTACTGTGTCTGACTTGATGGGCTTTGCTTGTCTCCCTGGAAAGGATGTGCAGGACAGCATTATCTGCTTCCAAATGTCTTTGAAAACATTAACTTGGTCTCAATAATTTTAGACAAACTGTCTTACCCCTTGAGAGATTTCTGGAAACCTTGTAGTATAAAAAATAGATTTTTGTACAAAAAGGTAAAAACCAAATAGGTTTTTCATTTTTTTTGTAGAAAAGACAGAGCCCAAAGGAAAGGTAGTGGCAGCATATGTGCACCTGCTTTGGCTTCTTATCATTAAACAGCGTACAAGACACCATAAACCTAGACACAATGCGATATTCGTTGCCTATACCACCACTCTGACCCCATGTCCTTAGAGAGCAATCCTGATAACGGTATTTGATGGGTGAAAGTTGTATGTCAAAAGCTGATGACAGATCAAGTGAAAAGGAATACCTCCAGGTATTCCTACCTCCAGGTTTTTTTTAGGCAGTCAGGACTCTTCCGGCATTACAAATCCAACCACTTTGAGTCAGATTTAAGGCTTATCAAAATTGGATGCAATGCTTTTCTTTTAGTAATTGACCATAGGTTGTCTCCAGCCTGGGTGACTATGGATAAATTAGCTGCTGCTTTTAAGGGCAGAGGAAACTTTTGCCTGTTTGAGGAAGGACTAGAAGTAAGGGCAGAATGTTCTCACATCTTCAGCCACTGGATGGGATGTTGTACTTAAATCTCTTTATGTAATGGGTAGGTAGGAAGCAGCGTAGCAGAGAGCAGGAATAGTCCTCATTCCAGCGCAAAAAACATTAGACCTCTTGCCCTGACCTTTTGTATGTTTTGGGCCATGGAGCTTCACCTCGTTACATGCATATGGAGCCAAACAACTTGTCCAAGAAAGCGTTCCAAAGATTCGTCTGATATTTACTTGCACACAAATTGCTGGAGAAGCTATTCTTTTCCTTGGTTCCAGGGGCTCCGTCATTGCTAAGGGCACAGCAGAGGGGCAGTGACTGAAGCAAGAGTACAGTTATCATCAACCATTTGCTTTCCATGTCAACTTTCTTTATTCTTTTCCCCCGAGGCATCGTTGTATTACAGTTACCCTAAAAGCTGGATGGTAAATACCCTCTGTCATGCCTGTTTTGTCAGTCTGGTTTCTAGTCAGTGGTTGCGGTGTGCATTTTTTCATTTGCTTTGGATTTCTTTTGTTAGTGCTAAATCCTGCAAAGTGTCAAGTGCTGCCAACTTATGTGCAAAAAAAAGCAGCAGAGGCTGGGTGTCCTCCAACAACATCGGGCCTTTACAGAAGAAAGGCTTAGTCCTGAGCTTGCATGTTGTCAGTTTGCCAGTTGTTTAACTGCATGTGTACAGTAGGACTAAGAACGGAGCTGTTAATGCTTCAATGACAAAAGCCAGCCTTTGGAATCATGTAGTGTCCCACCAACATGAAAAAGCAAATGCAAGCAAGCTTTCCAAAAGAAACTGCCTGCTGTCCTTCCAGAAGCAAGGCTTGTTTGCTAGGGCAGTCTCCAGTGATTCAGGAGCTCTGTTTAAAAGTAGATTTTACTCAAATACTTTGGTTTTGAGAACTCCATGCTACCTTTCCCCCCCGCCCCCCAAGGGTGCTGACAGCCATTCTGATTTCATTCCACATGTCAACCATCTCCAAATTCAGTGCATCTTCAAAGCAAAGGAAAGCTCAATGGCTCTAACGCAACCTGAATGAATTGAACTGGTGTGCTCTAACCACTGATAACTCTTCTTTTTTTAATTGTGTGTAGTCTCTTGGTTTGCGAGCAAGATATTGCAGCTTCACTCAGTTCATGTTTTATTCTATGTATTATAGTGTTAAATAGACTTCACTTTTTTTCTTTTGTCATTGTCACATTTGTGTTGTTTGTTTCTTTTCCTGCTAGCTGTCAGGGCATGAAAAGGTATGGATCGTAGCGTGGAAAACCTTTCAATTTCAGCATATGTGTTCCTAATGAGCTGATGCAGTTTTGTGTGTTTTTTTCTTTGTTTTCTCTTTTTTCTTTCTAAACTTATTTTGTGCAGTAATATTTTGTGCTTGGTCTGTCTCTTGAAGACAAGCCAAATACTGATAATACATTAACTGTTATTAGGCCCACTAGTATAATGGAATTGTGTGCAGTGACTTAGCTCTATCTAATCAGATATACCCTTTAATATAGAAAAATGGTGTTTTAAGAGAGGTACAACTAGCACCATGTGCTTTCACCCCTGCAAAGGCTGTCCATCAAAGGGCAGCACTTTGAAAGGTGGTCTTCAGATAGCACATTAGAGCTTTGTGCTATAGCAATAGTATAGTGCAATAGTCCAAAGTTAACTTTATTGAAGTAGTTAATGAAAATTGTTGCATTACAGACTTTTTTTTAGGAAGAATGGTTAGCCAAGTTATTTTTAAGAGCACAGCTTAAATGTCGCTGTTCGAATTTTGGAATCGTGTTTATTTTTCTGCAGCTTCAAACAGCAGCATCCAGAAGTTACGTGGGCTCAAGTGCCCCAACCGGAATAAGCAAAGATGAAGACACAAGTCGTTTTCATACCACCAAGAGGGGGAATTTCCATGAAGTTTTTAACCTGTCAGAAAATGAGCGTCCTTTGGCAGGTATTATGCAACAGGGAGGCTACATCAGTAGAGTATTTTCTAACAAACCAAGGGTAGTTTAAAGTTGAATTCCCTTTCTGTGCAATGTACTGGTATAAGCTTTTGATTAAAAAGACTTGCTTTAAATTAGGATGAATGCAGACGGTGTCTTTCATTTCACATCCTTACAGTTCTTCGAAAGAGTGCACAGCCTGGTGTGCCTTTTGTGGTAATGCAAATGGAGTAGTCAAGTTAAAGGGAATAATTGTGGGGGTGGTTTTTGTTTTGTTCTGGGTTTTTTTAAGCCAGCATTAAAACAGATGTTATGCTGTTTAAAAATGCCTTATTTAGGCTTTTCTTTGTAAACACTTCTAGTTTTAGGTATCTAATTTTCAGTGTTTTCTGCTGTTTTATAAGGAAACTGTTGGGGGTAGTGCCTGTCTCTTTCTTAAAGTAAGATTTCTTTCTTGTTATGACTTTTTCAGTGTGTGAAAATGGCTGGCGCTGTTGCTTGATTAACAGAGATAGGAAGATGCCTACAGACTACATCAGGAATGGAGTTCTTTATGTCACAGAAAAGTGAGTCATTGCACTCCACACATTTCTTAGGAGGGAAATGCAACAGACATTAAAAAAATTGAATCTGAAAGTAATCTTTCAACAGTGTTTTGAAACAAAAATGCCTTTTCATCATGCTTTGAAACCTCAAGAAAGCACCAAAGGAGAGGGAGAGCTGAATCTGGGGTGTGGTAACGCTTAACAAATGTGGTTTTGCCTTGGAAAGGCTTGCAGAGGAGTGGAGAGTAGCTCCATGTAGTCAGTTGTTAGTAGCTGCAGTTCTTGATGTGGATAACATGCTATCTATATATACACCAAAAAAAAGAAACCTAAAAGCTAAGTGTATTTTGAGAGTTCTGAGCAATGGTTATTTGGCAAATACTCTTAGTTTCTTTTTTTAAAGCAAATTGAATGTACAGCTTCCTTGAAACAATGTGCAACAAAAAGAAAATAGAAATTCAAGCCTTGGTTTCAAAGCTAATACTTGATTTTTATCTTTTTTAATCCTTACTTACCACCCCCCCAGCCTCCCAGGGCTGAATAACTATCATCACTACTGTTTGGATCTTGCACTGAAATTCCTTTGGAGTGTAATGAATGGAAGTAAGGCTCATCTGTATGCAATGTCACCTAGTGATGGAGACCACTCTCCAACGTTTAGAAATCTCAGCTTTTGTCTGCATCACAATAACATGAAACTAACACAGTGTTTTCCATTAATCTTCTTTTAGGATGGTAAAATATTTATAAGCCTTTTGAGATTTAGTATTTCAACTGTTTAAGGATATACGTGCCTCCTGTGTCTTTAAAATGCTTGTCAGGTTTAAGCATTCAGTGCAGTAATATAAATACAAGCTTTTTTTGTGTGTGCATGCTGTATGTTCTGGGCTTTCAGACATGTTATCCAGTTGCTAGAATTTATGAATGTTTGCTCTAAATTAGAAGCCATAACTGAATTCCATATTGTGTGCCTCTTTCTTTTTTTTTTTGAAGCTGATTTTAACCTGTGAGATTTCAAACTTCCGAAGTTACGGGAGGGATATTGAGAGCTTTGTTTTAGAATACTGTATCAAAATGAGCATTTTCTTTCCTTGTCTTCAGTTACTTGTGCTTCGAAAGCTCCAAATCCGGCTCATCTAAAAGAAATAAAGTTATAAAGCTAACGGATATAACAGATATTCAGAAGGTATGTCTGTTTTGTGTTGTTTTTGTTTTGTGTACTGCTTCTTAGTACATCCTGCGGCCACGAGTGCCACAGATTAAATCATGCTGTGCAAAGAAATACCTTGGTCCGGTGTCTACTGCTTAAGTACCTCCACATTTTCAAATTAATTCCTTCTATTTATATCACATGTCTATAACAGACACATTCCCATTGGAATTAATAATTCATATTGATGGATTTTAAACATCATACTTGAAGTAATGCTGGCTTGTTGTTTAGTAGGCCTTTACTGCCGTAAAGGTCCTTTTGCATCTGTGTAGTTTTTCTCAATGAAGGTGAGACAGGGATCATGCAGCCAAGCATGAAAATGCACTGCACCTGGTCTGATTTGGGGGTGGGAAACACAGGCCAGACTTGGGGTCTCTTGCCCCTTGTGGGTATTCCCCAGTTCAGCCAACTGTATTGCTTCTTAACATTACAGACTTTCTTTAAAAAAAAAAAAAACAACCAAACCCCAACATATGCATATGTTTAATTTTGAAAAAGAAGCTTTTTCTGGTCTGCTTGCTGCTCCTTTAAACAGTGGGTGAATGTTACTTCTAGGGAAACCTCTAGGTGCTTCTCACATCGGTATATATGCGAAGGGCCGGGGCGTACCGCCTGCCCGCACCCTCTAGGTGCTACTCACAGGCGCACTGTCACATCGGTATATACGCGAAGGGCCGGGGCGTACCGCCTGCCCGCACCATCCAGCTGCCGGCGTGGTCCCTGGCATCGTGGCTGGGCCGGCGCCCATGCACCGTAGCGGTACTGGGTTGCTCACTTTGGGGCTGGGGCTGGTTCCAGCAGGCAGGCTGGGTGCTGTGGCGCATGGGAGGAAGAGGAGAGGCAGGCTCTTGCTGTGCGAGCGATGCTGTGCACATTGACTCTGGGGTCAGAGAACAGCATCTGGCCTCTGGTGTGGAATAGAGGTCTGTTAGCTGTGTCTGGGAGGATACACCAGTGACAAGTGGTATAACCTTCTCGGCACCTTTTGCAGTTGTTCAGTACATAAGATGTCTTTGGTCTGTGTTTTTTTTTCTTTTTAGTATAAAGTGCTCTCTGTTCTCCCGGGATCAGGGATGGGTATTGCTGTATCAACGCCGTCTACACAAAAAGTAAGTAGCTAGTTGCATCTGTATTGCTGTGCTTGACTTCATGCCCTTTTTGTCTTCCTTCTCTGGCTAGCACCAGCATGAAGGCTTCTTTTTCCCCCCTTATGCCAGTGTTTGGCTTTTTTTTTCTTTTAATTCGCTTGTCTATTATTCAGTATATTTGGCTTCAGAATTTTAATGATTTAAACATTTACTTTGTTCTACTGCATCTGGACTGTTTTACTATAACACTTCAGAAAGATTTGCTCCGTTATTTCATGACCTCCATTGAGCGTTCCCTCAGCATCCTTCATCATGAGCATGGGGGCTGCTTTGCTGTGCAGTCTGGAACAAAAAGCTGATGGCTTGAAAGTGTCTGTGGGTGAGGAGGCTTTGGGGTGCAAGGGCCTGACCCTCAGATGCAGTTTTCCTATTTCAGTCTTACAGTGCTGAAGTTTTAAGCTTCTCTAAGCCTCACATACCCTTTGGGCGACTGAAGCTTTCCTTAATATATAACTGAACTTTATTTTAAACTAATCACCTATAAATAACTTCTCTCCAAGTCACATGACTCGTTGTACCAAGCTTTCTGCTCATTGTTTGCTATTGAGAAGTACTTCTTAATTACGAGGTTGAAAATGTTCATCTACCTAGATAAATACTCTATTTGCTGAAATGAAAAGGCACTGATAAAAGTTTTCTAGGTATCTTTAATGCAGGCAGAGGTCAATCAGGAGAACATCATGCACTGAGCGGATAGAGAGGAAAGAGAGTTGAAGTGTTCTCCATTGCTAATGCTCTGTGCAGATGCTTTTTATGCCATGGTTGTTTTAAGAAGATGGAGAAGTGAAAAAATCTTAGAAACTCTGCCATATATCTAAGGATTTAGTAGAGAAAAGGATTTTTATGTCTTTATTGATGCACTTCAAGAACGGTTCATCTCCTGTTCCTATTGATTTGGCCAAAACTATACCTAGAGGAGGGGCTGACATGATCTTTTTTTCTGTCATTTAGCCTTTGGTGTTTGGTGCCATGGTACACAGAGATGAAGCTTTTGAGACAATTTTCAACCAATATGTGAAAATAACCTCTGCATCATCAAGCAGTGAGAGCTAGTATCTTATCTTAGAAGATCTAAAGTAAAGGAAACTTTCTTATTTTACAACTTGGTAGTGAAAAAAATGAACATCCTCATCTATTTTGCAATAATTTTTCTTGTCTGGTGGTTTATATTCTATCTGTTACATAAATCAAGTGTATTTTATATATGCCTTCATGTTTGTTTTTACGGTTTTTGTAAAAAAAAAGCAAAAAACAAAAAACAAAATTAAACAAAACAGTGAAAGTGCTATCATCACTATTAGCCTTGCACATTAAGCACTTTTAATGTTTATTTACTGACATTAAAAGCTGGGAAGATACTTGGAGAACTGACTAAATAACGAAGTGAAACAGATCGATCCCTTAACTCCACTGATATCATTGGGATACATTTGTCCCTTTATCTTAGTTATTTTTCCCCAAGATGTGAGAGCGATGACTGCAGCAGCCTGAAGTCGCTTTCTTCAGCTCAGAGTTTTTAATTGGGTTCCTTATTAAAACTGATATCAATGCCAAGGAAGTATTAGCATCTTAGTATTTCCATATTTATAACCACACTTAAAATAACTCCTCCTTGCTAATTCTTGCATTGCAGAAGGGTATTTTACCGGTTTGGTTAGGTTCAATTTTTCCTGTGTAGATGTTTAAATTGCTTGTACAGTGAATTGGAGGAGGAATTTTCTAACTATATCTTCCTTTCCTAATTAACCAAAGTAAGAGGAAGGAAGGCAGGCAGATACTTTTTATAAAAGAGGGCACCAAAATGTTGTTCCTAAAATGTTAGGCATCGTATATTTGTATTTCTGTAGATACTTGTCATAGAAGGGCTCAACTGTTGTACATGTTGTATGTACAAGGTGTTTGTATGTTAATGCATTAAAGACTTGCAGGCTTTTTGTGTTGGGGCAGATGGGAATAATTAAACTAAACTGAGACATGACTTTTTTTTAATTTGGCTTTTCTCTTGAGTTACCTTGTAATAAAATAACACTATAATACAGCAGCTGAAAGCACTAGTTCCTTTTCAAAGCATACTTTGAGGGGCGTTGGTATGTTGCTGTCTTTCCCCCTGCAAAATTAAATTTTAGTAACAACTAAACCCAACTGCCAGGTAAAGCAGGAAGGCTGTGCTCCTTCTCTAAACTCTCTCAGGCCCTTCTAGCAGCAAAGCACATATTGACCTTTGTCTTTAATATTAGAAAGTTTTTATACTCTACATAATAGCACCCATCTGAGAGGTTTAGAATTTTATTTGCATTTGCATGAAAGCACAGTAGGAGTTATACCAAGCCTTCCAGTGTGTCTTTTCCTTTGCTGTGTCTTTTGAGTTGAGTAGTATGGATGTCTCCAGACATTATATGAATGTCCCCAAAAACAAGCAAAGGAGATGCAAATTCTTATGTAAAAATGGGACTTAATTTCATGGGTTTTTTTTCTCTTTTTTTTAAATGTGAATTTTCTTTCTTTGTGGGGAAAGGGGTAAAACAAAGGAGGGAGAGGGGAGATAAACACCAAAGGGTGTTTAACTCTTAGCACAGTTTTTAATTAAAGTCTCTCAACAAATGCAGTAGTAATGAAGAAGGTGGCAGTCAAACAGTACAAACCTTATTTCAGTCTGGCCGTGAAGAGGCATGATATGAAGAACTTAATGTGAACTTGATATCAAGAAATACTGTTGAATACTGTGATTTGGTTGGGTATTGTAAAGTGAAACACTGACAGGGTAAAACTCTGTGCCCTGGGGTGGAAATGCAAACAAGCATAGGGAGAAGCCACCGTAATGGCTAAAAATGCTATTTTTTGAGTTCTCCCTTTAGAGTAGCACTTCAACATGTCTTTACATGACCTGAAAAAGGAGTGCATTTCTAATATCTCCTTAGGTATGCTGTAACTCAGGACCTGAAAACTTAAAATATAAGTGAAGCTGGTGGGAAATCCATTTTGCCACCGTGTAATATGGATGTAGCTTGACAGTTTATGGTTTCTTCACTTTACACATTCAGGTTTTATGTTTATGTAAAAATCCTTGATCTTAAATTTTTCTCATCAAACCTACTTTAAAATCAATTAATCTCTTTTTGTAATTGCTGTGTATTATCATTTGGCTTTCCTTTCTAGAAGCTTCCTTGAATAGTAAGTGTGGCTAACAAATAGGCATTAAAATCGCTTAATGTTACATAAATCTTAATCAGATTTGTTCATTTTGTCTTAAGAAAAAATCCCTTGGGTGTGTTTAAGGTTATCCTTTTTTTTTTTTTTTTTGATGAAACAGAAAACTATATTTTTTACAGAGGCCATGCTCTTTTTCTTATTTTTCTATCATTTTTCAAGTGTAATTTATACCTTCACGCTGATCATAACAGCAGTTTCAGTAGGAAATCAGTTGACTTGCATTTATTACCTCCTCCCCCTCCCACCCTTCACTGGTGAACCCTAGTATATAGGGTTGTCCTAGATTCTGGTTCCTGGAGGAGCTATAGGTTCTATGCTGATGGTGCCAGGACAATTAGCCATACCTAGGCTTCGGAGAGGGAGAAAAGAAATTGTTATCCTTTTCCCAGACTGAAAGGTTTCATGTGTACAATATGCTTTTAAATTTTTTTCTGGACAAAGAAATTAGAAACTTCTTATAAAATCTAATGTGTTGACGTGTGAAATTAATCCGCACTTTAACAGTGTGAATGTAAAAATTAGCAATTCTTAAAGCAGTAAACCTACTGGAAACTGCAGTGCAACATTGTTTCATTCTAATATATAGAAAACAGACTGGATTTTTTAAAAAAATAGAGTTGTAATATAACCGACAAACATCTATGTACATATTTTGCAAAGTTCACTTTACATTGGGTTGTCCAGGTTCCAGCTCCTGTGGCGTACGTAACATCAGAGAACGCTAGAAGATAACCTCGGTGTGTTTGCTCGCAGGTACTCCTGTGCTTTTCCTCCTACACCCTCACAGGTTTGGAGGGCAGGAGGGGATGGGCAGTGAGTAAATATATACTTGACTTCTATAATTACACTGAAGTTCACCTTAAATTCCAATCTTCCTACGTAGTTTTGCAGAATAACCTGCTGTACTTCAGTAACAGGCTGGGTCGTACCGCTTAATGTAAAGTGCAACTTTCTAATAGCAGAAAGTGATGTTCTTGTCATTCTGTCTGTCTGTTTGCTGTTTATATTTGCAATTCTGTTTTGATGTCTGTGGTTCATTGCTGGATCATTCACGTGTAATTGGATGTAACTTCTTTAGAAGTGCATTGGTTAGTTTGAGTCCCTTTTAAAGAAGAAAAAAAAAAGGGAGATGAAGACTGACTGCTTTAATTCTTTATCGGTGACCATTTAAACTCAAAAGGAAAAAAAAAGCTGAAATATGAAATCATGCCTTTCCATGCACTGTAGCTTTTGTGAGGCAAGATTGAGTGAAACAAGCTATTTATTAGTAGCAACATCACACAGGATGCCAGCAGCAAAACCCTACCCTTGTTCCTGCAGACAAAAGAGAAGAGATTTTACCCAGTCGTGAAGAGATGAAAGGACGTACTTTTTTTGGCTACTTAAACTTGTATTAAAAACACTGGTAGTTTTTATTGAATTCTGTACATTTTGGCAGATGTTTAATTTCTACTAATCATTGAAATATAATGGATGTTAAAATTTTTATGTCTGAAGTTTGAGTCTATATTTTGAAGTTGTAAATAATTCATTATCAGTGTAACTTTTGTTTGACAAAAGACTTATACTGTATGAAGAATTGAAATAATGAAATGATTTGCCCTGTACATTTTTTAAGAAAATCTTGTTTGTTTAAAAAGTCTTGTATAAATTATAATTTTTATTTAAATAAACCTAAAAATGCTTTGTGCTAACACTTCTTGCAAACTTTAATAACTTATCTATCAAAACTACACCTGATTTCAAGAAACGAGGTGAGTTCGTGCTTTTTGGCAGATTCACAGCCACCTCAAGTCCATCACTGGGGGGTGGCGGGTGGGTTTTGTTTCTCACTGCTTTTGAAGCCCAAGGAACATGCTTTTATTTTAAATAATCCTGTTAATATATTAGAGAGCATATGTATATTTTTGGTTAGATCTTTGTCAGTACGTGCGTCACTTCGTAATCCTACGGTTAATTTAAGGGATGAAAAAGCAACCAGTGATTTTTGCAGGAAATGCAGGAGGCCATGGGTGACACGAGACTGTTCTTAGGAGTACAAACTCATATCTGCCAGAGCTCCTTCTCAAAACAAATAGCTGCAGACTGTGCTGCAGGTGAGCAGTGGAGATAAGAATAAGCCCTTCTCCACCCCAGAGGTATGCAGGAGGTGTGCTCAGCAGAAGCGTTTCACATCCAGATCTGGCTGTTCTTCTGCAGCACCTGCAGTCTGTGGAATAATTGCTGGAGGTGACTTAGAAATTGAACTTGCATTCACCTTTTTTAGGAAAGGCACAGCACTGAAGAAGCTTCCAGGGTGGAGTGCGGCTGGCATGCAAGGAATCCATTCCATGGCAGTTCCCTAGGCCTGCAACCTTAGACGTTGGCAACACCAGGGAGCTTGGTGGGTTGGCTCTGAGAGGCGCTGGCCGGGGCGTGGAGCGGTGTGGAGACACCGTGGCCAGGCTCTGTGATGATATGGGAACTCGAAGGTGCCACGGAACCCATAAGCTGCATATTTGCTACCCTGGGCCAACAGTCTGTCGTGTTTTTGACAAAATGCTGTGCTTTGGTAAACTTTGCTCATTCTACTATTGTTATAATACCAAAACACGCCTCCATCTCAAAAGCTACCTGCCTCTAAGGTGCGACCACCCATCACTGAGCTTGCGCTTTGAATTTTTCTAGTTCATACTTCTAAAAGCAAAGCGAGAAAATTTTACACCAATCTGACAAAGGTATGTATGACTAGAGTCACTCAAGCTCCACCTGAAAGGTAAATAATCGTATAAAATAGCTTGAGAGAGAGAGAATGTTAGGGAAGATACCATCATGTACCACTCTGACTTCTGGGAACAGTCAACGGGCTGAGCCTCTCTTCCCCTGCCTTCGGGTAAGATTCGAACACTTGGTTGTACCAAATGCCTCCCCAGGAAACTTAGAAACCTCTATAGAGTCACTTTATATCTTTTCATGCATTTGTAACCAGGCTGTGTTACTCATACTCTTGGTATTTGCACGTGCTTCGCAGACAGTGAATTTATCACCGGTAATCCAAAGGCACCTGTGTGTCTTTTGCTTTAATAAAGTGCATTATTCATTAATCTAGCCGTGATAGTTCTCATTGAAGGCGACCGGACGCTTTGAGTGTGGCCGTGGTAGTTCATGAACGCAACTAGACTGAAGGTGTATTGCATTATTTGTGCATCCGTAATCGTGATGGTTCGGTACGCTGAACGCAACTGGACTTAAAACGACGAACTGGGCATCTGCCAAATTAACCTCTTAACGCAACACAGTCACTTCAGCTCATCGGTCGCGCCGACGCGTACCTAATTGTTGAGCCTTTGGCTTGCTCCTGCGTAACCTGTAAGCCCGTTGGGGAAAAATGGCAGGGCTTCTGCATCCATGGTGTGTGGCAGGGGGGCTCGCTGCCCGGCACTGGCTTTCGCTGGGTACGCAGGCGTTTGGCTGCAGGTAGGAATGTAACACCGGGAGCGAGCTGCCTGGTCATCTAATCCAGACCTATTCGTTTGCCTCTACAATGCTCCTTTCTGTGTTTTGCTCGGCTGAAATATATCAGTCTGTGAGAGATCCTCCAGTCGTGAATGCGTGCTGCTCTATTTATTTCAATATTTAGTTTTCTCATGATGGCAGCAATGCATCTGGCAATGCAGTGGTGCTTTTAAGCCGGTATTTTATGAGTTCTGAGAATCCTTAACTTCACACTTGCAGTACTTTAATGCATTTTTCCTTAAGTATTTGTACAAGATGAGCTGCATCTGCAGCTGTACTCACAGAGATTGGATTCAACCCTGCCCGATTCAGCCTGGAGAGTGTGGTGCCTGGAAGTCTCATTTTGGCCGTGAACTGTGTGGCACTTGGGAGGAAGGGACAGTCTTCCTGAAAACAGGACTTGCTTTCTCTGGCTCGCTTTAGCAGCCCATGGAAAGAATAGAGTTGAATTGAATGAGCCATTCACCTGCTCTCCGTGTAGCTCTAACGCCTATGTGAGGCAAGGAGGCATGCTGGCGGTGGTCTGCAGGGTGCTACCAGGACACGTTGGCTTAATGCAGATGAGCAGATAAAAGCATGGCCTTGTGCAGTACCGGGACTAATGGTAAAGGACAGTTATAGCATTCAGCTTGTAGAAACTGAGGGTTTTCTTTGCTATTACTTTTAAGTAGTCTTTATGTCTGAGTTCCTCTACTGAATCCCTGGATTCGCTAAATTCCTCTGTTTGAACAGTTTTAGGGTAAGCTAAATGTTTCATTCACAAAGTACTGGCTCCTCTCAGACCTTCAAATATTTTTCCTACATCATGAGAAAAAGGAACTGCAGATGCGAGGGGTTCCTTTTCCGTGTTAAGAGAAGTCAGGGCATTGCAAAGGGAACAGTCCCTTGCAGCAGCAGTGTCCGCACTGGGCTGTGGATGCTCCAGAAGTTAAGTGAGCTTAATACAGTGCTTCAAGGATGTAGTTGTTGGGAACATGACTTTTGATATATTTAGCCTACACTGATGCTGTATTTGGCCAGGTTTGGATTTGGCTGGGAGACAGACAGGGAAGATGAGGGGAAGACAAATACCTCTTTCTGTGTTTTAAATACCTGGCTTCTCCCTGTACCTTGTGAGCTTCACAGCTTACTTGAGATGTGAATTAGGCAAAATCTCTGCTTTTGCATCCTCTGTTGAAGCTCCATCCTTGACGGTTTCCATGAAAGATAGTTACATGTGGAGAACGACTTCCTTCAGTCTTCCTTTTTCACTATGTTTTTCTATTAACTACTAACTTCGGTTATTCTGTAGCCGCTGCCTTATGCTTCACCCTCCCCTAATTCTCTGTATGTTTCCCTTTTTGCTTCTTTCTTGCTTCTCCTCGCATGCACGTACAAACTTTCCTCCAAAACCACGTGGCCCATTTAGCCTACTGCATCCTTTTTCTTTATCCCGTGCTCTTTATTTCATCTCTGAATGATCTCATGTGAATGGATAAAATCCGACTAGCACTTGCATGCCTAGATGAGAAATTTCTCTTAATCCCTACTTCATTTAGTAATTTGTGGTTGGCTTTTACCTTATAGTCTAGCTCAAAGTTCAAGCTGAACTATGTCCAAAGAGAAGTTGCTCTTTTTTCATTCCTAAACTGGCAAATTTCTGATTTGCCATCTATGTGAGTACTCAGTTTTTGAATTGAGAACTTTCCTGTTTCCTCTTATTTGTGGTTTTCTGCTTCAGTGTTGTTCCAGTTTTCTTCCTCTGAGAAAAATGCCATCATACTTTCAGTCCTGATTATTTAGAAATAGTGACTGACCGGGTCCTGATGAACATGTCACAGGTTCACTAAAGCTGCCTCCACCTGTTACATCTTCCATTTTGTGTAAATTGGAGCTAAATTAGTATCTCTGCTGGTTTGGATTACTCAGTGGCTTCCATTTTCTCACGCTGATGTGTTAGGTCTTTGCTCCTGATGACCTGCACAACTGAAGGGAGAGGATGCTTCTTGGAACTGTTGAGTGAGCTCTTCAAAGCGGACAGACTCTTCTCGACAAAGACAGTTTTACTGGTGCAGGCCTATATTGAGCAAAATATGTGTCTGTGGAGGAATAAAGATAGGATTTGCCTAGGCATTTGCCTGCTGCAAAATGGTATTTGGCAAGGACTGTTTGAACCTAAGCTGGTATTTGCTCAGGCATCTCTACGCTAGTCTCTTCAGCACAGGGTGTAAGGTTTTACCCTCTCACAGCTAAGTCAGTGAGAACTACTGGAAATCCTCTCCGTAAGTTTTTGTGGGGGGGTTTTGGGGGGGGGGGGGGTTGTTTGTTTTTTGGGTTTTGTGGGTTTTTTAGGTCAGATAAGTATTTGGGAAGGAGTGCTCCTAGTATAAAGCCTGTAAACCAAACAACTATATTCAGTGTTGGGTTTGCTTTTTGAAAAATCTCCTCTGACCAGAAATGTCATTAGCCGCTCATAAATGTTAACCAGCCACACAACAGGAATGAAAGTCACATGAGCTGTTTCTCAACCCAACAATCCTTAAAAATATCATGCAAGCCTATAAATTTGCAGAAGTGCGATCTGTATGAGAAGCATTTGGGACCAAAAGAAGCTCTTTGCAAAAAAGATCAGGAAAAAAGATTAAATCTTCTAGATACTATTTGGAAAATGCTGGGGGTGGGTCTTGGAGTATGAGCTAACAGCAACCTCCACTGGACATTTCTTGGCGGAGTGTATATATATAATGGTAGCATTTACCTTTACTCTCAGTGGGTAGGGTTTAATATATTAATGCAAGGCTTTCCTGTGTTCAGATGGGTTTTTCTTGCAATATCCCGTGTTTTGGATGCTTGCAGGAAACATCTGAACAGTGTTGGTTAGTGGACATGCTCTAGGAAAGTTTCCAGAGCTACACAGGGCATCATCTTTGCTCACAGTGCTCACCTGGCAGGGAAGGTGCCTCAGAAAAACATCTTCCTGCTTATAGATGGAGCTTCACGTTGTTTCTCATGGTGTGTTGACCCCTACAACTTCCCAAAATAAGCGACCTTGACTGTGTAACTCATGAGGTAGTGGCATCTGTGTTTGAGCTCAAATCCTCCTGCAAGATGAGTGGCTCTGGGCACGTTCCAAGGAAAGCAAAGCACAGCGGAGGGGAGTTGAGCCTTGGACTTGGTCTAGGTGATGCAGGACTGAAATGGTGTATGCTGGAAGGGAGGACAGATGGGATGCTGGGGACAGGCAGCTTTGAGTCCAAAACTGGACCTGTGATGGCTGTGGGTGCTTCCCCCACCATCTGTGGCTGAGCACAGTTCAGAATGGCTTTTGGAAAAGGAGAGGAGATGCTGTCTTCAAAGACGTGTAAATATGTTGAGGCTCTGCTTTTAAATACACCAACAAGTGCATAAAGAATGTTTATGTGCAGAATGTGGATTTATTGTATTGCCCTAACAGCCATTTTCATATGCATATGACCACTATGGTCTTCATCCGAGGTCGCTGTGGCGAGTATCAATGCATTTGATGGCTTTTGGGGAAGATAAACACACAGAAAAATCATATATGGCCTCAGCAAACAACCTGGACATACTGCTCTACTAATTCATGCCTAAGATTTATTCCTAATATTTGAGTAGGTTTATTGTTTATATTCCTGGCAATGTTGACTGGTTAGTGAAGCCTTCCTGTGCACCCTACAGCTTTCTCCTAACTTGTAAATGAGAGGTGTGCCAGGCTCCAGGTCCAGCTGGGCAAACACCTTCTTGAAAAGCACAAACGCTGGCCTGTGCTTCAGCAAACATTTTAAACTGACACCAAACTAAACTAAGAGCTCCCTGCCACCTACCTTATGCCAGCACTAGGGCTCACCAGACCTTCCTAAAATGGCAGAAACCCAGCAGAGGACCTGAGAGCAATGAGAAGAGCAGCGTACGACTCCCTTTCCAGCACAGCACAGCAAGCTGTTACAGGCTGCCTTAGCTGCCCTTGGACCTGCAGCCCCGGCTATGTTTTTGGTGACCATAATGGAGCTGATATATACAATTGCCTCTATGTTCCCCTTTTCAGTTTTGCAATGTCCATCAGATTTAGGAGGTAACTTTTGAATATAGACTGGGTTTTTAATTATTATTTTTAACTATTTATTTTTATTATTTATTTTTATATATATTATAATTTAATTAATAATTAAAGGCTTGTCCTGAGTTTATAATATTAAAGAATAATGCAAAGAAACTGAGCTAATGTCTGTGTGTGCAAGTTAACTCTTCATAAAACCTGATTGCGCAAATATTTAGAGAGTCCGTATGCTGTTGTTAGAGCTACATTTAATCTGCTAAAACTGATTCCTTCAGGCACTGATTTTTTTCCCCTGCTCCCTCTCACAAAACTTCAACCGGAGCTGGCAAAAAGAAAGCGAGGAGGGGGTGGTAGTTGCTCATCTAGTTTTTTGGGTCATCGCCATCAGAGCAGGGATGGTTGAAGGGGAGCCAGGAAGCATGGCCAGCAGAAGTCGTGGGCTTTGCCTTTGAGCACGTTGTCCGAGGGGCTGCGGCTCTGCCGGCAGCGCGGAGCGCGCGGGGAAGCGCTGCGCCGAGCCGGGCTGGTCCCTCTTGGAAGCTGGGGGCAGGTGGGGGCTGCTGTCTCAGAGCACCCATGCAGGAGGCGCATAAGGCTTCTCATCTGCAGGGTAGTGCATTCTCTTAAAAATCTCAAGTAAAGATCTTGGATGTTGGTAAATTGACATAAAAAAGGATTTATTTGTTGGGGCTTTTTTAACCCATGTTACTCTCCAGTTTTAGCTTTTCCTTTCTGCATTCGTTCCTCCGGGCGTGTAGCTGTGCACACTGGCAAATGGGCCAAAAACTTACCTTTCAGCGCGCGGCGGATGCGTTCGCGTGAAGGTAGGCCGCCTTTTCCCAAGCCTTTAGCCCCTGCCCAGCCGTCGTGCTCCTGCAGCTCTCCCCACTTCCATTCCCGAAGCTGCCTCCAGCTGCCCCGTGCTCCCGCAGGGGCCAAGGGCGACCGCGTGGCTCAGGAGGTGGTGGCCCCGCTGGGGTGCTCCTGTTGCTGGGAGACGTCTCTGGCATCGCCTGGAATCTGCAATACTGCCAGGCTGGGAGTGCTCCTGCCTGCTTTAGCTGGTTAATCACATTTCGGTTAAATCTGCTGGGAAGTTTGACCTCTAGAGGGTTGGGGCTGGGGTGAGTTTTTGCCAGAAGGAAGCTGTGGTGCCTCCTTTAGCAAAAAGGGGTGGGCAGAATAACTGGCAGAAATGTTTTTATCACATTTCTTGCAGCCCCCTCGAGGAAGCACAACACCCTCTCTGTTCTTCCCTGATGCTCAGTGCTCATCATCTCTTTAAAGTGCAGCTTGGGCGGACCTATACTTGACCCAGCTTCAGTAGGATCAGAGATGGATTGGTATAAAATGCAGGTAGATACAGGACTGGATTGTGAGCCTGTGTGAAAAGGGAGTTGCTGGTGGTGCCGTCGTCCTGAATCTTTGCAAAAAATCTCATTCTTGACGTGTAAGCTGCATGCAGAGATGATGCTGGTTGTACCAGCAGTGGCGGCTGCCAGGGCAAAGCTCGGGCTTTCCAGATCCCTGTTGGCATATGCCTGCATGAGCATTTTTCTCAGGCATACACAGTTTCGGACACTTCCTTTTAAAACCTAGATAGGAGTAACTCGCATTCTAGATGGGGTATGTCCTGCTCTTCTTATGCCCTCATACCTTTAGTCTGCAAAGAAAATACTATCTCGCTCTTCAGCACACCCAGATCTGTGTCCTTGCACAGCTGCCAGCGATTTCAACATTTGCTGTATTTACCTCTGTCATTCTGATTTTGCTCCCTTGCTTTTCAAAAACGTCAGCTGTCTGGGTCGTGGAGCTCACCAGCACCAGGCTGGAGCGGGGACTGTTGGGCCGTGGCTTGGCCCTTGGCACTGCCGCTGGCCTGAGCTACTGCTGATGTGGAGAGGTTTCTGCGACAGCTCTGGGAGCCTGACCTGTGAAGGCCATGTGAAAATGCATCACACAAGTTCCTTTATAAGCTATTTATGTTATTCTATGGCTGAGATACTTTATAACACTGTATTATGATCCTCCTTGCTGCTAACATTTTTGCTGGAGCATATAAAATAAGAAATATAGATGCCACTTTTCAGTTACATCTAAGTCTTAGTTCTTGTTTTTAGGAATTAGAGTTTTTTCATTACTGTCATGAAAGCCCTGATGAGAGACGTTTCCCCTGCTTTCAGCAGTGTCATTTTGGCAGTCGCATTAGATCGCTGAGAAACAGATCAGCCGATGAGAGAAGACCTGAGCACCTGGCGTGAGATGCCACAGGCTGTGCAATAGGACACTGACGGGGGGGCACAGTGGTGACAAACTTGCTCAGACTTCTGATTGCTGGCAAGGCTTGATCTCCGAGAGGGATTAAACCCCAAATGTAGGTGCTTTAAAGCTCCTTTGGTGGGCAGTCCGCCCTGCAGTTGTCTGAAGGGACAGAGCTGGCTGAAGCTTTTCAGCCCGGAGGAGACCCACAGTGCCTGCAGGCTTGATGACTCCTCCAAGCCCAGCTTGTGGTGCTCTGCTAGCTTTAGCAACTGGTTGGAGGTGCCTGCACCGAGCTCCAGGCTCCTGCGCAGCTGTATGGGGAGGCAGGAGGGAGCAGCTCCCGTCCCCCAGCACAAAGAGGGGCTGGAGCGAGGTGCTGTCCCTCTGCAGCTTCCAGCTGGGTACAAGTTACTGCTTCATTCTCCTCTTGGCCAGGAAAGTCATCACCCCCTCAAAGTTGAGCTTGTGCCAGCTAGGACAAGTGACAGAAACACCCGGGCTTTGCACCTCTGGCAACTGGCATGTTGGATCGGTGCCATCCCCAAGCCACCAGTGAGTGGGCAGAGATGGAAGGGGTCCTGCCTTTCTTTCCTGTGGCTACAGCCGGAAAGGTTTCAGTCAAAACCTGAACTTTTCCCTTAGAAAAACAGAGTTCTTGTTTAGGCCATTATCCTTGTTTTCACCCTGCACATTTATGTTTTCAATCAGCCAGCTCTGTGTGGGAAGAGCTGCACTGCTGGCACTGCGCCTTGTGCCAAGGTAAGGAGAACAACCATAACCATGGAATCACGGGATGGTTTGGGGTTTGGAAGGGACCTCAAAGATCATCTAGTTCCAACTGCCCTGCAATGGGCAGGGACACCTTCCACCAGACTAGGTTGCTCAAAGCCCTATCCAACCTGGCCTTGAACATTTCCAGGGATGGGGCATCCACAACTTCTCTGGGAAACTTGTTCCAGTGCTTCACACCCCCATCATAAAAAATTTACTTCCTTATATCCAATCTAAATCTACCGTCTTTCAGTTTAAAGCCATTATTGCTTGTCCTATTACTACACGCCCTTGTAAAAAGTCCTTCTCTAGTTTTCTTGTGGGCCCCCGTTGGGTACTAGAAGGCTGCATTAAGGTCTCCCCAGACCTATTCTCCAGGCTGAACAACCACAACTCTCTCAGCCGGTCCTCACAGGAGAGGTGTTCCAGCCCTCAGATCATTTTTGTGGCCCTCCTCTGGACCTGCTTGAACAGATCCATGTCTTGTACTGGGGCTGGATGCAGTACTCCAGGTGGGTCTCATGAGAGTGGAGTAATACTGGGGAGAGACGAGCACCGTTACAGAGGAGACACGTGCCTATCCTGTGTTGTTTATCCTCTTTCATTAGGTTATAACAGTTTCTGTCTGGTTTTATACTGCTTTATACTGTGTGGCTGAGGTGCAGGAACTAGCTGGTCTCTCCTTTCTGGAGGCCAAGTCTGCAGATCAGAAGCACCACCAGCAGAGCCACGGGGACTGTACTGTGCTGAGCTGGACTCAGAGCGGGGCACCCTTGGTCTCCGTTTCCTCTCACTATTGATGTGGCTGCAATGACCTGAAAACCCTTTCCTGCTGTTCATTTGTTGCTAAAATACAGCTCATGAGTGAGACTTTTAACCAATTTAAAGAAAAGCCCTTGCAGGGGATGAAGTTGAAGTGCATTTACCAGATGATGGTTTTGATGCTCCCTTTAGGGAGAGCTACCTTGTAGTCTGTATAATTTTATATGTTTTGGATGAGCAGCAGGCACCTTTGTCACCAGCACTTGACTATTCGCTGCTGGGGTGGGTGACATGCAGGAGCCTGTTGAGTTGTGAGGGTGACGTGCTCCTGTGCAAAGGATGAGGAAGAGCTGCTCGTCCCCATGTGGTACAAGGATTGTTGTGCTGTGCTGGTGCTGGAAGTCTCCATCACCCAGAGCACTGCTCAGCTGGGCACCCCTGAGACCTCTGGGGTGGGTATTTTAACCCGTGTGTTTTCCTGTAAGCTCTCGCCTGGCGGGTCCTGCTGCATTCACCTCATGGTTAAAGATGACCCACATCCTCCCCACGCCCTGGGCATGGTTGGGTACAACCTGAAGCTGAGTCCATCTGCTGGTATTTAATAATGA
Organism: Pelecanus crispus; assembly: GCF_030463565.1. Classification (NCBI taxonomy): domain Eukaryota; kingdom Metazoa; phylum Chordata; class Aves; order Pelecaniformes; family Pelecanidae; genus Pelecanus; species Pelecanus crispus. The sequence continues at coordinate 18,192,515 of NC_134643.1, forward strand.
AGCAAAGGAACTTGGAGGAAGTGTACTGCGTTAGATCTGCTCATTGGCAGTTTCTACACACTTGTCAGCACGGAGGTGCAAACAGCCCCTGGCTGCATATCAGCGTGCAGGTCTTGGAAAAGATCTTCATACTTAGTGATTACAGTGGTGTCTGGATGCAAATTTTTGATGTGCACCCAAGCTCCTTAAAAGAAGAAAACTATGTTTGTGCGTTTCAAGAAGAGAGGCAATGCAGTTAATCCAGGTGCTCTGTAATACTGAAATGCCTTTGTACCAGGGTGGAGGCAAAAGGCTGAAGTAACACAATTTCTTGTACCTCTTGATGCAGAAGCCTGGCAGCTGTAGGTAGGGTGGGGAGGGGTGGAGAGGCCTCATCTCTGGTGGGATGTGTGGCTTCCTCAGGCTCCGTCAAAGCAAACAGACTGGAAATAGCTGGGAAAAGGTCTTTGCCTTCGAGGGTGTGATGTCTGTCATGTTTAATTGGTAACTTGAGCAGCCCAGGGCTGGTCAGCGTGTCTGGGGGTAGCTGCCTACCGCTCCCCCAACCTGTCCTGTGCCCATGGCTCGCTCCTGGGCTCCAGACCCCATCGGGTACACCCGCCTCGTGCCTTTGCAGTCAGGGCACAGTCCCTGTGCTGCATGGCACTGCAGCACACCAGAAGGCAGGCCCTCCAGAGCAGAAAAAACTCACCACTGCCTTCTTGTAGGGTCAGAAGGGACTGTGCACTGCAAAATCCTGTCCTCTAAGGCTGCTAAACGATGCCTGCATGCAGGCAGGCGTCTTGCCTGTACCTGCTGTCTATTTTGCCTATTTAGTGCCTAAATAGAACAACTGTTGTCAGGCATTTTGGGGAGGAAGAGCTGTCTTTCTTTTTGGGAAGCCCAGAGCCCTCCTGTGGTCAGTGGCTTGGCAAGATAATGGAAGTAGGGGGTAGGATCTGGCCAACAAAAAACTGGCCTCTGGCTCCCCCTTGCTTCTCAGCCCCGGACCCAGGGTGGTGCCATGTGCTGGTAAAGGGCTGGTGGCAGAGGAACATCCCAGCACTCCCACCTCAGCTGCAGCTGGCTTGGTTTTCACAGGAGGAGTTTTTATCCAGAGAGTTTGTCAGGCATACGTGCACGTATGATTCAATATTGGCGGGGGGAGGTGGAGGGGGGGGGAAGAAGAGAGAGAGAGGTTTTTAAACAGTATTTTTATATCCCTTTGACTCAATTTGCTTCTTCCTGAGACCTATCAAGTCTTTCCGAAAGAGGGAAGGGTAGGAAAGAGACAACCAACAATAACTACTTCAGTGTCATTATTCTTTGTAGACAGATCTAAACTTTTTAAACCAGGCAGTAGTACACACTTTTTTAAAATTTTTGTATCTCATCTCTAATATAATTATCTGTCTTATGCCAGTGTCTAAGGAACAACTGAAATAATGATGTTAGTTAGACTGTGATGTATGCCATGACAGGTCATTTTAAGGGTCTGTGAGTGTTTACCAATGGAAGGAGGAGGCAGAAGCAGGAAAAGTCATCATAAAAAAAGCCCTGAAGCCTGAGGTACAGCAAAACACTGTGGTCTTCTTCCAGACCTCAGTTATTTGCTCTCCCAGGTGTAATATTGCCTTTTTGCTACTGGAATGCATTATTTACCCCAATGCATACTTAGTTCCTTCCTGATGTGCTAATTCCTACTTGCTTCTCTATTTATGTCCCTTAAACTCTGCTTCAATAATCAGAAGTGTAGATTTGGGGATATTCAGTGCTTTCATGAGAATGTTCATATTTTCTTCCTGTTTCTTTCTGGTCTGTTATCAGGTTCAAAATCAGAAGAAAACCAGGTTTCATTGAAAAGATGTAAAAAACCACATTCCCTTTTAAGACATCAAATTCTCTTGATAATAGTCCCCTTGGCTGCTGCTTTGTTGCTATGGTGATTACTAGTCTATTTAAGCCACTTTAAAATGGTAAGGACGAGCAAGAAAACCGGATTCATAACAATGTCATTAGCATAGCTATTTTTGTGTGTTCCATGAGATTAGGAAATGGCCAAAGTCTGGTGAATAGTAGCCTGAATTATTTTCAATGTTTATGGACCACTAATGATTTAATGGCAAACAGATCTGATGCAGGCTGCTATCAGATGCATCAGCTCAGAGCTCTGTGACGATAAAGCTGCTGGACCTTTGTGATCCCCTGCAGTAGAATAAGCCAGCTTGAACTAATTAAAATACCTTCCGGGACATCCTCCATCACTGGTGCAACATCAAACATGTGCTCTGCAAGGAAACTGGCCCCGCTGCAGCTGTACCAGGGAAGGGAAACCTCTGCAGATCTTAACCCTGTTCACAAACTTTTTGGACCTTCAAGTCCTCAGAGCCATAAAGCTGAGCAGTGGGATTCCAAGCACCACCACCCTCGGCGCTTCAGCTGAAGAACTGCAGGGGTGATGCTGTGCTTGTGGGCCAGTAGCTTTGAATTAGGAAGCTAATTGGGGGACCTGAAGGGGAAGCTAATTGGGGGACCTTCAGCGAAGGAGACCTCAACTGCAGGGCTCGAAAGGGGGATGGAGAGGAAGAAAATCCTGGCACTCACTGTAGGACAGCTCTCTGCCTGTCAGGACATACGCCTTTGCCAGGGGGCTTTACATGAATGAAAGGCATCGCTAACGCTGGCGCGCGAAGTGCCTGGTGAGCTCCGCAGGGCCCACGGCTGCAGAGGAGGGCATGGAGGTGACCCACTGGGCAGGCGGCTGGGGCAGAAGCAGGAGAGGAGCCTTTGAGTAGCACCAGCTGGGGAAGCTGGCGCTGTCCAGACACACCTACGTTCCTTTTGGTCTTTTGGGGACTGCTTCAAAATATGATATTTATCCCTGTAGTGAATAAAGGAAATACGTTTCTTATCTGTAAGAATCGTTGCACAGGGTGGTTTTGGTTATTGACGCCAGCAGGAGTTGTGATGCCCTCCAGCATTTGGAAGGGTGCTCCCGCCCCGCTGATGGGCCTTGTATGGGGACAGATGATACTGGATGCCGTACCAGTGAGACATGGTTGGCACAGGCAGGCGACAGCCATCACCCCTTGACCAGCAGCAAGTGGGATGTGGAAACAGGTCTGACCCAAGGATGGGTGCATACGTATTACATAGAAGAGATTTTCGTGACCAAAAATCTTAGGAGTATTGCCCAGCTGGGGGGAAGGAGGAAGAAGGGGAAGAGTTAAGGTAACAAAATAAAATTAAAACGATGAAGTGGCAGACTCCATGCTGCTGATGTTGCTGATGTTACTTTGGCTTAAGACTTGTATGAGGAGAGAGGAGTCTGAAGTCTCAGATATGACCGGCAGGGGTTATTAAAATAAAGTTACTATGAGTATTTTTATGAGGCATCTGAAATCTAAAAGCTCTTCTCATTTGCCTGTTAAGAAAAAAACTTTGAACTGGAACATAAAAATATCACCTGCTATTCAAGGCCAAAATCTTCTTTACTTCTGAAGTAGGCAAAATGGGTGTCTTCTTGTATCCTGGGTCACCCAACAAGTGAGGAAACTCTAATTTCAGAGGCAGGAGGCTGCTGCAGCAGCCTTTGAATAGGAGGAGGCATGACTGGAAATACTCTTGTCCCAGCACCTGGCTTTAGGGTCTGTCTGCTACTGGTTCCAGCTGTAATAAATGGTGCAAAAAAAAGAAAAAAAGCTAGATATTGATTTTATGGTGTTTATTTCCTGACCTTCTTCCCTTTACCTGTGGGTAAATGTGTTAGTTGTTCATGAACATGTAGTGCTGACAGCGTGGTTGGCAACATGTCATGCGTAGTGGGATGTCCCGCTCTAGAAAACAGGCTCTGCAAAGCCGGGAGTCGGGCAGCACGTTCCTGAAAACCCTGCCGGTGTCATCATGGCCCAGCAATGCCTCGCTAATGCAAGACTTGCTCCTGCGTCCATCTTCTGTAGGAGACATGCTTGAAGTGCTTTTAGTAAATCCAAAATTAAGACTGCCACCCTTGTCTTACTTTGCCTCAGAAAATATATATATATATATATATGTATAATATACTTTGCCATATATTAAATGAATGGATCTTGTCAAAAAGGCTCCTGTGGATTTCAGGTTGCTTTCCACAACCCTAAGAGAGGAAATGGGCTCAAGCTGCACCAGGGGAGGTTTAGACTGGAAATTAGGAAAAATTTCTTTACGGAAAGGGTGGTCAAGCATTGGAACAGGCTGCCCAGAGAGGTGGTGGAGTCCCCATCCCTGGAAGTGTTCAAAAAACGGGTAGATGTGGCACTTTGGGACATGGTTTAGTCTGGTCTGCCCTTGATTGGTTTAGGTGGGCTTGGTAGTGTAGGTTAATGGTTGGACTGGATGATCTTAAAGGTCTTTTCCAACCTAGACGATTCTATGATTCTATGATTCTAAGGGCACTGGGGTCCTTCTCTCCAGTGCCACAGAAAGAAGATAATGCCTTTGCAGGCATTGCAGACTAGTTTGAAGAAGGGAAGCCAAGATACGCTAAAAATGCTGGACCTAATAAATCCTTGTAATTTAATACTGGTATCTGCCTACCCCAGCAGACTGCTGACCACTCTGACAGGAACCAGCATGCTGTCTTCTGCGCTGGCTGCAGGTGCTGGGCCAGCCCAGCGATGCCCACGTTCTGGCTCCCCACTGTCGGTGTCAGGGAGATGCCGTCGCTGCGGCTCGTGCAGCACAGAGGAGCTGGAGCTGCTGTTTGGAGAGCACGATGACCAGGGACACGGTGGCAGGCTTGCGGGGTGGAGGTATATGTGGATGAGAAGTTTGCTTTGTGGTCAACAACAGATACTAAAATTATCCCAGCTGTTGCGGTCCAAAATTGTTGCTGCTTTCACTGGCAAAGACAAAATCACCCAGTGATTCCTCTTGGAAAAGTGGAAGACATGCAGGGTCTTTCACGTGTTTTTCTACATGAAAAAACTGGGATGCAGGAACTTTATTTTAATTCAAAGCCTGTACAATGTGACATTTTCCTTTATTTTTTGCATGCATATGTGGCTTCTGTATGAATAACAACATGAGAAAAACAATATAAAAATTAAAAGAAAGCAATAATAGTTTTGGCCTGCAGAAATTTTATCAAACACTTCATCATAGAAGTGACTGAGCGAAGACAGACTCAGCTTGTCATTTTGGATGCAGGCAAAGGGAAAGGTAAATGAAAGGCGAAGAATGAAGGTGTTGGGTCACTATCTGTAATAACACATCTAATGCTGCTGTTATTCCGTCTCCAGGTTGATCTGGGGAATTTGTTGAACTGTGAATTTCTGTACGCATATAAAGTTCATGCTTCAGTGCACAGCGCTGATTGCTCATCAGAGGCCTGTGAGTGAAGGCAGCTACTGCAGAAATTCAGATCTCCTTCTCTAATGAGCTTGTCTAAAAGAAAGAAAAAAAGGAACAAATTCGGGTATAAATTTTGTATGTTTTATTTTCCATTATAAACTTTCTTTGCAAACATCTTAGGTTTCCCCCATATGACTTTGGTACAAATGACGATATATATATTTTTTTCTTCATTTAAACATAACACCAGATGAATTCTCTTTGTTACAGACATGGAATAATCAAGGGAACAAACAAAAAACCTCTCAATGGTTATTTATTGCCTGTGATGTTTCAATGAGGAAAACCTTTCTGTTACCAAATTGACCAGCTTCGTCCTCTGTTTATTTGACTAAGAGGTGAACAAGTCAGCAAGACTGAAAGAATTTGCTATTGCATCTTCTCCCTAGTAATGAATCAGCGTGGAATGAACTTCATTGCAAGCCAGCAAACACAGCAGTGATGAGCACTATGCTTGCAGGGGGTCTATGAGCTGTGGCACTGCTATTAATGTGAAACGTGTCTCTCTTTCTGGGAGGGAGATTCAGCACAGCAAAAAGGGATTTTTCAACCAATGGGCCATTTAGAAAGCAGTCACACAAATGGGATGAGTCTTAGAGGGTGTTTTAGAGCAGTGACAAGGATGAGAGTTTGATAGGAACTGTTTCTGTTCATCTGCTATCCTGTTCAAGGCTATTAATTATTTCTTCTTATTGGAACATGTATTAAGGACAGCTGAATCCTATTCAGCTCTGCAATGATGGCTTTCTCTTAACTTGTGAGCCAACCCTTAGAGCAAGTGAGGGTCATCTTCTTCTAAGAAGAAGGTTCACAGCAAACAATCCTTTAAAATAAAATTAAAATCTGCAGGTTTTAATGTAATTTCTTTAAAATCCTGCCCGTGTAATCTCTGCTGAGCGTCACTGCATTTTCCACAAGGTGGCCAGCTGCATCGCTTCACAGCGGCTCCCTGGCTGCACAGCAAGTGCTGGGAAAACGGCTTAGATCCCTTTGCCATTTGACCAGTGGTAATAATAAATTTTGTTTCCCCCGTCTCAAAAGCACTTCTATTTCTGTTTTTCATTAGGTCTTAATTGTGGCCTGGTAGTAAAAACACATTGCTCTATAAAATACATCTCGTTAAGGTAATATTTTCTATCCTGTGTATCACTAAAGTGCTTGCCTTAGTCTTGTTTATCTCCAAGGGTACCATCAGCAGAGGTCAGGGTCCCAAAGCCCAGCTGCTCTTCAGAATTGCATTTCTCCTTACACTGCAAAGTCAAGTAGAGGTTTGGGTTTTTTTTATTGTTCACAGAAGCCATTAAAAAGTCGATGTTTGCCAGTTCTTACCACAGGTATAGTCTGTTTTTAATTAAGCCTCTAAGCTACTGCGGATTGTTTATTTTCTACAGCCAAGTCGAAATTAGGTTTTTCATCCCAGGGGAAAAATGAGTTCTTCAACATTTGTTGTTTTGTCCTGATGCAGGCTGGAATATTCACGTGAGCGCACATAAAAATCTGAACAAATTGTTCAAAAAATACCATCTAATTTGGAAACATCTAGACAGTTTTGCTTCAAGCTGCAATCTATAGCACATACCTGTCCCTGAAGCTGCAGTCTGTGGGGGTATGAATTTACATCCTCTTTACTCCCATTTTCCCCTGTGACATTAGTCTTCAGGCTTTGCTACCTCACAGCCAAAAATCCTGGGGAAGGAATGCCAATTAGGCGGTAACCTACTCTGCTTTCTCCCATTTACGTCTGTGGGTCCTTGTCAGCCTCCTGAGAACATATGAAGGGCTGAGGGCCCAAGGATCCTCTCTTTGGTGGAACTATATCTGTCATCATTTACCCACAGTCATGCTAAATCGAAAAATCCTTTTGATAGAATGCTCCTGATCAGCTTTATAAACTTGTTTGGTAATAGCATCAAATTCCCAACTTGAAAAGGGAGACTCGTGCAAGCCACCACTTTTCTATGTGATGAATTTACCTGTGCTACCTTTCCTCAGTTACCTTCAGAAGCTGTGTTGACTCCCAGATTGGCCTCACATTAGACAGGGCCCAATTTAATATTTTTGCGTTTGGTGGGATGGATGTCTAATCAGGCAGCGTGAAATGACTAAAGAGATTTCTGGGTGCAATCACACAGGAATCAATCATTAGCCTTAATGCTCTTCATGGCTAAAGTCAAAGCAAGGTTTCTTTTCTTTTCCTTTGCTTGTTTTAATGCCCAGGTCTGCCAAGTCTACGGAGCATTCACCGCATGTTTACCTGCCAATGCTCATTTCAAATCCAGAAACAAAATTAAAATTGCAGAGAGAGGGATTGATGTGATTCATAGAGTTTCTAAAAGCATAGGAAAAGCACAAACAAAAGAAAATTTAAAATCAGGGTAACATGAGGAGGAGCACCTGAAGAAACTTGGTGTGATGCAGTATGGGAAGAGACATCACTGGGATAGCATCATAGCCTTTAAATGCTTTCATATCAGCAGATGTATAAGGTCAAGAGTTCTTTGGAGACTGTAGGAGAAGAACTCAAGCATGACAACAGGTAGGTCAGACACTGTGACAAACCTAACTGAATAACAGACTTGGCCATGGTGAAATAGGGAGCTGAGACACCGATAGTGCAGCCATCTGGGAACAGGTCAGATGAAACTTTGGAAGAAATGGCATTTACGGTCTTGTAAAGATATCACTGACCAGAAAAGGCAAAAGGGTCCCTCTTAGCCCAATTTTACAGGTACTTGTGGAAAAAAGCAAACCCTTTCTTCTCATGCCACTTAAAAAGCAAACCTGTTTTCTGTGGCTCAGCTGTGATGTCAGCATTTGGTGTGTTACATGTTCTTTTTAGTGTTTTTTTAAATAGGCTTAAATGATCAGTTTTCCATTCAGAGCTGTGGGCAGAGCAGTATCAAAGCTCATTCTGATCTCAGTAGTTTTTTACTCAGGACAACCTGGAGCCAGGCTAGAATTAAGAGCATTGTTTAGATGTACCTGGGCCCACGTGGGTGGAAAAGCTGTTACGCATCCATGATATTTTTTAAGCTGTAGAGAGAGGTAATTAAAAAAAAAAATCCAGTAATAAGTTGTTTTGTTTTCTGCTGAGGATTAAAAACCTACAGATTGCTCCCCAGGGTTCAGGTCTCCTATACAGGTTCTCAGCAAAGTCCTGCCTGAGATTTTTGTGCTTTCGGTGTTTCACTTTAGATCAGGGTGGAAGTCTTCAGGACAGGGTTTTTTGTTATTGAAATGGATCTGCATTTCCCTGCCATCACTGTTTAAGGCATTTGAAGGATGTAAAACCATCTGGCATTGGAATCAATTAAAAAACAAAGTGAATCAGATTAAACCTCTGAATCACGACTCTGAAAGAAATGCAAAATTAGAAACAATGATAAAGGGGAAAAGAATTCTTTTTAAAGGTTCAGTTGAAATACTCTAAGCCATGGAGATTAATTGAGGCACAGGTTTTTAATTAACATGATTTTAAAAGTAAAATATAACACTGTAGCACAAAATCTAATACTGAAACATTGCATTCAGCTGTTCCTCGTAGCCTCCTGCTGCTATGGGACAGAAACTAAGCAAAGAGCATTCAGCAGCAGTATGGCACTGCTGCTCAGGTGTGTACAGTGATGTGGGTATTCACATCATGCAGGTGAGAGATGCGGAGGCTGTTTTTCTTCTACTCAAGAAGAAAGGGAAGGCTGGGGGGAGGTGTATGTGTAGGGTGGATTCATGGTAAGGGGAGATGAAGGCTTTGGTGCTCATGGAGCACTGTGCCTGATGGGACATGTGCTCCTGGGGATGGGGTGACTTCTGGGGTGCTGTGCCAGGCAAGGAGCAGACGACCAGGAAAACTGGATCATGATAGCTGAGGGGCTTCACATGTGCCAGCCTTCCTGGTTAAAGCCTGGTTGAGCTATAGAAGCTCAAATCCCCTGTATTTCCAGTCTGAGGCCAAACTTACCTGGGATATGTGGAGTAGCTGAATTGCATGTGCTCAAAGTTTTACATGGGAATTTATGGTTGTACCAGGAGGTGTTTTCTGGGCTGGAGTTTCCCTTCTTTGGGCTGTCAGTATCCTGGTTCACTTCTATCTCACCTGGACACACACCAGATTCTAGTATCCGTAAAACCTCTGCTTTGCCCTTTATTAGCCAGCTCCATCATCTGAAATACAGATACAAGAGCAGTAGATGTGTTAAAAGAGGTAAAGCTTATGTGCTCATCTAGCATGTTGTGCTGGTTTTTGCTGGGACAGAGTTAATTTTCTTCATAATAGGTAGTAGTATGGGGCTATGTTTTGGATTTGTGATGAAAATAGTGTTGACACAGGGATGTTTTCGTTACTGCTGAGCAGTACTTACACAGAGTAAAGGCCTTTTCTGCCTCTCACCCCACCCCACCAGCGAACAGGCTGGGGGTGCACAAGAAGCTGGGAGGGGACACAGCCAGGACAGCTGACCCCAGCTGACCCAAGGGATATCCCACACCACATGACATCATGCTCAGTGTATAAAGCTGGGGGAAGAAGAAGGAAGTGGGACGATGGGGCCAGCCTTGTTTAATATCTTTATTGATGATCTGGATGAGGGGATTGAGTGCACCCTCAGTAAGTTTGCAGACAACACCAAACTGGGTGGGAGTGTCGATCTGCTGGAGGGTAAGATGGCCCTGCAGAGGGATCTGGACAGGCTGGACCGATGGGCCGAGGCCAACTGTATAAATTTCAACAAGGCCAAGTGCCAGGTCCTGCATTTGGGTCACAACAACCCCATGCAGCGCTACAGGCTTGGGGAAGAGTGGCTGGAAAGCTGCCTGGCCGAAAAGGACCTGGGGGTGTTGGTTGACAGCCGGCTGAATGTGAGCCAACAGTGTGCCCAGGTGGCCAAGAAGGCCAACAGCATCCTGGCTTGTATCAGGAATAGTGTGTCCAGCAGGAGCAGGGAGGTGATTGTCCCCGTGTACTTGGCACTGGTGAGGCCGCACCTGGAATACTGTGTCCAGTTTTGGGCCCCTCAATACAAGAAAGACATTGAGGTGCTGGAGCGTGTTCAGAGAAGGGCAACGAAGCTGGTGAAGGGTCTGGAGCACAGGGCTTATGAGGAGCGGCTGAGGGAAATGGGGTTGTTTAGCCTGGAGAAGAGAAGGCTGAGGGGAGACCTTATTGCTCTCTACAACTACCTGAAAGGAGGCTGTAGTGAGGTGGGTGTTGGTCTCTTCTCCCAGGTAGTTAGTGATAGGGCAAGAGGGAATGGGCTCAAGCTGTGCCAGGGGAGGTTTAGATTGGATATTAGGAAAAATTTCTTCACGGAAAGGGTAGGCAAGCATTGGAACAGGCTGCCCAGAGAGGTGGTGGAGTCCCCATCCCTGGAAGTGTTCAAAAAACGGGTAGATGTGGCACTTTGGGACATGGTTTAGTCTAGTCTACCCTTGATTGGTTTAGTGTGGACTTGGTAATGTTAGGTTAATGGTTGGACTGAATGATCTTAAAGGTCTTTTCTAACCTAAACAATTCTATGATTCTATGTTCAGAGTGATGGCGTTTGTCTTCCCAAGTCACCGTTACGTGTGATGGAGCCCTGCTTTCCTGGAGATGGCTGAAAACCTGCCTGCTGATGGGAAGTAGTGAATGAATTCCTTGTTTTGCTTTGCTTGCATGCGTGGCTTTTGCTTTAACTATTAAACTGTCTTTATCTCAACCCATGAGTTTTCTCACTTTTATTCTTCCGATCTCTCCCCCATCCCACCAGTGGGAAGTGAGTGAGTGGCTGTGTGGAGCTTAGTTGCTGGCTGGGGTTAAACCATGACACACGTGCTTAGTCTAAATCTGAGTATCGATCACAGTAGGTTTATTCTGATACTTAAGCATGTGCTTGAACATTTTAGTATATTGGAAGTTAAATTATGTGATATTTATGAATGATACTATGAGCTGCTGTGTCGTTAGAGGTTCATTATCTTAATAGAAAGTGAAAAGCAGTTAGCTCATGAACGTAATTAAACTGTTCGGCTATGATTTTGACTAGGGTTGGTGTACAATATTTTCCTGTGTCTATATAATGTTTTGTTTCAGGACAAATCTATATGTTGTACTATACAACCACAAATTGCTGAGGCTGGAAGCACCTCTGGAGACTGTCTAGTCCGTTCCCTGCTTAGAGCAGGGTCAGTCACAGCAGGTTGCTCAGGATCATGTCCAGTCAGGTTTTGAATATCTCCAAGGATGGAGACCCTACAACCTCTCTAGGCAGCTTGTTCCATTGTTTGACCTCCCATACACTAAAAAAAAAAGCCATTAAGTGCCGTATACTACAAGTTCTGGCATCCTTAAATCACCATACAATGGCAAAATAGACATCAGTTTAAATACACAAATATACATTTCTCCTTAAGTAAATTTTCATCACAATGTATTATATCATTGCAATAAGGATAATGCTACTAGCTGGTAAACCCCTAAAGTACAAAGAAGATGGCTGGATACATAAAGCTATTTAGGTATCTCCTACCCACCCAAACCAAGGAGCATGTACAGAGCATCAAAAATGTGGTCTGAATGACTTGGCCAGGATCAGGGCTGAGCCCAACTCTCCAGCTCACAGCCCTAAACTTTGCATTTTACCTGGTCCGTCTTGTGCCTATCTCCTCATGAGATCTGAAGTAACAATTTTGGCCTTTCTGAAGCCCCAGACAGTTTATTCCTCACAGAATTAAGACATTCAGAGTCAGTAAAATGTGGAATTACCAGGGTTTTTTTTGCTGCATGGACTGTTCATTATGAACCCCACCTGACACTTCATGGAAATATGAAAAATCTGGATCTTTTAAAATTGAAATCTTTACTACTTTAACTTTCTTAGACATCGTATGAAGGTGTGCAGATCTTATGAAGTGTGATTTTTGTCCAAAGCAAAAAAAAAAAAAAAAAAAAAAGAAATCATTCCAGTACGATGGATGCTTTTCAAGTACGGAGTTTTATCTTTCAGGGAAGCAGAAGCAGCATACTGTGTAGGGGATTTAAAAAAAAAAAAAAGAAAAAAAAAAAAAACAACCAAAAACCACACCAAAATATTAACATAAAACCAAAGCAAAACATTATTTAAAGTACTCATCATGAAACCTCTTCTCTTTGACACCTGCAAAACAGCAGCTCAAATCAGCCCCTTCCAACGCTGGGCAGACAGAGCCCAACCCACAGGGTCTGAAAATCGGAGTCACATCATTACCAAGCTGTCAGCATAGTCAGATACCGCATTTTTTCAAAACACTGCTGCAGCGGAGCGATGCGCTGGCTTATTGCTGTAAAATACCTGTCGCACTTCTTCTGCAAATGAGGTCAGCGAATTTATTAAGAACCATATATTCTTGCTTTGGGTTAGCTCTTAATAGTGGATGGTGGAGTCATCTCTCACAGAAGCACTGGATGGCAGTAAATGCACAACAAAACCGAGGCAGACAAAGGCAATTAAATAAAGCAAGGCAGAGAGAAACTGAAAACTTCAATGCTTCAATGATCAGTTCTTTACAAATGGCTATTATATAATATAATAAGTAACTAGTTTTACTTATTCATTAGAGAGTTTTGTGCATGACTACAATCCATCTGCTTTAAATGGCTTGAGAGTGAAATTAGCTGTCTCAGATGTTATGGGAGTTGCTGAATATCAGGAAGGAGTAAAAACCTTTCTGTTTTCAGGAATACTGCAAAGTGGATGAACTAAAGATTTTTCCTTTGAAAATTTAAATAACTGAATATATTTTCTTATTTGCTGAGGTTTTGCAGATTGATTGCTTTTTTCTATGCATAGGCAAATGAGTACAGAGCAGTATTTCTGTCGAACTTGATATTGCTTTTTTTTTGAGATGCAGTTTGACTGATAAAAGTAACAGCATTGCCAAACTCTACACAGTAAGGCATTTCATTTGATAACGCGTGACATTCTGTTAAAAAAAATAGCCATTTCTGTGCACAAGGCAATACAAACCCCTATCAAAAGGCTCAGAAATCGGCTAATGGACAGATCTCAGAATGTAATTATATCTGAGAAACCAGCCTCCCAGCAGAGCGTGCTCACCAGGATTTCACAAAGTGCCTGCTCATGGTCCTATTCTTATCGGTGTCCTCCGCAGCCAGGGTGCAAATACGCCCCAGGGGACCTGGTGGCAAAAAGCAGGGGGCAGGTGATGAAGAGCAGCCCTTCAGAGCCACCTGATGGCACAGCAGTCTGGGCTTCCTTGAATAATGCGCCTTTTAATGTTGGGGTGAATTGCTGGAGATGGAACTGCATAGCTGGAATATTTTTATGCAGGTACCAATGATAGGACTTGGGCCTGTATTTCAGCAAGCTACGGCCAAGAAACGGTTTCATGGTGGATAGCTGACAGCTGATGGGCTCCCAGGGGCTAAAGTGCTAAAGCAATCCTTGGCTGTATGGCAAGAAAATACTGATGAGAGGTGGGAAGAGAAATTATCACTCTGTGAGGCATTAGCAAGGGCATTACTGGAACAAACTGACCACATTTTGGATCCCCAGTTTAAAGAGTATGTTGATAAATTGGAAAGGATTCAGACAAGTACTGCAAGAATGATTTGAAGTCTGGAACAGCTTAGAGAATGCCAAGAGCTCAATATAATTTATCCAGAAGAAGCTTAAGTGTCTTGGTCATGGCCTGTAAGTCCCTACCCAGGGAAAAGATTTCTGAAGTTTCTGAGTCTCTGTAACATAGCAGAGAAAGGCTGGAGCTAGGGTCAGAGCAAGGCTGAAGATCTAAGCTGGAGACAATGACTTTTTCAAAGTGTTTGCACATTAACCATCAGGACCCTCGGCTCAGCCGTGCAGTGGCAGCTGTGATGGAAAAAAATGAGCATTCTGTGGATGAGTTTCTCCTCCGGTACAGCAGTGGATATCTAGATGAGCAACTTAAGTCAACAGGTTTTTTAGATTTATTCAAGCATAAGTAAGAGCAGATTTTTTTCTGCCCTTCACCAGACAAACTGTAATGTTCCTAATTTTTCACAGCAATATTAAAACAGAGAGAACTCTGTTGCCATAAAATAAATTGTATAGTGCTCAGAAACAACATACTGTAGATAACAAGGTCCTTAGGATAAACAGATATTTTTGTTGCAAATACAACAGAGTTCTTTTTATATAAAGAAAAACAGAGATATATCAGATAAAAGCCTTGGTACATAGCTAGATAACAGACCATATTCAATAAGTTTTCTAAACATCTTGTTCTGTCTGTCAGATCTAATGATGACTGGTGACTAGACACTTCAGCAAAATGCGGCTTTGCTATTTATTTCTCATTTATTCTCCTGAGAAATCTCAAAACATTTCCAATTTGATTTAAGGAAGTTTGCCGAAGTCAATTGAACATGCTACAGAAAACAGTTCACTTTCATGGTCAATATGCAGTCTATAAAGAACAATAAGGAGAAAGTAATTTCATTTTGATGATGCTAACCTTGTATGTTTATGCTCTGCTTGGATTTTAATCCCCTTGTCACTTGCTCTGAAACTTGTTTTATGTTGAATCCTTTTGTCACGTCCAAATCTTCACTGAGGTAGAATATAAGGATGCACCTAAACTTTGCTCACATGGAGGCCAACGTAGTCAGCGGCCCAGGAGGCATAAAATGGAAGAGCCCGCAGCTGCAGACATCGGTAAAGTGCTGTGTGATGGGACTTGTGCTTTCAGCTCACCCTGTCCCATGCTCACAAAGGTGGCCGTCCTATTTAAACGTTCCCTTGGCTGCATTTGAAAATGTCACCAGGCAATTTAACTATTTTTGCCAAAGAGTATGGAATGGTAAATCACCATCTACCTCTAGCAGTCCCTCAAGCCAGTAAGGCTACTTTTACAATGACAGCATTGACCTTCTAGACCACCTTCAAATCTATACTCATCCTGTGGACCACGTATGTGTAGGTCTGATCACCAATGTCCAGAAGAGATGCCCGCAAACCCCAGTCATTATTATGGCTGCCTGTGGAAAGGAGAAGCAGAAGCTGCCATTGAAGACGACAGCAAAGGGTCTGTGTTTAGCCTGGTAAAACATGGGCTGAGAGGGAATATGCTCACTGCAAATATATTATCCAGGGAATGGCCCTCAGGGAGATCTGGTCTGAAGGGCAGCTTAGGTATGGGATATAAACTGGCCCTGAAGAAACACAGGCTGGAAATTACCAGAAGAATCCCAACCAATTAGAAGGGTACGATCCAGGAATAGTGTCCTAGCTGAGAAAAGGTAATTATCTAAATAACTTCAAGGTGGACCTAGATCAGTTGATGAAGGTCTGACTGCTGAGGCAGCAAAGGCTGGACTCCGTGAGCAGGGAGGCCCCTGCAGCCTTGAGCTTCTTGCTGGCATGTGGCATGTCCTGCTTGTCCGGATTGATCCCTGCCCTCCTAAAAGTCTCGTGCCAAATGGTGGCCCTGGTGCTTTTCTGTTCTCTCCCTCCCACACACTGTGTTTATTCACAATGATGACAGGAAATCTTCAGTCTGTGGTTTCCAGACATCGTGGGTAGAGTGAAAAAAAAAAAAAAAAAAAAAGAAAACCAACCAACCCAGCAACCAAGCAATAGTTTTACAATGAATTTCAGGCCTGCAGTACTTGTCTGATGGTTTGTTGCCAGACTAAACTTTTTTTGTTTCTAACATCATTAAGTGTTATAATTCCATGACTTAACACTGGGAAATTTGTATGTGTGGACAAGCCAGCTCTGTGTTTTAATGATACTTATGTATATGGAATTTTAATGAAGATTGCCTTTGGTGGGCCATTCGTCTAATCAAGAATATGTAAAATGCTTCATTTTCTGTGGAGTCTGAAGAGCAGAGACGAGCATTTGTCCTGCCACCACGCAATTAATGGTGCGACACCCTCCGTCTGCAACGGGACAGGCGAAATGGGGACAGACCCGTGCAGCTGCAGGAGCCTGGGGCGCAGGAGACAGTGGCTTGGGAAAGCTGCTGTGATCTGAGGGTCAGGAAAGGCTGGTAGAGCTCCAGGCAGGCCTCTCTGAGAGCACCAAAGGGTGCTGAGCCCCAAAGACCTCTGGGCTAGAGTTTCTTTACTTGTCATATGCAGAAATGCAGCACACGGAGTGGGGGGGTGTTGCTAATTCCCCCTTCCACTCCCTCCAGCGCTAGTCCTAAATAAAAGAAGGTGATTTCATAATGACATTCACAAGGTGCTCAGCTCTTTGCAAATAAATCAAAGACTCCGTAGCCTCTCCTGGTGCTGGCAGCAGCCTGCTCATGGCTGCGTTGGTGCCTTGGCGGAGCCCTGCGCTTGGGGACAGACCCTGTCCTGGGTTGCAGGCAGGGCTGTGGGGCCGGAGGGCGCTGGCAGCAGAGGGTCCTTCCCCAGCCATCCCTGCGGGGAAGCAGAGGGTCCTTCGCCAGCCATCCCTGCGGGGAAGCAGAGGGTCCTTCGCCAGCCATCCCTGCGAGGAAGCAGAGGGTCCTTCCCCAACCATCCCTGCTGGCAGCAGAGGGTCCTTCCCCAACCATCCCTGCAGGGAAGCAGAGGGTCCTTCCCCAGCCATCCCTGCTGGCAGCAGAGGGTCCTTCCCCAACCATCCCTGCGGGGAAGCAGAGGGTCCTTCCCCAGCCATCCCTGCTGGCAGCAGAGGGTCCTTCGCCAGCCATCCCTGCGGGGAAGCAGAGGGTCCTTTGCCAGCCATCCCTGCGGGGAAGCAGAGGGTCCTTCCCCAGCCATCCCTGCTGGCAGCAGAGGGTCCTTCCCCAACCATTCCTGCAGGGAAGCAGAGGGTCCTTCCCCAACCATCCCTGCAGGGAAGCAGAGGGTCCTTCCCCAGCCATCCCTGCGGGGAAGCAGAGGGTCCTTCCCCAGCCATCCCTGCGGGGAAGCAGAGGGTCCTTCCCCAGCCATCCCTGCAGGGAAGCAGAGGGTCCTTCCCCAACCATCCCTGCAGGGAAGCAGAGGGTCCTTCCCCAACCATCCCTGCTGGCAGCAGAGGGTCCTTCCCCAACCATCCCTGCTGGCAGCAGAGGGTCCTTCCCCAACCATCCCTGCAGGGAAGCAGAGGGTCCTTCCCCAACCATCCCTGCGGGGAAGCAGAGGGTCCTTCCCCAACCATTCCTGCAGGGAAGCAGAGGGTCCTTCCCCAACCATCCCTGCTGGCAGCAGAGGGTCCTTCCCCAACCATCCCTGCAGGGAAGCAGAGGGTCCTTCCCCAACCATCCCTGCTGGCAGCAGAGGGTCCTTCCCCAACCATCCCTGCTGGCAGCAGAGGGTCCTTCCCCAACCATCCCTGCAGGGAAGCAGAGGGTCCTTCCCCAACCATCCCTGCGGGGAAGCAGAGGGTCCTTCCCCAGCCATCCCTGCGGGGAAGCAGAGGGTCCTTCCCCAACCATCCCTGCGGGGAAGCAGAGGGTCCTTCCCCAGCCATCCCTGCGGGGAAGCAGAGGGTCCTTCCCCAGCCATCCCTGCGGGGAAGCAGAGGGTCCTTCCCCAGCCATCCCTGCTGGCAGCAGAGGGTCCTTTGCCAGCCATCCCTGCAGGGAAGCAGAGGGTCCTTCCCCAGCCATCCCTGCGGGGAAGCAGAGGGTCCTTCCCCAACCATCCCTGCGGGGAAGCAGAGGGTCCTTCCCCAGCCATCCCTGCGGGGAAGCAGAGGGTCCTTCCCCAGCCATCCCTGCTGGCAGCAGAGGGTCCTTCCCCAGCCATCCCTGCGGGGAAGCAGAGGGTCCTTCCCCAGCCATCCCTGCTGGCAGCAGAGGGTCCTTCCCCAGCCATCCCTGCGGGGAAGCAGAGGGTCCTTCCCCAACCATCCCTGCAGGGAAGCAGAGGGTCCTTCCCCAGCCATCCCTGCGGGGAAGCAGAGGGTCCTTCCCCAACCATCCCTGCTGGCAGCAGAGGGTCCTTCCCCAGCCATCCCTGCGGGGAAGCAGAGAGCCCATTTTCCCTGGGCTAGGAGCAAGGGCTGCTTTCTGCCTCCCACCAATCTGAATTTCTTGTGACAGGTTTAGCAGCTGTGTTGGCTCTCTGCTGAATCAGAAACCCCCAGTGGCTTCTTGCAGGGACTATTCTATCTTATTTCTGTAGAGATGACCATCTTCTCTGCCTCCACATCTCCCTCCCAGGCACCACACCCACACGCTTTCCTGGCTAACCGCCCCTCGCACATTCGTGTGGGGGCTGTCGCAAGGCTGACTGCACCTCCACACTGGCACACCAAGGGTTTTTCCACAGATGCACAATACGTGTTCGTTTTTAATATTTCTGAGGTTGCCCAGTCCTAAGAGAGCTTAAAAGACCTTCATCTGAGGAGAGAGCTCCTTCAGCTGCAAGTAGCTGTAGCCACCTGCCAAGTCACCTTCCTGCATCTCTCTCTGCTTCCTCCTGGTTTCCAGTTCAGTTTAAGTGTTGAGTTGCAGGCAGAGGACGTAAAAGGAGAAAACATCAGCACCAAATACTTATTTGGCTTGAATAATATCTTTTCCTTGCATTTTCTGGCAGTTAACGGAAGGCTGACATATTAAAAAAAAAAATCTCAGTTTTGTTAACTCCTCATGTTAAATTCTTCTGCAAATCCAAAATCTGACGGTCTTATCCTTCAGGATGCTGAGCTCCCATTCTCACTCCCCGGGGGGAACTGAAGCTTCCCAGTACCTTGCAGGGGAAGCACGTACTGACATACTGGCATGGAAATGATGTATCACAGAAAAGCTGGAGCTGAGTGATCAGGCAGACAAGTACCTTGCTACCTCTGAATAGTTTTTGAGCTCTGGCAGGCTGTTCATTGTCAGGGTGCCTGTTGGGTTTGGTACGGAAGGAGTTAACAGTGGCAGCCCTCCATGGCTGTGGCAGAGGGCTGGAAAACACACTTTTTAGCATAACAGTGCCTTGTCCCCCGAGCAGCGTTTCGAGATCAATCATATTTCTGTTTTAAATTCACATCCTTGCCTCAACCATATGCAATGCCTCCATCTCCATGGAAATCCTGATGTTGTACAGCGTTCGCAGTGCACGAGGACAAAACGCAGAAGATGCATTTTTCCCCTGTAAAGAACAGGCCCAGATCCTCCTGCAGCTGCCAGGGGCTCCCCGCTGCTATTTGCTCATTCAGTACCGCAGCTCAGCTTAAAATGTTTTTAATCATCAGCTCTCCAGCCTTTTGCTGTCTTGAAACACCTTTAAGGAATCTGACCTTGCAGTGGATCCCAGGTCCGTGTGAAAGACCTGCAGGCAGGTACAAAACTCACCACAAAGTGACTGCCCCTCTCCCGGCAGTGTTTGCACGCCCCACAAGTATACATGGCTGCTGAAGGGATAAAAGAAGGAAAGCTCTGAGAACATCCCTTGCTCCTCACATAGAAAACAGCAACTGGGTTACTCTTTTTCCCCTATGTACAGGTCTTTTTTTTATTTATGTGTACTGTGCGTTTATTAAAAGAAAAGCAAACAAACTTGGAGGTCTGCTTTATTAACACGGCGCTAATCGGCTCTTTCCTTTTTTTACCAGCGGGAGGTAGAGAAACAGCTCTTCAGTCCGCCCATCTCCAGAAGCTGGGAAGATGTCCTTGCCTGGAGAGAGCCCTTTCCCTGCACCAGCCAGCACCAGGCCCCTGGCAGCGGCTCCCACCTGGAGCTTGCTCCCACCCGGAGGCGGCTCCCACCCGCGTAGCGCTGGGAGCTTGCCTGGGGGAGGGAGGTGGTGAGAAGAAACCCAGCGCAGGTCAGGCACACCAGGACAAGTGGTGGGGTGGCCAGCATGAGAGCTGGCAGCCATGGGAGGCTGGCGGGATGTGCTGGTGAGCTTGGCCACGTCCCTTCTCCTTTCAGGAGAACATGGAGAATGACAGTAATGTCCTTTTGTGGGAGTGCTTTGAAATCTACAGATGAAAAGCCACTACATAAAGCTTTGCTAAGGACTATTATTGCTACTTCTATTCACACAGTATATGCTTGAAGCGCTCTCCTGTGTCTGCTCTCAATTTTAACATAAATAGGAAGAAAAAAATACTTCTAAGAGGGTGGTGAGCCTATGGTGAGTTATCTTATATGAAATTATGGTTGTTTGAATGAGGCGATGTTTTCCTGAGACCCACTCAAGCTCCCACTGGCATCACCCACAGTTTGTTCCCACCTGACGGCTCCTCGCCTGCACCCCCAGGGCAGCAGCTGCGGGGCTGTGGGCGGTGGGTTCCTGCCCCCCTCTCCCCAGGCAGGCTGGGGAGGACAGAGTGGTTTTCCCTTTCATTAAGCTATTGGTTTGAGAGGGATTTCTATTAAAGTGTAGTTTGTGACGGGTAAGACTGCATAAGGTTTTGGACCAGCCATAGATGTTAGCTATATCAGAGTAAAGCTAAATAAATAGCTTGGAGCTCAGTGGGGTTGGTGTGTGACCAAGACATCAAACAGGCAAAAAACCTCCGTCGCTGGGTTTTGTTGCAGCAGTTGTCACTGCTCATAGCAACATAGATTTGCATTTTGATGTAAATTTGTACACTTTTTAATAAAGAGACTGGACTGCATGTTTGAGGCCAACCCCAGGGCTGCTGCGCGCTGTTTCTGTAGTAGCATCACGTACCACAAATGACACCCACACAGCATCCTTTTGCCCCCCGAAAGGAAACATTTTTAAACAGCTTCACTGTGCCGTGCTGCCATGAGGAATGACCGCAGTTCCCAGAAAAGGCCAGGCCTGCAGAACAAGCAGGGGAGAAAAACAGGCCAGAGCTGGGTAATAAGCAGTAACGAGCTGGGAGGATGCTTGCCTTGCATTTACCTGACTGTGCGGCAAACACTGCAGAGGAAAAGGCTTTGAAGGCTGCTAGATGGAGAGAAACCAGGCTTTCTAAAATTGATAGGCAAATACAAGCTAATGCTTAGTGAGAAAAGCTGCTTATATGAGGATGAATATGGTATCACATATAACAAGGAATTACTGGGTTTATTTTAAGCTGATTTATTTTAAAATAATTTCTGAGCTCCTGAGGAGCTACATAAACATTTTTCATAGTATTTTACAGCAATAGCAAAAGATCTGTATTTTTAATAGAGCTTAAAAGTTGCCTCCAGACCCCACTGGTTTTGTATATCTGCTGGGCAGCTAACACACTTTGGATTTTTGGCAATCCCAGCCCAAACAGGAACTGCTAATAACAAAGTAACTCTTAAAATAAATGACTGTGGAATATTTTAACCATGCTCAATTGGATTCACCTGGTAACACTGGCAGCCTGGATTGTCCTCACCAAGAAAGGAGAGAGACAAGAAGAGGTTCCTCCTACAATACTTTGGATATCCACAATGCCAAGTGGCAGCATCTGAGTGTGGTTCCCCTCTTCACAGGGGAGACAAATTGACTCATCCCACCCAACAGAAGCTATTGAGGGTGCTTCAGATGTCTGACATGCCCTGAAGCATCTCCCGCAGGTGGCACAGCCACGGTCAGGAGAAACAGGGAGATTGTCTCCGTGACCCTGCAAAGAGCATCTCCAGGTGATGGAGAACATGGCTTCTTTGAAATGACCCACCCTGCTAAGAGGGACAGTCCCACTGGGAGATTTGGGCTCTGTGGTCATGCTGGGGGAGATCATGGGCTGAAACTTGTAAGAGGGGGTGAGCTCCAAAAAGCCACCCTGAGGTGGTCAAGGATGTCTCTTGGTCTCCCAAGCTGCTTCCCTGGCTGTGAAGTAGAAAATGCCATGCTGACCTTGTGCTGTGAAGCCCATGGGCTAGCTACAGATTTTGAAAAGTTTGGGGCAGCCGATTCCCAAAGAGCAGCTACTCCTGTGACTTCTACCACTGGCAGTCCCAAGGTTATTACAAATGCAGACATTAACACCTTTGTCTTTATGGTCTGATGGAGTTATTTTTATAAATGAGTTGCATATTTTTATGGGCTTAACCTTTTATCCTGAAACTTCTCATAACTGTTTTATTAATGCTCAAGAGATCTGAAGTACAGATTGCTCAACTTAAATAGTGTAGGAAATTTGAATTACAGTTAAGACTTGGCAGGAAAATTAACCTGAGCTGCAGCTTGGAATGAGTGGCTGGTGAGTTAAGTACCTGCCACTGACCATCCACCTGGACAATCTAGATTTTGTACATTCAGGTGTAAATGAGGGATGACACTGCAGAGGGTGAAGGATCTGAACTGCTGTGACAAAGATATGTTTGGGATCCCCCTGTCCCACATGCTGCTTTTCAATGGGCTGTGCCTGTGGACACGCCAGGGCTGTGGGAGCCCCAAACCTTTCCTAGGCTTTCCCCTGTGCTGCATCCCTGGGTCCTCAACAAGGGCACTGTGGAAGTCCTCGTTCCCCTGGAGCTGAGAAGGGCACTGTGACCCAGCTCTGTGCCAGGCTGAATTTTGGCAGAGGCAGAAGCTGGTTTTGCTCTAAAGAGGAAACTCTTCCTCCATTAAAAGGTGCAGCATCAGGAGATCAAATTAAATCAGAAACATACCAGTCTCACTTGATAATTAAATTAGAGGTGACCTCTAACTTCTAAGTTTTTCACCTGGTTCTTCAAATGTCGTGTTAATACTATAATTGATATTAGTTTTTAGAAAGCCACAAAGGTTCACCTTACTCTCATTCTCAAGAAAAGAAGATGAGAACTTTGGGAAAAAAAATAAAGCCTTGATCTTCTCAAAAAGGATAGGTATAAGGCTAAAACCGGCAGTATATGCTTCTGTATCTTGGGTGAGGGAGAAGAGGCAGAGAGCAGCAGTGTGGCTCAGAAGAATATGGCACGTGCAGCAGGAGGGGACAGGAAGCCATCACATGCAAGGCTGGGCAGAGGAGAGCGGTCAGCACCTCTCCCTCTGTGAATACTGGAAAAGTGTATGGGATATGGACTGAGCCCAGGAGGAAAGGTTGAACAGAGACAGCCAAAGGACCCCTATGAAGCCAGAAGCATACAGGTGAGGATTTCAGAAAACTCTAGAAAAAGTAAATCAGAGAGTTACGTCATGAAAGCAAAAAATGTCTTCTCTTTCTTTCTTTGTGTGGATATAGAAATTTACTGAGCATCTTTTGAAGCCCACAGGATTCAAATGTCAGCCTGGGAAAATAGTATGGGTTAACTCTACTGCAGGCCTGGACCAGGCAGCGCTAACTAAGGTTTGAATTGGCATTATGGTCAGGCAGAGAAAGGACTGCATAAATTGATTTCTCGGTTGATATTACAAAACTCAGGCGAGAGGCTTGTGCTGGCTGAGTTCATGTGCAGGCTCACAGAGTTAAGGCTGGTAGGATTGTCTGGGGGCATCTGGCTCAGCCCTGCAATCAAAGCACGGCCAACTTCAAAGTTAGCTTCAACTTCAAAGCTAGACCACGTTGCTCAAGGTCATATCCTGAGACACATATCATATACCACGTAGTTCACCTGGCTACATGGTTCAGTGAGGCATGGGAAAACAGGTGTTGAAAAATTAGTGATTCTTTCTGCCACCAGAGTCTCTGAGGAGGATTGGTGCCAACAGACCATGTCTTACAGTTCATTGAACTAGAGATGCTGCTACTGGGTTCACAGTTAGGTTTGCATCATGGCCTGGGAAATCCAGGGCTGGACAACTAGTATGGTAATGAGTCCTGCAAAATATGCATGTTTTGGTTGGGTTTGGTGCCACAGGCATCAGGCACATTATAGTGAGTCAGGTAACAAACGTGTGATTCCTGTGAGTGAAATGCCTGGGCCATTGCTGTGTCCTGCAAGGCCTGTTTGCTGAGGTGAGGAGCAGTGTTCACTGGGATAACTGATTTGTTTTAGGGCTGGTTGCATTTCTTCATTTGTTAGGGGATGAGATAGATAGATATGGGGTTGGGTTTGGAAATCTGGGGCTAAAAATGATTTTTTTTTTTTTTTTTTTTTTATGATCACTGCACCACATGCTGTGCTACCACCAAGCTTAGAAATAGCTCTGATCTATTGGCCTCATTTCATACCAGCCTTCATTTCTGCCTGCAGTCACTGCAGGCTTTCAGTCAAGTTAAGGGAACCACTTCTCCCTTATCCTTAAACAGAGTCTATCTGTCCCACCACCATTAGCTCCCACATCAGTCTGACATATTTAGTTGTTTCCTTCTGCCTGCAGAGGAGACTTTTTCCTCTGTGGAAAATATAACACAAAGTTTAACCACTTGGTGTAGTTAAGACCATAAATAAATAAAACACTGAATAGTCCACTGGAGCCTATCTCAGCCCAAATCCAGCATGTGTTGTGGGAGGCAGGGGAGAAAACCTAAATTCATCCACTCATGAGGTCCCCACTCCTAGCCTGAACCAAAAACCTACCCTTCATCCTAGTCTACCAACTAGTACTTATTATCTCAAAAAAAAATTCCAGTATGTGTTAATTCCAGCACATAGCAGCCTTCCCCTTAGCCCTGATGGCCACCCCAGAAGCCACGAGGAAGCCCACTTGTCCATCTCCTGGGGCCTTCAGACCTAGATTTAGCTGGACCATTAGCCCTTGCTCTAAAGCTATGCCTAGAGCAAACCTCTGAGACCCGTGCCCAGGTCACATCAAGGGCTGCACGGTGGGCAGTAGACAGCAGCCCAGGTCCCAGGCAGGCATTTGGCCCTTTTGACCATCGAAGGGACAGACTACAAGGTGGGCAAAAGACTACCTGGCCTGTCTGGCTCAAAGTGCAGTCAATAATTCAAAACCTAATTGATAATTAAGTGAAATTGGCATTTCTCGGGGTTCATTACCAAGGCGGGTACAGACATGGGTGACACCAGACTGGGAGGTGTGGTTCATGACTGGAGAACAGGGCTGTCATTCAGAGGAGCCTTGAAAAGATGGAAGAGTGGGTCAACAAGAAACTCATGAAGTTTAGCACGGACAAGGGCAAAGTCCTTCACCTGGAACAAAATAACTCCATGAAACCTTGCAGGTGGGCAACAAAGCGGGCAGAAAAGGATCTGGGGATGATGGTGGATAACGGGTTGTGCCTGAGCAAGTGCTGCACCCTTGCAGCCAGGGAGACCAGCCACATCCTGGACTGCACCAGCACTTGTGAAACCACTTCTGGATTCTGCATCCACTCTTCGGCCTATGTGCTACAACAGAGATGGAGGGAGTCCTTTGGAAAGCCAATAAAATAGCTGGGAAGCACATGACACACAAGGAAGAGCTGAGGAGGCTGAGCTCATTTACCCTTGAGAAAGGAAGGCTAAGGGGGATGTAATTGCTGTCTCTGAGGGTGGGGTGGTTGTAGAGATGACAAATCCAACTGCATCTCAAAGATGCAGAATGAAAGGACAGAAAGTGACTCTCACAGCCTGCAGCAAGGGAAATACCAACTTGACATAAGGACAATGTTTTTCAAGGAGGGTGGTTATGTTCTAATGATCTAATTAAAGCTGTCCCTGCTCACTGCAGGGGAGTTGGGCTAGATGACCTCTAAAGGTCCCTTCCAACCCAAAGCATTCTATGATTCTATGATTCTATGTACTGGAGCCGGGTGGCTGAGTCAGTTGTGGAGTCTCATCTGGGACAAGGCTGTGGGCAACCTGCTCCGCTTTGTGCAGGAGGCAGGACCAGAGGCCTCTGGTCAAACATCCTTTCTCATCTAAACTGTTCTGCAATTATCTGGTTTTACCTTTTCGGTCCTAGAACTTAATTTCCAGCAACAATATTTACAGCAGGGACCTGGGAAATGAATCATTTATTGTTTATCTGCATTGTAGTCTGCCAAATCCTCCATACTAGAATCAAGACTGGTGCCTGAGAGTTGAACAACTTGTATTTTATCTAGCAAAGTTATTGTTTATGGCATTACAGTTAAGACAGAGATGGAGTGGGTTAAAGAATGTGCTTTCTGATCTTGGGGTCTGCAGGACCATATTTATTACTGTATCTCTGGCTGTATCTATACTAGTAAACTAAGCAGAGCCAGGATATGTGATTGACCATGTTGTTTAATTGTTAGCACAATTAACAATTAGCTGGGCATTGGATGCAGTCGGCTGGCTCAGACCCCGCCTGCACACAGTTTGGGACACACCGCCAGAGAGCTGTGGTGACATCTAGAGGTCCTGATGGGTCGGAGTGAGGGCTGGTTCCGCTGGGATGCACCTTCTCGCAGGTTGTGCATCTGGCTTAAAGCTGAGGTCAACTTAAAAGCTAGGAATTAAGGACCTGAGGAGGGCTGTGCACTGGCATCCCTTTGAGGCTCCCATGGGCTGGCATAGGCCATTGTGTATTTCTGGCACAAATGGTATGGCTAGGCAGGTAACCAGCACTCCTGTGGGCACAGGTCTTCACCTTAGCCCTTGAAGGTGTGAAACATAAATCTAGATTTTCAGTCCCTTCCTCACACTGACATATTAATCCTGACCAAACCCTGAGACCTTTAGGATTAAAGACATGGTTTGCGATAACATCATGGGGGAGAAGCATGAGAGATGCTAAATGAGAGATGAAATGTGGACCAATGTCTTCTGGTTAGTGATAAGCTATGTTTATTCCTGGATCCTGCAAGAGTCATCATTCCTAGAACACGGTCAGTGCCAGTATGAAGGAACCCCTTGTTAACAATGGAGGCATAAAGGTATTGCTGGGCTGGGTTTCAAGCTAGAACTGGGGTTGAGGGCTAGAGGTAGCGAAGTGCAGGCTTGACGTGTTATTTAAAGGATCTTGCAAGAGCCATAAAGTTAAAAAGAGGCTTGATTCTCACATGAACATGTGGATTATAGTTAGGTGATAATTAATTATTCTTCTGATAAGTTTAGGGTTAGTGCCAAGCTTGGGGATTGTAAGGGCAAAGAGTTTTACACCTGCTGTTGAATGCTGTGAGATCCCAAGGAAGAAACGGAGGCTGGCACAGTTATGGGTGAATGAATGGTATTACCTCTTCTGGCAAAAACAGATAAATAAGCAAAGTGGGGAGTTGCATAGGATGGCATTTTTGGAATAGAAAGCAGCCAGGAGAGTGTGGCAAGGGCTGCAAAGCACAGAGGAGAGAGAAACCTGTCCCGGTGCTTTCTGTGTCCAGGACTGACTTCCTTAGGTCTGTCTGCTACCAGAATATAATATGCAACTCGGAAGGCAATGTCCTTTT
Organism: Pelecanus crispus; assembly: GCF_030463565.1. NCBI lineage: Eukaryota > Metazoa > Chordata > Aves > Pelecaniformes > Pelecanidae > Pelecanus > Pelecanus crispus. The sequence continues at coordinate 18,219,941 of NC_134643.1, forward strand.
CTAGCTGAAATTTCCAGTTCCAAAAGAAATTGTACGCTTTTGAAAAGGGGCCAGATATAAAGGGACTGACCTTTTTTCTCTGAACATTGGGCAGAGAAATATTCATGTTGTGGGGAAGCATCCATATACAACCTTGATAAAAGGATGAAATGGAAGCCTTCATATGGCACCCACTGTAATTTTCCTGACCACAGAGGGCAATGTTTAATATTTGTACTTTGGATGTATTAAAAGATAAAATATGAATCAAATAGCATGACTGGAAGCTGATTTGTTTCAGAAGAAAGTAGAAGTTAAAACTTTTATGCATCTGCACATCAAAGTATTATTACTAGCTAAGGTTTCTTTTTATAATTTAAGCCCATACCTGAATTGAATTTCAATGGGCTGGTTGTGCAGTGTACTCCAATCTCCATATCAGTCAAATTTGATGAACACCCCAAAGCTCAGTGGCTGAGAAAGAGAGAAGAAAAAGCATGCCTAGGAACTTCAAATGGGAGTGCAGGCCTGATATCTTTTGTCAGTAGAAAGATTGTTTTAATACCCTGTCGGTCACAGTAATAACCTTAAACAAATAGATCACTTGTATTTACTTTGTAATATCAGTGCTTTTACAAGATTGACTACCTAGTGGGATTGTCTGTACAAATTCCACAGTTGTCCCCAGGCAGCTCTGTGAAGAGGACACTTTAACTCCATATGCCACAGAAAGATGCCTTCAGTGACGCTCCATGAATTAATCATATCCCCGGGGTCTGTGGGAGGATAATGGTAGAAAAACCCTGCTGGAGTGACTTGGAGAGCTCCAACGAGCTGTCGCAGCACCTGGCCACTTTGTGCAGTGGGGAGCAGTTATATCAAATAGGCTGCTACCTGCACAAGCAGATAGCTCTGAACCTCACCGAGCTGCCGGGGCGAGGGAGAGAGAAGCCAGCCGAGACAGTGTGATTTACATTACAGATCGGTATGGGCTCCCCGCTGCCTGGGGCCACAGAGGTTAGGAGAGAGAAATGGCGGCAAACATTTATCTAGCGGATTACTCTTTTTTTTTTCCTAATCCCCATGACTGCTCTTGAGTTACAGAGGCACTGTAAGGACGAGCTCTGCATACTCTTTTTGCTGATAAAATTGCTAAGCAGTGAGCTGAAGGTTTTGATGAACAAGTGTTTTTTTTCTTTAATGGTTATCCGTTGCTTCTGCCCAACTTCTAGGATCCTACCCTCAAACCTATGGCTATGCCCAGCCATTCCCAGAAAGCACAGCACATATGCAGCATGTGCATCCCAGGAAGCTGGGGATAACTGCTCGTAATGAAAAGGTAAAATTATCACCAAGACCACCTTATGTTTTCTATTCTTGTTATTTCCGGCAGGCTGTGTCAGATCTGGCTCAATTTTCTTTCATCTTTTCTGGGCAACAGAAGTTCTCCTTCTATATGAACATAAATAGAACCCTTTCAGAGTAGAGATGTTTGTGTGGAAGGTGTGTAAGCCTACAGGAGTGCGAAGGAGGTTTCCATTCAGAGGAAAACATGTGCATCAGGATTATTCCCTCCCCACCCCACCCCTTGTGTGAGACCTTTTCCTCTTTTGTTTCCATTTGAGTGAGGTGCCAGTTCATTACCCTCAGACATTTAAAATACATCAAGTGCAAGTAATGCACTGGGGTTTTTTCCTAAATGTTTTTCAGTTGGTCTGTTTCTACCGTATTTTAAACCTGTTTTTCCCTGTCAAGACAAATTTTGCCTAGACAAATATGAGCACAGCTCTGGTTTTGTATTTCCTTGCACCTTATTCTGAATTTAGCAAGATCCTGGCTACAGGGTCTGATTAACCTCTCTGACCGTGCTAAGGGACTCCCAGAAGACCATTGAAGAAAATCCTGATTTACCGCCATAGGAGAATGCAGGAAATCAGACCACTGCTTAAAGCTTTAGACGTGCCAGGCATGAATCATCTGACCACAAAGACACTTGAATGGCCAGAAATGTAAGGCAGATCTGGAAAGATCCAAGTGCCACTCTGCCCTAAGCCTGCCTCTTTCTCCCAGTTGATAGAAAGGGAGCCTTGGTGTGACTAGCTCCAATGCAGCCCTCTACCCTGCAGGCATCTCCAGTCCAATGAATGAGTTTCCCATCTTCCTTTTTCCTGGACTGTCACTCTTGCCTTTTACCTTCATGCAGGAAATTGTTGTCTTTTAAAGACCTCAAGGCTGAAAACCAGACTCCATCATGTCCAAGGTGTAGCACCGTAGAGAGAAGTTTGTCAAATGCTGTTGGCTGCTCATCTGGTTGATAGCTCCAGCCAATACATTCTGGCTCGAATGGGCAGGGAAGACCTTCTTATTTCCACATGTCAAGATCCCTGAGTCAGGGCTTGGCCTGCCAGGGCAGTTAGGAAGGAGCTAGACCTGCTCAGAGTTTTAAGAGAAAATTTCAGGAACCGTTACTGCCAGTCGACCTCATCTCACTCTTCTTGCTTTCATACAGCTACCGAGCAGCATGTCTACCTTCCAGGCACAGCTGATGGCAGGGACAGATCCATCCTATTAGGTGCTGAAGGGGTCTCCACCCTAACTGAAGTTGTTCTGCATTTCCCACCTGCTCTGACAGAAGAACCAGGGAAATCTTTTCTCCAGGTTGTACTGTACAAATCTTCTACAGGATTTCACAGCAGCGCTGGTGCCCTGAAGTTTTGGTGGGTGTGACCTTTTATCTCTCATGCCCTCTGTGAGACTTCTGTCTCCTTTCCTTTTTGTATAGGGTAGTGGGTTTGTATTTCTGTTGAACTGGAGTGGGCTTTAGACTGGGCAGGTACACACAAACCATTTTACTTCTACTGTGAGCAAAAATCTTAAACTGTTTAGTCAACACATGTCTTCTCCAGAGAAATGCCTCATTGCCTGGCTGTTTCATTTTGAAGCCTTGTAGCCATGAAATCTGTTGGGAGAGCACAAACAGTTGTGATTACCTGACAGCTCTAGGAAACGGCACAGAGACAAGATCTGCCTTTGGGATAAAAGTGCTGATTGCAGGTGGAGGCTGCAGGCAGATCTTTGAAACTTCTCTGTAACCTTTGGGCTTTCAGGAGCACCAAAGGAGGGGATGCTCTGCCAGTCTGCCTCAATGAGCAACAGCGATTTGATACTGCTCTTTTGCCCAACCGAGAGCCATTAGTTTTGTTAATCTAAATAGGATTGGGAGTGTCTGTAAGTGTGATGCAATTATTATTCCTTAATGTAACCACACTATTACACAGAGGATCCTACGAGAGCCCTTGGTATTGTATGTGCTGTACATGCCCCTTCCGAGAAGCAGGTCCTGACCTGCAGCCTAAATACTCTACAGAGGGAGCGTGGGGAGGTGCACAGGGTGAATTTTGCACCATGCTGAGCAGAAAGTCTGTCTGAAGGAGTCAGATTTTGGAGTGCTAAACCACAAATTCCTCCTCCATGCTATGGCTGGGACAAGCTGCATTTGTGCCTGGCTATTTTGCAGCGCAGCTGCTGGGACTGCAGGAGGCACTTCTGATGCTGTTTCAGCAGTCGGAGATCCAGGGAAGTGTTCCTTCCTGGCAGTCTGCTCACTGTCTCATCAAGCTCTCCTTAGAGTAGGTTTGGAAGACCAAATTTATAAAATCCACTGTTTCCTTCTTTCTCTCTCATCCCTGTATCTTGCTTGTGAATGTATCAGTCCATCTTGCAAGGACTTTCGCAGGCACCGAGTCAGGACAGGCTGGGTTTCTCAGCCATAGACCACGCATGTTCAGATCTGTTCACTTTCCTTTTCTCCTGCAGCCTGTCCCTTTCCCTCCCTTCTACATCCTGGTCTTCCCCTTCCAATTCTTTTTTCCCCAAGACATTTTACCCATCACAGTCTCAAAGTCATTTGTTACTGGACTACAAAGGGCCTTATGCACTCTCCCTTTCCCTTTTCCTTTTTTCTCTCTTTCTCCTCTTTTCTTCTTATTTTCCCCCCAAAATAACTTTCACCATTAGAGCACATATGCACCATCAGCTACAGATCCTGCCTTTGTGCGTGTGATCATGTCCCAGCACCCTTCGTGTGACACGCAGGTGGGGGAGATGATCCAATCCTGCAGGAAACTCCCACACTGCAAACTCTGCGGGAATACAAGCAAATCCCAGCGCTTTACTCCTGCCGTGTAGAGGTGGTGAATCTAGTGGTGGGATAACTTAAAATACCTGGTGGTTACGCTTTTGTTGGTTTTGCTTTTGCAGAATGCCATATTCGAGCTGCAGTGAGACCCAGACAGAAAGCCAAGGCCAGAGGCATGTGTCTGTCAGGCAGGGCCTGGTCAAAGCAGTCACAGATTACAGGCTCTCTGTGCACTCCTGCCTGCTGCAGAGCTGTGCTGGGCCAGCGTGCTACGTTTTTACCAATTGCGTATAATCACGGCGAGGCTAGGGAGCTGTGAAAAATCAGGACTGAATAAAGGAAGCCAGCTGCTGAACTGCCCCTACCCCACTGCATGCCACTGGAGTCAGCACTGTGCTGTGCTTACCCTGTGGCTGGTTTGATTTCATTTGTGCCTAAATCTGATAGCACAGCACCGAGCAGCGACGCTAGAGCAGGGAGCACTGCTCTCTTTCAGTAGCCCAAGTCATTATTAGAAAGGAGGGGAAAAAATATAAATTTAGGTGAACTCACTTGGATTTGAGACCTAACCTAAATAACACTCAGCTTTAAATTCAACTGTCCTGGAAAATATCCTCATGAGATTTTTGAACAGGAAAGTCAAAGATATTACAAAACAGATTGTTTGCTTGAGATTTCCACCACTTCTGGGCAAAAATCCCATGAGAATAGTTGTTCTTGTGTGTTTTCACCTGCATCTGAACAAGAAAGAAAATATGTTCTTGAAGCATTAAATCTCTCAGTCAGATCCACAGTGGAGTGGTGTATCTGGAAATTCAATTCTGACACTTCGCGAAGACTGAAAAATGAGGTGGGCTGAACTGCGTGAGACTTTTTTTACCCCTTGTCACATCCACAATACCTCCTACGTGTGGGACAGGCAGTGCCCAGCTCTGCTGCCTGGCACAGGGAGGCACCTCAGCCCGGAGGCGGCACTGTGGGACACGATAATCGCATGAGATGCCTGGTCCTTTGCAGCCCCGCATCCAGCACGACTCTGCAGGGGAGGGTATCGCCTCTGCATGTGCTGCAGTGCCCCACGAATGAGCAAGAGACTGGACCAAGCAGCTGGTTACTGGCAGTGGAGATGGCTGAGGTGGCCACAGTCCAACATATTGTGACAAACTCAGGGCAAAATCAGTATTTTCATCTGGCTTTGTAGAAAGAAGAGGGGAAAAAAGTGCAGTCTTGTAGCTGCTGTGTGTGAAGCGTTCAGGTGCATTAGGTTCTGAGGGTGATGGGCTTTTGGGTACCACCACCACCTCAAGCCTGTGGGGAGTGAGAGGGCTGCTCTGCAAGGGGCCAAGCCGTGGCGGACCCTGGCGCAGGCCATGTCCTCACCGCTGGGCACCATCCCACAGCCCCCAGGCAGGTGAGCAGAGCTGGGGGTGGCAGCAGCAGGTCCTGTCCATGAGCCAGGGACAGGGCTAGAGACAGACACACCCACGGGGGGCTCAGGGATGAACTGAAGTGGGCTTGAGGTGGTGCAAGCATCTTCCTGGGAGATGTAGCAACCTCAGTCAATAGGAGGATGTGCAAGTCCTCCCTCATGACAAGGGGGGAGGAAATTCTGACACCGGGAGATCCTGTCTGGGTTTTTCTGATGGTAAGACCATGGCAAAGAGCACTAGCGCCACATGGAAGATCTTGGGCTGCGGGCACAGACCCAGCATTACACTGTGGCATACAAGTGGTGTCCCCAGCTCCCATCCCATGCCCCTGCCACCCTCTGCCTGTGTCTCCTGCCTGTAGATGTGGCCTGGCACATTGTTCCTGCACATTTGTGCCGCCTGGGCAGCCCGTTGAAGCCACACCTTTCGCCAAACCCATTGTTAAGATGTGGTCAGACCAAAGTAAGGACTCCTAGGAACATTTTACTGCCAGTGAAGCTTAAACACATGATTAGGGTATAGCATAAGGTGCAGGCAGCTTCGATGTGCCCAGGAATAGGGGCTACACCTCTAAATGCCAGATGGGTGGGGATTTATGCACAGCCCCACTCCTCAACCAAAGGCTAGGATCAGCTGCTCTCCTCCAACCCAGCTCAGTCCTCTCACCAGCAGCATCATGCACAAAGCAGCAGCCACCACCCTGGGCTGCAGGTGCTGGGTATGGAGGGCATTGCCTCCTGCCGTGGTGCTGTGCCCTGTGGACCTCTGCTTGGAGCTGAGCACCTACAGCTATGGTGACACCGTGGTGGCAGGTGTCACACGCTTGCATGGCCGTGCTGCTCTGATGTCTGAACACATAGCGTTCTCTGGGCACTTTCCCCCAGGGCAAATTCCAAAATTTCTCATCGGCTTTTCCCAGCAGGGATGGCGGGGAGAGTGTGATGCTTGTGGCAGAGCTGCCATCCAAGGCACTTTGGCAGAGTCCGTGGTTGAGAGGGTTGTTTTGCAACCAGCTCAGATAACAGAAATTTCAGATTGCTGATACATAAAGAAACAAACCAGCATAGTTTGCATTCAGTTTTCATAAGGAGGCTGGGTATGACCTGAGGTATGCAAATGCCTTCTGATGCAGAGAAAAAGATTTCAGGACTGTGGAGGTGTAAGAGTTGGCAAATTATGCGGCATTATGGAATAATACTCCATTTTTGTGCAAATTGAGGAACAACAGCTGTTAAGCATGTCAGTATTTGGGGAGGCTAATTTTCAGAACAGCGGAATAGAAAGCATTGCTGCCACATACAGAGGGAGGAAAGGAAGTGAATGCAGCAACGAACAGGTGAAAGAGCCTCACATTGTTATCCATAGGAGGATAAAAGCACTAAATCCTTATTTAATCCTTACAGAGTTATTTAAAATATTAAAAATAGTGGGTCTCAGAGGGGATTTAAAATTGTTACAGAGGGTGAGTTGGATTACAAAGTGAACGTTAGAGGGTTTTGGACTTATTTGCAGGAATAAAGCAAGTACTTCTTTTTCACAATACTTTCTCTTTTTTATTGGCAAAAAGATGCTCACCACATACTATTCTTACCACTATTGGTGTCCTTTAATTCCAGAGGGTGAAACCCGACCTCACCCTTGCCCCCAGTGCTTACCCTGCAGAAGCCCCCAGCCCTACTTACCTGACCCCTGGCTCAACTGCTGCTGAAGACTCAAGCATCTCACAGATTCTTCCCCAGCCTTAATCTCCTGCCCTCCCTGCCTCTTTCCTCCTAAAGTGCAAGCAAGGATCTGATTTTCCATCTTCATAAAGCCGAGACTTGTCTCCCTTGCTTCTTGACCACACTTTCTTATACCCCATTCTCTAGACTCAATGAAGGAGTTGAGTCTTGTCCTCTAACTGCACCATTATTCCTCCCAGTCCTTCCTTTGCTGTCTGGGACTGGTTTCCCTCAGGCTGCTAATGGTCTCTGAAAGACTCCACTTGTCCAGTTACATTTACTTATGTTCATGCTGACAAATCTCAGGCCTATCCGTTACAATACAGTAATCTCATATTAATGTGGGTCTTGGGCAACAGGCTCTAGGTGGCTGGCTTGAGCAGGAGGGTTGGACACTAAAGCACTTTAGCTTGAGCATGGCACTTCAGCAGCTGAAATATTTGTCTTTGACACCAGGATGGAGTCAGTTTTCTTGTGTAAGCTAGTCCAGGAGGACAGGGTCTTCTGCAGGCCCTGGAGGATAGATACTCTGGAGCATCCGACTCCAGTACTCTACACTTAAGGAGCTCTCTGAGACACTTATCCACAGCTAGGGGTTAGGGAGTCCCACCCCCAGGACAGGCAGTGGAAGGCTGCATTTATGTGCCTGTGTTAAGAGAGGGCAATTTGAGATGTATGTGAGACAACTTCACCAGGCTGGCAGGTACAACACAGGGTGACCATGCCCTTCTGGTGTGGCCACTGTATTTGAGGAAGCAGATTCTTGAGCATCTCAAAGTATCACTAGAAGCCTCTGTTTAAGCAACTGAATACAGTCAGTTGAGCCCTGAGAGTAGATTGTTCTCCCAGCTATTGAGGGTGCCCAAACATAGGCGCTTGCATTATTCTAGATGTCGCAAGATATTTGAGACACTTGCTTAGGCTGGTGGATATGGCAGCAAGCCTGTGAGATCACTGCTGGAATGCCAGCAAGGTGCCTACAGCATCTCAAATGGTACTTAATGTCTATGTTTGGGCAACTGAATCACTCTAGAGGTGACTTTTCTAGAGTGAGCTGGATCACTCTTTGTGCTCCACTAAGTCTATTGACAAGGCTTCCCTTGAGTGTAATATGAGCTTAACCATGCAGCTTAACTGGTGGCACCTTGATTTAGTCTGGACCTGAATCCTATCCTTAGAGCTGACAGTCTGAATGTAGCCCTGTGGTTTTCTGTAGAGCATTTAGCACACTTCAGGAGTTAAAAGTCTTAAGAATGATGGCAGTGTAATAATACAAGTGTAATAACATCATTATTCTTATTCTAAGTTGCTAATAATGAAGTCTTATTGGTTCTTCTATTTCTGTGGCTCTGTAGTAAACAAAAAATGGGGTTCATTTGCCTTCCAGAGCTTATCTGTAATTACATTATATATATTTAAATGGCATTGACATTTTATATATATATATATGTATATATATATATAAAAATAAATGACATATTGGTCACATCATAGAATCGTAGAATGGTTGGGGTTGGAAGGGACCATAAACATCATCTAGTTCCAAACCCCTCTTCCATGGGCACACCTTCCACTAGACCAGGTTGCTCAAAGACCCATCCAACCTGACCTTGAATACTTCCAGGGATGGGGCATCCACAACTTCTCTGGGCAACCTGTTCCAGTGCCTCACTACCCTCAGAGTGAAGAATTTCTTCCTTACATCTAATCTAAATCTGCCTTCTTTCAGTTTAAAGCCATTACCACTTGTCCTATCACTACATGCCCTTGTAAAAAGTCCCTCTCCACCTTTCTTGTAGGCCCTTTTCAGGTACTGGAAGGCTGCACTAAGGTCTCCCCAGAGCCTTCTCATCTCCAGGCTGAACAATGCCAAACTCTTTCAGCCTCTCTTCATAGGAGAGGTGCTCCAGCCCTCTAATCATCTTTGTGGCCCTCCTCTGGACTCACTCCAACAGGTCCATGTCCTTCTTATGTTGGGGGCCCCACAGCTGAATGCAGTACTCCAGGTGGGGTCTCACCAGAGTGGAGTAAAGGGGGAGAATCACCTCCCTTGACCTGCTGGTCGCACTTCTTTTGATGCAGCCCAGGGTACCGTTGGCTTTCTGGACTGCAAAAGCACATTACTGGGTCATGTTGAGTTTCTGATCAACCAACACCCCCAAGGCATTCTCCTCAGGGCTGCTCTCAATTCATTCTCCACCCAGCCTGTATTTGCACTTGGGATTGCCCCAACCCATGTGCAGTATCTTGCACTTGGCCTTGTTGAACTTCATGAGGTTCGCAGGGGCCCACCTCTCAAGCCTGTCAAGGTCCCTCTGGATGGCATCTCTTTGGTCCAGCATGTCAACTGCACCACACATCTTGGTGTCATCAGCAAACTTGCTGAGGGTCACTCTATCCCACTCTCCATGTCCCCAACAAAGACGTTAAACAGCGCTGGTCCCAATACTGACCCCTGAGGAATGCCACTTGCCACTGGTCCCCACTTGGACATTGAACTGTTGACTGCAACTCTTTGAGAGCAACCATCCAGCCAATTCCTTATCCACTGAGTGGTCCATCCATCAAATCCATGTCTCTCCAGTTTAGAGACAAGGATGTCATGCAGTACAGTGTCAAATGCTTTGCACAAGTCCAGGTAGATGACGTCAGTTGCTCTTCCCTTATCCACCAGCATTGTAACCCCATTGTAGAAGGCCACCAAATTTGTCAGGCACGATTTGCCCTTAGTGAAGCCATGTTGGCTGTCACAAATCACCTCCTTATTTTCCATGTGCCTTAGCATAGTTTTGAGCAGGAGCCGCTCCATGGTCTTGCCAGGCGCAGAGGTGAGACTGACTGGCCTGTAGTTCCCCGGGTCTTCCTTTTTTCCCTTTTTAAAAATGGGGGTTATGTTTCCCCTTCTCCAGTCATTGGGAACTTCACCGGACTGCCATTAAGAAATAAAAAATACCTACTAGCAGAGGTAGGAAGTAGAAGATGCTGGCTACAACCCCTCTGGAGCAGCAAAAGTTCAGGGTCTTATTTGGAAAAAAAACAATTTGTTTTCTCTCTTCCACGTAATGCCTTCAGACACACAGAGGAATCCTGCCTAATACCGCATTACCCAGCTGTGGCTGTCTCAGCCTCCCTGCTCTTGGCTGCTCAGTGCTTTGCTGGCTTTGTTTTTGCTACAGCTTGGCCAACAGCACTGCTTGGCCAGGATTTACTAGCAGAGCTGCCTCTGAAGGCTTAGGAGTGTGGAGAGCCTGGCTCTGTCCGTCCTCATGGTTAGTCTGACAAGAGCCGCTCCTGTAGGAGGACCAACTGAGATATTGTTTCTCCAAATTCATCTCTGCCAGCTCTTATTTTTCATGTTCTATCTGTGCTATAACTTAGTTGATGCAGGAGGTGCTTTTTAAATAAAGGGAGAGAAATATTGCATTCTTGTTTATTTTGTGGTTGATAACTTCTAGGTGGATAAATTCTGCCTATGCCATCCTTAATAGAAACTGGATTTGACAGATGTGCTATAATATCAGAGCACCGGGTGTTAAAGAAAGGCTGGTCCTCCAGGCAGCCTTAACCCTTTGCTCATCAGGCAGGACTGATCTTTACATACATGGTCACTCAAAGGTTCCCACTTTAAACCCAAGCAACTGATCAAATGGCAGAAAATTAGTTCTTCCTTCAAAAAGGGGTGGGGGGTAGATTGATTTATTTTTTAAAGAAACACTGGCACCCCCCAAAAATGCCAGTAATTTGTATCTGGCTGCGGTAGCCAGTGCAATTACCTGTTCGTGTTCCTCACTGTTTTATTTGTGGTTGTGGATTGGGAAGTGGGTTATTTTTACACGGCTATGTAATGGCAGAGTTTGTTGCTATACAGCAAACACTTGCAGCCTGGGATGTGAGAGTAGAAAGAGGACAAAAATCATGTTTGCCTGTTTCAAAAAGCAAAAGTTTATCACAAATAAAGAGCAGCCTCCAGCAGTGGCTAGTGGTTCAAAGCTACATGTACCCAAGTAGCTCCGAGTATGTTCATTCAGTTCGGCCAGAGACCTCAAGCAACCGATATTCCTCTATAGATGTCCAAGGCCAGAGTTTGAGCTTCTTGCAAATTTTGGTTTTTAGTTGGATTTTAAGGGTCTTGGTGCAGCAGCCTGCTCTGGTTGCAGAGCTGATGGATGCAGCGGGGCAGGGCACGGCACCAGGCTCTAGTTCATTGGCAAAGTGGCCTTGAACGTGTGGTGGGTGGCAGGAGGCTTCCATATATGTTGGAAATGTGTGAACAGATTTTACCCTTCTCTGCTGTAGTGGGAGACATCTCCTGCTCTTCCTCCTGCTCTGCCCTTACCAGGTGGAGGGACAGAGGGAGAGCTGACTGGGTGGTGGAAGGGCTGAGGAGGTGAGAAGGTGGCACTGGGGTAGTGGAGACAAGTCAGGGCTCAGATGGCGACAAACAGCCAGGGAAGATCAGGTGTAGGAGGAGGTGAGGACGTAGAGAGCTGGGAAGGGGCAGAAGTGTTTCAGCTGGCGGGGGTAGAGAGAATCATTAAACTGGTTGTAGAAAGAGCAGCTGCATTGGCAGGAGGATTGGATGGGGCAGAGCTGATTCTGAAGGATGGCAGATATGGCCAGTGGCAAACAAATGGACCAGGCGGAGAAGGAGCCACGGAGGAAAGACAACAGGAGATGGGGAGACAAAAGTGGGGGAGCTGAAGTGGCATGTGTGAAGCAGGGAACGATTTGGATATGGGAAGAAGAAAAGCAAGGAATTGATAGGGAAAGATCGAAAGAAGAAAGAAGAAACTGTAGCTACATTTCACCATGTTTCTTGGTTTCTCAGTGGCTCCAGGAAGATTATGGTGCGTCTTATCCTACATCCAGCACTGGCCCTGCTTTCGAGCTAGCGGACACACTGGGGACAAATGACAGCCTGCCAGTGGGCGTCTCTGCTTGGTGCAACATCTTCCAGGGTGTTTGTTCAGGCACCAGTAACTCAATCTCCACCAGTGTCCTACACTGCAGTCTCATCAGTCTCCCTGTCAGGTTTATGCTTACGCAGTATACAACAGTCCCCAAAACATCAACATCTCCATTTCAAGCATGCAGTGGCAGAAACATGGATCTAGGCAAGAGACAAGCGGAGCGTTTGATTTACTAAGAAGGCCTAACAACTCTTAGTGTTTCAGAGAGAGATAGAGATGGCTGTCTGGTTTATTTTATTTCACCTGTTAGCTTTCTCCAACATTGATATGCTGCAAATTTTTTTCCATCTTTCCCTCATAGACTGGGGAGTAGGGAGATGTTGTTTCCTTTTCCTCAAAAACACATTTTCATATCGAGCTTCAAGGGCTGTATTTTAAATTAGAGAGGAACACCAGTACAGTTTTCATTAAAGAAATACCAGTGTGCATGGTATATAGGTTGCTACTGGCAAGGAGAGAAATGACTAAGCAGGATATACGCTTTTATTTTTTTATGTACTTATTCTAAAATTGACCTGACAGTTTCTAGCTATTCCTTGGTGACGGATTTCAAACTATTCAAACAGATAATTTTCGGCTCTTGCATTTCTCTTTGGAACTTTATGCCAAAATTCTTCCACAATATTTAGCATGTCAAAGGCTGCCTAACAGCTCCAAGCCTTGCTTGTAAAACATGCACACACAAAAATGTAACAAGATTGTGTTTTGGCAATAAGCTTAAATCTCAAAGAAATGTTCCAGTACCCTGATTAATTAAAGACAACCCACGTGTTACCTCCAGCCTACACTGGTACATCGTTAAGCAGCCTAATTAATACTAGGACATACTGAAACAAGAGAGGTATTTTGGATTTTCAGTTACTAAGGGAAACGTAAATGCTGTCTGTTAAATGCTTTGGCCTCCTTTTCTTGTAGGAAATGTGCTTTGTAACTTCCCCATATGCTCCTGGTGTTCTCTCCCTGATGGATGTTGCTATGGAAGCAAACTGGGGAAAAAAAATCAAACAGCTAATAATGTTTCTGCAAATGATTGCACAGGTGGAGCTGAGAAGTACAGATGACACAAGTTAGTTAAGCAGGGAATTTGAGCTGCAGCAACAATTTGAGGCCAAGCATCAAAACACTCACACTTCCCTTTCTTTCCTCGTTATATCTATTTAGTGAAATTCCAGATTTCTGCAGGCTGTTAAGGTTTATTTTGCCCTTTATTGAGTATTCAGAATGTTTCAGAGATGCCCTAAACTGCTGGATAAAATGGAGGTTTAGAAAAAGGAGAGCAGGGCTGGGAACACTGCTCATGTGGGTGGGGTAGTCTTGGAGAACATAGGTCCCTTGAGGCTACGGGATAATGAACGTCTGTCTTTCACTCAAATAAAAGCGGTCCTCCAGTTCTGTGTCATATTTGAATATCATTATAACACAAGGAGAGTATAAATATACTGGATGTTGGAGGGACAAACATGTAATGTGACTTTCTTATACTTCTTCGTAGGCATATAAGCTTTTTAATATAAAGCACACCCAAGAAGTGTATGTGGATGAGGAAATGCACCATCATGTCGATACAGAGCATCTAGTTAAGTACTGAAAGTGAGAATACAGAGAGCCAAGGGGTGAGAGTGATACAGCTTGCACCCAGGATCTCTGCAGGCTCCTGGCCAAGGCCAGCCAGGCTGGCAGTGCGTCTCCATGGCATAGAATAGGTAGCTACTCTATTAATTGCTTGCTTGCTTTTCAATCATGTTGGCTGCTGCTCTCCCTGACTCTGTGACACTGAACTTTTCTTTAGCTTTTCTGAGTCTTAGATAAACTTATACATATGGTTCTGCTTCAAGCTGGTTCATGCTGCTTAGCCCTGTGTCCAGGCATCCCTCCCTCTCTGCTAACAGCTTACAGCCTGTGGCTTCTTCCCCAGAACCCTTCAGACATGTTTTAAAGTGCAGCTGGATCACCTGAAGGGTCTGGGATGGGTCAGATGGCTGCAGACCTCCTCTGGTCTGGAACCTGGTCTAGTAGGACCAGGGTCCCCACCAGGCCTCCTGAGCCCATCCTGCAGCATGAGGAAGGGCAAAGAGTTCACTGTCAGGGCACATTTAACGAGAGGCCATTAGTCCCTTTTTCACATCTTTTTAAGGTTTTTTGGGTTCTGTTGCACACCAAAATCTGGGGTGTGTTAGTGACAGCAGCATGGTGCTGGTGTGTGCTGGGCACTGGAGTCCTCCCTCCTGGAAGAGAACTGTGCTGAGCACCCTGCTCTGCACGCAGCTTTTCACCTGCAGATACTGCCAAGCAGAGGCTTGAACCTGGGTGTCTCACATACCAAATCAGACCTCTACATGTGTCTAATTTTAAGAAATGCCCCCTTCCTGTCAAATCTTGTGAAACTTTTAAGGAAAATGGTACATCCTGCCAAAATGTTATGGTGCAAACATTTTAACCGCTTGTAATCAGGAGATGGATTTCAAGAGAGGGAAAGGTTAACTCATCCGCTGCGTCCCCAGCTACATGTGGGCAAAGTGCCTAAGTGCCTGGCTGACTCCTTCACCCCCATGTGTGCTACCACATGGCACGAGGATGAAGCAAAACAGGGATTAAAAGATGCAGGGATGCATTAAAGCCACCTGTAGCCCATAGGTACCTAGAAGGTAATGGAACACAAGCATAGGCGAAGGTGCGCAAGTGTGGTCCATAACCCCAATCACACAAATCTTGGCACAGAATTTGGCCGTTTGGGGAGCGGGTCACGAATCACCTAAGCCAGGCAGCCTTACTTGTGTTAGCAGTCCAGCAAATGACAAAATTATGGGGAGAGGCTGGATCCAAACTGAGAAGTTCGTGCAGCTGGTCATCACCACATTCTTGCTCGGCAAAGGAGCATGCCCAGATCCATGTACAAGTTTTTCTGTTGGTGTGTCTCATTTGCATACATTGTATGTGTACACAGACAAATACATAGTTATCTACTTCTAATGCTGGATTAAAAACAAGCTTCCCAGCTCCTCGGGGGTTACAAACCGATTTGTCCTGGTCCTTGATACTTGACAGCCGTGATCTGACTGCAGAAAAGACCTGATCTAGGCTATTCCATCCTCTCACACTGCTCTTGTGGGAGAAGAATCGTTTACCCCTCTTTTTCTCCAAAAGGAAAAACTTTCCGGCTGCTTCCTTTGACTATCTTATCTTTTTCTGCTATGTGTGTGTTCTTGAGAGGAGGGACAGTGCATTGCATGTAGCCATAGTCACTTGGTATTCAGGGGAAGTTCAGAGTTAGTGAGGCGCCTCTAGAGCAGCTGCAAAGGGCCTAATATAAATATGAAGAGCTGCCGAGATTCATGATTGCATCTGGCTGTCCTGCTGCTTTACAGCCACTGCAAATTAATTCTTTCTGCATGCGAGCAACTAAGTCAAGTCACTTAAACTAGTGGCCTCGTGCTGTCCTCTTAGGAAAAGAAATAGATGATCTGCACTGTAGAGATCTAGCCCCATGCCAAGAGTGTCACCAGCTACTCTGCTGTGACCTTCCATGGGCATTGGAGCAAGCCAGGAAAGAAATTTCAGTTTGAAGTTCAGCTCCTATACAACCCTTCATAAGGTTCAGTTACTGTCCTCGGGACTGGCATTCCCTGGACACAGAAAGAGAGCATGCGTATCTGCTCCCCTGTCCTGGTAGAGCTCCAGGCGCAGGAGAACAGAGGAAACTACAATATATTTTTCCATTGTCTTCACTGGAGCATGCTGGCTGCAGCTGGAACAGCAGGGAAAAAAGGACATAGCCTGTTTAGGAAAGAGCATCATTCAAAATGGCAAAAGCTGCTTAAGAAGCTGCTGCTGAATGTCTGGTGACACAGTTATGTCCCTGCGGCCCCATTGCAGTAGGTGCTGTGCAAGCTCTTGCTCCCGCAAGGAGCTCTCAGCCGTAGAGCCATGCTGCCGTCACGCAACGAACTGTGCCTCCCGTGCTGCATAGTATTAATGGAGAGATCACCCTCTTTTGCTTTCTGGAGCGTCTGATTTATAGACACATACATCCAAAGTGCTGCAGAGGCCCTGCGCAGCATGCCAGTGTTTGTGGCGTAGTATATCTACTCCCTGTAATGTATACAAAGCTCTCAAAATGCTAACTTTTTATTTCAGTCTGAGAAAGAGAAATAAATTCTCTCTGGACAGGACACATCATTATCAGAGTTAATACTGTCAGAAAGAAATGTCTCAGGTGTGCTTCTGCCCTGTGCTATATTCCTGGGTATTCCTGCTGTAAGGGGATGATCCTCCAGCCTCTCCTCAGGCTCTATTGCTTGCGGGAGCATCACTGAAAAATTAGCGCTAGTGCAAAGTGTGCCAAGTGTGATGTCTTCTAGGTCAGTTTGCAGCAGCTCACTATGCATTGCTGCTCCTTCAAACACATCTTTAGAGATCAGTGGCAGACAACCAAGGGCAGTTAGGAAGTGAAATACAGCGTTAGACGGCTCCACTGAGGTCCAGGGTGTGGAGTCAGGACTCAGTTACTCACCTGACATGATCTGTGAACCGAGTCCCCCACTTAGAAAAAGCGGTAGAGCCCAGGCTGACACCTGAGGCATTACCCAGTCCTTCTCCCTTGCCAAGGCAGAATCGGGTCCACCTCAGACACTCCTGGCTGATGTTTTTAAGACTTTTTAATGTATCTTAATGCCTCATTGAATGACTCCCTAATATCCCTGGATGACTTAAGTCCCTATAATAGGTATTTGCTATTTAGGATATATTACTGAACAACGGTTCAATCTGCTCAATCTGATAGAGCCAAGAAGCTGGAATGTCCTGCTTCCCAGGGAACAAGGCTAATACACCAAATAGGACCATCACCTGTGCTTTGCATCCTGTCGAGAAGAGGACTGACGGGGTGGGTGGAAGTTCTTTTTTTTTTTTTTTTTTTTTTTTAGGTTGGAAAAGACCTTTAAGATCATCCAGTCCAACCATTAACCCACACTACCAAGTCTACTCTAAGCCAATCAAGGGTAGACTAGACTAAACCATGTCCCCAAGTGCCACATCTACCCATTTTTTGAACATTTCCAGGGATGGGGACTCCACCACCTCTCTGGGCAGCCTGTTCCAATTCTTGACCACCCTTTCTGTAAAGAAATTTTTCCTAATTTCCAACCTAAACCTCCCCTGGCTCAGCTTAAGCCCATAAGTTCCTCAGACCACACGTTGGTTCCCTACATCCCTGCTAGAAAGGGTAGTGTTAGGTGTCCTGCATCTCCCTCTGGAGTCGCTTTGTTCCCTACAGAAGCCAAGGGGAGACAGAGGAGTGTCTAAAACAAACACTCTGTGTCTTAAATGGCCTTAAATGGCCTGCAACCTTCCCCACCCAGTGCTGGGGTCTAACCGCTCAGGGTGGCAGTGCCTTCACCAGCTTCTGGGATCCAGCAGAGTGGATCTCACCTGAAGGAAATTAAAGTGAAATTGAATACTAGCAGAAAATTTGATGATATGTTCATCCAAGCGTTATGAACCTGGTGGAGCACACAATGCTACACATATACGCGCACACTCATTTCTTTTTAAAGCCTGTGGCAATCATATTTCTGCTTGACACAAGTTTCCTTTATTTGCAAAAGTAAAAATGCTATTCTTGCTGTTCATAAAATTATTCAGCCCTTTTATACATAGCTATAGTAGTTGAAGTGCTCCACTGATTTTCAAGGATGCAATCAAGGATTTGTGTGCAAACAGCGCATAAATGTGGACTTTTCTTACTCATATGTAGTTTTTCCATCAAATCTGTGGCCACCATGAAATTGCTGTTTTTGCAGAAGTGGCCTCAGCAAAAGCTTTCCCAAGACTCCCCAGCAGTTACAAATTCCACATTCTGTCTTCTGTCTGAATGAGCAATTTGTTCATCTTCTCTTAATCTTCTTGAATGGAATTGTATAAAAACCAGGCACTAGTGATTTTCACTGCAACATAAAGAAGTCTCAAAATCTTTAAAGAAATCCCCTACAATTTTCAAAGAGGAATCATCCTTGCTTTTCAACTACTTCATCAAACTAAGACCAGACTCTGCCTAACAAAAGTTTCTATGTGTTAATTTAATAAACATGTTATGGTACAAAACTGAAGAGAGTTAGGATAAATAATAGGATCTGTATATATTGATACTAGGATCAATATATTGAAAGAACACCCCAACTCCACAAGTTTACATTCTTCTTTGATTTTCCTGGCACCAGCTTAGCTGTGGGGGAAAATTTACTCTGGACCTCATGCTCCTGGCAAGGATGGAGCATTGTATATTATATAACATTGTACACAGCATAGCATAAAAATGTATCCTGTTAAGGGTCTCTACTTGTATTCTCACTTGCATTAGTGGAATCATGACAATAAAGGGCTGAGAAACTAGACCTTGCTGGAATTTTTTGATTATGGCATTTCACTTAGGACAAGTGTCTTTTCTCTTCTGTGTTATTTGTTAACAGGAAAATTCCTAATATTAATATGATGCAGCTATTTCTACATCATGGAGATAAGCAGTTGGAGTATTTTACTTACTTCTGGCTAGGATGACAATGTTACTGCTCCATTTAAATTTGATGTTCAATTTGTATTACTGTAGAGGTATAAAAAAAATCCCATTAAGAAATGATAAATGGTCAAGTCACAAGAGATGAAATACAAACTTCTAAAACTGATTAATTCACTATCTTATCCTAACTCCCTAAACAACTGCATTAATTGCAGCCTAATTCCTAATGACTGGGACAAAGAGGTGACGTGTGTCCTTGGAAGAGCTGAGTGAAAAAACTTTTTGTGTTCCGCTAGCTGTCCCTGAATATTCTTGCTCAGAAGGCAGAGCTCAGCAGTAAAAGACAACATAGGGCTTTTGAGCTGCAGCATTAAGATTTTTTTCCTGAGTTAGCTGATGACCTTACCTGTTCGCTCCAGCTGCTCTCAGCCTTCAAAGCACTAAAATGAGTTCAGCACACATGTCATTTGGATAATATTTCTCACTGAGTAAATGTGCTGTCAAGCATGTTCAAGTTTCCATGTCTCTTCACAAAGCCATTCCCTGCCTGTGAAAAACAGGCTGCATTCACCCTGGTGTGTAAGTCATGCCTTGCAAACGTCACTCCCTTCTGCCAGCGCCGCTTGTTTGACACTGCGAACACCCGGGCACCAAGGAGCTGCGGTGTGCTGGGTGAGCCTCCGCACCACAGCCCATCCCTCCCTCTCCTCCCCAGTTCAGAGGAACACGTTTTGGGACCTTGGGCTTATTTGATACCTCTGAAGAGTGAGGAAGAAAAGTCTGGCATTTTGCTGGAAGAAACCCAGTGCGGAAAGGCTCCAATCATGGTAACTGAAATTTGCAGCTAAGCAGGGAGAAGTAGGTCAGGACTGATGCTATTTGCAGACTGCTCTTCCAGGGAGGGGGGTGAAGGCTAATCAGCGACACGGTTAATGTTAACGTAGACTGCCACGGTGGGTGCCAGCTTGCCTGTTCCCATGCAAAGGTTTGTATTTGACCTCTCCCGGCGATGCCTGCATGCTCTCAGAGCTTATTCTAACATAAAAGTGCTACTAAGCCATTCTTTCCCTACGTATTTCACCCAGG
The DNA here is from genome assembly GCF_030463565.1 of Pelecanus crispus. Classification (NCBI taxonomy): domain Eukaryota; kingdom Metazoa; phylum Chordata; class Aves; order Pelecaniformes; family Pelecanidae; genus Pelecanus; species Pelecanus crispus. The sequence continues at coordinate 18,239,776 of NC_134643.1, forward strand.
TAGCTGTTGCAAAGCCTTAGTCCTTGCATTACTCCTTTCTGCCCCTCTACATCCAGTAGAGCCCCACATAGTCTGTATCTCTCTATTAGGAAACTGAAGTAATGTTTTATACTTTACATGGGTGAATATTCAGCAGCCATGCAAAAGTCATGTTTGGGCTCAAGTCTGATTTGATTTAAGACTCAATTTATCTTCATAAAAGAAAGTTTATGGTCGTGCTTTTCCATTTGGCATATAATCAAGAGAGAGGTGTTAAAACCTTTCAGGAAGAGCCATGTCCAAAGACACTAACCTTAGAAGATGAGCAACCTTAAAACATAGTGTGGCTATTTAGCCCCAGCAAGCTTAAGTGTCCAGCCTTTGAAGCTCACCTGTGTAGGCTTATGTACAGCTTTGAAGTGAATAATATGTGTACTAACAACAAACCGTATTCAAGCTACCTTCCTGAGGAGCTCAGCTTGAGGACTGCAGTACATTTTAATTCAAGAGAGCAGTGAGTGATTCGGACGGCTTCCCCAGTGCAGCTGCCTGCACGCGTGGCAGGGAAGAGGTGAGGCTGGTCTGAGCGGGCACCCTGCCTGGCAGTCTCAGGGCACCACTTATTTTCTGAGCGTATTTTCTGGGATTGAGATGGCAATGCATTGTTGCTGTGCACTGGGACGTGCTGTGGATATAGCCATAGCTTTCTGAGACACAGCTCACCCTGAACCAGGGATCACTCTTGTTTTCACCAGGAGGGTCCTGTTGTTCTCAGAAGATGAGCTTTTGATGAGCCTGGACTACGTTTTGGGCTGAATGTATTCAAAATGGGCGAAGTGCAAATACATGGGTGTTTATTCAGGTGTTACAAGGAGCTGGGTTTTTGCAAAGTGGTAGATACAAAATAAGGAAGCTGTAACTCCCAAGTGCGGTTGGCAGATGGGTCATTACCCTTCACGAATTGCTGCGGTTCCAATGTCGATACCAACTTCGTGCTCCGCTTTGATTCGTTATGTCTTTCTCAGATGTCACTATGGTGTGTACTTAAATAAGATCCCCATTCCAGAAAGTTCATTTATATGGTATTTATATGGCAGAGACATCTGTCTCTTTCTTTCGTGAGTCTGTGTTCTGGTTTTGATTTAGTGTATCGGGTCCCTTTAGTGCCAAGAAAACACTCTGCTCCTCTCTGGCTGATAAATTCTGATGATTGCTCTCGTTCTGTTTTCTTATGTGAGGAGACATTTTAATACTGCCTTCTCATCCATCAAACCTCTTCTTCATCTCAGGGAGTCAGGCAACTATCTGTTTGGGAAGTGATTTCTTGTGTCATTTTCTAAAGGTGAACTCCTCCTGGCCACCGCTTTTAATCATATTTTAATGGCAAAGGGCTTGCAGAGACATTATGTAATCAAAAAGATGGCTTTGCACATCCTCCCAAGGGTTTTGCCACAGTTGGACTCAGCTTGCTTTCCCCCTCCCTTGCCCAGCAATCATGGAGAGGAAGGGAAGCGTGCTCTTCAGTTCAAACTGTATGTTTTTCAAGCTCGGAGTTGGCTACTCACCCAAAATGTAAAGCAGGAAATAATTCCTGGAATCTGCGAGTCTCATCTAGAGAAGAGACATGTATTTACATTCATAAACACCAAAAGGATTTAATTTCTTACAGTGAGTCTGCGATTCACAGTAAATAGCTATTTGTCCTCATGTCCAGGGAACAATAAGATTGCAATTGCTTTCTGCTGGCAGGAATCAAAGATCTTGCTTTTGTCAGTAGGTCTTTCATATGCAGAAGCAGCCATGCAGACTGCAAAAGCAGCCTTATACCACTTCTCTGCACCTGGGCTACCTCATCGGTGAGCAATTAGCAGGCTCTGGTTCGACAGCCTCCATAGACTGGTGACACCGAACATTGCTGTTCTTAATAAACAGGTGAAGAATAACAAGGCTGGGGACAACCAGGAACGTGCTTCAGTGCAGTCTGTGTCTGGGTAGCATCCGTTTTTCTTTTGCCAGACTCCATTTTAGGTACTTTGAGAAAAGCATCTTTTTCGAGCCTTGTATTTTCAAGTTGACAGTGTGTTTAGCCCAGGAGCCAGAGCTGGTGCTGGCTATTGGCCAGGAATTACAGAGCCTACAGTTAGTGGATAATCAGTCCTTAAACAATATTGAAAGAAAACTACCTTTGTTTCTGAATATCAGCATTTTGTGCATTGGCCGGTGCTAGAGTAAGGGCACCTGGCACTTGGGAGACGTTTTGCTCTGGCAGGAGAGGTCACTGGGTGCAGAAGTGCAGCTGAGCAGTGTGTCGCTCCTTCCTTACCACCTCACAAGTTCCTGGTGAGGATTAGTGTGACAGATGCACTTGAAATATTTTGCTGCTGCATTCTTTGATTTCTTTTTGCTGCTCCTTTCCAGTCCCACTGCAAATGAAACTAAATTTTATCCTTCTCTTAACCCTAACCCTAAACCTAGCTGGGGCTGAACCATCGACAGTTTTCCTCCAGCCATTACTCAGACAAAATATTTCTCACAGCCACCATCTCTTCAGCCTCTACTTCCCTTTTGCAATCCTTTTCCGGCCTCACTGCCATAGGAGTACTGGCATTGGTTTTTTTCAACCCTGACCCTAAACATGGGTTGAGAAGTCCTCCCAGACTTGTATTAAAAAAAAAAAAAAGTCTTTCTTTTCCTCCAGGGACAGGGCTTGAGAAGGGTTAGGATTAGGGGTAGATATAGACTAAGGGTTAGAATGGGTTAGGGTTTGGGTTAGGGATGATAGAAAGGGAAAGCTCTTGCTTTGCCCAGGGAACTACAGCTTTTGGAATGGTTCCTAGCAGCTTGCTTGCTCCCAAGATCCCCCAGGGAAACCCCTTTCTAGTCCACTGCAAGGAGATGATTATTTCATAACAAAATGAGGTGGTGCATTCCCATAAAAAATAATTTGTTTCCTGGTTTCGTTCCAAGTACAGATGAAACAGAGACAGATTTATCACACTTCCTCGTAAGACTTCTCTGAACATTGGTCACTTCAGCTTAAACCATTTGTCTTTCTACAGTTTCCCTTTCCTGGCCTCAGGCACGGAGAGCTGCAGAGGACACCAGGATGAGGAGTTTGTTCACAGCAGCACAAGGTTGGTGGAGCATCTCTCTGCCCCCTGACTACGTGGGGCAGGTTTCTGTGCTATTTTGCTGAAGCAAAACAGTCTAGTATGATTCTGCTGGGCTGAATGCTCGCAAGAACGGTACTGCAAATACAGCAGTGACTGAGATGCTTATGTTGTACCGTCCCTGGGGGTGTAAGTCTTTGGCGAGTAAAGGTTTCTCTTATGGTACAAAACCCTTCTCTAAGCGTGGTGACAGAAAACAACAAATGGAAATGTGGATAGTGTATTAACATGATCACAACAGGCTGCTTCTCTTCCCCCGCAGATGCTGGAGAAAGGAGATCTGCGCGGAGAGGGCTGGATTTTGTTAAATCATTGCCAAGTGGTCTCGTGTCTTCTGTTCATTTATCTTCGGGCCACTATTTTCTTCCATCTGCACTGACGAACAAGTGCATAGCCCTGAACCCAGCATGGTGACACACCATAGACGGCGTTGGAAAGGCAGCTATTGCCATGTTATATCTGTTTTTCCCTTGTTCTTGCAGGCCAGCAGACTCTGGATTTCGCAGACTCCCGTGTTTTGTTTTTTGTTGTTTTCATAATACCCCATACGAGCTCTTTGGTAAATTGCCACTGCAATTTTTTCCACTTACATCATAGTTTTTTTAATACTTCAGTTCTGAAGTACCATAAAACCTAGATTAATAGTATAATGGGAATTTGGAGAGCTGTGGCATACAAGCAGTAGGTGTCCATGAAGCACAATTACAATACTAAGCTAATCAGCACTGCATTCAGTTGACTAAATTCTCACCTTTCAAATGACAGTAAAAAAACTCCACACAAGAAAAATTAAGAATGATGCAAATGCAGGGAACAGTCAAGGCAAGTTCATCTATTTCAGTGGGTGATGTGTCAGTGCTGTCCTGTTGATTAAAGCCAGTGCTATTATTGTACATCATGCTTCCCAGCTCCTGCCAATTTAAAGGCACAGGTAGGTAACACACGGATCCTAACAGAAGAGTTTAGAATAGGATGGGGGGAAATGGTGTGTGGGAGCTGGCAGGGATGCTGGATACTAGCGCCCTGAGCCCTCTGCATCTCTGCAGGCAAAGCCACTTCTTTTGAGACCTGCTTCGTCAGACCGACGTCCCCATGCAAGGTACTGATGGTGGATGTCTTGCATTTCTACAGATCATCTCTAAAGGTTTTAGGTTTTCTGTCATGGGCTCCCTTAACCTTTTATGTTACATCAGTACATGCTCAGTAAATCTGAAGGCAGAACTGCACATCACTTTGATCAGTCTTGGCTGATCTCAAAACGTAAATAATATTTAAAAGAAAAATGCTGGCCTCCTTCATTGGTTCCTTACAGGTTTTTTCCCTTTCAATTTTAAATTTTGTGTCAAAACAGAGTAACTCCCAGCAAATGCCCCCCTCATGCTATCGCTCTTCCAAACATGGGCTGTATTCGGGGTACAATGGTGTGGAGTGGCCCTAATGCAGTTTTCTCTCTTCTTAAATAGGTACTTTATCCGTGCTAAGCAGCAGTTTTAGCCTGGTGGTGGTGGCCAAGCCAGGGACGATGGGTGCTCTTTGGCTATTGCACTGATTCTGCACCAGCAACCAGCCCCTGTCCCAGCTCTGCTGCTCTTGACCTTTTGGGACCTTATTAGCAGGTCATCACTTAACACGCAGACAACCGTTTATATATTTGTTTCTATCTTTCCCTCTCTGTGCACACACAGGCCCTTGAAATGCAAATATCCCTTGTGATTTTTGATCACAGGTTCTCTCTGCCCATGACAGAGGTGGCACAGACAAAATAGTCCTCAGGAACGTGTCCGGACCCTCCATTGCAGCAGTTTCTGAACTCCAGTGGCATAGGGCTCTGCTGTAAAAATCAACGAAGAAAGGCTGGATTATCCTTCACTGAGCGGAGCACGTCAAGAGAAAATAAAAAATGAGGCCCTGATTTCAACCACAGAAGCTGTCATGATTTATTTGCTGTTGTTTGAATCTCCATTAAAAGGCTTGCTGCGACTTCACCAATTTCTTTCCATTCTGACTGTCTCGTCCTCTGCTGCTATTTGAGGCCTGGTTTGTTATATCTGAATTTGAAAGATATGTAGCCACCCAGAGCCTGGCAGCGTGCTAGCATTAACTTCTCCTGCCCGATGGGCTTTTGTTGGTCCTTTATGGAAGATGAAAACCGAGGAATCAACTTCAGAGGCTTTCTGGATTGCATAAACCCCGTCATTCTTCCGACCCAAGTAAAGCAACGAGCCCTGCTAATGAGCCCATCGGAGGAGGGCTGCGTCTGCTGTGCTCTGTGGCGACCACATCCAGAGCAGTTGTGAACTTTCGGAGCAGCCATTTCCCGTTCGGGAAGTCTCAGATTTATGTAGCTGTTTTCTTGTTTTAAAAGAAGTCGTCAATACGTATTCACAGTTTGACCCCCATTAAGGGCCAAAGTGACGCCACATTTTGCCAGAAGAATGTTAATGCTGTCAATTTTTCAGCTTTCCTACTTTATTTGCAGCGTGTCATGTCCCTTCATATTTAGCGTGTGCTGAGGGACCACTGGAATTCAATTACTGCCTGTCACTGCTGTTTATATTGATTTATAGATCATCCGTTTTGACAAGTTCATCACCAAGCTTTAATATGCCTTAATAGCTTTATTGTTTATTAATAGCAATGCAGGGGTCCAATCTCCGTCCTGCATTAAATGCCAGCCCTTTCCTTCGGCGGCGTGCCGCGGGCTGCAGAGCATCGGCCGGTGGGCAGCCGTGGCCGGGTGCCTGGCAGCACCTGCCTCCCCCTGCCCAAACGCCAGCGGCACCAATTCCTTTGATTAATGACCTCCACAGATTTCCCTCAGTGCCTCCAACAGGGAATTAAGAAGGGGTCTGTCTAACAGATGCTTGTCAGGGGGACTAGCGTGCCTGGTCATGCCGGTGGGGTTTTGCCGGTGCTGCGGGGAGCCCTGCAGCACACGGCGCCTGGCTCGGCACAGGCAGACCACGATGAACCCTAAGAAGGACGAAGATTAACACTGCTGTTGGTTAGCATATCTGAACAGAGTGATACAACCAAAACCGTTATGGAGAATATAGAGGTGAAAAGTTTATGTGCATCACGGGGCTTTTTTTATGGCAAGCTATGTAGAGTTTTATAATGAGGGCAGAGTTCGCTGGCAATTATTGCCTAGGAAAGTTTCCATGGATGGCTATTTTTCTCTCCTTTCTTGCCAGCTGGCTATCTGAAATATCAATTTACCATAGGAAAAATCCTCCTCAAAAGCAGGAGTCCCCATGCACAATGGGTCAGGAATATTTCAATGGGACAATGCTGTAAAAAAAAAAGAAAGGTCCTGAAAAATAACATATAAAGCCTTGTATTTTTTAGGCATAAGCTGTTGCATGCTGGTAGGATAAATGATGAACAGCAGCACATTTCTGAGCATCGTCTGCCTGAAAATATACGGGCCTAATTTTTCAGATGAAGCTGTAGCTGTCCTTTTGTGCGCAGGTTTGTGTGTTTTCCCTGAGCCGCCCCTCGCGGCCCTGAGCACGGCGGTTTGTTTTTCAGGGTTGTTTGCAATCCCAGCACGGCTGCAGGAGAAAGCTGCTGCAGCGCGGAGGTGCGGAGCCGAGCTGTTTACCCAAGCCAAGGAAACACGAGGTGCAAATTCTTTCCTGAAAAGCAGCTATCAGCAGTTCGGGTTCCGCCGTGCAGCATTGCTCTCCTGTGAGCCGCTGACAATGGCAGCCGAGGACTCCTTGCCTTCAAGACCCTTTCAGAAAGGTTCCTCCTTCTCGATATCTGGCTCGGCAGTGCTGAGCACCTTCAGAGGAATAAAATTATGTGCTCATTTCTGCCTTGGTTGGCTGCATTTCCCCAGGAGCATTAGTTCATATATTCCTCTTGCCTTGTCTAAAATGATGAGAAATGGATAGCACTTACACTCTTTCTCTCTCACACACACACAAATACACGCATAGACATATTTAAAGAGACAGCTTAAAACTTAAGTTATAGCCCAGGAAAAACAACTAGAGGTGATTTTTTTTTTTTTCCCCCCTCCCTGAAATTCAGTTTTCAAAGTGAATTCAGCAGGAGTTGCCACTTTTGCTGATGAGATGTGACCTGTTTTAATCACTGCTGTCCACTGTCAGATATGTCAGGCAATTTAGCTTCAGGTGCATAATGGCAAATTATTATAGAGACAGAATGATTTTAAGTTTCTAGACAGTGGGAGCATTCCCAGAATCCATTACTGCCTGATTAAATTACCCAGATTTCTGTGTGTGAAGGTTTTGTACAGCAGCATGTAATCCACAAGAGTAACTAATCATATCATATTGATTTAGATGCTGCTAGAATGGGAAATCTAATTGTAATACTGTGAAAGCTTCTTAGGGAATCTGTACTAATGATTGCATTTGTAATCCCATTTGCAGGTGAAAGTTCTGAAGCGCAGCTGTGAGATGAATAGCAATGATGCCAGTTTGGACACAGCCCTGCAAAATCAGGGTGCAAAAGATGAGACAGGCAGAGGTTGTCCCGATGGCTCAGCAGCAAGTCTCCATCCTTCTGGTTTTCTCCATTGGTGCTTCCTGTGACTCATACAAAAAGGAACGTGAGCAAAAGTTGCAGGAAAAGGTGAGAAAGGCAGCAGGATTCAGCCCCCCTGTCCTGCTAAACCTCAGTGTTCATCCCAGGAGCCAGCACTGCGCTCCGAGCTCTGCTGTGGTTTTTGCTGCGACACCACTTCTTTGCTCTCTCTCTTCTTTTTATCTGAGGACAAACGCATTTGAAAGCACTTTTCATTCAGGGGAATGAAATGCTCACCTGGTTTTCATGCAAGTTCTTTATTGTTGTTTTATTCTCCTTTAAATACAAATTTCTGCAGTGCTGCTTTTGTGTTCTGTGATTGCCAGCAACTTGATCTGCCTTGACCTTTCATGTCTGTCCTCTGGCAATTTTATCCCCCCCCCCTTTTTTTTTTCTTTCTGGAGTATGTGGGCTATTAACATCTGAATTATATGAACTGCTTTTTATCTTTCCTCTTTGTGGTACTATGGCAGAGCTGTATAAATATAAAAACATAATGTGATTAATTGTTTAGCTCACTCACTGTCATGGGATTTTTTTGTAGCTGTTGGTTTTTTTTTACGTTTCTGACCTGTTTATAAAGAAATATAAATAATCCTACCAATCCTACCCTTGCATCTCTTGCACATGCCAGAGCCTGTGAGCTGGTTTGATGGGCGAAAGGGCACAACTGCTTGGGAGAAGAGCTGCTCACCAGGCTTTGATAAGGGCTTGAAACACTTGTGTAGGTCAGGTGCAGCAAGCCTTTGCTTTGGGAGACAGGTCCCTGCAGGACGCTGAAAACCTCCTTTCCAGCATGCGATGGGGCTTAGCTCACTTTCCCTCTTTGGCTTCTGGTGGCATCTGATTTTTGGGGACCAAACAGCCATGCCCCTTACAGGTGAGGTCTGGTTTTGACTCTGGGTTAGTGCCTGCTTTTGGAAGATGGTGGAGGAGATACCCTCGTCCTTCCCTTGTGAGCTGACTCTGACTGACGCTAGGCTGCCTTTCACAGCCCTGTGCCCTCTCCTGCTTGTCCTGGGGACCACATCAGGGAGCTGCCCTGGGCTACGTGTGCTGCCAGAGACCACCCATCACCTGGCCGAGCACCCCAGTGGGATGAAGAGCAGGACCTGGGACAGGGATATTCCCAGGGATCCAGCCCAGAACAGGACTAACAGCAACAGATATAACCCACAAATTTAATATGCATCCTTCCTGCAGGTGCTCTGCAAACTCACCAAGTCCTGCTGCGTGTCAGAGCTTGTGGAAAGGAGGGTGGTGGCCCAGCTGCCCCTCCCGAGGGAGGGACATCACCGCTGCAGCCGTTCAGTGCTTCCCAGTTTGCTCTTTTAGTCGGTGCTTTGGGTGAGCAGGTACGAGGCAGGATAAATTGGGGCCCTGGGCAGATGTTACCTGGTTCCAAACAGGTTTTAAACTTTTTTACGCTGAAACATCTATTATTTTTGTTGCGGTGTATTTTCTTGGACAGTTCAGGAGTAGTTTAATCCCAGCCACAACAGAGGTATTCTGAGTAATACAAAAGACATAAGAAAACTCTGAGAGTTTAAAATAAACCCCTATATAGTTCCTAGTCATGAACAGTCACTGCCTTTGTATTGGGGAGATCAACAAAACTGACAATTAGTTAACTACAATCTGAATAACCTTTAGGATATTCAGTCATGTATAGGAAAGCATTTTGCAAGAACATTTAATGGATGACTCCTATCCTGTCTATTAGGTGTCATTAAAACCCATAGGTGTCTACTTAATGTAGAGACCTCTCAAAGTTTTAGGTAGCATTTGAATTTAGCATAAACTCCAGTTTGGTTCCTTGACAGGTAAGCAAAAGTCTAAATGCCTTGGAAAGTCATGCTGTGGATGATTATTTTTGGTAATATGGATTCCTGACAGCTGTGGATCGTGTTTCTGAAGAGGGTCTGTGACCAGAGTCAGTTCCTGAGGCAGGCATGATCCCTGCCAGGCAGGTATGGGACGAGACAGAAGGCAGGCAGCAACCAGGCAAACAAGCCTGGTTCGTGTGCTGTGATCCTGTACTCAAGGACCGCTGTAAATGTGTCATTAAAACATGTTACACTAAAAATATACACAGATTTTCTGCATCACTGAGTTCTTCCCAGGGAACCATCCAGCAGCGCCCCAGATATCTGCAGCTGCTCGACAATGGGCAATAATAAGAAGAACATTTAATGAGATAATTTAAGTTAAATCACATTTAATACAAGATCATCAGATCCTGCCTTACTGTGAAATTACAGCCTTGTTTCCACCATTATATGAGATATACTTTCCAAAAGTCTCAGATTTCCCTGACAGAGATTTCCTTGAGGCCTGAAAAATGCAGAGCAGATATAGAAATGCTTTAATGAATGCAGTCTCCTCTATTCTATTGTATTACTTTCTCCTCTTTTTCTGGGCTGAGAAAAATCAGTAGTGAGACTGGGACTCTCAAAGTGATGCTGCCATCCATCCAGCCATTTCAATTTCTCAGGAGATTGCTCTGTGTCTATCAATGTCTAACTGGGTTGAGGTTTTAAACTCATATGCTCCCACCAGCTCCGCTGCCTCCTTGTCAGCTGGCAGACCTGTGATCTGAGCTATCCTCTTTCTGATCTGATTTTCGCATTTCCTAGTCTTTGGTCTGCGACGCTGTGTCGGTAGGTGTCTGTACACTGTTTTCCAGTGTACATCAGAGCTGAGCTGTGCTCCGTGTGGAGGTAGCACGGCGGTGCTCGGGTCAGGCGGATGAGCCACCCCATGCCTTGCCAGGAAACTCCAATCTAGAGTAGCTTTATAAACTCCCACGCCGCTGTAGCAGCTCCTAGCCTACAAATAGGGTTTTTTTTATTCACAGCACTGGACTGACTGAAAATAACTGGGATTAAGGGCAAACAGAGTATTTATATATATGCTTAAATTCATAGAAAATACAGTAGATTGAAGGAAGCTTTGAATAAAGGGTCCCAGCAGGCAGGCTCTTTCTTTTGCCCACAAGACCAGGAAGCATGGTCTGCCCACAGTGGCATTTTCAAAGCTGCCACTGTTCCTTTCTTTCACTGCCCAGCCCGTGCCAGTGGCAGGTTCAAACTGTGAGGGTGCTGCTGCTGCCCAAAGCTGCTCAGAGACTAAGTGCGAGGCGATGGCCCAGAATCCTGAGTCAGAAGTTTTCGGGAGGGATGTGTGTGCGGCTGGAGGGATGGCATCCTCCAGGGCAGGTGGATCTGCTTGCCCAAAGGGCAGTGTGGGACGTGCAGAAAAGGCATCCAGTGGGGTCTGGCTTCATGCCCGAAGCTGAAGGGCACCAACGGGGTCTGGCTTTGCACCCCAAGCTGAAGGGCACCGTTCACTCTGGGATGGAAGTTGCCCAGCTGAGAGGAGAGACACCTCTCCCCTTACTGACCTGCTACCCTGTGGGATTTTCACGTCCCTGAAGGCAGTTTTGCCTGAGGTCTGGGGTATCTTAAAACAGCAGTCAGAAGAAAAATCCATCGAAAATGCCAAATCAAAAGGAGATGAAATCCTATAAACAGAAACTGCTGAGTTTTGCACAGCTCTCCTTTATCATTGCAGAAACCATAAGGGGCAATCTTGCTGCAGCAGGGTGAGTGCGCGGGGTGCTGCAAGGCATCCCTGGCTGTGTGATTGCTCAGCAAAGGCAACCATGTCAACCATTTTCTCTGGAGTTCCTGCTGTGATACTTCTCACACAAACAGGATTACTCCCATTTCACGCTCAGTTTGCATGTTTGTTTCTTCAGAAAGGGGAGATGCATTTTTTGTGTTATGTGCTTCCCTGTAATTAATCTGTAGCACAGATATATGCTTTCTTGAGCTATGTTTCTGTTTCCCAGTATATTCAGTTTTTATATCTCAGTCAACATATTACCTCCCCCTGCAAAAGAATTATTTCTATGATCAGATTAGTGCTGAATTTATACTGAGTCTGAAGTACTGCTTTACTCACTTGATTATTCAGTTTGCTATAAATGTTGGGAATAAATTCAAAGAGAATGAATCAAGCAATTTCTTTTTTACTGCCCTTATACATATTTCTACTTATTTGCCATGTACCTTTACTACACCAGCTCTAGTTGTTCAGAGTAGGCCAAAAATTATGCTTAGCAAGACTGTAGGACCTTTCTGAATGCTGAGATAAGAGCTTTAAACAATTTTCCAGGTAGAAAACTCCTTAAGTTCCCATGAACTTTCTTCTGAGGTAAGAGATGGGATGGTTTGGGCTTTTTTCACATCCGGATTGCTCACCTGTCCTGAAGAGAAGGTGTGACAGCGAGCAACTTACCTACTACTGCTCTAGTGACAACACTGGCAACACAGTTACTGCGTTAATGGCAACATGGGTGTATTCATCCACCTCACCCATTAATCCAATGTCACTCACGACTTTTTTGTATAAACTTCTATATACTCAGGCCATGTTGAAATTATCCAGGTGAGATGGATGGTGTCTCTGCATTCTGAAAACAGTGCTTGCTGTGAGTGGTATTGTTCATTTTAGAGTTAAAGGCAGGTGTTTTAGGGCATTTCTAGGGCAAATATGCTGGATATGAAATATGGATATGAGTGCAATACGAGTATGAACTGAGAAGATGCACAAGCAACACAATTCTTACAAGTCCTGAGAGGCTTCTTTATTTCATAAAAATTGAGAGGACTGTTTCTTGAGTGTTAGTGAAAGAGTTAATAAAGGTAAAGCCTGAGGTTGCCAAGTTATTAATTTTCCTTTCAGGAATGGGTTGCTCTGAATTCAATTACTGAGCTGCAGAAGCGTTTCCCAATATTTAATGGCATCTTCTTAAAAGTGCAAATGATGGTGTGCACATGACTACACGCTAATCAGAAATGAAAGGCTTTGCATGCTACGTCGAGGTTGGTGGTCGCAGAGCGTGCCGTACCACGTGCCGAGGTCAGACGCCCTGTCCTCCGCGGGACACCGTGTCCCACAGCGGCAGGGAGCAGCACCCGGCGCACGAGCCTGGCATCAAGGTCAATCGATAGAACAGCTCGGACTGTGGCCACTTCCCAGAAACCTGCTGGCAGCTGAACACAAGCCGAAATAACCTTCCTGCTTACTGCACCTGAATCAACACTTGAAGGACAGGGATGATGGCTGGCTGTAAAGAGCAGAGACTGATTTTGCTGCAGACAAGCTTAGGAATCTGTTTAGAAGAACACTGGCTATGAATATTGGGGGAAGACGATGGGATTGCACTGATGATAAGCTATTTGACTTGTTTCACGTATGCTTTATCAGCTTATGAGTCTGGATGGAAGTATATGAAAATAATACCTTTAATATTAATTTTTCTCTTACAGTTCACAGTTTTTAAGTGTCTGGCAAACTCACTTTCATAATAACCTCCATCAAAAGCAATAGCCAGGCTTTCAATATGCTGCTTTTTCTTTGGGATTCACCAGACTTCGAACTAGTTAATATTTCTGAGTTACTAGGAAAAATGTACTTCATACTCTATTTCCTTCTGCTTTCTAGTAGCCACATATACATCACACTGGAATTGAAATAACTCTCTCTCAAACCAAGAGATGTCCTATGAATACTGGGGATCCTATGGGGAATACGGTTTCCTGGGGAAATAACCAATGGGCGGTTTGCTGTCCAAAAACTGCATCCATGGTGACTTGATCTCTCGCCCTGCCTGGTGATGCACTGAATGGCAGTGGTTATCTCTGAATGCCGACTCCTCTCCCATCACAGCCGGCCAACCCCCAGGGCCGCGGGTGGGCACAGAACAGGCGTACGGGGTGCTGTTAGCCATCCCTGCCACTGCCCCAGGGCACAGGGCAGGTGCCCCTGGGACGCTTAGATATCATTCCCCAGTAGTAGGGAAATATTGTATAAAAAGTACTTTTCCAGCATTTCTCACTGTCTGGTTTAGCTTTCAGTATCTCGAGGGATGAAGTTGCAGTGCTTGCGTTGGGAGAGTCCCTCTGGGAGATGAACAGTCAAATCAGGTCCCTGTGGCAGGAAGCTCCCTCCAGTCCCAGCTTTCCTACCCATAATGTCTTTCTCATTAATTCACTCCTAGTAATAACTCTGTGTATAAATCATTCTACCCTCTCCTCTGTTTTCACGACCATCAGGGATTTACAGAGACTGAAAGAAGTAAGCTATGCACTGAGAATATTGTAAAATGGAGAAAAATGCACTACTAGAAATACCACATTACACTGGCATAACCCAAGGACCCCCTGCTCAACCAGGTGGGACAAATCTTAATGCCCTTGCAGAGCCAGAAAGACCATAGCAGCATGGATGGTAACACATCCTTTTATGCTATGGTATGGTATATTTTTTAAGGTGTATGGTAAAGAGTGCTTTAGTTGTCCTTTAAGACAGATGCTGTTTTTTAAACACCAGAGCAATGTGAGGACATGCTACACCACATTTTGTGAGGGGCAAGCTCTGAATTACTGTTAGTAACTACTTATAACTAAATAGTCCGTACTTGATTTACCAATTCAAAAATGTCCCAGGAAAAATACAGGGTTGCATGTGCCTTCAGCTGTTCAAGGGAACAACGAGGAGCAGTCCAAATCTCCTGACCATTTTAGGGCACTCCCAGTCGACAATCCTTGGCTAGTAAACATTCACGGATGTCAGTGCTGGTAGGCAGCAAAATGGCTCTGTAAAGTAACATCTAGAAAGCAAATATACTTAGTCTTACTTTCCTGGTGCCTGTTTTATAAGGTCTTTACAGTGAAATTGAAGTCTAGTAAAAATAACATCTCTCTTTCCCCTCCCAACTGAATATCTCCAAGCTGTTACACTCGCATAGACATTTAGCATTGTATGTCAAAAATGCTGTCACCTCTATCTCAGAAACAGTGAAACCAGGGCCCAGAGGAACAGCTGAAAGTCTGCCCTGGGTCACAGATTGAATAGATCCAAAATGTAAGAGCGAGAACTGCATTTCCCTTAACTCAGGAACATCCTCCCTGTCTGGACAGAGGAGAGTGTGTGTTAAACTCCTCATGTTTAGGGGCAGTGTTGGCAAAATTCTTCACAGCAGTTGAGAAGCCCAGAGAGTAGTAACTAGGACCGAGAAAACCTCTTTCTTTTCCATGATGTGATGATAGCAGCTGTGATGGAGAGTGCTTGGTGGGGACTTGTCCCTCCTGTATCCATATTGCTGAGGCATTGGGGACCGAGGGGTTTCCAGCCATCAGCAGCTCCTGCCAACCTCCACCTCTCAGAGCCCCACAGCCCACACGGCGCCGGGCAGGGGGAAGGTGGCTGGTCACTGCACAGGTGGTGGCACCTGGGTCACATTTGTCCTGCAGACAGATGCTGTGGTGGCTGTGCTTATTTCAGGGGGTTATTTCTGTTTTTCTTTTGGTAGAAGGCTGACAGCCGTGACACACAGTCTCTTCCCCAGACTACTCCTCTGGACCTGCTTTTCTCAGCTGCAATCTCAAGTTATTTTAAATAACTCCCCAGCAGCTCTAGCGCAGAGTAATGTAATTAGGGCACTAACTTCTCTGACCATATTGCTTCATATTGCACTTCAGATGGTAAATGCATTCCTTCCCTTGCAGCCACCTCTCCCAGCTGCCCGAGATGTTTATAGCAGCACATGAATTCATCACTGTGCCCCTATAGCTACAACTGCACTCGTATTCACCCTCTCTCCTACCACTGACGATAGGGATCCTGAAAGATTTGCACAAGAGCAACTCCCCTGACATCCTGCATCCTCGTCTTGGCTGGGGAGGAGCGGGGCTGAGGTTTTGGGCCATGGTGGAGGAGGCGCAGTGGTCACAGCAGGGACAGGCCACCGTGAGGGCTGCAGCAGGCAGCTGGTAATGGCACAAGCACGGAACGGAGGGCACAACAATTAAGCAACACATTCTGTTTCCTGCTACAGACAGTATTTTCACAGACTGTAAAATCACTTTTCTTAGCAGCGGCTGTCCTCTTTCTTGATTTAGTACCTGTGACGCTGACAGTTTAAAGTCATGTTTATTTTACAGGCAGCTTTAAAGAAATCTCTGGGAGAGTGGCTGGAAACTCTTGCCCTTTGAGGAGGATGGACTGCGTTTCTTTCTGCAGAACATTAGCCCTTAAACTGGTGCCAATGGAGCTGTGAAGTCTTTGCTCTGGGCCAGCACTAGTGGGGGAAAACCCCATCCTCCCTGGAGAACCCACATTTCCCTGGTGAGATCTCTTCTTTCACTACACATGATCAAGTAATCAAGGGAAAACCTTCTAAGAAAATAAATGTCAGAGAAATGAGATTCCCGAAGACAGTTGTAGTTCCACCACATCTTCACTTGAAGCGATTTGACCCTATGCCACTGACTTCATTTTCCTTAAGGAAAACAGTAGGCAGTGGGGTGTCACTGAAGGAACCAGCTAGCGAGGGCCTGGGCAGCCATGCTGTTTGCTGAGGTCTGCGCTCAGAAAAGCCCTTCCATTTAGCAATAATCTCTTAACTAGAGTATGCTCTAAAATATGCAGCTCTGTACGTGTTAAAGTCATGGTTCTCATCTTGATACAGCTGTTTAATTTTTCCAGTGGCCTTCTCCTCCACTGACAATTATAAGCACTATAATGTAAAGACAAGCTAGGGAGCTGGGCTTTAAATATGCTGCAATACAACATATTCAGTATCAACTGAGTTTTCCCAAGATTGTAGGGTGCTGGTAACCAGCTGAATAATACTGCGGCTCTGCAGGACAACCTGTGTAGTTTATCAGTCTGAAAAACGGTTTATCATCGTCTTCATATATAACTCTTGTGACAATGTGTCATGTGCAGATTTTATGGGGAGAGCTGTCTTCTGAGATTCACTGCTATATATCATTTTTACACAGGTTTATGTTTAGTGGCACTTACTAGTGACTGAGATAGAGTGGTACTCTTTACCATGAGATGAAGTTGTGTGAAAGCTTGGCAATACAACCACTGCATTCCCTGTTAGGCTCGTGTCATCCTATGAAGTACATCAAATACTCAGATGCTACAGGCCTGTCCTATCATTTGATTAAATAATTATTTCTAATGGGAAGGGGAAATCAGTTCATAAAAGTCATATACTCATAGAATAATTTAGGTTGGAAGGGGCCTCTGGAGGTCTCAAAGTGGGGCAAGTGTCAAAGGAGAGCAGGCTGCTCAGGGCCTTGCCCAGCTGAGCTTTGAACATCTCCACAAATGGAGACTCCAAACCAGTCTGGGCATCCTCTTCTGGCGTGTAATCATTCTCACTGTAAATTTCTTTTTCCTTGTGTCAATCTGGTATTTCCCATGCTGCAACCTGTGTGAATTGACTGCGTATCACTGGAAAAACCCTGGATTTGTCTCCTCTGTGGTACTGAAAGCCAGCGCTTCCACTTCAGGCAGGGGAGGACAGCAGTGCAGTCCCCCTTGGCCTGCTTTTCTCGAGGCTAAACTAACCCTGCTTCCTCAGCTTGCTCTCACGCCTCACATGCTCCAGACCCTTAACCACCTCAGTGGCCCTGTGCTGGAATTCCTCCAGTTTATCCATGCTTATACTCTTCCAGCTTGTTGAGGCTGCTCTGAATGTCCTCTCTGTCCTCCTATGTACCCTCCTGCCTCCTAATTCAGTGTCACCTGGCTGAGAGTGCGTCCCCTCCCATCAGTCAGGTCACTGATGAAGGCGTCGCAGAGTACCAGCCCCAGTATTGGTCCCCAAGGAGCACCACCTGCAACGGGCTCCTGGGTGGACTTTGAAATGTTAGCCAGTGTGCTTTGAGCCCAACAGCTGAGCAAGTTTTTACCTCTCCTCTTGTCCATCCACCTGGTCCATGGACTAGCCCCCTTACCTGGCTATAAAGTTACTATCTATGGCAGGGAGTGTTGAAAGCTCTGCCAAAATCAAGGGAAACAAACTCCATAGTCCTCCCCTACCACAGAGCTAGACATTGCAGCACAGAGGCAGTCAGACTGGTCAGCAACCCTTTTCCCTTCTTCCTTTGTCTTTTAGCACAGGGAAAATTTCTACAGGATGTCACATATATCTCCAGAGAGCACGGGAGACGCAGTGCTCCCTTCTCCAGTGGGAAGGATATGCAGAGACGTGAGTCACCACTGCTTTCCTCCAAAGACTTTCAGGACGTGGAGCCTTTTCACTGCAGTGAAGAAATTGAAGCTGAGTCCAGCATCTAACTCCTCTTAGAGAGAGGTGATGGCTGAGCACAAGCTCTTGGCTGTAACACTCAGTCTTTTCCACCCCAGATATTGAGATTTCTGAGAAAAGATGTATCTGACTCAAACAAGACCTTACTTTGGCTTCACAGAGCCAGCCCAAGCCAGAGAAGTGCTCTCCACTGAAGGCAGCAGTGTCAGCTGCCAAACCCTCATGTCTCTGTGTACCAGGGACAAGAAATATTCTTATTACTCCTGTCACCATTATTTACATATTTACGTTATCATTGCATTCACAGGCCAGGATTCCCAATGCAGGACACCACAGAAAGACTAAGATAAAAGCACGGCCCCTTCCCTACAGCGCTCTCATCCTAAGCCACTATTTTGGTTTTTGCCAAGTGACTGCCAGGTGCAGCTCTGTGTATATGTGAGAAGTCTGATTTTTTTTTTTTTTTTTTTTTTTCCAGAATTTAAGAGATTTGCTGCAGTAAAGGGCTTTATTTTATGGCTAATGAGTCAGAGAGAGAACTGCATCGGCATGATTAATTGTGGAGTACTGCAGCCCCGGTGGTGCTGACTCACCCCTGTAACCTGAGGGGGGGTCACAGCATCTCTTACCTCCCCACGCTAATCAGGACCTCGTTTCTTTTAGCAATGGGGAGATCACCAGGTACAGACCTTCCAGCTCCATTCTGCTTAAATGTCTGGGCAGGATTTATCATTTGCACACCTTATTCATATTCTCCTTTCTCTTATCTCCGAGGATAAGGCAAAGTGCTTTTGCTGGGACTGTTCATCAGACTTTATTAATATACTTATGAACTTGGGTGTTGTAAGCTGTGGAGGTGATGCAGAAATATTTACCCATTTTATTTATATGATTATCTGTTAGTGTAAGGGCAGTAGCCAGCCTGCGTAAGGCATAAGCTCAATCCTTATCTCAGGGGGAGATAAGCACCTATGAAAGATAATGTTGAATCTGCAGAAAGCAGTGGCAGCAAGTCTTGAGAAACAGAGAGCACAGACTTTTCAGAAAGATGCTGTTATTATTGTATATTGATCACTGTTACCAATAAGTGGAAAGACCAGAGAGTACTATGTTGATGGATAACATTGGGGCAGATAGATCAGAGTAAGCTAGCAAGGATAAAACAGTTTTGTGAGGATCAGGTAAGCTAGGCAGGGAGGATACATAATATTCTTGTCCTCTCTTCCAGCCTCTGTAGGATTGTCCCCTGCAAACTATCCTCTCTGCTGCCTCTAAAAATAGAAATTGAGTAGACAGAAACTGGATATCAGAATGGAGGTATTAACAAAAATGCATTTGGCCAAACTGGTGCAGACGGGGGGGACAGCTTGAAGAAAAGAAGATCCTTTCTTTAAAGGACTGCTTAGTTCAATAGAGGGGAATGTCACAAAACTAGAGGAGCACCCCTCATTTCCTCAGGTTCCTCCTTGCTAGGATTTATCATTTGAGGGTTGTGGCTCACATCTGATAGGCAGATGTCTGCTCTTCCATTAGGTTACAGAGCTTCTACTTCCTTTAAGAAACATCTTGCTTGCCCAAGTCTCCTGAAGTCCCAATGTGATCTGCACTGTTCAGCCCTCTCCCGTAGATCACCCTGGTGGGGATGTGCCTTTGACAGCCTGCTGTCAGAAGGATTTCCCTGCAGGCAAATTCTCTTTTTAAAGTTCCTGACAGAAATGTCTTTTGAAAGGTTTCATTTTGTAAGTGTCTTTCATTTGCTCCCGTACTGAAACCTCCTGGAAACTGGATTACCTTCCCCTGGATGTCTCTGGTGGGTGTTCTTGTACCCCCAAAAAAAGGATGCAGGTTTTCTGGTCTGATTAAAGGAGTAATTTAAATTCAGCAGACATCTGGTAAACACGTCTGAAGATCTACAGTACGTGACATCTTGAAATAGCTGGAGTAGACTCTACAGCATTAATTAGGAATTACGTACGTGTCCAAAAAATATGTAAATAAAGTACAACAAGCTAATAACGCTAAAGATCACAAAGACTGAAGGTACTCAGCAATGCCTAATTAAAGAGACTGCCAGTATAACTAATTAATGAACCTTCTTTTTCAAGATGATCCTTCTCATCAACAAGGCTCTAAAATGTGACTTTTTCATATTCATTGGGGATCACGTACCTAAAAACCCTCTCCAGTTAGAGAACGAAATAAATGACACTTGCACCATGACTAATACCCTGCACGGTTGGCACGAACAGGGCTCAGGGATCCAGCCAGCCTGGAGCGGGCGGCTCTCAACCACCTTCATGGATGTCGGTCTAAAATGGTATGTACTGCTGCTGCTTAAAAGCTTACACAACTGGGGTAAGTTCTGTCCTAAGCAGAAGCTTTCAAGAAGCTTAAACCTTTTTCCTTTCTATTACTCTATTTTTTTAATTTAAACAAATGAGTCTAATATAGACAGCACAGGGCGGGAGAGGATACGTTTGTAAGACACAGTCAGAGATGCAGCCAAGCGCAGCAGAGGGACCTTTACATTGAAGACACTGCAGTGCCTCTAAACTGATGCTTTGTTTCCCAAATAAATCACAGCTGCTGAAGAAGGAGACAGCTTAGAGGGTGGCTGTAAAGACCCTCAAGAAGCAGAAAACGTTGGCTGTCATTAAAGGAACATGAATAACTTTGAAGGCATGTGCCCCACAAGTGGGACCGTGAGGCCACTCATCAGCTCATCATTTATGATTAATAGCTCAAGGGAGGAGAATGTCTCCAAATGGGGTTCATTTTTCTTGGGGTTTTAAAAATGATGGACAACAGCTGCGCATCCATGGTCCTAGGAGATGAACTCACACAGACACACACACACACACACATGTAAATATATATGCATCTGAGTGACACACACCACATCTTTGATGTACTGAGAGAAAAGATGCAGACCCCTCTCCCTTGCTCCCAAGCTGGACATTGATTTGTGTCCATTGCTGTAGAGGTAGGACTGAAAGCAGAGATGTTACCAGCACACAGGGATGTAACGTATTGAGCCAAAGTTTATAGCTTTTTATTGCTACGACTGTTGTCACTGGAAGCTATTTCAAGGCTGGTTTAGAGGGAAATTTCTGTTTCTTCTTTTTTTTTCTTTTTTTTTTTTTTTCAGCAGGGAAGGGGAGAGATGCTGTTCTACATTTTTTTGTTATATTCAAACACTAGCGCTAAGATTTGTGTTCAGTGTTACTGCGCCAGCAGTTTGCAGAGTAAAATTGTTAAATGCCGGTGTCTGTAGCTTTGCCAGTAAGTGGTGCTAGCCGCACGCTTTTGTAGCCCTTCCGTGCAAATTAATGGCAAGGCTACAGCGGGTCCCATTTTAAAGGGTTATGTTCTTTGATGAAAATATGCAAATATAGAGTGTTTGAACAACACAACTTGGGAAGTCATCCTCTGATCATTTTAGGGCTGTGATAGGCACGTTTGAAGGAGCAGTGTCTGATTCCTTAGCCATTTTTAGTGTTACTGGCCATGGCACGCACAGGGTCTGAACATTAAGGGTGTCACATTTTTAGCAGCATTTACCTATCTTGTGCACCTACCGTATTCACTGAGCAAGCACAGATTAATTTTATATATACTTACGCACATGTATACCCTGATGCTGAATATGTGCCTAGACTGAAGGCTGCAGTGCTTGGACCTGCTGCAGTTTTGGATTCCTGGGTGGATGCCCCGTTACTATAGGGATTGGCTCCGCCAAGTCCTGTGACAGTAAAAACCTGGCCTTCCTCCTAGTGATCCTGGGAGGGTTGAAAGGCAGAGAACCCTTTTGCAGGGGGGGAAACATATTTACTGCTCAAAAACATGCTAAATGGGCATATATTCACCTACATGCTTCAGTGGCTGCAAAATAGGGAAAATATTAATCCCATCATCTGAGTAGCATTTATCAACACAGGATTTCCTTAAGAAGATTTTCTATCTTGTCCTTTTCAAGGAGGGGTGAGGCTGCACCGGCAGCTGGTGGGCAGCTCGGGGAAGTCTGCCTGCCAAGAGAGATGAAAACGGAGGCTCAGCTAACGATGAGACATGAGTGAACGTGCCTGGAGGCGAGGGGCTGCCCAGCTGTGGCTCGTGGTGGTGGGGGGGCTCAAGGCCAGGGTCTGCTTTTTACTGGTCCTGCCAGATCCCCCTCTGTGGCAGGGGGGACCTGCAGAGGCCAAGAGCCAGGGTCTCCACGGCACCTCCAAAGCAGACTTGGGTCTGATTTCTGTTGGAATATGTGAAAAAAGGGACTGAGGGTCATGGATGGCTTTACAGGGTGGGCTCCCTGCATGCTCTCACTCAGGGTAAATACCCATTTATTTCAGCAAGATGGGCAGGACCCTCTATATCTGTTCATTTATACATCAGAGCTGTGGGGCTCCTCAGGAGGGAAGGGCCATAGCTTTTCTTCCTGACAGTGGCAGAGCAGGGAAGCCCCAACAAAGTCAAGAGCAGCTTGAGTTTTGTACCAGCAAATTTTGCACCGGGGTTTTCTACCTCCTTAGCTCTCATGCTACATTTTTGTGCCCTCTGCAGCCCGGTCCCTCCCTCCGGAGTCAGCCCCAAAAGAAGACAGCCAGAGCGAGACCCTGGTCTCTGAGGAGCCACCGCCTGAGTGTGGTGCTTTGCTGTGAGGTGGGGACTGCCATGAAGCAGTCTCAGCGCTGACGAGTCAGACTGCACATTGGATGGTGAAGGGTTATGGGGCTTCAGGCTCCTTCCTACAAGCTGAGACCATTTCCAGGGGGTAGTGCTGGCTGAAAAGACCTAGGGCAGGCACTCCCTAAGGTTGGGCAGGGGGGTTCTGAGCAGCGGTCAGTGCTGGAGGGAGAGCTTCGGAAGGAGCTTTCCTGTCCCACGCTGCCCGGGTTTCAAGTCCCCTAAATTTTTATTTTCACTCCAGGGGAGGAAAAAAAGATGAAGAGGAGTCATCCTCTGCAGCACAGTCCCTGAGGGTTGTCTGTACAACGATGATTTCTAGAAAGGTGAGGGAGGAGTCCTCACAGCAGGAGGGAATTTTTAATTAGAGCTACTCTTGCCCACAGAGAGGAGCTTGCGGGGAGCAGGTGGAAGGAGCTTTTAAACACTGCAATTGAACTGCCTTAATCAGAACATCTGGTAAATCTCTTGAGGAGAGGATGGTGTTTTTGAAGGCAAAGGAAGGAATTCTCTTTTCTTGACTGCTGCAGGAAGCTGCTGCTTTTCCAAGCCCCTAATGCTGAAAGGTGGCCAGCATCCTCACCACCCCACGGGCTGGCTCAGCATCTGTTTCCCCGCCAGGGAAAGAGGACAGCTTTAACTTGCAGGTTGGGGGTGAGAAAAGGGGGCAGCTACTCACCAACAGAGAAAACTTGAAAGCTTGCCCAAGGAAAAGACTGACTGACTCTGAGGAAATTCAGTAAAACATGTTTAAGGGCTTTGACCCTGGAAATCTCATCTGTTCTACTGCTTGCAATAGAAATTGCCTTCTCAGAATTGAATAGCTGCTTTGGTGGGAGCAGATCCTCTGCCATAGCGCTCCAGCTGTGCTAGGGTGAGGCAAGTCTGGGGTTTGTCCTGAAGAAATGCACCGTTGGCATTTCAAAGCCAGTGTTTTCTCCTCTCTGCATTCCCAGCATAATCTGGATTTGCAAAGATGACTGAAAAATGGGCTGCACAAAGTCATTAACAACATTGATTCTCATTATTGTAGCATATGCCAGTGCAAAAACATCCAGCGCTCATGGGTTGCATGATGGATGGGTTGCACTGGCTGGGCTGCGAGTGCCTAATTAGTTAAAATACACAGCATCATAAATGCCAGCATTGACAGTTGAGGCCTCACAATGTCAGCATGGTGAGCAGCGTTAATTTGAGCTGACATCAGACCGCATCCTTAGCACAGATGCCAAATCCTGGCTTTGTACTGCAGCCAGAGCGTTGCATCCAAACGCAGGGCAGCATGTGTTTCGTATGAAACTGTCACAAGTTACAGCAGCGGTTGCTGTGAGAGACAACAACAGCAGCAGCAGGGGCAGCAAAAGGCAAATACAGGCTCTGCAGGAGGCCAGCTAAGTGCTGCCATGTCCTTTCGTCTCCACCTCCATCACCCAAAGAGCTGCAGGAACGCGCAGGCAGGGACTCCCCATTGCTCAGCGCGCAGCTTTCCCAGAGAGGGGTGAGTCGCCTCTGCCTTATGGTTTCAAATAAAATCAGAGTAGGGATTCGCTGAGTGCGCATCCATCTCAACAAACCAAACTGCCTCACTAAACTGAACTCCTCCGCTGTCACGCGGCCTGGCTTTAATCCTGGCAGCGCCATCAGCAGCTCAGGGCAGTGCCAGAGACCACTCGGTGCCGTGGCTGAGAGGGTCCCGTCCCACGTGGCCGCTGCGGGGGTCCTCTGCCCCCAGCCTGCCAGTGCGGGGGTCCTCTGCGCCCATCCTGCTGGCACAGGGGTCCTCTGCCCTCATCCCGCCCGGGAAAAGCCTCAGCCTCCAGCAAACCACCCCGACTCCTCTCCCTCCTTCCCCAGCGCGATTAATGTAACCTTTGCCAGGGAAAGCATCCCGTGAATCAGAGGGCACCATGCCAGCTGATCTGTGAACAATTTAACCGATTTTTCATTAACCAGCAGCTTATGGAGAAGTTGCTAAATTTTACGGGCCATTAGCAGCTTCTGACGCTGCAAACGACTATGAAATTCAGGGTCTTGCAGTTTTGAATCTTGTAGGCTTGATAAATAGCCCTCGTTGGGAGCGTAGCTTTTTGAAGAAATGCACTCAGTCAGTATTGCCCAATTTGAACAAGCTGTTGGTGGCATGGCGAAGCGGGGGGCGGTGGGGACAGGAGTTACTGCAGCAACACGCAGACCTGTTTACCCCTCCCCCCAAAGCGGGGAGATTTCTTTTGGAAAGGTGATTTTGAGAAATGTTATCCTGGTAAGACAGTCCATGATGGCGTTGGAGAGTGGGAGTGAGGCAGTGGAACAAGCGTTAATGCAGTCATTAAAATACGTGTTAATCGAGTGCAGGGGAGGGCCAAGAATGCTGAGCGCTCTTTATGTACATGTAGCCAGACATTTGCAAAAATGTCATTTATCCTCATTTTATGGCTGGGAAAAAGCCATCGCAGAATGGCAGAGTAAAGATCCCCGTGATCACACGCAGGCCACAAGCCGAGCAGGTTTGGACAGAGGCTTGCCTTGGCCTCGGCCGTGGGGCTACGCTACTTTGCGCAGGTACCGCAGCAAACTGCTGCCTGCCCAGCTGGCTGCCTGCACCAGGGATAACCCTGACTGTCATTAGTTCCCACCTCCTGAAAATGTTCCGGCAACTTTGCAATGGAAATAAAAAGACGCTGCTCCTGCCTGGCTGAAATTATCTTGTGTGGGAGAAGATTAAAATGTGAAATTTAAACCTAGGGTAAACAGTAAAATTTTGGAGATACAGTGTTCAGGTTTTGCTTTTTGACTGATGTTCCTCTTCTAATTAATGCTGCTGGCAAGAACATCCCAGTGCACCTCTGGGCACTGTGCAGAGTGATGCTCGGCTGAGGACTGGGCTCAAAATCTCTGCAACCCCCGGCGGGCAGAGCATCCCCCCCGGGGATGGGGGCTGGAGGCACAGCCCTGCCTGCCACCGCCCGGGCAGAAAGGTGCAGACCCTGCTCCCCATGCGGGCGAACGGGCGAGGGCAGGGCCTGGTGCTGCATCAGGCTGGGCTGCAGCCATGCAAGAGAACACGGCCCCAGAAATGGGCTAAACCGCGGGTGTTTTGGCCAATGAGCACCTTTAGCCTTTGACTGACAACCTGTGCATCCCAGAGCCAGATAGTACAGCCGCCTGAATGCAAGTGCCTTTCCAGTGACGCTCATTTTGTCTTTTGATGAAGGGAGATGGGTACAGGCAGAAATGTGGAGGAGGAAGCTTGGGTCGTGTTCAGAGCAAATGCTCAACTGAAATTTTTAACCCCTTTGCAAAGGGAGATGGGATTTGAGAGGCCCGCCAGAGCCCCGGGTGTGCTGGGGAAACACCCTGCCTGGGAGGCTGCCTGAGCACAGAGCAGTGCTGGCGGTGACGCTTGCTGACACAGCTTGGCCGGTGATGGGGAGATGCAGTGATTCGAAGAGGCAAACTTTGGCACCTTTCTGCGGGGAGCAGCGGGGAGAGATGCCATTTACATGCACTCCAGAGGAGGGTATGAAAAGCCAGGGCTGACGCTGCTAATGAAGGAGAAACCTGAGCTTCCCCTTATGTGTTAAATCTGCTGAGTCCATCCCGGAGGTCTCCAGCCCACCCACCGCCCACCGCTGGGGTGAAAGCAGATGTGCTGTATGTCATAGAATCATAGAATCATTTAGGTTGGAAAAGACCTTTAAGATCATCCAGTCCAACCATTAACCTACACTACCAAGTCTACTCTAAGCCAATCAAGGGTAGACTAGACTAAATCATGTCCCAAAGTGCCACATCTACCTGTTTCTTGAACACCTCCAGGGATGGTGACTCCACCACCTCTCTCAGCAGCCTGTTCCAATGCTTGACCACCATTTCCGTAAAGAAATTTTTCCTAATTTCCAACCTAAACCTCCCCTGGCGCAGCTTGAGCCCATTTCCTCTCGTCCTATCGCTAACTACATGGGAGAAGAGACCAACACCCACCTCAGTACAACCTCCTTTCAGGTAGCTGTAGAGAGCGATAAGATCTCCCCTCAGCCTCCTCTTCTCCAGGCTAAACAACCCCAGTTCCCTCAGCCGCTCCTCAGAAGGCCTGTGCTCCAGACCCTTCACCAGCTTTGTTGCCCTTCTCTGGACACGCTCCAGCACCTCCATGTCTTTCTTGTATTGAGGGGCCCAAAACTGGACACAGTATTCCAGGTGCGGCCTCACCAGCACCGAGTACAGGGGGACAATCACCTCCCTGCTCCTGCTGGCCACATATGTCTGGGCTTGGCTTTGTTTCCACTCCTCAGTATTGCACAGAGGTTCCCACTGGCAGCCCAAGCTTATTTATTAAAGAATTGCAGATGGATGAAAAAATGGGGCAGCTTGTGCTCCCCAATGGTCTGCGGGCCAGCGTTGGAGACCAGTGCCCCGGCACCTGCCTCACCAGCTGGGGCAACAGGGCCATGCTGGATGGCCACCATGGCTTTGAACCATGGGTAGTACCAGAGTTAGTACAAAATGGAAAAAAGGATGAGCTGTAAACGTAGACAGCTGGCTGCTAGGACTGAATGATTGCTGGTTACTTATAGGCAAGTCAGATGTCCAGGAGTAGTACTGAGAATTGAGCTGGACCAAAATTTAAAAATTAGAAGAAAGTTTGAAAATAAGGAAAACAGGGATCAGCGGTATGGAGTCACTGGTAATGGACAAAGGAGACTTCATTTGCAAGTGAAGATTCATATGCACCCCACATCAGTGCTGTTACATGATGCCTCATACATACCCCCAAAAAAGAAGAATGTTTTAAGGCATGTGTCATCCACAACCCCCCTCAAAATATAAAGATCTGGAGTAGCAAGTCCACTTATGAGTTTATTAAATGATTGAATGACAAATCGATTTGTGTAGAATATGTAGGGTGGACCCCAGGGCAAACATGCTTTGCTGAGAACATGCGGTCAACCCTCCTTTCAGTCCCCAGCTCTGCTGATCTGGGGATCTTCCCAGAACAGCAAATGCAACCTCAATATCAGTTGGGGGAAAGTATGTATTTAATGAAAGAAGAGTAGGGAAAAATCAGATCTGACAATCTGACAGTATGTACTAATATATATTAGATCTACTCAAGGCACAAGGGCGTGCTTAGATAGCACTTAATGTGTATGTTGGAGATTCAGAAGGAGATCAGTCAGGGTAATATTACAGACATTTATCTGTACTGCTTTGATCAGGTTTTCTTTTGATGTTTCCTGAGTCAAAAAAAATATTCAAGCAAAGGATTTCTCTCTGCATTTTGGTACTTGTGCTTCTAAACAGAGTCATTAAACGAGCAGGCCCATGAAGTATGAGGAATGAACCTCAGCATCTGTGCATACTCATGTATGAGCCATCCAGCCTTTGTGTCATGGTTTAGCCCCAGCCAGCAACTAAGCACAACGCAGCCGCTCTCTCACTCCCCCTGCCCCGATGGGATGGGGGAGAGAATCAGAGGAGTAAGAGTGGGAAACACTCCTGGGTTAAGAACTATGCCCATTCTTTCCTGGTTCTTCTCTAGTGTGGGTTTAAGGAGTGAAAAGTCTTGTTCATCCCCTCAGAGTTTAGAAAACTTTGTTATTTTCTGTGTGGGCCAGCCAGTAACCATCTCTGTCTGGTGCAAATGCATTTTGATGTCCTGGCATCTAACACAGCTACAGCAGTTTGGAATCATACATGAGCCTAGAGAACAGCACTACTAACTTTAAAAAAAAAAAAAAAAAATCTTTTTTAGATGGCAATGGAGGGCCCTTTGAGAGAAGTACATGCCCGGAGAGTCAACAGAGCCTGGCATATGCATGTACAAAGCTCTGCATTTCTGACAGCATTAGATGCGTGAGTCTCTCATCAGAGTTATCAGAAGACTGCCTGGTGTAGCTGTAGAGTTAGGCAGAAGCCTAAGAGCTGGCACTACTAGTGCACATAGATCTGCAGTTGGCATCAAAATGCTCACAGTGGCAGTAAGACAGCATTTGGCTGACACCTTGGTTATGATGGCTGCTGTCCCCCACTTGGCCCCATAGCTCTTTCTCATCTACCTAGACTTGTTTGAGGTCCATTACTTGGCAAGTGTCACAGTGATGTGGCATGGTCGGTGCTGTCTGACAAACACTATAGGCACTGGTAAGTTGCACAGAGTTGTACCTGCACAAAGGTGTGCTCATTTTAGAGTTTACCTATTATTATGCAATATTAATAAGCCAGATCCAGCCTGGCCGCCAGCAATGTGAAATACTGCTGTATCATCAGAGTAATGTGATTTACAAAATGCTCATCTCCTGAGGAGAGCCTCAGAAGAAGGTGCGCTGTATTTCTTTCATGTTCTTAAAAAAGCTTGGTATGGATTTTTTATTACTTTAATATCCAAAATTCAACCGTGTTCGGGCTCTACTTTATTTTCTTTCATTGTAAGTTTCTCTCTACTTCTATTTGTTATAAAAGACTGTTAGGTGAGTTTAATTCTTCATCAGGAGATGGTATCGTTTCAAGTCTTTATAGGTTGAAAATGCACTTAAATGTTGTGCAAAGAGTCCCACAGAAACACATTACTTCATAAAGCTGGAAAGCAAATAATTGGAGCAACTTCTTGCACATTTTTGGGACTATCTGTGCTAACTTGCTTTTACTATTTACCTTTGACCAACCAAAACATTAGAGGGCCTGATGGATAAGAAAAGTGTAAAAGGATTTTCATTCAGGGTAAGTGATGACATAGCAGAAGAGCAAAACAGATTATTTGCATCAGAGTTTACCATGGAAGGGGAATCATCTCACATTGAAATGCTAATTGAGGTCATTTTAAACTAAACTGACAGAATTAGTGGTAGTGGCCACAAAGTGCTTGTCCAAGAGCTGTGCAGTAACAGTCACAAATTGTCCATTGTACCAGAGAGAGAAAAGGCAGCAAATACGTTAAGGGCTCTGGGTCTTCGAAACAGACAAGTCTGATTTCTCTACCAGAAAAAGTATCTATGAGAAAGATCAAATGAGGCATGGTAAGATGTGAGCTTCTCAAATTCATTCCAATAAATGCTGACAAAAGACACATTTCTTTTTTCTTTCTCATTCACTGTACACTTCATATGAAATATCCAATACTAATATGAATCTAGTGCAGTTGCTGTATGTTAGAACATTGAATAAATGACATGAGTAGGAATGTCTTGTCTAATTTTCATATTACGATAATTCCTTAAGTATTTAGTGTTGCTTTGAAGGAAACCAAGAGGAAATGAAACCCCCAAACCCATTGACACTAATGGAGCGGGACGAGACCCATAATTCCTACTGATGTGCTGAATGCAGGAGCAGCTCTTGGAGGTCCAGTGCTGTTCCATAGAGCTGGGATTCAAGACAAGTCTCATCCTTTTTCCAGATCAGAATAATTTACATTTTATCAGGAAATGTCAGTTTTGGCTTCTGCTTCCATCTCCCAGACTCTGGCTTTTCCTAGCTCTTTATTGCTCTCTGTATTTTAGATCCCCATTCTAGATATTGGGCTCCTCTCCCTGGTGGAGCTTCTGCCTTTGGCTGAGTGTTCTTGGCTTTGGCTAAACTTCTTATCTGCGCAGGAGCTATCAAGCCATGATCAATTAAATAGACTCATGTGTCTGCTTCAATTTTGTTGAATAGTACAGTGATTTCCAAAGGCAAGCTAAAGCACTTTGGGGCTAAATTTAAAGCAAAAGACCTGAAGTAGTGCCAGAGATGTGTGTGACAGATAAGACTAACAGCACTTAGCTTTTGTTTACTTTCATCTTTAGCAGTTTTTTTTTCAAATTAGGTCTTTTCTACAAAGTCTTAAAAGTATTTAAACCTTAATAGAATAGAACCCCTATGGAGTAATTATTATCACTTCTCAAGATATCTTATAAGTCACTGTTATCTCTTCCCTGGAGTATGATTTAATTACTGCTATATCGTATGCATTGTATTTTATCTAATGTGACTGCTGCTGATGAGCAGGCATTGCTGAATACTGGTAATGAGTTAGACATCTGAAAGCTCACCTAAATGGAGGTTAGAAATTGGTGCTCCTGGTGATGAATAACTGATGTTTATTTCACAACTATAAATAAAGCTCTACTGCCTAATTGTCATTTTGCAGAATGTGTTTTCACTATGTCTTTCTGATTTAGAATAATCAGCATTTCTGTGGTTTTGGTTTTTTTAATGTAAGAAAGCAATTTGCAAAAGTTGTTGGAGAGGAAGCAGCATGCATCACCTTAGTGGGCAATTTAAGCACAGATGTTTTTGGAAGATAAATTTGTCACATGACTCCAAGCCACCTCGAATACACTTTGCAGACTATCAGAACTGAGGTTTGAATATTTTTGGTGGGTAAATAATGTGAACTGCATTTGCAAAAAGAATATTTATTGCATGCCACAAGGATTAATACCAAAGACATCCAAATAACTCAGAGGCCCTTGCTGCCAGTTGAACTTTAGGAAATGAAAGACTTGAGTAAGTGCTCCGGGCATGGGTGACCTGCTGTCTTAATCCAGCTGCCATTTGTTATTAGAAAACAAAAATCTTCCCTTGTCATGATTATCCCTCTCTGGTTGTGAGACAGTTTTATTTAGAACTCACCTTTCACCAGTGTCACAGATGCTTGTATTCCTAGATCTCGCAAAGTCAAAACATTTTTACTTTCCCTTATTCTGGAGGAAGAAAAACATACAGAAATCCCACAAGTACTGAAATCATAGCTTCTGGTGGCTACAAACAAGTACTTTATATGTATATGTGATCCACTACCTGGGAAAAACTTCCATCTCTTTTAAATCTGAAGTGAATGTTTAGCATCTCTCCTTCATAATCCCAAAGGAGACGATACCTCTGCTAGAGGATATATCCCAACACGCTTTGCAAAGGCAGGTAAACAGAAAGTCATCACACATCCCCATTTTCCTTTTGATGTTGCCAGCAACTTCTCCTGGGGTCATTTTGAATTCATCAGTCATAAAATTATAATTGTGTTGGTTTTTCCCAAGAGGTTTTGTTAGAATGGGTAGTTTTTGCTTGGTGCTTACTGCAAGCGCACAGGCAAAATGAACACTTGCTCAGGAAATGAGCAGGCTTTGATGAGAAGGGAAATGGTGAAGGAGCATAAGCAATATCCAAGCTGTGCTTCTGCCTGACATTAAACAACACATGTTCAAAGTTTCATGACAAACTGATACACAGCAGAAAGTTATTGAACAAAATCCTCCTGTCTGAGAAACTTGCCAGGGTCACCAATGTGCCAGAAGTTGCATAGTAGAGATTTTAAGAAGCCATCTCACGATACCATGTCATTGGCAGATGTTTTAAGAAGTAATGAAAAGTCATGATTTGCAGTGAGTTTTGTCACCCTAAAAATTGCCTCCCCTACAGTGTCCTGGTCAATATTGATACCCAGTCACCTTAAGCCTAGCTCTTGCTTATGGAGCAGAGAACAGGAATGATTTTTCCATGGCTGGGAACAGCCATGGCTGAGCCAGCACAGGCATGCCAATCACCCTGGTACCCTGCCCACTAGAACTAGAGAAACTTCCTTCCTCGCTGTGACCTGGACCTTCATTACCAGGGCGTTGGCACCAGAATAGTGCCCTGCATGTTCGTTTGGCCAGAAGATCCTATGGGGATGTGCCTCCAGCTAGTTGGAAGTGATGGCCATTACTGTCTTGTGGCTCTCTGGATACCTGTGTTCCCAGATGATTAGACTGTTTCAGTGCTCTCTTCCTGCAGTTTGACAGACCTTTGAGTGCTTCTGTCCAATTTGTTTAGAAAGCTATTAACTAGCAGGGAGTTTTGAGATCTGTTTTCTACCCACATGTCACAGCACTGCCAGACTGTCCCCACGTTTCTGCTAAAAGTGAGGTAAGGTCCAAGGTGCCGAGGAGACCTGGCATGAATCCCCGGCACACCACATTGCTCAGGGAGGGATGCTTGGCACCTTTCCCAAGAGAAAAGTTCACATGCAGTAACCAGCTTTCACATCTGGCACGATCATCATGTCCACCTCCCCAGGGCTGACGCTTGCAGCTCCAGCTGCTCTGCACCCGCTGGGTGAGCCAGGCACCCCTCAACACATGAATAGAAAGGCAAATGTGAGGAAATGATGGGTCATAGTGAGTGTAAAGACAGCAGATAAGAAAATGACATTAAAAAGTTAAAAGGTGTTTGGAGGGTGGAAGTTTGGTTCCTTTCTCTCCCTAATTAAAGAAATGCAACATTCAGGTAGTGAGACATTGGCAGCTCCCTCATCCAGTTGTGCCTGTATAACTGTATAACAAAAAGACCCTTTGGACACCTTCCCCAGCCCAAGTTTTACACTCAGTTATGAAACTTGTTCTTATTTTAAATTATATGTAGTCAGACAGCAGGAAAAATCATTACATAAAAACAGCGGAGTAAAAAGCAACACAGAAAATATCCTGTCCTTCACAGTGTCTCTCTTTGCCTGGAACTTCTGCCTCAATAAAATAGCAAAACTCAGATTCCTGCTTCTCGACAGTCACCTCTGAGGTCACGACAAAGTTCAGCTGAGCTCCTGATGGCCTCCACCAGCCCTGCGTTGCCAGCAGCATTTGGCAGCCATGGGGTCCTGGTTTCCTTTGAGAAAAGAGCTTGCTGAGGGCACGGCAGGCTCTGCTCCGAGCTCGGGTCTCTCAATGCTGAGCAACTGTCAGTGCAAGAAAGCCTATAGTGCAAATCTCAGGAAGGTTGGTCTGCCCATGTGCCTCTATCCTATCTCCTTTGCCACCGATGCCAAAGGACCTGGTCTAAAAATAGTGCAAGATAGATGCTGTCATTCATACTAGCACATAGGATTGTTGCTTTCAGGGATACACACAGGACCATCTCGGAAAGGTGCATGGCTGGGACACTTCTGGGAGGCACGTTGGAGAGGTGGGATCTAGCCACATTGACCTTGTTGTCCTTCAGCGTCATTGGTTGGACTGGATGATCTTAAAGGTCTTTTCCAACCTAAACGATTCTATGATTCTATGATTCTATGATTGCTGGTACCATGGCTCCTGGTCCCAGTGAAAAAGAAGAGTAGAAAAATATTTGTATTTCAGTGAAGAAATGAGTTGCAGAGATTCACGTGAGTTGTACGGGAGCTCTTCCTGGGGCAGAACAAAAGGGAAGTCATTCAGGCACAGGGTTGAACATCACCATCCCTCCCCATCACCTCCATCGCCTCCCCACTTGCAGCTCTCCAAATAAATGCTTCCAGCCTCAAATGATTTGAGTGTTTCACATGAATTATTGGTTTTAACTAAACATTTGTCCTAAATACATAGAAATATGTAGCTTCATTTGTATTTACTTGCCCTAAACCCATCTAACAAACTGACACAGATCAAGAAACAGTATTTTCTCCTCTTGTTAATAGCCAGAATTTTAAATTGCATTTCAGCAAAACAATAGCCGAGTAAAGCCAGCAAGGCAGTGGCTGTCTCCACGGCTTTGTCTGTACAAAGCCTGGCACAACAGGGCTCTGCTTTCAGCCAGCCCCTGAGCACTTCTGGAATAAACAGTATAATAGGTGACTGCAACCTTTGCTTAGAAATATTTGTGAATAGCTCTGTAAGTGTCAGGAAGCTGCACAGAAAGCTTGCTACTGCTGTGGAGGTAGACAGAGCTCTGAGCAATTTTGACATTCAGATTTACAGCAGACTTTTGGCATCCTCTCTCATTTAGAACTGAATAAACCACCTTCACCCATTTGAATTAAGCTGTTGTTTCATTATCTGCTACCTCTGTCTCCTTTTCATGTTATGCGTTCTTCAGGTGTGAAAAGCGATTACGCAAAAGAAAGGCCGGGGAATTCTTAAATGCTATCATTGCCCAGGCACCCGCTTTCTTTCTCTGAGTAAACTCCAGTGCAAAGTGAGTTTTTCAGAAGAGATGACAAAGAAAATGGTGGTGATCTTGAAATGCCTGTAAAATGTCTATGCAACATATTTGTTAATAATTCCAGTGGAGAACAGCTGCAAGCACACAAGCAGGTGTTTGTACTCCAACACTGATCTGGTCCAGCTGCTTAATTACTACTTGTAATTAGAATAGCTAAAATGTTATTGTTATCTATAAAATCAAACAAGCCAGCTCTCTCCATGCATAAATCATTTTCAATCGTTTTTGTTTCCTCACAGGGTGGCAGGGAAGGCTGAGGCTTTCAGGACCTCATCTTCCGTCCACACGTCAGACCAGAAGACCTGGGCAAGTCACGTAACATTTCTGTGGTTCTGCCTGTGCTAGACCTAGATGCTCGTTTCTGAAACAACATTTAACTCAGCTTACGCTGAACTTTACCTACAACCCCCTGTCCTGGTTTCGGCTGGGATAGAGTTAATTTTCTTCCTAGTAGCTGGCATAGTGCTGTGTTTTGGATTTAGTAGGAGAAGAATGTTGATAACATGCTGATGTTTTTAGTTGTTGCTAAGTACTGCTTATGCCAGTCAAGGACTTTTTCAGCTTCCCATGCTCTGCCAGGTCCACAAGAAGCTGGGAGGGGGCACAGCCAGGACAGCTGACCCAAACTGACCAAAGGGCTATTCCATACCATATGGCGTCATGCTCAGTATAGAAACTGGGGGGAGTTGGCCGGGGAGCAGCGATCGCTGCTCGGGAACTGTCTGGGTATCGGTCGGTGGGTGGTGAGCAATTGCATTGTGCATCACTTGCTTTGTATATTATTATTACTATTATTATGTTGTTGTTATTATTATTATTATTTTACTTTATTTTATTTCAATTATTAAACTGTTCTTATCTCAACCCAGGAGTGTTTCTCACTCTTACTCCTCCGATTCTCTCCCCCATCCCATCGGGGCAGGGGAAGTGAGCGAGCGGCTGCGTGGTGCTTAGTTGCTGGCTGGGGCTAAACCACGACACCCCCTCACACATCGCAGTAGCTCAGCACAGCCGCTGACCACAGCCAGCAAGTCTCGGAGTGGAGAGGAGATGTTTGAGTGACAGCTGCAGCATTTTCATCAGACCACTCCGTAACACACTAATTTTTCTATTGTCTCTCATGTGCCTTGTGCCTGTCTATGAAGGAAAGAAATAAGTGCTTGATTTTGTGCTCTGTGCGCACCCGTTGGCAGGTCTCACCCAGCCTCTGGCCATCTCCCATCCCCAGGTGCTCCTCCAGCTTCTGAACGCACCAGAGCCCTCCAGGACCCTCCAGAGCAGATTGCACCTGCAGAAAGACTGGTTTGAGTTTACAGCTTTCTCTGACCTACCCCGATTATCATGCCTATCACCACTGCATCTGAATGCCTTCCAGAAAGACAGTGCATGGTAAAGTCAGCACCTGTCTTTCACAGATTTCACCGTGTCTCCCTCTCTCTCTCATCTGTACTATTTCCCTTTATATTTCCCGCAAGATACCTCCTTTCCTGGAGGCCGCTGTGCTATAGTTTTCTAAACACTTTCCCCCTCACACATCCTAGGTAACCTCTCTTTGCCCAGTCCCCAACATCCATACTGCCTTCCATGAAAGCTTGATAAACATACTCAAGTCAAAGCCCAGCAGAAATCTCCTCAAATAGTTTTGGAGTGAGAAGCACCATTTACACAGTACCACAGGTGGGTGAGAGCAGAAATTAGCCATCACTTCATTTAAGAGTTTGAAGGGCAGAACTCCAAGTCAGAAACTTGAAATTGTGAAATGACGACCGTCTCCCAAAAGCGGCTGTTACTGACTGAGAGGTGAGATGGGGGGAGGCGGGGAGACTGCGTGGGCTGGGAGCCGAGCAGAGCACAACCGAGGAGCTGCCTGAGTGATGTGTTTGCTGTGTCTCATAATTAACACCTAGCGGGTTTTGAGCTGATAGTAGGCGCTTGTATCGATTAGGACAATTTGCTAATTCTATGTCTGTGTCAGCTATCTCGCTCTAAAAAATAGGATAAAAGATTTACCAAAAGTGTAAAATAATTGTGCCTGAATGCTCTGAACCTTTACAGCCATCATGACATCTGGAGCACTACTCAGAGCTCTAAATAGAGCCATCGAACGCCCTTTGCAGTACCCTCGGGTGTGCACCTCAGACCATCCAGATGCCTCTGCAGAGAAGCACAAATCTGTAAGGGAAGGGGGATCTTGTGTCATCACCATGGGCCCCATACAAATGTTGCCCAGACCCTTGGGTTTTTTACATTGCACTGGGTACCGGTGTTTGGGCAACTGGATCAAGCCACTAAAGTCTTAGATTTGACCCTTGACAGTATGTAGTGGGTATTCTTTATGTCCTGTCCAACAGGTCTTGCATGACAGACGGACATTGACATGCATAGCTACAGGAGCTCAGGCTCCCAAGACACCTCAGCAGTGCCCTACCTTGCTTAGCTCCCAACACTTGGCTGGTCTTCCCTCACGCATGTAACTCTGCATCGCTCCATCAGTGAGACACCAGTGTTTGTAATATAGCTACGGGCAAAATAGGTTGAGGAAACAAATCCTTAAAAGCTAAAGGCAATTAATTACAGGTTAAACCAAGGATATAAAATCAACTTTTCCCTGGAGAAATTTGCATGCACTCTGAATTTATGGGAAGACATTGATGTCAGTGGGACTAAGGCACATTCATAACTTGCTAAATTACACATCTTAGTTCACATACTTTCATTAACCAGATGACATTCTGCACATGTTTTATTTTTCTCAAAAGTGGGATTCATTTTTTAAATACTAAGGGAGAGTAGACTTTCTTCTTTTTCTTTTTCTTTTTCTTTTTCTTTTTCTTTTTCTTTTTCTTTTTCTTTTTCTTTTTCTTTTTCTTTTTCTTTTTCTTTTTCTTTTTCTTTTTCTTTTTCTTTTTCTTTTTCTTTTTCTTTCTCTTTCTCTTTCTCTTTCTCTTTCTTTTCTTCCAATGGAGAGCAGCCTTGCCTGAAAATCAGGGTCTCAGGCTGAACATTCAAAATGGGTTTTCAAAGTCTTGAATTACTTTGTAAAAGTTAAGGCCTGTTAGTGTATCTCAGGTGGAACTCTTTAAGAACAAGAAGCCTGATTAAAGAGGGAGTGAGCTTAGTAATGTTTCCATAGCTTAAGTCAGGAGCAGCTATCATGGTCAGGCCCAATAATCTGGCCTTCTGCATTAGAAAAGCAGTTGCAGCTAATGATGAATTTGAGAAATTGTAATAATTATCTAGTTCAATTTATCTGTTCTAACCTCAGTCAGAGACCAAAGTAGTAATTGCTGTTGTTCCTAGTTGAATGATGGAGGTTGCTCTGCTCTAATTCCTACCAGCATCATAACAGCCAAGAGATAATAATGACAGAGAATTATAGACTTTGCTCACATGTTGTCAGACTGGGCTGAGACATCAGAAAATTGCTTTATATACATAACATGTGTTGGAAACACTAAAAAAAAAAAAAAAAAGCAGACATTCTAAATAAAATCAATTATTAATTGGCTACCTATATTTGCCCTTAATGTGTGAACCAATTTGAGGCAATTCTGCTTAAGAAACACTGTGGTAGCTTTAATTTAGATGTCATAGCAAAATGTGTACTACGAATGTTTGTCTAACTCTGTCCAGCACATTTCAGTTACATAGAAGGGAATTAAGTTGCCATTTTTCATTTCTTTGTTATTTGCTTTGGTAATAATATACTTTAAATTTTAAAATGACACAAATGACGTGGGTAAAACATCCAGGCCCCTTTGCAATTACATCTATGAAAGCCAAGAAATGTATAATGTTTCCTTATCCAGCAGGATTTTTAACAGAGCATTTATAGCATAATAAAGGTTTCCTTTTTTCTTTTTCAGCTGTGTAATTGACTTGGCTCCTTATGGTCTTTGGCAAACATGGCATTAATTAAATTTATAGGTCATACTAAATTGTAAGGTGTTGCAAAACCCAGGATAGATGGCAAAATAATAAAAAGGGACCTGCAGAATTTAGAGATATAAGTAGGCAATAAAATGAGATTCATTCTGGAAAAAAAGCAGGCAGGGAACAATGAAGGCAAAATACAGAAACTGTACAGCAATAAGCTACATCGAAAGCAGTAGTGAAATTAAAGACTGTAAAAAACCCAGGGTGTTGGTTATGAGTTTATAAACTGCAGTTGTCATCTGGCTGTAAATGCCAGCCCCAAACGCAGGTAGGTTGAGAGGAGACCTGTATCCATCCTGTGGTGTATCAGTACAGATCTAAACTGAGTACAAACCCAGTGATACTTGGGCAGTTGTAATTCAACCTAAGATCCATTTCATGAATTGTATTAGTCTTTATTGCCACATACATTGCTGCAGTGCCTTAAATAGCCTGAATATAAACACTTTTCTTTCTGAAGTAGCCGGCTACATAAAACAGGTACAAGAAATGATGATTGGGAACTGGGAAGGCCACCACAAATGAAGACCACATAAAGAAAATGAAAAGAATTACACAATATCATCAGTAGTACAAGGCTGGTAGAAAGCTTCATGTCAGTGGTAGGTACTATTGCAAATGAGAATGTACGCAAAGACGAATGTGCCAGGCTCATAGCCCAGCATGAGAAAATGTAGGAGGCAAACATCTCCAACGACAGTGGGAGCTGTCAGCATGGATTCACCAAGGGCAAGCAAGTCATGCTTGACCAGTTTGATAACCTGTGATTAAATGTCTGGCCTGGTAGGCAGATGAGGGGAGAGCAGTGGATATTGTCTACCTGGACTTCAGTGAGGCTTTGAACACTGTCTGCTGTAAGATCCTCATAAAGAAGCTGATGAGATATGGGCTGAGTGAGCAATGAGAAGGGTTGAAACTGGCTGAATGGTAAGGCCCAGAGTGTGGTGATCAGTGGCACAAAGTCCAGTCGGAGGTCAGTCACTTGTGGTGTACCCCAGCAGTCAATAGCGCATTCGATCCTGTTCAACATCTTCATTAATGATTTGGATGATGGGACAAAGTGCACCCTCAGCAAGTTTGCTCATGACACAAAACTGGGAGGAGTGGCTGATATGCCAGAGGGATGCGCTGCCACCCAGAGGGACCTCAACAGGCTGGAGAAATGGGCTGGTGTGAACCTCATGAAGGTCAACAAGAAGGCAAAAAGTCCTGCACCTGAGGAGGAATAACGGCAGGCACCAGTATGTGCCGGGGGCACCCAGCTGGAAAGCAGCTTACTAGAAAAGGACCTGGGGGGTCTTGGTGGACATCAAGTTGTACATGAGCCAGCAATATGCCCTCACTGCAAAGAAGGCTAACAGTATCCTGGGCTGCATTTGGCAAAGTACTGCCAGCAGGCTGAGGGAGGTGATTCTTCTGCTTTATTCAGCACTGGTGAGGCCACACCTGGAGTCCTGTGTCCAGTTCTGGGCTCCCCAGTACAAGAGAGACATGGACATGCAGGATAGTCCAATGAAGGGTATGAAGATGATGAAGGGACTGGAGTGTCTCTCCTATGAGGAATGGCTGAGAGAGCTGGGACTGTTCAGCCCAGAGAAGGGAAGGCTCAGGGGGAATCACATCGATGCATATAAACACCTGAAGGGAGGGTGCAAAGAAGACAGAGCTGGGCTCTTCTCAGTGGTGCCCAGTGACAGGACCAGAGGCAATGGGCACAAACTGAAACACAGGAGGTTCCCTCTGAACATCAGAAGACACTTTTTCACTGTGAGGGTGACCAAGCACTGGCACAGGTTGCCCAGGGAGGTTGTGGAGTCTCCATCCCTAGAGACATTCAAAAGCTGTCTGGCCATGGGCCTGGGCAATCTGCTTTAGGTGGCCCTGCTTGAGCAGGGGGTTGGACAAGATGACCTCCAGAGGTCTCTTCCAACCTCAGCAGTTCTGTGATTCCGTGACAGGAGGATGTGCACAGCACAGTAATTCATCCCTAGGAAGATAATATTTGGTGGTCATACATACACTGCTATTGATATAACTTTAATATTCAGTCACAGGAGATGATCCCTTTGTTGGCTGATTTTAAGATATTTCAGTTAAAACTTCCATTAAAAAAGATGGGTTTGTATGTGTGTTTTGAATTTAAAATTTTGAATCGCACAAATCAGCCAGAACAACATGATCTTTCTTATACAGGATATGATGAACACAAATCAGTAAAGAAGAAGTCCTGCATTTATTCGAACCACAACACCCAAGCAATTTTTAAGGATTATTCAAGTAATCTCAGGTACATTCTCAATACATACAGGAAAGTGGGATCCATTCCGATTGGTGCATTTTGCTACTGTACTGGTTTTTTCATACACAGATAGCTATCATCCCCACAAATGCCTGAAAATAGTTTTCTTTAAACCTGTGCATATCCAGTTTCACCAAGCAGTTCATCCCTCTGCTAAACTTTATCCAAGCTGCATTCCATATCTATTAAAGGAAGATTGCAATATATCCATCTTTGGGGGGAAAAATAGTT
Organism: Pelecanus crispus; assembly: GCF_030463565.1. NCBI lineage: Eukaryota > Metazoa > Chordata > Aves > Pelecaniformes > Pelecanidae > Pelecanus > Pelecanus crispus. Next base: position 18,280,697 of record NC_134643.1, read on the forward strand.
TTTATTTTCTACACTGCACCATAAGGCGTCACCAGTAAATTTATTCTGCTGATTGCAACTGCAGTGCTGATGGGTTTTTCATTCTGTATCCGAAGGACTTCGTACCTCCAGCCTGGACTGCTGTATTTGGGGAGACGGTGGGTGGCCAGGCAGACAACATACTTGCGCACACGTTGTCTGTCTTCTCAGCCTGCGTTGATTCAGCAGCTCATGCTGCAGTTTTCCAGCACGAGGCTTTGCTCCTGAGATCCCTGTTGGTTTTACCTGCCCTTGGCCCAGCTTTGCCTCCTGCCTTTGAACTCAGGTGGTGCCTGTGCCGCTGCCGAGCGCTGCCTGCCGCCGGCGGGCTGATGTACGGGGCGCTGACAGCATCCCTGAGCCGCTCCCCAACTTCTGCTTTACACGCTGAGCAGCCCCCGGGGAGCAGTGAAGCTTCAGTAATGCCATTGTTTCTTAAATAGCAGCCATTTATTTCTCACTTTTCTTACTGCCTGATATTTTAAAAAGCAGGAATGAGGAGAACTATAGAGTTTTATAGCATTAAGTAAATTGAAAGACAGATTGATTTACCTTTCCTACAATACAATGTTTTAGTCTTTTCAAATCAGAATAAATTTCCCTCTTAAAAACTGTTTTAAGTTGTCAAGCAGTAGTGTAGGATAGCTTTCTGCAGAAAATTCAGTTACTGAAATGATCATGTCTTTGCACGACCTGGCATATATCATCTAATTGTTTATGAATAGTAGAAACATAAAAATAGACCTCATACCCAAAAGTCTTTGGATTGCCTCACAAAATATAACTGCAGAATATACCAGAAACTAAATAAAGTTATAAAGCAAAATGTGTGTATAGCTGGAAAACACTTCAGCAAAATCCCAAGCATCCTCAGAACAGAAATCTCTAAACACACAAAATCACATCTAGATTTACACTTAGTCAGGAAAGAGATATTCACTAAGTTTCCATTTCATTTAGAGTGGAGATGTAATTTGTATTTGACGGATAAGGAAAAAAAAAAACAACAAAAACTACAAAGAAAGTTGACTTCTTAAAAAATGAGTTTCTCATCCCTGTTACAGTAGCGGGACCTGTGCAGCACAGGGTGGCTCGGTGCTGTGCCCAGAAGAGGGTTTTGCCACTCCAGAGCCCACAGGAGATAAGCAAGGTCCCGGGGCAGAGGCGGCCCCATGAGCAGATGCCTCCGAGTGCTGGCACAGCAGCTTGGGCAGCCAGGAGAGCTGGTGCTGGGCACTTCCCGGGCTGGGAGAATGCCAGGATACATCATGCCTTCCCACATCTGTGTGTTCACCAGCCCCTCTTCCTAGTTTAACAAACCTGGTGGGGAGTTTTTGTGTATTTTGAGAGATGTGTAACATCATCTCACAGAAAGCAGCATTGCAAGGCTCCCTGCAAAGAGAGGGGCGGAGTGGTGTTGGGGGGTGTTCAGGGCATCGTGTCTCCTGCAGGAACCAGGCGAAGGGCATTTAGTTGGAGTGAAATATACTCCAAACCCAGGTCTCGCTGGAGGATGCGCTTTTTCTCACCGCAGCGCCGTCGCTCAGATGCATGCATCAAACCTGACTGCAGAAAGCCCTCCTTGGAGACTTGTCTGACTTAAGCCTCCCAGTGAACCTGCTGGGTTTTGTTTGTTCCTGGTTTCTATAAATGAAACCACTGCTCTTGCAATCGAAGCCATGCAGGTGTCAGACAGTGTGTCATGTCTCTGCAGGGGGAACAGACATACAAGAACAATCCTTAAGTGTTTGTGGAAATTATGTATGTACATCTTCCATGTGCCAGTGGGAGAAAACACCTCACCTTCCTCCTTCCTGCAATCGCTCATACTAGTGCTTCCCAAGGCTCATGCTCACTGTAATTATTATTAAAGTGTCACCAACATAAGAACAATTGAAAAGTGGGCACGACCCTTCAAATAAAAAGAGGTTTGAGATATAGCAGCACATTATGCAACTAATTTTCACAGAACTATAAAAAAAAAACCAACCTAGGAATTTTTTTTGCTACAAGACCTGACAAGCACCATAACATAAATCTTTGCTTTTGATGAGTAACCTGCAGCAAAATAGCAGCTTGGGCAGAGTGTGGATCTGCCCTGTGTTTCAGTACATCGCTGAGTTGTAAGCACTTTGCCCATGTTGTTAAAGCCAGCCCTGCAGATTGCCAGATCTCAGAATAGAATTAGATCACCATTGTTAGCAGATAGGTTTATTTTTCAGAATTAGATTCTACATGGGTGAACAGAGAATAGCAGGAGGGGAGGGCAGTCATTTTTACAGATGTCATTTTTGGAATATACCTGCTGACACTTCAATAGAGGTTTGAGGCAGTGCAGGCTTAATTTAAAGAAACAGCAAGTTAAACTCCCCTTTGAGGCTGGAAGTGGATTTGTTCATTTCATTAAGCGGCAGAGCTTGTTTGACAAGTAAGTGAAGTCTGTCTGCAGTACCAACTAATCAGGATTATCGTGTTCCTGGGGAGAAGATCCAGGTTGAGCTGAAAGCTATTTTCCTGGTGTTTGCATCCGCGTGCACTTAAAGACATATGTTAGGTAATAGGCTGGACCTGTGAGACAACCCCATGGATGACAATAATGAGAAGTACTTTATTGCTTTGCCACACGTCAGACCCAGCGTAGGAATTACAGTTTTCTAAATCACGGTAGTTACCCTGCAGGGCAAAGTATATCTGGAGTCACAGTACGCCGCTGTTAAGCACACCGGTGGCACACGGCAGATCTGGGTTTAGCAGAGACAGAAGGTGTGAGGACAATAACTCTGCAGTGGGGAGAGATGCTGCCCTCGAAGCAAGCCCAAAGGGTACCGGATTAGGCACCATTAGCTGCCCTGCACCCTGCTTACACTCCTGTGATACTCTGCAAGCAAGTCAGAGGGCAGCTGGCCAAGTAAGGAAGATTTTGCATTTCAAGTGTAGGGACCTGATTCTCCTTTCTCGGAGAGGATGGCCAAACCCACAGTGGCTTCCTTCACCTTCCTCTGGCACCGAGCAGCTAAGGCTTGTCCTTAAAGCCAAGCATAGGCTGGTGGATACGGAGGAGGATGGTTGGCAAAGCCTTGTGAAGCCTTCTCCTGTGCTGCACGGCACCACTGGCCGTGCCAGGTGTCGGAGACGCGGCTGCTCCATGCTTCAGGTAGTCTAGCTCTCGCTGCCGTGGGGGACACCACCGCCTCTTCTGCAGGATTTGACAGTGCTTCTAACTCACAGCAGCTGCCTTTCTGCAGCACAGAGGTTACTTTCTGAAGATGCTAAGCTACCAGTAAAGCACAGCATGGACTATCCAGGCTTTATTCCAGCCCTGTGACTTCCCAGGGGCTGTTGGCTCCAGCACTTTGCTCTTGCAGCTCAGAGCAGCCCTGCTCATTAGCAGTGACAACATTATCTGTCAAGCATTTTTGCATCTATCTCTCCGAGCAACTGCAGTTCCAGAAGGAGCAACTGTTTAAATTTCTGTTAGCTTCATGTTAGCTGCTGGGAGGTGAAAGCCTACAGGCAATCTGGTTCTACCCCATCTTTCTTGATCACTTCCGCAAATTCAGTAAGAGAGTAAATTTACATTAAAATGTACGGTATTGCACCACCCACTGATGTTGATTTCCCCCAGCAATTTGGCATGCTGTGTACGTTTGAAATATATCGTGCATTTGATGAGGGCTGGGCCTTGTTTCTTTCTAGCAGCTCCAGACTCCCATGGACTGCTATGGGAAGAACACCAGCCCCGGGACTATCAGCGCTGTTGTCATGGTTTAACCCCAGTCGGCAACTAAGTACCACAACTGCTCGCTCACCCTGTCCCGGTGGGATGGGGGAGAGAACTGGAAGAGTAAAAGTAAGAAAACCCATGGGTTGAGATAAAGACAGTTTAAGAGGACAGCAAAGGATGAGAAAATAGTAATAATAATAATGATAAAATAATATACAAAACAAGTGATGCACAATGCATTTGCTCACAACTCGCCGACCGATGCCCGTCTCGTCCCTGAGCAGCAATCGCTGTCCCCCGGCCAACTGCCCCCAGTTTCTATACTGAGCATGACATCATATGGTATGGAATAGCCCTTGGGACAGTTTGGACCAGCTGTCCTGGCTGTGCCCCCTCCCAGCTTCTTGTGCATGGGAAGCTGAAAAGGTCCTTGACTAGTGTCAGCAATGCTTAGCAATAACTAAAACATCAGTGTGTTATCAACATTCTTCTCCTACTAAATCCAAAACACAGCACTATGCCAGCTACTAGGAAGAAAATTAACTCTATCCCAATTGAAACCGGGACAACTGTGCATGCTGACAGGCAGCTGCACACCCAACCAAACAACAACATTGCCATTTCTGTGCCTGTGTTAATGACTGCCACTAGCAGGGTCATTCGACAGAATCCGTAAAATGCATCTTCACTGGGCAAACTGGCATGCACTGGGCCCCCTTGTTCCATAGTGTATTCATTCCTTGGTCTCATGGAAGTACTGAACACTGGAAATCAATCATAGAATATCTTTGAGGACTGTTAGAAACCTGGTAGCCAGCTTTAATCCAAAAAATATGCTAAGATAAAGAGAAAACAGAGTTAGGAATTTTTTTTTTTTTTTTGGTCTCCATATCTGCAAAAAGTGCATATGAAGGCCCTCTCAGAAGTGGAGGAGCAGTCAAGTATCCAAATTAAAATGCAGAGTCATGCTAGCAGAGCTAATTACAGGAGAGCTCCTGGCCATTCTGGGTCACACAAGTAGCCCTGTACACAATGCATCCACATTGCCAAAGACAACCTGAAAGTTTTGAAGGGAAATAGAAATGACATTAATGAAAACTAAGGAGGGAAAAAAAGGGGTGCTGAGAGTATAGAGCCATCTTAACTAGCTAGAGTTGAGAAGTTACAATGAATTACAGGCTAATTCATTTCCTGAATTAATGGTTATTATTTTCTGAGTGTCCATCTCGGTGGTTCATGAGGCTTTTCTCCAGTGCTAATTTTTCTGTGGTAAAGATTAGGATGTAAGCAGTGTTAGAAAGGATACAAATTGCATATTAGACAAAATCTTCATATCAGAGAAGTTTCATCTTAGTTCTGACCTATAGATTCACCTTTCCGCAACTTGTCAGGTAGGACAATATTCAGGCTTCTTCAACCTTGCACAAAATGCAAGGGGCCAAACCCTCACCGACGTTTCAGGAGGATATTTTCTTCTATTCTAAGTATTTGAACACTTTATATGTTCCTTTTTAGTTGTTACTGATGCACTGTTTTGGAGGAGTGGTTCACTGATGACCATAATACTGGTTCTGATCCATCCAGCATATAGGTCTGTTTATGAAAACATTGCTGTGAACTGGTAGCTAATATCTAAGATTCAGTGAAATTTGGATTCATTTGGGGATGTGCAACTGAAACCAGTGTCAGGATGCTGACAGAAGGTCTTTTCCTCCCAATGGATGGGGAAAGGGCATCCGTTCCCATCTCCTGGGATGGGAGCCACAACGTACCCCAGCAGCAGCACGGATGTGTTGTGTGTGCAGGAGTATTATGTGCTGCACCGCAGACACCTTTCTCTGGAGAAAGATGGACAGAGCAAATGTGACAGATAGATAGTCATCAAATCGCTTCGCGCACAGTGGGAATTTTTTGGGGTTTGACACTGCTGAGTAAGACTTAAGACCTGATACAGAACAAAACAAGTATTGAAATGTACTGTCTGTGAACACCCGCATCAGATTTAATAACTGGAGAGTTTACAGAAAGCACAAGGAAGCAGGAATTTTGACGAAGTAAATTCACTCAAACATGACATAAAGAATTTCCAGGGGGAGAAAAAAATGCTTCAGTATCTTCTATCTGAAGGAATGGCTGAATTTTTATCCCATTCAAATTAGCCAACTCAAGTATCGATGAACACCAGATCCTGCCAGAATCCAGCCTTATGCCGCATCACTTAGGAAAAACAGTGGCATTGCATTGCTGTTGCTTCCAGCACTACACCAGGAGCTGTCTGCAGCTTTCTGCCTATGATTGCTACACATTGAGGATGTTTCTTATTAATGAGTTTCTTTTGGCATTCACAAAATATTCAAAAGAAACACAAAGAGGAAGGCCTCCAGGTAAATCCCATTCAGAAGAGGCCCATGTCGGGCCATCGAGATGTTTGTCTTCTCATGTACAGGTTCTAGCAGTTTGTAAGCAGGTATGACCCATGTGTGACAGTCATACAAAGGGAAGAGTTGTAGGTGGGTCTGTTTTGTAACATACCTTGAAGACGTGGCCTCTGTGAATCTCTTCTTCAGCTTATGAGTTATGGTCCCATGTCAATATTTTGCCCCTCTCCTTTCAAAAAAAAAAAAAAATCAAAGCTTATTTTTCTCCATTTGAAAGAATAAAAAAAAATTTTCCTTTTCCTCTTTAAACTCATCCTTATCTCCCATCTTAGAGATGCTTGTGTCTCTTCTGTCCAGATGCTTTCCACAGCACCGTGATCTGAAAGCAAGCATCAAAACAGAGATGAAAGGCTCATCTGCTTTAATCAGACCATCTCACAAAATTGCAGTCCCTGTCCACTTTCTCACAGAAGCAGCACAGATCAAGATGTGATCGGTAGCCAGCTCCCATTGTGTAGCACATGGCTAATTCAAGGGACTGCTGAAGAAAGCTTCAGCTTTCCTCTGTGACCTGCTTCATTCCGATGAAGAAGAGCTTGGGTGAAAGGGGGAAAGTTACTACATTAACACAGCTCAGTAGCTGTAAGTGAGCTGGAATGTGCAGGCAGTGTTTTAGATTTTCAGGTGTCAATCAGCACCAAGATGGAAACCAGACACCAGGAAATGAATATTGAGGAGAGTAAAGTTTTGCTGAAAAGGTGAGAGGTGGAAATATCCTCAAGTGAAAGTACAGTAGGAAGAGGTAATAAAGCGATGTCTTTCAAAAGTTGGATTCTACCATGCTATTCATAAAAAGATATAATCTATGGTTTTTCATATTTTTTTTCCTCACATGTTTGTTCATATTTTTTTATCTTACTGTACTGAATGAGGGGAGAAGATGGATATGATACCAGCTGTGCTTATAGCACTTCAAATATGCTGCTCACCTGAAGGAAAAAAATAGCTATCCTTCTTTGTGTGAGAAATTGGAGAGTCCAGGTGATCCTGTACGTGACAATGATTCTGTATTTGTTTAGCACTGTGGAGCCCAGCTTCTGCATAATTTTGTTCTGATTATTACTATTATTATATTCATCATCATTATTATTAATAATTACACAGAATCATCCCAGGCTATTTTCATCCCAACTACCATAAACCATCCTGAAGTCCATAGGGTATTGCTGTGGCTCATTTTTAGCACAATTATGTTCATTTCCAAAATTTGGATCTGGAGCTACATTTCTTCTCTTCATACAGTTTCTCACATTAAGAATAGGCCTATTAAGAAATTGGAATCAGGTATTGTTATCAATTCATGTACTTTTATTTTTTTCAAATAAAATGTGTCATTGATTGATTCCAGACAGAATTTTCTACCAAAACATTACAAGTAACATCTACAGAGTCCTTACACATTTTGTTATGCAGAAAGAGCTCCTACCATGCAGTGACACAGAATGTTCTGAGTACCAACAGACAGCATCTTGCCTGTGATATCTGACTGTCATGCTGTTGTGAAAAATAGCTGGATGGTACTATGAATATGTTTATGCATGGTTTATTTTAGGAGCTAGGATGACAAACCCATGTTCCTATTTTACACTGTAAAAAGAGCAGTTCTGTGCTTTAAGAAAACAAAGGGAGGAAAATATTTTAATATCCCATATAGCGTTGCTTCTGTTTTGTAAGCCAAATGTGTTTATTTTTCTTTGCAGTTCTATGGACCCCAGGAAAATCTTTTAACCTTGCAGTTCTTTACAGCATTGCACATTAAAGCTGTCAGAAACCAAACTAATTAAACTGAAAAGCTGCTCACTTCTCTTTCTGTGTAAGGTTAAAAAAAAAAAAAAAAGGTACAATTACTGGTGAAATTAGGGCACTGAGCAGAATTTAAAACTATATGCAGCCTAGAAACATTATGAATATGAAATCTTTGTTGTACAAATTATAGCTTGCACGCAGGCCTGGGCACCAACCTACCCAGGAAGATGATGACACTTTATAAAGAACTTTAAGAAGAATAAAATGCCTAACATAAGGGCTATAGCTGATGACTCATGGAGGAAGACTGTAAGAGGTAAATATTTTAAGATGCCACACACAGTGTCCAAAACTGCTATAACTGTTCACCTGCGCTTCAAAAGTACAAAAAACAAGGCATTAGGGAGATTGTTCAGAGCATTTCTCAGGGGTATAATTGCATATAAAGGTAGGAAACTGAGAAAACAGAGATTTGAGTTGACTATCCAGCCAAAATTTTAACAAGGACGTCTAATAGACTGTGAAATAGCTTCCCAAGAAGAGTGTTAGAAGTCACACCTCTAAAACGATTTAAAAGCAGACTGGACACATCACGTGGCAATATAATGGACATAGAATATAGAAGAGGCTCGCAGCACATTTCTAGCTTTCGGTTTACGTAATTCCTCCAGTTGTGACTGGTTCAGCCGCCTCCCTCGCTGCTGCCATGCTGCAGGTGCAGCACCTACCGCCGGCCCTGCCAGCACCCTGCACCATCGGCGGGGAGAGGAGGACACAGTCAAATATCTACTGGCCAAAGAAGATGATTCTGTTGCTTAAGTGTTAGGTAATTGAGTGGATCCTTTGTAAGGGGAGCCTGTGCACCTCACTCAAGGCTGAGTGGTGGCAGCACAGTCGTTGTACTGCCAAGTAGAGCAATGCCTGAGAGGTGCTGAGCATCTGGCCCCCACGGCTTACCATGGCTGATGGACACCTCCCAGCTGGGAGCTGCTCCGCTGCGGCTTCTGGTTTCTTCTTACAAATTTCCCCACCTCTTAACATGTGGTTACATATGCACAAAACAAAAAACAACTGTTGTGGTTTAGCCCCAGCCAGCAACTCAGCACGACGCAGCCGCTCGCTCACTCCCCCTACCCCGATGGGATGGGGGAGAGAATCGGAGGAGTAAGAGTGAGAAACGCTCCTGGGTTGAGATAAGAACAGTTTAATAATTGAAAAAAGTAAAATAGTAATGATAATAATAACAATATAATAATGATAATAACAATAGCAATATACAAAGCAAGTGATGCACAATGCAATTGCTCACCACCCGCCGACCGATACCCAGACAGTTCCTGAGCAGCGATCGCTGCTCCCCGGCCAACCCCCCCCAGTTTCTATACTGAGCATGACGCCATATGGTATGGAATAGCCCTTTGGTCAGTTTGGATCAACTATTCTGGCTGTGCCCCCTCCCAGCTTCTTGTGCACCTGGCAGAGCATGGGAAGCTGAAAAGTCCTTGACTAGCATGAGCAGTACTCAGCAACAACTAAAACATCAGCGTGTTATCAGCATTCTTCTCCTACTAAATCCAAAACACAGCACTGTGCCTGCTACTAGGAAGAAAACTAACTCTATCCCAGCCGAAACCAGGACAACAACTTTCAGGAAATCAGTATAAAAATGTCAATTTAAAGTTTTCCATGAATTCTCTGTGTTAATACTTACGGTCCATTCCTGCAAACAATCTGCTGCACAGAAGGCTTTTCGGTGGAAACGTGTTGAAATATCACATGGAATGCATGTTACAGAAATGAAAGTTTGTCTTTGTGAATGCCCCAAGGATTTGGTTACACCTATCCTTAAATAGCATTTTTTTCCCCAAAATGTACTGCAACGTACAGGACAGAGGGGAAAAAAAATTAGAGACAGAACACTTTCCTCCATCAGTTAAGCTGGGCATCTGCTGAGACAGTGGTATTAGCAGCAGTAGTAATAATACAAACACTTCTTTGAGATAAATGGAAATGATGGATCTATGGTTAAGATGCAGAGTAAGGAGACCAGGAGACAGACTCATGGTTTCCCCACAGGTTATCCAGTAAGATTTTAGGCTATTTTCCTATTTCCCTCTAGTTTTGTGTCTTTCATCTGTAAAACAGAGGTAGTAATACACATTTGCTCTATTGGAGTGACTTGAGTCTGCAGCGATTTCACAATTCTTTAAAACCCTCTGGCAATGAGGACCTCAGCAGCAAAGGCTGAAGAGCGGAGCCAGCACGGGTTGTTAGTACCGGTGTGATGCTGGACCTTGCAAATCATGTTGGGAAGTCAATTTTCATCCTTGAAAGCAGCAGGATGCTCCTGGCAAGAGGTGTTTAGGCAATAGAAATTTGATCTGGCTGAGGTAGCTGACATGCACCTAAAAAAGAAATGAACAAAAAATGTATTAAGTACTTAGTCTTAAAACCTTACAATAATCTTTGTCATACAAAGTAGTTATCTCCTTTCACACTGACTCTTTTGATCTAAACATGATAAAAACATGGTGTGCCAAATTTGAAACAGAACAGCCAGATAAATCAATGCCAGCAGTTGTGAAAAGCAGGTGGTATGACTGATTATTATTATGAACCTGCAACCACAAGGCCTGATGAGTTTTGTCTAAAAACAGGAATACAAACCCAACCTTCAATTCACTGATAAAAATGAACTTCCCCCATCAGTTGGCCAGCCAGAAAATGTGAAGGAATGCTGAGACCTTCTCTACAGATGATCAATACTTATTTCCACTTGATAAATATGCCCAGACATCAGAAATAATTGCCTAAGCACTACCATGCCGTTATGTATTTGAAAAACTAACTATAGGAAATGTAAACCAGTGGGAGAACAAATTAGGGAGTACATTATCATTAAAAGCAGTATGTTCACATAGATAAAGTAAAGGCATCAAGGGCTGGGCTGTATTTACATGTGCAAAAAGTCCAAAGAAATGACTGTTCAATATTACGTACTCACATTCTACATACTTCCTTATTTAATATCATAACAACTTAGTAATCTCGTTACCCAAAGTTAAAAACCTAGATGTACTCTGTATGCATTTAGCACTCAAAAGAAAAGCTATCACAAAAAAAAAAAAAAATTCTCCCACTTTACCCTGCCCATCATTGGGAATCTGCATTGCCCAACAGGTGAGAAAGCCCATATGTGTAATTTTCCTCAGCTCCACAGTGGAAGCACGTACTAGCAGGGTAAACAAATAATCAATACAGCAATTGAGCTCTCTTGAGTGTAATTTGGGGCAGGGACTGTTTTTTCCAGCTTCATGAAGTCCTGACCCAGTGAAACCTTTTCAGCACTGCTATAATGACTAATTAATAGTTACTCAAGCCCTGCTGGACTGCTGAGGCTGTTAGGAAAAATTAACAAAGTAGCTGGAGGAAGACAGTTGGTGTTTGTAGAAATCCAGCCTGGTTTTTTGCTGAGTGCCCAAGAACCAGTGTGCTGCGGGGACAGAGCGAGCACTGGCACGGCCCTGGTTCTGCACCCCGCGAGTTCAGCATCACGGAGAGAGTGAGCCCCGGGGACGTCAGGCGTGGGGAAGGAGGACGTCCTGCTCAGCTGCTTTCCATCAATCTGTCCAGAACTGTCCTCTGAGGAGTTTTGTATTTGCTGCCTCTCCCAGTCCTTCGAGACTCAATCAACAGAGCTCACACACAGACCACTGACTGATGATACATAGCTGCGCATTTTGATATGGGGTGTTAAATTACAGTGATATGTTATATTTTAATTTATCACACACCTTTGACCACTATATCTGCTTCTCAAACCCTATCACCTAGGATTTATTTCAACAGTCCCCAAATAGGAACAGCTCCCTATAGCTAATATTTCCTCTTTTTCATTTCAGACATGGAGTTTCTCCTAAAATGACACCTGTGTGAGCTATTGGAAAGGTAAAAATCAGTGCTACAACAGTGACAAATTTTCTTTGCCTAGAAATGTCAGAGCTTTAATGCCCCATATATACTATATTGGGCATGACTAGAAATGGAAACCTTTATGCCAATGGAAAGGAAAAATTCCCAGTCTCCCAGGTCTAGAAGGCTTTGAGATATCTAACCATTAAAGTATGAATTATTTTTAAGCATATAAAACCTATTTTTGAAATGTTACAGCTACTTCTGGGCTCAAAATATCTGGACTAGTAATCATGAAAGCTCTTGGCTCTTGGGATGGGAAGATATGAAAAATATACCCTCTAGACTATCAAAATCTCTCCAAAACTTTCTAAGTAGGTTGTTTTAATTTTGCTTTCTCATTGGTGGTTCGTTTCTCTGTAACAAGCTCATGGACTGACTTAGTTCTCACAACCACAGGAACAAAACTGAGGTGGAACCTCCTGATTTTTGCCTGCAGCACATAAATAAGAGAAGGTGCACTGATGTTGCTTACACAAACAGCACAATCCTGCTGAGCTGCTCTTCTAGACTTCCCAAATTCTCATTCCGTATAAAGTGGAACAAATAACAGCCCATAATGTTCTAAAATTAAAATTCAATTTTTGCATGGTGAGTATGGTTTGGGGCAGGCTTATCAGGAAGAAGGAATGAAGATAAGGGAGTATTGCCTCTCCATCAGCACCAGCATGTGTGCCTCTTCTCCAGTTAGATCATGATGGAGTTGTACTCACACAAACTCACAAAAATGGGCAAACTTGCTCTGAAGACCTGCATGTCTGAATGCTTTACAGAATTCATTAGTAAAGACTAGCAGTAGATAGCAGTTGGGACAAGTGGAAAATATTTCACAACGGTGTATGTTAGTCAGAACTACAGATGAATCAATCAGCTGGTGAGGTATCGCTTGGGTTTCTCCCAGTAATGTGACCTTTTAACTTGCCAGTGTCTCACTACCAACCTCCTTATCAGTGTACGGCCATTACTTGTTCTTATGATCTTGCTCCACATCAGGAATATCGTTCCAGGATCTTTGAAATATGGTGTGTTTCCTTTCCCCCACAGAACACCCTTATTACTCTGCCTTCCTTGTGCCCGGCAGCAAAAATTAGGTCAGTTCCTACTATACATTGAAGGCAAACTAATGTGATATTAAACAAAAATTTATACACCAAAGAAAAATGGGAAAATATATCTGTGCATGCTGACAGATTGTTATGTTGTGATTTATCTGGAATAGAAACATCGAGCCAGTCTACCTTGCAGTATCATACCACAGCAGTCATCAGATCATCCTGTCTGCCTCAGCTACTTAATCAAGCATGAGTCTGCAAGACCGCTTGGGTGGTTAAGGCGCAGAAATGACTGTGTGAAGATGAGAGGAGCACATCTGCCCTAAAGCTCTTGGACAGGGATGCACCCTGATACCTTTTTGGATGTGACCCCCCTGACTGTCTTCCACTGCAAAACCATCATGTCACCTTAGCGACAAGCATCTACCCCCTGTAAATCCTCACTTCCGAAGGTAGTCTTCTGTGACAGAGAGAGGCTGTTTACGCTGGCACTTCTGCTGCACGTTGCTACACTTTACATGTCTTACCAGATATTTGTGATGTCCCAAATGACAGGTGCGTGTCTTAATAAGTTCTACCAGGGGCAGAAATTAGTAGACGAGGGAGCCCGCAGCGGTGGAAGCATCTGGTAGGAAGAAAAAACACTGTCTTGTACTCTGTCAAGTGTAATTAGAGTTGCCAGTTGTCATTGCTGTTAGCATTTAGTTAAGTAAGTTTCTCTGATGAGAAACTGTCTGATAAAAGTCAAAGTCACGTAAACTTATGAACAACATAATTACAAAATAGTCTTATTATTGAACAGCCATATTGGAGTCCAATACTCTCCAACCAGCTTCTCATGGATATGCCATGGTGGAGGGTGTAATGTTTAATGTCAAAGTTACTTATTTGAAGATGTTACATGGGATTTCTGATTTAGCAGAGTGATAAAAAATATACTGAAAATGCAATACAAATGTAAGTTTCATTTAGCAAAACATAACAAGTGCCATATACAGTTCAATCACAATACCAGTGTGATTCCCATTACCAGTCTCTATAACATGCTCACTGTCATGATAGGGGATGTTCCCAATCACTGAGAAGGAATGTGTGGGTTGAAACCAGCTGAAGGCCATTGCTCTCTTTGAAATATTTTTGCTAGTTGTCTAGTTTTTATACTCTATGTGAGCCTTTTTCCATTGCTGGGGTCTATTGGTCAGTCTCAAGCCATCAGCCTTACTAAAGAAGGGTAAGGTTTTCAGCAAGTTGCAAAAAAGTTACATTAAAAATTTTCTCAGAATAATTTGCTTTCAACAGCAAGCATTGGGGGGGGGGGGCAGTTGGCAGTAACTGTTTACAGTCTAATTAAGAAGGAAAAACATTTATTATTTTTAATTGTGTCTGGCAATATATTTAATTTCCCCTCCCGGAGTGCAGTTCAGAGGGGCACTCAGAATCTACACCCCAGCAGCCTCTGAAGATCTCACGCTGGGAGAGGAGCAGCGCACTATGTCCAGCTGCTGCAAACAACATCTCAGCTGTTGTTTTAGATTACTCCTATATTCTAATCCTTCCTTTGTTACTTTTAATTAATTATAAATATTTGTTGCTTTGTTTTTATATTAGTGTGTCATTTTATAATCATTGCTTTCTTCCATGACCTGTCACCTGAAAATGTTAAGGAAAAAGAAAAAAAACTAAAAAGGAATGATGATGCATTTTCCTGTTTTCTTGACTAATTTAAATGATGTTTCTTACACAACACAGCCCACAGCTGGACACCTGTATGCCCAGTACAGCCTATGTCCAGTGAGGGGCTTGTCTTCATCTTGAGAACTGGCCTGAACAGCCAGTGGGAGACAGAAAGCATAAACAGAAACCTTTGAGCACAGGGTTTAGGGAAGGGGAACAAATTAAGAAGATGGTTTGAAAGCAATGGCTGTGGAGAAAATGTGCATTAGCCAGACATGAACCATTCTCAAGTAATAAACTCCCATAATAATCACAGAAAACAGCAGCCCTCCACCCCCCTGTGAAGCTGCAAGGAGTAATACCGACATCTGGTTTGTGAGGTCAAAACACCCACATGAAACATTTTTTAAGAACAGGAACAAAGTAGTGAAAATTGATCAGCTGAAATGACATAATATACCCTAAAACAAGGAGTAAAATCCTGACTCTTTTGCCTTTAAATGACCCAGTCCCCTCAAGACATCGTAGACTGTATCAGAAATAGAATTATTTGGCCGATTTATAAGAACTCACAGAATCAATAAAAGCCTGTGATATTTGTAATTTTTTTGAGAGCACGCAATTCTGCTGTGTTCCTCCTAAGGGCAGTCTTTGGCCCCAGGCTAGGTACGTGCCAGGCCAGTGCCAGTACCTTCCTATGGTACGGCTGGGGCAGGCAGCACCTCTGAGCCGCATCGTTTGGCCTCACGCTGCTCTTCGAGCTATGGGCGAGCCTTCACAGCCATTTCATCAAGCCATGTTGGCAGTGAAAAAACATCACAAGCAATCTACTCTGCACATGAATTACTTTTTTAAGTAATATAAGAAAACTGATACAATAATAAAAAGTGTCTGTTCTGGGATAAAAGACAAAGAGAAAAATGGACTAAATGTATTGAGAATATTATTAATTGTATATAGACCCAGTGACTGAGTTTCATCTGCCCTAGTTTAGGCTTCCGAAGTAGAGTAAACTTCTCCCTCTGGGTATGAGCCTACATTTAGTTACGATGCAATTGCCCCAGACCACAGATCTAATTTCCCTTGGATTGCTAATAACACCCCAGATGTCTAGGCACTCATTTCAAGCAGATCAGCCCCATTTAGGCTCATTTACTAGCTAGCATCCTCATGCCTGAGAGTTGATTGCAAGACGTGCAGTCCATCACATGGCACTCTCATCCCCTGCCTTTCCCCAGCTCGACGCACAGACCTGCTCCTTTGTACCAGAAGTGCCCAGCAGGCAGTAAAGGGGTACAACATGGACAGAAAAGGGGCTGGCCACAGACCCGAAAGCCAAGCCGCAGTCATCCATCTGTTGGAAATCCAGATGAAGGCCAGGGCTGCCTGGCAAGCTGCCTTCCCCAGCCACAAGTGCTACTCCAGCACCAGTCCCTGGAGCAGCAAGCAGTCACCACTGCACGTGTTCCAGCTCGGGTCACTGGGACCCCACGCTTCGTCCATGTTGTAATTTTCATGTTTTCAGGCTGCCACTGGAAAGAGATGGGAATGTGCCCAGACTGTGGGCTTTAACTCTCTTAGAGTAAGTCAGGAGTAAGTAAGAAGGAGTTATGGAGTAAGTAAGAAGGCATTATGGAGTAAGTAAAAAGTTTCCAATACTCGGCTCCCCACTCCTCACAGGTACTGCCCACAGAAGAGCCCAGGGAGGCAGAAGGCCTCCTCAGAAGCATCCCAAGATGAATCAGAGAGTCACACAGAAGCTTTTTATCCAAACCCAGTTGCATCTCTAGCAAGCCTTCCCCCACCCATGCCATGTCATAAATATTCTGCCATCACTGACCACACTGGATCTTTTTTGCCTTTTGGCAGAAGCTCCCATGCATTCAGCTTCCCAGGCACACAAACAAGCCACCCACACAGCCTCTGGATCCCTCCAGACCAGAATTCATGGGATATCGCCATTTCGTCTTGCCCTGTGCTCAGACTTGCACCCACACACAAGCCACCCTGCTCACGTCCCCAGCAAGCAATGGGCACCATGTCAAAGAGCTTGGAGGAGCTGAGGAGCCAAGGATGGAGAGGGTAGATGTGGAAGAAGCTAATGGAGGAGAAGAAAAAGAAGTCACAGCTGTCACTCAGACTGACTCAGTGACAGCAGGCTGGGACTGACTGCCACAGGACAGGAGGCATAAGCAGGAATTTGGTGTAAGTGAATGTGTGCAGTACCACTGCTCACAGCAATTGGACATTGCTGTCATGGTGTCTAAAGGTGGAAACAGCACCATGGGGCCGGCTCACCGGTCCTTTCCATCCCTCAGCCTCAAGGTAATGGGATGAGAAGGAACTCCTGGTCTAATTTTGGCCTCATATTAGAAGGTATGCTGACAAATTAATTGCTTGATGTACTTGCAAAGCATGTTCACAAATTTCCTCAGAGACCATGTGCTAACTGATACTAGTCATCAGCCTGGGCATGCACAGAAAAGAGCCAGCAGCCAGAATACTTATGGTAGGTTACACAGACATCTCAGGAGAGGTGGTAAGTAATTCTGCTGACAGCCTGTCTAAAGGCCATTGCAAAGACACTGCATAATGCACATGCCCTGTTTGGCCCGCAGTTTTTGATGCAGGCCTTGTCCATTAGACCTGAAAGCTGGACTGCAGATGAAAGTTAGAGGATTTAGCAACCAGACAGTCTCCTGCCATGCCCAAGCCTGCTCCTTTAGATCCTCTGAGCAGTAACTAGAGATAAATGCACCAGGCCAACTATGGCAGCTTGCATTCAGGACCTGTCTTCTGTCTCCTGTTGTGTGTGTCTTCAGGTACAACCCCCTCCTTCTGTTCCCCAGCCCAGGTCACCACCCTTCCCTGGCCAGCCCCATGTAGACCACACACAGTCACGCTGCCCCACAGCCTTAGTGCTCTCCCCAATGGAATGAATCCCTGTCAGCACATGCAACCAGCTTATTTGTACCAATCTAATTGATTTTATTTGCTCAAACCATTTTTTTTTCTCCAGTACTTTCTAATCCAAGTGATCTAAACAGGCCAGGACAATGATGACTGAGATTTTAGCTGAGCACAGGACTCAAATAAAGCAGCCGCTATGGCAAGAGCTGTGGACTCCACATGGGTGAGCCATCTGGGCCTGAGCGACCGGGCTCTGTAGCACTGGGAGGGTTATACTGAAGTAGCAGTGAGGTGATTGTCCCCCTATTCAGCGCTGATGAGGCCGCACCTGGAATACTGTGTCCACGTTTGGGCCCCTCAATACAAGAAAGACATTGAGGTGCTGGAGCGTGTCCAGAGAAGGGCAACAAGCTGGTGAAGGGTCTGGAGCACAGGCCTTATGAGGAGCGGCTGAGGGAACCGGGGTTGTTTAGCCTGGAGAAGAGGAGGCTGAGGGGAGACCTTATTGCTCTCTGCAACTCCCTGAAAGGAGGTTGTAGTGAGGTGGGTGTTGGTCTCTTCTCCCAAGTAGTTAGTGATAGGACAAGAGGAAATGGGCTCAAGCTGTGCCAGGGGAGGTTTAGATTGGATATTAGGAAAAATTTCTTCACAGAAAGGGTAGTCACGTATTGGAACAGGCTGCTGAGAGAGGTGGTGGAGTCCCCATCCCTGGAAGTGTTCAAAAAATGGGTAGATATGGCACTCTGGGACATCGTTTAGTCTAGTCTACCCTTGACTGGTTTAGTGTGGACTTGGTAGTGTAGGTTAATGGTTGGACTGGATGATCTTAAAGGTCTTTTCCAACCTAAACGATTCTATTCTATGATTCTAAGTGCGGTACAGCTAAAGGATGGCAACAGATTGATTTGCAACAGAATGCAAGCCATGAATGTTGACTCTAGCTGTTGACCATGTGTTTTGTCTGAAAACCTGTAAGAACCTAAAAACAACCCAGATTACAAGTATCATTATTTTTTGCTTTATCATTGTTCACCATTCTGGTTTTGGGGGTTGGGTGTTTTTTAGATGCTGTCATGTGAAGATGTCAATTGCATGGTCTTATGCATTTAATACCATTTTGTGGATGATACGTTTCATGTACATTATTTACTTCTAGCACAAAGAATATATTAATTATTCAGTGTGGCAAGAATTGAGTGTCAAGATGCCTCTGGTAAGTATGAATTATAGATTGATCTGGATATATACATGTTTTGTTCTTATGAGTTGCACTTTGAAAACTTTCCCTTGGTGGATTGTTCATCAGTACGATCCTGATTCATGTCAGTAATCAACTATCAGTGCAGGTGCACGCTCTGCCATTGACATGGCATCTTGCCTTCAGCTCTGTGGTCCTGCTCTCCTTGTTCCAGCATCAGGGACTAGCCCTATTCAGGAATATATATGCTACCTATACAGTGGCCATGGCCACCAGAGGTCACATTGCTTACTTCCTTGCTCTGGGCAGTGCAGCACTAAAGCTCATGCTCTGTGCTGACTGCTGGGAAGGGCGCTGGTGCCATCGCTCTCTGCTTAGAAGGTGTTAGAGGCTCTCCCAGACATGCCAGAGTCCTGCCAGTGTGGTGGTCCCCTAGCACCCTGCCCAAGTTCAGATGAAGCTGGCTGGTAGAAATTTGGCAGAGGTGGGAGATGGGAGATATTGCCTCTCAGAGAGACAAGCTGCTGTCAGTCAGTGGTATCTTGCTCCTGTGCAAGGCAGAAGCTCTTCAGTTCCTGCTGAATTAGTAATTTCTCCATCTGCTGCCCTCCTGTAGGCTCTGTGACTTCCCCCAGCACTTGTCAGGTCACACCTGGAGTGCTGAGTCCACTTCTGGTCCCCACGATTCAAGAAAGACATGGACAGACTGGAGAGGGTCCTAAGGAGGGCCATGAAGATGATCAAAGGGCTGGAGAACTTGCCCTTTGAAGAATGACTGAAGGAGTTAGGTTTTCTCTCTCCAGAGAAGAGAAGGCTCAGAGTGGACATTGTCACAGTATTCCAGTACTTAAAGAGCAGCTATGAAGAGGATGGAGGCTCTCTTCTCTCTCCACAAGGAGCCACACGGAGAAGACAAGGGGCAACAGGTACAAGTTGCACCAGAAGTTTCATCTCAACAGAAGAAATAAGGATTTACAGTGAGAACAATCATTCACAGGAACAACCTCCCCAGGAACATGGTCGAGTCCCCGTCACTGAAGGTTTTCAAGGTGCAATTGGGCAGGATGTAGATAATATCATCTAGGCTCTCTCTCCCACAAAAGGTTGCATCAGATGATCTTTTGAGGTCCCTTCCAACCGGGGCTGTTCTATGACTCTGTGATTATTGTCCTGTACAAGAACAGCTTTTCCAGACAAAGTTCTGCTGTCTTAATGATGGCATTATAACCATATACATTCATCTCCTGCTTCAACTCTGAGTGTAACCATCTCCCAGTTACATATGTATTTTCTCACAAATGGGGAATTGTAAGGGAATGTTGGCCAGGTGATATGTAGCTATCTACTTCTGAAATTGTGGGAACTGGTGAAAACCACAGAGAAACTAGCTTAGGAGTCCTTAAGAGAAGATATTTTTCAAACTCATGAAAGCACACAGACTTTTAAATGCACTTGATACAGCTAAAAGTAATTGCTCCTGTGCTGAAAAACAAAATTGTTCTCTAGGGATGATAGTGTTCTTTAGTTAAAATCACAGGAAAATAAATAACTTACTTTTCTAAAAGAAAGCCAAAAATGTCATTTAGAGCTGAGCAATCATTCTTAAAAGGCAGCACTTGTCTGACACGGCTACAGAAACAGCAATCTTCTCAGGAAGGAGCGTCTATGGTTATTATCGTAATTCGTGCAGGTCCAGCTGCCTTGCCAGCAGAATGCGGAGCAGCTTTAATCACAGCTTTAAACTAATGTGGCAGATATTTATGATAAGAACAGTGGTGTCAGCTGTGTCAGATGCTGTAAAAAGAACCTCAAAACAATCAGCTGTCAGATGGATTAAAAAAAAATATTTCCTCTGAAAGTGCTGAGGTAATTTAAGAAAAAAATTATAAGGAGCAAAATTAAATTTAATCAAACTATTTCAAGGATAAATTGCAGCTGGGGAAGTCTCCTGGGGTTGCAAAGAACATGTCTATATTGTCAGGTGTGTCAAAAGGAAGATTAGATGGAGACATTGCAATGGCAGGGGAGAAGCAGGGAAGATCCTTTCCCGCAGTTCTCTGCTGTTACAGCATCCCAGAAGTGTCGTCTCCCACCCGACATGGCCAAGTGACGTCCCCTGGCTGCTTTCTGTCCCCCCTCAGACTTGCACTGATGAGAACACTTGATTCTGCAGAAAGAGAGAAAATAGTCAGAAACAGCAAGAAGTCACCTAATGACTCACTCTTCTGAGCCTGCTCCTAAAAACACCACCTCTGGGTGTAATTATGGGACGTTGTCCGGCACTGGCTGTCCTGCTGCGGGTCTGTATGACGGGGGCAACATCCACTGTGCTTTGCTCTTGTAGCGTATCACTGCGCCTCTCACTGCCTTGGTGCTGGGGGGCTGGGATCACCTCACTCTGCTGATGCTGGCAGGAACAGCCAGTGTCGGAGGGGCAGGATTAGGGAGAGCACAGCTCTCACAGGAAAATACATCCTGTCCTCTGTGTTTGCTATGCAAAAAGTTAAGGCTAATGTGCATCGGATGAAGGTGAGGCTAACCAATTTGGCTTATATGATATATGCAGTCATAATCCATGCTAAAGACTTAGCGCGTTAAAAGGGACAGGTAGGGAGATAATCAGACAGCCCTGTGTGTGCATTAATCTTAATTTTTTTTAAAAAAATAATAACTCATCTCCTTTGTTATTACTGTATTTCTAAAGGAAAAATTAATATGGGCAAGCAGAAAAATGAAACAGGCTGATCACTTAGTGCAATGCATTAAATGTTATCATTCAGGAGTGTTGTACACAGAAGACAGCAAATATTGTAGATATGTCAGGGATGATTCAATGTAACTGAAATAACTCGAGAACATAAGCTCTCCTTCACCACTGACAGAATAGCTAGACGCGTTTGATTTAGTTCATGCTGCTGTGCTGTGTCGCTCTGCTTTGTAAGCCCGCACTTTTTCTGTTAACTCCTCAATTCAACCTTACAATTGGGAATTCAGATAACACAGCCCTTCACTTCTGATCTTAGTTGAATACCAATGCCATAATTTTATGCTTCCTTGCTTTCTGTGCTCCCTGACCTTTCATGTTTCTTGAGGGACATCTCATTTCCTCTAGCTTTCAAACACCTTAACACTTATTTCTTCATATTGGTGATACAATTAAGTACACATCCTTAATTGAGTTACAAGCAAATACATAGAATAGTAACAGGGTGTTTATCTTTGTCAACCCTAGACAGGTAATTAAATAGTCTCCTTCACACACTTCTAGGCAAACAGAACCCTTTAAACTGATATGCCACCTTTACGTAATGTCAATAGACCATCTTCTCCTCTCCTCTGTTTAGATGGGCTTGTGTATTCAATAGAATATGCAAATTTGCCTTGCTCAAGACCCATCTGGAAATGAACCTAACACTCCTGTTGGTCTAGTTCCTCAGTTTCAGAGTATATTGAAGTAGAATAAAAAGTTACTTTGCTAGAGCTGACAGAACACAATTCCAGAGGTCACACCATGGATGCAAAGCCTGTTCATAATTTTGATGAAGTACTTCCTGATATGTGCTTAGGTTAAGCACGTATATCGGCTAAGCAGAGCAGCAGATCTTCACCTGTGGTAAACCGATGTGGCTCTATTAAAAATCAAAGGAGCTGATTTCCGTCAGCTGAGGATGTAGCTAACCTGTCACCCATGTCTTGTCCATTTGCCCTTCAGAAGAGGAGGAAACCCTCTGGTGTTTGGCATGGTACTTGCCTCCAAAGGCTCTGTTGAGGAGCCACTGAATTTCAAAACCTTTATGTAAGGCTGCTGAAGAGGAATGGTGACATGCCAAAGGCTCCAAAGTGCAGTCAGTTGGGATTTTGCAATCAACATGCCACTGGCCTTCAATATGACCTGGGGTACACAAACATGCAGAGGTCTGGCTTGGATTTGTGCTTTTCTCTGCTCTGTGTCATTCCCCTACTGCTCCCCCCAGGTCAGAGGGATTGGTACTTCTCCTGCTACCTTTTTGATAGCATTATGTTCTCTCTCATCATTTTCCACTAGAGGCCCCAGGGATCTTAATACTCCTGAATTTAAAAGACATCCACACACAGCACAGACTACACAGCCCTTTTGGCTGTAGGAACAGCCATTTTCCCTTTTACAGCTTATGGTTTCTGATGAAATCCAGTTACAAACATTAGGATGCACTTCAATCAAGTGTTGTGTGGATTATGGATCCCATTGTAAACAAGCCAGCTCATAGCAATAAATGCTAGGAACATTTGCACTGAAATCACTCTATCCTATTTTCTGCAAAATTGCTTTTACACATATATCATTGCTCTGCTATACAGGAGAAAATATGTAGAGCATAAATATTGACATTTATATTGTCCATACTTGTACATGCTAAAGAAATCATTATTTTTTTAAAGGCTTTCAATAAAATGGCTGTTGGAAGGTTAAGAGAGGGAACAAACATCTTAGCAGCGCCACACAGTACTTCTGTTTCCTTGGAGATTCCTTTTAATGTAGAAATAAGTAAGAAAAGCTCACTGTTCAGAGCGATGTGCTTTTTTTAACTCAGTCTTTTAGACAGAAAAGAAGTATGAATATGGCAGTGCCTTAGCATGACAGTGATGTTACATAGCCTCATGTCAGTGATACTCAACATTTAAATGCTCCCTTGGAGAATATGCACTTATTTGTAATTGAATTCCATGTAACGAATAATGTTTTCCTATTGCTATTGTCATTCATTTATTATACATCAATATTTCCCCTTGACAAAAGAAGTTTTGGAGAATTTTCAAATACTCAGGCAGAAAAACACTCACAAAGCCACAAACCCAAAGCTGATCAGTATGGTTTGGATATACCATAACGTAAAACACCTGGGTGCCCAAGGACATGTCATAGAATCATAGAATCATAGAATGCTTTGGGTTGGAAGGGACCTTGAGAGATCATCGAGCCCAACCCCCCTGCAGTAAGCAGGGATTGAACCTGTGAACTTGGCATCCAGATGCCAAACACCTCTTTTCAGAGATATTTAAGTAAATCCCTTGTTTCAGATGTAGGTCTGCATCCCAAAATCAAGCAGAAAAGTTCCAGAAGAGAAATAAGATAGAGCAGAGCTTGGTAGCCCATGTGCTGGAGCAGGGGGCAGCCAGACCAAGGGAGTATCAAAGGTGGAGCAAAGGAGATCAAAGAAACAGAGAGAAATGTCATCAAGCCAGTACTACAGGTACCATACTTGAACTCCAGAAGGAGCCAGCTAAAGAAAGCAATGGGAATAGTAAGAGGTCAGCATAGCAATGGGGAAGGGAGGAAGAGAAAAACTGGCAGCACTGAGGGCATGTGCCAGGGTACGCTGGCTAAGCAAGGGGAAATGCCGGAGGAGAAGAGGAGCACTCAGAAATGCTGCTACGGCCATAAAAGGAGCAAATGGGGCTGAGTCCGAGAGCCAAGAACTGGCAGGGAGAGGAAAAGCAACACCAGACCTAGTCAGGTTTGCCCCAGCCTCCCATATGCCACATGGCACTGACTGGAAATGATACATGATATGGTCTGTCCTTGCAGGCTATCAGCTTAACAGATATGGAAGCTCATTTTCTTTATTTATTACATTCTTCCACTCTTGCTTAGGACAGAGCACAGTGAACTCTTGTTCACTGAGAACTAGAACTACCTGAGACCTGGTGGAAACAAATATTTAAGCCACCTTTACTAGTGTGCCCAACACACTTGCAGCACAGGCAAATTCTCCTGAGCTGAGAAAGTTGGTACCTGAACAAGAATCTAAGGGTCCCAGATGCTAAAATTTACAGTTATACTTTTCCCCTATTTGGCCTGTGTTTCTGTCCTTTTTGAATGAAGACATTATTCAAATCATTCAGTTGTTTGGGCCAAAAACCAGCTGTGCAGCATCTATCACTGTTTGATCACAGTGATCATCCTGTAAAGAAAACTGAAAGTAGAAATTACCAGTGTGAAGTAACACATAATGTGAACTGAAGCATGTTAGTGCAGATCTCATCAGTAGGGAACCATAGGAAATAGATTTGCCAGACTACCTTGAAAATGAATGCTGTATTCTGAAATGTAGAGTTATTTTCGAGAGAAATAATTTTCAGTAGAGGGAGCTGCAGGACCAAGTCAGACTTAAAACACTGAATAGCGGTTGCTGCAGTAAGGTAGATAAAAAAGTATTTACATTAACATGCAGAATTATTAAACAATGTACCAGAGAGTTTATTATCATAAAATGATTTAAACTTTAGAACTCTCCACTGCAGCTTAGGGTGTGGAGAAAACAAGTGACCTGTATATAACTGCATGCAAAGGCATTGTTTGACATTTTATTGAAAAATAATCTTCTCTTTTCCTGGATTATAAACACTGATTTGTGATACAAAGACTCCAAAGCCAAAACAAAGCTGTATTTCTTTCCTTATTGAAAGTTAGTTGCAATATTTCCAGTATGGTAACTGTAGAGTGCAGGCTGAGAGATTCAATCAACAAGCACATCAGAGAGCAATAGGCAGAGGTATCTGTGCTGTCTCCATCCTGTTGTATTTGTATGCAAAATAATCTGCTACCCAAAGGCAAATCTTGTGCGCGTGCAATTTTCTCTAGATGTGTCATTTTCAAGCGTTATCCTTTAGACTCAACATGCACTGAGCCTGTTTTCTCTCAAACACTGCTCTACCAACGTAGGCCAGTTAGCGACATTTGAAACGCTGTCGTTTACAGATGTTTAGCATCGCTCAGTGTTAGTGAGCCTTCTCTGGGCTGACACCTCTGTGTCGGCAGTGTCAGCCAAGACTGAAAAACAAGACCTTGACAGGTGCCTGAACAGAGGAAAATGAGGTTACAACAAAGTATCTGATGTTATTTATAGGTCTCAGACTACATCCAAGAATGTGCCTGAGATTTTTATTTAGAGCTGAGCACCTCCTCCAGTGGACCTGCATGAAGAGACCTTGAAAATACACCTTTGTCACAATTATTTTGTCATGTCAAATTGCTCCCAAGTACTCACAGTCACAAATATGCTGTAACACTGGGGCAGCAGTAGTAGGGCTGCTCTTCAGTCACTCCTGATGGCTGCTTCACGGCAGCGGCCCCTCCATGACACATCCATGCCACCTGGCATGTGACACAAACCCAAAGAACAAGACTTTGCTCCTCCATCGGAACTCTTCTGCACCACATAAACCCTGCTGCTCTGTATAAAAGCTCCTGATGTAGTAACCTGTCAGCGTTGATATTCTTCCTGCGCGTTAGTAGGTTGTGACAGGCTGGTACTCATGTGAGGAGAGAAGGGCAAAAGAGCAAAGAGGAGGCTGGAGAGAGCTTTAGGTAGAAGAGCCACCACACTAAGTGCCCCAGTGCATCTCAGGAGTCATGCTGCCTTAGCTATTATTTAAATAAGGGAGGATGGCTAAGTTGCTGGAGGCCTCATGAGATCAGGCTTGCTACGTCTTAGAGATCTGGGACTTGCATCAGGACCGGTCAACCTTCCTGGCACAACATAACCGCCTACAAGTGGCTAATTTTTAGATCTTTGACCCAGAGCTGCCGTAAGATCTGGAGTGCCAGTGCATTTGTTTCCAGGCCCTCACCCTCAACTGAGCGAGTGGGCATTGCCTTCAGTGAGCTGGCTGTGCTCAGCCCCTGTAACTGTTGCACAGCAGCCCACAGTCAGCAAGTCCATTATAGACATCATTAACACGATCTCCGTCATCTCCTCTATTTTGTATAACCTGTTTTGCCTGCTCCCTGTTGGTTGCTCCTGTTGTCACTTCTGCATTCTGGAGGCAGAGTATGACTTATGTCAGAGCCATCAATGCGATGCACATCCTAACCTAAGGTCCTTTGTGAGGTGTACTCCACATCAGCGCTCCCGATGACTACAGACCACTCCTGCTCATCAGTATTGGCTGCACAGCCATGGAGGATACCCACATCCTTCTCCTGGTACATACCAGGGTTTCGCAGCACACATTTCAACATGTATGAGAGACAACAACTGCACAGTTGTCAACAACTCCTCTTCTGCTAAAATGTCTGTGGCCTTAGTTCAAAGATAACGGTAACGTTGTTTCCTGATGGATGTCTTCTGATTGCACCTTCGCATGGCCCACAGCCTGTTGGTACTGTCTAAGACATCAGTCAACGTCAGCAGAAAGCGCACTGCAGGGGTCATTGTGACCTGATGTGTGTTTCCCAGTCTTTATGAAGACAGCAGAGATGCATTCCCACCTGGGTGACTTTAGAAGAAAAATGAAAACCACAGTAACTGTAGTTTCTTTCACTGCTGCCTTGCGCTAAGAGCATAAGGAGGCGTCTTCCACTCCACAGGAAGCTCTGGCTGTCACCACTGAGGGATGTATGCTGTGTCCTGGGACTGAAGGGAATTCAAATACAGCTATTTGTGCTTTTGAATGGGTATAACGTTCATTTCCTTAGCCCCCACCTATGCCAAGTGGAGAAAGGAGTTCTGGTATCTCAGTAGCCTTTGTTGGAAAGTAGACATCAGAAACCCTGGTAGGAATCAATAAAAGCAGCAGTAGCCTCCCACTCTCCTTGCACATGTAATGTAAGATGCAGTGTCAGGTTCCTTTAGTAAGGGACAGGGTGAATCAACGACCCTTTCATCACCTCCCTTTTCCTCTCTTTTAGCTCCAGCAAAAAAACTGAACACAGTCTGCTTTGCTAATAAATTCCTGCTGTGCTTTTTCACAGCAGTGTTACAGGACAGATTTATCCCAAACCAGTGAAATTTCCTCCAACAAATGAAGGCAGGGCATATAGCAAGGGCCTTCAGTCCCAAAACCCGAGCAATTACACAGGTGCAATGCAACATTTTGTTGACTGAGAGGGTGAGTTTGGACTGCTGAGTCTGCAGAGCCACAGATCTTTTCATATTCCCGCTCACCTCATCCCTCTTCCACACTAGTCCATCCAGAGGAAGCATTACTGCCTGCTGTTCCCTCCATCACAGCCTCAGGACGGACTCCTCCCAGCACAGGCAGCAGCAGGCCTGTGCTTTCTCCCCACCTCCCCTTCCTTCACTGAGTCTGTAAACTCTTCTATGCAGGAAAAAAATACAAATTCTTCTGTTAGCTAAAAGCTTTGCCTACACACAGAGGAGAACAAACAACACAATCTGCTGTTCTGGTGAGCCAATATGACTATGTTTACTCTTCCCTGATCCTGCTACCAATGTGTTGAGAATTTTCTGAAAACCTTTACTAGGAAATTGCAACCACAGCAACGCCTGGGTGTTCAGGTTTTGCCTGTTTTCCCTTGAAAATTCCAGCATTATGAGATGAAATGGAAATTGGAGGCTCCAACCACCTGAGAGCTGCTTATTTTATTGGGTTGATTTTTCCTGGGCTAGGGGCAGGGGAGCATCTACCAGCAGTGTAACCCTCAGACTAGTTATTGATCTGATAGGTATTGCTGAGGGGAGATATCTACTCTAAATGCATCCATCAGAGCTTCAGACAGCATTCTGTGAAAACATGATATCTAGGAACCAGTAGTATCTAATTTGATTGAAGATTTTAGGCAGATATTCATTCTTTTTTCAGAGCAACCCTGCCAATACCTGGTCTCTTTCTATAGAATCCCTTCTTTGGTGGTAAACAAAGATCAGCTTCAAGCAGTTTTGCTTGATATCAATATGTGCTCAAATATTGTGGTTTTTCCTTCTCTGTCTGAATATTAATACTGTGTAGGCAAAGAACAGCAGACTGAGAGGGAACACAGTAGCATAGGTAGGGAAGCTCCCTGAAGGCAACGAGCCGTTCTCTGCGCCCGCTAAGGACAGAGCAAGCATGCTTAAATACAACAAGGGAGATTCAGTTAAGTGAATAACCAAAGTTTTCTAACTATAAAAACCTTTAAGCAATCTGTTCTGATGGCTAAACTGCTTTGCGGAATATACGTCACTGAAAGCTTAAAAGAACAGGTTACAGAAACACCTACCAGGAACAGCATAGGTATTTCTGTACGCAATCATTTTCTGCAGGAACTTCCCCTGACTTTACAAGGTCTATGGGGCAGACCCTTAGCTGGTGTGAGTTGCTATCCCACCACCTTAACCTCAGCAGCATTGAAGGACTAACCTAGCATCTCCTTTTGCTGCCCAAGCTCCCCCTTCCTAAAATACAGCTGCTAAATATTAACATGAAAAAGAAATATTTGGCAGATTAAATTGAACAGTAATTTCAGAATGCTGCACATTGCTACAGGAAGCTGCTTTTACAATTCTCCTTTAACACCTCTTCTAGCAATGCTCTTATTCTGGTAAAGTTTGTGAGCAGAGATACAGTGCATGACCCAAAAGTTTTTTAGAAATACATCTTCACAACAGTGATAAAGCTTTCATTCTGTCTACCAGTTGTAAATAGTCAAACTTCTAGCAATCTAGTGAAACATTTAGTGCTAGCTTTACTGTGCAGTTAAAGTACACATGCCTGGGCAATGCTTTCAAGCAAAATAAGTTTTTAAAAAAGTCTGTATTTTGTTTTCCTATTTCTTCTTCTATTTTTCTTCTTTTTAAAATTTGTTTTGCAGTTGTTCTCTTCAATCCTTTCCAGAATTTGGTCTCCATGGATTTTTTAATTTGCATCACTTCTGTTATTCTTTCAGTATTTTTCCTTTATGAATAATTATTTTTCCCCTTCTATTTTTTCCTGTTCTACACTATTGACGTCTTCTGTACATGCAAAAAAAAAAAAAAAAAAAGAGAAAAAAACCTATTCATTTTATTTATGGCTGGAGAATTGCTATGAAGTAGGGCACAAAACTGCACTTTAGGTGAAATAGCTACCAACAAGAGCAAGTTCCCCTTTCGGACATGTAGGAGTCTTAAAGGAGCAAACATCTTTTGAAGACAGCCTCTTGGTTGTCTTGGCAATTTTGGTACATATTAGGAATAATTTCTAAACAGTAAGAAACAGAATTAAAAAAAATGTTAATCCTCTCATTGCAGAGGATTTGAAAGGCATGACCAATTGCAGAACGAATGCCCCACCCCCTTCCAATTAATGGGACTAGTGACGCTAATTAAGAACATGCATAAGCCTTTGCAAGATGTACGTCATGTGCATGTCGGTGGGTAAGACAGAAGTCTGGAGAGACTGTCACTTCATTATGGACAGAACTCATTTACTGCAACTTAAGCACCAGTTAGAATCTATTAAATGTACTTAACTATCCTATTGAAAATTTGAAATAAGAGCGATGTGACTAATGAGAATAAAAATGATGAATTCCTATTACTCATTTACTTCACAGGGATCAAGACAGGAGTTCTAGGGAAATAATACTTGAATTACAAGACAGAGGCGTTCAGAGAAACTTCTTATTCTACATATCATCTTCCCATTCACGCCGTAATACATCCCTGCGAACACTGTCTTGTTGCACAACTGCATGCGGTGGGTTGACCTTGGCTGCCAGTGGGGTGCCCACCCAGCCGCTCTGTCCCTCTCCCTCCTCAGCAGAACAGGGTGAGAAAATACGATGGAAAGCTCATGGGTCGAGATAAGGACAGCGAGATCACTCAGCAATTGCAGTCAGGGGCAAAACACACTTGACTTGGGGAAGATTAAATTGATTTACTGCCATTTAAAACCAGAGTAAGATAGTCAGAAATAAAACCAAAACTAAACCCGCCTTCTCCCCAGGCCCAACATCACTCTGACTCTTCCACCTCCTCCCCCCCCTTGAGCAGCACAGCAGGAGGGGAAATGGGGGTTGTGGTCAGTTTGTAACACTTCATCTCTCCCGCTCCTTCCTCCTGCAGGGTCCCCCATGGGCCACCAATTCCTGCCAGAAAACTTGCTCATGCTTGTGCTCCTCTCCACGTCTGCAGCTCCTGCCAGGAGCCTGCTCCAGCGTGGGCTTCCCAGGGGGTCACAGCCTCCTTGGGGCACATCCCCCTGCTCCGGCGTGGGGTCCTCCCCGGGTGCAGGTGGAGATCTGCTCCCCCATGGAGCTCCATGGGTGCAGGGGCACAGCTGCCTCACCAGGGGCTGCACCAGGGGCTGCAGGGGAATCTCTGCTCCGGTGCCTGGAGCACCTCCTGCCCTCCTTCTTCACTGACCTTGGTGTCTGCAGGGTTGTTTCTGTATTTTTCCCCTCACAGCCACTGTGCAGCATTTTCTACCCTTTCTTAAACATGCTATCACAGAAGTGTTACCAACGTCACCGATCAGCTCAGCTTTGGCCAGCGACAGCTCCATCTTGGAGCCGGCTGGAACTGAGTCTGTCCGACATCGGGGCAGCTTCTGGTGTCTTCTCATGGAAGCCACCCATGCAGCACCCCCAGTGACTAAAACCTTGCCACGTAAACCCAACACACTTCAAAAGCAGTCATCTCTACAGTGCTGAAAAGCACCTTCTCCTGTGCCCACTCTTCATCTACAACGAACATGTTTTACTTATTTTGTACTGCAACTGTAATATTAATTGCAATGAAATTCTAAAAAGCTCCATCTATTTACTATACACACTATTTATAGTGTAATACATATTTCATGCTTCTTAGAACAGTAGTTTTCTTTCACTTTTTGTAGTTTAGATTCTTCCGTAATAAGTAACTCTACATATTTGCATTACAAACTAAGTTTCTTCTCCCCGCTTCAATCTTTAGTTTACCTTGGTAGAGTTGCTTAGTTTTAGTGCAAGTCCAGCTTCACTGGTCGCTTTCCTTCACTCTCAGTGTTTGTCCACACTCACACTCGCTACAAAGCTGTGGTCAACCCAAAGGGAAGCTTATGAATTACTTCTCTACCTGGTTTAATCTGCCCACATTGGTTACACCAAGCACACTACTGCCAGATTTCTGCCAAACAAAGGTAGGTATTTTTTCCAATCAAGTTGTGAAAAGAAGAAACCCACTGTATTGCTGTATGACATAATTTTATTTTTTCAATGAAATGCCCTAGCATCATAAAACAGAACACATTTTCTAATCTTGAAGCCAGCAAGATTGGGAAACAGAGAAAAATCAAACTTGGTTTTCCTATACATAATTTCCATACTGAGACTACATTCAGAGAAACAAAAAAAAGTAGAATTAAAATGTAAGCAGACGTTAATTATGCAGCTCTCTTCTTAAAAATAAACTGGACACTTCATACAACTCACATATGGTGCTTTGCTAGTATAATATGCTACAAATAGAATTATTCAAATGCAACTATGCAGCTTTTCAATTACCGAAGACCTTTTCATTTTATTATATTGCAACACCTTTACTATTTACTTCACACTTCATTACCATACTATAGAGCGATCTTTTCTCCTTTCCTGGTGGCTTGTTTCTCAGAAAGGAGGCCTTCATTGTGGCTTTCTTTGGAAACACCAAGCACTCAGCTTCAGATATTAAATATATTCAATGCATTTCAATATACATTCACAACTAGATTAAGCCTCCATTTTTCAAGTAGTAAACTAATGGAAAGAGCTGGTTAGTATTTACTCCTGTTCTCATTTATGAGAATGTGATCTGGATAGCTGTAACGCCTCATAAATGCCCTCACCTGTTGGTGAGCTGAGTGTGCACCATCATATCCTGCACAAGAATTACAGTAACTTGAAGTCTGGGTTCTCTCACAATATTCATGGATAGACCAAAAGAACTGTAGAAATTTTTAAACAAATGACACTTTCAAAAAATATTTGCATTTGTAGAACTGCATGATCTCATTTTCAATTAGGTTCTTAGGTCAAAAGTACTATTTCACTTATTAAACATGGCTTTAAAAATACAGTATACATAACACATTACAAATGTCTGAAAAACATTGGATCAATCAACATTTCAACTCATTGCATTAATAAGGAAAGTAAACAGCAGTACTTTTGGAAAAGTATTCAAGTATTTTCCTGAAATATGATATAATGAAAAATGGAACCTAAACTTTGAATGACTGTACTTTAAGCAAATATAATTTGCAAGTGCTTTTTTGTCATATAGAGCAGTATGAATAATACTTTGTAGCAAAGGTATAGCACACCATTTTGATATTACACAAAACTGGAATGTAAATAATTTCAATAGAAAAAAAATCAGCCATTTATAACAATTTTCAAGTGCTTCAGTGACAAACTGACCAATCACCATGGCTTACAGAGCAAATACACGAAAGACATGGAACTAATACAAGCTGAATGACAGAAGTTCCAATAAATATACATGAGCAGAGAATCATTAGCTGTTCAAACACAAAAAAACCCTCAGATGCAATGAGTTTTAAAGAGAACGACACACTCAAGACAGAAGAGAGTAGGGGCTAACTTCTGATGCTCAAATAGGAATAAATATGTACGAGAAAAGCAAAATTTAGCCCCAAGCATACACAGAGAACATGTGTGTGTCACAATACACAAATCCATACACAACTTAAATAATCACTCCATAGCTATACACGATAGTCTAATGTTTTTTGCTATAAAAAAAATCAGCACAGTGAATTCATGATTTATCAGATGCCAGTTTCTTCCCTTGACTTCACAAAAAATTATTTCGTTTCATATTTAGTTAAATAAATATTATTTAAAAAACTTTCAATCATCAAATCATACTTTTTAACTTAACATTCCAACATCTTATTTTGCAAAGACATTTTAACATATGTAGCAGAATCTCCAAAGAATTGTGTACCGAAGAGGGAAGCTTTTCATGTGTTAATTTTAGATATTTTAAAAAATGTAAAACTTGCTGGTGTTTCAGAAGATATTTATATTTTCCTTTGCCTGTGCCTTCCTGGTATTACAAGTATCCCTGTGAGCTGCTTGCAAGACATTTCGGTTGCTGTGTGTGGTATTTGGTATCATCCAAACAGTCATAAAACCCTTTATAATCCCAAAAAGCATCATGCAAGGAAGCCTTTACCAATAGAATATATAGGATAAGGTATGATCTGTATACAGATGTGCTTTTATTTTTAAAAGTATTTCTAAGCTCTTATTGTTATTACTTAAAGCCAGGAATGTGTGTTTGAATTGCATTGATAAGTTGCAAGGTATAGTCAGAATTACAAAATGAAAGATTTTACTAAAAAAAAAAAAAAAAAAAAAGAGATGAGAATGACAACACTGTCATCCAGCATTTAAGCCACATGCAACTACATAACACTCCCAGCAGAAAACATCTTCTCAGACACTGAAAATATCTTGTCTTGGTATCTTGGTTTGATGACAATGGAAAGTCCAATGTTTTACAACATTTAGATATTATTGCAACACAACTGCTAGATTAGCTCTCTAGAAAAGCACAGAGAATTCATCAGTCATCGTGTATACATATAGATATGCCAATCCTCTCTTTTCTAACATAACTTAGATTACATTGCTCCAAGATATATTCTAATGACTACAATGTTTTTAAAAAAAATGACACAATGCAATAAGATGTCTAAAATTATACTGAAGCCATCAAAAAAATTTTAAAATTTTAAAATACTTGTCAATTTGACTAAAATGCATATTTACTCAATTTCCTTGAGCTTTTATTTTTTCTTCTCCCCACTGGAGGAGCAATGTCCATAGTAATTGTTCAACATTACTCTGGCTGTAGGCAGCTTCATCTTTAGTTTTCCTCGATTCCCCTTGCAAATAGTTTCATTAACTGGCAGTGAACCCTGAAAAATATGGAAATCAATTAATAAGAAATAAATGACTACTACATATTTAATTCTAATAATCCACAAATTTAAAGCAGTTGGACAAAGTTCCTTGCTCCAGACTACAGAAACCATGCTCTCATACAATCCTCCCCTGCAAAGAAGGCTGGATGCTTTCATGTATGCATCACTCCTGTTACTCCTCTTTTCCACAAAAAAAAGTTCTATGGGGCACTTAGATGAGCTGATCTTATGCAATATACAATATTTATAAAAATCACGTTGGACTGCTGATTATGTTTTAATGGAACACACTTGCATGTAAGTATTTTGTATTGTGGTTTTGGTTCCCTTTGTTCTAAACACAACAAAACCAACAATAATAATAAAAAAAAAACCACCCAGAAAAAAGCCCTTCAAATTTCACAAACCTCTATTCCCTTCTAATCTGATTATTTGTACAACTACAAACTTCTTTCTCCATATGCCAAGGCTGGAGATAAGACCCTGTGCTGTGTGTCAAACCCCACGAAGTATGGGACATAGTATTTATGTAAGACAAAGATGCTTCCTTAAGCTTAAATTTAACAAGAAAAGCTATTGCTCAGAGTAATAAGGTACTCCACTCATTCAAAAAAGAATCCTCCCAACACCACCTTCACTTTCAGCACTTCAAGCATATAATATCAGTACCTAAAAGGTAGGGCCATCCATTTAGCTCAGAGTGATCATTTACAATATACATGATTGGAGTATTCTCTGGAAAGGACTCAAAAAAAGTAACAAAAAAAAAATTAAGTTTATTATCAGAAGACTCAAATTTGCTATGCAGAGGCACCGTCTTGGGATGTCTTTATGAGCATCTTTAAAATCAGTGAAAAGGCTTAATATGTTTTTTGGTACATGGAGAGAAAAATCGATGCTTACCTCACTTCAATTTCTGAACTGTCCAGAGTTTCTCCATCACAATTCCAGGTGCTATTAGCAATATTACAGCAACAGGCTGGATGATCTCTGCAGAACTGTCCAAAACGTTTCTTTCCTACGTCCATAACATTGCTTTCATTGTCTTCTGAAAGCTTTGACGTAAATTGAAAACTCTTCACCCGATGAACATCTACAAATGAGAAGTCAAACTACAAAGAAAAAAATAAAACAGTCAATTAAAATTAGTTAAATACATTTATGTGTAAAGCAACTTAGCATGCAGCACTTTGTATTCAAGAAAGTCTGTCCACTGCAATTTTCTAGAAGCTTACCTGAGGCATAGAGGGATTTTTGTTTTTAAAAAAACTGCACAAGTCCGAAACAATAAAGCAAAAATGGAACCTTACTTTTCAATGGTCCTCCTCAAGTAGCTGCTGTACTGCTATAGATAATCAGGTAACACATTCTGAGATTATGAGTAAATGGGGTATAAAAACTATTTAAAAAACCCCTATAAAAACTACTATAACATGGAATCAAAAAGGTTTGGACTGGATCTTTGTAGCATCCTCAGGAGCTGTTCAACCACAGTCCTTAAGACACATGGTCTTTTCTGAAAGCCTGCTGCTTCTGCATTTGGAACAATGCCCTGAAGGTGAGAATTCCATGGCTGTGTTATCAAATCACAGAGCTGGGCGTATACGAAAATAAGAATAGAGGGCAATATTATTACATTCCAACATAAAAATATTTTTAACTAGTTAATTCAGCTAGAAAAAGTAGGATAATTAAGAGATTGCTCTTACAACAGAGGTTGCAGTTGTATACTACAATATTGTACAAATGCTTTAAAACAGGCTTTGTAATTAAAGGAACAATCGACTTAGAGGCAAGAATAGCACCATAAACAAGTGAGATTGATCATTGCTTTTATAACTGGATATGACATTAGTCCGTTGTTCAGATAATTTTCAGAACATGTTAATAATATCAGTTTGTGACAAATATTAAATGTGTGTATTCACAGCCATAGCTCTGGTTTCAACACATACTGCAATCCAAAGCAGTGATGAATCTTTCCTTGTAGTTTATCCTGACAGCTACAACATATGCAAGGAATAATTTTGAAGCTGAATGCATAAAGCTCATATCCTAGTCACATATATGTATTAAAATTCTGCTAAAAGCCTGCAGTTTACAATCAAACTGCAGTTCTGGTAACTTTCTTCTAAACCGCATTTTATACAGTTTACAAAAAGTGATTTATTATTCTTCACTACATCTTCTGCCTCAGCTACGTTATACTGCTGTGAGCAGTTTCTCATGACGAATACATGGGGGCACAGTTATGATAAAATCACTTTAAATATTGTCCAAACAGAAAATAGATGGAAAATGTTACGAAACAAATTCAATTAGCAGAAGTGGAATTTTGTTAGAATGCTATGGCCAAAGATCTGATGTAGCTAAAATGATTTTTTTTTTTTTTTAATGGTACACATGCTGAGATTATGCCACCCAAAACATATACACCTTTTTTTTTTTTTTTAAATAACACCTGCTTTGTAGATGTTCTTTGTGTCATATAAGAATATTGATATTTACAACTTAGACTGACGCTGGAGAATTCACTGTCAAAGGGAATACACACCTGATCGTCTTCATTTGTATGTCTCACAAGATACCGTAGAAAATCAAATCTGGAGCATTTACGAACTAGAATGAGGTCAGCTGAACCATCTGCCAAATGAGCTGCTGGTGAAAGACCTTTTGGACTTCGTGGACAGGCACAGCTCATATTTACTGCATTGATGGCTAGAAATTTCCCTTTAATAACCTTCCATTCTTCTTCACCTTCTAAAACACATCAATAAAGGCATGGAGATAGGTTATTATTTGATCTACTCACAAGAACACTAAAAAGCAATCATTCTTGGCAACTTAAAAGTTTTCACTGGGCACATTCACATGCTGTCAATACATACCTAAAATAAACTGCATTTTAAAAAAAAAAAACCCTATTTTTCATATACTAACAGAGAAAGTTGCTTTCTCCCTTCACAGACTGTGATTATATACTGAAACTGCTCACCATTCCTGACATATGTATGTCAAATTCAGGATCAATGCTATTTGGGAAAACCCACGAAGCCTTAGGCAGGAACAAGACAGAGGCAAGTTACAAGTCTTGTAAGTGTGAAAGGTCAGGGGGATTTTTAACTTTTTAAAAATTTTGTTCTTGCTCTTCAACATGCTAATCTTTAATAAACAATGATACAAAGACAGTGGTTTAGTATTTGGTTTCTAAATCAATATTCCTCTTCTGCCTCAATGCCACAAATTATATTTAAAAAAAGAGGCAAAAAGGGAAGAGATGACTTGGGGTTCAGCAAGGACCAGCAGGCAGCAGATCAGGAGTCTGTTTCCACTCCACCCACAAACAACTGAAGATGAACATTATTAACGGGGTTGAATTTACCTGTGTGTACATCTTCAGGGATTTCTGGTAAACAATAGAAAAGTCTGTTTTCAACAAGTGAAACTGTTCTGTTAGAGATTAGACCTAGACTGAACTTAAATGTTCGATGGCACCAATACTACCAAGCGCAGAGGAATTTTCCGGAACAAAGAAACACTGGCAGGCACTGCACTGTCATCTAAACTGTTTTTTCTTGAATATGGATAAAAATAGATTAAAAAATGCCTTTGCATTTTTAGATTACACATAATAGCTTTCCTCACTATCATAAGAGAAAGCCATAAAGCA
Source organism: Pelecanus crispus (assembly GCF_030463565.1). Taxonomy (NCBI): domain Eukaryota; kingdom Metazoa; phylum Chordata; class Aves; order Pelecaniformes; family Pelecanidae; genus Pelecanus; species Pelecanus crispus. The sequence goes on from NC_134643.1 coordinate 18,318,756, forward strand.
GCCATAACACTCCTTTTCTCCTCCCAATATAAGTGGACTCAGATACTTCAAATTAGTGACTCCAGAGAAGTAATGATTGCAGAATAGTCTATGAAGATAGACATAGATCTAAGACTGGAGTTCAGGAATGAAGTGCCATTGTTGATGATGGGGGTAAAACTAAGGAATGAACAAAAAAGTGATAAAGTTTGTTTAGATAAGCTTGTTAAAGTTTGGTCATCAAATCACAGCAAGGTAGAGGTTTTGAGGCATATTAACTGGTACAGACTTAGAAATCTAACATTATTCAGTTCCCCCACATTTGGGTTAACTTATAGTTATTTTCAAGGAGCTTCTTTGATGGGACTATAGATGACATTTATGCTACATATTTCATGTCCTGAAATTCCGATATTCTTTACTGTCTACGTTTTAGGAACTTCACATTTATTTTAGAGAACCATTATTACAATTGTCTAGGTAATTTTGGACCTAACATCTGTATTGCATTCATTTTTAATTCACTTCTTCCAAGCTTAATATATCAGACAAAGAAGAAAAAAAAAAAAAAGAAAAAAAAAGTTTGGAAAGTATTCTGTAGTTGTTCTTTGCTCTTTGACCTCTTCTTGCTTCCTTGAATCCTTATTCATTGGAACTTCTTACTATCCACTCTTCTTTAGTAACAGAACCAAGAAAAACAGAATTCCAGGAAAAATAGAGTAGGATTATATCGTGACAGAAGACTTAAAGGAAACTAAAAACTTTTTTTCTTTTTCCATCTAGACTATCCTATCTATCTCCTGATAAACAAATCAGTAATAACAAGAAAAAATGCAGCTCTTAAATTTAACATTTTGCATCATTTGCCAGAGTGGTTTTAGTATTGCTTCCTTTACTACTCATCTTTTTATGTCGCTTTCAAACAGGGCATTACAGAAAGAAACAATTTAAATCAGATGCAAAATGTGTATCTTAAGAGAGATGAGAAAAACTTAAATGTCAAACTATACAGAATGAATTTGTTCAGGCTGCAGGCAAATGACGAGGCCCTGCTCTGAGATGAAGGTAACTGAATAGAATGTAAGAAACTACTGGAACTGGAAACATCTGTGTCCAGAACCATACATGTGCTTATTTACAAGAAAACCAGGCATTTTCTGATATACAAAGAACAAAATGAAAACAACACTCTTTACTGATAAACGTTTTTGCTGTTTATCTGAGAAGCATTAATAATTTGGTCTATAGTGTGTCTAGATATGTGTTAACTTTTCAAGTATGCTCACTGTAATAAGTCTCAAATTACTTAAGGTAGAATGCTTATATATGTAACTGTAATAGATTGTTTTCACCGAGTGGAAAAGTACCATTTGGTATAAATTTCAGCACATTACTCAAAAAAGTTTCACTGTTCAAGTAAGAACAAAGTCAGGGTATTTATCACATTTTAAACAACCAACTGTTTTCACAACCATTCTGCGGGATGCATCACTGTAATAGCACAAATTACTTGCCCAAAATATCTTTCATACAATAGAGCAAGCATAAGCAAGGAGAGCATAAATGGCACTCATTTCAACTGTCTATTGTGTATATATACTGCAAGTTGCTGAAATCAGCATAAAGTTACAACACTCAAAGTTTACTTAGGACATGCACATAGACTTCTGCACAATACAAAGAAATATGTCCAGTGACAGTCAATGCAAGCATCCTTCTAAACTTACCCGAACTGTACACAAACCAAGTAGGCACAATGAAGGAGTCAGCCAATACATTCTGCTGAGTAAAAAGCTTATCTGAGGTGGCGATTTAAAATCATTTTTATTGCAGATCAAGAGTAGCTGATTGTTATTGTTTGCTTACCAGTACTGCATGGAGAAGAGACTGGACTGCAAAGAAAGCCAGCTACCAGAAGTAAAATGGATTTAAGTGAACAATATCCCACATAATCAGCTGCTTAATGTCTTGTGCAATGCTGGCTGAAGCAGTCTTGATTGCTCACTAACCTGTAGCTTTCTTCTGCCTTTGCTCCTTTGCTGGATCAAAGCTAACAAAATGGCAGGTTTAAAACAAACAAAAAACCAAAAAAATCCCAAACAAAAAAACCCCACCTAAACACAAAAAACAAACCAAAACAAAAAAATACCAAAACCCTCCCCACTCCCCAAACAAAAGAAAAAAAGGTTGGCAATTTCTAGGTACAGTTATTTCCCAAAAAGATTTTTTCCTACCAAAAAACCTACTATCAGATTTAGCTCCTAAGAAAATATTATGTAAAGCAATTTCTTGAGCTGAATCTGGGCATAAATTAAAACAACTCAAGAAATACTCCAATCTGGCCATCTGTTGACTATATCAAAGAACTGAAAGCAGTAGCTGGGATGAAAGCACTACATATAAGCATGTGTAACAGGAATTCAAGTTGGCATAGAAATTTATATACAGTCTTTATGCTACCAATGAATCTCTATAGTACGAGGATACTCTTTTTGCTAACACACGGCTAGAACCTGGCACAAATACTGAGCAAAAGAACTGTAATTATAAGATAATCTAGGTCTTAAGGACCAATGTTTGTGTCAAGAAAATTACAGTTTTATGCACTGGGCTCTACAAGGAAGAAAAAGAAAAAGAAAAAAAAAAAAGAGTAAAAGCAGAAGCAAGCAGAAGCAAGCAGCCATGGGAAGGCTGCCTGCTGTTTAAAAAGGTTTAAGAGTTTTATCCAAGATGACGGACTGAGACCAGAGGCGAAACTCAGACAACTGAATCTGCATATCTTACTCCAGCAAGGCCACAAGTGTATCAGTATCAGTGCTTCCCATTAGGATGCAGTAGGCAGACATAAAAAGATACAACTAGGAGGATGACTGCACAGAATCCAGTATATTAACAGTTGTTTTAACAAAAGGAAGGAAAAGTTATGCCCATAAAAAAATCCACAGAACTGTGCACAGGGGTTGGAACGGGGGGGCAGGGAATGGGGAAGAGAATAAGGAATAGTGTAACTTGAGGAAGAAAAGTCTCATTTATCATTTTTACTGAGTATTGGTGGGGTATTGTACAGAAATACTTAAGTTCACTAGATTAGCTATTAGTTGTCCAAGTTCACTGCCTCATATTTCTTTAATAAACAGCTTTACATAGGGTGACTTTTGTGCTAACAAACACAAATTTTTAATCCTGATCTATTCTGAAAGCCATCTTAATGAACCACTTCCTTCTATACTACCTCACAGTTTATCAGTTAAGTCCTTCTCACAACAAAGAAGAGGCCTAGCTCACAAAATATATCTTTCTTAAAGAAAAGAAACCCAACACATTGAAATATACAACTAACTAGTATAGTTTTCTCAGTATTTTCTGAGGTCTGGTTGGAGGAGGCACCTTACATATTTTTCACATATTTTCATGTATTTTCCTTAAAGAAGCAATGGATTATCTAGTAACTCACAATGTTTAAAAAACAAAACACACAGACACACTTGAACTGATATATTCTGAAAAATAATATTGTGTATAATACTACACCATCTTACTTTTTATGACAAATTACCTTCATGTTTTAATCCACATTCCTTGTGCTGCTCTGCCAGCTGTTGCTCACTTCTCTTGCAAATGTAACATCTGAAAACAAAAAAAACATTCAGTTCCTGAAAACAAAACTATTATTCAGTTTAACTTTTTTGTTTTACCCAATCATTACAGGACCTTTCCCCACCACAAGATGCAGCATGGGACTGACAACGCTGATGTGGCATGAATCATGACAGCCCTGCAGGCAGTTTAGGTACTCAAGTACAGTGCTGAAGATTACTGGATGTCAGAAATTAAAGCATTACAGAGCCATAAGATCACACAGGTTGGAAGGGGCCTCTGATGTCGTCCAGACCTCTGCTCAAAGAAGCTCTTACAGGATCAGGATGTTCAGTGTCTTGTTCAGTCAAGTTTTGACTATCTCCAATGGTAGAGTCCACAAGACCTCTGGGCAACCTGTTCCAATATTTGACTGCTATAACAGCAAAAGACATTGACATACTGGAGCCAGTCCTTCATCTCACAAGTGCTGAGTACAGGGAAAGAATCACTTCTCCTGACCTGTTGGCTTCTCTCTTGCTTAGAAAGCCCAGTATGCAGTTGGCCTTCCTTTCTGCAAGGACACACTGCTGACTCAGGTACAGCTGTTGTCCACCAGGATCCCGAAGTTCTTTTTGGCAGGGCTGCCTTCCAGCCAGTCAGTGCCCAGTCAGGACTACTGCATGGGACTATTCCACTCCACATACACGATGTTTGCCTCTCCTGAACTTCAGGAGGTTCCTATCGGCCATTTCTTCAGGCCACCAAGGTCTCTCTGAATAGCAGCCCGGACTTCCAACATGTAAACCACTCCTCCCAATCTGCTATCATCCATAACACTGCTGAGAGCACACTCTCTGCCACTGTCCCAATCATTAATAAAGATGGTGCACAGTATCAGCCCCAGTATTGATCCCCAAGGGACACCGTTAGTAACTGGCTGCCAGTTGGACTTGGTACTCACAACCTTTCTAGGTAGTCTAGCCAGTTTTCCGCCCATCCACTTATCTAGTCCATACCTCATCAGTTTGGTTTTAAGAATACTACAGGAAACGGTACCAAAGGCCTTGCTAAAGTCAAGGTATGTAACACCCACCATTTCCCCCTCATCCATGGGTTTAGGGACCTGTAAGGCCTGGGGGCACACTACATCAGTGAAAACTGGGGCAAAGGAGTAATTTTCCAGCCTTTTCCATATCTTTTATCACTAGGTTCCCCATACCACTACGCAGCAGGCCCACAGTTCCTTTAGCCTTCTGTTATGATCGGTATACTTACATAATCCCTTCGTAAGAAGTAACACCCTTCATATCCCTCACTGATTTAAACTCCGTCTGAGCTTTGGCTTTCTCAGTTCCATCCCTGCACATTTAGGCACTGTCTCTGTGTTCTTCTGGAGTAACCCATTCCACTTCCACCTTCTCTTCACTTCTCAGATCTTTGCTCACCCATATGGGTTTTCTATCATGCTTACTCAAGTTTCTGCATATCAGAACGGACTGTTCTTGTGCTTTGAGGAGGTACCAACCAACTCTCCTGGGCCACTTTGTCCTCCAGGGCAGTCTCCCATGGAATCCTGCCAAGATTCCTGAATAAACCAAAATCTGCTCTCCCAAAATTCAGGGTTGCAAATCTACTTTTTGTCTTGCTTACTTCTCTCAGGATTTTAAACTCTATAATACCACAGTCACCACTGCCAAGACTGCCCTCAACCATCACATCCCTCACTTTCCTTTTCTGTAACAAGATCAGCAGAGCATTTCTCCTAGTTAGTTTGTCAATCACCTGCACGATCACTGTCATCACCACACCCCAGGATTCTCCTGAATTGCTTGTGCCCAGCCCTACTGCCCTTCCAGCAATTATCAGGATGTATAAAATCCCCCATGAGGCATCAGGCGCTCTTCACTCCCTGACTGAGACCCAGATGACAGCTTTCTCCCTCTGGAGCTTCCCCTGCATCAAGGCACCTGATGGATCAGGATAGTTGCTCCACCTAGTACTGGAGACCATGACCTGCAGCATGTCCCAGCACTATTATTACAGCACTATTATTACAGCATAGTCTCAACAAGTTCCATGTATTTTCTGGCCAAAGTTTCTGGCTCCTCTGTATCCTGCTGTGCTGTTTGCTGCTGTGAAACTACTATACCTCTCATAGCTACATTCATATATGAAGAAGAATAATAAATACTACTGCATAACTTCAAACAGGTGAAAGCCAAGAAAAAGGAAGGAACACTGGGAGATTAAGGTAGGCCCCATGATTGGAGAAACAACTGAAGAATATCACACAGCATTTATACAGCATAGTAGTAGTCTATAAAGGCTAAATAGGCTGATTCCTGAGAGGACGTATGCTCAGGACAAGCCATGCCAGCTGCTGTCATGGCACTAAAACAATCACTAAAATTGCTAGATCCAATTACAATGTGAACATTTGAGAAATTTTTAATAATTATTTCCATTTGTAGAAGCTACGAGGCATCCACACCTTTCATTTATTAGCAGTAACACAGCATAGCACTCTCAGCATCTTGTAACTGAGTACTATGCTGTTACACTTTGCTTCATTTAAAATTTGGGGGGGGGGGGGGGCAGCTAACAAAATTTTATTACATTTTTGTTTACTGACCTGATAAAATGAGGTGTTCTCTTTAATGAGTCACTAAACTTTTTTAAAAAGCTTGTCTCTTTCAGAGTAGGTGTTTTGATGTTAAAAACAACATTTCTGTGGCTTCTGTTTATGTACAGGCCTTTTCAAATAGTTCATGTCAAATATCCATAGATAAACATTAGCCTACCCTGTTCTGCAGCTATCTTTATCTCGTGGAGATCCCAGTGTGTGTTTTGCTGGTTGAAAAGAAATTGTTCCTTCATAGTAATGATGAGAAAGAAAAGTCTTGAAGCCTACACAAAAAAAGGTATTAAGCAGCATTAAGTCATTACAAATCCACATCGCGAACACCTGTGTATACATCCTTTGATTGTTCCTTCTGTAAGGACTGCAAAACAATAGTTGTTCTCCTCAAGCTCACAGCTCTTCGTGTTATGATGTTTTAGACTGTAAAGGACAAGGAAATAACCCCCCCAACTTTTTATCATTTGCCAATAGAGCCATTACTTTGTTTGACATCTTTAACAGCCAACTAAAAATTTTAGCTGTACTGCTGAATCTTAAAATTAGCCTACATGACTTGAATTCCGCTTTTGTATCTTCTTTCCCTAACACAAAACAAATCAAAGAAGGCAAAAAATACCTTCCAGTAGCATAGGATTTGTCCAAATATTAGCTGACTAGGCTAAGCCACTCGGCACTCTCTATAATCAGTGCTGGAAGAAGGACAAAATTAACAATTAATTTCATAAGCCAAATGTCCAAGACAGAGAGAAGAGTGCCTATCTCTCTCTGACTGAAAAGAAAGTAAAAATTATTAGCACAGAAAAGATATTACTTTTTAGACAGCTACCACTAGGTGACATAGAGCAACACATTTCTATTAACAACACGGAACAGCACTAGCAATTTTATTAATAAAAAAAGCTTATTAAACAAATTTGAATTAGGGTTGCTTCCAACATAATTTATAACAGTTCAGTATAAACTTTTTACTTCTTTATAAAGCTCATAGTATACTTAAAATATTAACTATCAGTTAATAAATTAACTGTGCTATATAATCAAATTCAACACAATTTTAGTGAGCACACTGTTAACGTTATCCCCCAAGTTATGGAGCTTTACATAATGTGATCCAATGTACTTGGTACCACAAGGAGTTTAAAATCAGGGTCAGTCTGCCTCTTATGTTTAAAAGCTTCAGAGAAGCTTGGTTTGCAGAAAGCACATCAACTGCTCCAATATATTTACATGCTGACAAAAGAATGTAATAATTACATGTTACCTGAGTAGTCATATCTCATCGGACCCATCCACCGCTTCTTTTCACTATCTTTTAATATATCTCCATAAAAACCATAACCCAGCAATGATACAGAGTATTTCAAAAATGTGTTGTTATGATGTATAGAAGAGACATCCAGAGGCTGACAGTCACCTATGAAGATTAGAAGTGCAAGGTTCTATTAAGTCTTATTTTGTCTGCAGCTGCAAACATGATAGTAACTTTAATGTTACAGATTCTTTAAAAATTAAAAAATGTATGTTGTATTTATGTCATAACGTTTATATGTCATTCCATATATATTTCTTATACATGCAGAAAGGGAAAATAATTCTGTAATACTAATTTCATTTAATATTTAAAAAGCATTAAGCACTAAGGGAGAAAAAAGGTCGGTATGCTAAAATATATAATGAAGAATTTACACTCATTTACCATATAGCAGTAGGAGGAGATGTTATAGAAGAGATCAGTGAAGTATCTGTACATCTACCGAATCCTATATGTCACACTAGCAGAGGATAATTCAAGCTGGAAGGGGCATTAGGAGGTTTCTCATCAAATCTCCCACTCAAAGTAGGTTCAGCTATGAGGTCAGATCAGGTTACTCAGGGCTTATCCAGTCACGTCGTGAAAAACCGTAAGAACATAGAGTACACCACCTCTCTAATGTCCTCATAGTGTAAACTTCGGAGTGGTGGTGGGATTTGGGGGTGGGGAGTGGTGGTGTGTGTGTGTTTGGGTTTTTTGTTTGTTTGGGGTTTTTTTTGGTCTTCTGTTTCACTTTATGCCCATTGTCTTTCATCCTTCCACCATGGACTACTGTGAAGAACCCTTTACGTAAGTGAGAACCACTCTTAAAAATCGAAATACATGTGTACTAAACACATTTAATAATCCGGCTGAAATACTATGATATACTCAGTCCATCTCTCTTTCTAATCCTAGTTCAATGGCCTAAACTCTACATATGCCGAACAGATTTAACCATTGGTTAGTAAGGGAGAAGCACATGTGTGAACCTTTGCAACACCAGCTCCTAAAACTGCAACTGTTAAGCACTCAATAACAAGTGATAATGAAATAATTGTCACTCGGAAATTCTATCCTTTATGCTTACACAATATCATTGTAACTGAAGACTACCTTGCACAATTTTTCAAATTCAGTATTAAGAACTGGGTGACTCTGATTCTTCAGTATGTGGCAAGATGGGATGGACATCACAAATCACAATGCACTGATTATGCTGAGCTGTCTGCTTCAGCTCCTGTACAGTTCAGGGACTCCATTACTAGAGGAGTTTGAGAAGTGGCAATGTCAGTATCCCTACTTGTGACAACACATCAAGAAGCACTTACTAAGAATAGTTCTTTTCCTCCCTAGTTCCTCCTCAAATATGACTTACAGATGGTAAAAATGGGCAATCATCAGCTAATTCCAGTAAAGCAGAAGCCATACTTCTAACTTGGCATGGAAGCATTGAATTGCACAGGACGATTGGGCAACTAGCACAAAATACTACTATTCAAGTGTACATGCACTTGTCATAGCTTTCTCTAAGAAAGAGATAGTCCAACAATTTACCCTGCTTATTGTATTTTACTGCTATTTTCAAAAGCATGCCAGAATGCATGAAAACTTAAGCACCAGATATAAAATTTCAAAACATCATGAACCCTTAAAATGATGAATTACAGTAGAGAAAGCAATTCTGTATTTCAAATTAGAGACTTAAATCCCAGACAAAAACTTTGTATTTCAACTCAGACATTATGTTCAAATTATATTTCACAAACATATAGAAAGAACTAAATGGTATTACTATTTTTGGCTATTTTAAGAATTTTCTTAACAAAACAGTGAACTGTGACCACCCACCTACAATAATATGAAGAGCTGATGTTACTGGATCAGAAATGCCAACAGTTGAATAGCATATGCAATCTGTTGATCCTGAAAAATAAAAACCTAGAGATTAATTCATATCTTTTCAAAACAAGTATTACTGGCATAGTCTTCCAAATTGGCCTGCCCCCTTCTATTTTATGGAACAAAGTAAATATAAGGATTCAAATATTATTCTTTAAATTGTAACACTTCCCCCCCTCCAATGAGTAGAATTTATTTCTCTCCATACAGAGTACAAAGATTTTCACTATATAAGCAATACATATATAGCAGTTAGTAAAGGGAAGTAAGTTAATTCACATGAAAAATTTCAGGATTACATTACAGCTTTTATATCAGTTAAGGATGGAGGGGAAGGAAGGCATACGCTGGTTCTCCTTTGCTTAAGATTTCTTACTCATTGAGATTTCATAAAAAGAAGTGGACCGGTCTCCTGTTTTTTGGGGAGTGATCTAAATTCCAGACTGTCAACATCCCCTCCTCCTCCAGCTACATCTTAAACCAGAAACTCCTGCTTAGTTCTATTATTTGAAAATTAGCAAATACTTGCTTTCAGGAATTAGTTTATAGATAGGGGAGCAAAGTGAATAGAGATGTGCCTTTAGCAAAATACCTACAAGAAGAAAGGGGGGAAGCTTATGTTTTACCTACATTCTGTCTGTCTTACTAACTACCTTCAGGCCACTCCTCACTCAGTATCTCCACTCAGTATTTTATGTGCTTTATACAGACAGGCAATTCTCCCTGATCCCTAGAAAAAAACAATCTAAGAGCTTAACGTAGGGTTCTGAATCCTACTCTGCAGCAGGGACTTGAAAGTCAGAGCCAGATATACCAAAGCATTTTTGTTGCAGCATCTAACTCCAAATCTATCTTGTAGTTTCTCCCATCCCTTCCCTGAAATTGAATTCCTTTAGAGTCAAGGCTGGGTATCTGAAAACAAAAACTTACTTTGTCCACATGTATGTTCTCAGATTTGCTACCGATACACTAGATGTAGAGCAGCTCAGATACAGAGTAGTTCATTTCTGAGGCCTAATCAAATTGAAATGGAAAACTAAAAACAGAGGAATGAGCAAACACTATTTAAAATCCACTTATGGTTCTTTCTCACTTTGAAAAGAGTCAGGGCATATGCAGTTATCAATAGGAGCAAAGAAAATCCTTTCCCCTCCAACTCACTTGTCAGGAAATGGATACCACTTCCCCTACCAGTGAAGGGCATGAGAGAAGCTTCTATCAAGTAAACGTTACGCAGAAGCCTGCCACAGTGAACAAGCAGCAGCTCCAGGAGCCAAATAAAGAAAATATAAATACAACAGAACTGCAGAACAAAAGAAGCAGTGTGACTAAAGAGATCTCTCTCCTACAAGGTTGAGGTTCAAGATGGCGCAAGTGTACCATTACAAGCATATGCCATTGCACAGGAAACGGGACTCCAGTTTCTCTCGGTATCATAACAGACAAGGTACACACATGATGTCACCATGCCACATTTGGAGTTTTTTAGCAGAAAATATTAAGTAGAGTTCAGATACTGAAGCTATGCTTTACTGCCAATGTTTTCAGTTTCATTTTGCCTCCTACACTCGTGAATTTCAGTTAGGCAGAAAAGAAAATTCTCACTACTTTTGAGAAGAAAAACAAACAAATAGCCACTAAAAATAGCCACTGAAAGATCAGACCTGAACTTCTACTGCTGAATGTACAAGCCTAACACTTCATGCAATCTTTCTCCTTTCTTCAAGATCTGTTTCTAATCTGCTCCTAGAATTACCTTGGTCACATCTGTCTTGGTGTAAACAGAGCTTCCAAGTAGTCTTACACTATAGGTAGGAGGGGAAGAGAGGAATTCATGCAAGCTACACTTTAACACTGCAGTCTTATCTTCCTATACTCTTCTGTAGCCAATTAAAAGCTGATCTATCTGTTGGGCAATTATATAGAACTTGTTTTAATTTCTATTCATTAACTAGCAAGGGAGGGCTAAAATTAGATCTGAAGTCTTAAATTAATTCTGAGGTTCTAAAATGGGAGAGTGGGAAAGACACCAACAGTGTTTACCAACTGTCAAATCATCCCTCTCTCAGACATGCCAGTGGATCACCAACTAAAAACTGTAAAATCTTATTGCTTTTTTCCTCTCTTGGAGCTGGTTGCTCTCAGAGCCACAAAACTGGTATTATTCCTTACATGCATTCCAAGAGAATGTAAGTGGTCATAACACCACACCAAGCATGAACCCAGCAGTACTGGTTTAAAGGTCACAAAAATGTTCATGATGATTAAGGCTTTGAATCTCTTTGAACACTTCACAACCAAACAGGAATTCTAGACCATTAGGTGGGTCCTGAATAGATTTGGAATCTACCGCTGCTGAAACAGCACTCTGAGTAGATGTACATGCAAACCCCACCAAAATCTGGCTTATTTCACGAGTATAAACCTGATATGGAAAGCAGGATTGGAATGTAAATATAGCTTGACTATATTTATTGACTATATATCAATCCCTTGATTAATAGCTTAGAACTGCCAGAGCACTCAGTTTGGGCAAGAAGCTTTCATAGAGCATGACTCTTGACTAACGTTAGGTACTGGATGTTGTTTGTTCTGGTTAAACCAACAGAAAAATTATATACATACTCTGCCAGGTTTTCTTCAGGGATTTTTAAGGGCAACAGCCTAATTGAGTGAAGGAAAATAAAAGCAGTTTTTATGGGCTGCACAGAACTACATGCAAATGTGAAGAAAATAGTTGGAGTGCTTGTTAACTGAGCCCTAATTCATTAAAAAAGAAAGATCTTCAGTGTGGAAACTAATTTTTGCATTGATGTGCTAGAAAAGAAGAAAATCGGTATGCAAGGGAATGATTAAGTTTCATGTTAAGACACTTAGAAGTAGCTACATGTGTACATGTAACGCTGCAGACTATGTCAAAGCTTCCATTCTGGTCAAGGAGATCTTGTCAGGAATGCTGACAGCAGCTTGAGCTTGACTCAAGGTACTCACGCACAGGCCCCATTTGAAGGGCCTTAGGAAACAAGACACCTGCACAACACAGGCAGATGCATCAGAAGATCTACAGGCTCTACTAACCATATTGATCAGATGCCCTCTGGCTATAATATGAGTTGAGATGCCCATCTCACCTGCAGACACCTAAATGTAAGCATGAAAATTTGAGTATCATTTTCAAATTGAAACTCACCCTAAGGAGAGTAACTCCATTACCTAAAATGACACCAACCACCAGTGTTCAAGTGCTGCGGATTACTCTGCTTGGGTTCCAACTGCTACTCTAGTACAACAGTTGTCTTGCCTAGAGACATTTCAACAACAGTGGCACCATACTACCATATGTAGATAGCCAAATCCCCAACTAAATGTCTGAAATCTCCCAGCTAAAGAAAGTGCTCACCCCAGATATTTTGATATCAAGAGCCTACTGAAAATATGAAGCATATAGAGGGCACATCAACTAGTCTTTGTTAAAATAAGTATAATTACTTTGAATCTTTACCACACATTATGTACACTAGAGCCCTGTTTCATTACCCATTTTCCCCAAAGTCTGTTATTAAGAGGTATCATACATCCACTTAGTTGTATATAGTCAAGTTCTTCTATGCTCGTTCCCTCCCCAGATGTAAGCACAGTAATTTTTTAAATAAATTTAATGATTTAAAAATTATCAAGGAAATCCTTCCTTTTAATTAAGCACAAGGAGAAATGATCAAAATACGTACTTCAAATATTAAAGAGTATGCAGTCCCCATAAAACACTTTTGCTAAAGCAAGATTAAAGAAACCAAAGTGATGGACTGCACTACATAGAATACAGTACAGCTAGATCACCAGATTTTGCCTTTGCATGCAAATATTTCTGGATATTCGTGAAGTAGACAAGTCATGCAGACAGATGCTCAGACACCACCTCACAAGCTTTAAATTGGTCATCGAACCACCAAAGCAATGATTTAGTGGTTGTATGGAAGAGTTCATGCCATTGATTCTGTGGACAAAAAAACCCACCAAAACCCCCCAAACCAAAAACAAAACAAAGCAAAAAAAACCCCAAAGTGCTAGAATTAATCATCTGAAAAATGGTTAGACTAACTTAAAACTAAGTTTTCTTAAAACAAAACACATGCATACTGTGGTCTATAAGTATTCATTTTTATGCTTTTATTGATGAAAAACTAAACAAATTCCAAAGAGCTGGAAATACTAAACTAAGCAGATGACAGAACCAACAGTCAGCTAGATGTTGATCCTATAGAAAAGAGTGAATTTAATAAAGAAATAGAAATACATTTAGTGCTCATGAGCATTGCTGCATGTGAGATACCCTTGACAGGGGCAGGTGCTCCCACAACACACACAGAATTCTCAGAGACGAATTAGTATGGCAACAGGATTCTGTACTGCAAACGGGTAGAATAACAACTTCAGCGGGGGTCCTGTACGTTTGCAGTATTTCTGTGAAGTCACAATCCATGCAGTCACCTCACAGATGAATTATCAGGTGAGTCATGCTAATGACAGAGTAACTGCATAGTCTTGGTCAAGTAGCATTTAGTATTTTGAAAAATCTAGATGGTGACTTTTCTGGGAAGTCATTTTGAAATGACAAGGATCTGACACATTCATAAGTAAGGGGAGAAGCTACTGTTACAGGGAGAGATGAATGGACTGGGCATACAGTCACATTCCTACCCGAAGTTTTATACACCTTCTTTTCTGCATCCAGAAAACAAGAAATCAAGCTTAACATCTGCAGAATGACAAACTGGCTTAAAAAGGAACAGTTCAGAAAGACTTTGGTCTGGGTTTTTGGTAGATAATCACTTCAGCAGAAGTTCAGTAACACAGTACAACAATGGATAATACAATAATGGCAAATTTCAGAGATGAAATTAACAGCACAGGGAAAAGTAATCTTGACTTAGTTGTCTTCATAGCAGCCCCACCATATTAAATGCAGTGTTTAGCTCTAAGACTGTCATTTCCAGAAGTATAACGGATTTAAAATGCTGAAGGAGGAACACAAAACATTGCACTTCAGATTTCAAACTGGACATACTGAACCTTGAAATGAGATGCTAACCAAACTGCAAAGATCATTTAATATTACAAACGTTGTAACAAAGGTGGGTGTGGACACACCACTTCGAGTCATTAAAAAAAAAATTAGATAGCTTTTTATGCTATGCTTTAACACATTTTCAAAGAGAAATTTTACAGCCTAGGTGACAGTCGTATGAGTCCAGTCATGCCTCATGATTTTACTTGCATCTGGTTAAGTTTGTGAATAAATCCTCCACCATTCTTCTACACTACCTTCACATAAGAAGCCTGTGCTGTCTTTAGCTGTCTTAACTTCTACAGCTACACACCAACATGCTGATTATAATCATACTGCATACTTCAATTCTAGACATTACAGAGCTCATACCTTGACCACAACAAAAGTGACAAGGATCTGGATATACTAGAAGCCTAAATCACTATAGCAGTTAACAATTTGTATCTACACTTTACTCAGTCTTCCCTAGTGCTTGGAAGACTTTTCCCCTACCCCCAGAGTAGGCTGGCAGACTTGACTTTTGGAAGAATGAATGTATTAATATTATGCCACAGCACAGAGTGAAGTAGGATTTTTTTTTTCTGCCTGCTGAGATCATAAGAGTATTTAATCTAATCTGTTCTCTTTTTGCTAAAGAGTCCTCTGACAGCAGTTGACAGCTTTGTCCTCCTGTTCTATGCCAAGTTTAGTAAGAAGAATGAATTACTTTGGCTTACTCCAGTGGGTATAATTTTAATACTAAAACAGGTGGATGAAACCTCAGTGCCACATGTTGTAAGAGAAATGATTCTCTGTGTTTAAGTTCTACGGAGGCATACTACCACTCTGAATGCAGTGGGAAACCATGGCCGAATGTGCTTTTAAAGGTAGATGGCACTAGGAGGAAGTAACAACTAAGCAGAAGTTTTCACAGGTGCACTGACTTGCAGTTACCACATTGCAGTGCAAAACTTTGCCAGGTTGTTACAACCTCTAAGTACTCTTAATAGCAAATCTGTTTACCAACAGCAATCAGTCAATTTACACTGACAGATTTGAAGAATGGCTGCAACTAAGAGAAATACAGAAGTTAAAATTGCCATATGAGTAGCAGCCTTTATTCATGTCAACAAAAACACAAGTTATTTCATAAAAATGTACCGTAAAGTATAAGAATAAATTATATTTTTAAACCAGAAGACACACTAAGGAAAGATGCTGTCTGGAAACAGGCACATCTGTTCAAAAAAAAAAAGAAAAGAAAAAAAAAAGAAAAAAGGGGGGGGCACAAGTAGGGGCTTGATGATTCAAGTTAGAATCACGATTTCCAAGTAGCATCCAACATTAACTAAAAGAGCCTGCACAATGGGATTTTGCTTATGAAATAAAGCTAATCACTCAAAAACAGTCATGTAAATTGACAATTTCCGAGCAAAGATTAAGTCTGCTGAATTGAGCGTTAGTTTGAATACATAGACTGTTTAATCACAGCCACACACTACAACCTGCCATGTTTCTGTTAACACAGCTTGACATTAGAAACTAAATGAAAAAAGAGGCAACAACACTGATTCAGTGTCACCTTACACCAGGCTCCTGTCCTCGCTGAGTAAAGTGTCTCCATGTATCAGAAGACACACAGAGCTTTAGAACTTAATCTCTAAACTATGGATAGTGTTTGTTGTTGTTCTTATGATTTTAAGAAAAAGGCTGGTTATAAAGAACTAAAAAGAGCATCATGGATTAAGTTTTTCTAGATGCATGATTTACATTTCATTAGTCCTTTTGACTTGCTGTATTTTAGTTTAAAAAGTCTTTTTAAGGATCTCACTTATTTTGGAACAGACTTCTTGCACTAGTCTGGGAACTAGGGGAACTGTTGGGGTCAATACATGGTCAGAGCTCCATTACATCAAGCAGATGAACAGAGAACAGCTTCACCAAGGGCTGGAAAAACAAACTCTTGCTGCCTTCCTGACCACCCTGCAATGCATGGGTTTGGCTATTTCATACACAATTTAAGGTCCCTGTGATGGTTACATGTGCTAAGAAAAGGTTAAGATTTGTTCAGTGATTTGACTCCCTTTTTCAGTAAATAAGCACTTTCCCATATTTCCAGTAATGGATCATTTTAAATATTGTACAATATACAAACAGATCAAGACATGTATTACCATCTGTACTTCCAAAAACTTAATTAATAGAACTTCAAGGCCAGCTTCCTTATATATCATTCTAAATAGTTTTTGAGGGATCTGAATAATAACTTGGAGAAAATATCTGAATCATAGCACTGATTACAAGGCTGCACCTCATGTTAGTTCAAGGAATAGAGCATGCAGTATACATCCAAATAGCAAACAGCTACAACAGACAACACACAACAAACAAAACACTAAAGTATGTAAGAAAGTGACTCGATACATGTTAGCAATATTAAAATATCAGTGAAGATCATACCTTTTGGTTGCAATTGGAAAAAATGCATTAAGAAATTGTTGAAAAACCAAGGTTAATCTTTCAATTTTAACATGCTTATAGTTAATTTCCTAAGGACAAAGAAATAGTTCTTGATATTGAGGTTCTGTTTTTTCAATTGTATCTTCTTATGGTCACTAACATCACCAGTAGGCAAAATCTTCTGAAACCAACCATGCAAGCAAAAATTTTTACTCCAAGAAATTTGCCCAAATAAGGGGAACAAAGGGTAGAGCACTTCAAATTCTATTCTTGTTAAGTTTATTATACAAACTGATTTTAATACAAAGCTTTAACAAATATAATCAGAACATAAAGACAGTAATTCTATTATACAGAATGTTGTTATCTATGTTATACAGAACCCTTAATGTGCTAGCTAACAAGGAGAATGAAAAACCATAAGGGGATATTAACATTGCAACTTTTAGATATCTAACCTTTATTGTACTGCAAGCAGAAAGGGTTAACCTTCTTCCAAGCAACAATTCAGACCATTTGGGTTTGGATACATTCCTCACAAAGATATAAGTAGTATAAAATTAGTCACCAAAAGCCTGAGAGTACAAATATACTATTTCACTTTGTGTATTTTTATAACCTGTGCTAAATTTTCTCAAGAAGTCTGTGTTTTAGTTCTAGTCAGAAGCTCAAAATGTTTATTTGAATTAAAGAACTGGTATATGAATCTCAAGCATCTGACATGAAAAAGAGAACAGCATAGAAAAGACACCGAACTGTCCATTTGTCTTTCCACAGAGCCCTCAGAATTGCAGATGCTATTAAAACACTGAATCCAGTCCTGGAAGAGAGAGTCATCTTTTAAGTCCACTTTTGAAGGAATCTAGGGGACCAACTGGGCAGAGTGAAGTAACACCTGGGACACTAGATTTAACAGCAAGATTGATCCAAAGAGTGCCTATGGCCAATAAAAAAAAAACCCTGTAAGTTTATCACCAAAGACCTGGATTCCAAGAATGAGTTGTCTCAAATGCCTGTCAATGACAGTGGTCAGGATTGCCTGAAAAAGTGGTTGACACTGAGAACTGTGAAGGTATAGCACCTCTAAAAAGGGGCAGAAACTGCAACTTAGTCTGGAACCTGAGGACGGTTCCTCAGCTGTAGTTGCCTTATGCTTTCTGTGATGACAACTGGAGGGGTGGGTGGGTGGGGGGAAGTAGTAAAGGAGAAACGTTAGCATCTGTTTGGAGTTTGCCATACCAGTAGGAGGTTCTCATTACAATTCTAACTAAATTTGTGGAGCATCTGGAACTGGAAAAATATTTATCAGGTAAGCCTCTGTTCAGTAAATTTCACCATTAAAGTGTTCAGATGGGCAAAAGTATTGTTGTCAACATCTTATCTTACACTAACACACAATAAGCCACTTAAAAAAAGTAATTAAATTCTAAAGTTGCGCGTTAAGATTGATTTCCTTTACAAAGTAACTTTCCTAAATAAAATTGCATGTGATCAATAATAATACTGAGATACAAACAGCTTTAGCTAGGTGTCTTTATGGAATATCATTGCTCATATCTTACACTTAGGCCCAAATTCAAGAAGTTATGAATAAGAAGAAATTTCAAGAATAAATGAATAAAGTAAACTGAAAGTTAACCCTTTCTTACCAGCAGGAATTATGCCAATCCTTATATTGCACTGGACTAACGGTGCTTTGGGATTATTTTGGTCTATGCCAGAGTCCTTCTGCATTCTTCCAATGAGACCATGCATCACTTCACTGAACGTGCCGTCCCCACCAACACAAACAACACTGCCAGGAAACACAAATTAGAATGCACACTAACAGTCAATAAACAACACGGCAAGTGTTCTACTTAGGGCATGCACTAGGCACATCAAAAATAGTTGTTCTATTCTCCTCCTCCATTTTTACAGAATACAGTAGCCCACAGTCAATTTGGCAATTAACAAAAAAGCAGGAAAAAAAAATTTCAAGCTATGCAACTGCAAAAGCACCTAGACATGTCTGTAATGTTAGAAAAAAATGTTGGACTGCAACCTAAAAAAAAAACCCAAAAAAACTTTATCTTGTATTGCTGTGTGCAATACAGACAGACAAGTATCAGTGGAAATTCACTATACAAGGAAAACACTGAACAGGACTGTACATACAGCTTTCTAAGTAAACAAAATGGAAATAGGGTACCTTTACTAAAAAGGGAAAAGTAAGTTAATATTTGTAGCTTCAGGCAGAAGTATATTTTACACTATTAATTTAATAGGGATATACATTATATGAAAATCAAAAAAACAGAAAAGTGCATGCTTGCATGCTCTTTTGAACATGCTGAGAGCCCAAACAGACAGAAGTCATGTATATCTACATAACCATTCATAATGAAACACAGAGTTCTAAATGTTACCAGATGCAAAACTTTGTTTTGCAAACTTAATTCAGGTCAGAGCTGGTGCAGCAGCTACACAGATCCTCAATATGTTAAAGCTCAGCAGAGAGTCCACAGCCAAGCAAATACTAGGAAGTAAAAGACTATTTTACAGCAGTATACATTTCATGCACAATAATCAAATGCACACCCTGAACTCTAAAAGCATAAATATTCTTTAACTGAAAAACTAATTCAAATACACTGTAAAGGAACACATGACAAATCCAAAGTTATGCATGTAGTCCCCAGCATACATGTTTAGGAATGTTTACTGTCATCTATAGAAATAATTTCCAATGCATAAACTAATACTTACTCTTCCACATAGTCAGCAACAGATATTACAGAATGAGCACTTACTTCATAGGACAAGTTACTTTATTTAGCTTTTAAGTACCGATTATTTAAATTTATTTATTACTGTATTTTCAGCAGAAGGAAAGCTTGAAAAAACCCAGTAATTTTTTCATGAATGGAGAGGACAGTCTTAAAAATATACGCTGTCCAACTCTAAGTGAAGACCTAAGAGACTTGGAGAGAAGGGAGAAAAGGATGTTTGTTTTTCATTTTTATAATTAGTTTCTCTTCTCACAGCTTAACTACATTATTCCTCCTCAACTTTAGCCTGTCTCATCTTTCTCTGCAGACTCCAAGGAAAAGGTTAAGTAGACAAAAATTTCCACGTCAGTTCAAGGTCAATGTTGTCTCAGTAGTGTTCTATTTATAACAAATACTATACCCAGGCTCAGAGATAACAATGATATGAATGTCTATACCTATCAAGGGTAAATATTGATAAAGAA
The DNA here is from genome assembly GCF_030463565.1 of Pelecanus crispus. Lineage (NCBI taxonomy): Eukaryota > Metazoa > Chordata > Aves > Pelecaniformes > Pelecanidae > Pelecanus > Pelecanus crispus. The sequence goes on from NC_134643.1 coordinate 18,338,890, forward strand.
GTTCACATACACAGCACAAGCATGACCAAATTCATTGCAAACATCAAATGACCAATGTGCAAGTCACATGTGTGTGCAAGTCACACGTGTGAAGGCCCCTAGTGAAGAACTACTGTAAGAGAGATCTTGCAGCGATTCTCACATTTCGGGCTTATTTTTCTAATGGACGAGCATTTTACTTTTTAAGACAGATCATAACAGTAAACTACATATGCTAAAGGACTTCAGGAGAAGCAAGTCCACAAGACAAATGAGTTTTAAAAGAACTATGCTCCCTTCTAATCTCAATCATTCTGTGAACCAATTCAGTAACTAGGAAAAAACCCAATCTGAAACAGTTTTACAAAGGCTTGTGCAACAGGTGTATGGATAAGGAAGCACAGTGATTCATGCATGTCAGACTTCCTCTAAGCACGGTTGTTACCTGCACAATATTACAGCATGTTCTAGTTCTGCACAATGATGTACAAAAACCTGCTATATGGTAACTGAATGAATATTTTAAGTGACTGTCTTCAAAGAGAAGCTGTGCTATCACTGAGCTATTAGATTAGTACAGTCACCATAAAACAAACAGGAAACATGCACAAGAGGTTTAAATAAGCTCTCTCAAGTAAATACACTTGGAAGGCAGTGAAGCGGTTTTCATTAAGAATCCTGTATGTAGTTCCAAAATTACAGGCATGGCTTTGCCAAATAGGGAACGTAGAGCTTAAATGAAGAATGAAGGGAAATCACTGAATGAAAAGTCACTTGTAAGAACCACTTTAAGAGGACAGGTAAGCAACAACTAGGTGTAGGAATCTAAAGAAGCTTTTCCTGTATGTGAGAAGAGTCAACCAAACTTCAAGAAATTCATACATTTATGCAGTCCACCCATTTTTAAAATCTTCCATATAGCCATGTGATCTATTATTTAAAAAGTAGTGTTAATAAAAGAACTCCTTCCTAACATCACTGTTCACCACAGAAACAGACTTGTACCTGATGGACAAAAATCAGGCTTAGAAAGACGTGTTGCAGTTCCCAAGCTAACTGACATTAAGGCGCAGCCTGGGAACAGAAGAATCATGAGATTCTAAAAAGATGTAGTTCTTTGGCCAACTGTTTACCTCAGTCATGTTAGAGACAGAAAACCAAAAAACTCCACCAAAACAAGCAAAAAAAAACCCACCAAACAAAACCCAAACAAAATCTTACTGTAAGATTTTGTACAGTAAGAGACTGAATCTGCCCAAAACACTTCAGGTACCACTACAATTGGTCACTGCCACTTGTAAAAGCCAATTTGGTAGGAGGGGACATGGGCTCACTTGCTTCCCTTTTCTGCTCTGTATTGGATTTTCACAACTGTCAGTATTATCTATTTCAAATCACTTAAGTTAAATGAAAAGGAAAAATTTTAACTAGGTTTTTCTAGGATCCCAGTTTCCCTTCCTTGCACTTCTGCAAAATTAAGAAAATCTCACTGTAGTCAAACCTGCTTATTTAAAACAGGTGAAGTCTAGGAATTCAACTTATGAATGTAGTTTCTTACTACCACAATTTGTCAACATCATGCCTTCACTTGGTTTATATAATGCATATAGATCTTCTCCCCTAGCAAAAGTAATCTGAAAAGATAGAAAAAGTTTTATTTTTGCAACTTACCAGTTTAAATGTACTTGTCTACAAGCACAACAAGAGACTTTTAGACTAGTGTAGTTATGAGAGTTTATCTGCAAAGGTTCTGCATACATTGTCATGATTTTCCAGTTGTGTAATTTGTTTCATGTCATGAACCAGAAACTGGAATGACTAGCTTATTTATTAAAATATTCTGCTTCTGCAGCAGATTTAATAATGGAATGCAATTTCACCATTAAGTCTTTTTTTTAAAACATTAATTCCACAACAGAACGAACACAAATAAAGCCAAATGATATAGCCATTATTTGAACAGTCCTACATAGCAAGAGGAACTATCTGAAACATTTCTGAACAGCTCATGGCTTTTACACACAGGCTGAATGCTACTGATGCAGTGTTCTGGACTCATGCCTATGTCAAGATCACCTATACCACAAAACATTTCAGGGTAGCTTTCGAGCTATCACAGAATGCTCAACTTCTGGATGAGCAAAAGTAATCTTTACATCTTTTGAACACAAATCTCATGCAAACATTGTTATATGACACTTGAATATAGTGTGTGTTTAACAGGTTTACTGAAACAGTTTAGTTTTCCTTTGATACTCCTAAGTGCGGATCTCCTATGGAAAGAAATACACCCCAGAACTTTCAGCTGTTGTAATAAACATATCAGCAATGAAGGCTACTATTTTAAGTTACAGACAACAGCAGACAGATTACAGAATACATCAGCTAGAAGGGGGAGGAAGCAAGTGAAGTTACTTACCCATCATATTTATTAATATTAACTTCAAATAAATTGTCCTTAGCGTGGTTAGCATGTTCAGTTACTACAAAGAAATAACCACATTAAACATTACTATTATAAAAATACTATTATAAAATTGTATATAATATACAATTATTAAAATTTTATTAATAATTCATTAATAACCCTGATTCTATTACCAATGTCACCATAAACCAGCCTGCCCATAAAATGTGTTTCAAAAGATTTTATGCCAAGGGAAGAATTGAGAGAGACATGCACTGCAGTATATATGGAAAAATATTTCACTTAAAACCAGTTGTTCAGTTGCACAATTTTTTACAGTAAAACTGAAAAAAATGGAGAAAGACAGTATCTTATAAATGAAGAGCTAAAATAGCTCCGAAGTACCAGAAGTTTTAATTTAGTAAGCAGAAAACTGATATAAGGTCATCATTTATCTGGCTACCTATGCTTTAAGCAGAAAATCTTCCCTTTCTACCACTTAGTTTAATTTCCTTAGTAAGAAAAGGTAAGTAACAGAAAGAACTTAAGCTACTCAGAGATGTTTTAAAGAGTGCATATTGTGTTTATTAAGAAATTAAAATATTCATTACTCACTAACAACATCAGTGGAGATAGAAGCCAGACTGAAGAGCGGAGCAACTTTCTGTTCATAAATCCTCTTCCCTTGTCGTTTTCCTCCATACGGATTAATATACACAAGCAACTGCTTTGGTCTAGACTCTGCAGTATGGAATAATATTATAATGCATTGCTTTTTCACACAAAACAAAAATTCAACAAGCTATACAAACCTGTAAACATCAAAGTGAACACAGCATACTAGTCTTTTATAACTCTTATTAACACTTATAACACTATAACTCTTTATCAAAGAGCTATAAAAAGCTGCTTCATCTGTCCTCTTTATTATACCGAGTATACTGACAGTATTGAACAAATTGGTAATAAGACAGCAGGTGAAATTCAGAAACATTTCATGTGACTCCATGTCTCACATTCTTATGCATATTATTCTTGCAGTACCTTCCCACTAAATGACATTAGTATCATAGGCATACAAGACAAAAGACAAACCAAGGGCAGCAATAGGGAAGGCACTTGTCAGTGAAGCATACATAGAAATACTTTAAGATTAATTTATTTAAACAACATTCTCGCTTTGGTAACATAGTTAAAATGCATTTCCTTTCAGTGATAAAGACAAAGTAAGAATACCTCACAGAACTACATAATGCACAGCAAATGCTTGCTCTATAATGTAACCCCTTCCCCCCAGAAAACACCTTTGATATTACTATCTCAAGTTTCTTTGAATAAATATGGATTTACATTGGTGGTGGCAATGAAAACAATTGCTACATCTCTGTACTAACAGATGCACAAAACAGTAACGCTTGCTGCACCTAGAGAGCCTTCCTTTTTTGTGTAGAACACAAGGACCTGTTATAACATTTTCACTTCCTCAGATGGCATTCTAAATTATTTTAAAAGAAAAGAATAAACAGAGTTATTAGATCAGCACACTTGCATAATCAATCCACCCAAGCTAGACTGTTGGAATGGTTTAAAGCTGCCACACCCCCAAAGCACCATTCACCCTCTCCGAGAACCTAATTACCTTTTCTGAAATAGTTTCTTACCAACAGAATGAACACCTGCACTCAAATGGAGATGACTACCCAGGCCACATCTCTCAAAGGTGTACTGAATGGATGCACAAACCCCATTTTTAAGAGATTTTGTCAGAAGCCAGATACCTCATGTGTAACGTATACAAAACAAAAACGTTAGTAAGATGCATGCTTCCAATGCCTGTTCAGAAGAACATTTTTTTGTTAAATAGCCATTTTTATTCTGTAAGCCTTAAGTACTTGCTTGAGTCACATCATAGGTGTACTTGTTTCCAGTCCCTTCTCTAGCTCTGTCTCTCAGATGGACCTCAGACCCAGCCCTGCCTCCAGACTCATCTCTTGCTGCTCCTGTCTGGCCGCCCTGGATGGACCCAATTACTTTATCCCTTCTGGGCTGAAAATGGGACCTGCTGCTATCCCCATCCCGCTCCGCCCAGTCTGCTCAGACACAGTGGGACTGCGCCTTGGTCGGTGAGGGCGCTGCCTGTGCTATGGTCATCCTTGACTTTCCTTCTGTCATGGAGTTGCTCTGCTCCTGCTGCTCCGACATCTATCAAGGTATCTCTTTCAGGAATAACTCCTGCAAAACTACTTTTAGCCTTCCAAGAAGTAGATGTCCAAGAGTCCCAGAAATGATTAATGGGAACTCTTACTCCATAAGGCATATTGTTGATGAGAGAGACTGGAAAGGCGAGACAGACACACAAAAAGTCACCTGCAAATCTTGCAATTGGTACAATCCTTGTCCTCAGATCTCTAGAGTACCTCAAATCTCTGAGCTTACATCTGCCCTTTACTTTTTCCAAAGCTACACTCATTTAAACCCTCTGCTAAGCTTCTAATTTGTCCCTATTTTGTGCAAATAATTTACATCTGGGCAAAATTGTAAGACTGATCAGAGTAAACCACTCAGTACAAATTAGTGAATGTGCAAAAAATGCAAAAGTATGGATAAGAAGAATGAGACACTTCAACTCTCAGCTCCCTCAAGTTTTGAGCATAAGCTGCTCTTAAGAGTTCAAAAAAGCAGATTATCAAAACAGTATTAATGACTGTCCATGCCTGTAAAATGGTGCCGCAACTGGTAGTACTTTAGTCAAACTTACTCTGCATTTCAAGTGATTCTTTCAGCGCCTGTATCCACTGATTACACAAGTGCTCATCAACACACCAAAACGTCACATCACTGCACCGCCAGCGGTGATTTCGGGCTTTCTTCACGTAATACACTATGTAAATTAAAAAGAAGAGGCACAACGAGACAGTTCTGTGAAATGACAAATGCATTTCAGAGAGATCTCCAAAATATCTATGTTTGGGAAAAAAATGGTAAGGAACCCCAACTACACATTTCTGCAAATGACAGAAGCATTCCGAGTGTGAACAGGACATCTGTAAAAGGTCAAAATGAAAACATAAATGAAAACACTTGCTCTAGGTCATTACCTTATAGCAGATACCCAAACATAAACTTCTTTTTAAACCAAATACAATCCATTTTCCATAAACTGATTATAGACATACTTATACAAAAGTTCACTGAGCTTATATATTATTTTATCCATATTAAAGTCTGCAATGTCTACATAATATAAAATGCCATAAGCTTCAGAGGATAAGCCAAACCCTCACATCAGGTCCCAACCAACAGGGTGAATTTAATTTCATAAAGCTGAAATTTTAGAAAAAAGATTTAGAGTGTTCTTGTGCATTAAGAACTAGGCTGGTGAGACAAGAAGCACCCTTACCTTTCCATCTACGATATCATCAATCGTTATTACTGAAGGACTAAATGTGAGGGAAGTACTCCACAACATAAAATTTTGGCATGGGAGCAATCGCATTTGCCCCAGCTTTGCAGCACAGAAGTCACCACTCTTTCCCCAAAATAAACAGAAATTTATTTCTGGCACTTTGTTTTAAGAATGCAGTCAATAACACGAAGAATGTTTACATGCATACATCCTGATGGTTCGGGATATTTTTAAAAAATGCAAACATTTAGGACTCATTTGTCCAGCCTCCCTCTTGATTTTCTAGTCAAGTAGTAGAAAGCAAGTGTCCTGCTGCAAAGTCATTCAGCAACAGAAACATAAGACATTAGTTAGGACTTCATTAAATAACCAGACATAGCATGTGTTCTTAAAGGAAGGGTTTTATTTTCCAAAATAAGGATCTTTGAAGGTAAACTGGTAGATTTTTGGTGGGGGTTTTATTTGTTTGGGGTTTTTTGTGGGTTTTTTGGTTGGGTTTTTTTTTGGGGGGTGTTTTGGTTTTTTTTTTAAACACATTTCTGTTAAAGAAAATTCTGAAGACTCCTTTTGACTCTGCCCTAAAGTACCTCCAAAGTAATTAGCACAAGCATCCTGAGACTGTATTTGCCTTACCTGTGAAAGCATGTGGGTTTGACATTTTCTGCCATTTGCCAGTATTATGTTGTTTCTTGTTAGGTTCAGTTTCTTCTACAGCAATGATCTCAGAGGTTGGTACAAAACAGTTTTCTGTATGAACACAAGATCTTACACATTAAGACCTTCAAAGAGCACCAGAATGATTATTTCTACAAATAATATGATATAGACATACAATTAGAGTAGCTGCTCAATAAGCACAACCAAGAGCATAAGTAGAAATTTGCTGACTATTTTCAATTTCCTTTTGCCTTTAGTCAAAGCATATAATCCATAACCACCTATGAACTACCCCAAGTAATATTTTAAACGTCTACGATTTCTCAGAAAATTACGTTTCTGAGTATAAAACCATTTTTGCATGAAGCCAAAATCCAGCAACTCTGATTTCAGAGTAATGGAATTGCCCCTGCAAAGATGCCTAGTCCAGATATTTGACAGTGAATAGCACAAGCTATTTCAAAGAATGTACAACTAAATCTAGTGCAGAGAGACTACAGAGGCTATTTGTTATTCTCAAGTAAGTAGCTGGCTTATGAAAGAAGGGCATTCATATGAATGCTTAAGAATTTAAATCCCACTAAGCTTTTAAACTTCAGGATCTCCTAAGAAGCAAATTTTAGATGTTATGTTTATGTACTGTTAAATGTATTTCCCTTTTATCAACTTTAAAATTTTGGTTTTCAGAATTAAAGGCCTCTCACTCCTATACTATGAGAGAATTTCCTCCACTCTCACTCTTCTCTTATGGCCCCTCAACCCCTTCTCAGTCCTCTTAACTCCTGTCAAATTGAGGTATGCTACAAAACTGACGAACTACATTTAGACCAAAATTTAAATGACAATGCTCTATTGTTCATTTTGGGAAACAGTTCTACGTACTAGATATTTATTAGTATGTACACTAGGAGCAGCAACAGAGGTGATTGTTTTATTAGGCATTTTCTGTATAACAAAGAAAGCTGTCCAACCGTACAGACAGCAAATGCATTAAAACACAGTTCCAAACCTGTACCACTGAAAGCATTTCTTTGGAGTATATATTTTAGCACATATTACACAGGTTATATTAACAACCCTAGACCTTGTAACTACTTCTACTAAGCTCTCCCAACTCTTCAGATGTGTTCTCCCTCTGACAGTTGCATGACTGGAAGTTTTGCCTTTCTAGCAAATCTCTTCACAGATGTGGCAAAAAAGCAAAGAGTAAATGTTTTAGTTTTATATGTACATGTTTTTATCTTAAGCCACAAGAGTTACGTATCTGAAAAAACAGATTCCAGGGCAGGGGAGCGCCTGGAAGAACAAAACAAAAGCAAAGAACGGAGTGATCTCACCTTCCCTCTGTAAATCTTTGGGTTTGCTAAAAGTCTGAGAAGTTTCTGCTCAATGAATGGCAGCTATGCCAATTGTGGCCCTCAGTACTACTTGGCACTGTACAAGCATCAAGCAACTCCACTGCCCTGATAGTATACTCTAATCTTAAGGCAGTCAAAACCACACGCTTCCTAACACAGTAACTGCAGGGGGCCAGAAAGATGCAAAGCTGTCTCAAATACAAACATGTTATTCAGAACATACCCTACAGCTTATGAAAATGAATGCAGTGGCATTTGTGTTTGAATAGAGCTCAAGAATTTCTATCAGTCCAAATATGACTCTACCACTATTCTACTTAGTATTATACAGTACATTGTTTAATCAGAAAGCAAATCAACTACTTAGTCCCACCCTCCCCCCTTGTCCGCAGAAGGGAGAAGTTTCCATTGCGAGGAAACCAGAGACCTTCAACAGAAGCAGCACAATCCTGCACCTATGAATGCAATGCTCTATCTGCCGTTTAATCACCAAAGCCCACCCTATAAAAATAAGTAGGACTATCCTGCCCTCTCTTGAGAGGTCAACAAGGTTCACATATGTACTAATTATAGTCCTTTCCCACACCTACTTTTGTAGCATTTACCCCATTATCAAGTAGCATGAGCCATTTCTTTCACTGATTTAGCACAAAGTTGTTCAGTCATAAAGGCTTTCACCTTTATGAGTTTCTCCCAAAACATGGAAAATCTTAACGCCACATTAACAAAAAAAGAAAAAAAAAAAAAAACCCGGCACTTACACCAGCACTACAAAATCAACGTTAATGAAAAAAGTTGAACTATGGGCTCAGACCATATCAAACAAAAGAATTTTACTTGGCTCAGTAAATATACTCAACCAAGTAGCACAGAACAGTTCCTAGGCAAAATACCATAACTTTTCAACATACACATCTAGATTCAAGAGACTGAATTCTGAATTAAGAAATACATAGCAATTTCTTAAGCTTAATCTCAAAGTTCTTCACACATTTATGTTTTCCTGTGTCACCTTGTTCAATGTCTAGCATACATGACACACTAGACAACAAGTTGTCCATCCAGAGCAACCAGACGAAGGGGTATGGAAAAAAAAAAAAATTAAAACCCCAAACAAAACACACAATGGACAGGTGACAGCCTTCCCAGCACACCGGCTGTGCCAGTTATCACTCATTCTGGGTCACAGTGCTCTTACAGTCTTAACAGACACTCTTATTGAAGTGCAAAACGACAAATCAGCAAAATACCGTGTTAGACGCACACTACTTTTCCCCACATTAAGCAAGGGGTGGGGGAACCCTAAGGTAAGCACACTAACAGTGGGTTTTCTTTGTGAAAAATGTAACCAGCAGTTGTGAAATGTATTCTTCTGTGTTAAGAAAGGCTTTTTGGTGTGTCATCACTGTCTGTCACTCCTACAGAACACTTTCTGAGTTTATAAGCAAACTCACTCAGCATCCCAGTCAACATTTGTTCATTCATCACTGCCAGCTGCGTATCCTACAGGCCAAATTCCTCCCTCAGAAATGCATTTGCTCAAAGCAACAGAGACATGTGCAAAACCATAAAAACGTCACTGATCACAGCATTTGGTTTATTATTAAAATTCAGCTCAGGCCCATGGATACAGTGGCATTCAGAATTAATTTAAATTATTAGTTTACTCTTGTGACTTAAAAATATTAACAACTGCGGATTTAAAGAAGTATTTTTTCAGTCACTAAAACTAATTTACTATTATAGACCACATGAATGGTAAGTTATCTTGTTCTAAGTTTAAGCTTTGCCTTCGCCTAAAAAGCAAGAAAACAAGAACACTGTCAGAAGATACATTGCATTATATTGATCAAGAACTACAGAAAGCTGTGTCTAATAAAGACCAGAATAAGAGAAGATGGTGGATAGGGATATAAAGCAGAATTACAGAGAATTCACATCCTGGGGGAGGGGGAAGAAAAAAGGCATCATGACTAAATGATGTAATTCAAAACTGTGAAAGAGTCACAGAAACATCTGAAGACCATGATCTCACAATATACAGGCATGTATAGGGAAATTGGCTTTTTTCTTTTTTTAAGTAAATATTCAAGTACTTCTTAAACCCATAGACAATAGATCAGTTCCTAATAGATCAGACACACAGCTGCTACTTCATATCACATATCTGAATTTGAATCAAATCACAGCAATTTGAACTTGGATCAATTTGCATATTTAAATCATACTATTGAATGTTTTCCCACTGATTTTTTTTTTTCAATTTCCAAATTAAATCTTTTCAACTCAACTATGAATATTTCAATGGTAAAGCAAGAAATAAGATGCACCTCTTCACCTTCAGGGGGAAAAAAAACCCCAAACACCAAAGAGGTGTATGCTATGTATTGTTTAATGTAGTGTGCATGTATATTTTAATAATGTATCTTCCAGAAGACGACACATTCCAAAGAAACAATGCCTTCTAGAGCTATTATTCCCCACATCCTACTGGCTGGTTCACTGTAGTCAGTGGAACTGCCTAGAGAAAAACATGGTTCAGAATTCTACACGTGCTCACTGTCAATTAGGAACGACTGATGAAAAATGACCTTGACTAAGGATGTGCCAACACACTACAGGTGCTGGACAGACCTTGTTTCCAAGCAGGCCCACCTCTGCTGTCTTGGCACTGCGTTTATCAAACTGAGCACTCTTTAGAATCCACAACATCAGAATGGCATCAGTCTTGTGAACACTAGCACTGAGCCTTCCCCAGCTTGTTTTTTTGGGTGGAAAGCTGCAAAAGACACGCCAAGGGAGAATTCTGAAGGGAGAAATAGAAGGGTTAAAAGAAAGTGCACACAGTAAGTGAAGGCATATAGTTTGGTCTCTAGTTAGATCAACCCCCTCATACTTGTCCTTTACATAAAGGACATTACCTTTATTAAAAAAACACAGAAAAACATCAAGAGAATCTCATTCTGTGTTTGTAATCCCTTAGTACTAGGCATGATACAATCTTAGCCAACACTTCCAAAATACTGTACAATATATCATCTGCTACGAAATTTGGTACACTAAGTTTTAGCACGTGTTACTTGAGAAAAACCTGGCCGTGCCATCCACATGAGGAAATAATAAAACAATTGATCTGCCCAGCTTTGCAGATCAAACAAATCTCATGGTGAAGTGTTACGAGGCTGAAAAACAACGTTCTTCAGAATATTTGAAGATAAAGGCATGCCTAGGGAAAAAAGGTGCATAGCTAAAAGTAACAGAGAAACACAGGAAAAATTCAGATAAAACTTTTCCCTCTAAGTTCAAACAAGTCTAACCAACCAAAGAATGGGAAATGGGAACCTCACGACACTGAAGACAGAACTTGAAAATATGATGCTGTTAAACAAGGTCTAACAGTAGGAAAGAAAGTAAACAGTATTTTACATTTAAGGTTTTAAAAACATACCATGACTTGAACAAACATTTTATGGTTTTGTTATTGTTGGTATCTTCTCAAGGATAGCATTAAAAATAATTCTCCTGAATTAATACTTCTTTTTTCACGAAATGCATTTTCACAGAATGGGTTTTAAAAAATATATATATATTTTAGTATCATTGTACAAAGATGAGAAAACACAAGAATCTCCCCATATTCTGTAAAACTATATTTTCCTGGACAATACAACAAAGTCTCTGTTGTTTCCTATCTGTTCCTGAATTTGGATGCAATATGGAGAAGTAGATATTTCAACACTTCTACAATACACCTAACTATAGCTCTAGTTCCTTACCTGTCAAAGTCTGAAAACCTTGACAAAATACATACCAAACTGTTTTTCCTTATGTAGCTCAATCCAAGACAGTAATAAATACTCTGAAAATAAGCAGCCCTCACTGATTTTTTTCAGTTTAAAGACAACTGTTTCACTCTAATAACTACCTATTAAACAAAAAATATAGCACTTTTATACTGCATAATTAAGTCTGTATTTAGGCATAATGCACAGTAGTCACACAGTCAAAGGCTAAATGGTAGAAAGATACCAATCTTGGTCAAGCAGCTCCTCTGAAATTATATGCTTCTAACTATCCACCTTCTATATTATAAAGTTTATTTATATACTGTCATGTATGCTGCTCGTATTTCCAAAATAATTGTAGCAAACACCATGAGCCATCCCAGGTCTTAAAAGAGCTTAAAAGCAACAGGGCAGCAATAATATAAAACTGTGATGGCATTAAAGCACAATTGCAGGAAACACATGAATTAATCAGGTTGTTAAGAAGAGGAGGTACATCATCTATTGTATTGCTCTCTACAGAAATTATACCCGTGCCTCCAGAACACTTAGGCATTTCTTTTTCTTCTCCCACCCTCCCTTTTCTCTTTTGATTCCACATTATATTTTCCAAAATCTTATAGACAGCTATGTTACAGGACAGCAGCCAGACTCGGTAACCAGATTTGCCTCCTAAGGAATCTCCATCTGGGCAGGAGGTACTCCTTCCAAAACTGCCTCAAAAAGAGTCTAGTTTACTACGTCCCACTCTCCTTCCACCATTCCCAGCATTCTGACATCCACTTTGGAACAGGCTTCAGGACAGGTTCATACTCAGCCTGGCCCACCAGGAGTAAGTCAGGAAAACTTACAACTGAAAAACTTGTAAGAACTTACAACTGTAAGCAGCTGTACACTTCAGAGTGCTAAGAAGAGAGCTAGTGTGATTCTGTGGCACTCCTGCATGGTCTAAAGGAAGTCATCACGGTAGAATGGAGCTCCCACTGAACTTGCTCTGGCCCACAGATCAGTCAACTGGTAACTTTGCAAAGGCATTTTTAGAAGGATTTTACACAATTCAACAAAATTCTCTCCAAAGCAGGGGCTACTTTACCTAGTGGGAGCAATTGTCCCAAAAGTCTTCGAGACTCTGTATTTTAAATTTAAAATCCAGATACTTTTCAAAATGAAATAAAATTAGTCTAGAGAAAGGTATACCACTTATTTTTCACACCAATATACTAAGCTCGGCAGAACTAAAGAATTAATTTGTCTTCAAAGTCTTAAGTTCATTTAGCTGCACATGTGAAGTAAGGTCAGAAATTTTCAAATACATTTTTCAGCAGTACTGCTGATAAAAACTAGATTACGGCAAACTGTATTCACACAATAGCAGGGGAAGGATAGCAAACTCTGTTTTTATGTTATCATGAATAAGAAGAGGTGTACTTAAAATGTGACCAAGTCTCAGTTATGTAAACTACAACATCAAATTCTGACAATTCTTTTTGAGTCCTCCTTCTCCCTTTTCCTTCACCTTTTTTCAAAAAGCCTCAGGCCAATAAGATATCACGAAAAAATCAGGAAAATATTTAAGAAAGGTACGTGGTAAGAAGGGACGAACCATTTAACTACGGGAACTTGCCTGGGACCGGAGACATATATATTCAAACCTTTCTCAGATTAACTTCTAGTCAACCCTTCTATTATTAGTTTCTCTCTGTCTCAGTTCCTCCAACCTCTAAAACGAGGATGACGGCAGTCTTCCACTCTACTGCAGCTGCTGTGAAAAGGACGACATCACACATTTTCAGATGTTCACATACCATGCTAATGGGGCTGTACTAATAATGGGAATAATTACTATATAAAAACCCCAAGGTCAAAGAATCTGATAAAATAGCACCTAAAGTGTAGTACAGCGCTCGATACACTGCATGTACAGACGTTTTCAGAAGTTATCCTGAAATTTTGTCAGCTACTTTCAGCAGTAACCTCTCCCACTTGTTGTTTTGTAAGGCAGCACTATTCTGATTGCACAAAAGAGTAACCATAAACAGCTTTGTTACCCCATTACAAACTATTAGCCTACATTACGTATTTCCAAAACGGTAACTCGCCAAAGTTAAAACTTTCTTTGGAAATTTCCGTGGAGCCCTTTAGAAAGCAAGAGCTTTAGGAAAAAAAACCTCATTTGAGAAAAAACAGTAACTGTCTGAAACGCTGCCTCATTATGAAAGTGGTTTTTAACCGCAACTAAGTCACACAACTACAAGTTTCAAAGTTGCTTTTAAAGTTCTGTACGTTTATCAGGTGCTGCTACGATTCACTGGAACACGACCGTAGAAACGAGGTGCCCCTACCCAGGCGCAGCGCCGAGAAACAAGGGGGTCGGTCACACGAATGTGTGCTCTCACGGGCAGGGGCTGGCTGCCCCTCCTGCCAGAGCCGCGCCCCGCACCGATGCCCGCGCCGCCCACCCGCAGCCACGGCGCCCGCCGCACCGCAGGCAGCGCTGGCGCCCCGCCGCCGCTCCCCCCTCGGCTTCACCTCCCCCGGCACGGCCGCAGCGCTCCCGCACCGCCCGGCCCGGGCCCGCCTGCGGCTCAACCGCCCTCCCTCCGTCCTTCACCCTCGGACTCTGAACCCCAGAGGCGGCTGCTGCTGCTGCGAGCACCGGCTGCCGCCCTTCCTTTGCGGGGCGAAAAGGCGCCCAAGGACAGGAAATACTCCGAGCGCTCAGCGCTCTCGGAGCCGGCAACCGCCCGCCGCCGCCGCGAGAGCGGGCTCCGGCAGCAGGCCGTCCCCGCCGGCTCCCGCGGCCGCCGCCGAGGCCCTTCCCCGCCGCCGAGGCCCTTCCCTTCCCCGCCGCCGAGGCCCTTCCCTTCCCTTCCCCGCCGCCGAGGCCCTTCCCTTCCCTTCCCCGCCGCCGAGGCGAGGCGGCCCCCCGGGCGGCCCCGGCCCGCCGCGAGGCCGCGGCAGGCGCGCTAACGGCCGCCCGCCCGCCCGCCCTGCCGCCGCCGCCGCAGCAGCACTCACCGCCACCGCGGCGCGGCGGGCGGGGGTCGCGCCAGGCCAGCCGCCCCCGCTCCTCGTCTAAGGTGACCTCCCAGGAGCGCTGCCCCAGCCCCAGCGAGGAAACCAGCCGGGGCCGCCGGCCGCCCGGGAGCTGCTCCATGGCCGCCGAGAGCCCGGGGCCCGCCGCAGCCCGCTACCGCATGGCCCGGCGGAGCGGGCGGCCGCCGCGGGGCGAGCCCGGCAGCTAACGGCGCCCCTCGCCCGCCGCTAGCCGGCCTTGTCCCCCGGGCGGGGCGCGGCGTCAGCGCCTACGCCGGCGCCGCCGGGGCGGGGCCTGCGGGGGCCGCGGCTCCCCGGCACGGCGCCCGGCTCCGCGGGGCGAAGGGCGGCCGGGGCCGGGGCAGCGAGGCCGGGCGGCGGCTACCCGTGCCGGCCGCCCGCGGGCAGGCTGCCCGGGGCGCGGGGGAGGCGCAGGGCCCGGCCCCGCCCCGCTTCGTCCCCCTCAGGCCGCCGGCGGGAGCCAGCCGCTCTGCGGCCCGCGGCGGAGGCTCCGCCAGCCTGAGCCCCGCACGGCCAGCACGGGGGGAGCGGCGGCGCCGCGGGCATGGCTCCCTGCGGAGGAGCGGGGCTCGCACCGTAACGTGCGCTTTTACTCTCCTTTTTTCTCCTTACTCTCCCTGCTTTTGCGGGAGGGTCAAGCACCCGTCACAGCGACGGTGAACTCTTCCCTTATCGAGACAGTGAGAATGTGATGAATCTATCTACCCGGGTAGTACCACTAACCTCTCCATCTAACCTTGCCTTCTCTTCCAAAAAAAATCTTAAGTTTGCCTTAAAGATGCTGACAGTAATTCACTATGATTAAACTCTTACTTCTTTGCTCTCTTTCCTCCATGGTGTCCCTGAACCTTATCACTGTAACCATCAGCATCCTGCCCAAAATACAGGCCAGGGCGAGCTGCAGCTGCCCTGCCTCTGACCTGACTCCAAACCTACCGGTTCTGAATATTTCCTACACAGGTCAGAGAAAAACGTCACCGCTCTGTTCTTACGTGGGGCCAGCCTGGGGCCAGTCCTCTGCTTCACAAGGATGACACAGACACTCCAGCTGCCTTTGCTCAGGGCCAGCGCACGGCTAGAACGCTACTGCGCTTGGGCTCTGCTCTGAACCTTAATGTACTTACATTTCATTTTCTGAAAACGAATGAGCTAGGCGCTGTCATCCAGGTTACGCCTTCAGGATGGTCTTCCTGTGCCGTGAATACTTGTCATCTTCTGTCTTGATTATTGCAACATCCCTTCCTCTGGCCTTGAAAGACATGATGTTGCCACCTTTATTCTTAGAATCATAGAATCATAGAATCATCTAGGTTGGAAAAGACCTTTAAGATCATCCAGTCCAACCATTAACCTACACTACCAAGCCCACTCTAGACTAATCAAGGGTAGACCAGACTAAACCATATCCCGAAGTGCCACATCTACCCGTTTTTTAAACGCCTCCAGGGATGGTGACTCCACCACCTCTCTCAGCAGCCTGTTCCAATGCCTGACCACCCTTTCCGTAAAGAAATTTTTCCTAATTTCCAGTCTAAACCTCCCCTGGCGCAGCTTAAGCCCATTTCCTCTTGTCCTATCGCTAGCTACTTGGGAGAAGAGACCAACACCCACCTCACTACAACCTCCTTTCAGGTAGTTGTAGAGAGCGATAAGGTCTCCCCTCAGCCTCCTCTTTTCCAGGCTAAACAACCCCAGTTCCCTCAGCCGCTCCTCATAAGACTTGTTCTCCAGACCCTTCACCAGCTTCGTTGCCCGCCTCTGAACACGCTCCAGCACCTCAATGTCTTGAAAATACTGTTGAAAAAACTATGCCACACTTCCACAATTTCAAGGAATGCTTTGTTTCTGTCAGTTGTATTGCCCTTTACGTTTTTTAATCCTTCCCTCCACAAACACCTGTAAAGCTGTTTATTTTGAGGCTTACAGTAAAATTTGCCTGTTACAAAAGTCTGTTGTGAACATTAGTCTGCCAGATCAGCTGCTGAGCAGTCATTAGCGTCTCACTGGTTCTTTGCATTTTGCCAGTGACATCATACCCCTTACACTTTGATGGTAAGATCCCCGGGCCAGGAATGTCCCTTTTGTTCTGGGTTGTACCATATTTAGCACATTTCACTGCCATTATTTGTAACCAATTCTGCAAGCCCGAACAGCTGTGTGGAAACCACAGGCTAATGCTGATGCTCACAATCCAACAGAGACTCTTTCGGTGTTGATCCCCTCAGACATGCTCCAGGAGCTAACAGATCACTAATATAAACCTGTGCTCTTAAAAAAAAATTACTTACTGTTTCTCCAGCAGGCAAATTAGATCTAATCTTTTATAGTCTACAGTTACCTGAATCAATATTCTTATGCTGTAATCCATGGTAGCTGAAGAAATAAAAAGTTCATTCTTTTTACCACTCTTGCCTATGACTATTTCCTTTTATTCTTATTAATTTGACAACTGGTTTTGCCTTAGCTAAGGCTAAAGCCTTCACCTGTAAAACACAATGAATTGATAAAATATTCTCTGGTCTGTTAGAAGCCTACAAAGGTGTACTAGCACAACTAGCAGGAATGGCATTCCCCATACACATTTCTTATTTGTTTAGATAAGGAGAAACTACTTATTTCTTCCTTGCACACCATTTTAGTGTAACAGTGTTTTGGTCCATGATTTGGGATCCTCCGTGCTACTACAGGAATGTCTTGCAGGAGTTCATACCAGTGCCATGTTTGGTCTGCTCTGGCACTCTCTGGTAGTCCCTTGAACACCAACACTTGCTTCTGTCCCTAGAAAGTAAAGGTCAAATTTGAGACAACACAATAGTTTTTTCAGTCAGTATTGGTGCGCTATGATTTTCTTCCCTGACTCCAACAGAGCAAGAATTTCTAAAGGATGGCTGACTTGGTAGGCTAAAGCACACACATGTCAATTATTGTTTTACTGCTTATTACATAAACCTTTAATTACCACTGAGAGGACAGAACTGCAGATGCACAGATGCCAGTAAACTGCAGGATTTACAGCCTAAAATCTTGGTGCTAAAGATGGCTGATCACAGGGCTCCACCCTGAGAAATGGCATGGTTGTAAAAGTACCTCACTTTGTTCACAGGTCCACAGGGGCCACAGGAAGGGTTGCAATTGCAGCTAACTTGGGAACAATAATACGTTGCGTAACAAGTACAATTCACAATGTCAAATGGGAAGAATGCAGGAAGGTAACACAACCTATCTAGCAAACAAGACAACTTTTAAAGTCAACTTTCTCTACCCAGTGTCTGATTTCATAATCTGTCATTCATCTTGAATGACCCCAAGCCAAGTGGTGCAGTTGATACTCCTGAGGGAAGGGATGCCATCCAGAGGGACCTTGGTAGGCTTGAGGAGTGAGCCCAGGCCAACCTCATGAAGTCCAACAAGGCCAAGTGCAAGGTCCTGCACCTGGAACGAGGCAATCCCAAGCACAAGTACAGGCTGGGCAAAGTATGGATTGAGAGCAGCCCTGAGGAGAAGGACTTGGCGGTACTGGTAGATGAATAATTGGACATGAGCTGGCAATGTGTGTTTGCAGCCCAGAAAGCCAATTATATCCTGGACTGTGTCAAAAGAAGTATGACCAGCAGGTCAAGGGAGGTGATTCTCTCCCTTTACTCCACTCTGGTGAGACCCCACCTGGAGTACTGCATTCAGCTGTGGGGCCCCCAACATAAGAAGGACATGGACCTGTTGGAGTGAGTCCAGAGGAGGCCTACAAAGATGATCCGAGGGCTGGAGCACCTCTCCTGTGAAGAAAGGCTGAGAGAGTTGGGGTTGTTCAGCCTGGAGAAGAGAAGGCTCCGGGGAGACCTTAGTGTAGTGCAGCCTTCCAGTACCTGAAGGGGGCCTACAAGAAAGGTGGAGAGGGACTTTTTACAACAGCATGTAGTGATAGGACAAGCGGTAATGGCTTTAAACTGAAAGAGGGTAGATTTAGATTTATCTGAATCTGTCTGAAGAAATTCTTCACTCTGAGGGTGGTGAGGCACTGGAACAGGTTGCCCAGAGAAGTTGTGGATGCCCCATCCCTGGAAGTGTTCAAGGTCAGGTTAGATGGGGCTCTGAGCAACCTGATCTGGTGGAAGGTGTCCCTGCCCATGGCAGGGGCATTGGACTAGGTGATCTTTAAAGCTCCCTTCCAAAACAAACCATTCGATGAGTCTATGATCTCTATAAAAAGTACTTACTCCTAGCAACTTTATGTTGTACTGAACGGGATCGTTACATGATAATGTAGGCAATCAATTAAGGAACACTTCTAAGCAGGTACATCTTTTTAATCAACAGGAGCAGACAGGTATTCTTCAGCATGACCTGCATTACCAAAATATTGATTTAAATAATTACAAACTTGCACTGTCTCTCTTCCAAATCTTTTGGGGATGTACTTCTTCATTAGGACCCTGTAACTAATTTTTTCCACAGTGACAATCAAGCATGCCCTTGTAGTACCCTGACAGAAGTAGAAAGTACTGTGTATCCAACCTTATCTGAGAGAGTGAAAGGTCTAAAGTGAAAAAATGTAAAATATCTTAACCAAAGTGGAAGCTGGATAATACCCACATAAGGGCACTGGAAATCACAGAAGAATCATATTCCACACTATTTTTGCCACTGTGTTCAGTTCTGTGTTGCAAGTAAAAAGGAATCACAGATTTTTACCAATAACTCTGGAACCAAACACAGCTTGTCACAGACATGTGATGGAGCTCTTCAGCTGCTATGCCCTGTGCTCCAGACACAAGGACTCTTCCATGTCCCATGGAACATCTGCAGTGGTGCTCAATCCCACTGAGGGAAGAGAAGGAAGTTCAAGATCAGTGAATATGTTCCTAACATTGTCCTTTGAACATGTATGTGAGAGCCAGCTGTGGTCTTGTCCAAATGACATCTAGTACAGAACAGAAACTTTAATCTCATTGCTCAGGAATTTAAAACTGGAACGAAAGCAATAAAAAGATTTTGCTTTGCATATTTTTTGCCGCCCATTGATAACTACAAAATATTTCTTTTCTTCCACAGAGAAAATGCCCCAAGAAAGTTTTTAGACAGTTGCTTGGGAATTATCAAAAAATTTTACCTTGGAGCATCGCAGGCAAATTGAAGTACTTACACATGAATCAAATTCTGTTCTCAAGTACATGCACACAAGTCCCTTTAGAACAGTGCAAATACACACAAAGGCCAAATTTGGCAATTGAAATATTTTTTGAAAATGGAAACTAACTGACAAAGGTAATAGAACAGAGGAAAATAATTAATTTTAAATATCAAAATACTGACTAATGTTCTAATTCCTTTTCAATTTGGAATAGAAAGCATGAGTGGAATATTCTTTCTGCTGATGGAAAGAATGACATCACCTTCTCCAGAAAAATACCTGAACTATTTTAAAGCACTTCTATGCTTTTATCATAAAAGTTTAAATTACAGTTATTATTGGAAATGATCTGGAATAAAACAGCTTTAAAGGCTTGTCAAAAAGGATGATTGCAGCCCTTTTAGTCACTTGAGCCAAAAGGTAATTGAGAGAAAGTTGTTGATATACTGGAGGGTGTGGGAATGAATCCAGAAGATACTTTGTTTTCTTGTGAAGGGATATGTTGTGCACTGTTCCTGAACCATGGAAGTTTACAGAATTCTTCGTTTCTTCCAAAGCAATAACATACCTCCATATTCTCTGCATAAACTACCTATTACTGTGAAAAATACTAAATACCATTTGTTTCACGTTGTTATAGCTGTGGCTCCCACCTACAGATACACATAGATACACACAGATTTATATTTCTTTGTTTAGATCCTTATTCCTGTTTTAATTATTAGCCCCAACTGGAGTCCCTGAGGAGTTGTGAGCCCACCCCACCCCACCCCCCCCCCATCCAACTGCATCCTTTTAAGAAACAACGAAATTAAAAGTTTCCTGTCTGACAATGATAATGCTCTCTGGCAGTGTGCAGCTTTGGTCTTAAGCTGATAAATTGTTGTAATTAGTTGAAAAGGCCAGGAACCACTGTTCTTTCTTCTGTTTTAAGAGACCAATACAGGAATCTGAGTTTTGTTATCTTCTTGATGGCCTTGAGCGGTACAGGGTGTGTAGGGGGTTGTATAAGAAATGTTTGCTCTGCTCTGGTAAGAATGCTTGAATAGGTCTTTCCCTGCAGCGCTTGTAGGCAGAACTGCTGGTAACAGCCAAAATTTTTTCTTCCGTCCACCCCTCAACTACAACAGTTGTTCCAATAAAACAGTATACTTCTCTCTGCAAGCTATGCTTTGCTGATATATTCAGTCCCTCAAAGCTGCAGAAAAATTGCTCTTTACCAGGCCCATGCAGACCTTGCCTGGAGCAAGCCCACATGCTTTTTGGCAAAACCATGCATATGGACCGGTTGTCAAGAAGAGCTCTAAGAGATGGCAACTCTGCATAGGCAGACAATTTTTTATAGTTCAGGTATCCAACTATTATCAAACTATGTATCACAGAATCATAGAATCGTTTAGGTTGGAAAAGACCTTTAAGATCATCCAGTCACCATTAACCTAACATTACCAAGTCCACCACTAAACCAATTCAGGGTAGAGTAGCAATTTCATGTTTCCTGGCTTGGTGGATGGATTATTTTTAATGAAAGCAAAAACTAGGAATCATTAAGGTTGGAAAGGACCTCCAAGATCATCAGTCCAACCATCAACCCAACACCACCGTGCCTACTAAATCATGTCCCAAAGTACCGCATCTACCCGGTTTTTGAACACTTCCAGGGATGGTGACTCCACCACCTCTCTGGGCAGCCTGTTCCAATGCTTGACTACCCTTTCTGTGAAGAAATTTTTCCTAATATCCAACCTAAACCTCCCCTGGCACAGCTTGAGCCAATTTCCTCTCGTCCTATCGTTAAGTACTTGGGAGAAGAGACCAACACCCACCTCACTACAACCTCCTTTCAGGCAGTTGTAGAGAGCGATAAGGTCTCCCCTCAGCCTCCTCTTCTCCAGACTAAACAACCCCAGTTCCCTCAGCTACTCCTCATAAGCCCTGTGCTCCAGACCCTTCACCAGCCTTGCTGCCCTTCTCTGGACACGCTCCAGCACCTCAATGTCCTTCTTGTATTGAGGGGCCCAAAACTGGACACAGTATTCCAGGTGTGGCCTCACCAGTGCCGAGTACAGGGGCACAATCACCTCCCTGCTCCTGCTGGCCACACTATTCCTGATACAAGCCAGGATGCTGTTGGCCTTCTTGGCCACCCGGGGAACACTGCTGGCTCACGTTCAGCCAGCTGTCACCCAACACCCCCAGGTCCTTTTCTGCTGGGCAGCTTCCCAGCCAATCTTCCCCAAGCCTGTAGCGTTGCATGGGGTTGTTGTGACCCAAGTGCAGGACCTGGCACTTGGCCTTGTTAAACTTCATACAGTTGTCCTCGGCCCGTCGATCCAGCCTGTCCAGGTCCCTCTGCAGGGCCATCCTACCCTCCAGCAGATCGACACTCCCACCCAGTTTGGTGTCATCTGCAAACTTACTGAGGTTGCACTCAATCCCCTCATCTAGATCATTGGTAAAGATATTAAACAAGACTGGCCCCAAAACGGAGCCCTGGGGAAAACCGCTCGTGACCGGCCACCAACTGGAGTTAACTCCATTCACCACTAGTCTCTGGGCTCAGCCATCCAACCAGTTTTTTACCCAGTGAAGAGTACACCCATCCAAGCCATGAGCTGCCAGCTTCCTAAGGAGAATGCTATGGGAGACGATGTCAAAGGCTTTGCTGAAGTCCAGGTAGATGACATCCACAGCCTTTCCTTCATACACCAGGTGGGTCACCAGGTCATAGAAGGAGATCAGGTTGGTCAAGCAGGACCTGCCTTTTGTGAACCCATGCTGGCTGGGCCCGATCCCCTGGTTGACCTGCATGTGCCTGTGGCGCGCACTCAGTATGAACCACTCCATAATCTTTCCTGGCACTGAGGTCAGGCTGACAGGCCTGTAGTTCCCCAGGTCCTCCTTCCGGCCTTTCTTGTAGATGGGCGTCACATTGGCAAGCCTCCAGTCATCTGGGACCTCCCCTGTTAACCAGGACTGCTGATAGATGATGCAAAGTGGCTTGGCAAGCTCCTCTGCCAGCTCCCTCAATACTCTTGGGTGGATCCCATCAAGCCCCATAGACTTGTGAGCCATCCAGGTGGCATAGCAGGTCATTAACTGCTTCCTCCTGGACTATGAGGGCTCCATTCTGCTCCCTGTCCCTGTCTTGCAGCTCAGGGGGCTGAATACCCTGGGGATAACTGGTCTGGCTGTTAAACACAGAGGCAAAGAAGGCATTAATTTCCTCAGCCTTTTCCTCATCCTTGGTGACAATGGTCCCCCCCACATCCAGCAAAGAATAGAGATACTCCTTGGCTCTCTTTTTATTGTTGATGTACTTGCAAAAACATTTTTTATTATCTCTTACAACAGCGGCCAGATTGAATTCTAGCTGGGCTTTTGCTTTTCTAATTTCCTCTCTGCACGACCTAACGAGATCCCTGTACCCTTCCTGAGTTGCCTGTCCCTTCTTCCAAAGGCGGTAGACTCTCCTTTTTTCCCTGAGTCCCAGCAAAAGCTCCCTGTTCAGCCAGGCTGGTCATCTTGCCCGCTGGTTTGTCTTATGGCACATGGGGACAGCCCGCTCCTGTGCCCTTAAGACTTCCTTCCTGAAGAAGGCCCAGCCTTCCTGGACCCCTTTGCCCTTAAGGTCTGCCTCTCAAGGGACTTTTCCAAGCAGCATCCTGAACAGGCCAAAGTCTGCCCTCCGGAAGTCCATGGTAACAGTTTTGCTGCCCCTCCTCTTTACATCACCCAGAATCGAGAAGTCTATCATATTGTGGTCGCTAAGCCCAAGACGGCCTCCGACCATGACATCTCCCACAAGTCCTTCTCTGTTTGTAAACAGCAGGTCAGGAAGTTATCTTCCACTTACCAGCTGCGTCAGGAAGTTATCTTCCACACACCCTAGGAACCTCCGACACTGTTTCCTCTCTGCTGTGTTGTATTTCCAGCAGATGTCCAGCAAGTTGAAGTCCCCCATGAGAACAAGGGCTAAACTTGCGAGACTTCTGCCAGCCGCTTGTAGAACACTTCATCTATCTCTATATCTTGGTTGGGTGTTCTATAGCAGACTCCCAACAGGACATCTGCCTTGTTGGCCTTCCCCTTCATCCTTACCCATAAGCACTCAACCTTATCATCACCACTGTTGAACGCTATACAGTCAAAACACTCCCTAACATACAGAGCCACCCCACCGCCTCTCCTTCCCTGCCTATCCCTTCTGAAGAGCTTATAGCCATCCAGTGCAGCACGCCAGTCGTGAGAGTCGTCCCAGCATGTTTCTGTGATGGCGACTATGTCATAGCTATCCTGCTATCATGTTCAATAGTAACCTCCATCATATATGCTAAGTCTTATACCTTCTGAGTGTAAGAACAGTAAGATTTTTTGCAGGTTTATAAATCTGCCTGGAGGGTTTTTTACATAATTACAAAGCGTGTGTGTGCCACCAGCATGACACTATTGACAAATTTCAAGTGTGGGCTCAAATCTATGCAATAAAAGAGCTTCAGGATGAACGAATGGTTGACATAAAGATTTCCACCATCAGCACAGCATCTTTTCTCCTAACTCATTTTTAGGCCTCTAAGTTGAGTAATATTAACTGGACCTTTTCTTCCCAGAGTGCTTCTCTAAATGCTCTGCTTCAGCAGGCAGGACTCTAATCCATATCAGGGCTCTTCCATCTTATACCAGACAGTGTGGCCTTCATAAACTAAAGAATAAAGTAACATTGTTCTTCCATTTAAGATGTAGAGACATATTTTTATGCTACTTTTAGAAGAACACACTGTAAAACTACTAATGAACACTGCAGGTAAAAGAATAGGAAAGCATGGGGGAAAAAAAAAATCACACAGACTATGGAGGCAGTAGAAACAGTCCCTTTCCAAAGAGAATGTAAACCAAACCAGGAGCAAGATTCTCTGAAACAGAAGAGGAAAAACTGGAGAGTATATTTGTAAGACTTAAAGTAATCAACTAATGAAATAATTTGAAAATAAAACAATCTCAGTATAGAAACCATTACACTGAAAAGTATGATTTACTTCCTTCAGTTCTGGATATCCTTATTAACAGCACAGGAAGTAAATAAAAATACAGATACTCAGATTATCAACAGAAATAAGCACATATGAGAAGCACAGTCCCATTATTTCTTATGACACTCCAGAACAACTATTACCTAAGATATGCTTAGTTGGACTAATTAACCTAGGACATAAAAACAGCACAGCACATAGTACTTACACAACCATGGAAGCATCTCTGTAAGTACCACCTATGGTCTTTATCATCTAAAATAAAATAAAATAAAATAAAATAAAATAAAATAAAATAAAATAAAATAGAAATTATCTGAACAGCAATGTCATCCAAGAAACTCAAATCACTTTTTCATTTCCAAGAATCAGTGGACAAATCTGTAGCCTCCCAATGTTAATAACTTGAAAAACCTTAAACAACACAGAAATCAGAATGTATATGTGAAGAATCTACATTTTTTAAAAATGTTTTTGACTCTGTATAGCTGTCAGAATTAAAACTCTAGCTGATACACACTGAATCAGAAGAAACATAAATGTAATTTATATTATTATTTTAAACAATTTTCAGTTTTTTTTCTTATCACTGAGGAAATGACACTGATGTATTGTTTCTGACTAAAAAGGTAATCATGCCTGTGATCACAGGTAGATTGAGCTCACTCAGAAGCTAGTGAAATGCCTAATCACCAATTACCAAACAGTCCTCCTGCTCCCTTCTTCATGTTTCGAAGGTTCTTCAACACTTTAATCAATTTTTGTCCTTGGGAACTCATCACCTATCAAATATACCCTAAAACACAAACATTCACACCAGTCTTCTTGGAAGACATCTACTTTTGACCTGATATTCACAAGCTCACACTATTTGCAGTACCTCCACAAGACTACAAATAATTGCCCTTAAAGATGGATCTTGAGCTCCATCTTCTTACAAGAGCAAGAGATGTTCTGAGACATAGCCACTATTTACAAGATAGCAGAGTTACAATCTGAGGAAGAAGGATGCTCAGAAGGGCAAAGATATTTGGAGAAACTAAAAAAAAAATCTGGTGCATTGAATTCTCTTTCTTGTGAATACTGTAATTTTGAAGTCAAGTATCATGAGATCACAGACTTGACATTCCTGAAAGTCCATGCTGAAATATTCATGATTTATACTCAAGATTTATAGTTTCGTATTTTCAAACTATACCACCATTTCGTTTTCAGCAGAAAAAAGCAATCCTACACAAGACCTTTATCAGAACAAAATTAATTCAGAAAAGATAAAAGTATATGAAATAATATATGTATATATATAGGTTTTCTCAATCTCATCAGTCTTTGGACACAGTCTCATCAGTCTTGTTATTGATTCATTATACAATCGGAAAGTTCATACATGCATAAATTCATATTTTTATAACATCTACCTTTGCAAAGACAAAGATCCTGGCTATAGGTTCTTTTAAAGTTGTGTTTGTGGATTTAAGGTAGAAGAAGGAAAGGGTTTTTTTGTCTTTAAATGCCAGTGAATTGTCTCCTTGAAGCTGGGTTAATTATGTGATTTATGTAACAATGTTACTTTCTGTTGTTAGTGCTATATTTTAAAAGTACAATATAAACCTGAAGTAAATGCTTAGAAATGCAGGTTGAAATTCTCTTTCAAAGACTGAGATTCTGAATGATCAGATCAAAGATGGATTGAAGCAGTTTGTCTGAATAGAGTAATTTTCACTTTGATTGTTTTTCAGCTGACTGCTGTAGTAGAGAATGATGACAGCTGGTATAAAGTTGTCCGAATCAGTGATACTAGAATGCAAATACATGCCAATACTTTGCATAAAATCTGCAAAGCATAGCTATTTCTGCACTATGCCTTTTGACATCTCAGCACGCATGTTGACTTGAATTGGTGTCCCTTCTTTTTGATTTTTTGGTATCAAAATGAAATGGAAACGTAAGAAAACAATATAAAATCAGACACAGCTACCCAAAAAAGAGGGCAATGGTGAACGAAGAGGATCTTTTCATAAATGAAGTTAAATATTAATTCTAGCAAACAAATGTATTTAAGGAACTTTGCTGTACCTGACTTCATAGTTGTTCAAAGGTTTGCCAGTCATCCTGGGGATAGTTCTGAATATACTGAAAAGAAATGCAAAGACTGAGCAGTAACCTGATAAACATTTGTAATCTGTTTGCCTTGTCAGGTGGCAATGTCTGACTAATTTGGAGCACACCATTTTACTGGTTACATATTTAGAGCTGACTAGTCTACATGCCATTCTAAATACAATTTATAGAAATTGTAGATTTTGATGAAATGATACATTTTCAAAAGATTGCACAGGGTTTTAGTCAACCAGCTCATTTAGTCAGAGCTATGAATCAAACTTCACTGCAATGCTTTGAAAAATCAATCACCTCCAAACTATCTCCAGACAGTCTAATGCGAATAGTTTTGTGAAAATCATGACTCTGAAAGACATAATTCTAAACTACTGTGGCTGAGAAATGACAGTTAGGAGTAATCAATGTTTTGAAAAAGAACCTGAGTGCAAAGGAACCATTCAAACCAATTGCTTTTATGGTTGTATCTGTAAGAGCAAGTCAACAGGAAAAGAGATTACATTGTTAATGGCATATTCTTTGCCATGATTAGAAAAGGAAATGCAATAATGAGACTTGAAGTAATAACACATTCATACTGGATTTAGCTGTGAGAAATTTCCTCCTCTGTCACAGTAGGATGGGTGTAAAATAAACCTATGAGGGGCTGGGACAGCAAGTATAATAGAAACCAGAGAAGTACTGAGTTGAAATAAATGTTCAGTCTAAAATGGACTTGTACAAGATTTCATTCCTCTTGCTTTTTTTAGCAAATTTTGAGACTGTGACTAGAATTCTTAGAACAGAAGCTAATGTAATGCTAGGTGTGTCTTTCACAGTCAGCAACCACTGGCTACTGAGAAAACATGTGACTTGGTATACCATATGGTTGATAATCTCAACACCAAAAATTTGGAAGGAAGAGTTTTGAAACACTGTGGGATAGAACATGAAGTGGGGAGAGAGAAATAGAGAAGTGTGCTGTGGACTGTCTCGGTAAAAAACAGAAATGCAACTATAGGCTTAACAGAAGCTGACAGTGCCCAACTACAAACAGGACAAGAGCAGGATGAGATAAAAACCTATATCTTCCCTTTTTTACCAGCACAAAACCTTGTACTCATGATGCACTGTTTCAGAAGACGAGCAATGTTGTGTGCGGTTGATTGGAGAAACACGCATAACAGGGTTGACAGCAACATAGCTTGAAGTTGGGTTATGTCGTGGTTTAGCCCCAGCCAGCAACTAAGCACCACGCAGCCGCTCGCTCACTCCCCCTACCCCGATGGGATGGGGGAGAGAATCGGAGGAATAAGAGTGAAAAAAAACCACTCCTGGGTTGAGATAAGAACAGTTTAATAATTGAAATAAGGTAAAATGATAATAATAATATAATAATGATAATAATAATAACAACAATATACAAAGCAAGTGATGCACAATGCAAGTGCTTACCACCCGCCGACCGATACCCAGCCAGTTCCCGAGCAGCGATCGCTGCTCCCCGGCCAACCCCCCCCAGTTTCTATACTGAGCATGACGCCATATGGTATGGAATAGCCCTTTGGTCAGTTTGGATCAACTATTCTGGCTGTGCCCCCTTCCAGTTTCTTGTGCACCTGGCAGAGCATGGGAAGCTGAAAAGTCCTTGACTAACATAAGCAGTACTCAGCAACAACTAAAAACATCAGTGTGTTATCAACATTCTTCTCCTACTAAATCCAAAACACAGCACTATGCCTGCTACTAGGAAGAAAATTACCTCTATCCCAGCCGAAACCAGGACAGGTTAAAACACACAAACTGTTCCTACGTAACTGAATCAATGGCAAGACACTATGACTGCAAGTGTATGCGTATGTGTGCAGGTATGCATGTACAGCCAAGTGAGAAAACGTTCACCTCAATCTCCAAATTTACTGGGTAATAATGATGTTAACACCTCATCCACTGCTTTATACCTCAGAGTAATGAAAGTATAACGCAGATAGACTTCTTTACCTTCGAAACGTAATTTTCTGATCTTAAAAATCTTCAAGTTTCTCCTTCCTGTGTTCTTCTCTCTGGTAATCTATTTAGCTGTACAGAAAGTATGATATATGAGAATAAATAATGCTTGCTTCACAGAAAGTGAGACACAGCCTAATGAGAGTATTAGAGTATTGCCTCCTAGAATTAGTTTCAGATGTATGAGTAAGTAGTTTGCTCTTTGGAAAGGCATAAACATCTGTGGGTAAAGCAGACTTAAAATGAAAGTCCTCACCATCACTCCCTATCCCTGTCCCACTTTCTGGACAGACATCAAAATGCCATGTCTGGACCCAAGCTATGGAAGCCATTGGATTTCCAATCTGGTCTGATTTTTGGAGTTCATTGTTCAAAGCTCTAGATTTTTTTTCAGACTTTTTTGTGTAGCACACACCTGGGAGCTGAGCCCAATTGTTATCCAGCTGCTGAAAACAAAGTACCTAGAGACAACTGAGAGGCCTTTGGGCAGCCACAATGTCTGTCTGGGACAGGCAGATATGACACAGGGCCTCAGAAAAGACCCATATCCTCTGAAGCAGCAGCTGGTAGCTAGGGTGGATATCCAACAGCTGCTCCACATCTAAAATAGCACTAAATGCCTAGGTTTGGCCAATTGAACGTCACTCCCCGTGTCTGATAACACTCTCTAGCAGGGAGATCTCGAGAGTTTTGTCACCTAAATCCTGGGATTAATGTCTTAGCCAAGGGAACTTCTAATCATTTAACCCATTTTGTCCCCTACTAAAAGTGCAATCAGCAGATCGAAGTGAGTGGTACTAAGGGTCCTTACATCTCCATTATATGAGGCTCAGGAGGCTCACCCTGATTGAGATGTCGGCTAGTTTCCTGGACCAAATATCTCCACCACAGAGGTGGTTCAGTGCTCAGGGAAAAGTGATAGGCACAAACTGGAAGACCTTTTGGTGGTATAGTCCACAAGTAAGTTAGGAACCTATCATCCCTGAAGAGCACTACAGCACTTCTGGAGCAATGTTTCTGATTTAGTTTCCTTCAAAACAGAATCTGTTTCATGAGTACACAACTGTCCTCAGAACTGAATTAATACATCATACATTGAGACAATTAAGGGATTTGCTTCAAAACTGCATTACTGCTCTGAACCAAGCTGCTAATGTGGACCTGGTTACACTGTACATTCAAACCTTAGATTTGGCACAGGGCCACTAGGCCAGACCATGTTCATAGATTTATCAGCTTCAGTGCTTGGTGAAATAGCTTCCATGGTTTAGAAAGCATTATCTTTTAAAAAAACCTCTCCTACCTTTACTTGCCTTTGTACATCACCTGAGGAATTTACAGGCTCCAAACCTCCAGGGGCAACTGGCAAAAGATACCTTCTTTTTATCACAGTGGTTAGAGCAACTCAGAGTTGAGGGCCACTACCTGATCTTTCATAGTTCCATGATTGCGTTTCAAGTTTCTGCTATAGTACAAATATTCAAAAAATGAAACAGGTTTTAAGCAAAATGATGGCTAAATTATAATGGCCTTAAGTTGATATAGATATATCTCAGTACCTTCAAGAGACAGCAGGTAATGGAGAAGCCTTTTGTTAACCCCCCAATTAAAATATCCTGTTTTTTAACAGTTACGCAAGCTGAAGCTATTATCATGCCTAAGTGAATCTCGTATTCACCCGTCTGTGACTAAATCTAGAGACACCTTCTACAGCATCAATATTTGGCTGTGTAACTTCTCTCATGATTTGTTCTTCCTCGATCCACCAATAATACAACACATACTGCTTATGTGTCCACTTTTACAAAGGGTCTTCCACAGTCTCTTATATAAATAGTATAGAATCTCTGATTCCTTTCATACCTATTTTTATTGAAAGACTAGTGAAATGGCAGTTCTGTGAAAGGATATTCATCATTATCATGGTCTCAGAGTCAAAGATGCTGTTGCCATAAGGAGGTAGGTGCTAACACGCTAATACTTGTGCCTACTTTTAACCCCATGCAGAAGACTCCTCTTTGTGGTTTAGGAATCCAGAAGCATTAGCTGACAGTGTGTGTTCAGTCAAATGTGCTCCTAGGGTATCTCTGAAGTATTATCTTACCATCCATCCTCCTTTTCATGTGTTCCAGCCCACTGTATGAGATTTGCTTGGTCATTTATGTACAGTCTATCCAAACCACACCTACTACCCAGTGCCGCTGGGACATCCTTATTAATGACTCAACAAGCATTCAGTCAATCCAACCAAAACCAAAAAGCTATCATATTATTTCATTAAAAGCACGTACACAGAATCCTCTCACGGTAGTTTTCCACAAGCGGAAATCCATGGGTGGATGCATCTTCTATGCAAAATTTCTGACTCACACAGGAGCATGGTAAGCACAGAAGTGCTGTGTCACTTTAATCTGGTGAAGAAGCTACTCTCATGCTGATGCAATAGCTAAACTGCATAAGCACATCAAATTTCAAGTTTATTTCTAGCAATGAATTTGGAAGGCATAATGTATTTTCCTCTTTAGCACATAATCTTTTGTTTTCCTTGGAGTCATTAATATTTGAAAGCTGATAGTAGAAGCAGAAAATCAGCCTGCAAACTAAATGTCTTGTTTAGAGCAGGCTACCAGTGAATGACCAAATCCTACGTGAGTTTTTGTAGCTTGGAATAGTTCAGAAGTAAACACTGTTGGTTGTTTTAGGGCACTGCATAGCACAAATACACAAAATAGCATGAACAATGCAGTCCCTAAGATGCAGTCTCATTTGGTACTATTTGTTGCGGGGAAATGATTGGCTTGAAATTCTCTTGACCTTTACAGTGCCTGAGGGAAGCTCTCTCAGACAGCTAGGTCCTTCCATCATGCTTTGAAACTCAGCCTATTCCTGAGATGCCAAGAGCTTTCACCAAATAAATGGATATTCAGCAGATTACAAGATTTTTCTCTCAGATGCAATATGATGCAACTTTAAGAATAGTTCTATGGCTTGTTGGAACATGTTTCAATTACAGAAGCTTGCTTTATTTTGTTACAATATTCTAGGACATTCTGCATGAATGTTTTTTAATTGTTATACTTATCCATTCCTTGGGCTGCAGTGCAGTTGACCTTTATATGGTTGGGCACTAGTCTGAGCTGCAGCAGAGCAGTTGCCATGAGAAGTCAGGTGGATGCCACCTTTGGCACCCATAATTATTTTGAACAAATGTAGAAAGTGCTGGGCCTAGCAACTTTGCAGTCTACAATCAACTTTTCTACCCTCTACTGACATTATCATGTGTCAGCCCCTAAAATGCCCTGAGCCCAGCTTAGAATAAACACATTAGAAACACCAAACTGGTGAAAAGTGAATAATCAGGAAGGAAAGCAGGTTTTACTCAGACTTTATGAACACTTTTTAATTAATATGTATTAATTATGTATTAATCAATATGTAGTATGCACTGCTTAAAGAGTTGAAAATCTGCTTCTTACATAAAAATACAATTTTCAGTTACAGATTTGTTTTCAGCCTGCTTCTGTAGGGCCACTAGAATAAAAAGGGGAATGTAAGAGATGATATTTCTGAAAATTCTAATGTGAAAAAAAAATCATTCACTGCCTTGATATTAAAAAATGTAGCAAAGAGGAACAGAAGTGCTGCACATTACTCAGTGCAAATGCCTTTTATATTGAAGTCTTGGGAATAAATTAATCGTTGCTGTAAGTGGGCAGAACACAGCTGGGAGTGGCTGAATTGTGTTTGCAACCAAGACAAGCTGAACAGCACTCTGTGAAGCAGCTCAGCTGGATTCCTGAGCAGTGAGAGGCTGCTAACCATCAGCCTTTTAAAACACCACAGTAGTAAAAGCCCACCAAATGGCTGCAAGAAAGTGTTTGGTCTCAGGCCCAGTGGGAATTTCCTCAGATTTCAAATAGTGGGGGCCATATGCCAAGATCCCTGCAGCACTGCTTATCTGGAAAGTAAACAGCTGAATATATTTGGCACAGTTTTTACTACTGCTGCTCAAGCAGCTTTCAAATGGGTTTGTATGGGCGCAGCTATCACAGCACTGGAACTAGGAAGAATCCTTTTTTAAGTCGATATTCTTTTGCTAAATTGCCAGAAAGTGTGTATAGGGAAGATATGAATTGACAAAAACCCCCTTAAAAATAGATAAACAAACATGCAGAATTTTTTACTTGTCTCAGACAGAAATCCTCCCTCCAATCATCTACCTATACATAAGGGCAACACTTCTGGGTGTCCTTCACGAAGGACTATTTTTCACTTTTCCCAGATTATAATTTTTCAATGATAATCTTAATGTCAGTGTTGCAGCTACTGTAATACACAGACTTTGTCTCCTAATACACTAATGCTAGTCTCAAAGTAGGTAGGTTCCAAAAATGCAGATTCACATTAACAGCCCAGTGGTCACGCTGACATGAAAAAATGTCAGGTTCAAACATCATGCCAGAACTCTTTGGTCTTCAGCTGACTGACACCTGGACATGCTGCAAATGATAATTGACTTGATCTTCAAGAGATTAACACAACATTACAGCACTGAGCAGTATCAACTCATCTACTCCCAACAGCTGTTTTGCTGGCAGACTCCAGGGAGACCTCTTATCGTAATCTCATAATGAGGTATTAATAGCAACCTCAGAGAAAACTGCTTCCTCTTTCTTGAAGAGGGATTATCAGTAACTGCAAAACTCTGGTTTTTGCAATCTACTGGATGGAAACACTGGCGACAAGGAAGGCATTCCCTGGATCCTCCTCTGCAGGTGGGAAGACACTCCTGAGCTATGTGCTTCCTTCCAATAGGAAAAATTGTATGTTGAAAGTCCAGTACTTGGTCAACAGAAAACTAAAACCAAGACAGAGGGCTTTGATGATACCTTTACATGAGAGATAGTAAGAGGAATTTTTGGTTTTGCCTGCTTAGGTGAGAAAAAGCATTGACCCTGTAAGAAATGATAGTGAGAGCCACTTACATAGTGATGTTACAATGAGTTCATTTTATTGCATAATAGAGGACAAATGAAGGAGACTAATTGTAGCAGAAAAGGACCAAATCACAAAGCCCAGTCCTCTCTCAAAAGCACACAAGGCTATTCTTTCTTGTGGCTGCTGTAAAAGTTCTCAGAATATTTCAAAGAAAAAAATGTCTTTGTTCAAGGTTACAGTCCTTAGAATTCATAATAACTGTATCTGGACTGTCTATAAAAATCAGTGTTTCTCAGAGCAGCATGAAACCTTACCACTGAGGTTCAGTTTCTCCCAGGCATTGTATATGTGTATATTGAAGCCTACCTGCGAGGGAAAAATCTACAGCAATGCAGGTTAGATGAGCAGGTGGCAACAGAAAAAAAGGCTGCATGGAAGAATAAACATTCAGAGAACCACAGATGTCTATTGCTGGCTGACTTTTCCAGGAGTCCTAGGCCTACAGAAGATCTCTCAGACATTGATCCTTTTTCCTTGGTACAGAAGAGGTGAACAATCCCACTGAAGTTCATGGGAGCTAACAGATGCTATGAAAGGCTTTTCACAACAGCACTGACAAAGTTGCTTGCCTGTTTCTTCCGCCAGAGGGAAGATAATATGGCTTCACTGTTGAAAGAAACAAAATAGCGAACAAATACCGAGCAATTCTTTTAAGGTTAAATAAGTATTCAGGCTGCTCTTGCCTTGCAGATGTTTCCGTAGGAAAAGCAGGTTCTGCATTGTTTAGGTTTGAAGAAAATAAGATGAAGCAACGTCTTTGTCAATAATTCTGAAGCTCTTACAATCCAGATGTTATAATCAACATTTCAATAGTGGTATACAACAATTAAATAACGGACATGAATTCTTCAAGAATTTCAGCAGTCCAGAACACAAGGAAGAGTCAGGGAGCATTTTTGACAAATTAGACCTGAACAAGTATGATAGAAATGATTTGACATTGTTAACCTTGCCTTCTGCCAAGGTAAATATCTGTTTACTATGATAACACCAATGAGCAACTTCTCTCTATTAAAACAATTCAAATTAATTCAAAACTGCACTAGGTACTGAGCTTTTATCAATCAGAGTATAAACAGGCATTTAACGTAAAAAGTGATATTTATGTATCATGAAAAGATGCTGACTCCTCCCTTTTTCCTCCTCCTTATTTCTTAAGATTACTGGAGTCATTATTTTCCTCTTCAATGAAAAAAGAAAAAAAGCTTCACAAAATAATTCTTTGTCTTTGGGCATACAAATCCTCAAATTGGGTTACTTAGGACTGGAGCCAACAGGAGGATTAAAAGAGCCAAAAGGAGGGTTAAATAAAGCTGCAAGATCTAGCAAGGTAGTTTTTTCCCCTCAGATGACAGGCTGTTCATATGGAGCTACAGGACTTCCATACGGCCTTTCTGCTAAAGCCATCTCTGACTGCATGAAGAGGATACAAAAGTCTAAATGGTTTAGTGAGCCCGTTTCTTTTAATCCATTTCACTCACTGGTTGCACAACCCTTGGTTGTTGTGTAGTAGTGATATTACCCAAAGCAATGTTGGTTTAGCACCCTGAACAACCCTGATCTCTTCTGAGACTTGTTTCTCAGTGAAGAGCTGAGCTTGTTTCAACGGAGAGCCCTTTAGCTCTAGCTGTCCTGCCTTTCGCAACACATTGACCCGGAGGCATGCGGCTGTCCTGGTTTGTCTCAGCTGGAGATCCTGAGGTGGGCAGTGTTGACAGCAGTGCCACTGCAACCTGGCTGGGGGTGGCCGGAGGGACTGCAGCACAACATCCAGGGACTGCAGCACAACATCCTTTTGCAGTCAGGCTCCTGCGGGGCTGCCAGCCCTTGCACCCATGCAACGCAGTGCTCCCAGGGCTGTGCGCTCATACAGACTAAATGCTAGACTAGTCTGGTGTCGGCAGCAGGAAAAAGGCTAAAACCTTTTCCTCCCTTCCCCACTGAATTAATTGTTGGTATGTGAAGTACTTCCTTCACAAAGAGAGTATACTACTGAAATGGCTGAAAGGCTGAAGCCTAATGTGGGCAGGTGCAATTTTTCTTGTTATCTGAGGCTGGCAGACACATATTTACAGATGAATCAGCTCAGTTTCCTAGGCAGAGAGACAAATCAAGTCCCTAGAGCTTCATACCATGGGAAATGCTTTGCAAAGTGTTCCAAGTAGTCCTTTATCAAATAACATCGTGGTTTTGAGCCAGCAGCTCCTCATCAAAGTATTGATCCTTTCCTGGCATTACAACATCTTGTTGAGATGATGTCATAATGTTTCCAGTGGAGCCAAGGGCACCTCAGCCCCTCTCCAGACACGCTTGAGCACACCGAAAAGAGCAACGAGATGAAGAGTGCTGATGAATAGTCCTTTGCCTTCAGGAAAGGAGAACCTGAATGCAAACAAGGATTCATTAACATAAATGCTTCTTTCCCCTTTTGAGACGAGTGAAAACAAAACCACATAAGCTTCAAGC
The DNA here is from genome assembly GCF_030463565.1 of Pelecanus crispus. Lineage (NCBI taxonomy): Eukaryota > Metazoa > Chordata > Aves > Pelecaniformes > Pelecanidae > Pelecanus > Pelecanus crispus. The sequence continues at coordinate 18,375,265 of NC_134643.1, forward strand.
TTCACCCATCTTATAAAACACAACAGAAGATTTCCTAAGCTAAGTTAGATGCTGCGAGGTTACTAACAACAAGGGTGCTGTGAAAAACATCATAGCTAAACCCAAAGCCTACTGAAGGCAGTTTTATCCTAGATCCATCATTTCTAAGCACCAGATGAAAACTGACTGCTCTTTCTCTACCATAATAATTTTCTCATTAATTTTACTGGTTTTGAGCATACTGCCAACTATTAGCACTGAAATAAAGTGGACATTTTCTTCTATTGTGCGGTGTGTAACAGACAGAAAATTGGAATACTATAAAGAACTCATATAGCTGCTGCTGTGGTGATTTATTCCTTCACTGCTCCCATATGTTCACACTTCAACTGGCTAATTGTTTAAGAGCTGTGAAGAAATTGCCTGAGTTTCTTTTTCCTAAGGAAAAGGCCCCAATTCAGACCCTCTCTCATAAGGCATATTACAGAAGGAGCCAACTGTCCTGACTTCTCAGTGAAAAGAGACAGAGCACATTTCCAGGCAGCACTTTAGATCTTAGCCGGACTGGAAACTATGCAGAGGTGGCCCTCTTTTTTCACCCACACAAACACAAGAAAGCTCATTTTTAGATACAGCAATTTAAATAAATTTGTTCCATTAAATTTCCTCTTACCACAAAGAAAAAAAAATCACTATTCTTGGTGATACTCCAACAAAGCCACATTTTAATTTGATTTCCGTATAAGACTAAGCATCTGTATCTAATGTGCATTCATAGATACACATATATATATATATGCTATGTCTAAAACAATGCAATGTAACTGTTTCTCTGTTGTAGGGAGTTTAAGACAGACAAGCCAAAAGAGAGATGAATAATAAGAAGAAATTCAGAAGGGAATAGCTTTGAGAGCAATTCATAGGTTGTACAGCCCAAGGGACTGTTATGATCATCTCCTCTGATTTTCTGCACAAAGAACTTAGGTTTTTCACCCAGTAAAAACCTCAATCAATGAATTGTAGCTGAAGTACAGCATATTTTTCAGCAAGACATTCTGTCTTGATTTAAAGAACTGAATTCATGGAGACGGTCCTACATCCTCTACCCAATGATGCAATTGCTTATCTTCACTCTTTAGATAATATTTCCCCTTAACTTCTTCTAGTATTAATTTCCAACCATTAAATCATGTTATGCCTCTGCTACGTTCTTTAGTAGTGATTGCCATTATCATTATTTGCATCTCCTAATTTTTGCCACCTACAAATGCATGGCACCAGTGATTTTGAATTTTTAAGGCATTAGTAAGAATGTTGGCTAGTGTTGTCTGAAAACTGGTACAAACAGAAGGGTGCCACATGCAAATTAATTTAAATCATAGACAATAAAGATGGTATGGGATCAGCTTGATTCTAATAATATTAATAAGTCTAGTATTATTATTAATATGGGCACAAGAATACAGTATGACATGAACTATGAATTTAAAGTTTTTGTCATGCAGTACTTATAAAACTTTTTTTTAGTATCAAATAAATTCTTGGCCTTTTTTGTTTTTTGATAAAAAAACAAAGGTTTGTCTGGCAGAAACCTATCCATTCTTCCCTCGGCTACATTAGCTAGTCTAATATAAAATACTATCTCCTTGTACAAATCTTTCCTCTCACAAAACAAAGCCAAAAAGGAGAAAACACAGAAGTTTTCAAGCTTCATTAGTATTTCAATTTTGTTCCTGCTCTGCAGCCCATGGCTGATTTTCAGACTTAGAGAGATTTCTGAAAAATGATGCATAACGTATTTATTTCCTCTGGCTACTTGTGAAATCTTATTTTAATGACCATGCATACTAGAATTATTACCACTATACTTCAGGATTTCAGTAGAAGAGATTAATCCTTTGAGCTCTTTCTGTTTAAAATGGCTTTAACTTCCAAGGAGCTGCCTGTGATTGCCTTATCATTTTCTCTTCAAAACTCAGGGACTCTGGTGGTTTTACGTCAGTATTCTTAGTTCATTTCTTGCACTAAGATTGCCAGTCCTGAAACAACTGTCAAGACCATTCAAGTGAAATTGCAAATTTTCATTTCAAGGTTTAGAAGCTAAGCTGCTCTTTCTTTTATTACTTCACAACATGATGCTACATGCTGTGTTATACAAGAAAGTGATATGAATAGCGAAATACCTCATTCTCACTTTTTAGTCTGAGTTTTCTTTTTTCCTCTTAGCTGAAAAACTTGTACTATTCCTACTCCTTTCTCAAAAGTAACAAGGTCTAAAAAGAACAAAACTATGCAGGTTTTGATTTTTGCCAATTCTACCAAATGCTTCAATTTGGGAAAATATTTATCATCTTCAGCTAGGGAGTACTTCGTAAGTCCAATTCACTAACAGAGTATACCTCTTGGATAAGGAGCAGCAATGCTTTAAAGCAAATGTATGAAATACTTTATAACCTTTATCATATCTTTTCACCCAAATACCTGGAGTTACTCTCATTTTCTTTGCAATATAATTTTGCTTATGTCTCTTTCACCAAGCCCTCAGCCCCTCTGTTGCTAAATCATAAACCTTCCCAACACTCTCACTAGTAAAATGGGCGGCTCAGCCAATGGCATTACCGCAGGAGCATTCAGTAACTCTTTTCTACTGAAAGTCATGCTGGAAGGATCCTGTTACTAGAACTCCAACTGCAGTATCTTCATTATACTCATCACTCTTGTTTACATTTGCTCTCATTCAAACAAGAGCGTACACAAACCACAAAAACAGCAATAAAAAATTCAACTAATAAAGAACAGTTAATGAGACCTGATACAGACGTACCTCTAAAGTAGCAAATTCCATTCCTCCTCAAGAAAAAGAAAACATGATTTTGATACAACTCACTTGACTTGAATAATAATTGTAATGTATTATTACTGAAGATATTTTTGGAAATTATATCTATGCAACACACTGCAAGGCCATCTGTGAATTTATATTCTATCCTGTATTTGTCATTCACCTTACATGACCTAAACTCACTCTACCACTAATCCTATTCTACAGAAATTGTATTAATAGGATTTCAATACTGAAAATATGTGGAAGACTAAAAAAGAAGAGAAGGTGGCTGCTTTCAGTTTAAGTGTACATTTCAACTACTATGCAGAGAAACTCAGATTAAAAAGCAAACAGTGAAACTTAATTACCTTCTAATATACATTTGGATCAAAGAGAAATTAATTGAGAGAGAAATGGGGTTGAATAGCACAGTAAAGGCTTTGCTATCCTCAGGAAACACCAACAAAACCTAATCCCTCACACAGACACAAATGACATGAAAAAGGCACTAACAGTGGCTTTGAGGCATGAAAAGAGAAGTCAGTGGTAGACTTAAATTAGATATAGAGATCCAAGGAGAAATCACAAAAGGAATATCAAAAAGTGCTGGTGATGGACCTCGTTGATCAAAGACAAGACTAGAGAAAAAAAAAATAACCAAACCCTGCAGCAGTCAGTCATGAAGATTATCAGAGAACAAATGTATGTTCTCAAGATAAACTGTAGATGCCAATTAACACAAAGCTTCATGAGTTCTAACACTTGAAAATATCTGCTGAAGATAATTAATCAAATTTTCTGTGTAGTATCATGTCTCCATTCTTCTTACATACATGGGAGGAGTTAAAGATTCACTTCTAAATAGCTTTTTTTGACCAAAAAATGGAAGGGCCCAAGGACATGATCGATGCCAGTGGCATGCCAAAGGCAGTGTCTCCATGCTGAATACCTCTTCTGAGAAACTGTGTTTAGAACAATAGATCAAACAGGAGGAGAAACACAGACTCGCCAGGGAATGAACTAGAGGGAACATGTCTTTTAAAGACTTTTATAGGTCTGAAGGTTTCCAACATTGAAGAAGTCTCAGAGATCTACATACAAATTCATCAGAGGTTGTTATAAACCACAGGTCAGAGCAGGTCAGTATCAGCAATCATGGCAGCAGCAGGATAACCAAAAAGTAACTAATGCTGACAAATACTTCTCTCCATGCCTGGTGCACTTCCTGAAATTTGAGACAAAGTTGTCCATTAGAACCAAAATGACCAAAACCAAGAGGTTGAACCAAAGCACCTAAGCCTGCTGTTCAATTCCTTCTTAGAGTTACAAGACACTTTGTTTCAGGTACTTTCTCTGAAAATTCAGTAATATAAACTTTTAAAAGAGGAAAAAAAGTGAGACCACTTAGCAAAATGAATATGGTTGTTCTAAAAAGAAACGTAAGGTATCTGAGAACCCTACTCACTCTCATATTACATGCCCCAATCTGGTTTTGCACTCCAGTTATTTAGATGATAATTTAAAAAAAAAAAAAAAAGCCAATTTGTAGATTCAGAAGAAAAGCTCCAGATGCCCATCTTTTACATTCTGCCCCCTTTCATGTCCAGTTTTTAGATTAAAGCAATAGTAGACAGTTTTGCTATTTGTTATGACTGGAAAAAGAAGTGGTTCTGTGTCTGTTCCAAGGAATTGCCTACGCTTCCTGACTTTAGAGAAATGGTATTGGCTACTTCTTCATCAAGCCACAGTACTAAGCAGGTCTTCTGGCACCTCTAAAGCTCTCTCAATAACTCAAAAAGATCTTTTAGCCTCAGGAAAAATCAACTAATGCTACAATGATTTTGCTTTTCACCTTGTTCTGATAGCAAGTTAAATGTGAAGTTTAGAAACTGATTTGAATTGTATAATTTAAAGAAAAGAAAGTTCTATCAGCATTGAACAGAAAAGAACTATCATGGCTTAGAGCCAAATATCCATTGATTTATTTCTCTGTGTTTGAAGTTCAGTCATGCTGCAATGCTATGTTTTAACCTTCACTGTACGTATTGGAGGCATAATGAAGTGGAATTTCAAGGAACTAGAAGTAGGCTGGAAAGAGGACTTGTTGCTTTTGCCAACTTCTCTGTCTTCTACCCAAGACTTCCACTTACAAAGCGTCCTTCCTCCTCTGAGTCATTTAAGCCTCAACTGCATATTGCATCAGACTTCAAGAAAGAGCAGTTTCATCCACTGGACTGCAAGCGCTCCTTGAACACAGAGTGCTGTTCCAGGCTATGCCCCACAGATGGTGTCAGATTATCAATTGATGCTGTGACACAGATAAAAATAAAACTAAAAACCTTCCCCTAAAAATGCATGAAATGTAAACATGAGCACTGTTACTAATATTTTAGTGAGTGACGGCTTTTGAAAACTACTCACATAGATCACTCTTCTAGAAGGAGAAACAAGAGACATAGACATTTACCCAGAGACAGCAGGTTATTTACTTACCCTCGTTGTTTCACAGTCTTTCACTGTTACTGAATACAGAGTGTGAGTGTGCCCAATTCCATACACGTGCACTACCAGTGTAAGTGTATTTTGGCAAGTCTGCTCTTATTTTCAAAATCTTGTTCAATTCATGTGCAATAGGGAAGGCCAGTTACAGAGAAAAAGTTACAAAATGCTGTGATGACTGCCTGTCTGCAATGATGACTCCTCCTGGCCATTTTTCTCTCATGTTGATTCCTTCCCCCTTTTTTCCTCTCCAATTTTCTGGAGAAGAATTGCACTGCACTGAAAGAGCTGTTGTGACTATGTTATTTGCTCGACCATGTCTAACCTCTTTCAATCTAGTTGGCTATCCCTCTTCTTTAACATCCCTTTGTTCCTTCTTCCACGGTTCTACATGATTGCTTCTCCCACTTATATTACCGTGCCCTGTATCTTTTTTGTCACAAAGTACTCTACCCTCTGAGATTGTTGCCTTCCCTAGTATAAGTGGCTCACTCTGTTTTCACTACCCTTTTCTTTTTGTGCAGAATGCTGGTTTTGGGTTAGCCTGCTCGGCAACTTCATTCCCTTTGCTCAATTTTATTTTAAAGAACTGCTTCTTCCATGATATTTACAATAAAGTAGATGGATACAATGGCTCGGTAAAAAGGCATGTGCATAGACCAAACAGAAACAGTGATCAGCCACCATAGAAAGCCCTGTGTACTACATTCAGAAGCACGTCTACCAGTTTGTTAAAGCAGTAAAAACACGTGCAGAAACTCATGCTTCAACATGGAAGTGGCTCATTTGAATTCAGTTAAATTTTTTTTCCTTATTGATTAAAGCAAACAAAAAAATGCATATAGAGAAACGTAGCCTTGTTAGCTTGTAGAATAAGTCAGTTTAAATCACGCCTCGCAGTTGCATCTACATTACAGTGTGTTGCTGACACAGCGATGTAAGGATAAGCATGAAAAAGCACACTCCCTAGCTTACACAACTTTATCAGCAGATCCTCCTGGTGTGAGTGTAGCTAAGTTAGCAGGGGAGTGCTGTTGTCAGCTTAGTTAATTTTGTTTAGCATCAATCTATACTTCCCCATGCATCATCAGAAAAGTTTCTTTTCCCAAAATAACACTGCACCTCCACAGAAACGTCTACCTGTGTAACTGTACCAGCACAGCTATATTAGCAGAAGCTCTCAAGAACAGACGATCTGAAAAACAATTTGGTATAACTGAATGTCTGCTGAAACACATGCATACATAGCCCACCAGCTATCACACTAAATAAACATCTTGGTGTGTACTTTGTTCAAAATACTGCTAGTGCAAGCTACAACACTCCTCATTTTGATCAGCCAAGAACATGGCTACATTTCTATATCTTAGAACATACAGAAACTTCCTGGGCTTCCTCAATAACATTTACTGACTCTACACAGTGACTTGATTCTGAAAAACGTCCAAGAAAAATAAAAGCAAAGAAAAAAAAAAAAAAAAGAAAAGCCCACAGCCCACAAACCTCTTGTTAGCTCAATACATTATCTGCCCATGCTGGCAACAGACCTCCTCCTAACTATAAATGATTACATAAAGCTTTGCATTAAACAAAACAAATACTGCAGTAGGCCTTTTAATATTTCTTCTTGCTCTGAAGTAACAAAAATACCCACGCAAGTGGTAACTGAAATATTACTGGAAGTTTATACTGCAATCCCAGTAGGGCAGACCTTAGTTAACATAGCCATGCGGACTTTGAAATAGCTAGTTTGGATGTTTGAAGCAGTGTAACTACAATTAAGCACAACTCAACATTAACCAATTTCCCAAGTGCTTATTTAGATTCTTGGGAGTGTTTGAAGACTATGCTAATCAGCTGCAGTAGGCGAGTCCCAGCGGTGACTGCAGTGTTGTTATACTCCTTGAATGACAGCACGCGAACACTGGCAGATCTCCCTCTCAAACACAATAAAGAGGTTGAGAGCGGAATCTTGTACGCCCTCAGCTGCCCATGTCACATTTCTGTAACCAAAAAAGTTTAACAGGAACACCGCTAAAATACATGTGCAGACCACGTTCTCCTTCCCAGTACTATATAGCTGTGAACTTACCTTCTTATGATACTTTATTAATACTGTTTTATAAGTCCTTTTCAAGGACACACTCTTTCCGGTTGGATCACCTTAAGTGATGGGCATAAAGAATTGTACTTAAATAAGCTGATGGGGTGTTGAAAGGTTCCTCCTTCCAAATCCCTTCCATCTCCAGAACCTTGGCAACACAGGTTTGCATCAGGGATAAAATAAAACACAGAAGAAGGAAAAAAATATAAAAGTGAACAGAAAGGGAATGAAAATAGTGTCCTTGCCTTCTTGAAAGTCAACAACAGAGTTGCCCAGTCCAGCTCTGGATGACTTCAGTCCAAGGGTCCAAACTGGCAGCAGCTCTCCACATTAGCACTGACAGAGATTTTGTGACTGTGTACTTCCAGTTCTTGATACAAACGTAGCTCTGTTTGCAGGTCAGGCTTATTCACGTGAACAAATCATTACAACAGTTACTCATTTCCAGTATAAAATTCTGTACCACACTAAAAACTTAAGCACAATGTAACATTGAATACAAGGAAAACTAAATAATACAGTTAACTTTGTACTGACTTTATTATGTACTTCAATAAAACCTCCACTTCTAAAATGAACCAGAAGTTCACATGGCTGCACCTGACTGACACGGAAGTTAAAGGGCGTTACTTCAGGATTCAGGTCAATTTTTACAAGGATGACAGATGGCTTAGGCTATCTAGGCTGAAACTAATTAAGTTTCCCTTTGACAAATATCAACAATGAACAAATAAAAAGAACATAAATATAGTTCCAACATCCATATTAATACTAATGATAGAATGTGTCTTTTATGGATTTATCACTTTTTTGACTGTCACAACCGAAAGTGCCTCACTTTTGTATTCTAACAGCAACAGGTCTAATTTAAATTTATCTAGCTAAGACCAAGCAAAGTTCCGCTCATGACCTCGCTGGTTTCATTTTCACTTTAGCTAACAGACATAGTTCATATTACATTATGTTTCTTGTGTATTCTGTTAAAGGTGCTGATAAAGGCCACGATGAAGGCCATGATGCATTACAAAAAGCTTACAGGTCCAGACTCTGTAAGAGGGGTCCTATTTAAAGGACACAAGTAGAGAAGAGGATACTACCCATAGCATATTTATCTATAAGTAGCATTGAAATTAGTGAGCCATGCAGCTTTCACTCATGGGCCATGATCTAGCAAGATCTGCGAAACTTTTTGGTTTTGTCAGTCCTCCAAAAGTAACTGCTAAAGTAAATCCCAAAGCAGGAAAAAAAGGTCATTATTTTTTATTCTTAATAAACAACTTACACATGAAATACATACTAAAGAACAAATGTTGCGTTGCAGGTCAGCTCTTGCACTACATGCCAGTTTTAGAGTTAATTATGGCAGAATGTTCCCTGAACAATCTTTGACATGTGAAATTAGTCTTGTCTTAGGATGCAGCAAAAAACTCTGTAAGTTAGCACTGTTCCCTCAGGTGCCATACTCCAAAGAGTAACATAAACCCACGCCTATTTTGTTTGCCGAAGTGATGTATCCTTGGATCGAATTGCTATTGCTGAGAACTCTGTACAGACACGTATAAAGACATCTTGTATCATCTCAAAGCAAATAAATGAACTGGATACAATGATTGGATGCATCCAATTTTCAGGAGAACTTTAAAGCTGAAATAGATTAAACCCCGCCCCCAAGGTAACTGGGTAAATAATTGTAAAAAAATAAGTGGAAAAAATCTGATGTATTTCGTTATAAAACGGTGTTAGATCTAATTTGATTGAAATCTGTCCTCTTATCTTAATGTCTCCTTCCGCTGACACAGCAAGTTTTGCATTTCCTTCCTGAACAGTACTCTGAATTACTCTTTATGGTTAAATCATAGAATCATAGAATGCTTTGGGTTGGAAGGGACCTTTAGAGGCCATCTAGCCCAACCCCCCTGCAGGGAGCAGGGACAGCTTTAACCACATCAGGTTGCTCAGAGCCCCGTCCAACCTGACCTTGGATCTTTCTAGGGATGGGGCCTCCACTACCTCTCTGGGCAATGCGTTCCAGTGCCAATCAAAAAGGATTAAAGTCTAGAAACATCACACCAGAAGTACCATGAAGTAAAATCTGAGTTTATAGGAATACTTTAGTTAATCACAGACAAGAACCAAGAGCAGGTCTCTGTACCATTACAGGCTGGCACCTTACACACCACAAGGCCAAGGAAGGGAAGGGAGAGGCTCCCTGGCGCCGACGGTCTCAGCCTGGGCTCACACAGCGGCGACAGGACCCGACGACAGGGCCCGGCCAAGGCTCCCGGCGCCGGCCCGCCGGGCACCGCCGCCGCCAGCTGCTTTCGCGCTGCCTCTCTGCCCACCCCTACTACGGCCTTGCCCAGCAGGCGAGGCTGCACACAGCCCGGCGGCGCTGCCGCCATCAGTGCAGGGACGCCCCGAGCCGCCACCCGCGGCGGGCCCTGCCCCAAGATCCCTCCCCACCCACCGCTCAACACTCCCTCGCTGCGATTGGCCCAATCTGGCCCACCCGGCAGCACTCTCACTTCTGGTTGGCCGGAACCTCCGGGCCGCCTTGGGGGGCGAATGAGGAGCGGGGTTGTTTCCTGGTCCCAAGATGGCGGCGCTCAGTCCCGCTCCTGTGGAAGGGAATGGGGGGGAGTGAAGCCTGAGGAAGCGGGCCGGGGCCGCGAGCCGCGCCGCGGGGAGGGGGATGAGGTGACGGGCGCCATGGCGAGCGAGGGGGGCAGGAAGCAGTTCTGGAAGCGGAGCGGCGCGAAGCTGCCGGGCAGGTGAGAGGGGCCGCGGGAAGGTCGGGGCCCGCGGGAGGAGGCTGCCCGCGGCGGCCGCGGGCCGGTCCCGCCGCCAGCTGGAGCGCAGGGCGGCGGGGCGAGCCTCCAGCCCGGTGGCGCCGGGCCGCGGGGAGCGGTTCTGCCCGGCCCCGCCGCCGTGGGGCCCGTCCCGCGTCGCTGTCTCTCCAGCGCCGTGTTCCTGCCGCCTCGGCCGCTGACTTGGACGGATCCCCGTCGACCCCGTGCTCTGTGCGGGGAATGCGTCCGGTCGGCCGCTGCTCGCAGCTGGGAGGGTGGTGTAGGGCCTCTCCCTCCCTCGCTTCTCTTGTTAGCTCAGTGCCAGCAGCGTTTCAGCGTTGCGTGCCTCCAGCTGCCTGATCGAAGATCGCTGGTGGTCTCTGTAAGCGTTAGTTATAACTTGTGTCAGAAAAGTTGTTAAATAGTTATCTGAACGTGTGTTCCCAGCCTGATGTCATGGTCAGAAGAGTTAATGTGATTTTGGAGGTGTATTCACCGTAAAATTTTGAATGGGAGAATGTATTTGTGGCTCTTAGCAGTGATACAAGTTACGAAGTTTTGTGACTTGATACAAGTCGTGATATTTTGAAATACTGCGCAGGAAACTGCACTTTATAGTCATATAGCCATATTTTAGTTTGTTCTTGATATTTCAAAATACCGTCAATTTCTCAACTTTCTTCCTTAAGTGTGAACAGCAGACCCAGTCGTTGTATCATTGCTAAGAGCTACAAAGCCATTGAGAATTTTCCAGGGAATACATCCCCAAAGTCATACTAATGCTTTTGACCTTTACGTCAGGCTGGGAATGCGTGTTCAGGTGGTTATTTAACAATAACTTTCTCTGCTCCCATCCCTAAACTGTTCTCACAGTAGAGTAATTCAGTTTATTATCTTCTTTTGTAAGAATGATGCATGTTCTTGGTTCTCAGAGAACAGTAACTCTATGCTCCATACCATTTGCCTGAATTCAGCAAAGCAATCCTGCTCACTGTTTAACTTATTCCATTCTCAATTACCCATAAGCATTAACTGGTAGTGGTTTTGTTTCTCTAGTTACAAATGAACTCTTTCAGTCCAACTGTCCTTGTCGCTCTGAACTTCTTATTTTGTAACTTTGCTGAGTTCTTTGGGGGTAAACCACTTTTGACCCTCCTCGATTACACGGGGTCTGTGAGTAGTTGTAGTTAATTAATTTGCAGGCAACTGCAGGCACATGGAAAAACAAGGACACTATGATGAATGTGCTTTTATTTTTTATTTATTTATTTTTTAAATGCTGTGGAGAGGATTGTAATTGTTTTATATTTGGTTGGATTCCCATCATGGTCATTCATAGAGTGCCTGAAGGAAAAGGCAGATTCTGTCTGCTTAAATGGAAAGTGACACCTGATGCTCATGTGAACGTAGAGCAGGAGAGTGTCGAGACTTGGTTGTGGAGTGTATGGTATACAGACACGGAGAAAGACTGGCGGTGGACTGACTTTTTGATTTCCACAGATTCACATAAAAATTGATAGACTTTATAAACCACCATCCTCAGTCATCTCTAGGGCTAATTTTGCTACTGTTAATACTGCCCATGTAAGTATAACTCTAAGTCTTTTTGTTGTGACTGTAGTCTTTTTGGCTTGGTTCTAGCTCAGGTTTACTAAGGTTGGACTTATTTATATTTATGGTCTGGAGATTGGTTTTAATTTGTCAGGAGAGCATGTTTGTCTCCTTTTATCTGGTTTTTAGTACAGGTTTAGGTAGATGTTAATGTTGCATATGATTTGCTCCTCTTGCAGTCAGAGAATTTTGTTGTAGTAATTTCCATTATTAAGCCACGTGCAAATCTTGATAAGTGTTCTGTGGAGTTTTTTTACTTCTGAAACAATTTTATAGCTGAAAACTAGGAGGAAGTAAACTTTCAATTTGTAGAGAGTTTTATTATTCACACAGTAACATGCTGTTTTGTAATGTTAGAGATTGCAGTGAATAAATCTGTTTTTGGAAGCTTATTTATTTCAAAGCATTTGTTTTTTATAAAATCATAGAATCATTTAGGTTGGAAAAGACCTTTAAGATCATCCAGTCCAACCATTAACCTACATTACCAAGTCCACACTAAACCAATCAAGGGTAGACTAGTCTAAACCATGTCCTGAAGTGCCACGTGTACCTGTTTTTTGAATGCTTCCAGGGATGGTGACTCCACCACCTCTCTGGGCAGCCTGTTCCAATGCTTGACCACCCTTTCTGTGAAGAAATTTTTCCTAATATCCAACCTAAACCTCCCCTGGCGCAGCTTGAGCCCATTTCCTCTTGTCCTATTGCTAAGTACTTAGGAAAAGAGACCAACACCCACCTCACTACAGCCTCCTTTCAGGTGGTTGTAGTGAGCAATAAGGTCTCCCCTCAGCCTCCTCTTCTCCAGAGGAGAATACTCGCATGGCTTTTATTCTCTAACATGCTATCTTCTGCATTTTTCTTTAGATTTATCAGCGTTGTACTTCAGTAACAGTTAAGAATTGACTGGTTGGGTTTTCGGTGACAAGGGTGCATAGAACATTCAGTCTTTGCAGATGTTTCTTTGAGATTTTTTTTTTCCCCCCAAGAGATAAATGAAGAAACAATAAATTAGAGAAGAGAAAGAATTTAAAAGCAGTGTAGATTCTTATTGTGGAGTTAGCTTTTTTTCTTTTTTAATCCTGGTCAGGAAAATAAGTCAGCCTAAGTTTAGTGTAGGCCTCAAAAAGAGGTTCTGTGTGGTAAATCTCTGATTTTTATTAAGTTATTCTTCAGTACACACTTCAATTTCAGCTTCATTATTTTTAGTGGTATGTGGGATTCTTTGAAATGGAAAACTGTTGGAACATTTCAGTTCTGTTTATTATTGTTTATTATTTAATACACAGAAAACCCCCAAATGCTTTATTATTTTTGTGATAACTGTCTGTCTTTTCCTTTAGTATTCAACATGTGTATGGAGCTCAGCATCCGCCTTTTGATCCATTATTGCATGGAACGTAAGTTAACCTACTATTTAAATATTCCAGGTCATTTGGATCTCCTCTGCCTTCTTTCCTCTTTTTCTTCCCTGTTGCCTATAAAGCTTAGTGTTAATTTTCCTTTTTCAATTTTTGTCATAATCTTGACTTCTCTGTTCCAATTTCTCTTTTCTAACTTCCTGGTGTGTACCATGTTAGGTACAACAAATCAGCTGTTCAGTTCTTTATTAACATAGATTGCCAAGTTTTTATTATCTGTTTGCAGTGCCTTATGAATTGGAAATTGTATGGTAAATACTAATCTTAATTTAGCAGATGAAGCTTACAACTCAGGTGTAAGCAGCTTTCTGGCCTGCATCTCTCTGTTGATGGACTGCCTTTATTTGTCTGTCTGTAAGAGAAAAGAGTCAGGTTGTGTTGTGGACCATTTTGAGGCAAAAGTGGGCATTTTGCTTGTCAGTGAGAAGACAGTAGGTAGAATAGATTTTACAGTGATTTAAGAGTTTATTTCCTTAGATCATGATTATTGGGTATCAGAACACAATGTACATGAAAGTGGCGACATTATGTTGAACATCATTAGAAACCAAATAAATTTCATGCTGATAACCCACAACTAATGCAAGTGGATGATATTTGTCTCCTTATGGCTGAGGTGCTTAACAAATTGCTGCATTCTGACAGCTTCTGCTTTTATATTTTGCTTTGTTGTCCTTTTTTTTTTTTTTTTTTTTTTTGAAAGACAGTTTGTCTTAAGCTTTGTCAAGGACAAAGTTGTTTCTGGTTTGTTGGTAGATTTTGCAGCTGCTTTGAAACCAGCATTGCTGTTAAAATATTGGTGTATGTGAGACTTTTGGGAAAATTGTATGACCAGTGAAATGAATGGCCCAAAGCGGTAGGGACAAAATAATGTTAGAAGGAAGAGTATTGGCTTGGAGGGAGGTCATACTTGTAGTGGATTTTTTCAAGGGCAGGTTTGAAACAGCACAAGAAGTAAACATGTGCTAGTTAATTTTTGGGTGATACAGAGTTGAAGGCAGTTGAAATGTGTGACCTTGAGGACTGAAGAAAATAGAATGCGACGAATTGGTTCAGAATGTTGAGTTATAAAGAGAGACGCAGTAACAAAAACTAGAAGCTTATTGCTTGAAACGATGACAGAAGAGGAGAAAGATCTTGCTGTTTTAGACAATGATGACAAGCTGGGCGAAAATGTTAGTGTTGTAGCACTTGTTAGGAAAGATATTCTCTGTAACGCATAACAGAAACATTACTGATATTGTATGAAGACTGAGAGAGAACAACTTCTGATTTCCAATTCTGGCTGCCTTGTTTTAACAGAAAAATGTTAAACTAGCACAGGTGGAAAGACAGGGATGGTCAGAAAGGGCAGTTAAGTTAACTGCAGTAACTTTTTTTGAGAGCAGACTGGGAAACTCCCTCAACTTAATGCCTTATTTAGCTGAAATCTGAAGGGAGATGTGATTACTCTGCATTACTGTAAGTGTGAACAAGTGCCAAGCTAGGGAGGGATACTTGGTTCATCTCTATTATACTGTGTGTTGGCAGAGGGTCAAAAGGTTAGGAGCTGATCAGGGTACACTTAGACTAGTAACTAGAGGAAATATCCTGCCTATGAGAAGAGCAAAGCTCTGAAGCAAATTCATGCTGGGGTGCCTGAGTGGGGAGGAATGATAGATCTAATAAGTTTTAAGGTGAGGCTTAGTTTGTTTATGACAGCGATTGTATTATGTGATTGCTTATGATGACTTCGGGGTAGACCTGATGACTTGATTACTGCTCCTGTGTTGGTATGCAGCACTTGCATTGAAAGGCCTGAAATCTCTACAGAAGTTCATGAAGCAGGAGAAGTGCAATGTGTCCTGTCTATCTTATAAATGTTTCCAGTAGTATTTGTTTTATTTGACTTTGGGGTTGGTCTTTTCTTTTTTTTGTTTGTTTTTCTAAGACAAGGGAAAGAAGGATTTTTTCAGCTTCTATTCAAAGCCAAGAAGAGTCAGTTTTTACCCGCCCTTGTTCACAGATGTATTCAGCTGTGTGTTATCATGGGTGGATGTAGCAGTAACATGAGTGGAGGGAGATAAATATTTGCTACCTATATAATGTCAAGCATGGACTTTTGTTTTTTGGCCCTATCCATAGTGTTTTGCTTACTTTGTTACTACTTCTCTAAATATTGCTTATTTGTTTTTGAACAGCTTGATAAAAACAGGTTCAAAGCCACCTACAACTCCAGTGAAACTAAAGAAAGTCAGCACCTTCCAAGAATTTGAAAGTAACACAAGTGATGCTTGGGATCTTGGGGATGATGATGATGAACTCTTAGCAATAGCTGCTGAAAACTTAAATACAGAAGTGGTCATGGAAACAGCTCACAAAGTAATTCAGAATCACAGCAAGTTACAGGAACAGCATAAATTTCAGGAAGAATATCTACAGGAAGAAAAACAAGTAGAATCTGCAGAGCTAACTTCAACTGCATGTGGTGATAATAGGCTTGTTAAATCAGTCAGTGAAGGTCACACATCGAGTTCATCAGGTATGTTAAAAAATGAAAAAGATGTTGAAAATCAAATGAGGAGAGCTATATTTGCCCTTTAAGACATTAACCCCTTCCCAACCTTTTCTTAATACCACAAGAAAATATTATTAATCAATATTGATTTATTTGAGGGAGATATGAGGGAGATACTGCATGCCATACTAAACCATAAAGCATGTGTGTGAGAAATACATGGGTGAGGGAATAATAATTAAACTTTTTTGTTTTCAGCCTTAATACATCCTCAGTTTTGGAAGGAAGTTTCACTATTGAATGTATTTTAATGGTTAACTGCACCAAGATGTATGCAATTAATAGTATTCCTACTATTGTGAAAAATTGTTATTAAAATGCTACTGTATAAAGTATATTGAAAAACTGGAGAAAACCATGCATGTGGACTAGGAAGTTCATCCTCATGTGATCTGGTCTGTGTTTTATGGATAAACTTCAAAGTAACCGGCTTCAATGATTTCCCAGTCCCCCCCCTGTCGTTCATCCTCCCCCCCTCCCCCGCAAATGGTGAAGGGGGATAGAAACAGCTTTCAGTACCACACAGATTTTAGAAATCAATTAGCCTTGCTGTTAGCATAATCTCTATTTGATGTGTTTTAATTGTGGAATACTGCTTGGAAGGGGAGTGTTCCTCCTGATAAATCCAAGTAATTTGAAGTCCAGACTTGTGCTATACTTGAACTTACATTTCTCCAAAACAATTCTATTTTAAATTTACAAATTAAATTCAAGTTATTAGTAGCCTTCTCAGTAGCTGAGGGTAACTGTTATGCTTCTTTTTCCCTTCAGATAATGCTAGTGAAAATTCTTCCATGCAGAGATCGCAGTCCCTTCCACAAACTTCCACACCTCCCTTTGTGAGTGGAATGGCAGACTATAGTACTTCAGTTACTCCTGCATTAACTGAAAGAGAAGCATCCCGATTAGACAAATTTAAGCAGCTACTTGCTGGCCCCAATACAGATCTTGGTGAGTATTTTTTATAGGAGCTAGGAATTACATCTAAATTATTCTTTAACTATAAAATTTTCCTGTTTGATGTACTGTTCTGCCTGATGGTTTCGTTAGGATCTAATCCTTTTGACATTTAGAATTGATCTTGCAAAAGAAAGATGGAATATAATTGAATGCTTGTAGTATTCATGCTTGTAATAGGCAATTTGCATACATCCTACTAATATGTAGGATGTTAGAAGGCTTCTTGTTCTTTTCTTTCTCACATTATTTCTTCCTACTGGACTAATCTCTAGAGAAAAAACAAAGTATAATCAGCTGTGTTTAGTGTTAATGCCTCTTGATGGAACAGCATGCAGTATAAGAATGATTCTCATGCTTAGAAATATGAGTGTGAAAAATGAGGTGTGGAAGTATTACTGCTTGTCTACTCAGTGAGCATTCTTCATGTTCATGGACTGATACAGTAGTTCTGTGTCTCATCTGTGAATGCTGACAATGTGTTAATGTGAAAACAAATGTATTGTCAGATAACTTGACTGTTCCCCTTGTGCACTGGATTTTAACTGCTGAATAGTAAATACAAGTGCTGAGAGGGTATCACAAAATCAAATGGCTTTGTATCCCAAGTGAAAATCTGGACCAAGTACAAATAGTGCACTGCATTTGGAGAACTTGGCTGGTCACTTAAAGTAGGAGTTTATGTCAAAAGAATTCATAATAAAAAATTGACTTTGAGTTAGACCATTCTGGAAGATATCTACAGGAAGCTCTTATGGAAGGAAGTAGAAACTGCATGTCTGCAGTTCTTGAATTGATGCTTTCCTGCCCTGTAGTTGTCATGAGACTTCTTCAGTATAATATGGTCCAAGTTGTGGCTTTTTTTCTTTCCTTTCTTTCTTTCTGTGCTGTGTCTTATTGTGAGATTGATGCTAGCAAAGTAGAATTATGGAAACAATACCAACTAGGTGAGACTTAACACTTCGGTGACTTATAGCACGTTCTTATAAAATGCAACTGTGAATAAACTCTGAGGTGTTAAAACAAATTACATATTTTGTATAAGCTTGAAAGCGATAATCAAATATCACTTTTTCTCCCTTTGATCTAACAGTTGGAGTGAGCTATGTGATTGTGACTGACATGAAAACTCATATAACTTTTAAGAATGTAACCTCATGTAACAAAGATTTCTGCCATGACAACAAAGTCAGAGGGAAGACAAAGTTGAATTTAAACTTATTCATTTCACTTTTGCTGTCTAGTTAGATGGGAATACTTTCCTAGTAAATCAAACTTGGGGATTAAAGTAAAATATTTTGGGAGTGAAAGAAAATTTCCACTCTTATTCGGAGTGCAGTCACCCTGACTGTGGTGAGAGTTTAGTCGATGTTATTTAAACAAACTGGGTTTGTTTTTATTCCCTATTGAACTCTCTAAATCTCACACAGAAATATACATAGGAATATGAAACTTGAGTATGCTGCTCATATCTACTAAGCTCTCAATATTCTTTCTCGTAGATATCACTAAGTAATGCCTTTTCTATGTCTGTTTATAGGAAGCTTGTTCTTTCTCTTGCTGTACAAACTGTAATGAGTACAGAATTTGAAGTTCTATGAATTAAAATTTTAAGTTCAGTTTGGGTTTTTTTGATACAAATATTTTGACTTTTGTATCTGGGATATATCCAGTAGCATTTCCTAACAAATCTGTAAATAATTCGTGATTTTTCTTAGTGAAAGAAATGAACTCTTTATTGAAGTCATTCAAACTCTTGATGATCATGAAGCTATTAGTAGTAGATCATATGTGATGGTAGTGCTCGGACTACATTATATGTATGTATTAGGGAAAGTGTATGTATGCATATATATGTATACAAACATGTATATGTGTATGATTGTATGTACAGTTCATCAGAATGTGGTGTGTGCATATGTATGCATTTTTGGGAGTTGTTTGGTTTAGCTCCATGTTACAATGAAGACTATGTTTAAAAAGGGATCTTGATTTAATGACAGTAGTAGTCTGGACAACTGTTGTGGGTTGTGTGTGGGGTTTTTTGTTGTTGTTTTTGATATTTTTTTTTCCTTCAGAGTAATACTGAAAATGGACTAAGGTAGAACTAGGTAACAGGCTCCAAGCTAAGATTTGTAGTGAGTAATGAAGGGACAGGTTGCTATTCTGTTGCAGCTGGCTCATTCCCTTTGTGTGTGTGATGTTGTGGTATGTGTGGGTGTTTGTTTTGTGTTAGATCCACGGATAGTTGGGTTTTGTTTGTCATGATGAATTGAATTAGTGGGTAGTAGTCTTGGAGACATTTTAGCAAATATTTCTGTTCATTTCTGCATGTAGTAGTGTTGGTTTTGCTTGGAAGTAGTAGTAACAGAAGTATTTCTGTTCACCTTTTTTTCTTGATATAGTTTTGCTTGCATATTGTTGAAAGAGATTATGTGAGAAGTCAATGCCATGCACATTTTCAACTCAAGGCTTTTCTCTTATAATGTGAGTGTCGGCTAGGATAGAGGTAATTTTCTTCCTAGTAGCAGGCATAGTGCTGTGCTTTGGATTTAGGATGAGAAGAATGTTGATAACACACTGATGTTTTAGTTGTTGCGAAGTACTGCTTACACTAGTCAAGGACTTTCCAGCTTCCCATGCTCTGCCAGTGAGAAGCTGGGAGGGGGCACAGGCAGGACAGCTGACCCAAACTGTCCAAAGGGCTATTCCATACCATATGACATCGTGCTGAGTATATAAACTGGGGGGAGTTGGCCGGGGGGCAGCGATTGCTGCTCAGAGACAGGCTGGGTGTTGGTCAGTGGGTGGTGAGCAACTGCATTGTGCATCACTTGCTTTGTATATTATTATTATTACTGTTATTATTACTACTACCATTTTACTTATTAAACTGTTCTTATCTCAAACCAAGAGTTTTCTCGCTTTTACTCTTCCGATTCTGTCCCCCATCCCACCGGGGCAGGGGGAGTGAGCGAGTGGCTGCGTGGTGCTTAGTTGCTGGCTGGGGTTAAACCACGACAGTGAGAAATCAACATAGACTAAGAATACAAAGTAATACAAATGACCTTGAAATCCTTTCAGTCACACTTGAATAATGATTATCCTATAGAGACAGTGTAAAATGCAATGTTGGTCTTGTTATGTCAACTAGAGGTTGTGAAAGAGTGTTTTCTTTCACAAGAAAAATCTCAAAAAGATGGATTATGCATATAAATTTGGAAGTGAAGATTATTTTAGTCATTGAAGTCCACTAATAAGTTTTGGAGTTGGGTTTGGTCCACAGGTTCGATATTGTGAATTTGTGGAAATAGGTAGGTTCTATCAACCCCATCAAATTATACACTGAGCAAATCTAATATACCAGGTATAGTCTGCAATTGGGATATGAATCCATGGGTAAACATTACATAAATATATAATGACAGAACCATTCTCAAAGTTTCAGTGTACAGTTTTATCCAGCAGACGCTTCCATACACAAAGAGTTATTAGAGCAAGGCACAATCTGAGAACACAAACTAGGAAAGGAATTAAAAAAACCAAACCCAGAGTTCTCAGAATATAAAAGAATTAATTCTTTTAGGTTACTTAACTCTTATTTATGAGTAAAGAGCCTACTTCTATGGCTCAAAAGTGCACTTAACTCATTTTTTAATGTTTTGTAGAGCTGAACTAATAAACTTGCTCTTGTAATTTATAATTGCCCTTGTAGGTGTTCTTAGTCTTCCCTTAAGCCCTCCTAACACACTTTACTCCTCTGTCCTGCAGGCATTTTTGTTGTCTGCATGATAAACAGAAGCAAATATTATGTCTTATTTCCATTTGGCACATTTTATTTGACTATTGATATGCTGTTATTACCTGTAATATAAATGGGGAATGTATAACGTGAATTGGATGTCAAGAGTAGTTAGCTATATGAAAAAAACCCCCACAGTTCCTATAGAAATATTACTTCTAGGTATATGATTTGTGCTGCAGGACAGAGGTATTCAAGAGCCCTGACAATATACCTTCTAGGAGTAATATAATGCAAAGAATGGGGAGATAATCTCATAAAGTTAAAATTACAAAATGAAAGCTGCTAAACAAGCTGAACCATGTTAAAGCAAGAAATGTGGGCTGGTAGGAGGAGCCTGTTGTAAGGAGCAGTTTTGGTTGGAGAGGGACTTGAGGACTCACCCCTGTCAATTAGATCATATTGGGGTATACTGGGTGAAAATTCAGGGAGCAGGATAGGCTTGGAGGTAGCAGTACAGCTGTGTTTAGTAGACAACCGCAGAGTAGACTGTAGGGCCTATGTGAGTGCATAGCCTCCCACTCCTGGTACTGCATGCCAGGTTATTCAGGGAGAACAGTTTATGGTGGTTGTTTTGTGCAATCAGCCTGTGCTTATGCTTGCCTTGCAGTCAATTTGACAGATTTACTTCATTTCAGGCCTTGTCTTGTAATGGACCTTGGGTTACTGAATGAAGGTGGGCTCTGTGCTTGCAGAATCTTTTGTGAACTGTTGGTTGCTTTAAGAGGAGAGGAGGGGACAGGACTTTTAACAAAGCAGGGTAGGGAGAACGTCTCTGAGAAGAAATTTCTCTTTCCTTCAACAGATCACTGTTTATGTATTTAAGAGGGACTGCTACGTCTCTCCAGTTTCCAATATAAGGTTAATTCTATTAAATTTGTTAGACTTCCGTTTTCAAGTAGTGTTGTACGATGTTTTAGGCAGCTGTTTGCTGTGCAAATACAACGTAAGCAAACTATTGATAAAATCAGAATGACTTATAAAAGCAAGTTGTCTCATACTTGTAACCTCAGCGACGCAGATTTGTAATACCAATTTAAAGAATAGCTTATTAAAGCTTAACTCCCTCTTTATCTTCAAATCAACTATTTTTCTGCTTTTTTACACACATACAGCTAATAAGTATGTAATTGAATGTCAGAAACTTTAAAATCAAAAAATAACCAACAGTAAGCTTGGTGTACTGTGTTATCTTGATTTCATAAAGCTTCATAATATTGTAATGCTACTGTTATGCAACAGAGCACATATATCAAATTTTTCAAAATCACAACTAATTTCTTAAGTTGTAAAGTTGTTCTGTGTGTCAAGGTGACTTTTCTTTCTACTTAATCACAACGTATTTCAAGTTGAACAAAATAACATATTGAAGTTTTAGCATACTACCTTGGTAAAAATAATAAAGGCCCTGTAAAAGCACCCATGAAAATGGTAAAGCATTTCTATCTTAATTTACTTATGTTGCTGTATCCTATATTCAGCTTCAAAAGCTCTGTTTCTTTGCACTTTTTAAAAACTCATCTATTTCTCTTACTCATTCTAAAAAAAAAATCTGTAAAATGAAAACCTTTGCAGAGAGCACCACAAGCTGCTGAGTGGGGTGCTGTCTCTTAGCCAGTCCTTTGCTATAGTAGTAGTGGATAATGTTGTGAAGTCTTACAGAACATGTAAAGAATAGCTGAACCTTTGATTAATCTGATGGCAAAAATTAATTCTGTAATCTTACAGGAATTACAGTGTAATTTCAGATTATCTCATAACAATAGCTGGTTGCTTCTGTGTACTGTAATAAAAGAATACTAGGATGGTTGTCTGGAAATAAAATTTAGAAAGAAAACTTATTAGATGTGTCTTTGTTTTCCCACCACAGTGGTCATCTGTATTGTTGCAGCAACTTGAAAAGTAGGATTTTCCTATTTGTGCTTACAGTTGTTTATACATTCTAGATGTATATTAAACCTGATTCAATGTAGTAATTATCTTTTCTTTATGGTTCATAAATAGAGTAGTCTGTAACAGCAATCTGTTATGTCCTTTAAAACTGTTTGTAAAATGGCTGTTATTGAAAACTTTCAATAACTTTACAAAACACATTAATTGGAATGAACTTGATTAATTTTGTTCACAGCCTCATTAATTTATCTGCACTGAACTGCATAGCGATTTATCTCTATGCTCCTAGTCTATCCATGTCACTTAGAATTTCATTGCCCCCTGCAGTTTTGAGTTATCTGTAGTTGATCATGTTTGTGCTTATTTTTCTTCCAGTTTGTTAATACATAGTATAAAGTGAACAACATGGGTCCTACTGCTGCTTCATGTGACATGCCATTAGTCATATCTATCTTTTCAAACTATTATCATTGACAGGTATCCTCCCTGATTCCTGTTCTGTTCTAGTTAGCTTGTTATCTGCAAAACATGCTTGCCTTTTCAGCTAATAAACAAGAAGTTGTCACTACTCTACTGGTAGGCTTTGGAACATCTTTTTTTTTTTTTTTTTTATGATTAAAAATCTTCTGAAAGAAATCAGTGCTAAATATCCATAAACGATTCCTTATATTAGTTGCTTTTTGTGGGATTAGTATTTTGTCTTCCTATTTTCTGTGGCTTGGTCTCATAACTTGTGGTTTCAGGTAATAATCAGCATTTATTCTGATTACTACTTTAGTGGGCTATTTCAATTGAAAGATATTAATTTATTATTTTTTCATTGTAATCTAGGTGATAATAGGTTCTTGAAAAAGTTTTGAGAGGACTTTACATAGTTTGTCTCCGGAGGATGTATTTCTCTTCTTCTGTAAAGATATTTGATTGACATAGTAGTCATTGCATTACATAATAAATGTTGACATTTTTATCTAGTTTGCTCTGTATTGGACCAGTCCTTAAATTTTTTTTTCAGTAAATTTTTTCTTTTCTTCCAATTTTTCCTTTCTGTTTTCTGCACCTTCTCTGATCTCAGGTTTTCAGTGTTTTGTGGGTTCCATTCCTCTTTTATGCCCCTATTTCCTAGTATTCAAAGTACCAGTTAGAATGATTAACTTAGTAATTTGAGACTGTAACTTCTGAAAGGCAGATAAAGTTGTTAGCTTATATATTAGAGGAAAATTACTCCTTTTGCTAAATACACACTTAAAAAAATAGGAAGTGTTATTAAAGAAATTACAGGAATTACAAAGGGTGTAATCTCATATTATCTCAAAACAATAGCTGGTTGCCTCTGTGCATTGCAATAGAATTCTAGGGTGGTCTTTTAGAAATGAAATTAATTTTGTTTTCCAAATGAAATTTAGAAAGAAGACTTAGGTTGCAAAAGTTACAACAAAGTTGTAGCAGTTATTTGCTATACTGTTGATGCTGGGTATATAGCTAGCAAACTTTTCTTAAAATGTATCTGTCAAAAATGGATCATGGGAAGTTAGAAGAATTCCATGATCAGAGACTGGTTATGGTACAGGGTTATATTGAAGGTACTCAATATGACAGTAATTGTAACTCCTTCCCTTCTTTCAACTGTACCTTCAAGATTATCCACGCAAACAAACCAGAGTAAAACAGTGTTGTATTACAACACTTGTGGTTTAATTTGAGTCATTTATATCTTATGCTTTTTCAGTTACTTTAATTTTGCACCCATGGCTAGAGAAAAATATAGAGCAAACACTTTAATCGTATTAAAGTCCATGTTCCTTTAAAGTGAGCATTGGTTCATTTTTGTTACTTCATGTAATATTCTAGTCTAGCTAGGAAAAAGCAAATAACTTTATCATTTTCACTTTAGGATACATTGGTGCAGATATAGAAGCCATATATATCTGCCTTATAACATTTAGAACTGTGCTAGTTGTATCTTTTTCCATTTGATTGATCCGAAAAGGTCAATAAATATCTGCATCAGTCTCATTTGTGTCTCTCATATACATAGTTGTAAAATTTTAGATGCCCTGACACTTAAAATTCTTGATTGTAGTGAAAGGCTTTACAGTTATGCTTTCTTTTGCTCCCACAGTAAGACCAAGGATTGTGTAAATTTATTTTTTGTGCAGCCAGACATGAGAATATGTGGTAATGGAAAAGCAAAAATACATTTTTCAGTGTCCAACTTGACTACAATATAATGCAGACGTTTTTGTTTAGCATTGCTTGATGAACGTACAATATCAGATACCAGTTTTCGGGCATTGTATAGATTAATGCAGTTTGAATTGTAAGCTTTGCCTGGTTCCCAGAGAGATTGCTACTGAATTGCATGATGTCGTCGTTACATGGTTCTGGTATTCTTTGGGACATATTAAACATCTATGTTTTGATTATACTTGATGAAAACTACTCAAGCAAGAAATATGTTCTGGAAGTGAATGCTCAACAATTAGTGTCATAGAATTGTAGAATGGTTTGGGTTGGAAGGGACCTTCAGAGATCATCTGGTTGACATCTCTCAATAGATCAGGTTGCTCAAAGCCCCATGCAACCTGACCTTGAACGCTTCCAGAGATGGGGCATCCACAAGCTCTCTGGGAGACCTGTTCCAGTGTCTTACTGCCCACATCATAAAAAACTTCTTCCTTATGTCCAGTCTAAGCCTACCCTCTTTCAGTTTAAAACTGTTACCCCTTGTCCTGTTGCTACAGGCCCTGCTAAAAAGTCCCTCTCTACCTTTCTTAAAAGCTCCCTTTAAGTATGGAAAGGGTGCCATAAGGTCTCACCCGAGCCTTCTTTTCTCCAGGCTGAACAACCCCAACTCTCAGCCTTTCCTCAGAGGTGCTCCAGCTCTTTGATCTTTTTTTGTGGTTCTCCTCTGCACTCTGGCAGGTCCATGTCTTTCTTGTGCTGGGGATCCTAGGGCTGGATGCAGTACTCCAGGTGGGGTCTCATGAGAGCGGAGTAGAGGGGTGGAATCACTTCCCTCGACCTGCTGGCCATGGGTTTTTTTTTGATGCAGCCCAGGATATGGTTGGCTTTCTGGGCTGTGAGTGTGCATTGCCGGCTTGTGTCCAGCTTTTCATCCACTAGTACCCCCAAGGCCTTCTCTGCAGGGCTGCCCTCTACCCATAAATCCCTCATTCTGTATTGATATTGAGGACTGCCCCAACACAGGTGCAGGACCTTGCACTTGGCCTTGTTGAACTTAATGAGATTTGCATGGGCCCACTCCTCAAGGCCTATCAAGGTCCCTCTGGATGGTGTCCCTTCCCTCTTAATGAATCAACTACACCACTCAGCCTGGTGTCATCTGCAAATGCACTGAGGGTGCACTCAATCCCACTGTCTATGCCATTGATGAAGATATTAAACAGTACTGGTCCCAGTATGTACCCCTGAGGAGCACCACTCATTCCTGGCTTCCACTCAGAACTGAGTCATTGACTGTAACTCTTCCGAAGCAGCCATCCAGCTAATTCCTTATCCATCTAACAGTCCATCCATCAAAGCAGTATCTCTGCAATTTAGTGGCAAGAATGCTATGGGGGGACTGTATTGAAGGCCTTACAGAATCAATATCTTCAAGTAGAAAAAAAATGTAGATTTGCATTGTTTTCTTTTAGCAGGGATTTGTTAATTTTGACTTGGGCAAAGACTCCTGTTCCAAGTTCCAAACACCACCTATCACTGAATTAAGTTTTTATTGCAAAAAAAAAAGGCTAAGATTGAACAGGTGGAGATCCTATTAACAAACAAAATAATCTTCCTCTTTTCTCAGTTCTGAAAAAGGAGCCTATACCCTAAATCTTTGCCTTTTTCTTTTTTTTTTTGTTCAGGAGCTTTGGAGTATGGCTTGATTAATGAACAGATATGGGACCTTGTGGAGTACACAGAAGAGCCCTAGTTCTGAGGTTCAGGACTTCTTTCAGGAAATACTTGCCTGTAAATCGAGGAGCTCTTATCTGATTTGTGTTAGTATCAGTTGCAGCAGCATAGCATAGAGAGTAAAACTGTTTCTTTTTGTGCTGAAGTCCACAGAGAGCATTCTAGGTTAAAGCCATTGATCTGAACACCACTCAAAAAGAAATGTTCTCTTAGTACAGTCTCTAAAACTCCCATGTTATACTCATGGCAGTAGGTTCCTTTCAGTAAGTTGTGGAGCTCTGAAGTAATTCTGTTTCCAAATGGGTTTGGATTTAGAGCATTACAGTGGGACCGTAACTTCAGCTGATGCTAAGGGATTACTGTTTAAAAAAAAAAAAAAAAAATCAACAAAACAACCCCCAAATTATAGTCCAAATTCCTGTGTACACACAAAATTACTTTGGTAGTTACCATTAATTGATCACTGAAAAAAATGAGAATTAGACAGCATTCTACTACAGATTGCAAAATTCATTAATTAAAAGTTTTTTTCATGTCAGATAAAGTTTTATGTAGAGAGATATAAGATCATATACCCCTTATTATATTGATTTGTGATCAGCTGTTCAAAAAATCATCTTTAAGCCTGAGCCATGGGGTGAACAATATGATTCAGAGGGATATTTTACTCTGAATGAGCTGGGAGAAAGTAAGTTACTATGTGCTGAAGTATTCTTGCAGTTTTTCTGTTGGTTGGTTGGTTTTGTTTTTTTTTTTTTTTCCCAAAATTTATTTTTCTTCATTGTGCTATCTCCCTTTCTTTCCTGATTGTGTCATGAAAGCTGAACTTATGCTATGTGCAGTCTGCATTATCATAGTAAGAGAGACTTGGGTGAGAGGTTCAGTGTTCCCTGTGGTAGTCATATACTCTCCAAGGGAGCAGCCTCACCTGTTTCCCCGCCATTGTGCAGCCGACACAGCAGAGGAGGAACTTATTAGGAATGTCAGCAACAAGGCAGTTGAGACCGTTGAACTTTCTTTGGCCCTGGAGCTTTTGAACATCAAAATTAGCCATTTACATGTTGTAATGAGTGGCACATCCTGCTTGTAACTCAGTTTACCAAGACTCAAGAAAGTATGATTAATCCTGTATGTTTTCTTGCCATCACCTCTTCCACTGTTAAAAAAATAGAAACTTAATTCACAGTTAGTTGCTTCATCTGCAGCAACTTGAATCTGTGCATCCATTGAGAAATCAGCATATTAACCTTTCTGCAAATGTTTTGCCTCATTGTAGGAATAACTGTCATTTCCAGAAAATGGGTTGATGCTTTGTCCCTCTGATTTCAGCTTTGTTTGATGGTGAAAAGAACCAGAACCTAAACTATAGTATGAAATTTTCATAAGATTCCCCGATACTGCAGATACTTTTTGAAACATCAGTACAGTCTGTTAAATATGTCTCCTTTGCAGGATAGCGTTCTTCACACATGCAAACAGATTATAATCTGATTTTTTTAAATGCAGTATAACTGGAAATTGTTTTGGAATAAAGTGTGTCAGCTTCAAACATAGCTCTAAAGAAGCATCCTTTGAAATTATAACTTAATAGTTCAGATTTAGAAAATGCCTAAAAGAAAGACAGAATTGTTACTAATTTTCGTGATTGTAAGATGTAACTGAAGAATTGCTTTAAAAAAATACTTACGTTCCCTTGCACTCAGGTCTTGCATTGAAAATTTTTACTATGTGCACTGCTTTTTCAATATGAAAGCCTAATGCCTATTAAGATAGTTATGTTTGCCAGCTCAATCTGGAACAGTGGCTGGTGAAAATGAAGGATAGAACCATTGTAATGGTTTAAGTTTGAGAAGTATGTGGAGGAAAGCTTAAATATGAGAAGTGTTTTCTATGAAAATGTACTTCCAAAGTTTGAGCCTTCCTTTTATATTTAGAAGGAAATCCAGAACTGGAAGATATATATAAAAATATATATATAAAGCAGTTATTGCATGGGAAGGTAATTGCAGTGGAGCGTATTTCACCGTGTGTGTTGTGCTGCCCTCCTGTTACTGATTATTGGTTAGATATGCCCTCATATGTGTTTTAGCAATAGTGGATATCTACTCTGGAGATGTAATGCATGTTTGCAGTTAGCTGAGAAAACCTTAGGTGGATTAGAGATTATGGGCTAGCCTTTTACAGGAATTTGATGTAACAGAGGTGGGAAATTAGGGAAAAGCTTTTAAACCCTATCCTGAATGTTTAAAAAAATTGTAGCTCTTACTGTTATGAGTCTTTACTCAATATTGTATTGGAAATATTATGTTCAGTTTAGGTATAGATGAGGTTCTTTGACAGCTAAGTGTTTGTTCTTGGTCAGTGCTGACAATTAAAATGAGAGTAAAAGGATTTCTCATTGTACATACTAGCATTTTTTCATTTTTTTTTGTGGACTGTGAGCTAAGTGCAGCTTTTCCACCTCCCTCAGTGCTTGAACACAAGCTGAAATTCAGCCTTGTTTCCTGTCTTTCCAAATCCATGAAACGTTTAGGAGGAATGCACTACAGTCCCAGTAGTCTTCTCACTTTGAGTTGATTGGCAGATATTAGCTCTCCTTAGAGGCATGAAATACTAAAATGTCAGATGCCTGAAAGTGGTACAGAATTCACTATGCTAACATGAACAGAAGGAGCCAAATTCAGTAGTTGAAAGACAATCGGTAAACTATTTTGGATGACCAAATCAATACATTTATTTTGCAAGATTGTCTGCTTTTTTATTTGACTTTTCCAAGCTCAACTTTGAATGCATATGGAGGAAGTGATCCAAGAGCAGAACTGCAGCTTGTTAGGTGTATTCCATGTGAAATTCTTTGCTGGATCAGGATCCTCTTTATTCTGTACATCATGGATTTTATCAGCAGTTTTCCTCCTAAGCCAAAGATATTGAGGGAATTTATAAAAAGAAAGGAAGTCTTTGCTTTTCTTATGTGGTAAATAAACATACATTGTATGTAGACTTACTGGGTTTGCTTTTTTTGTTAATGGGGGAAGCTGTCTAGTACTAGCTCTTGTGAATAATCACATGAATTTTGTGGCTCAGTAATCTAGACACGTATCTATTAATTCTGATTATTTTGGTTGTCCTTTTCTTGTACTATAGTTTCACAGAATCGAGAACACTCTAATAGCCAATGCCAGTTAGATTGCATTTTTGAAGGTAGATATTGCAATAGTGTTTTTTCTTTTTAAAGTCTGTTTCTTTAGTTTGTTTTGTAGGAGTCTTTTCTTAATAACATGAAGCTTTAATGTTATAATAAGTAAATTTATGCCTTGGTTATTTGTTCCAAAAGCCTATGAATATTTTTTTAAAAAAAGGTATGGGGGGATGGAACACAGCTGACATAGTCCAAAAGTAAATATTACTTGGTGTTCACTTAAAAACTGGATTTTTCTTGTGATTGGTCAACAGACTGCAAAATTCCATCTTCTCCCCAAACAAGAGTAATTAATACTGTCTGTTATTTCTAAATAGGTGGGAAAATTGTCTCTAATTAACTGATACTGTAAGTGGTATTTCCTATTTTCTCTATTTCTGTATAGAGAGATACCTTAGGTCTACTTGGAAAGTTTGTTAGAGACTGTTTGAATGGTTTTAAGGTAAAAATAAAAACAGTTGATGATGCACAGAAATTGAATGGTGCAGGAGAACTATGAAAAACTATAATGCCATTTAAAATCTTCTGCCGGCATAGTTGTTCTCCGTTACTTATTTTCATAATTTACATTGTTGGCTTCACTTGTTGCAATTCTTTCTTAGCGGTTTTATTAATCTTCCTTTTGCCTTAGTTTTCCTAATCTTCTGTTCACTTGGTTTCTCATACCTTCTAACACCAATCTCATCTACTTCTGCTTCTCCACCTTTCTACGTGAAACAGTGGACAAGGTGTACTTTTGTGCTCTTTTCTAGCAAAAGTCCTGAAAAGGGTCTTACCCTGTATTTACAACACTGGATTGGACTTTATTTTCTGTTTTCTGCATGCATTCAGAATAACTCTTTGTTCCATTGAGAAGATTAAGGGCAGTGTTTGCTTGAAAAAAAATTTAATGAAGTGCCTAACAGAGCTATTATTCATTTTGGAAACCAGTTACTGTGGTTGCCATAGTAATAACAAGCCCTCTATTAAAGCTATTTTCTATATGTACTGCCTGTATTGTAACATGCTGTTGGGGGAGCTGCAGTTCCGTGAATCTATGCTCTTGAAAGAATTTTCCAGCTTTGTATAGTTAAATTATCCAAGGAATTTATGTTATAGGAACATAAAACATGTAAATCTAGTTTATCATATCTATCGTAGAGTTGTTCATGCAGGCCATCACTTCATGTAGCCATTTACAGTAATCTCAATGAAACAACAGCTGTATCAAGAATGAATAATGCATACAGAGAAATTTTGAACTACTTTAATATTTCTTGACTTATTATTTATTTATTTGTAACTGATAGAATGATGAGCTTCTAGTTCCAAGAAAAATACTTGTAGAGTTGGTTGTTTCCCCTCATGTGTTTTAGGTGTAATGGGTAATAGCTCTAGTAATAGCTTATGGGGTTAGAAAACTGGTAAATTAATGGGACGTTTTCTTTGTAGAATGCCCCATGAAGTATTTATAGAATATGAAGAATCTCTAAATCTACTGCAATAAAAAGATACTGTCCTGAGACTTCTTTTAGAATAATTGCTTTACACTTTTTCTTCTTCAAAGAAATGTATATCTGACTGTATTGTAGTAAATCAGATAAAACACATTTTTCCAAAATTAAATGAATTATATCAATTTGAAGCATTTATATGCCACGTTATCCCTTCATAATAAGATATCCTAACCCAACAATGTTTCTGCAAAAAATAAATGCTGTCTCCTAAGCAGAAGTGACAGTTGGCTAGTGCTATCAAATGGAGATATTTTTGGTCTAAAATCAGTGGGGAGTTATAAATATTTTGATACTTATTAGTCACAGAATTATGTAAAATTATGAGACAACTCAAGGACAGAGTAGCAATTGGGGTTCAAAGTGTTGCTTCAGAAAGTATCCTTTCAACCTGGGACAAAGTTTATAGGCAAGGTTTTATGAATACTGCTCTTCAGATCTGGCTAACTTCAGCTCTGAATCAGTAGGTTAAACTTAATTTTGTGCTCACATTTTTAGCAAGTGATCATGTCTGTGATAAGAATGTTTTACAACTCTCATTTTTAAACTAATTGTTCTGGAATTTTAAGAAAATGTTAATTGTATTGAAGCAAGGATATTTCTGCAGTACTATCTTGATTGAAAATGTGTGTCTGATTTCTAGGTGTCATTAAAACTCCTTTGTAGAAATCTTGTTCTGGGGAGCATGTTCCCCAGCTCATAACTAGGACATCTAATTCCTTAGGAAATCTACAAGGGGAAAGAGTTAGTATAATGACAATAAATTGAAATTATGCTTTGACTAGGGAGAATGTAATATTTCAACCAATGACAAATAATATCTAATTAACCATTAAACTAAATAGAGGACAAGTTTCAAATATAAGTGCAAGTACATTTCCTTGGTACTCTCAAAGTCTTGGTTGAGGATGGATTTCTTCTAATACCTTGACTTAAAGTGTTGCAAACTATGGGGTAGACATATATAGTCAAATAGACTTTTAGAAGACAGCGATTTCCAAGTTTGAAACCACACCTGTACTTCTATACTGCTACATTCTATACAATAAAAATTAATAAACTTACTGTGTGGTTGGAGTCTATTTGTACCCTACACAGCAGAAACGTGGTAGCTTTAGATTTGTTCTTTATTTGGCACTAATTTAATTCTTTCCTATTTGGCCTTATTAAAAACAGAATCAAGAACACTCTAAGAGCCGAAGACTAATTTGGGAAAAAAGGCATGTCCATGACATCAAGGGTATAGAAATGCTGTGAATATTGTGAATGAAAACAGGGGATAACAAAGCTGTGAAGTTCAGATGAGCATTTCTTTGGAAGAAAAACTAAAATTCAGCCTTTTTTTTGGTGTAAAATATTAGCCATTCCTACTGCTGTGTAAACAATTATAGAAATCAATGTAGAGAAAATCAGTAGTTACCAAAAATTCTTCTGATTTCTCTAATAATAGTTGCATTGGATCGGTGCTTTAGGAATGTTCCCCTCAAAGAAGTAATACCAAGTAAATTGGATTTTGTATTCATCCTTTGCCTTAATAATTAACAGTAATAGATGAGTAAAAATGTTTCAGAAATTAAGTATAACCTGCACCTAGACTCTTCATTTTGACCGTTGTGTATTTTTTTCTGCATTTGATGTCATATAGACAAATTTTTTGATGGTTCTTTTATATTCTACTGATCCTCCTTGCTAAAGATGACCTGGAATAAGAGTAGAGTGCTTAGGTGTTAATGATGAAAGAAAGGTGCTAGTTATATTTTTGCTTGTTGGAGATTGATCAGAGAAGGCTTGTACATTGTGTATTAACAGCAAGGAATATATATTAGGTATATACTAAGTATTATAATAGTATATGATACAATTTCCCTTCTTTTGGATATTATACTAAACTTTATATTAAAATGAAATGAAGAACTCAAACTTCAAGGGCTAACAGCAAGAGTCAAACGACTAGAGTATTTTGATACGCATACAGCTCCAGCTGCATCATTGGACTTTGTCTTTCAATTTACCTTCTTCATCTTAGCAAGTTATTTTTGGCATCTCTTTCCATTAGTTGGCATTGATCCTTTCGTTTTATGAATCCATTGGAATAATCATACACGTTAGGGGGGAAAAGGCAAAAAATTTTCAGGAAAGGAAGGAAATGAAAGCTTCTGCTGGTGGACAGGTTGAAGAGATGACAGATTCTCCATATAGAAAGCTGACAGAAGTTAAAAAAGTAGTGCTGCTTTTTCCAGCCTCTCTCTATCTCTCTGCCTCCTCTTTGTGAAGATGTAGCATCTGTGATGTAGGTGAGAACTATCCAGTCTCTTTGAAGCTGAGAGATGGGTTCCAGGTTTGGAGCTTCTGTGGCTGTCAGGAGCCACGTGGGGCTGGTGAGAACTTTCAAGGCCAGACACTTGGGCATGCACAGGTAAACACAAGGCATTCTTCTTTCTTGGATGCCAGGAAGGATTCTGTATTGGATGTTGTGTGAGCTGACATCTTGACCTGAGTTTTATCATATCAAGGCTGTTCATAAGAGCAGCATATCATACCTGTTTTCTAACAATGTCAAGTGTCTCATTTGCTTCTGTTTGGAAGCATCTTTGGAAAGATGCTGTTTTGGAGGTGCAATCAAATAGTTTTTTCTTTGTGTGACATCTCTGTGGATTTATTTGCTCTTAAGTTAAGCTTCTGACCTCTGTCAGGCATTTCATATGTTTTCATAGCTCTTTTGTGTTCTCAACAAATTCACATCTAGCTATTTCATAGAATCATAGAATCGTTTAGGTTGGAAAAGACCTTTAAGATCATCCAGTCACCATTAACCTAACATTACCAAGTCCACCACTAAACCAATTAAGGGTAGAGTAGCAATTTCATGTTTCCTGGCTTGGTGGATGGATTATTTTTAATGAAAGTAAAAACTAGGAATCATTAAGGTTGGAAAGGACCTCCAAGACCATCAGTCCAACCATCAACCCAACACCACCATGCCCACTAAACCATGTCCCCAAGTGCCATGTCTACCTGTTTTTTAAACGCTTCCAGAGATGGTGACTCCACCACCTCTTTGGGCAGCCTGTTCCAATGCTTGACCACCCTTTCCATGAAGAAATTTTTCTTAATATGCAATCTAAACCTTCCCTGGCACAGCTTGAGCCCATTTCCTCTCGTCCTATCGCTAGCTACTTGGGAGAAGAGACCAACACCCACCACACTACAACCTCCTTTCAGGTAGTTGTAGAGAGTGATAAGGTCTCCCCTCAGCCTTCTCTTCTCCAGGCTAAACAACCCCAGTTCCCTCAGCCGCTCCTCATAAGGCTTGTGCTCCAGACCCTTCACCAGCTTTGTTGCCCTTCTCTGGACACGCTCCAGCACCTCCATGTCTTTCTTGTATTGAGGGGCCCAAAACTGGACACAGTATTCCAGGTGCAGCCTCACCAGTGCCAAGTACAGTGGGGCAATCACTTCACTGCTCCTGCTGGCCACACTATTCCTGATACAGGCCAGGATGCTGTTGGCCTTCTTGGCCTCCTGGGCACCCTGCTGCCACCCAGTTTGGTGTCATCTGCAAACTTACTGAGGGCACACTCAATTGCCTCATCCAGATTGTTGATAAAGATGTTAAACAAGACTGGACCCAAAACAGAGCCCTGGGGAACACTGCTTGTGACTGGTCGCCAGCTGGACTTAACTACATTCACCACAACTCTCTGGGCTGAGCCACCCAACCGGTTTTTTACCCAGCAAAGAGTACACCTGTCCAAGCCATGGGCTGCCAGCTTCCCAAGGAGAATGCTATGGGAGACTGTGTGAAAGGCTGTACTGAAATCCAGGTAAATGATATCCACACCCTTTCCCTCATCCACTAGGCAGGTCACCAGGTCATAGAAGGAGATCAGGTTGGTCAAGCAGGACCTGCCTTTCATGAACCCACGCTGGCTGGGACCGCTCCATAATCTTCCCCGGCATCGAGGTCAGGCTGACAGGCCTGTAGTTCCCCAGGTCCTCCTTCCGGCCCTTCTTGTAGATGGGCATCACATTGGCAAGCCTCCAGTCATCAGGGACCTCCCCTGTTAACCAGGACTGCTGATAGATGATGCAAAGTGGCTTGGCAAGCTCCTCTGCCAGCCACCTCCGCACACTCAGGTGGATCCCATGTGGCCCCATAGACTTGTGAGCATCCAGGTGGTGTAGCAGGTCATTAACTGCTTCCTCCTGGACTATGAGGGCTCCATTCTGCTCCTGGTCCCTGTCTTTCAGCTCAGGGGGCTGAAAACCCTGGGGATGACTGGTCTGGCTATTAAAGACAGGGGCAAAGGTGGCATTAAATAACTCAGCCTTTTCCTCATCCTTCGTGACAATGTTCCCCCCCCCGCATCCAGCAAAAGATGGAGATTCTCCTTGGCTCTGAAGAAACAACTTGCAAAAGGTATAAAACCCAGCATTAAATGCTTTTTATCAAATATACGGGGAGAAGGAGCATTGCCAAAGATTCTGTAGGCCCAGCAGACAGTCCAGTTATAAAAAGAGCACCCAGTGAGGATAAGGCTCTGGCGGAGGAACATAAATAATTATTTAATTTCTGTCAGCATTCAAGAATGTAGGGACGTATCCACTCCCAAATCCTATATTATGGAGAATTAGTCCGAGCATTTGTTTCAAATAAGTGTTATGTTGTAAACCAAAGATATTTTGTCCTTGGTGTACATTTTTACTTCCATGTCTGGTGCTGAGATTTTCTTTCAGAAAGAACAGTCCTTTTAAACCCAGTCCCATAGGATGTGTATTTTATTGTTTGGAATTTCACAACAGCTTAAGCTATCCCTAATTAAAGGAACTGTATGTTTGTTGCAGAATAGTGTCAGGAATGAAAACCAATTTCTCTTGAAACTTGCCAAAATAAAATATTATTCCTCTTTTCTCTTTAATTTTCAAAGAATGACTCCTTAGTTCACTGAGTTCTACAAGTAGTTGCTTATATTCAGCCTAGAAGTGGAGGTTTTGTTTGAAATAGTGCCGTAATGTAAATTCTCTTTGTCAAAACTGTCTTTGCTTGGTCCTGAATGTAGAAGAAAGCTCAGCTGCATCACAGGGTAGAAAGTTTTACCAGAATAAGCTATGTTCCAATTTGTTTGGATAGTTCCTGTATTTGGCCTTAAATGAGTTACTTAAGAGTAAGTGGAGTTTGTGTCCTGGTTGATTTGTCAGTGATTTAATCATATGCTCCACATTTCTGATTCTGACAGTAGATTTGCATCTTTTCTTGTTTTATGCTTGTGGGTTTGTTTTGTGTTTTGTTTTTTTTTTTTCATTTTTTACATGGGTTGTTTTTAGAGGTTGGTACGCACGTTTGTGCATAGATTCCTATTTGGGTCGAGTTGAGGGAGGAGAAAAAAACCCCAAAATACCATTTTTGTAATGTTGTTCATATTGTGTGCTTACGTTGCCTTTACTTGTTCTGACTGATCCCTGCCTTTTTGGCTTTTAAAAGAATATAACCAGTGATAGTGTTACTTATGATATAGTGCTTGCTAGCTTGGGGATTTACTTGACATGGAATCATGGGTGGAATCGAAACTTGTTGCAGGTGTGTTAGGGCTGCAGGCAAATATCTAATCTGCTGACACTGCCCTGCTCAGGGGCTGAGCTAACTCCCTAGGGTGTAGAGAACTACTCAAGGCAACGTGAGAAATTGCTGAACATAACAACCAACAGTGTGAGAAGCTGACAGAGGTTATAGATAGCACCCTATGGGATGCCTGGATTTCACAGATAGCAAAGGGGGAATTGTGTGAGAAGTGTCCTAACAGTGCCGTTGCATGGAGAGGAGCGCTGGGGCTACTTTGGAAGGTGTAGTGTTACAAGACCAACAGTGCCTAGGTAATAATTTCAGAAATACCAAATTTGGGTATAGTTGTAGCTAAACACCAAGGGAAGAAGTTACTGGAGTGGTTTGTTAATTTGGGGCAGAGAAAAAGAGGTAGAAGCATGGTGGAAAAAGATCAAGTAGTGGGAAAAAGGGTAAGGTATGCGACCAGGTGCTGTCGGGGTGTACCTGTTGGGCAGCTTGTGCTTGATCATCACAGCTGGAGTCTGACAATAAATAAACCTGTTAAGACCATACAGTACACGTCAAACCTACTTTGGCTGCCGGGAGGACTTAAGGGAGGAGGGTTTCCTTGGCTGGCAAGGGAACACCTGGGTGAGTTGTTCAAGAATCCTATCACTGGCTTAGTGCCTCTTCCCAGGCCTGTTGTGGAGCCACCACTCCATAACAAGATGGGTATCAAAATAATCTGGTTTATGGTGCCTCTGGTAATTCACTGTCAATAGTATTAGACTGGGTGGTAGTTTTTGCTTTTGACAGTCATTGAGAACTTGTAATAGTAGAATTGTATCTTGTCTGCTTTTGTAGACTAGAAAATTGGAGTTGCATGTAAATCAGATTAATGGCTCCATCTTCTGCTTACTTCAGGAAAATTGCTAAAGTTGCTGTGACTTAAAACTGTAGCATATGAGTTTACAAATTTGCCTTTTAATTGCAACACTGTTCTTGATCTCAGACTTCTATTATGAAGCTGGATGTTTCTATTCTTTGGAATGCAAAGATTTTGTTTT
The DNA here is from genome assembly GCF_030463565.1 of Pelecanus crispus. NCBI lineage: Eukaryota > Metazoa > Chordata > Aves > Pelecaniformes > Pelecanidae > Pelecanus > Pelecanus crispus. Next base: position 18,412,920 of record NC_134643.1, read on the forward strand.
AACTTGAACTTCTTTGATAAATGTCTGTTTAAGGCCAACTATCAAGATTTTCTAAAGATGTTCACTTAACACCAGGATAACTTCATAATTTCTCTGTTTGGGAGTTTCTGTGTCCTTCATTCTGCTGCTCACCATCTCCCCTCTCTCCATCCTGAAAAACTGGTCCCTCAAAGCTATCACTGTAAAGAACTGATCCCCGAGAGCCAAAAAGCCCATTCCAAATAGTAATGTACTCTGACTTTTGTTATGTTTTGAAGTAGGAGACTGTAATTAATCTTTTCCTGATGTAAAAAAAAAAAAATAAAAAAAAAAATCCTATTTCTCAGTTTTCACTTCAGTAGTGTCCATCTGCTCTTCTTTGAAGCTCTCCTTAATGAAGCCTGTTCCTCTCCAGCTGTGTTCCGTACACCAGCCTTGCTGAGTGTCATGGCAGAGCTGTTTGCATGGTTTTTTTTTGTCATCGGTATTCTTGGTTTTTCTTTGGAATCCATTAGTGCCTTTTTTCCATTCATGAAATCCCATAGCTCTTTGACTTTAAAACTTTTTGTTTTCTGTCCTTAGTGTATCAGCAGCCAGTCTCTATGCTGTTGCACTTAATGTGTCTCTGTGCCCAAGCCTCGTTTTTTATCATGAATGGCCAATCTCGGGTGCCATTTTCTATTTAGTATTAGTGAAATTTGGGAGTCACTTATTTAATATCAGAGAATTTCAGTTGCTTATTACGTCTCTTTCCCATTGAATCCCTCGTGCTTTCAGTGACAGCATACTCATGATGAAGTATATTTGTTGTGCCAGCCTGTGATATGTAGTTCAATTTAAACTTCACTCTCTCTCTTAATCAGTGTTTATAGTCTGCGCAAGTTCTGCTTTCAGTGTTTCTTTGAGACTTCAGTTCACACTGAACTCCAGTAGTATCATGTTTTTCTAATGTTACTGATCTTTTGGTCATCCTATATTCTTACAGTTCCTATCAACTCCTTGAGATGAAGGTTAAGGGAGGAATTTATTGGTATAGCACCAAATTTCTGGGAGTTACATGTATAAGCATGCTTTTGTGCTTCCTCTACCTGTGCATATTTAGTGTGCAGAAGTACTCTGAGCTTCTTAATGCTTTTTTGAAAGTATATGCTGCTGCTGCTGCTTATATTTTGCTTAGAGTCTGATATATTACAACTGTTTTTCCTGATTTTATATACTGTATACCCTTCATATGTATCTCAAAAAGCTGTGGAAGAATAATATATTTCTATAGTAAGTTGCCAAGTCACACAAAAACATAGTCTTGTTTTATTTTTACAATACAGAGACAAGTAATAGAAATAATAATTCTAGTCAATGACTCTCAAGCTGATGGTTAAAAACACATGGATTTTGTATTATACAATGAGAAAATTTACTATAACATTACATATGATGTCTACTTGCTTCATAACATAAAATACTTTTCTAGAGTGGGACAAATCTTTTAAAAAGGGAATATAATAAAAGAATAATCATGTTTACAAATGCAAACAAATATGAAGGTTTTAAAAAATTATTGGGTAAACAGAGTGACTATAGTTCTTAGCAAAATTGCCTAAGTTACAAAACTAATTTAGAATTAACTTGGGGTTGGAATTAACTTGATACTTAAGAAATAAAAAGCGTTGTTTCAACAAAAAAGTAAAGATAAAATTTTCTTGTGAGAAGTTGTTATAGCAGGACAACTGTGTTCAAAGTTAACTAAAAATAACGAAGACCATATGAAAAAAACCCTGCAAAATTTGCTGTCTTGACTTCATTTTTATTAGCCCTATCAGCAGTCTGGTGTTTCTAAGTTAACACTAGAAAATAGCCCAAGCTGTAGGGAGGTAACATGACACCAAGAATAATTTCATTAAAGCATATATTTTGTCTTTAATGTTTCTGGTGTATTTAAATGTAGTTTTGTGATATACTGGTCCTCTACAATAGCTTGTCTTTGTGAAACTGAGTAGAATTTTATTTTTGTCATGACAGTTCTTGTTACAGGCTTTAGTTTATAGAAGGGTAATGAACATGTGGACTTCATGTAATTTTTTTCCTTTCTAATGCACATTCTTAGATGTTAATTTTAAAACATCTGTGATGCAAAAAGTTGTGGTTAAATTTATTGTTACAGTTTGATATAAGAAAGCAAGCAAGAAAGCATTGATCTCTGGGATTATTTGGAGATCAAGAACAAAAAACAAGTTTGTTCCTTTGAACATATTTTAAATATTTATTTAGATTTTTTTTTAAGCTACAGTTCTGTTTTAAAGATGGCACCACCTTTTAGTTAATAATTTAAGGTTTTCTGAACTATACAGTGAATTACATTGGACAGCGGTTGAAGACAGGTGTGAAATTTCACTTGATGGTTTGAGGTAAGATGCAGCTGAAATACATAGGAATGACGGCCACAAAGGAGGAAAATAAGGAAAAAGGAAGTCTAGAGAAGAGGGTGAAATGGATAAATGGGACTTGGGAGTGATCTGTAGGCAGGAAGCAGAGGTTAGGAAATTAGTGTTAGAAGGGATGAAGGTTTTCTTCTTGTTTTGTCGTCATGCTACTATCGAGGAACTTTGGTATAAGAGTGGACTTCGCCACTGTTAGTACTATTTTGTATGTATCTGAGTAGGTGCTGCTTCTGAGGTACCTCTGTGCTTAAAGAAGGGGAAGTAAAAAAGTTCTGGTGCCTTGCCATATGTAGATCTTCTCTGAACCCAAAATAGCTCTCAGACTGCCAGTTTGGGTTTCCTTGACTGAAGCTGCCTTGTGTTTTTTGTTTTGGAGTTGGGACCTGTAAAATGAGCTTAAATTTGTTTCTGCCTGGTAGTGTATGTTTTTATTTCCAGGTTAAAGAGCAGGCAATAATCTGCCTACGCCAATTAATAAAGGAGGGGAAGAACTGGCATTACAATTTTTGTGCAAAGAATATTTGCTGTAAATGATCAGCATGTTGGATAAGGATGGACTGTAAATAAGAACGAAAATAAAATGTAATCAGTTACAGTGAGTGTAGTTATGTTAGTAACTCTGTAGTCTATGTAATCTTACTGTTGTCATAGACATGATGGATGGGCTACAAGTACAAGAAAATACAAGGCTGAGGAATCTTTTGTTTGCTGGAAATCAAATAAGTCAGTTCATATTTGGTGTGTTCTTATACTTTTTCCTTTAGTATTTGGTATTCTAGTCTTTGGTTTGCCCAAGGTATACAACTGAATTTATCTTTGGTCATGCTCAATATGATCTTCCTAAATGGTTAGGTATTCTGTTGTTTTGGTACACTTACACAGTATTACATGTCTAAATATAATTTGCACCGATAGAAAATAACCTTGACTTATTAATGTACTTTTACTTTAACAAGGTGGCACCTTGACGACCTTTTATTTCTTCTTCTATAGGAAAGATATAAATTAGTTCATTTAAAAACAGAACTACAGAACAAACCATGTCTTTAAGTCAAAAACATATTAGGAGATAGATTTTTTTTTTTTTTTCTCCAATTTTTCTCCTGTGTCAGTGTATTTTGACTTTTTCAGGCAGGAAATGTTGTAGAAAAGAAAAGCATCTATTAATTAAACTTATTTGTCAAATACAATAGTATTTTAAAGCTTATAGACAAAGGTTTCATTGGTGTTATATGAAAGTTATTCTTTAGACTGGATTCAAGGCTTGTGATAGACACATTCACTTTGATATGATGGGCTTTAACGTCTTGTTACTAATATCTGTTCTTTTTCTCTGCTTTTCTGAGTTTCTGCTGTGTTTTAATCCTAATGCGGCATCTGGTCACTGTTTTGCTTGGATTTTGGTGCCGTAGCCTCACCGTTCTGAGTGAGATCTCTGTGCAGCCGCTATTGTCTTGGCTGAGCCTGCTGCTCAAAGTGAGAGGGAAAACATGACTTGGTGAATGTGTATATGCAGTACTGTAAAGTTTTTTCTTACTTGAAGAATTGTTGGTAAGCCCATGTCTGTTTGGAATAGTCATGATTGGTTTGAAGTGACCACCCTGAAACCAGTCATCTACCTATGATCATAACAACCTTTCATTGCTGCTTCCTGCCAATTTTCCTCTCTCTGTATTTTCTGTAAGTAAAAGAGATGGAAATACAAATTCATCCCCCTGGAATTTTCTTTTCCATGATTTATTTAACTTCATATTAATCCTGTAATCTCATTTTAAGACAAAATGGATTTTGCAAGTATCACTTCTGCTATCATGCATCGAAAATAAAAAATAGGGCACCATAATGATCAGGTAACTTCATACTGCAAACTCCAGATTACTAGAGCTTTTTGTTTGCTTTAGTTGATGCTTCTTTGAGAAACTAATTGCTAATTAAGAATTCTTTTTTTATTAACTATTTAGCATCAATATACTTTTTAAATCAGATTCCTTTTTCTTGGATTATATTATATATATTTTTTAAATATTGTACTGGTTTCAGTGGACTGTGTTTTCATTCCTGGTTAAAAATAGTTTCAAATGTGTCTAGAAATAATTTGCTCTACAATAACATACCACACCTAACATGATAATTTGCATTTCTTGATATTATAGATGCACATTTCTTTCAGAGTAGTAGAAGGGGATTGGGGGTGGGAGGATGAAGACAGGTGTTGCTAATAGGAGTCCTTGTCTTAACAAAAAATAAAGAGAATATGCATCTATAAATAGCCAAAGTCAGTCAATTGTGGTATCCACTCAGAAAGTTCTTATTCTAGTTACTTTCTTCTGTGCTTCATTTTCTTGGGGTGGGTATGTAGAATGTTTTTAAAGTCTTTGTCGAAGTGTAGAATTTGGAAAATACATGCATATGATAGAGACCAAATTCTCTGGAATATGCATAGTTAATTCAAATAGATATATAATTAATTGGAATAAGTAAAACGTAGAATTTTGTTGTTCTGGATTCTTTATCAGGTTCATAATTTAAACTTGTGCAATCTTAACCCATATTTTCTACTCTGAATAAGAAGAGAAAGAGCTACAAGAAGATATCTCATAAAATACTGTTTTCTAGGGACAGTGTTAAGCATCTTTTGTCTCTACATTTTCCACGATTTTTCTATTTTTTTTTTTTTCACATGATAAAGAGTTTTCATAAAAAATGTGTGAAATCCCACAGATTGGTTTATCTGGGTATGGTATCTGACAAGCAGCTTTCAAGAGAACGGAGTATGACACAAAGAATGAGAATATGGCATGGGATTAAATTCCAGCATTCAGACCTAAAGTATCATTCTGTTTCTGTAACTGCAAATCTAATTTTTAAATAGGATCTGTGTAAGCCTATTATACAATAAGTCTGAATATCTCTTGCATGTTAATATAAGACATGTATACTAAAAAGGAATGCTGAGAAATACTCCAGAAAGTTACCTTATCAACACTCAGTACCTATTATCATAGGTGTCCCTATGTATAGTAATTATCCAGTATTTTATTAATTTGTTAGAAATGCCATGTAATTCTGATTTCATTGGACTTTAGAAGAAGACGTGGTCATTGTTGTAAACAACTTTGTGCTACTTCGAATATATCTGTGTATATTTATTGATAATAGTTTCCTTAGTTCTCATGAAATACTTCTCTTTTAATAGAAGAATTACGGAAATTGAGTTGGTCTGGCATTCCCAAACGGGTTCGTCCAATTGCATGGAAGCTTCTTTCAGTAAGTTGTATTTTTTTTTTTCCTTCTTCCTTTGCATTTAGTAGTAATAATTTTTTCAAGCATTGTAAATAATTTTGCTTGAGTTGTAATCCACCAGTGATACTTGAAAACATTGTCTTGTTGCTGAATTGTAACGAAAGTTTTGTTCTTTTGCTCAATTTCAAGATTAATTTGTCAAACTGAAAGGAGGGGAATGAGTAGTAGTAGTAAATCATGTCAGCAGTACATCTTTATTTTTCAGCCTGGCTTTCTATGAAAGAAAGGCTTATGTGATAACAGTGGCCTCTTTCAACCAGTTTTGATGGAATTGGTGGAGAGTTCAAACACAGGTACATTCTTACAGTTTTCCTGAAAATAGGTACATAGGAGAGGAAATGAAGCCTACTGGTGTCCTACAAAAGTCTTCATTCTGACTTCACATTAAAGTAACTACAAGAAAGGATTAACACTGTGCTGATGAAAAGCTGTGATAGGATCTTACGGATTTTTTTGCCGATTTTTCTGTAGAGGTTTAAGACGAACAAATCTGAACCGCTGTGGTCAGTTACCTTGTGGCATTGGCTCTCCTATTGTCAGACCTGTGAGTCAGTTCAGGCAGACAAGCTAATTAAAAAGCTTAAAAATCACTTTTTTGTAGTGTGAGTTTTTGGCTGGCTGAGCTCTCTGAACTTTGCCTGGTGGTCAGAGGATTTTGCAACGGCAGTAGCTTGGGAGTAAGTTGACTGAAATATGACGGAACAGCACATGGAGGTGTTCCAGCTGGGCATCAGAGACAAGCTTGCGGGAATCTGGGATTCACTGGGTTTGATGTTACAGAACTGGATTTTTTTAATCTCTGTGTTTGCACTATATTTAAGAAGGTTTTTCTGCAAAAATACAATCTGTTCCTCATAGGAGTGTTTTTCATGTCAATCTTTTCAGTTATAATACTTGCAGTGGCAACTGGTTGTGCATTTTAGCTGTTGTTTGTCTGCCTGTGGTTGGGAGAAGAACTTGTGAAGATGTTTGTATTAAAAAGAAGCAAAAATCTCGTGCTGTCTACTCTCCAGAGGCTGTGAAAGACATTTTATCAGCAAATCTTCATGCATTTAAGATCTGTTTAAAATTCTGAGTTATACACACAACAGTTTAACACTATTGAATTTTTCAGAGAGTAGACTTAAATAGCTTTGCTTTTTATAGAATAATTCAGCAGGGAATGCGAAGTATTTACTTCAGATTGAGACTGATTTTCAGTGACTGAAAGAGTCTTTCTTGCTGATGAGTTCTGCTAAATTTGCAGCTTAGTTCCTTCTAATGCTAAATGCATATGCAGCTTCTTAATGGTGGATATTCAAATATCGTTCTGTAACTGAAATTAAACATGCAGTGTACAATTTATTTTAGTTCTGTTTCCAAAGTTGTTGACTGAGATTTTGGTAATGAAAAGAGCGTTTCTTTTTTTTTTTTTTTCCTCTTGAAGTTCAGGATGCTTGTTTTAAAACACTCAAAGTAAAAATTATGGCTAACTCAAAATTGACTTTGAAACAGTAAGCTAAAGCATAAGGATAGGTTAAGTTCTGAATCAGAGTACTGACACTGAGGTTTAGAGAATTGGAATTCTGCAAAAGTTAACTACAGTCACTTTCTTACTTTAAAGTAAGTGCATGGACTTTCCATGAGCTTCAACTTCATTCCGTAAGTTGATTTTAGTTTAATATTCCTGAGATTTCCAGTCTAGAGAAATTCCGAAGTATAGAGTTCCCTTGTTGTGTTTTAAGCACTCCAGTTCAGGATTAATTCCAGTTCAATTGTTATCTTCGGCTGTCTTGCCATACCTCTGCAAAGAAACTGTCTTGAGGTTATTTTGGTTTTACTTTAAGAATTAAATTTTTTTTGAGTAAGAGACTTCTGAAAGTGTGTGTGTGGGTTTTTTGTTTGGTTGTTTTTTTTTTCTGTCACCAAGTAGCATATTTTGAAAGTTCTCAGCTTTTCTTCTGTAATTTTTACCATGATTTCTTATCTACTAAGTGTTCCTCAGTTAATACATTTTGGAAACACAAAGATGAGTCGTTTAGTAATCATTACTTTTCTGTACTGTAAGGCAGCAGCTTGTTTCATCTTCTTTCCAAAGCGGGGAAGAAAAAGTGCTTTGAGTATTTGTGGTCATAAACTCCATGATGCTTTTTTCTAATGATAATTAATTTTTAAGTCACATTAGTTGTTTAAACATGTTACCTACTGCTAATGTACCTCCCAGGTAATAGGGGGTAATGTGATAATCTTTTGTGCTATAAGGTGCACTGGGAGCTATTGGGAAAATAATGGTTTTGCTTTTGTACACTTTTGGTTAAAGATCAGTTGCAAAACCAGAAAAGACCGGAAAAACGACGAAACCAAAGCATAGTTTAGAGCTAAATTAAGGCTGGATGTGTTTGTTTTGGAATTATTCAGAAGTCTTACTTAAAAAGCCCAAACTATGACTTATTTGTGGAACTGAGTACAATTGGTAGTATGTGAGGCAGAAGGTGATTGTCTTGTTTGTAAAATCAGTGTTGAAGTTGGAATTTTCAAAATATCATTTAAAAATTGAACAGTTGAGATATTTATTACATAGAAGGTTAATAATGTTAGCATGTGTTTGATGAATACCGTTTTTCAAAGGGAAAGCATATGAAAATCAATATAATGCTTAGGGGCTGTTGATGTTATGTGTGTCTACTGGTAACAGTATATTAAAAAAAAATATGATTTGTTTTTAAAATATAGCAAAAATGTTAGGTATACTGTACCTAAACAGCAAGCAGAACTATTCAGGCTCACTTCTCTTCTGAATAACAAAACTAAAGATATGGTTGCAAAAGCCTTTGGAGGAAATTAATGAATAAGCGGATTAAACTCTCCACCAATTTATTCCCTGATGATATGTTCAAGCCTTTCCAACTTTTAAAAATAAAACCTAATTTGTAAAGTGAACAGGAAACAAGACATGTCCAATTGAAAGATTACTTCAGTCTTTGAAACAGAATAATGGCAAAAAGGCTTGCTGAGAAAATATTGGTATCCTTTGAACAATCACATTTGATCTCACAAATGAATTCTTTTCTAATGGAACTAAGATATCCTACAGGAAAAAAACAACTATTGAGAATAAACGGGAGGTAGAATTAAATATTTAATTTAATACAAAACTCTGGGACAGGATATTAAATGTCACACTGAGTCTTGAGGCAAAAGTTAAGCTGGTGCAATTTAAAGTACCTCGAACCAGATGCAAGTCAGTACATCTCAAAAGATACAGTTTTGCCAAAGCAAATACCTCGTAAGGTATCTGGAGTGCAATACGGTTTGTACTCATTCTGTTGTCATCTTAAACTAAGAAATTAAAATATACAGGAATAACATTTTAAATGGTTTTAATATAGAGATATTTCCAAAAATCTATTAATGTTTTAGTATGGTGCGTATTTTGTATGTTGACCAAACCAGAAGTTAAAGAAATGGGATATGATGTTGGATTGTTGCAGGAGAGTAATGGAACCTTATTAATGGAATAGTTATTCTTAGAGTATTTAATTTTATTGTATAATTAGCAATTTCAGCATGTTAGGTTTACCCCTTCCATTTTTGCTTGTAGTGTTTAGGACTGAATAAGAAACTTGGTTTTGTAGTTAAATGCACAGCATTTTATTAGTTACTTGCAGTGGCTATGGCTCATTGTATAAGTGTGAATATATTCTGTACTTCTAGTGTAGGATTTTTTGATAAGGATTTTTTTTTTTTTTAAGGAAACTTAAATCTGACATAGATTTGATTTCTCTGTTTTACTAATTACCATTAGTATGGCGATAACTGTTATTGTGGAAGGACAGCTTTTGTAATATTGGCAAGAAATATTTTAATTTGACTTGACTAGTGAATTACATGATTATTAGATTTTTCTTATATTGTCTTGGATGTCCAGATCTCTTTCAAAGCCATCTATCTTTAGAATGATTCTTATACAAAGTATTTTTTAAGGACTGCTGTGTATGTAAAATATGAATTAGCTTTCTTTTTTGCAGTGTACGGGATATTGGTGTTGATTGTTTGAAATGAAGCTGCTTACAAGAAAGCATTAACTATTTCTGAATGCTCATGAAACTTTTTGGTAGCCAGTTATGTGAATAATGGTGTTTCTAATAAGTGTACTTTATATATAAAGTGAACATTTAATAACATTAATCATATTTCCTCTCATAAAATGATGAAATAGTAACCTGAGCTTTTTTTTTAAATCAAAAGTAGACTGAGATTCCATAAATGGGGATTAAACTGGACAAAAGAAGAAAATGAGAATGGATTTTTTGGGGGATTTTTTGCGGGGGAAGATTGGGATTTTCAGATATATACGAATGAGTTCAATGAAGAACCATTTAGCTATATTTTGTACTTAATGCAACAATGTATAACTCTGCATATCTGACACAACCTCCTTAGTGTGTCCATACCTTATGGAAAATAAGATAATATTTATAAATTGCTTTTGGGAAATAACTAAGGAAATGTATAGCTAGTGTTCTTACATCTAGGAGTCCAGTCACTGGTTCTGTTGAGTCTTTTTCTGTGATGAAACTTTTAATAACCTGTTGAGGTGAAATGAAAGCTTGAAACTATTTTTTTTTCTTGGCTGAAACAGTAACATAAAGTAGCTAGAATGTTTTTAAAGCTTTTGAATTAATACTCCATTGTATTAGAGTTTAACCATAATTTAAACATATTTGCTAATGTGTATCATTTCTGCTTGAAGACAACAGAGATAATACGCATTTTGTTTAAAAATTTAATAAAATTGTTTCAATAATAGCCACATAGGAATGCAGAAATTAATGAATTCATATAGCATTACATTTATCTGAACTTATTTATTTGAGGTTTTTCTCTTTGGAAGGCAAACATCATCTTAGAATTCTTGATGAGAAATTACTTTTTAAAGGTGGAAAGACTTGAAACTTTTTTTTTTTTGAAAAAAAGCAGCTGATTTTAGTAAGGTGTTTGTATCTGAACTTCTGTATCAGTTGGAATGATTAGAAAGCTGATTTACTAAAGGATTATTCAGATCCACGTAGGACTGCGTGGCACTACATCAGTTTATTAGCTTTCCTGTCATGTAATCAAATGCCAGCGGTGCTTTCTGTAAGGCAAAGAGTAATATACTTTTCATTTCACTGTTGTTTTCAGGGCTATCTTCCTGCAAATGTGGACCGAAGAGAAAGCACTTTAAAAAGAAAACGCAAAGAGTATTTTGCATTTGTTGAACAATACTATGATTCCAGAAATGATGAAAATCACCAAGATACCTATAGACAGGTAGAACGCCTACTGAAGTGACTTTTACTTACAGGACATCTGCTGAAGAATTTAAAGAGATTGTTTTTTGTTTGCTACTGTTTTTCTCTATTTCTTTAATCTTACTTGATAGACAGCCTCTAATCAATTGTTTTCCTACATTTCAGAAACAAAAATATGAAATATTTTGGTCTAAAATTCAAAATAGTGGATTTCTTTTAATGTCAGCGTTAGTCATGGCATGTGGTGCTGCCACTTGGTGCTGCCATGGTTTTCCGTTTAAAATTAGTAGGGTTTTCAAATCTTTCATCTCCTGCTCAGCCTCTCCTTCAAATGAGTGAGGATGGTACAGGGGAAGTATAACAGTGACTGTTTCTTAGTGGCTTCACACTTCTGCTTAAGAAGCTGAAACTGTGTATGATGTGCAGTAAACATAGGTGCGTTGAACTTTCTTGCCCACCCAGATAAGCAGGTAACTTTTCTTCAAGTTTTGTATTACAATGAATAGTTTGTATTGCTAAGTACAGACTAAGCAATCCTACTTTAGCCTTCCTTAGGGCAGAAGAAGCTGAGATCTTTTTCAGCTTCAAGCCTGATCTTTAGTAGCAAGAAGTATGTATGATAGTGTTAGTTGAACATGACTTCACAGAAGTAGTAGTATGTATTTACTCATAATTACCCTGAGGTAATGAGTATTGCCAATATGACTATAATTTGCAAACAATCAAAATGTGATATAAGGATCCTAAAATGTGAAAACAAAGTATATGTGTTTTTATTTTGCCTCATTGATAGATTAACAATGACTTAAAGATTTGACCGTATGTTTTGAAATACAGTAAATCCATGTTATTCCAAAAATAGTGATTGTCATGCTTTAACCCCAGCCAGCAACTAAACCCCACACAGCTGCTCTGTCACTCCCCCGCAGTGGGATGGGGGAGAGAATCAGAAGAGTAAAAGTGAGAAAGCTCGTGGGTTGAGATAAAGACAGTTTAATAGGTAAAGCAAAAGCTGCATGCACAAGCAAAGCAAAACAAGGAATTCATTCACCACTTCCCATCGGCAGGCAGGGGTTCAGCCGTCTCCAGGAAAGCAGGGCTCCATCACGCCTAATGGTGACTTGGGAAGACAAACGCCATCACTCCAAATGTCCCCCCGCTTCCTTCTTCTTCCCCCACATTTATATGCTGAGCATGATGTCATGTGGTGTGGGATATCCCTTGGGTCAGCTGGGGTCAGCTCTCCCGGCTGTGTCCCCTCCCAGCTTCTTAAGCATCCCCAGCCTGCTCACGGGTGGGGTGGGGTGGGGTGGGAAGCAGAACAGGTGTTGACTCTGTAAGCACTGCTTAGAACTCACTCAAACATCCCTGTATTATCAGCACTGTTTTCATCACAGGTCCAAAACATAGCCCCATACTAGCTACTATAAAGAAAATTAACTATCCCAGCCAAAACCAGCACAGTGATACAATGGAACTATAACTAATACTGTAAAACTGTAGGATTGTTTTAACTGTTGTGTTATTTAAAAAGTGTGCTGTTGGTTCCTTTTACAGTATTCTTCTTTCTGTCTAATTAGATCCATATAGATATCCCACGCATGAGTCCTGAAGTTTTAAGACTTCAGCCCAAAGTAACAGAGGTAAGAATGATATCTAGAGAATTCTTTTAAAAATAATTTTATTAATGAATCTGGTATCACAGCATTGGTTATCAATTAATTTGACAACATGTGCTATTTTGACTTCAGAACTAGCTTTAAAACTCTAATAAATGAAGATATATAAGTATAGGCTAAGAATAACAGTGTAAATATGAGTAGTAAAAGGAAAGCCATCTCATTAATCTGCTGCATGTAATCTGTCAATGTTTTCTTCGGTCTTGTGCCTTTGAGGTTTTTTCCTTTTTTGCTTTTTATATATTTTGTTAATGATGTGTATTTGAAGTAATTGAGAGCATAGTTCCCATGGTTCTCTGTCAAAATCACTCAAAGTCTGAAGTTCTTATCCTACTCTTCCACTTTGGAGATTCTCTTTTTGTGAATTTGTAGCATGGCTGGTTTTTTTTCCTTATTTGATTTTGCTTCTTTGTAAGTTTTGTATGTTGAGTACACTATTTAAATTATTTTACTACTGTAGTAGATATACATTAATTAATGATAAATATGTTAATCAAATTGGTCTATATTGTTGGGTAATTGAATCCCATAGGGACTTTTCTTTGTAAAGTATATAGGTCATAAATAGTGTAGATGGTGTGAATCATCCTCTTGCAATTATTTCTTTTAATCCTTCAATTTTTTCTTCTTTCTAATGGTTCTAGTTAGACCTTCAAATGTACTTCCATGCAGGTTCTGTTAGTATCATTACAGAGCCACACACAACATCTTCTGGTAGTTCATTAGATGATATGAGAAGTTAAATGCAGAACTAGCTTTCATTTGTTTTTCCGCTCTTGCAATTATTTGTTTTATGTAAACGCTTCTCCACACGTGTTGGAGAGATCGGTTTGAAGAAATGGCCTATTATAGTTTTTTTGAAAGAAAATGGTGTAGGAATACTGCTTTCCGTCTGCTTTCTGCACAGTGGTGTTTTACTTGGGCTTTTCTAGGGATGAATCAAAGAGTAAAGTAAGAAAAATAAAGGGACAAGAACAGAAACAATATCAGCAAGAAACAAACTATTATAAATGATATAAAATATAAATTATAAATGATATAAAATCAGCATCAGTGTTGTAGCTAGAAATGAGGCAGTAAATGAAATTGGAGGTGAATATTATTTAATGAAAAAATGGGTACCGAAAGAAGACTGCTCAGATACTTCTAAGAGGGAAAGAAATACTTGAACTGGATCAGCAGTAATCTCTTAAATTACCCTAAAGATGTATTTGCATTCAACATAAAGTGGTGTTTTTTTGGGGGTAGGGTTTTTACTACTTGCATTGCATGATTAAACTGTTCTTAAGGTTTCAGTGAAGATCATCTGTGTCTCAAATGAATATGACTGTGGTGTACAATGATTGTGTTTTTGTAGTTCTTAGTTTGGGCAAACATACCCCCAAATTGTTCTTTCTTTCGCCCTTGTGTTTTAGTGAAGGAAAAATTAGAAGCTTTTGTGTGGTGTAAGAATCTATGTATATTCTTGGTTTTAAAGGAAGATTGCAAAGTTTCTTAATTTATCCAAGGATGACTGCTAGATGGTGTATTTATTTCTAAATTGGCTGAACAGTTGTAAAAAACTTTAAATAGAAATTCCAGGTAAACATCTTCTGTAGACTATATTGAATGTCCTTTCTTGTAATCAAATTGTTTGAATGAAAAGTCAACTAGCTAAATAAAAATGGTATTAAGACAGACAGTCTTTGGAGAATATTTTGAAGTAAAGTGTTATTTAGTAAAATGATGAGATTGTCAGATAAAAATAGAAACCTGTAGGATCTTGGACTAGTTTTGTCTTTTGTTTATTTGATTATGCATGAGACAAGATATATTTATATGACTGCTCTTAAGAGTTGGTTAATACATTTATTTAGGCTAGATACAAACTTGATAATAATTCGTAGGAACACAGCTTTGTATTTACCATGGATATCTGCTTTTTCTATAATACAGTTAGAAATGTTAGAGTAAACTTGTATTGATACATAAAGACTATATGGTCAAGGTTTTCCAATGTTTGAAATGTGTATTTTTGTTAAATATTTAGTGTGTTGGGGAAAGCATCCTATAATAAGACATTAAAAAGAATTAGAGTTACAGGATAGTTATGAGCCCTTTTTGGTTGAATGATTAACTTAGATCTAAAGAGTTTATTTGGGAATTTGGAGAGTATATTAATGTGAAAAATATATTAGTGTGGTATTTTTTACAAGCAGTCACAGTTGAAAAGAGATTTCTTTTTTTAATAGCTGAATTATAATTGGTCTGAAAATAGCCTGGTTTAACGAAAGTGCTGACAGTCAACCTCAGAACTAGTAGATGCTCCCAGAATAAAATGCTTCTCTTATTGCTTGAGAGTAGTTAAAATGAAAAGGATATACTGTGTCTAGGTAATTTCTTGCTAAGTAAAATCCGATATGTCAGTAGAACTGCAGTAGCATATATTATTCAGTAAAGTTTGAGTCTGGGATGCAGTTTCAGTTAATTTTGTGGGATCATTAAACACATGAAATTATTTAGATCTTTTTCCCTTTTAATTGTCTTTTGGCAGATAACAACATTGCTCAGGTATCATATTCATTTAATATGATTTACAGAGATCTCATTTGCAAATATTTTTTTCATAAAATCAGCATTGTTTTTATTTCTAGTTATTTGTTAAACTTTTCCAAAGGTATGTTTTTCTAATGCTCCATTGGATATGTGCGTCTTAAACTATGCCTTCAAATAAACATATTGTAAATCCACACTTCTTAGAAACTGTGGTTGCTCTTGGAAGTAATGTAGAATTACTCCTTAAATTAATTTTAGTGTCTCGTGTACAGCCCCGTATCCCTGCTTGCTGGTCATACTTACGTTTCTTTAGTTTGAATGTTAGTAAATTGAGCCATGTAACAAGCATAATTGAGCCACAAAGTAGGTGGGTAGGTGGATATACTTCTCATTAGTGTGATCGAGGCATTGTACAGCTGCTGCTTTCTTGTTCAAAAAAAAAAAACCCAAACCAACGCCACAACAAGACCCCTCCCACCCCCCAAAAAAATTCCTTGTCCATATCTATCCCATCCATCTTACTCCAACCCCATTTTTCTTCCCTAGTGAGTAGTAAGGAAGTGGATGGAAAAATGATAGAAAGCTTGGAGGAGTGAGATATGACAGCTAATGAACACTAAAAGAAAAAAAGTAAGTGTAAAACAAAGGTGTATTTTAATACTATTCTGTTAGTTGGGAGTGACTAGTCTTGAGGTACAGAAGAATAAGTATGGTGGATAACAGCAGTCAGTGGGATGAGGGAAACCTAGGAAGTATTTGAGCTGTAAAGAAGTGATAGAGATCTGATTTAATTTTTACTGATCAATCAGTATCCTGAACTTTATAGAGTTGCAGGATCTTCATGTGTTAGATGCTTTTAGAGCTCCGCTGATCTCCTGACTGGATGTGTGGGCTTGCATATGTCTTTGCCTTTGCTCTCGGTCTGATCCAAGAGTGCCAAGCCCAACTCGCTTGATGGCATCTTATAAAGACTAGTGCAAATGATGCTGGAAGGATCATAACATCCAACTTCTCCCTTGCTTCTTCCTCTCCCTTTCTGGGTTTTTGGAGCCCTACCCTAGGACAGCCTAATCCCTGATCCTCATGGGGGATCCCCTCCTACTCCCAAGGGCTCCATGCAGACAGGGGCCTTGCGTTGTTCCCCGAGCTGACTCCCTTCTGGGGAGGGGGGAGATGTTGCTGGTCCCAGGTGAGCAACAGTCACTTCCCCTTTCTTAAGGCAAGATGGCAAGAGCTATAAAGAAGAGAAGGGAATTGGAGTATGAGTCAAAGACGGGTTTCAAAAGGTGGCATAGTGTGCAAGACTGTGAATATTATGATTGGTTTTGTACATATTAAGTTTTGATGCTGCAGAGATTTAGAATAATGATACCGCTACTAGGAAGAATGGTACTTAGAAGGTGAAGAGGTGAAGAGATTGTAGGTGACAGAGTGTTGTGTGAAGAGAGGCTTTGGAAGGTACCCAATTTATCGTTGTAAGTCCGGTCGCGTTCAGCACACTGAACTATCACGATTCCGGATTCACAAATAACGCAGGCACCTTTCGGCTTTGGAAGGTACCCAATTTATCGTTATAAGTCCGGTCGCGTTCAGCACACTGAACAATCACGATTACGGATTCACAAATAACGTAGGCACCTTTCGTCTAGTCGTGCTGCATGAACTATCACGGCCACACTTAAAGCGTGTGGTCGCGTTCAATGACCACTATCACGCTAGACCAATAAATCAAAGCAATTTATTAAAGCAACAGACACACAGGTTCTTTGGATTACCGGTGATAAATTCACTGACTGCAAGGCACCTACGATTGCCAAAGGTTAGAATAACACAGATGCATCAAAAGACATAAAGCGACTCTATAGAGGTTTCTAAGTTTCCTGGGGAGGCACTTGGTATAACCAAGTGTTCGATTCTTACCCAAAGGTGTCCCGATGGGGGGGAAGAGAGG
The DNA here is from genome assembly GCF_030463565.1 of Pelecanus crispus. Lineage (NCBI taxonomy): Eukaryota > Metazoa > Chordata > Aves > Pelecaniformes > Pelecanidae > Pelecanus > Pelecanus crispus. Next base: position 18,430,078 of record NC_134643.1, read on the forward strand.
CTCAGCCCGTCGACTGATCCCAGAGGTCAGAGTAGTACACGGTGATGTCTTCCCTAACATCCCCTTTCCCTTAGGCCAATTTTATAGTATTTTACACATCAGGTGGAGCTTGAGGGACTCTAGTCATACATACTTTTGTTATGATTGGTGTAAAACTTTCTCGCTTCATTTTAAAGGTACAGGCTCAGAAAAATTCAGAGCGCAGGCTCAGTGAGGGGGGGTCTTACCTTGGAGGCGGGTGGGTTTTGAGATGGGAGTGTGTTCTAGTATTATAATGACATTATAATGAGTAAAAGTTACTAAAGGACAGCATTTTTGTCAACATCATGATAGTTTGCTGACGCAGGGTATCACTTATGCAGCTTATCAGGACCATGGTGCCCCTTCGAGTTCCCTTATCACAGGGCTTGGCCGTGATGTCTCCACACCACTCCACCCCCTGGGCAGCTCCTCTCAGAATCAGCACACCAGGCTCCCCTGGGTTGCGACATCCAAGGTTACAGGCTTAGGAACTTCTGTGGGATAGATTCCTTGCATCCAGCTGCATTCCATCCAGAAAGCTTCTTCAATGCTGTACCTTTCTTGTAATCGTAAATCTACGTCTGGTGTCTAAGTCACCTCCAGCAATCGCTCCACACAGAGCTGAAAAAAATTGCTAGTCAAAAGACCAGAAACATAACATGTATAAACCTCACAATGTCTTCTGACTTCAATTTCCAAATGTTACTATTCCAGGATTTTTGTTGTTCTTGGTGATATCTCAGTCTGTTCCCAAAAGGCTTTTCATTAAAGTTAATGAAGCTGTTTTAATTTCTTATCTGAACATGGAATTCGGTTTCTGTAATAAAATGCTTCATTTTAGCAAAAGGTGTTTTGAGTCTGATATGTGGAAGTAACTCATTATTATATGTCCCTTTAAAAACCGGTTTAAACTGCTTCTTTTTTATGGGAGTTATGTAGAGCTGGGGAGCAGGGAAGGTAATGTTGGAGCAAAGGCTTAAAGGACTGGGAATAAATAAATAGTGGCCATCAAAGAGGAGGAGACAGGAGTTGGAGTCAAGTTTATTTTAAAGACTAATGACTGTAAGGGTAGGTCTAATAAATTTGATTAGTTGATGTGGAGTAGTCTGTGATTTATTATCAATTTCTGCTTTATCTTTAACTGAGTTTGTTGAAATGGATAGTGCATGGCTGTGTATTTCCTATCTAAGCTTGCATTATATGGGAGAAGTAATTTCAAGGAAACAACACAATTTAAAAATAGTTTATAATTTTTCCCCACCTATTTTTTTTTCCCCTACTTAGAGAAACAAAAAGCAAATTCTTAAAAGCTTTCATGATTAAAGCTTTGGGGGTTTTGGAGTTCCTCTGAGGTGGCAAAACCCACAAGAAATTCAAAATCTGCATTTAAGCTAATGGATTCTTCTCTTTATGTATATGGATATAGTTCTTACTGTTATCATGAATGAAAGTTAAATTCAAAGGAGAATAATTGATTGGTAATGACATCTCATGAGATGTAGTGGTTCACAGTAGAAAAGTAATTCCAGTTTCTGTTGCTGGTTTGGAAATCAAGAAGAAAACCTTTTGGGAAAGTGACCTTTTTAATGAGTCCTATTTGAACAGAGTGATGAGTGCTGTATAGAAACTTAAATCAGTTTGCCTTTCAGGTATTCAGTGCTCACTTTTTTCAATTCAGAACAGTAAATGAGACTTTATGAAAATGGGTAGGAAATTGAAAACACTATTTCAGTGTGTATTTGTTGAATTTCTGATTAGATGCATTTGGGGATATTAAATCTGGTGTGCCAATCAGTGAGTGATCCTTCCTGCTCAATAATATTAAACCCAAACAAAAAACACAACACCCCCCCCCATCTTAGTTTTCATACCTGGATTTTAAAAATGCTTTGAAATCCATAGGCATTTCAATTTGCAATGCAAACTATGTATATTACCAGGTTCTGAGGAAAGGAATCGTGGTTGGTGGTACAATTTTGGGGGTTATTTGACTTGAGACATGCCCTCATGAAAAGCCCTATTTTTATAGTTTTTACAGTGCGTATTTTGATAGCTGTTATTTACTGAATTACTGATTTTTTTTTTGTTTTGTTTCTCACTGTGCATATTTTGTAACCTCATTGCACCAGGAGTTTTTTGTTTAGCCTAGTGCATAATGCTATTCTACATTCAGTGATTGCTATTTAAATAGGTTTTTCTAGTCATCTCTATCTGATACTTGTTTTCAAGACAGTTATTTGTATTTGCAGTATGTTAAACATCCTTTATTTGAAGTGAAACACAGAATGGTAACACCGATAATGCTGAAGAACTAATGTTACTGCAACTAGAAATGGCAACTGACAAAAGTAGGAAGGGTGGCTGTGAGCTAACTGACCTAGACAGATTTGCAGTTTTCCAATAATAGTAAAAGTATGACATAAACAACTGTAATTTCATAAAGGTATAATTTTGTGAAATGTAAAAGCAAGCTGTCAATGGCAGAACTTAAGGTCTTTATACAATTTTTGATAGACAATGAAACCCCACTGGCTATTGCTTCTTGCACAGAGGTGGGTGTTTTTTCAGTTTAATATGCAGTGTATATTAAAAAGCGTGAGGTGACGGGACTAGCACCAAGAACAATTTATAGCTAAAGGAATAAGCATCTTGGCTAATGAAAATAAGAGGCTTTTATGGAGAATTTGCTAAATGAATACCTCCCTTTCTGCCTAATCTTTGCCCCAAAACTGAAATCATACTGAGCAAAACCTGCATCTTAATTGTAGCTGTAATGGATCAGACATGAGCTGCGTTAAGGCCTGTGCTTCAGTGCCTACCGAAGCTTTTCATGTTTATTGTTGCTGACTGTCTGTCTTGTTCTGTGGATTTTCAGCATGTCAGGGAAACATAAAACCTGGACATTAAGGAAAGTTGATTCTCAAAAGAAGCCTGTGGGAGAAGGGTAGATGTTGATGTTTGGGACTTGTTTTCAAAACAAAAAGTGCAGATGTGTTTTAGCTTCAGGTAGCTCATGTGGAAGCCTGTGATGGGACACTCAAGCACCCAGATGTGAGTCATATGCCTAGACCTTTCCTTACTTGAAAATGACTGTAAGATGGCTTTTAAACTAAAGAGTGAGATTAGAATGAGATTTTATTTAAACTGGAATTAGAAGAGTGAACTTCCTAATCCAGCAAAAACTTGAAGTGAGATCGACTAGAAATGATACAGGCTTCATAAACTAAAGTTCCTCTCCCTATTGTGTCCTTTCAGGGCAGGTCTTTTAGAGGCTTTCTTCAAGCTTGAGCATTCATTGACTTCTGGGGTTGCAGCAAACTATGTGATCTCCTTGGGGTCCTTACAAAGCCTCTCCTTTTTTATTAGTATTGCAGCCCACTCTTAAGAGCGACAAAGTCCTTTGGTTTGAACCCTTCTGCCTCTGCTCCACTTACCTGCCTCTGCATTCTGGTTTCTTGGGCAGACCTTCCAGGGAAAGAGCAAACATTCTTTTGCTTCAGAAGACTATACCTAATTGAGTACCTGTAATTAGGGCAAGGCACATAGCAGTTTTCACTCTGCTGCTTATTTGCAGCATTTTAAAGACGTGTAGCATGTTTGTAAGCAAATAATTGAGAGGAAATACAGCTTGTCACAGACCTAAATACTGTCAGAGATAAGTTCTGTGATTTCCCTGCTCCGTACTCTTATGCTGTCCTTCCCATGATCAAATATGTTGGGGCCTTAGGAGCTTTTGCAGGTCCTAAGCAAGGTACAGTTTACAGAGTTGAGGGGGTGAGGTTATGTGATACGGCAGGCAGTTGCCTTATTTCTACATTTCTTGATTCTTTTCAGAGTTTTTATTAACCAGTATACATGCTTCTGAAGTCTAAAACCCCATACATCAGTATTAGGCAAGCCTAACTATTATGGAATCTCTCTTTATGGACACATTATTAAAAAATCTAAGCTATATGAAGTACTTCTTTCTGTTATTTAGGAATAAGTAGAATACTATATTGATAAAATACTTCTTTCAAAGAGGTGAAGAATCATAGGAAGATGATTTAATATTTCTGTCTCTTGAGGGAAGAGGAATTTTATATTATTGGAAAAGCTCCAGTGAATAAGAGCCACTTTGTTGTAACTACTGTAACTGAATTATATACGAGATTGGTTTCAACATTTGTTAATACCCTGAAAATGCTTCCTTCTGAAGAACTGAGAAGCTTACTTAGCACTGGAAGTTAATTATGAATACCAGTGTTCGTTTATGCTTTTGTATGCATATTTTTATACTAGTAACTCTGATATTAAATTTGTCCTTATATAATTGTCAAGTGTCTTGTTAAAAATGTGTTCCTCACTTGATAAATTATCTGATAGTTTCTTTAACTCTTTTTCAGATCTTTGAAAGAATTTTGTTTATCTGGGCAATACGTCATCCAGCCAGTGGATATGTTCAGGGCATAAATGATCTTGTTACTCCTTTTTTTGTAGTCTTCGTTTGTGAATATATAGGTAAGACTTGTCTTAATACTGAATTATGAATTGGTACTGGTTTTGGAACAGCATCTTCATTTTAACCTGAATAACGATTTGGATTAGCTAATCAAAGCATAATTTGATACATGAATTTTGTAATAATTTTTGGTAATTATAAATGGGTATAGTTCTATTTAAATATGTACTGAGAAGCAATCAGACTTTGTTTAAGCAGTCAGTGGAGTTCAGGAATCTTTCAGGCTTGTATTCCAAACAACCTCCCCCGCCAACAAAACCCAACCAACCAAAACCCTCTGTAGAAGTTGCAGACAGTGTTCTTGTTTTTCAGATCTGAAAGCAGGGGTAAGAAGCACAATCTAGCATTTGCTTTCATTTTGATTTCTAGTTAAGAAGTGTTTACCACTCCTGATGCTTCCCCCCCACCCCACCCCAGGTGGTTTTATTCTACCTTTCTCTCTCTCTCTCTCCCCCCTAATTCATGTTTTTTGTGAAAACTTTAAATTGTACATACAAAATGATGAGGTGTTTAAAAAAACCCAAACCAGCCACCACCAACAACCCCTGACACGCCACACCACACCACCCCCCCCCAAATGAAACAAGGAAATCCTTTAAATGAGTGGCGGGGAAATTAAAGTAGAGGGAACCTATTAAACTGGATCTGTGGCTGAAAGAATGGCAACCTGGAATTAGGTCTGAAAATTAAGATGGCAATAATCAAATTTCTCTGGTTAAGAGCTCTGCTTTACGGGGCTCATAACGCTACTAACAGTAGTAGTGTAAACAGCTGTATTTCTCTTGTGTTTGTGGCCTTATATGTGAACATACTTTTTGAAAACTTTTTTATTTGGCAAACTCTGATATTGGTTAAATGCTTGTCTCTTACTAGAATATCATTCATATCTTAAATTTATATATTAGTATTTAAGTCTTACAAACATTAAGAGTATGGCTTACCATTAACAATACTTCATTAATAATTTGGATATAACTACGGATACAAAAGGTAAGAGGTTAGTCTGGCTTCAATTAACTGTTTTCCTTGTATTTCTATTTGTCATGCATGCATAGAGTGAAAATACACAATGCTTGTACGTAAACTTGAGCAACATGTTGTCTGGTTACTTCAGTGAGGCTGTATATAGTGGATTCTTCCTGTCTTCTCTGTGCAAGATACCCCTTGGTGTCTTGATCCAGATTGATTAGATTTAATGAAGGACAGATTATCCTTGAGTGGATGATAGACTACCCATTTACTCATTTGCACGGCAACGCCTCTGTTGCTTTGTTCAGTTCTTGTTTCATAGGGGGACATTTCATTGCTAAGCAACTAATGAGAACTACTGCTGCTTTCTCCCTAATCATCTCTTAAGTAGGGTAGAGGCCTACTCCTGAGAGTACTTGCAGTTTCTGCCTTTTACTCCCTCATTTGACAGATAATGAAAATGTTCTTAATGATCCTAGAACAGTAGGGTCTCTAGTAGACTTTAGGGTTGTTAATTGAAATAAGAAGTTCAAATGAGACGTGATTAGAGAATTGATATTCCATGTTAAATAGACCATTTAATTAATATGGTAAATAAGTTTGTCTTTACCACCAACTTACGTTTCGAGATCCTGGTGATTGTTAATGTATTTACCAGTTCGTCAGTATTTTCATATCGGAGAGCATAGTTATTCCAGTAAGTGTCCAGTGAAGAAAGACAAAACTCAAAAACTAACAACCGTAAAGATATTTTGCCACTGAAGTGTATGAAACTCGGAAAACTGTATTCTAAAAGCTCATTTAAAAGCTAGTATCGATATCATAAGAAAAATACTGAAATGAAGGTAACTTCTTCAATATAGTAGTGGTCCTGGCTAAGTGCTAACAGCAGCTATTTCCCCCAGTGACATATAAAAACTTTCTAAGATTTGTCTTTAAATAGCTTTTTGATTTGCGTCTTTCTAATATATTGAAGTTACACGGAGTGATGTATTCAAGTTAGAATGAATAGGAGTATGCATGTTACTTAAACTTGAAATGGGGACATTAAATTTATGAAGTACCTGAAAAATCCTGAGATTTGCAATAAAATTACAGAAGGATTAAAAAATCAGACTATGAATTGTGCTTAAGTAATTTAGATAGAAATAAATGCAGAATTGCAGAAGTTTCCTAGCAAAAATGTTTAAGCTATTACTGTATTCAATATTTACTCTAGTAATACTCTGTATTTACTTTAGATTTTTACTCTAGATCTTATTTCTTGCTCTGATTTTAAGCGAATATTGTTTTGTACCTTAAATTGTTTTAGTTATTGCTTTCTTTCGATTTTTGTATTTTTCTCAATTTAACTGAAACATTTGTGTTGCAGTTCTGAGTCACTTGGGTCCTGATTCATGCCATTGAAAATGATAATGCCTTTTATTTTAGGTTCTTTCTATAATTAAAAAAAAAAGAGAGGTTCTAAAGGATTATTAAAGAGTAATAATAAATTATTATTGTTAACAATGCCATTAATAATAAATCTGTGCTGGTTAGATCATCTGATGGTATATCCTGATAATATTTACACACAGTTGCAGTTTTGTCAAATATTTTGGTGGGAGGAAAGCCATGTTTATTTTAGCTTTATGCCAGCTGAAAGAGCCCTTAATCCTTAATCTTGCATAACAAGTGTGTGACACATTTCTTCTAGTGATGGGAGTCTTTCTGCTCTGCTAAACACATCCAGAAAAAATTTGGAGAAGTGTTCTTAAAGAACTTTTGAAGATACAAGTGACATGTATGGAAGTGATAATTTATTTGCCTAGTAACATTCTTTTCATTCAAATCTGAATGCCAGAAAGTAGTTTTGTGGGTCTTTTTATAAGGACCAAAGTCATAGATGTTTTGATCGTTTAGTATGGATTGAGGTACCTAATTTTAGCACATAGGTTCACACATTTAAAAGAGATTGAGTGACTGAATGTAGGAATTGAGTAGGTTAAATGTTGAGAGCATTCTTTCAACCCTTCCAGCAGTGTAAGTATGATGAAAGTGTCATTTGGTGATGTCTCATTAGTTCCCCACTCTGCAATAAAAGCAGAATATGGTACCATTTTTAGCAAGATAAAACTTGGTTGTCAAACCAAGCCAGGAGAGGCACAGCTGCAATTAAAGAAAATTGCAGAGGGGGTAGGTACTGGCCCCTGCTGCAATACAGTAGTTTCAGATTAGGATTTCTGGTCTAAATTAGGAGGAGCAGGAATGTAAACCTTAGGTTTCTCATACCAGGTGATCATGTATGTCAGTCTCAAATTCTACCCTCCACCCCTTCTTTGGAATGTCGAACACTACTGGTATGGGAAAACTATTTCATGCTTACATCTAACCTCCTACATGACATAGCACTGTTATAACGTGTTGTTAGAACAAATGCTAATTACTGTCAGGGCAGTTTTCCTGAAAGCTCTGTGGCTTTGTAGCATATTAGTTTGTGTTGAAATGAATCTTGTCCATGTAGATGAAATTCTAGAGGACTTTTTGTTAATGAGATAAGATATACCACGTGACTGCTCACTGTTTGCTGGCTTAACGTGGACAAGGACATTTTGCACTGGATTGCAAGTCCTATTTTAAGTTGCCACTCGTTGCTCTCCTTATGCACCTTCCTGATGCTCTGAGTTCCAGCTGATCTACATTTTTTCCAAATGTTAAGTCGTGCTGCACAGTTGCTTCTGGTTTCTTGCTCATGGAGTCAGCTACATGTCACTGCACCTGATGTTTCAGTACTACATCTGCATTTCAGTATTTTACTGGACCTTGCATATATATCTGGAACTACAGAGAGGACCTGGATTTATTCACCATCCAGAGAGATGAAAGCTCAAGAGAAGTACCATCATAATAAGGATGCATGCCAGGCCCTTGCTAAGTGGGATGGCTGTGTGAGATCACTTTGAGAGCCCTAGCAGTGTTGGATCAAGAGGAAATTAGGAGTTAGTAGGAAGTCAAGGGCAGAAAATGAACACTGTCGTAGCACTTAATCATTTTATGGCGGATAAAGAATGTCAAGAAAAATGAGGCTGCTGAAGACAGGAATGGCGATTGAGATATTGCCTGCAATCTTCTTGCAATAGAGGAGCTGGAGACAATTTGAGGATACTTACAAGAACTCGTGAACTGAAAATTTTGGAAAGAGGGGTCTTAACCTTGTAAGTATTTTTCTTGTGTTCTTAAATCCTTTTGTAGAAGGCATTAAATGCAACTTCTGTTACCTAGTGTTTTTTAAATTGATATTGCCATGACTTTACGGAGTAATTGTTCCAGGCTCAAATCCTAATGGGATTGGGATGGGGTTTAGCCCCAGACCAGTGTTACTGTGAGAACATAAAGGTTCTTTGGTCCTGGAAAAGCCAGTCTGTCTATAGCTCCCTTGCTTACCTTTCTTTCCATTCCCTCTCATGTGTCACAGGAAGTTTTCCTGTCCTTAAAATGAGATTTCATACTGGTTATTGCCTTCTTTCCTTCCTTTTCAGCATATCTGCTGCAAATAATTAAATTTAAAACTATTCATTTTTGTTTTTTTCATAGTTTATTGAATGCAGTATCTAAAATTGTTATTTTCATAGTGTAATTGGAGTAACATTTCAGAGCGTTGCGTCATGGCTGTGTATGAGGTAATTCCTCAGTGTTTGTTTATACAATATGAAAAAGTTGTCAATTTAGCAAAGATTTTTTTTTCAGGAAAGAGAGTTGTAATTTGTATGCAATAAGTAAATCTATTTAGAATGTACATAAAACTGAATTTCTGAATGATGAGGCAGTAAGCTAGAGAGCAAAGAGTATTAACCCACTGACTCCAGAGAGCTCCTAGAAGATTTTTTCCAGTACTTAACAGGGTTAGAAGGTAAATTTTTTTTAGCATGCATTATTTCCTTTACAAGACCAAGCTGAAATCTTGATTGCTGCAGTATGTAAAGTAATCAGAGATAATTAATCCTGCTGTCTAAATACCTAGATCTTTCTCACTTAGTTCCACCAATTCACTAGTCTGAAGAGAATTATGAATAGGGCTCATGCATTGGGGTTTTGAGGAGCTAAAGTGGAAAAGATGTAATATATTAGTAGTTATTCTACTTAGAAGACAGTGAAACTGAGGGAATGACACACTGTTTTGATAAAATGGAAGTTGAACAAGAAGCTATAACTTAATTAACTGGATGCTTCTCTCCCTCCCAGGCCCTTCATGTGGTTGGAGACTGATAGGATCATCCTTGCTGTCTTCTGGTTTACCAGGGAAGAAATACTGGAAAACCTTCCAGCACAGAGTGCTCAGGAATGCACAGGTTTTCTTCAGTTTGAGAGATGAAAAAATTTTATTTGCAATTGTTGTATGCTCTTGAACTTTTCTGATAATTTTGGCATTACACTTTGTAACAAACTTCTACTATTTTAATGCTTTTCTTTGTTCAAATAAATATGTTTTTTAACAATACTGTATTAAAATGTTTTTATTTACACATTTGTTTGAAATGGTTTATGAAACTTATACAAACTTGCATAAAAGCACTGACATGAAGCATAACATACTTTAACATTATCTTGCAAGTTTTAAAAGTATTAAGAAAATATTTCCTCATTTTTTAAAACCATTGTAAAACTTGCATGAAGAACTATGCAAGATAATTTAAATCACTCTTCTGTCATTTGAAAATTCAGTGCCACAAGTTCCATTACCACGAATCACCTTTGTATGTGAAAACTACATTACTGGTGTAGTTCAGTGCTGCTGCTTAATAATTTCCATGATGTTTTATAGTAATACTGATGACATCAGTGAAGTTGCCTGAAATTCTCATAAACATGAACAATATTCTGTGACCTGTTCTTTGATAATTGAATGGTATGTTATCTGTGTGATTTGAGTGGGCAAGGAATGAAGAAAGCTTGCACGTAACTCTTTTGAATTAAAGTCTTGAAAATACTGAAAACCCAGTTCTGTCTTCTGTAGAAGTCCAGAAAACATCATACACATTCCTCTGTAAAAGATTTGCAACACAGACAAGCTTCTCGGTGATCTGAAACTTCTGACTGACCTGTCAGTTCTCTTTGAAGCACTCTTTGCTTTCATGTATTATGAAACACTTAGTGTTTACATACATACATATATAAAACTGTAACATGATGGAGAAATTGTTCAGCATTATCTCAGCTTGCTGTGAGATAACCACCGTTCACTTTTTCAATTTCTAGGAGTATGTTCCCCCACTCTCACCCTGTTGATGTGCCAATTTATTGTCCAGTGGAAGTATTTTTAAAGTGGTGCAGAGCGGCTGAGGAGAGGGCTGTGATGAGTAAGATAAACAGCATTTGGATTTGGTTTTACACATTGATGATTCCTGCTTTGCACCATGGAAAAGGCAAAGAAGGTCCACAAGTAAGCAGAGACCTGTGTTGTGCCTGTCCACAGTGCTCTGAGGACTTTGTACTTCTGTACCAGTCTTCTGTGCTGTGTGGCAGCGCTGATTTTGACTGCAATTGGAAAGCAGCTGGAAATGATAGATACTGAGAGTCCTAACAGGGTGTTTCCTAACTCATTATTAAATAGACTTTGTGGTGCTAAATCATATTTTATCCTGTTTGTTTTTTATGATTTGGCTTGTTCTACTTTATTTAGGAGCTTCCTGAAACCCTTTTATTGGTCTCATTTCCTCCTTACATCTTCTGTTTTATATCACCTATCAGAGTCCTCAGTTGGAATTCAACCATTCTTTTCGTGCAGAAAGTACTAATTGTCCTATTTTTAAGTCACTGCAATTTTTAGACTGATGTTTATAGTCCTGTTATAATTGATCTTTGTGAAGAAGCAGTGTATTCTGAGAATTTGTAATCACTTTAAAATACATGTGTATCCTTCTGTAAATCAGAAAGTTGGGTTTTTTTATTTGTTTAAATACTTTTCAGTTGTAATGAAAAAAACCCTGAAGTGTATGTCTCACTTAAAAATGAACCATTCACAAGGTCTGAGCAATTTTCTTTATATAATATAGTTTTTAAGGCCTAATTGGGCAAAGAAATCTTTTATATCCTATTTTATATCCTTCTATTCGCTTTAATGAAGGAGGACGATCCATGTGAAAATAACTAGCAGTGAATTGTTTGAATTGTTTGGCAGCTAGCAATGCTTGCCATAATATAGTGCTGCGTCTAGGGTTGATTAATAAAGCAATATATTTGCAGACATTGCAAACAGAACTGTAAGGGAAATGTGGATAGAGTTAAGAGGACATCTCGTGCTTAGGACATCTCGTGCTTAGTTTCTGAAGGGTTAGGGAATGAGAGAGCATGAAGGAGGTCTGCAGGACTTGTGGAATGGAGAGAATTGATTAAGAGGGGGCCAAGAACTATAAATTGCCTTTAATCTTTTGATCCTTTTGGTTTTGTATTCAGATATTTATTTTAGTTATTTACCTGAACAAATTAATCTTTATCTTTCAGCATGACTTGTTGGAATATTTATTTTTTAGTTGCAGTTTGACTAATCCTGTAGTGAGCACTTTGCTCTGGCTTAGAGTTATATATCTGTTTCAATTAAGGACTATTTTTTCATGTAGTTATAATAGTAAAAGCCCTAATGAATGTAGTTGAGTGTTAACCAGGTATGCACTTTCTGTGTGGCTTGCTAGTGAGAGTTTATTCCCTACTGTTTTTCCCTAGTTGCTTAACCAACTGGAAGTCAGTGGTGGCATTTGGTATCAAATATATGAGTGGATCTGTCTGCATAAGCTCTCTCTTAGTGTGCTTTGGTCAAAATGAGGTGATTTACTTATTTAATTACTGGATTTTTAGCTAATTGTACCAACTCAATTAGTGCTACTGACATTTCTTGGTGTCTAGTAACCTTGAGAAGGTCTTAATAATGAGCAGCTGAGTGCACATCTACAAGTAACTGCCTGGTGTAGTTGGGTGATAGTATATGGCTGCATATATTTTACTCATTAATATATTTGATTCCTAGTAAGGGCTTGGAACTGTGTGAGCTAGATTACTATGTGCTGTAGAATTCATCTTATTCCAGATCCTGTTTGCTGTTTCAAGAGGTTAATGTGCCCTGCCTGTCCTGGCTTCATTTCCTTGCTCTTTAAACTTTACAGTTGAGCTGCATATTTGAGTGTTTCCAGATTGGGTTTAGTTGGACAGAAAAGGGTTTGCTTGCCACGTGCTTAGATCACACAGCTAAATCAGGGCTTGCTGCTGTCAAAATTGGTAGCTCTGCTTTGTCTTTCCCAACCCCAAATGTGTCCCTGTCTTCTCTCTTCGGTCAGCATTGGCTTTTCTCTGGCACAGTGGATCAGTTCAGCTAAACTGGCAGGAAATTAGCCCCATAATAAAATGAATAATTTCATTTTCAGCTCTCACCTCAGGGATCAGAGATGAATGTCAGTACTGGTGTGGGGATAGGAGCATGGTAGAGAAGAAGGGAGAAGCAAGATCTCTGTTTAATGCCAGGTAGCTCTTAGACTGCTTTAGCTGTATTATTAAGCTGTGCCCTCGTGATAAGTCTTTGTGAATTCCACTTATTTTTTGCTTAGCAAGTTGGGGAGCACTCATAAAAGCATCTCAACAGACAGATGTAGGATATGGTAATCTGATTTTCTAGTATTCTTACTTTCTACTACTGCCTTGAAGGGCCATGATTTATTATAATAAACAATACTGTTTTACAAAATCAATCCTCCTTTGCCACTGTGTTTCAGTTTTGATTTCTCTCTCTTCAATATACTGTCAGATTTCCAAGCTAACTATAACAGTTCATCTGAAACATTGGATGTATGATTGCATTCAGTAGACGTCTTGGAGAAAGATTTGAGACTGAACAAGTATTTATCAATAGTTGTGATAACCAAGCACTGTGAATATACGTTTTCTAGTTACCAGTTTCAACTTGAAGGCTAATTTAAAAAAAAACAAAACCAAACAAAAACCACAAACTGTTTTTTTAGTCCCCCTGAAAATTCCCCTGACAGGCGGCAAAGCTTAGGCTTTGCTTATCATATGTAGAATTGTTTTTAATGTTACTTCTGTCATGTTTTCTATAATCTTAATTTTTTTTAAGTAGTTCCATAGGTCTTTATAACCAACATGTTTGAAGTTGTATGATACTGATGGGATGGAGATAATAACTCTAGTCATCATCATGACCTCCACTGAAACAAAATTAAGTTCTTGAAAATCCATTTGCTTAACCACACAAACTGCAAAATCAAAATTCTTATTCTCATGAACTGGAACATATTGCCAGTTTGAATAAAGTGTGGGCTGCGATAGAATGTCTTCTTTAGTTTGATTGCAGAAGTGTAGTAGTAATAGTACTGAGTATTTAGCTCATAAAGGTGTGTTAGTAGAGGAAGTAGGATGTACTCTTAGCTTCACTGTCTGTCAGGGAAAAATTAACTTAATTTCTGTGGATACTTTCAAAAAAGATTCCTATCTATTTGAAGTGGAATAAGCCTAATTAAAGTTAGAATTCTCTGGCTGAGGTTAGCAATTGCTGACAGAAATGAAAAACAGACATTAAGATTATCCTAGTAAGTATATCCAACTGCTTAATTGCCTGTTATTTTTAGTTCTCTATCTGAGAGAAAATTAATATTTTGAGTAATGGTATTAATTGCTCATAGCATCGTATGAGTTTCTGTTTTTAAAAAAAAGGAAAGAAAAAAAACCCCAAATCCTGAAAATTTAAGGCGTATTAGTCTTTCAGACTTTTTTAGGCTTTTAAATAGTCTTCAAAGAAAGGGCAATTCACATAACTAAAGCATAGATTCTTGAATGTTAATGCTGAATCGAAAAAAAAAAAAAACCCAGTATGTAAAGTATATATGAAAGATGCCTGTGCAAAAAAAAAAAAAAAAAAGAAAAAATCTTTAACAGGGAGTCTATTGTCATGTTGACGTAAGATGTAAAATATTTGCAATTTTGTATGTTAGTAGAGTTACCAGGGATGTCAGAATTCGGCTCATGAAACCAAAGCAGTGAGTGTGTTTTAAGTCCTAAAACACAGAGAAGGAAAAGCTCAAAACCCATGACCTGCTGAAAACTAAAGCAATAATACTTCAGTTTTACTATTAAATGAACTTCTCTGCTGCATTTCTTCTCTCATACTCTAGTTATCAATCTAAATTCAAGTTTGGATGACAAGGGAGAAAGAAAAGCTGTCATGGTTGTATTATACTACTGGAGTTTTATGAAGCTTCTCTAATTATCACTGTTTGCATCTAATTTGAAACAGTATGCTTTCTCATTTCAAAGTGTAAAGTAGACTCTACTAAGTTTTAATAGGATTGTTACATTGCTTTATAACATTACTATTTACAGTCTAGATAGTCATGGTATTTTTTGACTATTCAAACAAATTTTCAGATAATGCTATCTTTGAGTTTTATAGTTCTGAACTGTTAAACACTCAGCATACTTTTGTGGGCAAATTATCAAAATATAATTCAAGATGACAGTTTGGTTTAAAATTTTTCTCATGAGCTTTTATTTGATAAATAAGAGAAGTACACATTTGCTTAAGTTGTTTTTCTTTTTACTTTAGAAAGTATTCTCTCTATTCCTTTTTGCTTGTAGTAATTTCATAATGTCCTAAAATAAACTGAAATATATTTGTCTAAAAACAATTCTTCAGTGTAATCTCCCCGATTTGTTTATCTGATGCAATTTGAGCCAATTTTTGTAAATAAAGAAGTGTAAAAGGAAAGGTGCTTTCACCTGTTTTAAAAGCTATTCCTAACTTTTGTTGTTCTGAGTCAAATTAAATATGGTAATATAAGGAATAGAAAAGTTAGACAAAATGGTAAGTGGTGGATTTGTACTAAGACTATGCTAGAGGTTACTCAGGTATTTAAAATTTAAAAAGGTAAGTGATTTCTTATGCCTATACCTTCACAGGAAAACATTGTTATATTAAAATGTATCTTTTCCTTTCTTTGGGAAGAGAGAGAGTAAAAATCTATAATCCCCAAACTTCCCCCCCCCCTTTTTTTTTTCTTTTATTTTTTCCCCCAAATGTTAGCATTATTTTTGTAGGACTTTGAATAAAAGGACTTTCATGTAATTAAGAAGAAAATATTTGAGTTGTTCAGCTGTGTCATTTTAGAAAATGCTCTTCCTTTTTCAGAGTGGCATCTACATACTAAGTCAGTGTGCTCTGAGTCCCAAAGCTGTTACTTTAACCTACCTAAACAAGTATTTCAAAGCAGTGATATATCTCATTATCATACTGCAATATTTTCATTGAAAGTGTAGTAAGCAACAGTCTCTGTATTTTTGATCTGTGTTCTGGAGACAAACTTTAAAAAAAAGTGTCTAAAGGGATTAAGAAAGATTGGCTAAGGAAAAAAGCTGTAAAAGCAACTGTTGAAGAAGCAGACACCTACTGTCTCAAAGATTAAAATGTGTCAGATGGAGGATTTATTAGATGTAATGATTTCTGTTTTCTGATAGTAATTACTTCCAGGTACCACTATATGAATTCATTGTTTTTATCTTAAGAAAAGCTGCTGCATGTAACTGGCTTCCTTGTTAAATAGAGAATTAAATGAAAATATTTGATCTTTTTCTTTGTTGGCATAAGATAGTAACTAAAAAAAATTGGCAATTGCCGTTTCATATAAATTTTTTTGAATTACTTATGTCCATAGGCATAAGATTACCTTCATCTTCCTACTCTTCCTAACAATATCTTGTTCTAGTACAAAAATTGCTTAATGCTGTTAGGGCAAAAATAACTGGATTATATTTCCTTAAAACTTACAGCTTCCTGTTATCTGATCTTCTGTTCTGTACATCATTGTGAGTGGAAGCATCTGCAGGTGGGGTTTGAGACTCCAGGTTGGGTTTTGTTTTTTTTATTTTTTTATCTTTGCATGCTTCTGTAGCATGTAAAAGAAGAGTATGTTGAGTATACTGATCAGTATGTTACAATGTATGGCCCAGCCTCCATTTATTATTTGTAGTAAAGCTGTGGTGTGAAGACTTTTCGAAAAGCAGAATCAAAATGTGAAAAGGAGTTTAAGCGCCCAGGAAGTTAAATCTCCTTTTAGGTGACTATCATAGTTTTACATTTTAGAAGAACAGCCAGGTAGGGACTTGAAAGTTACTAATAAAAATTTCTTCAATCGTATCAGTGCCAGGAAGCCTATCGAAGAGTCAAAAAGTCTGACAGAGGTGTGAAGGGAAGCTCCGAGATGTCACCCCGTAGCAGGGGAGCTGTGTAGATTCTTTGCTTAGATGTTTCCTGTGAAGAAACTTTGCAGATTGTGTCTTATGGATAGAATCAGAGGAATTCTTTTGAATTTTTGCTATAAGAGATGTATAGAACAACCCGTTAAATTAATAAGACATTTCTAAGGTCAAATGGGACTAATCAAAGGTTTCTAACAAAATTATGTTTCTGTAGTGTGGTAATATCTCTTTATAGACTGTGAAAGCAGCTTTTGTGTCTGTAAACTTGTCTTGTGTTCTCTCTAATAAATCAGTTGGTGTGACAAGATACACGTTCATCCTACAAACCCTGCCTCGCTTCTTTTCTGAGTATACTTTTTTTTTTCCTGGCTATACGGTTTCAGCTCACTGAGAGATTCATCCAGTTTGAGTTACTCATCAGGCTACCTGCTGTGTTTTACTAGAGGAAGTCTTCAAGACCTTTAAGTTTCATTAATTTTATATTGTGATTAAACACATGAGTTATAAAAATGCTGAGGTAGCATAATTATACTAGTTTGACTTCTATTTCTGCTGACTGATGAGAAGAATTGCTTCTTGGACTATAGGTTGTTTCTGCTGTCTGCGTTCTTCCTGAAAGTCTATTCCACATGATTTTACTACTACCAGGTATTTCCATTCTCTGCAAGAAAGTCTGTGAGGTCATAATAACTGCTCCATTGGCTATGTGATTTTTATTTTTTTTTATTTTTTATTTTTTCTTATTTTGGTTTTTTTTTTTCTTTTAAAGCAAAGTTACTGTGAAAGTGGTAAGACCCTGGAACAGGTTGCCCAGAGAAGTTGTGGGTGCCCCATCCCTGGAAGTGTTCAAGGTCAGGTTGGACTGAGCCCTGAGCAGTCTGATCCTAGTGGAAGGTGTCCCTGCTGATTGCAGGGCGGTTGGAACTAGATGATGTTTAAGGTCCCTTCCAACCCAAACCATTCTATGATTCTATACTGTTCTTCAGACAGAGATCCACCATCTTGCGTGTGTTCTACTTCAAGTGCCTTGGGTAGTTTAGAAGCTTAATACAGATTTTCTTCTGGCCTACAGTTACGTATCTGTACTCTATATTAAATACTTACATTTCTAGAAGAAACAAGCTCAAAAATAGTATAAATCAGAACAAATAAGTCAGAACTAGTCTTTTCTATTGATTTTTAGTATTTGAGGTTTTTAGCTAACTCGGAGATTTGTCTGTTAAGTCACAGTCTTTTTGTATTATTCAAGGAATTCTAGCTCTCTTATTTTTCTTTCCTTGAGGTATGCTAAACAGCGCTTGAGGAAGAAGGACTTTTATTCCCTATGTTTATAAAAAAAATTGTGCTAACGAAAGTCCTATTTTAGTGAATAGGGTGAGTGTTTAAGTGTATAAATATGTTAACTGATGCGTATTTTAATTATTTTTGACGTTTGTTTCGCATCTGCATGTGTATTTCTAAATTGTTAAATGCATCTGTCTAAAGAAGACATGTTATTTCATGACGCTTAATGCATGCTCCCAGAATTTAAAAAATTAAATGAATTTGATAATATGAATGCTACCTTAAAAAATAATACATTTCTGTTAAGTTTGAAATACCTTTTGTGGTTTATATTGCCTCATTTTTGAAGGCAAGTAAGAAACTGATAGACTTGCACTGTGAGGAAGTCATGAGAGGTTAGTGAAAGGTATTTTATTTGAAACTACAAACTGGAAATGTTGGGTCATGGGGATAAATGGAAAACAAGATCTTGAATAAGGTAGAAGCAGTAAAATGAAATTGAAGAGAAACCAAAAGATTTCTGCAGGTGTTGAAAGAATTGTTGAGAAGAAGAAGAAAGTTAATTACAATTAATGTAACTATGGGAGAGACGTATTCTAAAGGGAGCCACATATTTTAGTTCTGGCTTATGCATTCGTTTTACTCTCACCCATGGTTTCCATATAGTTATAATTAATGATCATCTTTCTATAGCGAAGCAGCACAGAGGTGGTTATACTTTCAGATCTAAATCTTCTGAAGCATGCTTTCCAACAGACTGGGAAATTACTTTAATGGCTTTTGGCATCCAAATATCACAACCTTGTGTGTTTATTATGAAGTAACTTGCAGGAAGAAAAGCTAAAAGAGAAAGAATTACTTACACAATGGTAACATGCTGTACAAATGTCAGGAAGGTAATATTCAAATACTGTTGTATAGATCAGGAGCATCTCAAGATCTAGGACAAGGTTTTCAAATTAGGTGGATCGGTGCTTTAAACACAGTTGTAAACAGCTTTTTTGTCTTATTTTCAATGAGATACATGGTTGGTTATAGATTTCAAACCAATTCAAATATAGTTGTCAGAAGTTTGTATGCTGAAACTTTTTATAGGCTTTGCTTGTAGTTTAAATGCAAACCTTTTTTAATCATAGTAATCATAAAGTATTTGGGCTTTTTCATCAGTATGGGGATGTTTTGCTTGGTTTTAATTTGGGAAATCTGAAATTTTTAATTTCTACTTCAAGCTGTGGAAACCTAATTATGAAGCAGAAGTTAAAAATTAAGTACCTAAGCACAATAACCAAAAAAAGTAAAAAGTTTTTTTGCAAAACAGTTTTTCTTCTATATGTTCTATATGCCTTATTTCTTAGAAACAGAAAATATTTAAAGCTTTTATAGTACATTAGTTTTAATAAAACCAATACTTTTAAAAAGTACTGAATTATGAATTGTATTGTCATCAAAGACATTTCTGAACTGATTTGCATGTTCTATCTTTAGTTAATTATGAGATAAAAGTTTGCTTTGTTACAGTACAACTGCCATTTAAAGTCACTAACTTTCTTACAGTAACATAGGGGAAGAAAAATAAAGAAACCATACTCTTATTGTTGAGTAGATGGAGCAGGTTTTTTTCCTAGAGGCTGTACCATATGATATGGTTATTTCTTTATCTTAATTATAAATACCTATGCAGTTTGTAAAAATATGATTGAATCTCATAAATAAAGCAAGCCTCGTTGCTTTATTGCCACAGGTACATATGTAGCAGTCTCACTGGGAAATTGTAAATTACAGCAGATTAAGATAGTTAAGGAATGCACTCAACAATTAAGCAATGTAAGAAGTAGCGTTGCCTGCGTAGTCAGACTGCACTCTCCTCAACTGTGCTTCTTTTAACACAGTATATGCAGTTTGTGCTAAAAAGTGCAAATAATGGATGTTTGATGGTACCATGGATGGTACTTATGTTCTGTTGTAAATAAGGCAAGAAGTCTGTAAGGTGCATTTCTTTCTTATTAGCTGTGAATGACATGGGAGATTACAAAATAAGGAAGTGTATCATTTTAATTAAGAAATTTGACCAATATTGCATAGGTTGGATTTGCAGCAAACTGCCACGATCATAGGCTTGTGTGTACAATGTCACTGAAGAACAGTTATTTATCCTTCTATCTGTTTTTCTTTGAGAATGTATGTAGTTGTTCAGTTCAATGACAATAGTAGGTTAAAATAAAAATTTGCTCATGAGTGGGTGAATTTATGCTTATATAGAGTTATTGTCATATGTAAATGGTTGCTGAGTTTACTTGACAGTGGCAAATTTTTCAGTCTTTCATCACTGAAAAAATTGAACTTTGAATTTTTAGAAGTTTTTGTATTTACATACAATTTCTTGGATAATTTTTTTTGCTTGTATATTTATCCAAGTTAAAGTTGAACCTTTAGCCTGGTTAAGTTATCCAGGTAATGTATTAAACATATTACTGTTTATGGGATTGTTCAAATGAGTTCTCTTTGCCTACCTTTAAATATTAAGTAATTATGTGCAAGGCAATTTCTTTTTTTTTATAGTTTCACGTAAGACATATTAATTTTCAGAACTTTTAAAATTCACCCTTGCATACGCAGATCCATAGACTATTTTTTTAACCTTTTAAATACATTTTGGTCTTTAATGCAGTTGATCCCCCCCCCCCCCCCCCCAATAAATAATTCCTTTTAAAATCTACATTCATTTATAGATTCTTTTTGAAGGCTCTTCTGTTGTAAAAAATACAGTGCTAGAGTGACTATCTCCTAAAATAGCAGTGTAATCAATCCCATAACTTAACACAGGCAAGGTCTGTGTTCCTGAGGTTTGCTTTTGGCTTGCTGGACCACCCTGTGGTTTACTCTTATCTCATTCTTGCTGTTTTGTGCTCTGCTTGTTTGTGTGTATGTGCATACATAGGCTTGATGCTTTAAAAAATTAAATGATAAGCACAAACTAGATAATTAAAAAACGTGGTTTGGGAGACATGTTCAACCTTTAATCTTTCGTTTCCTATTCTCCAAGCACCCTTTGGATTTCTCAGGAAACTCCCTTATCAGGCATTCTAAGAAAATGCTCATCAGCATCCTGTGCTCATCATGCATATTGGATGCTAATTACTAGTCCCATAATTTAGTATCACATACACCACTTGGCCCTGGCAATCTGTTTTGGTTGACAGCAGCAAACGTATTGAAGTGATTACTCTGAGAAGAATTTGTGCTGAACATTGTGTTCTTCATTGTTGCTACAATACATTTTTATGAGCTGTCATCTTACACGCTTTGAAAACTCCTGTTTCACAATTATGTCATACTCAAGGATGTGGCTTGTACCTTTTTTTCTAAATGTAAACTGCATTTACTGGCCAGATTTCTCACCTGTGTAACAGGTTGCCAGTCTTGTATTTGGCATTATGCAAGTTCTGTAGGTCAAAGACCTGTTGGTGCCACCTGGTTTACTTAGTTCTCTTTTGTACCCTATTTTGGTGGTAGAGTTGTTGAAGTAGTAAAGATATTTTTCACCTTTCTCATATCTGAATTGTTGAGTGGTAATCCCAGTTGTCTGCAGCCTATAAGGAACCGATGTCTTTTGTTGAATTTGCAACGTGAGCTGAGAATTTCCCTATTTTTCAAATGAATTTATCATTCTTAAAACCAGGCCTATTTCTGTGTAGATATGTGCATGGATTTTGAATAGGAATTAAAGGCATTAAAGTTCTGGACTACTTAGTGTGGGGGAAAAAAGCCATTAAAATCTCGTCTAGAAAAAGCCTGACTAGAAAATCTTACTGGCAAGTATGTAGGCCCACTAACGGAAGTGTCTCAATGATTTACTGGTTACTGTTACGCAGAATCTGGAATTACAAAGTATGTCTATGAAGTATTTACTCTTTTGTGATAGAACAAATTGAGAGTACTTGCAGGGTCATATATTAATTTTGATGAGCATGAAAATTAGGTCAAAGTAATCAAGTTCACAGTGGTTTTGGAAATGGTGATTTACCCTGTTTTCCAGGTCAAAGGAGATTATAACATTCCGCATGTGCAGTAAAATTATTTAGCAAATTAATATTAATAAAGTAAAAGGATTAATGTTTAAAACATCATTATTGTACTGACAGATAAAGATACTTATCTTGCTTCCTATTGCGCCTTAAGGAAATTGTGGCAGATCAACTGAAAACAAGTGTAAGATTACTAACAGTGTTAAAACAGACAAGTCAACAATACACTGTGTGTGTGAGAACATGACTGGTAATAGGGGAATATTTGAAGTGCAGTGAGGTCATATTTACCTAAGGCTGGACTCATGAGATGATTGAGGGTTTGTGGTTTTTTTTTGTTTGGTTGGTTTTTGGTTGGTTTGTGTGGTTGGTTTTTTTTTTTTTTTTTCCTAATTTTACCTTTGTGACTACAGTATCACAAACGGAAGTTTTTACTTTGGTGATTAAACCTTGTCCTGGTTTCAACTGGGATAGAGTTAATTTTCTTTCTAGTAGCTGGTGTAGTGCTGTGTTTTGGATTTAGGATGAAAAGAATGTTGATAACACCCTGATGCTTTAGTTGTTGCTAAGCAGTCAAGGACTTTTCAGCTTCTCATACTGGCCTGTGAAGGAGAAGGCTGGAGGTGCACAAGAAGCTGGGAGGGGGCACAGCCAGGACAGCTGACCCAAACTGGCCAAAGGGCTATTCCATACCATACGGTGTCATGCTCAGCATTTAAACTAGGGGGAAAGCTGGACAGGGGGGCCAGTCGTTTTGTGGTGAGCAATTGTTTTTCATTTGCATCACTTGTCTGTCTTGGGTTTTATTTCTCTCTCTTTTTTTATTTTCCTTTTCTTCATCATCATCATCATCATATTATTATTATTATTCTTCAATTATTCTTCAATTATTCTTCAATTATTCTTCAATTATTCTTCAATTATTCTTCAATTATTAACTGTTCTTATCTCAACCCACAAGTGTTCTCACTTTCACTCTTCCGATTCTCTCCCTCATCCCACCGGAGGGTGGGGGTTGAGCCAGCAGCTGTGTGGTGCTTAGTTGCCGGCTGGGGCTAAACCACAACAATCTTGAACAGCTCAAAAGCTATTTCTATCAGATAAATATGTAATTAGGATTTTTTCAATGAGAGATATTGATGTGGTTATGTACGTATTTAATTAGGTAATTGTTACTGAAAGAATTTGTATTTAAATGCTCTATTATGTCCTGATCTCCTTAGAAAAACATTGCCTTAGTGCAGCAGTGACTGAACAGCTGTTTCATAAGGCCTGTTGAAAACTAAGTTTGAGGGGGAATGGGCAAGATCTTCTAGATGTGGAAATATTACTGTGCACCTCGGCATGCAATCATATACGTATAGTCTTGTAGTTTCTGTACTTAGCTGGCAACTTTGAGGTTAGGTCTGTCTGAAGATAGAATATCTAAAGTAGATTACAAGAAAGTAAACTTTATGCAGACAAGTACCTGTGCACGTACAGTCAGAATGATTTCCTTGCACCTCTGCAAGAACTGTATAATTTGGATTTGAAATATGTGGTAATACTTCTTATACATTAGATGAGAGATACATTTACACAAATTGGTGCTAAGAAAACAACAATTTTAAGATGTTCAGAGAATTAACCTTTGTAATTTTTATATGTATTATTTTGTATATTGGATGTATGTAAAGAACAATCATAATTTACTGATGATCTTACAGTCTGTTTTGGGCTTCAGCACAGGATCTTTCTTATACCACCATCCATTTCGTCCCCTACCTCCAACGCCAGTGAATTTGTCTGACTTTTGCCTGATTCTGAGTGCTGAGACACCATTTCAAGATAAAAAGCTAAAATTAAAACATTAATAAGCCAATTAAATGTCTGTTTCCTTAAAAATTAGTTTCTTTTGAAAGAATGTAAGCGTTATTTAATAGAGATATTTTTATATGAGCTTGCTTAGTGTAATGAAGAAGTAAAACTATCAAGTTACATTCATTTATTTCCTCCTTTGAAGACGGAGTATTGGTGTTGGTGTAAGCAACAGGTTTAGAGAAATTCTGAATGCAGGTTGCCTTTTTGTTGGTTGCCTTTGAACACATAGTTGGACACAGATGGCTATTTGGATGCATTGAGAGGGCTGCTAGTTACTGTAGCAATATCATTAACCCGTTTTAATAATGTCGTACATTTTCAGTATTTTAGTTTTATTTCAGGACATGATTTCTTTATAAATAAAATTCTCTTGGAAATTCAAATTTTCCAGTTCTTCAGTGAAAAGATTTGTATCGAGTGATTGCATCTGTCTCTAATGGGAGATGTTTTTACATACGATCTGCACTGAAAAGGTGAAATTCAAGCATTTTTTAAAAGACATCAAATACATCTAAAAGACAGAGATCAGATATGAACTTAATTTTAACATTTTTGAACAACTTCCACCAAAATCAACTAGGCTTAATCTTATATTAAAACCTATTTTTAATGGAGGCAAGGCGTTATCATCTATCACGTTTATTTTCCACTACCATTGGAAAAAGAAATCTGTAAGTAGTTGTAAGCAATAATTTTTTTATTTTTCATTTTATCCTTATGTCTCTGCCTTTGGGAGTGGATCCAGTTAAAGCTGTTTAGAAAAAGTTACTCATTCTTTTCACACTGCGGGGAGTTTCAGAAGCGTACACTGGGAATGAGTAAAGAACAGCTAATACCATGCTTACAGGAATGCACATATTCAGATCAGCATGTCATTGACTCCATGCTACAGCAGTTCTCCTCCAGGCAACTCTTTTACTGTCTTCTACAATTACATAGATAACACGATAAAGATCTCCACAGGAAACTGAAGAAAATGAGAAACGTTGCTGTGAGACTTTGTAATTGGGAAATTTTATGCAGTGATCTTTTTTCCGTCAGATATTGATGCATGTACACATTGGCGTGCTGTTTTCCCCCATAGTCTTGTTATTTAATCTGTATATTACTGTCCATTCAGATTTCACTCATTGAAAATGAATTTAAAGTTATCTAAACCCAGAATTTGTTTTCAAGCACAAGTCTTAAATTGAAATAATCTCATGTACTTTTGAAATGGTTATTTTTGCTGCTTCTGTTGTTTACCCTGAAATCCCTCCCACTCTTTCTTTTCTCAACATCTCTAGTGTTCTGATTTCTTCTTCCAAAAGCAAAAAAACCCAAACCAAACACAAAACCCCAAAACAAAACCAAAAAAACCAACAAGGGAGTAACACAACAACTTGATTGCTTTTCCCCTTAAAAGCGCATAGAAAAAGAAGCACTTTGCACTATGTACCTACACAAATGAATAAATGTTAAGTATTTAAACTATTATTTTGCATATTATTCTGCCAATCAAATGTTCCTTAATTGGAGCCTGTCATGAAAATGGATGGCCTTTTTTTTATTTCAGCTATAGTGTGAAAAAGGGTCATTCAGATATTCAGACTCAATTTTTGAACTTCCTCAATAAAATGCAGCAAGTTAAGATGAATTGATGCAGCAGAAATCATTGCACATCACTGAACACCTGCTTGTTTGGTGGCTTTTGTGATGCTATGCCTTCTTTATTAGATTTACTGTCTGGATGGCTTCCACAGTGTAGCTCCTTGTTCAGTGTACCCCACATTTAAATCAAAAAGTACCAGTTAATATAACATACAAAAGTATACTACTTAGCTGATCTAATGAAAAATGTATTTTAATATATCTTTAAATAATTAGATTTACTCTTTGAAATATTTGGTTGCAGAGTTTTAAGCTAAAGTTCGAGACAGTTGTCTTACGTTGGGTAAATACTACTAGCGTACACTTGAAATACAGTTGAGTTGTCTCACTTTTTTTTTTTTGTATTTCAAAGCTTTGTTATCTGACATTAGAAGAGATGAGTTAGTGGTGCATGAGAAGCACAATGGGAATGAAAATTGGACTGGAAGTAGCTTATATATTTAAAGAACATATAAAATATCGTGAATATTTATTTTACGTTTAAGAGGCTTATGAAAATGCTAGAGATCAGTAAGTATAAGCCACAGAAAAGCATAATGTTCTCGGATGTCTCTTCCAAAGGGAGAGGCAGAACAAGAAAGCTGGATGAGTACTTCCTAAAAGTGCTATTTTTATTTCTGTAATGGTTGAGCTTGTGGCTCCCTGACATTATATTTAGGGACTATGGATTCTTTTAGTGAAAGAATTGGATGGTTCCTAAATGCCATTTGTATCTTTGATTTATAGGATCACCCAAACTAGAGAAAGAACTTGATGATAGTTGCCTTTCTGTCTCTAATCCATTTTTTTTCCTGTAGAGTAATGAGAATTCTACTTAGAATAGTGAATTTACGTCAGACTTATGTTCTTCGCAGAAGGGGCTGTCCTGACATCCTCTTTGTGCTTGGTGAACATATGTGTGATGAAAGGCAGTTGGAACCACTGGAAGATGTTTCTTAAAAGCTATATTCTACTTTCTGGGAAAAAAAAAATTAAAAATGTGTCTTTGTAATTTGATAGTCCTTCCTTACTAGAACAATTAGAATCTTGTTTTTCCAAAATATTAATGCTGGGTGTCTTTGCTGTCCAAGTTGCTTTGGACACATTTCTCAAACTGCTGTTGTTTTCTTGCAGGCTGTTACTTTCGCTTGTTGCAGGTAGTTCAGTCACAGGATGGGAAGTCTTTTGATGGGCGTTTATAAAGTTTTATTTCAGCTAAGCTTAGACTTCCACAGCTTAGAGATCTGCATTCTGAGGCAGTCCTTTTAAGTTCAAGTTGTAGCTAATACTGAGAAACAGGATTTTCTTCAGATGTGATTCATCTGAGTTATTTTAGGTTTCTGCTTTAGAACAAGACAACTAATACTCCGTCACCACTTGTTTTTCTGTGTTGGCTGTGAAGGGAGGTGAAGACACCCACCTTCAGTGGTTAGGTGTATCTTCAGGTTTTTTGTTGGTTTAAATCCTGGTATGGTAATATAGTGTGAAATGGTAGATTTTGAAAGAGAAGGACAAAAAAGAGGTAAGATAAAGATGAGAAAGAGAAGATAAAAAGTCTTTTTCATTTGTTATCTTTTCATGCCCACCTGTAGAAGAGTTATTGTGTTGTGCTACGGTTTATAACTTCCTTTTTGTTCAGAAATGTGGTAGCAGTATTATGAAAAGAAAAGGTGCTCAAAGGCAGGAAATTTGCAAAGGAATATACTAGCTAAGTAGTCATAATCTCATTCTTTCAGCAAGTGTTTAGTGAAGGAGGGCCTGAAGACTGCTTCTTTCAAGGGAAATAAATTTCAATATATGTTTGTGTTTTATATAAATATGAGAAACTCTGGTTCATTTATTGTTTTTTCAGACATTGTGAAGCAGAGAGAAAATGGGTTACTCCTTTTTTTTTCCTGTTTAAAATATTAAATTGAAAATTAAAAATACTAACTTGACTTCCCCCCCCTCCCCCCTCGGACACTGTTTCATGAATATATAACAAACATAAACTGTATAGCTATAAGACATTTTTATGAGTTAACATGTGCAGGATATACAAAAAATTGGTTTCTGCTCTAGAGGATACATCATTCATCTTCTTGTCTGTCTGGAAAGGTCTTTCTCTTGGAAATTAATGGGCAAATTGTGGGGTTTTCTTGTTTGTTTTAAAATCTCAAGGCAAATCAGGTTGCAGGTAGATAGGTAGATACTTAATATTGATTTTTTTCATGGGTTCATATGAAACTTGTCATCTTAAATTGACTTTTTTTGTCCTTATTAAGTCTAATAATTTTCAGTCTCTTATGAGTAAGTCTTGTGAGCACTCTTAGTAGTTTTTCTTAGTGGACTTAGTAAAGGACATGTTGCCATTAATAGTAGTTTGCTACTTTGTCTGGACTTTGAGGGACCTTTCTGTTGTCTTCTTTTTGAGATGTGGAACTAGCATTTTGATTTGGATTAAGTTTGCCAACTGTACATTACCTTAGCTATTTGTCTAATCTGAGTTAGGTATCTTCATTACTAGATGTTTTGGGTTTTTTCTTGATGTTGGTCTGTTTGCCTTCAATCCTTTATCTCCATTGTATTCAAGCATCTTTATTGTGAAAAAACTTTTATCTTTTGTATTATGCTAGGCTTTTCTCTTAACATGTTTTTTCTGAAGGGGTTATGGAGTTTCTGCTGCAATCCCCTGTTTTACTTGCCAGGTTTCCAAATATCTTACTATTGTTTTATTAGCATGACCTAATCTGCTTGTCCTACAGCTATTGCTATTTCACATTTCAAAAACAGTGATCCCTTAGAAAGATGCACACCCACATATAGACACCAGTGCAAACAAGAATGCTTTGATAACACCTCGCTACCAGTGTTTATTAGTAGTGGTAAAATCACTGGTATGTTAAAATTATGTTATCACTTGTAATGCTCGTGGTTATTACCAGTTGGCAAATAGGCACTTTAAGCTAGCACAAACAAATGTGGCGACATGAAGGTGTACTTAGGCTTCCGTAATGACATACAGCAAAGCTATGAGACGGATAATAGAGGAGTTTTAAGATACTGGGTATTCTTGGTTTTCTCTTACTGTTTATTCTATGCTACCTTGCAGTTGTGTAATGGAGGAAATTTCTTCTATGGTATGTCATACTCTGTTTAAGTAGAATCAATCACCTCTGCACCTCCCCTTCCTTGACAAGAAACGAGGGCTGGGAAGGATGCTGCTTTGATTCTCATCTTGATACAGGAAGACACTGAGCTGCTGCAAGAGGGAAGCTACAGCATTTTCTCAGAGCATTCCCAGCTCTTGTTAAACTGTCTTCTGGGGCTGTATAGGAGCTTTGGGAGTTAGCTGGCAAGGCAGCACATTCTGTGTTGTTTTCAAAATCGATTAATTCAGAGGCCGTGGTTTAAAAATAAAACAACGTGGCTTAGGTGGTAAAATTTCAGTTCACAGCGAAATGTGAATTTCTTTTAACACACTTGTGCGAAAGACTCAGTTTCTGTGAATTAGACATCATTGGGGTTCTGTGCTTTTCCAGTATTGAGAATCACAGGGTTTTTTGGGGGTGGGGGGCAGGAATCATCTGTTTCCTTTTGTCTGATTTCCTTCTGATGCCAGGTGCCTGCCTGAAAAACAAATCCTCCTTGAAAAGCTCTAGTCAGCTTTCTAAATAAATTTCACTGGTTTTCTAAAAAGTATTTTTCAGGGCTTTTTCTTCTATTAAGACTGGCAACATATTTTGCTGTGCATGATGCAAACATAGACATGTTCAGCAGAGATTGTTCATACATAGCTTGAGGGCTCTCAAAGTGCTGCTGATAACCCTCTTTCAGGTGTGAAACGTTTAGAATGAAGTAATTTATTATATATTAATTCTGGTTAACCAGGCATGATTTGAGACTTTCACAGTCTGCAAGAAATTAAGTATTCATTAACATTTAAAGCCATTAGATGACACAGTTGAGCAATAAATGATTCATTTAGTCCCTCTTAGAGTAAATGTGTGTTGAAGTTTCTGACTAGAAGATAAGTGGTGGTTGTCTTTGTTTTCAATTATTTTCCTCATTCCTGCTTTATTTATTCTGTGCACTTGTCTTTCTCTCTTCCTGAAACAGAAGAAGAAGAAGTGGAAAATTTTGATGTTTCCAGTCTGCCTGAAGAAGTGCTGCAGAACATAGAAGCTGACAGTTACTGGTGCATGAGCAAGTTGCTTGATGGCATTCAGGTAAATTGGTTTTTCCTGTCTGTAAGTAGTAGAGTTAATGTCATGGCTTTGAACTACTTTAAGGTCGTTGAGAAAGAGTACATCTATGAAAAACAGGGGAGAAGTAGATTTTCCTGTTGGAGAAATCTGCTGCAAGTTTGGCATAGTATTAAGAAAGGAAAAGGGGAAAAAAAAAAGTGCAACTTCTTTTCATCAAAATGTCTGCATGTTTCATTGTAGTATGATGTTCTAGAGCAGAGCTGAAGTCTCCAATTCTAGAGGCATGTTGTGCACCTCAGTCACCAAGCATGGAGAATGTTTGCTCAAGTGTCCAAGTAAAATGGTCTCACTGAGGTGATGAAAAGCTGGCGTATTTATTCATTTTTAAGTCATTAATTTAGCAACCTATAAACAATTGCTGTCTTAATAGTTCCTGAATTATCTTGATATTTTTAAAACATCCATTTAAAACTTGATACTTATGCTACTTCATTGAGTGAATTTTTTCTATGTAGAGAAGCTATAAACGCGGGCACAATTTTCTGTTGAATGCAGCAAGTTACAGACTAAGAATGGTGGATTTGTGTGTACATGTTTGCATTCGTTGGCATATAAATTTATGAAGATTAGAAGGATCTACAGGAAATAGTAAATGCGTAGCAGAACATCTTGCATTTAAGTGAGGGAGGAATCCATACAATCTACCACAGATTAAGTGGGAGTCTAAACATCCATATTTGATATTTAGCATATTAAAACACTTCATGCTGCAATGGTGGCACATGGTAAAGTAGAAACTTTGGGCTTTCGTGTTTACAAAGAAGTTACCTGAATTAAATTTTATAGGTTTTGTATTGCAATAGGCATCAAATACCATCTATCTAATAACTGTTTTTCCGATTGTGTCATTTGAGATAAACATTTTGAATCTTGCTAGAAAGTAAAACTAATCAGAATATGTGCACTACAAGGATAGTCATTGTGAATTCCTGGGTTACGATGGGACCAAAATTGACCTTTGCTAGAAATGTGAAAGTTTCTGAAAGGTCATGATTTCTATTTTTCACTGGCAACAAAGAATTGTTTTTAGCGATGTTTGGTAGGCAGATGTTTGCAGTCAGGGTTCATTTGAGGCTTTCAGTGAACTGATTAGAAAATAAATTACAAATATTTAGTACATTGCTACTAAAGATCTTTTTTTATGTTGATACCTTCTCTTTCTGATTATTCCCTGCTTTCAAGTGAGCTACTTGCATAATGTAGAGGTTCTTTTCTGTGAAATTGTTTCAGTAATACTTTGGTGACAATAGGAATTGTTACAGGGATAGCAAAACTTTGATTTATTCCTAACATTCTCTTAAAAGATGAGGTGATGGACAAGTGCTTCTACTGTACTTACTAGATTCAATCCTTTTGATAGGTCCCATGTAACTCTATTTGTTTTGAAACGCTTTGGACAAATGCTTGAAAATTAAAAATTTTGTTTCTCCAAGTGGTTTTAATGTAGCAAAGACCCTGGAGGTTGAATTTATGTGTGTGGAAAATGGCTATCTGCCAATCATTAGTAAATCATCATAAAATGTGAATAACCGTAAAAATTGCTATGAATTGAAACTGTACTTTTCAGTGAAATGAAATTAATATTTTTCAGATTCTTTATTTTGATTGCATATTTTTGATAGATATTTCTTTCCTTATGATACTTAGTATTTTTAAAAGTGTTTTGACCTACTCTTGCCCATGACTTATTTTTTAATATGGATGTTTCATTGGCTAAGACATGTTTGCTAAGGCATATTGTAAATTTTAACTTGTAACAGAGTTCATTTTTTACAAAATTGTTATAAAATTGAGCCAAGAAACAGAGGTCTTTAACTTCTTTGAAGGTATTTTAAGTGTGTTTCTTCTGGTTAAAAGTCAAATGAGTAGTAGCTCAATGTTTTATGTAGCGTTGTTGAAAAACATAGTCTTTTTGTCATGTTGATGAAAAAGTGCTGCTTTGCTTATTTCAGTCTCTCAGAACTACTACATTTTAAAATATTTGACCACATATCAAAAATATGTGACAACTTATAAAGGAAAAAAGTGAGAACTTGAAATCTACTTGAAAGGAGGAAAGCCAGGTAAAGAAATGCCCTCCAACTGTTCTACCTGTTTCTGGAACATGTTCTGTCACAGGCCTGCTGCTCTGTGTATTTTTTCTGGAGAAAGAAGTTCAGGGATTATGTCGTTTCTCCTTAAAATTCTGTTTCCATACAAAACCATCAATTACTGATAAACAAAATATTGAAACTAATTGTAATGGAATTATACTGCATCAATGAAAATTTAAGCTCTTCTATAAATGGAATGGTTATCAATTGGATGTATTCAAGGATGCACTCATCTGTCAAAAGCAGGCTTGAAAGATTGTACTAGTGGTGTGACTAATGATGTTACAGTTAATTCAGTGCAACTGCAGAGTGCTGCTGAAATGAAAGGATTTACTTGTGTTTTTTCTCCCATTCTGCTGTTTTGGTTCCCTTCTTTATTGGTACCACTTTACTTGTCAAGAGGGGTCATGTAGTTGCAGGTTCCATTGGTTGGGAGAACCAACCCAGCAAGAAATTAGCTCATTGAAAGGAAGGAGATAAAAAAACCCAGAGAATAAAGATCGTTTTACTGAAGGGATGCCATCCAGAGGGACCCTGACAGCCTTGAGGAGTGGCCCATGTGAACCTCATGAGGGCAAGTACAAGGTTCTGCACCTGGGTCAGGACAGTCCCCAATATCCTTACAGACTCGGGGATGAATGGATTGAGAGCAGCCCAGGAGAGAAGGACTTGGGGATACTGGTGGATGAGAAATTGGATATGAGCCGGCAATGTGTGCTTGCAGCCCAGAAAGCCAACCATATCCTGGGCTGCATCAAAAGAAGCGTGGCCAGCAGGTCGAGGGGGATGATTCTCCCCCTCTGCTCTCATGAATACTGTGTCCAGCTCTGGGGCCCCGAAAATAAAAAGGACATGGACCTGTTGGAGTGAGTTGAGAGGAGGGTCATGAATATGATCAGAGAGTTGGAACACCTCTCCTATAAGGACACGTTGAGAGAGTTGGGGTTGTTCAGCCTGGAGAAGAGAAGGCTCTGGGGAGGCCTTATTGTGACTTTTCAGTACTTCAAGGGGGCTTATAAAAAAGACAGACTTTTTAGCAGGGCCTGTAGTGACAGGACAAGGGGTAATGATTTTAAAGTGAAAGAGGGTAGGTTTAGATTGGACATAAGGAATACATTTTTTTATGATGAAGGGGCCCAGGGAATTAGTGGATGCTCCATCCCTGGAAGTGTTCAAGGTCAGGTTTGATGTGACTTTAAGCAACCTGATCTAGTGAAAGACATCCATGCCCATGGTGGGGTGTTGAACTAGATGAACTTTAAAGGTCCCTTCCAACCCAAACCATTGTACGATTCTGTGATTCTAACCGACTTGCATTCTGGATGCACGATCACCAAATCCACTGGTGGGGGGCAAGAACTAGATGGGGATTGGTGAGGTGGGACCTGCAATCATTAAACTTCAGATCAAATCATGTGCAAATTACATAAGCTGATTTACATCAAATTGTAATAATCCTATGCTCCTGCCTGCACCGGAATGCCCATCCCTGTCTATCCCTTGCTGAGTGCTACCTGTTGTGAGCTGATTCACAGAGACGAACCGCCCAACAACACAACAAAACAAAAAAGCACTGGTTGGTTTGAGGGGTGAACACCTTGAATAGGTACTGTAGCAAAGAAATAAGTAGAACTACACAGTAGGGCCAAGGCAGGATTATGACAGATGAGACGCAAATTTACTTTAATGGCTGTAGATTCTCAATTTACCAAGCTTGTTGCCAATGTGCATTAGTCTAGATGATTCGCTTAAGTCTCTCTACTTCTCAAGAAAGTTGCTGCTTATTGTTTCTTGGAAATAGTAAATTAGTTCTTACTATTCCTTTAGTATTTTCCATGTGATCTACTATAGTTAATGGAATGTCTTTATAGCCAACCAGGAAAAATTGCTTCTCTCTCACAAAACCACAAAACTAGACAACATGAAAACACAAACCCAAAGGAGAATCCCAGTCAAGATTAGTGCTATTACGTTTCCTTTTTTCTGTGAAAATATGTCATAAGAGACTCATGTATGACTACTGATAATTTGTCTGAGATGTCTGAATAAACTGTACAAGGACTGTAGAGAAGAGGAATATGTGACATGTGGTCATAACTGCAATCTGATTATCTCTGCAGAATATATCTGTTTAATTTATTCATCAATATAGGCTTCCATCTGATGTTGGCCTACCAGTATTGGATAAGTTTAAAGGGTGTACTGTGATAACAATTAGGACTCTGTTGTGAAATTTTTGACTAATATGAGCTAGATATATTTTTTTGTGTGTGTGTGTGTTTGTCTTTCCAGCGCAAAAGACTGTAATGGAAAAATGATTGTATTTGTATCCCTTTATTATTCTTAACAGAAAACTCATTTATTTTTCCAGCCCATTCAGACTGTCTCATTTTCTTGATTCCAGAATTGTCAAAGGTGTTATTAAGAAATATGTATTTCTTGGTTGAGTTCTGCTACACATAGTATCTATTATTTCTTCTTTCCTCACTCATCTTACCCCCTCCTTTATCTAATGTGACTCTGTGTATTTTTAATATTACAGCACATCTTTGAACCATAGGAACCTATGGAATAAAAGACAGTGCTGGCATTGAGCAGCATAACAATCATTTCCTGACATGCTTACAGTTCTTAGCCTAGAGAAGAAATAAAAAACTTGGTCAGATCATCTGTTGCTTTAGCAGATTCACTCATTCTGTTTTTTTGTGATCTGGGGGTTTCTATGCAAGTATGTCTCTGGCTCCAGTTAGAGGTAATATTTCTCATTTTTCTTTTGCAGAATTTTTCCAGTAGTTAATGTTTGATATTGCAGAATAGTTTAATCTATTTTGTGTTTTCAAATTACTTTGCATCTTCTTTCGCAGTTTGTTCTCTCTAGTTACAGGCTCCTAAGTGGCTACACATATGTCTCATCACAATTTGGTTGAAATTTTTAAAAAATGTATTTAAATAGAAATACTAGGGTTTTTTTTTTAAAATATAAATTTGTCTCTCTCTAAGATGTCAGTTGATCTTGTAATCTGTAGCTGTGTATACTGTCTTACAGCAATCAGTTTTGGATGATGATATGCTGTAATGGTTTTCCTTTTCAGTGCTTCATCACTATGTGCTGCAATTTTTTTCTTTATCTTTTGTCCCAGGAAGATTATACCACACTGCAATTTTTCTCATTTATTTCAGGAAAACAAATGAGAACTTCTAAAATCATAAGAACATAGGATAATTCTGGTAGGAAGGGGCCTCTACAGGTCATCTAGTCCAACCTCCTGCTCAAAGTAGGGTCCTCTCTGAGTTCAGATTGGGTTGCTCAGGGTTTTTTCCAGTTGGGTCTTGAAACCTCCAAGGATGGAGACTGGGGGTTAACCTGTTGCAATACTTGATTGCTCTCATGTTGAAAAAGTTTCTCCCTATTGCCAGATGGAACACTTCTTGTTTGTTTATGCTGCTTGTCTCTCATCCTCCTGCTATGCACTACTACTAAAAGCTGAGCTCTGTCTTCTCAATAACATAGGTTTTAGCAGGCTGCTATTAGGAGCCTCTGAAGCCTTCTTTTCTTCAGGCTGAGTAACCCCAGTTCCCTCAGCCTCTCTTGGGGCATGTGCTCCATATCTCTGAGCATCTTGGTGACCTTTTGCCCTTGCTCAAGTTTATTCATGTTTTTCTTGTATTGGGGTCCCTAAAACTGGATGTGGTATTCTAGATGTGATCTTAAAATGCAATAAATTATTTTTAAACGTTAGAAAAAAAAATCTTTACTGTAAAGGTGATTGAACTCTGGAACTGTTTGATCAGAGAAGTTGTAGAGTCTTCATCTTTGGAGTTCAAAACCTGACTGCACATGGCCTTGAGCAGCTTGCTCCAGGTCACCCTGCTTTGGGCAGGGGTTGGGCTTGGATGGTCTCTGGAGGTCCCAGCCTCTGATTCCACAATGAGTATGGAGTGGGGATAATCACTTCCCTTCATCTACTGGCCCAGGAGGCTGCTGGCCACCTTTGCTGCCAGGGCATACCACTGCCTCAGTCTGAGCTTGCTGTCTGTTCAGTCTTCCAGGTCCTTGTCCACAGAACTCCTCCCCAGCCAGTTTGTCTCCAGCCTGTATTCTTGCATGACGCTCTAATGCTGATTTATAAAAACCTGTTTCTGAGGGTGTATGTGGCCACATGCAACGTATGTCTAAATAAGACCACCACTCTTGATTATTTTCAACACATTAGTTGATAATTTCAGATTTGTAATGTATATAACATTATTTTGGTGCTTTCCTATTGTGAATAAGAATGGTGAATTCCTAGGTTTTTTTACAGGTAGTTAATTTCCCAAACTATTTTGTCTTGCATTTCAAGTTGAACGATCAAAAGATAAAATGTTTCAGATGTCACATGCTTATCATAAAGCTGGTTGTCTTTAGAACACTTCTAAACTGTAGATGATGCATGAGTATTTTTGAATTTCATCTGTAAGAGTAATGGCTGTGCATATGGGAAAACTGGAACTCATTCCACAAGTTGGGCTAGATGATCTCTCAAGGTCCCTTCCAACCCAAAGCATTCTATGATTCTATGGTTCTATAAGTGTATTTTCCACTTAATTAAGTAGACATTCTCATATATCCATTGTAACTAGCTTTTTTAATTACTAAATCATCCTTTATAACACTTTTCTCAACAGAGTCCCGTTAACATTCAAGTAAAAATTCACACTGATCTGTGCCACCTGAAAGTGTAATGTTCATGTATAAAATAGAGTATAACTCTTCATTTTAACTTCAAGTATAATGGTAATAAAATAACCAAAGGGGAAACATATGCATTGTGTAATGATCTAACCAGATGTATTAAAAGTAGCAATAAAATATTAATGTCATTATTTATCAGGGCCTGGGAATTTTTAGAATAAAAGGGAGATAATTCATTTCCAGAGGCTGGAGTATACTGAGGGTATATATTAGCTATTTCTATGGCTGATTAAATAGCAAGATTCATGATCTGCAAAGGGAATCCTGCGAAGTTCTTTCTCGCTCCTGAGTTATGGAAAGTTGTTGCTAATGTGTGCCTCAAGTCTGAATTATGAATGGATGGAGTACTGCTTGGAAAGCCTTTCAGAGGTCTGCGGGAACAGATAAATAGCATGAATGTAGAGTTCAAATGTTGAGAAGTGCATACAGAAATAACTGATGCTAGCTCTTCTGAAAATTCTTTGTAGGACCTTCAAAGGTTTATTTTTAAGGAAAAAACAGGTCAATGATAGTTTTCTTTGTATCTTTTCATTAAACTCTTGCAAGGCAAAGCCCTCAAGTCATTTGGGTAGCTAGTTTAGGGTTATGATAAATTGCAGATCTGTTTTCTGAGAATATGGGTATATGAGCCAAGATAGACGGATACAAGGAATATGTACTGTAAGTGTCTGCATCTGTCTCTTGTCATGTGAACCATGTGTCGATTGCATATGTGCTTTCATGCACGGGTCAAGTTTCTGTTATCACAGGCACTGCAGGGTCTACCTGTGCAAATGCAGTGATAGCTTGTCTAGGATTTCTGGGTATGCATCAACCCAACACTTCTGGTATGCTTAGCTAAATGGAGACAGTAGTCTTTCCTCCTGCCTTCCTCAGCTGAACATAGCACCACAAATGTGGTGTGTTCAGGGAAAATGTGATACATAACTGCTTCCCAAGCAATCTTCACAGTCTCCGCTAACATCATGTAGCTGATACTGAAAGACAGTACTGCAGTCGAGCTCCAATTTCTGTATAAACAGATCCTAATGCCAGTCAGAAATGTATGTTTTAGAAATGTGGAAGTCCTGTCAGGAATTGTCAGAAATGCTAGCAGTAGTTATTTCTGTACGTAGTTCTCTTAATGTTCGAGCTGGATATTCATGCTCTGTGTCTGTTCCTGCAGCTGCTATCGCTGTAACTTCATCTGTGAAATAGAGGTTGGATCGTGAGAATGACAAAACATGGTGCTTTTTTTTTTCTTGAAGCTACGACTATTCTAAGGAAAAACAATGGATTCCTTGATCAGAATTGTCTTTTAAAACACTTAAAAAAAGTAACAGCTTTTTAGTTTAGAATTGAAGTGCAAGTTGTGTTGTGAGCGAGTGAGAATTCCTTTGAGTGAGAATATATATAATTATAGGGATGACTGCTGATGGTTGCAAACAGATTGCTCTGTCTTGCCAAAAGTGAGTTTATTGTTGAATGGAGACTTCTATTCTGATGAATAAACAATAGCTTGGGATTACTTTTATTCTTTTCATTATCAGTGGCTTCCATAAAGCTATTTCTAAATTATGAGCTGTTTTAAATTCAAATATCCAGTTTCTCAAATTTAGATATTAATTGGAATGTCATAAACATGAGAAATCTCATGAGAAATAGGTTCTGCAATTAGGGCAGGCGTTTGTGCCTGTTCAGGATTCTAGAATGGCTTTCCTTCTAATGAGAAATGGACAACTTCAACATTTTTAGTAATCACTTACCAAATGATACACCTAAATGGTATTTTTCTGCTACTTTATCTGCATGTCACATGTGAGACTCAAATCTTCTGAAACATAAGCATGGCCAGAACAGGTACTTCTACTCAGAATCCTTTCTGTATTCATGCTCAGATGTCTGCTTCTATTTTTCTTACATAATCTGTTGCAGCAAATACGTTTTTATGGTCTTTTAAACTTAGAGTGAAGGAAAAGAAGATGCAAAGTAGAACAAGACTGTAGAAATTTTTCTGTAAGCAGGTTTTACCTTTCTCAATTCAAGAGAATGTTCTTACATAGAATACACATAAATTGCTGTTAAGAATGAATACCGTTAAGGGCAGACTTTTTGAGGGCAAAACGCATGACGTATTGTGTCATTCTGTGTGACTTTTCCTTTTCCAAAGGACCTTCAGATCTTCAAAGTCTTGTTTGAAGCTCCTCTTCATAGAGTTATTTGAAGATTTTATTAGTACCTGAATTAAAAAAAAATACATTTTATTGAACAACACTAGGAAGTTAATAAACAAACTCAGGCAGTAGAGTTGTAATTATGAGTTGTTGGAATGTAATTAACACAGTTGTTATGTTAGTCGTGTTCTTTTCATGTGACAGTAATTAAAGCCTGTCTGCTATTGTCTGTTCAAAGCTTGGAATAGTTAAAACGTAAAAAAAGCATATCTGCTATGCTCTCCCTGTATTGGCTCTGAGTAGATTTAGTCTGAGCGTTTAAAGACTGTATCATGGTTGTTGATGATCTGGTCTCAGACAGGTTATTTCAAAGTAGATGTTGAAACCAGTGATGTACCAAAAACTGAGATGATAAATGTCAACATTTTAGATTTTTGGAATAAATGATCCTTCAAACTCGTCTACACTGAGACCATCATTAACAATGAGCCCGAGTTGTATAGTGTCAGTGTCTACTTTGCAAAGTATAAATTGTGCATTGATTTAGAAGAATTGTAATTAAATCTACTGTTTATGATATCACTGAACTATATAGTAGGAGCATGCCACAACAATAAGCTTTACATGAAAATTGCTGAGTTTGGACTAGTGCCTGTCCATGAGAGATCTTTTGGGACTCTGCTGAAATTTCTAGTGGCTTGCTTGGTCACTGGAGGATTTATATTCCTCCTCATCAATTTGAGAAGATTGAATGCATCACTTAGGATACTGTGTATCAGGATGCCTAGTAAGAATTTCAGAGGCAGTTGCTAACTCTGCTCAGTTTGAAATATGTCTGTGATTACCTCCTGTCAGGGTCTCTGCTAATGGGTAAACAAGAAGATTAATGCTCAAAACTGGTTTGGTATGAGAGGAATGAATGGGGTGGATATGATATCAGATTTTGAAAATGGTTTCAAGGGGTTTCAGGAGAGCACAGACAGACTTGCATATCGGGAAAGTTTGTAGAAAGTGTTAAAATAAACAGAATTAATGGTTAAAGGATAAAAACCATATTATTTAATATTTTCTATAACTCATGTAAAGCAGCACAAATCTGGTAGCTTTTGGAAGGAATCGGTAAGACTGTGAACAACTGAACAGTTTAATTGCATTTCCAAAATGCATTTTGATAAAGTGCTTTACCGGAAGTTCATAAAGAAGCTAAGCATCCATGGTAGAAGCATTGCCTGTTACCACATAAGGAGGAGAAGGGTTTATGGTAGTAGTCCTCAAAAGAGAAAACATCACTTTGGTACTTTTAAAACCTAAAATGCGTTTGTGCTCGGTATGCTGTTCTAATCCCTTCTGTCCATCCCATTTTGAAATGATGGATTGAAAGTTTAAAAAAAAAAATAGTGATGGAGCAAGATAAATGTGATAAAAGGTATGGAACAGTTTCTGGGTGATGGATTAAGTTCTTCAGCTTGGATGACTTAGCTAAGTGGAGGAATGTAATAGAAGTCTTTAAAATGATGAGCTGCGTAAAGAGGGTGAATAGGGAGTAGTTGCTTTCCATCTCTTCTGATGCAAGACCTAGGTAATATCTCATAATACTGCTGAGTGATAGGTTTAAAAAAAAAGATTGATTAACTAAGCTGCGGGGCTACTTGTCAAAGGATGAAGCATTTTACATGGGTTTAGAACCTGAACAGTTTGAAGTTTCGTTGAAGAAAAGTCTTTAAGCAACTTTACCAAGATACCACCTTGAGTTAGGGAAATCTCAGCAGTGCAAACTGAAAGAATGCTGCAAGCATATCCCTGCGGGCTTATTTTGCTCTTATTGTCCCTTGTAGTCATTTGCTGCGGACTGCTCTTAAAAGGGAAAAAACAAGGTGTTTCTTTTGTTTGGCCCAGTACCCAATTTTAAGTTTGTAGCAGTGCCTTTGTTGGGACTTCAGGTAATAGAAAATTGAGGGCACTGGTAGCATTTATCCTGAAGGTTGTAGTTTTTCTTCAGGACAGGTGTCTTCAAAAGCTCTTAAGGAGCTTGTGTCTCTTTGGAAGCCAATAATGCAGTTTTCTAGCATGTCACCGAGTGAAAAAATTTTCAGGAAGAGAACAAATCTATTTGTAATTGTTTCTGAATACTTATATATAAAAGACATTTTCTGTGTTTTAGATGAAATATACTGTGCTATCAGTATGCTTCAGAATAAAAATATTTTATTTTCTACCTAAAATTTATGGCATCAGCTTTTGGGTTTGTAAGTGTCCTTATTTATGATTTCTAGCTCTTACCCAGATTTGAACTGTTGTCTGGCATATGCCATAATCCAAAAATATACCCTGAGCACTTCTTTTATTGCTACTTTGTTTCTGTAACTTACAATACATCCACTTGTGTAAAACTGAGGTTTGGTTACATAGGCTAGTAGAAGATTGTGTCTTTGATTCTGAGACTGTGGATACTACTATAACATGAGAATCAGTACCTACTTTTTGATAAGATGTTGCTTTTCCCATCCTGTTATGTAGGAGTAAATAAGATAATGTTTTTCCCGTAGAAAACTTTGGCCTGCAGTGCTTTGTAAATCTCTTTCCTACTGCTTAGGAAATTTTAAATTTTCAAGAGTCAGGCTTAATAATTACAAAGGTTGAAAGATCTTTTCTTTTAAAGGAAGTGTCTTGGAGTAATTATGGAATGTGCTATGGAATATGTGCAAACAGCATGCTCCAGCACACTTGTGTTTGTTCTTGTGCATGCACACACTCTCTCCTGAACTGTATTTAAGATTGAATTTACATTACAGTCTTCAGCTTCAAGAAACATTTTGGGTAAACTGTGCCTACTATTGACAGTGTTGTTATATGTTGGCTGTCTTCATCGAAGTGTCCTGCTTCCCTCCTACATGCCCCCTTTTTGCATAACTTTGAGAGCAAGGTGAACTAAGATTTTTTTATAGGTCTTTGTTTAGAGGATACTTAAATATGTGAATGAAGTACTTAAAATGAGTTTAAAAAATAGAATTCAGGATATCCCTTTCTGACATAATGAGAAAAATAGACAATTTCAGAAAGCTTTTTATTTTCAGTTGTCTTTTGTTCATGTGATAATATACTTGAACATATCTAAATTGATGTATAGGAATTCTTAAATAGATATCAGTAGAGAAAATAGACATCTAGGTATGCCGTATACAGATTGCTTAATGTATCCTTTATATTTAAAAGCCCTGATTTGATTTAGAAATCCTTATTAAAAAAAAAAACCAAAACAAACAACCCACATGAAGGCTTTGTGTCAAAACTTTCCATTTGCTTCTGTAAATGGTTCTGATATTTTCATCGGCACATTGTTGGTGAACATCTTGTTTGACCTGAAAAGATGAGAAGCACTGTGCCTATACTTATGCTTGGCTGCAGTCATTATTGTCAAATTATTGACAGTGTGTTTGCCTTTCAGTTTGTCTGGCTCTATTTCTCCTGTGATGACATAAAAGGTTTTCCTTTCCTCTTCAGCTTTCTTTTCTTAAAATTATCCTGTCATCACCTATTTAAAGAAAAAGATGGAGGACTTAGTTTACCTAAAGCCTGCAAAGTCTGAATTTTCAAAATAGAAAGTATTCCTGATAATGACAACTGTAATAAAAGTCATATGTGCAATATATTAAGTAGTAGCGCAGTAAGGTTCTGTATCATTCAGAGGGCCTTTCCCCAAGGTTCTTAGCTTAGACAGTTGCAAATTTGTTTCATTTTCTGACCCTGGGAAACAATTTTTAATACTCTGAAATTCCTTCTGTATATTTTTAAATAACATAAATCAGTGCAGAAGGACAAAGGATCTAAAATGTTAACATTTCTGATGTGTAGATAAGAAAAGTTGCATTTTGAAACTTGAAAATATTTCCTAAGGAATGAGTAGAAAAAGTAATATAGTATGTTTTCATTTGTGTGTGTGCATGTGTAAATATATAAAGTGTATATATATCTGTTTATATATACACAGAAGGATATACGTATATATATTACTTATACTTCCAAATTTATTATATATAATTAATAATATACATATGTTATTATATTTATTTATAATACACAGTATGTGTTTGATACCTTCTGCGTATGCTTACAGCTGCCTTTGTACTTATACACCAGATGGCATTCACAAATGCTGTTTACACATTCCTTTTTGCACGTGTAATTGAAATAATTGAAGAAGTTGGAAAGAAAGATTTTCAGATTTATTATGGACTCACTGTTTTGAAGTACCTGTAGTATTTTGGAAGAGATTTAAAATTAAAATAACATGGAGATATGTTGAACTTACTGAACGGTTGCTTTGGAAGTACATTCAACATGCACTTGAAAAGCATCTGTGTTCTTTTTAGCACTCTATCATAAGTTAGTAATATTTTTGAACAGGTAGCTGTAAGTACTGTGGCTGCATATGTGATTAGAAATGGAGCATATTTGTTACAATACGCATCAGAGTGACTAATAAGAATCTCATTGATATACATGGTTGAAAATACTAGAATCTACTTGGTATTTTGTCCCTCACAGACAAATAAAAAACGCTAGCAATGTATGGTGTAGATACTCCAACATTTGGACGATATTAAGAATGCAAGTAGGACCATCCTGAGTTCACTCAATATCACTTTCCCAGTGTATCCACAGAAGAGGTTACTTTAGGACTTACTTTTCAAGGTGAACACCTTTCCAAGTTATATCTTACTGTCAGCATTCAGAACAGAGCTAGCAAAATGGATGGGACGATACTCGGTGGTTAAACATGCTTTTAGAAACTGTGATCTCTCTCTTTTTATGAGTATGGGAGGATAGCCCCAGTTAAACTTGTTCAGTGCATTTTTTCTTTATTTTCACTTTCTAATCAAGTTTGTTTTATTTAGAATCTCTCTAACCTTTAAAAAAAAATGTAAGGAATTACCTAATACATTTTTTCATGTTTAGTGAGAGCTATAATTGAACTATTACAATGATTATTTTTTGAGAAGTCCTGCCAGACCTAGTTGTAGTTGCAGGGCAGTGAGGTGGTTCTACTAACCTCTACAGAATAAGTACAGACTACTAACACAAAGATTTGAGACTGAAGCAAGTTTTGTTCCCTTGTGACATTATAAAGTCTTAACCTTCTGTATTGTAAGGTGAAACTAATTATGTGTTGGAGTCTGAACTAGATATTATAACCATTCAGCTGTGCAGTAGGTTAGCATAGTTCACTGAAAGTATGTTGGAAGCTGATCAAGGAATTTAGATACTGCACACCAATGCATTTTTTTTTTTTTACGTTTATCATAGATTCTGTTGTGTACTTATGCATACTTTGTCATATGTGAATACTTACTACAAAGTGTCAACACAGTGCTTAGAAATATAAGGTGTTTTATGTTAGCTGTTTAAGATCTGTTCAGGCAAGACAATCCTGTTGTCAGTTACTTTTTCAGAGTTTGTCTTTTGCTTAATATTGATGGTCAAAGTTACACAAGGAATAAATGGGGAAATAAAACAAAAATTTGCATGATGAGTAATGAAACGTTCCTGTGAGGACCCACAACTGTGAGAGAGAATAGGTAAGCGAGATGCATACTGGAACACTTTTTTCTGCAAAAGTTAGCAGAGAGCTTGTATTTGGTTTACATGGCAAGGTTTTGGTAGCAGGGGAGCTGCAGGGATGTCTGTTGTGAGGAGGCCCCATGTCGGACAGAGCCAGTTCCAGCCAGTTTGAAGGTGGACCTGTTGCTAGTCAAAGCTGAGCCCATCAGCGATGCTGGTGGTGCCTCTGGGATAACATA
Organism: Pelecanus crispus; assembly: GCF_030463565.1. NCBI lineage: Eukaryota > Metazoa > Chordata > Aves > Pelecaniformes > Pelecanidae > Pelecanus > Pelecanus crispus. The sequence goes on from NC_134643.1 coordinate 18,474,625, forward strand.
TTTAAGAGTAAAAAACACTGTGCAGCAGCTGTAAGAGTGAGAACAAGAGAGAGATACAACCCTGCAGACACCAAAGTCGGTGAAGAAGGAGGAGGAGGAGGTGCTCCAGGAGCAGAACAGTGAAGTGGTGAAGACCATGGTGAGGCAGGTTGTCCCCCTGCAGCAGATGGAGGTTAATGGTGGAGTAGATCTCCACCTGCAGCCCATGGAGGGACCCCGTGCTAGAGCAGATGGAGATGCCTTGATGGAAGCTGCAGCCCGTGGAGAGCCCATGCTGGAGCGGGTTCCTGGCAAGAGCTGTGGCCTGTGGAGAGGAGCCCACACATGCGCAGGCTTTCTGGCAGGGTATGTGGCCCACGAGGAGCAGCAGATATGAAGTGTTACGAACTCGCCACAACCCCCCTTCCCCATTCCCCTGTGCTGCTTGGCAGGGAGGAGGTAGAGGAGTTGGGAGTAAAGATGAGTCAAGTTTTGAAGCTGGTATCGCCAATTAAATTGTGATAGAGGAATTAAAGACTTAACCACTGTAGTTTTATATTGCCCTGAGAAATAATTAATGAATTTCATGATTTTGACATGTTTGTTTTAGCTGTGTTACTAGCTTTTTCCTCCACCTGTAAGCACAAAAGGAGCAAGAATAGCATATGACAGAGTATTTTTTATGTTTACAAAGTCCTTCTCACAGTTTTGCAAACTCCAGAAAGTCAGTTACAAGTGTCATAGGAGTGAATATGTACAGCGTAGTTTAACTAGAAGAGAGGACTGGGGGAGCCAACAAAGATCTTTCTGGTTAGATGAGGCAGCACAGGTAGAGGAGTCACTCCCAGCTGTATTCATTTGCAGCTGAAATAATGAACAGAAATATAAACGAATAGGCGAAAGATCAAATGTAGTGAAGAGTAAACTTACCTGTTTTCAAATTCAAGATGGCAGTTTTGGATTGCATTTCCAGGTGTGTACGGAGTAAATGTCGCTTTGAGAAAGAAAACAGTTTCAGATTCACAGATCACAGCTGGGAGCTGCATTGCCTGGGGAGAGACTAATGATCGAAGTAGTAGCATTTTAGCTCTGTGATGGCTTTCAGTGTTAAATAAGTGAAGATACTTATAGATTAAACAGTTGAGAACCGTATTGCTGTACTTTGAGTGCAGTGCTGCTTCTAGAAATACCAGTTAACTTTAAATAAATAAATAAATAAATAAATAGAACAGTATATAAACATTTGGAAAAAAACATGAATACAGTTTTCATGAGTTTTCTGTAAAGAAAAGGAATGTTCTATTTCCTAAAGATGCTGTATCCTGCATATGGAACATGATTAATACAGGACTGTGTCAGACTTGTATAAAAGGTATTGTCCCAGTGCATGGGATAGTTTCTCTGTCCCCGAAATAAGATTACAGTAGATTTGAATTCTGTGTGAGACTTTCCATTCTTTCAATTTTGATGCTTTATTGCACTACTGAGTACGCTCTTGTTCTGTTTGAGAGACAATGCCAACAAGATGAAATGGTTGCCTATTTTAGTTGGTCATTCCTGTGGAAAATTCCAAAATTCAGAGAATTATCCTTACTTCCTCATCAACACTGTTTTGGTTTATACATTGATTTCTAATATCAAATACTGTGAAAGTGCTACTGCTAGCCAGTAGAGAAGTTCACTATAATTTTTTTAAATATCTACTACTGTGGTCAGTTACAAGTGATCAGAGCACATAGTAGACTTTTTGATACTGTATATCACTGTTGTTGGCTGCAGTACTGTAACCAACAAAATTATTAGTGTATAATTTTCCATTGTGAACTTTTAGGTTTCATGCTTTATGGCAGTTTTACAGAATTTGAAGATTAATTTGCAGTTCAATTTCATAAAACAAATCAAAATTAAAAAAAATATAAATAATGTCAAGAAAGTCAATATGGCCTTTTTTTAATTAAAAAATGTGTCTTAAAGTACATAAAAATGAACGGATATTCATCCCTTTAAGGCCAAGTTAAAATTTGAAATCAAGTCAAGAAAAATTAATATTCCAATGTCAGTGAAAATTGTTTTAGGATGATTTTTGGGATAGTTGCTCATCTCTCCGATTGATTTTCATAAAGGAATTATTCAAACAATAGCAGTTGAGACGAAAAATCTTTTACCCTGGTTTTCTGTGTACGTATAGTGGTTACATGAAAACAATTTTACATAGCAACTTTCTTTTAACATATATATTGGTAATTTTCTTTTCTTGAATCTCTATATAGAAAACTATAACAAAATGAGTTGAGTGGAGGGATTGTTGACCAAATATTCAGAAACATTGCTGTGTATTTAAATAATGTCTTTATTTAAAAAGATTGATCACTTTGGAATTAAAGCAGAGATATCTTTCTCATTATTTCAACCTATAGTCTATATTATAGAGCTGCAATCCAAAACTAAAAAATCCAGTTAGAATTAATACATTCAAACAAATACATGCAAATACCCTGCCATTTTAGCTATATAGCTTGTGTGTTAGATTTTGATTCATGATATTAACTGTAACCTTGGGTTCAGAACAGTCATGACTCCATTGAAATAGACTTTTAATTTCTTACGCTGCTGGAAGATACTATTCTGAACTTCTAAAGATCAAATTCTTATCCTGTCACTGATTAGGGTCTAAATCTTTGTATTTCCTACATTATTTGTGATAAAATTGTAAATTTATGAGAAAAAAATCACCTTAAAAAAAAATCTAGCGTGGCGCATTTTGGCATTTAAGATGACAGCCTTTTAAAGCTATTGGGACTTCTGCAATAAAGGTGTAACTTCAGGGGCACTAGATTAGCAAGTAGAGAGCACTTGATGCAGTAATAGCTATAGGGTATACTGTTAGAGACAGGGACTCGAAGTAGGACTATACAATGTGATGATTTACTGATTAACTATAGAAGCAGACCTAGCAAATGTAATAACAAAACAAACACCTTAAGAAAACATAGAAAAATACGTGGATAGAGATCAGTAATTGAAGGAAACCCCACAAGCTTATACTTGTATATCATCTCTTCTTCAGGATAACTACACGTTTGCACAGCCAGGAATTCAAAAGAAAGTGAAAATGTTGGAAGAACTTGTTAGTCGGATCGATGGTAAGTCTTAAAAGCTAACCTAATTTCTAACTAGTGTTTCATTGAAAGTGTGTAATTAAAATGTTTGCAAGAAGTCAACCCAACATCACTGCGGTTACCTGCAACTGTGGGGTAACATTGCCTTCCTCAGATGAGGTGTCATACTCAATCAATTTGTGGCACACTGGCATTTGCAAGATCACTGTCGTGTATCATTTAAAAGAAAGTCACTAGAGCATGAGCCACTTTCATTACTTTTTATTAACGCAATATAATCAAAATTCAGTGGCAATTTCTTTGCAGCAGACTAATGACCACATACAAAATGCAGCCAGTATTCATTTCACATTAAGCTCAATGATTGTTGTAATTCGGGCAAGTCGCAGTGGTTGTTTATGGTTGTCCTTCGGCACTATGTTTTGTGCCTTTGTGCATCATTTTGCTATCTGGAATGCCTGAATAATTTCTCTGTGGAATCCAATTAATTATGAACTCTGGAAATAACATCTTTAATATTATAGATAAATTACAGTGTGTGCAGGGGTAATTTTAGATTATGCTTTCATGTTTTAGCAGGGCACTTTGAAATATTTTCTACCTTCATCCTTAAAATAATTCCTTTCATGAAATGCTGACTGCATATTGCTAGAAGAGAGTTTAATTAAATGAAATGCAAGAGATAATGCTTGCCCATTCTAAACATACTCTCTTGATAGTTTGTTAAATTAATGAACAGAGTATTAACAAAATGTTGCCAAGCAGAACCAGGCATCTATTTGCGACACTAGCCTGTCAATGATTAGATAGAAAAAATATTTCTTGTGTAGCTTAATATTTGATAATCTTCTTGGAAAGATTAATTCCATCTTTTCATTACACGTACTGCGAGGTTTTTTTGTGCCAGTGCTTACCATAGCAGATTTTGGGTTGGCCTGCGCATATTTCCATCCAGAATATTTGATAAAGTTCTTTGTGCCCTTTTAGGATGTTAAAGTATTTTCAGTGATCGAAAACTAAGGGCAGGAGGACAATGTTTATGTAATATTACACTATAAATGTAAATGTATGTAAAACTTTTTGTTGTAAAACTTTTTGTTGTAGATGCATTTTTTTCTTTAAAATGTAAATGAATATGAAAAATGTAAGGGGATACTTCTGTATATAGGGTAGCAAAATATTTATATTACAAATATTTTTAAAGCAGTGTATTTTGTTACTTCAAAAATAATCTAACTGCTTGCAGTGTGAGTTTTTGTATGTCATTTTATGCTTATATCAATATTGGCGTTTACATTTTAGTTATAGAAGTGAATGATTGTATATTAAATGAAGTGCATACTTATAATGCCTATAAATAGACTTCCTGAACTTGGTGAATGAACATTTATATAAACAAATTCTTTAACCAAGTTTTTAAAATGAAAAATACCATTCTGATTATCAGTCTTATTGTTTTGTTTAATAAAAATGTTAAATATAATACAATATATTATTGTTTAGTTTCTAAGAAAGAAAGAAATGCTGGATTTGTACCTTCAATGCTTTAGGGATATAGGTAAATAACTTTTCTCTCAATGGTTAGGTTTAGGAAGCATTATTTTTAAGGCTTTACACTTAAAAAAAAAAAGTCAGTTTTAGCAAATAATGTGTTTTCTTAAACTGTCCTTTACCAGTCTTCATAAATGAAAGTAAAGCGTGGATTCCTGATTTTTATCTGATTTAAAATAATTTTGTGAGGTCTTTATAAGACTGTGTGAAATAGGACATTGTTGAAATAGTTCCACATCAAAAACTAATTGTTTATTTATCTTTCTAAATGTGGATCTAATTTTTTCTTCAACCTATGGTCTTGCCTCTCTTGATCTAAGGCAACAGGGCCAACTTAGATCAGGCTGTGTAGAGTCTTGCCCTGTTGAGTTTTGAGTAACTCCAGGGATGGTGATTCTGCAACCTCCTTGGGTAAGACTGTTCAAGGGTTTGACTACAGTCTTTGTGATTTTTTTTTTTTTCCCCAAATATAAATAATTAGCATTTTTGTTTATGGAACTGATGTCCACTGCCTTTTATTTTGTCTCTGTGTACTTCTGAGAAGAATCTGTCTCCATCTTCTCTACACTGTCCCATTAGGTAGTTGCAGCAGTTCATAGACTTTTCTTTTTAAGGCTGAACAAAGCCAGTTCTGTCAGCCTCCTTTCATGCATAAACTGCTCCAGCTTCCTAACTACCTTGGTTGCCCTCCACTGGACTTACTCTTGTATGCCAGTGGCACTGAGTCAGACATAATGCTGCAAGACATGGTCTCATAAGTGGCGAATACAGAGGAAGAATCTGCTGACTTGTTGGCTCCTCTCTTGCTTAGAAAGCCCAGTATACAGTTGGCCTTCCTTTCTGCAAGGACACGCTGCTGACTCAGGTACAGCTGTTGTCCACCAGGACCCCCAAGTCCTTCTGGGCAGAGCTGCTTTCCAGCCAGTTGGTGCCCAGTCAGTACTGTTGCACTGAGACTATTCCATCCCAGATACACGATGTTTCCCTCTCCTGAACTTCAGGAGGTTCCTATCGGCCATTCCTTCAGCCTGTCAAGGTCCCTCCAAATAGTAGCCCTGACTTTCAACATGTCAACCACTCCTCCCAGTATGGTATCATCCACAAACACAGAGAGTCAACTCTATGCCATCATTAGCTGTTAATCATAGAACATAGAATCGTTTAGGTTGGAAAAGACCTTTAAGATCATCCAGTCCAACCATTAACCTACACTACCAAGTCTACTCTAAGCCAATCAAGGCTAGACTAGACTAAACCATGTCCCGAAGTGCCACATCTACCCGTTTTTTGAACACCAATAATAAAGGTGTTGCACAGTATTGACCCCTGAGGAATACCATTAGTAATTAGCAGTCAACAGGATTTTGAACTGCTACTCACAACCCTTGTGATACAGTGATCCAGTTAAAGTTTTGCATAGTAACAGACGCGCATTTTTCAGTATTCTTAGGGCTGTTTTTGTCTACGAGGCTGTGTACTCAGTTACTTTCTTTTGCCAGAAAAATACACCAAAGTACATGTAAGATTGAAATAAAATTTTAGTTGTTAGATAGGCAATGGTGGATGTGTACTGCTGTCATTTCATAACTTTTTAGATGCCTCAGGTGTAAGGGATCCTGACATGGTTGGCTTTTTGATGGAATCACGACATAGTTTGACTAAATTATATGTTATTGTGCTTTACTCTTATCCATTTCTTTTTGCTTTTGTCTTTTTGTCTTTATACTGGCTCTGCTATACTGTAGCTAAAGGGAACTGTATGGTTGATATGAATTCAGTGACTTTGTTTTTAAAAAAGAAATCTCATGGTCTATATTTACTGTAAATATCCTAGGTGCTAATTAAGGTTATTGTGGAAGAAAATAATATTCCTGTTGCTACTGTGTCACATTATTTTCTTGACGCTGGGTAACTGCATGGTGAGGATGTAGTATTTAATATTTTAATGTAATAAGTAGCTGCACGAGTGGATGAAGCTTTACAGCTTGTTTGCTAATCATAATGGGTTACCAGTGTATGAAAAGTGATGCTCACACTTCGGAGAGTGTTAATGCATTATGTTAGTGATTCAAGCAACCTTCATTAACCCAACCTTATGGATCGCAATTCCTCTCAAAGTAACTGTCCTTTGCAGTAGACTGCAAACAGCCAAACTACTCTGTTAATTTAATCATAATCTCAGTCTGCTTAAACTCCAGAAAATAATTTTGATTAGCCATGTGTTTAATGGAATTTTTGAGTTTGTTAATAGAATGTTGTTACAGACCAGATGGAATTTGAAGATAAAACGTTATTCAATCTCATTTATCTCGTTGTCATCATCATTCAGGTTGTTCTAGGAATTATACAAAAATATCGAGGGGGAGGATCAATAGAGAGCTCAATAATATATAAGTAATCTGTTATAACTAAGTATCTTTTCTGTTTCCTGTAATGGCAGTAGAGCTTTTCAGTTCTAAATCGTGAACTCTCTCTCATGTTTTGTAAAAGGTTGCACTCATATGGCATGCAGTCTTCCACTTTTGCTTCATTTAGGCTTAAAAGCAAAGAAACGTGGTGTAGAAATGCCAAAATTAATTCAGGATTTGTTTCCAGAATTTACAGATGTTTAGCATTTCACTGGTTTCATGCTTGGGAGAGTCTCAGATTCTTCAGTTTACTGGAAGACATCTGGCAACTACATTAGAGTTTGAGGTAGCCATTTGGAGAAGGCTGAGCATTTGTAGATAAACGTAGTCTTGGGTTTTCATAAACATTGATAAAAGATGTTAAAATTGCATAGCATTCTCTCTAAATTAGCAAGAAGGCTGTTCTAGATAAAATGGCCTATTATAATGTTAAATTTATATTTTATTTATGTTGGCTTCTCATTAGCATTACTATAAACTATAAAGGCAGTATTGATGGCTCAACTTAGTATAAATATTCTGCATCTTCTGTGACGGTAAGTTTGGAAAGATTTTTTCTACATCTTTTATCAAACAACTCCTGGGGTTTGCATCTGTGTTCTGCACACCCTGATCTGTGCTTATGTTTTCTTGTAGTTAAATAAATTGTGTGATTAGTTTTCCAGGTTCTTTCATCAGTAATCACCAATGTTATTGTAGAATTGGCCCTTGAATCTTAGTAACAAGAAATGGAAAAATAAAAATGCAGAAAATTATTTAAAAAGAAAAGTTTTTACTGTTGTTGTATATATTTTTTCCCCTTCTTTTGAAAATGGAAGTAATGGAAAAATACCTAAGAACATAAAAAGAGTGCTGCATTTTGATTTTCCCATAAGGAAGTTAATTTAGAGTTCAGCTACATTTTTCAAAGGTTCAGTAATATTTCAGTATTTCTGCTGTGTCCACTGTGAAAGCATCTTCTGGCCATTTGTTTTGGAGAGTTAAGTACAGGTATTCTTACATATGGTATTCCAATTGGGACAGTTTCTGGTTTATTTCCATTTTGATATTTAAAAAAAAAATTAGAAATTTTTCAAGAGGAAAGGAAGGTATTTGTAGAGCAAAATTAAAGTTGTTATATTCTAATTATTTTGAAGAATGATTGTTTTAATAAATACTACATAATACTGTTTTGGAAAATATTTTTACTTATTCCTAGGTGCAGTTAAAATGTTCTTTCACCTTTTAAAACCATGTTATATTAAGGATTTTACAAGTCCTATTTTTTTTTTTTTTTATTGCTGCCATATTGTAAATGTGTTTGTTTCATTCACTTCAAATGAAATACAAATCAGGTAATGCGTTTTGTTTTAGTGTTCTGAATAAATTAATCTTGGCTTCACTAATCATTTTTTACTTATTTCTGTCTTGGGTTACAGATGTTTTGGTTGGTCAGTTGTCTGCAGTTCTGCAGATAATGCCACAAGTAAGGACTTGTAATAAAGTACTCTCATATCATGGCCTTAAATTTTTACTTTGCATATATTTTTGCTATTTATGCACATAGAAATTTAAAATATTAATCTTTTGTATGTATTTATGTGTTGTGTATATATGTGCAGGTCAAGTTCTTCATGAAACATTCATTTTTCATTTTTATATATACTTTTGTTTATCCACAGTGAAAGAGGTTATTTAATTGCACCATTCTGTGTACTCCTCATGTAGATATGTCTAAAAGGTTGGTTGATGTAATTCTTAATATTTATCTATTATGTTATGGTTTCTTATTTAATTGGAGATGTTTATAAACATCCTTCATTCGAATAGGATTAGTGCTGGTGGAATTATCCTTTCTAAGGTCTGATTTGATTTAAGAGCTGCATGTTCTTTCTGGGCTGCTGAAGTTTTAAATGTCTAGACTTCACTCCTCTGAAAGTTGAGTTGGTTTTTGGCATTCAGCAGATTCTTGTCCCAAGAGAAAAAAACGCCTATTCCCGTAGAACTGTCCAATGCTTCAAACACAAACGTTACACAGTTCTGCTCAGATCTTAATTTCATGTGATGAGTTAAGCCCAAAAAGTACTTAAAGAAACCTATTGAGTAGTTTTGATACTTCTGTAGTTTCTAGACATTCAGTTTCTGTGCCGATGTAACTTTTTAAACTGCTGAGAAAAATAGTTTTGCTTTTTTGTTTAGGAAAATCTGAATCTCAAAAAGGCAAAATATCAACCAAGGCTAATAAGTCTTCTTATTAAACAACTTAGTAGTGATCTATTCCATATACCATGATAGATATAGATTAACTAATTTGTTTGGTTTCTAATTTGAATCTTGGGTGTTCATACAATGAACTGATGATTAAACTGTGTAATAGGTGCCATTTGATCAATCTTCATTACGTATTCAATCATGCTAATGATTTTTTTTAAAGCGTGGTTAAAAAAATACTTAATAGTGCATGCAAAATTATGTTCATGTTTAATTATATTGTAAAGCATTTTACTGACACCTATAATTTTGAACTAGAATTGTGGTGAAGTATCTGGAAAAAAGAGCTCTAATTGTAATAGTTGAAAAGACTGGTATTCTTTAACCATGTAGAAGCATTTTGAATTGGAAGTGGAAACAGCATTTACTCACACCTTACTGCTACTGTTGAAAATAAGTGATTAAAATCAGGACCTTCCCCATCGGTCCATCTTTATATGTCAGCTTGGTGCTGAAGTGATTAAAAATCTTGTAAGCATTTCATAATTGTTTTGATAAATTAGCGCCATAAAGCTCTTTTTCATTTTAACAAAACCATCTTATTTAGCTCACTAGTAGTTATTTTTTATCTGATTTTATGGTTGTAATTACTGTATTATACTTGAATCCGCTCTTAAGTGCTGCTCACTGGGCATTATAATTATTTAATATCTCTTTTAAATCATATTTTTATGTTTTACTGTGGAGATTATATTTGTATGCTATTACAGAGTTCAGAAATTTTAGGAAGAGTTGAGATTGACTGTAAAATAATTTGTAAATACCTGACCGCTGTAAGCACTTTAACTTTTAAATAGCCAAAACTTACTATTTTCATGGCAAATTAAAAAAAAGAGGAAAGAAATAAGAAGTTTAACATGATGCGGAATTTAAACAGTGTTAGGCATAAACCCTGTTATGAATACACACAGTTTTATTTAGAAGAACAGGCTACAGAAGTCCAGTGAATGCTATCTGGAAGTAGAAATGTCTCATCAAACATATTTCTCACTATTGTTTGTTGCACTTTGAATATTAAGTTTGGGTTCCACCTGGAAACACAGGATGTATTTTTAACTTTTAGCTAGAATGGTAGATCTTCCTTAATCGCTACTAACTGTTTTTCCTAACAGTTTCCTCCATTTTGCCTTGGATACCACAGAATTGTTACTTACATTTGATTCCCTGATGCAACTAGGTCTTCCTTTCTTCCTCTAGTATTTTCTTCTTTTGCTTTGGGATCAGTGTCTTGGGCTTTTTAGTAGTATTGGGGTATCAGCCGTATCTTCTGTGTATGAAGAAGGTATTTCTCAGTCATAGCTACTAGCTGTACATTTAGTGAGCTAGATTCAAATAGACCATTATCTCTAAATTGTAGGCCATGAGGAGAATATAATTTGGTAATATTTCTGGTTTTCTGCCAGTTGTCATTTCATTTTGTATGGGACTTTCAATTTATTTATTTTTAAATGCTTTTATTATAATTCTTACAATGGATGATTTTAGCCAGGAGTAAAAAGCAAACTAATCCTGGAACAAGATATAATCAGCATGTAAAGCTTCTACTCAGATCCCTCCTGTTACTTGAAGCAGAATTGTGTATCATAATGAGATCTTGTCTTCAAGTGCACATTTATGGTATTTTGAATGTCTTTGTCAGTCATCAGGAACTTCTTTTGTTATTAATGTATATTAATAAAAATTAATAAACATAACTAGTAATAACTCATTGCTAAGCTGTAGTCTTGACAGAATTACTTTTGTTCAGACTTTCATTAATTCAGGTTGGGAAGTTGTAAGCCTTAATCTGCATCTGGCAACATCTGGTGTTGAGAAGTTACTTCAAACTCTTGACTTTGTCTCCCTAAACATGCTGGCTTTGAACAATGTAGAAATTATTTAGGAAGAGAGAGAATGAAAAACAAAATTTGCTTTTGGTAGGTAGAGTACTCAAAAAGAAAGCAGTCATTGACTGATGACAAAGTTCCTTGCTTTGGACAGCAAGGTTCAGTATGTGGGAGCTATATTTTTAAGGAAATGGCAGTGTTTCAAGAATCTAGGTGTAGTAGAAAAGATTTCAACATTTTCTTAATATATTGACTGAATGGATAGTACACGTGACTGATGGTGGATATGTTAGTTGTGGAGTCCCTAAATGAATGAATAAAGTTGCATAAACTGCTCCAAAAGAACATGTATATATCTAGACTGGATCAAAATGTTCTGCAAAATAGTGGAAGGCAAGTATGGATGACCATATCCATATGGGGGCTGATGTGTTCAAAGGGATGCTTGTTCCCTAAGGACATCTGGAAGCTTGCAGGCAATACTTATGAAAACCAGTTTTATCAAATGTTTGTGGTAAGTCAGAGGTGAGCGTTAAGCAGTCACTGCTTTTCAGAAGATTCTGGTCTCATGCGTGCAAGCTTGCAGGGACAACCCTTGTGGGTAACACTTTGTAGTAGGCAGTGTTCCTCTGGACTGTATAGTTTATTTGTGTTACAATACTGTCTTTTTTAATAGCTACCCACACTTTTAGAAAGTTCAGCTAAGCAGAAATAGATGCTTACTATAGTACTGCATTAAGGAGAATAAAATCTAGTTGGTTGGTTGCTTTGCACAGTTAAGAAAACAGTACTAAAGTTTTGTAGATGGAAACTAGACTTCGAAGCTGTCAGTCAAGTATCAAGTCACAGCATTATGAAGAAACTGGAAAAGAAATGTTACTTTACACTATTTCACTATTTACTTAGATTGTACATAACATCTCATATTTGTAATGGGCTGGGCCATGAAAACTTTTCTGTAGTCAAGAAGTTGCAATATTGCACAAGGAGGGAAACATCATTGTTGCCTACTTGATATCACGGAAATTGTGGCAGTGCAGTTTACTGGTTTTAATCTAATGATCAGACAAATTCCAGGCTTGCAAGTGCATCCCTTGTGAATGAATTTGAGATTAAACCATGTGGTGGGTTTGGTTTTTATTTTTTTTAAATTAATTCTTTTAATAATCAGTGGTAAAATTTAACTAATAATCTGATATATCTAGTAAAAGGTAAAAGTTTGCATGGTACTGTATGGGAGAAATTGGTGATCGACCATGAGGTAATGAATTGTAAACATTGTAATATTTTGACTATTTGTCACAGGACTTTTAAAAATTTAAATATGTATTTGCTATGACCTATGTTATGAAGCTTCATTATCACCATTAACTGTCAAATAGAGTGAGTTAAGTCATAAACAATAATTTCTTACTACATTTGACCTAACATGGGATGAAAGGTGTATCGATTTTAAATTCAACTGATTAAATTTTTTTCAAAACTGCTTCCTAAGGAAAAGGACAAATTCTGTCAAATTCCTATCAAATTCTGCAGCTGAAAACTTGCTGGATTTTTATCTTTCTTACCGATGGAGAGAAGACAGGAGGAGAAATTTGGATCACACTGGCCTATTAATCATTTTTTTAAAAGGTGTCTGGAAAGATGTTAAGTTGTATTTAATAGCAAGAGTTAACTGAGGAGAAAAACCATGAATAAAATAGTGACTGAAGACATGGAGTATCTCTGAAGTAATTCTTAGTTATGCATAGTAGTTCTGCCTTTGCTAGGTTCCTCCATCAGTTTATTACCTGCCAAAGAAATTTTTTTTGTTTGTTTTAAAAAACTTCTTGTCATTGTTAGATTCATATTTTCATACAGGGAATCTTCCAAAAGAGTCATTAGAGAATTAAAAGACAGACAGACTCCTATGTTAATTCTGCAAGAGACTTTATGTATAAAGTGTTTTAAGTTTTGAAACAATGGTTCTTTGGGGTGTCATGCTTTCTTATTAGGTGCCTGTGTTATTATATCTAAGTTTATAGGTTATGATGTTTATATATTTCTCTGCAATGTCAGTTGTTTTTAAAAATAACAAGGTGACTAATTAAAAAATGAAGAGAATTAGGTGGTGGAGATTCTCATCTGTAGTAGACATGGAAATTGTTTTCTGAAACGTGTCAGTGCTTCACACTGCTTGCTTTCTTTGGCTTGTCTTCCATTATGTTGGTCTCTGAATGATTACTCTATAATGCTTGCCTTTATTGGTGTGGTCCTGAGGGAGGAAGATAGTCCTGCTAGAGTGCCACTGGAAAACAGGAATGCTAGCGTATTTCTATAGCATGCTTTCATACATTAAGGAGCAATGCACAATCATAACTCTGCGTGTAGATGGCGGTGCCAGCAAGCCTCTGTGGCAAAGGCTGGCTCATTATTTTACTGTTCATTTTGGATTGGTACCAGAGGAGCTACTCTTGTAGCTAGTGTATGCTCTTCAAGAAGAATTGTGTGGCTCTTCATGAGGAATACACACTTTTCTTCCTTTCGTTAAACTAAAAGGCCTACTTGTCAGAGATTCTTAGCTTAACTGCATTTCGGATAATTTTTAACAGTTAGTGCTTTTTATATTTACAATTAAATATGTATAAAGTGTTGATAAAATGGAGTTAAAAATTAAGTGTCCAGGGTATGAAATATGAGTGAAAAATGAACTTTAATTTTCAAAAGTGTCAAAACTAGCTGTAAAGGAACCTTTAAATAAAGGTCAACACCAAAAGGCTAATATTCTGAAGTAATAACTTATACAGATGGATGTGGTGGCACCATGCTGCACCATGTAATTTCGCAATTCATGCATGATTTTACTATTATTTTGCGGTTCCTCTTTGCTTATATGTAAACTTTCCTGGGCACTCATTCTGACAGTATCCCCCAGTCAGGAAAGCAGTTGAGTCATGCTTTAGTACAGGTTATTGCTGTCCTTACTTGTGGCTTTAGTTTGTGATTCTGTAGTCACATACAGCTTGAATTCTGAAATCAGTAAAACAGCATGAGAAGCTGACATTAAACGTTAACACTATATGTTTTATATGTATAGGTGGTTCTGCCATAAGAAGCATCTGTTTAAAGTGGCTAAATGTGATCATTCAAACTAATATGCCCAATAAGTGCATTTGTTATAAATGTTTTTTATGTACAAAATGCATATTTTTGGTGGGGTGCTGCTTTGGAATGCATCTGTAGAATGTATTTTATTCTTTAATGAGAAGACTTGCTTCACCAAAACTTTATATATAGATTTATTGAAAGTATTGCAAAACTTATTAAATGTAATTCTTCTTTCTTTTGAATTTTGATAAAAGAACTATCTTTTTTTAAAACGGTAAAATAATTTTACTATCAGGAACTGCAATAGAAGTATTTTTATAAAATACTTGAAGTCTGAAAGCTGACAGTAATTATATATCTTGCTTGTTCATTGCATACACGTAGTTATTTTCATTGAAATGGAAAATTTAAATTTAGATTGTGACTGTCCAAATTACCTTTATCAGCAAAATAGCCGCTACTCACGATTACTTACAACGTAGGAAGAATTAGCTTTTTTAGTCAATGCATCTTCTATTCCAGTCTTGCATCAATTGTATGTAATGCACAGAGTTTAGTAGTCTATTTTTCAACTTGTTTAGGCTAGAAAGCAACGTTCAAGAAATTCATTATGCCTGTTAACAACTGTAGTTGAAATATCACAACTGGCACAATTTATTGTTCTTCATTACTTACTTTCAATGGCTGCAAGCAATGAAATGAAATTTGTTTCTGCTGTGTGAAGAACAAAAGTGTTTGTGAGTTAGTAACTTCAGTTAGAAATAAAACTGACTTTTTTGCATCCTGCTTGATGTATTGGATTATCTAATTATAATAATCTGCAATATAGGTACCTAAATGTGACATTTAAAAAATAAATTTAATGTAGTATCTCACTTCAGTATATTTAACTTGCAGCTAAATTTGCGTAGAGCAAAGACAGACACACGGTAATAATTCTGTACTTGTCCTGAATATCTAACCTAATAATGGTGCACTGGGTGAAGAACTGGCTGAACAGCAGGGCTTAAAGGGTTGTGGTGAATGGGGCTACATTTGGCTGGTGACCAGCCACCAGCGGTGTTCCCTGAGGTTCAGTTCTAGGGCCGGTTCTGTTCAATATTTTTATCAATGATCTGGATGCAGGAGTGGAATGCACCATTAGCAACTTTGCTGATGGTACCAAACTGGGAGGTGCTGTTGACAGTCTTGAGGGATGAGAAGCCTTGCAGAGGGATCTAGACAGATTGGAGCATTGGGCAACCGTCAATGACATGAAATTTAACAAGTCCAAGTGCTGGATTCTGCACCTAGTACAGGGAAATACCAGCCACAAGTATAAACTGGGAGAGGAGTGGCTGGAGAGCAGCCCTGCAGAAAGGGATCTGGGGTGCTGGTGGACAGCAGGCTCAGTGAGCCATCAGCGTGCCCTGGCAGCCAGGAGGGCAAACCGCATCCTGGGGTGCATCAAACACAGTGTGACCAGCCGGTCAAAAGAGGGGATTATCCTGCTGTATTCAGCGTGAGTGCGGCGTCACCTTGAGTACTGTACAGTTCCGGGCCCCACAATTTAAGAAGGATGTGAAGGTCCTTGAATGTGTCCACAGGGCAACAAAGATGGTGACAGGGCTGCAAGGCATGTCCTATGAGGAGCGGTTTAGGGCTTTGGGCTTGTCTAGTTTGGAGAAGAGGAGGCTGAGGGGTGACCTCATTGCTCTCTACAGCTTCCTGAGGAGGGGACGTGGAGAGGGAGGTGCTGATCTCTTCTCCCTGGGGTCCAGTGACAGGATGCGTGGGAATGGTTCAAAGCTGTGCCAGGGGAGGTTTAGACTGGACATTAGGAAGCATTTCTTTACTGAGAGGGTGGTCAAACACTGGAACAGGCTTCTTAGAGAGGTGATCGATGCCCCAGGCCTGTCAGTGTTTAAGAGGCATTTGGACAATGCCCTTAACATGCTTTAACTTTTGGTCAGCCCTGAATTGGTCAGGCAGTTGGATGAGATGATCATTGTAGGTCCCTTCCAACTGAACTATTCTATTCCATTCCATTCTGTTCTAACTGTTTAGAAGTTAGAGGCATGCAAGGCCTCTGTGTGAAAATGAGAATACAGAGGCTTCTGAAGCTTATACTGTCTTCAGAATATGGACTTCTACATATAAATTGCCTGGTTTCATTTTTAAGCCTGTTTCTCTAAGGTTGCAGAACATACGTGGTTACCACATCTGTCTTCTCCTTCCAGTAACTCTTCAAGCTGAGGAGTTGCTTCATCAGCAATTTACAGCGGGAGACAAGTCTCCACTATGCAGAATTCCACAACTTTTATACAGTTCATTTGTTGATTATTTAAAAAAAAAAAAAAAATGTGACCCAGATTAGCAGAGCTGCTGAGGAAAGGCTGCAGAGTAAGCTCAACAGGTAGCTGTTGTGTTTGGAGTGCCGGCTGGATACTTGTTGCACTTGCACAGGTTGCTCACTTTATGCAGAACTTAGAACTAGCCTTGATACGGACTGTTGCCTCTCTCCCAGCTGGGGCAGCTGATGAGTTTTGCAGAAAGCCTGGGAAAGAAGGGTGTGAAGGTGGTGGGAGGATATTTGCTTTGTAGAGGAAGATGATTAGTCACAGGGTCTTGAGACTGGAAGGCTGAGACTGTTAGGGGTAGTGGAAAATCCATCACAAAGTTCTCATGTAATTTTAGAAATCTTGACAATATGTAAGCACAATATACGGTGGTAATGCTGTAGCACTTTTCCTGTACACATAATGACAGAGAAGGAGAAGGATTATCCAGGACTTGATGGGATCACTTAAAAGAGCACAACACAAGATCATTACCTCTCCACCCTCATTCTCTACCTTTTCACATCCCATAGTAGCAGTTCAGTCTATTGTGTAGCAGAAGTATCTAATTAGGTGGTTAGTGTTATACATAGAAATTAAATGAATCATTTAAAGATTCACACATCTTTATATATAGCTATGACTTTAAAAAGTTCCCCGGAGAGGTAACAGATAGTTTTAAGATGTGCGTACAGTTTTATGTATTTGTCTATATTTATATTACAGAAGGATGTGATTTAGGAACATAGATACCAGGTCTGCTGAAGAATGGCTTAGCCAGAGATGGATAGAGGCTGAGAAGTGCCATAGAGAAATACCTTTCCGTGGGTATTTGTTTTCAGACACCACTGGAGACAGGGTGTTGATAGGTAAACCTTTGGTGTAACGTGTTGTGAATGGTCTTATTTTTAAAAAAGCTCACTGTTGGTTGTTTTTAAAATCTAAAAAACTTTCTACTTCTTGCTTCCATATTGAAACAACTGTATCATATTGACTGACACTTTCATATAGCCACAAAATACATCTCTAGGAAAAAAAAATTGAGTAACTTCAGTCTATATTAAAATTTAGTATAATTTAACTTCTGCTACCTTAATCTTTAGGTAATATTTCCTGTAACAGTGCTACCATAGTCTTAGGATTATTTTTTTTTTTACATTTAGTACTTTAGTGCCTTTTTAGATTTTTCTGAGAAATGTGAAATTTGTAAGATCAGCAAGTACTCATTGTTTCAGCTGATAGTACACCTCTGTGAACATGGATGAAGGATGACCTGGGTAGCAAAATCTCCCAAGAATGTATTTGCATAAAGACAGACAGTAGGAGTGTCTTATTCAGGCTTCAACAAAGACTTCTTGTCATAAATTTATCCAAAATAAGACATTAGCATTTCTGCAGTATCTGTCATTTACACCATGATAATGTCATACTTGAGCCTGTTAGCTAAAACCTGTTAACAGAATGTCTGTGATCTTTTTTGGAGGAAATTCTGCTAAATATGTAACAGCTATGTAGTAGATTAGTTCTATTAGCTCTAGCAGTAATGCATGGAAGTGATTATCACAGCTTTCAAGTAATAAATGTGCTACAATAAACACATTGTGGATGAATACTGCTTTAGAAACCGTTGATTTGTACTGGTTTTTATTTGTATTTGTTTGTTGTACTAAGAAATTATTTAAGGTGCAAATTACTTAAATTTGCTCACTGTATTTCCTACACATTAATCTCACTTTTTTTTTTGTCTCAAGTGAATGCAACCTTTACATGTAATTTCCTTATATTTATTTGCCTTGTTAATTTAATGTTGTCTTCTTTTTATTACCAACCTTTTGTTTTTGGAAGCCCTTATGTTACTTGCAAACCTTGTTTCTTGTAGTCTTGCCCCAAATAATTTGTAGCCTAGGAAATTAGTGAGGATATATATAACTAATCATTTCACTTTATAACGGTGTATATTTTTCGTGGTATATTGTAAAGCTCTGACCTTAATCTTTTCTTAAGATAGCACAACTGAGAGCAGTTGTTTAAGCCATCTAGAGGCAGAAAACTAAATCCTATGTAATGTTTAACTATTTTGGGGGTTTTCATTCAGTTGCAAGGGTTTGCATGCACCACCACATTTTATTTGCTTGGGATTGGAGGAGTATTTTATTTTTGCAAACAGTGCATTTGATACTTAAGGACTTCAGAAAAATTGCAGTAAAATGTCTGTTTGTTCTGTCTCCAGAACAAGTTCATAGGCACTTGGATCAGCATGAGGTGAAATACTTGCAATTTGCCTTCCGTTGGATGAATAACTTGCTGATGAGAGAAGTCCCTTTACGGTGTACCATCAGGTTGTGGGACACATACCAAGTAAGTACTTTTTTAAACCTCCATAACTCTGATAGTGTGTTTTGGACATGCCAGTATGTTTGCGTGTGTTTTTTGTTGAGCCTTGTGTCATAGTGTCATCTGAGAATCACCACAATAAGAGAAAAAACCTTCAGTGCTCATTGCCACTTAGAAACATTTAATGTCTTCAGTCTTCTTGCCCTTGAAAACCAAACACTTGATGTCGTGATAATTTATAGTAGTAAAATGAACACTCACTCAAAGCATGGGTTAATGTCAATACTCCGTTACGTCTCTTCAGAGAAGCAAAACATTGAGTTGTGCTTAATCAATGCCCTCCATTGATTCTGAGTTCCAGGCTTCTTACTGTCTGTCTGCTTAACTACTCAATCCAATACTAGCTTCCAGTCTCCAGTTCTCAGCATTCATCCCTCTGTCATGTCTTCTGTCTTATTGTTTGTCCAGACAAAACTCCTTATGTTACTGACATCTAGTTGAGGTAATTATTTTTCCTCAGTAATTTCTTGCCTGACTGTCAAGTGAAGGAATTGATATCAGAGAAAAAACTGTTTACCCGTTCTTAGTTCTGTTACTTGACGTTCCAGTAGGTTCTGGTTGCAATTTTTAACTACGTATTTAAGCAGTATACTCTTATCTACTGTCTTTGTTGTTGAAGTTAACAGGGGGGAAAAAAAGGAACAAAATTAAAAATATTTTAAATGCCATACGAATTTTCAACTGAATTAGTTTAGTAAATATGGGAATAACTCATAATTTATAACGTCCTGTAAAGAGACATCTTTAAATATCCATGTATTTACATCTGCTCGTTATGTAGCAATGTTTTGTTAGTTTCATAGACTGTAATGCCAGAATGTCTACTTAGACCATCTATTAAGACGTCTAATAGAGAGTTAAGAATTGCTTGCTATTCGTTTAATGAGTCCAGTAAGTTGTTTCAGTGAAGTCTGTTTTGTAGAATGGTATCCAAATCTGATAAGAAAATGTTAAGAAATGAGGGATCTATCACTTCTACTGTTAATCTGTGCTGAGATTGTATCCTTGCAGGTTTTGTTTGGTTGTTCACCTTCAACAAATTTCTGAACTGAGTTTGGCTATTGCTTCCATCTGAGGTCCTTTTACCTCCTTTGTCTCATTATAACATCTGTTACTCATTTTAGTATCTGTTATTGCCTGGCATTTTCTTCCAGTGGAAAAATATTTATTCTTTCTAAGATCTTTCTGATAAACTGAAGGATTGAGCTGTTTAAATGTTTCACTGTAGCTAATTACTCTCATTTTGAATAATTTTTGTTGCTATTGCTGCAGCATTTCTAATTCCTGAAGGTTTTTTTTTTACCATGCTAACTCTAGCACTGCGTTTGGTATTTGATGATTAGTCTCATCAGTGTGCTAAAATGATGTAAAAGCTCTTCCTTGATCCAGCTAACTACACATTTGTGTCCAAGGAATAGCAGTTTTTGCCAACAATTCAGTTTGAGCTCATCTGTGAGCTATGATTCTACGATAATATTGAGAAATTTCTTTTGAAAACCAAGCATATGGTTAGTTCTCAGACTAACTGTTGCCATGCTGAAAGGATAGCATTTTTTGTTGCTAGTCCATAGGCATCTGTCAGGTTACACTTCAATGGGATCTTTATCCATTAGTGGTTCTCATTATTTAGTTCAGATTTTGAGCAAATTCTGCTGTATTACAGTAGTTCTCTATAATATTTAAAAGCTTAATAGTTATGTATTTACATGGGATTTCCAAGCGTATCTTTTTAAGTGAAAGTTTCTTATACCTAAATCCCTAAATGGGTTTCTTATACCTAAGTGGGATTGTTTTTGTGTATTAAACATGCTTAAGGAGTAATTCTGTGTTTTGACTCAGCAGGTGCAGCAGATCTGTACTGTTTTCTAGGTTTTGTTATTTAGCAGACTGTTCCATGTGCACTTCTTGGTGAACAGTGTATTTAAAACCAGTAAGGATATCTTAAAGTAGACAGTCACCTGTATTGCCAATGCTTTTTTGAAATAACCTCAAGCAATTCCACAAGTTGCTTATCAGATTTCAGTTGTGCTTATACCAAACCTATAACATGTATCTTATCAACCTGATAATATGGATAATAAATGCAGTGAACCTACAAGAGCTGGTAAAGTTTGTGCAAAGCTTTTGCTAAAGTGTTAAGCAATAACATTACAGATTTTTACACAAATAACTTGTCACTAAGCCATTCCATTGCATATGTTTTTTAATTTAATAATTTACAACTGTATCAGCAATGCTGCTTTCCAAATGGAAAACTGTCGTGGTTTAGCCCCAGCCAGCAACTAAGCACCACGCAGCCGCTCGCTCACTTCCCCTGCCCCGATGGGATGGGGGAGAGAATTGGAGGAGTAAGAGTGAGAAACACTCCTGGGTTGAGATAAGAACAGTTTAATAATTGAAATAAAGTAAAATAGTAAGGATAATAATAACAATATAATAATGATAATAGACAAAGCAAGTGATGCACAATGCAATTGCTCACCACCCGCTGACCGATACCCAGACAGTTCCCGAGCAGCGATCGCTGCTCCCCGGCCAACTCCCCCCAGTTTCTATACTGAGCATGACGCCATATGGTATGGAATAGCCCTTTGGCCAGTTTGGATCAACTATTCTGGCTGTGCCCCCTCCCAGCTTCTTGTGTGCCTGGCAGAGCATGGGAAGCTGAAAAGTCCTTGACTAGCATAATCAGTACTCAGCAACAACTAAAACATCAGTGTGTTATCAACATTCTTCTCATCCTAAATCCAACACAGCACTGTGCCTGCTACTAGGAAGAAAATTAACTCTATCCCAGCCGAAACCAGGACAATGCTTAACTGCTTTTCTCCCTGTATTCAAAGGCTGATGATGCTGTTATCAGGCTTGCTTTTGCTACCTCATGTGTCCTAAAGCAGGAAAGTAAGAAAACATAGAGATTCTTCTTAGATTTCCACACCTATGCCTTCTGCTATTTTAGTGGCTACTCAGGATGTGCATATACTGACTTTTTCCCCCCGATATTCTCAAACTATTGTAAACAGAAATGCCTTTAACTGCTGTATGAGTTCAGAGGGAGGGTGAACTAATCATCTTGCAATGTAATATTAGCCGCAGCATGGACTGCAGGCATCCCTGTGCTGCTGCTGTGAGGGCTTTTGCTCGGACTCTACCTACCTTACGGCTCTCAGGAAGGGCTGGGGCATTTTGCAAGGCACTGCTTACAGGCACCTCTAGTCCCAGTGCGCCGCATAATCCGCGAACAGCATAGGAGCCGTGCCAGAGGAGATGGTCAGGATAGGTGGAACAGTCAGATTCCTTCATGTGGAAGGAATGGAAGAGAGATGGGACTGTCAGATTCCTTCATGTCTACACTGGGAGTGCGTTCTGGCTCCTCATTTCCTGCAGAAATCCAGGGCGATGTTGGATGGCCTTCCTCCCCTCCCAAGGATTAGAGAACAGTGGTCTCTCTTGAAAGAGAGGATCCTGCTGATAATGTTTTTACGGAAACAAAATGTTTTGTCTCCTTTGTCTTCCCCTCTCCCCATCAAAGCTGAACTAATGCCTTGTCTCACTGAGCTGCACGTTTTCCTCTGTTTGCAGTGGAAAGAGGAATATTGTGCTGTCTCCAGCTTAACTTCCAGATTGGTCATTCTCAGAGCAGGCCCTATTTTCTCATGAACTGTAAGAGGGGGTTTTCAGGGGAATGACAGCACACTTAAATAGTCTGCTGTTATTTTTTTCCTAGTATGATAGATAACTGTTGTTGTCTGGAGTTGTTGGAACCGCATTCTGTCTCTCAAAATTTGTTGCAGTTCTTCCATTGACTTTGGTGAGAATAGGATTGGACGCTTAAATGATGTCCATCTCTGTCGCAGTACATAGCGTAGCAAAGGTACTCTCGCTGGTGTCATATTTTCCGTCTATTTTAAGATTCATCAGTCATTTGTTAGGCTCTGTGAAGTAGATCATTGAATGTATAATCCACAATACCTGTACCTGAGCTAGTTAAAGTTGAGGGGAAGAGAAATTTGGAAAGGTTCCCAAATCCTCACTTCAGTAAATACTCTGGTATTCTGTAACTATCTATGAAATCCACTAAAATATATCACTGTCTTCTGTAGCAGAATTTTGTAAAGTAGAAAAATTAAAGACACTATGCATCTTGCTTGCAAAGGATATGTTGTGAGAGCTTCTTAGCCATAAATACTTGGTTTGTTTTATTCTTTAATCTGAATTGCATTTTAATGAGAGTGAATTATCCCACTTTTTCACTTGATTTGGGCTTTGCTATTGGGTTTCGTTTGGTTTTGTTTTTTTTTCTTTTAAAGATGAATGCTGTAAATACCTTGTAAATTCTTTCAAAATAGAAATTGCTTGTTAAGTTACGCCCAAGACACTCAAATTGTAAATCTGTAGAACTGATTAATATGAATGTTCATATACTTTGTCAAGTGTGAAAGATTCCACAAACGAAAACAGTGTAACATAAGACCTCAGTTTTATCTTTTTATTATCTCTTGCCTTTTTATCTTGCATTTTGTCATCTTTTTTGCCATAAAGGATTGGTAAAATGAGACAGCGTGATGGCTGAATAATTCAGTATATGTAAGTGCTTAACATATTTCTATGGACTTATGAAATGCAAGTTAGTTTTATATGTGTTCCTTGCCAGAGGGGCATTTTGACACTAATTTAAAGATTGCTTTGTGTATTTGAAACTGACTTTTGTTGGCTTCTAACCCTGACTTAGAAGATTAGACATATTATATTAGAAATGGTGGGGATATCTCCTTGCTTAGTGTCTGTGCTGTTCTACTCTAGATAAATATTTTAAATGTTTACCATCAAAACCTCAGAAAGTATCATTGCTTCAGTTTAAGGCATTTTATTAAAGTTTGCATCAAGTTTTTATTTTGGTTTATTTTATTTCTTAAAATGTGTGTTGTCCTTGAGGCACTTTTAAGATCCACTGTTTATGTAGCTGTATACTTCTCTGTTGAGTGGGGAAGCAATGCCATTACAGTGATAGCATCCATTCTAAGCTCTTGATCCTTGACTAGAAATGGCAATGCAGGGCTTGAATGTCAGTGGTTATGTACCAATACTTAGAGCAGAACAGTGTTTAGTATTCACTATCAGTGCCTTTAAACTGCTTAAACATTGAGTTCAAAACTAGATTTGATTTCTGGGCAGTTTGGAGCTGGAAGGAAGTCTTTAACAAAGCCATCAAATCATTCTGATACAAGATAACATGCTGTTATGCTGACTGCTGTTTTAAATAGGATAAGAATTTTCATTGGCATATAAGTAGTTGATTTTATTTACTTTTCATGTAGAATGGAGTGCATGTATTTTTCATTACAGTGTTTTCCATCTGATCTGATGTTCTTAGATAAATTACCTTTTTGCACTGTCTTGTGTAGTGATTTCTCTGGGTAAGTAACTCTGTAGTAGTACATAATTCGCAGAAGAGACACTGACACAAGTTCTATAGCTAAAAACTTGCTCAGGAAAAAAAAAATTGTGGCAACTATGTATATTAGTTTTCAGTTTTAAATATGTGGTGGCAAGTGCTGTGTCAATGTTTAGAGTTCAAGTGTACAGCCTAATATTTTCTCCTGCCAGGAAGCCTTTTTGTTTAGTGCCACTTAGCTGACTGCTGTATTGCCAGCTCACCAGTAGGCTGATGTGGTTGAAATGAGTCACACGCCCAGACTCGTTGGATACATCACAAAACAGGCAGGTGAGATAGGTACTGTTTACAGTGCCCTAGTGTCCTGCTTTACAGCTTTACCCTATTCTTCTGTGAGGAAAACTTTGGTGTTACCAAGATATCTTAAGGCTTATCATGGAAGATAAATGCAAATTAAAGCATATAATCCTGCCATGTGAAATGCATAACAGTTACAAAGATTTACAAAAGGTATAGGAAAAAGCAAATAATAACACTGATAGCATTTGACAGTACCGGTGAGTTGATTTACTCTCTCACTGCTGAAATAGGTTTTTCTCCTAGTTCGTGTTACCCCCTGTTCCTTGGCAGTATCTGTTAGTTTTCGTCAGATTAGCCCAGTGAGGGGGCTGATGAGTACCACAACCAGTGCAAGGGAGAGAGGATGAGAGCGCAGAGCTGTGGTTTGAACCCTAGTGTTAAATCAGCATGATTGCTTGTCCTTTTCCTGTTTATTTGCCATCTTTTCCTAAGAAGATTTTCTTTCTTGGTAGACAGTAAATTTCTCAGGTTGCATCTGTTAGACAAACATCAATAGAGAGCGCCCATTACTGGTGGAACCTTCTTCCTGAAGTCCTGCAGGTGGATCCAGAATTTTTTTTTTTCCTCCTTGAAATTTAATCTTTCTTCTTCATCCAGTAGACTGGTGCTTCCTTTGCTCAAAATAAACATGATTGCATTTTTCTGGAAAACATAATTGTGTCTTCATTAGACCAAGTATTATCACAGGTACTTGACCAGCCATTTATATCCTTTCCTTCTTCAAGGAGGGATGGAATTTATTTTCCCTCTCTTTGACTTAGTGTTCATTTTTACTGTCATGTATCTCATGTTGGACCGCATATACTCTATTGACCAGTACAGTAACAGACATCTTCGTTTCCCATCTATTTGTTAGTATCATTTATGTAGCTCATTACTAGCTTTTGATCAAGGAGATTTTGTTTAAAAGTAGACATCTAATGTTCTATTTTAATAAAAAATATTGGTATGATTTTCCAGAAGTGCTGAGGGCCCAAAAATCTTATTGAAGCTCATGATAAACTGCAGAAGCACAGGTTTTCTCTTTATCCAAATGAAAAAGTAGAGGTCTACCTCTAGGGGACATACTAAAATAAAAGTTGGTTACAGAAATTGTAACACCACCACCTCCCAGGAAAAAAAAAAACAGAGAGAGAGGGGAAAGGCAGGGAGAGATTACATGTAATAACATTATTTGTCTGGCTTGTCTGGCCATCAGTCGTTGAAATTTAAGAAATATTCAAAAATGCAGTTACAGTTTTTTCCTGTGTTTCCATTTTTACATAGACTCAATCAGAGATTTTGATTCCCTGAACATGAGAATGATTTAAGTTTGTTTTCCAGTAGAGTTGTCTTGTGGTTAGTATTTTTAAAAAAAAAATAAAATCAATTAAAGTTGAAACAGGAGAGCATTTCTCAACAGACACCGGAGAATCTGTACAAGAAAGATATTATTACTACTCTGGTCTCAATCAAAGCCTTAAGCCACCTGAGACAAGAGGTTCAAAATACATCTACTGAAAGCAGATTTAATTTTTCACGGCCAGGAATATTTTTCTTTTCATGGCAGTTCTAACATCTCTTTTTCCATATTGAGTCCATGATATTAAGTAGACAATTGTTCTCATCCTTTTCTTCAGCAGGAGCATAAGATCTCTCACTGTCCCAGTGGTCTGGTATTTTTTCTTTTTTTATACAAAGCATGGTTTGGACCATAAAGATCCTCGAACCAGGTTAGGTTAAGTGGACAGCAACAGACATTTAGAGTGAGAGCAAAAGAGTGGGGAAGGTACAGTTTGATATACCTTCCCATCTTCTACTATGCAGAAGTTTTATTTTATCACCACCTGTTATACATTTTTTTAAAAATGCGCATTGAGTATTAATAAATACGTATTTAATTGTTTTAAGATATACTGTTTAAAACATCCCTGTGGCAGTGATTTTTTGCAATTTCTTTATGCACTGTGAAAAGAAATTCTCCTTCTTTGATATAACAAAAGATTCTTTTGAATTCACTTCCACTTATTTATTTGATTATGAGAAATTGTGTCAAATCATTCTTTATTCACTTTTTCCCCATCACCTGTTTCAAAACTGTTGTCTGTATCTGTATACAATCACTCCTTTTCCAAGCTGAAAATATCTGTACTTATAGAAGCAATTTCATGCACTTTTTGTGCTTACTTTTCTTCTCTGTAGTCTTTAAAGTTTTACTATAAATTTTATTTCTGTCATATACTAAATGGAAACTTCTTCAAGAGATAAGCACATCATAGATTCATAGAGTGGGAAGAAGTTGTTTTCTGTTTCTTTCTTTGTTTCTGTATTTATAATTTCTTATGGCTTTTGTCCTGTTAAATTATAGAATCGTTTAGGTTGGAAAAGACCTTTAAGATCATCCAGTCCAACCATTAACCTACACTACCAAGTCCACACTAAACCAATCAAGGGTAGACTAGACTAAACCATGTCCCGAAGTGCCACATCTACCCGTTCTTTGAACACTTCCAGGGATGGTGACTCCACCACCTCTCTCAGCAGCCTGTTCCAATTCTTGACCACCCTTTCTGTGAAGAAATTTTTCCTAATATCCAATCTAAACCTCCCCTGGCACGGCTTAAGCCCATTTCCTCTCATCCTATCACTAACTACCTGGGAGAAGAGACCAACACCCACCTCACTACAGCCTCCTTTCAGGTAGTTGTAGAGAGCGATAAGGTCTCCCCTCAGCCTCCTCTTCTCCAGGCTAAACAACCCCAGTTCCCTCAGCCGCTCCTCATAAGGCCTGTGCTCCAGACCCTTCACCAGCTTTGTTGCCCTTCTCTGGACACGCTCCAGCACCTCAATGTCCTTCTTGTATTGAGGGGCCCAAAACTGGACACAGTATTCCAGATGCAGCCTCACCAGCACCGAGTACAGGGGCACAATCACCTCCCTGCTCCTGCTGGCCACACTATTCCTGATACAGGCCAGGATGGTGTTGGCCTTCTTGGCCACCTGGGCACACTGCTGGCTCATGTTCAGCTGGCTGTCTACCAACACCCCCAGGTCCTTTTCGGCCAGGCAGCTTTCCAGCCACTCCTCCCCAAGCCTGTAGTGTTGCATGGGGTTGTTGTGACTGAAGTGCAGGACCCAGCACTTGGTCTTGTTGAACCTCATACAGTTGGCCTCGGCCCATCGATCCAGCCTGTCCAGGTCCCTCTGCAGGGCCATCCTACCCTCCAGCAGATTGACACTCCCACCCAGTTTGGTGTCATCTGCAAACTTACTGAGGGTGCACTCAATCCCCTCATCCAGATCATTGATAAAGATATTGAACAAGGCCGGCCCCAAAACAGAGCCCTGGGGAACACCGCTCGTGACCGGCCACCAACTGGAGTTAACTCCATTCACCACTAGTCTCTGGGCTCGGCCACCCAACCAGTGAAGTGTACGCCCATCCAAGCTATGAGCTGCTAGCTTCCCAAGGAGAATATTATGGGAGACAGTGTCAAAGGCTTTGCTGAAGTCCAGGTAAATGACATCCACAGCCTTTCCATCATCTACCAGGCGGGTCACCAGGTCATAAAAGGAAATCAGGTTGGTCAAGCAGGACCTGCCTTTCATGAACCCATGCTGGCTGGGCCCGATCCCCTAGTTGGCCTGCACTCACCTGTTGAGTTCACTCAAGATGAACTACTCCATAATGTTTCCCTGGCACCAAGGTCAGGCTGACAGGCCTGTAGTTCCCCGGATCCTCCCTCTGGCCCTTCTTGTAGATGGGCGTCACGTTGGCAAGCCTCCAGTCATCAGGGACCTCCCCTGTTAACCAGGACTGCTGATAGATGATGGAAAGTGGCTTGGCAAGCTCCTCTGCCAGCTCCCTCAATACTCTTGGGTGGATCCCATGTGGCCCCATAGACTTGTGAGCATCCAGGTGGCATAGCAGGTCATTAACTGCTTCCTCCTGGACTATGAGGGCTCCATTCTGCTCCCCGTCCCTGTCTTCCAGCTCAGGGGGCTGAGTACCCTGGGGATGACCGGTCTGGCTGTTAAACACAGCAGCAAAGAAGGCGTTAAGTACCTCAGCCTTTTCCTTGTCCTCGGTGACAATGTTCCTCCCACATCCAGCAAAGGATGGAGATCCTCCTTGGCTCTCCTTTTAAATATGAGTGCTTTCAGGTAACTGTTCATAATTAGTCCAGCATGTCTGTCTTAGTGGTTAATGTCAAGGATAACATCAGGTATGTATGCTTTGTAGTGTTTTTCCATCTGTGTGTATATTCAGGCTGAATTTCACTTGCCATTTTATTATTCAGTGAGATGATAGCTCTCTGCAACTTTTTGCAGCCAGCTTTATTTTTTACCACTAAAAGCTATCCTGAATAATTTTGCATCTCTACCAAACTATTCTTTTTCAAGACCACTTAGTAATTTAGTGAGTAACACAGATCCTATTCTGTTATTTTTGTCCTTCTAATTCATGAACATTTTCTCTCATGTTCAACAACAACTTAATTTTAGAGTCTTGCTTAGTGACCTTGTTAAAAGTGTCTGGACATCTGAATATTTAGTATCCAATTATTAACACATGGGTAGGATCATGTCTTTAAGATTTCTAGGCATTTGTCAATTTGATTGAAACTAGCCAGTGGGTTAAATGTTTCTGGAGTAGGGGAGACAGATATAGAGGGATATAGCCTTTCCTGCCCAGGCATAAAATGTGAATGTGAAAAGTTTAATTTTCTTAGGAAATAAAGATAAAAATACTGTGTGGCTTGGTAGTGACTCTTCTTGTCCACCTGCCCCCACCTTGTCAGAGAAGCCAGCTCCTGGATTCAAAAGCATCAGCAGCCTCTGGAGCCTGTAGTCAGGTCATGCCTCTCCATATCATTCTGCCACCTCTTGTTTTCTCCTGGGGATTTTTTTTTTTTAGCTTCCAACCTGAGAGCTGGAACTCACTGTCCTGCTGTCTACTGAACCCAGCCTTGATCTCATCCACTTTCATTATAATTCAAGAACACCTTTTCACATTGTTTTCTTTAAAAGTAAATCTAAAAGTATGTTTTAAATCAAATTCAGTTCTTGGACACCATAGGAAGATGTTAACACATGAGAAAAGGACTTTTACCTGCAAGACTGGCAATCTAAACAAGTTCCTGTTTAAACAAAACATCCTTATTCTAACTCTGGATTTCTTTGGAAGTTTCTAGATCCTTTTGTGTTCAGCAAGTCAGTATTTTCCCTTGTCAGTAGACTCCTGATACATAAAGCTTCCCTTCAACTTGAGCAATTGAAAAGTTTTTATACTTTTCAAATCTTTGTCAGGCAACTGACTGTCATCACCTTCTACCACACAGATAGTTATCTTCTGGGATAACTTTGTTGCCAAGGCAACCTCCCATTGACAAGAGTTGTGCTCATTAGGACTTTATCGTGGCAGGCAATTATATTTCAGTGGTATAGCACTGAAGTCAGTGACCTCTTATTGTTTATGTTGTGCTAACCACAATCTGAAATAACATAAAACTCAAAGAAAAGAAGGTAAGAATGTTAGTCAAAAAAAGAACCAGAATGCTTTATATTGAACTGTATATATAACTTTGTGTACAGTCTTTAACTTGTGTAAGGATTATATGCACAATGGAGAAAACCAAAGTTTCTTAAAACAATAATTCAGCTTTTCAGTGTGTCCTTAAAATACACTCATTCACATTTATATAAACTGTCAGGTTTTCTCCTAGAAAAGAAGAAAGCCAAATGCTATTTGTAGAATTATAAAGATGTGTGTATACAATTGGTACTCTTTTATTGATCATCCAGGTCTAGTCTGTTAGTTGTTCCTATTTATTTTGCAGTATCTTACTGAGAGATAGGGTCCCCAAATTCCCAGTGAAAGCAGACTAAGTGGGTCCTGATTTTGAGCTGGACCACAGTCTTGCACAGAGCAGTATGCACATTCAGATCGCAAACTGTGATCCGCAGTTATATATCCTCACCTTCCCCCATCCTGTCTTGTATGTTTTGACTCAGCAAGGATTTAAAAAAAAAAAGTTAACTTCCTTCCTCCATCAAATAAAATCAGCTTTATACCTGTGCCAGCCCTTTTCCTCTCCTAATTGGGATCTTAGCCACATCACTTAATACATCTCATCTGCTTAGCCCTGTCTTTATTCTCACATTCTGTCTTGGCCCTGCAGGAAGAGTCAATCTTGGCACTTTCTGTACCTCTGCTCAAATTCTGTGGTACAGCAGAGCAGGTTGGGGACCGTGAGAGGTGCATATCAGGTTACTTCTTGGGAGTGAATGCCTGTATAGTGGTGTTTACCTGGATGCTGAGAAATATGCGCTTACACTAGCAATTATAAAACTGACAGTAGCTGCCTGTATGAAATGCTTAAATATGACTCCCCATAAAAATTGAAGTTATCATCTAGCACAAATGTTACTCACCAGTACATGGGAATTTCTGAGTTTAGAGGTCTGTCGGATCTGGAACTCCAAGGTTCCTAGTCTCTGGCCTTCCTACCTGTGGGCTTACTGTGAACAGTGGAGGTGGGGTTCAGTTTGAGATATAAATGCAAAAATATAGGTGTCTTACTGTAAGTTTGTGTCTCTATATTGCTGTGTCAGGTATCTAAAGCTTCCGTGATAGCTGATGGAGGACCTAGTGAATAAACTCAGAAGACCCTAGAGAGAGGTTAGTTATGGCTTAGAGTGGCTGGTCAGCTGAATCCCTTTTTAGGCTCCATTGAACAGATTGTCTACATCTTCATTACCTGTGTAGCTTAAATACACAGCATGCTTGCAGACACTTAAATTTAGAAATCTTAATCTCAAAATGGAAGCGCTCTCAGTTTCTGCAAAAAGTGAGTTAAAATTCTTTCATAATATTCAAAAGGACTTTTTTATCATGTGAAATTCTGGGCCACTAGATCAACTGTTTTTAATGTACATAAGTGTGGATAGCAAATATGTTTGTGTAATGCCAATTTTTGTCCCTTTTTCTTTGGTAGCTTTCGTTAACATCGAGGAGGATTCAATGTGGAAAATAAAAGAAGGAAAAAGATGTGTAGACATGCTATTTTATGAGGAACGTATTTAGACATGCAAAAAACATGCAAAGTCAAAACTCAGTGATGTGCATAGGGAAGCCTGTAGATTTTTCTAGGTTCAAGTTCTTAAGGCAGCTTCCAGTACTATTGAAATAGATGGTAATTCTTCTGTGGCTAAATGGAAGTTGATTGCGAATGCAGAGAAGATGAGATAAAGTACTTTCTCTTATGCTTAACTTAAAGAATGTGAGTAATTTCATTGACTGGAATTGAACAACTCATGAATTAAGTTAATTAAGCATGTACTCTAAAGTGCTTTATTGATCAGGATCTTGATGCATGGCTCTGTAGGATGATAGTAGAATGTTAGATACAGCCTAGAAAATAGTTTAGTTTGCTTCTTAGCTACTTTGAAGTAGTCGGTGTTTCTAGAGGAAGACTTTATTAAAATTAATATTGTTCTTAAAGACCAAAATCTGAAAGAGAATCATGTTGCTATACAAGAAGAGAGAGGAAAATTGCCTTTCTCACATCCATATGCTCTTTAATTTTTTGCATCTTTTGGCTTCTTAGATTCTCTATACATCAGACTTTCATAGCACTTCTCTGTAATTTCAAAAGGTAGTTTTAAAATTAGTATCTCTAGTCCCCATGTATTCCCATAGTCTCTGAATTATGTTTATTTTTGTAAAAGTTCTCAGCAGTGCCCGGTGAACAGGACAAGAGGTAATTGGCACAAATTGAAACACATGGAATTCTATCTGAACAAAAGAAAACACTTTTGTCCTGTGAAGGTCATCAAGCACTGGCATAGGTTGCCTAATTTATGGGGTGTCCATCCTTGGAGATACTCAGAAGCCAGCTGGACATAGTCCTAGACAACCTGTTCTAGGTGGCCCTGCTTTAGCAGGGTGATGAGATTGGCTGATCTTGGATGATCTCAGGAGGTCCTTTCCAACTTAAATGATTCTGTGATTTGTATTAGACATAATTTAAACAAGTATGTATTAAGAGTAGCTGCCTCAAATCTCTTATGCCTATGCAGATTGGAAAGTCAGGAACTGAGAGTTTATCACATGCTTTTCAAAAAGGAGTTTTCTTGCAAGTGGTTGGAAGATATGTTGTCCACATTTGCTACTTGAGACATCTAAATGAAGCAACCACTAACACATACTTCTGCCTTTGCTTCTACATATGCCATTGTCCATTATTACAACTTTCCTTATGCTGATTTCATGCTTTCCTGCCCCACAATGAGCTGAATCATCTAGAATGGTAAAGGTGACTGTCTTTCTGATAAGTGAGCTGTCAGAGGTTTCCTGGCATGCCGAACAGTCCATCTTCACTGCGATTTCACTGTTGCTTTGAGATGATACAACTTTTATCTGTTGGGCAAGTTTTCACCTAGATGAGTTTAATGTTGTGGCTCCTTACATGACTACGTAACCCTTTATGCTGGCATAAATGAAATTGCGTAAGTATGAGCAAGGCAGTGAGCTAGGTGAAACTACCTTTTCAGCAGCAGCCTATGCTTATGTTGTCCTAAAACAGCTGTGGAACTCCATGTTACGAAGTTTTTCATAAAGCTGTCTTTGTACATGGATTTTTTTTTTCTTTTTTTTCCTTTCCACTCTGTAGGAAGTCTGCATACTTGGGGGGGATTTTGCATAGCCATATCTCCTCTTCATGTGGAGATGTGAGCAAAACCATTTAGTCCATCTGCATCACACTATAGGCATAACAACTAATTGGCAGAGCAAGGATGTCTGTGTAGAGGTGAAGTATTATCAAGCACCACTCAAATACAAGACACTTTACTGAGTTCAATGTGGCATTAAATGACTTCCCATTACATAGCAAATAAATTATTGTAGGTGTTCCTTAAACTCATCTTTTGATTCTACTCGCAAATTTATTTTCCTGTTCCTCTAAAAGAAGAGTTAATGGTTCCTAAATGAGGAGACTCCTTTGTTAGTGCTACTTATGTGAATAGGCCAATGGTTTCTAGATTAACTGATTTTATGCTCTGGGTATTTTGTTTAATAAAATGGCATGGATAAAGGGAGAAATACACTTGGCTTAAGAAAAAAAATGCTTAAAATCTTGTTCAAAAAGCCTTGTGCTTTACTAATTTACTTTTGTAACGTGCTTTACTAATTTTGCTTTACTAATGTGCTTTATTGTTATCCCAGATATTCAGTAAAGTAAGCTAGGGTGGTTAAATATGTCAGATTTTAATCTTTGCCTGTTGTTTCAAATGCTGTTGCGTGTATGGCTGTTCTCTGAAAATGGTTCTCTAGAGTTTCTGTTGATTGAATAGGTGTTCTCTCAGTTTACGTAGACCTATCTTAAGTCCTCTGAATGATCACCTCCCAAAGTATCATTGCCAGATATGACACTGTTGGATTTAATTCTGTTATTTTCATAGTCTGAATCACACATTCACATAAACCAGATGCTTAAAATAAGTAATATCAGTGCTTCTGAAAAGTAGGTCATTCCTACATAAAGTATTGTTAAATGTTGTAACCTGTTTTAGTTCAGTTATTCCTAGTTTATCTCAATGAAATTGTTCCAGTGTCTGTGTAACATACAGTTTATTTTCAGTTATTAAATTTCATTTTGTAACTGCCAATACAGCAGTCTAAAACTAGTACGTGAAAGTCAAAGAGACTTCTTAATTTTAGCTATATACAATGAAAATTCTGTAAGTCAAATGATGGCTGTAGTAATAGATAACTGTAAGTTTGTCTGCAGGGCATTTGTTCGTGACAAACTGGTTCACTGTTGATGAAAAGTACCTTTGATGCTTGAAGAAGCACAGATCCAAGCTATTGAGTGGTCAGCTGCGTGGTTGTTACAACCACATGGATTTTACTTAGAGTCAGGAGACTAAGCTTCCTTCATTACTTTAAAAATAAGTTGTTGTTATTACATCTTAAACACTTTTGGAAAAAAATTTCAAACCCATCATAAGCATCGTTTTATGCATTATAGCAAAATAATTGCCATTGTCTTTGCAGGGTGTTAGTTAAAAATGATTCAGTGTTAAGTTATGCTTGTGGATTTCACCTTTTCTGCCTTTAGGTGCTATTAAAAGAAAAAAAGAAAAAAAGAAAAAAAGAAAGAAACAAGGGAAACACTCCATTACAAGCATTCTTATCTGAAACTTCTTTGAGCTTACTGATTCAGGGTTTTCTTCTCATACCCATAACGTTCTTTAAAGATGAGAGTTAGTGGAAACAACACTATTGTATTCTGTTTGTGCTTGTGTTTGTGTCACGGATGCAGGGACCCTCCTCTGTAGGCTGTGAGCAGGGATTCAGAGTCAGTGTGTAATTGACAATTCCCAGGGGAAGGAGCCAGAGCACAACGGGAATTTTGCAGAGCACCCCTGCAATGCAGGATAGAGCTGCTCCTTCTTCCCACAAAGCCCTTCCTCGCTGAGCTTCACTTATGTGTCTTAAGAGACTATGCCACAAGATCAAGTTGTTTAGTATTTTAAAACTGGAATCTAATTAGTTCTTTTTTCTCAAGCTCCTGTTGTTAGTTACGCTGGTTATTGGTGTTCATAGAAGTTAACACTAACAACTAAACCATCACTGCCATTCGATTTTTTTTTTCCTTTTGTTTCTCATGTCTTATTGTTGTTAAAACCTGAACAAATGTAAAATAATCCTAACATTGTACAGTTCTCGGGTTCCTTGTTTCAAATTTATTAAAGCATCCATAGCTAATAGTTGATAGAGATCACCTTAATGTGAGAATATGTGATGTCTCCAACTTTGAACAGCAAAAATTTAAAATCAGATCAGAAGTTTTTATAGTAGATGTAAGATGAACAGTTGAATAAAAATGCAAGCATTTTGTTACTTCTGTAAATGAACCACAAAATTGGAAATAATACTGAATATGTCGTTTATATTATTGTGCATAATAAATTTCCGAATAGCAGAACTCCATCCAGGTAAGAAACAAAATAAATTACCATAAAACAGACTTGAAATTCAGAAAGGTACAGTAGATACCACTTTACAAAACAGGGCAACCTCACTACTGTATGTAAAATAATTAGCACATGTTCGTGACAAAATTCATCTATGTACTGCAGAACGTTCTACTACACTGAAGATTAGTAGGTTGAAGTGCGTAGATTAACCCGATTTGCTTCGAAGCAGACTATTTTAGTGAACAAAGCTTTTAAGCAGCCGGTACAGAAAATCTATTAAGCTTTCAAAATCATTTTTAACTCTTTTCCACTGTGTAAGAAATGGTGCCTAAATTCAAACACAGCCTTGGGGGGCAGGAAAGAAAGGACAAACTAGTATTCAACAAATCCAGTAAAATGTAGTAAAAATAGCTTCTTTATAGTAGTATAAATGCTTGTAGAGGGATTATGAAATTGGTATAATTACTGTTTGTTTCTGGAATGCACAGCATCATTAGAACTACATGAAATATTAAGAACCTCATCTGCTTTTGTCTCTCCAGTGCGTTAGCTGCTAGTAATGATCACTTCTTCCTTAATATTCTGGCCTTTCTTGTTTTCCTGGTACATGACAGTCTTGTGCTTTGCTCTGCTACTTGCTTTGCCCTTGACTGTCTATTCTGAGAGCTGTTCTGCCCTTTCTTCCAGTCTCACAGGGGTTCTTGGTCCTTTTTCACTTTTTCTTCTCCATCTTATTCATGGGTGATTTGAGGCTTTGCTGCAACTTCACTGTCAGCTTATGCTGATGATTTGCATATCTACCTTTTTTTTTTTCCTGACCTGACTCCCTTCGTTAAGATGTGCATTTCAGACTGTGTGTATGACAGTTCTCCCTAGATAACTGATGACAATTACTGATACCAAGAATTCTTCTTTTTCCTCCCGAAAGCTCTTGGTTCTCTTATTTTGCAACTTTTTGTAGTAGATCCTGCATAGGACTTTTATGTTTAACATATTTTTCTCTTACATTTTCCAAACTATCTGTATTCTACTTCCCCTTTACAGAATTTCAAAAAGCCCAATTCTTACTCTTGTTTTGAACTTTTTGTCTAATATGAATAATATGAATCTCTTTAAATCAGATAGAATATGTAATTTTCGGCTTCTGTCATTACTCAGATCTTCTATCATTCAGTTCCTTCATTTTCTTGCCATTTTTCTCTGTAAGTATTCTTGTGGTTATCCCAATTTAGTTTTTTTTTTTTTTTTTTTTTCTCCCAGCAGTAGTTCAGGAATTACTGATCAAAAAACTCCAACTATTTCAAAGTGTATATAAATCTGTGATAAATTTTGGCTGATCTGTGCTTAATTGGAATTAATATTTTTGTAGTGTGAAACTGAAATAATGCTACATATGCTGCATATGAAGAGGTTCTAAAGTGATGGTTAATGTGGTATCAGTTATAGACAGTGGTATTCAAATTCAATTTCATTTCAGCTGTCTGGACTGTCTTTAGTAAGCGTTATTCCACTAAATCTTTGCCACCTTTAGCTGTTAAGATTCATTTCAAAACAACAAAAAATTTCAGCATAGGAATCTTTAGTTTGGCACTGATTCATCAAGTAAGTTGTCCTCATTATTCAGATCTCTGAACAGAGTATAGAGCATGCACTAGAAAGTACAGTTTGTGAAATACTAGGTTATTGTAGTGGTTATTCTGATTAAGTACACAAATCAGTTATTATTAATACCTGCACATTTTAAATTAATGAATTAAGTTGATACTGCTATCTCTTTTTTTTTTTTTTTTTAATTTTGTCTGGTCTGTTCACCTATTTGAAAAGATATGTCTATGAAAGAGCATTCATTTCTATATCCAACATTTTTTGGCTACACCCTAATCCATTTTCACTGTGTGTTTAATAAAGAAATTAATGAATTTGTACACGGGAGTCAGTGGATAAGATTCATTTCAGGTAAGTCAGTTGTCTTCAACAATGTTCCGTAGGGTAGTAATATTTTTCAAGGAAGCTAAAAATCAAAATAAATCTCTCTAAAGCACTCACTCAAGACTAAGTATAACGTCTGAATCACAACTTGAGCATCATTACTGTGCTGTGATACTGTCATGACTTTGTAAACAATGAAAGAGTTTACAAATAAAATGAAAACAGCTGTTGTGGGAAACATACCTTTCAGAGAGGGTGACTCCACATCTGCTCTTGTGGTTTTCGAAAGCCATGAATGTGGTGGTAATTGAAGGAAGATAAATTTCAATTCAAGCTGGAGGTACTTTGGTTAAATGCTGGAACTGTATTTTTCCACAGTAGAGAGAGAAAAATAGGGATTTATTTCTATTTATTAAAAAAGTTTATTGTAAGAAAGAATAGTGTTCTTTATATAGCTTTTTCAGTTTGTATTAACTGTGATGTTTGAGAAATACTGAACTTAGAGTTCATGCAATCACGTAGAAGTTGAACTGTGTGTTGCCAATGGCACAAGCTTGTCATTCATGTATGCTGACAGAGGTTGCCAGAAATGCTTTTGGGAACTTCATTTGAAGGTATCTTATGAAATGAGCTAAGAAAATCATACTTCTCCCCCTCCCCCCAAAGTGCCTCCACTTGAACACTCCAAAACTGGCAATTCCTGAAGTTGAACAATACCCTTTTATCCAACGTTTACAGTGTGCTATATGCTGAATTTAGCTACTGTTATTTTGAATGGTTGCATGTTATTACACTAAGGATACTTCAGCCCACTTTAGCAGAGTAGTAAAGTACACTTGTATTTAGTTGATTACTGAGATTTCTCTTCATTCCAGTTGCAGGAGTTCACAGTGCTTTAATTTCACCCTGGTTAGCTTTTATTTCTCCACTGTCTTAATCAGCACTGACAATTCACCAACCTTTTTATCTTTGTTTCCAAGTCCTCTAATTGCAGCCTTCATCTTTTTCTTTCTTTTTTTTTCTCCCCTTGAAATTAAAGACGTTTTCTCTTTCTAGAACCATTAAGCTGTTGTTTAAAAGACATATTTTTTTACAGCCATGGAAATGAGAACTTCCAATTTTTTTTGAACAATCTTGTGTTAATAGGCATGCTGCTAGTTTTGCAGCTTTGTACTTGTAGGTGCTTATAGGCAGTATCCCTGCAGTCATGTGAGGTGACCTTAATTAGCATGTGCAGCTCATGAATTCTTCAATTCCCATTTTGATATGCTGACACTTTCTAGGTTGTTTCGATTCTGTGTATATTAGGCACTTCTTTCCAAATTCTTCTCTTGAGAAGCAAGATTTAGATGGAAGTCTGCATATACATGAAGCAAACCCAAGTCTGCATTTTGGTTTGGAATAGTACTGCAGTTCTGAAGCAAATTCCCCTTTGTCCTCACTTGCCTTCTATTGGTTTGGTTCATGGAATATTTTTGGTGTTAATTCCTTTCTGAGGAAATTTAACGGTAGCCTCTTCAGCTGCACACCAAAGAGGCTCCAACACATAATGTCCCCTAATGGGGACATACATGTCTCAAGGCAATGACTTGGACAGCTTTGAACAATGTGAATGGTGGGAACATTGTATTTGAGGGCTCAAGGCTAAATTTAGTCTGAAGTAAAATCCAAGACTAAATTGAGTGTGAAGTAAGATGCAAATCCAAACTGCATTTACTGTAGCTGTGGAAGCCTCAGCCTGAACTGCTCTGATTTTATCATCTCCTATTGCCCTGAGTTACTCGCTAGTGTAAATGCAGACAGGAGCTTTCAGATAACCCTATTTGGTCCATCTCACATAGTCCTGGATTAAGTAGGCACTATCTCAAGGCCAATAGTGCATTTTGTTATTACACAGAGATCACTGCAGTCTATCAGATGGCTCTAAGTCTGTATCTAATGTTACTCCATGCCTCTTCAACATCTGCTGAAAAGATTTAAAAGTTGCGCACATTTTTTCTATAGTCATTTCAGACCATTTGTGCTTGGTCAACAAAGTTCAAATGTATCTAGTTTTGCTGTCATTGCCATATCATGATAGAATCACTGGATATCATTATACAAGATAAAATCCATCATGTATTTGTGCAACCATAAATCAGAACCCAGTCCCTTGTTTATTATCGTTACTATGGAAAGTAGTGTTTGTCTAGAAAATTTTCAAGTTTTATCACAAAATAGAATATTGTGTTGTGTTGAAAACAAGGGGGACCTGTCCCTTACAGGCTCCAGACTTAAAAATAAGGACCTATCCTTGTTCCAACTTACATACAATAGGGGATATCTATCCTGCTACTAACCTCATATTCTGATCTCCCCTATACCAAGATGAGATTTGTTATGACAGGATGGTTATAAATCTGCGAGGTTTGTGCTATAGCTGTACCAGATTGCACTTTAATTTTATTCAGGAATGGAGTATGAATCATCTTTTAAAATACAAAAGTTAGTAAAACTCAGTAGGGGGAGGAATAAAGCAGTGTTTAGATAACATTATGATTTCCAGAACAAAAATTCAAGAAGGCAAAATGATAATAGATCATTTCCTTTTCTGCAATTCTTTGAATCAGACCTGTTGACAATTGCCAGACATGCTTTGTCAGTTGTTTCATGTTTGAACTTTCTGGATGTTTCTAACAGAAGAAAGAACTACAGCATTATATATTCTTATTTATGCATAGTACGTGGCTATAAAATGCAGAATATACAGAATATATAATTTGTGACTTAGTAATTTTTTCCTGTGTAGTTCAACAATTCCAAAAATTGTCATGCTATTTTCTATACATGTAAACTAGTTACAAATTCCATGTACATTTTTAAAATATAAATGCATCTTCACAAACAAGCATACAGGTACTTATGCTTCATTTTTTCTACTTTAGTCTTTTAGTGGGAGTGTGTTTATAAATGCCATCATCTTATTCAGTGTGTTTTAGTTCATTTTCCTTGGAAATTTGCATTGGAAAGATGTGATATTGGTGCTTTTCAATATAAATGCAGTAGCATCCTCTAAGGAAGTTGTATTGCCTGTATTTCTAAGGGCGGCATATGTTGGTGAAACTGATTGATTGTGTTAATCTAATCAAATTGTCAAAGCAATCCTTCTTACAACATTCTTCTTCTTAAACCCATTAAGCATTTGAACTTGTAAGCCTTTTATGCCTTTTCCTCAGCAGAAAGTAAGCAAGGATCACAGTCAAATGGAAAAGGATTTAAAAATGAGAGTATTCAGAAAGACTTAACTGGCAAGCTGATATGTAGCTGTGAGAAATGAATAGGAAAAAACGTATCATGCCAGTTGTTCATCAACAATAATTAAAATACAGTTCATAAATGTATAGCTGATACTTTAAAAGAACTGGTACGTATTTTCTAGACTTTTTAATAGAGCATTTCAATCAAAGATACTTTTCTTTTTGAGGATAGGTGATTAGCAGTGATTCATACAAAGTCCACGTTCTCTTCCTATGTTATGATCTTTCAGCCTGCAGATTAAGTCATATTTAAAAATAGCAGTTCATTATAAGAGGTTCATTTCTAATTTTGGTGTGAGGCTGGGGTTTTTTCTGCTGACTAAAATCAAGATTTTTTTTTTTTTTTTTTTTTTTTTAGAGGGAGTTTGGTAGGAATTCCAGGAAACTTTGTTATTATCTGGAAATAACTAGAGAATATTAATGGCACCTGTAGCATTGGTTGAGAAGATTCTTGCTAGATATCTATACCTGCATTTTCCACATAAATCTTGTTTTGCTTTAAAAACAATACTCTGAAATGTGCCATCCTTTGTTTTTCAAATATATTTTTTTCTGCTCTTCCTTCCACATACATTTTATTCCAGCACTTGGTAACGTAACCCAGTAGGGTAAGTTAACTTCCTCATTTGGTCTCCAAATACATGATGAGAGCTGGCCTCTTCATTCAGTCTGGTGCAGCAGGTTGCTTGATTTGCTGACAAATGAGCAAAGTGAAGTGTCAAGAAAAAAATTGATACAAACATTTTACATAAAATGTGATTTGTATTATAGGCAAATTATGTCTTTGTTTTTCAGTTAAGCCAAGAAAGCCTTTATTTAGGTGTTGTGGTTTAGCCCCTGTCAGCAACCAAGCACCACACAGCCGCTCACTCACCCTCCCGTCCTGGTGGGATGGGGGAGAGAATTGGAAGGGCAAAAGTAAGAAAACTAGTGGGTTGAGATAAGAACAGTTTAATAATTGAAATAAAATAATAATAATAATAGTAACGAAATTTGTAATGAAAAGGAGAACAATGAGAAAGAGAAACAAAACCCAGGGAAGAAAACAAGTGATGCAACTGCTCACTGACCAACACGCAGCCAGTTCCCGAGCAGCGATCGCTGCTCCCCGGCCAACCCCCCCCAGTTTCTATACTGAGCATGATGCCATATGGTATGGAATAGCCCTTTGGCCAGTTTGGGTCAACTGTTCTGGCTGTGCCCCCTCCCAGTTTCTTGTGCACCTGGCAGAGCATGGGAAGCTGAAAAGTCCTTGACTGGCGTAAGCAGTACTTAGCAACAACTAAAACATCAGTGTGTTATCAACATTCTTCTCATCCTAAATCCAAAACGCAGCACTGTGCCCACTACTAGGAAGAAAATTAACTCTATCCCAGCTGAAACCAGGACATTAGGTAAGAAATTGTTGATCAAAACTGTATTTTCTAATGGGATTATGATAGGTAGACCTTTCTGCGTGAATGAACTCACTCAGAGCACAAGGTGGTTTCCTTCGGGTGTTAGTATTGCTTACAGAGACAAGACCTGCTTTTTGTTCATCTGCTTCTGTCTTTACTGCTTCCTTTTCCTGGTCTCAGGCAAACATCAGATTTGATCTCCAGTGTTTCCAGTAATCCAGTTTTTCATTATTTAATCCAGTTTTTCATGATTTATATCTTACTTAGTTCCAAATTCTTGCAAGAGAGATCTCGGAAGCTTGGTCCTATATGGGTTTACATGCCAGGAGCACATATATTTGGAAATAAATATTTCTTTAATTTTAAACATGATGGCTTTTCACTATGGACAAGATATTTCTATTGTTTAACAGCATTAGCAAACACTAATGTTATGCCTTCAGTGGAGGAGCAGAGAACAAAATGTAGTAGAAATGAATTGTCTTGTATTTAACATTTCTGAATAAAACAGTTGAGTTAACATGCTTTGATCCCTTAAAGAATTGATTGTAAAATCAAGGGAAACTAAGGAAATTGTTTCATCTTTTTGAGTAATTGAAAACCATTCTGAATTTGTTTTCCTTCCAGTTTGTTCCTTTATGTAAAAACTAAATACCGCATTATTAGGTTTTCCATCATATTGCTAAGTCTAGGTCATTAATAGAAAATTACGCAAAGTCAGAGTAATGTTGCAGGTGCTTTTATTGTAGTAAAGTTTAGTCTCTGCAAAGGACTTTTCAATGAGGAATTTAACAATTACTCATTTTTGGTATAAAAATGTCATGGGTATTGGTTTTATTTTAGATGTGTTTGAATTTTTCTTGGTACGATTTAAGCTACTCTATGTATTTTGTCACCTTAGCTTTTTTCAGATTAATCAACTTGTTGCTATAAATGGTTTTTCTAGTGTCATTTCAAAAAAAATCTGCTAGTATCAGTAGCAAAGTAGACTTTGTGGAGTTAAATCTTCATTAAATGTTTTACTCACCAATGCAGGTTTGGGTTTTTTTTTGTTTGTTTTTTTTGTTTTTTTTTTTTAAATTTTGCCGTTATTCTGCTTCATTGGTTTCAGGAGTACAAATAAATCCTGACTCAGAAAACTCTTTGTATTTAGAAAGAGTTCTGGGAAGTATGAAGGTGAGCACATGTGAAAGAATGTTCCCTGAA
This sequence comes from Pelecanus crispus, assembly GCF_030463565.1. Classification (NCBI taxonomy): domain Eukaryota; kingdom Metazoa; phylum Chordata; class Aves; order Pelecaniformes; family Pelecanidae; genus Pelecanus; species Pelecanus crispus. The sequence continues at coordinate 18,518,105 of NC_134643.1, forward strand.
GAAGTCTTTACTAAAAGCACACGGTGTTAACTACAACCTTAATCTCATGCTTAATCCTGAAACTCATGCCCAGGAGTTTGTTAATGTTCTGTAAAAACAGCATGTTAACAACCTTGAGAGGTCTTTAGCTCATCAAGCATGTGTCTTCTTGCAATCTACCTTTGGTGCAGCCTAGTTATTTTGAATAATGTTATTTACTGAAACCAAGTGTGAGCTATGAGTGCTTTCTTGTTCTTCTGTCAGTGGGGGGTTTGGACTTGTGGTATCTCAGCTGCCATTCATTTCCTTCCTTCTGCCCGTGGCTGTGAGGAGGATCGTGTTCTAATTTAGCTTTATTGTTTATTAGACATCGTTAAGCTTAAGCAAGGCAGAGGGAGCTGGGCAGTTTTGTATCATGCTGCTGTGAGAGGAGGCAGGGGATGGCTGTCTGACCTCATTAGAAGGAATCATTTCTGGCTCCTTTCCACATGTGATGTGATTCAGTTTTACTGCCTGCATGTGCTAATTACTATTTGTTAAGATATAATTAGTATAACAGTTATGATAAGTTTTTGTTGCTCACCTACACAAAAAGAAAAAAGCCCCTTTACTGATTTCTGTTGATGCTTTCTCTTCCTTGACTGAGAGTTCTCTGCATACATTATTGGGAAAGGGTGTCACCAAAATACTGTATACTAAAGTCTAGCACCTCCGAAGATGCAATTTAGCTATGTACTTTCACTGGGGAAGGTGTTTTGTAGAGCTCCATCCTGAGTTTTTTTCCTTTCACAAGCATGATTGAGAGGTGCAAGGAGACAATACTTAAAACATTCCTACTGGAAAAGCTGCTGTTTATATCACTGGATCATTGCAGTTCCTCAAGAAAACGTCATCAGTTGAGTCACTCATTAAGTTTTAATGTATCTCCAGTACGCTGAGACGTCAGTTCAAGTTCTCAACACAGTGTTCAGAAGCCCCATTCACTCGCCACATCAATGCCTGACTCCTGAGAAGGGGCACAAAGATTCTCCAAGCAGGAGTTGATGCTGACAGATACTTCACGGCAGAGAGATTTCACTGTATTCCTGTTTGCTCTAAAATGGACTGTAGAGTGTAGTGCACTATTGAAATAATCTGCTTCTGGTCAAATAACACAAAGGCATTTCACAGTCTATAGCACCATCCTTTTCATCCTTAATAGAACACCACAGGAATTTAAATAAGCTCACATACAAGGAAGATTTTTTTTTAAAATATATAAAAATTTTAACTGAGGGGAAAAAATATCTTAGTGAATATAAGGAAATAGAAGAGTAAGCACATTGGTTGTGAGATTATGAAGTATAAGATTTACAGAATGAATGGACTTGCAGCCTAGTGTTGATTTAAAAGACAATGTCCTAAAAAAGAAAGACTTTTCTTAGGATAGTTGCTGCATTTTGTTTGCCAAGCTTTCTGATGCCTTTCCTCCTTTCAGCCACTATATCTTATATGCACCGGATTGTGTACATTTTTCAGTATCATTATGAAAATAAGTTTTGATTAAAATATTTTAAAAATATTTAGTAGAAATAACCTTTCTAGAGGAAAAACACTGTTTTATAGCTGGTCAGAAAGTGGAGTTTATCATAACGAACTGTTGAAATACGAATTTTTGTAAACCATTTTATAATATATTTATTACTGAAAATCCACCAATATACTTGAGCTAGAAAGATACACTTTTGTTCTTCCTGCTAAAGCAAAGCTTACTTTTGTGGTGGAGTGTTGATGATGTATTTGAAATTACAAAAAATAAAAGCAAAAAAGCTCTGAGTCAGTCCTAAAAAGCAATATTAAATTATGAATGACAGTTCAGTTTCATGCCCGAGTTGTCTGATAACTTTGTTGATAGGGTAGTCTAGATTCTGGGGGCATACTAGTAGAGATTTCATATCAGGCTAAATCCGTTGTTTTTGCTAAAGCAATGTGCACAACAGTCAAGGGTACAGGGAGGACACAGACTGAGCTACCAAATGATTCTACTTAAAATATTTACAATGATCCATTTTTTGATCTGGATCTCTTGTTTTCTTCTCTTTATTATAATGAGCAAGAACAAGTCTATTCTTAGGTCCTTGCATCAGCAAAAATAAAAAGAGCTTAGGAAGAATTGAGTGTTAATAGATGAGACATTCTGTACTGAAATTCTGAATATCTTTCTCACTAGTAGAATAATTATTCCGCCCATTCCTTTCTTCTGACAAACGGGACGCAACTGCTGCCAGTTAAGTCTATTAATTGCATCCTTTATATCAACTTCCAACTCCTTCTATTAAACTGTTCTATGCTTTATTTAGTGTATTATTCCGTAGATATGCTTCTTAACGTTTGCGCTCAACAGATATTTATTTTTGTCATGCATGCGTTCCTCTGCAAGAGTGAGGGAGTGCGAAAGAATGTGTTGAGCAGTGTCAGATGAAGCTCATTGCTATTCTAACAGCATGACTGTGCTCCTTTAGGAGGGCATTCAATCCTTGGCATTCATTCCCTCACACTGATGTGATAACAGAATAAAGGAGCTTTACAGCTGATTGAAGTCAAGTAGTAGGGCCATTGTAAAGGCTCACAAGAAGATTACTGATGAATACCATTACTGCTGGAGGTTGGACTAGCAATTGTGCATGTCCATGCTTTCTTATAGAGAGTGAATAATGAAAGAGAGCATGTGTTAATAATTATGAATTATCTATGCTTTCCTTTTCTAGAGGGAAGATGGTGGTGTCCATTTGACTTCACAGTGCTAAGAATTATGTGATAAATGTTTACCAAGTTCTGAGAAATCTTCATTTTTAAGTGGTAATTGGAGCTGTGGCTGTATTATTTCTCTAGTTCTGAATATCAGAATAAAGAAAATTGGGCATGATATTCTGTTTTAGTCTGGAGTCAAAAGGTGTTTGGCCACTTCAGGAATTAATAGAAATACACAGTTTTTCCCATCTTTTGCACTGCAAGATTCTCGTTTTTCTTGTGACAGGAGACAGATTGAAGGCTTTGATTTTATTGCAGTATATTGAACATTCTTTGCTTATAAATGAAGCAGATGGCTGAGATAAAATCACAGACTCTTCTATGGTTTAGTTTGGCTGAACGTTTTTGAAACTAAAATACTTTGTGTCTGATTGTCTTTTCCTGCAGAGAGAGAGTATATAGGGAAACATTACATCAAATTTTGAGTCTGACTTTCATTTTTTTCTGTTATGCTTGTAAGTGATGATGGAAATAGAAGATATAAAAACTTTGCAGGAAGTCTTTCATGTGCAAGAGGATAGTTCTTAACTACATTTACTACCTCTAACAGAACCCTGGATACTCGGTAAAACCTCAGGTTGGCCTGAGTTGAAGGTGGGTTAACACAGCTCCTCCTCTTTCACTTAAAAGCATTCCAAAAAGGCTTTTTGAATTGTTTAAAGGCTGGTTTTATTAAATTAGAATAATTAGTTTCTTTACTAGTCACAAAATTCTTTCTATTTATGAGAGAGCAGACGCAAAAGGAGTTTGTAGGCAACTCTACATCTATTCAATGCATCTTTCTAGGGTAGGTTTGCTTCCAGGTTTGATTTCTAACTTCGAGTGTCTGCATATTGGCAAATAGTGCAGTGCAATAGGAGTGGATCTGTAGAGAGAAACTCTACAATGAAAGCCATGATTCAGTACATGAATGTATGTGAGAATGTATTTCAAAAGAATGCTTACAGTCCAAACTAAAACACCGCAGTAGCTGTGCCCTTAATGACTTTCTGAATCCTAGCATGCTCCTCGGAGCCCTCTCTGGCCCCTACAAGATTTCTTCCATCAAACTGTTTGCTTCCTGATCCTCTCATCAGTTTTTCTGGCTCTGGTTGGTGCAGGCCCCCAGTTCTTTGCTGTAATTTTTCTTCTGGTCTTCACTGTGGTCACTGGAACTTTCCTTCCTAGGTGTCCTCAGTTGCTCTGGAAGGAAGCTCTTAAGGGATCTCACTTTCCCTCTGGAGGCATCATCCTGACTTCCTGATGTTTGTCTTTGAAAAGGAATATAACCCACACAAACTGAAAACTTGCATATCAAACTGACAGTCTTTCACAATAATCTTAAATTGGATCATCATAAATATGCATATGATATAGAATACAGTGTACAGTAAACTTTTAATTTATATTCCATTGTTTTTGATCGATGACAATAATTAGACACTATGCTGTGATTTTTTTGTCCTTTATCTGTCTTTGAGAACAATGGCAATAATTCCGTAGACCGTGTTGATACCTCTGAATGAAAAAGGTATTATGAAAAGTAATAAATGGAAATGATGCCTCCAACTTATATTTGCTCTGAATTTGTTTCTAATGGAACTTTTATGAAACACAATAAATAGTTTTGAAAATGCAAGTTTTATGTAGTGACTTAGGAAATAGTAATAATACCTTGAATAAGCTAAATAGATATAAAAAGCTATACAGCAGGTTTTTTGCATTCGAGTCAGAAATAAATAGTTTATTTTGGAGGGGAAACATGGGCTAGTAGATAGGACAATGGTTGAAATGCCTATGCTTTCTTGCTTTGTCATTTAAATACTGTCAATTTTTTTTTCTCTTTTGCAAAAAGTTATGGATGAAAATTTACAGATAACATCAACAGTCTACCTTTTTCTTTTCTTTCCATAAATGGAGAACAGATTTTTTGAAAGCTTTGTATAAATTATTAAATACAAATCAGCTCACCAAAAACTGTATCTTTTTATTATCCTTTAATAAATTGTCATGTAGCTGAAAAAAATTCTTATACATTGTGCTCAAATACCTTTCCACAAAATTAACAGTAGCATTTTCATGATTGAGGCTTTAAGTTCTAATAGTCTTCCTGTTTGTTAATGAACAGGTTTTTCTTCTTTCTAAGTAGATTCTTTCTTTGTTCGTAGTAATTTATCAAACCTGTGGAAAAGCAGTGTGTTAGTGGGAAAACAAATCAATCTGTCCTTTCTGAAAGGTATAAACAACTTTCATTAATGATACTTTTTTAAAGCTTAGATTGCAGATAGAGGAAAGTTGTCTTTTAGGTATGTTTTAACTTCATTTTAATATTTCAGGAAAAATTGCTTTTATGGGGGTGATGTGCTGTTGTTTTCTTTTGAAATAATCCAACACCTGCTTTTTAATAAAACATTTTCATAATTAAAAACTTCAATTTTGTTGAGATTTCCATAAGGTACAATTTGAAATACATTTTGTTACATGATTCTGTATCATTTTTGGAGGTTAGATGTTTAAGCGCAGGCTAAATGTTTGAATGATTGCAGTATATTTTTGGGTTTTTAAGTTTTAAGCGGGGTTATTAATATCATCTCTGAATGCCTGCTATGTAAATTAGGGATGTGGTAAAGAGGTTTTTGGTTTTCTGACTTGTAGATCCCCTTCCCAAGTGGTATTGAGTCCAGTTTCATTACAGATGCATTCTTTGTTTCTTTTATTCTAACTGGGCCATGACTTTTTTTTTTTTTCCTTTTTGTTTTAAATTCTCTTTGTTTCTGTACCCATTATGGAAACAGAACTCTGCAGTTTGGATCCCTGTAGGCTCTCAATGAGCAGTGCATGACAACCTTTGCTTCCCGCCTCTTTCCATAAGAGCAACACCTTGTTGTTTTTCAGAAATGAGTATTAATTTGGTTTATAGTTTAAGACCCCAGGGATGCAGAGGCTTTTCACAGCCTACACAGCCTTTCACAGCCATGCTTTATTGAGGTAACAGGAAAAGTAAACAGCCCTAGAAATGTTCATGATAGAGCCCTTGCTGTCTGAAAGTTATGTGGCAAATGCAGATTCTTGAAAGGTGTCTAGAATTCGTCTTCAGTAGCTCATCGCTAGTCCTGAGAATTGTAAAACTTCTGGAATTGGTTAATTGTTTGATGCCACTGTTTCTGTCCCTGTACCTGGACAAGTGGTTTCTACATGGCTCTGGGAGTCTCTTCATTGTGTAAATCTTCAGTTGAACTTCGGGTGAGCAGATTTCTTTGTTTTCACAGCTCATTTTGCAATACACTTTGGTTGGTTAGAGCACGTTTCTTCCGACCAGCAGCACTGTGTTGCCTCCATTTTGACTGAAATGAGATACAGGCTCTGTCAGTATATGGTGAGCTTTCCACAGAACCATTCTGTGATAGCAGAGATATTATACTGGTAAGTTTTTAATACTACCCTGAAAAATAACATGTACAGAAAACAGTTTTCCAAAATGGTATTAGATGATCAGTATTGGCCATCATAAAATCTCTGCATGCATTTTTTTTAAGGTATAGAAAATGTAATTGCAGTAAATGTGTTTTCTTTTTTTTGTTTAATTTTTCTATGCTCTTTACCATTTTGATATTAATTTAGGGTGTTTGGGAATCGAGGAATACCAGTGTACACAAAATAACTGGGGATGAGTAAGCTGTGTCAAAAATCTTGTAGCTAGGTACCAAGTGAAGCTGTATTTGCAGCTTAAATGAAATCTGAGATATTAGAACATGGGCATTGACTTAAATTTATGTTTGAACGCAGAGCCCGACATCCTTCTTTCCAACATTTTGGGGTATATTCTAAGCCTAAAAGTTCAGTGTTCTCAGTCTTCATTGCTATAAGCAGAATAATGTGGGAAAAATCTGTTTAATTCATTTGAAAAATATTATAAAGCTGAAGGACAGATGCAGTAAAAAAATTACTTTTTGATGATACATCTATTAATAGATAAATCTATTATTTTAGTTCACAACATGGGTAGATAATATTTTGTGGTTTCTGTTGTAATTTTCTAGAGGCTGAGTTGTTATTTTGCTAAGTATTTGTTCCTTTCACATTCATTTTGTTGGTAGAATTCCTCCTGAAGCCTGGCAGTATGGTTTTTTAACAATCATCTTATTGTTGCTTATTACAACTTAATAAAAGAGATTTGAAGAAAATTATATGGAAGTATATTTTTTTTTTTATTTTATAACAGTGAAAAACAAATCCAGTAAGAGTAATTTATAACGTTAGCAGGCACTCTTTTGAAGGCTTGAATAAAATAAATTGTCAAACACTTCTGGAAAGTTGGAGCGATGTTTAGGAATCTTGTGCAGTCTGCAGTGCCCAGGTTGTTTCTGTAGGACTAGTACTGTGCTTTTAAATTATTTGGTTAATAGTTCTTGATTAAGGAGTTTAGAGAAGTACTACACTAGATGTTAACTGTGAATTTCAGCTGAAGATTCTGTGTTCAGCTGAAAAGTTCAGCTAGAAAGCTTTTATTTGGATCAAAGCTGTCCTCCCATTTTGAGCTGTTTAAGGCATGGAGGTAGTGCTTAGGACACTCTTCCTTGCTTTGTTGTGTGTTGGAAGTGTCTCAAGATACTGGTACTGAAGACTCAGCCCTTTAAATGTCAACATGGATTAGTGGAGAGATACTCACAAAAGCTGGTGGAAAGAAAAAAGCAAGCCATGTTTATTGATAGCAGTAAGAGATTTGAATAACTTAAACTTTAAACTCTGGTGATGTCATGTCAAATGTGAAAAACATGAAGCTGTACTGGTCACCTCAGGCTGTCAGTATGGAAGAAGGTGTTGTAGAGCAAGGGCTTTTCAAACTACTCAGCTGTGCTGTATCTGTGATGGATTAAGGTCATCCAGAAAAAAAACCCATGTTATTGGTAATATTAGAATTAATAAAGTTGTACCCAGGTGGTAAGATCTTAAAATTTGCCTCACTTTCTCCCACTTTTTTCTTCATTTACACTGCTATAGGATATTCTCGTAGAAGCTTTTCTCAACAAAGTGGTTGCAATCTGTATACTTAAGAAAGCACTGATGATTAGTGTATGATAAACCTGAGCTGGAGAAAAGTATGAGAGTATTACTGTCTCATAATTGCTCAGGGGTCTTCAGGGTCAAGACAGATCTTTCAGTTCTCAGAGATAACAGTAGTAGCATCAGAGTTAACCTCCAGAGAACCTTGATAAAGCAGTGTGACAACTCTACAGGCATTGCCATTCCCACATGAGGTTTTTTTTATGCCGCTGTCTTCAATCAGTGATCTGGTGTGAGGACTGATTATTAGCGCAGACTTTGACTTGATTGTTCTTCCGTCCACCAGGTTTTGATTTTCAGCATTTTGAGAAGATTCAAATCAAAGAGCTTACCTTACTCAGTGTCCTGAGAGATACTTAAGTACTGAGCAGGCTATGGCATCCACTGATATATGTTGCATCTTCAGAACAATAGTGTTATTCACAGGAAATATTTTTGTTGAAGCTAATAAAGTCAATTCTATTTAGTGGATGTAATTTCTCTTTCTGATCTGAGTTCAGCAAAGATGCACCCTCTCATCACTATTATTCTATTTGTGTACTAACCAGTTGGTGGATGGGAATAGAAGTGGTCTGAAGAGTGGTTTTTTGATCAGCTTGGTGAGTCTTTTGTATTAACTGTTTAGGTTAGAAGCAGCTTATCTTATTCATCCAGACAAGATCAAGCTCCTGGCAATAGCTATCAAGTATCTAATGAATTTAATTAAAATACATGCATTATTAACATTTCCAGCTGTGATATTGAGGGACTAGCAATTTTCAGATACTTGGAATGAGTAATGGTGTTGGCTTTTCAGTTGCTTTTGACATCACCCTTTTTATAAACCTGCAGTTTTCCAGAATCACAACTATAGAGCCTGTGTGCTGGACGTAGCTGAAGAGCATCTGCTAATTTTTTCAGATGTTGTGCTTTTTCTTCTCTTTAATCAGTGAACATGCTGCTGCATTTAGCAGCTGCCTACTTTAGTTTCTGTAGCATTATTAGTATGTTAGTTTTAATAGAAGCTGAATGAAATGTAAAGTATGCAGGCCAAGGAATGTTGTTAAGCAGTCACAGGGTCACAAAAAGCTTGGTACAATTTGATCATCATCACGCGACAAGATTGAACATTGAGCCAAACTGCCATCCCTAGGTAGCGACTGATTCAGATAGAATTACTCTGCAAGGAAGCAATATTTTCATGAATAAGTGTTAAGACTTTTGCAGGCTAGCAAGTGGAGGAAAATTCCAGTTCCAACTATTTCCTAGTTTCTAGAGGAATACTGGTGATCAGAAATTAAGGATTTTGTTGCTACTTCGTAGAAGGTAATGTGGTTCAATGATGAGTGAAGGGGATGAAAAAAGCTAGTGGTGTATCTTCAGTATCTTTAGAATAGTTGTGCTAGAAACTCGGGGTGGTCTTGACTCTGTGTCATGGCTTGACTGTTGTGACTAACCTTGGAAAACAGGAAAGGAAGGCAATAGCTCACGCTTATTACTCAATACCTTTTTGGTATTTCTGTTTCTGCTATCCTATCCACTTATCTTAGTCAACAAGACCACCTATTGGAAAACATGTGACTGAATGTGATACACATACTTGTTCATTTTCAGTTCTTACGGTGTGTTCCTTGAAAGAAAGAAAAAGTCATTGGAATAGTTTGCATAAATTTAGTTGTTGTTACTATTAAGAAGAAAATAGGTCTTTCTTAGACCACACAAGGTTTTGGTATAAAAATTATTTTTTATCTTCAGAATCTAATAAGGAATCTTCACAAAATGTTTACATATTAAATTGATGTAATAACCTTTTCATTTTACAGATGTGTGAATTCGAGAATTGTAGAGTTTCTGTTCACTGGACAAGATTATTGGCTTATTTAATATGCTTTACTCAAATGGCCAGTAATATTTCATGTAAGCATTCATTGCAATCAAAATACCAACTTATGTCCAAAAAGGCATGTGTGTAAACCTCCATATCTGGAACTGACATAAGTGGCCTAAAACATATTTAATGAGAGGGTGTCTTTGAATTACATGTTGTCAGTGTGTCAGTAAGCATATTTTTGTTATTTGCTGAGATGTTGGAATAACCAACTGTTGCGTTTTAATACTGTTATTTAGATGTTGGGTTTGTCTTTCGCTGTAAATGTTACATGTATTTGTACAGTATTATTAAAATTCTTTTTTTCAGTTGTGAACTGTTAAGCTAACACTTTTTACTTTTTATAGGCCTGCTTTTTAATAACTTTTATTAAAGCTAATAATATGATAAAGTTAAAGCCAATTAATCAAACAGTTATACAACTATTATACAACTATGTCAGTGTCTTTGAAGTCCGGGGGCGGTTGTCTAGAGCATGGATTATGTATTTCAGCAAAATGTGATAACCGATGACTATCTGCAGAAAAAGATATCATTATGCTCTTTTTAATGAACTAACAATTTCATACAAAAAAATCAGCAGTCCCATTGTTTAGAATAAAGGGTTACATGTAAATGAGGCCAGTGCTGAAATTGTATTTAAACAATGCTGACAGTTCTTCTATTGTGTCCATTAATTAATTTCCCAGCATCAAGGTTCTCTGGGAATCAACTGCAAAAATAATTAAAATGATACATGAGGTAAATAGTTTAGAAATGCAGAAGGTGAAATAGGGAATTAGTTTAGTAAATATTAGTCATACTGCTTATTTGCGCTCATCTGCCTTTTAAAAGCAGGTTATTGAGGAAGTATGATCTGGTTTTGATTCACATGATCTGCAGAAGTTCTGCTCACAGGTGGAAAAGTTGCCATATTCTTTTTAAACCAATGGTGCCTGTCCTTGTTTCAAATCAGTAGTCTGCTTAATGCAGGTTAACATTTACGTAAAAATATTTTGCCTTACAGCAAAGTTCTTCAGAATTAAATCAGTTGCAGCATATTTTTACTAATGATCTGGATTTAGTGTGTGCTTTGTAAGGTAAATCATATCTTTAAGTAGAATTCTGTGAATAAAAGCAGTTTCGGTTTTGGTGTGACACAGCTTTTCTTTTTTCCTCCAGTTTTGGCCAACTAATTGGTGTCAAGTCACTACTTGAGAAGGAATTTAAATGTTTAGGTTCAAATTAAATTAGTGATTTCAGATAGAATGAATAGGGTCTTAATTAGAAGGAAACTTCAAAACAAATTTCTTTCCAGCTGGACAATCACGTCTGAATAATTGAAGCCCAACTTTAAGCCTAGCTTAAAATAAAAGAAGTCTTTGCAATAAAAATGTTCTTTCTGTCATTGAATGTAGATGAAACAAAGATGAGATTTAATTTTTGTTATCCCAAATGTGCATGCCTTTGTGAAAATAGTTTGTCTGGAGGTTTTCACTCAAATCTGCCATATAACCTATTAAAAGAGAAGCAGCCTGCAGCTCATAGAAAATGGTTTCTTCAACTGCATCTGTGCTGGGGATTTTAAGTTACGGTGGGGATTTCTGAGTAAGTTAAAGATGCAAAATGAATTTTCTGGGAAACAGCTAGAGGGTTACGTTTTTGTGTGTATGTTTTTGGAAAAGACTGTTGGTCGTGTCATCTTCTCATATCCTCTGACAGTTTGTGTGATCTGACTGCCTAAGCCTTTTCCTGAGGAAAATACTCGGGACTAAGGGGTGTAGGGAAGCGTATGCTTCAGTTTTATACTCATGCAAGAAACAAAATACGTTTTATGCTTGTGTTCCATGCTGTTAGAGGAAGTAAAGGACATAGTGATGCTCAGTGTTAATTGCATAGAGATTCTCTAAGTCATTACACTGCACCATGACGTGGCAAGATAATTAGGTGCCATATTAATGGCTTTAACCAAAATACTTTGTTCTTTAATACACTAGCTATGGTGAATGAAAGAAAATATAGCTGTAAGTAATCAACCACTTTCTAAAACCTAAACAGTGTAAATTATCCACTGTTATTGATGAGAACTTACAATGTTACGTGATGTTATGTGGCTGCTATTTGTTAATGCGCTGAATCAGCTTGGAGTAGTTCCATTAGTTCTTGCTACTGGTTCTGCTGTTCTCCTCTCCTAACAAGTTAGGAGTTTTGGATCTGAAATACTTATATGGAAGAAAAACTTGCAGAAAGCATTTTTTTTTTCTACTAGAGGAGCCATGAATATGAATATTAGATTGGGGTTTTATATCTCATCTCTCACCATTATGTTCACTGTTAGCTAAAATCGCATTGATTGATTATCACTGGTAGAATTCGTGCTCACACTGCCACATCCCTGTTCTTGCCATGTTCTGCCTAGCCATAACTAGTAGGTAAAATGGAAGTTGTTTGCCTTCTGCTTTGTAGAAATTCAAAGCAGCAAATTAAGTAATATTTTCTCCAGTAAGTACAAGGACAACTAATGGTCACTCTTCTCTGCAGATGAGAAGAGGCTTATTAACATGGGAAATTACAGAAAAGAAATCAATAAGCTTTCTGATAGTTTCACTGTGTATAATTCTTCCATGTATATCTAGGTTCTTTTCAAAGTAATGTTGGAAGTAAGTGTTGCAAAATGTACTTGCTCTCCCTGTATAGAGTTCAGCGTCACCTTGCATTTGTATCGAAGGCATTCTCCAAGAAAACTGCCTTATTCCACTTTCTTCTGTAAATACCCAATTCAGCAAGAAGGGAGTTGGACAAGAAGCTCCATTCCTTTGCTGAGATCTAGTACCTTTCCTGTATGTGAAGGTAATAAACCACCACCCACGAGGAGATAAATAACTATAAAAGAAAAACACATTTCAGTATCAGATGTGAAGGTACCTCACTCAGTGAGAATCCACTTGACATCCTAGTCATGATGAACTCTTTAAAATCTTCATGATGAATTCTTTAAATGAACCAAATGAGAAACATTGAGTTTTTTTCACCACAATTTAATTCTGGAAAAGCTAGGACAAAAAAGTAAAAGACACACTTGAAGTTAGTTATTTTTATTCTGTTTGGATTGAACGTATTAGCAAGTGAAGAGGACAGTAATTTAAACTCCACAAGCTAATGTGGAAAGTTATATGAAAGATGCTTCTTAAAACTAAATGATTAATGGGAGACTGGATAAATAAGTAAATAGTAATTATCAATAGCATCCATTTATATTTGATATTGATTAATAGTCTTACCATGAATTTTGCAGGCCATATAGAGCATTCTAACAGGGAAAAATATTGATCCAAAAAAATCCCAGCAATGGTCTTTGTTCCTTGTGGGTGGGATTTCACAGCAGATGTTTATATCACGAGGCATTTTTTGGGAACTGTTGCCAAGTTGTTGTTGACTAGATCAGAGAAGCCAACTACTAAATTGTTATGAAAACTGATCTTCACCTACTTTTCAGCGTAAATCTGTCAAATCTAATAGAACATTATAATATAAATACTTTTTTTTAACATTCCTAGCAGAAATAGGAAATGTGAACACAGTTCTTCTAAAGCTTTTTTTTAAAATAGCTGTTCTGTAAGGGACTTACAATGAGCACTAAGGGTTAAGATAATAATTTTTGCATGCTGTTTTGGCTGTGCCAGATACTTCTAGCTTGCTCTTATGACCTGAAGATGTTAGTTTCCATTACAGATTTTAAAGTGCTGTGAAATGTGTTTGGATCAGATTTGTTTTTAATACAAAGATCAAACGAACTCATAAATTTTCATATTAATTGATGGATGTTTGCATTAGAAACAGCTACTTAAAGGCCTTACTGTAAGTAAGGTGTTTTTTTGGTTGGGGGTGGGGGGTGTAACCATAAATGACCCAACTTCGTTACTTTGTTTCTTGTCTGATTAGATTCAGCTTAGACAAGGGCTTTTGGTCACTTACTGCTTTTAGAATCATCCCCTATTGGGAATAGTCATGGTGAAACAAAAACAATGATAGAAGACAACCCAAAATGTGCTAACTCAACAAAAATAAATGTTTTTAATAGGTATTTTTATGTATAACTGTAAAATACTTTTTAACATGTATCATGACTAAAATTTAAATTTTTAGCACCACAGAATAATCAAATTTTCATTATCTAACTGACTGTAAAACTGACAGGCAGGAGAAGGTTATGATCCTACGTGAGCTGCTAGGCTGCTCTGCACAATGAAAATAGTTGCAATCCTTGAAGTATTCCAGTATCTTTTAGAATGACAAGATTTAGGTGACTTCAGTACAGTGTTCTCTAAAATTAATTATAATATTCTTTTACCCTGTGTAAATATGACACTTTAAGAAAGTGTTGTCATGATTTTTGTCGTGAGAAATCATACCTTGCAAAGCTTTAAGAGCCAGTGAACATATGCACCAGGTTGATGTAGCCTACTGAGATTGCAGAAAACAGTGCAGAAGGTTCTTCACTAAAGGTTATTAAAAAAAAAACCAAACTGCTGTGGAATTAAAGGGAATGCCCTTGTATGGATAGTAACTGTCTGCAAGATGGAAGACAGATGGTAGGAATAAGCAGGCAGGCTTCAAAATGTAATTCTTTGTGATGAGGCTTCAGCTGTTTCTGCTGAAGTGATTGGAAAAGGGAACAGGAGTGAGACAGCAAAGTTTGCTGCCAACACTGTTACTCAGAGTAGTAAAGGTGAGAGGCTGACAGCAAGGAGTTGCAGAACTTCATGTTGCTGTAAACAACCAGGCAGTAATTAACAGGTGAAATTCAGCATGGACAAATATCAAATGATATTGTGCATGTGTGTTTGGAATAATCCTAACTTTACCTGTACAGCTATGGGCTTCAAGTTAGCTTTCTACAGTCAAGCACCAGAGGAAAATATCAGCTCAGTAACAGTCAAGAAAGAAAAAGAAAAAACATTAAAGGCTAGGAATTACTGGGAAAGGAACAGGGAAGAAAATAATGTGCAGCTATGAGAGTTACGTTCTCTCAGCTTTTTACACCCTGTATATGGTTTGGACTCTATTTCAAACACAGAAAAGTACAGGAAAGGCTGGTTAAGAAGGCTGAGCAAAGATGGTGGAACTGGTATGCGAGGAATAGTGGAATAGACCAAAAATTTCTCATCTGTGAAAGAGAAGGAAAGATGAAGAGAGTGAAGAAAGTGAATAGGAAGTGATTGTTCATACTCTCTTTCAGTGAGGTAACTGAACAGCTTTGAATAAAGCTAGCAGGTGTTGGGTTTAAAACAGACATGCTATATAGCATGCCCTTGCTTTTTTTGAATTTTGGAATTCTTTTGCCACAGGACTTTGTGATTACCAAAAAAAATTACAGTTGCAAAAACGTTTGGGCAGATAAGTGAAGACAAATGCATTAATAGCTATTAAATGGGCATATTCTACAGCTTGTGTAAGGACATCTCTGAGCACGAAATCACTGACAGATGGAAGTATATTCTGGGGGAGGTAGTGGTATCTGCTTGCACTCATAGTCACCTGCTGTTGGTCATTCCTGGGGGCAGGATAGTTACCCTGATAGACCTCTCCATGGTTTGCTCGTGCTGTCTTGCTACTCAGACTGGACTCTGAGTCTCAGTTTTGACAATGGATTGAGCCCATGCCTAGGAAGTCGTAGGAGCTCCTGGCTGATGGAAGCGGCAAATCTTGGAGGAGCAGCCAACATATTCCACTTTCCATGATGATCCTGCACCAGCTTCTTTCTCTTTTTCTGCTATAGATTGCTTGAATATTTTTGGAAAAAATCACTTAAACGCCGTTACAGCTGAACTATCTGCTCTTTGTAATATAGTGAAAACTGAGTTGTTTAAAGTTGCTTTATTCGTCTATAATCATAAAGTGTTTGGAAGTCCTTGTGTCTGAGCCATTATTTGCATGCAAAATATGGTGCTTTAATACCTAACCCTGGCACAATTTCATAGCTTTAATCATTCCGAGTACTTAAAAAATAATCACGTATTGTATTTATTCTATCAACAAATATAATACCATGAGCTGTTACCCTCCCTAAATGCTGAAGTATCCAGGGTACAGGAGGCAGGTTAGACTAATCGTTGACTAGACAGTAATCAGTCTAGTCGTACAACAAAATTTGCATTCTTTCAGTGATTGTCTAATTCAAGAAGTTTGGGGAGTGCAGTATAGAGAATGCCTTTCATTTCAGCTGCAGAGGAGATCCAGCATTTGCAGGGCAATGAGGTATTTGTGTTGTTAATCTAAATGATTTTTATTGATAATGACAGATAGTTCTTAGATAATGTGCTCTGAGTCGTCTGTAATATGTTCAGAATAAGTCTTCTGGAAGGTTGTACATCTGTCTTGAGATCTTCTGCTAAAATATTTAAATCAAGGTCATTGTTTATGTTTTATTTTAAATAGCTTTTAGCTGGTAGTCTGCATTTCTGTACATTTAGAGATCAAACTGTTTGTAACTTCAAAAGCTACAAATGGAAAAGTATAATAGGTAGCAGGTGTTAGAAAAGGCAATTACGCATTAGCTGTTTTACTCAATTTCCAAAACTGTCTGAAACTATCCACTGGAAATACTTTGTAGCCTAGACTTATCTCTGAAGCATGATGAATTTTTAAATCTATAGGGGGATATGCATTTTTTCTCTAATGAATTGCATATTTAAACCTATTTGGTTTCATTTAAAAGAGCTGAAGAAAATTGTGGGGGGGAAAAAAAAGGTTGAACAGAAAAATCTTGAGAAAAAGTACAGGTTCTTATATACTTCCAGTTATTTTTTCTGCAATTCCTCAAAAACATTTTATATTTCCAGTACTGCGCTTCTGGGATTTTTTGCTGTTAATTTTTTTTTTAGGCCACTTATCTTGACTTTCTGGCTATGGAAGAATTTTCTTTATTATGTGATAATAGAATGAATTTGTGGGCTTAAAATCAGAATCTTAGGTTATTATCAGAAAAAAATAATAGTCTGATGATCTAATTTGACTAGCTATGTAATATGGTTTTGGGAGTCAATGTAAGAGAGAGCAAAATAAACAATTTTGCCAACAGCTACTGCAAATTGACTTTGAAAATTAAAATGTTGCTTTCAGACAGATTTCTTTCATCCTGCCCCCTTCTCCCTTATGCTTGTCAAGAACTTACATAATGTTGGAGGAGTGAGGAGCAGAAAGGAAGATTAGTATATATTAATACCAAACCAAGTTCCTTTCAGTTCCCTCTTTATTGCTTATGTCATGTAATTAAAGAAGTGTAAATCTTTATTATATTCACCTAGGATAACAAATAATCCAATACGGAAAATATCCTTATTAACAATTATTATTTTAAATTAAATTTTCCTGCCTACAGACTATTCAGTCTTCCTACTTCTTCATCTGCAAAAATAGTCTTCCTCTTTCTTAATCTACCCTCGGCAGTATTTCTGTACTTTTCTTTCAGCTTTACATGCCTCCCTCCCGTAACCATCATTTTTCTTCTTCCCTGCTTTCGTGTTTGATTGCAAATGCTCAGGCTGGTGCCATGCTCTTCAGTTACCCGTTCTTTGAAGTAGCTCTAAATGCAGATCATAGTTCACCAGTAAAGGTGAACTGAGCTGGTTCTTACTATGCCAGAAAGTCTTCACCGGTGACAGCACATACTTCAGAGTGGGCTTCTGGAAAATTTGTTGGTATTTTCTTGTACTGACTGTTGACTTAGTCTTAAACGCAGTCTGTTTTCATTGGACATTGCTACCCTGTTTGCCTTACAAATGTGAAGAAAGGTTGTCACTTTTATGAGATTATGTTGTGTATTCCAAAATAATAGATTTTTTTCATGTATGATTAAAGGCTACTACTTGAAAGGACATTTTTAAAATTCATATTAAAAGTGAGAAATTGGTTGCAATTCAGTGCTGAGAAAAAATAAACCACAAGTACTGTTTCTGTACTTAATTAAAAATTTTAAAATATTTTTTCTCATTTTAGAGATGAAAATGTTATAAAAGATTACCAAAGGCTGAATTTAAAGAAATAGTGCATGTTCTGTAAATCTATTTACACAATAAAGTACGAAGAGCTTTTTTTTAGAATTGGCTTTCTGCATTTTTTTAGAGTTGTGTTTGATTATTTAAATATTGCCACAGTAGTATCTGTTATGATAAGTGGTAAGCACTTTTCTTACAAGTATGTCTTCTTGAGATACCATTTTTTGCTTTTTATATATGATAATTTTTCATCTCAAGAGAAAAGCCAACACTAAAGTAAAAGACATGGATTTTTCAGGAGGCTGGTAGTGAGTACATGATTCTGTAAAACTCTAATTTCAATATTGCAACTTCGACTTTACTTTGATTTTTCTGATTAAGACAAATTCTAGAGAGAAGTCTAGTTAAAATTACCACATGCTTTGTCTGTCCTGGGATTTTGCAAGGTTGTTCAAGAACAGTGTTTTCCTAGAGTGGGAAAAATATCACAGGATCTTATAATCAGAATCTTCCTTTTCTGGTTCCAAAGTTAACTAATTCCTATTTTCAGTTCCAGCTACGCTTTTAAACTTAAAACTTCCCTGCAAATAATTGGCATTATCTCTTCTCTTGACTCTTACTGATTTGGTGGGCAGGATGATCTGTAGTTTCTGTAGCTGCTAGCATGGTGTTTGTACCAACCCCTTGTAGTACACTGTGCACTTCTATCAGTCAAGGGTATAGGAGAAGGAAAAGTTAGGAGGAGGAGAATATTTTTCCTTCTCCACTTGTGATAGCAGTGAGGCTACTTTATTGCAGTGTTACAAATGTAATGTGGAATATTTTAAATACCGTGCTCTTCTAGGTCAAATAGCAACAAATAGATATTTCATCATGATATGTTTAACATAAGAAGTTGTTTCAGTTCACTTCACCTGAACAGAACATTGTATTTTTCTAAAGAGTAAATGGCAGTTTTGAGATGACCAGTAGAGAATATGAAAAAAAAATTGCTGTGCTTTTAAAGTGCTACAATTAGATCTTATATTTAGATATCAGTGTTTAAGTATGCCTACACTTATCAGATTATGTAGCTTAATTTTATAATTAATATTTAAAAATATTATTTTAATGAGATTTTAAGTAGCATTAGTTCACAGTCATCACTGATAATAAAATATAATTATTTTTTCAGTTGTCAGTGGCACAGAAAATAAAATCTAAGATTAATTTGGTAATACGAGAAAACTTAGTGAAGTCTTTTAAAAGTAGGATCACAAATTTTTCTAAACTCTTAGGTATACTTATAAAATCTTAATTTCTAAGGGAAGTTTTGTAAAGTGACTCAGAACAGAAAGCTGCAGATCTGAATACAAATCTGAGTTGTAAATGTTTTGTGTTACAAGGAGTAGATTTTTTTGTCCTTTAGTAAAAACCTGTAATTCAGTCAGATATGGACCAAGTTGTATAATTTTTAAAATGCTTAATAATTTCCTATAGCAGAATTTATAATGAAAAAGCTGCTAGTATCAAATAAAACTACATACGCTTCATCTCCATTAAGAGCAAGCTCTTAATAACAGAGATGAAACATACATTCATGCCACAATATTGAGCTAGACAGTATAGTATGTCATGCCAGGTATAAGTTAATGGATAACATCAGAAACTGAAGAAAACACGTCTGTGGAGAATGAATTTAAATATGAGAAATGCATACCTCACCTTAATTCCCATTACAGATAATAGCTATGAGTAAGTTTGGCGTAGATAAAGCGCACACATGTTTGTGATACGAAGAGAGAGATTTAGCTGACATTTGTAGTTAGTAGTGAATGCCATAAAACCATGCTTGGGGTATATGGTGATTAAAAGTATTATTTGTGTATTGAAATGATTATTTATTTTTATTTTTTCTAGTCTGAACCAGAGGGATTTTCTCACTTCCACTTGTATGTCTGTGCTGCCTTTCTTGTCAGATGGAGGAAGGAGATCCTGGAGGAGAAGGATTTTCAAGTAAGTGAAGGGGATGTTTTTCAAGCACAAGGTGGTATTTATTAAATTTAGCTTCCTACTGTTACTTGGGGATGAATTTATGACAAAATAGTAGCAGTTGCATTAAGACTGACAGTGTCTGACTGACTGTTAGAATTGCTCCAAAACTGTTAGACCTGAAGTGATGGACTATGAGCAGCAGGAGATGTATTTTCTTTGTCCACTCTGGAAAAAAAAATGCTGTTCTAACTGAGACAGACTTTGAGACGATGATTTCTGGAGATGCTGTTACCAGTAAAGCCTTGGTATTTCACAAAGAGATTTTCTGAAAAGGTAACTGGATTTTTTTTTTAAATCTTATATGCATCACTGGAGTTATTTATTTATAATTGCTCATCTGTATAATATAACAGCACACTCTAACAAGGTGATGTTCATTCTTTCAAAAAAGCTAGGCAAGCAGTCTTTTAAAATAAGGAGGCTGTTTTTCAGTGAGAAATAAAAGGACTGTGAGAGTATTTCAGGTCCCTATGTTTCAAAACCTTACATTTTTCCAGCAAAGAGCACATCAGGGAGTTGTTTGGAATGCAATTTTGAATATCGTAAATAGGAGAATCATTTGCATACCTCGGTAGAGGTTCGGTTATGTTTGTGAACTGGTGACAGTTCACTTTCATAGAAATATTTTATATTGAATTTTAGCCTATGATACACATGCAATGCCTGAAAGGCACTGAAGTCCTGTTTACGGGATGACTGTAAACAAACCATGCCGCAGAGCTCACGCCATTGCCTGCCCCAGGGAAATGGCCAGTTACCAGCTTACTTTCTCTGCGGCTGACTGAACTCTGTTGCCCTGTACAAATGAACCTTTGTGTAAATTTGTGTATCACTTCAATCTATTTTATCTTTCTTCATAAAACCATTTATTGAGAGCACTTTAACTGTTGTTGCCTATCTTTGCAATAAATAAATGCCTAAGGGTACAACATAACTTTAATTTATACTACCTGCTAACACTGTCAGATTTTCTCAATTTATGGTATTTTGTTAAAAACAACTTTAATGTTGGTAGCCATGCCTCTCAACTACAACTGTTCACTGTTGATCCTTCCTATTAAATTTTTCCTGTTGATTTCCTGCACCAAAGTTCATAATTTTCCCCTCCCTACAGAACCTATTACAACTGTTTTTAAAGTAAATAACAATCCCAAGGTATAGTTCTACGAAGATTTGTTTTGTTCTCTTTACCTATGTTCAGATTTGTTTACTTATTTAATAATTAAGGTATTTCTTTATGGTTTAATTTCTTTATAGGCTACGTAAACTACACTGTAAAGTACATAAATCAGGAACACACTGAAACGCATTTATCAGACTGCTTTAGCTTGCTTACAACATAGAAATGCAATTAGTAATTTTGAGGATCTGTAGACTAGTGCTAGTTTTATCATTAACATATGTTATCACTAAAAGGCTTGGCCTTCTTTATTGTGTAACATGACCTTTTAAAATGACTAAACTAAATTGTTATCAGTTCTCCAAATGATACTTCTCTCCCACAGGCAAGAATAAAAACCATTACTCTTCTGCTTTGTTAATAATAGCTGTAGACCATTGCCTAGTCTTCAAAGTAGTAGCTCAAGTAATAGGCATTTAAACTACATTGGAAAATTGGGAAGTTCAGTATGTGCTATTGGAATACCCTGATTACATTGAATTCACATTATTGAGAAGTCATAGTACCTGTTGTACTGAAATTTTGTGTTCCGTGTACTACATCAAGAATCATCAGAACATGCATCCAGTCATTTCATTTGCACATAGTGTGTGTTGTATTTGTTTTTCTGCATATGACATAGATAAGGCAAGTCTCTCCTAATTGTCAGTCAGCAGGTCTGGTTCTATAGTACTAGCTGTGAAAACTCACACTTTTCTTTTACATGTCTCTTTGACCTCTTCCAGTAGACTTAAAAACCTCACAGGAATTTTAAGGCAAAATAATTTTCCCTGACCATCAGATGTGGTGATATGTGAGATGAGATACTGAGCAGGTTTTGAAAGGCCAGTTTCAAAGGACTTAGTTTTGCAATGCTTTTTTTATCTTATTATTTGATGAAGTATATTATCACTAATGTTACAGGCTGGATGACGATAGGAAATAATCTTTGCTTTTAAGATATTTATTTACATTCTCTTAAGTATGTCTTGTTGCAACCTAAGCAATGGGTAAAAGTATGTGGTGTTTATTCTTCCTCAAATGAACAGATTAATAGACTTATATATCAAATATTCAACTGTGCATGGTAATAGTTCCATATTACAGACAGCATGTGTGTGTGGTTTTGTTTTGGGGTTTTTTTCTGTATTGTTGTGTAGCAGAGGAAGAAATTTTGCAATCAAAAGAGTTAGGCTGGCTGGACTAACACTACGGAGTGATAAAACCTGAAAACTACTTGGTACTTGGTTTACATTTGTAGAATTAAGTATTATTACATAAATATTTTATAATATAAAGTATTGTATAAATAAATTTTGATGAGGGAAATAGAGGAAGAAACAAGTTCAGGCCTCCAGATGTTGAAATAATAATGTGTATATTATATGTATATAAATAATCATGTATATGTAAACTTGTAACAGAAGCATATAAAACCGTGTTCATGCTAGTCCCATATTTTTCATGTTTGAAAGAACAGACTAATTTTCTCACTGTAAGATGATAATCAAGTCATGATAGAAGTTGTGTTCATTATAATCTGTTTGAACAAGTTACTGTTCTTACTGCCACCTATTTGATAAGATATCAACGTAGACCTCCTCTGAAACATGAGATTTGCAGGCTAGCATAAGTTTTAGCAATAGACAAGCGAGGAGAAAGGTGATGCTTTATGTGTAAATCTAGAGCAATTTACAACGTTATTTGTAGAATTTGTCCCATGTCTCTGCTTTATGAGAACTGGCATCTCTTGACTTTCAACAGATTATTCCATGCCACTTGTCCATGTCCTTGTAAATTGTTCCTGACTACTGTAAAATACAGTACAATGGTGAACAAAGGACAGCTATTTCAAACTGCAGTGTCCCAAGAGAAAACATTTGATTTTAGGAAGCTGGGGAGGGGGGATATGCCAACCTTTTTTGTTTTGCTAGGAGTTTATAGTTGCTAACAGTTTGTGCTGCTCAGTAGAGATATTGGTAACCTTTCTAGTAAGCTTTGATCCCGTTTTGAACCTTGCTATGTAATGCAATGAGCTATGCAATGCAATGCTATGTAATGAGGGTAAAAATTATTACATGTGTCCTGGTTTCGGCTGGGATAGAGTTAATTTTCTTCCTAGCAGCAGGCATAGTGCTGTGTTTTGGATTTAGTAGGAGAAGAATGTTGATAACACGCTGATGTTTTTAGTTGTTGCTGAGTACTGCTTATGCTAGTCAAGGACTTTTTCAGCTTCCCATGCTCTGCCAGGTGCACAAGAAACTGGGAGGGGGCACAGCCAGAATAGTTGATCCAAACTGACCAAAGGGCTATTCCATACCATATGACGTCATGCTCAGTATAGAAACTGGTTGGGGGTTGGCCGGGGAGCAGCGATCGCTGCTCGGGAACTGTCTGGGTATCGGTCGGCGGGTGGTGAGCAATTGCATTGTGCATCACTTGCTTTGTGTATCATTATTATTATTATCATTATTATACTGTTACTATTAGCATTACTGTTTTACTTTATTTCAATTATTAAACTGTTCTTATCTCAACCCAGGAGTGTTTCTCACTCTTACTCCTCCGATTCTCTCCCCCATCCCATCGGGGTAGGGGGAGTGAGTGAGCGGCTGCGTGGTGCTTAGTTGCTGGCTGGGGCTAAACCACGACAACATGCCATTTTGAAATTTGATAGCAGTGAAACTGTAGTGATATGTTTTCAGATAGACATTTGAAATATTTCATGCCCATGTATAATGTAAAGCTTAATATTGCTGAAAAGAATGATAGAGTTTTAGTTATAGTTAGAGCTTGTTATTGTCTCCTAGTACTCACTTCTAGAGAGAGAGAGTCCACTTTCCCTACATAGGATGCTCCACAAACCCCAGGACAGAAAGCTAGTTTGGGTAGCAGTGCGGCCCTATTCATACTTCAGATTAGCAGCTTTTACTTCACATGTGGGGGAACAGAGACCGCAATGGGCAGACAGTAAATGGAAGGCCTTTTAATCCTGGCTCAGATTCTCCTTTGTAACTGATGTGATGTTTTATAGGATCGAAGGGGTCGTTCTTGGCTTATGATATTTCTGTTGATGGTATAAATGTTTTGTGTTAATTCGCTGGTTCCACACTAGTGTCTGATTAAAAAAAGAAAAATAGTAGTAAGTTTTATATGGATAAAAATACATTTTTTTTAATGTGATAAAGTATGATTTGCAATGTGAATGCAAAATGTGAAATTCATTTAATTTCTACTATCTAAGCTTAAGTAATTAAAGGTGCAAGTAATGAAGACCTTTCAGCATGTCTTAGACTTTGACTTAACTGTTATTCATTTTCCAAACTACAGCCATAATTCCAAAATTCTCCTGAATTCTTGAGATGTGAATGGTTGATGCTGTTAAGTGATAAAATATTCAAGCATGATTTTGAGCATATTTAGAATTAAAATATTAATAGAAAATATGGCTATTGAGTTTTTAATGGTGTCACGTACAGGTTATCTGAAAGATTTGTAAGGAAACAGGACTTCAGGGACTAGATTCAGCTGTCACTCTGAACATAAGCTAATAGTACTGTTGGACGGATACTGGTTAACTGTTAGATATTAGAGATTTAGTCCAAATTTTCAGTTTAAGTTATCATTTTGTTAACATAGCTGAATTATAAAAATGTATTCAATATGTTGTGGTAAAGAATCTGTCTTGCAGATTTTTTCTTCTTCATGATTCTAAGATACAGGCTCGTCTGTCTGTCTGACAGACATTTTCACCCATGCTGTCACCAACCCACATCTTTATTACTGCAATGTCCTTTTCTTTGGCTTTGACAAATACCTTTTTGCTTCATTTATATTCACATAGACTGCAAAGAAGCTAGAAAGATCATTTTTCAGTCCATCATTTTTTCTTGCTTTGCATCTCCTTTAGCTCCCTTTATAGCACCAAGAAAAACTTAGATGCTTTCTCTTTCAAGGCCTTTAATGGACTAATACTGACACCTTACATGTCATCTCATATTCAGTGGTGAGATGCTGACTGCCAGTTTATCCGCCAGTGATGACAGCCTCATCACGCACTTGCGCTCGCAAGAAAGTATCCGTGCTATCTCCCAGGTTGACCGTCTTACTTAAATGGAGCACCTAATGCAGATACTCAGTTACTTTCCTCTAAATCCTTATGTAAGTCCTGTTTTTCTGCAGTACCCAGAATAGATTTGACAGGTAGGCTTGAGTCTGTTAATAGCACTTACAGTCACATTGACTAGTTTTGTGTTGTTTCTTTTACTTTTCTGTGAATTTGTTGTCTCTTGTTTTATATTTGAGCCATAAAATCTTCACGGTAGTGACTCTCCTTTATTCTGATTTATATAATCTTTAATCTAATGATTCCTCAGTCATTATTTTATATAAATACGAGGGAGTAAGCCT
The DNA here is from genome assembly GCF_030463565.1 of Pelecanus crispus. Taxonomy (NCBI): domain Eukaryota; kingdom Metazoa; phylum Chordata; class Aves; order Pelecaniformes; family Pelecanidae; genus Pelecanus; species Pelecanus crispus. Next base: position 18,543,363 of record NC_134643.1, read on the forward strand.
TATTAACCTCATGACCAAAATGAATGTGTGTGCAATTGTCTATCGTATTAAAACTTAGAAAAATGCTCTTGATTTTTTCATATGTTTCATTATGGTGAAGTATTACAAGCTAATGTTAGTTCAAGTGTTAGTGTGAACCACCATCTTCCTACATCATATGGTCAATAAAATTTTAAGGAAATTAAGGTTATTGTTATTACTTACGTAAATGTTTATGCCTTATGAAGTTGTTGTCAGGTTTATTCTTAGCCTAAATCTTAGGTTTTGTATATGCTAGTTTTAAGATGGATGCCTGTTTCAGAGGATAATGAAACATTTCACAGTGCCTGCATTTGAATGAAAGTCAGATACAGGGTGACTTTGAAGTGCATCTTTAGCTTGGTGATGGAGTGAGCACTGTCAACACCTTTGGTTTGTTTTGCCTTTCCTTCCCTCTTTAACAATCACTTAATTAGAATCAGGGCAGGGTTAGAAGGTTCACTACCACCTACTATTATTCCTAAATCTCAGCTCACTTGAATACTTTGCCCCCTTATTTCATGTAAGAGTAGAGAAGGCCCAGGTTAATAGCCTCTGATTTATGGTAAGAATACTCTACTGATATTTCAAGTCTCATTTAGCACACGACCTTGTCCTTTTAGTCTTTTTCCTCACATTTGTCAGTATTTTGGGGATGTGAAGGCAATTGCTTCTACCTGTGATCTGTTTCCTGCCTATTAGATGCCAAAGTTCCTGAAGCTCTGTGTTATTCCCTCAAAGAGAGGAATAATGCTCTCTTTTTATGAATGAACCCTTGGCATCTAAAGGTTACTGGCTTGTGTTACTTCAGACCTAATGTCAAATTTAAAACAAACAAACAAACAAAACCAAAAAACACAAACAAAAAACCAACACAGATTGTCTTTCTTGCAGTGGATTTCACACCTATATTAAATGATATTAATATTCAACATGAAAGTCTGAAATAATCAGAAGAGTTTGAAAACAGAGCTATTGAAAATGCTTATTTTTCTTCCCTAGAAATGTTTTCTAGGAACATACAGGTGATGAACATCTTGTCTCCTTATTTCTGTCTTGGTCTTGTGTGCCAGTTTTCTTCATTACAGTATTACAAACTTTGTATACAATCACAAAGGTATCTGTAGTTTGCATTTGTCAGTGTTTGCACTGTTATATTTGTTACAGGTATATTTTTCATTTCACTTTTCACATGAACTAACATTTCTATTAAAGGAGATTCTTGTATGTGGTCTAAAATCACTTGAAAGAGAAGGTTTTAAGGAAAGACAAATCTGATTCTGTACACCTGTCAGACTGTGTATGTGCTACAGCTGCACAAGTTACATTATTTAACTTTGCACCCTAAAAATGGCATTAGTAGGTGGTTACAGAGGCAACTGAATAACAAGATGCTTGGAAGACACATTCAATTCATAATGATGTCTGCATGAGTAACAGGCTTTAGTTTAAAAAGTTTAATATGAATACTCTTCCTATTGATTATCTACTGTAGAAACATGTCATATATCAGAAACATGATTTTATAGCATCTATTTATGCTCAACTACAGTAATACATGTTTCCTTAATCTTTTGTGATCTTGTTTCTAGTTTATGATGTGAGTTTTTAAATAGTTACTTTTTCTGCATTAAAGTACAGGACTTCTCACATCATATGATATGAGGTATAACCAATACATTTTTAATTTAGCTTCTTAGTGTGTACTGTGCTAGAAATTTAGTTCCCATTGCTACCGCAGTAAAAAGAAATGTTTCTCAATAAAAAAAAAAAAGTAATATTTCTGAACAGATTAGTTTTCTGAACAGAAGAGGTTTTACCCTTCTTCTCTGTAAGCTTTATGATGAGATGGTTTTGTGGTTCTGGATCCTGCACTCTTGCTCTTCCATGTATGGAAACTAACAGGGTCTTTTCTGTGAATGTACCAAAACCTGTAAAGAGTTAAGGTCCGTGAACATGGAATTCTTTCTGACTTTAAAGAGCCTGACTACAAACATTGCTGTCATTTTATTCCCTGCTGTGAGCACTTTTGGAAGACAGTATTGTTGTGTGTTGCAAGAAACTGAAAACTCTGCTGTTTTAGACTTTGAACATCATAGCTAGCAATCTAAAGAGGTTGCTCCTTAATCTCAGAGTACTGGTAGTAGATGACTGGGAGTTAGCACTGTTAAATCATTTATATTCAGAAGAGCCAACTTATAATAATAAAATTACTGACATTATTTTTGCATGCAAAGAGCTTAATCAACAAAGAATGAAGTGACTGGTAAAAGTTGTATCTAAATACAGTTTTATAGGGGAAAAACATCAGGTGTCCATTGGTCCTGACTTCAGCTGTTACAGTCTCAATTTAAGTGCTCTGTTAACAAGCCTATTCAACTTAGTCAAAAGGTTCTGCATCTTTTGATTATAATGAATATTTTGACTTACCTCCACATGTGAGTATATTGTAAATTAAAAGCAGAGACATTTTATCATACAGTCTTAGAAATACAATTTTTGTCCCACAGAAATTATTATTGCAAAATTTTAATATTAAACTAAAATATAATAGATAGACTGTATGTCATCCGTCTTTTAACTTTGAGAAACTAGTGGTGATTGCCTTGTACCAGGAAGAGGAGTTGCCCTCTGTCTAGAAAGTTACTGGAAGCTTCTGACCAGTTTATATAATACACTAAAAATGGTTTAAGAAGCATGAAAAAGGAAATAAAACTCCTAGCACTACCCTTTCTTATCTCTGAAACTTCAGTGTGGCTTTCTGTGATCCTTTTTCTTCTGATGAGACTGTAGGCCTGATTTTCTCAAAAGCTTGGGTTTAAATGTGCAAAGCTGAGAATAGAAATCATAAAAACAAAAAAAAAAACCCCACTTCTGATTTATATTTTATTCAGCTAGCAATGTGCATACTTTTATACCTAAATTCACCTCTTTTTCTTTCTTTCACTTGAGTTTATAGGCCAGGAGTTCATAGTAATAATACAGTACTCATGTCTGACATTTTAAAAATAATATTTAACTTAACCTGCAGTAATACAGATAAGTTGTGGATTCTGTATCTGAATTTGAAATCTGTGCATCTGTTTCTGTTGTCCTCTTTTCATCTAGCTCCCTCTCCCAGAAGTCATGGTTACTCCTCAGAATATTTGGAACAGTTGTACATAGTAAAATTGCAAGTTGTAGTACAATCATATTGAACTACAAGTATATATACTCGCTGCTGAAACTTGGAAGTTACTCTGAGCTATGAACTAGTCTAATATTATCAGATAAATCGCAGGAGTCGGTGGAAACTAAGCCTCTCTCTCTCGAAAGCAATTTAGCAAAAATAGAAGTCCTTGGGTGGTAGATTTAGCTGCTTATGGAAAGAGGTAAATACCTAATTACTGCAGCCATGACTTGCCTTGGGAGATCTGTCTAGTTTTTAGCAGACCCATCTTCTACTCTAGAGAATATTGTTTAAAAAAAAAAAATCATTTATAGTGAAATAGGATTGCCAAAACAGAAAGAAATTTTCAAAATCCCTGCTGAAGGAGACTAGCTCTACAGGGCCAGCATAGTATATCAATAGGACTTTTCTTCGTGGGAATGCAGCATGAAAAGTAGAAAGGTGAAACCTTGATGATAAGAGACAGGACAAGGGTCTTCAGGTTTTGATATTGATATAAGTAGAATAAATATATTTTCTTAATTTTTTCATCTTCTATAAATATTTGTATCTGTATGCTTTATTACGAGTGTAGACATTTCAAAACTTTCTTTTCATTTTTATCCTAACCTGTTTTAAGTGTAATTTCAGGTCATATGACTGTTACAGATTTACTTATTGCTCAGCAGTTTGGCAATCTGAAAATCAAGGTACTGGGATATAATAACAAGTGCCTTCTTCCCCAGCACAGTAGTTGAGAACATCTAGAAGGGATCAAGGCACATCACTGTAAAAGCTGTAGCAGCTGTTTCTAGAGGAAATGTGTAAGAGATAAGAGGATACAGAGGATTGTTTTCCAGTGATTGCCAGCTACCTTTTCTTGCATGTAGGTGGGAAGTATGCTTGAAGAGCAAGGGTCTTAAGAAATTCTATGTCGCTTATCAGAGCAATTGAGAGACAAATTTTGACTCCATTATTTTTTCTTAATTTGCTATTATTAGACTGTTACTTTTTTATTACTAGTAGGTAAGTTTAAAACTCTGTATAATGTGCTAATGCCTCTCTGAGATGATACAGAAAGAGCAGTGTTCCCAGAATGATTAACATTGAATGCAATAATTTGTAAAAATTTCAGTATAACTGATACAGGAAACTGAATAATTTGTATGCAAGTATGAGTGTATAACACTTCTACATTTGTTTATTATTAAAAAAAAAAATCTTAAGAAAGGTTATAGTCATTTATAGTCCCGAATACTCTGTTTTTTCCTCCATGTGAATGTTCATGCCATTTGAAAAATTGCATTTAGACAGTGTTTTTCTTCAGTTAGTTCCAAATTCAGTTACTTTTGGAATACTTTGTTTTTGTGATAGTCGGGGAATATGTTGCAATTGTAGATGTATCAAATTAAAAAGTTTGAATATGAGCACTGAACGTGCAGTTTCGTGCTTGAATTTCATGTGCAATATACAGCAATTCATTAACTTGTACCCCTTCTTTCATGCAGAACAAAATCTTTGGCAACAGATTTAGTGTAAATGACAGCTGAGGTTGTGATACCATATATTAGTAGCACTGACTTGTAATTCGAATGTTTTTCTGTGTTTTTCAGCAAGAACAAAGCAACTATATGACAGAATTAGCAGTCATTTGTATTTGCTGCATCAATTATATGCGACATTAGCTAATACTTGTCTTTCTTATTTTTCAAATATTAATCTTTTAAGTAACAAAAGAAATATGTTAACCAGATCCATAGTTCAGTACAAATATTATGTGTAGATATGATTCATGTTACAGAGACCACTTAGATTGAAAATGGGTTATGTTATGTAGTTAGGCTTAACGTTTAATGAAATAAAGCCAACCCTGTAAGCCAGGTCTAAATTAGAAATAAAGTCACTTTAAATTACATTTGTAGTCAGTGGAAAGACATGAGTGTGAATCGGTCACTTCTGATCTCACCCTACCTTCTGCAAATATTTAGTTCACTCTATTAATTACAAAGGATCATGGCATTGGCAGAAATTAGAATTAATCTGTTAAATGCCTACATTTAGTGGTCTGAATATTGAAGATTCATTGAAGACTTCCTTCAAGATTTGAATGTCTCTTTGCAAGCCCAAATACAATTTCCTATGCTGACTGTTAGCAGAGACGTCAGTCAAGAGGAGGGAGGGAAGTTCTTAAGCATCCAGGGGTAAATCCAGTGGAGACTGCTGAATAGAGGGGAGGAGGTACTGAACATAATTCCACTTGTAAAACTTGCTGTTGTGTGGAGAAAAACTGCGGAGCATAGTGTTTATACAATTCTTATTGCTTGAAAGATCCCTTTAAATTCTGAATGTTTTCATGGGAAAGAAACAGTATATGTTTCCTTAGCATGCATTCAGTCTTTGGGGCAGAGTAACTTGATTATGAGACAGTCCTGAGCCCTCCCTCTTTGTGTGCAGCTTTATTTTTTTATTATTATTTGAGTTTAAGGAATTTAGTAGTATAGCCTTGAATACAGTATGGTTTTGGTGGAAAACACATCCATGAGGTAGTAATGGGAAGATGATTTTCAAATGTACAAACAATAAGCTGCCTAGTTTCTACTTCTGAACATGCTAATTTTAACTCGTTTAGTAATGAATTTTATCCCTTTACTGTAACTGAGTGAACCCTAGAGTCCATTTTTAATTTATTTATAGTTATTCTGTAAAACCATACTATGCATTCTGCATACTCTTGCCAATAATTGTTTTAATGTATTTTATTGATTTGTTTTAAACCTTTCCATTACTGCCCATTTTGTATAGTGACTAATTAGCTGAGCAGCCTAAAAAAAAATATTACCAACATTTCACTTGATCCCTGACTATCCACCATAATAATCTGTTCAGAGTTTCTTGAAGAAGGAAATGTAGAGGATTACAAAAAACAGAGGACATGGAGAGTTACCTGAATGTAGAACTTGAGAGATCATTCCAGTAACAATGGTGTAGTAATAATTTTTTTCTCAGACTCTGTGTACTGTAAAAACTGTAGGATACTAACACTTTAATCTTGTAAAGCTGACTACCTAGTGTTACATATCTGCAAAGTTCTGCAGTTTACCAAAATCTTTATTACATTATACTCCCTGAAAATTGCCTATTTTGAATGCGATTAGATTGATCCCATTAACCATACAGTGCCATTGGTCAGCTTTTCCTATTTGCCCCAGGAATGAATTCTCAATTTTTTTAATGGAAATTGCCTAGTGAAATATATGCTAGATGAAGTGCTTTTTTTTCTCTATTGTTTTCATTAATGTTGTTGTTTTAATTGCAGCAAAATGTTTAATATGGCTTTATGTCTCTTACTTGATTTTTCTTGTTGAAGGTTGTCCTTGCAGAATGAACTGTTACCGAATAAATAAGCCCAGATGTACCAACAAAGATGAACAGCAAATACAACTTTTGGAGTGAATGAGACTGACCTGGACTGAATGTAGTATAATTGTTGTTTTAAAGGGCGTTTCTTTATGAACAGTGTTATAGAAACTAGTTTTTGGGTCCATATATTCTGATGAGTTCCTAAAGCATTCACGCATAAGATATTTAATGATGGATAACAACATTTTCCTGAAGTGAAAAGCAGTACTTGGACTTTTTTTTTTTTTCCCCAAGTCTGTATACTCTGAAAATCTGGAAAGGTCAAAATGTTGCAGTGGTTAACTGATGCTGGATTTTGTAGCATGTTGTGCTGTTGTAGTTAGAGTAAACTACAAAGCAGAAATGATGCAAGTGTCTCTCACTGGACCTGTGACAATCAAATAAATTGATTTCTCCAGTTACTTTATCAGTATTTAATAGTGAGAAACTCTGTAAGTTTCTGTCTTGGCCACTACATCCAATTTTAATCTATGCTGAATTATACTTCTGAATAAAAGACTCAGAAGTGATTACAAAAACTAAGATGAAATTATGTAATAGTTATTTTACAGCAGTGTAATTGACATTGCAAGTAACTTATTGTCATCCAACTAACTGAGATCAGAAAATAATTTTACGATGCTGTTTCTAATATGGGTTGCATGTTTTATTGGTCTTGCTTTTTCTTTTTTTAAACAGAACTGTAGATGTATTGTTAGAGCTGATGATACCCATAAGTATTTTATGCTTCTCCACATTATCAGGATATTACACAGGGTGATGATAGTTTTTTTTTTTAAAAAAAACAACAACAACAAAACCAAAACAAAAAACTAATGAACTTTTTTCCAAGATACAGAGGATCCACAGTTTTGTTTTGTTCAGATACAGAACATACAGGCTGAAATGCTTTAGCAAACCTGTAGTGTTCAGAAAAACACATATAATTAATGCTACTAGTGTGCAAACAGCACAATGAATCCAAATTTATGGAAATGTAGTATTGCCCTAAAATTCATAAATCAGTAGCTTAATCAAAATCAAGTTGGTAAGAAACTTCTGTTTCCCCCCAACTCTTAAAGAGTTAATCACATACAAAGAGGGCAGAAAAAAGGCTGTTTAGGGACAGAGGACTCTTGACAGTCTCTAACAAACCTAGTCATTGTGTCAAGAAGTTCATTTAAATAACTTTTGCTAAACTTTTAAAATTATGGGTTTGGCACAATATTGTAATTTAAGTGAGAAGCTGGAATGGTTAAGTAGTTCTGATTTGCATCTGAAAATCACATTGTACGTCATAATTGAAATAGAGTTCTGTTTCACTTATTCTAGAAAATGGAATGACATGAAAAATATATACATAAAATACAACGGGTATGAAGAATATAATTTGTCTAATAAGCCTTTGGGAAAGATGCAAGGATAAGGACTGATTTATTTTCACTTATCTGTAAAGTAGTTTCTTGATAATCCTCTGGGTCTTTGGATGGTTTTAAGTGAACCAGAATAATAATTCCGTTTTGACTTCAGTTGAGTTATTCGACAAATTCAACTCACCATTTTTAGTAAATGCTACTGTTGAAGAGCTAAATTGTACACGGAGACAAAAACGCATAGTCTTTTGAATATTTTGAGTAGGACCTCAGGGATCCAGAGGCATGCTGCTGTTACATAAATACAATCATACTTCTTTTCAAAGCATATTCACTTGGGCACATTAAGAATCAATAAAATATAAGTTCAATAAATAGGCTTCAAAACAAAAAATGTTTTCAAATATGCAGAGTAATTCAAGTATAATTTGCAGAGCATTTTACCAAGATGTGAAGGTTTTACTCTTTCCATTTTGTAGTTGAGACTAACACATATCATTGTTAATACTGCATAATAAGATCCTGGCAGAAAATGAGATGAAAAAGCTCAGCTGAGGTTTTTACCTCCATATTCTGGTATCATCCCTGTTTTTAAAAAGTGCTGTTTCATTCTGGGCGTGCTGCTGTTAGCTGATCTTAAGTGGGCATCAAAACCAGATAAGACTTTCTAGGAACAGCAAATGAAATTACAACCAGAAATTTTAGGACTGGCAAAACTTTGAAGGTATTAAATCTTCCTTCATGTTCAAAAAAAAACAAAAAAAAAAAGCCCCAGAAACAAAACCCACCACCAAAACAAAAAAACAACCAAAAACATCCAAAGCAGAAAAGGCTGCCTCTGCTATCTGGTAAAAAAAAAACAACTGTGCTTTCTTAATGTGTAACTTTCCATGGTGTTTGAATTACCACCTTTTAACAGAACAGTACACTTCTTGGAACTGGAGGGGATTTTTGATTCTTGCAAATTTGATTGGATGTTCTTATCAGTCCAGATTTCATTTTTGCTACATCCCAATCGTGCTATATCTTGAATGGTTTCATCAAATTATTTCTTTTCTCAGAGTAAACATTGAGTTTGTCTTAATTGCAAAATTATCATATTTTGTCTTCAGTAAAGTTGCCTGTCTTAACAATTTGAGCCTTAGGATAAAAATATCTGCATAATAGAGGACATTTACTGTAGAAAAGCAATGCCAGACTGTCAGTGTGTCAACAAATTATACTGAAACTAATTCAGCTGAAAGTGATGTGATGAATACCAATGGAATTGAGAAGATTGACCAAGAGAAAATGACTAATGCTGGAAACATGAAATTGGAAGGTGTTTTAACATTTATTTTTGTAATGCCCGTTTCTACAGACTTAATGGGAAGAGAATTAGACACAGAATAAATATAGATGTAACTTAAGGAAAAATTACACGATCTAAAAATATGTTAACTAATTTAATGGATATCACAAATTTAAACAGATTGGAAAATATCTCAGTTTATTTCACAGCAACTAAAGTCTAGATATTCAGCAAAAGAAAGTCAGTAGCCAAAATCATACGCTCTAATGGCTAACTGAATTTATTTGAAGATTTGGTCAAAATTAGAAATTCAAATACAAAATTTTTGATAGGAGATTTCTTAAGGTGATCAATGCACAGTGTTGTTTAGTAGTTGGCAGAAGGAGAAACTGCAAATTGCAATCCGAGTTTTTATTTCTTATTCTGGTTCATGATATTTTTGTGTGCAAACCGCTAAGTTTTAGTTCCGTTTTGAGAATTGACCACATACTAATGACACCTTTTTATTCAGATGATTGTTTATAGACAATCATTATTTTACCAGAAGAAGATAAAAAGTTCATATCTCTAACTGAAAATATCTAGGAACTCAGTTGACTTCTGTGCTTTCTCATTACTGACATCATTTACTCCATTAAAAACCTACTAAAGAGGATAAGGGATTGCAAAGATATTGGTAGGATTGTACACTGAACACAGTGCATCTTCCATCTCTTAATTAGCTTGTATCTGTGAAATATAAGGTACAAGAGCAAATTTTAAAAATCAGTCCCATAGTGTTGGGGCTTGCTTTCATTGTGTATTTTTTAATCTACAGTTGGTTACTAATTCACTCATGTTGTGCATATAGAAGAGTTTCCTGCCAGCTAACTGCCCAATCCTTTAACTGAAATGATAAAGTTCAGTGCAAAAATAAGATTTACATTACTTGCATGTTTTTCATACATATCTACCTAAAGGATGCATGTTTCAGTCTGCTTTGCATAAATGCAGTGGCACTATGATAAAGCATTCCAGATTACTGCTATATTCACTTGTGTATTTTGGTAATATTTCTGGAAGCTTATACGAAATTTTATAGTAATTATTCATAGTGTGTGGTAAGAGCATTTTTACCCTGGATGCAGGGAGGGGACAGGGGAGAAGGGAGAGCATAATTGTCAAAATCATTGAAAGAGTAGCCGCAGTTGGAAGACTAGCTAAAAGTTGCTGTTGCTTTGTGTCTAAACTGCAGATGGGTCATGTTTCTAGCTGATGCTCTGATGAGCTTTAATATGTCTTCTTTCTTGGCCCATTCTCTCTGAATTAAAAGCATAATCATACTCAAGGATTTTGATCCTTTCCTAGAAGTCAAATTGGATACTATATTAAGATGTACCAGTTTTAAAATGTTTTACGCTTTTAACAATTTTTTTTGGTCTTTCAAGTTATATGATATATCATCTATGTCTTATGTAGATGACATCTATGACTGTATTTTCTTTAGAAATGTTCTGATCCACCCTTTTGACGTCAGATTAGGTATTAAAATCTTAGGCTTCACAGTTTTGCCTTTTCAGATAAAATCTTGTCAATAGTCCAGAGGCTGAAATTATAGAATGGAACGATTAATTATCTTTTCATGCTGTTCAGGTTCCTAGCAATCTTCTTCAAATCATTTGGTTATAATTGCTAAATAGTTGCTGAAGGTGCACCATAAGAAGCACTAGAAAAATCCAAACCTCAGAATTCCTGAAGATGTAAAGAACGCAGCTAAAGACAGACTCTTTGGATCAAAGGAGAATAAGAACTCTGTTATAGTCTCAGCTTAACTGCTGTCCCTGTGTGATTAACAGCTAAATCTTTCATTTGGCAAAACATGCCTGTATGTTTGTGTAATCATTGAAATAGAGTTCTGTGTGAATGTATCTTTATCACTAGAATTAATTTCACCTGATATATAGACTTTATATATTTTAATGCAAGCAAGCAAGTGTTGTTTCTTCTTGACATGTAGTTCATCATCTGCTCTGGCTCTGACCATAATGAAGTCTCCCATCATAAAGTAGTGTGATAGCAGCATAAATATAATGTAATAACAGTGTGATTTAACAGCATGAATCAGCAGTGGACTGTTGTGGCTTTCCAAATCTATACTGCAACTTCGCTATCTCAACAGAATGTTCGAAAGTAAATGAGGTAGCATTAGGGTTGGAGTGGTTCCAGTCATCATAAGTAGACTGCCTTCATGCTTCGCTGGGGCTGCAAGGATGCTGTCTCGTCCTATTTCAGTCTTGCTGAGTGTGTTATCATTTCCCTTGTGGCAGCATGATCACTTACCAATAAGTGATACAGTGTAGGTCATGAATGTGGAACTGTAATGAAAGAATTTGACATTGTATTACTTTTATTTATGTTTTCTTTACTTTTCAGAAAATAATCCGCTCCAGTTAAAATTATTTTGGATATTTTTAGCTATTTGGATAGTCCTAGATATTGATGTTTGCTTCCATGAAGATTTTGAATACTCAATTAGTTTTTGTTAATGCATCTACCACTTCTAGTTTATCAGAACTCTTCTTAGTGATGGGTTTGTTCTCTTCATGGGTAGGCATTGTTGTACACTTGAGAGTGCTATCCAAAGGCTTTTCCTAATTTTCAGGAAGACTGTAAATAGGGAAGCTCCAAGTTATTGGAGGATAATACTGTAAAAGGACTGTGGTTTTCTAGTGAACACAGTGTGTCCAGCTACTAATAATAGGAGGTATTAATATTGGCTGCAAAAATAGCTTTATCTTTATTTTCCTTTATGGATTTTAGTGGAAAGCTTGTAACATGTAAATTCTTCCTGTCTCTGTGACATTCTTTATTTATCTATCTCAGAAGACTCTCTGGAAAGAAAACAATATTGTTACATTCATGAAGATAATACATAGTTTTAATTATAAGTATTAAATATTTTTATCAGCTTTACTTAGCCGGTATTTTTTTCTAATAATTATTATTTATCTAGTTACATATCCAATTTTCTTACTGTCAGTTAAGAACATATGAAACTTTTCTCCCCCAGTGTCATTCCTAACTGCTTAATTTTTATCTTTATTCCTGAAAAGTGAATCTACATTAGATAACAGACAAGACAGTGAAACAGGATTTTATTCTTTGGCAATACTATGTATTTGGTTGATAGGTGTAAATGTGCAAGATAATGATTTCATATTGGGGGGGGTTGTTTTTTTTTACTTTTTTTACTTTTAAATAGCATCTAACAGTATCAGCAAAAACATAACATGATGTCCTACCAGAAGGACTAAAAAAATATTTTTTAGTTAAAACGTGTTCAAGAGGAGCTTTTTCTAGTGAGGTGCTGTGGGAGTCAGTAATTGGCATGATGCTATTCAGCATTTCCACTAATAAAAGAGCAGATAATAAAAATCAGTGGATGACACAGATTTACCGTTCTGACAGAGTGAGGAGAGCAAAGCAGTTACATAAATCAGTCTTGAATCACTTGTTCTGTTGACCTCTTCAGGCAAGCTGTATTTTGATATAGTCAAATGAAAAATTTTTGCAAGTACAAGATAAGTAGAATAGGTCATGTCTCCGGAGTGAGAGACTGTATCCTGGGATGCGTGGCTTCTGAAGAGATCCTAGAGGGCATTGCTGACAGCTGTCTCAATATGAGGTCCCAGAATGATGCTGTGGCACATGGGAGTAATTGGATCCTTAAATTAATGAATGTAAGAGCTTGTTTTGCCTTTTGGTGGCGGTTTTTTTGGTGATATTCCATCCAGTCCTGATGTCTGAAGTCAAAGACATATAGAGGGCTCACAGAGGATGACTGAAGTGCTCAAAATACTTAATTTGTCAAAAAGAAAGCCAATAGGTGAATTGATTAATATATGAGAAGTTTGATAGGAAAAAAATGCTAAGACATTAGCAAAATAAGTAATGAATATCTGCAGCTCTTAAGGATTTCAAATTGATGTTTTTCCTGAAAGAAAAAAAAAAAAGTTTAGGTCTAGTTCCTATTATCTACACAAGAGGTCAGACCAAGATAAGTAATGATCTTTCCTGGCTTTAACATCTGTGACTCTAGGAATTAGCCCAAAATTTCTGTTGTGTATCTGACAAATAATACTACCACGGAGACATATGATTACTATTGTGTATAGGTACAGAAAACATCTGAAGTTCTCAAAGTTGAAACAGTTAGACAATGAATTGGCCTTCAAGTACAATTTTGAAATGGCAATCATAATTTCTAAAGCATGTATGGTTTTGCCTTCACACAATTACATCTTAAACATTTTGATATCTAGTAATTTTTAGTTATCCTTACCAACTAAGAGTTGTTACCAGCACAGTGTTAGAACCACATTACTGTTGTAAAATACAAGTCTAAAATTGTAGATCTCTGTAAAGCCTAGCTGCAGAGAAAAAGCACTCTTTTGTTTAAAAAGACTCCAATAGTTGTTGAGTAATCACTACTTTTTTTCATTATTATTTTTTGTCATCATATCCAATAACATAATTGAACTCTAGAAACAGGTTCATTTTGTTCTCCCAGTAAGTTGTGTCCTTCCTTATCTTGGAAGCTTATATGAAGTAACAGGAAATATATGTATGTTTTCTGTTCAGAGCCTTACAGCTCTAAGGATGCTGAGACCAAACTCCATACAGGTCCAGCAATGCGTTTTGCAGGCTGGGAGGAACACCTTGCAAAATCTGGGTGTCCCCTCATCTGTACGTGCTGTCAAGAGTTCCGTTTGGTCTGACTCCTGCTAAAGGAAGGGAAGGATGTGATGCAGGGTGCATATAATCTGGAGAGATTTTCTGTAAGCCTTGCTTTATCGCTTGGATTTTACAGAGATGCTGTTACTATCCAAGTTTTAAATCAAATCTTCCACACAATGAAAATCTGATTTTATTGTCCTGTAAGTTTCCAGAAAAAGCACTTTCTGATTACTATAAGTTTTGGGTTTTTTTTCCTCATAAACCAACGTTTTTATTTATTTTCAGTAAATACCACAAAGGGATCTCTGTGTTTTCTCCATTTCAATATAAGAAGGATTTTCTTGAACAAAGAAAAAGCTCTTGTTCTTCCTGAGCAATTTAAGTGACCTGCTAAACTAAATGCAGTGGCAGGGCTTCTGTTTAGTTAGTAATTCACAGCTGTCACTGGAGACATCTCTCTACAAAGAAAACTGTTTTCTTTCCGTGTTCATTTCTTCAGCAGAAATTGCTGCATAACAATGTCAATTATTGGCTTTATCAGTGTGTAACCCTGGAGAAGACTAAAATCACAGGAGCCTGTACACTTGACTACCAAACTCAATCAAAACTACTGATAAGAGAACAAAGAGAAACTAAAAGCTTTTGGAGTATGAGCTGAATAATAGGATGAAGTGACATATGCCTTTCTTTGAGACAAGCAGATGGAGGAGGATTAATTTTCTTTCTTTCAATCTTCTGTTCTCTCCTATGGTTTCCTAAATACTGGTGCATGTAGATTTTGCTGTCTTACAACAAAATTGTCTCATTGCAACTGCAAGACAGTAAAAATAACAAGAATTAAAATGCCCATTGTTTTGTCATCAACTTGTAAACAAATTGGATTTTAAATTCTTCCAGAAATGCCATTATAACAGATTTACTATTGCCATTGTAGCCTCCTAGCTAGCTCTTTCAGCTGCCATAAAGAGCAAGATCTTTACACATGGCAACTTATTTGCTCTCTGTAGTGTTTTTTGCATTAGACATCCCTTTGCAAATATAGTAAGAGCTCCCATTTATCCCATCCTAATTTGCTTTCTGAACGGTAGCATTTGCTTGCTGTTAGCTAAGGGAATAGCAATGGTTGCATCCTGTCCTCAGGAACTGATTCACCAAAGCTTTGTGTTAATTTTTTCCATCACAGTTCTTACATGTGTGCTTAGCTTCAGGTGCTGATCTGCATAGGACAACAGGTTAAACAGGGACATCTGAAATCCTTAATAGCTGTTGCTCTCTACCATGTCCTTTCTTTAAAGATTGCCACCGCTGAGAAAAGATGACAGAGCATAGCACGGAGTTGCCTTTGAATTGCCAGCTCACAGGCGAGCCTATTAAAGTGAACTGAAATTGCCGCTAGTAATATACCTCTAAAAGTTATATTTCATGTAGCTGATGTCTTCATTCTCTTCTGTGAGAAAAAGCCACATCTTCCAAGCTGTACTATAGTTTCCTCTCTTGGAGATTATTGTGATAAATACAGGAATTCCTCCTCTCATCTGCCTGCTAAGGAACAGATGAGAGATACAGTCACTGTGGGCAAACCAGCCATCACTTGTATTATACCACATAATGCACCACTGCAGTATTTTTCCATTAGAAATGTTATTACAGTTTTGACCAAACCCTTAAACACCTTTTGGTCATATTCATTTATTTAAACAAATGGCATTTTATTCACAAGGTATGGTTTTATAAAAGAAGTAATTTTGTCAAAAGCCCAGTTCTCTAGAGAAAATCAATTTGGGTGTAATGTTTTCCTTAAAACCTATTTGGTTTATGTGTGGTTTTTAGTCTTCAGGTAATCACTTCAGACAGATTTTTTCAAGGCTTTTTGCTGAACCTGTGAATGCCACAAGGCCACAAACTTTTTCTTAATGTAATTTGAATTTTTACAAAACCACGTGGATGTAAGAACCCTACACCTGGGAGAAATACTGCAAACTATTATTAATATTTAGTTTATGTAATATCAGCATCTGTCACATGCTAAAATGATTGTTATGAAATCAATATTTCTCTCTCCATACTGATTTTCCATGTTTTTACTAGGATTTGTCCTTACGTAGTGGAAAATTAAGGATTTTGACTTGCTTGATCTTTGATGATTGGTCTGGAGCTGCTTTGCATTTGTCAGATTGCTCCACTGCCAAAACGCTTTTTTGGGTATTGATACGGTGGTAGGGGTGCACTGCTTTCAATGTGCAGATTTTTGTGAAGTTTAGCGTGTAAACGTGATTATTTCCTTACATGAATGGACTAGAATTACCAAGAAGAGGTACTCATGGCCTAAGCACTTTTAGGACTTTAATCTTGGAAATCTTAAAAATCATCAGTCAGAAAGAGATTAACCCTGCCCATCGTCACCCGCTGTACTGGAAAAACATTCAGTTCTTCTCTCGTGTTTGTGTCTGGAGGCTGTTCCTTTGTAGATAAGCAAAGAGTCAGTCCTGCATTCGGCTGTTGGTTTGGAAGCTCATATTTTCCATGTAACTTGAGGTGTTCATCATCTTATGTAGAACTTTGATCTCAAATTCTGGTTGACCAAAGTATCGTAGAAATTGTAGATTTCTATTTTTAAGAGTGTAGTGATATGTAAGAAAGGCATGTAAATATTATATAAGTAAAATGTGTTAGTATTTTAATTGTCTTAGAATCCTAGGGCCTTAGGATATTTGTAGGTACCTTAGGGCTTTCGCGTAGTCCATTTAGAATTAGTATTTTTCCATGATCCCAGTAATAAATACTTTCTATATGCTTTTGAAAAATTCCATATCTCTGGGATTTGCACGAGAATTATGTGTTCGGTTTTTATGTAATCTGTTCAGAATTATCTATAATAACAACAACAGTAGACTGGGAAACGAAGCACTTGCCCTTGCGGAGAGTATTAAAAGAATGTGGCTTATTTAACCTTGTAAAACAAAGCTTGAGGGGGAGTATGATTATCTTCAGGAATGCATTTGGATTGCTTGGTAATGGGGGTAAAGATTTAACATAATTAACATAACATAATTTTGGTGAAAGATCAATAGGATATAAATTGTTCCACTTTGATTTATAAACCATTAGATAAAGTGAAGCACCTTCTATGTAAAATACTAGGAGGCAAAGAGCGGTATATATTTTCTGACAAAGCTTGATAAATTTATGTTATTGTGTAATATAGTAATATTAATCCTGGTTTGGCTTTCTTGTTGTCCCCAAACAGAGTTTGAAAGATTTCTTGAGCACAGTTGTTAATCACGTTTCTTGCATAGTATTTATACTGGTTTAGAATATTTTTATTCTTTAGATTATAATATACAATTGAATTATATTGTGTTAACGCTTCAGTCTGATTGTCTGTGGAAGCACTTTCAGAAGTTCTCTCCAACTGATGCATCTTTTCTTCCAAGAGGTACAAAGGAAATGCATTTTCTTATATTTTTCTCTTAAGGCATCAAAGAATGGACAGAGATTTGGGGGGGATGATATTGGTTTTGTACATTGAGAGAACCTGTGCAGCTTGGATGATCCCTGTCTTGTGATCTTGTACCCTCATGCTTTGCTCGCCAAGGAAGCTTAAATGATTTCTTGATGTGAACAGTGGTGTTCTCCTCAGAGTTGAAGGGATTTTTGGATTCGTTATTGTTGATTTTGTAAGGCTTCTCCAGTTAATTTGGAAATTTTCAGTTATCAGGTTCCCTGCCAATGTAGAGACATAGGACTTTGGGCAGGTTCTTTATCTGTCCTTTCTGCTAACTGTGATATCTTCATGAAGGTGGTTTGGTTCTTCCCTTCCACTGCCAAGTCACTGGTTCATTGTATTAATGTCCTTAAGTCTTCCAGAGATGCACAGATGTTTCAGGGATTTTGACATGGCAAGTGTGGAACTATTATTTATTATTCAGAACAAAACACCTATATATGGCTTCATGTGGTGCGGGTGATTGAACATAATGGAAATGGCCTCTTTCCGTCCTATATCCCTAATATACTGACAATATTCCATTTGCATTATGTTTAGGAATTTTTTTTAGTTCTAAAAATATGCTAGTTTAATTAGCCACCTCACTAAGACATATTTATTGGATGTAAAAATTTTATATCTCAGACAGTGCTACTTATATATACAGGCAATTTTGCATCAGCAATCCTTAAATTTTTTATCTTAAAATAAGGTTAGATTTTACTCAGAACAATTTACAGTGTGAAATACCTTTTTGTCAAAACTTACTAATTGCTTTGGCTGAAATATATAAGATTTTGATACACTTTTGTCCCTGTGGTTCATTATATTCAATTGGTATTTTATTATTTTCTTTCTTCTTTTTTGCTGAGCTTTTAGCTATTCATACTACAGTTTTAAAATTTAAAAGTCATTGTAGAGAGGGGAATGGGAATATGTGTGAATTTGGAGCCGTGCAAACTGTTCCACTTAAAATGCTTTGCCAAATTATGGTCAGGAAAACCAAACCAAGAAGAGTAGGTAGCATATGGACTTTATGGAGAGGCAGAACTGCAAATTTTCTGTTGGAATCTGCTGTACAAATATTTTGATCTTGCTTGACTACAGAAGAAAAATGATAGAATGTAGTAACTTACTCATTGGCAATTCATTTCAGAATTGAAATTCTGCCATAATTGCTGCAGTCGTGATTGGCACAGCAGGTCCTACATTTGGATGGGGTTTGTTTGGATTTTTTTTTTTTTTAATAGAATTACTTCTGATCTTCATGAATTTTTATACTCTGGATATTTGCACCTCTTCTCCTTTATTTGCTGCTTTTTGCATGGAGCTAATGACAAGTGATATACTTGGGCTTTTTATTTATTTATTTATTTGCTATGATTTATATTTTGGTGCATAAGAAGTACACATATCTCCAAATACCAGCCATATAGCAATATTTCATAAAACAGTATGGTAAAAAGTATAATCAGAGCGGTTCAAGACCATCCTGCTCTGTGCTGTAGCAATTGGAGTACTGAGAAATCTTCCTGGATGTTTCCTGGGATATTCAATTTTCATATGGGATTTTTAAAATGGAAGTTCTGTCTTCTCTAGTTGACAAGTGAGGAAGAACCTAAGACTGTTTTTGTTCGACTGGCTGATCTAAGTATGAATTTACATCAGTGTTCGAGTTAGATGATGTCCTCTTCTTTCTTGACTATTGAATGTTCTGTATCAATACCTTAACTACTTCTATTTCACGTGCATGTAATTTTGAAGCACTTTGAGACAGTTCAGAATAAAAAGGTATTACAAAAATAAGGTGTTTGTTTATGGAGTTAAACATCTTTTAGGTTCTGTGGCAATGCTTGCTTTGTTTTTAAGTCTATGGCCTTAGCCTTGTCTTATAAACTTGTAGATAATAACATGTAGATAGTAAGTTTTGTTAAGAAAAAGACCTAACATGCAGATTTGTTTCCTGTTCTAAGATTTAGGGATGGGGATTACTTGTGGTTTTGGTTTTTGTTTTCATTTGAGAACGAGGACATAAGGATACCTACAATATCAGCTAAGATGTAGTCCTTTAATGAACTTTTTTACCATATTAATTTCTATATTTTCATACCCGTGTAAATGAAGATGTAAATCTCCTCTTCAGCTAGGTGAGGACAGCTTCTCTGACATAGTTCTTTAGAGCGACGTATTTTATGATTAGCAATTAAGGTTGCTAATGACTTGCGTAAGAGATCCGTATGGGATGAAACAAGATTTTAATTGCTGTTTTAGTGGTTTTAATATGCTGAGTCCAGGAATCTTTTTCAGTAGTCATGAAAAGAAAAACATGAAAGGGAAATGATAAGACCATCAACTTTTCATATGCTTTCATCTTCAGAATATTAAGGTGTGTTTCTCTGAAGTTCTTATTAGGAATATGAAATTAATTTTAAGAATAGCATACTTCTGTATGTTTTCAGAAGATTAACAGGAGATTGTTCAGTTGAAGTGAAGAAGAAAAAAACTGTATATTTCAATCAAAGAATATATATATTATATATTTGAATCAAAAAATAAAAAAATATACTTGTTGAGAATCACCATGCACTTGAGTTGCTGAATGTAAGCTGATAGCAGGAGAAACTAACCTTTAACCTATTTAGATATTTTTTTAAAAGTATGCATTTTAAGATGCAACAAGTCAAGTTAGAACTCTGAATAACCTTTTCTTCTGTAGTTAGTTTCATACCGTTCCAAGATCTATATGCTGTGGCCTGTTGGTTAAGGTGTCATGGTGTATGCAAGAAAGGTCAAAATCAAGATAAGTAAGAATGATTGTTTAATGGGCAATTCTTTGGAAGGAGTTAATAACACTTTCAAGAAATTCTAGATGCATAATTTAGGTAATGTGCAATAAAGAAATGTACAAGAAAAAAATCAAATTCAGCATTGAATTTACAAAGTTGGATGTTCACTATTTCAGCAAATATTGGGGTTTTTTTGTTTGGTTGTTTTTTCCCTCCAACCTGTCATGGGACAGGATGTGAACTTTCACATTCAAGTTGGGAGTTCTTGAGTGACACTGATTTATGACTTGCCAAGAACGTGTATCTCCTAAACCCTTCACACTGTGTCCAGTGCAAGCTTAAATTGCCTAGATAAACCAGTGTTGCCCCATCTTCTGCCTATTGAAGTTTAGCTTCACCCATAATCTTTGAAATTGTGAGAACAAGGAGGGCATTACTGCATCCGGTATGCAAACTGGACTGTTTTGTGCTCTCTCAGCCATTGGTGCCTACACTGCATGTGCACCGTGGCGTGCAGTTTTCCGTGCTCAGGAAGCGGTGCAGGATGGCAACTGTACCACTGAAGGATCCAGGCCCCTTAACCTCTATCTGCAGCAAATATTTCTTAAGCTGCAGTAGATGACCTATTCCTACTATCTCTTTAATATTAGATTGTGAAATCTTAGTTTTCTGAATTCTAGCTGAGCCCAATAGGAAAGAATTGTTTTCTCTGACTCCGAGACATAGGCAATTAATAAGATGCACAGCACTCCAGAAATACAGCTCATTATTTGCAACTCCATGTAGCAGGTTAGGACAGCTGGAGAAATAAGAAGTGGCAGCAACGTAGGGAATATTGCTGAGTGCATTGAAAGAGGAAGAGCTCAAGAAAGAAAAGAAAAACTTGTCTCAGAGCTAGAGCCCTACTTATTTGGCGCGTCACGTATCAACAGCGAGGGGCGGAGAGAAGGGAGAAGCAGCTCTAAGGCATCTGAAGAAGGTCAGCTGGGCTGTGCAGTGCTGCACGTGCTTTCATGTTACCAGCCGGGGCGTTTGCTACTACTTTGATTGCAGGCTGAAGGGATAGGATTTGGACTGAGCTTGGCTGAGTCCCAAAGCAGCGGGTATCCTTCATCCTAAGGATCTGGGAAGAGGATTAGAGGTTAGCGTTGCACAGCACATTACCAGCCTGGCCGCTGCAGCTATTACAGGGTCTCAGCCAGGCAGTAGCTCTGGCGCATTTGTCCGTCTGCTTCGCTGTGCAGTGCAGGCGAGGGACTGAGTCCACGGACAGGGTGCCAGCTTGGTATGAGCCATCCATGCCACCCTTTCACTTCATGCTTGACAATCCCAAATACAAGCAAGTGAAAAAGCATGTTGTAAAGGAAATAGGAATTAAACCATTCCTGTATTAAGTATTTCTTTTGCCTGTTTAGGGGTTACATCTAGTTGCAAGAAAAAAGGGTTTGAATCATTGTCCGGTTCTGGCTATCTCTGGCACCACATTATACGATTTCCCATGAAATCATAAAAACATTTAGAATCCTTTGAATGTATGCTTATGGTTTATTTCTGTTCTATGTTATCTAAAAAGACAAATGGGCATTTTTTTCTGGCAATAATTGGTTTCCTTCTTAGCTTGTCTCAATAATTCCTCTAAATAAATTTTGGTAGTATTGCACTTCATTAGCTCTTCAAAAGTAAGTGCTGTGTTCTAAAATTTCAAGCGCAACTTTTGAAAGAACAAATAACTCTCATAAGGAGGCCATTTAAGCAAATTTGCCGGCATAAATTCTGTAGCGTTTCATACATGTGCATAATGTGTAACAGGTACAGCTCTTGTTCAAAATATAGCTGTTAGCAATTCCTTATTAAATAATGAAAGATTATATATAAAGTTCATTTACCTTTCATTTAGTTATATGCAGTCCTAAAGTATAATATGGAAAAGTTCGTGATCATAAAATATAGTAAAATTGCAGGTTCTGCCTATCAGTACAAAATAGAACGGTGGTAGACCAGAAGTACTCAGACCATAATTACATTGCAGTTAGCAGCAGGAAGGATTAACAACTCTCGTAGAAAAATACTGTATTTTAGGACTGCCTTTATTTGTTAAATTAATAGACTGGTTCTTAGTTTTGACATTAAAAACTAACTCTATTAATTTCCTCAGTATGTTCAAGTTTGATTTTAACTCTAGTTATTGCCATTTTTATATTAGCTAGAAATAAAAACACTATTCTACTACTGTTTTTTATGTTCTGTCAAGTTTCTTCTGTTAAAAAAACCCTGCAATTGAACTTTGTCAATAATTCACACAGGAAAAAAAAGTCTGAACGGGGTTTTCAGAGTAAATAAATTGCTTTGATTATCACAGAAGAGACCTTTGTGCTCTATTCATTAGAATAACTTCTTTATGTTTTATTAACTATCAACATGTTATGTGTTCTGTAATTGGTTTTGATGTTCCTTCCTTCAAGAAGATCCACATATGGAGTTAGAGTGGGGGGTGACAATAAATAGCGTAATAGCTGTAGATAGCCATTACCAAATAACCAATATTATTGCCAAATCTTATGCTAAAAACTGTATGTATTAAAGGGATTATAGTGGACTTCATACTATGAGGGGATTTGCTAATGAACCAGATTTCAAAACGTGATAAAATTTTCTTTCTTTTGCTTCTGGGTTTTGCCGGGGTTTTTTTAAGATTGTTTTAATGGACTGAGATTTCATTGGGTTACAATCTCAGTGAAGAAGGAGAGACCGATGACTTTGTAATAATTATTAAAAATATGTTTTGTGAAGTTTTATTAGTATTCAGGTTTGATTTAGTTTACAAGGAACAGACCTTGACCATTTTGATTTTAGAGGAGACTGAGGAATAAGGGCTTTGGAAATCATCTTTTTGAGATATCTGCTTTGTTGTCTGGTATTTTCTTCTAGATATATGTATTGGATCTTGCATGATAAGATTTTTTCCCCTCAAGAATAATTTTATATCTGACAACAGCCGTTGCTTAACAGGCAGTATTACTCCCAGATCTTATTACTGTGGTGTTTAAAACATAGACCCCATACTTTTACTTTTCATACTTCTAAAGGTACTTCTATGCCACAGCACTTACAGCAAGTTTACTACCAAGACTACTTGTCTTGTCTTGGTTACATGGTCAACAGGATAGTTCTTGAATATGTGTTAATTTATCTGAGGAAAATGACATTTTGAAAGCACATGTACTTTAAAAGTACATTCTATACGGCTGCTTGTAAGTGTTTAAACATACTTTATATATTGTAGCATAGGTGAGCATGATATATAAAGTGTTTTAGCATATTTTAACATATCTTACAAAAACATATGCAGAGTATTGTGTAAATCTAAATGCACTTAAAGTAGTGGAAATACGAGTGAAATTGTATAAAAGAGTTTGGTAACAAAAATGCTGAAATTCAGATGTGCTGAAGAATTATTTTAGAATTATGTTTTAAATACTTCAACATAAACCAGAAATGTGTTACAAAGGATATTAAATACTTTATGATTAGATCTTTTGCCATACTGAGAAAGCAGTTCGGTATATAGATTTTTAATTCATTCATAGTATGACCCAGCAACACTGGTACACCAGCCCCCTGTATGCTTTCATTCAAAAAAAAAAAATAATAATAAAAAAAAAATCCTTCTACTTGTTAGGAAACATACCTTTATTGTTTCCTGAAAGGGACCAAATGAGTAAATATGTTTATCAGTTGTTTGTTGTGCTTTGGGATTTATTTTCTAATTAAGCCCATATGCTTTAAAAAAAATAAAGTACTGGAAAATTTCAGTGTGGAAGGGAGGCCCATAGTGCAATCCGCTGCTGAAAGCCAGGCTAGAATCGGAGCTAGAGCAGCTTGTGCAGGGGCTTGTCCCAGGCGAGTTGTGAAAATCCCATGGACGGATTGTGCAGTCTCCCTGGCTCAAGCACCCTCATTGCGAAGGGCTTTTTTGTTATGACGACGTATCTTCAACTTGTTGCTATTGCCTCTTGGCACCTCTTTCTTCTTTATGACCCTCACTGGATGTAGTGGAGAACTGCTCTTACATCCTTCTTTAGCCTTCTCCCAGCTAAAAAGACCCGGAGTTTTCTCACTCTCCTGGTATAATATCTGCTGCAGCCCCCTAACAGTGATAGTGCCCCTGTGCTAAAATCTCTTCACTTTTTCTTGTACTTGGTGGGAGGGAGGAGCAAATCTAAGCAGTACCTTGATCCTCCTCTGCTACGGGTAGGACCTCTTTCCCCCAGCTGTTGCTCCTGCTCATGGACACTTGTGATTTCTCAGAGCAGACTTGGTCGGTCAAGACTGAGTTAAGAAAGGTATCACTGTCATTTAATTCCCTACAATGTTAGAGTTTTTACCACTTTGAAAATACTCTTATTTTTCTTATATTTTAAACAGAGGTGAAATTAATTTCCAGGGGGTGTTGTTGTGGTTGGAGTTTTTTTGTGGGTTTTTTGTTTGTTTGGGTTTTTTTTTTTAATTAAACAAAGTTATTCCATAGATGAGGAGTTAACTGCTGGTTGTACATACCTGGAGCACCTGTGACTCTTCCCCAGTCAGGAGGAAAGCTGCCACTGCCTGAACGGCAAGGAGGAAGGGAGCTTAGCAATGGCTTTCCACAGCGTGGCATGAAAGGGCAAATGCCATGTACAGACCAAACTAAGCTGTGCTGGCAGGCTGGGCCCTAGTTCAAGAGGTGAATGTGGCTAACCAGCACAGTAAGAGTCCAGTCAAACTGGGGCACTCTATTTGCCAAATGCAAAGGGTGTGATTTTGAGTAGAGTTGTTGTAGATGCAGCCAAAATATAGACAAACATTGGACTAAGGTTTTGGAACTCCCAGCTCTGATGATGATCTACTGGCTGGCCTGATTCCTCACCCAGGTGGCATGACACTATCATTTAAATTAAATACAAAATAAAATTCTTGCAGGAATATTTTACAAATACTGCTTTTCAGACTCAGTTTTCTGAAATATACCAAGCAGTTTATCAACAACGTTTTTTTTTATGGTAAATATTAATTCCAGTTTATGATTTATCATATTTCAAAGAGTGTTTCATAATTTAATTCTGAATGT
The DNA here is from genome assembly GCF_030463565.1 of Pelecanus crispus. Classification (NCBI taxonomy): domain Eukaryota; kingdom Metazoa; phylum Chordata; class Aves; order Pelecaniformes; family Pelecanidae; genus Pelecanus; species Pelecanus crispus. Next base: position 18,568,688 of record NC_134643.1, read on the forward strand.
GGATAGGAAAATTAATTTAAGCAGTTAGCGTGGATGCCTTATTTAGACATGGATTCTTTCTAGTGGTTCCTGCTTCACCTGTTGGAGAAAAAATAAGAATAGAGATTAAAAATAAATGAATGCACCTGAGTCACTATTCATGTGGTCATCTTTGCTCTTTTGTAAGTGTAAATGCTAAATTGAGCAGTTTTAGATAAACTTCTCAGGTTGTCTTGTAAATATTGGTTAGCATATGTTTGTACATTTCTTCAAATCCAAAGACTGGATTTTTGTTTCTTTGTTGGTTTGGGGTTTGGTTTTGGTTTTTTTTTTTTTTGGGGGGGGGGGGGGGGGGTGTTTGTTTTCTGAGAGTGCTCCATATTCAGACAGCAATAAATGCGGCATGATTTTCTTTAGCAGTTAAAGAAAAGAAAATATTCTTTAGTAGGGTTTTTGCCAAGTTCTGCTTTATTTTTCACAAGATGCAAGATTTATTTCCATCTGAGCCAATTTTGAAGCTCGTCAATAGGTCACAGGAAGATAAGCCTTATCTTTAGAAAATCACTCAAGTAGTGTGTCTTTGGCCAGTTACTTCACTTGGATTTATAACACATGTTCGCTAGTCAGTATCAGTCTTAGACTTTGATGAACAATTAAGGAATGAGTCTTTTCCCTTGGTAACAGCGGCAAAATGCCCACTCAAACAGAAATGGACTTCGGCAATCAATGGATTACTCTGCCATTTATTTCTATATTCAATTCTGATAAAAATTATTAATAAGTTTGCGATTAATCATAGAAATATTAAACTAGTTCTTCACCAGTAGTCCTATTTCAAATTTGAGCTGCATGTTAAACTTGATATAGGATGGAAACTGAAGATGTAGTCTTTGCATGTTCAATGAAGAGCATAAGGTTGAATGGTTTGAGTTTTCCAGACTTAAGCCTGGAGTACCTGATTTCTCCTGCTGTTGTGGTGTGTCTCCTGGGAGAAAAATCATGTGTTTTGTTTGTTTCTCCGTGGGTCATTTCCAAACAAACCTCTAAAACTGTAAATTGATTTTAGAAAATGTGGTTTGTTCTGTAAGATAGTGTACCTTCAGTGCTTTGGAAAGGTAAATGTAACAAAATTAATGTGAGTGTTGCTTTACTTCCTTTTTTTAATCATTAAGCAGTCAGATGTTTGTAAAAGTGACTGCTATGTAGTAGGTTTTAAGAAGATACATTTTTGTCACTATTTTCTGATATGAATATCCAGTATGATCACCTTACCATCAAAACTGAATATATAAGCAGAATTCATTCATCTACAAGAATTATCGGTGTTTCACAAATGGGTAGCAACATTTTCTACTTTGAAAAACATGTACAGTTATCACAGAAACAATCAGTGTAGTGGACCAAATGTGTGACCAATGTAGACTCCTCCTTTCTAATCTCATGTTGAAACACTTTAGCTTTCGTTCAGTAGCTGTTGAATAGCTTAATAGTACCTTCTGTACAGGAAGGTGTTGGCTGCAACAGGTGATGTTTTACAAAGTACAAGGGCTGAGGTCTGCTAGAACGCTCACGGTTCTCCAGTGGCTGGAGGGTTGGTTTAGGCCAAATTTATTTGAACCGTAGCCCAAAGGAAAACCAAAACACTGTTCAAGCAACATGAATCATTTGTACCAGTTTGCACCAGAAGTCTGACCCAGCAAAGTCTTGGCACTGCAAACAGTAAAAGAGCTAATTTCACAAAACTCACTGAATTAACTGCTGTGTCTTAAAGCTGGTTGAAAATTACTTTTGTAAAAGGAAAAAAAAAAACTTTCATGGAGGTAGGCATTTATCATCCCTCCACACCACCTTAGCTGCACTGCTAATTTATTAATTACAATTGTCAGCATAACCGTCAAATAAGTAGATAGAAATTAAAAAAAAGTGGGATTTTTGGCAATTGTATAACACTTTATTAAAAGTGTGTGCTCTCAAGTGTAATAGAGATATTCTCACACTAACTCTGTTGTATTACTACTTATTATTCATAATTAAATACATAGTACTGCTCAATTTCTATCCTTTCTTGTTTCATATTACAAGAACCAGTATAGCAAGACCATGAAATAAATGAAGCCAAAATAATTCTCTCACACACACACACATACACAAGTCATTGCATGTTCATTTCTGCTCCTCTCTGTTTTCTGAAATCACAGAATCCTTGCTAAGGGCTCCTACAGCCATCTTCCATGAAAGCAGGTGCAGAGGAGGGGGGGCAAGGAAAAAAAGACCCGTATGAAGAAGAATTTCACTGTGTACTTACACATGATATTGCAGGATTCTGATTTACAGCGGATAATGGTTGTGGTTTTAATTGCATTTCTGCTTACTTATTCCTGCTTTTTAGTATAAATCTTAACACATTCATGCAAAAATATACATATGCACATGCTCACAAATATATGAACATATACAAATGTGAACAAATTGTCTGCATTTTTTCTGAAAAGACTAGAACACCTAGAAGATACAAGCAGACTTAACAACTGCACTTATTCCTAAGGTTGCCTTATGACTTCCATCATAAAATTCTAGAGTCAGGTGGTTGTGATGTAACTCATCCAAAAACTTCCCTTTTGCTGCTTTGCCACAGCTTAAATTTTAAGGAATGTTTTTGTCAAAACAATTAAAAGCATGCGACAGGGGATCTACAGGTGATCTTTTGTTTGGAAAGTTTGAAACATGAATTTAATGGTTGGCCTAGGGAGGCTTTTGCATCAGGTTTGAGGATCTGTGGACTTTTGGGTCACCATTTATTTAAAAAGAAAAAACCAGAAAACAAACTAACTTGCCACGTTTGGTCAAATTGCGAACCTTATAAAGTTGTCATTTGCATGAACTCAGGGGAGAATTTGTAGAATTTGAGAATTTCCAGAGTCCTCCTCTCACAGCTGGCAAGTTTCAGCATACAGATGAGGTTTTGAAACTTTGTGCTGCTGTGGGTCATGGTGGATTTTGGTGCCATCATCAGGTGCTGTCCCAGTGAGCTCCTTAGAACCTCTATTCCTGGCCTTAGTCTGCTTGGAAATGAATTTTGCCTAAACCTAATACAAGAGAGAGGAAAAACTGACCTGTAGGAAAATATTTTGGGACAAGAAATCGGAAAAGAGTGGGAAACCAGGGCTAAGAATTGAGGTAGGCGTTGACTGGAACTGACTGAAATGATAATTTATTTCCTATTTCTTCATGTGTAAATAGAAAAGTAGCTTATCTTTGCATCCGTGTCAGAGACTTCTCAGAATAACAAGGAAGAGGGAGACATATGAAGTGACTGGGAAGTTTTTGTCAAAAGTCCCAAATTCAGTGATACAATTGGAATGTATCAAATTGTATAACTCCATGCCCTAGATCACAACAATACTTTGGATAGGCAATACCACAGATAGATATAATGCCCTTTTGACCGTTCAGTGATGGGATAGGAAGCAAACATTTTTCAAGTAGTCTTTTGAAGGATACTTCAAAGTGCAGTCAGCAGGATTTGATCCTGTGCATCACAGTTCAGCATAGAGCTACAATCCTAGGGTTTTGGCCAACAGGAGATTGGGCATGTTTGCTGATACCATGTTCCTACAATAAAACATATGCCCTAAAAGAGCAGGAATCTACTTTTTAGGACCTTTTCAAATTAAATGCAAATTATTATTTGAAATCACCTTTATTGATTAATTTTATTTGTATTGCTGTATAATTAACTTTGAAAGAAATTGAACTGTTGTTTGCTGTACTATATGCAAGGCATATCTAGAAAGCAGCAGCACCAGAAGTCATCAGATATTCTTAATGTTTGCCTGTGAAAAGACTAGGGAAGAGAATTTTAGCACTTCTGCAATGTAGTCAGCAACTTTGCTTTGTCTGTAGCTGTCTGCCTCTTACCTGCCTGATGAAGAGGTTATAAAAACATTTAAGGAATATTTTATAGCTCCTTAAAGAGGAAGTGTAGGCATTCTTCTTGTTCATACCTAGCATAGGAATATTGAAATGATCTGAGCAACAGATGTTACAAACTGAAAGTAGATTGAAGATCTTAAATATGGAAGATACATATGGAATTGCATGTAGGACATATGGCAAATCTAAAACAAGACTGGGTCCCATGTTAAACCATTTTGGACTTACAGAGCTCAGAATTAAATTTCTAGAAGTTTCTAGTGACTCCAATACCCATGAACATTGCATCTCAATTACCAGCTAGAAAATGGATGTGCTAACGCTATTTACCTCTTAGAAGTTAATGGAATGGTACTGATACATTATGTGTGAGTTCTTCTTTGAGTACAAGGGGTCTCCATCCATGATCGGGGGCACCAGTAATGGTATAATCACACAAGGGCAATTGCAGGTACATAGAATTTACCCACCCCTGATTTGGACAGTAATGCATTCTTTCACTCATAGTATATACAGAGCAAGTGAGTTAGTTTATTTTCCTGAACGCTAGAAAATAACCATAGTTCAGCTACAATTAATAGCTGGTTTCTGAACTGAAAGATTGAATAGCAAATATTTCTATAAAAGTTACAGGAAAATCACTAAACTTAATGGGATCTCACGTTTGTTTGGGATACTGAGTGCTACATGAGTGATTGCTTATAAATAATCATTGTATAAGTACTACATTGCTATTACACTGGTATTTGAAAAAAATATATTTATTTCTTTTTTTTTTTGTCTCCGTCTAGGAATTGCTGATATTTTTACAAAATTTGCCCACAGTACACTGGGGAAATGAAGAAATTAGTGTACTCCTAGCAGAGGCCTACAGACTGAAGTTTGCATTTGCGGATGCCCCCAATCATTACAAGAAATGAATATAAAGAGCCAGAAATCATTAAGACCAATGTGTTCTGCAGTATTATGGCATCTGTTGTTCTGTTTGTGCTTTCAGCTCATTGTTCTTTCATTTGAATTAAGAAGACCATTAAAATTCTGTTAGAATTTGCAGAATGAGAACAGAATACCAAAGAAATGGACAAACCAGGATATCAAGCATAGAATGAACTTAAAAGTGAACTTTTTTGCTCCGCATGAAAAATGAGTTCAGAAGTCTGTCACATAATTTTCTTCTTTTTTCCCCCTTCTCTAATTAGGAGCATTACAGTCTGATTTATACCGAGCAATTTTTGTATGTACCTAATTTTTAGTAGAAAAAAAGAACTTTTCGTAGTCATAAAGACCGTATGAGAGAGCAAGGCCTATGTTTTGAGGTCTGGTTATAACTCAGAAGACACTGATATTCGCACACCATCTGTTGTTTTTCCATGGAATTAGGTTAGAATACTTCAATAATATAAGAATATAGAAGGTTGCAATGAAAATCGGTGGCATTTTCTAAACATTACTCAGTCTCGCAGGGTGCTGTAGAAGCTTGTTAGCCATACAAAGGAGTTACTTAAAGCTGAAGACTCATCTATAACACTATAATAAATCTCTCCCTATATACTTTGGAGTGTTTTTAAAATATTGAATGAAATAGAAGACATGGTCTTGTCAAAATAATTAAAACCTTTCTTTCAAGGCCTTTCAATTTTTCAACATGAAAGTTCACTTTTAAGAAATATATTAAGAAGCTTGGTTTACAAAGCAAGATATATTTTTATCTCAGTTGTTGCCTTATTCTACATTTCTAGCAGGTTAGAAAAGGAAAATTAATATATCTGTCCAAAGCTTATTTGTTTAAATAATTTAATACCTTTTTTCCTGATTATTCAGAGGAAGCGAGAAGGTAGTTCCCCATAACAATAACTATATACTCAGATCACTCTTGCATCATTAACAGAATAAAATTCCTCTGTGACTTTATAGAATGAAATTAATGTTTCTTCATCTAATCATGGGATACTGAATAATTTCTTAAAACTTACATAATTTAAGTGCACTCTTTATTTTCAAGAAATCTTTTCAGATAAGAATTCTGATGTGGATCTATTGGATGTAAATAACTCATATTAATTTGTGCCTACCCTACACATACAGGTTACTGAGGGTGAGAGTTGCAGTAAGCAATATACTGGAAGCTCAGAGTTGTTATTCCTCAGTTCAGTTCTCAAGTTGCACAACGTTGCACGAAAAGTATAGTGCACTTTTAAGTCTGGGAAATAAAATATCTTCAAGAGGTTTTCTCTTATGACTTGTTATTGGAAGATTAACTTCAAGTTCTTAAAAATATGTCGATACATATTTTGAAGAAAGCTTTCTAGGTGTGTTAGTTACATTACTTGTTTTAGGGGCCTTAGTTTTTGACACTGACTTTATAATAATTAAGTGTTTCAGGGTAAATAGAATAAAATCCATTTTTACCAACATGATTATGAGATCTGTATTTTAAAATTACATGAAAATTTTCATAGAAGAGAAAAAAGTGACTTAATTCAGAAGCAGGAGTGTTTGGTGACTAGGATGCATTTCTGTTGTGCTGGTGTCAGCTGGGGGTTTCAGTTGCGATGGATACGAGTTCAGGCCTCCTAGATTGCTTCATTTGTGCCTAGAGTGTGTAGTAGATCTGTGTTTCTTAAATATCCATATACTATTTTCTGTGACTTCAGTTCATGGTCTAATGTATTGAAATTTATGTTTACAAAGAATGTCATATTGTGCCTAACAGAATATCTACCAATAACAGAATAAAAGGAACCTGAAATTTATGACCATTTGCTTTAAACTTAGTCTCTACAATCGTTTGTTAATAGAAATGCGTATTATTGTAATGAGAGAAGACACGCAGCATTAAATGTACAATGTTGTAAGGGTTTTGTATAATTAACTTTTTTCTATTAAGATGTTATTTAGGTAGTTATGTGTAACATGGAAGGTTGACCCAAAGTTGTCTGCTGTGTCAGATGCTCCTGCATAACATTTATGGGACTGGATACATAAAATTTTCTTCATTGGGTCCACATATGTTGTCTGCCATGTCTTCCAAATTCAACAGGTACCTCTTACTTCCCTTGGAAGAAAGTATTACCATTAGAGGTCACGTGTACTATTGTGTCTGTGTCAGAAGTTGAATACTGTACTTGAGCACATTGCTTTTTAAGGATAGTGGGAAGTTTCCTAGTATAATAGCAAAGCTTATTTATGTAGATATAGACTTTTCTGGAAAATATGATCTAGATATATAAATAACATTTATATATCTATACAGATAGGAATAGTTTTCAGTAAATAGAAGGCCAACATTTATGTAAAATTTCAAATTTTCAATACTTTAAGATTTACATAAAATATCTCATTTTATTAAACCCCCCCCACATTTAGCAATTCTACATCTCAGGTAAAATGTCATTCCAGACAAAATATTACATAGAACAGGGAATAACGTTAACATTATTACATCCCATGTGCTTATTTTTTTCAAAATTCAAGATTCTGAATATTACAAAATTCCTTTGTAATATGTATTTTCTTATGAAGGAGGCATCTTGACACATCACTAGTGAAACCAGGCAGTGATTTCCTAGAACTCATGTGAAATACTGAAATTGTAGTGTCTAAAATGCGTCTTAGAGAATTTCTGTAATAAAAATTTAAACAAGAATGTACGATATAAAAAGACTTATGACTACAGTATTTGGAAAATGTAAATAATAAATTAGTTAACTGTGTAAATAGAGTACATGGAGTAGGATAGTAAGTTGAAATCTTATGTAACTCTGTAATATGTTATGAGAAATTAGTTTCATTATTTTTTGGCTCAGTTCCTTATGGAAAGGCCCATGAATTTGTTTTTGACTTCAGAACTATGGAATAGAAGTATCTGAAGTTCCATTGTATGCTTCTGACAAGTATTAACACTGAGGCACTGGTTAAAGCTGTAAAACTGATGAAAGATGAGGAAATAAATGCATATTTATGAAGTGCTGTGTAGAGTGGAAAGCTTTTTTTATTGTTGTCATCAAGCACATTGCATAATACATCAAAGCATGTTTTTGGTGCGTTTATGTTTTATGGTCCCAAAACCCTGTATCACAAGAGCACATGCAATAGCAAAACCTCTGTTCTCAATTACGTTTCCGCAACTTTCTACCCTTGTATCTTGTAGATTTTGCAAGTAAGACAAGACAACTTCCAAAGGTATGTCTCTGCATATACCGTATATATACAAGGTACTGATCATTTTCTGCGAAAAGCAGGTGAAGATAAATTTGACATCACAGCAGAATTAAACCGGGGGGGCAGGTGGAGAAAATTAGGTCGAAGCACACAAAGGAGGTACAGAATTCTGTACATCTCTGGAGGTGAGGAGGGAGAGGAAGCTTCAGCTCTGTGGAGGGAAACAGTAAAAGATAGTGAAAGAGTCAATAAGATCTGGAAACTTAAGGGTGATTTAAGTAGATTAACAAGCAAAGAAAGATGTCCTATACATATGGGAAGCTCAAGTCCCTTACATCAAGGAAGCTAGTGGGAGACTTCCAATAATCCTGATGAGTCTGGTGAGAAACTATACTAGGTTGGTTATATAGAAGGCAAAGTTAATAACTTCTCTGTTTAAAACTACACACAGCATTCAGGGGAAAAGAGACAGGCAATCTTTCTGTTACGGGCTTGAGTGACCATGAATTGTAATCATGCTGGTTTCTTGCCTTGAATGAAATTCGTGTTTCTTCATCTGCTATAATCTTCTGAAGATCCTGCAGAAAATCAGCAAGGGGAGATTTTTTCAAATTACTTCTTCAAAAGCAGAAGAAATCAAGAAGGTGGAGTAAAGGTCCCAAGGTCTCACAAGGAATGTGCTGGGAGACATAGCTGAAAGCTATTTGTTTGTTGATTTTCTTGTACAAAAGAAGTCCTGGATTTCTATCTTACGTCCTGGGCAGTTATCCCACAGTAATAGTGCAACAGAAAGGACTTCCCAGAAATCTGATCTGCTCTTCAGGCCACTTCCTCCTTGAAAACAGAGTGTGGAGGAAGGTAAGTGCTTTGTAGAGCTTTAAATTCTTTGGAGATGGGAAAAGGAGGTGAGGTGGAAAAGCTCACAGTCCAGCAATCACTCGGGCAGGTTGCTGTGCCATGGGAAAGAACTCCAGCTCAAGTGCTTCTAATCACTGTATGATGGGGAGTGAAGTTCCTGAGCAATTTAATTCCAGATCATTTGCATTTTTATAAGTTAAAGCTAAAATCTTGCATTCCATCTAATTCCTTAAGCTTAGTGTAGCTGAGGCAGCACTGGAGTAAATAATTAAATTGCTATGGCACCATATCAAAGAACCTTTTAACACTTCAAAGTTTCCTGTATGTACCTCACATCTGAGTCAAGATATGTGCCAGAAATGAGAGGCTGAGAGAGATGTGATACGACAGAAAGTCTCTCAGAGACAGGTGCTCTGAAACTTAAGCTTTTTTTGGCCAAAAGAACTTCCTACAAGCTTCCAAATGGGAATTAATGTGCACAGTCAGTAAAGCAAACTGGACTTCCACATTTGTGCTTGTGATCAACTTCCTCAACATAGAAAATTAAAGTCTGAATTTGCCACTAGTACATACAGAGATCCTTGGAAACTTATGCTCCAGGCACAAGCTTAAAAATCTGAGCTACAGTACAGGTATTCATTTTGTTCCTAATACAAGTCAGAAAAGGCTAAAATTTCTAGCTGAAGTCTACTGCAGTGTCCATTGGTCTGCCTTTGTTATCAGATTAATCAAGATTTAGTGTACATATTTGCTTTGTTTTTCCTCTTATGTATCCTTCACAACTGAGATTTCATTTCTGTGAGATCTGGATTTTGGGGCCCATTCCACTTTATTCCAGAAATTTCTTATCCAACCATCACTTACCTGTCCCTATGCAAGAGATCCTCCTTATAAGAAGACAACCACTCTGAATTTCAGAGCAGTAGAAGAAAAAAACAAAAATGAACAGGGAGAATAGAAGAGTTTTATTCCCATTAATTTCTGATTTCAAAAAAGGATGAGGAAATGCACCTCTTGGTGTATTTGGACAATTTCATGCTCAAACTCACGCTGCAGACTCTGACATAGAGCTTTTTGAACTTCAGGTTAGTTATTTTCATGTATTTCCATCTTCCTCCGGAAAAAAAATGAGGTTTCCAGTGAACAGTTCCTGCTACCAGCCCATTTGATCAACTCTGTTCACTCTTTTAGCAGCAGCAGAAATACAAAATATGTAGCTGTCATGACAGCTCACAGGAGGTAACAAGATGCCCAGGCTTATCAATAGTTAGATGGCTATCTCATAAAATGTAATTTTAACAACTAAGGCAGCTCAACAAATTTGGCAATTTTTCATCACTTTTGGTCTAAAAATAAGTCAGTAACCAGCTCAAAGCAGTGCTTGTAGAAGCACTTTTAGACTAGTTCACAATAGGCCATATATCTGGAGAAAAAAATTTAGTCCTATACCTACCTGATCAAGTAAAAATTTATCCTAAGACATCAATGAGTATTTGATGCAACCTTATAGAATATATTATCTCATGAAAATAAATAATTCAGCTTTTGCATGCAGGAATGAATAAAGTTGGCATAGCAGTAAAGAAAAGGTTTTGTTGTTATATTTTTTCCCAGATATTTTACCATTATTGCATCAGTGGAAAATTCTATGAAAGTTTGAAAAAGGAGTATATTTCTCTCCATCGCTGTCATCAAAATACTGGGCCACAGACATCTTCACATTCAGGTGAAGCAGCCATTACATTCTCAGTAGAGAGGCTACTCAAGAAACTTTATGTGAATGTTTCAATGGTAAGGACCAGCCTGTTGTTGAATGTGCAGTCATTGTCTGTGATGTAAAAGTTGTGATAATTCAAATCATGCTGGCTAATACTATTTCTGTTATCCACAAAAGAATAAGAAGGAAAAAGTCCATCTTTCCCCATCCAAGGACACCTGTTTGTTTGTGGAAACTTGTATTCATTATGGAAATGCTCTGAAAATTATATTGGATATGCTGCCAGATCAATTCAAGTTAAAAGCAATTGTAGCCGGCAAAGGATACCCGAATCCAACAAGCACTCCCCAAGAAAAGTAGAAAGTACAAAATAATTGGCCTGTCAAGGGGATGTCTGTGGACAACATAAGAGATAGTGTTGGTTAAGTAGTCACTTTGTTATATTCATGCAAGTTATTATCTCCCCAGTTTTACAGTATGTCAGAAATGTAGACATCTACATCTGAGCTTGGCACACACTCCTTTTGTAGTCGGAGAGAAACAGGTCCTTCCAGGTGCCGTTGCCCCTGCCTCTGAGTAGACCTCTGAACCGTGCCAAGTGAGTGGCACCTGAAAAGTTCCTGGGTCTCTCTACTGGCATGAAAGGAGTCTGGGGGACAAGCCCGTAGCTAGATGCCAACGTTGTCGTTTTCATATTTTGAAGTGGCTGCTGGCAATTTTAATTTGAAACAGCATTTCTGTACATACATTAGAAAGAATCATAAATTCTCTCAGACGCATTTTTAAAATGCACACTTGAGGTTCAAATTTTATGTTCACATGGCCCACATCAGCTGTAATCTGAAGGACACATTGACTTGTTTGTTGCAGCTACTGTACTGTAACATCAACCTTACTTAGCTATGCTTTAGCTCCAGCTAGATAGTGGTTCAGCCCATTAGCTTGCTGTTTATATTTGCTGTCTTTCCTGCTGTGAATAAACTATAGCCCTGTAGCACAGCCAGAGATAAAACTTAGTATCCTTGCATGCAAATTGAAATGAGTGGAAAAAGAAAAGTTGACAAATTGCTTCATTTTAAAATAGGATCTTTACACTGGGATCTTCTTCCTACCACTTGTTATGTAAATAAATGTTATAGGCTTCTAAGTAAAATGTATAGGACACAATTTCCCAGTCTGTCTAACCAAAAGTAATAGTAATGGCAGGGTTTACTCTTCCTATTTAAGTAGCATCCAAACTATATAATCTGTTCTCCAGACAGCGAGGAGGATAAAGATTCTACCTCACAGAATGAACTGTGCATTTGTCGGTGTCCTGAGCAAAACTGCTGAACGCTTCAGGGAGGTGTTGGCTGGGACAGTGATATCTGACAGGGAGTGAGGACTTGAGAATGTCCAGAGGAGGACCTGCTTAGCTGACCAGATTCCCAAACCACATATTAGCGTGAAACTGTATTCCCTTCATATACCTGCGTATTTCTCTGGAAGATGGAAACAGTATGTCAGCAACAAAATGGCCTGATTGTGTCCTGACTGAGACTTCAAAAAAAACCCAACAAACCCCCCCAAAAAATTAGTAATGCGGCAGTAAGATATTACCAGTCCATGGGATAAGCAAAATAACTTCACTGTTGTGAAACTAAACTGTTTGTTGAAGAATACCGATGTCAAGTGACAGTATTAGCAATTGAAAAATTGGAGGCTATTGCTTAAGTTTAGCATGAGTCCAACAGCTATCGGAAAAGTACTTGCATATGATAGGAGGGGACATACAGTGTTTGCATATCAGAGGTTAGACTAGTTCTCAGAGCTTTTTTGAACCTTGCATTCATCTTTATGAATGGGGTTATGTTGTTTTTCCATGTCAGGAGAAAAGGCAAACTTTGGAACATAAGGCTTCAGAAATGCAAAGTCTCCATGTCATCACCTTTTTAGTTAGCTAGACCCATCTCTGTATCAAAGAGCCCAACTAGCCCACTGTAAATCGTTCCTCAACTAAATTAATAACATCAATCTTTTGTCTTGCTACTTGCATATATTGATTGTATTTTATACAACTTTCTTGTGAAAATTTCAAATTATCAAGTAGATCTAGGGGAAACTACACCCAGTTTTATTGAGCGGGAATATTGTGAAGATGCATCTTTTCATTCTGAATTATTGCTTTCAGTTCAGTAGACTGCTTTTCAGCTCTTCATGTAGATTCTGCTTTCTGACAGGCAGAACAACCCCAACTTTCATCTAACTTAAAGAGATACCAGAAATGTTTGGAGGAAAACGATGGTTAGAGGGAATAGGCACCATAATTGGTAATGTACCATGGAATTTGTCTAAGGTACCTAGCTGGTATCTATACAGAATGGATTAGCACAGCTGCAATGAATAGAAGTTTGGTTTCAAACAGCATAGTTTTGGGATCCTGAGGCCCAGCATGTATGAGAATGTGTATCTTGGACAATCTTTTGGTGACTAATAAAAACTACCAGCTATGTTTTAAACTCAGTTCAAAAAAACCCTCTGGGAAACATTTGTGTGTACTTTTGGATTTTTTGCCAAATCCAATTTTGGACCTTAAGTATTAGAACTGTAAAAGCATCTTCCTAGTCTGTCATATTATGTGGTAACTTTATATTGCATACAGTAAATATATTTGAGCATTTAGTAATAGCACAAACTTCAATCTCCACTTTTATAGAGTCTTCTTTATAAGTTCGGGGGTTTTTCTGCTTTCGGCTTTTAAGGCATACTAACAGGAGCTGCAGAATGAGGAAGTGATACAGCATCAGCTTCTGGCTTATTGAAAAGCAAGTGATTTTAACTTCAGAAGTAATTGGTAGGTTTATTTCTTGGTGGGCCTGAGTGAAAGGAAGTGTAATTTCAGGATCTGAAATCAGGTTCCAGTACCAAGATTCTTTTTTATTAAAGGAAAGAAACAAATTGGGGTAAAGAAAAGAAAAAAAATACTGATGGATCTGAGGCAGCACACAGCATAAGAGCTGCCAATGTCTGAATGGAGACTAAGTGTTGCTTATGTTTAAAGTGCAAATTAATTTCCTCTCTAGAGAAATGAAGTAGCTCAAAGCTATGAAAATCTCATACGTGAACAAGGACTATTAAAGAAACTGTCAGTTAAGACAACTAATGGAATAAATGCAGCAGAGAAAGAAGATTGAAATTTATGGTGACTAGGCAAAATAGATCAATGGAAACAAAATATATCTGGAATTTCCCAACCTACAATAGGAGATGAAGAGAAATAGCTTGAAAACCATCCAAAGACAAAAATACTACTCTTTTTTGAAGAAGAAGAAGAAAAAAGGAAAAGAAGAAAAGACAAAAATTAATCTGACTGGATAATCTATTGAAAGGAAAGAAGTCCAATACATATCTAACCCAAATAAAGATACTAGCATCATTTTTATTGCCGTGGATAACAATACAAAGAAAGAGAGAAGGCAAAGCATATTTTGAGGCAGCTATGTTGTCACCCAAGAAGGTATTATTCGCAGTACCCAGTTCTAAGCAGCCAGCTTGCTGCCTACATTACTTAGCTGATCTGTTTAGGTTGCTTCCAGAGACCATGAAGAGACAAAGATAAGGAGGCAGTTGACAGCCTCTAACCTGTGTCCTGCTCCCAGTCACTCTGGGGAAGAGACATGCTAAGAGCTGAGACGGACTAGTCAGCTACAGGAAAATGAGCAATAGGAATACCTCCCCCTCCTGCTCCATGCCATTTCTGAAGGAGAATATGAAGAAATAGCTGGCATAACTCTTCTGCCGTTTGAATTAGAATTATCTCCAGGATCTTTTCCTTGTCAACAAAGACACTCTCTCGGTCAGTTAGAATTAGCTGTATTGTAGCTCTGTAACGCAGGCACCTTACAATTTACTGGTATGCGCTAATATTTCAGGAAGAAACACAGACTCCTGAAAAACGCAGTAATTTACATTGTTGGACACAGATACTGATGGGCACTATTTTGATTCAATGTTTTGTGGTCAATTGATGCAGGCATGATGGTGTCGAAATCTAAGTATGTGAAAAATAAAAGATATCTCAGTCGTTCTAGCTAAACTCTAGTGGTTCCCTGAAATTAAAATGTACATCTGGTGCTACACTCCTTCAAAGAAGTTTATGCAAAGTGACTGTTACCTTGAAATGTTTCTTTCTTTACCCTGCTCTATTTGACAGGAATTTTACTGCTTTTATGAAAGGTGGATGTACAAAATCTTATCAGACCGTCCTTGGGAGTAGCAAAAGCTCTTTGGGAATGTACTCATTTATTTCTTCCGACTTGAGTTCACTGCATAAGCAGAAAAGCCAGGTGGGGGGAGCCAGCCCCACTATTTTTATTGCTGTCGGTTTTGCAAGTCTAAGCTTCTCCATTTCTTCCAAATTAAAAAAAATATCAATAAATTCTGGATGATTGAAAGAGAGTTTTGGCAGAGTTGCTATTTGACAAAATTTTGTTTAAAAAAATCGTACCCAGATCTCTAGAGAGGTGTCTCTGGTCTCCAAATGCTATGGCTGTAAAAACACTTCGGAGCTGGTACACGGGAGGGCGCATCTATCCTACAATTGCAAAGAGCCAGAAGCCGCACTCCTAGCAATCAGCTCCTGAGCAGTAACCCTTTCTTTCTGAGCATGCAAAAGAAGACTTTAGCAATCAAGTCTCTAGCTATAACATAAGAATAGTAAAAATAACTGCAGTCCAAAAGCTTGTGCTATACAGGGATAGTTACATTATAAGCCAGTCTTCAGAAATTACTCACTTTCCTTCAGTATCAGGGTCAGTCAAAAGAAATTTGCTTAACCTGCCATGATGCTGTTTTCAGAACCAGGAAAATCCAGTATGTCATTTCTGTTGCTGTCTGGGGACTGGCCAGATCTTACAGGACACAACTGCAGGGGAGAAAATCTGCCAAATGTGGCCTTTAGAGTACATCATGCTATGCTTTGGCATATGGGCTGAAACTCTGTATAGGAAAATAGCATACTGACAACATCGACCATATGGTAAAATTAGTGAAATACCAGCAGCAGTAAGACCAGAACGACATAATTCTGCGCACTAGTACTGTGTCTCATTTAAGTTGTATATTACTGGATGTCCCAGTCAGAATTAGGGGCCTCTGTGTGAGGTATTCGACAATCACTTTGCCTTGAGCAAACAAAGCTGGGAAAACAACAAAGGCTGGGATTTAAAAATCCCAGCCTAAGCAACAAACAGCGCAAAGCAGAGTCTCATAGCTTGTTGTAAATGCTTCTGATTGTGGGATTTATCGCTTTCCCACCTGTACTCTCCTAATCTAGCTGCTTAGCCTCTGCAAGCTCATTCAGAGAGTGACTATCTGAATCCTTCAGCTGTTCACCTTGAATAATACCACAGGGCCAGATTTCGCCTCTGCAACTTCGTTCAATATTGAAACGGAAGGAGACAAAAAGAGCGCGTGCATAGTGTAGGGATGAATCCCAATTAAAGTTTCTGTGGTTTCTTGGTTACAAAGACAGATATTGGCCAATGAAGTTCTCCTTCGAGAAAAGCAAAGTCACGCTCCTGCCTCATTTTTTGCACAAGACAACATTGTCTCCCTGCTGCAGTGGGGAGACCATGCCAAAATCCTTACAGAGAAAAAAGTTCAACTATGGTGCTTATGTCACCTTTTTGAGTTTGAACTCACTTGTTCTTAGGCAAGAAAATCACCTCCCATAGCAAAAATTTCCAAGCAGTTCTCTCTCAGCCTCTGAAATCCAGG
The DNA here is from genome assembly GCF_030463565.1 of Pelecanus crispus. Taxonomy (NCBI): domain Eukaryota; kingdom Metazoa; phylum Chordata; class Aves; order Pelecaniformes; family Pelecanidae; genus Pelecanus; species Pelecanus crispus. Next base: position 18,585,093 of record NC_134643.1, read on the forward strand.
GAGCTCTGGAACTGCATTATTGCATATCAGCACCATGTGGCCTAGTACTTGGGCATTGCTCCTAGCAACTAAGACAGTGCTTCTCCTAATAAACCAGAGCAAGCAATTAAAATGGCAGAAAAGGCATGCAAAGCCTACTGAAACAAACTGGCAGATGAAGAAATGCAACCAGATACCAGTAAGGCCCAAGATATGTTAAAATCTGCAAACTAATTGTTTGCTTAATGGGATAATGCTTCTGAAGACTGGTGTTTGGAAATGCAATGGCCTGGAAAATGGAGGTCAATAAAACAACAAAAGGACAACGAGCACAGCTGAAAGAGGAGAGCATTTGACGGAAATAATTTAATCACCAAACTCATTCCTTATCTGTTAAGTAGAGAATGCCAGTTGGGAATGCAGTGGAGCATGGTAAGTCTTACAGCTGAAGTCCTAACAATGTAGTTAGTCGTGCTTTGGTGTAGCAACACATATCCTTTGGGATGGAGCAACTCCTGTTACATTGTTTTTCTCTAAATAATATTAAAATGTCTAGAACCAGTAACAATAGCTGATTTTGGGGTTTTTTTTTGTTGAGGCCAGGTTTGTTCTGTACGTATGATACGCTACCTTCATATTTTACTTTCTTACCAAGTTACCTTGTACACCGTGAACTTGATACCAGGTCTACCATAATGACTCTGGTCTGAAAGCTGATGACAGGCTTTTTCTGAATTCCTGCACATTGCTGCTGAACTCCTCAATCGCCCAACACAACGACACTCTATTAAGGTGAAGTTTAAGACACTCAGATGAAAGATCATTCCTCACAAAAATTCCTCCAGTCATAACTTGTCACTGAGTCCTTTTCCCCTGCTGCAGTTTATCCTGGCCTAGAAACTGCTTAAGTGGTAGCAGAATTTGCTACCTCTTACCATCATTACATGGCACAATGTCATGTAATTCGGACCAGTTCTTCCAGAAAATCAGGAAACGTTGCTACATACCGTGGTCAAATATAGTCTGCCTTATGAGAATTCTCAAAGAAATAATATAGCATCCAATGCACAAAAGGGCAGTGGGACAATAAAATAGCAGAAAACTATGCTGCTCAGTGACTGGTACAGTCTGTAGGCAGACAAGCTAATGTTATGTGGGATTTTTGAGCCACAGCCCGTCCTAGTGTTAGTTCTTCTGTGCTTTTACATGTTTTCCATAGATATTTTTTCAAAAGATTCACTTTGAATTTGTATATAGGACTTAATCTTTCAGAAATATTCAGTTAAAAATGAGCTAGGAAGTACAGCTGCAGCTGTCCCTCCCAGATAAGGGATGGGAATATTCAGCTTTTTGTTCGCGGCAGAGAAAGGCTGGAGACCAGCCAGTGTTAAGCTATATCAACGTTGTAAGGTAGACTCCGAGGGTACCAAGCAGCATCACATGTTTGGACAAAGTGGGTCAAGCAAAATGACCTGCACAGATTAAGCCAAGGATGTTAAAAGAGGAGAAAACATAACCATCAGATATGTAGCTAATCAGACTCATGAGATATGAGGAGTTCAAAGAGTCAACAGTAAACAGTCAATAAATAATAAGATGCCATGCTTCAGGTTAAGAATGTTGCTGATTTAATATGATGAGATTTAACTGCATGTGTTTTCTGTTAACAGACCCTTTCCAGCACAGCCTGGGAAATCTGATCATCATTTAGGTTTTCGTGTTCTCTGCCAAATGGTGCAAATACTGTGTGTATGGAGAAATGCACTGGAATGTGTAATACAAGCAGAAAGAAGATCTATACCAAAAGGTAAGCTGAATAACAAAAATGCAAGATGTAATCAAACTGTAATGGAATATTTTTCCTTTCTCTTATTAATGTATTTTCTCAGCTTTGATATAGCAAATCACCTTCAAATGCAGGATGAATTTTGAAAGCTGTGGATCATTCAGAGCTGATGCTGTTCACTAATGATTTGCTGCTACTGTCTATTGGAGATTACTCAAACTTACAAGTCCTCTTTTGCTCAGGATGGTAACCTGGGGAAGAGGAAACACAAAACATCTTAGTTTATAAAAAAAGGTCTCTCTCTCTATTACCCCAAAAGGGCAAACATGTATCTGTGGGGTTGCAAAGCAGCTTGTGATATCTGCTGGGAGGCATCATGGTGTGCTTCCACAGCAGCTTAAGGCAATCTAGGACCAGATAACTGTAACCTGCACTTTCCCTGTGGACCAAGGCTGCACACCTCCATCCCCCATCTTGCATTAACCCTGGCATCTCCCTGACTTCACGTGGATCCTGTTCAGGGAACTGACCTGGCTGAAAGCTAATTATTTTATTTCATGGTAAGTTTTCAGTTTTTCCAGCTCCCTGAACCATTTCACTATGCAATCAAATGAGTGCCTGTGCTACAGTCACAGAGGAGAAGGGTGTAAAAAGCTGGAAATGGGCAGAATGGCGGGACCAGAGCAACCTTGATTTAGAAGAGTTTAAAACACATGTTGAGAGCCCTTTCCTGATGGTCCTGAGTGGGAGAGTCCACAGAATTCTGATCTTCTGCCAGCTGCTAGCTAACCTATGCTCACATTTTGAGAGTGTGTTCAGGCCTTTTCCTTGCTTTTTTCTCTACTGCTGTATTGGGTTTTCATGGCAAGGTTTTGGTAGTGGAGGGGCTACAGGGGTGGCTTCTGTGAGAAGCTGCTAGAAGCGTCCTGTATGTTCAATAGAGCCAATGCCAACAGGCTCCAAGACAGACCCGCCACTGGCCAAGGCCAAGCCCAGCAGCAACAGTGGTAGTGCCTCTGGGATAACATTTAAGAAGGGAAAAAAAACCCCAAACCAAACCTGGGACACAAACAGCAGCCTGAGAGAGGAGTGAGAACATGTGAGAGGAACAGCCCTGCAGACACCAAGGTCAGTGAAGAAGGAGGGCAGGAGGTGCTCCAGGTGCCGGAGCAGAGATTCCCCCGCAGCCCCTGGTGCAGCCCCTGGTGAGGCAGCTGTGCCCTTGCACCCATGGAGCTCCACGGGGGAGCAGATCTCCACCTGCACCCGGGGAGGACCCCACACCAGAGCAGGGGGATGTGCCTGAAGGAGGCTCTGACCCCGTGGGAAGCCCACGCTGGAGCAGGCTCCTGGCAGGAGCTGTGGCCCCGTGGAGAGAGGAGCCCAGGCTGGAGCGGGTTTGCTGGCAGGATTTGTGACCCCGTGGGGGACCCACGCTGGAGCAGTCTGCTCCTGAAGGACTGCACCCCATGGAAGGGACCCACGCTGGAGCAGTTTGTGAAGAACTGCAGCCCATGGGAAGGACCCATGTTGGAGAAGTTTGTGGAGGACTGTCTCCCATGGGAGGGACCCCACACTGGAGCAGGGGAAGAATGTGAGGAGTCCTCCCCTGAGGAGGAAGGACGGCAGAGACAACGTGTGATGAACTGACTGGAACCTCCATTCCCCATCCCCCTGTGCTGCCTGGGGGGAGGAGGTAGAGAAAAATGGGGAATGAAGATGAGCCTGGGAAGAAGGGAGGGGTGGGGAGAAGGTGTTTTAAGATTTAGTTTTTATTCCTCATTATCCTGTTCTGATTTGACTGGCAATAAATTAAACTGATTTTCCCCAAGTTGAGTCTGTTTTGTCCATGACAGTAATTGGTGAGTGATCTTCCTGTCCTTATCTTGACCCATGAGCTTTTTCGTTCTATTTTCTCTCCCTTGTCCAGTTGAGAAGGGGAGTGATAGAGCAGCTTTGGTCGGCACTTGACATCCAGCCAGGGTCAACCCACCATGACTGCTTTGTTCACACAGCTTAAAGAAATGTGTTATTTCTTCTAGGCAGGCTGTCTTTATCTGCTTGGTGTTTGCCACTGGTCAGAAGAGAAGAAAAGCAGTGCTGCAGTTGTGTTGGACCCATGGAAAGGGCACAGCTGGTACGTGGGCAATGAGGGTCTGCCCTCTCCATGCAGCAGACAATAAAGATGGTCAATATTGCCAGCATTCATTCTTTAAACTCTGATTTACAGAGAGCAACACAGTAATATTCACTTGATGAAAATCATCAGTTTTGCACAAGAGGACAGCAGAGATTATTTACAAGGTACTTTAAGAATGCTCATCTCCCCTGACCCTGCTCTTCCTGGTCTTCAGAGTGGCCTTTCTCTGCCTGCTCTCCTTGTTTCCTTTACTGTGCTTCCCTCTATTTGCTGTTTGTTGGCACTTCGCTTTTCCAACTAGGATAATGTTTGCATACTTTCTCTTTTTACTTATATGTAAATGTTTTTGTCTTTAGACTTTCAAAACGTGTTCTAAAATCTTTTTCAAGTCCTGGCTTCTGTGCTCATTTAAGCAGTGCCTCTTACATAAAACGTTCCCCAGAAATCAGTCTCCTGTCTTTGGTTTGCATATCTTGCATTAAAAATCTTGTTTAAAAATTCACACCATAATTCTATTCTTACTCCTTGCTTCCAAAGCCAGTGGATAAATCCTGCCACAAACATGGACTCTGTTATACGACAGCACATTCATTATGTATAATTACAAAGCACACAAGATGTTATTCAGTGTTGTTAGCTTGGCTACACTGGAATTCCAGCACACATCTGTACACAATTTATAGTTGCTTATAACATATGCTAGCACACAGCGTGTGAACAGCTAGAATTTAAACTCAGATCCTGCATGAGGCTCTTTACGAATCTACTCACAGCTGCTGCCAGTATTGCTCAGTCTTGGAAAACAGTAACAGTAGAATTCTTCTCAAGGAAAAGTGAAGATGGGGCGTGAATGCCAAGGCTCTAGAAAAGGGGCAGATATTCAGCTGATTCTAAAATAATTTTCTTCAAATAAGGGTATGGAGAACTGTGGGTAGCTTTTAGGAGTTATTTCTGAACATTCAGGTTTGTTTGTTTGTTTTTTTAAAGAGAAGAGATTAATGATTGCCTGACAAAACAGGAAATGAACTCTCAAAGTGTAAGTGAACACGGTAATTATATTGTAAGTTAAAATTGCAATGCCTATATAGGACTGACATGGAGCCTCTCAGAATATGTTCAGGGGTCTTATATTAACATTAAGCAGCTGTTGAGATCTTGTCTTTAATAATGCACAATGTTATTACTCTGAAGAGTACCAGCACTGACATCTCCAAGCTCATATTAGAAGAAGAGCAGACTACTTTGATTGTATTATTCACTATTTTGTATGTCAGCACTGCCACTTTAGCTTTCAGGCTCTGGAGACAGACTACATTTACTTCTGTGTCTTATGCTCTGCAGTAAAAACTTTCAGGCAACAGAGAAAGTTATTTAAAAAGTAACCCTTGAGCTTTTCTAAATTTCATGAACTAAAGTACATTATTTCACCTAAACAGACTGTAAATATTGTTTTTTAAGGAACAAACAATGCAGGTGTCTCTGTACCTTGTGAAAACCAAACACTATAATTTCCCAGTGTGGATGACTGAAAGTTTTTCTTCTCTTAACTACTTCAGACAGCTTGGCTACAGATTTACTGTCTTCCATGCCTTGAGTTAGCTGTATCACTTATACCCGTGTGTAGTTGGAAAGGTGCTTCCTAGAAAACCCAGCTTTTGAGTGTCTGCTTTCAGAGTCCAGGAAATTTAACTACCATCCTGCTATCATTTTTTGATATTTTGAAAAACTGTGTTCAGAAATGTGACAAAAACCTCAAGTGGAAAGGTTGAAAAAGTGCCACTGAAATATTGCAATGTTTCATTCCAGCAATGTGAAAAGCATGTAGCTTTCAAATGAAATTATTCCCAGTTACCTACAAAAGCTCCACTTGATTGTCCTCAAAGTCAACCTTTAAAGTCAAGCTTGTAGGAGAGAGAGGATGATATAAGCATCCCCAAATTCATTGTCATCTCAGAGGTGGTTACCATCCTATCTAAACTGCCCATTGGTAATAAGCAGCATGTATCAGTCTGGTTGTGACATCCTATTAAAAATGATCAATATATGATATACATGTAGAGCTTGAAGTTTACATGTGAAAAAGTTTATTCCGGCCTTTGCATAACATCCCTGGAAAAGTCCTTATGATAAGTTAACACTTTATTAAGGATTAGCCACGCATGGTTGCTTCTGGTCAGTAGTGGCCAGCTGAGAGTGGCACTAGGCTTTATCTGTGCAAAGAGGTTGTAACAGGTAATAATTTTGTGTAAGGGAGGTAGAGATATTTCTGCTTGAGGTAATAATAAATCAGGGAGAGTTCTCCAAAGGTGGAGCTGAGTTGTAAAAGAAACCAGGACTCCCTAAATCCCCATCCTCTTCCAAGAGTAGAAATGGAGGACATGAGGCTGGATGAAAGTGTCCTCAACAGAAGAGCTGGGAGTGGCTAGCAACTTCTCAACTGAACCATGCCAATGGAGCAGCCACGTGTGACGCATGCTTCGTTTCCCTTCATTTCTGTCCAAGTGTTTCCACAAACAGTGGAGTTGCTCTGCTTGAATTTGGTATATGGATTTGCTTTGGCTTTTCCTACCCTTTCCTAAGAGTAGTTTCAGAGTAACTGGCAAAACTGCAGGGCTCCATCATTTCTGGGTGGCGATCCTAAGGACAGGAGAGCGGGCTCCTCCTCAGCCGACCTGAACCCCCACACTTATTCCCAGCAGTGACGTGTAGAGGTGTGAGAGAAAGAACTGTCCTTCAGTGGCCAGCACTAGTCAGGAAAAGCATCTGGCATGCAATGGGAAAGCAGGAACGGTGAAGGAACAGGGGGTGTCAGTGCCACTAGGAACTGGCTTCGCACTGAGCTGACAGACTGTCCTGAGTGGACCTGACACCCAGGCTGCTCAGCCAGGGGAGCCCCACCATTCCTGCCTCCCCAGGTCATGGGCTCCAAATGGTGTGTAGGGGCTGGTGCCTGGGGTACAGCCCCAAGGAGTCCACCCTGCTGGGGGCTGAGGGTAGGCTGGCTGAAAACCACAAATATTCCAGTGGAATCCAGTCTGACTGACAAGGGTCCATGGGGTCTTTGCTTCTGCTCAGTGGAAATAGTCACTGATACTGACTTGTTTCCACAAGGAATTTTGCTTTCATTTTCCAAATGTTTTTTGACACAAATTTTTTGTAACAGAGAATTATCAACAGGCTATATAGAGTGCCAAAGTTATGTTCAACCATTGATCTACTGTCCAATGATGTTATGGTCAGAGTAGATCGGTATGACTGTCTTATTTGATCTGCTTTAAATAGATGCTTCTAGCCTTGTCTCAAAGGTGCTACAACTTCCCTGTAACTTCTGGCCCAGTAAGAAGTTGAAATTCAAATACTTCGAATCATGGAAAATGATAATTTCCTTTTTCTTTTCTTCTTTTCCATTGCTCTAGCAATCAGAAGTATGATTTAAATTTTTTTATGAACCTGTTTGTCATTCACCAGGAAGAACTTAGCCCATGGATCTCAGCACTGTGAAGCGAATTCAGTTTTATAGCTGATGTGTCTGAGAAAAAGCTATTTGTGACATTATGTTGATAGATATAGAAATCACTGAAATAGTGAACACTTTTGTTAATGCACTGACCATTGCAAACCAGGATTATGTATTTTTATTCCCTCCACTTTAGGAAGCGGTTCCACTAGTAAGCGATGGCTGTCATCAATGAGTGCCCCAGAATTCGTATGTTAAACAAAGTGCCACTCATGGAAGGACAAAAGTAGCAACCTCCAGCTTCACAAAATCTCTGTCTGCTTTTTCCAGCTGTGCTGAAAACCCTTTTCCCATTTAAGCTAGCACTTGAACTGGTGCTCATCAACAGTAGAGAAGGACTCATTTGGAGGTAACACATCTTCTTTCTAAAAGATTTTCTAGCTTAATTTTCTGAAGTACCATGCTTTTCTGGTTCCTTCTGATGATAATGTGGGCTGCATTTGTTCTGACACTGAGAGAACTGAAATATCCTGAATAAAAGCACCTGTGCTGAACGACAGAATTACATCCAAATCCTATTGAAATCAATGGCAGCCTTTCCACAGACCTCCAAGAGAGTTGGACTAGATCTGTTTGTGATCATATTTTATCTTCACTCCAGGGTTCCTCAGAGCACCTATGTTTATTCATAGCCAAACAGATTACAGGTCAAGATGACTCCACATAGAACTTGACCCTGTATCTGAAAGGAATTAGTTTTTCCTTGGATACTACTTAAGGTGAATTACAGAGTCTTCCTGCAGAGTGGACTTGCTTATCTTAAAAAAAAATATTTCTTTTTTATCTAATCTCAGGACTTGCTCGTATCTCTTTCTTGAACAGTTGCAGTAAATCTTAGCAGGATTATCAGAGTTTTACAGGCTTTTGGAAGCTTTGGATTTGCCTTCATGCTGTTAGACAGCACAGGCATGAGAGGATGAATCTGCATCACACCTAAATACCTGCCACTTCAAATCCTGCAGTGACAATGAGGGTGTCCCAGTAGGATCACCCAATTACTGCAGCCTACAAAACACACGACTTTTCCTGCAGTCACAAAAAATTAATTCATGTTTTGCCATAGACTTACTGCACCATGCTATGATGCAGACAAAATATGAGAAGGTTGGAGACGATGACAGAAGAAAAATGAATTTGCTCTGAAATTAAGTAGTACTATGGTAGGAGACATAAAGATAACTTAAACGAGTGTGTTTTCCAAGGACAAGGATTATGTATTCTTCCATTTGAGTAGAAATGCCTTCGACAGATGACTCTTAGGGCTCTGGAGAAGAAAGGGGGTGCATTACTGTAGGCATGAACACTTTTAATTGTGAAGAGCAGGGAAAACAATAGTTTAGTAGAAAGGTGTTATCAATGAGCTGCAAATGACATTAATGCTCCAAAGGAATTGCTGTTTCTGCTGTCTTGGAGGAGAATAGGTGTAGGAGTGCTGGGATTCTGTAGTGGCACCAGTGAAGAAGAATGTAATGTCATCTACACCTCTGCATTACTTTCCAGAACTCTAACTAGGTGACAAGGAAACACAGATGCAACAATTCAGTGACAGTTTGGGCTGTTATTTGTTTTGATGAATTTGTGCTCTTTAAATAAAGAGCTGCTATATATCTTAATTAAGAGGTATGAAGAAGGCATTTGTGAAAAGGATCAATTATGTAAAAAAAAAAACCCCACAGCAAGGCTCCAATTTCATGCAAACCTTCACAGGATAAGAAAGGCCAAGTATGTCTTTTAATTATAAAGCTATTTGATTTATAATTACAGATGGATATGTTTTATTAAAAATAGTCTTAAAGAAATACTTTATGCCAAGCTTTAAGAATATATTAATATTTAATACTAGCAGCCAGGCAAAAAAGCTTTTTTTTTTCTTTTTCAGAAGTGTCTCTAATTATTGCCAGGCAGTAGATAATTCCAGATTCTTGAAATCAAGACCCAAAGAATTGACCACAATTCAATATTACCTTGAATGACTACTGACTGCAGCATCATACCCCACTGAAAACTGCTTGAGAACATCACCTGAATAGAACCTGAGTTTAGGTAGCCAGTGTACGGCTTTATGCAGCATCATGAGCCAAACAAATTGATTTAAATGTGATAGTATCCACCACCACTTCTGTAGTTCCTAACTATGCATTGCTTACTTCGTGCTCGATGTAGCATTCGCCAAAGCAACCTGTGATCTGATTAAATGTACCCAGAAGACTAAACCCTAGAAAAAGTTAAAAAAATACTAGGTTAATGAATTTAAAACATCTCAAATGAAAGCTGGCAGAATGCAGGGAACTGATAAAAGTGACTAGGATCAGCAAGAAAGGAAAGCAGGAAAGCAAGATGGATGAGAGAAAAAGAAGGAAATCTCCCTCTTGGCGAGCGTGTGCAATTCCACAGCTTCAGATATTGATTGGAAGGGGTTTATGGAGCCCAAGTGCTTTATCCTTTTACCTGGCTGCTTTACTGTCTGTTCTTGAGATAAAGAGTGTGAAGTAATCGTTGCAAGCTCCATCTACCTTTTTGAGTGACTTCCTGATTTTGCTTTTTTAAAATTCATCTCTCTCCTCTCTGCAGTCTCTAATTCCTTTGTACAAATGCCACATCATGGAAGAACTTTGGAGCAATGGTTTCCATACATTAGGCAACTTAATAAAGATCCTGCTTTTCCTGCATGTGAACCAAAGGTTTCCCCAGTCCATCAGTATAGTGCTGCTATCTTAATTTGTACCGTAGTGGCATCCTCCAACAGCTTCTTACAGTTGCTGACCAGGGTGGAAGAGAGGACAGATTTCTGAGCCCTCCAGATGTGAGAGCTCTGCAGGCTGAGACAATGATCATCACACACTTTTTCAGGGAAAATTTCCATGCAGGTTTTCTCTTGGGGTGCAAGATTTTTCATGCCCAGCCTGCAGTTTAGGGCACCCTCAGTCTCACTAATGCAATTGCCTGTTGACCATGATCTAAACCACTTGTGCAATAGGATCAAGGTTAATTATTTTCAAGTGTTAGTTATTGTGGGGCTTCTTTTGTTGTTTTTGTTTTTTTAAAACACAGACATTTTACCGATCCAGTTTAGAATATTTTCCCAACAGATACTTGCACAACTGATGGGTGCAGAAAATTGCAGCTGGGGGAGGTGGGACAGAATGGGAATTTCTTATACTGCCTTTGCTGTACAGAACTGGTATCTAGTCACTGCCTGAGACTGGATGACCGAGGTGATTGATTACAGCAACGTCATTCCAGTTCCCTCATCCCTTTTCTCACTTTGGGATCAAATAGCAGTTGCAGGTCACAAGTTTCCATGCAGAGAAAGAATTTTCCATCAATATTGCTGCTGTGGCATCTGCTCTGTGTCCTAGACGTTAAGAGGGGGTAGTTTACTGGCCTACATTAAGTTAGAAGTGACCTTTGAGGAATATCCTATATAGCTCACTCTATGGGAGTTTAAATAATTGGCTGCAGCTGAAGAGGTTGCTCTGAGCATTGCTTTCTTTAGCTCTGGTACATCTCATGTCAGTGTACTAGAACACCACCTTTGGATGCCGGGTGTAGGTAGTGAGCTGCCTTGCTGAACCACTGCTAGATAGGACTGGCTTAGCAGTTGGGCTGGGTCTAGCAGAACAGCATTAGTACAACACTCTGTCAGCCGCATAGTGGGGGCAGGCTGGGGGTGGGGGAAGGTTGTTATTTAAGATGCTACGCACAAAGACAACTGCTGTTTATCAGTTATCAGGAGTATTCTTTTCTCAAAAATACATAGAAATTGAAAATACTTCTGCAAAAATCTGTCACAAGCATGTTGCAACAGGCTCTCTGTCTTGGTCTCAATGGAGTTACATTAGCACCTTGTTAAGTACTCCATTGATTTTAGAATTGGTGTAATGACCTATCAGTATTGCAGGGTTCTGAGTGTCTGTATTGATCTCAGTGGCTGGTCTTGCACTGAGTCTAGATGTTACACAGCAAGGGTTCTTTCAAAGTCGTACTATAGGATATTTGAAAATACAGGTGCAGGAGTGTGCCCTTTTACTTGCTGAGCATGACTCTGGGCATTAATTTGCAACAGGAGTCTGAGATTTTGAGTCATATAAGATGTCATTTTCCTATTTCTTTAATAAGATTCTTTTTCTTCTGAGAGTCCTTTAGAACACGTTAGTTTACTGTTAATACTTAGAGAGGTGTTCACTTGAAAAATTGATTTATTATATTAATTATATTATATTCTCTTTGTTTAGAAGAGGGCAGTCAACAGAAATGGTAAAACAAAGTCTTGTTGTCTCTCCCCTTTCTTTGGCAGGGCTTTCAATTTCACTCCAATGAAGTACAGTTGAACTCAGCTATCGTTTTGATGGCTGATACTCTTATTGTTTGGGTAAGTAGCTACCAGTCAGTTAAATGCAAGGAGACCAAAAGCCAGATTGATTCCTTAATGGGTGCACTCTGGGAAGTCACACTAAATGATCTCAACTTTGCACCACAGATGCTTGTGTGCACCACTATTTGTGACAAACACATTTCAAAATGACCTTGACTACCCCACAGCCACATCCCATGGCACTAATTCCCTGAATAGCAAGTTGACCGCCTTCAAATGCAGAGGGCTGGAAAAAAGCTGCTGCAAGGAATAAACTTCCTGTGTATTTTTCAGTCTTTTTGGCTGTTAGGTGCTGTTGCTGATCCCTAAGATAGAGGTTTCTTTGTGTCTGTGAGGAGCATAAGGCTCAGATCTTTAGACTTCTGAGGTGGCTCAAGGTTTTCAGTCCTTGAACAAATGATCCCTCTTTCAGTGAATAACCAGAGCTAAACAGTAAGAATTAGTTTATGGTTTCTAAGAGAGAGAATAAATATGACTATCAGGTATTCTTTTGGAAGTAGGGATATGTTTCTATTTAGCTACAAATGACAACTGAAATGGGGATTCTGAAGTCTCTGCAGAACCCTGTTCTGTCCCATTCATTCTCGAGCACATCTGTCTGAAGTGCCCGTAGGGCTTGCTAGCACAGGCAGCACGCTTGGATTGCTGGTTATCGCTGGTAGCAGATATGGACAACCAGGGAATGACTGAAAAAGACATTCCTTGAATATTCCAGAACTTATTTACTGCCAAAGACAGAGTGAACACTATAAAGTTCAGACTGGGAAAAAATTATGTGGCCCAGAGGCACAAATGTTAGTATTTAACAGCTCCTGAAAAACAACCCCAGAGAATTCTGAGGCAGCCATAAGAAAAATCATTGTCATGGGGGAAAGATGATGAATAAAATACATGTGTGTATTTCTAGTCACTCCTGTTCAAGAAAGGGGATTTCTGTGTTGACTGGGTGCAGGAAAAGGCTAGTAGGATGGAGGAGTGGAAAGTCTGCTTTAGAAGATGGGAGCTCAGCTTCTTTAACCTAGCAGAAGGGAAGCTGACAAGGGGCTTTCTCTTTGTAAATTCATCAAATACATATGAATTGTCCTAGGGCAAACACTGAACAAACAACAAACACTGAAAAATTGAAATGGCTGCTGAGAAGAACCTAAAATACGATTAGAGGCTGGAGAACAGGCCTAATAATATCAAGTTTAAAGAGACTGCTATGGTTAGCTTTATCAAAAAGGACAGAGAGATGACTTGCTCACAGTGTGTAAATACCTCCCAGGAAAAATAAACTTGGTACCAGCCATGGTTTGACCCCAGCCAGCAACTAAGCTCCACGCAGCCGCTTGTTCGCTCCCCAGCCTGGCAGGATTGGGGACAGAATCGGAAGAGTAAAAGTGAGAAAACTCATGGGTTGAGATAAAGACAGTTTAATAAGTAAATCAAAAGCCACACACAGAAGCAAAGCAAAACAAGGAATTCATTTGCTACTTCCCATCAGCAGGCAGGGGTTCAGCCATCTCCAGGAAAGCAGGGCTCCATCACGGGTAACGGTTACTTGGGAAGACAAACGCCATCACTCCCAACATCCCCGCTACTTCCTTCTTCTTCCCCCAGCTTTATATGCTGAGCATGATGTCATATGGTGTGGGATATCCCTCTGGTCATTTGGGGTCAGCTGTCCCACCTGTGCCCCCCCCCCCCAACTTCTTGAGCACCCCCAGCTTACTCACTGCTGGGGTGGTGTGAGAAGCAGAAGAGGCCCTGACTCTGTGTAAGCACTGCTCAGCAATAACTACAACATCCCTGTGTTATCAACGCTGTTTTCAGCACAAATCCAAAACATAACCCCATACTAGCTACTATGGAAAAAATTAACTCTATCCCAGCCAAAACCAGCACCGTACTTAAGAGCTTTCTCCAGCAGCACAGGAAAATGATGAGCAACTACTGCCTTGAAGTAAACTTGAGAAGTTCAGACAGGAAACAGAGCTCAGATCTTCAACAGTGGGATTATCTCTTACAGCAAACTATCAAAGAGAGTGCTGAATGGTTCAGCTCCTAATACTTATCTAGAAGACATAGTTTTAGCCCAAAGCAGTTCTTGCTCTATGCAAATGAATGTTAGGTGAAAATTCACAGACTGAAAGAGTGACTTTGAGGTCTAAGAACATATCTTACAACAAAACACAGAACATATGGCTCTGCAGGATGAAAAACACAGGTAAAAAATCAAAGGCTTACAGGCAAACACAATGTGCTTTCTCCTCCTCTTCTGAATATATTTGATTCATTGATTCTGGCTGTTTTCTTCACCTATAGAGACTATCCTGTTCCTGAACTAACTCATTGCCAGTCTCTTGCTCCCCCGCTGCTTACAAAGTTGTTAGTGCCCAGCCTCTCCCTGGCAGCCCTGCAGTTCAGCCCACCTGGTGGCACTAATGACATGTTACAGCTCTAAGTCACCTTCTTTGGTCCCTTCACCAGTTCGCACTACTGGAGCTCATAATCCCTTTTCTTCCTCACCTGCATAAACCAAGCTTGTGAACACCCTGGCTGTGTCCACAATGGATAGACCTGCAAGCAGGCAAACTTGAGGTTGGAGAGCAGACATGAAAAACATTACAGATCACTTCATGTGAAGTCCTTCCAGATAGGAGGGGATATTCCAGTGTTAACATTTCATATCTGCTCCCACCTTCTAGCTCCAAAGTCAATTACCAACAGTGCTTCCTGATAACCTTTTAAAATTAGAAATAAAATAACCAAATATATACAAATGCATAGAAAATATTTTACAGTAAAAGGAAAGAAAAATATTCCAGGTGATTATTACACAACTTTGATGCAACTGATTTGTTGTTCTTTGCAAACTGATCAATTTGCAAACTGATCAATTTGCTGCGTGACATGGAACAAGGCATATTTGCCAAACTGGTTTTCATGTGGAAAACCCCCCATAATTCGGAGACAGTTTTGCTCAGAATTCATGTGCAACTATTCCCCTGTGCTACATGGGAAAGAAAAACTGATGCTGATTCATTATTCCCACTAAGCTCGGGATCTGAGCCATCTTTGTGGGGTCACATCTGGTTTGCATGAAGCTGTGCTCATAAGCCCTGCAGGCAGAGGACGAAACCAGCTTTAAGTCACAAAGGCAGCTGAGTGGGCAGTGGCACTGCTCCTGCCTGAGGTCCACTAGCTTGTGCCTAAGAAGGGTCTAAAAAGCTCGTGGCAGTATGGGAACCATCACTGGTTCCTATACATCATATTTCTTCCCACCCTTCCCAATTTTCCTGGGGCATGTAAACATTAACCTGTCAGCTTCAGAAGCTGAAGATCTCTAGCAAAAGCCAGTAAGTTCCCTCTGCAGCTCCATGAAAGATAGCTGCAGAAATGGGCACTTTTTGTCCTTCATTATGAACCTACCTCCATAAGATCACCACAGGCTCTGATTCACAATTTAATGTATTTTCTGCTAATAATGAGATGAACTGAAGTAACTGCAAAGAAACTCAATTAGTATTGTAGCTAATAAAAATGATAGTTGTGATAGAAAAATGATTCATAACCGCAGAATGTGCTTCTGCATGTTTTTCATTACTTAGACTGCACTAACTTTTGTAATCTAATATATCCCTGCACTTCTGAACCACATATGGCTTCCCACTGAGTAGCATCTAAAGTTTGTGTCTACAGAAGAGTGTTTTTTACTGCTACTTCCCATTGCCGGCATCATCTTCTTCCACCAAAGGCAGTAGTGTAAGACAACTCCAAGCACACACTTAGTTTTGTAAGTAGTTATCTGCTTCTGCACACAACAAAGTCTACAGAAGAAGTCACATAACAGTCAATTAAAACTTGTTTACAAACATGCTTCCTTCACTGCTCACCTGGCAACAGCAGTGGTGGTTTTTTACAGTCATTAGACTTTCACAAACCCGTGGATGTCAACTGTTGCAAATGCAGGATTGCCAGTGTTGTTCTAGTGTCTTATTTTGCAAAATAGGTTATAACCTATTTTAGTGCTAATGAGAGATACTGAAATACCTTAACGAGGGGATTTTTCACACAAGCATTGATAGTGTTCAGTGGCCATGGAGATTCCTGGAGAGGTTAGTGTGTAATTGCCACTTGTGTCTCTGAAAAGCTCTTTCTCTCCTGGTGTCTTTTACAAATAATACTTTACTCTGGTAGTAATTATCTTCTACCTCTGTTGGCAGAAAGAGTCATTCTGTGTTTCAAATTGCTTTTTGTATTTCTATTTCAGTAATTTAAAAGCCCAATTTATTATATAAGCTTAATAAAATATAATTGGAAACAAACTCAGTATTTTCAACTATATAGATGAGAAGGAAAAGGAGGTGTGTAATATCAAAGGGACAGATTCCTTTTCCCCTGAATTTGCCAGAAATTTTGTTGCTGGCTTTACTGGAGCTATGTTAAGTCCCATTGAGTTCAGTAAGTTGAGATCTACAGTAGGTAGTTTTGTATTTCAGAGCGGGTTTTTATCTCCAAAAAATGTTTCCCCAATAGTCACGGTAATGCTTTTACTGATACAATTTGAAAGTATGATTATGGAAGAACAATAGCATATGCCACCATGAACAGATAACATTTGATGACACAAAATCTCTTCTGTGAATACATGAACATTATTTTTTCCTCTATGTTGTAGAAGTACGTATACTTTCAGACTGGCAAGAAAGACAAGAGCCTGAAAGTTGAGTCTGGCCTTGCAGTAATGAGCTAGAACAACCACTGAACACTAGGATGCAACTTGTGAAATAATTTGGTTAACAATTTGCTTTATTACAAAGCAGACTGTAAAAAAACCCGCTTGTGGTACAGTTCATCTCTGGTGTAACTCTGCTGATTGGAGCCCAGTGGGAATGATTTTTAAAAAAAACCAAAAGATGACCTATTGTCTTCCATTAATAATTTATGTTCTTTTCTTTGTAAGTGACCTACTAAATGGAAATAGAAGAACCAGCTGGAAATGTCTCAAATATAAAACTAGGTGCACAGTGTCTTTATATATCTCACTCCCAAGACTTTCAATTGCTCTACGAGAGAAGCTCGTTCTAGTTTGGGGATACATAGCCAGGAATTAGAGAAAACAGAGACATAAGGCAACAGCTGTAGAAACAGCATGATCTTTTCCTTAATAATTTCTGATAAATCTCAGCCCATCTGAAGCAAATTATGACTACGGTGTGGAAATATGAAGACATTCTTAAAAAGTACATATTTTTACTGATCACTTGAATACCAGTAAAATTTAAATACCCACCAATATTATAGTTTCCATAGTCAAAATTCTCATTTCAGCACAAAGTGCAGATACTAACTCAAGTTTTTAAATTACGGGAATAAAAGTCCATCTCCACACATGCATGAAAGAACATGAGGCACAAGGGAAGGCAGGAGGGGGAGCCCCAGTAGCCCAGTCAGGGAAACAGTCCCCCCAGTCTGGTATGGGCACTGGAGAGTCCAGAGGGTCTGGGAGTTGGCTACTGGAGGGACCAGGAGGTCTGGTATAAATGGCCTCTAGAGCCCCATGGGTCCCCAGTAGGCGGCATGGAGCTCCTGGTCCCTTCGGGATGGCCCTGGGAACAGGGAGCAGTGGCAGCCTCGCCTCTACCAGGCTACAGGATTCGGCAACTCCTGATGAACTGCTCTGTTCCTGGCAGTTTCATAAACGAAACCATCCAAGGAGAGGAAATACAACATCCATGCAATCACAGTCTCATAAAAGAGTGGTAATCATGTGCCAAAACTCTTCCCACAGTGGGCACTACTCAGGAGAAGAAAGAGCTGCTTTGTGATGGCAGGGCTGAAGCACCACAGCCCCTGTGGGGACGGCGACCAAGCCTGAGTCCCCTTCCTTTGGACAGGACTGGACAGGGTGATGGAGCCCAGGTCTGGGAGGCTCCAGCCCTGCAGCAGCCCAGGTAGCATCGCCTGCACGCCAGGGAAGGACCATTGCCTCCTCCGCTCCCGGGTTTCCAGAGGAGAGAGCAGGGAGGAGCTGGAGACAACATAGCGTTCAAAGAAGCTGCAAAACCCAAAGCCTTGCTCCCTCCAGAGGACCCCTGCTTTCAAGTCCTGCTGCGCCCTGAACTGAGGAATGAAAGTGGCTGTAAGGGAAGATGTGGCACTTGGGGACATGGCTTAGTCTAGTCTACCCTTGATTGGCTTAGAGTGGACTTGGTAGTGTAGGTTAATGGTTGGACTGGATGATCTTAAAGGTCTTTTCCAACCTAAACGATTCGATGATTCTATGATTCTAAGGAATTAGTCATACAGGCTGGCTGGTCTACATTTAAATCATTATTTCAGCTAAGTTTTGTTTTCAAAGAAACTTGGCAAAATATTCCCTAAATGGCTCTCTATTGTTAACAACTGAGTTCCCATTGTCATTGCTGCAAATTGGGTGCTGAGGAAGGTCACTGTGGCTGGGGAGGGATGTCAGGCAGGGGGTCCTGTGTCCACACCCCACGCATTGGTGTGGCTGTGGTGGCGCCATTGGTGTGGCTGTGGTGGTGGCTGTGGTGGTGCCATTGGTGTGGCTGAGGTGGTGGCTGTGGTGGTGCCATTGGTGTGGCTGTGGTGGTGGCTGTGGTGGTGCCATTGGTGTGGCTGTGGTGGTGCCATTGGTGTGGCTGTGGTGGTGCCATTGGTGTGGCTGTGGTGTGGCTGTGGTGGTGGCTGTGGTGGCGCCATTGGTGTGGCTGTGGTGGCGCCATTGGTGTGGCTGTGGTGGCGCCATTGGTGTGGCTGTGGTGGTGCCATTGGTGTGGCTGTGGTGTGGCTGTGGTGGTGGCTGTGGTGGCGCCATTGGTGTGGCTGTGGTGGTGCCATTGGTGTGGCTGTGGTGGTGGCTGTGGTGTGGCTGTGGTGGTGGCCGTGGTGGTGCCATTGGTGTGGCTGTGGTGGTGGCTGTGGTGTGGCTGTGGTGTGGCTGTGGTGGTGGCTGTGGTGGTGCCATTGGTGTGGCTGTGGTGGTGCCATTGGTGTGGCTGAGGTGGTGGCTGGTCCACGAGGCCGGCAGGTCTGCTGCAAGCCCTGGCAGCAACCTGGGGGTGAGGGCAAGGGAAAGCCCCCGGGGGCAGACTGAGAACCCCTCTCTCTCCAGCAAGTCCAGGTAAGGCTCAGCTGTCATCTGAGGCTACAGAAGAAGGCTTTCGTGAGGACAGCGCAGGGGAAATGAGCAGGGAAGCAGTTTCCTGCCAGGCTGTGCTGTGCTTCTTCGGTGTTTGACTCCGAAGGTGTCTCTCCTCTTACTTTACGCGTTAAACTATGCACTGCTCTTTTCGACATCTGGCTTTATGCAAACAGGTATTTTTACTGAGATTAAAGGCAGCACTTATTTGCAGAATAATCATTTTACGCTGCGTTTGAAGTGTTCCCCTTTTCTCCTTACAATGATTTTCTCTGTTTAGTTTTGCTTGAAGCATTTCTTAACAAGCTTCTTCAGCTTGCCTTGCAATCTCTGCAGCCGGGCGGGCAGGCTGGGCCACTGCTGCCATTTCATTGAACAGCCACAGCTCTTTCTGAAAGATTGTTGCGGGCCCCGGGCCCACGGATTTCTCAGCATCCATTTAGCTTTAAACGTGTGAGCCTTACCGAAGCCACATGCATTTGGAGCATGTCCAGAAAGTCCACAAAAGAGACTTTCAGGCCCTTATCGCTCCTAACTCAGCTGTGAGCTCTGTGCCCACGCTCTCAATAGAATTTTAAGAAACCTTTAAAGCTCCCAGCCACTCATTCTGCCACCTGGGACCCGGCCCTCGAGGGAGTCAGCGCAGACTCTCGCAATACTGAAGTTGCTCCTTATTCTCCTGGAGTCAGATGCTTAAGTTGGACATCTAAATTCCTGATGTACCAACCCACCAGGTGCTTGGGACATTTTACTAGTGGAAAATTCAGTACCTTCAGTAACTCCAGGGTCAGGGGCAACTGTGTGTGGCTGTAGGGATTACTTTAACTTGGGTGTTTCAACCACCAGTGGTTAGTAATCCAGTCCCTTAGTCTATCTCTATCTTAATTATTTAAATCTTCAATACATGCTTCACCTTCCTTTTAGAAATTTATAAAGGATTAAAAATAATGTTAGCCAAACGTGCTTTTAAGCAACCAGTTTCCAGAATATTTTTTTTTTTTTTTTAAATTTAAATGTATTATTCAATCTTCAGTGGCTTTGGTGTTTTGGAAGTGCTGTAAAACTGAGCACATACTTCTGAAGATTAGATTTAGCTTTTGGTACTTATTCTTTGCAAGATAGTGGATTATTTTAAAGATAGAATAAGCGGGTTTAAAATTTTTGTGGTTCTCTTTTTTTTATTTTACATTTTCAGTAAGGGAACATACCTTAGAAAGCTTAAATTCATATCTTGACCCACAGTAAAAATATAAATTCCTCATGAAATTTGCAGAAATATTCTAGATAGGAAATGCAACTGGGTAAGATAAATGTGCAAGAAAGCCTGGGTTAGGGGTAACTTACTGAAACTTAATCACCCCTTGTCAAGTTTGCATGTCAAAAAATTGATATTCAAGGGCCACTAATCGTCTGGTTTTGTAAGCAGAAAATGAGACAGCTTTGTAGGAGATACACAATTATTTTTATTTCCTGTTAAGATTCTCTTAACCATTTAGTATGTGTAGCAATATTACTTTTGAGTTTGTTCAGATATTCACATTAGTAAATTTGATCCCTGCACTGTACTTTTCTATGTCCTTTTAATATCCTCTCTCCTTCCAGTTTTCAATTTATTTCAATTTCTCTGGTATGCTTTTCATAACTAGAATATATTCCAGTATCAGGTTTTATAATTACTTGGACTCTATTCATTTCCAAAGTTATATTTCAGGCTGTATTTCCTCCTGTGTTACAAGGAACAGACCATTGTACTCAAAAGCAATCTAGGATGTATGTGAAAATTATTGCAACAGTAGTGCAGGAAATCTGGTTTAATTTGGGGAGTATCTGGGTTGGTGGTTGAATAGCATGGGGGAATTATTCAACAGAAGACAGGTGAGGCGCCTTGATACAGCTATAGACAGCTACTTTTTAACGTGCTGATTGGCACATGGGTATTTCTGCCAGTATTATCTTCATTTTTACTGAAATTAAATGTCAGCACTTCAGGGCACAGAATCTCCACACACTGGCATTACAAAAAATGTTGCGCTTCAGGTCTGACTCTGGAGAGCTCGATGCTGCATGGACACAGTTCTGCACCGAGCAGCACCTCTGGATACCAGAGGAAAACATAAGGCTCAGCTCTGTGAAAGACTGAGCCTATGAACCCTGGTCCACCTGAGAACTTAATTTTGTACTTCAATTTCAGTATGTGAACAGATGCTTACAGCTGAAGAGGACTGCACATATGCTGAACTGTAAGTCAGTGTTTAAGTGCTCCAATGCAGCATTATGTCTAGTATCCTGCAAAGCTGGGCTCTTAAATGGCTTGGGAAAATGGTACAAAAATAAGTTATGGGTCAGAAAGATGCTGAATCTTCAGTCTGGAGAACAAATGCCTTGCAAATATGAGGAATAATCACAACATGGGTATTTTTTAAAAGGGGAAAACCATAAGCTGTGTCCAAAGATTAGTGGAGGGTTAATGTGGCTACTTGCAGGATTGCTCATTTCTGCAGAATGAAAAATCATGACATTTATGAATTGGAACAGCAGACATGAAACAAATTTCAGTGTACTAATGTTCAGAAGGCAAAATGTGTAGCTGGTCCGAAAATATGAAGGATTGCAGCAACTGTAACGTTTGTAACATTGGAACCTGGCTGAAATGAGAACTGAGAAGAGAGGTAAGAAAAATAAAACATATCTCTTCAGGGATCACACTGAGGGAAAGGGAGATTGAAAATGTGGTAGGAGTTGACAAAAGATACCAGCACTGATAAAAGAGTTCTCAAGAAAAGGCACTGAAGTAGTGATTTTTGAATCAAAAAAAGGCATGTACTTTGGAAAAAGGGGGCTTAACAATGACTTTTGTAGAAGGAATGAAATAAGAGGTAGTACAATGAGCACTGGAAGTGGATCAAAAGAAAAAGTGATCTTTTTTTCCTAAACAGAACAGTTATATTCATTGAGATCATAAACCAAATAGCATAAAGAGGAGGAAACACAGGAAGGTGGGGAGGGGCGGCACGAACTGAGACAGAGGGAGGAAGGGAGTGCTGAGAGCAGAGTCCCGAGTTCAGCATGTCACCACAATGGCATCAAAAGGGAAACAAAAAAAAAAGGAAATGAAGGAAAATTGCAAATTTTTCTTAGTTACCATTCTGAAAAGAACAAAGTTTTGGTGGGAAATAGGTCACAAAAAATGTGAAGAGGCGAGGAAAGAAAGCAGGACCTTTGTTTGCAAGTGCAGCATAAAATGGGGTTGTTCAGACAGAAACACTGTGATCAGAGAGGAGATTTCAGAGGCTGGAATGGACAGTCTGCTGCTTTTCAAAGTCCCATTGTGTCTAAGATCAAAGGATGGCCAGAGCATTGTAGTATCATAGCTTACAGATAAAAGTCAGACAGGTTTTGAGACAGAGATTTTCATTATTAAATGGAGGATTAACAGCTGTATTAACATTTACAGTGATTAACATGCTTAGGAGCGGATGAAGATGATGTATAATTGTTTGTTTGCTTGTTTTATACTGTTTTCCATCCCTGGGGAAACTGAGTGCCTTCCGTGTAAAACTGATAGCTGAAAACTGAAATCCGGTGAGTGCTAGCGGGTAGCCAACATTCCTGCCGCAAAGTCCTGCTAGTTGGGAGTACGCAGAGAAATTTTATTCAGTGCCATACATATGGACCCTGCACCCATCTGACTTTGGGGACTAGAGTCTGATTTATTCCCCGGCCCCTGAGCTGCTCAGCCTCAGCTGCGTGTCCCACTGTGCAGCCGCAGGGCAGAGCCTACCTCTTCCTTGCCCAGTGGCTGGCCCGAGAGGGGACACCCAGCAGGGGAGCGGGAGCAGAAGTGTCACCCCTCTGACATCTGACTGGGCTGCAGCCACCTCTCCTGCTTCCCAAGCTCCAGAAACACGAGGTGACTACGCAGCCATCCACAACCGTGGACCGGGCTCTACAAGTGCTGAGTCTATCCTGCAGCCAGATGCCCCTCAGACACCACAACACCCATGCTCTGATATCCCATTTATTGTGCCTAGACCCTTTGCCACCATCGGGCTGCTGTTGGCCTGAACTGCTCTTCTGGGGGGTGTTGGGGTACCTAGGGCTCCCCATTGACTATGGAGACACTGAAACATCCACCTCAGGATGGGTCTAGGAGGTACTGGATCAGGCTGCAGAGCTTGGACTAGAAGCCTAGAAAGTCTGGCTGACTATGGCTTTCCTGAAATAAGTAAGAGTTGTCCTAACTACGATAAACTAGAACAAAATATCTTCTAGAAAAATTTTTTTACTCTTGCTCATCCCTTCAGTTCTATGACAAACACCTTCCCTTCAACTGAGGTGCTGTGCACAGAAACAATTTGCATGGAATAGTTTGGTCAGTAAGCTTGTTTATGAATTTATAATTAGAGTTACACTGATTAAAAATAGGAGAAAATTTAATTACAAAGTCCTGTGGGTCCATGAAGTCAACATTTCCTACCTCTTAATCTAATAGCTGACTAATGATCATCACCTGACTCTAAATACTTCCCCCATGTTCACGGCAGAGTAAATGTACAAACAAGTCTCTCAGCTGAATTTTAGGCATTTCAGATATGTCTATGTGGCATTAATTTATAACTCTGTCCTGTGCAATATTTCAGCTAAACATTAGCAATTCTATCCAGTAAGTTTTTCTTTCTGACCCAAAAGGATTATTACTGAATCATCTTCTCTAGAAAGAAAACAATCATTAATCTGCTGAAAGTGAATCTATGAGAGTAAACAAAATCGTTAAGAAGTTATATGGAATCAGAATATGTTTATCATCTGAGTGGTGCTACACCTAGGCCAGGAATACAGATTTTGGCCCTTCATTGTACAGGAAAACAGAATAATTTCATAAAAGTAACTTGGTAAAGGCTTTGATTTTTCTCAGATGATGATCTGATTTCATTACGTTTACATACCAGTATACACTGAGCTTAATTTTCATGTGAGAAAATCACAGTCAGTGGCAGGAACATTTCTATTTGGCTGCAACTTCAAAGAGGGAATGAAAAATTTAGAAGGTATGATCAATAGTTGGAAAATGGAATTCATCTTAACAAGGAAACTTAAGGCTTAGAGCCATGCAAAACAGCCGGAGAAGCCGTGACTCAAAATCATACTGGATGAGAAATGACAAAGCTCAACTGAACAAAGCAGCTGTTCAAGCTAAAAGAAAGAAATGCAGCAGGAAACCCCACACCCTTCTTCCCCCTTCCCAAATGGGACATAAAAATCAGGCACAGTGGCTCAATTAACCTTCCATCCCCAGGTGCATGGGACAGATGTAACAGCAGAGCATGCACCTTCCCATCCTACTGCACTGGTAAATAGAAGCCCTGTTAGGAGCACTGAGATGTGGCTTGGGAGCTGGCTGCACAAAGGGAAGAAGGTGCTGAAGAGGAGTTTTCCATTTCCCAGGTATTTGCGTCATCCAGTGGGGGTATTGTAGAAAAGAAGGGAGGCAGTTTCGGGTCCCCAGTCCCAGGCAGAGGCTGGTAACTGGGAATGAGTTCAGCTGAGGGCCGCCACGATGGTGGGGAACTGGAGCACTTGCTCTGTGAGGAGAGGCAGAGGGAGCTGGGGATGTCCAGCCTGGAGCAGAAACAGCTTCTGGAGGGCTGAACAGTCACCCTCAGTGCCTACAGGGGGGTATTGAGAAGGTGTAGCCAGGCCCTGCACAGTGGGGCATGGAAGGAGGATGAGATGTTCAGATGGGATGTAAGGATAATCTTTTTCCCCATGAGGGCAGTGAAGCAGTGGCGTTGGTTGCCCAGTTTGTGCAGTCTTCACCCATCTAGGTCTTCAAGACCCAACTGGATAAAGCCCTGAGTAACCTGGTCTGACCTAAAAGCTGATCCTGCTTTGAGCGAGGTTGGTCTAGAGACCTCTTGAGGTCCCTTCCCACCTGAATTTATCCTATTAAATACAAACAAACAAACAAAAACCCCCAGGTGAAACAATTGTCTGTATATCAAGATTGATGTAAGTACCTAACCCTAAGAAAAGTTTTCAGACACTGGAGCCCCCTTTGGCAGTTGTACCTCCATACATGAAAGATGCAATTTCACTGCAGTATCTCGTTTTTGCTTGCTAGCTGACCCATCCCCACCACTCACAGCAGTTCCAGCCCAAGATACCCATTTCCTCCTGTGTGCAGAAGAGTAAGTCCATGTCTGGGGCATAAAATCTGGCAGTACAGAGTGAGGGAATACCCAAATCCATTCAGGACTCCAGTCTAGAGTGCATAATAAGCCAGATAATAAGCTAATAGCTACTAATTAATTTCCAAATATTGCAACTAGTTTGTAGGCTTTTCTGTTACTTTGGAAGCTGCACTACACCTACCCATTCCTGACAAACTGATGTCCTTTGTGACTGATTTCTAATGCTGCAAATTAAACGAGCTTAATTCTTTTATAGTGGCAGATTCCACATGTTAAAACAGGAGTTCCCAGAGGGAGCCATACTGGCAGGCTCCAGATGGGGCAGTGACAAAGTATCAGACAATAATCCCACTCCCGGGTTTGAAGATCAAATCCTATATCCCTCCGAAGGACATAAGTACAATTTGATGCCTAAATCCCAAAGCATTTTCCTCAGCTGCTGCATAACCCTATATACTGTAGGAACATGAAACTTCACCTTTCTGCATGCTCACAGATGCCTCATATTTGACAATATCGAGCATTTTGGCATCTGTGTTACACCTGAGTGCTTTCAGGTTTCACAAAGTGGCTGCTGTACCATCTGTCTCAGCGTGGATGTTTGGTGCATTAGACATGCTCTCAGCCTAGTGCCTGGATCAGAAATTGGGATCCTCACTTTGAAAGAAGGGAAAGGAAAGCCATGCGTTTCAGTCCTTTTTTGAGGACTGTTGATATATTATGCAGTATCTGAGTAAAATACTAACTGGGTTGTAAAATGCTTACAGTGGGATCTGAAATGCAGGACATGCCCTCCCTGATACATTCCTTTGAGGTGACGGTAGCAATCCAGGTTCACTGCTGTGAGCTTTCCTAGGTTTGCAACCATGGCTGCACTGTGACACGTCTTCAACAAGGGCAACAGACTGTCCTCAGCCTGGCCAGCAGTTTAGTCTCCTCTGGGGAGGTAGTTCTGAAACTGCGGTGTTTCAAAATATGCAGAGACGAAGGGAATGAAACGGCCCGCACCCTAGGTGAGTCAAACACTAAGCAATTACATGAAAGGACTGGATGAAGCCTGCTACTTTCAGGGAAGAAAGATTTACCCCTGGGCAGCAAGTATCTCAGGCAGGCTCCTCCAGATGGGAGGAGATGGAAAGGAGGGAGAACAGGGAGAGAAAAGGAAAAACCTGTTCTGTCTCCTCTTGGCTAGATAAGCGGCTTCTCCTTCAGCAGGTTTATTTTGTGATCCTTTCCTGAGGCATCTCTTCAGATAGGGAGCCAAGTTCCTCAAAACAGGGCTGTGAGACTGAGCACCTTGTCTCTTTGTGATCTGGGCTGAGGTGTTTGTAATTCAGAAGCAGCATATAGCTCATTCCTCAGGAGTACTTCCCTTCACTTCAGGGTAGGCATAGATTACATACAGTGTTTGATCAGGTTTTATTTTAAATTGAGCCTCGGAGTCTCTGATGTTCTATAAAGGGCCAAGCACGCTGACGATGCTGTCTGAAGGACAGCCCTTATGCAAACACAAGTGTGCTGCCTGCAGCCAGATCCCTTAATAGCTTTCCACTGCTATTTTATTTTTCTCACTTTTACCTCTCAGGCACTTTAAAGTGATCTTTCCCTTATCCCACATCTTTCTGCTACTCAATCAATCAAGATGGGATGGACAAAAGGATGCTCGCTCCTTTACACCTCTGCTGAGTTAGCTGCACTGTTTCAAGTACCCATTCCTACCACTGTTTTCTTTTGCTGAGGGAAGCATTAAGGGATTTCATCAGTTTAATGTCTACTTATGGCTAATTTACAAAATATAGAACAGTTGCCTTAAAGAAGGTATAAGATGAAAATGAAAGAATACTTAAAATTTGGAAAAAAGACAGTTTTTTAATTGACTCTTTATAGTGCTTAAGCCACTGGGATGTGTTTCCAGGCAACAAGTTGCCTAACTATATGTGACCAGCAAGGGCATCTGCCCTCTTTAACTGTGCTTAAAAAGATCCACGATGCCTGCAGTAATTTTCAAAACGCCCGCAAGGGTGAGTAACCTACTCCTTTACATGTTTAGTCAGAAGATTTGCTGGCACTAACTGTCCTAGTACATCTAACTGGATCGCTGACCTGACATAATGAAATCATCATGCAGGTTTTCTATTTCACTGAACATTTTTTTCCCTTCTCTCCTAGAGAAACAAAGGTCTTTCTCCTTAGGTAATGCCCGCTCCAAAACAGGCATGTCATCACCTATCAGCTTTCGATGAATATTTCCTCCCACTCCTATTTCCTCTTGTAGAAGAACGACATGCTATTTTCTGAACTCACCTCCATTAAAAAAATCATGTAAAATAGAACATTTGTCAAAAGGGTAATCAGAAATCCTTCTTTTCTTCCTTAGATATACAATTCCTTAGCAGAGCTATTGCTCTGATGTGCTGGGATGGGAGACAAAGTGATGAGTATTGCCCACAGACCTTTCACGTGATATGTTTTCTGAACAGATTGTAACTCAGGACATAGAATTGCTTTCGCTATGGAAGCATAGGATGCAACATAGGCCATGCCCACACTGCACAGAGCTCTTAGACTAGACCAAAGTTGTGTTATAATTTCCCAATTACTCTTGCAGGAGAGCAGAAGAGAAGTTCCTAGGACAGTGTTAACATGAATCTAACACCAAACAACTGATATTTTGCTTGGACAGCTCTAAAGCAAATAGGCTTGTTTTCAGTGTGCAAAAGAAAACTCTAGAAGACGTATATTACAGTTTCTCTGTAGTTTTGGGAGTATCCATAAATGATTTAAGAAATGCTTAAGGTACACATTTACATGGTTAGGGTTATGTCCAGTCTGCTCCTCTCAGAGTTTGAAGATTTCTTAGGGGTGAAGGCAAGGAGGAGGGTGCTGAGTGTCTCTTCGTGAGAAGAGTGTAATTGCATGCCATAATGCCATAAGCTGGCATTGGTGCTCAAAGCAGCAGCCTTGCAGTACACCTTCCCGCAGCAGCTTCTACCAGACCTTGCTAGTTCATTGCCTTCACCCTCTTGCTTAAATTTCTTATGCAATAATGCAGTGAGCCTTTTGTCCTCTCTCCCACTCCCAGTTCAGATTTAGCTTGTATCAGCTCCCTGTCCCAGTTTGCCGCTCAGCTATGTGTAGCTTTGTGCCAGGGTGCAGAAGCACAACGGCAGGCAGGAGAAGTGGAGGAAGCCAGCAGGATGTTTTTCTTGGTGACAATGCTGGCAAACACCAGCTTAAAGCACTTGTGAACTTGTGGTCTGAAAGGGGTCATTAAGAATAATGTACCTTGGAATTCCAGAAGTACTGCACATTTTTATAGCAGAAGGACAAGTCATGAACAAAGTTTTTCTCTATGTTTAAAGATGGTATCTTACATAATTAAAAAGTAAGGCACTCGCTGCAGCTTCTTGATAGATTCTTAGCTCTTAATAGAGTAATGCAGTTTATTGTAGCCTCTTTATTCCACTCTCCAGCTACATGGGTCTTGGGTTCAAAGCACGGTGTTTCCCTGGGAATTCAGACTGCAGTAAAGGATCTAGACTAGCCTTCAGCCAGCCAACTCTGACTGCATCGACCCAAAGTCCATTTGAAGAAGCACGTTTCTTTAATTTTACCTTGAAATCATGTCACAGGTGGGATAGAGCTTTCAAGAGAGAAAGATTATTATTATAAATAGATAACCATAGCTTCAGGCCGCACCATTTGTTACTCCAGTCTCAGTTAGGTCCATAATAATGTTTGTGCTCAGAAAATCCTCAAGAGCATGAGAGTGCATTTGTATGGCCTGTTAGGCACAAAATTGCCTGTTTTATTGGTGCAATACAGGTGCACCTTTTAAAAATTTTACTCCCTGTGTTTATAACTGCTCAACTAAAAAAATCACAAAGCAGACATGGCACTACCTGGTAGTACAAAGACAGTGGCTGCTAATGCAATGTACTTGTAATTTAGTATACCACTTTTCTTAACATACTAATCTGCTGCATTTCTTCAGCCTACTTACCAGCATTCTTTCCTAAAAAACCATCCATACCAAAACAGAGCTGGAGACATCTAAGCAATGGCATTACATGAGGATCTCATGAAATAAATAGCAGCTTTCCTTCCTTAAATGGTTTTATTACTGAACAGGTGGAACCCTACTACAAGGATATAGGTTAAGAAGTGTCCACACTGTGTTTCAACACACAAAACAACCTCTAGTTGTTTCACCTCCACAGCTGGCTAAATCACACCACAGTGTGTCAGCATCCTGTGTTTTTGCCCGTCTCAGTACCAGTTATCAGCTTAACCATAGGTAGCACTGTTGTGATCACTAGCTCATGAGTACATATGTTGACTTTTGAGAAAGTGCATTACTTTGCTGTGCTCCCGCAAATGAAGTTTAGGTTTCATAGTTCAGTCTATAATAATATAACCGCATCATGATTCAGTTGTGTACCCTTTGTGTTTGGCCAGAGAGTCGTTCTCACAGACAAACCTCCAACCTTGGGGTTAGGTGTAATCCAGTGCAACAGGTCCATAAGCCAGGACATGCATGCTGGTGATAACTCTCATTTAGGGGGATTTAGGGGGATTAGGAATTAACCTTTTTCTTTTTTTTTTTTTTTCTCTCTTTCTGCTAAAGGGAGCGGAATCCCCAGATAACTTACAGCTCAGAGAAAAGTTAAGTGGTCATCTTATGCAGGAGCCTAAAGAAAGCATCAGGTCTTCCCTTGGATTTTCAGAATGGGAAGGACACAAGGCCTTGGTAAGCTCCTAACATATTGTTTCCCCTCTGCTTTCACTGCTGCCAGGGTCGTGTATCTGCAGGAATCATCGGTTCCAGCTGGCAGAAACAACATAGCTACAGCCACTCCATCTCCAGTGCTCCCTTTCCCTTAAAACTTAATCCTAGTCTGTGAGGCACTTAATTTTCCTATGCATTCCTGCTGAAATCAGTGGGACTACTCACCTGAATAAATTGTGGAAGATTGAACTGTTTTTCTTCAGAGAAAACATAGATAAAGGCAATGCTGCAAAGCAGCTCTGTGGTAGCTAAGACTGAGTTAGTGTAGACTACGTAGCTAAGGGTTAGATCCAAGTTCCATTCAAGGATGAAGTCTTCTGACTGATCTAAAAACCTCTCTGGAGGTTTCCAGGTTTCTGGTGTTGTTATGTTACAAAAGCTTATTGCTGTGTTTTGGAGTGAATTCAGAATTGTGACTCTAACCAAAAAGTCATGGCCACTTGATATTTCTCACATTGTTGCTGTGGGGTACAAACATACATAATAACTATAGCTGCCTAAACTATTAGGTTTACTAAACTGCTGATATCCTCCTTTCCTTTTTTTTTAATTTGTTTAATCTTTTCTATTTTGCATACCTACACTAATATTAATATTGTACTATAATACACCTAAAAGCTAGGATAACTTTGTACTTTGTTAATGGAAAAGCTTTTGCAGCAGTGTCAAATGAGACAAACTGGACAAATTCTTAAGGGACTTGCAAGGGCATTCTCTTACTACCTATCTGGATATGTACAACTTCCAGAATTAAGTAAGGGTTTATTGTTATACACTGACTACATATCATCTATATACCAGAAACTTGGGACTGAAGCAGAAATGAAAAGACCATTACACAAGATCACCTAAAAAGTCTGTGTGGGGACTAGAAATTGAACTGAAAATGTCCTCACCCTGTGACAGTAACGGCCAGAATCTGCCAGAAAGAAGAGAAGCCACTGTCTGCCTCTTTTTCTTAAAGCGGCTACTGCAGAAAATACCGGATTATATTGAACATCAAACACTATTTTTTATTAGAACAGATTAGAACAGTAAATATTTTTTTAAAGTGAGAAACTCAAAGAGAGCTGAAAATAAAAGACTGTAAACCTTCTACCTCCTGCACTGGCCTGGGCTAGTTTTTCTCTCCAGCCCTATTCTCAGTCTAGCAAATTTCCGTAGCTTTGTGGTTTGGATCAACTTCCACCATCCCACCAGGTACCTTGGAAAATTCTCTTTTCTTTAGCTCTGGGCTGACTGCATGTTTGTTTTCTACTCCCTTCCGACTGTTTCTGTGCCTTAGCAGCTCCCTGCCTGCCAAGTCTGTCCCTTCCCAGCTGCCCAGCTCTGCTCTCCTGCACCTTTTTCCCACTGAGCAAGTTCAGTTGCTGTCAGAAAAGGAGCAACTACCCCGTCTGTAAAATATTCCTCTTTTGCCAAAGCCCAGTGGTCAAGGCATGGCAAACAAGCAGTCTTCCTACCTGCTGCCTAGCCACTGGTTTTTCAAAGGAACATAAAAAACACTAACTGCAAACCAGAAAATTAAACAGATGCTATTCATCACAGTCCCACCCCAGCACCTGGACTGCAATACCATCTCTTTCCACCTCAGCTCTTCTCTCTCTTCTACATTTTGTTCCTGTACGCCCATCTCTCACTGTCAGCCCAAATCCTTTTATATTTTCTGTAGTCTGCATCAAAAGCATTTAATTTTTATTGAACTTTTCCCTTCTTGTTCCAAAAACTTGATGTTCCTCAGATCATTTTATTTTTCTCTTCTGCTCACTTGTAAATTGCTTTTCATTCAAGACAACTTTCTTTTCTTTGCTTACCTGAAACCTGATATGCTGTTTCTGATTATTTTTCTCCATTCTGAATCCACTCATCCCAGTCTTTCTTTTCCTGATGAACCCTGTGCCCTTGGCTTAAACACAGTTTTAAACACTGATTGAGGGGTATCCAGACCAGATCTTGCAGGGAGCATGCCCTATAGGTGGGCTAACAGCAATGTTGATTTATTTTCATTTACACCAGCTCAGAATTTGGTTCCTCCTTTTTAATTTCATTTAAATTTGGCCTTTTTTAAAAAAAAAAATCTTATGTCTTACCTTCATGGCTTATTTCCCTACCAGGTAATGATGCCTACTTCTCCCCTCTTTTTTTCTGTTGTTGACAAATAACTGACTGCTGTGCCTTTCCAGGACTGGAGCTGTCTATTTCTGCTTGCTTTCTTACTATCTACACTAATGTCCATTCTCAAACTCCTTATTTACTTTTTTCCCTTTATAACCCAGTAGTTTTATCTAATCTGTCAAGCTTCTTTTATAATTGTGTTCATATTCTTGACCTTGTCATATGTTACTTTCTTTATAAGAGCATGGGACCTGCCAAATCAGAAAACAAACAATGTTTCATCAAGCCTACTAGCTTGTCAAAGAGGGCAGAAAAAGCTCACAGAATACCTAGACAGGATATATATATAAGGGGATATAAATCTTCCTTGGCTTCCAGCATTGATCAGTTTGAGCCCTCAGGCTTTAGATTATATAGTTTACAGTTCTTATTTTGGCTAGTATAAACTACCTATGGTCTTTTTGTGCAGGTATATTTAATGCTGGTTAAATTTTACCAAAATTTTGGCTAACAAATATTGTGTAGGTTATTTGCATATTATATGAGAAACCTGTTTCAATGCTGAGAAAACATCTGCTTACAGAAAAACTCCCTGGTTTACCTAAATATAAACAAAACAACTGAAAGAAAAAATTAATTTTATGCACCTTCTCTGAAACAGAATCCTTCCTCTCTGTTTTTATGTTTATTTGTGACTCTTGGCTTTTATATTTTTCTTAAGAATGCTAAATAATTTAAGGCTCTTACCCACCCTGCCTGGATTTGTGGTCCAAGATATAAGAAGAACAAGAACAGCTTCCCAGGTGGATAGGGAAGTTATTTCTGTAGATCTGCAGCAGGAAAACACACCGGAAATATTGCAGGGTCAGTTCTGGTAAAGCTTGATGGTGAGGCAGGGACTGAGACAGTCACTTTGGAAAGATACCTTTAAGAAAACAGCTTTAGATAGAAAGTTTTACATAGCTTTTAGTTAGACAATAGTTCTGTTTCCTCAAAATTCCTGCCTTTCGGATGAGAGAATCACCAAGATGACACTTGCTAAGGAACTTCTCTTCAATAAATACCATGAATAGATACAGTACCACTCCTAAATATTTCTCTCACATTTTTTAGGTATTTAATGTTGCAGTTACTCTATGGTCTTTACAATTTTTTCTTTCCCCCAGTCATAAAAAAATGCTTGAGAATGGGATATGTAGGTGCCTTCTTGGGGGTAAACCACATGAACCATATATTGTTTTCAAACAGAGGAGTAAAACTCCAGCAGGACATCAGGCGTAAGGCCATGCTGTACTAGTTATGAGGTGGCAGTCCTGTTTGGGGCCAGTGCTCTGGTACCGCCATCCCATCCAATTTGAAACTTCACTCATGAGTCAAAACTGAGCAACACCTGTGTCAGCCATCGAGAGAAGGCTCCCCTGCGCCATAGTCTCCAGCCAGCAGAGCCATCTGTTTCCACCAGCCCAGGATGGCCCGCTCAGCCCAGCAGGGTCCCAGCAAACCACCCATCACAGCACCCCGTGGGCCAGCTGGGAAACTTCACAGAGTTCATCTCAGAGCCCCTTGAAATCTTCTTCCCAAAATGACCAAGGGCCTGCAGTCGGTTTATGACTCTTACTATGATGTGCTTTGAGCAGTTTATGGACCATTATCAGTTAAATCACTCGAGTCATTATACTCTCATCAGCTATAAGATCAAAATACAAAAGCTCTGAATAATGTTGTACTGCACGCTGTATTACACTTTAGGTAAATAAAAATAGCTGAGATGGAAATCATAGATCAGAAATTAGTTTTTTTCTCTCTTTAGGTTGTAGGGAGAGGTAGATATCTCTTATCTCCACCTACTAGTACTAAGACTCAAAGGATGTAACTAGCTTGTCAGATAAATGAACTTTGTCAGAGATAGTGAAATTTTTCAGTCATCTCAGTTTGGTCTGGTATGTTCAGCCCTAATAGGTGATTCATGTAGTGTTTGCTCCGTTTAGTAGCACTAGGATGCTAGGAAATCTTCCTTTAAACCTCCAGAACCATTTTCCTTCTTCTCCACTGAAAAGTGTGCCCAGAGCTGCCTCTTTCTACAATTTATTTATGTGAACTTTGACAACTTTCATGTACAAAAGATGGTGTTTAAACATTACCCATGTCTTTCCCTTGTTTCCTACCAATCACAGCCCCAGAGGAGGTTTGAGTAATTCAGTTTCACTGATTGCAAATGAGCAGGAACTTCAGATGCCATGTGTTGTTTTCTAACACAACCTTGTTAATCAGAGAGGCACCCAGAGAGACCAGCTGCATGCAACTGAACCTTGGCCATCTAGTTAGTGTGTTCCAGCTTGCCTGAGTTGCTTCTCAGACCCTGCTCTCTCCCAGCAGAAATTCAGCATGGGCAATACTTGCTCTCCAGTGTTAGTGATGAGGAGGGTGCCAAAGTGCATGTACACACCCTGACTTCCTAGATCAGAAGGGTAAACTCTGTATTTGAAGCATGTTTTCTATATCTATCTGAAAAAGCATTTGGTCATCATTTGGTATCATTACACTCTTGATGCATAGGTATTTAAAAGTGAAAGGAGAGCTGGATCTTTAGAGGAACAATAACACATTTTGTCTGAGTGATAGCCCCTATGGACTTTCAATGGTAACAAGGCTGAAGAAACCATTTGCTCTTGAATGCTTAGCAGCTGATTCAACACAATCTGATTAAAGAAAACAGAGTGGAACTATAATAAATAAAAAAGCACTGTGATGAGAGCTCTAAGGAAATGAAAAACACTTTATTGATAATCAATCTATGGTAGATTTTGATAATGAACTCCTGTATAATAAGCAGCCTGTGTGCTCACACTGCCACTGGAATTCTAATGAGGAAGATAATAGGTCCAAATTAGAAGTTTGCCAGTAAGCCTGTTATTAAAACAATTAAACATTTTTAATGCAAGTAAACAGAAGTTGCACTCTCTATTTTGCCATTAGGTTATACGCTATCTTCCTTTTTTTTTTCCTTACTAATAAATGGGCTAAGCTATCCTTTGGTTATATACTTTTAGGAATTTTATGATTACTGTCTCTTGAACCAAGTGAGACTATTGTGGATGAAATAACTGGGTTAAACATCTACATAAGATCATGTAATTACGTGTATTGGGCAGGTAAAAATAACTTTTTGTGTCAAGCCACAGAAATATGGGTATGAAAATCCTTCTGCCCTTGAAGGTTGTAAGCTCTATTGACCTATGTTCTGTTGCAAGGCAGTGGGTGCGTACATGGCACAGTAGTTAAAAAATGTAAGTCTATCCATCCAGGGGTTAATCAGACTTCTTGCATCCAGACAGCTATGATCAACCCCTCGCTGTGCTGTGCTGGAATGAGCACTGACCAGACCCACTCCCACACCCAAGTGGTAGTGTTTTCCCAGCTCAGACCCACCTTCTGATGATGCCCCTATGCTTAAACACTTGCTATAATTCTGCCTTAGTGGCTATAATACCCTCCATCAACTGCTTCTCATCAGCCTGTTGAGACTCTGCCTCTCCACCTTATTTAGCTACAGTTTAGCTCATCCCGTGTTAGTCTCATTTTCTTTTTCCAGTGAACTTACTGCATGATTGATTCTTGCTAATTCTGCCAGCCGGTCACTAACTGTTTGTCTGTTTGTTTCCAAACAGACTTGCCACATCACTTCAGCAATTTATTCTGTGCTCTTCCTCTCCTCTCTTCCCCTCTGCAGCCGTCACTGAAACCAGGGCCCAAGTCATTGCCTGAGAGCTGAAATGAGTCACTGTGGATCCATGCACCATTTTGGCACTCACAGCACTGTCTCATCTTCCCTTTTGCAAGTGCAGGTTGAGCAGCTGACCTGGAGGTGTAAGTGGTTTTAATCTTTCCTGTTTCTTTGAATAGTTCAAAGCGAATTTAATATTTCAGTTTCTACCATGCTCGTCAGAATACTCCATGTCTGGGAGGTGTGTTTCGGGAGGAAAACAAGAGGAAAGAAATGAGAAAGGAAAAGAGAAAGATCAAAACCATTAACAGAATGCCTTAGATAGCTTCATGAATTTTAATTTTCCCAGGGAGTGACCAGAAAAGAATGTCCTTTAGGATGAAAGACAACTCAAGTACACAGAGCAAGTTTCACATGCATTCTTGTGGCAGATAATATGCTATTCCTGAGGGGAGAAAAGCCTTTGAAATTACTAGTATCAGGGCCCCAAGAACCCCTGACCTCACCTAGGACCCCACCTGCACCCCCTGCCCCAGGCCCTAGGGCCTCATTTCAGCTCAGGACTGAGCCCCTGGCCCTCACTGCTTCCTGACAGTTACCCAGAAAGATATCTTGAACATAAAAAACCTAAATTTCAGCTCAGAAGACTGCAGCATGACCATAGCATATGGACAGTTCTGTTTCTTCTGGAATTATGAAAAATATCTGTGCAACTCTGATAAGTGAAACGTTCACAAATCACGATCAAGGGAAAAGATTTAACAGCTTTCAGTACAGAAGAGATTTAAGTATTGAAATGAAATATAAACCAGTAGCTGCTTCAGTCTTTTTTATATGCATCAGTCTTCCATTTTACTGCTACCTCTTTTTGACATGGACACTCAAATTCATCTTGCAAATTCTGTTTGCTTTGATGAGACATCTTAGCTCGCTTTTAAAGGACATAAAAGGTCTAAAGATCTGTGGTTGAATTACTAGTGGTTTAACCTCAGACAGAGATTGCTATGCGGTGATCAAATCTGTTTAATAAAACCATTACTTACATAGGAAAACGGGGGAAAAAAACCCAAACCCAAAACAAATTGAGTAGCACAAGGCATTAGAGAGAGAGATTGATTTAATACCATACTAACACAACAGGCTGACATTTTGGAGAACACCTAATTTCTCCATTCAAGAGAATTTGGGGGCTGAGGGGGAGCAGGGGTTGTTAGACTTCTTATTAAGTGTAATGATTTACATCACATGTGGCAGCTTTATATACCAGACATATGTGAATGATACAGATCTGTGCTAGCTTCACCCAGAACACTGTATTTACTAAAGCTGCTGTTACCAGGAAGGAAGTGTATGATACTTGTGGGGGAGTTCAAATCTCTTTGAGCTGTCTGTAAAAGCAAACAGATTCCATGGCACTAATTTCTTAGGAAACATTTAAATTTCTTTCCCTACCTACAAAACCTAAAAATTGGAGGGGAGATTGTATGCTTTTCTCTTTTAAAGAAGTTTGTAATTTCAGTATCCAGAAAACTGAACCTTAAACCCCAGTCAAGGTACATCACAAGTTCTTATCCTGAAGGGGTGTCATAGCTTCTCCTTCATACTTTCTCTTGTGAAAGCCCCTCATTCTTGACACCAGCGTCAATTTCTGGTACTTGTCTAATCACTTCTGCAGACAATGATGCTCTTTGTTCCATGTCATCAATCCTATATAGAAGGAGTTCCCAAAGTTAGGTCATTTATCCATCGCCCTTTCCTCATCTCTTCCCTATGAACAACAAATACTATAATGTTCATAGTCTAAGATAATAACTGGGGGATTTTTTTCCAACCTGCTTACTCTATTCGTTCTCACTGTTTGCATTTTGTTTCAATTGAACTGTAATTCATGGGGCTTCTATCTATTGATTTCTCCAGTATTTAACACAATATATTCTTAACGGGGTAAGACAGGGTTAAGAGGAAGGGAAAAGTCTATGTGTTACCATAATAATATAATTGGCAATACAAATCCAAGCTGTCTTCTTTAAAGTCTATTTCTCTGTGCAAGGAGGGATGAAACATACATTGTATTCAGTCTTCTCCACTGTGACTTACATTTTAATATCCCTAAGGTGAATCTCAGAGATGAGAGCATTTCCCTTCTGGGGTCACTGCATTAAGATACTCTGCGATCAGGAAGGATACTGTTCATGGCATTCATGTAGGACGGTTTTCAATTTAATTGAAATATCATGACCAGTCTGCCTTTTTTCTCAACTCATACAGTTGGTCTTCATCAAAACAATTTGGTTTCTACAGGAAGATGAGACCAGCAAGTGACACTTGCATGATGAAATGAAAAAATAGTGGTAAATCATACATGACAAACGGAGTTCTAGGAAAGTTTAGGGTGCTATTCACCACTGTTCCCAAGCAGATTCAATTTATTGTTCCTCCAGGAACAGATACTGTAGCTCATGCAGTAAGGTATTGATTTTGCCAATTACTGACGATAATGTGTATATTTCTGAGTTGTTGCTTTACTCTTGAATGATGTTTCTTGGTTACTAAACAAAAATGTGTTTTTCATACATATGTTGCTCAGACCTGTCAGATTCAAGAACAAGCTTGATTTATATAATTCTCTAAAAATAGAATCATGATTACTGTATAAAATTCTTTCCACTTATTACTGGTAGAATTTAAGTTCTCTTCATATATGTGTTTTTAAGGACTTCTTTCAGAACTGCATTACAACTAATTGGCCCTTAATAATTGCTTAAGTTTGACCACCAGGAACTGAACTAGTGATTTTTCTCAAGTTGTAATATCAAGTTCAGATGGAGTCTTTTACTCCTTAATTGAAGATAGCTCTTATAGCAACATTAAAGAAGAAAGAATGACTGTC
The DNA here is from genome assembly GCF_030463565.1 of Pelecanus crispus. Classification (NCBI taxonomy): domain Eukaryota; kingdom Metazoa; phylum Chordata; class Aves; order Pelecaniformes; family Pelecanidae; genus Pelecanus; species Pelecanus crispus. Next base: position 18,623,749 of record NC_134643.1, read on the forward strand.
TACTGGACAATCAGTGGAGGAAGATTTTATGAAGAAACAATTGTTTATTCCTATATGATAAGATTAATTTACACCTATTCCCAGCCAGCAGGTGGCTGATTTTCAGAGACCCTCTGAGCTAGACCCTTAAAGGGAACCTAAGCCATCTGTAGCATTGCAACACCACTTTTAGGCATGGATTTGATGGATGAACCACTCAGTGGGTAAGGAATTGGCTGGATGGTCGCACTCAGAGTTGCAGTCAATGGTTCAATGTCCAGGTGGAGACCACTGATGAGTGGCATTCCTCAGGGGTCATTATTGGGACCGGTGCTGTTTAACATCTTTGCTGGGGACATGGACAGTGGGATTGAGTGCACCCTCAGCAAGTTTGCTGATGACACCAAGATGTGTGGTGCAGGTGACACACTGGAGGGAACAGATGCCATCCAGAGGGACCTTGACAGCCTTGAGGGGTGGGTCCCTCTGAACCTCATGAAGTTTAACAAGGCCAAGTGCAAGGTCCTGCACATGGGTCAGGGCAATCCCAAGCACAAGTACAGGCTGGGCACAGAATAGATTGAGAGCAGCCCTGCGGAGAAGGACTTGGGGGTACTGGTGAATGAAAAGCTGGACATGACCCTGCAATGTGTGCTTGCAGCCCAGAAAGCCAATTGTATCCTGGGCTGCATTGGAAGAAGTGTGGTCAGCAGGTCGAGGGAGGTGATTCTCCCCCTCCATGCCACTCTGGTGAGACCCTGCCTAGAGTGCTGCATCCAGCTCTCAAGTCCTCAGCACAGGACAGACATGGACCTGTTGGAGCGGGTCCAGAGGAGGGCCACAAAAATGATCAGAGGGCTGGAGCACCTCTCTTACGAGGACAGGCTGAGAGAGTTGGGATTGTTCAGCCTGGAGATGAGAAGGATCTGGGGAGACCTTAGTGCAGCCTTCCAGTACCTGAAGGGAGCCTACAGGAAAGGTGGAGAGGGACTCTTTACAAGGGCATGTAGAGACAGGATAAGGGGTAATGGCTTTAAACTGAAAGAGGGTAGATTTAGATTAGATGTAAGGAAGACATTTTTTACTATGAGGGTGGTGAGGCACTGGAACAGGTTGCCCAGAGAAGTTGTGGATGCCCCATCCCTGGAAGTGTTCAAGGTCAGGCTGGATGGGTCTTTGAGCAACCTGGTCTAGGGGAAGGTGTCTGCCCATGGCAGGGGAGTTAGAACTAGATGATGTTTAAAGTCCCTTCCAACCCAAACCATTCTATGATTCTGTGATTACATACTGAAAGAAACAGTTGTGACTTAGAGTACTCGTCTTCTGCAAAGGGCCTAAGTGCCATATGGTAAACTTGCACCCAAGCTTATGGTTAAGCACTGTGCACGTACAAGTCAAGACATAAGTTTGGATTTCTTTTTTGTCCATATCACCTTTTCCAGAAATTGGGGTGAAATGGTGGCTTATGGGCTTGTGAATGTGGACGACAGGAAATGACTTAAATTTGTAAGGTTAGAAGTGATAATAGGAAAAAAAAGAAGAGGTGAAGTATGAAAAACAGCTAATAGAGGTATAATTTAAAGTCTTTCTGTCCTCCTGTCATGCTGTCCTTAAGGAACAGACCTTTAAAAGAGCTGTTGAGCTAATTTTTAAATTTTCAGTGGAGCTGATCACAATTGGAGTTGGACTTTAAGAAAATGTTGAGCTCCTAGTAGACAACTTGTGGACTGACTTCCTATTAAAACCTAGTCACTTCCTTCGGTGTCTTAGTGAGATCTGAAATTTTTTGAATGTTTTCGTCCCAGCTATAGAGGTTTAGTTGTTCTGAAAAGCATAGCATGAATTGCTGTCTTGATACTCTCCCTGAATAACAAACAGGTATATTTTGTCACTTGAATGTTTTTATAGTCATATATAACTTACAATGTTCTGTCACTGCAGAGTTTGCCTCCTAAACTTCTAGGGGAAGTTGGACTTGCTTATACCAAACCTGTATGTGAATTTCTGACACACAGAGAAGTACAGCAGTAAAAAAGATTTATACTCAGAGTTTATTACTGATGAATAGAGTCATGCTGGAATCAGGCTAGAAAAGACACGTTTACTGGTAGTAAGACTTCTGTTTAAAGTGGTAAGTCCCAAGTTTGATGGGATATGTGATATGCAAGCAGAAGACAAAATTTTACTGAGGTGATGAAGTGAGTATTGTTTTCAGAAGAGTTTTTGAAGGAGTGCAGAAGAGTTAATCATCCACCTCCAGCTGATGTTCAGCAAAAGCTGGGTGCCAAAGTCCCTTAAGCTCTCTTATACATTTTGTGCAGTAACTCTGTTGGAACGTTCTTAGCCTTAATCACCACCACCACATGGAAAGGCTTGGCCTTTTTTCTTCCACTTTCTTTTACACTAGGTGGGAAAATTTGTCAGATTTATTAGTTAAAGAGGGTGGATGTCTTTCATGTTTATGAGATGCAATTGTGTCCTTTGTTTTGTTCACATTATGGAAATGAAAATTTCCCTGTTATATTGTCTGTGGGCTCCTTATTGAAAGTAGGCATTGCCAGGGTGAGGCTTGTTTTCAGTGTGGGAGAAGATTATTTGCTTGGAGATCATCTCAGTGTCGTCAACACAATTTATAGGTAGTTTGGGAACTGTAATACTTTTTGCTCAATTTCAGATGTTTTTTAAAATTAAGATTTGCAGATCAAATTGACTTCTCTCTTGCTTTGAGCTCTAACTCCATGCAGGCTTGTCTCTGTAGCCCTCCTACACCTGCAAATACTTCTGGGCTCTTTCAGGATGCAGACTGGAATGATTCAGCTGTGGGACAGGTGGGAGAACAGCTGTGAAATAGGGCTTTGCGTGTTTTACATGCTACTACTGGAAGATGTAGGGCCTTGGTGTTGCTGTCTGATGAATGGTCCCTAAGGTAGTGCTCCAATAAAAGTGTCAAGCTGAGTATGCTGGAATACCTTCAGGGCTGTGCTGGAATCGACCTGCTAGAGTTCTTGGGAAGCATCATATGGGTCTACTACTGCCTAAGTGGACACCAGGTCTGAATTACCTGCAGGATGTCTGGCCCTGGCTCTCTGTGCAGCCACTGTCTACTCCATCTGCTCCTACAATGAGATAAGGGGCTTCCAGTTAGATAACAGGGAGAATAACCTACGGCTTTTCCTTACAAGACTCAAGAAGGCTCTGGTGCTATGCACACTGAGGTGATGGGGAATTGTAGTGAGCCTGAACCCAGGCTGAATGCTGGTTACCCGAAAGGAAAAATCTGGATGTCATACGCTGGATCCTGAGGGTCCTCAGGGCTCCATGGCGTGGAGCGTCTAGCTCACACCACAACTTCCCTGGCCAGCATGCACATGCATGTGCGTGGTTTTGCGCACATCTGCATGTGAAGGAAGGTCCCTTGGGCCAAAGCTTTGTAAAAAGCCAAGAAGCAGCCTCAGTTTCCCTATGCCATAGCATAGCACACTTTGTTTATGTGGTCATTGTACTGTGGTGGAGCAGATACATGGGTACTGTGTTGCTTGTGCTAGGGAAAATCCCATTTCTGTCTTTGCAAAACTTCTTTTCTCATCCTGTACAAAAGTTCTGATCTGATTCTCTCTACAGTTCTTAATGATATATTCCCTTTACAGTCTTTCTTTTTTTTTCATTCCCATCAAGCTTTTTTGCTCTTCAAAGGTTCACTGGACACATGTTTAAAGTAATTTCAGTATATAGTAAACTAGAACCTTAAGAGCAGGGCAGGAAATCAGGCTATTATAGAGGATTTTAGTTGATTTGCCAAATTAATGTTTCAGATCACCATGCAGCAGTAGATATAATTAAGTGTCAGAGAGAGAGGGCTAAATGCATGAATAAAATATCTTATTGTATCATTACACTTTTATAATAAGATTTACTTGTCAACTTAAAATGTAATAGTGTAACTAACAAGATAATTTATTTCTCAATATAATGAAGACGTACAGAAGGCAGAAGCAGGACCTTTTAAGATGCCAGCTTCACTCTGTGGCTTAGTCTGCCTGGTAGCATGCACACTTAATGAAGGAAAAACCCTACCAAACTGAAGGAGGAGGCATAGCCGCGTAGGATGGATAACGGATGAGGAAAGAGCAGGAGTAGGCATGAGGTTTGGATGTGGTGGAGGAGAGAAAGATGAGAGAAAAACTGTGATGACAGAAGGCATAAGAGTCTGTTGGGGAAGACGTTACCGTATGCATTTCTCCAACTGATAGAGCAAGACATTTCCATAATGTAAAATTTCAGAGAAAGAAGGTTAAAATAACTAATTGCCTTGGTGTGGGCTGAGAAGATATGTATGGAAAGCCATCCCAGACTGGCTGACACATGCTAACTTGTCTGGCTGCATAAGTTTTAATAGTTTTAATGACACCTTCCTTAGGAAAAAGGAGGTCTACTGGAAGTCAACCAGGAAGACAGAAATCTTCAGGCGTTTCTCCCCAGATTAACTACATCTGATAGAGACTGTGATTTGCAAAAAATGTGAGAGCTTCTTAAAGAGACTGTGAGGAAAAATTTGTTACCATCTTGTTTCTAAGACTATGACAGGATCAAGGCCTGGAAAGGTCCTGCTTGTCACCATTTCTAGATCACGAGCAAAGCCCTTTACTTGCCATCTCTAAGTTCCTGTCAATGGAACTGTGTAAGAACAGACATGTAATTGCAAAGAAATGGAGGGCTATGCTACCATTCTGGCTGGCTTTAAAAATAGCAACCCAGGGGGGTGCAGCATGAGACCCTGCATGAGCTACTATGAAGACTGTTGTTGCTTCCTTCCTTGCTCATTCCCACAGACACCAGTGCTTCCAGCGACCACCATAATCATGCAAGGCAATTAGAGAAACAGATCTCCCCATGTCTGAATGGAGCACAACACAGGTGTAGGTATACTGGGGCTAGGTTCAACGTCACTATAGCAGGTGAATGGATGTAAGCTTGTCTCAGAGAGAGAACAGCACATCCTAAACTGATCTGCTGGTTCTCATTATACCTGGGTTTTGGCCAAGCGCTGAGGGAGCTGGCTCTTGCTGAAGTCTGTGCAGATCTGTATGGATTCAGTGGAAATGGTTACAGGATAAGCTGAATTCTGTGAGAGTGCTGGAGCACGCTAGGAGGTGGTGACAGGCTCCTTGTATCAGCATGGAAGAAGGAGTTGCTGTGATTATCATCCATGGTACACTTCCAGCCGTGCAAAGCTGTGTTGTGGCAAGTATGTCATTTCTGTATAATCTACTCTCTCTCTCTCTCTCGTATATCACATGTAATCTACAGCCAGGCAATACACAGAGTAGTAATTGCACACGATGTAAGTGCATTCCTAAACAGTGTAGCATAAATATGGATGAGAGGGAACATACTGCACTTTAAATTCTTTGTATATTGTACTGTGTGTTATACAATTAGTACACTGTGGTACATTATTCAAAATGTGAGAAGTACAGTACCTGCAAATGATGTTTTGTTTCTCTCCTCATAGCTGCCAGATGGTGCGGAACCATTTACACAACATCTGAGTGTTAGTGCATTTTAAGCAGGGAAAGAAGGATCCTGCTTAGTGTTTTGTTTCACTCCTTTTTTTTCTTTTTAAAATTTTTTATTCTTAGCTACCTAGCCAGCGTATTTGACGTTTTTTTTGTGCAGAACAAAAAAAAAAAAAAAAAAAAGCCTACTTAATGTATTCCTTATTTTGCCTTTCTAAGTCATTTCAGAAACTTTAGTTTAAGCAAAGAAAGAACAGAGTATCTCATTGCTTTTATGACAGTGGGAAAATAGAGAACATTTACCATGTTTATTTTGTTTTTTTCACACAGGTCTAGTGTGGTATGACAGGGCTTGGAGAGCCAACTAGAACACTTGTTTCAGGACTATTTTAAGAGATCGACTAGACTTGAATGGATATATGTACCACATGGACCCTCATGACATAAGGCAACATTATATTGTCCTTCTGTTAAAAATAGCAGCCTTGTTAAAGAGATCTTCCACTCATATACAATTTGATAAGCATTTAAGGAACAAGTGTACAACCTTTCTCCCTACTACAGTGAATGATATATAAAAATTGTGAAGTTTTCTAATATGCAATTTTTTCCTTAGCTTGAAAATATGGTGGAATACTAAAGAGAAATGAAAGAGGGAAAGAAATATTTTCAACTCTACTGCAATAAGTATTCCTGGCCACTTCATAGAGAAGTGTTATTTGCCTAGGTAGACCATTAGTCTTAACCGTTTTTTTTTTTTTCTTGGATAGCCAAGATGGTGCCACAAGCAGGCCACTGCTGAGGTCAATATACTCAGATTGGCTCCAAGTCAGCTCTCCAAAGAGACACAGAAGTTTTCAAAATCAATAAAGTTTTGTTTTATTTGATTGGAACTTCACTTTTTAAAATAAATCTCTAAGCAAATAGGGAACACAGACTGGAAGTTAAAAACAAGAAAAATAGTAATTTTACATACAGCTCTTTACCCTGCCCACTGTGTCCTAGCCAATGAGTTGTTCCTTCGAAGCTTTACTGCAGTTAATGCTGTAATGCTAGCTTGTAAAAAACTGCAGAGTCCCCTTTGGTCTCAGGAAATTCCTTTCCATTGCCTCTGAGGTCTCTCTGTGCTGTGATTCTTTCATGCATCATCGCATACAGTGTCTTGAGCCTTTTCTTCCTGAATAGGCACAAAAGCTCTCCAAGGGAATGTGCAATCTTTTGTCTTCTTCCAGAAGTTCTGCCTGACCTAGTCCAGAAACACTTTCCTTCTTAAAGAAACTGATGAAAAAAACCAAGTCTAATATACCCCCAAACACACCGAGTATATTATGATGATGGAGACTTGAATTCTCCCATCTGCAACGAAGGCTGAGGCTACAACTATACTGTGGCATGTTTAGAGAAACCTCAGCTAGCTTAAAATTGCTTTTCTTGGATTCTGCTGGCAGTGCTGCCATGATAGCATGTTCTGGGTGTGGGCCCCAGGGAAGTTGGGAAAAGCTTCAGATACAAAGGTCCACTAATCTACAGCTATTCCACTGGTGTTGACCTATGTAAAGCCAGCAACGGTGTGTATATGTGGGCTACAGTTGTTGCTGTGTAAGCTTATCCCTAATGCACAGTAAATGTTTTATGCTGCTGAAGTTGTATATTTGATTCATTGACTGGCATTTTTCCAGTCACCGTTTTCTAGGTTTCAGTAATTTCTTCTTTTTGTTACCAGTTCCACTCATGTCAATATATCAGGTTCTGTATGTAAAGCCTGATAAGTTCAAATCCCATCAATGTGTTTGGTTACCTTTTCTTCTTAAATGAAGAGAATAAATATACCTTGATGATCAACTTAGAAAAATAACCATTTTCTTTCTTTTTGTGGAAAAAACAAAAAAGAAAAAAAGTTTTGGCAGATTTCTGGAGCTGGCACACTGTCTTCTTCCTTTGAAAGTGTAAGAGGTGGATTAGTGACCTTTGCTGCACATACAAGGGAGAAGGGAAGGAGAACTGTTGCTCACCTTCAGTTTCCAGCATTCTCCCACCTGTTCACGCTGTAGGAAGTCGCTAACATTCAAAGTCAAATTCCTAAAGTATTTGAGCATTTGAAGCCCACATTATAATACTGGCCAGTGTAAGTATCTTCTATTCAGTCTTGGAAAAAGGGAGGATAAGAGGAAGGAAGGAGATACTGTATTACATTACTAGGTGATTAGGGTCATTCAACCTTATAGAATACATGTAATTTGATATAATCTGATACAGTGCATCTTCGAGAAATGCAGTTTTCACAGTGGGTAGAAGCTTGTGGGCAGGTAATAAAATCCCTGCACTGACCAAAAACTGTTGTGAACATCTGTTCCCTGACTACTTAAATTATACTTGGACAGTTTGATGCATCTCTGGCATCCATCCCATGTTCTAGTAGAATGAAAGTAGAAGAGAAGAAGAATGTAAAATCAGAGAATCCTGTTGGGTTGTAATCTTTCTTTCTGCTCTTTCTATTTTCTTCTCCCTCCAGTAAATCTGTCACATCTTTGTTTAGAAACCCATGACATCCTTTCTTTCCCTCAGTTGAATTTGCAGCTGCCTGCTTACTTATTTTGTGTACATTGATTACAGCCATGCAAGGTTTCAGACTTAATTAAAAGGCATGGCAAGAGAAAGATAGAAGGTTTCTATAGAAATATCTTCTTGTGGAATGTCCTGTTGAGTTAAATCCACCCTACCAAACTATAACTTCTGAAATAAATGATTCTTCCATGAATCTCATCTCTCAGTACCTTCTTCACCCGAATTCTACCGGGCTGGTGTCACACTCAGGGGTTTTATATAGCCTTGAAAAAAATGCTAGGAGAAGGATGATTAGTTCAGTTGAAACTATTATGGTGACACACAAAAATGCGAATTGCCTTCAGCTTCCCCAGATATTACAGCAAAACAACAATTAGTTCCCATCCCCATGTTAAAGCTACACTTGCCCAATTTTTAAACTGTACTTATGCACCTGAAGTGTTAGTCCAATGTGGCAAATTTTCCATACTGGCAAAACCAGTGCTTGATTTGACAAAAAGTGAAAATCAAAGCCACTGCACAAATTTTAAACTCCATTTAAAAAGAGCAATAATATAATTGATTAAGTCAGAATTATTAGGGGCTTTAAGGGTCTTTTTATCCCATTTTGGCTCAAGGATATAATCTCATTTTGGCATGCTTGCATGAAAATGGGTTGGTGCCTGCGGCTTGGCTTCCACAACAGTAATTTGGAATATGAGTCATCTATCATTAGTTTATGCACAGGCGAAAATGAGGCCTTGTGTTTTATGGCAGTGGAGGAAGACTACAGCATGTAATAACAGGTGTACTTCAACTGTGGGGCCTTAGGAGATGCTCCAGCTGATATTCTCTGCCAACGGTAGAGAAATCCTTTACCATATACGTTGGTATAAATCTACTCTGTGCATAAAAAGGAACACATTGTGATTTCAGTAAACATACCAGGCACAAAACACAACTACTAGCTTTTATTCAAATAAAATTCTGTAATCCTTTCCACGAGCTCAGAACGGCATTCAGCTGGGAACTCTGAGAATAGCTTATGTGTTATATGAGAAATGGAGTACAGTGAAAGACAGAATTATGTGCCTCATTCAACAAATATGTTAATACTGAAGATTTTTTTTCCCCCTGTGGGTAAAGGAGGAGACAACTGACAAAAATCCTGGCCACAAAAGGCAACTGAAGTTCCTGTGCTAAGATACATGTGCTAATTCTGTCAGATGGGTGTGCTGTCTGTCTTCCCAAGCAACTAGGACTTGCCAAAAGCCTTTGTGCCATTCCTCTCCCTGCTTCCCCATAATAACTTCTAGGCAGATCTTTGGTCTAATTTGCCATCATCTCATATGTTGGTACAGGTAACAAAACCCTGGTTTAAATGCAAAATTCTTCTACATTAATTCTCTCTCCTTGTGAAACCCTTCACAGAATCATTAATTTGCAAAGCCCAAGCTTTCTTCATTGAAAGGAAAAAACTGCAATATATATAAAAGCTTTAAATACTGTATTAACAGCCCAGAATCCTCTTTCCTCCTCCTCCAGCCTGGATTTTTCTCCTTCTCTCATATATCTGAGTGCAATAAATTAAGCACATCATACACTTAAAAATGGAAATAATAGCATATCTCATGCTTTTTCTTTCTGCAGTTTCTAAGACCAATGACTAGATTAATGTAGTAGGATGTGTGTGAAAGTAGTTTTCCCAGAGAAACTTAAGTCAAGCAGGTGTATTTTGTACTTTGTCTCTTCTGGGTGAAAGAAGACAGTTCCTTGCCTCTTCTGGCTTAAGTTTTGTATCTGAGAACTGGAAAACATATCCCCCTTACAGATCAGTACATTCCAGTAGAAGCTAATGATCATGGACTAAAAAGAAAAACAAGACCACAAATAAAAAAAAAAAATAAAAAAAAAGAAATCAAAGTAAGAGAACAAAACTAAAAACAAAGGATGAGTTACTTGGTTTTGTGTTTGCTGTGATTATTGAAATCACAATGTGTTCCTTTTTTGGTCTGTAGAAAATGTACAAGTATATGCTAAAAAGATCTCAGGGTAACATTAGCAGAGTATACCATTTGAAGCATTTAAAAAAAAAAAAAAACAACCAACCAAACCCAAAACCCCTCAGGAAAAATAACTGGAGGTAGAGAATGATTTCTGTATAACAAGAGATAGGTAAGCTAGCATTTTTGACCTTGGAAAAGAGACACCTGAGGAAGGATATGGTAAATGCTGTTATGTTTAGATTATTATTCAGGAAGTGGTAACAAGGATATGATGTGAAGTTAGTCACATCTCTGACCACCTCTAACCATTTGGGTTCTCTGGGGGATTTAGACAGGAGTCAAGTGCCTGTTCATCTACACATGAGTTCCCAGTTAGATAACAGATGCTCATTTCCCCTCCAAAGGCACTTCTGAGCATGCATAGCTAATATGAAGTAGAGATGGACCAAACAAGTGTAAGGGACTATGTAGGGTTAGGAAGGTTGGTAGGCAGGTTTGCTGTCTGGGACTTCGCAAGATTTAAGATGCCTGGTAGGACTGAGGCAGACTGAAGAGCACCCTGGGTTTATGTACAGAGCAGCAATGGCAATCTCCTGTCTGGTGGACGGAAAGACATTTTTACAGCTGTGCTACTTGTCACACAGTCCAGGGCTGTGTGTGTGATGAATGCATTTTCTGGGGGTGGATGCCTTTCGTATTTGGTATTGTTATGAAGGAGGCAAGTTCTTTAGTGTATTTTCTCAGTTCTTTTGATTTCCACATCTTCACTCAGGCACTGCTTACAGGCTACTGCTGGGAGAGCTGATTGAAAGAACTGCTCGTGGTACTCGTTGTCACCTGCTATCAATTCTGTGTACATTATCCTATCATCTCTTCCTAAAACTTCTGTAGATACTGAGTAAAATGGGCAAAAGGGCAGAACTGATGTGGAAAACAGCTCATTGTAATCAGCCCTTGAATTCAGCTGGAGAGGAGAAACCTGAGCCACTGCAGGGTGTTTCCATTCCATGGGTTTTTTTAAGTTGCTTCTGAGAGTTTACACATGAAATGTATTTTTTAAATGTCTGTAAAAAGTGTTCTTCAATTTTTAACAACTTAATTAAGTATTAAAATCCAATTTACCTTATATCTCAAACTGCAAATTCTAAGGAGTTTTTGCTGTCTACTATTTATTAGGAAGAGTGTTTGTCGTAATTATTTGTTATGCGTGTTAAATGTTGTATGAGTATGCATCATTTAAAATGTAAATACTTTTACCCAGAATGACAATCAAAGATAATATTGGTGCATATGCAAGCTATGATTGCACCTCCTGAAGAATCCATGAGCTTCTGAATACAGACATCAGGTGCACATGAAATAAAAAAACACCTGCAGTGGATCTTCACAGCTGCACTTGGGGTAGCTGTACACTGTAACGGTGTGTAGTTGTAGCCTGAATCTACTCCAAATGCCTCTGCTAGCTTTAAACTAGCCACCCTGGTACAGGTACTTGGTACAGGTTTCATGCCATTGTACCAGGTATGGCAGCAGAGGATGCAAAATATGGTTTTTAAATGCTGAGGTGATTATTTTGCAATGAGCTCCGTGTTACTGCAGCTACACAGCTAACGTTGCCCAAGGTAGTTTGTTTAGAAATAGCTGAAAAAATTCCACATGAGCTGAAGTCACCTTTGACAGCTGTTTATAGGTAAACAGAAATAAGAAGTTGTTATTGCCCTTATTTTATTGAAGGGGAGAAAAAGGAACACTGGACTTAACTAACTTGTCAGGGACTGGGAGGCTGATGGACTACACGTAGGATAGCCAGTCAATAAATCTAAGGTCTAATGTGGGTTCTAGTGCACTCTTGCATGATGATTGTGTCACTTAACGCTTCTGAATCTCAGTTTTTCGTGCTCTAAGATGGAAGTAATTATATGCAGCTACCATATCATATCCACAGAGAGCTGTGTAGTTGGAAAGTATCACTGAACCTATCAACAGGAAAAATGGGAGGAAGTTAATAAATTTTAAGGCCAGAAGGGAACATCATGATCATTTAACCTGTCCTGCTGCGTTACCGAGGCCATAAAATTTCCCCTGTGTGATTTCTGAATTACTCCTCAAACTTGTAGTTTCAGAAAGGCATTCAGACATTTTCTACTCTTGATGTGAATACTTTTAGAATCCCTACCAGTAAGTTTTTCTAAAGGCTGTGGGGCATGGCCAGACAAGCGTGCTGACCAGCACCTGTTCATACATGACCGATCCCTTTTATCCCCTTATTCCTCTATCTTCTTATGCATGTTCCTCCCCCCAAAACCTTGATCCTTCCCTTTCCCAGCCTCTGGTTCCTGCCCTAAACTTCCCATAATCAGTCTTGTGCAATCCTGAAATGCTCTTCCCTTGCACCCCACAGTGTGTCCCATGCTTCTAGGCAGTGACCCCTCTCAGTGTGAAAGGTGACCTGGAAAGCAGCTGCCACTGCCTCATGGTGATGGGTGTCCCCAGCCCATGGTGCTGAGACTCTCCTGGGACAGTTCTGGAGGAGCTGAGCAGGGGCTATTTCTCTGACTGGGTTTTTGGGACTCCTCCACCTGCCTTGAGCCCCTGTGCTCCTTCGCGGGTGTGGAGATGGGCTTTTGGTGGACCGATTGCTGGGATGGACCTGGAATGAGGTGGGACAGGGTATAATTTGAGCTCCCCCTCCTACCTTCATGCCTCTGTACTCCTCTGTGTGTGTGCAGTCAAGCTTTTTATCCCATTACTTAACAATTTATTTATTGGAATGCATCACAAAATCACTTTTTTTCCTCCTAATGTTTCTTTTCAAACAAGCATTTTTCAAATTTCTTAAGCGGCAGTAAAACATTTCCTCTTGGGGAAATCCATATTAAAATATTAAGTGGGAATGTTTCCAGCTGGCCTCACTTAATAGTTCTTATGGTGAAGATTTGTACCTTATGAAAACATTAAAACAGAATATAAATCCTTCTACCTCCCACTTGTGCTCCTAATAGGGAAAATCGCCTCACTCTGCACTAGTCATCTTTGCCAATTATTTTAGGATGGGAGAATCTCTGTCTGGAGGTTCTTCCATCTTTCTGTTGGTTAGAAAGTGAGTCTATATCTTATTTAAAGTAAATGCCTGAATTTGAGATGGCTAAAACCAGGTGAGATGAATCCCATCCTGCATATCATTTTGGGGGAAAAGGTCAACATTTTCTCCTACAATCACTGCTATGTAAAAATGTAAAATGATTTCCCATGTTATTTCCAGAAGTGTACAGACTAAAACAACTGATCAAACAGCTGCATTTCAGGAGGTTCAATAGTCCAGAAAGAGAATCAGTGAAAAATCATGCACCCATTTTCGTACCTTTTATGATTTATGATTGTAAAAGCCCATTCAAACCCTTTAACTTGCAAGGTATTCCCAAGAAACAGGCCTTGAAACTGCTATGAATTCCACTGCAAATATGGCACATGAGAGCCAGCAAATCCCAGTAAACCTCACACCACAAGCTTAAAGATTTCTGCTTTATCCATTTGTCAGCCATTACTCCTGAACACAGCTAGCAGGGCCAAAATGGGCTGCTTCTCCTGCTAATGCCCATTCATAGCCCTCCATCTCTGAGTAAAGTCTCCTCCATAGACAGCTGACCTCATGTTGAGTGCCTGAGCCATGGGGACATATTTTCTTCTATGGACTAGTAGATGGAAAACAGTCTTTGATGCAGTGAGGGTAACAAACCACTAAAGATGGGTAACCTGCCATGGTGAGATTTAACAGATAACTTATCTTTCATCAGTCATAGCTGTAATTCTTTCTTTCTTAGATGCCCTCCCTAGTTCTTCATACTTGCCACCATGTTGAGGTTCAGAATGATCAGGCAAACACCAACTTTTTAAATTCTCTGTGCATCTTCCTGTTCAAGATTTGCAGATATAATAACATGAATGATCAAATAAAAGAAGAGTGTGGGAGAAACAGTGTTGTAAAATTTAACTGTGGTTAAAAGCCAGCCAACTAAATAACAGTTAAAAGAATTTTGCCAATTCACTCAGTCCCTAGTTGACTGAAAGATTTAATAGAAGTATCATCTTGGCTATAAATACAGCATTACTCTTCTGACATATAGAGAGAAGTTTCAGGAAGTATAATTTATTTTTAGCAACCTTAGTGTTACTTCTTGGAGCATTAGGTATTTTATATACAGTTGTATAGTTGAGCATCGTGATTATCACAGCATCTATAATCTGATTATGAAGGCCTTTTTTTAATCTATTATAGGTACAGGTCTAATGTATGCCTTTTAGAATCTGCATCAAAATGGACATGGCTATATGAGGTATTCAACTTCTGCCAGGAAAAAAATCTAGTAGATACCAAGAGAAGAGAGGTAGGTAACGGGATCTGTGCCCTGTAAAAAATCATAACTGCTTCTTGCTGCAGTAATTCCACTGTCACTTTCTGGCTTGTATAAAGTGAGGTCCTGGCACACCCTACCTGTTCCCCTGCCAGAATTCGGAGTGGCCAGAGTCCACCGCAGCTGCCAGATGAGTGCACTGCACGGGGAGAGGGAAGGCATTGCCTCCACCAGCTCCGTTTTGTGCCAGCGCAATGCAGAGGAAGGCATGAGTCACCCTGCGCAGACTTCCTGTATGACTTTGATTAGCTAAGATCTTTTTTTATATAATTAAATTTTTAGAGGAGATGTATAACTGCCTGCATTTTCCAGACCAATAGGTTGCTTTGCCTATTGTCAGCTTCTTTGCTGGAATTGGTAAAATTGAGTGTCCAGATCTCTTCTGAAAACAGACCCATTTTAAGGTTAAAGTCAGGCTCATGCCTTGGTTTAAAAAATGCTCATGGCTATATCTTTTGAAGGGTATGGGCAGTGTCAATAGATTTCTAGCCTCAAAAAAACCTTCTGTAGTCTTGGTTTCATTGATTTCTCTAATTTAAAAAGAGGGCTCTACTCAGAAAGTTTCCCAAATTCATTCTGTCTAGGTATGAGTTGGCATTGCCGTTATGTGCCTGTATCTTGAAGACAAGCTGTTTTGAAATCAGTACACACTTCTTTCTAAAATGCCCCTATTTTTAAAATCCACATTCCTGATGGTTAAAATTCCTCTTGCCCTGTAAAAACTGAATGATCTTCTTATGGGACTTGAAGCAATGCAGCCTGCAGGCAACCCAGTCCTTTCAGAGTAACAAGGACTTGTGAGCAGATGACATTTGGGACCCTGCATTTGCTGGGTCCTTTTCTTCCAGCATAATGTGCACAAATGGTGTCTCTTTTTTCTTAAGAACATTTTTATGTTTTCTGGATGGCATTACTATATAGCTCTGAAAACTGGCTATTGCACAGGTCACATAGTTATTTTGATATGCATTTCCATTGCAAATTCTACCCACTTTAGAAATATTTGGAATATATATGGTGCCACGTAATTAAACTGTGATGGTTCCAGTGGAAGTGTTATGCTCCATGAAGCTCAAAATATCAGTTGAAAAGATATTTTTTAAAGAAGATGCACACAATGCAGTGTAGAGAATAATATATCTTTTCACAACTTATTGAACTACATTTGCATAATTTTTTTTTGAAGTCCATAAATACTTATTTATTTGCAAATGCTTGACATTATGATGTGACTGTATCAACTCTCATGTACCCTAGTGAGAATTAAAGAAATTAAAAATCAGGACACTAGCACAAGAAAAATTAAAAGAATCCTATATAAAGAGCCAGGAAAATATGATATGAGAAATGAAGATCAGACACATTTAAAATTAAAGCTGATGTGCTGTTCTATGTCCACCCCACTGTGTATAGGGACGGCTGAACAGTGGGTGTTTTGTGATTGTTTTTTCAAAGTGAATTTCATTCTCAGAAAAGGTCCTGGGCTGATACCACTAGCATGCAGAAGTTGTGTTCTTTTTTAAAACGTTCCACACGTGAACTGTAGCAAAACCCGAGAAACATATGAGCTGCTGAGCATCCTTATCTCCCAGGGAACTCAGTGGAGGGAAGGGCATTCAGCATCCTACAGGATGGACTTTCTCTTTGTTTTCTTTTAATTTGCTTTTAACTTTTTTATAGGAACAAGTTCTACAGAAGAAAGTAATTAGGTTTCCTTGCCTGTCTTGCCCATAGCTGTTTGGTTTGTGGGAATTTCTGGGCTTCACAGCTCCAACATAGGAACTGGAAGGGTCTTCCTCTTACCACTAAATCTCTCAATCAAGCACACCTTTTGTGGGTTGAAGATTTTGCCTAGAAAACATCTCATTGTTACAGACAGAGGACAATCTCACAAACTAGGTGCACTGTACTCTTCCATACAAAATTGCAGGGAAGTCAATGTCCTGGAAATGCATTTATTCACTTTTGTTTCCTAGTTCAAAAAGAGCCAGTTCTCTAAAACAAAGGGGCAGAAGATTTAGCTAATCTCCCTCTGAATGAGATTCCTGGTTTTTGCCCCAAGCACAAGGTTGTTTTTGCACTGATCTCTGCAAGACCAGGGTCTACTACTGAGTGCGTTCTGATCAAAATAAATTTTCAACCCCCTGCATGCTTGGGTTTGTGAAGGAGTTCAAGAAACAAAAAACTATTTTCATAGTAAAAAAAATGAAAAGCATGAAAAGTAGCCCAAAATAAGCCTATAGACTTTCTTGTTTGAAATTTAACAGAAAAAAATAATCAGATTACTGTAACCTTAACTGCACTATGCAGATGCTTACTTGAGATATGAAGGCAGGATTATCTTCCAGCTGAATTTGAGGGTTCTTTCCAAAAAGCCTTTATCCTCTGCAGTAGACTTGAAAACAATGATGTGAGCAGAAGCGTCACATGGCATTCTACAGCTGGAACAAGCAAACAAAAAGCCTCTCTGTAATTGTTATGCATACATTAATGCAATGGAAAGAGACCCTCTTGGCAGTGTCTCCGTGGGACTGAAACAATTCTTCTGTACTTTTTTTCTTATTATAGACAGGAGCAGCTCTCTTCTTGTCTGCTCCACTCCACCTTATTGACACAAGTCTTGACAACCACGTTGTATATGAAGTGGATGTATCAGTTCAAGTTACAAGCATCATTTAAAATACTCAGTTAGTTGCATGTTTTACATATTGCTATACCATAATTATACAGCTGTATCATGCTTCTTGTCCAGAAATTCCTGGAAACCTGAAATTGCTTGTTCCTTGATGTGGCCACAGGCTGTTGAAATTCAAATGAGCTTTCTGCTCAGCTGGAATTGTATTAAGTCTGTAGGACAGCCTGTGATGCCTGGATTAGAGGCAGGAGACAACTCTTGTTAGTAAATGTGTTTGAGGGTATTGGTATTACTGAATGATAGCTAATCATCTGAAAGTCAAAGGAAGCCTCTTTAAGGGAGCGATGCCTCACCAGGAGAATAAGAACAAGTCTGGGCCACATCTTTATAGGTAATGAATTCTCACTTCTTTTCAATCTAGCAAATGCCCTCTTTAAAGGTTAATTCTTAAATAGTCACTTGGGAACAGATGTCTCCTTCACTCTGATCTCTGTGAGTCAAGCACACTGCTAAGAAACTTCAGTTTGTCTCTTTTACTACCTGATACCCCTTTCTTCCAGATTAAAACTGCTGATAAAGATGATTTCGGCTGCCTGATCTCCTGCATATTTTGTAATTGCTGAATAAAGGAAGTAGGTGAATTAACTAAACAATAACAGAATGATACCCAGGCAAGTTACAACTGCATTTCCCAAATTCCTCACTGTTATTTGAGGTAGTGAGGCAAAAGGGAATATGCTTTTTTTTGTATATCATTCAGGTGGCACAAAGACTTTGAGGAGGCAAATGCCTTGGCTGAGCAAAGGACCATAAAGGCTGTTGGGATGATACAGTAAATTGCCATTTTTTTCTTATTTAGGGTGATCTGGCTGAAGGCTGAGTACCAACTAAAGTATGTCCATGACAATCAGAAAGGATGCTGCCTTTGTTCCATGGCCCTCACGGACCTAGATAATCACCCCCACTTCCCACCCCCAGCTCTGAAATTCTCGCAAAGATAAAACAGATTGAAATTGTTTTGACACTGTTCATTCATCTGTATGAGCACAGAATGAGAAAGTTTGACAGGAAAATACTTCAGAGACATATGATAAACTAATACTACCCAGATGAATGCAAGCAATGCCTGGAATATAGACAACGGTGGGTAAATTACTTCAAATGAGCCTTATTGATTCCACTCTGTGTTGATGGGGCATATCTGAGGGAGGAAGTTTCATTTAAACACTTGGGCACTGCAGTAATTAAATGAACTCTGGGACAGTTTACATAATGGACTGGCTCTGATTCTTTAGGAGCTTGTGACTATCTCCCTTAAACATGAAGCATGTTAATAACCAAGCAGCTAATTCATTATAATGAAATGAAAAAATACTGTAGCACCCTTGCGGCTCAGATAATGTAGCAGCAGGTTACTGTTCTGATGAATAGGGGCGTTGCTCAGCAGATGTAATGCTTTCTAGTCTTAGAAGAGGATAGATCAATTTCTTATTCTTTATGAAGAAGGATGATTCCTTTGCAGCACTGCTGAGAGATGTGGACATTTACATCTTTGAGTTAATCACCCCCAGAACAATCCAACCACTACAGGTACGCGTAGCTGTTATTTTTCTTGCTATATAAAGAAGAAATTAATTTATAAAACAGGAAATACAAGAGGGATTTGATTTCTGTTTCTGTACCTTGATGGTATTTCTATAGACTTCTACTGCTCGCATTGTATTTAAGGAAGACCAGAGAGGAGAAAGGACACCTCCCGTGGGCAGGGAAGGCTGCAGGTGGGAGCACATGGGACTCCCAGGCTGAAAAAGCCATGTTTGGGTGGGCAGTCCAGCGAAAGGCTGTGGTTCAGTAGATGGCAGTCTTGCCTCAGAGTCTGCTTAGTCCCTGCCTAGGCTGAGCTGGGGTGGAGTTGGGAAAGGGACATTGCTCCTCTGGAAAGCTCAGGGCCCCCCTCGTTGCAAAACCCATTTGCAGACTCTTTATGCACTGTTTCATAAGGCACCTCTGAGAGCTAGTGGTGATAAACCCACTGCTCCATCAGCATTGTTTAGAGGTGCCAGTTACAAACCCCTTTACTAGTATTCGGTCCCCAAAGCTCCCTGTTTGCCTTTATCTGATTGTTAGAGGTGAATTGTGTCTAGGTACACAGAAAAGCAGAGGAATGGAACACACACAACTGAACCAGCTCTGGTAGCAACTGTCTCCTAGTTTTTCTCTCAACCAATATCTGAGATCTCTTACAGTCAGGTTTAGACAAAAAAAATGACATAGTGCCAGTGTTGATGAATGCCCCGGACAACTTTTTCCTGGCCATCACCAAGGAATAGCATTATAATAGTATTACTGAATGAGTGACATTTAGGATGATACATTATACTTTGCATGAAGATGACTCCTAACATGAAAATCAATGTCTGGAATTTATTATGTCATTTAACTTAACTCTTGATTTTCATTAATTTGGGAAATGTAGCACTCCCAGTAGATACTCAAAAAGGAAAAGGCAGCTATATCCTATATTGCAAGCACGTAAATAGCAAATCTCCCCATGCCAAGATTCAGGTCTTTTTGCAAAGAGTTCCCTGCTGTTCTCACTGCCCCTACTTTTGGTATGGTAATAAGATCTTAATGTATTAAGAATACTTCAGTAATTTTCTGTAACATTCTTTTTCTGTGGTCCCTTCTGATCTCACTTCCCTGTTCAGCCTGTGCCATAGTTGAGAGGTCACCCAAGACTGTCTTCAGCTGAGACAAAGTTGAAGCAGCACCCTATGGCCTCTGCTTACATTTGCAGGGGTGAACTGCAAAAGTTAATCACAAAGAGATGACACAGAGTTGGAAGTGAGGATGGCCATTCTGCAGGAAATTCTGATTATCCATTAGTGTCAAACTGAAGTGAACATCTGACTGTTATCCTGCTTGTGAAAAAAATTCTGAAAACTGTTTAGGGAATAGAAAAATGACAAATTTTTCTTTTTTCTTTTTTTTTTTTTTTTGATAACATATGGGTGCTTTGTTTCAATAAGGACCAAATGCTTTGATATGATGTCATTTGTCCTACTATACATATTCAGGTGGTGGGGGTGACTGATGACATTTTTCTATAATATTTCCAAAATGATGAGGTAAATTAATGTTAAATATTAGGAATAACTTTTTGACTAGTAAACAGGATTAAACTCATGAAAAAAAGCCTTGTGAGGCTAGATGAGACAAAGCTCTGCCAGGGATACTATATTTAAGTTGATCGTACATAAAAAGCAGAGGAATGGGCAGTCAGTTGCTGTCTTCAGGCAACTCCCAGCCTGTCAGTTCTGAGAGACTCTGCAATAAAACTGTATCACTAGCAGTGAAGGAGAATGCTCTGGATTTCTCAAAATGAAATGTTTCAGCTATATCAAAAAGGAAGGAGCACACTATTTTTGTAAAATCTAGAGATAGAAACATTCCTGCAAAAGTGCTTTGATTTAAGTAGGACAGAATTTTCCATCAGGAATTTTTTAAAACAGTTTTGTTCTTCCTCTCTTTAGGGAGTGTTTTGTTACACAACCATATCTTTCACTGAAAGTTCTTCCAACAGCCTGTTCCCTGGGTGTTTGCTAGGGAAGTGGTTTCCTAGTCCATGTGTTTCCCAGTCCAATGTGTTTGGACTGCAGCTCTGCAGGACCTCTTGGTATTCTGGCTTGCCTGACTCACACCAATGTGCAAATAGGAGAGGCCCTCACAGCAGCATATACATTACTAGAGAGATGGAGGTCATGCTGTTGAGTTTCAGGTCATCAACCCTGAGTCTAGTCTTTACAGAAAATAATTTGAAAAGCATGTATCAACAGAATCAGACCCTGAAAGGCTATGTCTGTACTTGCAAAACATTGTTCATGTCCTGAAGACTTCAGCCAAGAAACTGTCTGTGTGGATCTCATTGCAGGTCAAATTGACAAACAACAGTATGTGCTTGACTCTTACCATTAATCTAGTTTATATGTTTAGTCTACTACTATAGAAGTAACCATATGTGAAGATGTGCCCACTCTCCATATTTTCTCCTCTCAGTATCCTGTTAAGGTAAAGAAGGACTATATTGACTTTCCATGCTTCCCTACCCTCACAGATAAAGCAATGAGAGGTGACATGTGTTGCCAAGGTTTATGTAAAAAATCTTGTAGAAAAACTGGAATGCATGTGCGAGTCTCTACATTGCACAAACCACTATTGTTTAAAAATGTGCATTGACAGTCAAAGCTGTGTTTTAGGCAAGGGTGTCTTTCATCCTTTCTGGCAATGGGCAGGGACTTCAAAGTATGTGCACTTTAAAGTATTATAAATCATATTCATTATATGAAAAGAAACTTCAGAATAGATGAGAAACAGAGAATGAATTTTTAAACACTCTTCTCCCCTTAAAAATTTGATAAGATACAGGGTTATTTTTACCTCCTGTTTGTTTGGAGCGGTAAATTTGTTTCAATTAGAATGGCAGCTCCTCACCCCCAAAATGTGCTGTAATTATCAGTGAAAAGTGCAGAATCAACAGAAAAATCTGTTTCATGAATTGCTCGTAAACATAAATCGTTCAGACAATACAACTCTACTTCCTGCTTGGGCACTTATCCAGGCAGTGCTCCAGCTGAGATTTATTTTCTATTATTTAATTTTAATTGAATGCGCTGCTACAGATACTGTGCACAAATACCAAGCACGGTAACTGACTTAATTACATAATTTTTCCTGGGAAAGTGTGACTTTACATATCCCCTTAATACAACCACAGTTCTTGTGTAATCTATCTCTTTTTCTCACTTTGGGTTTTGACAGATGGGCTCTGTCAGACTGAGCAGCCATGATCCAAGGTGTTACCACCCTCAGCTCTCCTCTGCCCCATGCTGCTGGGAGCTGCTACCCTGGAGCAGGGTGACAGAAGCTGCCGCGATCCACTCTGTCACTGCAGCAGTTGGGTGGCTTTGCGGCTTGAAGCACTGATGAGCTGAGAGTGTGATCTCTGCTGAGCAGCAGGTACGTTTGCCTCTGATGCCTCTGCTATGGGAATGCTGACTTTGGAGGGAAAAAGGGGGGTGGACAGATGGGGTGATAATGCCCTCAGCGACA
Organism: Pelecanus crispus; assembly: GCF_030463565.1. Lineage (NCBI taxonomy): Eukaryota > Metazoa > Chordata > Aves > Pelecaniformes > Pelecanidae > Pelecanus > Pelecanus crispus. Next base: position 18,645,950 of record NC_134643.1, read on the forward strand.
CTTACTGGTCTGTCAGAGCCCCCGGCTTCTTGTAACAGCATCCCTGCACTGCCTCCACACAAATGAATTTTCTGTTTCAGTAATATCAGCACAAATTTCCCTGCAGCAAACTCCAAGCCACTGCCCTGTTGTCTACCAGGTCCACGCCCAAATGTTCAAAAACCTGAGCTGGGTTCTCCAAGTCACACTATGTTAAAGCATTTGAAAATTGAATACTACAGTTTGGCTTTCTGATATTTGAACTGTACAAACATAAAGGATACTGTCATGGTTTAATCCCAGCTGGCGACTACGCACCACACAGCCACTCGCTCACTCCCCCCCTGGTGGGATGGGGGAGAGAATCGGAAGAGTAAAAGTGAGAAAACCTGTGGGTTGAGATAAAGACAGTTTAATAGGTAAAGCAAAAGCTGCACACACAAGCAAAACAAAACAAAGAATTCATTCACCACTTCCCATTGGCAGGCAGGGGTTCAGCCATCTCCAGGAAAGCAGGGCTCCATCACACGTAATGGTTACTTGGAAAGACCAACACCATCATTACGAATGTCCCCCCCCCCCATTCCTTATTTTTCCCCCAGCTTTATATACTGAGGATGACATATGGTGTGGGAAATCCCTTTGCTCATTTGGGGTCAGCTGTCCCAGCTGTGTCCCCTCCCAACTTCTTGTACACCCCGAGCCTGCTCTCTGCTGGGGTGGTGTGAGAAGCAGAAGAGGCCTTGACTCTGTGTAAGCACTGCTCAGTAATAATGAAAACATCTCTGTATTATCAACATGGTTTTCAGCACAAATCTAAAACATAGCCCCATACTATGAAGAAAATTAACTCTATCCCCGGCAAAATCAACACAGATACCAAGTTAAATTTTTTTTGGTTGGCTGATTGGGTTTTTTTGTTATGATAAAGATGAATTTTCGCATAACTGCATGAATCCCCAGGGACATAGCGAACCCCTTCTTCCCGGACTTTCCAGAGACTTTGGGGTGGCCCATGATGATGCCAGAGCAGTGCATGTCCAAGCTGTGGTCCCAAATCAGTGCTGCTGCCAGGCTCTGCTCTGGGACCTCCATGGGGGACAAGAAGAGGGCTTACCCCCTGCCTGCTCACTCACTAGAGAAAGCGCCTGTGATTTCCCTCTGGAGCAAAGGTGGCATCACTTCTCTCTTTTTCTGCTGAAAAGAGAGACCAAAAAAGTGCAGCACAGGGCTGTGAGAGCAGTACATTGCTGCTGGGGAACTGGGTCGTCCCTGAAGGTGAGAGCATTAGTCATCCTGCTCCATGTTAGCCCAGTCCTGTGGAAGCAGAGTGACAACCTCTGTCATCTCAATGGATTGGACTGCCTGGAAATTATGTTCTTTGGCAGAGTCAGCAGCTACTCTTCATATATGAGACTCAAAATGACCTGCTGCCTCTTCAAAGTGCAGCTCAAGGTGTTGGTTTTGATCATTAAAGCCCCTCACTGTCTTCGTGCATTACCCAGTTCAGCTGGGAATTGTTTTCAGTGAGAGTCTTCTGCTCTGGAGCTGACCCCAATCTCAGCCACTGATAACATCAGTGAAATGGAAGGTCTAGCCATAGTATCATAATCAAGAAATAATGATTTATAGACCACTTTGACAGATCACTATAGGTCAAGATGTGCAAGAATATTTTAATGTGTCTTCAACAGACAGATTTGCTGAATGTTAATGGCAAATCATATTTTGTCCTCAGTAAGGATTCAGCTTTTTAACATACATTGTATTTCCCTGTGCTAAGTGTTAACAAACTAGCTGATATATTTATTTCATTCTCTAGCATGTATCAAAGAGCTATTTATTCACAATACAGAGATCATAAATTTGGTTTCCTTAGTGATTTTCCCTGTGTGCATGAACTCCGGTTTATGTTCAAATTCTTTTCCCTGTTAGACCAAATTATTTGTCTTCAGGGAAGGTCGGTGGATTGAAGTGACACAATAATATTTGTGATGAAAATCTGAAAAATGAGTGCTTTTGTGGTTATTTACAAGGCATATATTGGAGAACTGTGTGTTCATTATGTTGTACTAAAAATATAGGCTAAATAATCTGTTTGGCTTTTATCCATAGAGATGGAATGGAGCGTGTATTAATTCTAACACTGACAACTGCATATCAGGAAGATGGATGGAAGAAGAAATTCTCAAAAAAACCCACAAAATGTAAGTTTCATCCTAAGTTTTCCCTTCTTCATAAGGCTTTTCTGCTCTGTAGCCTTGCGTCTCAGGAGATGTGCCTCAGATCACCTCATTATAGAATCCTGTGTTGAACTGAGTAGTGTTCACGTGAGCAAACTTGAGAGTAGGTCCAGCCCCTTGGGGTTTCAGTATCCGGTGTCAGGTTCTTTGAGCAGAAAAATTGTCTGTTCTTACACATTTTATTCCTTCACATCCTCCATTCCTATCCTGAAAAAGGATTTCTGAAAGTGTAGCAAATGTTTGGGATTTCAGACTAAGAAACATGGGAACAGGGGAAGCCTATTTTACTTCCTTGAAACCATTTAAGTATTAAAATCTCTCCCTGCTAAAATCTCTCCTGAGAGACTGGAAGCTTAAGTCACAAAGGTGCAGGTTTATATGAGCTTGCAACCACCAAGGAGCATGAACAGCTAGGATCTGCATGATTTCCTTAAAGATGTTGGCAAATCCATGGTCCTAGTAACGTGAAATGCTCCTTTCTCTGCAGCCTGTTGGGACGGAACCTTGTTGCACTCTGACTCCCTTTGAAATATGATGGCTGAGTACTGTGGTTTCTGTTTATCTGTAACTCTCTTGTCTTGTTTTTTAGTACTGGGGGACAAATCTGAGGTAGATTACAGTATTGTCTTGGCTGTATGTGCTTCCTGGGTTGTAGTTCTTAGTTCATGGATGTGTTAGGTTTCCTGTTGTGATGGTGTTGGGGACTGTGATCAGGATTTTGCTCAGCTGTGCTAGATGCTGTCACACCTGCAGAGTCCATAATAGATACAGAAGTGAGTCTTGAGGAGGGACTTGCAGGTTTGAAGCTAAAGCTTTCTTCCTTACCAGGCAATGAAGAAAGGGTGAAAGCCTCTGGAGGAAAAATGGATGAGTAAATAGCCCATAGCAGCAGCAGTGAGAGTGCAGGACATGGGTAAGGAGGCCTGAGCTGAGGTTAGAGGCAGAAGATGCTCTTGTTCCTTTTCACGTTTTTAGCAAAATGATGTCGTTCAGTTACCAAGAGTTTGACTGCCTACGAAAATTCAGCAACTAAAAGAGCAAAGCAGCATTTTCTATTTTTCCGCCTTCATTTTGTTGCTGTTCTTTGCATTCATCCTTCGGTTGCTTATACACTGAGTGACTGCAAAAAAACAACCAAACAAGCCCTAGCAAATCTAGTAATTTTGCTTGCTTGCTTACTTACTGCTTAACCAGGTTAAAAAAAATAAAAGGCAGGCATATAACAAAGAAACATGACAGCTCAGGAGAGGAACAGAAAAAGTTTTCACGTAAAACAGCTCGCTTTTGGATTGACACAGGAATTGATTGTTTTAATGACTGGGAAAGCAAAGGATGGTTAAAGGCAAATTATGTATTTTGTGATACATATAATTTCTTCAACTCATATCTTGCAGGAGAAGTGTTAGGATCTGAGTCTACTGGAAACCTCAGGATGGACAGTGCAGTTCATCTCAAATTTACAAAGCTATATTGATTGTTTGTCTTGCTCTAGCTCATTGTGACAACACAGTGGCAATCATTTTGGCAGCCACGTAGCCTCTAGACTTTTCTAGACTGGTCTAAATGGTCAACGGTTTATTAGTGTTCCCATAGTGGTGCCATTATACTGCTTGTTTCTGTGCTGATTTCGTAAGTAGGGCACAGAAACTTTTGTTGTGGCAGCTCTTGTGGCAAAGGCTGAGTGAAGTATGTCACACCGTGTGAGTTAATTTGGTCTAACAGCAGTTCATTCCCCAGACAAATAAGAAAAGGCACTGATGTATGTGAAAAAGAGTCTTAAGCTCTGTCCCTTTAATGTTGTTATGTTATGGCAGTGTAGTAGTATTTTAAAATTGGGGGGGGAAGGAAACTAAAATTCACAAACTTAAGACTTGCATGGCACACCCAGCATTATAGCTGTTGGCTATTGCACTTGCTTTAACAATATTAAGGAAACTTGTAGGATACTAGCTATTAGCAAATGATTTACTCAAAAGAAGATATCTCAAGATGGATGGACATGATAGCTTGTGCCTTACCTGCTTCCTAATGGCTAGCAAGATCTTTGTTCTATGCTTTAAAGTTTCTCTGAATAGTTCACCATAATATCAAATAATTGTTGCTGAAGGGTGGTTAATGACCCAATATATAGCTATTGTAACAAAATTATGTCGTTTAAGGAAGTAGTCTTTAAAAGAATAATTAACCAATTTTGATGGACCTCTAGCTGGTGGAAGTGCAGCTCCTTAGCATGATGTTTATTTAAGTACATTTTTGGAGCAATTTAAGTCAGACATTTGTTCTTCTCTAATGGATGTTGGAAGTTCTCCACCACTGAACAAACAGATTTTCACAGTTCTGGCTGTTGTATTCCTGAGCAGTGTTTCCCTTGAAAGGGTCTCCTACCAGCTGTGGACTTACAATTTATTATGTGATGCTGAAGGTCTAATGCCTTGGTTAACAGGATGTTAATTATGTTAATGGTGCTTAGGAAAAGATTATTATTAAATGTAGTTAATAGTCCTTTACAGTGCAGAAATGTTGTCTTAATATAGAGATATGAAGAAATCACCATGGTGTCTCTTAGTGCATGAGAAGATAGAGAGATGAAAAAGATACACTGCTTGCTTTTGAAACCTTACAGAAAGACAAAGCAAAATTTCAAGACACTTCATTTCATTGGAGACATGATATAGGTCTTGCTGCAGCCCATCCAGCCTCTGGTATTGTTATGTTTCATTCCTATTGTCACTGACAGGCTTTCAGACCACGATGGCATCCACAGTATAAAAACTGGTGAAGTGTAGAAGTAATGAGAATGAAAATCCCTCAGGTAAAGCCATATCATGATATGTTCCACTACGAGGCGTAACATAAGCAGATATTTCCGTGATGAATAATATGCTATTAAAGTAATGCATTTGTAAAACTAGATTGAACCGAGCAAATTACAGAGGAATTAATAAGAGATATGGTAGTATTATGGAGGAGAAAAACAGTAACCATTTTTGTTTATGAAGACCAAGGAACTGAGCTGTGCAAAAAGTTTGCTCAGTAGCAGTAGAATATATATATATTTTTTACTTTTCCTTTAATCTGGCACAAAACTGCCCATAGAAATCAAGGTAATGTGTACTAATGCACTGTAATTACATCTATAGTGGGATTGCATAAAACAAGTTTATCAAAGAAAGACAATATTCTCTCCCATTTAAGTTGTCCTTACAGCTTCATTGCTCCCTAGCCCTCTTTCACACAAAAAATGTCTAATAACCCTCACCCCCAACCCATAACTTATGTAGCCAAACATTTATTTCACAGTAGAGTTATATATTTTCCTAAATTGTATCCTGTTCTTATCCCTGCCCCTATTTGCAAGTCCTTGTTCAATTTGCAGTTTGGGTATTTGATATATAGTTCTGGTTCTAGAGCCACTTCAAAGCAGTGAAATACCCAGGTGAAGATGTCCACGAGAAAACAGAAGATGGTTCCACAAGGAAAAAAGATACAATATTCAGTGGAGGTTTATGTATGCAATGCACCTCTTTGTGTAGGGTTGTAAGCCAGAGGATTTTAATTCAGATTTATTAATCTCTTAATTTATTCAAACTTGGCACTGTATACTCTGTCAATTAGAAAAATGTAGTGTTGTACAAAACATACTTTAATAAGAATTTTCTTCAAAATAATAGTTTCAGGAGTTTCAAGAAGAAAATGGCAAACAGGTTTCCCTGTCTTGCTACCCTCAGACCCTCCACCACACCCTCATATTGCAAACAACAAATCAGTATTCATTAGGAGTCAGTGAGTTAACGGGTATTATACTCAGCATGCTTATAACCTACAGAATCACAACATGGCTGAAGTCGGCAGGGACCTCTGGATACCATCTAGTCCAAACCCTGTGCTCAAAGCAGGATCAGCTACAAAGAGTTTCTCAGAGCCATGTCTAGAATATGTCTTTTGAATATCTCCAAGCGGGGAGACTCCAAAACCTCTTTGGGCAACCTGTTCTGATGTTTGACCAATCTGATAATAAAAAGCTGTTTCTTATGTTTAGATGGAATTCTCTGTATTTCCATTTGTGCCCATTTCCTCTGGTCCTGTCACTGGGCACGACTAAGAAGAACCTGGCTCTGTCTTCTTTAGACCCTCCTGTCAGGTATTTATATACATTGATAAGATTCCCCCTTAGCTTTCTCTTCTCCAGGCTGAACAGTCTGAGGTCTCTCAGTCTCATCTTGTATGAGAGGTGGTCCAATCCCTTAATCACCTTCATGTCCCTTTGCTGAATGCACTCCAGTGCGTCCATCTCTATCTTTTACTGAGGAGCCCAGCACTGGACAAATAGTCAGGTGTGTCTCACCAGTGATGAGTAGAGGGAAAGGATCACCTCCCTTGTCCTGCTGGCAAAGTTCTGCCTAGTGCAGCCCAGGAGGTTTCTGGTCTGCTTCACTGCAAGGGAGCATGACTGGTCCATGTTCAACCTGGTGTCCAAGAGGATCCACAGGACCTTTTATGCAAAACTGCTCTCTATCCAGTTAGGCCCATACTGGTGCATGAGGTTATTCTTATACTTTAAAATAAAATAAAATTTAAAATAAAGCTAAAAGCAAACATTTCGGCCTTTCTTTTCAAAACATTTCTGACTTTTTTTTTTTTTTTCCATAAAAAGGTCAGAACAGTAGTTGAGCTTCAGCAATATGTTAAAGTACCACTGAGAAAGCCAAAGCAGCATTATTTGTAACGTTGCATATGACATGAAGAAGTCTGGAACTAAAATATGTAGAAATATGGAATGACTGTGATAAACAACTGAAGCTTCTAAAGAGAAAAAGACATTGATAATAGCGTACTATGGCCAGTTTTAGTCTTATCTCTTATTTTTATTGTTTTTTATTGTGGCTTTTTTTTAAGCATTCCTCTAATAGCACAGCATATGTTGCTTAGTTTTCAGTATTACACAGGTACAGCTGAAGAAATGCCAAGGAATCAGCAATATATTCCTAGGGATAGTTCTGGCATATTTGGAAGTAGAGATGGAGCTGCTCCTAGTCATTGTTTGAGGGCCAACACTGCAGTTGACAACAGTTGGAAATGCATTAACTGCAGCCATTATAGTCGAGACTGTGGACATAGAAGTGAGGGAGATAAAATTTTCATGTTTGAATTTGCCACTCCTTTGTTAAGAGAAAACTTGGACAGCTAAAGGAACTACAGCAATGCACTAGATATTTTATATTTTGTTGACACACTGGCAAAAACCAAAAGGTTGCCTAGCATCTCAAGCAAGATAACTTTAGTTATGAAAAGCAGTCTGATGAGAATCCAGCATATCCCTGCTCAAGCATTCGAATACAATACAAAAGACTTTAAGAGCTGAATTAATTTGTATACCCTGCCAAGAGGGTATGTGCCACTGAGGATATCCAGAAGGAAATTGAAGTTAGGAAGTAGTGCAGCAGCAGGTGCACTGATTGCTCATATTAGAGGGAGATTTGGTCAGGGAAAATCTACCATTTAAAGACCAAACTGTGAATCTTCAACTCAAATGTTATTTCAATTTTTCTATACAGATGTGAAAGCTGAAGGAATTGTTATAAAGGCAGAGCCAGTACCTGCCAAAGTAGGTGCGCTTCTGGGTACCTGGAACAATGTTAAAAGGCTTAAATAAACAGAATAGTTATATTGAACAGAAACAACTTGGACCTAGCAAAAAAAAAAAAAAGGGGGAAGCAAAAAGAAAATTAACGTAGGTAAAGGCTGGAATGGGGGTCCTTTTATTTGGTTTAGTTTTGTTCCTAAAAGATTTGATGGCAAGGAAAGGATCTACAATCAGGTTCTTTTTTTGACCCGAGTGCCTTAGTGTGGTCTGAAAACATTTCCAGAGTGTACAGTTTATGATGCCTCTCCTCCTTCTGCCTCAAAAACAGTAAGAGTATTTCCATTGTGCATTTTCAGAACTTGATGAGGTTTTAAGCATTATTCCCATGTGAAAGCATCATCTGAAGAATTATCAAGCTACAACAAAAAAGATTTTGTTTGCCAGATAAAACAAAAGGCAATATTAACCCCTTCAACAATACACTTAAGTGTTTAATTTATATGTAATGTATTTAATCTGGATCATAACAAAACAGAATAACTACTGTGGAGATTTCAAAGAAAATGCTAGTATTATTACTTCACTTGAATACCAAGGGATGGTAACATCAAAATATTTATTTTCACAACATGTTGCAAACATGACAGCTTGATAATATTCTGAATGTTTATAATTGACATTCTGCTTGAAAAATAATAAATAATATGGTTTCCTGAAGCAATTACACAAATGTTTATTGGGAATATGCCCTGAGATATTCATAGAGAGTAGCTCTCAGAGTGGGGCCAGGGTTCCTCAAGGCTGGTGTCATGGGCTGACAAATACCTCTCATTTCCCACCTAGCAAATAACAACCTAGTCCTGAGAAACTGGAAGATGAGAAGGAATTTCAGAAAGGACATCATGATTATTGAAAAAGTTGAGAATTAACTGTGCTTGAAGGAAAACATGGGAAGCCACAATGCCATTTTCTGTCTATATAAAGCTGATCCACTATGTTACACAGAACTCACAGAAATGTATGAACCACTTTAGGATTCTCTGGGATAAAGAGCTATACTGCATATGTCATCAGTTAAATATTTATTTCTCAGGACAACTAAGGACAATATTTTTATGTGCAGAAATGATAAAGCTGTAAATGCAGACAAATGATAGTAAAGTCCCTGTAGGATGGTAAAGCTGCAAGTACAACACTGTTTCACAAGAAAGCTTGGAAATCTTGAACACCTCATGGCTTGAGTAATGAGGGGAAGTCAATATAGATCATTTTTAACATACTGCACAGTGCTTTGAATGTTACCGAATGTGGATGGATGAATGTCTACACACAGCAACTATAATACATCGCACAAATCTCAGGGCTGTAAGCTGATTGTTTGTTTGTAGCTGAGGACAAAGCCAGGAGTAATTAAGACACTATGTAGCATTCCTAAGGTTCAGAATGGCTTGCTGTTGTAGGAGTTAAGGATGTAACAGTCTTTATTCCCAAGGCTTCTGTGGAAATTAGTTGAGTAATTTTCATTAAGTCACATAACACTTTTCCATCTAAATAAATAAATACAGTTTTACTTATAAATAGTCTTCTTATGAATAGTCTCACTTATGAACAGAACCTGATAATTAAAATCACTTATTTATGTTTGTGAAGTTGCAGTTTCACATTTAATAGCTGAAAATATAATGTTGCAATAGAGTAATAATAATGGTTTAGATTGTCTATAAAAAGATTTGTCAGAAGTACAGAACTACATGGGTAATCCCTGTGCTGAAATGCGTTATGCACTTCTCTATTATCAAAGAGAAACTATGGGATGTATAAGCATAAAACTCAGCTGATGCCAGAGCAATTTCCTGTATCACCATTACCATGTTATGCACCTAACGATTTGGCCGCTTAGAGTAAATGATAATTCCTTTGCTAGAGGATCACATGGGTTAGAGGGCTAATCTTTTGTCCTTTACATGAAACTCTTCCATTTCAAAACACATCTTTTTTTCCCCTTCATGAATATTCTCTGCCACTAAAAGGTGGCAAAGTCCATTTGTGTGTATGGTTTATGGTCTAACAACAGTTCTACATAGGAAGAAAGATAAAGTGCCTGCTAGACACAATGAACATAACTCAGCAGAGTTCCAAGGGTCATGTGGCCAGCAGCACTGCTGGGTAGTGCAGTGTCATATTCAGCCACACACCTGTAGCCTGGAGAAACATGCCTATGGAGAAAGTTGAAAACTTGCATGTGGAGAAAAGCACGCCTTTTATCAGCAGGCAAATGAGTCTCAAGCATTTGTTCCCCACACCTGGTAGAGATCACAAGGCTGCAAAGAAGATGCTTTGGCCCAGGAGGATGATCAGGACAAGAAACAATGGGCACAAACTGAAACACAGGAAACACTTTTTTATTGTGAGACTGAGCAAGCACTGGCACAGGTTGCCCAGGGAGGCTGTAGAGTCTTTATCCTTGGAGATATTAAAAAGTCATCTGGACTTGGCCCTGGGCAACCTGCTCTAGATCACCCTGCTTGAGCAGGGGGTTGGACCAGATGACCTCCAGAGGTCCCTTCCAACCTCAACCTTTCTGTGACTCTGTGACTCTGTGAAGATGTCCTAGAAGTCATGTATGTTAATGAATGAGTTTTGTTGTCTTAATAGACACATCATTCTGCTCTCAGTACAAGGAGTCAGTACAGTCAAAGGCAGTGGTGTGGCCAGAATTTCTTGGCAATGCATATTTCTGTTCTGACTCCAAGGCCAAACAATGGCCTTAAGGACATCATGCTTGTAAGAAAATCTTAATCTTTCTCATCAGTTCATACCCTCATAAAATCCAGGTTTTCTTATCTTCTGAGACAGAGGAACAGATCTTTTCACTAAACTGTTTTACTGGTATTATTCCTATACACTGTTATAGACAAACTTGACAGTATGTTGTTTCAAAAAGCACAGCTCAGACATGTGATATGTCAAACTCACTGTATAGATGATGCAAAATTTTTGAGTGCAGGTGCACTAACCACAGGAAAGCAAAAAGCAGAAAGTCAGTAGTTTGCTGTGGAGTATTTAGTCTTCTGAACCTAATAATAGCATTGACAGATTTAGGCGGACTTATTAATTGCATGGTCCAGATTTCCATTTCTCTTCTGAGTAGGTGCCAAATGTGTGTGCCTTTAAGTAACTAATTTGTACAGACAACTGTGATAATTACTTACTTGAAAGAGAGACTACAGAAATAGCTGATCAATTACCTAAGCCACCAAACTGTCTGAAAATATCCTTTCCTACCTTTTATTTGCAGACACAAATATGTAAATGCTTCTCTAAAAATCTTAAAATATTAAAATATTAAAACTTCTTCATTTGTGAAACTAAACCATATAGAGGAAGGTGGAGGAGGAAAGACAAAAAGAATTTAAATGAGTCCAGATAAATTTGCATAATGTGGGAATGTCACTACACTTTAATATCTGTTATAACATTTCTGATACTTAATAAAATCAAGTTAGTGCCAGACTCTAGTAAAGGTCATCATAGTGCATTTTCATTTTATAGCTACAACATTTTCACATTTATTAAGATTATTTCAAACTGAATGAATTAAATGAATGAATGACATATTATGGAGGTAAATATCAAGGAAGAAGAATTATTATTTAAGTTAAAGGATGGTATTGGCACAAGATCAAATGATTATAAATTGGCCATGAATAAATTCAGAGGGGAAATTGGAAGAAGGCTCCTTATCCGTCCAAGAAGTACATTTCTGGAACTGTCTGACAAAGAGGGAAGGGATTGAGTAATTTAAACTGTTTTAAAAGTAACATGATATGCTTGGGAAAGGGATCACGTAATTAAGTAGGCCATTTCACAGAGTGAGATTTGTCATAGGATCCTGGGAAGTAATTTTGCCCCAGGGCATAAGTTTGCAGAGACAGTTTTCAGATACATGGTGTCTCAGTATTCCCAAAGAGGTCCCTTAGAAATGTTATTGCCAGAAAATTATACAATCTTATCCATGTTGCTGAGTTTCTATTCAGCACTGGTTAGAAATCAGCGATCAGTTTCCTATCTTGATCTGTAATTTGGCTTCTGGGGTCTACATTTACTGTCCTCTGAAGCCTTGGAGGTGAGCAAGTAGACATAGATGGGGTGAAATTGTACCTTTAATGGCACTACTTCCTCAGATGTCTGGTTGATGTGCCCTGATCACACAGTCAGTGTAAAACCAGTTGCCAGGTATGAGCTCAGGAGGAAATTCTTTCCTGAATTTAAATTAGCAGCAGTCCTGCAGTGTAAGTATGTGACTCTTTTAAGACTCTCTGTGAGTTTTATTTAGCAACTAACGTGTAGGGACCTGTGATATTACCAAGATTCTTCCTGCTTTTACCTAGGGCATGATTCAGGTGTTGCTTTCTGATAGGGTCTTGGGAAGACTTTTTTATCCCTTAGTGTATGGTGCAGATACTCTCAGACCCCTTTCAAATGAGGCAGATGTTGCATGGCTGCCTGAAATTTGAGAAACTAGACTCTGTGAGTTGGCTGATTTCCCCCATTCTTTTTTCTTAAATAAGGTAATCATCTTGTCTATTTCAAATAGAATGTTTAAATTCAATTTTTGAAGAAAATAAAAGTTACTGTTAAGAGCGGAAACAAATAAGTCATATGCACTCCTTAATTTTATGATTCTGTAACCATTTTCTTATAGACTTTCTGCTTCATGATCACCTTAATCTTTATTCACATTGGTACTCCCCACCTCACTATAGGATTATATAGGTGAGGTATGATACACAAAATGGGAGCTTTGCCTTTGATTTTGAGGCATGAAGGGAGAAAAGAGAATCCAATGTAATCAGTATTTCTCAATGGTAAGCCTTTGCTCCTAGGAAGCCCTGAATAAGGATCCCATGGAGTCCAGCTTAATCATGAAGTTTATTGACAAAGCTGAAAAGACAAAATTGCATGGTACTTGTCTATGACACCTGCCTTTAGCATTTCTTTGAGCCTCAAATCCAAAAAACAAACAAAAACCCTTCCTGCATAAAGTAAGATCTCACAGTTGGACTGTACAACTAGGTTTCTTGTGATTTGCATTAGCAGAGATGATGTGGATCTGAAAGAGCTGGAGAAATATTTTTTGTAACTCAAATATATTTGAAACAGCCATCATATAAAAAAAAAAGTCTAGCAGGTATTTGGCAAGAGGAAACAAAAATCCCATCTGTGAAGTACTGCAGATAGTGTGTTAAATACCATCCAATCTCTGTTCATCAGAGGTCTACAGCCAACCAGCAACATTGCCAATAGTTATACCATAATCTCCAGATCTCATCTCAGTGTGTTGTGTATTGTGAGTGTGGTGATACCACAATGAGAAATTAAGATTCACAGTATTCCTGATGTTTTTCATAATGTTCACCCATGAAAGACCGTGAAGTCGTGAATGCAATAGGAAATAATTATTGTTCTTCAGATTTGTCAAAGGACTCCAAAATGATAGGCAAAGATTATCAATTTATGTATAGTCTTGAATAACAGACTTTTCACTGTGATGATCAGAAGGATGAAAGCTGTAAAAACAACTCTGCTTTACCCCCTACTAGATTGTCCCAGATGTGATATTCTTCACAGTTCTGATTTAGAACTTTCTTCTTCAGAGTGGGGGAAAACAGCTTCTCCTATTCCCTGTTGCAAAAATGAACTTTACAGTGCAAAGGCTGTCTAAACCCACATTCCAGCTGTCACTAGAAATTTTAGCATATTACAGCAAATAAAACAGTCTGCTGCTGAAAAATAAATGGGAATTAGAACTGGTCAGAAATGTTTTGCCTTGCCCTGCTTGCCTGTGATAGATGTGATGAATTTCAGTAGAAGTGGTTTTGATCATGATTTCCATCAAAAACTTCACCTTCCAACAACAGAATTTGAGCATTTTGTCAAACCTATATAATTTCTTGATTAGAAGAAAATCTAGTTTGGACAGAGGATCAAGATATGTAGTCCTTTTAGTGTGTTCTCAAGGACACAAACTATATTGTGAAGGGACATAAGGGAAAAAAGGCCTAAGGGCTCCAATACAATAAAAAGAGTTTCAGCTGGCAGAAATGGGAATTAAAGCATGCAGGAGAAAATAAACTGGAAAACATATATTAAGTGGGATGGAAAGATCAGTAAAGCTAAAAGAGACCTTGGGGAAGAGAGAGACAGAAAATTAGACATGAATTTGTACCATGATATTGGAGCAAAACAAGGTAATGAAAGTTGAGCTATTTATACAAAAGAAGTGCATCGTAAAAATGCTCCAAGTAAATGAAGTAAACATTTTGGCATCTAACTTTCCCTATAGTGGGTTTATAGCCCCATTTTATAACCAGAATTGCAAATATGGAGTGCAAAAAGGGTGAAGGGCTGGATCTGGTCAAATGTAGGCCTTGTGAGTTGTATCCATGTTGCCTAACTTTACATGTCTAAAAGTTAATGGACACATCAAAATAAGCTCCCTGTCTTAAGAGCAGACACATCACCCTTTGTATCTGCCTGTTTCTACAAGCACCGACTGACTCAAGGGTGACCAATTTAGACAGCTGAACTTTTGCATAGCTGAAGTTTAGTGAGGTGAATCATGCTTTTTTGTTACTAGAAAACCTGTGAGAACTGAGAAGATGAGAATGACATGAAAGGTCTAGAGGGTCTAGGAAGGATCAGATATTTTGAAGAAGTACTGAGAAAAGACTGAAGACCTCATAGCAGTTAATAAGTATAGGAAAAATGAAAGCTTTGAGAAATGTGAAAAAGTATTTGAGGTGGTATAGATGAATATAACCAGGAAAATTAAAGCATGTTGAGGGGGATTTAGTATTTTGCAGCTTGTACATGGAACTCACAGTCCAGTTCAGGTGAAGGAAAAGAATAAGCCGCAGGGAGAAAGTTTGAACCTCCAGTAAGACAATTGTTTTTCTCCAAGTTCTCACAGTTTGTGACTTAGTATTGCAGCCCTTTCAAAGCATTTACGTCAGTGTAACTGCAAAATGGAATGATATCCAAGTTGTTCCAACTCAGAGAACCAGTTAATAGATGCCTTCCTTAAACTGATTCACTACCTGAGAATATGGCAGCTGCGTGTCATGGTCAAATTTAGATGAGCAGTAACTCCTTACACACAACACCAAGTTTCTCAGAAAAGCACTGCTCTTCTGGGTAACCATTTTCTATGGCGAAATTGTTGATTTTCTGCCCTTTTATCTTCTATTTGTAGCAAATGCAAAGAAGATATGCTAACCCCCAGGGCTTCATGGTAATATTTTACTAAGGAAATATTATGACCTTTACTAACTGACATTTTATAGAAAAATCTGGGTTTTTTTTTTTATAAATTTTTACTTTATTTGTGACAAAATTGGAAATCTATTCTTTTCACAGAAGGTTTTGACAAGATGAGGCTTTTTTTGTGGGTTTTTTTTGGTTGAAGTGTACATTTCCTGGTGTAAATGGGTTTGTTAGTATCAGTTTCAGTTAACTGGCATCTTTGTAAACAATTAACTGCCTTTGCTTACCGAAAGATCAGTTTTGTCAACTTTAAATATGTCAACTTATACTTATTTATGGTGTTGGAGCTCAGATTAAGGCTGACATAATTAAGGTCTGAATATGTCACCTCCTTGCCTTTCCATAACCCTGTAAAGTTGGGCTATTCTGTCTTGTAATATGCAGACTTTTATACTGAATGAACAAAGCTGAGTTTGACATAAAATATATCCTGGAGTCAGACTTGCAAAGCTCTTAAAATTACTCACCCAGACTCAAAATCTAATTATCTTTCAGCTTTCTTCCTTTTACCATGAGAATGGTCAATAAAGTGGGGGGAAAGCCAACTCACAAATGACATTTTAGATGCTAATGGGAGGAGGGAGGAGAAAGAATTTTCCAAAACTGAATACAACCCCTGTCGCCAAAAGCCACAAGTAAGTTTAGGCACCATCAAGTTTAAATGCATCACGATACACTTCATGTTATACTGTTTAGTATGCACTGAGTGCATAGAGGGAAGAACATGAGAGAAAAGTAAATGGACTCAGTACAAAATAAATCGGAAACATAAGGCTTCTGAGACTAAGACAACATTTCACTCTCTCTTACTGTTTTCTTTCTTTTTATTCTAGGTTAAAGTAGTTTATCCTTTATATTTCCAAGTTTCTGTATTTGTCTGTGAAGCAGCTGGTGCTCTTTGTTCTGGGTGATTTAATTTATTTATTACCATGTATTCTAAAGACACATAACTCTATCTTCTAATGGTTTTACTGCATGCTCTTTAAATTGAAACAGTTGATCAGGTTTTTTGCTACACTCTCTCCTGGTTTCTTTAAAAGAACAATTAGAATTCAGTGCATTTTTCTTAAACAAGGAATTTAATCAAAGTGAAGGATAGACTTGAATAGTGCTGTACATAGATTCACTGAACACAAATATCAGGATGCTGGGGAAAGCTTCATGTAGATTTTGTTCTTTGGTTAGGAAGTTCACAAAGGCTGAAAATATAGATGTGTGATCTAGCGAGATCCTAAATAAAGATACATTTCAATGAAATATACTTGCTTTAATCGGTCCTCCAAGTCTTTGTTTTAGATTACACTGTCTTTTTGTTCATGTTTTATTGTGAGATGCAAATAAGAATGTAGGAGTCTTGTAAAAATACATTTTTACATTGCTAGTATAAATGTACCTGTCATTCCAGCAGTATTTTTTACTTTTTAAAATGAAAATATTAGTAAACATAACTTATCCTCATATCCATTCTGATCTGATTAAATTGAAGACACACGTCTGTTGATTGCGGCAAAATAGTTTCATAACCATGGAAAAGGGAAGATTTCACTCTATAAAGCAATTCAAGAAAGAAGTGAACAGTGGGTCTATTAATACTGTCTTTTTCTTTTTCTGCTCTGCTGCAGGAAATGAACAGAGACCTGTAAGAAAGTTGTTATTGTTTGCAGACTCTATTTTTGATGACCCTTGAGAAATAAATCAGCAGTCGTTCCTCATGCAAAATTCCAAATAGCAGGAACATTGCCACAGCTGACTCATACTTGCATTGCTGATGCCGCTGTGTATCTCTTTGCTAACACCTAAATGATCCTTCGAGAGGATACCATCTACATCCACTACAGGGCAGATGAAAGAAACTGTCAGCTGTAAAGGAATTCATGTTAAGGTCTAAAGAAATAAAGGTGGATGAGCATTCATTTGTAGACTCATTTACTTTCAATTCACGTAGGGGAATTTTCATGTTCAAGCCTAGGCATTTTTTCATGTTTTTTTCTGATTTTGGTGATTTTTTTTTCTACTCAAAGTTTTTAAATGAATGATGATTACGAGCAGAATTATGCTTTAGAAAATTCACTAGCATAACAATCTCTCTATTCTAGTATAATCAGGGAGTAGATGTGAGGAAAAGTCTACACGTGCTTAATATACCACCTCTTCAGAAGTGCAGAAATTCTTTTTTTTTTTTTTTAAGGAAAAGCAATTTGCCATTGACCTATGGCTTCCTCTCTCAATCTTTCCTTTTTATAAAAAATAGTGGGGGTTTAAAATCAATTTATCAGCCACATCCAGGGCTGGACTTTCAAAGCAGCTCAGTTTGCTAAATGAGTCATCTGAAATTTGACTGTAAGATTCACATCAGGAGCAGGTGTGCACTATAACCACTTCTGAGAAATCTGGCCTTCATGTGCATCCTAGAGAGTGCTGCACACCTGATGTGTCTTAAACCAATGCTCTGAGAGCAAACATTGTCTTGCATAGTCATTATCTGGAATCAGAAGCTGTATTTTTACAATTTCTACAATTTATTTTGAACTACTTCATGGCTTGTGGATGTGGATACAGCAACAGATATCACTCCAGCTGTGTTACAGATATTTTATGTTGTTGAAGAGAGGTTGTCAGTGAGTAGCAATTCTCTACCGAATGAACACAGGAAAATCTGAAGAAGCACAAAGTAGTATGCTTTGAACTGTCATATTTCTAGGCAGAACAATACAGTAAATGATTCTTTCTGCTGTGTCAGAGCATCAACCCCTTTGAGGCACCAAGTACAGTTAAAGCAAGTGTTTAATATTTGTTAAAGTGCAGGGAAGGATGCCTGGCATTCAGTCCTGGCTCTGGAGTTGATGATTTGAACCCCAGACTGGCCTGGAGTGAGGGAAATATAGCTACCCACGCAGAAAAGTTTTACTTCTCTTCTTCCCAGCTGTGGTGTGAAGTTTTCTTTGGTGCCTGTTAATCATTTTACAGTCCTTAGAAAAAAGCACCCTGTAGACATTCAAATTACAAACTGCTGTATTAGAAAGAGTAACAGAGAAGCACAGGTGCTCATATATCTGTAAAAGCCAATAAGCATTTTTAATGGGTCTACAAAACAATTCCTTAAGACCCAGCCCTTGAATGACGTGCTAATGCCATTCATACACACTGCTCTTTGAGGAGCAGCAGAACAGAGGGCAAGATGAATGCAACTGGCCAGAGTTGAGTACTTTTATCTAAAGAGAGCAGAGCACAAACCTTAACCAGGCCCCAGTCACCGTCTCTCTCCAACCTCTACATGCCACATTGTTTGTGCTGGGTTGTCTTTATGCACGAGACAGTTATCTGAAGAAGCTAATCAAATGGAGAGTGCTAGTCTTGGTTACTGAAAGGTTGTTTGTGCATCCTGGACACTGATAGTACTTACGCCACCAGCTGAGCTGGCAGTAGTAGGGTTAGGAGATGGTGGGGCTATCTCAAGGGAAAAGAGAGTGAGAGGGCAGTGGCAGGAATCCTGAAATCATCAGAGAGCACCCCTTTTTGAGGAAGGCAGCAAACGGAGGGAGGATGGTATGGCAGATCTGCGTGTGCTGCCTAGGAGAGCTGAGATGTGGGAAGGCAGCAGCAGAAGGCTGGGCGAGCAGTGAAAAGAGGAGAATGAGAAAACAGCAGGCTTGGGGAAAGCTGGAACGAGTGCTCTAGGCCAAGGTGCAATTTGTTTTTAGGATAAATCCTTTTCAGTAGTGACAGCAGCGAGCACTTAGAAGAGGAACTGTTTCTGCCAGAAGTGCACCAGACTTCTTCTGTCCAGCTCCCGCTGACTGGTGAAAGGATCCCAGTTCTTGGTCAGAGGTTGCCCTTACCAGCGGCAGCACTGTATGAGTGTATGCTCAGTGTGCTTTAAATATACTTCTCTATGAGTCAGTGCCATTCACTTTTTATTGCTGCACTTACTTTGCATGGGTCCCTGGAGGAAAGGGAGTTTAGGAGTCCCTCATGAAATTTGTGTCTGATGGCCTTTCGATAGCTTTAGAGCTTATATCACTTTGATCCCTTCAATTCAAGTAGAGTAATATGTGTTTTCCACTGCTCTAGGCCTGCCTACATTCTAGCTGAATAAATACAT
The DNA here is from genome assembly GCF_030463565.1 of Pelecanus crispus. NCBI lineage: Eukaryota > Metazoa > Chordata > Aves > Pelecaniformes > Pelecanidae > Pelecanus > Pelecanus crispus. The sequence goes on from NC_134643.1 coordinate 18,665,184, forward strand.
CCTTATCAATGTTCATTTGTGCGTAAACTTACATTTCCGCTTGCGACTGGATCTTGACTGGCAGCCCACTGGTGTAAATACAGCCCCACTCCAAGCGCCAGCCAGGTGAGCTTGCACACTGCCAGTGTCTAAAGGTATCGTGTCTTTAGGGGGAGGATATAGTTCATAATCCATTACCATTTAATTCTATCCTCTCTGTTGATATTGCTGTTGAGGGCACCAATTAGTTTCAGTTGTGCAGGTGGCTTTAGTAAAGCAGACAATTAGGCTAATGGGAAACGGGCTGTGATCATCTACCTCACTTCACAGAGCTAAGGAGCAACAATCTAATTTGAACTTAGTTCAATTATTCTTGACTGGAACTTGCTTTAAACTAGCAGCCTCAGTGCAAAAAGGCTGTCAGGGCCATTCAGCCTCTTGATTTCTGTTTTGCATGCATAGGTCTCTTCAGAATCAGAAGTATTTGATAGTAACTGGCTCTGACACAGCCAATGAAACATTCCTGTTTGGCCACATTAACGGAGGGTTCCTTCCCCACACAGACATTTTGACATTCAATTCTTGGGAACTGTAGGGAAAACTCTTCTTATCTAAACACATGGATAAATCATTGCCCATTTAATGAGAGTAATCGCACTAGAAAAATTATCAAATGACCTCTTACAGGATTTTAATCAGCACGTTTTGTTATGTAGCCCTAATTCTGTGTGTGTGGTTGAAAGTGTTTAATACTGTTTTCTGTCTCCTTTTCTGATTCTGAAAACTTGAGGATGATAAAAGGCAGAGGGAATTAAAACAGGATAGGAGGTGGACAAAATTAAGGTGCAAATGGAACTGCACAGATGTGCTGACTGATGAATGGTCATTTCCCCAGGAGACAGCAGCGAGCTTGTGAGGGCACTGAAGAATCATAGAATCATAGAATGCTTTGGGTTGGAAGGGACCTTTAGAGGTTATCTAGCCCAACCCCCCTGCAGGGAGCAGGGACAGCTTTAACCAGATCACGTTGCTCAGAGCCCCATCCAACCTGATCTTGAAGGTTTCTAGGGATGGGGCCTCCACTACCTCTCTAGGCAACCCATTCCAGTGCTTCACCACCCTCACTGTAAAAAATTTCTTCCTTATAGCCAGTCTAAATCTATCCTCCTTTAGTTTAAAACCATTACTCCTTGTCCTGTCACAACAGGCCCTGCTAAAAAGATTGTCCCCATCTTTCCTATGGGCCCCCTTTAAGTACTGGAAGGCCGCAATAAGGTCTCCCCGCAGCCTTCTCTTTTCCAGGCTGAACAACCCCAACTCGCTCAGCCTGGCCTCATAGGAGAGGTGCTCCAGCCCTCGGATCATTTTTGTGGCCCTCCTCTGGACCTGCTCCAACAGTTCCCTGTCCTTGTGCTGAGGGCTCCAGAGCTGGACACAGTGAGTTCTCACCAGAGAGGAGTAGAGAGGCAGAATCACCTCCCTCGACCTGCTGACTACACTTCTTTTGATGCAGCCCAGGATTTGGTTGGTTTTCTGGGTTGCAAGCGCACATTGTTAGCTCATGTCCAGCTTTTCATCCACCAGTACCCCCAAGTCCTTCTCGGCAGGGCTGCTTTCAATCCTTTCATCCCCCAGCCTGTATTGACAGGACCTTGCATTTGGCCTTGTTGAACCTCATGAGGTTCACACAGGCCCACCACTCCAGCTTGTCCAGGTCCCTTTGGATGACATCTTATCCTCCTGGTGTGTCAACTGCACCACTCAGCTTGGTGTTGTCTGCAAACTTGCTGAGAGTGCACTCAATCCCACTGTCTATGTCCTTGATGAAGATATTAAACAACACTGGTCCCAGTACGGACCCCTGAGGGACACCACTTTTCACTGGTCTCCATGTGGACATGGAGCTGTTGACATTGAGCCCTCTGGATGTGACCATCCAGTCTATGCCTTATCCACCAAACAGTCCACCTATCAAATCCACATCTCCCCAGTTTAGAGAGAAGGATGTTGTGGGGTATTGTGTTGAAGGCTTTACAGAAGTCCAAATAGATGACCTCCGTTGTTTTTCCCTTGTCCACTGATGCAGTTACTCCTTCATAGAAAGCCACTAGGTTAGTCAGGCAGGACTTGCCCTTGGTGAAGCTGGCTGTCTTGAATCACCTCCCTGTCTTCCATGTGCTTGAGCATAGCTTCTAGGAGGATCTGTTCCATGATCTTCCCAGGCACAGAGGTGAAGCTGACAGGTCGCTAGTTCCCAGGGTCCTCCTTTCTTCCCTTTGTAAAAATGGGCACAACATTTCTCTTCTTCCAGTCAGCAGGAACTTCACCTGACTGCCATGACTATTCAAATATCATGGAGAGTGGTTTGGCAGCTACATCGGCCAATTCCCTCAGGACTCTCGGATACATCTCATCAGGTCCCATAGACTTATGTACGTTCAGGTTCCTCAGGTGGTCTTGAACCTGATCTTCCCTTAAGTGGGAGGGACTTTACGCCCTGCTCCCCATCTTGCGGTCCATTGATCTGGGAGGTGTGGGAAGAGAGGTTGCCACTGAAGGCTGAAGCAAAAAAAGTTGTTGAGTACCTCAGCCTTCTCCGTCTGTTGATACTAGTTTGGCATTTTTGTTCATCAGGGGGGTACGCTTTCTTTAACCTTCCTTTTCTGGTTGACATACCTGTAGAAGCCCTTCTTGTTATTCTTTACATCCCTTGCCAAATTCAGCTCCATCCTCGCCTTGGCCTTCCTGACCCCCTCCCTACACAGCCATGCAGTTTTCCTGTACTCCTCCCAGGACACCTGTCCCTGCTTCCACTGCCTGTGCAATTCCCTCTTGCTCTTTAGTTTGACCAGCATGTCTTGACTCAGTCATGATGGTCTCTTCCCTTCCTTGCCTGATTTCTTACACCTGGGGACTGAGAGCACTTGCGCTCTATGGAAGGTGTCCTTAAAGATCTGCCAGCTCTGTTCCATTCCCCTATCCCTGAGGACCATTTCCCATGGGGTCTTTCTGACTAACTCCTTGAAGAGCTAGAAGTTTGCTTTCCTAAAATTTAGGGTCCTGACTGTACTCCTTGCTTTTTCCATATCCCTCAGGAGTGTGAACTCCACCAATTCATGATCACTGCAGCACAGGCTACCTCCAAGTCTTGACGTCACCAATGAGGTCACTTGCATTGGTGACCATCAGGTCCGGTATTGCATCCCCTCAGGTAGGTGTGTCTATTACCTGGCTTAGGAAGTTACCCTCAATGCATTCTAGGAATCTCCTGGATTGCCTACAGCTCACCGTGTTACTTTTCCAGCAAATGTCAGGGTGTTTGAAGTCCCCCGGTAGGATGAGAGTCTGCAAGCACGAAGCCTCCTGGAACTGGAGGAAGAAGGCTTTGTCAGCAGGCTCCCCTTGATCAGGTGGCCTGTAGTAGACACCAAGCACATGGTTTCCCTTGTTGCCTCTGTCTCTATTTCTTACCCATAAGCTTTTGACCTGCTTGTGGCTATTCTTCAGGGACAGCTCTTCATACTGTATCGATTTCTGTATGTAGAGGGCAACGCCTCCACCCCTCCTTCCTCGCCTGTCCCTTCTGAACAGCCTGTAGCCATCGAGAGCCACATTCCAGTCATGGGATTTGTCCCACCAAGTTTCAGTAATGACAATCAGGTCATAGCTTTCTAGCAGTGCCGTAGCTTCCAACTCCTTCTGTTTGTTCCCCATGCTGTGTGCGTTTGTGTAGAGGCATTTCATCTGGGCTGTTGGCTGTGTCACCGTCTTAGTGGAATAACCCTTGTTTCCCTTGGGGTGTTTCACAGAGGTTTCCTTGTTGGCTCCTACTACCTCAGGAGCCTCCAGCTCATCTCTGCAAGACTTTGACTGTCCTGCAGTGTCCCCCGCATGCCTCCGGGCAACAGGTTGAGGGCTCATAGTAACACCCCGTCCCTCTAACCATTGTGTACTATCCCACAGCTTGTCACAGGCAAGACTGATACATTCCCCCTCCCCCTTCACATCTAGTTTAAAACCGTGTCAATGAGCCCTGCAAGCTCCTGAGCAAAGACCCTCTTTCCCCTTTGAGAAAGGTGCCTCCCATTTGATGCCAGCAAGCCTGGTGCCATGTAGGCCATCCCATTGTCAAAAACTCAAAGTTGTGACAGTGGCACCAGCCATGGAACCATGTATTAATAGATAGTCAATGCCTTTGAATAGATAGTCAATGCCAACAGAAGTCAATGCCTTTTTGGTCTTAGGATACAGATCTTGCCACACACAAATACTTGGCTTAAAGGTCATGTAACTGCCAGTCCATCTGATTTTCTGTTTCTGTAACATTTTGAAACAAGGCTGGCTCATCCTCACTGTCACGGTGTTTTTCTTTCTGTTTCTCTGCAGGGCTCTAGTCCTGGATGTGCACACCACAGACTTGTTAGTTTGATCTCAGTTTCTGCTTGAACAATACAAGTAAATGTGCTGGCAGGAGAATGTGGTTGTGAAACAGAGAATAACTCCTTCTACAGGGTGCACCTTGCAGACAGTGCACTGTCTCACTCTTCCTACCTAAGACAGTCCTCCGGCAATAATACCTCAGTAGACCATGAAAGGGAGCCCATGACACCTCCCTAAAGGACAGAGATCATGCAAGAGAACAGCCTTTAATTGACAGGAGATAAGCACTGCAAGAACACAGCACCAAGAGGCTGAGACAAACTCCAGAGTCACCACATCCCACTTCCGCTACACCTCACCACTTATGTGCCACGCTCTGCTCAGTAACAGCTCTTCTGTCCCAGGTCACCTTCCTGGTGACTGAGAGCGGGATGCATCATTACTGCAACCACTGGATCCTGAGTGATGCTCAGTGATACTGTCCTGCTCTCTTGACAGTCCTGCACCCGGTGATTGCCCTCCTACTTGTGTGTTGCAGTGCACTCCCTCATGTGGGAAATTGTCCTCCAGGCCTCAGGAAAAAGGAAAGGGGAACTGCTTAGAGCTGTGACCATGACCAAAAGCATGAAATGCTGGGAAATATCCCCAGCAAAGCTGTCCTCCATTTCCTACTGGTGAAGTAGAGTTGATTCTTCCAGCAATTAACAGCTTCTGTATGAGAATGAACTAAGTGGACCTAGGCTCTTCTTGATGGAAGAGAGACAAGTGAGGAAGACTATTTAGGAGTCTGTATGATAAAAAGTGATACTGAGAGGGTAGATAGTCACTGATTACAGTCTCTTTCGATACAAGGACTTGTGGGAATGAAATGAAGTTGGAAAATGGTAGGCCCAAGGTAAATAAAGGGTAAGCATTCTTCAAACAGCTGGTAATTAGTCTGAGAAATGCCTTGCCACAGCATCTTGTGAATGTTAATGGCTTTCAAAAGCAACTGGACACGTTAACCAAAAAAATCCATCAAAAGTCATTAGATATAATCACCTTTGTCTAATGATGTCCCCTTTGTTGGTGAGAAAAGCATTTTTGGGAAGTGCTACTAGCTTTTAATTTCTCATATTCTCTGGTCATATCTGGTTCTGGCCACTGACAGAGTCAGCACCCTGGACTTTTCTTGTATGGTCATAAGGTCTTTCCAATTTAGTTGAACCCTTTTCTGAAGGATGAGCTACATCATGCCAAGGCTTTCTGAACATCAGGTACTGGAAAAATGGCAGCAGGCAATATGCTCCAGTAATATATGGTAAATATTCTCCAAAGACCTGCATGAGACGGTGGTCCTCTCACACAGGAAATATGAGCAGGGTGATGCTGTGCATTAAATAGATGAGTAGAGGGAGACGGTATGGTCCATATCAGATGGCCCTCTAGTCATGAGGTGCTAAAGGTTATAGGCTAACAAATCTTGTGCCACTGTGTGTGCTACCTGATGCACATCATGGTTATACATGATCCATACCAGCAGAACAGTACGATGGGCTGGACATACATGATCCATACCAGAAGAACAGTATGATGGGCTGGACAATGTGAATGTAGGCTGGTCCCTACCAACTGACCATAGATAAATGTTTGTTCCCTTATATTGATTTCAAAGTCTGTATGAACAAAACCAAGTGAGCTATTGACTAAAATATTTTTTTGATGAGCTGAATACCAAAATGGTATTTTTGAGGTTTATTTCCTCCTATATTAATAGAAATGTTGTCCCAAGAAGGCAAAAAAAATTAATCATTATTTTAAATTAATAGTGTTTCTGTTTTGTGTTCAAAAGTAAACAAGACATTGAGGAAAACAGGGGGGCTGTGTTGAAATTATTATTGTTATTATTAAAAACAACTCTTTTGGACCTGCGGCTAGGTTGGAGCGAGTAATAAACATTTCAAAAATCAAGGGCTGATATACAAGGGCTGAGCAACTGTGTAAGAATTTCAAAGGAGCTCATGTCCTATTCAAACTATGATTAATCTGTCTTTTGTTCTTAAAATTAAATATTATCAATTTTACTTTTAGGAAATGTTACCATAGAACCAGGAGTATAGCCAAGACACTATTATTTTCCCTGTATAATATCTCTTCATGTGGTAACCATAAAGTCAAGTGTGGCACAGGGAATGGGTGATTATGGTTTATTTATCTAATATAGAATTTCAGTAAGTTGCAAACACAGATCTCTTAAATATTCAATAGTTTCCATTCTGAAAAGAAAAATGTAAACATCCTATCTGATTTATTAAAGATATCAACAAAACAAGCAAAATCTGACAATTTAAAGGATTTACTCATGGCTAGCATTTATTTCAGTATCTCCTGAATCCCAAACTATAATTGAGTCGAACTAACTTTTATCTGACTTCATGAAGATTCAGCCTGTTCTAAGAATGTTCACTCTGTCATTAAGAGAAATGGATATCCTGAGCTCTGAAGTCCACTGTGAAGAGAAATAATCTTAAACCATGGTATTTGATAAACTGTATTTGTATCACCCCCCAAAAGTAAATGAATTTGGAAAGTAAGTGGTGATTGCTAGTACCAACTTGCTTAGAAGTTTTTCTTTAAATGCAGTTATTATCTCAAACAATCAGTATTCAAGCTGTCTCAGAATACAGAGATAACATGGGATAAAATTATCCTTACGTCAATGAAAAGAATTTGTTTATGTATGGCATAACCCTTAATTGTGTGAAACAATCAGGGGAGTATTAATTGCCTTCTTGATGAAGAGATCAGCAGCTCAGTTACTTTTAGAAAATACTAAAAAATGCCTTCCTGATTCAGCACAGAATTCATTCAAGCCTGTGAAAATTTGTATTAATTCAATATATCATTGTTATAAAAACTGCATTGTACATAGTTAGCTAATGCAATAAAGCATAATTTAGCACTTCTATTTTCAAAGTATGTTTGCATGTGAATCCATTCTCACATTATAGTGCCTTCCTTTTGTTTTATAGTCACAATTAGCATAAAACAATGTTTTTCTCTTCAAGAAAAACATAATTTAATATTAAGACCATGTCTGAAACTGGATAATTGTGAAAAATAGTTCTGCTGCTGTCTGGAGAGCTCTTGAGCTGTACACACCCCAAATTGAATGTTTCTGGTGAACCTGTTCTTTCCCTGGAGAAGTCTTCAGATGGAGAATTTAATAGAGATAGTCCTGACTCTCAAGCATTGGAGGCCATCACATAGCAGAAACACTCCTTAGGGAGATCAGGATAGGCTAAGACCTCAGGTCAGTGAGGCAAATTGAATGTGAGGCATGCACCCATGCCTATGCCTGTGCCGTCAGTGAGCTACAAACCTGTGTGCTACATTAATCGTACCTTAGTGCTTTGATGCACAGGGAAGCAAGGCCCTAAATTCTCTCTAACTTCGCTTTGCCAGCTTGTTGGGCAGGGACGTCCTCCTTCACATGCTGTCAGACACTAATAAAACATGCAGAGTGGTGAAGGGAGAGAATTTCCAGCAGGGACCTTGAACTGGCCAGAACTTTGAAGGGGATCCACTTAGATATTTTCCCTCTAGGCAATTCCCAAACAAAAGCCTTTAAGCCACCAAAGCTTGGTTGTACTAGAAATACAAGCTTAGATCACTTTTTAAGCACAATCTCAAAGTGACTAGCAATAAAAATGTCCTATAAACAATCCTCTGACTGCTGCAAGTCGTTGCATTCAGGCCTACATTCAGCCAACCCAGAAACTTTCTGTGTTGCAGCAAACTCTGCATTGTCCCTTCTGGTCCTGATGAGGACTCCCACCACTGCCTCTGAGGGCTGAGGACTGACTGCTCCATCTGTGCTCCATCTGAACACATGCACTGCTCCTCACAAAAAAAGCTACCTCCCCTTTTTCTAAGAAGTGCCGTGTGACCTCCTCTTTTTTTGAAGAACATAACATGCAGCTGAGAACAAGGAAATCATACGCAAATATTTATCTGGTAGGGGTTTGAAATTATTCATGGGTCAATACTCAGTACCTGCTAGCATCGGAGGGGGACCTGCCCTCCGCTACTGTAACACAGAGTGCTGTATGCGTACCCAAAGGATATTCCTCCCACCTTAAATCACTGGAGGGCTTTGTGGATGAGAAGGATCTTTTCATGTATCAAAAATGATCAAGGCTGTGAGCAGTTCTTCTGCCTCCCAATGGAGCCCAGGCTGACGAATGCAACTTTTTTTTATGTTCTCACTAGTCCAAAATTCATCCACACCCTTAAAATACCAAGTAATAAAAGACTTATGCCATATAGTATGATGTGCTTGTTATTTATATTTTATTTGTATTTCCAGACATTCCAAACAAGATTTTCCTGAATTTGTCTTTTAACAGAATGGCTCTTCTGCTGTTTCACAGGCCTAACTTGCAAGAAGAAGTGGCTCCCTGTGTCCCAGAATGAGACACAACATAATTGAGATTACATATGGATATAACACGACAATGGAGAGAACATACTCAGTGCACTGGAACATATTTTAACTTAGTTTGTGGACTGAAGGCCAAACTTATCCCTGAAGGATGCCTACAGATTCCCACTGAAGACACTTGGAGTCACAGGTGTTTCTCTGAGGTCAAAATATAGCCCTAAAATATTGACAGCCTTTCTCAAAAAGCTGAGAATGATAAAAGCCTTGAACAATTTAAAGGAGTAAGTCTAAAGTCAGTGTGAATTCTCTGTGGCTGGAAGCAGTGAGGGGAAAATAGAAATATGTTCCACAATAATTTATAGGTCTGGAAGATTAATGGGGAAAAAGGTGCAGACATACAACAGAGATAAAAAGCAGTACTATCCGGGGCAACACACACACAGAGATCAAAGTTAATTTGAAAAATTAAGTGTTTGAAGAAAAAGCAAAGAACAGCTGAGGTAAAGAGAGAGTAACACTGAGGAAAAGAAACAAGTTAAAAAGATATACTAACAATTGCAGAAAAGAACAAGAACAGGAAAGTAAAAAAGAGAGAATGTATCACGCAGGAAGTTGCTGGGGATCATTAAAAAAGATCTCAATGTGAGAGGTATTTCAGAAAAACAGACTATTCCTTTGGATGAAATTACACATCGGTAGAAGGGAAAGAAAATTACTAGTAGAAGCGTTAAATATGATGCAGTTGCATGTAAGTGTGGAAAAGGGAACGTTCAGGGTAATCCAGAGGCAGAAAGTATATGAACATCAGGGAGGAAAACAAGCCCGTCAGGATCATGACACTGAGTTACAGCCTTACATTAGAAAAGCTGCTGCCATTTTCCAAATTGCATGCACGTTGAACACTTTTCCAAATGTTTCAGAGAGATTATAGGGTTTGAAAAGAGAGGCTAAGAAATGGCGAAAAGGAGGAGATTAGCACACTGTATCAGAAAGAGCAACAAATTGCCAGTTCCTCCTACTCTTAGCCTTGTGTCTTCCTGAACACCCTCCTGTAAAAATGGTTCTTCATCTTCTAATAATGAATTTTCAGGATGCTGCAGTTGTTAAAAATGTTCATGGTCTTTTGATTAGAAAGCAGGGAAACATCAAGTAGAGACATAAGAAGGTGTTATTCCTACTTCTCTGGCATTAACGAAACCCACAAAACACTGAAACACTTCAAAGGGAAGTTGAGATCTTGGATAGAATTAGGAAAAAGCTGTAAGAACAGTATCAGTCCTAGAAAGCCTGCTCTCAAGAAAAGGTCAGAGATATTTGAGTTTATCTTTGCCAAGGATAAGAAGTACTTAAACAAGGAAGAGAATTCAGAAGGGAAATTTCCTTTGGTCTATTAAAAAAAAGCATAGTAGGATGCCATGGCTAATCAGAGACAGGAGAGAAAAAATATAAATACCTTTAATTATCAAGAATTTTCTTTCTGATGTTTTTAAATCTAGCCTGAAGTATCTCAGAAAGCTACACTCCTGCTCACTGGGAAGTTGTGGGCTTGATGACTGGATCAGGATTGATGATATTTAGTACACAAGAAGTCGGATTAGGTGATCATAAAAATCCATTGGATTTTACAATGCACAAATATTTTTTAAAAACTTACTATTTATTGCAAAGTTCATTCTCTGTCATATGGTATTAGATCTGTCATCTTTTCTTCTTTGACAAGGTAGATTATTAACTCTGAGTACCTACAGGTTCTTGTGTTATTTAACGGACTTTCTCTGGCACCTATTGCTGCATTTTTGAGTGTTTGGAGAAGCATTGTGAACATCTTCAATTAACCCAAATTAGCAAAGCTATTTATGCTTTCAGAGCTTTGTAGTTTGGTCATGGTGACACAATAAGAGCCATTTAACTAACAATGCTTTTGTGCTACTTAGAAATTAATCTGCATCCAGTCAGGTTCTTACTTTCACCACGCTGAAAATAATCAAGCTCTGCTCTTCCAGCTTGTGTTCCTGTGCATAGACATACACACCTATGTATTTTATAAAGTTGCCATATCTACATATTTACAGACATGAAATATTTCTGAGAAAAACTATTTGTGTCTCTGAATGTTGAACTCAGTTATACAAAAGAGTTTCTTCTTCAGTGAGGTGAGTAGAAAGAAATTCCCGTGCCTTACTGTGCTTCACATGAAGTCATTAGGCACTTTAAGAATCCAAGAGACTTTCTCGCACTTTGAAGACATTTCTCTGTGTAGTTGATGTTAATGTTTCCCCTGTGGCTGTGAATCTTTGTGTTCAATGTGATGAAGTCTACAGCTTTTGCAACAAGTATTCACCAAGTCAATGTTTTCCTTGAACAGCAAGCAACAATCCCTAAAGCAGATTTTTATTATTCTTCCATATATTCAGAGTATTCTCAGGGTCTTCTGTTAGCTCACTGTTATTCTATATGTATATGCTGTCACTTACTGATGTAATTCATTGAACATCATAGCATTTTGAACATAATGTTTGCAGATGACTTGTACACCATTAATATTTTATTGAATTGTGTTGTTTGCAGTGGTTTAGGGGAGAAGGGTATTTCTCTAGTCCTTAAATCAGGTGAGTTGTTAAGATATGCAGTGGACTCTCAGGCATTTCTGGAAGCAGTTTACAGTCTTTACATGTATTTTAACCCAGCCTGATTGACAACCTTGACTAAAAACCTAGGCCACTCAGCCGTATATAGCTTATCTTTCAGACTTCTGTTTATCTGATTGCAGGAACACTTCTTCCCAGCTCCCACTTGAAACTTCAGACCACCCAGCTGTTTTTGTTTATACTTACCTGTAAGAGCTTCATAGCTTCACACTGTTTTTAGTAATATCACTCATTCACCTGTGTACTGCATTTTTTATTGTAGTGTAAAATCCTCCCTTTTTATACACTATCATTCTCCTTCTGAATGGCCCTGAACTGATGTCAGAAATACTCCTGCATCAATATGTTTCTCTTGAGAAATCCTTTTTTCTTTTCTTAGGAGATGCTCATATTTTGCCCATGAAGTAATTTCAGAAAATGCTGCACACTGAAGTCCCTGGTCTCTGGGGTACAGTCTGTCAGGGCATGGGACACAACCCATGTTTAGAAGCTGCTATCATACCTTTATTTTTGTGAGTACAATTTCATGACATTTTGAGATGACTGGGGAACCTGACGGCCATTGAAAGTACTAGTTTTCTCTTTGTGGGATTTGTTGACTATCTGATCCAAAGCCTTAAACCTCTCACAAATGTTTGTTCATTCATTTGAACTGTCTCATGAGGAACTGAGAAAAGGATGCTGACAGCCTCACCTAGCCCTTGCTCTCTGGAGCAAATAGCCTGCTGTGCTCCAAGGCCAGATGGATTAGGATGCTCTGGTTGCTGGTTTTTAGCTCTAGATTGGTAATCAAGCTAGGTAGGAAGCAATTTTCTTGAAGCTGAATTGCAGAGTAGCAATTGCTTGGAATATAGGTGGCTTTGGGACCATGTCCTTGCTATGCTTCATTTGGTATGACGGCTTGAATTGCAGTCTCCTGAATCTTAAGAGACTCTCAAATCTCTCCATCTCCTGTATTTGCTGGTGTTTTTAATTCTCTCCTGCTAAACCTGTTCATTTTCGTATGAATAGTACTTGTTAGGGCAGAGTCATTAGAACTGGGACTAGGCACTTGTCCATGAAGAGGAAAAGCTGAGTTTTAGGCTCTGTTCAGCCTTTTGGGGCACTGGGATATTTGATGCCATGTCTTGAGCCAACAGCTTCCTTGCCAGGCTCTGGGATATCCTCTGCCTGTTCTGCTGCAGGGGGATCTGAAAGAAAACAACAGAACTGATTTTAACTTAATGGCTAAGGCACTAAGCTGGGATAGGGCTTGCTCTAGGGCATCCACCTTCAGGCTGTTATTCTTCAGTGGATTATCCATCACCTTTCTTAGGTATTGGCACGAAGTGTCCAGGTAGGGACTGTGTTATGACTGACCTCCAGCAAAGCTTAGTGGTATTGTCAGCACACAGCACAAGGTGGAGTCTGCAACACAAACCAGATTCCATGACTTACAGAGGCTCGTCCTCTTTCACCACATGCACCTTCAAAGGAGCGCGGCCTTGAACATACACTGCTGGATGGTCAGTCCTTACTGCTATTTGTATGACAGCATTGAAGAAGTCCACAGTCCTAGATGGATTCTGCCAGGCTGTATTATGAATGTGTGTAACAATCCAAGCAGAAAATCAACAAATAAATGCAACCCACAGACTGCTCTGCAGAGAGGAGCGATGAAAGGGGCCAGCAGTGTATTCTCTCTTGTGTGTTTCTGAGTCTTGATCTGCTTTTCTGAGTCTTGATCTCTCTCCTCTGCTCTCTGAGCTCTAGGACTTGAATACACAAGGGATTTGTGCACTGGCTGTACTGTGGTTCAGAGGAGGAAAAGAAAAAAGATTGAATGTAACTTTGAAGTTAGAATCTGCAGCACAGTTGTAAGAGCATGCATAGGATGCAGTAATAGATCATGGGTCATATCATCTCCTTTTTCCTCTGTGTTTCTACTGTGCTTCATGTATATATATATATATATATGATAAAACACTGTCTATACAGAGAACTTGATAAATTATATATTTACAGTAATTGATCTAAAACTGTGATACAATCTGCACCACAAGTGATAAAAACTATTACTGAGAATACAGCACAGTATAAATATGACTCCAGTGATTTTCAAGCATTGAGGCTTAGTGGTGTTTAATTCAGGCTCATATTCAGAGTAACGAATCTTATTGGTTGTATTTTAGAAGCCCTAACAATAAGGAATGGGATGAAAAGAAAGAAAAGCAGTGAATAAGAAAAGTCAGCAATTTGGAAAGCAGTTTGTAGATATCAAGGTGAGTCAGAAAGATACGTCTGTCCTGCAAAACCGGCTCCCTCCTTCAGGCACCAAAGCAGCATCACTTCCTTTTTTCCCTCCTTCACCTTTTCTTCCTTTGCTATTTTACTGCTAGTCTGCACCCACTATTGCCCTTTGTCTGGGCTTGACTCCTCTTTTCCTACCTCTTCTACAGAATTACAAACCAGTTGGTAGTAGGTGAGGATATCTGTCCTTGTCCTGGATGAAGCCTTGTCCCTCCTCACTGTACACAACCATTCAGGGAAAGTATACAGTTGATGCTAAAATCTTTCTGAAACATTTTCCTGCTGCCATTTAGGCTTTTAAAATGTTTTTTTTCAGACTAGGCAAAATACAGAGTACATATAAGGTGAAATAAATTACTTTTGATGTCCTGAGCTGATGTGTCCTCTAGCATTGTGGAAAGATATAAAATGCTATGTGTAGACTGTGAAGCATGAATTTAATACGTGCTTTTAGTTATTTTCCTGGTGGCAACCTGCAGTATTTAAAAAACTGTGAAGCCCCTCACCCCAAATGAAGTTGTCAGAATACATTAGCAGTGTTTCAGTTGTTTCCACTAGTCCTCAATTGTGCAATGTATGAGCAATCCACCGTGTAGCATATGTACTGTGCCTGTCATCAATTATAACTAGATCATGTAAGCATGTTTTCAAAGATGCTGTGGGATCAACATGATCTGCAGCTGGTGAGAGGACAGATCAAGCTGCAATCTTAGCAGTGCAGCTTCTGGCATAGTGCTGAGATTATGTCTCTTGTTCTGCACCAGGGACCTATATTCTCCATAGATCCTATATTTTCTAGCTCCACTGGTGAAGATCATAGTGGCATTTATTCCATCCTGATTTGCAGCAGCTTAAGTGAGAAGCGATTTGAGGACCAGGCAATGAAGCAAGTGTTTGGTAACTGACTGGGAATGCAATCTCTTTGAACAAATGTGCCTACACTTTAGGCAGTTTCTGTTACATAAATTGGCATTTCTAATCTATTAGCAGAGAACATTTTAATCATATTTGTGTTATCAAACCTGCATAAAGCAGAAAATCTGCTGAGTTCTTCAAGATGCTCCTTTATTTTAAGCTCAGAGACATTTTATTGCAGTCTTCCCAGCTTTATTAATAACGTTATTAATATTCTTTTTGCACAGAGCAGCAATGGAAAAGTGCCCGGTACTCATGGGTGTTTCATTATTTAAAATGTAAATAAGAAACGATGCAAGAAGTTAACCATCTCAGTAGGAAAAAAGGAGCAAACCTTTACTCTGACATATATGGGCTTAACACAGGTTTCCTCATTAGTGCATGTGAAATTCTTTGTGGTTCTGCATCTGTAACATCAACAAGAATTTGTTTCTTTGTTCATAAACAGAATTATCCACCTGCCTGTTTCTTTAGGACAGAAATCTGATGAAAAGGTTCTGAATAGTCTGCAAATTGATTTTATTTTCACGGAGTTATCAAAAACTTTCCTTGATCCATCCCCTACTGCTGTGACTCAGTCCTCTGTGATGGTTCACTGATGGACCATGACTTGTTGTTGGATTGTGCTGACTGGGTAGAGTAAAGAAAAGGCAAAGGTAAGCTTATTTCATCTGTCACCCTTGAGCCCTGGGGGAGTTCCTGCATGCGAAGCTGTCTGTGGCATACATAAAGGAGGGACATGAGCTTTGTTTTGGCCTTGTATATCTCAGAGGTTTTGTACTGTCTGTGGATAGACCCATGTCAAACCAAGCTGAGGAAGTATTTGAACTAGCTGGGATTTGGCAGCTTTTGTATCACTGTTGCAAACCTGCACTCAATATCAGGTTGGTAATTGGTATCCTCATTACAGAAGATATTTCTCTACAGATTTTTAACTGAGAAGCACTGCTCTCCCACAGGTCCATGTTTTTTTCCAGGTACTCAGAAATCACAGTAAAAAGTAGTATGAGAGCAGGTCTAAGGGACTATAGGTCACCCTTCCCTGCTGGTAGGTTTTGGGCATTCGATACCAGTATGCCACACACAGCAAGTACAGCTGCTTTCCTGTGATTCTGTGGTTTTTGTTACTGGTACCTGCCCCAGGGCAGGTGAGGACTGGGTAGAAGGAGGCTGTGCATGTCCCAGATCCGGTATTGTACAACAGTAATGAGCTTGATCTAGTTAAGTATGTCACAACTGCTTGAGGCTTGAAAATCACACCATACCATTGCCTGGTCTTTCATTGGACATTCATCATGACTGAACAGTGAAAAGTAAAAAAGGGAGATTATAGGCATAGCTTCTCCAGATTTCAACTATGAGCTATTAGGTATTTCTTATTCCATTAACAGAGTCAGGGACAGGAAAACTTTGGGACCCAGTCAGGGCTCTAGAACTCTGTGAATAGAGTTAGGCAGTGTTTGGATTTCACTGAGGCTCTCCGCCTACTTCACAGGTGTACAACAGCCATAGGAGATCAGTCTTATGAGTTGTATAAAAAAATCAGCACAACCCGGAAAGCCGGGGGGATTTTTTAGTCAAAAATGTAGCACCAGAAGAGTAATATTTTATATTCACTTTTGAATTTCAGTTTGAATAATCCCAGTCTTGAATAATACCTATGTGTGGAATGAAGGTGGATTTTGCTGTCTTGTGTATGGGGCTAGAACAAAATAATGTAATTGTTACTGCGGTAGATTTCAATACAGAAAAAAGTTTCAATTGAAGGGTTGTTTTACAATACGCAAGTACAGCAAGAATACTTCTTGTCCAATTTTACATTTGCCTCTCAAAGGCTCAGCATGTTCTTCTGTAAAACAATATGCAAAAAATGGTTGTTCTCTACTCACATCACCCCTGTTCATTTACTGGTTTTCTCCATATGTTATGGAACACCCTAAACTGACCTTGTGA
This sequence comes from Pelecanus crispus, assembly GCF_030463565.1. Lineage (NCBI taxonomy): Eukaryota > Metazoa > Chordata > Aves > Pelecaniformes > Pelecanidae > Pelecanus > Pelecanus crispus. Next base: position 18,681,771 of record NC_134643.1, read on the forward strand.
TAGACTTACATACTTTTGCAGCTTTGGAAACTGCAAAAGAAGTATTTCTCACCCTTTTTTACTTCCTTTTCTTCTCTTTTTATAACTACCTTCAAAGACTCTTTCCAGTTATCATATAAACTTCTGACTAACAAGGGAAATTTTGGCTCAGACTTTTTGGGGTTTCTGGAGCTTCGGCTAGTGTTGTAGCTTTGAAGGAATGATGACTTTCCTAGTGCCAACTTCAAATGTTTTCCTTCTGCAGCCTTTTTTACACCCTGAATTGAGAGTGGTCATATTATTCTTTTTAGCATTTATTGGTGTTGAGTGCTCAGACTCATTGGGAACTGAGCAGGATGGAGAGAGAAACAAAGAAAGCAAACCCTGTTAAACTGGAATTATGATGTAAGCAGGTACTTTCTATGACAATAAAATAGTAGGAATACCAGTTATGAAGGCTGGAAAATCCAAAGATAAAGTTACATCTTCAGAAACTTCCCCAAAATATTTGATAGACTTACCTAATGTACTAGATATTGCTGACACATCACTTGTCATCTTAAAGTTTATCTGCCACGTTGTCTATAAGGTATGCTATCACTCATCTAATTTATTGTCCAACACATGTAGTTAACTATTAATGAGAGGACAATACTGTATGGATTATTAAACAAATGATATATGGCCATCTGCTTAAGTGTACGACAGCCAAAAGGCAGGTTAATATAGTATATGTCAATATATGCTAATCACTTGAATTATGCCACTGCAGCAAAAAGATCTAAATGATTCAACTTGAGTGCCTAAGGTTAGGGGCCTAAATCTGTATTTGGGCAACTGCTTTTCAGGGCTGTCAGATATTAAGTATGCAGCTCACACTCTTCACTGAGCTCAGCAAAGGCTGTGATTGCTAAGCCCTCCTGAAAATAAGGTCATCTGAATTTTGTATTACTCTGCCTAACTTCTGGCTTCAGTTTTAAAACTTTGGCCAGAGGTATCTGAGGGAGTGAGGGTTAAACATCCCTTCTATCAGCTTGACTGAGATTTATTGTGTAATGCACTTCCTCCCAAGAAAGATGTTTAATAATATTGATTGCAAGGTTGCCTACTTAAAATAGCATAATGTGACAAATGATGGATACCACATAGAGCAAAATTGTAGGGTAATTCAAGATATGAGAAGGTATGGTATGTATATCAGAGTAGCAACTTCCTTTTTCAAGAGGGCAAGTTAGAAGGTCATCCATTTAACTTAAAGGCGTTAAACATTTTTGTTAGTTTGACAGCCATTATGGGCTTGATCCTGTTATTCAAGGCAGTCATTAAACTCCCATTGACCTAAAGTAGGTAGGAGTGGGGTCAAATGCTTGAATATGCAAAGCAGACACTGTGAAATGAAAAAGAACTGATGGGTAATATTGCAGAGTGAAAAAAGCATTATGGTGGCTGTTATATATAAACAATAACAATCCTAATAATTATCTGATGACTTCAAATGTTTTGTACTGCAGTATTGTTTCTGTTAAACATTTTCCTGTTAAACTTAGGACCTTCTGAATCTTCCAAGAAATTTATGCATTTTTGCACTATTGTTTTGTAGCATCATAGAGCAGATAAACTGCTCTACATTTTAGAATGTTGCATTTATTCTTACCTATGGGTTGTATGACATTCTGTAAGTGCTCAGGAAGATCATGGAAGTGTGAATGCTGTGAGAGAGAAAAAAAAGGTCTCTACCCTGTAGGTCTGCCCAAAAAGCAGTACTAAAAGCTTGTCTCTCACTTGCATACTGTTCTTCTGGCCCATGACTTCTGCATCCTTGGCTTCATGGAGCTCCAATTTCTGTAGAAACTGTGAGGGTGTCGTGGTTTAGTCCCAGCCAGCAACTCAGTACCACGCAGCCGCTCGCTCACTCCCCCTACCCTGATGGGATGGGGGAGAGAATCGGAGGAGTAAGAGTGAGAAACACTCCTGGGTTGAGATAAGAACAGTTTAATAATTGAAATAAAATGAAGTAAAATAATAATAATAACAATATAATAATAATAGTAATAATAATATACAAAGCAAGTGATGCACAATGCAATTGCTCACCACCCGACGACCGATACCCAGACAGTTCCTGAGCAGCGGTCGCTGCTCCCCGGCCAACCCCCCCCAGTTTCTATACTGAGCATGACGTCATATGGTATGGAATAGCCCTTTGGTCAGTTTGGATCAACTATTCTGGCTGTGCCCCCTCCCAGTTTCTTGTGCGCCTGGCAGAGCATGGGAAGCTGAAAAAGTCCTTGACTAGCATAAGCAGTACTCAGCAACAACTAAAAACATCAGCATGTTATCAACTTTCTTCTCCTACTAAATCCAAAACACAGCATTATGCCTGCTACTAGGAAGAAAATTAACTCTATCCCAGCTGAAACCAGGACAGAGGGTTGTGTTCAGGAGGAAGGAGAATATCTTCTGTTGTTTTTTGCTGTGGCTCATTATCTATGAATAACCTGAAGTTGTTTTCTTCAGGTTGAAAATAATACTGATTCCAGGATATTTAGTTCTTGGATAAGCACAATAAGGGTCTCTAGAAAGGCTAGATTTACAAAAAACATTACCTTGGTTAGGCTTTTCTGTGCAGCAGAGAAGTCTGGGCTCTGGATTATGTGGGAACAGAAGCATTTTTTCTGAAGAAAAGCAGGAGTTCAGATGCTTTCCTCATCCCTGTGTGTCCTTTTGCCTAGCTCTGATTCAGCATTTTACCAAAATTGTTAGAAAAAAAGTGAACATGCAGCTTTTTACCATGTTTACCTTTTCACTAACAGGGTCTCTGTTGGTGTTGCTAACATTGTCCATTCTGTATTTTGGCATATAAAGAAAAATGCCTTCAGAAATAACAGAACTCTTTACATCAGTGCTACTGATGAGACCTTTACATGAAGTCACAAGACCAAACTCAGACAACCAAAACTGAAGATTTACATCTTAATCTAGATTCATAATTTCAGAAAAGGCCATGGACACGGTGAAAACTGAGGAAAATATCAATTTGTGAGAAAATGCAGAAAAGGATGCATGCATTTCATATTACTACCATGTACTTCATATTATCATGCACTTCATAGCATAAATGAAAAGGAGTTAAATTTGATAGAGAATTTTGTACATAATGATGTAGAATGTCTGAGGTCAAATACTTGTAAACTAATTCTTCTCTAGGTCTTGACAGAATATGAAACATCATGTCAATAATCTGCTTCTTAACCCCATAATTACATAATTAGATGAAGTAGTGAATTCTAAGCATTTAAAATGCCCTCATTGCAGGCTGTATTAAGTCATTTATCCTTATTTACTCAGTAAGAATCATCAGAGATTGCCAAATAAGGACTTAATTAGAGGATAACTTTAAAATACATAATTTGTATTTGGTAAAATGAAATAGTTTGATAACATTTGGAGGTAGCTGTGTGGACTCTCATGCATGTTAAATCTAACCTTATAAAAATGAGTGATTTTAATGGCATTTAGACTATTTCTTAAAACTGTAGTAGGAAGCCAGATAGGAAGGAGGCAAAGAAAGATGTTTCTAGGAATAAATATGTTTATAAGTGACAAAGTCATTGATAGAGACAAATTTAGGAGAAAAAGAAGACTTCTATCATCTCAATGCATTTTATGCTTCAGCACAAAACCAAACCCAAGCTTTTTCATTGTTTCTTTTTTCAGTCTGTCCTGTGTTATCAATGTCTTTCCTCCTTTCTTGTAGCTTCCTATGAAATTTATGGGTATTTGCTGCATATGCTTAGAAGCATGCAAAACAAGACTGGGACTTGCTTGATGCATAAATGTGCTTCTGCTCTCTTGCTGATGCACACTTCAGTGTGATGCATCCACCCAGATACTTCCCACCTGCCAAGACATGCTTGAGGAGGATCCAGGTGCAGGGTTAGACCAAGGGACCACTCTGTGTGGAGATCTATTCTGTTATCCTGCTAATTACTGGTCCTGAAGTTATGGAAGTGCCTCAGTTGTAGCAATGTTTTTCATGGCTATCTTTTTAGCACAAGTATGAGAGGAGGCAAAGAACACAAATTTTTCTTCACAGAATGAACCTGCAGGACCATCAAGGTAGTGCACCACTACCTCTGACTTGAACAACAAGAGTAACCCAGGACTTTTGCAGGACATGGAGAGTCAGGCCCATTGCTTTGAAACCATTTTTCACACAGAGGTCATTTTAGGTAAGTGTTTTAACACCCACCCTTCAATATCATCAGACGTTCTTGTTTTCAGGAATCCAAAACATGCTAATTTTTAAAAGTTGCACTCAGAAATAACTCATCTTTATTATTTCACACTTTTCCCAATAAAAAATAACTTCTTGATCTGAGGTAAAGCAATGAAATAGTAGGTCAGCATTACATCCAATCTTATGTCCCTTGAAATACCCCCGAGTTTAAACTCAGAATAAGTTTTATAAAGAAGTTCATTATGGTTTGAGCTCAGTTACAATTTTAATTCAAAGTGAGGTGAAATGAGTAAATTATCTTATTTTTACAGGACAGCAGACGAAATGCAGAAGCTCAGAGAATGTTTGCTTTGGTTTTGTGCTCATTCAAGCTCAAAAAGGAAGACAGAGGAGACTGCAAACACACCTGTCATGAATCGCAGATATATTCCTAAAACGTCCTGCAAAGTAAACTCTTTCAGTTTTATAAATTGGTATATGTTGTTTTATCGCATTAATTTGAAAGATTATTAATAATGTAGCTTGATTTAAAAACTGATTTTAAGTGAAAATGAAAAGAGATTTTGGAAGTAAAAAGCAGTAAAATCTGAAAAATACAGTTTATGTGGATAAGTAAGTTCAAACTACTCAAATATAGTACTCTAAGGACTTTCTTTGCCCCATCTTTGTTTGCAAGACTTTTAAGCTTTTTACCTCTCCCAGAAAAGAGTCCAGGAAATTTAGCAAAGGGTATCAGATTTTGTGTAATCCTTTAATGAAGGCTTTGCTTGACTGTAGTTTCTTGTTAAGCAAGGATCAATTAATTAATTAAATCTCATGTTGCTTAGAAGTTGTTTTGACATTTCCAAACATAGAACAAGGCAAGAAGGTCAGATTTATTGCCTGAAACATTACAAAACAGATGAGAGGATTATTCCTCCCCTTGTTCTTCCACCAGAAAGCACTCAGTTTATATTTAGAAAGCTTATTTATCACATATATCTGTCTGTAGTTCTCAATACTTTTTTATTTGTCTTTGCTTCCTTGTTATGGACATTTTACTGTAAGTCTAAGATTATCTCTTTTTAACTTATCACACTGCAGTGGGTACTTAATTGCAGTTAATTATGACCTATTTAGACTTGTACTGTCAAACTAAGTAGAAAGATGCATTGTTTTTTAATTATACACTCCAAAAAAGGTACTGCAATTGAATAAGTTTTGTCTACCTGAGATCAATTTTACCAAGTACTACCTCCTTTTTTTTCTTTTGGAGTGCAAGTCCATCATGTGAATTGCCTGTCACCTAGTAATTCTGGAACTGTTTGTTATAATAATGCTTTTACTCTAATTTCAGAACTATTTCAAAATGAGTGTCTGGACTGCTTCATTATGTAGAACATAAGAAGTAGTTGAAAGGTTTTCTTTCTGTCCCAGGTACCTTCATTAGGTTTTTACTTTGAGATCAGAATCTCTCTGGCAGCTGTAACAGGAATACTAGAAAGGAATCCACCTGTTTTAGCTGTTTCTACTGCAATATCATTTGTTCATTTTGAAAAGATCTAAACACCTTTGAGAATTTAAGAACATCTGTCACTGATGCTTCAATTTTTTATTTAACTAGGTGTCTACTTTTAGTCTTTCTGTCATCCTTATTCTTCCATCTTTGCTGTTTTCTTCGGTCAGAAACAAGACAGATAGCTAGCTACTTTTCTACCAGCCCTAATGGTCTCTGAGCCACTGCCTGCAAACTGACAGGGAAAAAAAAATGCTCAAAGAGCTTATGACACTTCAGAAACTGTGATGGATGACTTTCAAGGCTGCTGTGCTGTCTTTTTCCTTTTGTTTCCTTTCTTATCTGAACTGTGACATATTCCTTTCCATTAATTCTTTTTGATTTGTCAAGAAAAAAGAAGGGAATGTTCAAAAAGGCGTGCAACAGACTTTAAGGATTTAATTAATTAATTTGCTGAGAGATATTGATTAGCAATGGGTTTAAAGCAGACCAGATGTGGGTTTCTTACAGCCACAAACAGAAAACATTGTCTGAGTTTTGATCACTGATTTACGATCATCAAAAGTAACTACATACAAGGCTATAGCATATTGGATGCCTAGCTGGAAAGCACGGCTTTTAGGAGAAAAGCTAACGGAAATGGGAAAGTAAATCAGCTGAAATGGTCAGAGTTTTGTAAAACTGGTAGTTGTTTCAAAACTTGTACAACATGTGGGTAGACCTGCACACTCTCTGGGCTGTATTCAAGGAAGAGGGGATTGGGAACGACAGGGGTGAATCTGGAGCTTCCATTACATCCGGTGGCCAGAAAAGGAGATTGCCCCTCTGGCAAGGATCGTCATTCCTCAGAATCAGATGTTTAAATGATGGAGTGCTTTCTCATATTTATTCATTCTGCACAGCCACTGCATGTAAGTTGACATTTAAAATGCATTAACACAGTGCTACTTGATGTACTGTATTATGCAGCCTATCAATTTTGAAATGGAGTTTAGCCTGTCAGCAAAATCCTCCTTGCTGTACTCAAATAAACTTAGTCAACCTTGGATCAAGGTGGCTTAGGGAACCTATATAATTTTAATGCCTCTCTCATGTTTTTTCTTGTATTTATCGAGTCTGTCATACTTGGGTTCTATAGGATCTTTCTCCATATGTGAGCATATGGACAGTCCCCTCTGTGTCCACAGCACTCAAGTACTTATACAAAATAAAATAACTTTAGTTCCTATGGTTGCTCAATGCCTTTACTTATTTTGCTCTTCCTTTATGTCTTTTACTCTTCCTTTGTGCTTGATGACTTACTTTCAGCATTTTGCAGCACACAATGTTAAGTGATTGATACCTCATACAATAAGTTATTTCATTACATAAAAACCCACCATGGATTTCAACTTTGCACCTCAGTAAGCATTAGAAAAAATAGTTTTTCTTAACTGTTGTGTACAGTTAGACTTTTGCAGACTTGGATAACTTCTGACAACAGCAAATGTGGTCTTTGGGGAGATCTGGTGATCAACCCAACCATTACAACAACAAGTTCAAGTAACATCAGGTGCAAAGAGCTTCCCAGGAACAGACCCTATCTTGTTTTCGTAATGACTGACATGGATTTTTACAAATGTCTTGCTTCTTGCAGCATGAAATCAAAATTCTTCATAACTCAGAGGAATAAAGGATACCTCTGAGGCATCTGCATAATACCCTGCTCTTAAATTCAGGGAGGTCCTCTTTCTCCCTGTTCTTTAGTTGGCTCATAGTTGTTCAGGGGACATATTTTATTTTTAGTAATTGAGAGTTTGTCTAGCTAGTGATTTGGATAATTGAGATGACTCTGTTTATATTTATATTTTTTGCTCATAGCAATCTTTCTTCCATGACTACTTCTGTATTTTTCCCATTACTTTAGAGATATACACGACTAGTCTTTCATCTGGCAAAATGACAGCTTCAAATCCTTCTGAGGCTTCATTGAATGAAAGCTTGTTATTCTTGTCAGTCTATAGGGGGTTTCCATTCTTTTCTCAAATGTGCAAGCAGTGTTTGCCATTGTCATATTTCCTACCTCTGCAATGAACTTTCTTCTTCCCATAGTCCAAGGGATAATTTTCTTAAGGGAACAGTAGCATAATGTGCAATATAAGGATTCATGCTTTGAGATTTCTGATCATTAAGTCAATCCTTATTTTCTCCTCTGAAGTCACTTTTCTAGCACTGAAAACCTTTCCTTTGTTTGTAACATTTATGTCATCTCTCATGATGTTACTTCATGGGGAACTCACCCTTACCTCTTCAGAGGCTGCTTCATTAATATCAAATAACTTTCATTGTTGTGCTCTGTAATCTACTGTGATATTTGTCAGCTGACGCATTTACCTGCTAAGAAAACAAATGCTGAGGGACTGCAGATAAATCAAATGTATCTATTTAAAATATGCTGAGGTCTAACAAGTCCTCTTACTCTGTCCTGCTAGACAATCTTCTGTTCTTATTTTCTCACAAGAAGACATGTTTTCAATACAGAAGAAATCCTCTTTGAGGCTAGAAGGGTAGCTATTTATTTAGATAAATAAAAAAATGCAAAAAGTGTTTCTATATAAAAGCCTTTAATTTGCCTCGGGTACCTTTTAAATGGGGCTCAAAGCACACATGTACATAAATAAATATTTTTCTTGCAGTTCATCAGTAAGTGAGCATCAATTTCTATATTGCTGCCTTGTTTACAAGTGCTTTTGAAAACTAAGATGAGAATCCACTCACTAGATGAATTTATGCTCTTAAGCCCTACTTTGATAATACCAAACCCAAAACTGGACCACACTGTTCCTGAAGCAATCATCCTTTCCATCCACAGTTCTTTCCAAGGTGTAACACTCTATGAGATTAACCCTGCACTAGTCATTTGATGAAAGAAACTTGGTAAATCTTCCATGACCTTTCAAATTGCAGAGGTGAGGCACAGGAACTTGGTCCCATTTCTATGACTATTCTCCTGACTGAACAAAATATTTTCTCACCTACAGTAGAGATCTGAGGACGCTGAATTAGTAAAAATATATTTACCTTAATGACACAGGTAAGACTAGTGTGTTTAACTTTACTGAACTATTGGAATAGCCCTTTTGTAACAGAAGGAAGTGTTACTGCCTTGACAGAAACCTCAGATGTGTTTTAATTGAAATACACGGATGCTTCTTCCTACATTTTTGTGAAAGTTCAGTTACACATTCTATCCAATTTCATTCAAACTTGCTATAAGCATGGACTTTTAGTAAAAATCAGATCTATTTATAGGCTCATTGGTACTTTGGAAAAGAAATGAATGAAAATGACCATGTCCGTGTCCATCCCTTGACATCTACATGTGTATCTGCATACAGTATATATAGTAAAATATCTACTGGCTTTAGTAGGATCACCATCAATATCCTAGGTTTTTTTTTTTTTCCCTTTTTTATGCTTTCTAATACCTTTAGTTACTGAAACAGTGATCATCTCTTCTGTGTTTTGTGAAGATCTCTTCCACTCTCAAGAAACATGGTTATATTTACATTCAGTCCTAGATATTTTTTTTTACTTCCCAGTGTTTTAGACTTCCATGATTCACATATGCCAAGCTAAAATCCTATAACTGTTCATCTAATGGATCATTTTTCTTGTCTTTGTAGCCTCCCTTTCACTCTTTATCCCCGCAGTTGAATTCCCATGCCTGATTCCAGAGCGACAGTGACATTTTACTGATAGCTCTGGGAAAGTGCCTCACGTGTGCCTTTGGTAGGAGAAATCATTTAAGAAATAAATGGCTGCAGCTCATAGATTTTTATGAGTATCAGATTTTGTTGAGATTATATGCACACAGTAAATGCAGTCACTTTGTATGTGTACTCTGTTCCATGACATGTAAATTTAATAAGGCAAAAAAATTAGCTTTACATTTACTTTACATTATTGCATCTTTGCATGGTTGAGAAGTTCTGTTAAGGCTCATAACTATGATGGAGATTTTTAAAGCTTGTCGTTCTTTCGAAGAGTTCATCAGATTGATACCAATTTTTGTTTACTTCCTGTGTTTAGGCTGAATAAACATTACCATTGCCATTAGATACTATAAATTTTTACTTGTAACATTAGAAAATATTAACTTTAATTAAATTTGAGTTTAATGCCTACTGCAGTAGAGTCATGCAATTATAGCCTTGCTGTATGAACTTGTTTTGTTTCTACTTTAGAATATTCAATTTTCACAAAAATCCAGTGTTATTAATGATGACTAATGAAAGAAGGCAGTTCGTATTAAAAATGAAAAAATCATCCTCAAAAAGATGAGTGCAACTGAATAGGCAAGAGGCTTGGTTCTCCTTTAAAAGATATCACTAGTCTGGTAATTTTTGCTGAGACAACTTGTGGGACATAACCAATTGCAGTCTTCAAAAAATGTAGGTATTACATTTATACATATATAAAATATTACTAAGGACTAGAAGTATGAGAAGGAAGGAGTCATAGTACCCAATTTTAGACACTAGGAGTTAGCTATCAAGTGTGAACTGGTCACTCTAGACTTGCTTTGTAGGGCAATTCATTTTACTTATCCGTGAGACTTATGATGAGATGACCTTTAGGAAGTGCTTACTTCTTTCCAGTGAGTACAAAAGGAGCCTAGTTTGACTGAACACCATTTAGTTACGGCAAATGAATCTTACTATCTTAGTACTAGAAGATACCAATGACTTCCAGTCTTCAAAACTAGTCTTATTTAAACAGAAACATATGACTAGAAAAGAAAAAATACTTTAAATGATGAAAAAATCAGATCTTCTGAATGAGATAAAATTAATGCTGGGAAAGAGCTCTGTCCCTGGCCCCTGTGTTCTTGCAAGAAGCTTTGTTTCCTCCAGTATCGACAATTCAGCAATTTAAATGGTTCCAAGCACATTTGTGGCTCCCTGGGAGAGACCCTTTCCAGCTGTGCTGGACTGAGGACATGCTCCCTGCAGAGCCAGGCTCCTTGCTAGTCACAGGAGTCTCCCATTCTGCTACATCCCTGCATGCCTCACCTTCCACTGCAGAAAGGTCTCCAGGTTGAGCATATATAGAGGTTTGTTGGGAAAGCACAATTCCCCTCTCCTGTCACTTTTTCTGAAGTGGTAACCTGACACAGACTGCAACAGCCAGAGGAATCCGTCAGCCTTCCCCTCTGCTGCCCAGCTGCAGCCTTTTAGCCCCGTTTACAACCTACAGGCTTAAACACAGTAAACTGTGAAACATTAAATCCTTTAAAATCTTACCACAAAATGGTCTCTAAAAAGGTTCACCTAGAAGTTTCCCAGGGAATTTCTGATCTCCATCTTTCCATTTCTAACTTTCCACTCTCCCATGACACAATTTTGATCATTATGGTTAATGCAGATAACCATGAACAACGTTTCGTAATCAAGTCAGAGATGGAAGAGAGCTGTGCAGACAGGAACTGCTGCTATTTGTCACCTTTATGTTTCTGGGATGTGCATGGGAAAGAAACAAGGTGTACTTCAGAACTTTGGGGGTCTTCAGAACTAAAACACTTATTGTGAACAGTACTTTAAGAGTTTGATATGCCCTACTCACAAGACTTATGTTTTTCCTTCTAGATGCCTAGAGCTGCTCTGGCATAAGTACTGAGGTGCCTGGCTCCTGCCTCCATTCCTGGGGGTCAGACTGCATTATTTCAGCAGGAGGTGAAGTATATTCTGAAGTCCCTAACAGGTCTCTCTCTCCAGTAGCAAGCACAATGGTCCGAAAAAAAGAGCTTTTCTTCCCCAGTTCTTGGGTTGGTGCCCTGCTTATTTAAGCAATTATATTAGAGTTGGACCATAGCACTGCCTTCTTTTTTCTTCCCTGTTTAGAAAGGAAAACAGTGAGCTGTCTCAGCTCTTTGACAAAACAACTGCAGGTGTTAGTCATAAAAATCACCTTCCTCTGTGGATCAATTTTATCTCCCTATTCTCTCCAACTATACAACCCTCCTAAACACTTGACAGTACGTTGAGTGTTCATTTGCGGGCTCAGATTCCTAAAAATCTTGTCAAGCTCAGTATCTTTCACTGGATCTAACACTGAGTATTTGTCTGCATTACATCTTGCATTACCCGTATCAAGCCTCTGCCTATTTTGTCTCTTTTTTTGGGTATTTGAGGTGGAATAGATGTAGTAGATGATTCAGCTTCTCTCTTGTGTCCTCAATGTATTAGTTTTGTTTTAAATGAATGCACAAGATTTTAACAATGTCTTCGGGGAGACTATTTAAAATTCAGATGTATTTCATGGTTAGGAAGACAGAATTAGGTAAAGTTTTCTTTTCCATGTTGTACAGGAACTAACTGTATACTACCTATGATTTTACTGATAATGTCAATTCACGTAAGAGTATGCATGTCCCCTGACAATTTTGCTTTAGCTTGTTTATTCTTTGAAATTGCAGGGATTATGAAGCAGTAAATTCAGTTCTCAAAATCTTACATTCATATAGTTATAAAAGGCATTGGCTTTACTCTATTTCCAACAAACAATTGAACAGGTCTGTTGTTTATCACACAAAACATAATCCCGTTTAATAATTGAATGACCCTTGCACCAAATCCTGTATTTCATATTTGTGCAAGTATAGGAACCTCACCCTAGCAAGGGAAATAGTAATTGAGCAACAGCTTATGGAGCTGCTTTTATATTCCCTTACTATTCTTTTTTCCTTGTGAAAGGCTGGCTTTCTCCTTTTGATTTTATGCTCAAAAAGAAGAATCAACTGTTTCAGCATAAGACAATAGACTGTCAGTACAGACTGACATAAAAGTTCATCTTGGAAGTGTTAAATTCATGACTATAGTGAAATTAGCAGTTATGTAGAAAGCAGCATTACAACGGGCATTGTAAGCTCACAGAAATCTGCACTGCACACAATCAAAATCAGTGTACCTATACCAGATAAAATATTTTTTTTAAGTTTTCCAGGTGGCTTGGTGTTGTCTTCAAACACAGAGGCTGATTTTCATAGACAGACAGAGGTATTTTGCTGTGAAATGTGTTCAGATTTTAATGTGGCAATGGTACATTTAACCTGGAGCAAACATGTGAAAATGTCATCCAGGACGAAATTTGACAATTACTTTCCAAGCAGAACAAAATGCACTTTTTGCATGTGAACTTTCTGAAAGCCATAAATTATGGTTCCTTACAGTCTTACAGTGGGAGCTAAATAAACACATATTTGCAGTGAAAAACCATTTCAAAAGCACAGTAAAATTCTCATATCCAAAGTGGAAAATACTTTTAACATTTTTTGTTTGCTAATAGTTTTCTGATAATCAATATAGGTATCAGTAAATAAATGTTGCAATAATTTATGTAAATGAAGAAAAATTATGAGCAGGCTGGTTTACTGCTTATACAGCTGTCAATTGGTCACTTGCTCAGAAATGTACCTAGAGTTCTGATAAGTAGCATTGAATTTAGAATTTCAAAAAAATTCTGAATGTGCATTTCTCCTTCATTTTTTCCATTGAAGAAACTGGAACCTGCACAAGATGATGTTAACTCTACTGGAATTTATGAAGTTATTTCCCTCCAAGGTGACTAACTAGCATTATAGCTAGACCTTACATGGGTTCATTCACCTTCTGGAGATACATGGGTCTTTCTGCTGGCTCCAGGGAGAGTTTAAGGTGACTGTGAGGCCTCAGTTGTTTTTTATCATTATAGACTATTTCTATTAGTGGTAACCAGGAACAATTTTTATTTAATTTCCATACTGTACTCTTGAAATTATATCCTCTGGCATGTGAGAACATCCTTTCCAAAGTCTGGGTTCCCAAACACAAAAGATGAGTCAGAAAGTAACTAAAGTAACTACCAGAGATGATGCACAGAGTATTTATTGAGCATCCAAGTTTAACCATATAGATGGGAAGTAAAGCTCAGATTTTCTAGATGCTCTTTCGTTGAGACGTAGAAGTAGCCAGTACTACTTTATACAATTCACACCATCAAATTTAGGTTTATTCCTTACTTATGCTCTATTTGAATTCAATATCTATTGATGCTCTTTTCAGCTTTATGAATTTCACCTCTGTAAGTATGTGTTATAACATTTACAGTAATGGAAAGGCCTAAATTCAGTTGTGCAACAGAAAGTCAACGTAACTTTCCCCCAGCAGTCTGACTTAGTTTAACTATCAATTAGCTGTAAGATAAAAAAACTATCTTGCATAAGATGCCAGCATTTCTAGGTTTTCACATTTACGCAACTGTATGCTGTTGTCCAAATCTGAAGAGTCCAGTCGCTCACCAAGGTGTCATTTATTGCTGCAAGCACTCCTTTTTGCCATGTGATAATTCTATATGCATTGCATAAGTCTTGACATTTTTAAAGCATGTTGTCATTTCTTCTCTGTCATTTTATTATTTTTCTCACAGCTGAAGCATGTAATAAATCTGGAATTTGTCCTAACGTCAGTGCATGGGGCTGTCTGGTAGAAATTTTACATACAGAGTGTTCAGCTGTGTAAATTGTTAATCTTTTCTATTATTTGGCTTGTTTGACTGAAGGCACTAACCACTATTAAGAATTCAATACTCATGGCAAATATATCCATAATTCAGCATTATTCCATCTACTTAAACCTACTGCATATATTTGTAGTATCTCAAATTCTACTGCTGCCTCTGTTCCATGGAAGAGCAGATTTTCTCTTAATCCCCGGAGACTGCATGGTATTAAGAAGCCATTAGTGGTGAATAACAACTTTATTAAGCTTACTAACTTATGAACAGGGTTGCATATATCCTTAATGAAGCTCTTTATATTAATCATCTGCCCCCATAGATATCTCTATATATCAATCCTGTAATTCTAAAGAATCCAAAAGGCATTGCAAGGACTGGGAAAAAAAAAATAAACCAACAGGGCCATAAAGCGAAACCTCTTGGAAAGTCACATGTGAGTCACAAAGATGTACAGCAACAGCAAATGTATGCGTGGGCGTGTTGGGAGGAAGCTGGCCTCTGTGCAGTGGCCCCTGCTCCACCTGGAGCGGTGCACCTCCATCCTGCTCTTCTCTCCCAGCAGTGCTGACTGGCTGCTGCTGTCCTGAAATAACCAAATCCTACTCTTAGATGCTTGTATAAGAGCCCTGAGTGCATCTTCCCCTGTGAGAGTTTTGTCTGCCAGAGTGACCCCCTTCCCCTGGGGATGTGGGGGAAGATGCCCACACAGTCCTGCCTTGCTGCCCGGCTTGGGGTGGTGAGGCCCTGACCTGCTAGCTGCCTGTCTAAGGTTATTAAGAGAGACTGTCTCTTCAAAAGCAAATTGCAATAACACGTTACTGAGGTTATGAGGTTACAAGACTATAGTCCTGAGCTAAACGGAAAATTTTCAGAGCAAGGCATATTGAAATGAGTTTTCAAATGGTGAACAACAACCTTCTAGATGATTTGATATTCCCTGTGCTTTGAAAGTAAGCAAGCACATATTATTTCTGTACTTCCAGTGTGAATGCTTCTTCATTCATAAAATTATCTGCTTCTATATTCCAGGGTCATAGATGGGTCACATCAGATGCTGAAGCAAGTGCCCTCATATCTGAATTAGCTGTCTGATCTTGCTAAGAAGGTAACCCACAGGAACATGACAGCAGTTGATTCTAGAGACCTCATATTTTCATGCTATCCATGACAACTCACATCTGCAGTTTCTCATTTTAATTTTTGACAAAGTTTAATCGCTGAGAAAGCTTTATTTGAGCATTGTGCTTTTAGATGAACAACGTACATTTTTTTCCCTGAAGTTTCATGCAATACAATTTTGTTTTCATGTATTTCTGCTTCACCAGTGTATTTCATTAAGGCATTTTCAGAAACATAAACCAGAATATCTCTTACTATACTGTGCACATATTCCTTAATACGATCTGGGCATGTCTCTGTGGGGATTTTTTGGTTTGGTTTTTTTTTTATCAGTATGTTCTGACTTTTTTCTGAGCAAGCCTGTTGCAAAACTCTTTGAAGACTGATATCTATAACACTGAAGTCTTGGCAGTTGTCTCACACTGCTGCATAGTTCTTTAGTGACTAGGGTGCTGGTTCAGCAATGTCTGCCCTATGAAAGACATTAATGAAGTACAGTGATACAAGAAGGCTTTGATACTCTGCACTTTCCAGCATCACAGGCAGTGATAATACTGTTACTTGGAACTCTGCACTCATAATGTTATGTTGTCACTGGCAGAACATGAAATGTAACTTTGATGGAAAGGTGGGGTCTGATTTTTCAAATTATTAGTTGCCTTTGGTGAAACTCATCCTTATTGCTGTTCTTGCAGATGCTGATCCTTGAGTATATTTAAAAGTTCTTTAGCATACAAACAAAAATGAAGCATGGTAATTAACATCCTCTTCCAGCTACAACAACTCTTTCATACATTCTTCTCTAAAGTGATGTTTTATATTCATAATATGTTAAAAATTAAGTGAATATGAATATGCTGAAAGCATATTCAAAACCATTTTCAAAATGCTTTCACTTTTCACCTGTAATTGAGTCACCAATATTAGCAGCCAGTTATGAAACTAATTTGGCTTATTGCATAACTCATCCTCACATTTTAATTATTGATTAACACTCTTACTGACATTGAAAGGTTCCCTTTGAAATGTAATTACTGCATTGTAACACTATGCTATGACTGTCTCCAAAATTATCTGTGCCACAAAATTTCTTTATAATTAAAATAGGAGGTTTAAATTTGCAGCTGGACAAGCAGGCAAGTATGTGAAGCCTAATACATTCATATGTATTAAAGGATCATCTGTAATAGACAAGGGAATTAAACATCATGATATAGTTTATTCCTCCAGAAAATGAACTCAGTAGCCAAATAAATGTTTCATGGCTTTTGCCACCTGCTTACCTTCCTTCATCATCTGTCTATACCTTGCAAAAATAGTTTCTTTGATTAAAACCCAGTGTCATTGGGAAATCACAAAATTAATGTTTTTCTTTGTGCTAGCAATACTCTGCTAGTACATTACATGAAGTCAATCATAAGTTGATGAAAATATATTAATGTGCACATGAAGTCCATTATATATGATACATTATTCACTTTACATGCTATTACAATAGATCATAGAATGTGGCTGTTTGGCTAGAGATCTACTTTTAGTCTTGAAGAAGACTGTCTCCTATATGTTGAGTTTGAAGAGACATGATGCAAATTCTTCATGTTTTTAACAAGCTTGAGTGGTTACTGTTTAGTAGTCAGAATGCTCTGCACACTCCTGAAAATTATTTTTGAGTGACTGCTGTTTAATGTATTTCTCCCTGCAAAGGACTCTTAGGAACATCAGCTTGTTGGTCACAGCAGGCAGTCCAGTTTCTTCTCTATCAGCTGGGTAACTATGCACAAAACAAAATTACTTATGTTGCATTTGGTTATCTTTACTAGTGAAATGAGTCAGTTTACTTTGTCTGCACCACTTTATTTTAGCCATCAATTTAGTTCACTTTGTGCTGTATTCTTTGTATCATACTGACTTTAAAAAAGGTACTGTGAAAATGCAGAGTCCAGACCAGTCCACACCCCAATAAGCAATCCAAGTTTAACAAGAGACAGACGCAGACCTTGGCTAGACCTGAGTCAGTTATTAAGCCCAAAAGATAGGTTGGAAAGTGCCTAAGACAGACTAGAATAGGAGGAAATCTAGCCTGTGGTTGTGAACAGCACATTTAGTAAGCAATGAGAAGGAAGGGTGATAAGACGGTTGCTGGAGAGAGCTTGTATTGTCAAGGACTTTTTGTATTCAGGGATATTAAGGCATGTTTGTATAGTAATGGTAGGAGAGGAAGATGCTGAAGAGTAAGTTAGGAAATGAGTAAGCCTGTGTGTAAGCATGGGACGAATGCAGTCACTGGGGCAGGCTGAGATGTCAGGGAATGTATGGCTGTCGTGATGGGAAGTGCTGTCGCAAGGGAGCTGTTGGAGGGCAGGCAAGACAATTTTTTTGTTTACTTTATTTTCCCCCTATAAAAACACATTTTCACTGCTTGATTATTTATATTGCTCTTTGTGACTCTCTCTTCTTTACAAAAACAATCAATAATCACTGATAGAAATGGTTTGGGGATAATAAATATGTAGAAAGTATTTGTCTTAATCAGAAAATGTTATTCCTTCCTTTGAGCAGTTATTCTTTTTCACTCTGTGTGTTTTCTGTTTTGTGTCTTCCTTAACATCTGGAAATTAGTTAATACATAAACTTCATTTTTCTGTAGTTCTACTATTACTAGAGTAATTAGCATTTTTATTTTTAAGGATCAATTGATCACTTACATTTTAGTGTAGTGATATTTCAGTTTTTGAAAGACAGAGAGGTAGTTGTCAGCAAAGTAGTTTTAGGTCTAATTCCTTTTGAGAAGTAGGAAGTCAGTAAAGAATTATGAGATCTGACCAAAGGTATTAAACTGAGGCTTATCATCCCTTCTTTGTAGTCACTCCCACAAATTTTGTCTTTTTCCTTCTGTCAGTGTATTCCCCCCAAATTAAACAATCTTTTTAAAATTTTGTATGTTTTTTAATCTCAGGGGGGCTTTCACCAAGACCCCTTAAATTTCTCTCTGTTTATACACTTTTTTAATTCAGCTAGATTTTGAACTATTTTTTGCTGAAATAATGTTTCTTTAACATCCACAAGTTGGCAGGTTTTGTAAGGTATTTTCTTGGGGTACTACAGTCTGACTCATAATTTGGCCATCACCATTCTGAATTCTCATATCCTTCACAGATGATTGTTAGTAATTGCATCGGGTCTTCAGACTGTGCATTTTTATGTAATTCTCTTGATTTCAAATTTTATTGATTAAGCTCTCTTCACATCATTATTTCTGTCACAAATTGTTTCCAGCTTTCTTTTCAGTGAGTGTCCCCAGATCTGAGGTAGGAGTCTGTGATTTATCTGCATGGAGACACTGCAACAAATTAAACTTTTTTTTGGGGGGAAGCTTTGCTTAGACATTTTTCCTTGTGATACTGGGTGCTATGAATGTTGTAAAATCAACTCAAACCTCCAGTCTTCTGCCTTTACCAGTAAGCCAGTAGTGCAGCTCCTGTATCCTTAGGGCTGCCTCAGCTTACAACCACCAGGCAGATGAAGATCACTGAAATCTTGGCAATAAGGTTCTTATTTGCTCTATCTTCTTGCTGCAGTATTATACAAAGATCCATCCGGAGGAAAGCTAGGAGTTTATATCTGCCCTTGGAGGTAGATGCATGAAATTCAATAGGAGGGGCTGCTGAAAAAGGTAAACAATTTCTATGGGTGGAAAAGTAAGGTGCATGAAAGGGTGTCACTAAAGGACTCTGCTTTAGTTAACCATGTTCCCAACTCACAAAGTGTTACAGAGCCAAAATTCCACCCAGTGAGCATTCCTACCTGGCGGAATAGCTGAATAAAGAAAACTTTCAATTTCTGCAGGTGGTCCAGGTTTCCAACCCCGTGCCAGCCTCCATCATGATAAGCAATTACTAAAGAATCCTTATATATAATTTCTCTGTGTTATTTAAAAGCTGTGCAATGTTTATAGTGTGGCATATGCAGCCCATATATTGATAACCTGCCCAGGGTGCCAGCTGACCAACTGTGTTTGCAGTGCTCTGGTAAGCAGGGATTTTTGCATACAACTATGAAAGCAAAGAAAATGTCTGAGTCAAATAAGCCATATGGGTTACCTCTAATACTACCTTAACCCATCCCCTCAGGGAACAGGAAAAAGCTGTGTAGATTCCATGGAACTGGTGGAATAAATTTTAAAACTAGAGAGTACTTTGTCTTTCAGATTTTTTTGAGGTTTCATGCATTTCTTAAGAATAAAGAATAAAGAACTTTTAATATTTTAAACAGATACTAGTTTTGTTTACCAGAACTGAAATTTATTGCAATGTTTTCATAGGTATGTGCCTATATTGAAATGAACTGCAAAAAATTAATCAGAACAAAAATAAACCTTTTCCAAAATCACTTTCAGGTCCTACAAATGAAAAATACCTTTTCTATGAACATGTATTTTTCTTTCCTTCAAAGAGTGGTCTATTTTGAGATTGGTTTCTGTAAAATTTATCATTTCAATTCTGTTATTAAAAATAGTTGCAATGATAAACATTCAATAATCAATAGTTATTAAGTTATTTGATTCATAATATTAGGTGCTTTCTAGCAGTATAGCTATTTGTGCTGCAAATTATAGTATTCAAAGTACATATGTAATTGGTCATGTATTTGTTGAATAGCTCATTCTCAGCTATTTTCCATTGCTGTTGCTGATAGGAATCTTCAGAAGGATGATTAATGTGTTCTAGGATACCATTCTAAAGCCAGAAGATTTGCAGCTGCACACTTGCCAAAAGAGAGAAAGACTTCTGCTCTGTAGTGCATGTAATCAAGCATCCAGCTGCTGAAAATGTTATAAAATAATGAAGCATAATTGGAGAACTTTTAAGCAGGATTTCTGCTCTGTCTCATAGCAGCTGGTACAAGTGGAAAAGCCTAGTAAACAAAAAGTGGCGTTGCTTCTTCCAGACATGAGTTAACAAGAAATTGATATATGCATACCCATAAGAAAAAGGACAGTCGAGGCAGTGGCTGAAGTAAATATAAGTGGGGAAATGATCATCAGAACTATTGACTGTGAATAAACCACCAGAAGCACAGGCAGACAATGGAAGAAGTAATTTCCCATGACATTACCTGCCAAGCAATAGGTGACCAATAGCAACCCTTCCAGAGGATAATGGAACATTCACTTGGATGCACAGTGAGTAATGGCAAATGAAGTACAGCTCCAAATTGTTTCCTTTTAAAAAAACTCTCTATAATTTTGCAAGAGGCAACAATAGCATAGATTTACACCTCTGCTGCTGTAAATCAGTCTATCTCCAAGGAAGTCACCAACCCAGTGTTCGTATTTATTTGGTGAGAATCTAAGCCAAAGGAAGGAAGGTGAAATCCAAAGAGCAAATCCTTAGTCATATGCATAGTCCCAGAAATACCAAATACACATGGATATAGCTACTCTATTAACATAGGAGTCTCCGTGTAACTAAGAAAGTGCCAGCATATGGAAAACGGGCAACTGTAAACCTTTCACTTGAGCAGCATACAAATGATACATGCTCTGAGTAGGCCAAAAGGCAGAATGGATCAGCCCTGCCAATGAATCTATTTCAGGTAATTGCATCATATAAAGTGTTATATAACACATATATAATCACTTGTTCGTAAAATGGATGTACTCCATCTTCAAGCTGTTTATATTTTTTCCACACTACTTCAGTTAGAAAACTGTTCCAGCACTGTACTTTTGCAGAGACTGGATAAAAACCTGTCATTTAACTATGAATTTGTTCATTGCTACTTACATGCATTGTGTCAATGGGAATTGTTCCATGTGATCTCAAATGATACAAAAATGTTACGTGAGTCCATGCAATTTGGACTGATAATTTTGCTTGTTCTAATAATATCAGAAAGAATTGTGAGCTACCTGGTCACATATAGAAAGCACAAGAGCACTGGAGACCACCTTCACAGACAAAACCTAGGGAGAATGGTGTATATGATAGTTTTTAATATATTTCACTATATCTTGATTTGACACAATTACATTATCTTTGGTTTTATCCATATCTTTTCTTCATCCATCTATGTTTCAGTTGGATGACACCATCTTTCTTCATAAAACAAGATTTCTAGAATGAAGCAGTGCTGTTGCTTTTGTTAAAGGCAAAATCCAGGGTTGGTAGCTAGCTACTCTTCCTCAGTTCTTGGAAGCACTGTTTTAGCTTTGCAGTCTGACAGATTGCTGACAGAGAACTAGTCAGTTTTTACAATTCTTTAACTGTTTCTGTCTAATTCCTGACATCCATGCAGTAAGAATAGGATTTATTTATTAGAATTTCTGCCTACTAGCCCTCTTCAGAATTTTCCAAATCTCTCAAAAGCAGTTTTGCAGTTGTATAAATTGTGCTCTGCAAGGCAAATTTTTAGCAGAAGACTATGTTTGCTTTTCTCAAATTCTCCTGACTTTCTTAACCTACATCTTCTGTGAAAAACAGAGAGAATAAGTACACTGAATCATAATAGACAATTTAATTTCAACTTGTATTTAATATTCTTGTGCTCTTCAATAGGAACTCTTATTCCTGATGCTGCATTGCTTCTTTCTATCATAGTAAGAATAAATAAATGTGGCACATTTCTGAACCTGAAATATCCATGGCAGTAATACTCCAATGATCATACTTAAGGCAATCCTTCACATAGTGTAACTGTTTTAAAGCAAATGCTGCACATTGTAAGTGGCAGAGGCCTTGAAAAGGGATAAAATATGGCATTTCTGTCATATTTGAAAGGATAACATTAATCTTACTTAACTTTGAAGCACATACTCTTGTTGTTATGAGCTTAATATAAAACCTTTGTCAGTGAGGATTTGTATGTGAGTAGCTGCTTGGTAGCTAACATAGCAAATGTACACAGACAGAGGATAAAACTAAATAGTCTGAAAATTCATAGATAAAAAGCATTTTGTTAGGGACCTCATTTTATTGTCTTATTTCTTTTTTCCCATTAGTTTTATAAGTTTGGGGTTTGTTTGTTTGTTTGTTTTTTTAAGGAGTTATCCTGAACCTTCTAGTTTTGTTTTTAAAGATACAGCTTATATGTACAGAGTGACACCTGTACATAGAAATAGTTAAGGTATGACTGAGATGTTGCTGACTTTGACTGTTGCTAATATTACCTCTTGCACAATAGTACACTACTCAGTGCAATTAGCAACACTTCATATAGTGAGAAACAAGAGATTTTGTAGATAGCGGGCCATCTAATGTGAGGTAGAGCCAAGAATGAGGACCCTCAGAGTGGAATTCCTTTCACCTTTCTTTTCCCATATGCCATTCAGGCATATAATCTAAAAATGCCTCTATTGACGCTCTCCATAATCATTGGAGACAGAAGCACTCGTAAAGTTGATCCATCTTATCTAGATTAAACAGTTATCTTAGAGTATGATGAACCATTCTCTAGAGGTGTCTAGCTCTCCCTATTTACTGTAGAAAGACCAAGATGACTTTTTTAGGCTAGACACCTTGCTTTCAGATGCCTAGATTTGGGGAGGTGAATCCTACCCCTATACCTTAGTGGATGCTAGAAATCAAGACCCCCAATCATCTTGTTTCAGGAAATCTGGAGACTCAGATAGACATCTCTCAAGGAGCTTTACTCAGTTCCTGTGTTTAAAGGTTTCAGCATAGTCAGAAGAGTTAGGGACAGCAGGATGGGCCACATCATTTATGAAGACAGAAGTGCTATGAAGTGAATATATGATAAATTGTCTCTGGTCAGTCACTGAAAAGAAGGACTATTTGACTTTATTGCAAATATAGTCCTTCTTTTGCAAGAAGGACTATTTTTGCAAGAATATGTCTTTTTATAAAAATATATTCTTTCTTTACATTTCAAATAAAACAAGAGATTCAATCACTTGCTTGGGATTATCTTTCTTAAGCAAAAACATGTAAATAACCTAGTGGAACTTAAGCATAGGATAAGAGCATGAAAGAATACACTTTTTGAATTACCCAAGCTCATTACATTCTCAGCTTGTTTAAAAAGTCTATTTATGTTCTTTCGTAACTGGTACTGAAGGTTGTTAATGAACCTGGTCTTGCTAATGCCTTGTTATAATGTCTTACTGGATTTCTGCTCTGTTTCTGTATATGTATAAGACATATTTCCTGGATAACCATGGAATGTACTAACATTAACTTTTATATGTCTTGAGAAAGAAAATGGTAGTGATAAGCTGCTGCATAAAAAAAAAGTAGAAGTGTAACTTTTAAAATACACAATTACATCCTAGTTGTGTTGATCTACCTTGCATATGGTAGCTAAGGGAAAGGTCTCAGAGAGGGTACTCATGGCAGTCAGCAGGCACATAAGTGTTTGCTTTGGTGGTGCAAATTTGCTCTGACTGTAAGTCAGCTCCAAATTGGAAGCCAGGTAATCACAGCTGTCTTTCTGCAGAATTCTTGGCTCAAGATAAGTGCTTTTCTTCTACCTTCAAACTGTTTCATTTTTATTGGGTCTGCAGAATGGATAATGTGAATTTTTGACTATCTGCAAAGTGTTGCTGGGAAGCTATTATCACCACTTTAAAAAGAATGCTTTATTGCAGTTATTGTCAATTAGCTTATCATAATCTACGGCTATACCTCTAACCAAATGGACGAATCTACATTGAAGCTAGATATATACATGCCCTAAATCATCAACACAAAGAGTGTTCATAACATTCAAAAATCTTAGGGTGACCGGTGCAGGTGAACGTGTCTGTACTGCAGATATCCAACATTATGTCAGATGAATTCCACCCTAAGACATTAAATATGGCCCAATACATATTATTGCAAAACAAACACTACTTGTTTATGTTGTATCTTATAAACAGTGTAAGAATATTTTTAACTGTTATTCATATGCAAGAACACTTTGCCATTAAAATAACTTCTAGCTAAATACTGCAACAGTCACATTAGGTTATAGTTTTGTTCTGTTCTTTTTCTTTATCCTCCTTACTTACAACAGGTAATAGTCAAGGTCAAGTTTCCTATTAGTATGCTAAAACCCACTGCTCTTGCTCAGGAGTTAGTCTGATAACTTATGTGTGAGAGCTGTAAATCTCTGGTACATTTAAAGTTTGGCTTCTTGGCGTTAAAGAAGGCAGTACACAGCCTCAATTTTGCTTTGCTTTGCTTGTATGATTACAAGAGAGATTTTTATTTCCCTTCTAGGTCAGAGAGCTGATATTGTGATATCTAAAATTTACATTTACGGAGTAGAAAGTCTTTCTGATTTCAGAATCTTTTGGGGAAATTTTTCAGATCCTCTCTGGCCTTACTGCCAATTTGTCCTAGATGTCTGAAGTACTGCGAACATTGAGAACTCAGAATTCCCATGGAAGAGTAATCCATGATGAGGAGCTGACGTTCAACATATAGTTTGGATTTTACGCCTATATGGTATGTCAAAAGCAGAGGTGGTCATGCAACATAATCAATACACCCCTGATGCCAACTCTGCTCATCTGTCCAGTCCTCAGCTCCATCTTATGCATCCAGCATGATTGGAAAGCTGTGAATAATGAATCCTTCCAGTTTTTTGCATAATTTCTTCCCCGGTTTTTGCCCAGAAGGCTGCAAAATCCTGAACAAATGACAGCACAAATGCCTCCCCGCTTCCAAATAGGCTTGCATACAAAGAAACCTATCACTTGTGAAGACTTTCTTGCTAAACTTTGAGACCAAAATGTCTTGATTAGCCAAGAAACACTTTCAGGTTCTTCACATCAGTCTTTCCAATTTAAACAGTGGTTTCTCTTTTCTATTCCATCATTTAAACTTTCATTACAATCGAGCATCTCTAGCACTTAAAGTTGAAAAATGTCTTTGAAAAGGTAAGCTTAGTATAACTGCTTAGACATACCTGCCTGTATCTACAGAAAGCCTGGGGCAACAATATTTACCAGTAAGTGTGTTTGTTTAAGTGAGATATTATAAAATAATTAGCATGATACCTTCATTGTCAACATTGTTAACTGTTATTTTGTCTTGTAGAGCATGTTAAAAAACATGCCTAATATACAGATATGCACAAATTAATTAGAGTGGCATTTCATTTTTTTCCACCAAGGACCTCGTTATATTTATATATGACCACCATTTATTTATTCTGAGTAGCATCTCACTTTAAAATTCAAGTCAGGAGGACTCACTTATTGGGTGAATCTTCTCCTGCACACAAGCTAATATTCTTTTATACTTTTAAGGACATTTGCATTCAACTGCTCATTTACATTTGTCCATGTTTTGTTATTTGCCTTCTTTTGGTAAATAACAGGAAAACAAAAAGGCTATATCAGAAAGAGATTAATAGCTTTTCATCTTGATCTTCGGGTTTTGTTTGTATTTAATTTATTTGTTAGCTTAGTCTCCTAGATCTCTCAAAATTTGCAAAATTTCCTAGTTCCTTGATTAAATTTACTGTGAAGCTGAAATTTTATTCTCTTTAACTTTAACAGGTTGTAAGTTTACCCTTGAGGTCATTGTCTTTTTAAAAAGAAAAATTAAAGGAATGATCGTCAGTTGAGTTTAACACAAATTTGATTTATGATTAAGTGGCCATTAAGCATGTTTTTTACTGTATTTTTTCCATCACACTATGCTTGCTCTTAAATTATTCATAGAGCAAAAAGATATCTGATTGGTTAACATTCAAGCTCAAATTAAAATTTATTTTGTTAATCTTATAATTTCCTGCTAAGTAACTTGTGAGAGAATGTAATTTTAAATGGAAGTGGTTCACTTCTCTTTCTGCAGAGAAAAAAAATCCTAAAATTAGTGACACAGAGATATAAAAACCCAACAAGACTACTGAAACAACACCACCGTGATATGCCAGATAACTGGCACTGTGTGAAATGCTGGCTGTAAAAAAGCAATACAGCTGTATTACCCAGGTATACAGTCTTATAAAAAACCCCAATATTGCAGACCCGAAGACATGATTCTATTTGCTCTGTTTTGTAAGAAATTTACCATAAAATACCTAATATCTGCTGGAAGGCCAGCAGAGCAGATCACAAGAAGTCCAGGAGGTTTCTGGAGTACATTGGTGTGATAAATTTGTGACATAGGTAACAGTGCCGTTGATGAAGGGACATGCCCTGTTGGACTTGATCCTTACAAACAAGAAAGAACTGGTTGGGGATGTTGGCTGTTGGCTGCAGTGGCCATGAGATGGTGGAGTTCAGGACCTTAGGAGGACGGATCAAGGCAAACAGCAGGATTCCAACCTTGGATTTCAGGAGAGTGAACTTTGACTTGCTTAGGGACCTGCTTGCAAGAGTCCCATGGGAAACCATCCTGGAGACAGGAGGGATCCAGGGGAGCTGGTTGATTTCAAACTTCACCTCCTCCAGCCTCAAGAATGGTCTGACCCAATGAGCAGAAAATCAGGCCATGGTGACAGAAGGCCTGCACGGAACAACAAGGAGCTCCTGATTAAACTCAAGCATGAAAAGGACATATATAAGCACAGTCAGGTGACCCAGGAGGAATACAAAATCACAGAATCACAGAACAGCTGAAATCGGAAGGTACCTCTGGACATCATTTAGTCCAGCTGCCCTGCTCAAAACAGGGTCATCTATAGAAAGCCACACAGGGCCATGTCCAGCTGGGGTTTTAATATCTCCAATGATGGACACTCTACAACCTCTCTGGGCAGCCCATTCCAGTCAGTCACACTAAGTTAATCACCACAGTCAGACAGCTATGCTGTGTGGTCAAATTTTTTAAAATGTTGTATTTAATAAACTGCTATAGTTAAAAAAAAAAAAAATGGAGTATGCTTTTACTCATAGCCAAGAGCAGGATCTAATCCCTACTGTATAGACATATCTTTTTTCACACCTGTTTTTCTAGGAATAAAAAAGCAGTGCCTAACATCTGTGTATAGAAAATGGTGAGCAGTAGGTATCTTTGAAGGCCTGTAGAGGGAGGAGGGAGTTCCTGTCTGCCTAGTTTTAGGTGCTTAAATTAGGCAGACTGATGCCTTCTTAGAGTGTGTCAGTCATTACTGTTGTAAAATACAAGAGATGAACCTATGTAGAAGAATGCAGAGAGGAAAAGAATCTGGGAAGTTGCAACTTACTTTGCTTCCAAGAGCAATTTTTAAAAGAATACAAGTAATGTATGAGTTCAATAAGTGGTTTCATTGAATAAATCAATTTGTTCTTTCTATCCCACAAAAATATCTATAAACCCAAAAGACTATGATTTTTTACTTCACACAGTCCCATTCATCTATTTAGGTGCATGGCTGAGCTACTCCTCTACTTCAAAAATCTTGACACATGATATTCTAATCTTCTGCTTGAAAGGTGGATAGCTGTAAGGGTCACTTCTGCCATTATTATTCTGTTAAAAGCTGAACTCCATAGATACCAAATTGTTGTTACCTCACAAAAATCACCAGCTTATGTTCATGCAACTGTTGCAGAACTAATTACTTTTCAGTCCTCTCCTTAAGTATGTATCACCAGGCACAACATCTCATGCCTTGAAGGCATGGTAAGAAAGGTAAGAAAACATCCTGGCCTTTCGCTGGGCTGCAGGTCTCCATGCCCTGCGCTTTCGTGATGCTTACCCAGTATTTCTGGCTAGACTTAGAAACATTTACCTCCCAGAGGCCAGGCCTATCACCACTTATGAATATAGTAACTGGACAACATTCTTAAATGAAAATATAGTTTAATCTTAATGGTAGCAAAAAACTTAGTGTGGGAGTAAAATGATTTTAAAACACTGCTTTAATCTGAATAAACCATTATAATCTGGGCTAATCCCAACAGTGACACAGACTGATGTAGTTTTCTACATCCTCACCTCTGTTTCCTTCCATCAGTTTGTACAGCTTCTCAGCAGCAGCCTTTTCACCCCTTGGGAACAGTCTTTAAGTATTAAATTCCATGCTGATGTGCTGTTTCCCCACAAGGGTAAAATAAGCTTGGAAACTTGGCTGTGTGTGATGGTAGGATCTTGTCTGGAAATAACACTGTCATCACATTTTAATAATCCTGAAATCTTTATCAAAAAATTGCTTCTTGTGTTTTATTTTTCCCTTTCTTATTCTTCCAGCCTCCTACTGTTATACTTAAATAATACATTCATACAATGAACATTGAAGTAATTTTGTCACATATGGTACAAAAATGTTTTTACAGAGCAGTGCCACATTCATCTCATGAATGAGCATGCATGAGCATGCATCTAATTTTGAGAAAAATACTGTTGTAATGAGACATCTGGTGTAGGGATACGCTAATAGTCTTCACCATCTTTGCAATCTATGGAGAGAGAGAACTACTTAATCCTTCCTAGTTGGGAATGAGATGATGGGATGAGTTGCTTTCAGGAAGCTTCTAACACTTTACATGGACTATATAGTGATCTTAGATCCTTAAACTTGATACCTAACTTTTAAGTGTCTAAAGGCTACTAAAGAATTGCATCCCAGTGAAGCCAATGGAGAGGCCTATGCTTGAATCTTGCTGAATGTTTTGTCCTTACTCATGTTATTTCTCTTTCCCTTGGCCTGCTATGAAATGACTGAATGTTTATGGTTTCCCTTTGCACATGGAGTACACAGCACAAATAATGTTACTGCTTCACTAAGGCACCATCTAAAATTTGAAATGCTAAATGTAGTGCAAAACCTAATATTAGATACGGCCCTCCTTTATTACTTTTGACACGTGATTCTTATCATTTGAACTGTCTGTCTGCTGTGCTTAGAAAATGGATTCATTTTTCCTTTAAAAGTTATCATACCCTAAATTCCAGGAGTTTGTGGTGATCTTTTCTAATCAGTATGCTAGCTGCATTAAAAAAGGCCTTTGACTAAAGGTATTACATGCCTCTGCTTGCATGTTGGAAAATTTGTACTTTGTTAGATATGTTGTTATTCCCCATTCTTGCCACCAGACTTGAATCTATTCATTACATATTAAAAGCCAGTAACCACATAGATTGTTAGAATCTATAAGGTGGAAGTTATGTTCCTCCGTCCTTGCATAAAGTAAGAAATGATCTCTGATTGCCACAGCTTTACAGTTTTGTCCTCAGTAGCAAACCATCTTGAAAGAAAGATTCCATCACAAGCCAAATAAGGAGCAGAGAAATGAATTGGTTTTGAACTGTATTTGAAAATTCAGCATGCTTACTCAGTGAACAGAAGTTGTGCATTCACGAATTTATGTCTATTCTTTTTTCTTCTTTTTTCTGCAAATACGCACCCACAGACTCATGTGTTCATATACTCACAAAACAGCCACTGAGAGCTTGCCATACGCACATATACTGATTAAGGTTACAGCCACAACATTTATTTTCTTTTCTCCTTGTCACTACAAAATACCACTCATTCTTACAATGGAAACAATACTAAGTGGAAGTTCATTACCTTGCCTCTGTCAAAATCCAAGTTGCAGTGTATCGCTTATATTTTAATAAGTTAAGCAAAATAAATTGTGAATTCATATTTTTATCTTTTTTTTTTTAATCTGCAAAAGTCGATTTTCCTTCAGATATGCAGAAACCTCCATGTGTCCCAAAGCTGATTTTTCATGTCCAACAGCTAATGTCACATACGCATGTATGCATAATAAATAGCATGGCTAATTTACTTTTTTGTTGGGTTTGTTTTCTTGTCAGGTGTACTTATTTAAGTTGGAGTAGAATTATGTGTGAGCAAATTTACAGATTCTTATGAACAGGTGTAAAATTTTTGCTTGACAGGTTACATCAGCTTATTGTCTCGCTTTGCCTTGACTGTAGTGACAAAGAAGTAATTAAAATTTAAAAATAAATTTTACTTACAGGTGCTACTGGTTTACTGATAGAAACCAATGCTGAGATGTTGCATTGAAGTTTGGGTTCAAATGGAGAAGTGCATTGCAACAGATCATTTATTCTTGGTAGTGTCACTCAATACAGACGGTAGACTTTTGCTCTGGACTGCAGTAAAACAAGCTGAGGCTATGCGAGCACACTCAGTAAGGCTTCATAAGTACATGTAAATACACAAATATGGGGCTGTGGGGAGGAGAAAGGAAAAAAAAAACGTATCTTCAGTGGAATTTTCAGGTTATTTAGAGAAGTTTTATTACACATCTGTAACTGGACTTGTCTGTCAGTCAGACTACATAACAGATTAAAACTGCATCCCCTAAATGCAATGTCTTACTAAAACTGAATCTTTTAAAAGGGATAAGAATAGCAAAGCTGAAGTAATCTGGTTAATGTATTTTTATGTATTCCTGTATATTAAAATTACCTCCTGTTCTTTAGAAGGATAATATTGGGAATGCAAAGTATGTTAGAAGAAAGAGATGTTTTTTCAGCCTATTTATCAGTTCAGGTGCAGTATATCAATAAAGCAGCAGAAAAACTGCAGCCACTAAAGAAATGATTTATTGATACTTTAGGCTTGTTAAAACAGGTTAATGTCAATGTAATTAACTTCTGGATCAAATCAGTCCACTGCAAAGTGAAAGCTGACAGAATGGTTTTAAAACCACATCCCAAAGAAAATGAGAGCATCAATGAGTGTTCAACATCAGAGGAAGAACCAGCTAGCAATACAAGGCTGAACCTCTTTCAGTAAAAAGTGGTTTATTTTGAAAGAAATTATTGAAGTTGTGGGCCACTGAGCAGCAGACTGATCAAATAGTTTTGGAGCTGTATAGTGAAAAGGAACACAAGGATAACAAGGCAGCATATAGAAAGTAGACAAAGTTGAAAGTAACAGTACTGCATGATCAGCAAGTGGCCAGGTTACAAGAGGCCAGCTTCACTTGCAAAATATTAGATGCTAATTACATTGATTGGATGAAATTCTGCCAGTAAAGTGAATAAATTCTTCATAATTTACTCAATTATGTAACGCCATCATAAATTAGCAAAGAAGTTTGTTAAGATGTTCAGACTGCTTCTTGAAGTGAAAGTTAAAGTGTATGTAAATCAAGGGAGGTTAAAATTAACACCAAGAAAATTTAGAACTGTGAAAATGTCTTATAAAGGAAAAGCAGATAATAATAATAAAAAAAGCCTTACATTTCAGACAGCCATTTAAATAAATTTCCATGTGTAAAACATCATATCACATATTCAAAAGCAACTTTTCTGTTTCAACATTTCATCATGACAATGTAAAAACAATTGATTTGAGTCATATGGATCTTATATTTGATAAGTCACTGCTCGTCATACAAGTGGTGGCCCACAGAATTTCAGTCATTTCTGCATATTATTTGTCCTTTAATGCCCATGGGAGCGGCAGCTACCCTGTAGGGCTCCAGGCTGTGGTATCAGTGGCATAAAAAGAACTTTATGAAACCGTGAAGTAGAGTTTCCGCACTGAAGCGAGAGCACAGGAACAAGAGAAAGGATCCTGAATTAGCTTCTGCTATCCTTACAACAGGATGTACAGTGGGGTCTGGAGGTACAGGCTGCAGGGCTGTATTTCCTTTGGTAACAGTAGCCCTAAAATATATTAGCTTGTGCTAGAGAGTTAGATGGTTGGACCCCACAGCTGTCCAGAATCAGGGTGGACTAAAGATGGTGTAAAGAAATATTTCATGCCCTCAAACCTTTAAACTTCATCTGCTGTGGTGCATCCCAAGAGTTGCACTGCACGCATTTGGAGGGACCCTTTGTAGGCAGGGAATTATGAATAGTGAACTGGCAAGAAGAAATAAAAATTGCAACATTTTCATAATATCTCACATGTCTTAAAGAACTGCTGAAATTTGTTTCTTTTCCCTCAGAAAGTGGAAACAGAAGAAAAGGAAAAGGGAAAATCAGATTTTAATAGAAAATTTTGGACTAGAATGAAGTAAATTTAATTTCTTTTGAATTCAGCAGAGAAACAAAAATATTATTTTGGTCTCATCTGGTAAATATTCACACATGTGTTCAAGCCAACAAAGTGTATTGTTGGCTGAGGAAGAGAGAAGTCTGGCAATACGATCAATATGATGTCTTTCTTTTTTTTTCTTTTTTATTTTTCTCACTACTTCACTGAGGCAATTTCAGAATCAATATGGATTTTAAGGCATCATCATAAATTTAGGTAAAAATATAAAATTAAGAGGTAAAAATATAAAAATAAGAAAGGAAGGAAAGAAGGACGCTTGGAGTTCCTGCTGCTGTCATCTTTTTAGTATATACTTTTACACAGTGAGTCCTTAGCAAAGTAAATGAGGAAAAACCAAGGAAAGCACAGAAAGGGAGGGGCCAGGCACTTGTGGCTGTTGGTAGGGAAAGGGAGCCCTGGCAGAAAGACCCTGGCAGGGGTTGGATGGATGCAATGAATCCCTGATGAGGAAAAAGACAGAGAGTATGTTGAAAGGACTGCCTGAAACAGAGGGAGATGAGCTGATGTCACGTAGGAATTGGTGAAAGAGGATGGAAGTAATTTGGCCTTCAGGAGTAGCAAAGTGTGAAACCTGCTAAAGTGTTTTGAGGCAAAGCTTCTCATCTCTAAAGTATTTATTAGAGTAATTTGGAAAATTGGACTAAAATAGTCTTTAAAAACCCCCAAACCTCAAGTTAATGATTTCAACAAGGTCAAGGTTTTACACCTGGCTGTGAAGAGTTCTTCCACTGTTTCCATTTTCCCTGATAATATTAAATCCTGTTCAAAGTACGAAGAAGATAGCAAAGTTAATTGATGGTGGTGCTTTTAATTATAAACTTCTTTCTTGGAAGCAACAATATTTCCCAGCTCATCCAATTAATTTCTCTGTGATTATGACAGAACCATGAGTCAGACAGAGTTCTGAAGTGCATCTTTCTAGAACTTTTTGTTCCCTCAAATCTCCCAAAATATCAAAAGGCCTTTTAACTCAGAAAGCCTGATTTTGTTTAAATAAAAAATAATAACATATGTGTATACTTAATCTGAGACTAATTGAAGCATCTAGAGTAGAAATAATAATAACAAATTTTTTTTATAACTCTCCCCTTTCCCACCATGTTCTTGCCTCCTGATCTCCGAAGTGGCAGCAAACTCAGAGCCTCTCCATCCCCAGGAAAGTGCCTCTGCTTGCTGTGAGCCCTGCCTGCTCTCTGCCCCTCAGGGCAGTCCCTTAGCCTCAGGAGGTGCTGCAGGCTCCAGCCTGGCTCTGACCCCTCTGCCACACCTGCAGTCTCTGAGCCTCCCCACAATGTGTGCTGAGACACTCGTCGTTCTCTGCCATACACCTCAAACTGCCTAAGCATGACTGTGAACATACTGATAAAACAGCATCTATCACAGGAGGCTTCCTGAGCAGGATGCGGTTGAACCTCTGTGTTCAGTTCTTAAAAGATTAAAGCGACTGGATGTCACACTATTTTTCTGTACTGAATGCCAGTATTAGGAACAAAAACTATGGTTTATGGGCATTAGCTATTTTTCCTGGGATTTTGCAGCATCTGAAAAATCTGGTGATAAGAGGCTGCATAAAAAGTGATTTTATGTATAAGGCATTACAATCACTTTTCAAAAAATATGAGAAATGTAGTTGCTTTTAAATTGTGGTCCTGTATTTTAACATGGTTCTTGTTGATAATGAATTGCTGCCAGCTCTGTGTTGCTAAAAGCTACAGGAGACACGTCATGCGATGCTAATCACAAGACCACTGTTGGGTGTGACATGCATATATGAACCCTCATTTTCATGTCTGTTTGAGAAATACCTGATACAAGTTAGGCAGAGAGGGACTAGGAAACTGATTCTGAGACTAACAGAAGTGTCACCTGGTTACCAGAAGAAAGTAGAACTTCTTAAGAACTGCTTTAGTTTGAGTTGAACGCTGACATCATCCAGGAGCTATTATAAAACCCAAGGATAAGCCGTATTCAGGTATGCCTCTGCCACTTCCCATCTCCTATGCCTTAAAATGAGGAAAAGAATTATCTGGATATTTATGTAGCAAACAGTTGTGCAATATTATAGCAGCGACACTACAGCAACAATGCCAGACCTTATGTAAGGAGATCCAGATAAATCCTTTTGAGAATGTAGTTTGGACATTGCAACTTTAAGAGCCATGCTTATGTAACAGATTTGGAAGTAGACACAAGAAAGAGGGTGTCTTGTATCTCTTTGTGGAAGCATACATTAGCTACTTAGATAGCACTTGGATATTTACTTTTTATAAAGTATGTTTTAACAAACTCTTCATATATTGAAAACAGTTAAGCTGGCAAGAGCCAACAGAGGCTTGCTCCATGATTGCTGCATGAGTAAGAACCTTTCAGAGCCACAAGGTTCTTGTGTTTAGCTTTATTACATAGCATGGATAGTGGAGACTCAGAATATTTCCTTGATTAGCAGTCTTACAAAAAGTACTGAAAACTACCAGACTTGTGACAGCAATTTAACTATCCTGACTTAGTGCGTTATCCTCCTTTGATTGCTACCCTTGGATGACTTTTAATTCAGTATTTCCACCAATTCTATCTTTCAGTAATTTAATCAAAACTGCAACTTCCTAGATGGTTAGAGACGTGACAAGAACTTTACTGAGGTATTGCACCGCTATGGCTTTCCCCTTCTAGTAAAACCTATCAGGTTACACATCAAAGAAGAAAATTCAATCATTGAACCATAGAATCACTTAGGTTGGAAAGTACCTCCAGAGGTCATCAAATCCAACCTCCTGCTCCAACAAGATAAGGTTGCTCAGGGCCATTTCTAGCCAAGTTTTGCATGTCCCTAAGGATGGAGACTCCACAGCCTTTCAGAGCCCCTGTGCAGGGTTTGACTATTCTCATGGTAGAATACTTTTTCTTATAGCTAGTTTTTCCCATGTTCCATCTTATGTTCATTCTTTTGCATCCTAGCAGCCCTTAGCAAATGATCATTGATTTTGTATTGATATGATATCCTCAAGGTCCTTACAGACCAATTATGTAATAATCTGATTTTGTACCTTTCTGCGGACTAAATTTATGAAGTTAATTTTTTAACAAGTGAAATTGGTTCTGCATACTTTTTGTTACAGTAAAGAACCTCTTGTCCATGAGTTTCTAGTATTTGCTGAATTCTGAACTACAGCTGTTATCAAAATTTCAGATCTGCCATCATTTTTACATCAGTTGCCATGAACTTTCAACATGTAATCCAAGAAATCCTTCCAGTGACATTAAAGGTTGTCAGTGTGTGATAATCTCATTGACCAATAGGTTTCCATGAAGTAAAAAGACAGGCTTCTGTGTGCAGAGAAAAGCCTTTCTTACTGTTATTTATATTTATTTATTTTTATGTCAGGGGTATTATAATCAGAGCTGTTACAGCTATTCAGAATCACCACAGGATGTTTGTTCTGGATCTGAAGATTTCACCTCCATGGTTTTTTTGTTTGTTTGTTTGTTTGTTTGTTTTTCTGAAGGATCTGAAGCAGTGACCACTGTCAGTGCTGCAACACTATGGAAGAGAGAGCTGTGATCTGACCCAGCATGGAGACTCCTTGCAGTCTAAATGCAAAGGCTATGAGTAGAGTTACTCTAGACAGAACAGCATAGAAAGATAGCTGTTGAGCCTGTGTTTCTGCTTCCTTATGCTTTAATAAGACATTCCTTTCTTTTCTTGACCTCCTTGGTGAAATGATTAGCATTGTGTCCATAAGTGAAGGTTTGGCAGAACTGTGCCCTGAGCACAAAAATTCTTCAGTGTGTTGTCATTTTTTTGAGGAACAGGTTTTCAGAATTAAGCTGATGTTTTATGACAGGATGAGTAGAATACTTGAGGCAAGGGGCATGTCCTTGGTTCCCCAGTGAAGGGCACCTACTGAAAGTGAATGTGGATTCACCAGCAGCCTCTCTGATGATGACTGGGAATAGAGAGGAAGAGATGAGGGGAATGGATCCATTCCAGGCTGCGTGGCCGTGTAGCTGTCTCCTGTCTGGAGCAAATGGGCTTGTTCAGCAACCTGCCAGCTGATGTTTCTCAACTATTACTTTGCACAACTTAGAATAAGACTTTCATCATGGTTTTCTCTTGTTCTGTTTTGCTTTTACTGTCTTCTTGAAGCACATCACAGATTGCTGGGGGCACCCTTAAAAATTGCACCATACATGTCAACAGACTACACGCAGAGGATTCTATGCTCATTTTTTATTCAATGTGGGAAAATCTATGTCTGTGACATTGATAACAGTTAGAGGCCCAGAAGGCAAGTTTTTTTAGCCCATGTTGCTTTCATTTGTACTTTACAGATATCTTAAAATACACAAGGATTAATTTTTATTGGAATATATATGAACGTATTTTGTGCTGCAGAATATGCTCACTAAGGGATCCAGAGATGATTCAGCCAATCCTCTATCAACACTCTACTCTGGGCTTCTGTTAAAATACTGTCTGACTCCTCTATGCACCAGCAGGCAGACATCTTGGCCAATAAGGCAAAATCTAGCTGAAGACAACTTTCCCACTAATTAGAAAGTGAATTGTAAGACTAAGTTATTTTAAAATATATGTTTTAGTAGTATTTTAAATTAAAATACAATTTCAGTAATGTAAAATCATGACAAATACATAAAAAATATATTGACCAGACATAATTAGGAATTGGTTTACCTGAGTTAGCTTGATGTGTTGTCTTCAATACTATGAGTAGTGTAATACATATTCCCTTTCAGAGATTCTGAGGGAATATATACTATGCCTTGGTCTACCTTAAATGGCCACTGGATGTTACTGTTACTCTTCAAAATTGAGCTTTCAATCTATATTTTCTGGCAATATATCAAATGGTTATGAGAAGGCAAGTTTAAGCTTCTGAGTTACCTCTAGTCATTTTCACTTGTTCTCACTTTTCATATGACATTACCAATACCTCCAATGGTAAAAGGTATCCACTTCTGTGTGTGCACACTCTTTCTGTTTGTGTTATGCTTTCTTACTTCAACAACTGTTTTCTCTACCCATTTTTCTTTACTTTCTCCAGGAAAGAGCCTGGTTTTAGGAGCTGTGAAAAACATACTAAGTACCTAGTGCTCTCACAGTTGTCAAATATCTGTTCTACTCTGTGTGTATTGAATGTACAATCTATCACAGAACAGAGGTAAATTGCCTATAATATAATGTAATTTTCATGAATTACATTAATTGTTCATTACATAAACAATTATTTGTTAGCTTCATTCATATTGTATCAATTCTCACATAATTTTGTCAAATATTTTTAATTTTATATTATTTCTGCTTGTATAAGCAAAGAAGGTAAGCCACATAGAATCATAGAATCATTTAGGTTGGAAGAGATCTTAAAGATCATCCAGTCCAACCATTAACCTAACACTACTATGTCCACCACTAAACCAATTAAGGGTAGAGTAGCAATTTCATGTTTCCTGGCTTGGTGGATGGATTATTTTTTAATGAAAGTAAAAACTAGGAAACACCAAGGTTGAAAAGGACCTCTAAGATCATCAGTCCAATCATCAACCCAACACCACCATGCCCACTAAACCATGTCACAAAATGCCATGTCTACCCATTTTTTGAACATTTCCAGGGATGGTGACTCCACCACCTCTCTGGGCAGCCTGTTCCAAAGCTTGACTACTCTTTCTGTGAAGAAATTTTTCCTAATATCCAATCTAAACCTCCCCTGGCACAGCTTGAGGCCATTTCCTCTTGTCCTCTTGACCAACCTCACTACAACCTCCTTTGCCAGGCTAAACAATCCCAGTTCCCTCAGCCGCTCCCCATAAGACCTGTGCTCCAGACCCTTCACCAGCTTCGTTGCCCTTCTCTGGACATGCTCCAGCATGTCAATGTCCTTCTTGTACTGAGGGGCACAAAACTGAACACAGTGTTCCAGGTGTAGCCTCACCAGTGCCAAGTACAGTGGGACAATCACCTCCCTGCTCCTGCTGGCCACACCATTCATGATACAAGCCAGGATGCTGTTGCCTGCCTTGGCCACCTGGGCACACTGCTGGCTCATGTTCAGCCAGTTGTCGACCAACACCCCCAGGTTCTTTTCTGCCAGGCAGCTTCCCAGCCACTCTTCGCCCAGCCTGTAGCATTGCATGGGGTTGTTGTGACCCAAGTGCAGGACCTGGCACTTGGCCTTGCTGAACCTCATACAGTTGGCCTCAACCCATCGATCCAGCCTGTCCAAGTCCCTCTGCAGGGCCATCCTACCCTCCAGCAGATTGACATTCCCGCACAGTTTGGTGTCATCTGCAAACTTACTGAGGGCGCACTCAATCCCCTCATCCAGATCATTGATAAAGATATTGAACAAGACTGGCCCCAAAACAGAGCCCTGGGGAACACCACTCGTGACCAGTCGCCAACTGGACTTAACTCTATTCACCACAACTCTCTGGCCTCAGCTACCCAGCCATTTTTTTATCCAGAGAAGAATATGTACGTCCAAGCCATGAGCTGCCAGCTTCCCAAGGAGAATGCTATGGGAGATGGTGTCAAAGGCTTTGCTGAAGTCCAGGTAGATGACATCCACAGCCTTTCCTTCATCCACCAGGTGGGTCACCAGGTCATAGAAGGAGATCAGGTTGGTCAAGCAGGACCTGCCTTTCATGAACCCATGCTGGCTGGGCCAGATCCCCTGGTTGACCTGCACGTGCCTGTTGATTGCACTCAAGATGAACTGCTCCATAATCTTCTCTGGCACTGAGGTCAGGCTGACAGGCCTGTAGTTCCCCGGGTCCTCCTTCTGGCCCTTCTTGTAGATGGGCGTCACATTGGCAAGCCTCCAGTCATCTGGGACCTCCCCTGTTAACCAGGACTGCTGATAGATGATGCAAAGTGGCTTGGCAAGCTCCTCTGCCAGCTCCCTCAGCACACTCAGGTGGATCCCATCCGGCCCCATAGACTTGTGAGCCATCCAGGTGGTGTAGCCGGTCATTAACTGCTTCCTCCTGGACTATGGGGGCTCCATTCTGCTCCCTGTCCCTGTCTTCCAGCTCAGGGGGCTGAATACCCTGGGGATAACTGGTCTGGCTATTAAAGACAGAGGCAAAGAAGGCATTAAATAACTCAGCCTTTTCCTCATCCTTGGTGACAATGTTCCCCCCCACATCCAGCAAAGGATGGAGATTCTCCTTGGCTCTCTTTTAGTTGTTAATGTATTTGTAAAAACATTTTTCATTATCTCTTATAACAGTGTCCAGATTGATTTCTTGCTGGGCTTTTGCTTTTCTAATTTCCTCCCTGCATGACCTAATGAGATCCCTGTACTTTTAATGGGTTGCCTGCCCCTTCTTCCAAAGGTGGTAGACTCCTTTTTTCCCTGAGTCCCAGCAAAAGCTCCCTGTTCAGCCATGCTGGTCATCTTCGTTGGTCTTACGGCACATGAGGACAGCCTACTCCTGCGCCCTTAAGACTTCCTTCTTGAAGAAGGCCCAGTCTTCCTGGACCCCTTTGCCCTTCAGGACTGATTCCCAAGGGACTTTCCCAACCAGCATCCTGAGCAGCCCAAAGTCTGCGCTCCGGAAGTCCATGGTAACAGTTTTGCTGCCCCTCCTCCTTACTTGGCCAAGAATTGAAAATGCTATCATATTGTGGTTGCTAAGCCCAAGATGGCCTCTGACCATGACATCTCCCATGAGTCCTTCTCTGTTTGTAAACAGCAGGTCAAACAAGGCACCTCCCCTGGTAGGCTTACTTACCAGCTGCATCAGGAAGTTATCTTCCACACACTCTAGGAACTTCCAAGACTGTTTCCTCTCTGCTGTGTTGTATTTCCAGCAGATGTCCAGCAAGCTGAAGTCCCCCATGAGAACAAGGGCTAGCGATTGTGAGACTTCTGCCAGATGCTTGTAGAATGCTTCATTTATCTCTTCATCCTGGTTGGGTGTTCTATAGCAGACTCCCAACAGGACATCTGCCTTGTTGGCCTTCCCCCTCATCCTTACCCATAAGCACTCGACCTTATCATCACCACTGTCGAGCTCTATACAGTCAAAACACTCCCTAACATACAGAGCCACCCCACCGCCTCTCCTTCCTTGCCTATCCCTTCTGAAGAGCTTATAGCCATCCAGTGCAGCACTCCAGTCATGAGAATTGTCCCACCATGTTTCTGTGATGGCAACTGTCATAGCTATCCTGCTGCACAAGGGCTTCCAGCTCCTCCTGTTTGTTGCCCATGCTACGTGCATTGGTGTATATGCATTGATACATAAATGTATCAATGTGAGAGATGTTTATGGAAGAATCCTAGAAAACTTTTCATATATTTCCATATATTTACCACCCTTTGTTCATTGCTGAAAAGGTACCTGTTTCCTAAAAATCTATGGATTAAGATAAATATTGTAAGAAGATACCACTTCTAGTCCATACTATCCTTCAATATAAGAGATTCGATTGGTTTTGGGCAGGTTTCATCCCAGGATAACTCCACCATTCCAGAACAAAACAAAAAACATTCTAGAACATAACAAAACAGAAACATATCCTCCAGAAATTTATATATTTATATTTCTACAAATGCTTTTCTCAGGCTAGGGTAACAGCAAATGATTCCGTAAGAGCCAGACAATTCTGGCACACAGTGCCCTCTTCATTCTAACGTCCATTAGAGTGCTGACAACTGATTAACTTCTGTTACCAACATCTTCAGCAGCTTTCTGATGCTGAATACAGTGTCCACTTTGAATAGGAGCTGTTGCCTCTCACTAGAAAGTAGGTTTTTATCTCCATTAATAAGTGGGTCAATAAGTCAGAGTCTATTCAGCACCCTAGTGCAAGCCCATCTTCTCATTGCATGTAGTCTATATGCATGGTAGCATGGACCTTAAGTAGCCAGAGAAAGCTCAGCTTGTCTTCAGGATAGTGTGTGCTTTTTCAGTCTGAACACAAGAACAGAAGGAGCACAGCCACCATTACAAAATAAAAGAGTTGCGATTGCAGGTACTGGCATGTTTTGGCTTGCTCTAAAACCTTTTCCTCACCTCTCAGTTCAGACATAACCAATAAATCTTTAATTTGTTTGGGAACCTATATTCACAAGAATAATTTCTGCAGTGATTAGTAACTCATGCAATTTTGCTGATAACTATGGGGCTGCCTATGCAAAATTTAATCCATTTAATTTAAGTGATTAACTGCTATGGTCTCTCTAATGTGTCAAGAGGGACCCCCCCTCCCCCAACCCCCAAACCGACAAATAAACTCTATTGGACTGATGAATACTATTTTATTCTGTCTCCACAAGGCAGTTGTACCTGTATTGTCTTTAAATAATAAGAAAACATTTAACAGTGTCTACATGCTGACTGAACTCTCATAGAAATTTGCATTCCTGGAAGTTTAAAATCTGTAGCTTGAGACCTGGTTGTGCAAACCAATTAAATTATCATAGAATCATAGAATGCTTTGGGTTGGAAGGGACCTTTAGAGGTCATCTAGCCCAACCCCCCTGCAGGGAGCAGGGACAGCTTTAACCAGATCACGTTGCTCAGAGCCCCATCCAACCTGATCTTGAAGGTTTCTAGGGATGGGGCCTCCACTACCTCTCTAGGCAACCCATTCCAGTGCTTCACCACCCTCACTGTAAAAAATTTCTTCCTTATAGCCAGTCTAAATCTATCCTCCTTTAGTTTAAAACCATTACTCCTTGTCCTGTCACAACAGGCCCTGCTAAAAAGATTGTCCCCATCTTTCCTATGGGCCCCCTTTAAGTACTGGAAGGCCGCAATAAGGTCTCCCCGCAGCCTTCTCTTTTCCAGCCTGAACAACCACAACTCGCTCAGCCTGGCCTCATAGGAGAGGTGCTCCAGCCCTCGGATCATTTTTGTGGCCCTCCTCTGGACCTGCTCCAACAGTTCCCTGTCCTTCTTGTGCTGAGGGCTCCAGAGCTGGACACAGTGAGTTCTCACCAGAGAGGAGTAGAGAGGCAGAATCACCTCCCTCGACCTGCTGACTACACTTCTTTTGATGCAGCCCAGGATTTGGTTGGTTTTCTGGGTTGCAAGCGCACATTGTTAGCTCATGTCCAGCTTTTCATCCACCAGTACCCCCAAGTCCTTCTCGGCAGGGCTGCTTTCAATCCTTTCATCCCCCAGCCTGTATTGACAGGACCTTGCATTTGGCCTTGTTGAACCTCATGAGGTTCACACAGGCCCACCACTCCAGCTTGTCCAGGTCCCTTTGGATGACATCTTATCCTCCTGGTGTGTCAACTGCACCACTCAGCTTGGTGTTGTCTGCAAACTTGCTGAGAGTGCACTCAATCCCACTGTCTATGTCCTTGATGAAGATATTAAACAACACTGGTCCCAGTACGGACCCCTGAGGGACACCACTTTTCACTGGTCTCCATGTGGACATCGAGCTGTTGACATTGAGCCCTCTGGATGTGACCATCCAGTCTATGCCTTATCCACCAAACAGTCCACCTATCAAATCCACATCTCCCCAGTTTATAGAGAAGGATGTTGTGGGGTATTGTGTTGAAGGCTTTACAGAAGTCCAAATAGATGACCTCCGTTGTTTTTCCCTTGTCCACTGATGCAGTTACTCCTTCATAGAAAGCCACTAGGTTAGTCAGGCAGGACTTGCCCTTGGTGAAGCTGGCTGTCTTGAATCACCTCCCTGTCTTCCATGTGCTTGAGCATAGCTTCTAGGAGGATCTGTTCCATGATCTTCCCAGGCACAGAGGTGAAGCTGACAGGTCGCTAGTTCCCAGGGTCCTCCTTTCTTCCCTTTGTAAAAATGGGCACACCATTTCCCTTCTTCCAGTCAGCAGGAACTTCACCTGACTGCCATGACTATTCAAATATTATGGAGAGTGGCTTGGCAACTACATCAGCTAATTCCCTCAGGACTGTGGGATGCACCTCATCAGGTCCCATAGACTTATGTACGTTCAGGTTCCTCAGGTGGTCACAAACCTGATCTTCCCTTGCAGTGTGAGGGGCTTTACCCCCCTGGTCTCCATCTTGTGGTCCATCGATTCGGGAGGGGTGAGGAGAGGGGTTGCCAGTGAAGATATGATAGCCTAACTTAAGGAGAGAGTTTTCCTTTGGACAAGATAATCCAAAATAAAGTATACAGATAATTTGTTGTTTATTTCTTGGTTTGTCTTTGTATTTGAGTGCACCTAACATGTCTTTTGTCCTGTTTCAATAAATTGTCCATCCATCACTTCTGTAGTTTTCTTATGATAAATATTCATATAATTTATATTTAAGCCTTCTGAAAGATAGATTTTAAATGAAATAGATAATTCATACCGATTTCCTACTGATTGCCTTCTCTTCCTGCTTTCTTGTTAGAGAAAACTTCTACAATGGGATAAAGCTGCAAGGAATATTCTTTGAAAAATTATAAACTAAAACCAGGTCAGTCTAGGTGAAAGAAGAATATATAATAAATCTTATGCCGCAAAGGAAAATCCTCAGAGACCCAATTCTCGTTCTTGACCACAACACAACTGTGAGAAGATCGGGGTGTTCACACTTCACTACTCAGAAAACTGATATTGCCCTTGGAAAAACTGTGCTTCCTTTCAATGCCTACATTTAACCATGTGCTTTCTGTGCCAACTGCCTGGCTTGCAAATTATGCTATACAGCTTCTTGGCAATTAACTTTGCTACTTCATTAGTAGTTCACATATAGGAGGGATCTATTCTGCCACACAATAGGTCCTTGCATGTTCATGTTGAGTGACTACCAACAGTACGTGTAATTGGCTATGGTTAGAAATACAGGATATCTGTTAATGATTGTACTTCATAAGAGAAGATTAACAAGTGGAATAAACAGAATAATAAACATGTGAGTAGCAGCATTATGTTTGCTCTACCTTCTTATTAGACCATTTCCATCATCATATATTTCACTTGGAATATGTATTTGAATATGTCATTGTCAACTCACATTCCTATTCTAAATGTCCTTCCTTCTCTGATCCATTTAGCAATGGATAGTTATTAAAGCAATAATTTGGAATATGAAATATTAAAAGTAAAGTATGTCAAGATGCAATTATTAATGGACATAGGTATTTGGATGATTAAACCTATAATTGTAAGTTGTCTTGGGGCTTAACCTGTATTATTTTGTGCAATTGCATTACACCAGAATAATGGGGACCAGCCCCTGACTTTGATATCTGGTTTTAGTGCATAATAATAGCGATGAACAATTCTATAATACTTTTGCTCAACTGCTAGCACTTAATCATTGTTCAGAATATGAGTCCATTGGTTATTTCATTTAGAAAATGGCCGTTTCTGCTCTTTAATCTACTGCTTGCTGGTGTATTACTATTAAGACTATAGGAATGACACCATGGCTCTTTGAGGAATGGCCTGTAACCTGTTATAGAATCTGGAATCACATTCGCTTTTACATGGTTGCATGACATTGGTGGCTCATAGACATTCTGTGACTGATTAATAGATCCAGCTGCTTTTCCTTCTTTATTGTTTCCAACTGAGAAGCTCCTGGATTATAGAAGAAATTTTCATTATTAGTCCCTGCATGAATGACCTTTACTTTCTGCAG
Source organism: Pelecanus crispus (assembly GCF_030463565.1). Lineage (NCBI taxonomy): Eukaryota > Metazoa > Chordata > Aves > Pelecaniformes > Pelecanidae > Pelecanus > Pelecanus crispus. Next base: position 18,726,671 of record NC_134643.1, read on the forward strand.
TTAAATTTCATCCATATTTCTATTATTATATTCCTTAATGTCATGGAGTCCTTCCATTACAAGAATCTGATTTTTCCCATGCTCACAGTGTTGCCAGTTTTGTACCAGCAAGTGAAATTCCTTTTCATTTTTCTTTCCAAGGTTATTGATGAAAATATTAAATGGGTGTTGACTAGTGCTTCAGTGTCTCCTTGGAGCTCCGCCTTCTGTTACAGATTTTTGAAATTTCCTTTTGAGTCTGTCTCTATCTGTTTTGCTGTTCTTATTCTAGTTATGTTCTTTCCCATTACGATTAATAATGTCCAATGGAATACCATGTGGCACCAATATCTTATCTTACCAAAATACACATTTGTGGTGTACACTATACATTATAGAGTGCACTTACATGTTAAAAAATACACTTCTTGCACCTAGTGCAAGTAATATATTTCATTTTAAATATCTGATGAGTTGTTATAACCTACCTCTGAGAAGCAGTCCTAGAGGAGGATGGCAGTCTCTAGACTTCTTCTCCAGCAGTTGGAACAATTCTGCTGGAAATCACCTGAGACGGTCGTGTCTCTCACTAGCTTCTCCAGCTTGGAGTAATTCCCCTGATCTGCTCCATTTGAAATCTGGGGCATGTCCTTACATGAAAAATAATCAATGCCTGTATACTTTTCCCCCAGTTTCTTTGAAAATCCTTTCTATCCCTGGCTTCACAGTGTGTATGCTTACTCCTGGCAGACTCCATACTGACTTTCCTCTGGATTTGTTGTAGTGACAGGCTTGTTAGTCCTTACCAAGGACTCCCCAATCACAAAACGTCTCCTCTCATCTTAAAGCTCTATTCTGAGTTATTTCTCCTGTCTGTTGACTATCCTGCCTTCTCTTCTGTGTAATGTCTTTGTTTATACTTGGGCAATTTCTCATAGCTATCTCCATTATCTCTTCTCTTATGGGACTAGTGACTTCTCTCTTCTGTCATCCTGCCTTCCCTTTCAGCATGTTTCTCCTCATTGCTGCCCAGTGCAGCATAGCTGTTCCTAAGCTGGCTAGTTAATCCTCCTGCCGTGTTCTCATAGTCATTCTTTTTTTGGTTTATTGATCTGCCATTCGGCTTCTGTTGTTCAGTAAATGCAGGTCATCAGTTTTTTATGCTGCCTTGTCTCTTCCATTTATCTTGACATTCCTGTCTGAACTTTGTTCTGTTTTCCAAGTCCGTGTCCAGTTTTCATTTTTTCTTCTCCATGAGCTCTACTGGGAAAACTTCACACAAACCCAGGTTCTTGCTCAGAGAGAATGCTCTTGTCACAGTTTTTTGCACCTCCACCTTTATCTTCACTTTTTGGTGAAGTTACTGTAACAGTTCACTGTTACTTGGTGCCTGAGTAACAGTGTTTGCCCTTCTTACCTTGACTTTAAAGAAAATCATAGGTGGGTTAAAGTTGCTTTACACAAACTCAGAGTTTTCTGTCATATGCTGGTCTCATTGGTCAATGATCTCCATGTTACAATCAGACTTTTATGTCTGGGAATTTATAATCTATATGACACACCAAAAAAAAAAGGAACAAAAGATTGAATTAAACAGAAACTAATTAATATTTTTTCAAGTAATTTCACTGCTTTTTAGCTGAATTTTGTGGTAACACAAGGGTAACCAATGAAAGTATTTTTTAAGAAAATATTTGCTGTTTCTCTTCTGCTTTCTTTCAAAAACATCCATATATGGATATTTGTCTCCTATTTACTGGCAGAGGTATCCTAGCAAATACATGCTGTTGAATGTTTTTCCATATCTGTCAGATGTAATTCTCTATGGAACACCTGGAGAAGAATGTAGTAAAAGTAAATACTTAGAGACAAGGTGAAGTGTGTACTCTGTTTCTATAATGCATTTCACTGCCCTGTTCTTTCAGAGCATGAAGCTGTATTCTAACAAATCTAACTGATGAAAAGGCAAAATAGTCTGCTCCCTCTAATATACTTTTAATGCCTTTTTCTGTGAAAATTCCTCTTGGTGATTGAAGCTGGCAACTATATTTCTTCAGTAAAGAATTTAAAAATAGGAGCCAGAGGTTGAAGAATGTGATTTCTCCATTTGGGCTCATAATAAGATATTTAATAAAATAGGTTTTAATTCTATTACAGTCTCCAAAAGTACATGTGGATTTGTAATACTTTGATGTAAAGTTACTGAATTTTGAACTGTAACCAAATCTGAATGGTTTAGAATTCTGAAGAAACCTCAGTGTTCAAGATCATATGAACTTCAACCTTCCTTTACAGCAGGCTGAGAGATATCCTGTTCCCTGAGAATGCTTTCCAACTCTGGTTTGTCACTGTTGGTGAAAGAAGAGACCTATTTTCTTAGCATGAACTAGAACATTGGTCACTGTTACACCTAAGTCCTGTCAACATCTATGTATTTTATCTAAACCAGTGCCAGAGAAAAATGGTAAGAAAAGTAAAGCAAATTGACTTTCACAAGCATTAATCGCTGTCTACAAAATAGCTGTACTTTTAGATCCTGTAGTTTGAACTGGTACAGCTTTTAACACTCCTGAAATATTTCTGTTCTGAGCAGCATATGGATGATATACAGGACCTGATCTTTACTGTCATTCAAATGAAGGAAAAATTGCAAAGAAAGTGTACTTAAAAGCACACACTACACATATTATTCACAATGAAAACCTGGTTTTCACATACAATTGGAAGCATGGTAATTAGACAAAGTAAACTACAATCCTTTGCTATCATACCCTGAAAATTACAAGGCTATTCTTTCTTATTTTGTCACTAGGGATCTGTTTCAAATGGGTTAGTGACTTTTTTTTCTACTAAATTTGTTAAATTCTTCAGAAGAGCTTTTGGGGTCTAGTAGCTGAATACTGCTTTCCAGAAAAATTTGAGTGCAACTACATTGTTGGATAAAGACTATGAAGATAAGTACCAAACTCTTTGATTATTTCCTAAGTTTTCTGCTGTATAATACATAACCCAGGAGGGATTTTTATGTTTTTATTACAAAAGCCTAAGTTTCAAATAGCTTTGTGAGTTCAATTCTGTTTCTATGCTCTTTGAAGATGCAATACAATCAAGACATTTTGGGATGAATTTTAGGAGTTATGCATGAAAAATAATCACATACAGTTTGATCATAAATAAAGGGGGTTTTGTGTGTATTTCCTGTGGATTGCTTTGAAAGTTTACCTTTTAGAAAGTCATAAGCTGCAGTAAAGTAGGGCCTTAAGGGCCAGACAGGAGTTCAAAAACCTTTTTGAACGGTTTCTATAACATGTTCATTCTAAATTGCTATAGGTGTGACCCAAAGCCTATCAAAGTTAATGTAGTTTTTTTCCCTCTGGTAAATTGGGGCATATATTCTTAGGTCATGAGCCAGAAAGATCCGCTAATTTTCTAAGAGAAAGAATGCGTATGTTTGAAAGATTTGGACTCTGTTTTTGAGAAATAATTAAGACAGTTGGAATTAAATGTCTTAGCATCATGTGAATTGGACATCTAAATAATTTATTAGTAGAAAGACTGCAGTAGGAATATTATGTGAGCCTATTATGTATCAAGATTTCCTTTAAATGTTATGAAGTAAACATAAAATTTTGCAAAATATTACTTGATACTGACATTTCTGAAAATTAAAGTCAACAAACAAAAAAATCAGGAGTCATTGAGGCCAACCCTGACATTGCTGCATTATTTTAAGACACAAAGTCATAAAAGAAGTACTAGAAAGAGTTACTTCTAAGGCTTGAACTGACTCTTTATATTTCTCAATGTTTTTTCCATAGATAGCACAAGCAAGAGAGCACTGCAGGTAACTGAACTTTATATATGCATATATATTATATAATACTTACAGGTTTTTCACCACATTGCACCACATTGATGACTGCTGCAGGAACACTCAGACTTCTAAGAGTGTAGAAACATAATGAAATACAATACTCCTTGGTTTTCTTCCAAGACATTCTGGTTCTAGTCACTTTTTATTTCAGTGCAGTATTTTTTTTTTTTCTAAATCTGTAGGTGGTATTACATTTGGACTGTTCAAGTCACACTGGTGAACTGGAGCTAACAAACGATAGTACAGAAATAGCAGTAGTTTTGCTATCTTTGGAATAGACATGTTGCTACTAGAGATGATGGAACTGTTCAAACTGTGGATTTAAGAGTGTAGTAGAAACTGTGGAAAGTTGTTTAGCTAACTAGAAATATTGATGCTTGCAAATGACATCAAAGCTTAAAGGAAGTTAGACTAGTTGAAAAGCAAGTAGAATAATTCATTGTGTAGAATTTATTCTACAAATTTAGCTAGAGCAGCCTAGATTACTGATTGCAGATACCTTCCCCTGTGAATTGATCTCTTCCTACTGTGAATTGTTCATGAACTGATTTTCAGTTGATTAATTATAAATGTTGTGGGAACGGGGGAAGAACAGCTTCCACACCACTTAACTTTAGGCAACTAACTTAAGTGCCTGAGACAGCAGACTAATCTTCTAGGCTTCTTATACATTCGTTAAAAAAAAAAAAAGATAGACTCTTCTGCAGGGAGAATTTAAAGAGAGTTTTTAGGTTCCTGCTCTGATTTGCAGTGCTCTCATTTTTCTTTACAAACTCTAAGAATATTCTCAGTTGTTTCTGTCACTTGAAATGGAAAATTTCCCTTAGCACTCTGAATCTGTGCTTTGCTCTTAAAGAAATTCAAAACAGCTTAGTTTGGTTTGGACACACGAGGCCAAAAATTTTGCTTGAACGTAGCAAAAATAATACACAGGTGTATTCAGCAAAATTGTCTGTTCCCCTAGAAGGGAATAAGTAGAAATGTCAGAAGGGTCCAGCTGGAGCAGATGCCATCCTCCTGAAGCCCGGCTAGTAGTGTAGAATCATAGAGTCATAGAATCATAGAATCATAGAATCACAGAATCATAGAATAGTTTGGGTTGGAAGGGACCTTTAAAGGTCATCTAGTCCAACCCCCCTGCAATGAGCAGGGACATCTTCAACTAGATGAGGTTGCTCAGAGCCCTGTCTGACCTGACCTTGAAGGTTACCAGGCATGGGGCATCTACCACCTCTCTGGGAAACCTGTTGCAGTGTTTCACCACCCTCACTGTAAAAAATTTCTTCCTTATATCTAGTCTAAATCTACCCTCTTTTAGTTTAAAACAATTGCCCCTTGTCCTATCACAACAGGCCCTGCTGAAAAGTTTGTCCCCATCTTCCTTATAAGCCCCCTTTAAATATTGAAAGGCCATAATAAGGTCTCCTTGCAGCCTTCTCTTCTCCAGGCTGAACAACCCCAGAGGTGTTTCATCCCTCATTATTTTTGTGGCCCTCCTCTGGAGCCGCTCCAACAGGTCCATGTCTTTCCTGTGCTGAGGGCTTAGGAGCTGGACGCAGTACTCCAGGTGGGGTCTCACCAGAGTGGAATAGAGGGGCAGAATCATCTCCCTCGACCTGCTGGCCACTCTTCTTTTAATGCAGCTCAGGATGTGGTTGGCCTTCTGAGCTGTGAGTGCACATTGCTGGCTCATGTCCAGGTTTTCATCCACCAGTACCCCCACGTCCTTCTCTGCTCTCAATCCATTCTTTGCCCAGCCTATACCTGTGCTTGACCAAAGGGCTATTCCATACCATATGATGTCATGATCAGTATATAAACTAGGGGAGTTGGCCATGGGGCAGCGATTGCTGCTCACAGTCTGGCTGGGTATCAGTTGGCAGGCGGTGGGCTGTTGCATCACTTGGGGTTTTTTTCAGTGACAAACCCAATCTTCTCTTACAGTAGGAGATACTCTGCTGCCCTAGTCCTCATCTTGCAGTCCATCCACTCGAGAGGTGTAGGAAGAGAAGTTGCCTATGAAGACTGAGGCAAAAAAGTTATTGAGTACCTCAGCCTTCTCCTCGTCCGTTGTTACCAGTTTGCCAGTCTTGTTCATTAGGCGGGTATGCTTTCTTTGACCTTCCTTTTCTGGTTGACATGCCTGTAGAAGACATTATTATTCTTTGCATCCCTTGCCAAGTTCAGCTCCATCCTCGCCTTGGCCTTCCTTGCCCCGTTCCTACACAACCAGGCAGCGTTCCTATACTCTTCCCAGGATACCTGTCCCCGCTTACACTGCCTGTGTAGTTTCCAAATGTTATCATAACCATAGTGAAATTTCAAACAAAGTTTTGATTACAGTGTGGATAATTAGTCAGCTTTTGTAACATTTGGTAAGATATTACACGACCAGTGACAATATCTATTAGGTTGCTGGACACACCATGAGTAAGTTTGTCAACCTGATAGACAATGTGTGCTAAAATGACCTCTGATAGCTATACAGGCAGTGGTCTAGATATGAATGGCTGTGCTGCAATTACTCTTTATTTGGCTACACACACCTAGCCTCTGGGCAGCTTTCCTTTCTTGGTGTGAAGAACCGAAAAACTGGGAAAAACAAGGGCAGTTTAGAGCTGCATTTTGCTTGCTCTGATGCTGTGCCAATAAGAGTTTACAAAAGATGTGGTTTATTGTTTTTGCTATCTACCTAGATCAGCTGATCTCTTAGACTTAATGTTTGTGATATCAATACTTGCAACTGTGATTTCAAAATTGGTTTTCAATTAAAAGTTACCAATATTGACTTACTAACTATACATGTGAGCAAACATCAACATGGTCAGAGTACACCCAAATAAATCTTTTTTACCTAAGCAAGTGCTTACAAAGCCCTGTTTCAGATACTTGTCCAGATCTATAAAGAGTTGTAAAACATATTTTCTAATAGATTTTGTAACCATTGAAGGAATATAATGAGTAAAGTGAGTTTAAGGGCTAAGCATTTAATTAGGTCCTTTCAGATCAGCAGGATCCAAAGAACTTCTGTTTACAATAGTTAAATAATTATTTGAAGTACTCCTGAGCACATAGTTGATTTATTGGAAAAGTTGTGCAGTGGATTAAATACAGGAAGAACAGAAAGAGCAAATGTACAAGAGAAGAAAAAAGAACACGGGAACTATGGCTCACTAATGGCAATGCAAGTATTCATGAGGTTCTGAACTAAAATTCAAAACGATTTTGAAAAAATGAAGTTACAGTCAGAAAAGAATGAGATTTATCAGGGAAAAAAGAACTTTCAAACAGGAATATTCTTCTGCATAATTAAAGAATAAGGAAGTAATTCTTCAGAAAAAGGATTGGAGTTATAACAGTTAGCAAGCTGAATATAGGACAGCAATGCCATGCTGCATCAAAGAAAAATTTGTAGGATGTACAAACACTTATGTAGCCTGCAAGACACATGCATATCCTGAAAACAAGGACACTTATCTTTCTCACTGGTGACCTTCCAGCCTCTTGGGTTGAAGTAGCAAAGTCCCTGAGGAACACATTTTTTGGACAATTCACAAATTAAAAATTCACAAATTACTCTAGATTTCTTTCAAGAAAATGATCCTCCAGCCTTTGATTAGGAGATCTATGAGTTATCAGGAGTCGTGGGTTTTGATTTTACCATAGTTTGCCTTTATTAGGAGTTGGAGAGAAATATCTTTACATTTTTAGACCTGAGTCTCTTAAGCCTTCATACCACATTCCATTTGGGGTGTGGATTTAGTTCTGAACAACTTATCCAAAACAGATATTTCTCTCTGCTCCCTGAGGGATTTATTGGCAAAACTAGCCATCTATTAACATTATCTTGGGACTCTGCACAGTGAGAATAGATGCTATAAATCTTAGTTGTATAAAAGCCCAGAAGCTATAAGGTTTTACTGGACAGCAAATAGAAAATTCCAATAAGTTCAGATCTGTTTATTTTACTTAGAGTGAAAGAACATTCTGAGTGAAGCTTGGCTGGAAATGTCTTTGGAGACAGCCATTCTGCCCACCTCACAGTAACCAATTATACATCACACCTTGCCCTTGAACACTTTTTCTCAAATACATGTAATGATTTTGCATGGGCTGTGCAAAATAACAAGAACTTGTATTACTAATTACTGTGTCAATGGCCTTGGTCTTGGATGTGATTAGAGTTAATAATAAAAGAAATGAACAAATGTATCTATAATATTACACTCCATTGGTAGCAAGAGGCTACAATAAATTTACATTACTCACCAGGATTCATGTTTCTCAACTGTCAGATCAAATTAAGAATATACAGAGCCCAATTAGCTCTTGTTACCTTTGTTAGTTTTTCCTGATTGGTCTCACTAAAATTATTAGAGACAGTCATAGATTTACTTAAGCGTAGTTAAAATCTTTATTGCTAAAAGAAGAAGATGTTTACTTATTCAGTGTTTGACAGTAAAAGGGTACATGTTGTCCAGACTTGGCAGATTTGAGGCCCCCAAAATACTTTTTCATTTGTGCCTTTTAGATTTTATTTTTACTATACATACTATCTTCTTTCCACATTGAACATGCATAATTCATTCTGGCTAACCTCATTTGCAACAAATATTTTTTCAGAAATTACTGTCACATCACCATAGTTATTTTGTTATTGTAGTTTATTGCATTGCATTTCCAACCATATCCAGTTCTAGCAAAGAAACCAGACATTACCACTTAACACAACCACTGGCTTTATTTTAACTTCTAATTGATAAAAATCTGATTAAATTTTTTCTGGATATAAGGCTGGTTTCTATATGGTATTATACCTATAGTACAATTTACTTATCCAAAAAGATTTTTTTTTAATCTAAGTGTTGCCAGTTTGCATTTCCGTGCAGCTGCAATATTATAATAGGGTTAAAAAGTCACCATCATATTCAAAGAGAAGAAAAAGTTCTATTACATTAAAGCTTAAACAATCTTACACACTTGAGAAGTGTAAAAATTTAATCATTTAAATTTAAACCTGCAAGAGGACAAAACTGTTCTGTACCTATTCTTACATGTGTAAGAATAAGTACAGAATTCTTACCTATTCTTAGAGGTGTATCAACTTCTAAGCTATTTGTCATTTATGTAAATAAGAAAACACTTAGAGGAAAACTTATTTCATTTAACTATGACAGTGAAAATAAATTAAAAACACTTCATAGGATCAAAGTTTTCCATCTCCTTTAAAATACAATGAAATTAGTGGAAACCACAATACATTCATGTTTACTTTAAAAAAAAAGAACACTGAAAAACTTATTATTCATGTAAGACATATCTGGCATGTTGGTGTGCTGCTCCACATTAACTTTTCCTCTTTCTTGATCATTTACTTCTTATTCAGAGGCAAGGAAGGCAGATGGAGGTGTATAAAGTAACTTGCAATCCCTCAACAAGGTAAGAAAATAAACTATGGAATGTTGTTGCTGAAAGGCTGCAGGGGCAATACCTCTTATTTGGATCCCATAAAACCCCAAGTTAATCGGAAGGTCATCAAGTTAATGTTCATAATCGTGAAGGTACCTAAGCCATTTGAGTTTTCACATCATGGTTCACTTTTAATTTGGGAAATGGTATTTCTTTCTAAATAAAATTAAAGCACCAGAATGCTGCAGTAACTAACTGCTCTGCAACAAAAATGTTTTTCTTTCAAAGGCTTTATTTATATTAGAATTATAGAATCATAGAACAGCCCAGTTTGGAAGAGATGTCAAAAGATCACCCAGTCCAACATTTTGTGGGAATGGGAACATAGATGAGATTATCTAGCACCCTGTCCAATCAAATCTTGAAAACCTCCAGTGATGGGAACTTTACCACATCCCTGCAGATGTTGTTCCAGTGAATGACTGTTATTGCTGTAAAAAATTTCTTTTTTATATCAAGAGGAAAGTTCCTGATACTTCAAGCAGCACCTCGAAATGGGAAGAAACAACTAAACGCTTTCACTTTATGAAGTAAATAATTTATATGGGGAGGTATAGAACCTGAGTCCTTTGAAAGCTCTGCAAGCCATTTCCAGAAAAGTTTTAGGGTAAATACGTCTGCCAGGGCAGCATGCTATTTTTGATCTCAACTTCACCTTATTTTCTATTGTTAACAAAGGGACTGGTACCACTAGATGAAAAATAGTAATCTAAAGACTCGGTTTTTAGGCAGTCATCTATTTATGACAATAGGGTTATTGGATCTACTTTCAAAGAGCAAGAGAGAGCCAGGATAAACCACCCATTAGGATATCATGGTAATCATTACAACTAGAAACCCCACGGACAGGGCACTGGAGGTTGTCTTAATTTCTTATGGGTCTTCGCCAAGATAAGAATGCTAAGCATGCTATTGGAGAAAATATTAATACACTAAATTCTACAAAAAAATTCAGCAACCGGCCTAGGAAATTTAATGTGAACAATTTATGCAATGTGATAAATTTAGCAGCAGTAAGATGGCTGGTTAGGAAACTTCTTGGAAAATGAGAACCGCAAGAAAGTTTCTCAGGATAGGGATAAAACAGTCCAGTACCAATTATAGAATCATAGAATCATTTAGGTTGGAAAAGATCTTAAAGAACATCCAGTCCAACCATTAACCTAACACTACTATGTCCACCACTAAACCAATTAAGGGTAGAGTAGCAATTTCATGTTTCCTGGCTTGGTGGCTGGATTATTTTTTAATGAAAGTAAAAACTAGGAAACACCAAGGTTGAAAAGGACCTCTAAGATCATCAGTCCAATCATCAACCCAACACCACCATGCCCACTAAACCATGTCCCAGAGTGCCACGTCTACCCATTTTTTGAACATTTCCAGGGATGGGGACTCCACCACCTCTCTGGGTAGCCTGTTCCAATGCTTGACTACCCTTTCCATGAAGAATTTTTCCTAATATCCAGCCTAAACCTCCCCTCGTGCACCTTAAGCCCATTTCCTTTCGTCCTATCGCTAGCTACCTGGGAGAAGAGACCAACACCCACCTCACTACAACCTCCTTTCAGGTAGTTGTAGAGAGCGATAAGGTCTCCCCTCAGCCTCCTCATCTCCAGGCTAAACAACCCCAGTTCCCTCAGCCACTCCTCATAAGGCCTCTGCTTCAGACCCTTCACCAGCTTCGTTGCCGTTCTCTGGATATGCTGCAGCACCTCAATGTCTTTCCTGTACTGAGGGGCCCAAAACTGAACACAGTAGTTGAGGTTCAGCCTCACCAGCACCGAGCACAGGGGGACAATCACCTCCCTGCTCCTGCTGGCCACACTATTCCTGATACAAGCCAGGATGCTGTTGGCCTTCTTGGCCACCTGGGCACACTGCTGGCTCATGTTCAGCTGGCTGTCTACCAACACCCCCAGGTCCTTTTTGGCCAGGCAGCTTTCCAGCCACTCTTCCCCAAGCGTTGCATGGGGTTGTTGTGACCCAAGTGCAGGACCTGGCACTTGGCCTTGTTAAACCTCATACAGTTGGCCTTGGCCCATCGATCCAGCCTGTCCAGGTCCCTCTGCAGGGCCATCCTACCCTCGAGCAGACCAACACTCCCACGCAGTTTGGTGTCATCTGCAAACTTACTGAGGGCGCACTCAATCCCTTCATCCAGATGGTTGATAAAGATATTGAACAAGACTGGCCCCAAAACGGAGCCCTGGGGAACACCGCTTGTGACTGGCCACCAAGTGGACTTAACTCCATTCACCACAACTCTCTGGGCTCGGCCACCCAACCAGTTGGGTTGCAGTATCATGCAGATACACAGGGCAATAGAATATAGGGAGGAGGAAGAGGAAAAACTTTACCATTAACTTGACAATGAGGAAGTGTGTTTGTGTTTCCTGATGAAAATGTATGTCTTCAAAAAAAGAAGCAGAAGCGATTGCAGGCAGGCTGTGGGACTGCAGCGAGGTGTTGTGTAACTGTGAAGTAAATGTTGACTTAACATCAACACATTAACTACTGAACAAGAGTCAGAGAGGATTTGTTCATCCTTAGAGTCATCAAATGAGGAGCACGAAATTACAGCTCTGGAAAATCCACAGCAGGAAAAGCTAAACATTTGCAAAAAGCAGGGGAGGTACAGCCATTATTATAATTCACAAGCTTCACACATACCAACTGCCAGGGCATTACTTGTTGAAAAGGGACCTTGACAGTATGATCGTATGTCTACCTGATCTGCTGAAGACATTACCTGAGGAGGAAGAAGAAGGTTTTAGAATGACATCAAGTACAATAGATCAGACTTTCAACTTGAGAAATTGAACAGAAAATACTGAGAATATGAAATGGAACTACACTGCAACTTCACAGGCTTCAATAAAGCATTTGATCATGTATGGCAAGGAATACTGTGGACTGTGACGAAGACACTCAACGGTAGCAAAAGAATAGTGACAACCCTTGAAATCCTTTATTACAGTGCAGGGAGTAAAGTCCTTGAAGGTAACACACTGACTAAGTAGTTCCATATAACAGCTGGTTTAAGAAAGTGATGTCTCCTATTGCCACATCTCTTTAATTGTTTCCTTGAACATGTTATGTCAGACTCTGAAAACTTTGAAGGAGTGCTATCGGTTAGAGGTAGTAATATAGACAATCTATCCTTTGAAGGTGATGTAGATTTGATAGGAGGAATGGGACCAGGGTGTGCAAATACAATGACAAAGCTGGGCAGCACTGCAATGATGTATGGTATGGAGATCAGGACAAAAAAAGAGCAGTGTAATGACAATGAGGATTACTGACACTGAACAAGAAATAGACATCAAAAGCAAGAAAGTTGAATGAGGGGACTTATTCAAGTATCTCAGTACTACTACCATGAAAGACGGGAAATCTGAAACAAATCCAAAGAATTGCCCTCATGCTAGCAGTGCTCACAGTCCAAAATACAACCTGGAAAGACAAGAACAACCTTAGTAGATCCAAGAGAAAAAAAAAAGGAAACTTCTTAGAAATATTGTGTTCTTACGAGCATGGGCAGTGTGAAACGGGTGAAACTCAAACAGCAGCAACAGAATGAAGAATTCAAGCCTTTGAATTCAGATGTCTCTGCAGAATTCAATGGATACCATGTACAGCGCACAGAACTAACAGCTCTATTAAAGAGAAGCAGGATCTGCAGTAATTGGATCCCATGAGCCTCTACTAGCAGTAGTGCAAAGAGAGAAGTTGGAAAGGTTTGGCAATGCCACTAAAACAAAAGGCCTAGCAAACATAGTTTTGCAGGGAAAAAAATGAAAAGAAAAGAGGAGGAGCTGTTTGTGGACAACCTGGTAAAAAACATCACCAGAAGCTGGACAGGAAAATCTCTAGCAGAACTTCTTCAGGCAGTTAAACCACCTGAAATGAAAGGAGATTATAGTTATCACCTCACTATGACCCAGCCAGCCAGAGAGGAAAGGGATTATCACAGCACAAAAATCTGTTATAAAACCCATCAATACAGAATTTCTAGGAAGACCTGTCAGTATTACTATGTTTTATAAATAGATAAGAATGTTTTTTTGTTCTTTACTGCCTTTCTTCTTTCTTTTATTTGTTCACACGATATTTAGTAATTTCCAGACCTGCACTCCCTTCCCTAGGTAACAGGGAAACAAATATTTGCTCAATACATTGTTGTTAGGAGTATAGGGGGAAATCTGGCAGCTCGAGAGAGGCAAAGCTGCCACAGCTCCATACACCCAGGTCCAGTGTGGTGGTGCATCCCCCCGGCCCCCCATTCCTCTTTCTCTTCAACGGCTTTACGAACTCAGGAATTCCAGGCCACCGCTTTTGTGTAGCGAGTTAGTCAGTTAAGCGCCCCTTAATTGTACCAGAAACTCCTACATGGCTGAAGCAGAGAGCGGCTCTGTCCTTATCAAAATCTTCGTATTATGGCTAATGAGGGGAGCAAGAACAAACAGCTACCCCTGACAGCCTTGAAACAGAGTGGTATCATTGTTACTGGAATTCCAGCAACTACTGATCTGAACTGTGGCTCGGATGGAAATTTACTGGTGATTAAAGTCAATCACCTCACAATCCTATAAACAGCAGTCCTAAGCGAGGCCCTTTGAGCTCTCCTGGACTGCCGCAGGCTGCACCAGCATCTCCCTCTGATCAAAACGCCTCTCAGAGTCAGCGAAACTAGCAGACTCCGAAAGCCTGCTGCAACCAGAACTCCGTTGCCGAAGATCGACAACGGAGCCTGGGCTGAAATTCTTCATTCCTCGAGGCTCTACTCTCGCCCATTGAGAAATGTCAAGGCATTAGACGTCAGTATTTCACTAAACTTGAGGGGAATTTTTAACAGGTATACCATTTTCATATATGCATTCATATTTGTGAGTATGCATGTATGAATCAATTTAAGTAGTCTGTAGATGTATGATTTAATTTCAAAGGGAGTCTTATACTGCTGCATTATTCTAGCATTACTCATAAACCGTTGACCAAGTCTGAGACTAAGATTGGGCCCAGCCGCACCTCAGCTCCTCTCTGAGGAGTTTAGAAAGCAAGGGGGTCTGTTCTGAACCTCGTGACTCAACGGGAGGGTTTCCATATCCCCTACATAGGATTTCTCCCTCTCTCTTGTGTAACCCAATTTCCTTTATACACTTTTTCTATGTACTAGATATACATATATACATATATATATTATCCTTATTCATATAAACCGTTGACCAAGTCTGAGACTAAGACTAGACCTAGCTTCACCTAGGCTCCTCTCTGAGAAGGAGTTTAGAAAGCAAGGGAGTCTATTCTAAACCTTGTGACTCAACGGGAGGGTCCTCCTTATCCCCTGTACACGCAATCCCTTTATGAATCATTCCAACACAATGTGATTTAATTTTCCTTTATGCGCTTCCAAGAGAGAACCTTGCCATCTTCAAATCTGTAACTAAGTCACTGTTTTGATTAATTTTGTCTAATCACTTTATTAATCATTGATGACTGAGTGCTATTGAAAATATTATAATCAAATTCTGCGATTTGCTACAAGTAAATTCTAACTGTTACTAAATCAAACTGTGTAAAGTCACTCATTCATAGTGAATTGACATAACCATCAGGAGTCACAAACCTGTATTCGTGACATCCAGCCAGTAGCAAAGCTGAGCACGTATTCCCTAGGCACACCAGGTATATGCACAAACATGTCTGCACTATATATATATATATATATATTGGCTGGGATAGAGTTAATTTTCTTCATAGTAGCTTGTATGGGGCTATGTTTTGGATTTGTACTGAAAACAGTGTTGATAACACAGGGATGTTGCAGCTATTGCTGGGCAGTGCTTACACAGAGTCAAGGCCTCTTCTGCTTCTCACACCACCCCACCAGCGAGCAGGCCGGGGGTGCACAAGAAGCTGGGAGGGAACACAGCTGGGACAGCTGACCCCAACTGACCAAAGGGATATCCCACACCATATGACATCATGCTCAGCAATAAAAAGCTGGGGGAAGAAGAAGGAAGGGGGCAACGTTTGGAGTGATGGCATTTGTCTTCCCAAGTCACCGTTACATGTGATGGAGCCCTGCTTTCCTGGAGATGGCTGAACCCCTGCCTGCCGATGGGAAGTAGTGAATGAATTCCTTGTTTTGTTTTGCTTGTGTGTGTGGCGTTTGCTTTACTTATTAAACTGTCTTTGTCTCAACCCACAAGTTTTCTCACTTTTACTCTTCTGATTCTCTCTCCCATCCCACCAGGGGTGAGTAAATGAGTAGCTGTGTGGAGCTTAGTTGCTGGCTGGGGTTAAACCACAACAACATATATACATACATTGGGCTGCACAGACCAACACACGCAGACAGCACAGACAGCAATGGCCTCATCCTGCTCCCCTCTCTGGCTGAGCAGGATGGAGGTCTGCTAGTGGGAATACATATATGTGCATATATATAATGCGGATGCCCCCACACCTGGGCTCATACATGCAGAATACCCAGTAACTGCCCCTGAAGCCCAGCCTGCCCAGCTGCTGGCAGCTGGACTTACAAAACTCTGAGGCCACAGCCCTGCTCTAGCTGCCAGCACAAATGACCACACACATACAAAGAGACATCTGGGACTCCCCTAGTCCCCAGTAGCCACCCTCCATCCCACCCCCCGCCTCTGTGATCTCACTCTTAGAGACCCATTCACCCCCTGGCTCCCAGACCCCCTCACCTACTCACTGGGTCACCTGGCTTTATCTTTGCTGTCACTCACACTCATTTGCACACCCACACTTGCTCCAGTGGGGAACTCCAGCATCCCTGTGAGCCGAAGTCCCACTCCAGTTGCTGGCATTGACATCCACTCACTGGGGTCTCTGCAGCTGCTGGCACCACAGACACACAGGCCCTCCAACCTGAAGTTTGGCTGCACTCACACGGACACACACAGGCACATGAGAGTCCCTCAGCCTGGAAAACAGTAGAAAAGTATTTAAAAAGAAGACAAGACAGACTGTGCTGATCAGGGGCCCGGCATGGACAAATGGGTGTACCAACCAGTAAACTATTTACACACAACTACCTCTTCTTCCCCCTATATTTTCCCACACTTCTTCCTCCCCAAACCACCTTGAGCCCTCTTTCCCCACCTTTAATTCCTCCCCTAAACATCCCATAATAAGTCTTCTGCAGTCTCCAAGTGTTTGTCTCCTGAACCCCATAACATGTCCCATGCCTGTAGGCAGTGGTCCCCCCCAGTCCAAAAGGTGTTCTGATGTTGACCCATTGTGATGGGTTTCATGCCTGGACAATGGGGCTGAGGCTGTCCTGGAACAGACCTGGGAAGTGTTTGGACAGTGTGTCACTTCCTCTGAGACCTTATTTTGAGTTCCCACCTGCCATTGTCCTCCTGTCTGAGTTTGTGGAGATGGGCCTTTGATGGCCTGGAGGCTCCTGTGATGGTCCTGGGAGAAGCCAGGGCAAGGCATTATTTGGGCTCCCCCACTTGTCTCTCTGCTCCTTTGTGGGGGTACAAACGAGCTTTTATCATACAACCTAACAATTATAATTGGCTAACTGTCATATTATGTTACTTTCCCTTCTGCCGAGTAAGCTAAGAGATTGTACTTGTGACTTTTACATTTTATTTCAGTTTAATTTTAATTTTTGCTGCACAATAATCTTCTATGGAAGCATCCCAGAGCAGGTTGTTTCTCGACCTGTTAGAGGCTGACCTGGATTCAGTTTGTGTTTTCTCATGACTTTTCTTCTGTAGTTGTATATCTAGCCACAGTCTATCACTGCTCTATTCATTCTTTCTATGCTTCTTTTGTATCAGGAGAAGCTACATGAGCATCTTTTAGTGACATCACTGAAAAACTTGTGATGTAAACACAATTCGGGAGACACTGGAATTGCAAATGCTCATAACTCAGCTCGTTAGACAGGAACTGTGAATGTCCATAACTCAGATTGTTAGACAGAAATGCATCACCCCTGATGTTCCTGAGCTCCTCCAACTCAGCAACACCATCCTCAGGCTACTTCTGAAGCTAAATTTCAGCTAGATTCAGTGTGCTGTCATGAAAACTCTTGGATAATGATAGCCATTGCTTATATGATTTCTTAACTCACTAGACATATATTCAGGTTAAACTGAGCCCTGTAATAACCCCAATACACACTAAAAAAAAAAAAAAAAAAAGCTTTAATTAGCATACCAGCACAAGGAATATCTATTTGAAATTCATGCTGAATCTCTCTACCTGCTGTGCTTCATTTCAAATTTGAATGCTTTCATCTTTGTACTATGCTGTACCATTCACACAAAAGTCTTGGGGGAGTCCACCCAACCCCCCTCCTAATTTTACTTTAAAATCATTAGTTCCTGTAAGGGCCTACCTGACATGTGAACCACACAAAATATATTATGGCTTTTTTGTCTTGATTCTTTGGTGAACAACTACTGATTCCTAATGAACAAAGAGGAAATGAAGGTTAACTAATTCTCAACCAAGGTTATGGTGAGTCACCTAAATGTAGAATATCATTAAGCAGGAAAAGATGAAAGAAGTAAGAGTAATTTATTTGATTTGGGCCTTATTTCTTGCTTTGAATCTGCAAAAATAAAGTGAAAATCAGATATGCCATGGACATTCTGTTTTACTTATATGCAATAATAAAGAAGAGATTTGCTTTATTTTTCCCCACAAAAGTGGAATATTTGATGCATGTGGAGGTTTTGTTAAAACTGAAGATTCTGATCCAAGTCAGGTTCTGACCTTGTAATCTTTACTTATGTTAATAGTCCTTCAGCTTCAACAGAAAGTCATTGGGACTATTCTTATCTGTAAATATTACTGCTGCATATAAGTATGGTACATCTTGTGGTATTTCTGCTTGGGTTGGATGAGGAGATAAAATTCTAATTACTGAGGAATCCACATGGTGTCTTCCTACTCTCCCTGTTCAAAAAAAAACCCTAAGTGGGTCAGAAATCTAAAAGAGATGGTTAGAGTAAAGGGGAAATAAGAAATCAATGACAGGTTGTACTAGAGATGGAAGCCATAAAGGAAAGTTTAGGTTGAAGATGGGACCCCAGCAGAGCTGTGGGAGACAAGAGCAATAATAAAGTTCATAGCAAAATGTGAAACTTTGTTCAGAGATAAAGTACAACTGTTCAAAAATACAGCCAACATGTTTTTCCACCCATACTGTATAACTGAAAAAAAATCTAGATCTTTTTAGAAACATTTTAATTTTATGTATCCGCCAACAGAAAACTCCCTAGTGGAACAAATACATTGCATCCATTTCAAAACAATGGAACCGGTGCACAACCAGCCAAGTGTATAACGCGTATCGCTGTTTCCACAGTTCTGTTTTCATCTGCCTGTGTGTGGTACTCCTGTAATAGTTTCTTGTTTTCTTTGTGTGACTTTGCTGAACTCTATAAATAATGTCTACAGGCTTTCCCTGTATGCTGTTTATTTCACCAATTTTTAATTTTTCTAATGCAGATGCAGAAGCAGCAAAATGATTATCCATAAATAAAGAGTTCTAAGAAAATGAGGCAGGAATTGCTTTAAAAAATTGTCTTTTCAGATGTACTGAGTAAAGCATCCTACATTTTGTTTTGGTTTCATGTGCTGTCAGTGGTTTATGAAACCACCACAAATAAGAGAGGTATTTCCAGTATCAACAAGCACTGCGAATTCTTGCAGTTGTTCAGCAGAAAGGTTTTTAGCACTTTGTGCTGAAATGGCAATGGGAGAATTTGAAATGTTCCATGACCTGCAAGCTCCAATTCTACCTGCATACTTTGCTGTTGTAGCATTATTTAGATAGTATATGAAGTAAAGCATGCAAAAGTCTAGCTGTTTAACCGTCTGTGCAAGCTTTTTATTTCTTCTATGACATTTCTTTATCTTCCCCAAAGTTGCTTTTTGATCTTGCATTTAAATATGTTTCTTATTATTTAAGCAAATCTAAGGTTAGCTAGAAGCAGCCATAACATAGACTTGCTGGTAATTTGCAATTTCTAAAAGCCTAGTGTCCCTCAGCTTCTTCTAAATTTGCACTACTTTTAAAAATAATGGTCTAAACTCCCTTTTTATAAATAACCCATTGGTTTAATGGATTTCTGCTCTCTGGCATCAGCTGAAGAGCTGACAAAGGTTTCTGGCTGTGAATAATGCTTTTTGAGTAGAGCCAATTCTGTATTCTCTTCCAAAGTCTGACAGACAGACAGACAGACAGAGAGACAGTAGTAGTAGTTCTTAAAACAAACTCACATAATTGCCAGTGATGAAATTACTGGGAGTCAGTTGGATACTGATTTGAAATAAGAAACTGATCTGAAGCAAGAAACCATTCAGTCTTCTAACTCTGTCCACTTGAGTTACAGAAGAAAAGATTAGCTCACACTGTTGACTACCTGGCATTAGCAATGAAAGAACTTGTAGTCACCTGATGTGGGTTAGATTGACTTGCTACATTGCAAAAACAACAATTTGTGATTGTATTCAGAGACAAGAGAAACTGTGTCTTTTCCTATTGATGATGCACTCATGCTGAAATTTAATACTGAAAGCTTAAATGCTAAACTCCTTTACTATTTTAAAAATTGTTGCTCTGGCAGGAACACACAGTTAATATGTTTACCCACTGTTAATATATAAGGTGAAGTTCAAAACAGCAAAGGATCAGTTTAGCTTGCAGCGTACAACATGTAGGCTGTGATTTTCTTTCTTCTCTAATCAATGTTTCATAGATACTGAAAGCCTGAAGAATAAAATTTTTCCAAATTTCTAACAGGGAGCTGATTTTTTTGTATATCTTTGAAGAATCATTTGTAGGGAACTGACCTGAAGTATTTTAAAGCTGAAACATTTTTTTAAGTATGAACTGGGAGAGAAATAGAGAGGGAGAGGCACTTTCCATTCATACTTCTGTCTTCCATGGTGTTCAGAGTTCCCATGATTCTCCCTGTGTTTTGGAAAATATACATCAGAAATTTGCGCTCTGAGAATGTGTTGGAAGAAGCCTTTCCTTCACTTCACATAAAAGCTGTCACAGATCCAAAACTTTAACCTTCTTGCTCCAGTGAGAGTGAGGTTTTTTTTCACAACATGGCAATGATTTTGGGTAAGCATTAGAGGCAGAAAAGGTGCAAACTTGTGTTTTATATGACTTGCATTTGCTTATGGCAGATGGAATTGCACAGAAACTTTTACGAGTTCCTGAATATGTTGTCTCCCACTGGAGCTCTGCCTATGGTATACCATCCTCAGAGCTTAACTGCACGATGTAGTCCCAATGGTACTCTGTAAGTGAAAATACACTTTCAGAGTGTTTCAGTGACCTTGATTGCACTAGGCAGGTGGGCCCATTTCAGAAGTGCCAAAGCAGCAGCTCTACAAAAGGAATAAGGTGCCAATTCCAAGTCTGTGATTTAAGTAATTTTAATTAATCTCTACTCCAGAGCATTAGTGCTTACTTCTCTGCCTTGCTTACATATTTTTTTACCTGCAGTTGCCAACATTTTAGCTCAGCAAAGGCTAGACATTGATAGCTAAGACCATAACCAAATAAAAATTATTTGCCTCATATAAGGTCAAAATAAGCACTAAGGTAACCAATTGTGATTTCTCTCCCCCCTCCTTCCCAGCGCCCACCCCCAGATATTTAACGGGTGAAACTGTTGGAGAAGATTTAAGTGATAGTCTGCTAGGCATTTTACTCCCAGGCCATCACTGCATTTATTGCATATAAATGATGCTTACATTGCTCATGCCTATTCCATATTGTTTAAAACTGATCTCATCATTTCCTCAGCTTTCTATTCCCTCCAGTGTGCCTGGAGTTCTGATTAGTAATTTACCACAGAGTTCTATAACAGTGAATACTCTACTGCTGCTGTTAATTAAATCTGTGTGGGTAACTATTCACTCACAAGAGACAATCATTGCAGCCAGATATTGTCAGGCCTCAGGCTTTGCACTAATAGAATCTGTACATATCCCAGAGGTGATATGTTCTGTATCTGGAGAGGAAGCAGTGAGCCAGATCTTCTAACATATCCAGCCAGTGATTTGGTGAATGAGTGTCGAGGGGGCAAGCTTCAAAAGACAACGTTCCTAAGACTGAAAGATAGAATCATAAAATTGTTTAGGTTGGAAAAGACCTTTAAGATCATCAAGTCCAACCATTAACCTAGCACTGCCAAGTCCACCACTAAACCAAGCACCACATCTACACATCTTTTAAATACCTCCAGGGATGGAGACTCAACCACTTTGCTGGGCAGCCTGTTCCAATGCTTGACAACCTTTTTCATGAAGAATTTTTTCTTAATATTGAATCCCAATCTCCCCTGGTGCAACTTAAGCCCATTTCCTCTTGTTCTATCACTTGTTACTTGGGAGAAGAGACCAACACCCACCTCACTACAACCTCCTTTCAGGTAATTGTAGAGAGAGATAAGGTCTCCCCTCAGCCTCCTCATCTCTAGGTTAAACAACCCCACTGCCGTCAGCTGCTCCTCATAAGGCCTGTGCTCCAGACCCTTCACCAGCTTTGTTGCCCTTCTCTGGACATGCTGCAGCACCTCAATGTCTTTCTTGTACTGAGGGGCCCAAAACTGGACACAGTAGTTGAGGTGCAGCCTCACCAGTGCCAAGTACAGGGGGACAATCATATTCGTTGCCCTGCTGGCCACACTATTCTTGATACAAGCCAGGATGCTGTTGGCTTTTTTGGCCACCTGGGCACACTGCTGGCTCAGGTGTCAACCAACACGCCCAGGTCCTTTTTGGCCAGGCAGCTTTCTAGCCACTTTTCCCCAAGCCTGTAGCGTTGCATGGGGTTGTTGTGACCCAAGTGCAGGACCCAGCACTTGGCCTTGTTGAACCTCATACAACTGGCCTCAGCTCATCGATCCAGCTTGTCTGGATCCCTCTACAGAGCCTTCCTGCTCTAAGCAGATCAACACTCCTGCCCAACATGGTGTTGTCTGCAAACTTACTGAGGGTGCACTCGATCCCCTTGTCCAGATCATTGATGAAGATATTAAACAGAACTGGCCCCAGTACTGAGCCCTGGGCAACACTGCTTGTGACTGGTCGCCAACTGGATTTAACTCCATTCACCACAACTCTTTGGGCCTGGCCATCCAGCCATTTTTTTACCCAGTGAAGAGTACGCCTGTCCAAGCCATGAGCAGCCAGTTTATCCAGCAGAATGCTGTGGGAAACTGTGTCAAAGGCTTTACTAAAGTCTAGGTAGACAGCATCCACAGCCTTTCCCTCATCCACTAAGTGGGTCACCTTGTCATGGAAGATCAGGTTAGGCAAGCAGGACCAGCCTTTCATAAACCCATGCTTACTGGGACTGATCACCTGGTTGTCCTATATGTGCCATGTGATGGCACTCAAGAAGATCTGCTCCATAATCTTCCCCAGCACTGAAGTCAGACTGACAGGCATGTAGATCCCTGGATCCTCCTGCCAGCCCTTCTTGTACATAGCCATCACATTTTCTAACCTCCAGTCAACTGGGACCTCCCTTGTTAGCCAGGACTGCTGATAAAGGACCGAAAGTGGCTTGGTGAGCACTCCTGCCAGCTTCCTCAGTACCCTTGGGTGGATCCCATCTGGCCCCTTAGACTTGTGTCTAAGTGGTGTAGCAGGTCACTAACCATTTGCCCTTGGATTATGGGGGCTTCATTCTGCTCTCCATCCCTGTCTTCCAGCTCAGGGGGTGGGGTACCTGGAGAACAATTGATCTTAAAGACTGAGGCAAAGAATGCATTAAGTACCTCAGCCTTTTCCTCATCCTTTGTCACTATGTTTCCCCCCATATACAATAAAAGATGGAGATTCTCCTTAGCCCTCCTTTTGTTGCTAATGTATTCACAGAAATATTTTTTATTGTCTTTTACAGCAGTAGCCAGATTAAGTTCTAGTTGGGCTTTTTGGGCCTTCTAATTTTCTCCCTGCATAACCTCACATCACCCTTGTAGTCCTCCTGAGTTGCCTGCCCCTTCTTCCAAAGTTCATAAACTCTCCTTTTTTTCCTGTGTTCCAGCCAAAGCTCTCTGTTCAGTCAGGTTGGTCTTCTTCCCCGCCAGCTTGTCTTTTGCATATGGGGACAGCCTGCTCCTGTGCCTCTAAGATTTCCTTCCTGAAGAATGTCCAGCCTTCCTGGACTCCTTTTCCCTTCAGGACTGCCTCCCAAGGGACTCTGTCAACCAGGCTCCTAAACAGGCCAAAGTCTGCCTTCCAGAAATGCAAGGTAGCAGTTCTGCTGATGTCCCTCCTTACTTCTCAAGAATTGAAAACTTTGTCATTTGGTGATCACTATGCCCAAGACAACCTTCATCCATCACATCACCAACAAGTCCTTCTCTGTTTGCAAGTAACAGGTCCAGTGGGGCACCTTCCTTAGTTGGCTCACTCACCAGCTGTGTCAGGAAGTTATCTTCCACACACTCCAGGACCTTCCTAGACTGTTTCCTCTCTGCTGTATTTTATTTCCAGCAGACATCTGGTAAGTTGAAGTCCCCCATGAGAACAAGGGCTAGTGATTGTGAGACTTCTCCCAGCTGCTTAGAATATTTCATCTGCCTCTTGATCCTGGTTGGGTGGTCTATAACAGACTCCCACCAGGATATCTGCCTTGTTGGCCTTCCCCCTGATTCTTACCCATAAACACTCAACGTTATCATCATCATCATTAAGTTCTAGACAATCAAAACACTCCCTAATATACAGGGCTACCCTACCACCTCTCCTTCCTTGCCTATCCCTTCTGAAGAGTTTATAGCCATCCAGTGCAGCACTCCAGTCATGAGAGTCGTCCCACCATGTTTATTTGATGGCAACTATATCATAGTTTTCCTGCTGCACAATGGCCTCCAGCTCCTCCTGTTTGTTGCCCATGCTGCGTGCATTGGTGTGGATGCACTTCAGTTGGGCTATTGATTCTGCCACCTTTTTTTGAGGAGAAGCCTTAATTCCTACATGACCGTTCTCAGGCGCTTGCATGGTTTCTAACACATCCATAACCCTTGCATCTTTGCTGTGCAGATGGGCAGAATAAGAGCAAAACAATATGGATATTTTATCATTCTTGATATAATGTAATCTCATAACCTGACATTTAGTCCATGTTTCTTTTAACTTTAATTTGGGACACATGACTGACATGGAGTGCTTTAAGTTGTTAAAATTAATCATTTAGAGGGATGTCATACACAGTGAATGGTATTGTTATATTAGGAACATAGATGAGTTGAGGAGACACATGGTAAAAGTGGTTCATAGCACAATACTGAAGAATTACATTAAGGAGCTTTAAAGAAACTACTGACAATTTGCCATCAGTTAGTTTCAGGGGTTAACCAATAAAACATTCCCCTGTCAGATTATGATAGCTTTTGCCATATTCAAGGTATTTTCTAACATGTGTCAGGAGGTTATGCGCATCACAGGAAAAATGAAAAATGTTAAAGGTTACCATTGTCTTCATTAGCCCCATCACATTAACAAAGGGACAAATTGCCTCCAGCAGGCAATTGCTGCTTCACGAACTCTGCACATGAATTGCTGCAGCACAGGCATCTGGAACAAAACTCAGTCTATTATTAGGAAGGCATGCCTTTTTTCATGAATTAGCATTATACACAAATGGTTTTGGTACTATACAAAGCACAGTTTTCTTCTTAATAAAAGTTATAAAAACTTTATATTATCTTCCAGTCTACAAAGTGAGCGATTAAAAATTATCTTTCTTCATACAGATGTAATTATCTTTATATATGTACATGAGGATCTGTAATAACTAATGAAAAAAGAATTATTAAAATGGATGAAGAAAATGCCTGGTTAGTAGGCAGCAGAAACGGTTGTCTCAAACTTTGGAAGATGTAGTGAGGTTAAACTATGTTTTTGCAAGCATACGTAATACTAGTACACACAATGCTTTGTCTATTCAGAGAACTATTTTTACTATTTATACAAACATCACTGTATCCATTGTTAATAGTCTATTTGCCTTGCTTAATAGATAAAGATGAGCAGGATGAGAACAGAGCAGGATGAGAACACATTTGTTCCATATACATAAAGAGGTCTATATATACCCAATAAATAATAACATATATATATATAATTAAAAATACATATATTATATAAAACATACCTGATAAATAGTTGTATATATCTAAAGAAGAGGACAACTAGATTAGTAGACATTAATACAAAATCTGGAGACAAGAAGGTTCCAGAAGCAGGTGATAGCCTGGATTTGTGGTATTAAACATCAACAATTTAAACCTTGGATGTCTAATCCAAACTGGTCACCTAAGCCACATCAGTAACCACTGTAGTAATCAACTCTAGAAGAAGATTTGTCTCACCTATCATGGACATTTATTTTAGGGTAGTGCTTATGGCTCTTTCTACACCTGTCTATCATTGCAATGATCAGCAGAGCCACTTAAACAGCACACTGTTCATGAAAAAAAGTATGAGCGATTGGCATGATTCCTCTTCTGAGCTCTTGACAGCTTCAGAATTTGCTTCTGTTCAGGGACTGGAAGAGCTTCGACAGGTTAAGGTTTTGATCACTGGAGGGAACCAGAGATGATTCACTGAGGTACTTTGATGTCAGTGGGTACAGCTTGAAGTGCCTCTGTGGCAAATAAAAATTGCCAAGGGGAGGTTGCTGTTGTTATGAAACAAATAAAGAATAAAAGGGTAGGCAACCCAAAACAAGATAAAAAGATGAATAACTGCATACTTTGCTTCCTCCTTTTGCCATCTCTGTCTACCACTTCAGGAAGCTTCTCAGCTTTTCTTTCTGAATTAGATTCATTTCTTTACTGTGCTTAGCACTCCATTGGAATGTTACAGTGAGCACGAGGGGGAAAAAACATGACAGTGAAATTGTTAATAAATGCTGTGTGAAATAACTGTGCTTTGTGGAAAGTGGGCAGAGTAAAAGGAGCTATAGCTTGATGACAACAATTTAAAAATAGTTCACAGAAACCAAAAGTCAATTATAAAATTCTGCATTTAAGTTCATGAAGATATTTCTTCTAGCCAAACAGAGAAACCCCAAAGAGAAACCAGTCATTTCTTAGGTGCTATCAGTTGCTTCCAGTATAATGATCTCTACCTGCTTCGTATGTATATTATGATGTACAAACAAGAAAAAATGAGTTTTTTTCAGTCTATTTGTCATTGGCAAGTAAGATTATTTTTCTGTTACTCTAATTTACAAAGCAGGGTGACAAACTGAACAATGAAGTGAAGGATGAAAAACAGGAACAGTATCACTTTGCATTTTAGCTGAGAGGCTGAGCCAGTAAATCACATATATCTACAGTATAACAGCTTGTTATTTTTGCTGGCATTCATTCTTGCTGTTCCACCTCAGAAACTTATGACCCCTGTGTTTTAAAAGAAATTCAAGGATTAACGATGGAACATGTTTAATAATGAAAGACTCAGCATTTCGGTAAGATTGTGAAAACTAAATAAATATGCCAAGCTCTCTGTGCCATTAACAATGATAGTTGCCACACCCAGAGTTCAGTTTCATCATTCCTTAGCAGTGTGAACTCTTTATTTACCTTAAACAGGAGAGATTCTTACAGATAGTGAAATCCAGCCTCTTTGATTTGTCTGTAAAAACATAACTATTGTGTGTTGAGTTTCATTTTGATTATTGCTCAGAATCTGCTTATAATATTGCATTTTGTTTTAGGAAGAAGTATTTAATTGTGTCCTATTCTTGAAGCCTTTACTCAACTGAACCTTATATGAGTACCTGAGGATCAGTAGTACATCAATGGGTTTATAAATGTCTGAGTCATAGGAATTATCATGCTGGAGCACAAGCAGCTTCCTTGTGGACCAGCATCCTCTAATCTAGAAAAGCTGTAGCAAGTGCTTCAGTGAAAGGTACAAAGAAACTAGAAGGATGTGGACATGGAATAACATGCCATTTAACCAGTTTTCTGCAGGCTTTGTTGTACTCAGAAACCCCAAAACTTTTCTCCTTTCCAAAATTTCTATTTTTTTCTTTTAACATCATTACATTTACTCTGGGTAATCTTGCCCTCTTTTAAAGAAGACACTACTAAAAACTATACAAACTTAATTTCTTTGGACATCACCACTAGCAGCAAGGAACAGCTTTCATACTGCCTTCACATATGTTTTTCTTTCCTGTGTCATATCTGATTTGCTTAGATAAGTGGTTAGATAGATCCATAGAATTAAATCTCATGCAATAACATCAAAGTATTTCCTATATAATTCCAGGCATTTTCTCTGTGATCTGTCAAGCAATGAGATAAAAGCCCCACTACTATGCTTTCTGCTGGTTTTGACTATGGAATTTCAGTAAGATGAGAGTATACTCATTAATACTGCCAACTCTTTCTTTTGGTGCATTCATGCTGAACTTCAGGCAGGAGACTGAGGTGCCTAATTTAGGACAGTGTCTACCCACAGCTTTTGTGACAGTTGCTGGAGGGAAAGGGAGAGACGGGTACGCCCAGAGAGTGGTCCAGATCTTGGATGGTCTGAGCTGCTCTCCAGAATGGTCTAATTTTTTTTCCTGATTACTTAGGCAGAAAGCCAAGGCAACAACAGTTGTGATCAGTTGGACGAGTGAGAGAGGATCCAAAGAGAAGCTGCCTAACAACAGCTTCTGCAGTAGTTTGGTAAAGTCTTCTACATTCCCTGGTTCAGCATGCATTAATAATCTACAAGAAATCTAAAAATTTTAGTTTTAAGTCTATCTATCTATCTGAATAAATGTTGTTTTTAAGCTAATGACAAATTTTAAAAAGGGTCGAGGGATAGGCCATGAATGTCTCTTCTTACATCGTCCAATTATCCCTAATTAAGAACTGTTTGCAGATCCATTCAACACACTGACTCAAGTAGGTAGAGCACTGAAAGGAGACAGGAAAAAGAGGAATACAAGGAGATTCAAATCTGAATGAAAATGAAATAATTTTTGGCCTGTGATACCTGGCATTCCAAAAAAAAAGAAAGTTTCTAAATGAGTTTGAAAGGGAAACATGGACACTAAGAAAATGAAAGGAGACATTGATGTGGGAAAAAGGGATTATGTAGCTGGTGTGACATAGAAATGAACAGTGGTGCACAACAAATTTTAACAGGAATGAGAGACTGCTGGACTCTGTGACTAGGTTGAAAGGCATGTAGCTCCGCTTGATCTTTTTCTGATTGTCCTGCTAAGGTGACAGCAAACCAAAACATTCAGAAAAGTTGACATAAGCCCTAACATACTGTCAAAAAATCTTGAGTATTAAAATAATATTATCTGGGAGGCAGAGTGAAGCACATAAAATTAAGAAATGCCTGAATTCAGATTGTCAGTGTAATCTAAACTGTGTCCCTTTTTCTTATGATAGTTCTTAATTGCGCAGTGACATATGCCCTGATGTAGCCTACCTAAATTAGACACTTACTGAAATACCTAAAATTCAAGTATAGTTATTCAGCATTCTGCTGATAGCCTGTCAGGAAGCAGGTAACTTTCACATCTGATTCTGCCACTGCAGGAGCTGAATGGTCCCTGGGGTAGCCTGTTTCATCCCACTGACCTCAGAAAAAGTGGAAAGTGAAGGCACCTCAATTAAGTGCCTACAACATGATGGGATGAATAATAGCAGGAACAGGACTGATTTGGTTCAGAGAGGCATCTGTCAGAAAGAATGGTGCAGATTTAATGAGCAACTAACCAATATTTGGTATTCTCACTGCTGGTAAGTGAGCAAGCACATGCCATCTTTGCTGAACACATCTAATTTTGCTAGCCATGTAGAATAATTAATTTCCTCATTAGTATTTCCATGGTGTTCCTCACTGAAGTATCTGAATTACTCATAAAAATTAATTGGTGCATCTTCTTAACACGCTGTGCCAGATGACACACAGAGGCAAAGACTCTCAGGATATGTGATGCTCAGCACTGTAACATCTAAGAGTTATCTACCATGTTTACAGTGAAGTTCATATAGATGAATTATATCCCCAGGTCAATTTACATTCAATGGAAGACAGTGAGTGTCTTCAGCTGGAGCTCACATCTGCCAGGACACTGAGGGTTAGGAGGCCCAAGCTGATCACAAAGACATGGATGGGTACGTCTGAAATTGTCTTAGGTGGCTGCCTCTGGGATTCAGCAAGACTTATCTGTGAATCCTCTTTTGAGTTTAGACATATAGCACATTCTCTCAGCCAGGTATTTAGTCTGTTCACCTCAAGAACTAGCCCATCCTGCACCTAGAGATGGGAAACAAGACCATCAGTGTCTCAGATTATCATATAGGTTATGTTTTAACAGATTACATATAGGAATGCCTGGCAGGAGTCTAAGGAATCCTAAGTATCAGATTCATAGGCCAAGAAGGAGGGATATTAGAAAGAATATATACCAGAAAATCAGAATAGTTAGGCCCAGGGGCATGTACTTTTTGAATCTCAAAGGGCTCTAGTTAGGCCTTTTGACTCCTGTCTTTGCTGAGATGAATCCTTTGCAGGACCCTTCCTTGAAGCCTTCTGTGCCTGTGGTCATCAGGGTAGGCAGGGTGGTCTTGCACTGCTCCTAAATTCTGCCTAGGAGACATTTCAGACTCCATCTACTGCCTGAGAGGTTAAAGATACAAAGTCTCTCACTACCTGCTATTACCTGAAGAGTAAGAGCATTCATGTGTGAAGCTGTTCTGGGGCATCTGGCATGCTGTAACTGGCTGTCCTGTGGTCAGTTATTCATGTGTCCTTTTCCTTCCATTTCTGAAATGCATCATGCAGCAATCTTCTAGGCAAAAGTTTTCTTTATTACAAAGTGCTTTTTCACCCTCTTGGGAGCTCTGTTTTCTTAGACAGAAACCCTCTGTTTTCACAGAGTTCTGCTTCACTCCCATGCAAAATTTCATTGTTGCAGTGTTTTCACCTACCTGCAACTATTTTCCCACCATTTACCAGCTCCTGACAAGAAATGTCTCCCAGAAATGCTCCCTGTAGTGGTTCCTAGTTTCAGTTTTTCACCTGCTTGGTCTCTGCTCCCCATTCAGTATCACATTTGACTTTATCTTTCCTACCTGACCAGATCTGGTTTTTCCTCCTGCACTTGCTGGTTCTGAAGTTCTTCCCTATATCAAAGACCATGAATATTCTTGTATCACTTCTTCCTATTAGTACTTTCCTCCTTTTGACTTCAAAAAGACAAAAATTATACCAAGTCCATCTGTGATAATGATGGCTAGAACTATCACTGGAAACAATGGCCAAATTATGAGAACAATTAAAATGAAAAAATTTATCCTATGCATATGCAAATCAAGTAACATTCATACTTCAGTGGTGTAATAAAAGATGGAAGAAACAGAACTAAAGAATTCTCAGAGTGGACCATGATACTTACCTGGTATAATCAGGGTTGCAGAAAGAGGACATAGAATTTGTGACATAGAGAACACCAAGGTAATTTTGTTCAGGATTCAGTAAGTGGGATTATCACCTTAATCCTTTTTGAGAGAGTTATACTGAATTCAATGTCATTAGCTATATTGTGGAGGTCTTTGGGAAAAAAAAGAAAATCTGTAAGACTGAGGGTTTGGTTAACATGAAAGGTTGCTTACATCTGACCTATATAGCCATAAATTGCAAAGTGCTTCATAAAGCACTTCACCTCAGCTCTTATTGCTGGAAAAGTCTTAGCTGCAGTTAGCGGACATCCTCCCCAAAGGTGGTTATTGAATACATTGGGACCATGTAGAAGGAATTGTAACATAAACAGTATTAATATACGTTGGGAAGAACAGAGAGAGGCATGTGAACTATTACTAACCTGTGTACTCTGACGATCGTTATGAGTCAAGTGCTGTAACCTCTCATTTCCCATCAATTCTATCCAACTATTGAGACTTGCATGTGAATCTGCCCAAATACTGTACCATTTGAGCATAATCAATGGGAGATGCGTGCATTTACTTTCTCCTGAGACTTTCTCATGGTGTGAAGTTCCTCCTCCAAGTAAATGCTTCATGACTTTTAAAGGTGTACATAACATAAAATGAATCTTTCCTTGGCTACTATTACCACTGACTATTACAACTGATCCCCAGGGGATCGGGCCCAGCCAGCATGGGTTCATGAAAGGCAGGTCCTTCTATGAGCTCCTTCTATGACCTGGTGACCCTCCTAGTGGAAGAAGGAAAGGCTGTAGATGTCATCTACCTGGACTTCAGTAAAGCCTTTGACACAGTTTCCCACAGCTTTCTCCTAAGAAAGCTGGTGGCTCATGGCTGTCCAGATGTATTCTTTGCTGGATAAAAAAATGGCTGGGTGGCCGAGCCCAGAGAGTTGTGGTTAATGCAGTCAAGTCCAGTTGGCAGCCAGTCACGAGCGGTGTTCCCCAGGGCTCAGTACTGGGGCCAGCCTTGTTTAATATCTTTATCAATGACCTGGATGAGAGGATTGAGTGCACCCTCAGTAAGTTTGCAGATGACACCAAACTGCGTGGGAGTGTTGATCTGCTGGAGGGTAGGATGGCCCTGCAGAGGGACCTGGACAGGCTGGATCGATGGGCCAAGGCCAACTGTATGAGGTTTAACAAGGCCAAGTGCCAGGTCCTGCACTTGGGTCACAACAACCCCATGCAACACTACAGGCTTGGGGAAGAGTGGCTGGGAAGTTGCCTGGCCAAAAAGGACCTGGGCGTGTTGGTAGATAGCCGGCTGAACATGAGCCAGCAGTGTGCCCAGGTGGCCAAGAAGGCCAACAGCATCCTGGCCTGTATCATGAATGGTGTGGCCAGCAGGAGCAGGGAGGTGATTGTCCCCCTGTACCTGGCACTGGTGAGGTTGCACCTGGAATACTGTGTCCAGTTTTGGGCCCCTCAGTACAAGAAGGACATTGAGGTGCTGCAGCATGTCCAAAGAAGGGCAATGAAGCGGGTGAAGGGTCTGGAGCACAGGCCTTATGAGGAGCGGCTGAGGGAACTGGGGGTGTTTAACCTAGAGATGAGGAGACTGAGGGGAGACCTTATTGCTCTCTACAACTACCTGAAAGGAGGTTGTAGTGAGGTGGGTGTTGGTCTCTTCTCCCAAGTAACAAGTGATAGGACGAGAGGAAATGGGCTCAAGCTGCACCAGGGGAGGTTTAGAGTGGATATTAGGAAAAATTTCTTCACTGAAAGTCAAGCATTGGAAGAGGCTGCCCAGAGAAGTGGTGGAGTCCCCATCCCTGGAAGTGTTCAAAAGACGGGTAGATGTGGCACTTGGGGACGTGGTTTAGTGGACATGGTGGTGTTGGGTTGATGATTGGACTGATGGTCTTAGAGATCCTTTCCAATCTTAATGATTCCTAGTTTTTACTTTCATTAAAAAATAATCCATCCACCAAGCCAGGAAACATGAAATTGCTATTCTACCCTTAATTGGTTTAGTGATGGACTTGGTAGTGTTAGGTGAATGGTTGGACTGGATGATCTTTAAGATCTTTTCCAACCTAAACAATTCTATGATTCTATGATTCTATGAATCTATGACTTTTTGAATAAATACTTACAACTGCTTTTTGTTTAATATGAAGATTGTAATGGGTTTTAGGTATAAAAGTTTGTCATGTAGCCAGACAAAAAAACCCTGGCAATTTAGCATCTGTATTAAAAAATAAATATGGTTGCTGCTCAAACTACAGTTCCAAGTCAACAATTCCACTTATTTGTGATTTTTTGTTAAAGAAAAAAATGTCTAAAAGCACTAGTATGAGTTATTTAAAATGTTTGAATTAACTGTTTAACTATTGCAGATAATAAAAATTATTCTGACATTTCTGAATATAGGAAAAGTTATTCCTTTTCCTGCATTAAATTTTTAAGGTAGTTTTCAATAGGTTTTCAGTATATCTAGGAATCATTTATGAAAACATATATGTATATGTCCATGCATATTAAACACAGCCACTTTACATTAATAGGATTTTAATCCTAGGACTCTAGATCAGTATTCTGTGTATGGTAAGTTGAAAGCGGAATGCTTTGTTTTCTTTGGTCTTTCATTGCATGATACCAGTCTATAA
Source organism: Pelecanus crispus (assembly GCF_030463565.1). Taxonomy (NCBI): domain Eukaryota; kingdom Metazoa; phylum Chordata; class Aves; order Pelecaniformes; family Pelecanidae; genus Pelecanus; species Pelecanus crispus. The sequence goes on from NC_134643.1 coordinate 18,760,110, forward strand.
AAGCCCAAGAGAGAGTTAATCTGAAAGAGCTGATAATTTCATACATGTAAACTGTTAATACTTGTCTGATAGTGTTTCATTCCAGAAAATATTGTTATGCTAAATTATTTTTAGGAATTACTTAATACTATTTGCCTATTTTTGCCCTTATCCAGTTAATATATTATTTGAAAATTATTTTCATTGTTCAGGAGCTCTACAATTGATGAAGTATATTACACAAATGATGTGTTTTATGAACAATGTCAGTATTCAGTGGATAGATTCTTAATGATTCACATGGTGTGTCCAACATTGTTTAATACGAAAATGATACAGCAGACAAAAATGCCCAGTAAACCTTATTTTTGGGGCATTCTGGTTCTGAGCCCTTTTGAACAGAAATTGAGGTTGCACTTAAAAGTGTTTTCACAGCAATTCAGCCCTCTAGTTTTTACCCGAGAAGTCCCTAAACGTCTGTTGCATTTTGAGTGATTTAAAGACTTTTGACTCTAAAGATTCGATCGATAGTTCTCTCAACAGTTTAAGATTCTGACACTTAGATAGGTTCATCCTGAAGCCAGAGATAAGACAATCAGCCAATTTGGAGTTAACAGCTCCTGACTGGCTTAAAAAAGGACAATGAATTCTTTCCTTTACACCCAGATGCCTGACAGGTCTGTTCACAGGCAGAGAAAGAACTGGACCACAGTGCTCTTCAGGCAGAAGTGCATAACTGTCACCTTTTAAAGAGGAAATTAAGGTGATATGTACTATCCTAAAGGAATGTCAAGTTGGGCTTGGACTGGGGTGCCACTCCTTTCTCATCTAATGTGGGAAACCATTCACACTTCATGTGTGTGCTATATGTAGTCAGAGCAGCACAGACTCATAGTTTTCAATTTTTTGGTAAAGCACGCTTACTGCAATTTCAAAAACAACCACCACAAACACTATCCTTTACTAAAGCTCCTGTGACCACCTCTTTTTCTCCATTCCTGTTCAGTAACCACATTTTCTGTAGGACTAATTTGCAAATATTTTTTTCTTAAGAACTGTTTTTTGGACTAAAATTTTCTGTATTGTTCAAGAATTTCTTCTCAATTTAATGTATGTCTCTGAGTTTCTTCCCTCTCCTTACTCCTCTTTTACAGCATTCCTTCCCTTTCCCTCTCCCTCCCTCCTTTCCTATATTACTCTTTCCCATCCAGGTACTTCTCACTTTCTTCAGTGCTTTATCATCTAATGTAATGTAATGGAATGGAATCTAATCTAATCTATTTTACTCCCTAAGCATTTTTCTTCCTATTATTACCTACTGTCATCTCTCTTTCATCTCCTTGGATGGGATCAGAGCATGAATTCTGTCACTTTAAATACAGGGCTGAGAATCTCAGCCAGTGAGAATATGTGGATGCTACTCTCCAAAGAGAGTTAGCTGACAGCTTTGAGCATGCAGTGACTAAAATGAGCTTTTTGAAAGTATTCACTGGTACAGTGTTAAGAAAATAGCTAAAAGGAAAAGAGAGATATATAAAAATTTCCTGGATATGTTTTTTAAGGTAAAATGTGTCCTTTCTAGGTTAAATATGATGTAGGAAAAGTGGTAAGAAATACACATACTAGACTTGTATATATCTTGAAGGAATATCTCTAAAATCAATTTCAATTTAAGAAAGAAGTGTGCCTATGTGCATGCATACATATAAAAATACTAGAGAAACTTCATTGTTACAAAAGACTTCAGGAGATATTTAATGACATCTTCTTTTTCAAATAATTTTTCAACTTACTTTCTAACTTCTTTAACGGTTAGTTTGTTAAGAAATTATGTCTGAGAACATAACATAAAAAATGAATATTACTGTTTCAGTTAAAGTGATAACACAATTATTCTCTTTCAAGACAGAAAATGTGCAGAACCAGCAGTGCTCCAAAGTGTGCCCAAGTAGAAGCACATTAAGAAGACATTAGCAGTATGGAGTCCAGAGCTGCATGCCAAGCATGGGAGGCTCAGGGCTTGTGCTCAGGTGGGCTCAGCTCTGCTCAGACAGCAAAGGGCACATGATTAATTCTGAGAGTATAAAAAGGAAATTGTTCTAAGATTTAAAGTAAAATCCAAAAAGGATTTGATGGAAAATGACATACAAATCAATAGCTCTTCAAAACAACTTCTCACAGATTACAACAAACAGCATTTGTTTAGGGGAGGATACATAAACACATATACTTTACCAAATACCTGTGGGATACATTTTGGTTCTTTCAGACTGAATAACACTTTTTCAGTGCAAGAGTCACAGATGTCAAACAGTCAGTGGCCTGAAGATTGGTTGCTGTCTTATGTGTGTTTATAACAAACTTTCATGGAAACTGAAGATACAGAATGCCCTCAGTTAGGAGGCACGTATTTAAAAACACCTTTACATGAGAAATGAGTCAATTACTTGAAACCAGTGCATAATGGAGCTGTTGTGAATAAACGTGATTCTCAACACATGCAGGGTTGTATTGTATTTCTTTCAAAAGGATAGTGTTGCTTTAGAATAGAGATGGCAGCACAAAGAATATGCAAGTAAGTCAAAGATCTGAAAGCCTATCCTACCCTATCCTATGTAGGTTTACAAATTTATTTCTTCATCTCAAAGTGCCTGAATACCTCCAGAGAAGTATTCATTACTGTGACTATGCATTTGCCGCATACAGTTTGTTGTGTCTCCTCTTCCAGGGGAACAGCACACATGTAGCAGTAGAAAGTAAGGACTCTTATTTTCCTAGAGTTTTAGCCTTTCTTCCTTCATTATTTTTTAAAAAGTACAGCTTGTGATATATTTGTTAGAAGGGGCAAGGTAAAAGAAATGCACTCTGCACTGGGGGCAGCAGCAGATGAGATTTGTGATGGCACTTTTTTTTGGACGATGCAGGTAGAGGGTAGGGAGAGTAGGGAGTGCATTTTTGGATCAGCCTCTAAGAAATGCATGTCACCTGCATAGATGAATGTTACTGTTGAAGTAGAATGTTCTATTGTACTGGAAGACTAGAGCTGTCAACAATGCTTTTCATTTCTGAGCTGTAGATTTTTGTTTTCCTGCTATCTTGTGCATAGGCCATAAGAAACACTGTAGGGTCAAGACAATGAACCTGATTATTTATTTTGTAGAACGGGCATCAAACTTATTCTCATAAGGGACCATATCTGACAATCCAGCATCTGGTGCATACTCTATTTGGCAAAAGTTATTAAAGCAGATACAGCTACTGCAAAGGTATTTCTGTGTGGACTTCTGTGTGGATTTACAGTCTGTTGCTGCTTCTGCACAGAAAGCAGTATAAAGGCAGATCAGTGGGGGAGGCCTGATGTGAAAGGTAAGGCTGTTTCATCCAGATGCTCTGCTGTATGAATACAGTTACACTGCTGCGGTGCCAGAACTGGGGTGTCTGCTGAATGATGTGCTCTACCATGTGGATTTATCAGTTTCAGGGTGTGCTATTCTGTCCACAAACTCTGCTGCAAAGATTCACAGAAAGTCTGTGTTCCATATCCTCCTTCCATAGGAAACCACTGGAAAATGAGCTTGATGTGCTCATGACAGCCTCTGTTGCTAGGAGATACATGACTACATTTGGTGCTACTTGGAATTTCTTAGGCATTGAAGACATCACATCAAGGTACATCAGTAGCCACTGCCCAGCCGAGGACTGCAGAAAGCACTAATAGCCGAGGTCAGGATTTTTCCTGCAATATGGGATGAAGCCTATGGCTCAGTAGCTGAGGAAAGAAAGTTCGTAACTCTTCAGAGCCTACTTTCTGACACCAGTGAGTAATGCAAGAACACCCCTGGAGTGTGATCTGAACTGATGACATATAGATGCATTCCTAGTTAAATGATCTTTCATGAGAGTGTCATTAGGTGATCTTGTTCAAGCACCAGATCATCTTGCTGTTAGCACCATGTTTTCAGTGAAGGACTGATTCAAACATGCATAATTTTCAAATTAGCAGAACTTGGTTCCAAGCCATTTAATCAATTCACCTACTTCATCACTGTTTGAATGTTGGTGATGTAGCATATTGAAAATATGATTAATTAATGTGGGAATTCTCAGTGGTAGGGAAGAGGAGGAAAGGTTGGGGTGGAGGTTCTTATCAGGTACTTCCCTGAAGGAGGGATTCAAAGCCCTTGGCATTTTCATGTCGACAATTAGACACAGTCCCCGTATGAATGGAGAGGCTGTACAATCACTAGGATCAAATGACTTAGACAGGACTGACAAATGCCAGGCTGTGAATCCTGGTTTCACAGATACACACTTCTCAGGGTATTTCTTCAGCAGGCATTTAAGTCTGGCAGAGAGACTGCATTTTCCTTATACCCTTCTCTCCCTAATGCCTGGTTTAGTCAGCCACTCCATATGCAAGGAATTGTGACTGAGACACCTCTCTGACCATTAACTGTACAGCGCCATGGCTTACAAAACTCCTAAAACCCTGAAGTACCAAGCAAGGAGAGATGGAAGCAGTCATGCGGATTTGTTCATAGAAGCAATCCAGGGAAGTCAAACTGATTTGTTTTGAGAGGGGGGGATACCCAAAGTGTCAACATTTTAGGCAAAAAAAATCCTGAAGTAACTGAATTTGTATAGGTTGAGTGTGAATTCAATCTAGACATGTATACTGTGTTGAAACATGGGCACCAGAAACAGGCCTCTGTTCTTAGGTCCTGCAAGGCCTCTGCCTGAGATTTCAGGACTAAGTCTGCTTTAAATTTCACTTAAAAGTGTGGTGCCTTTTGCCAGAAGTGTCTGCTTACTAAAGTAGGAGATTTGGGTTCTAGTGCTGCTCCAGGGGAGGAACTAATCTCTAACAGAGTGCCCAGATGACTGGGTTACAGGCTGGCTCCCAGAACAGATGGCCTTTTATCATGTGGTGGGGTCAGTGTGTAGCTAGGACTGCAAGATTCATGACGTTAAAGGGGAAAAATCAAGTGATTATGTTCATATCTTATAATTCAACTTGAGGGGGGAGTTGAGGTGTTATAAGTAATCCTGGGATTATTCCAATATTTTTTTTATTCAACACTTGTCTAATAAAAATATATTAAAGTCTAGGTAGCTTTTATTGCAACCAGAAGTACGTGTCTGTATGTGTGCAAGTACATATGCATGTAGTAGACAAAAAAGATGGATTTGCAACATTCTAGTATATTTCTGAATTTTCCCAAAATTGATGATATAAATAGTTATTACATTACATTACTGAAGTATCTCAGTTTTGTGGCAGTCAGTTTTTCTGTAATCATGAATTCTCTTGTTGCTGTTCCTTATTTCAGACTGATGGACTTGGGACTGCAACATTTGCTGTAACAAATGGAAGGAGATGGGCATCTATAAAGTGTGGTCTTATTCACCCTTCACTTTACTCAGGGTGCTTCTACAGAAGATAATACATTTTACACTCTGTTCTGGTGATGAATGGTGATGCTCTGGATACTTTCTGATGAGAATAAAAAGAACTCAAAAGTTTTATCTGTGTCGTCTTATAGTGTATTCTGACAGAACACAGTTTTAAAAGGCAAGAAATCTCACTAGTAGCAAAAACTGTTGCTTGTTTGATTTTATTTTAATCACATGGATAGAAAGTTATGTACTGACATGGCAAGACAGTGAGATAGGATCTTTCTGAGGTCTACCTGATTTCGTGTTGCAGTTGTAAACTGATTGCTTTTCATAGTAAAATTAGCACTGGGGTATTTTCTAGGCAAAGAACAACAGTTATTCTTTCCTGATAACTTGCAGTTGGCTGGTGTTCATTTCAAGCTCAGCAATAGCAGAATATAAATGGCAAAGCACCAAGCTTATTGTCAGCATGCAGCTAATAATACATAATAATTATTAGTTCAGATGTATACAATGGGATATACATATTTCTCTAGGAGAAGTTTGCAGTAGTTCCTTGGCAACTGCTTGTTTTAATTACTTCCCTATAGGCCATATGAAGAAAACTGGAATGTTAAAGTGAAAGTTTTACTGTGTATCTCCATGGAGGCAAAACGAAATACATTCCTTGAAATCACATCCTTGAAATAATTGTGTATGGGTTTGCAACACTGGCTACTGTTAGGCAGCAGTTTCAGTGTAAGACAACTATCAAATAGAAATATCTCAAAGTAATTTACTAGCCATCATGGGTCTGATTTTATTGCTTATCATAAAACTATGCTGCAGCCGTTCAAGAGAAGAATATATTTAGTTTGTCTCTGTAAAGTTATCTGCAAAACTCCATCTTTGGTAGCTGTTCCATGTGTGAAGAAACTGATTAGTCCAGGCTCCTCGTATCCAAAATCAGACACAAATGTTTTGCTGCTGTTAAGAGTTTCTTATTGCTCTGCGGATAAAAGTGCTTATGTCTAGATTGCTATCATAAGAATGGAAGTGGCTTTTGAGTCAGTTGAGTTCAGTTCCTTGCTCCTACAGGCTATATATGCTGTAGGGAGTGCCCCTGAATGCCTGGCTCTCAGTGCATGCTCTGGCTGAACACCAGCACCATGCTGGGACGAGATGCAAATATACACCTCCTGTCAGCTTCTTGCTTTCTTCACGAAGGAAGTTGACTGAAAAGGATTTTTAATGTGTTGTGGCTAACATTTTCAAAATGAACAATTAAAAAAAATAAGAAACTGCCTGTGCAGCTTTTATCCTATATATCTTAATAGTCTTTAAGAAGAGAGTCAGAGAATAAACAGTACTGCTGTCTGAATTTCTCAGTGAGTGGGCCCTGACCCACTCAAATTGTGCATTCAGAATTACAAGTTTATTTTTTGTTGTTTCTTTGCTGTTCGCTTCACAGCACCTGGTATTTTTCAAAACACTAATGAAGAACTTATCTTCATAACCTGAAGTGAAGGGGGCAACATTGGCTCTGCTTCATTTGCAAGGAACTGAGACACAGAGGAGCAAAGAACAACATTCACTTAAGAGTCTAGACTTTATTATAGCTCGATTGTTCAGATCATGGTTCCAGCCAATGTCAAGTGCACCCATGAGCATGCAGCAATTCTGAGCATCCTTGAGGATTTTGAAAAAGAAGTACTCAGAATCAGTTTGAACACATTCAGATTAAGATATGTATTTAAAGCACCAGAGCTGGTCCTTGGTAATTCTACTACAGGAAAAAAATCATTACTAGCTGGTGAATACTGAAATGATTTGCCTTAAGTCAGATAGGAAATCTGTCAGTGACTGGTCATTACAGACTGTCATCTTCAAGGTGGCATTCAACTGATTTAACCCTGAAAACAGGTAGGCTGACTACTGAAAGTAAGAGAACTGGCACAAATGAGATCTCTGGAATTACTGAGAGTAAGAGAGAAAGAAAAGATTACTTTATCCAGCACTTGTGGCCTACTGCAGGATTTTCAGTGAAAGTCCTGTTCTGTACAACATGGCCACACACATCTGCCACCATCAGGAGCTGGGGTATGGTCAGTATATGCCAAACTTTTCTGTCAAAGTTTTAACAGGTTCCTGTACGGTATGTATGAACTAAGACTTCTTGAAAGGATCATGACTTGGTTAACCAAGAGCTGTTTTTCATGTGAATAGTGAAAATCTGATCTCCATCACTTGATTTTATGGCTCTGTTAGTTTCTCAAAGAGAATAAATAAGCTTAACAACCAGAAAGTTAATGTGCAAAAACATTTTTTCCTCATCTGACTCTCAGAATAGGCTGAACTATTTCTTTTGAAGCTTTCCAGCTTATTTCAGTCTGAGCCAGTTACTCATCATGAAAAATGTACTTCTAAAGATTAAGATATAGAGAGAAGCAAGATAAAGCTGCTGGGAAAACAGCAAAATTCAGAAAAATTTGTGAAGTGCAAAAATATTTTTATAGCTTTCTCTTTCTGGAGAAAAGTACTTAAGCACATTTACTTTGATAGAATCTCCTGGGTTTATTGCCTTATTTATGTGAATATTTTCTATGAACAGTGATGCAGAAACACTGACTTCATTAATGATGCATGCAGTTAATTTCTTGGCAAAACATTTCTGAGGGAACCCATTGCTAGCAATTAACTTTAGGCTAAGAAAATCCTTATGCCAAGGAGAAAAATATATCACAGCCAGAAACAATAGCTTTTGTTGTGCTAACCTCTGGTTGTGCTAATTGTGGCTGGTTGGCCTCTCCATTATTAAAGAAAACGTATCTCCTAACTGAGCATTAGCCTGAATACCATCCAGTTTAAAAGCAGGAGCCAAACCCAATGAAAATATTTAGATTGTGTGCCAACAAAATAGCAGCATAAAAATTGGCTTAGCTTCAGTTCTCAAAGCTTGGATTTATGTTTGTAATCTAAACTATATTTATGAGATTTGACAAGAGTGTATGAATGTTAGAAAGCATCACAATGAATGTGCTATCTGTTTGGGTATCTAATGGCAAGATAACTTGCAAACTTACTTTATAAGGAAAGGTCTAGCTAAGTTATATACGTAATCCTATCCAAAAGTCTAGTGGTGCTTTCTGGAATAATGGGGACACAATATTTTTTCTGTTTATAGTTTTCTATCCCCAGAGTATTTACTATATAAGCCTTAACATTATTTTCTGATTTCACATTAAATAAGGTATTGTTGCAACTGTATTTATGTCTCAGTTGAATTTACATCTAGGAATTCTCAATATTTGTTGTCAAGAATGACCGTGTCACTCATCCTTCATTGAAAAGCTGTGCTTAAGTCCTTTTCACATAGGGCTGTGAAGGGCCATCTCTCAAGTGTAAAGGTCATCCTTTTTCAAAAGTGGAACCTTGAAATGGTGTCACCACCCAACAGATAAAGGGTCTTTCATGTGTTTCCATACAGTATTTTGTTCATGGTTGTTAAAGCTATTGGAGAATAGAAATCATCACTGCAATAAGAACTGGCCAAGGATGTTTTTTTCTCATACTGCTGCCTGAAAGTCACTGAAAACCGTTTCCTAAAACACAGTTCCCCATGAAGAACTGTATTTACAATGAGACAAAAAGAAGAATTAAATAATATGTGAATTTCTGTGCCTGTCACAATGGAATATAAATTTCTAGGATTAGTCAAATAAATTAGACATCATAATAAAGGGGCCTTCCAACCTATATCAGAGCCTGCAGCTTATAATGTCTTTTTTCTAATTACTTATCCAGTTCAGATTTCAAATGTTCTATGACTTTCCTTGAAAAGATGTTCCTGGTTCAAATTTTTATGTTTATTGACTTTGAAGCCTACATAAGTGTCTCCAGTATTTGCCCAATGAATTGTGCTAGAGCTGTTCCTAATGTAGAGTTTCAGCTTGTGGGAGATCTTGCCTGTTTGATATTCTGATTCTTTGCCCATTGAAGTTCTGTGAAAGCCCTGCAATTAATGCCAGGAGGAATAGGATCTAACGATAAGAGAGGATGCTGAGGGATTCTATAAAAAATAACTTCTACAACACTTTGCCTTTGTCAGAGAAATAGATCTACCTCAGTTTGTGGCCTCTGGTCTTTTTGAGCTCATCACAGGGTCTCACGTGCACATCAGAAAAACATTCTCTGCATCATTCCTAAAAGATGCATCCTTGAGCTTTACTCATAAATTCTGAGTAAAGATGGAGAAGATAGGATTACTAAACAAAATGTGACAGGAGTAAATCAGTAGCTAAAGGGGAGATTGTGGACTGTGCTGAAGGAAACTACAGGCCTTCCCTTCTGGTGAAATTTCTTAAGGACTTGACTTAGGTAAAATTGTATTTAATGCTTTTATTAATGTCCATATAAAGCCATAATGATGTGCTAATGGTAGTTGCATATCACATCATGTTCAGAAAAATAATTCAAGGTAGTAGGTGTAAGAACATCATATAGAAATTACTTGATAATGTTGAGAACTGGAGATGCAGACATGAGAAAAAATAACATTATTCAGTAGAGGGAAAAGCTGTGAAATTTTCTCTACTTTCAATAGCTGATCAGATAGAAGCAGCAGGCGAAAAGAAAGAATTGGGTGTATTAGCTGACTACAAGAGGTTTTGGAAAATAAGATTGTGAAAAAGTCCAGTGTTCAATGCTAATATCTCTTGAAATGTCAGATTTTCTCAGCTAGAAGAAAACTGAAGCCAGAACACATGCCTTCTTCCTTCTCCAGCTGTGTTGCTTGCAGAGGTAATGACCCCTATCCTGTTCCCAGCTGCTAATCGCTTTCTCCTTCACACCATGATGTGAGTGCCTTCTAACTCATTTTAGTCAAAGTGAGCCAGGTTGTCTTAACGAGTTTCAACTGAAGATGAAAATGAGATATCCCAGCTTATTTTGCCAGAAATAAAAAGAGTAATCACTTAAGCAGCTTGGCTGGCATAATCTAAGACAAAAAGCAGAGCATAAAATGGAATGGTAACCTCTGGTTACCAATAGCAACTTTTTATGGTTACCATAAAAATGGTGAATCTGGCACTGGGTGTGATTAGAGGTGGAAGAAAAGGTGTAGCTATAGCTAACAAATACAATGTACCAAAATACAGCTGCCTTTGCATTCAAGTGTTACTTCTGAGAGAAACTGTGGACCATAGATAAAATGTTGGAAGACCTGAAGAAGAACAAATTTTGTGACTACCCGTAAAAAAGAGAGAAGCCACCAAATTATAGAACTTCTAACTTAATTTCAATTCCTGGAAAAATTTTTGACCAAACAATCAAACCTATTTCTAAGCACCTAGAAGATAACAAGGAGATAAATAACAGACAGCACTGATTTGTCAAAAGTAAATCACCTCAAACCTGTTTCATTTCCTTCCATGACAGAACTGCAGGAACTGCGAACAGGGAAAAAGCAGTAGATGTCGTATATTGACTTTCATATGGCATTTGAAACTGTCTCTTGTGACATTCTCATAAGTAAACTCTGGAATTATAGTCCAGATGAAAACTACCAGGTGGGTGTTAGACAGCTTTGCTAACAGTACCCATGGAGTCCTTGGCAATATTTCACTGTCAAAAAAGAAGGAAGGGTCAGGTGGGAATATACAGGGTTCTGTCATGGGTCTAGTTCTGTTCAATGTTTTTATTAACAAATTGAACTGAAATTAAATTGAAATGGAAAATATGCTTATTAAATTTGCAGATGTCATGAAACTGAGACACATCACAAGGATGGAGAAAGGAATAAAGTTCAAAATGATCTTGACAAATTGGAGAAATGGCCTAAAAATTGGATGAAATACAAGGTACAGCACTTAGGCAGAAATAATCTGCCATATGAAACCAGTAACGGAACAGCAGGTTCACAAACAGGTTTCAAAAGAGAGGTCTGGTAGTTACAGGGGAAAATGGAGCAAAGAGTTAATGCCAATATTTGTATGTTGCACTAGAGGAAAAATGTGTACCTGCTGGAGAGATTATAGTGGAAAACAAAGAGAATGATCAGGAGTATAGAAAAAATGATTTAAGAGAAAAGATTGAAGGAAATGGGATTATTTATTTAAACTGCAGCAAAGATATAGAAGGAAAATGGTAACTACCTTCAAGTATTTTAAGTAATGTTGAAAAGAGAAGATATCTATACTCCTTGTGAACAAGGAGAGCAGGACAGACTGTGTTTTCAGATGCAGCAAGAAAGACTGACTTAAAAAGAGAGGGGAAAAATCTAGTGACCAGCAAATTAAACACAGGAATCCTTTGCCCAGGAAGGCTGTGGAGTTCCACTCACATCTTAAGCATAGACCATCTTCCAGGAATGGCACATATAGATGACCTTGCCTTGAAGATGGTCTTGGCCTTCCCACTAAATCTAATTTTTGTGTGATACTATGACTATATAGCACAATAAAGAAATATTCTCAGAATTTTTATTTCATAAGAACATTTTCTTATGAAAAGTTGAAGTCCTTCAGTAAAACCCAGTATGTACTTTCATATATGGAAACACCTCATTACAGAAGTAAGTCTAGGCACAAGGAATTCTCAGAATTAATTTATTAATACTACTATAATCTGAAACAACATAATGTCAATATGGAGGCCTAAGTTAGTGAAATGAAGATGAAGGAGCTAATTGTAACTAAATACAGTAGACAATAATTTCTTCCACAACCTTGGGAGATTCTCATGGGTCAAATTTAATGTCACTGTCTAAAATTTTGGAAACAGTAATAAGACAACAACTATTTTCATGCATAACAAAGACCACTGAAAATACTGGGAGCAAAAGCATTCAGCTTCACCAAAAGGTTAAATATATCATGAAAGCAGTTTTGCTTAGAGAAACTTTATTAACTTTCAAACCTTTATTAATGTCAGACTTGATCTACTGTAAGAGCCTTGTTAAGTGGTAATGATCTGATTAAATCTCAAAGCTTCCCCCCCCTCCCCCCCCATTTATGATATAAATGCCATTAACTGCCTGAAATTCCATGGATTTACAGCAAGCTATGGCCAAGAGGTACAAGACACATGGCCATGATGTGGGGAAAATGTCATGAAGAAGACAGCACATCATAAAATGGTGAGAATAGGTGGTAATTTACTATGTGACAATTTTATTTTTCTCCTTAGCAACTACTGTTAGTGTGAATTGATTATAAGGAAGGCTAAATGAAAAGACCATTAATTAACAATTAAACTTTGATAACATTATTAATAGTTTGAGATTGGTGTATATGTTGTTTTTAGCCTCTTACAGGTAAACTTAAATAGTAAGAAAGATTAAAAGATTGTATGTATCTAATCTATTTCCTTGAAATTTTTTCATGTACTTTTACTCATCCTTTGAAATTGGAAAAGGCAGTTCTACTAGTAAAACTTTTTTTTTTTTTTTTTTTTAACTGGATTAGAATCTGTACTTTGCTTATTGCTATGGGAATAAATCTGTCTCTCAATATAAATCCCTAGTATTACATCAGCTAACCTCACCATTTCAGGTCTGGGCATGTGTTATTTAAGAAAAATTATTAAATTTTCTTCTGTTCAAATTTTAGAAATTTTTGTTGGAATCTCTACTTTTGAACTAGTGTATATGTGTATTTTCTTAGTTCTATGCGTCAGCTAATTGGTTTCCAGAATGAACCTGAAATAAAGCCTATTTAATCAGGGGAAAAAGGGGAAAATTTAACTATTGATGATTACCAGCTTCTCTGATCCTAAAATACATGCTGGTCTGTAATGCCTCAAAGTAAATCTGCCTCAATCCCATCAAAATTTTCTGGAAAACAATTATAGTCATGATAAAATACTTTTGTCTTGTAGGGTAAATGCACTTCATATTTTTTTGTTTTACAACAGTGAGTGGTGAAACTATCACAGCACTGAAGCCTTTTGCCATGCAGATTACTATAGTCACAGAACCACAGAATAGTTGAGGTTGGAAGGTACCTCTGGAGGTCATTTGCCCAATGCTCCTGCTCAGCAGGGCCACCTAGAGCAGGTTGCCCAGGACCATGTCCAAACTGCTTTTGAATATCTCCAAGGGTGGGGATGCCACAAACTCCCTGGGAAACCTGTGGCAGTGCTTGGTCACCCACACAGTAAAAAGGTGTTTCCTGATATTCAGATGGACTCTCCTGTGTTTTGGTTTGTGCCCATTGCCTTTGGTCCTGTCACTGGGCACCACTGAAAAGAGCCTGGCTCCATCCTCTTTGCACCTTCTTTTCAGATATTTATGATGTACATTGGTGAGATCCCTCTGAGCCTTCTCTTCTCCAGGCTGAACAGTCCAAGCTTTCTCAACCTTTCTTCATAGGAGAGACACTCCAATTCTATAATCATCTTTATGACCCTTTGCTGGACTCTCTCCATATTTCTTTTGTCCTAGGGAACTCAGAACTGGATACAATATGCCAGATGTAGCCTCATCAGTGCTGAGTAGAGAGGAAGGATCACCTCCTTCAAATGACTGGCAATGCTCCTCTTCGTGCCACCCAGGATACCTTTCACCCTCTTTGCTGCAAGGACCCAGGACCACTGCTGGCTTATGTTCAACTTTGTGTTTACTAGGACCCTTAGGTTCTTTTCCGCCAGGCTGCTTTCCAGCTAGTCAGCCTCTAGCATGTACTAGTACATGGAACCCTATGTTCCTCTGCAGCTGCAGGACTTTGCACTTCCCCTTGTTGAAATTCACAGGGTTCCTATCAGACAACTTGTCCAGCCTGTCAAGGTTCCTCTGGATGGCATAATATCAGCCACTCCTCCTGGTTTTGTGTCACCTGCAAACTTGCTCAGGGTACACTGCCCCATCATCCAGGTCATTAATGAAGATGTTGAACAGGATCGAGCCCACTATTGGCCCTTGGGGTAGACCACTAGTTACTGTCCTCTGACTAGACTTCGTGCCACTGATCACCACCATCTGAGCCATTCAGACAGTTTTCAGTCCATCTTACCGACTTCCTATCTAGCCTGTATTTATCACCTTCTCTATGAGAAGCGAAAGAGAAAAGCTATGAGAAGGGATGACATTGTCAAAAGCCTTACTGAAGTCAGGGTTGACAATAGCCCCTTCTCTCCCCTTGTCTACCAAGCCAGTCAGTTCATTGTAAAAGGTTATCAGGTTGGTCAAACATGACTTCACCTATGTGAAGCCATGCTGACTGTTCCCGATTACCTTCTTGTCTTTCATGTGTCTGGAAATCTTTTCCTAGGATTAGCTGCTCAATCACCTTCCCAGGGGTCAAGGTGAAGCTGTCTGGCCTGTAGTTCCCTGGGTCCTCCTTCTTGTCCTTGAAGATAGGAGGGACATTTGCTTTCCTCCAGTCCTCAGGCACCTCTCTCAGTCACTTTGATCATCCAAATATAATCAAAAGTGTCCCCACAATGACATCATCCAGCTCCCTCAGCACTTGTGGGTGCCTCCCATCAGGGCCAATGGATTTCTGTGTGTCCAGTTTGCTTAAGTATTCCATGACCCAATGGTAAGTCTTCATTGCTTCAGACTTTCCCCCCTAATCTCAGGGATCTAGGATCTGTGGAGACTGGTCTTGCTAGTAAAAACTGAGGCAATTATTTACTGTTAATGCAGGTATTATTTAAATTGTAGTTGGGAGAGTGGGGTTTTTTTACTGTCTTGTAAAAGAAACATATTAATTTTGCTCATTCCAGCATTGTGAATACTAGCTCTGGATTTTATCTGAGAAGCTGACAATACCTGTAACAGACATCTGTTGTGGTAGACATCCAGACTGACTGTCCCAAAGGCATTCTGTTGTCCGAAATGTAGCCAGGAAAACATTAAAATGTATCCTGGTGAACAAGAAATTCCATGTTCTCTGGAATGTGGAATTATAATGTATTTGCTGTCTCCTTCAGAAAATTTGGATGGCTTTCCATTATGTTTACATGTTTCAGTCCAATAATTTTGTTTTTTCTTCCTTTTAAGCAGAGGGATTTTTAGCTTGTACAATGAGGCAGCAAGATAATATTTATTTCTTGGTTCAGAAAGCCAGGCCAGTCCTGATGCAGATTAAAAACTGCTTCTCTCATTTAGAATTTTAAAGGGTTTTGGTCATGCCATCTCCCAACATCATTCTGTCACCAAAAACTCATTCCTGTTCTTGAATCCTTTCACTTCCATGATCCCCCCATAAAAGTGAAAGAGCACTACAACAGTAGATGAATTGTTCCCTTTCAGAAAAAAGGCAATTCTGTGCTGGGCATAAATGGTTTTGTAGCCTCCTTTGGTGGAATACATCTCACATAGCTTTAAGTATCTATAAAGTAGACATCTACATCTGAGTCAGCTGATCAGATCCACGTTATAACTGATAGGGCGAAATAGGTAGTTTACATGCAACCACTCTGACCCATTTTACATACCTAATTTAGGGTGAGACAGTACAATTACTTTCTTATCTCCATTAACTATAAAGAAATCCCTATGTGAAGAATTCAGTGTCTGTGGAAGAGACCTTTTCCCAAGGGATCTGACCCAGTCTTTCAAGTTGCATCTCTAAGGCAGCAGAGGAAAGTCTGTATCCTGGTGTCCAGACACCAAGGACCGATTCCCTCATGTGCTCTGTGTTGCTCTGTGACTTACTGGACTTACAATTACTCATGGCGGTTAATGAGAATGAAGGACAACAATCCAGTATTCTTGAGATGACCCAGATTCTGCCCTTTATTTATTTGTTTGTTTATTTATTTATTTATTTATTTATTTTGCTGAAAGACAGTCATTGCTAATGGCTAAATTGCAACATAGGTGTTCTCACACAAACAGTTAATTTCTGAATTTTGGTGGGGAGTCCCAAACTGAGCTGACTGAAAAAATGTTATTAGAGGGTTTTTTTCAGGGTAAAATTTGGGGGGAAATCTTGAACTACTGAGAGGTACTTGTTTAGCAACTAATTTTTTTTTTTCTTTTTTGATTTTTAATGTGCAAAGTCATGACTTGATATCCCATAATCAAAATATTTAGGTTTTATTTTTAAACTTACTTTGCCATATGGATTTGCACTAGTGAAATAGTAAACTACATGTTTGTAATTGGGCAATCATTTTTTTGTTAATGAAGAAAAATATGTTGACTTATGAGCTATGCTCCTTATCAAGTCTGAAATCCCTAAAGTCTTTTGTTCTACATGCCTTATAGAATGAGAGGGAAAAAAGAATAGAACTCTTTTTATCCTTGACCAATATCAGCCACTTTTTTAATGTCAAAATTAATGTTCTAATATTCAAATTATTAAAACTTTCCTTATATTTTTTAAAAGTAACCACCTTTCTGGATTAAGAAGATCTGAGATTCCCTTATAACTTCCTCCTCCCCCTGACTTTTACTATTTACTTAATCAGGTACTCAGATATGGACACTTTAAATAGGAATAATCTGGAAGTGTACACTTGTGGTCATGAAAGTTCAAGGCCCAGTTATAAAGTTTTATTCCTTCTAGTGAACATAAAGTTGAAGTGTTTTAATTTACAGAAAGTTGGTTGCTACACGCTCTCTGGGTAATGTTTCCAAGTGATGCAAATGAATTATGCTTCTGAATAATAAGAAGGAACTAGTATAGCAGATAAAGAATTGGGGAGCTGTTTTAACTTTTCATTTGAAGAAAAATATTCTATATTTCTCTTCTGTTCTTTTATTTTTAGATACATTCACAGATAATGTTTCTAACCAACCATATGCATGGACATGTTCCTGTCCACTTACTTCTTTCATCATTTAATAACTTGTTTTTATTGCTTTGTATGACTTACAATGAAAATCTATATGCTGGTAAGCTTAAATGGGTTTGCAATGCTTTTATTGTAATACATGAGGTTTTTTATCTTAGTGTTGATTCAATGCCTTTCTTACAATTACTAAATTAAATTTTGTTGCTTTTACTATACAAGACTAGTTCACAATAAAGCAAACATGGAACCCAGTAACTGTATTAACATTGTCTTTAATTAATTTTATCATAACTGTGATCATACAACACAATCTCTTTAACACACATTGGATAAGAACACAGATCCCTGTGTAACGTGACTAAATGTGTTAATAAAAGAATACATTTTTTTTTAAAAAAAATCAAAATCCCCCAAACCATCCCATGAAACCTTATCTCATTCTCAGACACTTTGTAGGAGGCTGATGTTTATAGAATTTGTGGGAGGTTAATAAGAGACTTATTAGATCAAAGTTGAGGCAGTTCATTGAAGGAAGACCCCATCAAGCAGGAGATTTCACCACCAACCATGCTGTCTGTGCCTATTGCAATGAATGTATCCATAATATGGTATATTTTCCAAATCACTACACACCTGTCACAAACATAGGCTTTGCAAACAAAGAACAAGTTACATCGTCAGTTAGGCTGCACACAGATGAACGGCAGGTGCAAGGCAATATTTGATATAATAACTGCTTTGGTTAGAGGAAATTTGATTCATTTCCTTTAAAGGATAAGCAACTTCTTCTAATGTTGTTTTTATTTCTAATTTTGCATTTATTAGGGATGAAGGCAATATTTTAAACACAGGAGAAATTATAGTTACACCTTACAACAAAGGATAATAATTATTAGATTGCAAATGTTCTGTGTCATAGCATAAATGAAACTATTTAGAATACATTGGCTGATAAATAATTACCCTTCTTTGGCTTGTGTATGCAAAACATTTTAAAGCATATTTTCAATACTAAGAAAAAATTATAATGAGTATTGCAAATAATTCAGGGAGTCTGCAAACAGAATAATCCTGTGAAGCTCATGGGGAATAAAATCCCCCTTTCTAATGCAAAGTACAACTGTAACATTTCATAATTGGAGAAATAAAACCCTCCTATTTCTGCAGACAAAACTCATTATTTAAAAACTCTCCTGTCATCTGAAATGAGTAGATTATTCCCCTAGAATGCACAGAGAATTCAGCTAGCTCAATATACTGAAATATCCCAGAATTATTGCCCAACAGCTTGACAAGATAGACATGCCCACACTGAGCTGATAATCTCCACAGTTGCCAGTGAGAAGCCTGTTTAACCTTTACTAACAAACTACTTCTTTAGTGGGTTTTTTGTTCAGTACAAGTATTTTTTTTTAACTTTACTATATAACAGCATTTCCACAGTAACACAAGCGATCACAATTTGTTTGAAAAATAGGTTCAATCTTATCCAACAAACTGTCACTGAGGTCTCTGGGAAAAAAAGTGGTATGGCATTATATGCTCTAATCACAGGGCATGCTCTCAGTGCCATTAAGCTTAAACACACAAACAGGCTGTTTAATCACTTTGCTTTTTATGGCAGTTAGTATTTATCTTCTCAAAAGACTGGCAATTGTCATTAAAAACCATCCAAATACTATTTGCAATTAAACAATGGTACTATGCTCACACCTATGGCCCCAGTAGACATAACATATTCTGTTGCAGACAATGGAAAGAAGAAGGAACCTCTGAAGACATCTGGAAGCCACCATGGGAACCCAAGCTGAACCTCCTCTCTCTCTGTTGTCTGTACGGGGAATTGAGCGGAAAAACAAAGGACACTTCATGCGGGATTCAGGCTGCCTAAACTTCTGCTGTGGTCAGATGCCTACTGGAGAAAAGTCACCTCTTTTCCAGCACAAAATGATGTCAAAAGTATCCCAAAAGCCTATGTTCAGGGTCCTCCGCATCCTGAGGAGGCTTAACCCCCACCTAACTACACCAAAATTATAGGGTGTTTTGAGGGGTGGCAGAGAGAAGAGTCCAGGTCTCTCCTGTTGGGGCAAGCAGACAGCTGGAAGCACAGGTCTCACCTGCACAGAATGAAAAAGACAGCACTGGTTCAACCCCTGTCCTATGGCATATGTGCATATTCATAGGAGAATATGGCTGGAAAAGAAAAAAGACACAATTCTAGGAGTAGAAACCAAAATGTGAGGTCTCATTCCCTTCCATTGGGCTGCCCTTCTTTCCTTTTTTCTTGGACATTGCCCTAAGTAAGGTTCTGGTTTTGTTTTCCTTCTAGCATTTGCAACACTGAGAAAGCCCTCTAAATCAGCTTTAGTACTCTGGTGTGAAGATCAGCTCCAGAACTCATCAAGCTAATTTGTCAATGTCCATACTATAAAAAAAAAATAATGAATAAGTTAGCGTTAAATGAGTAAGTTAGCATTAGTTAGTTATGTAATTTATGACTCTCTTAGTAGTGTGGACATCAGTTTTGGGTCTTTATGGGTTTAAAAAACATTCAACAGTCATTTATGCTTGACCATGGGGCACTACACTGGTTTATTGTTGGGTGGTCTCTTTTATTGTCCTGTGGTTGCTACTCTGCATTGTTTGTAGTGATTTTGGGATATGAATCAGTTATTTCCTTTCTGATTGACACTTTGATGTCCAGATTTACTCTGATAGTAATAAGACATTTTGAACACTTGCAAATTCTCAGTAAGATTGCCTTTGTTCAGAAGGTCAATCCAAGGCCTGTTGCTCCCACCATCCCAACCACCACTTTAAATATCTATCATGCCATGTCTAAACACTAAATTAATGAATAACTCTTTATAACTCCATTATTTGTCTTTACACACTGTTTTGCTTTCCAAGAAGAGCCTCACGTTTCCATGTAGCTAATGAAATGGCATTTACAACATATATTATTTTGGCTGATTTATCAGCATTTCTAGAACCTGTTTGTATTTCTTTGTATATTTTTTTTTTTCCTCTCTCATGCTGTTGTGGCCATGAGACTATACTCATCAGCCTACTGTGTTATTTTTTCAGTCCATCTTAGGCTTAGTCAGTCATAGCAGGGATTTGCCTGTTTTACCCTTTCTAAAATAAAAAAGATCTCCAAACTTAAATGCAGTTATATGTATGTAAAAAGGCTTATATTGGTGGACAATACTGTACTGTAGTGCAGGTTTTTACAACATAGTTGTGACGACAAAAAATAATTTCCAAAGTTATCATAGATATTGCAACAAAGCTTTCCACTACAAAACCACTTTTGGATTGAAGTGTATATAGTGTTGTAGACATACTGATCAAATTAGTTCCTCCGTCATCCATTTGTTTCATTCTGACTTTGAACAACTGCTCTGCGTTGGGCTTTTTTCTTTGTTTTTGAAGGACAATTATACTACTATTAATAACATCAGACTATTTAAATGGTTAAAGACCCCACTCTACAGCTTTTTTCTTCTGTTGTTGTCATTCTAGGGTCATTCTGTTGGCTTAATTTGCTTTGAAAAACTGTTGGACCAGACTGTTCTTTCATGTATGTTCAACTAAGTATGAATAATTTTAGGCATGTGTGTGAAATGTGAGTATGTGCAAAGAATCTCAGCAAAATCTAGTATTGTCACACAAGTTCTTTCATTACAAATATTACATTATTAGATTAAAAGGACTTTTTTCCTCTTTTCTGGATGTACTTTTTTAGAGAGAGATACTAATATGATGCAAAATAATTTTAAAAGAAAAACATCTGAAAGTGTTTTCAAGGGCAAGAAAGTGGCACTGATGGAGAAAATAAAGAATTGTCATCAAATGAGTTTATCACAAAAATACTAGGGGAAAGAAGATTAAGAAGAGACTGAATCCTGATAGACGAATGCCTATTAAAATATTAAAAAATAAACCATCTCAACCGTTCCTCAGGGCTTTTAAGTAGATTAAAAAAAAACACATAATGTAACGTAACATAACGTAACGTAAAGTAACATAATGTAACATAACATAATGGCTGAAAATTGAAAACAAGCTTCAATTAGAAATTATGGGTGTTGGGAGCTATAAAATAAGGGCATTTTTCTGGAGAATAATGGTGGAATCTTTAGCATTTGAAATCAAAACTGAACTATTTTCCAGAAGATGTTATCTAGCTCAGCCAGAAGTCATGTGCTTGATTTGGGAATGACTTGGTAAAAATAATGGCCTGTGTTATGCAGGGAGTCAGACAAAATGATTAAAATGGTCCTTTCTAGCCTTAAAATCTATGAAACTGAAACTTCCATTGACAATTTCATTGTGATTTGAAGGCACTCGGCACACAGACATATGAAGGCATATTAAAATAATGAAAAAATGTCAACGTGGCTCCCTAGAAGGTAAAGCAGATGATCAAAATATTCCCTTTCGGCCTTAAGCAATACGCTAGTGAAATTCCGAGCATGGTTAATTTCTAAGGCAGCCATAAGAAGGAATAAATCTCAACTTTTCACTGCACAGCCTGCATAGAGTCCTGTTGCTACAGTTAAAAACACTACTATTTGTTGTCCTTGTGAAGCTGATTTTTAAAAATTGCTTAGTTTTTCTTGTCAGTTCTTACTCTCATCATGTAATGACAAGGCAAACATAAGTCTGATTTCCTTCAATACTCATTTCTGTATGTTTCTGCTCATTTGCCTTCTGTAAATGAGAAAAATTTAGATTTTATTAAGCTATATTCTTAAGATTCTAATTGGTGACTTTGGAGATGCTGACCTTGGAGATAGTGCAATGTCTTTAATGTTTTCACTCCACAATTTCTGCTATATCCTTTCAATTTTAACTTCATTTTAAAGTAATTTTTTCTAAGTCTTATATTTATAAGTCTTATAAGTCTTATAAGTCCCTTATATTTATTAATTACTTAAAAAAAAAAAAACCAGCACATGAAAAATAAACTTTCAGGGGATGCACACATGCAGGGTTTCTAATAAGAACATATATAATACAAACCTGAAAACATTTCATTTTAACTCTGTTGTGGTTTAGACCCAGCCAGCAACTAAGCACCACGCAGCCGCTCGCTCACTCCCCCTACCCTGATGGGATGGGGAAGAGAATCGGAGGAGTAAGAGTGAGAAACACTTCTGGGTTGAGATAAGAACAGTTTAATAACTGAAATAAAGTAAAGTAAAATAATAATAATAGCAATATAATAATATACAAAGCAAGTGATGCACAATGCAATTGCTCACCACCCGCCGACCGATACCCAGACAGTTTCCCGAGCAGCGATCGCTGCTCCCTGGCCAACCCCCCCCAGTTTATATACTGAGCATGACATCATAAGGTATGGAAAAGCCCTTTGGTCAGTCTGGGTCAACTATTCTGGCTGTGCCCCCTCCCAGTTTCTTGTGCCCCTGGCAGAGCATGGGAAGCTGAAAAGTCCTTGACTGGCATAAGCAGTACTTAGCAACAACTAAAAACATCAGCATGTTATCAACATTCTTCTCCTACTAAATCCAAAACACAGCACTATGCCTGCTACTAGGAAGAAAATTAACTCTATCCCAGCTGAAACCAGGACAAATATGATTCACTGCTACTCTGGACCAATGCAAAACATCTGCAGCACTGAAGCTTCACAATGACCACTGTCGGATACCAGCAAAAGCTTACTTTTGAAACTGCCCACTTGCAGTGAATACCTTTGTATGAAGGGTTGTGGTAGTGAGACCATGGTTGTATGAAAGGACAGTCCTCAAATCATGGTATCTCTGTGCTTTATGGACTTTTATTTTGATCCTGTCTCCTATGCATCTTAGCTTCCAACCACCTGTTAAGTTCTGGACATGACTGGCTGAATATATTTTCACATTAGTACTATTTAAGGTTCATTTGAGCCATTGGCCTCATCCTTCTTCTAGTGGGCTGTACAGTTATAACAATTTAAAAAAACCCAACAGCAGCCTTAACTAATACGTACTGCATAGGATTTCACCATTAGTTCTAAGTGAGATTGGGAGAATCTCTTCTATTTTATTCTTGTAATTGTGGAAAATAAAAATTACTTGGGTAATAAATTTCGTCAATGACCCGATTAACAACAACTTCACTTGCCTTTTGCATTGTTCTTTATAAGATATTCAAGTCAGTGACTTTTTGCTTTTTAAATGTTATATCTTGTCAAAAGCTCTGTTTTTATTCAGGTAGTGTTAATAAATTATAATTTCACAGATCTCTTCTAATACCATGCATTTACTTCTGTTTCTGATTAGAAACAGATGTAGTATTAATAAGAAAGTCTTAAAATGGAAAATCATGTTCCTTTAAACGTGAAGGCAACAAAGCCTAACAGTTTTGCATGATGCATGTGTACTGCATGTATTTCCTAAAGGTGATTAAATATTCACAGCACAGTCTTTGAATGTTGCTGGATTTTGAAAATTTAAGAAGTGTTAAGCCTCACCTACAGTTCACCTTCTTTTGCTGATTCCTATTACAGTAAATGGCATTTTCACACATCTCAGTAATTTTCAAAGGTCATTTTATTGGCTCAAAATACATGCATTACAGAAATACATTAAGCAATCCATTTGCATTTGTTCTGTAGTTAATAACAGTCCCAGTTACTTACACTTTACTTAAAATGCATATGTATGGCATAGCAAATGATTAGGCCAAGATCTTCAATTAAGCATGTATGAAATATGGCTCATTGCCAAAGTCTATTAGGATTTTTGAGACAGCTTGTTGAATAGTGAGAGAGAGATATGAAAAATGTGGCAGCTACAACACTGAGAAAAAAAGTAAATATTTTGTAATATATTTTCTTTTCTCTTATAGAGGTGAAATATCATTAAATGCTCTGCAATTTCCAGCTACAGATTCACAGTAGATGTAGTCCTTTTGTTAAAGCATTCCACTTTAAGGCTTTTAGCTTAATAAATGCAAAAATAAGCATTTAAAATAAAATAATTTTAAGGAAATGTATATATATCATAGGAATCTAAAGATATTTTTCACAAAAATAACACTTATATTTAAAGCTCTATTGAAATGGCAAGGGTAATGAGAATGAAAAAACAGTAGTTAACATTTTTCTTCTTCTTTGTTTTGCAACCTTTTCCCTGTCAGAGGGCTTGGCTTTTCATTTTCCAAGCGGCTTTTTCATTCATTGTTTATTAGTATAAAGTCTCACTAGAAAAACACTAGATACTTTATGACAATTGTCATTTATTAATGTAGTAAAACAACAGTGGGTAAAGTCCTCATGGCTTATAGTAAATTAAAGCAGATACAGGAGGAACATTAAATTCTTTTTCTTTCTGTAAGACAGTGAAGATTGTACTTTGTGTAAATACTCCTTAACAGTCAGGTTTTACTTTTGATCTTCTTTCATCTTTTGATTCATGAAAGCTCTTAAGCAGAGATTTAATTTAATTTTTTTGCATTAGTCCATTGTTGTCTAGAGGTAGATATAAGCATATGCTCAAGTGCTGTAATGTACTGGAATCCTACTTGCTGTTTTTCATGCTGCTAAGTGGAAGAAATCACATGAGATTTGTGGATGTAGCTGACTAATGCTCAAATTGCAATAGACATTTTTTAATGGGAAGTTGAGCTGTAACATTGTTTTCTTTGCTTCAAGACACTTTTCAAACTCTCGGAGGATTGCTTGTTGCTGACATTCGTTATTTGTATTGTACTTCTAGTGGCTACCAAAGGCACTTTGACTCCTTTTGTGTCTTTTCCTTGAACAGGTCTTTTACACTACTGGAATAGAAAATGCAAAAGAAGCCAGAGATTTCAGTAAGTTCTGGCTGGGCTCTGAGCTTTGGTTGTTTTCATTCTATCTTAAAAAAAAAAAAAAAAGAAAAAAGAAAAAAAAAAAAGAAAAAGAAAAGAAAAATAATGAAACAGACCCACACAAAGACAGATACTTCTTAATGTATAATAGCTGCATATTTTTTTAAGTGCCCACTGGGAAAGTTCAGAAACTAGCAACATAACAAGTCCAGCTTGGACTCATTCATGTTTAATGGGACTAACTTCAGAAGGGTCGATGAAGCGTTTATGTAAACCCCTCAGGCAGCTCATAATTGGCTATGTAAAATGAATCTCAATATATTTTGAAGAGACAATAAATACTCAATGCCTTGAAAAAATCTGGCTGAACTTGTAAAAAATCACAAGGGTATTTTTAGAAGTTTGTGTTGCTGCAGTATGATTACTATAAAACCTTAGCATAATTACAGTGAAAATCACTGCTATGAACAGTGGAACTCGTTTAGCTGAGCTACAAGCTGTATGGAAGTGAGCTGAGATGTATACAACAAGTTATAGGCATTGGTTATATGTTGCTTCCTGAACTGTTTTAGTGTTTTTATTTAGAAAATAGTATTAAAATATCAGTAATCAAGGGAGGAGTGACCAGAATCTAAGACTTCTCCCTGATGAGTACCTAATCAGTAGACTAAATTAATGTTTCTTGCTCTTTGCTCTTGAGTGCCCAATCAGTACACTAAATCATGCTTCCCTTTATGTCTACATTTCTTGTGCTCCTGACTACCTAACTGGGCAGCTTGAACAGGAGGAGAAAAGGCATGTCTTTCAAAGCCTACAGCCTGGTGGCTACAGCTCCGGTCCAAGACATAACAGCAAAGGCAAAGCATGCTAATCATGAGGCTACAAAGCATTGTTGGTCCTCATCTGTTAAAAAATAAAAGGCCTTGCCCATTGGGTCATTGTTCCACAGAAGAGGGCTCTCAGCTAGAGAAGGAAACATGTACTGTGTGTTTCATCTCAACTAACTCCTGATGAACCTGAGTTCAGATGATTGCATCTAAATGCATTTTTCCAAGCTACTTTGCAGGCAGTTGGGATAAAAAAAAAAAAAGGTACTTTTAGAGAGTGATTCATCGAGGGTGAGTCACACCCATTAGTGTCATTTTCACTTTAATTGTAAAAGCAACTCCTGTGACTAACTCAGATATAGATCTGTAGATTTGACCAATGTTTGATTACTGTTATGGGTGCCTTGAATGTCTGAGCTCCAGAGAAGTATTGAAGTGTTAAATAGGCAAACTTTCTGCCTGCCTTTCCAGAAGTGCCTAGGTCATTACCGGCAATGAAGGGTCCCTAAATGCCTAGTTTGTGTGCTGTGGTGCACCTACAGGAGCAGGGCCCTTGAACCTGGTGTTTAATTCTAGTACCAGAAATCAGTACTGTAAGAAGATAATCTGACTCAGTCCTCATGTTGTTGTGCTTTTACTGGCTGATTGGAAAAGTGAGCAGAGACAAGGAGTACAGTTAGTCTGCAGTGTCTTACCAGATGATTTGAACAAGTTTAGTCAATATGTAACTGCACGGGAAATTGTACTATAGTTCTGCAAAATATTTGATAGGGGCACCATTTGAGACCCCTTTTTTCCCTGTAAGCTGTCTCAAGTCAGCAGAATTCTATCCATACCTCCAAACGCTAGAAGAGATGGGAAACAACATTTCCAAACTATCCTGGCATTGCACACAATTGAAGACTAGTGAGATTGGACCAGGACTTTGCAAGCTTGTCTACTTAGTGTGAGTTTAAGGTATTTGAAAAGTTCCACACAGTGTTTCAGCTTTTGCTCTGATGGGCATCTAAAGAATAGTAGTTACCGTTGTTATAACTACAATTTAAAGGAAAGGTTTACCAGTAGGCATTGATGTTTTAATGATGTAGAATAACATTGATTAACCAGCTGTTTCTGTTTTAAAGAACTGGTAAACCTGTACACTTTAGGGAATATTTCATGAAAGATGATTATGCTTACCTTCAGATTATGAACAATATCACCTTGTTTGTTGCAATGGCTCCACATTTTGAGTTCTGCCTTCCCAGGTTCAGTTCTTGCTTTTCTGGCTATGAGGGTATCATCAGTGTGCCAGGTGCAATGCAGTGGGGAACCACAAGGATAACTTTGATATTTAAAATGTTTATGCAGTTAGGATATTTAAACTTCACAGTACTGTGAAGCACCAGGAGCAGAGAAATTGTGTTTTGGTAATCTGAGAACATGTAATTAACAATATATTTATTATAATGATCTAACCTAACGATTGCAATCAGTCAAATGTGTTGTATTTGCTTTCACTTTCTGAATCTTTAAAATTTGTGCCCTTGATTGTGACCATTTCCTCCATTTAAGAGTTAGGTCGTGATTTAGCTAATCGGCACAATCATTCTACAAATATACTAGAGTTTTCCACACAGCAGGCAAAATTAAGGAAAAGCTGATTAAAAGTGATTCTAGAAGTGTTTAAGGTTGTGTTATCTGCTGTATAGCACTGTTCGTGTACTAAACAGTAATTGTTATACAGCATTTAGGAGAGAAAAGGAAAAGCAAACTCCTGCTTATGCAATTTACTAAGTCATTTGAGCTGCTGCACAACAGTTATTCTCTGATTAATGTAACTGCTGAAGCAGGGTAGATATAGATGATTATGAACTTCATGCATTAAATAATTATCCAGCTTTTCAGCATGAATCAAATCTTAAAATGATTTATGAGTAAAAATATTTCAAGAGAAATAGCACAAGCTTACTTGTGCCTTGAGTATGCTGCTGCTTAAGACTTCTGTCTTTGATTTTAAGAGGCGTTAATGGATGGTGCGAACTCGCCATCCATTTCTGGGAGGCTCCTCTTGATCTTGCTGGACTGCCAGGCCTGGCTCAATGGCAGGAGTTTCACATGTAATAACTAACTGTCCTTTCCACTCAGTTCAATGAGAGACCCCTTAAGATCACTTATATTTTTGCTTTATATGTCAGCCTCCACAAATTCAGGCTGAGCTCAGTAAAGTATTTAGCTGCTAAAGGAGCTCTTAAACAGAAATAAGCAAGCCTCAGTACTATATTCCAAAAAGTTTTCATCTCAGCTACCTTCCAAAGGCAGCATTGCCTAAAGTGTTAATGTGTTATTCTTTTTTTACATTAGTTCCATAGGCTTCCAATAACCTGCCTTCAGTTTTTCACAGAAATGTGCCAATCTTAATGGTGCCGAACAGCTCAGTATCAGTCACTGTGGGGATTCAGGATTTGTGAGTTCATCCACCTTTGTTACCCAAAAGGTTCAATTCAGTTGGTTTTCTCAGATCACGTTGCTGCTGCTGCCTTCCTTCTAAATGTAGACTGAAGAGCTGCCAGCTCACTTTTAGAAGTAACTTAGCAATTAAAGCACAAGCCAGGAAAAAAAGGCCCTGAATTTAAGTTCTGCCTCTGCCTGGAGTGATTAAGACCCATAATATTGACCTCCAAGCACATATCGTTCCCTTGCTACTCCACTTCAAGATTGCACTACTTTGTTACTCACCCCTTCTTTGAAGTTTGTCCACATTCAAAGCGGAATCAAAGTACTAATAGGTCCAGAAAGAGTCAGTAAGGGTGAGAGTCTTTGGCTTAGTGATTAGGACCCAGACTGGATAACAGAGAATCAAAGATGACTGGTATGCATTTATTTCAGACTGCCCTTGAACAGAGCACTACGAAGGTGTGCTCTAGATCATCCTGTTTAATTCTCCTGCTTCCCTTGGTACCCCAATGAATCCTGAGGTGCTCTGTGTATCAAGAGACAAATGATAGCAGAAGGAATGGAGACTACAGATTAATGGGACATTGGAGGAATAATGTGGAGAAAGGGCATTAAATACATTTCCTTCATAGATTAGCTGGCCTGACAGATGAAGCACTAAA
This sequence comes from Pelecanus crispus, assembly GCF_030463565.1. Taxonomy (NCBI): domain Eukaryota; kingdom Metazoa; phylum Chordata; class Aves; order Pelecaniformes; family Pelecanidae; genus Pelecanus; species Pelecanus crispus. The sequence goes on from NC_134643.1 coordinate 18,788,956, forward strand.
TGTGATATATCCTGTCTTTTAGCAAAGTTTGCAACACAGTTCCAGGTGACATTTTCATAAACTAATTGGACAAGTATGTTCGGTGTGAAAACATTGTCAGATGAACACACATCTTGGTGGAAAACTCTGCTTCTGGTGGAAGTGTCACTTACTGCCCACCCCAAAGATATTTCAAGAGAAACCTTGCAGAAATCTGTTCTGCGTCTGTGAATCTATTTGATATTTTCATTAATATATGATGGAGTGATGGAGTAAAGTATATAATGCATTTTACTGATAAGTCAAACCTAGAATAGCTGTTTTGGGGAGAGGGGTGAGAATTCAAAATAGTCTTAATAAACTGAAGGGATGATTTGAAAGAAACAAGCTGAGATTCAAGACAAAGGTGAAATATTATTTACTAAGAGAAGCTGAATTAGAAAATTGAGATAAACTGACTAAGCAACAATATTGCAAAAGTAGATCTGGATGTTGCAGTCTGACCCAAAAATGTGTTATTCTTGCAAAAATGAAAGGGAACATTCTAGGATGTCTTAGCAAGAGTTGGGTATTCAAGAGATATACAGTTCTGGATTTATAAAGATTTATACAAGGCTTATGTATATTTTTTGAGAAACATACTTGGAGAAAGATAAAGATAACTTGGAAAGAATTCAGAAGATAGCAACAAGTATGATAAGAAATTTCAAGATGAGCTGAAAGAATTGGTTTGTTCTTCCTTAATAAGGAAGACTGAGGACAGATGTTAAGTCTTCCATGTGAAAGAGATGTTCTAAAATAGATACTGGAAGAAAACAACATATCATAGAATCATAGAATTGTTTAGGTTGGAAAAGAGCTTTAAGATCATCCAGTCCAACCATTAACCTACACTACCAAGTCCACACTAAACCAATCAAGGGTAGACTAGACTAAACCATGTCCCCAAGTGCCACATCTACCCATTTTTTGAACACTTCCAGGGATGGTGACTCCACCACCTCTCTGGGAAGCCTGTTGCAATGCTTGATGTTATGCTACATATTGAGAGAAGTTTTAAAGTATGGAACTGAATATGAAAAAAATATAGAATGCCCTTCACTAGAAGAGACTAAAAACAAACTAGATAAGAGGTTTACTGTGGCCAGTGGGCATGCACACACCTGTTCCAGAGCAGAGGCCTAGATTGTACCTACACTTACATTGTTATATTGTTAGATGCTAAATAAATTCTTTCTAGTTAGGTGACTTGAATTTGTAATTTAAATAACTTAACGACGGCTTATACACTGAATACCTACAACTGGCTACTGAAAAAAGGTTGCTTTGGTGAGGAGCCAATGATATCCTTATCACTAGAATGAGAGAACAGGGAAAATGATGAGTTCTACTAACCCTACTGAGTATTTAGCTTTGCACAAATGTAGGCAGAAAATACTTAGGCTTGGTGCTGATTTTTAAGCAGAATAGTCTCTGGTTAATTGAGGAATAAGCATAAAATGCAGTAATGGTTTTGGTTGGAACTTTTGGACTGGATACTAGCGTTATTTTGGCATCAGCTATTTTGGTTCACAGCCTGTAACACTAAACTGAACACAACCACGGTGAAGATGCTGTAGAACTGATGTATATTTAAATGAGTGTTTTGTATAGACAGCAAGGAAAGAGATTAATTAAAGTGTTAGCCAATATTATTTGAAAATGACTACAAAATGAAAGTATAAATCAGAAAGAATAGTGGTTTAACAAGCATATTAGAAGGGTAATACTTCAGAGCATGGTACTTACTGAGGCCAGGCTGTCTTCTTAATTGGGCCAAGTAAACAAGGTCTGAGCATGGAACTAGACAGCAAGTTGTTGACAGGTTTTGCCCTGTGAACGTGCTTAATTTAAATATTATACATAGAAGAACATAGTGTGTTTGTAAGATTCTGCTGAAGTAAACCTCCAGCTTCCTGAAGTTGTTCATTTCAGAGTGACAGGACAGAGTCAAACCCAGCCAAAGTTGGACTTGTTGAACAGACCTTATCTAATCTAACAATCAACACATGCCCAGCATTTCAGGGAAATATCACACACTTCTGTTGATGGTCCTTGCTGCAGGGAAAAAAATACTCTGTTTATTTAGTTTAAAACAAATCAAGATCAAAGTGCTTTGTTGATTTATAAATGACACACAAATAACTGGCAATCAGTGAACTACAGATTCAGGATCAGTATCAGTAATGTAACAGATAGACCCAAAATACAAGTCGCAAATGTTAATAAACACATACAAATTTTTGAACGCACGTTTATAAATAACACCGAACAGTTCTAGTAGGTGGACATGTACATCCACACGCACACGCACGCACACAGTCATCCACACGCACCCCGCTCTCCCCACCCCCTGCCCGCCGTGCGGGTGCCCCCTCGCCCCCCTGGGCAGGGCCGGGGGCTCCGGCTCCAGGGCCGCCCCCGCCGCCTCCAGCCCCGCCGCCCCGCGGTGAGGCAGCCCCGGCGGGGCTGGGCGCAACCGGTGCCGCCCGGGGTCTCTGCCCCGTTGCAGGCCTTCACACTTTCAGACCACTTTTCAAGCCTGTTCCTTTGTTTCAACTTCTCTTGGTAGTCTCCTGGTAACTGCTTAATCCATTTCAGGATTATCATCATCTTCCTCTTTAGCATTACCTAGCTGGGGCAAATGCCATCCAGAACATTTTGGGTGCCCCATTCCAACATTCCTATACAGGTTAATATATAATGTCACTACATTAACAACTGTTGCTATCCCGGCCATTTTGCCAAGGCTGGTCTGTGGTAGCACCCCACAGCCCTGGCCTGTGCTCATCGCGGGTAGAAAGCATCACCAAGAATTGGCTTGATAGCAATACAGCATGTGCGCTGCCAGGCCTAGTTCCTTAGTGTCCTGGTTTAACCCCAGCCAGCAACTAAACACCACGCAGCCGCTCGCTCACTCCCTGCTCCTCCTGCGATGTGATAGGGGAGAGAATTGGAAGAGTTAAAAGGGAGAAAAGTCATGGGTTGAGATAAGAACAGTTTAATAATGGAAATAAAATAGAGTAAAATAATAATAATAATAATAATAGTAATAATAATATTTTTTAAAAAAATGAGTATACAAAGCAAGTGATGCATGATGCAATTGCTCACCACCCACCAACTGATGCCCAGCCCATGCCTGAGCAGCGATTGCTGCCCTCCAGGCCACCTCCCCCCAGTTTATATACTGAGCATGACGCCATATGGTATGGAATAGCCCTTTGGCCAGTTTGGACCAGCTGTCCTGGCTGTGGCCCCTCCCAGCTTCTTGTGCACCTGGCAGAGCATGGGGAGCTGAAAAGTCCTTGACTTAGTGTAAACACTACTAAGCAACAACTAAAACATCAGTGTGTTATCAGTATTATTCTCCTACTAAATTCAAAACACAGCACTATATCAGCTACTAGGAAGAAAATTAACTGTATCCCAGCCAAAACCAGGACATTTAGCCAGGCAGTAAGTTTTAAAGAGCAATAAGCCTTACTGAGTCATAGATGCTAGGGCTGGATAAAATCTAATAAATTTTATAGGTTTTTCTCTGCTAGCACTGAAACATTCCCCAGGGTACCCTATGCTGTGTTTTCTAAGACTTTGTCCAGTATAGCTTTATATGAACCATGCAGTGTGCTTTCTTACCAGTACTTTGTTTATTTTTTATATCTGGTTTGTATTCAGGTACAAGTATGAAATGAAGCCAATAGCTGTTTTCTGAAAAATCTTGGTAAAGCCTACTACTCTCAGGTGTGCCTTTGACATGAATACAAAACACAACCCAATAGTAAAACAAATGCCATGAATAATGTTTCATCTAACATGCAACCCTGGCATAAGATGAAGGAAAATGCCTGCTGGCAATAGACTGTTAGTACAGGGACAGCATCTGAACAAACCTGAACAGAATAACTGTAACAGTTATGTATTTCCCCAGTATGATACATGCAAAAACAATCCTAGTAATAACATTTAGAATTATTTACCTGAAAGAAGTTGAGGGACTAATAAAGAAATATAATAAAATAGCACTTGACAAGTAGAAATAAAACCACTGAAGAAATTATGCTTATGATTACATGTACAGCACTTGTAACTGCATGTAAAATGCTGATAGCTGCCCATACAGAACTGCTCTGTGTACTCTGAGCCTCCTCCAGGCACTGCTTTACCTTTGGACAAGCAGACTCTGGCTTTTTGTTCCTCATTGGCACCTGCTATACAATGAAATATTGCAAATTTGAGCTAGCATAGCTTCAAATCAGAAGAGCCTGCTCCAGCTGAAACTAGCAGAAGATCAGCTTTGGATTTCAAAGACAGCAGGTTCAGAAAAACTTGAAAGACTTGAGTGTACAAAATTTTGGCAATATCTGCTGATCTATGATGAGATATGGTGCCACTTGAGCTTTAGGATATATTACAGAGGACAAACCATTACAGATGGAAAGTCCTGCAAAACACCTACTTTTTTCTTTTTTCTTTTTTTTTTTTTTTTCTGGAAAGTAAATGCTTATCCTATTATGGTTTTTTATTCATGAGGAGTGATTTCAGTTCCCTTCTCTATTAAAAAATCAGCAGGGAGTCACTACAACTTCTGAGCTGATTCAGACATAAATGCTGTTTTTCTGTGAGGGAAGGAATATTCTCTGAGTATTTGCTTCAGGATTATGTTACTAAAAAGTGAAATAAAATGAAAATTCAGTGTAATTCTTTGCCTTTCTTTTTCTTTCTTTCTCCCCTCCCCCCCCCCCCCCCCCCCGCCTTTCTCTTTCTCTGAGGAAAAAGGCTTGACAAAAGCAAGGGGTTTGACTTTAAAAATTGTTGCTTTTCTAACCTCTTAGACATAGTCCATTTCTTTCAAAAAAACCCCCAACCTAGAATCCAGATGAAGCATACTCAAACCCTCTCTCCCCCCCCAGCCCCAAAGCCCCTCACCAAACCCCAGGGGAAGGCACAAACGGTGCAGGCAGTACTGCAGTAAATTTTTCCTTCATCTTTATCAATTGACAAAACCAAAGTATAGTAGAACTAAAAGTGGAACTGTCCCCTTGGACACATACCATGATCTCTTGAATATTTTTTACTTGTTCAGCATGTGGAGTTTCAGGTGACATGGGTAGAATGAATCAAGTCTCTACGCCAGGGATTCAAATTGAAAACTGAAAAGGACAATTTTCCACCTTACGTAAATTCCCAGATGCTTAGAAATTCAGAGGTAAGATTCTGCTTTTCATCACCAAACTTCCTACACTGACTTGAATCATATTTGGGGGGAATAAAATGGGAGTAAAATTAAGTCCGATAAATCTGAACTGCAAATAACATGAAATGTTCTGCGATAAGAATGACACTGAATATAAGTTTAAATATCCAAAGTTGGAAACCAAAGTTATAGCGTAAGATTATGCTGTAGTGTAAACACAAAGAGAATCCGTTAACATGAATAGTACAATCCTTACTTATTATTTATGTAAAGATTTTATGTTTGATACCAGTAGGATTCCTTCTGTCTTTCTCTGTTCAGAAAAGCAATGCAGTTCTGCAGTCTGAGAGTGTAGGAGCAGCTGTGCAGGGTCAGACCACAGGTTCGTCTAGCCCAATAGCTAGTCTGTAGCAGTAGTAACCAGAAAAATCTTATAGAAAGATTAAGGGAAAATGGAAAATATTATAAAGCAATTTTCCTTTTATATCCTATCAGTTTCTGACAATCATGAGGATTAAGAACTTCTGAGCTGCAGGTTAGGCACAAGACTCATTTTTAATAGCTGCTGATGGACTTTTCCCCATATACCAAACTAATCCCTTTTTCAATTCAACAAAACATTTTGTGACATTCTTTTGTCTGAGTTGAGCCTGTTGTCAAATAATTTCACTGGTTATGACCAGGTTTCTGTGGCATGGGAAATAGTAAATAATGATACCTGATTCTTCTTTCTTACCCACACATGAGACAGTGATGTCCTGTCTCAATTGTCTCTTTTCCAATAAGGAGACCTAATCTATTCAGTCTTCCCTAACTGGAAATATTTTTTGAATCTCTGCTCTTGGTAATTTTCTAGTTTTTCTATATCCCTTCTAAGTTAAGAAGGTTAAAACCATGTGCAGTTTTCAAGGGGTAGAATTAATCTTTCCTAGGGAAGATGGCGTACTTGTTTACAAGTTAGGTGTTTAGTCACAGGTCATCATCTTGGCTCTTCTTTAATCCATGGAGATGCATTGGCATCTCTAGAATTGTATCACTTGGACATTTTTGGATGAGGTGATGTGTTGTATTTACTTTGAATTTTTTTGTGTGTGTGGCAAAAGTTGAGCAAACTAAATTACATCCTAGAACGCATGTATAATACATTTATGCAACTGACAAGATGAATAATTTCTGGTTTGTTTTCAGTGGTTTTATTAATACTATCTACATTGCCTTGTCTTTTGACATGTACCAAGTGTTGAGGAATTTCCAACAGAATGAGTAACAAATGTGTGTTAATTGCTATAATTTATTCTTGTTGAGATATTTTTTGGTTCACCTGAAAAAAACCCAACAAATGAGTTCAGTGTCAGATATAATTACATGTCTGTAAGTGTAAACTCAAAGCAAGATTTCACTGTAGGATCCACCAGAAAAGCCGTATCAAAAGCACCAAATGTATTCTATAATATTTTTATGACGATAAATAATCCTGACAGTATTACTGTGTATATTTCTGTACTGAATTTCATATCAGTAATTATTTGCTTTTGTTGAGTATTTAGCAGTTCTAAAAGTATCCAGGTTAGACTTGTGCATACTATAACTATGTAACTCAAAACAATAGCAGCAGCAATCAAGGAAAGAAGCTGTATTCTCTCTTATATTGTCACATCAAAATTCATATAAAATCCTTATCAGGAAAATGTTATTTCTTTCCTATTAAAAGATATTTTTAGGGATTTTTCATGGGCTGCCAGCCAGCAGGTCTGCAGCCGTAAGTAATTTTTTTACAGTGTAAGTGAGCAGTGCCTTTGTTCTGAGGGACGATTTCTGGAAGCATGAGAGAACTTAATGGCCTATACCTTTCAAACTTAAGACTCTGTGCTTATATGGACATATTTCTCTTTCCTCTGCATTGACTTAAGGAAAAGCAACTGAAGACTAATGCTTTTCAATTATACTCTAAGTGGTCTTTGGATAATACAGGACTCCATAACTTCATTCCATTCCATGATCATCTAGTCCTCTGAACTGAAGTTTGCCACTGATTTTTATGGGGAAGGGATGCTCAGGAGAAGAGAAGCATTACTACTTCTCACATATAATTTGGTTTTGGAGAGTAGGTTTTGGACAAAAGTAGTATGTGGAATTTATGAAAACTTTTACATTAATTTGAATTATAGTCAAACTTCCAATGGGTTGCCTTTTAGGTCTTAATTCTCAGAAACGATCTTTATAAGATAATGTGATTTTATGGGCAGAAAGGATTAGGGATGAAGGAGGCTAGACCAGGAGTACACAACTGACATAATTTTGTTGTCAGTATTACTGTTTTAAAGGGAAAGTACAAGAATGACATTGAATGTTTACGAAGCAAATGAGAGACACAAATGAAACACAAATGAATTATGATGTATTAATGGAAAGAAATGCTTTTTGCAATTTTTATTTTCAAGTTTCTGTATATAGATGCTTTAAGATGACTTTTTTTTTTTTTAGGATCAGTCTAACCACAGTGGCTTAAAAGGAGATTTTGATTTTCATAACATTATTTCTGACAAAGCTACTTCTGACAAGGCTCCCCTGTTGCAGTCGTAAAATAATCAAGGAAAAAAAGAACCATTAAATAAACTCAAAGGCAGGATAATACCTCTTATAAAATGAGAAAAGAGTGATTAGTTTGAGAATTTCTGACTCAGACACAATTTTCCTCTTCTATAGGAGACCGGACCCCAGCATAGTCCTTTTTCAAAGAATATTGAGGTGTTCAATGAATGAAGGAACTAAAAAATTATGACAAGAGTATGTTACATCTTTAAAGGCAGATGAAAACCATTTCTGATCTTTGGGTATGAACTGGAGAAGAGGAGCTTATTCATTTCCAATCTGCAAGACATTTTATGAAGTTAAGAAGTTGAAATATCCTCATAGAAGACAGTGTCAAGATCAAAAGCCAGGGAGATGTCAAACAGAAACTTTGCAAAAGACAGGACATATTGTCTTTTAAGACAAAATTAGAATGAGTGAAGTTTTAAAGGACTATGAAAAGTTCTGTACAGACTTAAGCTATATTATTAAATGCTCATAATTTATTCAACAGGATGCAAAATAACATTTTCCTCTTTTAGTCCAGGAATCCCCAATTTCACACTTGGAATTTTTTCACATTATCATACAAATGTTCTATCAAACATCTATCTGTAAGAATATATCAGCTTCCCGTGCTCTCTTTGATCACTCTTTTGGAGTCGCTGATGCAGAATGCTTACCTAATTTTGGGACTGAGGGGTGACATCCATGGCATTTTAAGTTGAAAGCAGTAACTGGGCAAAACCCTCCACTCATTGGCAACATGATCTTTTTCAATGTTTCTGAAGATATTTTCAGTGGTTATTTATAATTTTGATCATGAACTAAAGTCAATTAGAGGGGATCAACTTGTCAGAACTCCAGACTGCTTGAAACATATCACAAGCCATGAGCAATTGCTGATGTATTGCAAGGAATACAAAACTCTTAGCCTGTTTTCTATGATTTTCTCACTTATCTGACTGGAAATATGCTTACACCATATATATATATTCAAGGAAAAAGAAGTGTACCTTACAACACTCAAGAGACTACTGCTACACTAAGTGCAGAATAAATAAATTAACAGATATATTAGATATATTAATAGGATTACAACATTTGCCAGACATACTTGTATCTTGTTTAATTATTGTGAGAAACTGGAATTTCTGTAGTAGCCTACTGGGACAAGCGAAAACAAACAAAACAGCACTGTAGTAAACATGAAAGAATCACTGTAGTCTGTTATGTTTGTCACTACCTAACACACTCAAGGAACATTTATTCAACAAAGACAGTAATTTGAGTTTAAGATGTTCTCAAATATGCTCTGAACTGAACTAACTCTATGTATTTACAACATGCAAAATGATTCCATGGAGATCTACTGCATAGATATCTAAATCACAAATACCTAGACCTTCTCTATCATCAACAGAGAGGAAGAAACACTAAGATTGCAGCCTATCCAACCTGTTTTAGAAGTTTACCTTAAGAATAGTTGAAGTTAATTGCATACAGGTCTATTTGATTTCACTGACTCCAAGAGAACTAGCTTAGCTGCAGATATCTACATGGTAGATGTCCAGGTTTAGTTAACTGAATGCCATTGGGTTTTTTTATTCTACACATTTATTACTTAATTAAATAAAATATTTTGTTTGTTCAGATTCTTTTTCATAATTTATTTCTCAATCTTTCAATAAGCTGAAAATATTTATATTCTAATCACATTTCCAGGTGACAGTTCCATACATTTGAAGAATATTGTGATTATGTATTTTTTTCTAATATTCTATATATTCCAGCCAGGTTTTTGAGACTTTTCCCAGTAATTCCCATGTCAAGCTCATACTTTCAATTAACTCCAGCAAACTGGGGGCTTGGAGGGAGCTGGCACAGTAGGAGAGTAGAAAAAGTTCAACCCATACTTCCCAGATCCCTTGTAAATTGTTCAGATGATTAACTGCTATCATGGTTACATATATTACACTGAATTTCAGGCCTGAATTTACCTAGCTTCAGTTTCTTCCCTTTGGAGATTTTCTTTTCCCTTCTCACAGTACAGTCCTATTGCAAAACACTTGATATGCAGTAGTTGCAGTTATTCTGTCTGAAGATTTCATTGAATCTTAGTGTTGAAGCAGTAAGTTCCAGCTACAGTCATATTCAAGATTAGTTTCACACAATTTAAAATTCTTATATTGAAAAGAGAGTTGGGTTTACTTATTATTCTGCTAGTAATTTAGATCACATAATGATTGCACAGAAAGACAAAACATGTTTTAAAAACATTTTAATCTTCTACCATCAAAATATTTCTCTTTATACTAAAAGGTGGAGATTGTAGAGGGTAAAATACACATGATATTTATATTTTTGTCCTTTCAGAACTGTTAATGATGAAATTTTAATGTTTTGGGATTCAGGGGTAGAACACCAATTATCCTTCCTGCCTGGATAATTAGGCATTTTAATAGAACTATGAGAAACATGAGAGAGGTAAAATTATTTTCTCAGACATCTTGGGGGTTTTTTAATTCTTGTATATCTCATAGAACCTTAATTGTGTCTCTTGCACTGTTTATTGAAGCTATATGGGGCAGGCAATTTGGATATTACTAGAAATTGATAAAATGCTCTGTTAGTTTGCTTAATCAAGAACACAATACACAATGAAAATATTTCAAAGTGAATTCTGCATCAAATGTTGGAACATGCATGCAGATAGGTATCCAACCCCCATTGCTTTCTTGGAAAAAAACCCCTTATGAACATTGTCGATTTAAAAAGGAACCAAACTCAATATGCATATATATGTGCACACATACACACACAGACTCTTATCATCCCTATATGAAGTAGGGATTAGGAGTTCGCCTGTGGTGACTCGATCACATCTCTCTGGTTCTCCTGATCTCATTCCACACAGGGAATTTGACTTTGTCTCCTTCATTCAGTAGACTTAAGGATTAGGTGTAAAAAAGGCCTTCTGTAAGTCTATTTGGTGGAACTGTTCTTCTTTGGGAACAATTAGTCCACTTATGTAAGAGTGTATCTGTGTATGTGTGAGAGAGAGAAAAAGAAAGATACATACTCTGGCTGTTAAAGTGCTTTGTTTAAGCATTGGACACTTTACCTGGTTAGCTTCAGGAGGTGGTTGATTGCTTTATCATTTTCTTGATCTTGGATTTAAGAAATTTCTCCTAATGAAAGCTGTATTAAAAATATCTTGTTTGAATAAAAGATTTTATTTCTAAGTCTGTATTTCCTTTTTAAACAATTAATTGGGAATGTTTTGCCTAGCTGTGTATCTAACTTCTAGTAAACTATACTTGCCTTTACAGACTTCATTGAATTATACTGAATTTACTGTGCATTTTCAAACTGAGTTTATCTGTTTACTTTAGTCCCACCTAATCAAGACAATATTGAATTATCACTAGACTCTGTCATCTAGTTGGCTGCTGAAGTGCACAAAACATTCGTCATTTAGGAACTAGGATTAATGTTTCCTACTTTTGAGTATTGAAGGAAATTAAGAATCTGGATTTACAATCTAGCACTAGGAAGGTCAGCAAAGATTAAGACAGTTTCAGTGTTAATGGAATTATTAAAATATAATGTAAGTGTTAATATTGAATGCAGCAGAAAGAATGGCAATATGGAAGAAATTGAAAGAACGGAGGTGATATTAATTTAAAATATCTCTTTTGCAGTTGTACCAAATGTAAGACTCCCATATACAGAAATGACATTGGGGCTGCTTAGATTAAAATCCTAAAGTGTTTACAGTGAACATAAATCAGCCACTGGTAGAGGGAGGGCAACTGTTGATCAGCACAGAGAAAGCTTATTAATTTTTACACCACTGATTTGCCAACCTGTGTCACTTTGCTTTCTTGCAGAGATTTAATAGCAGATCAAGGCAGCAGGGAGCCTCATATTACTAATGCTTCATTATTAAATTGCATTTGTGAACATAATGAAAAGTATTATCTTAAACGCTTTAAAAGTAGACTACAGGTGTCAGACTAAAAAGACTACGTTTTTCTTGTGCTGTTTCCATGATTTCTTTTTTCCCTCATGTCTGTAATTGGTTTTAAACTGGTTCTACCTCTTTATTACACTCAAGCTTAAGGCTTCTTCTCCTCCTCTTTAAATTAGCTACAGACTTCCATTTATAGTTGCTGTCCTCCTCTTGTATGCCATAATGCCCATATAGAACTACACCACTGTGAAACTGGAGCTAAACAGCAGTCACTGAGACTCTCTACCTCCTTTACAAGGATGCTGTGCATAGTAATTTTATGCTGGGATTTGGCAGATGTGGTAATCTGTAAAATAACTATCTGTCACCAGAAAAACCCCCACTCTGAATAGTGCATTGTATACCACAGCTGACGAGGTCTTTCATCCCTAACTCTTACTTCTGCTGCAGTTTTTTATCACCTTTCCTGTTTAAAACTTTCCTGTGTTTTAAGTGTGTTTTCACGTACTTCACTTAGATAAATCAAGAATTAATTCTTACTGGCTATTACTTAAAATATTGAGGGAAAGCTACATAGTTTCAGTACTTGTCTACTTGAATTTTAAATGTTTTAGTGTTAATCCTGGCGATATTAAAGGGGAGTTGTTTTATATCTTTTTGCTGACAGAGACAATTTATAATGATTAATGTACATAATTACAGGATAAGCCAGATCAGGGTATGCTTTTATCGTATTAAGACAAAATAGATCAGGTACATTATAAGGGAAGAAGAGAGGTTTTGTTACCTAGGTAGATTTTAAGGGTTGGATTTAATTTCATGTGCATTTTAATAAAAGTAAATTGTGTTTACTCTTTTCCACATGTAGAAGCCACATTAACTAAAGAGAAAGCACTGGTAGTAATTTGGTACCAGGAAATCTTGACAATTCAGACCACTAAATTTACTAGCTAGTAGTAGGTGCTAACAATCCTGTTCTCCATATCATCTTGTACAATCCAAAGTGATACGGACATTGCAAAGTATAAAATACCCCACTTTTATACCCAATATACAATTATTGTTTTAAAAAATAAGCCAATAACGTTCAAATAGAATGAAAATCCAGAGTAGTTCTACCTATGGTTTCACAGAAAAAGGGTTTTTGCCTGTTCTGGTTGTTTTTGAAAATTCTCCTTCTGTAACAATCCTGTTCTAAACAGAGGGAAACCTTCTTTATGGAGATAGAGAGAAAAGCAAGAGACTGAGAAATTCACTGTGCATGTTGTTGCAAAGGCCCCACTTATTTGAGGGGAAAAAAAAAAAGAAAAAATATGTATTTTTTAAATGGTTTTAAATACAGGTGGATACAAGAAGCCTACACTGGATCTGAAGGCAAGGACACATCACTGAATTTGTTTGTTTATAGAGTGAAACATTAAGCCTTAGAGAACCTGATGCTGAAACTGTCTGTACCATGAATCACTGGTGCATAGGATAATGCATTATTTTTTATCTGCTTCTCCTTGAATAAAAATGACAACAAATAAGGAGAACAACTTAGCAGAATATGGAGGACAAAAGCCAAAATGGAAACTTTGTTACCTTTCCTGAAGTCAGCTACTTTGTAAAATATTCAGATTTGAGAGATATTAACTCACAAAAGCATATCCTTATTTTTGTTGTAGTTGATAATTTTCATTTTTTTTTTTCCCAGAATTTCTTTTGATTGTCATGAGGTATGATGGTCTGTTTTAATTATGTGCTCATTAGATTATAAGGTATGAGGAATGCTATTTCTCAGTCACAAAGTGGCTCAGTGATTTTTAATTCATATAAACCAGGCTGCTGAACAGGAGCAATGAGCTAGATTGCTACCCCGCACAATTGCATAACGTATTTTTTTTCCCACTGAGTAGTTCTTCTATGAAATAGTAATAATAAAGCTATTCCAGAGAGTAGAGGTATTGCATATAACATTTTTCACTCTCCTGTGGGGTTTTGACCATTGCTGTTGCTGTGGTGTTCTCTATTTCACCTGTGTAAGTGATCATCCTGTGATAGCTATACTTCCCCTCTTGTACCTTTTATTTAATCTTGCAAGTGAGTAACTCAGTGTATCAAGTCCATTTGAGGTAATCTCTGAGCTGTCTAATTGTACAATATCCCATTGTTGGTGCTCACTGCCTCATTTAGTAGTTCTTCTCTGTGGATTTGAAATACACAATGCAGAAATTACATGCATTATTTCCAAATATGTCTTCCATTTAACTATAATTTTCTGAGTCAATAAGATTATTAGTACTCTCATGAGTGAAAACTAAATGCTCCCCTAATCCTGATAAATTAACAAACAGCATTTGTTTCACCATTTATTATGGCACGTTTTTAGCCTAATAGCAATGTAGGTGGTACTTACAACTTTTAGACAAGTTTGAGTATTTGAAGTAGTGCTTCTATGACCTGGTGGGTGGTGGTGTCACTGCAGGAAATGCCTTGAGCTCTTTCTGCTTTGCTTTTAAGGACAGCTCCCTTCTTTTGGTATTAACACATTTTAAAAGCCACAGCTTTTGACCAGTAAGTTGTGGTAAACTGAGATACTCACAGATGAACATAAGGAAAATATAAATTGATGTTAAAATTAGATGTGAGGAACTCCTGCCTCCCAGATTTCTGTTCAATCCATGACAGCAAGTCTCCCTTTGGAGTACTACACTTCTGAAAAGGATTCAGTAGCAGATGTCAGGAGTTTGCTGTTTGTTATGAAAGGAGGAAGGAGGCATGGAAGTGTGTGAGATATTGGAGAACTGAATATTAGGCTGGTAAATGTTTCACGGAGCAGTGAAGCAGTGCAAGCACTGTTATTGTTAGTGGCTGTGTGGATTGTCTTCATGATCACTGGGTGAATTGCTCTACTACCAGTTGCTGTCGATGGACATCAAAGAGTTTGGGGTAACTGGCATTTTCAGAAGAGATAGGTAATGTATATAGGCTGAGCAGTGTGTTGAGAAAACAATAGCAGAGCTCGTATAAATATACATGTCCTATTACATTCACATTTTATGTTTAAATAAGATCTATCCTTGCAGCTATTAACAGTAGTAAGATTAAAACAAAGGTTTTCTCAGATAGTCTATATGCATTAAATATTTATCTCATACTCATTTGATTTAACTGAGCATTAAAAAAGAAGCCATTTGATAGTGAGAGGAAGATGTTGCTACTCACAGTGAGTAGACAGGATCTGCTGACACTGCTTTTTTTTCATCTTTTCTGCAACTAAGAATATTTCTGAAACTTTGAAAATTAGGCCCACAAGACTTGAAAAACAATGCATGCAGGCATTGAAAATCTCTGTGAACACAATGGTGGATATTTCGATCACCACAATGACGACCATGACTATAGCAATGAAATTGGTTATTATAACACATTTCAAGGCTTTGGCCTTTTTGCAATTATGCTGAAAGCTTATGACAACCTTGCCTAACATGAGAAGGATTTCAAAGCTGTGTTTAACCTTTCAAGACTGTGTTTTAGCAATTTGCTAGAATGTTTAACTTTCAAAGAGCGTGACCATTAAAAGCACTAGTCAGGGAATGTATGCTAGCATTGATTTATCAGCTCAAATCCAAGGCTTAGGTGAAACTCAGGGAAAAAAGAGGTGGAATATTTCAAACTGCAATAAAAATGTGAGTAAGCTACTTTTTTGTACTTTTAAAGTGTAAAACACCACTTTGTCATATCTGATCACTTTTATCAGTTTAAGACAACTTAAACATAACTCACTTTGGACTTGATATCCACTTGACCATTTCACCAGTAGATAATGAACAGCAGCCAATAGCATGCTTTGGAGATAGCCTTCAGACTAAATTATTGCTTAAAGAGACACAGAAAGCAGAATAAATCCCCTCAAAGTAGGAAGTTGAATAGGAAAGTTCACAATTAAGTCGATTAATCAATTTTTTAGCAAAAGTATCATTTATAACCATTAGCTTCTGAATTAAAATAATTTAGAAGGAAAAATCAACACATTTCAGCATTACTTGTAAAGTGATAGAGCAGATTTCTGCTTTTTCCAGCATTAGAAGTTTGATCTAAATATATCTGATGTAAACGCACAGTCCTAATTTCCTCTTCTGTGCTGGCTGACCTATTTTTCTTCCCTTTATTCCAGACTACAATTTTGAATTTATAGTTTTTAATATTCCCTTATTTGTTATAAAACTTCTTCCTTAACACCTCCATATCTATAATTTAATTTTTGTTCATACATAGCTCAGTCTCTCATTTAGCCTAAATCTCTTTATATTCCACCTTTACCACTGGATCATCCTGCTCATCCCTCTCCCACCCATAAAAGGCCTTACACTGAAAGGCACCTTAGCCTGTCCTTGTGACCACATCCCTCCCTCTCTGCATCCCGGCAGGGGTTCACTGTCTGTGGCTCTACTAAATACAGTGTTCAAAGTGCTGCTACACTCTGCCACTCCCTGTTGCCATGAGATTACCTACCTTCACTTCAACACCTTTATTTTCCCCTAAATGCTTTTTTCATTCAGTTTCTCACAAGTCCTATGAAAAACTTCCTTCTTCTCCCCATTTTCTCTAATTAGACTAAAGCTTTCTTGGACAGGGACTGTTTCTAATAACATGCATGCACAGTGCCCAGTTCAATAAGGTTCTTATTGCAGCCAGAACCTCTCCCTTTTATGCACTTATGAACCTAGTAAAGGCGCACAAGGCTACAAAGAAAAACTACACAAAAAAATGGAGTGGTCAGCACCTGTGCTACTGCCTCTGAGTCTCCAGTGAATAACCAGATAGCCCCTCATAGCTGAGCTGCCTGCTGGTGGTCTTTGGCACAATACCAGAGCAAGATCTGAACTCTCAGCTCTGGATCTACAGCAAATTTGCTTATCTGTTCAGCTGACATGCCTATCCATAATGCTGCTGTAAAACAAGTAATAAATAACATTTCCAATAATTAATTATTCCTGGAACTGTATTCTCTGGATAAGCATAATTCCTGGAATTCTACTGTTGTGTAAGTTGGCCTGCTGTCTATTTGCTGGCTGATGCAGAAATGAGGAATCCATAGCCGAGCCCTTTCTACAAGTTTTGAATTTCTGTCAGCATAAAGACACACCTTGTCCTTAAGTTCAGTGAGGGCAGGGAAGGGGTCCTGAATGTTCCTGCTTCAGGTATGAAATGAAACACAAAGAAGAGGACTTTGTGATGGTTTTTGGCCCTACTTTGCAGCTGAGCTTCTGTGCATTTGAACTTAATTTTTCGCTTTTCCCTACTGGGTGTATGGTAGCACCTCTGCAGGTGCCCTAGAAAAGACAGACCAAAAAAACCCCACTCCAAACCCAAAACCATATCTGAATACTTATGTTGAGGAAAAAGTCTCAGGTTGTTGGTAAGAAAATGAATATGAAGATGAATTTGTAGGTACCTCAGACTATTTCTGGTCAGAATTGGGATTTGTAAGCCCTTGCATGCAGTTCCTCTGCACTCACTTGTGTGTAAGAGACCTCCTTAATTCTTTTGGTTTTAATGCATGAAAGCTCCTTGGTAAAACAGAGCTAAAAATGGAATTTGTTATCTAATAAAAGTCACTTAAAAATTAGCAGTATCTTGGCACTCTCTCTAGGTTGGGAATCTGTTGGGACTAACTTACTGAAGCCCTATTATTGAGGTATTAATCATATCAGACTTCCAGCCATGTCTGTCAACTGCTCAAAATAAGTGTAACATTATTCTTTTTTGCATACAATTTCTCCAACTTTCCAATTGTCAGATAAGAAAGAAAAAATTGATGCTGCACTCATTTGGAATTCAAATCTAATACCACATACATTCCCAATCTAGTAACATTTAACACATTGTGAACTTGATTCATAATGAATCATGTGGGTGTAAATTAGTGCAGCTTCACTTATTCCAATAGCAGGCTGTTGATTGACATCCACTGAGAAGCCCTACAGGGTACCCACTAGTAACAACCACAAATGTGGAGAAAAGTAATACCCTTTCACCTCTTTGTCTTCATTTATGAGCTGCAGGTTAGGGGTCCTTGCCACTCTAGCACTGATTCTTTTTCAAATGAAATTTAAATTTTGTGTTTTCCTTATGAAGGATTAAAAAAGTAAAAAGAGGAAGACAATGAAACATTTGATAAATGAAATTGAAAATAGAAAGAAAATAAATAAATATAAGTAAATTTTCTAGGTAGGAGAAGTCAATCATTTCTGGAAGCTGATCACATAGTAAGAGATTGTCTACAATGATTTTTTTTCTATTTAAAAATAAATCAGGTTAAAATGTTACATTTTTATTTGAATATCTTCTTTCCTAGGATAGGAGATTCTGTCTTTTCCTCTAAAGTGTTTCAGACAAGTCTTAACATTCAGATTTAAGTTCTAAGTGCTCCTAAAATTTGGGAATACACTAATTGACATATAGATGTATTTTTTTCACTGTCAGAAACAATTTCCTCTCTTTGACTCCTTCATAACTAGTTTTATCTATCCCACAAAATACCTTTCACTGTTTGTCAGTTGCAGAAACTCTCTGACAAAGGACCGCAACCCTTTCCACAAATAGATAAATTATTTGACCTCCCACCTGCTTGCTTTTTTTCTCATATATCACACTCGTTTCTAATTCCCATGATTGCTATTGCTAGTGTAGTCCACTCCTGTTCAGCATAGCACTGGATAACATACCAGTCATGTGGTATCTATTTACATAGGCTGATGTATCTGCTTATTTTGTTTATGAGGGTGCAAAAGCCTGGAGTATAAGCGCAAGGCTTATGTCATTTTGGTGTTGCCTTTGCAAGCTTGCTGTTATGTGTTACTTTCTTGTCACCAGACATTGAAGTCCTCAGGTCCTACGTAGTATGGGACACTGTCTCAGCGTTTTTTTCCTCATTGAACTAAGATCAAAAACATTTATTTTTTCTTCCAGTAAAAACTTGTCTCTGTTATTACATTTTTTCTTCAGGAGACAGAAGTTAACTTTTGTACCAATTATTTCTGCAGGCTTTACCTCAACCCAGATCGTTGCATTTCGTGCCAAAATTATTTTACCCCATGAGGCATCTCTACTTCTACTCCATTATCACTCAACCTCCTCACTTCCCATACAAAAGGTAAAATTCTTAGTTAAAGGTTGCTGCTAGTATAAGCAGCCATTTTCAGGCCTGAAATCACCCCGTGCCTTAGGTTGTATTGACAATGTATGCCTGAGCTGACACCAGCTTTCTGAGACAAATACCATCTCATCAGCCAGCTACCTAGCTTTGACTCGCACTTTGACACGTCTTTCTAGCAGGCAGAGAGCTACAGTTCATATCTGGATCATCAGCATCCGGGTATGTGACATCACCACACGTATCCAGTATCCCCGATTAGATGGCAAAAGAGGATTCACTTGTTATGTTTTCCCTGGCTATTCAGGGCCACAAATCACATTTGTATAATGATGCTCACCTGAAATGATCTATGGTTGTGAAGATATATACAGCTCTCAGTACATCCTACATCTGGTGAGCAACTCTGAACAACTTTGTAGGTGCATATAAAGAGTACATAGTGCATTACTGTAGACCCATCTGGTCTATCCTTTCTGCAGCCAGGAAGAGGAAAAGAGGAAAGAGAGTTTATGTGAGTGTATGTAACCTTGCAGCAAGATGCATCATACACATAAGTCCCAACTCTGTAGGGTTGACTTCCATGGCTAAAAACACCATCCCCCACTGCAGTTTACTTATTCATATCCTCCCCTTTTTCTTCCATGGTCATTTACTCTTGTCTTTCTTCTCCCTCTTTTCATTCAACCAGTGGTTTCTCTACTTTTCTTCAGCTTCCTGCCTTCCCTCCATTTTGTGCTAAGTATGTCCTGCAGTGAGGGGGTTCTCTCATTTTCTGGGATCAGGTTTATCCTGGTGAATTCATTTTTTTGTCCTAAAAATAGTGTTTATCTTCTGTGTTACAGTTCTTTTCCCTTTTATTCTTTCCCCTTCCCTCCTCTTTCATAAGCTCTTACCATCTCCCTCTGGGAAGTACTTTATGTTGCCTATACAGTCGTCTTTGTCTGGCTACAGCACCCTGCTGTTCTTCCTTGTTAGGCAGCTGATCATGCTGCCATACAGCTGTGGAAGAGAAATGTGAGGACTGAGGGTCAGGGAGGCAAAAGATGGCAGAAAGCTTCAACAAGGTGAATGAGCTTATTTTTTTCAGAAACAGTCCAAAAAAATGAATAAGGAAACCAAGGTGCCGCTGGCATATCACATGTCACCTGGAAAAGTAGCAATAGCAAGATACAGCTAATAGAGGTTGGCCAAGTCTGAGGGAGAATGGGAAAGTCACGTTGCGCCAGTCAACTGCTTGTTGCATGCAGACAGCCTACACGGTTAGGACTTGAACACGAGCCAGCCTCTGCTGCTGTCCCTTGGCAGCATATCTGTTTGAGGATCCAGTTGCTGTGTTCTGCAGTTGAGCAGAAGTATAAACCAACAAGCTCTGGACAACTGGGAGATTTGGGCTTGAGTATGGACTTGAACGTGAGCTAACATGATAGCAGAAGACACCTGATGAGGGAAATTTCTTAAGGGACAGATGAGTTGGAGTTCTCTTCAGTTAATCTTGATGGAAGCGGTAGTGTAACAAGTCCAGCTGTGAAAAGGGTAAGAGATTACAAGTCTTTTTTTTCTCCCAAATACTAGAAAATACATCAAAAGTCAAACCAATATAAATGAAAGATAGGATGGGTGAGCTTGATATCACTTCTCAATCAGAAAATTGTGTACCTTCCAAATCTTGTGACATGACACCTTCATGTGTGTATAAAAGCAAAATCACCTGTTAAGCTATGCATAAGTCTGAAATTCAGAAAGAAACTGAAAATGAAAACAATTGAACATAAAACCAAAAGTACCAAAGAAGAATTGCGTATTAATATTTTGATTGCCCATCTTCATGTTTCTTACATTTCTATTGTGAGTGTAGAATCTTGCCTTAGAACACTGATTTTAAAATGCTGTTACTGAGTAACTACACAGTAATCTTTGTCATCAATGAGTAAAAAAATCATGTATTTTATAAGAAAAAAGAAGCTAGACTGATAAGGAAGAAAAATGATTTTTTTTTTATTAGAAGTTATGAAGTGGCGTTTATTTAGTTTTCTGTTTTTCATTTCTACAACTTAGTGTATGTAACATCCAACTGTCTAATCTGTCTAATAGAGGGCTTGTGGTTTGTTAATCAGAGAATCACAGAATATCTGATCCTCAATGGATACATATGAATGCAATGATTCTACAAGACAACATTTACTCCTACCTTCTCACTAAAATTTCTCTCTTTCATTTGACTAATTTTTACTGAACACAAAAAGAATGACCTCTGTCATTCTCCATACTCCTAGCTTTTATCTAAACAGCTGAATACTTTGTTCATGTTTTCTGTTTCCATTATACCTTGTAATCTGATTTTTAAAAATACAGCATGTTTTAATTAGAGAGCTGTGTGCATTTATGCAAGGGAAGATAATAATATCTGCATTACAGTAGAACCTTGTTAATTTGCATTAATGACAGGGAGAGCTATGGTGAATTAAATAATTTTGCAAATTAGCATCAAAGTGAATAAATAATGAAAACCAGAGGGTAGTTAATCCACAAACGTTTCATTAATTCATTTTAACAGTTGTAGTTTGGCTATAATTATTTGTGATTTTGTTATTCTTTAGTTAAGTGCTAGAAAAACACCTGATGTATGCTATGATGATTTCTGCCCCGAGAAGTTTACAATCAAGAGAACACATATAGAAAAAAGAGATGATACTGGGAAACACACAGGTGACCATAGCCTGTAATTCTTCCTCCTCATCATCCACATCTCTTTGCTGGGGTGTTCCAGAAGTGAGTATGGTAGCATTGATATGCATACTGGAACACAGCCTAAAAAATAAGTCTTTTTATTATGATAATGTGCTGGGTTTGGCTGGGATAGAGTTAATTTTCATCATAGTAGCTAGTATGGGGCTATGTTTTGAGTTTGTGCTGAAAACAGTGTGGATAACACAGGGGTGTTTTCGTTACTGCTGAGCAGTGCTTACAAAGAGTCAGGGCCTTTTCTGCCTCTCACCCCACCCCACCAGTGAGTTGGCTTGGGGTGCACAAGAAGCTGGGAGGGGACACAGCTGGGACAGCTGACCCCAGCTGACCAAAGGGATATTCCACAGCCTATGATGTCATGCCTAGTTTTTAAAGGTGGGAGAAGAAGAAGGAAGGAGGGGACGTTTGGAGTGATGGCGTTTGTCTTCCCAAGTAACTGTTATGCGTGATGGAGCCCTGCTTTCCTGGAGATGGCTGAACCCCTGCCTGCCTATGGGAAGTAGCGAGCAAATTTCTTGTTTTGCTTTGCTTGTGTGCACTCATACTATGCACAAGTAAGTGGAATGCAGACTAGTGAGGTTTTGATGTATGATACTATCAAAGTGAAACATATCAAAGAATAATTTCCCCTATTAGCTTGAACTGTAGGGAAATTTAGACAGGATTTGAACAGGATTTGGTAGTATATGAATTCACCTTTATATACTCTTGCAAGTAAGGCCTGAGATTTTAAAAGACTGTAGCAGTTTGTGTTTTGACTATCAAAGGTGATATTTCATGCTGCCTTTCAAGCATAATAATTGCAGAGAGAGGAAAATGACAAGATTGATTTTTTTTTATCAGAATGTAAAAATTATGGCAGTAACATTATAATAAATCCCCTCTTATACCACTTCTGTTATATTAGCAGCTCAGTCAGGAGCTTTCTTGTATCTGCCCCAGAAATGACAGGTACATTTTCTAGTTGTCTGCACAATGTGTCTATACTAGAAGTGATTGTGGTTTTTTTCACTTTTGGTGAAAATTCTGACCCAGTTATTGTGCTGGGCACAGTAGGTCACAGTAATACAGACAGTGTTGACCACACTGGTATACAAATAGTGTTGTAAGCAGAGCTACCTTGCTTTCAGCTTGCCAAGTGCTCAGGCTACCACCATCCTGCAACTGCCAACTGTTCCATTAAACCTTCTTCTGCCTGATTGTGGATTGTCAGAGCACAGTTTAATTGAAAAGAAGCATGAGGGATTTGATTAGGGCACAGACATCTTTTTAGGTGAACCTCTATTCTGCTAAATTATCTAGTTCAGGATTCAATCTCAGACCTAGTCTTCTGGTCATCTACTCTGCATACATTTTAGTTAAGACCCAGGCTCTCCTGAACTACTTACTTCCTTCTGAGAAAAAAATCATGGAATAGTTCAAGGGATAGTTCACTTGGGAGTTCTGCTCCCATAGGTAAGATGGACAAGACCCTTGGTAACACTTTTTCTGGGGAAACAGATCTTACCTAATTACTTCACAGGTATGAAGTATTGGTAACCTCTGTAATTGATGTGGGGTTTTTTAGTGGCTCGTTTCAGAAAATTATGCGCACATGTATGCCATAAAATTCCTCAAGGTGCTTCAAGTCTGCATTACCTCAATGCTAGCTACTATTTCAGCCAACTTTGCCACATTTGAATAAACTGCAGTGCTCAATCGAAGTACAAACTTTCACTACAGTGCTGTTAGGTACTTCACTGGTTGGCAACATACTGATTACTCATGCAGCTATGGCGATCCACCCTGTCAACTTTCTAGTGATACATAACATCAACTTCATTTGGATTTGGCTTGTCTGTCCCAGTTTGGGAGGCAGATGAACTTTTCCAGCAATTCTGTGAGCATGTACTCACACATGTACAGGTATATGACTGGACTTCATTTGTCTGGATGGTGATGTGATCCTTCTTTGTTGTCATACTATTGTGCACCAGAATCGCTGGTTGGTGAATAAGGAACCCATGAGACTATGTGTGCTCCAGTGGCTTCTGCTCTGCCATCCACGACATAGAATGGTTCAGGGCTCTTCCACTGTAACACATGAACCAATTCAAGTGAGTAACAACACACTAAGGACCTAGAGGACAGATTCTAAAAAAACCAGCGTCACACCTAAGTAACCACAATATTGATTTGCATGCAATAGTATGGATGTTTAGTATATCTGGCTTTGCACTATGATGGAAAATTTTGGAGTATGCATGCAAGTCTGCAGCAGCTGGGGAGAAAAAGCACCTGTGTAGGAACAGTACCTGCATTAATATTGAACTTACCTGAAAATGGATCATTTGAACAGCACAGATCATAGAAATGGGATAGTACAAAAGT
This sequence comes from Pelecanus crispus, assembly GCF_030463565.1. NCBI lineage: Eukaryota > Metazoa > Chordata > Aves > Pelecaniformes > Pelecanidae > Pelecanus > Pelecanus crispus. Next base: position 18,812,977 of record NC_134643.1, read on the forward strand.
GAGTGCTTGGGAGGAGTGAGGGAATAACCAGAAAATGAAAAATACCTGTAATGCCGGCACAGGAGTCAGATGTATAAAGCCGTATTTAGGCTCCAGCGGCATAAGTACAAAGGGCAGAACATGATGGAATTTATTCTAGGTGGGTTTGGTCCAAAGAGTAATCTCTCTAGTAAGATGTTAATTTCACAAAAGGTTTCAAGAATCTCAGTCTTCTGTTAAACCAAATAGCAGTCAGAAATTAGAGCAGATGCAGTAAACCATTAAAAATGGACGTTCATTTGATATGGATTTTTCTTGTTACTTTAGTGTGCCACTTAATAAAAACCTTAATGTGGGAAACACTATAAATATGTCACTCATCATAAAGCTGCTTTAAACAGCGAGAATGTAGGGACATAGCAGGATGAGTGTAGCCACTAAAATAACATACACAGTAATTCTGCTCTCTCACCCAAGAGCTGAAGAAAATGAAGTGGTAGTAAGATTACAATGGCTGCAATCACTTTTATTTTATTCATGCTCCACTGAAGTTTGATGCACATGCTCCTGCCTGTACCACACATTTGTGTTAGATAACAGGAAGTATTTTAGTAATGGGGATAGCTAGATGTGAACGCAGGATTAAAACTCCTTTTCTTCTCTCAGTGCTATTTATATTTCAAACCTTCTTATGTCTGCTCATGCTATAGCATGATGTAGGTCTCATTTTAGTAATTGTGTTTTTCACTGTCAGCCCACTTGTTCTCTCAGTGTACTTTCATAGATTTTTGTCTTTGATGTCTTGTTTCAATTTGTTTATCCCAGCACTTCAGCTCGGTTCTTTTCACTTGAGTCTCCGACATGGATCTGTTTCCTTTCTTCACATCCTTTCACTTCACTCTTCCTTTTCTACTATTTTCTTTCTCTGTCTCTTATCTTCTTTTCCTCATTCTTCTCTCCAGTTTTTTTTTTCAGTCCCTTTTTCCTTTTGTTTCCCCCCCTCTCAGCTCTTTATCTATACTTCTTTTCCTTATTGAACTCTTTATCTTTTTCTCTCTCTTTTTTTTTATTAGTTCTTCAGATTGAATTTTCTCATTTGTGTTTTTTTCTGTGTCTTAATTTGTTTGTTTTTATAATCATTGACATATCCTCAAGTGTACCAGAATGGCTGCACCTGTGGTGTTGTGTCAGTTAAAGAAACTAGTGAGAGGGAACTAGCCTACTATGGAAACTAGTAAAAAAAAAAAAACAAACTGAACAACATGTATGGATGGCTTACCAGGGACTGCCAGATGTTCTTCTAAATTTAGAGTCTCAGGCACAGGATGCTTCTGTGATATAAAGATCTTATTTCTGCCTCTTTTTCTGACTCCTTTGGAGGAGAAGTCATAAAGAAATGGAGGAGAACTGGATAAATGAGAAAGGGACAAAGAATAAAGGTTGGAATAGGAAAATGTGGTGGCTTAGAGGAAAAGGTGGTCCATTTGCTGGCTGAATGGTGTCGTCCATCATATACTATCAGAAGTACCATAGCCCCCTTCCTGAGAATGAGGTCTGTGTTTTACACGAGGAGGAGGTGGGTGGCTCTACCTGAGAAGTGGGGCACAATGCTGCTGTTTCTGCAAACTCCATGACAAAGCTCCGTGACAAAGAGGACACATTTGATTTTCCTATTTTTATTCTTAAGCTGCCCATAATACCTCTGAAATTTCTTCTTAAATACTTTCCTTCCTGCAGCTCAGTGTAGTGAGAAAATACGGGTGGAAACTTGGGTGGATAGTAAGGTTCTGTTAAACCTGACAAGAGGTATCGTCCATGTTGTCTTATTAATAAACACTTTTGCAAGGTTTTCATAAACTGTGTGTATCATACCTACCATTTAATAATGATCTCATACAGCATGGCACTTCAGGAGCTGGTACAACAGCTAAGTATGGCCCAATTAGTGCAGTAACTTGTGTAACAGTAGAATCACTTTAGAAATCTCTGATGGAATTCCTGTGAGGGTAAGCAAGGGCAAGTAAGAAGGCATAACGTATTGCTATTAATCAGTAAACATTATGATGCTAATATAACATCTCCTCAAGTAGCCTTATTACAACATATGCTACATTAGTAGCAGATGTCACAAGTTGTGAGGCCTTACATAACATGTGCTGTCTCTAAAAAAAAAAAAAAAAAAATCACTTCTGTGTGGAAAATATCTCTATATCTTAGAATTTTCTGTGTTATTGTTAGGAAACATGATCACTGGTATTGTATTTTATTGGGGAGACAGTCTACAGTTCTGGTCAAGAACATAGTTTAAGTGTAAGGTAGATAATAGATTGAATGTAACACACTGTGTAGGAAATATTTATTCTGCCTGTGTTAATTTTACACTGTAGGGTAATGTGTTTGGGTAGGAGCAAGAGACACTATAGACAGTGAGTAGCTGGGAGCTGCAAAGATGACGGTGAGACATTATAGCATTCTCTTCACAGTAGATGCTAATATTAGTATCATAGTATCATAGAATTGTTTAGGTTAGAAAAGACCTTTAAGATCATCCAGTCCAACAATTCACCTAACATTACCAAGTCCATCACTAAACCAGTTAAGTGTAGAGTAGCAATTTCATGTTTCCTGGCTTGGTGGAGGGATTCTATATAATGAAAGTAAAAACTAGGAATCATTAAGATTGGAAAGGACCTCTAAGATCATCAGTCCAATCATCAACCCAACACCACCATGCCCACTAAACCATGTCCCCAAGTGCCGCGTCTACCTGTTTTTTGAACACTTCTAGGGATGGTGACTCCACCACCTCTCTGGGCAGCCTGTTCCAATGCTTGACCACCCTTTCCGTAAAGAAATTTTTCCTAATATCTAATCTAAACCTCCCCTGGCGTAGCTTGAGCCCATTTCCTCTCGGCCTATCGCTAGCTACTTGGGAGAAGAGACCAACACCCACCTCACTACAACCTCCTTTCAGGGAGTTGTAGAGAGCGATAAGGTCTCCCCTCAGCCTCCTCTTCTGCAGGCTAAACAACCCCAGTTCCCTCAGCCGTTCCTCATAAGACCTGTGCTCCAGAACCTTCACCAGCCTTGTTGCCCTTCTCTGAACACACTCCGGCACCTCAATGTCTTTCTTGTATTGAGGGGCCCAAAACTGGACACAGTATTCCAGGTGTAGCCTCACCAGCACCGAGCACAGGGGAACAATCGCCTCCCTGCTCCTGCTGGCCACACTATTCCTGATACAAGCCAGGATGCTGTTGGCCTTCTTGGCCACCTGGGCACACTGCTGGCTCATGTTCAGCCAGCTGTCAACCAACACCCCCAGGTCCTTTTCGACCAGGCAGGTTCCCAGCCACTCTTCCCCAAGCCTGTAGCGTTGCATGGGGTTGTTGTGACTGAAGTGCAGGACCTGGCACTTGGCCTTGTTAAACCTCATACAGTTGGCCTTGGCCCATTGATCCAGACTGTCCAGATCCCCCTGCAGGGCCATCCTACCCTCCAGCAGATCGACACTCCCACCCAATTTGGTGTCATCTGCAAACTTACTGAGGGCGTACTCAATCCCCTCATCCAGGTCATTGATAAAGATGTTAAACAAGGCTGGCCCTAAAACAGAGCCCTGGGGAACACCACTCGTGACCAGCCGCCAACTGGACTTAACTCCATTCACCACTTCTCTGGGCTTGGCCACCCAACCACTTTTTTGCCCAATGAAGAGTGCGCCTGTCCAAGCCATGAGCTGCCAGCTTCCCAAGGAGAATGCTGTGGCAGACAGTGTCAAAGGCTTTGCTGAAGTCCAGACAGATGACATCCACAGCCTTTCCTTCATCCACCAGGCGGGTCACCAGGTCATAGAAGGAGATCATGTTGGTCAGGCAGGACCTGCCTTTCATGAACCCATGCTGGCTGGGCCAGATCCCCTGGTTGACCTGCACGTGCCTGTTGATTGCACACAATGTGAACCGCTCCATAATCTTTCCCAGCACTGAGGTCAGGCTGACAGGCCTGTAGTTCTGTGGATCCTCCTTCCAGTCCTTCTTGTAGATGGGCGTCACATTGGCAAGCCTCCAGTCATCAAGGACCTCCCCTGTTAACCAGGACTGCTGATAGATGATGCAAAAGTGGCTTGGCAAGCTCCTCTGCCAGCTCCCTCAGTACTCTCAGGTGGATCCCATCAAGCCCCATAGACTTGTGAGCCGTCCAGGTGGTGTAGCCGGTCATTAACTGCTTCCTCCTGGACTATGGGGGCTCCATTCTGCTCCCCATTGCTGTCTTCCAGCTCAGGGGGCTGAGTACCCTGGGGATGACTGGTCTGGCTCTTAAAGACAGAGGCAAAGAAGGCATTAAATAACTCAGTCTTTTCCTCATCCTTGGTGACAATGTTCCCCCCCACATCCAGCAAAGGATGGAGATTCTCCTTGGCTCTCTTTTAGTTGTTAATGTATTTGTAAAAACATTTTTCATTATCTCTTATAACAGTGTCCAGATTGATTTCTTGCTGGGCTTTTGCTTTTCTAATTTCCTCCCTGCATGACCTAACAAGATCCCTGTACTCTTCCTGAGTTGCCCACCCCTTCTTCCAAAGGTGGTAGACTCTCCTTTTTTCCCTGAATCGCCGCAAAAGCTCCCTGTTCAGCCAGGCTGGTCATCTTCCCCACTGGTTCATCTTACAGTACATGGGGACAGCCTGCTCCTGTGCCTTTAAGACTTCCTTCTTGAAGAAGGCCCAGCCTTCCTGGACCCCTTTGCCCTTCAGGACTCCCTCCCAAGGGACTTTCCCAACCAGCATCCTGAACAGGCCAAAGTCTGCGCTCCGGACGTCCATGGTAGTGGTTTTGCTGCCCCTCCTCTTTACTTCGCCAAGAATTGAGAACTCTATCGCATCATGATTGCTAAGCCCAGATGGCCTCTGACCATGACATCTCCCACGAGTCCTTCTCTGTTTGTAAACAGCAGGTCAAACGAGGCACCTCCCCTGGTAGGCTCACTTATCAGCTGCATCAGGAATTTATCCTCCACACACTCTAGGAACCTCCGAGACTGTTTCCTCTCTGCTGTGTTGTATTTCCAGCAGATGTCCGGCAAGTTGAAGTCCCCCATGAGAATAAGGGCTAGTGATTGCGAAACTTCTGCCAGATGCTTGTAGAATGCTTCATTTATCTCTTCATCCATCTCTTCATCCTGGTTGGGTGTTCTATAGCAGACTCCCAACAGGACATCTGCCTTGTTGGCCTTCCCCCTCATCCTTACCCATAAGCACTCGACCTTATCATCACCACTGTCGAGCTCTATACAGTCAAAACACTCCCTAACATACAGAGCCACCCCACCCTCTCTCCTTCCTTGCCTATCCCTTCTGAAGAGCTTGTAGCCATCCATTGCAGCACTCCAGTCATGAGAATTGTCCCACCATGTTTCTGTGATGGCAACTATGTCATAGCCATCCTGCTGCACAAGGGCTTCCAGCTCCTCCTGTTTGTTGCCCGTGCTACATGCATTGGTGTAGATGCACTTGAGATGGGCTATCAATTTTGCCCCCAATGTTGCCATGCCGTCCCTGGGCTCCTCACTAGTGAGCCTGGTTATATCTCCTTCCCCCTTCGAACCTAGTTTAAAGCCCTCTCAATGAATCCCGCCAACTCATGGGCGAGAATCCATTTCCCCTTTGGAGACAGCCGATCTCCATCAGCCGCCAGAAGGCCCGGTGCCATATAAACCTCCCCATGATTGAAAAACCCAAAATTCCACTGGTGACACCAGCCTCTGAGCCACCTGTTAATCAGGTGACTTTTCCTGCTCTTTTCAGCATTCTTCCCTGTCATTGACGGGATTGAGGAAAACACTACCTGTGCTCCCGATCCTGCAACCAATTGCCCCAGTGCCCTGAAGTCCCTTTTGATTGCTTTAAGACTTCTCTCTGTAATCTCATCACTGCCAACCTGTACAACCTGCAACGGGTAATAATCGGAGGGCCTTACTAGATCAGGGAGTTTCATAGTAATGTCCCTAACCCGGGCCCCAGGGAGGCAGCAGACTTCCCTGTGGGATGGGTCCGGATGGCAGATTGTTCTTCTCTGGAGAAATACTATCATTAACACTGTGTCTGAAGAGATTCTGTGTTTAGCTTGTGTTAACGAAATCTAGCTGGATAATGTGATTAAAGTCATGTTTCCTTTATGACACCACTTTTTCAGTATCTGAGAAAAAACCTCATGAGAAGTTGCCAGTGTTTAGACTGTGACTATTCAGCTGTCTGAAGCTATATGATTAATTTTTTGTCTTGGGCTGATTTTCAGGTTAATATCCTGACATATGTGCATTTTGCAATTAGCTCTAGTCACTGAAGATTTTCCTATCCTTTAAATGCTCTTTTAAAAAAAAAAAAAAATTACTGTCTAAATAACAAAACTGACAGGAGGGGAACATATGAGAACTGGATCTCAGAGGAATAAAAATGCACTGGACCATATTGAGTAAAACAAGTATGGGGACATTACTTTTTTATACAGCATTACTGAAATCTGTACTGGAACATATATGTTTAAGGTAAATATTTATGTTTTGCAAATACATTTGGAAAGCTTGAAAACAAATTAGAAAAAAAATTACAAGAAAGAGATGAGCTGGGAAACCTCCCACCCCTTCCACTGTGTAGTGAATATTGAAGAGTTTAGAAACTTTACATATTTAGTAAAATTAAGCTGATAAGCACATGAACTTGCTCTCATATTTCTCCCTTGAAAGACAGTAAATGTTGCTTTGTATTACTGTAGGATAAGACTGTCAAGATAAAAAGTTGCCATGCAATAATGTATCTGTCCATAGCCTGAGCAAAACATGAGAAAGAGACTGATCAGGTTTATAAACACGCTCTTGGCCAGAAAATTTCTGATACCAGACAACTTCTCAGTGTAATTCAGAAATGCAAAATGTAGATTTTGCTCCAGGTGAAAGAAATCCAGACAAAAAATTAGTTTTAAAAGTTAAAAGAATAGAATCCTGTTCTCTCTCTAAGGCACAAAGATGACCTCTAGCTGACTTGACTTCCATACATTATAGTTATATTATCTATAGTTCTGCCTACTGAGATTTACTCATTTACCTGGAAATAGGTTTGAATATATAAACAGTGCATATCACTATGCTTATAATAAAGCCATGTGTACCGTGAAGAATATATTGTGGAGTGAGTGAGCTGCCTTAAACTCACTAGTAGAATAATTTGAGTTGTGAGTGAAAGCAGAATTTCAGTCGCAGCAGACATAAAAGCTCAGCCAGAGCCACCTGGACCTGCCCAAGGGATCCATTTTCCTTTGGGATCTCCAATGCAAGACTGTGCACTCTCTATGGTGGGCATCTAGACTGCAACATATCCACAGTACAAAACTGCCTCTGACTGCCTGGGGTGCTCATTGGAAGAGTGAGCAGAGCTTCAGAGGAATGGATGTTATGCTGAACTGAAGTGAGACTTTGGGCCATTAGCTAACTAGACAGCTGTTATTTGGAATTTCTTTGGAAAACTGTTATTCATATCAAGAGAGGTTTTCTCCTCCTTTGATTTTTTTTTTTTTCTTTATACAAAAATAAGCTTAGTGTTTATAGAACAGCAAGTGCTACTCATTTGGCAAGGAATTCCTGAATATTGCTGGAGAAGAAGGTATTTTTAGGAAATAGGATAATGTGTTGATGGGCTGAGCCACAGTTACATTTATTTGCAAAAACTGGACTTTAACTAAGGAATTGAATATAAAAAAAACTAATCGCAATTCTTCTTGCTGCCAATATTATTATACACGTCCTGCTGCAAAGTTAAAACATGTTTACATTCAGCAATAACTGTGGACAAATTTAATCATCATGTCCTACGTCAGACTGTGCTTAAACTAAAAAAAAAAAAAAAAAAAAAAATCATTCAGAAGCTTTTCAAAAGTTTGCTATGGAGCCCCCTGAGTCACTGCTTTTACTTTTTAACCAGTCTTAGGATGAAAGATCAGTTAGAGAACATTGGAAAAAATATTGTGTCAATATTGATAGGGAAAAACTGCAAGATTCAAATGTCAGTAGGTCAGTGTCTTGACATCACTCCTGGACATAGTCTTTTATTGGGTTTTACAGGATTCCCTTATCTAAATACAAGAGAGTGATACAATGATATCACTACTATCAATTAACTTTGTTCAAGTATAGTTTATTTAAGAACTGAACTTAAAACCTGTGCTGATAAAGAAATTTGCATTGGTAAAAGAATCTCCCAAGAGATATGTGGCTTTGTAGCTCTGTGATTCATGTTTAAAATACTATAGAAAATCAATGTGGTATGTACTAAATGAAGTAAAGACAGCTTGATACGCATGTCAGAAAGTACGGGTAGTGGAAAATCTTCTGAATCAAATGAATTTTTTTTCCTCACAGTAATGCAGGTTATTTGTCTTGGCCCACTGCCATTCAGTCTCTTTATCAATGTCCTAGAAAAAAAGTGAAAAACATATACCATCCACATCTTCCAGCTGTGAATTTTGAAAACAAAAGTGGTCAGGGCAACTCTTCTGGCAAGCCATGTACATTCAAAAAATACATATTTTAACACATCCAAATTCAAAGTCTTTGATCTAAGTCCAAAGAATGCTCACTGATGTATAGCATCCTTCTTTGCTTGCATGATTTTGTAACTATTCTGAGACCTTCCAAACACTATAGAAAAATAAAATCAGTGCATTCTTGCTCTGCAGTCATCTATTCTACCTTATTAAGTCATGTAAAGCATGCAGATTTCTAGTAACAGCAATATCTTTTAATGACTGGTGATGACCAGAAGTGTCTGTCTTAAAGAAAGAGTAGGAAGCAAACACAAGCCTTATGGATTGGGAGGGATTTTGTAATACCCGTTAATCTTGATTTTCCCATCTAATTATGTGTGTCCTCTTTGCCCTTTTCTACTGAAATGTGAGTGTTCTTTGTGTCTGAAGGGGTCCAGCTTCTGTTTAAATAACTGTTTAAAAATCAACTTCCACATATCCATCACCTTCAAAGGAAGTGTTACAATTAGTTTATTAAGTGCTGAAATTGTGTTCCCTGTGAGAAAGACAGAAGAAAACAAGAAACCTACAGTCAAGAAACCTACTCCAACAATTCATTCAGCACCTTCTGTGAGGTTTTGAACTTCCAGCTGTCTGAGACTTCCATCAGTTATTTCACAGCATCCTGAAATGAAGAGAACTCTAGGGGGGAAACATTGTTTTTGATGTACTTAGCTAAAGACCATCAGCTGCATTTTATTAAGTAGTTTCTTTCTGCTTAAGGAATCAATGTCTTCTCATATAATCCTGTAGAACCAAAATCCAATGAATAAAATATTGCACTCCCTTCATCATAAAATATGGTGTTTATTAAATACACATAAAAAAAAATTACTGGATACATGCAAAGCTTGCTGTGAATACCTGAAATGCTACCAGGTAGGACTGGATTAATCTGCCTGATTCTAGTAAAGTTTATTTGTAGAACATATCTTATTACACTGGCATAAAATATGCTATACTGGCACCTCATCCCAGGATTTTATTGTGATGATTACAGCTTTCAGTAGTGAAGCGAGGAACTCCATAAAAGTACTCGAAAATTGCATTTTTGAAATTCCACCCCTGCCTACAACTATAAACTCAGAAGAACTGAAATTTCAATGAAATAACTCAGGAGTATTTAATTTTCCTCTACTCTGGATCTGCTACCTTATTATATCTATTCTGTCAGCTATTAAATGTTCAGTCCTCTAAAGCCTGTACATGATCTTCAGAATGTGTAGAGATGCCAAGGTATAAATGACTAGAGAAAGCACAAAAGAGCAGAGGTACAGAACGCTACTGACTTTGTTGTGGTAGTTACAACTTCAAATGAGAATGCACAGTCCTACTCTCCTTATGCGTCTACAGTCAGGGGAGGAAGAGATGAAGGAATAGAGTTGATTTAACTGTGCAGCCACAAATAAATTTTCAGTCAGGGACAAAGAAGCCATTGCATAAACACTAGAGCATTTTCTGGTACAACCAGCCATGTAGAGAAGGGGCTCATCATTGCATTATGACATAAAATCAATATCTTGCAAAAGTCAGAAATGAGATCATGAAAGAGCAAGGTGTTGTATCTTCAAAGGTTACATATATCCAGTTTGGTATTTAGGATATCAGACTCAGCAAAGGAAAAAAAATAAGGCAAAAATCTTTCTCATTCAGATGTGTGTAACAATGTGTGACAAAATAGGCTGTTTAGTAAGCTTCTGTTTATGTGCTTATCAAGACAGATGTGGATGAGTTTGAAGATCTGTACTCTCTGCAATAATCACTCCAAGAAAGTGCTTAAAAAATAACATTTTAGCAATATTTCTGTTATGACAGTAATTGGCAAAATGAAGCAAAACTGAAGAATGTTTGTAGATATTTACAAAGCAATATTTATTGCATTTCAAAAACATTTTCTAGGGTATTTCCTGCATGATCCTGATGCTGGAAAGGAGACATGGTGATCAGCTCCCTTAGACTACACTGGGAAAAAAAAAAATCTTAGTGACTATTTATTTGTTGCAACTTTGGGGGGATTTATACTATGATAACTGATTGATTGAATTAGTTGATACTACAGGGAATTTACTGTATTATGCCATGGAAATGCCATCATAGACAGCTCATTACATCAGGTGTTTGCACAGTATAGTGGATTTTTTTACATATATATTTTTATTGCATGTGTCAGACCTTTGCTTAATGATATCAGTGTAACATATCTGCATTCAGTTCAGCTGCAGTGTTGTAACTCAGGGTGAAATTTGGCCATGCAGGACTGGTTGACTTGGGAATTACTTAATTTTATAACACTAGTTATTAGAAGCAGACTTTATCCCATCACATTCTTCCAAATGGAATCTATGTCTATGGTCATTCTACCCCTGAGACACCCTTGTCTTCTATCCCACATGACATAACAATGCACAAAAAAATTAGGTTTTCCTTCTTTCTTTCCTCAGAACATTCATATTCAATGTTAAGATGAAACAAGGACTTTTAAAGCAGAGAACCACACCTGAATAACAGTGATGAGAAGGCTCATCTGGATCCTAGTCTGAGCTGACGGAGGAAGAATTTGAACATGTCCCAGATGAATGTTGTAATCACTGAAATATTAGCTATTCAGAGAGAGACTACAGAGCTCTTGTTTTCACTCTGGTTTTGATCAATTCTTTCCTGGGCCTGAGAAACCTTTACTGTCAAAATTCCTTCTGCATTCTTTAGCATTTTGTATGAAAATTTCCTGATTAGTGCAAGTACATAGCCGATGATATGGGGGATGCTTTCAGTTCCAAGTCTAGGAGCTATTGTACTGTTTTCAAAATACTACAGTATTATTATTATTATGTCCTCTTAAGGATTATTTTAATAGCCTGTGTTGATTTGGAACATTAACTCTCAAATTAGCTTTACAATGAAAATGGGAGAAAATACAGTGGTTTCTTTAACGTATTGATTTATGGAAAAAATACATAGTATGCATGTTTAATGGAATAAGGGTATGCACTAGACACTGTATGTTTATACCTAAAAGGTGGCTTTAAAAATCCTATTCATACCAAGAACAGTGTGATAACCATTCCAAGAAAATGGAGATGTTTGTATGGAAGACACTAAAATGAGCTGAAACTATGGCTTTATTGAAACTATTACCAAAGTATATCTAAGATGTAAAATAAAAGGAAACAGAAAAACAAAAGACAAAAAAATAAAAAAGGATGTTACAGGGACAGATTTGTGGGCATCCACTTTGTATTACAGTCTATTGTTAAAGTGGTGTAATTCAGCAGCAAGTCATCAACTGAGAACTCCCCAGGAGAAAATAGCTCCTTTTGCTACACACAGTCCCAGCAGAAAGCAGGTGTGTGTGTGTGTGTGTATTGTAGAGCACTGCTACAATATATAAATTTTCTTCTGGTCTGGGGTCTATTCACACATATTGCTGAACCAGGTCTAAAATAAATATCTATACAGGTGAGATTAAAGCTGCAGTGTGAATTTGTGCATGTCATATGATGCTGAGGATATGTGCATAAACAATTCAGTCAGAGGGGACAGAGAGTAGCTAAAATCCCTAAATCTCCATGAGGTATATAGACTTCTACATAAAACATTCCAATACATTTTTATTAAACTTATTCAAATCTATGCTGCTGCCTGACCTCCCAGAAACAAAAGTTTCATTGACTTTTATTGTCCAACCGGCTTCTTTCTGTCAACTTCCCTTTGACTACTGATATCACTAAGAATTTCACAACCAATGCCTCTAAATAAAATAGGTTTATAGAAAAAAAAAAGAATTAAAAATTCTGATCCAAGTCATAAGATGAGCCATTGAAAAAAAAGATAAATGAAACAGGGAGCTGTGAAATCCGAAAGTCTTGCTAAGAAGATGTAAAAACCTACTATCACCTGAGTTTAATAGTGATGGGCAATACACTGATATCATAACAGCACTGCAATTGAGACTGAATGCAACATCATTAGGGTTAGATCCTGCTGTAGTACCACTGCACCGCTGACACAGCTCTGCTCTGCTCTTTGCCCCACTGTGCTCCTGCTTGCCTCAAGGCTCTTACCCATTACAGTTCTGAAGCAAAGTTGCCCTGGGACGGATTTGGATCAGAGGCAATGTGGCTTTGACAGAAGCTATAAATAATTTATTCCTATTTTGTTCTTGGTCTTGGGGCTTAAAGGGTTTTTTTTTGTTGTTCACATCTTGATTAGTAGATTTCTCATTTAAGATAACATTCTGTGTTTTATAATTACCTCTGAATTACTATATTAGAATGAAAGGCTTGCAGAAGAAGCTTCTAATATCAGTAATGAGACCTACAAAATGTTCACCCAAGCTGAAACTGTCCTTTGCTGAAAAAGACTGGCAAAAGCCTTGCCTCCTTCATGCTTCCTGCACTTGGATGATGTGAGTGAGAGGTGAGTGATTCCACTGAAAGACAGCTATTCCCAGGTGCACAACACAAAGAATTCTCTTTATCTCAAAACTGCTATATGTAAGGTAGGGGAGAAGGGGAAAAGTACAATCAGCATAGTTTTCCTGAAGCTACAAATCTATGGCTTCCAAAGTCTGGCAAAGGGGTAGTAGTATAATAACTTTTTTCCTGTTGCATAATAACAGCTTTAAAATCTGAGAATATGATATACCTTGCTTTTCCTTTAATATTTGTGCTTATTTATAGATGCAGGCACTAAAGGTGGCATATCATATCCTCAGATTTTAAAGCTGACATTATTCTTGAAGAGCTGATCACTGATGTTTGCCACTGACACATCTGATTTCAGGTTGCCTTGTTGTGGACTATGACAGCAGGTAAGGATTAAGGACATCAGACTCCTGGATGACTGAATTCTCTTCAGACCTCCCCAGTTAGCTGGTTCTCACATGCCAAACCAGACATCTATTCTGTGTCTTTTTAGTCTCTTATAAGCTCACTCACATTTTCCCCTGTTTTGTACACTAATGATGCATCATGTGAGAGAGCTTAATATGCTGTGTTGAAAAAAATGATTACTTTTGAAAACACTTTGGAAATCTGCTGCCACTAAAGCTTTATGGGAGGATAAAGGTTTGGGTGTGAAAAAGGTCTGGTGAGAAAAAGTAAACAAATACTGAAACTGCATGATGCAAAGTTGGTATGGTTCTGTTTGGGAAGGGATATGATGTCAGAAAGGTAGGATCTTTTTTAACAAAAGATGACCCGTACTGAAGAAGACTTCAGTCAGTCTTGTGGACTCATCTCTTTCCAGTCTCCTCACTTCTGCACTGCCTTATTCTTCTCACCTTGTGCCACAACTTTTGAGTTTGAAGTTTAGGATCTTGCAGATGATATTATGTAATAATCTGTAGCAAGAATTTTGGTAGTAATAATGGTGGATTGCTGCTTTTGGCTGTCCTTAACGATCATGAAGTGATCATCTTTTACTGACACTTCCTAATCTGGCACAGAGATAGAGGGAGGTAAGGGGAACAATATCTCTGTTTGTCTTTTGGCTTCATTTCATTATCATAACACACAACCTCATAATATTTAAATATTGTCCATTGTCTCAGATAAGACTTTCCATTAGCTAACCTCAATATTTGCAATGTTCAAGTTATTTTTACTATGTGCTTATGGAAATACAAGGCAAGGTATATGCAGATAAAGCAGGGTAAACATTTCAATCCATAATCTTCATTAGAGTTGGCTATGTTTACAATATCGTTTTTGTCCTGAGGTCTAAACAACCTGTCATCTAAAAACCCAGCACAAATCTTCAACAAAAATACTTAGATTTGGAAATTACCAGAAAGCATTTATTAATAAATCTTTCTTTCTCAAAGGTAATGAATTGATAGTATGTTTGAAAATGATGGATCAGATGATGAACCAAATCTAAAGTCTACTTTTCCACATGTGGGGTTTCATTGTCTGTTTCATGCATATAATATTTTTAAAAACTAATCTCAAATGCAACAGTGGTCATTTTGAGAAAGCTTATGGTATAGCTGATAAATCAAGAATGAATGTATACGTTCAGTTGAGTTTAGTCTACAAACTTTAGATTTTGTTGAACCTTTGTACTGAACTTATTTTTGTACTTGGAAATTTTCTCAAATAACCACCTCATGTGCAGAGTCACTTAGATGACCTATTTCATAATTCTGTCATTTTTAGCACTAAGCTCCAGTTCTATATAATGATACCCCCGAATCCATTTCAAATTATTTGATCAAGCCAGATGTTCTTCATTAGAATTAATTGCTATTTGAAGTGATAAAGGCTGTCTCAAACCATGAAGACAATGCATTTTTACCATTACTTTATGCATTTTGATTTAAATTTTGAAACTAACTGTTTACTTAAATGTGTTGTATGTAGTATACATGAATTATCTGAGCTGTAGCCAGCAGCTCATTTAGTAGCTTCTTGTGTGATTACCAAATAACAAGAGAAAATGAAAGGATGTGAAATTAAAAAAAAATTCTGTTTCCCAAATAAAAGAAGGTGACTGTGCAAGCTGGTTTTTATTCCACAGTTCTCAGGATTTAAACATCTGTTTGTGTCCTGTATCACAACAAAACTCCAACTTTTTCTGACCATTTTCAGGAAATTGAACTGTATCAAATAGGCCAAGTTTTTAATATCTCTCTTTCTATCTCTGTTCTTCACTGGAAACAACAAAAGAGTCTGCCTTGGATCCAGAAACTTTTTGTGAAAATCAACACAAGTCCATCAAATGCTTTGGCTTTAAGAGTAAGTCATACTGAAAACAAGAGCTAAAAATACTTCTACCAGTTTCAATGCCTATGTTGTATCTCCAGATCTGTGTTTCCATTAGGCTCCCAAACGTATGTATGAAACAAAATGTGTACAGCTTTAAACAAGTATAAGTAGTGGGGAATATTTGACCTTTATGAAAAAACAAAGTATATAGGCCTATACACAGCACTGCAGCAATGTCTTCAAACACCTCACAGTTAGGAGATATCTTTTATCCATTGGGAGATTAGTTTGTGTTTGTGGCAACGTGAAAGTGAAATGTTCAGATAAAATAAGCAGTACCATATTTTTTAAGTGGTCGCATGTCATTTTTCAAAAACATTATCAGTCAAGAGACATGGGGAGAAGCTTTTATGAAATTCATGTATATATTTATACACACACACACACATATATTTATTTGCAAATTGCACTGTCACACACATAGTATTTGTGAACTCTGGAAGAAATGTTTTGAAATCAGGTGGACAGCTCCAGTGTATGTGACAAGTATTTCAACAAACAATGGAGCCATAAGGCACCTGACTACTGATACGTGCAAACAAAATTAATACAACTGTTGTAATTTTGCACAAGTAATTTTGCAAACCCCATGGGGGTTTTAGAGGTTGCTTTTTCTTGTTATTTTGTTTTAATTAATTTAGCACTTCTAATGATTTGAATGCAGATACTACTACAAGTAGCATATAAGAAAATTAGCTACAATCCAAATAAGTGTAAATCCACCTTCATATACCTAATACAACCTTCTGTTATTCTCACTAAAAAAAACAGTGTGGTTAACCATGTGAAAATATTGGTGCTTTCTCCTAGGAAGTGTGACGGGAACCTTAATTGCATAGAAATTGGATGGGGAAAAATGCTATTTCTTCAGCATCAGACTTTAACTGCTTCCACAAGAAATATTGGATGCAGAATATGTTTTTGTGTTAGCTGTAAGGATGTTTTTGCCATAGTTTACTTCCTTTTTTTCAGTTGAGGAAAAGATTTAACTATGTAAACATTAAACCTAGTTTATGTTCTGTCTTTATCACTTTGGTTCCTCTATGCTGCCTTCTGTGTGGATAACTACACACTGATATGCAGGACAGGTTTTTTTTTGAAAATACAGCTGACATAATATAACACAGACAATTATTTCAGACAGTATCTATCATGACTCTAAGTAGCCCTGTTTTGAAGATTTCCTTGAGATCTATGGTGCAGGCCAAGATTAGTTCAGAACTTTATAGTTTTGTGTATTTATAGCAGAAAATTTACTGTAGTCCTGCACAATCTAAGACCTCTAGGTTTGCAATGGCTCCTCTAATATGCAATCAGAATCATTCACAAATACTTGCAGATACTTGCCATTGGTTTCAGGAACAGGTAGCATTGAGGCTCTAAGGCCTACTTCTTGAATCAGAAGACCAAATATGGGGAATGATTGGTTGGAGAAAGACAGTTGTTGTAGGATTTTCTTATATCTTGAAACGTTCTGTGCCTTGTCTATCCTAGAAAAGGCAAAATAAATAGAAATGCAACCTATGGGAGAGTCTGGGTTGGAATCAAGTACCCAGAGACAGATAGTAGCTAGTTAAATAAGTTAGTGCTGGACCCTGGGAAGACCAGTACTAGCTAGATAGAATATGGGAGAAGGGACTAATGAAATGGCCTGGGAAGACAAATATGCAGGGCACGGAAATTTGATGAAGAGTTAAATCATGTGGAGAAGCAGAATACCTAGAGAAATGGGCTGAGCCAAGGAATCAGGGAAGAAGGGTAAGAAAAAACTATGGATTGGAACTAGGTGAGGCAAATTTCAGCAGAAGGAAAGCAAAGCAATGTGGAGCATAAGAGAGGATGTAGGGACACACTTGAAATGATTGACCAAAGAGACTGAATAAAAAGCTGATTGTAAGTGAAATGGCGGGAAGGACTCTAAGGGGGGTGGGGGTGGGGGGAAGGGCAGACTGGGTCTGGAATGGGAGCCTAAACCAGCAAAAATAGAATTTTCTTGGTAAAAGGACTTGGATTGTGATGTGAAGCTTGTGAAAGCACACTCATGCGACAGTGAGGTGAGCTGGCAGGCCTTGGAGGGGGAAAAAAAGAGTACCAGTGCTAAAAAATGTGCCAGAAGGGTCAAAACTGGCATCAAACCAAAGCAGAGCCCATAGGTTGGAATGATTCTGTTCTCTATCAGCTAATATTTGCAAAATCTGGTTGTCAGGTGTCCCATAACTGATCAATATAGGACCACACAGGGGATAATAATCTACTCCCTTCGTTATTCTGTCAAAAATGTGCATGGATGAGCTAAAATTTTCAAAAGTGCTGGTAGAATATACCTAGGGGGAGGAAATTCACTTTAGTTTTTTCAACAACTAATATATTGCAAAAGGTTTTTTTCTTGTTAGATATAAGTTAATTTAGACTTAAGTTAAAAAATGAATAGTGCAAACTTCAGCATGTAAAAGGAAAGCAATGCCATAATGCATCTGTGGTGGGTTGATCTTGGCTGGATTCCAGGTGCCCACCAAGCCATTCTGTCACTCCACCTCCTCAGCTGGACAGAGGGAGAGAAAATATAAGGAAAGTCTCGTGGGTCAAGATAAGGACAGGGAGATATTGCTCACCAATTACCGTCACAGGCAAAAACCAGACTCGACTTGGGGAAATTAATTTAATTTGTTATCAATCAAATCAGAGTAGGATAGTGAGAAATAAAACCAAATCTGAAAACACCTTCCCTCCACCCCTCCCTTCTTCCTGGGCTCAACTTTAATCCTGATTTCTCTACCTCCTCCCACTGAGTGCTGCAGGGGGATGGGCAATGGGGGTTGCAGTCAGTTCATTCATTACATGTTGTCTCTGCCATTCCTTCCTCTTCACTCTCTTCCCCTGCTCCAGTGTGGGGTTCCTTCCATGGGAGACAGTCCTCCACAAACTTCTCCAACGTGAGTCCTTCCCACAGGCTGCAGTACTTCATGAACTGCTCCAGCATGGGTCCCTTACACGGGGTCATGTCCTTCAGGAACAGACTGCTCCAGCATGGGCTCCTCTCTCCATGGGGCCACAGGTCCTGCCAGGAGCCTGCTCCAGCGTGGGCTCTCCAGAGGGTCACAGCTTCCTTTGAGCACATCCACCTACTCTGGTTTGAGGTCCTCCCTGGGCTGCAGGTGGAGATCTGCTCCACCATGGACCTCCATGGGTGCAGGGGCACAGCTGCCTCACCAGGGGCTGCACCAGGGGCTGCAGGGGAATCTCTGCTCTGGCACCTGGAGCACCTCCTCCCCTCCTTCTTCACTGACCTTGGTGTCTGCTTAGTTCTTTCTCTCATATATTCTCATGCCTTTCTTCCAGCTGCTCCTGCGCAGCAGTTTTTTCCCCCTTCTTAGATACATTTTTACAGAAGCACTACCACTGTTGCTGATTGGCTCAGCTTTGGCCAGCAGCGGGTCCGTCTTAGAGCTGGCTGGCATTGGCTCTATTGGACATAGGGGAAGCTTCTGGCATCTTCTCACAGAAGCCACCCCTGTAGCCCCCCCACTACCAAAACCTTGCCATGCAAACCTAATACAGTATCACATTGCTATGCAAACTCAACCAAGTTCCTTTCTAACATACTTTTCTTTCCATGAATGAATTATACTTCTGCTTCAGAATCTTTCTGCTTTATCTATAAGGCTCTGTCTGTGGATGACCTGAGTGTAAATGCACTGTTACCAGTCTGGTAAACAGAACTTCAGTCTCATCAGAAAATTTATATATGCAGAACAGAATGTAATAGTGGGCAATGAAGGAAAACCATTGAAAATCTTTTAATGGACCTTGCCTTCCTGTTTATGGTGCAGTCACCTGTCTCTGTATTAGCTGGGTCCAGAAACTAGATGATTGTCCTGCTTCCTCTTGTACCTTTCAATTTCCAGTCTGGCTTGTGAGGACAGCTGGGATACTGGGTCTCCAAACAGGTGGTCCCTGTGGAAACTCAGTATCCTGGAAAGGTAAGTGTCTAGGATATCGAGGCAGCTGGAAAATCCAAAGAGCCAAGCAGCCTGAGGAAATGGGGAATATGGCCATTTACCATCTGGGCAGCCTGTGAAGAATAGGAGAGAGGTACCAGGAAAATGTCCAAGTAGGAAACATGCATCCTGCCAATGCAGCGAGCCTGTGAATCTGAGAGCCTTAAGGAATCAGATGGCATTGTACGTGATACCATGGCAGAAAGCTTGATGATTTGGCTATCTCTCCTAGATTAGTCATTTCTATCAAAAACTGTGACCAGCCATTGGGATTGGTTTCATAATCATATGATTGAGGGCCTTGTAGACTGTCTCATCAGCTACTCCAAGATCTGTCAAATGTGTGGCAGGCTCAAAGAGCTTAAGACAATATAGTTTTGATAATATTGCAAAAAGTCGAGTTTCCTCAGCAAGCTGAACCAGAACTTTGCTAGCCAGAAGACCATATTAGAATCACAGAAAAGAGGAGAAATAAGGTGAAGAAAGTAAACGATTCAGGAAGGAAGGAATAATAATGGGAACCCAGTTCTAACAGGTGGCATTATGTAAATTAGCTAAATCTCATAAAATATTTTATTTTCCCAGCCTAGTCCACTCAGGATGCCTGTTAGGATATAGACAGCAAAGCTCAAATACAGATATGCCCAACCCTAAAATCATAGGAAGTGGTGGTCTGGAAAAAATAGAAATGAAATTGCCATATCAACACTTCTTCGGAGACTCTCCAATCAACACTACCTAAAGAGTGACATTCCACTCTCATGAACATCAGTAAATCAAACACTTTTTGGAAATATTACTATAAACATCTCTTCCAGAGGTATTTCAGCTTCTTCTGGTACTGTATGGTGTTCAAGAAGCTTGCAAGTCAGCTTATTGCAATTCTTTCAATCTGAGCAATCCATTTTGCATGTATATATTTTTTTCATCTCAGTCTTTTACTGATCTGATAGACAATTTTATGAAACAGGCTGGACCGGCATTGAGATTGTGAGCTGGCATTTGTTACTTTGGACAACTTAGTGCACAGCCTTTTGCACAATCTATCTCTAGAAGGAGAATGAACTTTTTAAGTGCATCAGCTGTAATAACTGATATGTGGGCAAGTGATCAAGTAGATGACTCCAGGGCAGTCACAGTTCACTGAGCATTTTCATTCCTTCTGCAGACTCATCTAAGCCATCTCCTTCCCTATCAATCCGCCATAATGTTCCAGTCCCACAGACATTTTAATAGACAGGCTGCCCTTTCCAGCACTTATTTAAGGAAAACAAAATATGGCAAACCAACCAAACAAAACCCTATTGGAATTATCAGGGGAAAGAAATAGCTCACCTCAGATGGCTTTGGTTATGATAGGTTA
This sequence comes from Pelecanus crispus, assembly GCF_030463565.1. Classification (NCBI taxonomy): domain Eukaryota; kingdom Metazoa; phylum Chordata; class Aves; order Pelecaniformes; family Pelecanidae; genus Pelecanus; species Pelecanus crispus. The sequence continues at coordinate 18,833,660 of NC_134643.1, forward strand.
ATTTCTATACCAATGGAGGACATACTATGTTTTGAATATTCAGACCAAATATGACTGAATGATTAATCCCAAACAAACACTGTCTAACATGAAACAGAATAACAAATATGTTTTCTTTCTCCATCTCATCCTTCCAGCTGTGATTTCTGTCTCTTAGCTGAGGTGGTGTGTTCCTGAATCTTGCAGCTACTTGATCCTGCTCTGTCTATAGCTCATTCATGAGCTGTTTCAAAATGTTTTTTGCTTTAATGACTAGATTTTCCATTTCAGTGCTATTTGCCTGCTTCTGTATTTGTCCCTACTGTGCATACCTTGTCAAAATAATTAAACATTACAAATGTCCATTGCAATATATGCTGGATGAGAGTACTCCCAGCAACAGTGCCAGATGCGATCCTCCAGCTCATATCACCGTAGTTAATGCACAGACCTTTCAGCAACTGGCACAACTGAATGTATCGCTGCTCTCATTCACCATGCCGTATCCAAACGCTTTGTTTCCTTTGGCCAGCTTTGATGCTCTTTCTTCTCACATGGATTTTGTCTTTCAATAGCAAGTACTACTGGGTATGTTCCCTCTCTGTCTGACATCAGATCAGATGTCTAGAAACAGCCATCTCAATAAAGAGAGTTAGCAACTTATGGAAATGAATGAGGTGCAAACACAGAAGTACCGAGATGGTAGGGAGACTGAGAGGTCGAGAAGGTGGGAAACAGAAACAGTCACTATTGCTGGACTAGACAGGAATTTCTCTTTGCTGATTTAAAAACTTTGCTTGGGTGATGACTAGATTTTCATAGTGTGATGCAATTTCCTGTTTCCCTTTTAGAAGACTGAAGTAGTGTCAATAGCTTTTGAGGAGCTTCTATGTATGTCAGACCCTAGGCTGTCCATGAACATTATAGATTCCTTCCACGTCCCCCTCCACCCCATGGCAGAATAACTGGCCTGAAGTCTACACACTCAGAGAGATGAGGACACAAAAAACCCCATTACCTGCTGCTGGTAGTTGCAATATTTTCAGTTGTTGAAGTGAGATTGTAATTTGTGTAGCTGAGAGATGAGCTTACATCTAAACTGAATGAACAATTTCTGGGTTTTAACTCTCTTTCCTTAAGTGCTGCTTACCTGAAACAATCATTTTTAGGTGATGAGACAGAAAATAATTGATCAAGTACACTACTCAGTACAGATATGTGATATTCTGGACTTCAAAACAATTGTAAAAAGAAAGCACTATTTCTAACTAATGCTTTTATATCACTAAGAAAGATAGTATTGCTGAAATGGGAGTAGAGAGGAGCAGAAAATACATAAGTTCTTGGACATAATCTTGAGAAAAGACAGGGTTGGATATTTTAATCTCCTTATTTCATGATCTATCTGTTGATTTAATGGTATTCAGTTGCTAAAGAGAGTGTATCCTTCTGCTATAGATGTCAGTGTGCTACTTTGTGGAATTGCCATGGGTCAGAGGGTTTTTCTCTTGAGAAGACAATACAACAGCTTCTGACCAGCTTGTACTGGTTAGCAGTTCTCTCCTGATAGAGTAGCTTTTTTCTGCGACAATTATTTTGAAAAAAAGGGGTAATAATTTCCTTAAAAACAGACTGAAATTGCACTGCAGGTGTCAATTGCTTGTGGGAGATAACCTCACACCTGCCAACATTTAGAAAGGGATCTGCTTAAATTCACCCCAAGAATAGCAAAGACACTGCTTTTGAGCTCAAAAGCTTTAACTGTAGAAAACCTTGTATATTTAACTATTAAAATAACAGAGCGAGTAAGGGGGGAAGTAAGAGGTGTCCTGAGTACTTAAGGGATATCCTCATGAAGGGGCAAGCTCTTCCCCTTCCAGAGTGTGCACCTCACTCAGTCACTCACTCTTTAAAAGGAATGATTTGCAAGTGAGACTAAGTTAGACTAAAAAGCTGTCCCCTGTACCCTAGCCCTTCTGCACTGTCATGTCAGATGTGTTTCAGCAGATACTTTTTTCTACCAGTACAGGCATGGATGTTAAGAGGTAATTCACACTTTTGAGCCAATGTTTCTTTGCCTAGGGTCTGAGAGTTCATGTGGACTTCTCTCTCAGGCCTACCTCACCATGCATTCTCCTATTCACTTTTATTATAAGCTGTGACTCTAAAAAATAAATTCAGGTTTGGGGTAGATAATGTCAGGTTAGGCACAGTCCCTAGTTTCAGGATGGTTCCATGTTTCTGAGAGCAGATCTGTGTTTGCTTTGGCTCTATTTACAACAGCCTGAAAGCTACAGCATCTGGGAGGAGTTTGAGTGGAACACCCTGTCCATGCTTTTTGGCATAACACACTTATCCCTAAGTGGTGAACTAAGGGGTTATAGCAAGGCTGGGAGTGCCTTCTGCATAGGGCAATGTTCATGAAGGTGTGCCTACACGCTGGCCCATCTACGAACCTGGTGCATCCTGAAGGTAAAGCATGTATGAGTGAATCTGCCCCAGAGACTGCAGTTTTACAGCCAAGCTAAACTTCAACCTGATTTCTTAAATTTCAATCTGCTTTTGAATTAGAGAGCTCCAATAGGCTATTTTTAGACATGATTTTTTTTCCCCTATATTGTTGCATGAAAAACTCCTTCATCCTATGCAGTTGAGTCACAAAGATCACCAGCTAATGAAATACAAGTAATCAATTTTTTCAATTAAAGAATCTATTTCCCTTCTGTTTCTAGAAAGGTCTTGCAAGGATAACAACTGAGGGGGAGGAGGGCAGGGGAAGGGGAGATTTCCTGGTGAGATTTGTATTTACCTCCCGGGGCAAATAGTAGTTTTATGTAATTTAAAGCAGCAAACTAAGACAGTTCATTTAAGCAAACTAGCAAACCTTTTTCATTGGCAACATTTGCATCATGAATCACAGTCTGTGTCACAAGCCAGGAGAGAGCAACACCTTGCTGTATATTGTTTGCTGTCTGTCACCCAATATTAGTTCTACAATGCTTCATGCCTGTGTTTTGCTGAAATAAAATGCTGGACACAATAAAATATGTCTCAACAAAATCCTTTTGTAAAAACACGTGAATAGCAAATTTTATTTCTAGAAAAAACTCTAAGTTGTGTTAATGAACAGAAAGAAAGCAAAACATATCTTGACATAGCTTGGAGGATTTAGCAAAGCAATTTCCAATAATATCTAGAAGTGCTCTGTACTTTCCATTTTAAGAAAACCCTTCAATGTGTAGGACATTAAAACAATAAATGCTTTTGGTATAGGATATAATTTTAAATCAGAGGGGCTTATGTGCATGTGCATTAAAATAGTTGTGATGCAATTTTCAGCCAACTCTGGTGATACTCTTGAGGGGTCTATTCTACCCCTCTCTGTTTCTGCCATTTTTAGGTAATTTCCTTTCTGAGGTTTTCTGTAATTTGATTTTTCTCCATTTCTGTTCTCCTCTACCCATCCATCTTTTTCTTCTAAACTTATCTCTAGTGTCAGTTGGAGACCAGCATGGAAAGACATGATTATATTAAAATAAATTTGTCTGATTTTTATTATGATGACAGATGTGAAGCTTATTTGTCCCTTGGAGGTAATGATTAAATGTCTTCTTGCTTTTGCATTGAGAAAACTGAGGCTGAAGTTGAACAGCAATGTTGAATTTTTGCCCCTGGGTCTATGTAACTTGACAGTTTAAACTCAAGATCATACAAATTATCAGTGTATGATACAAATATGTTCTATAATTTTTAAAGTGTGGTGTTTTGGGTTTTTTTTTTTACATTTTACATTATAAACAGATGAAATTTAAGATAAAATTACAAAGATTTTCCTTTTTTAATTATGAAGTAAGTTGCTTTGCTATATTTTTCTATAAAAAGATAATTTTTCACACAGCTAATTGTTACTATGGTGTATGACAGATTGCCTTTTGATATTTTGTAACAGCAAATGCATAAGGCAAAACAAGTCAATTTTCCCAGGTTTTCTAATGACAAGTAGCATCCACCTCAGAATCTCTGAACAGACTAAAAGCATCACCCACCAGCAGCTAACATGCTGGGAAATATCTGGGAGTAGAAACTACTAGATAAGCACGCTTATGCTGTCTTGGTTTAAGTTAGAATTCTGCCTTTTTTTTTCTTTTCCCAGCAGCCCATGGTAGAGATTTCAGTGCTGACAAGATGATACAGGGTGTTGGTAGGTGCTGTGAATGAACATAGTTAGAAAGATCTAAAAATGAAAGCTTCTCCATGGCTCCTCAGCCATGCCACATGGCCTGAGGGTGTAGTTACTCCTTCAGTAGTTCCTGATAGCAGAGAAATTTTCCCTCCTGTGAGGTCCTGAGAGAAGGTGAAAAAGGCAAATAGGTATTTTTCATATTAGTTAAGAATTAAATCATGTTTCTAAATTTTCCCCCAGTAACACCATTGAAACTACTTCAACAGAACTTGACTACCACCAGATATACCTCGTGCCCTTTTCAGACAGTAGCTATATAAGAAATTTTATAAAAACTAGTGCTTTTCTAATTACTTATCATATTATCTTGTAACTTATGGGGGTGACAATCACGATGACAATACAACAGAAAAGAAATACAATTTTTCATTGCAGATAAAAGATACAGTCTTAGCAATAACTTAAATGTTTTATGTTTGTAATATTGAGATCACTAATACTCCTTGGAATTTAGAGACCTGTTATTTTATTGTATTAAATTATTTTTCATCATAGCCTTCATGCATTTTGCAGAATGCAGGATGTTGTGAATAATTGCAGTCTTCTATCTGTACTAGGAAGATATTCAGTTCTGTCGATGTAAACATCGATATTTATTCAACACAAAAAGCAGGTTCAATAATATGCAGTCTGAGACGCAATATAAATCTTGATGTTTTTCGGAACATGAAGATGGTGTGTGTTGAATACCTCCACAAGAAATATTTGAATATATCTCTCTACAGTTCATGAATATTTTGAGAGGAACACAACAAAGCTGTAATTCTAGGAGACTGTCTCCTAGGCTTGATAAGCCTCAGTACTGGGCAGCCTTGGGGTGCATCACTGAGAGGGAGTTGTCAGCCTCTGGTAGTTCAGGTCCTCTGACTGTTTGTCATCAACACGCTCGTTGCTGTGATATCTGAATACAGACTGGGGTAAGCAAATGGTTAATCAGAAAATTTGGACTGATACAAAGTTACCTAAAATTCTGGCAGATCCAAAAGTAGAAGAGCTGAAAAGTAGTGTGTGCAGGTTAAAGCCATATTAAGTGTGTAACAGGTAATTGGCCAAAATAGTAGAGCTGGCAATTTTAATCTTTTTCTACTTTCCATGATATTATGTTGTGTGAGTATATCTGCATTTAAAATCGGTTGTGGTATGAAATGAAATTCTCTCTTTATTATTTGCAGGTTAATGTTAGCAGAACAACTACATTAAAATCCTTTCCAAGGTGTGCTGTTGGCAGGTGCTGCAATGTGGCCAGGTGTTGACTCTACATTGGCACCCTGGAGATGTCTTCTCATACAGATCTCACACTTTCTTGCAACCTACCATTTCTACATGGAGAAGAATGTAAAGGCTGTCCTCAGTGGGCCATGAGATGCGCCCAGCAGGAGATCCCTGGCTGTTGAGGCAGGTCTTTTGTAGTCATGGTCCATTCTACACCTGTTTTGGAGTTTCCAGGTTGATGGGCATCACTCTGGCATGCTGGCCACTCAGCCTGGTATGCTGCTTGGCAGGCATGGAGGCAGGTTTGAGGTACTTGAGATGGTGGTGGCCAGGAGCATGGACTGTCCACACTGCACATGAGGTATCCTTACAGGTGCCTTTAAGAGCATGGTGCCCTCAAGACAGCAAACCTTGCTATGTCATCTGGGGTACATCTATGCTCCATTGAGTGCTCAAACAGCTACACAATATTTGTGACCGGGGAAGGTGGTCTTAAAATGTCCTCAGGGTGAATCAACAATACAATGTAAATGCAGCTACAGGCAACTGGAGTGTAGGCATGTCCCCAGAGGACACCGTTATCTTTATTTATGATTTAGCTATTTAATGCACAGCATATTATTAATGAAGTAGTCAACATTATACAGCACTGGAGTCTGCTGGCTCATCAGGCGACTCTTTTTAAAAATCCAGGACGTGAATTTATATGCCAGTATTTAACGTCACATTGTGTTTCCTTGCTGTCAATTGCCCTTGTGGCTTGGTCACTGTTTTACATCTATTTACATAGTGTTAGAGAGCCCTAGTCTTATAGTGAATAAAGAACAATACACAGGCTATTTGGTTGCACAGTAAATTTTGCCAGGAAGCTGTGAGGCTGTACTTTCTGCATGTTCGGCCAGAGTGGCTCTTGTTTCCATGGTCTGCAGGATCTCCTGTTTTGCAAAGACAGTATAGATTAAGAGTGTGTTTTCAAATTAGGTCTCTGGAAATGGAAGGGAGAGGGAGAAAGGAAGGAAGGAAACCTTAAAATCCACTCCTGACAGCCTATAATTCAGTAATTGCATTCCAGATTCATAGGCAAAGTTAATAGAACTGGAAATTATATTAGGCATACCTGTATATTTCTTTCACTTTCTGTCCATTTTTATTTTATAGCCATGTTATACTGCTTATTGAGATTATGATTGTGATGTTCTATCTTTATTACTTGGTGGTCTAACCTTTGAAGTCTATGGAGCTTTCATGGATTAAACAATAAATTTTGCTATAACAACCTCATTTAATTCCCCTATAAAACTGACGTTTCCTGATGCTTGTCCTGATGACATGTACTATAAATATAGCATCCATAAATTTTAGAATTTAGTCCCATGTGGTCCATACAAAACAATAATAAAAGCCTATATAGCAGGAAGGTGTAATAGGAAAGGATTCGCTGTGTCAGTAGTAACTCAGAGTCTAATTCTGTTCCACAAATAAAAAAGTATAATTCAAAAATGTCTTGAAATGCATCATTTCCCAAAATTACATTTGCAATATGACTGATTGCTAAATTACTTCTTTAGCTGTTACTTAAGGACCAGACTGTTACTGGAAGAACATACATGCAGAGGGGATGGTAATGAGGAACAAGTCCTCTGTCAGTACATGTGTGAGTTATGGAGCTGTGTGTGAAACTGTAAACAATTACTTATCCTCCTCTCAAAGCAAGTAAGTAGAGACGGTCGTGTTTCCCTCTGCTGACAGTGAATGTAGTCCAGCCATAGGGATCCTTAATTAATGGATGGCACAACCTAGCATGCAGCAAGGAGGAGAAAAAGGGAAGCAATTTTTCTGGAAAAACCTTTCTATATTACGATCTCTTGCCAGCTTTCCTCAGGTATTGGACCTAAATAACAGCCTAAGGTTGAGTTTTCTTTTGTTATAGTCTGTTGCTCTCCTCTAGCTTCCAGGTGTATACTTGTAATAACAATAATGACAAAGCACAGCTTCTGATTAACACTAATGATGTGATTGTTAACTGGCACTGTGGCAATACAAATGTTCTTGGACTGCTTCAGCTTTTTAACTTAGACCTAGTCCTGATCTAGCTTCACCTGAGCCATTCAGGCAGTGACATCCCCTTACCAGCTTCCTTGTGGGATTTATGTAGGGGTTTTTCCCTTTTTCTTCTTTTGTTTTTCTTGGACTCTGTTGAATAGTGCTCTCTGTACAGTTAGGTCGCTTTTCTGTACAATCAGTGGGTTGAATAGCATGTCTCAAAAAGAGAGATGTGGAAAGGGGAGAAGCCAATAACCTATAGCTAATGAGTCACTGGGAGTTGAAGTATAAAATTACAAACAAAGGGAAAGAGGACAACAGAGGCAACTTTGACAGTTGGCTATCCCTTATCTTCATACTTCAGCCAAACCAGGTTTGTAACTTGTATGTTAGACAGATAGATTAAAAAAAAAATAAATTAATAATTAATAATTTCAAATCTAGCAAGAAGTTCTAGGTACAAAAGACTGCGTGGCAAGACTCAGTTTCAACAGAAAAAATTATCTGCATTCTTTCATCAACTATGTTGGCTATTTTGCATATATCTGCTAAACGTTCTTCATTTAGTCTTTTTAAACTTGTAAAATGTTTTATCATTTTAAACCACAGATTATTCACAATATGAAAAAATTAAGGGAAACAAGTCCAAGAAGGCAAACGTGTCTTTACAAATAGATAGAACTGAATCTTTTCCTATAAATATGTAACTGTCTGCGTGATGTCATTGTAAAAAATTATAGTGAAAGTAAGAATCCCAGAGAACTGTTCATAGCTCCACCAAAAAATGTAAGCTTAAGGATTCAGGAAGTTAAATCAGCTAAAATTAGGCACACTTCAGAACAGGTTTACATCAATTTTCTCTACAATTTATGCTGGGTGCTCAAATATCATAGCAGTGAAAGGTGCAAGAATGGATGGATGAACTGACAGATGGATATGAAAAATCAGAAAATTAGTTTAAAATTCAGGATTTAAATAAATTAAGCATGACAAGCATAGCATAGGAATGCATTATTTATTTAGTTCATTTAGTTTATTTTTTATTATAAAAAAATAAAAATGCCATAGGTATTGGAAATCTCATTTAATGCAGAATACAAGAACATGAAGTTGGCATCTGATGATGCAGTAAGAGCACACCCAGAGTTGGAAGAAAACACACATTCTCCTTGCAGGATTAAGGTCTGGTTCTGAAAAATGTGGTCACAGTTTAAGAAAGTTTTGTACAATTGGGCTATTAAACTGACAGGGTTAATTTTAACAGTCATAATTTCAGACTAGATGATCTTTCAAGATACAGAATGTAATATGTTTAGGAGAATCTAAGGATGAAGTGAAGGAGATTTCACAAAGAACTAACATACTTTTATTAAAAAAAAAATCAATATGAACACTTACTCAAGTCTGAGAATATTCAATTAGAGCTCGCATTATTGTTCAATATTTTTTCTAATGCAACGATACTGCTTTATTCAGGTTAGGTTAAGAGGTCATTGTATTATCTGCTTCAAGATAAGATGGACTTCAAGATAAACCCTTAATTTAAAAACATTAACAAAATTCAGAAACAAAGTATTTAACTGTGCAATTGACAATGCTATGAAAGTATAGAAATTTATGCGTGAACTACGATTCAACACTATTACTATTCATAGAATTTCATAGCATGTAAAGAAAGTTTTAGCATGCTTACAACTGTTGCAGATGGATTAACTTTGAATGTGATGACTTGCTGAAAAAGGACAAAATTATTTATTATATTCATCACTTGATTTTATCTGTCTAGATAGAAGACATTAACTCTGGCTTTGTAAAAAGGGAAAGTATAATTTTTAATTTAATTTTTGTCCTTGGTCTTTTTCTTTTGGAATTCTTCATATTTCTGACATGATATGTGTTTCTTTAAGTGTTTATTTAGTATTACCATTCATCAATGGATCTAAGATTCCTGAGGTTCCCTTTTTTTTTTAATAGTACTAGGGGACCTTTATGGTGGACTTTGCAGTCTGCAGGGCAATGCACACTGAAACACTCTGGACCTAGAAATAGTCCCAAAGGTAACTCTAGGAAATGGGATCTTTGCAAAGACGTGAGATCCTAAGGAGTGTTACAAATTTCTGCTTACTCTTAATTTTCCCCTTTTTTCCCCTTTTCATCCTTCCCTCCTTCCCTGCTTCTCATCTTTCTCCTCCCTTCCTTCTTCCTTCTTCTCTCTCCTTCCTTCCTTCCTTCCTTCCTTCCTTCCTTCCTTCCTTCCTTCCTTCCTTCCTTCCTTCCTTCCTTCCTTCCTTCCTTCCTTCCTTCCTCCCTCCCTCCCTCCCTCCCTCCCTCCCTCCCTCCCTCCCTCCCTCCCCTCCTATCTTCCTCCCCTCCTATCTTCCTCCCCTCCTCTTCTTCTTTCTTCCCTTCTTCATTTCCTTCTTCATTCCCTTCCCACTCTTCTTCCTTTCACCTGCCTTTCTTTCCAGTCCTCCTGTGGTTCTGCAAGATTTTTATGTTACATACATGCCAGGCCCTGGAGTATGCAGTGTTCTGTTACTCTACATAAGGACTGTTCTCGTTCACTTAAGGAATCCCATGCTGGACTCCTTAACAGCCTTTTCTTGCTTTATTTGTACTCTTGAGTTTAATATCTGGATGCAAAGCTCCATTCTGTTTTTCCTGTCTTTCAGAGTGCAGGAAATTTCCTTCAGTTTTGTTGATTGCTGCAAATCTCTTTCTTGCTCTGTTTCTGTTCTTGGCCAACTTAATCTCTGATTTTTTCCTTTGCTGATTTAATGCTGGTACTCACTGTCATTTTCCTTCAGTCTTCTCTAGGGCTTTTCCCTGCTTCTTTCTAATCTGCTAGTTGGCTTATATACATTGGCTTTCCCACTGTCAGCTTCTTCCATTTTAATGGCTGTTTATGGACCTTCTTGCTGTTATACGTAGAGACAATCTGGTCTTAATAAGTGCCTAAATATCCTATATTCATAGTACTGGCTGTAAGTCTGTAACAAGTTCATGTCTCCAATTCATTGTCTGCTATGGTCCTGAGCATACACCAGTCACAAGGAACTTCTCTTTTTCTAGAAACCCAATGATTCTTAAAGATAACTTAAAGGAATCTTTTCCCTTCCACTGTAGCCATCTCCATTAATATATGTAGTGTTTCCATTCCTACCAATCATTCTTGTCCTGATTGTCCAGTTTATTTCCTTCTGTGGCTTTTAAAAACTGTTTGTTTCTTTCCATTTTTTTAATAGTACACAGACCTTCACACCCAGGAATAGAAAGATATGAAGGTGCATACTATTTTCTTTGGCTTCATAGGTGACTGCCATGCCAAAAACCCATTTGCCTCTGTGAGTCAGGCTGAAGGACTTTGTCTGATGAAGATGCCTTGGATCATGTAGGATGAGAGGAAATGGTGTCAAGTTGCATCAGAGGAGGTTTAGTTTGGATATTGGGGTATTTCTTTACTGAAAGAGTAGTCAAGCATTGGAACAGGCTGCCCAGAGAGGTGGTAGAATCACCATCCTTGGAGGTGTTAAAAAAATGGGTAGATGTGGCACTCTGGGACATGGTTTAGTAGGCATGGTGGTGTTGGGTTGACAGTTGGACTGATGATCTTAAAGGTCCTTTCCAACCTTAATGGTTCTGTTCTAGTTTTACTTTCATTAAAAAATAATCCAGCCACCAAGCCAGGAAACATGAAATGAATTATTACTCTACCCTTAACTGGTTTAGTGGTGGATTAACAAATCAAATTTTTGTTTTCAGCTGTAGTCTATACATCATCCCATGTCCCTTTCCTATTGTGTTTTCCAGGTAAATATACCTTATAGAATACACAGAACATAATCTGCAAAAGACCTGATATTTCTACATTTATATTGATTACTTTGTAGTGCCATGAACACAAGTTATAACAGAATATTCTTTTCTCAGTGTCCCACTTCCAGTCCGAAGGAAACCTTGGGGTGCCAGAAATTGTATTCATGAATAGGTACCTGCAGGTATTCATATATAGATACCTTTGTTCATGTTTAAAGGATTACATGCAGATAATAGAATAAAATCAATAATAAAATTATAATCATGGAATCATAGAATGCTTTGGCTTGGAAGGGACCTTTAGAGATCATCTAGCCCAACATCCCTGCAGTGACCAGGGACATGTTTAAGTAGATCAGGTTGCTCAGAGCCCTGTCCAACATGACCTTGAATAAATACACTTTAAGCCATTTTGAACAGAGGAAGTTGTTATTGTTTGGTTAAAGGCTGGATAAACATTTGAACATTTGTGTGTTATTCAGACATAATGCATTACTGTGTATAAACCAGAACATGAACTTCTGGAGATTTTGCATATTAAGTCATAATGAAAATAGTGTGAATATCAGAGATTAGGAGATGAACTCTACATATGATGACTTGTCCACTCCCACCTAAATGAATACATATATATCCTGAAACAGGAAGTGAGATTTGCTTGTTCTTGGACTGCATACTTTGGATACTAGGAAAAATTTCTTCACTGAAAGCCTTGTCAAGCATTGGAACAGGCTGCCCAGGGAAGTGGTTAAGTCCCCATCCCTGGAGGTATTTAAAAGACGTGTAGAAGTGGCACTTAGAGGCATGGTTTAGTGGTGGACTTGGGAGTGCTAGGTTAATGGTTGGACTTGATGATCTTAAAGGTATTTTCCAACTTAAACAATTCTATGATTCTATGATTCTATGGTACACCGTCTCAAATATTTTTATATCCTGTTTTCGCTGCCAGAAGGACAATCAAGTGGTAATAACTCTCGCTGCAACTAATCCATGAAAGAACAAGCTTACTAGCTTCCCAACTTTTGAAGATCTATTTAAATATGCAAATAATTTTCACTTCTTTGTTGACTTAGTTAAATATTGTGTAGAGGGAAAGACTAGCAGCTGTTTTGTATATTTTTCTCCTTTCCTCCTCCCACCACCCCCCTGATTTGACCATTACAGAGCTTAAGTATTTTTGAGGTTAATAGATTGATCCAACTGTTTGTATCCATAGCAATCCATGGATATTATAACCTGCACAATAAAAACTGAAAAAAGACACTAGAAATATCTCCAGTATGAAAGTAAATCCCAAAAGAAAACAGATCCTGGTTAAATATCTTCTGGTAAATTATTTTTAAAGAGCTTAGACAATTAGCAGTAAAAACTTGGGCACCAAAACCTTTTAACTCATGCAGGCAAAACTTACACTGCAATAATTCAGCCCATACTATCCAGTGATGTCCATTTTTAAACCAAATTTGAAGCACAGAATTTGATTATTTTGCTTCTTTAAAACAGTCAGCAGAGCTGGAGAATGACATATTGTTGTTAATGGCAATCTAATGAAATTCCAGACAGCCCCACATACTGTGATTGCCATTAAAAGACCAACATTTACACTGAGCAGGAAGCTTACATCTTGGAAGATAGGATATGTTGGGTAAGCATGGGTTCTGCCAGGTAATTAATCAGCATGACTGTTATTTTCAGCAGTAAAAAACAATGGGAAAATACTGGTCATTCAGAATGAAGATTAAAAAACAAAAAAGTACATATTCTTTGGCCTAAACAGACTGACAATCAGGCCTCAAGTTCTATACAGACTTGGAAGTAGAACATAGTTTATGAAAGTTCTTATTTACATCTTGTCTTCTCTCTGATCACATTTTCACTGATCTAAGGATGACTCTCATTTTTGATCTGCTACAAATCTTTACAAGACCTGATAATTTGACAAGTCACTTTTGTAGCACCACAAAAGAAATGGCCTGTATTAAAGAGCTCAACAGCTGACAAAAAGCAGTAAGGAAGACTTAGGTTGATGGGGAAAAAACACAAACAAATCTAAATATATGTATGAAGAAATCTGCAGAAGGAAGTTAAAAAATTCTTCTTGCTGGGAGTCCTCCCACCAAATTGCAGCCATGAGAAAGTTTGGCATATGGAATTAGTTGGTTGTCGGGGCTACTTCTCTAGCAATTGGAGAAAGACCAGCACTTCTGGTAAATATATAATTCCAACTAGCTTAGAAGCCTCTCCTAGTCAAGCCTGGTGAAATAATGTAACTTAAAATCTAGAGTTTCTACCTCACCTATAAAGTAGAATATTTGACATGTTTAATCAGTTTCTAAAATGCTTCAAATGAAAAAGAATAAATTCACAAAAAGCAATCTGATAAATACTAATAATATTGAGTAAGTATACCAAATCACTTATTTATTTCTACTGTCAATCAGTAGAGATATGGTAGGTAGACATAATTTAAAATCACTTCCCATTGCTGCAGGGTTTTTCACATTCACTAAAAATTTTCTCCATATTTCAGGATGTTGACAGTGATTACATATCAACAGACTAGGCGACCTATTCAGGAGTGAAGATATTATCCTATCTAGCAATTCTTAATTATTTAGATCAATATATATCTCTGAGATAGGCCAGTGGCAGAAAACACTACCACTCTCCTGCAACAATATCCAAATCATGCTTCAAATATTTCCCTTACAGATACAGAAAAACCTCAATTTTCTGACAATCTATTCTGAAATACAATTTATTCTGAAGTACTCAATATAAAACAACTGCAAATCTTTAGAAGTTATTAAATATCTCTAATGTCACTTAGTTCTTGCTAGATGCCAACATTACTGTTGATGGATAGTATATTGGGATTTCTTACTAAAACTAAAATGACTTGTTCAGGATTCATTTTCAAAAAAAACCTTTGTAAACTTTGAGGTGATCTGTTCTTTCCTTTTTCCAGGCTGGAATTAAAGGCCTTTTGTGGAAGACAAGTTGATGTAATATTAAAAGAGGTAACAGCTGACCTCTATGTTAAAGTATAAGTAATAAAACCATATTATTGTGATTAATAATGCTAAACAATGTATCTCAGTCACTGAGCAGCAATAGCTCTTTATGGCAGGTATAGCATCATCTGCCCATCAGATTGTAATGGGCTGAAATGACCTCTGAAGGTATCTGGTTTCTTTAACAAGCGAAGCCTGTAAACTCCTGACCATAGCAACTCAGGTTTGTGACATGAGTCTGGGATTTAGTCTTAATTAAGATTATGAATTAATCCACATTATCAGCTGCCCTTTCTTTTAAAGAAAGAACATACCTATACCCAACAGTCAACAAAAGGTTAAGATCCACTCCAGAAGTTTTTCTCTAGCCCAGGTCATTTGGCCCATTTTGTGTGCTCTGTCATAACTCTGAACCTTCCTGGAATCTAGAAACCTGAAAATGCAAGAAGTTTTCAATGAGACCATATTGCAAACAAAAAGCAAAATCCACATTCAGTGGTGAGATTATGAGGAAGAAGTGTAATTTATATTTTTAATAAAACATTGTTAATGACATTGGTAGAAATTGAAAGAATCCAGCAAACAAAACTAAAGGTAAAGATTCCTGTTATGACAACAGTGAATTCTTGTTGACCACAGCACAAATTGAAGAACTTCTTTTACTCTTTGTGGATACCACAAGCTCTATTTTGCAAACCAAATGCTCATATGTTACCCCCTACTAGTTGATTCAGTATGTAGGTGATGCTATTTTCTGTCATTATCCTATTATCCCTTCCATGCTGTGCCATGGAGGATAAGAAATGAAAAACTACAAGACACGTGTGGCCAATAAAAATAGAGGAACGAGAGCAAGAAAAGGAGGCATGTTCTTCTTGATTTTTGGAATCATAGAACCATAGAACAGTCCAAGTTGGAAGCGACCTCGAAACATCATCTGGTCCAACCTTTTGTGGGAAAGGAAGCCTAGGTGAGATTATCTAGCATCCTGTCCAATCACATCTTGAAAACCTCCAAGTGATGTACACTTTACCATGTCCCTGGGCAGTTGTTCCAGTGATTGATTGTTCTCACTGTAAAAAATTTCTTTCTTCTATTGAGATGAAAACCTTCCCAGTGCAACTTGTACCCATTGCCTCTCATCTTGTGGAGAGCAGGGTCTTCGTCCCCTTCACAGATGCCCTTTAAGCATTATAATACTGTGATGAGGTCCCCCTTGAGCTTCCTCTTTTCCAAGGAGAAGAGACCTAACTTCTTCAGTCTTTCCTCATAGGGTGTGTTGCCCAGACCTTTTGTCTCTGTGGCCCTCCTTTAGACCTTCTTTAGTCCGTTTGTATCTTTAAATTTTGTGACCAGAACTGGACATGGTGCTTGAAGTGTGGCCTGACAAGCTCTGAATAGAATGGGATGATCACATATCTATCTCTGCTAGTAATGCCCCTGTGGGTGCAGCCCAAGATCCTTTTTCTTATTATTTATTTCTATTCCAGCTTTCAGTTCAATTCCAGTTATACCTAACAGGCCTCAAGAAGCATCTTTTTGCGCACTTCGTAAGAGACTATGCTTTCCCTAAAGAGTTCACAGCATAAAAAGATGAAACTAATGAAGGGTAGGAGAAAAAAAATAAGGATGAGGTAACATGTCCAGATATGTATGACACATTAATAGAGAATTTGAAAATAGCATCCCAGTCCTATTGCAGTTGCTTAAACACTTCCTTTTCCAGAGACCCTGTAGGCAGAAATGTTTATTCTTCTTCAGGATCATTTCCAGGCAAACCAAGAGATCTTTTGAAAAATCCAGTTGCTGTCAGTGTCAAATGTGCTGCTTTATTTTCTTTGGTATCATTAGGTAGCAGTCACTACTGTTCATCTGTGGCCACATGAACATGAAATAACACCTGGTGGTGGAATGAGATATGTATACCTTATAATATTCCTTATATTTGTAGAATAGTGGAAAAAATATTCTTAAGAATAAAAAAACAATGGCTGAAGTTTATTCTCCTCAGCTTTCTTTAGATGACTGCAACATTTATAATATATTGTAAAATGTGGAAACTTCAGTTACCAGCTTCTATGAATTAAAAACATCTTTTTACTGGTAAAAAAAAAAAATGCTTTCTACACAGAAACACTGTTTATTATTCAGGGTATAGTGTGAATTGTTATTTGTTAGATTTCATTAAAATCTCCTAAATATAAAGAAAGATTAAATCTAGCACACATGAACATGTTCATTCAAGCATTGGAACAGGCTGCCCAGAGAGGTGGTGGAGTCACCATCCCTGGAAGTGTTCAAAAAACAGGTAGACGTGGCACTTTGGGACATGGTTTAGTCTAGTATACCCCTGATTGGTTTAGTGTGGATTTGGTAATGTTAGGTTAATGGTTGGACTGGATGATCTTAAAGGTTTTCTCCAACCTAAACAATTCTATGATTCTATGATTATATGATTCCTATGTTAATGACCAGAATGAACCATAAGTAGGCAACAGTACACCATTCCCATCCATTTTGCAGATGACACCAAGCTGAGTGGTGCAGTTGACACATCTGAGGGACAGAATGCCATCCAGAGGGACCTGGACAAGCTCAAGAAGTGGGCCCATGTGAACCTCATGAGATTCAACAAAGACAAGTGCAAGATCCTGCAAATGGGTTGGGACAAACCCCGGTGTCAATATATGTGGGGGGATTGAAGGGGTTGAGAGCAGCCCTGAGGAGAAGGACTTGGGGGTACTGATGGATGAAAACCTGGACATGAGCCAGCAATGTGTGCTCGCAGCCCAGAAGGCCAACCATATCCTGAGCTGCATCAAAAGAAGTGTGGCCAGCAGGTCAAGGGAGGTGATTTTGCCCCTCTATGCTGCTCTGGTGAGACCCCACCTGCAGTGCTGCGTCCAGCTCTGGAGCCCTCAGCACAAGAAGGACATGGACCTGTTGGAGTGGGTCCAGAAGAGGGCCACAAAAATGATGAGGGGGCTGGAGCACCTCTCTTATGAGGACAGGCTGAGAGAGTTGGGGTTATTCAGCCTGGAGAAGAGAAGGCTGTTGGGAGACCTTATTGTGGCCTTTCAGTACTTAAAGGGGGCCTATAAGGAAGACATTTTTTATGATGAAAGTGGTGAAACACTGGAACAGGTTTCCCAGAGAGGTGGTAGATGCCCAATGCCTGCCAACATTCAAGGTCATGTTGGATGGGGCTCTGAGGACCCTGATCTAGTTGAAGATGTCCCTGCTCATTGCAGGGGGGTTGGACTAGATAAACTTTAAAGGTCTCTTCCAACCCAAACTATTCTATGACTCTATGATTCTATGATTCCTGCTGCAAATGTAATTCTCTTGTTCCCACCTGGACACTGCATGAGGTAAGAGACTACTCTGAGATATCCCAATCATGTGATAATCAAAAAAGTGATTTATGCTTTTTTTTACTATAGATAACAAGCAGTAACTAGTCCTAATTAATTGATAGACACAATCATCTGTATTCATATACTTTATATATTTTCACCTGCTTCACATATGGGGGAAGCAGAAGCTGCATTACAAAAGCAAAAATCATCATACTGGACACACACCATTCCCTTTTCTAACTTGTAAAATAATTGACTCACAGTAAGGTGGCAATCTTTGATTTGGTGTAACTTGTTCCTAGGCAAAGCATTTACAGCTCAAAAAAATATTTGTTTAAATTCACATAGTGAAGCCCTGCTGGTGCAATATTTTATGTTGATAAGTTACAAATAAAAATACTTTTAGAATAACAGAAGGTAAAATTGTGTTTTCATAGGTACTCAGCATTTTTAATTACCAACTCAGCTCTGCATGTTGAGAGCTGTATTATAGCAAATTTAACAACTTAACTCAATGGTACATACTGAGCAGTGTTTGTACTGCCTTTTACCCAAAAAAGTACCAAGATGGGCCTGTTTTAATTCATTGAATGCTTTTCACTAAGTTTTCCATGGTCCTTTTACTGCTAATTTCCCTTGGACTTTTGAAAATAAGACAAGTCTGAATAATTATCATAAATTCTTAGTCAAAATGTGATGAAACAGGATTCGGATAAGTTTTAAGACTGTGTTTAAGTCAAGTCTGTATATAATGGATGGGTAGCCATAAGAACTGTTCTAGCATCCAGTATTTTCTGTAGTATTGATAACATACTGTTACAATTAATTGTTACTATAGACTTTAAGGCTACAGACTTCAAAAGGCTGGATTGCCGGAGGACTAAGAAAAAATCTCTTTGATTTGTAAATGAATGTTCATATCTTGAAAAGACTCAAATGCATTTATCCAGGTAATTAAAGAGGGAATTCAGACTGGATTGAACTCTGCTGACTTAATGATTCAGGTTTGTATTTCAAATAACTTTAAATGCAAATATCAACTCTTTGATGGGATATTGCAATTGTTACCTTTTGTCCTGCATGATGTCATTTACTCAGTAACCTGATTCAGCAAGTGTGTAATGAGGTCAACTGGCCTGACTAAGAAAATTAAAAGCACCCAATAAAGGTAATATTTTTAATTGAAGTAAAAAGAAAGAGGAATAAGAAAATGACCTTCAACATTTTGCTGGTGAAATTACCCATCTGACAACTATGAAATTGAGGATACAAGCATGAAAGCACCCTTCTCTCAGTATATTAATAATAAAATGCTTGCTTCATGTCTTTTCTTTCTATGGCTCTGTGTAGGCATAATACTCTTAATCATGAAGGTGTACTTATACAACAGTACAGCTTTGCATGGTACTTCACTGCAATAAAAATAAAAAGCATCTTGCTGCCTTCTCAAATAAGTTTTTTCTCAAATATAGACTAGAAAGTAAAACATATCACTTAATCTCTTTGCCTCTGTAGGTGGTTAGTACACTGGGATCTTTCTCTTTGTTATGTGTTACTATAAAAATAAATGTTATTTAGTGGAGATAATAGTAAAGGAAATGTTAGTGAATATAAAGTCGAAAGTTGATACAAAAAAATGGTAATGAAAGTTGTATTATACCAATGTCACTCTGTTCTGAAAATGTTCTACTCCTGATAATAATTGAATACTAATATGATGGTTTCCATATTTCATTTGTTATTATTTTTACTGCATTCTTTTATATTAAAATCTGAGCTGCATATTTTGACAACTTTTTCTATAGAAGTTAAATCCACAAATCTTTTTAAGCCCATAGGACAACAATACCACTTTTTGGCTTTTACTTTTCGTTCTCAAAGAACTGACATTTTGTGAGTTGGCATGAACGTTCTAGGTCAGTGCTGCTAGAGTTACTTCCTTGAAAATGTTATCTTATTCTTACTTTTTTAAAAAAACTTTTTCAAAAAGCCATAAAGATTCTACTGAAGTAAGATACTGAAGCATAACATTTGCCTTTCACCATATAGTTAAGTGCTTGGGTCAGACAACAAGATGGTTTGAACTCATTAGGGAAAAAAAAAAAAAAAAAGCAATACTGCTGCTGGTATTGATATCTGCAGAAGGTGGACACATATCAAGAAATAGTTTTTTTTAATTTCAGTATTAGAATTAGGAAAAGGAATGTTCCTTTCAAAAGAAAAAGAAAGTAAACAACATGAGCATAACAAACTTGCTACAGCAATATTGCAACTAAACAGCAGGAATGGTGAGCAAAAAGAGAAGCAAAAGATTCCCCAAGGGACTAAATTAGAGCTAAAAGGGTGTCATCTCATTTTCAGGCAGTTATTTGCATGTATCATTTTTATGAGTTTCCGAGTGTGCTGGTATGAAGTCAGAGTGTATGTGTATGAAATCAGAGTCTTCAGACAGAACTATATCCATACACACAATGAAGAAATAGGTGGGAATGTCCGTGCTTTTGAGAGGATTGGTATCTTTCAAATACTTTGCTGATCCCTGGCATCATTCTTCTTCAATTAGCCAGCTCTCAAGCAGGCTGACTGAAAGCCCTGAGTCACAGAATGGTGAAGAGGAATGAAGTCATTTTGGTTCCAACAGACCTGGACCTGACTTCTTTCAGCAGATCCCTTTGTGGTTATGGTTAGGATTTCAGCATGACTCACCTCTTCTTGATTCTATCTGCTGAATCCTTCACAGTTTGGGACACAGCAGAAGAGAGCTGAGGTGCTCTCACTGTGTCATTGAGCATCTGGAAGAATAACAGAGGGATTTATCTTGCAGAAGGTCTTCAGAAGAGCACTCTCCTTTGTAGATTTAAAGGTAATTTGTGTAGAAAAAGAAAGAAAGAAAAAAAATTACATTTTTGTAACAGTAGTCATATGAAAATAACTACAGAAAGCCCAGAGGGAAGAAGGTGTTAAGCTCTTCAAAAGATCAGGAGCTATTAAGTCATTGCCAGCCTCTTATCTAAGCAGTATAGGTATAAGGTTAGAACAATAAACCTCCTATTTCCATTTCAGCACTGGAAATAGTACTTTGGAGAAAATAATATACGTTAATATGTCAACAAAACATCACACTCCATAAAAAAAGGTATGTTGTCTATGAGATTGGTCACTGTATTTCAAAACTCTGTTCACATGGAGGAAAGACAGAAGGCTGTTATTCAGTGTTAGATATACCATCCTCCTTTACTTGTGAATTCTGGTAGCTTAAGATGCTTGGGCTTCCTTTAAATTGATATAAATAAATAAATATATGACCTTAGCTTCCTGAAGTTAGAATGATCAGTGATTTTACTACTGTACAGGTTTTCACTCTCAGGTTAGTAACATTTATTTCTACAGTCTTCATTGCACCTTAACAACAATGTGTGGGTGTGATTCACCTCACGTATCTTTAAACATCTAAAAGTTAGAATATGAATTTCTGCTTTTTATTCAGTCCTTTATAATAAAAAGGAGAAAATATCTGAAGCTATTAATCTCAACTATGTCAGAAAATAATTTCAGAATTAACTGTATCAGACTCTGATAGTGTCCAGCTTTTCTGGGTAAGGACAATGCACAACAATGACTAATCTCACTTTTTGCAACACTGGTCAGTAATTCTGCAGATGCTGGCACACACAATGTTGAGACTTGGAAACAAAAAGAACAAAAGGAAAAAAGAAATGTTTTTCCAACTTCTATGAGATTAATTCACAAACCAAACTATGAAAATTTTAATTTTAAAATTCTGAAATCTGAACTTAGGATTCAGAAGATTTTTTTTCCTTCTATCATTTTTATATTAGTAATATAACAATCTTAATTATATAATCTTATGCTAAATCTAATATTCTCTTATCTAAAAGATCAAGTATCTTAATGGAATTTTTTTTTTATTTCACTGATGGAAATTAGATGTTTAACTCCATTTGAGATTCTGATTAAATTATATAAGTTTACAATCATCATATAAACAATCATATATGTACTAACTTATTCAGTCAGTGAATAAAGTTACATGTAAAATACAGTCTGAATATTTGTTGTCTTATGGAAAGGTCTGATAGGATGTATTTTAGTTTTCTAAAAACTATGTGATAAGAAATTTGCTACTAGGGTTATTTACAACTGCATTGCACAGAACACTACAAATAGACTTTTGGAGGTAATCTAGAATTTTTTTGAGATGGTTGAAATAATTACTGAAATCTACTTTTTCTTTGATTTGTTTCAATAGTGTGTTACAGTGATTGCCCAAGTTAGGAAAATAATTCAACAACTACATTGTAGACCCAGGACTTTATACTCGTGTGCTTCTTTCTTGCCTTGCTTATTGTGACTGCTCAAATAGCTCATCTAACTTTACATCAGGTTTCCCATCTAAAACATGGACTTAGTGTAAAGATATATCCTTTTTAAACACTTATGTTTTAATGTAAACCATTAATATTTCCCATAGAATTAATAAGGCAAATTTTCACAAATAGGTAGCCAAAAATTGAACATGGAGAACTCAAAATATGTCTCACACTGAACTTTTTCTTTATCAAGATTTTGCTGTATTTGTGTGGTTTACCTAACACAAATTAGGATTCTAGACAGAAGGACATAGAAAGAGTTCTCATTAAATGCCACTCAGTAGTGTTTTAGAAAAAGTACTGGGTTTAGTACCCTTACTGAGGGCAAGTGAGATGCTTTCAGCAAGAGGATGCTACCACTCTGAGACTTCTAATTTCTTTACTGCAATGGTTTAAATTTTGACTTATTACGAGGAAAGCGTACAAGTCATTCCATTAGACTGAAGGGTAGTAAATGACATGATTTCAAATTAGGGATTTAAATCTTTAAGTTAATATTTTACACACCACATGCTTGCTTGAATCCCCAGAGTAAGTCATTAGACATTCCCAAAGAATAATTTCACTATCCACTATGATAAGTACAGTCATCCTGTAAAGTTGCTACCACCAGCACCACCAAGTCAGTTAAGTTTCATTTTAATTTTGAGTTTTCTGGTTCTTGTTGTTTTAAATTGAAACTTTCACAATATTTTAACATGGGTATTTTCATATTTCATTGTAAGATTTCATTATTGTAAGGATTATTTTCTTGTTTATCCCTCAGTATCACATGCAAAACACTAGTTGTGATTCATTGTCTATGAGCTTCCAAGATTTCACTGTGAGGTCATTTTGCAAAGATGTGCTGGGAATTGACTTCTTTTTTTTGTCCCTTTTACTGTCAGCATTTATGCTATTTTTATAAATCCACCTTGAGTAAAAGTCACATTATATTTTTGTGCAAAGCAGTCATATTCTTTACCATATATGTACAACAATCTATTACAATTATAGAGTATTTATTCTAGATGTAAGAATAACCAAAGTGTGCTGGCACTTATGTTAACAATAGAAAGCAAATGATGTTTGAAGTTTATAAAAGGTAAAATTTCTTAAGAGGATTAGTTTTATTTTTTAAGGGTGCTATTTTTCTGAAGATTTCTGGCTACATCTTGAAGAATTACTCACATGAATTTTTATATAACTTAATTTCAAGGAAAAGACACTGTCTGCATTCCTTTAAAAGCAGCAACATAAGACCCACTGACTGAGCTGAGCTGTTCAAAGTGAAGGATGATTGTTTCAGAGCACACCAGACATGCTGACTAGTTTAAAAACATGCTGCTTCAGATTTATGCTTTGCAGTAGGCACAGATATCAGACAAGACATTAAAGAAAAACAATCAATTTTAAACTGTGGAACTAAAGCAGCAGGCTATCTGTAATTTTTATTTATTTATATATTTTTTGGTAAGAGGCATTGCAAAGAAATGTTAAATTCATGGCTAGAAACTTTTTTCCCTTCTGCAGGCTCTGAAAACCCATTGCCAAAAGTATTTGCACAGAGGTGGAATGGTACCACCAACCTCCCCCGCAGTGTTTACAAAGAGTTACTAGTTTGGTGAAGCCTGTTTCTCTCCATTAATCACACAGTGTTGGCCTATGTCATCTAGGATCCCCAGTAATTGACATGTTCAAGAGATGCTGGGTGCTGTACAAACATGGAACAGGCTCCTCTTAGATCTTCAACTTCAGGCAAAACGTCTGCGCAAACAAGGACTGAGTGGCTAGTAGGCCTTCCTAGACCTTTCAGTGAACATTAGGATGCCTTATAGAAATTGTCAGTTGAATACTTTATAAGCTACACTGTATAGTTGAAATATTTTAGCCTAATAAGGTCAAAAGAATGACAATGTAAAATGGTTATAGGTAAAAAACTACAGAAGCAATAATTTCTTTGCCTTTGGCATTAGACTATTCACAGGGTAAAAATGACACTGAAGTTAGACCTTGTCTTCCTGCAGATTAGGTAATGAGATCAGATACAGCTGCTTGTCTATCTGTATTAATGCTCCTCTGCATTAATGTTTGCAAACTAACACAAAAGCTTTGCCCTGCAATAGCAGTCTGCTGACACTGGTTTCATGTTTGTGAGGTGTTTTCCACCTGCTGGCGGAACTTCTTTGCTCCTACAGAGAGAGTTCAGTATGTGAAACTTGTGCAAGCATCATACATAGCAGGCTCACAACCTCCTAACATGCCAGATAGCAGCAAGAACAAGTTCCTCTGCAAAGGAAGGAGAGCTGGGATCCCGGGGTGACAGCAAGGCAAGCAGTCACTCCACCAACCATGGACAGAGTCCCACAGCACCCACATAAGAAAAGCAGGGCAGGTTTGGGGACCATAACCAGAATCAAACAAAAGCCTGGTGACTGCCAGACAAACCCATCTGAGGTTTGAGGTCCAGCCTCAGCAAAGCAAGATCAATATCAGCAAGATACTGGGCATACAACAACGTAGTTCAGGTAAGGGCCAGGGCCTGTGATGAAATGCAGCTCCTAAAACAATGGGCTAGGAGTCCACAAGGCTTCGTACAGCTCTTTCCCACAACCTTACTCATTTTCACAAAAGTCTGATCCAAGGTTACGCAGCTAATCCATTCCAGTGCTGCTGTTGACCACAGGCAGTCAAATCCTTGTGTGAGGTAAGAGATTGCAGAGCTGGTTGGTACACTGAGGGCCTTGATATAATATTTCATAGAATCATAGAATCATAGACTCATTTAGGTTGGAAAAAACCTTTAAGATCATCAAGTCCAACCATTAACCTAACACTATCAAGTCCACCACCAAACCAATTAAGGGCAGAGTAGCAATTTCACATTTCCTGGCTTGGTGGCAGGATTATTTTTAATGAAAGTAAAAACTAGGAATCACTAAGATTGGAAAGGACCTCTAAGATCATCAGTCCAACTATCAACCCAACATCACCATGCCCACTAAACCATGTCCCCAAGTGCCACATCTACCCGTTTTTTGAACACTTCCAGGGATGGTGACTCCACCACCTCTCTGGGCAGCCTGTTCCAATGCTTGACTACCCTTTTTGTGAAGAAATTTTTCCTAATATCCAATCTAAACCTCCCCTGGCGCAGCTTGAAGCCATTTCTCAATATCTTAGAACTTCCACCTTCAGTCATTCTGTTCACTTTATTAAACTGTTGTTATCTAGATGTATTTCTTTTACGTAATGTTTATATCACATTGCTTTTTGTTTATATGCTGTATTCTATAATCATATTTTCCAGTAATATTCCCCTTATTTCAATGCTTGTAGTACCTGATTTTTGGGAAACATGATGAATTTCAATTTCTCTTGGTTCAGGGCTCCATGAAGATTAACGATAAGGAATAAAGGCACCTAATATAGGTCGTGAAGTTAGATTCTTGCCATTAGTCAGGGAAAGGTACTACTTTTTTATACCAGCTCTTGTCATTGAGAATAAAAAATGTCAGAAACATGAACCCTAGTTTAAAGCTGAAATAGAGATTTGTATGAAACCTTGCATTGTGACTGAAGATTTTCAAAGTTAAGGAATCTTTTTTGTTGCAGAGCTATTGCCAGCAATTGTTGCTCTCCATTTCTGTAACAATACAGAGCAAAAATATTGTTAGCCAAACTCAAGGCACAAATAGTGCTTGAACCATTC
Source organism: Pelecanus crispus (assembly GCF_030463565.1). Classification (NCBI taxonomy): domain Eukaryota; kingdom Metazoa; phylum Chordata; class Aves; order Pelecaniformes; family Pelecanidae; genus Pelecanus; species Pelecanus crispus. Next base: position 18,859,408 of record NC_134643.1, read on the forward strand.
AGTAGAAACATGTGGTCCACTTGTTGTTTTATAACTTCACTGAAACAGATTGAAAATCTTCCGTACGTCATACCTAGACCAGACGGTGATAGTGTGACAATCAAACCCCCTCATGAGACAAGGAAGTGTAGATTGGTGCCACCTGATAAATAAATGTGTTACTTTCAATTCTATTACAGCAGCACTGAAAATGTGTCACGTTAGCTTAGCATTGATTCATTGCATGCCTAAGAGGAACACTGGCAGATTGCTTTAATTAACAGATGTATAAGGGCTGCTGATGTTTTCAAAGTGAAATTTCCTTGCCTGTTTCTGCATACTATCAGACTGTCATTCTCAGGTGGCATAATGGCAGGATATCAGAGGAACAGCTCTAGAAGCTTTTCATTCTCAGCACTCTGTCTAAATACCTGTGTTAACAATATGTCCTTGTTCACAAGCACTTTTTATTCTGTAGTCTTGAGAAAAAGAAGGCAGCAACTTCCTGTCAATAAAAAAAGTAAACTGTTGGATCTCTTGATTTTTCCTGCAAGATGAAGTAGATTGATTCTCTGTGATATTCTTTTGTTCAGACATTTGTTTCATATAAACAACCAACTGCTTCGACGGATGCATTACAAATCTTGTTGCAGAATTTTTTCCTGATTTCTACTCACCATACCTTGGAAAAAAACCAAGGCATGATATGATCCACTCTAACATAGGTATCCACCTTAAATTCAAATTGTAGGTGTCTTGTAAAACACTCCTGCAAAAAAGTTATCTCTGTTCCTCTAAATATTAATAGATATATCATTAGATGTCTTTCAAGCATTCACAAGAAAATCACTTACGTTTAGGTGCTTAAATTAGGCGGATAGAACATAATTTTGCAGGATTCAAAAAGTCACCTTGGTACTAGCACTGAAACACTAGGCCCTTCTGTAGCTCATCTTTTTTCTGAGGTTTGGGAGTCTGGACTTAGATTTTAGGTTCAGTTCAAATTCTGTTCAGAAGTTTAAATTAACAGATACTGATGTTGTGTACGTCTATGCATGTGTGGATCTGTGAGAAAGGGAGAAAGGAAGCTCTGTCTCTGCAGCTTATAAACCACTTCAGAGGATGAGGTAATAATATCGCCTCTAAGCCAGCTGTCATGAGAACACTGTCATTTTGAGGAAAAATCAGAAGCAGAGAGGTTTGCAAATTTGTGTTGCATGCTGCATGCTCATTGTTGAGGTTGAAAGCCAGTGACCTCAGATGCGTGTACATAGGGTGCTGTTCATACAGAGCTGTGCCCCAGACCACATAATGCATGAGAAGAATGCCTTGGAGCAGATCCAGTGAGGCTTTGAACAGATATCCTATTTTATGCTGCATGTTGGAACTGTTTACAAGTCCAAGGCGTCTGTCTATTTATCTATCAAAGGCTTGAAGTCTGCAATCAGATGTGATTGCTGATAAGGGCACAGCTTATAGGGGCAGTATGCTGAGTAATCAATGAACAAGAGGGAAATCTAGTCCACTAGTCACAATAATTTTCATATTGTTCACTAAGTACTTGCCTTAAGGTAGCTATGCTTTGAAAGGTGATCTGTATGGCCATAGACATATTCAATAAATGACAGCTTTATATTTTAATTTCTTTCTGTAGTGTTGATGAAAAGCCATAGCTGAAAAAAAAAAAATTGTTATTGGGAAAGTTCTGGGTATAGAAAAAAAATGCTCTGTTTTGGTAAACAGCCAAGAATACTAACAAAATTGTTTGCAGTGTCCCATGGGCTTTGAGCCATTCCAGCTATTCCATGCTGGAAAGGTGACCTTGCAACATAGAGGTAATTCTTGGCAGTTTTCCTGAACTCCATTAACACTTTCGTAAGGAAAACTTCTGCAGCAAAAGAACAGATACAGAAATATTTCTGAGTGGAAACTCAGTGTTAAAGTACTCAATGTCACACCTGTAAACACAGATTCTGGAAGACAATATCAGGAAAAAAAAAAAAAAAAAGAAATTCCAGTAATTGTAAAAATCTGTCTTAATTAAGTAACTTTTAATATGAGTAGTTCATTGTACTGGTTTATCATTCTTTAACTTACCATGACACTAACTTTAAAACTAAAACTGTTCCCAGTCAAACACAGATTCTGGAAGACAATACCAGAAAAAAAAAAAAAAAAAAAAAAAAGAAATTCCAGTAATTGTAAAAATCTGTCTGAGTTAAGTAACTTTTAATATGAGTAGTTCATTGTACTGGTTTATCATTCTTCAACTTACCATGACACTAGCTTTAGAACTAAAACTGTTCCCAGTCAAATAGTTACTCCTTTCCATTAACATTTGAAACAGAAGTGTGGCATGGTTTAAGCAAATTTTTTTTACCTTCATGACACCAAATTTAATACATTCTAAGATACTCTGAAAGAGAACATCCAGAAAGTTTTTTAAAAAGACAGAAAACTAAGGGTTCTTTCTACTTTGAATATCTTCACAAGTAACCATCAAAGAATTCTCACCATCAAATTAACCTGTACTTCTCTATATTTTTACATTTTCTTTTGAAATCTCTTTTTGTTGTCAAATGATAGCATTCAATATTTTAGTCTATTTATATGTTAGTCTATATTAGCCTACTTAGAGTAATAGAAAAAGACATAGCTTGGGTAAACTGGCATATAGCTTAAAAAGAGGAGAAAAGCAAGAGATTTGGATGCGTGGGATTTTTGGTAATAATAAAAGTTTAAGAGGGAGGTTTTGTTTTAAGAAAGAACTCCACAGAGAAACAGATAAAGGAAAGAAAGAAAATAGGAAGAAGGATATGGAAGGAGGAAGTTGGAGGAGAGAAAACAAAAGAACATGAGATTCAGCTTCACCCCAAGAGTGCAGTGTGGATAACATTTCTCTCAAGTTAGGATCCTAGAGTCCATGTGATTTGTCTCAGGACCTCTAAGATCCATGATTAGCAAGCAGTACATCTGGATTCCTGGTTTGTCCTCAGCATTACATACAGTTAAAATATACCTTGACCTATTTCTTGGCCTCATTTATTTGAAAAAATGAATAAGCTAACTAAAGAAAAGAAAAAAAAATCTGTATTTTCATTTTATTAATTACTCCACAATGCAAGGTAAAAATTCATCTAATTGACAGTTAAAAGAAAGAAAAATATATTGGGTTTCTGTTTATGAGTTGATCGTCTTATCTTGCACTTGATCACATAGTTCGACTCCTTCATTAAGTTCAAACAGAGAAAACACCAAAGTGCCCCACAGAGTAAAACAGACCAATGACTTAAGCTCCCATACTGGGAGAGACCTGACCCCAAACACTTTCATTTGGTATCGTGCTGGAATCTTTATGATTTTTCTTTGCCTTTTCTTTTTTCTTCAGTCAATTACTGGCTTGGTTCTGCATTATTTATTCCTCTAGACTATGTGAACATGTGAAATGGGGCATGTCCCATTGTTATAATATTAAAAGAAGAATGTTTTCTTAGAAAGCACTTTATAATTATGAAGAGAGAAGTGTCACAACTGTATATTCTTGTTAATAAAAGAAAAAATTCCTTGGTATTATTTCCGTAATGCTATGCTGGGCTTGTCTCTCATAAGTATCAGGTTTGGATTCATATAATTTGCTTTACTGGATGAAATCATGATTTATTTTAATGAGTAATCATCCCAGAAGTTCTCTTCTACTCAGATTTACATAGGTTACCTCATGCCTTAATTTAAATAATTCTCCTACTGCCCTTGTTTGTACAGGAATTTGAAGCCTTCCAGCTTCATTTTAAAACTTTTGGATAATTGCATTTCTACGTACATTTGGAATCTTGTTTACTATTTTCCCATTCACTTTCAAAGATCATAGACTTTCTGCTAAACACTGTTTTGGGAGCTTTTTCTGTACAACTTTCTTTTCTTTGTGTTTAAAAGGTGTGGGCCGTACAAAACAGCTTTGGCATGGTAACCCTGAGCCCCAGGTAAGCAGGGAGAGCAAAATGGAGTTCATACCAGTCAGTGCGTCACTATGCATGAATTTCTGGGAAGGCAGTTGTGTCTTAAAACTGTCACCTTATAGATTTTAAGTGTTTATCTCTGAATCCTTAAAGGAGTTAGGGATTTACACCTTTTCTTTCAAGACCCGCTCAAATCTCTTCAAAGACTACTTCTGTTGGTGCCGCTCAATAGCAAGTAACCTGTAATTGATGTGGGTTCTCATTCCCAGATATTCTCCAGCTGATTTGAACAACTCTGGCATCACAGACCAGTCAAGACACACTTTCATGTGCTTCTGAAGATTTTCTCTAAAAAACCCTGGATGGTATAATGTTTCCTCTGTAGAGAGAACACTGCAGGAGGGCATGGGGAAAATTTCAGTATATCTTCTCCTGTCAGCAGAATTATGCTAGCAGGAGTTAAGTATGGGATAGCTTTAAGCTATTTTAGGTATATGAGGAAACAAGCCATGTATCTAACCTATCATTGAAGGAATACAAACATTGACTGCGTACAGTTTTGTATTCCTCATGTTCCCAGCTACAGATCAGTAAAGCTTTGAGGCTATACGACGAAGTTTCTGCTCACTACTACTTCTGTTATGTTCAATTCATCAAATGATTGGATTAATATGTAATAAATGAACATCTTAAGATAAGACAGTGGAAAAAGAAAATAAATCTGAAAGAGTCAATGAAGTCTCCAAAACAAAGGTGGAAAGCACTTTACAAGCTTCTTGAACGCACATGGAGACTTAAACCAAGTTGTGTCATTTTGCTGATATCAGTAACTGTTTGTCACAATGTATGTATGTGACATACACATCCTAGCTGGCCATTACAAAATATGAACACTGCCCTTATTTCATGTTTTTTCCTGCTGTTGACAGAGATAATCTTAGGAAGCTTTTTAGTGCCATTGTGCAATTGAACATAGGTGCACACAATTTACTTCACTTTTGTAATGTCATAAAGATATATGCAAGACAGTTATGAAAGCATCTGAAGCAAATGGGAATATTCATAGTAGCAGATCATACCATTAGTAAAAGAATGTTAAAAAAAAGCAAAAGGTCTAGAATTCTGCATTCTAAGTCTTCAAAAATATTGACTGTTCTCATAAAATTGATCATGCCTTGAACTCTTCCACTGTCTTTCCTTTTCCCTCACCCTTGTTACTAAATACCCTTGAAGAAACACAATGGATATTTTAATCAGAAAATATCAACCATTCTCTGAAGAGATGAAAACAGCCCTACCATCTCGTAAAAATGTTTTGTTTACTTGTGTGGAGAGAGTACTCTTATATTTTATTCATTAATATTTTTAAATTACATGGAGATATCCAATTATGAATAGCAATAGACATAATGACATCCCTGGGCCTTTACAGAATGTCTACTAACTCGTCCTCCTTTTGTAAACAAAAAAAAAGGGAACAATTAGAGGAAATGATCCATTATTCCATAAAGTTCACAGGGGCAAAAATTTCAGCCCATTCTGCATCCCTAAAATAAACAAATAAAAGTGAATTGGACACAGGGGAGGGACTTCATTACATTTCCTAATAATGGCATATTTGAGACTGCATTAAGAACAATACTCAAATAGTCTCCTCTGTCAAGATCTCAGTTTAGAGAAAAGACAGAGGAATGATAAAAGAAAAGGATAAAGCTTTTGTAAGGATGGCATTTTTCTTTTTATAGTTATGACTTCTTTACCAACATGTATTAATAGTGTCCAGCAGGACATTATCCATCAATCCTTTTACTTAAAAAGAACTTTGACCGCTCCTAAATACATCTGCATGCCCATAATATGGTGGGGTTGTACAAACATAGGTTGTGATTCTGCAGGTACTTACACCAATACTTATTTTTGATTAAATGTAAAACTTTCTGCTTTCAAAATATGGGGGGGAGACATGGATTCCACTCCAAAATCCAAGCTGAGATGTACAGAGTGCCCAAAGCAGGATGCAGGCTGAGGCAGGCATCTCTGTACAGCCCCTTCCTCAACTGCTACTAACTCTGTAGGAGCCTACATTTGGATTTCTTCTTCTTATCATACTGAACATTCCTGTGACTGTCTCATGTGTAAGTCTCACCCAGATACAGAAATTGTGGTTCTGTCACATATCTTTCACAAGAGATATTATCAAACAGATCTTCTTTGTGAGATCAGCTGTTGCAGAAAATTTCAGTGTTATGCTTTCCTTCAGAACATGGCCACGGTGAAAGGAGGTGTCAGCTCTTCCACATGTTTCTCAATAGTTCAGTATTTTGGTACTCTAATACACATCTTGAAAGTGTGCACTAATTTAGGTACTGTGAGTATTAGAGTGGTCTAGGTGACCATCTCGTTCCCTCAAATTAAAGCTATATCAGTATGTCTAAATATTTATTGGGTATGAGCAAGGTTCTTTAACCTCCAGGTTGAGACATTCATTTGGAATTAGACATACCTATGTTCCAGTCCATGCTGATTGTTTATATATTAAACTGCCTTTCCCTGTCACTCTCACAGCCATCAGTTCTTCTGTCTACCTCTCCATCATATTGCATTATGTTTGTGTACCATACAAACTTTGACATGCATTTGTGTACCACATATACTTTTAAAATACCAGGAACTGTTTGCAAAACTTCTCATTGCTCAAATGTTGGTGTAGACCAGATGCTTAACAAATTCACAGCATTGGACGGTGCTATGAGAATAAAATACCTTCGTTATTGTTGGGATTCTTGTATTCTCCATTTCAGGGAAGATAAGTTGTGTCCAGACCTGACTTTTCCATATCATTTGTCCTTACCTTATTTATTCTAACAACTGACGGTCTGTATTTTACATTATTTTCAAATTAGCAGGAAGTTCGAGCAAACCACATTTAAATTACCAACACTGATTGTTTTCAAGCAATGAAAGAAAGCTTAATAACATTCCTCAGGGTAATATAATTTATAAGGTCTTGAGACTATATTTGGTAACAGTCTGTGGGGACAAATTACTATGTAGATTTATAGAACTTTACTCATAGACAGAAATGCAAACATTCCTCCCAGGAATCATAACTTATTTCATTCAAGACTGTAAAAAGGTGACAAAGTTGGGTCAAACTTACTGCAGATTTGCTCAGAATCCTCAGGAGAAGCTAAAGAAATAACAGTTTCTATAGCAACTAAATACACCAACATTATGTTTATTAATTACACATACAGACAGCAGAAATTGCAGGAAACAAAATGTTGATGATGAGTCAGGACCTCACACTGGGGCCAAGAAGCTATTACTTATTACAAAAATTGTGAGTTACTTTGTTCTCTCTTAGTCAGTATGAAACAATAGCAGTAAAGCAGAAACAGCTAATCAGATATCTGCTGTCCTCAAGTATGAATTTATGTCATAGTTGGAGGATTAGACACAGTTATGCTAACATGTGAATACTCTCCTGCTTTTGTTTTTTAAGATTTTTTTTTTTCTTAATTAATTCCTTTTAGGCAGATTTCATCATAATATTTAGGTCCATGAACACTCCTTCCCTGGTATTGTATTCACTGTCCATAGGGCCAAGGCAGGATTTGGTGCTGTAGGACTCAGTCTTTACCTCTGTTTGGTTTTTTTTTTTTATGAGTACTATTGGCCATGAAACCTCTGAAGAAGTGATACGACTTTGGAATGCATAGTAACTTCCAATACCTGGCCTCATAGGCCTATTCACGCTCTAGCCTTTTGCAAGTGATATTAAATCCTTACTGAAATATATCATATCTGCTATTTTCTCTTATATGTTACTTCTATCATTCTGTCTCTACAACAGAACAAGCAATCAATTTTTCTGGTAACACAAATTCTTTGTATACCTGATCTACTTACTACTTGCAAAATCATTCTCTTGCAAGTCTTTTCCTATCCATCCTTTCCTTTTCCACACTTTTTTAATTTTGCCTTTTAAATTATGAGAACAAACTTTCAGGAAATGCTAGAGCTGCAGCTCTTATGCTTTTTAACTTTCTAGGAGATTGGAATAAAGAAAATGTTTGGAACTTTAAAAATCTTAATGATGGGATTTCAGCACAACAAAACAGCGTGACTGGTACTAAGTGGCAGCTTACACTAGAGGTAATAATTGCAGCAAAGAAACCCAGACTGCAGTGTGCCTATAAGCTGTCGTTGCTAGTAGTGGTTTTCCCAAGGAAGAAAGATGAGGTACAGCAGTGTGAATTCTAATAGAAGTAGGAGTTGTGCCAAAGTGATTTCTGTGCTAAGGTTCTCTTCTGCCCTCCTGATTTGGAGGTGCTCTGTCTGCCAGCCTGCAGGCAGCAGCACATTACACAATTTCTCAGTGCTGCATGTTGTGGCACACTGGTCCCCTACCCGTTCCCAGTTCCACCCTTGGCAATTGCCTTCACCAGGATCCTTACCAGCAAGGCTGCCTGCAACCATCTGAAGGAGAACTTTGGGGCTGCAGGCAGACATAAGCTCATGCTGACCACACTCCAAACCCATGTTCCAAACCAGGGCAAACCTGCAGCCACAGTCAGCATCATGCCAAACCCAAGGTAATATGCCCTGCTTGGACGGCTTTATATCATGCCAGCATGGTGATCTGGGTGATGGAGCACAAGCAAAAAGACTTTGAGTTCTTGCACAAGGCTGTTTAGAGGCATATCCTTGAGTCCATGTACCGCTTTAAATCCAAGTCAGTAGAGAGACCAGAATGGAGGTGACAATTTTTCTTGGTATACCTCCAAGTTTTGTACTGTTTCTGTTGCTAACTAAACTGTCACATAACTAGAACCCATTGCATTTGCTACAGCTGTGTGGGTGTTAAGAGTTGAAGAAAAAGCTCTGAAAGAGCCTCACAGTATTATTGCCAGCTTTTGAGGAAAGCTAGTAAAAACAACAGCTGGGGCTGGCAAACAAAGAAAATCTAAAATCCAGTAAGGAATAACACTGGAAACAAAGGGTAAAAGTATTTTTTTTCTTTTTTTCAAAGACTGTTTGCAGCACATTTGTGATGGAGAAAATCTTCAGCATTACAGCATTTACAGTATCAGCTATTGGTAGAAGATAGCTTCCAGTCTGCGCCAGTCAGCACATTACCATATTGCAGTTGGTGGAAATAAACTTCAAATAGCCTTCAGCTTAGCCAAGCACATCATCTTCAACTTGAATGATGGTGCACTAGAAATGCATAGAAATAAATGGGGAGATTGTGTTTCCCTGTTGGAAACTCACGCACTTGGGTACCTGATCGGCTCATAATTTTCATGTAGGAAACTTATCCGTGCAGGAACTCTATGGAAACAAGATGAAAAAAAGCTGTCTCTCATTGTATTCACAGCCTGACTCTTCAGACAACTGTGGATTGCTTGCCTCAGAAAAATGTGCGTTAGTTGGCACAGAATGTCTTTAAAAACTCTCACAGAAGAGCAGAGAATAAATAATAAATGATAATAACATATAACTCAAAGATCTTTAGATCTCAAAGCGCTTTATGTAGCTATCCTCATGACACTGGGACAAAGAGAGGTGGAGTAATTCATTCTGTGTCACACAGTAGATGATGAACAAGGCCAGGAATAGGAGCAGCGTATCTTGAGACCAAATCCACAGCCTTATCCCTAGGACCTGTTGTGCCTTCCACTACTGGCAGCTAAAGAATGCCAGGGAGATAAAGCACTGACAGTCCTAAGCTACAGTTAGTCAAATATAGCTCAGTTGTTTTGCATGTGCATTCTAAAGAAAAAGATGCTTAATACATTCAAAGTTTTTCTAGTTGAACCTTCATCCTTACTTTGATTGTTTTATTTACTTTCAAGTGAGTTTGACAAAAGAATAAAAATCTGAAACTGGTATTCAGAGCTTACTTATAAGGTTTTCAAATGTTTTCAAAAAGCATTCCTTCTTTAAAATTTTGAACAAATCAAACCAGTTGGAGAAGTTTGTCTGCTTGTGTGTGTAAACAAATATGACTTAATGACAAATATGACTTTATGTGACAGGATCTAGCAGGCAAGCACTGTTGAATTTAACGGCCATTGCTGTTTCTATAAGCCTGGGGGGTTTTTTACTAGCTTAGAAGAGGTCTTTTTTTAAAAAATAATTACCAAATAATAAAAATATGTTCTCTTAGGCAGGCTACACTTACAGAGAAGGACTGTTAAGTTTGGTTTGCATGTCAGAATTAACCTTACTCAATGGCTCCAAAGAAAACTATACTGGTGGATGTTGCATAAATGAATCAAAAAAATATACATAGGGCAGTGAAAAAATTCTGCAAATCTTCAGTACAGTTCGCATAAGACTTATGTAGAAGTGCTAATAGAGCCATTGTTCCCATACAGCTTTATTAAAATGACCCTAGAGATATAAAGAAGCAGACTGTGACCATGAGTAGATAACTAACTGTAATAGTAACGGGAAATGTCACTAAATGTCATTAAAGCCAGACATAACCTAAATGATGGCAGTATGTTTAGTATAATGGAAGGATATAATGAGAATATGGCATTTCCTTTAAGGACAGTAGCAGATTCAGACCAGTAAATTAATTCAGCAGTAATGGCTAACTGAGTAGGAAAGTAACAGGTTGTACTGCCAAAAAAACTTTAGGTTCATAGTAAACCTACAAACATAAAACCTTTAAAGGAAAAGAAAAGCCATCACCTTTCTAAGGTGTAACAAAAGGTTGAAGTGTGAAGCACTCTCACAAAGCCTGTTTTTTTCATAGTTTCACAACAGCTAGGTAACTAAGGTTTCTAGCAAATAGAATGAATTTTAATATCTTCAGAAGAGCCACAGAAAACCCAGTATTTATATAAATCCTATGGAAGACTTCTATTTCAAGTGGAAAATCATGGAATCCATTTTATTCTAGAAATCCATTTATCCCACTGAGTTTACTCTGTCTAAATAGGAAATCAGGACCAACAAGCAAGATCTAAAGACTAGCTGTACTGCATCTTCAAAGTAGAAGCCTTATGTTTAAAGAGAAAGAAGAGAAAGATGCCTTTGTCATTAGGAAATTTACAGTTTGATATAGGTTTGGTTTTTGGTTGGTTGGTTGGTTGGTTGGTTTGGTTTGTACCTTTAAAACTTATGATAAAGGGCCATTGTTCCTAGATAAAGAGAAATGACAGAAAAAATTACAGTAAAAAATAAACAGAATGAAAACGTAAAAAGTAATTTAGCAATGGGGAGGCTTTCTAATAGTTATGCTATTTGCTCCTAATCATCAAATGATAAATAAATAGACTTGCAAATGTCCTTAGAATAGCCTAGTGTTTATCAGGGATAATAGCCAAGAGAAATCACTGCAATTCGCAATTCCCTAGCTTAAATTTACTTTTCAGTGGTCATGCTGATATTAGAAACAATGGACACTGTTTTCCCAAACTGCAGTTATGAGATGATGGGCCAAATGTGTTCTTGGAGCAACTCTGCTGAAATCAGTGACACAACACGAGGAATGACTTTAGCTTAATATGTTCAGCTTTTGTAGGGTCAGGGAAAGAACCTTGTGGGCTGATGCACAATACAGCAGGACTAAAGCCATTTAATCCATTCTTTTAGAAAGACAGAAATTGAAAACTCTGAGGAAATTTGAAACATATTAGGTTTCTGGTATGTGTTAGCTATGTTAGCTGCTAGTGATGAAATTCCTGATCTCCAGTGAATGTTAAAAAGCTGAAGTTAGGCAATAAAATTAAAAACATTAAGAAAAACCAAAATTAGTTTTTCAAAATCATTTATTTACATATTCTGGGCTGTACCACCCTGGTGCAGGACACAGTTACAGCATGTTCCTGCCCTCCCCCAGGTCTGTAGAACTCCCAATGATTTTAATAAGGATGGGAACAAGCACCATGTCAGCAGATGAGACCACTCCTAAGAGAAAATCTGTGATTCCCGTCCAGCCCCTGAAAAGTGTTTGGCAACTGGGACTGTGAAGCTTTGATGCTATTGTACATAGAATGTTACTTTGTCTCCTCACTCTGTAAAATAAGACATAGTTATTACACTTTCAATTAAAAAAATATATATAACAAGAAGGAAAAACAATGATTTTCAGGTATTTGGTCCCCCAACTTAGAATAAACCCCAGCTTCTGACATGCGCAGAGCAATTCCTCTTCCTTTGAGTTTCAAAGGAAGGGTGCTGGGGATAGAGGGATGATCTTCTGGAAAAGCAGGAGTTCTACTTGTAATGCTTTTCACAGGCAGGTGCAATGGCAAACAGTACCCAAAATTCTTAACAGGAGATACTTAGCAGTAAGTGTGTGGCCCCGGAGATTCAGGGATTGTCTCTATTGTTGTGTTTCCTAGGCAGGAAACTCTGGGGAATTATCCTTGTTCCAAAACACACATTTTTCAGGGGTTGAATGGAAGCAGAAATGAATGCCTAAACTGGGGGACCTTGGACCTCTGGTAACCAGAATATGGACATGGAAACTGCAACACCTTTTGTTTACCATGATGATCTTGTCACTTGCCTAGACTGCTACACATGCAGACAAGTTTTGTCCTTGGTCAGATCTTATTTTCAGAGCCTATATTTGCAATAATACCAGAAAAAACCAGTGGATTTAAACCAACAGTGCTTATTCATAGTTTCTGCAATTTTTGCTGGAAGTGTTGAGGTAACCATCTTTTTTTTAGGGGTGTGATTGAAAAAGAATGGTTTCTCTGAACCCTGAAGAAGAAACCAAGAATGCAGCTTCATATGGATAGCAGCTTTGGTGTGGTACACAAGGGAAGCTCATTCAATAAGACTTTCTCTGGAGGTCATAGTAAATAATTATTGTGCATACATTCCTTGTTATCACAAAGCTTTGGAAGTAACCTCCTGCAATTCAGTAATTCAGAGCCCTGTCCATCCACTGAACATGATAGTTATTGCCATCTTGACATAAAGGGTAAAAGAGGGGACTAGATTTGTTATGGCTAATTTAGGTACCTTAAGACACGAAGGTATAAAATTTAAGCATGTGGTTTTGGGTGGGACATATAAAAACCTGGGAGAAGAAAAAGTGATCCTTAAACAGGATGCCTGATTTCCCCCAGTCAGCAGGGAAGGTAAGGGGTCACTCCACAGCGTGATCCAACCCTGAATTAACTGAATATGGAGTTGATAAACAGCAGGTACCCACAGGCATCAAAACTTTCCAATTCTGATGATGAGCAAAGTCAACTCTGGAGCACCTCTGGATGTTGACAGATATCCAGGCTAAAGACAATGAAGCTCCAGATGAGAGATGGGCTGCTATCATCACAAATTAGCATCCCTCTGGGCATATTAATGCAAATGAAGTTAGGTGTCATAAGAAGATTCAGAACTGGTGAGAAGGTATCTAGTACGTTTAGATACCTACAGGATTAGATCACAACCTGGAGAAAGCAATCCAATCTCTGTCTAGAGCCTAGTGGGGTTTGAGGTGACAGAGTCCCAGCGTAAGTTGGGTTAGTAAGAGTGGTCTGGGCAGAAATGACATCAGGCATTATGAGTATCGTCACAATGGGTTATGAATCACTGCTAAGGTTGTACATGACACCTTTCCACAGAGCATATTATTCTCAGAAGCTCTAAAGTAGATATTTTAGGGCATAGTTAATACAGTATTTTAGATTAAAAGACAAGGACAAACAAAGAAACCCCTGTCACCTAAGACATATGTAGTTTTCCTTTAAAAATGAATGCTTGTCACTGCTCTTAGTGGTTTTTTTTTCCTCTTAAGCTGCTGTATATAAAAATATTTTCTCAGACAGCTAGCTCTAATTATTCATCTGCCTCTAAAATACAGACCTCAGGTCACAGACTAGTTTCATTTAACCACTAACGTGTTAAGTGTAAAAGAAAAACAGCTTTGTAAATGACAGTCACCACTTTTCTATTGTAGTGTCACTGACCCATGTCTGGTTATAGAGGACATTTGCCACAGTGGTTTGAAAGGTCAAGAACAATTTTTTTGCTTTACAAAAACAAGTCACTAGACAAGACTGGGTTTAGATACACAGATAACAAAAGCAGCCATTAACATTTCCTTCCAACAAAGGGAAGGGTTTTCATCATTATGTTTACTTTCATGTTTGTCTTAGATATACTGGTTGGTTAAAAACGATCAAGTTTTATCCAATCTTACTACAGAGTGGCACCAGAAATGACAGCACTTTCCTGCATTCAGCAAAGGAAATAACTAGAATTATGAAAAGATGCCATTAATAATTTTACATAAATGTTGAACTTGTTAGCAGAGACTATTCCATAGACCTACAGGAATGCATATGCATTTACGCATAACTTAGATTCATTTCATAACACAGTACTTGGCCAGCTTAATTTGCTCTTTGTCGATGAGTTCACCTATTTGCATGTTCCTCCTATCATTATGCCATAAGTAAACTAAAGAGCACAATGGTCTAGAAGATTATAGGGTTTTTTTCCCCAAAGTGCAATTACTTACTTTTACATCAATCACTGCTATATCTCTATCTTTTCTGCTTGCATTTTTGTTATAACCTTTTACAAACTACGCTAAATTTAGAAATGGTTATTTGATATGCAGGAAGTCTATGTATTATATCTTTCACGACAGAAATCTTTGAGCAGAGAATTATTTCCTTCTCAACTGATAGAATCCAAGACCATGGGCAAAAGTCTCCTCCTGTAGAACTGATGGTACTTTTTTGTGGAACTAGAGGAGGCAGTATGTTAACTGATGTTTGCATACCACTTGACTGTGAGAAAAGCACATCTATTGCTGTCAGTTTTCAAGCCAGCAAATCACTCACATATTTAATGTGTGAGTAGTCACACAAAGTTCCATAAAAATTCCCACCCGCCTGGAGACAACTATGTACTTAAAAGCTTTGTTAATGGTAGAGAGGAATCAAGATGTATCACATCATCTCCCATACATCTTAAGAGAAGCAATACAGACATTCATTTGCCTGTACAATTACACTTCCCTTTTTTCATTAAACATCCATCCAAGGATTTCATTATTTCAAATCTTCACTATTTCCTATTTCAGCCCATGAATAGTAAAACTTATGAAAAACAATCATTTGAATCCCTTATATTTCAGTAGCATTGGGAGAAGAGAAGATAAAATCTTAGAGAGGCCTAAAGATTTTCTTCTTCTTTATTTTTTTTTTTTTTTTAATGTACCCTTATTTTCTGCAAGGACTATTCTATGGCATTCTTAGCCACAAGTCCTGCCAAGGAACAATAAATCACAGGAATGCAGCATAATCAGTAAAATTTCATGAGAAATTTCAATTTTCCTCAAGTGACAGGAGCCACAGGTTTGGGTTTTGGTTTGTTGTTGGGGTTTTTTTGTTGTTTTGCCTTGGTTTTTTTGTTTGTTTGTTTGGGTTTTTTTTCAGGGAATATTAAAGGACAAGAATAACTTCAGCATGAATGGACTTCAGTGTTATGTTTCAAGTCATATACATGCCTAAGTATTCCACTGAATTGTGTCTTTTCTCTGCTTGGGCAAGAATGTGTTGGAGACTTAATTTGGATTATTTTTCAAAGTTTGGTAGGTTAAAAACAAAAAAGAAGCCTAGCTTTTCTGTATGCTGAAGTACCAAATTTCAATAGTGCAACTTACACTCCAGATAGGTAGATCATTATGAGATCACTTGTATTAATTTTGGCCCTTTTTTTTGGTAAAGAACATTGCTACTCTCCAGTTGTTTCTTCTCTAGTATCATTTGCAGGCTAGTTTGAGGCCTTAACATCAGTGGGCTAGTCTTCACTTTACTGTAACATCTGTAGGATCAAGTCGAAACCCAAGCAGACTTCTCTGCTTCCCCTACATGAATTAATCAAAACAATTGTGATATGAAAAATGCTATGTTGTTTTTCCCCTTTTTTCCTCTACAGCTGCATGTAGTTACAGCAACTTGTTAGTGGACCTTAGGGATCTGAATGCTGCATACCAGAGCTGGTTCATGCCAATTATTATGTTGAGCGATGAAACTGCCTTGTATCATTTCATTTGTGCCTATGAACAGCAGGTGAATGTTATAGTTTATGATTTCCAATTATAAATCAAACAGACTGCATTCTCAGTTCTCTTAATAAGGGCTGTAAAAGCAGTGAAGTGTGAGGAGACTACTGTTTCTTGTGCAAAAGTGTTTGAGATTAGAGTTTGTTGACGTGTTTTTTTTTTCCCCACCTCCCTGTCATAGTTAGCTTTTAGGACCAAAACTGAAAAATAGAGAAGGAACTGAATGGAAAGCATCTAAAACACCTAACTACTGAGACTGTATTTAGGGATATAGACTATAAACAAGTCCAGCACTGGTACATTCAGGTGATTTAGTAATATGAGGTTGGCTTTGGGAATAACTGGCTTTCTTTAGATGGACTTTCAAGTCAAAAGTGTGGAAGAATGTGGTAATGGTAACAGGACTCTCTTTCAGTTAACAATCCAGTTTCTGGCATAGACCTAGTATGTGGAAAGCTTGACTTTAAAATTTACTTATGTCTGAAGATATTTTAACTCTCATCACTCTGGAGAGTGACATAGCCATCAGGCAGGAGGACACTGTTTTTGTCATTGCTCTGCAATTGTGTAAGTCTTGAGCAGCCACTGGGGCAGGGATAGGAGACCCAGAGCTCTGCCCTGTTGTGTGGGTGCCTTACTCACCAGGCTGGTAAGTCAGTCTCCTCTTCTGGCTTAACTGACACCTCCAAAAGGGAGAGAATGAGTATGTTCTTGTCTTAAAGTCCTTCTATATCCTTCAGCCTTAGAGTACCTTGTAGACTGATGCTTACGAACTTCTCAGAGAGAGTAGTTTAAAGCCCTTTGGAAAGAGGAAGACATTAAACATACAGTTTCTATACTTAATCAGTATCATGCTGGATAAAACTATTTCTATGGCGGAATGTTTTTTGTTCTTTTGTTTGTTTCTTTCAGTCCAGATTTGTATATATTTGCCTTTTTCTCCAGACAGAATATTTATAGTTTTGAGACTACTACATTTTTGGTTAATATTTGGCAAAAAAGTTCTCTCCTATTAATTTTGAGGCTTGTGTGACAGGTGCACCCGCCCTGACAAAGACTGGGCCTTTGTTACCTTTCATGATTTTGTTACTTTTTGTGCCTTAATTTTTGAGCCCTTGCTGCCCTATTGTGGCTGTTTCCCCATATACAGTTCCAGGTAGGTAGAGCCTTCGGCCAATAGGAACAGGATGTGACCATATATGACCACAGGTCAGATTCAGCTAGGGTATAAATGGAGTCCCGCCAGGGGGCAAATTGAATCAGTCCTCCTCAAAGCGGCAGGTCTGCAGCTGGGGACTCTCCCCTTGGGTCGGGATGCTGCCCAAGGTAACTGCTCGAGGCTGAGATCCCTCACCTTATCAGGTGAGTGACTGACCATTTTGAGTCATCATTCTGAAGCTTAAGAATTCTGTTGGCTGTGTATTCTTATATTCCCAATGTCATCCTGACCTTGTGGTTTACTAATGCTTGTCGGAGTGCCAAACACTTTTGATTAGAATAAATATTATTTTTTATTACATCACCTGCCTAATTTGACTTTGTGCACCTCCTCTGTGACAGGTTATTAGATATCACCACCTATGTAATAGCTTGCAATTCAAGTGCTTATCCAAAGATGCTGAGCTCAAATATAGTGAGAGGGAACACACTAATTTAAGCTTTCTGTGAAAATGTACTTCTCCCTTTTGACTGTATACAGACCATAAGCTTTCAATATAAGGAACCTAAGTTCTATATCAGAACCAGACAATAGGAATTCCTTTCTTTGTGTGTGCCCTTTTGCACATAGGAGGAGACAGAAGGTTGTGGTAATGGATTTGACTCCTGTTTGGGATCCTAGAAATGCATTTGCAAAGACCTGTGCAAGACTGAGTCTGCAATCTAGACTAACTTGGGTGGATAAGGGCTAAGATTCTTTACAGACTAAATAGGCAAGCTTTGATGGCAACAGTAAGTGACAACATCAAAGGGACTGGATTCAGTTACTGAAGTGAAATCTTAAGGATCAGAATAAATTTTCTGAAATAGATATTCTGCTAGCCTTATTTGTAGTCTGGTTTTGGGCTCCCCAGTGCAAGAAAGACTGGACATACTGAAGTGAGTCCCCCAGATACCACCAAGATGGTCAGGGGGGTGGAAAACACAACACAGAAGTTGAAGTCAACTGACTTAAGTTGGCCTAGAGAAGAAAAGACTGAAGGTCGACTTAGTGTTCTCTACAACCAAAAGGAAAGCTATAGAGGTTGACAAAAAGGAAATTCTGATTAAATATTAAGAAAAAAAAGATCATCATCAAGTGGTCAAACACAGGAACAGGTTGTACAGAGAGGTTCTTCATTCTTGGAGGTACTCATACTTCGACTGGGCAAAGCCCAGCTATGTGATCTAGAATCGTAGAATCGTTTAGGTTGGAAAAGACCTTTAAGATCATCAAGTCCAACTATTAACCTAACATTACCAAGACCATCACTAAACCAGTTAAGGGTAGAGTAGCAATTTCATGTTTCTTGGCTTGGTGGCTGGATTATTTATAATGAAAGTAAAAACTAGGAATCATTAAGGTTGGAAAGGATCTCCAAGATCATCATTCCAATTGTCAACCCAACATCACTATGCCCACTAAACCATGTCCCCAAGTGCCACATCTACCTGTTTTTTGAACACTTCCAGGGATGGGGACTCCACCACCTCTCTGGGAAGCCTGTTCCAATGCTTGACTACCCTTTCCGTGAAGAAAGTTTTCCTAATAACCAACCTAAACCTCCTCTAACACAGTTTGAGCCTATTTGCTCTTGTCCTATCACTAACTACATGGGAGAAGAGACCAACACCCACCTCACTACAACCTCCTTTCAGGTAGTTGTAGAGAGCGATAAGGTCTCCCCTCAGCCTCCTCTTCTCCAGGCTAAACAACCCCAGTTCCCTCAGCCGTTCCTCATAAAGCCTGTGCTCCAGACCCTTCACCAGCTTCGTTGCTCTTCTCTGGACACACTCCAGCACCTCAATGTCTTTCTTGTATTGAGGGGCCCAAAACTGGACACAGTATTCCAGGTGCGGCCTCACCAGTGCCAAGTACAGGGGGACAACCACCTCCCTGCTCCTGCTGGCCACACTATTCCTGATACAAGCCAGGATGCTGTTGGCCTTCTTGGCCACCTAGGCACACTGCTGGCTCACATTCAGCCGGCTGTCAACCAACACCCCCCAGGTCCTTTTTGGCCAGGCAGCTTTCCAGCCACTCTTCCCCAAGCCTGTAGCGTTGCATGGGGTTGTTGTGACTGAAGTGCAGGACCCAGCACTTGGCCTTGTTAAACCTCATACAGTTGGCCTCAGCCCATCGATCCAGCCTGTCCAGATCCCTCTGCAGGGCCATCCTACCCTCCATCAGATCGACACTCCCACGCAGTTTGGTGTCATCTGCAAACTTACTGAGGGTGCACTCAATCCTCTCATCCAGATCATTGATAAAGATATTGAACAAGCTTGTCCCTAAAACAGAGCCCTGGGGAACACCGCTTGTGACCAGCTGCCAGCTGGATTGAACTCCATTCATCACAACTCTCTGGGCTCGGCTACCCAACCAGCTTTTTTACCCAGTGAAGCGTATGCCCGTCCAAGCCATGAGCTGCCAGCTTCCTTAGGAGAATGCTATGGGAGACGGTGTCAAAGGCTTTGCTGAAGTCCAGACAGATGATGTCCACAGCCTTTCCTTTATCCACCAGGTGGGTCACCAGGTCATAGAAGGAGATCAGGTTGGTCAAGCAGGACCTGCCTTTCATGAACCCATGCTGGCTGGGCCCGATCCCCTGGTTGACCTGCACTTGCCTGTCGAGCATACTCAAGATGAAGCACTCCATGATCTTCCCCAGCACCGAGGTCAGGCTGACAGGCCTGTAGTTCCTCGGATCCTCCTTCCGGCCCTTCCTGTAGGTGGGCATCACATTGGCAAGCCTCCAGTCATCAGGGACCTCCCCTGTTAACCAGGACTGCTGATAGATGATGGAAAGTGGCTTGGCAAGCTCCTCTGCCAGCTCCCTCAATACTCTTGGGTGGATCCCATGTGGCCCCATAGACTTGTGAGCATCCAGGTGGCATAGCAGGTCATTAACTGCTTCCTCCTGGACTATGGGGGCTCCATTCTGCTCCCCATTGCTGTCTTCCAGCTCAGGGGGCTGAGTACCCTGGGGATAACTGGTCTGGCTATTAAAGACAGAGGCAAAGAAGGCATTAAATAACTCAGCCTTTTCCTCATCCTTGGTGACAATGTTCCCCCTCACATCCAGCAAAGGATGGAGATTCTCCTTGGCTCTCCTTTTATTGTTGATGTACTTATAAAAATACTTTTTATTATCTTTTAAAACAGTGACCAGATTGAGTTCTAGCTGGGCTTTTGCTTTTCTAATTCTCTCTCTGCGTGACCTAACAAGATCGCTGTACTCTTCCTGAGTTGCCCACCCCTTCTTCCAAAAGTGGTAGACTCTCCTTTTTTCCCTGAGTCCCAGCAAAAGCTCCCTGTTCAGCCAGGCTGGTCATCTTCCCCGCTGGTTCGTCTTACGGCACATGGGCACAGCCTGCTCCTGTGCCCTTAAGACTTCCTTCTTGAAGAAGGCCCAGCCTTCCTGGACCCTTTTGCCCTTCAGGACTGACTCCCAAGGGACTTTCCCAACCAGCGTCCTGAACAGGCCAAAGTCTGTCAAAAAAAAAATCTAAGTTGTCCCTGCTTTGAATTTGGGGACAGAAGAGAAGGAAGGCTGGACTATAGGCCTCCAGAACTGTCTTCTGACCTAAATCACTCTGTCAGTTTATTATTCTATTCTAAAGTTCATGATTTATTTTTCGCCTGTTTTAGATTTGTGGGAGTGACTGCGAAGGGGGAACTTATTCTAGTCATGTGTTAGTCTGAGCATATACGGTAATTTCTTCTAATGATATGGTATCTTATTCTTCTTGTCCATGCAATTTTGTCTACTAAGTGGTATGAGAATTGTCACTGAGTGGGTGTAAGTAGTATCACATTAGGTTCCTTATGTGTGTGCATCTCATACTAAGCTATTTTTAGAAGGTTTTTTAATCCTATTGACTGAGAATCAGCAAGGACCAATTTGAATTTAGCTCTGTTGCCACTGACAAGAACGAGAAAAAAGAACAATATTCAGTTATTACTTTTAGCTAGTTTTTCAGAGTGTTATAATATTCTGAAATGTACATTCACTGACTGCAAAAGAGTCACATACTAATGAGGTCCCAAGGTAGATCTACCAGCAGAGGCACACAGTAGTAGAATACTGTGCTTCATTATTTCTTACACATATCTGTGGTGCATTATGCAGATTCAAAGAGAGATGTGCAGATTTTTGAAGGAAATAGTAAAACTGACTGTCTTCCCCTTTGAGTAGCCTTTTGTTTACATAAAACTAGATGTGAAAAGCAGTTCAAAGGTCAAAACTGAGTGGGAAAAAATTGCTTTAAAAGATGCAGTGCCACTCAAAAAAAAAAAAAAAAGCATAAGAAGTATTTAATAAAATCCTGAGATATGAAAGTCTTATCTGCTCACTGAATTTTTAACAGACTTGCTTAAAGCAGTGAAATTGCACATCATAAAATGCCTTTTTTTTTTTTTAATAAGAGAGAGCTAGTAACACACTGTAAAGGTTCTGTCAAAGTTTTACAACTGCATAATTAATACCATCTGGTGTTTCAGAAAAGACTAATCTGATTTAGTATGAACTACAAAAATCACAGGTCAGTGTCAAGAAAAAGTATTTCTAGGTTACCAAAATCATAAATAGAAGATGCTGAACTTTTCAGCTCACTATGTGAAGGGTTATGCATGTAATTATGTATTTGCTTGTTTAAGAAGTTCTTTGTACATTGGAACATCAGAAATTGTCCTGAAAATGAAACTACCAATTTCTTTTTAAGTATAGTCATGTTCTATTTTGATCTTTTTCCTTTTATTTGAATCTAGTTTAACTTAGGGAGTATTCTTGTCCATCAAGTTTCCCTCTGTATAAGTCTAGAAATATGCATTGTTATGAAGCATGAAGCTCCTCTTTTTTTAAGCAGATACATGTTTGCAGTATCTCTACTGACTGGACTCTACAGTGCTTGTGCAAAGGCTATCTGGTTGCTCTGCAACTATGATTCAATGATTACAGTTCCAGATGTAATAACATTTGCTACTCTGTTGCTTAAATTCATAATCAGACTTCAAATCTCATGCAGGTTATTACCATGAGTCTGTGAATAACTGCCCCAATGAAATAGCAGGGAAGAATCTCAAGTGAATTAGGAAATAGCCCTGTCTCATGTCCTGGTAATCCATGGCCAATGCCAGCTGTACCTTCACTCTCCACTGACACTAGCACCTTTCAGCTGATCAGCACCTGGATGAGAGCAATCTGAATAAAGTTACATACAACATGGGGACAAAATTGGGTCCTTTAGTAATATTACTAGCTAATTGCCCTGCAACACCAGAGTCAGAGCTTGAGAAGCAGGGAAAGAAGTGAAGTTTTGGACCCACTTCCAAACAATGTGTGTATCATCTAACCCCATTCAGAGAATTTGCTAAAACTGTCAGATCAGAAAGTTCATATTTTGGAATCTCTTTTTACAGGTCTAAATGACTGCATATTTTGAAAAAAAAAGTAGCCTTCAGGATCACCGCAACTTTCAGAGAAGCCCTAAGTGCCTTGTGCTTTAATACTGTCCTATTCTAACTATTCCTTACCCATCACTAGACAGACTTACCAGTCACCTGCCAGTCCAGATTTCCAGTCAGGTATCCCATTAGAAATGTGGGTTGCTCAGCTTACAAAGTGCAAGGAGAAAGGGTCCTTCTCAGAGATACCTACGGGGCCCAGGGGATGAGACTAGTGTAATACAGACTTGATTCAGACAAATCTGACAAGTCTAATTCCCTAGATACATCAAAGAGATGGAAAGCAGACAGCAGTAAACAGACCCAGGATTGTAACTGGGAACAGCAAAAGGCAAGTGCCAGGTGTTTTCTAGACATGGTACTCATTTTTACTGTTCTTGTAATCAAATTTGTGTCTGCTATTTTTGGAAGAAAATGCTGAGTTCTAATATGCCACTGAAAAGATTACAGAGGTGGGAGGGAAAAGTGGTGCCAAAAGAAAGATGTAAGAATGGGACACATGTTCACAAAATTTTCCATGGAAAACATAATAATACAGCTGAGGGAAACTCCACTTTCCAGATACCCTTGTACAAAAATAAGTAAGGTTTGATGCCACACTCATCAACATTGTCTTATCAAAACCACTGGAAGGTGGGGTCAAATAGAGCAGAAACAGTCCCTTTTATGACAGCAAAGAAATTGAGAGTAACAAAGAAAAATTAAAAGAACAGTGGTTCTTTTTTACCTACATTTTCTGTTTTCTTTTATTTTCCCTTTTCATTTTGTTCTTCTGTTTTATTTTTAACTCACATATTTGCTCATTTCTAAGTAGCTTCATGTATATTAATTTATCTTAAAGCCTAGCATTAGCATTTATCTCTGATTTTGTATGTAGACTTACCTTTTGAGGTGGGATGGGAGCAAGATTTAATTAATATTAAGTGTCTATTGTCAGGATTCAGATGAGCTGTAATTAATTTCTACTCATGAAATTGTTATATTCTTTATAATAACCATGGGAAATACTATTATGGTATATGCTGAAACATTTGTAATGTTTGAGGAAAAAAAATCTCTTAGATTTCTGCTAAAGAGTCTATTCCTTGATGCACAAAAATAGCTATGCTTGAGTGACCCGCTAATGATGAATTCAAGGGAAAATTCTCCATCTCCCCAAACATAACTGCTAAACAAATATGTGCCTACAGGCTTTTCATCACACCTCCCTTGAAAATGGAACAAATGCTTATGTAGATGAATAGAACTGCTTCATTGCTCTGCTGCTCTTATCCAAGATATTGCCTCTATCCTTGAGCAGACACCGAAAATCTTTGAAAATCCTCAGGCACAAAAAGGAGCATTTTAATGGGTGAACTTCTTTACCTTTTGTTGCACTTTTCTTCTGTGTATATGATAAAGTAGGTTGCAACATATAAAGATAACAAGTACCATGTTTCGATTACGGACTTCTACAAGAAATGTTGACATTTGGGCTGTTTTGTTGTCAAGCAATGACAAATATGATTTTGAACAATAAGTTCTCTTGCAAGGCTAGGATGTCTAAACAATATTTGAGTAGCTGCTTCCATTGAATTCCACTACCATTAATAATCTCCACTAATTCAATAAAAACACTGTCAATACGATAAAACATATTTTCTATTGAATTAATGAGGGTAGTTGGTTACTAATAGGATATGACTGCATTAGGGAAATGTTTAAAGTAACATGATAGATTAACAAGGAAATATTTAATAAAGATTTAATGTAATTTTTAAGTCTTTCCAAACCCTGTAAGAAAGGAATGGAACTAATGTGTTATGAAGAGAGCCACTGCATAAAACTGCTGAATGTCATCACTTTACTACTTCCCTTGACAGCTTCTGTAAAAATGTCAGTATTTCATAACAGTCAAAGGACTCAAGGGTCCTGCAGTCCATCCTTGGTCAGGTGCGTAAACTAAGACATAGTTTCTTGATTTTCTGTTTTGTCATTTATCAAATGTGAAGAATTACACTGGCACCTTTTGTTCAGTGCTTTAAGATTTCCTGATAGAAATACTGAACGAGCCATGCATTATTCATAAACAGGAAGGTCTAATCTTCCTGTGAGTAAAGGTACTCTAACCCCACCCCAAATAATGATTGCTTCTGTAGCCTCAGGCAACTCACTTATGGCCTTTCAGAAGTTGTGCTTACACTTTCCATTGGTTTCAGGAGCTAATATAGTATCCGAGTAGCATCGTCTCTACAATTCAGGCTGTTCACCTTAAGCTACACCTTAAGCTCGGTTTCTTCAACTTCTTCAGTAGTTGCAACAATACTTATATCTGTCAAGGCTGAATTAAGAATTAATGATTTAACAGGCAGAAATTAATTGCAGTATGAGAAGAGCTTAAAAATAATAAGGCCAACCATTTATTAAAAGGCAAAATGATAACTTCCTGAGAATGTTTGAACAGTGTGAAGTAATGTAGCTACTACAGCATGAAAAGCAGAGTAATATAGTTAATTGTCCATGGAAGAGCTTTACCTTTCTTTGGTGCGCATGCACAGTGTATCGGTCAAGTCAACGACGTGGTATTGAAGGTACAGCAATTCTAGCTGTAGAACACTGATCACACATGTAACATTGGACATGTACTAATACTGGTTGTAATGTAGCAAATAAGGTCTCTCCAGCATTATATCTTGAGAAAAATCCTCATCCCTGCAAGTGGTTCTCTTTACCAGAGCTTGATGTCAGTTTTGCTGTATGTGGTGCAGGTCCTGGTTTAATGTGGTATGAAGTTTGTAGTTGTGCTTAATTGAATTGCCTTCTCACTGGAGAGGGACTAAAACATATATCATTTTGCAATGTGTGACTCAAGTATTCTATCTGTCTTTGGCTTCAACCTGGCTATGTCATACAAGGCATACCATATTGTAATGATATACCATATACCTATGAAAGATACGTGTGAAGCAGGTAATTTTCTTCAGATGAATATATGTCACTGTATGTTTGATGCATAAATGCTAAAAAATATTAATGAATTATTTTACAATTTTCACTTACTGTCCTTCCTTAAAGGGTGGAAATATTGAGGTAAACATATGCCAGCCCTTTCATAAGAAGCAATCTGTTCATTAATATCTGTATTAATAACTAAAAAAAAAAAAAAATCCACATGCAAGGCACCACCCCAAATTGTCATCTTTATATGGACTGTACTACTGACTTTACACTCTGTGTCTCCTCATGATTGATTTACTTTATTATTCCAGGATC
Source organism: Pelecanus crispus (assembly GCF_030463565.1). Taxonomy (NCBI): domain Eukaryota; kingdom Metazoa; phylum Chordata; class Aves; order Pelecaniformes; family Pelecanidae; genus Pelecanus; species Pelecanus crispus. The sequence goes on from NC_134643.1 coordinate 18,885,314, forward strand.
TGTTAAACACCATAAAGCAAAGTTTACTGTAAGAAATATCAAATCTGAACAGTGTTTTAGCCTAATGAGAATTAGGATGCTAAAGAAGGAAACAGTGCTGATTGTAATGATATGTCATAGAATATTATTCTTATACAGAAGACATTTCTTATGTTTTGGAAGCTTAGTATAATTCAAAATGCAAAAGATATAAGGTAATTAGGAAAATTCTATTGAGGTTTATTGCCTCTATTGTATAAATATCGTGTAGAATATTAATTGTTCCACAAGATTAACACTGATGATTTATAGTTCTTTTAGAAGACTGCCTTTCTGCTCTCACAAACACTTTGGCTTTTGATGGAAAATAATATCCTGGGTCTTTATTGGCTAAATAAAAAAAAAAAAAAAGATAAGTGAACAAGGCATTAGAGACGGCAAAAATTAAAAGCAGAAACCGAAAATGTAATATTGCCTTTGTAGTAATCTGAATTCTGCTTAAAATCAATGGTTTCATACAGCCAAAAGCTGCTATGGAAGATACATATGTGTTTTAAAATTTCTCCTACTAAACAATTCTAAAAATAGCCAGAGAATCATAGAATGCTTTGGGTTGGAAGGGACCTTGCGAGATCATCTAGCCCAACCCCCCTGCAGTGAGCAGGGATTGAACCCATGACCTTGGCATTATTAGCACTATGCTCTAACCAACTGAGCTAGAAAGAAGAATTATAGTCTTTCTTATCAATGCAATCCACCTTTTTTTTTTTTTTTTGTTCCTTAACATATAGGCATATATTAAAACATTTTTCTTAGTCTGAGGCATTTTTACACTCCTGATAGGCCATATCATGTGCATAAATTCTCTCAGGCATTATTCCCATTGGTAAAATCACCAGGGAAAAATACGCTTGAAAGTTAGTGTTAAATATTTGTTGTGTTATACTAACACTCAATGATTTGTGTTTTTATTAAGTGAATGTCAAGGGAAGAGCAATATTAAAGCAATACATTTATCCTTGAATTATTAATCTTCCGTGAAAATAACAGTGCTAAAGAATTCATGTGTGTGCATTACCGGCAAGGTATAAGCTTCATTCTATGTGCTTTGCAAATGATTCATTAGAGTCTTAGCAAAATGCTTCCTTTCACAACACTGAAGTATAAAGATCTGCAAGATTTCTGTGAACTACTAATAATCAGCTGCTTCTCAACATGCTTATCAAGGCTCTAACACCACTACTTCTCTTCTGGTGCTTGTTCGCCACTCTACTACTTTCATCTTAGTAGAATTTGCCAATTAAAGCTGGACAGCTGCAAAATGTGTTCAAGGAAGGAATACCCGCTGCAATCTTTCTTTCTAAAATTAAATAAGCAGGAGACCTCAGTAGAAAATGAGAAAAGAGAACAGTGGTTAAATGCGTACGTTCCTCTGTTTAGTGCCACTTCGAGAGCTTTAAAAAGTCTTGATAACACTTAAAGGCAGAATGATCCTGAGAGTGTTTTACAACACAACTGATATTTAATTAGCCTCAAATCTGTGATAGAAGGGCATATTTGTATACCCAGAGCACTACTCTATCCAGGAGTATGCATAGTAGTTTTTATATCACCATTTCATTTCTCAGTGGTACATATTATGGAGTGCTGTGTTTGGGGCAGGGGGAAAGCAATCAACTGGAAAGGACTCTGGTGAGAACACAGTGCAAAAATATCATTCAAGGGCAGGTACTAAAAACGTTAAGATGGCACTTCACTATTGCTGCTGTTTGAAATGTGGTTGTTAAGATTTTAACATTCATATTGTATGCACATGTCAACATCTGCGTATAGCCACATTCAAAGTGTTCATGGCTTATGTATGTCTACATTTGCAACAGAGAGAGGCAAGTACCAGAACAGTGGGAGTGTGTATTACCTGCCTGCCTTACAAATTTGCAGAAAACATGTTGAGAGGAACAAAGGGCCAGTTATAATGAATCAAACTTCCACTTCCAAAATATGAAGGACTTTTAGTATTTCAAAAAAAGCAAACATAGAGATGGTGGAATACCCTCTTCTTTGCACTCCAGTTTTTCAGGTTGAGAATCAGGAATGTGAGCTATCTTCATTATTTGATATTGGTATTGGGAAGAATAGTCTAGTGGGTTATGTCCCTGACTTATCACTGAGACTGGGATTTATAGCAGCTACATAGTCAGTTCACAGGAGAAGCCAGGTGTCCCTTCAACCTTTCGGACAGATTACACTAATGTAATCTTCATGCAAACAGCTGGTTTGTACTGCATGAATCTGGTTCAGTAAATTGGGGTTCATTCCTACTAGGATCCCTACATTTTACTATGGTGTTTATGTTTATCATATGTGACAGCAAAATGCATGAAGGGATCCAGCAAGAAGAAAGAGGAAATATTTGAGAAGTGGAATTTCATTCTGGAATGGCATTAGTGCAATTAAAAAAATAAAGACTTCATTTCTACAAAGAGGTGCAATGTGGCTGTGGGCAATAATGGAATGTTAGTCCAAAGTTAAACACAAGTGGATTCTCTGCATGAATATTTCTATCCTCCAACAAACTAAGTGAATTAGGCATTTTTGCACCACTGACTCTGTCAGCTATTGTCATATTTCTGAGTGTGTGGCAAGGCAAGACGTCAGAAAAAAAAAAGAAAAAAGAAAAAACAGCTTTTTTTTTCTCCTGACAAAATTATTACTTTCCTTTAGATTCTAGAAGCTGCTAGGCTTCTAGAAACACATTGTAAAATAAAGAAAATTAATTTTAATTTGGATAAAAATAATATGTGGAAGGATTTTTCTCTGTTCCTCCAACCCAAAATGTTAAACAAAGATTTTTTTCTCTTTTAAAACTTAGATTTAATTGAGCGGGTGGGGAAGGGCTTGTTCTGTACAAAATTATTCCTCCAGAATATGCTCTTCCTAATTTCAGCTGAGTAACAGACCTTGCTTTCCATGTTAAATAACCTAGGAATATTTATTACCTCAAGCAAGGAGTTAATATATGATCTTAATTATAAAATGCTCTTGGATAAAATCTGTCAAGCTCTCAATAAATGGATGCAACTCCCAATGTCTCTGATTAGCAAAGTAAATATAATTAAAATGACTATAGTCCCTAAATTTAATTATCTATTCATGAACATTCCTTTACCTCTTCCAACATCATTTTTTAAAGAACTTAGCACATCTATTAAGGGTACCTCTGGCTACATAAAAGACCAGAATAGGTATGAAAGCATTGACTTTATTTCTTAAAAAGTAAACTAGTTTCATCAGACTTCTACTATACTGAATTCCAGGTTCAATAAAAATATATACAGACAGAATTCAACAGCACACCTAAAGCTAGAACTGTGGAAGCAGTGGAGACTAGTGTGAAGTACTGCTGGAGAAGTTATTCACCTGTTTCATTTGTCCCCAAAATTTCCCAACAGATTTTTGGTCTTTGCTTATAACGCCAATGGACAATAAACAAAAAACCTCATGCAATTACTATGACTGCAAAAGAAAGCTTCTAATTATGAACCAATGCAGTATAATTAAATGGGTAGGGTTTGGGGCACTTTGTAGGAGAAGGGAGATGCCTAATTCTTTTCAAAAAGCTGATAAAATCATCAAATAATATTCACCATATTGTTAGATGGACAGCATAGAAAAACAGGAACAATATCTTTTTGCAAAATGAGTTAAAAGAACACAAACTATAAGCATAGCTCTTCCTGTTTGCCTTATATGTGAGTCTGCCTGCCTCTTCAGCTTTCCTGCTCCCTGAACAGGAAGATAAAAATATCAAGCTTTTCCAGGGCATCTCTTCCAAGGAAAGGTGTATTTTCTGAGACAACAAGTTCCTACCAGACTTCTCTTTACCATACTTGACACCTCTTCTGAATTTAACATTGTGGGTGGGACCCACTTAAGTCTTTTTGAGGCCAGTCTGCAAGATGTTTATGTTTTTCTGTTCCTCAGTCTTCTGTGTGATAGTTCCCTTAATAGTCCTCTTTGCACCATACCTTACTGCAGCAGCAAATTGCACACAGCATCCTTTTTCTCCATCTGTGAGCATGTCACTCTGACTATGCAGATATCTGATTTGTTCAAAATCCTTTTCTGAAAATGTATTTCAGGTGGCTGCAGTCATTTTACCATGGTAGAACTATTAAGTGTGTAAATGCAGTTAGGATGTCTGATCTAGCAGTGTGAAGTCACTTTCTTCAGATCCAAGAGATACTGGTTCAAATCTTTTCTTTGTAGTATGCATAGCAGGTTGCCTTTGACCAGATATGTAAGCTTGATAGGGCTCAAATGAGAATTTCCATGTTCAGCACCTAAATCCAATTTAGTTATCAACCAGTGAATAAAAATGCCTCAGTGCCTGATGGCATTTTCCAGACTATACCATTTGGAGATGTTGAACAGCTATGACTCTTAAGCCTTGGTGGGGCTGAAACATAGGCATTCCTCTGTATCTTCTAAGCAAGAGATGAACTAGCACCCATCCTTAAGGTACTCCTAATTGAGTTGACACCACAAATCATAGCAGGTCATTATCCATATTTTATGCAATGCCTCAATATTGGGGTGCACACCCAAGATACTAGAGCCCTATGACTAATCTCTCACTCTTCTGCAGCTTTCAAGCTGATGTGGATTTCAGCAGTTTCCAGTACGTAAGAGATATATGGGCTGTAAACAGTGAATATCATAGTACATAAATGCTTTAATGGGGGACCGGTAAATGCTTTAATGGGTGACCAGTGCCTAATGCCTTGTATTTTAGCTCCCCAACAGCAAAATGGTGAAGCAGAATTTTGTTAACTTATAAGAGTGTAGTGAGGACACATCACATAAACATTTGAGGTGTGCAGATGTTCAGAAAATGCTAATATAATCCATCTAGAAAACCTAAGCTATTGGCTTAAATATTTCTGTGACTGATGGATGAGTCTGTAATACCTTTTTTTTCAGATACATTTTTGTATTTAGAAGACAAGCTACCGATGTGGAGATAGATTAGTGGCATTCTCGGTATTACATTTCTGAACTTTGAGGCACTTGCAAAAACATGTCTATTTCAGTTATGTTACTTGCATTTTCCTGTTTTTATGTCATTCTGTTAAGTACTTCTATCTAAAAAAGGCACTTCCAGGAATTTCATTAAGGTATTGGGAAGCCCAGCGTACTGGAGCTGAACTTTATTCCCAGAACTATCAGCAATCTGTCAGTGGCAAGGTTTCCTGGCATGATATCAAAACCCTTGCCTATAATGGCCAAAGCAACGGTGTTAGTCCCTCTCCAGCAAATTGTATTTAGGTGTAGTTCACTGGGAAAGTTACATTTGTTTAGAAACCCCACAGGCATAGGTACGTTACTAAACGGTAGACAGTTAGACAGATCCTAAAGGTGGTAACTGCTGAATACTAAGGCTTTCTGGTACATCTACAAATCTACACAGTGGTGGAATTTGAGTACAGGGAAGGGTGAAGTAAGAATGAAGATAAGGCTGCATCTTTCCCTGCTGCCAGCTGAGAAAAGTTTGAAATATATATTTTTCTGAATATTTGTTAGGCATGAATTGATGGTAAATAGAGCAAGCAAAAAACTCAAGCTTTTGTTTTTGAATCCTCTTCTGTTGCAAATTGGAATGAACAGCTCAAACTTAAGTCTTTTTATGGAAAGAAATTTGCAACAAAAAGGATCTGTTCAGAAACATGAAAGATTTGATTCTGACGAATTAAAAGACATGTTCAGATACAAAATTAATAGGAAATAATAAATGTGAAACAAAATATTTTGACAGAGAAATGAAAAGTTTTTACACTAGTGATATGACTGAGAAAGTCAAAAGGCTTCCCTTTGACACAGACTTTGTGATCAATATGACACATTTCTGCAAAACATTTTTTGGTTACAAGAAAAGAGCATTTTCTGCAGGACTTTTTTTTTTTTTTTTTAGCCACGGTTGGCTTAAAAAAAAAAAAAAGTGGAAATAATAATGAAAACTACTCTCTTTGCCTAATTAATTCCTGGAAAAAATACTGCCTATATATGTTAACCCCTAAACTGAGTTAACCTTGAGAATGCTAGGGAAGCTTCTTCACGAAAGAAAAAGCAAGAATATTTGAGGGGATGACAGTAGAAGACAAAAAAGTGGATCCAAATTCCAGTAACTTTAGAGAGGTTAATTTCTCAATCTTTTTGTCAGCCTTTTGACATATTTGCTCTATTTGGCAATAAGCTGTCATAGAAGAGATGTTTATCCAAGTTATATTCTTGACCATTATCAACAGATCCAAATTAATATGTTGAAGAACTGAATGTTTCTCTGCACTGTCTACTCTACTCAGAACAGTTTTTAAATAGCACATAGTGGTAACGAGAGCAGAATAAAGGCTAAAATAAGAGTAATAATTTTGATTTTTCTCCTTTATGTTATACCAAATGATCATTGTCTGGGAGATCTCTGTCTCTAAACATTTGGAAGTACACTGTGATTTATGCCAAGTAGAACACAGTCTAAAGGATAAGAGATCTGTCACATCTGTGATTGCCTTTGTTTTGCATAATGGAATTAAAGAGATGCATGCCAAAATAAGAATGATGTGCAATGAGTCTACTAATTGTACTAGTTACATTTTTTTTCATTCTTTTACAGCACAAATTAATTTTTGGATGCAGATTCCTTACACCTCCTTTAACTGCTGTGATGACTCTCACATGTTGGAGTATAATCATGCAGAATAAAGACAGTCTGTGCACAAGTTTGTTTTCTTCATTTTTTTTCCCTTACAATTTCTGAAAGACATGACATTTTTACTGTTAAGTTAAAGCATATTCCCAGTTTTCTGCGACTGGTGACAGTCTGTAGGAGTGAAATATTACCCACATTAGAGGAAGACAAAGTTAAGAATCACTTAAGCAAGATAAGCATACACAAGTCCATGGGACCAGATAAGATGAATCCAAGAGTGTTGAGGGGGTTATTTGATACAGTTGTGAGACTACTTTTTATCATTTTCAAAAGTTTATGATGACTGGAAAAGGTTCCTGATGGATAGAAAAAGACAGACATCAAGCTTACCCTGAAGAAAAGAAAGTTGCTAATGACCAGCCTATCTTCAGTCTCTAGGAATGTTAAGAAGCAAATCTTCCCAGAAGCTTTGGCCAAGCCAATAAGGGACCAGATAACTGGGAACAGTCGGCATGACCAAGGGTAAGTCATACCTGACCAACCTGATTGCCTTCTGTGATGAGGCGACTAGCTCTAAGGATAAGGGGAGAGCAGTAGATGGGATTTGCCTTGAATTTAGTAAGATCTTTGTCACAGTCTCCCATAGTACCTGTACAGCCACATTAGAGGGACGTGGTTGGATAACTGGTTTACATCCTTCACGTGTTTCAAGTGGTGGATCATGACCCTTGACTTTGGCAATGCTCTGCATAATGCAACCCAACAAGTAGGTGGCCCTCTTTGCTAAGGACATGTTGCTGACTCATGGTCAGGTGTTGCCCACTAGGACCCCCAGGTCCTTCTCTGCAGAGCTGCTTTCCAGCCCCCCAGCATATATTAGTGAATGGTGGTATTCCTCCCTAGATGCAGGACTGCCCCTTGTTGGACTTCATGACATTCCTGTCAGCCTATTTCTCCAGCCTGTCAAGGTCCCTCTGGATGGCAGCATGACTCTCTGGCATACCAGCCACCCCTCCCAGTTTTGCGTCATCAGCAAACTTGCTGGGGGACACTGCTGCATCATCCAGGTCATTAATGAGGGTGTTGAACAGGATCAGACCCACTATTGACCTCTGGGTTACAGCTCTTGTAACTGGCCTCCAACTAATCTTTGTGCCACCACTCATGACACTTTGGGTCTGGCCATTTTGCTAGATTTCAATCCACCTCACTGTCTGTTCATCCAGCCCATATATCAACAGCTTGTCTATGAGGATTTTATGGCAAACTGTGTGCAAAGACTTACTGAAGTCCAGGTAGACAATATCCACTGTATTCCCCTCATCTACCAGGCCAGTCATTTCATCATAGAAGTTGGTCAGGCATGACTTCCTCCTATTAGTGAAACCATGCTGACTACTCCTGATGATTTTCTTGTCTTTATGTGCCTGGAAATCATTTCCAGGATTAGCTGTTCCATCACCTTCCCAGGGATCTAGGTGGGGCTGATTGACTTGTAGTTCCTTGCGTTCTCCTTCCTACCCTTCTTGAAGATAGGAGTGACATTTGCTTTCCTCCAGTCTTTGGCCACTTCTCCTAGCCACCATGATCAAAGATTTATAGAGTGGTCTGGTAATGACATCAGCCAGCAACTTCAGGAGTCATGGGTGCCTCCCATCAGGGCCCATGGACTCATGCACATCCATTTTGCTTAATTACTCCCTGACCTGATTCTCTTCTACCAAGGGTATGTCTTCCTTGCTCCAGACTTTTCCCCTTACTTCTGGATTCCCCTGGGATCCCTAAAGGCTAGTCTTGCTAGTAAAGAGTGAGGTAAAGAAGGAATTCAGTACCACAGGACCTGCGTATCCAGGTCCCCTGTCTCAGCAGTGGGCCCACATTTTCCCTAGCCTTCCTTTTGTCACCTATGTACTTATAGAAGCCATTTTTGTCTTTGCCAGATCATTTGCTGTCCCTTGTCAAATTCAATTCCAGTTGGGCTTTACCTTTCCTAACCTCATGCCTGGATGCTTGGATAATGTCTCTGCATTCCTCCCAGGTTACACATCCTTGGTCCAATCGTCTGTATGCTTCCTTTTTGTGTCTGAGTTTGGCTAGGAGCACTTTGTTCATCCATGCAGGCCTCCTGGTTTTTTTGTCCATTGGGATGGACAGCTCTTGAGCTTAGAGGAGGTAAACCTTGAATATTAACCAACTTTCTTGGGCCCGTCTTCCCTCTAGGGTCATATTCCAAGGGACTCTTTCCAGCAGATCTTTGAAGATGTTACTCTCCTGAATTCCAGGGTTGTAAGCTTGCTTTTTACATTTGCTTCTCCCTTCAGGTTCCTGAACTCCACCATCTCATAGCCACTGCAAACGAAGATGCCTTTGACCTTCACATCCTCATTGAACCCCTCCTTGCTGGTAAGTATAAGGGCCAACAGAGCACCTCTCCTTGTTGGCTCCTCTATCACTTGGAGGAGGAATTTGTCATTGATGCATTCAAGGAACCTCCTGGATTGCTTATGTCTTGCTATGTTGAAGTCCTCCAGCAGATACTGGAGTAGTTGAAGTCCTCCATGAGGACCAGGGCCTGTGAACATGAGGCTGCTTCTATTTGTCTGTAGAGGGCCTCATCCACTTGTTCTTCCTGTTCAGCTGGCCTATAGCAGACACCCACTATAATGTCAGTCTTACCTGCCTTCTCTTTAATCCTTACCCATAAGCTCTCAGTTGGCTCATCATCCATTTGCAGGCAGAGGAATGGATTTTATGAGTCTACATTTCTATATATTATAGTACACAAAATGTTCCTTTTCAGCTTTAGGCTATGCAACTCTTCCTCTCACACTGATGTGTGATGAGGAGCTTATTACTATTCTCTTTCCACTCTACATGTCAAAGTTTTCTTTGACAATTTTGTTTCTAAAGCCCTCTTACTCCTATGGTTAATACAGTCGATTTATTTTTGTCATCTGGCTTCATCTCAGAGCTTAACTATTACAAATGTTTCCTTGGCATTGATATAACCTACTAGTTAATGGAAGGCAGAACTGCTGCAGGCCCTCAGGACCTCAGGTAGGTAACCTGCATATGTGTGTGTGTTTGACCATCACATGCAGCCCACTAAGGCTTGGCAAATAGACCGTCTTCTACCATTTATAATATTTTGATAGTGATAACTAGTTCCAATATATGCCTTGGAATTCTTATGTGAACTCAGAAAGCAGACTCTTCAGGTAAAAATATACATAAAATAAAGGGAAACTTTCAGATTAATAGTTCTGAAGTTCTTAGTCTCCCTCGGAGTGGCATAAAGCAAGAACATCAGGCCCAGCTAGTTATATTTAATTAAAAAAACCACCTGACTGATTACTTGAAATACACATATATTGGTTCATTCCAGTTTAATCCTTTGTTGCTAGATTTTTGTTGGGAGACTACAATTGTTTAAGTGTTCCTATGTCTAGATTGCTGGACTGGCAAAGTAAATGCTCCAAATGGTCAATTTGTCTGGTACCTTGGCAGCAATATAATCTGAATCCATGATAATTTAAAATTATATTTCCAGTCTGCCATCTTTCTGTTTCTGTTCTCAAGTGAGGGTCCACTTTATACCAAAGTATTGGACTACAGAACATGTTGTTATTTTTTTCAGGTTGCTAACACTTAAATAACAATTGTGCTGAAAACAGTAGTCCATTTAGTTTCCATTACAAAGAATCTCATACATGGTAGAATGAATCATGTACATGAGTCTCTTTGCATATGCATATGTATGTACAAAATCCAGAGCTAGGACTCAACTATGTCAGAGGGAGAAAGTAGGAGAAGAAAAATGGGGAAAGTAAAAAATAATTACTAGAAATATAAAAAATAAGTAGTGAAATGAGAAGTAGTTTAAATTCCTTCAGTCTTAAAGGTTAAGTTGTGTTGCTGCTACACTGATGTTCTTGTGCCGTATTTGTAAGTTCATGCAATATTCAGCAGTCATTTACAGCTCAGTCTCTTGGATTGTGCCACAAGTTGCCAAACTTGTATCTTCCTTACACAAAGAATTGTTTTTCTTTTCCAAAAAACAGGGTTGGTGCAGAATGTTTAATATTATACTGTTTTTCTACATGTGACAGTGTTCTCAAACATCTCTTGTGAGCAGTACAATGTGTTTGACCACTTGGGCTTAGCATGCGTTATGAGCTGTAAGGGGGCAAGTATGTCAGGAACTCACAGCAACTGATTTCCCTGAGCCTGCAATAGGTATACTCTATTTATGACAGCATCCAATAATATGCATTGCTTTCAGCTTGTACTTTTTCCAGAGTGGAATTTTTTTTAAAGAATACCTTTGAGTTTAAGCAGACCCTGAGAATAAAGGTTCAGCGTGATATTTACCTGAATGCTGAAACTTAGTAGTTGAGAACTGTGCTGAAGAAAAGTGTGCTATTTTAATTTAATTTCATTAGAGTTGTAGTGCCATAAAAGAGGAATAAAACAGCAACAAATTAAGCTCTAAATGAGAAACACATGCCTCTAATAGGGAAGGAGAAAATATGTGGGGTTTTTATGATTGCAAGTAATTGGCAATATGATTTTAATATGATTACAAGTAATTTAACACTTTCCAAATTGTGCAATAATAGATGATCATCAGACTAATTAATCTGAAATATTCCAGTTCCTCCATTTTTGCAATAAATTTAGATAATGTCAATCCTTGACTGAACGTGTAAGAAACTTACTTTATTTGACCTTCATTAAATTTGACAAAGGTGTATCAATCATGTGGTACAAAAAGCATGACATGTATTCCATGTACCATCATAATTCTACTGGACTTTCTGAAAGATTTAACAAAATATCAACAATAGCATTGCTTAAGTATTGTGATAATATAGCTCATGACATATTTTACCCTGCTTATCCATCTATTCCTCACATGAAATACATGAGATAATGCTGGATATTAAAGAATCTGACCATAAATGCTTAAGAAAATCCCTGTACCCAGATTCTATGATATGAAATCTTGAGGTAATAAGAAGCCTATATTATAGAGATTCTGGACTTTGTATAGTATATTGACTGGTTTGATGGAAGGCAATTTGTATTATCACTACTGCTATTGGTATTGCTGGTTTGACAAATAAATTGGTAACAGTGTTAATATGTTAATGATAGCATATTTTAAACAAATAGTCTAATTTTATTAACTTAGCAACTGTAACTTCTGTTATTCTTGCATTTTTGTAATATAGCAAGTCTGTTTCAATGGTTTAAGCCATCTGCTTGTTGAAGCTGTTATTTTCAAGCTCTATTAATTTTTTTTCTGTTTACTGTTTGTATTATAAAACATTCCTGATGAGAAACTCATCTTCATTCACATGTTTCTTTCTCATTATTATTAGCAGTTATAATATACCTCTGATGCAATAATACTTAAAATATGCTAGGCTCCTTCAAAGCATAAAGTTAGCACAGAACATTAAATTTAGCTTTAACTCATATCTGGTCTGGAGAGTGTAAAATCAAAAAAGACAGAGATGTATAGAAAGGGGAGATGGTGATAGGAAAGGGGTAAAATAATAAAGCATGCAATGAGACACAAGTAACAGGAGATACCAGTAGGCAAATGTTTTCTTGGTTATCCTCTCTGGTTGCTTGACTAAGTTTCTTTTTATTTTAATGTTAAAATATGCTATAATATCCATCATCCTGTTTATGCCCATAGATAGCATCCATAGCAGGATAAGCCTGCTATACTTATCCATAGCCCCTTTCTCCTGTAACTAACTAAAATATATTATTCTATAAATTAAGTAACATAGATGAACAGCAGTTTTCAAAATCAAATTTGAATTAAGGAACCATTATGGGAATGTTTGAGATCTGGGGACATTTTGCAAAACTGAAGAAGAAAAACAGACTAAATTTTCCAGATCTTACAGAAAAATGTTTTCCATTACTTCAGCCGGTTGCAGTACTGAAGTGGGTGGTTTCTCTAGCTTTGCTTGAGCTTTATGAAATAAAAGAGCATTTAAGTGTGAGGAGCACTATGGATACCTGAGAAGATACCAAAACTGGATTCAGAGAGAAAACAAAAAGTAAAAAAGGCAATGTGAAGAAAGAAAGGGGAGATAATAAAAAACTTCAACTCTGTGCTCCAAGGAGGATGCAAATGGAAAGGTACAATGAACATGGTGTGGTCAGATCAGGGGCTGGACAGCACCTGGAGTACTCAGCAGTTCCATTTTGTTTGAGCTGGTGAGTATTGGGAAGATTAATGTGAAGCATATTTTGCTAAGTAAGAGACAAGATGAATGAAACTTGTTGTAAAGTGAAAGAGAAAAAGGTTTGGTCTTAAAAGTATTGTGAAATTAAAAGCAAAAAGGCTAGTGGTTTAGATATACACCGTGTACAAGAGCTGAAAATATTTTCTGAGATTGCAGGTCAGTATTTTCAGAATCTTGCAGTTCAATACTACCGGAAAAATAAGGCCTTAGACTGTATCTATGTTTAATATGCCAGAGACACTTCTTAGTTTGTCATAACAAACACTGAAATCATCTATAACACAGACATCTATATGTGAATGAGCCAACCTACTTACTACAGTCAATGAAGTTTGGGGATAATACATCTTTTACTGAAGTTACCATTTAAAATAGATTTGATGAATCATAAAACACAACCCCCCTATTTTCTCCACCAACTACAAAGAGAAGAAAGAGTAGCTATTTGGAATGACTAAGGGTTCATGGATTCAGAGTAAATTTTGAAATTAATCATGCATCTTGGTAAAATGCTGAAATGAATCTAAATATGAGATTCTGACTTTAAAACTGCATTTATTTTTATATAGTGCATTTAATTCATGAGAAAGATAAAATAATTTAATTATCAGGCATATAGTTGGTAATATATACCAAAATCCCTTTGGTAAAAGGATAGATGAAAATATATAAATCCACATGAAGAAAGGAAGAGCAAAGAATTTAAAAGTTCCTAAAATTATAATTTTTGAAATTAAAAAAACTCCATAAATTCCATGATACCCCAACTCTTCTTCCTCCCACAAAATTATTGTTTTTTATTATTCCCATAATGTTTTAATTACGTTGCATGGCCCTAAGAAACAGCTTACTATTTAATATGCTTAACATGCCAAGCTTTGGTTATATGCTACACTTGTCACTACATTCTTTAATTTAGCACAGATATAAAAAGGAAAGAATGTATCAGAAGAATATTTCTGGCAGCAGATTTGGAACAACACATTCTCTTGCAATGCAGGCATATAAGATAACTGAGTATCCCTCTGCTTAGCTGTGATCAAATCATAGTTCCCAGAAAAAGAAACATAACATTAGAAAAGCGTAACATTTCAGTGAGCACTTAAAGAGAATGACACATGAAATATATTTGCATCACTTAGAGAATAAACACCCTTGAATGAAGTGGTAAGTTAAAGAGCTGACTAAAGCACTAACTAAACATCTTGTCTAAGATATGGTTATCCATCTTCTCTCCATTGACTCTACAATAACCTACACAGTTAGATAGTGGTAAGTAGATAGATACAGTAAGTAGGTAAGTAGCATGTAGTAAAAATAGTCAAGATGAATCTGTCCTGAAATGGTAGGATTAAGTGGCTAGGATTATTAACATAATGAATAACCCAAATGACTAAAACTATCATTAGATACGAGTTTCTGGTTGTTACCTCCACATGATTTAGACTATATACCTGCTATTCTAGAATATCTGGTTCTTATGCTTGCTCAAGCTGGTCAGAATTAGAAATGAAAGATACCCAAAATATTCAGCAATTACAAATGGATTCCATCCAGACTACTTTCTGTAGGAAGACACACACAGTCTGCTGAAATCATGGGTTTATTTGCACCCTGTGGGAGGTTTGATTAAGAATCTTCACAGGCTAATATTGTAAGAGAATCAGACTGAAGTGTTCTGTAAACTAAAAGTTTGCATTTCCTTTTTCAAATGCAGGAAATTGTTTTACCCTATACCTATTTGCTGAACAGATACAAAATAAACCAAGGGACATATCAAGTTATGTTGTTAACAGATTTCTTTGAGAATATTGAGAGGACATATTTTTGGCTGAAATTCACTTGAATGACTAATAAGGACCTACATCTTGCTACATGTCCCTTATAGTCAAAAAAAGGTTAAAGCATGTCATTTACTGGGTCAGTGAAACCTGACTGCCTGGATCAAGTTGACTCATGTTCTGACACTAGCTCAACAGAAAGGGGAAGTAACCTGAGCCCTTCTTAGAAAAAGATCTATTCATGAGAGCATTTTTTTTCTTCCATTGCAGAAAACCAGGCTCATTGCAGTCTTCAATGAGGTCTTTATCCAAATGTTATTCTATTCACAGGAGTGAGGCTGCCTTGAGTGAAAAAGATGAAAGACAGAAAACTTATGTCAAATGCCCTGATATTTGCCTTGCTGCTTTCACTACATACAATGAATGTCCAAGACATTATTGAGACCCACAACTGGATTCTATCCTGCAGCACGTATCACCTTTAAAATCCAGATTGCAAGGATTTTCTCCACCTCTCAAATCTCAACAAATGATGTGTTCTAAAGCTTAGAGATTCATACTGAAAAAAATCATGGAAAAGATATTGTATGGCAATTCACAGTTATGTGTAAAATAGGTCTGCATTCTCTGCCCTATAGAATTACTGAGCATCAGTCTTTTTTTCCAGTGGCAGCAGTGCAAACAAGGAACTGACCTATTAAAATCATCAGTCAAACATGGGAAGAGCTAATGTGACAGGATAGTCATGTCCTTTATCAGTTTATACCTCCTTCACAAAAGAAAGAGTATTTTCAGTTTTAAGCTAAATTGATTAATGCCGCTGGGTTTTGGATGTTGTACACAGAGTCAGCCAGAGTTCATTAACAATTAGTGATCTTCCAATGGGACACACCTCTTGTATTGTATACATGAAAAAACTACTGTTGTGAGCCCTGATTATGTTTCATTCCCCTCTTATCAACTTAATGTTATTTATTGGCATCACTCGTAACGACACTATTGTTCTCAAAATATCATGTCCTTTTCCATCCTGTGTGCTATTTTCCTATTTATGAAAACATTTTCTTTCTAGCAAATCTTTCCTATTACATTGTTAGAGTTCTGTAAAGGCCCTGTCCCTGGTGTTGAGCACTTTCACTTGTACCTGAGGGTAACAAGAGCATTCAGCAACTTCAGCAAAAGTTCTGTGCCTTGCAGGACTGATCCTTTTATTGTTTTCTTTCATCTTCCTCCTGCCATTTCTTTGCTACCACAGAGCAGAGAAGGGTCAACTTCTCCTCCAGCTCCTTTTCACCACTCTCTCATTTGCAGAGGATACAAAGTTCTGCGAAAGACAGAAAAAATCTGTATAATGCAGAAGCAATGCTCTCCTACTGCTTATTACACACCACTTTCCTGCCTATGGGTTCTAGTGTAAAGGGGTATCTGATCACTGCATCCTACCATTTTACAATGTCCTGCAGATGAATGCAGACCAGTCAAACGTATTGAGAACTTAAGCAGAAAATGGTGCTAGTCTGAGTTGTGGAGGGACCATATATTTTTGAAAGACCCTGTAACAAAACTTTGTTCTTGGCCTTCTGTGATCACAGGCATGTGCTTGCATACCTACTCATTTGTGAAAGATGGACCAAAATGCCTTTCCATGAAATCTTGAAAAAAATTACATTCCAGTGAAGAGTTTTGATTCTAAATATAAGTTTGATGTTATTTATTGGCAAAATAAATAGGCTCATATAACAGGATTTTTGAGGGGGAAAAAATCTCCCCGCCCAGAAAAAACCCCAAGAATTCTGAAATGTGATTAAGGACTAATAAACTTGTGACACCATGTGTAAGATTGGTTTCCATGTCTTTCATATTTTGTATTCAATATATCTCATCTTTTATTTAGGAAATCATGATCATGCCTGAGGTTTTCTTCATTTCTCTGGAGGAAAATTTGTCTTTGGTTTATAAAGAACATGTGCTCCACAGAGGCAATAAAAATTTGAATTATTTTGTAGTGTACTCAAAAGAGTGAATATTTTATGTTTTCACTGAATTTCCAAAATGTTCTCAGCAGCTTTATCATCCATATGAAATGACTGGTGTTGTACATTGTTATGGAAACTTTCCATATGGAGGAGTACTAAAGGGAAGATTATGAGTCTTTTAGTAATCCTGGTTCTGGAAGGTAGATTTGAAGAAGTGTGGTTTCCCAGTCCTAGGAAACACGTATACCATTTCAAAACTGGATCAGCTACATACTAATCAGGACTTTTTCAAATGGGGCATGCCAGGCTTATGCCATATATCCACAAACTTTACCATATCGTTGTATGCATTGTGCTGTTAAACCAATGGATCAATTTTTAAGTAGAAGGGTGTCAGTGCCAATGCCTCAGTGTGTGTTTGAATTGCTTACTGATGTCTTACAAAGGTAAAAAAATATCCAAGGTTATTTGGTACTTCTACAATCTCCTTACTAGATGTTCAGGTGCCTGTGTTTGCTTTTATTGGAGAAGTACTTCTTTATGTGCAGTAGCTCAAGCTAAATGAGTGGATTGTCAATGTCAACTGTTTTTCATTGCTATCTTAACTACTTTCATGTAGGTAGGCAGCTGAGAGACACAGAAAATCTATTTAAAAATCTACAGTGATTGCACAGTTAGATATTTGCACAATGTTCTACTGCTCTGCATATTTATCTTTGACCTTCGGCATCTACCAAGTACATAATTCTCCATCTTACTTAAAATGAAACACCCAAGAGATGGAAAGAGGGCTCCAATAAGTATAAGTTACATGCATGACCTAGCTACAGAGCCAGTGAGGGACATAATGAAAATTCTTTGTGGAAACATCCTCTTTTCTGATTTGTTTCAGTTAATATTAATCTGAAAATTGTAAAGGTGAAGTCTTGCTGCTTATGGTCAAAGCATAGTACAAGACCGTAAATATACTGGTGAATTAAATGTTTCCAAAAAATCCCCCTCATCTTTTTATGATATTCTTTCAAAGAATGTGGCTATTCATATTTATTTTTAAATTTCTGTAGGATGGTCCAAGTGCAGAATGATAATTGTACTGCTGTTAAATAAACGCAGCAGTGAAAGAACTCACAGGCTATTGAAATGAAGTTCATCCTTTGCCTTCTGTGGTCCCCTTTTATTCAGTTCCCCTGCCTCACACACAGAAAAGTGTTTGGCAGTGTATTTTTGAGAGTCTTAATGTGCGAGTTTTCTCAGAGCAGAGGAAACTGAGTGTCATTCTTGAGATAACAAAAAAGAGTGTGACAGTTTCTGTTGGGCAGTCAGGCCTCAGCTTTTCATGACCACGTTAAAAACCAACTTGCAATTGGTGAAGATTAGAAATCATAGGTTTAATATACTATCTTGAAGAAATACTTTCTAAGTAATTAAGCAACGGCATTCCTTCCTTGCTCCAGATTTCTGCAGTGTTAAGATATGCACAGTGCATATACGCACAGTGAACTTCTGTAATGAAGTGAAATGCACAGGTGACGTGAAATGTATATAGAAAAAAAAAAGGCAAACAGGATAAAGACTATTTGACAGTCATTACTTTTCAGTACGTGAAAATAGCTACAGAAATAATAAGACAAGTTGCAGGCACACTCCACATAAGAGACTGTAGAACAATGCCCCTAACAAGAGATGGTATAACTCAGTGGTTTAGTTTGGTTTGGTTTTTGTTTTAAATGGCAAAGGAATTACATATGTCCTTAACTTTAAGTGTATGCTTGTCACTATTCTGCAAATGCTTAACTCCATATTTGAGTTCAAATACATGTGTAGGTCTCTCAAATTCAAAACTATATTAGTATCATACAATTATACAATAGGGAGAAGCTTTTCATTTTTAGCAAGTAAATAGATGTTGGGAAGCCTGAAAGCACTTTTACTGTTTTTTCAACAAATGCATTTCTGTAGACACAGCATAAATGAAGGTCTCTGTGCTAACTATTGGAAAAAACCCACTAATTCGTCACCACAAACACCACAGAATCACAGAATGGTTGAGGTTGGAGGGGATTTCTGGAGGTCATCTGATCCAACTCCCTGGTCAAGCCAGGCCACCTAGACCCATTTGTCCAGGCCCATCCAGTGCAGATGTATTTTGAATAACTGCTAAGATAGAGACTACACAACCTCCCTGGGAAGCCTGTGACAGTGTTCGGTCACCCCCACAGTGAAAAAGTGTTTCCTGATGTTCAGAGGGAACTTCCTGTGTTTCAGTCTGTGTCCATTGTCTCTGGTCCTGTCACTGGGCACCACTGAGAGGAGTCTGGCTCCACCTTCTCTGCACCCTACCTTCAGGCATTTCATAGAATCATAGAAAGACAAAATCATTTAGGTTGGAAAAGATCTTTAAGATCATCAAGTCCAACAATTAACCTAACACTACCAAGTCCATCACTAAAACAATTAAGGGTAGAGTAGCAATTTCATGTTGCCTGGCTTGGTGGATGGATTATTTTTTAATGAAAGTAAAAACTAGGAATCATTAAGGTTGGGAAAGACCTCTACGATCATCAGTCCAACCATCAACCCAACACCACCATGCCTACTAAACCATGTCCCCAAGTGCCATGTCTACCTGTTTTTTGAACACTTCCAGGGATGGGGACTCCACCACCTCTCTGGGTAGCCTGTTCCAATACTTGACTACCCTTTCCGTGAAGAAAGTTTTCCTAATAACCAACCTAAACCTCCCATGGCATAGCTTGATCCGATTTCCTCTCATTCTATCGCTGGTTACATGGGAGAAGAGACTGACACCCACCTCACTACAACCTCCTTTCAGGTAGTTGTAGAGAGCGATAAGGTCTCCCCTCAGCCTCTTCTCTAGGCTAAACAACCCCAGCCCCCTGAGCCACTCCTCATAAGGCCTGTGCTCCAGACCCTTCACCAGCTTCGTTGCCCTTCTCTGGACACACTCCAGCACCTCAATGTCTTTCTTGTAGTGAGGGGCCCAAAACTGGACACAGTATTCCAGGTGTGGCCTCACCAGCGCCGAGTACAGGGGGACAATCACCTCCCTGCTCCTGCTGGCCACACCATTCATGATACAAGCCAGGATGCTGTTGGCCTTCTTGGCCACCTAGGCACACTGCTGGCTCATGTTCAGCCAGCTGTCAACCAACACCCCCAGGTCCTTTTTGACCAGGCAGCTTCCCAGCCACTCTTCCCCAAGCTTGTAGCGTTGCATGGGGTTGTTGTGACCCAAGTGCAGGGCCTGGCACTTGGCCTTGTTAAACCTCATACAGTTGGCCTTGGCCCATCGATCCAGCCTGTCCAGGTCCCTCTGCAGGGTCATCCTACCCTCCATCAGATCGACACTGCCACCCAGCTTGGTGTCATCTGCAAACTTACTGAGGGTGCACTCAATCCTCTCATCCAGATCATTGATAAAGATGTTAAACAAGACTGGACCCAAAACAGAGCCCTGGGGAACACTGCTTGTGACTGGTCGCCAACTGGATTTAACTCTATTCACCACTACTCTCTCAGCTTGGCCACTCAGCCAGTTTTTTACCCAGCGAAGCGTATGCCCGTCCAAGCCATGAGCCGCCAGCTTCCCGAGGAGAATGCTATGGGAGACGGTGTCAAAGGCTTTGCTGAAGTCCAGGTGGATGATGTCCACAGCCTTTCCTTTATCCACCAGGTGGGTCACCAGGTCATAGAAGGAGATCAGGTTGGTCAAGCAGGACCTGCCTTTCACGAACCCATGCTGGCTGGGCCCGATCCCCTGGTTGACCTGCACTTGCCTGTTGAGCATACTCAAGATGAAGCACTCCATGATCTTCCCCAGCACTGAGGTCAGGCTGACAGGCCTGTAGTTCCTCGGATCCTCCTTCCGGCCCTTCCTGTAGGTGGGCATCACATTGGCAAGCCTCCAGTCATCAGGGACCTCCCCTGTTAACCAGGACTGCTGATAGATGATGGAGAGTAGCTTGGCAAGCTCCTCTGCCAGTACCCTCAATACTCTCAGGTGGATCCTATCCAACCCTGTAGACTTGTGAGCATCCAGGTGGCATAGCAGGTCATTAACTGCTTCCTCCCGGATTATGGAGGCTCCATTCTGCTCCCTGTCCCTGTCTTCCAGCTCAGCGAGCTGAATACCCAGGGGATGACTGGTCTGGCTATTAAAGACTGAGGCAAAGAAGGCATTTGTATACGTTGACAAGATTACCCTGAGCCTTCTCTTCTCCAGGTTGAACAGTGCTAGCTCCAGTAGCACAGGAGACATGCTCCAGCCCCTTCATCATTTTAGCCCTTTGTTGGACTCTGTCCTGTATGTCCATGTCTCTCCTGTACTGGGGAGCCCAGAACTGGACACAGTACTGCTGGTGTGACCTCACCAACATTGGGTAAAGGGGAAGGATCACCCCCTCAACCTGCTGGCAATACTTCATCTGATGCAGCCCAGGATACCATTCACCATCTTTGCGGCAAGGGCACATTGCTGGCTCAAGTTCAGCCTAGTGTCCACCAAGACCTCCACGTCCTTTTCTGCCAAGCTGCTTTCCAGATGGGTGTTGTGTCTCACCTTCCCCTTATCATCACACAGCATGAATTTCTGGGTCTTGATACAATAAAATTTATTACAGATTTGCATTAAAGGGCAGTAGCTACAGAGAGTATTTCTAATAAACTGTGACAAGAAGTAAGTTCCTGAATTTTATGCAAAACCCTTTTGAACACATCTAATGGATATTGTTCAGGTAAGGATGGATGAATTGCAAAAAGCTAGCAGTTGAATTTTATTCCAAAATAGTACATGGTTGTCCAAAACATAGTTATATTTGTCCACAAGTTCTACCCAGCAATGGTAATAATATTTGTTATACCATTATGTAAATTTTCCTTTCAGGAAGTTCAAAAATGTATGAAAATAATATTTTTACACTGAAGATATAGTTGAAACTTCTTTCGGCTTTTGAAGGGCATTTTAGTGAAATAAAGTTTTTGTTTTGCCAATACAATCATCCTAAATTCTTGTTACTAGGGTTCCATCCTGAAGTTCACTGTGAACTTCTGCTGCTGAATATCACCCATTTTGCACATCAAACATGATATAAAAAATTTGACTTCTCTTCTTTGTGAAAAGGTCAAGGTGTTCCTGTCTTGATCATTTCCTGTGTTTTCCTTAGCAATTTTGAACCAGCCCTCTCAAGCTGAAGGATGGTGGGGATACCAGAATAGGCCTTATACTAAAACTTTGTATGATGAAAGCAGTGATTTTCTACTACACTTGTCCAATTGTAGCAAATGTCTGGTTGTTGCTTTAGACGGTAAACAGTTGAGGACATGAACATCTTCACATATAATTTGTAAATCTTACAATAATATTAGATCTGAAATTGGACTTTTGAGAACTACAATAATAATAGTAATAATAATAGTAGTAATAGTACTAATAATTCTCATGTCCATTAAATTGAATGGCAAATATAATGATAACGAGGATTAAATTTTCTACTAAAAATATACAATTATATTGAGGAGAGACAATAGGAAATGATGTCTGATTTTTGTGGTCTGACTATAATGGATTAAAACTTCAAAACATGAAAGAGAAGTGACTAGACATCAGCAAAAACCTTTGACAACATCCCGGGGAATTAAATGCTTTCAATTTTTTAAGAACAGGTTGTGGATTGCTGCATTCTGTAGATTAAAAAACATTATCGGTACTCTTCCAGTTTTGTATCCCAATAAACACATTGCTTTTAATGTTCTGTTGGTTGAGATAATCTGTGGTAAGTTAGACAAACTGACTATAGAAATTATCATGTTTAATTCTTACGTAAGAGAAATGGGAAACAAGAGGATTTTTGAAATATGGAAAATGTACAAAAATTTAAGAATAAAGTACAATGCAGTAAATGCAATATTCCTTATGTGCTATTTAAAAAATTATCAGGAAAAGTAACTGTATACCAGTGTGATGCATTATTTATTTTGTGTTTGTCTGGTTTCAGCTGGGATAGAGTTAATTTTCTTCCTAGTAGCAGGCATAGTGCTGTGTTTTGGATTTAGTAGGAGAAGAATGTTGATAACACACTGATGTTTTTAGTTGTTGCTAAGTACTGCTTATGCTAGTCAAGGACTTTTCAGCTTCCCATGCTCTGCCAGGTGCACAAGAAGCTGGGAGGGGGCACAGCCAAGACAGTTGATCCAAACTGACCAAAGGGCTATTCCATACCATATGATGTCATGCTCAGTATAGAAACTGGGGTGGGTGGTGGGGGGGGGGTTGGCCGGGGAGCAGCGATCGCTGCTCAGGAACTGTCTGGGTATCGGTCGGCAGGTGGTGAGCAATTGCATTGTGCATCACTTGCTTTGTATATTGTTATTATTATTATCATTATTATATTGTTATTATTATCATTACTATTTTACTTTATTTCAGTTATTAAACTGTTCTTATCTCAACCCAGGAGTGTTTCTCACTCTTACTCCTCCGATTCTCTCCCCCATCCCATCGGGGTAGGGGGAGTGAGCGAGCGGCTGCGTGGTGCTGAGTTGCTGGCTGGGGCTAAACCACGGCAGTGTTTGAATTTTTAAAATATATTTTAATATTCTTTTTACAATATTCTGTATGTGGTGATAAAAATGGAATGGATATTAACTTGTTTAACCAAAAGAAAACTCAAAATGACATTAGAATTTATTTGTCTTTGTTGTTATTAATGTTAAAGGGCAATTGCATTGCGTCGAATCACCAGAAGAGTTCTTAATGGAACAGGACTCATTTGTGCTGGGTGCTGTGTAAACACAGAGAAACGTGGCATTTTCCATACTCTAACCAAAAGGAAAAAAAACTGATATGTAGGTCGGTGATCTTTGGGGGGCATGGGAATTCTGAGCTTCTGGCATACAAGGCACAAGACTCCTCTGAATCACCAGCAATTCAGTCAGTCAAAGAGAGGCTCTAATTAAAGAAAAATGAGTTGACATGCATGATCAGGTAATTAATGATATGAAATCATTGCTGTTCCTTTAAGGAAGAGGTAAACACATAATGGGATTGAATAGACTGTGAGGACATTTGCTGTAGTCAAAGCATCAGTTAAAGCATAAAAAACTATTTTGTGTTGTGTTCAGAGGAAGAATGTGCAAGGTTGCACCCGGGTAAGCATTTTGGGCCTAACTACAAAAAAGGCCTGGAGCATCTACCAGTTAGGTACAGGTTTGACTACCTTACATGTACCAAACCTCCAGAGTAGAAGGGATGCTGTGCCAGTGTATGTCTTGAGCACAGGTGGTGGACCAAACTGTTAAGTGACGTTAGAGCCTGGCAACCTCCTCCAGCCACTCCTGCCCAGGACCTCTCCTGCCTGGCTGCTGGAGCCCAGCTCAGGGACCCAGGCACCTGGGGTCTCTGCCCAGGCTGAGGGACTCAGCTGCTGCTTTCCTGTTTGCTGGTTCAAACCGTAGTGAAGCTGAGTATGTATCGCAGAGACACAGGCGCACATGGACACACAAGCAGGACACTGACATGACTGGTCACACACACTGCTGCAGACAAGGCACTGCCTTCAACAGCACCTACATAACCTGCAAAGACAGCCAAGTCCCCACCTCTTCTTGGGCTGGCAGGGGCAGGAGGTCACTAGTGCAGGCATATACACGACACTGTGCAAGTTCACAACTGCACACACATTTGTGGATACCTTAAGTACCTGCACTGCCCCCCTGTGTGTCTCGCACCCCTGCCCAGATCCCCGCCCCCTTACTCATCCCAGGGGTCCCCTCTTCACTGGCTGGTCCAGCTCAGTGTTCACTGCACATGCACAGCACTCACACACTTGTCCCACAACACGCTACACTCGTGGGTACCCCAAATACCAGCATGGATCCTCCACCCACCTAACACTGCTGCCCTGACCCAAAGCCCCCCTACTCACCAGCTGGTCCAAGCTGAGATTTGCCAGCTAATACACATGCACACGCCATGTACAGGCGGTCTGGGGAAGATACAGGCACTCAATTCCCCCAGCAGCCATTACCTGGCACAAGGGCTGTGTCCTGTAGTCCTGCTTCAGCCACAGGCACTGATCCCTTCACTTGCCTCACTCACACCTGTCCCCCCAGTAGCTGTTTTTCGGACACACACTGTTCCCACTCCATACCTGGAGGTTAAAGACCCCGACTCATTCCAGTCATTGACACTGAGAACCCACTTGCTCCCATACCTGACACAACGGGTCAGGGGCACTCACAACCCTGGTCTGACTCCAGTATCTGGCACCAGTTTTCACTTGCACACATACAGGTCTCACCGGTAGCTGACACTTAGTCCTTGCAGTGCACACACACAGGATAGAGGGTGAGATTACCCAGAGAGATAGTTAAGAAAAAGATTTAATAAGAAGATATAAGAAGATAGGACAGACTGTAGTGATCAGGTGCAGGGCTCAGCCAGACAAGTGCACTGAATGGTCCTGTTTTACACGATGCCCCTTTTATACCCTTTTATGTCTACCCCCATCTTTGTTCCTTCCAGCTCCCTCTTCCCCCTGTGCATCCCTCATAGATTTGTACAGCTCGATCGATTCCCACATCCCTCCCAGTCTGGGATCCCCCTGGTTCATTCTTACCATTTGCAAAGTTCAAGCTGATCTTCCTGAAAGTGGCACCTGTAGTTTCTTGGTAGCCCATCAATTAGTGTGAGTTGTGAGGTTTGTTTCTTGTTATTATCTCTATGTTTGTTTTGTTAGGTCTGTGTCTCTGTATATTTTGTTTCTGATTTCCCCTTTTTTCCCTTAGTTTCCCAGTTGACAAGATCCCTGATCAGATAACCTCTTTGGAATAAACATTCTCACATTTTCACATCCCCTCACTAATTAGTGTGACTGATCAGGTTTGGTTGTGGTCACTGGTCTCCCTACCATTCGTTGGTGAGGTTTGTGTACCTGTATGTTCTTGTTTATGGTTTCCTCCTTTTCTTATTATCCCTTGTTGCACTGAAAAAGGTCCTTGAACAGATACCTTAAAAAAGCAGATTCTCTCCTTCCACATATGCAGCTATTTGACTGCTGGGGCTCCCACTGGGACTCAGGCTCTGAGATTCAGTAAAAGATCTCGTGGATTCCTTGGCCAAAATGAGAGGCCTCCCAAAACACCTACCTGCCCCTTCAGGGACCGAAAGTTCATAGGTAGTCAGTAAACACTTTAAAGTGTGCAACATTTGCCAAAATTTGAGATACTTTGAAAAGATGGTTAATAACTTTGAACAAAACAATACTACATTACAGTTATAGCCAGATGATATAACTCAGTACTCATACTAAAAGTCTCTAAAGACAGACAGAAGGTATAGTAGCAGTGTATAGGACAAATTGAAGGCATCACATGCAAACACACAAATTCCAGCTGATCCTTTCTCAAAAGATGCAGACAGCGGTGAGGTCTGGTTGCTTTTTCCCTAAGGCCCATGTTCAGATTTTTATCCTACCTTTCTAATGAAGCTGTTGCAGATGGCAGCCAGGAGGAAGATTGCCCTAGCACACAGGTATCCCAAACCATACATCAATATTAAATACATCAATATTAACACAAACACAACACAGATTTCATTTCTGCCTTTGCATCTATAGGCAGAATCAATATTTTCATCCTTTTGGTTCTTCAGTTTGGTGCCTTATATTTCTGACAGGCAGGAGGGGAAAACAGGTACAGGTGGAATGTGGAATAAAAATTAGATGATAATTTACATTTTCCCAACAATTTCACCAGTTTCAAGCACAGTATTAAAACTGCCACAATATGGTGCTACCATGCAAAGAATTGTTGATAGCATTGTTAATTATTTTGCCTTAAAGTAGGTTCTGCAAGAGCTAATGTGTGTCACCTATAACTTGTCATTATATGATGTTAAATAAGATTATTCTTTTTACTAAGAAATATTAATATGGATGAACCACATTGTAGTAGTGTATTTCTTACCGTGAAGAGCTGTTATGTTATCACTACTGAATTCTCATCCAGGTGTAGGTAAATTTAAAACCATGAAAGTAATCCTTATGTCATCTTCTAATCTGCACTCAAGTCTTCATAATTATATAGCCTGCTGCCTCAGATGAACCAAAAATGTCAGCCTTTAGTTTCAAACCTGTTTGCACAAATCCATAGATTTTGAAGAAAAGTATTGGTGACTACACACCCAAATACTGATACTGTAGAACTCCTTCACTCTGAAATGCATAGGTCCTTCACTCCAAAATACAAAACAGATAACTAAGAAAGTTGTACTATAGTTATTTTCCAGGTATCTTTCTCAGAATGTACACCAAAATAGAAACAATATAGAGAAATTTGTGAATTTGGAGCATGCTGGTCAAACAGTTGAACTGAAGAAGCAAAAGAAACTTTCCCATAGACTTATGAAAATTCAGGAGAAAAGGATAGGGACAAGAGACACCATCCATACACTTTCGACAGGACAGAACCCCTTCTCCCAATCCCAACTTGAGTGCAGAAGGCACTATAGTCAGAACTGTTTACTCTTACAGCTTAATTTCTAATTTCAGTGCTTGTAACCCTCTATACAGGGGCCTTTAGGCTACTTTATCTGTCTTGCCAGAAACCCCATTGCTAACAGGAATATTTCACCACCCATCCATAATGCATTGTTCAGTTTTCTCCTCATCTGTCTGAAAATGGCTTTTTGGTCTTTGTCATATGCATGAGAACATCTACTTGCCTTTCCCGACCTTTTACCTCTCCCGTTACTCTGTTCACAGTATAAACAGTGGATATTTCCCCTCTTCACCTCCCATTGTGCACCATCATATTTCTACTTAGCCAAACTGCTTGACCAGCCTGACCTCCTTCTATGACCTGGTGACCCGCCTGGTGGATGAAGGAAAGGATGTGGATGTCATCTGTCTGGACTTCAGCAAAGCCTTTGACACTGTCTCCAACAGCATTCTCCTTAGGAAACTGGTGGTTCATGGTTTGGACAGGCGCACTCTTCATTGGGCAAAAAAATGGCTGGGTGGCTGAGGCCAGAGAGTAGTGGTGAAAGGAGTTCAATCCAGTTGGTGACCAGTCACGAGCAGTGTTCCCCAGGGCTCTGTTTTAGGGCCAGCCTTGTTTAACATCTTTATCAATGACCTGGATGAGGGGATTGAGTGCACCCTCAGTAAGTCTGCAGATGACACCAAACTGGGTGAGAGTGTTGATCTGATGGAGGGTAGGATGGCCCTGCAGAGGGATCTGGACAGGCTGGATCGATGGGTTGAGGCCAACTGTATGAGGTTCAACAAGGCCAAGTGCTGGGTCCTGCACTGGGGTCACAACAACCCCATGCAATGCTACAAGCTTGGGGAAGAGTGGCTGGGAAGCTGCCTGGCCAAAAAGGACCTGGGCGTGTTGGCTGACAGCTGGCTGAACGTGAGCCAGCAGTGTGCCTAGGTGGCCAAGAAGGCCAGCAGCATCCTGGCTTGTATCAGGAATGCTGTGGCCAGCAGGAGCAGGGAGGTGATTGTCCCCCTGTACTCGGTGCTGGTGAGGCCGCACCTGGAGTAGTGTGTCCAGTTTTGTGCCCCTCAGTACAAGAAGGACATTGAGGTACTGGAGCTTATCCAGAGAAGGGCAACAAGGCTGGTGAAGGGTCTGGAGCACAGGCCTTATGAGGAGTGGCTCAGGGGGCTGGGGTTGTTTAGCCTAGAGAAGAGGAGGCTGAGGGGAGACCTTATCTCTCTCTACAACTACCTGAAAGGAGGTTGTAGTGAGGTGGGTGTCAGTCTTTTCTCCCATGTAACCAGCGATAGAATGAGAGGAAATGGGCTCAAGCTATGCCAGGGGAGGTTTAGATTGGATATTAGGAAAAATTTCTTTACGGAAAGGGTGGTCAAGCATTGGAACAGGCTTCCCAGAGAGGTGGTGGAGTCACCATCCCTGGAAGTGTTCAAAAAACAGGTAGATGTGGCACTTGGGGACATGGTTTAGTAGGCATGGTGGTGTTGGGTTGATGGTTGGACTGATGATCTTAGAGGTCTTTCCCAATCTTAATGATTCCTAGTTTTTACTTTCATTAAAAAATAATCCATCCACCAAGCCAGGCAACATGAAATTGCTACTCTACCCTTAATTGTTTTAGTGGTGGACTTGGTAGTGTTAGGTTAATGGTTGGACTTGATGATCTTAAAGATCTTTTGCATCCAAAACGATCCTATGATTCTATGATTTCACCTAGAGATAGTTTCAGCAGGCTCACTCCTTGCTGCCTTTCAGGACACAAAAGAAAGGCCACTGACCATAGTGGTATGGCGTTTCCTGTGGGTAACAGCTTTTCTTAGCAAACAGCTGATGCTGGAGTATTCACTGGATCCTTTCTTTTCCCTTTTCACAGTAAGTGTAAAGCTCCAGTTTCTCATGGAGAGTTACACTTAATTAAACAAATGTTCAGCTCAGATTCAGAAAGTTAAAAGATCTAGGGCTGATTCTCATGCAAGGATCTTATCTAGTCTGAATTAAAAGTGTGTACTATGGCTCCCAACAGGTGGAAATACCTGCAAGGGAACATACGAGATTAAACGAATCTAATAAAAATAAACACACTTCCTGGAGTTATTGACTTGTAACAGTATCAAATTACATGAATATTTGCAAGGGTTCAAGAGAGACTGGGAAAATATGCCAGATCTAATTTGGTAGGTTTGTAATTTTCAGAATTAGAAGCTTAGGTTTCAATTTTAAGTAAATAATTCATAGCAAATTTGTCAGGAGTTAAATCTGCTGCCAGATCCACTGCTTAACTTGGGTCTTTAGTGTCTGCTGAGCATATTCCATTCATTTGGTCATCTGAAAGGCATGATTTGTAGACTATGTTTGGCTATTAAACACACCCCTGCCCAAACAGGCCTGCAACAAATAAAATCTTGAATGATACAGATTTATAGTAGACACTGTAGCTGAAGCACATACAATCCTGTCTCCAGGGTTTTATTGTATGTAACAGGACCTTCTTTTATGTAAAAAAGTCTACAAATCCAGGCCATGACTATGTGTGTTACATAATACATGGAAAACTTCAGTATGCTAGCTGGTACTGCTAACAAAATGAGTGTTATACAAAAGACAGACAGGGACTTAAAAAAATAATGCAGCTAAATATGAGGAATGTCATTCCTCATAATTGCTCAGAAATGCAAAAATTATGTCTACTAAGAAAGGTGAAAAAAACCTTTCCTGAATATCCTATGCGTCCTAACCTTCTAGGCTCTCTTACAGAGATAATCACTGTGTTATATTAGTTGTACTTGACATAGGCCAAATATTTTGTATGGATGCTGTACTCCTTCAGCTTTTCTTTTAGTAGCCCATTACTCTGCTGCTCTTACAATTCAGTAAGTGTCCACTCTTGGGGTATTGTCTCTTTGTATCAAGTTGCATTTAACGCTCTGATAACAGGGTTCCCTTTCTCTATATTTGTATATGCACAACACTACAGAAAGAACAATTCTTATCAGCCCTGCAAAACGGTGAGCAGTGCTTCTTACCCTCAGGTACCATATCCTGACGTGTTATTTCCTAGCTGCTCATGTATCTTCCTTGCAGAGCACACTTTCAGGAGCCACAGTACACAGTACCTAGTCATGTTGGAGATTAACCCCTCTGCTGAGAATAAGAATAAATAAAACTCTGGGGACACAGTGAAAACCTCGACTTATCATAAAAGAATGGTTCTGATTCTATAGGATGGGAGATTCTGGCCTATGTTTTCTCCTTCTGGACCTTCCTCTTTTATATTACAGCTGGATAAATTAATTTATTTCTGCAAAAGACTGCTGAGTACTCATACTAAAATCTGTTCCACAGGGACACTGGTGCTGTCAGGCATGGTGGGTATTGCTGTCTCTCTTCACAGTTAGGAACTGCAGTTTCGTGTTACATCTGCTCATCAAGAGACTGGATGACTAGTACAAAATGAAGGATCTCCCACGGGAATCTGAGACATCTGAGATGTGTTAGGGCAGAATTTACTTACAGCCCAAATCTAGGCTGCAGTTTGCCAAAATCCACATTGCTTGAGAGCCTGGTTAATTGCCTGCATGTTTCCAAATACAAGAAATAAGAGTTGGTGCAGTCTGCACAGTCCTCTTAACTTTCCATTCAAAAATGACCCTGTGCAAAACACTTTTGTGGGGGTACTTTCAGCAATTATTTTAAGAGCAAGAGCAGGACATGAGACGTGTAGCAGTAAAGTGAAATAAAGGTCAAATACGTTGCTCTGGCTACGCTGCTACTTTAATGTTTGTTAGGCCATCTCTCTCTCTTGTGGCTATGTAGCTTGGCTTAGTCAGGAGTTGCACTAAATGGGAGTGATGTCACTGCAGTAACGTACCACGGTAGTGTCACTTGTGCCCAAGAACCAATCCTGTAAGATACTAAATAAATGCCTGCCATTTTAAAAGAAATGGCAATTGGAAATGAAAATAAAATGTATACCATAAAGATCAACTTGAAGAACATTTTAAAATGCTGTTTTATACAGAAGAAACAATAGAGAAAGCCATGGGTCAAAATCAATCTGTTTTAAAAAGATTACTACCGGTGTATTTGAGGGATTACATAACCACAGGTCATTAAATTCAGAAAATTATTATGATGTATTTTTGGTGGCTACATGCCACAAATTCTCAACCATTTCAAGATGAAATACAAGGGAAACATCATGTTTTATTACTTCCAGTGATCCATACCTTTAAACCATCAATTTGATCATTACAGAGGCTACTGAGATTGGTTGCAGAAGACAAATATAGGTCACTGCAATCTGCTATGCAAGCAAATGCCAGGGTGTATTTCTGCTCTTATTGTGTTGCTTGTTTAAGAAAGTCATACCTCTGATGTAAGGCAAAAATTGCTAGTGCTGCAGAATTTGCAGAAGTGCTGTTTTGGCTTAAACCAATAGTTCAGTTGGTCCAGTTTGCTTTTCAGAAAAATAAGTAACAACCAATGCTTTTGAGAAAAGTCCAAAAAGTTCTGTAACGCACAACTGCCCAGAGAGAAAATATATTCTTGACCTCAGGCAGTTTGACTTATGTCCTAAAGCATAAACATCTGCATGCTGTATATTTTTACTTGTTTTATGCAGCAGTGGGTAATTTTAACGTATTTATACTTTTTAAATACATTTCTGAATAAAAAAATTTTTACATCCTGATATTTGGTGCCTAGGTACTGGTCAAGAGTTCATACAGGACAAGTCCCACTCTATTTGTATAGAAGAGTACCTTAAAACCCCGTGCATGGCAAAAATATGTGTAGCCTGATGTAATTTCAGCTTCCTAGGCAGGCTGGAATATGAGGATGTGTAACATTGTCTGACATCTTCTGTTATACTAATTTAGGCTTCTGTTTCAAATTTCATAGTGTGATCTGGCAGACAGATTGGAGCAGGCAATATCCAGATCATAGAGCTGCCAAAATACTCTTCGGTTGTGTGAAAGAAACCACTCTTCAGCAAAGTCAACACCCACCCATCACAGGAAACACATTGAGCAAGATAGTCCAAGTCCCAGCTTGAATATTTTTTTTTTTTTTTTTTTTTTGATTGGAGACAATATTTTGTCTTATTTTAAGAGTTTCATCATTATTTACTTCACCAAAAAGTTGCATAGCTTAAATTGCTCACTATGGCTCTAAAGCCTCTAAAGAGCCTGTCTAAAGGCCATAGGAAAATGTACCTTACAACTACCAGGTTAAGGACAAACTGAACCTTTGTACAGCTGCATGGAAGTAGAGAGCAGAACATAGGAAACACAAAAGCCTTCCTTCCTCTCATCCTCACATTGCACTCAAAGGAAGTCCCTAGACCCTACAGAGACTTTACATGCTGTGAAAAAATGCACATCCCCAGACTATCTGTAAAGAGGGAGGCAGAGAGACAACGTAGCCTTTTGTCCATATTTGACCCAGGCAGGGCTCCATACTGAAAGAGAAGCCTTGAAGATGCAGTATCCTTGCCCTGTCCCTCTCCGTGCTTCCTCAGCTGAAACAGAGCTCTGCTCAGACTGCACAAGGAAAGTCTATGTGAAGTGCAAACAGTCCAGTCCTGCAGTAATTTAGGGAAACTCTCTATTAGGGAAAGAGGTACTATGTTTTGCTGGGTTTTCAAATGTCTCTATCACGGAGACATTTTTGTAAGAAAAGGCTTTGTGTAAGAAAACCACCATCACTATCATGTCTCTATTTCCCAAGCCAGGGAAACTGAAAATTTTTAGTAAGTATCTGTGTTTAGCTGTTCAAACGAGAGTGCTTCAGGATGGCTGACATTGAAGATTAAAGACAGCCCCAAATTTCTCCAGTATATTACTAAGATATCAGGGTCATAAAATGAGAAGTAGAATAAAAAGAATAGAGAGTACAGGTTTAAACATATAAGTCTTAAAATCTCATTGAAGAAAAAAAACTGAAGAAGAAAAAATGAAGAAACTTGAGGGAACCTTTTGCAAAATGTGTATAAATTCAGCTACCATGCATATCTGTAAGCCAGAGAGTTCAAAAATATAAAAACCTGTGGAAGAGAGTGGAAATATTTGAAAAATATTTATAGACTATATAGTACTAGATCCTTCTACTGAACTGATACATAGCTTGTCTGATACTGTACATGGCTGCATGTGAACAATTTACACTAAGAGTATTTGATTAAGCTACATGCCCAGTGGCTTATTTCTTGAAATTAGGAAGGACAACCTTTGCCCTTAGTTATTTTGTTCCTAAATTCTGTGAAATGATTCTGATACAAAAATAAAGATGATTGGGCCACAGTTGTATGCCCAAAACCAAACTCAAACAAATAAACAAACCCATCTCATCCCCCAAAAATTATCATCAGATTCTTCCTTAAAATATGTTGTTGAATGAAGTTACTCAAAAAATACACAGTCTAAATTGAAGAGAACTTTAATTCAAAGTTTCAGAGCATTTCAAATTCTTTTGATCAAATGGGAAAAAAGGTCATTTGTGAGTCTAAAGAACTGGAGATGGCAATTATAGGAAAATTAATATATGTTTTTTCCTTGCCTCAGAAAATAATAGCTTCTTTCAAAAGCATTAGAATAAAATAGAAAATAGTTAGGTAATTCTGTACACAGTGTTCCCACTAAATAATGTATTATATAGGAGCAACTGAGATGAACTCCTGGATAAATTCAAGTAGATGAAGAGATCTTTCAGACGCTGATTGGATGACCCATATTGAACTCTGTTCAATAAATCCTGCTAAAAGGTCTTTTCATTTTCTCTGCAATATCACAAAAAATATGATATCTTCCTCCTAAATAAAACCTACCACTTAAAGAAACTGTATGACTTTTGGAAAGCAGAGTTGGAAACAAATTCCCTTTACCTTTGACACTTTCTTTCACATATACTTAAATGTGATAACATTCCACCTACATGAATATCCTACCCATAGGAAGAGCTTTTCTTTTGAATTCCATACATATATTATACAAATGTATATATGTGTATGTAAGAAACCACTTGTTAACAATCTTTTATCATCTTTTTTTTAGGCAAATAGGTTTGACCTGTGTACATATTTAGGTAATTTAAGGAAATAATTATCAGTTTTCAGCTAATTAACAAAAGGAACAGAGGCTGTATGTTTCCAAGGAATTGTAGTGACATTATTAAAAAACTCTTTTTGTATTATCCTCATAAAACAGCTGCATTGTCACACAACAGTATTTTGAGTCAATCATGAATCTAGGCCATCTGACTGAAAGCTAATGTGTAAAGAGTAAAACAGTGGTAAAAAAAGATGTGATAATAAAATGAAAGTAACATGGCAGGATATGCATGTCTTATGGCATAGGCTTCTGTAATTGAGAAAGCCATTTCAGGCTCCCTTTGTGTCAGTGGAGAGCTGATCAATATAGTTATTGAGCCCAAGACATGACTTACCTCAACCCAAAGTAGAATCCCACAAGGCTTGCTCTTGTCTTTCTAGCAAATGAAAAATTTATAGATTAAGTATTCCTAGATTGGCAGATAGTCTTACATTGCAAGGCAATTGTAAAAACAACAATGATGAAACCTCCCAAAACCAAAACAAAATGAAAAAAATAGAAATAAATTGACTAGATATCATTATATTACATGATTTAGAAATCCGTAAATTCTCACTTCTAATTTTTGAAAGGAACACCTTTTGAAAATTCAGCTTCACTGGATTATTTTAAGATCTTGTGTCCTTGTTTGATTTCTTCTAATATGTTGTAAAATCTGCACTATATTACAAGTAAACAAAGTAAGGGCATATAGCTGATATTATATGCTAGAATTATGACAATTTCTGCACCTTTTAAATCAGGCAAGGAATACAGGGATTAACTTTACAGGTTGTTAACATCTAATTAGAGAATGTACAGTTCTGAGCTTGATTTGGCAGTGTGTGTTTTATAGCTTCTTCACTATGTGAAATTTATTGGTATACAAAAACTTTAATTTTAGTTTAATAATTAGTTGCCAGATATTTTCAAAGCTAAATAAGTTCTTCTTATCTTAATGTGGAACATTGCAACAAAATAATGTACAATGCAGAAACAGGATACACATATGCACGTATATTTTCATTCTGTTCTAGGTTAATGTATACATAAATTTAACACATGTCTCTGGACCAAACACAAATCAAAGTCTACAACCTTCATGGTTTTGTTGATGGTTAGCCAAATGAATCTGCACATAGTAAAATATGTAGATTTTTCTGTGTAGACCTGCACATAAATTAGTTCAATTTCTATTAAAGTATTGCTTCATCAATCAGTAACGCCCCAGAAGCCAGTTATGACTGTTACAGAAATTCATCTTTATAGCAGAGTAATGTTTCATCATTATATTTGTGTCATGATTATTCTGACAGGTTAATTTCAAAGATAAGTTATTGAGTATTGAGGCATATTTGTCAAACAGACAAATGAAAACATTCCGTATATTCATTTTGCAAAACAAGAAGACATAATGATTGAAGAGTTGGCAAGGATTGAGTTGAAAACATTTTCTGCATTCTGCGTTAGGAATTTCTTAACATTCAACCAGGAAAGAAATAAAAAGAAAAAGTGAGTCTTCACTCAAACCATTAGCCAAAGTTCTGTGGAATTCCTGAAGCCCAGATTATACCTGTGTAGTTCTAGCTCTTTGAGTTATAGAAAAACATCAAAACCTGAACACATCTTTTTGCCTTTGAGGCATTCAGAAATAGATTTTTCCTTTACACTTGTCACACAGATAGAATGGTCTTCAAACTCTTTAGCTAAAGGATTCCTACACAAAATCTTTCAAAAATAACATCCAACATAGCATTCCACTGTGTTCTTGGCAGGCACAGCTAACACAGTGATTCTGTGAACTAGGTGTCAGCATGGGATGAAGTAACTAGCCCATTTGTCTAAACACGCTCAGTTCATCACCTTCTTTAGAAGGCCTGAGTGCAAATGCTAGTCACACATGTTAGTTAGTTCTTTTGTCCTCTAATTTAAAACTTTAAATGCATCTCTGTTGCTCATTAGAGATTTTTTTTTCACAAAAGCATTTCTGAATGAGGCAAACAAGAGAAACAAAAATATTATTCAGTTTCCAAGAATTCAGAAAATAACTTCTGAATGCCTCAGCTCCAAATCCCTTATCAAGGCATATTGTCCATGAAATGCCAAAAAAGATATTCCATAAAAATCAGCTCTTATCCCAGACATGTCATAATGGAAGCATCTAAAACTTTGAATCAGTTTTGAAAAATTTGGGCAATAATTATACCTGCTAATTGTTATGGCTGGCATGGGAAAAAGAATGACAACCACAGAAAATAAGAGCTCTTCCCCATAAGTGTACACAAGTACAAATATATGTGTTTAACATGACTATCTGGCCTGTAATTAATTAGACTTGGGATTTCATAAGATTTAGCACTGAATTAGTTTTTCATGTGTGGTGTGTAACCTATCTGTTAAACTTTCATTTAAGCTAGTTACCCATAGGCAAATATACCAAGACAAACAAAAGACAAAAAAGGTCACAAAGACGGATATTATCAGGAACTGTGCATTGTGTAATGTTGCAACTTTTCTTGTTATTGAAAAGTTTTCAAAATGGACAGGCTTATAATCTTAAGTAAAATGTTTGAAATCACTAGGTACAGCTTTCAAAAACAGAACTTCTACATGCATACACGAATAGTCAGCACATTGCAGATTCCCAGTCAACTTGCTTGCCTTTGCAATTTAGAACATATCCATATATCTTGATATCTTAATTTAAATGAGGTTGAATGTGCCTGGAAGAGACATTCCTAAAGTTGGCCCACTCTGCAATTTTCTGAGACATCTGTGAAACTTCTGTCTAGAAGCTTGAGGTTGCACATGACAATAATGGTGACAGAAAAAAAGGTGTGGACAGAAAATAAAATTAGAATAGTAAATGCAGATTACATCTATCTCCCAAAAGTCACAACTTTAGCTTTCATTCCATCATCCTGAAGTCCTGATTCCACTGACTGTAATATTTCTCACAGCTGGTTTCTCTGGAGCAGTTATTACTGACTTAAAGAAATGCAAACACACATTCATTACATACACCTGGAAACATTTTTTTCTGAGAGTCTGTCAACAAACATATCTTTTGACAGGATTTTGGAAAGTGCTTGTGCATGATCGCATGCACCAAACTGAAGATTGTTACTTGGTTGGATAGTCAGGGCAGCTCAGTGAAAGAAAACAGAGGGAAGCTTAGCAGAGCTGGATAAGCTCCAGTAAACATATTTGATGTATGAGACGTTTTTCTTCTTTCTTTCAACACTTTTAGGCTCTGTTTATATTACTGCATTTTCAATTGCCCATCCCACCTATAATAGTATGAAATACAAGGACTCTGCCATTTTTATCTGATGCTTGATTTGAGTCACTTGCTTTGGACTAGTTCAAGCAGGACAGCCTATCCAGGGTGCCAGGACAGCAAGATCTGTTGGTTTCTACACCTACATAGATTGTCATTTCACCCATCTATGGCTCATGTGTAGGGAGTGTCTGAGACTTATGCTGTGAACTACAAATGAATTTCCAAAAATTCAATTTTATTTACCAAGATTTTTGATGTTATAAAAATACCATAAGCACTTTTAAATGCCTGCTTTAAAACAAATCAAGCATGGTATAACACAGTCTTGTGTCCTGTTCCATTGATGCTGTGATGGAGAAAGGAAAACATTTCTGTCGTGTCTTCCTTCATAAAAAGACATAGGAAACAAATGTTCCACTTGTGAAATGAGGCCTTAAACAGTCCAGTATATTGATGCAGGATGTATTTTATGCTCTGTGCCCATCACTTGCCTTGTGTATGTGCTGTAATCAGCAAAAGGTGTACAATACATTTTGTTCCTGCTTGGAAGAGCAGAAAAGTGGCTCCCGCAGCACATTATTGCAACATGCCCTGAAGAGTCTTACAGTAGAAAACAGACATTTTTATTCAGAAAGTGGTGTGTCTATTCCTCCATTCTTTACCATTACTTGTGTCTATAACAGGAGCCCTGGTAATGTATTGGGTCCTTTTATCCCTGGCATCATACATATAATGAGAAAACAGTTCTGCCCTGTAACAGAAAGGTCAGGATTTAGCATTATAACTGTTGTTACAATTTTACCCTAATTCCATGGCTAACAAGAGAGTCAGCTGTTTTCTGTGTTCACTGCACAATTGCAGAAAGCAAGATGGATTGACTTTAGCAAAGAATTAATAATTGGATGATGAGTGCTTCTTTTTCATGTGATGTGGTACAGTCCTTTCTTATTTGGATCAACATTCAATTTAAAATAGATTTTTCTGTAGCATTTGCAGGTCAGTGAGCAAAAGCTTTCCTCCCTGAAATACAGGAGCAACTTTTCCTTTTCCTGTAAAGTATATAGACCTTCATGGTGAAACAACTACTGAACAGCTTCAACAGCACAGAAAAACTGCATTTGAGGCAATTTTTGTCATGATAAGGAAGGAAAAGAAAAGCTAATTGGGCTAATTTGATGGAAACTCAGAAAGTGTTGGAAATATATGAATGTGGTTAATTTGGAGTTGTATGGTGATTATTCCTGAATATGATATAGCTATATACATTTGTCTGAATACTGCAAAGGGACTGACCTGAATAGGGCAATGTTTAATGATACCTTGTACAGAATTAATTCAGTGAAAGTCTGCTAATGTGCAGGAAGGTAAGTGGACAGTAGCCCAGATAACAACCCCTTTGCAAGCAGAACCTTTGACTGTAATACTGTGGCTTCTTCCAAGTTATCTGTAAAGGTCTAATCAGGCTCAAAAAACCACCAGGATATAGGCCAACAATGGCATATTCTCTGAGAGAGGGGAATGAAGGTGATGCCATTTGTCAGGCATTGGGGGATCTGCAGAAAGTCAGACATGCTTCTGTGAGCTCATGAATATTATAAATGTTATAAAGGATCAAATCTGGGCTGCTGCACAGCAGCAACAATAAAAATGGGAGACTACTGGCAAGATACATGCAGGAGGCATAATTTCTTTGCTCTTCCTCTCTGTGCCTCCAAACACATATATTAGAACAGAAGAGCAGGTTATGATAGGTATAATCTTGCTTGCATTCTCCATATGGTATTGGCTCCAGGAACTGACAGGGCATTCCATCCACAAACACAAAGAATGAACTGTACCAAGATGTGTTCTTCCTCAACATTTCCTCCACCTCAACTCATTTGCTTGCTCTTTCAGAAATACAGCACTGCTCTGGCTATGCTACAGACCTCCTCCTGATTCACTTCCTTTTGTTCTCTTCCTGGTGGAACAAGGCAGCTCTGATTCAGTTTTGCAGAGAAAAAGAAGTACATTCAGCCAGTAGCTACTTCACAAACAGCCTCTCTGTCTCCAGAAAAGAAAAAAAAAAAAATGAATGCAGGCTAAATGGAATCCTCTTGTGCACCAGACTGAGTCTCATCTTGAATGGTATTTTCTTTTAAGAATGAGTTTTAGAGGCTATTGTATTCATACAGTCATTAAGTGATGAGCAGTATATACCTGAATTTGTCCTACCTACTGAGGAAAATGCACTTGATCTGCCTTGTGACAGAATGGGAGAATCATAGGAGTCCATTCCAGGAAAGAGAACGGCTTAGTGAACACATGTGTATGTATTTATGGAGGGGAGGGGGTAGGAGTGAGGAGAAGGGGGATTCACTCAAGTAGATAAAGAAAGCCTCAGAGGAACAATGGCCTTATGCCAATGTCATCTCTCAGAGTATTCAATGCTTTGACTGAAAGAATCATGTTTTAATTTCTATGTAATTAGCACACCTAAATGACTCATTTTTCCAAATAATTGTGAGTTCACTTTTTATGCAATATAATGTTTAATATTAATCTTGATTTATTATGTGTAAAGTAGCCAATAATGCATATCATATAGATGTCTTCTCTGTACTTCATTTCAACAACTGCAGCATGTGGAATAGATCGTTATTTGAGGTAAACATCAAGTCATATTGATTTACACCAGCTGAGAATGTGGCTCGGTGACTGTAAATCAGAGAGTTATATATTTAAGTCTAATAAAATCAGAGGAGGATTTAAGGTACTTAAAAAACCTGTTAGTTTCAATGTCAGCCAAACAGAAGTTCCAGTATTTCAGTAAATGTGAAATTAACCACAGGAAAGGATGCATGACTATTATTAATTCATAATGACATTTTGTCTTAGAAAGCAGTGATTCATAGAAGGATTTAGGGGTCATTGTAGCTAATCACCTGAGCATGAACTTTTAACACAATACTGCAGTGAAAGGGCCTAATGCAACCTTCATATAGATATATATATATAGTGGGTAGTACCAAGAAGCAAAAAAGCAATTTTGCCTCTCTACATAGCACTGGCAAAATTGCTGCTAGAATACTGTTCTCCATTTTAGTGTCCTCGTAGCAAGCAAGGTATGGTAATGTTGAACACAGTTCAAACAAGAGGTACAAGATGATCAAGCACTGGACATAAACCTTATGATGTAAAATTGTTTTTACTGATGTAAGAAGTGTGTTTCATCATTACCGCATCAGTACTGGCCTGTGTTACTCATGAATAAGGAAGAGCTTGTTGGGGATGTGATAAAGACTGGCAGTCTTGGCTGTAGTGGTCATGAAATAGTGGAGTCCAAGATCCTAAGGGGATGGAGGAAGGAGAGCAGCAGAGTACAGATCCTGGACTTGAGGACTTGAGGCAAATTATGGCTGTACATGTGAGGACAGATGGATCTCAAATACTAGAGAAAATTACAGTGACCCAATGAGCATGATTTTTTTCCAAACACACAATGAACTATCTAACTATGCAGTGGAGCTGAATGCTTGATCATGTGACAATTTTAGCCCTGATTCATCTGGGGCAAAATGCAAACCTGCTTTTTCTTGTGTTACTTGTTGCCAGATTTTTAAACCTGGAGCACCTGAAGAAGTTAGAAGAAGTTAGTCTTTTCATTATGTCTCTAATCCCATAGTTACATAGGGCTTTTGTAAAAAAAAAAAAAAAAAAAAAAAAAAATACCCCTTCCTTTAAAATACTGTCTGATTATAAAGAAAATAAAGTTTTCATAGTTTATTTTCTTAACAACCAGAAAGTGTATCAAAATAAGATATATTGCCAAAGGATTTTTTAACATTTGCAAGGTATATAAAATTATCTTGAAATACATTTATTAAGGAAATTATGTAATATTTTTATAGAGTTAATTTTCTTAATGATTAGAAACCTCTTTAACTTTTTTTTGTTTGTTTTTAGTGAAGGCACTAAGTTGTTGGCACTATCAGAAACCCATTCCTTCTTCCAACCCTGAACTTTATGTGAAGTTTTTAAAAACATGTATGTTTTAAACATTTCCATTTCTTCCTATGTGAAGTTTCCAGGTTTCTCAGTTGTACATTAAAACAAATTCAGCAGAATGGGTGATAATTCCCCCTTTCTAATCAAAGAGGTCATGTCAGTTTTCAAAAACATATTACAGTGTCAAGTAGATTGCAATGACTGTAGAAAACAAGCACAGGAGTTTCATATTCAGAGCAGCAGTACTGGAAAACAGCACCAGCAAAGAAGAAAAATATACTAATATACCAGTATTTGAAGAAAAATATACTAAGAATTTAAATGTGCATTTTCCCAATACATGATAAGCATCTAATCACAGAAAGACCTTTAAACATTTTCTCCAAGTTACTTGTGTTTCTTTCAGAACTGAGAATTAGAACCCATGATCATTCCTCAGTCAGAGAAATATTATGATATTATTATTTTAGGGCTATTATTTGGATAGGTTAACAAAGACAGCTAGATCTGAACTCCCATCTGGAGGTGTTAATCTTTTTGTCCAAAAACCTGTCTGTGCAGCTGGAACATCAGTGA
This sequence comes from Pelecanus crispus, assembly GCF_030463565.1. Lineage (NCBI taxonomy): Eukaryota > Metazoa > Chordata > Aves > Pelecaniformes > Pelecanidae > Pelecanus > Pelecanus crispus. The sequence continues at coordinate 18,927,477 of NC_134643.1, forward strand.
GCTGACCATGGTTAGTCAGGATGAATCCAGTCTTTGATCTTGGACTTCTTGTGCCAACAGTTGTGCACTTCTACAATATATTAGAATTGTTTGTTCTTAAATAATTTATTCTTTTGATGACAAGCTATTACTATGAAACATTCAAAGTGAATTTTAATTGACAGAAACAAAACTTAAAACCAATTCATCTTTTTGTTTGACCTCAATATAATGCTTAAGCAATGAGAAATGACAGGGTGTGAGTAATGAGGCTATAATTCACACCTTGTGCATGAGTAGGTACAATACTGGAGTCTGAGTGTTGTTAAATTCACAGGGTGTGAAATATTATATCATAACTCAACAACCAGTCAGCTCTTAATTTAACAGAAAAAAATATAATTGGAACAAGCTACTACAACAACAAGAAGCAAAACTTCACACTACCAGCTTGGTAATTTTGTGAAATATTACACCAAAAAAGAGGAGTTTCTAGGTATACATTACTTATGCAGAAAAGATAATCAACATTTTCCTGTAGGTTTTCAGAGGATTCAGAGTGTTTATCTACATGCTGCCAGACCAGGTGAGCTCTGAGTGATGTATGCTGTGTTTGCTCTTGGCTGCTTGTTGGCTCCTGTGAGATGTGGTGGTTAGTGCTCTAGCAGCAGCTGGGGGGAGAGGTACCAAAACCTGGAGAGCTAGACCATTTGTGCAGAGATAGGAAAGTACCGAGGGGAAGATGTTAAAATTCTAAATTCCGAGGATGTGAGTGGTAGGTGATGTAGGCAACCAGGGGGTCTGCTTTATTATGCCCTTCTTTGGTATTTATAAATAGCTTGCAAGACGCTGACTGCTGATGGAAATTCAGCAGTCAGTGTCCATGGATCTTTTCAAAAGATTATTTAACTATCTGTTCATTCAGCCTTCAACTCAAAGAGAGAATAAAAAGCCATAGAAGTTCCTTGTTTGTTTGGGGTTTTTAAGACACCTTCACAATTAGTTTGTTAAAGTACTTCTTTGCCATTAGTCCTGTTCAGAATAATATTTTCACTGAAAGCTTTGTGTAAGAAACATGGTTGTCTGGTAACATTTATTTATTCTTTCAGTAAGCTCTTCATACACTTTTCTTTTAGAAATTTAATATTTAAGAAATTTATTTCATTTTGTTTTCATTATAGTAATGAAGAAACAGCAAAGAAAGTCAGACCTGGCTTCAGAATATGAAATCAAGGCTCCAAAACATAAAGAAATTCAGTCAGTCAATTAACCAATCCGGAGGCTATTTTCTCCCAATGCAGTGAAAGTAGTTAGGTGTAACTAGTCTGAACCCTGATGCAGATTCTGTCATTGTCTTTTTCAATCTCTACAAAGTTCATACTCAGGGACTTTTGATTTAGATTTTAATAGAAATTTATCTACCTGAGGAATACAAGTACTTAGTTTGTACTCAGAGGCTGAAATTATTATCCTTTATTTAATTTCCTGCATACCCAAATAAAATCTGGTGGCAGTTACATCAAAAGTATTTTTCATCATCAGCTTTGAACAATTATAAATTCTGAGGTTTTAGTTTTGTTTCTCTTTCTATCTTCATTGCATCTGTGTTTGACTTTTCATAAGGAAAAGATTTTTCAACTACTCAAGAAAAATATTAACCTTAGAAGTTCCAAATACACTTGCAAGTACTTAGTTTGTGTTGTTCATTACATATCATGTGAAAATTTTCACAGAAGAACAAGATGTGTGTTGAGCTTGTGTCCTGGTTTCGGCTGGGATAGAGTTAATTTTCTTCCTAGTAGCAGGCATAGTGCTGTGTTTTGGATTTAGTAGGAGAAGAATGTTGATAACACGCTGATGTTTTTAGTTGTTACTGAGTACTGCTTATGCTAGTCAAGGACTTTTTCAGCTTCCCATGCTCTGCCAGGCACACAAGAAACTGGGAGGGGGCACAGCCAGAATAGTTGATCCAAACTGACCAAAGGGCTATTCCATACCATATGACGTCATGCTCAGTATAGAAACTGGGGGGGGGTGGCCAGGGAGCAGCGATCGCTGCTCAGGAACTGTCTGGGTATCGGTCGGCAGGTGGTGAGCAATTGCATTGTGCATCACTTGCTTCGTGTATCATTATTATTATTATTATCATTATTATACTGTTACTATTAGCATTACTATTTTCCTTTATTTCAATTATTAAACTGTTCTTATCTCAGCCCAGAAGTGTTTCTCACTCTTACTCCTCCGATTCTCTCCCCCATCCCATCGGGGTAGGGGGAGTGAGCGAGCGGCTGCGTGGTGCTTAGTTGCTGGCTGGGGCTAAACCACGACAGTCCTTTTTGGCGCCCAACGTGGGGCACGAAGGGTTTGAGATAACAACAGATTAACCGGAGTGTATTAAGGAGTCTGTTAACAGTTGCCGGTCATGATATTAGTTCTTCTGATCTGCACCATGTTCTTTTTTTTGCAGCACGCGTTAAAGCTTGTTGTCAGTTTGTGTAGTGTGCTATGCTCTGCAGTGATTCATGATCTTTTGCTTGGGAGGCTCCTTATCAAAACCCTGACCTTGAGCATTCTTTGGTATCTGGGTTTCATACAGAAGTCACTACTGTACTTCGGGTACTACCTCATAGAGAGAGTTAGCAATTATACTTCTTACTCTGAGAGGCTTGTTGTGGAGGAAATACAGAATGGCACCTTTGCTGCTTTCTTCTATGATGTTTCCTCCTTCATTAAAACAACTTTCCAGTATCTTGAACACCCCTGGGCAGTTAAGATACTTCTATTGATAATTCTTGGGAATGTTGTTTCCATTTTGATAAAGGTCAGTAAGCAGTTTAAAAATACCATCCAGAGATCTACCCCAAGGCTGGATAGTTATGAGTGGCAGGGTGTGTGGGATCGTATGCGCAAGTACCTAGGGCAGTGGGGACCTCCAGTGTTTTGGAACTTCACCCCTGAACAAGTGCAGAATCCTGAAGAATTAGTAAAATATTTGGAAGAAGTATGTTGTCACCCTGGTAGCTCCAGAGAGACACAAATCATTGCAACATGCTGGGGACTGGCCCATGCCTATCGAGCCGTGGTCAACGCTAATCAGTACCCTCAAAAGAAAGAGAAGGTCTCTGGATCTGATGACAAAACAACAAGCACTGTGGCTACTCAAACCCCCACTACAGGCCCTGCGGCTACTCCAACCCCCACTACAGGCCTTGCAGCTACTCAAACCCCTGCCCCAGGCACTGTGGCTACTCAAACCACAGCCATGGGCACTGCGGCTACTCAAACCCCAGTGACAGACACTGCAGCTAAACCAGAGAACCAACCTGCACTGGTATCAGTTGCCCCTATACAGAAGAAAAAATACATGAGAAAATCAGTTCGTTTAGTAAGGGATGAAGATGAACCAGGGCCATCACAAGAACCAGAGGAGGAAGAACCCATAAATGAGATGGTGACCACCCGATCCCTATCCCTGAGTGAGCTGCGAGATATGCGAAAAGATTTCGGTCGTCATCCAGGCGAGCACATCATCACCTGGCTGCTCCGATGCTGGGATAACGGGGCCAGTAGCCTGGATTTAGAGGGTAGGGAAGCCAAGCAGCTGGGATCCCTTTCCAGGGAAGGGGGCATTGACAAAGCAATTGGAAAAGGGGCAAAACCGCTCAGCCTCTGGAGGCGACTTCTGTCAAGCGTGAAGGAAAGGTATCCCTTCAAGGAGGATGTTTTATATCGCCCAAGCAAATGGACCACCGTAGAGAAAGGTATCCAGTACCTGAGGGAATTAGGTGTGCTGGAGGTGATTTACAGTGACCTGAATGATGAACAGTTACCCAAAGACCCAGATGAAGTCAGGTGCACACAATCCATGTGGCGGAAGGTGGTACGGAGCGCACCAGCATCGTATTCCAACTCGTTGGCAATACTAGCCTGGAAAGACGACGAGGCACCAACGGTGGATGAAGTGGCTAGACAACTCCGGGACTACGAAGAAAAGCTCTCTTCCTCCCTACGGGCCTGTGTCTCGGCTGTGGAAAAACTGTCTGAAAAACTGTGCCAAGAGTTCCAACAACTCAGAGAGGATCTGTCCTACTCCCCACCTGCACGGACCAGTGTCTCAGCCATTAGGAGTCAACGTCCCTATGCTCAAGAGAGAGGATATAGAGGATACACACCACGGGGCACCCTGTGGTTTTACCTGCGTGATTATGGAGAGGACATGAGAAAGTGGGATGGAAAACCCACCTCAACCTTAGAGGCACGGGTGCGTGAGTTGCAAGGAAAAACTATTAGAAAAGGCGGTTCTCCCAGGAAAATTGCAGCTCCAGTTTCCAGTGAGCAGTTCCCGAGACAGAGTAAGAGGGCTAATTTTACTTCCGACCTTGATCAGGGGACTTTTGATTCACATTTACAGGAAGTGAACAGCGAATACTGTGACCAGTGTTAGAGGGGCCCTGCCTCCAGCCAGGTGGAGGAAAGGGACAACCGGGTTTACTGGACTGTGTGGATTCGATGGCCTGGAACGTCATACCCACAGGAGTATAAGGCTCTAGTGGACACTGGTGCACAGTGCACGCTAATGCCATCAAACTATAGAGGGGCAGAACCCATTTGTATTTCTGGAGTGACAGGGGGATCCCAACAGCTCACTGTACTGGAGGCTGAAGTGAGCCTAACTGGGAATGAGTGGCAGAAGCACCCCATTGTGACTGGCCCAGACGCTCCGTGCATCCTTGGCATAGACTACCTCAGGAGAGGGTATATCAAGAACCCAAAAGGGTACCGGTGGGCTTTTGGTATAGCTGCTTTGGAGACAGAGGAAATTAAACAGTTGTCCACCTTGCCCGGTCTCTCAGAGGACCCTTCAATTGTAGGGTTGCTGAAGGTTGAGGAACAACAGGTGCCGATTGCTACCACAACTGTGCACAGGCGGCAATATCGCACCAACCGAGACTCCCTGATTCCCATCCATAACCTGATTCGTCGACTGGAGAGCCAGGGAGTGATCAGCAAGACTCGCTCACCCTTTAACAGTCCCATACGGCCAGTGCGAAAGACTAACGGGGAGTGGAGACTAACAGTGGACTATCGTGGCCTGAACGAAGTTACACCGCCGCTGAGTGCTGCCGTGCCAGACATGCTAGAACTTCAATATGAACTGGAGTCAAAGGCAGCTAAGTGGTATGCCACAACTGATATTGCTAATGCATTTTTCTCCATCCCTTTGGGAGCAGAGTGCAGGCCCCAGTTTGCTTTTACCTGGAGGGGTGTTCTGTACACCTGGAACCGACTGCCCCAGGGGTGGAAGCACAGCCCCACCATTTGCCATGGACTGATCCAGACAGCACTGGAACAGGGTGAAGCTCCAGAACATCTGCAGTACATTGATGACATCATTGTGTGGGGCAACACAGCAGAAGAAGTTTTTGAGAAGGGTAAGAAAATAGTCCAAATCCTTCTGAAGGCTGGTTTTGCCATAAAACAGAGTAAGGTCAAGGGACCTGCACAGGAGATCCAGTTTTTAGGAATAAAATGGCAAGATGGACGTCGTCAGATCCCAATGGATGTGATCAACAAAATAACAGCTATGTCCCCACCAACTAGCAAAAAGGAAACACAAGCTTTCTTAGGCGTTGTGGGGTTTTGGAGAATGCATATTCCAAATTACAGCCAGATCGTAAGCCCTCTCTATCAAGTGACCCGGAAGAAGAACGAATTCAAATGGGGCCCTGAGCAACAACAAGCCTTTGAACAAATTAAACGTGAGATAGTTCATGCAGTAGCCCTTGGGCCAGTCCGGGCAGGGCAGGATATTAAAAATGTGCTCTACACCACAGCTGGGGAGAATGGCCCTACCTGGAGCCTCTGGCAGAAAGCACCAGGGGAGACTCGAGGTCGACCCCTAGGGTTTTGGAGTCGGGGATACAGAGGATCCGAAGCCCGCTATACTCCAACTGAGAAAGAGATACTGGCAGCATATGAAGGGGTTCGAGCTGCTTCAGAAGTGGTTGGTACTGAAGCACAGCTCCTGCTGGCACCCCGACTGCCAGTGTTGGGCTGGATGTTCAAAGGGAGGGTCCCCTCTACACATCATGCAACTGATGCTACATGGAGTAAGTGGGTTGCATTGATCACACAACGGGCTCGAATAGGAAACCCCAGTCGCCCAGGAATCTTGGAAGTAATCATGGACTGGCCAGAAGGAAAAAACCTTAGAATATCACCAGAAGAGGAGGTGACACGTGCTGAAGAGGCCCCACTGTATAATAAATTGCCAGAAAATGAAAAGCAATATGCCCTGTTCACTGATGGGTCCTGTCGTCTTGTGGGAAAGCATCGGAGGTGGAAAGCTGCTGTATGGAGTCCTATACGACAAGTCGCAGAAACTGCTGAAGGAAAAGGGGAGTCGAGTCAGTTTGCAGAGGTGAAAGCCATCCAGCTGGCTTTAGATATTGCTGAAAGAGAAAAGTGGCCAGTCCTTTATCTCTATACTGACTCATGGATGGTGGCAAATGCCCTGTGGGGGTGGCTGCAGCAATGGAAGCAGAGCAACTGGCAGCGCAGAGGCAAACCAATCTGGGCTGCCGCATTGTGGCAAGATATTGCTGCCCGGGTAGAGAACCTGGTTGTAAAAGTTCGTCATGTAGATGCTCATGTACCTAAGAGTCGGGCCACTGAAGAACATCAAAACAACCAGCAAGTAGATCAGGCTGCTAAGATTGAAGTGGCTCAGGTGGATTTGGACTGGCAACATAAGGGTGAATTATTTATAGCTCGGTGGGCCCATGATGCCTCAGGCCATCAAGGAAGGGATGCAACGTATAAATGGGCTCATGATCGAGGGGTGGACTTAACTATGGACAGTATTGCACAGGTTATTCATGAGTGTGAAACATGCGCTGCAATCAAGCAAGCCAAGCAGTTCAAGCCCCTTGGGTATAGTGAACAATGGCTGAAATATAAATATGGGGAGGCCTGGCAGATTGATTACATCACGCTCCCACAGACCCGCCAAGGCAAGCGCTACGTGCTCACCATGGTGGAAGCAACCACTGGATGGTTGGAAACATATCCTGTGCCCCATGCCACCGCCCGGAACACCATCCTGGGCCTTGAAAAGCAAGTTCTGTGGCGACATGGCACCCCAGAAAGAATTGAGTCAGACAACGGGACTCATTTCCGAAACAACCTCATAGACACCTGGGCCAAAGAGCACGGCATTGAGTGGGTGTATCACATCCCTTACCATGCACCAGCCTCCAGGAAAATTGAGCGATACAATGGATTGTTAAAGACTACCCTGGGAGCAATGGGTGGTGGGACGTTTAAACATTGGGATACGCATTTAGCAAAAGCCACCTGGTTAGTCAACACCAGGGGATCTGCCAATCGAGCTGGCCCTGCCCAATCAAAACTTTTATGTACTGTAGAAGGAGATAAAGTTCCTGTAGTGCACATGAAAAATATGCTGAGGAAGACAGTCTGGGTTACTTCCCCCTCTGGCAAAGGCAAACCCATTCGTGGGATTGCTTTTGCTCAAGGACCTGGGTGCACTTGGTGAGTGATGCGAAAGGATGGGGAAGCCCAATGTGTACCTCAAGGGAATTTGATTTTGGGTGAAAATAGCCAATGAACTGAATTGTATGATATTAATTGCTTTATAATACTGTATGTTATCTCTTAACTGCATGTTAATATAATAATATAGTAGGTTAATATTAAGTATATAATACTGTATATTATGATTGCTATATGCCACATCAATGGTATTGCAGTAAGAATTGCCCAGCTTAATGAAAATGAACTTTGATGAAACCATGTTGGAATGAGAACTGACTTCAGCATGCAACAGTCCAACACTGCACACCACCTCTCCTGCTCTGAAAGACTGTGATGACAAATGGAACCCAAAGTCATGGGCTAAATGAACTCAATGGACATTTTAGAGGCATGGGCCCTAGATGAAGGGAATGATATCTGTGTGTATATCAAGATAGGGAAAGAGGTGGTGATTAATTGGAACACATTGGAAAGGGGAGGGCCTGTGCATGACGTAGATGGTATAGAATAAGGGGTGGATACTGTCCTGGTTTCGGCTGGGATAGAGTTAATTTTCTTCCTAGTAGCAGGCATAGTGCTGTGTTTTGGATTTAGTAGGAGAAGAATGTTGATAACAAACTGATGTTTTTAGTTGTTGCTAAGTACTGCTTATGCTAGTCAAGGACTTTTTCAGCTTCCCATGCTCTGCCAGGCACACAAGAAACTGGGAGGGGGCACAGCCAGAATAGTTGATCCAAACTGACCAAAGGGCTATTCCATACCATATGATGTCATGCTCAGTATAGAAACTGGGGGGGGTGGCCAGGGAGCAGCGATCGCTGCTCGGGAACTGTCTGGGTATCGGTCGGCGGGTGGTGAGCAATTGCATTGTGCATCACTTGCTTCATGTATCATTATTATTATTATCATTATTATACTGTTACTATTAGCATTACTATTTTCCTTTATTTCAATTATTAAACTGTTGTTATCTCAACCCAGAAGTGTTTCTCACTCTTACTCCTCCGATTCTCTCCCCCATCCCATCGGGGTAGGGGGAGTGAGCGAGCGGCTGCGTGGTGCTTAGTTGCTGGCTGGGGCTAAACCACAACAGCTTGTTATAGCTACAGGAAAAATGAAAGTTACTCTGGTAGGACTCATAGGAGTCTTAATGCAGCTAGAACTCAATAGGTAGAATGTGAAAAGCTAATGCTTTAATAAACATGCCTGTTAAAATTTTAAATGTCCCATCTAGTTCTGAGCAATGAAAAAACCAAATGGAAAGCTTTTGGTGAGGGGTGGAGGGTGTTCCTGGTTTTCATAGAAAGCAAGCTCTGAGAAAACATATTTGTGAAAGAGAAAGATAGCAAACCATTGAATATCATTATGCATGCAGAAGAATTATGCTGTGTGCCCCTTCTTCAACATTAATAAGCAAGTTGTTATATGTATATAACAACAAAATACTAACAAATAATGAATATGTGATTTAATATATAAGTAACCTGTTAAACAGATGAAAAGGATATTTTTTACCTCTATATTCATACTGATAGAATTATCTTAGAACATATTGCTCATGATAACATACTTATGAGATACATTAATTATTTATCAAACTTTATAAAATAGTCATTAATGTATGTTTGTTTAAAATGTGCCTAATACCATTTTTATGCCCACTTAACATAAAATAACTAACACACTCAGTGGTTCAAAATCAACAAACAGAACTGTGGTAGGTTTCAGCATAATCAGTGGTTGGTTGGTTGGTTTGACAAAAAGCTTATAGATAATTATCTAACCACTCTCCTCCTCTTTTGTAAAATACTTTTAGAAACAAGTGACCACAACTTAAAAAGACAATCATATTTAGTGGCTGTAACACTTCAGGCTGTTACAACAATTTTATGCAATCATCACTTAAAAGCTGCATAATTGAACACTTAGAAGAAGTGTTATAAGACAAGAGCCAGAAACTTTAATCATTTCTTCAGAAAAACATGAAAAATGAATAGTCATGGAAATTAAGTACTTTCTATTGCATCATAATTTGGTGGAAGACAAATCAGATGAGTAGCAAAAGGTTGACTCTTCAGTCTGACAGTAAGTAACCCAGTCTCTGATCTGAAACAAGGTCTCAGATAAAACTTTAAAAAAAAAGAAAGAAAGAAAAAGTGCAAGTGTACTCTATTCTTACATATCTGGACAACATTTGGAATAACCAATTTGGATTGTCAGAATTACCTTAGCGGTCCTTGTTATTTACATTAAGAGGAACTACTGGACTAATCCCTTTGGGTACTAAAAAAATGGAACATTGAAAAATACATGACATATCAATGGCTTTATTTTTTTATTATTTTTTGATATATGTATTTTAAATCCAAATAATCCAAAGAATATCTTTGCTTATTCTTCAATTGTCTTTCCTCCCAGCCTCTCTTTCTCATCTTCTCAGGTAGTTTGCCCAACTTGCATGTTCTGTCTTCTCACAGACAGCCTGGGTGGTTTTTCCTTTAGCTGAGAATTATATAAATCATAGAGTTAGTCAACATAGTTTTCATGATTTAATAGATTACACTGTAACTACACCCAGAGATACTAAAATGTTAGGAAATGTACCCATTATTACATCCCTTTAGAATGTATTGAATTATAGACAATTTCAGTGGCTATCATACATGTCTACTTTATATCTTATCTTCCTACACAAAAAAGAACAGGGAAACATTAACAGGTGCTGGTTTGTAGTCCAATGCATGAACCTGTTGTAGAATGCACTATGAAGTTGTGCATGCCTACTGATAATTAGCAGTTTCCAATAATTTAAGGCCTTCTGTCATCTCACGTGAACAAAAGAGCAGCTTTCCAGCAAGGAGAATAGGATTGGTATTCCAAATAGCACAGAAGAGCGCACAGGCTTATGTAAGCTTGCTGTGGGGGTTAGTTGACTGTCCATAGAAATTAGACAGCATTTTCAGCTGCTGTATAATACTAGAGAAAAGGTGGTAAGTGCATGCATACAACAGATAAGATAAATAATTGACAAACTTTAGAATGGCATTACGGTAACAAATTGTAGAAGACATGAAATTAACAGGATTCAGAGGTAAAGATTAGTCTCTCTGTTGGATACTTACAACATTTTTCTTATTAAAGGATTATTGGCCTTGTGTATTTTGGGTTTTACAAAAAGAGGGGTTTTTATGAAACCTTTTCTATTTTGTTAAAACTTTTTGTGTTTACTACTAACTTTAAATGGCTCTGTGAAAATGGGTATGCCTTAATTATCATTATTAACTTATTCTGATTAATAGAATCATTAGGAACTTATTCTGATTAATAGGTTTAACACAGAGTTTTAATAGCTGGTAAGAAGTGTTAGATGCATTAATTGTTTGTAACTAACATTGTTGTCTTCACTGCAGCCAATGATTTCTAGTGGCCTTCTTTGCCACAAGGGTGCATTGCTGGCTTGCAGTCAACTTGTTGTCCATCAGGACCTGCAGGCCTGCTCCACAGAGCTGCTTTCCGGTCAGTTGGACCCCAGTGTGAATAGGTGCATGAGGTTATTCCTCCCCAGGTGCAGGACTTGGCATTTCCCTTTTCTTGAACTTTGTGAGATTCCTGTTTATCCATTTCTCCAGCTTGTTGATGTACCTCTGCATGGTGGCACATCCATCTGGTCTATCAGCCACTCCTCCCAGTTTTGTTTGCAAACTTGCTGAGAGTGCAATCTGTACCATTATCCTGACCATTAATGAAGACATTAAACAGCACTGGCCCCTGGGGTACACCAACAGTGACTGGCTTCCAGCTGAACTTCATGCTGCTAATCACAATCCTTTAAGCCCAGTAGTGCAGCCAGTTTTCAATTTGCCTCACAGTCCACTTACCTAGCCTGTATTTCATCAGTTTGTCAATTGGGATATTACAGTAGACAGTGATGAAAGCTTTGCAAAAGTAAAGATAAATATTCCCTTATCCACCAAGCCAGTCATTTCATCATAAAATGCTATCAGGTTGGTTAGGCAGTATTTCACCTTTAGAAAGTCCATGCTGTTGATCAATTTGCAGTCACTTTCTTGTCATTTTCAAGCTTGATTTTTGTCAGAAGCTCCTTGCTCATCGATGCAGGTCTCCTGTCACCTTGGCTTGAATTCCTGTTAATTGGGATGGACCATTCTTGAGCTTGAAAGAGGTTGTGTCTGAAAATCAACCAGCTCTCCTGGACCCCTCTTTTCTCCAGGACCATCTCCCATGGATTCCTGCAAGAAGATCCCTGAACAGGTCAAAGTCTGCTCCCCTGATCTCCAGAATTGTGATTCTACTGTTTGTCTTGTTCCCTTCTCTCAGGATCCTGAACTCCACTATCACTGGTCACTGCAGCCACAGCTGCCCCCAAATCTTTACATTCCTCACAAGTTCTTTTTTGTTTGTAAGTATCATGTCCAGCAGAGCACCACCACTATATCTACATCCAGCTCCATCCTTATATCCTTCCATTGCAGTACTCCAGTTGTGTAAACTATCCCACCACATCTCTGTGATCCCAACTGTATCTGCCCTGCACCTGCATGCAGACCTCTAGTTCCTCCTGTGTGTTTCCCATGCTGTGTGTATCAGTGTACGGGCACTTCAGAGAAGCATCTAGTCATGCTGATTTCCCAGGAAAATAGTGAGAGCTTCCCCTTATGCTATTCTCTTAACACCTCTTTATTTGTGTGCATACACTTGGGGTGGGACACCTTCTTCCCTGTTTTGTTGATTATGAGATATTTCATGCCCACAACACCCTGCTCCCTTTGCTTGCAAAGCTGGTTCACTAATTCCTCTCTTGATTGTGGGTTTCCATCTCCCTCACTTCATCACTCTTGATTTAAAGCTTTCCTAACCAGATTGGCGAGCGTCTTGGCCATGTTTTTCTTAAACACGTGGTATATGCAAACATAATAATAGTGGCCATGAATGACATAATTCCTGTATCCTCCAGAACATTCAACTTTTTCCTGTTCTTTTCTTAATATTTCCCAATATTTTAGACTTATCAGAGTCATGAATAAATAGTAAATATCAGAAGAGGTTACAAAACAAATAAACCAAATACGAACAAATAAATGTCTCTGTTGACCTAAACAGAGTCAGGCACTAGCAATTCATAGGCTTTATGGTAGAACACGTTTTAAGAACAAATGTAAGAGAAGATACCAAGGATATATTACATCCATGTATAGAGAGCGCTTTCTAGTTCTTGTTGTCTTGGGGTGTTAACTACCAGTTTCTGTCCTCCTCAAAAAGTTAGTGAGTATTAGCCATCTGGGTGCCAATTATTATAGCGAAACAAGTCTAAATGTTAGTTGTTATTCTTTCTTTCTAGAGAAGATAAGAACAGATAATAAAATGACCTGACAGTGCCCTTAAAACAAATATGGTTTAATCTTCCCCTTGAGAAAACATCACAGTACAAGAAAAAACATATTTAAAACAAGACAAATTCTGCCTTCCTCCAAATTAGGATGGCCCTGTGCTTAAAATCCCTTGTCATTCATGGAACTGTAAAAGAGTTCAGGTTGGAAGACACCTCTGGAGGTCTCTGATCCAACCTCCTCTCCAAAGCAGGGTCAGCCATAGTTGCTCAGGACTTTATCCAGTCAGATCTTGAAAGTCTCCTGTCCTTGGAGACTGCAAAGACTTTCTGGAAAACCGTTTCCAATGATTTGGTGTCTTTATGATGACAAGATTTCTCCTATACCCAGCTGGAAGTTCTCTTCTTTCAGTCTATTTAATTTCTTCTTGTCTTCTCTCCACGCACCACTGTGAAGAGCCTGGCTCCATCTGCTTTACAAACTTTTCAGTAACCAGGGCTGTTGTTAGGTCTGCCCAAAGACAACTCCTCTCCAGACTGATCAAGTCTGGCTTCCTCATAGTCTCTTTTTCAGGGCAAGTGCTCCAGGCCCTGACCATGTGGTTGCTCTGTGCTGAATGCACAGTTTATCAGTTATCCAGTTTATCAAGGTCTGTCTTCCACTGGGGGCCAAAACTGGGCACTGTATTGTTCAAATAATGTATTTCAACTAAATAATAGATATCGCATTACATGACCTGCCACAGTACTTTCAATTACAATTACAAGTATTTTCAACTACAGTTTTTCCTCATATATTTCAAAGATGCAGCAAAAGAAGAAATGGTAAGCTGCTGGAACTGGAGAACAGGGCCTCCTAAGAAACAAAAGTACTAGAAAATGAATAAAATTAACATCAATGGCAAAATTAAATACTGAAAAAAACTCCTGTGTAAAGCAGTAGAACAAAAAATGGGTAGATGTGGTACTTTGGGACATGGTTTAGTCTAGTCTACCATTAATTGGTTTAGTGTGGACTTGGTAGTGTAGGTTAATGGTTGGACTGGATGATCTTGGAGGTCTTTTCCAACCTAAACGATTCTATGATTCTATAACAAGTACAAGAGAAAAACACAAGAAAAAAAGAAAAACATCAAATGGTACTTAGCAAGAATTTAACACCTCTGTTTTAAGAAAACCTTAAGGAAGAAATCCCTGGAGTTATAAGGAAATACCAATACTTTCTACTTTAACTGTTCTGTACTCTTCCCTCAGCCACAGCTAAGAATAGGATAAATTACTAAACAAACTTTAGTCTGACTTGATGCGGGTTTGTCCTTATGAATTGAAAAAGAAAGCTCAGTATCATAGCTGTTCTGAAAGCTGGTGCCTTCTTTTTGAGAGAAGTGCTGCAAGCATCTCTTTCTGAGGGTGGAGGTGAATCTACACACAGGCAAATTACAAAGTCTGTGCATATATGTATCCAAGGACTTGAAATCCTCTCTCATTTCAAATGAGTAGTCTGGAAGAAGTTGTATCACTGCAAGGCTGTGAAAGAAGAGTGATTTACTGTGCAGTTTCCTATATTAACAATGCGTTATCAGTGCTGAATAACAGAACTGTTATGCACTTTTCATGTGTAGTATTACAAAGTACTGTAAAAATGCTTTCCTTTTGACAAGTTTCTTGCTTGTTTCTCAGGTGATCTTTGGGGACTGTTGACAAATTTGAGAACTATAGGTGGCATGAGCAAAAGAGCTCACCTCAGTAAGAACTGCTTGAGAGAGCAAAGTTTTCTAGATCAGATTCTAACTCTAATTTTACTGCGACCTGGATTCTTACTCATTTGACAGCATAAGCAGTAACATATGCTAGATTTTGTAGTCTGTTAAATAGTACACTGATTATAGCAATAATTATAATAACTTCTTTAAGTCATCACAACTAGAGTCTGGAAGACTGTAAAATATTGAAGTTTGTTGAATTAGCAAACAAACAAAAATATTTGAAATACCAAGGATAACTAGTGAAAATATAATTGCTCAATTTCAATTAAATTTCTACTATTTTTTATATTTGATAATATGATACATGCTGTAATGCATTAGAAAATAGTTTAATAATTTGAACTGTCACTAAAACACTAATATTTAATCTTTTTTGAGAGGCAGAAAGTAATTTCCAGTTTATAGTGTGGATTATGCCACATGCAGATTAATGAAATGAGAAAGTTTATACTGTAATTCAAATGATCATTTTACCAGGATTTATTTAGAACTTGATTTCTGAAGTTAATCTTGCTATTGACATCAGAAAGGGCGTATCAAGCTGGTTTATTTATTTTTCTCTTTCTTTTTCTTTTTCTTTTTCCTCTTTTTCTTTTTCCTCTTCTTCTTTTTCTTTTTCTTTCTTTTTCTGCTTTCTTGAGTTTGTTCTTAGGAGTTGCTTACCTAATTAGAGTTGAGTATAATGATGAAAAAGCCTCCTGGATGCTGTGTTATCTAAGGGTAGGACTTATCCTATCATTAACCTCTACAGCTGCTTTTTCTTCCTGTTTCTTCCCAAGAAGGAAAAGCAAACATAGGAGTGGGAAACACATGGCACTAAGAAGAGGTCAATCAGAAGGACTCAGTCTTCTCTTTAAAGCATGAAGACTTATTCTGGCTGTGAGCACTGCAGCTAGGATCCACATTTTTGTAATCTCAGAGATTGTAACAGTGTATGTTACATTGACTATACGTGTAGCCTGCTTGGAAACTAAACTTGGTCCAAAAAGTAGCAGCTGACTCACTATAGAAGGGATTCAGAGATGAATTGGCAACATGACTGGAGGTAAGAGTCAGGTCCCTAGACAAAAAGGAAGCTAAGAACGAGGTATGCTTATTTTAGAGGTATAACAACTAAGAGGAGAAACAGTCAATATAGAGAAAATAACAGATTGTGTATAAAAAGTAAATCAGAAATTCCTTTTTAATATTTTACTATAAAAGGATACAGCAACTTATATTTCAGGGAATAAATTTACCATTGGCTGAACTGGAAAAATGTGCTACTATGGGCAGGGTGGTTTTAACCACTTTTTGTGCCTGAATCTTTAACATCTACTGCTAGCCATTGAGAAAGTCACAGGAGAGTGAGCTGACAAGATAATTGCCCTTGCCTACTGTGGCAGTAGACTAACAATGACCCTCTAGACCTGACACTGGTAAGGAGACCTTAGTCCATGCCTCCAGGCCTGCTTGTTTTGCTCTGCTCTGAAACTTTACTTCAGGGTCCTGAAATTAAATGAGAAGAGTTAAATTTGGTTTTAAGGCATATTTATTCCTGCTCCAAGGTAGGAAGCTGTCTCTTCACAAATTGTGTGGAGCTCAGCATATTATTTGATGTGTTTTTTTCAGGCAATTCAATAACTTTTTTCCTTAATTGCTGGTGACATTTTTGTCCTCTGGAGGTTTGGCTGTCTCTGAGAGAGAAAACAACTTAAGAAATTGGGGTTCTTGAAGGCATGTGATATAGGATACCAAAAGGTTTTGCTTTAAGCTTGGTTACTCTTACTTTCCAAACAGAAGTAAATCACAAATCTGTTCTGCATTGGTGTAAGAAAGGCATAGCAATATGATCTTTAATAGAACTGACTAAACTATCTAAAGTTTTAGGCTAATATGAAAGTCTTTGGAACTTTTTGAGATGTTGTGCACGACTTAGAAACCAAAGAGATTAAATGAGCACAATTATGTAGGGTATTGTTGCTGAGTACCTTGGCAATGCTGTTTGTTTTTTGGGTATATATATATAAAACATTCTGTCAGCTAATACTTTAAGAATGATAAGAAATGACTTGTTATCCCTAGAGAAGCCTGAACTGCACTTGACAAATTGTCTTTAGCCAAATGTTCTTTATAGGAGATAATTGGGAGAAGTCGTGCTAAGTCCCAACAGCTGTATCAAACTGAGGGCTACTTACAAAAATATTTTTACCCTGTAGCTGGAGGAATGAACAGCAGTACATAAGTGACAGACTGAGCTAAGATGAAGCATCCTTCTCCTGTGGCTATAACACAAATGGGAATAGCACGTACAAGCTCTGTGTTATATGCCAAAAGTAAATTTACTTGAAGAACTACACTTAATACTGATAAAGCACCCCAAGGAAAATATCCTCAGTACACAACTAAGTAAAAAGCTGCAAAGGAAACAGGAGGAGGCTTGTTATGATAAAAATAATAGTACAAAGAGGAAAATGCACACCTCTGTTTTTCATCTAATGATTTCAGTGTGTAGGTAACATGTACAGGTTAATTGAGCAAACCCCATCAATGTTCAGACTTTAAACTACAGGAGTTTTAACTTAGGCATGTAGCTTATGGCTAAATATTATGATACTATTGAAAAGATAATCTTTAATTCCATGAATAACCAGGAGAAACAGGTGCCATTGAAGACCTCTACAGGGGCAGACTTTTGGCTTAAGTGTTCAAACATAAGCAGGCACAGACTTTTTCTACAGATTTTCAAAGGTATCTTCTTCTCTCCAGGGACTATTGACATTTTATTCAAGAGCACTGTTCTGCTCCACTACCATCTACATTTTAGGCATAAGAGCATTAATGGAGGCATTCAGGCTAGTCAAGCAAACTTACCACACTTTGCTAGTAGAACTGGAGCAAATACTTTGGTGCAGAGACAAAAATTTTGTACCTATCCCAGGCATTAACAAAATTATACATTTATTAACTAATTAATATTTCCAGTTTCAAAAATTAGGACCTAAATATCTCAGCCTCAACTGAAACATGATAATAAACTTGTTCAGTGGTCTTCCACTTTGTAAAGCTCCAAATACATAAATGACTATTGTTATTATACTCCTATGTACTACTGAGCAGGGTAATATTTTTTCTCTCATGGAGTAGAGCTGCAGGGAAAGGAATTACAGAAAAATTAATCAAATTCATTAACCAGTAGAATTTCACAAGGAGAAGGTATTACTGCATACAAAAGTAGAAGAATCTGGGCTGCAGACTTTGTCTCAGATTGTATATTGGACTTTTCTCCTTGGGATGACTTTGTGCAAATAAGACTTTTGCTTTCTGATAACGTTTTATGGTTTGTTTGAAGCATATGGCATATGACAGAGATTAGGTTTTACTTTTCTCAGGAAACATATAGCTGTAGAAGTACACTGGCCTAAAGTGTAACTATATATAAGCATCAAGAGATATCTGACCTTGCATCTTACTACACTCTTTAGTTTTATTTAATTTGTTTTTATTTTCATTTAGAGTAAGGAAATATAATTTCCACTCCTTTACATGCTTCCCTGTAATGTCAAATCACAGCAACATAATTTGTGATTAGAGTAGCAAAAATGGAAGAGATTTAGAAATTCAGCTAGATAAGACATATACCAGTCACCTCTGACCTTCTCTTTGAACGATCTACTTGTCCATTTTAGTTCCTTTCTATTCCATCTAGCAATAGCTCCTGCACAAACCTTTCATGAAGTGATTACCTCAAACCTACACACCCATTCAGAACCAACTGGATATTTTTGACATCTCCCAGCTCCATAAATTCTCGGTGGCAGAGATATTAAAGAACAGAGTCAATCTGAGTCTCATTTCACTTTCCTTCTAAAGCAACATTAAAGTATTAACTTTTAACCTAATATGTTGCAATACTATGAGCCTTAAAACATTATAAGCCTTCCTTTTTTCAGGAAAAAATTTCTCATTAAAACAGAAGGGAAGCAAAATGGGTTAAGAGGAATAAACAGGAGATGGTGTCACTTGCTTAGAGGAACAAATTTCACATAATAGTAGAGCAGAGAGCTAATTAGTTGCCCTGCACTAAGAATAGTTTTGAGGCCATAAGGCAGTTCTGAATTACTACCAGAAATTAGTATAAAAATCTATGGATGAGCAATTTATATTGTTCTCAATTTAAGAATCTCTATTCCACCATTTCCTGGAATTCAGAGAGGATGAAGATGCTCTAAAGACTTATTTGTTTCCCATGTCCATAGGTTGTTTCTGTAGCTTGTAATTTGCAAGAGAAATATACTTTCCCCCACCCTAGCTTTCTCTCCCCAAATTGGATGATACGTCTTTTGGCCTTTTTGCCTGTTTACAGACAAATTAGATAATCTAGTTTCCAAGGGTTACTCTTCATATTCTTCTGTGCTCAGGGAGAATGAAATTACTTTTGAGAAGAATTAGGTACCTTCCTCTTTCTCACAAAGACTTACCATTTAGTAGTTAGGTATTCAAAATACTGCTTTCAGCATGAGGAATATGTAAATGATTCAAAAGCAGCTCTTTCCCATTAAGAAGTTCTCAGAATGTCTTATTGTATCAAGGAACCCTCTACCTTGTAAACTTTGGTATAGAATGACAAGTGTGAGGAAAAAGTAATTTAGCTTTAGAACTCTGGTCTTTCACACATGAGTATTCTCTATATTCAGAATTGTGAACATGAAGGCTGATTTAACTCTGCTTCTGAAACCTGTGTGCAAAATTTATGCTGTCTGCACAGATTAACTGAGGTGATGTATTTTAGCTACCATTTTCTTCTGCTAATCCCCCAGATTACTAGGTTGGTAGAGCTCAAGAGAGAAACAAACAAGAATTAAGATGGGGAGGGTAGAGGTAACCTTCTGAAGACAGCTGCTAAAGGTTAAGTAAGCAGGTTTTCTTTCTTCAAAAATGTTTCTGCAGACTCCATATGGGGAATCTGAAAAGCAGTTCACTTGAAGGAAGAAATGTGAAGAAGCTGAATTAAGCAAGGAAATGCAGGACCAGTCTCTGAAAGTCAGCAGAATATGTGATGTTTTGACAAGGAAACAGTGTTACCAATCATACCTTGAATTCTAGGTAGTAGCTCAAAAGATTTTGCTGATAGAAAAACAAGATATGAAGGTGTACATTTAATCATGTTTTAGGTCCGGAAGTATATGTTCTTTCCAAATTATCTTAACTGAAGAGTAATAACCATAAATTCAATTTATTTAAGCAGTTTTTCAGAGGAAATGGTGCGCAAAAGCTGCAGTATGACATGGTGAATTTGAACCCTGTAAAACTCCTAAATCATACTCACTTGGTTTTTTAGAGCATGGAACTGATATTTTCCAATGTGAAATTAAGTTTAAGGAAAAAAAAAAAAATCGTAATTGATGATTATTTCTAAAACTAATAGTGATGACAAAGTACTGGATTTGAACTACAAAATACACTGCTAATCTGGCTTGCTGGCCAAATCTGCACAGAAACACTTTGGCTAACCTCATATACCTTTGCTAAAGTCAGTGTTTAGTGTGTTTGATGAGGACCTAGGGCATATGCCTAATATATCAGTATTACACAGGTGCCATATTTATATTGAAATGAGAGATGTTAAGGACAGCTGCACATGATGTGATGTGAGAAACTTCAGTATGAGAAGGGGTAAAGAAGGTGGGAATTTTTTCATTTTTTGGCCTGTCATTTTCTCTAATAACAAATGTGCAATATGGCCCTTGTAGAGAGAAAGGTCTCAGTTCAGAAAATTCTTTTCTGTATGGTGTGTCTATCATCCTGTCTCTGAAGTGTGGTGCACTGAGATATAGGCTAATCTGTGCTGAGTTCCCATCTTCCACAGAAGAAGTTATTCAGCTTAATGTTAGGTTATGTGTGTCTTCACAGTGACTACAATGAAAAACTTGCCAAGTATCTATTCTTCCTTTCATCATCAATGGAATGTCAGTCATAATTAGATTTTGAATTGGAATGGAACTAGAAATCTTTGAGAGGGACTCTAAAAGGAATTTGGAGTCTCAGATCTCTTATGTTGTTGTAGTTGTGGTAATTGTGAAAGGCAGGTCTAGTCTTGGCTAAAAAGTCTTGATGTCAGGAAAAGAATCATGACGGTTTTGGAAGAAAATTAACTTTTGCATCCAGTTCATTTGGACTAAGTTTTGCCTGTTATTTATTTTTATTTGTAATTGTCTTGGTCAAAAATAAAAAGGAAAGGCATAGGAAAATGGGAGCCATGCTGCATTCTTCTCATGTAAACTGTAATTGATTGTAGAAACTATTCTTTCAAGAAGTTGTCAGGATATCTGAATTCCCCTTCTGAAATTCTTGGACTGAATGAAATCCATGATAGCTCACGTGAAAGATTTAGGGAGACACCAAGAAAGACAGTTTTGATAGTTTAGGACTCTTATCCTGAGGAAGTGTATTCTGGTAGTTTGACATCATCCATGATAAAAATGGTTTCAAATGTATACATCTGGAAGGACATAAGGAAGGGCTGAAGGGAGGAAGGCCAGAAGGGAGAAAGGCAGGGAGGAAGGGAGGAAGGATCACCCCCAAAATCTGGGGCCTTTTTTAGTTCCTTATTCTGAGATGCTCTGGGAGAGGTAATTTGTACACAAACAGGAGATTATTTAGATTCTTCTGAATTTGAAAGGATGGCATGGGGATCAGCTGGGTCCCGACAAGAAATCTACTGGGCTGGAGTCTCTGTACCTCAGGCAATACTGGAACAAGGTGAGTGGGTGCATTTCAGAGATTACATGTACAGCTGCATAGGAAACAATCTGTAATACTAAAACTGAAGTTCTCTTCAGTGGTGAATATTATAATAAAGTAATACTAATTAAAATAATGTACTGTCTTGTGAGTAAGAAAATATTAACCTGTTCTAACCTATGTAGTGAATAGACTTATTTTTCTTTATGTATAGCCTAAGTACCAGGGTTATTTGTTATTCATTTCTGCTTTAATTGTGTTCCAATTTTAAAATTACAGGAATAAATCTTCTTCATCCATTAGAGTTTCTATTTTCATACAAGCCCATAGTAATAGTTAACAAAATAGAATTTATTAAATGAGTAGAAGATTATACCTCTGAACATCTAGGCATTTCTGAAATTTTAGTTAATTTAACTGACTGAAGGCAGAATTTTCCATGCATGTGGTGAGCAAAGTGCTAGAGCTATGATCCTTCATGCAATTTTATAGAGAAGTTTGACCTCACTTTATCTTTTTTTTAGTTCAGACAAAAAGTAAAATAAGCAATAATGTCACTACCTAATCCTTCCATATAATAAATGTAAGAAATTTTAGGTAGTCTAAAATAAGTATACATGAGACACAACTGGTCAGAAAAGAGATCACATTTGTAAATTAGTTCTAAAAGTATGCTTGAAAGGGGGCTTTGAACTGAGTCTGGAGGCTGATTTCCTGGTTTTGCCATAGACTTACTGTTCAGGTTTTGTAAGTCTCTTCTCAGTTTAAATATCTGTTAAATATATATAGCTATAGTTTCCAATTTAATTAAACTCTTTGAAGGCTTAATGTATGTATGCAGACTGCCTATACATTTTTGGATGAAGAATGGAAAAAGTTCACATCCCTCTGCCTACCTTGAAAATAGAATTCAAACTTTCTAAATCATGGGAGTGTTTTGTAAATTATTTCTAGGTAAGCATATGAAGATTTAACACTTACTATAAGCTAAGCTGCATCTCTTTGATTCATGATCACCAGCATATTAAATATATTCTGCTTTTGAGATAGTGTGTGCTATGAAATATTTCTTAAAAATATGCAAGCAGCTTTCCTCAAGTGATTCACTTATCTTCTCAGAAATACAAACATTATACGAAACCTGCATATTTAGAAATGGCACTTCTAATGAATAAATCCTGAAAGTTTTCACAGAACTTACTGTATAAATCACTTAGACATTTTAGATAGGTATCATATTCTCCTCCCTTTTGTGAAAAAAAGTCAAGACCTGCTTTTAGCATGAGAAAGAGAAAAAATACCTGAGTGCATTTTTAACAGTTGTATAGACACAAAGTGAAAAAAAAGTGAATTCTTCAGTTTGGGGTTTTTTTGTGTTTTTTTTTTTTTTTTAAACTGTTTTTGTAACTATGGAAATGACCTTGCAATTTAGACTGTGTAAAACTTTAAACAACCATGGCTACTTCTGCTTACATATTCATCAGTCTTATAACGCCATTGGTGTCACATATTTAATTCATGTATTTAATGCAGATGATATGGAGCACAGTGTCTTGAATGAGTTCACTGGATTTATTTTTCTACAAAGTCTTAGACTGGATTAATGCAATAACCTCTTATCTTTAAATTTGAATATAGCTATGACAAATCTGTATTTGCAAAATTGTTGTGATGAGCTCACTTTAAGTAGTGGTTATTAAAGCAAATTTAAGAAATGTTCCTTTCGGCAGCTTCACACAGATCATAGTACAGGAGATCAGGAAGGTTAAAAGAGAAAATGCCACAAAGTCCCTTTAATGGATTCAAAGGAACATTTCATTTATCTTTACAGCCTCTGCTCCTTTCTCATCCTCATGTTCAGTAGATACTCTGGAGCATTTCTCTTAGATTGCACTTGCCCCAGGCCACCGTGGGAATAACTCAGATCCCCAGAGCTCCCAAACCTTTTTTCACTGTTAAATTTTACTTCTCAGCTTGAAATGATAAGCAAAGTCCACCCTGCCTCAGCAGCTCTTGATCATGAACATTAGCGTAGAGGTGCCCTCATATTAGGATTGCATTTGACAGTTTGATGTTTTTTTCCTGGTGCCTGAGAAGTTTTCCACTCCAAGGTAGCATCAAGATCCATTTAAATGGAAAAGAAAGAAAATACTTCATTGTGTGTAGTTGTGGCACTCTTTGAAGGAAAAGTAACTGGGGCGACTCAGTTGCCACTGAGGAGAAAATCTGAATTAAAAGCACCAGATACTTCATATCAATCTCTGTCTCGTGCAAGTGGGGTGTGGAATGTTGTTTTATATTGTTATCTACACAAAACCATCTAGAATAGATACCTGAGGAAAGAGGCCAAAAAGGCATTTTTGCAGCACTCTTTGGCAGCTCTGGAGAAAAAAAAAAGAAGGGGGGGGGGGCGGGGGAAGGAAAATAAAAAGGAAAAAGAAAAAAAAAAAGGAAACAATTAAATTATCAAGCTCTTGCAATAATTTCTAATGTCCTTCCTGGAGAGTCCATATCTTCCCTGAAGATAAATCAGGCCATTAATGTTTCTTAACAAGAGGCAGTATAACTTAATAACATTCTTCACAGTGTGTCTTGAAAGACAATGAGACATACAAGATACTTAAGGGGAATTATCTAGTTTGATCTTTTTTCCTTTTATTTTTATGAATGTACACATACAAATATGTACATACTTCTCAGTTAGGCTCATTTTTACATACCACACCTGGATGGAGTACAAAAGAAGTAGTTGACTCATTCTTTCCCCCATTGGTAGAGACAGATTTAATACAAAGAAAATAGCTCCCACTTAGGAAAAATAATAGTACAAAATCTGGGTGTGACTAGACCTGGGAAAATGTTATAAAGAGAAGTATGAATCTTCATTTAATTTGGGAAGCTAATTGATGTCAGTAGGGTTCACTTCCCCTGTTATTAACAATGGAATGTATTCATAGGAGTGTTTCTAGGAGGTGAATTAAGAAAATAAAAAAGTAATATTTACAAAAAGTGGATTAGTAACTTATAATCAGTAACTACCACTCACAGACCCACACTGCAAATCTGTTTTTAAGACTTACACTCATCTGGTATGGGAACAGAATAAACACTTTCAGTTAACCAGCCACAGAAGAGAAATTATCGGAAAAATAAGTATAAGTATAAGAAGAGTGAATTCACTGAAATAATGCAGTAAAACTGCAGTAAAACTGCAGTAAGGTAATAAAATGAAAGCAACCTGCTTGTGTCTTGGAGAGGAACCATAAAATCATAGAATCATGGTAGTTGAGGTTGGCAACGACCTCTGGAGATCGTGTAGCTCAAGCCCTTCCTCAGAACAGGGTCTTGTAAAGCAGCTTGCTCAAGACTGTGTTGAGCTGGTTTTGAACATCTCCAACAGTAAAGATTCCACAACTTCTTTGGGCAACCTATTTCAGTGTCTGACTACATTCACACTGAAAAAGTGGAGTTTCTTCTATTTTAGTTTGTGTCCAATGCCTGTTGTCCTTTCACTGGGCACCACTGAGAGCAGTCTAGCTCTATAATTTTTAGTCACCCCATCAAGCATTTATACACACAGATGAAATTACCCCTGAGCCTTCTCTTCACCAGGCTGAACAACCCCAGCTCTCTCAGCCTCTCCCCAAATGACAGATGTTCCTGTCCCTCAGAGATCTTCACTGGACTTGCTCCAGTATGTCCATGTCTCTCTTGTATTGGGACCCAGCACTGGACACACCGCTCCAGATATTTCTCACCAGGGCTGAGCAGAGGGGAAGGATCACCTCCCTCAACCTGCTGGCAATCTATTGCAGCCCAACAGGCAGGTGTCAATCTGTGCCACAGGAGCACATTGCTGGCTTGTGGTCAACTTGTTGTCCACCAAAACCTCTGATCCTTTCCTGCAGAACTGCTTTCTAGACAGGTTTCCTCAGCCTATACTGGTGCATGGGGTTATTACTCCTCAGGTGCAAGACTTCACAATTCCCTTTGTTGAACTTCATGACTTTCATGTCAGCCCATTTCTCCAGCTTGTTGAGGACCCTCTGAATGGTAGAATCTGGTCTATCAACCACTTATCACAGTTTTGTTTGCAAACATTCTGACTGGCTTCCAGCTGGTCTTCATGGTGCCGGTCACAACACTCTGAGCTGGGCAATTCAGCCAGTTTTGTGTCTGCCTTGCCATTCACTTGTCTAGTCTGTATTTTATCTATTTGTAAATGAGCATCTTATGGTAGACATTGACGAAAACCTTGCTACTTGACATAAAGAATATCTGTTGCTCTCCCCTCATCCACTGAGCCAGTAATTTCATATGAGATTATCAGATTGGCTAGGCAAGATTTTCCCTTCATAAATCTATGCTAATATCTCCTCATCACCTTCTTGTCCTTCATAAGTTTGGAAATGGTTTCCAGATTATTTGCTCCATCACTTTCTCAAGGATCAAGGTGAGTCTGACTGGCTTTTAATTCCCCAGATTGTTCCTCCTGACCTTCACACTTGAGTCAAGAGATCCCGAATTCTTGTGGAATCTGTGCTAAAGGTCTGTGGCCCTTCACAGGTGACTAAAAACTTCTTGTTCTGGCAGACATAAAAAGCAGTGGTTTTGAAACAGAAGGTAAAATAGATGGATGTACATACGCTGAATAGAATAACTTTTTGAAAATAAATGAAACAAGGAAATCAATAATAACACCCTGATTACTTCTAAAATGGAGTGTCATCTTGTACAGGCAGCAGCACAGTCTGTTTGAGTAGAAGTGAAGTTTTTCCACCTATATCCTACTGTGAGGGTTAGAACTCTGTACGCACCAACTAACATGTTCTCCAAGGTATTGGCCCAAAAGAGAACCCTCCAGACTCTCTTTTCAGCTGAACTAAAGGCAGTCTGAGGCATCTTGAAATAACTAACAAAACTAAGTTTGTTAGAGAAATCAAATTAAAAAAATCCTTGTGTTCTGATCTTCTCAGGAGGAAGAAAAATACTCCAGGAATCACACAGTATAAACAGGTCCTCTCTGGAGCTTTTGCTGTAGTTCAGCTTTACGTTCGTATGGCAGACTGAAACTTGAAGTGCCAAGTCTTTGTTGTGCCTGAAGTGCAAAGGTACCTTAGCAAAAGTTTATAGTCCTACCAGATGTATCACTGCCCCCCGCCGCCCCCCCACCCTGATTTTGTATTTCTCCTGGATAGCCAACCAGCAATTATCTGTCCCAAAATATAAGTAGCTAATGTATCCTTTTCAGAGGTATTTGTCTGAGAACCTGGGTTGTGAAATAATGGCCTAAAATATGAAGGCCCAGATGACCTACTTGTGGGTTTCTAAATTATCCATGAGAAGTCTTATGTTTTCTTAAGGTATATGCAAGGACAAGAAAGCAAAAGTTAAGCATATGAAAACTTCTCCTATTTTGGAATCATTGTCTTTTTATTTTGAGCATTATCAAATTGCTGTAAAAGGTAATTTCTGTCAATAAGTGGTTGTACTTTCCTCAAATGTGATGCAACTGAAACATAGTAATTTATTATTTTTTTTTTTTTGTTACTGGATCTCACAGATGTTTAAGATTCCTGTCACAAATGTAATGCATAATTGATATTTCATATTCATGTGATTATGCAAATATACCACAGTATTAAACCTGTAAGTAGCACTGCTGCTAACACTTTGCTTTCTGCAAGCCTAGATCAGTATGAATATGACCCAGTATGAGTGTGGAGTTCAATATGCTCTATAGGCAGGCCGTTTTTACATCATCTTCTGAGTGACTCGGGTAACTGAACATTTTAGATGGTCATGTGGAAGTGTTATGCTTTCTGAAACATTTTACTTTTACTTCAGAATTGCTTATTTACATGAGTTGTTGTTAGCTGACTGAAATAAACATTAAGCCTCAGCTAAAATTCAGCCTCAGCTAAAATACTCTGCTAAAATATTAGCTATTTATGCTATCAGACCCAGGAGTGCTTTCCATCTCCCATGTCTGGGTGTGTGCCATGTTTAACACTCAGTTTATGTTTCCCCACATGTATTCTGGTTTCCATGAGAATAAAATCCATACATGGAGCAATAACATTTTCCAAAGAGCCCTCTTCCAAATATAAAAGTGATGGTGAATACAAGGCGAGTTTATAAGCTCCAACATAGATTCAGATCTTTGTTTTCTTTCTGGCTGCTAGTATCTATTACTTTATTTTTTTTTATGCTTAGGACTCAATTATGAGGGCTCAGTAAGTTTAATTGTAAACCCTGACTCATGTTTCTCATTATCTTCCAACAGATGATACAGTCTAGGACAGCAGAAAGAGATAAGAAATAAACAGCATATCCAAAAATCTCTCAGTTGATAAAGAAAACTGGCATCCACCCTTTAGGCATCAGACAATGGATGTTTCCAACCAATGCTTGTAAACAAGTTCTTTAGGCCAGTCTGTATATACTAGGGACCTCTATTATACACTCTGTAAACCTTAATCTAAACTCACCATCAGTATGCACAAAGATGAAAGTGTCTCTAACTCTAGTGCATACTTGCCAAATGTTCTCTTTCTATTTATGTGACAAACATTGCCAGAGATCACTGTGAAAGGATATCCTCAGCTGCTGGTGACAATGATAGAAAAGGAGTTAGCAGAGAGACTGGGGAGACTACTCTTTCAGCTGTAGATGTATGATTTACAAACCTGAATATAGATCTGCAAAATTTTAGTGGTAGCAGATCACCTGTCTGGTCTGTCAATACAGAAGGCACAAGAAAAAATTTTGCAAAAGAAACATGGGCATTTGTTAGTTTGCACGCTACAGAAATAGTCTTCATAACTATTTTGCAGGCAAACTTTATGTTGGAGATGATATCTTTTTCTAATGTATTACACATGAAACTGTGAAGAAGGTGATGTTGACCCAAGTGTGTGTGACAAATATTAGGAAGAAACCCCAAAAAGATAAGCTAGTACTGCAACTTTTTCCCCCCAATTGAATATAAAAGGGGAGGGAAAAGAATGAAACCTGTTGAAATGTAGCAATTTTCTAGCAAATGATCTTCTAACAATACATGTAGAAACTCTAGGCCTATATGCAATGGTTGATATGAAATGTTTTATTTTTATGAAATAAAACTTCCAGAAAAAAGTAGATACTACACTTGTATTCTCACTATTTGTAAACTCAGGTAACAGAAAACATAACTTTGAAGTACAGAACTGTAAGCAAAGAAATGATATTTGTTAGATATGACAAAATAACTTGAATTTTACCAGATTACAGACATAATTTGACTACTAGGAAATTAGAAACATTGCAGAAGGTTGTGACTTTAAACACATTAAATCCGGAGTATCTGCAATGTAATGTTTTGAAGAAACCAATAGTGATATTATGAGACTGATATTTGAAAAGCTGAAAAGCCAAATTCAAGTCCATCTGTAATCCTGGTAAATTATGGCATATCATACTCGACAGGAATTCTACTTGCCAAAATACAGTCTAGTAGAATTGTATAATCAGATTATCTAATTAAGGATTTACAGTATAAAAGAAAAAAAAAAAGGTGTTCTTAACTCATATATATACACCATCAAAAGTGAAATGTCACATAATTGAATGCATTCATATCCACAAGACATGCAAATTGTGTTTAACAGCAAAAGGCAGCAATATTCCATTGGCTGGATCTTGTTCACATAATGTCACTGTTATAAAAGGGGAAACCTACAGATGGAACAAAGATACCTTCAGCTTTTCCCAGAAAAGGAAAAGGAAGATAGATTCAAACTCAAAGAGGTTAGAAATAGCTTATGGATAAAACAAGGGAGTTAAACAATATTGAAGAAGTCCTTAGGAAAAGCAATACTCTAACTAAAACCTCTTGAGATGCTTCAGAGCATCAAGACAAAAGAATTCAAAGACTGGTAGGGTGCTATAGACTTTATATTAAACCTTCTGCATATTACCCGTTTTCCTTTTGAGCATGAGACATAAGGATAACTGGACCTTTAGAATCATAGCATCATAGAATCATTTAGGTTGGAAAAGACCATTAAGATCATTGAGCTCAACTGTTAACCTAACACTGCCAAGTCCACTTAAGTGCCACATCTACATGTCTTTTAAATACCTCCAGGGATGGTGACTCAACCACAAGTTAAGGGTCAAAATATGGCCGAATATTTGAACACCAGAGTAAGCTTCTATAAGCAGACTGAAAGAAACACACTAGTCCCCATCCCTCAGTTACAAGCTCTGTTGTCTGCTGTTAGCTTCTTCATAAATTAAAGATTCATGTTAGTTCTAAACTCTGACTTAGACTTCTCTTTTTCAGGACTGAGAACAGTACTGTGACTACATGTAACAACCCTGCAGAAAAGCTGTGGCTTATTTGTATGCTAGTTCATCAGCTAAAACATCTCATCTGGCTTTTGCTTTAGTATCTTTCATGCAAGTCTCATGTCTGCACTAAAGATGAGCACTAGTTAAATAAGTTGGGGCAGTGCCAAACTGCAGGCAAACTAGCATTTACGCTTTGATGGGTAAAAGCTACACTATGGCAACTTTGCCAGTCACATGTCTATGAGAGTTACTCACCATTGTGGGTATTTCTCAAGCACAACATTCTGGCACCAGTGAACTGGAAATAGTTTTGTGTACCCTGTGGACAGTTATTGATCTGCTGAGGCTTGACAGAAAATTTACAGTAGCAAGGGATAGTTCATGTTCCACCAGTACGTATTTCTAATTTATGTTTTTGTCACCCAGGAAGCCTGTGATAAACAACATTTCCTGCACAATGGATAGACATGGGATTGGCTTCATTTTTCCTTTTCTTGATTATACTCCAAATAACCTAGTAAAATTTTAAGAGGTCAGGGATAGATTTTACAAAAAATCAAGGGTCTGCTCTTTTGAGATGCCTAAGCATATCATGTGAAAGGAAACTATACCCTCTGAAGCCATATGAACATAGTAATGACTTATAACACAATATTCACCTGCACCTGGGTCAGGACAACTACCTGATATCAATACAGGCTGGGGGATGAAGAGATTGAGCGCAGTCCTGCGGAAAAGGACTTGGGGGTACTGGTGGATGAAAAGCTGGACACGAGCCAACAATGTGCACTCGCAGCCCAGAAAGCCAACCGTATCCTGGGCTGCATCAAAAGCAGCGTGGCCAACAGGACAAGGGGGGTGATTCTGCCCCTCTGCTCTGCTCTGGTGAGACCTCACCTGGAGTACTGCATCCAGCTCTGGGGCCCTCAGCACAAGAAGGACATAGAACTGTTGGAGAGCATCCAGAGGAGGGCCACAAAAATGATCCGAGGGCTGGAGCACCTCTCCTATGAGGACAGGCTGAGAGAGTTGGGATTGTTCAGCCTAGAGAAGAGAAGGCTACGAGGAGACCTTATTGCAACCTTTCAGTACTTAAAGGGGGCCTACAGAAAAGATGGGGACAAACTTTTTAGCAAGGCCTGTTGTGAGAGGACAAGGAGTAATGGATTTAAACTAAAGGAGGGTAGATTTAGACTGGATATAAGGACCAAATTTTTACAATGAGGGTGGTGAAACACTGGATCAGGTTGCCCAGAGAGGTAGTGGAGGCCCCATCCCTAGAAACCTTCAAGGTCAGGTTGGAGGGGGCTCTGAGCAACCTGATCTAGTTAAAGATGTCCCCGGTCACTGCAGGGGAATTGGGCTAGATGACCTCTAAATGTACATTCCAACCTAAAGCATTCTATGATTCTATTATTCAGAAAAAAGCATTTCTGTGCTGATTGTTCCTCATATTGTCTTCTACAAATTCTTCCTTTTTTTTTCTTTTTATAGCAGATCTAGTCATTTGGATATTTAAAACCAATTTAGTTATGTAAAGATTGAAGAGCTTTTTTTTCAGAGGTTGAGCAATGCTGGTGATTTATCAGTACTCAGCCAATACTGTCACTAAAGTATTCATTGCAGATTATTATATTTCTGGAGAACGTCCTTAATATTTTTTGCATAGTAAAGATAATATTAATGAATAGAGTGAGTGGAGTCTTAGTTTTCTACCTTCATTTTCAAAGAAGCATCATTATTCAAGTCCCAAAAATGGAGAGATTGGCTTACTCTGAAACAAAATTCGTCTGCCCAAAACAATCATTAGCCAAACAAGCAAACACAGGGTGACAATTAGACTTGTTAGTAAGACAGTATATCTAGCGTAAATAAAATCCTTGCTTAAAAGTAATAGAGCCAGAAGGAGATTCTCACTCTCTCCAGACTCCTTTACAGAACAAAAGGGCCAGAACAATGTAAGGTGGAACAAAATGGCTCACTTTTGACCAGAGAAATTCTCTTCCAGTACGACAGCTCCACAGTGAATTAATGTACAGCTACAGAAAGAGAGACAGGCAGGCAGTTAACAATAAGCTGTGGCTCATAGAGATTCAGGGTAGAACTGAAGCTTATAGGCAGAACATATTGCTTCTGCAGTGTATATAGATCCCTAAGGCTATGTAAATATGGGTGAAGTGGTGTGAAAGCATCCTATGATGTGGGGAGAAAAGCAACTAAAAATGTTCCACCTTCTTCCTGTCTACGATATAGTCCATCTTATAGAGATGAGTGATTTTGTGGAGGTGTAGTTTCCAAATACCCTTCTTTGCCACTTAGGGATATTTGGCCAGCAAACACATATTTTGAGCTTTGACTGAACGACTTCCTTCAGTAAAACTTTCAGTGATTTCAGTAGGTTGCTGAAAGTAGCCTTCTCAGCAGACTTTATTCAGATGTGGTATTTTATTTTTTTCTCCTTCCCTTTCCCCTACAAGATAAAACCCACATCTCTGTGTCAAGAAGACTTGCTGTCAACAATCTACTGCATGGGTGTCAAGAGTGGCAAACAGGTACATTATGAAGAGCAAACAGCAGGACTAATTGAGTACTGGAAGTTAATACTTTTCAAAGAAGCAAAATAATGGTGACAAAATTAGACTGACAAAATGAGAGCGACCTATAATCTTGCTTTTCAGAGAGTCAGAATGGCCTCACTTCTGCTGAGTTTCTTCCAACACTTCTAACTAAAAAATTCAATCTGGTAATGAGACCTAGGAAGAATACAGACACTGAGTGATATAATACAGCCCCCAAACAAAGAAACAAATCTCTTTTAAGTTTTTTGGTTATATAATGCATATATATTTGCGTAAATATTAATTGAGTGGTTCAATAATTTCCTATTCCTAAATTAGTTACAAGTGACCACCACGTGGCTACCTCTGTTTAATACCCCAAACATTTTATAGGAATTAAAACTAGAGTGAAAAGAAGAAAAATAATTATCCTGATGTTTGAAATGGTGTGGATGGAATGGATAGACACCAGGACACAGAAAGACTGTCCCAAATTACAAAAACTGCACCAGAAACAGCTTATGTGTCATCATAGCCAAGAGGTTTGAAAAGGGGTTTCATTCAGTTGGTATGATTTAGAAAACAATCAGTTAGAATATATGTTAGTTATTCGGTTAGGCAATTATATAAATCCATAAAGGACCAAACTAGCCTTCTGGGTTCTGTATGGAAATAAAAACCTAATTCACTGTGCCAGACCTGATACTAAATAGATCTTCATAAAATTATTTCCTCCTCTTTTTCCGTTTGCACTTCAGACAGTTGTGTGCTAAACTGCACGCCCACTTTTATAACAGGGAAAATAAGATCTTGTCAGACTCTCTTGGAGAGAAAATTGTCAAGTATACATACACTTGGTGAAAATGATGAGAGAGTTGAGGGTGGTAAAGTCGAAAGAAGTTAAGATTGTGAGGTTGGAAAGTGACAGAAGAAAACCATTGGCTTCACAAGTGGGAAAAAGAAGGTAAGAAAAATATATTCTCCGCTTCTGCTTCTTCACAGTGAATCTATTTTCTGTTTCAGTTTAAGATTGTCTAGAAAGAAGCCTATGCTATTAATTCAGGTTGGGATTTTACAGAGTCTATGTTGGCTTATCTGTGCTTTCATTAGAAACAATGAATAGTTTACTCTTCGACACAATCAGCCTTAAAATGTTCTTAACTGCTCTTGAAAATCTCCTGGTAGGTTTCCCTAAAGACCTCCTACTATTACAAAAAAAGATCTGATTGTTTTAGAGTAGACATTCCAAACTTCTGTAATAGCCCACCCACTAAGTACACTTGTCAATATGCTACTAGTATCACATCAATATGTGAACAGTACTGGAAAAGAGAACTACATTATGTAGCAATATCATGCTTTCTGAAATGTCCTCTACATATTAAAATAGACATACAGGGTTTTATTGGTTGGTGTGTTTTTGTTTGGTTGGTTGGGTTTTTTTCCCTGAGCTAGGTTTTGTTCTTTTTTATTTTATCAAAGAAAAAAAAAAAGCCTCAGACTCATTCAGCCCTGGTTTGTATCAACTCAGAATTCTATCTGTGCTTTTCATCATATAAATTTCACTGGGTATGTATGAAATTGTTGATGTGTTATAATGTGCAATAATCCTTTCAGTGAAAGATTCAGTCATCCACATATCCACAGTGTAAGGGGACTGAGAAGGGTAGACAGTCAGGCAATTAGTAGAATACATTGATCCCACACATCTGGATATAATTTACTGGCTCTCTTTTGTGAACGCAGTTTCAATCTACCTCTGACCAATGGAAGACTCTGCAGAACATGGTCTTACATACCAGGAGGAAATCCTAGCTTCATTGAGTGAAGGCAGTCAGCAGGCAAGGAAGGAGAGAAGGTGGGAAGATGTTTACTTCTAGTCTGTGTACTTAAAAGAGTTTTTTATTCTTTATTAATACTGTTCTCATATGAAATGCAGATCTGTTCCAGGGAAAACATTTGCAAAGCATGAGATATGCCCAGTTAGGTGTCCTAGCCACTAGAATACAAGCAAATTATTTCCTGATGTCTCTGCTGTCACTGTTGTTCTTGCATTTTGGGTACAAAGTGGCTTTCTGTCAGGATGTCTCATGACCTGCTGGTTAGAGTACTCTTGGATGATTCCATTGTGTAAGTAGAAAGCAGAAGGCAGAAAACATCCCTGCAACAACAGCAGTACTTCCCTTCATAAGACCATTCTCAGAAGTCTAGGCAGACTGAACTGCAAGTGAATGAGGACCTTCGTATTTCCCATTGTTCCCTGTGCTCATAAGCATATGGAATTTGCATCTTGAGAAGCACTTAACCTGTCCCTATATGTTGTTAACAAAGTCCTAAGCACTTGATATTTTGGTGACAGGCGTCTAAGCCAGACAGATCTCTTTCTCCCCAAGGCACTCACCATGTTCATTTCCCAAACACAGCATTCCTCTGCAAGCTTTGAAAGAGACAGCACAATTAGAAAAGGCACCTACATGGACTTAAGCAACTATTTCTTAACAGCTACCTTTGATTTATTATACAGTCTGTTTCTGAAATATTTACACTATCTATTTTGCCATTCACATGGAGGATGTAGTGAGATCGATCCTAGTAATTACCAGTTTAAATCTCTTTTAGTCCAAAGCAGAATGAAGAAATAATTGCCAGTTAGGTGCTTGCTTAATCACTGTGTTAAGTACCATGCAGTGAAGACTCCAGAAAATGTTTCAAGCAAAAGCAAAACTTGAAGAATTAACCCTCCTGACACATTTTTTGTAGGGTGGAAAAAATACATAAGCCTCTTGTAATTGTGTGAACATGTTTTCTCCTGTGTGTTCTTTCTCCAGGCTTTACTACTTGAAATTTCAATAATGAATATAGTGTTTGTGTTGATCTGACAAAATTTGAGGCTAAGCCCAGTGTTTATTCACAGCAGAAGACTGTACTCATGCTCAAAAATTCATTCATTACAGCCTGTATGAATTTTGTCACCACATTGTCATCCCTTTCCTCATTATTCTCTCAGTTTTCATTTCTGTTCAGAGGTCCTGCTAAAACATCTATGAGTGAGAAGGCATCTTGTGCCAATGGCATAAAACTGTTGGAGAATCCTTTTCACACATAATAGGTACACCAGAAAATATCCCAGCTGGACAGATGTGGAGGATATGCATGGTATAACCCAGTTACTGTGAGTTGTAGTTAGAATGTTTCCAGGTGTTTTCGGTGTTAGCTATTCATACTAAATGTTGCTTTAGCTATTATTTATTTCTAATTATTACTGATTTTAATAAATCTACTCATGGAACTAGAGCTCTCAGTGTTCATTTTCCATGAAGTTCTTCAGTGTGTGAAAAGCAAGGGAATGGTTAGGCCTAAATTTCTCTGAGTGATTTCTATGCCTTTTCCAGCATTGTACTTGACATAAAAGTAAGGAAAATATTTTGCTTTTAAAGTGCCATGCATATAATGTTCATTGGGACACTTTCCTCCCGATAAACTTGTAAATAATTCTAAATAATACATGGGAAATAAACAAAAGTGGAGTTCTCAGAAAGAATTTCAAAACATCTATAACTATAGAATTAATTACATTTTCAAAATTTAGGAAAGAAGTAGTGACTTTCACTATTATTTAATTTACCTTCTGAATGTATGTGTTAAGCTGCTAATTGCCATCTTTAAACAATATAGAACATAACTTAGTTCAAAAGCTTTAAAAGCCTCCTGGCTTTCAGTTATCCAGTTTTCTCAAGATATGGAAACTAGGTAATTTCTCAGCACCTTGAAAAATACGTATTTTTTCTACATTACTTCTGAAATCTCTCAGGCATGTCAGCTCTAGTCCTATTTTGCCTTCAGTTAATACAAAATGCAAATATTTTGCTCCCGAAAAGTGTTAGGACAGTGAGCAGAGGGGAAGAAATTGTATCCAATTGCATTTTACTATAAAGCATGGGAACAGCCTTCAGAACATAGATCAGAATCCTGTATTAGCTGAACCCAGATAAAGACAGTAACTCCTAGGTCTAACTGCAGATTCAGGAGATCCAGGTGTCTTTCCTCTTCCGCATAAGAAAGGACCATACTTCCTTGCTTCTGCCACATTTTTATGAATAAGCTATAGACTGTTCATTCATGTACATTTGTGAGAGTTAAGAAATGTAGATTTAATTCTACAGAGAGAGAAGGAAGCTATCTTTAAGAATATAGCGCATAATTCTTTATTGCTTTGGCCTTTAGCTCTTTTTGCCTCAGTTCTACCTCCTTAAAGTGTTGTGAGAATGATTACAATAAAGATAATGAGATACTCAGATGCTGTCATGATGGGGCCTTACATATGAACTACTGAAATAGATAGGTTAAGATTAAACGCTCCTCTACTTCCTAACGATGTAATTAGAAAGCTTTTAAATTTAAATGAAACACCACTCAAAGTGCCTATCTCTGGCTTTGTGTGTGACCTAGAAGACACATAACTGTAAAGATGATTGAGAACCCATTGACTAAAAATGAGAACAATAAGAAATCAACCAATGCTGTAAATATGAAAATATATTCTTCTGCCACTTGTTTGCATTTAGAGGATTTCATATTTCTCCTCTAGCTAGAAGACTGAAGCTGTTGCTTCTCTTATGTTGAAAGCCCCCAGATGCTCAACAAGTGAAATTATGTTTCCTCCTCAGTCCATGTTTACCATATGATAATACAATGTGCCCACAAGTAACTGCTCTTTCCCTGTGGCAGCAGAGATTGGGGCAGATCCAAGCAATTTAATCTCCCGTATAACAACAACAACAACGACAAAAACCAAAAAACAAACAAACAAAAAACTCTCAGAGTGGTAAAAACTGTGCTTTGTATTATCCATAAGGCTGAAAAAAAGTTACATGGTAGGAGTAGTTCCACTGCCTGTGATTTCAGTAATGCTGTTTTGAAGTCAAAGACAACCACTGCAATTGTAGTGCATCTTGCTCTCTTATTCTTGCTGAGCCATAGTATAATGCTGCATAAAATCTTTATGTCACAGTGGATCATACTCAGCACAGAACTATGATTTCCAGCTTTCAAGCTTTCTCTTTCTTGCAAGACATCTATAAAACACATTCAATTCTGAAAAAGAAGGTGGTTGTGGGGAGGGCATCTTTTCTATAATTTAGCAAAAATATAGGGGAGAGGAATCTACTGGCAGACTATAAGTATCATACTGGTGATTTCCAAGTTAAAAGTTAATGCCCCATTATTGGCCTGATTTTGTATGAATTTTGAGAGTAACTGGTTGTACTGGGTCTGCTTGGGATGACATTAATTTTCTTCATAGCAGCCTGTATGGTGCTATGCTTTGTAACTGAAACAGTGTTGATAACACACCAATGTTGTAGCTATTGCTAAACAGTGCACAGCGTCAAGGCTTTCTTTGTTTCTCACTCTGCGTGCCCCACCCCCCACCCTGCCCTGTGAGTAATCTTGGGGTGGGCAAAAGCTTTGGAGAAATATAGAATTTTTTAACATAGGGTCATTAGACACAGCAACATGTTGGGTCCATGCAAACAAATTCATTCTGATATAGCCACAAGGGGAGTTAGAGGTTTGGAACAGGAATGAATGCCACACCTACAGAACAGAAAGCTGCATCTTTCATAACAATGAGTCTGGGAAGGATTTCTTGGGAAAGAAGTTGAAAACAGAATAATGTGATTTACCAGCATGATGTCTTTGCAAAAAAAAGGACTAATGCCATTCACAGAGGGATAAATGGGGTAAGTAAGGTAATGTTTGTATTTAGCATGCTTGACGCTACTAGTGGAATCATGCATACAGCTGTGCTGTTGCCATTCTTTAAAAAAATGTTGTCATTATTAGAAGAGTAGAGAATAGAATTTAAATTTTTTCCCAACTATATAAAAAGGCCTTCTAGAGACAGATGCGAAGACCTTAATCTATTTATCTTATTAAAAAAAACATAAAGAGTGACTTAAGAGCATAAGCACTTTCACAAGAAAGAGTAGCCATGTTTTAAAAGAGTTCTTTTATCTAGCAGACAAGAGCATAACAAGAATCAGCAAAGAGTGAAGTCAGATAAATTCAAGGAACACTCAGAATAGTTACTCATTAGAATATAGCAAGAAGAGAAACAGTGCAATTTTCATCTCTTGATGTCTTTGGGTCAAAGCTGGATTTCTCCCTGAAAGATGTACTTCCATCAAACACAAGTTACTTGTTTAAGACAGAAGTAAATGAAATTTTATATCCTGTGACCTAGTTGCATTTCCCACTGCAAAATCAAAGAAGCACCAAAATTGTCCTGCTAGATATAAATAAGACTAAGAAAAGACTGTCACGTCAGCTCTGAATAATGAAACTATTTTTGCTTTTTGTATTGCAAAGCTACTCACCAGCTTTCCCTTGACTGTTTTCAATGTCATATCTGAAACTAGCAATACAAAGTCTATTTGAAAGAATATAATGATTTTTTCTTTTTTATTTGTATGTGCTGAAAAGATTTTTTTAAGAAACTGCTTCATCAATGTTGTCTTTTTGCTGGCTCCTATGACACATCGAAATTTCCTTCTTTTAATGGTTTGGCCATAACTAGATGTTATATAGAATGAACTGATCTTGGCTTTCAGATTTTTAACAATTTAGTCGGATTTAATAAATTGTCACTCTGTTTTCTCTACTATAATGTGTCCAGTCCTGTTAAGCCTCAGAAGCCATAAAGACGAAACCTAATGAATTTCCTTGTTTTTATCACATGCCCTAAAATATGTATGTGTTCTAAATTATATGATAATTCAATGTAGCTGCAACTCACTAATTTGTTTATGTTTTTAAGTACACAGAAATTTGAGTTTTGTAAGTTCTAGTTAGTGCAACACTGAAGTGAGAAAGTCTGGTGGAAAATTGCCTGCTAGAGCTTAATGTATTCCTAATGTTTAAGGAAAAACTTCCTCTAATTAATGACAAAATCTTCCAAATTAGTTGTTTTTAGTGTCAGTACAGTAATGGGTGGAATTCAACTTTGGGTAAACATAGATGTCCTATGCCGTTGCGGATGACCTAGAATATCTGTCACTTCAAAGGCCATGTGTCTCCTATAGATCTTGTGTTACATCTGCCAGCTGTAACACTAAATGCATATGTTTGCATGCCTGAATCACTCCCTGTGCTTTCATTCATACTTTCATTTAAGGTGTACTGGGTCAGCCTAGGCTCTCTTTAATTTTCTTCATAGCAGCCCATATAGTGCTGTGGTTTAGATTTGTGACTAAAACAGTGTTAATAACACACCAGTGTTTTAGCTGTTGCTGAGCAGTGATTGCACAGCATAAAGACTTGCTCACTCTGCCCCCGCAGTGAGTAGTCTGGAGACAGGCAAGAAGAGGTTGGGAGGGGACACGGCTGGGATAGCTGACCCAAACTGACTAAAGAGATAATCCGTACCGTACCATATGACATCATGCTCAGCAATAAACACTCGGGGGAAGGGAGAATCTTTCCAAAGTAGCCATTGCTCAGAGACTGGCTGGGCATTGGTCTGGTAGTGGGAGGTGATCCTTTACATTATTTGTTTTTTGTTGGGTTTTTTTTTTTTTCCCCCTCCTTCACTTATTAAGCTGTCTTTATCTTGACCTGTGATTTTTTCTCACTTTTACTTTTCCCCTCTTCTGAAGGGGGAAGCAAGCGAGCAGGTGGTGGGTACTTAGTTGGTAGTCAAGGTCAACCCACCACATAAGGGCATAGAGGAAAACTACTTATTGTCATTGAAGAGTCTAGCAGTTTGAAACCTCTTGAGAAAAAGAGTGTTCTCAGTGCCTTAGCAATTGTATCTCCAAAAGATGAGGGCTTCTAGAGCCTGGGGGTGATCCAGCTAAGGGAAGGGGAATTAACCAGTTCTTAACCCACTTATCTCCATGGACAAGAAAAAGGTAACTACAGCACCACATGTTGTTAACTAGAAGCAGCCAAAAAGTCAAGTAGACTAATCAATAGGGAACAGGAATTATCACTTTTTAGTCCCTGGGAAAAACTCAATAGAAATCTAAGTATAATTCTGAATTGGCAACAGCCTGTCAACCCAGGATGTTTGAACAAAATATTTTTAGGGAAAATGATGGTATTTTGCACTGATGCTGATAGAAGTGCTGTGAGGGGAGGTTTATCTAAAGTTTGTCATTAACTTCATTGACTACCAACTAGAACAAACATGACTCTAATGGAAACCTGAGCACCTAACTCACATGCTGACATCAAAATCACAAATGCCTAAAGTTTAGTAAAATAAATCCCATCCAAAATGTAAGCTAGCAATGGGGGGTTGGGGGGGGGGGTGGAGAAAGAGAGAGAATTTCTTTGTAAAGAAGCTAATTTATCTTCATTACCTACACATGTAATTAGCATAACCTAGGTGACTCAGGTGACCAAAATCGAGTGAGATAAATCCCACCATTGGTCAAGGAATCATAGAATCATAGAATTCTTTAGGTTGGAAAAGACCTTTAAGATCATCCAGTCCAACCATTAACCTACACTACCAAGTCCACACTAAACTAATCAAGGGTAGACTAGACTAAACCATGTCCTGAAGTGCCACATCTACCTGTTTTTTGAACACTTCCAGGGATGGTGACTCCACCACCTCTCTGGGCAGCCTGTTCCAATGCTTGACCACCCTTTCTGTGAAGAAATTTTTCCTAATATCCATCCTAAACCTCCCCTGGAGCAGCTTGAGCCCATTTCCTCTTGTCCTATCGCTAACTACTTGGGAGAAGAGACCAACACCCACCTCATCTGCAGAAGTATTCTTTCCCAGCCCAGTGATATGCTACAAACCCAGAAATGTTTCTGAATATGTATCATGGTGTATAAAGTATATGGTATGCATCGTATATGTACTATATATATATACACACTATACTGCATGGTACAGAGGAAACCCAGCAAGGTTCTCTG
This sequence comes from Pelecanus crispus, assembly GCF_030463565.1. Classification (NCBI taxonomy): domain Eukaryota; kingdom Metazoa; phylum Chordata; class Aves; order Pelecaniformes; family Pelecanidae; genus Pelecanus; species Pelecanus crispus. Next base: position 18,968,678 of record NC_134643.1, read on the forward strand.
ACATTTTAAGCTCAGAGTCAAAATATTCCTGTCCATCTTTTTTCCCTTTTGTTTTTGCCTGTATGCCTCTCTATATTAGCTATAGATAAAATCAGGGCTTAAGCTATACATATACTAAATCAAAAAATGTATAATTTTAATGCCTCAGTAATTCTGATTTAACACTCTGTCTTATTAAAATTCACCTTTCAACACTATACTTAATTATAAAGAAAGCAAAAAGAGAATGTATGCCAAAACTCAGTTTGATATTAGCAAAATACCCAGAAGGTCCTCTAATGACCTTATTACCATATTTTTTAAAAACTCCAAACACATGAGGCTATGAGATTAGGCACAAAACCCAAACTAGGAAACCAGTCTGGGTTAGTCTAATTTGATTTTACTCTCTGATGAAGAGGATATCTTATAGAAGCTTGTAATCTCTACTCATTTCTTTAGTTGTGCTTTAAATTTAAAATGATTCTTGAATATTGTATTATCACATATTTTAAGAAACTGCTTATCATTCCAAAGGTTTTAATGAATAAACTTTAAAGACCTAATCCTGACAGTAGCCAAATTCCCTCAGGTCATTCTGTTAATGTCATTCCCATTTTAAACAGCAATTTATGAGTAACCAGCATTAGGCACATTCATATCTGAATTGCTTAATGAACAACTACAACTTCACAATTACATAATTTGAATAATTGCATGTGTCAGCAAAATAGGAATTAAGGTAGCAATTTTTATATTTTTACAAAAAAAGTTGGCAAGTAATTCAGTGTAAGATGCAAGTATGCTTTACACAGGCACTCTAGTTGTCATTACCCTTAAACAGAGTAGTAACACTAACTCTTAGCAGTCCCACAGACATGACCCCAAACGCCTACCCTTCTGCAGAATTAATTTGTGGGTGTTATAACTTATTCATACAGGTATAATCACAACAGTTATAATGACAGCTATTAACCATCATTTGATATCTTCGTGGGTGTGTGGGTGAGTGTGTTGCCTTCAAATGTCAGATAGTGAACGATTCACATTTTCTACAAATAGCAGATGAATGTATCCCACTCTGTACCCTGCCCCCCATATGTCACATCCCATTCTGGGTTCTACTGTCTTATGGTCCAGGGGTCCAAGCTTTGTCATGGCCCAGCTGAGTATCCTCAGTTTACACCTCTGAAGACATTGTTAGGTTGTGAGAAAGACTGATGAGAAAGTTCATACAGTGGCATTGTGCAAAGTAGGAAAGGTAAAGTTAGAGAGATGCAAGTGTTGGAGCAGGGATCATTAGTTTTTCAAGGACTGAAGAGGAAAACCACCACCATTGAAAGGTACAAAATTATAAAGAAAAAAGAAACCTGGAGAATCAGATAGAAAATGCTAACTCACCAACTTGAACATCTGTTTCAGAGAGCAGTGGAGGATGACCATTTTCTTCCTGACTGAACCCTACCTGGCCAGCAAAGACCCTTTGGGCAGTTTTTTTGGGACAGGGAGCATAATACTGCTTATACTAGCCACTCTTTCCATCCTAGCTATCTTTTTTGTGAGCAAGCTAATAAATACTTGTGTTATACTTTTAAATCATACGCATTCTACTATCCTTACACATGGCTAAAATGCAACTGAAGAAAATGACCCTGATAAGAAGGGTTAACAAAGTATCTTTTTTTAGGGCGCTTAGTGATAACAAGTTATGTGAGTCATTTAATCAAACTTCAGATGTCTGTAATATAGACATCTTCAGTGGACAAACCTGAGCTAGTCATTCCCTTCTGAGTCAAGGGAAAGAAATAAGCAATTTCAGGGTACAATTCAACTGGCCTAGTTTAAACATCAGTCTTAGGGAGAAATCAATAGTGCCTTAGAAGTACCTCCTTTTCTCACTATTGACTAAAAAGGGACCCTAGAGGATTAGCATGGATGTAGATGTATCCTTTGAAGACAACTGTTTTTGGTTAGATGACCTCCCCTCAGTATAACTGAATCTGTATGGTTTGCCAAAATCAGCACATGGTTAGTTCAGCTCTCTGTAAGGACAGATAGAGATTCAGTGAGAAACCACTAAAGCTAATTTTCAGACAGATTATCTTTCATTTTTAATAGATGTTTCCTTATCTTAAAGCTTTCTGAAACAACCAAGTCTAGTAATAAGCTCAGTAGTTGGAACATCACATAATTTTACCTATTAGTACCTCAGGAAATTATATATTTTCACTCAATCCATACTAAGAAGGCATTCTGAACTCTTTACTTCAAGTGTCCTCCTTTATCGTATCTTAACACCCTTTCATTTGATGACAGCACCTAATTTTTCAGGCTTTGCTTCCTCACTTACCATCCTCTTACTGCTATTTGAGTACTCAACACCATAATCTCAATTTTAACCAGATTAAGAGGGTGAATCATATAGCAGGTTTGCTGATCAAGTAACCACACACTGAAGGTAATCATAATCTGGCTAAATATGTAATGTATCACAGAGACCTTGAATAAATATGTATGCTGAAGCACTATAAATCTTACTTGCATGTTTAGACATACTCAAGAGTTTCCTTGATCACTTAGCTCTGACTCCGGTAAACAACATACGGTAACTGTGATAGAGTATATTTTCTGTAATTTAATCCTTTTATGTTACCTCCTATGGGATCAGAAACTTCAGGTCAAATTTAGAGGTGACACACACAATGTTGAAAATTACACACATCAATGTAAAAAAAGGTGTAAGAAGCAAAAGAACTCAGAATTTGGCCCCATGGTTATTGTCCTCTGATTATTTTAAGCAAGCATTTTAAAACATACCATACAAAGCAGGATTTGGGCTGTTTTGATCTCATTACCCGGGGAAAGCTCTGAGAATGTTTTCCCAGTGCAGCTATTGTCTCTAACTGATAACCTTCCTTGGTGGCTCAATGGGAAGGCTAGAGGGAAAAGGGTTGCACTGACCATGCGTGGTCTTCCCCTGCATCTACCTTTTGTTCTATTACACAGTGAGGAAGACTTACTGCTTCAACTCCTACCTTTTCAATACCTAAATACTTTATTTCCCCAAACTTTTTATTAAAATGCAGTCTGAAATATTTTATTTCTTTTGTGTGTGTTCAAACTATTTGGGCTGAAGACAACATAATTAGGCACTGGCCTAATCCTGAGTTTCACTTCAGGATGTGGAAAACTATGGGACGTGACATGAGAAGCCTCTGGTCATAACACCACAGTGAAACACTGACAAAAGTTACAGATCTCACCAATAGGGCTGGATGGATTTCACAGGTGATAAAGGTGGAGTTACATAAGAGACCATGAAACTTCAGACTGCACAGATATTTGGAGGGGTGCATTGGGGACCTCTTGTGTAGTACAGTCTTGCAAGGCCAACAGCAGATAGGTAACCATATGAATAATGAATAAGGCCAGAAAGACAAGGTAACCACTTGACCTGGGCTTTCTGTGGGAACCTGTGAGGCAGCCCGGAGCTTGATTGCCACAGCCTAATAAAGACAAGAACCAAAATCTGTCATTCAGACCATACCACACAACTCAAACCTTCTGAGGTCAGAAGGTCCTCAGGAAAAAGAGGATGCTTTCATTACAGTAAAACACCTGGATGAGTGGATTAAGCATCCTGTGAACACATTAGGCACTGGTATCACTGTGCCAAGTCCATTCCAGACCCAAAGGCACCCACATCTGCTCATCAGTTCCTGACACAGACTTCTTAAAAGAACACAAAAGTGCTTTGATAACATTAGTGTTAATACGAGCACCTTACTGTTCTACTACAGTGAATGTCATTTTCCTGCAGACCAGCTCTGTGACCCTGTTTTTTCCTCATCACACAGTCACAGAATCATTGAGATTGGCAGGGACTTCAGGAGATTATCTAGGCAAACCCTCTTGCTCAGAGCAGGGTCACCTAGAGCAGGTTGTTCAAGGCCTCTCTGTCCACTTTTCTACTCACAATTTCTTCAGTTTGTTAGTGAGGATGTTACAGAGGATGATGTCAAAAACCTTGCTGAGGTCAAGATGATGAACATTTACTCCACTTCCTTTGTCCACCAAGCCACACATTTCATCATAGAAGGGTATCAGGTTTGTCAGGCAGGATTTCTCCTTCAGAAATCCATGCTGACAACTTCCAATCACTTCCAGTCCTGGAAGTGGTTTCCAGGATTATATGCTCCTTCACCTTCCCAGGGATCAAGGTGAAGTTGATTGGCCTGTAGTTCATTAAATCCTCCTCCTTGCTTTCTTCCAGTGCTCAGGAACCTCCCTCAGTCACCAGGGCCTTCCAAAGATAAGAGAGTGGCCTTCTAATGATGTTGGCCAGCTCCCTCTGCACTTGTGGGTAAATCCCATCAGGTCCCATGGACTTCAATCTGTACAACTTGTTTAAATGTTTCCTTTCTTGGTCCTTCTCTATTGGGAGTAGTCCTTCATTGCTCCAGAATATGTCCTCTTTTCAATTTTTTCTTCATGCAGTCTGTAAAAAGATTCTTTATAACAAAATTGATACTGTAAATCAAAGCAAGAACAAGCCTTCCTCATTCCTTTACTGGAATTGATTGTTTCACCTCCTTCTACCTGCACTCAGACATCAGAAGGTCCTAGGCAGAAATAGGAGTACTGAACTGAAATGAAGGAACAACATGATTACAAAGCTTCCCTCCTCTTTCATCTCCTTTTGCAGCTTTTGCCTTTGCTGTTTCATGCTTCTGTTGACTTAAATGATTTGAAATGATTTTTTGATCATTTGGTCAAGGTCCACAGCCTTTGATGTAGCACTTTTCTTGAAATTTCAATTTAGTGTACTAATGCTCAGAAAAAATCCATTGTTCGACAGGCTGCAATATATATCTATAATGGTAATTAACAGCATGGACTGTATTCACTTATAAAATGAGGGGATTTTTTGTAAAACAGTTAAACTACAAACACTAAATGAACTTTAGACTGAAAGAGAAGTCATGAATGTTTTGTATCCTTGAGCTTAGGTCATTCTGAACTTCTTGAATTCACTTGGCTTAATGATCTAACCAGTTTTACAAGAATGTCCTACAGATGCTGCAATACAGTTTATAGCTTCACAATAAAATGAAATAAAAATTAATGCTTTCTGTTTCATTATTTCTCATGAACATGGGACTGTGATGAAAACTCCTTTTCTAATCTGTCTGAAGAAAAATGGGAGCTGGAACAGATAGGAGCTTTTGTTCTCTGTTTAATTTGAGTACTTCGGTATGTTTTCTTTCAAAAAAATATGTTCAGAGACTAAAGTGCTTCTTTTAAACACCCTGGCATATTGTGAATTGTTTCAAGATATTAAATAACAGTTACTGTAGAACTAAAACTCAATATAACACATTGCATTAGATAATAAGTTTTTCTTGAAGCAAAATTCATCACCAGTTCTGGAATGACTACATCCTAATGCCACCGAGATATGGAGTGGGAAAGTATAAAAGAAGGAAACAGCTAGATCAGCCAAAGTGTTTCACTTTACTGAGGTTTTAAAATTTTACTAGCCTTCCAACAAATCACAACACAGAGTTTAAACATCTGCATTACATTTTGGTATCCTAATGTGGTTTAATTACAAAAGAGGCATAACCTCCTGCAGGAGTCCTGCTTGTAACTGCTAATGAGCAAGTGGCAATAAACTATCCTTTATAAATCAATATGTGAGAAATTAAATATGATTGCTTGGACTTGGTTGGCCCCATAGCTAATGGAACTATAAAAGACATGATTAATTAGAAAGGTGCTTTAGAAAGGTTAATTAGTTTATTTTTTAAATTATCTGCTGAGATAATGTGGTGGCTAAAAAAAATCCTGCATCACTAATTAGCCAATGATTTTTTTGAAGATTCAGAATAACCCTATTTTGGCCAGCAGCTGTAGCTGACAGATAAATCTGTTTATTCTTCGACAATCGTTTCAATTGGTGACACTTTTAAAAGTCTCTTCTCATCTTTAGTTATCAGTGTAGAATTAATCTATGCAAAAAGAATTTCAGGATAAGATTATAATTTTTAATCCTGTTAGAAGTTAGTGAACTTAGTTTTGGTTTTACCCAAAAGTATTATTAGAAAAATCCTAGACCTTGACCAATATCTCAGTTGGCTAGGTACTGTTATCCAAAGCTGATGCTGCTCCATTGTAAAGCCCTACCCTATCTACACTTTTGTTTGGTTAATAGATTGCTCATGACAAATTGTCCAGGAACAGGACACAAGGTGATGTACTATTGTCTTGAGTACTAAACCATGAAGAGTTACTAAGGATCTGCCAAGAAGGAAAGTAGGGGAAAGGTAATTTTGGCAGGGGGAGACTGAGACCAGCGACTCAATTAAAAACTAGAGAGACTACCCCCCCACACTCTCCTTGAGTATGCGTAGTAAGTTAAAATCATATTGTACCTTTAAAATTAAGCAAAGAAGATATGAACCAGTAAGAGACAACTATGCTTATCTAATGTAATGATTACATAGTAGATAGGTGTGGGGTGTTAATTGTAATGTATAAAAGCTAGAGAAAACTTCGGTAGGTGTGCTAGCTTTGTGGAATTACCACCTAGCATCCAAACTTGTGCAACTTTGAGAATAAAACACTATCTCGTCTCAGTGTGTGAAGATTGGCTTATTGCACACTGGGTAAATGAGCCCTATTTGGGTCAACAGTGCAATCTAATCAGAAAGACAGCCTATGTCATCTTAAAAGCTGTGGTCACCACCTGCCCGAAAGCTGCCACCAGAAGGAATGCGGCGACCCAGCCGGAGCTCCCGCACAAACACTCAGCCATCCAGGTCTGGCTGCAGGGAGTGCCTGAGCCTGTCGCTTGTACTGCAGGGCAGCGGAGACAGCAAATGGCTTCGGTGTGAGCAGGTGGATGATCTGCTCAGCCTGGGGCAGAGCTGAAGGAGGAGGTGGAAAGGCTGAGGAGTATCAGGGAGTGCGAGAGGGAGATGGACTGGTGGAGCCGCACCCTGCCGTCCCTGGGGCCAGGGCAGCAGGCGGAGGCCCCACAAGGAACAGAGGATCCCCTGCCCTCTTGCCGGCAAGCAGAAGGAGGGGATCCAGGAGACGGGGGGGAATGGAAACAGGTCCCTGCCCGGGGAGGCAGGCGAATCCCCTCCCGGCCTCCCTCACCCCCACAGCTGCCCCTACACAACAGATACGGGGCTCTGGGAGCTGAGGGCCAGGCAAGCGGGGAGGGAGGTGAAGGGGAAGGTCCAGCCAGGGGGTTGCCGAGGGCCAGTCAGTCACCCCCACGGATTACGACTGCCCCTGTTAAGAACAAAAGGAGGGTAATTGTGGTGGGCGATTCCCTCCTGCGGGGAACTGAGGGCCCGATCTGCCGTCCAGATCCATCCCACAGGGAAGTCTGCTGCCTCCCTGGAGCCTGGGTTAGGGATGTTACTAGGAAACTCCCTGACCTCATGAGGCCCTCCGATTATTACCCGTTGCTGGTTGTACAGGTGGGCAGCGATGAGATTACAGAAAGAAGTCCTAAAGCAATGAAGAGGGACTTCAGGGCACTGGGGCGATTGGTCGCAGGATCGGGAGCGCAGGTAGTGTTTTCCTCAATCCTGTCAGTGGCAGCTAGGAGTGCTGAAAGGAATGGGAATACTCACCTGATTAACAGGTGGCTCAGAGGCTGGTGCCATCAGTGGAACTTTGGGTTTTTCGATCACGGGGAGGTTTACACGGCACCGGGCCTGCTGGCAGCTGATGGAGATTGGCTGTCTCCAAGGGGGAAAAGGATCCTCGCCCATGAGTTGGTGGGATTCATTGAGAGGGCTTTAAACTAGGTTCGAAGGGGGAACGGGAAGGGGATATAAATGGGCCCGCTAGTGAGGAGCCCAGGGGCAGCATGGCAACATTGGGGGCGAAATCGATAGCTCAGCTCAAGTGCATCTACACCAATGCATGTAGCACGGGCAACAAACAGGAGGAGCTGGAAGTCCTTGTGCAGCAGGATAGCTATGACAGTTGCCATCACAGAAACATGGTGGGATGACTCATGACTGGAGTGCTGCAATGGATGGTTACAAGCTCTTCAGAAGGGATAGGCAAGGAAGGAGAGAGGGTGGGGTGGCTCTGTATGTTAGGGAGTGTTTTGACTGTATAGAGCTCGACAGTGGTGATGATAAGGTTGAGTGCTTATGGGTAAGGATGAGGGGGAAGGCCAACAAGGCAGATGTCCTGTTGGGACTCTGCTATAGACCACCCAACCAGGATGTAGAGGTAGATGAGGTGTTCTATAAGCGGCTGGCAGAAGTCTCGCAATTGCTAGCCCTTGTTCTCGTGGGCAACTTCACCTTGCCAGACATCTGCTGGAAATACCATACAGCAGAGAGGCAGCAGTCTCAAAAGTTCCTAGATCATGTGGGGGATAACTTTCTGACGCAGCTGGTAAGCGAGCCTACCAGGGGAGGTGCCTCACTTGACCTGCTGTTTACTGACAGAGAAGGGTTTGTGGGAAATGTGAGGCCACACCTGGAATGCTGTGTCCAGTTTTGGGCCCCTCAATACAAGAAAGACATTGAGGTGCTGGAGCGTGTTCAGAGAAGGGCAACAAGGCTCTGAAGGGTCTGGAGCACAGGCCTTATGAGGAACGGCTCAGGGAACTGGGGTTGTTTATCCTGGAGAAGAGGGGGCTGAGGGGAGACCTTATTGCTCTCTACAGCTACCTGAAAGGAGGTTGCAGTGAGGTGGGTGTTGGTCTCTTCTCCCAAGTAGCTAGCGATAGGACAAGAGGAAATGGGCTCAAGCTGTGCCAGGGGAGGTTTAGGTTGGATATTAGGAAAAATTTCTTCACAGAAAGAGTAATCAAGCATTGGAACAGGCTGCCCAAAGAGGTGGTGGAGTCCCCATCCCTGGAAGTGTTCAAAAAACGGGTAGATGTGGCACTTTGGGACATGGTTTAGTCTAGTCTACCCTTGATTGGCTTAGAGTAGACTTGGTAGTGTAGGTTAATGGTTGGACTGGATGATCTTAAAGGTCTTTTCCAACGTAAATGATTCTGTGATTCTATGATTCTATGATTCTATGATTCTATGATTCTATGAAAAATGAATTTATAATTTCAGTATAAAAGTAGAAGAAAAATCATGAAAAAAAAGACAGATATGGAGAATTAGAATACTATAAAAATATTGGTTAGCTTGACAGGGAGTTTTCTTAGCTCAAATAGACAGAATTTTAGGGAATTTTTTGAAACCTAATAAGGTAGCTGTGAGGGACAGTGGTCCCTAAACATGAGGAGCAGTGTGGGAAAAAGCTTGATGATGTGTATTTGAAAGTATATGAAAGACATGTCACTATGGTCAAGAACTGATAGTAGTAAAGAAGAAATGATACTTGATGGATGGCTAGTGAAAGCCCTTGAAAACAAAGATAAGCAGTTCATTTTCATGAGACAGAGAATCTAGGGAGTTTATGCAAACAAAGGGATCTCATGGATCAAGGAAATGAATCAGCAATGTTCTCGATAGGTACATAACAGGTGAGTTTACAGCTGTGAAGGCCAAGGGAAGTCTATATATAGTAGATGATTTGAAAGGTTGATAAGAATCTAAGTTGGATCTACTTGGACAGAAGGATAGAGAAAGACCAGTAAAATTTATACAAATCTTGGGTGTATGAATATGTTAGGTGCTTATAATCAAAGAGAATATCTCTGTTATAAATTTAAGCGATAAGTTAATGCTATTGTCTGCAAAAGAAAAGTAATTAACAAAGTTCTCTGAAGAGTGAGAAATACCTCAGATGGCTATGCCATATGGCAGTTACAGAATGAGGGGTAGCAAATGCTCCTAAATATCCAGAAAATCATCAGAGTACTAAAAAACGACCTTTAAAAATGGAGATAATTTTGTGGATACAAATTTCATTTTCAATGAACAATGGCATAAATCTTGCATATTATTCATTTCAACTCACTAAATGAATAAGCAGCAATGATCCACAGAAACATACATAAAGCAATGCACCATATTTATTATTTATAGCTTTTGTGAACTGTCTTGATCACTAACTAAAAAGATACGAAACAAATAAAATAAATCTGCAAAGCAGAATGACAGAAGCAGAGGGTGATCATAAAATGAACTCTGTAGCAGTTTCTTATTTTCTAGTACTAATTCAAATATTTAAATAATTTGATTTGTACTAAAAATGAAAGTTCTCTGGATCATTTTAGGCCAGGTTGTTTCTGAGCAAGGTCTTGTCTTCCCACACAAAGATTTTCTTTGACATATTGAAAAAAGATCTTAAACCAATTTTTCCTTAGCTTCTTTATAACACTTGTTGGAAATATAGATTTCTTGTTTCATCACAACTTAGCAATGTCAATTCCTTAATCTGAGGTTATATATTCCTTAATTTGACTTTTTTATTATTATTATTTTCAGTCATATCTTCTATTTCTCACTACTTTTCTATTTCTAGTATTCAGTTTAGAGTAATGTTATTTCCATCTATCATTGCCTCTGCATTTTCAATTTTCCTCTCAGCTTCTTGCAGTCTAGGGCCAAAGCTCTCAAATTCAATCTCCATAGAATTATTAGTTATTTGAATTGTATCCAACCATTAACTAATATTCACAAAGGGTTGGTTGTAGGGTTTTTCCTTCCCCCCTGCCCCCTCCCCCCTTTTTTAACAGAAAGCTTGAAATTGTCTCATAAATCCAGTCTGCATCTTTCAGAGAGGGGAGAGTAAACAAAGGCCTTTCTCTCAGCTAGTGGAAACTTAGAAATTAAGATGCTAAAAGTCATATAAAAATTAAGATTTAGTTTTTGAAGGGTATCTGCCTTGCTCATCCCTTCCCTTATCACATAAATGATAAAAGTGGAAAATAGAGGTAAGCAGAAGCAGCAGTTCAAATAAGGTTTTAGAGAATGACTTTGTAAATATTACTAGAATCTAGTTTTCTTGATTTTGTAGGTAATTCTATACAAGGCAAAGGACTGCCCATTTATGAAAAAGCTGGCTGTGAGTAAAGAGTCCAAGCTGATAAAAGAGTTGGAAGCCCAATAAACAGCCACATGTAGGCTGATGATACCAAAGAATGGGAAAGATGACAGTATTTGAAAGAAGAGTTTCAACAACGAAAAATGCAGTCTAACCCACTCAAGCAAAAAGCAATCTGAAACCTGCTGAGTGACTTTACAGTGAAGGTAGTGTTCAAATACAAACAATTTAGTGTGCACAAAAAGGACTAATAAAACATGTCTCTAACAAAGTGAGGGAAAATCAGGAGGACTGATGGAGCTATTAGAGCTCACAATCTCCTGAAAAAATTTTCAACTGAATGATTCTACATCATTGCCATTCTTGAAATTCAAGAAAATATTGTAACTCGAATTGAATATTTTGTCTGCCAAAATCTAGAAATCTGTGAGTCTTGTTTTGTAGTGCGTACTTTGACAATACTGAGGCATTATTTAACGCTGAGAACATTTTTGATTGAGTGGCAATTCCAAATAAATACAAATATTCTTGGTTGAAATAAAGGCTGTCCAAGTTTTCAGAGAATCAAAAAGTTGAATAAAAAGTCATGCAATTAAAATGAAAAAAAATATTTTAGACAAATTAAGTGGTTTTATGTGATCTGGAGCATTTGAGAACGTTCAATTAAAAAAGAAAGGAACTTTGTAAATAAAAAAAAGGTAATGAAAATTTTCATCTCCTATATTTACATATTTCCCCAAAGTAAATGATTTGGAAAAATCTATGTGAGTGACAAAAATGTTTTAATGGCATTAAAACTTTTTTTTTGTTTTTTGCTTTCTTGATTTTTGATTTACCAAAAATGTTTCCAAATTACAGAATTATCCACTTAGGATATCTTCTGTAGTTCTTTGCTGAGAAAATACATAATTGCCCCATAATGAGATCACAGATAAACATTCCTTGAACTTCAAAGAGGAACTATTTGTTGTCTAAGGAACTAATTACTCCTGTTTGTACACCAGCATTGGATATTGACTGATGGGCACAATTCAGGCTAAATCTCCACATCCATGAGACCTCATCTGGAGTACTACATCCAGCTCTGGGGCCCTCAGCACAAGAGGGGGATAAGAAGAGGGCCACCAAAATGATCCGAGGGCTGGAGCACCTCTCCTATGAGGCCAGGCTGAGAGAGTTGGGGTTGTTCAGCCTGGAGAAGAGAAATCTGCAGAGAGACCTTATTGCAACCTTCCAGTACTTAAAGGGGGCCTACAGGAAAGATGGGGAGAATCTTTTTAGCAAGGCCTGTTGTGACAGGACAAGGAATAATGGATTTAAACTAAAGAAGAATAGGTTTAGACTAGACATAAGAAAGAAATTTTTTACAGTGAGGGTGGTGAAGCAGTGGAACATGTTGCCCAGAGAGGTGGTGGAGGCCCCATCCCTGGCAACATTCAAGGTCAGGTTGGATGGGGCTCTGAGCAACCTGATCTGGTTAAAGCTGTCCCTGCTCACTGCAAGTGGGTTGGGCTAGATGACCTCTAAAGGTCCTTTCCAACCCAAAGCATTCTATGATTCTATGATCCAAATAATTATTTGAATGTGGGAAAGATATGTCATCTTTTCCATTTTGAAGGGTTAATAAATGCATTCCAATGTCTCTCCAGTGGTTGACTGTAAAGGGATCTCATGGCAAATAGATGAATTACGGTAAACATATATGGTAAACAGGTTTTCTTTTGGTCCAGTGGATCCCACGTGATGAATTTGGTCTGCCATCAGTGAGACAGACAAATAAAAACACTTCCTGAATAGCCAGGCAATTGCTTTGTACTCCATTATAAGTTAAAAATGTGCTTTGTCCTGCCTTCTAGCTGCATTGCTCATTAATTTGTTTACTGTGGTCTTACAGTTAAGATCATTTAATACCTGGTGTAATGCCAAATGATGATAACTAGAAGAACTTGTAACTTTTAACAAGTTTCATCTGTGAATGTTCCCTATTTAAGGGCTACAAGAACAAAAGTCTCACAAAAAAAAAAGAGGTTTTTTTTAGTATTCTTTTGTTAAATTCCCCATTCTAATTTTTGAAAAGAGCTGAAGGATTGACTCTATACAGGAAAACTATATATATAAAATGAAGAATTTTATTTCCATTTCTGATCACTTATAGAAATATCCTTATGGATTTCTTAATTCAGTGAAATTAATGTGAATAAGAGTAATTTCAGTCTGAATATTTCAATAGATGTTGCTTATGAAAAAATAGATGAGGTTAATTAATTTTCAAACTAAATAAACAAAAGTTAAACCACAAAGAATGCAATACAGCCATTTAACATAAACTACTTCAGAAATACTGCAATGCAAATATCAATAAATGTAGTACTTAGACATGACAATGCAGTACGCAAAACTGAGCAAGTACAGGAAAACTGTCGAGATTTGGGCTCATAGGATCTTACATTTTTATTCAACAAGCAGTTTTCAGTTTAACTTTTCCAGAGAATAGAAATTTCCTTATTTGTTCATGTTATAATCTGTGCAGAAATTAAATATGTAGAGATGAGGGAAAAAAGGAATAGGTGCCATTTTTAAAGGAATTATGGCAAAAAGATACAATACCAAAACTTTAAGTGGATGGTGCAGGAAGCATGATAACTCACAAAACAGAGATTACCTCAGGGATATTATTCATGATGGATATATTTTGTCAGGGAATTGAACTCATGACCCAAGTATTGGAAAGCACTGGGCTTACCTATTGAGCCACAGAAAAATCTCATTTGCTGTCAGTAGTAGTCCTTTTAAACTCAGCTGGGAAAACCTTCAGCCAAAGAGCCTTCACCTTGAAAGGGCAAAAGATTACACTGAGGAGAGTATTAAATGGAAAAATCAATGGCAACTAGTTAAATAGAAAAGGAAACTCTCAAATGAAGATAAATAATTGGCCAAATTCATCCCTCGTGTATCTCTGTTTTCTTCATTGGAGACACACTAGGTCTAGGTTTGTCCCTGTGTGCAGAAGAACGCAGAAGAGAAACAATTCAAAAAGAGTACTGGATCATATGAAATGGCAAGTAGTCACCGTAGAAGTATTGAGGTTAAAACTTGCTTCCTAACTGCAGATTGCTAAAAAGATCTGAATTATCCCTATTTTAATCTGGAAAAACATGAAGCAAGGGTTGTACAACAAGGGCTGCTTGTTGTATTGTAAGTTACTGATTCTTGGAGCTGCAAGTCAAGAACCCATAGGATGAGAAGCAATTCTTAATTTAGTTCTAAATAGTGCAGAGGATCTGAAACAATAAAAACACCATTTTAATAGTGACCATGGTCAAACAAATTCAAGGTTTTTGTAGGAAAAAGACTGCCCAAAACTAAAATATAAATATATTAAAAAGTAAAACTACAAAATAATGGAATAAAAAAAGAAAGAAAAAAAGCAACAGCTAGCAGGGCAAAATGTTTGTACTTGCATCTCAAAATAAATTATATAAGAAAATGAAATAAACCCAGAATATTTGCAAAACATTGCAAGGCAGTAAAGAAATAAAGATGAGTATAAGCAGTCAAAATAATGTCTCAAGAAGAAAAATAAGTGTGTAACTGTACATCAATTTAAATTTAAATTTAAATCAAATATGGAATACCTAAGAACATTTTCTAAAAGTTCCAGAGCCCTAAAAGCTAGTATTTTTTCCAGAGCTATGAGAAATAAGAATATTTTCAGGAAGTTGAAAAGATGCAATCAACCTTAAAATGGCAGGAAGACAAAGACATTGCAATAAATCTAAATGAAGTATTTATATCAATGGTCTTTACAGAGGAGGTCTCAGATATTCTCACATCAAGTGCATTATTTATGCTATGAAATGTTGAGGAAAGGTCTCAAACTGAATTCTCAATAGAATAAGTCAAATAACCAATGCATAAGCTGAACAACATCAAATCATCAGGACAAAGAGTATTTATTCAAGCACTGTAAAAAAGTTGAAATCTAAAATGGCTAACTATTAGCTACTGGTATAGCCCATGTCTTCAGTGGTAAAAGAGTAGAATGTGATATATGTCTTTGAAAACACCAGGACTGACACTGGAAAACATCAAGTAGTTTGTCTAGCTTGCATAATAGATGCCTTGGTAGCAACTGACACAAAAATTGAAATTGAAACATCAGGATATTTTGAAGATTCAACCTTTTTTTTTCTTTGGTCAGTATTATGCTTCACAAATCCATTAGCAATCTCTGAAACAGTTAATAACTGTGAATAAAGGTGATCTAGTCAGTACATCATACTTTGATTTTCAGAAAGCTTTTGACAAAATTACTTGCCACATTCTGAGAGGAATAAAACTGACGTGGGATAAGAGAGATCCTTTTATGTACTAATGACTCATTAAAGTAGAGGAAAAAATACAAATAAATGGTAATTTTTCTGTTCAGGGTAACATTATGGAATTCTTTATCCTCAGGGACATGTGTCTGGGATGTAAACTCTTCAACATATTCATAAATGATCAAGGAAAAGGGAGTTATTAGTGAAGTAGCAAAATTTGTAAATGGTAGAAAATTATTGAAGATGGTTAATTTAAAACTGGCTGTGAAGAGCTAAAAAAGAATTTCATGGTACTGTCTGATTAATCAAAACCATAATAAATGAAAATTGGTATCAACTAATGTAAAATAATATAGAGAGGAGAAAAAAAAACACCTTAATGATACATATGCAGCAACACACTGAATAAGTTATTGTCACTCAGAAAAGCAAGACTGAAGTGAATAATTCTTTAATGTCTTTCCAGTGCTATTTAGCAGCCACTGTGGCAAACAAAAAGCTGGGAATCGTTTGGAACAGAACAGGAAACAAAACAGAAAATGAGATTAGATTACTGTATAAATGGATGGTGTGTTCATGTACTGGGTGCAATTCAGTGTTAAATTCTTGTTGTCCAGCCTCAAAAAAGGAATATAGTGGAATTAGAAAAGAGACGGAACAGGATGATGGGCTGAAGAAGAGATTACCAACTCTTCAACCTGTAGCAGTGGGTAACAGTGGATAAAATCATGAATTGTATGAAGACACTGAGTTCAGTATTCTTCACAACACACAAACTGAAAGGTACCCAATGAAGTTGTCATGCAGTGGTCTAAAGTAAATTAAAAGATTATTTTTTTTTTTCATACAGTTAATTTAAGATGTGAAGTTCAAAAACAAATATGTAAAAAAGCACTTAGGCAAACTAATAAAAGAAATGCCCATCTGTGGCTCATCTAGATGCAAAGATTCACAGAGTCCCTAAACCACTGACAGCATACACTTGGGAGAACATAGCAGAGAAGGTTTACCTTATACATCTGCTGTCTCTTAGATTCCATGGCCCAGATCCAACCAGTCTAACTTTAGGCATTTGAGTTGGCTTAAGTCTCTATACAAGAAAGAAAAATGAAAGGTTTGAATTGAATTCTAGAAGTATATATTCCTTCTCTTATTCTACCGGAAGCCTGAAATTATTTAGGTTGTGCTTTCATGATGTAAAATATTTGGCAAAAATAAAAACCTCTTTATAGGCCCACCTTCTCTGCCAGTATTTTGCTACTCGTTTCTGCCCCCGTAGTGAGGCAGACCTCAGCTGGCCCCTACACAAACATTTGTAGTTTGGGGTTGGAAACCAAATCAAGATAGTGGTCAAGTTTAAAAGAGCCTCACACTTTTTTTTTTCTTGAAAGTTGCAGCAATTCCACAGTCTTGTTCACAACTCACCCCATGAAAGATCAGAGTCAGAGCAGCTGAGAGGAAATGAAGTTAGTCACAGCACGGTACTGGAAAGAAGCAGGTTGGAAATACCTTTGTTTGGTACTGGTATCCAATTCTTTATAGTATAACACCATAAACTGTAGCACCTCAGTTGGATGAGATGATTCATGAATTCAAAGCTTTTCCTAAATATTCACCATAGTCAGATGTAGGATTAATTCAAGCAAGACTACAAAAATATCTGGTCTGACCCCCAATGGGTATTCTCATGTAACAACCAATAAAATTGAAGTCAAAGGGGTCTGTAATTATATTCTTGGAGTTGGCTGTATCTGTGATTTAATGGCTTTGGCCTACAGGCAACAAACAGAAAGGACACAATGCAGCACAAGAGCAATATTGTTCACAGAGGAAAGACTAGACTGTGTCTCATTTCTAAGACATGTCAGATATACTATCAATACCATTGTTCTTCTGGTGAGTGTAGAGAGTTTGAGGTGTCGAATGGAAACCATGGCTTGGTACAAATGTCTTCACTTTATTTTTCATTTTAAAATTTTCATACTGTTTTTTTGTTTCTGATTATTACATGGTTAGGGAGAAAAATACTTCTTCAGACTCACTTAGGGTTGTATGTGTAAATTTTGTCCAAGATTATTTCCACATTTATGTCTAAATTCTTTGAACACCAGTGATTTTCAAGAACAGGTTACTGTTTATCTGCAAATTAGCTTTATAAGAATTCAGATACCCAAATACCCAAGTGTAAGCCTTAATAAAATATGCCACTATATGTATTTGTCATCAAAGAGAATACACCAATTATCTGCAAATATCCTGGACTGGCAATTATCAGAAACTTCCAGTTCATAGTCAGAGTTCTTGTCACAATTTCTGGGACTTTCTTTTCTTTCAGAAAACAAATAGCTTTATTCTATTCCTTTGCAACCTGATCCTTCCACTACATTGTGTCAACTTACATGTGGTTCCACTGCAGACTTTGATGTGATAATATCAGGCATCAGCCAATAGTTAGTGATGAGCAAGAGAGGTGAATGCTCTCCCATGTTAGGAACTATTATATTATTCAGTACTGGAAAATTCTGGCTGATTATAATTGTCTGCTTGTTCTGACATCTCTATGAATTTAATATAAACATAGCAATATGTAACAACTCAATTTTAATTCAAAGGTCTAATTCACACTTAAAAATTCATGGGAGCTCTATTTTTCAAAAGCTGGTAATTATTCATGACTGATTCACACAAGATAGTTTGCATTCTAGAGTTCTGAATTCTTCTGTTTTATGCCACTTTCTGCACCCCTGTAAATTGGTGACGTGTTTTTCCGTTTGTGCAAAATGCATACATACTGTACAGTGGATCTAACAGATTTCATTCTCCTCTCAGTAGGATTACACATTGGCAACTAAAAGAGTGTTTGTAGGAGTACCAACATCTGTTCTTAAATTTGAAAAATAAATGAAATACATTAGGAAATCAACCAATGAAATAGTTAAAAATAAGAACAGATTTAACAGCTTGTTGATCTAATTTGATATTCAGACAAGCCTCCAGGGTGCCTTCTCTATTTTTAAGTAGAAATTAAGCCTCCAAGAACTAATGAACTATTCAGATGTGCTACTGCTAATGGATACTTGACTACAGAGGTACTTCAAATGTAAGAATGTTTCATTTTTTTACTGTAAATCTTTCTAAGCACCTCACAAAGGTTTTCAGATTTCAGAAAGGAAGAGAAGGTCAATGTCTCATAAACTGCAAGGGAATGCAGACAGCTGACAGCTTTAATACACATTGAACCACAAGAGCAGATAGGTTTTATTAATCTGAAAAAACTTATTAAACTGGATTATAATACTGTCATACACATTGTTTCATGGTAATTAAGAGGCAACTTTTGAGATTAATGGAATATGAGCTAAAGCTGCAGCGGTTTTATATGTTCGGCAGCAGTGCAAAATGTTTCATCTGTACTACTGTGTTTACAAAGGTTACTACAAATGTTAACCTTCATGACCTTTAAAAAATCAGACCTTTGCCAAATAGTAAGAGATGTTCAGTGACCAATTTATTTTTCAAGAATTTCAATATACTGAAAGTGCTCCTGCAAGTGTAACTTATCCAACAGTATGCTAACACAAACCTGCAATGTAGCTGATCTGTAAGATTAAAACATATCCAGGATAAAGAAGCATGTTGGTGCCTCATGCTCACAGTATTGATTTACACTTGAAATTATGAGATCACAGAAATCATGTGTCTTGGACTGCTGGGACTCCCTAAGATTTATCAACGATCTGGATGAGGGGATTGAGTGCGCCCTCAGTAAGTCTGCAGATGACACCAAACTGGGTGAGAGTGTTGATCTCCTTGAGGGTAGGATGGCCCTGCAGAGGCACCTGGACAGACTGGATCGATGGGTCGAGGCCAACTGTATGAGGTTTAACAAGGCCAAGTGCCGGGTCCTGCACTTGGGTCACAACAACCCCATGCAACACTACCTGCTTGGGGAAGAGTGGCTGGAAAGCAGCCGGGAAAAAAAGGACCTGGGGGTGTTGGTTGACAGCTGGCTGAACATGAGCCAGCAGTGTGCCCAGGTGGCCAAGAAGGCAAATAGCCTCTTGGCTTGTATCAGGAATGCTGTGGCCAGCAGGAGCAGGGAGGTGATTGTCCCCCTGTACTCAGCACTGGTGAGGCTGCACCTTGAATACTGTGTCCAGTTTTGGGCCCCTCACTACAAGAAAGACATTGAGGTGCTGGAGTGTGTTCAGAAAAGGGCAACGAAGCTGGTGAAGGGTCTGGAGCACAGGCCTTATGAGGAGCGGCTGAGGGAACTGGGATTGTTTAGCCTGGAGAAGAGGAGGCTGAGGGGAGACCTTATCGCTCTCTACAACTACCTGAAAGGAGGTTGTAGTGAGGTGGGTGTTGGTCTCTTCTCCCAAGTAGTTAGTGATAGGATGAGAGGAAATGGGCTTAAGCTGTGCCAGGGGAGGTTTAGGTTGGAAATTAGGAAAAATTTCTTTACGGAAAGGGTGGTCAAGCATTGGAACAGGCTGCCCAGAGAGGTGGTGGAGTCACCACCACCACACCATCCCTGGAGGTGTTCAAAAAACAGGTAGATGTGGCACTTGGGGACATGGTTTAGTAGGCATGGTGGTGTTGGGTTGATGGTTGGACTGATGATCTTAGAGGTCCTTCCCAACCTTAATGATTCTTAGTTTTACTTTCATTAAGAATAATCCAGCCACCAAGCCAGGAAACATGAAATGAATTATTACTCTACCCTTAACTGGTTTAGTGATGGACTTGGTAGTGTTAGGCTAATGGTTGGACTGGATGATCTTAAAGGTCTCTTCCAACCTAAATGATTCTATTATTTCAGTGACAGAAACAACCACGTAAAAGGTAATCAGAACATAAATAGTTATTAGAAACAGACTCTTTCCCATGTCTTGACCCTGGGCAATATTCCTTTTGTATTATTCTCACAGCAGGGACCATAAAAAAAAAAAAAAAAAAAAAAAATCCCTGGGAGTTATGTAAGCACAGAGAGATTATAGAATGCAATAATGTCAGTATAGCTTCCATAGGAAAGTCTGAATTGTGGAAGAACTATGTCACTTCTTGCTGTGATTTTTTTCAGGAACGGAAACAGACAGAGAGTCCTCCAGAAGGGATGTAGTTTGCTATGTTCAAAATTGTGCTCTTCAAATGTAAGTTTTCCAGCAAGAACCAAAAAAGTTATCATTGCCTAGGAGAAAACCTTGACTGTTTTTATTCCACATAGCCTTTGAGCAAACAGCAGGTATTCACAGCCTAGAATGAAGAGCACTTTTAATAGTGTTTTCAGCACTCAGAGATTACTTGCTGGTCAAAGCAAGCTCCGAAGCTAGGCATTTAATAGTGAAAAGACCTGGTTTGCCTTAATTCTTATATGAAGACTCCATGAAAGACAAGCGTTGATAAATCTTTCTCTAGTGATATATTTCCACAAAGTAGCCCCTCTTTGCTGCATGCTCCAAAATTGTGAACTGTGCCAACAACAACTAGCTCTATGCCTATGCAACAAGATATAATGCTTATTGAGCAGATAGACAGTTATTGTCTCCATGACGCCCCTCCTAGCCATGTTCCCACTCTACTCTTCCTTTTTGAACTAACACCCAGGACAGAGCTCTCAAGCTCCAAACTTGAATGAGTCAATGGTCTTGAATCTTTGCTAAGGAGTTGATTTTACATATACAATTATATACAATTACAATAAATTATGTAGTGAATCTAAGCTAGACACGGATGGGTGAGGTCAGCCCATGGCAGATACCAGGGAATGGTGGCCACTGCCAAGTGGCTGACATGGTGGTCTAACATCTTCTTCAAAAGCCTGACTGTGCTGCCTTAGCTGCTATCTCATCTCATCTGACTATTGCTGACATGTACAAATGGGTGAAACTAGCCAGGAGCGAGGAACTGTAGAAAACCTCTTCTTGACCATTCTCATTTTCCAGGTAACAAAACTTGGGACTGGGCAAGCTGGTACTAGCAAAACAGCAGCCGATCACAACACTCATTGTTTGGGTCTGTCACGAGGAGGAAAAAGATCAGAAATTGGGTGCTCTATAGGGTCCATGCAGCACACTCTTGTACACAAATAACAGCTGTTCCTGTTATACTTTCCTCTATCCGCAAGTTTGTACATTCTGAAATCCTGAATATTATTGACTCAAAATGGTCACAAGCAGACAAGACTGTGTAATGGAGAAGGGGTAGGGGGGAGAACAGCCTGCTCAAACAGATCTTGGGCATGGTTTTGTTCTGTTGCTGCCAAAGATAAAATGATATTGAATTTATACAAAAGTTCTGTGACTGGTCAATGGTGTCTTAGGCTCTGATAAAATGGGTTTAACACTGCCTAGAAACCTTGGATGATGAGTCAGGAATCTGGCCTTCAGCATACCACCAAATACATGCAGTGGGACGAAATATCCAGTTTAAGAAGAATCCCCAGAAGGACCTCTTTTCATGGAAACTGAATAGTTCTTACCTCAGCTGTACTGAGATTTAGATGTTAGGTCTGTCCTTAATGTCCCACATACCATCCAGTGCCAGACCACTTTAAGACCTCTGGAGGCAAATGTTAGTTAGTGCCAAATAAGAATAATTTTGGCAATTACCAGAGTCCAATGCTCTCTAATGAGGCTCTTTTAGATATCCCACATGAGGAGTTTTTAATATTTCAAAACCAAGTTTACTTATTTGAGGCTATTTGACATTACATGGGATTTTGATTCAGCAGAGTGATGCAGCAATATACTGAAATCATAATACAAGCATAATATTGCAATATACAGTTGAATCACAACACAAACATGATTGCTATTACTAGTATGTGTATGCCAGCCATCATGATGGTGGGCATCTCCAATCACCAGGAAGGAATCCGTGGGTTGAAGAAAGGTCTTACTTCAGACCAACAAAATGGCTTGCATACCCCTGATTTCAGGCAACTAGCAACAATTCTTGAAAAAGAACCCAAACCACTTTTTTGTGGTTCAATTTTACTGATTTTCATCTTCCTGTTTGGTGACTTTTTTGGGTGTTTTTTTTGTTTTTTTTTTCTTTCATGTGTTGGGTGGACTAATGATAGACCTACTGAAATGCAATATAATTGTTTTTGCTTACAAAAGGATGAAGTCTCATTCATAAAAAACATGTTCTAACACAGTGAAGCAAGTAAAGCACCCAGAAAATGAGGGCTGGAAATTTAGCCAGTAGGAAGACTGAGAAATATCGAAGACTATATGCACTTAGAAGTAGAAACCTTATCAGAAAAAGCAAGCTATTGTGAGGAGACTTTGGGTAATTAAAAGACATTTAATTTGAAAATGCAATAATGAATCTGTAAGCAGTAGTGCATGATCTATGATTCTATGATCTTCAGTAAGTGCTATACAATTTTAATGTTACCGATCGCAGAAATCAGGTTACATTTCTAGTCAGAAAATATCTGTATGATCACATTGTGGAACAGATCCTCAATTTGCACAAAGTGGAGACTTCAGTTTTTATTAGCTATGGCTCTAGCCCAAAGGATAAGCTTTAAGAAAAGAGCAAGTGATCAGCAGCAAAGGATGAATATAAAAATGTAGGTTTCAAGGGATTAGTACAAGAAAATTTCAGGGATTTACCCGAAGGCTTCGGAACTATCTTGTGTAAATTGCTGAAAGTCTGTGAAACATATTGCATTCAAAAGATGTTCTGTATACCTTTGATCATTTACATTGTACATTCAATATACATGAAGAATCTAAATGCCAAGCCTGTAAAAGCCAGGCACAAAATTCTGCAGTAATTTTTTTCTACTAAGTCTAAGTAGTGCAAGAACACCCACCTTGGCATACAGGTAAGGAAGGACAATAATTTTAGGCTAGTCTTGTCTCCATTCCTCATCATGACTTGCAGCACCAACCTTGCTACAGTTCTAACACTCCTCTACTTTTGTAAAACAGCTGGACATGTTTAGAACCAGGGTACCAGATGGGATTCACCTAAGACTGTTCAAAGAGATGGACAATGTAGTTGTAAGAATGCTGTTTATCACGAATGGAAAACTGTGGTAATTAGAAGAGGTCTAGCAACTGGAAATATTAACATTATGCCTATCTTAAAAATGGGTAATAAGGAGGACTTAAGGAACCACAAGCTGATGAACTTCACCTCACTCCCTGGGAAGATCCTGGGGCACATCCTCTTGCAATCCATTTCCAAGTAAATGAAGGATGAGAAGATAATCCGGAGTAACCAGCATGGTTTTAGGAAAGGCAAGTTGTGCTTGACTGGCTGGGTGGATGAAGGGTGAATGGTGGCTACCTCTATTTTAGTAAGGTTTTTCACACCATCTCCTTCAGTGTTATTATCTGAAAGCTGCATGTATCTACTGAAGGAGCAGACAGTTTAGTAAGTTGAAAATTGGCTGCACTGCCAGGCTCAAAGAGCAGTGATCAGTGGTTGGGTGTTCATCTGGTGACTTGGAAAGAGTAAATACTCTAAGAGTTAGTGCCAGGAGCCACAATGTTCAGCATCTTCAAAGGTGGTCTGGGTGATCACACACAAAGCTTTTGGAGAAAATTTGCAGATGACTCTAAGCTAAAAGCAGCATGACCCTTCAGTCCAGAGGGACCTTCATAAATTTGTGGATTAGGCTAAATGAATTCTAAGAAAACTCAGTAAGAAAAACCACCATGCCACCTGAGGCAAAATAAATCCACATGGTCTGAGAAGTTACTAAGGGCCTATCCAAAGCACTCTATGATTCTATGGTCCTAAGAGTTGCACTGGGTGCTAACCCAAAGCATTCTATGTCAACCCAAAGCATTCCATGATTCTATGATTCTAAGACTTGCACTGGGAGCTGGATTAGATAGGAACAAATAGAACACTCTCACTGTAAGACAGAATGAATATTGGCTACATTAGGAGGAGCACAGCCTACATATTAAAGGGAGTTATTATCCTGTCCACTTGCTGCTGGTGAGGCCTCACCTAGAATATTGCATGTAGGGGTCACAATATTATGTGTAGAGGGCTAAAAAGATCACCAGGAACATAGGTGATCCGTGAAGAGAAAATATTTGAGCTGGACTTGTTTAGTCTGGTAAAAAGGAAGTTAAGAAGAAGTCTTAATAGTGGCTTGAAACAACTTGAATGATATTTAAAAGATAACGGATTAAAAGTTAAAAGATAACAAACTCTTCTCTCTTGTGTCAAATGACATACAAAGAGACAATGGCTACAAACTATGATTTGAGAGGTTTAGGCCAGACACTGTAAAAAAAAAAGAAAAAAGAAAAAAAGGCAGTGTATAAGGAAGGTAGTACTGTACTGAAAGAGTTTAACCAGAGAGACAGTGGAAAGTCCTTCCCTAGGAGTTCTAAAAATGTTGGTACCAAAGCCACATCTGACCTAGTCTGTGTTGGACATAATATTGCTTTCAGGGGAGGCTGGACTAGATGACCTTCAGAGGCCCCTTTTAATCGGCATATCTATGATTCTATATGTATATCTGTGACTTCAGCCCTGGTCCTCTCTCCAATAGGAGTATATCACAGAAATGTGTTGGATTATCATCCAGTTTAAGTAGTTTGGTTTGCTAAGTATGAATTGGAAAGATTTGCCTATTTAAGACTTTGAAGCTACTTACCAGGTGATTATTGCAGACACCTGTGTGCAACAGCAGAGACAATGCTGTGAGATTCTCCATTCCTCTGCTGTGTTCTACAACTTTTTTTTTTAAATCCCTCTTTTCTCACACTGCTCGTGCACACATTTCCTGGACTCTGGAAAACAACGTGAGATCTTCCTTCATAAAATCATTAGTATTTCTCAAACAGTGTATGAACAGATCCCCTCATGTTCTTCATGCCTCAGTATTTCAGGTTAATACAATTTTGTAATTCGTCAAGTATTTTTGAAAAATGATGCAAAATTAAACCTATCAAGTAATCTATATCTGTTTTATAACATGGCAGAAATACAAATGAGCTCTCCCAAGTATGTTGTTTTCCAAGATAATCTGCAGGTCAGATTCAGCCCCTTGTACTTCCTATGAATCCTGGGCAGGAGCATTATAATGGATTTTGGTGCCAACCCATTGCTGATGTAAGCAGCTCATCACAAAAGAATTGTTGCCCTGAAGAAATGTTTTAATACAACATTTTGGACCCAGAATAGCATATATAATGCCAAGCAGTAAAGAAAAGAAAAAGTAGTCAACAATTGTATCTGACAGTATGGTTATCTTTACAATATTTTTGCCTGTGTGCTATGCTAGGCTATTGAAAATCAAGTATATAATATGAAAAAGGTAACACCCTTTACCCATAACTCTTCCATGATATCTGGGGTGGAAGGTCATGTGAAGATTACTGTAAACTATGGATTTGAATGAGAAACTGATAATATCTGATAAGAAAGTTGTTTACATTTACAGTGAATGCACAC
The DNA here is from genome assembly GCF_030463565.1 of Pelecanus crispus. NCBI lineage: Eukaryota > Metazoa > Chordata > Aves > Pelecaniformes > Pelecanidae > Pelecanus > Pelecanus crispus. The sequence goes on from NC_134643.1 coordinate 18,994,405, forward strand.
TACTTGCAACAGAGACAGGCATTTGAAGCCACACAAACTTAACACATTATGCTATTTTTCCTGTCACTTATGTCAATTAAAAGTTAATTTAGATACAGAAAATTAAGGTACAGATATATGGTGTAATAACTTTAGATTAGCCTTTTGAACTAACAAATATTCTGCCATACCTACATGGCCCATAGACTTTTTCTTGTTGGGTAGTAGTGTCATAGAGTCCATCTGTACAGAAAAAAATGGAAAGACAAGCTATCACCAAAATTAGCTGACATTCTGTGTTCAGTTTTAAAAACATATCATGATAGATAAAGTTATCAGGATTTTCAAAATGAGGCTAGAATGACCTTTATATTTCTGGATTAAATGGATTAATTCCTACCGTTCTGCTCTGGCTCTCACCCACAATGGAGTGGCCTTGTTACAGCTCCTATTTAAGTAGGTCACAATTTAAAAAAATAAAAATTGGCTAGATTTAGAAACATTGGTAAGTAATGGGATATTCAGGAAAGCTAAGCCTCTGACACAGATGAGTTCCCAACATCAGCAATTAAAAAAAAACCCTCAGTTTACCGCTGTCTACATGTGGACATAATAATAGACTCACATATTTTTAGATTATTTTAGGCTCCTATATTGGAAAAGCTTGGTCATAATGATGCTGTTGGGATGCTATTATTGGATTACAGCCTAGCCCATGCTCACCTTGAAAGAACCACTGAAAACTTATGGAAAACCTAATTGCCACAGGAACCAGGATTATGACTTCAAGAGGATAATTATAAAGAACAGATAAACTCCTGAGAAACCATGATCCTATTTTCATGTAAATGTTGCTAGTTATAATGAGTGAAGGGAAAATGGCCTGGAAAAACTGCAGAAAGAGAGAATTGTTTTTAATAGCTTGTCTCCCAGACTATGCTGTGACCTGTCTTAGGATCTTTAGCTCCTTTGTTCTTTTCCTGCAGTTTCTATTAAAAAAACCCAGTATTTATTTTTGGAAACTGAAACCAATAGCTCTTCTCTTTTTCCTGCTGTCACAGTTAGCAAGGACTGCCCTCTCTTACAGATCAGGGATTTTATTCATTCAACAAGTTGTATCATCCTTTAAGAGTTAGAAGGGAATTTTTCCTCAGCAAGTACTGCTTTTGCTCCAGAGTGTCACACCAGTAATTCAAACAGTTCAATGAAAGAAAATGCAATGGCCTCAAAAAGACACCTGGGTTGTTGGAATAAAGAAAATACACTGATTGTTGAGCGTTCAGACTGGAGCTGCACAAGCAGAGCTGAGCGCTTTCTGTTGATACACCACACTGGGGGAGAGGACAGGCTTGGGATGACTTCCAGGCAGGCTCAGTCTGAGCTGAGAAAAGCAAAGATTGGTGGGTGCAGCAGTCAGCCTTACTGCTTTTAAGGCGTTAGCATATGGAACATTGTTTCATTTCATGAGTTACATCTCTGTTTGATACCTCTTGAATTAGTAATGTAATACTTTTTTTTAGGGAAACATTTGCCTCAGTAGAAAGTCCTTTGATATTTCTTTTTTTTTGGCAGAGCTTGTAGAACTCAGCTACACTCAGTGAGGAAGAAGAGACAGCTCCTATATCCAGAACATTATCCTTTAATTACTTCCAACTTCAGGTAACATGAATATAGAGAATAGTCAGAAAAAATGTTTCCTGACAGTCTGTATTTCTGGGAGAAGAATAGAGCCAATAGAAGAATGGATGCCATTACTCCTGCTTTATGATTCTATGGATTCTATTTTTGGGGCAGAACTACTTGAGTGAATTTGACCTAAATTTAAAATAATTTTGTTCTGACAGCTTAAATGCACAAAAAATATATTCAAAACTTACAGGTCATTCATTTCTATTTATGTATTTTATGTACAAGAACATTTATTAAAAAGAAGTGGAATGAAATAATGTTATATTTGCTTTAGAAGAATTTTTTATGCACTTAGCACTTAATTAGCTTCCACCTATACAATACAAATCTACTTTATAATGCCCATCTACATACACAGAGATAAAATGTCACTATTTCAGTGGCTGCCAAAGTTTGTTTTGTTTTGGGGTTTTTTTTGTTGTTGTTTTAACTGTTAAATTCTGATTTGTGGAGGCACTGCAGTGAATCACTGAATTACTCCGAAAAGCTACCCCATTTTACATTTCTTAAGACTATCCACTTTGAAAAGTAAATTCAAAATAATTTTATTTTCCAAACTGAGTGACTGGTTGATAGCCTGTTTTGCTGAGCTCTGATTCTTTTCAACAGATCAGAAGTGAGGATACATTTATTGCCGTAGAAAATGCTTAAGAAAAGCAACAGAGAAACAAGAGAGAAACTGTGCAGCCACTGGACATTGCTAAAAATCTATAATGCCAATCATGGCTGCAGATCTTCTTTTCATTAGTCTTAACCCTGATTTCTGGTTATTCAAAGAACATAGCAGAGGTAAATCAAAACATATAAGAAAAAAATGCAAACTTACACAGAGTACTGGAAAATAATGGTCTCCAGAGCTTCAGGAATTTGAGGTGATTATTATCTCACAAATATTTTCTTGTTATCTAAACTCTAAATACATAAAATCCGTGAGCAAACTACTTGGATTTGCAGCTGCTATCTGTATCATACATAATCTACTTGCAACACCATACTTCAGCAAATGAGAAAACACTGCGGGTTTTTGTGTTTGGTTTGGTTTTTTTGGTTTTTGTTTTTAAAGATTGAAAGATGCAATGCTCTCAGGTCTGAAACAGGCACTGACAATGTGATACCAGGATGCTTATTCCATTCAGCTGGGTGCTTTACCATTAAGAAAGCATCCCCTTCTTTCCATAGACATTCATGACCACAGGAGCACATTTGATACAGTCAGAACAATGGGTTTGGGTTATTATCCCAACTAGACTTGGTGATCAAGCTCAGGGCTGTGCCACAGGTTACCGCAGACAGCTCTGGTCAAATAATTGCAATCCTTATTACCACCTTTACAATTTCTACAATGCTTCTTTCTCATTTTCCCCACCACAGTCTCATCCCAAATAAACAACCTATGACTTACGGGTTTATTCCCCCTTGGTCCCAGTTTTGTTTGCTACAACCATATCTATTCTGTTATATCTGATATTCTGATACTCATTGCTGTCCTAGTCCTTCTCTTGCAGTCCATCCACTTGAGAGGTTTGGGAAGAGAGGTTGCCAATGAAGTCTGAGGCAAGGAAGTGGTTGAGTACGTCAGCGTTTTCCTCATCCGTTGTTACCAGTTTGCCAGTCCCATTCATCGGGGGGGTACGCTTTCTTTGACCTTCCTTTTCTGGCTGACATACCTGTACAAGCCCTTATTATTATTCTTTGCATCCCTTGCCAGGTTCAGCTCCAGACATGCCTTGGCCTTCCTGCTTCCATCCCTACACAACTGGGCAGTGTCCCTATACTCTTCCCAGAATATGTGTCCCTGCTCCCACTGCCTGTACATTTCCTTCTTGCCTTTCAGTTTGACCAGCAGGTCTCGACTCAGCCATGCTGGTATCTTCCCTTCCTTGCCTGATTTCTTACACCTGGGGACTGACAGCTCTTGTGCTCTGTAGAGGGTGTCCTTAAAGATCTGCCTGAGGGCAGTTTTCCAGGGGGTCTTATTGACCAACTCCTTGAAGAGCTTGAAGTTTGCTTTCCTAAAATTCAGGGTCCTGACTTTACTCTTCACCTGACCTATATCCCTCAGGACTGTGATCATCCACCAGTGCATGGTCACTGCAGCCCAGGCTGCCTCCAATCTTGACATCACTGATGAGTTCACTTGCATTGGTGACCATCAGGTCCAGTATCACATCCCCTCTGGTAGAGCTATTACATAGCTTAAGAAGTTATCCTCAATGCATTCCAGGAGTCTCCTGGATTGCCTACAGCCCACTGCACTGCTTTTCTACTTTTCCAGCAGATGTTGGAGTGGTTGAAGTCCCCCAGCAGGACGACATCCTGCGACCACAATGCGTCCTGTAGCTGGACTAAGAAGGCTTCGTAAACAGGCTCCCCTTGACTGGGCAGTCTGTGGTAGACACCAACCACAAGGTTCCTTTTGTTGCCTCAGTCTCTGATTCTTACCCATAAGCTTTCAACCTGCTCATGGCTATTCTTCAGAGACAGCTCTTCAAAATCTAACCATTTCTTAATGTAGAGGGCAAGGCCTCTGCCTCTCCTTCCTCTCCTGTTCATTCTGAACAGGCTGTAGCCACACTCCAGTCACGGGATTCGTCCCACCCCATTTCAGTAATGGCAACAGGGTCACAGCTTTCTAGAAGCATGGTGGCTTCTAACACCTGTTTGTTGCCCACACTGCATGCTTTGGTGTAGAGGCACTTCGGCTGGGCTGTTGGCCATGTCACCTTCTTAGAGGAACACACCTTAATTCCTTTGAGGTTTTTCAGTGGTGTTTCCCTGTTGGCTTCTATTACCTCAGCAGCCCCTGGCTCATCTCTGTAAGACTTCAAGTTTGCTGCATTGTAGCCAGCATGTCTCAGAGCAACAGACTGAGAGCCCTCGTTAGCACTCCATCACTCTAACTTTAGTGTGTTGTCCCACAGTTTGTCACAGACAAGCCTGATATTAACCCTTTCACCCTTCAAGTCTAGTTTAAAGCTCTGTCAATGAACCCTGCTAGCTCATGAACAAAGACCCTCTTCCCCCTTTGAGAAAGTGAACCCATCCAATGACAGCAGGCCTGGTGCCATGTAGACTATCCCATCATCGAAAAACCCAAAATTGTGGCAGTGACACCAGCCAACGGTACCACGTATTAATAGGCTGCATTTATCTGTTTCTTGCAATGTCACTGCAACTGGAAGGAGAGAGATAAAAATAACCTGTGCTCCAGATTCCCTTACCAATCGTTCCAAAGCCCTGAAGTCTCTTTTGATCATGCTTGGACTACACGTTGCGGCTTCATCGCTACACACATGGAAGAGCAGTAATGGGTAATAGTCCAAGGGCTTTATCAGGCTGGGAAGTTTCCTAGTGATGTCCTTAACCTGGGCCCCAGGGAGGCAGCAAACTTCCCTAAGAGGAGGGTCTGTCTGGTATATTGGACTCTCTGTTCCCCTCAGAAGGGACTCACCTACCGCTATAATTCGTCTTTTCTTCCTTGTGCAGGTGGTTATGATACAGGGGGTAGGCCTTTCTGACCTTGGTGACATCTCTGGTGTAGATGGATCATCACCCATGTCATCCATTAACTGGCCTTCCACATCCAGAATCTCATAGCTGTTGTACAGAGGCGAGGTGGGCAAGAAGGGGGTTCACTTGCTGCCCTGAGTGTGGACTTGCCTCCATTCCCTCCTTTCCTTTAAGCTAGAGTCTCTGCCGCCTGACAGAGGGTGGATACAGGATCCCCTTGATCTTGTTTTTTTTCTGGTGACTGTTTCTGTCTCAGGGAGGAAAGAGCCCCAAAGTGGGCACAGCACTCCTGATGTGGTCTCACAAGTACTAAACAGAAGGGAATAGTCAGTTTCCTCTAGCTGCTTGCCATGCTTTTGCTGCCATGGCCCAGAATATGGTTAGCCTTCATTTCTCCAAGGGCAAACATAAAAAATATGCTGACCAAATTTTAAAATCTAACCACAATAGCAGAAATATCACTTGTACTGATACAGCTTCCTCCATTATGAATTAATCTTCATATTTTGTTAAGAACTTGGCGATAAGAATTACTCTTTTCTAAATCTGGACTGTCTTGAAGAAATATTGTATGATTCAGATAGGCACTGGAAATTAATTTCCAGTGATGGTGTTTTGTATTTTAATTTATATTTAATCAGGTTTCATTAGCTACGTATTTAATTTCCAATTATAATATGAGTCATGTGTGGTTGGGGGCCAGTTCATTAAGAAGAAAGAAGTAGCCAACAAAATTCTAATATCCAAGTGGGGAAAAAACACACCTAGAAAAAAGTGAATTATAATGCTTTTCACTCCAGCTTGGGAGTGAAATTTCACCTGGAAAAGGGAAATTAGTGGTGGAAGTTTCCTCACAAGATGGAAACACCACAGGTATAGGTTGTCACCTAATGGAGACAGAAGGCTGGGTGCATGACTCATTCTCTGTCAGCAGACATGTCAAACAGAAAATATCACCTATTCATTGAGTCTTAAAATATAATGAAATGACAATCAAGGAAAGAAAAAGGAAAATTAAAATGAAGAATAGTATTGTAAGTACTTTTTTGTCTAGAAAGAGATTGTTTTTTTAAAAAATCTCTTTATTCCTGTCCTTGCAAGATTAATAAAATGCTTGAAAACTGTGCTTTAGAACTTTAGCTTTAAGATATCTGCTCCAGAATAAGAGAAAATATTTCCCAGAGCTGTAAGAACAACACATTTATTCCAATGTTATAAAGAATAGGTTTTCTTAAGCATGAAACTTTTTACTATAACTTCAGAACTAATTGATAATGAATACTAATCTTTAGCCCTTGCCATAGAATCCAGTACCCTTTTATACACGGAACAATAAAAAACAGTACAATGTCTTAGAAAATATGCTTGGATGTTTTAAAGCAAACTACCATTTCTATTCAGAAATGCTTTTAGAGAGAAAAAACAGGTATAGCAGATGGAGGTACTGCTTTGCAAAATTCTTATAGTAAATCAAAAGCCTCAGAGCTGTGCAAACCCTTTGGCAACATAGAGTTTCCATATTTCCTCCCTGAGCTTATAGGTCTAATAGGTGTTACTAAAGAAGTTAACAAAGATGCATCACACACAGTTAACCTTGTAGGTATGATTGGAATGAACTCTGCATAGTGTTTTGTTGTAGCCCCATCACCTCCTGAGAATTACAGGGAGCTAAACTTTTCTTCTATAGCAATATAAGAAATATCCTGTTATTTTATGACACTGCTAAGTGATATGCACATCATTTTCAAACTGTTTCATTTTCCATCCTTTGTGGTGCCGTGAGATTCAAGGACAAACAGGATACTCAGGTTTGCTGCCAACAACAGAGCAGCTTAAGAAAATTTCTGAAACAGGCACCTATAAAATTCCCATTGCAATAAATGGGGCTCCTTTCTAGATTAATCTTTTTGTCTTGATAAACAAAGCTAACCTCTGCTATCCCTGCAATATGTCATCATGCCACACTGCTATCACATTTCTTTTTATGCCCTAGGGTACAAAGACTTGTTCATAAAATGGTAAAGAGTACTGAAGTGTCTTAAAATAATTTGTCTAATTAATTTCAAGGAGTGTGCTTCCCATGTAGCATTGACTTTCCTACCCACGAAGACACCTTCCACCTGATCATGTAATATATGCTTGCAGCTTGATGGAAATAGAGAGATGTATTATTTAAGACAATGTTAGTATTTATCTAAATACTGTCAAATGCAGATGGAACAGCTATGTAAGTCTTCTTACAAAGGATCTCTGATGAAGTAGTATCAGCTATCTGTTGAAGTGGTATCAGATCAGACAAATGATACTCATCTTCCAGACAAGTAGTCCAGAATAATGATGCAAAACACAATAACAGCTTAAGAATTAGAACCAGGATTATAAGTATGCCTGATTTCCACTTCCAGTTCCATGATCAAATCGCTTGAAGAAGTCATGGGTGTTTTCCATTATCAATGCTGTATGCTAACTTCACATACTAAACTAGACACTGTATCTTTTGAAGGATTTGAGTGCCAGAACTGACACCAGTAGGGGGCTGAAAGCTTTATCTTTCAGAGAAACTGGTTGCCAAACAACATTATATTGATCAGAAGTCTGTCTTTTGGCACACAAGTTTGGAAAAGTGGTGCTCAGTTTGCAAATAGGATGAAAGGTTGCAAACACTCTCCTGCAATTCATACTTTAATATTCAAGACAATAATACTGAGGGCGTGCATTGTTAAAAGAACTATTGAATTTCATTCCATGGATGGAGATCACATCTGGTGGATTGATTCCTATGTATAGTTTGTAAGGTGCTTTATGGTAGAAGTTTCTGTATAAATGTAAATTGCTCTGTTGTTGCTGCTATCATTATCTCCATAGGCATCTGCGAACAAGTAAAGAGAAAATAGGATAAATACATCCGTCTCCTAGATTTTGTAAAACTATCTTTCTCAGAGCAAAAAATATGGCAGCAGAGCCCACATGTGTGGACCTAAGTAGTTTCTGAGGAGCAAGAGAGCGGAGTCATCAATGACAGACTATCACTGTCAATTCACAACATTTGTGAATACATCTCTCATTCAGTCTGCCAGTTTAGATGGAACAGGTAGAAAGTAAGTGTTAGCTATGTTCTGAAATATCACTTGAAAGGTACTATTTCAATCACAAACTTCTTTATATGAATGTTTGTCACATAAAACACACACCAGCAAAATTCAGGCTTAGTAGCTGGGTAGTCACAATCATGAACACAGCAGGAAAACAGTGTGACAACTCCCCAAAAGACTGAATAGTAAATTTTAAAATGATTCCAGGTGTAACCTAACAGTTTAGCAGATGATGATTTTCATAAATTGGTACTTTTTGTATTACAAACTGTTTTTTATTGTAGAAATGACACCTCAGATTCCACTAGCTTGAGACAGACTAATTTTACTCCATTTTGCCTCAGTACTTTACATCTGGTATTTTCTTTAATGTAGATACTGTGTTTTAATTAACTTTCCCATAAATATATTAACTATGACTTAAAAGTTCTTAAAATTTTTTTAAAGGTGTAATCATTTTTCTACTTTTTGGAGTCCTTGAGGAATTGACTGCAAAAACATGAGTCTCTTCAATTAGAAATACTTTCAACTTCCACAAGGAATATTAGTCCTTTTTCTCTTATTTTGTTTTTCACAATTTACTTAGCAAATGCTTTTAGTCTTACTTTTTTTCTTGACAGCTGCAGCATCCATTTTGACTGTAGCACTACATTTAATTGGGCCTCTGCCTCCTTCAGTGCAGCTATACTTGATGCTCATCCTTGTCCTAAGTGACGTTTTAGTCAGTCAGAGCAAAGTCTATCAACATGATAAGTAGTAAAACCTATAGGGAAGATTATATCACAGAGAACATGGGATTTCTGGGTTATCTTGTCAGCTCTAGTACTGAACTTAGCATTTGGACAATTCATTTCATTTTTCCCTTTGTTAAGTGTGGATAAACTTACAACTGATATCAAGTGTGCCACAGTTACAGACATAATACATCTATACCCTGCCTCATTTGTCTGGGTGTACTCCCTTGAGCACAAAGGCTTATGCAAAATTCAAACTTCCTTGGACCCACTGGGCTAGGATAAACTCTCCATTGATCAGCTTTTCTCCAGTTGATTCTCTGTAAGAGAATGTCTTCCCTGCAAGATTTTATGTTTGGGGTGAGCAGAGTAGCCAGACAGCAGAGAAAGGCAACAAGGCTGGTGAAGGGTCTGGAGCACAGGCCTTATGAGGAGCGGCTGAGGGAACTGGGGTTGTTTAGCCTGGAGAAGAGGAGGCTGAGGGGAGACCTTATCGCTCTCTACAACTCCCTGAAAGGAGGTTGTAGTGAGGTGGGTGTTGGTCTCTTCTCCCAAGTAGTTAGTGATAGGATGAGAGGAAATGGGCTCAAGCTGTGCCAGGGGAGGTTTAGGCTGGAAATTAGGAGAAATTTCTTCACAGAAAGGGTAGTGAAGCATTGGAACAGGCTGCCCAGAGAGGTGGTGGAGTCACCATCCCTGGAGGTGTTCAAAAAACAGGTAGGCGTGGCACTTGGGGACATGGTTTAGTCTAGTCTACCTTTGATTGGTTTAGTGTGGATTTGGTTGTGTAAGTTAATGGTTGGACTTGATAATCTTAAAGGTCTTTTCCAACCTAAACGATTCTATGATTCTATGATAATGAAAGAAGAAAAAGACTTTTGGGCAAAGAACTACATACACATCAATATTATCTAAAATCTTGTAAGCTTTTTTTAGAAACCTATGCAACCCTTCCAGCTTCACTCACTCCTGGGCCCTGAAGTCTGAGAGTCAGTCTGGCTCCTTGCTTAAACAGTTGTGCAATTTACAACCAGTCTAGCTGTAGGATTTCTCTTGACCCTTTAACAAGCTACTCCAGTGACCTCAGCAGAGGATCAGAGGCAGAGAATATAAATGAATAGCTTTTGATTAGTCCTGGAGTTTTGGTAGACAGCTATTTGTCTCAAGCCATTTGTTTGCCTTTGTCTTTGCTTCCTAATAGCCTTCCTGACATTTTAATCAAACAAAGAGCATCCTAGTGAATAGGCTGTGCATGAAACCACTCCATTTCTGCCTTTATTAATATTACCAAATCTATTTATTCTTATAATTCGTAGCATGTGAGCAATGGGAGCAAAATATTCTCTGCTCATGGAAACGTCTGGCAAACATTGACCTTGGAAGCCCTATTTTTATTGTGAGAAAAAAAGAAACCCTAAAAACTTAGTTAAGTGAGATATTTGCCTACAAGCCTAATTTTTTAAGCTGTGATTAAATAACTTGAACAACTAGGGCTAAATAAACAATATTTTTACATATTTTGAAACAAACATTAAGATGCACCTCAACAATACTATTAGAGTGTCAGTGCTTAACGAAAACCAATGTAGCTGCTACATTTTTTGTTACTAAAAAGAGAGTTAACAGTCAACCATGTAGCCTATGAGAAAGCACTAATAAGTAGAATGGAAAAAGCATCAGCATGGGATATTTATGATATTCCCCAGCAACCAAAGAAAAAAAATAATTTATGAGTCTGGCCTCTTTCTTATGTCATCCTATTAAGGACTCCATATTTTGCTGCTATAATAATCATTCTGTAGTGCTGGTGTCCTGCTGGGTGTTGTACTCATGCAGAGAAAGAATGTAAAGAATAAAAATACGATATGGAAATTTCCCAGTATCTTGTTTTTGAATGTCATGGTCTGTCTGTACTGTACTGTATGTTTTCCAGAGATTGCCATCTTTTCTTTCAGTGTGCAGGACTGAATACTGTACATAATCTAAAAATGCAAAGAAAAAGTATTTGTCCAATATTAGCAAGTATAAAGTACTAAATTTAATATCTCCTGTCCATCTGTAGGCATTCCAAGAAACTTCTAATAACCTGAAGTATCTATCCAGCTATACTTACTAAGATTTAAATTTTGTGGAAGGAAGGAATAAGTATATTTAACCACTTTGTTATTTATTTAGGCATTATTAACGTATAGTAGAAGCAGAGCTGTATTATTACTTTTCTGTACCCACCTTACAAGCAATTAGGAATGTGGAATATTATTTCACTAAATGCATTTGTGTATGTTTATAAAGAAACATTAATGTTAAATTAAACAAGTTTGTTAGCAAACATCCAGATAAAACTACCAAGATTTTTTAATAAAAATAGGGAAAAAAGTTTCCACATACATTGTAAACGAATGCTAGAAAGAAAAATGTTTAACTAAATAGAGTTTTCCCAAGCTCTGGTAGAACCGTAACTAAAAGTATCTCAAATCAGCCTGAAAAATATGCTGTGTAGGACAAATAGAGAAGGAACAGTTGTAAAATAATAGAAGTATTATTATAGGAATTTTCCAGAAACTTCTGCTTAAAGCAAAATGATTACCTGTAGCAAAACAGTATGATTTTCTTTTTTTAAATTAACATTAAAATGTCTGGCATATTTTGAACAAAATGTATACAGCTTTTTGTTCTCCTGAAGAAGCTAAATACTGTGAAGACATAAATATAATCTGCAGCTTAAGAAATATATGGTGCCTTGAATAAGTAAATAGACACATTCATAGACATAGAGGAATGAAACATTACATATAAGAATTTTCTTATTAGGCACTAAAATATATGGAAGACATTTCATGTAAACTGTGCCAAGTATGCATCTACAGAGCCAATTTATATTTTTGAGTTAAATGTGGCAGAAAGATGGCCATTGTATAGTCAGAAGTGTGTCTGTTATTACAGAGATCAACACAGGATAAGTGGAAGATGTCTATGCTATGGAGAAGGCAACTGGAATATTGATAGTCTGTAACTGGAAAGGCAGGCTGGCTGGGCTGGAGGTTTGCCACATGAGCTCTGTGTAATGGTTGTACAAATCAATGCTTCATTCTACATTATTTGCTCTTATCAAATATTATACTTTTTTATTTTAGCAAAGAATACAGGGGACAACTCTCTACAGGGCTAGTAGTAGCCCTATTGTTTGAGTCTGTAGTAGCTCACTGCAGTTGAACGCTCTTTCTCATTCTGTGGCAGTGTGATATTTTCTTCAGCATTCTGCTGACAGAGTCATTCCAGCAACGATTACTCCCGTCACGCCTCTTTGGAGGTTTTTACCATGTCTCTTTCCCTTGCCTTCTAGTACAGCTGTGGCTTCTGCAGTCACAACACAGCTCCAGGATCTCAGGGACAGCTTACACCAATGAAAGCACAACTCTGCATTCTCTGATCTTACAGCTGAAAAACAATGACACTGTCTCAGCTATCCTTCTAAATGTTGTGCTCTGGGGGCAGGGGAAAATTCGATTTAAAAAAAAATAATAAAATTCAATCTTCTAAAGTTGTGGGAGTTTTGGGGTTTTTGTTTGTTTGTGGGTTGGTTTGGGGTTTTTTTTGCATAAACTTAAATCCAAAGAGACATATGTCTTTAAGTCTGCTTTCTGAGATCAATCATTTTCTGCCAAAATGCTCCCTTGTTCAAAGTTGGTTAGCATCAGATGCTTCTGAAAATAGACCTGTGCTGACCAATTATTGCTGTTATGTAAGCTTTAGTACTTCTTTAAAGACTGAGCCTGTCAAGAATGTAATTTGACAAGCTGAATCATACCAACTCATATATGATGGATTTAAAAATAAATTGCATCTGACCATCTGTACACAGCAGAAGAGCACATCTTTATGGAATTCTTCATGTGTTCACTTTTTTTGCAAATGTATTATTTCCTACTGTACTTCAAGAGATTTAGTTTGACAGAGATACTTCTTCTCAGTTATGGCTTTTAAAGTGCAGAATGGCTGAATTACAAAAATTCTTTCCTAACGGCACAGATTTGTGGTGGATTATGAAGAATCAAAATAATAAATTATTTGCTATCTTGTCCTGATGGACAAGGATTTTTAAACACAATATTTTCCTCTAATCTGTACTGCAGCAGTGGACCAAAGTATGGAAATGGTTTCTCTTAAATCTGTAAACTCAAGTAATATTTTTGCAAACAGATTTCTTGTAGTGATTCTCCATTAGATATAAAATAAGTCCAATTTAGACCTTTTTTCCCCAGTAAGATGATTTAATTTCCATGACTATATAACATCCAATAAAAGCTTAGGTAAGATGAACCTTGATTTCAAATAAAAAAGAACTTGATGTTCTCTGTACAATTCAGAGGGACAGACTTTGCAATGGTCTGGCAGCATTTCTAAATGTCACAGCAACCATGACAGGCTTATTGATATATTCTGGGAATCAGTGTGTATTAGGATCTGATTAATCCTATACTAGACCTCTATCTCTAGTCTCTCACGTGGTTGGATGGGAAATGTGGGACAGCTATTGGAAAAACCTTTGCATGAAAGAGCCACACAATGAGTTTCTAACCTTTGGCTGAATATCTCTGACTTAATTTAAACACTGTTTTTTCATGACTTCTCATTCTCCTCATACTGATTAACGTTAACATATTTTTCCTCAAATTAATGAGCTTCTAAAAGAATTTTCACACATTTTAATGTGCATGTGGATGCATTCTCAATATATGAAAATAACAAGTAAACATTTTCTGAACTGTTTCTGGACATGACAAAAATAACTCCCTAACATAACATATTTCAGATACTTGTACAGTTATGTGCAAACACAAACTCCTACTTTTGAAAATGAAGCAGACAGACTTCCCTGTGTGTGGGATCGATCACCTTCCTCTTTGACAATGCCCTTCTTCCCCATTAGAGATTTATCCTGAACTTCACTACAGTCTCCTCTGACTACTGAACAGTTATTTATACTCCTTTCTCAGTTTTACCTGCTCCAGTTTTCTTTACACATAGATGAACATTCATGAACTTTTTCTAAGCTCTTAATATTTCATGAATTATTGTTTCACTATGCTTCCCAATGAGGTAAGAATAATCTTTGCATTGTCTTTATGAGATCTGGAGTGGCTGGAACTTCTACAGTTTGGGAGAGGACTGTAAATTACGTGGCTAATATCCATAAATTCCCTCTACAGTCAATGGAGAGAAACAGGCTTTTCCAGACTTGCCTACAATGGGCCATGAGATTACTTCTCTAGTTTTTGTTAGACATAATAACCCCTTGTTTTAGCTCTCCAGCACGTTATTGGCTTCTCTGCAGATCAGCAAGGTTTAAAACAAAAAGCTAAGCATGACAAATTTTAGTAGCAGTGATAGGATTATGCAACAAATACCAATTAAATGGCTTGATCTTTCTCTCCCTCATGGCCTTTGAACCAATCTGTCAAGTTATTTGTTGTGTTATGCTTTGGCAGTTCATTTACACAGTAACAATATCAAACAGGACAGTAGAACTACAGGAGTGACTGCATCAGTGGACAAAGGAAGAGCTACGGATGTCATCTATCTGGACTTCTGTAAGGCCTTTGACACAGTCCCCCACAACATCCTTCTCTCTAAATTGGAGAGATATGGACTTGAAGGGTAGACTGTTCGGTGGATGAGGAACTGGTTGGATGGTCACATCCAGAAGGTAGTGGTCAATGGCTCAATGTCCACATGGAGATCAGCCATGAGTGGTGTCCCTCAGAGGTCCATACTGGGACCAGTACTGTTTAGTATTTTCATCAATGACAGAGAGAGTGGGACCGAGTGCACCCTCAGCAAGTTTGCAGACAACACCAAGCTGAGTGGTGCAGTTGACATTGACACGCCTGAGGGATGGCATGCCATCTAGAGGGACCTGGACAAGCTCAAGAAGTGGGCCCATGTGAACCTCATGAAGTTCAACAAGGCCAAGTGCAAGGTCCTGCACTGGGTCAGGGCAACCCACGGTATCAGTACAGGCTGGGGGATGAAGGGATTGAGAGCAGCCCTGCGGAGAAGAACTTGGGGATACTGGTGGATGAAAAGTTGAACATGAGCCAACGATGTGCTCTTGCAGCCCAGAAAGCCAGCCATATCCTGGGCTGCATCAAAAGAAGCATGGCCAGCGGGTCAAGGGAGGTGATTCTCTGCTCTGGTGAGACCCCACCCGGAGTACTACGTCCAGCTCCGGAGTCCTCAGCACAGAAAAGACATGGACCTGTTGGAGCAAGTCCAGAGGAGGCCCACAAAAATGATGAGAGGGCTGGAACACCTCTCCTGTGAAGAAAGGCTGAGAGAGTTGGGGTTGTTCAGCCTGGAGAAGAGAAGGCTGTGGGGAGACCTTATTGCGGCCTTTCAATACTTAAAGGGGGCTTGTAAGAAAGATGCAGGACAGACTTTTTAGCAGGCCCTGTTGTGATAGGACAAGGAGTAATGGTTTTAAACTAAAAGAGGGTAGAATCAGGCTAGATACAAGGACGACTTTTTTTACGATGAGGGTGGTGAAACACAGGAACAGGTTGCTCAGAGAGGTGGTAGATGCCTCATCCCTAGACACATTCAAGGTCAGGTTGGATGGGGCTCTGAGCAACCTGATCTAGTTGAAGATGTCCCTGCTCATTGCAGGGTGGGGGTGGACTAGATGACCTTTAAAGGTCCCTTCCAACCCAAACTATTCTATGATTCTATGAACTAACTAGCAGTTTTTGGAGAGTCACCTACTTTTAAGAAGAAAGAAAGAATAGAAGTAAACAGAAAGGTAATCACTAATAATTAATGGCCTTTCCTGCCACTAGCTCTACTCTGATAAGAAGTGATTGTGATGTCTTTTCACTAAGCCAGCTAGAAAATGTCACTTGTAGCTAGTTTGATGGTAGATTAACGTTTGAATTGAAACAAACTGTGGTCTATAAGTTTGTGTCTGAAGCAGACATACAGGTTTTTAACAGTGAAAAGCTCCATGAAATAAATGTGACTGCTTCAGTCAGAGAGCTGTCCATTTTTCAAAGTGCTGGCTAGATTCTAACAGAATGATATCTTACATTTTTCATTGCTACTCCTTGCCTAAGTGAACTGCTTACTACTAAAGGTTGCCTGTTTTTTAAAAAACACTTGTTATCATGCAAAGGTAAAGAAAGAGCCAGAGCAGAGAATTTGTACAGCTTAAAATCTATTTTCAGAACACAAAACTCATGAAGCTTTTCAGAACTTCAAAGTGGGAAATGTTCTTAAATATCTACTGTTGAAACAGAGCTATAAGCAACTACTAGTGTACTGCTATGCAAATCTTTTGCAATATTTCAATTAAATTAATTTTTAGCAGAAAAGCCTAAAAGGGAAGAATTGTGGTTTTGTTTGTCTTGAGTTAGGTACCTTTGGATCACATTAACAGAGCCATCAAAATGAAACACCAGCCAGCACATCAACAGCTATAGCAAATTGCTGATCCCCTGCAAAGATGAGCTCGCATTAAGGTCCTTATTGGCATAAGACTGAGTAGGCAGGTAAATCTGGGGTATATGAAATCCAGTATCTATTTTTTTGAACACTTTTTTGTGTTCCTGGAATAATTTTCCTGCAATGAGTATGTTGGGTTGTAATGTCAAAACAAACTTATAAAATCTTTAGTGTCCCTGAAAAAAAAAGTAACAGTTTTCTCAATAATGAATGGTAAATGCTGTCCTGGCCAAACACAACCGAATGCATTTCATACAAACCCAGTCAAGATGTAACATTATGCATTAATGAATTTGCCATCTTTTGTAGCTTCAGCAATAGTAGCACTGTTATCAGAAACAATAAATCCCACCATCAGGTTTCACAGGAATAATGAGCAGTTCTACTTCTCCAAAGCCTTTGCTCTGGTGGTAGAAAACTTTATCCAGCTGGATGAGACACTTATTTAGTAGCTGAAGACCAGTTCATGTCTGTGAGCTGTATTCCCTAAGCCATATATTAATTATGAGGTGCTACCTGAAGTGAACAAGAACAGAGATCTCAATATCTCACTGGATGAAGTTCTTTGCAGTGCCCTACTTTATTTCTAAAGTATTGTGGATTACAGATGAACACTTACTTATTTTGGTTTTTATAGTTTAGTTCAACATGTTATAAATCATGGTACCAAATATTGCTGAAGATCTGAAGTCCAGTATTTTCTCTCTATATGAAGTCCTGTTCCTTGTTAACTTGAAATGGACTTGCTTTCCCTCACTGATAGTCAGAGTTACAAGCCTGAAGTGTTGTTATTACTGCAGAAACTGAAGCATAAAATAAGAAGTGTCTTTCTGAGATTTGCATTTGAGTGATTTAGTTCTCTGCTTTTGTCATGTTTGCATGCTTTCTGTAACCATAAATTATTCATGGTAGGAAAAATGCATTGTTGCTTACAATAAGAGAAAAAATAAATTAGTATTGAAAAATATACTAAAAAAGATACTGAGTAGTTAAAAAAAGTTGAGAAACATCCTGGCTTTATACCTAGTCTGTCTTTGTTTCTGTCAATTGAGCTGAGGACCGAAGGTTAGGACACTGAAAGCCATAAAATTTAGGAGAAACAAACCCCAAAATATGGCTTCTAAGCTTTGGTCCAGAATCAAGAATTCTTAATGGGTTTTATAGTCTTCCTCTATAAAGCGTTGGGAAACCTAGGATGGCAGTTTGAAGCAACAGGCACACTTCAGGCACTGGTGTTAGGGATGTGAAGGTAGGACTGTCTCCCTCAAAGGTTGCAAAAAGGTGTCTTTGTTGAGAGGGAAGTAATAAATTTGAAGATAAACCCACACTGGTTTTTTTTTCAGACAACTGATTATGACTCATCTTTGTCCCTTTATGAAAAGAAATGCAGCTTTTTATACAATAACCTGATGTTTAGTGTACCCTCCCTAAACAGTCATGAAGCAAGACTCAGGCTTTAACTCTTCTTTTCTTCTTTTCTCTGAAATTGTTTAACCCCACAGATTCTACCTCTCCAGGCAATATCACAATCACCAGTTAATAGTGAATATTGCTAGTTATTCTTTGTATAGGAGGAAAAGCAGGAGGGAGCTGATACCTCAGGCCTCATCTTGGAGGTGTTTTGCTATACATATGTCCTGGTTTCACTTGGGATAGAGTTAATTTTCTTCCTAGTAGCTGGCTTAGTGTTGTGTTTTGGATTTAGGATGAGAAGAATGTTGGTAACACACTGCTGTGAGGGGGCACAGCCAAGATAGTTGATCCAAACTGACCAAAGGGCTATTCCATACCTTATAGTATCATGCTCAGTATATAAACTCAGGGGAGTTGGCTGGGGGGAGCAATTGCTGCTTGGGGACTGGCTGGGTGTCAGTCAGCAAGTGGTGAGCAGTTGCATCACTTGGGTTTTTTCCCTGGGTTTTGTTTCTCCCTCTCATTGTTCTCCTTTTCATTACAATTTTTATTACTATTATTATTATTATTATTATTATTATTATTATTATTATTATTATTATTATTATTATTATTTCAGTTATTAAACTATTCTTATCTCAACCCATGAGTATTCTTACTTTTGCCCTTCCGATTCTCTCCCCCATCCCATGACGGAGGAGGGTGAGCGAGCAGCTGTGTGGTGCTTCGTTGCCAACAGGGGCTAAACCATGACAACATAAAACTGTATAAAATAAGTGTATGGAGAGGAGAGGAGAGGAGAGGAGAGGAGAGGAGAGGAGAGGAGAGGAGAAGGATTCCTTGCCTTAGTCATAAAGGCATTTACTTAGGGGAAAAGATTGTATATTGCATGCCTATTTTCACATTTTATAATCTTGCTAAAAGTGTGTCAATTAGTATTAATTGTGATGTATGACAACTAGGGCACTATGAAATGGAATCAGGTTGCTAATATATTTCTTATAGATGGTGAAACTGCCTTTTTATGAGTTCATTGAATAGCAATCCTAAAATTGCAGAGGGAAAGGAGTACAGCATCTTCTGACAAGCAAGATTATAAAGAAGCAGCTGCCCACCTGAAAGGTTTATATCTAAGGTATTTATTGTGTAATATACCAGAAGTACTTTCTAATTCTTTTGTTTTCCACAAATATGAGTCTCCTATTGTTCAGCACAGTGGAAAAATGCTCTTACATGCTCTACAGTGGCATAACTATGATGAAGAATTGAGCCAGGGCATCAACAACTGAAGAAAAAATGTGATTCAGAATATGGTACATGTCTATGCTTCACAATATAGTCTGGTGCAGGGACCTCCAAGGTAACAGTTTTTGAAACACAAGATGGTGTTTCTGCATTGTGCTGTGACATGCAGCTGTATTAGCTGTATCTTCAGTACACTGCCTGCTAGACCCATACTAAGCCAAATTTATCTTTGGCATAACTGATTAATTGTACTATATCTAGTGCTGATCTCAGTTATGCCAGTGCAGAGAGAAGTAAGTCTACCACAGAAGGCAGAAAAAAACAGTACTATTTAAGAAGAAATAGCCCCAAAGAGTTTGCCAAGTTTACTTATGAAGGAAAAAGGGAAATAATGGTCTTAAAAAAAATAATCAAAATATTTCCCACAAAAAGCACAACTCTATTTTCTGTATTTTTTTGTCTTTTGTCTCCTAGACTAACCCATAACAATAACCCAAATTTTCCCAGACAAAGATTATCATGATTTTTCACACCACTGTCCCTAAACAGTACCTTGATGTCCCCAGTGCTCACTGTGTATTTACACTTAGATTCCACCTGTCTTCCCAAAGCGTCCTTCACAGTGTTTTGGTTTGTCACCTGGGAAGGAGGCAGAGCATGCCATGGCTGGGTCTGACCTTCTTGCATGCTGACTGATCAGCCGACTGCAGGTTCCACTTGCTCAGTCACTTTTTTCCGGTGAGGACTGACAATGGCCAAGTTTTCCCTGCCTTCCCCTGAAATTGAGTCTCTCTCATCCACTTAGGGAATGTATTCACCTCTGTTTAAAATTTAATTGGAAACCACCACAAGTTAGACTGGCAGATGGGCAATGTGATCATGCGACAGGTGGGCAAAAATACTCTACAACCCAGTACAAAAGAGAGCTGAGAGGTAATTTGACAGTTGGCTATATCTCTTTTGCATGACATTCATCATTTGACTCTCTTACAGCACAAATAATGAATTTTTTTAAAGACTTTTAATAATATTTTTTAATGATAAAATGTTTTAATACTTTTAAAAGATTGTTCTTTTAAATAGAATAATTAAGTTCTTTACAGAGAAAAAGGAGAGAAAGGGAAGGTCATATGTTGTAAAACTATACAAGGCTTGCAAAAATGCTTAAACATATTTGGAAAATTTTTAAAGAGATTACAGCTTGTTGATCAAATTTGATAAAAGCCTTGATCTGTTTGATTCATAGACTATGAGCAGTGCCTGGGGATATCTCTATGTAATAGTCCATTTCAGGTTGTGGAAATTCAGCTTATCAGATCCTCTAGAAAATAGATTTTAAATAATCAGTCTTGAGGACTTGCCAACTCTCTCCTTTGTACTCTGTAAGCATCACTTAGTTTTGGCTTTTAGTCCATCCTCTTTCTGGCAGTCCTTTTTGTGATATAGAGAGACTCACAACCTGTCACAGTAGGAAACAGAAAAGTTCATTATTTATAAGAAAAAAAATTAAAAAATTATTATAAACCTTAATATAAAATTACTTCATCTTAGAATACTGGATAGTAGGATTCTAAAATATTTTCTATTTCAAAAATGGTGTCAAGGGAAATGTCAGACCATATGCAACAATGCACTGGTATTTTCATGTTAATAGTAGTTACATGAATAGTAGTTGCATAAGTAAAGACTACATTAGATCTGAAGAAACAGATGCATGTCCATAACAAATAACTATTGCAAAGGTACCCTGAAAATCTGTGTTAAAGGTGGAAACAGATACGTGGATTCCCCATTTGGGACTTCTCTGTCCTCTTCAAAATTTACCTCAAACCTATCAAAAGGTGTATCATAGAATGAAGGGAAAAAAAAAAAAACAAACCCCAAACAACAACTATCCAGAAAAATTTCCAGGCCCATCTGCAAAACATCATGCAGTGATTAAGACATGCTGATGTGGTGCCTCCTTTTTATTTGCTTATTCAGACATTGTAAAGTATGGATGTTACATGCTGTTTACATGCTGCATTTTTAGATATTTTAGGTATTCAAATTGATTTTGATATAATGAAACAACTATTAAAATCAACATACCATTTTGATAAGCAGCTTGCACTGCTGAAGTCAGTGAAGTATCTCAGTTGTTCTTATGTTATCCTGGATCACTCTGAAATATTCTCAAATAACTTTAATGGTGTTATACAGTCAAAACGTATTGAAATTCTGTGGGTGTTTTGTGGTTAACCTCTCTTGAAAGTATGAGACCTAATCTTGTTTTCTTTTGTTCTAATCCAATACAGAGATGTCAACCTTCTCACAAAGATTACCAACTTCTTTATCAGTATCAGTTCATTGTATTCCCGTGAGACAGGTCAGTAACTACCTTATACATGGCCAAACTTAAATCACAGTTTAAAAATCTTCCATAGGGACATTCAGTGAATGAAAACTGGACTTTTGACTGACAGTCTTCTTGTGTAACTAGTTGGCTACACTTACTCACCAACCATAAATTCTATTATTCATTCAATGATGGCTTTTCAGTGACAGCTATTCACACGGGAAATGTGTTTATAATTTGAGACAATTCTTGCTCTTGGGATTACCTGATCGATGTGGTTGGGAACCTCCCTCTCATGCAGCTCAGGTCTTCTGTGGCCATCTCTGAGGCATGAATTCCTCCTAGTCTGACTCAGTCCCCTAGTCTCTCCAATAGCAAGGCTGAGCACATTTGCACTATAGAGAATATATATGCACATATTTACACATCTGGCTGCACAAATAACAGGCACACAGAGCACTCACATGAATACAGACAGCACCAGCGGCCTCATCCTGCTCCCCTCTCTGGCTGAGCAGTAAGTCTGCCAGAGGGAATATGTATATATATGTACAAGATTCAGGGGCAGCTACTGGGTTTATACACCCAGCCTGCCCAGTCACTGTCCCTGGATCCCAGGCTCTCCAGTTGCTGGCACGTGAACATATGAACCCCCAAGGCCACAGTCCCATTCCAGGTGCTGGTACAGACCATCACACACACACACAGAGCTGTCAAGAACTCCCCAGTCCCATAGCCGACCCTCCTGTGCTGTTACCCCTAGAGACACACAAGCGGTCTCACACCCAGAGCTGGCCCTCAGGCACCCACACCCCCTCCTTGATCCCAGGCCACTTCACTGTCCTGCTGGCTCATTCAGCTTGATCTTCACTAGTGATCACACACTCACACACTCACACACACTCCAGTCACTGGCACCACAGACCCCATACACGCACATGCACATGGAGTGAAGAGCCCCTTACTGGAGAATAGTTGAAGATGAAGTTTAATAAGGAGACAGGACAGACTGCAGTGATCAGGTGCAGGGCATGGCCAGACAAATGTACTGACCAGCCCCTGCTTACACTCAAATGGGCCCTTCTATTCCCTCATCCCTCTATTTCCCCTACTTGTTTCTTCTCAAATCACCCAAACCCCTCCTTTTTCCCACCTTTGGTTCCTCCCCTAAACATGCCTTAATAAATCCTGTGCAATCCCAACATGCTCTTTCCCTGCCTCCCATATTGTGTCCCACACCCCTTGGCACCAACTCCCCTTAGTCAAAAAGGTGACACAGAAATCTGGTCACAATGATTTGTTGTGACAGGTTTCGCACCTGGACAATGGGGCTGAGACTTTGCTGGGACAGCCATGGGAGGGGTCCAGACAGGGTGTTTGTTCCTCAGAAGTCTGTAATTTGGGTTCTCTGCCTGGCATTGTGTCCTTGTGCTACTCTAGGCTTATGGAGATGAACTTTTGATGGGCTGATGGCTTTTCGGCAATGGGCCTGGGAGCAGCCAGGGCAGGTTCTCTGCATCCCAGGTTTTGGAATCCAGAACCTGTGTCTGACACTTTATTCACTGGGGCACCCTGCAAAGTGTCCTGGGGTCCTGGTTTCCCTCATTGGCCAGATTAGGCACTAATTTGGAAGACATTATCCCACCCAGCCCTTGAACTTGTATTGTCTAGTTGACAGGAAAATAGATAAAAGAAAACAACAACAAAAAGTTATGTCTGAACTACCCCCTTTTGGAAGGCAAAATAGTTTGTCTAGAGAATCACATAATCATAGAATCATAAAATCATAGAATATCTCAAGTTGGAAGGGACCATAAGGATCATCGAGTCAAACTCCCTGCCCCTTGCAGGACTACCTAAAATAAACCATATGACTAAGAGTGTCATCCAGATGCTCCTTGAACTCTGACAGGCTTGATGCTATGACCACTTCCCTGGGGAGCCTCTTCCAGTAACTGACCACTGTGGTGGTGCATCCTCTTTCCCCCTCCCTTTTTCTTTCTTTGCTTTACGATTTCAGGAATTCCAGACAGCGGCCTTGTGTAGTGAGTTGGTCAGTTAAGCACCCCTTAATTGTACCAGAAAATCCTACATGGTTGACATGGAGAGTGGCCCTGTCCTTAATAGAAACTATGTATTATGGTTAATGAGGGGAGTGAGAACAAACAGCTACCCCTGACAGCCTTGAAACAGAGAGGTATCATTGTTACTGGAATTCCAGCAATTACCGACTTGGATTGTGGCTCAGATGGAAATTTACTGATGACAAAAGCCAATCATCTCACAATCCTATAAACAGCAGTCCTAAGTGAGGCCCCTTGAGCTCTCCTGGACTGCAGCGGGCTGCACCAGCATCTCCCTTTGAGTGAGATGCCTCTCAGAGCTAGCAAACTCTCAGTTTGCTAAAATCGGAGGTCCATCGCCAAAGACAGACGGTGGGGCCTGGGCTGACACCCTTCACTCTTCGAGGCTCAACCCTTGCCCATTGAGAAATGCCAAGACATTTGATGTATTTCACTGAACTCAAGGGGAATTTTTAACAGGTATACCTTATATATAAATATATATACGCATTTGTGCCCCTGTGTGTATGCATGTGTGAATCAGTTTAAGTAGTCTGTAGATGTATGATTTAATTACAAAGTAATTATTATTTAATTATTCAATTATTATATTATATATTATATATTATTATTTATTATCTATTATTATTTAATTATTTCATTATTCCTACAAACTGTTGACCAGGTCTAAGACTAAGACTGGACCCAACTGCACCTAGACTCCTCTCTGAAAAGGAGTTTAGAAAGCAAATGGGTCTATTCTGAATCTCGTGACTCAACAAGAGGGGCCTCCTTGTCCCCTGCATACATGATCTCTCTGTGAATCATTCCAAATCAGTGTAACTTAATTTTCCTTTATGCCCTTCCATGTAGTAATAGAGTGAACCTTGCTATCTTCGAATCTTTAACTAAGTCGCTTTTTGATTAATTTTGTCTAATCACTTTGTTAATCACTGATGATTGAGTGCTATTAAAATACTACAGTCAAATCCTGTGATTTGCCAGAAGTAAATTCTAAAATGCTACTAAATCAAACTGTGTAAATTCACTCATTCATGATAAACTAACATAATTGGCAGGATTCACAAACACGCATTCACAACAACCACCCTCTCAGTGAAGAACTTTTTCCTAATGTCTAATCTGAAATTCCCCTCATGCAGCTTCATTCCATTTCCTCGTGTCCTATCATTGGTCACCAAAGAGAGGAGATCACCACCTCCCCCTCCACTGCCCCCCTTGAGGAAGTTGTAGACTGTGATGAGGTCACCCTTCAGTCTTCTCTTCTCCAAGCTGAACAAAATAAGTGACCTCAGCCATTCTTCATAAATCTTGCCCTCGAGATCTTTGACCATCTTGGTCGCCCTCCTCTGGGCACACTCTAATAGTTTGATGTCTTTCTTATACTGAGGCACCCAAAACTGCACACAGTACTCAAGGTGGGCCCGCACGAGGGCAGTGCAGAGTGGGACAATCACCTCCCTTGACCAGCTAGCTATACTGTGCCTGATGCACCCCAGGACATGGTTGGCCCTTTTGGTTGCCAGGGCAAACTGTTGACTCATACTCAACTTGCCACCAACCCAAACCCCCAGATCTCTTTCCACGGGGCTGCTCTCCAGCCTTTCATCCCCCAATTTATATGTATAACCAGGATTATGCCATCCTAAGTGGAGAATGTGGCACTTGCTGTTGTTAGAATTCATACCGTTGGTGATTGCCCAGTCTGTCCGGATCTCTCTTGCAAGGCCTCTCTACCCTCAAGGGAGTCCACAACTCCTGCTAGTTTAGTATCTGTTGTGGTTTAGCCCCAGCCAGCAACTCAGCACCACGCAGCCCCTCGCTCACTTCCCCTGCCCCGATGGGATGGGGGAGAGAATTGGACAAGTAAGAGTGAGAAACACTCCTGGGTTGAGATAAGAACAGTTTAATAATTGAAATAAAGTAAAATAGTAATGCTAATAATAACAGTACAATAATGATAATAATAACATACAAAGCAAGTGATGCACAATGCAATTGCTCACCACCCGCCGACCGATACCCAGACAGTTCCCAAGCAGTGATCGCTGCCCCCCAGCCAACCCCCCCCAGTTTCTATACTGAGCATGATGTCATATGGTATGGAATAGCCCTTTGGCCAGTTTGGATCAACTGTCCTGGCTGTGCCCCCTCCCAGTTTCTTGTGCACCTGGCAGAGCATGGGAAGCTGAAAAAGTCCTTGACTAGCATAAGCAGTACTTAGCAACAACTAAAACATCAGCGTGTTATCAACATTCTTCTCCTACTAAATCCAAAACACAGCACAGTGCCTGCTACTAGGAAGAAAATTAACTTTATCCCAGCTGAAACCAGGACAGTATCATTGCCAAATTTGCATAATGTACATTTGATTCCTGCATCCAGATAATTTATAAAAACATTAAAGAGCACTAGCCCTAAAAATGAGCCCTGAGGAACCCCAGTGGTGACTGGCCACCAGCCTGATGTAACCCCATTTACTATAGCTCTTTGAGCCCAACCCATCAGCCAATTGCTCACCCAATGTATGATGGACTTGTTTAGCTGTGTGCTGGACATTTTATCCAGAAGGATACTGTGAGAGACAGTATCAAAAGCTTTGGTAAAAACCAAAAAAATCACATTTACTGGCTTCCCTTCGTCAACAAGATGGGTGAACTTGTCATAAAAGGAAATTAAGTTGGTTAAGTAGGATTTCCTCTTCATGAATCTATGTTGGCTATGGCCAATGACTGCATTGTCTTTCAAGTGTTTTTTCATTAACTCTCAGAATACCATTCTCCATAATTTTACCAGACACTGAAGTGAGACTGACAGGCCTGTAATTACCAGGGTCTTCCTTCTTACCCTTCTTGAAAACTGGGACAACATTTGCCAGCTTCCAGTTGACTGGAACCTCTCCAGACTCCCAAGACTGTTGAAAAGTAATGGAGAGAGGTCCAATGATGACATTGGCCAGCTCTTTCAGTACCCTGAGGTGAATCCCATTGCACCCCACAGATTTATGCGCATCCAGTTGGAGCAGCAAGTCTCAAACAAGTTCAGGGTTGTCTGGGAGTTTATCATCCCTCTCCAGCGAGATGACTTTTATGTCCTTTCTTGCTATGCACAGTCTATTCCTCAGCTGAAAAGTTCCTATTCACTTTCCATCACATCTTGCTTTTCTTCTGCTAGCATACACCCAGTCTACATACGTTATCACCAATCTGACAAGTGAGAGGTGTCATGGATGGAGTGAGAGAGAAGCAAAAATATAATTTATTGATATAAAACAGTGAGTTAACAAAGTTCAGTGGTAAATGCCACAGTGGTTTAACAAGATTCAATGGAAAGGTGCACTTGATTATGTCTGCATAGAGGACAAGGCCAGACAAAACTGTCAGGGAGACCCTCTCATTGAGTCATGAGATTCAGAAAAGACACCCTTGCTTTCTAAACCTCTTCCTCAGAGAGGAGTCTAGGTGCAGCTGGATCCAATCCCAGTCCCAGACTTCGTCAATGGTTTATGTCTAAAGGATAATATCTGCACAATCAATCTTTTATATCACTTAGCTAAGATTTCAAAGTTTAGCATGCTATTAATCACTTACTGAGGATCTGTTGCAGCAAGGAATCTCTCAACGTTGAGGAGTAACGTTGAGAGGCATCCCTACTCAAGGGGAGATCTTGCCATGCAGCCCACTGCCATGCAGGAGAGCTCAAAGGGGTCTTCGGCTGCTTACTATTTGTGGGAGTAAGATTATTGACTCATAGTCATGTTTGCATACCAACCACAGATTTTAGTTTCTTCACTGTGATTAAATGCTTGCATTGCATAATAGCTGTTGGCTATTGTGTTGTGTTCTGTCTTCTTCGAATCCACTTTGAGCTGGATGCAGCCATCATGACCAGACACATCCATTATGACCACCACTAGTGGTTATGGCCTGAGCAGGGTTATGGGAAAAGGTCGGGGCAGGAGTAGCACACCGCCACAGGAGGCTAGTAGAGTAATAAGAGAGATTCCTTGAATTTTATAAGCACTGTTTTCTTCTGTTCTTGTGGCACTTAAAATCTAAATGGCATATGCCTGTGTGAGGGTGAGTTCAAGTGGTGGAATAGAAAAAGGAAGCATAGCCCTGATGGCTCCCATGGAGCCAAGGCAAGAGTTAGATACTTTTTTCAGTCTGAAGATTTGACTCTATGCTGATGAAAGGCCCCCTCCCCAACTTTTGGAGAAATGGGAAGGAGCTGAGGTTTCAGCCTCATGTGACAGATTTGCTATCTTTTAAGGCTTTTTTTTCCTTACTGCCAGATAAGGCTGGACCATGAGGGCTTATCCGTATATACATGGGTATGGACATGGAGGGAAGATTTTTCCCTCAAAAATACAAAAAGAAGAGTAGGATAAGTTTATTCTTTTCCAGTTTGCAGAAGATGCCACCTATCTTTCTTAATCATATCTTCAAACAGCCAGAATAGTCAATTAGAGGAAAGCTTTTCCCCAAAAAAAGAAGGAATATTTTTAATATAAATACTGGTAACCTTTCTTTCTGAATTTTAACTCTCCTGCCCAAGTAAAAGAACCAGTAATAGTGGAACTATATGAAAAGTAGACTATTGGATTAGAAGATGGGATATTCTTGTAAATGTTCAATTGATTCCTGCTTCCCAAAAGAGCAAGAACAAAAGTGCTTGTTATAAAAATCACAGTTTCAACATTGCTTTAATATGGGTGAGAGTAGGTTCAGACCATAATTCAGTTGACAGAACAGCACTAGCAAAATCTGCACACTGGGCAGATAAAATCAACATATTTGATCACTTGGTTCCCTCTCTGTCTTTTTGAACTGAAAGTTGTCACCTGATGCTTAATTTTAGAAGTCTGGAGTGCAGACATCTAACTCTGAGCCAGTTGCCTAGACTCCTTTTATTATCCATGTTGAGAAACAGGAACTTTCAGAGTGTAATTAATATGACCCAATTTAAATGCCTTCCTCATGATAAGATGAATAACATCTTAAAATTGCCTTATTTTGTGTTAACTATAAAGGAACTTCAGAGAAGTAGCTCAGATGTGGATGTCTACCTTGTAGACATATAACACAAAGTCAGATGAAACTTCTCCCAAATGTCTGTTTAATCAAACCATTTTTTACACATGTAACACATGATTTTCCTTCTTTAATAACTCAAACCATTATTTTTTTAAAGATTAATGTGATCTGAGTTAAGACAGGGTTTTGTCTGTACATGCTATGTCAGAAGACATAAAACAGGGTCAAAGTTTTGATATAAAATGAACTAACTTGTCAGCAATTCATACAAAAGTGTTATTTTAAATATGCTATCCAGGATGAACACACAGGGAACTTTAATTAGGTCTCTCTTAGACTAATAAATTTGATGAGGTTTAAAAAAGAATGAATTGACTAACAGGTGGCGATTCTAAACTCTCAAAGCTCCAAGTTACAGTTTGTAAGTAGGTCTAGCTAGAATGCCACCCCATTATGGCATAACTACTTTAAAAAATTGAAATAAAAAGTCTGGGCAGAAGCAGATGCCAGCAGCTGAGCATTTGACATGATATTGGGCAGGCTCCCATCTGTGCAAAAAGCAGATGATTTTCTTTGGAACCTGCTATCTTGTACTTTTCAGCCTAAGACAATATTTGGAACAGCATCATCCAGAAAGAAGACACCATAAAATAAACACAATCTTTCTCATTTTCACGTCTACAAAGACATAAATAGGCAACCCAAGTTTTTACTATGTAAATCTGGAGAGTCTGAAACTATAATTCTAAAACTGAACACTTCCATTCATATCTGTACAGTACAGTTAACACTAGACTATTTTCATTTGAGTGTCAATACTGTGAAGGATTATATTGTTGAGCAAAAAGGTACAAAATACCCCCATCACAATCAATGCTTGTGTGCATATAGACATCACACAGGAGAGTTTATATTATTTTCAAGAGGTGTGCATGCTGTTCTTGAATGGTGTTCTGTTCTGAGGCTTCATGTAGCCAGAATTAGGTTGGCAGAGAGAGTTCAACTGCACTTGCTTTGCAGCTCTCCTTTGTGATGCCTTTTGGAAAGTCCCATATTTAAGTCCAGTCTTCTCTTTGCTTGTTTCTTACAGATTGGGCTTCTGAAGTCTGCTTCCGTAGAGCACTTGATTTAATGGAGTATGAATTCTCCTGGAGCGTTAAGAATTTAAGCTGCAATTATCACAGAATGAATGCTGGTTTTCAAAATCCATTTTCCAATTGGCTGGTTGGAATTTTGATAGTAATATTACCGTATTCATGCCTAAATCCCCCATGGAGCACCTATGTCATTGCTAGCCATTTCTTTATCATTCCAAGTTTATACAACAGGGTTCTGTATACATGTTAGATATTTAAAATTCACACATTTTGGGGACTATTTTCAAAAAGTCAAATGTACAACTCCCACAGAAGTGTCATAATGTTTTTCTGTGCCCTTATTCAAAATCCTTCCTCATGTTCCTGGAGAGATATAACCACTTAGATGCTGGTAGACACTACCAGTGTAGCTGTCCAGTGTCCAGCCTTGCCATCACCTCATGATTCCTTTGTGTCAAGAGTCATACTTTCTACAGAGGGGTAACCATCCCAATGGCATTCAAGATAAATCATAGAGAGTATAGAACAAATTATTACACCAACAGCTGTCAGAGTATAATAGGACTATGCAGAAAGCCCAGCTTCCAGTGCTGCCTTCCTTAGCTTGTCCTTGGAATCAGGTAGTGAGATGGTAATTTTTCTATTAGATGTTAAACAGATGCCAAAGGAACAGAGACATCTGTCAGAAGACTACCAGCTCACAATGAAATGATAATTCACTAAAAGATTATTTGAGCTCAGAATCTAATATATATCATCCTCTTGACCTAAGGAGATGAAGATCCAATACCAGCTCTTCAGGTCCAATAACAATATTAGACCATGTTCTTACACAGAAGAAATTATAGACTCCTACTCTACATTTACAAAAAATGTAAAAAAAACTTTCTTATTAATAGCCATTAATTAACTATAACTTAATTTGCATATCTCAAAGTAAGTACCTTTGATTTAAACCATGCCCTTAATTATTTCAGATGTGGAGTTCTTTTAAGGTTTTATTTTTAACCCTTTTGACAGCTTCAGTATTTAATTTCCAAATAATGAACAGCTCTTTCTTCTGCAGAGTTGAGATTTTGTTGTCATTTCATAAAATAATTAGATTTAATTAGATTCTAACTATAATGGACTTTCCTTTATAAGTAACGTACCTGACAATGTGCTAATTGTCTGACAATGTTTCCAGACCTTAATAACTTCCACTAGCAGTTAACAAACTGCTCTCAAAGCATCTCAAAGGGCCCAATGTTCAACCAGACCCCAGTGTGCAATTCTGAAGAGATTCTCTTGTGTAACCAATAATTGCAAAACATGAAACAGAATTTCACACATTTAGATGCAAACCACACTGCTCTGCTGTCAGATATGCAGAATATGAATAGAAATCTTTCCTCTGTGACTGGGAACCATGAGCAGATGTTCTTGTTGATGGTGACCTGTAGCTTAAAAGGCAATTTTGTGTTTTACCACTGGGATTCTTCTGCAGTTTGTGAGGTCTCCTTCCTTTTCAAAAAAGAAAATCCATTACTCCTGTGAAAAGCCCCATTTCCTGGGGTAGAAGCCCACAAAGTTGCTCCAATGTATTTAGTAGCTGGAATTCTGAACAGTACGTAAAATATTTGTTTTTTTAAATAATGTGAAAATTAACCCACATCTTTTTCTTCTGAATATTTTATGACTCAGGGAAGACAAATTTGTGGAGAACAGCTTTATATGGTAGCTTTTAATTCTTGTCGTGTGATCTGTGCAGGCAGTATAATACAGAAGCATGGATTATAAGTAAATTTTCATTCAATCATTTAAAGACAGCTTACCCAGGGGAATAGACATGAGAAGCACTCATCTGAACTTTTTTCAGTAAAACCCCTTATGGCATTTCCATCATACAAGTCTTCTTAGCAAACTGAAGATGATCATGGGAGTCATTATCAATTTAGAAAAAAAAAAAAAAAAATCAGGGTTATGTCCTGCTTTCTCCCCCCCTGAATTTTCACAGAAGAACATAGAATATACTCTTTCATCAACTTGAGAATCTTGATTAGGAGTGAAGGAATACATACCTGAAAGGAGAGTGCAACAAAGATGGAGCCAGGCTCCTTTCGGTGATGCCCAGTGACAGTACGAGTCAATCGGCACAGGCTGAAACACAGGAGGTTCCCTCTGAACATCAGGAAACACTTTTTTATTTTGAGAGTGACTTAGCACTGGAACAGGCTGGCCAGGGAGGTTGCGGAGTCTCCATTCTTGCAGTTATTAAAAAACCATCTGGAGATGGGCCTGGGCAACTGGCTATAGGTGTCTCTGCTAGAACAAGGAGCTTGGACCAGATGATCTCCACAGGTCCCTTCCAATCTCAAGCATTCTGTGATTCTGTGATTCTGTGGTTATGTGAATATCTGGGACACAGAAAGAATGTGTTTCAGACATTCTATAGCAAGAACTTGATGACCTGGTAAATTCCAATTTTGATGATATTCTGCTTATTTGAAGACATATTTTCACTTTCATTCTTAAACAAAAAATCACACTGCAGAAGTAGGTGAAATGACTTTTGTCTGCACAAACATTAATACAAAACTCTAATCCATATAAAAATGTGAATATGACAATTCATTAAAAGCTAAAGAGAAATCATGTACATGATAGTATTGTGAAAGAACAATTATGTTCTTTCAGCCCATTTGCTAGTAAGACAAGGAAAAGAGCAAAATCCTGTTATTTCTGCACAGAACACCATCTTAGGTTGTTTTGTAAGAAAGTGAAAAAAATCTCATAAATTGTTATTATCAATGTGTCTGCAGCTGTATATATTTGATTTTCAGAAACATGTGTCTCTGTTTCTTCTCATGTTCTCTATTTCTTAAACCACTTTTTTACTCTTCAGACATTCACTGTTCTTTCGTGATTTCCCTTCTGAAGAATGCATCACACTGTCCTTAAGCCTGAAAAGAATTGCTGTTTCTTCCCCTTCATTTGAGCAAAACACATACAGTTCTCATAAAACACAGAAAACTTCAGTAGTGATAGATTCGCATAATGTTTATTTATGAGACAATTCCTATGACTCTTTCAACTCCAGTTCAAAAGGTCACTGTTGAACTGGATAAGCTTTTTATATTGCTGTCTATCTTTCATGTCTTTGTATTTGTAGCTGCACAGCAATTAGTACTATCTTGATGAGCTATTTTCATGAGACAGCTTTTTATATGTGTAACAATAATTATAATAATTCAAAGTCCAGTTTATGGAATCATCCTTTTAAAAAGGAATATGTGAAATCATTTAAATATTTATTTTGAAGGCATATTTAAATTTAGAGGTGAAGATCCTTCTGTCAATTGATATTCTTTCATTTCCACTGAAGCCAATAAAAAAACTTGACTTCACTAGACAGAGATTCAGCTATGATATCAATTACAGTTATTTGCAAACTGGCTGATGTTACTGGTGCACAAGACTGAAAGTACTTGTCTGATCAGTTTGGAATAACAGATACCTCATAAAGGATTTTGAATGTATACTCTGTGTTCTGAAAATCTGATGCAGCAATGGTATCTTCTGAGATCTTAACTTCAGCTTGCATGTGGCCAGGAAGGAATAAGATATAAGAAACCTGTATGGGTACTCAATAGTTCCAATCCAAAATGATGACATTCCTGACATAAAAGTTGTTAAATAGGAAAGAATTAAATATCTTCCTCTCAGAAGGAAATATGTTCAAATTGAGTTTGATACCTGTGATCATTTGGCTAGGCTCACAGCCTAGCACCAATAGCTGGATCTGGCCTGCCAAAACAATTCATCTGATATGAAGCATAACATCTCCCTAGAGATACTTCATGAAGGAGACTGAAAGGTCAAGTGTACCCTCTGCCAATTTGTTCCTAAATATCATCTCTACCACATTACTGTCCTGGTTTCGGCTGGGATAGAGTTAATTTTCTTCCTAGTAGCAGGCATAGTGCTGTGTTTTGGATTTAGTAGGAGAAGAATGTTGATAACACACTGATGTTTTTAGTTGTTGCTAAGTACTGCTTATGCCAGTCAAGGACTTTTCAGCTTCCCATGCTCTGCCGGGTACACAAGAAACTGGGAGGGGGCACAGCCAGGATAGTTGATGCAAACTGACCAAAGGGCTATTCCATACCATATGACATCATGCTCAGTATAGAAACTGGGGGGGGGGTTGGCTGGGGAGCAGCGATTGCTGCTCGGGAACTGTCTGGGTATCGCTTGGCGGGTGGTGAGCAATTGCATTGTGCATCACTTGCTTTGTATATTAGTATTACTATTATTATTATATTGTTATTATTATTATTTTACTTTATTTTATTTCAATTATTAAACTGTTCTTATCTCAACCCAGGAGTGTTTCTCACTCTTACTCGTCCAATTCTCTCCCACATCCCATCAAGGCAGGGGGAGTGAGCGAGCGGCTGCGTGGTGCTGAGTTGCTGGCTGGGGCTAAACCACGACAATTACTCAGGAAGCCACTGTCTTATGACCAAAGTTTATCTATCCATTGCCATATTAATGGACATGCCCTGTTGTGGCAAAAGATATTCTTATTTTGATTATGTAATAAATGCATTCACAACCACAATAAGAAGAGAGAAAAGAATACATACTGCCTGAACTCCTGCATAAATAACTGCCTGACCACCTCAGCCTAATACATGGGCATCACAGTTCTAAATCCCATAACCCATTTCTTGAGGTCATATTTTCAATGGTCTTTGAAATTTGCTTAAACTTGTGAAAAGGTGTGAAGATCAATGTGATCGTCTATATAGTCATACAGTTTCCCATCAATCCACTCATGCAAGTCAGCATAAACCTCCAGTGCTCAGGTTCAGATGGTCAGCTACCCCTTCCCCCATTTTAAATAGTTTAATCCTGAAGCAACTTTATCAAGTCTTTGTAGTTGATTTGACTGAGACTTTGTCAGTCTCTCTGTAAGAAGCAAGTATACAAATATGTGAAATATTTTTTTATCACGTACTTTGTCTGTGTGGTGGATTGACCCCAGCCAACAGACAAACACCTAGTCAGCTGCTCACTCACTCCACTCTCCTGCAGTATGGGGAGGAAATAGAAGGAAGGCAAGAAGATGCGTGGATCAGGATAATGGTAGCTTAATAGGGAAGCAAGAGCTGTGCACACAAGCAAAGCAAAAAGAGGAATTCATTCACTACTGTCCAAGGCAGGTAGATGTTGAATGACTTCCCAGAAAGCAGGGCCTCAGCATGCATAATGATTGCTTGGGAAGACAAATGCCGTAACCACAAACGTCCCCCCTTTCTCCTCCTTTCCCTGAGCTTTTACTGCTGACCGTGATGTCATATCGTATGGAATATCCCTTTAGTTAATTAGGGTCACCTGTCCTGGCTATGTATCCTCCCAACCTCTTGTCCACCCCCAGCATTATTCGCTGGGGGTCGAGGAGCAGGGCAGATTGAGAAACAGAAAACCCTGATGCTGTGCATTATTCAGCAGCAGCCAGAACATTGGTAAGTTATCAACACTGCTTTAGCCACAAAGCACAGTACCACATGAACCAGAATTACCTCCATCCCAGCCAGACTCAGTACAGTTTGGTCTCCTGATGTGTTTGCTTTCTTATATTTTTAGATGGGTCAAATCAAACTCAACCTCAACATCCAGTGCCAGACCCTTTCATCTCAGGTCCTTTTTCTGTTCTCTTGAAAAAAGAATAACTTTTCATCATTAATATTGTCCAAAAAGATGACAAACAGGTTTTCCTTATGAAATTTTTCAGAGCTTAAGTGAAAAAGAATGATGTTAAAACAATGTCTCTACCACAAAATGTAGCATTTAAAAACTATTGTAAATGACACAAGTAGATTGGTTAGATGTGGAATAACTCCAGATTTTAGTTTCCAAGCATTTGGTACAGTAGATAATGTCACTTGTGGTGACAGTGGTCAAAGAATTGAGTTTGGTTTTAGTATCAATGTTTGTTTCTATTTTATAGCCTCTCAAGTTTTTGACATAGTTCTTCCTCAGTAATAATTTTACAGTGTTAACAAGATAAAAAATACTTGATAACCTGGTTGAAAGACAAAACTTTTGAATAAATAAAAAAGGTCAACCTGATATTTTAAGCATGAAACTATAAAATTTAAAACTTTTGTGCCAATATTTTAGTCTTAAAATGTTTAAAGAAAGTATTTTCACTGAACAGTATTTTTTGTATAAAGGTTGTCATAAATTAAAAATTCAAAATAAGATTTTTAAAAGTGAGGAAAAAGATTAGATAAAAAAGAAAAATATTTTATTTCTAGTTGAAGAAAATGCTTTCCTCTAAATCCAAAAAATTAGATTTTCTTTGTTTTATTTGGTTTTGGTACTAAGGCAAAACTCTACTTTTGC
This sequence comes from Pelecanus crispus, assembly GCF_030463565.1. Taxonomy (NCBI): domain Eukaryota; kingdom Metazoa; phylum Chordata; class Aves; order Pelecaniformes; family Pelecanidae; genus Pelecanus; species Pelecanus crispus. The sequence continues at coordinate 19,030,512 of NC_134643.1, forward strand.
CCAAAATAAATAAAAAGCCATGTCTTCCTAACTGCAATCTGAAAAATAAAAATCGGTCTGTAGGAACAAACTAAAATGCATCAGTCCTTTTATAGGCTAGAGAATAGAGCAGCAGTTTGGGTAGTGGGATCTATTTTCAGCTCCCTGCTCTGTCTGAGGGAGATAAAGCAAGAATCCAAGCCTGATTGTCCTGACGATACTGATCAGCAACTAACTGTAAACTTCAGATCATCTTTGGTAATAGTAATTCAAACAGGTAAAGTATTGTTCAAATCCTGCTGAGTAGCTTGCAATTTTTCATTAGACTGGCAAACAAAGCCAAAACCAATCCAAATTCAGTAGTGTTTTTGCACTGAGACTTGTATTTATATATATAAATGAGTATTTAATTTTTATTAGTCAGCACATACTAATATCAACTGAATAAAATACTTTCAGTGTCTATATCCTGAAACCTCCAACTCTTTTGCAACTGAGTAATCAGTACAGTCATACAACACCACCCTGAATCCTGTTCCTTACAATAAAAACCCCATGTTTTTTACATGAAAACATCAAGCAAGTAGGAAGAAGGTTTTGAAAACTTTCAAAATGTTTACTGTTGTTTAGAAAACCAGAAACTCAGTATTAACAGATATTCATCACAGAAGTACCACATTAACTAATGAAGGACAAGGTGGTCTCACATGACATTTTCAACAAAATAAACACTTGGGTTATTGACCATGTATAATCCTTTGGGATGTTACTGCCAGTCAATTGAAACTTCAGGAATACTACAGTAGTTTTGTGCTGTTATATGACCCCAATAATACTGTGGAGGATGATACAGTAAGTATCTTACTGATTTCAATATTAGTGAAAATAATGGCACTTGAGGCACATTTGTGTTGTGGGTTAACCCCAGTAGACAGCTAAGCTCCAAACACCTGCTTGCTCATGCCCCCACAGTGGGATCAAGGAGAGAATCAGAAAGCTGAAAGTGAGAAAACTCGTAGGTTGAGATAAAGACAGTTTAACAGGTAAAGCAAAAGCTGCATGTGCAAGCAAAGCAAAATAAGGGATTCATTCACTGCTTCCCATCGGCATGCAGGTGTTCAGCCATTTTCCAGGAAAGCAGGGCTCCATCACACATAACAGTTACTTGGGAAGACAAATGCCATCACTCCAAATTTTCCCCGTTCCTCCTTCTTTCCCCATCTTTTATGGCTAAGCATGATGTCATATGGTCTGGCATACCCCTTTGGTCAGTTGGGGTCAGCTGTCCTGGCTGTGTCCTCTCCGAACTTCTCGTGCACCCCCAGCCTACTCACTGGTGGGGCGGTTTGAAAAACAGAGAAGACTTTGATGTTGTGTAAGCACTGCTCAGCAGTAACAAAAACATCCCTGTATTATCAACACTGTTTTAGTCACAAATCCAAAATATGGCACCATGTGAGCAAATATGAAGAAAGTTAACTCCATCCCCAAATTAACTCTATTCTATCCAAAATAGTTTGGCAGAGAAAACCATTTTTCCATTTCAGTGTTTGACATAATGCATCCTGTTAAAGGTCCAAAGCATAAGATAACACAGATCAGCTTGCTAGTTTTGGATGAATCGTATTCTCATGTCTCAGGACTCTAAATCAACTATCTTAAATCAGAAACTTTGACCATTTCCTAAATGTATATGCCTCTTTTTCTGAATGTGTAGAATAGCCATGGTGATATATAGATCTGAAGAGTTTTATTGTTATGAGGTATTCTGAATTATTTAAAAATACAAAGGGAAAGAAAAAATACCTAACAGATAAAACTTCTACAAGCAAATTAATTACAATTCATAAAAAGATGGTTCTCATAGTGCAAAGAGCAAGTACTTAAAGTCATTATAGAAAGAAGTTTGAAAACACAAGTATTGGTTCATTTAGTAGATCTCTACCTGTAGACTAAATGAAAATACATGGTGCCAGTGCAAGGACCTCTTTTCCAGTTATGTACAGCTAGCTGGCACAGTGAATGTTTTTTTGTGTGCTCTCTGAAAAATAGGGGGTTTTATTTTTTTTTTTTTTCAGTGTATTATTTCTACAAAATCATTTCCTTCCAAAGCTGGTTCCAGTGTCCTCTTCCTACAACTTCACTAGGATTATTTAAGTAAGTAGTATTGTTTTGTTTGTTTGTTAGTTTGATTTCAGTGAATGTAAGGTAATTATTATACATTTGGTTGATGACATGTGAGTACTTCATGTTCAGGTCTATTTCTAGCTCCTGTTAGAAGCTGTAATAAAACCAAGGCACAACCTGATGATAGAGGCTTGCCATATATAAGTAAGGCTATTATGCAGGCTGCTTTAGAAGTACCAAATTAGTCCATAAATCTTAAAAATCAGCATAGGTTGAAAATGTACACAAATGAGCTATGAAGCTGTTAATTTCTAAAATAATCTTTACAAATTCTACGCAGATTATGGGGACCATGCTTACAAACATTTCAGTCTGATCATTCCTGAGATGTTAAGCACCATTCTATGATTCTATGATTCTATGATTTTCAGTGAGCTGTGTCCTTATCATATGGGTAAACAGTACCACAGACAACCTAAAAAGTATTTTCCTGTTACAATTCTCACTTGAGAAGCCAAGAAACTTTTTTAGAATATCTTTTCAAAACTCAAAGCTGATACTATATCCATTCTTAGTTGTCCACTGAGGATGAATTAGTACCCTGTCTTCTCTCACTCAGGATGGGGCTGCTTGGTTTGCTCTGTTGGCCTTGTCCTATCTACCTGTTAGGACACAAACTACCTGTTAGGGCACATGCTTATTCTCTGAATTCTAATTACCTGTCCCCATTCCTCTGCTTTGCTTCCTTTATTCTTAATGCCTCTTCTTTTTTATTTTCACACTGACAAAAAAACACCACTAGAAACTTTGGAGGGCTAGCTAGTCTGTTTTCATAAATGTATACAGAAAAAAAACCTGTTTTTTAGGTGTGTCACCTACTAGTAAAAAAAAAAAAAACCAAACAAACAACACAAGCATCTATTTCCAAGAGAATAGAGTAACATATTATCTTTTCTTTGTTCCTGTTAGACCGTAACACATAAAATTTTTGAAAACAATGTGCTGTACAGCAGATACTCAGCAGATGGGAAATTGCAACCAAATGGTTAAAGTCTGCCAAGTTGAAAATAGGTAATTATAACAAAAAATGTCAAGCAACCAAAATTCTCTACTGCTATTTACCTTAATCCACTACCTTTACATCAGTATGTAAATTTATATCATTTGAAGAACAAATGCATGTTTTGCTTCATTAACGGTTTTGTGTTTCCTTAAGGGAAAAAGAAAACCAAGTATATTAATTAACATGGTTGTCATATGAGACATTAATGCTACTTGACAAGGCATAATTTACTAACTAAAACTCCTAAACAGAAGACAAGTGCTATAGTCTGGTTTGAGCAACATTATCTGCTGTTCCATCTTGTCTGAAAATAAGGGTGATATTTTTCTTACTGACAATGGGGAGGCAGCTACGTTTCTTAATTTAGAATGTCTTGTTACTTGGTGGTGCCATTCCTCTGCAGGCTACAAGGGGTTGACAGAAATTAAGGAGAAATTAAAGGCTCATTTGCACAGGGAAATTAACGTGCTGTAAGGTGGACTCTGAATGCACAGTACACCATCAGTTCTGTTTCTTACTCCCCAGATGGGGCATTTAACATGTTTCTATTACAGAAGTCCTTAAAGCACTCTGAATTTTGTAGGTATCTCTGGGATCCTTATCACATCAGCAGCCTGCACAAATGTTGCAATGAGGTGACTAAATGTCTTACAGTAAGAATATCATGGCACTTGCAAAGAAGGACCTCACTCACCTTTTCTAACTGATATCTTCCTAATGAATGTAGCTATGATATCTGGAAGCACATGATGGAAGGTAAATATACTCAACAAGCATTGGGTGCAGCTGAGTTTCCCTCTAAAAACACCATGTGAAATACTCCAAAGTCGGCCCAGGGTAATACTGCAGGTAGAAATGTGGATAGCAATTATCCTAGACTTAGGACTGCCCTGAAGCCTCTACATACTGTTTCCTATGGAACAAACTTGAATTTTCTGAGAAATATATGGTAAAATAGGTTTTGATTCAGAACATTGAACTGCCCCTCTACTTGTTAAAAGCAAATCTGTGTAATGCAGAATTAGACAACAAACATTTGTTACACTCATAGTGGTTTTCATAATTAATCCACCTTTTCTGATAAGCCACTAGCCTACCCAGTAGCTATTTCATTGCTGTCTACCTGTGATAACAGCTGACCTGCTGTACTGTGATGTCAGCTATAGAAATACTATTTTGTTTGAATGGTACTCCTATTAAAGTATTTGAAGACTAGAGAAATTCTCTCAGTGTAATTAATAGATAAGACCTGTACTATGTACCCTTGAGGCTGAATGCTAAAAATCTCACATAAGCTACATAACATCCCTTTGGAGAGAGAAAGATGCACTAAACTTTCCTTCTCTCTCTGACTCTTCTTCATGTTTACTGCAGAGACCCTCTAATGAGCATCTTTGAGGATACTGTTTTATCATTTTTCTCCCAGACACACTCCAGGTTACAGACTCTCTGGGTAACCTGTTCCAGTGTTTGACTATTGTCATTGTGCAGACTTGTTCCTAATATTGAGTTGGAATTTCCCTTCCTGCAACTTGTGTCTGCTGGCCCCTCATGCACCTCCAAGAAGAGTCTGGCCTAATCTTCACATCCTTACAGAAGGTAGCTGTAGGCAGCAATAATATCCCCTCTTAACCTTCTTTTCTTAAGACTAAAGAAATCCAGGTCCCACAGCCCTTGTACATTGTGCCCCATCCTCCTAACCTTCTTGGTAGCTGTCTTTTGAACTCACACCAGCACATGAATAACTTTCTTGTACTAAGAAACCCAAATCTAGACACGGTACTCTAAATGTGATCTCACAAGTGTTCAACTGAGGGAAATAATCACATCCTTCAGCCTGTTGGTCACATTCATGCTAATACAGACCACTATGTTGTTGGTCATCTTCACTGTAGCAATGTATTGATGACTCATATTTGAATTCTTGTCCACCAGATCCTTTTCTGGAGAGCCCTTCCCTAGTCAGTTAGTTACCAGACAATGCCAGACTAGTTGCCAGACAACTATTCCATCCCAGATGCAGGACTTTGCATTTGCCTTGCTGAACATCATGAGGGTTTTGTTGACTCATTTCTCTATCTATCAAGATGCCTTTGAATAGTAGTCTTGCCTTCCAGTCTATTGACCCTCTCCCCAACCTCTTGTGTCATTCACAAACTTAATTCCAGAAGGATTTACTCTAATCTTTCTAGAAAGTGAAGCCTATGGTTTCCTAGATCTCCCTTCTTGCCTTCTGGAAGATGAAAGTGATGTTTGCCTTTTTCCAGTCATCATGAACCTCTCCTGATTGACATGACTTTTGAAGATGAGGAAGAACAGTCTCATAATTATACCAGCCAGTTGCCTCAGGATCCCAGATGCATCCATTCTGGTCCCATGGCTATTTAATGTGTCCAGTTTGGTTAAGTGCTCCCTAAGTCTGTCTTCTGATAGTGTGTGTGGTGCATCCCTCACACTGACTGACATTTCACTTATGATCCTGAGATGCCTGAGGCCAGGCCTTAATTGTTAAAAACAGAGGCAAAGACGACTGTTTTCCATGTGCTCTGCCACTAGGTTCAATGCTTCACATTTTGCTTAGGCTTCCTTTTGCTGACAAGGTACTTTTAGAAGCCCTTTTTTGGCTTTCTTATCTCTCCCTATTTTCAGCTTCATCTGAACTTTCTTAACTCCTTCCCTGCATGTACAGGTTCTTCCCAAGAAGCACATCCCTGCTTCCTCCTTCTGTATACTTTGTTTTTTTAATTTTAGCTCAGTCATGAATTCCCCATTCATCAGTACTGGCCTTCTGCCATGGTTGCTTGACTACCTGCACATCAAAATGGATGATTTTTGTGCTTTGAGGAGCCTTTTCTGAATATAAACAAGCTCTCCTGAGCCCCTTTGGTCTTCAGAGGAGTTTCCAATAAGGTGCTGTCAAGCATATCCCTGGATAAGCTGAAATCTGCTCTCCTGAAGTCCATGTTTGTGACGCTACTATTAATTTTGCTCACTTCTCTTAGGATCTTAAACTCCCCTATCTTGGGAACATTGGCCCCTGCTGCCAAATCTGCTGTTGACCTTAATACCCTTAATAAAGAAGAATCTGTCCTTCCGTTATCATAAATATCATGTCCAATAGCCTTGCCCTGTCAGCTCACAGATCACTTACTTGTGTCAAGAAATAATCCTTGATGCTCTCCAGAAATCTACATTGCTCGTGCCCCCCAGCATTGTCCTTCCAGCATATATCAGGATGGTAAAGCCCTCTGTGAGAACCATGGCCTGTAATAGTAAGGCTTTCTGCAGATGTCAATACTTCCTCTTCTCGATTAGGCATTCTGTGGCAGAAGTGAACCACAGTGTCACACACTCCATGCTGGTATGTCCTCTGATCCTTACCCATAAGCTCCCAGCCGCTTGTTATTAACTCCAAAGCACAGTTTCATTCACTTTAACTGTTGCTTTCTATAGAGAATGATGACCTCCTAGTCTTCCTGGCCAGCCCTTCCTAAAGGACAAGGCTGAGAAAATTGTATATTCTAAGAGACCAATGTGTAGACCCTTTTACATACTATTCAAAGGGACCAACAGCTCTCCATTCAAGTCATATGCTCTAGCCAAATATGGTTTCATATTTTATTCCTATTTCTATACTGGTGAGTATAAGATGAACTTCATATATTATGCAAAGATAAGCCGAATGGTATGCTGTTATGTTTGCACAGTGTTGTGACCTCTGTAAAAATTTCTACTCTTCAGAACATAGTTCCTTGTGCACTGTGTATTGAACAGCCTCACACCAGGACCAAGAAAATTCACCAGTTCAATTAGACTGGTTCCTTAGAAGGCATGCAAGATGATACAATAGTATTAGGTAGTCATGTTAAAGAAGGGTATGACTATTTTTACAATAAATATTAAGTGCATTTTTTCTTATCCCTTGATTCCCCACAGAACACTCAGTCTTTCTGGCAAAATGATGGCTCATGTTTGTCTTCTGCATCAGCAAAGCTGAAGCACAGACAGTAAAACCAGGGAAGGATACAATTAAGAATTTGGCATCTAAGACCTCACCATTGGTATTTTAAGCTCAGAGGAGACATCTCCCTTACATCAGTACTTTTCACTTGTTTTCCTTGCCAGCCGTGTACTCTAAGCTACCAATTTCATCTCAGAAAGAGCACTGCAAAATGTTTCCTACTCCAATAGTCCTACTATTAATGGTTACTTGTAATATTATCTTCTCTTTCCACAGAAGTAGAGCGGACAACAGTTGTTTTTAACACCTATTACAGAACTAGCAGAAGGCACTCTGCTCTTGAAATTGAGATTTTCTCATTTCTCATTCTTTTCTTTCATGAAAATTATTTGTAAGTAAGGCACATATTTCCTGTACCAGTTCAGATAGGGTCAGCATGATTTGAATAAGAGGAAAACTACAGCACAGAGTTTAGAAATGCTTGTGTAAGACAAATGTTAACTACCTGCTAGCACAGGGAAAAAAATTTAAACAAAAGAAGAAATTAAGGCTGTAATATTTTATTGCAGTTCACTGAGAACAGTTTCAGTGCTTAAATACATTTCTATCTCAGGATTAATTAAAAGGTGATTACACTAATCTATTCCACTCAGGTCTTTACTGAGAGTCCATGGACATTTAAGGGACAATTTACATGTTTGTGTAAAAGTACAACATTAGAGTGTAAAAGTTTATGTGCAAGTTTTCTCTTTCTTATGCAGCTAAGAATAGATAATTGTTGATAAAATTTTGACAAGACAAGAGTAAATGAAATTTGTATGAGTTTCTAATTCAAAGTATATTAATGTGTCACAGTGGAAGTGCTCTTTAAATATTAAAATCCTGAAAATGTATTCAAAAGCGTATGGTACTTGTAAAAATAATTTTATCATCCAACGTTAACGAGGAGGTTGTGTGCTATGGCACTCTAATTGTAATGTCTACTGTAATTTTCATCCATACAAGAGATTTAGACCCAAAATGCTATCATAGAAGACAATTCCCACTAAAAGCCACCTGCAAAACATGGCTTCTGAAGGGAAAGCCACAGGGAATAGTAGCAGGGAGAACTAAACATCTGTGTGTTAACAGTGAACCACTGTTGTGATGGTTTCCTGAGAGCTTGCAGAACTTGGGTCTTTTTGGGGTGATAAATCCAGTTATCCTCCTGATATGCAAAAGACAAAGCCAGCAAGTGCATAGGAGAACTAGGGGAATGGGTCTTTTAATTAATGGGAAATGCTGAATCATTGTGAGCAGTACTAAAAGTTACAATTTATAGAAGGTAATGTTGCATGAAGAGAGGCTTTGGAAGGTACCCAATTTATCGTTATAAGTCCGGTCGCGTTCAGCACACTGAACTATCATGATTACGGATTCACAAATAACGTAGGCACCTTTTGGCTTTGGAAGGTACCCAATTTATCGTTATAAGTCCGGTCGCGTTCAGCACACTGAACAATCACGATTACGGATTCACAAATAACGTAGGCACCTTTCGTCTAGTCGTGCTGCATGAACTATCATGGCCACACTTAAAGCGTGTGGTCGCATTCAATGACCACTATCACGCTAGAGCAATAAATCAAAGCAATTCATTAAAGCAACAGACAGACAGGTTCTTTGGATTACCGGTGATAAATTCACTGACTGCAAGGCACCTACGAATACCAAAGTTTAGAATAACACAGATGCATCAAAAGACATAAAAGCGACTCTATAGAGGTTTCTAAGTTTCCTGCAGAGGCACTTGGTATAACCAAGTGTTCGATTCTTACCCAAAGGTGTCCCGATGGGGGGGAAGAGAGGCTCAGCCCGTCAACTGATCCCAGAGGTCAGAGTGGTACACGGTGATGTCTTCCCTAACATCCCCTTTCCTTTAGGCCAATTTTATAGTATTTTACACATTAGGTGGAGCTTGAGGGACTCTAGTCATACATACTTTTGTTACGATTGGTGTAAAACTTTCTCGCTTCGTTTTAAAGGTACAGGCTCAGAAAAATTCAGAGCGCAGGCTCAGCGAGGGGGGGTCTTACCTTGGAGGCGGGTGGGTTTTGAGATGGGAGTGTGTTCTAGTATTATAATGACATTATAATGAGTAAAAGTTACTAAAGGACAGCATTTTTGTCAACATCATGATAGTTTGCTGACGCAGGGTATCACTTATGCAGCTTATCAGGACCATGGTGCCCCTTCGAGTTCCCTTATCACAGGGCTTGGCCGTGATGTCTCCACACCACTCCACCCCCTGGGCAGCTCCTCTCAGAATCAGCACACCAGGCTCCCCTGGGTTGCGACATCCAAGGTTACAGGCTTAGGAACTTCTGTGGGATAGATTCCTTGCATCCAGCTGTATTCCATCCAGAAAGCTTCTTCAATGCTGTACCTTTCTTGTAATCGTAAATCTACGTCTGGTGTCTAAGTCACCTCCAGCAATCGCTCCACAAGTAATAAATATTTTTGAAGTTTCAGTAAGAATGGAACAGAAGACAGATTATTCTTCTCTGTCCTCACAAGTGTCATAATCCAGTTTGTTAGTTACTATTCACATATCTTTCAAACTGCTTAGATGTTTCTGCATTGTGCTGTAAAGGATATTCCTCACCAGAAAGAGCTTGCAAATTGAGTAAACTCTATATGGGATTAAAAACAGTTTGCATATAGTTCAGCATGCTTATTTATAAATGTAAGACCACTGTTAAAGAGTTTTTTGTAGAAATAGAGAGGATCAGAAGAGGACAAAGCTGCAAAGTCAATGGGTGAGCTGCGAAGCTATGAGTATGTTTAAGCATATTCCATACTGATGATTTTAACTGGGAAAAAAAGTGGAGGACTTATATCCTGCCCCTTTTGTGGGGTCTGGAGATAGATTCTATCTGAGCAGAAAATATATTCCAGGCATACAGCCAAAGACAGAGAATGGCAGAAGAGACAACCAAGGGGAAAGTGAAAAGAAGAGAGACTGTCAGAGTGCAGAGTCCAAGAGAGGGGAATTTAATTAGTAGCAAGCTATTATGTAAACATTTAGATGGAACTGGTGAATATTCAAAATTAAGTTTCCCATCAAAAAGTGAATACGAAGTGACAGTTAGGCTACCAACAGCTGCTGAACGGGCAGCTAGAGATAAGAAAAAAGCATCTAGATAGAGAAGATAAGCATTAAAATGGAAGTTAAAAAACAATAACTGGTACAGGAACTATAATTGGTTTCTTAATATTTTTTTACTGCCTTTCTGCTGGGACATGTTTTCCTTGGTGGAAAGACAGTGAAACTAGCACTCTCCAAAATGTTCTTTATTAAAGAAAAAAATTAAAATGTGTGCGGAAGACATCACAAACCTTGTGATCAGATTCAGAAAAGCCTAAGTCCATTCCAATTTAGCAAACCTGATAAGCACAAGGTTGAATTAAAGTAGGTATTTAACTGCTTTGAATATCTGGGGGATTTGCACAAATTTAACATTTTTAAAGACATTTGGCTTTCAAGCACTTCAGGCATAGATTCATTGGAGCATCCTATACACGCCAGACTACTGCTTTATTGCTATAGTAAACAGTTCTATCAAATGCTTATGTCTCATTGAGAAATTCTTCACCTAAACTGCAGTTGAACCTTAAGTTTTCTAAAATACACATTGTGTGAATTAACAGTATTAACAATACAGATGTACATAAACAATGAATGTGCAGTGCCAGTCACAGAAGAAATATTCAACCTTGCAGCACATTGATTTATTCATGGGGAGAATGAGAAAAATCTCCCTGCTTTCTCTCAAATTCTCTCTTCAGTGACCCTACATGTTCCATAATTTCCCAGCAAGAGAATGCATTATCCCCCTCCTATTTATATTTCTCCTGGTTTATATTATAATTTTCTAAATATATCATGTCATGTTATTTATCTTGGTACCCAGATGCAGGATGTTTGCCTAGTCTACTGACTCTGGGATTCTTGCAAATAAATCACTGTTTCAAGAGTGCATGCTGCAAGGCCAGGGTTAAATGAAACACCAAACATTTTTCAATTATACAGTGTCTCAATAACATCGTTATGCAGAACAAAGCAGAGTAATTTGATTTCCAGAATTAAAGGAGTAGATTATTGCTCCTCCACAGATGGCCTTCCATAAATCTAGAGGGAAAGAAAATCTATTAGAACAATCAAGATTTGAATAGACAATGAAAAGTGATCTACAAATACAGCAGTTTTTATATGACTAACATTGCTTCAGTTTGCTAGTCAAAGGTTCCTCACAAAAGATGAAGAAACTCAATAATATAAAAAAGCCTTCACATTAAAGTAAGCATCCCTAAATAACAACAACATTCCACACTATTTGCAAAGAATACATGCATAAGTATTCAAAGCACAGAAGCACACAATCTCAGAATAGTTGAAGTTAGCAGGGACCTCTGGATACCATCTCATTGTATCCCAAGGCTCAAAGCAGTGCACACCACAGCAGGTTGCACAGCACATTGTCCAGTCAGGTTTTGACTGTCTCCAAGAAAGGAGACTCCACAACCTCTCCTGGCAATCTGTTCCAGTGTTTGAAAAACCTCACAGTAAAAAACCACAGTATCTCACAGTGAAAAAGTGATTTTTTTTGTGTTCAGATAGAATTTCCTGTATTTCAGTTTGTGCCCGTTGCTCTTGTCCTATCATTGGGGACCACTGAGAAGAGTCTGGCCCTGTCTCCTTCTTGGCCCCCAACAAGTATTTATACACATTGTCAAGACCCTTTGAGCCTTTTGTTTTCCAGGCTAAACAGTCCCAGCTCTCCTAGCCTCTCCTTGTACGGCAGCTGCTCCAGTCCCATCCATCATCACCCTTGTAGCCCTTGGCTGAAGTTGCTCCAGCATGTCCTTTGTACTGCGGAGCCCAGCACTGGACACAGCACCCCAGATGTGTCTCAGCAGTGATGAGCAGAGGGGAAGGATCATCTCTGTTGACTTGCTGGCAACACTCTGCCTGTTGCATCCCAGAAGGCTGGTGGCCGCCTTTGCCACAAGGGCACATTGTTGGCTCATGTTCAACTTGGTTTCCAACAGGACCCCGAGGTCAGCCTCCTAGCCTGTACTGATGCATAGAGTTATTCCTCCCCAGGTGCAGAACTGGGCATTTCCCTTTGTTGAACTTCTTGAAATTCCTCTGTCCAATTCTCCAGCCTGTCCAGGTCTCTCTGAATGGCAGCAAGATCTTCTAATGAATCAGCCACAGTCCCTACTCCCCATTTTGTATCTTCTGTGAACTTGGTGAGGGTGCACTCTGTCCAGTCATATGGCTCATTAACAAAGATGTTAAACAGTATTGGCCTTTGTCTTAACCCCTGGGGTACACCATGAGTGATTGGCCTTCAGCTGCACTTTGTGTTGATCGCAATCCTTTGAGCCTGGCAGTTCAGCTAGTTTTCAATCCACCTCACTGTCCGCCTATCCAGTCGATACACAAATACTTCTTATACTTTTTACAATTTGTAAGAGGAACAAGAAGAACGAAACTAATAAAGAATTTACACATCTTTAGACTTGTACCTTATGTCACTATGCAAATTTAAAAAAATTTATTCCACTGCCCAATATGCTTGCCATTTCCTAGCCCACCCCTTCCCTTGTAATATCTGGAGAACAATAATGGTTTCAGCCACCCGGCCCTCTTTACATCCAGTTTTGCAGCCAGTTCTGCTCAGCCTGTATGGGCAATATGACTCCCTGTATTTTACAGCTTCTTTAATTCTTTGTTCTATAACTACTCAATAAGGGAGTTCTTTTGCTACTTTAAATCAAGATATATAAAGATTGTTTGTGGGATACATTGTGAATTACATATGCCAAAATCTGTATCTTAAGGAAGAGTTATAATTTAAATTACCCTGGTTTGGAGACTATAATTTAACAATTTCTGGCATAAAGTTACTAGGCATTTAGCATCCTGAATAAATAATACAGCATCCTTCCTTTAAAACATTCCTCTGCCTAAAACAAACATTCCACTACCAGGAAGAAGCACACTACTTACTCCGTTCCTTAGGTAATCAGATATCTTTCTATCAGAAAGAAAATTATCTGCATAACCACCCAACTCAATAAAACCAAAACCATACCCTAGCCAGGATCCTTTCATTGTTTACACTTGTCATCCTACCCTACACAAAATTTTTCTCTTTCCTTTTCTCCTTATTCCTTGGCAATTACTAATTTCCTACACACTACATTGACATACAGACATAAAAGAGTTTTCACATTACCAAAACCCCTTACAGGTGCTTCTTCACATGCTTATGAGTAAAACATGAAATACAAACAGCAGGAGCAATTGTCAGATGGAATTCTTTGTTTCTGTTATTTTCTTTTTCTGGACAATTAAAAAAATTCAGTTGGCCCAAGGATGATATATTGGGTTTGCGTGGCAAGGTTTTGGTAGTGGTGGGGCTACAAGGGTGGCTTCTGTGAGAAGCTGCTAGAAGCTTCCCCTGTGTCCAATAGAGCCAATGCCAGCCGGCTCCAAGACAGACCTGTTGCTGGCCAAGGCCAAGCCCATCAGCAACGTGGTAGTGCCTCTGTGATAACATATTTAAGAAGGAAAAAAAAAAAAAAAAAGAAACCACAGGGACACAAACTGCAGCTGGAGTAAGAAAATGTGAGAGGAATGACTTTGCAGACACCAAGGTCAGTGAAGAAGGAGGGGGAGGAGGTGCTCCAGGTGCTGGAGCAGAGGTTCTCCTGCAGCCCCTGGTGAAGACCGTGGTGAGGCAGCTGTGCCCCTGCAGCCCATGGAGGTCCACAGCAGAGCAGATATCCACTACAGCCTGGGGAGGACCCCACATTGGAGTAGGTGGATGTGCCTGAAGGAGGCTGTGATGCCCTGGGAAGCCCATGCTGGAGCAGGATCCTGGCAGGACCTGTGGCCCCGTGGAGAGAGAGGAGCCCAGGCTGGAGCAGGTTTGCTGGCAGGACTTGTGACCCTGTGGGGGACCCACGCTGGAGCAGTCTGCTCCTGAACGACTGAACCCTGTGGAAAGGTCCTACGCTGGAGCAATTTGTGAAGAACAGTAGCTCATGGGAAGGACCCATGTTAGAGAAGTTTGTGGAGGACTCTCTCTTGTGGGAGGGACCCCATGCTGGAGCAGGGGAAGAGTGTGAGGAGTCCTCCCCTGAGGAGGAAGGAGCAGCAGAGACAACGTGCAACCCCTATTCCCCGTCCCACTGTGCCACTCAGGGGGAGGAGGTAGAGAAAACTGAGAGTGAAGTTGAGCCCGGGAAGAAGGGAGGGGTGGGGCAAAGGTGTTTTCAGATTTGGTTTTATTTCTTATTACCCTACTCTGTTTTGATTGGCAATAAATTAAAGTGATTTTCCCAAGTCGAGTCTGTTTTGCCCATGATGGTAATTGGTGAGTGATCTCTCCCTGCCCTTATCTCGACCCACGAGCTTCTTGTTATATTTTCTCTCCCCTGTCCAGTTAAGAAGGGGAGTGATAGAGCAGCTTTGGTGGGCACCTGGCATCCAGCCAGGGTCAACCCACCACAGATGAAGAAAATATTTTTGATCTACCAGCTACCAAAGAAAAGAGGGATGAATTATCATTATGCTTGCAGGTTTGGATAGATTTTAAACTCATATGTTTGCATCATAATATAATTTCCAGGCAGCAAATTATAGAATGTCTCTTTAAATCATTGGGATTTCTTGTGATACTGCAATGCTGGGATGTGTCACAGAACAAGTGTATAGTACTGAGACCACACGAAAATACTGAATAAACTTTATGCAGGAATCAATATCAACAAACATCAACAATATATATGCTGCAACTACTTGGGCACATTAATTGCTTCTAACAATTGGATAAGGAAATAAATTTTAAAAGGATACAGAATAGGAATGGATTTTAAGTTTTAGCTCCAAGCAAGTAATGAAAGAACCCGAAATTCAGCTATGCAAGTAGTAAAGTTTAGTAAGACAGGAGCATATTCAAGAAGGACAAAAGACCACCAAGGATCCTTGCAGAAGAAGAATTTCTTTTTTACTTTACATTTGGGACCAATATTTTAGAATTATGTGTAGAAAGAAGCTGTAACAGGAATTGCAAAAAGTTGTGAAGATCAGCTGTTAAAAATGTCAGAGTATACTTAAGACCATAGAAGACAGATTATCTAAGAGCTTTTTGGAAAGCTATTGTGTTCAAACTTGTGGCTAACTAGAAAAATATATACAGGTAAAGTGATCAATTAAATTGGCAATTAAAATGTATTGCTAAACTGGGGAAAAAATTCTTGTCAGAAAGAACCAAGAAAACTAGTATATTCTAAATCAATGAAACAAGGAAATAGTAGCAATAGTAGTGGTTTTTTATTTTATTTTTACTCACGGTTCTGTTAAATTATTGTCATCATACTGAAAAAATCAACCACCTAAGAGGACACAGAAATTTTGAAAGGTTTCTGCAAAGATGTTTTGTGAATGACATCCCTTTCTGTTTGAAAATGCAGCATTCAAAACTTTTTAGATAAGTAGGCACTTAAAGAAAGACAGAGAGCCATATATTTTTAGTAGATGTTATATGAGATATTTTTCTTGGACCTGGTTTGGAATAGGAACATTAGTGCCTTATAATTACTTATTTATTTGTATTTTTACTGAGATACTCCAAACATGCCACTGTGTTTACAATAATTGTAAATTGTATCTGCAATATAATTTCAGCATGATTCAAGTTTGCATGTGTGTGTGTATTTGCCTTTCCTCGGAAGTTTTATTCCCAAGACATAGATAATAAATGGAGCATTTGCTTTCATAATTTGAAGCAATACTACAAAATAAATGAGGTGTTGGTTAATCTATAATATTTGGTCTTCAATTAATCATGACCAATATAAGATAAGAATCTCATTATTTATGTTGATGTCTCCACAAGAAAACCAAGAGAAATATAACAACAGGATTAGAAGACATCAGTTATTTCTTCCGTTAATGCTGTGTTAAATACAATGTTATTTGCAGGCTAAGACATTTATGATTAAGTACAGATTTAAACGAGAACTGATCTATCAGTGTAGTCTTGCTAAAATCACATATAGTTAAGAATCTGCCAGTGTTTTAACCCTCTTTACAGAGTAGGCTTTCTATGTAAAAATGCTCTGTGTGTTGGAACTTGGGTTTACTCTATCATCTCAGTAGTAATTTTGTGGAAAAAAAGATTTTCACTAAAGTCCTGATATCAGCTCCATCAGAAACAATAGCAAATTTCTGTTGTCTTAAGGTGTACAAGATTGAGATATTAAAGAGATGTGAAATTCTAGTGTTAATTTGACCCTCTTTCCACAGAGGTCAATTAGGATTGTATATGGGTCAGGTAAAGATTTAGACCCACATGGAGTGCTCTGGAAAATCATACCATTCCTTCATCATTCATCTAGTTAAATGTGCTCTAAGGTGTAATGAAGTAACTTAAGGATCAAGATCACCTAAATTCTGTTTAAGCTGCAGTAGCATTTTGTTTGTTTTCTAATGATATGAGAAGACAATTTACCATCTCAAAAAGGGGGAGAAAGGTGAAGAGGGCTGGTGAAAAGGAAATAATAATGGTATGTAGACTAAACTGGAGACAGAAGCTGTAAGATTCTTTCAAGCTTGCATTGACTGTGAGAAAGAAAACTTTGAAAGAGATTAGAAAATCTATTGGGTGTGACTCTTGGATACACTCTCATGTTGTAGCTCAGCTCTTACTGCCTAAAAGATGCATAAGCCCGTTATACCTGTCCTTCACCAGAAGGTCAGTCAGGACACTCAATATTGTATTTTACTTATGTAACAGATAAATATAAAGAAAAATATACAAATAGTTTAGAATGGTTATCACTTAGCTTACGAATTTGATGTGAATACTCATGACTACCTGTAATAGATGCATTTTTAAGCTGTACACAATGTTTTACATATAGCATGTGTGCTTGATTTATTGTCCTCTTGTTCCTCACACAGAAGTTAAAGTTCATAGAGTAGCTACAAAATATTGCTGTTTTGACTGGAAAAGTGAAAATGTCTTGCTGAAAATCTGGAAAGGAATTGCTAGATTTTGAGTCAAAGTAATAAGGATTTGAACAATCTGAAAGACCATACAGCAGTGTCCTATTTCTCCAGAAGGCTGTTGATTCAACTGGTCATGAACTTCTATGAATGCAACAATATTAAGATTTTTGTCAGACTAATAAGCAAGCAGATTAAAAACAAAAAACCAAAACAAACCTTAAATCATTGGCTTTCTCCTCACATGTACTGCACTCTATGTATTTTACTTCTCTCTCTTTGCTATAAATACTTTTTCCCCCTTCAGAATATATTTTGTCTATCAGAAACCAAAGTTTTTACAGAGATGAGAAGAGAGAGCAGAGAACACTTTACATTTTGCTGTTGCAACTCAAGATTTCACAATATTGGTCCCTCACAGATTTTTGTGTCAAATCTGACCAGCTGGGTTAGCTCAGTTGGTTAGAGCATGGTGCTAATAACGCCAACTTCACAGGTTCAATCCCTGCTTACTGCAGGAGGGTTGGCCTTGATGATCTCTCAAGGTCCCTTCCAACCTAAAGCATTCTATGATCTCTGGCTTTTATTCTTTTTCTATTCTAGAAATCTACCTTTCATAATATAAACACATTTCCAAGGTTTAATAAAAAGACAGAAAATGGAGCTCCAAATCTTTTTTTCATCAAATTCAAACTTGAATTTCAAAAAGTATTTGATTTTAGAAACCCCTCCTTATTTGAGAATATTTTTCTTAAGCTGGTGGTGTACATATACGTGACTGTAGAAGAGAATCATAGAATCATAGAATCGTTTAGGTTGGAAAAGACCTTTAAGATCATCGAGTCCAGCCATTAACCTAACACTACCAAGTCCACCACTAAAACAATTAAGGCTAAGGTAATAAGTAATTTCATGTTTCCTGGCTTGGTGCCTGCATTATTTTTTAATGAAAGCAAAAGTAGGAATCATTAAGGTTGGGAAGGACCTCTAAGGTCATCAGTCCAACCATCAACCCAACACCACCATGTCCACTAAACCATGTCCCAAAATGCCACGTCTACACATTTTTTGAACACCTCCAGGGACGGTGATTCCACCACCTCTCTCGGCAGCCTGTTCCAATTCTTGGCCACCCTTTCCATAAAGAAATTTTTCCTAATTTCCAACCTAAACCTCCCCTGGCGCAGCTTAAGCCCATTTCCTCTCGTCCTATTGCTTGTTACTTGGGAGAAGAGACCAACATCCACCTCACTACAACCTTCTTTCAGGGAGTTGTAGAGAGCGATAAGGCCTCCCCTCACCCTCTTCTTCTCCAGACTAAACAACCCCAGTTCCCTCAGCCGTTCCTCATAACACTTGCTCTCTAGTCCCTTCACCACGTTGGTTGCCCTTCTCTGAACACGCTCCAGCACATCAATGTCTTTCTTGTAGTGAGGGGCCCAAAACTGGACACAGTATTCCAGGTGTGGCCTCACCAGCGCTGAGTACAGGGGGACAATCACCTCCCTGCTCCTGCTGGCCACACTATTCCTGATACAAGCCAGGATGCTGTTGGCCTTCTTGGCCACCTGGGCACACTGCTGGCCCATGTTCAGCCAGCTGTCAACCAACACCCCCAGGTCCTTTTTGGCCAGGCAGCTTCCCAGCCACTCTTTCCCAAGCCTGTAGTGTTGCATGGGGTTGTTGTGCCCGAAGTGCAGGACCCGGCACTTGGCCTTGTTGAACCTCATACAGTTGGCCTCGGCCCATCGATCCAGCCTGTCCAGGTCCCTCTGCAGGGCCATCCTACCCTCGACTAGATTGACACTCCCACCCAGTTTGGTGTCATCTGCAAACTTACTGAGGGTGCACTCAATCCCCTCATCCAGATCATCGATAAAGTTATTAAACAAGACTGGCCCCAAAACTGAGCCCTGGAGAACACCACTTGTGACTGGTCGCCAACTGGATTTACCTCCATTCACCACAACTCTCTGGGCTTGGCCACCCAGCCAGTTTTTTACCCAGCAAAGAGTACACCTGACTAGGCCATGAGCTGTGAGCTTCCCTAGGAGAATGCTGTGGGATAAGAGATAAGAATTCACATAGGGTTAAGAATTTCAATGTATTTTTTTCATTCATATATAAATGCTGTCCACATAATTGCATATATTTATGAAAGCACAAGAAACATATTTTAGCTGGAAACAACTTAATTTTAAGGTGCTTTCTGCATTGTTTAAATAAATCATATCTTAATAAGAAAAATCTTATGACATGAAAATAAAGTAGAAGTGATGTATCTTGTTTTTGCTTTTTATATCATTCCTTTAGATGAATCTGGATTATAGATATGAGTATTTGGAAAAAAAAAAAAAGGCAAGAACATTGTTTGAAAAAGAGGGCCTGAATTGCAGTACTTTAAAAGCTAGTAATATTTGATATTTCATTTTGTCAGATTATGTCCCTTTTTCCTACACAATGCATTGATACAATGTTGAATGGCAGTTCTCTCTAGCATCTCTTCATGAGTACACAGCCACTGTTGTATTAAACCCTTGTCTCAAAACATTTTTTCACTCAAAGAGCAGTACTTGTAGCATTCTTCGGTAAAATATTCCCAATTTCTTCCAGTCTTTTATTTTTTGTTTATTATGCAGTTGTTAACAACTGAATTTGATTTTAGAAAGTTCACATGTCTCTTATAGAACTATGTTGTTTCTACTTTTTTTTTTTTTTTAACTCATACCTGAGTTAAAACTGGTTACCTGAACTGATAAGAGGACACTGGCAACAAATGAGTTTTCACCTAAAAGCAATTCCTTGTTTCAAACTCTGTGCAACACTTCTAGAATTCTTGTTGTTTACAGTTATTAAAGGATTCAGAGAATTAAGAAATCAGTAACACTATAAAAGTATGTCTACATTTAAAGTTGGACTACAACATATATAAAAAAAGTCCCTTTATAGTAATTACTCAAAAGTTCTGAAATTTTAGACTATAGCTTTCAGTCATCAACACTTAGAAACTACTTGCTTCCTTGTTGAGTTTTATACGCGTTTTATCTGAGACTGAAAAGATCGGAGCTATTAGTTCCTTGAAGCTGTTTTGTTGTGTGCAGTGAAATAGACATTACAAATGTGGAAACACATATTGCATACAAGGAAATGGATTAATATCCCTTTATCTAATATTTGAATATTTTCCCAAGGGTATGTACGTTAAACTTAACAGAAAAATGGTTGGCTTTATTTTGCCACTTTGTTCAGCAAATTTTGAAAGGCATGTGAAAAGCCTTCTCCAAAAGCACTTTGTAGGAGAAACAAAGTGTTCAAGAGCAGATGAATTTTGAGACTGATGTATGTAAAACAACAAAGACTCTGATTATATATATTTCCAGTTCTAAATATAGAGAATGCCATGGCAACGTTATCTACTTGTAGAGAAAAAAGAACACATAAAGCATTTCATTGTGCAACTGTGAAAGGTAAATCAACATCCTTTTTATAAAACCATTATAAAGTGTACGCTAAGCTATTTTTAATATTTGGGGGGAAAAAGCCAAAATCCCCAAACATCCTTGTAAACTGATGATGGAAAAAAGATTAAGTATTGAATTCCTCATAGTGCACTGTACCATACTACCATTTTGTACATGACTCTGAGGAACACAAGGCAGTAAAGAACTGAAGACTTACATTACAGGTGTGTTCCTGTTTTATTATACACAGCTGGGAAAGCAGCAGGCAGGGGTTGTGTGTCTTGTCCCAGCATTCTATTCAAAGTACAGCTAAAGCATCCAGGAAATGGAAACAGGACTCTCCTTGCAAAACAAACTGCTAGTCTTGCTAACCTTGCACTTTTTGTGTTCTCTCTAAACCTGGAAATCTCACATTCCTGACCACACAGTGAAAAACTTGCAGCATGGCAAACACTTCCAAAAACTGTAGGAATTGTCTTTAAACCTCAGACCTAAACATTAGTGTAAATTCTTGCAAAAGACAAGGTCTCAGAGACATCTTAGGTTTTTTTTCTGGGATGCCTGGGTTTTGGCACCCTGATACATAGCTAACTAAAAGTCAGTATAGAAGCCTGTTTCTCTGTTACAAAGCACAGGTAATTTAGGTAATTTTCAGTCCTACAGCTGCTACTTAATTTGGAGGTTTACAGGACTGATCATCACAAAGTCTAAGTCACTCTGTTGAACCTAGATCTGTGTGCTTGGCCACTCAGAGAAGGGTGATCCCTAGACATAATCAGAGCTTTGAGCAACATCCATACTACTGTTAGAGCAGAGCCAGGAAGGAAGCCCAAGCCTGCTCACACGCTCCCTGGCAAAGTTCAGTCTCATGCTAACTAGAAGAGACAACTCCAGAAACATTTTGGATGGCAACTCACACCAGAGACCTTTTCCAGTAAATGTTATGGGTTTTTTTTCCCCAACTATTTTATGCAATCCTCCAAGACTATCCATGTAGGTATTTCATTCTCTAATATCCATTATGGCACTCCCTGGGGCATGCATTTTATGGCCACCTGCTATACAAATGTTACTCACAGCCTTCAAAGTATTTCAAACACAAAACAATAATCACATCATAGATCTGCAGAGTCACTGTATGGATAGAGAGCAAATCTACCCCCACAGTGCACTCTAATGTGTATTCAGAGAATAGAGTATGTTTTACTGAGTGTTACTATGGATGTACTTAAAGGTGCATGGGAAACATCTGGATGAGAAAAAGGAAACCTAGTAAATTAGAATAATCTCAAACACTGTCTGACTGCTAAACTCTACCATTTTTGTTTAAGGCACTTAGACCCTTTTTTGAACCTGGACTAACATTTTGTGTTTCTGTGGAGATGAAAGCCACAATGACAGAAAGAGCACAAAGCAATCCATGTCTACAGGGCTTTGTGGAAAAGGAAAACCCACTCAGCAGGCCCACAGGCAGGCTACCAGGTTGCTATGCCCTTTCCTCCCAGCTTAACTAATGCCTGGGGACACCAAAGCCTCTCGATACCTACATGATTTTTTTCCTGCAGTAACATTGTGATCAAAACATAACCAGAAGATCAGGGGAAGTGATTAGTCCCCTCTATTCAGCACTTTTCAGACTGCATCTGGATTACTGTGTCCCATTTGAGGCTTCCCAACACAAGACAGATGTTAATAAACTGGAACAAGTTCAGCAGAGGGCCTTTATGATGGTGAGGGACTGGAGCACTTTTCCTGTGAAAAGAAGCAAAGTGAGCTGGGCTTGTTCAGCCTGGAGAAGAGACAACTTGGGAGGGAGAAGGGGCAGGGGCAGAACCTACTGCCAAAAATTCACCAAGAACACAATCAGCCTGTCCAGGGAGGTTATGCAGTGTCTCTCTCCATCCTTAGAGGTTTTCTAGACCAGACTGGATACAGCCCTGGGCCACCTGGTCTGACGTCAGAGCTTTGAGCAAGAGGTTGGACTAGAGATCTCCTGATGTCCCTTCCAACCTGAATGAGTCTATGCATCTGTTCCTTTCACATAATATTTTTGAGTAATAACCCTTGGCTATTACTTAATAACTCTCAGATGCCTGTAAAAAGCACTTTATTTTCCAATATGTAATTATGAAATAGAATTTTTAATACAAAAAAGTATCATATGTTAAGCATACTGTGTTTGGTGGGGTTTTTTTTGTTTCAACATGAGTAGGTAGATTATGTTCTAGAGTATGAAAAATAGCACTTAAGTGTCTGTATTCTGTCTGGCAATCTTCTGTTCCTTTCCCAATAATTAATGAACTCTTTGACCAATCATAGGCAAATCTGACACAGTAATACTGATCTCAAAATGCTGAGAAACATTGTAAATATAGGCAGCAGAGTAAAGAGAAACCCAAATTAGTGTCATCATGGTGGGAAAGGATGCATCAACTCTCTTTTCTGGTTTACCTGTTTGTCAATCAGAACGAAGTGCTGGCCAGACAGTGAAGTTACCAAAACAGTTAAACACCCAATAAGTAGAAACAGCGACATAAGGTATTGTAGGGAGAAAAAATAGCATGGGACCTCTTGGAGGCTGTAGGCAAACTGTGCATGGGTGAGGATCTGTAAGAAACCGCAGTATATTATTTCCAGTATTCAGGGGAGTACTGCAAGATTTTAGGTTCTTTTTTTTCCTACCATAAGAAGAGAGATTTCTGGCTTGCAAAAGAAACAGAGTAATGGGAAAATTCAAATGATCTCACACAGAACCAATACGCTTAGTAAAGAATTTGATAAATATGAGAATTTTGCCTAATTATGAGAAACAGCTTTATACTCCAAGAATAAAGGTGCTTGGTAAAAGACAATTACATCCTTTGTAACATACAGTTTGAGACCTAAATAATTACAATGATGGAAAAGACCAAGAGCTTGATCACACAGATAAAACGTATTGTGTTGTAGATTGAGAGAATCTTGTGAATCTTACAATCTGTGATCCCATAGAAGGACGTATGAAAACTGTTGGCATTTCCTCTTGATTAGAAATGGTGTAGTAAATAATGCTGAGGAAGGAATAAAAGAGAATTTCTTAACACTGTAAAGCATTTTGAAATTATTATTTTAATAATGTTACATTAATCTATGTGGCAGAAATATGTTCAAATATAAAGATACAAAAATTTTGTACTTTAATAAGAGGTACACTTGTCAAAGGGCTTTCTTTATGCATTACCTGTTCTTATGATCCAAAATAACAATCTCTTACCATCTGTTTCCTGATTAATATAATTATTTTTCTCTCTTGATCCATGAATGAAAGGGTTTGGTGGTCTTTTGGTTTATTTGTTTTTTTTTGGGGGGTTGGGGTTTTTTCTTCCCCAGGCATGAGAAGAGTTCAGCAATTTTTCCAGCCTCCCAAGTTTTCTCCCTCTAAGATGTGAAAAAGGAATCTCCTCATCACAAAGGAAGACTTTAGAAGATCTGTTTGCAAGTCCAGGGCAACCCTGTGATGTAGAGCTAAACATTTTCACTGTATGAAAATGGAAGTTAGCCCCATTCTCTGGGGGAATAATGCCCATTCTGCTACTGTATGAGGGAGATAAACTTTCTCCCATTCTGTTCTTCATGCTAAGTTGTAGGAAGCACTCCTTTTTCATATTGTCAAGAGCTTGTGAGGACCAGGTGACCTTAGGGCCAGTTTTGCTTCTTGGCTTTGATTGTAAAAATAGTATCAAAGTATTCTCAGAGAACCAAATGATGACTAAACTTCAGTGCAGGAATAACTCTTCATTTCCTGTTACAGAAATTTCTGAATCAATACACACAGCATCACCAAGAGAGCTGAAATAAGGTTTTGTGATTTCCACATACCAAATATTTCCAAGAAGGTCTGCAGAGAAAAAAGTAAAATGTGGAAAATGCGGACCTAACCCTCTATACCTGCTATCAGTGACAACAGAAGTGGAGATTTTCTACTTTAAAGATATAAGTTGGGTTGCCTGAAGACAAGAAAGTAGTGAGTGTGCAGATTCTCCTCTTACTTATCTGAAATACTTCCTTTGACTTCAGCGGAGCTGTTCAATCATACAGTTCAAATGTTATCAAAATCACACTGCAAGCAATAAAGGGAAATCCTCCTTTTCTCTTGCAGTTTAGACAAATCTGGCAAGAAGAGGAGTTCTTGAAACACTTTCTTCTTATTCTGAACAGTAGCCTCAAAAGATGCCAAAGGAAATTTTGCATATGGTTAGACTCAGTGAGAAAAAAGTCAGGATGTCAAGCCTGACCTAAAGTGAAGGTTTAAACCAGGTTTTTGTGGGATTTAGAAATAATCCACTGTAACTTGCTATCACCTATGTTACAGATATAAGTATTAGTCTACTTTCCAACAGATCTAGATAATGGAAAATGTAAGTAGTCCTCATATTATATTTATAGGAATACAAATTGAGTGAAGTTGGAATATTACCTCATGTATTTCTCTTGAAATCATATGCTTAAATCTTTTAATGCATTAAAAAATATAAAGAACTACATAAAATACCCTATTGTGTTGGCGTATTGTTAAGATTGAGCATATTTGAGTTGGTGCATAGTTCTCTGGGAGGTAAGAAAAGAAGCACATAACATTTTAATATATGTTAGAAATATGTTTGTAACTACACTGTGAAATGAGGTAAAAAATGTCTGAGTAAAATAAGGAGCTGAAATTGTTTCTTTATTGAAAGTTGGGTTTGACCAAAACTATATGTGCATGCATGCCTTTTTCAACAAGTAGATCTAAGTAGGACTCAATACAAACATAAGTCTAAATGTTTTTGGTCTTTCTTTGTGGTATTTTAAATTTCCAGTTGTCACCTGCTGTATACCTAAGCCTCCCTTCTGGAACCTGTCAGTACTTTGTGCCTCAGTGACTTCAGTTCCTTGCTCCCTCTTCAAGCACTAGAATCTGTGCTACCTCCTTGTCTCCTGCCTTTCCTTTCCTGGACTCAGACCAGTGGTTGTTCATTGTCTTTTCATGCCAATGTTTTTCACTCTGTACTGTCATTAGTTGCTCTTTAATCTAATGTCCACTTGGGCAGTTCCAGCACTGAAACCAAGCTCATAAATCCAACTGTAGCTGACTGACGTTTTTAGAATTACTTAAGCAATATTTTATTAAGGTCCCCAGCCCTTCAAGTTGAAGGAAGATGTGTCAGATAGATCTGAGGTGATCCAGCATAGAGATATGATGAGGTCCGCAGTTGGGCTTGTGTTTGAATTTCACCAGATAGGAATTACTGTCTCAAAAAAACCCTTCTTTTCTTTTTTTTTTTTTGGTGTTGGTTATAAACAAAGGAATCAAGACTGAATTTGGGGAAGAACCATGAAAGCACATAACAAAACATTTTATTCTTTGTCAGAAAGGAGAACAGTTTTATTTGAGATGACTGAACACTTCATCTGCTATTCATTTTTGGTTTTGGATCATTACAAGCACATATGCTTCCAGCCATAGCCTGTCACGGAGGAGACTGCTTTTGCTTCCTAACTCTTAGAGCTTCCTATCTTTAAATTATATTTCTTCAGAAAACTGCATTTAATTTGGCTCAGAAAGAAAATAAATAAATGCAAAACCAGGGAAAGAATAAGTTTATTATATAATAATAAAAAGAAGTTACAAGATCAGACTAGCAAACTAGACTAATACTGCCTGCAGAATGAGATGTTAAGATTTAATTCAGGCACATAAGATCTTTAGCTTTGTCAACAATTTCAACTCCAGGTACTATTTTCTGCTGACTACATATGGTCCACAATAAGGGGACAGAAATGAAATTGGGAAAGATGAACACTGAGGAAAAGACCCACCTATCCAAAATAAGACTAATTCAAGAAAAATTAGATAGTATCTTGAGGGAACAGAATATTGAAATAGAATAGAGTTTGGATGAGCTCACGAATCTATGATTAGACTTCCCCAAATGTATTTGTTTGTAAGCACTCAGGAAATAGAACTTATTTCCATCTTCAAGTGAAAAAGATGTTGAGTATTTATTTGATGTAAAATTTATTTTTTTCAACTGCACTGTTCAGTACTCTGGGTACAGAGCTTAAATGTTACTTAGGCCTTGAGCTAAGCAATTAATTCATAGCGAGCAATTTATTTGATGAATTTTACTCTCTTCTATGCATGAATTTTCTATGAGCAGGCTATGATTTTTCTCTAATTTATTCAGTATTTGAAATTATTATCCAAATAATTTATTTGAATAATTCTTAGTTGGTAAATTGCTTGGAAGGAGATCATTTCAAATGATGTATGTTTAGCATATGGCCTAGAAAAAAACATTTCTCATACAGGTCAATCTTCTTTACTACCGAAAGATTTCTAATTCTTGTCAGCAAAAGTAAAGATATGGATTCAAATGTCTTTAGATGGTGCACATCTATAGAAATCTGTTGTTCGTACTTTTCACTGAACCTACTGGTTCAGCTGAGCCAAACAGATCCTTGGTATTTTAATAGTAATTCAACTCATTTTTGTTGTGAAATACCTAGGGGAGACTGTGAATTTTACGGGAATTTTATGGAACTCAGAAAGGTGACTTGAAACAGCATAATGTATCTCCAACATAATCAATTCTTGGAAAGTTATCCAAAGCACCTCTTGTCCATGCATTTTATTGTACCCTTTCTTAACAATAGAACACAAAACCAAAATAATTTTGTAATTATATGATAGTAAAATCTGTCTCTGCACAGCTTTAAATATTTTGCCTGTTTGAAGACTTTGATATAAATATCTTTTCATTTGAACATCGAGTAATTGAATACTTTTAATTATGGCTATTTTCTGCTGGCTTTTTCACATGTGAAAACATGAAACACAATTGCTTCCATAAAGGAGTACCTTGCTTTGTCCGAGTCTTTATTCCAGTTCCCTAATTACCCTAAGTTTTCTTTCTCCACATTTGCAGCACAACATGCCTCTTGTTGAGAAAAACCAGATCAGAATCGATCCTATGCCTCAACAGAGAAAGGACCTCAGACCAGCTGTCTCCACTTGAGACCTCTAATCTAGTGCTCAATGCACACAGAGAAAACAATTGCAAAAGAGAGTTCTGTGCAAAATACAGTGGCCATCCTTTTTTTTTCTTTTTTCTTTTTTTTTTTTTCCAAAAGCTTGGAGGCATCACAGAGAAATCTAAATCTTTGTGGGGCAAATAGGTCTTTCACAGCTTGCATGAGCTACTGGAAAAAAGAAGAAAAAAAGGCAAGAACAACACTTGCAGCCATGTTTCAGAAGGAGTAATTCTTGCTCCTTTTTTCTTTTTAATAAATGATAAATCAGATCCCTCTCTTCAATAAAGGACTTGAAGTTTTGTATTTCAATATGTCTGAGATTTTTTTTCAGCAGCATTTGTTGCCTAGCCAAGTCTACCTTCTGCTCAGAGTGCTACTTTCTGCAACTTTGATTAGCATTGCCTTTAATGAAGGGGCATTAAGACTCAAGTTTTCATAAAACAACTAAAAATTACATATTATGAAACTACTAAAGGCACTCAGTGGATCCAGCTCCTGATCTAGAAGTGTTGATTCCATTCCTGTAAAAGATATATTACAGGTGTCTTGTGGATTCTATTATAATACTAAAATGTTCAAATATTAAATTGTATTTGTATGTATATGTTGATACAAAATATGCATTGACTTGAAACACTAAAGAAAATGATTTAACAACTTCACCCATATCTTTTGCATCATTCCCTCCTGCTTGGAGATGTCATGCTAAGAAAGAAGCAGGGAGATGTTTTTGGTTTCATCCCACAGTTTTAAGAAAAATATTAAAATCTGATCATTGATCTAATAAATCCTCATACTGTGTTATTCATAAAGGCTACATGACTTCTCCCCCTCCCACCCTCCCATGGGAAATCATGGAACTGAACTACTGTGTACAACCCTCAATACTTTTCTACTTCCCTCTCAGCACAGCTCTGTGGTGAAATCAACATCACAGAAAATCCACCACTGTATCAAAGCCCTTTAGGATGCTGCAGATTAATGTTCAACATCTTCAGCAGTTGCTCATGGTAACATTTTACTCACTCTTTCTGCACTCAAACACTTGCAAAGCTTTTCTGACTTGGCTCTGTGTTATAGATGCAACTGTCACAAATCACAAAATTGAATGAGAGGTTATTTTGAACAAAAAGAGGAGTGAAAGAGTCAAGAAGTTGTCCTTTTCTGATGATTGAAGCATATCTTCATGAAAGACCTGAATGGGATTTCTGTAGAATTTCATTATTCATTTCAGTGCAATAATGCAATCACTGTACAGTGTGAAGCCAGCAATCAATAGTTTAGCATACAGCCTTGATGAATTGTTTCTTCCTGCTTCCAATTTATATCTTAAAGAGGAGTCTAGACTGTAGAGTTCACTGTGTTCAACTAATACACCAATTAGCTGCTGTGACAAGGTTCTGCAGTGTCAAAAATCAAAGCTTTCCAGAGAAAGTAGTCTTCTAGCATAGAAAGTTAGTCAAGGAGGAAGTCAATGAAAGACCCCAAGGATATGTATGCATAATATTAATCTCAGTGTAGATTAAGTACATTAAATAAGTACAAAAAGACTATAGCCTCTGGAGAGGACAGACAGCAGTATCTTTTGAAGCAAGCTACTGAAATAAAAAATATACTTAAAATGTTTATATGACTAATACTAAACACTGCACACTCTGAAGTCTTTTAAAAAAGAGATTTTTACCTCCCAGAATTTTGGTTGAGGGGGTGGTCTGAGTTACTAGAGGAATGATAAGGTCTGCTGGATTTCTCTCTTCACTCTTTTTGTCAAGAATTCTGTTATATTATAATATTATTAAATGTGGTTACTCCAGATTTTTAAATACTATTATGCTGAAACAAGAAAAACAATTGCAGAAGTTGCAGTTCTTGTCTGTGGTAGGTTGACCTTGGCTGGCTGCCAGAAACCCACCCAGCTGCTCTTTCACTTCCTCTCCTCAAAAGGACAGGGGGAGAAAATAAGGTGGAAAAGCTCATGGATCAAGCTAAAACCAGAGATCACTCACCAATTACCATCATGGGCAAAATAGATCATCTTGGGGAAAATTAATTTAAGGTATTGTCAAGTAAAATAGATTTAGATAGTGAGAAACAAACACAAAACCTAAAACACCTTCGCACCTTCCCCCCAGGTCTTTTTCCAGACTCAGCCTCACTCCCTTATTCCCCACTCCTCTACCTCCCTACCTCTGAGCGATGCAGTGGGATGGGTTTAGGGATAGTGGCTAGTCCATATCAGTTCCTCTCTGCTGCTCATTCCTCTTCATGCTTTTCCCTGCACCAGCATGAGCCCTCTCCATGGGCTGCAGTCCTTCAGGATAAGCCTGCTTGGGCATGGTCACTCTGTTGGATGCAGGAAATAGCCACGTGCTCCAGCATGTGGTCCTCCATGGGCTGCAGGGAGCATCTCTTCCTGCTCCTTTTTCACTGACCTTGGTGTTCACAGGGTTGTTTCTCAGACTTTTTTCCTTCTCACTCCTCACTGCTTTTTGGTGGTTTTGCCCATTCTTAAATATGTTTTCCCAGAGGTGCCATCAGCTTGGCTGACGGGCTCAGCCATGTCCTGTGGTGGGTCCATTGTGGAGCTGTCTGGATCTGGTCATGTCCAATATCAGGCAGCCCTTGATTTCTTCTCACAGAGGCCACCCCTGTAGCCCCCTCCACTGCCAACACCTGGGCACAGACACCTAATACAGCACACAGAGGCATTCATACCACCTAACCACCTGCACCTACAAAAAGAGGAAAATAATACTGTAGAGCTGATGCTGTAGTCAAGAAAGATTGGTATGAAAACTCAAAGGCATTACAGAGTACTCAGACTAAGTTTTTCTGACCCAGCCCTCTGAAGACCACCTGCCTCACGCACCCTATGGTATATAGAAAAAGGTCTGTCACAAATTACCAGCATACAGAAAATCAGGGCCGTGCTCATGCCTTGTTACTCTTAAGTTGGGAGAAACCTTTCTGCTTTCCCCTGTTTCCCAGACTGCCTCAGTTTTGTGGTATTTATCTTCTGATGAGTGTTAAGACATAAAAAAAGGATGGTTAACCGGAATGGAGTGTGACACTTCATATGACTGTGGGATCACACTGAAAAAAGGAGGACATTCCTAATACAGAGGGCTTGGGCTGAAATTTGACCTGTATCTCAGAGCAGTGCCCACAACAAAATTCATGGGGTGAGCCACTCACTTCTGTTCATATGGTCTGAAATCTGACCAGTTTAAGGTATAAATATGTTTGGCTTTGATGCATTCGTTGCACCTTTCATTCCTGTAGGTTTTGCAGTTGAATAAAGAGAACTGTTTCACATGCTGGCTTTTGACTTCATGTGTATCAAACTGATAAATATTTGGCAGATTACCAAAGGAGTCAAATTTTCTTTTCATGAAAATTGAAATAAATCTCTGGCATGTGGCATATCTAAGGTGAAATGAAGAAAAACAATTCATGGGGAAATATGAGTCCAAAGATTTCCCATTGTTAACCAGTCCACAAAACTGGGGAAGAAGGGCTGTTTCACTTCCTTAAGAATTTCCTGTACGTTTGGCACATCCAGGACTAGAAAACGTGTTTTGACAGTGATATGGTAACACTTCTCAACAGAGTCAGGATGATTTACAAAATCATTGTCTTTCCTTGATAGAAATTGGAAAGTGAACTGCTATCATTCTTCTTGTATGTCAGTTTAAGCCCTTGGGCAAGTTGCAGTAAATTTTCTTTTCCTCCTCCTCAGTTGCTTGAAGCATACGACTTTTTCTGGAAGATGTGGTGCTGGCTCATATGGACCAACATCAGGCTTTATTTTGAAAAGACAAATACTTTCAATTATGCTTGAAGCAGAAGCTTTACTTGTAGATTCCAATAGAAAAAAAAGTGTGATTTATTTCAGATAGTAGGTCAAGGACTCATACTTTACATATTCAAGACATAACTGGTTTCCATAATTCTCCCTTAATTCCTCAGAAATTATAATGTCTATATTAATTTTCTATTATTTAAAGTTTGTTCACTACAAGCCTAAGGCACCCAAAACCTTTTTATTCCATGAGAACCCAAAATACCAGGGTCAAATGTTCTGTTACTGTAACAAAGAGAACAAGGTCACCACTTTCTTTTTTATCTACACGTTTCCAACATATGAGCAGCCTGTTTTTCCAATGCCTTGACGCGCTTTGCACTTTTCCAAAGTAGGGTTAAACGTACTGAAGAGAGTAATTTTATACAGGTGTGTATGACCCTACAAAGTGCAAAACAAAATGCAAAGTCAGTAGCAAAGTTTGAGCTTTATTGAAAATATGAAGCCAAACTGGGGACCTGTTTTGTGTCTCTCCCATGTTAAAGGATAATGTTTAAACAAACTTAGCTCAGACATTATCCAAAGAATTTAGATAAAGAATTTCTAAACTTTATTAAATAGATTTTATATTTGTCAAATGAAACCAATATTAACCTCTGCTGTTAGTACACTAACCCATGGATCAGTTTAATTTAATAATTTACTTGTTTGACCTAAACAGTTTAACTGTTGCTGAAACTGATTTAATTCCTCATAAATTTAAAATTACTTCACTTAAATCTATTTATAATATGTCTACCAATTTAAGTAGATCAGTTCCTGGATAGATTTTGTTAGATTAGTATAACTCTTTAATACAGACATGCTCATAGATCTATGTGCAGTAGAAATTTGAGGAAAGTAGTACTGAGAAATATGTTTTGCACAGAATTATAATTCAGGTATCTATATATATTTCTTGTGAATTTCACCCTTGGCTCGCATGAGATGACAAAGTGGATATTTGTTCAGATTAAAATTATATTTATGATTCTTTACAATTCCAAGGGAAGGATTTAAATCCTAAATAAATCACTGAGGTACTTTTAAAGGCAGGGAAATGGATTGGGCCCTAGGTGTTTTATAGAATATATAAAAATTAAATTACATGTGAAATTACAAGTGAAATGAGTCCACAGATGACTGAAAAACAGAAGGTTGCCCAACAATCCCCCAAGTTCACCTTGTCAAAGACACATATTGCTCTTTGGGAAAAAAAAAAAAAATCAGCTATGCCTGCCAGTCTGGGTTCAGCACATTGCTAAAGTTGTATTTAAAAGCCCTTAGTGCAGATGAGAAGGAAAAGGTGAGGCAGTATCTCATGGTGCTCTCAGGACAAGTCTGAAGGGTGTTCACATCCCTAGAGATACAACATGTTAATTTGCATGTACACAATAGAAAATCCATCCTGTCTCTCAACCAGCTGTAGAAGAGCGAGCCTTGAGATTTGTGACTGTCATAAGGCTTGGCTTTATTCACCACAGGTTGACAGTGTAATACATTATAATATGATGTTTGGATGAAAGCCTTTTGTGAATACAAAATTTTGAGTCCTAAGAGAAAACTAATGATAAGACAGTGAAGAATGAATAAGATTCTTCAGAAATCAAAATAGCATTAGTATATGCTGTAACATCATGAAAGATACTTGAGAAATCTGTATTTTTATAGTATGCTCTTCATGTTGAAGTGGTTAAATCAATCAAAATCATATCTCTGTATGGCTGAATTGCTCCTTCTCATGCCTGAAATTGTTTGGGATCACTCAAGCTTTAGGAGACCTCCTTTTTCCTCATTTCCATGTAAGTAAAACCAGGATGAACAGAAATAATGGAAGAGACCTATAATATTCACCCCGTGCCCTTTCCCAGCTGACTGCTTCTTTTGAAACCATTCCCAGTGCTGCTGGCTATGCCCTTTAAACAAACTCTGAAAAAGCAGGTAATGTCTACACTTCCTCAAGAGCTACCGCCCTCTATGCTCCTTTTATTCCAATAAAGATACAAGATAAATACAAAGCTAGGGGAAAACAGTCAGAAAGGTAGAGCTTTGCTTTCCACCTCAGTACCTGCAATTGCTCCTTGTTTATTTTTCAAAATATTGTTCTTGCTTCACCTGGAAACAATTGCCTACAAACAAAAGCTAAATAAAACATTAATAGGTCACAGAAACTGTCAGAAGCCCATCTCTTCTCTTTCAAAATAGCTGCTGTCCAGTCCTTGCTCTTGAAGTCTGCTGTGTACATGGTTCACATGTTTGAATGCCCTGCTGGCTCACAAGAGCAGAGCAGCAGGTTGAGCAGAAGGAGAGTATGAATTACATAAAGGCACAAGCCAAACAAAGCTGCTTCGTCTAATTTTAAGCTTACCAGAACTGAAAATGTTTCTTTTAAATATATAGGTTCAGTTTCTGGAAGTATGAAGAATTCATCACATTTTAAGAAGTTAAAGTTCACCATTACTCATCAAGTTATTGTTGTTGTTATTGTTATTATTATCTTTATTATTATTATGTATCTGTGGGTAAAGGATGTGTTTACAAAATATTTTAAAGGTGAAATACAGCACTGCATAAACCTGTACTTTGAATTATGGATACAAGTATTTGCATATCTGAAATGTATTTCCATCCATTTCTAGCCTCAGAAACATCTACAGGGTTTATAATATCTAATGATGGTGTTTGTAAGATAGTTACTCAAAAATTTTTGGCATTTTCAAGGAACCACATATACAGAAAAAATATTGCTGCCTATTACATAAATCACACAATCTGAACAGTTAATTACTTTCTTCTTTGTTTATGTGCGGCCAATTTTCCACCACGTTTGTGTTAAAGAATTCAGTTTAAATATTTTCAGTATTCTTTTACAATTTTCAAGTTATGCAGGTCTGGTTCACTATATTATATTTGCTCTTGCTATTTTCACATAATGAAGATTCTTTAAAAAGTTAATTGGTATTATCCTTGAACAATGTACTACATTGTTTTCTAAACTAAGGTCTCAGAATAAAGATTTGCTATCTATGAAACTCTCTCAGTTTTGCTTTTTTATATCTTTCTGTTTTTCTGAATTGTTAATGATGAAGTAGAACATAGGCAATACTGATAATACTGGCTGGTATCATTATCTATACAAATTTCATCTGTTTTAAATTTTTGGTTTATGCCAAGGAAAATGAATGTTTAGGGATTACAGACACATGCAAATGTGTGTATGTGCATATACACAGTTGCATACCACTTGTTTCATTGTCCCTAAAATCCATTATATGCATAAAATAAACATTTCAGTAAAGCTCTGAGTATACTTGTACACATTATAACTGTTCATAATTGCGTAACAACAGCAGAGATAAAAATCAGGTCCTTCTCCCTCAAAAGCTTCCACAGTTTTAGTTAAAAAATTGAATTTAGGTGCTGGTTGCTACTTAGCAGAGAGGTATAAATTCCAAGTTATACAATGCAGAACTAAGATATTGTTCTTCCCTCCAAAGCAAGGCAGTGTCATACACAAAGCACCCAGATATAATCTTCCAGCTGAGCAAAATTAATCCCCACATGGTTTCAAAATGCTAACACATTGACATCTTAAATCTTTGTGCATACAGAAGTGCTGTGTATCTTGGGCTTTTCAGCCTTTTATACCCATAACACTACTAAATTTCTGAGCACCTTATACCAGATTGGACAGTTATCATATAAACTACTACATAAAATAAAACATAATAAAGAAAAATCTCCACTATGGGTTATATGCCCAGCTCAACTATTCGTAATACTTAGATCAAGCCCAGAGGAACACCTCACAAACATTACTGAAGTTATTAAAGTACTGATTGTTGTAGTTAAGCTTCAGAACCTAATACAAAGCAAAATGGTTTCAAAATGGAGTTGATAAGAGCAGAAATTAATATCTTAATGTCAAAACATTTCCATACAAGTTGCAATAACCGGAAAAAGTATCTTTAAATCTAGGAAATTCATCATTTGAAATTTAAGGAAAGCCCCAATGTCTTGAGAAAGGTGTGTACTCTGATTTGACCTTAGCACCACTTTGTTATGGTGTCACAGAATGACAAGATCACAGTCGTTACAGTATCTTCTGCTGTACTCTTATTTATTTGATCTTTAAAGGCATGTATTATTCCCTTGTGGAATAATACAGGTTGTCTCATCTACTGTTTTATTTCCCCAGCACTGCTTTTGTTTAGAAATGCAGTATCAGGGGGATGCTTCCCAAACTAACGTATAGACAGAAGGACTTTAAAATGCAGCTACTATTCTGTTAGTTGTTCACTAATAAAACTTTTCAACATACGGGACCAATTTCCTTTGCACCGTTAAAAACAACAGAAAGTTTTTACATGCAAACTATGTGAAGAGTAACCTATAAGCAAGGTAATCCTCAAGGTCAGTTGATTGCATTAATTTTCTGTATCAACACAAAGGTAACCACTTCAGATTTAGCCATATTCTTGCTTTTAAATGTACTTTCTGTGCTCACAGACATTAAATATAATGAATGTCAATAACTAGCTTTATTGCAACCTACTTTCTAGGAATGTTGTTTATGCAAAGAATGATAATAATTTGAACTCTGTGGAAAAGTCAACAGATTGTATTAATTCATAGGTTATACTACTCAGGAAAAACAATAGGCAGACAGCACAGGGGTTCTGTTTCAGTTTTTAATTCATTCTAACTTGTGAACTAGCTGCTGAATTTAGTTGCAAAAATTTTAAAGGTTTGTTCTGTCCTCAAAGGGTGAATTGAGAATTTTAGGGAAGACCTGCTATGTTCTTCTATAAAATCTGAACACTGAGTCTTTTGTTTAGGAGTAAAACAGCATAGTACCACCACCTCTTCAGTACAACCCAAACACTCAAAGACACAGATAGCTTTTACTTACAACACTGTCACTTTACAATGAATAGCATTTTCCTTTCTGTAAATGAAATGACATATCTTCACTTGGTCTTTGTCCTATTTGTACTTTTTTTCTTGTTCAGTAGTCTACACAAACATACATTTTCCACAAGTTAAGTCACCTGGTTTACTCTTCAAGCCATTTTTTTCTCATTCCAGTCATTTTTTATTTATATAATATTTGAAGAAATACAGTCACGGGCTAAGGAACACATAGGGAGTAACAGTTTAACTTTGGGTGGCTTTGTATTCTCTTGTTGAAGCATAAGTTTGCACACAGAGGAAAAGATTAGTTTATGCAACTTGGCAACTTGAGAGAAATAGTTAGTTATTCTCCTGATGCTCCAATTTCTGCTCCTTTGTCTTTCTCATCACAGTTTTCTGTCCCACAGAGCACAACATCACCCTTAACAGACCACTTAGTAACTAGATAGCAGCATGTGCCAATTTAAAATCAATCAGGTCTATGTCTGACCACACTCCCTTTCCTTCTACAGCTTCTCTTGGTCTAGCTGAATGATGGCAGCAGGTGACAGGGAATGAGGAACTATTTTCTCTAATGGTGAAACTGAGACACTAGTTTAAAACAAAGAAGTTCCCTCTGTGGGTTTGAAACTTAAGAACTCTGGCAATGGATGCAGATCCACAGGCACATTAGCTGAAGGGGAATGACCTTTGGCAGCATACTCAGAGGAAGTTCTCTCACAGCAGGGACTCTGTCATTAGTGATACATCACTGTCAGAGGATGGAAGTGTTCAAGATGACATTCCTGTAAGCCTCCTTCTGTTCACAAAAGGCAGCATTAGTCATTGCTATTTTCTGTTTAGTGCTGTGCCAGAAACAATGACCATTCCTCATTACAGATGTTCCCACCTTCTTGTACTACGGCTATCTGAATTTATTCTGCTTGTAGGCTTCACAGAAGAAATGATACTTGAAAGTATTGCAGTGGGCAGTCTGAATAGCCAAATAGGCAGGGAATTGCTGACTCAGAAGTGTAAGAAGGAAGCTATGTAGGGGAGCAATAGAAGAGTGACAGAAGTGAGGCTGAATAAAAAAAATCAAAAGAAAGGGTATTCATCCAAAATCTGGGACATCTGCATATGCCTACACACTGTTTCACATCTGCATTTAGATCTGCATTTCCCATATCATAGTTAAGTATTGTTATCATTAGCTGTCATAAACTGGGTTTTACTCACTGAATGAATATTCCACCTTTATCCTGAAGACCTAGCTTGGTTTTGAAAATGTGATCCATTAACCCATTATTTGAACCCTTATTTTTCAATGGTCATCTGTGTCTGTGTGTTGCACTAATATCTGACATACTTGCAAATACTAATGCATGATTCCAACTTAGGTGAAAACATCTAAAGCTGCAATTCTTGACATTCACTTGTATTAAGCAGGGACAGACTTATCAGAAGACTATATAGATGTCTTACATGTGCTGCCCAAGGTTATACATGCTCCCATATAATATAACAATCTCGCATCCATCTGGGAGTTGAAAAAAGTAAGCAGAATAAATCAGTTTTGCTAAACCCAAAATTTTTAAATTTTTAACACCAAGAGTTAAGTCACTGAAGGTTTTGTCAAAAGAAAGTTGAAATAAATTATTTTGTATTTAATTTCTATAATGTCAGAGTAGAGACAGTTTGGGTGGGGAAGGGCAACCGGAACTGGAACAGGCTGAGAAAAGCTGGGACATGAAGTTGGATTTTGGACCAAATTAATCAAATCTGGAACTGGTTGCAGATATGTTCACACAGGAAGTCCAGATGAACAGAAGGCTGGCAAGGTAGTATCCCAAGGTCATTGTCCTTACAGAACCCAAAATGTCTGTGTTCTATTATTCTTCATCTGTTAGCAAAAGGCTCAGACATTCCTGTTTGTTTTTGCTTTGGCCCACACTAAAGCCAATAACATACTATTGTCACTGAGTTATGCCATTTACCTCAAGCAGCAGAAGCCTAAATGTTAAAGTTTTCAGTCCTGATGCGGATGAAAGTAAATATATGATGTATTATGACGGTATTCCCTTTTTCTTCAGTTTGTTCTTTAAAATAGTAGGAGAATGGATGTATATATATATTCAGTATTAGTATGCATTCTTTGCATAGCAAAGATGTCCTTGAAAGTTGGATAATGACCAGTTATAATCGTTGTGCATTTTTATGTCTTGTCCTAGCATATTTTGTGGTAACACTGATTTATATGTCCATGTCAACCAACTTCTATGAAATACCTGAACCATTTATTCCATGAATGTACTGAACCTGTGCCAGGGTTGACTTTGCATGAGTAATGCCTTTACTCTCTGTAGAATCCATACAACTTTCATTGTCAGAAGTTGGAATGTGTATAACAATGCACAGGACTGTAGGAACTGAAAGAAAGGCTTCATGATTAGGTCTGTCAAATGTTGTTGACGCTAAACTTTCTATAGCAAATAATGTCCCTACTTTTCTTAAGAACATTACAGAGATGAAATAATGTTTATGAAACAAGCGTATACAAAGAACCCAGGAAGAGGTTTTTTCTGAATCAAACCCATAATTCTGCAGTCAGCAGGGTTTGGACAGTGCACAGTAAATAGGCTATGAAACCTCTAAGCAAACAAAGAGGACAAAACAAAATATTGACTATTTGCTCATTAAGGGAGCAGATATTCTGTGCAGTGAATATAAGGGGAGTTCTGTGAATATTACAGTTTACCTTTCTGCAATTTTGGTCTGTATCATAATGCATTTGCATACAGCAGCCAAAGTAGGCTGGTACAAACAATCTTAATTTAGACAATCAGCATTTTTCTGATGGATACTGTACTTTAAATTTTATACTACATATTTTTATGTATAAATGGTGTTTGCATATGGCTGATACATAGTTTTATGGCAGCCTACCACTTAAAATACATATCCTGGAGCTTCCACAAAGGAGGCAATGGTGTGAATCAAAGTTATTCCTGGACTTTAGTTTTTCTATAGGCACTTCTAATTTGCTATTTAGACTGTCTGTCTGGTGTGGCAATATCCTCTGCTCAGAATAAGGCTGAAGACTGCAGACAGAAGAGGTGCTATAACAGGCCCTGAAACTCATCTCCTGAAAATATATACATTTCCAATTGCTCCATTGACAGTTCATAAACTTGAGAAGCCTAGGCGAGATCTAGGCTCTGAACAATTCTACTTCAGATTAATTTTTAAACTAAAAGAAGAATAAACACACAGAGCAGCTCTGGAACACAGTAAAAAGTTCCCTTTTTAGAAAGTGGTGGATGTTTGTGACTAAAAGAACAAGCCTTAAAAACATGTACTCTTAATGAGTGAAGTATCGTACATATTAATAATGAAAGCCAAGTTTTTTACAGAGTATAGGGATGAGAAAAGGGCCTCTCCTCTGCAGACCTCCATATTCTACTTCTCTTGGCGGTTGCAGGGACTTGTGTTTCCAGCACAGCTTGACTCCTGAAGAAGCAAGCTGCAGTGCCAAGATAGGGATAAATAGCAGGGAATTAGCTGGACTTAAATCCTTTCCTTTCAAAGACATACACCTGCAGAAGATTTTCAGCCACTACCTTGAGGGAAATGAAACCGATGTTTCTTTTGAAAATCAAAAGTAA
This sequence comes from Pelecanus crispus, assembly GCF_030463565.1. Taxonomy (NCBI): domain Eukaryota; kingdom Metazoa; phylum Chordata; class Aves; order Pelecaniformes; family Pelecanidae; genus Pelecanus; species Pelecanus crispus. Next base: position 19,070,621 of record NC_134643.1, read on the forward strand.
GACAGAGAGATGGAGAAACATAGAATCATAGAATCATAGAATGCTTTGGGTTGGAAGGCACCTTGAGAGATCATCGAGCCCAACCCCCCTGCAGTAAGCAGGGATTGAACCTGTGAACTTGGCGTTATTAGCACCGTGTTCTAACCAACTTCATGAGTGACTGTTTAATGCTCTGGCCTTATACTTTGGACAACAAACTGTAGCATGTGAAATCTCTATTCTTGTGAATAACCTGTATTTTTTAAAATGAGGCAGCCATGAGAGTTTCAGCCCATCCCACCCAGTAGGCTGATGTTTAAGATGTTGTACTGGTAATAAATGCCAAGTCCCTGCAACTTACTGGACCAGAAAGAAGAATTTAAAAACAGGGTTTGCCCTTTCTAAACATGCTGTGACTATTGGGCTATGTGTAATCAATAGAAATACACCAAAAAATGGATGCTACTTACTTTGGTGATGATAGAATTTAGATTCTGATTAATATACCATAAGAAACAAACCAAAAAAGAAGGTAGATTGGTTAATTTTTTTTACTCTTTTGGGGTTAGGGCAGTCAGCTGCAATAAAGCACACCATGTGATATTATGCAACTTCCATAATTGAATCCAAGCATGCAATTAGATCATATTTTTACCTTCTACTTAAGACTGAAGAACATCAATAGTGCTTTACCTCTACAGCACATTCGCTTGCAAGGCAGAATATGAGTCCAATTGGAACATGATCCTCTTCACTCTAGTACTACATCTCTCCTTTCATAATTTATCCTTGACCTAAGTTTCACCATTTAGCAATCAAATGCTTACACTTTATTTTCCAAAGATGTTTCTTTATAAATGTTATTTTTAAGCCTGATAAAAAATATTACTTCTATTACGTCTGCTTTATTTCTTTTCAGTTAAACACTGAAAAAAATGCTATTCCATTACTAGTTTGCCTTTATTTCTGAGTGATAATTTAAGTCAAATTAACAAAATATTACAGAGAAGGTGGATCTGATACACTTTAAATCTTCATGGAAATCATCCAGCTTCACCAAAATCAATTATTTATATACAAATGTAAAACCTAGGTAGGGTAATAACGTCTTTAAACATCTTGGGATCTTTAAACTGATTTTAGCTATGCAATTTTAGTGTTTTTATATTCTCAGAATACTTTGATGTGTCAGATTGCACATTTTCTGTATTTCTTACCTGTCTTTTCACAGATAAAAAAATAGTAATTGATTATTCAACCATAGTTATTAATAACACATTTTATTAACCAAAATGGACAGGGGATGTCTTTCAAGAGGTGAAGAATGCTATTGAGAACTGCATTTTAGACAAGTCACTCATGAGAGACTATTTCTCAAGAAGATATGCATCTGCCTGGAAGGCAGTCATCAGCTCAGATGCCTCCAGGGGTAGAAATTGCTGAGGCTGGGAGGCAGGTCACCATGCCCAAGGGTCTCTGAGGGAGACAGCCGAACCAGTCTGCCTAGGGGATTACTAATTACTGAGGAAATAACATCCTGTATTGCTAAATGTTTCTCTCTGCCCTCAGGGAAAGTCGGCACCAGGGGTGTGTCAGAGATAAATGGCTCTTAAGATCTGCCTGCAGAGGGATTTAGCATGTGGAAGTCAATCTCAAGCAGGTGATTTTGAGATGAGGTGGTTTTTTATTTCCCTTTTGAGAAGGCCATCCGGCAGGCTGATGTCTGAAGAGATACCCTGTTTCTCTTTGCTAACTCAGCGTGAATGGTGGATTATTACATAGTTAAGTACAGCCATTTTACTCACATTTAAGGACCACTCACACCAAAGATAAGAGTAGCAAAAATTAATTTCCTGCTCTGGTAACTTAAGCTATGATATAAAAAATAATAATCAGGACTTGAATTATAGAAAACTTGCAATGCACAAGTGAAAAATAAATCAGTAATATATCTTTACTAACAAAATATGCAGTTTATTACAAGACTGGGCACTATATTACTTTTCCCTGAATAGAAGGTGGTTCTCTGTACTTTATATCAGCATATTTCTATCTTGCAAAAAAATCTGTCTATAAATTATTTATACTGTATCTTGTCAAGAGAGAAATGTACATTGGAAGCAAGCTATATATGTGTATATATAGAGAGAATACACATATATTCATACTGCTAAAGTAAAAGAGGTGTAACATGACAAAATGGGTAAGGTAAGTTTTCTACATAGTTAGTGAAAGAAAAAAGAATAATATAAAACCAACAAAGAATATGTTTTACATCAGAAGTTAGCTGTAGTTTTATAATGAAAGCTGTCAAAGTACATATAATTATGAAATTCTCTTAGTCTGTTGTAGGAACAGGGTAATTTTTTTTTTCAGAAAACTCTCATGAGGCATCATTAAAATGGGGCTTTTAGTAGAAAACCAACAATAAAGACACATGGATACAGTAGTTCACTTCTCATAGAGAAATTACATAAAATTGTTTGATTTTTTTCTAGTCAGCAGAAAATTCAGGTGGAAAATTATACTTGTTAGGCAGGCTTTTTAGGTAAAACTCAAGAAGTTACAGAAAGGGCAAATAAGAATATTAAGTTTGTATGTGAAGTAATATGGATTCTAACTCCATGTCTAGGCAAGCAAGAAATCGAATAGTACTGTTGATGACTTGCCTTTAAGCTATATTCTTGAGAAATGCAACATTCCAGCATGCTGACTGATTTATCTATGCACAATGAGTCATATTCCACAAGGAATACACAGTATTTATTGTAAAATCAGATGCACTGTTCTTCATAGTGAATGAATTTTCACTTACGGCCACTGACTGTTTCACTGAAGTAAAATGTCTCCAAAAAAAAAAATGTTACAAATACTTAAAACACTGTTCTTCAAATGTGTCTCTCTAAAGGCTTTCTTTTCACTTATCCTCTGTACTTTAGAAACCAACAGTTAAACAATGAACAGTAAACATTCATGCTATTTCAGCCGAGACAAAAAATGTTAACTTGAAAAGCTGGACCTATAGGTTTAGATGTGTAACTCATTTACCAGATAGTTACTACTAATAATATATATTCTTCTTTCCATAATGAAAATGAAATGGTAATTTCACTTCAGTAACAGATACTCTTGAGTGTACAGTGGAACACATGAACATTTTTACTTATACTTCCTTTTTGTCTTTCATTGTCATAATTACTGAAAAGACTGGACTTCACTTTAATCCCAGTTTTCAAAATTTCTATCAGCAAGTAACATCCTGATTGGAGGACTGGTTTTAAGGGAAACAGGTCAAATAATCTAGTGGAACATGCCGACATTCACAGATAATGTATCTACTTTTTTTATTTGTATTGAAACATTTTTTTCAACACTGATGTTACTTACAGTTCTTGTAACAATTGTGTTTGTGTGATTTGGAGCTTGTCTATAAATTGAGGATCATTTCTTGCACATCAAGAAAAACTTATGACTGTTTTGTATCTTTTATAGACAGGGTGTTATAAGCATAAATGCATCAATATTCAGATGTGCAGTGAATAGAGCAAAGAGGCCTTACCTGCTTTTCTCCAAGAATGAGAAAGAAAGTATTCAAATCAGAAAAGACAGATTTACCAGATGAATTTAAGTGCTAATAATTATTGCAAGACTATCATATCGATTGTTGGAGAATCACCACAATAAAAGTGTGGAAAGTCATAATTTATCCTAAAAGTCTCCTTTATGAAGTTTCCATTTTGATTTAGAGTAATAACCTGAATTTTAGTGACAACAATTTAGATTATTTCAATATCATTATCAGTGAAATGTGGGATTTCCTATAAACTGGTTTTGAAGATAGTAATTTCATTATTCTTAGCAGTGTGCTTGCAATAGAAAAGGAAGAGTGAAAGAGTCTGCAAATGACCTTGCCAATGGCAGGCTTGTGTTTCTCGCTAATGTTTTGATCTCTGAGAACACAACATGTTGAACTAATGAAAGGTGTACTGTTTGGAGCTACTGTGCCTTGGTCTAGCAGAACCTGTGGAACAACTGAAATAACAGCTGTTGCTGAAAATAAAATGTTTATGAATACAAATCTTCACTTAGGCTTTCACAGAGTTTTTAGGCTGTGATCCTGCAAATTACTGTGGTGTGGTTTTTTTTCCTTTATGCCATAGATACTGGTTGGTTTTGATGAAGCAGATGTACATTAATACTGATCCAGTCAACAAAATATTTATCAAACTATTTCTTGGAAGAATATTTTTTGTATCACTCAACCCACTTTTAAATAAGTCAAACAGTGCTTGGCATTCGATTTTGACAAATATGCTTAAATTATAAGCCTTGTTTTCTTTATTTAGCCAAATTTATTAAAGTTATTTTTATGATTTGCTTTTTATCATTTGTAACTCATCTGAACTAGCATGTTCTGGGAATGTAATTTGATAAGAATTTGACCAAAGCACTCCAAGAAATAAACAGACAACTTTGATTCTTAATCTTACACCTAATTTAAGTCTCCCATTATTTTTGAGGTTTGTTTAACAACAGGCTAAAAGCAAACCAAAAGATTTAGAAATTATGTAATTAACATGCTAGTTCAATTTGAAGTTTTATATAAGTGACTGTTCTTAAGAACCTTCAACCTTTAGATATCTTTGGAGGGTTCACTACAGTGTTACTTGAACAGGAAGGCACTAGCATAGAAAACTCTGAATGCTGTATTTGAAATACTGTTTCCAAACTACAGTTTTCAGAGTGGTGATTTGACTTTACTGGGGACAGGATTTCAACTCTGCACTTTTTTTTCTTTTTGTCTCAGAAGTTAGGATGCCTTCTTCAATAGTAAGACCAATCCATTTCCATGGGGATTCAATAGCTCTGAGCTTTGAACTGAAGGAAAAATAGGTGCAGCACAGAGAATGATACTTATTTCGAGACATCTGTGGAATGTGGTCTGTCTCTGAAAGTTTCATGTTTTATTTATTACTTTCATTTGACTCTCATTTGTTGTTTATTAGTGACTCAAATACAATGAGTGTGTTGTATTTCAGTACACCACCTCACTCCCAATGCACTAGTTGGAAAATTTCCCATTTTTAGATCCCCAGATTAAAAGGTTCATTATTTTAAGACATTTCAATTTATTCTTAAGGCTAATTTTACTTATGGCAGAAAAAACTACCTGGGATATAGAACTTGCTCTCAACAATGTTACAATACATAGAAAAGTTTCTTGAAGACTGGAGAAAGAAAAGACATACTAGTTCACCTACAACATGCCAAGAGAGATCTGGGCTGAACCTGTAAGACAATAGGCAGGATCCTCTTTCTACACTTCTATGTAGAAAAACTGTAGAACATAAATAAATTTATGATATACAATTCAAAAGGTATTACTGCAACTTCTAAACTTGGCTTGACTCTGTACCTTTCTTGAGCATAAGCATATAATTAGGAAAAAAAAGAAGGATGGATAACTTAAAATTCATGATCTGAAATACAACCTCTATGCACTGTCAACAAGCAATTAAAAACCCCTGCAACCTTCAAAGTGCTGGTGATTTTATGCATCTCCAGAGACCAACACGAGTTGAAGTCTACATAGTGAATGTATTCTGGCTGCAGATCACATACTTTCTAATATTTTGTTATTACCTTTGCTACAAAGTTTTAACCACCTTTTCATTTAAGTGGCATAGAGAGACTGCAAAATGGTTTGATCAATAAATGCACACAGATGACTTGAGAAGAATGTAACCGTTGTAGGAATCACCTCTGATTTTGGAGGTCTTGGCCCTTAGTAACCGATTTGTGATTATCACATAAATCTCTTGTAAGTACAAGCATATTTTTCAAAGTACTATGTAATAGCATATCAAAAACATACTAGAGAGTATGGTTTTGTAATAACAAGGAAATACTTCTTTCCCATTTGTGGTCGTTTAACCTCAGTCGGCAACCAAGCACCACAGAACCGCTTGCTCACCCTCATGCCCCTGGTGGGATGGGGGAGAGGCAAAAGTAAGAAAACTCATGGGTTGAGATATGAACAGTTTAATAATTAAAATATAACAAAAACAACAATAGTTTATTGTAATGAAAAGGAGAGAGAGAGAGAGAGAGAGAGAGAGAGGAACAAAACCTGGGGAAAAAAAAGTGATGCAACCACTCACCACCCACTGACCGATGCCCAGCCAGTCCCTGAGCAGTGATCATTGCCCCCCAGCCAACTCCCCCAGTTTATATGCTGAGCATGACATCATATGGTATGGAATATCCCTTTGGACGGTTTGGGTCAGCTGTCTTGGCTCTGCCCTCTCCCAGCTTCTTGTCCATGACTTTAGGCTCCACCTGTCATAACAGTCTTTCAGGGCGGGAGAGATGGTGTGAGGTGTTGGATTGTTGCATGCTGAAGCCAGTTCTGGTTCCAGCACCGTTGCACTTTGCTTGGTTTTCATCAAAGTTCATTCTTCATTAATCTGGGCAATTCTTATTGTAATACTATTGATGTGGCATATAGAAACCATAGAAGAGATGACATACAGTATTATATAGCAATTAATATCAGACAATTCAATTCATTAGCTATTCTCACCCAAAATCAAATCCACTTGAGGTACACATTAGATTTCCCCATCCTTTCGCATTACCCACCAAGTGCACCTGGGTCCTTGAGCAAAAGCAATTCTACAAATGGATATTCCTTTGCTCGAGGCAAGAGTAACCCAGACTGTCTTCCCCAGCATATTTTTTATGTGCACTTCAAGGACTTTATCCCCCTCTACAGTACCTAAAAGTTTTGACTGAGCAGGGCCAGCTCTATTGGCAGATTCCCTGGTTGACTAACCAGGTGTCCTTTGCTAAATGCATATCCCAAAGTTTAAATATCCCAACACCCATTGCTCTCAGGGTAGTCTTTGTTGGTCCATTGTATTACTGTATTTTCCCAGAGGCTGGTACATGATAGGGGATGAGATATACCCACTCAATGGCATGCTCTTTGGCCCAGGTGTCTATCAGGTTGTTTTGGAAATGAATCCTGTTGTCTGACTCAACTCTGTTGCCATAGGACTAGCTTTTCAAAGCCCACGATAGTGTTCCAAGCAGTGGCATGAGGCATGGGATATGTTTCCAGCCATCTGATGGTTGCTTCCACCATGGTGAGCACATGGCGCTTGCCTTGGAATGTTTGTGGGAGTGTGATATAATCAATCTCCCAAGCCTCCCAATATTTATATTTCAGCCATCATCCTCCATACCAAAGAGGCTTTAACCACTTGGTTTGCTTGATTGCAGCACGTGTTTCGCATTCATGAATAATCTGTTCAATACTGTCCATAGTTAAGTCCGTCCCTCGACCACGAGCCCATCTATACGTTGCTTTTCTCCCTTGATGTCCTGAGGTGTCAGGGGCCCACTGAGCTATAAATAATTCACCCTTATGTTGCCAGTCCAGATCCACCTGAGCCACTTCAATCTTAGCAGCCTGATCCACCTGCTGGTTGTTTTGATGTTCTTCAGTGGCCCAACTCTTGGGTACGTGATCATCTACATGACATACTTTTACAGCCAGGTTCTCTACCCGGGCAGCAATATCTTGCCACAATGCGGCAGCCCAGATGGGTTTGCCTCTATGCTGCCAGTTACTCTGCTTCCACTGCTGTAGCCACCCCCCCAGAGCATTTGCCAGCATTCATGAGTCAGTACAGTGATAAAGTACTGGCCACTTTTCTTGTTCAGCAATATCTAAAGCCAGCTGGATGGCTTTCACTTCTGCAAATTGGCTTGATTCTCCTTCAGCAGTTTCTGCGACTTGTCATACAGGACTCCATGCAGCAGCCTTCCACCACCGATGTTTTCCTACAAGGTGACAGGACCCATCAGTGAATAGGGCATATTGCTTCTCATTTTCTGGTAGTTTATTATACAGTGGGGACTCTTCAGCATGCATTACCTCCTCCTCTGGCGATACTCTGAAATCTTTTCCTTCTGGCCAGTCCATGATCAATTCCAAGATTCCTGGGCAACTGGGGTTTCCTATTCAAGTCTGTTGTGTGATCAGTGAGACCCGCTTACTCCACATAGCATCAGTTGCATGATGTGTAGAGGGGACCCTCCCTTTGAACATCAGGCCCAGCACTGGTGGTCGGGCAGCCAGGAGGAACTGTGCTTCAGTACCAACCACTTCTGAAGCATCTTCAACCCCTTCATATGCTGCCAATATCTCTTTCTTCGTTGGAGGATAGTAGTCCTCATATCCTCTGTATCCCTGACTTCAAAACCCTACGGGTCAACCTCAAGTCTTCCCTGGTGCTTTCTGCCAGAGGCTCCAGGTAGGGCCATTCTCCCCAGCTGCAGTATAGAGCATATTCTTTACATCTTGCCCTGACTGGACTGGCGCAAGGGCTACTGCATGAACCATCTCCTGTTTAACTTGTTCAAAGGCTTGTTGTTGCTCAGGGCCCCATTTGAAATTATTCTTCTTCTGGATCACCTGGTAAAGAAGGTTTACAATCTGACTGTGATTTGGAATAAGCATTCTCCAAAAACCCACAATGCCTAAGAAAGGTTGTCTTTCCTTTTTATTAGTTGGTAGAGACATAGCTGTTATTGTGTTGATCACATCCATTGGGATCTGACGACGTCCATCTTGCCATTTTATTCCTAAAAACTGGATCTCCTGTGCAAGTCCCTTGACCTTACTTTGGTTTATGGCAAAACCAGCCTTCAGAAGGATTTGGACTATTCTCTTTCTCAAAAACTGCTGCTGCTGTGTTGCCCCATACAATGGTGTCATCAATGTACTGCAGATATTCTGGAGCTTCACCCTGTTCCAGTGCCATCTAGATCAGTCCATGGCAGATGGTGGGGCTGTGCTTCCACCCCTGGGGCAGTCGATTCCAGGTGTACTGGACACCCCTCCAAGTGAAAGCAAACTGGGGCCTGCACTCTGCTGCCAAAGGGATGGAGAAAAACACATTAGCAATATCAGTTGTGGCATACCACTTGGCTACCTTTGACTCCAGTTCGTATTGAAGTTCTAGCATGTCCAGTACCGCAGCACTCAGTGGCAGCATGACTTCGTTCAGGCCATGATAATCTACTCTTAGTCTCTACTCTCTATTGGACTCTATGGGACTTTTAAAGGGTGAGCGAGTCTTGCTGATCACTCCTTGTCTCTCCAGTCAATGAATCAGGTTATGGATGGGAATCAGGGAGTCTCAGTTGGTGCAATATTGTCATTGGTGCACTATTGTGGTAGCGATTGGCACCTGTTGTTCCTCAACCTTCAGCAACCCTACAGTTGAAGGGTCCTCCGAGAGACCGGGCAAGGTGGACAACTGTTAAATTTCCTCCATCTCCAAGGCAGCTATACCAAAAGCCCACCAGTACCCTTTTGGGTTCTTGATATACCCTCTCCTGAGGTAGTCTATGCCAAGGATGCACGGAGCGTCTGGGCCAGTCACAATGGGGTGCCTCTGCTACTCATTCCTGGTTAGGCTTACTTTGGCCTCCAATACAGTTAGCTGTTGGGATCCTCCTGTCACTCCAGAAATACAGATGGGTTCTGCCCCTTTATAGTTTGATGGCATTAGGGTACACTGTGCACCAGTGTCCACTAGAGCCTTATACTCCTGTGGGTCTGACATTCCAGGCCATTGAATCCACACAGTCCAGTAAACCCGGTTGTCCCTTTCCTCCGCCTGGCTGGAGGGAGGGCCCCTCTAGTCCTGGTCATAGTATTTGTTGCTCACTTCTTGTAGGTATATGTCAGGAGTTCCTTTATTAAGATCGGAAGTAAAATCATCCCTTCTACTCTGGGGAACTGCTCACTGGAAACTGGAGCAGCAATTTTCCTGGACAAACCCTCTTTTGTAATTTTTTCCCTTGCCACTGATGTACCCATGCCTCTAGGGTCAAGGTAGATTTTCCATCCTACTTCCTCATGTCCTCTCCGCGGTTACACAGGTAAAACCACCGGATGGCCCATGGTGTGTACCCACTATATCCTCTCTCTTGAGCAGAGGGACGCTTAATGGCAGAGATACTGGTCAGTACAGGTGGGGAGTAGGACATACCCTCTTTGAGTTGCTGGAACTCCCAGGAGAGTTTTCCAGACAGTTTTTCCATAGATGAGATGCAGACCCATAGGGAGGAAGACAGACTTTCTTCATATTCCTGGAGTTGGCCAGCCAATTCATCCACTGTCTGTTCCTCTCTGTCTTTCCAGGTCATTACTGCCAATGACTTGGCATGCAATGATGGCGTGCTCCGTACAACCTTCAGCCACATGGGTCCTGTGCACCTGACTTCATCTGGATCTTTGGATAACTGCTTGTTGTTCAGGTCATCATGAATCACCTCAAGCATGGCTAATTCCCTCAGGTACTGGATACCTCTCTCCATGGTGGTCCATTTACCTGGGTGACATATAATAATTTCCTTGAAGGGATACCTTTCCTTCACACCTGACAGGAGTCACCTCCAGAAGCTGAGGGCTTGTGCCCCTTTTCCAATCACTTTGTCAATGCGCCCTTCCCTAGAAAGAGATCCCAGCTGCTTGGCTTCCCTACCCTCTAGTTCCAGGCTACTGGCCCTGTTGTCCCAGCTTCGGAGCATCCAGGTGACAATGTGCTTGCCTGGACAACAGCTGAAATCTTTTTGCATATCTCACAGCTCACTCAGAGATAGAGATCGGGTGGTTACCACCTTGTTTATGAGTTCTTACTCCTCCTGTCTTCATGATGGCTCTGCTTTTTCATCATCCCTTACTAAATGAGCTGACTTTTGCTTCCAGCATTTCTTCTTGTGTATACAGTCAACTGATACCTGCATGGGTTGGTTCTCTGGTTCAGCTTCAGTACCTGTTGCCAGGGTTGAAGTAGTTACAGTGCCTGTCACCGGGGTTGGAGTAGCCACAGTGCCTCTCATTTTGCTACCAGATTCAGAGACCTTCTCTTCCCCTTGACAGTTCTGAATAGTCTTGAACAGGGCTCAGTAGGCATGGGCCAGGCCCCAGCACGTTGCAGTGGTTTGTGTCTCCCTAGAATTGCCAGGGTGACAGCATACTTTTTCCAAAAACTTTACTAGTTTTCAGGATTCTGCACTTGTTCAGGGGTGAACTTCTAAAACACTGGAGGTGCCCACCGTCCCAAGCATTTACCCATGCTATTCCACACACCCTGCCACTCATAACTATCCAGCCTTGGGGCAGATCTCTGGATCATATTCTTAAATTGCTTACTAACCTTGGACAAAACTGAAACAATATTCCCAAGAAATACCAATAGAAGTATCTGAACTACCCAAAGATGTTCAAGATACTGAAAAGTTGTAATGAAGGAGGAAACATCTTAGAAGAAAGTAACAAAGGTGCCATTCTCTATTTCGTCCATAAAAAAATCCTCTCAGAGGGCGAGGTATAATTGCAAATTGTCTCCATGAGGTGGTACCCAAAGCACAGTAATGGTTTCAGTACAAAGTTCAATTACCAGATAAAGCTCAAGGCCAATAACAAATCTCCCAGACAAAACATCACTAATCACTGCAGAGCACAGCAAACTGCAAAAACCAACACCAATCTTTAACATGTACAGCAAAAAAAGGAGCATGGTGCAAGTCAGATAAACTAATATCGAGAACAGATGAATCAATATTGTGAGCCTCAACTGTTAACAGGTATAAATTCCTTAATAAAGTCTGGTTAATCTGTTACCTTAAACCCTTTGAGCCCCACGCTGGGCACCAGAAAGGACTGTCATGGTTTAACCCCAGTCAGCAACCAAACACCACACAGATGCTTGCTCACCCTCCCCTCCCTGGTGGGATGGGGGAAAGAATCTGAAGAGCAAAAGTAAGAAAACTCATGGGTTGAGATCAGAACAATTTAATAATTGAAATAAAATAAAATAATAAGAATAATAACAGCAACAACAACAACAACAATAATAGTAATAATAATAATACAAATAAAATTGTAATGAAATGGAAAACAATGAGAGAGAGAGAGAGGAACAAAACCCAGGAAAACAAGTGATGTAGCCGCTCACCACCTGCCAACTGATGCCCATCCCATGCCCAAGCAGCAACTGCTGCCCCCTAGCCAACTCTCCCAGTTTATATGCTGAGCATGATGTCATATGGTAAGGAATATCCCTTTGGTCAGTTTGGGTCAGCTGTCCTAGCTATGTCCCCTCCCAGCTTGTTGTGCACCTGGCAGAGCATGGGAAGCTGAGAAGTCCTTGACTAGCATAAGCAGTACTTAGCAACAACTAAAATTTCGGTGTGTTATCAACATTCTTCTCACACTAAATCCGAAACACAGCACTCTACCAGCTACTAGGAAGAAAATTAACTCTATCCCAGCCTAAACCAGGACACCATTTTATCCTAATTATGTTGTGTAATTGTATTGAGTGTTTATGCCCAGGCACTGGCAGTGGGGTCTGCATGATGGCCTTTGTGAGGAGAGGCCTGGGCTGCCCCGTGCTGGACACAGCCTGTTCCAGCTGGCTCCAATGGACCCACTGCAGGGCACAGCTGGACCCCTCGCCCAAGATGGTGATGTCTCTGGGAAAAAGGGTTAGGTCAGGGCAAAATACCCTTTCAAAACAGTTATGGACTGACCATAATCCCTCATTCCCTATCTCCCCTGCACTGTTCAGCGACAGGGAGGAGGCTGAGGAGATGAGAAAGGAATTAAGTTGAGCCTGGGAAAAAGTGCATGTGTAGGGATATGTGTTAGTGTTTTGTTTGTTTCTCACTATTCAAATTTATTTTAATTGGCAATGACTTAAATTAATCTTCCCCTGGTTGAGTCTGGTTTGCCCATGATGGTAATTCTTAAGTGTTGTCCTTGTCTTTATCTTGACACATGAGCTTCTCCATCTTATTTTCTCCCTCTGTCCTGTTGAGGAGGCTGAATGAGAGGGAGGCTGGTTGGGGTCTGGCATCCCAAGGTCAACCTGCCACAATTATCTTCTGCTTTCTTTTAAGAGCTAAAGGATATTTCTAAATATTATGCTTTACTTACGACATTTTTCTGTGTGAGATAATCCCAAAACATTGAAAAATAACTTGACTGTATATGGATAACATCAGTCATCTATGACCAGTTTAATTTGCTGTGTGACAAGCATGATGTTTTAAGTTTTTTATGATTTATTCACCAAAAAAGTAAAGAGTAAACCCCCTTGCCTCCCTCCCCTATTTTAATCCCAAAATCAGAAATAGTGTTTTTACCTTTTTGTTGGCAAACTGATGAGAATTAGGTGGAGAAATTTCATGTTGTAAATCACAGACCTGTCTCTGCAGCAACGTGATCCTTCTGTGGAAGGAGGTGGGAAAAGTAAGGCAGTCACTGACCCTCTGAATATGCTCCTTTTGCTGCACTTTCTTACCTCCGTAATAGGTCTGGCCACTGCAAGGTGGAAGTATTTTTGCTGACCAAAAAACTTTGCAGCTACCAACTTGGGAGTTGTTTATCTGGCTCCTTTCCTGTTCCTAGGTACAGCTCCTTGCATTCCCATTTCTTTCTCACATAAAGGGAAACTCTCCCTCCTCCCTTTCCCAGCATGTCTTTCTTAAAGAACCTGTACCCAGTCATCACAGCACTCCAGTTGTGTGAGCTATCCCACCACATCTATGATGCTAATGAGATCGTAGCCCTGTAACTGTGTGCAGAGCCCTAATTCCTCCTTTTGTTCCCCATGTTGCATGCCTTAGTGCACAGGCACTTTAGAAGGCACCCACTCATGCTGATTTCCCAGAAAAAGTGTGAAAGCTTCTCCCATAGTGCTGTCCTCTTGACTCTCTCTTATTTCCATGAGTACACTTGGGATGGGCCCTTTTCTGCTTTGTTTTGTTGATTCTGTCTTCTCTACATCACTTTGCACCCTTTGTTTGCCAACCTGGTTCACCATTTTTTCACTTGACTAAAGGTTGTAATCTCCCTTCACTATTATTTCTAGTTTAAAATTCTCCTCACCAGGTTGGCTAGCCAGCTGGCAAAGATGCTTTTGCCCCATTGGTGAGGTTGATCTTGTCCTTGCTTAGCAGTCTTCAGTCCTTGCAGAGGGTCCCATAGTCGTAAAAATCAAATTGTTTTGTTACCAAGTGCTTTTACTGCATAACTTGTAGTACAAGGGAAAACATCTGCAAAATGATTAGCCTAAGTGGTTTTTACTTCCAGCTGAGAGAATCTGCAGCAATGGCTGACATTCTCCTTTGTTTTTGTTTCTGTCCAAGATGAACAGAAGGCAATAATCCCCATTATTTAACACTGTCTAGACACATTGTTTGGTGTATTCCAAAGGGTTTAGTATCTGAAAGGAAGTTTTTATAGAAGCATCCTTGTAGGCAGCTTGGTGAAAACGTTTATTGAAATGCTCTAAGGCTGTTTGGGATTTTCACACCACTTTACTTAAGTGGTTCTACTGTACGTGACTATCCTAATTTTCCTCTTAGATAGCATAACATTTTCAACCAATCTACACATAATCACCAAGTAGTCAGAGACTCCTAACATCAGTGGCAGAGCTGATTCAGCATGTCACATTGCTGAACCTACTAAATCACTGAGCTGTGCAACAAAGAGATGAAATCTTCCTCAACACTTTCAATGGCATGTCCTTTCAGTGACAGCCACTATGAAGGGGCTGAGGAGCCCACTGTGACAGATGTAACAAGGAACAGCACCTCTGACATGAGGACTCAAGAGAAGACAAGGCGACAGAGAAGACAAAGACTGAGGTCAGATCTAAATCTATTAAATTCCATTAGTCACAGCATTCTTCACTTCTTTCTTACCTTGAGGGCTGAGGAGTCGGTACAACTTATTGTGGTTGGCAGGCAAAATACAGACCGTTTGTCTAAGTCAGTTAACCCATCTGGGATCCTTAGATCTGTGTTAAAATGAAGATGTATATGGTGATTGAAATGATTATGAAGGAATCTTAATTTTAGTAAGAATGTCACAAGCATAGATGAAACACTTAGCAACAATGTAAACAGATTAATTAGATACAGACATTAGGAACAAGACATAAACCCAAGAAATAGACATTAGCCTCTCAGCAAAATATAGATTAATCACTACTTAAGAAAGAAAAAAAAAGAATAGCATGGAATAGACTATTTCAGTTGAAAGCAACCTACATTGGTCATCTAGTCCAACTGCTTGACCAATTCAGGGCTGACCAAAAGTTAAAGCATGTTGTTAAGGAGATCGTCCAAATGCCTCTTAAATACTGACAGGCTTGGGGCACCTCCAGGAGCCTGTTCCAGTCTTTGACTACCCTCTCAGTGAAGAAATGCTTCCTAATGTCTAGTCTAAATGTCCCCTGGCACAGGTTTGAACCATTCCCACGTGTCTTATCACTGGATACCAGGGAGAACAGATCAGTACCTCCCGCTCCACTTCCCCTCCTCAGGAAGCTGTAGAGAGCAATAAGACCACCCTTCAGCCTCCTTTCCTCCAAACTAGACAACCCCAAAGTCCTTAGCTGTTCCTCACAGGACATGCCTTCCAGCCCTTTCACCAGCTTGGTTGCCCTCCTCTGGAGGCATTCAAGGACCTTCACATCCTTCTTAAATTGTGGAGCCCAGAACTGCACACAGTATGCCAGGTGAGGCCGCACCCATGCTGAATACAGCGGGATAATCTCCTCTTTTGACCGGTTGGTCACGCTGTGTTTGATGCACCCCAGGATGCGGTTTGCCCTCTTGGCTGCCAGGGCACACTGCTGACTCATACGGAGCCTGCTGTTGACCAGTACCCCCAAATCCCTTTCTGCAGGGCTGCTCTCCAGCCTCTCCCAGTAGTTTGTTGGTTTGGTCAGCCATATTTTAAATACTTCAAAAATCAAACTATGTTTGTTTCCTATAGTATGAAACTGTGAGGAGGAGACAACAACAGGAAATCTAAATATGGGAAAATGTTAACCAAGATAAAAAATAAAGTGTTAATAGTAATGGTTAACATAATGGAATGCTTCTCAGCAGTCACCACCCTAATACACATCATTCAGGGTTTCTAAAGAGGTAGGTGGTACACCTCCATTTACGCCTGCAGACTGTTTTGAGAGTTAACAATATAAGTCTCTCAGAAAAGTCTTGTAGTGGGCAGCAGCATTATCCCTACTCCATCGCCATCTAATGCTGAACACATCTGAACCCTGCAGGTCTCAGGACTCTTTGCCTGTTGAAATATGTCATCCTAGAAAAATGAACAATAGAGAAATAGGTAGTGAAATATTCTGGTTCTCCAGCTAAGTAAACAGTAGTGTAAAGCATTTCGGACATAGTCACAGCTTATTCTTTCTGTCTGCTTCACTTTATTTCCTTTTCATCTTTATAAAAAAATCCTGAAGAACTTCATGTTGGGCTGTAAGTCTCATGTTTTAAAATTGTGGCCTGTGAAGAGTTTGCTTTCTTGCAAGCATGTTTACATGAATCTCTCTGGTAAATTAGTTCTTAGCTGTGTTCCTGTTTGTTTGGCTGTTCCTGTCTGTTTGTGTTCCTGTCTGTTTGGCTGTTCATACACTTTTGTCAAGAACGCATATTTTGTTCATGATATGGCATCAACCTACTTGCTTTATTGTTTGTATTTGAGAGAAAAGGTAGAAGTGACAGTGAACTAGGGCTAGCATTAAGGATAATGAGCTACCAATTACTACTATAGTATACAATTGCTCAAAACAGGGTAATCAAAAGTACAGTCTTGTTGAATTAATTGAACAGAACAGATAATACATTGTATAGGCATTCTGAAAATTGCATAATATGATGTCTTATAGTTGTGCTGGAGTTTCCCTTGATAAACATGGCATATGCTGATATATAACACACCCTGTAATACTCTAAAAAAGCTCTCTTGTTATTAACCATTCATATTAGCAACTTTCAAGAATCAGAGATCTCACTAATTTACCAAATACTTTAACCTACCAGATTTATTGTTAAAGATTCATCCCAGGTGCTAACATTGGCTCAGACTGTTTACTAAAATTACATTCAAACCCTCATTTGGAGCAGAAAGTAAACACATCTAATATCTAAAGTTAAGATACATTGTTAGTGACATTGAAATCTTAACAGTCTAATCAAAGAATTATGATTAGTTCAGATCTTACTATTACAGAAAAAGAAAATAAAGGAAAGAATTGTATTGTGGAAAATCTCACTAATAATACAATTACAATTGTTACACTCACTATTCCTAGTATATACCCGTTTCTCTGCTTTTACACTCACACTTCTAGTGATTAAGTGGATCTGAAGGCTGGGGTTTCAGACTGGACATGGGGAGAAAGGCTTACAATGAGCTGTCAGTTTCCCAGGCCCCTCACTGGGAAGAGCACGATGTTGATGTTTTCTTCCTCTTCTTTTTAGAGGAGGAAATTTTTATCCATTGGAGCTTTTTAAAAAGCATTTCTATCATACTTAATATTTCTCTTTCTTCGTTGGTCTGTACCTCCATGTTACATCTAAATTTACTAGATAGGGCCTGTCTTAAGTATGTCAGATACTTGCTCTTTGTTCTTTTTGTTATCCCTAAACCCAATTTTGCATCATCTCCAAACTCTGTTTGTTCACCTGGTGAATTGTTTACATTTCTGGGGTTTCTAGTGTCACCCGTGCATCTCACCTATCCTCTTGTGGTTTTACTCCCAGCACTGCATCCTGTATCCCCACTTTCAAGGCTTTTGCTGTCATACCATGCCTGTATTGTTCTACACTATGTCATTATTCCACAGTTACAGATATTCCATTCTATGCCAAATATTTCATTCTATGCAGAACAGTCTTGGTATAAAGATATAAAAATATGGTCGTACCACAAAATTATACAAATATAAGTGAAAGTAAAACTAATGAGGCAATAGCCACCTCATCACTAGAAAATGGCTTTTATATCTAAAGAAGCTAAAACAAAACCCCATGTAGGCTAATGTAACTTCAGACAAGCCTGACAAGCCTCATTCCTGGTCCTATGACCTGTTACAAGTGACGGCAACACTATATTTACAGGGTTACAGGGCTACATTAATAGCTACCAAGGATCTTTGCCCTCAGAAAATATTCTTGATATATTATTGGAGACTTCCTTGCCTTCAACCTGTCCATCAAGTAATTTCTGTCTTTGTCTCTTAAATACCTTATATACAGTCTTAGCTTACAGCATTCGTTTTCTGAATATCAATAGTCTCTTTTCCTTCTCACTGTATCTGAGGTGCATGAATGACCACATGAAGAATTAACTTTAATCTAAATAACTTCATTCTTGCACAAAGGTTTTTATTAAGTCCATTTTCTGGCTACAGTTCATCATGGAGAAAAATCTGTGACAAAGTTCTGAAAGGGTGAGTCTAGGGTAAAGCACTCCTGATTGTCCTCTAACATTTAGGTATTCAAATTAAAATTTCAGTACTTGTTTTAGTTTCTTTCCAGACAGACAATTACCAGCGTGCCTAAACCGCAGTCACACTCAGCTCAATACTGATTGAAGAGAAGCACACTGCTGAATTAGCAGCACTTCTGTGTAAAGGGAAGATACGCACAGAGAATGTAAATAACATTGGATTTGTGCCAAATTCTAGAGCAAGGTGGCCAGACCCAGAGACTGTGAACTCGTGTCCTTCCCCTTGTCACTCATTCTTTTTCTGAGGTTTCTCTTCTCTACTCTGAGTTGGTTATACATAAACTCATGGGGTAGAAAATTCCTCTATATAATTAGGAAAGTAAAGCAAAGAGGTGAGAAAACAATACTAAATTCTCATGTGGTTACCCCATCCAAGCTTACTGGAAGAAGACATCCATGAAAAAATTGAGATGAGATGCAATACAGACTTAATACTGTCACCAAAAAGATTTGGATGACGCTTCTTCTCATGTAACAGTGCCACAAGACCATGACCCTTCAAGTCCTCAGCTTGGATAGATCCTGAATTCTTAAGGTGAGCCTCTTTTGTGTTTCTGTTGCTTAAACTGAAAACCTTATGTGAAATTTTGAGCAGTGGTAAGTCCAGCTGCACCTGATGACACACACAATTTCAGTTACTGTTTTATCATCTTCTTCTCCTTCCCATCTAAATACCTTTTTTACAAAAAGGAAGAGAGACTTTATTAATTTATAAATTCATTAATTAAATGAGGATCCTTCAGGGCTGAAAAGCTGTTTATTAAGAACTAGTGAACTTGTTTAATACAGGGACTCTGTCCTGCAACATTGGAAACTTGTGGGTTCATGGGAGAATTGCATTTGCTGTCAGACTGTGGGCCGCTGTGGGCAAGGAATACATTAGTTCCAACTATTTTTATTAAAAACAGATTCTTTAGAGCAAAGAAAGACATCATTAAACTTTTCTTGAGAATGGGTATCAGTACAAATTAGTTCATAGTTTGTATTTGTTTATACATCTGAGATTTTTTAATGAAGGCAAAATTTATCCTGCAGATGTAATAATACTGCTCCTAATTCATTAAGTCAGCACATACGGTCATATCCATATTCAAAAAAAGTAACTGAGAGAGCAAGTGGCACTTCTGAAGGGAATGTGTTCATCATCAATATGGATTCTGAAGAGAGGGCAAGAATGAGTATTGGTATTATCAGAATACTTGCTAAATAGCTATGGAACTATGGCATTAGACTTCTGATAAAGAAAGAAAAGTATTAAGAAAATTCAATCTAGGGGAAAAAAAAAAAAAGAAAGAAAATAGATGAGGTTCTGATGTTCATGAGATACAAAACAAAGATATGAAAATTAACTCTCCTGCCTATAAAGTAGACATTCCACATACGTTAATTCAGATCCTATATTCAGAAGCTCTTAACCAATTCACATTTTCTGTTTTTAGTTTATACAACTCATATGCCTGTAGAATATAACACTAATATCAGACTCTATTACAAAGGTTACATGATTACTCAAGCTGACAATGACAAAAATAATTAACATTAGATTGCTCCAGTATCGCTTCCTAAAATTCCTAACAAGACTTTAAACAGTACCAAGAGACAGATTCTTGCAGCCAAATTGAGGGCAGAGCCAGAAATAATTGATGTTACACGGACAATGACAAATAAAAATTTTAAATTACAAGGGAAGATTTAAATTAATTTGAGGAGAAATTGAATGCCCTGGCAAGAGAGATCATATATTATTGCTAGTCAAAACCAAACAGTCCTAAGAGGGACTATTAAAAGCTAAGAAAATGAACTTTGTCATAATTTAAAGGCACCCTACTGAAATTAGTCAACACAGAGAGTTGTGTAACTTACTTTTGTACAGAATTGTGGGAAAGTTCGCTGCATTACTTCTGCTGTTAGCCATTATCTGTAGAACATATAGTGAATAACTGCTCCTAGGTCTGGTCCATTTCACTCATCTGAATTCCCAAAACCTTAGTCTGTCCATGTCGTCCCCCTTCCATTTCCCCATTCCATTTGATTTTTTCCTGATTCATGTCAGCATTAGACAAAAAAACCTGCTTTGTTCTTATTTTTATTCTGGAGTGTTAGTGCTAAAAGAGTTTTCAGACTAGGAATAGACTGCTCTTCACAAACTTGCAAGCCATGCAGGAAAAATCCTCTCATTTCAGAGGACATATTTCAAGAGCTGATGGAGAGGGAAGTTCTGGGATTTTTCACATCCAGAACACAACGGTTTCCTAAACCTCCTATCACTCCAAAGTGAATAGGGGGAGGCTGGACATGACTCCAGGCCCTTGTGTGATTTGCTGTCTTCAATTTCAACAGTCCTTCCTTGCTGCTGAAACATCCAACACACTACCAGTTGAATGACATAACCCTAACACCAGAGCTCAACTTGAACTCCTGAAGCCAAAGTGCTGCTGTTGTTGGCATGGAAACACATGACCTCGTCTAGGTATTTTGGAAATCCACTTGAGCTGGAACAAACCTTTGTGTACACACAGAAAACATGCAATAGATCATATATAAAATGATACATAGATCAGGGTATTAAGAAACAGATCTATAAGTTCTAAATAAAGACAAATCTGTTAATATTTTGTTATAAAATTGGTTACAGAAAATAATTCTGAAAATGTGAAATTTCTTAATATATTATATAGTATATATTTTCAGAATTGGCAGAGGATACAGAAGTCTACAGAAGCCTACAGAAGCCAAGGAAGAGAAACAGCTTAATATTTTTTCACTGAAGACTCTGAAAGTTTTCTCTCTGACTAATGTGGTCATACACATATAATGTATTGTCCTGGTTTCAGCTGGGATAGAGTTAATTTTCTTCCTAGTAGCAGGCATAGTGCTGTGTTTTGGATTTAGTAGGAGAAGAATGTTGATAACACACTGATGTTTTTAGTTGTTGCTGAGTACTGCTTATGCTAGTCAAGGACTTTTCAGCTTCCCATGCTCTGCCGGGTACACAAGAAACTGGGAGGGGGCACAGCTGAGACGGTTGATCCAAACTGACCAAAGGGCTATTCCATACCATATGACGTCATGCTCAGTATAGAAACTGGGGGGGTGGGGTTGGCCGGGGAGCAGCGATCGCTGCTCGGGAGCTGTCTGGGTATTGGTCAGCGGTGGTGAGCAATTGCATTGTGCATCACTTGCTTTGTATATTATTATAGTTATTATCATTATTATATTGTTATTATTATCATTACTATTTTACTTTATTTCAATTACTAAACTGCTCTTATCTCAACCCAGGAGTGTTTCTCACTCTTACTCCTCCGATTCTCTCCCCCATCCCATTGGGGTAGGGGGAGTGAGCGAGCGGCTGCGTGGTGCTTAGTTGCTGGCTGGGGCTAAACCATGACATGTATAAATACATAATGTTTATTAATAAGTTCGATTTTCTTCAATAAATAAAAAATCTTAAAAATATTTTAAAGACAATAAATGTTCATGAAGGAAAATATTCTATATTTTTAGTTCTCATTTTTATTTTATGTTCATCACAAAACATTCAATGCATTAAACCCAGAAAGATTTTTCTTAAACAGATGATATGAAAAATAAATAACAGTTGGAAGTGGAAGGATATCTGAGTCAAGCAAGACTGAATGAACAGTAGATTTAGCAGGGCAACAATGGATTTCCCATCCTACATGCTTTTTCAGGTAAGGACTTTACATGGGGATTGAAATTAGGATTTTACTGCCCATACAGAATACACCAAGAATTTTAAGACTGGAATTTAATTTATAAACATAGGTTACTGACAATGTGGTCAGATTCAGGTCCTCTATCTCTACCTAGAGATGAATGTTATTGTATATGAGATCAGATTAAGACCCATTTAATCCAGATTTAGGAAAAGGATAAATGATTTTTATCTGGAGTTATCTCTCGCTTGAGTCTTGCTCATTAATTATAAAACATTAGTGACTAGAGGCTTCCAGCATGATACTGCATGCACACATAGTAGGAGACCACACCTGTTCCAACGAGCTTCTGTTACCCAAGGGAGTAACTAATTAGATACAAAACATCTTCAGTTTATTATTTATTCAATGTTGTTGATCAAATTAGAGGGCATAAATGCATGGAATTCACAGGGAAAACACACACATATACACTCATATTTATGTCATTCCTGGTCAAACGCCTGGTCAGGTCAAAAACTCCTTGGAAATTCAGTCTTCCACACAAAGGCAGTGTCCAACAACTTTGGCTTGACATGCATAGGAAAAGAAATTCCATGGCTACTTCTGTCCTCTCCTGGCTGAATCCCCTTTGGAGGCAGCTGCCCCTGCAGGCCCTGGACAGGCTCAATTGACCCTGCTTGGGCTGTAGCTATGTTTTTGTTGATTTGTGCATTCAAACATCTCTTTTTCTCTCCCCTAAGTTAGACCAGTCCTGGCCACTCTCATTAATTCTTCTTTCTTCACACTGAACAGCTACAAGATTTACCTCTACCTACCTGGCAAAATTTTCAATGCTAACAAAACATGCAATGGGAGACAATTTGCTGCTGCAGTGGTTAAGGCAATTGCCCAAGGACACGAAGCAGTACAATGTGTGACCCAAGAGAAGATCCCAGAAGGTCTCCTCATTTTACGTCTAGTGTTACGGTGTCGTAAGTGGTAGTGAAAACAGAATATTGCAGCAGACTCTTAATATATACATTAGTAGAAAGCAGGAAATGTGAAGCAGAACAGATCAGTAAATATTTGAAGAAGATAGTCTATGGCTATTTTGCATCAAAAGTGAAAGGAAAAATACTTTTCCCTTTCCTTTCTCAAGCTTTTTTACTTCAGAAACAACAAAAATTGCTCCTTACATACTGTCTGCCAAAAGTTTCATTACATATTTAAAAGAAAGTTCATGAAAATTATTTAAGAGGAGTGTAGAGATCTCTGAAGACTTTATAAAATAGTTGAAAACAGAAGGAAATCTCATAAGTAATCCCTGTTGACCTCTTTTTTCCAGTGCTGCTTTTTCTATCACATTACATTTTAGTCAATCAAAATGATCATTATATACTGATAAAGCCACATTTCCATCGTGTAATTGTGAAGAATGATTTACTGGATAGTAAAATCTATGAAATTCTTGTGTTTAGTGCAATTAAATTCACATGTAAGTTATACTTTGAAAACAAGAAATTGGAAAAGCATGTAAATTTGATTGTGAAAACTGTACATAATAATCACTGTATGTCTTGGATACACATTCATTAACTTCGAACTCTTAAGTGAGATAAAGTCAATTCACAGAATGCTGAAATGAGCGAACATGGAACCCTAACTTTTCAACTTGCTGACAAATTGTTTTTTCAGCAAATAAAGACAGACTACTCAGAACATTTTCTTATTGCTGGATCAAATTATAGGTCTTGAAAAACAGCTGTAAAAATTGATAGAACAGAATTAAGTTATCACGTAAATCCTAGTTGCTTCAAAATAACATCTAGAAAGATTAAAAAAATTAAAAATCATGTCGTAACAAGACTATAAGAATAAATGTATTTTTCTGCAGATAATGTTAACTTCATAAAGGTATTTTGATGTAGAGAAAGGTTCACATAAAAATATATGTTAACATAAACTGACTGTACCTGAAGTTCTTAATCAACCATCTCAAACTCTGAAGACATTTTAAAGTATATTTCTTAAATGACTTAGATGTCTATTAAACAGCTACTATTTTCTCTGTCATACCTGTTTCAAGACCCAGAATTAAAGAAATAGGATCTGTCTGTGGTGAAGAAGTGCAATAAATACATTCAAGAAAAGCATTCAGAGCAGAGAGCCTCCTACAGTGCTGTTTCATCCAGCATGAAATAATGGGTACAGAAGCATGTCAAAATTGCGTAAATTTCCAGAGCTTAAGTTCTTGAATTAGAAGCATGAGGCAATAATTTTCTTGTGCTACATAGTGTAAAATCCACATCTCTTGTGAAGGAAGGTGAGATGACCTTCTCTGAAAATCTCATAGCTCTCTTTTTCTAAACAAAATTGAATTGCCAAACCATCCCAAAAGCCATACAATTGTCCACCTGTAATTATATTTGGAAGCTGAATTCATCCTTTGAAGATCCAAGGCCATAGTTTTAAATTTCTTTGGGGCAATTATAATCTTTAAGCAATGGACTATTCAAGGTAGAATGGAGGAGTCAGAGAGGTGCTCCATTTTCTTCCGATTGCATCTCTATGCAAAAAGGATACAAAATTAATATAGCAGAAAGAAACCCTGTAGGTAAGATCCTGGGTCTGTAATAATTAAATTGTATACTTCAAATGAGGTCAGATGGTGACTTTAAGTCCCTGCCTCTGTTTTTTCTGCTTTTTATCTGGTCACTGTTTATAAAACACATAAACATTCCTGAAGTAGAGACGAGAACCTAGGACTCACCACACTATAGCTGAATATGTGCCCTCATTTTTTTCCTTCATATATCCTGGATCTTGATTATTTTCTACATAAAAATAAAGCATGCACATATAGATGATCCATCCTGATATCTGCCTCCATCTCCAACTAGATTATCTTGAAATGTGATAGACCAAATGTTCTCATCATTTTAAAGTGATGCAGAAAATGCTCCACTGCTAGGTATTGCTCTGTATGTGTTCTAGGTCCAGACAGGCAGTTAGCAGGACCCAAATGCTATCCCTTTCTTATCCATATCATTCTGGACAGGTGTATAATGATGTATTGGAGTAATTTAGGGATTTTTTTCAGGCCAAAGCTTGGCAAGCTTGGAGTCTTAACAGCTTTTCAGATTTGATGGTTGCAAAGAGCATTTTCTACTAGGCTGCATTAGTGTAGGACATCCGCCAATGTCCTGCTTTAAGTACTTAAGAACATTTTCAGACCTTATCCTTAAATAGAGCCTGATGAGGGAATACAGTAGTCCAACATGCATTTTTCAGGAGCTTCTATTGACTGATTCAATTGTTGTGAATACAATGTTCCTCAAAGGACGCTGAGAAATCTGCTAATGGAGCTTGAGTACACCTAGGAATCATTCAGACACAGCACATGGGTACTATTAAAACTCCAGGATAATAGATGTGGAAGATTAGACAGGTCCAAAGAAAGGACAAACCTTTAGAAATGTCAACCAGAGGCAGAAATTCTTTTTCACATTACTTACTGCTGTATAGAAATTCTGGCATTTAGTCATAAAGTACAAGATTTTAAAGATATGATAAATCTGTACCAGCAATTTGTACCAGCACGTCAGCCAGAAAGATAACTCATCGAAAACATCTGAGGAAAAGAAATCAACACAGATCTCAATCACAATGTTAATCACAGTGTAATTATCATTGCTCAGATTGACATAAGAATAATCATTAGATAGATATTAAACTGCAGTCTTCTGTCTCAAAAAACTAATAAGGAATATGTTTGATCAATATGCAAAACCATTATCCAGATTGACAAGACTATTTTCCCTTCTATTTAGTTTGAGAAGCAAAAGGTTTTCTGCATCCTCATCAAAGGAGCCACAACAAAAAGCTTTAGGTCTTTAATTAACTTAAACTTGGCAGAAAATATGAAGGAAGAAAAAACACAGCAACAAGATATTCTAAGCAAAACAGTTAAAGAGGGAAGATTTAAAATAACAGTTTGTTGTCTTCAAAAAAGATATCTAATTCTCATTTAAAGACCTTCCAAAATAAGGTCTTCCAATAATTAGTTGCCCTTTATGTTAAAAATGCAAAATTATTTTTAGTACATATTTCTTTTTCGGTTTTTAATAACTGGATCTCAATATCATTTTTTCCTCTATTATGTTGAACATCCATCAGATAGCAAACACTTCTTCTGTGTAGAATCTGAGTCAGTCGGTACCAAGCATCAGGGATGGGAGTCAGTTCAAGACAGTGAGGTGTCTAAATGTAGATGTATGAGCTCCTACTATAGTCAATGGATGTCAAAGCAAGAGTTAGTGGAATATAAAAGAGCAATTCAGCTGACTGGACATAAGAAGTGGGATTCAATATACTTAAATTTTGATGTCTGCATGTAGACAATGCAGCCAATGGAGCCTAGAGAACAATTCAGATCTGTAAAGTAAATGTTAAGAGCTCTATACTGTTGCCTAAATGAAATCAGTGCTATTTGGGACAACTTAAAAACTGAGACAACATTGGACAGCCAGAAATGGCATGGCACCTACAGGAAAGGTATGTCTTCTACAGAGTCAGATTCAGGGCAGGCAGGAAAATTTCAGGCATCTTAAATGTCATTAGATGCCTGTTACTATGTGACTGACTCATTAAATATGTTGTTTCACTCTGATGCTTAGAGTGTTTGTTAAAAAGCAAGAAAACTTAATTTATTAGGATCTTGGCATAGTGTAATGCTTGCATGGAGACTCAGATCTCCTGATGTCCTATGTGACTAGCCCATCACATACATAATTCATCACTGTTGATACACCTAAAATACATACAAAACATCTCCTAAACATCTACATACAAAAGACTGTCTTATGTAACCATTTCTGCAGGAAGAGTTTCTATTGACTACACGTGTCTTATCTAGGCACAGTTCAGTTATATTTGTATCAGGAATGACCTAGGTGAGTCCTTTCAACACTCCACCCAGAATGTTAAACAACACGTTTAGGCATACGAATTGAACCAGGCACAGCAGGAGTTGCCAAACTGTCCGAAGTTTCCATCTGGAGGGTTTCTGTAACTATTAGTTAAATATGTCATTGTGAAGGTTTAATCAGTC
This sequence comes from Pelecanus crispus, assembly GCF_030463565.1. Classification (NCBI taxonomy): domain Eukaryota; kingdom Metazoa; phylum Chordata; class Aves; order Pelecaniformes; family Pelecanidae; genus Pelecanus; species Pelecanus crispus. The sequence goes on from NC_134643.1 coordinate 19,097,781, forward strand.
AGTCACCTGGCTTCAAGTCGGTCCATTGTCTCAAGCCTGTCCATTAATTCATTTACACAGATGACTGGCTGGAGAGTTCCTGGACAACCCAAGGAATTAAAGATTTATGTGTACTGGTGTGCATACAGGCAGAGCCCTGGAACCCAGCTGCCCCACAATTATAACTAAAGAACAAATTTGATTTTCATACTTACAACTCATATCTTAAGTCTCATAGCTCTTGGCACAATGTTTAACAACAAAAACTGTATAAACATAAATTATCAAAAAAGTATGTACTTTATAAAAATGGTTTGTGAAAAAGATGGTCCCCTTGGTATCAACAATAATAACTGATAAGACAGAGCACAAAAAGTGTGCAAAATCAGCTATCTAAATGATTAATGAAATGGCAGAAAAATAATTAATGATAATCACAATAAAGCAATGGAATGATGCCAAATCCCATTGTATTATGCCGCAGAACAATGACACTAAGCTAACTACGGTTATACTACAGTTTCGGTAGTTGTTGCTAACAAAGTTTTGTTTAGGGGTGTGATTGGACAAACCAAGAGTTATGGCTGAGTTCTGAAAATATTTATGCAATCTGAATTTGCAATTTACGTTTTATTATCTATTCTACTTCTCTAATGATGTCTAATACTGCGTCTTGTCTTTCAACAGACTTAGAAACCTGAGATGTAATTTATTGAATTATTCAACTTAAAGTATGTTTTCATAATGTTAATACCAAAAATGCTTCCTAAACATGATTCATATAGTCAATAGTAATTTATGAAACATAAACGCTCAAAGAAAAACAAGGACTATCAATATTTTTCAAAATATCAGATGTTCAATTAAGATACACTTTTGCAAGTGTTTTTCTAAATACTAATTATATGACATTTTCTAACTATAGACTGCCTATGTATATTACATGAGAACTGAAGAGCAGATTAATTACTCTGAAGGCATAGTAAGAACTTTGTTCTTGCCCCCACTGAATTCAATGGGAATTTTGCCATCAGCTTCAGTAAAAGCAGGTTGAGGTTTTAGATAGTTGACACAGAGCATATTTTAAAGCCACCTGTGCAAATGTAACCACTGAGACACCTTCTGTTGTTACTGTTCTACAGAATTTTCACTCTCTAATGGTATATTATTTTCACCTAAGAACATTGATTAAACTCATCAGCTTCAACGTTTTTTCCTAGAATCACACTTTTTACACTTAATCTCTGTTAGAATTAAGAGAACTGAGAAAAAGATTTTATTTTGATCTTTTTCATGTTTTTATCTCAGTCAGTGTCTTCCATGAAAGCAATCACGTTTACTATGAAATGTTCAGATAACAAGAAAATTTGTGATGCTATAAAAATATGGCTGCTAAAAAGTTTTTTTTTAAATAAAGAAACATTTATTTTCAGTTTGTCCATAATTATTTTATAGGCGTCCTAAGACTGCAAATACTGAGGTCAGGTTCAGCTGTTTATGAAGGGATGGCAGCCATTCACGTAGGTGTAACTTTCAGTTATTTGAACAAATAAGAAAAAATTATATGTTTCAATTATGTAAATGTAGCTAGACTCGTGTTTGTTATTACTAGAATATAATTAGAGGAATGTGTTCTTACTTGTCATTGCATTGAAATGAAAGTTTAACTAGTATGGCTTTAACTCTTCAGCCAGTATGTTTTTTCCTGCATTCAGTCATCTGTTTTCCTTTGGGCTGTCTGACTGCCCTCTTTTGCAACAATAGAATCTATTCTCGTTACTTTATTCCATTGTAAGTGGTCAGAAGAGTTGCAAAAGTATTTGCAAATTGCACAGCTCCAGTGGTTAATACCGAAGAGTTTTAGTGTAGTTTTGATGCAAGGGTTTAGACCCTTATTGAGTTGCTATTATTGATATTGATTTGGGCCTGTAGCCCTAATATTAGTATCATAACAGTGGAAATCACTAGAGGCTTTTAATACAGTATGATACACATATCTCAGACTTTGGCTAACTTTGAAAAAAATCTGAATGACAAAATAAGCTGGATTTTAAGTAGTACTTTTTGGACTATTTAGTATGTATCACACTCTAATAAAGAGATTGTGTTATAGAATATGTATTCCAAACACATAGCTCACTTTTACCCTACTCATGACTACTTACTGTCTCTGTGAAGAAAGCATACATTATAAATACTGAAAAAGAATGCCAAGAGAGCACTTAATTGAGTTTTAATTTTTTGGAAAACCTATTTAGCAGCTGCAAACAAAGTAGTAACATACAATGAGTTTGTTCTTTGAAGTCACAGTATTGAAACTGCTGATTTATAAATAGGGGATAGGTGTATGCTGACATACGAAATTATTGTTGTGTCAGCTTTGTTATTTTGTCTCATGGTTTGTTACAGCTAAAATATTTTGTAACTGTTGGGCCAACCTATATAATCCATACATGGACAATACTCAAGTGCATTGCAAGGGGAGTTAGAAAAGGCTGTCAAAATAGACAGCACAAACATTGACCAAGGATGTTCGTAAATTATAATTAATGATTTGCAAATTTTCTTTGCATCATGGAACACTGAATACATAAAGATGTTCCCATGCAACAACTACTCCTGTGATTTATTTGTCATTTATTAAAGAGAAGTTCCAGCAAAGTTAGTGTGACTCATAACTCTGCAATTTGATACAGAATCAGGACCACTTATTTCAATGAATTCTGATAGCTAAACTTGGCCCTAGGTACTGATTTTTTTTTTCTTGGTAATTCTTTCATCCAGTACTGTGCCCTGTGGAAAAAAAAAACCCAAAACCAAAAAACCAGAAAAAAACAAGAAAAAACCACCAGAGGTAATATCAGCTGTACCTTCTTTCATGTATAAATTAAGTACTTACCTATAGAGATGAGTAAAGATGTAAACTTTTAAAGCCCTTAAGAGACAGGTAGGCACAAAATGAAACAAGTGCTGTATACCCAATATTTAGGCCCTGAACTTCTGCTGCTATGCAAAACTCTGTGTTAGGCTCCTTTGCACTGTCTAAGGTGAGTAAGGCACCCACAAATGGAGTTAAAAAAAAAAAAAACCAGCCTGCTAACCGAAAGGCCACTTACGTCAGTCAATAAAATGTTGCTAACAGCAGGTTACTGGCTTCATAATGATTTAACTCAGGCCTTGGAATTTACTGGTAATTGTCATGTACAGTCATGGGTCTGTTTCACCTGTGACTTCAAAACTGGAAAGTGTAAGGGAAGGCTCAGGAGAGCTCTTTCCTGTAGCTTTACACTTTTTCTGCAGCAACTTATTTTGCTATAGTTTAATGTTGATTCTGTAATGGTATGGTCTAACCGTTTATGATACAGGTCTAACAAAACCGAGGAATCACTGTGTAACAAACTTGTGGGCCAAAGAGGAAAGAAAGCAAAGCCAAACAGGCTTTTTAAGAACACATAAAAATAAGTCCAAACAGGTCCATGACTGAGCAGGTGGAAGAAAACCATGCCATTCACACTATGTGCCTTGTGGTGAAGAATAAGGGATCCTGATGGCTCATCCCTTAACCCCCTTCTCATTCATTCTTCTCATTTTTCTTGAGAAAGACTAACCCCACTGACTTTAGCACCCAGAGGGGCAGTAAAAGTGTGAGCGCAAAGGGGCAGACAATTTTTTGTACAAGAAGTTTATCATAAATCAAGATTTTTAGAAACTTTGGATTAGAAGTGTTGGTATCATTCTAACTGGACTAATAATAATGTTTGTTGCATTTTTGTTAGGCTGCTAAAACTTAGACTAAGATGTTCTTGAGTCTACATTAAGTTCTATTCCCTTTTTGCCCACATCATTTTGAGTATAAAAGCCATACAGAGCTATTAACAGAGAAACACAGAATGTGGTGATGTCTTAAATCCCACTTCTGCTAGGTGCAATGGTGCTTTATTCAGTAAGATCAGGAGCTTTGTTACATTATGATTCCATAAGTGCCTCTAAAAAACAGATGTCACCAGGTTTAAAAATTTAATTAATTAATTTATTATTTTAATCTTATTTCCTACAGATTAGGCTGTTTATGTGTATTCTCTTCTCAAGGACTATGTCTGAAACAGAAGAAGGGCTCCACACTGCTCAGTGACTATGACTGTTACAATAGGCCCTTGTGAGAGACTGGAAGAGTTAATGTATGTTGATGTCTCAAATATTGTGGTGAGACAAGTTAAGGTCTGCATAGAGACAAGTTAAGGTCTCCATAGAGACAAATTAGGGTCTGCATAGCACCACTAAACCACAGGTGAGAAGCCAATTGGCACAGAGCTGGGAAGGCATATCCGACGATGCACAGTTCCACCTTCTGATGTGCCTTACAACTTACCATATATAGCCAGAGGTCATAAAAATTTCATTTTAGAAAGGAGCTCATGACCACCTGAAAGACCCCTCGTGACCGCCCCCCACAATGGCGCCTGCACAGAAGATGAAGATCATTCTGGAACAAGGACCATATAAGTCCTCAAAGGGGCAAGATTAGAGGTGGGGACTAGCCTATAAAAGACACAGCTCCAAGGAGCCAGTGCATGCCCACTACTGGAGGACTGCCACGTTTACCATTGACTTAGCAGGATTCAAGGGTGGTGAGATATCTCAACCCATTCTGGTAAGAAAGAGAATGAAAAATACATGAATGTGAGCCTTACCCTGCCCTTTGCCCTCAGAGCCAGAGAAACAACCACACCCCCAACTTTTCTTACTTGTTTAAAATGGTGGCAGAAGGCTAGAGACTCTGGAAGTGTTATGATTGAGGGAGAAGATTTCAGCATAAACGCTACTCCTTATTTGTTACTATGCTGTAATATACATGTCCCAATCAAAGGAAAAGCTTCAATCAGAGATTGTATTTTCATAGACTGCAGAGTCAATCAGCTGCAAAAAATAAATCCATAGAAAATCAGGCTTTCTTAGTTTTGGTACTAATTGCTTCACAGAAACAAAGCAGGATGACCTTCTTTCAAGCACTGTCAGTGATGATAGCGTATCTACTCTCTCCTTTTTATAAAATACCTCAATGGCTAACTCATTTCCCCAGAACAGGAGAGACCTAGGGTCAGTGCCAGTTTCTGTCTCGGGGAATACAAACTCTCATCTCTCACCTCCCTGGCAAATGCAATAATCAACAAGATACTTTATTTGGAACAGCAGAGTTGATTCTATAGAGTCTGGTTGATTCTATATAGAAAACAATTCAAGATTACCCAGGATAGAGAAAAAGGACAAGGAATGTAAGAAAATGAGAACATGACTTTCTGGCTTATTAAACATTCTCTTGAAATGGAGGAAGCTGCCAATATCAGGCAGTACATAAAAGGCAGTTAATCCATTTTATTCATGACCATTGCTTGTAAAACACAAATAAGAACTTCAGGGCAAAGGCTGGAGCTCAGATATCTCCTCACCAGTAGGTTCTCTGGTCTGATGAGACTTAAGTTCATTTTTGCACAGAGGTACAGCTTCAGCAATTTGGGTTGCAGATGCATAAACCCACACAAAGAAATCCACCACGTGGCACCTGCAGGACAAGCCACAGAATAACATTTAGGTTTCATTCTGTCAGGGTGCAGTGTGGTCAGGCTGCTCACGAAGGACTTAGGGTAATCCCAGAGCTGTCCATGCCCTCAGTGATAGGTACAGTCCCACAGGGTCTAGACACAGTGGGCAGGGCTGAGATCCAGTCAGGAGCAAAAGAGATGTTCCTGACCAGGCTGGAGATCAGGCTGCAATGTGGGCCCAAGGTCTGTCCAGGAGAGAGGGGTGGAGGCAAGTCAGGGCAAGCTATGACGCATGTCCCAAGGTCTGTTCAGGACACGAGCTACTTACAGAAGTCTGTTCAGAGAGATGGAGATGGAGCCAAGTATACCTAGAGTATCACTGAGGCAGGGACTGATGGCCCCAGGCTGAGCTTATAGGGGCCCCTGGGCCCATGGGTAGGGCTGGGGGGTCCCAGAAGCAGCTGGGCAGGGACAGTAAGCCCCTTTGAGGGACTAAAGTCTTGGACAGATTCCCATTGGGCAGAGGCTGTTGTAGCTGGGATCTACCGTGTCCTGCATGAAGAGTCTAATTTCTGAGCTAAGACAGAAAAAAGAAAACAACACTTTGCTGAGCTGAGAGGTATTAGGATAGCATTCTTCGATTTAGCCATCAGAAATCCACCTCACTTCAGTGAAGGGTTCTGTGTTTTATTGCAAGTAAGGATAATTCTCTGAGGCAATTCTGAACATTTCTTCCCTGTCCTGCAACATCCATGGCTGGAAAACCTGAGTCATTTTTAAATCCTCTAGAATTACGCAGGGAGGTAATATTGTGAGAACTGGACTGATTTACCACCTTCCCTACACGCTTATTTCTTCAGGGAACTACTGCTGGGGATATCAGACTAGCTTTCTATTGAGGAAATCCCACAAGAGAAAATCCTTTGTAAATTAACATGTATGAAATTTTACCAAGAAAAGGCAGACAGGAAAATGTTGTTAACACAAAAGATTTCCTCAGCTTTAAATAAAATATAATTGGGGATTCCTTTACATTGTATTATAAGCCATTATTTAGCCCACTTTTTCAGCTGTGGAGAGAACATAAGAGATACTTCCCTCAGGACACTGTAGTTTGTTTACTACCATTGGGCATTTGCATTTTTAACATAATATGACAGAATAAATTTCTTGTTAATTAAATATTTTGTGATGGGATGTAATGAAACAACAAGGTGTCATCACTAAAGACAGGGGTGAAAATCTACCAAAAGAATCCTGTTGACACTGCTGACATTTTGGAAGAGAAATTTCCGCTCTCTACCATGTCAAATTAAGCAGTCTTCTATCATAGAGGACAGCCAGCTTCTGAAATATACATTTCTAGTGTCAATGCACAAGAAAATGGAGCTGTATGACCCTTCAGCATTTTCAGCTAGTGATACCTCTGAGTAAATCAAAGCACTAAATGTGTCTTATTTTATCTGTGTTGCTCAAGAATCTCTAAAGTGTCATTCTGTAGTCAGAAAGGCTGGAAGATATGTCCTCTTGCAAACCTAGTGAAAGGGAAGGACTTCAATACTGTCTCAACTTAATGAGTTACTTTCTTCTTTTCCTTTTTCCTCTATTCCCCTTCTTCCACTGTTACTTTTTTCAATTAGACTTTGTGTATGCATTGTAAGGACACAGCATCAGCACTGTGGTGACTAGAGCATTCAACATGTAGAGAAATACTAGACAAGGAGCAAGGGTAAGATAAGCTTTTTTAACATTTCAATGAAAAATAAATTAGAAACTACTATTATTAATAGAGTGTGTAAGAAATGTTTTACAGTGATTCTTCCTCTTTCATACTCTCAATTAATAACCATTCTGTGGCTTCCACAGGGTGTCTAGCATTCACAAGGCTGAAAACAGACTAGTTTGGGGGCTCACACGAGCATTCAGGCTCATTTATAAATGAGATCAGTTCACCAAGACAGGTCATATGGACAAATTTTAAATGGAGTTGGGGGACCTCAGGCAGTTTTATAAAAAATGGAGAAACAGTGCTTAATCAGACTACTTAAATTCAGATGTGGATTAGACTGTCTGAAACTTGAGACAAGAATTTTCTCATGTTATTTTTCATCAGGTACTGTGTACCTGAAGGAGATGAAAGGAAACAAAAGTTGAATAGAAATATACTGATGGGACATCTCTTCGTAATTTCACTAAAAAAGTATATCTCCATTTCTTTGCATTTCTTTGTCAAACATGGACAATTCTTTGTCTTGTGTTTTTTAATGTACTCATAGAAATCTTTATTAAAGACTGTGTTTACTAAAACAGAATTATGAAAGCAGATTCATCTGTGCAGTGTGCTGCACAGTTGGATATTTCATGACTTGGCTGTAAATACCATAGAACCACATGTGGGATTTTAGTGACTCTGCTGTTCAAGAAGACATGAAATATTCTATAGCTAGGTAACAAAGAGATTTGTTAAATTAGAGTGAAGACCAGACTAGATCTTCAATTTATGTCCTTTACATACAGAACAGTGGTTCACTGAACATAAATATAGAGGTTTCTTGCTTGCCAATTTTCCCTTTTCATTCTGCTGCTGCTGGTTAAAGTTAGGAAACTCTGGAGTCATTTTGGCTCCTGTGGGTTGAAAATGAATCAGTATACTCAGGCTTAATGGGAGGTTTACAAGTAGGCATTGCTGGTGAAGAATACCTTGACTTAAAAATGATAGCCCTGCTGAAATAGCTATGCAGTTTGTTCTTTCCATCTTCTCTATAGTGATGTTTCTTAGTGCATTTCAGTTCTGCCTCCTGGACCAGCTTTCTGAAGACAGGAGAGAAAGAGTACTGCTCTTTTTTATTACTAAAATAATTTTTACCAACAGTTAGCTTTATAAGAATAAGGAGTTTTCTACAGTACAATGCAAATCAAAAACACTACAACTATTGGGCAGAGTGACTTTATGGGCTTCCAGATTTTTGCTGAGTTATAAAGTTTTATACATTTATAATGAATTTATACATTTCATTACTTACATAGAAGTCATTCAAATTGTTCAGGTTTTATTTACATGCAATAGTAAGCCCCAGGACTGATTGCTTCTAACTGTAGGCTCATAGGTAAATTTACAAATCACTGTTTAATGCTCTTCAAGAAGTTCAGGCAGTCTGTAAAAAAAATATAACTGAGGCTTGGTCAGATCTTATTGTTAAGACTAATGACATTATGCAGGAAGACTGTTCTCACTTGCCTGAAATGTCACAAATTAATTAATAATCAATGAGAAGAAAAGAGAAGGTTTCAAGGAGATTCTAGAAATTAATTTCTAATCAGAGAAGATGAATGAATGTTTCAAAAGAAGAAGAGGTATAAAAGGATGAATGCTGTGAGATGCCAATAAACTCACCTCTTCAAAACTGATGTGGTGTCTGCTTCTAGGAGGTTACCAGTTTCATATCTCTACATTTTCTGTGAAGAGTCCTTTCATGAACTTTTCTGTTTCTTGCCTCAGTGCAGACAGGAAACTTTTTGTGGTATATTATTGGGCAGGTGGATCACACCGCTCTGATTTCTATTGCATTCAGCAGATACTGTGGCTGTAGATCTCTAATGTGTGATTGGCCTGTAATCTGACAAAGACATTGCCTGGCTCCATGTCATATCCCTCAAAGTATTATTTGGAGACATGAATAGTTCACATCCTTTACTGGATGTGGGGGGAAAATAGTGACAAAGGATGAGGAAAAGGCTGAGGTACTTAATGCATTCTTTGCCTCAGCCTTTAGCAGTAAGACCAGTTGTTCTTGGGGATACCCAGCCCCCTGAGCTGGAAGACAGGGACAGGGAGCAAAATGAAGCCCCCATAATCCAAGAGCAAATGGTTAGCGACCTGCTACACCACTCAGACACTCACAAGTCTATAGGGATGGATGGGATCCACCCAAGGGTACTGAAGGAGCTGGCGGAAGTGCTCACCAAGCCACTTTCAATCCTTTATCAGCAGTCCTGGCTAACCAGGGAGGTCCCAGTTGACTGGAGGTTAGCAAATGTGATGGCTATGTACAAGAAGGGCCAGAAGGAGGATCTGGGGAATTACAGGCCTGTCAGTCTGACCTTGGGTGCCAGGGAAGGTTATGGAGCAGATCATCCTGAGTGCCATCACATGGCACGTATGGGACAAGCAGGTGATCAGGCCCAGTCAGCATGGGTTTACAAAGGGCAGGTTCTGCTTGACTAACCTGATCTCCTTCTATGACTAGGTGACCTACTTAATGGACAAGGCAAAAGCTGTGGGTGTTGTTTACCTGGACTTTAATAAAGCCTTTGACACCGTTTCCCACAGCATTCTTCTGGAGAAACTGACGGATCATGGCTTGGACAGGCGTACGCTTTGCTGGGTAAAAAACCAGCTGGATGGCTGGGCTCAAAGGGTTGTGATGGAGTTAAATCCATTTGGCAGTCAGTCACAAGTGGTGTTCCCCAGGGCTCAATATTGGGGAAAGTTCTGTTTAATACCTTTACCAATGATCTGGATGAGGGGATCAAGTGTACCCTCGGTAAATCTGCAGATGACACCAAGTTGTGCAGGAGTGTTGATCTGCTTGAGGGTAGGAAGGCTCTGCAGAGGGCTCTGGACAGGCTGGATTGATGGGCTGAGGCCATTTATATAAGGTTTGACAAGGCCAAGTGCTGGGTCCTGCACTTTGGTCACAACAAGCACAACAACCATGGGGTCACAATGCTACAGGTGTGCAGTAGAGTGACTGGAAAGCTGCCTGGCAGAAAAGGACCAGGAGGTGCTGGCCGACAGCCAGCGGAATATGAGCTGGCAGTGTCCAGGTGGCCAAGAAGGCCAACAGCATCCTGGCTTGTATCAGGAATAGTGTGGCCAGCAGGAGCAAGGAAGTGATCATCCCCCTGTACTCAGCACTGACGAGGCTGCACCTGGAATACTGTGCTCAGTTTTGGGCCCCTCACTACCAGGAAGACATTGAGATGCTGGAGTGTGTTCAGATAAGGGCAATGAAGCTGGTGAAGGTTCTAGAGCACAAGCCTTATGAGGAGTAGCTGAGGGAACTGGGGTTGTTTAGCCTGGAGAAGAGGAGGCTGAGGGGTGACCTTATAGCTCTCTACAACTACTTGACGGGAGGTTGTAGCGAGGTGGGTGTTGGTCTCTTTTCCCATGTAGTCAGCGATAGGACAAGAGGAAATGGGCTCAAGTTGTGCCAGGGGAGGTTTACATTGGATATTAGGAAAAACTTCATGGAAAGGGTTGTCAAACACTGGAACAGACTGCCCAGGGAAGTGGCTGAGTCCCCTTCCCTGGAGGTATTTAAAAGATGTGTAGATGTGGCGCTTAGGGACATGGTTTAGTGGTGGACTTCGTAGTGTTAGATTTACAGCTGGACTTGATGATCTTAAAGGTCTTTTCCAATCTAAACAATTCCATGATTCTATGTTCGTGTTGGTAGAGGACTTAGATGTTTAAAGGGGAATGAAATCAGAATTCGATGGCCAATGTTTAAAGATGCAAAATGGGAAAGTCCCACTCCATTGTCACTTTACCCAAGTCAATGCCTAACCACCATGGACACTACAGCTTGCCACATTTAGCTTTGCTAAAAACTGTTGGCACAGACTAATAGCTCAGGATTGAGAATAATAAACCACTCAGCACGTAGGTGGTTCCAAAGCTAGAAATCATCAAAAAATAGGCATTATTTTTAATACATACCTTCCATGGATTTTTGTGATAAATTTCCTTATAGCAGCCATGTTACAAACATCTCAGAGATTCCTTCCCTTTTGCATATGTGAATTTTCCTTTTACATAATCACTCAGTGGCTAGATGACTCAATAGTGGGAGAGGGGTATCAGGAAGACTGACTCAGGTTCCCTCTCCACCTAAAGACATTCATTCACGTCTGCAATTGAGTGTCCTGAGCAGACAATAAACCCTCTGCCACAATACTTTTTCTTCTTCCTGATGAAACTGCTCCATTGTGCAATAAATAATAGTAAGTTGTTGGAAAGAATAAGGGAAGGCAAGACAAAAGTAAGATGACAAAAGAAGGAATAAAGAGAGCAAACTGGAATATGGATCTTCAGTCTGTCGTTTAGGGCACTGAATTATTGCTGCTGTGATTGCCTCAATTTGGAACATACACAAGGATGCAAACTTTTTTAATCGTCCTTTCTCAACTCTTCACCAAATACCTGGTATTCATTTCTCAGGAAAAGCTGTCGAGGTAGATTGATGTGGGGTCTGACCCAACATATGACATAATAGATACCATTACTATTATTTCTATCATTATTATATACAGTGAATATATTATTATTGCCAGTTCTTTAACTAAGTTGTAAAATGCTTTGAATTTTCTAATTTAGTTTTTAAGACACCTCAGAATAAAATGGGAATATTCTTACCTCACTCCCAGTTTAAAAAAAAATGCATATGTATATATGCTTTAAATTACAACTATATAAATATTTATTTATTGAAGAAATGAATAATTGCAAATGAAGACCTTTATGTCAAGGCCTGAAGAAAAGCCTTGCATATCCAGTATTGGAGGAATTGTTCAAGAACAGTTCATCCTTGTGAAAATAATTACCTTCATAAAATTAATTAGATGCATAAGTGCTGGCTGCATGAGGTAGCGCTGCCCAAGGGCAACTTAGCATTCATGAATCAGTGTAATTCATACACGTTCATCTCAGTCCTTTCTACCTTTTTGATGTTTTATGGCCCTGAGTACCCCTTTTTTTAGTACTGAATCATTTGTCACGCAATCATAATGAAGAATGTTAGTTCTATTGAGCATACCTAGGACTGCTGTTTTCTGAGGTCTTTCTAAAAAAGTTCCAGAGAGGTCTGTTTGTAAATGTTTATCAAGTATTCCAAGTCTTTCATAGCTAGGCAGAAGTCCTTGCTATTTAAAAGAAGGACAATCAGAGAAGAAAGAGAATATATGTTCATGTATATGCACTCTAAATATGGAAAAATCTGTGATGAAAGAATAACCTATCAGCCTTTTCCACATGGAACCAATTCAGACACAGTAAGCAAATAAAATTATTGTACCCTAATCCATTCATTGGCAAGAACTTGCTTTAGGTCATACCTAATACAGTAGTAGTTTCTTCTGACATTAAAAGATGAAATTTTAATTCTCAAAAAAAAAAAAAAAAAAGAAAAAAAGCCCGATCAATAAATACTATTTAAAATGCCTTAAAACCAACCGTCCCTGCCTGAGTCTCTTTTGAACTAAAGCCTGAGCTTTCAGTGGCCAAAGAGCTTACATTACTTGTGAATAGCATTGGTCACTATGCACAGCCATTTGCAAATGAACACAGAGTAGAGCAGCTGCATGGAAAGTGCCCTGAAGCAAGAAGGTCAGGATTTGCTCAAGACAACATTGGCTGCCCAGTGGGGATACCAGCATTATGAACCTGGTCTCCCAGGGCTCTGTCACTGGAAAAGTAACTGGCACCTCCAGAAAATGTTTCAGCATACCTGAGATCTGAAATCTGAAGCATTTTACTTCAAAGCGGAAATGCAAAAAGGGAAGCAGCTTCAGAATGAGACTGCATCTATCCAAAAAGGGACCTGAATACTGGTCTTCTCTGTTCAGGGTACAGAAATAACCTCAAGGTACTACTGGGCAAAAGATACTCCAGTTTCTATTCCTTGTGGAATCTGATTCTTGATCTGAAAAATACCTATTATGTCAGACTGAGGAGATGCTGGTAGGACTTAAATTTCTATGGGCTTACTTTCCACACAACAAACATCCACATGCATCTTCCTCAACTGACTACAGTAATGTGGCTTACACTTGGGTGAATTGCCCCACTTCTTTACATTGCTTATAGGCATGGATCTAGTTTAGGTATATGGTAGTCAAATATGCTGTGTAGGTACAACTTAATTGGTTTGCACAGTCAAGATGTAAGCAGGAATAAAATCTCTAGTCATTTTGGGAATTTTAGCAGAAAATCTTAATTACTCATAGATTTTAATGTAGGGCAGCAGAACGCTGAGTGGGATCTCCAAGGATTTAAGCCTTTGTAAATGTTTATCAAGTATTCCAGGTCTTTCATAGTATAAAAATACTTATGCATATGGTAGGGCAGGTACTTGGGATGTAGATACCCAAATTCCTGCGTAGATAGACTTAAGCACCCATTTTAAACTGTAAGTCTTTACTACTTAATTGTTTCATTTGTGATACATAAATGTTGCATTTTCCTTGATTTGCAATGTCTACATAAGATAGGTAAAAAGCAAATATAATATTTGCTGGTGTAAAATGTAAGCTTGAGCATATACAAGTACATATTCTGACATTATTGTTAGGGAATGAGATAACCAAATATTAAAAATAATTAATAACACAACTCATTTTGGTTTTTAAGTTGCCCTATGTGAATGTGTTCAGCTAAAGAAACTGATTTATCATAGAATAACTTCAAAATTAATGTTTTTTTGAGGGATATATTCAATATTTGAAAAATAACTCCACCAAATCCAATTGTATTGTGTCTTATCATTTACCAAAATATTCTCCTAAAAATGAAAAAAGTTAAGTCTATATGAATATAGTAATTACACAGATTAATAGCTTACTAAAACATCCTGATTACACACTTATTTCTGAAGTTGATATCACACTTCATAATATTGCTATACACAGTCATGGTAAAACTTAGCTTTTTCCTGTGGCTGTGATTTCACTATCATGTCTGTTTCACATGGCTTTGGGCTTCAGTGGAAATGCTTCTTTATAATAACTTCTGCCTTTTTATAGTTTTCGTAATACTTGACAGTGGGATATAAATCCACGTTGATTCTGTAACTACGCTACTTCACAGCATGTGTGTGAATCACTGGGACCTAGGCAGGTTCTTCTACCCACCCGAATTTCAGATTTTGATGTGTTTTCTTTGCTGATAATTCTTTCTGAATTACATTTGCTGTGGGTTGACCCCGTCTGGACACCAGGTCCCACCAAAGCCACTCTATCGTTCCCCTCCTCAGCTGGACAGGGGAGAGAAAATATAATGAAAGGCTTGTGGGTCAAGGTAAGGACAGGGAGAGATCATTCACCAATTAACTGTTACAGGCAAAACAGACTCAACTTGGGGAAATGAGTTTATTACCAGTCAAATCAGAGTAAGGTAATGAGAAAAAGAACCCTAAATCTTAAAACACCTTTCCCCCACCCCTCCCTTCTTCCCGGGCTCAACTTTACTCCCAGTTTTCTCTACCTCCTCCCCAAAGCGGCACAGTGGGATGGGGAATGGGGGTTTCAGTCAGTTCTTCACATGGTGTCTCTGCTGCTCCTTCTTCCTCAAGGGGACGACTCCTCACACTCTTCCCCTGCTCCAGCATGGGGTCCCTCTCGCGAGAGACAGTCCTGCACAGACTTGTCCAACTTGAGTCCTTCTTACGGGCTACAGTTCTTCACAAACTGCTCCAGCATGGGTCCCCCACAGGGTCACAAGTCCTGCCAGCAAACCTGCTCTAGTGTGTGCTCCTCTCTCCACGGGTCCACAGGTCCTGCCAGGAGCCTGCTACAGGGTCACAGCCTCCTTCAGGAACCTCCATCTGCTCTGGTGTGGGGTTCTCCATGGGCTGCAGGTGGATATCTGCTCCACCGTTAACCTCCATGGGCTGCAGGGGCACAGCCTGCCTCACCATGGTCTTCACCATGAGCTGCAGAAGAACCTCTGCTCCAGCACCTGGAGCGCCTCCTCCCCCTCCTTCTTCACTGACTTCTGCAGGCATTCTTCTCACATATTCTCACTCTCTCTGGCTGCAGTTATGCAGGCCTTTTCCCCCTCTTCTTAAATACGTTATCCCAGAGGCACTACCACTGTTGCGGATTGGCTTGGCCCGGGCCAAGGGTTCAGAAATGTCAAAAATTATGATCCACACAAGCTTGTATTTTGAAAACCATAAAATCATAGAATAATTTAGGTTGGAAAAGACCTTAAGATTATCAAGTTCAATCATAAAGTTTGCCAGCCTTAAAGTTTGCTTTATGCAAAGTTATACAAGAGAATAGTGTGTCTGAACCATACTGTCACTTTATCAAGGATAGACAGGAAGAGAACCACATCACTTTGCAAATGGTGTAAGTCTGAAATGAATCCCTCAAAAAAGGACTTTACATTTAACAATAGGAATCTGATGTCAGCTCAAGTTGTTAGTGATCCTTCAACAGATACAGTAATAAAGAGGTTTGATCTGACAGTAAAGAGTAAATTTTGCTGGTCAATGGAGGTAAATTTAAACAAGAAATATGTATCAGGAAGAGATACTGTCTCTTCTGTAATACTCTAATATTTGGAAAAGTTAGGAAGTAAAAGATTTTCCTTCTAAGGCTTCTAAATTTGAGAAAGCTCATGACTGATGATGAATGATTCCCAGAAAAATACCCTATTAAATCATTGGCACAAAGACATCTGGGGAGGAGGGCAAGACGCTCTTTATCTCTCCTGTTGAAATTATACCCCTGTGTGGACAGTGCAAAATTAACAGGACCTAAGAGAGAGACAAAAACAGGAGGCGGTGTCAGAGAGCCGGAGAGACAAAACCAGAGAAGACTGGAGGATCCCAGCTCTGGAGTCCAGAAATGCATTTCAGATGCCCTTTCTTTGGAGACGGTTATTGGCTGGCTTACCTAATAGATATTTTGAATTCTGTTCTCAGGTGACTAAGTTATCTGACATATTCTACAAAGAACTTGTGTATTTACCTCACCTTTGAATTATTCTCTCAGACTTGAGTGCTTAAAAGTGAGGCATGGTGATGTCATCTTTATGCCAGTTCTGTCGCACTTCTGCATCCAAAGTGAAGCACCCATTCAGACAGCCTTATCTTGTATCTTGCCTCAAACCCATGAAAATCCATTACTTTGGATCAGGATCCTAAAACAGCATAAAACACTGAAGTGAATAGAAATTGCAGGTATCATAAAATCATAAAATCATTTAGGATGGAAAAGACCTTTAAGATCATTGAGTCCAACTGTCAACCTAGCACTGCCAAGTCCACCACTAAACCATGTCCCTAAGCGCCACATCTACACATCTTTTAAATACCTCCAGGGATGGTGGCTCAACCACTTCCCTGGGCATCCTGTTCCAGTGCTTTACAACCCTTTCAGTGAAGAAATTTTTCCTAATATCCAGCCTAAACCTCCCCTGGCACAACTGGAGGCCTCTTGTCCTATCGTTTGTTGCTTGGGAAAAGAGACCAACACCCACCTCACTACAACCTCCCGTCAGGTAGTTGTAGAGAGCTATAAGGTCTCCCCTCAGCCTCCTCTTCTCCAGGCTAAACAACCCCAGTTCCCTCAGCCACTCCTCATAAGACTTGCTCACTAGACCCTTCACCAGCTTCATTGCCCTTCTCTGGCCACACTCCAGCACCTCAATGTCTTCCTGGTAGTGAGGGGCCCAAAACTGAGCACAGTATTTGAGGTGCGGCCTCATCAGTGCTGAGTACAGGGGGATGATCACTTCCCTGCTCCTGCTGGCCACACTATTCCCGATACAAGCCAGGATGTATAACTCTGAGAAATCAGCTAGTTAATTTGGTATCTAAAAAAAATATTTAAATGCTTGACTTTCAGTGTATTTGAAAATGTCATGCTTCTGCTTAAGAAGTTTGACTTAAAACTTCTGTTCCTCAATCCTGATTACAAGGATGAAATAAGTATATATTGGTTAACTGTCTGTCACTACACTGTATTCTCTTGTGTTGTATTTACAAAGAAGCAAGAATTGTGTTGGTGCAGAGGAGATCAATAAGATGTCTGTTATCAATCTACTAGCAAACTTTGAAGTTAGAAAAAAGGAGAACTATATTGCTTTCAAACATCCTTGACAGTTTAACAAAGATGTAGCAAAGACAGAGAAAGAGATGGGGAGGAGCTGTAATGACTGCCCTTGGTAGCAAAGAAAAGAAGAATGACTCAGGTGCTGAAGAGTTACATGAACCACATAGTTTCATCCTTCAGAGGTTGAAAAGTTCAGGGCTATTAGCTATTTTCTTCTACTGACAATGAACAAAAGAACAAAGCAAAAAACAGAATATCTGTCCAAACAGACTTTCCAGGTTTATTGGCCTAACAGCTTTACTTTCATCTAAGAATGCATGAAATAATGGAGCAAGGAGTCATGAAACATGCAATCTTTAGCCTTGAAAAAGAGCTTTTTTAAGCCTTTAAAATAGAAACTCTTGATCTTTCTAACATGTAAGCCACATTGACAGCAAAACACATCCCACTGTAATATAAAGAAAAGCACACATATTTGTTTTTCTCATGTAAAACTTTCTCATGCAGCCCTAAACAGTTCCCTCCAAGAAGCGAATTTTGCAAGAAGCAGAGCTGACTTCACTGTTAGGATTTAATCCATTTTAACCCTTTCAAGAAAGAAGAAATTTAGTAACTATCTGATTAAAATAGGGAGGTAACTAAGCAGGACATAGGGAGCTCCAAAGCATTTTATTGTCTCTTACGCAGTGCCTCCTTTGGGTAGTATTAGATGTTCTGGGTTTGCACATGTGCTGTATGGTCTCTTTGCTGAAAACTGTTCTCCTGTCCCCGATATGATACTGAGATTAGCAGCATTGCAGGTCTTTTCCTCAGGGAAAGACTTTTGGCTCCAGAATCTTAAGAGTTCCTGCATGTTCTTAATCAAAGATACAGCTTGTGTCTCTTGTGGTCTCCCCCTGGCTCCATATGAACAAGCCTGAAGATGCCGTAAACTCAACATCTGTGGCATTTTCCTTACTTTGAAAGAACATGCAGCATGAGCTTTGCATTTCATTATGATTATGAATTGTTAATCTAACTCCATAAGCATGCAAAATATTTGACCTTGAAAAATGAGGTTGTATATTTAGCCTTAATGTTTGCAGACGGAGAGGTAAGTATGTATGTTTGAGTGTGTGAGGATCTATTTTTCAGGTTTATTGCACCATTTGGGGGAGCTGTTTCTCTGTGGTTCTTGCCTGCTAGCAATGAAGCTCCATTTTGGCCATTGGTGTCAGTGATAAAGAATCAGAAGTACAGATGAGGTGAAAAGAGCTAGTGTGACTGAACAGATGAAATTGGAAACAATAAGGCCTAACCTTGAGGATATATAACAGATGATTTGGGGGTGAGGGGAATAGATAAATGGTCAATTTCAACAGAGGAAGGAGGAAGTCCTGAGTAGCATTCAGAAGAAGGAAAGAGTTGAAGAGTTGGAGTTGTAGCTTTGCTGCTGCTCAAAGAGCTGTTCTGAAGGAGAGGAGGAGAAGTATTATCAGGAAGGAGATTACTGGACATATGCAAGTCCAGACCAAAAGCAGGTCCTGAAGAGGCATGCGTGTGTTTGGTCAGGTTGAGGATACACAGTGGATCCGAGGGAAAAAAAAAATATGGATCTGGTATGACAGATGTGTAAGTAAGGTACCCACATTATATACGCATTTTTCCCTTTTTTTTTTTTTGCCCCCTAGATCTGCAGTAATATCAGGAGAAGGCTGCAAAATCTAGGCCAAGAAGTAAACAATTGCCTTATCCTTCTGTTAACTAAATGACTGATGCACTAGAAAAAAAAAAAAAACAACCACCAAATAAACCCCACAAACAAAAAACCCTCCTCTTTTACCAAAAAAGAACCAAACAAAAAACCCAGAAGAATTAACACAAATGAGACTACAGAGTTGTGAGTGGAAGCTTGTAGGGACAAATACAATTTAACCAGACAGTCAATAATAAGTTCTACATCTCCATAAACATAAGCAGAATATGCATGAACTGGGCCTTTATAGTAAAAGAGGGAGCAGAAATGAATTTGCCTGTAAAGGCTGATTAATACTTCTTTCATCTCTCATACTGCTTTCTCTCCCCCAGCTTCTGCACAACTAATGCATAAATACTCCTTTTTTACCATTTTATTTCCCATCTCTCGCTAAGGCCTTCAAAGTTGGTGCTGCAGACACTGAGTGAGAATGCAGGCCATTAATTTACTATGAAAGTATAGCAAATGGCACAGACAACATGTCTTCCTCCCCTTCATTGCACCTATGTGAAAGCAAAAGGTATTTTCCTCACTATGAAAGGTCACATGGAGAAGAGCTATGACCTGTATTTTTCACTGGTAAATGGAATAAAAAACCCCAACAAAACCTTTTAGTATTTCCCTCACACTAGCTTAGAATCAACGTTCCCTGATTATTTTGTGCCACAGTGAATCCCATAACAAATGGAAGATTACATAGCATCCTGAGTTGCATGTGCTTAAAAAACCCCCAACAAACCACACTGGCAGACTGTCATTAAATTGTGTACTGAAATGAAGAGTATGATTGGTATTACAATATTGCACAACTACCTTTTCTCCTTACAAATTATCACTATACATTGTAAACTATCTTGCCTGTGACCCAGTGGCACTGCCTGCATTAAAATTAAGCCTCCATTGGAAAATGTTTTACCTCATTTACATCTACATTTTCCAATGTAAATTCTTCATTCAGGACTGCAAATGTCCAGATGCCTTTAATATATGCTTATTTTTAAAACAAATATGTTCTATTACATTTTATAATCTACTGCCACCATCTGCTCCTAGTTTACCTCTTAAGCATTAAGTTATTCTCTCACACTGATAAAGTTGCAGAAATTCAAATTAATTAGGGTGGAAAGAGTTAGCCAAACTTTGGTTTTATTTACTTTTCTTTTTAGGCATGATTTTAGCTTCTTTAATTCCCTAGGTCTTTATTTCCTTAGAGCGACTATTGTGGGAAGTTAATCCACAAGCTGCACCAGCTTCTTAGGATACATTTTAAAACACAGAACTAGATAATGGTTCTTACTGTTGCTCATTTCTGTTTCTCTGCCAACATAATGCAATGGCGAAGTAAGGTGACTTGATGACCAACTGATTGCTCCGTCCCCAGTATGTTTAGGTGAGACAATCACTGTAATGTTCCAAGGCACTTTTCAAGGAATTAAATAGAAAAACTGTATTCTGTCACTAAATGATGGTTGAGTGACTATTTTTCTTAACAGTATTCACAGAACTACTGAAGCAAGAGTAGTGCATTCCATGTTTCAGTCTAAATTGAACCTTGAAAAAAGAAAATGGTAATCTCAGTCTAAAAGAAAAAAAAATATGGAGACCACAGAGATTAACCTTAAGTGGTCTAAAAGAAGTGAAACTCTTTGGAAGGAAGAAAAAATCCAAAAATCTCATCTCTGCAATACTTATTCAGGCAGAAACCCCATTAATACCAGTAAAACTTTTGAATAATAAAGCTATATAGGACTGGACTATGAATCTGTATGTTTCCTCTCTTGTGCCAGTTAAATTATTCATGATGAATCATCTCCTGCTAATTCCTTTCTTTTCCTTACTGTTCTCTAAACAGGTGGTAGTGGATGGCTATTAATTCAGCTAGTTATCACTTTCAGTAAAGAATTTCCTTCACAAATCTGACAGGGATGTCACCACGTTTTCAATCTCTCAAGTCAAACTAAAGACTCACTTGTTTTCCCTTTGCTTTGCATTTTTATCTTCTCATAACAGACTGCACCCTACAACTAGTATAGACTTAAAAAAAACCCTGGAACTCTGTGGCAGGATAAGAGAACCATCTTAGTTCTTTCTATTGTTGAAGGAACTTCACCATTCAAAAGACAAAATGTTTTTAATGAAAGTAGGAGAATTTTCGATCAGACAAATACAGTGCAGGTTTTCATAAAGTCCAGGCAGTTTATTTTTTGAGCAACTTGTTGCAGTGGTCTAGACCCAGTAATGCTTCTTGAGCAAAAATAAACTCATGCAACAATTTCAACTGCAGAATGAGTGTTTGAGGAAATGAGACTAATTGAAAGTCAAAACTCAAGTACCCTATGTTCACCAAAGCTTTTTCACCATAATGAGATATTTTAACAATAATACTCCTCAGGCTTCTCACTATTTATAACCAGAATTACTCCACCTAGAAATATACTTTGTGGCAGTCAGGGAAATAAGGATATTAGAAGATACCACAGTAGATATTTTGCTATCAGTACGTAATTTGGATGCGCTTATGATAGGTGCTGTCAGTGAGTGAACACAAGGATATGAATGTAATATCAGCACTGAAAATTTTGCCCTTTTTCCAACTCTAGTGGTGAGAGTCTGATGTCTGGGGGATTGCATGGAGGCAGTGCTAGGAAGAATCTGGGATGGTAATGCCCTCATTCCTGCTGTTAGAACAAGCCTCTGGAGCCAAGACTGCAGAAGCTCATGAGACAAAAGGAAGACCACTGCAACAGAGCAGTAGTTCCTTGTAGGTAAGCATCAGCTAGGACAGCAGAAGCTTGTGATCTCCTCTTGCATCCTTGTTACCATTTTTTTAATTAATCACTAAAGTGATTATACAAAATACTGATTGTATTTTGTATATGTATGTGAAATGAATAAACTGCAATAGGCAAAGATGCCTAAATGATGATATAAGGGTCCTAGTTGAGGTCTTCACATGCCATAGACACCTGTTTCTCTCTTCTCTATGTGTTGGGTCAGAAGAAGCAGTAGGAGTTCAGAAAGTGTTCATTACTGTCAGGAACTGGAAGATCTGGTCTCTCATTTCTTAAGTGAGTTCTCTAACTACTTAAAGTAATGAACAACTCCTTCCCATACATTCCTATTACAAAATGAAAAAGTTATGAATGCTTTTGCTTTCTGTCCCAGTCTTGTCTGTGCATGTTGGATATCTTTCCAGTCTACATAGGAAAATAAGTCCTCTTTCAAGTGGTGTGTGTGAATATGGTTTGCTTCTAAATCCTGCTGAGCCTCAAGCTAAGACAGCTTCTTGGATAAACAGGGAAAAGTCTTGCTACTGTTGGACACTTCAGATCAAATGACTGTGACACAAAGAATGGAATGAAGTAACCTCTGAAAGCCAATTGGGACTTGGCTGCCCAAACTCAACATGAATACTATACAATGAACCTCCATCCTTTATAGTGACTGGCTACGCTCCCTCATCACATTTCCTATTGGTTTGCTTGATAACATTATTTTCACATACTGGATAGTGAGTTAATCTTTTTAGGAATATGGAATTTAAATAATAAATTGCTGTTTCAATTTTTTTTTTTTTTTGAAACAGTATTGATTTTATTTTTTGCTTGTTATCTTTTGAAATACTGTGTGCCACATCTATATTCATTTGGAAAGCTTTGTTCTTGGCAAAAGGTCTAGAAAATGGAGTAAACAATATCCCAGCAGCCTATTTAAATTGGAGTGCAAAGCGATTTTTGTAAGTCTATCTTAATGTCCTTGTTGCATATCAACAGCCTTTGTCAATACTGCTTGTAAGGACAAAACAAAAGTGTAAAGATAAAAGATAAAGCATCTTTCACATATGAAAAAGGCATCTGATTAGTTCCCTAGTCTACTAATATAGATTACTTAGTTGTTTTTAATTGTAGCTGATTGAGGAACAACTCCACATGTAATCTTAAGCCATTTCTCCCCTTATATGAAATTCGCAACAACCAACCACATAGTGTGCATTATGAAGATTTGTCTGAGAATACTAGAATGACTTAAAAAAATAAAATCCTTTGGGAGAAACTGCTGTAACAAATATTGAGGCACATACAGTTTATGTGAAATACTTCCAGTTTACAAGAATTCACACTCACATATTCCTTGTCATATCCCCTTTTCTGGAAACTATGAGCTCCATACGAGCATATCTCTAAACTCTCATATTTCCCATCTAGTTCTCCCATTTCACATGTCAGACTACTTGTGTTGCCCACAGACTTTGCACATATATCTGCCCTGACATGGTTAGTGATGTTTTGTTGCATTTCCGTAGTATATGTAACAGTATATGTTGGAAGACCATATGCTCCCAAAATGTTTTCTGATTTGTCATTGCATGAAATACTTTTATTTATTAAAGAGAAGAGAAACCTAAATAAAGCCTGGGAAAACTGGCACAACCTGTGGACTTGATCCTAAATTTCACTGATGCTCTTCCAATGGAAAGCTAGGCACAGGGTTTTTTTGCTTGGCTATGTTAAAGGTTTCTGACTCCACAGTTAACTGCACATGGTGATGGAAAGAACATATACTTAATATTCCTTCCTTGCTGACTAGATGATAGGTAGAAAAGAGAGCCAAACAAAAACTAGTTGAAACCTAGGCTTATTACCTTCTGCTTCCTGTGTGGAAAAAACAAGCTGCTTTAGCAGAGATATGACATAACTAGGAAAGTGTAGAGGTAAGTAGCATTCTTTGAAGTAGCTGGTGCATTTCTTTCCAGAAGATCCTCTTTATTTTATGTAACACCACATTTATTCACACTCATGGCATTACATAAAATACTATTCTAAGTATACAATAGTGAAGCTGCAAAGCAGTTTCCATTATCATTGCATTTCTAGCAATACAAAAAGATATGCAAAACATTTCTAGCAAAATTTTTTGTAGTGCAGATTGGCTACTGGTGGAAAGCATTAGCAATAGCTCTTACACAGGTTTTGATTCATAAGTTACCCATTTTTTCAAAGGACTGCTAACAACATTTATTTTAAAGTTAAAATGCGGCAAAGAGCTGATGAAGTGGGAGCAAAGAAAACTAGATCTTGAATTTTAATAATTTCCTTTTTGGGCTAACAATAATTTCAAAATAATTGGAAAGCCTACTGCACTATGTGTCCATGTCAACAGAAAGGAGTTCCTGAAAAGCTCCATAGCAATCTCAGCTTTAATGCATTCAGTGATACAAATTTTCCACTTTCCAGAAGTCTGAACAGTGATCTTGTATCAAGAAACCAATTAAGCAAACAAAGAATATAAAACCAGATGGCAAACACAGGATAAGAGTGATACTAAACTTGATTCATCAACTTGTTCTTGGTGTTAGCAGAAATGACCTTAAAAATGTATTTTAGTATCTTGGATTAAAACCAATTTATGAAGAATCTGTATGAAACATAGAACACTGTGAGAATAAAATGTATACACTGAACTAAGATTATATCTTTCCAGATAGATTTTTTTTTGGAAAGTGTGATCATAAAATTATTTCTAGGCAGTTAGATACACAATATGATCTAACTACAAGAAGTTCTGAATGTTGCCCCAATTTTATGAAAACTATATTTAATTTTAGCATTAGCATAGGAAAGTAAGTGATCTCTGTCTAAGGGATTATATGTGAAGCACAAAGATTGATCCAAAGACAATTTTTACTTAACAGTGAAGGGGAAATTACCAGTTTTAATATTCTCCCAGTAAATGGTTTAGCTTCCACTTAATTTAGATCCAGCATATAGTCACAAAAAATGAATTATATTATTGGCTTTTGGTACTGGCATCAGTCTGAAAAAGCAATGAATAAAAATATTCAGTTTTAATGGTGTTTTGCTTTTGTTGTTTCTTACTTCAGTAAGAAACTACAAAAAATTCAGTTCTTATCTACATATAAAATTCCATGATACATAGAAGATTTCAAGTCAGGTGTAAAAAGAAAGCTAAAGATAACCAAGGCTTGCCTTTCCATGAAGAGATAAATGGAGATTTCCTCTTCTCCTTCTCTCTGAAAAGATAGTATTAAGGACATTCACTCAGTTTAAGGTAGTAATTTTCTTCCACAAATGACTGTATCTGAACCTGCATCTGGATATTTTCTTGAACATCACCCATCTGGAGAGGAAAAAGGCTGATTTCCTTCAGTTCTGTGTTGGGAAGGAGTCCTACACCTTCACTGGAGCAGGGACCAGATAACAAGTGCCTCACATCCTGATGTCCTTTGGTATCTGCTGGATGTTTATATACTCTCCAGGTCTGACAGCTGGTGAATTTGATTGATCAGGAACTATAACAGATGACAAGAGAGAATTGGTCCAAAGTAGGGTCTGGTAGATGGGCCATCCAGATGGAGCTATTCAGAAAGTGATTAGGTCTTGTAGGAAACATCCTAAACTATCAAAGGATAGAGCCATTTCACTTGCATAGGACTATTAAAGTATTTTATGAAAATTGGAATAGCTCCAGCAAAAGAGAGCTCTGCTGCAGAAAACCTGAGACCCTAGTGTATAAAAGCTTCACCTGTGAGTTAGGGGATCAATGTACAAATCTTTGGCCTGAAGCAGGAAGAAAGTGAATTTGAGGTCATTTATCTTACCTCTCAGGCAGGTACCTTAATCACAGGAACCTGAGGTATTCTAAAGAAGCATTGCCTCATGTTGGAGCTAATGGACTTAATTAATGTTTGCTTCACTGAAGGGGAGTTTCTGCAGCTCCATAAGCATTAAGTAGTGTCATCAACCCTTAACTGAAGCAGACTTCAGTAGTTGCCTGACTATCGTGTTATCTGACCTGTCTCTGGTTCCCTCTTCCTCAACAATGCTATACATGCATTAATGTCTGATTGGGTCAAAACACATTGTTTTCTCTCATGTGCCCAGGAATATGGCACTAGAATGGTAGATTATGCATAGTCAGAGATGAACTATCATACCCAATTTGATGATACACAGGCTAGAAGGTGTCTACGGCTACAGTCATAGAAGATCAATAAAGCCTTTTCCTTTAGAGGGCAAGTATCAGTTGAATGATGTAGTCCTGGTTTCCAAGTTTTTCTAATAAGGGTGTCAGAGGGACAAGATCTCCTAACATGACTGTAGAATGGCTAGCATGTCTAAGCCGTGTATTTCCTCCTTGTTAGGATCTTGCAGTGCTATCACAAACCTGTCATCCAAGTGTGAGGCAGGTACATGCCCAGATGAAAAACTACCTGTCAAATCTTAGTGCAGACATAAACACAGGTAGGGAGGGAAAACATTTTGGTGAACAGAAAGTAGCTATGTCTTTGTCCTCTAGCAAGAGCATCTAGCATCCTGCATCCCATAATTAAAATAGTATATGATTTTGCAGCCCACAATTCACAAGCTAGGTTTGCAATTACTTGCAGTAGTTAAATATTGTGAGAGAAAGACTAGCAGAAATGACAGGAAAAAGAATATTCTGTCTAAGATGAACTTTAAAAATATTAATAGTCTTGTTAGGTGGTATTTGTGGTACTAGCTGCTAAGCTTTGATCATTTTGCTTTTTTATATTTTGTACTACTACATCTTCATTTAGAAAGTGACAGGCAGTGATAGAAGAACGAGAGAGATCTTTCATGTTTTGGAGAACTGCAGGCTTTTCTTATGAAAGATGCAAGTATTTTAAAAAAGGCTTTTTTTCTAGTCATTTACAAACCCATATCAGAATAAATTTATAGTGCTATTGTCAAGGTTTATTATTCTTGGTTTTACCCACACAAAGTAAAGGACTGCTCAGCCTGCTTTGCTTGTATCAATAATAAAAAAGTGCCAATTTAACCTAGAATCCCTTTAAAGGAATTCTAATTAGTATAAATAAAGAAATAAAATGTTAAGACTCAGGTGTTTTAATCAATTTTACAAGGTAGCTACATTCTTGTAAGTTTTTCGTGTAACTCGTGTAAATTTTTTCTTATGTCATGTTGAATACTCACAGAAATGAATCACAGAAAGGACAATACATTTCTATTTTTGCCTCACATTGTAAAATGAAGATTTTAGATTTAATAATTTTTCAAATTCCATTTTTTGTAACTGATTCCAGAGATTAAGATAATAAGTGAAATACCTAATAATTACCTATACATGTTTACACACAAAAATAATTTCTTTCTTTATTTTAAAAATACACTAATTTTAATAATGGATCTGTAATTAGAAATGCATATTTTACAATTGAACTACATATATTTGTTCAACTCGAAATATCCATAGATAGAAAGATTAGCAGGAGCACTACAAGATCTTCAGTCTGTTCTTAGTTTATACAAAAGAATCAGTTAATACCTGCAATATTTATCTAACCTTTGTGTATTTTGTTTGATGATCCTGCAAGAATAGCACCACTGAGATTTGTCAAGCATTTATGCTAGCAATAATAAGTATTCATTTCTTTGTGGCATTGGAGAAATAGGATTGAAGTGAAGAGGTTTTGTTCACTATTTACACTTAATCTTACATGCGACTTGAATATTAATTTCACTTATCATAAATGGAACTTCTATTACATTAGTTCTAGATAATCTAGATTATAAAGAAAGGATCAATATTTTTAGCACACTGTCATAAATTACCAGTCAAGCAGATGGAATTTAGGTGCATGATCAAGGTGAAAATGCTTTGGTAAAAAAAGATATGATAAACAACAAAATGAAACTTTGTGAAATTTATGCAATGTTTGAGAGGGTACCTAAGAAATGGAGAGCTGTGTGATATTCTTCACATTGCAGTATGATCTCTGAAGAGTGGAGGTCTGTGCACAGCTGTTGGAGGAAGAGCTGTACTGGCTCTAAGAGCATAATCTGTTGGGTGCATATGACCTGCATTTCACATTTCATGACAGTTTGTAATTTCAAAATTTATAATCTAAGACCATGGCTCTGAAGGCAGTTCTGCCTATGTTTAATTTTAAGCATTTGATCAGTCTCTTTGGATTTAGCAAGTCAAGTCATATATATGACAGGAAACACGTGCTTGCAGAGTCAGGGCCCAAGATCATGAAATGACAGGGCCTTTATGTTTCTTCATTCCTACACATATGCCATTAAATATCTAATATTAGACTTATTGCTACCTTCTGCTTTATATTGCAGATTCAAAACCAGAGACCTGAAATTTTATCAAGGTGAGGATTTTTAAAATCATTTTAAATGTCAAAATGTTGACTTCAGCTTGTTTAATATGCATATTTGGAAAAGAAATTATATGTCTCTTTAAATTGCCAAGAACACTTGTCATTTTTAGCACGTGTTCATGACAGTAAGTGATATGACATTTGAAGTGAGGCATAGTGACAATGTGAAGGAATCTGAAAAGTCTGATTTTTTAAAATCTTTAAAAAGAAACCTAGGTAACACAAAAGCATTTGACCACAAATTGCTGAGTTACTGAATTTCTTTACATGTTTAAGTCTAATAACAGCTGCTGTTACATAAAGAAAATAAATGTTGAGATGCAAGTCTTTTTACAGACTCATTACAAAAAAAAAAAATTATGCTAATTAATGTCACTGATTCTGTATGTCTGCAAAAATACTGCTTTTTATCATATAAGCTGTATCTCTCACATGTTTCTTTGCTTTACTTCTATTCCTAATCATAAATGTCATTAAAAGGACATTTAATTAAAAATTAAAGCAACCTTTTCACACAGAATAAAGTCCCAGGTCAATGTACACTTGTAACAGATCTCTTCCTGATGTTCTTTGAAAACTGCAAAAATATATTTTATAGTTACTATTAAACAGTGATGATTAACAAAGTAATTACTAGTTTATTAAAACTACCTAAATGTCACTGTAAAGGAGATTGGGAACTTCTCTCTGAAGTTGAAAAAAAATGAGCTAACACACATTCTTCATTGCTCTAAATATAAATTGGTCATTTCTTTCTACAGGTGTGCACCTAAAGCATGTAACCCTATATTTTATTTCAGGGGCTCAGATGAGTCATTCTTTAAACTCCTTAGTTTGTGTATGTCCATCATTTTGTAAGCTGCCTGAGTAGGTTTGTAATTTCCTGGACTACCAGAGCTTTTTTACTAAGAAAATATTGATAACTCTTAATGGCTTTAAGTTCTTCTTGAAGTCTCAATTTAATTAAAAAGTAACAATATGGTCATTTGAATGTAATCATTATAGTTACATTCATGAATAGTTAATAACAATATGTTTGTTAATTTCACTGTTATAATAAATAAATACTTATTTTTATGGCAAGGAATGTAGTGTTCAGGTTCTCTGTTAGTATGAAGCCTTCTGGCATTCTGTTGTTTGTCTCAATGCAATAAAAAAATTCAGACTTTTTAGTACTATATACTTGCAGTTTATTATTGCAAGAATGTAAAATTTCTTAGGCATAGTGGAGTTTAAACCTAGACCCAGGTGAAGTTAGGGTTCAAGTTTTGATTTGAGTCAGACAAGACAAAGTTTTAATTATATCAGTTATAAAGTAACATTTTAAATTATAAACCATAAATCAAAGAAATAATATTGGATGCATTGATCTCACCACATTTCCATAATCTTAAATACAAAATTTGTTGTTAAATGACCTATTTTCATAAACACTGGCCTCTTTGAATATTAAATATTACCATGAAGGGAAGTAAGTTTTGAGTCCAAAAGTCCTTTAAAATTAAAATGCCTATGAAGTAGGGCCAGCTTGTACAAATTGAGAATCTAGAGGATTTTTGAGGCACTATTTCAAGTAATTTGTAGATGTCAATGAATGAGAATGAATCTGTTTCTTGAAGGTGCATGTATATTTCAGTTCCATTCATCTCCCTGTTACATCTCCCTTCCATTTACCTCCTGTAACAATTCTTTGAATCAGCATAACTATAGATGTTTTATTAAAATCATTTCTTTCTTGAGATGAGAGGTTAATACTTTAGTGGCTTCTCTTTTACTTACCATCAACATTATTTTTAGCTATATATTTAAAATAAGTCCATTCTATACAATGTTTTGCATATGTCTTTCAGGAAGTATCAAGATTATAATCTGATTGAGAATTCTAATTATTATTATTTTTTAAAAAATTCTTCCATTTTGACTTCTGATGGATACTATGTGTGTATATACGCAATAGCCTGGTATCTATAATCAGATCCATTATAAGGTTTCTTAGCAAAATCCATATACTCACACCTGCAGTTTTTCAGGCTACAAATGGTCCTCAGTAACTCTTTTCTACTGACTTGTGGGAGATGAATATTTTGAATTCTCAAATGTAAAAAAAAGAAAAAGAATTGAACTTTACTTCACCTTGGACAAATTGTGCTATACTATACTGTTCTAAAATGTTTTCTCTATCTGCTCATACAATCCTATCTAGTCCTAAGTAAGGTTTTCAGTAGAGAAAGACACACACAGTAATCTTAAATTATAATTTAGAAGACTTAGCCCTTTTCATTAAAGTTCTACAGTGAGGTCAGAAAAATATTGTTAGGTGCATTTTGGCCCTTTTTGTGGCAACACATGCAATATATGACTAACCCTTGTAAGAGGAATGATAGTGAATGGATAGACTGCATAATTTTTCAGAACTCAAGGTAATTTCTCTGCAGGTAGCTAAGTTTTTTTAATTAAATAAATCAATGTACATAAAAACAATCAACAATCTCAAAAAAACCCAAACCAAACCAAAACAAAAAACAATCCACAAAAATACAAATTATAACTGTTTACACATAGATCATCTTCTCCTAAATACCTGCAACTATTGCTAGTCTCTAGTAATCTGTTGCATCTCAAAGCTGAACAATCCAATGGGAACAGTGTTAAGAAAAACCTTATGTAACAGTTAAACATTTAACACCATTCTCTCTCTGTGATACAGCTTCTCACTTTAGCTGAAGCTTTTCAAGATAGTAATTAAGTTTTGTCTGGTACATATTCTTCCTTAAAAAATATGGAGAGATGATGACTCATTATTCTCATCTATTTAAGTTAGTGGGTTTTATTTCATTTTGCATACTTTTCATAAAACAATGAAAATAAGGACTGTGCTATTCTAGCATTTGCAGAAAGATCTACAGTAACAAAAAATCCTTTGAGATCTTCACAAAGGTAGGCATGAAAGTGAAAAAAGGATCATTGGTCATCTTTTTTAAAGGGGTAGAGGATTAGTTATGCTGACACTGCTGTGCAATACATTACAAAAAAATGTTAGGATTCATTCCCAGGACTCAGAAACAATCCCTTGGGAAAACAGTTTTCATTTTTTTTTTAATAGACCAGACTACATGCAGTAGCATGTATATTCTAAAAACCAGTTCCTAGGAGAAAATACCATCTAAATTCTCTTCCTTCTCTTTTCATAGAAGTATGGATGATACTACAGGAAAAAGCAAAAACACACCCAAATTCCCTGTGTATCCACCTATCCTATATTTCCAAACTGGACATTTCATTATATCCAGAACACATTTACTGGTTTTAGCACAGGTAAGTAGAAACATTTCATCACAGTACACCTTTGCTGCCTTCTCCTTAGGCTGTGACTGTGAGGAAATATATTTGTTTAAATAAAAATAAAGAAAAATAGACTTCTGGAGAGTTATCTATCACACTAACATAGGTGTATCTGTGCTAACAGCATTTTGCTCTAACTGTAATACCTTTAAAATATTTGAAATATTTGAAATACTGTAATATAAATGCAGTGCATATTCAGTTCCTAAGGAAATGGTGAAAATGTAATTGCTTTTATATAACTGCAATTCAAGATTGAAAATGTTTTAAAAGCACCACAATAGGAAGAAATTGTTGAAATGCTGTAGGAGAAGAACTGGAAAGAGAAATAAATAGCAAGTTTAGAAGCAAAAGATTAGGGCAGCACATGGTGGTGTTTGTCAATAAGGTGGCAGGGTGAATAAGAAAGCCTTCTCAAAGCATATTCAGGAGGAAAGAAGTATTAATTGGGTCCGAGGGAATGTTTATGTGGGAAGACCTAAGTAAAGCATATCTAAATAACAGCAGAGTATTTGAAATACGAAAGGTTCCTGTGAACTTAGTAGACCTTATGCTGAAAAGTAAAAGGGAAGGCAATAAACACCAGTGAACTTTGGGAGAAAAAAGACACCATAGGTTAGAATTTGTTACTCTTCACTGTGCTCCAAAGTTCACTATTTCACAAATAGATCCATTCAGTAAATTGGTATAGAACATCAGAACCAGCCTTCTGCATGGATAAAAATAATTTATTTAAAAACAATTAAATATTAAATTAATACTTTAGGTTATAGGAGAAGGAATGAGATGTTTTGAAGTGTTGACATTTTAACTTTCTGAAATGAAAAAACTATTACTCTTTTCTTTTACTTCCCATCTTCCTGAAATACATTTAAAATTTAAAATACTCTAATGATTTTTTCACCAACACTCATAAAATTATCAAAATTATTAGGCACCTATAAGTCTATCTTTCACTCATTTTTCTATAATGGCTTAGATACATCTGAAAATAAAACTAATGGCTTTATGGCTTTTTGATAACTTCAAAATTAAAATCACATTGAGTTCTTCAAAGTTTTCATAAATCATAGAATTGAACAAGTAATGGCTCATTATAGCTTTATTATAATAAATAACTTCATTATTCATGAAATGTTAGACTAACCTAGATAACAATCCTTTCCACCAGAGACACCTAAGTAGGGTCACGCAGGTCTGTTTTGTCCTCTGTTTCCATGTTAAATAAATGTAGAGAGGCACTTAGTCTTCCAATAGCTACCTAAACATAGTAAAACAGATTAGACTCCTAGCCTTACTAAGTCTAAAATTCAAGTGTATTGAATTCTAATGTCTAGGATAAAATATTATACTTATTTTAATTTAGGAGTGATTAGTTTTCTGTGAGTTACTCATACATAAATTGAAACTGGTTTACATGTAATCACAATTATTTCTATTCATGCTTTTCCATAGGTTATTATTGTAGAAAAATCATTTACCTACCAAGATCCATGTCACAGGCAGAAAACCATAAAACTTTATCCAGCTCCTGAAACTCTAGCTGAACCTGCTGACCACACTAAGAAAAACCCACTAGGTTCTTTCTATATTTCTAGCAGAAGCCCACAGAACTATAAAAGATTTAATACAAGTGAAAATCTGCTCTAGTCACATCATGAATTATAACCCTAAATCAAACTGAAAAGTCATGACTGGACATCTTTTCGTAAAGTATCCTTAATAAAATATCAGTCAATTCACCTAAATATTAAATAAATAAATAACCCCACATCTTTTTTATCAATACTGTTGATGCCAAATTGGAGATGAACATCTGAAGTGACCTAACTTTGGTGTGGAAGAGATTTTCTTGTACTCATTTGTCTTCCTTTTTCTGTTTACATAAAACAAATTTATTGGTGTTTTTCTAGGATTGTTCTCTTATCCAGTTTGTGCTGCATCACAAATATGTGTGTGTTAGCACTAAATTACAGCTTTGTTACTGTCCTAAATGGTCTAAGTACTCAGGATTTAATTACGAGGTTTAATTTTGTTTCTAGTGTCTGTTATTCAGTTGGCTGGGTCCAGAAAAAGGTAGATGTCATCAGCAGAGTTATGTACAAGGACTGCATACTTCTTACAATAACAAAGTAAGATAAAATAATGTGAAAACTCATGGATAAAAAATAAATTCTACGGAAAGTAAAAGGGAAATTTTTACTAGCTGATGTTTATATTTCATTAGCATTTGAGGATTTATTGACCTTTTTATTTTTGGTAGAGAATAGCAGGCAAGAGCAACAGCATAGAAAGTTTCACAATTTAACAAAAGGATGGTGGCTGGAGGAAGAGCCTTCAGCTGTGTGTCCTAAAGGTCATTAGGGATGGATAAGGAAAATTATCTAAGATGGGAAGGAAACAACACTTCGCAGAGGGGATCCCAATAGGCAAGATTTGATTCCCAATTGTCTCTGCTCTGGTCTTATTAACTACATATTTTCATTTGGTAAGTAAAAATCAAAATACTTTTGTTCCAGTTGCTTCATTGTCAGGGCAGAGAAGTTAACAAATACATCCTGCTTATGTTTTTTAAGCTCCTTAAATTGATCTGGGAAATTTCTAAGGGATCAATCACACTGGTATTTTAAAACATTTTTAAATCAGAATTGTTAAAAAACCCACCTAAATATTGCTATTTTTTTATCTTTGCAGCATATTTAAAAGTCACTTTAGACAGAAGAATATTTTCTCAATTTCACAGATGGCCAATTAGCAAAGTAAGTGCCTATGTGCTTTATTCAATATTCACTCAAAGACCAAGATGAGAAAAAAAAAAAAAAAAAATTAAAAAATTGCTGTCCTGAGCTCCATTGTAATACTTTATTTATCCAGGTAGGGGGAG
Organism: Pelecanus crispus; assembly: GCF_030463565.1. Lineage (NCBI taxonomy): Eukaryota > Metazoa > Chordata > Aves > Pelecaniformes > Pelecanidae > Pelecanus > Pelecanus crispus. The sequence goes on from NC_134643.1 coordinate 19,132,277, forward strand.
GACAGGATGAAGTCATGTGATGCATTGTGGGAACATTCAACCATTGACACTGTACTCCAGCTCTCCAAGCTGGCAGCCAGCATGCATGGTGTAATTTTGTCACTTCAGTAGTCCTTCATCCTTACCTTTGGTACCCATGGTAAGTGTTGCACGCAGAATGGGGAGAAGGACTACAGCCCTTCTACAGCCTTTAGAGCTATAACAGACGCTATGCAAAGCACTACTTCAAACAATATGTTGAAGGTTTTTACATCTGAGCAAGAATAATTAATGTCTAGTATGATACACAGTTAGATGAAGAACTGAGAATCAACTTGAGTTGAAATAATCACTTTAACAAATTAAACACTGACTTTCTCTGCAAGTAACTTCACTGTGGTTTGCAAGGTTAAGTCATTGATGAAGCTGGCCCACAATTATTACTGTTCTAATGTCAGAACTTAAAAACATGACAAGTTGGTGTGGTGATGGAACACATACAGATACTGTGAAGGACTCTTCCATACCTGGAAATTGCCATAATAGCCAGTTTCTTCCAGCAGCTCAGCTATTCCTAAATATCCAGGAGCAAAACCTACTGAACTTCAGAATTTTGCTCCTTACTTTTCTGTAATGCATTAGGTAACATGAATGTCTGCAACATTTTTGAGCTGTGAAGTACTATTTTTAGGTTAATTTTTGAGTGCCTTCCAGTAGTGCTTTATTTCAAATTTAGCTATTTTTGAACATACATATTTCTTGTTCATGTTTGCCAGTTTTATTTCTACTCCCTTTAATATTTTCTTTAATAAGCAAGAAGTGCCTTGGAAGTGCCAGATCCTTGGAAGGAAGACAGGTTAATTTTAAATGCATTTAGTGGATTTTGGTTATTTTGAGTTTCTCCTTGTGGAGGTATGATGGAGAAAAATCCTGCCAAGTAATACAGACATTCACATTCATCTACTTCAAGTCAAGAAAGGAGATACTAGAGCACTTCAGAAAGGAAATTCCATGAAAGAACTATTAACTACAAATTTGTACCTGGGAACTTACATAAGGAAATCACTCTTTTCAGGTGTAGAAAGGTCAATAGATCTTAAATAATAAATGTTCACAACAATTTCAAAAGCTGTAGTCATATGCATGAAAGATGTCCATCTTGACCTGTTTAGGGTACTTTTGAAGCTTGAAGCACTGCAGACTGACTATTCCTGATCTATTTTTAGCATTTTGTTTATCAGTTTTACATATTTTTCAACATGAATTTGTAAATAGGATACTTAGCTACACTGAAATAATTTCTATCTTTATTTTTTTATTCCAGCTTCCCACACAAGGGTCATTATTTAAATATTATCCGCATCAAATTGTGTTTACAGTAGTCTTTTGTAGAGTTTAGGTTTTTTCTTGAGATGCACGTCTTCTTGCTTTCTTCTTCACACTTTTCTACCCTTCATTCTGAATTCCTCCCAGTTTGTCAGATGTCATCCAGGCATAAATAAGACTGTCTCATTGCTATCACACTACTTGCTGAAAGAACTACTTTTTGTGCCCCTATAGTGCTTTTTTAATGAAAACAGGTTGCTGTGTTCATAGTGCTTTAACCTGAGGGATCTGGATTTTCCACCTTGTGATACATCCAGTCTGTGTAGTACTACTGAGAGTTATACTCCTATTGGCAGAACTCTCAGGATCATTGAAACAAATATTCTCACTACAACAAGCTTAGAGAATAGGGAAGGACACGCAGTTTAAACAGAACTCAAGCCTTGTTTTCCTTTCTGCACTTGCCCTTTCTCAAACATTTTCTGTTTTCTTTTTGTTAGATTTTTTTTTTTTAGTTTTGAGGGCTCAACCAGAAATATTTCTATTTTCCCAGAAATACTTCTATTTTCCCAGAAATGAAGCTAAATTTCTCCTCCCCCTTATCTTAACAGAGTATATTTCCTGCTCAATTATAACGCAGCTTCTATGAAATATATATAGAATTAGGATAGTCACACAGTAAATGAGTACCTTATGCTCAGCTTTGCTTCAGTAGGTTTCAAACAAATGAACACCAAGATGCCATTCAAAGAAAGTGTTACTTTTAAAATACTTGAGAAAAAAATCATGTTTTGTGAGAAGAACGGCAAAATACTTCAGATAATAATTATACCCACATTATGGAATGAAGATAAAATTGATAATATGTAGCATTTTAAAATAAATAAATAAGTAAAATAGTATTTCTTTGGAAATGATGCCATATACATCCACTCTCACTTCTAGATCAATGAGAGGTGACTAAATAATAGGACCTGGAACCTAGCCAGAAATGTAAGTGACATATACCTATTTTCATCTGGGGAAATTGTTATTGCATCTTATAGTTGTTTTCTTGACAGAAATGAAAATACACATTGGTGCAGTATGAAATAAGTGTCTTCATTATTCATGATGCATGAACATACCATGTCACTGAAGTACCAACAAACTGTTCAGTCTTTCAACAGTTTACTCAAGTGCCTTCTCATGAAAGTTTCCTTAGTCCACTCATTACTCACTTTGTACGTAATCCCTTCTATGACTGCCTGTGTCAAAACAAATCAGTATTTTCTTAGCTATTAGTGTTTCATTCTGTGATCAATGTATAAAAAATTATACATCTGCGTTTTATGCTGCTCTTTGGAGCAGCAACTAGCATTTTGATTTCAGGTTATATTTTTTTTCTCGCTGTTCTTGTGGCTAATTATTCAGGACTCTCAGTGGAGTGAAGGTAAATTTTCTAGTGTCAAGTTTGCCTCTGCAACTTCCTACAATATTTTCTTAATGCTATTATGAAAATATATTAAATACTAAGTGGTTAATCAAATTATATTAAGCAGATGAAAGCAGGTATTTACAACTGAATTGTTAAGAATCAGATTTACATGACAGTTTTCATAAATGAGTAAATCTACATAAAGTTTCCAATTTTATGTGAAACTTCATATTGCATGCAATTTGTTATGCATCTTAATCCATTGTGCAGTTATGCAATTTTGATGCCTTTAAAAGAAATTAAAAAAAAAAAAAGAGATACTTAATATTCAAGCTGTTAGTGTGCTTTTTATTGTATGGAAAAAACATTTTAACCAAAACTCTACTCAGCAAAGAAGTCAGCATCGTGAGCAAATGTATTTGTCATCTTCTCCATTTAGAGCTAGTTTGTTTGGATTTACAGGAAGGGTCTCTGGCTGCTTACTGTACAACTGTTTTTTAACTAGTAATTTATTGTATTAATTTGGATGCTTGTCACCTGCAGAACTTCAGCTTCTGTAACATAATTCTTTACTTATATCATAACTACATTTTTTCTTCCCTTTCCTTTTCATGGGGACTTGCTCCTGGTACTGAATTGCTATGTGATACCAGTTATAAACTGCTTCAACTTCTTCCTTATAAATCCATTAATTCCTGTATTTTTTAACCAATTTTTTTCTGATTCTGTTATCTTCCTTCTGTAGCAGTCCAATCCTCTCCAGTCCTGTTTCACTGAATTCATCTTCATGGCTTTCTGTGCCACTCTTTACCAGAGTTGCAGTATCTTTTGGTTGTCTGTCCTGTTCAGTTGATTGTCAACTCCTTTTTTCCTTTCTTTAGTCCATGGGTCTGATTTTCTGCCTTCATTTACTTCCAGCCTCCTCTATTATACTTTGCATTATCCATTTCTAGTTTTCTACTCTCGTTTACTTCACCTGGATGGCCTTGTGGTCTTTCAAAATCACTGTGCAGACTGCTTTTTTTTCCCCCCTTGCCTTGCTCTTCAGCTCTTTATCTAATGATGTTTAGAATTATTCTTTCCTTAAATCTTCATACTTCTCATATGTTATTTGTAATTCTCTCTAAGAACCTGCCATTGGTTAATAAAATTTGAAGCATTCTACTGTTTGCTTTATTATTTCCCACTATGGCTATATGATTCTGAATATTAATACATGCCATTAGGTATTACTGTGATTTTATTTTTCCTCTACTCATTATAAAAGTGTTATGATGATGTACTTAAGAGTGTTTCAAAAGTGATCAAGCAGTCATTAAGACATTTAGCTGAAGAACAGAAGGGAAACATTCAGGGTTTACAGTATTTTCTGCTGTTGAATAGGGGAATAGGGTGCTAGGTCCTCTTCCACCATAGACTCAGTGAATCCTGTCATGAATATGAGGACCTAGGGAATGAAAGGAGCAGATACAAGAAGAGCAGCTAGTGTTTGGATAAAATTTGAATGATAAATTCTTTAAGAGCCCAAGACGAGTGCTGTAGTCTTTACTTGACCAAGGTTCCTTTTGTTTCAGGTTCCTTTTTGGCTTTCTTTTAGACGACTCATCTGAGACAGTAAAAGTAAAGAAAAGCCACACCACACTGGCAAAGTCCCCAGTCTGTGAATGGTTGGAGGTTAGAAGAATATGTAGAAAAAATATCAATTTTTTTAGTCCCATTCCTATAGTCTTTCCTGGGCATCTGCTTGCATCAACATAGGAGACATACCTATGTTGATATACTCTGGGTTAGAGGTACCTTTGGTCTAGCCTGGTATGGTTTCTTTTATGCTCTTGTATTCTCTTTCTCACAGACTCCAGAAAAAGTGCTGGGAAAGAGAGCAATGTGTTTTCTATTTCTCTCCTTAAGCAACAACAATACTTGCAAGAGGAATTTTGAAGCTTCTTACAGTTCAAGGCTGAACAGACAAAACTGTAAAAGAGTCATTTGACAGAATCTAGAAATAGACTGAGTTTGCAGTCACTAAGAGAACTGTGGGATTCCTGACATTGACAGAATTAGATTTGTATCATTTTTTTAATGACTTTTTTTAATGACTTTGAGCAGCACCCTTGGTTTCTTGTCATGTCTACATGTGCATACCTGAAATGATACCTTCCCAGAAGCAGGACATGTTGAATGACTGAATTATGTATGTGGAGAGGGGAGTCAGAAGTCCCACACAGACTTCAGAAATTCTGAGTATATGCAGAAACAAATTTAGACACCTCAGAATTTAAGATCTAAACAAGTTGTATTCACACAGCACTCACAGTGCTAGATACCATTACCAAGAGGACAAGTACCCTCAATGTGGACCCAGAATCATCTTAAAACTCTCCTACAGCATAGTTCCATGGCATGACTTTGCAAAGATTTGGAGCTTGTCCACAAGTTTACATGACAAGACTGCAGATTAATTGCAAGAAATATAATATTTTGTATAAATTAAAAATTACACCTCTAAGACAATACTGAAATATGTGAATGTGATTTTGCTAGGCTTATGAGTCTTGTTTGTCCATGTTGTAACAGCATGGTGTTGAGCATCACAAAGTACAAAGAGGGGAAAATATAGTACAGTTGTTTTGCAGTAGACATCTAGAGTACTTGAGGTGACTGATCCTTGACCAAGACATTTATAGTCCATAGGCCGGAAATTAAAATTTAAGAAAAAAAGGAAGTAATTTTATGTAACTATATGCAGTTCAAATTCAGTCTGTACATAAATATAAGGACTTGCCAATACACAAATATTATAGTCCTAAAAATACAGTTATAACAAAGAAACTGCCTGTATTGTTGTCACTCTCAGACCCATGTCTTTTTCTGGTATAGCAATCTGTATAACTACTGTATTTATATAACTGTATCCAAATAAAGGGCATTATCAATATAGGAGACTTGGTAAAAATGTCAAACCTATGCCCAGTATAAATCCATAAACTTAGCAGCACAGAAGATATGAAGATCTGAGAGGGATTTAAATGCAGAGGAAAAATAACTATTTAACAACAAGAAATAAATGTTTTATTGAAAGAAGATTTGCATTCTATATATAAGCACTCTGACCAAATTCTGGATCACATCCACCTTATCACCATTCTTCACTTTCCCCCAATGGCAATAGGAGAGCTTCCAGGCTAACTTATTTAGTCCCTTGCAAATTTTTGTAATTTTTTAAATTCAAAATTACTTAAATCTTCACCAGAAGGAATGCCTAAGAAAATGGCTCAAGCAAAACACTGTTAAAGAGGCTCCCAGCATTATACCTGTTTTATGTAATCCCAGCTGTCAGGAGGGGTCCTCACTCTTACTGGCTCCAAACTAGAATGTTCCCAAATGAAATAAAAGCAAATAGATGAACAAAAAGTAGTTTTAGTCTTTTGGACATAACAGAACGAATGCTTGTTACTCCTTTGCTAATACGCTAAGTAATAGTTCAGTTTTGGGGGATTTTACTTGTAAGCAATGTATGATGTCTACAAAACGAATGCTTGTTACTCCTTTGCTAATATGCTAAGTAATAGTTCAGTTTTGGGGGATTTTACTTGTAAGCAATGTATGATGTCTTTGGATAGCAGTAATATTGTGGAGGTTGACCTCAGGTATGATACTATACCTTTGCTTTTCACAGCTGTTTCTTTTCATGGCTGGATAAGTTGTTAATCTTCTGTCCTTAAAAAGAATTGCATTAGACCAGGAACATCTGAGTGAAGAGCAAAAGGACACAACTCTGTAGCCTGCTGCAGACTGTTTCTGTGAAAGATTTTGTGCAAGTGAAAGAAAATGGACTGGAAACAGAAAGAGGCAATGGGATACAGATGCAGTAGAGAAAACTGTTCTGGCTACAGAAGAGCCAAGCACCTCTGAACTGCAGTGATCTTCAAACCTATGAGCAGCAGAGATATCAACCTTTCCTGTCTGGACTCATGCCCTTGAGGCAATTCAGAGCAAAAATCATTTTAAAAGAAAGAAATGGTCCTCAACATTAGTCAATCTCTATATTAGGAAGAGCTTGTGAACAAAAAGTGGTTTACATTTGACTACAAGATCTTTAGAAGCCGTGGATGGGTTTTATTCTGCAATGTAGTGACGCATTCCAGGCTGTCAGTCAATCAGAAGCTGGACTTACTAATTTTAGAATTGGACAACTCATGATTGAGGGTACACAACAAGAAGGTAAGGATAAAAGCCATTATGATACACCACCAATTTTATCTAATCCAAACTTTACAAGACAAGAAAGTTTAGATGCATCTCTGTCGCATTTCCCAACTTAACTAGTCACAATGGTGAGGACTAGAATAGGTATATAGGAAGCAGGTAGATAGAGGCCTATACCCCACATCCTCTCTCTGATGGGAGACAAGAGTGGGTGCTTTGGAAAGAAATGAAATTTGCAGAACAACCCTTCCACTGGTAATCCCTTGACAGTTTTTTTAAATCTTCAGATTGACTTCCTGAGCCAAGGTTATGTCTTTGGATTTGTCCTGGTTTCAGCTGGGATAGAGTTAATTTTCTTCCTAGTAGCAGGCATAGTGCTGTGTTTTGCATTTAGTAGGAGAAGAATGTTGATAACACACTGATGTTTTAGTTGTTGCTAAGTACTGCTTATGCCAGTCAAGGACTTGTCAGCTTCCCATGCTCTGCCAGGGGCACAAGAAACTGGGAGGGGGCACAGCCAGAAGAGTTGATGCAAACTGACCAAAGGGCTATTCCATACCATATGACGTCATGCTCAGTATAGAAACTGTGGGGGGTTGGCTGGGGAGCAGCGATCGCTGCTCGGGAACTGTCTGGGTATCAGTCGGTGGGTGGTGAGCAATTGCATGGTGCACCACTTGCTTTGTATATTGTTATTATTATTATCATTATTATATTGTTATTATTATCATTGCTATTTTACTTTATTTCAATTATTAAACTGTTCTTATCTCAACCCAGGAGTGTTTCTCACTCTTACTCCTCCAATTCTCTCCCCCATCCCATCGGGGTAGGGGGAGTGAGCGAGCGGCTGCGTGGTGCTTAGTTGCTGGCTGGGGCTAAACCACGACAGATTTAATAATCTTAGGAAATTGTTTTGAATTTGGCTGATTATTTTTTAATCTATTTACATTTTTATATTTACAGCATCCCCTGGAAATTAATTCCCTATTTTTATTCTGTTCTCCATGAAAACATACTTAATCTTTTTATCCTAGTCAAAGACATCTAGTCATTTAATTTGGTGTTCCCTGGTTCATGTCTTGTGATAAAGACCAGAGAAAAATAACTTTTTCTAGGCTACTCATATGGCAAACCCAGCTTTAGTTTCCTCTTCCAAATGGTGTTGAGTCCAGGTGTGAGAAGAAGCTTCTCACTCTCTATATGGGGTCCCTCTCAGTCAGTCTCCATACTTCAGATCCTAGCTGGAGAGGGGATGTGGATAACTGCTGGGCCAAATAACTGAGCAGTAAAAAAGATCTATCTATGCAGGCAGGGATTTGCCAGCATCTCATTAACTAGAGCCAGCTGGAAAAAACCCCAAACAAATAAATAAACAAAAGAACCCAACGACCACTAAAAATGAACAAAAAAACCTATGGCAAATTCCTGAACTGGTTCTGAGAGATTACCCTATGCCCTTCCCCAAGCTCCTCTCCCTGTCACTCCTCTGTTGGGACCTATTTCCTCTTCGTTTGTTTATTCATGATCCCAGCAGTGTCTCACTCACGGTTCTATAGTCCCACCCTCAGAGCCAGTTGAGTCTTCTGAATAGAAGAAATAATTTTCAGGCAAAAAAGAGTCAATGCAAAATGCTACTTGGCTAACAAAAGAATGAACAATCTGTGGTGTCTGGGTTGTAACTTTATATCTAGCTATTCAGCACTTCGCTAATCATCTCGAAAAAGTGAACAAAGAGAATCACTGAACACCGAAAAACAAATTCCATTTACCTTAAAGGTATCAAGATTATTTGTACACTAAACATTTAAATCTTAATAAAAATGAAAATTAACAAAGGAACTAGGAACAGAGGTATTTTGACCTTCAGTACAGACTAGTAAAACAGATTATCTTGGAACTACTGAATGCATTTCTTATCTTAGACTTTGGAGATATTGCTTCTAGGGAGCTTGAGAGCAGTACAGGCACAGTATCTCTACTCCTTGATGTATTGTATCCAATCACTTTTTATTTCACAGTTCATTATCAAGAAACATTAACTTCTGCAAGAATGAAACTAAGTTTCCATGGAAGCTTATTTACACAACAACTCATTCCCAAATTTGTGCTTGTGTAAGATAATTCAGATGAAGAATTACACGCATGTTTTTGTACTCCCTGTATATTTTGGCTGGAGATTTCTAAGAAAATTGAAATAAAAAGAAACAACCAGCTGCATAAAAGCAAAGGGAAGAGTCTGCTGGTCTGCCAGAGTGTGGTGGTTTGACCCTGGCTGGATGCCAAGTGCCCACCAAAGCTGCTCTGTCACTCCGCTTCTCAACTGGACAGGGGAGAGAAAAGATAATGAGAAAGCTCATGGGTTCAGATAAGGACAAGGAGATCACTCAGCAATTACCGTTACAGGCAAAACAGACTTGACTTGGTGAAAATAAGTTTAATTTATTACCAACCAAAACTGAGTATAAAAGAGGGGTGAGAACATGTGTAGGGTAATGAGAAATAAAACCAAATCTTAAAACACCTTCCCCCCACCCCTCCCTTCTTCATGGGCTCAACTTCACTCTCGATTTTCTCTACTTCCTCCTCCCAAGTGGCACAGGGGGACAAGGAATGGGGGTTGCAGTCAGTTAATCACATGTTCTTTGTGCCACTCCTTGCTTCTCACAGGGAGGACTCCTCACACTCTTCCCCTACTCCAGTGTAGAGTCCCTCCCACAAGAGACAAACCTCCACAAACTTCTCCAAAGTGAGTCCTTCCAACAGGCTACAGTTCTTCACAAACTCTTCCAATGTGGGTCTCTTCCATGGGGTGCAGTCCTTCAGGAGCAGACTGCTCCAGCATGGGTCCCCCACGGGGCCACAGGTTCTGCCAGGAGCTTGCTGCAGCCTGGGCTTCCCAGGGCGTCACAGTCTCCTTTGGGCACATCCACCTGCTCTGGCATGGGGTCCTCCATGGGCTGCAGGTGGATATCTGCTCCACTGTGGACCTCCATGGGCTGCAAGGGGACAGCTGCCTCACCATGGTCTTCACCAGGGGCTGCAGGAGAACCTCTGCTCCAGCACCTGGAGCACCTCCTCCCCCTCCTTCTTCACTGACCTTGGTGTCTGCAGAGTCATTCCTCTCACATATTCTCACTCCTCACTGCAGCTGCAGTTTGTATCCCTGTAGTTTCTTTTTTTTTTTTTTTTCCTTCTTAAATATGCTATCTCAGAGGCACTGCTGCTGTCGCTGATGGGCTCGGCCTTGGCCAGTGGCAGGTCCATCTTGGAGCTGGCTGGCATTGGCTCTATTGGACATAGGTGAAGCTTCTAGCAGCTTCTCACAGAAGCCACCCCTGTAGCCCCCCTGCTACCAAAACCTTGCCACGCAAACCCAATACACAGAGACTGGTACTATCAGTTAGCTTTGCTGGTTAAAAACATAGGGGTAAATGTCAACGGTTGAGTAAAAAACTTATTTCAGTGAGTAATCCCATTGATTTTAATAAGAATACTTGAGGACGTTAGTTCTACTATACACAAGAAATTCTGGAATCACATCAGTTGCTAAGTACAATTCCTGTATAAGCAAGCACCACACAAATTTCTAAATACGTTTCGTTTATGCTTTTACAGACTTAGTATGCCTTCATCATCTGAATACATGATTTCAAAGAGCTTTCTATGATTAATACAGGACAAAATTTTAGAAAACTTTTTTTTAGTCTGGAGGCCCTTTATCAGCCTGTATAACATTTCTAGGATATATATGAGAGAGGAAAGATAAGGAAATAATATCAGATACTGTGCCGGTATCCAAGTAAATTAACACAAGATAGTGTTGGAGCCTGACTACTGTTGCCAAGTTTTTAAAAAGCTATCTTTAGTTATTGGCATAATACCACTATAAAGTGACAGAGTGGTCCTCACCTTTTTCCCAGTAGAAATAGATATATTTCCTCCTAGCCAAAAATAAGGTGACAATATATAATATAGGACTGGAGCTCTTCTATTCAGCCTTATCCTACATCTGCAAAGCAAACCTGACCTCTAAACAACAAATTGATTTTTCCTATTTTCAAATGAAAAGCCTTAGATAATTTTGCAGCAGTACACACTCTATACCACTATCATTCAATGGAAACGTGAAATACGAGCAGTATTCTTTTATTGACCCAAATGTATTTAATGATTCTGTCAGAATTCTTTTCAGCACAGTCATTATGGCAACAGACTGGACGTTGACAGAGTCAGAAAGTGCATCTCCTCCTTTTAAACTGAGACAGCATGAGACAGAGCAGGTGTTATCTTATGGGTATGCCTTAAATATTTAATGTGATGCGTAATACATCATACTAGCAATGAAGGAGATACTGCTTTGTCTGCAGAGAAGAATATGTAGAATTAAAGCAACTACTGTGAGCATGATTTCTTTATTGTTTGCAAGATAATGACAAGAGCAGCAGCAGCTGGTGAATTGGGCCTTCCTTTATCTCCCAGTATGCTGGAATGAGGAGACTGCAGATTTTGGTTTGAATTCTGTACACAAGCAAGAGATAGCATCCAGTGTACAACCTCAGCATCAGAAGTGGGCATTCATACCTCTATAACTTCTGGCACCCCTTTAAAGTGCATAACAGATACTGTAGACAAACAGCTGCGCAACTTCTCTCTGTGCTCAGATTAGTCATCTCAGTCAATAATGCAAACATAACACATCACACAGAGAGTTGCCATGGGGAAGTGGAAACATTCCAGGGTTAAACACCTTCTCTTCCAAGAGAGCCCAAGTTAAAATGCTGGATTTGACACCAATTTTGTGTAGGACTTCAGGCTATTCACCTACTTCCTCTGCTCCAACTACAATATCTGTGAAAGAAGAGAGAATACTGACTCACCTACCTCAAAGGCAAACTAAAGATTAATTAGTTTGTGCTTATATAGAGCTTTGAAAATGTCAAGGCTATATAACTATTGTTAAATAAATGGCAAAGAGTCAGATTGGACAAGTACAGAGCAGGACTGCAAGAGGTTTATCTTTGTACCTTAGCCATTATCTTTAAGAGTATCCAGAAAAGATTTCTTATACTAGATATAGGTAGTTAGAAGAAAAGTATAGAGGTATTTCACAGAAGTATTTCTTCAGTGAATGTAAAAAGAAATAAGAGAGCAAGCACAAGCTGTAACATTTCTGAGCTTTTAGATTCAGCAGGGCAATATGTTAGCACTCTATCTCATTTGGTTTGTCTTTTATTGAATTAGCATCCAAATACTCCAGTATAATACATATGGAAAGGTTCTGTCCACCTGAATGGGGAAAAAAACAATAAAAAAGTATCCCTTCCTTGAAGACTAGGGCCACAGGACTGAATGTAGTTAATCTACTTCCATTCTACTTCTTTATACAATGCTGAACATCACCATTGTAAACCCTGAATTTCTCAGAGAAGACTGCAGAAATCAATGTCTAATGAAGACAGTTTGAATATGTGATGTATTTTTTTCAGAGTAGGGACATTACTTAGAATCAGTGTCAGAAGATCCAGCTCTCCACTCCTCCACCATCCCAAGTAGTGCACAAAATGCCCTAAACTTCCTCATTCTCTCTTGTAAAAATTCTCGTTACCCATTCAGTTTACTGCACCACCAGTGGTCATGCTGTTCTGTTTTTCACTTCCCACTGTCCATACTTACAGACATCAGATGATTTGAATTTGCTGGCACAGAATCACTAGTCATTGTAAAGCTGCTCTTTCTTGCCAGAGCCAATTACCCATTTCTTAATATTCTGGTACTTGGACATAAAAAAATCACTGTATCGGGGCTCTCAAATCATTTCTTCCTGCGTCAGTAGAATGATGCAAACCAGCTGGAGACAAATGTATCTTACTTTTATTGTGTTTTTAAAAGTACAAGCACATTTGCCCGAGACTAAACATTACCATGCAAAGTTACAACACTACACAGATATTTTAAAGAAAAACAGGAAGGGTGAAACTGGATTCAGAAACTGAGGATACTGTAAAAGTTACATTTGGAGTGTTATTTGTAGGATTTTATTTGAGGAAGGGAATGAAGGAATTGTGAAGGAATACAAGTTCTTCAAAAATAAATATCAAACAATATTTTTCCCTTTAGAATTGTTGGTTGTGCAGAACTATGACCTCTGTACCAGTGTGATGAATTATGGGCTGAATTATGTGGAAGAGTGATTTCAGAGGGGCACCATCTCTTTCATATAAGCCAGACAAAGGTCTTGCATTTCAGAGTTATCTGTACATAAACACACCCCCTACACAGAAATAAAGCCAGTCTGTAGATTTACAGTGTAAGCAGACAATTCCACTTGATTATTTAGATTCATCTGAGAGAACTTACAACAAGATAAACTTATTTTTGCTAAACATTCAATCTACCACTCATTATAAACTCACACGGCCTTTGCAGACTGGTATTCAAGTTCTCAGTATCTACAGATGTTCAAAGTTAAATCCTCACTAAGGGCAAAAATCAATGGCAACACATCTAAGACTGGCAGGATTGCTGAATGATAGCATGGCAAAAGTGTGAAGTAATAACTCTGCAGAGTAGAGCAGAGAACATCACACACTTTTACAAATGCACCAGATTTCACACAGCCATCACTCTAAACATTACACCCACTGATGCTCAACCCATGATTATCTTCTCAGGTCATATTCCTCCTGAGCGTCCTGAATATTTGATTTATTTGCACTATTAATTTATCCACCCCTCTGTGATCTCTTAGCTATTTAATTGATTGCCTTTAATTGATCCAGCCATCTGTGATATCTCAGTCATTTAATTAACTGTTTTTATTGACTTAAACATCTTGCAGCTTTGTTTCCACCTAGCTGGATCAAAAGTCACTGGCTGCTATAATTTATGCCCCTTAATTCTTAATACACATCTATGCAGTCACCTGTCTTCTGAGGGAGAAGGGGCAGAGGAGGAAAACAAACACGCGAAGTCTCATCTTGTTCTGACCTATCATGCCCAGGTGTTGGTTGGCACAGACCTCACTGATTTCAGTGACACTTTTCCTAGCTAGTTGGGCATGAGGGCACTCATTGTCTTCCTGCAATACTTCCCTGCTTTATTCAAACAAAACATGAACAAGAAAATAAAATTAAAAGAAAAGAATTACGTATAACAACAAGTTTTGCAGCATGCCACCAGGGTTGTAAATCTCTTGTTTATCCAGATCTGCAGTGCAAGTGAATTCTATATCAGAAGATCTTTGTTAAGAAAGCTTCGCCCCAGCAGTCAAGTACTACTGACAAGAAAAGTGTCATTACTGATTTTAGTGTTCACATAACAGAGGCACCACTATCAATAGGGAGTGTGATAATGGTATTCTGAATCATGAATGGCATAAAGGGTATCCTTTTCACTTAATAAGCCTTTGGGCACAGAACTAAAGGCATAGGAGGTTATACCTGATATAGCAAATTACATGTAAAAGTGTAATTTTATGTAAAATTATGTAAAATATATGTAGATTATATAAGACTCTTATTCTGGCTGGGGCATTTAGATATAATCTATAAAAAGTGACAGCTCTGGTGAAGGCAGACAAGGAATTTGTAGGATTCAAAAAAGGACTTGGTGGTTTCCTTTAATAAGAAAGTACTTGATGTACTTTGCACAGTGTCCTGGACATCTCTGTATATTGTCCAATTACAACAGTTCCTAATCCAGCAGAATAATATAGAGAGAGTAGAGATGGAATTAGGTATTAACAATCTTTCACCTTCTCTGCTCAGTGCTTGGAGCCCCAAATCAGGAGGACCTCCAGGTAAACAAAGAGCAATGAGACAAACAATGCTGAAAACAAAGAGAGAAGTAGAAATAAGTTCACAGAGATGGAAAGTAACCCCAAAGACAAAAGCAAGAACACAGGAGGGAAAGGAAAGAAGTGGGTACAGACTTAAGGCTAAGGTGAGTCAGTAAAACGAGAGTGGAGAACTCAAAAACAAGGAAAATTGGAAAGATAAATAATAGAAAATTTATAATGAGAGTAGTAAGGATAAAGCAGACCACAACACACATAAGGATTATTATCTTGCATCTGACTCTTGATTCACAGATTCTGTAGCACAATACTGACACTGACCAGCACTGAAAACCTCACTGGAAGGAGGAAAGCCAGAGGAAAGGACCAAAGTTCCTAGCTTCCTAGATACTAGCCATGCCTGCAAACTCTGTATCTCAGGTGAGAGTCTTTTCTGTTTTCACATTTGTTCTCTTCAGGTGCCATTACTGCCCTGGCCTTGCAGATATCCTGCATTCCACAGACTAACCATATATTGTTTGACAAAATAATCATTCCTTTAACTCCAATTTTTTGTGTGTGTCAGTATTTTCTAACTAGAAAATCTGCAACTAAAACTTTCTAATCTATGTGTTGCAGAACATTTGTTTTTCCTATTTTTCTCTCTGTAGTTCTCTTTTTTTCTTTGTTCTGGTGTATAGCGAGACTGAAATATATTTATCTTGACCACACAAATGTACCACCACCACAAGCATTCAAAGCATAAAGTGTGCTTTCTGACAGTGTTCCAACAAGTGCATACCAATATACATATTTAAGAACATTAGGTAAAACTAATTAAAAGTGAGAATAAGATCAAAAAAACTCTAAGGAAAGGAGGTACTTCATGCTACACAGCTTTCTCTGTAGTGAGATAGAAGATAGAAGCTACCTGATCAGTGTTCAATACTAGTCACATCAATTCATATATTTTCTCCACCAGAAAATAATAAAATTCAACACAGAGGTAAGCGCCAATTAAGAAAAAATAATTCACTCCATAGATAAACCAAAGTTCTGTCTATACTTTCTGTCATGGATCTGTGCAGTCATAAACTGCATAGCCTATAGAATATAGCTACATCAGTGTATTTCATCCTTTGCAATAATAAGCTCTGTTACAACTCCTTCCTGTCCTAACAGCTCTTTCCTTCTGCATGGACTTCATTTCTGACTTGGCTGTCAAGTGTCATGGGACATTGCTGCAAAGGCATGCACAATAGATGGAGGCACATTGGACAATACGTCCAAAACTGCTCAAGAGTTTTACTTTAGTTTTTTTCTAAAAACATGAACCAAAACAGTCAGTTTCTTCACAAGTCCACTGGAGGTAAATCTCCCTGCAAGCACCTGGCTGCCACAGGTGCCTTGAAAATTCCCTGTGCTACCACTGGTTTAGTTTCTTTGCTACACGTCCTGGAATGCAGTACTTTCTGAGATCTTCTCTTGTCAAAGGTTTACTGAACTGTTGAGCGACAAACTGATCCTTAAGCGCCTAGTGTGCATGACCCCACAGTGCTTCAAGACCCACCTGCACATCCAAGCGTGGCCATCATGGGCCTGCCACCAAGGCTTACTTGGCGGGGGTCTTCAAGGATACCAGCAGGTGCATCATTGCTACCAAGGAAGTGATCGTTATGACCAAGAACATCTGTCTGACTTGCCTTACCCAAGGGGAAAGGATTTCAAAAGCTATGGTGCAGTTTCTTGACTGGAAAAGTACACTACAGCAAGACACACTGGGATATCCTAAGCAGAAGTATGGGACCAAGTCCTTTCCCTCTAGCAGGCCCTGAATCTTGTATCAAGGTTTCCTGGGCTCAGGTTTAATGTAAATCTGGCGGTTCTGTGTTTGGATGTGAATATAAGCTCATACTCACACTCGACAGACAATAGCTTATTATAGTCTTTGGCGTTGACAGTTCACTGTCATCTGCAACATCTGATACACAGCAGTCCTGGATGTGACTCTTGGCCAATGCAAAACACATTTTCCTCTCTTAATAATTTGTTAATAAATAATTCTAGTACCTCTTTCCTGGCAATGTTCACAGAAAAAAAACAAACCAAAACCCAAACTCACAAATATTTATATTTTGCTGTCTGTCTTTCTTGGTTGCATCACTTTCCCTCAGGCAGAAAAAAAATAATTGTTTGAAACATAGCCATTTGTTTACCTCTATTTCACACAGCTTTAGCCACTCAGTTTTCTCACCCACAAATTGTCCTCTGTCTCTTAATTTCTAGATTTCATCTCCATTTTAAACACCATGAAATGTTATTTGGTGGTGAATCAGAGCTCATTATTTTAATTACAAATAGGTGGGTTATTGAATATTGGAGAAAAACACTTTAAGAGCAGGGAAGATGTTTAACACAGTCACGCTGCGACCAGCCTACCAATATCTAGTCTGTGCCATAGAAAAAGTTACATCTGAAGGAAAGCTTTTGAGGAGGCCAGTAACTCCTGCAACTGAGAGGTCAAGGTTTTCATGGAAGAATGATCTGGGAGATGTACAGCAAAGTAAACTGCTCTGTAGACTTGACGAACCCTCTGCATTCTGCCTGTTGTGTTCAGGGACAATTTATCAGACTCATATAAACATAATCCATTTTTTTCCTTCAGTGAGAAGATCAAGTTTAGTGAGAATTAAATCCTCAACAAAGCTTTAGCTCGTCTGTTACAAATAAAATTGTGATTCTGTCCTTCATTCTTATTCAGCAGATCTATCTGCTGAGCTCAAATCCATGTCTCCCAAAAGCAATTTTTTTTCATTTCATGTGATCAGTCAAATTTCTTGACAAGACTTACATTTCTATAAGGAAACACAATGATATATTTAAATATGTTTTTGAGTAAAAATACCTCAACTTGGCTTTTCTTATAACACTCCAATTTCCAAAGCTATAGCCTAGAAACTGAATGTCAGATCAGAGATTAATGATGCGTAAACTGCAGAATAAAAATAATAATTGTTAAAAAATCTTCTTTAGAGACATATGGTTTAAATTCACCAGACACCTCAAGCAGAAATTGGATTTCTATTTTCTTTTACTTTACTTCCACTTATTCCATAACGTACACATCCCAGGCAGGTCTGGTATACATCTTCATCCTTTTTTTCTCCCTCTCCTCTTCTCTGCCTGTTTGGTGACTTAGGCTGTCAAACCCTTAAAGCCACATACTTTATTAGTCTCTAATTCAAATAATACAGTTTCTTCTTTTTCCTGCCCCTTAGGCTTTAGAAGACGAAAGCAGGAGCGAATATTACTTTAAAGAAGGGAAATAATTTACATTTGAAGCCATGTAGCGGGAATGTTACAGTGGAAGCCTTGGACTGATTAGATTGTTTCAAAGCTTTTATGTGACTGTGATGGATTGAATTTGCCTGTGGCACTCCTAGTGGTAATGATGCTGTGGTTATTTAAGCAGCAAGTAACTTAAGGATAGACTGAGCATGTTAACGTTGAATTTCCTGTCTTTCATCATCTTGCATTTTCCACAGTTTGTATTCAAGAATACTGCAATATGCATTGTATGGCATTTACTGCAGCTGCCATTTACTTACGTTTTGTGTTTGAATTTTATTGCATACTTTTGTGGAAATGTTTGTATGTTATTTCCATGTTGGGTATGTCATAGGCATGTCAAGGCACTAAAATGGTACGCACACTCTTTAGAGTAGACAGGCCTCTCTGCCCTCCGTTCCCCAGAAGAAATTATCAGGCAGCAGCCAGCTATGGCTGTTTGTGAGGAAATGGGGTAAGGAGAGATCTTGCAGTCTCTGGATAAACAGTTGAACAGTCTGTGGGATTTGTCACAGCTTTACAATATGGTGTCTTGTCATTTTAGAATCATAGAATCATAGAATCATTTAGGTTGGAAAAGACCTTTAAGATCATCCAGTCCAACCATTAACCTACACTACCAAGTCTACTCTAAGCCAATCAAGGGTAGACTAGACTAAACCATGTCCCAAAGTGCCACATCTACCCATTTTTTGAACACTTTCAGGGATGGTGACTTCACCACCTCTCTGGGCAGCCTGTTCCAATTCTTTACAATGTCACACAAGTTGCTCCCAGTAGCAGAGTATTTCCCCTCTTCAGAGAGCACCTCTCGCACTCCCATATGGCACATTCTTTGCTTCTGGGGAATCTAACAGGCGGACAGAAGGGCAGGAACCTGTTTCCTCCCTTCCTTTGGGTGAATTGCCCCCAGCACAGTGCATTTGCTTTGCTCTTGTCCTGCATTCTCTCCTTTTGCCTGTAAGCTCTTATCTCCTTAGTCATCCCAGTTCCCTCACATCGCTAAGAGGCAGTAACCTTTTACTTTTGTGATACTACACTGGTTTTATTTCTATTTGTAGTGCTCCTTTTATAACTGTCTTCACTTGCAACCCACACACAGACATCTCCTCTCTTGTATTCAGCATGGTGCAAACAATAATTTCCTGTCACACATTTCCCATTCAAATGTATTTTTTTTCCATTTTGAAAAAAAAATAGTATATAAATATCTTCATTTTTATTTTAAAAATCTAAAGGACAATGTTATTTTTAAATATGCCTGACAAATACATTATGATTGGGACTGAGAACGGTTGATGTGAATTTTTCTATCACTGAAGAAGAGCATAAGAAATGTAAATAAATAGTTTTCTGAGGCCCTAAGAAAAAAGGAGTTTAAATATGACTTTCACACTTGTTTTTTGTACCCCTTGCCTTTAAAGCACTCATAACACACTTCATGTTTCTGTAGATGTCTTTTAGAGTCTTCTGCTCTCCTTGGTTTCAGAGGGAGGCAAAAGCACTTGAAGCTCCCCTACAAACAAGACACTAGTTTTTATTTTGGTTTTCTGTTTTGTATTTTATCAAGCATTACAGGAGACTGGCAATTTAACTGGATAGAAGATATGCTATCACACTACGAGGACATATAAAGGCCAAAGCAATTTAATATCAGAGGCTACAGAGACAAGTTGTTAAAGGGCCGTGGGACCTGAACTGCATTGCAGGAAGAGTACATTTTAAGGAGTATTAAAGCTTGGTAAGGAATTTGGCTTACATTCATCTTCCTAAAATTAAAATTTAAATTTACATTACCAGTTCAGCAGCTCTCTGGCTACAACTTAAATGCCCAAAACAGAGATTAATTTGCTAATAAGGATACTTTGGATTTTAGACTACTTTTTGAAATAACAGAAAATACTGGAATGTAAAAATTATGAGAATATTCAGAGTCTTAGGGAACTATTAATTTTTCTTTTTTGGATAAAACACAAAACCATTTAAATGATGACCAGAGAAGACCAAGATCTTTTGATGGGAAAATGCTCCTTCCTGACTTTTTACTAACCATATAAAACAAATGACCATATCTTAGCCAGGCTATGTAACACCACTAACAGAAAAAAAAAAAAAAAAAGAAATCTATAGGGATTTTTTAGTATAAGATGTTAACTTTTTTATTTATCATCAGCTTTTAATGCAAGAACCTTCTTATTTTTTATCCTGGAACTGACTGTTCCAGGGGTAGGTGCACAATACTCAATATCACAAATCACGTAAAAGACATGCTAATAACCATGACAGTCCAGTCTTTTACTCTTCTGTCTCAAAGTTACAGAAGAACCAAAGTGAGCTGTGTTTCCTCTCCATATATATATGGGAGATAGGCATCAAAGCAGCATGAATGATATCGTACTAAAACACGTCTTAGAGGTGTGGAAAAAATACCTAGATTATTTAATATGAAACTCAACAAAACACAGAAATTTGGAAGTTTGTGTGTGTTAAAGAGAAAAGAGACAGTGTTTGATGTTTCAGTAGTAAAACATTTTCCACAGAGGTTTCATAAGAAATCTTTGTGACTGAACTGTTTTGTAGGATATGTTTAGCAGATACAATTCCAGAATTACAATTCGTCATTTTACATCAACAACAGCTGATTATATGTCATTAGCTTTAATTATAGGTATGAAGATTTTCTTGATTTCAGGATTGGTGATACAAAGTCATGAGCACTCTTAACTCCAAAGTGGAACTTCAAGAATATGTTATGAGAGTACTCAGCTCCCCCAGAGTCAATGTCTTTGCCATTTGCATATTATTTAGGTACAGTATTTGTAAATCAGCATCATGAGGAGAGTTTTTTATGAGGCTATTTAAAATCAAATCCTAGGATACAGACACTGGCTACAGTTTCCACTGATTTCCATGAAAAAAATACTAAGTGCCAGTTGGGAGCAGAGCTGTAGAGAATGTGAAAAGCAGAAATAGTCATAATGGAAGATACAGGAGACTTAATGCCATAAATTCTAATAACTCCTTCATCATAACCATGGCCTATTATCTAAATGTATAATAAAAAGTTATCAACAAGCATCTCTTGTGTGTTATATGTCTAAAAATATTTTGGATAAAATTTTTGTTACCAGATTAATGTGTCCTTGTAGTCTATGAAACAAATGCTTCTTCTCTCTGTCTATTAAGATACTTAGGAATCTACAGTTTCATATCTATTCATAGATCTACATGATTGACTGGCAAAACAAGTGTGGTATGCTATGTATTTTAGCTCCAAAACAGCAGGCCTGTTATCTTAATACAAAATTGCTCCCAGGCTGCAGATGCGTACACCAGGTTTAATCCACAAGTTAATTAAAATGACTGACTTAGAAGCATTCTGAGAAGAATTTAAAAAAAATGGAAAGGACAAGTCAAATTTGCCACTGCTGCTGGAGCAGCAATAATTGCACTACTGCCTTAGGTAACTGTTTTTCTGCACATCAGTAGTACTTGAATTGAGATGTTTCAAATACACATGATCTTCATGGCCGTTATTCCCAGTGAGGTTTTCAAATGGGTACATTTATCTACAACACAGTTTCCTTAAAATAATACGAAAAAAATTTATTATTTTAAAATTGCAGTGACTATTTACCTGAACCATTTGAAAGAATCCTATATTTTTGCTGTGTTTAAACCAGCATTTTACTGCTAATAATATCACAACGATATTGCCAGCTAGGTCTGAAAGCCAGACTTCTTGCACAGCAGGCATTCTGCTTGATTATGTAAAATTAGTTTTGTTGCCAATAGGAACTACATGAAAGATCACAGAATGATTTTGCTATCAATTAGAAGTGATGAACATCTGGTTTCTTGCATCAACTGTTTTGGGTTTTTTTTGTTTTTGTTTTTTATTTTTTTTCTGTAGAATTTGGGTTTTTTTAAGAACTGAAGGAGCAAATTTATAACTCAACATCTCAACTAATAACAGACCATTATTCTCTCCAAGTGAAAGCAAATGAGATACGTTATACAAAATCATATATGTCTCTAAAGAAAAAAAAAGAAGCAAAATACCAACAGTGTGACACTTTTGATAAAAACTGGTGAAAAACAGTTCCCCAAAACTTTAGTATGTGTAGGCTGTGGGGAAATTTTAAAAAACAACGATTAAAAAAACTCCAAACCACAAACTAGAAGCTCTGCTTGTGCTAAAATATATGCATGTACTTTGTAAAGTAATGCATGCAAAGTAAGTCTCTACACATTTAGTGCAAAGAGAACCTAAACTGACCAGCACTGGCAGATGCATCTTCCTGGAGTACTTGAAAATACAGAGACAACAATATTGTTCACATGAGTAAACATTTCAAATATCGGTAGTCATTACACGTTTTGCATGACATCACTGGCTAGTTCAGAACACAACCAGGAAGAATTTAACTACATTACTGAGAAATAAATCTTTTTGCATGTAGATTTCCTGACCATTTTCTTATGGTAGAAATCTGAGCAAGTTGCAAATGATTCTGAAACATAATTTTTTTTTTTTTTTTTTTTTTGTGATAAAAGCAATAATTACACAAGTATCATTATCTTCCAGTAACTGCAAAAAGGATGCTAGATAATTTAAGAAGCTATTTTGTTTTTATTTTCACTCTAGAGATGCTTCTAATCTTTCACTGTTAGCTATCTTCTCAGCACCTGGTGAAATTGATAAGAAGCACTGCTGGGCAGGCAGATAAGTACATGCTGTATGAAAATAGAGTAAAAGCACATTAGAATTTCAAAGATGTTTGTCTTATATGTACATTTAAAAGTAAATCCATAACCACTCCCTTAGGTTCTTATATTATTTAACATTATATTTAAGTCAATTCTTAAATTGTAAGACTAGACTTGCAAAAAATGCTTTATGTCCACAAGAGCAGGTTTTGATCTATGCAAAATTAGGTAAAACCAGAATGATCCCAAAGATTTAACTGAATCAGAATTTAGCCGATAGGATTTATTACAAATTGGAAAAAACATCTATAAATCCCTTGTCATGGCTGTTGCTTTAGAGAAGACGACAAGGGATGTAAATGTAGCTAAGAAGAATACTCATGGAAGAAAAATCTTTCACTTTTCCACTGTTGAGTTTATGCTTTAAATTATGAATTCTGATTAACTTCGTTATGGGTGTGAAAACCATGTATAGTCTTACTTCTCCTAAAAATTATTCAACTTTTTTAAACTTTTCAGACTCAGTATTTGATGTGCATGATACATCACAAGTTAAATCTGACTGTAGCATTCCACTTTATAAAGCTGTGTATCAACCAGAGCTATATTTTAAGCTCAGGAATTTGGCTTTTGGTTTGTCATATCCAAGAAGTAAGATTTCATTGTCTTTTGGCAACATGGAAGGTCCACATCTTCAAAATTAGAAGCCAGTGTTAGAAGTTTTGTCTCCAAAATATGTAGTTAACTTAGTTTTTCTGTTGCCTTATAACTCAATGACAGGCCCGGCCTTCCACTCAGTGCTAATACAAAGGTTTAACTGATTCTGAAAAAAAAAAAAACCAAACATAAAATGGAGGTCTCAGCCACTGTAAATCAAAGATAGCTTTCAAAAACTTTTTAAATAAAAATGCTGCAAGTTTCAGCAGCTTTACAAAACTTTTTTACCATCTAATTTGGATTGTTTTGAAGGAAAAAAAACATTAATAAATTTAATAAATACAGCTCAAGTAATGTTATTTTACAACTTCAAAACCAAACAATTATACTTCACATAACCAAGAAAGAAATGGTTATTCTTGATCTATCTCATACTTTCCCCCTAAAACTTATACATGCATTTCAGGACATGCTTAGGAATGGAATTAAGTTGCCTAAAAATCCATCACTATTTTAGATGCCTAGGCCATCACACCTGGCCTCTGGCTTCCTCTGCAAAAGGACATGTTTTCTCTGTAAGTCCTGTGTCCTACCTGTGAGGCCCAAGCAAGTGATTCACATACTTGGCATTAAAAAACTTATCTAGGTATCCAAGTAGCTCAAGAGCAGCCTTCCAGGTTTTGGAATGCATGAAAAGACATCTGAATTGTGCTTCTTATTTCTAGAGCACAACACTAGCATGAGCTGAGGATTTCCATATGCACCTTTTCTGGGAATCATTCTGCCAAGTAACTGTCTTCCTGGACTTGTCTCTGCCTTTGGACAAGAAAGGAATAACAGGCAGCAAAGGATTCTAGAGTAAGGAATTCTGCATCTGTTGCAAGTTACATCCCCAACTCAAAGTCTGCCTGTGTGAGTACGTACCAAACACCAGGAAGAAAGCAGTAGATGGGGCACTGAAAAAGATGTATGACCTCATGCTTAAGAGTTCAACAAGTGGGGTATGCAGCAATCAAACATTCAATTAATATGTTTACCTACTGAATCCACCAGAAGTTTCTGATTCTGAGTTCTTCCTGGTTACACTGAGGGTGGATGAGGCACACGCCAGACCCAAGCCTAGCGCCATGAAACACAGGAACTTGAAATACACACTAGAAGCAGAAGTGCACTGAGCCTTCATGGTAGGATCCTCACCAGGTAGGAAACATCAGAGCCTTCATGATATTGCTTCATACCATGTTTTGGTTCAAAAAGAGAAACCCAGTTCTTGGCTGTTCCAGCCTTTTCACCAGACTTTACTAAAAATGTTGCAGTCCATGGCAAGAGTAAGAAATCATCTGGGATAAATGACTGATAAAACATACATGAGAGCAACAGCCATTGGGGACTGTCATCATAGGGAGGTGGGAGCACCAAACCAGTTAGGTAGATGACTCAAAAGCTAAAAAAGGCAGGAGTTCCACTCAGCAACAAGCTCTGTTGTAAAAAAGGAAACTCTGTTCAATATCTGAATCCCATCCTCAGGATCCCAATGAAAACACACACACACACAAAGATCCATGTTTAAAAGAGGAACCCCTACATCTGTAGCAAACACAGGGATATTTTTCATGTCTTGTTGTATACTAAATGCCCATGTAGAGAAATACAATTTAGCAGGGGTTCAGCCTCACCTCAGTTCTGTACAGAGTGAAAGTACCAATCAAGATTGTCACAAACAGAAAGTATATCCGTACAGACTATGCAGAGGGCAAGAAGAACCAAATGGTAGGTCAAAAGTAGTGTCAAAAGACAAAAAGTCTTGGCCAGCCAATAAAGAAAGGTTTCTTTCTTCTTTCTCATTCTACTTTGTTCATTTGTTTGTTTTCTGAACTATAGCTATTCTGCACAGAGGCCTGTGCAATGTACCAGCATCAATTTAAAATGCCTTCATTCCCTCCACACGCTCAGGTGCCAAGGCAATGGAACAACACTTTGAAGAGGAAATGCTGCCAATGGGACATACAGGCAACTCTGGATGAGCCCAGATGACTCTCAAAATTGCAGGAACCAAAGGATAAAGGGGAAGGAATGTCTGAGCTCAGAGTAGACTGAAGAACTAATTTTAAGAGACTGGGGATTATCACACAAAGGGCAGCTGTTGCAGGTGGAGTTACTTGCAACTGAAATGGAGGCATGTTTGTTGACCTTGTCTATAAAATATGAGGTCAACTATATACACCTTAAGTGCTAGATATTTGTAAAGGCACCACCTTAATAAATCCTGCCAGCAGCTTGGAAGAGACCAGACTGGGGGGTGCCTTGGCCATGTTAAAACACATTTGTTCCATTGAAAAGCACAGACATCTTGCTAATTCTTTGTTTTCCTGTTGCAGCTCATATTTATTAGACCATCCCCAATTTGTATAGTTAAGATGCCTTTAATCATCAGGGAAAGGAGGGAGGAAAGAATGAAAGGATAAAGAGGAAATTAAACAAACACTAAGTAAAGCCATTGCCTTATTCTAGGCCATATAGACTGTAATAAATGTCTCACATGCTTTTTTATGGAACAAGTTGTTTGTTTGGTTTTTTTCTCAATAGGATGAGCATGAAAGGCACAAAAAGCATTGAAGTTTAGGGGATCTTTACTATTTAATTCAGTCTATAGGACCGCATGCATACCTTGACATTCATTGTGCTTTACAGAAACTACCCCAAAGACTTTGTGTCTCACTTTTTGTGTCAGTGTAGTAAATATCTGCGGATTTTTTTCATTTAGTCTTCCCCTTTCCTGCTGGAAATAAATGGTTATTTATTTGGTTTTGTATGCATAGAGTCATTCAGTTGGGAACTTCACTAAGAGGTATTTTTGAGAAACTGCTTTTCAACACAAATGCTTAATTATATTATACATTATATAATTTAATAATCATACTCTTTTGAGGCTCTATATGCATGCTCTATGTGTAAAATGAGTTCTAGAAACTTCTAATAATTCTACCAAACACCAGAAACTTACAAAAAATATTTAGCATAAGATTTTTTTTCTTTCCTTCACTCATAAAAACATAATTTCTTTCTTTAATGCTAGACAGCAAACAGAAATTAAATCCCTGCAACATTCTTCTGTTTTCTTTTAATAATTTTTGTTCTAGGTTAACTTGGGAGGGGAATGAGGCAAAGGGATGAAATAATTTATATATAAAAGCATTTAGATGAAACAGGAAAAGGACTTCTATTTTGCTTTTGTGTTTAGGTCATAAATTCTTATATCAAGGTCTTTCGTGCTTTAATCCTCTGTGGGCTAAAACAGCAATGCTGTTAAATGTATTACACAGAATTCTGAGGAGTTTTTTGGGGTTTGGTGTTGGGTTTTTTTAGTAGTTGTCCTTGTTATTGAATTGGTTATATGATAGTGTGTTCAGTCACATTATGGACATGCAAGCTGATTTTTCATCAGCCAGCCATTAATAAAATCCCTATAGCATGAATTGACCTGTGAGCAATTATTTCAGTCTGCAGTAAAACATCTCTAAATTTGTACACCACCTTGAAGCCAGAAAAGTGTCATTTCCAGGTGAAAATGAAGTTTTGCAATGTATGTTTACTGCATTTTGCAATGTGTATGTTCATAACCATTCAATTCAAGCTGGCCACCTTTGTCTTTAATTCATACCATGAAAGAGAGACTCTCACAGCAAAATCTCTTGCTCAATTAAAAAAAGCACATCTTTATTCTTCTTGTTTTGAAAATCCAACTATATTAAGACTAAGCAGGTAGGCATGTCATTTTGAATGTCAATATTTTCATTAAAATGCAAAAAAGAAAAAGAGGATAAAATTACACTAACTAAATGACAAGCTAAAATATGTACCGTTACATTGCAAAACAAGCCTGCCTGTCATATCTGGCAGAGGGGTCTTGGCATCCATTCTGCTTTCGTCTGCATTTCTCATCCCATCATCAATGAAACTTACAACAGCCACTGAAACCATAGAGTAGAAACATTTGTAAATCTGAATTCATAGGTAGGCTGCATCCAAAGTTAAAAAACATCTATAAAATATTTACACATATACTTGGGTACCCAGGTGCAACTATGACAGATACCTGAGAATTTTGTTAGTGAATTAACATTACAATGTCAAACTGATGGTAGGACCATATATTTAGACAAAGGAGAAATGTTTCTGTGGTCTGAACAGTAAGTAATGGAGTCTGGCTACACATTATAAAACAAAGCTTTATTGAGGCAGTAGGAAAGATAAGCAACAATGCACCCATATGGCAGCTCACCCAATCACCGGTGGCAAAGCACAGGGTCATAAGCGATGTCATGGCTCTGGTGGACTGCCAGGGACACGTGGGGTTCAGGCCATCTGGCAGCAACAGCCAATCACGCAAATGCCTTTTGAATGCGAGTAAGAGTCGCGCTGCCCCTTGGCTCCACCAGTGGCAGTGTGACTGGAGAGAAGCATACCCTACCTGAATAATGTGGACAGCACCTTGCCTGTGCTGCCGATGTCAGGCAGTGGGCAGGTTGTTGGCTGTCTATCTATGCTGCTGATACTGGTCAAGGGGCAGGGTGTCAGTCTCCCAATTCAGTATTTTCACATTTAGTAAATACAAATTTTTTTAAAAGGCAAATACTGAAACCACCAAATACATAACAAAAATGCTACACTATCCCAAGATATAGTATGAACTGGTATTATCTGAACTGTCAGGGTGGTTTCATACTATACAGAATCCTGTGCTATAGATATGTATAGAAACATTATGACCTTAATGTGGCAGAGGATTTAAGTCTATATCTTGTATTGAACTGTGAGAGGCTTTCCAAACTGTGACGAGTCATGTTTGTAAAAATGCCACCTGCTTAAACGCTCTGCTGAATGGGGTTCTACAAAAAAAACCCACAAGAACTAATTATTACAGCAGTAAAGCACACTGGTCCTGAATACCCACGCAAGGTCCTCAGCAGTTAATAACCAGGATCTTAATGCCCACTGTGTAGTAAAATATACCCTACTCACTGTCTATCACTTCTGTGTACCTCCTTTGGAAAATACTTCTGCCATGTCTTTTATTAAAGTATGCAATCTATTTATGCATCTTCTTAGAAGTCTTTTTGCAATGATTGAAATTCCTTATAGACTTCATCCTTTCCAGTCAGTATCTGGTGTTCAGTCTGCCTTTTCTGGGAAATATCAATGAAAAGATAATGAGAATGCAATATGGGAAACCTTCAGGCTTCTCAGATGACCCTCACATGTTTAAGGGCAAATCCTGGCAAAAGTAAAGGAAACCACCCAGATGACCATTGATCTTTTGACAGGACAGCTATATTGAAGCTTGTATGTCTTGGTAATGCCACTTGATCTTTCATAACTTTTAGCTGTGAAGTACTGTTGACAAGACTGTGAGACCTGGCAAAATGCCGCTCACAAATTGATATTGTTCTTTTCTCTCAAGTTAACATTGTAGGACACTGTTAGTTAACATCTTCTATCTCAAGCAAATTGAACTGGGGAGTCCCACAGGGTTCAATCCTGTAACTTATTCTGTTCCAATCTCTTTTTGTCAATAGCTGTAGCTCTGCGGATCTGGGGAAATTCTGAGGTTACACATTTTGTTGTTTGACCCAGACAGTGTTGTCTTTCTTAAGGCTCTTTGCGGTCTGGCAGAGGTTGATGGCTGGGTGCTACCCAGTTGGCTGAAGTTCAACCCAAATAAGACATCTGTTATAGCAACTAGTAGAGGGAAACACTTTGTTTCACTGGCAATGTACTAAGCTTTGCAATCAAATCAGGGTTTTTGTCCAATCAGTGTCAAAGTACCACAGTGCTATGGGGGAGGTGTTGCAGAATCACCACACTTTCCACATTATTGCTTTGACGCTGTGATCCATTCACCCCATACTTTCAATGCTTGACTTCCTTCTACTGGCAGTCTGATTCAACTCCTGGGACTCCTTCGGTTGGCTCCGGTGGGGATTGGATCAGTCTCTGTCCAGAGAGCCCCTTCTTTCAGTCTGATTTAGCTGCATGAGGTTGGGGAGAGAGAGAAAGTTCCACCTGGGCTCTGTAGTGTTTGCAGGATAGTAAGGTATGCATGTGACATTGAAACTACTAACCACACTCTAAAAGCCACAGTTGTCCTAAAAACAAATTCCAAGCTTGACTTCCTATCATGTTGGAGGTGGTTATCTCACAGAAAAATATCATCAGAGAGGTAAAAGCCAGGCAATCTCTGGAACTGAATTGAAACAGAAGCATATTCACCTATGACCATGTCTACACCTAGACAGAGTTCCAAATGACATCTCTTTGCTCTGGCTTTCTGTTAATGGTGAACTGTAATACCTCACACATTTAGCCACTGCTCACTTCTTTCAGTGTTCTTTCTTTAAAGCTTCATACACTGATAAGGGCATGGAATTTTGCCTTTTCATTATAAAATATTACTGGCACAATTTCAGACATATAAAAGTGCACCTAACTGCCACATGTAATAAAGACTACATTTGTCTTCAAATATATTATTTTTCAGATGTTTTAAGGCAACCTATAAAAAAAGTGGATTGCAACAGCTGCTGTATTAAGTTATGAAGATACTTTTAACCTTTTTTAAAGAAAGAAAAATCCCATGCTTTCACTTTTGGTAATATTATTGGTCCTTTTTCTCAATTATCCAGTACGTCATGCAGTCACAGAAGAATTAATTCAGCTCGCTAAGCATGATGTATTCAGTGTGATTTGAGATGTTGTAAGGTACTGAAACATCTACATGAGACTGGCAGATATGATTGAAGTCTTCTGGGAGATGTATTTGCTTCTTGAAAGCTGAAGGCCAGAATCACTACTATGACACTGAAAAAATTTAGGACAAAAATTCAAACCGTTCAAAAGTTAGGCAAATGGATGACTTCTATGCCTTTTGACACTATTCATAGAATCATAGAATGCTTTGGGTTGGAAAGGACCTTTAGAAGTCATCTAGCCCAACCCCCAATCATTCCTTTGATTGTTTTGAAACTTCTAATCGTA
Organism: Pelecanus crispus; assembly: GCF_030463565.1. Classification (NCBI taxonomy): domain Eukaryota; kingdom Metazoa; phylum Chordata; class Aves; order Pelecaniformes; family Pelecanidae; genus Pelecanus; species Pelecanus crispus. The sequence continues at coordinate 19,162,732 of NC_134643.1, forward strand.
ATGGTTTTTAAAGTGGGGCAGTTTTAGTGGTGATGTCAAGTAAACCCAGTTACTGATGAAAAACTGCTCAGTTTTTAATTTGTGTCCTGAAATAAGATTAATCTCTTCTGACTTAGATGTTTACAGTATGAATTTCAACATCCAAGACAGGTCTTTAAATACAGTCAATGGAGAGAAATAAAGCACTTCTTGAATAAGAATCATCAGACTTGTTTTAAGCATCTTTTTAGGATGAGGAGAATCACTCTATGTCATACCATCGTATCATTGCCTCTTTCCAGCTTTCCTCCCCACACTGCCCCTTGGTCCTACCAAATGAGTGACCAGTGCTGGAGGATCTGCTATGGTTATTCTGAATGTGAATTTGAAAATCTGCTAAATCAGAGAGATTGAGATATTATTCAATGCTGTCCTCATAATTAGAGTAGAAGAGCAAGTTTTCTCAAAGGAAAGGAGAACATCAAAACACAAAGATCCAGAGATCAATGCTACTTATTTTTTTGGACAGATCAACATGTGACCTTTCCTTCTACCTGCATCCTTTGCAAAGTTTCTGACATTGCCCTTTCATGCTGCCCTGGTACTTTAATTTACTTTTCATTTTTTTCTTTAATTGCTTTTAACACAATTTGGTTTTTTGAAGAATTCATCAATGGTCTCACCTGAAGGTTTGTAAAGTTTCAAGATGGTGTCTTTCCTTAACCAATAAAAATACTTGAAATGAATTTATGTTGTGATTTGAATGGATGAGAACTCTTTGGTAGAAACTCTAAATAGTTTTCCCGTCACATCTTATGCTGTCAACACAGTACCAAAAATATTCTAACAGTGATGTAATGATAGTCATTCACAAAGTGTTCACCTTTAATGCTACATAAAGGCAAAACTGCTGCAACAGGGTGAAATTATGATTCATCACATCTTCCAGAAAAAAAACAAATTGTATTGTCATTGACAACTGACAAATTGTACTGTATTGACACCGCCGGTCACAAGCAGTGCTCCCCAGGGCTCAGTTTTGGGGCCAGCCTTGTTTAATATCTTTATCAACGATCTGGATGAGAGGATTGAGTGCACCCTCAGTAAGTTTGCAGACGACACCAAACTGGGTGGGAGTGTCGATCTGCTGGAGGGTAAGATGGCCCTGCAGAGGGACCTGGACAGGCTGGATCGACGGGCTGAGGCCAACTGTATGAGGTTCAAAAAGGCCAAGCGCCAGATCCTGCACTTGGGTCACAACAACCCCATGCAATACTACAGGCTTGGGGAAGAGTGGCTGGAAAGCTGCCTGGCTGAAAAGGACCTGGGGGTGTTGGTCGACAGCCGGCTGAACGTGAGCCAGCAGTGTGCCCAGGTGGCCAAGAAGGCCAACAGCATCCTGGCTTGTATCAGGAATAGTGTGGCCAGCAGGAGCAGGGAAGTGATTGTCCCCCTGTACTCGGCACTGGTGAGGCCGCACCTGGAATACTGTGTCCAGTTTTGGGCCCCTCTGTACAAGAAAGACATTGATGTGCTGGAGCGTGTCCAGAGAAGGGCAATGAAGTGGGTGAAGGGTCTAGAGAGCAAGTGTTATGAGGAGAGGCTGAGGGAACTGGGATTGTTTAACCTGGAGAAGAGGAGGCTGAGGGGAGACCTTATCGCTCTCTACAACTCCCTGAAAGGAGGTTGTAGCGAGGTGGGTGTTGGTCTCTTCTCCCAAGTAGTTAGCAATAGGACAAGAGGAAATGGGCTCAAGCTGCATCAGGGGAAGTTTAGATTTGATATTAGGAACACTTTCTTCATGGAAACGGTTGTCAAGCATTGGAACAGGCTGCCCAGAGAGGTGGTGGAGTCACCATCCCTGGAAGTGTTTAAAAAACGGGTAGACGTGGCACTTTGGGACACGCTTTAGTGGGCATGGTGGTGTTGGGTTGACAGTTGGACTGATGATCGTAGAGATCCTTTCCAACCTTAATGATTCCTAGTTTTTACTTTCATTAAAAAATAATCCAGCCACCAAGCCAGGAAACATGAAATTACTTATTACTTTACCCTTAATTGGTTTAGTGGTGGACTTGGTAGTGTTAGGTTAATGGTTGGACTGGATGATCTTAAAGGTCTTTTCCAACCTAAATGATTCTATGATTCTATGATTTTCATTCCAGTCTATGACAGTAGTGGCAAGAAGATCAAAAACTGAGAAAGACATACATGTTACTTCCCCTTCTTTCTTCCAAACTGCCAGGATGAAGAGATCATTGTAGAGCTATCAAGACTTGTCAGTTTGATTTGTTTGGGTTTGGTGGGACTTTTCTGTGAGTGTTCTTACTTTGTTGTTGCTGCTTTTTGATTTTATAATCCTCGTACAAAGTGGCCCTAAAAATCATAGCACAGCAGAGATTTTTCTCCTGTCCTCTGGGGGGACTGGAAATCTAGAGACACTACCCATGCCATCTATACAGTCTATATTCTGACATATGAGTTAGAGGTCTCTAGAGTCATGTAATACTGCTTCAGCACAAACAAACCAGTTGCTAATAATCCTCCACTACACAGTCAGTCTTCAAAGCAGCATGGTTTTGAATAAGCACAAAAGACTGGATGATAGTTTAACACAGAGCCACCTCTGCTATCAAATGACATATTGGGAGAAGAGGATGCTTTCTAAATACTACAGATAGCAAGAGATCGTAGGGAAGATCGTTGCAATGTGAGAAGTGTGCCTTTTGCTCTTAGTGTCTATTTTTGTCATTTTTTTGTTTGTTTGTTTCACTTACTGTTAAGTGCTCCTAAACCTCCCAGCTGTTCTATTACATGATATACTGTGCTAACAAACAATACTGTTGGACGGCTGTGTATTTTTAAGCCACCGGCTTCAAGTATGACTGCAGCTCGCAGTATGTGGTAAGCATATCGAGGTTCTTAAAAGCACTAAAGGTGATTAACTGCTGCCTCCTTCTTCAGCACATTACTCAAAAGTAATCTTACTAATATTCCAAGCAGGCTGACATCTAGCTGCTGCTCTTGTGGATACAGCATTGGTGACAGTGTTTGACTTGGCAAGCTCAATAGAGTTTGTTGTCAGACTAGTATCCTGTGCCAATAGTATGCTGCACTCCAAACAGTGCAGTCTACATCAACTGCTTAAAGGACTACAGTGCTGTCGTTCTTAGCCTGACTTTGCCAATGACTTCTGTGAATTGCTTACAGCAGCATTTTTCTGGTGTGATATAGATTCTATTTTCAAATTTCATTTATGCTTAGATTGACAAAAGCTCCTAGGTTCCCAAAGCAACACTTTCACAGAATTCAAGCAACACAGTCCAGTCACAACTCCCTCTCAGGTGGTTGGAAATTTATAGATGCCCATATTTTCACTACCTTTGGAAACCAAATGTGTACTCCTGTAAACATATGGGCACTTATATCATGGTTTGGCATTGCAGTTTCCTGTTTATTTCTCTCATAAACCTATTTCATATATTACCTATCTCCCTAATTGATTTTTATAGCAATAAACTCACCACAAAAGTGAAGAAATCACACCCACACCTTAAAGCATGTCATTGCAGTAATGTATGTAATATTTCTGAGAACAGAGAGAGAAAGCAAGCAAAGATAGGCATGACTAGATAAAGGAGGCACTAACTAGGAAGATGAGGCTTGGATTCTGATCCCTGTTTCTAACACAACTTCTCCATTTTCTCTAAAAACAGCACTGAACAACATTCAGGGTAGGGACAGATGTCCCTTAACTTCATGTCATTGACAAAAGTCCTCAAAAGTAATCATGATGCTTCTGCTTTCCCATCACCCAAATCTTGGTTTCCTTCCCATGTCCTTTGTGAGAGTGCTTGCTCCAGGAGTCTTTACAAACTCAACTGGCGTAGGAGTGAGAGAATGTGAGACTGAGTACCAAACTATTCAGCAGCATCCCATGTGTGTGTGTCTTCTTGGAAAACATTTAGTTATTCATAGGGTTGGGTGGTATTCAAGTCATGATTTTGGAGATCTTGGCACTGTCTAAATTTTTGACTTCAGGATATACACAGAGGTGAACATGAGCACAAGTATCTTACAGGCATCAAAACTGCTTAAAAGTTTTCAAAAAATAGTGCCCTGAGTTTAAATACGTCTTCTATATGAAAAACAAAATGTCCTTCTTATATGGCATGCAGATACTGCACTCATTAAATTGTCTAGAGAGTATAGATAGAATGATGATTCTATGATTTCATGATAGAAGTCTGCTTCATCAACTGTAGAATAGGTATGGTAGCAGCAAAAATTGATTTTTACTTCTTGTTTTCTCCTTATTTCCTATACTGGGCTCTGAAACACTCTCTGTAGGTTACAAAGCAACACAAACAAGAGATTTTAAATAATAAAACCATGGAATAAATATGTAAAATCATTATTTTCATTTGGGAGCAGCACAGAGTTGCACCTTGCATGAGCTCACAAACACACAGAATAAATCTGTGAGTGTTCAGGATGGACGGGTCCAGATTTTCAGCTTACAATTCTCTCACATAAAAGATATGAAAAACTAGACTCCATAAACCAGGAAAGGTATAGCTAACACTTTTTGCTAGAATGCTGTCCTCTCGCCCCCAGTAACTGCTCAGTTCTCTAATTAGCAGCTTAACACAAACAGGGTACCAGAACATGAGCAACCCTCTGTGTGCCAAGCAGATGAATTGTCATTGTGCAATAGTGCAACCCCACTTCTCATCTCATTGTATATCCTTTCCTTCTCTCTTTTCTACAAGGAAAATATCTGGGGGATGGAAACTCTTGTCCACTGGTCTTGCTCACAAGCCTAGTATAATACAGTTCAGTATAAGAAAGCAGCCATTTTTGTATTGTTCTGTTATCCTGTCACTCCCTCTTTGCTGACAGCACTCAGCCCCTCCAGTTGGTAACTGCATTACATACCCCACCTTGAATAAGAATAAAATAGCAACTCAACTTTAAAAATTGAACTATTCTTTTATCAAGACAATCATTTCAAAGGTGCTAAAATTTATGCACATCCTGTGAACAAAATCTGGCTTCTCTATGTAACTCTGGCCTTCCCCAAACTTACAGGACATTCAGCTTCAATTTCTTATATCTTCACATTTAGTTAGTCTCTTATATTGTGACCAAATAGGCCTCAGATGAGAGAACCTTCTGTTAGTTAAATGTTCCTGCAAATTCTTTTATTCTCCTTGGGGGTGATATAATAAATCATAGAACCAAAGTGTTATTCCTATCTTGGCAATCAAAGACACAATAAATTAGTATCCATGAAGAAACTTGACAATTCAAAATATAGAATAAAATCTTGGTCTGTGAATCATCAGGGATTTCATTCTTTTCATTCAAAGGGCCTGAAAAGTTAAGAATTATTTACATTAGATGTAAGGGCTTTAATACTTCAATGTTCTATTTGTCAACTCAAACAAAATACATTGATGAATGTAAAGACTTAAATCACTGCACAGAAAATAGATATTACAGTATTTTATAGCATCTGCTACTTTTTTTTACTTCCATAAATGCTCTACTGACTATTGTTTAATATCTTATGCATATGTTTAAACTGATGATGCTTTAATTTACTTTAGATAGTGTTAACATGAATGAGAAGTTATTATAAGATGCCTTTAATTGAGTTCATATTGGTTGACTGGACATAAAATGATGTTAAATGAAATTTTAGTTTACAGCTAAGTAGTTTATTATTTGGCTGTAAACCAAATTGGCTTAAATTGTTAAAAGTTAAACATCAAAACAAGTGAAGGTGAAAATGGAAAGCAAGTTAACTGCTTCTGGTGTGTTAATTCACATTTTTAGCTTCTGTTTGTACTGTATTTTTTGATAATATCAGTACAATGAACTTAAGAAAAATATATTAGATGAGAAATTAGATTTATGACCACAATAATAGAGTTATTTTTGGTGCAGTGAACCTTTCTACCTTAATGAAATAGAGGCATCTTTAAGAGCAAATATATTAACATCTACATAATTTTGAACATTGTGATCTGAATTCTCAGTATGGTTTCTTACACAGTAACTGTTACAGACTATGGAGGAGAGGAAGAAAATGTATGAATTACTGCTTCATCTAAGTCCCCTATCGGTATAGCATTAGGATATATTAGCAGCTAGTACATAAAAAAACACCCTAGCTTGTTCTGACATCATCTGTGCTGAAAATATTTTAAAATGTAACTGTTATAGCTAGTTGTTCTCTGCTTTACACATTCTGTGGTGCTTACACCAACACAAATTAGGTGTGAGAAGTAGATGATAGCATTAGGAAGGCATGGGACTGTGGAGGGAAGGGTCCTATTTCTTGTCCTTGGTCAAACTGTACTTTCTAGCTATAATGCGGGAGGACAAGAAAGGCCACATCACTGCTAAAAAGTAGTTCTCGTGTTCTCTAGGGACACACTGACACTTACCAGAACAGTTTCCCACATTCACTACTCTGGAGTATCCTGTCAAGTAGATACCCTGGAGATTCCACTGTGTTTTTTAAAAAAATTCTTTCTGAAAGTTGGGTTTTTAGTCCAAACTGAAAATTTAGAAATATAAAAATTATCTGAAAATAATATTGTCTCTCTTTACTGCAGATGGATTATGGGCATTGCTAGATTAAACTTATTTTAGATGTTAGAAGGTTACCCAATTGCTGGCTTTATAATATTAAAATAAATAGAATAAAAGGTGCTTTGATAGTGTGAATTATTAGGCTTCTGTTTTATTAGCATTAGACAACTTTAAATTGCACTGTACAATGTAATTTAGTACAAATTCACTAAACAACTTATAAAAAGGGGATCCAAATTTTTTTTTTCAGTAATAGGCAGTCTTATCAGAATCTACCCTGCTATGCAAACCTCAGTCCAAATAAATTTCTATCCATAGTGAGCAGAAATGTTAGCGTCCTGTTTCTTGTAAGACCTCTGAGCAGATTAACCCTGGTATGCCATGCATTTCAAACATATACTCTAAACTGTACTAAGAGGGTTATGAAAGACAATGAAAGACACTATACCTCTGTCTCCACCTACTCCACTGGTCTTTGCCAGCACCTCATGAGAGGAGGTCAGACAGAGAGGATGGCTATGAATGCATCCTAGAAGACATGTGCTGTAAGAAATAAAGATTTATAAGTAGCCTAGATATAGATTACATACTAAATTCAGAGCAAATTCAAGCTGCCTCTGAGCATAATAGGGATGCCAGACATCGAATTTAAGGATCATTCTGGATTAAAGCTCCTCCCAGGACTGGGCAGGTTTGTTAAAATGTACAAGGAACGCATGTGACAAACATTCTTTAAAATACATAAACAGATTTCTATTGTATTCTAGGAACTGTATTTGGAATGCACTTCACATGCTTATTAGAAACTCCAGTTTTTCAGAATGATACTTGAAGAAACTGAAACATTTTTTAGCTTAGGAAAATTTTGCAATGCTGTGTGGTTATTTTCTTATTGAAAGCCCATTTTATAAATCTGTGAAAGGGTTAAAATGGATGTATTTCTGATAGCATATAAGGAATTGTTTTTTATTAAACTGCAATTTCATTCAGTAGAAGTGTTTTGTTATTAGAACACACATTGTAACCCTTTTTATAACAATTAATATGCAAAAATGATACAATAATTTACAAAATAATGAAAATGCTGTTTCAAGGTGTAGCAATAATAGTTGCAAATTTTCAAATTTTTATTGTAATAACTCTGCTTATGATACTGAAATATGAACTGCATTGTTCTTTCTTCTATAACTTTATAATTTCAGATGTTTATAAACCAGTCATAAAAACTCTGTTTCTGGTTGTCTTGAAATATATAGTTAAAAACTGAATTTAGGAAAGGAAAGAAAAGAAAAACTTATTAGAACAGGTTTGGTTGCCTTTGGTATTAAAGCTTTTTCTTAATACAATCAATAATTCTCTCTGCTGGAGGAATGATTGGATAAAATACTACCTGTAAGTGTGTATGTATAGGATCTGGTCTTTAAGTTTGGTGCAGGTTATAAATACAGTCTGTAGTGCCAGATGAATCAATTTTGGTTTTCTTTTGGTCTTACTGTTTGTCATTTGAGAATTTAGAAATTATCTGAATTGAAATAATTGGTGGTTTTGGCCTGAGCAGTTAACAAACATTTCTGTTATTTAAATAGAAATGCTAAACTGATAATATTTCCTTATTTACAAGAAGTGTATGAAAGTCCATTTAGCTGGCAAGTAGAATCACAGCTGTAGGAGTCATTTGCTTTGTCCACAACTGGAAGTCTTTTACTTCTAGGATTCATCCTTTAAAATTTTGTCTAAGATTTTGTTTTGGTTTGTTTTGTTTGTTTCTCTAGGTGCTGATGCTATACATGCTATACTATACAAACTTCACTTTTCCTGTGTTTCTTACTGCTTTGCTTTGTGAAGAAATCATGGTCAGCTGTCTTAAATTTGATGCCAAATTCTGCTGCGTTTGTTCTATTTGATAACCCTAAAAAAAATATTTTTTTTATTTTTTGGCTTGAACCTGGATCTAACATCTTCAAAGTTAAAAATGAAAACAACTTTTTTTTTTCTTTTTTTTAGCATAACATATTTACCAATCTGGGGTTTTTTTCCCTGAATTCATCATCTTACTTTGTTGTTAAGAACTTCATATTAAACTAAACTCCTATATGCCTACTGTGAAATGTAAAGGAAAGAATTCCCATATTTACAGAAAATGCAGAACATTCCCTTATCCATTCACACAAATATTTTTCTGTGATTTAAATGACTGTTTTTCAAATTCAGTTAAATAATTAGTAACAAAATACAAATAACAAAGCTTAATTGAAAATACAATTTTTTTTCTACAGACATAATTTAAGGAAAAAAATGTGTGTCAAGATTTGAGGTTGAATAACTTCACAACCAGTTATATTTCCAGACTTGATTGTTCGGTGAAAAAAATATTATTTGAATTATAGGTTTTAATGTTTTTTGAAAATACGTAAAAAATCTTACTGTCCTTAAGCAAAGCCATTGATTTCATAGGATAATTAACTTAAAAAGAAGCAAACAGATATAAACAGTTTTCAGTAACACAGGCTTTACAAATTAGGCTATATTTTTAACATTTAGGTAGAAGTAAAGATCTAGACAAACAAGTCTGACTACTGTGATAGCTGACAGTTTTGGATCGATACTTCTCATAAGCAAATGTTTCATCCCCTGTATCACATGCATGGAAATCCAGTTGGGACTCAAAAGCAAAGTTTTCTGGCAAATGACCAATTCCATGCAAAGAATGTTACTGCTATGTTACAAATCAGAACGTATTTCTAAGTAAAAGGGTGCAACAATTCAGGCTGACATTTATATACCAACAAATCATTCAGTATTGTCACTACAATGTGTAGTTAGTCTTTTCTAAGTTTAGTAAGTCCATTGCTGTGCTTCTCAAATCTAAGTGATGCGAAGAATCTTCACATTTAGGAACAGATGCCCACACATACACCATTTTTTTGTTTGTTTTTTTGGGCCTGGTCATTCTGTCTAAATAGAGTTGCAAACTTCAATTTCACATTTGGATTTTGCTTCATCAGTTCCATTCTGTGCTATTAAAGCTTAACTTCATGCTTTAACAAGACTTTAAACTGTCAACTTCCTCTGTGTTTAACATCATGATCTTGTAGTTCCTTTTTCTCCACACAGCAGAGAACCAGTGCAGCTAGTATCTACCTTTGGTTTCTGCTCTAAGCTTCACTATACCTAAAAGTTTATTATGGTTTTCAAAATAATAGACACACATGGCACAATTAAATTTTATTGAATTACATTAAATTGGCATATTTACTATCCTATAACTTTAAAAAAAAAACCAAAACAAACCACATATTGGTAATATCTCATTTATAATCACAATAAGCAAATACAATTCTAGTGGTTAAACCTTCAGAGAACAAGAAACCATTACACTTTCCATTTTCAAGGTCAGCTCCTGATCACCTGCTTCGTATTCACCACGACAAGGCGTAGTTCTCTATTCAAAGTTTCTTATGTGATAGAGCATGGGTTTGGTAGGGGCTTTTGGTTTCTCAGGCCAGTTTTCCACTATTCATATATTTTTTCATAAGCATACTAGATTTCATGTTTTAAGATGTCAGGGTGTTTGCTCTTGAGACACTGTCAGTATGTTGCTCTGAAACCTATTACTCTGATGCTTAGAAATGTTAATAAAAGAGAATCACTCACTGTATAGCTTTGCCATGTCTGTGATAGGAGAGTATTTGACAGGAAACAGGAATTAGAGGGTATTGTGATTTTGTGAAGTATTCTAATTTGTATGGAAAAACCTTCCTCAAGCAAAATGTCCCAGATTTTCTAGTGTACAATGCCAAAAAAAAGAGGCAAGAGAGAGGTGAATTTGAATTCCCAAGAGGCCCTCTGTGCAGTCCCTAACCACACACTCATTTGAATGGGATTTCAGTATATATAACTGCTATAAAACTGGATCATTAGATAACTTTGTATGCATTCCAGCCTGGTATTTACTACTTCAGACATTTGAGAAGCTGTGTGGATGGAATGCAGCCAGACATATATTTAAGCAAATTTATCTCCTGCCCATTTGTGATGGGATCCATTTTCTGGTATTCTTCAGGGAAAGGGATCTAAATCCACAAGGACAGAGATGCAATTGTCAAAAACTCCCAAAGGCACAGGAAAATAGGGAAATTACATTGGCATATTATTCTGTCTTGACAAGTAGAGTGCAAAAATATCCACAGTAATTTTTATTACAACTGAGAAGTTTTCTTACTGATAAAGAAACAAACTTATCAACTTCCTTTCAAGCCTTACCAAGTGGCTCACCCCATAATGTGATTCGTCACTTTATAAGAAGGAAGGGGACATTATTTACAAACTATCATAGAAAGTTGTCGTGGTTTAGCCCCAGCCAGCAACTCAGCACCACGCAGCTGCTTGCTCACTCCCCCTACCCCGATGGCATGGGGGAGAGAATTGGAAGAGTAAGAGTGAGAAACACTCCTGGGTTGAGATAAGAACAGTTTAATAACTGAAATAAAGTAAAATAGTAATGATAATAATAACAATACAATAATGATAATAATAATATACAAAGCAAGTGATGCACAATGCAATTGCTCACCACCCGCCGACCGATACCCAGACAGTTCCCGAGCAGTGATCGCTGTTCCCCGGCCAACCCGCCCCAGTTTCTATACTGAGCATGACGTCATATGGTATGGAATGGCACTTTGGTCAGTTTGGATCAACTATTCTGGCTGTGCCTCCTCCCAGTTTCTTGTGCACCTGGCAGAGCATGGGAAGCTGACAAGTCCTTGACTGGCATAAGCAGTACTTAGCAACAACTAAAAACATCAGTGTGTTATCAACATTCTTCTCCTACTAAATCCAAAACACAGCACTGTGCCTGCTACTAGGAAGAAAAGTAACTCTATTGCAGCCGAAACCAGGACAAACGTGCACGGAAATTGAAGTGTACCAAATCTGTTCAGCTTCTTCCTCATTTATTACCTATGTAAGTTTAGGTATGATTTTTTTCCTGCCCCAAATGATTTTAATTTGGATAGCATCATGAGGTATGTTGCAACTTGCTGAACAATTTAATACTTAAAATTATATAGATATTAAAGTACTCCTTCAAGACATGAATAAGTAAACATTTTGTGCACCTTGGTACATAAATGTAAATCTACCATTTCATTATGCTTTTAACTAAGAAGTTATTTTTATTTTTCACACTAATATGTTCCACTATTTCAGTTAAAAACCAGAAAAATTACTGTGCCCAATTTTTCCAGTTAATTAGCAAGCAGAAATCTTGATGAACAGCAGGTATTTTTATGTTACCCATGAATAGTTCTATCTACCATGCATGTTTATTTCTATTATCTTCCCAAAAATCTATGAGCAGAAAGCAGCTGCATGCTGGGTTATTGACAGGATTAAAGGAAGCACACAGATAAAAGAAAACAATGTGCTTGGGGAAATAACTCTTTTTGCCCATAAAATATAAATCACATATTCATAATTGGAATGTGCTTTGGGATTTCTGTTCTTCCTACACTACATAAATATCTGCAATGCTACTGCATTTCTTGCATAGAAAGGAAAAGAAAAAAAGTCTTTTTAAAAGAAACGTAAGAATGTACTTTTGATTCTTCCTTTACTTTGCCTATGCTATGTGCTACAATATCATTGAGATACCATATTTGCCTCTCAAAGCAAGTTCTGTAATATCAGAATTTAATGAAATTTTCAAACTATCATCAAAGAAGCAGTAGTGCATCTTGCCAGAGACAAGAGACACACAGAGCCTAGGTAAGGCTGTGCAGACCCCTCCAGAACAAGCACTTATTTGTTTCATTTCTCGGACAAGTATTTAATCATTTATTTGTTGACATTTATAATAGCTCTCATTAAAATCAAAATTATCTTCCCTGAGCATCTAGCAATGGAATTATCACTCAAGCTAATATTGACTCAGTAACTTCATGGAAGTCATTTGAATCAATCACTGGGTAAAACATGAAACAAAGAACCCTACCTGTAGCATCTGGATCCAGGACTATCTTTTCCTGACTGTCTTCTATAATCTGTGAACAAAGTCATCACTATTTTTACTTTCCCTCTTTTACTAGGCAAGTTGTGCATTCTTTTCTGCAGAGCTCAATAGCACTGAAGGCAGCTGCTGCCTCGCCATGCTGGGGGCGTGGGCAGCCTGCTGGGGAGGGCACTGGGGAGTGTTGGTTTCAATTCTTTTAAACAGAAGGGGGAAATGAACTTGGATCTCACCTATTTCAGGGTAATGTTTCAACTGGTAAAGTATAATGTACAAGCTCTGCAAAGCTATCACTGCCACTCACTGCCTGCTGTGTTTTAGAAGAGTAGGTCCATCTGAGCTTTCAGAAAAAAGAAAAGGCTCAGCTGTGTTCCTTTGAAAGAGGGATCAGAAGGAGGTGCAACCATTAGACAAGTAAGCCATAAAGATGGACAACAGTTAAGACTCCATCCTGTCCTCAGCATGTCCCTCCTTGATGGCTATAAGTAGGTCCCCTTTCAGCAGCCTGATTTCTCCAGGGGCTGTTCTGTCACCTATAACCTTTTCTGTGTATTGTGTATGGATCTTGTGATTCCAGCACAGGGCTCTGCATTTCAGATAGCTCATACAGAAACAGTAGGCATTTGAATCCCTGATATTACGACACTTAAATCCCTATTTAGAAGTAACTCGGGTACATAACTTTGAGCACTCCTCCCTTATTATTCTTTTTCTCTGTTTCTGTGTCTTTTCTTTCAAATGTCCATTTTTAGTGTAAGTTTTGACTTCAGGAACATGCTATTGTTCCACATTGTTAGAAACATATCAGTATTTTCATAAAAAATAAAATATGACCTCGAGTGGTTTATAACATAGTTGTAAAAAATGAGTTTCAGTAGAAACATAATATATATATGGCTTGCTAGGCCCAAGGGGAACATAATGTTCAGTAAAGCAGCATGTATTTTTTCCTTCACAGAATGTGTTTAGGTATATGTGGTGAGCTTCTGGAGGTCATCAAAAATGGAAGAGTATCAGTGACCAGAATACTTAATGAGTCTATCCACCATAGTTTGCTGACCTTGACCTAAAATAGTTCAGGTCATTTTCCTAGCAAGGCTACCCAGCAGTGCAAAATAATCCAGATTTATTGTTGGACTCTTGTAATGGGTGAATTTAATGAGCTGTTCACTGAGACCACCAAATATACGTGACCTTGAACAGATTTTATATAAGGAATCCAAGGCAGAAAAATAACTAGATGAAAATAAAATACAGGTATGTCCCTATATCAGACTTTCAGAGATTTTCATACTGAATTGACATTATTTTCACATGTGATTTGGAAAGTAGACTGACAAGGTGAGTTCCTGTTTAATTCCTGGATTGGTAGAAATGAATCTCTAGAAAGTGTGTCTTAACCCTGGGAGAATTGTCCCATGAGAATATGAAGGGGAAAGCAGTAGGTGGTTTTTCTCAGACTCCCCAGAAATTTTGGTGCATGATGATATTTGCAACATAAACACTTGTGAAAGTTCTGGGCATTACTGAAGAATTTAGGATTCTGCAGGGCAAGGATTCAGGCAAACCAGAAAGTCTAAATTATGTTACAATCCACTATCTTTTACAGCAGACAAAAAAACCAGGAGAATTCAAATATTAGTTAAATCTACATTTGCCTTTTCTTCCCTTGTAGCTGCATACTGTCTGCATTTTGAGAACATAGTCTTACTCAGTGTGCTTTAATAATGTAAAAAATTACATGAAGAACTGCTTCTTGTTTTATACACTAAAAAAAATCCTCTCATCTCAGATTGATAAAAACAATTAGACAATTAATATTATTCCATATACATCTAAATCCTAATCAGGTCTAAAAGAATCGTATACACCCTGCATCACACTTTGACTTTTAATAATTTGGGCTTATGGCAAATGCTAGGAAAGCCCACGTGTTCACCTATGCAATTGTCTGTTTCTCCTTATTTCTGATTTTGCAGAAGTCTTTCTACACATATCCGACAAAATCCTGCTTCTGTCATAAAAGATGAAACTTGGCTGAGATTATTCCATTCTTAGTGGCTTAATGTTACCTCCCTGGTTCACACCAGCACCAGTCTCTTGCTATATCCCCTCTTGAATTTTTCACATTAAGAAATCTCCCACGGAGCACTGTAAGGTACTGGCCAGAGGGGATTAAACAGGAGCAGGCAGAATAGAAATGTCTATGTGAAAGCTTCTTGTGACAACCTGTTATTCTTGGACTTACTTTGCGAGACTAGAGATGGAATCTGAAATAAAATACAAATAATTGATCTGAAGACATCTCTGGCATGTGAAACTTGAGTTTTTCACTGAATTGGTCACTTCCCATGCTCATAGAGAAATATCAGAATACTAATACAAGGGCATCTGTATTGGGTTTCCATGGCAAGATTTTGGTAACCGGTGGGCTACAGGGGTGGCTTCTGTGGGAAGCTGCTAGAAGCTTCCCCTATGTCCAACAGAGCCAATGCCAGCTGACTCTGAGATGGATCCGCTGCTGGCCAAGGCCGAGCCCATCAGCAACAGTGGTAATGCTTCTGGGGAAAGTCAGTTTAATTTATTGTCAATCAAAACTGAATAGGATAATGAGAAATAAAAACCAAACCTGAAAACACCTTCCCCCCACCCCTCCCTTCTTCATGGGCTCAGGTTCACTCTTGATTTTTCGCTACCTCCTCCCCCCAAGCAGCACAGGGGGATGGGGAACGGGGGTTGTGGTCAGTTCATCACACGTTCTTTCTGCCACTCCTTGCTTCTCACAGGGAGGACTCCTCACACTCTTCCCCTGCTCCAGCATGGGTCCCTTCCATGAGGTGCAGTCCTTCAGGAGCAGCCTGCTCCAGCGTGGGTCCCCCACAGGGTCACAAGTCCTGCCAGCAAACCTGCTCCAGCCTGGGCTCCTCTCTCCATGGGTCCACAGGTCCTGCCAGGAGCCTGCTCCAGCGTGGGCTTCCCAGAGCATCACGGTCTCCTTCGGGCACATCCCCCTGCTCCGGCGTGGGGTCCTCCCCGGGTGCAGGTGGAGATCTGCTCCCCTGTGGAGCTCCATGGGTGCAGGGGCACAGCTGCCTCACCAGGGGCTGCACCAGGGGCTGCAGGGGAATCTCTGCTCTGGTGCCTGGAGCACCTCCTGCCCTCCTTCTTCACTGACCTTGGTGTCTGCAGGGTTGTTCCTCTCACATACTCTCACTCCTCACTCCAGCTGCAGTTTGTGTCCCTGTGGTTTCTTTCATTTTTCCTTCTTAAATATGTTATCCCAGAGGCGCTGCTGCTGTCACTGATGGGCTTGGCCTTGGCCAGTGGCGGGTCCATCTTGGAGCCAGCTGGCATTGGCTCTATGGGACATAGGTGAAGCTTCTAGCAGCTTCTCACAGAAGCCACCCCTGTAGCCCCCCTGCTACCAAAACCTTGCCATGCAAACCCAATACATCATCCAAAATTAACATGAGATAATCTTTCTACTCTCTTGGCTTTTGTGTAGTGATATCAAAGAAGCCTGAGCCTACAAATAGTTGTGACATCAATATTCAGGATATAGCTTGTTACAAAATTCAATAAATAATGCAGGATCACATTTGGAACTCAATTCTTAGCACATCATGCTGTGCCGATCACACTCTCTTTTGGTGGTAGTAGTGTGTCAGTAGGGAAGCCTGGTGACACTTTTTTTGAAGCTTTGCAGGAATCATGACAGTGCTCCTATGTGGTGAAGCAGGAGGCTTTGCTTTACTCCTAGGACTCTGAAAAAATGACATTTCTTTATACAATTTAATCAATTAGCGTTGATCAGAAAATGAGGAAAAATTCAGTCTGGAAATTGAAAGAAATGAATTATTAATCATCTCAGAAAATGGGGAGTCAGGGTACAATGGCCTGAAAGTAACTTAAGGCTAGACCCTGGCATAAGTTTGCACCAATAGGTGCCATAGGTCACAATAGGCCAGATGTGATAGATGATCTGAGCAAATTAATGCAATATTGCTATGTGCCCTGAACTTGTTAAATGTAATAGTAGGACGAATGACAAAATTGCCAGTCTTTCAATTCAGATACTCAGATTAAATCCATGCTTTCTCTATGAATCCATAAGAACTCTAACTGTTGACGCCTGCCAGTACATAAAGAGAGATAAGGCATTGTTGGAATACAACAGGGTAAGAAGTATATTTTATGTCTTGAAACACATACTAGAACCTTTCTAGAATGAGGACAGATATCACATTGCTTGGGAATCCTGTGAAGGGCTAAAAAATGAAACAATTATTAGAAAGGGCATTCCACAAAAATTGTGACTATTGATTCAGACTACTTTGCTATGTAAAGCAAGCCCCAGACAATTTAAGTAAATGGACTGGAAAAACAGGACAGGAAAAAAAAAAAAGAAGAATTAAACATTCTCTGCAGAACTCTGTATAGCAATAGGTAAGTGCAGAAAGATGACAATGGCTACTGGATTTTAAGATTCTGTTTCAATATGTCTAGATCTCTTAATGCATAGAGCTTTGTAAACAAAAAGAAATAGCACTGAAAGCAATGATGACATGTTACAAAATTACGTGAGCTAGAAGATAACTGTCTAATATTGTCATCCTAGTGGAGGATAACTGCTAACAAAGGTTTCTGCACCAGTTCCAGCAGATGGAATATATACATGCAGTATACTATGGGCCCATCACATGGTGGAACCAAAGAACTGACACTTTTCTTTAGTGAGAAAATGCTGATGAGTAGAATTCATGTTGAGAAGTAACTGTGGACATGGTGGACTGTAAAAACTAAGCACCAGGTTTACTCAGGATGGTGTATGTCTACACAAGTACAATAATTCTGAGTGCGCAGATAATTAAGGTGAAAGGTGAGAATTTCATTTGGTTAAGCAGCATTGGAGAAGAGAGAGAAATTTAGTTGTTTTCTAGGGCTTGATCTCTTAAATACTTTTTTGAGTACCTAAGTGGAAGATATTTTGAAATTTTGACAACAAATTACTAACTTGGTAGTGTTAGGTTAATGGTTGGACTGGATGATCTTAAAGGTCTTTTCCAACCTAAATGATCCAATGATTCTATGATTCTATGACCTTTTTTGACTCCTAGTGGGACTGCATAGAGTCTTTCATATTTTCTCATATTGTGTGTCCATGGCAAGGTTTTGGTAGCAGGGGGAATGCAGGGGTTGTCTCTGTGAGAAGATGTCAGGGGCTGTCCAGTGCTGGGCACAGCCTGACAACCGCAGGCCACAGCTGAGCCCATCAGCAAAGTTGGCAGTGCCTCTGTGAAAACATATTTAAGAAAAGGAGAAAATGAGGGACAAGCAGAGAAGAAGGGGAAAAAAAAGAGTGAGGAACAGCAGAGGGAACATCAAGGTTAGAGGAGGTGGTCCAGGTGCTAGAGCATGTATTTTCTGCAACACACGGAGGACTCCGCACTGGAGCAGATGGATATTCCCAAAGGAACTGTGGCCCATGGAAAACCTACACCGGAGCCGATTTTCCCTGACAGGACTGCAGCCCATGGAAAAGCCCATGCTGGAGTACAGGAAAGTGTGAGGAGGAAGGAGAAGAAGAGAGAAAGAGCTGTATAGTGACTGTAACCCCACACCCCAGTCCCCCTGTACAGCTTGGGGAGCAAAGGAGTCTGGAGTGAAGGAGTGAAGCTGAGCCTGGGAAAAGGGGAAGGAAATGTGGGGGGTTTTAATATTTGTCTTTTGTTTCTCGCTACCCAATTCTACAATTAAATATCCATTTTAATTGGCTATAAATTAAGTCAATTTTCCCCAAGTTGAGTTTATTTTTCCTGCAACAGTAACGGGCAAACAATTTCCCTGTCATCATTTTAACCCATGAGCTTGATCATTCCTGTGGGTTTTTTTCTATTTTCACTCCTCATCCCTCTGAGTGAAGGAGGGAGAGAGGGAGCAGCTGGGTGGCAGTTTGGCTATTAACCAAGGCTAACCCACCACATGTCTAGACAAATTCAAATCTATACATGTTAGCATTGCCTAACCATGTTCACTACATCTCAACACTACAAAAATAATGCTTTTGTGATATGCATTTTTGTTTGAAAATTTGATTGCAGTAAAGGATTTTTGCTGACTTTAAGTGATAACATATTATCGAGAGTCACGTATATACTTTGCAAGTTTTAAAAAACAAACAAATATTTCATGGAATCTGTCAAAAGTCTTTTAAGTAACTCCATCTCCATATGAAATGTGATATGACTGTAGCTGTTGACAGAATGGAACTAACCTCTGTAGCCCTTTGCAACAACTTGTTGTTTTGTTCCTCCAGTACATTCATCTGGAAATTCTCCAAGATATCAACCACATCTGTGGTGACGGGGGATCTGTCACTGAAAAACATTCAACACACTGCAGACACAAGTTATTTTCCCTGCCAGAAATGCCAGCTCTAGTTGACGTATCAACAAGTATACTTTGTCATTAAAAAAAAAGTTTTGAAAAAAAAATCAAAATATTGATTAAAATGCAGTGGGGGTTACATGTTTATTGCCTAGTATATCTTGGGTTTTAAGAAAAACATACCAAAGTAAACAGTGTTGTCCATTTCACTGACATTTATGGACAGAAGGAACACATCTTCAGGTGTCTGGATAACTTGCATTAGCACCGTGCAAATAATTATGGAGTTTCTTTCTTTAGTAACTAGATTTATACTTATATACATATATATACTAACAGAATTACTTGAATTAGAAATATGGAACTTTTGTGGTAAATAATATAAATCACATTTCTTATACATGTAAATTGTATTTCCTATTCAAAATAAATATTTTGTTTGTCCAACAGCTAATTACTTGTGTTTAAAAGAAATCAAATGGTTTCATTGTAGCATGAGCAGGGAAAGAGGTGAGTGTGTTAGAACCAGCTACCCAAACCAGGAAGGAGAGGGAAGATGAGGTTATGCCGTGTTTAGCTATATGATTCAAATGTTCCCATGGAAGGTAAGGGACATGGATTAAAATCACCACTTGTTTTATTAAAATCAAAGATTTACAACAACATTATTTTTGCTCTTTCTTATCCCAGTGAGTGTGCTAGCTATAGAGCATCCTCAAGCACACTTTTTGTTGGCCCTTGCTGCCAAAGATGTCCTGCTTTAAAGAAAATATTCCAACTCCCATTTGGTCAAACTAAATCTGATTATATAATGTAGCAGTAAGGGTACAGAAGAAAAACCCCTTATGTTTGAAAACTGGATTATTGAAGTGTATTCAGTGTTTAAGAGGCATTTGGACAATGCCCTTAATAGAATCATAGAATCATAGAATCATAGAATCATCTAGGTTGGAAAAGACCTTTAAGATCATCCAGTCCAACCATTAACCTACACTACCAAGCCCACTCTAGACTAATCAAGGGTAGACCAGACTAAACCATATCCCGAAGTGCCACATCTACCCGTTTTTTAAACGCCTCCAGGGATGGTGACTCCACCACCTCTCTGGGCAGCCTGTTCCAATGCCTGACCACCCTTTCCGTAAAGAAATTTTTCCTAATTTCCAGTCTAAACCTCCCCTGGCGCAGCTTAAGCCCATTTCCTCTTGTCCTATCGCTAGCTACTTGGGAGAAGAGACCAACACCCACCTCACTACAACCTCCTTTCAGGTAGTTGTAGAGAGCGATAAGGTCTCCCCTCAGCCTCCTCTTTTCCAGGCTAAACAACCCCAGTTCCCTCAGCCGCTCCTCATAAGACTTGTTCTCCAGACCCTTCACCAGCTTCGTTGCCCTTCTCTGAACACGCTCCAGCACCTCAATGTCTTTCTTGTAGTGAGGGGCCCAAAACTGGACACAGTATTCCAGGTGCGGCCTCACCAGCGCCGAGTACAGGGGGACAATCACCTCCCTGCTCCTGCTGGCCACAGCATTCCTGATACAAGCCAGGATGCTGATGGCCTTCTTGGCCACCTGGGCACACTGCTGGCTCATGTTCAGCCGGCTATCTACCAACACCCCCAGGTTCTTTTCGGCCAGGCAGCTTTCCAGCCACTCCTCCCCAAGCCTGTAGCGTTGCATGGGGTTGTTGTGACCCAAGTGCAGGACCCGGCACTTGGCCTTGTTGAACCTCATACAGTTGGCCTCGGCCCATCGATCCAGTCTGTCCAGGTCCCTCTGCAGGGCCATCCTACCCTCGAGCAGATCGACACTCCCACGCAATTTGGTGTCGTCTGCAAACTTACTGAGGGTGCACTCAATCCCCTCATCCAGATCATTGATAAAGATATTGAACAAGACTGGCCCTAAAACAGAGCCCTGGGGAACACCGCTCGTGACCGGCCGCCAACTGGACTTAACACCATTTATCACTACTCTCTGGGCTCGGCCACCCAACCAGTTCTTTACCCAGCGAAGAGTATGCCTGTCTAAGCCGTGAGCTGCCAGCTTCCCGAGGAGGATATTATGCGAGACGGTGTCAAAAGCTTTGCTAAAGTCGAGGTAGATGACATCCACAGCCTTTCCATCATCTACCAGGCGGGTCACCAGGTCATAGAAGGAGATCAGGTTGGTCAAGCAGGACCTGCCTTTTGTGAACCCATGCTGGCTGGGCCTCATCCCCTGGTTGACCTGTACTTGCCTGTGGAGTTCGCTCAAGATGAACCTCTCCATAATCTTCCCCGGCACCGAGGTCAGGCTGACAGGCCTGTAGTTCCCCGGGTCCTCCTTCCGGCCCTTCTTGCAGATGGGCGTCACGTTGGCAAGCCTCCAGTCATCAGGGACCTCCCCTGTTAACCAGGACTGTTGATAGATGATGGAAAGTGGCTTGGCAAGCTCCTCTGCCAGCTCCCTCAGTACTCTTGGGTGGATCCCATCCGGCCCCATAGACTTGTGAGCATCCAGGTGGCATAGCAGGTCATTAACTGCTTCCTCCTGGACTATGAGGGCTCCATTCTGGTCCCTATCCCTATCCTCTTGCTCAAGGGCCTGAGTACCCTGGGGATGACCGGTCTGGCTGTTGAACACAGAGGCAAAGAAGGCGTTAAGTACTTCAGCCTTTTCCTTGTCCTCGGTGACAATGTTGCCCCCCACATCCAGCAAAGAATGGAGATCCTCCTTGGCTCTCCTTTTATTGCTGATGTACTTATAAAAGCATTTTTTATTGTCTTTTACAGCACTGGCCAGATTGAGTTCTAGCTGGGCTTTTGCCTTTCTAATTTCCTCCCTGCAGGACCTAACAAGATCCCTGTACTCCTCCTGAGCTGCCCGCCCCTTCTGCCAAAGGCGGTAGACTCTCCTTTTTTCCCTGAAACTTTGTATTGCTTTAACTTTTGGTCAGCCCTGAAGTGGTCAGGCAGTTGGACTAGATGATCATTGTAGGTCCCTTCCAACTGAAATTATTTTATTCTACTCTATTCTGTTCTATTCCTGAAACTGAATTCCTTCTGTACTTCAGATACACACTGTAACTGCCACAACATGTCTGTTTTATTAACAGTACCAAAATTCCAGTGTAAATCTAGTTCACCTTTATATTAAAGCTTTTTCTATTTGCCATTTAAAAAATATCTTGACTACTTGCACATTTCTAAAATTACATCATTTTTCAGACAAAGTTATTTGCAGAATTTCACTGAGATTTCTAATGAGTTTCAGGCTGACCAAAGTTTAATTTCTTGGAAAGTGAACTATTAAGCAAAATATATTCATCCAACCATGCTGATAATGAAGACCATAACCAACATATATTCTCAAAAACTCTTGAAGACAATAGTTTTCAAGCCTCACAACATATTACCCTGTCTTTATCTTTTTAGTGCCACTTACATTCTTTTTCTTAGAAGTCACCTTCCACATTTTTAATTGTTTTTAAAAATTGTTTACCAGCTCACAGCTGTATTCATTTCATGTTGCTGGAATAATGTGTAATAGGCATGCTGATGCTAAATGAATTGTGGTTTCATATATCCGTTGTCAGTATTAGTAAGTCACAAATTGCCAACTGTTACCACATCATAAAATCCCAGAAAGATATACTATGCTAAGTACAGTCAAATCGCTCTGGTATCTAAGATACCACTGCATGGTAACTTTTGTCAGACACAAACTGTTTAATAGCTCTCAAAAATCCCAATAATTATTACTTAGCCTGCTATCATAATTGATATCCCTGCTTGCAGGGAAAAGAAGCCAAAACCAAAGTAGGCATAGAATCCAAACTAACCCCACATTCTTCAAGGATAAAGTCAACTGAAACTGGAAAACATTGAATGTTTTCCCTGCTGCTGTCTGGTTTTTGTATAAATACAAGTTCTCACTTTTGAAGGCTTTACCTTTTACTTTTCAGGAACACAAATTTATCTTTAAATTAAACTCAGAGAAGAAAGGAGTTATTGTTATGTGATAATGTTTAGAGGAGCATCTTGACTGTGTTACTGAAGACAGGTGACTTCATGACTCTCATTATCAAAGGATCTCAGTATTTGACAGTCACCGTCTAAATGATGCTGAGCAAAAGCAACCTGCCCTTACTCCATTACAGACTGAACAGCTGAAGTGACTCAGTATTTTCATTCTAGGACCAACCACTTCTTTCTATTTTGTTGGTTTCAAAATAAACAAGAAAGTAAAACCATAATAGGAAACATGGTGTACAATTATCCAAATCCTTGTCCAAATGTAGTGTCCTGTGCCTTTCTTAACAGATGCCATAGGTCTGTGTCAGACAAGAAAGTAAACAGTAAAGGATAGTGGACAATCACAGTGAATCCTTAAAGTTTGTGTACATATGTGACAGTAAATTAAAACTGCCATCCTACCTCTCTAATGGAATCAATTCTTCCCATATCAAGGTTTGCTGAACGTTTTAGGAAGCAGCTGTTGAAACTTCACAGTATTCAATATGTCAAAGTAGGGTAAAAAGATTCGAGATGGTTCATTTCAGGCTGACTGAAATGTGGGGTGATAAGGAGCTGTTTCATGAGCCATCCAATCATCCATCCTACAGGGACAGCAATCTGTTGTTGATGCGGTTTGACGCAGACATGGAGCAGTAATGCTGCTGGCATCCACTTTTAATCTGTGACCACATAAATCTGAGGTCTTAAGCTTCACTCATTAGAGAGGTTATGCTGCTCTCTAACTACACTGGCATTGAAGGTGCTTAGAAAAACTATGCTCAGATGTGCACAATTATTTCTCATCAAGACAAGCTCATAATTTTTGTAACTCCATTATATCCAAGGGAATCATGCCTGCAAGTAATTTGTCTATTCCACTCAGTTCAATTCAAGGTCTAAAGAACTACAAAGACAAGGGGAAAATTATGAATTCTGGGGTTGACTGATGGATGAATTTAAAAAGGAAAAAAAGAGAAAGAGTATCAGCCCAAATCAAGCTGAATACAATTTAGTTTTAAGGATAAGTGATGGAAACTCTTATAGCAAAGAAATTTATGTAATCCTTAAAAGCTGTTCTAAGAATGGGGACAGTAAGGCAGGAAGAATTATTGGTATTTCAGTCTCCAAGTGTATTATTTGAAGACAATTGCAATACAATAGAGACATTCAGAAGTATTTACAGGTGGATTTTCACTAACTTTAATTTTATGCTTGCAGATATAAAACTAAAGAATTTCCCTTACCAAAAAGGGAGTGAGCACCTGGAGCCCAGGGAACTTTATTACTCTCAGGATGTACACCTCTGGCTTGAGCATTAACTTGGAGTCTTTAGAAGAACTGCACAGTAGCAACTGAAGACACCAGGGAAGTCCCTTCTCCATCACACCTGCACCCTGTCTGCAGTATGAGATTGGAAGGCAAAGCAGGTTGTAATGTTCACCAACATATTACACCAGCAAGAATTTCCCCCAGCAAAGGAATTCTTTCCTGTCTAGTTTTCACCCTCCTGACTCCTCTCAAGCAATATATAAGGGACAAAACTGGGTTAGAGACCTTACAGTGCTTGCTCTCACCATGAGAGAACACACTATTTGACTCAACTCCTCTTATTTAGCATACAATACCAGTCAAGCAGGGCAGTCTGTTATTTTCATAGAAGTCAGAAACTTTAGTTAAACTGTGAGCTTTTGTGAACAACTTTGTCTTTGCTGTAGTTTTAGCTTGAATCAATTAGCTGTCATTCAAACATACTGTTGTGTGTTTTATGATTAGACAACAGCATAGAATCCAGCTACAGAAAAACACCCTATACTCTTAAAAAAATCATTTGGTTATTGAAAGAAAAAGGTCAGTTTTCTTTATAATTCTTGCACTGTAGTAGAGATTTTAATAAAGAATAATATCCTACAAAATGGAGTAAAAAATTTCCTTCTTACCCTATTCTACAGGTTTTTCCCCCATTTAAGTGCATGAGAGTTCTCCACAAGGCCATGTTTGACTTAGCTTTATAACATCATTTGGATAATTACCTTTATTTATGGTATTGTTCAGAGTACTGCAGAACTGCTGGAGGCTGGCCTCTGGAGACTACAGGTTTGCCAGGCATTGTGACTATCCCTTATTTTTATTTTTGTTGCTATTCCATTAAATCATTTCACTGTGGAATAAGTTCACAGCTTCCAAGCCACGTTAGCTTTTCACAATGCTGTTAAAATGCTAACACATCCTTGGAATGTCATGTCAGGAGAAGACATACTACATACACATAGCAGGGTCAGTATGAGTTCTACTGTCCTGATTTTGGCTGGGACAGAGCTAATTATCTTCCTAGTAGCTGACATAGTGCTGGTTTTGGGATTTAGTATGAGAAGAATGCTGATAACACACTGATGTTTTAGTGTTGCTAAGTACTGCTTATGCCAGTCAAGGACTTTTCAGCTTCCCATGCTCTGCCAGGTGCACAAGAAACTGGGAGGGGGCACAGCCAGAATAGTTGATCCAAACTGGCCAATGAGCTATTCCATATCATATGACATCATGCTCAGTATATAAACTGGGCGAGGTTGACCGGGGACAGCGATCGCTGCTCGAGAACTGTCTGGGTATCAGTCAGCGGGTGGTGAGCAACTGCATTGTGCATCACTTTCTTTGTATATTATTACTATTATTACTATATTGTTGTTGTTGTTGTTGTTATTATTATGATTTTACTTTATTTTATTTCATTTCAATTATTAAACTGCTCTTATCTCAACCCAGGAGTTTTCTCAGTCTTACTCCTCCAATTCTCTCCCCCATCCCATTGGGGCAGGGGAAGTGAGCGAGCAGCTGCATGGTGCTGAGTTTCTTGCTGGGGTTAAACCACGACATCTACCCATATAACAGATACATGGTTTTTTTGTAGATAATCATTAGGCACATGGTTATGGATTACAGTTATGAGTTCTTTTAATCATGTAATTTTATTGTGTCTGATTTGAATCTCAATCCCAGTGTTATTTGTTCAGTCTCTCAGAGATATTAGTGTCTGGAAAAGCTGGGACTCTGCACACAGCACTTTGCAAGTGGACAGCTGATTGAAAGAATGTGACAGCAGGACCTGAGGCATTAACAGGAAGATGTATTCATGTATGTGGAGTACTCACTTGATTTCATATTAATTTCCTACTCTGCTACTGTTAGAAACAGCAGCCTATGCCACAGTGTCACTGGGAACAGATGGTTCTCCTGTGCTTTCAGAACAAGTGGCTGTGCATATTTCAGTCAATGTTTGACTACACAGGGACAGAAGAAAGGGTCAGAAAAGTATTTCATTTCAGTCATGCCACTTCTTTTGGCCACAGATATGATTATATGCTTTTAAAAAAGCTTTTGCTGAAATATCAGTGTGCCTTTATCTACCTATCCATCTATCTATCTATCTATCTATCTATCTATCTATCTATCTATCTATCTACAGAATCATAGAATCATAGAATCATTTAGGATTGAGAAGACCTTTAAGATCATCGAGTCCAACTGTCAACCCAACACCACCATGTCCACCACTAAACCATGTCCCTAAGCGCCACATCTACACATTTTTGAAATACCTCCAGGGATGGTGGCTTAACCACTTCCCTGGGCAGCCTGTTCCAGTGCTTGACCACCCTTTCAGTGAAGAAATTTTTCCTAATATCCAATCTAAACCTCCCCTGGTGCAACGTGAGGCCATTTACTCTTGTCCTATCACTTTTTACTTGGGAAAAGAGACCAACACCCACCTCGCTACAACCTCCCATCAAGTAGTTGTAGAGACCGATAAGGTCACCCCTCAGCCTCCTTTTCTCCAGACTAAACAATCCCAGCTCCCTCAGCTGCTCCTCATAAGACTTGCTCTCTAGACTCTTCACCAGCTTCATTGCCCTTCTCTGGACACGCTCCAGCACATCAATGTCTTTCTTGTATTGAGGGTCCCTAAACTGGACACAGTATTCAAGGTGCGGCCTCACCAGTGCTGAGTACAGGGAGACAATCACTTCCCTGCTCCTGCTGGCCACACTATTCCTGATACAAGCCAGGATGCTGATGGCCTTCTTGGCCACCTGGGCACAATGCTGGCTCATGTTCAGCCGGCTGTCGACCAACACCCCCAGGTCCTTTTCAGCCAGGCAGCTTTCCAGCCACTCTTCCCCAAGCCTGTAGTGTTGCATGGGGTTGTTGTGACCCAAGTGCAGGACCCAGCACTTGAACCTCATACAGTTGGCCTCGGCCCGTCGATCCAGCCTGTCCAGAGCCCTCTGCAGAGCCTTCCTACCCTCAAGCAGATCAATACTCCTGCACAACTTGGTGTTGTCTGCAAACTTACTGAGGGTGTGTCTGATCCCCTGGTCCACATTATAGGTAAAGATATTAAACAAGACTGGCCCCAGTACTGAGCCCTGGGGAACACCACTTGTGACTGGCCTCCAAATGGATTTAACTCCATTCATCACAACTCCTTGGGCCCAGCCATCCAGCTGTTTTTTTTACCCAGCAAATAGTACGCCTGTCCAAGCCATGAGCAGCCAGTTTCTCCAGAAGAATGCTGTGGGAAATGGTGTCAAAGGCTTTATTACATTCCAGGTAAACAACACCCATAGCCTTTCCCTTGTCCATTAAGTAGGTCACCTAGTCATAGAAGGAGGTCAGGTTAGTCAAGCAGAACCTGCCCTTCGTAAACCCACGCTGACTGGTCCTGATCACCTGCTTGTCCCATACGTGCCATGTGATGGCACTCAGGATGATCTGCTCCATAACCTTCCCTGGCACCCAAGGTCAGACTGACAGGCCTGTAATTCCCCAGATCCTCCTTCTGGCCCTTCTTGTACATAGCCATCACATTTGCTAACCTCCAGTCAACTGGGACCTCCCTGGTTAGCCAGGACTGCTGATACAGGATTGAAAGTGGCTTGGTGAGCACTTCTGCCAGCTCCTTCAGTACCCTTGGGTGGATCCCATCCATCCCCATAGACTTGTGAGTGTCTGAATGGTGTAGCAGGTTGCTAACTATTTCCCCTTGGATTATGGGGGCTTCATTTTGCTCCCTGTCCCCGTCTTCCAGCTCAGGGGGCTGGGTACCCCAAGAACAACTGGTCTTACTGCTAAAGGCTGAGGCAAAGAATGCATTAAGTATCTCAGCCTTTTCCTCATCCTTTGTCACTATGTTTTCCCCCACATCCAATAAAGAACGGAGATTCTCTTTAGCTCTCCTTTTGTTGCTAATCTATTTATAGAAACATTTTTTTATTGTCTTTTATGGCAGTAGCCAGACTGAGTTCTAGTTGTGGTTTGGCCCTTCTAATTTTCTCCCTGTATAACCTCATGACATCTTGGTAGACATCCTGAGTTGTCTGCCCCTTCCTCAAAGTTCATAAACTCTTTTTTTCCTGAGTTCCAGCCAAAACTCCCTGTTCAGCCAGGATGGTTGTCTTCCCCACCAGCTCTTCTTTTGGCAATCAGGACTGCCTGTTCCTGTGCCTTTAAGATTTCCTTCTTGAAGAATGTCCAGCTATCCTGGACTCCTTTGTCCTTCAGGATTGCCTCCCCAGTTACCCCGTCAACCAGGCACTATCTATCTACCTACCTACCTACCTTCTTTTTTGTCTTACAGGCAGAGTTGTTTGCAGCCAAACTCTGGACACTGATGCAAGCAGAGAACCAGTGAATAGCTCGCCTTCTCCCTTCCCAAAATTAAGTAGTCAAAGGACTATGTATATCCATGCTTATGATAATTTCTACACCTCAAGCCAGTATTGCCAAATTTTTGTGTTTCAGAATCACAGGAAAAATAAGAGGCAGTAAGACTGGCTTAAAATACGTCTCAAACTGTGAAAAGAATAAGTTTCATTTAGGAAGCAGCAACTGAATTTTCTAGGGAAAAAAAATCAAATACCAAAGAGTTAAAAAAAGAGAAAAGGTTAGTAGTCTAAAAAAACTGCAGGCTACCTTGGTCAATGCCCTTAATCCCTATATTTCACAGAGGGTAATCTGGTCACTTATGACTCCAAACCTAAATGACCCAGTCTCTGTTCTCAGCTACAGCATTGACTTTCAGTGTGAATCCAGGGAAAGTTTGAGTACATGTTTTAAGTCTATTGTAAGAAGCTATAGAGAACAATAAACCTGTGATAATTAGCATTGTCCGTAGACTTGGAGAAAGGAACTGGGCATGCTGATGGGAGAAACAAACACACAGTAGCAAGACCAATGAGCTGGATGTAGGAAGTCCCATAGCGCAAGTACCAGACCAAACACACAAGGCATGAAGCAGAATGTGGGCAAAGAAGGCAGAAAAAAGAAGCAAGAGGAAAACTGAAAAAAAAAAAAAAAGAAAATGTGAGTAAATAAGACAAAAGATAAGTAAAATCTAGGAGAGTTTCTTCTCCTTTCCAATACCTTCCCAGTTGCGTTCCCATTCCCATCTCCATAATGTGCTGCAAGCTTACCCTAGAGGAAGAACCTAGAGCTTAAGCAGCACAGATCTCATGGAAATCCTATTACTCTACAAGAAAACTATTTTTAGAGCTAAACATAATTACACTGCCAATCTATTACATTACTGTAATGTTTTTAGCAACTAAACCCTAATCACCTAAGTATTCCGGATCAATTTTTCAGAATTTATCTCACATATAAATTCACTCAACAAGCTTTTATATTCTGATAAAGCCATAAGCAGAGGGCATAGTCTGTAAAATGAAGACAGGTAGACAACAAATCTTCAGCTATGGATTGTATTCAAGAGATGACAGGTAAAACAGCATTTTAGGGGATAACTGTTAGATTTCCTGTATCAGGTTTTAAGCCAGGTCAGACAATAGACGCAAACTTATTCTACTAAATTTCTATCAAATATTTCTTTAAATGTGATTATTCTGGCTTTTCAGTGGAAAGCAGCAGGGCAAGGGGAGGTTTTAAGATCATCTCAACACACTGTTTTCCTTCCTTCTGACAATTGGTAGATCTATAGAACCAAAATAGTGCAAAACCAGCATAAATTATTACAGTATGCTGAGAATCCTTTTTCTTAAATATGAAAAAGGAAATGGCCTCAGTGCTCTTATTTTATGGCAGTAGATCATTGTAAACAGAAGCTTTCATCCCTTCATGAGAAGAATTTTAATGTGGGGACACAGTTTTAGAAAGAGTTGTTCTCATTTTTATCACTCGGTCTGGATAAATCTTCCCACACAGGGACAAGATCTACTACTGTGTCTTCTTTTCAAGAGCGATTTATATTTGTCAGGTTTCACCTGTGTTTTTCAGAACATTCTATAGTCTTGTGTTTCACAATAGCTGTCCTCTTTCTTTTCCCTGTCTAGTTCCTGCTTTCCTCCATGTCTTGCTCTGTAAATGTGTCAGTTCTCTTCTTCTCTTTTGTCTGGAAAGTGAAATTGCAAAAAGGTAACGGTGCCTCTTTCACTTAGTGGCCGCCAAATACTTTATGTATGAGTAGAGTATAAGTTTTCCCCCAGGAGTACCCTCTATATACAAAACATGAAAATTTGCAATTAGGTGCCAATAAAAAGGAGATAAGTAATATAGAAAATTAAAATGTGTTTCCTAATCCACTGAAGATTTACTATTTTCTTACTTTCTTCATCTGTTTGACTAGTTATTTGTATTAAGCATTAATGGTTATGTTACTTGAAAGCAGGAGAGAAAACCAGATAGTCTACCATAACCTTTCTGTGCAATTTAAGCAACAGGAGGCAGCTGCAATTCAAAATCTCAAGTTTTAGCTGAATGTATTTTGAGGTTTGTTGTGTTAGTATAAATGTGTTTCTGCAGGTACAAGGCATAAGCCTCCATTTGAGTCCATCTGACCATGGCCACATAAAACCAAGTCTCTACAAATTCTTCATATTTAAGTGACATCTTGTCCTGAATTCATTTCACAGTAAGAACACACTGTAATGCATGGGTGAGGGCAAGAGAAAATTAGAATCTACCACAAACTGTAGTTTCTAAAGTAATAAATATTTTCATGAATTATTTTATTATAAGAATATTACAGCTGTTATCTATGTAGCTATTAGTATAATATAGATGTATGTATGTGTATGTATATATGTGTGTGTGTATACAAAGTATACATACAGGTTAAAAGAGAAAAGGATGTAGACTCTTTGTTTTATTTAAAGGCTGATGAAAATCATTAATCAGTAGAGCATTAGGGCTTTCCTAATGCATGTTTTAAAAGAACAAACATCCCAAGTCTCTTTGTATTCATAATATATTTTAAAAACCTAGAGGAAAAAAAATCCATCCTTGGTGTTACCTCATTAATTAACAGCTGAGGATAATCTGGTTCCTAAGAAAGGACAATTATTCAAAAGTACGAGAAATAATTATTTCTTGAAAGTGCAGGGAGTGATGGTATAAATATTTGTAGAGAAATTGCCTCTCCACAATGTTTATTGATGTGGGGCTAGAAACCCCCCTTCATTTTCCATTTTGCTTTTCTGTTCGTGACTCAGTCATTTAATTGGGACAGTTCTGGGGGCATTAACTATACAGGGAAGCCAGTGACAAAATAAATCATATGGAACAGAGAGGTAGAAGTAAAAGAAAAGGTAAACAATTTGGAAAAAAGCATAGCAACCACATATGTCCAATAAATCATTGAAATGCAGACACCTCAGCTTTGGGGGGAAGGAAAGGGCATTGACAATCACAGTCCTTCCCCTTCTTTCACATGGGTTCTAGGGATATTATCATACACCTGGACAAAAATTTTTAATGCAACAATGTTATAGAAGCTCCCTTAATGCAAAGCTTATAATTTTTTTGTGTCCCCAAATAACATGGAGTAACTTAACTTCAAGTCAAAATCCTTCTTTCCCACAAGACTTGAATATACTGTACATCACGTTGTAAGATTACAAGTTGTTGTCAAATAGGACAGGTATTTGCATATGTTTTCATATTGGTCGTGCTCTCTTTAAAACTGGACAGGTTTAAAATGTTTGGCAATTTATAGTATTTGTAAAATTTGTAACATGCTACCTTGTAGCATGATCTAAGACCAGATGATGAAGACGTTATTTCCACCTATACAGCCAGTACTATTGTCTGGCTGAATAGCCATTTTCTCCTATCCTGAATCAGCTTCATCTTCTCTGACTTTAGGCACCTGGCAGACAGTCCTAAATTAGGACCCTGGTTGCCACGGGTTCTTTATTTATGATATTGGTGAGAAAGTGAGGCACCCCAAGAGGAAAATACCTTGTCTTTGATCTGAATCTCTCCCTGGAGATTCCTCTCTCTCCTTGCTGAGTATACAGGGAGCATCCATTAGCCGTTTTTAAGCATGATGCCTCGAGATAGGTGGGATGAATCAGCACCCCTGAGCCTTTTCTTTCCCTGTTACAATACTTTATCTATTTGCTCTACTTAATCATAAACTCTCTGCAGAAAGGACTGTATCTTCTGGTTTTTTGTATCCATTAGCTTGGAAAAATGTTTTTAAAATAAAATATTTTTTAAAAAATGAAAGTTATATGAATTACATATTTCAGACACAGCATTTTCTTCTATGCTTATCAATAACTGTACTTTGAAAAACACAGTCTCCATTAAGTTTATAGTCTTGACTTAAAACCTTCCACTGACATTAATCAGAACGAGACTGGACACTTTTTCATTACATGAACATTTTATTCAATCAGCTGAGGAATAGTTGTAATTTTGGTTTATTAGATTTGGTGCAGTTGAATTGGAAAAGGGTGACAAAGCAAGCTAAATTTTATGTGTGTTGTTATGCTAGTTACTTGTAATAATTCTTGGAGTAGAAACATTACAATATTTGAGGATCTGAGATGTCATCAATCATTTACACCCAGTGTTTTTGTTTGACAGCTCTTGATTAAAAAAATACCAAAACCCAAACCAACAGAAAAGTTACAATATACAGCATTTTAGAAATAAAAGTAACTATCTAAATTAGAGACATAATTATTTTTTTATATGTATCCTTTTACTATTGTTTACATGTATCAGGTTTTGTAACCTGATTGCTCAGGTAGTAATGCATTGATCGCAACTGCAGGTCACTGCTGTATTTACAACACAGCAGAGCTTTTCAATCCCAATGCAGAGACGTAAATCTACACTCGTAACATTCAAGACAGTACTCCAGACACTGAGCTATATCCTACTTTTCTCAACAAAATGTTCTTTCTTGAACCAAAAACTTTCTAGGTGAAATTTGTATGGAAACAGTTACATCTCTATGGAACATTAGGGCTTTGGTGAACCAATATATTTTGCCAAAATGTCACACAGGTGAAAAATGTTCCAACCACTTGTAATGCTATACTATATATTTAAATCTTCCTTAAAATCTTTAAGCTGGTGTCATGCAGAACTGTTAGTGCTGTCATCCATAATTAAAATGTGTGATCAGTTTTGAACTCTAAATTCTGCCAAATGTGGTCTTAAAATGGTAGCTGAAATTCTAAATATTCTTTTTCATGGTCAAAGAGATTATTATTAGACAATTTTGTAAAGTAATCTCCAAAAGCCGTGTAAAACTTAAGTCTTTAACAATCTTCAAGGAAACTGTCTCTTTCTGAAAGCAAAGACTTGGGATTTTTTAAAGCCAGTTAGAAAAGTTATTATTTAACCTCTCTTGTTGAAATTATTTTAGGCCACTTTGTTATAAATGCAACAAAGGCCTTACGGATTGATTTACATAGAATCATAGAATCGTTTAGGTTGGAAAAGACCTTTAAGATCATCCAGTCCAACCATTAACCTACACTACCAAGTCTACTCTAAGCCAATCAAGGGTAGACTAGACTAAACCATGTCCCAAAGTGCCACATCTACCCATTTTTTTGAACACTTCCAGGGATGGTGACTCCACCACTTCTCTGGGCAGCCCGTTCCAATTCTTGACCACCCTTTCCGTAAAGAAATTTTTCCTAATTTCCAACCTAAACCTCCCCTGGCACAGCTTAAGCCCATTTCCTCTCGTCCTATCACATTGTGAAGGTTAACTTGAAAACAGAAGACTAGACACTTTTTTTAAACAACTTCTTAAATTCTGAATTATGTTTGGTAAGCTCTTCACAAAGGGTTTAACAATACGTCTTCATTGAATTCAGTGTGAATATCAGAGGTGTTAATCTGGACTTTCTGCATCCAATACACAACAAGTGGGGCCAGTGAATTTATACCAAACCTGACTTCTAGGACATTCTCCTTTTATCCTGAGGCTGTGGCCTCAATAGCCATGTAATTACACACATCTCTGCCTGTGTTCAAACGACTTTGCAATATTTCTTCACACATTCATGAAAGTCACAATTAATACACAATTAATCCATTTTCTTGTTATTCCTTAGCATATGCACTCCCCTAAAATAATAACACCTAATTACATACTACCAAAACACAGAAGAGCTGGAAGCTTGAAATATGGTTTTGTTTTTAATAAAAGCTTGCATTTGGTAGAATACAGCTAGTTCAAACTGGAAAGTCTAATTCTATCACTTAAAAAGATGTACATTGAAAGACAATGGATATGTGGTTACTGCATTGAGTTTAGTATTAAAGCAATAGGATCTTCATGCAGATTTTATCATATTCCCTGGAACCTAAGAAACCAATAAAGATATTAGACTGTCCAGACCAGGTGGCTGTAAAATCATCCTGGAGAACATAAATAGGTCTGTATGTCTTATTTTCAAGTTGGTGGAAAGCAAAACTTAAATAATACAATTGCAATATTACTTGAAAAAAACATGAAACTAATATGAATAAGCCAAAGGAAGATGTAGCTGAAAAAAGAAATGCTAGAGTACACAATGGAAAAATCACAGTCTTGAAGCTGGTGAATGTGAGCTTAGACACCTGGAAAAAGCAGCAACCCTCAGCCAGACTTCTATGAGCAGAGGAACTACAGGATATGTGCTGCTGAGGAGAGCTTGTGAGTTCATCTTACCAGAAAAGCAAATACTTTGACCTAGTTTTCTCAGATTCCTTTTTATATCTTATAGCATTGAAAGCCAATTTTCTGTGTAGATAATGTCTTTCTAACAGACTGACACAGCAGGAGCCATTTGCCCACAGTGGGTTGCCCAACATCTTTGGGATATCAAAATCACGATGTGCTAGAAGCAGTTCAAGTTTAACTCAAGAAGGTCTCATTTAAGAGTCAAATGCAATGTTTACTGAGATATAAATAAATAAAAAGCACACAGTTCGTGACAAATCTGGGGGCATTCACTAAGTTTTGGTAGACTATTATCAATCCAGGAATAAACTCATTTTTCAAATGTAATAATGCATTTTGGAGACAGGATGAGGAGGCAGCACTCAAAATCTTGCATACTAAACCAAAAATACTGCAGTTTGAAGCAGTTTAAGGTAAAGTAGAATTATTATCAATTTCATAGGATATGGCTGGTAATTCTGATGTCTCATTTCTGCTATTTAATATACATTTTACTGTATAAAATTCTCCAACCAGGTTATAAGGCTTTGAAAGGTCAGTCTTCCCTTCTTAACAAAAACTTACTAAAATTCAGATGAATAGTCATCACATTTTGCAGTAATTGTCATTCTTACATCAAGTTTTATTAAGGAGAAACACATTAATGTTTTAGAAGAATTACCATATGTCCCATTTATTCCTTTTCTGTACCTGCTGATATTCTTCCAATGGAAATGCACTTCAAGACATTTTGTGGAAAATTTGGGCCAGGCTAACCAATAAACTCTGTCAATCCATACTAGGGAATTAAGTGGTATATTTAATCTGTTTTACCTCAGGAGAAGGCCTGTAAATCACACCCATTAGCTAATTAACTGGACCATTAGTTGAACTGACACCAGTTTAAGGAGTTGAGAAGACAGTTTCCCTTTCACTTGCAAGTACTTTTCAAAGTCAGACTATGGTACATATATAATTAAACAACAATTTTTGCCACGGATTTTTGGGAACAAGCTTTAGCTCTAAGGCATAGCCTTTGATTTACTAGGGTCAATGCGTAAGTTGCAAATCAAATCCTTAAACTTGATTCTGTCTGAGAGTAAGACAGGGAAGGATATAATGTACTTTTTTATGTTGAATGCCTAGAGATTGGAGGAGACATAAAGGAACAAGCTTCCACCCACCTTCCCTTTGACTTTATAAATTATATCTTTTCTACCCTCTGAGCTTAAAAATTCTTTTAACAGAGATTCTCTAGGACCTAAACTTTGCAGGATTAAAATAGGAATGTCTTATATTCAGGGTGTTGATATTTTTTGTATTCCGGCACAGTTTAGTCCTTTTTGAGATGTGTTTAAAAGTAGTTTTAATTCACCAGCTATCTCTCATCTCAATCTATCCCTTTATACATTCTTCTCAGCAGCACATATTTTAGTCAGCTACTTGTAGGACTTTGGGAAACTTCTAACATTTTTTGGTAAAATGGACAAGAAATGCATTTCAACCAATAAGCCTGTAGTAGACTGTCCTGGTTTCGGCTGGGATAGAGTTAATTTTCTTCCTAACAGCAGGCATAGTGCTGTGTTTTGGATTTAGTAGGAGAAGAATGTTGATAACAGGCTGATGTTTTTAGTTGTTGCTGAGTACTGCTTATGCTAGTCAAGGACTTTTTCAGCTTCCCATGCTCTGCCAGGCGCACAAGAAACTGGGAGGGGGCACAGCCAGAATAGTTGATCCAAACTGACCCAAGGGCTATTCCATACCATATGACGTCATGCTCAGTATATAAACTGGGGGGGGTTGGCCGGGGAGCAGCGATCGCTGCTCGGGAACTGTCTGGGTATCGGTCGTCGGGTGGTGAGCAATTGCATTGTGCATCACTTGCTTCGTGTATCATTATTATTATTATCATTATTATACTGTTACTATTAGCATTACTATTTTACTTTATTTCAATTATTAAACTGTTCTTATCTCAGCCCAGGAGTGTTTCTCACTCTTACTCCTCCAATTCTCTCCCCCATCCCATCGGGGTAGGGGGAGTGAGCGAGCGGCTGCGTGGTGCTTAGTTGCTGGCTGGGGCTAAACCACGACAGTCCTTTTTGGCGCCCAACGTGGGGCTTGAGATAACAACAGATTAATCAGAGTGTATTAAGGAGTCTGTTAACAGTTGCCGGTCACGATATTAGTTCTTCTGATCTACACCATGTTCTTTTTTTTGCAGCACGCGTTAAAGCTTGCTGTCAGTTTGTGTAGTGTGCTATGCTCTGCAGTGATTCATGATCTTTTGCTTGGGAGGCTCCTTATCAAAGCCCTGACCTTGAGCATTCTTTGGTATTTGGGTTTCATACAGAAGTCACTACTGTACTTCGGGTACTACCTCATAGAGAGAGTTAGCAATTATACTTCTTACTCTGAGAGGCTTGTTGTGGAGGAAATACAGAATGGCACCTTTGCTGCTTTCTTCTATGATGTTTCCTCCTTCATTACAACAACTTTCCTGTATCTTGAACACCCCTGGGCAGTTAAGATACTTCTATTGATAATTCTTGGGAATGTTGTTTCCATTTTGATAAAGGTCAGTAAGCAGTTTAAAAATACCATCCAAAGATCTACCCCAAGGCTGGATAGTTATGAGTGGCAGGGTGTGTGGGATCGTATGCGCAAGTACCTAGGGCAGTGGGGACCTCCAGTGTTTTGGAACTTCACCCCTGAACAAGTGCAGAATCCTGAAGAATTAGTAAAATATTTGGAAGAAGTATGTTGTCACCCTGGTAGCTCCAGAGAGACACAAATCATTGCAACATGCTGGGGACTGGCCCATGCCTATCGAGCCGTGGTCAACGCTAATCAGTACCCTCAAAAGAAAGAGAAGGTCTCTGGATCTGATGGCAAAACAACAAGCACTGTGGCTACTCAAACCCCCACT
This sequence comes from Pelecanus crispus, assembly GCF_030463565.1. Classification (NCBI taxonomy): domain Eukaryota; kingdom Metazoa; phylum Chordata; class Aves; order Pelecaniformes; family Pelecanidae; genus Pelecanus; species Pelecanus crispus. Next base: position 19,200,597 of record NC_134643.1, read on the forward strand.
ACAGGCCCTGCGGCTACTCCAACCCCCACTACAGGCCTTGCAGCTACTCAAACCCCTGCCCCAGGCACTGTGGCTACTCCAGCCACAGCCATGAGCACTGCGGCTACTCAAACCCCAGTGACAGACACTGTGGCTAAACCAGAGAACCAACCTGCACTGGTATCAGTTGCCCCTATACAGAAGAAAAAATACACGAGGAAATCAGTTCGTTTAGTAAGGGATGAAGATGAACCAGGGCCATCACGAGAACCAGAGGAGGAAGAACCCATAAATGAGATGGTGACCACCCGATCCCTATCCCTGAGTGAGCTGCGAGATATGCGAAAAGATTTCGGTCGTCATCCAGGCGAGCACATCATCACCTGGCTGCTCCGATGCTGGGATAACGGGGCCAGTAGCCTGGATTTAGAGGGTAGGGAAGCCAAGCAGCTGGGATCCCTTTCCAGGGAAGGGGGCATTGACAAAGCAATTGGAAAAGGGGCAAAACCGCTCAGCCTCTGGAGGCGACTTCTGTCAAGCGTGAAGGAAAGGTATCCCTTCAAGGAGGATGTTTTATACCGCCCAAGCAAATGGACCACCGTAGAGAAAGGTATCCAGTACCTGAGGGAATTAGGCGTGCTGGAGGTGATTTACAGTGACCTGAATGATGAGCGGTTAACCAAAGACCCAGATGAAGTCAGGTGCACACAATCCATGTGGCGGAAGGTGGTACGGAGCGCACCAGCATCGTATTCCAACTCGTTGGCAATACTAGCCTGGAAAGACGACGAGGCACCAACGGTGGATGAAGTGGCTAGACAACTCCGGGACTACGAAGAAAAGCTCTCTTCCTCCCTACGGGCCTGTGTCTCGGCTGTGGAAAAACTGTCTGAAAAAATATGCCAAGAGTTCCAACAACTCAGAGAGGATCTGTCCTACTCCCCACCTGCACGGACCAGTGTCTCAGCCATTAGGAGTCAACGCCCCTATGCTCAAGAGAGAGGATATAGAGGATACACACCACGGGGCACCCTGTGGTTTTACCTGCGTGATTATGGAGAGGACATGAGAAAGTGGGATGGAAAACCCACCTCAACCTTAGAGGCACGGGTGCGTGAATTGCAAGGAAAAACTATTAGAAAAGGCGGTTCTCCCAGGAAAATTGCAGCTCCAGTTTCCAGTGAGCAGTTCCCGAGACAGAGTAAGAGGGCTAATTTTACTTCCGACCTTGATCAGGGAACTTTTGATTCACATTTACAGGAAGTGAACAACGAATACTGTGACCAGTGTTAGAGGGGCCCTGCCTCCAGCCAGGTGGAGGAAAGGGACAACCGGGTTTACTGGACTGTGTGGATTCGATGGCCTGGAACGTCAGACCCACAGGAGTATAAGGCTCTAGTGGACACTGGTGCACAGTGCACGCTAATGCCATCAAACTATAGAGGGGCAGAACCCATTTGTATTTCTGGAGTGACAGGGGGATCCCAACAGCTAACTGTACTGGAAGCTGAAGTGAGCCTAACTGGGAATGAGTGGCAGAAGCACCCCATTGTGACTGGCCCAGATGCTCCGTGCATCCTTGGCATAGACTACCTCAGGAGAGGGTATTTCAAGGACCCAAAAGGGTACCGGTGGGCTTTTGGTATAGCTGCTTTGGAGACAGAGGAAATTAAACAGTTGTCCACCTTGCCCGGTCTCTCAGAGGACCCTTCGATTGTAGGGTTGCTGAAGGTTGAGGAACAACACGTGCCGATTGCTACCACAACTGTGCACAGGCGGCAATATCGCACCAACCGAGACTCCCTGATTCCCATCCATAACCTGATTCGTCGACTGGAGAGCCAGGGAGTGATCAGCAAGACTCGCTCACCCTTTAACAGTCCCATATGGCCAGTGCGAAAGTCTAATGGGGAGTGGAGACTAACAGTGGACTATCGTGGCCTGAACGAAGTTACACCGCCGCTGAGTGCTGCCGTGCCAGACATGCTAGAACTTCAATATGAACTGGAGTCAAAGGCAGCTAAATGGTATGCCACAATTGATATTGCTAATGCATTTTTCTCCATCCCTTTGGCAGCAGAGTGCAGACCCCAGTTTGCTTTTACCTGGAGGGGTGTTCAGTACACCTGGAACCGACTGCCCCAGGGGTGGAAGCACAGCCCCACCATTTGCCATGGACTGATCCAGACAGCACTGGAACAGGGTGAAGCTCCAGAACATCTGCAGTACATTGATGACATCATTGTGTGGGGCAATACAGCAGAAGAAGTTTTTGAGAAGGGAAAGAAAATAGTCCAAATCCTTCTGAAGGCTGGTTTTGCCATAAAACAGAGTAAGGTCAAGGGGCCTGCACAGGAGATCCAGTTTTTAGGAATAAAATGGCAAGATGGACGTCGTCAGATCCCAATGGATGTGATCAACAAAATAACAGCTATGTCCCCACCAACTAGCAAAAAGCAAACACAAGCTTTCTTAGGCGTTGTGGGGTTTTGGAGAATGCATATTCCAAATTACAGCCAGATCGTAAGCCCTCTCTATCAAGTGACCCGGAAGAAGAACGAATTCAAATGGGGCCCTGAGCAACAACAAGCCTTTGAACAAATTAAACGTGAGATAGTTCATGCAGTAGCCCTTGGGCCAGTCCGGGCAGGGCAGGATATTAAAAATGTGCTCTACACCGCAGCCGGGGAGAATGGCCCTACCTGGAGCCTCTGGCAGAAAGCACCAGGGGAGACTCGAGGTCGACCCCTAGGGTTTTGGAGTCGGGGATACAGAGGATCCGAAGCCCGCTACACTCCAACTGAGAAAGAGATACTGGCAGCATATGAAGGGGTTCGAGCTGCTTCAGAAGTGGTTGGTACTGAAGCACAGCTCCTGCTGGCACCCCGACTGCCGGTGTTGGGCTGGATGTTCAAAGGGAGGGTCCCCTCTACACATCATGCAACTGATGCTACATGGAGTAAGTGGGTTGCATTGATCACACAACGGGCTCGAATAGGAAACCCCAGTCGCCCAGGAATCTTGGAAGTGATCATGGACTGGCCAGAAGGAAAAAACCTTAGAATATCACCAGAAGAGGAGGTGACACGTGCTGAAGAGGCCCCACTGTATAATAAATTGCCAGAAAATGAAAAGCAATATGCCCTGTTCACTGATGGGTCCTGTCGTCTCGTGGGAAAGCATCGGAGGTGGAAAGCTGCTGCATGGAGTCCTATACGACAAGTCGCAGAAACTGCTGAAGGAAAAGGGGAGTCGAGTCAGTTTGCAGAGGTGAAAGCCATCCAGCTGGCTTTAGATATTGCTGAAAGAGAAAAGTGGCCAGTCCTTTATCTCTATACTGACTCATGGATGGTGGCAAATGCCCTGTGGGGGTGGCTGCAGCAATGGAAGCAGAGCAACTGGCAGCGCAGAGGCAAACCAATCTGGGCTGCCGCATTGTGGCAAGATATTGCTGCCCGGGTAGAGAACCTGGTTGTAAAAGTTCGTCATGTAGATGCTCATGTACCTAAGAGTCGGGCCACTGAAGAACATCAAAACAACCAGCAAGTAGATCAGGCTGCTAAGATTGAAGTGGCTCAGGTGGATTTGGACTGGCAACATAAGGGTGAATTATTTATAGCTCGGTGGGCCCATGATGCCTCAGGCCATCAAGGAAGGGATGCAACGTATAAATGGGCTCATGATCGAGGGGTGGACTTAACTATGGACAGTATTGCACAGGTTATTCATGAGTGTGAAACATGCGCTGCAATCAAGCAAGCCAAGCAGTTCAAGCCCCTTGGGTATAGTGAACGATGGCTAAAATATAAATATGGGGAGGCCTGGCAGATTGATTACATCACGCTCCCACAGACCCGCCAGGGCAAGCGCTATGTGCTCACCATGGTGGAAGCAACCACTGGATGGCTGGAAACATATCCCGTGCCCCATGCCACCGCCCGGAACACCATCCTGGGCCTTGAAAAGCAAGTCCTGTGGCGACATGGCACCCCAGAAAGAATTGAGTCAGACAACGGGACTCATTTCCGAAACAACCTCATAGACACCTGGGCCAAAGAGCACGGCATTGAGTGGGTATATCACATCCCTTACCATGCACCAGCCTCTGGGAAAATTGGGCGATACAATGGATTGTTAAAGACTACCCTGAGAGCAATGGGTGGTGGGACGTTTAAACATTGGGATACGCATTTAGCAAAAGCCACCTGGTTAGTCAACACCAGGGGATCTGCCAATCGAGCTGGCCCTGCCCAATCAAAACTTTTACGTACTGTAGAAGGAGATAAAGTTCCTGTAGTGCACATGAAAAATATGCTGGGGAAGACAGTCTGGGTTACTTCCCCCTCTGGCAAAGGCAAACCCATTCGTGGGATTGCTTTTGCTCAAGGACCTGGGTGCACTTGGTGGGTGATGCGAAAGGATGGGGAAGCCCAATGTGTACCTCAAGGGAATTTGATTTTGGGTGAAAATAGCCAATGAACTGAATTGTATAATATTAATTGCTTTATAATACTGTATGTTATCTCTTAACTATATGTTATCTCTTAACTGCATGTTAATATAATAATATAGTAGGTTAATATTAAGTATATAATACTATATATTATGATTGCTATATGCCGCATCAATGGTATTGCAGTAAGAATTGCCCAGCCTAAGGAAAATGAACTTTGATGAAACCATGTTGGAATGAGAACTGACTTCAGCATGCAACAGTCCAACACTGCACACCACCTCTCCTGCTCTGAAAGACTGTGATGACAGATGGAACCCAAAGTCATGGGCTAAATGAACTCAATGGACATTTTAGAGGGATGGGCCATAGACGAAGGGAATGATATCTGTGTGTATATCAAGATAGGGAAAGCGGTGGTGATTAATTGGAACACATTGGAAAGGGGAGGGCCTGTGCATGACGTAGATGGTATAGAATAAGGGGTGGATACTGTCCTGGTTTCGGCTGGGATAGAGTTAATTTTCTTCCTAACAGCAGGCATAGTGCTGTGTTTTGGATTTAGTAGGAGAAGAATGTTGATAACAGGCTGATGTTTTTAGTTGTTGCTGAGTACTGCTTATGCTAGTCAAGGACTTTTTCAGCTTCCCATGCTCTGCCAGGCGCACAAGAAACTGGGAGGGGGCACAGCCAGAATAGTTGATCCAAACTGACCCAAGGGCTATTCCATACCATATGACGTCATGCTCAGTATATAAACTGGGGGGGGTTGGCCGGGGAGCAGCGATCGCTGCTCGGGAACTGTCTGGGTATCGGTCGTCGGGTGGTGAGCAATTGCATTGTGCATCACTTGCTTCGTGTATCATTATTATTATTATCATTATTATACTGTTACTATTAGCATTACTATTTTACTTTATTTCAATTATTAAACTGTTCTTATCTCAGCCCAGGAGTGTTTCTCACTCTTACTCCTCCAATTCTCTCCCCCATCCCATCGGGGTAGGGGGAGTGAGCGAGCGGCTGCGTGGTGCTTAGTTGCTGGCTGGGGCTAAACCACGACATAGACATTCCAGCTTTTTACAATTCACCTTCTTTGATGATGCTGTCTAGCATGTCCTTTAGAAAAAACTGCCATCTGGATAATCAGTCCAGATTGTATTCCAAATGAAATGGGAACAGTCAGTGGCCAGATAAATAAGGACAAGGATGGGTAGATATACACTGCCCTTGAAAAAACTCAGGCTTTTGCAGCCATTGTTAAAATTTCTGCTGATTAACTTCAGCAAAACAACTGTATAGCATTGTGACCATATCTCAGTCTTCAGATTTCAGAATCTTGTGGCATGAAAAGCTATTTCAGAAAATAAAGCACAAACTTATTGCAGAATTTTTCAGATTTTCTTAGTTAATCAAACAATTCAAGGCTTATAAACGTAGTTTGGCTTGGGTTGCTCTTATGGTATGGCTGTGGTACATATGTTTTGAAGTAACTGCATTTCTAGTTTACAGCATGGTATTGTGATATTCTTCTAGTTTTAATATATTTTCTCTGGTAGGATTATGTACAAGTAGGTACAGTGACAGTATACAGAGACAGACATTTGGGAAAGTATTTATGAAAAAAAGCTGATCAGTATTCAGTATTGTCAAGATGGTATCTGATTGCTCACATGGCATTCTTTCTGTAGTACGCCATCAAAATACAATCCTTCAGACTAGATCTGGATTTAGGGTAGTTTATCAGAAAATTGCAGGCTACACCCAGAGATGATAGAAATATGCATAGCTTTAGTAAAATTATATTGATTTACACAGGTTAAAAATTTTCCTGTGCCTTTATTATGAAGCTAGCATACATGACACAGAAATCTCTTAGTGAAATAACCCTCTCATCATGTATTGTGTAAACTTAGCTGATCATAACTATGTTTGTTTGTTTGTTTGTTTAATTAATTTAATCATTCTGCAGGATGGAATGAAACTCTGTGATCCAAAACAGGGGGGTTACTACTTTGAGAATAAATGGTATTGCCACTACCCTAGTGTGTGCTCTAGCAGAGAGCTTCATATTGATAAGACTTAATGTATGACAAGAGACTGCAATTTCTGTCCAACACCACATTCTCAAATACAGTGCAACTCATTTGAGTGAGAAATAATTTGGTCTTTATGCTATTTCCATCCTGAAACTCTCTTCAAAAGAGACAAATTGTGATAAATTATGTGTGGTGGTGTTCTCTTGTGATTGATGGCAGAGAAAATCAAGCTATTTCACTTAGAAGCTCACTGTGGAATTGCACAGGGCTTACCAGAAATAAGACAAACATTTTACATTGAGTCATCCAGCCCTGTTGCTCAGTCTAGAAGCTGTTTTTAAGTTCCAGCCACCTCCATTACTCAACAGGATCCACTTCTTTCTTTCAGGGGACTGGTAATTAGCATAAGTACAGTTATTGTAAGCTAATTATATGTTCTAAAACTAATGTACTTACATGAACCAGAGGGTAGCTTACCATGTGAGCATTTGATAAGAAAACAGGTGCTTAAAAGATTTAATGGGTTTGTAGCCATCTGTAGTGATTAATGATGTTTGAGAACCTCACTGCAGCTCATAATATCATCATAAATGAACACTGGGACTTTTCAGTTCAAAAAAAGTGTAAATGATTCTTAGATTTTGCTGCTCAAATCCCTTATACTAAGTTACAATTTTATATTCCAAGGGGCAGTGAATAATTGAACTTTCCCAAGCTATGAAGGAAAAAAAAATCTAACTTTTCCCCACCTTTTTACTGCAAGGTAAAATGAAGAATATTTTTCCACATATGGAACAGAAAAATGGAGTAGTTTTTCCTTCTTCATAACCAATTTATTACTTCTCAATACCCTTACTAAGTCAGAAACCTGGGTTAAAAAATTTCTGCTCACCACACCCTGTAGAAATGTTGCTCCTTTTGAAATCAGTGGCAAAATCCCCACTGTGGCCAGATACTTCTTCCTGTCTGGAGATGGGAGCCAAGTATGAGTAAAAGAAACTGCCCCTGCCTGTGACTAAGTGGTTATGACTGTACAGCACTAAGCTATGCATTAAGCTATAGCATTAAGATATGGGCCTACAAAAGACAGGGTGGGATACAAGATATGGGTACATCTCAGATCTTGATATCCCACAGAAAACATACTTTTTCCTTAGGACTAAAGGGAGCGCATCCTTCGAGTCATGATTCACAATGTTGTAGGTCTTTCAAAATGAAGGTGACGTTGTTGAGGTCCTTCTGCAAGATAATTAAGTGGACCATCCATTTCAGCAAGGCTGTGGAAAACCCAGGATTAATTACTTTTACAGAAGCTGTTGTATGGGATAAATGAATTGCTGAGGCAAGGCAGAATGAAGACTGGTCTTTGTCTGGAAGGCTAGTGAACTTATATGAGAAGGACAAGTTGTAGGGGATTCAACTTCTACTCAAGGAAATTTCATTTTATGAAGTCCAAAATGGACAAATATACAGACTTAGCTCTGCATGGAGTAGAAGTTCCGTGACCACCTCAACAGAATAAGCCCAGTTTCTTACCCATTTGTGCCATACGCTGACTGACCTTAGCATCTAAAGGAAAGAATACAAGTTCTGACTGATTTCTTTCTTGCTCACCAGGGATATTTATAAATCTGAATTCTATGTGGCTTTCACAATGTCCAGTAATGCACTCATGCCTCAGTCTTCAAAATATTTGTAGCACTTATCAGGTATCTCCCAATACCAACGTTTACAAACATTGTAAAAATTCACTATTTTTGAGACCTAGGACCCTCTTTTCATTTGGGTTTAAATTGCTTGATAGCTTCAGAAGTTTGCAAGGGAAAACAAGTAGGAAACTAAGAAAAAGGCTTAACTGGAAAAAGTATTTATTTCTTTTATACTATACAAGATACAGATAAAAAACTGCATCACAAAGGGACCTATAGCCTCCTTAGGTAGGAGATAATCAGAGATAATTCTGTTTATCTCCCTCTTATTCCCTTTTAAGTTATTCTTTCTAGAAATGCTTTTAAATGGAAGAATTCAAATAGAAAATAAATGTTAAAATACCAAATTTAATAATTAATGTATATATTATTGCAATAATAACAAATTACCTACTTTTAATTTATTCAAGGAATTGTCCGATGAACCAAAATAACTTTTCCATTTGTCATTATTCAATAAGATGATTAGTTGTTCATTGATATGTTGTATATTTCAGCATCTCAAACCAGGTTGCCTACTGGTCTAACTTGGCACAGCTTCATTGATTTTATTGACTCTGTTAATGGAAAGGTCACTGCAGTGCAGTTCTGCCAGTTGATGCTGGCAGATTACCTGCTTGCCTGTATTTTCAAGGTAATGTATCGAAATTTCATAGAATCAGTCTAACAGGGAATATCAATTATTTGTTTTTCATAAATTGGCATCCAACCAGCAACTGAGATGTATAATTTTACTTCAGCTTTTTCACACACGTTTGAGCCAGCTTTAACCCAGCTAGTTTAAATGCTTTTGAAAATAAGGCAGCACAGCTTCTAAATGTGCCAACCATGACTCTTCTGGCTAAAGCCAATGACCCTGAAGTGTCACCTAGCATACCAGCTAACTGCCAACAGCAACCACATAGCCCTATAATACAGTAAAGCCATTGAAAGTAGCAGGCTGTAAGCTTTGTATACTCAATGAAATTTGTAAGACCTCAGGACCGAGGTCTGGCAAGCTTGCTGTGTCTGAACTTTTCTTGACCTACCTGCAGCTTTGTTTCACTCGGTTTAGCTATGATGGTAATTTCTCTAATTGGGGTCTATGGTTGTACTTTTTGTTTGGTTATGTGATAAAAGCTCATCTGCACACCCACAAAGGAACACAGAGTCACAATGGCTGGTGGGGAGCTCTGCTGGCTTCTCCCAGGCCCACTGCCAAAGAGCCATCAACCCTTCAAAAGCCCATCTCTACAAACCCAGAGAACAGGGGCACAATGGCAGATAAGGTATCCAAATTAAGGACTCAGAGGGAGGGACACCCTCTCTGAGCCCCTCCTAGCAGAGCCTCAGGCCCATTGTCCAGGTGTGAAACCCATCACAATGAGTCATTGGGACAAAACCCTCATGTCAACTTTTGAACTAAAGGGGAGTTGGTGCTGAGGGTTGTGGGACACAGTACGGGATGCAGGGAAAGAACATGTTGGGATTGCACAGGATTTATTAAGGCATGTCTAGGGGAGGCACCAAAGGTGGGAAAAGGGAAGGGTTTAAGTGATTTGGGGAGAAACAAGTATGAGAAATAGAGAGATGAGGGAATAGAAGGGCCCATTTGAGTTTAAGCAGGGGCTGGTCAGTATGCTCGTCTGGCTGTGCCCTGCCACCTGATCACTGCAGTCTGCCCTGTCTCCTTATTAAATTCCTTCAATTACTTCCCAGTAAGGGGCTCTTCACTCCATGTGCACGTGCATGTATGGGGTCTGTGGTGCCAGTGACTTGAGTGAGTATGGGGGTGTGAGCAAGTATGTGATCACTATTGATGATCAAACTGAATGAGACGGCAGCATGGTGAAGTGGCCTGGGATCAAAGGGGGTGTGTGGGTGTCTGAGGGCCCGCTCTGAGTGTGAGAGTGCTTGTGTGTCTCTAATGGTTAGAGCACAGGGGGGTCGACTACGGGACCGGGGAGTCATGGACACCTATGTATGCGTGTGCGTGTGTGTGTGATGGTCTGCACCAGCAACCTGAATGAGGCTGTGGCCTTGGGGGTTGATTTGTCCAGGTGCCGGCAATTCGGGAGACTGGGATCCAGGGACAGTGACTGGGCAGGCTGGGTGTATGAGGCCAGCTGCTGGAGGGACTCACACTGTATGTATATATATAGATAGATAGATATGGTATATATTCCCACTAACAGGTCTCCATCCTGCTCAGCCAGAGAGGGGAGCAGGATGTGGCCATTGCTGCTGTCTGTGTTTGTGTGACTGCTGCATGTGACTGTCTGTTATTTGTGCGGCCAGACACACATATATATTTTGTATACCTGTACTCAGTGTGTATGTGCCTAGTGTTTTCTGCCATGTTACTTGTTAGACCTGGGGGCATGGACCTGCAGCAGCCTTGCCTCTCTCAGGCTGTTGGATCTGGCATGATATATTTTCCTCTAATACTTTTGTTTATTTTTGCATGGTATAACCATAGTTCTATATCAATAATAGTAATAAGCAATTATTCTGTGTAATATAAAGACCTGGTATGAGAGCAGCAGTCTGAGAACTGGAGATACAGGATGTGGCATGGAGGAGTGCAGGACTGTGATGGTAAGAGATGGAACACAGTCTTGGTACTGGGGATGCCACAGCTGTAAGCAACTGACCAACAGTCAGTTATAGAGATGCAAACCTGGAGCTGGACAGAACTGGGTTTAGGGGTAACAAGGAGAACAAAGAAATGTTATCAAACCTATGGAAAAGGCACTATATGCAGTAAGTTTGGATGTAATATGGAGCTGCAAACCAATGAATAAAAAGAAAGACGTAAAAACATTTAAGCAAACATAAAAATGACTCAGAGGGGGTACTGGAGGATGAAGAAGAAACCATCAACATCAACATCATATTACTCCTGGCAAAGGAGCCCAGATGCTACTGACTTTCCATAACAACCCCCAACCCCCACCCCTGGTAGATTAAAAACACCAATATTAGGACCCAGAGAAGCAGGGAAAGGGTAAGCATAACACCAGGAATAGGGGTAGAAACTAAGAAGTGTTTGTTACTTTTAACTCCATTATTATTCTTTCTTTATCCATTAGTTCTGGACTAATAATGGTTAGATTATTAAGTTTCCCATTATACAAACAATAAATTCATGGCTTTATTTATATATAAGGTTTGCTTCCTCTTTTTGCCTAGAAACAAGATTTTGAGCATAACACTACACATGCTGAAAGGTAGTTAACCTTTAGAAATGGATGTCACTATAAATCTGGCAAACTGTGTGGACACACAAGAGGGATGTGTTCTGGAACACTGGAGATACTGGGTGAAGAGAAGGGCAACGAGAAGGATGTGGTATTGCAGTGAGGTAGTCATGGAGGAAATAAAGGGAAGAAGACAATGCTGCAGACAGATGAAAATGTTGCAGGAACAGTACGTGAAAGAAACCATGCTATATTAGTTTAGGAACCTTTGTCTAAAAGTTTTGAAAAGGAATTTATCAAACAAGTATTGTATCATTTCTATCAATGTTAGTGACAATATTCTGTTAAGTACTATCCACCTTCTGCCAAGGTATGAAAGCTGTTCTAAAATCAATTGGATCAATAACATAGCCTTTAAAAATAAAATCCCTTACTGTTGCTCCCTTGACAGCTGTGGATCAGATAGTTGCTTTATATAGCTGATACTTACACACAGTAATGTCATGTATATGAGTTTGAATGGACAATACCACACTCAGCACAGAAACTCTTCCTGATCTATTTTGGATTTTGGAATTTGAAAACTTGCTATTTCAAATTTTTATCCACAACTTTTATGCACAAAAGACAAAATATTCTTTAGTTTTTCATAAGAATAATTACCATCTTCTACTAGGCTCCCCAGCAGCAATTTAAGTGAAAATAAAACAATTGAGATCTAAACACCTGTTCAAAGTTTGTTACTATTCTGACCAAGGTAGTTAATCATTTGAGGATGTTTATTCTAGAGGTCAAATAAATGTGGCAGCACTTATTTACAGTTGCTGCTAATTCATGGGTAATGCTAATCAAGAGATATTCTTAATGTTGCTACTGTAAACAGCAGGGGGCCCTAATTTGGTTGGTACCTACAACTATTGCCACATACTCAAGCAATATAAACATAGATCCTTTCCTTTGGAATCACTGTTGTCACACACATATGAGCTGATGTCATCTAACTTATCTAAGTAATATCTAACGTATTGCTTTCTTATTACCTCCCAATTCTTGATCTGTCACCACTGATGGTAATTGTGTTATCCATCTGATCATGGCTGACCTTTATAATGAAAATGAAGCTGAAGGGGCATTAAAGTCCCCAATTTTCTTCACACCATCTGTTATTGGCCTTTCTTACTTGATAAGTATTGGAACATCCTCTTTTCAGTTTTCCTGTCACTTAGTTTACATGTAAAGATCTTTCTTCTTATAACCCTTTATGTCCTTTGCTAGCTGTACCTCATTTGATGCTGTACCCTGTTGCCACATTTCCTATCCTTTCATTCCTTGTCATGCAGCATGGTTTACAGAAAGCATATGCTTTCAATATATATACCTTTTATGATATCATCTGGTTAACACTGCTAGTTCCTAGATGTACTGATTTGGACTGGGATAGAGTTAATCTTCTTTATAGCAGCTTGTATGGTGCTATGTTTTGTATTTGTGACCAAAACAGTGTTGATAACATAACTGTTGCTGAGTAGTGCTTACACAATTCCAAGATCTTTTCTGTTTCTCACAGCCCTGCCAATGAGTAGGCTGAGGGTGCACAAGAAGTTGGGAGGGGACACAGCTTGGGACAACTGACCAAAATGATATCCCAGAACATATGACATCATGCTCATGTGGTGGGTTGACCCTGGCTAGACACCAGGTGCCCACCAAAGCCGCTCTATCATTCCCTCTTCTCAGCTGGACAGGGGAGAGAAGACCGAACAAAAGGCTCCTGGGTCGAGATAAGGACAAGGAGAGATCACTCACCAGTTACCATCATGGGCCAACTAGACTCATCTTGGGGAAATTAATTTAATTTATTACCAATCAAACCAGAGTAGGATAATAAGAAATAAAAACCAAATTTAAAAAAAACCTTTCCACCACCCCTCTCCTCTTCCCAGGCTCAATTTCACTCCCAATTTTCTCTACCTCCTCCCCTTGAGCGGTGCAGGGTGATGGGGAATGGGGGTTGCGTTCAGTTCATGACATATTTCTGCTGCTCCTTCCTCCTTAGGGGGAGGACTCCTCACACTCTTTCCCTGCTCCAGCGTGGGCTCCTATCTCTCCTCAGGTCCACAGGTCCTGCCAGGAGCCTGCTGCAGCGTGGGCTTCTCACGGGGTCACAGCCTCCTTCAGGCATCCACCTGCTCCAGCGTGGGGTCCTCCATGGGCTGCAGGGGCACAGCTGCCTCACCATGGTCTTCACCATGGGCTGCAGGAGAACCTCTGCTCCAGCACCTGGAGCACCTCCTCCCCCTCCTTCTTCACTGACCTTGGTGTCTGCAGGGTTGTTCCTCTCACATATTCTCACTCCTCTCTCTGCTGCTGCTGTTCTGTGCAGCAAGCTTTTTTCCCCCGTCTTAAATATGTTAACCCAGAGGTGCTACCACTGTCACTGATGGGCTCGGCCTTGGCCAGTGGCAGGTCCGTCTTGGAGCTGGCTGGCATTGGCTCTATTGGACATAGGTGAAGCTTCTAGCAGCTTCTCACAGAAGCCACCCCTGTAGCCTCTCCCACTACCAAAACCTTGCCACGCAAACCCAGTACAGCTCAGCAATAAAAGCACTGGTGTTTCTCTTCCCAAGTAACCATTACATGTGATGAAGCCCTGCTTTCCTGGGGATGGCTAAACACCTGCCTGCTGATGCTTTGCTTGCGCATGCAGCTTTTTCTTTACCTATTAAACTGTCTTTATCTTGAGCCACGAGTTTTCTCACTTTTACCCTTCCGATTCTCTCCTCCATCCCAATGGGGGAGAGTGAGTGAGCGGCTGTGTGGGGCTTAGCTGCCTACTGTGGTTAAACTGCAACAGTCCTTTTTGGCTCCCAACTTGGGGCTTGAAGGGTTTGAGATAACGACAGATTTGATTGGAGTGTGCTAGACTGAAACTCTAGCTGTTATAGCTGTTTAGCTACTAATTGGCTTGAAGCATCTGTGGCTATGGATAGGTCATGCTGGAACACCTCAAAGTGTCTGTGGATGTGGATAAGTCCGTGCCACAGCAGGTTTACCGCTGAAGAGACTGTGGCACATGGTGAGGCCACGACACAGAAGGTACATGTCTAAGAGATGGTGGCTGTGGCTAAGGCCATGATGGAGCAGGTACACCCCTGAAAAGGCTGTGGCCCATGAATAAGTCCACGCTGGAGCAGGGGCAAGGCGGGGAGTTCATTGTTGTGTTAAATCCTATGGCCTGATCCAAAGAGACCAGGCATGGAGACTGTAATGGATATACCTTTAAATTGTTGTAATCCATTATTTGAGTTGCATGTTATAGGAAATACTAGAGAAGGAACCACTCAAACCAATGGAGGACGAGCCTCACAAGAAACAGTACAAACACAGCAGTGACCTGACCTCAGGTGGCTCTGGTGCCCAATAACTCCATAGATCCCACCACCTCTCCTGTCCTCAATGACCACCTTAACAGATGGAGCCCAAAGTCATGGACTAAATGAACTCAATGAATGTTTTATGGACATTTTATGGATACTTGACAGGGGTGACCCATAGACTAAGGGGAAAAAAAAAGCTGCTTACAGGGGTTAGTCCACAACACTAGTGATGTGGTTTACTTGAGTTCTAGGAGTTAATTTACGTGGTATGGCATGGCAAAGTTGATTAAGAAGCTGAGGTGATATCTAATCACATGAAACACAGTATCTGGATTGAAAACTCACAGGATTCAAACAATAATTTTAAGCAGGTAATCAGAACTGATTGTGCTTTCACTGAGGTCCAACAGGATTAGCTTTTAATTGGCCATACATTATTTAACATCTTGAAAGACTTGGAATAAAATAAATGACCAGTAAAGCTGCAAATCAACAAAGAATTCTAAATAATGAAGCAGAAAGGACACCATGTTACTTTTTAAACAATTGCCGTGGTTTAGCCCCAGCGAGCAACTAAGCACCATGCAGTCGCTCGCTCACTCCCCCTACCCCGATGGGATGGGGGAGAGAATTGGAGGAGTAAGAGTGAGAAACACTCCTGGGTTGAGATAAGAACAGTCTAATAATTGAAATAAGGTAAAATAATAATAACAATAACAATATAATAATGATAATAATAATAACAATATACAAAGCAAGTGATGCACAATGCAATTGCTCACCACCTGCCAACTGATACCCAGACAGTTCCCGAGCAGCGATCGCTGCTCCCTGGCCAACCCCCCACAGTTTATGTACTGAGCATGACGTCATATGGTATGGAATAGCCCTTTGGTCAGTTTGCATCAACTATTCTGGCTGTGCCTCCTCCCAGTTTCTTGTGTACCTGGCAAAGCATGGGAAGCTGAAAAGTCCTTGACTAGCATAAGCAGTACTTAGCAACAACTAAAACATCAGTGTGTTATCAACATTCTTCTCCTACTAAATCCAAAACACAGCACTATGCCTGCTACTAGGAAGAAAATTAACTCTATCCCAGCCGAAACCAGGACAACAACGCATTACCAAACAGCACACATTTTAACACAGAAAAATAAAAAGACATATTCCTTGGAGCAAATGGACAGATAAAGCCCTGGGAAGCACTGTCTCCAAGTAGGACACAGAGATCATACTGGATAATTAGGTAAATATCAGCACAGAATATGGTCACTGTTGCCAAAATCTGTCAATTTATAAATGAAAATATTAATAAAAATACCTGACTTATTCTGCTTTTGCATTTGGCACTATTTCAGCTTCTATTATGTGTCTAGCTTCTATAATGTGTCCAGTTCTGTTATTCATAACTCAAGGAGCAGGTTGTTAAGTTGGAGATGATCCAAAGATAAGCCTTAAAGCTAATCATGGTATTGGGAAAAAAGAGGTTGGGAGTATTCACGAAGCTAATCGCTTTAGGATCACGCAGTTGTAAATGGAAAAAGATTATTGGACCAATGCCCCAGTCCTGTTCTGAAACTACCTCTGAGAAAGACTCAGTTGAAAACAGAAGAAATCTATAGAGGATTTGCCTCTGTAGCCTAAGTTAGCTTCTATGGATTTCTCTCCTGGTATTGCCACAGGAAACAGCTATGTGATAAGCAAGGGTTTTTAAATCTAGTGAAACAAATTATAACAGAACCCAACATCTGGAAATGGAAACCACAAAAATTCTGCATATTTTAAAGTTGAGAAATTAACTGCTCGAAAAGTTTAAAAAAGATCACTTGGCAGTTCATCACTGAAAATATGAAAATCAAGACTAAATTTTTTCCTATGAGATATATTCTCACTTAAACTGAAATCAGTACAGGAAAGATGCATAGAAAGTCAGGCTAGGTGATCACAATTTCCTTTTCTGATTTTATGGGTCTGATGTTCATAAATTTGAGGCAGAAACATAACTTCGTTTCAGTCTAGTTAGGAGATGGCTACCACATATCCTGATCTGGTAAAAATCTGAGATCTAGATACATACCATTTTGAAAATTTCAGACTTAAACAACAAATTCTTAGTTTTATGAATGTCAAAAAATTTATGAAGAGTATGCAAAAAGAAACTACTTTCCAAGCAAATATTTCCAGCTTTAATAAGTCATAATGTAGAGATGTACTACTGATATTTAAATTTATAAATAAAAGAAAAAAATACTTTTTTAGAATCAGCGGGAGAAGAACATTTTCAGACCATTTCATAACTGTTGAATGATATTTAAACATTGAGAATGTTAGGCCCAGATGGGCATGCTGTGAACTATTCATAATGTTAAATGCTAATATTCATAAAACAACAGTTTTCACCCTTTATGGTTTGAAATACATAAAACTGTTGCTGGCTTATTATTGTTACTTTCATTTGTGAACCTTGAAGAGATTTTGATTTTAGCAATTAATTGTACATTATCAGAGAATTTTCCCCACTTGTCCTACCTTTAACATGCAGTAAAGTCATAAATGCCTAAGATTAGTGATCTGTGTGGGCTTGAGATTCAAGATATGAATATTGTGTCACTGCTCAAAATGCAATATAGGCTACCCATGCCAAAGGAATGGGACAACCTGTTCATGCATTTACACAACACAGAAAGAACATAACCAACATGCATACCCAGCCTCAGCATACTGCAGTATTGGATACTGCTGCTTTAAAGGACAATATTTCCTGAAAATCTGTGTGAAGTACTGTGAACTACCTATTACTGTGCACAGTCAAGTAGAACAGCACCCAAAATAAAGCAGGTCATGGTAACATTTTTAAATGGTGAGTGAGCACTAAGTGTTACTTTACTCACACTGCCTCTTTAACAAGAAAGCAAAACACAGTACAAATGAATCAGAAAAGGCTAGAAAATACAATTTTCTTGAAAAACGAAAGTTGGGTGAACCAAAATTATCTTTACCTGTATGTTGCTCAAAACCATAGTTCTGCTTACCATGTTACCTGTATGCATATCTTAGAAGTCACTAACTAATGTATTAAAGCAAATAAAGAAAAAACTCACTTTGCAGGGGCAGGAGGTGAGGGTTGGGGGGCACCAATTTTTATTTCAGTGAAAGACCTAAATATCTCCAGTCTTAGCTGAAAAAAATAATGTCTTTCTACTGTAATGATTTACGGGAGTCATATCTGAGTTGCTTTATATCTCCATTTGCCCCTCTGGTCTCAGTTCCCAAAACAAGCTGCCTCTCCAGTGATTCACTGGGGTCATGGAACCACAGTGCATCATGAAAAATACAATCTGTTCAGAAAGCTCAGTCCAGGTGATTGTGAAGACAGGAGACAACAAAATTAGGCTAGACTAGACTAGACTAGAATATTTCCATTTGAAGGGGCCTACAACGGTCATCTAGTCCAACTGCCTGTCCAGTTCAGGGCTGACCAAAAGTTAAAGCATGTTCTTAAGGGCATTGTCCAAATGCCTCTTAAACACTGACAGGCTTGGGGCATCAACCACCTCTCTAGGAATACTGTTCCAGTGTTTTCTTCTGTAAAGAAATGCTTCCTAATGACCAGTCTAAACCTCCCCTGGCACAGCTTTGAACCATTCCCTTGTGTCCTATCACTGGATACCAGGGAGAAGAGATCAGCACCTCCCGCTCCACTTCCCCTCCTCAGGAAGCTGTAGAGAGCAATGAGGTCACCCCTCAGTCTCCTTTTCTCCAAACTAGACAAGCCCAAAGTCCTTAGCCACTCCTCATAGGACATGCCTTGCAGCCCTTCCACCAGCTTGGTTGCCCTCCTCTGGACATATTCAAGGACCTTCACATCCTTCTTAAATTGTAGGGCTCAGAACTGCACAGTACTCAAGGTGAGGCCACACCCATGCTGAATACAGCGGGATAATCTCCTGTTTTGACCGGCTGGTCATGCTGTGTTTGATGCACCCCAGGATGCCTTTTGCCCTCCTGGCTGCCAGGGCACGCTGCTGACTCACTGAGCCTGCTCTCCACCAGCACCGCCAGATCCCTTTCTGCAGGGCTGCTCTCCAGCCACTCCTCTCCCAATCTATACTTGTGCCTGGCATTACTCCATCCTAGAAAACATTCCTGGCAGCAGTGGGATTCACACCCATGCCCTCTAAAGAGACTGGAACCTTAATCCAGCAACCTTACACTGCTCAGCCACACTACTCTGATGGTAATTCCATCTCAATCTTCAGCAGCTACATCCACCAGCCTGTATTGATATTGGGGGTTGCCCAGGCCCAGGTGCAGGACTTTGCACCTGGCCTTGTTGAACCTCATGAGGTTCACACAAGCCCACCTCTCCAGCTTGTCCAGGTCCCTTTGAATGACATCTTGTCCTCCTGGCGTGTCAACTGCACCACTCAGCTTGGTGTCATCTGCAAACTTGCTGAAGGTGCATTCAATCCCACTGTCTATGTCATTGATGAAGATATGAAACAGCACTGGTCCCAGTACGGACCCCTGAGGGACTCCACTTGTCACCGGTCTCCATGTGGACATCGAGCCATTGACCACTACCCTCTGGATGCAACCATCCAGCCAATTCCTTATCCACCGAACAGTCCACCCATCAGATCCACATCTCCCTAATTTAGAGAGAAGGATGTTTTGGGGGGCTGTGTCGAACATTTTACAGAAATCCAAGTAGATGACATCCATTGCTTTTCCCTTGTTCACTGATGCAGTAACTCCTTCGTAGAAAGCCACTAGGTTGGTCAGGCAGGACTTGCCCTTGGTGAAACCATGCTGGATCTCTCAAATCACCTCCCTGTCCTCCATGTGCTTTAGCATAGCTTCTTTGATTCTTTGATTCTTTGATTCTCTGATTTCTTTGATTCTACTTAAATACTTTGACACCTAGGTAGCTACTTTCCCAATTCTGTTATTCTTTAGTGCTGTTTTTGCTCTCCATGCCCTCCTGCCAAGTAGATAATGTGTTATCAATAACTCAGCAATACTAGATGCTCCAGTGACTTGAACAAACTGTGCATATATATAACTATACAAAAGCTGGATGATGAAAATTCTTTAAACCGTTAGAATAAGTACTATATACCACACAATTGTTCCAAATATTGAATATAACATATATATTTACCAAGGATAGAGTGTGCAGGTGTTACATTTAATTTTGTAGATTTGTATTTCTGGGCCAATTTTTTCTTAGTCCTTCACATGAACTGAGCCAGTAACAATAACAATTTAAGTCTGTTATAAGATGGGCAACATGAAGAACCATATGTGGGTTATTTCTAACATTCAGATGCTGATTCTGTGTATATAGCTAATAGCCCAACCTCATATGGACCTCATGGACAACCACATAGGATTTGTCTGTCAAGCGATTAAAAACATATGAGCCTCACTGGGAAGTGCTAATAGCCCAGGGTCTAGGTTCCCTGACATCCTATTAACCTGTAACTTATGACACAGTCCTTACAAATCATGTCCTCTTATCTTTGCGCTAGAGTCAAGTGAATATTTCTTTTTGTACGGTATTGATATGAGCTGCTTCGATGCTTGTGGAATGGCATTGCTCCTGGGATTCAGCTCCAATGCCTTGATGCAGTCATGATGTGAACTCATACCATCTCTCTTTCTGCTTTCAATGATATTAGTAGTTGCTCCCTCTTTCCTAAGCAAATTTTGTTTTTAGTGTTAACTGCTGCATACTTAAGATCTCTGAAGAGCTATTAGTGAAAAAGATTTTGCAATATGCAAGTGAACCTAACTTCTTCCTTACATGAATAAGTGTATTTCAACTCTTCTTGGTTCAGGTGGAAGCACACAGTTCACATGCCATAGCTCCACACTGAGTTTTTGCAGCTCTGTTCTCTTTGTATGCTTTTTTTTAGATCATTCCCCCAGCATGCAGAATCATAACGGAAGGCTTGCTAATATGGAACGCTCTGTTCAATCAGGAAGCGCTTAATCAGGTCAACCATTTTGTCAGGTTATCTTCACAGGAGTTGGTGTGCATAATGATAATGTCAATGATTAGAGACAGAAGCTTCTTCTCACAGGGCAAGTGCTCCAAACCTACCTACCTTAATGGCCCTTCAATGAACTTGCTACAGTTTGTCAATGTCTGTCTTGTGCTGGGGGGCCAAAACTGGACTCAGTACTCCAGATGCAGTCTAATGAGTGGTGAATCATAGGAGGATAATCCATCTCCTTAATCTACCAGCTCTGCTCCTGTTAATATAGTCCAGGAGGCTGTTGGATGGGGTTTTTTTTCTGCCAGGACATGCTATTGGTTCATTTTCAGCTAGCTGTCTGACAAGACCCCAGGGCCTTTTTTTCACAGAGCTGCTCTCCAGCTAGTCTGTCCACAGCCTATATCACTGTAGGGTGTTCTTTCTTTCCATGTGCAGGTCTTTGTATTTGGCCCTGTTGAAATTCATAAGGTTCCTGTCACCCCATTCCTTCAGCCTGTCCTTCTGTATGGCAGCCCTGCTGTCAGGCATATTGACTGATCTCAATTTGGTATCATCTAAAAAGCTGATAAGAGTACACTTCACTGCCTTTTCCAGACCATTGATAAAGACACTAAACAACAACAGCTTCCAAGTTAGACCACTAGGGCACTCTGTTACCAGCCTCCAATCTGAGTATGACCAATCTGAGTATAACCTTTACCTTTTAGGCCTGATCATTCTATTAGATTTTTACCTGTTGGTTGTTCACTTACCCAGCCTTTAGCATCCTAACTTGTGTGCGAGAACATGGTAGAAGACAATGTTGAAAGCCTTGCTGAAATTTATGTAAATTACACCCTTCATTCTCCCCTCATCTGTAAAACCAGTCATTTTATCACAAAGGCAACCAGGCTGGTCAGGCATGATTTACCCTCAGTAACACAGTCATGTTCTTCTCCTTCATGTGCTTAGAGATGTCCTCCAGGAGGACTTAACTTTATGGTTTTCCAGGGACAAAGTGCAGTTGAATGGCCTGTAGCTCACCAGCTTTTCTTTTCTGATGTTTTTTGAAGATGGGTGCTTTTCTTCAGTCATCAGGAGTCTCCCCCAATCTCCATTACCTTTGAAAGATGACAAAAAGCAGCCTTGCAAGGACATTGGTTAGTTCTCCCAGCATCCTTGGATGCAGCCTAACTTATGGACATGTAAAGATAGATTTTTTTTCAGGTAATACCAGTCTTGATCCTCATCAACTGCTAACATGTCTTCCCCTCCTTCAAGCTCTTTATTAATCACAGAGGCCTAGGAGACCCCATTGATGAAAAGTGAGGCAAAAGTGGCACTGAGTAACTCAGTCTAGTTTACATCCACTGTCTCTAAGTCAACTGCCCCATTCAGCAATGTTCCCACATTTTCCTTTTCAGTGTTTTGCTAATGTAGCCATAGAAAATTTTCTTGTTGCTTTTTATGTTCCTTGCAAGTATCACATCTCAGTGAGTTTTAGCTTTCTTAACACAATTCCTATATGCCTAGGTAATGTATCTAAATTCTTCCTTTGTAGCCTGGGCCACTTCCACCTCCTCTTCTTTGCATTGGGACAGTGTCCTCCCACAGCATCCCACCAAGAATTTTCCTGAATACACTTAAGGATATTTGCCTGAAGTTCAGGGTCAGTATTCTTTCTCCTCTCTTTCATCACTCCCCTTAGCATTCTGCTTCAAGGACACTACAGCCAAGACTGCTATTGATTACCATCTCCCCAACCAGTTATTTCCTGCCTGTGAATAGCAAAACCAGCTGTGTGTCATACAGGGTTGGTCCACCCTGTACTTCTGTCACCTTCAGAAATCTGCTTGACTGCTTGCATCCCACTGTGTTGTCATTCCAGCAAGGAACAGAGAGGTCAAAATCTTCCATAAGAACCAGGGCCTGTGATACAGAAACTTCCAGGAATTGCTCTCCTTGTATGCCTTCTCTGAAATACTATTGATTTGTATAAATTGAATGAAAGTAGTCTGGCCACAAAATAACCTTGTCATTGCCCCTGAGAAAGCAGAAATTTGGATGCTGAACTTCAGCGATGTGATGTAGTGAACAAGGCAGATTCTCAATGTGGAGTCCAGGGACAGCAGTCCTGACAAGTGTAGGCTTGAAAACTAGGCAGGTTAGCCCTTTCAGCATGCATGAGGGGCCTGAAAGTACAGTAAATCTAGGACTGCAGATAGATGGCTATAGCCTGCACTCAGAATGCAAGTACTTCACAGAAACAGAGCACAAGATCAAAGCCATGGCAGAGCTGAATCTGGTGGCTTACATTCACCTTGAAAAATCATAGCAATGACTAATGTTTAATTTACAGAACTGTAATCAGTCATCTACTTAAAATATTCAGGATTCATGGTTTAAATGGCAGACCCTCTGCCCAGGTGGCATAAACTAGTCAAACAGTCAGCAGATCTGACCCTTTGAGTACTGTACTTCCAGTGAAGAACTTTTGGACAGCAATGGGAAGTCATTCAGCACAAGATTTGCTAGCCTCAGTTATGAGTTTCATTCACTCCTAAACCTTGGTCATTTTAATAGCAAAAAGATACAGAAGTGCAGCAAGGAACATTTCTAAGCCTTTGTGGATTTCTGCAAGATTTCATTTCATTTTAAGTCTTCGGGGGAAAAAAAATAATAGCCTATATTCTTGGAGTCTAGTTACAGTTCCTATGATGAGAACAACAACCAGTTCAGGGCTGGAAAAGAGGTGCTGTTAACAGCCGATTTGTACAGGAGGCCAGGGGAAAACAATCACGGACATTTTCAAGACTAGCTAATCTATCACACAGAGATGTGCTGCACCTCACTCAGACACTCTGGGTCCGTAAGAACTGCTGACAGTACCTAACAGGTATGCACTTTTACTTATTACAGACAATAAATTTATGACTGCATTAGCATGGAATAAACATTATGCCTTTTCAGCACCATTATGCTTGAACAACCATGATTAAACTCCTATTCCTGAACTTTCTTAAGTTGGGATAGCCTCTTAGATCACTATTGTGCAGATATACTTTAGTGAACCCTCAGACAGCTAGACCTGAACTTTGAAACAGTACACTTATAGCAGCACTGTGCCAAGCTTTGATTTATTATTTTTGTTTCTGAAATCCAGGCTTATTACTTCAGGATGTTGCTCTGCTGGATCATGCAGAGGTACTAGCTCACTCAGAGGTAGCACAAGACAACACTGTACAGTGTAGAGTGACATGAAAATTAAAAAAAATAGCAAATTAAAGCTCCATATTTAATGTGGAAGCTGCATTTTATTTGCCGCTTCTACCTGTCAGGGGCTACCCACAGTTGTTCTAGCATGGCTAGATACAAAAGGGTTATGATAATGCTTTCTTAAGGTACTATGTTTTACCAATAAACAGCTTTCCATTATGATTTACACTACACCTTGAGCTTAAAAATTTTATTTGTTCTAGTAGGGATCATATTTTACAAATCTAAATGATTGCAAGTACACTAACTTATATCAGTATTGAGGACCTTTTTTTTGTATTATTATTTCTTTTAAGAATTGCAATAAACTGCAGGAGTCTGCACATCTAAGACTGCCCCATTGCTTTTCCATATAGAGCATGTTTAAATGGATAAAGTATGTAATTTTGATGTTGCCTTTGTTTTAATTTTAATCTTGACTTCATTGCAAATGCAGTCTTGATAATCAGTAATGTCAGCTGATGTAGTTTTTGTTACCAAGAAACTTTCTCACTGGTTGGTGAAAATGTCTGTATGGGGCAATATACAAATCCATATATATTTACATGCTTGTATGTATGTATAAATATTTTGAAAATCACATTGGTATTCTCAAAAGTTTATTCCTCAGGATAACTTTTCATGTGGTTTCATTTATATTATCCTCTGATGTAAAACATAACAGCAAGCTCAGAATTTACCCTGTTAAATTGTTCTATCATCAAAATATACTGAAGTAGAAAACTATCCAGTCAGTTAATAAGATGATGCTGATTATTCTATAAATACCCACAAAATGATAGAAAATTTAACATCATAAAATTTTATTCTTATTGGACACATTACTGCACTTGGAAGTATAAATACATATTACTTCAATGTTGACTTGTAAAGTACATTTTCTATGAAGACAAATAGTAGTACCTAGGTTTCATGGAATGATGTCCTTCTGGGGTATCATGTTGCAATTGTTTTTAGTCTTTTCTTGCTGCTGGAAATTTTATTTGATTCATGCACAAAGTATACAGGTTTGGAAACTTGAATTGAATCGTTGATCGTATACCAAAAGTTCAAAAATATCTTCATTATTTTCACCATGACCATTTCCCTGCCACATTTTAAAAATTAGACATTGAGTATCTTTTTGTTCCTCTCTTCTGCATGTTTCTGACTTCTTCCTCAATCTCCCTTTCTCTCACCAATTAAGAAACACCCGTTTTTGCTGCTATTATCTGTCTCTTTATTCTAAAATCCTCCCAGCTGATTCCCACTTCAGCCTGGATTTGTCCTAATTATCCTCAATATTTCTTTTTTCTTCTCCAATAACAATTAAGCCTTCTTGACAGCTTCCAAATGCCGTGGGAATTGAGCCAGCTTTGCAATGAAATTTGTTGTCTCTTTTGTCTTGTCTCAACCTAAGCCTGCTGATGTTTTTGCCAATGTCTTTTCCTCAGAGACTCCTTTGGTCAGAAGGGTCAAAGACAAACCAGAGTATCTCCTGTCTGGTGAAGCCTCAGGGAATTTAACAAGTACTTTTATTTTTTTTTTTTAAATTATATATCCTTAATTAGTACACACAATAAATACACACTACAGAAGTCAGGAATTGTCATATTCAGAAGTAGCAGTTAATGAGAAATCTTTTTTGTACCTACAATGACCCTTTAGTAAAAGAACAAGTGGGTTAACAAACCCTAGAAAGAAGAACTGATCCATGTTTCTGATTCAGTTACTCTTCCAGTATATTCTAACAAGCAGCTGAATGAGGGTTTTCCAGGGCCTGTAGGATTTCAGTCCATCCTTCTGGAACGGCCAGTCACCTTTAGAGATGCTCTTTGCATAACCCACAGAAGCCCAGAGTTCGCCCTATCTTCTTGTAAGGACAGCAACACCACATCTCATATGGAGGGAAGGACAGGTTTCAGGTAGATGCATAACTGTCAGATAAAAAATAACTCTTCCTCCTTTCATGTTTGGCCCTGTATTTCTGCAGAAAGAGGAGAAAAGGAAACAAAGGCATACAGCTGACTGAGGAATCAATAAACTTTGCTAAGATTTAAACTTCCCAATTAATAACCTGCCCTTCTTTATTTTTAATTGTGTGTCCTATGAACTTGTATTACTTTGGCATCCAAAATCTTTCAAATCTTATTGTAGCTATTGCCTTTTATGGTTAGCTTCCTATAAATATGTCAGAGCTATTAGTCAGTAAAATGAAAATACTTCACAAAAAGAATACATTGGCACCATGCTTGTTGGTTCTTTTTAATGAATCTACAGTGTAAAATGAATAGGATTGAGCCACATTGTTCCACTTAATTTGTGAAGAGTAGTACAAAGAAACATCATAGAGTTATACCAAAACCTTAATATTCTCTTAAATTGCTGTTATCATTTTGTGAGCAAAACTTAGAACTCGCTCAATTTTGTTACAGCTGAAGACAAAGCCAAGGAAATGGAATAATTCCAGCTAAACTCATAGAAGTGTTAGATTCTACAAAATTTCTGCCAGGCTTTTATTATCCGCTCATACAGACATGCGCTTGCTTAGTGTCTTTCAGATTATTTGCTTAGTTTTCTTTCACCAAAGGATAGAGTGAAGCAAGTTTTAAGAATTTTCAACCACACCAAGGACACTCTAGGGATATTTCTCCCAGTCTTCCTAAACTGCATATCTAGCATCTTTGAATACAAGCAAAAGCATATATTTAATTTTACTAATATTGCAGGAGGCCAGCAGAGGCAAAATAACATTATGGCACTCATTCTTTTCAACAACTTTGTTATTCTGAAGAAGTCAAAGCATTTAAAAAACACTATTTTAGTCTTGAAATAGCTACTACCTACCTCTGTTTAAAAGTTGCATTAAGTAAAATCCCATCAGGTTTAGTGAGCTGCCTGAAATCAATCAGTGAGTTAGAGACAACACTTAGGGGACATGAATTGGTTATAAAGTTAAGGGCGTTTGTGTGAATAAGAAAATCTGGAACTACCAAATGTATCATAGTGGTTAAATGGCAGTCAGAAATTAAGCGGAGAAATGGAGCTGGAGATGATTCAAGCTTTCATTCTGCCAGCAGGTGGGAAGACTGCAGAGGGGGCAGCTGTTCTCCAGCCTGTTTGTAGCACATTCCCCCATGGCAGCGAATCTCAGTGCTGGATACACACTCTCAGACCCATCACTTAGCAGGCTGGGACACATGTAGTGGTGTTCACCTCACTTTCCTGTGTGGACATTCTAGGGAAGTTAAGCAAAAGTTGATTGCTAAAGAAACCACAGAAGAAGCAATACAGAATAACGAAAGGTAAGAGAAATATAAATTATCCTCTGTATGCTCTCATTTCTGATGATTAGTTTTTTATGCACAAATCAAAACCAGTTTGCAATCTTTTGATTGTATTAGTATTAGGGAAAAGCAGAACATAAAAATGAAATAACTTTAATTAAAATTTTCTCACTTTTGCCAGCTGGAAGATCTTTTTCTTTAATGTAATTTTCTTTCCTTGCCAATTGCATTTTTCCTGAATTTTCCACAGACTTGCTTTTCCCTAGTGACATATTTATTATAAAGTGTAGCAAATACTAAGCTGGAATTCATTCTGATATGAACAAAAAAACAAAAGAGAAAGAATGAAAGAGACAGAG
The DNA here is from genome assembly GCF_030463565.1 of Pelecanus crispus. Lineage (NCBI taxonomy): Eukaryota > Metazoa > Chordata > Aves > Pelecaniformes > Pelecanidae > Pelecanus > Pelecanus crispus. The sequence goes on from NC_134643.1 coordinate 19,228,218, forward strand.
AGAAAATTAAAGAAAGGAAAAGAAAGAAAGAAGGAGAGAGAGAGAGAAAGGACAAACACAGCCCCAAAAATCTTTCCACAATTGTTTCCAAAGTTACTTCCAATTTTATGCATTTAAAATTTACCCTAATCCATGAGGTGACCACCTTCTGAAGACTACTGTGTATCAATTTGTCAACACATCCCTTTTTTGTTGCATAGTCTAGCAAGATGCAAGGTTTTCTCCTGTATCACTCCCAGTTTCTTCCACAGCAGTACCAGTTCCCACAAGAATGACAGCAGGAACACAGCTGTCAGACTACAGATATTTGGTTTGTCTTGTTTTGACAGTGAGAAACCCAGAGTATTTGCTATTTCATGAACAGTACAAACATCCCAGCTATTTTTAACGTATGTCGGCATGATCAAAAATAAAACTTACATGGAACACAGCGTCAGCCAAGCTGCTTTGGATCCATTTCAAAAATTGCACCCCTTGGGGCTTCTGTTCATATCTCAGCCAACTGGGTAGAGCTTGAAGGCACAGGGACAGAAACAACTGCCTACAAAATAACTGATCATATTCACCTCACATGCTCAAAGCTAGAATCAACTAAAGGTCTTGTCTACCATAACCAATGGCTATCTGAGTTTCCTGTTTTCTGACAAGTTATTTTAAGCAATAAAGACAACTTAAGAGACCTAGTGCTGTGGTACATGAAAGCCCAGAAAACCATTCTCATGTCATTGGATAGTCTAACAACTTACACTTACTTTCATATAGTGTCATCCTGTATTGTGATCCCATGGCACATGCCTAACAAAACCATTCTCCCTTTCTTCTCCACAAAGTTTTTATTGTTGTATATTTTCTGTTTCCTGAAAGAAATGCAAAATAAGAAAAAAAAAATAATTCCAGAACACAGAATGCAGCATACATCAGTTTCTATTCTAAGGAATTGAAACAAATCTTTTTTTCTTAAAATACTCTCTGAAATAATCTAATTGGTAGTATATCTCTAGATTATAATGAGGCAGAAAAAATAGCTGGTTTTAAGTTTAAGGATGTATGATCTTGTCTTTATATTATGTGGCACTTGCAGTAAATCCGGAGTAAAACACTGAGCTTGTGAGCATTGCAGACAGCCTAACATCATCGTTAGAGGGAATATAATCAAGCTCAACAAGTTTAAGGCTTTATAGTGTAGTCACTACATTTGTTTTACTAAATAGTTTGAGAAGCTTTCTTGCTTCACCCAGTTTTTTACCATCTCCTTTGTAAGCTACAGTTAGTTCTTTGCTTTTATATTTATATAGGGCTTTATTTAAAACACCCTTGCCAAACACAATGCTCTTCCTGTGAGTACTGACACAAGTGCAGTAACACTGCTGGAAACTTTAATGGAGGAAACATGGAATACCTTTTCTCCCCTCAGGCTTACATAGATATTGTAAGAAATATATCATTCTTGATTTACTGGACAACAGCATAGCTTCTAACATCCTATCAGTTCTTCCCAGAAAGTGTCACAGAGGCAGCACTTTCAAAGAGTGATTTAGCAATACAGTGATTTCTCTAACAATGAATGTATTTTTAATGACATTTGACCATTTTTTTGACAATAGCTTTTCATGTTCATTTATTTTAATTATGCTGTGTATATGTTAAAAGGTCATTCCCAAATCCATGAAGACAAGACTCATCTTTAAAATGAATTAATTACATTGAAAAAAACCCAACACCAATAGTAAATGATGTTACTGAAATTTAAGAATAAGGTGAAATGCTCTGAAGACATTTTAATAATGAGGAGGGGAAAGCCTGTGTGACTCTCCCTTTCTCTGTGAAATATCTGGACAAGGGGCAGTAAGTAGACACATGGAGCAATGCATGTGTAGCAGGCTCAGTGTGCAAGGAATCGCTTGTTACTGTACTGTAGCTGTTAATTCAGCCAATGACTAGTGAATGTTAAAATATATTCAAGTGCATTGAAGTAATTGAGGGAATTCACCTCGTGTAGTTTCAGTATCTCTGATTTTGCCACATCTGAGCTCAGCTGTGTATCATGGCTGCAATGTTAGAGCAGAAGGGCAGCTGAAATTAAGAATTTTAATCTGATTATTATAAACCTAGAATAGAAATTCTTCCCTAGCCTCCAGTATAGTCATTACCACTCACCTTTCTGTTGTGCAGAGTTACCTTTCATAGGATCATAGAATCATAGAATCATAGAATCGTTTAGGTTGGAAAAGACCTTTAAGATCATCCAGTCCAACCATTAACCTACACTACCAAGTCTACTCTAAGCCAATCAAGGGTAGACTAGACTAAACCATGTCCCGTAGTGCCACATCTACCCGTTTCTTGAACACTTCCAGGGATGGTGACTCCACCACCTCTTTGGGCAGCCTGTTCCAATGCTTGACCACCCTTTCCGTAAAGAAATTTTTCCTAATATCCAACCTAAACCTCCCCTGACACAGCTTAAGCCCATTTCCTCTCGTCCTATCGCTAACTACATGGGAGAAGAGACCAACACTCACCTCGCTACAACCTCCTTTCAGGTAGTTGTAGAGAGCGATAAGGTCTCCCCAGGATGATCCTTTATACACCACAAACTTTTTTCTCTAGTCAACATATTCAAACCCATTCAAATAATTAAGATTTACAATACACTACGTAAGTGTGACTAGTAAGACAGCACATATTAGCATAAGCATTCCAAAGTTCTTAGAAACTGAATTTTCCAACAGTCTCAAAACCAAAGCCTAGCCTCTAGTGTAACAGATATAATGTTTTTCCACACTGATAAAACAGAAAATGTTTTATCCACGCTTAATAAGTTGAAAGTTTTCTTTATGTAGACATAAACATTTGAAATAATATATCAGCATATCCATACACATGAATCCAATCACAGCAAAACAGAAATAGGGGATACAGGCAATTCCCCCTGACTCATGATCTGAGCTGTGGAATGGATCAGCAGCTATGTGTGGCTTTCAGCTTTTGTTGAGCTGCATCAAAACTTCAGGGTCTTTCTATGCTACTCTGACTAAGCATTTATTTAAAAAAGACTTGGCTAGGATTGTGGCATTCAATTGTGACAGCCTTTTTTTAAGGCTTATCTTCTTTGTTTCATGAGTCCAATAGTCCTATGTAAATTTACTGCTCAGTTTGTGTGTTGTAACTTCCTCTGTGCTGGATCTCTGGGGGACATGAGCACCTTAGAGAATACAAGCTTGATTGCTTGGATTGGTGAACCCCAGAAGGTGATTTCTGAGCTTTCACTAAATTTCCAAGTGTGTCCCCTGTCATCTGAGGGACCAGAGTGAAGAGTGGAGATCCACCCATTAGGTCATCAGTAAAATCATTTTCATGATGCCTTAGAATGAATGCCCTGAAAGAGACAGCTAAAACTGAAACATGAAGGATACATTCAAAAAACCATGAGGTTTTACGATGAGTTGGTTGACATATGGTAAGTTGACATATGTACTGTAACTGAAATGAAAATTAAAGATATGCTGGAAAAAAATGTTACAAAGTCTTAAAACCAGATATTCTTTACTCTGCACAGGTTGAAGTGTTAGTCACAACAGAAGCGGAGAAACTATGGAATTGCATTATTAGGATGATCTTTTCCTTGCTGAATTAAAACACCAATTACTTGAAAGATCAGCTTAGGGTGTTATAAATGCATTTTTTGATGCAGTAAGGGTGACTTTGTATTCTGTCTTTGAGTAAAATACAGTAACATACTAAATTTAAAATAAATAGTGTGTGAAGTGGCCTTAATTTAGGGAATTAAATTAATTCTTTTCAGTAAATTTGATTAAATCAAATACATGGATTCAATATGGTTTAACCAGTGAAGCTTAGATTCACATCTTTAACTAATTCAGGCTGCATTCCTTGAATATCATATGTAGAAAAGTTGTAACTCATGATGACTTAGGCCCGAGAAGAACGAAGCAAAAACACTAACTGCGCTTGGTATAATGAATATTCTTTGTGTTTCTTCTGTTGTATATTGCCACCACTTTTTAAAGCTAGAAGGTAAATACCTCCTTTTCTGTCAGACCTGGAGACATTTTTTTTTGTACTTGAATGTCTCATATCATAGAATCATAGAATTGTTTAGGTTGGAAAAGACCTTTAAGATCTTCAAGTCCAACCATTAACCTACACTACCAAGTCTACTCTAAGCCAATCAAGGGTAGACTAGACTAAACCATATCCCCAAGTGCCACATCTACCGATTTTTTAAACACTTCCAGGATGGTGACTCCACCACCTTTTTGGGCAGCCTGTTCCAATGCTTGACCACCCTTTCCGTGAAGAAATTTTTCCTAATATCCAACCTAAACCTCCCCTGACACAGCTTAAGCCCATTTCCTCTCGTCCTATCACTATCTACGTGGGAGAAGAGACCAACACCCACCTCACTACAACCTCCTTTCAGGTAGTTGTAGAGAGCGATAAGGTCTCCCCTCAGCCTCCTCTTCTCCAGGCTAAACAACCCGTTCCCTCAGCTGTTCCTCATAACACTTGCTCTCTAGTCCCTTCACCAGCTTCGTTGCGCTTCTCTGGACATGCTCCAGCACCTCAATGTCTTTCTTGTATTGAGGGGCCCAAACCTGGACACAGTATTCCAGGTGCGGCCTCACCAGCACCGAGTACAGGGGCACAATCGCCTCCGTGCTGCTGCTGGCCACACTATTCCTGATACAAGCCAGGATGCTGTTGGCCTTCTTGGCCACCTGGGCACACTGCTGGCTCATGTTCAGCCACCTGTCTACCAACACCCCCAGGTCCTTTTCAGCCAGGCAGCTTTCCAGCCACTCTTCCCCAAGCCTGTAGCATTGCATGGGGTTGTTGTGACCCAAGTGCAGGACCCGGCACTTGGCCTTGTTAAAACTCATGTAATAGGCCATGGCTCATCGGTCCAGCCTGTCCAGGTCCCTCTGCAGGGCCATCCTACCCTCCATCAGATCGACACTCCCACCCAGTTTGGTGTCATCTGCAAACTTACTGAGGGTGCACTCAATCCCCTCATCCAGATCATTGATAAAGATATTGAACAAGGCTGGCCCCAAAACTGAGCCCTGGGGAACGCTGCTCATGACCGGCTGCCAACTGGACTTAACTCCATTTACAAGTACTCTCTGGGCTCGGCCACCCAACCAGTTTTTTACCCAGCGAAGACTACGCCCGTCCAAGCCATGAGCTGCCAGCTTCCCAAGGAGAATATTATGGGAGACTGTGTCAAAGGCTTTGCTAAAGTCCAGGTAAATGACATCCACAGCCTTTCCTTCATCCACTAGACTGAAGGCTGTTCCAGGGCTGTTGCATAACCTCCTAATAAGGGACATATTATCAGTTATTTTTTATTTTGCCTAAGCATTAAAACAGTCTTGTTGCTATCTCTGGGTAAAAAAAAAAAAAAAAAAAAAAAAAAAGTTTTTATATTTCCTATAGAACATATTAAATGCTTTATGTCAATCACACTCTCTAAAGAGTCTAATTATTGCATTTACAGGTCTGTGCAGTTATGTAAAAACTAAACCCAAATCATAACTGTGCTCACTTTCACAGCTGTATTTAAGGACTACTGTTACCATATAGATTTCTAAAATCTTTATGGATCAAAATTTATTTTTGTTGGACAAGTATTATAGTCATATTATAAAATTGATGTTAAGCCACTCAGGAGATAGTAAAAAAGAGTTATTTGAGCTTATTTTCTTAAATATTTAAGTGATGATAATGGAGAAGGTGTAAGCATTGTATCATTACATTTGAAAAATGTAAGAGAAGTTATGAACATAGGTGAAGCCCAAAATTACTTTAAGAAAAACACTAGAAATAATATCATGAGTGGAAAGCAGGAAACAATATTCAGGCTGGGATTTTCAATGAGTGCTTGGGCTCCCCAATCTCTCCAGATTTCTACATTTGCAGTTTAGCATGGCCCAGGAAAGAAGTCAATACTTCTTGGTTATGACTTCACTAGTTAATTAGACTAGGCTGAGAGCAAACCTTTCTCGTGACTGCTTATGAGAACTGGAAGAGATTTGTAAGGCCATAGAAATTGTAGACACCTATTGATTCAAGTATTGTTGGTGGAGAAATTTGCATTAATGCCAGTGTACCTGTCCACTATTTCTGGCTACAGAGATTACTACTGTCCTGGTTAGTGTAATGAAAAACCAAAATTGAAAAAAATTAGCCTGTGTTTAAAAACTAGGCTCTGTGCCTGAGGTTTATAACACACCATGAAGCTATGCCAGCTCTGGTCTCAAAGCATACCCTCAAAAATTTCCACCTTGTCTTGATCTCCTGTCCTGCAGAAGCACATGTAAGCACTTGGTCAGGTGCAGAAAGCACACAACATGCACACTAAATTATACTAAACTGTTAATATTGGCCAGACAGCTAGCTATACCAGTAAGTATAGTTTATTTACATAAGGTAGGAGGCCTCCTCAGACATGCCAGATCCTGTGAGCTCTAGAGGATGCTCTTCAGTTGCCATCAGGGTCACAACCCATGTTTACAGTATCTACATGAAGCCACAGTGGCTACACAAGTAAATATATCTGTACCAGTAAGAGATCCCTGGCCCCCAGACCAACCAGTGCAGAGTGTCTCAGATCTATATGACTGAGTTTTAGCTCAGTCTAGAGCACAATACATAGCATAATGTGTAATTATCTTCTTAGCTATGTTTTCTGTTCAAATTATTAAAAATAAAAAGAGATGTGTCATAGGCAACTAGCCTAGATTTTAATAATGTGAAACTGAGAGTATGGGTTGCACATACTATGGGCTGGCATTTAAGCATATGGAAGTCCTTGAGGCTGCAAAGCTTTCTCTGATAGCACTGGATTTGCTGTGTCTTTGTCCACATAGCTAATTAGAGATTCCCTGGAATGATCTATCTTCCAGACAATGTCCAGGCTTTTTGTCCCACAGAGAGCTAGCTCAAGCACTACTAAAAAAAGAACCAAAAAGCAAAATAATCTACAATATGGACAAAAGGAGATCCAGTGTTCGAGTTCTCTCCCTTTTATTTTGCAAGATAGATGTACTCTTGGTGTATAGACAGTAATTTGGCTCATTAAAGTGATAGCAGGACACCCCTTTAGCAGAATTCAAACATATCTAGATAGAGTTGGGATTGTGCATGAACAATGACATAGGAGTAATAGGGACTGAAATTTTTTGCAATGAGGGTGGTGAAGCACTGGAACAGGTTGCCCAAAGAGGTGGTAGAGGCCCCATCCCTGGCAACATTCAAGGTCAGGTTGGATGGGGCTCTGAGCAACCTGATGTGCTTAATTAAAGCTGTCCCTACTCACTGCAAGGGGGTTGGGCTAGGTGACCTCTAAAGGTCCCTTCCAACCCAAAGCATTCTATGATTCTATGATTCTATGACTGTTCTGTAGTCCGACCTCTGCTATCATGAGTATTATCTCCTAATACCTTTATAAATATGCCTATCTTCATCACAAAGCTAGGTAGTGAGGACAATGTATCTCCTCTTTCAAAACGTAGAGAAAATTATCATTTTGAAATTTTTATTATTATTATTATTATTATTGTTCCTCTCTAAGCTTCAGATAACTCATGAATAGTTTTATAGCCATTAATTTTTGTGTCACTATTGTTTATTTTGTTTAAATAAATTTTTACAACCATGGTCAGAAAATGTGTATGCCCAGTGGCAGATCAAATGATGTTTAGCTTATGAGAATTGTCACTGAACACTTCATCACAGAAGTGATGTATTGCCTGCTCATGTACGTATTTTGGTGAGTACTTCTTGGTTTAGTGTGTAGTAGTGCCAGGTTTGATATTAGCACTGCATTTTGCATAAGAGGGAAATAAGGCTTAGAAAGATTTTCCTGAGGATTATAAAGTCTTGATGGGGGTGGACCTCATGTTCCCAAGGTAGCGGACACACCTTGCACACTGATTGCCTGGTTGCTCTTGTAACATCAGAGCACCACTATAAGAAAAATGAGACATTCCATATTTTTTTTAAAAAAACCCTACAATCTTTTGTAACATGGGTATGAATGTATAAACAGAATACATGTGTGAAAGAGATGAATCTGCCTCTTCTGTTCAAATTTAGTTTCTTGGAACCGTAGGACACATAGCACATAAATTGAGCATACTACTTACCAGACAGGAAAGTAGAAAGTTCATATGTAACTGTGACATTTTGAGAATGAAAAAGTTTAGTATGCATAGCAGCTCCACATCTACATTGTGCATTCGGTGGCAAGAGAACATATGTTAAAAATAGAAATGTCATTGCATTAGTCACTGAATGAACGTTGTGGTTGCCTGTTACTATTAAGGTTATGACTTATACAGGACAAACTCTTCATTCTTTTTTTTTTTTTATCAGCACTAGTTATACTATTTACATGTCTTTAACTTTGTTGATGGCAGAGATGTTTTCTCTAGACTTTTACATTTATCTGCTCCAGCAGAGCTACAGAAGCAGTCACTTCAAATAATAAATAGCGACACAACTTTTCTATGTGCAATAAACTATACTCAGTTTGAGTTTGATCTAAAGTGTAAGAGATTTGAGGAAAATATCCTTTACTATGGAAGATACTGCATTTGGGCTTATGGGTACATTAGTAATGGGAGCTAATAGACTAGGCAGTTTAAACTACATTTCAAATTAAGGAGATATATTGGTTGCACTATGTATAAGTTTGAGGAAACTTCCCAAATTTTATGCAGAATATTGACACATTTTATGACATCTTCTCATGATTTTCTACTTTTTGTTCATGGAAAATATAGTTCAAATCTTATCTTTCAGTTATATAAACTAAAACTTCCCAGGTCACCTCTTCAGTCATTTAAAATTCAGTACTGACATAGTTCTCTGAGGTAACTTTTGTTCAGCTGCTGTTCCATAGACCAGTATACTTGTGATATAGCAGACATCGAGTATCAACATTTTTATAGCCATATTGACTGACAAGTTTAATTATCTCTCTAAAAAAAGTCTGGGAGAAAACTGATCATGTGATGTATGGTATTTACCTAAATCATTATGTGCTTAAATCTAAATATGGCATATGTCTCAATTTTTTTTGAACCAGAATAACATATTAGCACATTTTATTAATTCTACTTAGCAGCATTTATGTCAGCAATTGGTTTAAGTGCATTTATAATCTAGGCAAGATTCAGGATAGGTAAAAGCTGCAAAATCACTTACCACTGAACTTAACACTTCATTTCTAAAATTTTGCCAGGGTTGCAGAAAAAAATGAAGATATGGCACCGGCTTTGATAAATACTAAATCATAGGTGCTTTATTTCTTCCTTTTTACTATTAAATAAAACTATACATCCCTTTCACAAATGTGGGGAAAAAAAAGAATTTTCCAAATTAAAAAGAAGTCAGAACTCAAATTTTTATATGGTCACACTTGCTAGCAATTTACAGACTAATACTCAAAAGAGCATATAGTCATACAACTATTATACCTGCTTCACAACTGAGACACAAATGAAACTTTGTACTGAGTTGTGCAGAGTTTAGGAGGAACATGACCAGACAGTATAGTAACAAGAAGTAGGTTCAAAGTCCTGAGCTCAGGCAGTGGCTCAGGTGCTTAACCATCCTGAGAAAACAGAGCTTGCAAGAGTCTGCATTTAGCTGTCAGCTTAATACAGGGCTGCAAAAACGTAGGTTCTGTGCAAGCAGGGACTAGTATATAAGCTACAAAGCTCATCAATGATAAGCAACAGCATGCCCAAACTCCACCTGGATCTAGTCATGGTGAATGAAGCCCAATCCACTGTGGGCGTCCAGGCTACATCTGGCAGCAGCAATTGTCTGTGGGATGGTTGGTTCTCAGTGGGAGGAGTGGTGTGTCTCAGCCTGGGTAGCAACTCAGGAGTTAGAGCACTTCTGGGAAGCAGTTCAAGCTCTGTCAGTCTAAAATCCTCTTTGCTTGGAGGGCTCTGTTGTCTTCCCCTTCTCTTTCCTCCTTCTCTTCTTGTTTCTGCTCTTCTCTTAATTCCATTTCCTATTGATTTTCAGTCACCCTCCTAAGTATGCAGGAGCCTTACAAAGTCAGTGGATAGAGACAAACACCTTATTAAAGCCTCCTCAGACACTGGAGGCTGTGGATCCGCCTCTCTCCACTCACTGAAGGAAGGTGCTCTGAATCATCCTGGCAAACAGACAGCAGCTCTTTAAATATTACGAGACCTAAAGGACCCATAATAGAACATGTGAATGTAAACAGAGAAACTACCAACATGGTTCCATTTTACACCAGAAACCTGAAACAGATAATAGAACCAAATTAAGACCAAGACCATTGTAACTTGCCTTCTCCAGCTCATCAAAACAGCTTTGCAGGATTTTCTTATCACACGTGCCATACATTTTCTGCCTGTAGGCAGTAAGCTTTTCCAAAAGCTTCATTTTGGCTCTGCAGGTTTATAGCCCTAGCCACAGATGTGTAACCCACTTTTTAATCTATGCTTATTCCAACCCCTAAAACAGTGAGCAATACAATGAAGAAATTAGGTTATGGACATGAAAATCAGCATGAATGTATTACAACTCTGTCTAACCAAAGCTTTATGCAGTAATTGAAAGAAACAAAATAAATAGTGTAATTCAGTACAAGGAAAGTCAGTTTACATTGTTAGGGTTTGGCTGGGTTTTTTCTAAACTAACAGCATGACATATTTTATGATTACACTTTAGTTATTTTGCAGTGCTTGCATTTTAACCAGCTTGCACAACTACTAAACAATTCCGTTGCCTTCAGCAACATGTTGAAGGTGTTAAAGCTTCATTGTATTAGGGTGAAAAGGGAATGTGTCTGGCTGCAGTACCAAGGTAAGAATGCTATTCCATTGATGTACGCAGTGGTGTCAGAGAAGATTCCATGTTTCTAAGACAGATGTATACAAGCCTATATAATACAAAGAGGTGCTCAAGCTCAGAGCCTGGTTATTTAGCAGAGAGCTGCTGTGGCCACACTTGGAAAGTGGCAGATCTGGGACTATCTGTGTTAAGGTAGGAGTATGTGAAGCTGTAGTGTCTCAGTACCCTTGAAAATCCCTCAAAAGTGTTTAAGATGAAAAAAGCATCAGCCATTTCTACAACTGAGGCAGGGAGGGTGGAGGTTGAGTCCATGGAGATGCAGGGGCTCTCCTATGCCTGGTCAGAGGCAGACCACTCCACCAGGAGAGGCATGAGAACCAGAGTTCTTCAGAGATAGACATCTGGAGTGGAGGACCTGACAGAAACAATTTTTAACTGCTGCTGTGGGAGCTTTACCTATAATTTTAACATACAGTCTGCCAAACCAGCCTCAGCATGGTTCTCTCCTAAATTCATAATCAGACAGGTTAGGGGGTAATCAGAAATGCATGCTTGGGAATGAAATATTCAGCCTACCATTTCGAACTCCTCAGGGATAACAATACAAATGCACTGAAGAAAACACTGGTACTAAAACCACTGGACTTCTGAATTATCCATGAAATGATAAATGACTCCCAGAATTTTTTTCCAGGCAATTACCAAATATTCTTCTATGTGGAAGAGGAGGGATAAAACCTTTGGGCAGTGAAAGCTTTAAATGCCAGAAGCTATAATAGACAAACCTTTATGTGCCAGGAGTTGCATACAATTTCCTGTGCAACAACAGCTGAACACAAACTGTTACATGCTGCTTATGCACAGTTGTACATAAATAACACAGGGTTCATGCAGAGCTTCATATAATGAAGTTTATGTGCAAAAGCTTTCCACCTCACTAACTTTTTGTGCATAGATTTGTAATAAATTGAACTGCCAAAAATAACCTGAAAGGCAATTAAAAAAGAAAAGCAAATGAAAAACTATGCTACATGTTACATAATACAATTCAGAAGAGTAAAATGTTGTAAAATTCAATGTCAGAATGTATCCAGATTTTATTAAAAGTCTCCTCTGCTCAGTTTTAATCACACTTTGTAACACTTGCTAGTTACACAATCGCCAAGAAGGACCTCCATTATGGGATTTCTGGGAAATCTCAATAAAGAATTCTTGACGATTTGTGCAGTGAGCTGGGAGCTTACTTATTCCATCCTAACATTATCTGTTCCATCAGCTGGGTGCGCCTTCTGGATTCAGGCCTATATTTGATGAAAGTCTTTATAACTAACAAAAGCGGCAAGTTCAACAGTCGTAACTCAGTTTTCCACCTGACCTATACTTTGCACAGAAACTTATGTGTCCAGTTGCTATGCCTTTTATTTCCCTTCCTATGCATAAAACATTATAGCTGCCATAAATTTGTTAATGAAGGAAAATTGTGCTTTCCAATATAGCAGCATAACAGATTTTCAAAAAGAGGCCAACTATTTTGATTTGTCTTCTGTTCCAATCTCTGGAGTCCTCTTTCAAGCCAGTAAAGGTAAACTATGGCACTATTTATAACATCAGCATATTTTAATGTATTGTTTTACAAGTCCCAAGGGGTTTTTTTCACACTTCATGTTTTCTGTTGTGGTCTCTACAGATTTCAGCATTGTGCTATAAGCACTGTATTACAGGTAAAACATTTGCATAGGTCTTTTCTTCTACAGTTAATTTCCTTTAAATTATCAAGTACTTGAGGAATTTATAACTTGCTACAGAGTGGTTTACATTTTTATTCAGGAATGGACTCATCTGTTTCATAACTAAAAATAAACAAGCGTGTATTTTTGTTCTTTATGATTTGGGACTTGTCTGGCTTGTTACGTATTAAATTAGATTTCTTAAGTGTTTAACAGAAAGAAAACAGGATAAATGGAAAGATGTTAAATATTCAGTTTTAACACAAGGAATATCTAGTCATCCTAGATCTGGGCTTATAATACAAATTCTTTCTCCTCCTCTAGGCCCAAGAGGAACGTCAGCCATTTTTTAGATGCTCCTTTATGTATTCTCCTTAATAGAGACACCAATCCAAAGCTTCTAAGAAGTTCTACATTCCCTTGGAGGCCTCCTTACTCCAGAACCATCTTCTAATATCCCTCACTACTAACGCCCCACATCAGAACATTATTATTATTATTATTATTATTGTTGTTGTTGTTGTTGTTGTTGTTGTTGTTGTTGTTATTAATATTATTTAGTTATTGTTATTTAGTTTTTGAAAACTTTAAATGTGGTGGATTCCCTAACTAAATTGTCATAAATGAGTTAGTTTTCAGAGTATTATTTATCTACCAGTATTAATTCAGGTTGTTCTGGAAAAAAACCCAAGATTGTCTTTTCAGAGATGCTTTACTAGTTCTGCCTAACAAAAAAGAACACTTGTCAACATATCGAACACTACAGACCCCTGTGGCACCCCTACTTGTGCTTTTATTCTGACAGATCACGTTTACTCTTTGCTATCAGGGCAGACATCTTCATGACCTAAGCAGCTTCTGGATGGCTTTGGAGTGTGCTTTTGAGACACCAAAGGATCAACACCACTTGCCCTGACAATAGTCAAAGGAGAAGGATAGGTGTCCAGGGGAAATACTTTCTCCTGAGATAAGCAATCCATCTTTCATTGATAAACAGGAAAATCAACATTTGCTTTAAAGCAGTTGCTGCACTAGATGTCTACCACTTAGGTGCAAGGCAAAAGTCTAATTTATCCAGACTATATCCCTTGTTGTATTTCATAGCCCAAGAGCAGAGAGAGAACCTGAAATAAGCATGGAAGGCAGAGTCCCAGTGACCTTCGCATCGCCTCCAACATCCCAAGAAGGCAGTCAAAAGTAGCACAGTGGTAGAATTTGCTTTTCATTATCTCTTTTACCTGCTTCTTTTTGGTTAACAGCACCCTTGGGTCTGTTTTCTGATCACAGGATTATTGAAACTTTCTGTTTACAATCTTTGTGAAGCCTGAAATTAAAAATGCCCAGACAAAGGGTGTATTTATTTTAATTTAAATATTTGAAAACTGAGACACTCAACACAAAGGATGAAATCATTCAAACATAAAAAAAGAGCAATACTAATGGCAGGCTTGCTTTCAGGGGTTTTGGGGGCAGGGGGTGGTGGTCATTGTCTACACTAGAAAAATTTGGTGGAGGAAGATATAGATTTGGAGAATTTAATTTTTGTGGGTTGGGTTGGTTTGGTTTTTTGAGGGGGTTTTTTGTTGTTTGGTTTTTGGTTGGTTTTCGGTTGGTTTTCTTCTTATTTTAAACTATCACAGTGCCAAACTCTTTGCAGCAATGCCCAACAACGTAATTGTGGCAGTCACAACAAACTGCAGCTTGGAAAATTAAGATTGGACATTGTGGGGAAAAAGTCACTAGGTAGGTAGTACCTCACTGGAATAAGTTGTACCGAGAGGCTGTGAAATCTCTCTCCTGGGAATCTTGAAGACTCTGCCAGACACAGACAAACACAGATGCCCCTGTGCACTGCTGGCAATAACGAGGTTCAAGCAGGAGACTCCAACCAACACTGCTATGATACTATGAAATAATTTCAGTCCCTTACTACATCCCAGAAGCAATAAGAGTTACTGTCTAGCACAGGAAATAATTCATTGTGCACCTAAAGACTGCAGTACCTTTAAACCTTAGTGTATTAAGAATAATGCAGAAAGAAAAAATCCTTGGCTTTTGTTGATTGTACTTATACCCTTAATATTATTTTAACAATGCTCTTCTGTGATTTAATAAATGTTATCTTGTGTTGATCAAAGTGGAAGAAGTCCTTTATAATAGGACCTGATCTCTTAAAGCTGTAAATGTTGTACAGTCTGTACTTTTGATCAGCAAGAAAAAGTAATGCATAGCAGCAGCTTTTGAGAATTACACAAATCTTGTAAGAAAATAAAAGGCCATTGTGTAGACAATGGCACAGAAGTCCAGCTCATTATTGATTTGACAAGAATGATCCTCATGGTTTGATTTTCCACAAGAACTGAATGCATTTGAACTCTTTTGTACTCTTGATAATTACCTATACTCAGACATAAAGTCAGGTCAGAATTGCAATCAAAAGTATAAACGCAGAAGTTTCTGATTGCAGGGATCTTTGCTCATTTATGATTGATCAAACTGATTCTTAAATAAATCCTTATTACTCTCATTTTTTCAGGGTGTTCCTTTTTAAAAATCTGCTGACAAATGAAAACAAAGCCATTGTTCCTCTAGAGACCAGAGTAAATAGATGGAAACACTGATGGAATTTGTCTAGGAGCACACTGACAGGAGACGGGATGGCTTATAATGAGGAGTGTTGTACCCCACTGTGGAGCAAGGGACTGTGACTCAGAGCTGACCCTGCCTCTGCTTCTGTCTCATTAGTCACAAATTTCTGTACCTGGTTTACTTGGTTATTGCTGGTGCTCCAGCAGACTTTCTGCAATAAAGCCAATAATCTATATAAAACCTTTCAGTTTCTTTCAATGAACATTGTTGTAAATGCAGAAACTATTAGTAATAAATGTGGTTAATTACTGTATCTGTAAAAGTGCTGCAACAACTTCTGATAAACATACATCTCAGTTGCAAAGCAATTTTAGGTCTATTGAATTTTGCCTTATTTATTAACTTCCCAGAAATAATTTAGAAAAGGGGTTTACTGGCAAATGTATTCATAGAAATAACATAATTCCATAGGATGTCTCAAATCTTTGGAAAAGAAAAATCAGAGTGGAAGTAATCCTAAATGGAACCAGACCCCAAATTATGTATTTGCCCAAAGAAGGAACAGGAATACAGATTAAATTAGACTTATTTAAATGATTTCCAGGATGTCAATAGTGGCTATGATTTTGTGTAAGACCATTCACTGCAGCAAAATTCACTATTCTTCCCCCAATAAAGATGCAAATTTCACAAAGTAAGTTTTAGGACTGATTTTTCCATTCTAATAAATGATGAGTGTCTTAAGCAATGAAACAACAAAGCA
The DNA here is from genome assembly GCF_030463565.1 of Pelecanus crispus. NCBI lineage: Eukaryota > Metazoa > Chordata > Aves > Pelecaniformes > Pelecanidae > Pelecanus > Pelecanus crispus. The sequence continues at coordinate 19,244,163 of NC_134643.1, forward strand.
ATAAACCAACAAAGCTTCAGCTTCTTCCTTAAGATGTTTTTAATATGTGATTATGGAGCATCTTGAAAAAATATAAAACATTTTAGGTCACAATGAAGAAAGGTACCTGTTTTCTGCACAGAGATTTCTGCATGGATATTGAGTAAGTTTGCCTTTTGTAAATTTAATATGCATTCAGCTGAAAAACTTTCTTGCCATCAATGGCTAAAAAAGTTAAATATTAAAATGATCTTGTTTAAATGGTAGAAAAACATTAGGTGAATGACAGGTTACTAAATAATAATTAAATTTCAGATAATGCAGAATGTTAGTTTAAATAATGAAAATATCAATAATAAATACATGATAAATTTTATACGCAGGCTTTCCCATAGTCCCTATCCCATCTCTATTGATGGTTAACTACTACGCTTTCTAGAAATAATGACTAAATATTAACTAATCAGCATTTTTAATGATAAACTATTGGAACATACAAAGATTTCTGGAAATACCGTGTAAGAATAGATGAAAATGAGTGTAGTGAAGCACTAAGAGAGATGGAGAAGTTTTTGTTAAATTCAACAAATTGATATGAATGGCTGCAAATTAAATTTAGAGTATTTTGGACCTTCTTAGATTCCCGGTTCCATTCCACAGCTAAGGTAGTTAAGTGCCTGAATACTTTTGTACATCTGGGCCTAAGATAACCAGCAGAGAGCAGATGAGGGTCTGAACTGAGCAGAGAATGGCCTAAGAATAGGGACTTTACAAGTAGGTGATGCTGCTGATAGAATACAGAATGGCAAGAAAAAAACCCTATTATTTCCACTATGCAGGGAAAGGTATTAATTTATTTAAAAATATATAATCTTCCAATTCTTAAGAGAGATGTAAGAGTTCTGATTCATGCAATCAAGGTTATTTTATATAGAAAAAAATATCAAGTGGTTTAAACAGCTGCTGATATCATTAAACCAGTAGGATTATATCTAGGTGAAGGTTAAAACCAGACATTGTTAGAAAACAGCCAAAATGAGATGATAGTTAAGCAGTGGAGAAGAATGTGGCAGCCTGATTATCAGCAGGATAAGGAACCCTGTATTCACCAAAGATACTGTTGCAGCATTTATTAGCATCGCTGCATCTGCTTACTTGCTCATAGACATTTACCATAACTGAGCAGCTGTTACACATTTCACTCTTCTTGTCAAATTAAAGAAGCTCTCTTTCTGTTGTGTGAAGAAAATGTGGATACTCTGATTCCCAGTGCCTCTTCTGTCCTCTCGCCATACTCGCTGTGTGTGTATATCCTTTATTGCTTTCCCCCTCCTCCATCTATTATTCATAAAAGCACCAACCTTTAAGAAATGACGTGGTGCCTTTTCTGTGGGGGAGGGTGTCCATACCAAGGACACATTTAAACAGACTAGGTTCTCAGAGATCATCAACTGAGCATTTTCTGACCATCAGCTCTTCTTTGCTTTGGAAAATCTTGTACAAAAAAATGATAACACTTGGTGTTACTTAGGAAAAAAAAAAAGGAAGAAAAAAAGAAAAAAGAAGAAAAAAACTGTTAGAAGGAATTGAACATATATGTGACTTTGAATTGCAATAAATACAACAATAAAAAATCCTACTTCGGATCTGTGACATTTTCAGTATCTGAAACGGACCTCATTTATAGCAGCTTTCACACCTTCTGAGAGTCCTGCTTGAGTTACCTGCATCTCTGTGCCCTTTCTGCTGAAGTGCTGATTGAATGTTAGAGGAAAGAAAAGCAGACCTTAGAAATATGTCAGACAGATCGCCCTCTAGCCTATATCCTTGCTATATACAGAATCACTTTGTCCAAACCAGCAAAAATGTACTCTGAAAGGTGCCTCCCTACAACCAACAGCTGATACACACTTTGCAGATGTAGATTTATTGGTGCAGTTATAACATCCAAGTCCCAGTTCATATTCAGCAGGTACAACACTAATTGCAGGAACAGTCAAGACACCTCTAATTAGGATAAAATCCATAGACTGCATAAAGCTTTTTTGTAAGGACTGCTGAAGCAGGTTAATTGGGAATTCCCTGCTGACAGAGGATGTGTCTCATGGTTACACTGAAATGCTTCTGATTTAGCACTCAGGTCTTAATTCATACACCATCCACACCATCGGCATGGTGATGCACACTACAGCTCTGCTCTGCAATATGCAAGCTGTGCTTTTGGCAAGGAAGTCTGGGTGAGAAGGAGAGAGGAGCGAAGACTCAAATCCCAACTCTAGGTGCAACATAGACAAGCTACAGTCTTTTTCCAACCTGGCTCCTCCTAACTTGCTCTACGAGGGGGGTGCATACTGCTTGGTACAGTAAGCAGGCTCTGGCAGTCAAGAGGCAGGGATCAGCAGGGTTAAACATTTTGCAGTGAGGTGAGAGTTTCAGAAGCAACCCTCCCTTCTCTGCCCCCATCATTGACTTTGTTTGGGGAAAAACAGTGACAGGGGTGGTGGTAACAAACATGTGACAGTCTGGACTAGATCATATTGTATCTATGAAGTAGAAGATTACCTGCATCCCCCCCAAGACTGCTTTGGTGTTGGACACCCATATGGCACATTTGCAAAGGCATGAATGGTTCATACACCTGTGCAACTCCAGGAAGTGTTTGGTCCATTCTTGGCCTCTTCAGTTCATGGACAGTCAAATCACAACATGTGATTCGGGCTTTGGCATGGTCACTCTGGTTCAGAGGGAAAGAGTATCTTTTGAGATACCAGGATGAAAAAGGAAACTTTGTTTCATTATATAAAGCATGTTCCAGACACAGGGACAGAAACAGGGGTGTCATTATCTTACCTTCTCTCACAGTTCCCATGGCTTCAGCACCCAGTGTAGCAGTCTGTTTGCAAACCATCAGATGCAGAACTATTTGTCAGAAGGACTGATTGCTAAGGTAACATGTAGCAGCAACTCCAGCTAGTGTAGACTTCCATGAGCAGCTTATCATGATTTCAGTAGTCCTTCCAGTTTACATTTACATTCAATCAGGAAGAGCATGATGGCACAGCCGGAATAGCCAACAAGCCAATACTGAAATGTCCACTCCACTTTCAAGAGAATTAAGTTCATTACTATCTCCTCATGCTTGAAGTACTCATCATATAGAACAGGATGTGGAGACAAAATGCAGAACCACTGCAGCCCCTTTTTTTCTGGGCAGAGATCTCAAGAGCACTGCTGGTACAATCTGGTGTGGGGTGGGGAAGAAGACTGATATAGGTCTGTAGTGAGAGATTAGATCATCTTGCCTTTGTAGATAGATTTGCCAACATAGCCGTTTACTTCTGAATTGCGAGCCTCCACTAGGTTTATATTGGTGTGTCTGCTCTTTGTTGTTTACCCCATCTGAATCTGATAATTTCTGGAAGGTTTGATACTTGCTTTCTTCACCTCTACAAAGATTTTTCTTAAGGAGAAACCAACCTTAGGCAAGCCTGCTGTGAAAGAACCTTTTCCACTCAGACTATAACTTGTCTAACAGAAGAGTAGCCAGTGGCATATCACCTAGGAAACACACAAGACCAGGGACATATTTCTGCCTGGAATGTGACCTTAGACCCAAATGACATGGAAACTTTGACCATGGTGACTTTTGTTATGGGAGCAGTGTCCCCTTTGTCCCTGTTTGGGTAAATATGTTTGAAATGTTCAAACTCCTTATGGATTCCCAGCCCCTCGGCACATCATTACAGCCACCTTTAGAGGGGTGCCTAGGGGACAGAACAGAATGACAGTACTGGTAACATAAAGTAACTTTTTTGTTGGCTTTTTTTTTTTTTAGTAAGAGGAGAACTTCCTTGCCACAAGAGGTATCCTGCTAGGCATGCCTGAAGCTAGACCTTGGGAGACCATATGCTCTTGTTGGCTCAGACTGCTGTGGGGCCTTCAACCTCATTTAGTGGGTGCCGAAGGGACAGAAACGATATATGGAACAGCAAAAGGGAGCAGTGTTTCTAACTATGGCCATAAACATGAGTATAAAGGCATTTTGCAGACAATATTTCATCATCTTATCACAGAAGACAGACTCAGTGCCTTGTGCTTGTGTTAGGCTAAGTGAAAGTGATCTGCAATTAGGATAGCTTCTTGGCAGCCCTGCACAACACCCTGCTGTAGGATACAGCATGACATAGTGATTCAAAAGGCATTTGGGATTTTGTCATTGAGGCTGTACCTGAGGATACAGTATCTCATAGTCAGCTAATTGAAAGCACACTTGACTGCTACCCAGAAGGAGTTAAGCTTCAATTTCAGTTTTTCTTAAAAAAAAAGAAAAAAAAAAAACAAACCAAAAAACCAAAAAACTCCTCCTTCAGGCATTTCAAAATGTGATTCTCATATATAAAAGATTAATTTTTGATTGAACTCCCTGTGTGGCCTGATTGTCTGGGTAGAGAACTAGATGACTAAAGGCAGCAAGAGATGCAGATCATTACCCATGTGAAGGTGTGCACCCTGACTTCATTCATGTTCTGTCTGTTCACAGACAGAAGTGCTAGGCTGTCTGCAGTTTAAGACTGGGAAGGTTTGTAATACATAGGCAGCATATGTTTCACACCTATGGTAGGTGGTCGCTGTATTCATGAAACAACTTGCATGACCCGTGAGGGTCTACAGAATCAAAGATTCATTTCCCTGTTAATAGAGCTGTAGAGCAATGTGTGGCTATCTATGTGGGGAACTTTTCTTAAAAAGAGCACAGACTCATATCTACTCTTGCACAGACACTGACAGGCAGAGGTCTTCTCCCAAAGAAATTATTACTCTGATCTTAGCAAAAAGTAATTCTTGGAGGGGTAATCAGTGCTCTCAAACAGGATGGTCAGTTGCTGTTGGGACAGTCATGGGAGCCTCCATTGCAATGGTACTTGTAACATCTTCAGCTGGATTGAATGAGACTCTCCAAACCACTGTTCTAGTCAGTTTTTACAAACCAGCTGTTCTCCTATGCAACTGCCCCAACACATGCATGATCCATCTCTATCAGTCATTTTAACTGCAGGCAAAACATCTCTTAAACATCTTTACAACCTCCAAAAGACAAATTCTTCCTCTTTGGGAATGGTTTCTATTTGCTATTTATTAATGTCTTATCTATGTACAATTTGATAACTTCTGCAGCAGCAACAACCTGGGGATCTCTGGGAATTTTGACTCAGGGTGTTAATCAACACATAAATTAGATTAGTCATAGCATGAGCTGTCTGGGGGAATCTTGAGAAATGTCCAAAATCCCACATGAAAAGTTCCTTTAACAATCAGTCAAACACTTATTTGTAAAGGTAGCTAGGAGCTGAGTCAATCTCCAAGTCAGGTCCACTGTCTCAAACCAGCCAGCATTACATCTATTTCCTGTACCAGCCAGGGAGTTCATGTCTTAAGAGGGCTGGCTGTGCATAAAGGCACAGCCTTGATCATCTACACCAGAATTATAAGCAAAGAAAAAATTGATTTTCATACATACATCATGGAATTTTAGTTCCATATCTCTTGCCACACTATTACCTTAAATATAAACTAATATCTAATATACTACTGTATTTACTACTCAGTAAAATCCTAAAAAAATGTTTCAGTTATTTATATTTTCTGTTCAGGTCTCTTTGCTTATGGTAAAAATTAACCAAACAAAAGTGAATGAGTAAGGGAGAGTTGCACAGGGTTGGAAGCTCTGAAGAAGGTCCCCTGTTGAAGATGATTCTTCTCACACATCTCTCTTCACACTAGGTGAGGAGGACAGTCTATAACAATCAGTAAATGCTGGTCTTCCCTGATCAGCTAAGGGGAGACTGCCTAGTCCAAAGCTGTAGTCTAATACATCTCCTCAAGAGAAGACAGAAGCAGCTTTGCTATCAGGATAGTCTGTATTTCCATTATTGTCAATGATATAACAGAAATCAGCATATTGCTTGAGTCTTTATGTATTTCTTGTGATAGGTGTGGATGGATGAAATCTGCTTACAGACCTAATTTGATGTCCCTGGTGCAGCAATAGGCAGCATAGCTGTGCAAGAACATTAGCACAGAGATGAAAGACTTTTTTATACAAATATGCTGGGATAGGTCCTAGGGTGTGTGCAAAGGTATGTTGGCCACACCTTTGGTATGGCCAGTGGTGTTAAGATACAAAAGGTGTGATGTGGTTATCATTATCCAGTGAGTTCATGCTAAAATGCTGCATGGATATACATAGTGAGTATTACAGACACAATGGCATTTATACAAGCAGTATATGTCCGCTCACCCATAAAAGTATACGTACTCAGGTACTGCTACCAAAGGCATTATAGCTGTAAGAAGAGCTATAATATTTACCATCATCCCTTTAGATCTTGCAACATAGAGAATAATCACTTACCTCCTAATATTAATGGCAGATGAAATCAATCTGTAAGAGCCATAAACATGGATTCATGGTTCCAAAGCAATATTGAGTGATATTATGCAAGTAATGGAGCTGTGTTTCATTGCCAAGAATTTCATGCAGCTCTACTGGAAAGGAATCAGGGACTTACAAGGTTGGCATAAATCTAATTTCTCATGGCTTGTAAGCAGATGTTGCCCAGAGACCAGGAGGCAACAACTGGTCACTGAGTTTTGTCTCTTTTGTAGCAACATGTTTCCTCATGTTGGTCATGAACAAACATCAAAACTACTCCATAGCTGTTCTTATTTCAGTCCAGGAGCTTTCATCAGTGTAAATCGGTTATGCCATATTTACACAGGCGCAGCTGAAAACAGAATGAGTTTCCTAGCAACCTCATCTTCATCAAAACTTGAAGGAAAAATAATTATACTTAATAGAAAAAATCTTTTCTAAATGAAAGGATATGACACTTCAGTTTCACTTTCCTAAAGACTGCTCACAGTCCTTCCCTTGTTCTTCTCTTCATTTGCTGTCAGTTACGTAACTCCTGTTTTAGCTCATAGGCATCAGCATCAACTATGTTAAAAGTGTACTTTACTTTTGTTGAAATTCAAGGTCTCTGAGCCATGAGACATCTTTTGTACATTTTCTTGAGAGGTGTTCAAAAGACAGAATTAAGGAAAACACACACATCAGAGCTCAAAATATATTCAGTGGATTCAAGTTTAAAAGTTGACGCAGACACATCATTATAAGAATTGGATAGCTTCTTACTGTATTATTTAGGATGCCTATCTTTATAATGCAGAGGATCAACAACTGGTTGGTTTGTTTTTTTTTTTTTTAATAAGGTTTGAAGAAGAATTATTCTGCTTTTATGCTTAACCCTGTGCTGATAAGCAAGGATGGCACTTCTAACAAGGAGTTCAAAAGAAAAAATTCTTCTATGCATTGGGCAACAGCTTCTGTCTATCTCCGGGCACAGAGGAGACCAAGGAGACCATTTCAGATCTTGGACTGGAACTTGACTGCTATAGTATATATGCCTGCATAAGATAAGCACAAATTTTAATGAGCACAGAACAAAAGAAATTATGAGACTAAGGAGAGATTTCTTAACTAAGAAATGGACATAGATGATTGAATGAAATAAGCACAGTCTAGACTCAAGTTATGGGAGTGAAGTGAAATTAGAAGATCAGTTAGTCAAGTCTCTTGACATAGAACAGGGCACTAATCTGAGAGTAATCATAAACTGAAAGCCAGGAAATTAAATCCAAAATGGAAAGGAGTCTCATGGATAGGTATTGCAATTTTTTTCTGTACATGTCATTATGTGTATACAACACATATTAAGTAGCTTTAATTTTTTGTTTCTCCACTGGTTAATTAAGACCAATGTGGGTATTGGAGTCATGCACAAGAGGGCATTAGGATAACTAAAAATTATACACCTAGATCCTTTCATGTTATTTTGTAAGACAGCTAAAATCAACATTAAAAAAAAAAAAAGAACCAAAACCATCACAACTAAGCATCACTATTCTGTAATTACACCTGCTCTTCTCTACCATCCCCTCACTCAGATTTCTTCCAGAACCAACCTGTTCAGGATTTGTAGTCCAGAACAACAAAAGCAGTGATGGGCTGGTAGAAAGTGGTGTGTGAAGAAAAAATGGGGAACATTAACTACTTTAAATATTGCATCTTCCAGAGCAGGAGAGTGAGTGCTTACACCTGCAGCCAACTACTTCCCATCCCCTTCCCTGGCAGAGGGGAGCTATTTTCATGTCAACTGAAGAGCAGGAAAAGGAGCCTCTGACATTTCAAAGCAGACATTCTTGAGAAAACTCTTTGAATTACATTAGTGATGCAATTCAGTTCATCAGAATTTTTTCTTTACTTCTTTGAAATAAAGTGATTTCACATGCAAGTGTATTAAATCAGGCAATTACTTTTCTTGAATAACTAAGGCCAATAATGGGGTATGTTAACTCCATATATTATTGCAAATGCATAAGGATGTGCTGTTAATTTTGCAAACACCTTTCTACAAACGAGATTTTTTTTTTTTTAATTTCTACTGATACATCAATTATTGAGATCTCTGTTTACAGTACTACTTCTGAACCTTGGTCTGACTGCAAAGGCAGTATGAATTCATAAAACCAAATGTTGAGGCCACATCAGGCTCTGACCTGTAAGTTTGTAACACTGTTACAGTAATTATTTTGTCTTGCATACAGCACAGCTTCATCCCTAATACTGCACAACTTCATCCCTAATACTGACCATAACTGTCATTTTCCAAAATTAAAAAACTTACACTTACATGTAGATATGCAAAGGTACATGTACATATATTTTTATATAATAAATTTGTTAAATAGTAAATACTGTTTAAAAATCATTAGAGGCAAACAATGCAAACATTTCATTTTTTTAGAAATACCTCAAAAATCCAAAAAGAGGAAAAATCTGGGTTTTTTTCATGCTTTGAAATTTTTTGCAAGTTCTACAACTCCATATGTATCTTTATTAATTTTTCATTGATTTTAGGCTTTTTTTTCTGCTCTTTCAAGTGCACTTGGAACTATGATAATTTTATCCCCAGTCATTTCCTTTATTTTATTTGTTAAAATTATTTATACACATCACTAATGAAAATGTTGAACAATGTAATATATCTGTTGCTTAGGACATCTTTTCTGTAAGTACTGTAATTTCATAGGTCTTGGGAACAGTGCATCCACAGGCTAGGGACTCCAACACTATTCTTATCTCATTAATAGAACAGACAAAAGAAAAGAAATACTCTTGGCTCAATGGCAAATAGTGGGCTAAGCTGGTTGCTACATGGCATGACCCACACAAATTCGTCCTCTAACAGACAAAATGTTGAAACATCAGTACTAATAGCAAGCTATTAGCGCAATGCTGTGCAGTCTTCTCTACACCAATGCACATCTTAGAAGGTTTCTGAGGTTTATTTATAAAGTAGTCAAATTAATTAAATATCAGATTTCCTGAACTGTGTCTTTATATTCCACCTGTATCATAGAGCACTGGTCCATGTTGAACTCAGCAAACATCTTCCTTTTTTACCTTCATTACTTTATAGGACTGTTCATCTTACACCATCCTCCAACCCTGCCAGCACAAAGAGCACATCTTTGTGTATATCTGTTGGTTAGAGCTTCTATGGGGCCTACTTCTGTTATGGTTCAGTTAAAGTCCACACATGATCATACATACTAAACCCTGATATAACAAGGCCTATCACAATGTTTCCTTTGGTGGTTTTTTGATTGGTTTGTTGTTTTTTTTAAATAAAAATGCCATATAATTATAAAAAAAACATCTTTCTAAATGTCAATTTTGTACATCTCTCAAATATCTTCTGTTATCATCCTTAGCAAACTAGCCATCTCAGTGAAAATATACTGAAATCTGCACTTCTGTTCAGTGTAAAAATATAGCTGCAAACATAATAGTAATATTAGTGGAAAGGAAGATAATTTTTAAATATTCTTTTAATTCAAATTGAAAATGTTATTGTCAACTTGGGAGGGACTAGGTCTAGAGTTGATCTAGATTTAATTAGAATCTTTTTTAAATCTGGTCTTGCCCCTTTTGATTGGAAAATTTTATTCCATAGGGCACAGCTCTGGATACCTTGGACCGTTCTGCCAGTGAAATTAGTTTATTACAATTACTATGGAACTAAATAGAGTGTGAACAAACAATTCTGCACACAGTAGGAGCCTCATATTAGAATGAAATGTGACTTTGTGATGAACAGTTCACAGCTTTAATATAATACTAGTTGTAAAATAACTACGTGAACATCATAGTCAGGCCATTATTTAAAATAAAAATTGACAGCATTCACTTTAAGTAGTCAGGTTTTCAAGTTACTACCTAATGTATGTAATTTAAAAGAATTCAAATAACTTTGGCTAAGACTCCGACCTCGCAAAGAATTCCCACGGGTCACTGAGGACCATGTATAAAAGTTTATTGCTAGATCTGAATCTGAAGGATCCACTTAAGAAACATTTGATGAATGTCATCGAAGACATTCCTAGGAGTCTGTTTGAAAAATCAGTCCTTAAGAACTTAATCTGACACTAGCTATATATATTTGGAAATCACCCCCTCCTGAGAACCTGGAAAAGTCTGCAATACTTAGATCTCATTTATGAGCTTGAGGCCTAATGGGATTTTAAACATTTTACTAACAGAAAACCATTTGCTTGGCACAGGCATTCCATGGGGGTTCTTTTTTATTCACACTCAACTTTTTTTTAATAGTTCCAATTATTTTTTTCCTCTACTACTAAGTAAAATAGAGATTAGAGGCAGATGAATTTCCATTAAAATTTTATACTCAGTCAGAAAAGTAGTGAATAAATACTTTAAAAATCAATAACAAGTAAAAAGTGCTAAAAAAAAAATCTAATTAGTCTCTATTAATTAAAAAGCTCTAGGCATAATATAGGGTTGCTCAAAAATGGTAGAAATATTAAAGGGGACAGATGCCTTCCTAGAAAAAACGATGTATGTATTTTCCCACAGTATATGTTTATATGTAGTTCATGACAGTTTTGTAGGAAGGTATGAAAAAACAAAGGAAATAAAACCCATCTGTGTTGTCCATGTTTTTTTATAAATAGTGTATCTTTATGATTTCTATAATTTAGTATTTATTTACAATAGCAGCAACAATAATTTTTAATACCCTGTAAAATACTGATACTGGAAAGAGACATTCCATCTAAACATTCAATGGTTCCTAGTAGCCATCTTTTTGTATAGCTATAAATATACTGTTTCCTTCCTCTTTAGGTATTGTTGGATTGGAAAATGGAAAAAATGAAAGAAGAATGAATGATTGTTTAGGTGTTGCTGGCTAGTCTTAGATGGCTGAGTCACAAGTGTTTTAAAAAGATTAAAAATTTAACATTAAATTGCATTTGTTATTTGATTTATAGCAGCATAAAGAGAAATCCATTTTAGCGTGGTCTGTCCCAGCAGTAGATGTTAGGGAAATGATCTGTGAGAGGTTCCTTAATTCCCCAAAATTTAATATTTTAACAAGACAAAAGATACTGAAAGAAATGAGTTTTAACTAGTCAAAATATTGAGGGATTAAAACTGGTGCAATTACCACCAAGAAGAAGTAAAAAAATATGCAGTCTTAAACATGGGCAATCTTTTTTTTTCCCTTGCAAAAAAAACACCTTATTAATCAAAGAAAGAAAATTATCCAGCTCCAAGCTATCTCCGGTGATATGTGAACAGAGGATTTTTAACTGCAGAAGGCACATACTGAATTGAAAGCACCTCAACGCTATATCTGGAATGAGAGTTGAGGTCCTCACATCTGTGGTTTCTATACTAACACTATGTTCTTGTTATAATGTCCCCTGGCAGCCCAGCCACAGGCAGTCTTACCCAAGACACGAGCAAGACCTTCACCCCTGCACGCTGCCCATGTTGAGATGGGAGCTCAGATGGGAGCAGGTTGTGGGAAGAAGGGAAAGCGAGACACCCCACTGCCAACACAGGCACGGCAGCAGGGTGCCTGGGAGACAGCCCCAGGGAAGAGGGTGGGATGTGCTGGAGAAAGGCGGTCTGCCACAGGCAGTTTGTCAACAGCTGTGACTTCAAGGGTTGTTTCAGTCAAACTGTCTCTAGTGCAGCCTTGTGTAGGAAGGTGGGTTTATTTGCCTTTGGTAATGTCCAAGCCTCAATATATTTTGGCAGTGTTCTGAAAATAGGCGTGTAGTTCACACTTAAAATCTGCTGTCTGCATCCTCCATGCCTTCAGAGTGCTCTTGCTGGTCTGGTCTCCTGTTCCTCTGTCCTGGCTCCTCCAGGCATTGCATGTTACAGCCCTCTCCCCATTGGTGGGGATAGGGCTCCAGACCTCTCCTTGTTGGTGGGGATGATCTCTACAAGTTTACAAGAACTCAGGAGCATGCTCTTTCAAAACACATGGAGGAAGCCTCTGTACCTTAGCCAGCAATTCCTTTTTCTTCCTTTCCTTTTTTTTTTTTTTTTTTTTTTGATATGGATTTTAGAAAAAAAAAAAAAGATAAATTATAGAATCATAGAATCATAGAATCGTTTAGGTTGGAAAAGACCTTTAAGATCATCAAGTCCAACCATTAACCTACACTACCAAGTCTACTCTAAGCCAATCAAGGGTAGACTAGACTAAACCATGTCCCCAAGTGCCACATCTACCCATTTTTTGAACACTTCCAGGGATGGTGACTCCACCACCTCTCTGGGCAGCCTGTTCCAATTCTTGACCACCCTTTCCGTAAAGAAATTTTTCCTAATTTCCAACCTAAACCTCCCCTGGCACAGCTTAAGCCCGTTTCCTCTCGTCCTGTCACTAACTACTTGGGAGAAGAGACCAACACCCACCTCGCTACAACCTCCTTTCAGGTAGTTGTAGAGAGCGATAAGGTCTCCCCTCCCCATTTCTACATGTTTCCTTCTTTGTGTTTATACAATGCGAAGTATACCAGTGCTGCCATGACTGTTAAGCACTTTCAAAATTAGTGTTAATAATAATTAATGACAGCCAAACAATACTATTTCTGTTTTGTTTTCAGTGTACACTATATGTAGTGTACTTACATGATGAATATATATTTCAGAATATAAGTAACCCAGAAGTCAGAAGCTGGTTTTAGCTTTTAAAAATCTAATTTCAGGATAATATGATCTATTTTTTCTTCAAAGTACTACTACTGCCAGTTTTTACAGTGCATGTTGAATGTCTTTACGCAAATCTTTACTCTTTAGAACTATCATGACTTCTGAATTTATCAGAATTATCATACAATTTAGTATTTTGGAAAACCTGTGAAAATGTGTTTGGAAGGAATCCAGTGAAACAAGGGCAAGCAGTTTTGACCTGTCTTTACAGCCATGTTAATAAACCCACGTTCTGCAGAGGCTGATGCATAGGGAACTGGAAGACAAGAATGGCAAAGCGGCACTGTAGGAGCAGAAATAAAATTATGTATTTTGTCCAAGTGCTATTCTTGTAGCCCTGCAAGAGATGTTCAGTAAAAATAATGCAACCTGGGAAAGGACTTTTTTTGTTGGTTTTTGATTTTGTTTTCTGTTCTGTTCTGTTTTGGGGTTTGGGTTTCTTTTGGGAAGGATTTTTGCTGTCTAACTATTTCAGCTTTATCAGGGTTCTTAACTATGACCAGAAGGAAGCTAGAGTAGCCACTGCCCTTGTAGTTTAAAGATAAACTGGTCATTGTAAGAAATTCCAATGACATTCTCAAGTGTATTTTTCTATGGAAATCCATCAAGGTCAATACTAGTTTATTGTAGAACTGTGTTGTGATACAGCAAATGTTTTTGTGTTGTAATTCTCAGGGCAAATTAGATCAGAATAACCATAAAAAAATATTTTTTTCCTCTTTATTTTAACCCTGTAAAACCAACGTGGATTCTGAAAACAAAACTTAATTCTTTCTCCATTGTGCATCACTGACAGTAACAAAGGCTCTTCAGACCGATTACTGCCTCCATTTACATCTTTGCAAGCCCATGGTTATCAAATTACATTTTTAGTTACACCATGGAAATAATCTTTCTTCTTGTGGGCCACCAAAATGCATATCAACAAAAAATTATATGCCCTGAAATACTAACTAGAGTATTAACAATTCTGTCAGTAGTGTGTGAACACCAGTGAGGAAAAAGTCGGTCAGTTCTTACAGAGTTGTGTTAGTTCTACAGCCCTAGTAGTAGTGAGTAGTAACTTTGGAAGATATACTCCAAGTATGCAAGATATACTCCAAGAAAATAAAGATATGCAATAAGAAGGAGCATATTCCCATGGCTGTTTTTCAGAGCAATACCTACATCTTATGGAATTAACATTTTTTTATTGCATGCATATTAAGTAAGTCACCTAGATAATGGATCCAAAGAATCCAAATTTTAAAAATGCCTGTAGTCATTTTGTGTTCATAACTGCATTTCAAAATGATTGCATTTTAAGTTTTTGAAAGTTTGTTTAAGACAGTTTGAAACTACACTTCTATAAATCAGATAAATTGGTGAAAGACGAGGGACAGTTTTATTTATTTTTTCAACTATATTTTATGTATAGTTGTGGTTAAAAAGCTTTTAGCATGAACGTCTATCCATTTCTAGATCATTAATAGTATTACAATGTAAGAAATACGTCTTCTGGTATTAGAGTTAATTTTTAAACATAACATTAAAACATTAAATATTTATAGATTGACACAGTCCTGTTTAACATCTTCATTAATGATCTAGATGATGGGATAGTGCACGCTTAGCAAGTGTGCAGACACCACTAAACTAGGAGGAGTGGCTGATACTCCAGAGGGTGATGTTGAATCATCCAGAGGGACCTTGACAGTCTGGGCCAACAGGAACTTTATGCAGCTCAACAAGGGAAAGTGTAAAGTCCTGCACCTGGGGAAAAACAACCCCATGCACCAGTACATGCTAGGGGCCACCAAGCTCAAAAGCAGCTTGACAGAAACAGACCTGGAGGTCCTGGTAGACACAAAGTTGAACATGAGCCAGCTACATGCCTTTGGTGCAAAGAAGGCAAATATTATCCTCAGCAGCATTAGACAGCAGGTCAAAAGAAGTGATCTTTCCTCTCTACTCAGCACTGGTTGAGGCCACAGCTGGAATACTGTGTCCAGTTCTGGGCTCCCCAGTTGTATTGCTTTTGCATGGCAAGGTTGTGGGAGTTGGGGGGCTACAGGTGTGGTTTCTGTGAGAAGCTGCTAGAAGCTTCCTCTGTATCTAATAGAGACTATTTTAAAATAACAGCATGCAAATTGAAAGACTACAAACAAAGTCAGATTTTGGCCCTGTAGGCCCAGAGGCTGTAAGTACCTTTGGAAGTGATTATCTGCCCACAGATAACTGTCATTCAGATCATGTTTTTAGCACAAGTTTTAATGCATTCATCTAAAGTTATTAGCAAGTTATTTGATTGTAAAATGAGTAATAGGCAGAGCAGTATCTTCCTACTAGCAGTGGGCAAGGTCTATGTGACCTAAGCAGTTAACCAAAGGAATATAAAATTTTTAGGGGTTAAAGTTGTCTAGTGTCTTCCTTTTACTCTTCAGATATTTTCAAAGTGCTTACTCAAAGTCAGCATAAAGACAAGTAAAGAAGTTAAGAAAAATATGAAGACATTTTTCAAAGGAGGGGTATTAATGTTCAAATCTGCCTACTAGCATCTCCAGTAAAGAGGTTGTAAAGCTCTGCTCTGCTAAATAATTCCCAGTAGTAAGCATTCTCTTTATATTTCTTCCTCCTCTCCCACTTCCCAAATGCCAAGGACATTTGAGGTTTGCAGCTTTTATAAACACTTAATAGTCATAAGTTTTTAGAAGAAGTGTCACGATTTGTCATGTCTGACTCAGGACTTTCCATCATTTGGGATCAGCCAAACTAGAGATACATTGGTACATTAAACTACAGAAGGAGTGAACGCTCTCAGACTTATCTTGGCTCGGTTTGTAGGAGATAAACATTCTCCATCTCCATACAGATAGAGATAGATCTTCACTCAGAGTCTAGACATAATACCATTTGTCATGAAAAGACTTCCAGATTTCTATGTATCCAGACAATATCCCTTCATGGAAATGTAGCTTAAGACAGGGACATTTGCACTCAGCACTTAAGGCTGAGTAAAAACCAGACAGACCTCTTTATAGTGAACCAAAAAAGGAAATATATTTCCACTAGTCTGGAAAAATACATCTGCAATATCATCAAGCATCCAAGAATGTTTTTCAACTGAAGACTAAGAAAAGCAGTAGACAATCATAAAGTCAGTCAAACCAGTCATCAATTACAAAAAAAAGAGATTAAAGGAAAGAGATGCAGAGATCAGGATTGAAAAACAAGAGCCTAGAACTCATCTGTAAGTAAGAAGCATATCATACAGAAATCACTGTGGATTTTCTATACTAAGTGGATGAAGCAAAGCATCCCACAGGCCAGTCCTTCATTTCTTTGCAGATTAATTACAGCCAGCTGTAGCTTGATTACCCAGGTGGAACTGACCCGGACACACAGAGGATGGACTTCCAATTTCTTTTTGGAACAGAGGTTTCACAGAATGTTTCACCTAGTGTTTCTTTATCTATGAGTGGTTTCTTTTTTTTTTCCTCTTTACCTCAGAAACTTCCAAAGGAAAAAAAAAAAAAAAAAAAAAATCCGAGGTGGTTTGAAGGATAGCCCCTTTCTTTTTGTTGCCACTCAGAATTAGCAGATGGAAACAGCAGGCTTCAGGAACTAAGCTCTCAGTTGGTGTCTGAGCAATGTTCATGCCAAGAGAATTGAGAAGGCCACAGAGGACCCAGCTCCCAGCCAGCATTTGGACAAGAGCTATGCCAAGATGGTTAAGTAGCCTGAAGGGAAATCTGGCTTCTGCCAGTGTGTAGATGAAGTGCAAGGCACAGTGAAATGTGGCTCCCAGCTGGCACAAAGGCAAAAATCCATGCCAGGATAGTTGATCCAGTCACAGTAAGACTGCCTTCATTGGTACCAAGCCAGATATCAGTAGTACTGAGTTGGGGACAGCTTTCAAAGCTCTGTTGCTTCAAATATGAGTCCCTGAGAACAAGCAGAAAGGGTTCATTATCATTTTGTGAATCTCAGGAGAAAGCAGAATACCAACATTGGTCTTATAGCAACTAGAAGGAAGAAATTTCTATTCCCAGACAGAACATACGTAAGGCTAGTGATGACATGCATAACAAGAGGAGAAAAGTCCATCCTGTAGGCTGTTTACATGCACTTACTCAGCTTCCTTGAAACATTCTTAGATCTTTCTGACACCAATTAGTCATTTGCATCCAGTGGTTGTAATTCAGTTGTCATTCTGTGAGGTTATTTCTACTTCACTGCAGACTCAAACAGAATGAGATAGTGGTTTTTGTCTCCTATATATGGAGATAGACCTGCTTCTTTTCCTCATTGTCCCAGAGGAAATTATGGAATGGCTATTGTTTTCCTTAAAATATACTCATATATGTCCAGAAAATGCTTGCAATTTCCCTGGTAAAAATACTCTTCCACTGAAAGGGCACTTTCTTTAGACTCTCAGAAGTTTGGCATGGACACAAATGAATTACTCATTTCAAAGTCAGTTCCTAAAGAAGGAGCAAAAAGTCTCATGAGTAAGGATCTCCAGAATTCTGTGAAGAGAAAAAGACACTTTTCAAGCTGGGACATTACTGATGCTATCAGATATGCAGCTAAGAGTTTCATTCAGAAGCACAAATAGAATCTAACTTCATGTGTGTTTTCAGAAAATAACTTTCCTTTCTTCCAATCATAAATAAAAGGGAAGGGAAGGGAAGGGAAGGGAAGGGAAGGGAAGGGAAGGGAAGGGAAGGGAAGGGAAGGGAAGGGAAGGGAAGGGAAGGGAAGGGAAGGGAAGGGAAGGGAAGGGAAGGGAAGGGAAGGGAAGGGAAGGGAAGGGAAGGGAAGGGAAGGGAAGGGAAGGAATGATGACAACTGGTAAGTGATCTCCCTGTTTTTATCTCAATCCATGAGCTTTTCCATCTTATTTTCTTCCCAATCCTGATTGAGAAGGGAAAGTGACAGAGGCTGGGTGGGTCTCTGGCAGCTGACCAAGGTCAGGCAACCACAATTTACTTTTATTTCTATCCTGATTTTCCAAAGGAAAGGCAGTTAAGCCAGGCCATACCCAGGGGCAAATCTGAGGACATGTTTTCCTATATTAATATTCTCACTTGTAGGAATTTTCATCAAGCAACAAAATTTCTTTCCACTTTGTCAGTAAGTCTTAATTACCAAACATATTGTTAAGCAGACAATATAAAACATACTGCTTTGATGGAGTAATATTTATGACTAATAACTTTGGGGTTATGAATTGAGATGCATAAACAATTGTTTTATATCTATAGAATTACTGCAATGAATCTTTTGTAAACCCTTTAGTCAGAAGACCACTTCAAATTTTGTGATTATCAACACTCAATACATTTTAGAGTGCCAAGAAAAGATAGTTTGACTGAAGTTACTGGTTTTCAGACTAATTAATGTTTGTTACAGCTGATATTCTAATACTAGATTTCTAAATATTGTCTTCTAAAATCCTTTTTTTTTCTTTTTTTCCACCTATTCATACTGTCCTGAAATGTTTGCCTTGGAGATTAAAATTTTCCAAGCCTAGTCCAAACCTGCAATTTCTTTATTTTTCTGCTGTGTTTGGATTAATACTGTTCGGTCCTCTGGAATATGAGAAGACTAAAATTGACTACTTCTGTTATAAACTGCCTTATGACTACTTGCTGAAGAACTGTACTGATGAATCAGCTGAACCTAGAAAATTAGAAATTGGCAGATACTTACTGCTTATTGAGAAGTAGTGCATTCAAGTGTTCCAGGCAAAATTGGGTTTGATTTGGCTGAGCTGTGAAGGTTTGAAAATAGCACCTCTAAAAAATGTCTTGTGCTTGGAAACTGATTTCCTTTAGCATGTCTCACTAGTGTTCTTAGTAAATCAGGTTGCACTGACAGCAGACTGCCCAGAGTGCAAGGGAAACTCAGAGAACTTCTGAAATACAAGGTGATTCCAAAGATCCTTCCTTATTCAATCCGTATTGGCACACACACTGACAACTATATGCACCATGTGCTCAAAGGCTTCCCAGATACAAATTGCATCCTGCTTTGTTTTCATGGCTGCTAACCAGCAAAGAAACGTATCCTCTATTTTTTAGTGATAATGCCAGGTGGCATCTACTTTATTGTGCATTTGGAGTTATGTTTATGTTCCCTTAATAAAACAGCTGGGTACAAAGAGTCTGCTGGGATGAGAAGGGAGACTTTTCCTTCCCTGAGGGAGTTACTGAGCATACTCAAAGCAGAGGATCTTGAGGACAGTGGGGTATGGCTGAGACAGTCAGTTACAGTCACAAGTAGGAGCTTGAAACTCATGAAAGTACATTATACAACTACAGTGGAGAGCAGATAGTAAAAAGACTAGGGTCTAGAAGGGTCTGAGATTGATGCTACTCAGAAGGTGATTGAGTGAGTAGGGAAAAGCAAAGACAAAGCGTGTCTACAAGCAAATTTTCCTTACTTGAGTCTTCTCTACTTGAATAACTAAATTTTTGCTTTTTATGTAAAGAAAACATGTTCTTTGAGAGTTTTAAAATATTTTGATCTTACAGAGGACTCACTAAATGCAGAAGTCACAGGCACATCCACCCTGGAATTTTGGCTTTGATGATACCAGATCCCATCACAGTTAGAGCAGAACAAAAATTACTGGCATTTAGTGGAAGCAGAAACATGCTAGGATTTAATTCACAGAATAGAAAGGAATATTCTGAATAGTGTGGCCAAAACTCTCTGTGTGAACAAGAGTAGCACGTATATTTTTCAGTGTTGTAACTGTAGGAAGAACCAGCATTTCCTTAAATGGGGGGTCGTTACAAAACAGCAGAAAAATGTTCATAAAACTGTCTTTCATCAGTACTACAGGATCATGATAAGGAAAAGCTCACCAGGTGTGACACAACTTGGGCGGTTGCGACTGGTTTTACTCCAGCATGCATGGCCTCAGGGTAACTGTTCACAGTAATACGAATTTCTGGAGGTTTTACTGGAATTTTCAACTACCATTCTTTTTAGATTGATGACTTCCAAAAATACATTTTAAATATTAATAGAGTATACGATGTGTTTTAAATCAAATGCATAATGCTTAAAGAGTTTAGGAAATAAAATTAAAAGTACTCAATTAAATATTGGCAAGGAAAGGGAAAGATGCACAGTTTGTGAGTTACAAATGAAGTAGACATTTTTAGTTGATAATAAAGTTTATAAAGAGCTGATAAATGGTTTAATATAGCAACTTTAATATAGCAGTTAAGCAGATGAGCCTGCAAATGAACTTTCAGAACTATAGTTTCTGTGCTCATGCAGTTCATTTTCCAGGACAAAGGCTTCTGCAAAGTCTAAGCATGACTTCAATCCCACAGGAACCTTATTAAAACATCTTTAAGGGAATGTAGTTTATTTGTGGATCTTGGGAAAGTCCTTGAAATGAGGATAACATTTATTTGTGATCATACAGGGATGCAGATTAAAACTCCTGACAGCCATACACATATAAAATAAAAGAAAATAAATACTTTATTTTCAAATTTGTTCTTAATCACAAAGTGCAGGAAAAAAATTCATGGTATTTACTGTAGAGAACAGTTCAAGGGAACTGATCTGGACTGGGTTTTCTGTCTGCCTCTCACTTGACTGTATTTTCCTGTTAGACAGGCTTGTTCTTAATCATATGATCAATCAGCAATGAAAGCACCTAAGTTTAGTGTCTCAAAAGTTATAACAAATTTGCTGGGATGTGTACATTTATTCCAAGGCCCATTTTGTCACTCTTGTGTTGAACTCACAAACAACTTGATCTCTTAATTTTCTCAGATAACTTCTGACATTGTAACTACTAGATTTGCATCGGAAAATATCCTGAAGGCATTAAGATTTTTCTTGGTTTTAGTCATAATAATTTATTATTGCCTAAAAAGATTAATATTCTCAGTCAATAAATTGTCTTCCATTTCTATTATCTGTAATGAATACCCTTTATGGGTTGCTATCTGTAAGCTTTCCACTTGTACTGAGAATGTGCTGAACCTACAGCATACTTTGATCATATTTCCTTTCTTCTAGTTTGTGATACACCACCTTTCTTAAAACTTCATCAAATCTTTATGAAACATATGTGTGTATATCCTCTCCTGCTTGGAAATTTCCTGTAGTGCTGGCTAGATAAATTCTCTGAATGGTTCTTCAGAACAGGCACATCAGAAAAACGGAGACTAATGCATGCTGACCTGCCATATGGGCAGGATTTCACTGAAACCCTTCTTTTCTTCTTACGAGACATATATACAAATCCCAGAAGCAATGTACACAGTTTCGTGTTTAATAACATAGTGCAGCATACTGTTCATAAGAGTATGTAGGCACAGATGAATCATGAACATAAACAGAGACAGACAGATTGTATACATAGAGCCTGCCTTACTTAAAACTCTCACACTGAGCACAGTGGATGCCAGTCCTTATGCCTGAGGCAGCAACTACCTGCAGAACCTCTCCCCTTGTACTCAGAAGCATCTCATTAACCCCAAAAGAGCTGCCAATTCTGCATTACCTGCTGTAAGTCTCTCTGTTGTAGACACCTGCAGCCCTCCTGTCTGCTGGGCCTTCAGCATGGAAATGATTGATCTTCACAGTAACCCTGAGAAGCTTTATTATGTTCCCTTCAGCTACGTACACAGGCTCTGCTCCTCACCTTTTCACTCACAGCAGAATGAAGGTATCAAAGCTGGTAAATTTTGCTGTGGAATCAGCTGCTGTGCTGCAGATGGGCACAACAAAATCTCTGCAGAAAAAGTTTGAACAAGAGTGAAAAAAAAAACAATTAGAAAAAGAAGACAAGAAAGAAGAGAGGTTTTTAAAGACGGGGAGAGTGGAAGGGACACTACTGACACAAAAGAGGAGGAATGTACAAAAAAAGAATAGCCATAAGACACCAACGACAGAAGTCAACTCTAGACTGTAAAAGGATGAGACAAGAAGGGTTTGCAGGGGATTTATTTTTTAGAAAGAGCAAACAAAATCCCAAAGAACTGGAGTGCAGCCCTCCATGCTGTTTACTGTGGAAAAAACAGAGCAAAATTCCCTCCTTCTGCTAACATCTGGCCACAAAAGAAAGCCAAGAATCAGTCAAAGAAGAGCAGTTCACTCTGGCAAACACATGCCAGTATTCTTGCAATGACTATCATACTCACAGCTCTGGCTTATGTCTCAGGTACAGAGATTTAATGACTATGTGACTGGAAGGAAATAAATGTACATGAGAGTGCTCATTTTGCCCCCAAAATTATGAGTTTTGAGGTGAAAAAAGAATTTCAACCCAGGAAGAAGAAAAAGAGTCAACGCTGTGTAGTCAAATCCAAGATGTTCCTCAACATGATGCCTTTGAAGTCTCCAAGAAGAGCTGAAAATCCCAGCATTCCATGCAGTAATTACCTCCCCTCAACACACACGGCACATTTTAAATATCCAGCCACAAGATGTCAGCACACTCAACAGGAATTCTTACGAAAAGAAAAATCTGTATGAATGGGACTTTTCTATGTCACACATCTCTTTTCCCTGCTAGTAATGGAAAAATAGATGTTTCGGGGGATTTACATGAAATTTAGTGTTCAGATTGTGCCTTCTAAGTGGAAGTAGCTGGTCTATCATGGTCTGATCATAGTATCTTAATGAGAGTAAAATGCTGTGACAGAATGGAGAATATGGTTTTCTCTTCCCACTCTGAAACCAAAGGATGTTGGAGAAGGATCTCATAAGCACCTAATATGATTTTCAAAACCAGAGTGAAAACTCTGGCCAGCTGCTTATATGTTTAAGACTGCACACACTCAATCTTGAAATCCTGCTCCAGTACCTCTCCAGAGATGATTGCATCTTAGTAAAGTGTCCAGATACCTGTTTCATGGCCTTCATAATCACAGTATCTATAAACCTTTAACTACAAATCCTATAGGTGTGCTCTGGCTTGTGTATTAAGTAACATAAGTGGAGAGCATATGGGATGTGGTCATAGCACAAAACAAAGTAATCACGCCCACTTTCTTTCAAAAAGAGTTCAGAATCAAGATGTCATGATATCAAAAATCTTTTGCAATTTACATACTGATCAAAATATTCAGTGAGTTATTCCTATTACTGCATTTCTATCTATAAATATTCAAATTTCACTTTGGGAAGGAAAATGCCTGGACTCTTCCTTTTAAAAAGTAGTCAAAATTTCCTCCATGTTCTTTGAAATTTTTCAGCATGTCACCTTAGCCACAGCAGATGGTATATCAGAGGCTTTCTGGAAAGATTGGGGTAGCTAGATTCTCTAAGCCTGACTTCCATATTAGGTAAATTAGTAGTCAAAATGTATAGCAGAATTAATGGACACCTGGATAGATACAAGTGTCATGGTTTAGCCCCAGCCAGCAACTAAGCACCATGCAGCCGCTCGCTCACTCCCCCTACCCTGATGGGATGGAGGAGAGAATTGGAGGAGTAAGAGTGAGAAACACTCCTGGGTTGAGATAAGAACGGTTTAATAATTGAAATAAAGTAAAATAGTAATGCTAATAGTAACAGTATAATAATGATAATAATAATAATGATATACAAAGCAAGTGATGCACAATGCAATTGCTCACCACCCGCCGACCGATACCCAGACAGTTCCCGAGCAGCGATCGCTGTTCCCTGGCCAACCCCCCACAGTTTCTATACTGAGCATGACGTCATATGGTATGGAATAGCCCTTTGGTCGGTTTGGATCAACTATTCTGGCTGTGCCCCCTCCCAGTTTCTTGTGTACCTGGCAGAGCATGGGAAGCTGAAAAGTCCTTGACTGGCATAAGCAGTACTTAGCAACAACTAAAACATCAGTGTGTTATCAACATTCTTCTCCTACTAAATCCAAACCACAGCACTGTGCCTGCTACTAGGAAGAAAATTAACTATCCCAGCTGAAACCAGGACAACAAGTTACTTGGAAAGATCAGAATGCCTTCTGTAGAGGGAAGTTCTGTGATGTAGGTGTTTTGGCATTTTTTTGATGAAGTCATCAAACATGAAAATAAGGGTGATTTAGTTGATATAGTCTATCTGTATTTCCAAAAGACTTTTAACAATGGCCATCTCTCAAGCCTTTTAAAGAAAATGAGCAGTCACAGCTCATTTCAGAGCTGAGGAATCTTCCATGGATAAAAGTATTTGATTAAGACATAGGAAGCAGAGAAATGGAGTAAAATACTAATTCTTGTTGAGCAGAGAGGTCACTATGGAATTTTACAGGGGGCTGAGGTGGGACTTATGCTTTTCAACATCTTCATGAAAGTCCTGGAAAAGGCTTTTTGTAGGCAACTGGGAAATTTTGCTGTTAATACTAAATTATTCAGCATAGGAAAAATGCAGACTGACTGTGAAGAATTGCTGCAGAAACTTATGAGGCTGATTGGTCAATAAAATGGCAGATGAAATGCAATGCACAAAAATGTAAAGTGGTACACAAGGGAAAAACCACACAAATTCACATATAAAATGATGAGCTCCAAGCTAAGCATTACCACTCAGAAGAAAGATCTTGAGATAATGAGAGTTGGTTCCATGAAAATGTCAGTCCTATGCTCAATAGCAGACAAAAAAGCAAATCAAATGTTAGTAACTGTTATGAAAATAACATAACAAAACAGAGAACAAGATAACGCTCAGTTGAATAAATCATGAATCACCTTTAAAACTGTGCAATTCTGGCCCCTGTCCCATTGTCCTCCCATGTCCAAAATGATATAGTAGAATTGGCAATTATTAGCAAAATGATTAAAACAACAAAAAATTGTTAAAGATGTGGATTTATTTCCAAATTGGACAAAACTGACCATATCTTCCACTGTATCTCCAGACTGAGCAGAGAGATGATCCTCAGGTGGATGGCCCTTTGGGTCTGATCTAGTACAGCCATTCCGCTGTGCTGACCGCCTTCTGCCCAAGAGGTAGTATGAATTGATAAGAAGCATTTTGCCTGTTAATTTAGGTGCTTATTAATTTGTTGGCTAGTATTACTTCCAGGGCTTTTACTACTTGTGATGTTGTCATTTATCATGTACTTTTTGCTTAATGAATTCACTTTTTATAAAGAAAATATGTAGCAAGCTTTTGGGAACAAAGTTTAGGAATAACATAATGATGGTATTATGCTTATTTAAAAATAGACTAAAAATATTTATAATCTGGGAATCATATTAATCATTACCCAGGTAAAAGTCTAGCTGAGATTAATGAAAGAGGAAAGGTTTCAGGTTTGTCTTCTATATAGATTATTTATATCATGCTCATCACCATATTTTCTGAATGTGTTCCAATAGTACATTAAGCAATGTGACTAACATCTGTCACATGTTTTTTTCTTCAGTCTCTCTCCAGGAAGATAAATATATGCAGTAGAGTTATCTTGTATCCTAAAGGAATTTTGCCAGGTGAAGAGGGGAAGAGAAGATAAAAGAACCAGGGTGGGAAAAATAAGTTTTATTTTGTTTTGTTTCTATAAATACACAATTTGCTTCACTTTTAGATCAGTGAAATCATGGACAAAAATATGTACCAGATTTAGACCTTGCTACTTTAATTTACAGCCTTGCTTTTGAGTATGAGTTTGATGCTGAATTACGCTGAAAGTACAATGAAGTTTTATCCATTAATTTGACCTCTTTCTTTCCTGAACTAGTAGTGGTAATCAGAAAAAAAAGCAAAATATGAATCGTACTTTGTTAATGAAGAACAAAAGAAAATATGGCACTGAACATGAAGGGTTAAAGTTTTTTCAAGGATGATAATTGAATGGTATCTAGTTACTAAGAAACTATGTTAACATTTTAAAATATTTAATTTCTTTAAATTTTGATTAGTTTGCAAAATAAAATATTACATATCCATGGATTAAGGAAAAAAACCAAAACGAAAAAAAAAAAAAATTAAAAATAACTGTGAAGTTTAGCAAAACCAGTGCCACTCAGTGTTTGACTTGGAATGTATCTGCATAATTTTTGAGCCATACAAATTGCTAACATAGATTGATATGTAATTTCCTTTGCAAACCACTTTAAGACATTTCTCCAAGGAGCAGTTACTATGACCAAAATCTGTGTTTTACAGATAGGATTAGTGACAGAGAAAATTACTCATTTAGTAAACCAGCAAACTAATGGTAGGTTCTGGGATGCCTGTGGCCCACATTGCCTCCCCAAACAAAGGAACAAAACTAAAGTAAATAATAATAGGCCATCATGGTTTGAAAGACCTCCAGTTTTTTTTCTGAGCTCACTGTAAGCCTGGTTTCTCCTTTATTTAAAGAAGAAGTAGGGGTGTAATCTTAACAGCAGATGAGAAATGGAGTAGAGTGCAAATAACCAGCTGACCTGGGACGTGACCTTGGATGCCGCCATCCATTTTAGATATCCAAAACCAAAGGATGATTTCTAGGAGGTGTATATGGCCTGTTAACAGGTAATATTCTACAACCCATGAAAGGATGAATGTCATATGCATATTGTGCTCAAGTGTTCCATGAAGGATCCTAAGGAAGAACCCCAGTAGCACACACAAAAAAACACCCCTACCCCAGGTTGTCAGGCTTTTATTAAAGACCTTGAAGAAATATCAGGTTGCTTAGCTCCATAATATTAAAGGAAGCTTGGCCCTGCTGTTATTAAATAGGTCTTCCTTTTCCCAGTCACAGTCTTCCCATTCTCGCTAATGACAGGAAACACATCTGAATATTTATTATCTGTTGAAAGCACAAATGTTGGAGAGAGACAGAATATAATAATGCCTTTTATTTTTCTTGAGGCAATCTGTCTTGGCATTCTAAGTGCCACAGATAAAAGCAGCAATAAAGGAAAAAAAAAAAAAAAAGAAAAAGAAATTAATATCTCAATTAAAATAACAAAGCATTTCTGAATAATGCCAAAATCATCTTAATGCACCAGCCTGAAAGCTATCCAAAAGTGACCTATGTGTGCATCCTGTAAAATTACAAACCTATGCTTTTGCCAGAAAAGAGAGCCTTCCTTAAGCCCGGGCTGCAAAGGTGAATTTTTTCAGAACTTGATTCTAGAAATAGTTCATATCTCCTAAGAGGGTTAAAAGGTATAGAGAATGCCAGAATTTCTGTAAGAGATGGAAGTTGCATAATAAAACCTCTGACTATGGATCTGAGACTATACCTCATTTTCTTTATGTAATTTAGTATGAGTATGTACTAAATGAGACCAGAATTATTCATGCTGATGAATACCCAAGTAATTGCCCTATGGCAGTTCTGCATATTGTGTGTGCCAGATGCACAAGAGTTAGACATGCAGTTTAACTGGGTCTAGTGACCTTTAAAATCATGCCTGTTTTTTATTCATGAATCATCACTTTGTTTAGCAGGCGGTTAATGTTCATTCACATTTCTTGCCTTTGCTGACATCCTTCCAGCCTAAGTCACTTATGGCAGCAGATGAATGTTCTGAGGTAAGCGTAAGCCAGGGTAGAAAGCAGCAAGTTGTAGCTATTCAATGACTCTTTTATATAAATATTCACAATGAGCTTAACCCCCTCGGAATTGTAATCACAGAGCTGTCTGTAGGAAGAACAGTGAAAATCTTTTTCTGCAAGCTTTGTTAGTGTCTCCAAAATATAATTGGTTTATTTTAGATATTTTAGATAAAAAAGGACTGGAGAATGCTGAATGTCTCTACAGTTTGTTCATCTGCTGAAGAGAGATCTCTGGTCAAGGTCTAATTGCCAGGATTTGATATTCCTTCCAAAGGACAATTCTTGCTAGACAACTTGTCTGATGATTTTGGCCTTCTGGTGTTATTTTTTTCTAAACTACAGAAAAATGATTTTGAGCAAAAAGAAGCAGCAAGTACAAACATCTTTGCCATTCCTTTACTTATTTCCCCTTCAGCACTAAATCTTCCCTCCCTTTCCCATTCTGTGTATGCTCGTATAATTTCTTCCCACTCTCTTTTTTTTCTGTCATTGTTCTTTTAGATTGCTTGTACAAACAGCATTTATTTTGCCTTTATTTTGTACTAATCTTGCTTGTGTTCACTGCCTTTCCTTTGGCAGGAGGTATCCTTCTGTCCGTCTTGGTTGCCATCCACATCCCTCCCTCTTTTTAGTTTCTCATCCCTTTACTTCCAACATGACTATCTCTTTTTATACTCCGCAGTATATTCTTTGAGTGTATGTATGTACGTAGAACAGATGATCCCACCTTTCATCACACTCTTTAAGCTGCACAGAGCTTCCAGCCCTTTATCTCCTTATCTCACACATTCTGTGCCATGTTCTTATGTTGTGATTAATAAAAAGTCTGTGTTGGAAGCTTTTATCTATATAATAGCAAGTAAACTGACACTTTTTTTTTTTTTATGAGACCATTAAAAAGTTAGCAAACTATCAACTGCCATATGGCTGCTATCAGATAACTGACTGAAAACCTAGACTTTTGGGGGTGTCTTGGTATTTTCAGTAGCAACCACCCTTATGATAATCCACCCAGCCTTCTTCCCTACCACATGTTCTTGTTGAATTACACAATCCCTTCCTTTCCACCTTCCTCCAAGGGCACTTGCTCTCGATATGAGTAACACGGTATGATGAGGCTTGAGTCAGTCATGGGTCTGAGCTGAGCTGCCATATCACGGTGCTTGGGGGATGAGGTCAGCCCTGGAGCAGCTTACCTTCAGGCAACCATGTGTAGTGGAGGAGAACTTATAACACCTGTACTGGCATTAGGCCAAAACATGATATGCTTATGGCAGTATTTTAGCCAGGGTCTTCTCCAAAAAACCTAGATCTGGGGAGATGGTAAACTGTTACACTTACCAGTGACTTTCATCTCTAGTAATTGGTTGCTGTCTTAGCAACACGTCATCAGAATTTATTTTTGAAAGCTGAGGTAAACACTGTCATTAATAGGACACTGGTTTTTAGAGCTATTTTCAAAATAATCCATCATATCTGTCTTTGCTTATAATCCAGCAAGACCTTTATATGCATATTTATTGATGACATATCATTACCTGTATGCAATAATAGCATTAAGAGGACAAACATAATTCTCAGTGCTCAACTGGTAAAAAAAGTAAAATGCTTTCATCCAAACCTCAAATACATAATTTGGCTAAATCCATGAGGGTAATGTTCACTCTCTGCAATAGACCATCTGGCACAGAAGAGGCTGTGCCAATTAATATAGATGGAAGGACTGTTAGCAGCACAGATAGTAAATATTTCAGACTAATCTTTTTTGTCATTTATCAGCTAATTTCATCCTTCAAAATTTGCGGTCAGAGTCTGCAGCATGTTGAAAGAGATTGATCACATTTAGAATTTTACTAGCCTGCAACCCTTTTGCTTTGTTTTTAACTCTTATACAGTCCTGTATTCCATTTATTTATATGAGGGTGAGGGATTATTATGAAGCAGCAGCACAGTTAGCACGATTACTTTGTTGAGTTGCCTGCCTCTCTCATTAAGGTATAAGCATTGCTTTGCTAATGTTATGCTTAATTCAAAAGATTGTGGGTCACCTGTTTTTCTCAAAGGAAAAGGAAAATACAGCTTGAGTAATACATCCCTAATGGCTATTGCAGAAGAGAGAATAAGACTATGTTTCCAACATTAACTAATAAGTTGATCCTGAGGAGGCTCAGTCAACTTTTCAGCTCTGCTAGAATCATTTACCAAGACCGTATTTCAATTTTTGTCTAAGAAAACTAGGCAGTTCTTTTATAATACCCAGGAATTATTCTTTTAATGGTCCTCAGAGAAACTTTTTGGATGTTAATCTGTTTTCCAGACCCATTTCACAAAGCTCTAAACAAAGGTCTATAGGAGCTGAGCCAAGTATTTTCCAAAGAGCATTTAGAGTGCTTCAGAAACATCAGACTTTTGAATCTTACCCTTTAATGTTGCAAACTTAGTAATAAACATTAAAAATCTTTCTCTTCAAAATACAGTAGTAGCAGTAAAATAAATTGTGTGACAGTGGAAGCAGCAGAGCAAGAAGATTGCTTTAGTTCTCAGGCCATCACCTAGCAGTCTAAAAAAGTGAGAAAGGAAGAAAATGATCAAAACACAGCTGGTTTTGTTTGTTTATTTTCTAGTTTCCTTTAGAGGTGTAGAGAGACAGGCAGAAATTTTGCATATTACTCACAGAGAAACTTGGAGTATGCATATGGAGCAGTGAAGATCAAGCCTTTGTGCTATGATCAGAGAAGGATTTGCTGGGGTACAGATGCCTTCAGCACTGCTCACATCTGACCATATTCTGGGTTGCATCACAGGGAGCATTCAAACGCATTATGAAAAAATATAGATTTTTTAAATATCAGGATTGAAACATACCTTTGTGAATGTGAGTAGCACTGGTTCATACTATGGAAGTCTTATAAAATGTCTGATTTGAAAGTTTTCTGTAAATTTTACTATAACTGAAATCACATACTGATTTCACCAACCTGAATCTCAGTATTACCTGAGGCCAAGAGCTTCAGTAGTGCAATGGGAGTTCTCAGTAAATGAACATATAAGCATGTTTGGTTATTTCTAGAGTCTAAGCAAATTGTTGTTATTTTGCAACAAGTGCACTGCAATGCTCTGTGAGGAGACAGAAATTTCTTGGGATTTGAGACATACACATTTGCAAAGAGGTTTTATGAAACACTAACCTCTGTCATTTTTGTTTGCATTTCCCTTGATGAGCTGTTAAATTCCCAGAAATAAACCCACTTTGTTCTCTTCTAGGGCAGTTAGTCCTCTATGTATTTGGTGGTATTGAAAGAAAATGAAATACAGGAACAGGTGGGAATTTAGGATGAACATATCCCATATATTTTTTTTAACCTCAGTCTCAAATATATGGCACTATTTTCTTTTAGAGAACGGAGGTGGATGCAAAACAATAGATATCTTAGAAAGAGACAAATTAGATTTTTATATCCTCATTATAGCACACATGCATGCCTCTACAGGTTGCAATCATTCCTGTTACTATAAGTAAATCTGTGTTTAAGCACCTAAAAACATAGCTAGGCCCCAGGGAGTGATTAAATTATGTCTGAAGAATTGTGTTGCTAGAACATAGTCCTCTATGCAGACTTTGTAATTCAGGCATGTCCCTGCTTGTCCTGGATGGCCTGTGGGCCAACTAAAGTTATTAACTATGTGTTTACAAATGCTCGTACTGGGGACACAGCCACTCACTGGTCTCCTGCATGATGATTATTGAGGTTCTCCTTTAGGTAAACAGCAGCTAAAATCCTTCATACAATGTTGATGGTAGTAATAATGACAATCTTTTGTTTAATGGTTTGTTATTTAGATCCCTTGCCCCTAAACCAAGATCCCTAGTTTCTGTCCCCTCCTCATCACATTTTATTTAAATGTGTCTCACAAGAAAGTTGCTCTAAGCAGCATGTATGCTAAATGTATGCTAAGAACATAAACCTCTCCTTTTGAATCAGAGCCACCATGCAGTCAGGAGGGTAAGCCTTGTGGCCAGAAAAATGGCAGATGAGGGGGAACATATAGAGAGTGTATAAGTGAAAAGTACATCTCTACTACAGAATGTAGATATCAGGGAATTTCCAGTGCTGGACCTTATGATGATTTTATGTACTCCACTCCATTCTGACGTGCCCAATTCTCCTTTTGTACTTTATTTGGAAAATATAAGAAAATTTACTTGCTCTACAGGGATTTGAAGTAGTATAAAAGAATTCCAGTCTTCTGCTCCTGTCAGTTTTGAAGGGGATTTATAGAGCAAGAAGTCACAGCCAAACAACTACTCTTTATAGTCAATAGTGTTCCAAACTTCACAAATTTTTCTAGTTCTTTTTGATTCCAACTGTATTTTTTTATCTCTGTAAAGTACGGGACTATGCCTTGCAGAGTTCAGTTATACTTTATGTTAAAGAAACTTTTCTTTTATTCCTGTCTTCATTGTATCCAAGTCAATTCAGTCATGGTTTGTAATGAAACTACACTACACAGTCACCATCTGAGGCATCATACTTGGTATCCTGAAATCTCATATGTGGGCAAGTGTGAGGGGGATTTCTAATGTCATGACTACCAGCAGGTATTCATACTCAGTCACCAGGTTTCTGTATGCAACAGAGATAACATATTTAATAATGAATCATAAAGATGCTTTGAAATAGATCTGCTTGCTTGCATCATTTAAAGAAATTTTGGGAAGAAAAAGATGTGTTAGGATGACAAACAGTAAGATTTAAAACTCATTTACTGTTTCCAAAATTATTTCAAGGTATGGTTTCTTTGTCTGCATCATGCATATCTTGGACCTTCTCTTCAATTCCCCCAGTTTCCTTTGTTTTTCTTACATAGAATTCATTTAGTTGTTCATATAACCATCTGCTTTCTAATACGTCTTCATTTTTCTCTTTTATGTCATTTTTTTTTTGCTTTTCAGTGTTTTTATTGCATGTTTGCAAGTTCCTAGCTTTGAGCTATGGAAGCAACAAGAATTATTCAAATCTCTGAGACTAAACTTTTTTTACGATTGCTTACTTAATAATCTACTGACACACTTTATAGAGTGCAAATACACAAAGGCTATATTCCAGAGCTTTAGAACACTACCTAGAAAAGGCCAGAAAACCTCAGTTATAATAAAAAATAAGGATACTCGGCACTCTCAGGACTAGGATATTCTTGAAACGATATAATACCTATGAGTAACAAATGTAATTTTTTCTTTTTTGTTTTTGGAAAAAAAAAGCCTCAAGCCTGCTAGTTGAAGTGCACAATTATTTTGCTTACGTATGTGTAAAATGGGCATAAAGCTTACATCATGGATATTGCAAATGAGTCCTAATTAATTAACAGTTTTAAAGTGCTTTGAGATAATTTGATGAAAAATGTTATTAAAGTGTTATTATGATTATATGGTTTACCATGATCAAATGATTAAAGTTGGTGTGTCACCATGAAAATATATTGACTTATAATTTTGAGTCTTAAATTTTAAAATGTAATTTTCAAGATCAAAGACTGTATGAGTAATTTTTATCACTACACTGAAAAATAAATGACACATCTGTTTCATTAATATATGTTCTAGCTTCATCCCCTGCACTGTAGTTACTAATGTTTTTTTTTTTAGCTGTGAACGGAGGTCAGCTGCTGGTGAATGAATAAAAAGTGAAGATGAAATTTTTATTGCCTGACCAAAGCATAAAGGTATTCACCTGTGGTGATAGCTATAAAATTCTTGACAATGTTTACAAATACTGTCCTTTGACAGCTGTCCTTTATATTTGTCTCACTGAAATAATTGTTTCCAGGCTGTCTACAGTTCTCTATCATATACTAGCTCTTGGAGTCGAGGGGATGTGTTTTTTATAGTGCAATGGAACAGTATCCTTTGAAGTGACCTTGTAGGCACTATTACATTTTAAAGAACAAATAATAGGTGTGAGATATTAAGGAATTAAGTTCTGTATGGACTTGTGAATTCCACTTTATTTGGCAAAAAACATTTTCACTGCAACCTTCATTTGCATTGTGAGGTCCATCATGATTAAGATGTTTAATGCCATGATTCCACAACATTCTTCTTGGTGGTAGTACAGCTTAAGTCATTCTCATCTTATCCCTCTCTTAACTGGTTACTCCTATTCTTTCTCTCCCTTTCAGTTGTCCTATGCAATAAACCAGCTCAAGATGCAAGTTCAAGAGAAAACTATCCACTTTCTTGGCAAAATCTGACAGAGTTCATTTTTCTGAATATCATTTTCTGGACATTGGGATAGAACTCACAGAGACATCAATGATCCTTAGAGCTGAAAACTCACATGCAGTGAAAACAAAGACTCCATTTGCTAAGACACTAATTTTAAAGAAACATCTTTACAGAATCTAACAAGCTAGACTGAAGTTGCTGCTGGGACCAGCTCCCTAACCAAACCTCATAGGAGTGTGTCAAAGAGATGTAAAAGACTATTTTTCTGACCAGAAGTGATTTTACAGCCATGAATAATCAGACCAGGATGAAAAGAGATGCTATGAGAGATTATACCACTTGCAGCTGAGAATCATAAGTAATAGTAGCAGGAGCAGGCAGGAATCTATTCAGGGCTGGATTTTGTTTTTCACAAATTTCTCAGATGTTTTTTTCTGAAGTCTACGCATGCTTAAGGAATTTGTGTATTTCTTGCTCTCTTGCCATGTTCCGTATTGCCTCTAACTAAGAAAGGAGAACCCCCACAGACCAGTGGTCTCCATGCAGAACACATGTTAACACTAGATCCTTGGAAGAACAGCGACAGCCATCCTGAAAGTGTGTTCCTGAAAGTCGCATTGCTGTGAACACTGACCATCACTACTCACAACATGAGACCTCAGGAGCATATGGAATTGAGCGGCTGGTTCCAAGCACAGCAAGCTAATGACTGCCCAGAGAGTGGACATGTGCCAGGGCAAAACAGCAATCTGTACCACTGCTCTTTGAGAGGTACCAGTTCATTGCTGAGATTCACCAGTTTCACAATAGTGCAGTTTCATCATAAAATCATAAATATAAAGTCAGCACAAAATCAGAGTAAGAAGCAAGAAGCTAGACATACATGAAAAACCATGAATGATTGTGTCTCAGGGCATGTTTTCCCAATCATTTTAATCTGTTTATTCTTAAAGAGTTACCACTTCTCTACAGGAATGAATAAAAAAGAAATATAAATCTTTTTAAAACAAAAACTGAAATAAGAGTTATCTCTCAGTGCACATTGTCTTCTCTGTATCCTGTCTTTTCTGAAAATTTAACCCATGACAGTTGGACTATGAAGGAGGAAAGAGAATATGGGTTCTTGTGAGTGAGCTAGAGGGAGTTCTAAGAACATGGGGTCAGCTGGAGTGAGGAAATGTAAAGCCTAGGGCAGAAGGGAAAGCCACTAAGAGAAGTTAAGAGGAGGGAAAAGAGGCAAGAGAAGAGCATGATTATTGTTAGCATTATGATGAAATGTAAGTAGGGGTGGACTTGTGCTGATAATTGAAATGAAATTAGAACACTGTAATAGCCTTCTGGAAGAATTATACCGTGCTATTCTTACCAACAGTAGACTAATACGGGAATATTTAAAAAAAAACCAAACACAAACCCAAAAAATCCAAACAAACCACAACAACAACAACAAAACCCTACAACCTTTTGGTACAATTAAAATGTGACCAGACATATCCTACTAGAAGAGCAACAACAACTTCTTACATTAATGCTCTAATGCTTCCAAGTGAAAAGTAGGATAAACCTTGGGTGAACTTGCTTTCTTCTCCCTGCTTTTAGGAGAGCAAGGCTTGGAGTGGGCCGGTCATTGCTGCCTGCCAACACTAAAGTGAGAAAGTTATGATCTGCAATTCAGTAGCTGCATGCTACAGCGAGGCTTTTATTAGGAGAGGTGCTAGATTTTTTATAGCTCAACCGGGTATCAAGATCTTTGTTTACAGCTAGCAAGCCCAGACTGTTTTCACTGCTCTGGAAGCCCAGCTAGAATAAGCTTTGTAGACAGGAAGCACACAACAAAGTCCGGCGGGTTCCTTGAAGCATGGGTTTAAGCAACCGAAAATGAGAGAGGGCAGAATTCCTGGAACTTTTCCAAGGACTGAAGCAGAGTGTGCCTTTCCTTTTTGGCTCTCTGATTCTGGTTTTCAAAGACCACTGTCACAGCAGTCCTTCTAAGAAGAGAGTACATCCAGTGTACTTCCTCTGCCTTAGAGGATTCTCTGATTGTCCATTAATGTTTCTCCCTCTGGTGCATAAATGCATGCTGTAGGGGGTAGATACTGATTGGTATGTTTGTTTTTCTCTGGGGCTGATGTGTTTTTAAGCATGTGGGCTTAATGTTCTGGTAATAAGAACACTGACAAAAACACAGTTTTGTATGCGCACAAAGAGGTTCAGTCTGCTCTTTTTCTGGAGGAAGTCCCTCTCAAGGTCAGATGCAACATATGGTGGGGGGACGCTAGACGGCAGTCATGCCACAACCTTGTTTATGGACCATGTAGAACCATAGTACTCCAGGGAAATCATCAGTGAGACCATTTTCTTGGGGTTATTGCTTTTTCAACACAGGGAGGACAAACACTGTTCTGGCCTCTAACTTTCTATCTGACACATTCACCATTTATCCAATATTATAGCTTTTGTCTGTGGGTATAAGAACAAGGAGTCCTGGACCTACTTTTCTGAGTGGCCTCCAAGAATCTGAACAAAGATGAGAGTATATCCTGATGAAACAAACCAGGTCCCATGAGATGCTACTGTGCATAGAGTTTGACTGTACTGGTGAAATGGTAATGCAAGTTATTAACTGTGTGTCACCTGAAGGTCAGGACGGACCAGCATACAAATTGCAGCAAGAGTTGACAAACACACAGTGTATGGGAACGGGATGACTGTTCTGTATGTTTGCACTAAGGCAGACAGTTAAAGAAAGCAGCTGTGTACATTTTTTAGAACAGTTTATCCCAGTTAAATTCAGCAAATGGATTCATTAAAAAAAAAACAACCCACAAACCAAACTGTATTGGGTCTGGCTGAGATGGAGTTAATCTTCCCCATAGCAGTCCTCATAGTGCTGTGCTTTGTACTGGTAGCTAGAAAGGTGTTGATAACACACCAGTGTTTTGGCTACTGCTAAGCAGTGCTTACACAGTGTCAAGGCTGTCTCTCCAACATTTCCCCTCCACCCGTCTTCATGAGTAGGCTGGGGGTGGGCAAGATCTTGGGATGTGACATAGCCAGGATGGCTGACCCAAACTGACCGAAGAGATATTCCACACCATATGACGCCAGCTCAGCAATAAAAGCTAAGAGAAATGAGAAGGCAGGTGGGGCATTTCACAGAATCATAGAATCATAGAATGCTTTAGGTTGGAAGGGACCTTGAGAGATCATCGAGCCCAACCCCCCTGCAGTGAGCAGGGATTGAACCTGTTATTTATGTTTGTCTTCCAGAGCAACCAAAGCCCTGCTTCCCAGGAAGCAGCTGGACTTCACCTGCTGATGGGAAGTAGTGACTAAAATCTTTGTTTTCCTTTTTTTGCTTCTGTGTGCAGCCTTTGCTTTTGCTTTTGCTTTTTTATTAAATTGCCTTTACCTTGACCCATGAGGGTTTTTTTTTTGTCTCATTTTCTCCCCACCTGTCCTGCTGAGGAGGGGAGTGATAGAGCAGCTTGGTGGCACCTGGCGTCCAGCCAAGGTCAACCCACCACACAAACAAAAACTTAATTTAATTTATTTTTTAAAAAAGTTATTTTGCTCTGAAATTTAAATAAGTTAATCTTAAGGCTAAGTTATACTCCTCAACATCCAACATCCATGTATCTCTCCAAGTGAAAATATCAGTCACAGTCCTCTGATATGGAAAGAGATTCTGAGAGCCTGAAAAAGGGATCAGGCTGAGGACAGAAGATACTTTTGAGAAGAAAAAGAATAGACAGAATTAATCACTGAAATGACTCATTAAAATGTTATGACATGACAGAAAATTGAACTCTAGGGCAGGCCACAATTTGTTAGGAAAAGTAAAAGCAAGCTATTCAACTAACAGTGGAATTATGAGTTTAATGTCCTTTATCCTTTGTGTCACTTCATTCAAGCAGACTCAGCTCTGCTCATTACCCCTCATAACACCCCAACCTCATTTTCTTCCTTTCTTTTGTATTACCCCAACAGCTCACCATTTTAATTCTCACAGGGTGCCTATGTTGCAGACCTTTATCTGCAATATAACTGGTTTTATCTACAAGTACCCTAGACCACACAAATTTTCTCATTTCTCTCCTATTTGACATAAATACCAGGTAAGCAAGAGGCAGCATGTACTATTTTTTTTTTTTTTCTTGAAGATCTAATTACATTGCAAGGACAGCCTTTCCTGGTTAGCCAGCCAAGTAGATAGCTGTTGAAGTCATTCACCTTCTAACGTTGCTCAATGGGAGAATGGTGTGGTGTGCCTCTTCTCTAAATAGCCACAAGGGCTCATGAAAGTTGGAAGAGCTCAGAAACTTTCAGATTTCTATGCTTTTTTCAAATATGACTGAAACTAGCCTATGTTCTAAGGATATGAGAGGCTGGTTCGCAGGTGGGCAGGCAAACAGCACAATCACATAATCTTTACTTCCCTAATCAATCAGGCTGAAAAAGAAGACAGAAAAGGGAGAGCTGGAGAAAGATCTGAGAAAGTAGGATAGGACAGGAAAAAGTGGAAAAAAAGGAAAGGAAATAAAAATAACAATACACTGAATTTCAGATGAGTATATGGAAGTCTTATTGAGTTCACAGCTACATAGCTGTAACATCTTTAATAAAAAGAAGAATTTAAATTTACAGCAGGATGCATTTAGGAGAATCCTAACAGGTACAAACTAGGTAACTGAGAGTATATTTACCTTCTTCTGCTAGAACTGAACCTTGTCTGTGTATTTGGAGCCATTCATGCTTTGCAGGATGAAAATTGCCTTACTCTTGCCTAATAAACAACATAAGATAAAATTATTTTATCTTGCTAATAATGAATTTGTGGAATACCTTTCAAAACTGTTCTAGGAAGGCCTTGCTCCTTCTGTAAATGTTAACTATTAATTCATGAGCTTCTTCAATGATGTTGCTCAGATTGGTTGCACCTGTCAGCCTGGCCCCTGTACTCTGTCTCATACTATTGCCCTAAATCACTCGTGTTGGAATATAAAACTCATGTTAACTGTTATCTTCTTGTCACTCTGGTAAGAATATAATCCTTCTCAGGGGAAAAAAAGTGTATAAGAGAGAAATTAGTAATTTTAGTTCATCTCACAAACGCTAATGTTACAAGCAGTTAGGTTTTAAAAATCCTATACAATCACATAGTGAAATTATCTTCTTATTAAAATGGCCATACATGAGATGCTGAAGAGATAATGAATGAGTCATGCAGTATGTGTTAATACACTGGTAACTGCAAACAGTTTAACAGGATGAGACTGGTGGCATTTGTATTAGAAGGTTGGAAGGCAGGTACTTCCTTCTATTGAGTTGCACAATGTTTGGATTACAAAGTCCTAGAATTAGCCTCAAGTGACAAAAAAAAGGTGGTGGTGGTGGGAAATTATCCATTTTT
Organism: Pelecanus crispus; assembly: GCF_030463565.1. Taxonomy (NCBI): domain Eukaryota; kingdom Metazoa; phylum Chordata; class Aves; order Pelecaniformes; family Pelecanidae; genus Pelecanus; species Pelecanus crispus. The sequence goes on from NC_134643.1 coordinate 19,283,421, forward strand.
TCTGTGTGCCCAGACAACCTGAAACTGTATAATACCTTTCCTCAGTTTCTTTTCCCTTTTCTTAGAATTACTTTAACTGAAGCAATGATGCAAGGATGCTCTTGCAGGCCACCATGTCAGTGCAAGCTGAACAATACTTTCTTTTCCCTTCTCCCAGCAGTGATTGGGAGTGGACAGGGAAAAATACCTCAGATATGACCATGTCATGTATATTTAGATACAGAACTTCCTTCTCTTCTATAGATTCTCTTTGGGGTCAGTAAAAAGAGATGGGCTCCTACCTAAAGATGGTTCAGAATAGAAACCTTGTACAGGCTTATACAGGGTTATAATCCCACCTTGCATTAGTCCTTGTTTCACTCCTGGTCTCTGTTTTCCTGTAATTGTCCTTACTGCAGATGGTGTGATTGATACCCGTGGCTCCCTTCTGAAGTGGATTTCCCTCTGAGGGCAGCCCTGGAGAAAAGGACAGCACAACCCTCTTGTCTAGCCCAGCTCCATCCCCTGGCCCAATGGCCAGGGACAACCCTTGGGGCTGGCACAATATCACTGTAAGCATAACCTTCAGTCCTTTCACTTTCCCCTTACCTTTCATCAAAATTAATAGGACTTCTGGGAAGGTAAGTTGGGTGATGTGAAGAACCATGATAACATCTTGAAAAAACATTGCTGAACATTTTTGTAGGGCTTTGAAGAGTTTTACAGAACTGATCTCTGTTTTCCTCTTAGCAAATAGAAGCAGTCGATATCTGGTAGTAGACAAAGGCTGAATATTCTGGTCTTTTGTTTTTCAGACAAAGCCAGATATAGCACTTTGTTTTACAAGCTTCTGACAAACAGAGAAAGGTAGAAAGTGAAGCCATAAACTACTGTGCAACAATCAGCTTCTTCAAGATTAACAATCAAAGAGAAAAAGTAAAGAAGGAAAAAAACCAAAGGTGATTGAACTGGAAGGGTTGAAATCTTTCAGACATGATTTTCAACTAAAATAGGATTTGCTGCCTCATAGCTATCGTATTTGACACTGTTATTGGGATTTACTGAAACTGTAACAGATTACACTTCATTTACACTTCTGAGAGTTGCCCTGTAAACATAAGACACAGATATTACTCATCAAAAATGAAATATGATCTTTTGGAAGCCAATTCTTAGGCAAAGAATGGGTTTTAAATCAAATTCCACCACTACAGAATCACAGAAATTACCTCATTGAAATTATTACTCATACAATATATTCATGCTCTATTCATCAGTATTTCTTTGTAAGTATTGAGGAAAACTATACCACATCTCTGAAAGTTATAGTTCCTATACCTTCACTTCAACCAATAACTTTGTTTACTATGGTGTATGCTCTAAATCATACAATGGTATCATGTAGTAGCTCTGCTTCTGCACATTTCATCCTTCCATCTTAAGTATTCAGTCATGGGTGTGTATCACTGTTGCTACTTGCAGTTGATTTTCCTGTACTATTAAGGTTAAAGGGAGTTTACATGTTTTGGAAGTAAAAACTTATTAAGCACTAATGGAAATTAGAGCTCAGGGGGTTGACCCTTGTCACAGAAGAGAATCAATTGAACTGTCAGTCCTGAACAGGAGGAACAAAGCAGAAAATGGATGGATAGGCACATTTACAAAATGTTGTTGACATAATTTTTTATGTCAATAGATGCAAGTCAGAGTCAGTATGCACTATGAAGAACTTCAGCTGATAAAATGTAACTTGATTTATTGCTTCTGAATATTCTGTATTTTAAAGGAAGATTACTATACCACTGAGACCTAATATCAGTTTCTTCACCAAGAGAATACATGTAGCCAACAAAAATATTTTATCTTTTCTTTCTTCCTTTATAATATCTTTATTATTTACAGAGGTAATACTGCCACATTTATGTCTTTTGAAATATTTTTTCTTGTTCTGAAGAGCACTTGTGTAAATCTGCTTGCTGTCCCCATGTGGTTCCCTGAGATGAATATTTTAAACTATACACATGTTAGTATGTGTACATGTACACTCTTTGACCCAAAGAGTGTATGAAATCTAACAAAGGTGCTTATATCATGCATGAAGGAAACTACAGACTGAAAAATCTATTGTTCTCTTATAGGTAAAGATTACCTAATCATCATGGATGACTTTCTATAACATGTAGAATTTTGCTTAGGAAAGACTTTGTTTGCAAAGACATTTTTAAGGTAGAAAAAGATTTTTTTTTTCTGCTTTTTCTCCTCTTAAGACTAGATAATGTCATTTCCCAGCAAAGTTTTATCTGATAATGAAGATTAAAAAAATTGAGATAAAACCAATTTGAATGGATACTGACATAAATGACAAAGAATTGTTGAGGCTAGAAGGAACTTTTAGCATGTAATGTCATCATGGGGGTCACATGAAGAAGTGATCTGGCACAGCAGGAGAGCTGAAGCTATTAAAACTACTGTAGTCACTGACACTTTTTTCCTTCCCTTTAGTCTGTGAATGATCTGCAAACACACAGAATCACAGAATCATTCAGGTTGGCAGGGACCTCTGGACATCATCTAGTCCAACACCCCTACTCAGAGGAGGGTCAGCTAGAGTGGGTTGCTAAGGGCGGCGTCCAGTCAGGTTTTGAATGTCTCCAAGGACAGAGATTCCACAACCTCTCTGGGCAACCTCTACCAGGTTTTGACCATATTCCTCATACTAAAAAAAAATACTAAAAAAAATAATAAAAAAAATTTCTTCTTATGTTTAGGTGGAATTTCCTATCTTTCAAATTGTGCCCATTGCCTCTTATCCAGTCACTGGATACCACTGAGAAGAGCCTGACTTCATCTTCTTTAATGCCCCCAAAGATATTTTTACACTAATGGCATCTCCCTGAGGCTTCTTGTCTCCAGGATGAGCAGTCCCAGCTCTCCCAGCCTCTCCTCATATGACAGATGCTCTAGGTTTTTAATCATCTTTGTGGTCCCTTATTGAACTCGCTCCAGTATGTTCATGTCCTACTTCTACTGGAAGCTCAGGACTGGACACAGCACTCCAGATGTGTCTCACCACTGCTCAGTAGAGGAGGATTACCTCCTTCAACGTGCTGGCAGTGTGACATGTGGCATACAGAAGCCCTCACCCCAGCAGTGCTCTTGGGGGACCCAAGTGACGAAAGGAAATGGCCTCAAGTTGTGTCAGGGGAGGTTTAGATTGGATATTAGGAAACATTTCTTTACTGAAAGAGTGGTCAAGCATTAGAACAGGCTGCCCAGAGAGGTGGTGGAGCCACCATCCCTGGAGGTGTTAAAAAAAATGGGTAGACGTGGCACTTTGGGGCATGGTTTAGTGGCATGGTGTGTTGGGTTGACAGTTGGACTGATGATCTTAGAGGTCTTTTCCAACCTTAATGATTCTATTCTATTCTATTCTATTCTATTCTATTCTATTCTATTCTATTCTATTCTATTCTATTCTATTCTATTCAATGCTCTGCCTAATGCATCCCAGGAGGCTCTTAGCCTACTTTGCTACAAGGCTGCATTGCTGACTCATGTTCAACTTGGTGTCCACTGAGGGAATAAACATAGCCAGGACATTTGTATATTTTTATATTAAGTTGAAATGAATGTGCAGTCATCCTGAATTGTAGCACCTTGGAGGCAGTGTCAGCACTGAGGTCCACCTATTAATATTTTAAGCTCAAGCTCTTTTAACTATATCATCAGTTTTTTGAACTAGGCTTTAGCATGGGGAGAACTCAACCATTTCACAAAGCTGAATTTCAATCAAACCACTCTTATTTCAAAGCTCAACTCCAATCTGGAGAAAAAAAAAATGTTTAATTACATACTTCAGTGCACTTCAGAATAGCAACAGGCCTTTGTTAATCACCACTGCAAGCTCTCAAACACCACAGAGATTCATGATCATCATTTTAAGATGAACTAAATCCATGATAACAGGGAAGTGCCTATAACAGAGAAAGGAGAAACCTGAATTCTACTTTGGATATGTTGGTAGTAACAGAACAGAATACCGAGCATTAAAAATTTTGTAGCTTCACTCACTGTATGAACGCAGAATATTTTAGTACTTACATCATGAACTATAACAATCATGCTTTTGCTTTCCTTTTCAGAAGAACTACCTAGTCCAAAACAATATCTCCTTTAAATCACTTTGTAAGTTTAGAAAGTAGTGTCAAATTTTTATTTCTTAAAAATCTTAGTAATGGATGTCAGCTTTCTTTGAAGGTCTGTGAAGAATTAAAATAAACTTCAGAGTACATTTAGAAGATATATTTAAAAAGAACTTGACAAGCGTTGAGCCTTTTGGAGCATGATGTTAGTTTTTTTATCATTTACAGGAACCTGCTTGGAAATTAATAGAGTCTGTGCTCAAATTTCTAAGCAAAATTGAGCTTCCTGACATCTGAGATACCTACAAAGACTAGCTGTGAGAGAGAGTTTGAAGTACAGTTTACACACACTAGGAAAAGAGTTAACTAAACCAGAGGAGACATACGATGAGGAACAGCAAGCAAGGGTAGCAGCATTAAAATGTCTGTTAACGGTTTGTCAGAATCATTGTGTATGAGTAAAAAACAAGCAGTATAAGAGGACTGTCAAGTGCTGAATGAAACTAGAAAGTCACCTACATAACACAGCAAAGTGTGCAAGGCAGGAGAAAGCCCAATATCTGGCAGAGAGGACTGACAAATATAAGAAAATACTTGATATATATAAGAATGAAGGAATATGGAGATAAGTTCTAGGAAACAGTGGTATTTGCTGTTGTTCCTGAAGTGAAAAATAACATTTAAATTGCATTAGTAAGGAATAAATCATCACTTATTTTGATAGTTCTGTGTACTGCCAATTACTTACAACTTGTGTGAAAAAGGTCAAAAATAAAGATGTGGTTTTACTATATTTTACTGTAATTTTTCATGAATTTTTTCATGCTGTTCCAGGCAAGGGTTACTCTCCAAGCTTTCAGCTGAGACTGGGGCTACTATTTCTTGGCTGACTGTAAGCTGCCCCTTGCTCAGTATGTGGTAATGCTGAAGTAGGTGTGTATGCTCCAAGGAGTCAAGGGAGAGAAATAGTTTGCTAACCAAAGTAAGTACTCATAGACACTGAGAGGGGCTTACCTCTCTCCACTGTCTACTTACAGAGTCTAGATTGCTGATTTAGGTGGTTTGGATTATCCTGCTGAGTCCCACTAATGATACTTTTAAGTGTTGCTTTGGTGAAATGAAGTTCCTAATGTAGTCTGAATACTGCAGACAGGTACAGCTCACAAACTTTTCTGGATGTGTCCCCAAAAGTCTCATCAAAAACTGTGGAAGAACTTGGTACTGATAGTGAGCTGAATGTAAGAGTCCCTCGCACCTAGCCTTGAGCTGAAATTGCTGCCTGCCTATATATGTCAGCAGAAATCTGTAGTAAAACTGGGGTCTCTGAGTGCTGTACCCACATATAAATAAATCAGCATACATCTGTAGAATTAAGCTGTGATTTATTTTGTTCTGTTTCCTATTCATGTTTAATATTTTGATCATAAATCTTTCAGGTGTCAAAGAAAATTACCCATAAATATCTCTTGGGAGGATGGTCTATTAACATTGCTTGCAGGACCTCACACTAGAGAAACAAACCAAATTAAACCACAAAGAATATGCAATCAAGCAAACATTGTGTGGGAACTGTGAGGCAGCAGGGAAATTTAAATATATATTCCTAAGGAAAAAAGAACAACAATAATCAGCACACGCACACACCATAAAATAAAAAAAAAAGGCATCAGCAAAACAGGTTTTAAAGCTACTAGAATAATTTTGGAGCTATTTAACAGAGCTAAAGATGCAAAAAATGATAAAGACACCCTATAGTTCAAATGTGAATGTTGCACAATTAGGGTGGAATTTTATTTATTTTATATATGAAAAAAAAAAAAAAGAAAACAAAAAAAGGACCATTTTTGAGTGCCACAAAAAGTCAATCTGAGTCAGATTGCTTCTTGTTTCGTTCCTTCTCATCCTGCTACTTTGCATCCCTAGGGTCATCTCCCACATGAGAGATGGTAAGGTCTGACTTAGGGTATTTTACAGGCTTGGTTAGAGCAACACTTTTGAGGTTCAGATAGGAAATTTTGGCTGCCATCTTGATGTTTAAGCAGAGGCTGTAATGCAGATATACCATTTCCTGGCTGAGTACCTCAAGAAGTACACAAGTGCACAAAAGGTGGGAGCAAGTACTACAAAATCAGGTGGTGACAATTTCCATCCTGATGTAATTTAATTTTCATTTCTACAAAGGGCATATGCAAGATTTAGATGGCAGCTGACTCAAAAATGAACCAGTGGAACACAGACTATATTTCCTTCAATGGTGTCATTTGCAGTTTTTCCTTAAAAATAAGGTTATTCCATTACTCTGTATTCATTCCAGTCATTCTTACTAGTATCCCAGTATGTAATCACAGAAATCTTCTGGACAGAAATGCTGAGCCCTCAAATATAGGGACAAACAAATGTAGATAGAAAGTTAAAATTTCTCAAAGGCACGAAAATTTCTCAGCAGTGATTTAAAAATTCATAGTCATGCAAAGGAAGCAAAAAAAATCTGTTTTCCTGAACTTCACACTAGAGAAGCATCCCTGTTCTGGAGTGTCATTCTGTCAGCCTTTAAGCCAGATAGCAAAGGATGCTTTTAGTTAAAAATTCAAAGTCTTGTAGAAGAAACTGTTAAAAGTTTTTTTTCCGACCTTGCTACACTAGCTTATAGGACTATCGTATGTCTAGTTTCTAGCAAAAGGCCTTAACTTTCTGCTTTCAAGATCATTCCCAGCAGATTTTTTGTAAATAAATATTGTGTTCAGGTCATGGCAACTGTCTCTGCTTTTTGTCTACAAGCAGGGAAGAAAGCATTCCTACTAGACTTCTTAGTGTGCTGAACCAGAGAAGGAAACCCAGAAGAGCTCATGCTGAATCTGAGTCTACATCATAACCTCAAAATGACACTACGAAGGGTAACTTACTGGATATCAGAGAACTAGAATAGAATAATATAGCCATCCTATTACAGTTAACAATGAAAGAGAAAACAGCTTTCTAAAAGCAAAGGTTTTCACAAGCCACGTTCCAAATAACAGTTGTTCCTAAAAGACAAGTCATCTGTGGCACCTAAAGCTAACAACACAGTTAACCTAGCCCTTTGGAAACCATGAAGAATGCCATTATTTTTGAGGAGGAATTAATTCTTCCCCAATAACTTGACAGACAGGAAAAACAAGCAGAGTCTGCAATAGAATTATGGGGTGAATCAGTCTCATTTTACACTTCAGCAGCCTCCAATTGCTTTGTGAGAGTGATAATCATATGGACTAAAGAACTAAGAGAACTAGCCTCAAAGGACTTTGCAATCAATTCCCTCCTAAATAAGATGTGCTTGTCAACTATGTTCATGAGAAAAGTGTCTATGGATGCTGTCAGCCCTTCAGCCTGCATAATAGGAACACATGCATTTGCATCTGTGGCTACAGACACTGAAGACACAGTTGCTATGCAAAACCTTAGGCAAACTGATCAACAATTCGAGCAAGGTGTGTGTCGGGGGGAACCGAGATGAGAAGGAAGTAAGCCAAGCTTCTTTATTTTAAGCGTATTTGGAGATAACTCAGAAATAGAGCACGGCAAATATTTTCAAATGAAATATCCGTGTAGCTGAAAATGCAGGCTGAGCAAAGCTGAGTGTTTTCTGAAATTATTTCAAGTCAACTAGGTCTCTAGAAGTCATTTTTTTCTTTTTAAAATAAAAAAATTTTTGGATTTTCATGTTGAAATTTCTTTCAACTTCATGCATAAAAAGTAATTTTTCTTGAGATGAATTTTTGTTGAAATGATTTCCCAGTAAATTTTTGTAAAAAAACTTGTTAGATCTACTCAAAGCAATTATTTTTAGAGCTGACAGAAAATTTAAAAAATAATTCTAGTTCTGCTGAAAATGAGTTACATTCACATAGCAAAAATTCCATTGACAACAATGGATTCTACTGACTGGAAGGATTTGTACCTGATTAGCAAACAAAAATGTTCCTTGTGATCCTACAATTGTACGACATTGCTGAAAAAAAAAAGATTCAATATTAAAAAAAAAAATTCAAAGAAGAAATCTTGATAAAATAATATATCTTGTACCAGCCATCAGTCCTATTTCCATAAAATGTTATTTCAAAATGCGGAGAAAGAAATCACCCCTAAATACATACATATCTCCATTGTCTCCTACGGAGCAGGGAATTACTCTATTAAGGTTGCTATAAGTAAATCTGGGACAAATTATTTTCATACAAAAACAGAGAAGTACCAATATATCAGTAATATTTTTAAAGGAAAAGCATTAAATAAATCAGCATTACCTGCTAGTTTTAGGTTAGTAATGCACACTCACTTCAGTAAGAAAGAGATACTCCATTTAAACTTTATTATTGAATTTCACTTCAATATAGAAGTTGATATTTTGTGTTATACTGTTTTTATCACATGGGAATGCAAACACATGAAAATGAAACACAGTAATGTTTAAGTGACTATTTTTTCCAAATTTCTCTGCAGTAAGAAACATCCACACTTTCATTTTTCAATCCAAATAATAAAAATAAATTTTACAATGTCAGAATTTCCTGTGGGATGGAAATAAGGTTTTTAGATCAACTATACTTATAGGAATGTAAAGAGCTTTTATTCACTCTCTATCTTCCCAAGACGCTAAAGAATATATCAATTTATTTGAAACTCTTGAATACTTCATTAAAATTAGATCAATAGAAACTCTTCAGTTGAGATTTCTTTTTAATTCTTCTAACATTGAACAGATTAAGGAACCAAGAACAGTCATACATCTAAAGAAGTTACGCAGATAAATTTCCTAACAGGTACTGAATTATTTGAAAGGCTATTGAAATTTTCTGCCCTTCCCATTGGACAATGTAATTTTTAAAAAGTTCTTCTTACTGACAGCATGTGTTACAAACCAAGACTGATACAGCATGAACTATCTTGATTTAGCTACTTTAGAATACAGAACAATTGTTCTTCTAGTCTCTCCTCTGTTTAACTCTACAGTTTATCGTAATAACACTACTATCCAGATAGGAAATTGGGTCATTTTATTTCACAACCATGTCCTTTTTTAATTAGTGAGAGGAAAGTCTTATTCAAACTTGGTGTACTTGCTGTTTCTGAGAAAATAAATTTGCATGGTACAACTGTGTTGATTTAGAAAGTTAATATCACCAGAGCTCCAGCTGCATCACAATGTTGGGGTATTTTCATGTGACATAAAGATGCACTGCCTGTTTTGCAATGAAGTTGCAAGGGTATGTGCTCTGAATTACACTGATCATTCAGTTATATTGAAAAGAAAAAAAAAAGTGAACCTGGCATCTGAGATCGATAACCTGTAGTCCCCACCAGAAAACACACCGGCAAGTTACATATTGCATAGTTTTCTATGGAATTAAGACGTTCGCTGAGATTCTCTTACACCTGAAAGGCTATAGAAGACAAGATACAGGAACAGAAACTTCCACAAAACACATATTCTTCCCAGAACATGAAACCATTTGAAGATATTCAAATTTTCTGACAAAATTCTCCTTTCCAGTCTTAATCATGGTCATCAATTGCTCAGAATCAAAAGTTCAGAACTTCTGCCTGTGATACAAAATTCCACATGGAGAATAAATCCAGCCTATCTAAATGATCTTCCCAATGAGAAAAAGAAGTTCATAATGTAAGCTGAAAGAACACTGTGAAATGAAAAAGGTCCTGTGACAAACTTGCAGTTTTCAAGATTACTATGTGAAAAATACATATTTGATTTAAAAGTCAAAGATAATAAAATTCTAAAACACTCCTTAAGTAAAAATATACAGTAAAGAGCAAGAATACCTTCCTCACATTAAAACCACATTTCTTGATTCATCTGACTTCAATTGCCTCAGAACAACTGGTTTTCTGGCTCATTTTAATCCTGTAATTTTAATAGATTAAAATTATGAAGCTGTTGGATCCGTTTCATATATTTGATCAGTGTAATTGTATCACTTCTTCCAAAATTTGTTGTTTGTCTGTTACATGATTAAAACACCTGCTGTTATAAGCTTCTCATTACAATTACACTGATGGGAAGTTCACATTCTTCAGCTACACAATACAAACCTTTTTAAAACAGAAAAAACAAAATACCTGACTGATGTCTGGGAAATAATTCCACTATGTTCTTATTAATAAATGAATTGTGCCATGATTTTGTTACAGACATATAACAAAAGTCTTGGAAAAAGGCATTTACACACACACAAATTGAACACAAGGTTATAGTAGCACAAAAATTTGGGGAATTGCTCTAGCAATTCTACAGCTGATTAAGCTTTAGATAAAAACACACAAGCATATGTCTGTGAAAATATACCATTACTTTCTGAAGTCATGATACACAAGTACTTTAGATGATAAAATGAGAGTGACATATATGTTCACATAAAAAAAGCTAAGGTTTTTTTTGAACATACAATTGATTCAACTGGTTATAATTCTTAAGGAATATGTTAATGTCAAAAGGTGTCCAAAAAGAGTTTGTGAATTGGACCTTTGAATTCTGAGCAATGAATTTTGGTTTTGGAGCTATTAGATAGACTATGAATTTGGAATTAGTAGTAAATTCCAGCAAATTGCTATTCATTCTCCACATATACTATAAATGTTGTCACAGATCTTAACGAAGGACATAGAAACCATGTTTGTCAAAATAAAAGTTTTGGTATTTTTGGTGTGATACAGCCTTTAGGTGTTGTCAGGTGATAAAGGACATACTCAGAAGCAAGCAGACAAAAAAAATGTTTTCAAACTAATATGATAATCATGTATTCAGAGCCACTTCTGTACAGCAACTTGATACCTTAAGAACTCATGTGTTGTCAACCCAGAAATATATACTGGAACTTTTGCACCACTTTTACCATAGAAATTACTTGCTGGTGGATCCATATCTTAAGGAAACTCCTATAGTCATCTCAACCCAAAATCCATCTTCTACCACAGTGGTGGTAGGTGCATCTGCATGCAACACAGTTCTCCAAACCTAGGTCTTTTTACATAAATATAGAAACCCTCACTCCTGCAAAGGAGCAAGATTTAAGTCCAATGATTAGTAATAAAAATAGTAAACAATTTAATATACAGAAATGAAGGATAATTTTTATTCAACATTCACAAAAAAGTACTCGTATCTCAGTCAATTTTGTTTGTCATCTATAGCTCAAAGTGTTATTACAGAAAATTTTCAAGGAAGGTGGCTTGCTCTGTCTCTGTTGTATTCAAGAGTTAGAATTCTAGAGGACAAAAAAAGGAGAAAAGGGTATCCTTCTGCCTCAGCGAGCTTGAAAACACAGGGCAGGGACCTGAACCTTCAACAAGTGTATGAAATATGTGACAGGTCTGCAGCAATGATGTATTGGATAGGATGTATTCACCTCAATATTGCAGTATAAATTATTACCCGGGTGATTAGGTATTAGTGGCAGAAAGAACTTATGATCTGTAACATTGATGCAGCTGAAAACTTAAGGAACGAGAGTAAATATGCATGTTAATTCATTATCATTTCAAAGCAGTACATATATTTGCACTTTTTAAATAGAAAGTTTGAGATACAACTGTACTGTGCTAAATATGACAAAAATGTGTTTTGTAACAGAAATGTAAAAAAAGCAATTGGCAATATTTTAACGTAAAGAACTCTGCTGACATGTCTTAATATCTATTACAGTTTTCAGCTAAACATTGTAAAATTGATTTCTGACAAGAAGACCCAGCAGAAACGTTACTGTACTGTTGAATAAAGTGTTTCTTGTGAACTTGTCCTGACTTTCATCTATAAGTTGTGGACTTCTTCCCAAAATAATAATAATGGTTTTGTCAAAGCGATGTTCTTAAGCAGTTGAACACAAAGATACATGCAATTCTTCCTACCTCCCCAGCTATTGCATCTCTGCAGGGAAGGACATGATGTCATTGTCAGCAGGTGTAATTATTGACCATTCTGCTTCCCAAGGTGTATCTTGGTAACCTATGATATGCTAAACCCATAAAGTGTCACCAACCAAGAGTTAACCTGCAGTAATGTATACCTTAGGTGCTCAAAAAGTCAAAATAGAAATGTCAAGGGCAGCTTGAGCCAGTATCAGATGATGAGACAATTGTTTCCATCTATACTGTTTTGTTGACTTTCGGTAATAGAGATGGTCATTTCTCCTCTACTCTCCTGAATACGCCTTGTTGAAAATAGTTACATTGACAAAAGGGTATTATAGAAGTGACACTACACCTTCATCTGACATCTGAAATAGCAACTTCTCTTAATAAATACTGTCCATATGCTCCCACATAAAAGCTAATGTCAGGGTTGGAGTTACAGAGATGAAAGTAAACAGGGTCTTTTTCAACTTCCTTTCCTGTTTTTTTAATTTCATCTTTCATTACAACTTGCTGTAGCTTAAGGTATGGCGTATGATAAAACATGGTTGCCTCACCTGACAGTCATGTATTTCTTCAGAGCACCTTTTTCCTATGAAGCTCATCTTAGTTTTTTGAAACAAATTTGGGAATGGTCAGGAAATAGAACACAGCAGCTATGATATCTATGATAATCCATGATAACACAGTGTCTGTGTTAATTTCTTCTGGAGTCAGTGGAGGAACAAGCACAAATATGTGCCACAGTCACTGAAATCTACTGAGTTCTTCAACCATTCAACTAAACAGCTATTTAGGTGAGGACTGCAAAACACATTAGAGCTGTCTCCTCTGCACCATTTGATACATTTAGAGGGAGCCTTGATAGCTAACTTGAGCTGTCTAAACTGATAATCTATGCTCCCTCAACCATGCACCTGAAGAAAGTGTCCACTACTAGTGGATGGTTTACCCCATTCCAAAATAGTATCTGAGAGATGGGACGAGGCACACTGTGCCCCTATTGCTCTCTATTCCTGTCTTACAAAGGGACCTTAGGCAGCTAGCTTAGACTAGTTGCCCTACTTCTGGATGACTGAAGTTATGTGAGATGAATCCCATCCCTGATCACCCTCTGTCAAAAGGATTGTTCACATCCCCAGGGATGGCCAGGGAGGAATATGACAAACTAAAAGTTTCTTTCTGCAGCAATGGTACAATAGCAAACATTTTTAACTGAACCATTTCTAAAAATTTTTTATAAAATTGTTTCTCTAACACTTGGGGGGAGTGGGGAGAATGCAATACTTTTGATATTAAGACCAAAGCCCATTTCTAGCTAAAGAGCTTTTGTGTCTGTACATATTGTTGTGTACCTAGAATGACTGCTTCACAAAAATCTATCCCTCCAATAATTTTTACCTGTCAGAATACCTTTCTCAGGCTAGGTAGAAAAAATAGCCAGAGTTTAAATAGTTGAATAATGTGAAATACCCACTCCTTAGGAAAGGTCCTTGTACAGGCCTATCGGGCCACTTTTTGACTGACTGTGATAATACAAGCAGTGCACACACTAGAAATCCTAATAACTATGTGATGGGTTGATCCTGGCTGGATGCCAGGTGCCTACCAAAGCCTCTCTATCACTCCCCCTCTTCAGCTAGACCAGGGAAAGGAAATATAACAAAAGGCTCATGGGTTAAGATAAGGACAGGGAAGGATCACTCACCAATTACCATCATGGGCAAAACAGACTTGACTTGGAGAAAATTAATTAAATTTATTACCAATCAAAACAGAGTAGGGTAATGAGAAAATAAAACCAAATCTTAAAAACACCTTCACCCCACCCCTTTCTTCTTCCCAGGCTTAACTTCACTCCCAATTTTCTCCACCTCCTCCCCCCCAGTGGCACAGGGGGACAGGGAACGGGGGTTGTGGTCCATTCTTCACACATTGTCTCTGCTGCTCCTTCCTCCTCAGAAGGAGGACTACTCACACTCTTCCCCTGTTACTGTGTGGAGTCCCACCCACGGGAGACAGTTCTCCACAAACTTCTCCAAAGTGAGTCCTTCCCACAGGCTACAGTTCTTCACAAACTGCTCCAATGTGCATCCTTTCCACGGGGTGCAGTCCTTCAGAAACAGACTGCTCCAGCGTGGGTCCCCCATGGAGTCACAAGTCCTGCCAGCAAACCTGCTCCAGGGTGGGCCCTTCTCTCTCCACGGGGACACAGGTCCTGCCGGGAGCCTGCTTCAGTGTAGGCTTCCCACAGGGCCAGAGCCTCCTTCAGGCACATCCACCTGCTCTGGCGTGAGGTCATCCATGGGCTGCAGGTGGAGATCTGCTCCACTGTGGAGCTCCATGGGCTGCAGGGGTACAGCCTGCCTCACCATGGTCTTCATCATGGGCTGCAGGGGAACCTCTGCTCCAGCACCTGGAGCACCTCCTCCCCTCCTTCTTCACTGACCTTGGTGTCTGCAGAGTTGTTTCTCTCACATATTCTCACTTGTTTCTCTGGCTGCAGTCACGCAGGTTCTTTTTTTTCTTTTCCCCCTTCTTAAATATGTTATCCCAGAGGTGTTACCACTATCTCTGATTGGCTTACATTACCTATTCATTACATATTACTGTTTATTATCTGTATTTGTCCTATATAATATATGTATTCTAATAGCATCGACATTGTGCTAGACAGAGCTGCAAAACAGGAAGACATTATGCTAAAGCCCTTATGGTACAGGAGTGAGGTTCTGTAAGTCTTCTGTAAGAACTGACAAAGCTCAGGAACCTCAGAGTTTTAAGGTATCTTTGTGTCTTTTCAAGTCTGAAGAATTTTGGAGCTGAAAGGTGGTCTTCATATAATTCACAGTGTCCTAGTGGTCTTCACTAGTCATGATAACCTTATTGGACTGTTTGATGAAATATTAGGCTTCCTTAAAATACTTTAAGATACAGGCCCATACCAAGCAACATTTTTGTCTGGTCTTGGGCAGCTGTACCTTGCATAAGTACCCCTTACATTGGGATTTGTAAAGGACTGCTTACAAAACAGCCTTGCCATTAGTTGTCTTCCACAATTTCTTATGCACCCTGGTATGTCTCCTGGCTCCTCAGATATTCCCAGTCATGTGGAGGTGGGTGGGGTGACTACAGTCAGGCCACGGAGAAGGGCTAAAGACTTCATCCATCCACCCATTCATTCATCCATCCATCCACCCATCCACCCATCCATTCTTTCATCCATCCCTCCATCCATCTATTCATAGAATCACAGAATAGTTTGAGTTGGAAGGGACCTTTAAAAGTCATCTAGTCCAACCCCTCCCCCCCCGCAATGAGTAGGGACATCTTCAGCTAGATCATCTATCCCTCCATTTACATACTAACTGAAGACTTCAGTATTGGAGGATAAATCAATCATAGAATTATTTAGGTTGGAAAGGACCTTTAAGATCATTGAGTCCAACTGTCAACCTAACACTGCCAAGTCCACCACTAAACCATGTCCCTAAGTGCCACATCTACACAGCTTTTAAATATCTCCAGGGACAGGGACTCAACCACTTCTCTCTCTGGGTAGCCTGTTCCAATGCTTGACAACCCTTGCAGTGAAGAAGTGTTTCCTAATATCCAATCTTAACCTCCCCTGGCGCAGCTTGAGGCCATTTCCTCTTGTCCTATCACTTGTTGCTTGGGAGAAAAGACCAACAAGCACCTTGCTACAACCTCCTTTCAGGTAGTTGTAGAGGGCTATAAGGTATCCCCTCAGCCTCCTTTTCTCCAGGCTGAACAATCCCAGCTCCCTCAGCTACTCCTCATAAGACTTGTGCTATAGACCCCTCACCAGCTTTGTTCCTCTTCTTTGGACATGTTCCATCACCTCAAAGTCTTCCTTGCAGTGAGGGGCCAAAAACTGAACACAGGAGTTGAGATGCAAGCTCACCAGTGCCGAGTACAGGGGTACAATCACCTCCCTGCTCCTGCTGGCCACACTATTTCTGAAACAGGCCAGGATGCTGTTGGCCTTCTTGGCCACTTGGGCACACTGCTGGCTCATGTTCAGCCAGCTGTCTACCAACACCCCCAGGTCCTTTTCCACCAGGCAGCTTTCCAGCCACTCTTCCCCAAGCCTGGAGCGCTGCATGGGGTTGTTGTGACCCAGGTGCAGGACCCAGCACTGAGCCTTCTTGCACCTCATACGATTGGCCTCATCCCATTGATCCAGCCTCTCTAGATCCCTCTGTAGACCCTTCCTAGCCTCAAGGAGACCAACACTCCTGCACAACTTGGTGTTGTCTGCAAACTTACTGAGGGTGCACTTGATCCCCTCATCCAGATCATTGATAAAGATATTATTTATTAATCTAAATCTTTCAGCAGTAAAATGATAAAAGGTTTGGAGTATATTCTAGATGCTCATTTCTTATGTACCTTGTGCAGGTGTTTTAATTAGGGCAAGAATCCTCTAAGTTGCAATTTCAAACAAAACCCAACTGCTGCTCTGGGTTAAATGACAAAATATAGTTTTAAAATCTAATCATTTTTCTCTTTGATGGGCAATGCTGATTCTTTTAACAGATTGGCTAATAATGCAATGCCATTCTGAATTTGATAAGCTTTGTAGCAGATGGTAGAATGAGTTTTCTTATGTGCTGTGACTACCTAGCATTATGTCATGACACAGGCAGGATTAGTTTTCCAATGTGCTAATCAGAAATGTGACAAGCTTAATTTTTTCTACTTTTAAAAGATGAAGTTTGCTGTTTCTTTCCTGTGATTTCAGAAAAGTATTAGTCAAAATGCTTCCTTAGTTCTTAAAAATAAATTTGTAATTTTACTTAACATGTATCCCAAAAATGTTACTTGTTTTTCATGCTCAGTCACTCTCTTGTGGAATAGTCTGACCCTAACTTTAGAAATTGCTTTTATGCTACACTTTACAAGCTGCATGTTATTGGCTATGCTGTCCAGAGAGATGCTTGTATCTAATCTATGTGCTGTTGGGTAGAGAACTGATATTGCGATTATTTTCCATGTTCCAGGCAGTTACCACTTGGGAGTTCTCATAAATAAGAGGCTTATTCTCTTGATACTTATTCACATAAATAACTGAGATGTATCAATCTGCTCTAAAACAATTTAGGTGGTCAATAAGCAGGTTTTTCTGTTCTATTTGCAAGTAGCATGGGAAATTTGCTGTTCTTCATCTGTCCTGACAGAAGAAATCACACTTTAATCACATTTAGTGGTAACAGCATTTAAAAGGCTCTCTTTTGTTGAGAATTTTCTTTCATGTAACTTCACATAATACCATGTGATTTAGTACACTTTTAATTATTATAATGGAGATTAAAGGATGGATATATAAAGCTGTAATAATTAATACATTTCAGACATTAGAAATATGGGACTGATCTCTACATTCTGACTTGTGAGCAGGCTGAGGATTCTCTTAAAACTAGTCCTAACATTTATTCAAATCTCTTCATTTTACTCAGAATCTGCCAAAATATTTTATTTGGAGTCTCACATTTTAGTTAAAATAGTGAATGTCATCTGACGTTCTCTGGTTTTTTCAGATAAGGATTATGGAACAGTGATTCAGGTGTCTCTGTATAAGTGTCTAGATTTATTTTAGCTGCCCTACAATAGCATGCCTGGCTTCCAGCTGCTTCCCCATCACAAATCCTTATTGTTGCCAAGCAGAAGGATTCCTTGGGCACTCCTTTTTGACTGCAGCTGAGCAGTCTGCCTGTCTTCATTCAGATCCTCCTCACAGCATGTCTCTGCTCTTTTTCTAGTTCTCATTTTTTTTTGTGTTGTGTAGGCTTTTATTCTTTTTGCATTTTATAGTCCAGCTTACAACACTATACAACACCAAGCTAAGTCCTGGGCAGTGTTCAGTATCTAGAGGAGAGATTGCTGAGCACATCCCACTCTAAAGACTGGAAGGAACTTTCTTGACAGGAGAAAACTACTATGTTTCATCAAGAGTACATTGCTTATGTCTGTGGGAGCATTTTCTTCATCTCTACATGAAATTGACTGATTCTATTCCAAAAGAGTCCTCACTACTAACCTGTGGGCCAATTCCATGATTGCCTCCAACTCCAAAAAGCCAATATTCTTTATGAGTTTTACAACAGCTGAAAGTGAAACTTGGGTTCATTCTCAACTCTCAACTCTTCTTCAGTGTACTCTTGGCATGTCATCAGGGTCTTTCATTGACCTTGATGGGCTCTGAACAGTCATGTCTGGGTCTCTCTGCCTAGGGCATGACAAAGTTCAGTAAAGCTTTATAATCCTCCATGTAATTTAAAGGATTACTTCTTTTAACTGTGTGAACATTTCTTAAAATTCTCAGATATTTGTTTTATTCTTGTTGTCTTAATAGTTTTGGGGGTTTTTATTTATTTTATTTATTTTTTAATATATGTTAGATTTAACCACCAATGCTGTAATATTACTGCTAACAAAAGAGAAATATGCTCAGAAGGTCATTGAAATAGTTTTCTATCCAAGGTATCCTTTGCACATATTCTTATAGTTTGTCTTACTCCTCTGTTTTTCTATGTTTCAGTTTATAAAGGCTTTAGAGATAGTAATGAAAGCTTTCAGAATTTCATTTAGTCCATTCTTATATATGTGTGCATGGTTAGCATTTCTGTATTTTTGTCATCTTCTGTGTAGTAAATATTAAGTATTTTATTTAGTTGTGTACTTTAATATTGAATTTTCTTCCTATATATCAAACAGCTGTCTATAAAACACAATGGTCAAAGGTCAACTTATGTTCCTATATATGTAGCTCTTCCTAAATGTTTACTTTTCTCCACTTTATGCAAAAACTTTGAACTTTTTGTACTAAACAGAGCTTGAAAATATGTGTGTGTTTGAAATGTACCTTTCATTTAGCATTAAAGAACTTGTTTAATGAATGAGGTTGTAGAAATGTGAACCTGCAGGCCTGAGGATGCTTTGTACTTACAGAGATTAGAACCTAAGACAAATTTTAAAATAATCTTTTTTCCCTTAAGGCAAACCCACAACTTCATCAGTGACTAAGCTTCCACTGTGTTTCTTTAACCCTGTTACTGATCTGTGTAAACTTTTTTGGGTCTTACAGCGATTATGTATCAAAGACCAAGCACTTAGCTTTCATGTTTATCTTTCTAAATATTCATTAAGGTATTAATATCTAACTGAATGATAGTATGTTACAAACTAAGGTGAGTTTATTTAATTTCTTCATGTGCAGAACTACTCTTTAAAACTATATAATAAGATACAGATGAGGTCAAAGCTTTCCTTCTGTTTCTCTGTCATTACTGCTAGGCATGCGGTTGTATTAATTGAAGCAAATTACAGGTTCTGCAAATCATCCAGCAAGCCTCATGCATCACTTCAACAATTCAAATATCTGTGAAGAAAACAGCTTTAGGTAAATACAAGTGAATTTGTTTTTATCATACTCTTTCTATCAATCAGCTGTATTCACAGGTCTGCTGTGGTATACGAGTGAAGAAACATACACTCTCTCCTTCAGGGAGTCTTTGCTTGATTTATTTCTTGTTTTCTTGTTTCTCTAACTCTGTAATAAAAGTCATACAGAATGACAGTGTTGTCTACAGGTGCCCTTCAGGTGTGGAAAAACATAATGGCTGTAGTTACAGATATGGGATTGTGAGCAAAAGCCAGGGACTCAAAGAAAGTGAAGAGATTTCTATGAAAGACAGTGCTGAGAAATTACTGGCTTTCCACAGCACTGGGTAGAAAAATGTAAAAGCTAAAATTGTATTTTCTATACTAAATAGATAAAGTAGCTTACAAGGCTTGGAGAAGTGCTTACGAAGAGTTTTGTATCAAACCCAAACTTTCAGTCTTTGCTGTATGTATTCTTTTAGAGACCAAAATCAAATAGCTACTAAGGAAGTGGGGCTGCTGTAAAACATGCTCACCTTCTTAAATAATTGTACAGTGGAAGGACAGAAAGTCCAGCATACTTCCACAGTCCAACTGTGTCTCAGCATGCAGGATGAAGTTAGAGCAGCTTTCAGTCTGTCTGAAGTATACCTACACTGACCTGGTACCTAGACAGTCCATTGACCTTTGCCAAGCACATCCTGGGAAGACAGAAGAATTTGGTTCTAATTCTATGACTTTTCAGCAATACATGAAAGATTTTTCCAGTTATTTCAGCTTGAAGAGATCTGGCAAAGGGCCTCGGTACTACTGAAAGGCTTTTTACATGTTTGGCATATTTAACCTTACTACTGACAGTTACACAAACTACACAAAACAGCAAGCCACATCAATCCTAATTACTTAGTAGATATGTAAAGATTCCTACCTCTGAACACACCTGTTTCAATTCACTTTTTCTTTCTTCTCTGACATTAAGTCTTTATATTTATTCTGTTCAGGAAGAAAATTAACAAGCGAGATCTAACCTTATTTTTTTTCCATAGAATTCCAGAAGTAGGTGATAGATGAAAGAGAAAGTAAGTCCTGAAATACTGTGGAAATAAACTTTGGTTAAGTTTACATTCTGACTTAAGATGGTGTTTTAAGCACCGTTCATATAAGAAAGAATTCTTTTGGAAGGCATGCCATCAGACAAGGGCCGTGTCTTCAGAGCACACAGAGCTCTTAAGTCCATTAGAAAAACTTGCCATGCTTGGACTGAACAGCAAAATTTACTGACATTACTGATGTGATTCCCCAGATTGGTGAAGACATTAAAATATGCAGGGAATATAACTCCAAAAGATTCTGTCTGGAAATGGACCTGTATCTATTTTGAGAGCCTCAACACATATTTATCATGAGTAGTAACTTCTATGACAGCTCACCTGTCCGAAACAAAAGC
The DNA here is from genome assembly GCF_030463565.1 of Pelecanus crispus. NCBI lineage: Eukaryota > Metazoa > Chordata > Aves > Pelecaniformes > Pelecanidae > Pelecanus > Pelecanus crispus. Next base: position 19,304,295 of record NC_134643.1, read on the forward strand.
AGAATAATAACTCTAAGAACTTCTCATGCCCTGCCCCAACTACGGGTTTTCAGAGTTATTGATCTACAGAGAGTATCCATCAGTCACTAAAACCTCCTCTAATTCCTTGCTTCCTCCATTATTCTGCTGTTTTTCTAGCCCCACAGTTTGGAAACAGGGAGCATGGGGGAATTTTGGGAAGATGTGTGAGACTAACAGATTGGGATCCAAAAATTAAATTCTTAGGAAGATTAGACTTAAATAACAAAATCACCTATTTTCCCCTTCCTCTTTCCAACTTTTTATACTGTTTTATTTGTACAGTTAGGCAAATTCATCATCATCTATATAATTTGTGTAGTAATGATTTGAAGATGCTATTGGAATAAGAATCAGCTTCAGATGTTTTCTTGCTAGGACTATAAACAACAGTGTATGGGTACAAACATTTAGCAGATTATGTGAATGAAGCTGTGCTGAGGGTTAAAGAGTGGAATTATTTATTTGGATGGGGTATTGGTAAAAAAAGGAACTTAACAGAGAAACATCTCTGAGAAATACCTAAGCACAAGTACAGACAGACCTGAATCTATTCTGTTCATGCTCTGAGCAAGCCAACAGCCAGCCTCATCCTGGCCAGAAGCCGCAGAGCTGCATTAGCTGCACAGTGTTGTGTTTAGCTCCTGAGAGGTTGGGTTTATTAGTCCAGGCTCAGTGATGCTCCATCACAGCCACACGGCTTTTGGATGGGAGCTGGAGTAAGGCCAGACAGCTTGCAGGGTGGGCAGAATGAATTTGGGTCTGTCTGCACCTGTCTGTGTAGATGTGCCAGATGCTTTGAAAAGGGTGGTTTTTGTGTGTTGGAAAAGGAAAAGCCTGAGGAAAGCATGGGTTGGTTTGTTTGGGGATTTTTTGTTTGTTTGTTTTTGTTTTTTTTTTTTCCAAACCTAGTTTCTTAGTTGAGGCACAACACAGAGTTAAAAGGAATACATGCTTTAAAATCAAAAGACCCATAGAACATGTGACTATAAACCTTCTCCCCTCACAACCCAGTGCCTAATACTTGAGGTATCTTTCAGAATTCTTCCAATATTACAGGAGATTGATTCCTTATTTTTTCTTAATATTCACAGATTCTGAATGATGAAAAATAGGCTTAGCATAAGAAGCAAAATACACTTTTGGGAAAGAAAGAAGAAACAGAACAACTTTAGTGCAGGGAATAGCTCTGACAGACCTGGTAGCAGAGGAGAAAGGAGGTGGCAGGTCAAGCACCACAGGGAAGGGGGCAGACATGTTACTCCTTTGTAGCTAAAGTTAGCTGTACTGTAAATTGTAGCAGTTAGCTGGTTAGGTAGGCAGAGGTGACTGACTGATTGCCTGTCTAGGTTGCCCATCTAGGTTGCTGGGGTCAGCCTGGGTATCAAGAAAAACGAGGGGCTGCAGGCTCTCTCCTGCCAGATGACATGGCAGGCTAGCTGCAGAGGGCCTGGCTATGGCCTGAAACTATACCTCTGCCTTTGCCCACTCTCTCTCACACACAATACATGTGCATCTGGAAACAGAGCTTCCTCACTGCGCACCCAGTGATGCACCACTAATTGGAATCTCATTTCACACATATGAAGATGGGAAAGAACACTCATCTTTTGCTTCTAGAGATCAATCATGGCAAACAGCAAGAGGCAATCAGCTCTATTTTTTGGACTAATTCCATTCCATTTACATCTGTTAGGACAAAAATTACTGTAATCATAGATAACCCATACTGCTTCCAGAGATTGGTATGTCTCTATTAACAGTGGCCAAGGAGAGGACACAGGCTTTGATAATAGCTGCAGAACTCTATGTCATCAGGTGCAAGACTGTTCAGAGGAACATGAAAACCCAGTGTGGTATTGTGATTGCCTTCAATAGTAATGCCTAGCAGAAACAAAATCATTGTTCAAATTTTCTTTTTAGGGGACCTCTCTCTTATCACCAAAGAAAAAAAGAAAAAAAAGAAAAAAAGGAAAAAAGAATGGTGAAATGTATTCTTTTTATATTGTGAACAGGTGAGAGATTTGGTCTTTATTAATTCAGGTAAATAAAGTAGTTAATAACTAATAACTGTTTACAAGAAGGCATATATATGGACAATAACACACAAAAAGAGTGCTTAAGGATTGTATTTGAATTGCATGAATTTCATTAAGATGCAGTAAAATTGAAAAACTGGACAGACTGAAATCAAGATAGACAAAAGGAAAAGTATTCTTGATTCTTCGCAATGGTCATTAAGCCTCAGCACAGGTTAAATGTTTATTTTTAAAAGGTGAGAAGTTGGAGTTACAGTCAGTAAACAACTATAGCTAACTGAAACTCAGAGTCACAATACCCCATTTCTATGACATCCTGCACTGGAATGAAAGTCCTAAATAAGACAAATGCTGTAACTATGATGTAACCAATATAAATAATTTTCTGCCTTAAGTGACTTTGTGTAGACAACTATTCCTTGGCAAACCCATAAAAGCACCATGCTCATGGCATAAACCCATAATCAGGGATGCAGAAAAGGATATATGAATTTGGGTTCCACATCTGAAATTTTCTTCTGGAGGTAGCTTTCTCTCATGAACTGAGTAAGCTTTTCTATCATTTAATAAAGGTTGAAAAAGTGCACTCAGCTCAGTCTAAATGGAGTTGAATTCTCAAGAATGTCCAAATCCCATCACTGTTCATTAGTCTAAAGAGAAAGTTCTGTTGAGGCTGTGCTCCTGAGACAACAGGAGTCAAGATTCATTGGTTTTAACTAATGGCTAAGGGTTGGGTCTGTTAATCTGGGACAAGTGAGGCTTGTGGTTGTTCCACTACCACTTCCCTCCTTCATCCAAGCCTGTTGAATGCCACATCAGTAACAGGGAACATAAAATGGTGTTTAATTTTCAGGACCTTTGGTGCTGAGTGTCACAAAACATCCTTTTTCACCTGGTCTCTACACTTGGAACAGCATCTTTTTAAAAAATGTTAGCCTAAAATACTTCTCCTTAATACAGAAAGCTGTTTCTTTGAGGGCTTATTTATTCTCTTATTAAAAGTTCTAAATGTCTCACATCATCATTTCAATGCCAGATATTATGATTTATAAAATTAGAGTTTCAAGTTGTGTTAACATGTTTCTTTAATGAATGAAATGTGAGATATATATTATGTGTACTGAATGCAATCACAAACTTTTAAAATCATAAAATAATAAAAAGCATGAAACATTATAATTCTCACAGCTCAAAAGGTCTACATGGCTTCTGTCAATGTTTCTAACTTAAGGAAATTTGGAGGGATTTTTTCCAATTGCAGTTAAAATGTAATATGAACTATTAGTATGAGCGGTAGTCAAATACTCCATTTCAGCTAGTTCTATTTTAGATACAGGGAATGGATTTGCCTTAAAGGAGATGGATCAATTTTGTAAACTGGTGTGATTACAATAGGTCAAGCATTTCTAAGATTAAACTACTGCAACCCACACATACACAAAAGTTAAGTCTTTCACATGGAAAATTGTTGAATGAAAATGCCCTTAATACTTTACATCAGTGACAACATTTTCCATGATGGATCTTTCTCTTTTAAAGCACCTATGGAATTGTCGTCTGCAGGAAAATTAAATCATTTTAGGGATGTTTTAACTGGAAACCCAAACCTCATCACACCTTCTTTTTTTTTAATAACAGCTCAGTTCATCCATTTGTATGTGAATAGCCAGGTGGGACAGATATGTCAGTCTCAGGCCATCTCTAATAGAAAATGGTTGAATATTCACTTGGCTAGATGATGTAGGTATATTATTTTGATAGAAGAGCAGTTATTTAATGTCACGGATGATGAATGGCACAAGAACAGTTAGAAGGGAAATAATGGTGATAATTTGTCAAAGACGCTAAGAGATAGAGTGGTAAGGCAGGTGAGGTAGAATGATACACTATGTAGTTAGAATAATATGATACAGTGCTGGAGGGTTGGAGAATAACTTAGTAGGACAAAAAAAAAGAAAAAAAGACATGGGCAAACACTACTGTGAACTAGAGGACTGAGAAATATTTAGGAAAATATGAGCGCTTGGAATACTTCTGCTATCATACAAATAAAGTCTAAGAATAAATAAAATGGGAATTATGGAAATAGAGGGAAAATAAGATACACAAATAAAAAGATGCATATGAGAAAAGCAGAGTAAGGGATACTCTTAATGTCAAGGGAAGGAATAAATACAATAGGAAGTGATTTTATGTATCATTCTGCTGGATTAAATCTTTCTGAGTTACTCAATTTACATGTCTTACTACAGTCAGTGGGTAGACAAAATAAAAATAGATAAGAACAGATAAGTGTGTTTCTGGAAGGTTTCAAACAATTTGTGATTATTTATAGCTTTTAAAAGACCTTTTTAAAGACATTTATGACTAATCAGGACATTGAAAGCTTTTAAAATATAATAGGCATTTGGAAATTAGATTCTTTTCTAATTAGAAAAAAGAGTAAATACAGATGAAAACTCAGGTTATATGAGTTTTTCAATGCAACATGCAGAAATTGAAAAGATTGAAACACAGAGGGATGAGTCACACATAAAACAGTAGTTATATGGCAAGGAGAGGTGAAAAGACAAGACAAGTAGGAATTTTGAGCAGCTGGTAAGGTTGCTAAAAGTCTCATCATTGTTAGAGGAAACATCCCTGTGAAATTTAAAATCTACAAGACATAAAAAGAACGATGAAGGCTTCTGTTTCTGACTACTATGAATAACCAGTTATGTGCAAATGAGAGGAAGTGTTTTTGAAAGACAGAGTTGTCCCTTGAAAGGACAGTTCAGTTCATTCAGCTTTTCATCAAAGAAAATAATTTCAATAATAAATAGAACCCAGAACAACTCAGTTCCCCCAGGAAGTGCAGCCTCCTTCCCTAAACCAGCTATGTAGACTGTTATAAGAAGGTACAGTAATGTCTCTGCAGCCTCACAATTTTCTCATCTTTTAAGTGATTATGTCCTTTATTGCTGAGGAAGCTATCCGTATGCTTTCTCGGATACATAAACTGCTCACAGAGTTGCCCAAGCACAATAACCAGTTTAAGTGCCTGGCTTTTCTCTGCCCTCATAGTTCATGCACTGGGATAAAGCAAGGATTATTCCACTGTGGTAAATACAGTTTCACCACTGCAAAATCAATAAGACAGAAGAGTCAGGCTTCTCTTTCTTTACTTCAGCAACCATTTTCCATTGTGGTTTATTTTCTTTTTTGGCTGAGTTCATGCTAATAACTAGAATTCTTTCTTTTAGGGGTGAGGGGTAGGGGAAGAATAAGGAGAAGTAGAATGAATTGCAGGTGTTAATAATGATGACATAAATGATGCCAATAAATTTCTCTCCAGACTAGAAAGATGAGCCAGGAGGTGATCTGTCTCCAAAAATCTAATTTGTTCTTGCCTCACATGGAAAAGTAGGCTTTTCTTGTGGGATCAGGAAAAAAAAGAAAAGATAGCAATGGATTTTCAGTGTATGTGCGATACAGATTCCTAAATCTATTCCTGCATACCGATGTTTCTTGCTTGTACTATTTAAGTATTCTTCCTTAGATACCAAAGTGTCAACAGGTGTAATCAAGTGTAGGGAGTCATGTTGAGAGGCAACCTTGCTGTGACAGAGCAGAGGCTTCCTACTGAAGAATCAGCACATGCAAAGCTCTGCAAACAGCAGAATTTACTTGGCACCTATACCCTAGTGAAGCTGACATACCACCTTGTGTGTGGGCACAGTGCCATCCTGACAGACGGGGACAACTGCAAGCAGCCAAGAGACCATGTCTGAGCATCAAATACGTTTGTGGAGGGCAGGATTCCCAGCTAGAAATGTCAAAACAGCTGTTTGTCCTGAGTTTTGTGTGCCTACAGGTTAGGTGGTATATGCCTTTGCTAATTCATCACTGAGCTTGATTAATTTTTTAAGAGTATCTGCTATAGAAGCTCGTCATTGTGGTTTCAGATTAGTGTTGTGTGCAAGGAAGTGAAATCAGTGTCGTCTTTTAGACTGTTCATGACAATAGTGAAAATAGTGTCATGAGATGATGGAAGAGTTTTTCCTAAGGAAGAACCCCATTCTGTGCCTTCTGCAGTTTCAGAAGTTATTTTGCTAAATGTAATCTTATAATATTCAGTATTAGTTCATCTCAAAACCAGCATCTTTAAGCTTTCATACTCAAAACCGTTAAGAAGTTCAAGAGTTATTTAAAACTGTTTGCCGCTGTTCACAAGATAACATATCAAAAAGCAATCAGGGCTGAACAATATGAAAAATGGCAGATCTCTAAAATTATACTGTCTCAACTTTAACTGTAACAATGCCTACAACTTTCATTTTCATAAGAACAAAATATATTCTTTCCCACTAGGTAGAGGAGCTTCAATGAATTATTACTTTTAAAATAAATGTACTCTTTCATCTGTTCTTAACCTTCTCTTTCAGAACTGATTTCAGACATGACTGTACTATGACTACTAGTAACACAATTTTTATAATTCTTTTTTGTAACACCTCAGTCTCTATGACTCTAGTGAATAGCTTCATAATGACAGTGAAGTGATCCTTTTTTTTTAAGGCTGAAAAGATTGCCTTTCCATAGGCATTATTATAATTGCTACTTTTTGTGATTATTATAGCTCCCAGTGCAGTGCAAACTATTACTTTATAAGAATTTTAAAATGTCTACTATACCTACTGCCCCAATCTGCAGTCCTTAAGTATTTACTAATATCAGGCTAACTACTGAATGCCTTTATTTTTTAAAATAAAAAAAAAAAAAAGTTGTGCTTCAAAGACTTGTTTCACTATAAAACCTTGCAGAAATATTGACCTTACATAAAAGGTGTAATTTTAGAACACAGAGGTCATTCTGCATTGTAATTTACGGAATGAGGTTAAGACTTTCATACCCAAACTTCTAAAAATGTGTTCTCCAGCAAATGACCTGCCTTCATATTCTCTGTCAGGTGACACTTGTTTCCTCTGTAAAATCTTTCAGAAGGGCTATGCTGACCTTGAGCAGCAGTAGAGGACTGTGTTTCTTAACAGAGGTACAAAGTGTGCTGACAACTGCTTGCATCAGTGCTATATAGATTACCAAGGGGACAATGTTTAGACCAGGGGATGAATGCATAGGAAACATTATGGTTTCTGAATGAAGAATGTTGAAGATGACAGACAGTAAAAGATCATGAAATTCAGATCTGCATGGCTTAATCTGCTGCAAGTATGCCTCTATGACAAGATGCCTCAGGAGACACAGACACCAGACTCTTTGAAATGAAGGTTGAGTAAGCAACCTCACATTCTTATTCAGAAAATAAAAGCTTAGTGGAGGGGAAAAAAAATCAAGTTCATCCAAATCACAAAAGCTATATGGGGATTAGAAATCACTTTGTTTTCTCTGTCTCCTCACTTCAATGGAAAGCTTTGACTTTTCCTGTCAATACATGCTGCCAGCAATGTTCACAGCCACTGAGACATATGCTGAATGTATGGTTGATTGTTAACCCTTTTGATAATTGTGGCATATTATTTAACTGGCATTTTGGTAATTATATTTTAAAAAGATACCATGCTTCCAGTTTGGCTGCAGCTTCTTTCCCTAGCCTGCTTGTCATCTTCCATTCCCCCTCCTGACAGCATGACATTTCTCCACTGTACACTACAGAGCTCTCCAGCTTGCTACTTGAACTATAGCAGCCTGTGGTAAATGCAGTTACACCAGTATAAAACCACTGAGACTGAAGAACTGTGTGTCTGCCTTTCAGTCCCAGGAGTAACACTATCTTTCAGGTGGCATCTTCTAGTTACCATCTCACCAACCCTTCCAGATGGATACAGGGCATCAGGGCAAGGACACTGCTGTCCTCCCAGCTCTCACTGTGAAATTAAACACACAAGCCAAAGGAAGGTGAACAATAGTAATTATAGCTATTATTTGTGACTAAACATCTGGAGAGGCAATCATACCAGTAAGGCTAGGTAAAAAGCTTTAAGTTAGTTTGTTTGCTTGTTTGTTTTAACCAGAATGTACAGAATGGTTAAAATAACAACAAAAAAAAAAAAAAAATCAGTGACTAACAGGTTTGGTTATGTGAGGAAAGGTTTGCGAATAGGTATTTGTTGAATAAATGCAATAAAATACTAAGTTGTAATTTTCATTTGAGACCAAAAATTCAGGGAGACCACTCAAAAACCAAAGTCTGGCAAAACATGAATTCAGCCAAGTACAAATGAAGCCACAGACACTGTGGCAAAATACACAGGCCAAACCAATTTGGCAAAGATTTAAAAACCAGAGTGGGCTACATCACCTTGCAAGGCTTTGTGAGAGTTAGTAGAGAGCATAGCAGAGACAAATCAGGTCCACAAGGACTGTTAGAGCAATTCTTTAGAGGATCAGACCAGAGAGCTGCAACAGAACTGAATGAAATTCCAACAGAAAAATATTTAAGACACCAACTGATTTGGAAAAGAATCCAGCCAGAACTTCTTAAAATGTTTCTGCTAACATTCAGAAAAGTACTCACAATATGGCATGAATAGGCAAAGCTAATAGCTCACCCCAGTAACGTTATTTCCTTTACAAGAGACTGGGATCTAGACTAAAAAGATGTATAAATTAAAAATTGAAGAAAATATTTCCTCATCCTATTACACACTATATTATCCATTTTTATTGAGCTCTTGAACACTTCAAGAGAATGAAGATACAGAACAACAGAACAAGGAAACAGAGGAAACACAACAGAGAAAAAATATAAAATAGTTGCTGGGGTTGAAGCTCACAGTGTTGCTGGATAAATAAGATATTTGCCATTCCTAGTAAAAGGCCACAGGCTCTGCACCAACCTGAGAGCAGAGGTCTCAGGGCTGGCCTTAGTTTACCTTGGCTGGAGCTGGGCTGGGCTGGTTTTGGGAAGCAGTGGGACCAAGTGCTCGTTGCCTCCCCTGCCTGAGCCTGAGCTCTGCCAGTGCCTCCATGAGAAAAGCCTGGCAAACCCAGGGGGTCTCTGCCCAACAAACAAGAGCCTCTGGGGGGCTGTGGGGAGATGCTTATGTTCAGCTGGGAGCAGCCAGAAGGCAGCTGCCTGCGTCAAGGAAATATATGAAAACACACACAAACAGGACCCAGGAATAAGGAAGAAGACACCTCCACCATTAATGTCTCCCTTCTCTTAGCAAAGACTTCCTGACACCAACAACTCATTAAAAACTCACCACCACCTGCAATTCTTCTCGAGAAAAGCTGGAAGTCTCAGCCTTAAGACCTAAAGGGACACTGAAAGGGCAAGCACAGCACCAGGGAAAAAGGCAGGTACTAGGAAAGTTTTGGGGGTTGGGATTTTTTTGGTATAACAATTTAAACTGGTAAGACTTTTCTGTGTTAGAGAATTTGGATAATTAGACTCTTAAAATGTTCATTGCCCTAACAATAAATCCTTAGCTACATAGACACAGTGAATTCTTCCTTGCCCAATACTGGAACTCGGAGTGTAACAAGAGTGCACAGAATAAAAATGAGAGAGACCAACTGTCTTGAAATTTATGTCCATTAGTAGGTTCCCTTTGCTCTAAGATGACAGAGAAGCAGGGTAAGCTCATTGTTACTAGGAAATTATAGAATGATTAAAAGAAATAACACTGTGTACTCTTGTTGGTCACTGTAAGCAAAAAACATGGGTATCTTCACTTATTAACTGACTCAAAAAAAAATGTATAAGAAGAAATAGTTTTCCACTACCACAGTGGGATAAATTCTTGGAAAGACAGCCAATACCAAATATTTTTGTGTGGTTCATAGATGACATCTTTTATATCAGATAACATAGTATACAAGACTCAGCAAAACTGCAAAGTGTTATAACTGCTCTTATAACAGCAGACTATTCAAAACTCAAAAAGAGTGTTTTATGTATAATAGGTATAACAACTTATAAACATTAGTATATTAGTAATACTTCAAACAGAGAATAAAGTTCTAGCCCTAGATTTTTTCTTTAATATCTAGATAGACAGATAGCATTATCGGAAAAGTGGCCACACAGTATTTATTGCCACTGCCAGAAAAGAATGACATTACTTGGCAAAAGAACGGCTGGAAGATTAAATAAAAGCATGAGATATAGGGGTTATGGTGCACCATATCATGGCATACACACATAACACAAGTGCAGTGGAACAAAATCCAGAGATAAGAGTTTGTAGATGTCATACAGATGACAGAAATATGATCCAAAGCCAGTGTATTTACTGCTTCAGGTCAAATGCACAATGGTTTATTATTTTGTTTACTTAATAGACAAACATAAATAATTGCAGTTCTCTCTTATGTTAATACCATTTGTTGATTGTTAATCTTGCTGTATTTGGGTAGGAAAAAAGATATGGGAAATGTGCCTTTGAAGAGTCTCTAGAGAGAACTGGCTGGATTGTTCTGCCCAGATCCATGCCATATGAGAGGGTAGTAGCAGTCAGAAGCACAACTGTGACTCACTCACTGGATCCTGGTTCTTTTAGATACAACTTGATGCATTTGAACACTCAAGTCAGCCTTCTATTAACAGTACAGTTAATTTTTGTAGTAGTTTACAGAGTAGCAATCTCAGGAAGCCACAGAGAGCTTAATTCCTTGTTTGCCATTCCCTGCCTCCCATCTTTTGGGGCAACATCCAGCAAGGAAGACAATAAAAGATTTTTCTACCAGTTACAACTCACAGCCCATCATTTAGAAACTGAAACAATAAAGAAAGAAAGTCTATGAGAATGACCTGGTGACTAATTCACTAAGAAATTGACCAGCAAAGAGGAAAATAAAGGAGAATAAAGAAGAACTGGTCCCCAGTCTTGCTGTAGTTTATACCCAGTATACAGTTTATGAACATACATCCTCATTCTTTCCTTTGTTTATTTACACTTTATGCAGGTCAGGGGAGAAAGAACATATGCTCAGGCTTTGTATCCAGCCCCATAGATGAGTTAAGAGGAAAAAACGTCTTGTTCCTGACCAGAAAGGCTGATGGACCTCACTTGTCAGCTAAACACTAAACTGAACATCTTTGTCAAGCTATAGAGCATCCTAAGCACATATGGATGCAGGTCTTTATGTACATAGGGATCTATAATAGTGGAAAGTGAGGTGCCTGGACGATTGAGGCTCCACTGCAGCTGAGAGCTACAAGAAACTCGCAGGGAGGTAGAGACTCCTGCTGACACAGACAGGCAGTTTATTCTTCAGTGATTCCAGCTCTTGGTTTGCATCCTAATTGGAAAAAAAAAAAGTGTTTTCAGATTACCTGACCTTTGGTCAGACACTTTTTACAAAGCTAAGAAATTTTTTTTCAATTTACATCATCCATGAGTCTTGAGAGTTGCCAAGGCTTTCAGTCAAATGTGGCCCTGGCAGACTTGCAATGAGAACCCCACACCATCCCATTTCCAAATCACCTTTGTCATACAAACACCCCAAGGCTCTGTATGCTTTAAAGAGATTCAAGAGAGTCAAGGTAAGAGCTATATGAAAAAGTAGGGCCTCGATCTGACCCTTAAAACAGGTAGCAAAGGAACATTTCCTAGATCCAAAAGGCAGCAAGATACACGTGGTAGAGAAATAACATCCAACTGCATAAATATGTATGTTCAAGATATGTATTTTAATTTATTTTTTTACTCAGGAAACATGGATCTTATTTAATGTAGTCTCCCTAAGGTGCTCTTAAATGTTACTTTGTGTGGATTATTCCATCAAACTTATGAACAAAATTTTTGTAAGCAAAATTGTTTACTTAAATAAAAAGTCTCAGTAAAATAAATAGATGTTTTGCTTACGATAGAAGTCCTTATATTTGTTGACCACAACTTTTATTTTTAATTAATTTATGCAATGTTTTTACTTAGAATGGTCCAAAAAAAGAAATACAGAATACTTCTGATTTAGGTCTCCAAAACACATGAAAATGAGGCAAAGGCAAACAGACGCCATGAAAGAGCAAAAAGAAAGTTTCTAACTATACAGACATATATATACGCTTTTAGAGCTGAGAAATACCAAAACATTTGCAACTCAATTTTAGAACAGGCTTTTCAGTATAGTCCATATTCTTATATAAAGATGAGGAAGGAAAAAAATGCAGCATTTATAACACAAAGCACAGACATCTTTCATTGATGAACAGTAGTGTAAGACTGAGAAATGAGAGAAGTTCTAATCAACACTAGAGACAAGGAGAGGGGAAAAAACCCATCAGGGTTAAAAGGGTATCAAAGTCCATTTCCTCCACCTTCTGAACCAGTTGTTGAATCTTTGGCCTGTTTGCACTGTAAAATGGATGATCCTGCTGGTAACAAGCTGTGGCTCAGAAAATTTGAGACTCAGTTACTCAGCCTTGAGAAGGCTCCCATGTGCACATAGACAAGGTAATAAATTAATCAGTGTGTTACTTTTCCTATGTATTAATTAAGGATAATAACAGTTGCTTTCTTCCTCCCTTACCTACACAAGGACCTGCAACAGCTGACTCAGATCAGGGGGAAATGCTACTAAGCTGTAACAGCCTTGTTCTTGTCTCAGGAGATACAGAATATCTCTCCAGGTTCTCTTATCACACGTACCAGTATCTCATATGAGGAGCCTCCAGTCTCAGATGGGGCATGGATGTGCTACAAAAATACAAAGATTAAATGCTCTATTTGCTGCTTCAGTAGTTTATAGCTTTCACACACAGCAAACAAAAAGTCATTGCTCATGCTAAGCATTAAAGTTTACTCTAAGATTTTATACAAATGGCCAAGGACACTTTTTTTTTACCCAGACATTCATACAAACTCTGTTTCACTGTTGCTGATATTTTGTCATCAATTTAAAGAAAACCTCTGGCTAACACCACCCAGCTGCATTGGCTGACTAGTAGAAGGCACAAAAGCCATCCTGAAATTGTGCCAGGAAATGAGTTACTTCACCATGAATCCCTCCGATGCACAGCAACATTAGTGTGTCTGAGAGGTAACAGGAACAGCTCAATTTACCTTCTTTGCTTGCGATGTTTGTGAGCAGTAAAAACACAGCGTCACCCAGAGAGGCCAGGAAATGAAAAAAAAAAATGTTGTGTGTATTTTAAGAGGAAAAATCTTTTTTCATAGGTCTTCTATGTTTTATAGACAGTCATTTACTTAGAAATAGTTCTTGCAGTGAATTTTTACAGCCACAGCTTAGGCAGTGCTTCTGTGGATAAATGGTTAAGAGCTATTTTTCCATAAATTAGCGAGAGAGAAAACCCATAAAATTTGTCATCAGGCTTCAGAAGTGTGCTATTTTCAAGCAGTACAAATTGTGACTGGCTCAGCACCATATGGTATTTAATTTTCTCTAATGTATGCATGTGCACAAATTGCATTTAGGTAACTGGTGTGCTGTCAGTCTGAAGATAATTCTACATACACTCTAACAGGTAGAAAGCAAAGGTCTCTGATAATATCTGAATCATTTCAAAAGATGGACTTTTTGTTCATGCACCGTTCAAGTAAACATGAAGAAATCTTAAGAGCTAGGTTCTTGGCTAGATCTGACATTTTATTTCTGAACCACAGCTTGATTCAAAAATGATATGTTCAAAATAAATATATGTGATTTTTAAAAACATCTTCCTGCATTTTTATTATATACAGCTTTCATGGTAATCTGATGAGTTGCTCCCACTAAGAATAATGTCTGTATTGTACCCTACCACAGTAACACAACACAATGTGGTACAAATTCAGGAGAAATCTGTGAGAAATTTTTCTGCCTTAGGTACAATTATTCTGTAAATATTTCTGCTGTATTTCCTCTCCTTCATTCTTTGAAATTTTTAGGAAATAAAAGACAGTATCCAGATCTTAAACAGGGGCTATGTATACTGCTTTGTTACCTTCTTTACAACTATGCCCTCATGTACCATCTGAGGGTCAGCTTGACATCATTTAAGTGTGATTATATGAACTATATAATCTCTATCTACTTTATTTTAAAACCACCTTTTTGTTTACTTTATTCCTTAATAATGATTGGAGACCAGCCAGTTAAAACAGCACTTGAATCATGTTTTAGAATTAAAATAATTTGCTTTCTGAGAAGCTGTATTAGTCTAGATATTCAGAAGTCACTACTGTTATAAAATTACTTTCCTGACTTTAGTGGGAAGATCATGGCTGACATGGAGCAATCTCAGTTGAACCTGTGACTGCCTCTTTCACCAACATAAATCCCAATCACACAGTTACAAAATAAATGCCAGGAATAAAATCAGAATTTTTTTAGAAAGAAAAAAAATTGACATGGACATTTGGTGAGTAATACAGTCATACAATAGAGAGGACACAAGTAACGGTGGGAAAAGCATCTTACCAGATGGCTGGTGAAGAGATGCTCTCCTTTGTACTTAGGATAGTGCCCAATGCAGCTGTCACACACACAAAAAAAAAATTAAGACAGAGAAGAATAAAATGACACCCATCAGTGGAATGCAAATGATACATGAGAGCGCTTGGAAGGAATGGAAATTTGAATTGTAGTGATGGCATTCGTATTAGAAGCTGCAAGCCAGTGACCAAAATGGCCAAATGGCCAATGGCCAAAATCAGAATAATGTACTCTGCCCTGCCACTTAGCCAAAAGCAGCCCCCCTCTTTTCAAGCCCTGAAAGGGATATGGTCCAGAAATAGCAGGGAATTCTGCCCAAACTTTGAGTGATCAGCAATGTTTAGCAGTTGACCTTGAAATCTCCATTTGCATAGGCCATTTTATAAACACGATTTGGAGAAGAAGCTAGACTTTGCCTTTCTTTATAGCTATGAACACTTAGGTATCATTGCAATAATTTAGAAAAACTAATTTTATTGAAATATAAAAAGCTATATTATTAACATATACTCAGAATGGAAGTTAGCATTATGCTGTTGAATACAATTACCCTAGTACTGTGTATAAAATCAAAGGCAACAAAGTCCTAAGCCAAGACAGGGTATTTAAGTAGGCTGATTTCTCTGAGATGATGAGAGACAGTCCATAAATAAATTACATCTGAATTGATAAGTAGAAAGAGGATTGCAAACATGCAATAGTCAAAAATCCTTGACTTCTCAGCAGTAGGTAACACTCATCTAAGGTCAGTAAGGCTTAAAGGTCTGAAAATGAATGATAGACTAAGTCTGGGTCACACAACAGCTTCTCAATAACTTTATTGTGTTGCTCATAGATGTCTGTCGGGAAAATGTTTGATAACGCTATTATCCCAGCTGCTCCTCTGCAGACTGTGAGGAAGAATGTATGTGTGGAGCTCCTATTCTCTTTCAAGGCAATGTCGCTCCTGTTAGCTCATGCCATCTGCAATGGCAGTGTCAACTAAAGTGGCAGATTTTGCACTAAAACAAACGAGGGATACATGCATGATATCTTTCATAAGCCCTGCTGTGGGCAGTCATGTCCAGCAGAAAGCTAATGGCAAGTAGCCAAGGAGGGAGAGATAAAAAGGTGGGAGACTCAGTACAACAGTTTGCAAAATGGATATACATAGAAAACTTTACAGACAAAAATCATAGCTATACGCATTTGAGGATCAAGATAAATAATGAATGTAATATCATTTATCTTTCTCAGAAATTCTTAGGCAGTAGTTTCTTATGGTAGGCTGGAATACTTCAGATTGATTAATCTGAAAACAGTATAATATAACCTAAGTAACAGACATTAAAAAGATTTTGAGGTATGTTGAAATATAAACCAACATAAGTGTATGCAAAAATCACTTTATCCTTTTTGTTTGTTCATGTGAATTTATGGTATGTTTCATAATATTTGCTGAAGCTAAAATCTCCTGGAATCATCTGATCACTTGGAACCTCAGCATTTGCTAAAAATAAGTAGATGTCATATGATTATGAAGAAAAGCCAAGACAAAAAAAAAAAATCAACCAAGTACACATTAACAGCTTACAGATGATGAACTCTTATAATTATTATAATAGTTAGGCAGACAAAAAAAAAAAAGTTCTGAAGTCAGCTAGCGAAATGAATCAATCTCCTTTCATACCCTTCTTGCAATCCTTTGGGAACAAAGGGTGAAATAGGGATTCTGTACTGACTTATACAGCACACTGAGATATAAAAGAGCAGTCAGGACAAAATAATTTTGCAGAAGCTGAATATATTATTTTAACTGATGTTCATTGTAAAAGGAACAGAGAAGGTTCCCATCTGGAATCCCTTGACAGGTTTCGGGATGGAGGGACTCAGGAGAGGCTATACCTGAAGTTGAACTAATGTGGTTATACACAAAGAGACAAAATGAATGCCAGCAACTCACCGGAACTAGGTGGTATTCACCTAAGATGATAAAATAGATGAATTACTAAATGTAAGATGTAACCTCTCACTTAAAGCTCAATACATAAAGGCTAGAGTCATGATATTGATCTTCAAAAAACAAGACCACAAAAAACACGACAAAAAAACTTTCATATCAAGAAAATCAGTAAAGAGCATAGGAAAGCATAAATCACTGAATGACTCTGTAAATATGTTTATGAAAATGGAATCCAGAGACTTCTGTGAAGAGAAGTTCTGCCCCAGAAATATACTGATACTCTTTGACAAAGTCAACAATCACAGAGATAACAGTGATTAAGTTAATATAGCCTGTCTGGCTTTCCAAAGGACTTTTCACAGTGATCTTCACTGCAGACTCTTACAGCAAACAAGCAGACATCACATCAGTGCAGGGGATCCTTACATGGACAAATGTAACGAATAAATGGTTAAGAGATCAGAAATGAAAAGCAGGAGTGAAATGTTAATTCCTGTGGTGCAGGGAGAGCAGTAGTGGAGTGCTGTGCTGTTCAACACCTTCATAAATAGCTCAGTAAGGACATTGAAGAAGTGACCTGATGATGCAAAGTAATTCAAGATACTAAGGATGATGGCAGATTGTGAAAGATCTTACAAACTGAGTAATTGGATATACAAATGGCAGATGAAATTCAGTGCAGTTAGGTGTAAATTGATGCTCACAGGGAAAAGCAATCCTAGATTCACATAGGAAATGAGACACTCTCAGCTGACCAATAGCACTCAGAATCAAAACTTTGGGGTTATTATAAACCATTCTATGAAAGCATCAGCTAAGTGCTGGATAGCATTAAATAATTATAATAAAAAAATCAATCAAATATGCAATGTTCTTGTTATCCCAAATGTTCTCTGTTAGGAAAGGAGGTAGTTCCTCACCTGGCAGGTAAAACAGTAGTACTCCTTGCCAAGGGATTTTGTGAATGCAAATGATTTCTGAGTTAAAAGGATGACCAGACAATTTCTTAGAAGAGACATTCATGGGAGGCTACCAAGAGAAACTGCAAGAGACTCAGGAATCCCCCACAACTGAGAATAGTCAGAGTGTTTTAGGGACTATTACCCTATATGTCTGTCCTCCTCTTTTTCTTCCTCAGGTGTCCACGTCCTGGAGACTTACCTATTTCTACTAGATCTTCAGTCTGAACTGGCATGCTGTTTTTATATTCCTATGTTAACTTGATTTTATAACCCATTAAAAAAAATTGGAATAGCAACACTGTACAACAAAATTATGTGGTACTCTATATAGCACATTTAGGAAAGCCATCCCTCACATGTTTTCTCTACTAGTGTTTCCCTGTGCTCAGAAGATCTGCTTCTATTTTAGGTGGTAGCATGCAAAAGAAATAATTTTGGAAATCCCTGAAACATTAACTTTTATTAAGAAAACATGCAACAGCAGATCTGAGAACTTAAAGGAAGGATGGGATGTTTTAAAAATGCTCATAATGATAGAGAAAAGACCTCTTTTCTTTAATGCACACCTAATTCAAGATTCAAATAAGAAATAAAAGCATCCTCAGCAAAGACTGCAGCAGGCCAAAAAAGTCTTGAGTTAATGACCTTATGTTTTAAATGCTCATGGATAATCTTTGAAGAAATTGTTTTAAAGAAATCCCCCCAAAATCAGCCCTTCTACTAAAAATAGCATCACATCAACAAGAACAATGATTTACTGGAAATAAACAGTATGATTCTCCTCAGAAAGGTTACTGTGCAGAACACTAAGTAAAGGCTAAAGTAGCTAATACTTTTCTCCAACATGTATAGCAAAATGTATACTCAGCATTTTATACTCTAAAATGCGTTGAAGACCAAAAGGTAATGTCAGAATGAAATATCAGAAGGTGGAGATATGGATATGTATCAAAGCAACAATAGAGGTATTGCTTTTGTTAAATAATTTGATACTTTTGTACGTTAAATTGTGTGGGATTTTTCTCTTGACGTTGGGTTTTTTTGTGACTGGTGGAAAAAAGAAGAGAAATAAATGGAATATAATGACATCCTAAATACCATCCTTAAAAGCAGATTCACAGGCTGTTTGATTTTCCAGATTTCAGAGATGGTTTCTGGGCTTTCATTTGCCTGTCGGTTTTCCTTTTAGAGGATTTTAAACCTGTGTAAATATGAACAAAAATAACTAAACCTATCTAGTATGTTGGTAGATTTTTGTAGAATAGCTTCCCACTGCCAAAATATGTTCTTTAACAACAAGCTGTACTTATCAAAGTCACTAAGCCTCACATACTGCAGGGTTTATCATTAAAGACATGCACAGAGATATTTAGAATATTATCCTGATGGTGAACAAGAGTATTTTAACTATATTCCATATAAAAGGTCACAGACTTCATACTCACCAAAGGCAACTTTAGTCATAGGCCTCCTAGGCTTGAATTTAAGCGACAACTCAGAATTACAGAAGTTACATCTCTTCAAATTGTGTTTAAAATTAATTATATCTAATTACCAGAAAGATCTTGAACTAGGTGCATCTGATGAAGATATTGTGCTTTGTGTCTAATAGAGTGAGTTCTACTCTAAATTTTATATCCTTGGTCACAATCTGGCTTCCTGATATATAAAAAGGACAGCACAACATGTTGTCAGAAGCGACCACAGCCCACGCAAAGCAAGGATTTGTTGTTTTATTTGAAACCCTGTCAGTATATGAAAGTCAAAAGAAAAATGAAGAGTACCTAGAAAACATTCTAATTTTTATCTCAGTGAACTTGCTGAGGATTGGAAATAATAGAAACAAGGTTACCACATCCATGTGAATGTCTTGGGGGAAGGTAACAGAAGAGGATCTACAAGTATCTATTTTATTGCACACAGTGGATAAGGAAGTCATGGAAGTATTAACTCATGTTATTAGAAACCAACTGAAAATATTCCACTTAGAATGAAATCCTAATACTTAGAAACTACTGTAATCCAAGAAAAGTATTGTGTTTGATCAAAATCAGGTTCTTTTCGCATCTACACCTAGGAGAAAAGCAGATAAAACATGTAAGAAAGTTGAAGGGGGGAAAAAAGGTGCTGAGTTTTGAAATACCAAGAATGGTGTGCTCATGTTTACTGTTCCTGCTGAAAACAGCCTAAGAAGAAAATAGTGAAGGAACTCCAATTAGAATTCACAAAAAAAGTGTTACAAAAACATCACAAAGTCAAACACATGGGTTAACAGTTTCATCAAAATTAGGAAGAGAAATGGCAGATAAGAAATTCTGTATTAACAAGTGTTCACAAGAGAATATCAGGTTTATCCTGAGGTAGCATCATCCTGTCTTCACACTAGTTGATATACAGCACCAACAAGCTGATAAAAACATTTTTACTGAGAACAAGGACAGGACCTGGCAAGCCAGATTACATAATCAATCAGCTGAACTGAGCAATTTGAAACACCATAGAGTAGCTACAAGATTATCCATTTACCTCTTGCAATAAACTGATATAGGGAATGTTTTAATAAAAGAGGAAAGAAATACTTGCAGGTATTTTGAACAGCCACATGATGACATGATAATGGCTGTGTCAGCCCCAGATGAATCCATTCACTGAGGAAAATGGTGACAAGGACACGGGATGATATACCAAGTTCATTCGCAAAAGATCCCATCCATGACAAAAACATTCAAATACATGGGACACATATATTCATCAAACCATTTAAGAACATATTGAAGCTGTAGCTGACATGAAAACACTCCCAGAAATGTGTAGAAGATCCTTGAGAACTTGCTGTACAGTACCACACAGGTAAAACAGCTTTAACTGTTCCTCTAAAATAATTGTTTCGTGAGACCACAACTTTGCAACACTCATGAAAAAAACAACATGTTATTGCAGAAAATAAAGACAACACTCTGACATGCCCCAGTACTCACATTTAATGTTCCTAGTAAGCCAGCCACCACTCAAGCAAACAAGTTCAAATATGATTTAGGAGCCTGTCTCCAAGTGGAAGCTTTGATTCATACATCTTCTGTGCTCTGACAGAGAGAAAAGAAAATGATGTGCAAATTGGGAAGAGTCTACTAGCACTTCTGTTTGCCACAAAGATATTTCATGAATATGCATAAGTGTTAGATCACACACAATGTAGATCTTAAAACATCTTAGAAGAACATTTAACTTCTATTTTAGATATTTCATTTGCAGAAATAGATTTGAAATCTCACATAATCCAGAAACTTTAATTGTAAATAAAATAATTCAGAGTAATACAGGAATCAGATAATAATAAAATCCCTTTAGAAAAAGTAATCTATGTCATTGAGTCAATCCCTGTATTTATTTCGGATCTATTCTACAAATAAAGGTTCAAGATGGCCATGTTGAGAAACCCTGACATAACCTTATTCGGCTATAAAATCTACTATGACTTTATAATAAAATTTGTTGACATCTGATCATTTGTTGCTAGCAATAAATATTTTTTACAGAAATCACATAAAACCACCAGAAAAACAAATCTTGAGATGGGCAGATGTGCTGGTCTAGTGTGATGCAGCATACAGAACACTTTCTGCATGAGATCTTTATGGTCTCAAAAGGTCCTTAGATATTAAATTACACAAAATAGCTGAAGGGGTTTTTTGACTGGTTGCTTGGGATTTTTTGTTTGTTTGGTTTTGATTTTGTTTTTACTTTGACGTATAAAAACCCATTTCAGGATTTTTTTTTCCACTTTCCAAAACTTTAGTCTCTCCTTAACATGTCAGTCCATTCTGACATTGCTAAAAGGAGTGTTCTGTCTTCAACACATGGCATTGCAAAATAGGTATTGAGTGATGTCCTTCTGCAACCATACAAATGTTGATTTTTAATTATTTTAGAAAAAGAAAATCAGTCATGGATACTTCCAGCCTAATGAAATGACAGAAAGACTGTTCAGATGGTACAACCTATGATTTGCAATATGGCTGCATCAGACAGCAGAAGATTTCTGGCCCTTTTAAAGCAGAGAAATTAAATAGGACAGGTAAGAAACACTGTCCTGCACAGTCATTGGTTGATAGGATATTGAACAATGCTTTTCTCCTGTTACTCCTATGACCCACTGACTCCAAAGAGCTCATGATGGGTTAAAGCACTTATAGTAAAGACTGCAATGATAATGTGACCAGGCAGCAAAGCTACAGTCTCTTCCATCCTGAAGATTAAATACATGTGGAAACAATATATATAACTGATGGTACTGAAGGTCACAGCTGAGAGGTGAAAGGTACACATCTACAAATGGGAAGCTGAGACTGGGACAAACGAGGACAGTAAGAAATACACCAGAGGTGTATTGTGTCTGAGGAATGAGATGATGAGGTATCACTATGGAACATTAACTGCATCTGAGGAAAAACAAGAATTAGGTGTGTTTGCCAGTCTAATATGAAGAGTTGCTGGGCATCTGGAGCTGTTTGGCTGTTTTATCTCCCTTTGACTGACACAAAGAGCTATTAATCATAATGTTGTCTTAATTAATATAATAATGTCCTCATGCCTCAGGGTAGGTGCTGAAGATATTGAGAAGCTATTTAACAAGAGGGGTTTTAGGGACATAGAAGGGAAATCCAGTATATTGTTCTACATTTTCTTTAAAAATAGCTATGTGTAATCACCAGAATACTACTCTTGGAAGAAATGTCTCACATGATTTAAGTGCTGACTGAGCACTGCGGTACTGTTAAAAGGTGTTACTGACTGCCATATAATAGGGAGCTCTGGTCTAAACTTAAATAGCCTTGGTGTCATTATAGCTTGCTGACACAGTGAAGGTATGACATTTAGAAGTAAACACAGTCTCTCTTTTTCTGTGTGACTGCTGGCAAGTCTGGAAACTGCTGCCATAGGGAGATACCACAATGTACAGATACCATAATTAAAAAAACCCATGCCTTCATTCCTTCCTGAAGGACGTTATCAGATATTTAATAGAATAGAATCATAGAATAATAGAATAATTTTGGTTAGAAAAGACCTTTAAGATCATCCAGTCTGACCATTAACTAACACTATCAAGTCCATCACTAAACCTATTAACGGTAGAGTAGCAACCCCAAGCCTCCTGGCTTGGTGGATGGATCATATATAATGAAAGTAAAAACTAGGAATATTTAAGACTGGAAAGGATCTCCAAGATCATCAGTCCAATCATCAACCCAACACCACCATGCCCACTAAACCATGTCCCAAAGTGCCACGTCTACCTGTTGTTTGAACTCTTCCAGGGATGGTGACTCCACCACCTCTCTGGGCAGCCTGTTCCAATGCTTGACTACCCTTTCTGTGAAGAAATTTCTCCTAATATCTAATCTAAACCTCCCCTGGCGCAGCTTGAGCCCATTTCCTCTAGTCTTATGACTTGTTACTTGGGAGAAGAGACCAACACCCACCTCACTACAACCTCCTTTCAGGTAGTTGTAGAGAGCAATAAGGTCTCCCCTCAGCCTCCTCTTCTCCAAACTAAACAACCCCAGTTCCCTCAGCTGCTCATCATAAGACCTGTGCTCCAGTCCCTTCACCAACTTCGTTGCCCTTCTCTGGACACACTCCAGCACCTCAATGTCTTTCTTGTATTGAGGGGCCCAAAATTGGACACAGTATTCCAGGTGCGGCCTCACCAGTGCCGAGTACAGGGGAACAATCACCTCCCTGCTCCTGCTGGCCACAGCATTCCTGATACAAGCCAGGATGCTGTTGGCCTTCTTGGCCACCTGGGCACACTGCTGGTTCTTGTTCAGCCACCTGTCAACCAGCACCCCCAGGTCCTTGCCGGCCAGGCAGCTTTCCAGCCACTCTTCCCCAAGTCTGTAGCATTGCATGGGGTTGTTGTGACCCAAGTGCAGGACCTGGCGCTTGGCCTTGTTAAACCTCATGCAGTTGGCCTCGGCCCATTGGTCCAGCCTGTCCAGGTCCCTCTGCAGGGCCATCCTACCCTCCATCAGATCGACACTCCCACCCAGTTCGGTGTCATCTGCAAACTTACTGAAGGCGCACTCAACCCCCTCATCCAGATCATCGATAAAGACATTGAACAAGGCTGGCCCCAAAACAGAGCCCTGGGGAACGCTGCTCATGAGTAGTGGCCAACTGGATTTACCTCCATTCACCACAACTCTCTGGGCTCAGCCACCCAACCAGTTTTTTACCCAGCGAAGAGTACACCTGTCCAAGCCATGAGCTGCCAGCTTCCCAAGGAGAATATTATGGGAGACTGTGTCAAAGGCTTTGCTGAAGTCCAGGTAGATGACGTCCACATCCTTTCCTTCATCCACCAGGTGGCTCACCAGGTCATAGAAGGAGATCAGGTTGGTCAAGCAGGACCTGCCTTTCATAAACCCATGCTGGCTGGGCCCAATCCCCTGGCTGATCTGCATAAGCCTGTTGAGCTCACTCAATATGAACTGCTTCATAATCTTTCCTGGCACTGAGGTCAGGCTGACAGGCCTGTAGTTCCCTGGGTCCTCCTTCCGGCCCTTCTTGTAGATGGGCATCACATTGGCAAGCCTCCAGTCATCTGGGACCTCCCCTGATAACCAGGACTGATGATAGATGATGCAAAAGTGGTTTGGCAAGGTCCTCTGCCAGCTCCCTCAGTACTATTGGGTGGATCCCATCCGACCCCATAGACTTGTGAGTGTCCAGGTGGCATAGCAGGTCATTAACTGCTTCCTCCTGGACTATGAGGGCTCCATTCTGGTCCCCATCCCTGTCTTTCAGCTCAGGGGGCTGAGTACCCTGGGGATGACTGGTCTGGCTATTAAAGACAGAGGCAAAGAAGGCATTGCGTACCTCAGCTTTTTCCTTATCCTTAGTGACAATGTTCCCGCCCACATCCAGCAAAGGATGGAAATTCTCCTTGGCTCTCCTTTTATTGTTGATCTACTTATAAAAACATTTTTTATTATGTTGTACAACAGTGGCCAGATTGAGTTCTTGCTGGGCTTTTGCCTTTCTAATTTCCTCCCTGCAGGACCTAACAAGATCCCTGTACTCTTCCTGAGTTGCCTGCCCCTTCTTCCAAAGGTGGTAGACTCTCCTTTTTCCCTGAGTCGCCGCAAAAGCTCCCTGTTCAGCCAAGCCGATCATCTTTCCCACTGGTTTGTCTTACGGCACATGGGGACAGACTGCTCCTGCGCCCTTAAGACTTCCTTCTTGAAGAAGGCCCAGCCTTCCTGGACCCCTTTGCCCTTCAGGACTCCCTCCCAAAGGACTTTCCCAACCAGGGTCCTGAACATGCCAAAGTCTGCCCTCCGGAAGTCCATCGTGACAGTTTTGCTGCCCTTCCTCTTTACATCGCCAAGAGTTGAGAACTCTATGATATCATGGTCGCTAAGCCCAAGACAGCCTCCGACCATGACATCTCCCACGAGTCCTTCTCTGTTTGTAAACAGCAGGTCAGGCGAGGCACCTCCCCTGGTAGGGTCACTTACCAGCTGCATCAGGAAGTTATCTTCCACACACTCTAGGAACCTCCTAGACTGTTGCCTCTCTGCTGTGTTGTATTTCCAGCAGATGTCTGGCAAGTTGAAGTCCTTCAGAAGAACAAGGGCTTGTGATTGCGAGACTTCTGCCAGCTGCTTATAGAACGCTTCATCTATCTCTACATCCTGTTTGGGTGGTCTATAGCAGACTCCCAACAGGACGTCCACCTTGTTGGCCTTCCCCCTCATCCTTACCCATAAGCACTTGACCTTGTCATCACCACTGTCAAGCTCTATACAGTCAAAGCCCTCCCTAACATACAGAGCCACCCCACCGCCTCACCTTCCATGCCTATCCCTTCTGAAGAGCTTATAGCCATACAGTGCAGCACTCCAGTCATGAGAGTCATCCCACCACATTTCTGTTCATAGCTATCCTTCTGCACAGTGGCTTCCAGCTCCTCCTGCTTGTTGCCCATGCTACGTGCATTGGTGTAGATGCACTTGAGATAGGCTATCGATTTTGCCCCCAACATTGCCATGCAGTCCCTGGTTTCCTCACTAGCTAGCCCATTTATATCCCCTTCTGCCTTCAAACCTAGTAGTACTAACAATAGTAGTAGTACCATCTAATTGACAAGACACAGAGCTGTGATTTTAGTCACCTGGGCTATGTCTCTCTCATTTGGGCTAAACGAATGGCTGTCCATCAGTGACAATAACCCAATACTTTAAAAAATATGCTTTGCTGCCATATTCTTTAGGGCATAATTTGGAATATTTTATGGCCTTTAATTAATGAATACACAAGTATATTTTCTAATACTTTGTAAGCAACTGGAAATACAAACTTTCCACAACCAAGCAAAAATAGTGAAGATGACTTTAGAGGCATCTGTGGAAGTGGGGAAAGACAAGAAGATAGAATATAACATCAAAAAGAAGAGCCAGGCTGGGGACAGGTGGAGAGGAGGGAGGGAGAGCAGGAATGGGATGGTACTCCAGGGACTGTGGCAAACAGTAAGGAAAAATGTTTAGAGGTGTCAGAGAAGTAAAGGTGTCTCCAGTGACATGATCATTTGAATTTTACAATAAGGTCTCTGTAGGCAGTTAGGGAAGGACATGCTAAGGAAGGGGCTGGGGAAAAGTTACGGATCAAAAGAATTGTTTAGGATGGCTTTACCTTTGAATATCATGAGCACTGGAAGGCTAGCACAAGTTTGCTGCCATTTTAAGCACTAAGTGCTCTGTGCCAGTCAGCCATATTTTGAGATCAAGTTCCTGTAAAAGCAGGTGCTTAGGCCTGTATGAGGGCATTATTGCACATTCACAGGAAGAATTCAAGCAGTTCCTGCAAAGACAGAAAGCTCAATGTTTGAGATATAGAGTGGTTCTGCAAGAAGGTCTGATTTCTTAGACTGATTGACTTGGAATATAGGTATGAGAAGAAAATTACTTGTGACACCTGTATTTGGAAGTTGACCACAACCCTGAGGTGACGGGCTTGCTTTGAAATTCATATATGATGTCAATGCAGAACTAGTGCATGGACTTGGGAAGCTGGTTGCCCAGGCTGTCCTTGCAGACTGAGTTGTAGGAAATCAGCTTGGATGACAGTATTTCATGGGGCTTTTCATGTCTGTCCCTGTTAGGAAGGCAGATTGCCTCAGTGAGCTGAGCATGGAGTCAAGAAGTCCATAGAATAGAATAGAACAGAACAGAACAGAACAGAACAGAACAGAACAGAATAGAATAGAATAGAACAGAACAGAACAGAACAGAATAGACTATTTCAATTGGAAGGGACCTACAACAACCATCTAGTCCAAATGCCTGACCAATTCAGGGCTGACCAAAAGTTAAAGCATGTTGTTAAGGGCATTGTCCAAATGCCTCAAACACTAACAGGCATGGGGCATCGACCACGCCTCTAGGAAGACTGTTCCCATGTTTGACCACCCTCTTGTTAAAGAAATGATTCCTAATATCCAGTCTAAACCTCCCCTGGCACAGCTTTGAACCGTCCCCATGTGTCCTATCACTGGCTACCAGGGAGAAGAGATCAGCACCTCCCGCTCCAATTCCCCTCCTCAGGAAGCTGTAGAGAGCAATGAGGTCACCCCTCAGTCTCCTTTTCTCCAAACTAGACAAGCCCAGAGTCTTCAGATGCTCCTCATAGGACATTATGCCAGGTGAGGCCACACCCACACAGGATAATCCCCTCTTTTGACCGGCTGGTCACGCTGTGTTTGATGCACCCCAGGATGCGGTTTGCCCTCTTGGCTGCCAGGGCACACTGCTGACTCATACGGAGCCTGCTGTCCACCAGCACCCCAGATCCCTTTCTGCAGGGCTGCTCTCCAGCCACTCCTCTCCCAATCTATACTTGTGCCTGGCATTACTCCGTCCTAGAAAATATTCCTGGCAGCAGTGAGATTCACACCCATGCCCTCTAAAGAGACTGGAACCTTAATCCAGCACCTTAGACTACTCAGCCACACTACCCTGATGGTGATTCCTTCTCAATCTCCAGCAGCTATATCCCCCAACCAAAATTCAGCTGTTCACAGGAGGTTTTAAAACAAATAATCTCCACCTGTACCCTAAATATAGTAGGAAAAAGGACTAGTAATGGCTCTTTCTATAGGTAGAGGTAGACACTCCTTGCAGTGCACCACATATCTGTGGTCTGCTTGTTAGCTGTCTGGAAAGTCCTACAAATATCTCCTTGCCTATGAACCCGTGATCCCTTCCCAAGGAAGGAAAGGATGATGGTGTATTTTTGGGAGGAATGTGTGTTGACTTTGCATTGAACTTTCTATTTTCATATTTTTGGAGTGTAGTGAGACTGGGGCAATGAAACATCTGTCCCTTCATAGAATCATAGAATAGTTTGGGTTGGAAGGGACCTTTAAAGGTCATCTAGTCCATCCCACCCTGCCATGAGCAGGAACACCTTCAGCTAGATCAGGTTGCTCAGAGCCCCGTCCAACCCGACCTTGAATGTTTCCACGGATTGAACATCTACTACCGCTCTCGGCAACATGTTCCAGTGTTTCACCACCCTCATCGTAAAAAATGTCTTCCTTATATCTAGCCTAAACATACCCTCTTTTCATTTAAAACAATCACCCCTTGTCCTATTGCAACAGGCCCTGCTAAAAAGTCTGTCCTCATCTTTCTTATAAGTCCTCTTTAAGTACTGAACTGCTGCCATAAGGTCTTCCCAGAGCCTTGTCTTCTCCAGGCTGAACAACCCCAACTCTTTCAACCTGTCGTCATAGGAGAGGTGTTCCATCCCCCTGATAATTTTTGTGGCCCTCCTCTGGACCTGCTCCAACAGATTCATGTTTTTTTCTGCTGAGGACTTGTCCTGGTTTTGGCTGGGATAGAGTTAATTTTCTTCCTAGTAGCAGGCATAGTGCTGTGTTTTGGGTTTAGTGTGAGAAGAATGTTGATAACACACTGATGTTTTAGTTGTTGCTAAGTAGTGCTTATGCTAGTCAAGGACTTTTCATCTTCCCATGCTCTGCCAGGCGCACAAGAAACTGGGAGGGGGCACAGCCAGGACAGTTGATCCAAACTGACCAAAGGGCTATTACATACCTTATGACGTCATGCTTAATATATAAACTGGGGGGAGTGTGCCAGGGGGCAGCGATCACTGCTCGGGAACTGTCTGGGTATCGGTCGGCAGGTGGTGAGCAATTGCACTGTGCATCACTTGCTGTGTATATTCTTTTATTACTATTATTATTATATTGTTATTACTACTACTACTACTATTTTACTTTATTTTCTTTCAATTATTAAACTCTTCTTATCCCAACCCAGGGGTTTTCTCACTCTTACTTCTCTGATTCTCCCCCCCATCCCATCTGGGTAGGGGGAGTGAGTGAGCAGCTGTGTGGTGCTTAGTTGCTGGCTGGGGTTAAACGACAACAGTCCTTTTTTGGCACCCAATGTAGAGCTCAAAGGTTTTGAGATAATAATAGATTAACCAGAGTGTATTAAGGAGTTTGTTAACAGTTGCCAGTCATGATATTAGTTCATCTGATCTGCATCATGTTCTTTTTTTTTGTGGTACATGTTAAAGCTTGGTGTTGGTTTGTGCAGTGTGCTATGCTCTGCAGTGATTAATGATATTTTGCTTGGGACGTTCCTTATTAAAACACTGACCTTGAGCATTGTTTGGTATTTGAGTTTCACACAGAAGTCATTACTGTACTTCGGGTACCACCTCATGAAGAGAATTAGCAATTATACCTCTTCCTCTGAGAGGAACACTCCTCTGAGAGGAGTGGTTTTTGAACACTTCCACTGATAGTGACTCCACCACCTCTCTGGGCAGCCTGTTCCTGTAGAAGGAGATAAAGTCCCTGTAGTGCACATAAAAAATGTGCTGGGGAAGGCAGTGTGGGTTACTCTTGCCTTGAGCAAAGGCAACCCCATTGGTGGGATTCCTTTTGCTCAAGAACCTGGGTGCACTTGGTGGGTGATGTGAAAGGATGGGGAATTCCAATGTGTACCTCAAGGGGATTTGACTTTGGGTGAAAATAGCCAATGAACTGAACTGTATGATGTTAATTGCTGTATAATATTGTATGTCATCTCTTTTATGGTTGCTATATGCCACATCAATGGTATTACAGTAAGAATTTCCCAGCTTAATGAAGACAAACTTTGATGAAACCAAGCAAAGTGCAGTAGTGTTGGAACAAGAACAGGCTTCAGCATGCAACAATCCAACACTGCACACCATCTCTCCTGCCCTGAAAGACTGTGATGACAGATGGAGCCCAAAGTCATGGACTAAATGAACTCAACGGACATTTTAGAGGGATGGCCTGTAGACAAAGGGAATGATATCTGTGTGTACATATCAAGACAGGGAAAGTGGTGGTGATTTATTAGAATGTATTGGAAAGTGTAGGACCTGTACATGATGTAGATGGTATAGAATAAGGGGTGGATACTGTCCTGATTTTGGCTGGGGTAGAGTTAATTTTCTTCCTAGTAGCACGCATAGTGCTGTGGCTTGGGTTTAGGATGAGAAGAATGTTGATAACACACTGATGTTTTAGTTGTTGCTAAGTACTGCTCACGCTAGTCAAGGATTTTTCAGCTTCCCATGCTCTGCCAGGTGCACAAGAAACTGGGAGGGGGCACAGCCGAGACAGTTGATCCAAACTGACCAAAGGGCTATTCCCTACCATATGACATCATGCTCAGTATATAAGCTGCAGGGAGTTGGCTGGGGGCAGCGATCGCTGCTCGGGAACTGTCTGGGCATCAGTCAGCAGGTGGTGAGCAATTGCACTGTGCATCACTTGCTTTGTATATTATTATTACTATTATTATTATATTGTTATTACTACTACTACTATTTTACTTTATTTCAATTATTAAACTGTTCTTATCTCAACCCAGGAGTGTTTCTCACTCCTACTCTTCCGATTCTCTCCCCCATCCCATCGGGGCAGGGGGAGTGAACGAGCAGCTGCATGGTACTTAGTTGCTGGCTGGGGTTAAACCCTGACAGGACTCCACCAGTGCACAATCACTACAACCCAGGATGCCTCCCATCTTGACATCACTGATGAGCTCACTTGCATTGGTGACCATCAGGTCCAGTGTCACATCCCCTGTGGTAGGGCTATTACCTGGCTTAAGAAGCTATCCTCAATACATTCCAGGAGTTTCCTGGATTGCCTACAGCTTGCTGTGTTGCTTTTCCAGCAAATGTTGGGGTGGTTGAAGTCTCCCAGTAGGACGAGATCCTGTGAGCACGAGTCCTGTAGCTGGAGTAAGAAAGCTTTGTAAATAGGCTTCCCTCATGCAAACACATGAGGTTACAAATAGGTATTGACCTGGTAGAAGTTCAACTGCAACAGCTACACAATGTTCTCGCCTGGAGTTGAGTACTGTCTACAGAAAATAGTGGGATCAAATTATCAGAAGGGCACTGTTTTTTTTAGTGTTAACTTCTATTATTCTATGTAATAGAATAATTATAGAGATAATAATAATCCAGAGTCTGCCAATTGCATCCTCACATGTTTTTTGTTAAACTTCCTTAGGTTGTCTCAGCTTCTAAGTCCATGCATTTATCCATATATCTACTTATCCAGAATAGAGAATATATACGTAAATATTTTCCAACATTGTTTGTGCATCTATCACTGTACACACAGTGCCTTGAATAGCAGCAGTATTTAAAAGATATGAATTACAAGTAAAGGCAGAAAATAGTCAGTATTATATAAGGGAAGGTAGAACTGCAAATGAGAGAGAAGGATTGTTTTTAAGAACACAGATGATTACGGCAGGTCATGTAGGGTAATTTTGATTTCAAGGCCACAACTTTGACCCACTGACTGTATTTTTCCACAGAAGCATTCAGTCTGGCTTTGTTGACGTTGAGGTATGTGGAATCTACCCTTGCCTTCATGCTTTGCTTTAGTGGATATTCACCCTGCATGCAAAAAAATGTGTCTGATAAGTAATTTCATTTTGTTTGCCTGAATTCTTACATCTTCTGTTCCCATTGTGTTGTTTGTTGCTAGATTAAACAGTTCTTTAATATCCTGTACTTTGTCCCTGTGAAGGTAGTTAGAAACTATGATCAAATAACCTCTCTGTCCTCTTTTTGTTGAGATAAATACATAGATATCTTAAAAGCTCTCAGTTAACATTACATATTTTTTTGTGTTTCTGAAGGTTTCTGACATTCTACAATTTTCCAACATTTCCTTCCATTCTAAAATATTGTATTAGAACTGCAGTACTCTAGTATTCATGTAGTATTCCCCTGTGGGTCTGTTGCTATACCTGTAGGAAGAGGTAAAAACATCTTCCTTCTTCCTACTTGGTACTTCCTCTACATGTAGCCAAGGATCATTATAGTTCTTTTTTGCTGTTTGTAGTTCTTTCTGAGTATGTCTTTAGGAACTCTTGCCAAATTGTTTGTGCACCACAGCCTCCCCAAATAAATTGTTGCAGTATGATTTCTTTTTTTCCTAGGCATTCCAGAATTATTTAACTTCTTGTATGAATCACAACACCCATCAAAAAGTACTTTAACTCTATTTTTAATGAAACTTTGTTTTCTAGAAATATAATGTTTACATAAACATTTGCAAGAAAAGCAATTTTTTTCTGTCTTTCATTCTTTTACCACATAGAGTTCTTGGAGAGAGTGTCGTTGGAGATCCAAAGCTCCAATGACGTTGGAGAGATTTCTATTTAAATAATAAAATTTTGGGGGGCAATGGTCATTTTACTTGTGTGTTCCTTTAATTACTCGTGCCACAGGAAAGATATTTATTATAACAGTGTATCTAGAAATGTACAAAATATAGAGAAGCATGTCCTCTGAAAATTTGCTTTGATCATCTCAAGGTTTTGCAGTACTGTATTTATCTTGCATTGCCTTGACTGTCGATACATCATTGGTTTTATGTTAATAGAGCAGCAAGAATGAAGATCAGAAATTACATTAGAATTCCAGTTGTGGTTTATTCCAACACTAGGCAGCATAAGTAGTTGAAACAGAATGTTGTATTTTTATATACTCTGTAGCATTTCTTCCAAGGGGCAACTTTCTATTCACTTATTATTGTGTAGGTTATAAATTGGAGTCTGCATTTCTTCTATCACAATACACAGCTAGTGATATTTAACTGTAAAGAAACATATCCTTAGGCAATGAATATAGTCAGAAATTACCAGATGAATTTAACCAAGAGGAGAATGATCCCATATTGATATAGTGTATAAATTTTTGAGTGTGGGACAATGGCCCCCATTTATTAACATTTTATCTCCATATTGAAATGCCTGACCTTGCTTCAGCAGTTTTATGCTAGCAAGATCTCTGGAAGTTCAATTTTTCCCTTTAGAAAAAGAAAGCAGCTATGTTGATGGGAATAAATACAACTCAGATCTATTTTTTCTGTTTTTCTTCAGATGTAGCAAAAAAGATTAATACCTCTGTAGCATAACAATTCAGATAATAAAAAGACCAACTGCCATAAAAGTGGTGAGAGGAAATACTTTGAAATAGATACCCTTATTATACACAAATGAAACACTGAAAATAATTTTTTAGATATGTGGATGCCTTAAGTCACAGGTAAAGATTGCCTACTATTCATCTACATTTCTCAGAACAACTGGGCAGGTGTGCAGTAAAACCTTTGGACAACCACTGGCACTGCAGGTGAAACTTAGAAATCTAAGGTCAGGAAACAAATTCAAGAAAAGTAAGCCTCACATCCCTAAAATCTTGAAATGCTCAATATTTGAGGCAGTTATTTGTCAATATCAACTCCCAGGGCATTTCATCTATTTCAAATTGGAAATATCACTGAACTAAAGACCAAATAACTATGAGAGAAAGGGTAAGAACTGCCAGAAACCCATTCCCAGGGAGGTGCTGGGTACTTCAGGGCTGGAAGTGGTGCCAGGACTCTGCTGGACTTAATCTTGGTCCTAGAGGAATGTAACTTCTGCTCTAGGGAGATACCTGAGCTCTCCTGGAAAGAGTTTCAGATGCTCTTTGCCAATTCAGATGAGCTGCATGTCAGAGCTTTACTGTTCAGCATACGACGTATCTAGAGCATTAACACCTAGATTAGAATGCTATGAATTTCTCTCCCAGAACTGGATGCCTGACTTCTGAAGCATTGTATGTCTGCCCACAGATTTTCAAAACCACACAGGAACTTTAAAAATAAGAAAACAACAATAGAAAATCTAAACCAAAACAAAAGATAACGATATCAAAAAGCTACTAGTCCCGGCATTACATAGAAAGGAAAATAAATTTGATATTTTGTCTGAAAATTCAGAGGAACTACCCTTTACTGGGGAAGTAAAGCTCTGCTTTTATATAGAAAGTTAATTTAGCATCACCACCTGACAGATGGACTCCCCAGCAGGAACTTAGCCACCTTTTTTCCCTCCTGTTTGACAGATCCACACAGTTTTAAAAGAAGTCTGAGGCAGTGAGAGGTGATTTCAGGATGAAGCAGAGATCCAGTTTCCCTGCAAGCTAGTATAGAGGCAACTTCATAAGTCAAGCCATGACAGATTAATCAATGGGATTTGTTTTGAAGTAATCTGTGTTAAAAAATAAAGGAAAAGACTGTTTCATTTCTGCACAGTGAAAACACATATGAAAGGATGCAGAATTTTGTACTCCAAGCATCACATTGTTCCTTTGGGCTTGCTCCTTCCAATGACTGCTTTCTTTAAACAGAAACAAAAGATGAAACTGTTTAAGGATCCTTAAAACCTCTGTTTGATACACAATTCTAAGACCTTCATTAGTCCTGGGACTGCCACTGGGAGTCATAATCTATATAATCCTGTTGATGGTAGACTGTTAGCCAGAATGAATCATCTGTCACGGTCCTCAAAACTCAGCATTTTAGAGTGTGAGAGGCTGCATACAAGGCAGAAGCAGTAGGCCAGGGCAAGAACATAGAAATGTCATTGCATGAGGAGAGGGAAGAAAGTACATGATTCACAAGAAGAACTGGAAGTGCCTGAAAATTACACTTCCAGAAGCTACCATCTGGGTATTAACATTCCACTGACCTGGTAAGATTAATTCCAGAGATAGCCTCCACTGAAGGAAAAGCTAGATAGACTAGGACTCTAGCATGAAAAACAGGTGTGATAGAAGTCTACACACTCATGAATAGCACTGAATAGGTGAACAGAGTATGAAGTTCCTACCTGAGAAAGCAAACAAATTAAACTGAGTGGAATTTTCAAAACAAGTAAGAGGAGACACTTCTTCACAGGATGATGATTAAGTAATGGAATTCTTTTCCACATAATGCTTAATTACTGAAAGATTACATGACTTCAGAAAGGAATTAGATAAATTGTTAGAAGAAAGATAATTCAGAATTATTAAACCCAAAAACATTATCTTAAGTATTTGTAAATTTGAACCATAAAATATTCCAGCTTGATAAAATATCCGTAAATGCTTGTGTTCCTATATTCATAGAATCATAGAATGGTTTGGGTTAGAAGGGACCTTTAAAGGTCATCTAGTCCATCCCACCCTGCCATGAGCAGGAACACCTTCAGCTAGATCAGGTTGCTCAGAGCCCCGTCCAACCCGACCTTGAATGTTTCCACGGATTGAACATCTACTACCGCTCTCGGCAACATGTTCCAGTGTTTCACCACCCTCATCGTAAAAAATGTCTTCCTTATATCTAGCCTAAACATACCCTCTTTTCATTTAAAACAATCACCCCTTGTCCTATTGCAACAGGCCCTGCTAAAAAGTCTGTCCTCATCTTTCTTATAAGTCCTCTTTAAGTACTGAACTGCTGCCATAAGGTCTTCCCAGAGCCTTGTCTTCTCCAGGCTGAACAACCCCAACTCTTTCAACCTGTCGTCATAGGAGAGGTGTTCCATCCCCCTGATAATTTTTGTGGCCCTCCTCTGGACCTGCTCCAACAGATTCATGTCTTGCTGGGCATTCATTATTGGCTGCTGTCAGTGGGAGTGCTAACTATTACTCCTGCAAGGCTTGATTACTCTGTCTTGGTTTCCTGTATGTACTAAATTGTTAACAAGGATGGAAGATCTGTGTTAGGTTTTAAGGCATTCAGAGAACATTAAAAGCATCTAATCTGAACTATTGCAGAATATAAACCAGACCTACACTATATAATATCAGCGTCTATCCCACAATTTAATTAAAATGGAGCATCTAAAAATATCCAATACGGACAAGAGATTTCAAGTGCTGAATCTTTCTTGAAGAAGCAATGACAGGCCAGTTCAGCAGACTTCCTTCATAGAATTAGGCTCTCACTTGGTAGTTTGTTCTCTAAGGAACATGGTTAAATTTACTAGTCTTGAAACACTGCCACGAGAGCAAGGTTTAACAGGGCTAACTATCCATCCTTATCTTGCACATGCCATCTGCATAGATACAAACATGGACAGATCTCAGCTTGCTTATTTTGATGCCAGTGTTCTTCTGAAATTGACCCATTGAATTGCATTGGCAGACGGGCTGCTCAAAATAGGAGTATATCTTGTGAGCAAAAGCATATTGAGACTGTTAATAAGATTATTTTAAAAAGGTAATATGTTAGAAGTAAATTGTGATATAAGTTATACTCTTAATCTAGAAGTAAGGTAAGCTGCAGTTGCTTTTGGGTTTCCAACATAATATGAATACAAATGAATAGAAACCCGAGAAAGAGAAGTTACACTGATAAGAACTTTACAGATATTTAGAGGATTTAGAAGCATTGTAAATCTTTCAACAATAGAGTTCAGATTGTTGCATCTTTCATTTTGTCTGTGTCATTTAATTTTGATTCTTGATTGATGAGTATTTTCCAAACAAGATATCTGATCATTTTTCTTTTTTTTCTTCCTCCTGCCAAAAATCAGATCACAATTTTCTCTGCCTGTTTGTTTTTTACATTGAATCTCAATGTCTTCAAAAACCTTAGGGTTTTTTTGCATGGAATATAACTTTTCCAGAAATCAAGCTCTCTTGTTTGTAGTGATTGCCCGGGTAAGTTGTGTGCTGCATTTCCTGTCCCATATTGAATGATCACAATTATTAATGTAGATGGGGGAAAAAAAACAAGCACCTGAATATCTGGCTGAATATCCTGTCTCAAGATGCCATCCTAAATGGGAATTTCAAAGACTATTTAAACAACAACAAAAAGAAGGTTACATTCAGAGAGAAAGACTGTTTCTAAACCATAAAAATATTACAAGTAGTACACCTTCTTAGACCAAAGATCAGCTGGGGCCAGTACCCAGCTTTTAACTATGGGCAGTAGGAGATCCTTGGGAGAAGGGAACAGGGCAGGCCTATTGTCATGATTTAACGCCAGTCAGCAACTAAGCACCACACAGCTGCTCGTTTACACCCCCCACCTCTGCCGGTGGGATGGGGGAGAGAATCGGGGAAAAAAAAGTAAACCATGTGGGTTGAGATAAAGGCAGTTTAATAGGACAGCAGAGGGAGAGAAAAATAATAATAATAATAATTATAAGGATAAAAGAATATACAAAACAAGTGATACACAATGCAATTACTCACCACCTGCTGACTGATACCCAGACAGCTCCTGAGCAGCCATCACTGCCCCCCAGCCAGCCCCCCACAGTTTCTATACTGAGCATGATGTCATATGGTATGGAATAGCCCTTTGGTCAGTTTGGATCAACCGTCTCAGCTGTGCCCCCTCCCAGTTTCTTGTGCACCTGGCAGAGCATGGGAAGCTGAAAAGTCCTTGACTGGCATAAGCAGTACTTAGCAACAACTAAAACATCAGTGTGTTATCAACATTCTTCTCCTACTAAACCCAAGCCAGAGCACTATGCCTGCTACTAGGAAGAAAATTAACTCTATCCCAGCCAAAACCAGGACACCTATGTGATACTTATATTCTTGCTCAGCTGTTCTTCTAGCCTTCAGCTCTTTACTGCTCTTGAGCCGGAAGTTTTTTCCAGGCAATTAGTAAGCTTCCTCTTTTACTACTTCCCTTTGACCCCATGTAAACTTTTAGCATGTTTAAGATCTTCTGGCAAAGAGCTAGAATGAAGTATATAGTAGACTATATTCATCATTTATCTCCTGTCCTATTTTTATATATCAGTTCTTCTTGCTCAGTTTGAGGGGAGAAACTAAGGAAAAATAGTCACAGAATTAATATTCACATATTGAAATATAAAAGAAAGCTTACATTATTATTAATTTATGTGATTTTCACATTAATTTGCCCTTAACATTTTCTCCACTGACATCCAGTAGGTCAACATTGATAAACTAATGCAGAAAGCAGATGTACATGGATGCTCAATCCTGAGCTGCTTTCACTGATGAGCATATAATTCCACTGACTGGAATTAGACATGGCCTTTCCCATATGAA
Organism: Pelecanus crispus; assembly: GCF_030463565.1. Classification (NCBI taxonomy): domain Eukaryota; kingdom Metazoa; phylum Chordata; class Aves; order Pelecaniformes; family Pelecanidae; genus Pelecanus; species Pelecanus crispus. Next base: position 19,342,088 of record NC_134643.1, read on the forward strand.
AGAGAAATTTGGAACCTGGCCTTCACTAAGACCCAATTCACAGAATAAAATGCTGTTCTTACCACTTGAATAATTGTAATTAAATTGGAAAGGTGGTGGGATCAATTAAATTAACTATTATGTATAGAATAATATCACCTTCTTAATCTCTTAAGCAGCATTTTGATAAATTGATTTAGGGAAAAAATGGCAATGGAGTCTGTTAGGATTGCAGTCAAATGACTAGGGCACTCCCTGGCCTGAGGCTGAGCTAACTGGATTGGGCATGGAGAACTACTGGGTGTGAAACTGCTGGATGTAACAAATAACCCAGAGACATGCTGACATGTTACAGTTAGTGCTGCAAGGGTTGGTTGGATTTCACAGGTCAAAGGAAACAACAGTCAAACTGCATTGGTACTTGGAGGGAAGGATTAGGGACCTTTTGAAGAGTACAGCCTTGCAAGACCAACTATGGCCAGGTGACTGCACCAGCAGTACCATACAAGGATGAGATTACCGAGGTACAGTTGTCAGAAATACTGAATTGAGGTACTGTTGTAGCACAGCTGGGACAAATAAGGAAAAAGTAATTAGGGCTAGATGTTTATTTGGGAGGAGACACAGGCAGAGAAAGAGGTAGAACAACAGTGAAAAGGGGGGTCAAGATGGAAAAAAAGGGCAACAGAGCATGTAGCCATGTGACTGGTGCTGTTGGGGGGTACCTGTGGAGCAGCCCTGTGCTTGATCACCACAGCTGGAGCAGGACAATAAACCAGACCTGCTGTTATGACCATATCACATGAGTCAAACCTGCTCCTGCAATCCAGAAGAAGGGGTTGGGAGTAGAGTGAGAGGTTTCCCTGACCATTGAGAGAACACCCTGAGAGACAGTCAAGTATCCAGCTACCACCATATCAATGCCCATTCCAGGTCTTGTGGCATCAGCAGCTGCTCATTGCTTTGGCTTTTACCTTGGCTGCATTGCCAAGGTAAAAATTAATGGGGAGAAGAACAGTCCTCCAAGTCTGCCCAGGTATCCATTTAGCCCAGTCTCCAATGTGACAGTGACCACTGGCACCAAATAGAGAAAAAGTTTAAGAACAGGTCAAGATAGAGTGCTGTCTTCTCCAGTAGGCCCTCTCTTCCATTTATAACCCTACCTTAAAATTATATCTTCATTTCAGGTCTTAGTAAACCCATTTATGTATTTGCATCCATCACATTCTGTGACCAAGAATCTGGAAGCTTAGCTGTGCATTGCACAAAAATTATTTTGATTATCTTGACTACTACTTCTTTCATAAATTGTAAGGGAAATTTGATTTTTACTTGATGAGGATCACATTATATGGAAATTTTTACACCTATTCACATTTTGATTGTATTTGAAAGCTTGTTTTTTAGAAACAAGAAAGAGATGCCATGATATAGCTCGGAAGTATCATGCATGGAGCAATGCACTGCAGTCCATATTTGGCTCCTAAAAAACTAGGCCACTCGTTATCCAACAAAGTCTATAAAGAATGATGAAACTACTCTTTAAAATATCAGTAGGAAATAATTTAACAGTTTGATGTGTTAAAAGAGGAAATTTAATTTATCTATTTTTATATAAAGAATGAGGATTTAATACTATTTTGAACATAAATTAAAGCCCAGAAGACTAATATGAGAAAAAATTAATTAATTTCTAAGACTCAAAAAAAGTATTGTGTATCAGACTCTTTTTAAACATAAAACAGACTAAAAATATAAATACATAGTATTAGTCAATGAACTGATTTCTCATACATATTCAGCTTCTGGAATGATGGGAGTGGAAAGTGTATAAATACTACTGAAATGCCTCGCTGTCTCTGCCTGTTCCCACAGTCTCAAAAGCAAACAAATCTTGTTGTAATGATGCAGCAGGTGAAATGAGAAAAGATGAATTGTTGCATTTGCAACATATCAGTCCACAGAATTCAACCAACCAGTTCACCAGTTTATCTGAAAAGTAGAACTACAAAAATATCAGAATATCTGATGTGCAATCATTATTACTGTCTGGCAGCCTTAAATCAGAAGAATAGAAGTGCATCTCAATCACAGAGGGTAAATATATTAAAAAAAATTCACAACCCCAAAAAAACCCAAACCCTGCTATTTACTAAGCTTGTTTTAAAAAAATATTTTATAGAAATGCATGCCAATTTTGCCCTCTTGACATAAAATATGAATTTTAAGCAAAACTTATGTGAAGTTCATCTACATGTAGGAGCCTAGCTTACAACTTAAACCAGAAGAAGATATTTCAAAATACCATTTAAAGTATTTCTTTCAGTTGGAAAGAATGATCATAGTTCTTCCCATGGCAGAAGAGCCAGTGGAAAAAGGGAGGTGTCAGTAATGAAGTAGTGAATGGAAGTTTGTCATCCTCAAAAATTAGAACTGTGGTAAAAATGGGAAAATATTTCAAGGAAATGTTCTTCATATAAGTAAGATCAGCGTTATTAAGATTTAATAGCTGGACATTAAACAAGGTGGTAAGGAGAAAGACTGACATCTTCTGTTAAATTCTAACTAATCTTTTATATACTGAAAGACAATGAGACAGAAAGTAGACTTGTATGGCAGCAAAAGAAGGGTGTGAAATGGAACACTGCACCAAAATAGCATAGCTTACAGTGAAATAAACCAAACTAGTGTTATTAAGTAAATATGATGAACTGGCATGCACACAAGCCATATGCCTTTAATGGCAAGGAAACAGATAGGTAAATGAAATTGCAGAGACATGAACCAAAACATCCAGACCCTTAAGTCAGCACTTACATTTGAAAGATGCAAAATTGAAAGAAACAAAAGCTGCACAATCATTGAAGAGGCTCTGTGGCATGTGTCAAAAATCTGGAAAAGCTCTGTGATCTGTTTCAGTATTAGATATATTCAAATATGACCATATTTGTTCCTAGGAGGGTGGGAGATGCTCTAAGAAATAGGCTGGATCTTAGAAAAATATTGTAGTTTTGATAGAATAAAGTGCTGGCAGGAGGACAGAATAGAAAATATAGTGGACGTTTGCCACCTCTACTCACTGTTATATCTAACTACCTATAAATGCAAAACTCTTAACTGAAGTATTTAGAAAGTAATCTCTTGTACGCATATTTTGAAGTGGGAGGGCATGCATTGTATTCTCAGAGGAAGCCACCAATATTTGGAACCTCTGGAAAATTAGTCTCTACATATTTATATTACATCTTAATCACAAAAAAACCTAAATACTCAACAAGATTACACAATTCAGCTAAACAGATTTTGAAATTTGGGAGCTGCAGAAGATCACACAACATGTCATCAAGAAAGATACTGATTCACTATTTTACACCAAACTTATTCTAATGGTGTCTTCCAATCCATTTCTGGACCAACCCCAAATTAAATATCTTTCATTATTCAGAACAGCATATAAGAATTCAACAATTACCTTCAAAATTAACTCACCTCTTTCATTATCAGGTTCATTAAATCCCTCCAAAACAAGTCCACCTGTCATCTCTCTGCTACGTTTCATAAGCCTTTTCAATTTATCACTGTTGCAACATCCTTTGTTCTTCTTTTGAGTTTTCAATTGTTTTTATTTCTTCCTAAGTATCTTACCTTCTGGAATCTAGTTCCTTTAGAGTTTCTGGCAACTCTTTCATTGCAAGTAGTCTACTTGTTTCCTGAAGGTTTCATTTTCTAGAGTTGCATCTTGTGAAATATATGGAAAGATAATTGGATTTCTTTTGAACTACCCCTAACTGAATACAGAGGGTTTTGTTTGGTCTGGGGCTTTTTTAAGATTTCTCAATGACCTTCCTAAATTACTTGTTTCCTTATTCCATGGGGTGACTGCTCCTCAGACCTGACATGCAAAAACTGTCACTGTCCTGAATACTCTGGGACACAGGTACAATGCTACTTTCACCAAATAGAGATGCTTCTGCAAAAGTCTTACAAATGGAAGCACTTCAGAGCATTGTTTGCTACCATTCATTCCTACCTAACATTCATTGTTTAAAGTCTTAAACACATTATTTGCTCAAAAAAAGCAAAGCACTGGGAAGGAAACAACCCACAAATGTTTCCTGCTTCCTGATTATCTTGTACTGTTTAATGCCTTTGTGCAAATTTATTAGAAATCCATTAACATACATTTAAATCTCTCAATTCAAAAATCTATTTAATCTTCACCAAATTTTTTTGGTGATTAATACCATAGATTTTGTCTTGTATCTCACATGTGAAAGGTTAATAATTCTTTTAGATGTGTTATAATAAACTGGATTTTTTTTTTCCATGTGAAAGGTTAATAATTCTTTTAGCTATGTTATAATAAACTGGATTTTTTTTTTTTCTTTTCCATGTGGAAGGCACACAATAAATTCTTCCAGAGGTTAAAAAGCCCTTGAAACTGAAACACAAGAACACAGAACACAGAGGCAGTGAAGATCTCAATGTGATATAGAACACTACAGTATGCAAATTCATATGCCTTGATTTAAATAAGATATTAGCATATCAGTTTGGCATGAATGTATAAATGAAGAAAACTGACCCTTAACTTTGTCTGTTATCCTTGAATACTACAGGAACAAAACAGATGCCCTCACAATTCCCTTTCCCAATCTCTACCCACACTTTACAAAAAGATACAGTTTCATAAAGCTGTTAAATGTAAGACCACCATTTCAGAACTCAGCTACCTGGGGCTAAGCTCTGTCAGATTTGGGAATTAAGCTCATTAAGTTCCTTATAAAACCCCTTTTCTCCTCTGGTAGGATGGTGGTGATGAATGGTTGTGTCTGAGGAACTGCAGGTGTCATTGATGGACAGCCTGCTTCAAATGAGTTGAAGTTCTTACTTTCTTTACTTCCCCTCCTGCCTGCTACAGAGAGTAGTATTACAAAGAAAGTGCCCTCTCCTACTTTTTTATCTCCTTGTACAAACTCTTAGAAAGTGGGATGTTTTTTTCCTTTTATTTTTAAATAAGATTCAGGTTAAGAAAGATTTTTCAGCATCCTCAAGCTGAGAACAACAATGTATATGAAAACATAAAAAAGAGGATATTAAAAAAAGACCAAGTTTCATTTTGGTCTTTTGAGAGAGGAATTGTGCCTTAACTGCAAGTCAGAAAAATTCCTATTCTCCATTCATGACCCAAAAAGTTAAATATCTATTGGTAATTTTAACAACATCACTAAATTAAAGTGAATATACACTTTGTCCTTGAATGCTATTTGTTTGTCAAGGTACCCATTGTGTTTGTACAATTTATTTATTTGGACAGGAAAATCTACTTTACTTTCAAAGTCATACCATTGCTTGACTGAGGTGAAACTTCCAATATGTTTTCTGCAATAAAAATGCTCTTACTGAGGTAGTTTCACTTTATGAATTTTTTTAAGACAAAAATGTGCAAACTCAAAATTACCCTGGCTTTTTTCCAGTGCTGCAAATTCACAATATGAAGAAGGCCTGTTGGTGATGTATCATAACAAACCATGAAACAAATTCACACAACATGAAGCTAATAATGAATTTTGAAAAATAAAAGGGGGGCATAAAAGCATCTTTTCTGGAATCCAATTTAAAATGATACCAATGGATGAAGGCAGATGGGACAGTGAAATATTTGCAGATTCCAACTACCATCTGTCCATAATTTATTATCCATCTGATTGCAGGTTATTATTGTTTTTCTGCTATCATTAAACACTTGTTATTTATCTTGTTACACCACTTCTGCATTTAACATTGAGACCTTCACAGATTTGAGTGCTGTTACCTCCAGTGACCCATAATTTATGTAAGTCCTTTTGGTGTCCTTACTTCTGTTCACCAGACATCTAAAAGTGAATATTGCTCTCAGCTTAGATTGCTGATTAATTAATTTCTACCTTCTCTATCCCTGCATTGCAGCCTTGGGTTATGAGTTTAAAGTAATAATTCACTGTTGCGTATAGTTTGTCAAGTTACATTCTGCAAACTTCTGATAGAGTCCAATTTCCATGCTACATTTAATAGCTGGTCCCTTAGAAATTAATCCCTTTCTATCTGTGATTTATTTTTTCTTCTGCTGCTTAGTGACAAAAATGGATTTTTCCCCCTGATCTGCTACGATCTGGCTGCCTTTCCTGCAGTATTCAGTGTAAATGACGTGACTCCATCTGCTACTTTTTTCTCTCTTGTGTAGTTTTAGCTCTGAAGATTACAACGCAAGTTGGAATGTCACAACTGCAGGTGGCAGAACTACATATAGTTCTAAATAGAGACTGGTAGCAGTGGTGAAGTTTGAGTACAAATCTAAACATTCCAACACTTGTGCAGATACAAAATGCCTTCCTCCAGAAGCGTGGCAGCAGGTCGAGGGAGATGATTCTGTTGCTCTGCTCTGGTGAGATCCCACCTGGAGTACTGCATCCAGCTCTGAAGCCCTCAGCACAAGAAGGACATGGACTTGTTGGAGTGGGTCCAGAGGAGGGCCACAAAATGATCCAAGGGCTGGAAAACCTCTCGTATGAGGATGGGCTGAGAGAGTTGGGGATTGTCAGCCTGCAAAAAGAGAAGGCTGCAAGACTTTCTTGCAGCCTTTCAGTACTTAAATTTTTCAAATTTATTTTCATCCAGAATTGAGACAGATAATCAAGCTGCCATCTCCTCTAAGAGAGTAGAGTATTTAAAAAAAAATTATTCATAAACTGAAATATTTCACTTATAAGTCTTCAATGAACTCAGAAAACCTTTACAACTTTGATTTAATACTGAGTTGCATCCTCCCAGGTTTCCACAGTCTCAAAAAATTATCTCATAGGATGTTTCTAACCTCATTTCCCATGGTTCACCACAATTATTTCAATAAGGATGACACCACACTGTAGCAGACTTCTTTGTAGCCTCCAAGACTTATTTCCTCACTTTCAACTCTAACAGATTTATTGGTGCATTTTATAAATTTAGATTTTTGTCTTTCAGCACAGACATTTTCCCTCAAGATTTTCACTCTTTCCCTCTGGTTGTCATTTCCGTACATCACTGCCAGTCCTAACCTTCCTGTCCCCATCTCCAACAAGGTCAACTATCTCATTCTGCACCAAATTCAAACACTTAAACAAGGAAAATTTCTGACCTAAATGTACAGCAGATTGGTGTGATAGCATTTCTGGAACACTAAACCAAAGAATTAGAGTTGCATCTGTAGACTATCTATCCTCAAATTTGTTTTCTTTCCTACATTTTGAAAAATTGCATTCTTATCCCCAAAACTTTCTCACTTTATTTCATGGAAACAGATCTAGCTCCAGTCAGGACCTAAACATCAAGATACAAAACACAAAGAAGAAATTTTCAAAATATGTTTATCCAGTAACTACCAAAGCACTTTGATTTCAGCAGGTACTGGCTAGTATCCCAAGTTTTGTTTAATATTGTAAGTAGGAAATTGGTTCTAGATCATTCATAATCTCTTTGAGTCAGTACCCATAATGAGAGTTCCCTAACCATCACATAGATTAATTCTTTAGCTAAAAATGTGGTCCATGTCTGCTGTTAAAGCTAGAACACTGAGCAGCCAGGAATACAAAAGCCACTGAGTCAGGAAAAGGTGAGAGGAGTGTAACTGTGATCTAGATGTTGCAGGTTGTTGATCTCCATGGTCCTATGTCCTGTTCCCAAAATTAGCCTAATTTTAATCCAATATATAGTATGTTCACACACCTAGGAACAACTTCCAATGACATAAACCTAAACAGCTTTAAAAATTCTGATTTTTTTACAGCATATTACTTGTATACTTGTAGTGTTTCTATCCTCTCACAGTGTGTAGAAAGAACCCTAAGATCAACTGATGTTATTGCAATAATGTATTCCGTGATAATATGATGTCAGCTGAAGTGAGCATCATTTATGGACTACTGGATTAAAGACTGTAATATACTGAAAATTCTTCACTCTGGCCATAGAATGATTTGGGTTGGAAGGGACACTTAAAGGTCATCTAGTCCAACCTCCCTGCCATGGCCAGGGACATAATCCACTATATCAGGTTGCTCAAAGCCTTGTCCAACCTGTTCTTGAACACTTCAAGGGATGGGGCATCCACAACTTCTCTGGGAAACCTGTTCCAGTGTCTCACTACTCCCATCTTAAAAAAATTTCTTCTTTATATCTAATCTAAATCTACCTTTGTCCTGTCATTACAGGCCCTGTTAAATAGTCTGTCCCCATCTTTCTTATAAGCCCCCTTTAAGTATTGAAAAGCCACAATTAGGTCTCCCTGGAGTCTTCCCTTCTCCAGGCAGAACAACCCCAATTCTCTCAACCTTTCTTCATAGGACAGATGTTCCAGCCCTCTGGTCATTTTCATGGCCCTCCTCTGGACTCGCTCTAACAGGTCCATGTCCTATACTGGGAACCCCAGAACTGGATGCAGTACTCCAGGTGGTGGTCTCACCAGAGCAGAGTAGAGGGGGAGAATCACCCTCCTCGATGTGCTGGTCAAAACTCTTGTGATGCAGCCCAGGATACGGTTGGTTTTCTGGGCTGCAAGTGCACATTGCTGACCCATGTCCAGTTTTACATCCACCAGTATCCCCAAGTCCTCTTCCACAGGGCTGCTCTAGTCCATCCCCCAGTCTGTATTGGTATTGGGGATTGCTGTGGGTGCACTCAATCCCCCTGTCTGTGCCTTTAATGAAGATATTAAATAGTACTGGTATCAGTACACACTCTCCAGGGACACCAGTCATTACTGGTTTCCACTTGGACACTGAGCCATTGACTGTAAGTCTTTGGATGTGGTCATCTAGTCAATTCCTTATCCATCTAACTGTCCATCTATCAAACCCATATCTCTCCAATTTAGCAGCAAGAATGTTGTGAGGGACCATATCAAAGTTCTTACAGAAGTCCAGGTAGGTGACATCCATAGCTCTTCCAGTGTTCATTGATGCAGCCACCGCATTGTAGACCACTAGATTAATTTAGTCACCTAGGGAGCTGCTCTGGAGCCAGCCTGATCTGCAGTGGAGCAGTTCTCAGTGCACAGGGGCATTTCCTGAGGGAGGGAAACACTAGGGCAGCAGAGATACCTGCCTAGAGCCAACAGCTCTTGTGGGAGATGCTGATGAGGCCTGAGTGTTGCCAGGGAAACCACGACCACTGCCATGCTTATGAAAAGCAGTCTGGGGAGCACCAGTGACCAGGAGTGCTGCCAACAGAGTGGGCAAACAGGGTGTGGCGCGTCAGCCAGGGCATGGTGCGGCAGTTCACACAGAAGCGTGCACAGGAAGGGCATAGTCACCCTACCAGCTCAAGATGTGAGTTCAACTGGTGGTCATCAACCTCTCAGAAGGAGCCTAGCTACGGTATCCACTGGGTGGAAAGCCATGTCCTCTGCACTTGCCAGAATGGATGTGGCAACCCAATGTGGTGGGTTGACCTTGGCTGGATGCCAGGTGCCACCAAGCTGCTCTATCACTCCCCTCCTCAGCAGGACAGGTGAGGAGAAAATGAGATGGAAAAAAACCCCTCATGGGTCAAGGTAAAGGCAATTTAATAAAAAAGCAAAAGCAAAGGCTGTGCACAGAAGCAAAAAAAGGAAAACAAAGATTTTATTCTCTACTTCCTATCAGCAGGCGAAGTCCAGCTGCTTCCTGGGAAGCAGGGCTTTGGTTGCTCTGGAAGACAAACATAAATAACAAATGCCCCACCTTCCTCCTGATTTCTCTTAGCTTTTACTGCTGAGCCAACATCATATGGTATGGAATACCCCTTTGGTCAGTTTGGGTCAGCCATCCTGGCTATGTCCCTTCCCAAGATCTTGCCCACCCCCAGCCTACTCATGAAGAGGGGTAGGGGGGGGAATGTTGGAGAGACAGCCTTGACACTCTGCAAGCATTGCTCAGCAGTAACCAAAACACTGGTGTGTTATCAACACCTTTCTAGCTACCAACAGAAAGCACAGCACTGAGGGCTGCTATAGGGAAGATTAACTCCATCTCAGCCAGACCAAATACACCCAGACAGAGCTCCCACAAAAACATGCAGCCACCCAGGTCTCAGGCTGCAGACAATGCCAGAGCCTTTCATTGGTAACAGATGGCAGGAATGAGAACAGCTGTGTGAGGTGTGACCAGGTGGATGATCTGTTCATCTTGGTGGCAGAGCTACAAGAGGAAGTAGAAAGGTTAAGGAGCATCAGGGAGTCTGAGAAAGAGATAGACTGGTGGAACCATGCTCTTCCCTCCCTGAGACAGAAACAGGAACAGCCACCCACCAGAAAAAAAACAAGATTAAGGAAATCCTGTATCCACCCTCCGCCAGGCTGATGGCTGTAGCTTAAAGGAAAGGAGTGAATGGAGGCAAGTCCATGTTCGGGGTGGCAGGCAAACCCCCTCTTTGCCCTCCTTGTCTTCCCAGTGCCTCTGTACAACAAGTGTGAGGCTTTGGATGTGGAAGACCAGTCAATGGATTATGTGGATGATGGTCCATCTACATCAGAGGTGTCACCAAGGTCAGAAAGGTGTACCCTTGTATCACCACCACCTCTATGAGGAAGAAAAGATGAGTTATAGTGGTATAGTCCCCCTACTGAGGAGAACAGAGGGTCCAATATGCCATACAGACCCTCCTCTTAGGGAAGTCTGCTGCTTCCCTGGGGCCCAGGTTAAGGACATCACTAGGAAACTTCCCAGCCTGGTACGGCCCTCAGACCATTACCCATTACTGCTCTTTCATGTGTGTGACGATGAAGCCGCAATGTGTAGTCCAAGCGTGATCAAAAGAGACTTCAGGGCTTTGGAACGATTGGTAAGGGAATCTGGAGCACACGTTATTTTTATCTGTCTCCTTCCAGTTCCAGACAGTGACATTGGAAGAGACAGATGGACCCAGTCTATTAATACCTGGCTCTGTGGCTGGTGTCACTGCCACAGTTTTACGTTTTTTGATAATGGGATGGCCTATAAGGCACCAGGCCTGTTGTCATTGGATGGAATTCACCTTTCCTAAAGGGGGAAGAGGGTCTTTGCTCAAGAGCTATTGGGGCTCATTGACAGAGATTTAAGCTACACTTGAAGGGTGAGGCGGATAATATCAGGCTTGCCCGTGACAAGCTGTGGGATGACACACCAAGGTTAGAGGGACAGGGTGCTAGCGAGGGCCCTCAGTCTGTTGCTCTGAGACGTGCTGGCTACAATGCAGCACACTTGAAATCTTACAGAGATGAGCCAGGGGCTCCTGAGGTAATAGGAGCCAACAGGGAAACAGCAGTGAAATACCTCAAAGGAATTAAGGTGTGTTCCTCTAAGAAGGTGACATGGCCAACAGCCCAGCTGAAGTGCCTCTACACCAATGCATGCAGCGTGGGCAACAAACAGGAGGAGTTGAAGCCTCCATGCTTCTAGAAAACTGTGACCTAGTTGCCATTACTGAAACTTGGTGGGACAAATCCCATGACTGGCGTGTGGCTACAGGCAGTTCAGAATGAACAGGCGAGGAAGGAAGGGCGGAGGTGTTGCCCTTTACATCAAGAAGTGGTTAGACTGTGAAAAGCTGTCTCTGAAGAATAGCCATGAGCAGGTTGAAAGCTTATGGGTAAGAATCAGAGACCGAGGCAACAAAAGAAACCTTTTGGTTGGTGTCTGCTACAGGCCACCCAGTCAGTTAGGGTCTGGAGCACAGGTCTTATGAGGAGCGGCTGAGAGAACTGGGATTGTTTAACCTGGAGAAGAGAAGGCTGAGGGGAGACCTTATTGCTCTCTACAACTACCTGAAAGGAGGTTGTAGTGAGGTGGCTGTTGGTCTCTTCTCCCAAGTAACAAGTCATAAGACTAGAGGAAATGGGCTCAAGCTGCGCCAGGGGAGGTTTAGATTAGATATTAGGAGAAATTTCTTCACAGAAAGGGTAGTCAAGCATTGGAACAGGCTGCCCAGAGAGGTGGTAGAGTCACTATCCTTAGAAGTGTTCAAAAAATGGGTAGATGTGGCACTCTGGGACATGGTTTAGTGGGCATGGTGGTGTTGGGTTGATGATTGGACTGATGATCTTAGAGGTCCTTTCCAATCTTAATGATTCCTATTTTTTACTTTCCTTATAAATAACCCAGCCAGCAAACCAGGAAACATGAAATTGCTACTCTACCCTTAATTGGTTTAATGATGGTCTTGGTAATGTTAGGTTAATGGTTGGACTGGATGATCTTAAAGGTCTTTTCCAACCTAAACGATTCTATGATTCTATTTATTAAGCTTTCTTACTCCAGCTACAGGACACATTGTGCTCACAGAATCTTGTCCTGCTGGGGGACTTCAACCACCCCGATATCTGCTGGAAAAGTAGCGCAGTGGGCTGTAGGCAATCCAGGAGACTCCTGGAATGCATTGAGGATAACTTCTTAAGCTACGTAATAGCCCTACCAGAGGGGATGTGATACTGGACCTGATGGTCACCAATGCAAGTGAGCTAATTGGTGATGTCAAGACTGGAGGCAGCCTGGGCTGCAGTGACCATGCACTGGTGGACGATCACAGTCCTGAGGGATATAGGTCAAGTGAAGAGTAAAGTCAGGACCCTGAATTTTAGGAAAGCAAACTTTGAACTCTTCAAGGAGTTAGTCAACAGGACCCCCTGGGAAACTGCCCTCAGGGACAAGGGAGCAGAACAGAGCTGGCAGGTCTTTAAGGGCATTTTCTGTAGAGCAGAAGAACTCTTGATCACCAGGTGTAAGAAATCAGAAAAGGAAGGCAAGAGACCAGCATGGGTGCATCAAGACCTGCTGGGTCAAACCAAAAGGCAAGAAAGAAATACATGGGCAGTGGAAACAGGGACAGGGATGCTGCCTGCTTGTGTAGGGATGGAAGAAGGAAGGCCAAGGCATGTCTGGAGCTGAACCTGGCAACGCATGCAAAGAATAATAATAAGGGCTTGTACAGGTATGTCAGCCAGAAAAGGAAGGTCAAAGAAAACGTATCCCCCATGATGAACGAGACTGGCAAACTGGTAATAATGGACGAGAAGGTGGCTGAGGTACTCAACCACTTCTTTGCCTCAGTCTTCACTGGCAACCTCTCTTTCCACACCTCTCGAGTGAATGGACTGCAAGACAAGGACTGGGACAGCAAAGTCCCTCCTACTGTAAGAGAAGATCAGGTTTGTGACCTCCCGAGGAACTTGAACATACATAAATCTATGGGACCTGACAAGATGCATCCCAGAGTCCTGAGGAAATTGGCTAACATAGTAGACAAGCCACTCTCCATGATATTTGAAAAGTCATGGCAGTCAGGTGAAGTCCCTGGTGACTGGTAGAAGGGAAACACTGCACCCATTTTTAAAAGGGTAGAAAGGAGGACCCTGGGAACTACCAACCTGTCAGCCTCACATCTGTGCCTGGGAAGATCAGGGAACAGATCCTCCTAGAAGCTATGCTAAGTCACATGGAGGACAGGGAGTTGATATAAGACAGCCAGCATGGCTTTACCAAACACAAGTCCTGCCTGACCAGCCTAGTGGCTTTCTATGATGGAAGGACTACATCAGTGGGCAAGGGAAGAGCTATGGATATGGTCATATCCTGAGGGTAGTGGTCAATGGCTCAATGACCAGATGGAGATCTGTGACTAGTGGTGTCCCTCAGAGGTCCATACTGGGACAAGTAATGTTTAATATCTTCATCAATGACACAGTGTCGTGGTTTAGCCTCTGTTGGCAACTAAGCACCACACAGCTGCTCGCTCACCCTCCCCCCACAGTGGAATGGGGGAGACAATTGGAAGGGCAAAAGCAAGAAAACTCATGGGTTGAGATAAGAACAGTTTAATAATTGAAATAAAATAATAATAATAATAATTGTAAAGAAAAGGAGAACAATGAGAGAAACAAAACCCAGGGGAAAAAAACCCAAGTGGTGCAACCACTCACCACCTGCTGACTGATGCCCAGACAGTTCCCGAGCAGCAATCGCTGCTCCCTGGCCAACCCCGCCCAGTTATATGCTGAGCATGATGTCATATGGTATGGAATACCCCTTTGGTCAGTTTGGATCAACTGTCTCGGCTGTGCCCCCTCCCAGTTTCTTGTGCACCTGGCAGAGCATGGGAAGCTGAAAAGTCCTTGACTAGCATAAGCAGTACTCAGCAACAACTAAAACATCAGTGTGTTATCAACAGTCTTCTCCTACTAACTCCAAAATGCAGCACTATGCCTGCTACTAGGAAGAAAATTAACTCTATCCCAGCCAAAACCAGGACATTAGGTTTTGTAGGTGGTCTCGAACCAGATCTTCTTCTACTGTGGGGGGAAGAACTGACTCTAATATTCACCTGGCCCATATCCCTCAAAATTGTCATGGACTTCTGGAAACTCATTACAGACATAGTAACAGTATGGGTATATCTGCATTAGTCATGCTGGTGTTTTTTGTCATGTTCTGATGTCCTCTAAGGGTTTTCAACTCTGCTGTGATGAAGTCAACAATGATACCAACAGTGGACAATGGTGAGAAGAATCGGTACACAAAGATGAGAAATGAGGTTATGGATAGATTCCAGGTGGGAAGTCACTTACAATATGATACAAACATTAATCAAAGCAGTCCAGTGAGATGGTCTCTCAGGCAGAAATCTTTGATTTGATCTCTTTTTATTCCTCCTGTATTAATTTCTGTTTCCTCAATCTAATGTAGTCTGTATACTTTGTGTTCTATTAAAATGTTGGGGTTTTTTTTATAACACCCATCCTTGGGGATGTTCAAGAAGGCCCACCACTGGAGGTGTTCAAGACAACTAGAGTCTGCTAGATGTCTTTGAATGGTCTGATCTATGTAGGCTTACTCTGAGCCGTGGGATACACAAGATGATCTCTGAAGGTCCCTTTGAACCTAAATTACTATATGATTCCAGAAATTCCAAATCTTCTGTCATGCCAGAGTTTGTGTAACAATCACCTGCTTTGAAACATACAGATTTGTAATTCCATCTCTGCTTCCATGCAGCATTTGCCATCCTAAATCATAATGATTTGCAAGACTGCAAGTTAAATGTTCTAATTTAAGAAGTTAGCAACTGTGGAAATCCAAATACTATTTGGTCTGATGATATAAATTTAAATTGGGTCATTTTAGCTATGCATTATGCCTCTATCTAATTTAACTCCCTTTCTGTCACGCTGTTTTTGGGCTACATTGTACAACCTTCATTCAGGTTGATTCAACATTAATTCAGAGGCATAGTCCCATTTTACTCATCCATGAAGGTTCCTTGATTTGAAAGGACCTACTCAACTAGTAAAGAATTTGACAGCAAAAGGGTTACACACTCTAGTCCTTAGGCAAAGCTATTTCAGTTTAGATTTTTCTATATTAACACTTTAACTGATGGTATTTATTAGTGTGGTTTGACTTTATGCTACTCTGTGCAGTTGGGGAATACTTTATATTAATAACAATTATAGTAATACAGAATGGCGTGGTGTGCTTGGGGATCCATATTCTGCATTCTCTGGAAAACAAATTGTGATCAGGATGGAGTCTCCCCTTAGAAAGCACTTGAGCAAATGGTGAAAAATGCTGCATTCTGGAAGTAAATTCAAAGCAGGTGGACCGGGCAGCAGGAGGCCATATTGAAGAGTAATGGGCAGCTTAGTCTCTCTCATTGCATATTCGTCAACTCCACCTGTTTATGTAACGACAAACAGCCAGGCATTAATAAGTGAACGGAAAGAATTGAAACAGAGATACTATTCTGAAGCTGTATACGAAATTTCCAATTGTTACTGGTAATGATCTGCTGTATACCTATAAAACGTTTATGTTGAAGTAGAAAAAGCATGACTGCATTATCAAGGTAAATACTAAGCTATGGAAACAGTACTTTGCTGCAGTCTACTTAAGGATCCCGTTCCTTTTTACAGGCCACATCTCTCCCTTCTGTTTGCCAGTGGCAATCTGTGCTGAAAGTTAGTAGGGGTGATGATTTTTAACTTGTTAGCACCAGTGGGCTGATTGCCTTTCAAGCCTTCCCTAATCTGTGCATTCACTGCAGGAGTTGTATTCTGCCTGGCACAACTTTTTAGAGAAGCTGAAGCACTGGCTTCCTGAGTGCTGGTTTCTCAGATTAGATTTAACTGTGCTCTGTTTGCATTTGGAGTTCGACTTTATCATTAGTCAATTAAACCAGCAGACATGGATTAGTACTCTGTATATGTGTCAATTTACCCACAAAGCACAGTCATCTTGTTTGTCAGCTGGTAGATGGTTTATTCTATTATTCACCTGAGACATCTGCTTCGCCAGTTAATCAGCCAGTCATTTCATATTAGTTTTTAAGCAACAGACTGTATTTTCAACTTTAGTTAATCCAGGTTGTTTGCTCAGAGATTTTTCTAGTCACAGATCCTAGAGTTCTCTTGGTGATTTATCCTACAGCTAATTAAGAAGCTGTTTTTATGATTCACTTTACCAGGGCTGAGACACAAACAGTTCTGCAGCAAAGCAAACCTTCTGTGGGCAAGTGGGGCCAAATTCCACTCTCTCATCTGAAAGAATGACTTACGTACTAGTAACTTAGTCTGGAAGAGAAATAAAATGGGTTTAATTGGACTGAAGTGTTTGTGTTTGCTTTGAGGCATGTTACTAGTCACCCTAAATTAAAAAAAAAGATAGTCTATAAGTAATCTTAAAAAAACCCTCAACAATAACACCAAAAAAAAAGGACAACAATAAATTTGCCTTTTCAGATCGGTCTTCTAGCCAAGGCTGAGAGACTTTGGAGCTTAGTAAGGCATTAAATGACAATCCTGGAGTAACGTCTATTCTCAGCCTTACTCTGACCCACCCTAAGTAAATTGCACCACCCAGCCTCTTGCCCCATAAATTAATTACATGACTGAGGAGGTAAGATTAGTCTGTGCAATGTGGCAACTTCCTAGGTATTTGAGGAGGAATTTAAATGTGCACTGTCAGAAGTAGGAAGAGTTAATACTAGAAGAGGGAAAAGACATTTATCCTGCCTCCACAAGTAGGCAGATGCACTCAAGGACAGTTGAGGCTCTTATGGTAATGTGGTGTTCTCTAAAGGAGTTAAGAAAACCAGTCTTAACGGGTTAAAGGAGTTTAAGACAACCAGTGTTGTCTTAAATGCCACAGAAGTTCCAGGGGAGTCCTTGAATCAAGCATGTTTATTTGTCATTTACGGAAAGTATATTAATTATCCAGATAAAAGTAGTTACTGAGTACTGGGGGTGGGGATTCCTTTTGATATAAAATTCTCCAATAGCTTCTTTCTAGTTAAGGCCAGCGCTGTGACCCTTTCACAGAAACTGTATGTAAAGTAGGAATTTTGTCTGCACTACATGACTGAGATCAAGCCTTAAATATCTCCTGCTCTTGAAGAATAGTATCTAAAATTGCACATTTATTTGTTTTTATCAGTCAGGAAATTAATTATTGTATCATCATGTGCTGCCATCAATCGTTATTTAAATGAAGTTGGGTTTTTTCTTTTTTTTTTTTTTTCTCCTGGAGCCTACTTCTATTACTTAGAACAATATTAAATATCACATTAACGGAGCACCTTTTCTCAGTGAGCATGCCAGAGTTGTGTACACACCTTGCATACAGAATATTTAATCAAATGAACATAGCCACCTTCTGAAAGTGGGGAAAGGTTTAGGAGACATACCACATTCTTAATAACATTTGACATGTGAAGTTAAGAAGAATACCCTATCCAATGGGAAGAATAGGAAAATTTACAGGATTTAGCTGTGCTACAAGAGACCAGAATTCTTGGTTTTATGAAAAATGATAAGAGATTTCTGATTAATCCAAATGATCAGACTTGTTTCAATTTGATTTCAAGAAGAAAATATCCTTTAGAAAATATTGCTTCAGGCATCGTGTTTTGGACTTCTAGATATGGGGAAAAAAGTGCCAGACCTGCTAAATTACAGAGTGACTCTTTGTTCCAAGTTCTGTTTGATGCTCTTCAGCCTAATACAGAAGTAATGTCTCTGCTTCCACTTGGACATGTAGATGGTCTCAACAAATTTGTATTTTCTTGGATGTTTCTGACAGGATTTTCCAAAAGTTCACTTTCTGGCAAGAAATACAGAAATGTAAAATCTACTCAGCAACTCTCCAGCTACACAATCTCTAATCTCATACAGCTGCCATTTCATAACAGATGAAAAAAATGCTAAGTGTAGAACAAGGTAAACAAATCTGTGGGAGGCACATTTTATAAACACATTCAGTGCATTTTACTGACTCTCCCCAGGAGTGTTCCCAACGCCTTCTGCAGGGCTTCCCTCCATAGCCACTAACCTATCATTTCCCAGAACCTCACTCTGGTTTGCTTGAGACTACGTAATGTTTGGCATCAAGACTCTGAGTTCTCCCCAATGAATTCCTTGCCAGTGTTAGTAATAACCTGAGAAGTTTAACCCTTCTAACCTCACATTAGTGGCAGACAGCTGTAAGAATATCTCTTTGTTAGCCACACAAACCAGGTGTATCTATTAAAACCACACATACCCTGGTAACTTTGTCTGTGGTAAGAAAAGGACTTCTGGGGTTTGATGAATATATCTTTTAAAGATCATCCTTTAAAAACAATCTGTGGGATTGTCAGACTACCTTCTGTAATGTACAAAGTAGTAATATTACTTGTAAGAAGTCAGTTTTTAATGTGCAAATATTTGTATATGCTCAGACTAATCTACTACTTAGTTCTTTGTTTAGAGAATAATTCATTGCCTTTTCAAGGAGCTTATCTCAGGCTATATTATATCACATCTCCTTCTTAGATGGCACTGAAGCACTTCAGCTTTATGAAATTTTGTTTCTTTCTAGTTCCAACAGCAACTGAAGATTTTTTTTGTTTGGCTTTGTGTTTTGTTTTCCATTGCTCAAGAAACAGATTTTCAGTTGATTCTTTATTTCAAATTCATACGCCCTTCCTATTTATGATTGTCTCAGGGATTTTTCTTTGGTGGTGGCTCATTTTTTTACTAGGGCCCTTAAGAGCATTCACCTAATGATTTGTACTTAGCAGTCTCACTTTGAACAGAGATATGTAAAGCACTTCCTGTTTGATTTTTTTTTCATAGCTATAAAAATGATTATTTTGTATTGTTAGTGTTGTAATGCATATAAGTTCTGAGACAGCTTTAAATTAAAATACTTAAACTTGGAGGGAGATGGCAAAGGAGAAAAAAATACCGCTCTTTCCCATTTAATTTTATTTTTTAGCATATGTATAAAACTGGATGTAAAGTCCAAGTCCTACATTTTAGTATGCAGCATAATGAGACTTTCTGTCCAAATGCAGTCATAATATTTTGTTCTTTTTATTTCTGGCTCAGTAAAACTGATAATAAATAAGTAATCTGGAAAAATAAAAAATAGTATGTGCATTGAAAGAGCTTTTTAAAGTCTTATTTCTATCATGACTAACTTTTCAAGCATGGCTGTTTTCATAACGTGTAACTTGTGAAAAATATTTTATATGCTTTATTATTAAAAATGAGCTATTTCTATTGGTTTCACACAAAATACAATGAAAAGGTTTAGGATTTACAAAGCCTCATTTTTCAAAGCCTGAACTTGTTTAAGTGACTTGTGCCAAACCCTATTCTTTAATGTCCTTCCTGACTGTAAATCACAGCAACTTTTGATGTAGATTTGTGGAACAATGAGCTGAAGGTTTTCTGAAAATCACTCAGATTATCTATACAGAAATTTTCAAACTTGTCCTTTTTTCTCTTTGATCAAAAAAAAAAAAAAGAAGAGTTTATCATTGCCATTGGTTTTCTTAGACTGGCAATGAGTAATCTGAAGTCGAGGAAAAATGACAAAAAAATACCCTCCATTGATCTACTGAAGAGTCTAGACAGGGATGGCAGGTGGTTTTGCTTTGCTTGACTGGCTTTGGGGCTCTTCTATAGCCCAAGCTGCCTACAGTTTATGACCCACCATGTGACAACCATATCAGCACTTTTCAGAGTAATTTCAGCCTTCATCTGAGTCTGCCTGTACTTCCCACCTGACTGTGCAGCAGGCTACATCCAAGCCATTGAGGGAAAGTCATCAAGGCATCTTCAAGAGGGAATTAGAGGTTGCTTTATTGCATCTTCAAAGCAAACTCATGACAAAGGTTCATTAAAGACTTCTAACAGGAGCTGTTAGCAGTCAAAACTAGCCATGAAGATACACCTGCAGATAAGTGGTGTGGACAGTTGGCTAACCTGGCCCTGAGCACTTCCTTTGAGCTGTGTGCATAGCAAGACAAACAGGGAATGGCTGATAAAAGTGATCTATTCAGAAGATGATAATAGGACATTTGTCTTCACACAGCTTAGGATTAGACAGAAAAACACAATTGCACAAAAATGTCAAAGGCAAAACTGAAATAATTCAGAATCTGAGTGTTTCTACAGACGGCCAGAATATCCATAATTATAGAGAAAACAGAAAGAATAAGACAGAATTATAAGCAAAGCTTCCATACTCCTAGACTAAATATTACCATGATCTAAATATTTGGCAATCCCTCCCTCCTCCCCTGTCCTGGCCCTGTTAGAAGTTCATTTGCCATCTCTTGTCTAACATCTTTCACTGAGACAAGTCATGCTTGTCATAGAAGATGACATGGTATCAGGCTGCATGGTCCATCCATCTGAGCATCACAGATTCAGTGCAGTACAACAATAATCATAGATGGTCTTCGAATGGATTCTAGAGGTTCTTGAATTTTAACACATCAGACTGTAAGGGGCCTTTCTCAGAAACACAAAAATTTAAAATTAAAAAAAAAAAGAGGAACTATGAATCTTCTGATGGATCTTTAAAATGTTCTTTTTTAGGGAAAAAAACCTCCCTAAATTTGAAATTCTCCACCAATCTCCCATTTTCAAGGCCTCAAAAAAATCTGTCTTTACATATAGAGTTTGGGTCTACTGGTGACTTGTTTAATGGAAAAGATGAAGTGGGAGGAAAAGTGGACATTGTGCCATGAGTAACAGATTGTATGAGTTTTTTCCAGCTCTTATCTACCACTGACAATGTGTTGGTGTTTTTTGATTGTCATATCAGTGATAGTGATCTTAACAGAAGAACAGGTATTATTCATTTTTAATTGAGCTTCTCTTGATCTTTTGCCTTTCTGTCCATCTATTTTTCTGCTGAATCCATTGTGTGGCCCTAAAGTGCTTACTTACAGAATGTGATCAACAGAATGTGCCTTTATTTTGGGAAAAAGGGAGAAAAAGCCTTTCCCTAACCCCACTTGTGTTTATTCCTCTGGAATAGTCTGAGATGTTACACACAAATCTGGCAATCTGTGGCAATCTACCAAGAAGGTGAGGCTTCACTGGATATTAAATCAAAATGAGAAAGAAAATGTGTAAAAAATTGAAATCCTAATGCTGCAGAGAGAGCTTACAGTGTTATAATATATTTAAATAAAATATACAGTATGTGTTTAAGGCATATGAATAAGGTTTAATAAATATTTAAGGGCTGGTTCTAGCATTCCCATTCAAAGTACTGCTAATATACAAAAAGGCTTGAAAACTCATATTTGTTATATTGAAAAGAGGTCTACTACTGGGCCTTTCATACAAGTATGGTTCCCGCTCAGAGCCCTTGACATTAAAGATAAGGAACAAGGCTCAGACAGGATAGGATGTGGCTAATCCAAAGTTATTAAATAATTTTGACACTGAAATTGCCCAGAATTTGGCCAGAACAAAAATAATTTACAATTTCTCCTGTTTAAGTATACAGGCCTTGCAGCTATTAAGAAGGCATGAACTACAGCTACTGCATTTAGCCTTTCTCTCTCTGACCTGTTATCAGTGTTAACCATAAAATGAGTTAAAAAGGCAAGAATAGAGTTCATTTGGGCTCAGCCATTGGGAAGAGTGTATCAGCTGCTCCTCTGCAGTGAGGTGCCTGTTTGGAACAAAGACTTAAGGCAAGATCGCCTATGAAAATATTTTCTCTGAAGCAGGAATATGGAACAGTGTATTAACCCAATTTCTTCCAAACAATACAGTTCTTGACTATACTAGGGACACTCAGTGAATTTACCCTGGGTCCACACTTCCACTCTCTCCTTTCTCTTAATGCACAAAACTGATTGTTTCAAAACATGGGTTTGGATTCAAAATAATAATTAATTACTAAATTACAGACAGCTCTTTTTTGCCTAAGGTTTTTCCCAGCAATTATTAACTTGTTTAAAGACATTTTTGGTTTGGCATTTGTCTTTTCTTTGGTGACTCAGCTCTTTTTGGAAAAATAATCAAAAGAAATTCGTACCAAGGAAGACTGCTTTGTATTACCCAGTTGCATGCATAATCTTCACTCAGGAGCAGTATGTGAGGATCAAAGTGAGATAGCAGAAAGCGAGCAAGTCAGGGAAAGGACTTGCATCTTCTAACTACAAGGAGATGGTAAATGGAATTTCTTTCTAAACAGCTGGGACAGTATTATAGTTTGCTTTTTCAAAGGGAAGTAACTGTACAAATTTGAAGGGGATTTGGAGCATTCAGAAGTCAAAAAGTACTTGAGAAATTGTATTTATGAATCTGAGGTCTGGTTTTTATCTTTGTGTCTTTTGACACTGCTGTTTAGTTACCTTGCTCTCTTCTTTCTGCTAAGAAAAATCAGCTAAAGGATGAAAATTTACTTTCACAATGTTTTGGCCACCTCTTTCTGCCTCCTTGTGCACTGCAGGCAGGGGGAGATCTTGCTTGGGAACAGTGGGGTTAGTCTCTGCCAGAACTTTATATCTTTTGTCTCTGAGTTTTAATTCACTCCCACAAAAGCATTAGAGCTTCTGCTGCCTGCAGGCATATTTGGCTGCATTTTCACCAATGTACTAAGTCTTGAATCGCTGTAGTCCTTCCTCCCCTCATTACTCCAGGTCTCTCCTCTAACAGCTGGTTTCAAAACTGTTGGGTTATGCATAATGATATGAGGTCCTTCCTCCTGGAAAACTGTGTCATTGAGATGTAAAATGAGTCTCTCCTACACATTTGAAAACTGTACATGATACAAAAATTCAGCACAGTTACTTTACAATATGTTGTTACAACACACAGGGTGGAAGCCTGCATTTTTATTAGTCCTCACCTGCTTGTATTCCAGTCACACTAGCTTTCCTCTAGGTCTCTTATTTGGGTGTAGCAGGCTGTACACAACAGTAAAGCAGTGTTGTGGTTTAACCCCAGACAGAAACTAAGCACCACGCAGCCACTTGCTCACTCCCCTGGGGTGGGACGGGTGAGAAAATCAGAAGAGGAGAAGTGAGAAAACCCATGGGTTGAGATAAAGACAGTTCAACAGGTAAAGCAAAAGCCACATACACAAGCAAAGCAAAACAAGGAATTCATTCACCACTTCCCATCGGCAGGCAGGGGTTCAGCCATCTCCAGGAAAGCACTGCTCCATCACACATAGCAGTTACTTGGGAAGACAAATGCCATAACTCTGAACGTCCCCCCCTTCCTTCTTCTTCCCCCACATTTATACACTGAGCATGATGTCATAGGGTGTGGGATATCCCTTTGGTCAGTTGGGGTCAGCTGTCCCAGCTGTGTCCCTTCCCAAGTTCTTGTGCACCCCCAGCCTGCTCGCTGGTGGGGTGGGGTAGGAAGCAGAAAAGGCCTTGACTCTGTATAAGCACTGCTCAGTAATAATGAAAACATCTCTATTATCAACACTGTTTTCTGGCCAAATCCAAAACATAGTCCCATACAAGCTACTATGGAAAAAATTAACTCTATCCCTGTCAAAACCAGCACAAGCAGTTTTCTGGTAGCAACAGCAACATCACTTCAGTTGCACTATTTGGTTCATGGAAAATGTAGCAGGTAAGGAAATCCTGATCAGTCCATGGATTATTGAGGTAGAGACTTCAAGACAGAAGGGATCTCTGAAGGCCTTATCTGACTAAACGTTAACAAATCTCAAAATATATATATGCTGAGAGGTTCCAGGAATTCAGAATTTGTCAAACTTATTTCAGACTGTGACCATGATAGCAGGAGGACCCTAAGAAAAATCTTCTTGATAGTAAATATTTGTGTCCTTTTGTGTCTCCTTCCTTTTTATAATTCACACTGTCATACCATCACACGCTGACTCTATCTAATGCTCCAAGACAACAGTCAGCCTGTATTCTACTTAACTGTTAGTAGTGAGGTTGTTCAGTTAGAAACACCAGTCCTGCAGATTTCAGTCTGGCTCAGCACTGCAAAACATTTAAGCACCACAAGAAGTCTCAGAAACATTACTTTCTTGTATTTAAAGATAATTTGAGTTTGCAAACTATGCCTTAAGTCTAATAGCATGTTGTGAATGACAAATGAAGAATGCTTAGCAAACTAATAAATAACTTAAGACATCCAGAAGATCTACTATTCTTAAAACAAGATTCACAGTGATGTATATTTACAATGGTTTTGTCTCTTTCTTGTACTTTTGAGAATAGATGATCTTTTGATCAATAGCAAGACTTTCCAATGACAGAATTATTTCCACTCTAAATTACAATCTGATTATTGCATGGGTCAGAACTTCTTCACCTACCAACATAAATACTAGCACATAACTCACTCTGTGCACGTTAAGAGGGCTTTTCCTGTAAAGCTTATTAAATCATTTAACTTGGGAAGCAAAATAACTGCTCTGACAGTTCTGCTCTCTAATCAGAGATAGCAAATCCTACCTTTCTTTCAAACTCTTCAGCTTCCAAGAAAAAGTTATTAATAGTAATATGGTGATTGTAATATGAGACATAATTGTATGGTCAATTGTTTTTGTCACTGGCTGTTTTAAATACAGTAAAAGAAATTCCAAGGAATCCCATAATATTCAGTTCTGAAATAACTTAACAAAAAGAAAACTTTCCTGCTAACTTCATAAATCTATTATTCATTTATGGCTTGCAAAATGAAAAGCAACATATTCAGGAATTTAAAAATAATTAGTTGCAATAGGATATTCACAAAAAAAAATCTTTTGCTTTCTTTTAATTTGGCAAAGCATACAGTAGCTTTTAGCAGCTACATTGGTAGGTCTTGCTCATGAATTTGTTTCCACTATTATCATAATCAAAGCTGTTTTCTCTACTCTGTGGTTGAATGCTCAGCTGAAATATGTTTTATCTTTCCTTAATAGTTACTGAAGGCTTTTCTTTTTCTTTTGTTTATTTATGTAATTTTTTCAGCACAATTTTTTCCTTTAGATCACTAACAAGTAATTACGTTTCCTGTTTCCCCATTGACAGCAGACTCCTACACAACCCAAATTCTTCTGCGATCTTACCATCAGTTCCTTCTGCTCCATTTAGGGACTCTCTTACCTTAAGCATCTGACTGCTCTAGTATAAAAGACTCTGTGCCTTAAAGAAAGGTTTTATGAAAGTGTGTATTGTTGTTCCATAACCTCTGATTTTTGGCTGCTTTAAGTCTAATAAAGGAAAATGGGGAAAAATGACTGTTAAAGGCAAATTTAAGCTATGTTTAGAGCTCAATATGCAGTCATCTGCACTTACAATATTTTTGACTCATCTAGTCACACTCTGCAAGAAATTAACAGTAACGTTGCTCCATGAATTGTGGGGCTAATCTGTGTCATCTCAAATTTCTACTGCAAGTTGGATGAACTGAAATGGTGCTCTAATTGATGCCTGTTACTCTGAAGAAGTGGGCTACATATCAGGAGCCACTAACTGAAGGGTTGTGCTGTTGCTGTTCCTGCACTAGAGGCAATAAAAAGAGTTGTACAGGAAGAACAGAAAAGGTTAACATTATCTTTAAAGTTTTAGTGAAATTGCATGGGTCTGAGCTAATTTTCAAGTGAATAATAAGTGTATCTCCATTAAGCTGAAATAGTATGGGAAAACTGATAGGCACGTTCTGGTTAAAATGTCATCTAAATGTGCAGTGAGATCAGTGTCTAAGGGTTCTAGCTTCAGTGATTTGTTTTCACTTTTGCTGGGAAATCTGACTTTGCTGAAACAACACACGACACTTAAGTGCTCTGCAACTTCATGGTAAAGGTTGTGTTGTGTAACATTGGGGATCTTGACTTACATTGCCACTCTTGTCAGCATAAATTGACATGTGGAAAATTACCTCTGAATCAGCACCCAAATGTCATGACTATAAGTCTGTCTGAAACCTGTGCTCTAACCATAAGGAGATATATATATGCTCTTAACAAGTGGAAAATCTCACAGTGAAATCTATAAATTGAGATTTAATTTTCACTTATATACTTTTTAAATCTTGTTTTTATTCCAGTCTGTAATTAAACAAATGTCAAAGTCTCAAACATTACTACAAAATAGAACTGGCAGCGTCTGCAAAGCTCTGATCTGGCATGCTCTGTTAACATTATTTGCAGAGGATGGATGGTTTGGCAGATAATAGTCACAGAATTGCTGTGGAACCACCATCTTCATCTGCAGACCTTTCCAAGCCGGTTGTCCCAGTAATAAGCCACATAAATTTAGACCCTTAACCATATACCAGTAACCTGAGAAGTGAGAGTTCAGTGTGTATAAACCAGGTTATCTTCATAATATAAAACTATACATATGCTTATTATAGGGACTGCTATTTAACTATAAAAATATTTTTTTCCTTTCCAACTAAGCATATTGATAAAAACATAAACACAGTTTAATTTTGTATTTGGCAACATCCTTCATTACTCTTTTGACTGATAGATACCATGACATGTTGGAACAAGCTACAGCGTCTAGCTTGATTCAACTGAACAAATGGGAGGAGGCTTAGTGTGGTGGTACATCTCCCCCCCGCCGCCCCCTCTGTTTTTCTGCTCTGTTTTTCCCCTTCACTTTGGCCCCTTTACAATCTCAGGAATTCCAGGCCGCAGCTTTTGTGTAGTGGGTTGGTCAGTCAAGCGCCCCTTAATTGTACCAGAAACTCCTACATGGCTGGAGCAGAGAGCGGCTCTGTCCTTATCAACATTCATATTATGGCTAACGAGGGGAACGAGAACAAACAGCTACCCCGGACAGCCTTGAAACAGGGTGGTATCATCGCTGCTGGAATTCCAACAACAAGCCAACCCGAATTGTGGCTCGGGTGGAAATTTACTGGTGATTAAAGTCAATCATCTCACAATCCTATAAACAGCAGTCCTAAGTGAGGCCCTTTGAGCTCTCCTGGACCGCCGTGGGCCGCACCAGCACCTCCCTCTGATCGAAATGTCTCTCAGAGTCAGCGAAAACTAGCAGATTCCGAAAGTCTGCTGCCACCAGAACTCCATTGCTGGAGATCGACAACGGAGCCTGGGCTGCCGATATTCTTCACTAAACTCGAGGGGAATGTTTTAACAGGTGTACTATTTTCATATATGCATTTATAGTTGTAAGTGTGCATGCATGAATCAATTTAAGTAGTTTGTAGATGCATGATTTAATTTTAAAAGGAGTTTTATATTGCTGTATTATTCTTATAGCATTACTCTCCTAAACCGTTGACCAAGTTTGAGACTAAGAGTGGGCCCAGCCGCACCTCGGCTCCTCTCTGAGAAGGAGTCTAGAAAGCAAGGGGGTCCATTCTGAACCTCGTGACTCAACGATTTTTCTCTCTCTCTCTCTCATATAATCCAATTTCCTTTATATACTTTTCCTATGTACTAGATATACATATATGCATATATATACATTATCCTTATCCATATAAACCGTTGACCAAGTCTAAACCTCGTGACTCATTAGGAGGGCCCCTCCCCCTTTTTATTCCATATATACGCAATCCTTTTATGAATCATTTTAACTCATTGTGATTTAATTCTCTTTTATGTGCTTCTAAGTAGTAATAGAGTGAACCTTGCCATCTTCGAATCTGTAACTAAGTCACTGTTTTGATCAATTTTGTCTAATCACTTTATTAATCATTGATGATTGAGTGCTATTGAAAATATTATAATCAAATTCTGCAATTCGCTACAAGTAAATTCTAACCATTACTAAATCAAACTGTAAAGTCACTCATTCATAGTGAATTGACAAAATCAGCAGGATTCACAAACCTGCATTCGTGACACTTAGTAAGGTTGAAAAGGTATTATAGTTGTAATCCATTCAACTGGTATTTAATCTCTTGCTTTCAACCTTATAACTGGATCTTATAAATAAGATAAATAGGATATAATATACAAATAGGATAAATTATATACATATATATAATGGGATAAATATTAAATTAATAAGATAAATAAGATAAAAAAGGATTACTGCTCAAGGTAAATGTACCCTGAACATTTTCTGGGTATCTAGATCTCTACACAGAGGGTGCACCTTCTGCCAAGGTATAAAAGAAAGCTCCTGAGGTGGAAGGGAGCCCTGCAAGGAACAAGGAATCACTCTTCCAAAGTGCTGGAGAGAAATACATTTCTGGAAGTCCTAGAGGGGACTGTGGAGCTTTTTGTCACCCGAGTGCAACCCTGGAGAAAGTTGTTCTGTAAGGATATGTAGGAGATCGAAATGTACTGATTTATGAACTTGTTTTATTTCTATTTGATCTCTGCATTTCCTGTTATTTTACATAGTTAAATGTATTAATGTTCTGATGAAATCTAATTTTAAAGCTCTGCCCGAAGCCCTGTTCTATCATAAGTACTTCTGTCTTTTTGCTTGTATATGTCACACAGATAGCAAATATTCTGGTGCCCAGCTTCATAATAAATTGCTTTCCCATTTTGCAGATGAGACTGTCCTTCATTGTGGCTTATTACCAGTGTACTAAGGCACAACAAGGAAGAAAACATTGTTATCCCTCCTTCTAATCACTTAGTATGTCCACTCATTTGACAGTTGCTAAAATCACTGTATAGTCAGTGTCATACTTTACACCACTATTGTATTTCTGAAGTAGTTAGTTATTGTTTCTGTTAAATTACTTTAACTGCTCTTCAGTGACTAACTTGAGCTACCTGCAAATGAGAAAAAATATTGTTCTGCAATGCAGTCATTTATGGCTGCATGCTTAAAAATCCTACCAAAACATAAGCATTAAGTATCACCCTAAGTCTTTAAGTTTTTATCTTTTTTTTCAAAAAAGATTCAGCAACCTTTCTACAAAAAAGTTGCCATTCATTTTAAAATGTTAATTATAGCAGTGGAGCAGAACAGAGCAACAAATGGAAGTGATACTATGGAAAAATAATACCACAGAAATTCTGGAAAGGACCTCATATCATAGTATCATTCAGTATTTTCCTACAGGTACAGATGAATTAGAGGACTTTTGAGTGACTTGCAATTCCAAAGTCCAGTAGCTAAAGAATTAATATCAATACCAATAAATGGGAGAAGTATAGCATTGTGACTGTACAGAATTTGCATGTTGTATAAGAGGAGATAATGAACAATATCCAGGAAACCAGGCCCTGGGAATTAAAGATGAAAAAACTGATTCAAGGACAAAGCCAATCAGAATAAAATAGTTCATGCCCTGGGGGTGGTGCTGAATGTTGACTGTAGGATTGAGCTATAAAACTTGTCTCAAAAATTGTCATTAATTATCCATTTTCAGTGCCACATTTCAGATTTTAATACTGACTTATTACGACTAGACGCTTAAGTTGTAATGCAGCGGACTGCATTATCTATTTCTGAAGAGACAGCTTCACAGTCAGAGCAAAACTGTTACTGTTTTGACAGACAATGGAAAAGTCCAGCATACTTGCTCTTAATGGGCTCAAATTTTTCATTCTTATTCCATATTATGGATATATACCATACTATGGATAGATATCATATTCACAGAATCCTGTGAAGTTTTTTTTTTCTCCAAACCTTCTTATTTTTAAATGATTGGTTAAAAAAAATTATGATCTTTACTGTCCTAATATGAGGGCAACACTTATCTTTCTGCTCTGTGATACATCTCATTTCCATTGGTTAATGTCAGCTGATGAATCAATTGAGTCTTGATATTTTTCACTGAGGCTGACAAATAAAAGATAGTGACAATAAATAACAAGCTTTCAGAACTAGAACCCTTTGCAGTAGCAATATGGTGCTTTATATTAAACTTTTCAAGACCAAAACTATGCCAGATTTTAGCAAAGAGTTTTGTTGCTTCCCTAGTAGATGTTAGAGCAATTGACCAATTCATACACACAACACTTACTAAACTTTACTGCTGAAAATCATCTATGAGTGCAGACACAATGGTCACTGAGGGAAGAGGATGAATTTGGAATTGTCTTGTGAAGACTTAAGTTCACTACTTCGTCCTTTTGTTTCCTGCCTAAATAGCCTGTTCTGCATAAATATGAGCTCCTGTAAATGTGTGCCTTTTTTTTTTTTCTGTTAAAGAGATTGCTTTTATTAAAATGATACTTTTAAACAAATGCTTATTTCAGACCCATCTCTTCAGTCTATTTCCCCCACCCAGCCATACTAATTTAAAGCCAACATATGATGCACTTTAAAATTGATCTGGTTTACATGGTGTTTCAAAGCTGGAGTAACTGAATATACACAAATTCTTGGTATCTGAAGTGAAATCCTTGTAGTTTTTTTCTAATTATTACTTATTAATTCCTTCCAGATTCTCACTGCTTGTTGTAAAGCTATTAAGCTCAGCTTTCCAAAAGGAGCTAAGTAAGGAAAGACCTAGCTCCTTCCAAAGACTGTGAACTGAGCACACAGCTGAACTCGTATGAAAGCAACAAACTTATTCTTTATCAATCAACCATTTATTTTTCTTAGACTTCACTTATCATTTCAGCATTTCCATTCACTGCAGCTTTAGCTAGTGCTAAAATTCACATTTATATTTCTGATGGGTTGACCCTGTCTAGACACCAGGTGCCCACCAAAGCTGCTCTGTCACTCCCCCTCCTCAGCTGGACAGGGGAGAGAAAATATAACAAAAGGCTCGTGGGTCAGATAAGGACAAAGAGAGATCACTCACCAATTACCAGCATGAGCAAAACAGGTGACTTGGGGAAATTAGTTTAATTTATTACCAGTCAAATCAAAGTAGGATAAGAAGAAAATAGCCCAAATCTGAAAACACCTTTGCCCCACCCCTCCCTTCTTCCCTGGGCTCAACTTCACTCCTGATTTTCTCTACCTCCTCCCCACCCAGCGGTACAGGGGAATGAGGATTGCAGTCAGTTCATCACACGTCATCCGATCCTTCCTAAGAGGAAGTCCCATGGGGTCCCACCCATGGGAGACAGTCCTCCATGAACTGCTCCAACGTGAGTCCTTCCCACGGGCTACGGTTCTTCATAAACTGCTCCATCAGGGGGTGCAGCAGGGTGCAGTCCTTCAGGAGCAGACTGCTCCAGTGCGGGTCCCCCACAGGGTCACAAGTCCTGCCAGCAAACCCGCTCCAGCATGGGCTTCTCT
Organism: Pelecanus crispus; assembly: GCF_030463565.1. Lineage (NCBI taxonomy): Eukaryota > Metazoa > Chordata > Aves > Pelecaniformes > Pelecanidae > Pelecanus > Pelecanus crispus. The sequence continues at coordinate 19,373,507 of NC_134643.1, forward strand.
CTCCACAGGTCCTGCCAGGAGCCTGCTCCAGTACAAGCCTCCTTCAGGTGAATCCACCTGCTCTGGTGTGGGGTCCTCCACAGGCTGCAGGTGCATATCTGGTCTGCCATGGGCTGCAGGAGGACAGCCTGCTTCACCATGGTCTTCACCACAGGGAATCTCTGCTCCAGTGCCTGGAGCACCTCCTGCCCCTCCTTCTCCACTGACCTTGGTGTCTGCAAAGTTGTTCCTCTCACATGTTCTCACTCCTCTCTTCAGCTGCAGTTGCACAGCTTCCCCCCACCCCACCCCTTCTTAAATATGTTATCCCAGAGGTGCTACCACTGTTGCTGATTGCCTTGGCCAGCAGCAGGTCTGTCATGGAGCCAGCTGGCATTGGCTCTATCAAACACAGAGGAAGCTTCCAGCAGCTTCTCACAGAAGCCACCCCTGTAAGCCCTGCCACTACCAATACCTAGCCACATACACCCAATACAATATTCTACCAAACTTCGTCATGTATACAGTTCAAAAGCTTGATAAATAGGGTTTTACTGTGATGGTATTAAGCTGCCAGAAATATTGTTTTGTAGCAGCTAAAACTATTTGCACATGTATGGGAACTTTGCTGAATTGTTTTTGCTGTAATGAAAAGAGTTTTGAAACATTTCAATGGTTTCATTTAGGTCTAACAAAAAAAAATTCAAAAATACCTTGACATTTTGCTGTCAAGAGCAAAGAAGTCCCAGCAAGAATTCCCAGTCCTTGATTAGGCCAAGGCCAAGGCAGACCTAACGTCCCTACGCAGTTACCCAGCATGAATTGCATTCCCTTAAGCTATGGTGAAAGCAAGTTCACTTACGTCTTCTATTAGTAGGGATTGGTAGTACCCTATCAACATTGCTTACGTGTGTCACTGGAGGAAGGTCTATGTTCACATGTTTCTTCTGAGAGTGTTAATCATTTTCTTCAGCTTAGATAATGTTTACATAAACCTTGGAGCATGTCAGAACTAAAGATTAAGAAGCTGCCATAGGCCTAGACCTGCCTCATCAAAATGTCTATGATCACTGACACCATCATTCAACCAGGAAAAGGAAATTATGCTATCGCTAAATGCTACCAATGTACTTAATAGAGACAAATTGAAGAAGCTGGAGTGAGAAAAGTTGCAAATATTGTGCTTTAATCAGGCATAGTTAAACCAAGTCCTCTTTCAGCCGATTCAGAGCAGACATTTGTATGCGCTCACAAACATCTTGGATGAATACCTTTATTACTGAATTGCTGAATAAAAAGCCTAAATTTTATGATCTGTGCTGTCTTCCTTCACTTTTATTACATACACCCGAAAAATACAATTTCAAAAAAATATGTACCTTCCTTTTCCCTTCCTCTTCTAATGGATTTTACTTAGTTCAGCAATCAAACTGAACTAGTGCCACTTGCAGCACACATGCTGTTGGTCCTCCTGTTAGAAGAGTTCACATTTTTTGACCCATCCAAGGGAGACAACGTGAGAAGATTAAGACAAGGCGCTTGTTGCAGAACTAGGTTGTTCCACTTGCATTAGAATGCTGCATCCAGCTGTTCATTTCTTGCAGCCCTGTGTCAGAACAAGGAGGCTGACAAGAAATGGAATCAGCAGGCAGTGGTAAGAACTGTATTTTTAAACTACAGTGGTGGTTGTTGAGTTGGAAAAGAGAAGAGATTAGTCATTAGTTTTCCCACCTGTTCTTGTGCTAAATATTGGCATTAATTAGCTAGTTCAGAAATGCCAAGCCGCTGAGCACAGGAGGTTCAGTCTAAGTGGTTTAAAGTGCCCCTGGAGGTTTGTGATGTTCCTTCAGTAAGACATGAGCTTTTAATGGGAATACTCTAAGGCATTCTTAGTGTCAGGTATGTCTCAGTCTACTCTTTTTATTAAGAAGGCTTTGTTGCTGCATGATTTTTTGGGTTGATTTGCTTACTTGCTTGTTTGTTTTGCATTTAACTGGTTGTCGGGTTCAAGATACTTAAGAACCAGGTTTCTTTTTTTATGAAATTTTGTATGAAGAATATTAAAAAATAAACTTCTATTTTTGAACATAGGAGAAATTCGGAAACTAACACCTACCTTTTCCCCTCATAATTCCAAATACTTTTAGCTAGTCTTACTATGAGAAGTACTTAATTTTTTTTTTTTCTCTGTAATTATTGTTAAGCCCTGTCCCCCCCCATCTTATTCCGCCACCCCACCCCCAATAACCATGAGCTGAATATCTGGAATAACAACTGTCTCTGATCTGACTCTTATTAGCTTACAGCAGAACTGTTACTCTTCCAGTTTTGTATTTGTTTTCAACAAAGAGTGAAACTGAGCAACAGTCAGAACTATAGAGATCACTTATTTTCCTATTCCTGTCTTGAATTAAATCAATTTTTAACTGGCCAAAATGCCATCTGATGATAATCCACAACTCAAACCACTCAAATGGAATGCAAACAAAAGTTTAGCAAGCTATATACTTTTCTTAACTCTCTACCTTTGTGTTTCTAATAAACAAAATCCAGGCCTAGAGTTTTTATTTCCACTGATGTAAACTGCCTAGTTTTGCATAAGCTATAAATGATCTCATGAAGTTATACAGATAGATAGACCCTCAACATTAGGAACTTCAGAGACTGATGGAGTCTATTGCCCTTATTCAGTCTGTGCAAAGTGGTCATTTGGTAAGATGGCTTGCGGATCTAGCACTGCTCTAGAGAGAACCACAGGTGAGTTGGTTTATTTTGCCATTTCTCTGTTGTTGTCAGCTTCAAGTGTGCTGCTAACAAATGCCTCAGACTGAGGCACAAATACAAAGCAGCTAGATATTAGTGAATAAGGAGGGCAGAAAGGGAGTAATCAACCATGAACCAAAGGAGTTTTTTTCCATTCTGTGCTACACGTGGCAAACTTGGAGTTGTCTTCCTAAGAGATGTAGGAAGTTAATCTGCTCTATTTGGGTTTCCTATTGGGGTTTCTTGGTTTGGTTATTTGGGGACCATTTGGCCAGAGAGGAGAAGTGTAATTTGTTTCTGCCCCCTTTGGTTTAACTTCAGGAGTGGTCATACCGCCTTACAAATAGGGTGGTTGAAACTGGCCTTCAGGCATCAGGTGCATTGTTATTTAAGGAAGAACCAGAAGCTTGTCATTTTCTGCAAAAATATCCTGCCCCCACTGGTTTAATTTCTCCTGGCAGTAAATGATACTAGGAAATAAGCCATTGGGGTAGTCATTATCAGGATTCATGCTGCTGCTTTCAATTTCTCTTTAGTTTTTTTCCCCCAGAACACCACATAGTCTGCCTAACAATTATTTTATATTTGCTGCAGTGTGGGGCATGTTCATCAATGCTTCAATTAGAAGTGCAAGCCTATAATTACCATCTCCACAGCTAGAAAAATGTGAAGTTTCATTTGTGATGATGAATATGCAGCTCTTTTAAAAAGTTCTTCAGTGTATTATTAGAAAGTGAAGGAGAAAAAGAAACAGAAGGGGATTTGTCTGACATTTCCACTAGGGAAATGCTAGTTATATTGAGACACTTTTGTCTCTTTTAGTAGTAAAACATCAAATGCTTTATACCTTTTCTTCAATGTATAGGACATGAGTATAGAGACTACGTGTAATCTACTTAAGATAACTTTACTTTAAAGAACATACCGTTTATATAGATGAAAAGAATGTTAACAGCATTGAGATGTGCATTTATATGCTTTTGTAAAGAAAATAAGAGCATACCTCTATGTAAAAGCACATTCTAGCCATTGGTTAGGATTAGGAAGGAGTTTTTATGTATTGAGTATGCCTGATCTTGGGGTACACCTTGGAGTTTCATAATACTCAAGTGAGTGGTCTAAAGGAAGAACTATACTTCAGAGGGCTCTGGTCCCTTGCTCCCATTTTCTGATTAGAGCTTCCCTCCAAGGAGGCTGCACCATGTTTCTGCCACTTGCTATTGCATCCTTGATTTTAGCCAGTTGGGAGCCATTGCAAAAGCTCTGTGCTTCTCTGTCTGATCTGACTGTATTGAAATTACTCCTGTTGTGCAGCAACATAAGAGATCCTTTCAGACTTTAATCACTGTGCACTGCTCTTGTTCTATTCTTACACAACCAGGGAATGAAAGCACTTAGATCATAGGTTGTCCCTGTCCCTCACAGGCCCAAGCTACTGCAGAGAATCAGGACCATCCTGGCTTGCCTTCCTTCTTTTTCTGAATCTGTGCTACATATAAGTCTAGTGACTACTGTTTTTTGTAGCCACTGGCATCCAGCAGCAAGTGGTACATCTTGCTAATTTCTTCTTTGACACTTCCATTTTAGAAATGCTGCATAAATTGTTTCAAGGACAGTGCTGGTTTTTTTTTTTTTGTTTATTTGGTTGGTTGGTTTGGGGTTTTTGGGTGTTTTATTCATTTTAAAGTCTTGTTCAGCTAAAGAAAAATAAGTAGTGAATGGACACATCTAAGCTGTAGTCAAAATCAGTTAGTGGAGAAAGGTTGCAGCAGAACATGTCTGTGTGGAAAACAGAGCTGATTCTCCAAAGATGTTCACAATTCACAGCAGCCAGGTACAAGTGACTCCTGTGCTATTTTCTGTTGGCCTCTGCTAAATATGATTTGTAAATTCCTGCTGTTTGAGATGTAATGGAGAGCATGTGGCATTGAGAGGACACTAAACAAGAGGAAATGGAAGATTAAGGTTACTGAGTAAAAAGAGTCATTGTCAACTAGATTTGTAACAGAAAAAGTACCGTTGATAAATAAATGGCAGGGCTATATCTCAGTGGGTGGATAGGACTATTCACAGGGTAGACCTCGCTTAATTCTTATTCATAAATTCAGAATTGTTGAAAGTCAAGCAGAGATAGACCTTGCAAAGGAAATTACAACAAAGTGAAAAAGGTTCTCTAGAAAATAGGAAAAAAAGTGGAGTTGCAATGTGTTAAAGTGGGTATTGTCTAAAAGATAACATGGGTCTGGCTCAAAAATTAAATGAATACTTCATCTCAGTTTTCAATAAAGAGGACTCTATAACACAGGGACAAAGGCAGGATGGCTAATGGGAATGACTATATAGAAATGCAAATTGCAATAGTTAAGGTGAAATAAAACTCATGGCTGTGTTGGAGTCAGGAAGATTGGGTAATCTTTATCAGAGATACTGAATAATTGGCAGATGAAAACTGAGTTCAGTAGCATGGACTCTTATTAAAAGTATTAACATGTTTCATACTTAATGGCTGAAGAAAAGCAAAATTAATAGTTGCAATTTGGAGAGGGATAATATGTAGGAAAGTAACTATAAACACATTAGGTTTGACAAAATGCAAGAATTGAGAAGGAAGCATGAAGGAAATCGCCTATTTGACTATAGCTATTAAAAGAAGTCCTGATTTACCAGAAGTGGTTTTCATCCAACCAGTCTGGCATTTTCCTTCAAGTTTAAATCTTTGTCTTAATGCAACTCTCAATATTAGAGTTGGGCATAAAAAACTAAAAATATTTTCATAAATAGTCAACTCATTTTAATAGATTTTGCTTTAGTCGTGGCCAACATTAATAATCATCTTTATTGGCATAAACACATCACACTGTTCAACTGTACTTTTCAACTGACATTTTCCTCTTTGTAAACACTAGTGCCTTTACTAATTTAACATTGATGGATTTTAAACTCACAGCAAAACTATCAGGATGGGAAACACCATCTTAATTTTGGAGTCAAGAGTTGAACCACCACAGGGTGAATGAAGAAAAACAGCAAGGGAATTTGCGGATGAGGCAGGGTTTGAAGTGAGGCCCCACTGTACTCAGTTTCTTCTCCCCTAAATTCTGCCTTCTGTTTTAAATTTTCATAAAGCAAGAGAAAGGAAATAGTCACTTCCAGTACCTTTTCTGTTTTCACATTAGCCCTTTCAAAATATCTGTATTCATTTGCACTTGGTTTTGGGTTTGGCAGCACTACAGTCCTTTCCTGCCAGAAGTCCCATATGTAACCCAGTTTCAAAAAAACTCAAGTACCAGTCACAGAGCAGCTGGGGCAATACAGCACTGATTCAAACCTTACCTGAGATGTTGGATAAATATTGAATACACTAGTACTCCAGTTATTTCAAAATATCTGTGTAGAGGAAGATTGAGTACAACTAAAATGAAATTTCCACAGACAAACTAAAGGCTCAGTTCACTATCCTAAATATAGATGCTTTGGGGTATCTTACCTGGCTTCCAGTTGTTGGTCCAGCAGGAAATGGACATCTCAAAGTCCTGTGTCAAGTAATAAATGCTAAAAATGCTTTAAAAATTATTTACTAAATTGTTGTTTCTTAATTACCCAATACAGAATTTGTCTGGTCAGGCTTGGTCCTCAAACTCACAAATAGGCTCCAGTTAAGAACATGCACATACCAGGCATTTCTTCTACAGAAGGCAGAGTAGTAAAAGCAAATACAGGTTTCTGGGGACTAAATTTGGTCCAAAACTCTGTTTAAACTTTTTGTAAATGGTAATTAACTTCCTCAGAAAAGGTTGGGTTTTTTTTTTCCCCCCCTTGGAATTCTAAACATACAGCAAAAATATTGGATCCTAGATGTTGATATTTTCTATGTTCCAAGTGAAATACCACTTAAACTGAGACTTATTATGGTTCTGCCCAGTCCATTTTGTTATTTCCAGTATATGAGTGTTCATTTTGAGACTTGAGAACTGGAGAATAGTGATTGGTAAATTTGAAAGCACCAAAACTGCTTACTAAAAAGTGCTAGTTTGAAAATTCCTTTTATTGCTTTAAAATTCCTTTTTAGTCTCTTCTTGGGTGAGGGACTGTCGTGTGTATGGGGGTGTGATTGCAGTCAGACCGTGGATTGGAGGGTCTGTGTGCCTGTGGTGCCAGCAACAGCAGACACCCAAGTGAGTGGATGTCTATGCCAGCAACTGGAGTGGGGCCTTCACTCATGTGTCTGTGTTGCCAGACACTGGAGCAAGTGTGAGTGTGCAAATGCGTCTGTGAGTGCCAGTAAAGATCAAGCCAGGTGAGCCAGCTAGTAGGTGAGGTGGTCTGGGAGCCAGGGGGTGAGTGGGTCTCTAAGAGTGAGATCACAGAGGTGGGGGTGTGGAGGTGTCCTGGTTTTGGCTAGGGTAGAGTCACTTTTCTTCCTAGTAGCAGGCATAGTGCTGTGGCTTGGGTTTAGGATGAGAAGAATGTTGATAACACACTGATGTTTTAGTTGTTGCTAAGTACTGCTCACGCTAGTCAAGGATTTTTCAGCTTCCCATGCTCTGTCAGGTGCGCAAGAAACTGGGAAGGGGCACAGCCAGAATAGTTGATCCAAACTGCCCAAAGGGCTATTCCATACCATACGGCATCATGCTCAGTATAGAAACTGTGGGGGGTTGGCCGGGGGGCAGTGATCGCTGCTCGGGAACTGTCTGGGTATCGGTCAGCGGTGGTGAGCAATTGCATTGTGCATCACTTGCTTCGTGTATCATTATTATTATTATCATTATTATATTGTTATTATTATCATTACTATTTTACTTTATTTCAATTATTAAACTGTTCTTATCTCAACCCAGGAGTGTTTCTCACTCTTAGTCTTCCAATTCTCTCCCCCATCCCATCAGGGCAGGGGGAGTGGGCAAGTGGCTGCGTGGTGCTTTAGTTGCTGGCTGGGGCTAAACCATGACAGAAGGGGAGTGGCTACTGGGGACCAGAGGAGTCCCAGCTGGCACTGTGCGTGCGTGTGACATCAGAGGCTCATATATCCAGCTAGCAGCTGGGCAGACTGGGTGTCGAAGCCCAGCTGTGGGGACATCCACATTGTACATATGCACATTCCCACTAGCAAACATCCATCCTGCTCGACTAGAGAGGGGAGGAGGAAGAATCCATTCATGTTGTTTGTACTCATGTGAGTGTTCTGTGAGTTTGTTGTGTTGATCTGCGTGGCCAGACCTGTATATATGTGGTATATACCTGTGTGCCATATACCTCTGCACATGTGTAATGAGAAAGTGTGTTCAGCGTCGCTACCGGTTGGACATGGGGGCATGGAGCTGTGGCAACGTTGCCTCTCTCAGACTGTCAGATCTGCTCTGGTTTTCCCCTAACAGCTAAAAACCCCAAGTCCCGCTTTTTGGACAAAAGGAGGTTTTTCTTTTGTATAAGACTGAGGCTTTTCCTTTCCACAGATGAATATAGATGCATTCTTTTTTCTCCCAGAAGTCAACTTCTGCACTGCAGTTGCTAATAAAAAGCTGTTTATTTCAATGAGTTGTTAAACTCTTCCTTTTCTTTGGTGGCTGTTTGGCATTCCTGACTGATGGAAGCCATCTTTCACTGGGTCTCTCTTTCTCTGTCTGCCCAAGCATTAAAACCACACATGCTACCAACACTAAAACACGGTAATCACATGCAGAGTAAGAGCTCTTGACTGCAGTTCTCTCTGGTCTCAGTCAATCACTTTTGGGTGACAACAGGGTTGAGATTGCAGATCCCCAATCTCTTCCTTATAAATGTACTGTAACTCCTATTCTTCTTCCCAACCACATTCCAAAAATACAATTTTTTGAAGCTTTTGCAAGAACTGAAAAATGAGTGAGAAGGTAATGTTTAAAATCTAAAAGATCATCAGCTGTTGGACAGAAGTCGACAAGTTGTTGTCCTCCTACACCTCTTTCCAAAAGAGTGTTGCAGTTGGAGGTGGGAAGAAGTTAGCCATTAGCAAACTTCTTTTACATCTTCCTCCTCTGAAAGGTGGAATAGATATCTTATTTGCTGCTAACATGTGGTGCTGGTGTTACTAGTGGAAGTCTAAAGACCTAAGATGACATATGTGGCTGCACTTGCTGGAATGGAATTATGGAATAGCTTTTAAAATAGTCCACTGGTATTCCAAGAACATTAAAAATATAAATTTAAGCAGTCTTTCTGCCACATTAGTGGGTGATTACTACAGTAAAATTCTTACCCTTGCTTTTCAGTTACTAGAATTTACAGTTGCCCTCAGCTTGTTTGCATATGACACATCATGTTTAGAATGGATTTTAATTTTACCTTTAGCGAATTTCTTAACTGAAAAAGAGACATTCAGTATATATGGTTCAATGCTGTCATTCTGAAGCTGCAATGACCTTTTGAGTCTGAAATGGTTTTATATCAAAGGACTTGCAAATGGACTCATTTATACCTTACACGCCCAGCATTTTGGATTTATGCCAGGATGGAGCCAAGGTTTCTGGTGTTATAAATCTGTACCTTAGTCTTAAAATGCCAGATAGAATGCATAGTCAAAACCCTGATTCTTCGAGGCCAATAGGATGTTTGCCATTGACTTTAATCAGCCTCAAACTTAATCCTCTATAATATCACCTTTCTGTTTTATGACTACCTATCAAAGGTTAACCACACATTCATGCAGCAATGTTGTGTGCTATGAATATTGTTCTGTGCTGTAAATTTTCCAGTTTTGAAATTATTTCCCTGCTATCTGACAGAGTAGAAAGCCACTGGAGGAAGGAGAGAGGGAGAGAGTGCCACTCTATCAAGTGAAGATGTGTTCTCAAAGAATTCAGACTATCTCCTCTTCTGCTGTAATTAGATTTACAGGACTAACAGGTAGCTGTACAGCAGACATTTATCATATTCTCAAAGTCAATTTTCGTGGTTCTTTCACTCAGTCATACTCTAAAGTTCACATTTAACTTTTAATTAAATTTAGAGAATATAAGATTGAGTAAAAGTTACATTTATCAGTTTAATTTTTGAATGCTTACTGAATATACATTATTGCTCTGTGGTTCAGTTGAATTTCATTTATTAAAGATCCTTTTTTTTTTCCCTCCTAAAACTACTTAGACTCCTGTGGCATCCTGAGTTCTTCAAAATGAAGTTTGATTTTGTAAGCAGTAAATGGTGTCCATTCAGGGTGTAAAATATGTGCTAAGATTTTTGTGACAGACTATCCACTTTTTTCCGTATATCTCTTCCCTTGTGGACCTCTATTGGTAATAAGTTTGTCCTACTGCAATGAACAACATATTTAACATTTTTCAAATAACTGTCAATAACACTTCAATTTTCCCATAACATGTACTGATAGGACCAGTAACTTTAGTTATTACTAATCACTGTTAGTAGACAATTAGGCATGTAAATGCCAACATATTACTAAAATGTTTGAAAATTATTTTGTTGACTGTGTGAATGCATGGCAGCTTACCTATATGTTTTCTGAATGAATTAGGAATGAAGGGCTAACTATGCGCAATGAAGGAGTAGTGTTCATCTCTGTGTGCTCTACAAAGGCATACCTGAGCTGGTGCTGTGTGGCAGTCCTCGGGAACAGAGGAAGAGGGGCTGTGGTAGGATCTTGCTTTCTCTGGGCTCCCAGTTTCTCAGGCTTCTTGGAGTACCTAATTAGCCCACTTCATGTTGTATTACACTGCACCCACACTGCATCTTCTGAGACCAGTGCTAGCTTTGTCTATCTTTGTAATTTCCTTTACCAGTAGCCATACCTAAGGTAAACAGAAAGGTAAAACCTACAAACAATAACTCTATCACATTTTGTTATTCCCTGGAAATGAATAGTATTGTTCAAAATTGTGAATATTCTACCTTACTTTCATCTTTAATGGATTTCTGAATCGCAGTATGGAAATTTCTTCTGCAGTCCACTAACAGTACAGAATTTGCCCTATGTTTCTGTCCAAAAGCTTTGTGGAAAGAAGAGAGAACAATCTCTGCCCCTACAAAGGTTAAAGTCTCTTTTAACGGGCTTATTCATCTTTACCTTCCTTCTTTATCAAGGATATTATCTGGTTCTTTCTGCACCCTTAGAGGCAGACCGTAGGGTGTCATTGGCACATATGGGTTGACTTCACTCAGGTAATCCCAGTCTCGGCCCTCATTTGCTGCTTGTAATTCTCATCCTCCTTTGACCCCTTCTCTAAGGACAGAGGCCTGGGAGACCTTGTTGATGAAAAAGACTGAGGCAAACAATGTAATTAATATCTCAGCCTTATCTGTATCTGCTGTCGCAAAGTCCCCCACCCCATTCAAGCAAAGAGCCTACATTTTTCCTTGTTCAGCCTTTTACTACCAACGTAGGAATAGAAGCTCCTCTTTTTGCCCTTGATATCCCTGTTAAGCGTCATCTCGAGGTGAGCCTTGGTTTTCCTAAAGTCATCCTTACATGCCTGCATTCAGCTGTCCTTAGCCTCCATGTTGTGTTCTCTTACAAGTGGCAGTAAGCTGGAGACCTGTGAAGGAGAGCCGCAAACCCAGGACAGCAGCTGAACTTGCATATGTGGTGGGGCGAGACATCCAGATGATGTGGCAGGAAGGTGAAGCTTAGGAGAGAATATAGGAAGGAGATTTGCAGGGAACTACTGAGAAGAGCAGGAAAAAAACCACAGATGGGACATGTAAATAGAGACATTTTTTTGGTGGTGGATGACGTTGTGCCAAATGTTGTGAGAACTGAGCTGACTACAGCTAAGTTTGATATCAAGGAAATAGAAAAGGGCTTGTAAATACATTTTTCTTTTTCTTCCATCTTACTAGGCCTTTATTCTTTAAAGGCTAGTTATTCTGACTTATTTTCTAGTAAAAACTTTCAGGGGGGTTGAGTTGGAAAATGTTCTTATCTCAAGGGAGCTTACTAAAGGAGAACACAGATGTATCTTAAAGTGGTGCCTAAAAGAGGGGCCCAACACAGTTGCTGTTTGTAAATAATTATTTTTTCTCTGAATTTCTTTTAAATTTGTGCCAAGACTATTGGTACTGAACAGCCTGACTAGAAGTGTCTTCCATTTCTAACTCTTAAATACTATTGGTCTTGATATAAGTCTCCATTATCATAATCTCTAAATATTAGAAGCAGTCTGATACTCTTCTGCTTTTTCACCTGCTGAAAAGTATGTATTTCACTAACTTATCACACTGAGCATTGCCACAGTGATTTATATAGAGACCCATATTCTCCTAAATGCTACTCCGTGTGATGCACAGAGGAGAGCTAGAGAAATGCATTTGATCTTATTATACCAATGCTTAAAAAGAGAGATTTCGGGATACTTTCATGTATGTTTCCAGTATCTGAACAGAATCTATTACAAATATCTCTAAGTAGTGATCCATTGGTTAACACGCACCTACCTACTGTCTCAATGTTGCTACGGACTTGTCTCTACCAGCTGCTGAACTGTGTTTATGGTTATTCTTGGTCCTTCCTCCCCCCCCCCCCCAAAAAAAAAAAAAGTAATGAAAGTTGCATTTACAACTATTTCAATTAGCTGGATTCGATCACAAACCTCAAAGATCTACTCACCGTTGCATCAAATGAGAGAAAGGTAATGTGCAGTAAAGTATTCTCCTGCAGATACACACAATCCGTTATAGTAAGGGAACAAGGAATATTTCTTTAAGACTGAAATAAAGTACATGTTAAGGTGGATTGTCAAAGTAGTCCAGTTGAGGTGGTTATGCAATATGAATTACATATTCCTAGAAATTCAGTTTGGCATTTAAGGCACCTGGGTATATAGTATTATTATGGCAGGTAATAGATTAAAATATTGCATAAGGTTATTAATTTTTGTTCAACAATTTTCAGGTTTAAGTGTGTATATGTATAGACTTCTATATACATCTGTATATATTTCTATATACATGACATCTTTCTGTGTTCTTAATTTTCAATTAATTCCTTGTTTACTTGGAGACATTAGCCATCTATAAAGTCTATGAAGACATCTTATTAGAAAAGGCATTGAAATATTTATATTCCGTTAGAATATGATCTTTATAAAGGTGATTCTTATCTTGGTGGTACCATGCAAGTCCTGGGACTTTTAACACCATTATTGTAATGAACTCCTTAGAAAGCTATTGTTAAAACTGACTTTTATGTGGCTCAGAAAATTAACTTGCTTCTCTACAATGACATATTGGAGGTTTTTTATTATTAACTTCCTTGCAGAAGGGTGATGTATATTTTAAATTATTCTCTTTTCTAAGTTATAGTTTTCAATAAATATCAAATTGATACCAGATCCTGCATTCTAAACAGAGGAGGAATGAGTCATTGTAACTCAAGTGTAACAGTAGAAAGTTCTGCTTTATTTTAGGTTATAAAAATAGTCAAGGTAAAGAAAACAAAAGACCATCCATTCTGAACCATATTCTTAAAGAAATAGAAGAGAAACAAAGTAGAAGAGTGTCTTCTCTTGCTGTATCTTCCCCAGCTCCTAGGAACTTCTTCAGCTATGTTTCATAGATATGGACTTTTATGATGTTTTTCAAAATTTCTTTTTTTATCTCATTTTATTCTCTGCAAAACTTATAAAAATAAGTTTTACAGTAAGACAACTGCCCACAGCAAACAAATACTGTGGAGATTCTCGATGGGATATTTTTTCCTTTGGTGGGAAATTAATTCCTGTTATCCTATGTAAATACTGAAACTGAGACCTTCTAAACCTACTTGCCCAAGCTTCCTACAGACTGCGTGGGGTCATGACAGATTTTCAATTCTATGCAAGTATGCGAAGAACAATATAGCCAAACCATAATAACAAATCTAAATAACAATATCTTCCACCAATGAGATGTGAAGGAAAATCTGTGATTGAGCCAAGTCAACAGGCTGTGGCAGGAAGAATTTTTTATGGCAGTAGGTGGTTTTCCAAAAGTTCAGAGCTGTTTTTCTGCTGATGATCCCTTTTCATGCAAAGAATTATGCCAGCCCAGGGAGACTTCTACCTTTTACCTGACATTTGTTGGTACCAACCTCCAAACTCGCCCTTGCAATTTAGCAGGGTTTGCACACCAACTTCTCCCAAACATCTCTTTGAGAAACCCAATGACTTTCTCTTAACTTCCATTTTATCTGAGTGTTCTGCACCTCTAAAAGCTCAAAGTACCTAAAAAAGTTAAAAGGAAAAAAATAAAATGGTTATAAGAACTTCAAATATACATATAAGATATACTTAAAAATAGTCTCCCAAAATGTGATTTAGCTTTTTGGTGAGACAGTTCTTAGCTGAAATATTCAAAACCTCCACTCAAGATCTGGGTTTTCAAAGCCCCACAGAAGATTCTATTCCTGTCTATAAGACTGTTCAGCTGCTTGTGTCTGTGCCAGGCTTGGCATCTCTGTTTCAAGCCTGTTCCTATCCAGGTTAACAATGTACCTTCTGAGGAAGTAGCTTGTCACCTTTTGCTTGGATGCCTTGTGTGCAAGTAAATCTATGAATTTTGTGGGGCTACCACTTTCCTTTACTTACTTAGAAATTTAGACCAACAACAACAACAACAAAAAGTGCAATTTGGATTAGATCTGGATTTTTGTAAGAACAACAACAAAAACAAAAATCAAAAAAAGTGCATTGTTCAAACTATGTTGGGTGAATTCTTTTGCAATAATTCTCACATCAGACATGAACTTCTGGAAAGTATGTTTATTTGGATTCTTTCTCATGACATAAGTCTCTAATAAAATGATATACATTGTGAGCCATCTTATAGCTTCACAAACATTTGAAATTTTGGTAGTTTTATGTAATGAAAATTCCATATACATATATTTGTATCTTTTCATACACACCACAGAAAATATAAAAATAATGAAGACTACTCACTTGGCTTTTGGTGTCTCCATGTGTTCCCTACAATTTTGCCAGATATTCAAGGCTTGCACCAACACATCATAATACTTTTTTTTCTACTGCCCTCCTGTATTTTAATTCAATAGGAGAGTCATCTGTCAGCTAGCAGTTGTGCAGTGATGTGTGCTCTCTGTCTTGTATTTATTGGTTTTTTACAAAATCAAATTAAAACAACAACTTTCAAAATCTTTGGCTTTTTTACTCTGTGCAATGAGAAAACTTCTGAATTTTGGTAAGTCACGTAGGATAGGAACATATTTTTCTCCTACACTGCATGTGGCTGCATTTGTGAATGTCTTATCTTATAACTAGCAGTCAAAATACATCATAAAAGGGACCATGAATACATGAATTACCTGGCTATCACAATGAAATAAGACAATGTAAATATATGCAAATACTCTATCCTGCCTTACTTGGATTTTACCAGTTTCTGACAGATACCTAAAGGACCTGCCTTTTTTTTTTGTTTACACATCAGCAACAATTTTACTGCTTGTCACACCAATAAAATCTATGAATTTGAAATCTATGGATTTCTAACATGGATACATCCTCCTTTAAAACATAAAATTATGGCTTTGAGCCTAATGCGGTATATTAGAAAGAAGGACAAAAGTTTTTGAAATTTTGTATAATACTGTTTTTTCTTTGTTTCTGCTTAATAAAACATGAAATAGTTCTGTATTAAAAGGGTCAAATCATCATCTACTTGGTAAGTGAGGAGGACTTAAATGATCATAGAATCATAGAATCGTTTAGGTTGGAAAAGACCTTTAAGATCATCAAGTCCAACCATTAACCTACACTACCAAGTCCACACTAAACCAATCAAGGGTAGACTAGACTAAACCATGTCCCGAAGTGCCACATCTACCCGTTTTTTGAACACTTCCAGGGATGGTGACTCCACCACCTCTCTGGGCAGCCTGTTCCAATGCTTGATGTCTTTTGGAAGGTCACAGAAATGTTGTATGCATGAAAAATACACACACTTAGTAATTACAGCCTAGCATATAGCTCATTACTTCCTTTAAAGAAGTAATTTGGTTAATTAGTCTTCTTTTTGTTTTGCTTTGTTTCATGTTTACTTATTTTCTTATGCCATTTGTTTATTGGATTTTTGAAGGGGTTATTGTCTTAACTGAGCAATGAGGTTTTACTGTTTGTAATCAATACACTCACTAGTTTTTCTTAAGATTCTAGATAAGACCAAAATCATTGTTTTGTTTCTTATTTGCATCCAACAGACATGTTGCTATCGAGCCTTATCTGTGAATTACTCACTACTTTTAAAAAAATCAATATTTACTGGGCTGCAAAAGGGTTTGTAGGCAAGATCAATTAAATCATACAGCATAAACAGACTGTCTGGAGGAATATGGTATGGGCAAAGACAGTTAGCTCCTGAGCACTTTGACAGGTCATCATTTACTCATTTGCACACTCTTCAGGCTTCAAATTGCTTTGCATGTTAACCTTTACTTAAGTATATAACCCATTAAATTACTATTATCCAATTGGAAGAATATTACCTGTAAACATTGAAAAAGTTGACGCTGAAGGTTAAGATCAGTAAAAACTTTAGGGTTTTTTTTGTTTGTGTTATTCTTTGCATTTTTTTCTATAGCGGACGATATTTTAAATAGTTGTAAAGCAAGATTTTTAAACTCTTCAACCATATGTTCTCTCTCACAAGAAAAAAAAACAAAATTAAAGAAGAAAAAAAGGAAGAGAAGAAATTACTTGGTCATTATCAAGTTCAGTTTTACTTGTTTCCTAGTCAAGATAAAAAAAACATGCTGATAGGTAGCCATAGGGAAAGTAGAAACAAATACTTTTACCAGTTGGCTAAAAATATCTTTGGGAGGGCTATGATATTTGCCTCAACAAATTTATCTGAAAGGCAAAGTGACAGTGATGACTTCCAAAACACCTTTCATTTTTCCTGCTAGTGGTACTTCCCATCACAGGGATAGGAATAAGAGAAAGATGGCATTTCTCTGTCATTTGACAACCTAATTATTAAAGCATTTTGAGGGGGGAAAAGAAAAAAAAAAAAAAGCCAACAGAACTTTTAACTAATAATGGATCTACAGATATGAGCATGAAAATAAAATTTACTTAAAGAAGCACAGTTATATGAAATATGCTATAATTTATATTTAGGGAGTGGATGGAAAACAGGTCATAGCTTTGAAAGGGAATTATCCTATTGTCTCCTTGAAGTGGACATACTAAAAAAAAAATTACTTTTTTTTTAATCATTAAAAACCCCTCCTGCTAAGCAGAAGATATCAAAGTTCTTTCAAGTTATTTGGACTGAGCATGCTTTTAATGGTGCATGACATAAAATATACAAAGGAAATGCACAGACTTAAAACTTAGCCTTGATTTTTTGCTATTAAAGCACACTTAATCTGGACCTCTACTTTGTAAGATCTGGATTTTATCAAATGACAGGCAGCAAGATCACGAATAAAGTTTCCTGTAAGTTTTTCTTATGCTATTTGAATGATGCAAAATTTAAGATAGATAGAAGCTAATTGAATATGGCTGAGGGTAAGAATGTAAGTTTGAATTTCATAATGAAATTTCAAAATAAATCATATAATCCAAGTTTATAGATGTTAGCTCTCATACAGAGAATTAAACAATTGGGTATAAGATATCTGAGGTGATAAAATCTGAGTGAATAGATTATAAAAGCAATTTGACAGAAACGCACAATAATGTATTAGTTTGCAAACACCTACAGGAAAAAAAACCTCTACAAGTGGTATATTGTAGATTCATCTGATCAGGGATTAGAAAAAAATATGAGTTACTGCTGGATGTGACTCACTGCGTATACCTATTGTTTTTTATAAGCTGTGACATTTTAAAAGCACATGGCTTTCTCTTTATTAGTACTGCATGACAACTACTGAACTTAAAAAGGTAGTTGTGGTGCTAGTCTTAATTGTACAGTAAATCAAGAAATCTAAGGAAATTAATATTTTTGTTTAAAAAAATGGAGGCAAATTAAAAAATAAATACTTGAAATGTTCAACTAAAAAGAATCGGGATGATGTAAACTTTAATCTCTAAGATTGAAATAAAGCAGAAAAAAATCATGCATTATTCTTAATGGAAAAAAATTTATATTATACTGAGTACAATTCTGATGAAATGATCAAAGGAAGTGATAATACGTGTGCACGGCATCACACAAAGGTAACTAAATGTAGTGTATTCAAGCATCCTAAAAACTATCATTCATTTTGAATCATTCTGTGAAACCCTGCCATGAACAAAGCTATACAAAGAATGTTTGATTATGTGACAGAAGGGAGGGGAGTGAGAAGGAATGCTGGAGATAATGTTTTTCCAGCTTTCATGGTAAGGCTATGAAATGTGGTTGCTGAATAGCTGTAAAGGGTCCAGCAAGCATTGAACACTTACCATGTTCAGAGAAAGTAAAAGGCTATTTATGAACAAAGGCACAAAAATGAAAAATGTCTGGAAGAAAAGATCAACAAAAAGACTTAGATAAAAAATTGAACTCATGAGTTACCAAAAGGTAACAAGAGATATTTAAAGTAGTATATATTTTTTCTATCATCCAGTCGATATAGAAGGGGAAGCTGCAGGAAGACGCAAAATATGCAGCAGCAGGACATTTTACTGTCAGCTTCTAGAGGTTTATTTATGGCAGCTTCCCAGGCCAGGCTTCAAAGCAAGTAATAAATTTGCCCACATCCTTCTCCCTTATTTTTTCCCTAGGGAATGCATACTCAGGGGAATTCTTAGCCCCTTGTGGCCCGCCCTCACAGGTCATTTTAGTTACTGAATCTTCTGCCATTTGCAAAGAGCCTCTGCAAGCAGGATCTAAACAATTGAAAAGTACATAGCAGTTGTTTGTTGGTTAAGACAGTAACTCGTTGGGACTTAAGCATGTCAGTAGGTAAGGCATTAACAAGCTCACCTTACTCCGTGAGATAGGTGATGAGGCTGAGCTAGCCAGGCAGTTGTCAGTCAGGATAGGAAGGGTTGATTTCCATTACTCCTTAGAGTATGTTGAACCTTCGTGTTGCTGACTAGCTCTTTTCTGATTCCCTGATTTTCTTAGGAATTTGCATCTTCTCATGCTGGTATTTTCCTTGTGAATCCTTCATCTGCTAACAATTCCCGACTTAGCACTTGCAATTCTGTTTTTACTTTCCTTATATTGCATGGCTTAGCTTATGTATTCTCTTATATCTTTTTTTCCCAACAAACAATTTTCCCAATAAAACTGAGCCAAGGAAATATGAGTGTGCTTGAACAAAATGGGGTTTGGAGCACAGACAGCTGAACTCCTGAGATGAATGTTGCATGCAGGAGCAGTGCTCTGTTCCCACATTTGTCCCCACTCTGTTGTGAAATCTCTGGGGCTCTGTTGCACAAGGCTTCTGCAGTATTGAAGCTAGGACTATGATTACCCTCTTAACTAGCTTGAACTATTTACAGAAAAACATTTTATAATAATTTTGCTCCTTTGGTTGTCACATACATTATCAACAATCTGTGGTTTCTTTATTTCTCCTGCATTTTATGGAAGTTAGCTCTGAAGGTCTGAGATATAAATACATACATGCTGGGCTTTCACAGCAAGCTTATCATGTGACTGACAGGAAATGATTAATTCATCATTCATTTCAGAGAGCTTTTCTGACTTGCAAATGTGATAGTGAATTGAAATTGAATTTGGAGATACCTGGTCTGATTTTCTAGCACTGGAGAAAAGTTTATCATTTCTAATGGAAACCAAACAGAACTTAGTGAACCTGACTCCCTGTGCTGCCATAACAAAGTCTGTAAAATTACACTAGCATAAATTCAACTCATCAGGGTGGAGGATCCACCTCTATGGGTTCCACTATAATTTTCTTTGAGTATGTCCTAAATACAAAGTGAAATATGAGGAAAGAGGTACAAATGGAGTCCATGCAAGTAAGAATAATAGAAGTCATGTAGGTAGAAAAGTCTATACATATCAAAGGAATGTAAGTAATGTATCTATCCATTCATATCTCCTCTGGATTTTCTCAGTCTTGAGCTGTAAGTTTGCTATTAATATTTACATAGTTAAGGTTCAGTTATGATTGTTGGATTTCCTTTTTCTTCGTAGTTATATTACAAGAGTTTCTCTTTAAAGATTTCTTTTTTTTTCTTTCAAAGAGTTTCATGGGTATCTTGTTTATCCAGAAATATAAAACATGGTAGTATATCTGATTGGAAGAAGGAAGTAGAAAAATTGTCTTAGAGACAATGACTCTTAAAACACATTCTTCATCACAGAAAACTTTGAGCTGGTTCCTTAATAGCTTTCATCAGTGCATGTGTTTTTCTCCATGGCAAAATTTAGTGTAGGCCTATCTTAAAGTAGTATATTTTAATTTCATGTTCTAAAGAACTAGATACTTGTAGATTTCTAAAAAATTTTGTCACTTATCAGATAAATTTATCATACATTTCTCAGAAAACAGTTTTCTAGAAAACAATTTAGACTTGTGAGTACTCACATAATTCATTACTAGAATATATTAAAATACAAAAAATATTATATTTTAAAAAATAATAAAATAATTAATGAAAAGTTAGTTCATAGGGGAAAAAAACCCCTGTTTAAATAGTTGATCTTTGTTAATGACTAATAGATCTCTCAGGGCTAACCTATGGCTTATCAGTAGATCATTTACCATGGATGTGAACAGTGATGACACACTTTTCCATTTCCTTACCATGACTGAATATTGAAATATTATTCAGTTTACTATTCTGTGTAGTATAACATTCATATTCAGTGGTCTATATGTCGTTCTACTTAAAATGCTGCATATTTCAAGAACTATGAGATTTGGGGTTTTTAGAGAATAAGAAAAAGGATTTATATTCTTGGAAATTCTGGGATTTCTGATTCCTTCATTATGTCCTGAAAGAAAGAGTATCTCCAATGTTCATGCACACAAAATTCCTGCAACATTCAATTTCACCAAATAACAATTTAGTCTCTGCTGTTGATGCCACAACAGCAACTTAAGAGATAAGATATAGAGTGTTATCTGTATCATTGCATTCTACAGGGAGTAAGATACTGTTCAAACAACTTTAAGTTATCGCAACTACTAGTGTGGCTCTTTCTCATCCCTTTACTCCTTCAGAGATCATATCAATCAAACATAAAAGGAATTTGTGGAGAAACCAGTTGAAAAGTTTCCTTCTTTTCTGTTACTGAATCTATTTTTGATAGGCATCTCAGGAATTCACGGATTTTTTTTTTTTTTTTTAAATATGCAGCATATCTCTGAAACTAGGATCACAACATTTAAAATGCAGAACACATCAATATTGCAGCAAAGTTTTTATTGTTGTATGAGAGAAATAATCTTCCAAATGTATATTTGAACATGCCTAAACTCATGTCTTTGCATATTTTTATAAATACAGTGCGGTACCCATTTAAGAGCTTTTCCTGTAATGCTGCCAATAATGATGAAAGGATATTCAAGCTTAGAAGGTAACAAAGAAGCCTATTATATGAATTTTGAAAACTGTACCTATCATCATTGAAGCAAATACTGAAGAAAAGTCAAGGGAACACACACCTAGTAATTTTATAATACATTGAACTTTAAGGTATTAATTCTGAATGCTTTCTTGTTGACTGGAGATATTCTATGCACTCTTCCACTTTAGCAACTGTTGACTTTAGTCCTGTGTCAAAGCCAAACCATTGCACCGTTCTCGCCAGATGAGCAAGTCTCTAAGCCTGAACCAGGCTGGCTGCTGGTTGTCTCTTTTTGGTACAGTGCAAATACTTCTAGCCAAAACAGTGTTCTTTACTCTGCTTCCCCAATGAGCAGAGCTATCTTGATGTGTGTGTTTAAGGCAAATCCAAGAGAAGCTCTTACCCTAGGAAGAATGGGGGTGCACTCCCACTGAGCTTCGTAAGTCTTGCTAAATTCTTTGTCCTGTTTTTATAGTGACGAGAAGGGGCAGCATAATGCAGTGGATGTTTGAGAACAATAACACACAAAATAAGAACAATATGGGTTATTCATTGTCAAAAATAACACTAACAGGAGAAGAATATGTACTTGTTGCTTACTGGAAAACAGAAAAATGGCCGTTACCTGGTCAAGGACTTTGTAACATTCTGGCCTATGTTTACCTGTTTCTGTGAGCCTTGGAATACCAATTTCCTGGGCAGGATCATCATGCAGGCAATTTTACACCAGTCTGGACAACACAACACACAAAGTACATAAATATGCTCCCAAGCAGCATCCCTTAGTGAGGATTTTGTTAGGCTTATTTATTGTCCCTCTTCTTCCTCTTCCTCCTGAATTTCCTATGAATCCAGTATCCCATTAAATTTCAGGCGGGCAGGGATTTTACCTATACTTGTGATTTTGAACATTCTGAATCCTGAGAACAGGATGCAATAAAACCCTTTCTTTCTATCACTAGCATCTATTTCTGCTTTTATGGATATTGCTGCACAGCATATAAGTTAAAAACAGACAGGTGAGAGGGCTATATCAGTCAAAGTGAGGGTCAGTTGTGTCTGACAGGTCAAGGAAAGAATGTTTATTTCCAAAACCTAACACAAAGAGGAATTAGAGAAGTACCACTTGATTACCTCCCCTAATAACATGTGAAATCTATTGGTACCTTGACCATATCTCCCATTTCTCTAAAAACACAACAGTTACTAACGCAGATTAGATGTTTAAATTGTTTCTCAAAATTGTCCAAAACCCCTATTCAATTAACTGTTAGTATTTTAAGATATGCACTATTTTAATTTCCTGTTATGCAACATTTGCTCCCTAAAATTAATTCATCAGTATGTAAACAAATGGGAATAATTAATTTACACAATAAAATATGACATTCTTCAGAAAGTTAGTAGCTTCTGGAAATCAGAACATATAATTTTACAAGCAGGAAAACTATTCTAATACGTCAGGGCATCCTAATGGGTGACAATCTTTGTTATTTGATTTTCTTTGGTCAAGTCTATAAACACAAGTGGCAATGTCCTAAAATTTAAGAACACAACTGTATTAAAAATTAAACACACAGAAGATTCATAAAATGCATACAGAACCATTACATTTCATTGGCTCACAAACAGTGGTAACTCATTACTCCTAATCTGTTCTCACAACCTGTACATACTGCTAACCCCTTCTCGGTGAATGTTAGTAACTGACAGGAGAGCTAATATTATGCTGAGAACATAATATGAGATTTACCTAAGACTTTAGAATTCAAACCTCTAGCTCCCTCAAAGCAATCACAGAAGGGTAGGAAACAATGGCACTGCAATATAATCTATACTTTTTCCTCTGTGTGTTGCCTTCAATCCTCCTCCAGAAGATTTGGGTCACTTTACTCCTATCTGAAACTTAAAAGCCCAGAAAAACAAAACAAACTTTCCTATATGCAGACTATAAGTCTAACATTTAAAAAATATCTACATCTTTGTTTTCAGTGCATGTCTTTAAAGGTTTCTTTTGCAGCCAGAAAATAAAATATGAGTGTCTTATTTTGGAAGCAATTTTTTTTTTTTTTTTAAATAATCAGAAATAAAAGGAAAGGTATGGAAGAAAACACCTGTTCTGAATCTAAGCAGTCTTATGCAGAGCTGTGAGAACTGCTACCCAATGCAGAAAACTGTCTATGCAGCAAAATGATTAGTTAGGATATTTCTGGTTAAAAATAAGGAAAAGGGAAACTCTAATAAGCTCATGGAAAACAAACAAACAAGACCAAAATGCTAATTTTTTTGAAAACCCTCAGCTATTCAACACATAGACATGAACTCCAAGCATATGGAAATGTAAGGAACATTCATCACACTGTAATTTCAATCTGCCCCTGCTTCAGTGGGTCATTTTCAGGATATACATAACCTCTTTTCCTTCTTCCCTCCCTTATATGGGTACCAGTATGACATTGTGTGACTCACTATGCTCAGGAAAGTCTTCCAGTAAACAAAAATTCATTAAGGTTATTAAAGGTCATGGACATCATGGTGATACATGTTGTAGAAACAACTCCACAGACAGATAGTCAAAGAGGCAGAAAGGAAAGAAAAGGGAAGACTAGGATACTAGGGAAGACTAGGATACCAGGTAACACAAGCAACACATGTCTGCTTGGAAGACATTGAGACTCAGGAAGCACAATATCAGCACTCAAGGGACAACTATCTCTGACTGTAATGCTGCTAGTCATACTAACATGACTTGACCATTGATAGAACTGACAGTAGAAAAACAAATACTCGGCTAACAAAAGAAGTGTCAGTGCCTCACATACCATTTATTTGAAAAAAAAAAAAAAAAAAAAAAAGGTAAACGTACCTGGTGAACTCACAGCAACAGGTGATGATTATATGCTTAAAGGCTTCCTGTGGAAA
Organism: Pelecanus crispus; assembly: GCF_030463565.1. NCBI lineage: Eukaryota > Metazoa > Chordata > Aves > Pelecaniformes > Pelecanidae > Pelecanus > Pelecanus crispus. Next base: position 19,397,639 of record NC_134643.1, read on the forward strand.
AGATCAGACTTAGCTTCCAAGTTCTTCATGACGTACACAATTCTGCATTCAAAAAGCATGCCATTAAATGTATTTTTTCTGAGAGAAAAGATACTCAAGGATTTTAATAAGTAAACATACAAATAAGCAAATATAGGAGCAATAAGCGTTTGGGGTAAAACATACAGTAATAAATAACACTAAAAGATCAGAGACAAATGTAAGTGATCTGGCTTTTGAGTATAGATAAACTCATCTTTGGAATTGTTAGCAATTATTAGAGAAGTTATTAGAGAAGCAATTATTAGAGAAGTAAAATTTTTAGAGAGTTTAATGTTTTTAATATTCAGCAGTATATACCAAAGAGTAATCTTTTGCTTACAGATCTGTGGTGTTCTTAGGACCTTCAAGAAATGTTTCCCTCTGTCTTGGTGGTGTTTTCAGAAAGATGGACTACTAGTTGTTCTTTCCTTGTCTCTTTGGGATTGGGTAATTAATGTAGGGCAACCATCCTACCGTGACTTGAATTTCAGTTTAGTATTCAGTTATACATTATGACTACTGATCTACCATTCATAGTTTTTCCATTATTTCTTTTCTATAACTAGAGTGCAACAAAACCTTCTGTAACATTCTGTGATCCCTGCATGCTGTATCAATTATTTAATTTCTACATTTTAGATTGATTGTATACATAGACATATTAAGATTATCATGACAGAAGATACTTTAATAAGGCTTATATCAATATTATAATAATGTTAATACTACTGCCAGCATGTTGGAATAATAAATAATGGTGAAAATCCTTAAACAGCATGATATGAAGTAATTTCTCTCAACTCTTGTTAAAAATGTATAGTAGCGATATCAGTAACATTTTGATCCATATATATCTATTGCAGCCCTCTGTCTACCTTTTTCGTTGTGGATTGCTGCTGAGGAAACTGTAAATTACATCTCAATATGATTTCAAGCTAATTATCTACCTTAAAGCAAATTATTTTCATAGTGTAGGGGAGTTAGGCACATAATTCTTCCTGAATTTCAGTCCTTTTGGGATGCTTTTAAACTTTAACTGGTTTTAAAATCTCACACAAAATTTCCATTCTATTCCACGGATTACTATACAGCACCACAGACTTTCAGAGTCTGAACATATTGGGTATTTTTTATTCATACATAACACTTTCAGTTATGCAATGAAGGAAATGATCACTTACAGCTATCTTTTCCTTTCTGTTTTCACTACAGCTTGCCATTCTTTCTGATGACCAAAATGCCTATGGAAAATTAGCATGACTAATACACAACTTATTCAAGCAGGCATATAATATGCAAATTGTACCTAGTGACTGATGGACTGACTAGTCCAGGATTTAAAATTAAAATTCCTTCTCCAATTTTAAATTTTATTTATTTAAAAGCAAAGTCAAGCACAAACTGTTAGAATAATAATACTGGACAGTTAGTCAAGAAGATGTATTTATTTGTCCTACACTTTAGTCTCTACCCCTTGCTCTGGAGCCTTGTAGATACTTGCATGAGTAGTCCTCAATCATACAAGCCATCTAACTGAAATTTATTGGGAGAGCTTTCCTGATTAAAATGTACTCACAACCATTAGAGGCACATAATGTTGAAGGTCCTCTTGAAGCAAAACACTTTCTGGAGTTAGCTGCTGCTTTTACTTATTTGAACTTCCACATTAGTGGGCTGGTTGCCTGAATAAACTGAAGATCTGGCCCGTGATATATAATCTCCCACGTGATTCAGCTATAGCAGAAGGAGATAGGTTCCAGCCTTAGTGAAGTAAGATACCTGAGCTGTCAATCATTTTTGGCTTCCAGCATTCCCAAGATACAGATTACTTTCTATCCAGGAGTCCTTGAGTGATAGCAAAAGCTGTTCACCCAGTGAACACAAGAAAGCAAGCTCACAGTTTTATAAATAATGAATGAATTTTAAACTGAGGTGGTGTCTCCCTGGTATGGTAATAATGATTGTTGGTGACTGTGTGTGTAAAACTTTTTAGGTTAGTTTAACTGTGGCTTTCTGCAGAGACTACAAACCATGCCAAAATAACTTCTTTCTACCCTCTTTAGCCTTGTAAGAAGTATCTACAGAAGACTGAAAACAGGGATTATGTTCTAGATCTAATTTACGCTAGCATGATAGATCACTCCCATTTCAATCAGTTGAGCTATATTGCTGTAACAGGTCTTACAGGCTAAATATTATTCTATTCCAAGATAAATACAGCATAAAGAAAGAAGATTATGAGATAACATTGATTTTATATCAGTACATCTGACAGAAAAATTTGCCCCATGGGTAATTTTTTATCAATTTATTTTATTTGCTTTTCCTTTGAATTAACTTATTCCTCTCTCTTTGACAGAGGGAAAAAATTCCCTGTTTATTTTGAAGAGGTAAGTACAACATTATTTGAGACCTTTTAAAGACACAGTATGACTTTATTCAGTGAATTTCATTTGTTATGAAGTTACATTTCTTTTTAATTACAGTGAGTAAATAACTAACTTTTCCCTATTTTTCTTATCCCGTCTTAGTCCCTGTATAAGTCCACACAAACTTCCAGTAGGAATACTAATAGATTTGTAAATAGGCAGCAAAACCACTATTAGACTTAGGAAAGAAAATGCAAAAGATAATTAATGTTGAGAATTTAAGAGATTTCTTTAATGAACAGAAAAGTTATTGGGGGGATTAGGTGAAGCATTTTTTCAAGTAGAAGTAAAATATCCCTGTCACAATGTCTGTTTAAGATTATTCCAACGCTTACTCTAATTAATACACCCATCTAGTAATAAAGTCAAACTCAAAATCTACATTAAATGAAGATATTCAGCAAGAGTAATACAGAGTATTCTTACAGCATTCATTTAACCACTCCGTAGATAAATGCTTGCAGGTCTTGCATATACATACATTTTCATCCTCCACATGGAATCAGAAATGTTAATTTTTCATGTTGCTGTGGACTTTTTGCAGTGTGAGTTAACAATGTGTTTGATATTATTTTCATCCAGTATGAGTTTGGGGGTTTCTTTAATGTTTAAAAATGCAGGTGACTTAGCCTAAAAGATTCATACACAGAAATTAAAATTTAATCTCAAATACAGATAGACCAATAGTATCTAAGATTAACAAATTGTCATCTCCTACCTTGTAAACTTGTTATTTATTACAAGATTCAGAGCAAAGATAATGTTTAATTTCTTCAGGTTTGTTCTCCTGTGCATTGCAAATAAACTACGTCATAGCAATGACTTATATTCCCAAAATTTAGTTATTTTATGGCAAACATGCATTCTATAATAGCATCTCTCCATCCTACATCTCTCCACTGCAATACAGTCTAGTTGTGAAAGAAGACAAATTTGTAAGACTTTACATTTGTAAATGTAAACTTTAATTCTAGAGAACACAGACTTTATTCTTAGATGGGAGCAAAGTAACTGCAAATCTGTGTCTACTGTTTGAGCAATTCTGATTACAGCTGGAATAGCTGAATTTAGAACACAGCAATGTCAATCAATCTGGATCTCAGAGACTTCAGTGTAACATGTAACTTCCATCTGCTTTCATGAAGTGTCTTTTTTAATTTAGAGGAGCCATAAACCATTTGTAAGAAAAGAACAAACCCTACTCTGAGAAGGAGCATCTTACTTGTCCAGATCCCCTTTGAGAAGGAGCATCTTACTTGTCCAGATCCCAAACCAACATTTACCTATGCAGTTCCATGGATCTACCACAGAAGTGCTTTTTCTCCAGTATAGACAGCTGATTTTTGTAACTATAGCAGCTGCAGATTAGGCCTAAAACCTGCAGTGTATGTTTTCTTCCTTATGGACCTACCTCACCCCAAGATCACTTTTACATACACTGATTAGCACCTTATTCCTTGAGCAATTCCACTGCTTTTATTTACCCTGTAAAGGTGGTTCAGCAATAGCACATTTCAAAGCACCGTTATATGAAAAAAGACCACTAGATATCATTTTCTTTAGATCATATTGATTTTTCATTTTCCTCATAACAATTCACTATGAAAGCAAACAAAAGAACAGGAACAACAAAACATATGGGATGTCTCTCATTGATTACCTTATATATATAAATATATATATATATGTATAGTCTTTACCTAAAAATAAAATCATTTAGAAACAGGTTAACTTTAGACTTGTCAAGGGGTACCTAAATGATATGATATTTAAACTCTTTGGACACTTGAAGACCAAATTGAAAATTTCTTAAGTAAACATCTCTCAGAATTTAATTGTGAAAGCAGCTTAAAATATGTTGTTAAAAATCAGGACTTCTCCGTTGTCATTTGAGAAAAAAAGAAAGTCTCACTGCCTTCTAAGTGTGAAGAAATATTTGGTATTACAGAGTCTTTGTAGATTTTTCTTTGTTTTTTCTCTACATTGCTGTCTACTATCTGTGTATAATGGCAACATTAACAGCAAACAATTTTTCATTCCAAGTAATGCAATATTTGGCAGTACTCCCAAAAATTCCTTTTCCCTTTTATTCTTCCGCTTTCCCTACCAGAGTGGTGATGGGCTGATTATTTGTTTACACAAGATGAAAGAGTCAATAAGTGAGTTTTCAAATCTGCAAGCAGAGACATTTGTCATTTAAATAGGAAGTTCTGTGCCTGCAGCAGAACTCAGTTTGATCTGCTAAGAAAAAAATCCATTTGGTTAAATATGTTGCTGAGGATGTACATTGCCTCAGCAAAGGGAATAGATTAAGAACAGATATACACTTTAGCTCATCTAAAAATATCAGAAAACATTATGACATATTTTCTAGCAAAATACAGTCTATATGATATTTCAAGGGAAAACATTACAGAACTCAACATTAACATGCAGCAAACACATCTCTTGAAATGGAAGCAGAATGGGATGCTTTTTTTTGATGAGCATATTGTCTTGAGCACTATATTTAAATTTAAGAAGATTCAGTGTTGTTTATGAAAAAGCCAGTACTGAATCTCCAGTTAAGAAAACCAGCTGCAGATTTGATTAGAACGATAAATATTGTAGTGATGCATTGTAAATAAAGTAATGTGTTGGCTTAAACAGCTTAAACGGTGTGACAGAAATCAAGTAGAAAAAATAATGCAACTCAAACCTAGCTCTTTCGGAACAATATAATTCTATTTTCATTTGAGTTTTCTTCGAACCTAAGACCCTCTCTTTCAACCTGGCATATATTAGTCTTTTTACAATCTGAGAGGCCTTCAAAACACAGTTAATAACAGTGCTGACTTCTAAGTGTCGGATATAATAGAAGATGTAGGCAATGTAACATCTTAATGAGATCCAAAACTTTATGTTATTTCCTTAGATTCCCCATAGTTTGCATGGAAAGTTAAATTAGAATGGTATCCCAAGGGATCCATAGCCTAAGCTGAGAGACATGTGAAATCAGTGCACTCAAGATGCTGCTAAATAAAGGTAAGTAAATAGAGATAATTAGGAACAGAAACTCTTACATTTGGTCTCTGAAATGGATTACCCACATCTTCAACCACCTGACTATCACAGCACCCTAAAGCACTTCTAGAGGTGCTGGTTTTGCTAGTACTTCTTTTTTCTCCTGTTTGAAGGTAGAGACTTGACAAAATGGACAATATTCACTTTTTCAGGAAAAGTCTGTAGGATTTTTCTGGAAAGGACTCCTTCTTGGTCAGTGGGAAATAAGTCTTCTTCAGGAAAAGGAAGCAACTGACTCTGGGCCTCACATCCATGAATGCTCTAACAAGTAGATCTGTCCATAAAAGGGGGTGTCACCTATTATAAAATAATCCCTACAGTTATGTTTTGAGAGGGAGGATCTCTCACTGCAGTTGGAGTATACTACAAACCTACAGAGGTGTTTTAGGTGTTTGCACATGTCGTGGTTTAACCCCAGCCAGCAACTAAGCACCACACAGCTGCTCGCTCACTCCCCACCCCGTGGGATGGGGGAGAGAATCAGAAGAGTAAAAGTAATAAAACTCGTGGGTTGAGATAAGAACAGTTTAATAATTGAAATAAAATAAAGGAAAACAGTAGTACTACTACTAATAATATGCAAAGAAAGTGATGCACAAGGCAATTGCTTACCACCTGCCAACCAATGCACAGCCAGTCCCCAAGCAGTGGACACTGCCCCCCAGCCAGCTCCCCCCAGCTTATATACTGAGCATGATGTCATATGGTATGGAATACTGCTTTGGTCAGTTTGGGTCAGCTGCCCTGGCTATGGTCCCTCCCAGCTTCTTGTGCACCTGGCAGAGCATGGGAAGCTGAAAAGTCCTCGACTTAGTGTAAGCACTGCTTAGCAACAACTAAAACATCAGTGTGTTATCAATATTATTCTCATCCTAACTCCAAAACACAGCACTATGCCAGCTACTAGGAAGAAAATCAACTCTATCCCAGCGAAAACCAGGACAGCACAGTATTTTATGTGTAACAAACCTTTTGGGGATTGAGGAAGAATTTAGTGTGTTTCTTGGGCATGAACTGAGTGTAGGGCTCCTTGGCATGTTCAAGATTAGGTTAGTTCTGGATGTGAGAAAGTTGTGAGTTTGTATGCTTAGAGAAACATAAAGTAAAAAATGAGCAATGCCTACAAAATTTTAGTCATGTTCTGCCTTAGAATCTGGAATGGAGTTTTCAGATAGTAGTTTGAAATAAGGTACCTGAGTTCATGTATGCATTGGACCTACGATTTTATCTTTTGATATCAAAGTCAGTCAAGGAGCTTTACCTACAAGGAGAGCTTGAACTGATGTTTCAGTTCTCTAACTTCTCAAGTGATATGGGCGTAAAGCCCAGGAAAAAAAAAATTGAAAAAAGAAAAAAAAAAAAAAAAAAAAAAAAAAAAAAGAAAAAGACCATACAACTACAACACCAAATCTCTGCTTCACTCAGTTTTGAGATACTAGAAATAAATACAGCATAAACAGAAGAGGAAGTGACAACAGATCTCTTCCTTTTAAGTGGAAGTATTTCAGTGAAGCATTGGAATTGTTCAAAGATGTATATCACTTGGAAAGCTCTATAAAGGTGTGTCTTGTCAGACTCACAGTGATGCTCCCACAGAGTATGAGGGGTCATGCAGCTTCCTGGATTTAGTCCTAAAGAACTTGATATTGATCCAAAGTTAAAAAGTAATGGCTTGAGAAGAATGTACTAGGTAATAGTACAATTAACTATTACAATTGTACAATAAACAATACAACTAGTACAATAGTACAATAGAAGTAATAACTAGGTTAATTACATTGATTCACAACCAACCTGTACATGTAAACAACAAAGCCCATGATAGTTATAGACTAAGTAATGAATATCACTTAGATTGTTTCTGCGCAATATAAGTGATCCCAGAATAGATAATACATGTCTCCATCTCTGCTGGCAACTCTGCTCTAAACTGAAATGGTGATCAAGGGAGCAGAGGATAAATTCATCTTACATTTCTGTTATTTAAAATCTGGATCATGGAAACCATCAAAATATTCTGCTTTTGCTTTAAACAAGCTACATCCTGTCTTTAGCTCTTTATAATTCCATAAAGGAACATGTGAGGATGCAGTAAGGACTTCTTTTCCCTACAGATGCCAGCACAAGAAATCAAGATTTATTTTGAATTAACAAATGAGTTTTCTTTTTCACTTGGAAACACAGTGTCCCAGGTATCTTCTCAGAAAACTTTTTTTATCCTGGAAGTGAAGATTCTGATAGTAAATATCTATCTCATAGAAAAATCGGTTCCAAATATTCTTCAGTACTTACAGATTGGTATCCTCATGGATAAAACTCAAGCTGTACTAAAGAAGGTGTGTGCTAAAGTCCACACCATCCCATTAGGAAACAGATGTGCTCATTAAGTACTCTCAATAACATGGGGGGGGAGGGGGGGGGGGGGGGCAGGGAAACCAACCCAAAAAACATGAGGAACTTCAGTTTGTATTAAAAGCCTGGGGTTACTGGTAAAAAGCTGGTTTTTGCAATTTGTAAACACATCAAAAAATTGCTATGTCTAAGGATAATCAAGAATCCACATACTCTGTGACTTGAATTTTACCTCAAACTTCATTCCAAGAAATAGAGGGGAGCAGATCACAGAACTGAAAGTTAGTCATTGATTAGTTCCAAGTGATTGTAACTTGTCTACATTTGCAAAAAGACTGAAATCCCAAGTAGTAATATATGCCTGTTTTGTACACTAGAGATGCCAGGTTCACAAAGTGGAAAACAATTGGAAGCCGGTTGCACTGAGAGAGAGGATAAACACCACAATACAGTTGATATTTGGGAGCTGCTTAAAAAGATTTTACTAGATTCCCCAAAAACCTCAGTCTTTGTTAAAAACAACTTTGCCTAAAAGGCAAAGAGAAAGCAACAACAAAAAATTCAATAAAGAGAAAACTGATAATACTTAGCATAACCTATAAGCTAAAAATTGCAGAAAGCTCATAAGGAAAAACACAGACAAATGGATGGCCAGCAGAGCTGGAGAGAATACTTAGAATTTTTAATAAATCATAAACAATGGCTAATTACCAGATAGAAATAGGACAAATTATAATAATGTCATTCAATAAATATTTCTGTTCTGTAGCTGAGGAAAAGACAGATTATACATATATATATATACGTAGTTTACATATATATTAAATATATGTATAGATTAGTTTGTATTAGGGCAGTAATTAAGAACACATTCAACAGCAACTATTGAGGCTGGATATCTTTTAATCAACAAATCTGGATAAGTTTCATGTAAAGGTTTTAAAATAATTCGCTGATGTCTGGACAATTAATGTTGAATTTTCAAACTTACAAACATCTTCAGATAATGCCATATAAATTTCATGAATAAGTGAAAGAAACATTGAGTTTGAAACACCTCATTTATCTCCACTTTATAAACTGAAAAATCTGTGTGTTTAAAAAAAATTAAAATGACAATCAATAATCTTCACAGGTTTTGCTTAAATCCTTCAGTTTGTACTTCAGTACACCTGAAATCAGTCATTCACTGAGTCATGATTGCTGCATTGGGAACAATGGTTTAAAGACAAAGTGGAGCGCTAAGATGGTAATTACAAACAACAATTTCCACCAAAATCGTTCTTTGGTGAATGAGCAAGAAAGCAGACATTCTTTTGTAGTTTTAAAAGATATTATTAAATATTTATGCAAGAATGCAATCTTTCTATACAAAATTAAATTTAATACTGGGCAATCAGTAACTTCAGAGTATAAATGTACATATAATGCTGTTATTCATATATTAATAGCTATATTTGCCTGTTCCATTTAATTCGAGGGGAGGGGGAAGGTTTTCTTGGTAGCTTGGGTGTTTCCTGACCTACATACATTCTTCTGATGAATTTACTCCAAAGGTAACTTGCTGTTTCCATTTGATTGCATACATTGAAATTAATTACCATGTTTAAAAGATACTGGTTTTGCACTGTGCAACGTCTGATCTTTGCAGATTTTGACACATTGCCTACCATGTTTAGAACTCTGCTACATTTCATTTACAAAAACATATGTTTAACTTTTATGTTTGAGCTGCCCTACTGTTGATTTGTACTCTCATTTCAGATGACCACTATTTTACTGGTGAAAATAATAAAACCACAAAGTTCTTGTGTGTATTCATTACTTCCAAGATGCTTTCAACATGGGAATTACCATATCACTGCAATTAACTATTACAGTAATAGAAATCTTCTTTCATATAATGAATTTGGATGCTATAAAATGCCAGACTGCAATGCACAGCTGTGCAAGTGCAGTGATATACCTGGTAAAGCACCAGTAGCTATTTTTACCTGCTGAAAAGCACTTTTATTTAGATATTACCATATCAACTTCAGCTTTCTACTTTTTCAAATCTTGGTTTTCTTTTTTCCTACAGTTTTCCTGAACTGGTTTTAAATTTATTCCAACAGAATATTTAATGTATCAGTTGCCAAATGCCTAGAAGTCACCCCAGCAGTGGTCCTTTTATATTATACATTTCATATGCTGTGAATACCTGTTCTTGAACAAGTGTGGTGGTTTGACCCTGGCTGGGTGCCAAGTGCCCACCAAAACCACTCTACCACTCCCCTTCTCAACTGGACAGGGGAGAGAAAATATAATGAAAAAGCTCATGGGTCAAGATAGGGACAGGGATCTCATTCAGCAGTTACCTTCAAGGGCAAAACAGACTTGACTTGGGGAAAATCAGTTTAATTTATTGCCAATCAAAGCAGAGAAGGGTAATGAGAAATAAAACCAAATCTTAAAACACCTTCCCCCCAACCTTCCTTTCTTCCTGGACTCAACTTCATTCCCAATTTTTCTCTACCTCCTCCCCCAAAGCGGCACAGGGAGACAAAGAATGGGGGTTGTGGTCAGTTCATCACATGTCATCTCTGCCGCTCCTTCCTCCTCAGGGGAGGACTCCTCACACTCTTCCCCTGCTCCAGTGTGGGGTCCCTCCCACAGGAGACAGTCCTCCATTAACTTCTCCAGCATGGGTCCCTTCCATGGGGTGCAGTCCTTCAGGAGCAGACTGCTCCAGTGTGGGTCCCACACAGGGTCACAAGTCCTGCCAGCAAACCTGCTCCAGCCTGGGCTCCTCTCTCTCCATGGGGCCACAGGTCCTGCCAGGAGCCTGCTCCAGCGTGAACTTCCCACTGGGTCACAGCCTGCTCCAGTGTGGGGTCCTCCACGGGCTGCAGGTGGATATATCTGCTCCACCGTGGACCTCCATGGGCTGCAGGGGCACAGCTGCCTCACCATGGTCTTCATCATGGGCTGCAGGGGAATCTCTGCTCCAGCATCTGGAGCACGTCCTGCCCCTCCTTCTTCACTGACCTTGGTGTCTGCAGAGTCATTCCTCTCACATATTCTCACTTCAGCTACAGTTTGGGTCTCCGTGCTTTTTTTTTTTTTTTTTTTCCCTTCTTAAATATGTTATCCCAGAGGTGCTACCACTATTGCTGATTGGCGCGGCCTTGGCCAGCGGTGGGTCCATCTTGGAGCCAGCTGGCATTGGTTCTATTGGACATGGGGGAAGCTTCTAGCAGCTTCTCACAGAAGCCACATCTGTAGCCCCCTGCTACCAAAACCTTGCCATGCAAACCCAATACAACAAGATGAGTGCATCACAGATGGCTTATGCACCTGCAGCAGACATTTATCAACCCTTTGAACCTCTGCCTCTCACTGGATTGTCATTTGTGGAATTACACAGCAATTACACTCATAAGATTCATTATTTCTTAGAACAGCATTGCCATTCTGAATGTATGGTAGCTGAACCTATTTGGTCCTGGATATCTAGTTTTACTTTGCCATTTTGAAACATTCTGGTTCCCTTGAACTCTGTCATTAAATAAATTATATCACTCTGTACCTTTTATCTGTTACTTTCATTATTATGGCAGTTTCTACTCTGCATTATCTAAAAATTGTGCATGTCATTGATACATACTAAATAGTTTATAGTTAATAATTGATCTCGTGGGATGAATATTGAAAATATATTTGTCTGGCAAGGATTCTATTAAGGGTCATATGTAGACTCCGGTCACTTGAGCATTTGTTAGTCCAGTTAAAATGTATCATGTTGATTTTCTATTGTTCTTTGTTTTAAACAACAACTTAAGCCACACCAAGTCCAGTGGAACTGCAAAAGTGTTAGTGTCATTGTAGAGGTCACGTGGTGGAACCTCATCTGGAAAGTGTTTGGACAGTTCTGGCCACAGTTTTTCAATGAAAATGAGTTCAAACTGGAACAGTTTCAGGGGAAAACCACTAGCATGACTGAAACCATGAGCAACCATACAGGAAGAAATTTTAGACCTCAGTTACTCGGGTTAGCTCAATAAAGCCAGAGAAGGTTTTCACCTTCACTTTTGATTTCACCCTGTAAATATAGCAGGTGAAAAAACAAGAGGAAAAACTGATCACACCAAAGAATCATATCAGCAGTAGAAAAAAAATGGATATAAACTCTCTGTTAAATAAGCTAGGACAGAAAGTAGAAGCAGATTTCTAACGCAAGATGAATTCTGGAATAGTTCACCAAATGGAGTACTAAGAGACAAAAAAAACCCCTAACTATACATAAGATATAGCTTTATCAGTCTGTGAAAGTTTTAAGTAGCATGCCAGTTAAAGCAAAGAGCTTGAGTCTGTAATTTGGCAGACCGCATCTGATACAGTGCTCCTAAGCACTTTATAAAAGTACGTAATATTGACACTTTCACCTTTAGCAAATTAATTTGCCAGAAAGCTCTTTCTCTTCTTCGATATGCTTTCTCTAAACTGCTCCTGTAAGTTGCATCTGAGACCCAACTGCATAACTGCTACAGTAACATTCAAAAATACATTTAGTGTGTAAGCCATTTTCTACTGAAATGGTAAAAAAAGTTTTTAAAAAACCCAAACCTTATTATATTCTCATTGTTTGCATTCCTGTTTTGCAATGTCATAATGTGCCTTCATTCTGTTATAAGTAAGTGCACATTAAACAATTCCAGTGATACTTATTCATGCTTATTCATGTTGGGTTTCAGTGCATACTTCTGAAAACTGACTATGGGATGGGTGATATTTTTATCCTACAGAAATCACTTGCAGAATGTAATAGAAGTTCATAGTCATTTTCTTCCAATGTTTTCCACAATTATGTATGAGAAACAGATTCCTTAGTTAAGTTGTAAGGGACAGTTTAATAGGAAAAATAATTTTTTTTCTAACTGTTGACAGATTTTTAGAACAATTTCTGCAGAATTTTATATTTTAATGGCACTTTAACCTATGAGTAAAAATAGAATATGTCATTTCCAAAAGACGTTTGTATGGTTTCTACAGATACAGATTTTGAAAATAATGAGTGGTATGTAGTGTCAGTTCAAGATGAGAAGCTATAACATCAAAAGAAATTCTCTGAACATGAATACCTTGGTATGATTGATGCACTGACTTTCTGGATGGAGAGATGACTTAAAGACATGCTATTAATATATTATGAGTTGCAAAAAGAAAACCAAACCAAACCAAAACAAAACCCTGCAAAACCCACAAAGAATTACAGATCTTGCTTATGTCTTTCTGCCAATGGCTATACTAAAGGGAAAACCCCAAGCTCATTCCTATAGCAAAAATCTTGCTTAAGTGAGTCGAAGGTTTGCTTAAGTAAAACCAGTATAATTAGGATAGCAGTTAACATACATCCCAAAAAGTAGATAATAAAGTCAAAAGTAAAGCTGAATTCTACTGACAGTTGGATCATATGCATAGCTAGGAAATACATATATTGTTCTATTGTATTTATTACTTTAGAATCACAGAATCATAGAATCATAGAATCATTTCGGTTGGAAAAGACTCTTAAGATCCTCCAGTCCAACCATTAACCTAACGCTACCAAGTCCATCACTAAACCAATTAAGGGTAGAGTAGCAATTTCATGTTTCCTGGTTTGCTGGCTGGGTTATTTATAAGGAAAGTAAAAAATAGGAATCATTAAGATTGGAAAGGACCTCTAAGATCATCAGTCCAAACATCAACCCAACACCACCATGCCCACTAAACCATGTCCCAAAGTGCCATGTCTACCTGTTTTTTGAACACTTCCAGGGATGGGGACTCCACCACCTCTCTGGGCAGCCTGTTCCAATGCTTGACTACCCTTTCCGTGAAGAAATTTCTCCTAATATCTAATCTAAACCTCCCCTGGCGCAGCTTGAGCCCATTTCCTCTAGTCTTATGACTTGTTACTTGGGAGAAGAGACCAACACCCACCTCACGACAACCTCCTTTCAGGTAGCTGTAGAGAGCGATAAGGTCTCCCCTCAGCCTCCTCTTCTCCAGGCTAAACAATCCCAGTTCCCTCAGCCGCTCCTCATAAGGCCTGTGCTCCAGACCCTTCACCAGCCTTGTTGCCCTTCTCTGAACATGCTCCAGCACCTCAATGTCTTTCTTGTATTGAGGGGCCCAAAACTGGACACAGTATTCCAGGTGCGGTCTCACCAGCACCGAGTACAGGGGGACAATCACCTCCCTGCTCCTGCTGGCCACACTATTCCTGATACAGGCCAGGATGCTGTTGGCCTTCTTGGCCACCTGGGCACACTGCTGGCTCATGTTCAGCTGGCTGTCAACCAGCACCCCCAGGTCCTTTTCCTCCAGGCAGCTTTCCAGCCACTCTTCCCCAAGCCTGTAGCGTTGCATGGGGTTGTTGTGACCCAAGTGCAGGACCCGGCACTTGGCCTTGTTAAAACTCATACAGATGACCTCGGTCCATTGATCCAGTCTGTCCAGGCCCCTCTGCAGGGCCATCCTACCCTCCATCAGATCAACACTCCCACCCAGTTTGGTGTCATCTGCAAACTTACTGAGGGTGCACTCAATCCTCTCATCCAGATCGTTGATAAACAAGTTAAACAACAATGTTAAACAAGACTGGCCCCAAAACAGAGCCATGGGGAACACCGCTCAGCCACCAACTGGACTTAACTCCATTTACCAGTACTCTCTGGGCTCAGCCACCCAACCAGTTTTTTACCCAGCGAAGACTACGCCCATCCAAGCCATGAGCTGCCAGCTTCCCAAGGAGAATATTGTGGGAGATGGTGTCAAAAGCTTTGCTAAAGTCCAGGTAGATGATGTCCACAGCCTTTCCTTCATCCACCAGGTGGCTCACCAGGTCATAGAAGGAGATCAGGTTGGTCAAGCAGGACCTGCCTTTCATGAACCCATGCTGGCTGGGCCTGATCCCCTGGTTGACCTGCACTTGCCTGTTGAGTTCACTCAGTATGAACTGCTCCATAATCTTTCCCAGCACTGAGGTCAGGCTGACAGGCCTGCAGTTTCCTGGGTCCTCCTTCCGGCCCTTCTTGTAGATGGGCATCATGTTGGCAAGCCTCCAGTCATCAGGGACCTCCCCTGTTAACCAGGACTGCTGATAGATGATGCAAAGTGGCTTGGCAAGCTCCTCTGCCAGCTCCCTCAATACTCTCAGGTGGATCCCATCTGGCCCCATAGACTTGTGAGCATCCAGGTGGCATAGCAGGTCATTAACTGCTTCCTCCTGGACTATGAGGGCTCCATTCTGCTCCCCATCCCTATCCTCTAGCTCAGGGGCCTGAGTACCCTGGGGATGACTGGTCTGGCTGTTAAACACAGAGGCAAAGAAGGCATTAAATACCTCAGCCTTTTCCTTGTCCTCGGTGACAATGTTCTCCCCCAAATGGGGACTCATGAGAGTCATCCCACCATGTTTCTGTGATGGTGGCTATGTCATAGCTATCCTGCTGCACAAGGACTTCCAGCTCTTCCTGTTTATTACCCATGCTACATGCATTGGTGTAGATACACTTGCGATGGGCTATCGATTTCACCCCCAACGTTGCCATGCCACCCCTGGGGTCCTCTCTAGAGAGCCTGGTTATATCTCCTTCGCCCTTCAGACCTAGTTTAAAGTCCTCTCAATAAGCCCCACCAACTCATGAGCAAAAATCCTTTTCCCCTTTGGAGATAGCTGATATCCATCTGCTGCCAGCAGGCCTGGTGTTGTGTAAACCTCCCCATGATCGAAAAAAACAAAATTCCACTGATGGCATCAGCCTCTGAGCCACTTATTAATCAGGTGCATTTTCCCGTTCCATTTACCATTCTTCCCTGCCACTAACAGGATAGAGGAAAACATTACCTATGCTCCTGATCCTGCAACCAGTTGCCCCAGTGCCCCGAAGTCCCTTTTGATCACTTTAGGACTTCTCTCTGCAACCTCACCACTGCCAACCTGTACAACCAACAGTGGGTAGTAATCGGAGGGCCTTACCAGATCAGGGAGTTTCTTAGTAACATCCCTAACCCGGGCCCCAGGGAGGCAGCAGACTTCCCTGTGGGATGGGTCCGGATGGCAGATTGGGCCTTCAGTTCCCTGCAGGAGGGAATCCCCCACCATAATTACCCTCCTTTTTTTCTTAACAGGGGCAGTCGTAATCCGTGGGGGTGACTGACTGGCCCTCGGCAACCCCCTGGCTGGACCTTTGCCTTCGCCTCCCTCCCCGCTTGCCTGGCCCTCAGCTCCCAGAGCCCCGTATCTGTTGTGTAGGGGCAGCTGTGGGGGTGAGGGAGGCCGGGAGGGGATTCGCCTGCCTCCCCGGGCAGGGACCTGTTTCCATTCCCCCCCGTCTCCTGGATCCCCTCCTTCTGCTTGCCGGCAAGAGGGCAGGGGATCCTCAGCTCCTTGTGGGGCCTCCGCCTGCTGCCCTGGCCCCAGGGACGGCAGGGTGCGGCTCCACCAGTCCGTCTCCCTCTCGCCCTCCCTGATACTCCTCAGCCTTTCCACCTCCTCCTTCAGCTCTGCCACCAGGCTGAGCAGATCATCCACCTGCTCACAGCGAAGCCATTTGCCGTCTCCGCTGCCCTGCGGTACAAGTGACAGGCTCAGGCACTCCCTGCAGCCAGACCTGGACAGCTTCGTGTCTGTGCGGGAGCTCCGGCTGGGTCGCCGCATTCCTTCTGGTGGCGGCTTTCGGGCAGGTGGTGACCATGGCTGCCAGGTGTTCTCCTGGGCGGATGGTGACCACTGCCTGAGTTTCCCTTTGGAGCTAGGAGGGGGACTTGGCCTTCCCCGCACTCCCTGCCCCTGTGAAGTGCTGCGCAAACTGAAGCACCATGCCTTCTTGATGCCCCACGCCCTGTTTGCCCGTCCTGGCCGCCGCGCTCCTGGTCGCTTGTGTTCCCTGGGGGCTGCTTTTATAGGTGTGGGGGTTTGGCCGCCGTCACTCCTGTCCCTGCCCACGCTGCGTCAGAGCTGCCGCACGTCAGCAGCTCGCCCTTTCCCGCTCTTTCCCTCTTTAGGCCGGGGGCTGGGGTGTCCTCTCTCTCCCTGCGCTTTTGCTGCCTTAGCAAGGGTGACCCGGCATGAGCGTCCACTCTGGAGCCCTTCGAAGGTGACGAAGGTGACGAACTATATCTAAGAGAGGAACCATATTCCATTAAAATTCATAATTTTGCAAGTTTTGTTTAAAAACCCCCACAACTGTAATCACTGAAAACTTACTAAATCAAATCACATTCTTTCTTGGGGACTACATCAATATTCAGTGAACCACTTAACTGTACTTATTTACTTATTGCACCAATCCCTGGTGCTAGACTTTTTCCTAAGAAAAAGCCTATGTATTCTAAGCTTCTAAAAAATATAATTTAAAATTAAACCTTGTCACTTTTTGTCTGTTTTCTTGGTATTCACCTGTGAGTAAATGTTTCCTCTAGAGTATAATGATTAATCCTGGGTAGATTTACATATGTTTGCACTACTACTCAGAACTACTAAAATTACACATCTATATTTACTGGTGCTGAGTTCCAAACTTACCTTAATTTCTCACACTGCTTCAGACAATCTCACAGAGACACAAAGAATTCCAGTCTTCACAAAATTACTGAAAAGCAAAGCCAGACTGAAAGCAAAATTCATTTTTTTTCAAGTAATAATCATTAGCCTAGTGGACTTCAAAATTCTTACAGGAATAAAGACAGAGCAGCCTTTAATTATGAAGACCAAGAGCTCACCCCCTGAAATTTTGCTCACTTATTAATATGCCTATGGCCTTCATAGCTCTTTTGTGACCAGTTAAAGGTACTAATATAATCTCACAGATCAAGTAAGAACTTTCAGAAGATCATTTCAGACAGAGATGGAAATGAGATGTTGGGCTCTGATATAATAGAACAAAAACTCTGCCACAGAGACTTACAGAAAAAATATGACATATTAAGTTCAAATTTAGCCAAGTCTCAGTATAGCTCTGCGTTCAAAGAGCTAAGCAAAATGTATTGCTAATATTCATTTAACTAAAGTGTATCTATTTTGTGATTGCAGTATAATTTAGAGGTAAACAAGACCCCTCCCAATGACTGCTTAATGTTAAGACACTGGAGCACAGATGCCAGGTCTCCATCTTCTTAAAGCAAGCAAGTGTCCTTTCTGGTGACAGAGGCATGCTCAGCCTTGAAATTGTTTTCAAAACCAGTATGTCTTGCATTCTTGTCTAACTGGGCATAACTAAGAGAAGTGGAGAGCATCCCACTGCCCATGAAGGCAGGCAGGCACTGCTGTGGTTTGAGAAGTGGATTTGCATTTACTTCAGCAGCAAAGAGCCTGAAATGAAATGGCTTCTGTCTGAATGTGTGTATACTAAAAATGTTACTATACAAGCAGAAAGCCTCCTCCTTTTACTTTATTTTATCAGAAAACTTTAAGTTCTTCTCTAGTCCTTGAAAGGCTGTCTAGGTTGTAGACCCCAAGTAGATGGAGCTGCACTGCAGCAGGCTGAAGTAGGCATCTGGGAACATATTAGAGATTGTTTTTACCCCCAATGTTTCCATTCTGGCTAAATCTGGTGTGCCAGCTTTAGGTACTGACTCTTCAGAATTCATGTATCTCAAACGAGACTTGGAAGTCCTTGTTACTGATGACATTTCAAACAGATATTTAAGTTCCAGTCAGTGGTCATCATCTAAATCTTAGGATGATCTAGTAGAATTATTAAATACTTTATTGACCTTTATGAAGTCATCACTTCCAGATATATCCTGGGCTGCATAAAAAGAAGCATGGTCAGCAGGTCAAGGGAGGTAATTCTACCCCTCTATTCTGCTTTGGTGAGACACCACCTGGAGTACTGTATCCAGCTCTGGAATACTCAGTACAAGAAAGAGATGAACCTGTTAGACTGGGTCCAGAGGAGGGCCACAAAAATGATCAGAGGGATGGAACACCTCTCCTATGAGGACAGGTTGACAGAGTTGGGGTTGTTCAGCCTCGTCATGGTTTAGCTCCTGTCGTCAACGAAGCACCACACAGCAGCTTGCTCACCCTCCCCCCTGGTAGGACAGGGGAGAGAATCAGAAGGGCAAATGTAAGAAAACTCATGGGTTGAGATAAGAACAGTTTAATAATTGAAATAAAATAATAATAATAGTAATAAAAATTGTAATGAAATAGAGAACAACAAGAGAGAGAAACAAAGCCCAGGGAAAAAAAACAAGTGATGCAACTGCTCACTGCCTGCCGACGGACACCCAACCAGTCCCCAGGCAGCAATCACTGCCCCCTAGTCAACTCCCCCCAGTTTATATACTGAGCATGACGCCATATGGTATGGAATAGCCCTTTGGTCAGTTTGGATCAACTATCTTGGCTGTGCCCCCTACCAGCTTCTTGTGTACCTGGCAAAGCATGGGAAGCTGAGAAGTCCTTGACTGGTGTAAGCACTGCTTAGCAACAACTGAAACATCAGTGTGTTGTCAGCATTATTCTCATACTAAATCTAAACCACAGCACTATGCCAGCTACTAGGAAGAAAATTAACTATCCCAGCCAAAACCAGGACAAGCCTGGAGAAGAGAAGACTCCGGGGAGACCTTAGTGCAGCTTTTCAATACCTAAAGGGGCTTATAAGAAAGACTTCTTAATAAAGTCTTTAGAGATGGGACAAGGGGTAATGGTTTTAAACAAAAAGAGGGTAGATTCAGGCTAGATATAAGGAAGACATTTTTTTAGGGTGAGGGTGGTAAAACACTGGAACAGCTTGCCAAGAGAAGTGGTAGATGCCCAATCCCTGGAAACATCCAAGGTCAGATTGGACGGGGCTCTGAGCAACTTGATCTAGTTGAAGTTGTCCCTGCTCATTGCAGGAGAGGTTGGACTAGATGACCTTTAAAGGTCCCTTCCAACCCAAACTATTCTATGATTCTGTGGTTCTATGAAGACACACGTACTTTAAAGATGATGTTTAAAGACTTCATGGCTAAACTTTTCACTTGTTTGTTTTCATAGAACAAGTTTCAGAAAGTTTTCTCCAAAGGGCACCTCAGCAAAGATGAATCAAAGCCACAGATTCACAATTCTCATCACATTTAAGCATCAGGAAAACTGAAAAAAAAAAAAAAAAAAAAAAATCAGAAAATTTGTTCAAAATAAAAAGGGGTCTGTCCAAGGCCTTGACATAGAATGATTGCTGCCCATCTCCACTGTTATCCCACTGCACTACTGTGTAGGGAAACATTTGGTTATTCCTGACTCTCATAAATCCTCCTGAAGTAGCCATTTTGAATAATGATTAATAGAGTATGGGAAAGAAACTTCTCCAGAGTGCCTTGTTAGTACTAATAAACACTGCAACTACATTAACATTTCAGTTTGGAGCAATAGCACGAGTTTTTAGCAAGTCCCCTGGCTGTCCCCACATATAGCATTTCAGTTCAGTAGAAGATTTAGTGTGCTCTAGCTAAATTTCTCTAAGTAGAAACTAAACCAGAAGTTTTTCTCTGGGTTGACACAGAATGCTCTTTAGTACCTAAACGGAACATAAAGGTCAAGCATTCATTGGTACTTTGGTTACATTTGAGCCATGTGCATTGTGGGGACACTCAGTATAGGGGACCAGAATAAACCCAGACTGATCTGAAGTAAAGTCTTGAACTTCATACAGTGGAGCTGCAGGGGCTTCATCACCAACCACTTTGAAGTACTGATCCTCTGCCTTGTCCTAGAAACAAACTTATAAGTATTTAGACTCTTGGATCCAAAGTCCTACAAAAGTATCATCATAGGTCAGGGTCTTTAGTTACATAAATAACATTTTTGGGAACTGGGAACAGTGCACTGTGAAGAGGGATGTGCTTTATCTCTATCAGTTCTGCTCTTCACACTTTGCTCTTCAGATGTAACCAGCCATGGATTAGGACTCTGTATCATGTCAACATTTCTTTCGACTTTATCAGCCGTGATAGGAAGATCTGTAGGAGACAGCACTAGATTGTGGGGTGGCAATTTGGGTGCACATTGCCAGTAGGCGTTGACTGCTTTACTTGCCATTGAACAGGCACTTGTGGAAGATAACAAAGATGTGAGCATAACTGTGCATATGCATGAACACAGCAATAAAGAAGGGTATTTAAAAGTTTTGCTTAACAATATAATCACAGGCTTATACTGTACTTTTCTATGACCTAATTGTAATAATTCAATCTATTACATTTAGAAGTGATGAATATAAATTTAAACTAACAGTAGATAATTATTCACCTTCTAGAGACATATTAAATGAAAGAAACAGTTTATTTCAAAGAAACAATATGTTAAGACTACCTACCTTCATTAAATCAATGAAACAGCTAGTATCCAATTATTTTGATTAGAATCACAGCTAGCACTGTTCAGAAACCTCTCAACCTTCTTGTGAAAGGTTAAAGTTGTTAAAAAGAAAGAGAACTGCATAGATGTGCTAATTTTCTTATACTAAGAGAACAATGTCTTCCTGTAATAAAGGAATCTTATTTTGCTTTGACTAACTTATCTACCTGCTTTGTAGAGGGAAAAGCACTCTTCAAAATGTTGTTTTCAGTTCTTCCCAATGTATCATTTTGGGGCTGTTACCTCTAACTGCATTACAAGTTGGGTTTTTTTGTTTGTCAGGAAAGTCGGTAACAGAATCAGTGGCAACAGAATGTCGTAAGAATAAACACAAATTTTTTAACAAATTAAGGGAGTCATTAATTCAGTTTGCTAATCCAGTGGGAAATTTCCTGGTTCAAATGGTAGTAAAGGATAACATGAATTATAATGTGGGAAATATTCTTTCTACAGTCTGATTGTTTGCTGTCACATGCAAATAATCATGAATACATCAATCTACTAATTGCTAATCAGACTCCACGCTGTTTTAATAAATTCATCTACTAAGGTTGTTCTGTCAATATTTAATTAATGCAGCTTAATATAATGACTGTTCCTGTTAACATCTGTTCGTACCAAATATGGAATTCAGACATTTTGTAACATAGCATTGCTTTTCTTCACAGGAAAGTAGTGTTTAAACAGTGTTTTCCTTTACATAGCAAATATTATCTAAGACACGAACAGTTTACAATACCACCCATTTTGAATGTAGCAGCATTTACATAACAGCCTTGAAGGTGCACCATTTTGGGCACTATAAGTACTCATTTGAATCATTGACTTAGATGTTAAGTTTATCACAAAACCTGTGTTACAAGTTATGTAACAAAATTATACAACAAAGAACAAGCTATGCTAACACAACTATCTGAAAATGTGTGCCCATTTTTCAAAGTGATGTCAATTTTGTCATGTGGTGACCCCCTGGTTTAAATGGTCAAAAAAGCCAAATAAAAGTAAGCCTTCTGTTGTGTGGAATACACCAATTGACATTGGATTTACTAGAATTCATGTTCATAAAATGCTAATTTTAATTAAGTTTTACAGTTTTCTTCATTGTCTGTCTTTTAAAGTGTAATTATGCAATATCTAAGACACAAGAACTTCATATGTATATTTGCATATTGACCACATTAATTCTCCACCATATGTAAGATCCTTGGGATTTTATTCATTATAATGCAAATTGGCTGGCAAACCATCAGTAAAAAACATCAGATGTACTTCATTTAAAGCATATAAATGCAATTAATATCACATAAATGCAATTAATATTACTTTATTCACTCAAAAGATAAGTCACTACAGGAAATCTTAAGGAATGATCATGGTTTGGTTTCATTAAAAGTTTAACAACTAGAGAACTTGCTACATCTAGTACATTCAGCAGTTATTTCTACTCTGCTTAATAGAAATAGGAGTGTTTTGGAAAGAGAAGAAAAGTAAGTATATATTTATTCATATATTCATAAGTATGGAAGGTGTTTTCATTTAAGTACATCACCAGATTTTAACAAAGTGATAGAATACATCAGTTATTACTTATATATTATTTTTAAAGTAATGAGACTTTCTAGACCGTATACATGGGAGTTGACCCCTCTATTTCCACATCCAGATTCTATATAATTTATCTTCTTTTTTCTTTTTTATTGTTAATAAAAAAATCATAATTTTACTCAATATACTTCATATTGATAATTTTTTTAATTTTGTTTTTTTTTTTTTTTACAGAGTTTGTGTTTTGCAGAGCTGGGTTACAGTGCCCAAATCACAGTAGACTGCAAACTCTTGATTTGGAGAGGGGGGTAGGAAAAAATGCAGGAAAAAACCTTTTTAAAATTGTTGTTCAGAAAAGGGGTGGACATAGCAGTCTGTGGAAAATTTAGATGAGCAGAAAAATCACTTTGTCATAGTTTGATACAGGGGGATTGTTTGGGTTTGGGTTGGTTTATTTATTTACTTTAAAGCAAACACAATAGACAAAGTAATGAACTGATAAGGGCAGTAGTGAGGGAAGGGGGGAATGGAAAGACTGTCTTGCTGCCAAAAGTGTCATGTCACACCACAGCCTGTTAGTTTTATCAGATGTATGCACAATAAATACTTTCTCTATGATGTTCAATTTATAAAATGCTGTGACACTCTTGAAAATGTGAGTGGCAAGAAGGCCCTTTAGGCTCAGAAGAATGTACTAAACTAAATACATAAATAATAGGGTCATATGTCAAACCCTCTGGGAGACCAAATGCCCTATCTTTTACACTTTAACTGAATTAATTAGGTTAAAAATAAAAGCAGGTAAGTAAGAGGTGCTGTAAAGCTATCTTAAACATAGAGGAAGAGAAGATTTGTCCTTGGAAAGCAAAGCTCCCATTGGGGAGCTAGACTTACTGGGACAGAAAAGAGCAACTCCCCTCAAAGCTATTTAAGTCACTGGACCAAGTAAAGAGGAACTGAGAGCTTTATTATTCCTTGTGGTAAGAGTAATTCTGATTTTGCAATAAAAAGATAACCCTGTACTTCTTCTGTAAATTTAGTTGGTACTATGTGTTATAACACAAGTTACTTTGGAGAGAATAAGACACAGCAGCTGTTCAGAAAAAACATGAATTTAAATCAAATGTTGTTGCAGGTTAACCCGAGATGTTTGAAATCAGACACCTGTTTGGGTTTCTCAGGAAACAATATTTCTTTCACACCATTTTGCAATTAGGGATCTGGCTCTATCAACTGTTAGGTATAAAGACAGCTCTATTTTAAACATTATCCAGCAGAGAAGAGGAAGGCAGTTCAACCAGGATTCAAATGCCCAGCGAATGCTTTTTAGAATAGGTAGCTCAGCTAGAATGAATCTATCCCTGCTCACCACAGACCCACATGATGAGATGCAGACCGTTCTGCTGCTGTTCAATTTTCCAGTCTGGCAAGTAATTGTCTTAAGCTGTATAACTTAGAATACTAACTATGACCTCTGTTTTCATTCATTGTCATTTAATTTGTTAGCATTTAATGGTTGAGATGCATTTTTGAAGTGAATTTCCTGATCAGCCTCATTTACAAGGTTCGCAACAAGAAACAATTTCAAAGGATATAAGCAGGATTTCTTTCAGAGCAAACAGAACAAGAAGATGGACTACTGAAGTGCAACTACTGCACTTCAACTGCTATGAACACTAAATCCATAGAACAAGACTAGAGCTGAAGTAAAATTCAACAAAAGGCAGATAGAATAGACGTCAGGTCCATAGTACTCTCTTACTCTACAAAAATGGTCCTACACTTCTGTACTGCTTTTTAATGTAAATATAACCTTATAGGACTTACTATTCTCAACAGCTAGTCCTGTCCCTCAAGTGAGATAGGTGGTATCTTAACATGGCCATAAAGATTCAGAGCTGGAGATGGTTCATGTCCCACAGGCTTACAGGACAGGTGAAACCCTGACTGTGATTCTCTGACGCTTTGCAAATATAAGCTTTGAGATATCTAATATATTCAAGATCTCCTGAATGGTAAGGAACAGGAGAATGCAAGTCCTGTAGGGATAGAGATCTTAGTATTCTTATTTGTATCATTAATTCACTTTGAATTTTAAATTACTATAGAAAAGTATTCATCTCCATTATCACTACTTTTTCTCACTCAAATACTTTTGAAATGAACCTTTGTTCCTGTAATTATCTTTCCTTATCTTAAATCATGTATGACAAATTTCAGGCAAAAGTTATTTGTCCTTCTATAATAATAGAAAAAAATACCATAATTCATTTAATTGGCTATATTGCAAAATTTCAAATTACTTTCAGTGTTACACTGGTTCAGATCTCCAGCAGATACAAAATAGCATCTCTTTGTTCCTTCACTAGACAGTCAATCTAGTAGTGCTCAGCTAAATGTTTTGAGGATGTCAAAGCATATAAATCCTCAGGCAACCCTAATGGACATCCAGTCTTTTCCCATGGATAACAGGCTTTATCGGTTGTTCCTTGTTTGAATAAAATATATTAAAATTTCAACATGACTGAGAAACATCCGGTTTTTACTCAAAATTTGCCATCACGTGAGGCAAGTCTTCATATGTTATTCCACCAGCTAATTGCTGTCACTATTCAAAATAATATCTTAATTCTCACCTAAATATGCTTTGTAAGACTAAACTTTGGTTTACTTTTAGTCAAGTATCTTGAAGAGCACTCTGCTACCAAATACCTGTTTTCCACATATTTATTATGCTCAGATGAGCTCATAATCTTCAAACTTTGAATTCTCCATGGACTCTTGAAAAAGGAAAGTGTTATAGTTGCTCAGCATCTTTGCACCTCAAAGTTACACATCTGAATGTGTGAATCAAACCTGTGTTGCTAAGTAAGCATTCAGTTTCATAAGTTCAGGAGAAAAGCAAACAAAAGTAACCCTGGTTCCATAGCCTAATGGTTATGACATGCAGTTGTGAAATAGAAGAAAATCCTGTTCTCATTATATGGGTGTCATCATTGCCATTAGCCACATCTGAAAAATGTGAACCTTTTTATTTGACTGCGTAGTTATCTCTGACCTACCATGAGGAAACAATATGTGTTGTTGATCCACCATGAATAGAAACATCTATTGTTTAACATCTGAGTTAAACAGTTCTGCCTCAAGGACAAACAGTTATCATACATATATCCCAACACTCCTTACTTCATATTTGTTAAACATGTATTGGCCCTCTGCTCTGCATGTTGGGGATCTCATTTGGGGGTGTCCAGTTCCTTCATGATCTTCATAAGGGTCCCAGTGGTTTACTTAGAATCATAGAACTAAAGAATCATAGAATGGTTTGGGTTGGAAGGGACCTTTAAAGGTCATCTAGTCCAATGCTCCTGCAATGAGCAGGGACATCTCCAACTAGATCAGGACTCCACCCTAGAAGTCAACACTTAGAAGTGAATGAAAGTAATGCTACAATTTAAGTATTAAAACTTTTTACTGAACCCATCTTCACTGAAGATGTGTTAGCTAGTAACTAATGATTAACCCATGACCACTGTAATATTTTAACCAATTTCATGATCTCTTAAGGTTAATATGACAAAATCTATTTTTCAGAAAACATTGTTGACAAACTACTTATACACTTCCTTAGCTCTTAGTGAAAATAATCCCATGTCAGCTAATCCATCGTTTTTCACAAAATTGTTGTCAGGGTGGTTAGCTTACTTTAAAAAAAAGAAAACTGGAAATTATCTCAGTTATAGAACTTCTTCAGCACTCCAAATACAAAAGTTCAGAAGTATTTGCTGTTCATATGTGTTTTTTTTAATATTCTTTGACATTTCTATAGTTCTTTTCTTTGATATATACTTTCTGAAAATAGGACCAAAATTGACTAGCATTTCAGTCTGTGGCATAATTCAAAAATACAATACTTAACCTGAGCTACCATAAAGTTTAATTCTGCCTCAGAAAATCAATGTTTCCTTATTCTTATTCTCATGAGAATTCTGAAACAAAGCATGTCATCATTGTCCAGATCAGAGCAGGTAATGAGTTATACCTCATCCAGTGAAATTATGGGAAGAATTTATATAAGAAATCTATAATTACTTATATTGGATTTTAGCCAATGTATGCAAGTTAATAGTTTTATTAAATTAGTCTTGGGAGCTTTAGTAATTTCAAAGGGTTTAGACAATATTTTTTTATATCAGAAAAAAATGGTACTTTTCTTAGTGCCATCCAGCTCACTGGAGAGACTGCACTGGAGAGAAATGGCATTAAATGTAAGCAAACTTCATTTGCTGTGACAGCTATAAATTTTCTGAAGCTTTCCTACCTAGGTGTTAAAATTAGCCCATGCTTGTTTAGGTCTTTATGAGAGTTCAAGGCTACATTTACAATTACATGTTAATTTACTATTTACTTCTATTTATAGAAAGTATGTAGAATAAATCACAATTAAGAAATTTTATTTATGTAAAGAGAACCCCCTATTTTGTTTTGGCTACTTCAACCCCTAAAATTCATATCTGTTCTTGACATTAATTGGATATGGAGTTGTAATTTTTTTCACTGTTAAGATACTGCAGTGGAATAGAAGAAATCTTGATCTTATAATTTACACTAAACATGCTTTACTGTAGGGCATCTGAAGGCTGCCTTTGGCTGTAATGCTCATTTCCCTTTACATTGCAGGTTCTAGGACATCTCTAGAGCATCACAGTTCCATGTAGTGCACATTCCTGAAAACTTTTATCATAACAGCATTTGTTGTACCTCCCTCAGAACACTTTTTGCATGAACCACTTTATAAGGGCTTTGTTTGTCCTTCCTTAACAGCTATAGTGATCTATCATCATCAGAAAGCTTCTCCTAAGGTAGGGGAAAGATAAAGACCTCAACAGGTTACATATTTACTAGCAAATAATACAAATATGACAGGAAGCATCTTCTGTTTCTGAAGACACATGGCATAACCCAACTCTAAAGGTATGACCCAACTCACATACATACAGATAAACCATCTCTTTGTCTCAAAAAAAACAGCTCATAAAGGAAAAGAAAATACAAACAAAATAGGCCACCAAACTTAGAGCGGCTGCATCTAAACTGTCAATTAAGAATATTCCCTGATGTGAGTTCTTTTCCAAACTGTGCCTCGACACTTGAAAAATCATAAAAATATTCATTGGAAGGGACCTCTGGAAGACATCTAGTCCAGCCCCCTACTAGAAGCAGGACTGTCACCAACACTGCATCAGCCACAGATTTGTCTAGCAATGTCCTTGAAAATCTTCAAGAGTAGAGATTACAAAACCTCCCTGGACAATCTTCTGGGTAATCTGGTATTACATTACATTCCTCTCCTAGTGAAAAAGGTTTTCTCCAGTGACCAAGATGAGCCCCGCATGCTGCAACTTCTAGCATTGTTCCTTATTATATTGCCTGCTTCTGTTGGAAAAGGCTTGGGTGAACCACCCATGTAACTTCTCTTCAGGTAGTTGCAAGCTGCTGTTAGATCACCCTGTTGCTCTCCTTCTGGGCAGATATTTCCATTCCAGTCCAAGCAATTATGTTGGCCAAGAATGCCCACCTTTATCAGGTTGGTCCTCTGCAAATACAGTCACTTTGTGTACATGCATAAACAAGTTAGTCTGCAAGCTAGCCTATGAATGCATGTGTACTGTGATCAGAAATGAAAAGAAGTCAACTGCCATTATGGTGCATCAATTGAGCATATACTTGTTAGCGAAAGTCTGGTGGTAGGGAAAAAGTAGACTGCAAGAGCTTAACATAGTATACTCATAGTGTAAATTACTGGCTGAATGTTCTTAATCTGCTGATAAGTCTTTGAAGGAAAAGGCTTTTTGGGGATACAGGGCTGGCATGAAGAGCTTGGCTTCTAGAATAGTTTCTGGCAATTCAGGATTGAGGTATGTCAGGTCTGAATGGACAGGAGGAATTATAAGGGCCAGAAACACACAGCTTTTGACTCCTAATGTACGGAAATGGTATTTTCTAATGCTGTGCCTGTGGCTAGATGGTGTCCAGTTAGAGTAGCTGGTCCTACAGTGTCTCAAGAGCCAGGATATTTGCAGCAATCCAAAACACCTTTTCTCCTGTTACACTCCCACCATTCCTCCCTCTTCTTTCATCCATCATTCATAGACATGTGTACTTTATTCTCTTATGAGAGCAAAAAGAGAGCAAAATTTTTTAGTAACAAAGGAGAGGCTACTGTACACAGGCCACCAGGGATGGGATCAACTTTATAATAACCAGATTCTGCAAATATGAATGACTGTTTGCTACTCTTTCAAAAGAGAAATCTAACAGTCCAGTCTTCCTTCCCCCCATCCTTAAAAAGATTCCTCTTATTCTGTTTGCTTCCCTACCACAGCTTCTTTCATCATATCCTTTTTTTCTTCCAGAGTAGTCAACAGTAATGTGGGAAAATAGAAAGGCTTTATACTACCATAATTATTCTATAGTTTGTTTCCTGAGTTACTGCCGAAGCAAGAATACTGGCAATTTCTCAAAGTGTTTTCTTTTGCTTTTTCTAATAAATGAAGTTTTGGGAGGTCTTTTTTCTTTGGATTTTTTTAATTAGTAAAACAGAGAAGCCCTAGAAGAAAGAAATACTCAAATCTAGCACTTTTCCTGTTGGTGAAGCCTATCACAAGGAAAATCTTGTAGATACACTAGTAGCCATTGGCAAGCTCTAAAGTCTCACTTTAATTATAAATCCTCAAGGACTGTGTGAAAAGGACAACTTGTACCTGTCTGCTCTTCCTGACATCCAGTACAATGACATTTGACTTTGTGTGAGGTGAAACTAGTGCATAACCTCAATACTCTCCTCATTTACATACTGCTACCAGGAAAAAAGCTCGGTCACTTTTAAAGTCGGTCACTTTTAAAGTCGGTCACTTTAAAGTGAGTCTTCTGAGATAGTGGCAGTCGATAATGCAAATTGAGGCTTCCACATACTTTTCTTCTGTGACCTGTTTGTCTTTTTTTATCACCAGGAGTTATCAAGGCTGATTTTTCAAAATGTGGTTTCCTATGTTTTTTGACAATAATGGAAACCCATAAGTTAAGGGACAGAGGGTAAGAATGCACACAGGACATGATTCTTAGGCAACCTAGTATGTTAATTATAGATTTAAACAGTCTTTATAACCGGACATCTTTGAGTTGATATATGACCTTGCAAAAGAGCAATTCATTACAGTTCTTGCAATGGCAGCTTCAAAGAAGTCATCAATAACTGCTTGGCAGTTAACACAAAAGTGTTAGCAGAGAGGGCAAATAACATGGTCTTACACTCAAGGAAACACTGGAAAATATGCAAGCTTCTATCAGGAATGCATATTCAGTTTTGAACCAATTAACCTAATAAAATATAATTGAATAAGAGAATAAAACTATTGTATTCATCTAGAAGACTAAACAGTTTCTTTGACATTTCTGTATTGCATTTGTTACTCTTACCCTGTATGAAGGATGAAGTACTGCCATCTCTATTTAAATGGGACGCACTTCATGGAGTATTTGCTTAATTGGGACATCTCCCAGAGAAACAATTTGGCTGAAAAGCAGAGTTCTACTTATTTCTGGATATCACTGCAACCAAAACCATCCTTCTTCTGCCATTGGAGTTGAAGCAAAACCAGTGCTTTCAGTTATTGCAGAGATGTTTGTAAAGTTGATAAAGAGTGAAGTAAGTATGAAGAATAGGGTATGCCTTTTTGTTTTAAAGACAGAAAGATTCTTTCTGTATTAAAGAGTCAGATCCAAAAAGGAACTTGTTCACCTGACAGTTAAGATGTTGAAACTTTCAGACAACAGGACCCTGGGAGAGATCCCAGAATGCTCTGTTAGGCACCCATGCTCCCTGTGCTACACTTGAGAACCAATGTGGAATGAGGTCTGAAACACACAGCATCAACAATTAATGCAGTTAATGCCAGTGTGTTGTTAACCACTTTCGATTAAAAAATATGAAGCTCAGAGTGTTTCTGAAGTGCCATCCTCTTCTTAGGCCTGGTTATTATCCTACAAGGCTGTAGAGTCATGTATCTCTGTCCCTCTGATACTTTTTTTCAGTATAAGTGCAAGGAATATGTTGTTTCATAGAGGTGAACAGTACTCACTCTTCTCTCAAAATATGCAGGAATAGTAGTTTTGTTGAAGCTCTGTCACAGTTCAACAAAGATTATGAGTTTCTGAAAAGCAGCATGGTTATTGTACAGAAGAAAACAATGTTAGATGCTAGAATTTCTACTGTAATAATTTTTATATAATTTGCATTAAAGATTCGTTAGAGAAGAAATATGAAGACTCTGTACCAAAATGCAGGTTACTATTCTGTCAACATGCTCTTGTTTGCACTTTTGCTAGCGCACTAAATTTGATGGCTTTTTCCCCACTGAGTGATATGATTTTGAAAAAAAAGAATGGAGAATATCTCTATTCAGATAAGTGTATAAGCTGGTGGTTAATTTTTCAATATGGTTGTGGGTTTCCTCCTCCTCAAGCTGAGAAGAGTTCATACCTGCGGTTAATGCTATGACAATGCTATGGTAAGAATTTATGCAGACAAACTACAAGCTTTTTCTCTAGGTGTATTTAGTAATAAAATGCTTTTTTTTTTTTTTTTTTTTTGATGCTCATGTGAGAGTAGAAAATATCATAGAAGGGCAACTGTAGACTGAAACCCTTGGGGAACTTCGATTCTTTTTTGGTGTTTTTCATATAATAGATTTTCTTTATATTTATGGCTTGCTTCTTAGGGAAGACTGTTACTTCAATTAGACAAGGAATAACTAAAATGCTTTCATTTACTTCAATATAATTAATCTAAATACCTGCTGGAGCAATTGAAATAAGGTTCTGACTCTCAGGACGCACATTCTATTTAGGATGATAGGTTGCCAACAAGCATAATTCTAAACTATTTAAATATTACAGTCAGGCACCCATACAAAGACCAAATCCCAGTTTTCAGCACTCCATTGTGCACTAATGAAACAATAACCATGCTGTTCCCCTCTCTGTCTCAACTGCCATACTTTTTGAGTAGCTGAATATTTATACCTCATGATTAGGTTATTTTCTTATTGGGAGATAGTTTGACAATGTCATGAATGCAAGTCTGCGAATCCTGCTGATTATGTCAATTCACTATGAATGAGTGACTTTACACAGTTTGATTTAGTAACAGTTAGAATTTACTTGTAGCGAATTGCAGAATTTGTTCAATAGCACTCAATCATCAATGATTAATAAAGTGATTAGACAAAATTGATCAAAACAGTGACTTAGTTACAGATTCGAAGATGGCAAGGTTCACTCTGTTACTACTTAGAAGCACATAAAAGAGAATTAAATCACAATGAGTTAAAATGATTCATAAAGGATTGCGTATATATGGAATAAAGGCAAGGGGGGGGCGGGGCTCCTGTTGAGTCACAAGGTTCAGAATGGACCCCCTTGCTTTCTAAACTCCTTCTCAGAGAGGAGCCTAGGTGTGACTGGGCCCACTCTTAGTCTCAAACTTGGTCAACAGTTTAGGAGAGTAATGCTATAAGATAGTACAGCAATATAAAACTCCTTTTAAAATTAAATCATACATCTACAAAACTACCTAAATTGATTCATGCATGCACACTTACAACTATAAATGTATATATGAAAATAGTATACCTGTTAAAAATTCCC
Organism: Pelecanus crispus; assembly: GCF_030463565.1. Lineage (NCBI taxonomy): Eukaryota > Metazoa > Chordata > Aves > Pelecaniformes > Pelecanidae > Pelecanus > Pelecanus crispus. The sequence goes on from NC_134643.1 coordinate 19,430,135, forward strand.
CTCGAGTTTCGTGAAATACTCACGTCTAATGCCTTGGCATTTCTCAACAGGTGAGAGTAGAGTCTCGAGGAGTGAAGAATATCAGCAGCCCAGGTTGCGTTGTCGATCCAGCTCTGGGGCCTTCAGCACAAGAAGGACATGGACCTGTTGGAGCAGGTCCAGAGGACGGCCATCAAAATGATCCGAGGACTGGAGCACCTCTCCTACGAGGACAGGCTGAGAGAGTTGGGGTTGTTCAGCCTGGAGAAGAGAAGGCTGCGAGGAGACCTTATTGCGACCTTCCAATACTTAAAGGGGGCCTACAGGAAAGATGGGGAGAATCTTTTTAGCAAGGCTTGTTGTGACAGGACAAGGAATAACAGATCTAAACTAAAGAAGAATAGATTTAGACTAGACATTAGAAAGAAGTTTTTTACAATGAGGGTGGTGAAGCACTGGAACAGGTTGCCCAGAGAGGTGGTAGAGGCCCCACCCCTAGAAACCTTCAAGGTCAGGTGGGATGGGGCTCTGAGCAACCTGATCTGGTTAAAGCTGTCCCTGCTCCCTGCAGGGGGGTTGGGCTAGATGACCTCTAAAGGTCCCTTCCAACCCAAAGCATTCTATGATTCTATGATTCTCCGGCAATGGGGTTCTGGTAGCAGCAGACTTTCGGAATCTGCTAGTTTTCGCTGACTCTGAGAGACATTTCGATCAGAGGAAGATGCTGGTGCGGCCCGCGGTGGTCCAGAAGAGCTCAAAGGGCCTCACTTAGGACTGTCGTTTATAGGATTGTGAGATGATTGACTTTAATCACCAGTAAATTTCCAATTTGGGTCAGCTTGTTGGAATTCCAGCAGCGATGATACCACCCTGTTTCAAGGCTGTCCGGGGTAGCTGTTTGTTCTCGTTCCCCTCGTTAGCCATAATATGAATGTTGATAAGAACAGAGCTGCTCTCTGCTCCAGCCATGTAGGAGTTTCTGGTACAATTAAGGGGCGCTTGACTGACCAACCCACTACACAAAAGCTGCGGCCTGGAATTCCTGAGATTGTAAAGCAGCTGAAGTAAAGGGGAAAAACAGAACAGAAAAACAGGTCTGGGGGGCATATGTACCACCACAGACAAAAACACAGTGTATTCTACTCTAGTCTAAATTTATTTCAAATATGTATGCTTCTGAGGAGAGATATTGGATAACAATGCCAAATCAGAGCTCATAACTGATACAGACAGAACTAATTAAAGGAAATCTGAAACAGTCTTATCCCAGACTGTTTTGTAGATGTGATTCTTCTTTAACTCACACCAGTTTTATATGTGATAGCAATACCACCGAAACTTATATCACTGTTAAAGACAACTATATACTGCTAAATAGAGTCCATCTCTATCTTTTCACTGCATAGAACTTCCTGATCATTTAATATCTGGTATGATTTTGTTGACCCAGATAAGCCAGGAATCTGGCTCTGTGTTACTATGATTTTATTGAAAGGCAGGTACCAAAATGGAAAATAGTTGAGATTCATCATATGTTCTGTTGACTTCTGCACTCATTTTTTCCCATGTAAACTATGGTGCAAGAAGGATGATATATGCATAGGTCATGACACAACACATACTTGTCACAGGCCTGTCATGCACATAGTCCTAAGAGCAGTGAAGCATTAAGAGTGGTTTCTCACAGTTTAGACACAGCATGGTAGCCTCAAAGTGTATAATCTATATGGCAGCATGTGCTAATAGAGAATGGTTTAAACTCCCACTTCTAAATACCTGGTTCTAACCAATAGTAAAGTCAAAATCATAAAACTTGGAAATCAAGAGATTCAATTCTCAAATATCATCATACACATCCTGATACTTGTGTCATATCTGATAAAAAATAAACCAGTTGCCACACCCAATTCTTGGCTTCTCTTTACTTACCAGACTTCTTTTCTTTAATCCCAACAAGGGTTTTAAATTTCATAAAAACTGAAAAATAGCAATATGCTAGTACTTAGACCCAGTCAAGGACTTAATCACCTAAAGAAAGGCTCAAGGGAAACTGAGGGACCTAATCTAAAATTATTTTCCAGTTGTCTTTGGGTCACTTGCTACCAACCCACATGGTAAGTAGATTCCAAAAACACCCTTTAAAAAAATTAATATTGTCTAGTTTACTAAAATCCTACTTCTGTTCATGCCCAGCTCTGTCCTGACTAAACAGCTTAAGGAACACATCAGTTTAGTCAAGATTTTAAAACTGAGGGTGTCAAACTCTCAGGGCATAGCACAGGCCAGCTTCTCCCTTGGGGCAGGGAGATGGCAGCCAAGGGGGACAAGGCAACCGGCAGGGCACAGCCCAGCAGCCAGGGCCTGTCCCAGCCCCCAGCCAGGAGCAGGGCAGCCAGCGGGCAGCCCCAGCCCTGGGCATTGGGCACCTCTCTGAGGACAGGGATAGGCAGAGGCCAAGCTGGGATATTATCCTACGGGTAGGAGTCAGGATACAGCCCAATGAGGGTACCCGGTGCCATGACAGCCGGGCTCAGAAGTCTGCTCATGACTCAGAGTCAGGATCAGTAGTGCCCATGGCCAGGCCCAAGGATGGCTGCAACACAGCTGAAGCTGAAGGCTGGTAAACCTACAGCCTATCTCCAACAGGGACTGATGGACCCAGGCTGAGCTGAAAAGAGGATCCGAGACCCATGGATGTGGGTGAGAGGGTCCCAAGTTGAGGCTGCTCAGGAACCTTAAAGCCCATTAGTGCCCCCAGGACCTTGATACATGTTCCCTTGCACAGACAATGAAGGAAGAGCATTCATAGAGCTTGCCTTGCTGTGTCTACTGCATTTATCCTTCATGTTCAGTTTTTCTTACTGAGAAGCTAAACCAGGGCCCCATTCAGCATTTTTGCTTCTGCTTTTGGGAGCGTCTGACTCTCCCAGTGCTTTCAACAGAAGGGCTAAAGAGTAGGAGTCTGGCCCCTGAAAGTAAGATATTGTATCACTGTGTATGACTGTAGGTATCTCCATTTCCATTTAGTTTAGATAATTATCATCAAGCACGAAAAAGCCATGAAACTGGAAGTAGTGTTTTGGAGTACTGTTTTCAGACTTTTTTTTTTTCCCCTAACAATTTTTTTTTTTTTTCAGTGCATTTACTGCTTTATAATACTCCTAAGTTTTGCCATATGATTTTTTACTGAATATTTGTGGTGTTCTCAGGAACTACTGCAATCACCCAAACATAGATCTGACATTAATAAGTGTGAGGCCAGATCTGCTATACCTTCCAGTACTGCCCTGGAGGTCACTTAATGTGTTGGATTACACAGTTCTTACTTTTGCTTGCTTTTGTGCCACTGTGACACTAGCAGGAGGTGGTAACAGGAGTCTTTTACCTTATTTCATGAACAAATGAAAAATTTTCTTTCCAAAGAAATACGAGGTATAACCTTTTGATTGTGGTGGGTTGACCCTGGTTGGATGCCAAGTGCCCACCAAAGCTGTTCTATCATTTCCCTTCCCAGCAGAACAGGTGGGGAGAAAATGAGATGGAAAAAAAAACCCAAAAAACCCCTCATGGGTCAAGATAAAGGCAGTTTAATTTAAAAACAAACAAACAAACAAACCAACAAACCAAAGGCTGTGTGTGGGAACAAAAAAAGGAAAAAAAAGATTTTATTCTCTACTTCCCATCAGCAGGCAATGTCCAGCCACTTCCCAGGAAGCAGGGCTTCAGTACACATAGCGGTTGCTCTGCAAGACAAATGTAAATAACGAATGTCCCCCCTTTCTCCTCCTTTCTCTTAGCTTTTATTGCTGAGCCGACATCATATGGTGTGGAATATCCCTTTGGTCAGTTTGGGTCAGCCATCCTGGCTATGTCCCATCCCAAGATCTTGCCCACCCCCAGCCTACTCATGAAGACGGGTGGAGGGGAAATGTTGGAGAGACAGCCTTGACACTGTGTAAGCACTGCTTAGCAGTAGCCAAAACACTGGTGTGTTATCAACACCTTTCTAGCTACCAACAGAAAGCACAGCACTGAGGGCTGCTATGGGGAAGATTAACTCCATCTCAGCCAGACCCAATACACTGATGTGTTTCTTTTTTTCTAGTTTACTCTTCTAAGAAGGTTGTGGCAGAGAAAGGTTATATAAGTTTTAGATGCAGTTTCTTCCTCTAAAGATCTATCACTCTTTTTTTATGGCAAACATTCTTGTGATTTTTTTTTTCTCTGCACATTTTATATTTTAATATTATTTCTTAAACTTGATGATTACTTTTTTTCTGACAAGGCATAATCAAAATTAATTTTTAAAAAAAGGAAAAAAACAAGAAGTGATGATTATAGGTAATTTTGGCCTTTTTTAGATAATGCCCATTGCAATATTTAAACAATATCTCTCTCTTACTAAACTGAACCAAGTCATCTTCATTAACTGCAGATCATATCTTTCCCTTAGGGATTATATCTTTTTTCAAGACACATTTCTCAGTTTGTTTATGGTGATATGCAGTTTTTGAAGTGAGTAGCACCAGGATAATTAATGTTGTTAAAGCCCAGAGCCCATGGTGTGATATAGTACCTGGAGCAAACACCTGCCTTGAAAGTCATGTGGCATTTTCCCAGCTATGGTGGGATTGCTGGGTGACTTCAGGCTGTATTGGGTTTACATGGCAAGATTTTGGTACTGGGGGAGCTTCAGGGGTGACTTCTGTGAGAAGAGGCCAGGGGCTGCCCCCATGTCAGACAGTGCCGGTTCCAGCCAGCTCCAAAATGGACCTGCCACTGGCCAAAGCTGAGCTCATCAGCAATGCTGGTAGTGTCTCTGTGACAGCATATTTAAGAAACAGTAAAAAACAGTGCACAGCAGCTGTGAGAGAGGGGAGCGAGATGAATATGAAAGAAACAACCCTGCAGGCACCAAGGTGAGTGAAGAAGGTGGGAGAGAAAATATTCCATGCACTGGAGCAGAGATTCCCCTGCAGCCTTTGGAAGGAACCATGGTGATACAGGTTGGCCCCTTGCAGCCCATGGAGGACTACACTGGAGCAGATTAATTCGCACTGCAGTCTGTGGAGGACCCCATGCCACAGCAGGTGGAGATGCCCTGAGGGAAGCTGCAGCCTATGGAGAATCCACACAGGAGTAGACTCCTAGCAGGAGCTGTGGCATGTGGAGAGGAGCCCATGCAGGAGCAGATTTTCTGGCAGGAACTGTGGCCTGTAGGGGACTCACACTGGAGCAGTTTATTCCTGACGGACTGTACCATATGGAAAGGACCCGTGCTGGAGCAGTTCTTGAAGGACTGCAGCCCATGGGAAGGGCCCATTTTGGAGAAGATTGAGAAGGACTGTATGTTGTGGGATGGAGCAGAGGAAAAGTGTAAGGAGGAAGAAGCAGCAGAAAGAAACTGGTATCACCTCCATTCTCATCCCCCCCTGCGTTGCTTGGGTCAGGGGAAGGAGGAGTCAGGAATTAAGGAGTGAAGTTGAGCTTGGGAAAAGGTGTGGGTGGGGAGAAGGTTTTTTTTAATTTTGTCCTTATTTCTCACCATCTTTTTTTTAACAAATTAAATTAATTTTCCCCAAGTCGAGTCTGTTTTGCCAGTGACTGTAACTCGTAAACGATCCTCCTGTCCTTATCTCTATCCATGAGATTGTCCATCTTATTTTCTCTCCCTGTCCTGTTGAGGAGGAGGAGTGAGAGAGCGGCTGGGTGATGTCTGGCAGTCAGCCAAGGTCAACCCACCACATGGCAAATAATCAAACAACATAAAACTATCAACCTAATATAAAAGGTGATGTGGATCATATTATCTCCATACTCTACCATGTGGGCTCAGGATGGTGCTCCGAGATTGCTCGCAAAGGGCAGGCTTTTCCTGTAAAGCAGTCTTTTACTAAGCACCGTTGCATACTTCACACAGGAGCTAATCACGATGTCCAGTCTACCATTTACCTATCACATACTGAAGTGTGGTATAGTTATGTTTATCAAAATGCTATGTGCAGTAAAGATAAAATAGTAGCTTTTTGTCCAAAGATTACAATGTTCTTGGCTAATATTTAATTCTCACATGACTTGATTGTAGAATGTCAGAGCACCTATTCCTACTCTTATACTTTACTCCTTTTCTCATTCACAACATCTCAGTGAAAGACTACTACTTAATTCTTGAAAGGATCTTGGATCAATTTTCCTAACTTACAGTACTTAAGCTGTCCTTTCTAATAAACTTCAAGCATGTCTCCCTTCTTACCAAGCTATTTGCCAATTTGTCAGTTTTCCAGTTTACCAATTGGTTTATTCATCAGGTTTTGTTTCTTAATTTGTTCATTTGTCAATTTGTTAATTGCTTGCCACTTTCATAGTAGTTACCCAGTTGCATTCACATCTTCATTCTAGCGATCGCAGTGGAAAAAATGCAAATACTCATTTCAACAGAACCTTAGAGTTCTGTTTTGAAGGGTAGGATATTGACACATAGTGTTTTTAAAAACTCATGCTGTATGGATTTGTAAATATTTTAGGCAAGACATTTTAATTTTTACTCTATATGAAGTTACCCAAATACCCTACACAAGGAATTATCAAATCTATGGATTCTATATATTTGCATTCCATAACATGATATACTTCAGCCAGTGCATCATATGCCTCCACAGAAACTGAACTGAATCTATGAACCGACATGACTGTAGCTACAAGACAGAATACCAAGTTGCCAGGAAATCAGAATTTTCCATGAAAGAGACACTTCAACCTCTAGGAGCAGTAACAATAGTATAAATATTCAAAACAAAAGGAGAAACCATACTGGAGAAGCAGAATCGTTCCCTGATAACACACCAGTCTAGTACTACAGATTCCAAGGTACCATTTTCTTCTTTTTAAAGATCAACATTCACACCTCGCAACTCCTAAAAATGTTATCTTGAGTTGCTCTGTTATTGTGGCATTATTAAGCTAGTCTGCTGAAGGCAGTTTCTTTGCAGAAAACAATTTAAGATTTATTGGACTTGAAAAAGACAGTTTTACTCTATAGCTCACTAGTTACAGTCCTTGATGTGGAAAGAAGAGACTTGGGCTCTGATCTCTGCTCCCAGTGCTTGTTGTTCTTTAAAAAACAAAACAAAACAAAACCAATAATGTTTAAGTACTGTTGTGACATGTGCTTTTAGTTTCTTCTTGTTATTACTCTTTCCTTCATGTAGTGTCAGTTTATCTAAACACAGCTGTTACTTGAACTGTATTGGCAGAAAAACTGGTTTTCATTTCATTCTCAACATCATGGTCAATTTGATGACTTAAGACATTGAAACTGAAAGTCAAGATTGTTAACTTTATCCTACTTTAATTTGCACCTTCTGATGTCATGGCATATAACACAGACATGACTGAGACCATTAGTCTTTGCAGAAACACAGACAATCATAACTTGAAATTCCCCTAGACACTCGGTTGTAAGGAGATAGAAATGGCACTAAAAAGAGGGAATTAAGTAGCTGTATGAGGGAGAACTTGATCTAATTTACTCATTATTTATGAATGATTCAAGTTTTATTAATTACATCAGGATTAATCACCAGTTACAAAATTTCTGAAAAATTATTTTTGTAAAATGAAAGTAGACAGAATGACTGTGATAATGTTTGAATGCTCAGTCTAAGAGCAATTGCAGAACCTGGCTAACAATCTTCTATTGTCTCCCCATGAACATTAGTTATACTAGTATATGTTTTTTAAATATATGTTTTAATACACATATTTTCTTCATCTTTTTTTTTGCACCTGCATCTAGTTTTATCCATTTTAAAGGATAATAGCACAGAAAAAAAATTACACATTTTTATCACTTATGTCTTCTTACAAATATTTTTATAGTTTTTTATTTGGTTTGTACAAATTCTTAGTTATCTGAACAATAGCCAAGTTACCCAGATATTTCAGGAAATACAGAATGCCAGCATGCAGGCAAACCATGTATGTAAGGATATTTCAGGTATAAAAACTTGGTAATTTATATTACATTTTTTCCTTTTAAATATGGAAACCTTAAAAAATAAATTATAGTAAAGACCTTCATGTATTTCTTAATTACATGTCCAAATCAATAATTCACCACTCAAACTGATTCTTCCACTAATGATCTCATATACATATTAATTTGACATCGTCTTTTGGAGCACTGACATTTTTAAAAAAAATTTTTAATGTGATAAAATCAACAGATTATGGATTTTAATATCAAATTATTAACCTATTAATATATATTATCAGACAATAATCGGTATATATAAGCTTGAAATTCTGTTCTACTAACTAGAAAATGATAGCACAAGTAAGAAGTTTTTCTCTAAAAAGAAATATTCAGGAATTTATTCAGAGCTGAAAAAACTCAGTGAGAATGGTTGCAGCCTGTTATGCCAATATGCCATCAACGGGTCTGGTTGGCAGGATTTCACATGACTACAAAGGAGGGAAAGGTCTGGATTAATTCTGTGTAAGTTTTAGGTACCTAACTCAGGTTCCAACATTAGGCTCATAATTGCTCTTCATTAGCATTTGAATAGCAACTTCAGAAAGTGGTTTGGTCATAGGGGTTAAAGCCAGTTGAGATCAATGTAAGTGAGGCACAGAGACCAGCCTTTATGATCGAAGTAGTCATGTTTGAGTACTGAATCTAGCAGGGCACTGCAAGGTCATCTCAAAACTCCAGTTCACTAGGGGCTGAAGCTTTGGAAAAGGTTTCTGTGGAGTACACATTTGATAATAGAAAACCAAAACATTGCTACAGAGTCCTAACAAGGTAGTTCTTGTGGCACACCAGTTAAGTGCTTCATGGTTCTCTCTTGTGAAATCAATCAAAGCAAGTGTTTCCCTACCATGGGCAAAGTGGCTCCACGTGTGGGAACAAGGAAGTGCTTCTTGACTGTGAATACACTGGGTCCTTCTTAATTCCTAATTAATTGGTTATAATTTCCTGGCCTATAATACACATCCATCTGGAATTTGTACAAAGGATATTTTTTTAATTCTGCACCAATTTTCAGGAAAAAAAATGGTCTAGTACACTTATCATAATTGTAGAAATTTTATACTGTAGTATTTTGGGAGATGATTGGTTTTCCATTCCAGAATATATTGGACATCTTTAGGGAAGCACAGTTGTACAGATTAATCCATCAGATTACTCATATCATCTGCTTATACTTAATTTATTGCCTCTGCTCGCTTCCATGATGTTTATTGTATGTGCAATTTACTATTTCCCTTTTTAACCTTATATTTTCAATTTCATTTCCAATAATCATAAGTAAGAAAAACGCAGCAATGTTAGCAAAAAGTGAGATGAAACCTGGCAGAAGGAGACAATTCATTCAGACATTTAATAATCGTACTTTATGAAGGTGTGAAAAAGCTGTCCAACCTGTCAGTCCGCAGTCAAATAGAAATAATCCAATTCCTCAGAAAAGGCATCACAAAGTGGGCCCGTGAGGTGAGGAAAACTATTTTCATAATCTCCTTTAGCTTTAAGTTTTGTAGATGTATTGTTCAAAAAATGACACATTTATATAAGTGTCTGTCTTGTGGTCATACCTGGCAGGGTCTCGGTGGCAGGGTGCTGAAGGATGACCCATATGTAAGGAACTAGGAGCTTCTCTGAAATGGACCTAAGTAACCCGTCATCTGCTAAATCTGCCACCAATCCAAGGAGAACCTAGCACTGATGCTCAAACATATTTAGGAGTGGCAGTTGCTGGGAGGATAAACAAAGCAAAGGAGACATGAAAGAATCTTGGAGGAGAGAGGTGGAAGGAGACATTGCTGAGGATGTGGAGATGCAATCTTGGAAGGAGGCACTTCATGCCACAGCAGGGACAACCATGAGGGACCGTGGTCCATGGGTGACCCAACCTGGAGTATGGACACCCCTGACGGACTGTGGCTGTGGGTGACCCACTCCAGGGCAGCGACAGGCCTGAGGGTCTGCAATCACGGGCAATGCATCCTGGAACGGAGGAGAACAAGAAGCCAGGGGCACAGAGACATTGATCCCAACTTTCTGCACCACCTCACCTCCACAAAGGAACTAGGTAGGACTGAGTGTAATCTGTGGCAAAAAGGAAGCTGAGATTAGGAGATGAGGTACTTAATGCTTTTCTGCATTATAATAAATAAAAATATAAATGAATGAACATCTAATTTCAGTATGAATTTAGGAAACAAAATGTATTTAATACAATATTACTTAAGAGTCTACTCTCACCTAATTTTTCTTATAGTATTTTACAAAGAAAGTCATCATTTTTATCCAACTATCAGACAGGACAATTGAAACAAAATGATCAGCAGTGATTGACTAAACAACAGTTACCCAGTAATGGAACTGGTAACAGAATATAAATCTATTATGTTACCACTTATCAGCTCATCATCCTAACCACTGGTTTCAGCTGTCATTATATTAGAAAATTACAACTATATTAGAAAATATAATCAAAGTCCATGTGTCCCCAACTCCCCATGTATCTGATATGGTCTTGGAAAATAGACTACATAGGAAGGAGAAGAAGGATTTTTTTTTTAACTGAAAAATTTATGCGAAATTAACAATATTGAAAAAGCTCAGCTAGAGTTGAAACTGACCAGTGTTGTGTCAGGTGACAAAAGAGGCTTGTTGCATCAAGAGGGTTTTGGAAGTTACCCAATTTATCATTATAAGTCCGGTCGCATTCAGTGCACTGAACTATCATGATTATGGAACCACAAATAACGTAGGCATCTTCCGTCTAGTCGTGTTGCATGAACTACCACGTCCACACTTAAAGCGTCTGGTTGTGTTCAATAAGAACTATCACGGCTAGACCAATAAATCAAAGCAATTTAGTAAAGCAGCAGACACACAGATTCTTTGGATTACCAGCGATAAATTCACTGACTGCAAGGCACATGCAAATACACAGGCATGGATAACACAGATGCATCAAAAGACATAAAGCAACTCTATAAGGTTTCTAAGTTTCCCAGGGAGGCACTTGGTATAACCAAGTTTTAGAATCTTACCCAAAGGCATCCCGATGGGGGGAAGAGAGGCTGAGCCCATCGACTGATCCCAGAAGTCATAGTAGTACACGATGGTATCTTCCCTAACATCCCCTCTCTCTTAGGCTAATTTATACTATTTTTTACCTTTCAGGTGGAGCTTGAGTGACTTTAGTCATACATACTTTGTTATGATTGGGGTAAAACTTTCTCACTTCGTTTTAAAGGTACAGGCTAGGAAAAATTCAAAGCGCAGGCTCAGTGAGGAGTGGTCGCACCTTAGAGGTGGGTAGCTTCTGGGATGGAGGTGTGTTTTGGTATTATGATGATATTATAATGAGAAAAGTTTACCAAAAGGACAGCATTTTGTCAAAAACATGACAGACTGTTGGCCCAGGGTGACAAATATGCAGCTTATTGGTTCCGTGGTACCTTTGAGTTCCCATATCATCACAGAGCCTGGCCATGGTGTCTCCACACTGCCCCACCTTCTGGGCAGCTCCTCTTAGAGCCAGTGCACCAAGTTCCCTGGTGTTGCCAACATCTAAGGTTGCAGGCCTAGGGAACTTTCCATGGAATGGATTCCTTGCATGCCAGCCACACTCCACCCTGGAAGCTTCTTCAATGCTGTGCCTTTCCTAAAATTGTGAATCTAAGTTTAATCTCTAAGTCACCTCCAGCAATTACTCCACAAGGCTTTCTGAAGAATGTTAATAGAAAAAGTCTAAGGAAAATATTAGACTTTTATATATAGACTATTAGATACTTGACAAAGATGGTTACGTGACAAATAGGGATGAAGAAAAGGCAGAGGCATTTAATGTGCTTTTTACCTCAGCCTTTAATATCATTGATAGACCTTGGGCTGCCCAGTCCTCTGAGTTGGACAAGCACTACACTGCCCTGGTGCAGCCCCACCTTGAGTACTGTGTGTCCTTTTCGGTGCCTCAGTATAATCAGGACATCAAACTATTAGAGTGCGCCCAGAGGAGGGTGACCAAGGTGGTGGAAGGTCTTGAGGGCAAGACTTACGAGGAGCAGCTGAGGTCACTTGGCTTGTTCAGCTTGGAGAAGAGAAGGCTGAAGGGTGACCTCATTGCAGTCTACAACTTCCTCAAGGGGGGCAGCGGAGGGGGAGGTGCTTATCTACCACAGGTCTTGGGAGCCTGGGGAGGTCCCCACTGGCTGGAAGCTAGCCAACATTCTTCCAATTAGCAAGAAGGGCAGGAGGGAAGACTACAGACATGTTAGTCTAACCTCAGTACCTGGAAAAATGATGGAGAAGATCATAATGGGTACTACTGAAAGGCATTTAAAGGACAACGCAATCATCAGACACAGTCAACACGGGTTCACAAAGGATAAGTCCTACCTAATTTGCTATCCTTCTATGATAAGGTCACCTGCCTAGTGGATGAAAGGAAGACGGTGGATGTAGTCTTTCCAGATTTTAGTAAGGCTTTTGATACCGGCCCTCACAGTATCCTTCTGGGCAAGTTGTCCAGCTGTGAGATGAATGGGTACACACTGTGCTGGGTGAAGAACTGGTGGAATGGCAGGGCTCAAAGGGTTGTAGTGAATGGGGCTACATCTGGCTGGTGACCAGTCACCAGCGCTGTTCCTCAGGGCTTAATTCTAGGTTCTGTTCAATACTTTTATCAATGATCTGGATGAAGGAGCTGAATGCACCATTAGCAAGTTTGCTGATGATACTAAAGTGGGAGGTGCTGTTGACTCTTTTGAGGGATAAGAGGACTTGCAGAGGGATCTAGATAGGTTAGAACATTGGGCAATTGTCAATGGCATAAAATTTAACAAGAACAAGTGCCAGATTCTGCATCTGGGAAGGAGTAAAATCAGACACAATGATAGACTGGGAGAGGAGTGGCTGGAAAGCAGTCCTGCAGAAAGGGATCTGGGGGCTGCTAGTTGACAGCAGGCTCAATGAGTCAGCAGTATGCCCTGGCAGCCAAGAGGGCAAACCACGTTGTGGGGTGCATCAAACATAGCATAACTAGATGGTCAAAAGAGGTGATTATTCCGCTGTGTTCAGCGTGGGTGCGGCCTCACCTTCAGTACTGTGCAGTTCTGGTCTTTACAATTTAAGAAGGATGTGAAGGTACTTGAATGCACCCAGAGGAGGGCAACTGTCGTGGTTTAACTCCAGCTGGCAACTAAGTACCACACAGCCGCTCACTCACTCACCCCTGGTGGGATGGGGGAGACAATTGGAAGAGTAAAATTGAGAAAACTTATGGGATAAGGACAGTTTAATAAGTAAAGCAAAAGCCACGCACACAAGCAAAGTAAAACAAGGAATTCATTCACTACTTCCCATCAGCAGGCAGGTGTTCAGCCATCTCCAGGAAAGCAGGGCTCCATCACACATAGCAGTTACTTGGGAAGACAAATGCCATAACTCTGAACGTCCCCCCCTTCCTTCTTCTCCCCCCACCTTTACACACTGAGCATGACGTCATAGGGTGTGGAATATCCTTTTGGTCAGTTGGGGTCAGCTGTCCCAGCTGTGTCCCTTCCCAAGTTCTTGTGTACCCCCAGCCTACTTGCTGGTGGGGTGGTGTGAGAAGCAGAAAAGGCCTTGACTCTATGTAAGTACTGCTTAGTAATAAATAAAACATCCCTGTATTAGCAACACTGTTTTCTGCACAAATCCAAAACATAGTCCCATACTAGCTACGATGAAGAAAATGAACTATCCCCGCCAAAACCAACACAGCAACAAAGCTGGTGAAAGTGCTGGAAGGAATGTCCTATGAGGAGCGGCTGAGGACTCTGGGTTTGTCTAGTTTAGAGAGAACGAGGCTGAGGGGTGACAACATTGCTCTCTACAGATTCCTGAGGAGGGGAAGTGGAGAGGGAGATGCTGATCTCTTCTCCCTGATATGCAGTGATAGGACACATGGGAATGGCTCAGAGCTGTGCCAGGGGAGGTTTAGACTGGACATTAGGTAGCACTTATTTACCAAGACGGTGATCAAACATTAGAATAGGCTTCCTAGAGAGGTGGTCGATGCCCCATGCCTGTCAGTGTTTAAGAGGCATTTAGACAATGCCCTTAACAACATACTTTAACTTTTGGTCAGCCCTGAATCAGTCAGGCCTTTGGACTAGATGATCATTGTGGTCCCTTCCAGCTGGAAGTATTCCATTCCATTCCATTCCATTCCATTCCATTCCATTCCATTCTATTCTATTCTATTCTATTCTATTCTATTCTATTCTATTCTATTCTATTCTATTCTATTCTATTCTATTCTATTCTATTCTATCCTATCCTATCCTATCCTATTCTATTCCGTTCTAAATTGAAAAATCAAACACTGAAAAAATTTTGACTAGAATAAAGGTATTCATTAATGACCTTAATTCAGTTCTGTTGTATATATGCCTTGTGATGTATTGTCTAATTACCTCTATTGTTCTTAGGATCCCTGTCTCCACAAGATCACTGTGTATTTCATGCATCTGTTCAATATTTTTCATTTTCCTCACTGTCCACTGCCTGGCCTCCTCCCCCTGGCTCTCTCCCCTACTTTCACCATAAGAATGAAAGCCTGGTCTGGAGAAGGAATTCTTAATTTCCCCATAAGTGTTTCTACAACACTTATCACTAGAGTGTGTTACTGCTTCATAAACATTAATAAATTCAATTTCACATATAGGTACTGTCACCATTTTAGAGAGAGAGAACTGAGACACCAAGGGACTGAGATTAAAAAAATCTCTGGTTGGAATACCTATGACCTCATTTTTCATAGTATTATCATTAATGAATTGTCATATATTCACAGCACAGCAAATCAACTTTAATTACATCTGTGAACAGTCAATATTTATGTAACTGAGGTGCAACCTATTCAGACTATTATGAAGATGCACCTTTAGAAAATATAGTTGAAGTGATTCATCAAATACAGTGAAACCCAATGGCAGAGGCATAGACAGAATCTAGTTTCCAAACAAACATTCAGCTCTTGTAAAAGTAACATCAGCCTTCATGTATTTCAGCTTTTGGAATAAATGAAGCATGACTCTGTATAGGCAACAGTCTCCTTTCTCCTGTTGCCACTCTCCTCTGTTGTGTGTCTCCTTTCTGGTCTTGCCTCCCTTCACCCTTTGCCTCCATTCTCACTCATTGCCTGTGGACTATTTGTCGTGTAATCTCAGCATCCCAAAATTCCTTGCTTTTAGCCGTATCTCCTGTTGTCTTCTGCTTTTTCCTTCTCTGCTTCCTTTCTTGCCTTCAACAATCCCTTTAGGAATATTTCTTAATATTCTAATTTGCTGGCCAAATCTCAGACCAAATTCACTATGGGTTTGAGCCAGTAAAGGAAGTATGTACAAAGAGTGGGATTTAGATGTAATTTAAGTGCCTGATTCAAATTCTGAAAGCTGCATTCTGCACCTGGAGAAAGCTAAAATGCAAAGAGACTTTACTGTTTTATTTTCCTGTTTTTCTGGGCCATATTTTGTGCTGTAGATGTGGGCCCAGCTGATCACAAAAGTGATATATGGCAACAAGCAGGGAAGTTGCTGGGACTTATTCTGTGTTGAGGAGTGCTGAATAATGTTGTGTCATGCTGATATTAACAGGTTAGTGAAAACAAAAGGCCGGCAGTTCAATGGAATTATCTGTACTTGATGAAAACCACATATACATAAATGCATACACAAATGCATACATACAATTGCAGTTCAAAATATCCTTTCAAGTCAGGATGTTACCAAACATTGCAGGTATGCCTATGACAAAAGCATAGCAACACAACTGATTAATGTGTGTACATATGTCAGACAAATTTTGCAGTCAATTAGCAAATTGAGCAATGTGTAACAATGTAATTATATAAGAAGGAAGTTAGTCAAATTCAGATTTTAGAACCTGGACAGTTAGTACAGCTCTTGGCTGCAGTGTGGCTGGTAATATGCAATTTTACTCCATTTTGCTAATTGCCATACTGTCTGAAGTCAGGAAACCTGAATGACAATTCTTAGACAATATCTGGTGGTCATTGAAGAAATGAAGGTTTTATATTGATGGGAGGGATAGACCTTGGTAGAAAAATAACCTACAAAACAGTCACTCAAAAATCAATAAAAATATAACTGTCAATGTCTTGACAGTATAGCATAGCTTGAACTTAAGAGTGATTGGAAGTCAGAAGATAAAATGTCCTCTACCAATGTCCCCAAGGACTTTATGTAGCGTCTATGGCTGCAGTGTGGACTACAGCTCTTGAGATACTGTGAGAATGGGCTTCATGCTGTTTCAGAGATCTGCTTCCTTTGCATTCCTTCTGCTATTAGGTTATATTGTCAGGATATTAAGTAATTTAAAACTAATGTACAGGCAATTCTATTACCTATATTCTCTAGCAGCGATGAAAAAAAAATTTTACTTTTCACTTTATTCTGGTTTATTCTTCCAGAATCAGTTCTGGAAATTCAATGAAGAGGGGTTTTTTACCTAGTCTAAACTTCAATCTATCTGACCCTTCCCTCAAGGGTTTAAGCTCATAGAATCATAGAATCATTTAGGTTGGAAAAGACCCTTAAGATCCTCCAGTCCAACCATTAACCTAACATTACCAAGTGCACCACTAAACCAATTAAGGGTAGAGTAGCAATTTCATGTTTCCTGGCTTGGTGGCTGGATTATTTACAATGAAAGTAAAAGCTAGGAATCATTAAGATTGGAAAGGATCTCTACGATCATCAGTCCAAACATCAACCCAATACCACCATGCCAACTAAACCATGACACAAAGTGCCACGTCTACCTGTTTTTTGAACACTTCCAGGAATGGTGACTCCACCACCTCTCTGGGCAGCCTGTTCCAATGCTTGACTACCCTATCTGTAAAGAAAGTTTTCCTAATATCCAACCTAAACCTCCCCTGGCGCAGCTTAAGCCCATTTCCTCTTGTCCTATCACTAACTACTTGGGAGAAGAGACCAACAACCACCTCAGCAAAACCTCCAACCTCCTTTCAGGTAGTTCTAGAGAGCAATAAGGTCTCCCCTCAGCCTCCTCTTCTCCAGGCTAAACAACCCCAGTTCCCTCAGCCACTCCTCAGAAGGCCTGTGCTCCAGACCCTTCACCAGCTTCATTGCCCTTCTCTGAACACGCTCCAGCACCTCAATGTCTTTCTTGTATTGAGGGGCCCAAAACCGGACACAGTATTCCAGGTGCGGTCTCACCAGTGCCAAGTACAGGGGGAAGACCATTTTCTTGCTCCTGCTGGCCACGCTATTCCTGATACAAGACAGGATGCTGTTGGCCTTCTTGGCCACCTGGGCACACTGCTGGCTCATGTTCAGCCGGCTGTCGACCAACACCCCCAGATCCTTTTCCGCCAGGCAGCTTTCCAGCCACTCTTCCCCAAGCCTGTAGCATTGCATGGGGTTGTTGTGACCCAAGTGCAGGACCCGGCACTTGGCCTTGTTAAAACTCATACAGTTGGCCTCGGCCCATCAGTCCAGCCTGTCCAGGTCCCTCTGCAGGGCCATCCTACCCTCCATCAGATCAACACTCCCACCCAGTTTGGTGTCATCTGCAAACTTACTGAGGGTGCACTCAATCCTCTCATCCAGATCGTTGATAAACAAGTTAAACAACAATGTTAAACAAGACTGGCCCCAAAACGGAGCCATGGGGAACACCGCTCAGCCACCAACTGGACTTAACTCCATTCACCAGTACTCTCTGGGCTCAGCCACCCAACCAGTTTTTTACCCAGTGAAGACTACGCCCATCCAAGCCATGAGCTGCCAGCTTCCCAAGGAGAATGCTATGGGAGACTGTGTCAAATGTTTTGCTGAAGTCCAGGTAGATGACGTCCACTGCCTTTCCTTCATCCGCCAGGTAGGTCACCAGGTCATAGAAGGAGATCAGGTTGGTCAAGCAGGACCTGCTTTTCATAAACCCATGCTGGCTGGGCCCAATCACCTGGTTGACCTGCACGTGGCTGTTGAGTTCACTCAGTATGAACTGCTCCATAATCTTTCCCAGCACTGAGGTCAGGCTGACAGGCCTGTAGTTCCCTGGGTCTTCCTTCTGGCCTTTCTTGTAGATGGTCATCACATTGGCAAGCCTCCAGTCATCAGGGACCTCTCCTGATAACCAGGACTTCTGATAGATGATGCAAAGTGGCTCGGCAAGCTCCTCTGCCAGCTCCCTCAATACTCTCGGGTGGATCCCATCCGGCCCCATAGACTTGTGAGTGTCCAGGTGGCATAGCAGGTCATTAACTGCTTCCTCCTGGACTATGAGGGCTCCATTCTGCCCCTGGTCCCTGTCTTTCAGCTCAGACTGGTCTGGCTATTAAAGACTGAGGCCAAGAAGGCATTAAGTACCTCAGCCTTTTCCTCGTCCTTGGTGACAATGTTCCCCCCGCATCCAGCAAAGGATGGAGATTCTCTTTGGCTTTCCTTTTATTGTTGATGTACTTATAAAAACATTTTTTATTATCTTTTACAACAGTAGCCAGATTGAGTTCTTTCTGGGGTTTTGCTTTTCTAATTTCCTCCCTGCATGACCTTATGATTACTTAAGGATTAGTATGGAAATATACTCTATGATCTGTGTGTTTATCATTTAGAAAATGTATCTGGTTTCAGAGTGAGAACTGATAAGACATGAAACTGCCCTTAGCGTCCATAGATTTTCTACTTCTTACTTAATAGTTAAGTACCCAATAAGAGAAGGACTTCTGTGCTCATAGGGCCAGGTGCCATCCCTGGATATTCATCCTTCAGTTTTAGACTTCTATTGAAGAAGTTAACACATATTTATTGTTCATTTGGTTCTTCTAGAGACTTTGAGATCTTATCCTTAGGCCTCCATAAATTTATGAGTCAGAAATTGTTTGTCAGAAAACATTTTATAACAATAACCGTTTTCAAAGAAGCTCTAACAAGGACACAAATCTTTCAGTAATAAAAAGTAAAAAAAGTAAAAAATAAAAAACTAAAAGAGAAAAAAAACAGAGAATAAATGTAATCAACCAAGCTTTGCAAAGATTTTGGAGTGGGCTTGAAGCCTGATGTTTACACATGATCACAGCAGAATTCATGGTAACAAATTATCACTGGACAATTCTTGCTAGGAGAACAGTGGATCGTTATTGAATTGTCAGTACAGAACAATAGTACTCACTGAGATGGAAATGAAAAACTGCACCTCACCTTCTGTTTGTGTCAGTTTTCAGGGACTTTCTTCCTTGAAATCTGGAGTTAACAATGTAATTAAGATCAGTTAAACCTGTAACAAAGAAAAAGTATATCTACAAATGTAATGGCAGGACACCGACGTTGATAATGCCATAGGTAAGCTCATTTTTGCAAGCAGTGTCAAATATTCAGCTGAAATTAGACACATAACATGCATTTAAAGGAAAAGCAATAGGGGAAAAAAACCCTGAAGTACTATGGTTAGTTTCCATTTAGAAATCATAGTGCTATAGGGAAAATAAAGTAGGAAAGCCAATTCTTTTTGATTAGAAATAAAATGGATAGGGTCATGTAATGAAAGCTAAGGCTTGTGTTTATTTAGACTAGTGCCAGTTGGTTAAATGCAGGGTATCTTTTTAATAGATTACATGCTGCCTTTAGCTAATTTGAATTATATTAAGGCAATCAGCTGTTTACTGGGACATACAAGCAATAAAGTCAACAAGAGCTCCACAGTGGCAGTTATTTCCACTGACTTGAGAAGCTTGCTCTAGAAATGTGCAGCTCTGAAGGCTTTGGTGATTTTCTATATCCACAGTCTGGTTTCTACTGAAATTATTGTTTTTCTGACATACTATATCTGAAATATAGCTTATATCAACTCTAAATTTACATGAATTTAATTTAATTTCAAATGAATGTTGTCAGTGTAAATTTCAACATTGTGTACAATTGCTTACACTAAACTTTAAAAAATTCCTTTCAGATAAAACTTTTGGTTCATGGAAGCTATATTTTTTGAAGTATTTCTCAGTGCTCTTGGGTAATCAGGAGTCTGGCTTTATCCTTTTTCTGTAAGAAAAGAATTCCACTACAAAAAGTAGTTTATCACCATGTTGCTGCACTGGTTCAGTAATGAGTTAAAAACAGAAGTGGTGTTACTGGAAACACCAATGCCATAGAACACAGCAGCCCAGGCTTTCATGGGAAGACTACTGTATTTAATCCTGTTTTACCTGCAAATTCTGACAAGAATAAAGATCAAGATGAACCAAAAGAAGCTAGCAAAAAGAGATTTTGTTTTAGTGTGAGCAACCTCTAAACAGCATACAGACAGATCAGATCACTATCACTGTACTCTAGACTGGCATGACTTTCAGTAAAAAAACAGTCAGCATTTAGAGGCAAAACTCTTGAAACAGATGTTTCTCTATCCTTATAATGTGACAGCAGGTTTTTCACCTTGCTTTGGTCATTGAAAACTTCTGTGAATACTGTTTGGTAGTTCAGAAGATTATTTTGGCAACAACAGTAACATCAACAAAAGGAGGTTACTCAAGGTCTTTTCAGCACTGTTGAATTGCATCCATAAACCAAAATAAATACAGATTATATTTTGAATTAGAAAGCAGAGGAATTTATTGCAGTTCTTTAACAATGTGGTCAGGAGATAAATGAAAACAATGGAACCAAAGACATGATTCATAACAGTAGTAAGAAAAAGAAAGCTTGTTTAGTTATGCACGAAGAATGGAGATGGAATGTGGCCAAAGGCATTGCTTCACCGGACATGAAGGGAAGAAGGACAAGAAGCTGAAAAATGGTGGAATGGGCAAATGTCATTAACAGATACAGTAGCTTGTGATCTATAGATGTCAAAGCAGGAGTAAAAGTAAATTGTTATTCAATTAATGAAGACTTCCATGAAATGCAAAATTACTTGCATTGCAACTAAAGTAATACAGTACTAGAGTACTCTAAACCAAGGCTGTAAATGAAAAATGAAACACCGGAACCTTTAAATAAAATTTTATTTCACCCACCCACCCAAGTTTCACCTCAGGAGTCTAGAGAAGCTCCTTCAACCATAGCAGTGGTTACTGTTACATAAGAAATAAAAGCAATTTTTCATGAGCAGTGTCAAGTTTTGAATGTCCCAGGTGTCTTTAAGGAAGGAAGATAAAATCATAGGTTTCATTCAGAAATTATGAAGTAATTTCTTATTGGCTTAAAAAAATAGCAGCTCAAAATATCCTCAAAAGTGTCACATTATGACATACGTACTTGGCACAATACCGGGCTCTGAAGATATGCCTCTCTAGTGTCTCTGCATGATACTGCAGTACACTACGTATATGTGTGAATTTGCCCCAGAATAACTTTCAGACTTCACTCAGAATCATAGTAGCATGGACTAATTCAGGTGGGAAGGGACCTCAAGAGGTCTGTAGTCCAACCTCTTGCTCAAAGCAGGGTCAGCTGTGAGATCAGACCAGGTTGCTCATGGCTTTATCCAGTTAGGGCTTGAAAACCTCCAAGTATGGAGAGAGACTGCACAATCGCTCCGTGCAACCTGTTCCACTGCTTGGAGCTACAGAAGCATGACAGATGTGAAAGCCAGACCAATGCTGAGCTCCAATATGAGCTGTAAAGAATGACTGTATGTACACAACTGTGAAAGACTGTTTGTTATAGTATTAGCCTACTTCCCAGTGCATTTCCATAAAAGAAAAAGGAAAAAGGAAGAGCTGAGTGGAGAAAAAAAGGCTGAAGGTACAGTCTATCTAACACAGATCTTATTTCAGAGAGCAAAAAAGCATAATTCTTCAAAATTATTCTCTGTACGTTGTGTTTGGATTGTTTAATGGTTTTGACTTGGGGCAAGACTGTGAAAAGTATGGCATTTGGGCAGCTTGAATTCAGAGGACAATTTACATCAATTATATCACACGGAAAGTAAAAAAAAAATAATGAAAATTTGCTATGTATGGAGTATATTCTTCTTTCAGGGTATTTTAAAACAACCTTGCTTAAATCTGTACTTTTTACTTCATTTTTTTTATAAACTTACAAATTACAGTTTACACAATATAGATGCTCAAACTGGGGATTCAATTTCTGAATTACTTTCATTTGACCTTCAAAACCAAAGTGATATTTAAGTAATGATTATCTTATGGTTTGCATTTCATTTAATATAATTTTAAAATGATATAACTTATATTGGTCATACCATGTCACATGGTTTAGAGTGAAAGACACAGTTTTGAATATATTGAATGAAAGGAGCTATATACTTTCCCATAAAAGGACTGTGCAAAAGGAAAACTTCATTTTTACTATATTGCTTTTCTGTCTAGAGGGAGTTCTATATCTGCAATATATATTTTCAGAAACTCTGCTGTTTACTAAATTTATGGGCTAAAGAGAGTAGTACTACCTGTATATCCAGATTTATTGTCATCAGGGCTTTACACCACCCCAGGCAAAGAAAATATATGGTTTATATGAATTAGCAATGCAATGTATGTAGCAAAAATATTCCAATATAAATTAGTAAATGAAGCTTTCTGATTTATAGACAATATGCTGTTGCACCTTTTTTTTTTCCATTTTCTTTCAAGACACTGTGAGTAATGCTATCTTCATAACACGTATTGGTCACCTATCATGCAGTAGGATTAGTTGTTATTGTTAATTCTATAGGAAGGACAGGGATACTGGGTTTTTGGTTTTGGGGGTTTTTGCCCTCAAAATAATACAAGTAAAATGAGGGTGTAAGGCCATTTTTAGAAAGGCAGCAATATGCACAAAAAATATCTGCTTTAAATATCATCTAAACATAAACATACCTCAGTCTTATTGAAGAAGACAGACTTGTGTCAGACCTCATAGGAATACCACCTGCTTTACACAGACGATCTGTGACCACGTAGTTTACAACTGTGGTGTCCTCAGTAGCAGTGTATAGGTGCTGTCTAGACTTTGAAGTTTGAGTTCACAGACTAGCTGCCTCCTCTCCATAGGTCTCAGGGCTTCTCTGATGCACACCAGTTGCATCTACATTGTGCATGGGTATGTACACGCCTGGCCATGCTAGCTGTCTTACAAGCTATTCTCCTTTACTAAAACTTATCTCCTCTACATCCACAGAAACATATAACGTAGCTTCATCAACCAAAAGAGTTGGAGGGTGTCTTGTGCCAAGGATCTCTGCTAGGCTTTTGAACTGATACCTATTTGTCATTCAGGGTACGAAGTTGAGATATTGGGATGAGAATCCAAATTTCTTTATTCTGCTCTACGTCCAGAGAACTTTATTTTGTTATTTCATGATAAGTAAGTTTGAACATAACATTACTCACAGAATAGCATTATAACTTTTTAAAGAAAATTTATATACAGTATTCTATTTAATTATGAATATTATAATTTGCCCATTTACTTACAGGCCAATTCTCTCCTCAAACACTGTTCCTGCAGAGGATTTTGGGGTTTATGTGCTTCAAGTGATCTCCATGAGGACATAAGCTATTCTCATGTCCTTTAATTAGTTTATTATTTACTGTTCATTTTACAATAGAAACTATTTGGTTTCAAGATAATGTGCAAGAGGCAGGGAAGTATGCACGTTTCTAAATATAATACTAAAATAATACTTTTGCACTAAACTAGGTATACTACAAGAGTTCACTGGAAGCTATGGTCGAGGAGAGAAAAACCGTCATTAGTTCACATTTTTCTTGAGTGGATTTAATTTGTGCTAGCTCTGTACCAAGAGTATCTTCTGGCTCTTTGCATTGCCATTGCTGCTCCTATGCACTGGGAGTGGGTGGTTTCACTACTCTCTTTGCTGCTGATGCTGTTTATCTACCCTCCACATACTACTGTGGGAGAAGGTATGCCAGCCCCATGGTGATGCTGGTCTCTTCAACAACCTAGGCATTATGGGAGTAACCCATGTACACCTCATGATCTTCAAGAACATACAGGGCCATAGTAGGGTCACTCTTAGTTTTTATTTATCAGTTGTCTTATTCAATTCTTTGCTATTGGTGATGTGATCCTATGAAAACACTAAAGCAAATATAAAGCTGGGAATCCGATCCTGGAATAACTGCTACTGAAGATTCCTTACCTAACACCAAAGGAAGCCCTGAATGAGCAATTCAGCCCAGCATACTACAGAAAAAAAAGGATGTGGCATCACTAAAATTAAAATGTACACATACTCTTCCATAGTTTATTAAGTAAAAAATTATATTAATGGCCTATCTTACTCTGGAAAATAAATATGCCATATTATGAGGTTGCTAGTAAAAACTGTAGCTATCAGCAATGTAAATCTTAAATATTCCCTGGAAAAATGTTCAAACTGATGTTATACACCAATTCTAATACTGTTTGAAAGCTGTGTGTGTGGAGATAGAATCATAGAATCGTTTAGGTTGGAAAAGACCCTTAAGATCACCCAGTCCAACCATTAACCTAGCATTACCAAGTCCACACTAAACCAATTAAGGGTAGACTAGACTAAACCATGTCCCAAAGTGCCATGTCTACATGTTTTTTGAACACTTCCAGGGATGGTGACTCCACCACCTCTCTGGGCAGCCTGTTCCAATGCTTGACGACCCTTTCTGTGAAGAAGTTTTTCCTAATTTCCAACCTAAACCTCCCCTGGTGCAGCTTGAGACCATTTCCCCTCGTCTTATCGCTAACTACTTGGGAGAAGAGACCAACAACCACCTCACTACAACCTCCTTTCAGGTAGTTGTAGAGAGCGATAAGGTCTCCCCTCAGCCTCCTCTTCTCCAGGCTAAACAACCCCAGTTCCCTCAGCCGCTCCTCATAAGGCCTGTGCTCCAGACCTTTCACCAGCTTCATTGCCCGTCTCTGAACACGCTCCAGCACCTCAATGTCCTTCTTGTATTGAGGGGCCCAAAACTGGACACAGTATTCCAGGTGCGGCCTCACCAGTGCCGAGTACAGGGGGAAGATTCAGAGACAGTCAGCATGTATGAAAGAAACTTAAGAAATATGAGGGATTCTACAGAATAATTTAGGTCAACTTTATATAGCCAAAGCCAAATCCAACCCAGACACCAAATAAATTGAGTGTAAATATATCTAAATATTAATGAAAGTTTTTTCATGTGTATTTTGGGGAAAATAAGAAAAAAAAAAGTAACAAATACGCTTACAAGGGTCAAAACAAATAAAAAAGAGAAAAAGATAGGACATCATACTATTACCAACAGGAATTCTATGCAGGTTACAAATGGTAAGGCAGAAGATCAGCCCTCTAAAGAGCAGTGGGTACATATCAGCTTTTTGGAAACACCTGAAATGTTCCACATCACAGATTACTGTCTAAAGCAAACAGTCAGAGGAGACAGGAAAAGCTGTCCAATTAATTGAAAAAAAACCCTAAACAATGGCCTGGAGTGCTGATAAAAAAAGGTATCAGTAAACAGAAGCAAGAAAGTGCCCATGTCCTTATAAACAAGGACAACAGAAAGTGCTGCCACATCTTTGGCTTTCTGTTATTGACCCCAGGGTTCCTTAGGTCTTATATATCTATTCTTTCTATGTAGAGTTTTTGATTTGAAAGATTTTAATGAAGAAACTCTTTCTTAAACTTCTGTTATGTCTACATTTAAAACTGCTTTGTGGCTGGCGACACCAGTTCTCCCTT
This sequence comes from Pelecanus crispus, assembly GCF_030463565.1. NCBI lineage: Eukaryota > Metazoa > Chordata > Aves > Pelecaniformes > Pelecanidae > Pelecanus > Pelecanus crispus. The sequence goes on from NC_134643.1 coordinate 19,455,825, forward strand.
TCTCTCTTCCCACAAAGGGGCCACACCATTCTGGACAGCCTCCTGTGGAAGGTATTTTCCTTATTTAATATATCCTGAGCTAACCAAAGACTAACAGATCTTCTTGGACATCTCTTCCAAGTTCATTTTTTCAGTTTAATTTAAACTTGTAAGACTCTACAGGGATTTGCAACATGTCAAATCATATAGCATACAATATAGCAACTGCATGTGCATGCCGAGAACATTACCATTCTTGTCACATTACCAGCTTTCTACAGAAGGTATCTTTGACATATTTGACATTACATTTGACACTGTCAGACAGATAATTATTACTGATAATATTTTTGCTAGTAATAGTTATTATTATTTAATATTTATTATAATTGTCAATAATAAGAAGGATTTTTAAAATTGCCTTTTAGAACATGATGTACCACACCATGATCACAAAAGAGGATATAAACTGGAAATATTTTAAGCAAACACAAACTACAGCACCTTATAGAGGAATCCCATTTATGTTGTCCCATAATGGATCAGTTTCAAAAGCAACAATCCCAAATTTAACTTTGCACCAATTTGTATTATAAAATTCCTATCTGGATTCTTACAATGATGGATCCTAGTAGAAATGCTTATGGATATATAAATAAGCATCAACTTTTTATATAGTTATTAGTCTATTAGCTGGATCTTTGAGCTATGTTCTCTGTGCTATCCTGGTACTGTTCATTGAGTCTATAACATCTTCAGATCTAAGTATCCTCTGGGATTCAGTGTTCGGCTCGTTACCACTCAAGGTTTAGATGTTCTTTCTTTTTCTTATGGAAAAGGAAACATATTATATCTTACATAATGCCTGTTGAGAGATGCAGTTTATTCTTGGAGATTACATTAACAAACAAGAAGGGTTTGTTTGTGTTTTCCTGATATGCCGTTGCATGTAAAAAAGTGTATGCATTATTTTCAACAAGAGTGTGAAACAGCTTTCCCCAAATAATGAGAATTTGAAAGATGATTTGGTTTTAAATGTCTATCTAAGTGATTCAGATCCAGAAGAGCTCAGAATAAGCACCAGCTCTTAGACAAACTAATTTGTTAACAAAGTAGGCTGAAAAACTAGCCTTATTTTTCTCATGCAAATTACAACAAATTATATTAATTTAATTAAAACCTAAAATCATGTTTATTAATTAATTTATTCTGTCAGCAGTCAGGAATATTAAATAGCTTCTTTAGTTCATAGGCTGAAAATAATGTGAGATTATAGAATCATAGAATCATAGAATCGTCTAGGTTGGAAAACACCTTTAAGATCATCCAGTCCAACCATTAACCTACACTACCAAGTCTACTCTAAGCCAATCAAGGGTAGACTAGACTAAACCATATCCCCAAGTGCCACATCTACCTGTTTTTTGAACACTTCCAGGGATGGTGACTCCACCACCTCTCTGGGCAGACTGTTCCAATGCTTGACTACCCTTTCCGTGAAGAAATTTTTCCTAATATCCAGCCTAAACCTCCCCTGGCGCAGCTTAAGCCCATTTCCTCTCGTCCTATTGCTAACTACTTGGGAGAAGAGACCAACACCCACCTCACTACAACCTCCTTTCAGGTAGTTGTAGAGAGCGATAAGGTCTCCCCTCAGCCTCCTCTTCTCCAGGCTAAGCAACCCCAGTTCCCTCAGCCGCTCCTCATAAGACTTGTTCTCCAGACCCTTCACCAGCCTTGGTGCCCGTCTCTGAACACGCTCCAGCACCTCAATGTCTTTCTTGTAGTGAGGGGCCCAAAACTGGACACAGTATTCCAGGTGCAGCCTCACCAGCACTGAGTACAGGGGGACAATCACCTCCCTGCTCCTGCTGGCCACACCATTCCTGATACAAGCCAGGATGCTGTTGGCCTTCTTGGCCACCTGGGCACACTGCTGGCTCATGTTCAGCCGGCTATCTATCAACACCCCCAGATCCTTTTCGGCCAGGCAGCTTTCCAGCCACTCTTCCCCAAGCCTGTAGCGTTGCATGGGGTTGTTGTGACCGAAGTGCAGGACCCAGCACTTGGCCTTGTTGAACCTCATACAGTTGGCCTCAGCCCATTGGTCCAGCCTGTCCAGGTCCCTCTGCAGGGCCATCCTACCCTCGAGCAGATCGACACTCCCACCCAATTTGGTGTCGTCTGCAAACTTACTGAGGGCACACTCGATCCCCTCATCCAGATCATTGATAAAGATATTGAACAAGACTGGCCCTAAAACAGAGCTCTGGGGAACACCACTCGTGACCAGCTGCAATTATGTGCCGAATTAAGAGAGGTAACAAGGTAAATTGCTAATACATTACTTATGCTTGCTTCTGTATACAGCTAGAGCTAAGTATAAGCCAGATTCTGCTCTCTCCCTAGAGATTTTCTCTTACAGAGAGGTATGAATAAAGACAGAAAACATATTTCTATATATTTATCACAATCTTTACACTATTATTCTTCAAGTTATCCTCATGAGCTGAAAAACCTTATTCCTTCTCAAAATATATAACTTTTGATGTGATTTCTAAAAGAAGAATTGTGGCATATTTTGCATATATTTTACAAGGTTTTGAATATATAATTACATTAATAAAGATAACAGACACCTTCAAAGATATTCAAAAGAGGTCAGGGCAATAATGGCCAAAAGTTGACATAAAGCCCACACAAAGCGAATAGAAATATGCATTTTTTAGATACTGTAATACCAAGGGGAAAAAAAGAAAAAAAAAAAAAAAAAAGACAGACCAGGATTAGTAAGAAGAGTAGAAGAGGATGAACTCTGATGATATCAAACACAGAAAACTGAAACATAAGTTATATTAAAAAGAAATATCAGTACAATTCAGGGTCCCTTAAAAAGTTTTTCCCATTTCCAGAAAGGAGGGAGAGATGCAAATGTACAAATTATTTCTGATTCATAGTTCTGGAAATGGTCCTGGATCCCACAGTGTTGCATGGTTAACAGAAAAGCATATAAAAATTCTTAGTATTTTATCATCTTACTTCACTATTTTACATAACATTTTATAAAACTTGTAAATATAAGCCTTGTAATGCATTTTAAGGTCCTGACTTATTATAGAACATTCTCTCATTTCAGTACAGTTTGCTTTTCCATCTTTTCCCCACTTTTGCCTCATTTGCTTGACCTTATCTCTCTAAGAATAATGGTACTATCTTAATTCAATTGCAATCGTTTGAAGTGAAAAACTGCTCATCATTAATCTTATAGTGACAGGCTGTATTGTATTTAAGCTCCAAAGATATGTAATTCCTTATTAAGGGAGGTTCTTCTACTGCTCAGCTCACAATTCAAATTTATCTGTTCTCATATTCTTTGCTATTTCATGGTAGCAAGTTGTCCCTTATTTTACCTGAGTGTTTTGAATTTGTTGATTTTGAATGTTACATTTATGCAGCTGTGAAATTAAATCATAAATGAAAAAGCCTTGTAGATAAGTAAACAAAAAGCACTGCTTTATTATATTTGTGAACAACTAATGCCATGAATAGATTAAGAGATCATTTTTATTACTGAGATTTTAAAGATTTGCTCTAATAATGGTCATGCAGTTATATATGTAAATATATACAGATCACCCTTGACACTTTGATATACTATTGCTGATAAGAAGAAGGTGTTTTTGTATAGCAGTGAACTTCTGAAAGAAAAGGTAAGAAACAGATAATTCAGTGGGCAACGTACCTCATTGTTTTAAGCAATCTTCAATACAATCCACGAGCAACAGATCTCCATGTTAAATAAAATAAGGGGTGGGTATTTGATTCCTGAACACCAAGAGATAAGTAAGAAAAGCAATATTCTGACTTCTGAAGTTACCAGAATCTGTAGTACTTTATTTTGAAATTAACCTGTTTATTTTAAAAAATCTATGTCAAAGTATATTTTCATCCTTGTTTTTTTTCCCCCCTTAGTATAGGTAGGAAACATTAAACAGTGGCTCTTCAGATTAATGTTTCTTTATTTTTCCTTGCCAGTTTCTTTTATCTTTGTAGAAACAATGTGAAAAGAAAGGTCATCAGGCTAGAAGATCAAGGAGCATGTAACCATTCTTTCTGATAAAGACAAACTGACCTTTTATGTTTTATGTACGGGTCATTAAATGTCAGGGCACTGAGGACCATAATGGCCCTCAATGTCCCTATCCAGCCTCCCCTGGGGCCTCCCCCACCCCTGCCCCATGGCCCAGGACCCCATCGGAGCTCAGCCCAGATCTGCCAGTCCCTGTCCCAGTGGTGCTGTAGGAGCATCGCTCTCCAGTTCCACCACAGCCGGGCCCTGGCCCTGCTGATCTGGGCCCAACCCAAAGGCTGACTTCCCCATCCCCACAGAGGTGCCTGATGGTGTCTGGGCCTGCCCCCCGCCCCGGTTGCCCTTTTGGCCTGCCCTGCTCCCTGGCTGGGATCCATGGAATGGACCCTGGCTGGTGAGACCCATGGGGATCCTCTGTGTCTCCTGGCACTCAGCTCCAGGCAGCTGCCAGCCCTTGTGGCACCCTGATATGTGTGCTTGCAATCATTAATCTCATGAGGGTTTGTGTTCCTCCTTTCTCCACAGAGGCAATACTCTCAAAGCATAGATTTCAAACAACTCATCTATAACAGTGTTCCCAACCCCAATTATTTTCATTTCATACAATAACAGGGCAAAAGCAGTGGAGCAGGAACTGTGTGTATTGGTTTGCTACCTCACAACAGACCCCAAAAAAGCTATGTGGTTGTCTAATCTTCGGGACATCTGAGTAGCACACAAGAGCTGGCATCACTTACATTTCAAGGTGCTTTACAAGGCAGGTCAGGTCCAACATCCCATTTTTTTACAAACTGGAGTGTGAGTGCGCTACCTAGACTCCACCGTATTTAACTCAAACCTTGTGTCTTGTTAGCCTGTATGTTACATTCACTCAGACTCTTCTATGTGTCAGCAGAGTAGGCGGAAGCATGAAAAGTGTGGGTGTAAAAGGTAAAACTTAAGTGGCATTTAAATCAACATTGACTGGATAACAGCTTTGCGAAACTCGCACTAGAACAGGAAGATGCCTGTAATGACTCGATTGGACTTCTAGCAAGTCAGAGTTATTCCTTTTTCAGATTTATTCTGGTTCTTATGTGCCTTTCTCAATTAGATAATTTCTCATATATTCCAAACTGGTGTACCTCAATTCTGAACATCACTTCCAACATTTTTACTTCCTGCTAATAATGTTCAGGTTTTAAAGTACAGTACAGTCAACAATGGCTTTTCATTGGCAGATGATTTGTGTGCCCTGTTATCATGCTGTAAACATACCACAGGCCTATAAATAGGATTAGCATTAATGGAAGTAAAAACTTTTACAATATTTCACACCACTGTGATCTCAACTGGCAAAAGCCTCCTAATTGGAGAGACAGTGAAAATGGCATTATATATAAACATGGCTTATTTAAGGCTGAGATGAGACAGTCTTACCCTCTGTCAATGCATGATGGATGTAAACAATGAGGAAAACCAACCACTTTTAAACGGTTAGGTATAAGCTGCTAAATACAGACTTACCATTAATATATTGAGATTGCAAATTCAATTCAGATGAGATTCTGGAACAGTTTTCCAATGGGAACAAAGTGGTCAAAATGTTTATGGAACTATTTTTCAAATCACTTCATGAAAACAGGACATCAAGATAAAACCTTTTTAATTTTCTTTCCATGGTTTCTAGTTCCAAGTAGGACCAGCAGCTAATGTTGGTACTTCACTAAGAAATACATATGGGTTTTGGATTTTGTATGTCCCTCAGAAGAGATAACAGATGAACTAAGGTTTTGAGGGAAATAATTTCTTATAAATTCTACTGACACATGAATATTAATTCCAATTTTCACTCCCAAGAAAGTATTTAAATTCATGAAATGGTTTGAATTAAGTCCAAAGTCCAAGTGGTCGTTCAACTACTGGTATGGACCAAACCTGAATTCTGCAAACTGCACCAGGAAAACAGTAAGTGTCTGAGAATTTAAAGATGAGACAGACTGAAATTCTCAAACTGATCTGCAGAACAGGGTTATCGTGTCCCCACAAATACCACTTCCCCAGTGCAATTATTATTTCTGCTCTTCCTGGATCTGTTTTTTCTAATTCTCACTGTGGTTCTATGCTAAATGACTACCAGAATGGATGTGTATGGAGGGACCTGACAGCAATCAAAGCTTTTGCTAAAGGAGAAATTAAAACTCCTTAGCAGGGGAACAGACACAGACAGATCAAAGCTGTCACTTACACTGATCCATGTAGTCAGGCCTGGGTATATTAATGTGGACTCCCCTGGCTGCAAATTCAGGAGCTAATGTAATGGCTATGGCTTGTCTGAGATGAGGAAAGAGATAGGTTTAGAAGTCCATTTCATCTAACTTTAAATGTCTATAATGTCTGATCTAGTCACAGGTGGGCTACCTTTGCAATCAACAGAAAGAATATTTAGTTCCCAGTTGAACTCACCAGTGCTAAAGAAGGCATGATAAAACCTATGCCCTAGTCTCTGTTGGTTATAGTGACTAGTTGAATACCAATTTAATTAATTTTAAGCATTCTGAGCTGGCCCGGAGCAGTATCCAGTGCTCTCTGTTGACTATATAATGAACTTCTGCTCCTAATGCAGCTGCTCTGATTTGTGACAAAGTAGCTGAAGTAGCCACACAGTGAGCAGGAAAAAAAGAGTGACAATACAATAGTTTCTTGACCGTGAATCCCAATGGAATAGCAGACTTTGGAGTGTCAAGAAAGGAAATTGCTTTCTGTTGGAGGGGTTCTGATAAAACTAACTTTACCTTTGCTAGTCTTCAGAATCAGTAGAGTGCATTACATTCTTCTGAAGAACATTTGGGAGGAGGTGGCAAACACACATGTTCTCAGACACCTCTCTTGATTGGTTAGTTTTATTCTCAAGAAGTTACTTGTACTTAGGTTTGAGATTATAAACAAACATTAAGTAAATAAAAACAAAGAAAAAATACTGCCTTCCACTGAACTGTTCAGTCTACATGCTCTGAGAGTATATATGTGTGCTGGTGATTTTCTTTGCTATTGAGCTATAACTGCTCAACTATTTTAAGTGATAATATAGATATGTTAGGTTAATAGGATTTAAATTGTAATCTGATCTCTTTTTCTCAGAGTCCTTGCTGTTGATGGAAGCAACATTTCACCTAGGGTTCCCCTTTCAGGGAAACAAAATGTAATGGAGCTTAAACAAATTATATTCATTATCCTAAGAGCTATACTCTTGCATTCCATTTCTTCCTTCTCTATCATACCTTTCAGCCTTCCCAGATTAACCCTGATATTTTTCTTTCTGTTTTCCTTCTTTCTTGCCTGTTACCTTGTAATATGGCTATTAACCAGAAGACAAAGTTTCTTGAGCCTTTTCATAGCAACTAGAGTACTGGGTTTAAGCAAACAAAATACAAACAGAAAAACTATATGTAAAACTGTACTGTTGTAAAAAAATTATATATATGAAAAAAAATTATGGGAAGCTGTAGTTTCTGTTTCATGTCTCATTTATCATATGTGCCAGCAGTTATGGTCATCCAAGCTCCCTTTCTGCAAGGTAGAGTCTGGACACCTGTAAAAGGTGTTTGGCATGACAAGGGAGGAGCCGGAAGCCAGTGGCAGATCATCACTTTGCATATCACCTGTGCTGTCCTGTTTGACAGCTAGTGCATTAGATATCCTTTTGCTTGGGCTCTGGCAGAAATCCAGCCAGTTGTTATGCCTGTGTGTTCATTAGCAAGCACAGATACCTGTGAATAACATGCAGAACATACTTTTTGGACCTTTGGCCTAAAAAGAGTTGGCATCTACAATTGAACAGTTCAGAACAAGAATATCAGGGCAGGTTTTCATGGTGCTTCAGATTAAGTTATACAAAACCCGAAGTGTCTTACGATACTGCCTGTAAGATCCTATAGTTGTGGTTTAACCCCAGCCTACAACTAAGCACCATACAGCTGCTCACTCACTCCCTCCACCCTGGTGGGATGGGGAGACAATCAGAAGAGTAAAAGTGAGGAAACTCATGGGTTGAGATAAGAACAGTTTAATAATCGAAATAAAATAAATTAAATTAAAATAGAATAAAATAAAATAAAATAAAATAATTAGTAGTAGTAATAATAATAATGGTAATGGAAAGGAAAATAACAAAAAGAGAGAGAAATAAAACCCAAGAAAGACAAGTGATGCAAATGAAAACAATTGCTCACCACCCACCAACCTGTCCCTGAGCAGCAGCCCCCCAGCCAGCTTTCCCCCTAGTTTATATGCTGAGCATGACGGCATACAGTGTGGAATATCCCTTTGGTCAGCGGGGGTCAGCTGTCCCAGCTGTGTCTCCTCCCAGCTTCTTGAGCACCCGCAGCCTACTCGCTGGTGGGGTGGTGTGAGAAGCAGGGAAAGGCCTTGACTCTGTGTTATCACTGCTCAGCAATAACTAAAACATCCCTGCATTATCAGCACTGTTTTCAGCACAAATCCAAAACATAGTCTCATACTAGCTACTATGAAGGAAATTAACTCTATCCCCTTCAAAACCAGCACATTCTCCACCTTTTATTCCATTCCATTTACATCATACTCAGGTCTCACACTATCCAATGCATTCTCATTACCTACCACCACCCTTCCAATCCTTTGCTATAATATACAGATATCATTCCCTTAGTCTATGGATCACCCCTGTGAACTGTCTGTGAAGTGTGTATAAATGTCCACAAAGGTCCACAAAATGTCCATTAAGTTCATTTAGTCCACCACTTTGGGCTCCGTTTGTTATGGTGGTCACTCAGGACAGGAGAGGTCGTGTGTTGCATAGAGTTATTGGGCACCAAAGCCAGCTCAAGTCAGGTCACTGCTGCACTTCACTGCTTCTCGTAAGGCTCGTCCTCCATTGGTTCAGGTGGTTCCTTCTATAGTAATTCCTATGACATGCAACTCAAATCATGGGTTACAACAATTTAAAGGTATTTCCATTACAATCTCCACCCCTGGTCCCTTTGGGCCAAGTTATACAGTTTAACTTTGCAATGAACTCCTCCCCTTACTCCTTGCCTGGCTAGCAACAAGGCATTCCTGATATAGTAATTCCCATAACATGCAACTCAAATCACGGATTATTTTCACCCAGAGTTAAATCACCTTGAAGTACACATTGGACTCCCCTATCCTTTGGCATTACCCACCGAGTGCACTCAGGTCCTTGAGCAAAAACAATGCCACAAATAGGTTTACCCTTTCATGAGGAGTGAATAACCCAGACCGTTTTTCCCAACAAGTTCCTTATATGTACTACGGGGATCTTATCTCCTTCCACAGTGCGCAGCGGTTTTGATTAGGCAGGACCAGGTTGACTGGCAAATCCTTTAGTGTTAATTAGCCAAATGGCTTCTGCTAAATGTACATTCCAATGCTTGAATGTTCTAGTACCTATTGCTTTCAGTGTAGTTTTTAACAGTCCATTGTATCGTTCAATTTTCCTGGAGGCTGGTGCATGATAGGGGATGTGATACACCTAGTCAATGCCACGCTCCTTGACCCAGGTGTCTATGAGATTGTTTCAGAAATGAGTCCTGTTGTCTGATTCAATTGTTTCAGGGGTGCTGTGTCACCATAAAACTTGCTTTTCAAGGCCTAAGATAGTATTCCGGGCAGTGGCATAGGGCACAGGGTATGTTTCCACCATCCAGTAGTTTCTTCCACCACTGTAAGCACATGCTGCTTGCCATGGCAGGTTCATGGTAGTGTGATATAATCAATCCACCAGGCTTCCCCATATTGATATTTCAGCCATTGTTGTCTATACCAAAAAGGCTTTAGTGGCTTAGCTTGTTTGATTATGGAGCACGCTTGACACTCGTGGATAACCTGTACAATGGCATCAATAGTCAAGTCCACCCCTCGATCACAAGCCCATTTGTATGTTGCATCCCTTCCTAAATGTCCTGATGTGTCATGGGCCCATCAAGCTATAAATAGCTTATGCTTATGTTCCCAATTCAGATACACCTGAGACACTTCAACTTTAGCAGCCTCGTCCACCTGCTGGTTGTTTTGATGTTTTTCAGTGACATGACTCTTGGGTATGTGAGCATCTGCGTGATGTACTTTTACAAACCCGACCAGCAATATCTTGCCATAATTCAGGCAGCCCAGATGGGTTTACCTCTGCACTGCCAGTCGCTCTGTTTCCATTGCTGTAGCTACCCCCATAGAGCATTTGCCACCATCCATGACTCAGTATAAAGTACTGGCCATTTTTCTCATTCAGAAATATCTAAAGCCAGCTGGATAGCTTTCACCTCTGCAAACTGACTCAATTCACCTCCTCCTTCAGCAGTTTCTGCAACTTGTTATGTAGAACTCCAAACAGCAGCTTTCCACCTTCAATGTTTTCCCACAATACAACAGGATCCATCTGTAAACAGGGCATATTGCTTCTCATTTTCTGGTAATTTATTATACAGAAGGGCCTCTTCAGCACGAGTCACCTCCTCTGGTGGCACTCTGAAGTTTCAGCCCTCTGGCCCATCCATGATCACTTCCAGGATTCCTGAGTGGTTGGGGTGTTGCATTTGAGCTTGTTGCATTATCAGTGCAACTCACCTACTCCATGTAGCATCAATTGCATGATGTGTAGAGGGGACCCTCCCTTTGAACATCCAGCTGAGGGCAGGTAATCGAGGTGCCAAAAGGAGCTGTGTTTCAGTACCAACTGCTTCTGAAGCAGCTCAAATTCCTTCATAAGCCTCTAATATTTCTTTTTTCAGTTATAGGGGCTACTGATACAGTGTCTAGTTTAGCCACAGTGTCTGTTGGTTTGTTTTCCCTCTCTTCTCCATGAGGGTGCTGCATAAGATCGAACAGTGTTTGGTAGGTACTGGCCAGGGCCCAGCACAGTGTGGTAAGTTGTGCCTCTTTGGAGTAGCCACGACATTTTTTTTTTTTTCCCACCATTCTATCAGGATCCTGTAGTTGTTTGGGAGTGAAGTTCCAGACCATTGGAAGTGAGAAGTACTCTAAATACCTGCCCATATTCTCCTACATGCCGTGCCACCCATCATCATACTCTCACGGTGCCTGGGTCATATTCTTAAATTGCTTGTTAACCTTAGACAAAGCTGAAGCAGTATTTCTAGGAAATATCAATAGAAGTATTTTAACTACCCAAGAATGTTCAAGATACTGAGAAGTTATTGTAACAAGGGAGAAAACATTACAGAAGTAGGTACTGAAGGTGCCATTCTGTTTTTCCTCCACAAAAAACATTTCAGAGGAAGAAGTATAATTATTAATTATCTCCATGAGATGGTACCCAAAGTACAGTAATGGCTTCAGTACAGAGCCAAAATACCAGATTAAGCTCAAGGTCGGTGTTTTAATAACGAATCTCCCAGGCAAAACATCACTAATCACTCCAGAGCACAGCAAACTGCAAAAGCCAACACCAATCTTTAACATGTACAGCAAAAAAAAGAGCACAGTGCAGATCAGATAAACTAATGTCGAGAACAGATGAATCAATATCGTGTCCTGCAGCTGTTAACACATATAAATCCCTTCTAATACGCTCTGGTCAATCTGTCATTATCTTAAGATAATACCCTTTGAGCCCCATGTTGGGCACCAAAAAGGACTGTCATGGTTTAAATCCAGCTGGTGACTAAGCACCACACAGACCCTTGCTCATTGCCCCCACCCCGGTGGGATGGGGGAGACAACTGGAAGAGTTAAATTGAGAAAACTTATGGGATGAGATAAAGACAGTTCAATAAGTAAAGCAAAAGCCACGCACAAAAGCAAAGCAGAACAAGGAATTCATTCACTACTTCCCATCAGCAGGCAGGTGTTCAGCCATCTCCAGGAAAGCAGGGCTCCATCACACATAGCAGTTACTTGGGAAGACAAATGTCATAACTCTGAACGTCCCCCCCTTCCTTCTTCTCCCCCCACCTTTATACATTGAGCATGACGTCATAGGGTGTGGAATATCCTTTTGGTCAGTTGGGGTCAGCTGTCCCAGCTGTGTCCCTTCCCAAGTTCTTGTGTACCCCCAGCCTACTTGCTGGTGGGGTGGTGTGAGAAGCAGAAAAGGCCTTGACTCTATGTAAGTACTGCTTAGTAATAAATAAAACATCCCTGTATTAGCAACACTGTTTTCTGCACAAATCCAAAACATAGAAGAATGTCTACTACAAAGAGAATTAAGTCTATCCTAGCCAAAACCAGCACACGTTGTGGGACATTGGACTTGTCTGGACTTGTTGGTGCCAAATGTAGGGTCATGCAGAGGTCACCGGAGTCAACAGGATGGGGGCCTGGGTTGGCTTGAGATGCTTATCTTGCAAAGCAGACTGAGTGACACCTGGGGTGAGGCATAGGTCTCACAGCCTGATGTAGCTTAAACAAACCTACAACAACCCCACGTATAACTGTACCAATTCCCTGCCCCATGCTGGCCCATCGGGACCGACTGACCTGCCAGAATTTACGACCCTTGCTGAGGACCAATCAGCACATGATAATTGACATAGTCCCACCTCACCGAGAGTATAAATCTGGTATTTAGCATCCTTCATTTTGAGGATGAGGACCCCAACTACCAGACAGGTTGACAGGCCTGGACCTCTCAGCTCCCCAAGCAGGTATGCCTCCTTGGTAAGATTTGTGCCTCCAGCTATGTTGGATGTTACCCGGGAAAGTATGTTAATTCTAGTGCTGAACTGACTCGAGCTCGATCTTCTACAGTTAGTGTATTTAGCAATGCCAGTTCCGAAATTGTTATATCTATCGCCTTACTAAATTATCTATCTTTTCAACTTTGTGAAGCTGTTTCAGTGAAAGTCCTTGAGAGGGCTCTGACAGACAAACGTTGACTCTGGTAAGTGGCTATATACACAATCCTTTAGACATAAACTGTTGACCAAGTCTGAGACTAAGACTGGGCCTAGCCGCATCTAGATTCCTCTCTGAGAAGGGGTTTAGAAAGCAAGGGGCTCCTTTCTGAATCCTGTGACTCGATGGGAGGGTTCCCCCAGCCACATATTAGACTCATACTAATAATGTGACACCTATTTACAAATTAAATGTTATATGCCCTTCTGGGTCATTTCTTTCTCTCTCATTTGTACATTTTCCAAGACAGCCACTGTGTGTGTTGTTTCTTTGTCAGCACTGCCACAAGCTGTGGTATGCCAACACCCTGCAGCTACCTATTCAATTGATTGTATAAAAGCAGTGGACCATTTCCTGCCACCCTTGGTGTGGTAGAAAAAGTCAAAGTCAAACACTCACTTTCTAATATCTGAGTTGGAAGCATGAAGTGAGCATCATATTAGAACGGTAAAAAACTACTGAAAACTGAAATCCCTGCAGAGATGGATTTATGTGACTCCATAGAAAATCAAAGCAAACTTTTTAAAAGCAAACATCACTTTCTTTCAGAAGGTGTTCCAGATCCACTTTTGAATAAAAACTGGTTTTGACTGAAGTCAATCCTGTATTTCCATTTGTTTTAATGCCCTCTTGATCTGAATAATAACTTAACAATGTTCTGATTTCTGAGTCTATTAAACAGCCACAAGTGTGTGGACCTTGTTTCTGACCTAATAGCACAGTACAGCCCATATGCCGCCCACTCATACCAGTCCTTCCCAGTTACTTAGACATATTCCTAGTTTCTGTCCACCATATGACACTAGGCTATAGGAAGCTCTAGCTCCTTGGTTACAAATACAGGTTTATCAACAATTTTTCTTATCGGTGAACTCTTTACACTTCACGCATTACAAGCAAGTTACAAAATAAACTAAAGGAATCCTAAATGCAAAAATCCCAGTGAGTCTTGAATTGGGTCTCAGTCTTTAGGCAAGGCAACACCTCTGAATTTGGCTTGACTAACATGTTTCTAGAAGAATGTTCTCTTCTCCTTTCTTTAGGGAAACAACCCTTCCAAATTTTTTTAGTCACATACTACAAGAAATGGAGAGCACCCAACAGCTTCTACATGGAAACATTCAAAGTCAAGCAATGACTGACTAGAAAACACATTGAAGATTTGTTTAGTACTGACAACTGTCATAGTTTCTCAGGCAGAGTAGGTATGGGTATCCAAAGGCCATCTTCAATATCTGGCCTACCTACAATGTGAACTGTGAACACAAAAGCAGAGTCACAAGTGCAAATAAATACTCTCTCTAGAACATGCAGTTTTTCCTGTGCCCAAGTGTGCACAAAACTAGTTAGCACCAAGCTGAAATAAGCCAATTGTTCAGTCATTGACTGGTCAATTTTATGAGGAAACTCACCTGATGCCATTTATACAGGTGGAAGGCAAGAAAGAAATACAATATGGCCACTATGGCATTGTGTTCTTTCACAGAAGCACAGGCACAACCAACATGATCAAAGGCCATTGAACCCTTACATTCAAATGGATGCTGCAATCTGTAGTGAAAGTTGTAATTCTACTAAGTGTTCAAAAAAATAAAGTTGAATTCATAACTTAATATCAACTCACCTTAGAGTCTCAGCAGAATCTAACACACTGCTACCAGTGTCTTAGAAGAAAATGCTTTTCACTTGGTTCATTCTTCTTTCCTCTTTTTCTCCTTCCTTCTTGCCTCCCTCCTTCCCATGCAGTCATGAATTAAGTGAGTAGACTGACAGGCAATGTCTAGTCCTGGGTCGTGGTTTAACCCCGACTCGCAACTAAGCACCATAAAGCCACTTGTTCACTCCCCCGCAGTGGGATGGGGGAGAATTGGAAGGGTAAAAGTGAGAAAATTTGTGGGTTGAGATGAAGAAAGTTTAATAATGTTACGGAAAAAAAAAAAGAGGTAAGGAAAATAAACCACAAAGAGGGGGGAAAATAAACCTAAGAAAAACAAATGATGCAAAAGAAAAAAATTACTCACCACCCACCAATTGATGCTCAGCCAGTCCCGGAGCAACAGCAGCCCCTGCCCACCTCTACCCCTCCCAGTTTTATTCCGGAGCACAATATCATACAGTACAGAATATCTCTTTAGTCAGTTGGGGTCAGCTGTCCCAGCTGTGTCCCTTCCCAACTTCTTGTGCACCCCCAGCCTACTCACTGGTGGGGCAGTCTGAGGAGCAGAAAAGTCCTCAATGCTGTGTAAGCACTGCTCAGCAAAGACTAAAACATCAGTGTGTTATCAACACTATTTTCAGCTCAGATTCAAAACATAGCCCCATACAAGCTACTATGAAGAAATTTAACTCTATCCCAGCCAAAACCAGTACATCCAGCAAGAATTAAACAATCAGTGTGTCACCTTTTGCCTGCCTGCTGGAGAACAGTGAAAAAATTAATTCTCTATATGGCAATATGGTCAACACTGTTACAAAAAATGTTCGTAATCGATTTATTTTGGAATGAATTGCCATCAAGTACAGTGATGTTTGCACTTTTGATGTATGTACTTTTAAATTGTGTCTTTCATCAACAATTATCATAGTGTTTGGATAAGAGTGTAATTATTTTAACCATTTGATAACTGAGAAAATAAGAGATGGAGTCACTAAAGGAATTGTGTCACAGTACTTGCACCTCGGGCTGCATATAAAATTTCCCTTAAACAACCATTAGTGAAAAAAAGAAGGAAGGAAGGAAAGAAGGAGGGAAGCAGGGAAGGAAGGAAGAAACACTGACAGTGAATGGAAGTGACCTAAACCTACTCTTTGTTGCAGAATACCTTGTTTGGCCACAGAGTTACTCTTCAGTTTAAATGCTTTCTGTGCAGTAAAACTCACTCATTTCCTAGGGAATCAGGAAAGGTGAATTTGATGGTGATCTTCTGAGAAAGGTTTAGAATATAAGTTACCTCAAGCTTCATGAATGAATGGCCATAATCCTTTGTTTATTATCCAAAGGTGAGAACTAACAACTTACCCTTCTACATTGTGATACAGATTTTAGAAAGAATGTGGACATGATTACACTTTGTAATAGCTCTTCTGATAATGTGTATTTGATAAGCTGTGAGAGTACTTAGCAGATCCGAACCCTGATGTGACTGTGTCACATCATGGATTCCAGCAGGGCACAGGGAGAAGATAGGTGCTTGTCCAAAGTAAGGCAATTCTGGTCATGTACAGATGCAGAACTCTAAACCCTTAGTGAAAACTGAGAGTAGGCTAAACAAGGATTTGCCTACTGCAATTCAGTGATCCTGGGTTGGATGGCTGCTAAGTAGTAATTAATAAGGTTACAGTTTTACACTAAATCACCTTTTTTCTTATTTCAGTAACCCAGGCTTCATATTGTGCAGACCTCAATTACCGCTAGTCAATTCCCATTCAGCCATAATGCATTAAAAAAGCTGATTGTCAAGAAGCTCTATTTATTTTGGTATATGGAAAAGTAAAGAGCATTTTGTTCATCATCTATGCAATGTCTAGTCCAGTTTGAAAGGCAACTCATATTTTACTTCTTTTTATTTTCTAAATAGATACTCCCTTTATTTAAATACACCAAAAGAAGTATGTTCAGTAGCACTATTATTATCAAATCATAGCTTATTTTATTGTAAAAAATATAAATAACTTGGCTTTCACATAGTATGTTCTTAAAATTAATTTCATTCTAAATAGCTGATTTTTAGTAAATCATTCTCAACAG
This sequence comes from Pelecanus crispus, assembly GCF_030463565.1. NCBI lineage: Eukaryota > Metazoa > Chordata > Aves > Pelecaniformes > Pelecanidae > Pelecanus > Pelecanus crispus. The sequence goes on from NC_134643.1 coordinate 19,472,537, forward strand.
CCAAGGTGTTTCACAAACATGATGTTCAAGTCATGTGTCTTATGATATTTTTATATGTACAATTCTTGACTTAACAGCTCTGGTTGTCTCACACAATTTTGAGCGCCTCAGATTAATTTAGAAGAAATGATATTGTGTAGCTTGTGTTCTTAGTTCACTGTTGTAATAGAAGCTATAAGCAATGTTAACACTCTCCATTATTTAGAACCTACCTGAGGACTTTAAGTCCTCAACTATGTGGTTAATTCCTTGACTGATCTAAATACTTTTATATTATTGTGACATGGAATGTTAGAAACTAAAATCTACCTGAGAAGGAACTAGCATAGTATTGTAAGCAGAGAATTTGTATTGCTATATAAAATGTGCATAAAATTGTCTACTCAAATGACATGTGCAAATCATTTTTTACTATTAAGACTAAAGGTTTATTTCTTTGTGAAAGCTTATGAACAGAAATGCTCAAGCTTTCTACCTGTACCCATAGAGGTAACTCCACTTAAATCAAGAAGTATTATGTGTTATGAATCAACACAGAGCTGGGACCCGAAGCTCTAAGTAGAGCTTCAAATATATGATATGAGTTTTCCTATCTAAATACATCCAAACAGCACCTTTATTTGCACTCTGACAAGTAGACTGACCTGAAAACGAAAGAATTTTATTTTAGTAAACATAGTTGTCATTTTTTAATTTGTTTTACCTCCATGTAGGGGAAAAACTAAGATATTTAGAAAGTGCTCAAGAGATATTAAAAGAGACTGAGAGAGATTTACTCCAAAAAACAGCATTCAGGCACTGAGGAGAATCACTTTTAAAGTGCTAGGCCCAGACTCAGCTACCTGCTGAAGCTCAAAGTAAGAGATTTAAACCTAGGTCTCCTAACTAGCCTTGACCACAGAGGTAGGTATATCTCAGTTTGTTAGGATTTGATTAGAAATTCTATCCTGGACCTGAGAAAAAAATCTTCATTACGAAACTTTTATTGAAAAGATATACATTTCTGTGAAAATCTTTGGTTTCACCAAGTCAACATTTTCTGATGAAAAATGTTTTGTCAAAATTATTCTCTCCATATCTTCCTGAAAGAGGCATGATGACAATTTATTATGACATTATTTAAAAGATACCTACTCTTTTGCTTCCGATTTGGCCTCAGAATCACCTTAGAAAAACATCTATGATTCTGAAACATTGGGAAAGTATCAGAATTTCTGAGAATGACATTTTAGTTTATGGAAAATCTCATAAAGAATGTTATCTAAGTTTAAAGGTGGCTTAGAAAGATGCTAAGGTGGATGGACTGCAATTAAACTAAAAGAAATGTATACATTGTCAGGCTCAGCTCTTGCTGTATTAAGGCTGTAATGGCTTTTCAGTAGGTGGAAAGTCTAATGATTCAAAAGCTATCTCTTAAAATTATATTGGAACTAAAACTGACAAGACAGAAAGGAAAGAATACTGTATAGAAAAGCTTCACCCAGCACCACAGTTAATCATAAGGCAGGAGAAATCACTTATGAAGATATCATTGAAGTGTCCTGTCCAAAAAAAATTCCTTTATCTCAATTTTTATCACTTCTGAAGTTTGAAGAACATCCAGATCAGTCAAAACCTGTACAGTTCTCATACCTCAAAACTTCTCAGAATAGCATTTTAAAATGCGTAAGATTTTTCCTCAATCTGTTCTGAAAGCCAATGCTTCTTATGACTTTCTTAAAATATTGTGTAGATCTGACATAAAGCACAGAGATTTTTGTGTGTGAGAGGGCATTCTGGTTATAGCAGAGTTTTTTTTTTGGTGGGGGATGGGGGAACCGTTCTGTACAATTTTAAGCAACACAGAAAACTGAAAGTTTGTGTCATACCAGATGCCAACACTAAGCATGTTTGAAAGAGAGTCTACGGACATACAGACATTCACAACAGACTGAAGTGTCATGTTAGTTTCATGTGATGTCCAGATAATAAATAAAGACATTGTTAAGGTCCTTCCTGCCTGACAAAAATGGCTTACCCAGCTGATGAGATTTAAAAATCCATTGTGGAATAAGCATCAGAGGAGCCCCTAATGATGAAGGCTGGCAACTTGTCAAGGAATTCTACTGATTGCCTTAATTTGTGATGACACAGAAATGTGTTTGGGTTCCATTTTTATTGTCCTGCTAACCTCAGCACAAGAATAAAAAATGAATTAAAATATTCATTAGTGTTCCTGTAAACAAATATACTGTCTCCTCATTTTAAGATGAGTCCAGCTCAATTATTCTTAAAATTTTACACTCCATTTTTTCAGTCCAATACCTAAAACTGGATTAACAGACTGTGTGGCTCACCCTATTCCAAACACAAAGCAGTTCTATTCAACTGGAGATAATATTGCAAGATATTGGCATGATGGAGGCAATGAAGCTCCATAGGGGAGCAACAAAACGATGTCTCAAAGGGACCTGCAAAATCAATATTCTCAGCCTCTTGTTACTGTGCCCAACAGGAGACAGAACCAAGCTGCCCTAGGCATAGAGGCCTTTCTAGGGTACTGATGAACCAGTTCTAATAAGCTGAACACTTGGGGAATTATCACTTATTAAAGCCTTGTGAATCAAATGTGTCTATGACAAGTTAACACGCACAGCTGAGCCATTCTGTCTTCCTACTTACACTGCTGTATATTCAACAGGTTTCAGTATGATACAACATACATTTCTATAATGAAGAAAGACAATGCTGTTTATTCAGAGTCACAGAATCACAGGTTTAGGCCGGAAGGAACCTCTCCAGAGCATCAGTCCAAGCCCTCTGGTCAAGCAGGGTAAGCTACAGCAGGTTGCCCAGGACCGTGTCCAGTTGAGTATCTCCACAGACGGAGAACTCTACAACCCCTCTGGGCAAGATTTGCAAGGATAGTCTTCCACAGATTCCGACACCCAGCCAGCCAGCTGCCACCACAACATCCACAGGATCCACAGGCAATTGACACTGCCATGCCCTTTCTGCTGCCATGCCAGGTCCCCACCCCTCATCCCCACTAAGTCCTGCTCCGAAAACCCAGGACCCCACCGAGGTGAGGCAGAGGTGGGGGGGGGGGGTCCCCATTAGGGCTGGCATCAGTGGTTCAGGGCCACAGGTGTGACAGAGCACAGCATGTCCGTGTCCCCACTCCCCATGGAGGCTCCAGTTCTAGGTATGGGTGCTGCGTAGAGAGCAAGTGTAGTTTATATGCAAGTACAGTCTATATATAGAAGTGCTAGGCATAAACACTACATAATACTGCCTAATTCAGATTGTAATGATCCCAAATGCAGTGAAGAAGCATCTGACCTCATTTTGAAACTTGTAGATTTTGAAGGGTAAAAAATGAAGGTGTAGGGGAGAAGGAAAACAAGTTTTGGACAGCTGAAAATTATTTTTGTAAGAAAAGTATTATTTCCAGTAACCTCACTTCCGTAATTGAGTGTTTATGTTAACAAAAGAAAAACAAATTTGGTCTGGGTAGGATGAAGAATGTGAGTCTAAAGAAACAGACAGTTCAGAGGAGTGAACAGCAGTGTATTAATTGTAACATTTCTTTGATCTTGTCAGAAAACATTGTTGTGAATACTAATGTAACAATTTTAATTTTGGTTCATTTAATGAAACCTGTCCTAGAGGTAACTATTCAGAAAAAATAGCGATGTGTTGGTTGGAAACTGATTCAATGTCAGAAAGTCAATGCCATGGGTTATCTCATTATATGCAATGTGATACTAAATTTGCCATGACAGTTACATACTTACACTAGGTATTATCCCACCTGCAGACAATGCATGGAAGCTAAGGCCAAGTAAATCAAAGTTTTCTGAAATCAATCTTCTTCAATGACCTGTCTTTTTCATAATTAAGCACATTATGCAGTCATTGTTAAAATTACAGAAACTGTCCTGGGATCAGGCAAGAAAAGATTGGTCTCCTCTCAAGGTGAGTACCCACAGAAATAGTTAGCTACAGAATCAGTTTCACTTTTATACTTTCTCCTTCTGCCCTGTAAGTCTTGATTTATTATATCTACAGTGACACTGTTTCAACAAGGGGATTATAAGTGCCCCATTATAGAACCATTGATTGATGCAGAACTGCCCATGGCGGCAAAGAGAACTGAACAGAGCTCCCATACATCCTGAACAAATGTTGTAATGACTAGGATGCCTTGAGGACATGGTGTGGCATCTGTCCTATTGCCACCACTTCATTCTCCTCTAAACATAATACCTGAATACCTAAACATAATACCATAATAGAAGGAAGGATTACAGGTGGCAACCTTCAGGAGCAGGGTCTGGGATAAAGACCCAGGTGGATAGAAAACCACTTAGAGTCCTAATGAGAGGACAGGAGTTACCCTCGTCCTCAGCATTTTCAAGTGGCTATCTACTAGTTATTTCTTAAGCTGCATCCATTTGCTGACTTTATGTTCAGATCCTGTGCTGAGGTACCTAGTCCTCATCATGCTGTCTGAAAGCACAAATGTTACTCAAAGTCTTATATACTAGTCAATTACCTTAAAAAGAGGCAAGACAGCACCTAACTTTTATTGCTTATTTATTTATTTATTTATTTTATTTAGCATTATTCAGTTACTTTTTAGAGAACAGTTGAAGTTGGTAAAGACCTCTGGAGACTGCTTAGTCCAACCTCCTTGCTCAAAGCAGGTTCAATTCCAGCAGGCTTCTCAGGACCTTGTCCAGACAGGTTTTGAGTATTTCCAAGGATGGACACTGCACAATGTCACTACACAACCTGTTCCAGTGTATGAACACCTTCACAGTAAAATATTTTTTCTTAAGTGGAATTTCCTGTATTTCCATTTGTGCCTATTGTGTCTTGTCCTTTCACTGCATATTACTGAGAAGAGTCTGTCTCCACCCATCAGGACCCATTGATAAGAACATATCCCCCTCCCCGATCCTTCTCTTTTTGAGGATAAACAATCCTAGCGCTCTCAGCCTGCCCTTGTACAACAGATGCTCTAATTCCTTAATCACCCTCACAGCCCTTTGCTGCACTGTGTCCAGTATGTCTGCATCTCTCTTGTACTGTAGAGAGAGCTGGACATGCCTCTCTTCAACTGTCTTGTACTACCTCTTGTGGCAGTCCATGGGGCACAGCACTCCAGATGTGTCTCAGCACTGCTGAGTAGACGGGAAGGATCACCTCCCTCAACCTGTTGGCAATGCTCTCCCTAATGCAGCCCAGGAGCCTGCTGGCTTTGCTGCAAGAGCACATTGCTGGCTCATGGTCACCTGGATATCCGCCAGGACTCCCAAGGCCTTTTCTGCAAAACTGCTTTCTAGACGGTTGGCCCCCAGTCCATACTGATGCATGGAGTTATTCCTCTGCAGGCGTAGGACTTTGCACTTCCCATTTCTGAACTTCATGAGCATAGTGTTCTGTGAGAGGCAAACATTGTATCCAAAGCCATCCTTCAGCATGGACATAATTTTGCAGGATGCACATGGAGGTGACACCTTCAGAATCAAATAGGTCCACTGGCTAATGAAAAAATAGCCCTTCCATAATTCAGAATTCCCTGCCACCCCACCACCTCTTGTCCTGCCTCCCACTGTCCCCCCCACCCCCCGCCAAACCACACCCAAAGCCAAAAATCCCAAAGCAAAAATGATTTTACCAGAAAGATCTCTAGTAAATCATGGATTCACCTTTGGAGCCTTCCAAAGAAAATGTAATTGCTCCTTTTTGTAATTTATTGTTGTCCATTCTACCTTCTAGTACCCTTTCTTCTCATACCTTTTACATCCAAAATCCTATTTTAGAAGTTCGAAACAGAATGTGTTTAATGACGAACCATGCATTTCAGCTGTCCAGAAAAGCCACTGGAAATTTCATCCCTTGTCTGCTCCTCAGCATATCACTTAAGAGACAGCTTGTCTGCTTCTCAGAAAAAGTCCACCAGGTTAATAGGCTGCAGTTCATACACTATGATTTACAGTAAACAAATAGTTTCTAATTTCCACTGAGGAAGGTGATGATTTGTTTGAGGGATTTCCTGGTTACACAAAGTTAGCTGCTTTCTGAAAGACAGCATAATGATACCAGAAACACCATTTAATTCTACTCTAAATAGCCAATAGTTCAACTGGCAAATGGGAGGATGCAAACAAACCACATTGTCAGTAAGTCTTATCAGCTCTAGATGAAAATTTTAGCTTTTAAATCTGCAGCTTTGCTTAGTTTGCCATGATTCTTTTTTTCCTGGGGAAATTTCCTACTATTCACTGATCAACCACATTGCTGTATGGGGAATTTAACAATTCAAGTACCATCTTAGGCAGAGCACAACTGCACTCACTGCTTTATCATTGAGATGAGTTCTTAACAATACATTTGTAAAATGTTTGTGCCTTGCCTCACCTTCAAACAGAACATTTCATCAAAAAGATCTTTACAGAAAAACCATTAACCATTCATGGTTCCATCAGAAACTAAGGCAATGAGAGACACTGAAACAGTTGTCAAAGAGTCTCTCAGAAAACGTATTGGCTTTGTTAGCAGCAGAAGTCAGCTCTCAGAACATAACCCTGTACTCTAGCACCAGACAATACCACCTCTTTCTTCACCCACAGCCAGGTTTGTGAAGAAGTGGTAAGATTTCCAGAAAATGCCAGGAAGGCACATAGTTAGCCACATATGCCCTTACCTCTCTGGTGTGCGTTAAAAGGTCGAAGGAAATAATGGTTTACATAGTAAATCCACAGGTGGCTTCAGAGCACGCTTTCTGAAAGAGAGGATCATGTAGTTGCCAGATCTGTAATGATGCTTTTTCTCTCGAATGGGTAGTTACTGAGTGCATGTACCGACATGTATAGGATACCTTGATTTCTCTCTCCTAGAGAACTCAGTGCAGGGAAACTACCTGATACAGGACTAAAAAAGACCAGGCAATAAAAAAAAAAAAAAAAAAAAGATATTTCTGTAATTCTATACACCAACACGACAAGTTATCAAATTGTGGTATGTTATTGAAGGAAAACTAATAAAGGGAATCAGAGAAAAAAAAAAAGACAAAACGGACTAAATTCCCAAACAAGTTGTTTATTCTTTCCTTGCTGTAAATCTATTGTAAAAGAATTGCATATGTTATTGGTTATCTATCAAAAGCAGGTTTTTCTGGACACTTTGGAACAGGTACTGAATTCAGTGTCCCTTTCAACTGAATACACAAAATAAAACTAGACCTTACCCACAACAGATGTGACTAATAATTTATGTAATCTCCAAGACAGAAATTTTCTCATAGTTATTATTCCATATCCCTCTTATTCTTTATCTATTTACTCTAATGAAAGTAATTTGCCACATTTGGATTTATTTCAGGTTTGTTTGCTGTTTCATGTTCTGATTTCTTTCCTAATTTTTTAAAATAACTCACCTTCCTAAATTATTTCTGTATGCAAGTTAGTTATTTCTGTTCTTGCTGTCAAATCCAGTATATTGTATCACTGTAGCTCAGGTAATGACTCACTTCTGAATGATTTGATAATTTGCTAAACTCCAGACACTTTCAATAATAGCATTCCAGATATCCCAAAAATTTTTTTTTCTGAACAAGTGAAGGTTGCTAAGTGACAGAAACGTACTTATGTACTACATCAGTTTGTAGGCATTTCAGTGCAAAGAAACAATCTTACACACCCACATCATAAAAATAAACATTTTATTAGTACGTAAACAGCTGTGGTTTATTATAAACCAACCTTAGTTCTGATATATGGGCTTCTTGCATATCAAGAGTAAAGTGGGGTTTTTAATCTTAATGTTTTAAGGATATAACTGAGAATGCAGTAATTTTACAAAAGTTCCTTTAATCTCTTGGTCATCTATAGCTAGGATTTCTTGAAAAAAAATGGCAGAAACATTTTGATAGGATATTATATTGGTGCCAATTTTTTATAAAAACTGCAGTCTTGCCTTTGACACAAAGTGGAACTAAAATGCATCTTTAAGTGTTTCTCCTTCATGCTTTTCCTGCATTTTAGTGTAAAGTCTGTAAATAACGTTTGGTCAGAATGATAATGTGGATGTTGTGACAACACATCAGTTATATAGACAGGTATAAAAATGTTTTGTATTGGCAGCGTATTTCCACTGTCACTCTCTTGCTTTTTTTATGTTTGGCTTTGCAAATAATTGGATAGGTTAACACAGCTGTCAGTGAACAACTTCAGGTATTTTCTTTTACGGGGTGAGGATTTCCCATAATTTATGAAAGCTTTCATCTTAAATCAAAAACACATACAGCTTTTCAAACTGTATCTATACCAAAATATATCTATAATGTTGTTAGCAGGCAGTGAAAGTTAGAAAAAAACCCAGCTAAATTAATAATGGCTAGAAAAAAACCCGCTGTTAAATGGTAGCTTGAATCTGTTAGGGAAAGAAGACCACTGAGACGGCACAGTCTACGAGTAACACATCATAGCTATACGTCTGTAATAACCAGCAAAAGCAGTCATCTGTGAGACCACCTGGCACATAGACAATATAATGCAATAAAGTAACAGGACTTAGCTTTGGTCACTGAATGGTCAACAGCTTCCCTCTAAATGTATTTTGACTATGCATCAAGAGAATTGTGGACGGTTCTTAAGGACCTTACTGTTACTGACCTTGAAAAAAAGCCTGTTGCATGAACATGTCGAAACCTCTCTCTATGAATTTTTTAAGTACTCTGTAAATAAATACTTTTACTGAAATACTGGGTGAGAACTAAGTTCCTGATCCCATAGTTTCAGATATATGCAGTTGTCTGCCGTTTAGACTCAAATATGATTTCTGTTATTGAAGGACTGAACTGATTCTCTAAATTATAATTTGACAATGAAATCAGCATGCACCTAGGCAATCTGTCTCCCTTCCTCTTTCTTTTTCACAAATTTAATAATTTTCTGCTTAATGCTGTATTGGGTTTGTGTGGCAAGGTTTTGATAGCAGGGGGGCTACAGGGGTGGCTTCTGTGAGAAGCTACTAGAAGCTTCCCCCATGTCTGACAGAGCCAATGCCAGCCGGCTCCAAGATGGACCAGCCACTGGCCAAAACGGAGCCCACCAGCAATGGTGGTAGTGCCTCTGGGATAACTTTGTTGAAAATGTAAATGGTTGAATAAAGTTGAAGAGCTTACATTCTTACTATTAAGCTCCACTGCTCTTCCTCTGAAAATTCTGGTGAGATGAAACAAGGTGATGTTACGTAGCTCTTGTATGTAATTAATTTTTAACATTGTAAAAAAAAAGGTTTTATTGATGCTATTTTACTCATATTTATCCAAAATTAACAGACCTAAACAATAATGTCCATTCAGAGATTATTTTGTTCTTTCTTTGAAAGCAACATTTAGAATCAGCTGAAGCATTTTACTTTATCTAAAGACAAAACTCAGTTATTGGCTTGAATATTATTGGTTGGTAATTCTTTATGAAGTACACTGAATCAGTGTACTGCCACAGGATTTACCCACATTTTACGTAAAATTTCTCTTTTCAAAGTAAATAAGCAAACTCAAAAAGAATGGAAAGTCTCTGTAAAGATCTAAAGAATGTTACCTTCCTTCTACCAAGTACATGCTTGATGCTAAATGAATGTTAGGATTCTCTGTAGGCTGCACCTATAATAGAAGTCAACATCACTGCACAGGCTTTACAGGTCTGACATCCTAGCAGAAAGCAACGGTGCGTTTACACATCATGGCCAAACTGTCTGACACATAGCTACAGCATCCAACAGGCTTCAGACTATGCTTGTTTCTAGTCAATAGAAATATTTTGCTTGTAATTTCACTTGGAGCAATGGCACACCCTATCTCAATAAATAGCTTAAATATTAGTTTAATTTCCTTGTAGATATTAACTCTGCCAACAGCAATGGCAGAACAAGAGATCTGTGTCTTTGATTGTATGGGAATAAATATGATTTCTGACAAACTTATTTCACTTCGATATAAAGCCTTTAACTTGGGTTTCTATTTTCTTGTCTGCTTTCAGACATCTGTCCATGAGTTTAATCATTGTTTCTACACCTCTGCACACGCAAAGGTCTGAATACTGGGAATTTCTTGGGAGATGAGGGAGGCATTAAAGACAGAGGCTTCACACATTTTTCTTGAAAATCAATGTGAAGGGGACACATCAAGAAAGAGGCAAGCAAATTAATTTAAGGTCACATTCTGCCACTTTTTCATTGGGTAGGAGTTTACTCTGTGAGTAGTGTCACTCTAGGGTGAGGTACTTTTCAATACAAGACAGTGCAGAACAGCCAGACCATTCCTACGGATCAACGTACACCTACAGAACAGATCAGCAGTGACCTAAAATCACATTTTTAAAGAGTGGATTTAAGTCTTATCTTGTCTTTGACAATCAAATCAGAATGTAATGTTTGAAAATGTTTCTTCATATAAAATGCTTTATGCAAAACTATTACAGGTAGATATAGATAGAAACACAAAGGCCCCAGCTCAGTGGCCCTTGTTCTCAGGGAGTGGTACCTTACTTTCTGAGTAACTTAGTTCTCCGACATGAGAATTAACCTGGTCTCAAGTGAACAACATCTGTTTTCAGAACTAGCAACGCAATTCTTTAGTTTCTGCATCAAGCTTCAGGCTTTATTTAGGTGATAATATTTAGGTGAATAATGAATCCCACTCCTCAGACTGAAAGCTGGATGTATTTCCAAGGAAAATCTTCTTGTATAACCACAACTTAATGGGTAAACTATAAGATTTACTATATAAAATTCTGTGGACTATACTGAAAGGTATAGCAGCCTACAGACTGTTGCAGCTATCCCTTGTGGCTTTAAAGTCTCTTAAACTATATATCATAGTATACACCTCTTGTCAAGATGCTCGTGCTTTTTCCTTTCAGTAATAGTTAAAAACATTATTCAACTGTACATTCAATACTCACAGCTGTAATGGAAATAAAATTTCTTTTCATACATACAGAAAACTGCTTAATTTACATGTTAGTCCTGGAATTGCAATGAACAGCAGCACATCATGCTGAGGCATTTTTGTTACTTAATACTTATTTACATTTGTTCTGAGAATAGGAAATTTGAAAGTCCTATTTTTTAAAAAAATCTCATTATGCAGTAGTACTTTACAACATCAAATTGAACTAATACTTCAGGATACCAAAGGAGCTCTGGAATTTATATTGACTTACAAAGAAAATCTGGTGTATAAGTCAGGGATAGAATGTGTTACAAAGATTTAGTCTCTAGATACAAAATAATAATAAAATGCTCTTTTAAATGATGTGGCGGAGAATAAAGCTTAGCATGTTGCCTTAATGCGTGAGTTGCGCTATATTCTAGTTTTTAAATGTAACAGAAAATAAATTCCCACTGAAAATAAGGGAAAGGAAAGTCATGTCTTGGAAGGGGACATTGTGTGTGTACCCAAATGATAGTTAAAGCTTCATCTCCGTGAAGCATACTTGAACACATCAGCCTACTGCCCTACTAGTTCAGGATGCAAACTACTACGGTAGAAAATCAGATCTGAAATCAAATAGATTACATTGACCATGTCCTCATGGTGCAAAACTGAACTTAGTTCCAAGTATCTAGTCAAGTGCAGCTGTACTAAAAAGGTCACTGCAGTCCTTTCCTGTAAATAATGCATCATTCACACACAGTTTTAAGTCCAGATATTTATGTGGCAAACAATCAGACAAACCTGGGGCTACTGAAGGAGTGTAAGTCTACTTTTTCACAGTATTTTTATTATGCAAGCATAACACAGGAGGCGGCGACTGGGACATGTTGTGACCAAGCTCCTCTTCCAGTCTGCCAATCCTGCCTGTGCTTGGAACGTGACCACCTTCTGCAGAACTTAAAATATTAATTTGAGGACATTGCTATGGAGACTCCAAAAGGAAAAGCTCAACTACCTGGTCCCTCTTAAAAAATTTCAGTTTTTTATTATTACCGTAAAGGCTCCTGGCAGACATGTGGACTGGAGCCCTCTAAATCGGTTTCACAGCAATGTGTTCCTGCCGCTACAGCAACAGAAATTGCATGCCAACAGCCCCCGTAAGGACCGCAGGCGAATCCAGGAGGAGTGTTTGCATTAACACCTAAGGCCGTGTCCGGACAGAATACACCGTGGAGCCGTCGAGCCGCACCGTGCAGGTGAGGGGGCGGGAAGAGGGTCCCTGGGCGCCATCTCCTGCCGGCACTCCGCCTCAGCCAGGGGCAAAGCCTCTCCGAGAAGGCTCCGGGCGGGCCCTGCCCTGCCCTGCCCTGCCCTGCCCGGCGGCTCCTCCGCGCCGCCTCTGCGCTGGGGGCCGTGGGGAAGCGCCGGGGCCGGAGCTGCCTCTACCCCTGCAGAGCCGCACACAGGGCTCGCCCCTCTCCGCCCCGCGACCCTCGGCCCCCGCCCGCCGCCCCCAGCCCCGGCGCCGGGAGAGTCCCCCCGCGGCTCCTCGCTCCCCGCCGAGAGGGTTAAAGCCGCCGCTCGCAGCGTCGCACCGTGGGGAGGCGAGCGAAGGCGCGGAGCGGGGCGCGGGGCGCCCGGGCGGCGGGAGCGCTCCTCCGGCGGGGACGCGCAGGTGGCGCGGCGCCGGGGGACGGACCGCGCCGTGCGCTCTTCACCTGTGGGCGTGACCGCCGTCCCCCTCCTCCTCCTCCTCCTCCTCCTTCTTTTTACTTGAAGGGCCGGCGCTGCTCTAGCGGCAGAGCCTAAGAGCGGAGCTGGCGGCGCACGGAGAGACGACCTGCGGCCGCCGACCCGCGTAAAGTGTCCCGCCCGCCGCGGATCCGGGCGCCCTTCGCGCCTCCGCCCCGTCGAGCCCTCAGGCCCGGCCGGGAGGGGAGAGCAGGCTGGACTCGCCGCGGGGGACGCGGCGCCTCTCCGCCCGGCGGGCCGCGCTGCCCGGCTCCGCCGCCCTCCTCGCCGTTGGCGGGCGCCGCCGCTCCCCGCTCCCCGGCGGGCGCTGGGCTGGGGCGCGGATCGCCCGCGGCCCGCGGCGCTGCCGAGCCGAGCCCTCCCCCGCGGGCGGGCGGCGGCGGCCGCCGAGGTGCCCTCGCCGCTCCGTGGCCGCTGCCCCCGCGGCCATGCTGCCCTGGGCTGCGAGGCGGCGGCGGCCTGAGCGGGGGTCGCCCTAGAGCGGGCGGGCGGGCGGGGGCCCCCCCCGCGCTAGCAGCGCCTCGGCCCGCGCCCCCGCCTGCGGGGGTCCGCCTCCCGGGGCACGGGCAGGAGGCCGGGGGAAGGACGGCAAGCGACACAACTTATGCGAATTAAAAAAAAAAGAAAGGAAAAAAAAAATAAAAAGAGGCTCGTTCGTGGGACGTCTTCAGAGCTCGGCACCACGCCAGGCGCCCCAGTAAAACCCACCAGGCTAGCGAAGCTCGCCACAGTGCCAGGAGGCAAGCTGGCTGCCGCCGCTGCGCCGAAGTCCCGCACGCCTTAGAGTCGCCTTGGCTTTCTGGCTGGAAGATGGTTCCTGCAACAGGACCTTGTTGCTTCTGACAAACTGGGGGGTCTTTGGAAGATGCCTGCCTTGGGGATTACACGTGGAGAAAGGCCATCAGTCAAGGGGAGAGCTGGCTGGTGAAACTGTCTGACTTTCCCCCCCACCGGGGAAGTGGCTTCAATGGCTCCATCTCCCAGGAGAAGCAGTAGGAAAGATGCCAACACCTTGCCAAGCATGTCCTCAACTTTCTGGGCTATCATGATCCTGGCTAGCCTCCTAATCGCTTACTGCAGTAAGTACATATTTGTCCTGGTGCTTTTGCTGGACGTAAATCCACGCCCTTCCCGTCTGAGGTAACACTTCTGGCAAAGGCTAAGCTCTGCAGCTGGCAAGCGTAGGTACTGTGCCTTAGCCTTGCCACCTCAACGCATCCCCCCCCACCCCAACACATCCCCCCCGCCCCCCCCATGGTAAAGCAGGTAGACTGACACTTTAATACTGCTGCTTCTTGGAAGCATGAGATGGCCTTAGGTTGTAGATGTGGCATTTCCAGTCCAAACAGAAACACCTCTTGGATCTTAAGAACTTTTTAGTGGTAGTAACCGTGATCCACTGTTCACTGTTTATTATGAGAAGTTACCAGCTCTCTCCCAGACTGCTCCCTCTGCGTACACGCTCTCCCATCCCCGTCCACCTTCCATGAACAGGAGCTATTTTGCTTACGTTCATTCCTTTAGGAAGCACATACTTAGTCAAGTGACAGATGTCTTAACATCACTGGGATGATATGTGATTCTCTGACTGTGAAATTGCATTGGAACACCCCAGCACTTCCTGAGCAGTTTAGTAAGCCCGTGCTATCAGTTTTAGAGCTACATCACAGGTTATCGGTAGAGTTTTGTATATTCTTTTTCAGGCTTGATAGATTGTCCATTAATCACACTGAGTTGCAGGTGAGGTATCTGTAAGAATCAAGTGCGTGGACTATTAATACTTTTAAAGGTCTTTATTTTTTTCTTGTTAGTTTCTTTGCTCTCAGCAAGAGTAATCTTCAAGCAGATATGTAATATAAATACAGTTAATGCCCATACTTCTGGGGGATGCAAGTTAGTCCATAGTACCAGAGTGGGAATCTTTCAAAGAGGATAGAAAAAGCAGTTGCTATGCAATAATAAAGAAATATGTAATTTATCAGGAAGGACCTGCAAAACTTTGCCAAAATAAATCTACACTGTATTTTCCCAACCTGAACTGAATGTGGTCTGTAATTTATCCATAGCGCATATTCCTTTCATTAGCTGTAGCATAAAAGACTTTGCACTAGGCTTGTCTTGTTGAGCTGTAATAGGTGTAGGTTATGATGAATAGGAAATGGATTCTGGTTTTCAGGAGCATGCCTGCTGCATTTCTTAACCCTCTATTCCATTCCCTCCGACCGTATTATATTCTCCATTTTTCGCTGTTTTTTTTTCCTGAAACAAGATTGTAATTGTCTAAGAGAACCTTTAATTCGCTTTTTTGCATGTTACAGGGACTCTTCGTACTGACAGCAGTGAAGGAGGCTTATTCTAAAAAGAATAACATATTTTGTAATTATTTTTTGTAGTTTAGCACATTTTGCATTACACTTATAAAAAATCACATCAAACAGGCCACACTTTTAAATAAGTTAATTCTGTACATAAAGCCATATTCAATGTACTAATATAGAGGGTATACTAAACAACATACTGAAATTTAAAAGAATTTATGTGCATACTGGCAGGTAAGTGACTCGGTAAATGCATATTACAGGATGAATAGTTTAAGTATAAAGGGAATTCAGCTGGATATTAGTAATAGGAAATATTTTATTAAGTTTGTGCTAGAAATGTCTGGAGGGTGCCAGGGTTTTTATGAGAAGATACGAGTTCTTCTGTGCAGATACCTTCTATCAGCATAGCCTCAGAAAGAGTTAACTGTGAACTCTGACACTTTAAAAATTATTTATATTCAACAGTGAGAGGTTTGACAATGTTCTGTTCTAAGGAATGAAGATGCCATTTGAATTGTTATATATTGTTCCTTATTTATTTTTTGTATTGTTTACTGATGCTGAACAAAGCAAATGTTAGCCAATAACAGGAAGGCAATTTCTGGTGTGCTTAAATGATCAGTTTCTAATTAGTTCTCTCAGCTAGTGTCGACGGTGTTTCTCAAACATGTAGTATGCTCTTCATTCCATATAGTGCTGAAGAGCACCATGTAGCTTAAAATATGCAGTGTCAAAACACTCCACCATTTATGTAATGTTTCACTGATTTGACAACTGCAGTTCCAAATGTTAATGAAGCACCATGAACATTTTCTCCAGTGGTAGTATTTGAAAAATTGCAAAAAACACTTTTGCTCTGTGGAAAGGATGTTTAAAAATCAAGGAAAAAATGTGAAGCTATTTCTAGGTAAAGTAGTACTGCAAATCTTATGAATTCTTTTAAAAACCATGTAGGGTTTATTCAGGCTTTTTTTCATCCGATGCCTTATTTTTTGAAGAAAAGCATCACTTGGGGGGGGGTCAGTTATGTTTTAAGAATAACAGCCTTGACATATTTCTTAGGAAATAAAAGAACTTGACAATGTAAGGTGTTCTGTATTTTTCCACTCACCTTGTATTCAGGTACATGGAAGTATACCAGCTTAAACCTCCGATATCAAGCAGACTTCTGTAAAAAACAATGTAGTTGAACACATTATTAAAGTAACTACAGGAACCTCATGTCTGATTATCTCTCATGTATCATTTTACTACATTTACATCAAACCCTGCAGCTCAAAAAAAAAAATTCAGAACTTTTGCATATTTCCATTTTTTTAGCACTATAAATAAAACTTTTGATCTACCTTGCTTATTTTCAGTTTTAATCTATTGGTCTGACAAAGCTTATTCCTGAATCAGTTATGTGAATGTTTCTTCCCCTTCCCCTAATTACTTTGTGAATCTTTGTTTCTGGGAATGTATTTGTTGTACAATAGTCATCCCTATTACTGGGAGCAAGCAGTAAACACCATACTCTCGAGTTCCACTTGACAGATAAGAGTATTTATAAAGCATGTTCTGGACGTATGCGTACATTCCATTAGCCTTTCATTTATACTTTAATTTCTGAAGCCAAATTATGTTCTCTTTGACGTGGTAAAATGATAAACTGATCATTTTTCCTTTCTTAAATGTTTAGATTATACTTAGGGATAGTGGCTCCATCCTATGGTGGAAGAGAAACCTGCATCAAATCAATTAGGTTAGTTGCTATAGTGATAAATATAATGTAATATTCTCCAACCAAAGAAAAATTGTGTGATTTGGTAGGTTCTCAACAGGAGAAGGCAAAAATGAAGTAATAGAAATACACAGTTTATGGTCCTTGGTGCAACCACCAAGGAGTTAGTTTACTTAACAGAAGCATCAGTAAATGTGAAAACGGTTTCAGAAGGCTGTCCTGGTAGACTGTGACCACCTTCAATGGCAATTCAGTATTAGAGGAGTTGTGACATTTTTAGATCCCAGACATGCATTCTGCATACTTGTTTAATGAACAATGGTAGACCAGAGAGAAGTACCTGCATTGAATTCTTTAAGTTACTCTTTTTATGTTGTGAAGATATATTGAATTGTTTTTTTCTCCTCCTGTAACTGGGATTTACATTTTTCCACGTTAGAAAGTTTGGTCAAATTAAAGAAATTTTCTGTGGCATCAAAGCTGCATGCTACATCAGAAATCTAAAAACAATGTGGTTTTGATTCAGAATTATTTCTTAGTGCATTTATTCAGTTGGCTTTGCTGTAAATACTGAGGTGCTTTTTATATGTAAATGGTGACTTTTTAAACAGCATACGATTCAGCTTTAGCAAAGTTGTGGCTGTTAAGAGCTTTTGGCTTTCCTTATTTTATACTATTTTGGAAGTGTAAGGAATAGAACATTAGACCCCTGTGGTGATAAAGGTTTTGCTGTTAAGGTAATACTTCTAAAGGCAAGCAAATGGGTTTTTTTTGCAAGGAACTGTCAAAACTGAATGGTACTTAGAAAGTTCACCTTCTTGTTTTAAATATTGTGTATGGAAGAGTGCAATATGAAGCCCAGCATTTATGCTGACTAAATGGTGATAACACTAGGAAAAAAGAATTCAAAAGTCCAAAATGCAAAATATTTCCCATAACTCTACAGTTCTGCATTGTAAGTGCAGGTTCTTTCACAGTAATAAGAAATGGAAAGAGGAAATGTTCTCCTAATTCATTATTTCTTTTGCTTGCAGAATACAAAATAAGAACAGTATAATGATGAAATACTGATAGGTTCTATTAAATGACTGATTCTGCAGTCTACCATTTAAATCTGTGGAATTTGTTGAGCAGAAAGTCAAGCCCTTAGCATAAATAACAGAAGTGTCTCAAAGATTTTGCATGGTACCATACAAAATGCAGGTAATTCCCATGAAAAATATTATATTGACTTCACCTGAAGTTGAGATCCTGTTGTTACGCATTGGATGGACACTGCTCATTTGAGAAATAACTTTTCATCATCCTGTTCTGGAATTGCTTTCAGTCTAGAAGACACAGGTTACTATGGACTCTAGGTTTTATCATTCCCTTACGCTCTTTGAGACTGCCAGCAGGGAGGACAATTAGCTGTGGCTGTCACCTGGACACCTCTCCAATAGGAGCTACCATATTGTCGTGCATTGGCTACTGAACAGCTGTTAGATGGTAAATGGTCACTGCTGATTTAAGTTGGATGCAAACAAGTCATCTCTGAATGAAGGTCTACAGATTCTGTTACTGATCCTATATCATTCAGATCACTTTGTCTGGTTTTTACAAGTGAAAAAGACAGATTTTTTTTTTTTTTTTTAATCTGTCCAAACTGATCTGTAATTTTATTATGTTTTCTGCAAGAATTACGGTACTTGTATTTTTCCCAAACTCTGCAGACAGAGTAAATGTGACATATAGAGCAACTGTCATTATTCAAACTTTTGTTCAGCTAGTTTGTGTATAGAAATGAAAACTAATGCTTTTATGACATTAAATAAGAAAAGCATGGTATTAAAATTTTGTCTCTTTATATAACATCCCAGCTGCTCCTTTTTAAGAAGGTTCATTTTTTTAATTAAAACCAATGCATTGAACTTAATGGCCTCTACAACATACTACCTGTTAGCATGAGTACCAAACTGACATTGAGATTGCCTCACCAGTTATGTTGTAGTTTGTCATGTATTACATAGAAGTCATTTGCATCAACATAAGAAATGTCTTCTTATTGCTTTTAATGTTGAGTTCAACCCTTTAAGGCTAAGTAAGCACCATTTACAATTTCTCAAATGTATTTGAATTCTGGTGACTCTTACTCCCATTGCAAGTATAACCACTGATATAGATGGATATAATGGGAAACAGGTACAGAGTGGGAACTAGATATAAATTGATATTTTCAATTAAGTATGTGGCAGAGGAGTATTCCATGTCTTTCAGCAGGGTTGACAGGAGAGAGGTTGAGACCTCTTTGACTTGCCTTTTTTTCCTCTGTTTATGCAATGTACTGTGTTGTTCTTACCATATGCTATGAAAACAGCATTGGGAGTATGGAGTAGAACCCCACTACTCTGGCTAAGTGTGTAAACATGGGCTAGATTGTATCTTTTTTTACTGGGGTCCCATTAATTTTTCACTCTCTGCTTAGTGGCTCCATTGAAGTAGTAGTAAGTCCTCCACTGAGATTAGCCTTATGAGTGGGTATTTTCCCACTCGTTCTTCTCTACTAGAAGCCGGAGGTATGAAATCTCTCAGTTTTTAGATGTAATGTAGTGCTTTCTTAGTGAGTGCTCTAACCATAAGGCTATTACGTGAAAAAAAACCCACATTGACAGCTAGTCCAGCATCTGGCATGCCAAATAATGTTTATTAGAGGTATGCCTTGACTGTTGTCAATAACTTAAAAAATGTACTTCGATACTGAACTATGTACGCAAGTGTCAAATGCATAGGCAAATCTAGAAAGCATTGATTAATGGCAATCTTCCTGGTCTGCATATTCTTTGCTGCTAAATTCAAACCAGAATATTTTCCTGTTTAGGCTCATATTTGACCAGGTGTGTTGTTCCGCTGTTGGGCTGGGGATTTGTTTAGGGTTGGTTTGGGGTGGGTTTTTTTTCTGTTTAAAGGGAAATTACACTGCTTTTTGCACAGATGGCTGGCAAAATTGCTTTTTGTAGATGTTTTGGGAAGTCATCTATTCATGGATATGCTTTTATGTTAGCCCTGCAAATAAGAAAGTGTTATGTGGTGACTATTTGCAAATATATGAACTGTATTTAGAGTATGCTTTCCAGTAGTTTTGGTGTAGAGGTTTATTTCAAAAATTTTGTGCATGTTTTTCAATAAATGGACTTTGGCTATAATACAGGAATCCCAAGTATAATGGTAGAGTGTTTTGCATTCATGTGATGATCTGTTGATCTGAAAAATTTGTGTCCTGTGTCTTACTTCAATCTCTGGATGGACTGCTTCTTTTGACACCTTTCTTGAAATACTTGATTGCTCTCAGATACTGCTCTCGGATACAGGAAAGTATCTCATCTAACTCTGGGGTGAGGAGCATAACTGACTATTTTTCAAAGGAGTCTCTGTGCAAGACCTAGTTACTCAATATCATCCTTGGTTTTGTGTTTCCTAGCACTTTTAAGTGCCTGTGGCCCAATACAGCAATAAGGTTGTTACTTTTCTAGAACAAAATGTTACTTATTTTTCCAAATTATATGCTGCTGTTGGAGAAAACCTGAACTGTATCTAGAAAGACCTCTAGCTACTATTTTTCCTGTGGTTACAATTCCCTTCAAGGCTGTAGGTTGGTACAACTTATTTTTTTAGTTTTGATGTTCTCTGCCTCATTCTCTTGCAGCCCAAGTTAACACACGCTTTCAGCTGACCCTTGTCTTTAAAAGCCCTCCACCACTGGCATCTCCTGCTCTTCCAACAGGAGAGTGTTTTAACAGGGCAGGATCTTATGATATTTTTAGGATGACATACCTGGCAAAATAAAGCTCCTTCTGTCTCTGCCTGTGACTGAAAGTAGCAATTTGAGCTACGGCCCCATTGTTCAGTTTGGTGTTTTGAAGGTCCAGAACTGGGACTGTCTCTGGCTTTGCTTTGTGTAGAGGTTAATTCCAGAACATTGTTAACAGATGTGCTCTGTTAGTATTCTGTGTACCAAAAACTGAATAAAAGCCCAGAACAGAATGCCTAGGAGATTGGTAACGTTTCAAATTGCAAGTTATGTTGGTTGGACTGATTCCTGATTTTTCATCCGTGGTAGAGAAGAATTGTGGTGTCCAACTGTACTGAAGCACAGCCATAGAACCCACTGGTTCCGTTACCTGACAAAGCTGTATCATCTGAGAGAAAGGTCCTTAATTCTTACAGAAATGAGAAATTACTACATTTGAAAAAGAAATTTTTGTTTCTGATGTCTATCAAAAAGTAAAAGGGAATTCTTGTTGTGTTCGTGTTAATCATAGTTTAGTTTATTATGGTGGCTTTTACCTTTGCTTTTAGAACTCTTCTTTTTTTTTTTTTTTTTTTCCTGATTATCTTAGAACTCTGATGTTGACAAATGTGTTCTAAGAGATGATATGCTGACAATATGAGATGCTGTTAACTCCAAATGCTTGTATCACTTTCAATACTCTCAGATGTCAGTATCCCTTTTAGCAGAATATTGAATTTTTCCATTGAACTACACCCATGCAAAGTTTGGCAGAACAGCCTAGCCAGATGCCAGAAGGGGGTTTAAGCTAAGCTCTTGCACTTTTCATTAACTGGTTCAACTGCAAGCAGAAATGTCAAAATGCTGTGGGAACAGCGGCTTCCGGCACTTCTGGCAGATCCAGAGAAGGCCCATGATCAGGGGGCTGGAACACCTCTCCTATGAAGAAAGGCTGAGAGAGTGGGATTGTTCAGCTTGGAGAAGAGAAGGCTCTAGAAAGACTTTATTGCGGCCTTTCAATACTTAAAAAGGGCTTATAAGAAAGATGGAGAGAGATGTTTTACCAAGGCCTGTAGGGACAGGACAAGGGGCAATGGTTTTAAACTGAAAGAAGGTAGAGTCAGATTGGACATAAGGAAGAAATTTTTTATGATGGGAGTGGTGACGCACTGGAACACATTGCCCAGAGAATTTGTGGATGCCCCATCATTGGAGGTGTTCAAGGTCAGGTTGGACAGGGCCTTGAGCAACCTGATCTAGTGGAAAGTGTCCCTGCCCATGGCAGGGGGATTGGACTAGATGGTCTTTAAAGGTCCCTTCCAACCCAAACCATTCTATGACTTTTGTTCTCTTGCTTTACATTAAACTAAATACAAGTGTAACGGATATGGTGAGAGGTTACCTGTTACTGATAGAATTCTCTGGTGTTAGTGAAAGAATTCACCAGTTTCTGATTTTGTTGGAGGAAAATGGACTTTATATTTAGTTATACCTTGGATAGACACTTTTCTTCCATGCAACCTCAAAGAAATGTGGTTTTTTTTCTATTATTTTTTGTATAGTGAACAAATTCCAAACGAGTTCTGTATATAGGCTTGAATCATAAAAACACAGAATTCTTTTCTGAATTGAACTAATATAATAATCTGAGTTAATCTTCAAGATAATTTTATTTTAAAAAATATCAGAAAGGTGTTCCAGACCTTTTTCAGTATATGCTGTCAGTAGTGCTTTATTGAACATTCATTTTAAGATGAGAATGTATACGTGTTTGTGCATATGTGTGCTCAGTAAAAAACACATCAATATTTAAAATAAAACTGAGAGGCTTTAAAAATTGTTCTCAGTGAATGTTACTTAAAGGTGGTAACTTCCCTGAAATTACCTAATATAAGGCATTTGACCTAACATGTCTTTGTATATCCTAATACCTGGAATAATTATTCTTTTAAAATATCATTTTAAAGAATTTTTGCAGATATTTTCCTTTTAAGTTATCAGGTCCAGCTAGAAAAAATCAAACATATATGTTCTGGAACTCAGATCCCATTGGGTTAAAAGAAATAGCTGACAAATAGTTTAAATTCCATCTGAATAGATCTGGTCTTTCCATACTTTAGATTTTTGCAGTATAGTCATCTATATTTACCATAGTCTCCTTTTAAAGTCAATGGAAACATAGACATTTTTACTGTGCAGTTTATGTGACCTGTTTGAGGTACATGATGTAGTTTGAGGTAAATTGTACTGCAGAAGTGCTTGTCTTTGTTGACTAAAGAGCAGATTGGACAACTTGCTAAGATTTTAACAGGTATGTTATCCATTAATCCCATCCTTCATTATAGCATCTTTAGAATATTGCTTATTTTATTTTCAACGCCCATGCTTAATATTTAAGTGTTTAATGTCAAGTAACTGGTTCAGTATTTCTGTAGGAAAGAAAAACTGTAGAAAAATAGGCTTGTGATACAGATTCATTAAGACTGTAGGTCAAGATACTGAACTACTGCAGCAAAGGATTTGTACAAATTGAAGGAAGTAGTTGGCATAAATTACTGGGATCTTCTGAAGACATCTTTGCAAACAGCTTGTATCCTGAACATTTTTTGCAATGTGTTTTGTCTTACTGTAAATTCTCCAATTTCATTGCCAGTATTTTCACACTCTGAGCACTCTAAAAATACTCCTTCCCCAAAAAGTTGGAAACTAGGTGAATTTTAGATGACTGTACCAAAGTTTATCAGCTTTACCATTCTCTTTCTCATTTTTTATTCCTCTTGCATACAAAACAATATTAAACACATTTGCACCATGCAGCCTTTTATAGTGTGATTAATACATTTGAACCGCCTTCATCTACTAGTGATTTAGGTAAGAAAAGGTTTAAAAGTGAACAGTGTGTACATATGTATAAGAATCTGCGGGGGTGAAGAAGACTAGAAATGCTTGCCTTGAATATAAGAGCAGATACGAATTGCACTGAGTGTTGAAGTGCCACCCACTCAACTCCTCCTGCCCTTCCTTCTCCCCTCACCTCAAAAATAAAAGCTATGTATGAAAAAAGTTTGTTATGTGGTCATTTTTGGTAGGGTGTTGGGCTTTATGACCCGAGTTGTGCCTCCAATTCTACATTCTTCAGTCTAAGTGCTGTTTTTACAGTCCTTTTCATCTGGAGAGATTTGTTGCCTTCTATACCTCATTCTTTTATCAACATGTTTTTGTTCAAGGAATATATTGCCGCTTTTCACCTTTTTCCATGGTATATATATTCATGGACTTTTTTCATCTAACAGTTGGCCAAATCTGCTTGTGCTGCCTGTATAACTAGAGATCTCTACCTTAATCCTGTCTATGAATGTAATTATTTTCTAATATGATCTTCTTTACAATGCCTTACCCAAGAGATGTTTTAACAGTTTATGGTGTTATATGAGCTCCCTTTCCCATGTTTTTGCAGAGTTCTGTTAAGTGCTGCTGTGAACTCTTAGGGTGATAACAAGTTACATGCACGGCCACTAACAATTACGATAAATGGATTTGAGGTATTTCAGATACAATTCCAAGGAATTAGTTTAAAAACAACTTATAATACTTGAGTTAGTGGCATTTCAAAAGTAATTCCTGTGAAACAGCTTAATGCTTATCTTTTTCCATTTTGACATTTGACAGGAATATAGGTAAACCAATATATTCTTTCGCACAAATATTACATTGACTTCATAAGACTGACATCGTATTGAGCATATGGAATACCAAGAACTATTGCTTAATGTTTTCTCAGATAATTTATCTCTGTATAGAGGAAAGGGATGTCCTTCAGAATCCTCAATTTCACAGAGTGAAAGTAATCTTTTCCTCTTGATATTTTAATATAAACACACATGCAAAATAAAATGAAGCAATACCTATCTCATTTTTTTTAGTTAATACCCTGAAGTTTTTAGGGGATTTTTTGTCTCTATCAAAGACCAAATTTGTAGAACTCAAGAAAATATTTCCTACATTACCTTATTAGAGCACATTCCCAATATATTTCACTGCCTCTCCTTTCACTGCTTGTAGTAACTGATGTCCATTTCCTTCCTGAGAGCTTCTTTTAGAATTTAGTGCTCTGTGTTGGCATAGAGTCCCAATATTAGTTTTCTATATTTTTCAGTTTTGCTTTCTTATTTTTCATACCTAAGGTCAGGTGAATTGGCCCTACTGTTTGTCTTGCCACTTTCTGAAGTGCTTTTCTGTTACTAGGTCTGACAAGTACAGCTATGTGAATCACGGTTTGCCAGACAAATTAACTTGATATATGTGTAGAGACTTTTCTCCCAAGTGCTAGATCTGCAGAGATTTGAGAATTGGGCTTGGCTGTTTTTCTTCCACATGCATCAGGTTCTCTGAGCCCAATTATAAACTCTGTGATATGGCATTATTTATTTAAATTATTTATTTAAATTATTTTAAAAGTATATTAAAGCAACAGGTATGACTACGCACAGAGGGTTAGAACTGAACTGTTGTGAAAAAATATGCTTTCAGTTTCATTTCATGTAATTTGAACAAATATTTTAAGTTGCCAAAATGCTGGTGAGCCCTGGTGGGTATGATGAGTATACGTCATTTGTCATGACAGGGATGTCTAAATTTCAGATGCATGTTGATATTACTCAGGTCATGTATGTTTTGTGGGACAAAGAACACCTACGTTTTGGCTAGATAATATACATTTTTCCAGTTGTGGCACAGGAACAGCTCTCTTAAAAGTGGTTGGCAGGAAGCTAGAACTTAAATCAGAGCTAGCTGATTTTGGTCTTTGTTTGAAAGGGATGGTCACATAAAGCATATGGAAGGAAAATTTCAGAGCTCGTCTGTAAAGTCAAAGAGCAGCATTTCTAAAGTGTGCTTTTCAAGAATTTCAATTTCTTATTTTGCTTTCTTGTTTACTCAGTGTATATTTCTATAATGCATCTATTTATTCTCGGGATGTAGCACTGTAGCTGAACGTAACTGATTGAAACGTAACACTTTTTCCCACATCTCTAAATTTGCTGATTTTTTTTTTTTTTTTTGCCCTGAAGAGCAGAGATAATGCCATGAATTTGGTGGGTTTGGTTTTGTTTTGTTTTGTTTTGTTTTTTTTTTAAATTGGAAGGTAATCTGGAAACCTCAGTTAGAAGGAAAAAAAAGTATACATTTAAAGAAATAATAGAGGAAGTAAAATTTTGAATTTTGCTTGCTGACATATTGAAAAGAACTGGAAGTTGGATATTAACTTTGATTCTATGAGGGTATTTTTTTAAAGGTCAACAGAGCACCTTTCAAATCAGGTACAACTATGTGACAGACAACCATTGGAGAAAATTCTGTCCTTAAAAAATGAAAGCTTGTAAATTCACACTGAGGCTTGTTTATGTGTTGGTTGCTTTTCCTCTTACCTACATCCCAGGACTGATTGATGTATAAACACAGGGATACACGTATGAGAAAACCACGTGATACTCTGGATAATCCATTTTAGTTTTGCTTCATTGGAAACAAATTTATCATATTGGTTAATTTGTATCTTGTCTGGAAGTTTTGAGAGGAGTAATTTTGTTTGTTTAGGAGTAGTTTGATCAGTAAATAAATGTAACATTTTTTCTTCTGTGGGTCTTTCATCCGAAATTATATAAAAACACTTAAATACTTAAATATTGATAACAGCAGTTCTTTCTAGGACTGTAAGATAAATAGCTTTATTAGTTTATAGGATATGAGATATGTCTATGGCTGCAAATCATTTAAAGAAAGCTAAGAGTTGGGTTGAGTGCTTGCTTTCAGGTAGTGGATTTCGTGTTGAGTCTTGTCTCTCTTCATCTTTTCCACAGGCACCTGAGTCTGAAACATTACTGCTAGTCAGGAAGCTGTACCTGCTGAAAGGGAGAGCGTCTGGTTCTGTCTCTCTGCTTAATGCAAGAACTGCCATAGTGGAAGAATTAAAGCTGTAAACTAACTGTCAAGATGTTAGTTCCCAACATTGGGAATAACAATATTTTAGCTGAAAGGCAGGCAAATCAAGATCTTACAGAATGTGTATTGGCTAACTCATTCAGTTGCTGCGTGTATTAACACAAATCTTGGCCAGGAGGTTCATCCACTGTTGCAATGCTTAGCTCTATAAAATACAATAGTGATAACCATAAAAATTTATTTTCTTTCACATTGAAAGTAGCTGTTATTGGGACTATACTCAGGCAGAAAGAATGTTGCTGGATACATTTAAAACCTGCATATATTATTAGTTGATACTATTCCAGGAAAATGACCATAATGTTTATTTCCTGAGAACAAGGAATTTGAGCAGGTTTAAACACACAAGATGAGGAATGATTTATTGTCTGTAAACAGCTGAAAAGACTCCTTTTAAATCAATTGCAGATAATGAAAGGAAATTAATGGTGAAAAGAGAAGACATTAATTCTTTTTTTTTTTTTTTCCTGAACATGGATTTAAGATGACTAATGTTGAAACAACACATTAGAAATTTGCATGAGTGTCTCAGCCCGTGAAGCTAACAAAGAGCTTCTGTGTGTGAAATTCACGCAAATGCTATCAAAATATCTACCAAACTCTTGATCTTTCCTACCTGTGTTGCAATTAAGTATACAGCTTTTTTTGAAACCAGCTAGATTTCTAAAGGTATTTTTGAGGTATCGCTTAAAATGTGCTTCAATCTTCTGTTCAATTCAGTAGGCTACAACATTTGAAAACTTTTTCATCAATATGTGGAACTTTTATGAATACTTGAAGTTAGTATCTTTTGTTCCTACAGTATCTTTCTTAGAGAGTGATTCTGTCTGTACTGGTTAGACCACACATATACAGAGCATAAACCTCATTTTATAGTAGATTTCTTTCTCCATTGCCTGACTAGTTTCTATACATGTGAAAAAGCAGATTTATGTAAGATGAATCTCAATTTTCCATGAAGAATATTGATCTTACACTAACAACATGTTTCTAAACATAAATGCATTTTCTTTGTTTGTTTTCAATAGCATTGAAAAAGAGTGTTTGTGGCATGGTTTTTTGCAGGATAGGCATAATACATCTGTTACTTTTGCCTTTGATAAAGGACTTATTACCTCAAGGAACTTAAACTATTATTTTTTAAAGAGAAGGGAGTAAAAATCTATGAAACAAATTCTTGTGAGCAGCAAATTTGGCTGGTAGATGAATCAGGCAAAAGAAACTAGTCTTTTTGACACTTCAAGTATGAGGTACAGACTCTAATTTTGTGAAGCTCAAAAACAAGTGTCAAGGAGTTTTATGGGCCCCATTACCTTTCAGGTTCGTAAAACACTGCCAACAAGCATGTGTCTCTCTCTCTGTAGAATAAATAGCTCAATTAATTTATAGAAGTCTTCCCATTTTGTGTGTAAAAGATGAAAATAAGGGTAAATTAATCTGAATAAATTGGGTTTGTATTTTATTCCATTAATCTTGTGGGAATTAGTATCAAAATAATGCTAATATGGTTGTAAAATTTTTCTTTCTTACACTTCATTGCTGTTAGAAGTTACTTTCACAGACCAGGGTAGGCCTTTGAAAGTTTGAACTGGACTTTTTATACATTTTTGTTGCTTAGTGGATGTTTTCTGTTGTTGAGTATGGGCTTTGGAATTTTGTCTCATTTGGAGCTTCATTTCCACATAAAATCACAGTTCCCTCTTCCTTCCATATATGCAGTGCAAATCTGGAGATATGAGTGACCGCTTCACCAGGATCAACCCGTGCCTGAAAAGCAGGTAAGTTCCAGTAAGTCTTAGATGAAAGCCAGGGGATATTTTTGCTGCCATGGCTGGTTGAGCCAAAGATGAGGAAGAAAAGATGTCTTTGAAGCTGTGACCTGATTTAGTGGCACAAAGACAAATATATTTGTAAATGGGAACGATTCTGGAGAAAGTTTGTTTTTCAGAGCACTTCTGTCAAGCTGCCAGCATTATTTTGGCCTTCCTGGATTCAGTACCACCTCCTCTTTAAACAGGAGCTTTTTACAGAGTTTATTATGTTCACACTTGGCACAGGGTGGAGTTGAATGCTGTGTGTGCATTCTGCTGCTTGCACTCTAGATCTAGATCCTGATGAGGAGTAAATAGGAGGAGTATGATCATTGTGAGAGTCTGAAGATGGTAGAGAAAAGAAATGCCTCTAATATTCTGCGTTTGTGGTCTGAGAAAAATGATCCAAGTCATTTCAGGCTATTACAGTTTGCCCTCTGCAGCTGTCTTTGGGATGAAAGTAGGAGTATTTGGAGATCAGCTATGCCAAAGCTGCCAAGTCTGTTAGAATTGATATGACTGTCTTCCTTTTCCCTGTAATGCGGAGGTCATCCAGCAGAGCCACAGGTGCTGTCTCAGACTGGTGTCGTGGTCTGAAGCCCAGCTGACAGGTGGTGTTAGACTGGGGAGGGGGGGTGTTACTACTTTATTGAACACCTTGCTTAGAAAAAGGTGATCAGATTCTGGCCAGAAGCTTGGAACACGTCCAACCCTAGTGTGTCAGACTCTTGCATGGTTTACTACTTTTAACACCTGGTCAGCAGGTATAATCAAAAGAACAGTCTTTCTGAGCTAAATAAATGTGATGTACATTTCTGTACATGCACATTAAAACTCAAGATCAAGGTCTTGTAACTGCATCGACAGAAAAACAATTACTTCACTACTTATAAAATATTGTGTCAGATATCTTTACAGGAAAATCATTGGTTTGATCCCTTTTCTAACGAACAGTACACTTATTAAAATGGTAGAAAAGCTATCAATATTTTCTTGCACTTGATTGACATGGGAGCAGAAAGAATAGGGTAAGCCTTAATCTTCACTGAATCCCAGTGCATCTTTTGTTCCTCAAGTATGTAATTCTCCACTTAGAAAATATATAGCAAAAATGATAATAATTCAGGATCTCTTGTTTAATTGATCAAGTTGTTAGAACTTGCAGTAAAAGAGGGAGAATGACAGAAAGGGACTGAGTGGTTACTTTCTGTTTATACTTCAGGCTCCCATTTTCAACAGCTTCCTGATACACTTAGGTAGCTACTGTAGTGTGTGAGTGACTGGAGAGTTTATTTTAAGCTGGAATTGTGTATTCGTGGCTGCTAATGTGTGTGAACAGGCCAACAGTTGATATTTGTAATTCATTTCCACATTGATAATTATTTAAAAATCTTCTGAATTTTAATACATTTTATTTCAATGCTTTGCTGGTAATTTTCTAACAACCTACTGGCAACAGCAATTATTCCTGAAGTTCAAGCCATTTTTCACTAAAAATTATACAACTTTTAAACAGCTACTTCTCCTCCTGCTTTCCAGATAGTAGTTAGGAGTGCAGCTGTTTCCTACTAAATGAAAAGCATTAATCATTTTCTTTTACATAGAAAATCAAATAGCTGTTACAGTAGTCTCTGTATGTAGAATTTGTTGTTTGGCTGGTTTCACTGTTTTAGAAGAAATTATTTGACCATGGCATCATTTGATACGCTACGAGTCTGGGATATTTTGTATTGCAGTCAAGGGTCTAAATAATATCAAAGAATGCCTTGTACCTAATGCTTCAAGAAGCAAATATATTTAGGATGTACATATCTCATTTAGCTTGCATTTTAAAATCCTACCGATATGTCAAAGTATAAGAAAAGGTGTAACACCAGTAAATGATATTGAAGACTTAAGTAATAGAAGGGGGGCGAACTACAGTTAGATG
Organism: Pelecanus crispus; assembly: GCF_030463565.1. Classification (NCBI taxonomy): domain Eukaryota; kingdom Metazoa; phylum Chordata; class Aves; order Pelecaniformes; family Pelecanidae; genus Pelecanus; species Pelecanus crispus. The sequence goes on from NC_134643.1 coordinate 19,502,773, forward strand.
AAGTACAACATCATGTGTTTATTAATTGCCAGTATGAACTTCTGCAGTAAAATGAGAGCTCATCTATCGTCATCCAGGAATAGAGATCTGTGGCATGTTGGTTAGTTGCAGGATAGCTATGAATCATTGCTGGGATTTTGAGAAAGATCTGTGACCCCAAGGTGAATTAGAAAATAGAAAAGTATTAATGTCGCTAAACAACATTGTTGAGACTTCATCAGCAGAGCTATGTATAATTCCCTTTATTCAGAAACTCATAGTGAACTAGGTGGAAAAGTTGTTGGATGTTCAGAAAAATGGAATGTCCACTCCAGAAATGAAGTTTAAAAGTGGGAAATCAGGTACATCAGGAGAATAAACAACAGAAAAGAAAAAAAAAAACAAACAAAAAGCCAAGGACAATGTTAGCTCAGGATTAAGTGGAAGTGGGATTTAATGGATTTAGAAAAAGGATTTTAATACATAGGGGTCTATGATAGCAAGGCACTGGATTTTATGACTTGAAGAGATCTCTTCCAGACTTTTGTTTGTCTAATGATATTGCTGTTCTTAATGTTAGGCATCTGTGAGATGGTAATATCTAGCTGTTAAATTATTTCTGTGTTGCCTTTTTTCTGTGTTGCCTTCTTTTTTTTTTCTTTTCCAACAACCAGTCCATTATATCACTCAACTGCTCACTTTTAATTTAAGCTATTATGTGCCAAAGTTGTGCAGCATCTTATCAGAACTTTAGCCTTGAAGATTCCCCTAACATTGTATTTCGCAGACTGTGGGTTGTGCCCCTTGTGGGCAAGCCAGTGAGGGATAAGGATTATGAATAAGTTACTTTTAGGGCACGTATTGTTTGTATTTGAGAAGTAAATGTGAACAGGCTGCCATTCCCTTGAAGCAGAAGACAGATGCTGTAATAGGTTCTAAACTATTGCCAGTACTGACTGCCAGTAATTCATGGCGTAGGTGATCGTATACAGTAGAATAGCTAGCCAGCAACATTTATTTAATGTTCTTATGCCTGGGTATTTTTGTTTACTTGGTACAAATTAGAACAATCTGCAGTATCGAAACAAGAATATTTTACAGCCCTTGAACCCGTGGTTCTCATTCACTTCAAGTCACCATGACTTTGAACTCCTTCCACATTGAGAGCCAGATCATGGGAATGATCCCCATCCGATACATTTTTCTTTTAATTTTTTTCTTCTCTTTTTTCTCCCTCTTCCTTTCTTGGTCAAATTGGTTTTCAGGCAGATAGCTTCCTTGAGTGCTACGGCTGGCATAAGGGTGTGTAGGAACATGTGGCTGGGACAAGGGAGAGGTTATCCTTTCTAATAAGTCTGCACTAAAATCATGGAATTGCCTATGGATTACTGTCTTTATCTCCTGATATCTCTTACATGTTGATCATCTCCTTTGGACTTGTTGCTAAGGCTTTTTAAGTTCAAGTTTCAAGTTACAGCTGGAATCTTTTCTATTCATCAATAGTGCATGTCCAGTGGAAATGTACTTATCCTTAGGACTTCCTAAAATGGGTCCTGGGAGAGATCATTGACTTTTGGGTAACATTTGTTCTGTTTTTATAACACATTCAAGTACCCAGAGTTGTCTGATATTGTTTATTTATAATTTTATGGGTTACAGGTATATTTAGTTTGGTTCTTTATTTATACTGAAACATAAGAACAAATTTACTTTGTTATTTCAACAAGTCATTCAGCCTAATAATCACAGCAGTAGCTGTACATGGATACCTAGGGAAATCTAAGGACAGCACAAAGTTATATGACACTTGTCCCTAAGTCCCTCCTATCCCCCAGCTGTTTTCTGCTCAGGGAGTCCTGGGTTGGATGCGATTTGGAGGCAGTTCATAAACCACAGATGATTTCCATTAACTCCATTTAGTATGGGTGTTGAGAAATTAAGTTATTTTTTGCCTCTTGTATTTAATGGGGTCACCCAGACACCACTGCAACTGGTGTAGTTTAGAATAGCAGTATTATGCCATAAATTGTATCCAGCTGCAATGGGCAACAAAGCATAAGAATCAGGAAAACACCTGTTTGCTTAAAGTGATTTAAATTTTTTTTTTTGGTGTGACTGATACCTGGTCTGTTAATTCATGATCATCATGTAACATTCTTTATCACATACATAGCTGAAATCTGGAATAGGGAATGAAAACATGTAATACTACATTTGAGAATACAAGTATGTACGTTATGATGATGAGAATATCAAGCACTCCCCTACCAATAATGTATTCTAAATCTTCTCCCTGTCTTTTGCTAAATTCAGAATAGTATGTTGTGTGCTTATGTGTTTCCTAAAGTATTTCTTCTGCATCCATTGAGATGAAATTCTGTTCTGGTTTTCTTGTTTGGTTCCCCCCACCGCCCCCCTCAGTTCAGAAACACCTTCAGAGGAAACAGATTTTTTTTTTTAGGGTCATAGGAAAATATTCAGTTCTGTAAGAATTTGTTACAGCAGTCATTTTTTTTTTAATAATAGCTTTAAAGATAAACAACGCAAAGTAGTTTTTAGCTAGGATTTTAAACAATAATTAGGTCCTGTAAAAGTCAGTAGAAGTGGAATGGTGAACTTCACTAGGACTCTCTAAAATTGGGATTATGCAAGACTGCTTAAAATCACTTTTCAGTTCAAAGATGTTGAAGTGAATCCCTAAATCCCTACCTTCCCTCTGGTATTACAATGAATAATGAACACTCCATATTTCATTTGCCTAGTTGATCAAAGCAGTGGATTTCAGAAGTCTCACTGGGCATATCTTTCCTTGCTGAAATGAGGATTGAGATTGACTTTAGTATTTTGACTAATCAACATGACTTTTATAAACTGCAGTTTATTTCCTTTTAACAGGCAATCCTGTAAGATCTTGTGTTTTTAATGCCGTCGTATCTTCTCAACTATTTTAAAACTATTTAAATAATTTTAAAATTAAAATTCTGCCTGAAACTCTAAATTAAAGGAGCACTTTAGATTATGACTAAATTCTTTCACTGAATAAGCAGATTTGAGTCAATCTAGAGGTGACAATTCTGAGCTAACATCTGCCAAGCACTGGCAGTAACGTAATACTTATGGAAAAGCTTATTACATTGACCTCATAGTCAATGGGTTTAAGAGAAACATCCATGGTGAAAAATCACATCAGAAACGTTCTTTCTGATTGGCTTAACAATACTGTTACTATTAACTTTATAGTGTGCTACCTAAGGAATAATTAAACCAGATGGTGTGTTAAACCCAGCTGAAAGAATAAAGACATTTTTACTTTTAAGTTGATCAAAATTAGGTAAAACAACATATGTTCATGTGCATTACGATTCCTTTAACTACATATTAACTGCTTTCCTTAATATTCTTCCTGGTGATCTGAGAGCTCTGCCTCTTGAAAAAACAAAAACACAGTCCCTCTTTGAATTCTTCCTTTCTGACTCTCAGGTCACTCATGCCCTTCTGTTGCTTTGGTTTTGATGTAATTTAAATAAACAGGTTGCTCGCTGCAGCATTCTCAAATTATGTGGAATTGAAATGCAGGCTATTTTGGGCCACATTCAAATTGTACAAACTGGGGCAGGTACATCCAAAAAAGGATTTGGAGATTGCCTCTAAAGAAGCACAGCTTGCAAAATGAGCAAATTACATTTTATGCAACAGATGTTGAGGAGGGTATTACAAATACTATAGTTCCTGTTATATTAGTCCTGACTTGCCACCATTTCTCTTTAGCAATGCCATGCAGGACTAATAATACAGAATAACACACCACTCCACATACATTAAAGTCTGTCTGCTGCCCATGAACCAGAGATGTGTTACATTATTCCCTGAAGCATAAAACACTATTATAATTACCCTTGTCATACCAATAACTCTTTCCAAACACTGACAGTATTTCCCTCCTGAAGATTGTCTGGTGAATGGAATGCAGCTCATGGAAATATGTAGTCCCATTGCCTGAACTGATACAAAATTAAATGAGAGTGGAAACAACCAAATGAGATTTATGATCATAAAGCATTATGGAATACTGTTTTATCTTCACATCTGCTCCTTATCCAGGTGTTGTTAAAAGCACTGCAAAAGATTCATAAAATTAAGCTAACTGTATCTTGATTTTATGAGGGATTCTGAATAATGGACTATCATTAGCTTGATCATTTTATATGCTTCTGTCTACCTAGTGTAAACCACTCCTTAGTCACAACTACCTTTTCAATCAGCTAGCAGAACATAGAGTTAACAGTGAGTATCTCTTGTGACTGGATGAGCCTTACTTAGGATTTTTTACGGGGAGAGCTTCAGATGGTTGAAGTGGGAGAGAAAAATTATCTTTGTCTATTATGTATAATTGTCTGTTATTTTCCTTGGCCTTAAATTTCTTCTGGTTATAATGAAGTCCATAGCAGTAGTATGAGTTGTCAACTAGTCTAATAATGTTAATGTTATAAAGTACAGAGATTAATTTAAACAGAAAAGACCCTTGATCCCTTGTTTGTGTCTAAATGTAGAAGAAATGTGATAAAAGATAAATCAATATACTTCACAGGTTTAGCAATTTCCTATGAATATGCCAAGCAGGACATTTATATCTGTGTTTATATCAAGGCACTTATATCAGCAAAGTTTGCGCATAAATAATGTATTGCCCAACAAGTAAGTATGTTGGTATTGGTAAATCACAAAGACCTTTATTTTATTGGATTTAATGCTCATTTAAGTGGAGGGTTAATAGTATCAGGTAAAGCTAAACCTGATGCAATTAACATTTCAATTTGATTCCATATAGGATGTTGCCGCCTTACCTTTTATTCTGCTTCGAACACTTTTGGTTTATGATTTTTGTACCTTCACTACACTTCAGTCATATGTGACCCAAGTTTCTATTACAACATCACAGAATCACAGAATGGTTAATGTTGGAAGGGATCTCTGGAGGTCATCTGGTCCAACACCCCTTCTCAAGCAGGGTCACCCAGAGCTGGTTGCCCATGACTATGTCCAGCTGGCTTTTGAATAGCTCCAAGGAGGGAGACTCCATGACATTCCTGGGCAACCTGTGCCAGTGCTCAGTCACCTTCACAGAGAAAAAGTATTTCCTGATGTTCAGAGGAAACCTTCTGTGTTTCAATTTGCCCATTGCTTCTGGTCCTGTCACTGGGCACCACTCAAAAGAGCCTGGCTCCATCTTCTTTGCACATTTCCTTCAGGTATGTATGTACACTGATAAGATCTCCCTGAGCCTTCTCTTCTCCAGGCTGAACGGTCCCACGTCTCTCAGCTTTTCCTCATAGGAGAGATGCTTCAGTCCCTTCATCATCTTTGTGGCCCTTTGTTGGACTCTCTCCAGTATGTCCATGCCTTATACTGGGGAGCCGCAAACTGGACACAATACCCCAGGTGTGGCCTCTCCATTGCAGAGTAGAGGGGAAGGATCACCTCTCTTGACCTGCTGGCAGCACTCCTCCTAATGCAGCCCAGGATGCCATCAGCCCTCTTGGCTGCCAGGGCATGTTGCTGGCTTATGCTCAGGTTGTTGTCTACCAGAAGCCCCGGGTCCTTTTTGCCAAGCTGCTTTCCAGCTGGCTGACACCCTGTGTGTACTGGTAGGTGGGGTTGTTCCTCCCCAGGTGCAGGACTTTGCAATTCCCATTGCTGAGCTTCATGAAGTTCCTGTCAGCCCATTTCTCCAGGCTGCTGAAGTCCCTCTGGATGGCAGCAGGACCCTCTGGTGTATCAGGCACTCCTCCCAGTTTTGTGTCATCTGCAAACGTGCTGAGGGAACACTCTGCCCAATCATCCAGATCATTAATGAAGATGTTAAACAGGACTGGACCCACTATTGACCCTGGGGTACACCTCTAGTTGCTGGCTCCCAACTAGGCTTCATGTCACTGATCACAGCTGGGCCTGGCTGTTAGCTACTTTTCAATCCACCTTACTGTCTGCTCATCCAGCCTATACTTCAAGAGCTTGCACACTGAAAAAGATACTACAAGCTACTTTTTCTCCTTTGCCTTAACCTTTTAGTTTCTTTTGTCAGTCCTGTTCACTTACTTATGTTAGTCTTTCTACTTGATTTTCCCTGTAAAGGATTTGGGATAAAATACCCATATGAAAGATACAACGCAACACTTTGTATAGCATTAAACACTGCATAATTGTGCCCTTTATACCGTCTCAAGGTGATTCAAATGTAAACCAATAAAGTCAGTGCAAGCTAATTCTTTACAAACAAGTCAATGCTGATTTCAAGTAGACCCAGCCTGATTTATGAAAAACAAGGTTGTTTTTGAAAGATGATATGACAGACATGTAAGCAAGAGGGAAAAGAGTAGTGCACAGTGGCAGACTAAATCTCACAGCATATCGGCAAATTGCATAGACAGCCAAATTAAGAACTTATATCTATGCCAAGCCTGCTTTCTCACTGAAGGGGTCTTCACATTGCTAGCTGTGTTTCATTAAATAGCGTGGTGAAACACTGCTGATGTTACAAAAACCAAACAAACAAATCCACAAATCTTAAGAGAACAACTGCAACTGTTAGTATAAATATGTCTTCTCTTTGGAATTTGGGTCTAGACCAAAGTAATATTTTTCTGTTTGGATGCCTAATTTTCTTCTCAAACCCATTTTTGAAAACTGAAATAGTGAGTGGATAATTGTTTGCTGCAGTGTGTTTCCCAGCAACTAGTACTGTCGACAGTAGACAGAAGTTTCCCACCTCGCAGAACAATGAGATAAACAGAAGAATAAATGCAGTGAAACCACAGGGCTAGCATCAGAAGAAGAGGAGGAATTAGTACAACTTGCTGTAGAGATATTTCATTCTTCAGTTCTAGGTATTCTGTCTCACATACAAGATAAGGTAGAGGTGGCAAATTGAATGCTAAATGTGTTTGTTGATGCTCTGGATTAGAAGGCCTGGGGACAGCAAATCCTTGAATGACATTCTTCCTGACTTCCTGACATAGAAGTAGTTCAATGAAAACTCTACATAGAAGTCTTCCAGAAAAGAACTCACTAAAAATAAAAATTAAAAAAGAACAGAAAAATTCTACTATAGTTATCTCTAAATTCCCCAGATTTGTCTGAAACACCGTCAATCAATTAATTCTATTCCTTCAAAGGTGCTGGAAATATTTAAGTGGTATAGAATACCATAGAGTATCCAAACCTAGAACATAATGTTCTCATTTGATCTAACAATTGAAGATTGAACTCAGAGGTAACAATATAAGAAATGCCCCTGACGGAGACCAGGGGTCCAACTAGTCTAGTATTCTGTCTCTGACAATGGCAGGAGAACACACGAGCCTGGCCATTTTCTGCAGTCTGGAGTCACTTAGCATGATTTATGCATGCTGAGCATCTGTGTTCACATTAGATAACCCAAGGCAATAACTTCTCATATGTATCTGGGTTTTCTGACTTCCATGCTATCTGAAGAGCACACTGTGATATTCCCCTATTTCTCTTAGGGCAAGCACATAACCTAAATATAACAAAGAACTTATATGAGTTACAGTGTGGTTTGAACACATATCTATAAGACATTTGCATAATAGTGCAACTAGAAGACCTGTTCTTGTTTCCCATGAATATTCACTGGTTTGTTTTGTTCAATTTCTTAAGCTCTGATACTTCTACCATTGACACAAAGGTAGCTCTTTCTTTAGCTCTTTGTTGACTAGAGGTGTGGATAGATATATTATTGAGACGTATACCTACCAGCAAATTGTATTCCCTTAAAAGAGCTCAGACAGAATGCCTGAGCTTCTTGTGTTTAGGTCTTCTATTGTAAGCTGTGTATTTTATGGTTTCTCAACATTTAACTTAATTTTAAATATTGGTCAGAGTTTAGAAAGTGATCCAAACTTAGGTCAATGGTGTTTGAATGTAAGAAAATTTACTGTTTATTTTTTATTTGGCACAGTATTCTAAAGCTAAGCAGGGCAGCTATAAAGTGCCTTTGGTTTAAAGAGACTATAAATAACTAGTTTTTATTAACTTTTTGAAAGCAACCCACATTCCCACCCCCAGCGTTGTTTCTGCAGTTTCTGGTAGTATCTGCAAAAACTGTTCCTATGAAAAAATTAACCACTTCAAATACAATTTGGAAGCGCTTAGTCTTCAGGCTTTGTACTTTGGTATGGAAATACTGATACATACTGCCAGAAACACAGCTATAGCCGGCTTTATATTACAATAAAGAAGCCTTCTACTCAGGAAAGATTGCTGCCTTTTTTTTTTAATTTTGATGCAAGGTTTTGCTTTATAGTAACAGTTGGTGTAATAACAGTAAGAGAGTCCAGCATAGGACCTATCCTCCTATTAGTTAAATTCTGATAGAGGGCCGTAGTGGATGAACCTCCCTGTGAATTTTACTTTTGCAGGTGAAAGAAAATATTACATATATCCCATCTGCATTGTTGTCAAATTGCCATAAGCTGTTGAGGACAATAGAAAAAGATGAAATGCAGTCAGATTTCCAGGAGCAAGTTAAAATCTTGAAAGTTCCTGTCTCTGCTTTGGTGTCACAAACAGTATTTTAACCAGGTGCCCTAAATAAATGACTACAGGTTATTTTAAATTTGAAAATTCACACTGAATCAAAAGAGACAGGGTAATTTTTCATTCAACCTGGAGTGTTATTTACTTTCTGAACTGGTACTTAAAATACTGATGTATGATGCCAAAAGGTAAATTGTTTTGAGCTAGATTTAATTTGAATTTCATTGCATTTTTGTTTGAAAGAGAGGATTTGACATTCATTTCTTTCCCTTCACTTTGAGGATCTTTCACTTTTAATAATTCTGTTGCCTAATGCCCTAATCTGTTTATCACACTATAACTTAACTTGAACAATGCTGCTTCTATTCAAAATAAACAGATTTAGTATGTCTGTGAAATAGACTTACGTGCAGTAGGATGCTTTACCATCTAGAAAAGCTCGGAGGTTTCTGAATGCTTAAGAAATGATAATGCCAGTGGATTTAGCATTTGTATATCTGCAGGCTCATGCTTATTCAGTTGTACCAAGGCAGCTTAAGCTAATATCTAATCTTCTTATGGAATAGTTCTCCCTATAACAACAGGATTGTGCATAACAAGCTTGAACAACCGTTTGGCTCCAACTGTTGTGTGACAGGGAGGGAAGGAGTTGTTGCTTAACTTTTTACTCTTTACAAAATGTCTAATTACCTTATCCTTGCATATATAGGACAACCCAAGAGTCATGCTGTGATGCCATGTACTCAACTCATAGGAAGCAAGAAGTCATAAATAAATTATTCAAAATTGTCCACCTTGATGTTCTTCTCTATGCTACTATTCCACCAAAAGGAGAAACAGGCAAAAGGCATAGAAAAATTTTAGTACTGTATTGAGCTTAGGTATCTATGACAATGAAAAAAAAAAAAAAAAAAGGATGAAATTGAGTTCTCTGTGTATTGGAAGGGAAAAGAAGGTGAAAATTTTTAGCAATGTTTTCCTGAAAAATAGCATTCATTACATACTCATTTTCTGTTTCTGACAAAAAATATGCTATTTTCAACTGCTTATGAAACATGGAGTAGAAATCTAAATGGCATTATCTTATTTCGAACTCACACATTTTAGAAAAAAATGAGGTGACTTAGTTGTATGCAAAGATTACTCTAGGTTCATTGCTCATTTTGCTTAGCACTTTAAGTTGTACTCCACTGGCAAAATTCCCTTAGGCTTCAAGGAAAAGTGTAGATCCTCTGTAGTGGAAATGATAAGCCAAAGGAGTTAATAACTGAAGGAGTAGCATGCATTGCAAAAATCTAGGAGGAGATTCAAGGGGTGGTGTAGGGAGGAAATAGTGTGGGGAGTTGGGTAGCTTTTGCTTTTTTGTAGTATAAAAGACTAAATGAATCTCTCTCTTGTGCATTTCATTGATCTCATCGATGAGCTGAAATAACACAATAGCCAAGATGAATCTACCTCCTGATCTACCTCCAGATATTGTCTTCTCTTTAACAAGCAGTGCAGCTAAAAGTGTCCAAGGAGAAAACCAATAAGATAAACTTTCCTACAGAGCTCATGAGCACGTTCATATCATCTATCAAAGTAAAATGACTTAATCTTGTCCCTCTTGTTGCTTCATATACAAAACCCATGGTTTTTTCCTGTCACTGTTTTCTAAACCCGTACTGATTTTTGAGTGTGCTGAAAGAATATGAAGTAACTTTACTGTAGGATGTTAAGTTATAGAACCATTGATTATCACATTTAAATTGAGAAACAAAGAGGGCATAGTATGAATTTTCAGGGTTTTTTTAAGCTGTACTGCTATGATGGGAAGTCATAGGCTTGTGATAAAACTGATCGTTTTTTCTTTTATTAATGAGAAATGTATAATACAAGATATATGACGTGTTTTCTAGTGTTAGATAAGACAGGGAAAAAAAAGATCATGCTATTTATTAAATAGCTTATATGCTTTTTCCTTATCCAAGAATGTAAAAAATGAAATTGAAGATTTTGTTTATCTATTCATACTAGAGATGCAAGAAATTTGATTTCCCATTTGCCATAAAAATCCAAACTGAATTTAAAACTAAATGCTTTTTTCTTTTTTAGGACAAGAGGAAATGTATTTTGATATAATGACTTGAAATGTACAATGTAGAAACTTCTGAGTTTAGGATAACTTCTAAGGAAAATACTGACACTATAAATAATTTATTTTGTTTCTTAAAAAGCATGTGTTGCATATGTGTCCTCATCTTATTCACCATTTTTCTTCAAATTAAGATTTTGCCCTCGACCAATACATCTTTAATATAGCTAACTTATAAAAAAGTAACAAAACTCAGACAAGAAGCTTCTTCAAAGATATTTAACATAAGTTTAGTGTTCTCTTCATCTTACTGGAAACTAATCAGACTTTATTTTGCCTGTAGAGTCACCTTAATTTAGGTAAAACACAATCACAATATGCAAAAAGTGCACATCATTTCCTTCACAATTATTGCTTCATACAGACAACTTGCTTTTAGTGAAATATGGCTTGATTTTCTTTTGAAAATGAATTTTGATGCACCAAGGTCACTCAGACTTGTTTTGTTTTGTTCATGACGCAATGGGGCGTAAGGCATTTCTGTAACAAGTTTAGAAGGCTGCAGGTTTACAATAAGCTTTGGAATCATAGAATGAGTATGTTTTAGAGTGGCTGCCTATAGAAAAGCTATTTGCAGCTTGTTTGACCTCTCATTGATGTAGTATTGCTGTATCTATCTCTTTTTCTCCCTTGTCTTCAGCTTTTGTTCCTTTATTTCAAACACCCGTAATTATATTTTTATTCTCATCACCACATTAAAGGGAAAGGATAATAACAGATCCATTAGACTTCATTAAACTGATGATTAAAGCCAGAACTTCTGAAGGACTATTTACAAGATGAAGAAGTTTTATTTAAAAGTATGGCTTCTTGGATCTGTCATATCCTAATACATCTTTAGAGCTGTAACTAAAAAACAGCAGCAAATGGTTCTAATCTATTAAATATGAAAGAAAAATATGACAGAGGGATTAAAATTATAGTCAGACTCACTCTATTTGTCATTAAAAAAATCATTAATTGCTCCAGGCTGTTCATTGTTATTAGCAGTTGGTTTCTTTTTATTTCTTTGAATTTACAGTTTGCAACTCAGATATCTGTTTCAAGTTGCATTCAATGGGATGAATTACAAATATAATTATTATTTTTTTTTCCTTGAACTTCTAAATACAAAGAATCAAATCTTTAAATGTTTTGGTTTCTATTTCCTATTAGATAAATGAGAATTTGGTATCCAAATTGGACAATAGTTGCGTGGATATTTTTGTGGATCTGGGCTTGTCATGTATTACAAATAAGTAGAGAGAAAAGGTGGGCAGCATATTGACCAAAGATGGACAGACACACACTGTGGAGAGTTTAGGTGGTGGAAAGCGCAACAGTGGTATGAAGATAACAATTTTTGTATAGAAGATGTAATGTAGCTTCCTCTTTCCTTGCTAATAATTAAAAAATGAACAAATGTTTAACAAAAATGAAAAAAACAAACTCAAAATTGATAAAATTATCTTTTTCTTAGGTAGCACATTGAAGCCATTCAATTTACTGCAACAAGGAATCAAGAAAGCTGAATGGATAAAATGGAAAGTATAATTATTTCTGTATATGGAAAATGTAAACATAGATAATTCTAGGCAAAATAAAAATAAAATTATGCTTATAAAACCTCATGATTTACAAGATAAGCCTATCCGTAACTTATGAAGTTATCATAACTATCAAGAGGCCTCCACGTAGCCATTATATTCTGTACATGTTAGAAGCAGAATTTTCTCTCAGAGGAAGGTGAACCTGACCATTGTCAGCAGAATGGGGCTAGACTAGATGAATCGCCAGCCTTATCTTGTGTAGTAACTTGCTTCTTGTATTGCAAATAAGTGAGTGATGTTTCCAGTTTTCATGAGATGCTTTATAGGATTATTGAGAGATAATAGAATGAGTTAGTGAGAAATCTTTAGAGGTGATAGAGGTCAGTTGGCTTAAATTTTCTCTCATCTCTTGGTGTTAACAATAAATGGGATGTACATCTGAAGGAGTAACAGTAAGTGTCAGAAGAAAGAAGCAGATGTCAGATTATTGTTGAATTTCTACAGTAAAGTTCTATAAAGTTTAGTTCTTGGAACCTTTTGAAGCTTTCCAGGGTTTGATTCAAATTAGCGCAGTTGCAAATTCTATCTGCACTTTTATGTTGCTCTCTGTTATTTTGCCAAAGATCTGGTTTCTTTTTTTTTTTTCCTTTTTTTTTTTTTTTTAATATGAGGCATGAGTCCAAAGATCATTTAAGAGATGATATATATATTTTAGTGTTTTGTAGACCTCCACATTTCCTAGCTTTTTTTCCCCACAAGTTCCATCATGCTGACCTATTGTTCCTATTCACTTTAACTATATGTATGCTGCGCTTCTTAGCAGTGCACCAGAGATATAATAGGTTTTTCTTCTCATCTTTGCAAGGCACAGCTGAAAAATTGGATGAACAGTATGCTATCTCAAAACCTTATATAATGCTCACCTCATTGTTAGTGTAATATAAAGAGTCTTCTAGTATAGTTTTGCATTTCATTGAGGTTAATTCTAGTCTTTCATTAAACTGCCTTTATGATCTAAGCTTCTAATGGAAATTTAGAAATATTTCATCACCTGCATATTTTCAGGGCCATAGCTATTAGGCCAGAAATGTTAGTTTCTTACATAGGCATGAAGAACTCTTTGAGCAATTATGATAATTGAAATAGAGTTTTGAATTTTTAAGTTTGAACTACATAATGTTTGCACTATATGTTTAGAAATGAGAATTTTTTTCCCCTTCTTTCGCTCTCTAGAAAAGGAGGCAGGTTGCTTAAAGAAACTTTCTTGGTATGAACATACGCCTGACTAGTCTTAACGCTACCAAGAGTTAGGAAATACCCTCAGGACCTCCAAATGGAGAAGGAACAAAAAGATTGGAGGTATTTAGAATAGCAAAGAGAAGGCATGAGAGGATATAACATTTGTGACTAGAATGGAGAAGTGATGATGACATTTGGAATCAGAATTTTGATGCCAATATATAAAGAGAATTTCTGTGTAACTGATTTATTTCACTGGTTTATTTCTGTATCATAATACAGAGGTGGAACAAGTACTCAAAATAGAATCTGTAGCCATGATGGCCTTCTGCTGCACTTTTGTGAGGCCTAGCTTTTTAATTTTCTTCCCCCTTTCTTGGGCAGATGGACACTGTTGTTCCTGCTTGGCATCAGATTCTCTTGTGTGGGGAGGAAGGAATATGGAAGATATGTCCGCATGGAGTGCGAAGTTGCAGATCTGGGCAGGTGGGAAGATAAGCTTAAGAGAGCAATACACATTCCCACCTTTCGTAAGGCACTCGTTGTGTATACTGCAGTTAGTAATGTAAGCTGGTGCTGCTACTCATTAATGTCTCGGGTCCTGTGTTCTGTACTGTGAAAGCTCTGTAATGAATCCTCAGCAAAGAGGATTCCTCATGAGGAAGGGATGTGACAAACCCAAACACTGGTCTGTTTAGGCTGTGACCCAAATTGGCTCTATCCTCATAGTCTTGTTACAAACGATGTCTTTTCTGGACAGACATGCTGATAGATCTAATTTCTTTCCAAATGTGCACTAAAAACCTACAGAAAATGGATGCAGAAAATAGAAAAAAGACCAAGAATTTGTGCAGAGATGGATGTTGTTCTTTTCACATTACATCAAATTCACACTTAAGCTGAGCTGTACTTAATGGCTCAAAGGGATGCTCTAGTATTGGTGACTGACAGAAATCCAGTGACTATGACTATTAAAAATGAGTTCTTAGGTTCAGTCCAATTTCACTTAAGAAAACCAATCTCTTATTCTCTGATGAAGTGCTGAGGGTTTTAATGAGCTCAGACATAAGGATGAGTTAATGAAAATTCCTTTCAAATAGCATCCAATGATTGTGATATAAATATTTTGAATAGAATAGAATAGAACAGAACAGAGTATTTCAGTTTGAAGGGACCTACAATGATCATCTGGTCCAGCCGCCTGACCAATTCAGGGCTGACTAAAAGTTAATGCATGTTGTTAAGGGCATTGTCCAAATACCTCTTAAACACTGACAGCCTTGGGGCATCCACCACCTCTCTAGGAAGCTGTTCCAGTGTTTGACCACCCTCTTGGTAAAGAAATGCTTCCTAAACATTTTGTTGCTCAACGCATGCAGTTTAAATACAAGTCTATTTAATGAATGGTCTCTGCTCCCTGCATGGTCAATGGAGAGATTCCAGGGAACTTCAAGGACATTTAACTTACTCTAGACACTATAGTACATTTCCAAGAGGAGAATTCAAGATATTTTGTCTTAAAACATAAAAAATTAACAGCAGTTTAAGAATTCTAGAAAAGCTTAAACTGTAGGATTTCTTTCCAGATGTTTAAAATTGGTGTTAGAATAACAATTCATACTCCTGTACTAGACTGCCCTCATCAGACAGTGCTCCATTTCTTCATTTATTCACAGATCTGCATCCCTTTGAGCCTTGAAGTATCTGGCTGTGTTCGGTCAATTAGAGCATCTCATGTTGTCATTGGTATAATAGATAAAATCACATTTCTTGATGCTTTCTCCTAACATTAGCTTTAGCTTTGTAAAGATCATGTGAGTCTATTATATGTACAGTTTGGGTAGGGTTTTGCTGAATTACACTTGCTGCTTATACAGCAAAATAGCACATTAATAGTCAGCATACATTATGTTCACAAGCTAATCTATTCATAGGATTTGAGCTAAAGATCACTTAGCTCCTCAGTCAGGCTTTAATTACTTCAAAGGCTTACCAGGGATCTATGAATCTAGTAATTCAGGGTTTTTGAAACTGGATTATTCAGGGATTATTGGTTGTCTGTGGTTACTTGTAATTAGCCACCTGATTTTGGTTTTTTCTGTCTCTAGAGGAGGGAACGTAGCTGTATTAATATACTGCAGGACTGAGACTCCAGAGTACTGTTAGCTTAGCTCGGTAATTTGTGTGCCGAGTATACTTTAAAAGGCACTTGACCTTTCTGTGCCTAAGTTTCTCCATTGATAGCAATGGAGATCACAATACTAAACCTTCTTTGTAAAACATTTTGTGAGTATTGATAAAAGTACTGCACAGGGCTAAGTACTTTTCTATCATATCCAATTAGCAGAAACAGAGCAAGCAGGAGAAACAGTGAAACAGAGAAAGTAAATACCATTATAAACTTGTTACATATAAATTGCTCTTGCAATATGACATCAGAAGAAATTCATATAGATGTTAATGAGGCCAATCTCAACTAAGTGGAGAGTTAGTGTCAAAAATCTTTGTAGGTGCTGATCTGAGCTTCTTTATGCATCCATTACTGTACTATATGATAATCAGAATTATTGTTTATTAAATCAGTATTAGTCACAAATGTTAGAAGAACCCAGCATGTATAAGCCAGCACTGATGCTTTTGCATAACGTATATTTATAACTTCACCAAACTATCAGCTGTCTGCTGTAGTGCATGGACTTCATGGAAGAAGCTACATAGCTCAGTGATTCTTTCTAAGAACATTTTAGGTAGGAGTACCTCAGCTGGAAGACATTAATCAGACAGAAAATGGGGAAGTTGATCCCACCTGTACTGACTGATGTACAGCAGAATTTTCCTTAACCATGACCCTGTCTATTCACTGATGGAGAGTACCTACTATTTGGTGCAGAGCTGTCTTTTAACAAATGCAGCACCACTTTTTGTCTGCATAAGCTGTAAAAACATATGAAGCTACCAGAGATCTTCTGGGGAATATATAAGCTTGGCTGTCTGCTAGAAACTATTTCATTCTGTGTTTAGAATTTTTGCAAGGACAAAGGACAGAGAGTAGTCAATTAAACAGATGTAGGACTCCAAGCCAAGGAGCCCATTACTTCTTCTTTTTCAGTGATTCAGGCTACCAGCTCGCCAAACTATGGAGTCATATCCTTTTCTTAAACAATTTCATTTTTTTCCAAGCATTTTCAAATTAATCCTTTTTCTTCTTTCTTAAGGCGTTAATCCTCTTTGGCTAGTTTAGCCTCTTCTTTCTTAACGTCGAAGCAGAATTTAATAAAACCAATAGATTACACTATGATAATATACAGCATGTTATTTCTGATGTTTTCAGTGTGGTTCTTAAGCATATACTACACATATTTATTCTCCAAATACCTCTTCTGGTTTAATAATATAATTCATTACAGATATTGGCTTTTCATTCTATGGAGAAAAAGCATGAAGTTGGTAGTAACTGCATAAAGGAAAAAAAAAAAAAAAAGCTGTAGAAATTGAATCATAGAATATCTCAAGTTGGAAGGGACCCATAAGGATCATTGAGTCCAACTCCCTACTCCTCATAGGACTACCTAGAAGTAAATCCTGTGACTAAAAGCATTGTCCAGACACTCCTTGAACTCTGACAGGCTTTGTGCTGTGACCACTTCCCTGGGGAGCCTGTTCCAGTGACCGACCACCAGTGAAGAACTTTTTCCTAATGTCCAATCTGAACTTCCCCTCATGCAGCTTCATTCCATTTCCTCATGTCCTGTTGCTGGTCACCACAGAGAGGAGATCGTCACCTCCCCCTCCACTGCCCACCTTGAGGAAGTTGTAGACTGCAATGAGGTCACCCTTCAGCCTTCTCTTCTCCAAGCTGAACAAGCCAAGTGACCTCAGCCACTCCTTTAAGTCTTGCCCTTGAGACCTTCCACCATCTTGATCATCCTCTTCCAGGCACACTCTAATAGTTTGATGTCCTACTCATACTGAGGCACCCAAAACTGCACACAGTACTCAAGGTGGGGCTCCACCAGGGCAGTGTAGAGTGGGACAGTCACCTCCCTTGACCAGCTACCTATGCTGTGCTTGGTGCACCCCAGGACATGGTTGACCCTTTTGGCTGCCAGGGCACACCATTGACTCATATTCAACTTGCCACCAACCCAAACCCCCAGATCTCTTTCTGCAGGGCTGCTCTCCAGCCTCTCATCTCCCAATCTGTGCATATAACCAGGATTACCCCCATCCCAGGTGGAGAATCCGGCACTTGCTGTTGTTAAATTTCATGCAACGATGTAAAATTGATGGAGCCTCAAAAAGATGAGATTTCCAAAAGTTAACTGTGAATTGCTGTTGCCTAGGACAAGACTTCACTCATAGTCTACAAATACTCTGTACATGATGCGGTAACCACCTCTCTTGAACTCCTAACCACCATGTGTTTTCAACAGGCAGAATGAATACCACATGAGGGAAACACTTTCTGTTCTAAACACTCTAGAATAAGCTAGTCTGTTGCCTTTGTGTTATGCCACCACATACAGCCTAACCTTTAGTTCTCTTCATAATGAAAGAAAAATAATTTTCATCTACTTTGTGTTGCTAAAGTGACAAATGTCACCTTAAGGTAAATATTTAAAAGTGTGCCTTGTCCAAATCTGTTGTGGACTTGGAACAGTCATGAGATAGGAACTTGATTTCATTTTAGGAACTGAACAAGTTGTTAGTAAAGACATTTCCTTCCAGAGAATTTATAATTCAGCTGTAAGACTACAGATAAGAAAATAAATTCTGAGAGGACCAGAGGGGAATAATGTTAGTTAGCATGAAGAATGACAGTCACAGCATACTATGCACATTACTGAAGTGGAATATTTTCTTTATACTGACTTTTAACGTAGGGAAGAGGAATGACAGTGTATGGGTTTTTCCCATTTATGTCAGTGTATAATATAAGGAGTTGGTACTGATTTATGAGTTCCGGAAAGCTTGAAACTTCACTTCGTAGAAACTGCTCCTCTGAGGCAATGCAGTTAGCGGCTTTCTAATGGAACTAGTAGTGCTGTGTATTTCATTGAGGGATGATAAAACTAAAGATCTTGAATGCTAGATTAGCATCCTTTTCTGTGATGCAACCAGATAGACTCTTTGGGTTTTCAGGGCTTTGATGCAAAGTGTACTCCTTTTCTTAAAAGATATTTATTCATGTGGTTAGAGGAGAGTTCAGTTACATGGATCTTGATGGATGAATTATATCAGTAGTTTTGATATATCCACTTTTCATATACAAATATGAGGTTATAAAATCTGTAACTTCATTGTTTTGAACAAAAGCATTTTCCAAAAAAAAAATGCAGTTCATATTAAAAATGAAAAGTCGGTGTGTTCTAAGTTCTCTTATGTGATGAGATAGATAGAAATAAACATAGCAGGATTTGGATGAACCATTAAAGTGAATAATCATTCTGCACACCAATCCTGCTAAGTGCCTTACCTTATAATGGATGATGTGGAAGATGAGGAGACTCAGCATCAGTCTGGATGAGGCTGCAAATGCTGTTTATCTCCATTATCTCTCTATTCATTAATTTCATTTCAAACTTTGAGGATCGTCACTTTTAGAAAGCTCATCCATACAGGATTGTGAAGAGGGTCTCTATGCTGCTTATTGTTACATCTTTCCTGGTCTTTACAAGATTAGACAATGTCTTGTGAATTCATTTAAATGTTGATTACACTGTCATTATGTGTGCTCTGGGTTTTTTGCAGGAGAAGAATGAGATGATCAAGTTGGTATACTGTGAATAGACTTAACAAGATTGCAACATGGCACTTTTATTGGAGGAGGAGATTTCATTTTAAAAAATACTATCAAATGTGTTTTTCTTAAATGCTGAACTGATGATTCCTTTTATTTTGCTTTTGTTTCCTGAATGTGTCATTTAGGAAAATTAAGAGAGATCTACTGTTCGTTGGAACTGTGGTTTGTCTGACAGTGAGTGCTCAAGGCGTTGTAGTGGTTTTTATATTCTGTGAGTTTTTCTTCCTTCTTTATTTGATACTTCTGTATTTTGTCTGTCCGACTTTTATAAAACATTGTTTTTATGAAAACAAACTAGGAATTCAGTGAGTATCACAACCTGTAAAAGCAACTTGAACTGGACAGAAAAGTACTCGTGAAAAAAACGTAGCATTAAATTTCCAGTCCAGTGCGGCTAGCTAAATAACATCTTTTGTGTCGCAGTTGTTCCCTAGTCATGATTGTGACATGTTGCCTTGTAGCCATGTTGTTGTAGGGCAAGGAAAACTCTCTGATAGCACCTTCAGTAGTGCTTAGTTACCATGCAGATGAGGGAAGAGCCTTTTCACAGACCATATGTTTCCCTTAAGATAGGGATATATATCTTTAAGAAGCTAAGACGAATACCAATTATTTGTTGTACCTGTTTATAGAGCAGGTAAAAATAATTAAAAAAAAAAAAAAAAAAAAGATGAGTGGGAGTCACAGCTCCAGGGGAAAAAAGTGCCCAAGTCTTCTCCCAGCTCCTAAGTCATTGCATATTTTAGAGAGGATAGAAGTCACTGGAATTATTAGGAGAGAGTTTTATGTGCCTGATCTATGTTTAATAGACATCTGGAGTATTTCCCTGGAGTCTGTGGCTTAGTCGGAATTTACAGAGATGTAAGAATGAAATTTTACTATAGAATTTTTACGTTCAGATGTTTTTAACTCTCTTACACTTTGCCACTCCTCCCAAATATGTATGTATTTTCAGCTGTCAGGACTGGTGAGCTCCTTGAGAAAAGGAAGTTAGTGTGTAAGAATGTAATACATACATATTTTTTATTATCCAGTTAAGTAGCTATGTCTGGAATGGCTGAAAGGAGATTAGATTGCACCGTGGTCTCTGGGATTTTCACCCTGACCTGGACCTCACTTTAAATGAGCTCTCCTAACAAACTTGGAATGATTTAGATGAGGGTTTGCAATCTTTGTAGGCAGATGCTTCTGTTAACTATATGTAAAAAGCAGGTGAAGATTGTAATTCCTGGTCAAGTGAGTAAGAAATGTTATCTGTGTTAGGTATGAAGCTCTTAAAAATTGTGCGAGAAACAAGGAAATATTAGGGATTGTGTACTTTTAAAAAGCTGGGCAGGTAGTTCACTCTTAAGCAGATTTTTAAGTGTCATGAATGTTAGAAGAGTGGACTGGACCTGAAACTTATTAAAAAATTTCTACTTTTACCATTTCATTTTAGGCCATATCTTAAGTGTATTTCAAAAAGCAAAATGATGGCTTTACAATGGTATGTTCTGGATAAAGTATTAACACCATAGATATTAGTAGAAATAAGTTTGTTATTTCTAGGTCTAAAGACTGGTATTTCAAGTGGAGCGTTAAGGTATCTTGGTTACTGTGTTGCAGTAACCAAGTGGTACTGTGTGCTGGTTCATCATGATTGTAATAAGAAGGGCACTCACATTCTGTAAAACACCACTTAAAATGCCATTTATTGGAGCTAACACTGTAAAAAAGAAGGTCTTTTGAGCTCTTACAGGATTTTCTTAAAGGAAAACAGTTCTGTTAATAATTTCTACTATGAAGAAAAAAAAAAAGGGATGTTCACATCAGAACTTCTTGTCACATTTTTAGATAAATGCAAGGACACACAGGTGGTGTAATCACCAGTACTGAGTGGGAGCTGCGTACAGGCTCCTCTGTTACCGTGGGCGGGCTAAGCTTATTCTGCAGCCAAGGGATACACGCAGCAGAGCACAGGCCCGATGGCACAGCTATACACGCAGCACACACAACACAGGCGTGCACCTACTCAGGTTAACTGTTGCGTGGATCGCCGACTCCTCAATGTACAACGGTCTTCTGGTTACGATCACAACAGTTACAGTTCTGGAATTTTTGAAGGCTCACTTGGTGCAGTCATAACATAAAGAAATATTATGTTATATTGTAGAATTAGTTCATATTTTTTTTAATGCTCAGTTTGAGATTGAGTTTCAATCTTTCTGATAAGGTCTGCACTGTGATACCTGCTTAACTCCTGTTCTGTCTGAGGCTGACTTTTTCATCAATTCATTCTGAGTGATGGAAATAAATGTCAACACGATATATAACAATCTCTGAAAGTCTTATTTTAGTTTGTTTGATTTTTTTTTTTTTTACTGTTTTTTTGGTGACTTCAGAACCAAAAGCTGTACCTTAGAATTTATCTGATGGTTTTCAAAGGATCAGGGCCCACACTTTATGTGTGGTAACTTCTAACCTGGGAGCAGTGGGATTGCACATCTCTAACTAAGCGCAGTTTAAACACAGTGGTTACATTTGCTCTTCTTTCTCTTTTGAAAAGGTGATAAAAATTGCTTAGGTCAGTGAGCCACAGCATTATGCAATACCTAACACTACAGGCTGTAGGAGGAAGCTGTAGTGGTGTCCCACCTCTTAAGAGTACTTGGAGACACAATTTTTTCCTATGCCTTGAAGCAGGAACTGGACCTGAAGTTCCTCACTTTTAAGTGCCTTACCTGATTATTTATGCGGCCATTTACACGTTTTGTCTTCCCAGACTCTTACCAGATGAATTCCTGCCTGCCTTAGGTCAGAGAAAGGATGTAGTCCTAGCCAATGCAGCCATCTGGTTGGAGTGTTCACCTACGAGAAATTGGCTTGTTTCCTGCTGCCAGGTGCTAAGCCATGGCATGAACAATGATCACTGCTGTGGATGTCCCCTTCAGCTTTTCTTGAAAGATAACCCCATCCTTTGTTCTTTGGGAGAAAGATCATGACCTCAGGAGATTCCAGCTGTGAATGAGGCATCTGTTCTTCATAATTTTCATCATTTTCCTAGTGTTTAGCTTTATATAGGTACCTCAGATGGCTTTGCTTTATTTGCTCTTTTGGTTTCTGTTCTGGAAGGCCTCACAGTTTTTGATTCTGAAAACAACCAAAATATGAAACTGACACTAATTTCATTGGATTTGGACAATTTGTAGCCATCTCAAAATGTAAGTGTCCAATTTAAGCCATTTCTTTAGACTTTCTCCAGAGTTAATGGAAGAAGCACAACCAGCTGTGATTCATCCTGTTATTTTGGGCATATATCTTATGACAGAATGAATAGTTTTCTGGAGATGTCTCTGTGGTGGCCCCTGATGGAACCAAGAAGACTAATGTCAGCTGAATGTCTTTTAGATTGCTAAAGTAGCTGCAGTTAAGTCTCAGCTAAATGTTTTGCTGAAGGAAATTAAAAAACCCTATGGCAAGGAAGGGATTGACAGTCTGCACTCTTGACCATTTTACTGCTAGTTTGGAAAACAATTTTTTAATTGGGTGTTTACCCAACCATCCTACTCCTTTTCAGATAATTGGATTTCAGTATATGATATGGATTGTGTCATCTGTATGTTCATTTCACATTCTGTTAGTTTCTTTTATATAATGAGAACTTCTCAGCCATGACCTTTCATCAGAAGAAGACTAATCACTTAAAGAATATTCTTTGAATGCTGGAAAAAACCTACCATGAATGTGCATGCCAAAGAATAATCAAATACTTCTGCAAAAGGAAGCAGAGGGCAGGACATACGCAAGGAATTTGTGACTAATTGTTGGATTTATTCTGTAAATGTATAGAAAGTAAAATGTTTGTACTGTGCTGAAGTACTCAAGCACTAGAATATTAATCTGACAAATAGATCTTTCAGGGAGACAGCAAAATCATCTTTGTTTCTAAACAAAATAGTTGAATCATTCTTTAAAAAAGAGTAACTATAAGTAACCATTGATGTTAGTATTGTCTCACCTTTGTTTGCTGAGGATTCACGTTAGTGCTTTAAGTTGTTCAGTCCTCTGATGATCCCCAGAATGACCAGTTTAATTTGCATATAACTGTTCCTGTAGACTGCTCTTTTCAGTTAAGCTTATTATTTTTTTACTCTGCATCATGCAGCTTCCACAGATTCTTTCTATGCAGTCGCAGCTTCTAAAGCTTGGAAGGGAAAACATTCCCGTTAGAAACAAACTTAACAAAAACCTGACCCAATGGTGAGGCTAAGAAACTGTTCTTATGTCATCAGTGTATATAATGGCACTAATAATAGAAAAATATTCCGATTTCAAATATTTTTTTAGACTGCATCTCCTTTCATTGGCACGCAAGTAGAGGGCCAAATAAATTTATGTTATTGAAAACTTCCTAAGAACTGAAATGTTCTCAAAAAAAAATAGAATAAATAAATATGAATATAAAATAGAAAGGTCTCCATTAATCTTTATTATCTGCTCTAAAGATCTGGAAGGTCAAGGTTCATCCTAGAGGCTCCTAACTCAGTTGGGTAAGGTAGAAGTGCAGTCATGCAAAATTCACTAATAACCTCCACCAGAAAAAACCTGTCTCTGCCCACTGATTTTTGGAAAAATCTAAGTACCTAATTTAAATTTTAATTAAGTGTCCAAAATTAGGGGAGATGTATTCAGGCATACTTTTCCAAATATTTTTTTTTTTCTCCTGAATGCAGGTTTGGACTAACTTTTTCATATATTAACTTTTCCATCCCACACAGGATTATCTGTTATTAAACAGTTACGTATTCCTCCCACCATATCAATATTCTGTTGCTGATCAGAACCTGTTTGCTAGTTTGAGACATTAAGTTAGCTGCAATAGATCTCAGTAGTCACTATTTTCAGCAGTAATCAGAACTTTATAATAGCAGAGATTCTTTCAGGCCTGCTACATACACTGCTAGTGTTTTACGAGAGGAGTGCATTATAGAATCATAGAATCATAGAATGCTTTGGGTTGGAAGGGACCTTTAGAGGTCATCTAGCCCAACCCCCCTGCAGGGAGCAGGGACAGCTTTAACCACATCAGGTTGCTCAGAGCCCCATCCAACCTGACCTTGAAGGTTTGTAGGGATGGGGCCTCCACTACCTCTCTGGGCAACCTGTTCCAGTGCTTCACCACCCTCATTGTAAAAAATTTCTTCCTTATATCTAGTCTATATCTATTCTTCTTTAGTTTACATCCATTACTCCTTGTCCTGTCACAACAGGCCTTGCTAAAAAGATTGTCCTCATCCTCCATTGTTACTAATGCAGTACATCTCATCTTGAATATTTAGGACTAGGTGGTGTGTTTGGAACAGCAAGTAAATCAGACTAGGAGTCCAGCTTAATCATTTCAGACTAGTGCTGCCTGAACTGCAGAAAAAGCAGCAGGAGAATCAGAAGAGGAAAAAGTTGATCTAAATGTAGTCTGTAGAGAACATTTATCAAATGTGAAATTTTTTATTTTTCCTCTTTTTTTCATTAGAAAACACACTACTTATCCATAGAGGGAAGACCAGAAGGTATTATTACAGTATCTAATCACTTCTTGTGTTAAGTAGGCCATAGAATGTCACCAAATTGTCTGTGTACTGAACATAGTGTTTGTTTGCTGGGTTTTCCCTGAAGCATTTTACTGAAATCTGATATCAGTAATCTGTTTAGCACATCTCTAAGTGAGAAATTTTATTAACCTTGATGGCTAACTTATTTGCTTGTTTAAAGAAACAGGATAAACAAGTGTTACAACAGATGCTTTTTAAAATGTGTTATCTTAGTTTCAGTCAGTTATTGGACAATGATAGAAATACATCAGCAGCCACAGATGTATGGCCTTCTCTTCAAAAATTTGGGAAAATATTTCTGATTTGGTTTAAAAGAGAAAATATTTTAAGTATTACAATAATATATATTACCCTAGAGATATACTCAAAATGATCCAAAATTTTTAAATTTCCTCATACAAAGTTCTATTTGAATATGACTGTACTTTTAAAAAGATCTCTGTATTGTGTTTGTGTGGCAAGGTTTTGGTAGCAGGGGCGCTACAGGGGTGGCTTCTGTGAGAAGGTGCTAGAAGCTTCCCCTATGTCCAATAGAGCCAATGCCAGCCAGCTCCAAGATGGACCCGCCGCTGGCCAAGGCCAAGCCCATCAGCGACGGTGGTAGCGCCTTTGTGGTAACATATCTAAGAAGGAGGGGAAAAAAAACCTGCTGCATGGAACAGCAGCCGGAGGGAGGAGTGAGAATATGTGAAATGCATGTGAAACAACTCTGCAGACACCAAGGTCAGTGAAGAAGCGGGGAGAGGAGGTGCTCCTGGCACCAGAGCAGAGATTCCCCTGCAGCCCCTGGTGCAGCCCATGGTGAGGCAGCTGTGCCCCTGCAGCCATGGAGCTCCACGGGGGAGCAGATCTCCACCTGCAGCCCAGGGAGGACACGTAGAGCAGGTAGGTGCCCAAAGGAGGCTGTGGCCCGGTGGGAAGCCCACGCTGGAGCAGGCTCCTGGCAGGACCTGTGGACCCCGTGGAGAGAGGAGCCCACGCTGGAGCAGGTTTGCTGGCAGGACTTGTGACCCTGTGGGGGACTGTCTGTTTCTGAAGGACTGCACCCCAGAGAAAGGACATGTGGAAAGGACCCATGCTGGAGCAGTTCATGAAGAACTGCAACCCGTGGGAAGGACTCACATTGGAGAAGTTCATGGACAACTGTGTCCCGTGGGAGGGACCCCACACTGGAGCAGGGGAAGAGTGTAGGGAGTCCTTCCTCTGAGGGGGAAGGCATGGCAGAGACAGTGTGTGATGAACTGACTGCAACCCGCATTCCCTGTCCCCTGCGCCACTGGGGGAGAGGAGGTAGAAAACTTGGGAGTAAAGTTAAGCCTGGGAAGAAGGGAGGGATGGGCAGGCAGTGTTTTTAAGGTTTGGTTTTATTTTTCTTTATCCTACTCTGTTTGGATTGGTAATAAATTAAACTGATTTACCCAAGTCGAGTCTGTTTTGCCCATGGCGGTAATTGCTGAGTGATCTCTCCCTGTCTTTATCTCAACCCACGAGCCTTTTGTTATATTTTCTCTCCCCTGTCCACCTGAGGAGAGGGAGTGATAGAGCAGCTTTGGTGGGCACCTGGCATCCAGCCAGGGTCAACCCACCACAATGTTTTTCCCTTAAACAAAAATAAGAACACTTTATGTATAAGCAGCTTTCTGT
The DNA here is from genome assembly GCF_030463565.1 of Pelecanus crispus. Classification (NCBI taxonomy): domain Eukaryota; kingdom Metazoa; phylum Chordata; class Aves; order Pelecaniformes; family Pelecanidae; genus Pelecanus; species Pelecanus crispus. Next base: position 19,529,245 of record NC_134643.1, read on the forward strand.
AATAAGCTCTCTGAATTCCGATGATATCAAGAATCTGTGGTGATAAGGAAAGAATCTGTGATGATAAAAAGAAAAAGAAAGCTGGATCAAAAGATTAGTGAAATTGTAGTCTGTTCCAGGTAGGGTTGAATTAATCACTACACATCTGTAATAGGGCTTTCCTAAACTACAGTTTATGTAAGTGCTACTTCCATGGTGCTTTCATGGAAACTAGATCAAGGAGTTTCATTGTTTCCTGTCATAATTTTCTAGGTGGTTCCTCACAAGTAATTGACTGACTTCCACCTCCCGTGTGAGTACTTAAAGATGGAACACTACTTGTCTTTGAAGAGGCTTGGGAAAGAAGCCTCCATCCTCAGCCTCCATCCACCATCACTATTATGAAGATACAAAGATACAGAAGATGTAAATAGTGTAGATAAAAGGCATTTACCTACATTAATGTAGATCAGGAGGTTGCCCAATCCTCACTTACTGTTTACATTGTAGAGCGCTCTTGGAGCTTGGGAATTTGATTCCTTTCAAAAAGAATCAGAAGATGTGGGACCAAGCTTGATCTGGTCGGGAATATAAATTTTTCAGGGAGATTTAATATGGATCAGATATTCAATACCATCTGTTTTGCAATACAGATCACCTTCTATCAGACTATCCTATTTGCTGATGTAGATAACCAAAGGCTTCCGTCCTTGAAGCACTTCCTGGTCTTTCAGTCCTGAAGGGAGAGAGAACCCATAAAGCATGGCCTTATTTTCTTGTCTTTCATTTGTCACTGCTATATCCCAAAAAGTTGTAGTCTTCCTTGTGAGAATGAGAGCTTTACAGTCGCTACTAAAGCACACAGTAGTACTTGTGTCCTGTCTTTGTGTAGTGCTTTGAGCTGGCTAGTTTAGTGCCAGTACATCTGCATAAGATGCAGTCATGCTTCCAGTCTGCAGAGGAAACAGTATTTTGATACTCTCAGGATTTGCTTTAGGCAAGGTCATATTAAAGCAAGAAGAGAGTCTCAGAGACTCTCAGAATTCAAAGGCCATATTGGCATTTGCTAAAATCTTCTTTTTCCAGTTCTCCAAGACTTAGAGATATGGCTTTGTCCCTAAATAATAGAGAGAACATCTTCTGGACCTGAGGCAAAAAGAAGCAGACTGGCCAAACCCACACTATATAACACTTGGCCCTGGGTCTCTACTGGCCTCACGTGATATCTCTGTGGTCCTGTAATATTAAGCATACTATTTTAAACCGGTTATTTTTAATTCAAAGTATCTGAAGTAATCCAAGGCCTGTAGTGAAGCTCATCAGAAAGGTGTGCTTATAGAATTAAACTAAAAGAATGTGTTGCATACCTGGTCCCATCTATATTGGTCTGTCAATGTGCTCTGGCACATTTTAATTCCTAAATTATTGTCTGGGAGTGTTAGCTGGCATGAAGTGAACCCATGCCAGGGAGCAGGTTAACAATTCACCACCAGGGATTACTACAGAGCAGTACTAGAGTCAGTGCCATGAACCTGTTTAGCTTACTGGCAGAGACGTACCTTAGGGCACTTGGAGACTACTCTGTGGTTTCAGTTGGCATTGTCTTTCAGCATAGTTTAAAGCTGTGCAGAGGTCTTTGTCAGGCATCATGTCAAAGGCCGTTGTAACATGTATTTGCATTTCATTCTTATTAGAGTTTTATGAATATTGCCTTTACTAATGGCAGTCTTACCTGCTTCAGTACAATGAGATGTGGGGACAGGTTTAAGAAATACAGGTGTTAGTGACTTACTACTGTGTACTTCAGAATACCAAAATATATTTATGTATTTTCTATTTCACCATGTACCCTACTGAAGTTCTTCATTACAGAACCATATTTAAAACTTTGAAATATGTTTAAAAAGAACAGACAATCCCTTCGTTTTCCTTCCAACCAGCCCTAATTATTGCTAATTTTGTTGTAATCACCTAACTCTACAAATGAAACTTTAGGTCAGTGAAAGTCACAATCTTAAATGCATTCATTGACTTGTAATTTCTACAGAGGAGATTAATTTGTAGTGTTAAGAATGGGAGAGCTGGCCTAAGATTTTTAATTTCTTGAACAAAATATTTTTCATATTTTTGTATGTTCTTATATATTTAAAGATGATTCTATAATATCTACAAATATATCGTAGATATTTATATATGTAAATAGATAAAAATACCTCTCCACACTCCAGAGTGTAGTCTCTGTTTCAGCTCTCTTCAGAAAAGTTTTTGTACATACCACAATCTCATGATAAAGAGAAGAAAAATGAATAAATATAAAAATAATACTTGGACAAGAATAATTGCTATTCTTGTTATGTATTGTTCTTTCCATTTTCTTCATCAGGTCTCAATTTATCCTGCACAAGCACCAGGGCTTAAATCACATTTTAAAATAATGCTGTTTGCTGATTGTCTGACTAGGTACTGGCTTTAAGTAATAAAATGTCTAGAACAATTCCAGATCTTAAAATATTCACTTATACTCAAAAATATTTGTCATCTTCAGAGGGTACATTATAACATGTAGGAACTGTGATATCCTGGTTGTTCAGCATCAGTATTTTCAGTTCTGATTGTTTACTTCTGTGTACTTAATTTGAAGTAGTTTACTGTTCTGCAGTGACCATACTGCGTAACGGATGTATGTTCTATGGCACAACTATTATCCTAAATAGACTTGTTAGATAAAGTCTCAGTTTGTATAGGAACACTGCAACTGCAGATTTAAGTAAAGTTCTGAAGTTCCTCCACCTTAATCTGAAGGACCTCATCTTGTATCACAATTGAAATTATTGCGTCCTGACCTAGTAAGGTGGACTTTTGACACAAACCTCCTTAAATCCACTTGTTGATGTTCTAATTTGCTTGTAAGCACTTTACATGATTTATTTCATTTACATTCTCAATAGAAAGCTTGACTTGGTCATCATGCACAGAACAAAATTCCTTTGAAAATCATGTTGTAGCAATTATTTCTAACTCAGATGTGTGTGGGCTAAACAGTTTTGTAGAAATGTTTAAAGATAAAAAATTAAAATAGGATTCAACTGAAGTGTGTACAAGGCACCTAGTAGTCTCAGCACTGTTGTAAGTATATTTTATTATGACAGAGAGTGTGAACGCTGTATTAGACTGATATCAGGAAACGTTGGGTTTTTTTTGCAGTGGCCCACTAAATGACCTTAGATAAAAAGCTTTTTCCCTGTCTCTGTGCCCAAGTATTCTTATCCTCAAATGGGGACTATCATAATGACAGTTTTTACATACTGTTTTGAATCTACATATAACAGAATCACAGAATGGTCGATGTTGGAAGTAACCTCTGGGGGTCATCTGGTCCAACCGCACTGCTCAAGCAGGGCCACCTAATGCAGGTTGCCCAGGACCATGTCCAGATGATTTTTGAGTATCTCCAAGGACAGAGACTCCACAACCTCCCTGGGCAACCTGTGCCAGTGCTTGATCACCCTCAAAATGAAAAAGTGTTTCCCAATGCTCAGAGGGCACCTCCTGTGTTTCAGTTTGTGCCCATTGCCTCTGGTCCTATCACTGGACACCACTGAGAAAGCCTGGCTCCCTCCTTTTTACACCCTCCCTTCAGGTATGTATGTACACTGATAAGGTCGCCCTGAGCCTTCTCTTCTCCATGCTGAACAGTCCCAGCTCTCAGATTTTCCTCATAGGAGAGATGCTTCAGGCTATCAACTTTATGGCCCTTTGCTGGACACTCTCCAGTATGTCTATGTCTCTCTTGTACTTTGGAGCACACAACTGTACTCCAGGTGTGGCTTCTCCATTGCTGAGTAGAGGGGAAGGATCACCCCTCTTGACCTGCTGGCAACACTCCTCCTAATGCAGCCGAGGAGGCTGTTGGTCTTCTTTGTCTCAAAGGCACTTTGCTGGCTCATGGTCAGACTGTTGTGCACCAGGACCCCCAGATGCTTTTCTGCCAAGCTGCTTTCCAGCTGGTTGGCACCCGGTGTGTACTGGTGCATGGGGTTATTCTTCCCCAGGGGCAAGGACTTTGCACTTCCCTTGGTTGAGCTGCATGAGGTTCCTGTCAGCCCAATTCTCCAGCCTACCAAGGTCTCTCACGATGGTCCACATTTCCCCTAGTCTTTCATTTGTCACCTATGTAATTATCGAAGCCTTTTTTGTTGCCTTTGACATCCTTTGCCAGATTCAACGCCAGGCTGAGTTTCTTAACTGCATGTCTGCATGCTCAGATAGCATCTCTATCTTGCCTCTCCCTGTTTTCATCTTGTGTATACTACCTTTTTGTGTTCAATTTTTGCTGGGAGCTCCTTGTTCATCCATGCAGGCCTCCTAGCATTTTTGCCCACTTCCCTGCTTGTTGGAGTGGACTTCCCTTGGGGGATATTCTTGAATATCAACCAGCTTCCTTGGGCCCACCTTTTCTTACCAGGCCCTTATTCCATGGGACTCTTTCAAGTAGATCCTTAAAGAGGCTAAAGTTGCTTCTCAAGTCTAGGGTTGTGATCTTGCATTTTGACCTGCTCCTTCCTCTCAGGATCCTGGACTCCATCTCATGGTCAGGACAGCTAAGGCTGCCTTTGACCTTCACCTCCCCAGTGAGCCCTTCATTGTTTGTGAGTATGAGATTTAGCCAAACACCTCTCCTCATTGGCTCCTCTATTGTTTGTGTAAGGAAGTTGTCATTAATGCTTTCCAGGAACCTCCTGGGTTGCTTATTCCCTGCTGTGTAGTCCCTCCAGCAGATGTCAGGGTGGTTGAAGTCCCCCATGAGGACCAGGGCCTGAAAACGTGAAACTACTTCAGCTGCCTGTAGAAGGCCTCATTCACTCATTCTTCTTACAGGCAGCCTGTAACAGGCACCCGTTACAATATCACCAATATTGCTTTGCTCTTTAATCTTTACCCATAAGCTCTCAGTTGGCCCATCATCCATGCCCAGGAAGAGCTGTATGCCCTTTGTGGGATAGCAGCTAGAATGGAAGTCCACCTCTTCTTCCCAGCCTGTCCTTCCTAAGGAGCCCTTATCCCTCCGTTGCAGCACTCCAGTCAAATGAGCCATCCCCCTACATCCCCGTGATCCCAAGAAGATCACAGCTCTGCAACTGCACATGGACCTCTAATTCTTCATGTTTGTTCCCCTTGCTGCATGCATTAGCGTAAAGGAACTTCAGAGAAACACCCCAGCATGCTGATTTTCCAGAATGGGTTTGGGGAGTTTCCCCATAAACGGTGCCTTCTAGGTGTTTCCTAGCTTACGTGCAAGTGCATGAGGTAACCCCACTGAAGCCCTGCTCTGTTGATTTTGTGTTCCCTTTCATTCCTATCATGCCAGGTACTTTGCTTGTCAATTTTGTCCATCACTCCCTCACAGGGGTGTTGGAAAGTGTCTCCCTCCCACATTGTTCCTAGTGTAAAGCCCTTCTTACAAGCTCAGCCATACCACTGGCAGAGATACTTTTGCCCCACTTTGCAGTGTGTATCCCAAGCAGCCATTGATCCTCAAACAGGGTCCCATAGTCATAGAAACCAAAATCCTGTTTCTGTCACCAGCTGTGCAACCAATTGTTGACATGCAGTATCAGTCCCATCCTCCTCAGACCCTTTCCCCTCACCAGCAGGATTGAGGAGAACACCACCTGGGCCCTCATGCCCCTGACTGTTACCCCCAGTGCTCTGCAGTCACTTTTGATACTCTCCAGGCTGCCTCTGGCACCACCTCTCATTGGTGCCCACATGGAAGAACAGCAAGGGGAAAGAGTCAGAAGAGGCTCAGACAAGCTTTGGCAGTCTTCTCACAGCATCTCAGATCTAGGAGCCCAGCAAGCAGCAAACTTCTCTAGGTGATAGGTCAGGTCAATAGCTGGGGGTCTCTGGCCTGCAGCAGGGAGTCACCACTGCTATCACTTGCCACTTTTTCCTGGTGCTCCTGCATGGCTCAGGGTCAGTCAGCCCAGATGCTTCACTTGAAAGCACACTCAGCTTCTCCTCAGCCTCAAGGGCAATGAACTTGTGTAGTTGCAAGCCTTCAGATAGAGCAGAAGCCTTCCTCTTGGTGCCAGAAGTCACAAGCTTCCAGCCTTTGCCTTCTCAGAGTTTCTACTGATGGTTCTGCTAGGGACAGACTCTGGCAGTGTCTCCACTGCAGTTGGGGTTCAGGTCTCTGAAGATGTAGGATCTCTGAGAAGATCCTGACCATCTCTCTCTCATCCTCTCTGACACTGTGGAGACTGTTCCTTTCCTCCCGTAACTCCTCCATTTGGTAACACAGCTCTTCAACAACAGCACACCTCCTCAGAAAAGGGGACCACCTCTACAGTCTCAGGGGTAGTCTCCAGGCTGCACCCACCATCTGAAGCTCTGTCTGGGTTGAAGCCTCTGCCCTGGCAGGGGCAGCTGCTACAATACCTGCTGGGGAATGTACTGCACATCACTACTGTACCTGAAAACATTTAGGATGGTCTGAACTGAGATGAGGCCCGCTTCTTTGTGCTCCTGCATCTGTTAGCTACACTCCGGGAGCCATGCTTCAACCCTGGTCTCTTCCTAGCACCAGCTAAAAGGGTGCTTTACCCTCCCTGATTGTGGGGCATCTGTAACAAAGGCTACAGGTATTCTTGGGTGATGGGCAGCTGATTCAGCTTGTTAGAAGCTGCTAGAGCTTTCTCAGGCTCACACCTGTGTGGCTACCCTTAACTTGTCCTTACCTGGCAGCAGTAGGTACCCTCATATTTCTCAGAGGGTTCCCAGGAATCCCCTGATGATCCTGTCCCCTGTACCCAACAGATCCAGAAGCTCCCAAAGCAGAATCCAGATAAGAATTTTGTAATTCTCTATCAAATTGTATTTTCTTGAAAATGATCAGTCTTGATTGATATAGCCATTAGGACAGGAGAATATGAATGCAGGTTTTTGGATGAAGGAATTCACTGTGATGGTTCAGAAATACTGTATTCTAAGAAGTACAAATACATGAAATAGCCAGACATGAGGGAATAATAAATATAAGCTGTTTCTAAGTCAGCACTTAATTTTGGATCATGAAACCTGAATGTTGTCATAAATGCATCTCTCTGGAACAGTGGGGCAACAATTTTTGTTCTTGTTTTGTATTTATTGTTAGATACTTATTTTTAGATTTGAAAAAGTAAGATAATGATATTTAAATTATAACGTGGATACCAGCTGTATTTACAGTTTGGAGTTAGCATTTTTACCCATTAGCAAGTTTTTTGTATTAGATCATTGAACCAAAATGATTCAATAACTCATCTTCTTTGTGATATCTCTGTTTGTACTGCTATCTGTGTAGCTTTAGCAACACTCTGTCCTCATGCTTCACCATTAGACATACCCTAATGCCTTTTTCCTTCCCTTTGGACAGGATACTTCCCATTTTCTCACCATGCTTCTAGCTTCAAAGATGTCAGGTAAATGTGATTTTTGCTGACATCCAACTGATCCTTCAGGGTAAGGAAGAGAAGAAGAAGAAGGAGAGGGCAATAGCAGTGTTTTATTCAGTTGACAATGTGTAGCAAAATACAGCACATATTTCATCAAGGAATTGATTGCAGCTTTCCTTTTCTGTGGTGAGGTAGTTGAAGTATAAAACATAAAACTGAGAAGAGAAATAATATATATTTCACTTCACTGAAGCATCTTTTGATAATATAAAAAAAACAGTGCCCCTATTATTCAAAGTGAAAACTGAAGTTGTAAGAAATCAAGTTACTTTTTCTGAAATCACACATTATTCAACATAACATAAAATTAGGTCATCTTGTTCTGAGTCTCATGCACAGTTCAACATACCCCAGTGAGAACTCTGCCTCAAGAAGACTTGGGGAAAAATAGAGTCTGTAATTCAGGACTTCTCCAATTTTTCTTCTATTTTAAGATATGTACTTTACATAGATTGCTTATGCATTTTGTTATACCTTCTAAACACTTCTATGCAACCATGTGCAAATTTTGATGTCTTTTATCTTTTGCTAGTAAATTAATTATTGCTAAAAATAAAAGTCTTAAGGAGAGATTAAGAATAGCAACTATAATTTTACCAGAAGAGCTTCCTTAAACTTTTTTTTTTTTTTTTCTGTTTCTAAGAAGAATGGAGGCAGAAGGCAGATAGAAAATGTTTTTGTCAGGAAGATTATGAATTTAGTGCTAAAGGTTTTTATGTGGAGATTTTCTGAAATGTTGTCACAGAAGTGATCTCTTGCTGGTAATAGCTTTATATGAGATCCCATGAAAACAGAACTTTAATCTGTCAAGCTAATCTAAATAATTTAGACAGGCTTATTTACAGAAAGATTTTCACAGAACGCAGTAAAGATTCTGGAAACAGATTGCTTGTGGTCTCTTTTGGATTAGGCTAGATCTTGAAATGCCGTTTAAAAGTACAGTCTTTTTTTTTAGTGGAATGTCTTCCCCTAGTCCCTTGCTCATTTTTTTCTGAAAAAAAATAGTTGTTTCCTTTCAGACATCTATTCATATTTTTTGCTTTTTTGAAACTCTTATTTTGAAGAAAAAAGCGAATAAAGAGCTTTGGTGAAAATGAAGTTGAAGGAATGTGATAGTTCTCCTGCTGGCAACCAAGAGAATTAAATGACACAGAGAGTTGTGTGAGCTTGTCTACTTTCTCTTGGGGTAAACCATCTTGCAAATCATTGATGTAGCATATCCTTTTTCTAAGCATTCCCAGAGCATGTATGTTCAGACCTCCCTGCCTTACTTTTCTATATTTGAGCCCTGAAGCTTGTTTTACAAACATATGAGCAGCAGGAGCTTTCACTCATGTGTCCCACTTTGAGAGTCACATGCAATCCAATTTCTAAGCAGTTATTATTGTTGCTGTATTAGCCTGGTAAAATACAATTTAAACAGGCAGTAAATTTTGTTTGTTGTGATGGCAAGAAGAAAGCATAATAACAGTGAAATTTTCAGTAAAGCCATGTTAGAATGGCATCCTGTTTGAAAAGTCTTGTAATAGAGGATACTCTTCAGCTACAAGGTGTATGTTCTATACAACTTGCTCCAATCTGGCTGTTTCCCTAGTTTTTCTGTTGGGACATGAATTGATCTTCTTGATGCTTTCCCTTCCCAAAACATTTTTTTTCATATTAGTTTTCATACTGATACCTAACAGCAGTACTAACTGGATGAGCCAAATTCATTATTGCTACATAAAGATGGATACAACATCACATATTGCAGTAAGGTTCTGCATTCTTCTGCCAATAGTAAACATGGACCTCTCTCTGGTTACTTACTTATTTTTAAGCTTTGACAACAAACAAGTTTTTGGTGAGTTGTCTTCTATTATGTACCAAGACAGTCCTTTTTGGCATCAAAACTTTTAAAGGACATAATTATATTTAGTTTGTCTTAAATTTTATCTATTTTGATTTTTTTTTTTTCTAGGCATGCATATGTTTAGTGCAGTGATCACTATGGCTTAACCATTTATCACTAGAAAACTGAAGTGGTGGCTAATGCAAGTGTCAGCTGAATGTCCTGTATGTCAACTTACATTTTATTCATGCAGCAGGATTAGGTAACATCCATCTTTTGCAGTGTTATTTAATTATATTACAGGCCAAAACTTCAGCTGATGGTTCACCCAACTAAGCATCTAATCAAATGAGCTTTCTTCTGAGAGAAAGAAAAATGCTCCAATCTGTCAGTCTTTCCAAATATGGATGATAAATTCCAACAACCTAGATTCTTATTTTTCAGTTTCTAAAGAGTTAAGCTAGATGGCTACGTAGAATAAACATTTTTAAAAAGATATTTTGACAGTCATTTTAATCTTATTCTCATGTTGTTTAGTACAATTTTATGTTGCTCTACTGGTAGTTTATTTCTTCATAAAGACAAGATACATTTCAGGAACACTACATTTAAATGTTAAGCAGCCAAGCTAGCAAAAATGATCCTTCCTTCCTGGAGTAAAACATCTGCTGAAACTACTGAACAGTCTATTTTCTTTTAATAATATGATGCATATATTACTTCTATTGATTGAGTTACATGTGCATTTGAAGAAGAGAATAAAATTCTAAGGAGGCCTGAAGATATTTTTTCTGATCTAGCTTTCTGATGCGATTACAGATTAGGATAAGAATTACTAAGCAGTTTGTCCATAGATTTCTATTATCATTACTTGTAAGTGTGACAATATACGGACCTTGGGTTGGAAGGAAAAGTATTGTTCTAGTGTCATTCACATTTAAGTGCAGCAGTTGTTTTCCATCTCTTCCAAAGAGAAGAATTGGTTGCATCTCCTCTCTTAGGGATTTGGATAGTGTAATTTCTTTTTCTACTGTACAATTACAGTATCATGGTACTGTTCATGGCACTAGCCTTGGGGAAAGAGAGTGATGAGAAATGTTGCCTTCTACACTCTGCCCCTTCACACAGAGGTCTACTGCATAGCAAAAGAACCCCCCAGTTTTGGAGTATACTTGAAATCTGTTTCCCCAATTTTAAATACAGCAGCCAGGCTTGGGGCTAGACACAATCTTTTCCTCGTATGAAAATCAGTTGTCATAAAATAAAATGCTCCTGGGTGGCATATATTTGGCTTTGCAAAAGGAAGGGGGGGGGGGGGGACGGGGGGACACCAAAACCAAACCATCCTTGATTCTGAAAGCATAAGGCATTTTAAGAATCACTATTCCACTGTTCAGCAATAGGCTTGAAGGGGTTTCAGTATATTTGTACTTTAGCAGACTGTTTTTTCCTTGTTGTGAATTATCATAAAATGTTGAGGTCCTGGAGGTATTTCTACCCCTCCAAACCCAGCAGTATCCAACTAGAAATTACCTACTAGTGAAAATTCTGATACTTTCTTCCCACCTCTAAAAATCAAAATAATGTATAATTCCTTAGTAGTTCTGCCAAATATGTAGTGGCAGAACCTTCTCCTCTTCTCCATCTAGACCATTGCTGCTTTCTTCTAAGAGGGAGAGGAGACGATTAAATTATTATCTACTATTTTAAAGTTAACTGATCTCCAGTTCAAGCTACTTCATCCTACAGATGATTCTGGAGATGATTAGAATTATGCAAGAGAAAATGTGCATGCATGTTACAGATATGTTCATTACCAGACCTCATCTGAAATATTGTACTATTCTCCATTTTGCTCTGGCAGCCATTCATAAAAGATTTGATGGGAGAATATTGTGCTTCGTGCAAGCATGCTTCTCTGGCCAATTTCACAGAGGATCTTCATTCATTTGAGTCAACCCTGGAGAGCACTGAGAGCAGATGAAATAGCTGAGCTAAGCAGAAGTCCATTTGTAACAGTGCTGGCAGGCTATTTGGAATGTCTTCCTATTTCTTTTTCCTCTTGAAATAACCAAGTACTGGTACATTCGGATGTGCAGGTGTTGAAATACTTTGTTTCTTCCTAATTAGTCAGGGCCACAATTCACACAATAATTGCCTTTTAAGAAAAAGTGTGACTAGCAGAAATTTGCACTGCTGGGAACTTTAGAGTGAAAAGTATTCTAATTGGTCGTTATTCCGTATGCAAACAAGGAGCTGAATTTAACTTACGTTTGAGCACTGTAAGGCTAGATGAGCTTCTGTAAAACCCAGGTGATACCTTTGTCAAAGATCACAGGATGTCCAAAATCTGAGTTTTATGTGATGATGTTGAGGCTTTTCCCCCACCGTGTTGTCCAAGGAATTTGAGAAATTTCTGCTCTTGTACTACAGTGCAGTGTAGACATATGGCTTTGCTCAACCACTGAAGATGATGTGTTGTCAAAGATTCATGCCAGCACTTCTTTCACCAAATAGTTTACTATGAGGAGCAGGGAATCCAACCTGGTTATCAAAATTTGATGTTTTGAGAGAGCATGAGAAATTTTTAACTGTTATGTTTCCATGCCAACAGCTTTTCTTATTTCTAGTTGTCTTCGTGATTTATCTTTGCCATTCATGAAACTACCAAGCAGACTATTTTCTGTTTAACCATTACAAGACTTACCTGTCTCATCTTCACTGCAGAAAATTCACACAACTGCAATTACTGCTTTGTGTAAATTGTACAGTACCTAAACTATCTTACATTGCTGAGGCCCGTGGGTTTTTTTTATGTAATCAGCCTGATTAAAAGAAAATGAGGCTTCAATGATACTTTATGTCAACAATTAGATAAGTAAAGTTTTACAGCAGGTGATTATAAGAACAAGATTAGGAGCACAGAGGACAATTTTCTGTTCCTCACTGTGCATCTATGAGTAACCGTAAGGAAAAATGTTGGGCTCTTCCGAGTGCCTCTGATTTTGGATGTTTAGTTTCAGGTATAGAATAATTTTCATGGTGCTGAGCAGCTTCAGGTCTCATTTAAAAGTATTTGAAAGTACAAACATACACTATCTGTCTTTCCTAATAAATAAATAAGCCAACCTCTTGCCACTGTCATAACCAGAGAAAATCACAGTGAAGTAATCAATCTCCTTCCAACTCAGAAAAAAAAAAAAAAGAAAATGGGGAGAGAGAAGGTGTCATTTGTTCTCACTCCATAGTCACTGTTGTTGCCTTAGGGCTGCACCAAGCTTCCTGCGTTCTCCCCTCTGCAAGACAAGAGAGGAAATCAGATGTGTCTGCAGAACTGAATACATTACCACCAGACTCTGAATGCCTTGAGCAGGTGATGCAGACACATGAACAGGCACTCCATATTGCCCCTGCGTGAAGACAAAGCACCATTTCCCATGTGTTCAGAACATACTTTGGTGGTATTAGAGTGAGAAATATTTTTCCTCTGTGGATTGTGTGCGCTTTGTATGTAAATACAAAACATTGAAAATACCTGTTTACCCTTTCACCAGTGTTTTAGGATTTGGTTTCTCTGACAACGGTTAATAAAAATTACATAGAAAACGGTTTGTTCCATGAGAAGTGGAACTAACGACACTTGGTTTCTCAGGGATTTGTATTCTTTATCCCTAATCTTTCCTTCCTTCCTGCTGCAATAAGCATAGCTCTCTCCTTATGGGAAAACTTCTAGGCAAGATACAGCACATACTGTGGCTCATTTAGAGCTGTTCATATATTGATCAGCTGGCCTATACATGTATCTGACTGGCCAGCTGGTTGCTGTCAAACAGTGTGTTATGAGCTCTGTTCTCCCTGGATCTCACTTTTAGTAAAACTCTCTACATAATGACCCATTTTTTGGAAACTTCTAGGAAAGCAATGGACTATGTTTTTCAGACAGACAGAAATTATCGAAAAGATTAAAAAGTTAAGGAGTGCCAGCTGGAAAGACAGACATTCAAGGCAATGATCTATGTTTTGTTCCTGTAAGAAATAAGCTAAAAATATACTACATCAATGTTATTCATGTCTCAGTGTCAAGTACTCAGAAATTAGAAGACGTAAGAATTAAGATTGTCTCTGTAATGTGATTTTAACCACTTTGCGAATATGCTGTATTTTTTAAAGCATTAACCATCTGATAATATACTGTATTTTCCATCATCATCTGGAATTTATGCAGTTATGAGGATTGAAACTTGCTGAAATATATTTTACATATTTCTCTGAGATGTCACACACAAAAGTCAAAGTCCCAAATTCAGGTTCTTGCAGTTAAATGTGTGCACACACACAACATAAACACAAACAAAATCTTGGCAGTGTTTTGTTTTAAAGTACCAGTAATTCTTGCAGAGATATTTAAGATTAGTAGCTATTGATTGGGCTTGTTTCTGTTCTCATTTAATTGATGTAAACAGAGGTTACTCTAACTGAAATCAATAGGGAGCACTGACCTATGTTAAGTTTGATTTACATAGACTTTAAACACAGAATGCTGAATTTTTTCATAGTTTTTGTGTGAATGGCAATATGTTTCACAGTAATAAGTAGATACAGGGAGTTGGAATAAAAAGTTGGAAATCCTAAGATTAGTTCTGATGTGGCTAAAGTTGTTGTGAGACAAAAATGGTACAAGTGGCAGCTGACTGTCTTTGCTTATAGGCCGTTTTTACATGCCACTGCAGTTATTTTTCTCAAAAAGGCTCCTCTTTTACTGGGGGTAAAATTTATTATTTGTCATTGTTTATATTAATTATATGTATTTGTGATGTTTTCTGTATATCAAATGGAGTTTTGGAGCAAAGATTTTCACAGACACACATTAGACTGTTTAAATCAACTGTACCATTTCAGATTTGATACAATTTGTACCATGGCATCTAAGCCATTGCTTCTAATTTAGCTGATCTACTTGCCTGAGAGGGAAATTCATTTCTTATGTACTTCACCTTCTGAGCCCTCCGTCATGTAATCTGGTTGATTTTGGCATCTGACAGGTGTAATATCAGGCATTTCAAGGAGGACTTCAAGATAGATGTGGGCAATGGTTGACAATCTGTGTCCTACTAACGTATGTAAAAAAAGCTCCTTGAAGCAAATGTGGGTCTTTCTGAAATGACATTCACCCATTCCTTGTCCTATTTTTCCCTTAGATAAGAGGGATGATCACATTTATTTTCCAAATTGACACTGAAGAATGTAGTGCATATATATTCTGTGCAGAGATTATTTCGTATTTAGGAAAAAAACCTAAGGGGATAAAGTCATGTCTTGTCCTTAGACCCAGACATGTTTTGAAAATTTCTGTACTGGATGATTATAGTTTGATGAATGAAACCTCTAAGTCTAGAGACAACAAAGATTGGTAACTGAATACCATTCTGTAGGTGTAATGTATGAAGGTGATCAGAACGCAGTGAGCTTGAGTCTCATCTTTCACTTGGGGAAAATTGGGATTAATTCTTCTGAAATCTGTAGAATTACATTAGAGCAAAGTTATGTCTATAAAAGGGAAATAGACCAGATTATTCTGCTGTAATTATTTCCAAATAATTCCCATATGGACCTTCTGTTCTGGAAAAAATGTTATTGTATTAAGAATAATTCTAGTAATTTTTTTCAGGTAAACCAGGCCTAGTGCCCTAATATCAGAATTTTTTAATCTGAGGAGATCAAGTGGTTTAAATATTAGCAGTATGACATAGAGGTTTGGCGAGCGAGTTACTGATTTAATTCTAAAATTATATTCTAGTAATTGGGAGCTTTATGTTGACTCAATTGGTAGTCTCAATTGCTAGTCTCCTTTATGCCAAACACTCTTCATATTTAGTATCTTACTTGACTGTTGTGGTAGAATGATAAAAGGCTGGCTTGTTCGTCATCACTAAAAAAGATATATTTTTGCTGGAGTATAATTAATCACAGATATTATATAGCCATAAAATTTTGATAGAGGCAAAGCCATATAATTTTTTTCGCTATTTTATAAACATGGGGTCAAACACATAGTTAAAAAATGATTTTCAATGGAGAGATATCACACGAGAGACAAAATTTACTGCCTAGAGAGAAAAAAAAAAAATGTAAGGAAGCTGTTTCCATCTCTTCCTTCTTCTTGCATGTTAAAACTTTGGGCTGTCAGTACTGTTTGTCAAGTTATGAGAGCCTCCTTACACTGTTTCAGGGACTGGGTTGTTTCAAGAATCTTGTCAGTTTGTCTCTATATGGCACTCTCTGTATGCCAAGCCTTAGTCTGACTCCTTAGCAGGCATTATTAAAACTGTCTTTTGTACTGCCTGCACTGGCAAAACAATCATCAATATGGCGGTGGGGCTCTTTGGCCTCTTTAGACAATTCTGAACATATGATCTCCACTATAATGACAAAATGTAGGGACAGATGAGCTTCATCTCACCTAACGTATCAATGACAGTGCAGATGTTTACATCTGAGCTAGTTCTCTAGGTTTCCTCTATAATTAATGAATGGAAACAGGCACTTCTGAGGGCATCTCACATAGCCTTTCCCAGATGTGCCTTGTGAGAAGCGGTAAGTGGCATTTTCAGAAGGATCCATTTCTCTGCTTTGGCTATCAGTTGAATCTAGACGGGTAAGATATTTAAATATCTATATTGTGGAAATCTCAATTTTTGTGAGAAAACTTAATTTGTGTGTCACAATTTCACCCTTAAGATCATCATCACTTGCTTGGTAGGTGGACTGATGACTTAAGAGATAGCCAGAAGTGAAGGTGCAAGACAGAACCGTCAGAAGAGCACCCAGACATGCATGGTGTGCTTCTAGCCAAGCTGAAAGCTGTTCATGCACAGCAGTGCAGGTGAAGCCAGCAGGTCGTGTGTAGGCAGGAAGGATGCCTCTGTCCTGTCAGGTACTGTCCTTGGGCATTGAGTACCACATTCTGCTGCTGTGCAGATTTTCCAATTATTAGCCTGCTAGTAATCAGCCTTAGCATGCATCAATTTATTTAGTAACTCTAATCATGGAGTAAGGAGTCTTTACAGTTGTTCCTTTTGCATAGACCTGGCTACAAAGAATGAAATTACCCGTCATTACCCACTAACTGCCAGTGTTCGTCTTCTGCCTTTCTTTATCTACATAGTTTAAGACCTGGACCTCTCTGGGTTTTACACCTGGTCAGTTTGCTACTGACTTAGTACCATTAAAGTAAATGATACTTGCAAAATTAGCCCTACGACCTGCATACAAGGGTATTTCACTATTGAGCTGTGTTATCTACCGCATTTTAGATGTTTGACAGGACAAGGATACTTCCTTCAGCACAAATCTTGTAGACTGTATTCTGTCTAGTACCCTGATCTTAAAATGTAGTTTGTAATTCACAGAAGCAGGGCCAATCTGAGTTGAGTTGAAACACTAACTTTCATGAAGACAATCAAACAGCTTTTTGGGGGGGGAAGTGATACTGAACAGACCAACAGGATGATACATAGACCACAAAAAAAAGTACTATAGTTATTGAGAAATCATTTGTTTGAGGAGTTTTAAGATTTCCTTGGACATTAGCAAATTACCTTGAAATAGAGTGAAACAGCTTCTAGAGAAACTAGCGAATCTAAAGCTGTGAAAGGAGGAAGTTTAGACATCAGACCCTCACTTGCTGGGATGCTGAGATTTGTTGGTGTCCATCTGTTCACTTTAGAAAGTAAATGTGACTTGCTAAGTGTCCTGGTTTCGGCTGGGATAGAGTTAATTTTCTTCCTAACAGCAGGCATAGTGCTGTGTTTTGGATTTAGTAGGAGAAGAATGTTGATAACACACCGATGTTTTAATTGTTGCTGAGTACTGCTTATGCTAGTCAAGGACTTTTTCAGCTTCCCATGCTCTGCCAGGCGCACAAGAAACTGGGAGGGGGCACAGCCAGAATAGTTGATCCAAACTGACCAAAGGGCTATTCCATACCATATGACGTCATGCTCAGTATATAAACTGGGGGGGGTTGACCGGGGAGCAGCGATCGCTGCTCGGGAACTGTCTGGGTATCGGTCGGCGGGTGGTGAGCAATTGCATTGTGCATCACTTGCTTCGTGTATCATTATTATTATTATCATTATTATACTGTTACTATTAGCATTACTATTTTACTTTATTTCAATTATTAAACTGTTCTTATCTCAGCCCAGGAGTGTTTCTCACTCTTACTCCTCCAATTCTCTCCCCCATCCCATCGGGGTAGGGGGAGTGAGCGAGCGGCTGCGTGGTGCTTAGTTGCTGGCTGGGGCTAAACCACGACAGTCCTTTTTGGCGCCCGAACAGGGACTTGAGATAACAACAGATTAATCAGAGTGTATTAAGGAGTCTGTTAACAGTTGCCGGTCACGATATTAGTTCTTCTGATCTGCACCATGTTCTTTTTTTTGCAGCACGCGTTAAAGCTTGCTGTCAGTTTGTGTAGTGTGCTATGCTCTGCAGTGATTCATGATCTTTTGCTTGGGAGGCTCCTTATCAAAACCCTGACCTTGAGCATTCTTTGGTATTTGGGTTTCATACAGAAGTCACTACTGTACTTCGGGTACTACCTCATAGAGAGAGTTAGCAATTATACTTCTTACTCTGAGAGGCTTGTTGTGGAGGAAATACAGAATGGCACCTTTGCTGCTTTCTTCTATGATGTTTCCTCCTTCATTACAACAACTTTCCTGTATCTTGAACACCCCTGGGCAGTTAAGATACTTCTATTGATAATTCTTGGGAATGTTGTTTCCATTTTGATAAAGGTCAGTAAGCAGTTTAAAAATACCATCCAGAGATCTACCCCAAGGCTGGATAGTTATGAGTGGCAGGGTGTGTGGGATCGTATGCGCAAGTACCTAGGGCAGTGGGGACCTCCAGTGTTTTGGAACTTCACCCCTGAACAAGTGCAGAATCCTGAAGAATTAGTAAAGTATTTGGAAGAAGTATGTTGTCACCCTGGTAGCTCCAGAGAGACACAAATCATTGCAACATGCTGGGGACTGGCCCATGCCTATCGAGCCGTGGTCAACGCTAATCAGTACCCTCAAAAGAAAGAGAAGGTCTCTGGATCTGATGACAAAACAACAAGCACTGTGGCTACTCAAACCCCCACTACAGGCCTTGCAGCTACTCAAACCCCTGCCCCAGGCACTGTGGCTACTCCAGCCACAGCCATGAGCACTGCGGCTACTCAAACCCCAGTGACAGACACTGTGGCTAAACCAGAGAACCAACCTGCGCCGGTATCAGTTGCCCCTATACAGAAGAAAAAATACACGAGGAAATCAGTTCGTTTAGTAAGGGATGAAGATGAACCAGGGCCATCACGAGAACCAGAGGAGGAAGAACCCATAAATGAGATGGTGACCACCCGATCCCTATCCCTGAGTGAGCTGCGAGATATGCGAAAAGATTTTGGTCGTCATCCAGGCGAGCACATCATCACCTGGCTGCTCCGATGCTGGGATAACGGGGCCAGTAGCCTGGATTTAGAGGGTAGGGAAGCCAAGCAGCTGGGATCCCTTTCCAGGGAAGGGGGCATTGACAAAGCAATTGGAAAAGGGGCAAAACCGCTCAGCCTCTGGAGGCGACTTCTGTCAAGCGTGAAGGAAAGGTATCCCTTCAAGGAGGATGTTTTATACCGCCCAAGCAAATGGACCACCGTAGAGAAAGGTATCCAGTACCTGAGGGAATTAGGCGTGCTGGAGGTGATTTACAGTGACCTGAATGATGAGCGGTTAACCAAAGACCCAGATGAAGTCAGGTGCACACAATCCATGTGGCGGAAGGTGGTACGGAGCGCACCAGCATCGTATTCCAACTCGTTGGCAATACTAGCCTGGAAAGACGACGAGGCACCAACGGTGGATGAAGTGGCTAGACAACTCCGGGACTACGAAGAAAAGCTCTCTTCCTCCCTACGGGCCTGTGTCTCGGCTGTGGAAAAACTGTCTGAAAAAATATGCCAAGAGTTCCAACAACTCAGAGAGGATCTGTCCTACTCCCCACCTGCACGGACCAGTGTCTCAGCCATTAGGAGTCAACATCCCTATGCTCAAGAGAGAGGATATAGAGGATACACACCACGGGGCACCCTGTGGTTTTACCTGCGTGATTATGGAGAGGACATGAGAAAGTGGGATGGAAAACCCACCTCAACCTTAGAGGCACGGGTGCGTGAATTGCAAGGAAAAACTATTAGAAAAGGCGTTTCTCCCAGGAAAATTGCAGCTCCAGTTTCCAGTGAGCAGTTCCCGAGACAGAGTAAGAGGGCTAATTTTACTTCCGACCTTGATCAGGGAACTTTTGATTCACATTTACAGGAAGTGAACAACGAATACTGTGACCAGTGTTAGAGGGGCCCTGCCTCCAGCCAGGTGGAGGAAAGGGACAACCGGGTTTACTGGACTGTGTGGATTCGATGGCCTGGAACGTCAGACCCACAGGAGTATAAGGCTCTAGTGGACACTGGTGCACAGTGCACGCTAATGCCATCAAACTATAGAGGGGCAGAACCCATTTGTATTTCTGGAGTGACAGGGGGATCCCAACAGCTCACTGTACTGGAAGCTGAAGTGAGCCTAACTGGGAATGAGTGGCAAAAGCACCCCATTGTGACTGGCCCAGATGCTCCGTGCATCCTTGGCATAGACTACCTCAGGAGAGGGTATTTCAAGGACCCAAAAGGGTACCGGTGGGCTTTTGGTATAGCTGCTTTGGAGACAGAGGAAATTAAACAGTTGTCCACCTTGCCCGGTCTCTCAGAGGACCCTTCAATTGTAGGGTTGCTGAAGGTTGAGGAACAACAGGTGCCGATTGCTACCACAACTGTGCACAGGCGGCAATATCGCACCAACCGAGACTCCCTGATTCCCATCCATAACCTGATTCGTCGACTGGAGAGCCAGGGAGTGATCAGCAAGACTCGCTCACCCTTTAACAGTCCCATATGGCCAGTGCGAAAGTCTAATGGGGAGTGGAGACTAACAGTGGACTATCGTGGCCTGAACGAAGTTACACCGCCGCTGAGTGCTGCCGTGCCAGACATGCTAGAACTTCAATATGAACTGGAGTCAAAGGCAGCTAAGTGGTATGCCACAATTGATATTGCTAATGCATTTTTCTCCATCCCTTTGGCAGCAGAGTGCAGACCCCAGTTTGCTTTTACCTGGAGGGGTGTTCAGTACACCTGGAACCGACTGCCCCAGGGGTGGAAGCACAGCCCCACCATTTGCCATGGACTGATCCAGACAGCACTGGAACAGGGTGAAGCTCCAGAACATCTGCAGTACATTGATGACATCATTGTGTGGGGCAATACAGCAGAAGAAGTTTTTGAGAAGGGAAAGAAAATAGTCCAAATCCTTCTGAAGGCTGGTTTTGCCATAAAACAGAGTAAGGTCAAGGGGCCTGCACAGGAGATCCAGTTTTTAGGAATAAAATGGCAAGATGGACGTCGTCAGATCCCAATGGATGTGATCAACAAAATAACAGCTATGTCCCCACCAACTAGCAAAAAGGAAACACAAGCTTTCTTAGGCGTTGTGGGGTTTTGGAGAATGCATATTCCAAATTACAGCCAGATCGTAAGCCCTCTCTATCAAGTGACCCGGAAGAAGAACGAATTCAAATGGGGCCCTGAGCAACAACAAGCCTTTGAACAAATTAAACGTGAGATAGTTCATGCAGTAGCCCTTGGGCCAGTCCGGGCAGGGCAGGATATTAAAAATGTGCTCTACACCGCAGCCGGGGAGAATGGCCCTACCTGGAGCCTCTGGCAGAAAGCACCAGGGGAGACTCGAGGTCGACCCCTAGGGTTTTGGAGTCGGGGATACAGAGGATCCGAAGCCCGCTACACTCCAACTGAGAAAGAGATACTGGCAGCATATGAAGGGGTTCGAGCTGCTTCAGAAGTGGTTGGTACTGAAGCACAGCTCCTGCTGGCACCCCGACTGCCGGTGCTGGGCTGGATGTTCAAAGGGAGGGTCCCCTCTACACATCATGCAACTGATGCTACATGGAGTAAGTGGGTTGCATTGATCACACAACGGGCTCGAATAGGAAACCCCAGTCGCCCAGGAATCCTGGAAGTGATCATGGACTGGCCAGAAGGAAAAAACATTAGAATATCACCAGAGGAGGAGGTGACACGTGCTGAAGAGGCCCCACTGTATAATAAATTGCCAGAAAATGAAAAGCAATATGCCCTGTTCACTGATGGGTCCTGTCGTCTCGTGGGAAAGCATCGGAGGTGGAAAGCTGCTGTATGGAGTCCTATACGACAAGTCGCAGAAACTGCTGAAGGAGAAGGGGAGTCGAGTCAGTTTGCAGAGGTGAAAGCCATCCAGCTGGCTTTAGATATTGCTGAAAGAGAAAAGTGGCCAGTCCTTTATCTCTATACTGACTCATGGATGGTGGCAAATGCCCTGTGGGGGTGGCTGCAGCAATGGAAGCAGAGCAACTGGCAGCGCAGAGGCAAACCAATCTGGGCTGCCGCATTGTGGCAAGATATTGCTGCCCGGGTAGAGAACCTGGTTGTAAAAGTTCGTCATGTAGATGCTCATGTACCTAAGAGTCGGGCCACTGAAGAACATCAAAACAACCAGCAAGTAGATCAGGCTGCTAAGATTGAAGTGGCTCAGGTGGATTTGGACTGGCAACATAAGGGTGAATTATTTATAGCTCGGTGGGCCCATGATGCCTCAGGCCATCAAGGAAGGGATGCAACGTATAAATGGGCTCGTGATCGAGGGGTGGACTTAACTATGGACAGTATTGCACAGGTTATTCATGAGTGTGAAACATGCGCTGCAATCAAGCAAGCCAAGCAGTTCAAGCCCCTTGGGTATAGTGAACGATGGCTAAAATATAAATATGGGGAGGCCTGGCAGATTGATTACATCACGCTCCCACAGACCCGCCAGGGCAAGCGCTATGTGCTCACCATGGTGGAAGCAACCACTGGATGGCTGGAAACATATCCCGTGCCCCATGCCACCGCCCGGAACACCATCCTGGGCCTTGAAAAGCAAGTCCTGTGGCGACATGGCACCCCAGAAAGAATTGAGTCAGACAACGGGACTCATTTCCGAAACAACCTCATAGACACCTGGGCCAAAGAGCACGGCATTGAGTGGGTATATCACATCCCTTACCATGCACCAGCCTCCGGGAAAATTGAGCGATACAATGGATTGTTAAAGACTACCCTGAGAGCAATGGGTGGTGGGACGTTTAAACATTGGGATACGCATTTAGCAAAAGCCACCTGGTTAGTCAACACCAGGGGATCTGCCAATCGAGCTGGCCCTGCCCAATCAAAACTTTTACGTACTGTAGAAGGAGATAAAGTTCCTGTAGTGCACATGAAAAATATGCTGGGGAAGACAGTCTGGGTTACTTCCCCCTCTGGCAAAGGCAAACCCATTCGTGGGATTGCTTTTGCTCAAGGACCTGGGTGCACTTGGTGGGTGATGCGAAAGGATGGGGAAGCCCAATGTGTACCTCAAGGGAATTTGATTTTGGGTGAAAATAGCCAATGAACTGAATTGTATAATATTAATTGCTTTATAATACTGTATGTTATCTCTTAACTATATGTTATCTCTTAACTGCATGTTAATATAATAATATAGTAGGTTAATATTAAGTATATAATACTATATATTATGATTGCTATATGCCGCATCAATGGTATTGCAGTAAGAATTGCCCAGCCTAAGGAAAATGAACTTTGATGAAACCATGTTGGAATGAGAACTGACTTCAGCATGCAACAGTCCAACACTGCACACCACCTGTCCTGCTCTGAAAGACTGTGATGACAGATGGAACCCAAAGTCATGGGCTAAATGAACTCAATGGACATTTTAGAGGGATGGGCCATAGACGAAGGGAATGATATCTGTGTGTATATCAAGATAGGGAAAGGAGTGGTGATTAATTGGAACACATTGGAAAGGGGAGGGCCTGTGCATGACGTAGATGGTATAGAATAAGGGGTGGATACTGTCCTGGTTTCGGCTGGGATAGAGTTAATTTTCTTCCTAACAGCAGGCATAGTGCTGTGTTTTGGATTTAGTAGGAGAAGAATGTTGATAACACACCGATGTTTTAATTGTTGCTGAGTACTGCTTATGCTAGTCAAGGACTTTTTCAGCTTCCCATGCTCTGCCAGGCGCACAAGAAACTGGGAGGGGGCACAGCCAGAATAGTTGATCCAAACTGACCAAAGGGCTATTCCATACCATATGACGTCATGCTCAGTATATAAACTGGGGGGGGTTGACCGGGGAGCAGCGATCGCTGCTCGGGAACTGTCTGGGTATCGGTCGGCGGGTGGTGAGCAATTGCATTGTGCATCACTTGCTTCGTGTATCATTATTATTATTATCATTATTATACTGTTACTATTAGCATTACTATTTTACTTTATTTCAATTATTAAACTGTTCTTATCTCAGCCCAGGAGTGTTTCTCACTCTTACTCCTCCAATTCTCTCCCCCATCCCATCGGGGTAGGGGGAGTGAGCGAGCGGCTGCGTGGTGCTTAGTTGCTGGCTGGGGCTAAACCACGACACTAAGGGTGTTTTATGTCTTGCAAAAGACAGCTTTAAATTTAGGGGTAAGCATAGTTCTCTGTAGGTAAGATGGAAGTGTATTTTACTTTAAAACCTTTGCTCTAAACAATACATAATGAAAGATCTCATATGAAAAACTGGTGGAAGTAGGCCAATGGGTAATGAACTCATTTAGAGCTTGACTATATTGATGTTTAGGAAATGTACTTTTATAGATACGTGCCAACTAGACTTGGCATGGAAGAAAAATAAATATATAAAGAAGTATAGATTAAGCACTAAAAATAGCCAGATGACATTTCAGTTGCTTTTTTCAGTATTTTCAACTTTTTAATTGCAAATATTCCCAACCTATACATGTTACAGCCACAATTAGAACACTACTGTAGCAGAATACAATTGCAACCTACTTTAATTGTCTATCTAACCTCAGTCCAAATCTGTGTTAATCTGGGCCGTACTTCCTTGGGTATTAATGTAATCTGTGGAAAAGGGCTACCTCTTGAGTCTAGAATGAAACAATAGAAGGTAAGAGCATGAATTTCTTTTTTTTTTTTTTTAATCTTCACACATTTAGTAATTAATTTATATAATTCAGAAATTCCTTTGACTGATACCACATAATTGGCAAGTGATTCTCACCAAGAGGGTGGAATCAGTGCTTGCTTGTCAAGCTTTGTTCTCCACTGAAGTCTGCCCTGACAACACATGTTCATCTTGGCAGGGCTTCAGAGGCAATATGATAGTAATGTTTTCTGTCCCAAAGTTGCAAATGGTGCTGCAACTGATGCATTGTTAACTTAGATGACAGTCATGGACTACTACTGTGGTTTTACGTTTCAAACTGTATTTTCCAGGATGAAGAAGCTTGATGTTACACACATCTGTATGTGTATCTCTGTACGTATACTTAGCTGTTGGCACACAATTGTGTTTAAAGCACACAGATGGGCAGCTCAGTTCCGTTTACCTCTGGTGTGCATTCTATCATTGGCAGCTGATGTGAGGAAGCCACAGGGACACATCTCCATACAAATGTGATTTTAAAAAGGCAATTTTCATTCTTTATGGTGGCGTTACAGAGTTTTCACAAAATTTAATGTGCAGATGACTTGCTACAGCATATTGAAAGTCAAAAGGCCTCATTCAAGTTTTGTGTTTAACAGGTTACATGATGTCTCAAAATTAAAATAACTGCAATTATGAAATGTTATTTGTGGTTAGAGACAGTGGACTTCTTTGCAGAGTTTGGTATTTAATTATGCAAGATACTCAGCTCTCTGAAGAAAAAAAAGGCAGATATTAAAATCAATGTGCAATAGTTTAATCAGTATAATTACTATTTAAATACAAGTTTAAAGTTTTAATGCTTTCAAATTATAGTCCATTATCCTTGCAATGAATGAAGCTTATACATTGCAAGAAAGATGGTGAATCTTTGTTAATGTAGTTATTGCTGTTCTTTAGTACTGTTACTCTGCTCAGAATAGCAGGTGAAACAGAAGCATCTCTTTGTCCCATAGATCATCATCTAGACTGCACTAATTTATTATTATTCAAAACTGACTGGAAAAGTAAAAAAAAAAAAAAAAAACCAGGGACATGAAAGATTTCATAAGTGTTAAAATATTTATGAATTAATTTCAAACTCTTCCTTCAGTTAACTGAGCTGTATGTAGCTACAAAGTCTAAATAGTCTGTGAATTCATACAATTAGTTGACATGAGAGATAATATATTTACTTTTTAAATATTTCATGTGCTGTCACAATTCTTGACCCTGTAACGTATCCAAAACAGTAAATCCCTGTCATTCCTCATACTAGGGAATTCTTGCTTTTGCAAACACTTTCCACTTGACCTAGTGCTTGATAATTATTTTATTTGCTAAAATGATAGCAGTAATAGAAAAAAATAATACATTCAGTAATAGATATTTGTGGAATTACTCCTCAAAAGAAAGATGCTAAAAAGATGGGACATGTGGCATTGCAAACAATACTTGAAATAATGTCATAAAATAAGCTCTTCTGGACATAATAGAAAGTGTCTGTCTTTGGGATTTTTGGATGATGAGTGAGTAAGGCTTGTTAAGTGAATAAAATTGTAAATAGTTTTCCAATAAAAATAGCTTTTAGTAGAACCATAAGTATGCTATTCATAAATTGTACAGTTCACATCAATTATTTTAAAAGACCAGATTGCCTTATTTTTTATATTGAACAATTTATAGTATCCATTATAAACATTGTGTTATTAACTTTTCATTTACAATTTTCCTTTCAAAATAGTTAAACGGCTACAGACCCTTACTGGAGATGCATTTTTGCTGACATCAACTTGGCTGTTCCCCCTGCCTTGTGTAAACATTAATATCATTCCAATCAACCTGTGAAGATTCCAGAGAGTTTGAATGACTTTGCTGTACTGGGAATGGTTATGTGTGGTACTTTCATATATGGACAAATTCCTTCAAAATATTTATCATAAATGATGGTCACCTGTACAGTAACCTGTAATTAAATGGGGAGGTATCAAGGACATTTTTTTTCTAAATTAACTTTCCTATCATTTTTTGAGATTAAATGTATTACAAAATCATCCCCAGTAGTCTTAAATTTTTCTTTTACTTGCAGACATATTTATGTCTTGGATTCATTGTATTTGATATTACGTTCTTTTCAATTTCTGTTTGAAAGACCATCTTACTACACAGAGATTCATTTGCCTAATTTTGAAAACCCACCAAATTGTTTCCTGTTCCCATTTTAAATATTTTTAAGTCTGTCACTTTTTCATGTGAATATTGGATCTGGACAAATTTAGATCTTGCTTAGCTGAGTCAACTACAGAGAAAATTATTTAGTAAACAGATTCCCCAGGGAACAGGAAACCTAAAAGATTTTTCAGACTTTCTGCATTGTTCTGGCCAAAACAGTGAATTTGGAAATAAGTGCAAATAAATTGGTGGAAACCATCTCTTTATAATGACATTTCAAAATTTACCTGAAAAGAATACTACTGAGCATTCTTTAGCTGGGAAATTCTAGTCCTAACTCTGTGGGTGACCTACTGAAAGATAGTCAAGTCACTCCTCTTCCTCAGGTTTTCCATCTGAAAATGGAGGTATTGATATTGTCTTTCATATTAGAGGGTGAGATCTAGAGATCTAGAGATAGAATCATAGAGTTGTAGAACAGCCCAGGTTGGAAGGGACCTTGAAAGATCCTCTGGTCCAACCTTTCATGGAAAAGGGAGTCTAAATGACATTACCTAGCACCCAGTCTAATCACACCTTGAAAACCTCCAGCAATGGGGTCTCTCCCATGTCCCTGGGGAAGTTGTTCCAGTGAATGATTGTTCTCATTGTGAAAATTCTTTTCCTTATGTTGAGATGAAACCTCTCCTGGTGCAACTGTCACCTGTTGCCCCTTGTCCTCTCCACATGGCCCTTTGTGAAGAGAGAGCCTCTGTCCTCTTTGTAGCTTCCCTTTAAGTACTGGAATACTGTGACGAGGTCCCCCGAGCCTTCTCTTCTCTGGGGAGAAAAGACCTAACTCCTTCAGTCTTTCCTCATAAAGCAGGTTCTCCAGCCCTTTGATCATTTTCATGGCCCTGCTTTGAACCGTCTCCAGTCTGTCTGCATCTTTATGGAATTGTGGGGACCAGAACTGTACACAGTACTCCAGTTGCAGCCTGACAAGCACCGAGTAGAGTGGGATAATCATGTCTCTAGCTCTGCTAGTAATGCCCCTGCAGGTGCAGCCCAGGATCCGATTTGCCTTTGTTGGGGCAGCAGGCACTGCTGACTCCTGTTCAGCTTGTTGGCCACCAGGGCCCCCAGGTCCCTTTCAGCAAGGTTGCTCCCCAGCCACACAGATTCTAGCCTGTACTGGGCTTTTTGGTTATTCTGTCCCAGGTGCAAGACCTTGCACTTGTCTTCATTAAACTTCATACTGTTCTTGCTAGCCTACTCTTCCAGCCTGTCCAGGTATCTCTGCAGGGTGTCTCTCCTTTCTGATGTGTCCACCTCATCACCCAGTTTGGCGTCATCAGCACACTTGCTGAAGGTGCTTTCAGTCCCATCATCCAGTCATTTATGAAGATGTTTAGCAATGTGGAGCCCAGTATCAATTCCTGGGGGACCCCACTTGTGACAGACTGCCAGCCTGAGTAAAAACCATTGATCACCACCCTGAGTAAAAACCATTGATCACCACCCTGAGTACGGCCTGTTGGCCAATTTCCTACCCATCTTGCAGACCACCCAGCCAATCTGTATCATGCCAGGGTTTTTCTAGGAGGAGGCTGTGGGAAACAGCGTCAAATGCTTTGCTGAAGCCCAAATAAACAACATCCCCATGTTGACAGAAGATGGGACTTTTTTGTAAAAGGTGATCAGATTAGCCAGGCATGATTTGCCTTGGTAAATCCATGCTGACTTTACCCAATCACCTGCTTTGTTTGGTTTGTGATAGTTTCTGAGGGGACTCATTCCATTACTTATATAAATGAGATATACTAGAAAGATAAGCTATGCAAGGGCTAGATTGGGATATTACCATTTTATTATATATGTATATTCTGCCAAAATAAGTAAAGTTTACACTAAATATTGTCCTTTATTTTTGTAACATGACCTTGCCATTTCGATTTTAGTGCATGATTCAAAACTTTTTTCATTCACAGTCAAAAGAGAAAGCAAATTAATTGAAATTGTGACTGTGTAGAGTCACTGTAATTGTTAATAATTCACTAGTTTTGGAAATTCATTGTATTGTGAATTATCTGATGTAGAGAAAGCTTGCTGACAAGGGTGCCTTAACCAACATAGATCAAATGGAAATGTGACTAATCTTTCAAATTCCAGATAAGTTAAATTCTATCATCTCCAAGTTATTGAAATACTTTCTGTAAAGATACAACAAAAAATTGATGGAATATTGAATAATTTTTAAGCCTGACCTCTTATATTTTACAGTATCATTACTGGTGGATCAGAACTGTGGAGAGAGACTATAGTTGTGGCATACATAATACATAAATTTAACATTAGTCTCAACAAGCTGTTTGGATTTTAGTTTTCCTAACCTCTCCGTGGATCATAATTGCCAAAATGTAGCCTCATTTCTCTGTCTTGGGAAAAAGGACTGGGGAAAAGCTGAGTATATCCTATCACAACTCCTTTTATCTTTAATGTAGCTTTTTTTCTTTTAGGATTTCTGCAATTCAATTTCAATTTCTGCTATGCAAATTCATATGGCAATCTGCAATTCATATTTTTCAGAAACAAAATATCTGGAGCTACAGTAGGATCATGTTGTCTCATTGGCTTATAAATTATATGATTTTTAAAACTTCATCTAACATGATCATGAAACTGCATTTTAAAGGGATATTATTAAAATAATAAAATACTGTCATGGGCCATGCCTTATTCATTTTAGTAATTAGTTTTAAGTTGTTTCCAGGAAAATAATTCAGTTTCTTGGCATGGCTTTACTTTTTACTTTTAGCTTCCCCCCCCCACCTCTTTTTTTTTTCAGCCGTCTTTGGCTAGTATTAAATTGTAATATTTTAGTTTCGCTCCTGATCAATAATAGCAATGCAGTTTGTTCCAAGTGGCCAATGTTAAAGATTCTTTTTCTGTCTCTTTGTAAGGCTTCTGCAGGCTTGACAGCTTTTCTTCCCAATCTTCAGTGCATGTAGGTTCATTCACATCTATTTCAGCACAAACTGATGTTGAGCCAAGGGAATGTTATATCATGTTTTGGAAACAAGAATGAAATGAAACTTTGAATTTACTGTAAAAATTTAGATTGTTTTGTTTTATGAATACAGAAATTAAAGGAACAGAACCAAGCCACTTTTCAGGTTCACTCCCCTGTAATTTTAGCTAGTAATGCCATAAAAATTTAGCTCAGGAGTGTCAATGAAACCACATGCAGAGTTCAGAACATTTTGCAACACCTTGTAATGAACTTTAGACCTGGTAAATGATGAAGTAGCACAACAACAATGTGCTTTAAGAATACAGCAAGAGAAATTTGGGTACTGCAAAGGCTCTCAGTCTCTTAAAAAGTCAAGTTTTATCCTGGAATACAAAACAGAGTTTTATTAGGTGTACTTCCCAAATAAGAGGCCAAAGTGGACTGTGTCCTGGACAACAGAGGAGCTAAGGTTTTCTGCCAACCTGACAAGAGGAAAACTTTTTCCTTATGGAGAATCCTGTGTCTGATTAAGCCCTGACCATGTAAGACACAAACCCCAACTACTTCAGAGTCTTATACCTGCAAAAGTATCAGCATAACCTACTTTACCTTCTCTCTCATGGCAGTCAATGCCCACTCGTTCTAGGGAAAGCAGTCTCTAGCAGCCACATAATGAACCAAGAAAAATGATCATTTTCAACCCTTGCAAGCAGCAGAAACACTGAAACATGTGGTTCATACAATACAAACAGTGCAAACCAGCACATGAAAATAGCAATCAGTATTACTTCTTTCACATGCCTGAATTTTTTTTTGTTGTTGTTTCTACCACAGAATCTAACATGAGAAAGTTGAGTTTTTACTGTGGTGTTCAGACACATTAAGGGGTAAGTGAGATCTCAAAGGTTAAAAGGCTGTGATGCATCTAGGAGCAGAAAATGTTATATTAATATATACCATGTGCATGTTACCTGTTATGAAGTGATATGAAGTCCAAAGCTGAAAGAATCGGAACATGAGCCAGCAGTGTGCCCAGGTGGCCAAGAAGGCCAACAGCATCCTGGCCTGTATCAGGAATAGTGTGGCCAGCAGGAGCAAGGAGGTGATTGTGCCCCTGTACTCGGTGCTGGTGAGGCCGCACCTGGAATACTGTGTCCAGTTTTGGGCCCCTCTGTACAAGAAGGACATTGAGGTGCTGGAGCGTGTTCAGAGAAGGGCAACAAAGCTGGTGAAGGGTCTGGAGCACAGGTCTTATGAGGAGCGGCTGAGGGAACTGGGGTTGTTTAGCCTGGAGAAGAGGAGGCTGAGGGGAGACCTTATTGCTCTCTACAACTACCTGAAAGGAGGCTGTAGTGAGGTGGGTGTTGGTCTCTTCTCCCAAGTAACAAGGGAAAAGATGAGAGGAAATGGCCTCATGTTGTGCCAGGGGAGGTTTAGGTTGGAAATTAGGAAAAATTTCTTTACGGAAAGGGTAGTCAAGAATTGGAACAGTCTGCCCGGAGAGGTGGTGGAGTCACCATCCCTGGAAGTGTTCAAAAAACAGGTAGATGTGGCACTTCGGGACATGGTTTAGTCTAGTCTACCCTTGACTGGCTTAGAGTAGACTTGGTAGTGTAGGTTAATGGTTGGACTGGATGATCTTAAAGGTCTTTTCCAACCTAAATGATTATATGATTCTATGATTCTATGATCAGAGATGAAACTGTGGTTTCAAAAGCACCTATGGTTTTGTCCCAGTAAATATTACTGGTAGCAGAATTATACGAGTATTAAGTGCTGTTGAGAATACTGTCCCAGATGTGCTGTGTAACTGCTATTATCCTTTTTTATGGGCTACCCCATCCTGAACTGATGAACAAAATTAAACACACATTTTTGTTAATTTAATAACAAGCAGTATATCAAATAAGTGCCCTGATTCTATTTTTTAATTGCTTTTTAACAAAGACTTGCACTGGCATGCTCCTTTAGAAGACTTCAGTTCTTCATTTCTTTGAAGTGTACTTCTCTGAGTATAGATGTTTTATTACTCACAAAGAGAAGCTATTTGAACCTGGACTCATGTTTGTGTGTGAGGTAAAGAGACGGAGTTACTTTCTTTTAAAGTTCAACTTACATTGGAGCAGAGAAAAAGCAAAAGTCACTAATTTTCATGAGCAGCAATAGGGGTCAGGTTCTGTTCTGTTTTGCTGCCTGAATAACCCAATCCTCTTTTTACTTATCAGCCTCCAGCAGTACTGTGAAGTATCTATCTACCTACCTTACCACATAATGAATTTATTTCTTGGCAGTGATCCTCTGTTGCTTTATAATTTAGGCCATTGTTTTCTATGTACTATGAGAATGGGAAAACTATTACCTAATTGTAATGATTGGGACAGTACCATTTTTCAGGGGTAAAAAATTACAAACTGATAGAAAATGGGTTTAATGATGTTGGTCGTTTGGAATCAGACTTTAGACACTATGGTCATGCTTTTCATTTTAGTTCTGTTCCTGGATGAGAAAAGCAGAGAGGCAACAGCTCAGCTGATCTCTCTGTTGGTTTAGTATCAAACACTTTGGTCACATTTTGGCTAAAAACACAATCTCTGAGATTATTGCAGACAAAATTACCCCATCCCACCCACCCCCAGATACTGCTCCTCAAAGGGAACAGTGTCACCTGTGGACACCTGTCCCATCTTCATTCCCCAGTCATGCTATAAACACTACCCAGAAATTTCCAACTGTTCTATCACCCATCTCTGATAGCCCTCAACATTTTAAGCGTCGAGTCTGTGGCAACTGTATTCAATTGCTTAAGGAAGGATGAGAAGAACACGGGGTAAAACATACTTAATATGTGAATTGTAAACAATCTCAGCATCTATCAACATTATTCCACAAAGAACTGTGAAAAACTCACAGTCATGACTGCTTTTGTGCCATTGCAATTGAAAGTGGAATCTGATTCTCCAGTCAGTGTGCAATCAAAACCTTTCAGCAACAAAACATCAGTTGTGTTAGACATCACACAGGGAGAGCGCAAGCCCAAAAGAGGTAATTTTTCTGCCTAAGATCACTTAGTAAGGACAAAAATTGTCTAAGGTTTGAAATTCATAATGGTGACTTAATTCAGACTACTGAATCTTTTCTTTTTCTCATATCTTTCCTAATATAGTACTTCTAGAAATCTGCAAATTTGCTAATTGTTTATTTTTAAAATGTTTTGAGTTGGAATTTTTTCACTAATGGGTTTTGCAAATTTGACCTAAATTTTAAATTAATGTTTTAGCAAAGTGATGGAATAACTTAAAATTAAATATGCATTTTTAGCAAGAACTAGGTGATTGGAATGTGAAAGTCTTTCACTCTGATTATCTTTTAAAAAGTAGGATTACTGTATCTTTGTTATCATTAAGAAATAGGAAAACCAGCCAAATACAGTACACAGTTCTTAGAAGACTTGTTTTTTTTCTATACCAAAATATTCTGTATGTTTGGAATATACTATTCATAAATTTCAACACATAAACCGTCAAGTAATGCCTCTAAGAGTGAGGGGAAGACAGTATTTAGCTAAGAAAATATTCATACTGGTTTTCATCTGAAATTGTTATTAAGACAGCATTTGGAGGGACTCTTAGCCATTTTTAAACATCCATTATAAAGACTGCAAGTAGTGTTGAGTTTTTATGGCTATTTAGGTATATATATATTTATGCATACATATATGTGCTTTTAATATAGTACACATTAGGTTTTTTAATAAGTTTTAATGATTTTGCTTAGTTATTTATAATTGGAATTAGTTTTAAGTCTCACATTTCATGTTTCCAGTATCAATGACAGTAGTGCTGCAGGTTGTGCTTTTGAGGAGGCAAGATTTAATACACTTTCATCCTCAAACAAATATTCTCTGTAATATTGTTGAAAATATGACCTTTTTAATTCCTCTGAAGTGACTTGTTTTTTGTTTAACCATTTTACTGGACAACACTAAGTACTGCATGTAGGTAAATCCATTTCCTAAGAGGCAAAGGCGGCTCCTTTTCTTGTACTTGGGTGGTTGTAGGCATTTACTGGCATTTGCAAAACTGCCAAACTTTTCAGTGTCCCGTTTGGAGAATGATTATTTTCGGATTCTTGTGTGGATTCAGTGATGCAGTCAACCTAATTCTCTCCATTTTTAGTTTTGTTGGGAACAAGCAATGGGATTACAGGGAGAAAGTCTGCTAATTGCAATCTCCAGCTACTTCGCAGGGCCAGTGGTGTGAGAAAATATATAATTAACATCTGCATTAGTGTACTTACTAGCTGTGCTAGTAAGCAAATGGAATTCTGAATTCAATAAAGTCAACTATGCCACTATCTTTTCTATTAATTGTACCTTCTGTTGTTGAGTTTACATATTTTTAAGTCACTCCTTGGCTTGGTCAGTATTTTTCACACACTCTCAAGTATTATGCTTACTAGTTTCAGCAGGATATTAAGTTTAAAATCTATTTCAAAAGCAGCTATGTTTGCAGATCATAATAGAAAGCTTCTTTGGTGTTCAGACCAATAAATAAATTAGAAGAAGGGCCTTAAGCTCTGCATGATAAAATGAACTGAAAGTAGGGCAGAGAAAGAACAACCTTTGTAACGAGCCTAGCCTTGGGCTAAGGAGAATCAGAAGTTCGTCATGTATTTCAGAACATGGTGCAACAACAGTATGAAGAGTTGGTGGCTGAGTTTTTTCACTGCCTCAGGATACCAGTGATTCAGCTGTATATAATGATAGGGGATGCTAAGAATGCACTCAATAAATCCTGTGCCCGTAACTCGTAATTTCATACTGGAGCTATGAGCGGGATGGAAGGCCTGACAAGTGTCATAGCCAGCGCAATGCACTATGGACCTGTTTGCTGTACTTACGTGATCACTGGGGAACACAGAGTGTGTTTTACTACTGTGATTATATAAAAAGATGAAATAAAAACACAATAGAAATAAGGCATGAACTGGCGGCCTAAAAAATATTTACTTGTGGACTAAGAAAACCATCAAATTTGCAAATGGTAGCGTACGTTATCCTGAAAATCAGTGATGTCTAAACCACCTGCCAGTTGAAAACCCTCAAACTTCAGGGTTCTGCTTATTTCTGAAGTATATTTACAAGATGTCCTATCTGATCCTTCTTTCGGCTGTGTATGTTTTACTTGTGAAAGCACGGTAAAAAGCACAGATGTACGTGTCTGCATAAAACAATTTGAAAAAAATATGAATTCATTGAGTTGATTTTTATTTATATGTTTGCAATTTGCAACAAAATTAATATGTTTGCAGTACTGGATTAGGACTAGATTTTTAATTTGAACTATTGGATTAGGATTTTACTAGGACATGATTTTTCATCCTTTTCTGTATTTAAAATTTCTCATGTCTTGGTTTTCTACTTCTTTCTTAAATCCCTCTAACCATTAAATATTGTGTTTAAAAGGTTGTTACTAGGTGAAAATACAGAAATACTCGACATGTAAATATTGCTTTGAACAGTTGATATCTGAACTACAATATTTTGAATTGTGAGTGCATGGAATTTCCTCTTTCAATAATGTGGTTTCTGTAGAAAATTCCTAACCACTTGGAAACAGAGGAGTTCCAGTGTGTAATTCACAGTAGTGACTATGTTAATGCCGTTCACAGCGATTTTTGCTTAGAGGCTGAGTGAAAGTAGCCTTCAAGAATGTATAGGTACAACTTAGTGACAGATCTGAAAAACATAAACTGCTCTCCTTGCCCACTGCCCTAGCAGCAAAATTTCCCAATGATTAAGATGTTAATTTAAAATCAAAAGGATCCTTCTGGTTCCATTATTGTAAAGAACTGATTTATTTAAATGGAGTTGCTGTTTATTTCTCTTCCTATTCCAGTCATTCCCATCTCAGCTTCCTTTACATGAAATCCATAGCACTATCTCACCTAGAACTGTAAAAAATCAGTCATGTTAACTGCTCTTATTAACCTGCTGCTATGCTTTTGCACAAAAGTCACTCAAGTCTTTAAAACAGAAAGTCAGATTCCTTGGGGCAGTTGGCATTGTGCAGGCAGGCTACTCAGGCTAGCCAGGTAAGCAAAAGAATTTAGCTGGCATGAAGCAAAGCTATTAATCTGGGAGAAAATCTTTGTTAGATCTTTAAACTTCAAAATGTAGTGGCTCATGATAAGAAATGTTACAATTTGAATATCAGGTGAGTCCATAAGGGGGTGGAGGAAAAGTTCTTATGTCCTATAGTGTAAGTATATTCACACAGCTACTGGTATCAGGACTGCAAATACTCCTGGTAAATGGCTGAGAATGAGGCTTTTAACAGCCAGCAGGCAGTGCACAGAGAGGAAAAATGCTGGGGCAGAGGTGAGTATTGCACGGTGGTGCCACTCTGCACTTGTAGGACCTGCTCTAAACCTTCACCCAAGCCTCGACCCGAGCCTGCATCCTGTCTTTTCAGCTATGTGGGGCTCACGATTGTATTCTTTTTTTTTTACTACGTGGTAATAATTCCTTTAAATGTGAATTTGGTAATTAATGTATGAATTTGTATACTTGCATGACTGTCCTTGATCCAAACAATATGTACTTTATTTCTTAAATATTTCTTGTGAAATACATACTCTCTAATTGCATTCATGCAATTCTCCACCTTGAAGACAGCTTTTAAGCCCACCTAAAACCTCTCCAAACAGTGGCTCTGTAAAGTAGGCTTCATGGAAGAGAAGAGGATTGAACTATTCCACCTCTTCTGGGTTAACAGTGTCCCTGTGCAAAATGGAGTTGAAGAGTCTTTGAGGCAGAGAAGCAGCATGTGAAAGCCAGACTCCGTCCTTTCTCCAAGTAATGTCTGTCCAGGGACTGTGTCATGTAGAATTGCATAACCAGGTCACCAAATCACCTAACAGATGAGGTCCTGCGTATTTTCCTATGGTAACATCTAGGTACAAACCAGCTCTAACCTGGCGAAGAGAAGAGCTTTTACTGATTCTGCTATGGCTGTATGTGGCTTGGAGCAGAGTACAGAGTCTGAAAAGCTCAATAAATACTTATCTACTATGTATTCTATGCTGTGGTCTGGCTTCTGAGACTGTTGTGTTAATTGTACCATGTTTGTAGTTATGTAGGTTATGTCTTTGTGAGCTGTGTGAGTTCAGTAATTAAAATGCAGGGAGTATCCTAGATCAATTCTGAAAATGAGATTTATCCTGTGTCACTTTGGCGCTTCCAAATAGAGTTTCTCTCAAGATCTTAATCAAACATCTTCCTATTTCCAGTTAACTTCTCAGGTTTTCTTCTTAAACTTTGGACTTATCCTGAGTTAATACACATTTAGCTTTTAGTTACCCATAATTATACTGTATCTTGGATAACAATTGTTAAATAGCTGGTGACGTTTTGTAATGCTGCTTTATCTATAAGATGAAAAACTTCATAAGTAGAAATTATGCTTAAAAGTGCTAATTTCCTTTACTAATGTCCATAAACAGAAAAAAAAATTAGTCACAGAAAACAAAATGCAAAAAGCAATAATTCAACAATAACATGTTGAGTTGAGAAGCCCCTTATAGATGTTTCTAAACTAATGATGAAAAGACAAGAAACTGGTAGGGGAAATATTTTCATTAAGCTCAGAAGGAGACAAGGGTTTGTGTGTGTTTATGTTTATGAGATATGGTATTTATTAAATACTGAGTTTAATGCTAAACAGTTTACCAACCTTCTTCATTATCTTAATTTCTCAGCAAGATATTAATGTTTTGATTCATGTTTGTGGTTTTTAGAACGGAGTCAACACAGCAGGGAGCTCTTTAAAGGGAATGGCTTCCCTCCTCCTAAGCTGCTCTCTCCCTATGTTAAGTAGGAAGGCAGTGGTTGCCTCTCTGCTCATGCTGCTTCCAGAAAGCATCCTTCCTCAAGCTTTAGAAATCATGAGTCACTGCTGCTTGGACCAACAGTTGAAGAGGGGCCATTTTCTAAGGTAGGAGGGGGAAATGACATTGTTGTCAGGAATTTGTCCTCTTTCAGTGAGCTCATTTTAAGCAGCTTTGCAACATTTCTATGCTAAGGCCAGAAAGGCACAGTAGTTATTTTGTGCCTCATTTACCTCAAATATCCCCTAATAGTTGCTTGAGGGTTCTAAAATAGAGGCATGGCAATAAAGGAATGCACATAACTTTTCGCAGTTGTGGTAATAACAATATATTTAGTATTTATTGCATTAATGGCTGGTAATGGATAACTCAATTAGTTCAGACTCCATTTGTTAGGACACCATTCAAATGGGGTACCTCAAAGAGCTAATAACTTAAAAGATTCGAAGATGGCAAATAACAGATAAGCTAAAAGAAAGGAGAGTGGATAACAAAGATAATTAAAGGTTTTAGCACAAACAAGTAGTGTGAAATACTTGGTTGTTAAACATTTTATTACTTGTTTTCTGCCAGTGTGTATGACAGCGGGAGAAACAAGAGTGGAGGAGGTGCTGGCTTCATAGATTCTGACTGGGAATTCTTTACATGTGGAACAATCTTATTTTTCACTTTAGTGTGACTGGCAGCTAAAACATAGAGGCTGGCCTTGCAAGAAGATAACATGATAAGGAAGGTACAATTAATTTTGTGAGAGCTTTGCAATTTAGGCCAAGAAGTTCTGGATTTGAAAGGTAGAACTGAGATCCAGTGAAGGTAAAAAAAAAACCAAAACAAACCCAATTATATAGTAGTAACTGATAATCTAGAAAATTATTTTACTTACCAGCATTTAAAAATTATTAAAAAAGTAGTGGTCAGTGAGTTCGTTAAAGACTTGAGGCATCAAAGTCAGTAAGAATTTGTTGACTAACTATTAGTTGGTAGTTCTTGCAAAAATAAAAAAAAAAAAAAGTAGGGAGAAGTTACAAGATTTGGACAGTTAGGATTCTTTCCTGCAGAAAGCAGTGGCTCACTTACTAGTATTGTACTCCGTAGCTAATTAATAGCCTGCATGAAATTATTGTAGTTAATTATGCGGTCATTAATATCCCACAAAGAAGGATGCTTGGTTTCAGTACACAAACTGCTGCAAAGAAAGATTCCAGTTTAATTACAATGAACACTAAAGCAAGAAAGAGAAATCGTTGTTAATTATATTTAACACCACGTTAATTCCTTCTTATCTTTCTGTAAAAGGACACATCATGAGATACATCGGGTTTTATTGCCATGGGTTGAAGCAATGTTCTTTTTTTACTGCTACAGACAGTTTTCCTTTCTGCTTTTGGAACAATCTTCTAAAAATGGTATCTTAAGTATTTTTTTAGTTCTGTTTCTTTAAAGAAGACCTTAGTATTTGTTAAATATTCTACTCTTTATAATCTAAAAAATAATAAACTTAACTACAATGACACCAATTAAAATAGAATTTTCATTTAAACTACAAAGGCAAAATGGGCTTCCATAATATTCTCCTACAATTAAATATTGCATAAAATTAGAGTAGGATATTCACTTTGAGATTAGATGAGAGATCAATGCTGAATCATGTCCAAAACTTGTATTCAGACTAGTTACTACTGGAATCTTCTGGGTTGTTTTTGTGAGAATTCTATCAACTTTGATTGAAAATAAGCATGTACAGAACTGGCGTGGAATCAAAACTGAAAGGATGAATTTGAAGAATTTCCTGTTTTAAATTATTTCTCCTTTCCCCTATCTGTTTTAAGATACCAATGACCATCTTATCCTGTAAGCTTTGTATATCATGTACAGACATTATTTAAATAATGGTTTACAATTAAATAAACAAGAAAGGCATCTTCCAAATGACAAACTAGTACAATCATATATGAAGTTTAGGAATAAATCAGAACCGGTATTTTTAAACTGTATTTCCTGTGTTTTGTTTTTTGAAGTTTCTATAATATATGAAGTGTGCACAAACATTCTGTAAGCAAAAAATAAGCCTGTAGTATTTTGTGTCTTTCATTACTAAACTGTATTCTAAACCATTAAAAACTTGGCACCAACATAAAAATACATAAAATCAAGAAAATATTGCAGCATGTTTGGTAATCATTTAATCTAGTTGGATGAATCTATTTACTGGCAATACAGATGTATTCTTTAAAAATAGCACTTCATGAGTTTTTAGATTTTTTTTCACAACGTGAGGGCTAGGTTATTCATATAGTCATCACATTTTATTATTTAAGGGGATTTATCACTCTATTTATTGCTCAGAGATTATTGATAATCTTCTTCCTAGTAATCTTTGCCTCTAAAAAAATGTTGACATGAGATCAATTTACCTGGTTTCCTCAGTGCACTACTACTCCTACTCTGGTTGGCTTTGACTTAAGTAAAACTTGGTATAAAAGAGAAGTAATTGGGCCCAACCTCAAAAGCTTGGTGTGTCTCAGTCAGTGATCTGGCAAGACCAGATCTCTCAGAGTGCAGACCACACTGAACTCTCATTAAATTGTTTGAACCATAGGGCATATTCAACTGCAAAGCTCTTAGCAATGTAAGGTTTCAAACTCATTTGACTCACCAAGATTGCTTGGATATCAGTGAATGTGCAAGTTTGACTCACCAAGATGTGCAATCTATCTCATGCTTTTAGCTTTAAAATATGAAAAGAAACTAGTTCTTGAAGATGAACTGCCTGACTAAAAATGTTCTACAATAAATATACCCCATTCACTTTTCTAATGATACACCTCTGATGATACACCTCTAATGATACTCCTCTGCAAGTATTGTGAACAGATTCCATCTGAAATATTTAAGTGAAATTATTTTTTTAGCTTTTATTGAAGAATAATTGCCTGCAAGCTTGTATTTAGGAAGTAGTCCTTGCTTTAGCCCTCATTCTGTTGTTCAGAAAAGTACATTTCATGTAATATTTTTTGCCATTAGCAGTTTTTAATCATGCAAATATCATCTATAGCTATAAAACTTAACAAAAATATACAATGCAAAGATCTCAACAAAATGTAATTTAGGGCTGCACAGTTATGCATAACTTTTTTGTGTATGTATACACTTTTGTGTACTGTTAAAGCATCATATTCATATCTGAGAAAGAAGTCTTATATTGAACTATTCAACATACTCTATGATAATGTATTACTACTGAATATCAGTGTATTGTAATTTGCATAATCAATTTATTTTTAAATGAAAACTTTCTACAAAACAAATATTAGGATATGCAAAAAATAGAAATTACATATTTGTCATAATGTGCAAAATCTTGTAGATGCAGCTCTTAACCTAATAAATTTAATTACGATAGGAAAATAATTCAGAATGGAAGTGACACAAGGTATTTAGGAATACTGCAGCCTAAACTGAATGGCCTCATAACCCATACATCTTTACAACAGTTATAGAACAGTGATATAATATCAGTCTTTAAGTGTTCATTTCTTTCTCCTGTTAGTACTAATACTAATTAGTACTATTAACTTCAGACAAGGTAAGTTCTTTATGACCTAAATAAG
Organism: Pelecanus crispus; assembly: GCF_030463565.1. Lineage (NCBI taxonomy): Eukaryota > Metazoa > Chordata > Aves > Pelecaniformes > Pelecanidae > Pelecanus > Pelecanus crispus. The sequence goes on from NC_134643.1 coordinate 19,570,377, forward strand.
AATGCAGTTGTGCTCAGTGTTATACCTGGGTAAATACCAAGTAGACACTCACATAGACCCCATTTCCCACCCCTGAAAAACACGAGGCTGAGGAGCTTGAAGTGTTGTTTAACCTTCATGAAAACTGTTATGTTCTAAATAACTGCAAGTTAGAAGACACATTGTATTTCTTCTTCCTGGTTTTAATGACAGGAGGGTGGTTCTTTGTTCACTCTTAAAATTTATTCTTGAGTGCCTACTCGGAAAAAGTTGGACGTAATGAAAATTTTTACAATATCTACTAATGATGTTCCCATAGCACGTTTCTTCTTCCTACTGCCCAGAATGAAGAGACAAATGTGAAAGGAAAGATAAAACTGGTTACTGGAATGGCTCTAGTAGAGAGTCAGGATGCACAATATGGATAGCTGTGTTGCAGGCAGAAAACTGAGCTCTAAATGTAGGTATTGTAACTCATATGGCTCCATCCAGAGGAGGCAAATGCTCAATATCATCCTGAAACTGTCAGTGTTGGACAGAAAAAAATTATTAAAATGTAATACGTCCTAGGCATAGAAATGTAGCCAGCTTCATGATAGTTTTCCCTAATTAAGTAAATTGGATTATATTTACACAGACATTGAACATGGATTTCTATTGCTTCATTAATTCTTTTGAAAGCATGTATGAATTCAAGCTGCAATGTGAAGTCATAATATCTAGTCATGTGGGTTTGTGTGTGGGGTTTTGTGTAAGTTTGTGGGGCTGGAATGTAATTTGTTTCAGTCTATTCCAGTTTAGGCATTATTGGTATACACATTTCTGTTGCCTTACTCGTCTAGCTCTTAACTTTCCTTTCTGCTCAGTCATGTATATTGAATTAGTTAGAATCTGTTGAGTACATTTCACATGTGCTTAATTAGGTCAATCATTTCAAATACCCTATCAGCACTTTTGCTAAGCACATGATGCTTAAAATAGTTTCAGAATGTTCTAATATGTATTAACTGAACATATTTGGGGGTTGTGCTGGGGTTTTTTTTGAATTATTATTTTTGTCAAGGTTCAGTTTTCTTACAGGATTTGACATAAAAGAAAAAGTCTTAAGAAAATTTCAGTCACTTCCCTATTTTTATAATCCTTAAAGACAGAATCTTTTTTTTTAAAATAAGGTATTTACATTTGACTTCTCTAGGTCCTTCAAACTAACAGAGATACTAGAAATACTTCTATATTCTTAAAAATTTAAGTTAATTTTAAAGATGAATGTCAAAGTAGGCCTGGCAAACAGCTATCACGTTTGTTTCTATTTAAATACGGATTGTCCATATAAGTTGATTACTCTGCAGATTTTCTGTCTTTGACAGTAACATAAAATCAAAATTAAGAATACTGGCATTCTTTACTACACCAGAGACTTTCTGACTATGTTTTGTCATATAGTTCATTTATCAGCATGCCACTAGAAATAAGATGTAGATTGTTTTAATATATGGAAAAGGCTAAGATTCCAAAGACAAAATTATCTGTTCCTTTTTGAAAACACTTTTTTTCTAAGGATGCATTTAGCACATTGCAGATGTATGGAGCCATAATCCTGTTTAGATTCCAAAATTATTCAGATGGATATATAACATCGCATCCTTTGTAAAGAATTATTACATGCTGATATCAAAGACCCTTTGAAAATAGCTCTATTAGTCTTTATCTTCAAGAAGGAAATGCACAGTACTTGCACCAGCCTCACCACTGCTGATTCTTACTGAAACACAGAAAACTATCAGATCCAGGCCTTTATCACTAAACTTGGGTCATCTTTGACCTGTTTTTGAGAAGAGATCCATTCCTTTATGAAGAAAGGCTCAGTAAATTAATTCTGGCAAACTGCTCAGCTTAACTGTCCACCACAAAATCATATCAAATACTTAAACAAATATATTTAAATGTATATATGAAATAGGAGTACTGAATTTACAGAAGAATATGGAACTAGTTTATATTATCCCAAACAATAACTACCCTATGGCCATGTTCAATACTATTCCAGTATTTTACTCTTAATTTCTCTTGATTTAGAGAAAAAAAAAAAATTATCCATCAGCTTCAATGTAAGGATATGCAATTGTATATATTTTAACTTGGTATCTGTATCCATTTAAACATTTTAAAATTATTAATATACATATAAATTAAACATTTTTTATCAGAACAGTTAACTGCTCTTGAGAAAGACTTTATAAAGACTTGAGTAGGATGGCATTACAGATTTGAAAAAAAAAAGAGACTGAAACCCAGCTTTAATGAGAATGCAAATGAGAATTACTAAGGTTCCGTGAAGGTCATAGCAGCTTAATCATCAATTTATGTCAGCAACTTCTCACAAGTAACAAATGAGTATTAATAAAAACTGTTGTCTTAACAGATTAAACCACAAAATTATGATTGCTCTAGAATTTGACCAACTGTCCTCATACACATGCAGTTCAGTTTAAGTTGGCTCTTTTATCTATAGATTCAAGAATAATCTATTTAGGGGTTATTTTTATGTATATATTTTTTTTTAATGAACATTTTAAATTACTTTTTATGGTCTTCTAAAAGGAGTTCTACAGATGTGTTTTGGTTGTGCCTAAGGAATCATTTTTTTCCCTGAAAAAACAATTCTGATCATTCTCAGCTGAAACTGTAAACTATTTGTTTCAATTAAAAATAGATAGGTTGCATGAATGTGCTTCTACTAAGTTGAATAAAAATCCTGAATTTCCTAGGGCAAAATCACTTCATTGAAATTTAATTTGAATCTCTTTCTACCGTGTAACTTGCATCCCTACAACTATGTAGTTTTCAACAACCGGATGTAATGTTGAGAGGGAAAACAGGAAAATGATCTTGTATCTGAAACATTCATGAAACCCAAACAGAAGAACCTTAAAAAATTAACTTTGTTTTAGCTCTTTTACTTTGCTTTAATGTTGTCCTGGTTTCAGCTGGGATAGAGTTAATTTTCTTCCTAGTAGCTGGCACAGTGCTGTGGTTTGGATTTAGTAGGAGAAGAATGTTGATAACACGCTGATGTTTTAGTTGTTGCTGAGTACTGCTTATGCTAGTCAAGGACTTTTCAGCTCCCCATGCTCTGCCAGGTGCACAAGAAACTGGGAGGGGGCACAGCCAGAATAGTTGACCCAGACTGACCAAAGGGCTCTTCCAATTCCATATGACATCATGCTCAGTATAGAAACTGGGGGGGGCTGGCTGGGGGGCAGCGATCGCTGCTTGGGGACTGGCTGGGTGTCATTTGGCAGGTGGTGAGCAGTTGCATCACTTGTTTTTTTCCCTGGGTTTTGTTTCTCTCTCTCATTGTCATCCTTTTGATGACTACTACTACTACTATTATTATTATAATTATAATATTTCAGTTATTAATCTGTTCTTATCTGAACTCATGAGTTTTCTTGCTTTTGCTCTTCCGATTCTCTCCCCCATCCCACCGGAGGGGAGGGTGAGTGAGTGGCTGCGTGGTGCTTGGCTGACTACAGGGGCTAAACCACGACACTACAGAATCAGCTAAGAGGAAGGATTCATTAACACAGGCACAGTTCTCTGCAAACTTGACTTAATATCTGCTGGTTCTTGGACAAGTCCCACTCTGAGAGCTTGCAGTGTGGGCTGTGCTTATGAGCTACTTTCTACACCACTGTTTAGACAAGCCCACAAAAACATATGCAAACAAACAAATTAAGAAAACATTTTTTTTCTTGAGAAAGTTTCCAGTATCAGACAATTATATTCAAGTATCTCTTGCTATTTTAGAAACAGAAAATAAGTGAAATGAAATCACCAATACTGTTTATCTGCTATGAGGCCAAAAAAAAACCCCCACTTTTTCCTTTTTATATCAAGATCTGGAATCTGGTTAGATTATTAACTTCATAATGCATGGAACCTCCCTATGGATGAAGTTAAATAATCGTAAAAATTAAATTTTAGCAAAAGGGAAACATCAAACTACGAAATTGATGAAAAATAGAGAAAATATAGAACACATTAATGCTGGGCATTTACAAAGATGACTGAATTAAGGACTTAAAACAATTCCCTCCTTATTACTGATTTTAGTTCAGTGTTAAATAAGAACAAAATAACTCTAAGGCAAATCTTCATTGTGCAAAAAGATGAACTTCTCAAAAGTGTGGATACCACGTGTTAGTAGAGAACACCTGATCTGTCAAACTAGTTATATAGTGGAGAAGTAGTTTTATGTGTGTGCATTCACAGAGGTGCAAGACAGAAAGTAAGTAGATCAGATCTGATCTCTGTCTCCTGTAGTGCAAATTGTACAGCTACATGACTGTGAGCAAACATTGCTTCGGTATTCAGTACAGGTTGGATCAGTAGGTAGGGTAGGTGAGGATGTTATAATCCTCCTTCCACCTCATTACCACCACATGGACGTATATTTCTTATAATGGGCTAGGGAACTTATTGCTGTGCAGTCTTTTCTCACTGTCCACATACTGCAGTCAGTGCTGCTTTAATTTTCATTTACGTATACTCGAAACACCGGCATGCTTTTTTGTTGTTGTTGGTTTTCCAGCTTTATTATATATATTATAGATATTATTAGATATTAGATATTATTATTTATTATTAGATTTATTTATTAGATATTAGATATTATAGATATTATTAGATATTATAGTTATTATTAGATATTAGATATATTATAGCTATTATATATCTGTAACTACAGAAGTCAGTCTTCTTTGCAAGTACGTGCACTGGTGCTTTGAAGTCCCGTACCAGTGCGCTCACTCGGTGTGCCTCACCTCATCTTTAGCTGCTTCCAACAGGGATCTAGCTTAAGCTGAAGAATGTATGAAGGCAGAGGCATGATAACACCAACCAACTGTAATGCAGATTTATGTGTAATACTAACATCCTAGACCAATGACCAATGCATTAAAATACTAGACCTCTAGAGATAAAGGTATTATAACTCTACCTACAAGCTTTGTTTCATCTACGTTCTTTAGACCACTGTAGGCACAGCAACACAACTAAACATCTGGGCTGCACTTAAACTTGGGAGAGAGATAGGCATCTTCAGGTAGGAGTCAACCATAGAGGGAAACTGTCTGGGGTGCCTGCCTTCCCTCTAAGGTTGATGGAGTCTAGATGAGCAGGTGAGGCTAGGCATCTAAGCCTTTCAAAGATGAAAGTTTGGTGAGATTAATCCTGTTTGTACCAGTTTACTTTTATCTGAGTTGAATAGTAAAAACATTATGCTTTGCATTATATCTTTTTTATACATTAGCTGTCCTGAAGTTTATGAATTTTATTTAAATGCTCTGACTGTAAAAACTTAATTTCATTACAGGGTCCCTAATTTCATCTAACTCTCTATTTCTAACTTTTTTCAATTTATCTCATTATAATTTCATCTTCTACGTCATATGTGATTGAGTTATGATTTACTTACACCATTTGAATCTCTTTTACTAACTCCACATCAAATCAGTAATAGCTGAAACACCTTACATTGCTGTTAGAACCATCATACTGTATGTATAAAGCTAGTTCCTTCAATTTGTTATTTTTACAGTCGTTAGCCAGGGTTATGTATGTCAACCATGCATACATAAATTCAAGGTGGAGTATTTAGATAACCATCAACTTCTCATAAATTCTGTGCTTATTTTAGAAATAATAGAATTATTTCGCATTTAAGACAATGCTAAGAGGAATTGTGAGCTTAGACCTTATATAGTAACAGTGCTTTTAATTATATTATCTTACCTGTCTTAGGAGTTTGCATTTTCATTCTTTTCTTTAAAAGAACTTTAGTATTGAATTGCATTACAGGATACTATCCATACTTTACTTCCAGTAAATTTTTATTTGGTGTGTTTAAATGTGGCTACTGGATTATGTTGTTGTTGCTTGGCAGTTAGTCTACTTTAGCTGAGTAGAAACATACCTCCAGTACCATTAGTAACACAATTAATACTACCTTTATCAAGCAACATTTCCTGTTGAAAATACTAATCTGAGTTAAATACTCTTTCTGGATTTTTTCCCCCCAAATATCTTGAATTCTAGAATTTTGCATCTGATTTAAGTATTATTTCTAAACTATCCCTTCACTGTATCATTCATTCAATTCTAATTTAGTGTAGCTTATTTATTTGTTCTTTTAGTTATTAATCCAGTCATTATTTCTAATAATCTTAATAAATTATTTCATTACTTGAAAAAACAAATCACCTTGTTAGTTTCTATAGTATCTTTTAAAATGTAGGAAAAGAAATTTACTTTGTAGAAAAAGAAAATAACTGAATATGGGACCATTCCCTGATTTAGCTTCATAAACAGTGATTATCAGTAACATCAGGGAGAAGCACGAATGGGCTGCTCCATGAGGAAAGGTAAGTTGGGAGCTGAGTAACAGCAAGGTGGGCAGCAGTGACCTCACCAGCAAGGGCCCAGTCCTGCAATACCCAAACAAGGCGAGCAGAGCAGGTCCAGTTGCATTAACCAGAGTCAGAGGAGAGTCCAGAGCACCAGGGAAAACTGAAGTGATAAGGGATGTCCCAGGTCAAGCTGGAAAGTCAAGTCAGCGAGTCAGGCTCAGGTCCAGTGATGGTAACCAGCATCAGCCCCACTGCAGCGATGCCCAGGCAAGTCTGTGGTGAGAAGGCAGGTCAACTTGCAAACACAAGCTAAGAAGTCAAGTTCCCAGGCTAAGGTCAGCGTCTAGGTCAGCAGGGTACATAGCCAGGCACAGGCATGGTAGTACTGTAACTCAGGCAGCAACCAAAGGCAAGAGCATGAGTTCAAATGTAGCTTCTCAACAAAGGAGCAGGGAGGCCACTGCTTCTCCCAGCAGTCCGAACTGAGGTTGTGTTGTGCAGCTGTGCCATATCAGCACTCACCTTCAGCACAGGTGGTTGAACCCCCAGGAGGGGAAAGTGTACTCAGGACCCTGAGAAATTCACAGATAATTGCAAATATATTTGTTGTGTTTTGTTTTGTTTCTCTGAGCCAGTCATATGGAAAATAGATACTGATTTTATCTAATGGATAGCTGGGAGAAGTAATTAATTTTGACAATTTAATTTCTTTCTTGTGTTGTTTTTAACTTATTAAGTGTTTGAAATGTAGCACTTAGAAAGACAACCTATTATCCTCACATAACACCAGTGTATTTGCAATTCTTGACTTGTAGGTTATACTTAAAATCAACTATGGGTTTATCTTTTCTTTTCTTTTTCTCTCATGATGCTTTCCTTCTTCAAATAAATAAATTGACTTAACAACAAATCCCTTTCCGCTTTCCATGTCCATATCTACAATTGTCCTCATTGAACAACCTGAATCCATTGCAATCAATAGTTCTAGAAGATGGCACAATCTAAAAGACATACATTAACTTTACTTTCAAGATCTGTAGGCAGTTTGTGTTTTTCTTAGTTTGACAGCTCCCTTTTGACTGTGTATCCAGGAGGCAATTTAGTTCATTCTTCATCAAGTTCATAGGAAGATATCAGAAATATCTTCCCATACATTGAAGATCCTATCTGCCTACTTTTCTTTGGGAGTGGTAGTATTGCAACACTAGTCTTTTGCATAATAGCTAATGATTAAAATAGTCTGGCAGGTGAAAGGAGATTAAATTTAATCTGCATTTCTGACAAGCGGTCTAATAACCAGGCTGCAGGCATCACAGACAAGAGTACTTAAACTGGTTCTTCTTGAAGTTCAACCTGTATGCCAACAAAGGATGCAATAGTTATGGTACCAGGACAGAAAGTAGAAAAGATCTCATTTTGGTCTAATGGTATAAGCAATGAATTTGCATGAGCTATAGATTCCGTCCCAAATACAGTTCCTTGAATGCTTATCTGTTTAACATTAGACATTAAACAAATGAACCCATTTCTGCTTTTAGCTACCACTATTTTAGAATCAGCTTTGCTTCCTCTCCTGGTTACACAGTAGCCTAGTTTCAAGAAAATAGATAGGAAGTATTTCACACAAGGTGATTACTACGGATGTCTTGTGAGACAGGGATTCAATATTTCTGAGTTGTGTAGAGATAGAAACCCATCTCACAATTCCAGTATGAATGCTGTAAACACAAAGATCAGTTATACGACAACAAATACAATTTCTACTAAGTCTAATATTTTCATCTTCTTCAGAGACACACAGGCAGTGTGGACCTGAGCCAGGATAGCAATGGATGTAAAGGAATCTATCACCTTAGTAATATGGGTATGGGCAAATATCCTAATGAGGTTAGACTACAGTATACCTTACTAAAAACCAAATTGATTTAATCAAATTTTAGACACCTAAATCTTGTTTTAGGGAGAATTCTGGATTCTTCTTCTGAGTCACTCTGTGTAAATGAATCAAATAAAACCATAAAAAAATAAGCATATTTAAATGATTTATTGCTTATTCATTATGACCCATAGAGGAAGGATGTATATGATCTGTTTGAAGAATAAAATGATTTGAATAGGTACCATCCGACACATGATACTCCTAAATAAACTCATTGCAGAGAGCTTCCTCACAATAAAATTTCCCTCTATCGTACTATGAAAGTCTAATGTTCCTAATTTAATTAATTTTACCAAAGAAGAAGGATTCCCAAATGTGTTCAACAAACTTTCAATCATGGCAATTTTTGAAGCCCTTAACATTTATGGTTAGCACCATTAGGCATATGTAACAATGTATTTTCAGATTGCCACCTTTCTGCTCTATCTGGGGGTTGTATCTCTGGGGAAAATGCAAAATATGAGTCAGTTTATTTATTTACATTTGTTTATATTCTTGTTAACTTTTAGAAAATATCTATTTGAATGTATTCAGTTCATCCAAAGTATAGAATACATCCATACAAACATTTTAAATGCCAAATGACGTTTTTTTTTTAATAACAAAAGCTGACATTTTGTGAAAGAAAATTCTTTATGCATTTATCTTTACAATGTGTATTTACTGTAAGTGTATGACATAAAACATAACTTTGTTCTAATTTCCATAAATGCTGTTTACACTATTTTTACAGCATTTTAAAATCATTTACATTACGTTTGAAAGAAATGTTAACAGCATCACATATTAAATGCTGGAACTATTATATTAAAATATCACTTTTGTTGAAATCAGAAATGTATTTTGTCTTTAAGAACAATCTATAGGTATGGTTAATGCTTTGAAAGTGAAGTATAAATTTCACAAATCCTCCTTGAAGTACTGTAAAGAATTCAGTCATGAAAATGCTCTGTTAAATTTGAGGATACAGGAGTGAATGAAAACTGCTTAACAAACCTTTGAATAATCATAAACCCATTCTGTATTTCTCAGGATAATTAAAAAGTAAAATTTCTTGGAATCTAGGATGTGAGTGTAATAGTAATAATAAAAGCTGCATCTTACACAGTGCTGAAGAAATATATGTGTGTCTTGGTAACATCTCAACCTAAATTCAGCAATAACTAAAAACTTGGGAAGTAGACAATCTGACAGTCTAAATGCAAAAATAGCATGTTTCAGAAGCTGCCTTCCACAGAAGGGACTTCTGCATTCAAATCAAATCCAGCAAAGAGTTAAATCAGAGGATAGATACCAGCAATGTTAGCTATTTCCAATAATACAAAATCGCATGCCTCCAATTACAGAAAATTATTTATCTGTGTACTGGAGAACTGATTTACACCCTTTGTGCACCACCCTGGAACTTTCATTGCAGTCATAATAACAAGAGTCAGCTAAACATGATGTACACCATAAGCCAACATCTGATCTTGGACTACAACTACTTTAAGGTGTCTATTTTTTTTAATTTATCAAAGGTGAGTGAAAGTGGCAGTAAAAAAATTGGCTTGGATTTTAAATGCCAAGAATACTTTTTAGTGTGATGCTTATTGCAGAAGGCCACAAAAGGATATGAGAGTAGTACACCAGTATGAAATCACCACTGGCTTACATGCTTCTGTACCTTGATGGCAATCAGGCTTTCCCTATAGGAACATCAGAGACCTATTGAAAATATATAGTGAGAAGACATGTGTGGAAGTATGTCAGTGACTTGCAACCTGAACCATTATGATACTGATCGTATTTCCAATAAAAGTGAAAATGCACTGACAAAATGTCATGGCCATCCTTAACCAATACTAATAAGCAGCAGTACTTTAAATGTGGTCTGTTGAATAGACACCATTGAAATGGTAACATGCAAGTGTAAAGTGTCGAGGAAAATGTTGTAGGGTTTTTATTTCATTCCCTTATTTATTACAAAGAAAATAGATGCTTTTAAGCAAGAATGTAAGAACCTAAGAATGGTTCAGTGCAATGGTCCATCACCTCCATACTGTCTCCAACAGCACTCATAGGTCAGTGCTCAGGAAGAGTGAAAACAGGACAAGCATATGTAATGTTTCCCAGTACAACTCTTTCTAGCTTTTCCCAGGTTAAGAGTTTTTGTGCCCCTGATGTGATTTTTCACATTAGTAACTCTCAGTGAAACTTTCTTCTGCATGCTTGCCCTGTCTTCTGTTGAATCCATCCACAACATCACAAGGTGTTCCACAGGCCTACCTGTGCTGAGAACCATGTACTTTTGTTTCCCTAGAGCATGGCTGCTGCTAGCTTCATTTGATAGTCCCAAGGTCTTGTACTGGGAGAGACAAGGAATAGCTGGTCCCTATCTACTTCACCCAAGTCACTGTCACTTTGTCAACCACCATCACACCCCCAAAATTTCCCTCTTCTACGCTGAAAATCCTTATCACTTAGAAATGTTTTCTTTCATGACTTAACAATGATCCTTGTTTTGGTGGTTACATTAATATGTTTCTTAATTTCTACAAGTTAAAACATCTGCCCCAAAACATTAGGCAAAGGTACCCAGGCTAATAACCATAAAGTAAGTAGACTTTGCTTTTTATAGTCCCCTATATAATTTGTCATTATATTTTCTTTTATTTCTTCTTGCTTTCCAGGTTCTCTATAAATTGATGGGTTAGGAGAATTGATGGTGTAAGCAGAAATTGCTTTTAAAAACTACTAATATTTTCCTAGTTACTGTTTGCATGGTAAATAGTACTGTATGTCTTCTTATTGCTAGGGACTACTGATGACTCCACCTTGCAACTAAACCAGCAGCCAGTATTTGAGCTTATAGGCTAGTGGCAAGAAATGCGTATCAGAAAGGTCTCAATTAACAGAGTACTCTATTTGTTGTAAACTATGCTAGAGAGATCCTGGTACTGACCTAGGAGCTGGGTACACTTCTATTATCATATCACCCTATTTGCACAACTTTCTTGAGAAGACCTTATATACTGAGCTCTATAGTTCAGGGCTCAGTATGCTTTCTAGCTTTAGCTCTGTTTCAATTAGCCTGCCACTTCCCATTTTAAGATGTGAAACCTCAGCTGTCTTCCTGTAATTCAGCTGAATGGCTAAGACCTCTATACCATATTGGGAGTGTTGTGGTTTAACACCAGTAAGCAACCAAGCACCACATAGCCGCTCACTCACCCTTGCCCCCAGTGGGATGGGAGAGAGAATCGGAAGAGCAAAAGCAAGAAAACTCATGAGATAAGAACAGTTTAATACTTAAAATAAAATAACAACAACAGCAACAGCAACAACAATAATAATAATAAGTTATAGTGAAAAGGAAAACAACAGGAGAGAGAGAGAGAAACAAAATCCAGGAAAAACAAGTGATACAACTGCTTACCACCCACTGACCGATACCCAGACAGTTTCCAAGCAGCGATCGCTGCCCCCTGGCCAACTCCTCCCAGTTTATGTAGTGAGCATGATGTCATATGGTATGGAATAGCCCTTTGGGCAGTTTGGGTCAACTATTCTGGCTGTGCCCCCTCCCAGTTTCTTGTGCACCTGGCAGAGCATGGGAAGCTGACAAGTTCTTGACTGGCATAAGCAGTACTCAGCAACAGCTAAAAACATCAGTGTGTTATCAACATTCTTCTCCTACTAAATCCAAAACACAGCACTATGCCTGCTACTAGGAAGAAAATTAACTCTATCCCAGCCAAAACCAGGACAGGAGGAATTTAAATTTCCTGTAGATTCTTACCTGAATTAGGATGTCTGGTTTTGTTTACATTAAAGTGCTCTTCTATATAATAGGAGTATGTAAAAGGCATATAAAGGCAGGGAAGTTATATTCCATTATTTCCCAAATTGTCTTCTATTGTTAGTTAGGTCACTGATCTACAAAATACCACATTTCCCTCTGTGTTTCACTTCAGTATTGTGCTTTTGTAGTGGGTATTTTAGGCAGCGGCTCTTGGACATCAACACAGTATCACTGGTATTAAAGCAGTGTGGAAAATTGATTTTTTTTAAAACTATTGAAATGTGAAGAAAACATTGTTTATGACCCTTTTATAAATATAAGCCCAACAATCAGAAGTGTTTTTTATGAGTACATATATTTTATGAGTAAGTGCTGTTTCCTACTAGCATGATTTCCCTTGGATTTTGTATTTCCAAAGAGAATTGTAACATTTTCTTGTGCAGAATTGTTTTGGCACATTGCTAACAGCAGTAGATGTTAGATACTGTCTATTACCCTGCCTCTGCCAGCAACCACAAACGGAATGTTTGCATCTGCTTTGAGCCGTGCACCAAACTGGAAACAGTTGTCGTGCTTATATTGTGCCTGCATAATTGACTGATGACAACTACCCTTCAGAGTATATGGGGGGGTTTATGCCTAATTATTTTTACGGCAGAGCTGGGAACTTAAGAAAATCCTGTGAGCAAATCTTGGATAACTTGAAGTTAGGAATAATAGGGTAGTGAGAAGAATCGATAGGATGATAGGAATTTGTCTGAAGCCAGAAAACAACTTTTCAGAAGTAAATTCATCCTCTCACCTTGAATATTTTAAATGTTTGAGAAGGTCTGTAGTGGCTGACTTTTATTTTCATTTCCTTTGTAATTGCTATAAATGCAGCAATCAGTACTACACTTGCCCATGACATTTTCAAATGACTTTCTGGTACCTTCTCCTCCTTTCCTGGAAGTAATAGTTTTCTATGCATTACATGTGGCTTTGTGGTACTAAGCTCAGTAATTTTCTACCAAAAAAAAGCATTCTACTTAGTATTGGCACATTTTTCTCACATAAATTCTAGTAGTTTAACCAAACCAGTAAGAAAAAGATCAGTTAATTTTTCTTGGAAACTGAAATTCAGTTAAGACATATATACTTTTTGTTAAAAAATTATTACAGTTCGTGTATCTGTAACATGTATCTGAAACCAGAGATAATAAGAGTAAACAAGATTTTGAGTCAAATGAATGGTAATGCTTTTGGTCATAAATTATGTTATTTGAAATCAAAATATGATCTTTAAAACAAGTTATTATTTTCTTAATTTATTTAAACATTAAAGTACTAAATTAACAAGTGAATTATTTGATTATCTTATTTGGATTAAGTTGGTACTTAATTTGGCTTGGTTTTAAGCATACTTGAAATTTCTGTAAAGAAAACTCTTTCTTTATATTTGTATATAGTGTGTGTGTATATATATATAAATATATATATAAAAGTCTGAAATACTTTAAAAATGCTGTCATAGTTAACCTGTGTGTTGGTTTCTGTGATTGCTCTTTTAAGTCTAAATAAAGCCATTCTACAGTATCAGTCATTTTCAGTTTGTCATCTATAAGCAGGAATACTTACTGCTTCTTGGAAATGAGATCATACCCAAGTGAGAAGTTGGTCTGATGAGGTACCATCTCTAAGGGAAAAGCATCTAAGTTTTGAGGTTTTGAATGAAGCTGCTTTAGGAATTGTCGTGGATTAACCCCAGCCGGCAACTAAGCACCACGCAGCCGCTCGCTCACTCCCCCTGCCCCGGTGGGATGGGGGAGAGAGTTGGAGGAGTAAGAGTGAGAAACACTCCTGGGTTGAGATAAGAACAGTTTAATAATCGAAATAAAGTAAAATAGTAATAATAATAATAACAATATAATAATAGTAATAATAATATACAATGCAAGTGATGCACAATGTGATTGCTCACCACACAACACCCAGCCAGTTCCTGAGCAGTTGCTGCCCCTGGCCAACTCCCCACAGCTTATATACTGAGCATGACGCCATATGGTATGGAATAGCCCTTTGGGCAGTGTGGATCAGCTGTTGTGGCTGTGCTCCCTCCCAGTTTCTTGTGCACCTGGCAGAGCATGGGAAGCTGAAAAGTCCTTGACTAGCATAAGCAGTACTTAGCAACAACTAAAACACCAGTGTGTTATCAACATTTTTCTCATACTAACTTCAAAACACAGCGCTATGCCAGCTACTAGGAAGAAAATTTACTCTATCCCAGCCAAAACCAGGACAGGAGTAGTAGTGTAATGTGTTGTTATGCTTTATTGCCTGTATTTTTTCACAGAGAGGAAAGGTACCTATGACTGTAGCCATATATATCAGAAATATTTGATAAATTAGAAATATTTGATCTTTGGAAAACAAACATAATACATGAAGTGCCACATAGCTTCTAAAAGATTTTGCATGTATATGCTTACATTTATTAAATTGAAAGTGTTGGACTTAAAATGTCATCAGTGTGAACAGTTATCCTGGCTTCCTGAGAACAGTGAATAACCATGTGCAAATAGCCTATGTGTTGACATAGTTAATTGTCCTAAGTTGTGGGCTTGCTTTGTGGTTCACTGTAGTTCACAACAGAATATACAGTTTCTAACAAGGGTACTACTGAAGAGCTTTAGTAGGCAATGCAGCTTAAGATCATTGAGAAAGCCGTATAGTTTCTCTAAAATGTAAAAGTAAAAGCTGTACGTATTTCACCAGAAACACTGTTTGGAATGTATTGCACAAGCCTTATTAAGATCCTTTCCTTATACATCTGCTTTTAGAATTTCTTAATTTCTTTTGCTTAAGAAACAGAAGTTCTGCTTACAGGACTTTATTTGGGTTAGTTTTGTAGGGGTTTGTTTTCAATTTGCAATGGAATTTCTACTGTAAAGTATATTTTAACTACTTTTTTTTTTTTCCTAATGCAAGGGATTGTCAGTAACATTGGCTGATGGTGCTGTATACAGCAATAAATCATGGCTTTGCAAAAAGAGAGTGGGAAAGGGTAGCATCTCGCAGTCAGCAAGTGACAGTACCAGAGCAGGTGCAATACTTGAGGTCAGCACAGTAGAAGGTGCCTAGACACGGCTCACCTGAGCTCCTTGGTCCTTAGCAGATGAGTGGAATCCCTGAGAAACTGAAAAAAATCTTGCTGGGTTGAAGGAAATCTATAATTACAGATAGTCCATACCCAATTACACCAATGAAAGCAGCTACTTATATGAACCCTGATTCTTGTATCATGTGGGGATTTGGCAGTGAAAGGCATGTAGGCTAAGTTTGCTGAGAAAAGAATTTCTCACTTAGAAATTGGCCCTAAATTATTGCCAGTGGATTCCCTCTCTAGAACTCATTGTATCATAAAAATAGTAATAAAAAGTAAGTACTGTCACAGACACAGTGCGTACATAAACCATCCTTACGAGTGGGCATTTGAAATACTGAAACAAAAATAATACATTTACAAGCTATGTAAGGCCATCACAGCCAAGGAGGTAATAAGCCAGTATAGGGCTTTACTTGATATTCTCTACCACTAGAGAGAATGCCGCATAAAATGTAGAAAAGATACATGGGTATCTGGTGAATTTTGAACTTGGAAAGTCAGAAAATAAGATACAGAAATGTGGAAGTCCCAAAGGAAAGTTCTGTCTGCTGTTTTCAGGAGAGCTGTGGCAGAATTGGCAGTAGGAATCTGAGGGTAGCAGAGAGAGGGAGGCTTCTTGCTGGGGAAAAGATGAGACTGAGAAGAGAGGGGATCTAAGAAACCTTTTATGACCCTGGTAACTGACGTACATAAAAGTGCAAATTTACATGTTTGGAGTTTTTAGAAGTGTTGGTATGATGTGCTTTTGCGCCTGCCCATTTTGCCTAATGTCTATTATGTTTCAGTAATTCATACACTGAGCTCAATTTTAAATCAGCAGCTTCAGGGTAGGGTGCATTGGTCATTATAGGAACCGAAGGAAAATAAGGAAAGTATTTAATGCCTTCTACTAAAACCTTTATTGTCTTGCAGAGTTCTGCTGCAATTGTATGCATTCATTTGGCAGGCCTTCATTCTTGTTGCTTTGTGCAGCACAGAATATCGTAGCAACATTTCATTAAGAGGCAGCCATGCTAAAAACTAATAAAAGCTTACTAATTCTTTATGGCTGCTCTATACGTTTGAGTCTCCTTTGGTGGATATAACTTTTTTTCTATCATGATCTGACTCTTTATAATGGTATGCAACCCTTGTAAGTAAGCTATTTATTGCTTTTGCTACTAGTTTCATGTCAGAATAGTTATGTACCTGTGTATATGTGGGTTGTATGTTTGGTTTGTGTACATTTATTTATAGTAATGGATTAATTTTAAAGAATCTACTCACATGGTGTTCCATGAGAGTATATTTCAGGGACAGATATGAGCTAATGTATTTGTGGAAAAGGTTTGGTCCTTGTTTTTTAAGCTTTACACAGTGGTCTTCTGAAATAATAGCTACTCCAGTGGTGCACAGCACTTGCATGCAGACGTTTTTAGTGTGAGCTGTTAGGAGACAATGAATTGATGTACAGTAAACACAGGAAGACTTTTTTAATACTCTCTTTCTAATGTCTTCTGTAAGAAGAGTAGCAGAGTGTCCTTACTTCGCTATCTGAATCCTCCTTCTGCAGGAGACCCCTGATGGTGTATGAAGGCTTAGACATAGAATCATAGAACCATAGAATCGTTTAGGTTGGAAAAGACCTTTAAGATCATCCAGTCCAACCATTAACCCAACATTACCAAGTCCACCCCTAAACCAATTAAGGGTATAGTAGCAATTTCATGTACACAAAGGAATAGTTAATGATGTCTCCTCCTTCAGTTTGTGTGTGATGATATGTAAAGCTATTCATATCTCTTACAACACACTGGTACTTCCAGAAATCAAGGCATGCCTGACCAGGAATGGGGGTTTGCTACTTACACTGAAAAGCTGAGGATCCCTGGCAGCCTAGAGTCATTGGTTTTCACTTTAAGCACTTCTGTGACTGGAGAGGTTCAAAAAGTGGCCTTTTCTTCAGGAAGAAAGACTTTCTGTGGCAAGATAGTGACTTTTCCATGTAAATTAATTAATTAAACTAATACTGTAAACAATCAAACAAACAAAACAGTATTAGTAGACAAATTTGTATTATTTTGGTTTATTTTTTTAATAACTGAGCTAATTCAATTTGTGTTTTCTACAAAGACACATCAGCAGTGGAGCATATGATGCTCAATTACAACTTGGCAGTATAGTGAAAGGAAGGGAGCCCCAAAATCTGTTGTGCTTGCCCCCCAAAAAACAAACAAATAAATCAATGCAACTATAGAATTGTAGGAATTCAGCATATTAACTTGCTCAGCCCACTTGTCACCCTTAAACCTCCTATTCTATAGTCTCACGAAAAATTAAAACACCACATCATAAATGAAAATACCAATTTTTTAACTTTTTTTCATAACTATGGGAAGAAAATGGCAGTGTCTGAAACTTTTTATATATATATATTTTTCAGCTTCTATGCATCAGCCTGATCCTATGATCATTTTATTTTAAGTTGGGGAAAATTTCTAGGGGCTTAGGTCCTCTGTTTCCTTCATATTGTTTTAGTAATAAAAGGGGATGGATATTTTACGAGCAGAGCATTTGCTTTTAATAGAAGAACACTGTGTGACGGAATTTGTGGTGTTGATTATCTGCTACTTATTGCAGTCTGTGGTGGGAGATGTTCAGTCTGGATTTCCTTAAACAATTCAAGTCCAGCAGAATGTTTAGCATTTGTTGCTAGAAGAAAGCTAAAGGAACCCATAGAGTTGTCACTGTAAATATAGGTACATGCTAACTTTGAGCACTGATGGAAGCCTGTCTATCTTCACAGTGAATATTACGCATTACATTGTTCTGCAAATTTGTTCCCTAAATAAATAAAACATTTTGTGGTTTTGGTTTGCTTCACATTTCTTAAGTAAATTGCACGCTTTTCCAAATGAATCTCCACAGAATTTATTCACCATAGTTCAGACCTGAATTTCTCTTGCTTTTCCTGATTGCATCTCATTGTTCCTTTTCTTCTCCCCAGTTATTTTCAACATATAGTTAAAATTATCACCACAAGGTGGAGTTCTGAACTTTCCGGCATGAACAATCTCTTCATTATATCAACAGGGAGTAAACATAATTTCTTCCTAACTACTATACTTCAATTATATCTGAAATTTGCAGGAGTGTTTACAGGTATAAAAGTTCAACAGAAGAAGGAAATAACTTTGGAACTATTCCTATGGTCAAGATAGAGTCTTAATGCGCAGTTAGTGCTGGTTTTAAACCTGGACTTTTTAATCTCTTCTTGTCATGTATGTGCATAGTTGACACAAAGAAAAAAAAAAAGGAAAAAAAAGGTAGTAGATTTACTGTTTAAGAGTACTTTTTCACTTTTCTTCTATTCACTAAGAACCACAGTCCTGCAGCACATCAAAGATGTTGCTGCAGATGATCCTATTAGTTCTTACAGAGAAGGAATTTTCTGTCACATAGACACTTAAAGGTTTTGGAAAGAAAACGCCATCTACACTTAGCACCTATATAAACAATGAATTTTTATAATGTGGGATTTGGTATAATTAGTTGGCTGTTTAAAGGAATTCTTTTACGCATGCTCAGTTGTTGAGCTGAAATGATTTCTTGCTTTGCAACTCTGACAGGATTTTCAAACACATATAGATTTAAAAAATACATAGTTTTAAAGAATTTTCTTTGTTGTCTACTATAAAAATAGTGGTTTATAAAATTACCAGCGTTTCTAGTTCATTATAAATGACTACTTTTACATATGAGTAACTCAGATCTCACTTTGAATAGTTTAACTTGTGTCTTTAAACATATAAGCTTTAGAGCCTGAAAACGAATGCAGCACTCTTCTTGTTTCATAAGGTAATTAACTGCTGGAGTTAATTCGAGGAGTTGAGGCAGTACAACGGTTCCTAGTGCTGTGGTAGGTTGTGGTGCTGAAAGGACAGCTCATGGCAGCACTAATAAGCTTTGCTTCAACGATAACGTATGTGCAAGTGGTATATAATCATTATATAGAAATGATCAGTTAAAAGTTTTTAAAAGTGCATTTATAATAAATCTTATTGATTATAAAAAAAAATTATTTGTACTGTTCTTCTTCCTTATGGAATACACTACATCCTCTGAGATCATGCAGACCTGTCCTTTAGGAGGGCTGTGATGAAGCCCTTTTCTTTAAATGTTTCTGCTTTGATGCTTAGGAGAGGAAGCAAACTAAAATATTGGGTATGGTTTTGTTTTGTTTCTCTCTCTCTCTTTTTTCTGTAATTTGTTGCATTAATTTATAGCATGATGTGATATTGTCCCTCAGGTTCCCTGCAAATCCCTTGTTTTGGGATGTCATGCAATCTGATTTTAATCTGTTATGTTGCTCAGTAGTGATGAAAAGTTCAAACTATTAAGCTTTAATTGAACAAAACAAAACCAGCAAAATTATAGGGACTCAATAAACACTTTGCTCTAATTTTCCTTAACCTGTTTACTCAGTCATTAGGAATTTAACCTCCGGTATTTTGAGCAAACTTTGAAAAACCTATTGATCTTTTCATTTTCATATGCTGTATGTATCTTTCTCAGTTTAGAAGACAAGCAAACAAAGCCCTCAAACAAACTTTGCTCTGGCGGTAAACATGAGAAATACTCTTGTGAATAAATACTAAATTCAGTAGTGTAACATGTATAAATATGAGGATATGCTTATTAGGGAAAAAGAAGGCTTTTTTATTATAATTACAGAACATTATCTAATTAATGACCAGGATCGATGTCTTGATGGGCAGGGTCAGAAAGAATTCTAATCTATCTCTGATACTAGCTTTCTTTGTGGCCTCGAATGGCTCACGGTATGTTCAGTGTCTGAGCTCAAATTGTCCTGAAAAAGTTTAAGACAAGTATCTGTCACACCTTGTCAGGCTTTCTGCTTAGTACATTGGCCCACCTTCTCTTAAGCTTCAGCAGGAGCTAGTACAAAACCAGATTTTAGAACAAAGTTTGGCCTTGTATATTTGAAATTCCTGAATGAAAGTTGCAGTTTGGTCAATATCACTATTTATTAAGGATTAGTTACTGAAATATTTCTAATAGTGTGTTGTTTTCCATGTGCCATTATATCCTTCTAAAAGAAAGTTTCATGTCTTTGTCTTTTCAAATTTTAAATGATGCTGCAATTCCTAACCATTCCATAAAGTAATATATTACCCAAATTCAGACTCAGTCAATTCTCTGATATTAAAAAATAAACAAAACCATTCGCTCATTACAGACCTAAACTTGCATTTGTGCAAAATGCCAGCTATATGTTTAAGAAACCTTAATGATGCAATATACTTACAGAACTCTAAGATCTCAATTAGATTTCACAGAATTCTATTTTATTCATCTTCTAGCCATTTAAAAACCTTGGGCTAAGCAGAGAGAGATCTAAAAAATCATCATTAAAAGCAACATAAAATGGATGTACATTTAGAAGAAATCTAACATTTTCAGCTATCTGTTTTGGTGGACCACTCATGGATAGCTGTGCACATTGGCTTTCAAAGCTGAAACTGCTTATGTTTTACTAGTGATTGCAGGTACAGTTCTAAGTCAAATGCACTTTATAAGGAAGAAGTTGTTTATTAAACAAGAGAATGAGAAGCAGAAAAAAAATAATCCTACAAGTACACAATATTTTCCAACTCTCTGACAAATGAGCAGTGCTGATCCTTGAATAGTTTCGTTGCTATTTCTATAAGTTGAGCATTTTCTTTTAAAATTCTTCCTAATTACCATGGTGAAATAGCCCTGTTAGTAAGAATGTAATCTAGAGTTACTCTTAAATATATCAGCCTGTTAGGAACTAGTGTATGAACAAGACGTCAAATTGTCATGCTTGAGACAGGACCATGATGCCACTGGCTTTAAAATGTTGCCTTAAATCTCGTTTTATCAATAATCACTGTTAGCTGCCTTAGTTCAGGCTTTTGTCAGTGTTTTGAAAATCTCTTTTTTCTTAGAGTCAGGTAAGTGTCATTTTCATACTGAACATACAACATAAATACTATGTAAAGTTTTGGAGCAAGAACACATTATCTATTTAGCTTATTGCCAGGGTTCATGTGGAGTTGACTGCAGTATCATTTCTGTGGACATGGAAGCCCATGGAAGAAATATCTTTGCCACGGTGGCCTGTAGATACATGTGTTAGCTAGTATTGCATGCTACTGTTAAGCTGAACACCACCGCTTCTGTCACCCTCTTCTGTTAGAAACCATTTCCTATGTCAGAAATAAGAGCAAGACCCCACTTAAAAGTATTATTTCTAAGTATTATTTCTTAGAACCAAGTCCTCCTAGCTGTCATTCAAAGCTTGCCATTATATAGTCATGATTAATCGCTGAAGTAACTTCTCCAGGTATTTGTGACTGCGTCACTAACTCCAAGGAAGCAACCCCTTCCTAATTTGCAGACAGCTATACCCTTCGCTTTCTCTTTTTTACCAAGATGCAGATGAAGGACAATACAGATCCCAGTCACAGTTGAACTGGAATGGTGTTTTATGGTTCTTCCCTAGTTTAATGTTGAGCTAGTGTTAGAGGAAAATATTTAATAATATAGATCAAAGGTCTTGTTTCAGTTAGTTCCATTACCTGACTGCAAGAAACATATACGAACTGTTGTTTGTCATGTGATTTGAGACTTTTGATGTTATGAATCTGAATCATTCATTCTCACCGTATTAAACACAACATATTTATTAAATTCCCAAACACAAGCCATTAACTTTTGGCAAAGAGCAAAAAAAATCTTACTTTAATAATGGCAGGATCAGAAACAGGTAAACTAAGGATGGTCTTGCAACTTGTGTTTTAATACAAAAAGTATACTATGACTACACATAGTCACCATAACTAAATATGCTATATTTTATAACAATGTAGCTGTTGCATATTCCAGGCTTAAAAATGTTTATTTTTCTAGTGTAAGTAGGACAGAAAAGTCTCACAGTTTCACCTCATTTCTCAAGTGGTCTCACAGTAGGTTTGGAAGCAGATAGGCACCAGGCTTTTCTAAGCTGTCTTTATCTTTCAGAAGATTTTATTCCAGTTTAGCTACACCCAGGAGCTCCCTACCATTGTATGTCACTTGCATTTCTATGAAAATTCTTATCTGCACATACTGAACCTTTTCATACAGCTACAAAAGGCAAGATCATAAAACTAGACCTATACACCAAAGATAACTCAAATATGAGGAATGCAAAAATATCAGAGAAAGTAGGTGACCAGCCCAATAACATAATTTTGCAATATCCTGATTATTTCTAACTTATTTTGGTCCTCAGACGGAACAATGGGCTCAGTTTCTTCTTTTGAATATGTTTTAATTTCTTCAGTATTTGTTTTAATTTACCAAAACCCATCAGCTTATAATGAAAAATGGGTGGACTACCATCAAACTTCATCTAAATACATGTTATGTGCAGGTTTAATACGATTTCTTTGGATTCACTTACTCTTACAGTGTAGCTTTTATTGCAACTGGAGTAACATGAAGAAGGGTCATGTCATTGCATTGTTTCTTTGTCCTACTTCTTTGCTTCAATTTGAATTATTTGCTGTTATACATCCACTGTGGTGCAGATGAAAAACTGGATCTTAATAGTTTATCTGTATGCTTAGCACATGAATACGAGACACATAGTTCTATGTCTGTTGGCTTCCAGTTGGGTTCCCATCTTGTGACTGAATTACTCATAATTTCCTTAGGGCATATCTGACAAGATGTAGTAGCACTATCTTCATGGAAACAGCTGGATAGACATTATTTTCCTGAGATTATCACCAGTTATTTTGTAATTGTACTTCTTTCTGTAGACTGAACTATGTCATTATACATATATTATTGCACATGTGTATGAACATAATTATGACTCTTTAACCACTGACAGTGCAATCAATTTTTTTAATTCACTAAAATTAATACTAGATGTGATATGAATTGTCCTTCCTGTCAAGAAAGACTCAACAATTTGACTTACATAAAATTTTGCTATCAACTTTGATTTCTTCCTTTTTGCCAAAGTTTTTGTTAAGTTTTGCTTAAATTAGGACAAAATACAATGGGCATAAATTGAAACACAAGAAATTCCATTTCAACATAAGAAAAGTGTTCTTTTTTTTTTTTTTTTTTTTTTTTTTTACTGTAAGGGTGATTGAACAGTGGAATAGGTTGTTCACCAATGTTGTGGCCATCCACATCCTGACAGAGAAACAGTTCTGAACGACCTGTATCACCAGTTGACCCTGCTCTGAGCAGGGAAATTTGACTAGATGATCTCCAGAGGTTCCTTCTAACCTCAAGTATTCTGCGATTCTGTGATTCTATGAAATTAGAGGAAATTATCTGTGTTTCCCAGTGAAATGAGGCTACATGAGGAAGTCTCATGTTTTCACTTTGAGCTTCTATGTGATAGTTACTAGTAATTCCCCAGATTTTCCTCATTCATTGGGCTCTTGTTTTCGGAGTGAAAGTCAGAAAGACCATGTGCTTTCCCATAGTCAAGCACAGACACAGAACAAACCAAACTAAACTAAATAAAAAAAAAAAAACCCACACCCCCAAAACCCCAACAAAAAAACGCACCCCACAATTAGATTTCTGAGTGTCTTTTAGAATTCATTTGCCAGACTGGAGATTATTAATGAAGGCAATGAAAGTGAGACCTTTCACAAGAGAGAATGAATTTGCTTGGTTTGTGTCATTCTCTAAGATTTTACCTCTATATGTTGTTGACAATCTGTTAGCTCCTGGTAAAATTAGCACAATGCTGCTCATGACCAAATGTCAAGTAACATTTTATGATTTTTTTTGTTCACTGAGTCATCATCATTCCCTTTGCTGGTTATGTCGGTGGTGGTTGTCCATTTTAAGTGAAGCCATCCATTTTAACTGATACAATTCTAAGACTCCTTTTGTTGATATGATCTTCCTATGAGGAACGACAAGTGCTATTGTGTAAACCATCACAACTAGCTGGTGTTCCTACAGCTTGCTGAGGTCCATATGTTCATATTTAAGAGCTTAACTTTCAGTTTCCAGTATGGGATTCCTGTGGCTTTCTTCATTAGTGTTTGGCCAGGCACTCCACAAACTTCACAGCAGAGGGCCCTTGCTAACATCTTGTAAGTGGGCTCTCTGATACCTGCTTTTAGCTTCAGTAGTCTTTCTTTCTAGATTTGCTGAAAAGCATCCTGCAGGACACCAGTTTGTTGTCTTTCATGTGACATTTGTTTGACTTTTATGAAACAGAATGATCTATACTCATCATATTGAATTGGAGTATAGTTTTTGCATGTACAAACATAAGCAGTTAGCTTACAGGAACAGGCAAAAAACCCTTGCCCTGGACTTGGGAGAATCAGAGAAAATTGAAAGCTATTCCCACAACCCAGGTGTGCACCTAAGCTCTTTAATAGCAAGAGCCTCTGTTTCTCTAATCTGATAATTTTGCTAATGTGCAGTCTATCTTCATAATTTTTCTGTTACCCAATGGTAATAAAAATGATAATAAAAATTACCCAGAAGTACGCAGTCATTGCAGTTTTCTGGTCCTGTAGTGAAGGTATGATAGGAACTTAAATCACATTTTGACTGAATTTGGATCTTTATGTAGTCTTAAAGGGAACAGATACCTGGTCCCTTAGAATAGGATGCTCCTTAACATGCTAAAGTTGCTAAAGGCAGACACCTAAGGAAATTCCAGTCCAACTAGGGATGTATCAGTTTAAAAGCATATAGAAAGAACAGAGGGAGGGATGAAAGGATGAGGGAAGAAAGAGAGAAAGGGAGAGAGAGATGATGGGAGGGAGGGAGAAAAAAAGAAAAGGGGAAGAGAAAGGCAGAGTAAGAGAGAGAGGCGGGGGAGAGAGGGAGAGAAAAAAGAGGGAATAAGGGATTCTAGAATAGGGGTGTTGGAGAATAAATGATCTGAATAGCTGTTTGTACTATTTGTACAGTGATTAAATATATGTGTTGGACTGAAATGGACCTGAAGACACAATCTAGTCTATCCTCTTATGTAAATTAGGATCCCCTAATGGATATTTATTTAACTTGCTCTTAAACACATGTTGAGATGTGGATTCCCTATTAATGATAATCTGCTCCATCATTTATCTGTCCTGATAGCTGGGCTGATTTCAATTAGCATCTAACGTAAATCCCCTTTCTTATACTGGTAGCTCTAATTAAAACCAGGTCTAATTTATATACATCTTTCTTAAAACATGAAGCCACAAACTGAGAAAAGTGCTGCTGTTGGAACTTCAGGAGTGAAGTTCAGGAGACACTACTTAAGTCTTTTGTTTCTGCCAATGAATTCCAAAATTATACCTCACTTCATTGCAACAGTATTGTATTTTTTTTACATTATTCACTTTGTACTCTACTACACCTTCATGCCCTTTTCCATTATTTATGCAATTGTCCTCTATTTTCTCTTTTTAAATTGTTTAGCATTTGAGGAAAAATGCAATGCCTATGCTTCTCCCCCTGCCAAAATGAAAGGCAAGTTGCTGTGGTCCTGATTCAGAAGAATCCTGTTATCATTTCATCAGATCTCTGAATTAATTGAAATGAATCTAAAGGACTGCAAAACTATATATGTTTACAAATATAATATATTTGCATGATTAGAATATTAAATTTATAAGCCAAATTCTGTTCCTGATATTCTGGGGTAAATACACTTACTGCAGTTGTTCCTCCAGATTTGACCTCACTAAAACTGAAAATACTGTATATGTCTTATTACAGAAATAGTTTATCCAAAAGGAACTATGTAGGGAATACAGCTAGCCTTATTTCCCCGCCCCCCGCCCCCCCCCAAAAAAAACAAAACCAGACTTCTCTGTATAATGTAACACTTCACATTATCTGAAGGAAAATATTTTGGTATCAAAATCATGTTCTGGATATGATGCCTCCTGTTCTGAATGTGACAATCGGGGAATTCTCTTTCATTGCTATCGTATATCAGAACCAGTTATGGCCCATATAACTGTCATTGTTTCAGTAACCTGCAAATTTGTTGCCATAATGAAGCTTCCCGATAAACAAAGTTATTTTTATTTATTAAGTCAGCAGTTGGATCTACAGCTAAACAGAAAGGCTTATTGTGTAGAGATCTGAGGTTATATGTAACATATTTTGAAATGCTGTATATGGACAGGAGAATATAGTCATGGTTACAGCAGTGGGCAGGAAATCACAGTTTTGAGTCTTGGCTGTGCCACAGACTTTCTGTGTGACTTTGGACAAGCTACTCTTTGTGCATTAGCTAATAATACTATCTCTATCTCCCAGGGGTGTTGTGAGAATACATTCATTAGTGTTTGTAAGGCGCTTGGATACTATAGCGATGGGGCCATATAAGCACTTAGAGAAACAATCCATTTTTGCAACAATGTGCATCTCCCTGACTAAGGACTTTTTTACTGGAAGTTTTTCATAGATGCTTGTTATGAATAAATCTACTTTATAATGATACAGTGAGGTTAAACTGCCTTTTGGAGTGCAGTTTCACTTTAGTATTCAGAACAGGTGTAAACAGTCATAAGTTTGAAAGCTGTTCCCAAGGAAAGAGAATAGAATTTTTATAGTCAGACATTTGAATAGAAAAGATACCTCTCCTGATTCATCTAGTTCAAAACATGGAGGATTATTTACATCTGTATCTGTCTCACAAATAGTTTATTCTATTTTAAGCACTTCTCATTACATTGTCTAAACTACCTCCTCAGGCAAGTCATTCCATTGCCTAATTGCCTTTAAAGTTAAACAGTTTGCTCAGATGTCTACCCTATTTTTTCCTTGTGGATATAAGCTGCTCTTTCAGTCTGTCCTTTCTTTCTGAAATAACCTTCACTCATACGTGTTCAGTTCAGACACACAACACAGTTATAGCAGGTTAACAAGGTATTGCTTTAGAGCTGATGGGAGGTAAATTGGTAAGCCACTGTAATTTGATTTGATAATTTGCCTGGCTGAGTGCTGTACAGTATTTAAATCTGAATATGGGGCTCAGAGCATTAGCACCAAGGAGAAGGAAAAGAATCTCCAATATTCCTTTGTAGAGGACTTGTTGGTGAGACTAGGGGAAATAGGTGGTGCAAAGACTTCATAAAGGGTTTTGTTTTGTTATGGCTTGTTTTGTATTTATTTGTTGAAACTAGTGGCAGCAGAGAAATTATGGAAGTAAGGGATTTGGAAGAGTGTGAGCCGTCCCTGAGGACAGTGAAGAGGTTCTGCAGTTTTTGAGGCTCAGGAAACAGGATATCTGTTGTTCATCCATGTAAAACTTTTTCATTTTGGGGCTGAGTTCAACAAAATTTCTCAGAGAGAGAAGTATCAAATAGAAGTTTCAAAAGGTTTATGAATATAGGTGATCATCAGAAGACAGAGACCCTATAAATGTCCCAATGGTGGGAACAAATACTATGTCCTCACCTACCGAATTAGATGTAGAGAATCAACACGGTCTTAAAAAATACCGAACTGTAGGAAATCAAAGCCTGCAGTCAATTACAAGTTGTAAACATACAGGAAAACAGGCCTCGTTTGTTCTGGGGTTTATGGGATTGCTTGTTACTAATTTGCAGTTTGCTGTGAAGTCCATCCCTCCACTATTGTTGTTTGAATATGTACTGAATAGGATTGCTTTTAATAAAGTTCCCATATGAATGATAGTGGAAATGATGGCTTCTCAAGATTAATATTGTTTTAAGCTATGGTTAGACTTTCCTCACAATGCAGGAGAACAGAGCTTTGTAATTATTTTTTTTTTTTTGTCTCTATGAGTATTGGGGATTGAAAGGGGTTGATATTATCCTCTATTATACACATATGTAACATATACTACCCTGGACAGAAGAACTAAAAATGAAAGAAAGAAGTGAAGTACACTATTGCAGCATTGTACAAACTCATTACAAAAGGAGCCATGAGTATCAACTCCTAATCTTAACTTGGATTCACAACCATCAGGCTGCTCCTAACCTCATGTATTGTATCCTGTTTTCTGGACTTAGCTAAAAACTCAGTACAGTTATGTTTTCTTTCAGTTTGTCAATAAATGCAAGATCTGTATTAGGGGATTCTTAATCAGAATTCCAGATTTTGTAATATAACTTGATGCAGGATTGAATGAAAAGTATCAATAAAGTCAAGGGGAGGAAGCATCATTAACAATTGTTAATGAAATATTGTCTTCTTTCTGTTGTTTTATACTATAACATCTCTTTCCAACTGTTAGTTTATTCATGTTTCTGTGTATTAGGTATTATTTAAGTCAAATCCTTCATTACCAAAAAATTCCTGTACAAACATATTTTCATAGTAGGCTACTGCAATGATAACAAAATCTCCACCAAAATATTCAGGAAAAAATGTAACTCAAAAGGATTACTTTTATCATCTTAAAAAAAATTGGAAATATTTTACATTCTGTGTCAAAATAATCCTCTTTGATACACTGTATGCATCACACAAAAAATAATTGGGATAATAAATATTAATATCATTTGGGAAAAAAAGTTTAAAAAACCAAAAGACACCTGTTTGCAAAACTCGGTTCTGATAGTCAGCCAATTAAAAAAGATGAACACCACAAACAGTGGAAAATTCAAATTTCTGTTAAAAATTTTTTGTCCTATGTTGTGTCTGTCAAAAGGAAGATACACATCTTTGCCAATATAGCTGGAAAAGGAAAACAGTTAAACCTACTCAAGATACTACAGTTGCATTACTATGTTTTAATGACTGCCTTCTTGAGGATGTTTTCTTGTATGAGAAGCAGCAGGGTACATAATCTGGGAAGGGTAAGGACTTTTGCTTATGGCAAAGTCAATTGCAGCTATTTCTCACAAGAGGAAGTCATTGGTCATATGCTGATTCTGTCCACTTTGATAGGACAACATTGTTCATCAGCACCTTCATACTTATGGCATGTCTTTAAGACTGATGCCAATTGCACATGTTTACATCAACAGAATAACTTCTCCCTCACTGATCCCTCAGGCAATACTTAGTGTACAGTTAGATGTTATGTTGGTCATACTATCTGATACTTCACTTGCCTACATGAAATACACACCTGCTTCTCGTATCTCCTCTATATTGTTCTGAAGTGATTATGAAAAAAAAATATTTCAAGCCTTATCATATTTAATAGAAAAAAAAAAAAGTCTGTTATGTGTAGGCAAAAGAAGAAAACAAAATAAAATGTGGTTGGTATTCAAAATAAATCTAAAATATCCTTTCTAACCATAACAATTCTTCTAATTAGTATACTGTCTTTTGCTAGTCCCTCATTTCTAGAAGTAATTGTCATGTGTTTTGGGAGCTTGATTTGCTCTGGTTTTATAGAATTCCATCAGTTTTCTGTGAAAAAAAGATTGTTTTTCTGGCATTGTTTCTTCATAAAGAAAAAAAAAAAAAAAACCACAAAGCAAGCTGTTTGTGGATCCAACATTTGGTGGCATTAGATTTAAGTTTTTATTTAACATGGTTTTACTATAAAGGCCATAACTAGGTAAGTGCTGTGTACTATACTATATTTCCTTTATCAGGAAGGTATGAATACTTAACCTCTTTCAAAGAGAGAAGGAGAGATGGGGAGAGAGAGACTCTTTTACCAAGTTTCAGTTATGTCAGATGCAGATGGATGTGTTCGGTCAACTTACATCTGAAATGATGCAAAAAACTCCTCTAAAATCAGTGAAGGTCAATTTTATGAATACTGTTCTCAGCATCTCAAAGTAGCTGTTACATACAGTAGGGTGATTGTAAGGGGAAACACCAAAGTCTTCAATTCTAAATCTTCAGGTGTGTGGGCTGTTAGATGCCCTAATGTTGTAGTTTATTCTGTGTTCATTTCCTTTTGCATTTTCAGAAGTGATTTCAATTGAATCATTTATGGTTCTTCCATTCAGATTATAACAGCTATTTTGGAGCGGATAACCCTCAATGGCTGTATATGAGACATTGCCCGGGGTGCTTCCAAGATGCTTTTGAGCTGGGTAAGGAAATCACTGAGTGTTAACACATTCTCAAAGCACTATGGCATGGATTGAGAGCATATAGTTTATAAACTGTGTTACTGACCTATTATTGTGTGTATTACTGACAGAATAGACTAAACCAGTTTCCTCTGAAGTGTTAAACAAAACCAAATAAACATTTTTTTTTTGCAAAATAAATGAAAAAAAAGTAACAGGTATTTAAAAAAATTAAATACAGTATCTAATCTGTATATGGTAATTCATACACAAAAACTTTAATTCATCATTACCCACTTCTGATGTGTCTAATTTTCTATAGTAGCCATTCAATGTATAATATTATACTAATGTAATGTTATAATATTACCATTATATTAGTATACTGGTAAGGTAAACCATACTCAGATTTTTCTGTGACTTTAGGGTCAAAGAGTTTCTGATGGCATGGCTTAACCGATACAGTAGTTTAAGAATTAAACTCACATTCAAACAGTAATGCCATTATCATGTCTGCTATTTAAATATTACTTTATACACTCTTGTTCAGGCAGGAGCAAGTAGTTCTCGTGACTCCTTTGCCCTTTCAGACATGGACACAAACAACTAAACACATATGGGCTAGTGAACTTGAACCTGTGCATGAAGGACAGTATAGACATGTGGTGTTGGTGTGGGGCTTTCACTGAGTGGGCATTAAGTGAAGAAATCAGAGAAAGCGTTCTGTGTCTTGTTCAAAAGCCTGCTGCTGAGTATGATGACTGGGACGGTCCAGCACAGGTGTGATGCTGAAGTCTCCCAGGAGGTGGCACAGAGAGGGGTCCATGATCCATTTCACTCCTTCTCTACTTAAGGTTAAGCGATGTCCAAGGGAGAGTGCATATTCTGCTGTAGAGAAGGATGTCCTATCTGTTGCAATGGTTGTATAATGCTCTTTGTAATGTTTTATTGATCTGAAATCTGGCTGAATCAGCTACAATGTCTACAGGATTTTTACAGAAGTTAGTTCAGACTGTGCAGTCACTGCCCCATGTGCCAAGGGTTTTTTGTTAAATGCCAAAACCTTAGATGCTCCATTTCATGTTGTAATTAAAGCTTTCTATTTTAAAACAATATAAGCATGCAGGAAAATGGCTCCTGTTAGAACAGCACAATTCAAAACAAAACCAAAGAGGACGTTTCCCTTTAAAAATACGCTTTTCACAAGAAGTTTTGTGGAAAGCTGCTATACAGTGGCTGCTACATTAACTGTAGTAAGCTATAGGCTTCCTGATGTATCTGGTAAATAGAAGAAATAAACTTCCCACAAAAACAAACAGACAAGCAAATAATAGATTGTGCATGCAAGGGAAGGTTGTATTAATCTGCAGTTCCTGCCATTTTCCCACCCCAGGTGTACACAGATGGGCCTCCAGTGTGTTAATTCCACAGAGTCCAGTAATAAATCTCAGTTTAGCTTGCAGTAATCCATTTTCATCCTACTGAACAAAATATTTCTTATACCATTTAGTATTAACTGGCCATATCTAATAAAAGCTAGGGACTGGCTAACACTTTTTTTTTTTTTCTCTTTACTATCAAGAACTAGTGAACTATATTATACATGAATGGCTTGTAAAATTATTGGTTTATATTTCAGAATGACAAACAAGTTTGTGTTCTAAGATTTAAGACTATAAATTTAAAAACCGTTTTCTCCTTTACTTATTCAAGATTTTGGAATGAAGTCCTGAACACAGACCCAGAAGAAACTTAATATATAAAATTCTGGGCCTCCTTTAACATCACAGTCTGATGCAGGTGTAGATCTCTTGAAAACATGAGAGTTTTTAGGTTAAAAAAAAAAAAAGTGCCATAGTGGTAAACTCCTTTTAATTTACACTTAAAATGTAATAATTGTTAATTTTGTGCATGTAACAATTTTCAACTGTTTATTTGAGGTTTTGAATAATTTTTAAAGCATCTGCACTTAACACTTGTCTGAAAAATATTTGTTTCCCCTCCACTAGCTTATTAGCAACCAAAGATTACCTCTTCCCTCAGTAATATCACCCAGCGCGCTCAAACATTACAGAGGCAGTCGTTGTCTCTTCCTCAGATGTTCAGAACCTGTTCTAACTAACTGTGGAGATGCCTGGTTCATTCTCGATATGCTCCATTTTTGCTGCAATTCCCTTTCCTATTTAATACAGTAAGAATTGCTAATGGAAAGAATTGAAAGTGTCCATTGTGGCCTGATTTCTTCTCCTGATCATTTTTAGAGATATCCAGGTTTTGAGGTAGAAAGTCAACAGCTAAATAAATGTAAAGAAAGTTCTCTGGTTAAAGTTCAAGCTATAGGTCAAAGAGCTTATTGGTTAAGTTGCCAGTGAGTATGAGTTTGTATAGTAAAGTTCACTCCTGTAGAATTGGATTTTTTTTTTTTTATTTTCCCCCTCCACTGAGGTAGGAGGAAGCAACAAAACTTCCAAATATATTAGCTTATTAACGTTTTCATACAACACTGCTATTTGCCATTCTATGAAGGTTTTCTGTGACTTGACTCACTGCTTATTCAGCATGGCTTTCTCCATGGCTCTCATTTTCAATTAAGAACTTATTCACTGAATGTTACAGCATTTTAGTTGTGTGCATTTAGGCTAGACCCTCATGAATTGATGCTAGAAACAGTGGATCATAACTAAATACCGTTAATTTCATGTGTTTAATCATCCTGGTTATAATACAAATCCTTTTTCTAAGAAAGGAGCAAACAATTGTATTTTGAGCAGCATTAAAAAATCCAGATGATCTTAAAATATAGAAAAAATAAAAATATGAGGATAAGGCCTCTCAATTTCATTGTGATTTTTGTGAATAGCCCTATAATCATTGGAACATTCAAGCCTATGCCTTGCCCACCAGTCTTAATTGTTTCACTAGTTATGTGCTCTCTCTGAATTATTGTAGAATCGTAGAATCATAGAATCATAGAATCATAGAATCATAGAATCATAGAATGGTTTGTGCTGGAAGGGACCTTCAAAGATCATCCAGTTCAAGCCCTCTGCCATTGGCAGGGACATCTTTCACTAGATCAGGTTGCTCAAAGCCCCATCCAACCCGACTTTGAACACTTCATTATCATTTCAAGGCAATAATCTTGCAACTGGAGGCAGGTAGAAAGGCCCTGGAGACCTTGTAGGCTCTCTCCTTGGGATTAGTAGTTCTCCTCCTGGATGTAAATTGCTACCTATACAGGTCTTTTTAGCCGAATGAAGGCATATTTTGAAAACAAGAATAGATGAAGGCCATAAACAAACCAGAAAAAATTGGGAACAGGAAAGGATGGGCACTGTAGTATTGCAAGTTCTCCATTAAGACATGTATGGCTCTGTCAATTTAAGACTGAGTTTCTTTTTCCCCTCAAATATATAAAACTATCCATAGGCAGCCATAGCATATGTAATCATGTGTCACAGAAATTAAATCACATTATTTAGATGTCTCTTTCTTCAGACATTAGAATATTTCTTCCTGAATAGGTTGAGTGAAAACTTGGTGCATCTCTCATTAAAAAAAAAAAAAAAAAATCTGTACTCTGGAAGGCAAGAATGAGTTTCAGCACTGCAGGTTCTTCACACAGGATATGCTGCCCTGGCTCCCTCCTCATTGGCAGCTCATTCATTACAGCTCATGTATTTTCTCATATGCATACTGGCACCAGTTCCTTTGATCTGTACTGGTTGCAGGTACCATCAGTGTCAGAACTGGATTTTGTAAGGCTCTAAATTTTGTCTTCCCAGATGTCTTGGGGTTTTTCTATGTAGAAAATTCCCCAGGTCATAATGCTGTCATTGTTCTCAGTAGGAATCCTTAATTGCAGAGCTAGTTGGATAAGAGTTGGATTAGCTGGCAGAGTGTTGTCTGGGAAATCTTTCAGCTGTGCAATGTTATCACTTCCCCTACGTCCCCCCGCCCCCACCCCTGAGGATTCCTAGCCTACTGCATTTGGTGAGATACATATGTTTTCCGCAGCTACAGGAGCTGTGAAGGGTTCCTCTGGGATATCTAAGTATAAATACCTAAAAGTGTCTTCAGTTGCTATGTTATTTTTAGTCAATGGGTGGTTACCAAGTCATCTATAATTGTGCTGTTAAATGTGTCAGAGCAGCTACTGCAAAGCTAGGTGCTCCTTTTAACAGGTTGAGTGTATAAGGTAAAATGAAAAAGGACAAAAGCAACATTTCAGAGCTGTTTAAAGGTTTGAATTATATAAGGGAAGATTGCTTGATGAGCAGATATGAGGAAGATAACCCATGAGTACAACATGGATGGAGGAGCATTGTAACATAGTTTGACTGTACTACCCATAGTATCTGTGACTGGCATATTGTGTCATTTCAGATTGGTGTTTTGGGGGGATTTACCAGTGGTTCAAAGGATCATAGTGGTTTTACAGAACCTTTCACTTCTTCTTAGGTAGCTCCTATACAGCCTTTGTCAGTAGTGGCCAAAAGCTGTTACCAACTGGTGACTGCTATGTGGGAGAAAGTGCATTGAGTTCCCAATGGGCAACTGTCCACATGTCATGAACTGCTGGCACAATTCTTTCTCTATAAATAGAAAAGAGGAAGGAAATCATACCTAAATAGAAAGTCAGTAAGATGGTAGGAAGAAGACAAGAACAGCAAAATAATACAACTGAAAAGCGAAAGGCAACAAAATGACTTAAAAAAAACCCCAAACTTCAAAAGCTCTCAGTAGATATGATGCACTGTAGCAAGGAAATTGCACGTTGGTTATTCTAAATTTTCTAGGCTGCACTATCCCTTTTATGAATCTGCCACTAGGCGAAAGAACAGGAAGCAGGGTTGGCCTGTCAAAAAAATTATTAAAGGCATATTAACATATCACCTAATTAGGTAAGTGAAGGAAAAACAAGTGAAGATTTTAGGTGTTCATGGAAGGAGGTGATCAAAACGATGTGTATTTGTCGTTCTTATGGTAGCTGCATCATGTCACAAAACAGAGATTAATAGAATCTCTTTAGACATTAATTTCTACGCCAGTGGCACTTACCCAGCATCAGCTGAAGATCAGTGATGAAATTTTGAGGACTGCTGTAGTTGTGACTAGCCCAGTAGCAAAGAAATGTGAACCAGCCATTGGCAGGCAGACAATAGAAGGGAAAAAATACTTAAAGGCTGCAAGAATGAATTGGTGGAAATATAGCCATCTGTATTCATTACTATATATTCAATATATCATCTATTTTGCTTAGATTCAAAATGGTTAAAGATTTATAATGCCACTTCAGGCATATGTGAAGGATAAACTGGGTGAATTTCAACAAAATAAAATGTTAAACTTAGCAACAGGAGAAACATTCCAGCTGAGACAACCGCTGGGCTGGAATAATTGCCTCAAGTGACTGGTGACAGATTATTGCCTGAGTAACCCAAAAGTAACGAAAATGAAATCGAGTGGGCATTGGCAAAGGTTTGGTCTAGATAACCTAATAATAGATATCATCTGCTCTATTTTTTGTGATTCAAAGCCAGCAGTAGTTTCCAAATTCATTAGTGAAAATGGGCTAACGTCATCTCTTGTGCTCCTGCTTTTAGACCTGCGTTGGCCATGCATAATTTTGGGTTTTATTGCATAAAATAATTATGCGAAAGGTGTTCAACACAACCGAGAATACGAGGGGCTTAGTTATAGGTATATGGCATACATTCTGAACATGATTGTTTTCCAGGAATTTTAGCCCATTTTTATTTATAAAATATGTCAGTAGTGAAGAATAAATCTTCTACAGTTTGTTAGAATCTTTTCACAGAATTAAACGCAGAATATAGATAATATTTTTAAATCTCTAGAATTGAGCAAAGGCGGCTGTCTTTGCTACAGAGTTCCAGTTTTACTAATTCTGTAGAACTAGATTGAAGTTTTGGTAAAAAGAACAAATGAGCTGTATTTCCAAAAGAGAACACACATTTGGAAATTATGCGCTTCATGTTTGTGCTGCTTTCCCATAAGAACTCAGAAGAACTTGTATCTCTTACGCATTTGCTCTTGCTCCTTGATCATCAGGAAAGTGCATTCCTCGCTTCCTCACTACTTTTCCCAGCTGCAACTGTCTTCTGTATTGGAAATGTCTTCCAACACAATCACCAGCCTTTACCAGCTTTCAGGTGCTGAGCATCCCTCCTTTAACACTGAAACACAACTCAGAAGGTTCCTGTGGAGTGGTTCCGCGGCAGGAGCTACTGCTGGCACTAGAGCCTTTTGCCTCTGTATTGCTGGAGACGTATGGGGTCAGAGCTCTGGCAAAAACATGAAAATTCACAGTCAGATAGTTCTGTAAATCTCTCTTGGCCTAAGCAGCTTAGAAGTTGTTTGACGGGTGTTATTCCATTAGTAAGGGATGCCAGTCTTAATAGACTGAAAGATAAGGGGGAATTTTTGTCAGTGGAATTTATTCAGAAAAGTCTTCCAGAGAAGTCTACAATGGTAACTTGAGATATCTTTAATATTTTATAAGCAGGTGACAAGTAAAGAAATTGAAGACGGATATTTCTGAATAGAACTCACCCTATTTGAAAGGTCCAAAGCTATTTAGAAAAAACAAAACCGACAGTGAACCATATTTAGTACAGCAAGTGGCGTTGCCAGGTACCACTGTCCTCTCAAATGGGAAGTCTTCTGGAATCCCTTGTTGCTATGAGACTAAATATCTCTGTACAGTGTGAGCGCTGAACCAGATTTTGCTCCCACTTACACTAGCGTGCATGTAGAGTGACTCCCCTGTGGCCGGGAAGCACCGCGCTGCATTCTGATGTCTTGCTTACGAAAGGGTCTGCTCCAAAGCTCACAGAAGCCCAGGAGTATTCATCCAATTCAGAAGCTCAGAGAAGTGCGACTAGTTTAAAATGGGAGAAGGACTATCACCTTGCACCTCAAAAGGAGCAAGCAATTTGGGGATTTTGACCCATTGACAGCGGGTCTTCACATGCTTTTAGTCAAAAAGGAAAGTAATGTGTAAAATTTTTCACAGGATTTCTCTCCAAACTTGGCACGTCCAAACTGAAAGATACGTATTGCTTGTCCTGGACTGCATAAACTCTTAAGTTTGAGACACTTTTGAAATCCACTTATCTGTGGACTTAAAAGCTGTTATTTCAGGTTGAGGTTTTTTTGAGTTTGCTTAAGTATAAAATGTGTGAATTTTCTTTAGCTACTTGGCACTTTCTTTCACCCAGAAGACAAATAAACAAACAAAACCCAACTTGAACTGCACCCAAGCACAGCCAATTTCTCACCAAAGTGTACATTTCAGAATGAAAGATTTACAGTGGAATATCTCTAGTGTAGCTATGACATTGTTTTAACATTGCATTGCTGTAATCTTCAAACACAGCAAATGCAATAAATGGGTTTAGAGGGATTTGCGTGAAGTTTAAAATTCAAAATTTGTTTTTAATGTTGCTCCGCACTATCACTGAAAAACCAAAAAGCATGGGGATGAACTTAACACACATCAACAAGAAGGGAGATGTTTGCCCAACGAAAATATTGATCTTTTATTAATCTGTCCTTCCCAGCGTTTGGAAAATGTCCCGGTTTTTAAAATTGAGAATTTTTTAAAATATTAAGTATTTAAAAAAAAAAAAACAAACAAACCATAAATGCAAACATGTAACCAAAGAGCTATGGAAACAAAGCTCTTAGCGTGCAAGTATTCCCTTACTTGGTCAAAACTACGGCGGCTCCTTCATGTTCTATCCCGGACACACCGGGGTAAGGCATCGGCCATAGGTGCGTTGCTGTCATTGCTGATGTAGCGCTGTAAATCTACAGCCAGCCTGCGGAGCACAGCAACTTCCCGCTTGTAGCGGAGCTGCACGGTGGGGAGGACGTGCCGAGCCGTGCCGAGCCGTGCCCGGCAATGCCGCCTGTCCCGCCCGCCCCGCCGAGGCCGCCCGGCGCTCCGGCCGCCCGCAGCTTTCCGCGGTGCTGCGAGCCGCCCCTGCCCCGGCCCCGGCCCCGGCCCCGGCCCCGGCCCCGGCCCCTGCCCCTGCCCCTGCCCCGGCCCCTGCCGCGGCCCCGGCCCCCTCCGCTCCACCCTGCCCTCGGGGGCGACGCGGCCGTCGCTCGCAGCCCGCCGACAGCCGCGCCGGCCCCGGCCCCGCTCCGCCCCGCGGCCCCCGCCGGTGCCCCCCGCCAGCCGCCGCGCAGCCCCCTCTGCTGCCCAAATACGCGCCCCCGGCAGCGCTTCCCCCGGCCCCCGCACCGCCCCATCAGTGCCCTCACCGGGCGGCCCCGTCCGTCGGGGCGACCCCGCCTGTCTGCCCCCGCCCTGCGCTGCTGCGCGTCCCGCGGCGGCGGGGCCGAGCGCGCAGCGCCCGCGGAGCGGCTGCGCTCCGCACCGCTCCGCACCGCACCGCACCGCTCCGCACCGCAGCACCTCCCCGGCCTTCCCGCCCTCCCGCCCGGCTTCTCTACGGCAGCCGGCCGCCGCGGCGCGGTCCTTCCCCTGGAGTGGGAGGGCGGCAGCAAAATCACAGCCTCGGCTTTTTCTTTTTTTTTTTTTTTTTTTTTTTTCCCCTGATTCATGGCATTCTTTCATTCGCGTTCTCGTTTTCCGTGGGGATGGCTGCAACGGAGGCATCGAGCTGTAGACTGAGAGAGCCCCCGCCGTAGCCCGGCGCAGCTGCTCGGCGGGCGCTCTGCGGTGCCGCCGCCGGGGAGCGGCGCCGGGACGGGGCCGACCCCGCTGCCGGGCGAGGGAGCGGCGCCGGCCGCGGCCCCCGGGGGAGCTCCCGGAGCCGGGCGACCAGGAGCCCCGGCGGCGGAGGTGCGAGCCCAAGGGGGGGGGGGGGGGGGGGGCGGCGACCTTTGCCAGATCCCCCGAGCGGCCCCGCGTTTGCCGGGGATGGCGGGATGAACCGAATCACCCCCCCCCAACCCCCCCGCCGCAGCAGAGAGGATCTCCGAGCCGGGGGAGGAGGGGGGGGTGCAACAAATTGCCGCCAGCCGGGAGAAGTTGCAGTAAAGAGAGATCCCTCCCTCCCTCCCCCCGCTCCCTCCCCTCCCCGCTCGCTCTCTCCTCCCCGAGCCGTGGCAGCGAGCAGCGGAGCGGCGGCCCGACGAGCGGGGGAGCCGGCGGCGCCCGCAGCCCGGCGATGCTGCAGCGGCTCCCGCGGAGCCTCGGCGGGGTGGGCCCGGCCCCCGCGCGCCCCGCGCCGCCCGGCGGCGGCGCGCCCTGAGCGGGCGGCGGCCCCGCGCCCCCGCGGGCGCTCCCGCGCAGCCCTGCCCGGCGCTGCCGGCCTCCCTGCCCCCGCCGCCGGCGCGGCTCGGCTCGGCGCGGCTCGGCGCGGCTCCCGCGGAGACGGAGCGCTGATTCATGGGGCCCCGCGCCCGCCGCCTCGGCGAGCAGAGCGCGGCGCTGCCGCTGCCGCTGCCCCCGCGCGGGGTGTGAAGCCCCGGCCCCTCCTCCGCAGCCCCGGGCTCGCCCGCCCTGCTCGGGAGTGTGGTCCCTGCCGGGAGCCGCCGCGCCTGGCGCACGGAGGGAAGCGTTGATGCATCGCTGTGGAAATTCATTGTGTGACTTTCTGGGTATTTACTGAGTTTCAGACCGAGATGCAGCTCTTGAAAGCTTTATGGGCACTAGCAGGAGCAGCGATCTGCTGTTTTCTTATATTTGTCATCCACTCACAGTTTCTTAAAGAAGGTAATTATATCTGCATGTCTACATACCCTCTTCTTTAATACTAAGGTCTTTACGAGGTGCCTTAATTATTTTTACTGTTTCCAGTATGTTCTATTTACAGCAGTGCTTCCACGCTATTTTTCCTTTCCGTTAAAGCCTTCTCATTTTTGTTCCTTTAGATAATAGGTAGCTTTAGACTTACATTCTTGGTAAATGTGTATATATATGTATAGATATATATAAAATCTGTATGATGTTTGTATTCAATGTTTTAGCCAATGTCTCATTTCTTTATGGGGCATGTATAGTGCATAGAAAATATTTGTTGCTATCAGATGACCACAGAACAGCAGTCATCATGGGAGTATTAATAAACCAAAAACCCCTTAACAAGTAAACGTCTTATTTTTATACCAAATCAATAGGCATCCTTTCCCTCTTCCTTATTCAGTAGATTTTCAATAGATGGCACTAAAGTTCTATGGAAAGGGCAGGGCAGAGCAAATCCTGGCCATTCGCATCTTCTTCTCCTCCTCTCTGCCCCAAAACTGGAAGAGGCCTTTGCGTGGTTTCAAGGCTCCTGTTTTTTCCACCTTGCGGTCAGAAAATTGTGATTACAATTTACGGGAGAAAATAGTTTGGATTGTGTGGCAGGCTTGCTTCTTTTTCTTCCTGTGTGAGTTGGGTGAAAAAAAAATATGTTTGATTAAGTGGATAAAGGGATTTTGCTCCTTTTTTGTTGTTGTTTTGGTTTGGTTTGGTTTTTGTTTTGTTTTGTTTTCTTTCCTCAGGAAATTACTTTTTCTTTCCCCTCTGCTAAAATAATGATTCCACTGCTTACTTGTAAAGCAAACTGTAGTCTGAGAGTCAAGTCTGAATCCGGAGAGATGTATACATACTTGGTGGTGTGTGGGAAAGCCCAGTGATGTTCTTTAAGCAGTGTTAACAAATCTAACACAACAATATGGGGGTTTTGGTGAACCCATTTATTCTTTTTTAGCGTTGTAATATAGTTGAGATTACAGCTGCCCGAAGAAGGAGCCCAGCTCAGCTTGGAGTGCTGGCTGCGCAAAGCATGGAAAAAACTTTTATGTGACTGGGACAAAGTTTCACTCAAGACTGGGCAAAGCGACAACCTTGCAACCACTGAAGTATCGCTACTGGTTTTAATTTAGTGTCAGTCCAAAAAAAAGCACGAGACTGTACATTTTCACAGATCTTTTCTGACATGGATAAACACTGATTTGCCTGATTTGGTTAATTAAGAAGCGTTATCCAGATATCTCCAGTGCCAGCGATTTCTCCTTTAAGAAACCTACCCATGCTTTAATTGCATTGTGTGCAATGCCTCCCACATAGTCACTTATTTAACATTCTTTTAAAATGCTCGGACTAGTGTATTTATATACCTCTGTCTAATGAGATGACTCGTTTTGAGGAGATTTTGCGGAATGAAATATCGCCAGTCATTTCAGGCTATTTTTTGTCAGTATTTGCCATTATGCTGCTTTTTTTTTTTCTTCAGTCTTTCACTGCTTGATACTGAGACCTGTGTTACTGTAAATAATCCATAAAGGAAGAAGCATTTTGTTTCACTTCAAATATTTCTTCTTGCATTGTAGGAGTAGAAAGCGAGCAAATTAATATATAAAAGCAGAAACCATGGCCATACACCAAGCACTTTAACACATTTTACATTGCTTCTCCTCCAGGATGTACAGCCACTCTTAATGTGGACTGCAGAGAGGAAACTGAAGCTCTTGGGCTTGTCGGATAACTTAATTCCATCAGTTTGTTTATATCTGTGATCAAAATATTTCTGCTTTGTTTAACACCGAGAACTTAGTACTTACTGTAAATACAGATTGCATGTATTGGGCTAGTTGTCAGCCTGTTCTTGATGGGTGCTAATCTCCACAATAGCATTCTGACCCCTTTCGTATAATTACTTCAGCAACGCCTGTATTCCTCCCTGTAGATTCAATAATGACACTGAATAGTTTAGTGGAATTGATTGAAAGTCTACATGGTATAACTGAGGGGTTTTTTTATGAAGAACTTTTAAAATATCCAATAAAAAATGATTGGGTTAAGCATAATATATTCAAATACAGGCATATAAGAGAAAGAGAAATAGATA
Organism: Pelecanus crispus; assembly: GCF_030463565.1. Classification (NCBI taxonomy): domain Eukaryota; kingdom Metazoa; phylum Chordata; class Aves; order Pelecaniformes; family Pelecanidae; genus Pelecanus; species Pelecanus crispus. The sequence goes on from NC_134643.1 coordinate 19,612,482, forward strand.
ACAGAGGATTTAAGCTATATATTGTAAACAGTTTGCAAAAGCAAGATTTGCATTTCCTTTCTTTTTCATTTTAAAACCTTTTTTTATCACTTTCAGTAAGAAAACAAGAGAAAGAAGCGTGAGGGAAGGACTAGCAAATCATTTAACCATAAGCCTACCACATTAGTTTACTAAATAAATATGTATAAAGAATACATGTTACCTTACCTTCAGAAGATCTGAAATTCTTTTCTGATATCAGAGTTAGCTCTTTACATTAAAACTTAAAAAAAGTTAGGAATGGTATGCCTCATTGCACATGATGTTGTTAGACTGTTGATCTCTTGGCAAAAAGATTAATTTCCCATCAGAGCCTAATGAACTACATGGGCTCATTGTTTGTAACTCAGCTGTGTGGTCGAATTCCTAAGTTAAATGCTTGGACATTTTCATTTGATTGTTTTCTTGTGCAGAAGGATAATTTCCTGTAGTCCCAAAGAACAAACAAGCAAGCCACCAGTTTGCCTAGCTTGATCAGATTAGCTGATAGCACATATCTCCTGAGACAATTTGACAGTACAAGTTCATACACCAGGCATCTCTTTTGTATGCAAGACAATTGATTTAAGAAGAATGACATGTAAAATTAATTAAAAGTCTGACTTTATTTATTAATGCGTGCTCTTCCAATTTTTGCATGTTTCGTAATATTTACTGCTTATTATTTTTCCAGAGGCAGGTCTTAATAGAAAACTGACATAATCTTCACTTCTTACAACATCTCAAAATGATATAATTACCATATATCTTTTTCTGCTTTCATTTCCCTTTTACTCACTTGGAATTAGTGATGTTATCTGTTATGTTAAACTCTTATCACCTATTAACACAAGATATCTTTATAATTTCAGTTGTACTGCATGGCTATAGTGTATAGAACTTTCATTACATCCAGCTGCAACTTACTACCAGAACCAAATCCTCCTTCAGTCACATTCGTAAATATGAGAATGTGGGTTGCAACAGTCAACGGAGAGTTTTCACACTGTTAATTTTTCATTTTAGCTCCCATGCTGAGCTTATATTTTTCTCTAAGTAGCCCTATCTTAATTCTTAAATTTTTTTATATAACTATCTGAATTAAGGCAGTTTAGTAGTAGCATTACATTACTGCCGTTTAAATAATGTTAAGAAACAATGAATGCTTGTTCTGAGGTGAGTGGGAAAGAGCTGTTTAAATGTCTATTTTCATGAATATGTTTTTTTCAGGGAGTGAAGAATGGGTGACACAGGGTGCCATTTTTCCACACTTAGGCTTTTGTGTGGAAATACAGGTCATCCTGTGGCTAATCCGTTCCCCTATGTCCAATCTGTCCTTCAGTGTTTCTAAAAGATGAATAGAGCTGTGAACCCCGAAAAGGGTATTGTGATATATAATTGCAGTCCCATGCCTGTCTGATCTTCCTGCAAAGCAGTTTAACATACTCTAGTCAGCTGCAGTCAGTATGAAGGGGTGCTAAAAATTGAAATATCTAAAACTTTTTACACACCACTGAGAATTAAAAGTAAGGAATTACATTCACTACCCATGTCTGATTTTTAAACGATTTATAATCTACTATCGTTTAACACATTTATTCAAAGGGAGCTGAAAAACATTGAGTTGATGTTACACACATTGATTGTGGGAACTCCTTTGCCCCCAGACAAGTACCCTTTTCGCCTAGTAGAACATTTTAAGCATTCTGGCACAGTAGTGATGGGGAAAGGTAAAGGATACAGTTTCTAAATGTGTCTTTGAATCCCATGGCAAGTAGTGCAGTTAGGGAGTAACTTCAGAAGGGCATGTATGTTATCGCAGGCAGGATGCGTTACAGCCCTGGATATACTTTAAAGCTTTGTTTAGCCTGTGATTACTCATTAAGAGACTGGAATGTCTTATCTATCAAGGGCGATTTAATATTTGGAATTGTTTACGAGATTAGGGTGGTGTGAGCCTTGTTTGAAGAGGGACTACACAGAAACATGGATTCAGTCTCAAGAATCTTACTTAAAGTATAGAGGATTGGAGCATTCAGATCTCAAAACCACATTCTTAATCTGTTGGGTAGATGTTCAGTAGTAAGCTGTGTAAAATAGGGTGATTTTCTGTTGATACACTGCAGCGGTTAAGTAGAGACAAGAGAATTCTGATACTTCTGTTATAACCGTATGATTATGGCTGCAAACCAGAATTTTAGTATAACTTGTGCAGATTTAATATATACTTATATATACAAATAGGGTATCTGTTTAGCACATTTTTCATACGTATCACTTCTTTCTGCCTTAGGCAAAGGTTAGAAATTATTTGTTACACTCTTGTTGGCACTTCTCTGTCAAACACATTTAGAGGAATTAGTGTCATAATAGCAAAAAATACTGTAGCACTTTCTTTAAAATAATACATTTAGTACACATAATAACTTGGTTAAGTTTTATACGTAGTATCTTCATTCTGTCACTTTTTACAGATTTAAATATTTTACCCTGCTCTAAAAGTATGGAAAAATCTTTATGCGTATTTTTGTGTTCTTAAGGTGTACATTTCAACACTGAAAATAATAAGGGCATTATTCTATTTAGCTGTGTAGCCCCAAACAACTCTGCTACTCCTCTGCTAATGTTTGAAAATGTCTACTGACGGTATAACCAAGATAATTTTTTTCAGAGCTTTCTGTTCATATAGCCTGATAGCTTTATAAAGTTGGTAAAACTAATGTTTACTGCTGTGTGAAACATTCTGAGGAAAGGAGTAGTTATCTGCTAAAACTTTGGCCCTCAAAATTTTCCAGGAAAGAATTTGAATGTGACTTATTCCAGCAGATAATATTGCCAGCCTTTCAGTCCTTTAAAATCTATTTTTCTTTTATCTTTTAAACAGTAAAAAAAAAGAAAGACTTGAAACAACTAAATTGAGAAAGAGAATTGCTTTTAAGAATGTGGGGGAAAAAAGTTTGGGTTTATGTTTGTGGTGTTTTTTTCAGTTTGCCCTTTTGTGCTTAACCTGTGTCTCAAAACAGCAAGATACCTTGCGTACCAGATGTGCCGCATGTGTTACCAACATATAGTAAAACTGAGTTGAGGACAGTGTGTCCCAGCTGCAAATTTGCCTGCTTTTGAAGGGTTTGTTACTTTTGACATACTGTAGTGTAATTCTTTTCTCCTGTTTGTCTTCTGTACCTTTGGCGGGGGGGTGCGGAGAGGCAGGTATGAATGAGATAATCAGAGCAGCACGTCAGGCTAGAGGGAGGCACAGAATGCAGATGTGGAAGGTTTCTCTTCCCATCCAGGAAACACATTTGGCACTTAAAAAGCCCTAAGCTTGAATAAATGCTGCACTGGGAAAGAAAATGTGAAAGGTGACCAATCTGGGGGTTTTGTTTGCTTTTTTTTTTTTATTGTTTTATGGCAAATAAATAAAATTAAGAAGACGCAGTTCAGTGGCTATTAGATAGTGTGTGGCACATCGGGACTGCAGAAAAATGAGAGAAGGTCCTGCTTTGAGATAAAGTAGCTTTGTATTTGAAAATTTTTGATATTTTCAGAGTTTTTTTAAGATAGGGTTAGACAAGTATAGCAGTGAAAGGAAGGTATGCAGAGAAAAGTTCTCAAAAATTTTCTTTTCAGGGCGGTGAGAAAGATGTTCTCTACCTGGCATCTGCTGTGCCAGGATATACCAAGAGGGGGAGTCTGACAGTTTTTCTACCCATGGAAGGTGGCTTTGAAATAGTCTTTGGTTTTGGGTGATGAAAAAGAAAGATGCGTATATCTTCACAGGGAAGTGCATCATAGATGGTGTAAACCCCTTACTTTTCCTGACTAAGCGAAAAGGAATTAGTAACAGATTTTCAGTAGCCTTTTTAAGACTGCCTGTTTTCATGCCCCGAGATGACGAGTCTTTGACTTTTCTCAGCATTTATAAGCGCTGCCTGTTCTTAAGGGCAGTACTATAGACTGGTGTGAGTTACACCATACAAAAGTGCATACTTTTAGATCTGTTGACTAATATTAATTTTTCTTGTTTCTTAGCAGTCATCCACTGTATCAAATATAAAACTGGAATAAAACCAAGACCCACACAACTGAGATTTTTTAAACTGAATTTACAAGTCCAAGCCAGGGATCTATTCCATCCAGTATCTGGATTTTAGCAAAGATTTATTTTGCTCAGAAATTGCCACTTATAACCCATATAATTGCCACTTATAACCCATAACTTATAACCCATAGTGGTAGAAGGTTCTGTTTAATAACAATATCAGATTATTTTCCTAAATGTGCTTTTTATGCCTGTTTTAGAAATCCAACACAATATAATGAATCTGCCTATTCATTATATTTTACCTTTGGCACTACATCAATTCACAAGTAAATGCTAGTCAGAACAATAGATCTTCCTACTAATTGTTGTTAGTCTTGTGAAAAGCAATGAGTAACATGTTTGAAATATATCCAAACAGCATATTAACATATAAATAACCATAAAAAAATAATGTAATGGATCAATACCTATTGAAATATTTTCTAAAAGCAGATGCTGCACTAATGTGTGTTTTCATGTGAGTGATTTATTATTTTTGACCTTGTGGAGCAAAGTAGAAGATTGTGTTAATTTGTCAGGTGAAAAATTGTATTTATAACAGACCAGTATATTCTGGATCTCAGCTTCTTTCTAACGTGCCACAAGGCTGTACAATATTCCAAAGTCTAGATGTTTAATTGCAGTCACACGTGAGGAAAGGTGTAGGCCAAATTCAGTGGATCCACAGGAGAACAAAAGGAATAACTGCAACTTTAGAAGGTGTGACCTAGAAAGAAGTACTGAAGAGACTAGAGTTACTGAGTTTAGAGAAGAGATTACTATCATGATAAGAGTTTTCAGTGGGGAAAATTCTGCCTTCACAGTAACAAACTGCTCTTTCTGTAAAGTGGGAAGATTACAAGAAGCAATGAGTGCAAACTGATTTGAGGGAGGTTTAAGTTAGACATTAGGAAAGATGGCAGCAAGGCAAATTTGTGCTGTGCATCAGGGAAGACTTGCCAATGGAATAGGTTTTCTTGGGAAGTTGTGAAACAGGAGAGTTTTACTTTCAGGTTAAAGTATTATCCGTTGGGAATAGTATCATCAAGTTGAAGCAGATAGGTGGACTAGGTGACTTCTTGGAGCTCCTTCAAGTCTTATCCTCCAAAATGTGCTCTTACCTGAAACTTACTTAGAAAGGTGAAAGATACTTAAACATCTGACTTTAGGGCAGTTTTCTGTTGACTGGTGAAGTGAATAGGCTCATGAGAAGACACACTAGGATGTGAAAGTATTCAGGGGACAAATAAAACCTCAAGAAAACAACCAGTGTTTTAAGTATTTTATTAGTTAAATCATGCCACACTTAGAGTTGCAGATGTAATTTAAAAAAAAAAAAAAGGAACAGAAAATCTCATAATTTATGTAGTTAAAGATCACACTTTTAAATGCTGTTTATGTTGCAAGCTCTTTAGCACTTGGAGGTGTCCTGAAGCAGAGCCTTGCTCTGTTCACTCTTCTTCGTATACAAAGATCATTGAAATTAGAATATTAGTACCATTCACTTCCTGGTATTTCTTATGGGACGAGGATTTGGATTAAGGATTGTTGAGCTCTGCCGGTCTGTTCTTGTTACCCCAGCACTTGGAGGGTTTATCTCCAGGTGGTCGTATGGCTACTTTGACCTCTGGTATGGGAAGCACAGAACCAGCCCCACAGCAGGGTGAGCTGCAAATAGCTTCAGAGTGGTTATCTGTCAATCTGTGCCTGTTTGGTGCTACGGGTGATTAAGAGCTTTATGTTCGTCGCTGTCTGTAATAGTGTGTACCTTGATGCAATACTGTCCAATTTTTGAGGTCTGCATGGTTTCAAATCTAGTAGCAAAAGGAAAATTAGCAAATCATGCTGACAGAAAGGCTTGCAGATCAAGATAAAGACAGGGAGAGATCACTCACCAATTACCGTCATGGGCAAAACACACTCGAATTGGGGAAAATTAATTTAATTTACTGCCAATCAAAATCAGAGTAGGGTAATGAGAAACAAACCCAAAACTTAAAACATCTTCCCCCCACCCCTTCCTTCTTCCTAGGCTCAACCTTACCCCCAATTTCTTTACCTCCTCCTCTCCTGAGTGGCACAGGGGGACGGGGAATGGGGGTTGTGGTCAGCTCATTACACACTGTCTCTGCCACTCCTTCCTCCTCGCTCTTTTCCCCTGCTCTAGCGTGGGGTCCCTCCCACGGGACACAGTCCTCCACGAACTTCTCCAGCATAGGTCCTTCTCACAGGCTGCAGTTCTTCACGAACTGCTGCAGTGTGGGTCCCTTCCATGGGGTGCAGTCCTTCAGGAGCAGACTGCTCCAGCGTGGGTCCCCCACAGGGTCACAAGTCCTGCCAGCAAACCTGCTCCAGCCTGGGCTCCTCTCTCCATGGGTCCACAGGTCCTACCAGGAGCCTGTTCCAGCGTGGGCTTCCCATGGGGTCACAGCCTCCTTTGGGCACATCCCCCTGCTCCGGCGTGGGGTCCTCCCCGGGCTGCAGGTGGAGATCTGCTCCCCTGTGGAGCTCCATGGGCTGCAGGGGGAGAGCCTGCCTCACCATGGTCTTCACCATGGGCTACAGGGGAATCTCTGCTCCGGTGCCTGAGGCACCTCCTCCCCCTCCTTCTTCACTGACCTTGGTGTCTGCAGGGTTGGTTCTTTCACATATTCTCACTCCTCTCCATGGCTGCTGTTCTGTGCAGCAGGCTTTTTTCCCACTTCTTACATACGTTACCACAGAGATGCTACCACCGTCACTGATGGGCTTGGCCTTGGCCAGCGGCGAGTCCATCTTGGAGCTGGCTGGCATTGGCTCTATTGGACATGGGGGAAGCTTCTAGCAGCTTCTCACAGAAGCCACCCCTGTAGCCCCCCTGCTACCAAAACCTTGCCACGCAAACCCAATACAGTCATACTCCATAACTTGTGCTTGGAGCAAGTCCTGTCTTGAATTTGTTCATGTCTCTGGAACAGTTACACAGTATGAAGTTGTTGTTCTCCTTAGAGGTGCAGAAGAGCTGGTTACTAGTTATTGTTTCCTTGAGCAGCACTAACATTTCTTTAAAGACAGGAAATAAGAAAGTTTTTAGAAGTTACTGTATTGCAAGTTAAAATTTCTTTACCCCTTTACACTAGTTTGTCAAAAAGCACTTGCATTTTATGTGGTTTTGTGGTGACTGCTAATTAATCGTGACAATGATGTTATATGATATCTTTTGTACTTTGCTACAGTTTTTATTGTATTAAGTTACATGGTTTTCTGCATGATTCTTTCAGTACAGATTTATGGCTGTAAGGAAGAAAAAAACAGACCACTGCTCCATTATTCAGATTTGTACATGTTTTGGAGATGTGCATCATGGATCTGGGAATAGATTTAGCCTCAAGAGAATCAAACAGTTGTTTGAAATGGTCACTGCTTGAGTATCACCTTGCTTACGGCTATGAACTAATTGAGATTAAACTAAAATGATTGTGAGATGCTTCCTTTTCCTGTGCATCGACAGTTCCCACTATCTGTTAATACTTTAAAAGTATTATTTACTCATTAAAATAAATAGATATGCTTCTGGGTTCCTCTTTTTTTCTAGATTTTGCCTTTGTTTTTCTGAATACATGCTGGTAGACGAAGTAAAGAGTCTTCAGCTTCATTTATTGTGAGAAGATCTCATAACTGCTGTAAGCATTTTTGTATGCTTGGCTATAAAACTATAGAAATTGTACCAAATGCTGCCGTAACTTATTTGATGGAATTATAATGGATGCTGATGAGACTTAAAGTCAAGCTTTTAAAGATAAAAAAAACCCTTTGCTGTGTGGTTGTTTTTTTTTTGGTAGTATATAGTAACAGCCCCGTTTTATTGAATCTTTTCACCTTTCCATTATTTTGATTAACATTTTAGTAAAACTTTTTGTATTTTAATATTATAAGAAGTTTTATGTCTTCCCTAAAGACTATAACAACATTAAAAATTTATTTTACCTGTTATTTAGGTAATAAGTGGTACAATTTTCGAGTGGACTGAAGACCCGAGAACTCCCATTGTCTGCAATTAGAGATGTGCTTCTGTTTAATTATGCACTGAGGCCTTACCTAGAGCTAGAACAGTACCCTTGCAGTCACTTAACAAATCTAGAGATGCTCACAGTTCACAGAAGTAGTACAAGAAAAAGGTTGTTAAATTATACATGAGCAAGTAGTTAAAATAACAGAAGTTAAGAACTATCATTTCTCCTCAGTGTCTCTTCACAGGCTTAATGCTTCTCTCCAGCTAGAATGGCTTAATTTCTTCAGTGGTCCTTGTCCACTTCCAGCATGTTCCTTCTGCCTTCTGTCTTGCATGCTCTCCCAGGTGAATGCAGCTTCATTCTGCACGCATATGTGGGAACATGGGCAAAAAAGGAGATGGTCAAGGGATCTGTTATGATTCTGAACATTGTGCTTCTCTTCCCTAGTTTCTAGGCTCTCTTAGAAATAACTTCCATACTAGCTTTGCCTGTAGGCTTGTATAACTATATGTATAGCCTTGATTGTCCGTCTACCCATTATAAAATTCTTGCAGTCTGATTTTTAGGTTAGAATATGGCTGGCCATATGATCTAGTTCATTGGGCATTAGGGTATTCTGTATTAGCTAATGAATTACCAGTATTCTGATTTAGTTTTGTTAGAATACAGTCTGAAAATTTTCTTTTCTAGTACTGATGGAGAACTAAGATGAACAAGTAATTTGTGCCCCTTTTACAATTACTTCCTCTTTGTGAGATAGGAATTTTGCAGTAGATGACTCGGTTGCAAACTTCCGAGTAAGTGGTCCCTTAGGAAGCCATTACAGACCATAGAATCATAGGATCAGAAGCATTTGGGTTGGAAGGGACCTTAAAGATCATCTAGTTCCAACCCCCCTGCCATGGGCAGGGACACCTTCCACTAGGCCATGTTGCTTAGATGCCCACGCTGGGGAGACCAAGTCTATATGTAGTTAAGCTCATGTATTTTCACATGTATTTGATTGTAGTGTTACCCTTTTAAGTTTTCTTCTTCAATTTTGTGAGCTCTATCATGGTGAGAGCTAAAATGCATTAGATTTGTAATATTTTTTAATATTAAACCCAGTTCATAGAAATGATGTATGGTTAATAATTTGTATTATGGTATAAAATGAATGTAAAGTCTCTAAGAGAGAAAAACTTTACAACGAGGGTGGTGAAGCACTGGAACAGGTTGCCCAGAGAGGTAGTGGAGGCCCCATCCCTAGAAACCTTCAAGGTCAGGTGGGATGGGGCTCTGAGCAACCCGATCTGGTTAAAGCTGTCCCTGCTCACTGCAGGGGGTTGGGCTAGGTGACCTCTGAAGGTCCCTTCCAACCCAAAGCATTCTGTGATTCCATGATTCTAATTGTTACAGGAATTTTAATAAGTAGTTTGAAAATTATTTTCAGTTCACAAGATGAGATTTGCAAACCTCCCTTTTTCAGCAGACAAATGATGGAAGTAAAATTAAAAGGAATAGCTTGTCTCTCAGATTCATTCTAATGCTATGACTTTCTGACATGATGTTGAAGATGTCAGATCTATCTCTAGGCTTATATAATTCCTGTTCACTGTAATGGGAACTGCAGACACCTGTGCATCTTTAGGCAGGCAGGTTCTTGAATTCAGTAAAGCTGTCCAGTACTAGAGTGGCATGTCAAAACACAATTTTATTCCTAAGAAAACAGAGTAATCATATTTTCTTCTCCAGATTTTTTTTTTTTTTAGAAAAAAAGAACACAGTAAATTTTCAGTGGAATTAGCAGTAAAAAGAGCAAGAAAAGGACTGTAATTTCCAGCATATTTTAATTTTCTAATATTTTATAATTATAAAAGCCAAAAGGAGAAACCTTTGCCATATAACTACTCATTTGTTTGATTGCTTTCTCCTGTACTTATTTATGTTATGGTTTAAAAGTGATCAAGGTTAAGCAGAGGTGTGCTTACTAACTGTGATTTAATCCTGACTTCTTCTCTATGTAGCTTCATCTTTTAAGATAAACTATAGCCATTTAAACTAAAAAGAGCTATTCTGAATCCATATATGAGAAAAGATTATGTACAAACACAAAGAAAATAAAGAGTTTGTAATGAAGCCTCACTGCTAATTTACATTTTGAAAAAACAAAAAGTTGCCATAGTAACATGTAGGTTGCAAAAATTTTCTAAATCTGATGTATTAGACTGAGGAAACTCTTAACTTGCATGCCATGTTTCTCAAGTTTTGTGAACAAGAAAGAGCATAATTCTGTGCATTTCTGGGGTTGCCCTCAAATAGTTTACATTTGTGCAAAACATAATAAAATATGAAGGCATTGGTAAGTTATGCAAACTGAGCCTTTTCCAATCAGCTTTCTAGTTATGTTGTTCCTAAGATAATTGTTGCTTGGGTTTTTTCCCTAAAAAAATAGTAAAATATATAGATGTTTTTCAGTATAATAATTTGTTGCAGCTCTGTTGTTCAGCAATTTTGCATTTAATATTGATGATTCTTAAACATGTGGGGCAATATATTCTGTCTTTTCTCATAAATTTATTTTTAATTTTATTTAATTCACTAATTCTTTTTTCTAGAACAAGCTTATCAATAATATTTTCTGTATGAAACACAGCTTTGGTAAACAGATGAAAAGATAAAGTTAATAGTGAGATTCATTTTTGCTATTTTAAAAGGCCAGTTTTAGTACTGTGCGCTATGAGTATTGTGAACTCTATTTCTGAGTGCCATGGACCGCTCTGTTAGCTTTCTAACTCCATGTGCAGCCAAACTGAGCAAATTGCTTTTATGGAGCAATTTGCAGGGTCAGTTGTTTAACTAGTTAATTTACTGCATATCTCAAGTCTCAGCAAACAGCCAGTTTTTATTTTCAGTGCTTTTTATATATTTTATACTGTTTAAGACTTATGAAAGAAATAATAATGTTTGCCCCCAATCATCATCTAATGCTTTCTAAATATCGTTGTGTTGGATGTAGCTCTACTGATGATGGCCAGTGACTTTTTATTCATGGGACATCTGAGCTATTTAACTTTTTAAGGTGAAGTTTTTGCTGATGCCTGATCCAGTTGAGTGTTATAGCTTGAATAAATCTTCCATACTGGTATGTTAGATTTAAAAATAGATCTAATTTTTGAATATGTTAAATGTAATAACAGAAACTACTTACCACTAGATAGCACGAAGGTGTTCCACAATTTTTCAGCTGCAGTTCTATTGCAGTCTCCTTTTCCATTATAATTAGTATCTTTTTTTTAAGTAACACTTAAGATCTTTTTTATAGAATCATAAAAAATAAGTCAAAAGCCCACAGCAGAACTGAGTACACCTAAACCATTGCTCTGCTTTAAGACCTCTGATGATGGAGATTCTGCAGCTTTCCTGGATTTTCATGCTGCACTCATCTATTATGGTTGCTGTGGTATCAATCATTTTGTCATGTGGGAAGGCTGGAACAGAAGGCACACACACACACAGAGCTCTTTGAAATCCTCACATACTTAACCCAATTAACTCGTAAAGATAGTACTTTATGATTGCTGGGTTGCAGTTGCAAAATGTGGTGAAGCAAAACCCAGTGTTCACTTCCTGCCAGAGAGGAGGGAGGACCCGCTGAGGACACCGAGGATCAGTGGTGAGGTGTGGCATCCCTGACTGGGGAGACAGTGCTGGGACAATTTTTCTCCCTCACTCTTCTTCCTTGGCTTCTGCCATTGAGGGGGCTGTAGCCATTTTTTTAAACCTGCTTGTTGCCACCTTTGTGTTTGCACTTCATGCAAGGATGTTTTACATATGTGAGATACCCCTCAGTAAGTTTGCAGACGACACCAAACTGGGTGGGAGTGTCGATCTGCTCGAGGGTAGGATGGCCCTGCAGAGGGACCTGGACAGGCTGGACCGATGGGCCGAGGCCAACTGTATGAAGTTCAACAAGGCCAAGTGCCAGGTCCTGCACTTGGGTCACAACAACCCCATGCAACGCTACAGGCTTGGGGAGGAGTGGCTGGAAAGATGCCGGGCTGAAAAGGACCTGGGGGTGTTGGTAGACAGCCATCTGAACATGAGCCAGCAGTGTGCCCAGGTGGCCAAGAAGGCCAACAGCATCCTGGCTTGTATCAGGAATGCTGTGGCCAGCAGGAGCAGGGAGGTGATTGTCCCCCTCTACTCAGCACTGGTGAGGCCACACCTGGAATACTGTGTCCAGCTTTGGGCCCCTCAATACAGGAAAGACATTGAGGTGCTGGAGCGTGTTCAGAGAAGGGCAATGAAGCTGGTGAAGGGTCTGGAGCACAGGTCTTATGAGGAGCAGCTGAGGGAACTGGGGTTGTTTAGCCTGGAGAAGAGGAGGCTGAGGGGAGACCTTATCGCTCTCTACAACTACCTGAAAGGAGGTTGTAGTGAGGTGGGTGTTGGTCTCTTCTCCCAAGTAGTTAGTGATAGGACAAGAGGAAATGGGCTTAAGGTGCACCAGGGGAGGTTTAGGTTGGGTATTAGGAAAAATTTCTTTACGGAAAGGGTGGTTAAGAATTGGAACAGACTGCCCAGAGAGGTGGTGGAGTCACCATCCCTGGAAGTGTTCAAAAAATGGGTAGATGTGGCACTTCGGGACATGGTTTAGTCTAGTCTACCCTTGATTGGTTTAGAGTAGACTTGGTAGTGTAGGTTAATGGTTGGACTGGATGACCTTAAAGGTCTTTTCCAACCTAAACGATTCTATGATTCTATTCTTTGAGATGCATGTTCCTTGTTTTACTTGTTATGCTGTTTCTACCAAACTCCCAAGGCTACATTTCTTCAGTAACCAGTAACTGGCCATGATTTGTGTTTGTACCCCCTGCCTCTGCCCTCATCCCGTGCTTACACCCTGGGGGGGCCCTACTCCACATCACTGCAGCATCAAAATGGCTGCTGGTATTGCCCTGAGTGCTCTTCCTCCGCTTTTCCAAAATATCCCAGATCAGCAGGCCACTAGTGGTTTTAGAGTTGCCAAGGATTGCTATTTAGTGATATTTCAGAGTCTTTAAATGCAGAGTTTATGCATGTCGCTGCTTAGGAGTCGCATCCATGAAGCTATTGACCACCTACTGTGTTTGCCCAAGACTTGCTATATGTCTTGCGAACACACCTCATAACAATGCATTCGATATTGCAACTAATGTCTGTCTTGTGTTGCTTTGCTTCACACAGGAAGGTAAATGTATAAGGGAGAATTTTTATTGATTTTTTTCCTGTTTTAAAAATACACATGTTCCTCTTGGTTTGAAGTAGAGAAGGCATTCAAAGAAGCACACCTTGCTCTCCAGCAGTATGATTTCTGACAGTTTTGAAGGAGGTCACTGGCAAAACTCCGTCCAAGGGGAGCAAACTGGGAAATAGTAGGATAAAAAGTCAGGTTTTAAATCCATTTTTATGTGAGCATTTGGTTCTTGGAAGCATTTAGGACACACAGTTCCTGCTGTTGTCAATCTTGAATATTTTTGGAAATCCATCTCTAAGTGCTGCTCTGTAGAGTCTAACTTTGTGTTTCTGTTTTCAAAAGTATATAAAAGATAAAAAAGTATGTAAATTATAGAAAGTATATAAAACCAAATATATAGCTTATTTCTTTATGATAGAGATGGTAATGAAATTGTATCTTAGAGTGCAAAATCTATTAGGAAATATTCCTTGCATGCACTTCACTAACATCCATCTTCTGTGTTTTCGTATGCCACGGTGCTGTAGGGGCCAGCAGCTCCCTGGGGTTGGGGTGTGTGGGGCCTGGGGCTCCCCAGGAGAGCTGGCCAGGCAAGGCCTGGCAGCCAGGGCCTGTGGCACCCCAGCCAGGAGCAGGGCAGCGGGGGCACGGGGGCAGCCCCAGCCCTGGGCGCTGGGCACCTCCTGGGGGACGGGGACGGGGCCAGGCCAAGGCCCGGCCGTGGGCCCATGGCGGGGCCTGGCTCGGCAGGGCCCGTGGCCGGGCAGGGAAAGGACTGTGGGGAGCTGGAGACCGGCATTGCTGGGATGGAGCCTGATGGTCCTGGGGGGCTGGAATGGGGTCCTGGGCTGTGGGCAGGGTGTGCCAAAGAGGTTCATCAGTGCCTGCAGGGCCATGACATTGTATCTACTTTTGTAGCTGATCCATTAAGCAAGCCACTTAAAAGCATTATAAATGCAGCATGAGCATACCAGCATGCATTGACACGCTGATTTATTTTGCATATTATGTGGCAGACATATACTTGTGTTTTAAAGACCATGCACGTTACTTTATGGATGTGGTAATAGGTCCTGAACAAGCTCAATCTGGACAGGCAGCTGAAGAGAACTTGAGTCCTGTGCTTAGGATGATTGCTATGGCACTGCTTGATGTCCGTGCTTTGGGGAAGTAGGATCTGTGCTTCTGAAAATACCACTTCAGAAAGATAGAAAAGGAATGCAAAAGAGGAAGGGTGATACTGAATTGAACTGTATTGGACTTTATCTAAGTCATCACTGACGTATCAGTTAGGCCCTCCTTCTCTACGCTGTTGTCCTGGTTTCGGCTGGGATAGAGTTAATTTTCTTCCTAGTAGCAGGCATAGTGCTGTGTTTTGGATTTAGTAGGAGAAGAATGTTGATAACACACTGATGTTTTAGTTGTTGCCAAGTACTGCTTATGCTAGTCAAGGACTTGTCAGCTTCCCATGCTCTGACAGGTACACAAGGAACTGGGAGGGGGCACAGCCAGAATAGTTGATGCAAACTGACCAAAGGGCTATTCCATACCATATGACGTCATGCTCAGTATAGAAACTGGGGGGGGTTGGCCAGGGAGCAGCGATCGCTGCTCGGGAACTGTCTGGGTATCGGTCGGCGGGTGGTGAGCAATTGCATTGTGCATCACTTGTTCTGTATATTATTATTATTATTATTTTATTGTTACTATTATCATTACTATTTTACTTTATTTCAATTATTAAACTGTTCTTACCTCAACCCAGGAGTGTTTCTCACTCTTACTCCTCCAATTCTCTGCCCCATCCCATCGGGGCAGGGGGAGTGAGCGGGCGGCTGCGTGGTGCTTAGTTACTGGCTGGGGCTAAACCACGACAGCTGTGTACAATAAGAAGTATGTTGCATTTTAGTAGTATCCAAAAGCTTTAGAAAGGCTCAATGTTGTCTTCCATGGAAGCGAATTTGTGAAGTGTCTTGGGATGCTTCTCAAAAGGCAGTGTTACACCACTGCAGGATACTTTTAAACTAGTACTTTCATCTCCTTTCCAGTCTCCTTTCTTCCACTTGATACTCCAGGCGTTGAATAACATTGAATATGGGACATCATAGCTGGTCTACAGCAATGGACTGTGTTGCCATGACACAGAGTTTAGCAATCATTGTAGTATCACACAGAAGGAGATGCTCAGAAGTAGTAAAAAGGTGTAGTTATACACAGTAATCTTAAAACAAGTTGTAGAAATCAGGAGCAAATTGTGCATGGTTAAATTGCTTTTTCCTCTCTTTATATTACTTACTATGATGTTACAACAACATGACTTGCATCCCCACAAGTAAAGTAATACTTTACTGTATTTGTGAATGTGATAGAGTAGCTCATATTTTAGATATTGTCATGCTTGAATCATGGATAAACATATTGATTCACTTAAACTGCAGTAGCCAGGACACCTTTGTATGCCTGTGTGCAAAAGACAGGCTGTTATGTCAACGAAACCCACACTGTCCTTCTGTGGGATAATTTCTGTAGATTGTAATTATGATTTCTCTCCTCAAATGACATGTGACAGTGCTATGATGTGCTGCTGGTAAATCAGTAACCAGAACTCTTTTCTAACCCATCCAGTCAGAACACTGTATATACTCTTTCTAAATTCTGCAAGTATCTCAGAAGGTCTCTGTGTACAGATATGTGCAATGAACCTTTGCTGATGAAACAGTAGTTGTCTTTCCCTCACCCCACCACTACGAAGGCTTTACTTTGTGTATCGGTTGTATCACTGCCGCAACTGTCCTGAAGCTTTGTGAAGCTTACGTACAGTTCTGAGGCTTGACAGGCTTCAATGCACATTTGTGGATGGTAGTCTGACCAAATTTTGTTTTAGCTCCAAGAGTGACTGCTTGCAGCAGTGTGGATGTGCTGTACTTGTAAGAGAGCTTGCATACGTCTTCATTTGCTTCTCTGTATATGGAACATGCTTTTGATTTTTAGTTGTGTATACTGACTGCAATTTGGGTTTTGGATGAAGGTAGGAAATGTTGTGACAACATAAATGGTATACTTATTGAATCTTTAGTTCAAACAAGTGGTGAAAGGCTTGCTTATATTTTGGAACCCATGCTTTTCATATTCTGTACAGGCAAAAACATTCTTAGTTATATATACTTAATGTTCAGCATCAAGAAAATTGAGTAAACATGTTTAAAATGCATGTTTGTTCTGTAGTATTAGGTGTACATATACCATGAATATGATGGTGAAGAACATTTCATAAATGCAGTATGCAAAGGACTTGAATATTCTGACTAAATGCTTATTAGTATATGTCATAAGTCTTAAGGAACTTTGTTTTTCAAAGGTTTGTAACAAGAGGTGGAAGATTGAGAATAATTATACCCCTGTCATCTAGTCAAAGACAATTGCTGCCTATCAGTTAGTAACGGTAAATTCTGAGCTTGCAGACTGAAGCATTTGTTGGCAAAAAGCCGCTTCAGCCCTAACTGTATGTATTACATGTTTCCTTATAAATGAAAAGTTAATAGTCTTAAACACTGTAGGTCCCATCCATCTTCTGATCAGCTCTGCAACTGTTGCCCAAGTCCTTTTGCTCTCTTTTTCCCCTTCCCAACTTTTATTCATGTAATTAAATTTTTCAAGTTAAGCACCTGAACTTCAATCATAGACCATAACAGTCAACTACATTATATTCTGTCCATAAACTGAGTTTGTGGGAGGTTTTTTCCCCCTTGGTCCTGACATGGGCTGTTTCAAAATGTCATTGCTTTTGTTACTGGAAATCTGATTTTTTCCAGCCTTAATTTAATTGTAGCATGTATCCGTTTGTTATTGTGCACTTTCCCTCCTTCCAGTGTTTATCCCTTCTGAAATTATGAATATACTCATGTTCCTTCTTAGCATTTATTTTGCAGCACTAAAGAAAAAAAAGTTATTTTTCCAACATTACTTCAGAATCTGTACTTGCAGTACACTTGTCATTACTTCTTTCCCGCACAAACAGTGGCTTGAAAAGGTATATTCTGAATTTTACCTGTCTTGCAGTGGCGTTGAGCACTAATGTTTATACTTGCCTCCCTCTTTTTAGCAGTACCTCTCCTGTTCCTATTTGTTAGGATAGCAGTTGTCCTTTCACAGCCTCATAATGGTGATAGTGTACAGTTAATCTGTCATCAGTTCATCATTTTAGTCCTTTTTCCTCCTTTGTCATTTGCAACTAGTAAATTCCCAAATTTTTCATATAAACTATTTTTAGTTCCTGCCTACTTGGCTTTCCACTTCATTGTTCTCATCCCACTTCTGTTAAACCCATCATCAGAAAGGCATTCAGTTTCTTCCTATGGTGTATTTTGAGTTTTTTCTGTAGTAACAATGCCTCTGAAATTTGTGTCTCAGAATTCTTCTGAGCTTCTAATTTAGATGTACAATAAAAAGAATTCAGTAACCACATTTGCAGTAGCACTTTATTTTGCACATAAAAAAGCACTGGGCCAAAAAGCAAGATTTAAGATCTGGTATGGGTTTAAGCTGGCATTTGGAGGTTAGATTTCCAAATTAAAACTGGTGCTTACCAGTCTGAAGACTTGATCAAAAATAATATAAGCTTGTATAGCTAGCTTATTTTTTTTAGGACTTGTATCTTATAAAATAATATTCCAGGCTTTCATAATTAAATTAGAAAAACATGTTCTTTCTTTCTTTTTCTTTTTCTTTTTTTTTTTTTTTTAACAGAACTGAACTCATAACAGTTGGTTTAGCTATGGCAATATCTAATGAATCACCTCTAATACTCTGTATTTTGTCTTGTTTGTAGCTATAAAACCACTCAAAATGTGTGATGGTTTTCACTTAGCTGGCTTAGGAAAACCGTCAGCAGAAGAATTAGAGGGGTTATTTGTTCTATGACAGCTGCACAACAATTTTTTTTTTCCTTTTTTTGATACCTGCTGTTTGAGAAATGTAGTTTGGAATTGCTACAGCTTTTACGTCCACAAAGAAAAGCATAGTGTCGTGCAAATTTGACTGCATAGTTTCCAGTATATTAGGGATGTGAACTTTTCAAGTTGGTTTTGTATTTTTAAGTATTTTTACTGTAAACAGATAATCAGGGTGTAGGAGAGGAATAATTTCAGAGTTTCTCATGTTTCTTTTTTTTAAATTCAAGAACCCCTTTAAATTTAGGATCCCCAAAAGACCCTACTGAAAAAAGTGTAAATTATTCAACATAAATTGTGACAGAAAAGCTTTGGGGTTTGGTCATGAAATATCTGTCTTGATTTAAAAAAAAAACCCAAAACATTTTTTGCAATTGAATAGGTGAAATTAGATTCCCAAATACATATTGTTTCCTAGGGAGGATTGTTTCACATTGGTCACTTCTTTCATTTGTGAGGGAACATCTCAACTTTCTCTTTCAGACCAGCATAAGTGGCAGCAAATAGTAACGTTTTACTTGCTCTGGAGCAGAAGATTAGTGCAGTTGTATGGTGTGAAGCTCTAGTTTCCATTTTTTATAGGAACCACTTGCCTGACTTAATTTCACTGAAAGGTTAACAGAACTTTATGATTCTTTTAGGTGAACCATGGCTCAGCTTTGAACCAAACCATATATCAAGGCGAGGTTTCTGATTTTATTCAATGCCAGCATAAATTGGATGGTCTGAGATCCTGAGATGTCTAATTCTGAAATTCACTGCAGAATTTAGGGCTATGAACTCATGTGAACTACACTGAGCAAAGAAAAAACATTGTTTTCCTGTAAGCTGTTTTCCATCTCTACTTCTCTCATGCAGTTCGTACTTTATCCTATGGACTGATCTCAAAATTCTGTCCTGGTGTCTTGTGTCAGAGAGAGTGATGAAAGTGTTACCTCCTGATGGCCCTTTTGTTGTATCATTTGCCCTCAGGAGGATCTTGGAGGCATATGCTTTATAAATGGCATCTTCTATCTTCTTTTGAAAATTGTTAATACACTTTTAAAAGGAACAGACTTAACACATTTACAGCACAGTGCAAACTATAAACTTGATTTATATGGAAGTACATATTTCACTGGAGAAGGCAGTGTACCCTAGCTGCCTATAATCTGACTGTAAATTTACAGGTTTTTTTAAAAAACTACAAACTAAACTAAAATTGTGATTTTCTGAAAATTGAGTGTTTTGGCTGAGTTGTGTGACCTCCTTTCATCTGTAAATACATCGGTATTTACATTGCTTCACAGTAATCGCTGATTAAGGATTTCTATTTTAGGCTGTGATTTTTTTAGTGTAATGTATGTTTCTCAAATACTGCAGCAAAAGCTGGAGATATGCCTTTCAAATAGAGTTTTTTCTGTTGAAACCTTTGAAGGAAAAAAAAAAAGTAAAACTGTTTATAGAATTTAAACCCTGCAAGTGTGATTTGTATATGCTATGACTTTTTCATTATTTACTAACTTGAGATGCTATAAATCTTATCCTTGGAACCAAAATATTCTGCTCAGTGGCTGCAGCAGTAGCAGCGCTTAGGCAGCAAGCAGCGAGTTCAGCTGACAAGATTCTGGCTTGTGTTTCTCTAACACAAACATGGCTCATAGAAAATGGATACATAGACTAATTCTGGCAGGAGTAGTAAGAGCTCGCAAAGGAAGAAGTTCTGCGCAGGTTGGAGAGCTGTGCAACTGATCTAAACGCTGCTCATCTGAGTCACCGAACAGGCTGCGTTAAAATTCCTCAAATGTAAATAAGATTTATCAGTTTCAGCAAGCAAACCTGCAGAATTTGATAAATGTCTACAAAAGACATTTTAAAAGATAGCTAGAAAGCTTTCTTGGCCTGAAATTCAACCAGCTTTGAACTTATCTATATGCTGTTTAATTAATGTCTTTGTGGAGCAACATTAAAATAATACTGTGCTCTAATCCTCTAAGAAGTAAGGCTGTCTCAAACTACAGCTGAATTACATGCTGCATAAATTAAAATTTGCAGTGCATAGTATCTTTCTGGAGCTTTATTAAGTGGCGTGATTATGCAAAAACAGGAAAGTATGAAAGTAGACATTTCCATATAATCATTACTGTGCTGTTATCTTCCTTTTTTTTTGAACATTTAAGTCCATTTCCACTTAGAATTAGCGTGTTTTCGTTCAATTATTTCATCTATTACTGTTAAGAAGAGCATGCTCCACAGTTTGTGTCGTACATCTGGACTTTTTTTTCTAAATTCAACGTACTTAATAGAGGGAAAAAAGTCATTTATTTCAGCATGTCATTAATTTTCTCAATTTACTCTGCTTCTGGGTCAATAGAATAGGGTTTTCAATGTAGTGTAAGCTAATTCCAGTCAGAAGAAAGTGATATTAACACAAATGACATGTTTTTAAATAAGAAATATTATCAAATACTCAATGTATTTAGTCTGTGCAGGATGAGGCTTCGAATAAGTCTGGAATATAGCTGGCATATTAACACTGCTCATCGAGCAGGAAGAGGGAAAGGCTGCCCTTCAGAGATGGGGGTTAATTTAATCTAAACTGCCTGATGGTCTTCGGTTTGGCAGCTCCATTTTGCCTGATGGAAGAGCAGAGGTGAGCCATCACCCTGTCCCCTGCCCATCCCTGCCCCGTCCCTGCCCCAGCACAGATGGGTGCAGGGTGGGCTGGCTCTTGCTGCCACACGGCTCCCAGTGAAGCAGGCATCCGGAGCGAAGGGCTGCTGAGGGTCTCTCTGGCACCTGTGCTGCCGTGCCAATAGTCTGCAGCAAAATACCAGCGGGCGGAAAAAACTCCATGTAAATCTGCTTCGCTGCTATGAAATCAATAGGGTTACAGATTCACCTCCCCTGGAGGGTTCCTTTTATTTGATGGCAAACAGTAGAAAATGACTCCAGGATATTAAACTGAGATCATCTTCCTTCTTCATCTAACTGTCATAGAAAAGCTGACTTCAGTCCTGGTGAACCCAAGTATCCAGGGTCTTCCACACAGGGGACAAGGACCTTGATTATTGCTCTAGACCACAAAAGTCCACTTCCCACAGCCTCTGTGCTCCTACTGCCAGGGACTCAGGCTGGCAGGGCAGCTGCTAAGATGTAAGCAAAGAAACCATCAATTGCCTGGAAAATCTGAAAGAATTGCTGGCAGGCCAGGTTCCTCCACACTACACAAGAAGGATGATGCACATCGGGAAGGATCTTTCTATATATAGATCTGAAATTGAATAATCTGAGAATGGTACCTATTTACTCTTTGCTTCAAAAAAAGTGTATTCACAGAGGCCAGTATCAGGCAAAGAAAGGCACTTTGTTGTTATTTTTGCTATTTTGATAGTTATTTTTGGAAAGTATGAACTAGTAGATTCAGTTATCTGTGAATATAGTGATACGAAGACACAAGCCTTTGCATCTGTTTTTAAGAGTCCAGCTGTGCACACACTGACACTGTGATTCATATGCTGACCTGAATTCATATTACAGTGCCCCTTGACAGTGTGCCAGCTGTGAACATGCGCATGAGGTATAACAGGATCCGTCCTTGTGTGCTATCATGAAAATATGAAGCTTGTCAGCCTTTAGTTACCTTTGCCTTGTCAGATACTGTAAACAAGGATATTCAAAGTCAGAAAGTATATTGAAGATACTGATACTATCTGTCAGCGAGATCTAATTGGTTCATGTTGGATTGAAATACTAATTGCATATAATGCAACCAATTGGAGAGAGTGAGGCAGAATTTGTCATCATCTTTTTAAACTAGACCGCACAGTCAACTTCACTGTATACACATGAAATGGTAGTTATCCTTTCATTAGATGGAAATAAGATTAGAAGTTGTTGGAATGGAGCGTTGCCAAAGTTTTCACCTTCTTATTTTACCATTGGTATTCAACCTAAGAACTGAGGGAGCCCTGTTGCTTTTAAATTGTTTAAAAAACTAATTTCCAGTAAAAAAATTCCAGATTAAAATGCTCGCTAACCAAATTAAACTAGCAGATAACTTGGTTTGCACCTGTTTGATTTTAATGGAAGGTAAGGACAGTTTTTTGGGTAAATGGGTTTTGTAATTTGAAATGGAATATTTTCTGAACTGGAATAAAAAGCAGGGGAGTAATATCACAAACAACTGTCATTACCAAGGGGCAGGAACAGTCTTTTGTCCAAAACTTAGTAATTGCTCACCTGTCCTGGTTTTGGCTGGGATAGAGTTAATTTTTTTCCTAGTAGCAGGCATAGTGCTGTGTTTTGGATTTAGTAGGAGAAGAATGTTGATAACACACTGATGTTTTAGTTGTTGCTAAGTACTGCTTATGCTGGTCAAGGACTTTCCAGCTTCCCATGCTCTGCCAGGGGCACAAGAAGCTGGGAGGGGGCACAGCCAGAACAGCTGACCCAAACTGACCAAAGGGCTATTCCATACCATATGACGTCATGCTCAGTATAGAAACTGGGGGGGAGTTGGCCAGGGGGCAGTGATCGCTGCTCGGGGACTGGCTGGGCATTGGTCAGCAGGTGGTGAGCAATTAGCATTGTGCACCACTTATTTCATATATTCTATTATTATTATTATTATTATTATTATTATTATTATTATTATTATTATTATTATTTCCCTTCCTTTTCTGTCCTATTCAACTTTTCTTATCTCCATCCATGATTTTTTTTTTCCCCCCAATTCTGTCCCCCATCCCACTGGGGGCAGGGAGCAGTGAGTGAACAGCTGTGCAGTGTTCAGCTGCCTGCTACAAAAATAAATTACTCTGTGCCAGCCGAGACCAGGACATCACCCTTCTCTTCTCTTGGATATCCAGTAGAGGAAACAGTCTCTGGTGGACATACAGGGACAGCAGACACCTTTCTGCAGTACAGCTTGGTGTAGGAACAGTGTTCTGTCCAGCTTTCAGCTCAAAATAGCCAGAATAATGCAGCAAAATGATCGGTTTACCATTTGCCATGGTTATGGGTCTGTATGGGAAGCTTCTTGTTTGGGCTGTGTACCCTGACCTGCAGCACCCCAGTAACTTTATCGTGGGGGTACTCCTGCTTTCAGAGTGTACCTTCAGGACTGCACACAGTCCCACCCCAAAGCCAGAGTATGGGACTTCATAAAAAGACTTTTTTTAATTTTGTTGGGAGATGGGGGACAATTTATGTTGCTCCAAGTAGGGATTTGTATGTGGGAAGTCTGCACAGTAGTATCCAGCATGCGGGTATTTTTTGTTTCATGAAGAAATATCATTTTTTATGTATGGACATAGGCTTGTGAGGAGGATGGGGCAGAAAGAAGTAGTCCTCTGCTTCTCAGAGCTTTAGCAAAGGTAGTGTTGAATTCTCACTGTTGTGTCATCTCATACAAAAATGACTTCAAAGCTCTTTCTCAATTGCAAGGACATGCACCAGTCCCTCAGTTCTGTGCTTCGCTGCGCTGTATCTGGCACCTAGAAACTGTGCTTGTGTTTAACTTTTGTGTTGAATTGAAATTGAAAATATATCTAGAAAAACCCAATCAGTAACCTTAGATTTCTTTTGGCCTAGTAAGTACTGAATTCCAAGCTTGTTATACCTGTCTTTCCCTGACATTATTTCATGATTATGATGTTTTACATTAGTTATGGTCTGTGGATTGATAGGAACAATGTTACTGTCACCAAAGGCTCTGCCCTAAAAATAGGCAGACATATGCTAAAAAGAAGACAAAGACAAGGCATGGGCAGATCAGTTAAACTGTTATTGCCTTGGATATCTGAATAAAGAGGTCAGAAAAAGCAGAGAAAAGGAAGCATCTGTGTTCAAAGGGACAGGTGAGACCAGCCTGTATATTCTGTGTTTAAAAAGAAGAGTGTATCTGGTATTTCATCACCGATTTCCACTCCTAGTTGAAATGTTAGCTGCAGTTTGGCACTACGCTGAAGTTATTTGTTTGTGAGATGAGTTCCTCAACGTTGAAACGGGAAAAGAGACTGAGGTTTTCAAATGTTGCAAAACCAAACCAAACCAAAACCAAAAATAGATGAGACCTGATACATTCTTTAAATAATCTGAGATCTCTTTCACTGAAGAGGCAGGTTGACTGGCTGAGTAAATACCATATAATTTTTTCCTAAGTAATACAACTCCCTCTATAGATAGAAAATTTCAATTTTTTTGCTAGCTAAATCTCTCTGTTCCCCCCCCCCCCCCCCCCCCCCCCCCCCCAAGACTAGAACAAAAGGGTTGAGGACTTTAAGCATTGTTGTGGTCCACCTGATAATTTTCATATTATATGCACTTACACGCTTTTTTCAACAGCTTAATGAAACAGTATGATTGTTCCAGTGCTTACTTTGTAGTTTCAGTGAAGCATGTACAAGAAGAATCAGGCAGACTGGTACAGTCTTGCTATTAGAAATAAATAACTTTATCTGATAGGTGGATTTATAACTATAATACTGTGTTGTTTTCGTTTTTTTTAAAATCCATGATTATTTATTACAAATGTTTCAAGAAACAGTCTTGGGTTTAAGGGAATGGGCCTTGAATATTTATTAATGTTTCTTGTTTTACAAGTTTAAGCTTTAGTGGTTATGCACACAGTATAGAGCATTTGCACCCACCACTGAGAGGCTGATAAATGTTTCATGTATGGCACCATGAGACCTTGTGTATGAGTTCAGATAACTTAGAGGTTGCTCTGTTTCGCACAGCCTTCTTGGAAGAATGTGTTAGGTCAGTGAGTATCAACATTACATACTGTGCTTTGTCCTTCCTTCCTTGTGACTCATCTATTGTTAAAGGAGAACTTAGATTGGAATGGGTCTAGGGTTTCCCTTGTGTAAGCAGGGAGAATAATTAAACAGGCTCAGTTAATTAGTATTTGTGAGCTGTTCAGACCTTACAGTGATAAGGTCCATACAAATGCCAAGATATAAAATAAAAATGATTTACTTGAAGGCCATAATCCTCTCTGTCCTTTGTCAACATTTGTCCTGTGTAGACTGTTATGGTTTCGTAGCAATATAATATCTTTCTGCAGCATATCTTTTTTGAAGAATTCAGAATACTTTGTAATGAATGACCTAATTTTCACAATACCTTTTGAGGTTGGTGTATGTTTTTTTCTTTATTATAACACTTTGAGAGATTAAACTGCAATATATACAAGTTGTCCATGGGAGGTCTATGCAGAGCTAATAATAGAACACAGCCCTGTTGAAACTGTCGCCCTCTGATTTTACTCTTTTGCTTTGATTTGTGTGGAGAGAAATTAGTGGTATGAAATGGATGCACTTCTAGCAAAGAAAGTGCAAGGAGCACTGGGGCATGGAGAGCGTGCAGTTAAAGTTTCACCTGGAATCTGTGGCTGTGCTTGTTTTGCTTACTTAGAAGTATAGCCTAGAAGTCTATGATGCTAGTGATAGTGTCTCATGCTGGAGTGTTTGTTCATCGTTCAGATTCATAGGTTCTGTAGAATGGTTCAGATATGTCTGTTCTGATGAATTACGGTGTTCACAACTTCTTGAGCCACATCCTCACCTCTTGCTGGGTGCCTAGTGATGGAGCCTGTTATAGCTGAAGGTTTGCTTTGAAAAGAAACTGTTCAGCCCATCCTACCCTGAGAAGATACCTACCCTTTTATTACAATTAACCAAAGTGACTTTTTCCAAGGACTTTCCAAGCAAATGCTTCCACTCCTTTCCCACTGCTGCTGCTTTGACTATTTTAGCTACTGCCAATATAAGGAGCTTCCTCAGTCCCTGTTTGGGTGCTTTCCCTGTCCCACTGGCTCTCGACAGGCCAGCTTGTGAATGCGTACTGTCAGCAGTAAAAGAAGAAATAAAAATCACCATGGCCCCGGCAGGATGTTGACATGGAGACTGTGAAGATCCCTTCAGTACTCAGCTGCCTGTGCTGGATCCTGGTCCTCCATGTGAAAAAATTACCTGTAAGAAACCTGGTGGTTGGCTTTTCTTGCTGTGTTTGGTAGTGTGCTTTGATTGACTGGGAGGTTCTGCCATGCTTGCATTCAAGTTTTTGCTGGATAAATGCAGCTTGCCTGTACAGACCAAAAACTATGTTAGTTGCATGTGCTGTGGTGGAGAGCATATCAGGTGAATGGATGGTGTTGTCTCCATGATTTTAAGGGTGCAGTAGTTGGAGAGAAGGCTGAATCTTGGAGGTGGGCAACCTCCTGCAGATACTCTGCAGCTAGGCAGTATGCACAGCTGGAGATTTGTTCTTGTGGTTGCCTCTGAAGATGCTCCTAGAGAGTAGCGTATATGCAGGCCATAGAGCTAAGTATGTATGAAGTGGAGGGCTGCACAAAGAAAGAAGTGAAGTGGATATTAATGCATAAGGATGAAGGTAAAGAAGAACAAGAGGAAGATTATGCCATTGTTTGAGATTAATGTAAAAAGCTCTGGCAAATCGGTCTTTTATTTCTGTGGCCCTCGAGAGTTAAAGAATACCATAATTCAAGTATAATACACTCTGCTTTTCAACTGAATACTTAATTTTTTTTTTTGAGGCCAACAGTACTTTCAAACTGTGTTACATTTTCATAGAGTTACATGGGATTACATAGGAGTCACTGAAATTCCTTTATTAAATTAGTGAATGTGTATTTGGAGGCACATGATGCCTCCAGTGATGTAGATTTTCATGGTTTTGAATCTGTCCCAGGAAGTACCTTGGTCTCCAGAGTAATGATGTAAAATTAGTTGGTGCAGTGTATATCTGCCAAGAAACTTCATCCATGCAGGATTTGGGGTTTTGCTTGTGGTTTAGAGACGTATTTAGTCTCTACTGGAAGTAGAGTCTATACTGGAAAAAGACATAAAAGGTTCCAGAGCTTGAAATGACATCTTGTGTATGGGACCTTTGTTTCCAGAAGCAAATCGGAGAAATAATTTTTCTTGACAACAAATTTGGGATCAGAATTTAGCCCCAGTGAATGCTGCCTTTATTTCTTCTTGGATTAGTGTTAATATGTAATTGTATTTTCACAGTTTATTTCCATTTATTTTGGGATGGCATAGTATCACTGGGATAATTTGGATCATAAACACAAGAACACCTCTCTCTTAGATGGCATGTATTTGGTACGTTTGCACTATCGTAATAGTACATAGAAGTTCTGAATAATCAGTCAAGCTTCTGCATATAAGATTAAAAAATGCCTTCCTCCCCCATCCCAAAGGGTATTTTGCTAGCTCCCATTTCCCTTTCACAGAAGGAGTTATTTTTAAAACTAAAACAAGAATATGTGGTGAAGCAAAGTGCATTTGTTTCCACTTAATTGGAAAATTTAATTTTGAAGCATAATTAATATATTGCCAATTTTTTTTTTTTTTTTTTGCTTTTCATTAATTTGTGAAGAGTTTTTTATATATCTGGATGTGGTTGTCTAAATAGAATCTTGGCAGACGTCCACTGCAAACTAGTTTTTACTGCTATTCATTAGCTGACTTATCAAAATAGTGTAATCAATGCTTGTCATAACATAAATACATGACCCTTTTGAGAAGCCCAAGTGGCTATGTTTGCTTCTCTCTGAAAGGAGTATTAAATTCCTAAGGGAAACAGAAGGTCAAATTAACATTGGCAAACTTAGCTTCTATCAGTTTGTCTATATGGTTTAGAAATATTGAAGTTTTTTAGAGGCTCATTTTTCATAATTTTCCTTGTAAGGCACCTGGGGACATACCCATTTTTTTTTGCTGATAATGCATTACTGAAAATTATTAGATTCTGCTGAGACAAAAATACAGCATGGCTTTTGAACACACAGCAATCAATGGACGTTATTGAATGAGATGTATGACTTCTGTTACAGAAATTTGAAATAATCTTCTTAAGTATCATATGTGCCTGGACAAATTGAAAGAAGTTGCAGTTCTATAAAGACTCATCTAACATTAAAACAAAGATCAGGATGCTGAGTTGTTATTAAATAAGCTCCTTAAAAACCTGAAGAGATGACTGATATATTGTTTTGATTTGAACTGTAGGATGACAGGGAAACGGACTGGATTCTTCATAAGGTTTTTGTATCTGATCTGTGACTTCTGTGATCTGTTTTAGGTTTGACAAGATTGTTTGGGCTTTTTTTCTGCTTCCTTTTGAAATTTTGGGGGTAATTTGCCTACAATAGGAATTAAGTTTTTTTTTTTAAAAAACCTGCTCAGTAAAACATTACCTTTACTAATATACTTATGTGACATATTTTCACATGTAATTGAAGTACAGGAAGTTCATTTTGATATTATTTTGCTAGTTTGAGTGCATTTGTGGGTAGATTTGATGGATATAAATTGACTTTTTTGAAGTTACATGTTTTTAATAGAAATTTTCTGACATTAACTCTGAGATGACTAGTAATGAACCAACAGTAATTGTAGTTTAGCCTAGATATTTGAAATTTTCTTTTGGTTATGTGTGTCATATGATGTTATAATGAATGTTTCTCTTTCTTTGTGAAAAAATGAACTCTTCAGCTGTAAAGCTGTTTTATGAGAGCTACTTTCTGTAAATGTCTGAGGGGACTCTCAGAGGCATTTTAAAGCATGAGGTACTTAATATAACTGTAGAGGGTTTTGGTGGTGAAGACTGGTATTAAACTGTTTTTAAATGAAACGCTAGACTCTTGTTAATCATTTTTTGCCAGTTGAATGTTAGGGTAGTTTATGGAAAGAGAGTTGCTTCTCTGATGTTTTTCATTCATAGACTGGTTAGTGAATAATGTTAGACCACTACTGCAGGAATTAAATTCTGTAATTTTAGCAGTAATATCTACATACAGGGACATTCTAGCATTTTACTGATCTCGGATTGCCTTTTTTTTTTTTAACTTGCTGAAAAACAAAATCAAAATGTATAACCCTGTGTGTTTTCCAAATGTTTTAAATTTTTGCAAAAATGCAATCAAAAGAGTTGGAAATTATATTTCATATATATTTACTTTTAGTGCATATCTAAAGCCAATACAGAATTGCAAATTTTAGTTATATTTAAGATATTCCAAAAATATTAATCAAAAGCAGAAACTACAAAACATGGAAAACACCTATAGGTTATGCCATGGGATTATTCCAATTTCTTTTTTTTTTCTTGCTAGGAAGACATAAATTGGTATTTAAGATACCAGAACCCAATACATATTAGTAAATAGGAAGCAAAATTGGTGTCAGCAGCACAGAGCACATTCTCAGAATCACACCCAAGGAGCTAAAAGTGAATGAATTAAGAAAGTGAATTTTCGCTTGATAAAAGAGTAAGGTTTCTGTAGAGACTATCATTTAGATGTAACATTTATTCTTTGACTCTTTTTCTTTATGTAACTATGTATTTTTTAAAATACTGAAAAACATGCTGTCTTGTTTAATTCTTTCTTTCTTTCTTTTGCTCTCATTGGCATAATCAGAGCAAAATTACTTTCTCTTAATAGATCCTGACAATTCTGAATCTAATTTACTGCCTCTTTTTCTCAGCCTATTGTCTCTATAATGGGATAAGGCAGTTGGCTTTAACAAATACTTATTTTATTACTTGTCTTATATATTTTGTTGTTGTTATGCACAGTGGCATAAAATAGCTGATCAAATTGTGTTGAATAACATCACAAAATTGAAAGTTAGTGGCTTTCACAGTGTGAAACCAATAAAGAGCTGCAATATTTCTGTTCACATGACTGCACTACTACTGAGTTTTTGGGAACCTTCTTATATATCTATTAGTACGCTCCATTTGGAGTAGGAACTTGTTATTGGGCTGTGATATCTACAATTAAAGTTTCAGTGTGATATAAGCGCTTGATTATCTCATTTATCTTAATTGCATAGGCATTACATTGCCAAAATAAAACATGCACTTATGAAGTCAGAATATGTTGCAGAATATGTTCAGAATATTCAATAACTTATTATATGTGTACTTTGCTAACAAAGAGTTTATGACATGCATGTAAAATAGTTATTTTTTATATTGCTGGCATAAGGGCCATTCATATTTGGAAAGGAAATCATAAGAAATCATAGAAAATAGACACAATACTGAAAATTTTAGGAAGTTCTCCATAAGAAGTTCAGAGTTCCTTCTCTAAACATCCCTCCAAAGATATGATTTGATTTCTAATTTTCACTGATCTTTTTATGCAGCATAGTTTCTATTTCAGAAGAAGCTGATATAGCTAGAAGGTTCTATTCCCAATTTGAGACTGGAAAATTCATTGCGTCTTGAATTTTTATTGAAAGAAATGGAATTTAGTAAAGCAAACAAAACTGACTGGAAAGATGCTACGAAAAATAGACAACCCTTTACACTAATTTCTTTGTTTAGTAAAGAAGTAGCGAAATTCACTGGGCCATCATAGAAAACTTCTTCGAGGTCTTTGGTGTTTTAAAACAAAGCTATTAATTTTATTTTTATTAGAAGGCATTCTCTCTCTCAGTGTTAAATTTCCCTTTTAGAAGTCATTAGTTCATTGCAGAGAACCAAAAAGAAAAATTGCATATCATGGTTTTTTTCACATGAAGATAAATGTTTGCATTTTCCACCTTGCTCAGCAAAAATAGACCAGTAACAATACGTGTGTCAGTGGGAGGCGATAATTGGATACCCTTGAAGTTTCCTGACTGCAAACTTTGCTTATGCCAAAGATCCAAAAAAGTCTAGAATGATTTCCCAGGGATGTTTTTCTATGGGTTTTGCTCTTTTTTTGCAAACATACTTTTCACAAAAGACACAGGAAGTAGCAGACATTTTTTTTAGAAATTTGACAACTTTTTACTTTGGATAAAAACCTCTAACAAAGACTTTATTTGAGATTGGTATTAGGTCCTATTTTTAAATGGAATTGCAGTTTCTAGGGGCTTGAATATTTAGGTTCAGTGAAGAAATATCCTAGAGCTTCTGTTATAGTTATCAGATAGGAAATGTATATGAACCTTTACCAGTGTATATTCTCAAGTTTGAACACATGCAGATCCAGTGCTGATGCTACACCTCCTGTTTTTGCCAATGTGCACAGGAGTGAAATTATTGCCTTCGTTTCATTCTTGTTTTTTCTTTGCTGTTTTGAAATCTCTCTGAAACTGAAACGTGCACATTTTGGACGTCTGCTACTGGCATTTCTGTGTAGTAACTGGAGTTATTTATAGAGCAGGAAGATTAAAGAGGAAAAACACAGTGATAAAATTTATGTTGAAACAAAATATTTGGAGACCTCTTCCCTCCTTCTCTTCTAGCAACATTTAATATCTGTAGAAGTGGTGAAATAAGAAGTGAAATGTTCCATTACTTCCATGGAAATGAAAAGATTTAGGTGAGATGTGCAGAGTTAGGTGAACTATGTGTAAGGGGGAATCTGATAGCAAGTCAGGAGCTGGGGAATACGGCCTCAGCTGAACTGGTACTCCTCCTCATTTACAGCTGGAATGGGAAGAAAGATTTCAGGTGTAATGTCTGAGGTTCACATTTATGGAAACTTTGCTCTTAGCTTTATTCTTTTACTATTCTCTTGTAGGGGTTGCCATACTGCTCACAGAGTAAGACATGTTAAGCGTTGACATCTAGCTGTCTGTATGTCTATGGAACTATTTTAAAACAGAAACTTGAATTTGGTCAGCTTAATCCATAAATTTAATCCGACACTGAATAGCAGGTATGTTTTCAGTGCTGGAAAATTGAAGAAAATCTGGGAACAGCAAGAAGGTGGATCAGAAAGAGAAAGAACAAGACCCTTTTTGGCACTTTAACATCTACAGAGAAGGTGTCAGCTAGTTTATGCAAGCTAGATTTACCAGGATTTCTATACAATCAGTGGTGAAAATGACTAAGTAGATGTGTAAGTTCATCAAGCCTCAGCAGAAGTGACCAAAAGAGAATACTAGGCATAGGCTGTATATCAGGCTCTTTTATTAATACCTGCACTTTTTTTAAATACCTCTCTTTTTTTTAAATGCCTACACTGGAGTACTTATCTGAGGTATATGAGCAGACCTGCAGGTAGCTTCCAGAGGAAGGGTTTCTGTCTCTGCACACTAGCTTAGAGCTATTCACACTTCTCAGCCTGTGAAGGAGTGACTAAGCCCCTAAAGGCACCTCTTACACCAATCACAGCTGAACCCCAATGGAACCAGGGATTCAGGCATTTTTGAAACAGAAAAAGCCTGTATCAGGGTCACTAGGTCTCAGACCAGTGATTCAAGTAGTCTTTTGAAGAGACTGAAACCAACTTTGGTCCCTGATCCCTCACTGTTCATGTGCAACATATCAGTCATTGCATAAATACAGAGGTTGTCCAGAGATTAGTTGTGATGAGAGTTTGGAGAATTCATATCTGTGGGTAGATGGGACACATACAGACTATGCATCATTGTGTGCTTTCCTATTGATTAGTGCCTTCAGTTAATAGTTTCAGTTAATAGAAATCTTAATATATACATTCCAAAGTTTATACGTACTGAATAGTAATATCTTGCTTTGTTAAAACAAATACATACATATCTTAGATAGCATGAAAATAAAACTATTGTGATAGAAACTTTTATAACTACTTCAATGAGAGACAAGTAGTTAAATTTGCTGGTCCAGAGGATTAACATTTAAAGTTACTAAAAAGCAACACAGAGGAAAAGTTAGTATACTTCGCTGAATTACAAAAACACCTTTTGGCTAAACTAAGTAGGACCTACTGGAATTGACAACTCAATTGTTTTCCTGTTAGTGACATACTGCACATTGCTCATATACAAACATGTAATTTCCTTCTCTCATCCACAGTATTCCTTTAATTTTTAATATGCTTCAAGAACCAAGTGTCTAACAGCAAAGCTAGTTTTTCATTATTTATGTGTACTCATATCTTTAGCATATACAGGCCAATAAAACATACACAGGTTTTCCTGTCACTTTTCATTTATACACTCTAAATCAGAATTTACATAGAATTTTTTTTTTAATTTTACATATGATAGTTCTGTACAGATGTGGTCAATGCATTACAGTGAATTCTGCACAATAGATCCTGGTGTTAGGGACATGACTATATCTAGCACTTTCTTATGGATGTAAGGCCTGGGTAATTTCACCAGAAATCTGCGGATTTTTGGCCATTCCTTCTGTCTCACTGTCAAATACAGAATATTACTCCCTGAAGGTTAAATGAAAAGTACTTCTGTGCTTATGGTAAGTTAATGCTTTGCTGAGACCATAGATTCATTAAAAGCTTTCCCAAACTCATTTTGTTACATTTTGTACTGCTTGCATAAGCTTGTAAAAGTTTGTTACTATTGCTGACGTAATTCTAACTTAGGGTTTCTTTGTTATTTTCATCTAGACAGTATCTTGTGATAAAGCTTAACCCAGACGTTTTTTTAATAACTATTTCCTATGTTAATTATTGTCATGGTTTAGCCCCAGCCAGCAGCTAAGCACCACGCAGCCGCCCGCTCACTCCCCCTAACCCCGATGGGATGGGGGAGAGAATCGGAGGAGTAAGAGTGAGAAACACTCCTGGGTTCAGATAAGAACAGTTTAATAATTGAAATAAAGGAAAATAGTAACGATAATAATAACAATATTATAATGATAATAACAATAATAATATACAAAGCAAGTGATGCACAATGCAATTGCTCACCACCCGCCGACCGATACCCAGCCAGTTCCCGAGCAGCGATCGCTGCTCCCAGGCCAACCCCCCCAGTTTCTATACTGAGCATGACGCCATATGGTATGGAATAGCCCTTTGGGCAGTGTGGATCAGCTGTTGTGGCTGTGCCCCCTCCCAGTTCCTTGTGTACCTGTCAGAGCATGGGAAGCTGAAAAGTCCTTGACCAGCATAAGCAGTACTTAGCAACAACTAAAAACATCAGTGTGTTATCAACATTCTTCTGCTACTAAACCCAAAACACAGCACTATGCCTGCTACTAGGAAGAAAATTATCCCAGCCGAAACCAGGACAATTATAAATGTTAATTTTATCAGCTGGGATTTTTTCCTATTGTACCAAAAATAGATGACATCTTACACTCAAAATATTACTATGGGCAAAGGGGAACATACCATACATAGACCCAAGAATTTACTACTGATCTATTTAAAATCTTAGCAATCTAATGAAGTAGGTTCAAAAATAAGAGTCTAAATTAATACAGAAAAGTCTTTTTAATAAAAATACTCTTAAAATTATTATACAGGAAAAGTTGCTAATTTCTGCCTTTTTTGCAGGTGCTATGCTCACCTTTCCAGCATTCCTCTGAGTCAGATGATATCAGCTTTCCCCAGGCAGAGGGGTGGTAGGGGGGATCACCAGGAGACCACAGGATGCTTGTCTTTGCTGGGGGGATTTCAATGTTGGTTGAACTCCTTCCTCCTCAGCAGTGTAGTGGGCTCTTGGTTATTTCAGTGTGCTTCCCATGCTGCTGCCTTCTGGCTGCTCCCAGCTGAGTGTGAGCATGGCCCCACTGGCTCTGCAGGCTCAGCCTTCCCATGGGCTTTTGTTTCTTAGACAGCAACTAGGTAACTGCGTTTCCGGACCCTTCCCACAGGGGCACTGGCAGAGCTCAAGCTCAGGCAGGGGAGGCAACAGGCACTTGGCCCTGAGTCAGGTGCTGAAACCAGCCCAGCCCAGCTCCAGCCAAGGTGAGCCCAGGCCAGCCCTGAGACATCAGCTCGAAGCTCAGGGCAGAGTTGATGCCTGACACTACTAGGAACAGCAAAAACCGTGTTCACTGGACTGCAGTAGGCAAAATCTACAAGTAAGTACTCACATCTGATTACTAATATCCAGAAAGAGACACTGAAGTCAATAGTCAACTCTTTGAAGGTTGTGGAGACTCATAATTTTGACTTGGGTGGTTTCTCTTTGAGTTATGAGAGCACCCCTGAAAATCAAGCTACTATCTTTCAGCATCTTTCCTTAAAGCAATATGCAAATGTAGGCCAAGGTTCATAGGTAATTTGGTTCATAATAATTAATTTTACCTCTCCCTGATGGTCCTGTCTTGTGATCATGTTTAATTTTTACTTTTCAACGAGTCTCCTTTTTTCCCCTTAATAGTGTATACTGTCCTCTCAGGTTAGTTAGCACTTTTGACATGAGTCTAGCAAAAAGGACAGTGATGTGAAGGGTAGGCCTGAAGGTGAAATTTAAGCAAAGGTATCACAAGTTAAAAAGTGTAATTTACAGGAACGCATGACATCCTTCTGTGTGGAAATTTCTCAAAACTAATTTCTAATAAAACTAATCAGAGAGGCTATTGAAAAAATTCTACTTTTCCTACTGTTAAGAGGCATCCCACATGTCTTCAGCACTTCTTCGTAATAATGACATGTTATGATTCACATCAGTGGGCAGCAAAATGGCATGTCACATGTCTGTTCCTGGGGGACTCTGACTCTATTTTGAGTGACATGTTCTGTGTCAAATTTTTTGGCTCTCAATTAGTGATGAGACCGATGTACAGAACA
This sequence comes from Pelecanus crispus, assembly GCF_030463565.1. Lineage (NCBI taxonomy): Eukaryota > Metazoa > Chordata > Aves > Pelecaniformes > Pelecanidae > Pelecanus > Pelecanus crispus. The sequence goes on from NC_134643.1 coordinate 19,648,231, forward strand.
AGGAACTGGGTTTTTTTGAGAGAGAGAGATTATCTGTTGTCTAAAAAATTACAATAATTCTATGTTCACCAGCATCAGGTTTGACAAGGTAGAACTTAGGCTACACTGAAAGGGTCAGTGAGAAATCTGCTTGTGAGTTCAGGAGGACTGGTGCTGCACCATAGCAGGAATAAAGGAAGCCAGAGTAACCTGAATTTAACTAGTTGGATACTCGGGCCGGTTGTTTGATAGTATATGGCTTCCAAATCTGTATTAGTTATTTTTGGAGTAATTTGGAGGTCCGGAACTTGAACACTGAGAAGCACAAGAGAAGGCATAGGAAAAAAAGGGAAGGCTTGCAGTCATGTGAACCAAGTCAGAAAATAAGTTTGGGAAGGTGTTGTACTCTAGTCTTGTTATTGCCCAAAAGGACACACATTATGTGAAAAATACAGAATTTAGTGTATTTTAAATCTTAAGAGTCTAATCAAAGAATTATTTTTAGTCCAGACTTAATTATTACAGAAAAAGAGAAAAGAAATGAAAGAATATTAACAAAGGAAAAATTTTGATAATAAATAATGCAGTTGTTATTATATGCACACTTCCCGCTATCTACCCCTTTCAATGGTATTACATTTATTCTTCCCATGCTTTTCTGCATCCTAAGGCTGTTGGCTTCAGTTGTGGTGAGGTGCCACCATCACGAGTGCTTTGCTGGGAGAGCATGATGTCTGTGGTAGCGGTTTCTTTGTCCTCTGCCAGGAGGAATGTGATGATGTTGATGGTTTCTTCTTCCTCACTTTAGTGTCCACTTGGGACTACTATTGCATGTTCCCTATCATGCATTACACCTTGTTTTTACTATTCAGTCTGCAAATCCACATTACAATCAAATCTATTACATAGTGTCTAACACCTTGGGTACTGTTCTTTATGCTTATTGTTACATCAGCATCTGTTTTTGTCCAGTTCCCAGGTCTGCATTCCTTTAACTGACCATTGGTGGGTTTTTTGGTGGTCTTCAAGAATCCACTTTCTTATTGTCTTATGCTTTTACCCCCCTAGACTGCATCCTGTGTCCCCACTATTGAGGCCTCTCTTATCATATCATGCCTGTATTCATCTACATTACACCATTATGCTAGGGTGACAAATATTTCCTTCTTTAGAAAATAGCTACTTGTTACTCCTCTCTGTAAAAATTATGATTATATCACACAATTATTAAAATACAAATTAGGCAGTAGTCACCTAAGCCTTAGAAAATTTCTGTTTCCACCAAAAAAAGCGAAAGCAATGCTCCAGGCAGAGCAAGACAAGTTTAGACAAAGCAAGTCTGACAGGTGTCAGTCCCAAGGCCATGCAAAGATAGTTGCAAAGACAGTGTGGCTTGTTACTAGCGGTAGCAATATGGCGTTTAGTGGGCTACAGGGCTGCAGAGGTCTAAAGAGAGGGATAAGTGTAAAGGAAAGGATGACAGAGAGGTAAGACTTGAGAAGGGTCCACTGTTTCTATTGAGGGAATAAGCTGTTACTTGACTCCTCATATCCAGACTGTTTTACCATTTTAGAGTGTTTCCCGTTTGCCACACCATGGCATGAGGACTTTGTTGTTTACAAGGTGGTAGCAAAGTATCTTCACTGAAGCAAATGCAGACACTTCTGAATCTGTATTGAACTCGGTTCAGTGATCGTTCTAGCTGCAGTTATGCATGCTTTCTGTCAGATGGGGCAATTTACTGCAAAACGTTCCAAACAATTTTGACAGAAAGATGTTCTCCAAATTTATCATGCAAAAAGTGAGATAGAAATTTTATAGTGAATTAGATTTCTGTAACTTTTTGCCAAATAAAATAATCTATATAAACTAGTCTTTGCTATCCTTTTTATGGGTGTGATGCATAAATGCCTACATATAAGAGATGGTAAAAAATAAACAGTATTTTCGGTCATTTAACTTAATCAGTTCTAAAGTATTAACTCTTACAACATATTAGAATGGGAATTTGTGTTTTTATTGTGCCTTTCCTGTTCTTCAGCAGAATATAACAGAACCCACTGAGGTAGATTTTAGATAAAAGGATAATAGAAAGTTTTTGCGCTGAACAGTGTCAAGACTGAGTAGGCAAAAGATTTAAAGATTGGCAGAATAGGATTGTTAATAATCTCACTTTAAAGCTGAGGGGACTGTGTTATAATTGGTTGCAGGAAAGTTGTCAAGCTTTACTTTAATTCTTTTTTTTTGGAATAACATCTTGGTTTTTCCTACTGAGAGCTTTCTCTCTGTCTGAGCTATTTCTTTAAAGCATGTTTGTCATCATATATTATGGGTCTGGGACAGTTGCCTGTGATTATATGATTGCTCATGAATGCTCTGCTAATGGTATTTTTCTTGAAGAAAAATATTGACTCATTTGTTTTGAACTCCTACTCCACCCACATGTAGTAGTGTAGAATTATGTAAATTTTGTAAATGAGAAAAGTAAAGTTCTACCAAGTGTAATAATGTTTATTTAAACATGGATATCTCTTATTTCAGCTTGTTTTGAATGATTGTTATGGAAGTCCTGTTGCAGCGCATGTGAAGATCTAGGTTTTTACATTTGATTCTTAAAAATATTGTCTTAGAAGAAATTGTAACACAACAGAATATTGCCAGTAGAAGACCTTTTGGTTCCAATTAACGAACCCAGTCTTACTTCCATTTATCAAGTTTGGATTTACAGTGTTTATTAACATTTAAAGTTTTTCATTTTACATGTTTATTGCTGTGCTTTTATAAAATATCTAGACTTACAAAATTTATATTTTCATCAAATCAAGACTGGCAAAAGTAAGAAGGATTTTGTGTTAAATTTGGCCTGTTCCAGCATACTTTGTTCAGGTGAAGTTTCTATGTTTTTGCTTGATAAGAATAGCAATTCACACTAGGTACATTAAACATATCCCAGCTGTTTTAAACCACCCCTCCATTTGCTTCAAACTCCTTATTGATAAGAAAGACCGTATATTACATTGAATTTAAAGCATTACCTTATCAAAAAAGGTATAGAAGATTTAAAAATGCTTCATTGCACAAAAAATCCAAGAATAACGTTGTGAGAATTTCAGCAAAAGAAGGCTGTGTTGGTCTCTTTTAGGACATCCTTTATTTTTGTTGTAAAATCTATATTGATTTTTGATAGCAGATGTGCTTGTGAAAAAATGGAAACTTAGCTACAAGGGATGAATTACAGTATATGGTACTTCAGGAGTACAGTAACATGCATACAAGCTTAAATGAATGGGCATTTAAGCTTCAATATAGGCAAAACTTTGAGGAACTACTGCAGAAACGATCAAAGTCTTATCGTTAAAAACCCTCTAAATTCTCTGAACAGGACTATGCAAGTTTTGCAATTTCTAGAAACTAACAAACTCAATGAATAAATGGAGATAAAAAGCTTCAGTTTTGATTTTTATTTTTCTTTCATTGTTAAACTTCTCTTTTGCTTCATTGACAAGTGTTGGTAGTCGATTTTTGGTATAGGTGTTCTTTGTATTCATGATTTTTGCTATTCTTTACTTTTTAGTTTCAATGAAGAACTAGCAAATCAATGAAAAACGGTTTAAGTCATCTTGTTTTAGAAGCCAAAAATCTTTTCAAGTTGGATTGCAGATTTTTTCAGAGCATTGACTTTCTGTTGAATATAGGAATTGTGATGCTTTGTTTAAAACATGCAAGGATAAAATTTTGGCATATAAATATCCTCCATTTAAGTCCTACATAGTTAAAAAGTTTACTTTTATCCTAGAAAATGTCTTTCTGATATATGGCTTTAGAGCCTGAAGGGAATCAGCAGGTATGAATCACACCAGGTGATAGAGGTATGATGGAGAAGATTGAAACAGTGATTAGGGTTCTTAATTAGCAAGAATCTACAGGCTGTAAATTAGTGCCAGCAGAAGTAATTAAACTACTTTATTTGAATTTGGTGACAAGCATACCTAGTTTTAGGAGGCAAACTTAGTGTGAAGATTAAAAGAAAAAGGTACTTGTTTGTGAGATGCAATACAGATATGTTTCAAACATTCAAAGACAAATTAATTTTTTCTGCTGTTATTAGATGCTTCTGTTTGTTATTCATTAAATGTTTTTTCCTGTTCTGTTGGGTTTTTTTTTTGGTTTTTTTTATATATGTACTATCTTTGCTTTATTTTTTCATGAGGACAGGTGTAAAGGATTTGGAGTCAGAGACACGTAGGGAATAATGCGTCTTCCTGGTTTAGCTGCTTTTAGACTCACTTTACATGCAAACGTCTCTTGGGTCCAGAAGAGCAAAGTATTCTTGGAAGATGTTCTTGGCCAGAGAACCCAGTGGGTTTTCAAAGCTCTTTTGTGTTTCTATTACGCTAGTCTGCTCTGACTAGATACGAAGCTACTGGGCATCATATAATTTGCAAATAGACTGTGCCCTGATCTTGAGAAAATGGTTGGTCATTAGGGATCCCCAAGGCCTTCAGAGTTTTTAAATTACTTTAAATGTGATCATTATCCTTCTGATTCTCTCTGTAGCACTGCTACAGGAAACAGAGACCTGTTGTGGTGTGGAATGGCCAAAAGACATTAAAATTTTCTTGGGTATTGCTGTTGACTGAGGTTTTGACTCAGTCTAAGCAGCAGGTGGGCAGAATAAAGGGATTTTTTTTTTTTTTCCAAATAGTAAACTTTCTGCATTCCTCCCACCAATTCTTTCCCTCCTTTCTTTAGGAATATAAATCATCATTTTCAATAGCTTCTCTTTTTGCTTTTTTTTGTATTGAAACTGTACTGTAATCCTACTATCTCATCTAACTATAGGAGATGGAAAGCTATATTAACTGTATCATCTCTAATCACATCAGAATGACCTCTCTTAGTGCAATAGACTGGTGCTTTTAGAGACTAGTTCAGGTTCCTTGTTCATCAACCATGTGGCACAATCTATTGTTCATATTTTTGATTAGAGTCTTCTTGATGGACAACATATCTAGAGTTTGTTGAATCTGACTCTCAAGATGAGTCAGTTTTACTCCTCCTCCCCCTCCTACTCCTCCTGACATTTCTGCATCAGAAAGAGTAATATTCTGTGACTCATTTTTTTTTTTTAAGAGATCAAAGGGAATTCAATCTGAGGAAACCATATCCACATGCATCAAACAGGAAACTTTCAGAATATTAGTGCAACCTATTGAACATTTTTTTGGCCCCTTACTTTCTGGCTTCAGACAGCTTCCTAGGAAGTTTTTTTCCCCTCCTTATCTTTTTGGTTCAAGAATCAGTAGATCTGAAAAGCAGACTGCTAAGGAGACTGTTCCCTTTGATTAATAAGTGAATATATTTGCTGTAGAGCCAAGAATGGAACATCTTGTAACTGTTGGCAGCGTTACTAAAAGAATAAGTATCCTCATGGAAGGGGGCAGAGCATAACGAGAGTTTTGATCAAGAGGAAAGAAGACAGTCTTAGAAAGGCTTTCAAGAGTTGTTGCATTACTGTAAACAGCTATCTATTTTCTTCTGGACATGGTCCAGTGACTACAGGAACTAAACAAGTCATTTTCAGGCTCCTATGATTTTGAAACTGGACATTTTTTTAGCTACTTGACTTCTTTTCTTCCTTTCTGGCAGAGTCGGCCTGACTTTGTATGTCTGATGCCAGGAATGTGGCATTCATATTTTTTAGCTCAGGAGGTTGCCACTGCAAATCTGCATAAGATGGCTCTCATTTTCCATTCTGAAGTGCTTATATTTGCACTGCTAAAGAAAACTGGAGCATATCATATAAGACATTTGGGGAAGCTGTTTCACTGAGTTCATCCCAAGATTAGCAGTGAGAATAAAAGCCCCCATTTGAGCATCTTCCATGCAGGAGAGACGATAAGTGTGGGATAGTCCCCTATGTTAACTTCTGTAGTGGCTGTAGAGATATAGTAGGTCAATGCTAGTCCTCCTTCTCCACTACTACTCCTGTAAAGGAGATGCCAGGGAAATAGCTGGAGCACAGCATACTCTGGCTGTCTCCCTAGTTGTGTTATGACTGGATGTCGTTCCTGAATGTGACAAGTAAAAGCATTTCCTTGTGTAGCCCTTGTATTCTCTGAGCCTGGGACAGAAAACACTTCCTGGCTGCATCCCATCATGGATCTGCTGCATCCAGCAGATTTTTGATGCTGCAGAAAATCTGGCGGTCTGTGTAGATTCACAGATTTCACAATCTGCTCCTAAGAGCCAAAGACTACCATGTGTGAAGGAAGCCATACTATTGAGGAAACCACTTGTCCAATTTACTTATTTTGACAGTTTCAGTCATTTTATTCCCCCCCCCAAGAAAAGAGAAGGAAACAAACAAACAAGAACACAAATTTTCTCCTCAAAATCTTCCTTGAATTCAGTAAGTTCTTTGGGTTCTGATTACAAAACTTGTCCCTTGGATGCAGCAGTGGCTTTTTGAGTCACAGACATCAGTAGAATATACTTAAACCACAATTTTGGTACTCATAGGCAATAGTAGAATACATTTGTTGAACCGAAGTCCCATAGGATTTATCAGGAGGGTTCTAGAGCTTGTATGCAAATTTCAGAGAACATCAAGAAACTTCCTGAATTCTCTGCTTTTCTGGCTGGTTTGAAAAATGGTGAGTACAATCTAAGGCAAAGTTCTCTACAAGTATTTAGAGAAGTAGTCCTGACTGACTCCGTGTGTTAGAAAGGAGTGCATGTAATATAGTCTGTATGAATATATGTGTATGTGTGCATGTACTTATGTATCTTACAGGATCTGGGCACAGCTAATTTGGTGTGGATTTTGTTATTTTAGTATCTGGATGCTGTCGTAAGGTTCCTTTCTAGATTGGTGGAAGTGATTACCAAAGAAGTGATGCTCATTCTGCCACTGAGTGATTCAAAGGATGCTTTTGCATAGTAATTCCTGACAAGATATTTTCCAGTATAATAATATAAAAAGAGAATATTTGGGAAGACAAAGAACTTCATTAACTCTTTTTTTTTAAAAACAAGTCTACGCAACAGAAACTTTTAATAAGATGTTAGAATTCCAGAAAAGGGATGGGTTTCTTTTTTAATAGATACACATTAATTGAAAAAATCACATATATATAGATAAACCTACAAATTGTAATTATGATCAATTATATAACCATAAATCAATCGTGTAATTATAAGATATATAATTTATAAAAATTATATACATACAATCATGTATAAATATATATATACATATTTTTATATGTATATAAACACTATGCGTATTCCTAAGTTTTTCTTTAGTCATCTTCTTACTAAAAAGTTTATTTGCATTTGGTTTGCTAAGTTTTATACAGTCTGAAAACCTTTCTATGTAAGGGTACCCCTGAAATATTAATTTTGCTTGATGTGTAATGACCTATGGCAAAAGAGAAGATTATTTGATTCTTTCTATTATTATATGACTAAATGGATACCATGCACATGGAGGAACATTAGTACGCTAATGTGAACTACGTTATTGGTCTCATAACCCGAGTCAGAAAAGAAGTGACATTTCCCAGATCAGGACTTTAAGCATGTGTCAACTTTACTAAAATTGTGAGGTTTTCATGAATTTGGCCCCATGAACACTAAAGTTTCAGCGAGAAGGATTTGCCTGATTAGATTACTGCGAGCACTGCTGGAGGCTGTTTCCTCTGAGCCATGAGGGCTCTGGCTGCTGCTCTTGGGCTGCTGCAGACCTGTCCATTGCAGGCTGGCAGCTGCGTCTCCTCAGCTGCTGGGACCGGGCTGCAGCTGGTCCTTCTGGAGGCAGCAAGGGCTGCTGTGACGCTGCCAGAGCTGCACAGTGTCCTCTTGCTGGTAGGAAGGGTGTAGGTTCTTGGAGGACATGGCCTCTGCCTGCTCACATGGAGCAAAGATCCAGTTTCTGCACTGGCAGGAATGCAGTGTCTTCTAGCTGGGGTGGGTACTTGGTTTCCTACCTGGTGCAGCATTTCTGTGTCCTTTGGCAGATAGCAAAGACGAGGGACCGGCTTCCCTAAGTGACACAACATCACTGCGTCTCCTGGCTGTCAGTCAAGGCTTGATTCTCACTGGCTTTGAGGAAGGGGGAGAAGAGGAAGGAAAGCTTTTAGTGTTTGGGTTCGCACTGAAGTACTTAATTTGTAGGTAGACAGGTGATGGTTCCTGCTGTGGATAAAATAATGCCCAATAGTGATAAAACGCATTATTAATTTCAGTTGAAAATGGCTTAGCTTCTCCATAAGACTGAAAAGAAAATTAAAGGCTGTCTAATATATGTTTTCTGCAAAATACTCATTTTGTTCCCCATCTTCTGTAAACAGAAGTTTTGATGTGATTTTATCATAAATTTTTATCATAAATTTTATTAATCTTCTGGTTTTCCTTTCATACTGCTTTCATAGCTATTCATAGGGTGTCTAAAATATTGCTGTGTAATAAAATTAAAGCTTTGTGAAAAAAATAACCCCCACTAGCAATGATAATAAGTCCCTCATATCTGGTTGGGGAGTTGACTACACTTGTGAAAATTTAGACTTGTCTTTGTAGCGAATGATGGCTGTGAATTGCTTTGGCGTATTATCTTCTGTGGACTTACAATGTCATTAGTTTAATATTTATTACTCTTCATTAACTATATGCAAGTTGCTAAATGATTTAATTTTCATAAATGGAAGTTATCTTTGCATAATTCTAATAATTAGGACATTTTACTTAGAACTTTGCTCTGTCTCAAAGTCAGTGAGAAGAAATTGACTGTTAATGAGAAAACCTGCTACTATTATAGAGCTATTTAACATAGCTGAGTATTTTTCTTGGGGCTCAAGCAGATGTAGAAGTAAGTGAAAATAGTAAGATTTTATATTTATTTGTAAATACTAATGCTGCTCGTTTTGGCTAAACAAAACAAATTTGTATGTTTCAAATCCATTTTGTGTCAGTAATCTTGTTTCCTTGAGTTAGGAGTTACCTTCTAGTAACACTTCCTGTTGCAAACATGCATGTTATAATAAACAAAGCACAAGCTCTGATGTTTAAAATAGACTGTTACAAACATACTTTGCTTTTAGAAGGATTATGTATGTATCTGTCGTACTGGTCATGAAATATGGGGATTTCTCTGCAAGAAAAGATGTCATCTTTGGGTGAAATGATCTCAGGATGAAATATCAATAACTTTGATTATTGCTGAAAACAGGGCTGTTCTTGTCTCTCTTACGTATTGTTTTTATTAACTAAGTTCCAGCAGTCAACGTGTGATGAGTAACCTGTCATCTGTCTTGTTAATAAGTAGAGCAAATACCAGTGAGAATACAAAAACTTTTAGTTTACTGTCACACCTAGGTCTGTTTTCTTGTACAGCAGACCAAGAGCTGTTTGGAATCACGATGGTTAGTGAAGCTGTGAAGGGACACGGTCACCTTGAGTCAGACATCAGCAAGGAATTTCTGTGCACCGAAGGATTAGAAAATGTCAGTTATAATTGAGGAATATCTTTTAGTTTGTCTTAAAACTTCACCTGCCAAAATTGGCTAGCCTCTGATGGACAAAATAAAAACTGATATAAAATAAAAAGATAATGGTTAGATAGGTCTTATTATTCAAGATGAATGTAAAATGTAAAAAACTATAGTAATCAATAATGTGACAAAATGAATGTTATGGTGGTTTCAGTAATTCAGAAGAGCATGGAGAAAAACATCTTTTAAAAATGAGTGATTTTCAATTTACTATTTCTCTTTAAAGCATCATTTATTTCTACGAGCCTCCAGCTGAGTTACAGACCAAGGAGGATAAGCACTAAGGACTGCAATTGTACCAAGTGTCCTTGCTGAGATACTGTTTCGTCTCTTGTAGATGAGGCTGTATTAATACTTGGGCTCAAATAACATTTAAAAGGCTTCTACTCTGAAATCAACAATGGTAAAGCCAATGCTTTCTCATATTTAGCATAAGTAATTTTCTGCTCATTATTGAACTATATTGAGATATTCTTTAAATGCATGCTTTTGGAACTTCTCCCATCTTTTCCCATCTAATTATTATATGCTCTTTTTTTCTCATTTTTACTTTAAAAAACCAAACAAACCAAAACTACTTTCCCAGAAGGACATTTTGGTTGCCCACTTTTTTATAGTCAGGGCTTGTCATTGATAGACTCATTCTCTGGACATAATGGAAGAAGCAAAATGTGTAAACTGGTACTTGCAGGTATCTTAGACATATGGGAAGAAGACCAGAACAGAGGTCCAGATGCAGAAGAATGATGCTTGCAAAGCATTTTGAAAAAGGATAGACTTATAATGGGACCTGAAAAGGCATGGTGTCACTGACACTTACATATGAATTTGTGTGCAGAAACCAAAGTATTTTTTTCTGAATTTTTAGACTTAGTTGTTTGGTTTAATAATCATCCTGGCTTAATATTTCAATAACTATGCTGCAAAAATATCTCCCCTCAAAAAAACATCCTTCTGATGAAGAAAATGTGTCATTAGTTCCCTTTAAGTGATTTAAAATAGAAATTATTTTAAGCAAAGTAAACCAAAGAATGAGTTAATGGAAAAATGAAGCTGTCATCAGCACGTCTTGGCCCTCAGACCTTCTAAAATATCAAGGCCACTTTGAAAAAAGCCCTGAGACCGAGCCTCTTGATTTTAGCCTTATCCTTCCTATAAGACTATTTATTACTTGGAACTGAATTATTTCTTTTTTTTCTTTTTCTTTTTCTTTTTTTTTTTTTTTGTTTTTGTTGTTGTTGTTGTTGTTAACATGAAATACTTGATGTGATTGTCCTTGAGGGACCACTTGAAGTTTGTAGTAAGCTACTGGCTTCTTCAGCACAAGAAGGACATGGAACTGTTAGAGTGGGTCCAGAGGAGGGCCACAAAAAAGATGAGAGGGCTGGAGCACCTCTCTTATGAGGGCAGGCTGAGAGAGTTGGGGTTGTTCAGCCTGGAGAAGAGGAGGCTCTGGGAAGACCTTATTGTGGCCTTTCAGTACTTAAAGGGGGTCTATAGGAAAGATGGGGAGAATCTTTTTAGCAAGGCCTATTGTGACAGGACAAGGAGTAATGGATTTAAACTAAAGGAGGGTAGATTTAGACTGGATATAAGGAAGAAATGCTTTACAATGAGAGTGGTGAAGCAGTAGAACAGGTTTCCTGGAGAGGTCGTGGAGGCCCCATCCCTAGAAGCATTCAAGGTCAGGCTGGATGGGGCTCTGAGCAACCTGATCTGGTTAAAGCTGTCCCTGCTCCCTGCAGGGGGGTTGGGCTAGATGACCTCTGAAGGTCCCTTCCAATCCAAAGCATTCTATGATTCTATGATTCTTGGAATTTACTCCTTTTTGTGCCCTGTTGGAATTGTAGCTGACCTTATTACACCTTCCATTAACTAGTTTTAATGTACTTTCCCTTGTCTAGTCAATCATAAGTGTGGAAGCAAAATTCTTTTTCCCTTCCCAGTATGTTGAACTTGCTGATGGCTCTTACTTTCTTCCCTTCCTGTGCTATGAGCTCCTTCCACCAACTTCACTTTACAAAAGCCTCTAATTCCTTACTGCTTTCCCTTCTTGTAAAAAGCCAAGGGCAGCTGGTCCAATAAGTTACTTAGAGATCTCATGTGGGCTTTTTTATGTATTGTTTTTTTGTTGTCTAATGTATTTTTCCTGAAAGTTTTGAAGTCACATGCAGCATGGTGTTTTTTAAAGAAAAATATGTAACTTTTTTTAACGAGAAGCTGAAAGCTAAAATACAAGTTCCTTCCTCACACTTCTCCCCTGCTCCAGCATGGGTCCTTCCCGTAGTCTTCAGTCCTTCGGGATAAACCTATTCTAACATGGGGTCTCCATGGGCCACCGTTCCTTCAGGAAATATCCACCTGCTCTGGCATGGGGGTCCACCATGGGCTGCAGTGTGGATATCTGCTCCAGCATGGTCCTCTCCCTGGGCTGCAGAGGCACAGCCTGCTTCCCTGTGGTCCTTTCTAGGGGCTGCGGGGAGCCTCTGCTCTGGCGCCTGGAGCACGTCCTCCCGCTCCTCCTCTGACCTTGGTGTCTGCAGGGCTGTTTCTCTCACTTACTTCCTCCTCCCTCTTCACTGGTGTCTGGTGGTTTTGCGCTTTCTTAAATACGTTTTCCCAGAGGCACCGCCGTGGTGGCTGAGGGGCTCAGCTGAGCCCTGTCGGTTGGAGCCGGCTGGAACTGGCTGGAACCAGCTGCGTCTGGCACGGGGCAGCCCCAGCCTCTCCTCTCGGAGGCCGCCCTGCAGTCCCCGCCGTTGACCGGCGTTGACCGGCGGGGAACTGATTTTGTCCAGTAGCTGCGGTAAGCGATTCATCATCTTTCCTTCCGTCCTGTGTTCCCGATACATGCCGGTAGGCAGATATCCAAGGGAGCGGTGGGACAGCGCATCGCACGTGGTGGATGTTGGTGAGTTCCTGTGCCGCTGGAGATGACAGCAGCGCTGTGCTTCAACCACCACAGTCATCGGAGCCTACGTGGAGTACAGCAGAGTCTTAATTTCGTTCTACAATTTGCCAGCTGATAGTGCTGAAAGAAATTATCCAGAAAGACCTTGGAGATATGTCCCTCTAAAGTGCAGTGCTACCTTGGAAGCTGCTGAGTCTCTCTTGCTTGTCACACTGAAGTAACACTGCTGAAGACCCAGCATCCTGATTCATAAACTGCTTCCAGCCCTGACATCTCTGAAGAGAACTAATGAAATAAAATTTCACGTTGCTTTTTTATTCAAATGCAAAGCAAGCAGTCGCAGGAGAGGGGAAAAAAAACCAGAAAAAAACCCCAAACCAACCAACCAAAAAAACCCTCCTCAATCCTTGAAGTATCGATTGACTCTTGATCCAGTCAGCTATTTCTGCTTTCTGTAAGAATTGATTTTTGTCTTACATAGAAGGGCATAAGCTTGACCCTTGAGGCAGATTCAGGTTGATAAAATCCTAACACATTTCATTCAGTGGTATTTTGAGCCTGTATGAGTATGTTGCATTTTTATGCAAATATACTAAAAGTTTTGGGGACTAGAATGAGAGTGAGTAAGCACTGCAAATTGAATCTGGTGATAGGGAGGTAAAGTTTTATCTGGAATTGAGTTAGCAGGCTGGACCTTTATTGATTGAGCTATTTGGGATGTTTGGGGCTGAGATTTTGTGTACATTCTTGGTAATTTTATTCAGAATTTGGTACCTAAGTTTCATGTACCTGAAAAGATACCAAATCTGATTTTCTTAGCAGAGTGAGTAATATGTACTGTTAATGTGTAGACAGTAGATGGAATTGAGGAGCATTTGTATTAATTTTGGGTGGGTTTTTTTTTTTTTTTTGCATCACTTTTCAATGGTAATCTCTTTTTTCACATCTCTCAAGCCCCTGAATCTCTGGGCAGGGACTGAAGGAATGAAGTCACTCACATTGTAGAAGATCAAGTTTGAGACCACCTTGAACAACTGGTTGGTTTGAGACCAACTTGAACATTCATAAGTCCGTGGGGCCCAATGAGATGCATCCCAGGGTCTTGAGGGAACTGGCTGATGTAGTTGCCAAGCCACTCTTAATCACGTTTCAAAAGTTGTGGCAGTCACATTCCCCAGTAACTGGAAACAGGGAAACATTGAGCCCATTTTTAAAAAGAATAAAAAAAGAGGACCCTGGGAAGTACTGGCCAGTTAACCTCACTCTCCATGCCCAGTAGGATCATGGAGCAGATGCTCCTGGAAGACATGTTGAAACCTATGGAAGACAGGGAGGTGATCAGAGACAGCCAACATGGCTTCACCAAGGGCAAATCATGCTTGACTAATCTAGTGGTCGTCTACAATGTGGTGACTGCATCAGTGGACAAGGGAAGAGCTATGGATGTCATCTACCTGGACTTCTGTAAGACTTTTGATATGGTCCCCCACAACATTCTTGCTGCTAAATTAGAGAGATTTGGGGTTGACGGTTGGACTGTTAGATGGATAAGGAACTGGCTGAGTGGCCATGTCCAAAGAGTTATAGTCAATGGCTCAATGTCCAAGTGGAAACCAGTAACGAGTGGTGTCCCTTGAGAGTCCGTACTGGGACCAATACTATTTAATATCTTTATCAATTACATACACAGCAAGTTCGCAGATGACACAAAGCTGAGTGATGCAGTTGTTTTGCTTGAGGGAAAGAATGCCATCCAGAGGGACCTTGACAGGCTTGAGGAGTGGGCTCATACAAACCTCATTAAGTTGAACAAGGCCAAGTGCAAGGTCCTGCACCTCGGCTGGAGCAATTCCCACTATCAATACAGGGTGGGGGATGAATGGATCGAGAGCAGCCCTGCAGAATTGGGGGTACTGGTGGATGAAAAGCTGGACATGAACCGGCAATGTGCGCTCACAGCCAAGACAGAAAGCCAACCGTATCCTGGGCTGCATCAAAAGAAGCATGGCCAGTAGGTCAAGGGAGGTGATTTTGCCCCTCTACTCTGCTCTGGTGAGACCCCACCTGGAGTATTGTGTCCAGATCTGAGGACCCCAGCACAAGAAATACATGGACGTGTTGGATTGGGTCCAGAGAAAGACCACGAAAATGGTCAGAGGGCTGGAACAATTTCCCGATGAGGAAAGGCTGAGAGAGCTGGGGTTGTTCAGCCTGGAGATGAGAAGGCTCTAGGCAGACCTTATTGCGGCCTTTCAACACTTAGAAGGGGCTTATAAGAAGGGTGGAGAGAGACTTTACTAGGACCTGTAGTGACAGGACAAGGGGCAGTAGTTTTAAACTGAAAGAGGGTAGGTTTATCACAAAAATCACAAAATTCTTTGTGATGAGGGTGGTGAGACACTGGAACAGGTTGTCCAGAGAAGTTGTGGATGCCCCCTGCCTGGAAGTGTTCAAGGTCAGTTTGGACAGGGCTTGGAGCAGCCTGGTCTAGTGGAAGATGTCCCTGCCCATGGCAGTGGGGTCGGACTAGATGATCTTCAAAGATCATTGCCAGCCTAAAGATTCTATGATTCCATGATTCTATGATTTAACCACCACTTTTTTTTTATAACTATAGCTGAACTACTGAGAAGTTATGTTATTTTAGTACTTAAATGTTACTGTGGTAGATATGAAACATATAGTAATAGAGTACATTTGAGAGAGAGTGTAAATTAGAAGACTCGGTGAACTATATTTATATATATTATTTTTTAATAGTGATATGCCATTTGGCCTATTTTTCCCAGTATTTCAGTTGCTGGCATAATACTGAAAAAAATACATTTTCTTCATTTATTTTTCTCTAGTCAGTTATCAATAATTTTCTTCTTATTTATCTATTTTGGTAACCATAATGAGGGAATAATACATGAATTGCAATCACTGGAGTTGTAAATAGTCCTGTCTCTTTAAAAGGAAAATGTAGCTGACTTACATTGGAAGAGCACACTTAAAAGGTATTTTTTGTGCCTGCAAAATAATGTGTAAATAAATGCACTCATATAGGTGATACCGTGGGGAAAGAAAAGGAGGAAGCAATTAACCCCGGTCTTTTAGCTACTTAAAGCAATGATTCTGTAGTCTCTCCCTCTTTCTTTTTCCCTACTACCCTTCAGCATGGAAGGATGTTTTTAAATGAGTAATGCTTGGAAAATGGTGGTTCAGAGAAAAAAGGATTCTCTCCATGCATCTGTATCATGACAACCCGTTTACAGATAGCTTGGTATCTGTGTGCCTCCTACAACATATAGATTTCATCTAAAAAGTTGAACAAATCTGCTTTTATTGTGATCTGTTTAGCAACAAAATGAAAATAATAACTTGCCTCTACAAGGAAGTTTCAATCAAAAATAGTTGCTTGGATTACTTTCTGTAAACTGCAAAGCCATGTTTCTATCAAACGTAAAACGCTTCTCTCTCCTTCTCCTTTCCCTTTCTAATGTCAGCGCTAGAAACCAATGTGAACATTTTTACTTTAATAAATATACACATGCATTAAAAAGAAATTGAGAAAGTTATTACTCAAATTTGGAATTAGAATTAAAGTTCAAACTCAATTTTAATTATAATATTTCTTTGACATTTTATTTCACTTGTTTGCTTTGTTTATATGTATGCCTGATGTAGTATTTAAATAATAATTAAAAAAAAATAGAAGAAGGGTATATTACTTTGTACTACTCAGAAATCTAGTCCGGTTGATCTTTGCATAAAATCTATTGATAAAGAAGTATGTTCATTATTCATGTTCCAGTAAGACTCAGTGATTTCTAAAATTGAGTAACCATGGAAACACAACTGGGTAACATAAGGAAGAAAGTGCAGGGGTAAATTTACAGTTAGTCTTTTAATCAAAAGTTATTATGTGGATTCTGTTTTTACAGTATAATTGAGCTCAGTTTTTTAACTAATCTCTTACCAGTTTGTGTGCAGGTCTATTATATATATATGCATACACATATAATACATATATATGAAACATACTCAGCTGAAATAAATGATTTATTTACTTTTGTTACAGCCTTTTTTCTGATTTCTTTTTAAATTCAGCAAATTCTAGTCAGAAAGCTTACCAGCTTCTTCCCCTTCATTTTTGTTTCATAGAGCTTTTTTTTTTTTCTAAATGAGAGTTTAATAACTCTTCCTGAGTTATAAATTAATTTTAAAAGGCAAATTTGTAAAGCATTATGTGATAGAATACTCTAGTAGTCAGAGCATTAGGAGGATCACAGATGGATTATTGGACAAAAGTGTAATAAAAACGTTACAAATGTAAGGTAAAGTCAGTTTCTTGTTACTGTATAAAGCATATGTTGTTTTTAATGTGATAAATTGCAGAACTCACAGGGTTTTGCATAGTACTTGGCATACATTCCAGTGTCTGCACTTATATTGCTTGTGATTGTGGACTGAAAATATGTATTTGCTTTTTTAGAAAAGTATGCCCCAGGTATTTCTGGACTATGCTATTCATCTAATGACCTGTTGGGCAATGTTTTCTCTTCTGTATGTCATTGTGAACCTCAGTCTGCTATCTTTTCTTAATGTTTTTAATCCACACAAGGATATACCTCCTTGTATGGCAGAAAATGTGTTGAGTTCTGTGGGTTGATAGCAGCAATTTTTAAAATTATTCTTGCTTTTTCCCACTATCTAAAAACCATAAGATCAAATACGTTAAGCAATAAGGGCAAAAAGATTTTGAGCTTCCGTACTTTAAACTTTTGGAATTTGTAGTTTGTGACTTTCTTTGGGATAAGGGTGTTTGTCTTTCTGTCTAAATTCAGCATTTGTTGGGAAGGAGGTCTTTCTTCCTGAACTTTTTTTTTGCCACATTTCCCACACTTGTCTTCTCCTGTCATGTAGAAGAAATGAAATAGGAAGCTAACTCCCAAAATGTATTCTCTTGGTTCTGGTGCAACCTCTAAAATGCATCAAATGTCAAGCTATGCCCACTGTGAGCAGTTCATGAAGAAATTGCCTCAACATTTTGATCACAGTCAGGCTTTTATTATGAAAGTAGCTGGCATAGAAAGACACCTTTAGAAGTGTGAAAACAAGTAACACAATGAAGTAAAAATGATAAAATTGAGCACAGTGCTGGCACAGTACAGCTGCTGTCCCTAGCAGTAACTGCTGCCTTCAACAATAGTCTATGACTGCCACGAAAACGCCACTCACTATGAGGAAGTCATTTTTGATGGTTAACTTTCATTTTAATATCAAAGAAGAGTTCAAGCCAGAATCTCATGTGTGCAAAACTCTGAACTTTGGCAGCTTGTCTGTGTCCACATAAGTGTCTTACTAAGCCCCTTTGTTTTTAAGATTTACCTAAAGGAACACTTCATCCCATCTGGCTCTGTCAGCAATTTTCTCTGTATTCTGAATGAATGTTGGTGACAGAGCTTTCCAATCAAAAGAACATATTCAGAACTTTAAGTAAGAAAAAATGAAAAGAAAAAAAGAAGGAAAAGAAGAAGGAAAAAAGAGTTAAGCAGACATGCGAATCATTTGCACTGTAGAAGGTGCAATCACTTCTTCCTTCCCTGAAGTTTGGTAGGGGGGGACACCTCATTTTCAGTGGAACAGTCTGTGGTATGGTAATAAAAAAGCACAGGTACTGTCTTAGTTGCCCATAATTTTCCTAGTAAGGGTTTATACACTCATACTTTCTACTGCCTTCATCTCACTGAAGGACGAATTTAAGTCCATCAGGTATCTCGCATCCTTGCAGTATTCTGAAGTTCTGAAACCCAGAGTGAACAGACTCTGTAGCTCTTTGCCTATCACTTATAAGCTGGCTGATGTGCTTTATAGTATACAGGGGATGCATATATGCTGATAAAATCTAGATCTAACCTGCCCACAGGCTTAAAACAAGTCAGTGTCCTCATTTGGACTTGGTAGTCACTGTGGACCCAATTATCCATTGCCTGCCACCTTTTATGGTCATTTATAGTGATGTGAGAAGGTATATAATACTACCATGATTTAAATTAATTTAATCCCTGACATGCTTATGTGACAAAGACTACAAAAAAGATGAGGCAATGAAGTATCAAGCATTGATGTTTGTGGTACCAGACCTTCAGTGTTGCAGGAAATCCAAAGTCAAAATTGATGAGTGTCAACTCCTAGAAGGAGCTAGAACCTTTCTTATTTTATTTTAGTCTTCTAATGAGCTTGCAAAGGTGAGGACCAAAAAGCCCTCATACTATCCTGAAATAAAGGTTTAATCCGGAGATTCATTTTGTCTCATGAAGGCATCAGGACACTTCCTACTGGAATCATTACACCAAGAAATAAATTGTTACATCATTACAACTCTATAAATAAGATATCTTTAAAACATCTTAGCTACATGGAGCTTGAACTTAGACCTGGATTTATTAAAGAAGACACTAATTTAGATATCTTCATGTTTTTTCTTAGCCTGATCTAAGAATTTTTCTTTCTTGTGGTTTTTTTCTTCAGCCAGACTAACCCAAAATGTGTTCCTTCTTCCAAGCAATTGTCAAGACAGAAACACCCAAGAATTGAATCTCTGTTAATTTCTGCAGCCTTGTAAACATTAATAATTTCAAAGTTTTAATTATTTGCATTCCTTTTTTGAAACCTCTGTTACTTACACTTTAAGATTTTTATTTTTTCTCCCTGTATTACCATCTTACAACTGCTGTGACTCATAGTTTGGGAAAATATGTGCTATTGTGTTTTTTCCACTTTCCTTCTTTTTTTAATGTGTCTCCTGGAAACATAATGAAAAGATGCCATGCTGTAGTGTTTCTTATACTTACATTAACCACCGCTTCACTTTACCTGCTAAAGTCAATGAGATGAAAACCATTCTAACTTCCTGTCATAATGGAGTTTGTTCAAAATACAATCCTGTTACAGTCAAAAGAGAATGCACCACATACAGAGATACAAGAACTTATTCTTAGTCTGATTAATATCTTCACAAGCATATTTGTTTCTAAACAAAATGCAAGAGTTATTAGTCCAGTTACAAAAACACAAACACTTATTATCTCATTAATAACACCCTTAAAATGGTCATAGAAATGGTTTTAGAAAAAAACCCACCCTAGTGTCTTTTCTCTGGTGCTGTGCTCACCCTTCCAGGCTCCTTTTGGGTCCTCAGGTTGGTGGCTGATGGCTTCTCCCAGCCCGCAGTGGGTACAGTTGCACAGTTACGATCCTGAGGTTTTTGGTGGGTGGGGTATGATGTTCATCAGGGGAGTCCCCTCCTCCTCAGTCCTGGGACCTCCTTAGGTTTATTTTTATGTGTTTCCTTGCCCTGGGCTGCGGCTTTCTGGCTGCTCTCAGCTCAGGGCATAGCTTGTGGCCCTTTACTAGGAATGGCAGAAGTTGTGGTTACTGGGCTACAATTTATTTTTAAAAGCGGTTTTGGATAGAGTCAGCCACATTGATTTTGATGAGAATGGAACTACATCTTCAGGCAAAACATCTGCCCCACTGGTTCAGAGAGCCAGGTTTATATTTCCAAGACATTTTGGATTTTTTGTTCCAGTTTGTGTCATGGTCTGTCTCACCATTCCCTCCAATATGAGCTCTTTACCCTGGAATTAGCTGAGTAGTTTTAACTTACGGCAGCAGCTTATTTCCTGCAGAACCTGGGTGTAAGAGCTGCCTGTAAGCACTACCCACAGCATAAAAAACATGAAATAGAAGATGGGAACTGCAAGGAATACTGAAATTCTTCTGAAAGGTGCATGGCAAGTGAGAACAGCGATGTGTGGGTGGCTGACAGGACATGGATTTAGGTATGCGAAAAGGAGGAACTGAGGTCAGTGATAAAGGTACAGGATGAAAGAGGGTGGATAGCAATTCAGCGCTGCTGAAGCAATGAAGGGAATGAGTATTTGGGGATGGGTGAAGTGCAGGCTGTTGTTACTGAATCAGGATTTGATGTGGTGCGCATATGTGTGTAGGGAATCTGCAACAGAGCTGGCTAGCAGAAGTTCTCATGCTGTTTCCAGATGTGTGGAAATTGAAAGAGTGCTGGGTAAAAGCTGTAGCTTCAGATGCAGCAGCACAGCTTGCCTGCCTCTTGATGCCCCATGAGCTTCCTTCCCTATGTAAGATCCACAGTTCGGGTTTTTTTATTGCTTAATCATATGATAGCGATGTTTAATAGCCCTAATACAGGATGGCAAAGAGTCAGGACAGTAATAGGAAATGAATGGCATTTCTCTGAACTTAAGGGTAAACAGTGGGTCAGAGGAGTCTCCTGTGGAGCAGCCAGAGATATGTGCATATTAGAGTGCATTAAAATTTGATTTTTCAACCTTAAGTTATTGTACATACATAGTGGTAGAGAAGATGAGCAGAGCTAAAAAGTCAGGAGGTAGACTAACCCTTCTCTTAGAACAATTTTATCTTCTGTAAAGGAAAAGTGTCATTAGTTGGGGGTCAGTCTTTTGGGAGAGTAGGAGCAATATGTGACTTTTTCGGGGTTCTTGAAATAGCAATATTATTTTCGTTAAGTACAGTATTCTGAAATACATTTCCAGGTTCAGGAAAAATTATTCTTATTAACCCTTAAGACTCTTGGCATGACTTGCATTATTATTGTATCTCAACAGACAAGTAGAACAGGATATACTATCTTAAAACAATATTTGATTGTAGTGTTGGGCAGAGAAGAAACCAGTATGTAAAAAATGTGTCCATAATGCCCTAACTGATGACTTGAAGCTGATTTTCCAGCCAAAGTGCGTATCTTCTTTGAACCATGCTATTTTCCCCAGTTTTCCAATGTTATGTAGCCCCTACATCTTGTTTGTAAAGAAGTAGCTTTGATTTGAAGTTTTGTTTCAAAATGGGAATAATATTGAAATCTCAGAAATTTTCAAAACTGGGAAATCTCTCCCTAAATTAGCTTTAGTTCTGCACTGGGCAATAGCAGTGCTTCCCTCAGTCTGAGTTCCCATGGGTAAGTTAATATGGAGAAACATTCTTCTGGAAATATTCTGTCATGCTCTCTGCACATAGACAGAAATGGTATTTTGCCAGTTAGACTCTGTACAAATTCTTTCTTTCTTTCTTTCTTTCTTTCTCTCTTTCTTTCTCTCTTTTTCTTTTCTTTTCTTTTCTTTTCTTTTCTTTTCTTTTCTTTTCTTTTCTTTTCTTTTCTTTTCTTTTCTTTTCTTTTCTTTTCTTTTCTTTTCTTTTCTTTTCTTTTCTTTTCTTTTCTTTTCTTTTCTTTTCTTTTCTTTTCTTTTCTTTTCTTTTCTTTTCTTTTCTTTTCTTTTCTTTTCTTTTCTCTCTCTTTCTTCCCCCTCCCCCCCGGTCTTTCTCTCTTTCTCTTTTTCTGTCTTTCTTTTTCCAATCAAGAGATCTAGGAGAATTTACCAGAATTCCAGATTGGGTTTGAGAAAGAGGTGTAGCATATCTCAATCCATCCTCACCCTCAGAAGCAACAGCTTCAAAACATGAAAGTGGCAGCTTTCGTTTGCTGCACTGCACTGCAGTACCAGCTCCTTTCCCAGCAACATCTGATCACTGCACCCTGCTCAGTGCGTGGTGGCAGCGGAAAAATCCTTGTGTTTGTGTAGGTGTAAACATGTATCAGCCTATTATGCCAGTCTCCAGTTCTAAAGGCAATAGATGGGGCTTTACTGCTCATTTATTAGTAAGTGCTGATTTATGGAGAAGTATTAAGAACCAATGATCCATCAAATGTAGGACCTGAGTTTCCTAGAAAACTGTTTGTTAGTTTACTTACTGCTTCTTCATACTGATAGGTTTTTCTGTACTGATATATTTCTGTGTATTAACTGCTTTATGACTCCCCATGGTGGAACAAATTTTTTGCTTCTTAACTTGTGAAATGCTTGAACTGTTAATTCTAGAACTGTTTCATTCAGTGGTTACAGAATGCATCATTCATAGTAATTTTGAAGTGCTGAACATATAAACCTTTCAACCCTCCTCTTCTTCAACTTAGCAAGTAAACAAATTTGCTATTGGAGGAAGGGTTTGAAGATGACTGCCAAATATCAGCGTTGATGAACTGTTCTTAAGCAATTAATTCTACTGTTGATTGAGTGAATTTATGTTTTGTTGTGAATCTGAGCTGAGGTGTTTGGAATCCATTTGGCTTATGCATAGTAAAAATGGCAGAATGTATATGCATCTATTTTCAATACTGCCAAGCTTCAGTTATGCACCTATAAATGAATTTTCTCAGCAGGTCTTTTATGCCAAAAGAGGTGGATTGTATTACTCTGTTTGCATATCTAGTGGCACAGTTGAGGGCACATCATGAAAAAAGAATTTTCTGCTGTAGGTGGTGGTGTTAGTGCCACTCTTAAGAAAATACTTGGAAAAGTGGAGTGTAAGGATGATATTATAGATGATGAAGAGGGTTTGAAATAGTTTCATCCTGCCACATTCATTGTGTGAGACTGTGAACAAGTCACGCTGTCTCTGTCAATCCCTTTGTAAAGTGGTACAAACTATAGTTACCTTGTAGAAATCTAGTAAAGATAAATGGATCATATTTGAATGGTGTTTTGGGAGATTTGAACGAAAGATACTATAATTTACTGTAAGTGTTGAATAGGATTTACGGTAGAGGAATGTTTATTGCAGTATACTGCACTCACTTGGAAGACAGCATTTTGGGGGTATTTATATGCATTCCTTTGGTGTTAGATCTACTTATCTATTCTCCATCCTTTCCCTGTGCAATCCAAAAGTCTTTTACCATACCCTTTTATTCAGCTAAATTTCTTTCTCCAATTGTTACACTTCCACTTTTTGTTGCTGACTTTCCTGGATCAACATTCCCTTTCTTAGAGATGATGTGGTTGATAGTTGTCCCTCATGAATTATCTCCTTCTATGCCTATATTCTCTTCTATGCCTCCACTTCCTGGAGCTGTACAGTTATGAAAGAAACTCAAGACTGTGCAAAATTATAATGTACCTTTTTTTTTTCTTTTTACAATTTGGTTTTCCTTAATAGGGAAAGCTTATCTAGTTCAATATTTTATTTTTTTCAGAAATTTTGTGCTGACCAGTTCACATCTATGTATTTTTAACTATTTATTTGAAAATCTGAAGGCAATACAAAGTTCTTTAAAAATCTGCTTTGGAGGTTGTTTTAACATCTAATTGTGGATTTGGTGATAGATTTGTAGAATTTCCTGTAGACAGTATATATTCCTTCATGTTCAAGGAATTATGCAGTGAAGAAAACAGTGTGGTCTTTTTGTTTGTTTTTTTTTTTTTTTTTAATTGTTGTGGCATTTTGTCTTTATCAGGGCTCATTTGTCAATTTTTGTTTTGCAGTGTGTTTCCATGTTGTAGGAAGTCATAACTGTTCATTTTCTTTGCCATAATCTGTGCTTTCTGAATTAGTCTACCTTCTTCTTCTTTACAAATGCTTTTTTCCTTTGTATACTGAATTATCTTTGTTTTTTAAAGGATGATCTTAAAGGTCTTTTCCAACTTAAAAATTCTATGATTCTATTTAATATCAGTTCTCTTTCTGGTGCTATGTAAGCACTTTCGATAAGAGATTGAATATGTGTATTACAACGTGTGTACCATATTTAGAAACTGTATGTTCCATGAACTCAACCGTGATTACAAAATTCATTAAATTTAGAGGACTGTACATTCCATTTGATCCACTAGTATAACTAGATGCAACTAGAGAGTGGTAAAAAGATCCTTTGTTTGGAATAGAAAGCATTTTTATAGTTTTGTGGATAGCATGGAGATGGGAAGAGTATTAAACACTTCTTAGTGTCAGATTCAAAATAAGATTGATAAATTGGAGGAATGCTTTGAAATCAGTAAGATGAAGTTCAATAAAGACAAATGCTAACTATTACAACTTAGAAATGAGAAATCAAATATTTATGTACAAAATGGGAAATCAATGTGTAGGCAGCAGTAGTGTGTAAATATATCTTGGCGTTAGAAAAGGCCACAAATTGAAATTAATTAATGATGTGATTCTTTTGCATAAAAAAGGGCAAATAGCCCTGGGACATGCAGACAGGAATGTCATCTGCAACACATGGGAGTTGCTACTGAGCTTCCTTCAGTGTGTGTGATGTCACAGAAGCATTTTGCCTGGTCTTGGACATTAGGCTTAAAGAAAGAAATAGATGAATTGGATGGCATCCAGTGGAGACAAAGAATAAGCAGCACCAGATATTATAAGGACAAAAGAAGGTTTGTTAGTACTGAATAGAAAGGTTGAGAGGAATATATGTCAATAATATTGCAAAAAAAATTGCCTTCTAATGTATGAAAGATAATTATGAGCAATGATGGTTCTGTTTCCCAAGTCATAACAAACAGAGCAAAAATAATCAGCATACTTTATAACACTGAGGATCTGGGACAAGAAAACTCTTTATATATGACACAGCTAAATACTTGAAAAAACTGTAGGGCATCTGGGTCTCTGGAGGTTTAAAATAAGTGAGATGTGATGAGGCCTTTATTTTTCTCAGTCCTAATTTTTTATTATTTTTATCTCTTCTTGCCTAATTAAACCCGTACATGTTTGTGAGGTGTGATAATGTAAGCTTTGAAAATATTTTAATGATTTTGTATGGCAAAGTTTTTATGAAGATGTATTAAGGGGTTTTACATATATATATGTAAAATATGTAAATATGCGTGTCCATACATACATTATAATGTGCAAATATATATTTGTAAGTCTTCCTAATACATGGTTCGATAGATGTGTGTGTGTGTGTGAGTTTTATAAGCAAGTTATGTTGGAAAAATAAACCAGTTCCTCGGTACCATTTCTTCAAAACTGAAATAAAACACTACATGTTGAAAATAGTTACTGTGTTTAATTTAATTATGTTCATTTAATATACAGTTTGAGAAACAATGGTAGGGTTTTTTTACCTGTGGGACAGTAGAAGCTGCTAGCAAGGCTTTAGGTATTCAAGTTATTAGCTCTGTGGGACGAAAAGAGACAGATAATTATTACCTGTGGAACACAGAGGAGTTATCTGTGGAGAGGATGTGAAAGAAATAATAACGTGTTGCTGATAGGTCCATGATTTTTAGTATCTGGCAAAGCTGTAAGTTTTAGTTCCCAAGCTTGTCTTTTGGAGGTATTTGGTAAGTCTCTGCTGAGCAAGAGGTTGAGTGATCAGAAATGTAATAAATGTTTTCTAGAAACTGTTCTTCCATTAACTGCATGTCCTGTCTTTTATTGTTTTCATATATGAGTTCATTCTGGCATTGGAAGGCCTGTTCACTTTGACCTACATAGTTTTATAACAGTATTTGCTGCCCTGCATGTGTGTGCATGCATAGGATCCATGTTTTTGATGGCTCTGTTTTGTCAGCTGTTTATCCCAGTTATGAAGAGGCACATTTTACGTTTTTCATTCTGGGGAAGATTTGTTTGCTGCAGTGTATGCTGATGGCAGTTTTGATGAGTCGTCTGCTAAGGTGGAGGGTTGTTTTAAAGTTAGGCACATATGAGGAGGTTTGGGTTCCTGATTAGCTCTTTGGTTTCAGTCAGACTTTTGCACTGAGGTCATTCTTTCCATTTTTGAAAATTCAACCTTAGATTCATAGGTATGAAGTCTTTAAATCAAGTTTAGTTGTTATTGAAAGCACTAATGTGTAGTGATTATCCCAAGAGTTTAGTAACAGGAGTGGTTTAAGCTTTCTCATCTTCTGAAAAACATAATGTTTTTTGACAGTAGTAAACATCAGCTTTTACACATATTTCAATACAGCAAAAATAAAACCAATCCCAGGCTACAGATATATAAAAAAAATAAAATTTCTAATTAATGATTTCAAGATGTCGCTATAATCTGTAGCGAAAGGTCTTTTATTCATAGACTACGAACCTTACATCCGAGGAACGCAGAAGTTGTGATTATTTGCCCTTCTAGTCATAATAAATGGAAAAGACATTCTGGCTAAATGGCAGAAGGATCTTGCTTTTAAAATAGTAGAAATCACTATAATGTTAATAGGAGAAAGATAATATACAAATATGGTTCGTCCTGTAATAGCTTTCTGTATGAACGTTGATTATCAGTTCTGAGAGTAGGTATGTAGCTGTGTTGCCAGCAGCATGTCTGGAAATGAAGGATGGAAAGAGAGAGAAAAGGTAGTTGCTGCATGCTCTGCTGCAATGACAAGGGCTACCATCACGAGTTGTAAATGCTGTCAGTCAAAGGGAATGATCCACTCGGGCCTTGTTGGACTGCCTGGTAGAAAACCACTTTGAGACAACAAGGACTTCATGTCTAAGCCTGGTAATAGTAGCCTTTGACGCATATAAAAAGTGAGCTCTGCTTTACTTGGGCAGGATTGGTCTTTCTGAACAGGGGGTGTCCCTTGGAGTGAGCAAACAATCTCCAGCGATAGATATTTTCTGCAGAAATTCAGGCTGAATCATTTATATTGCCATAACTCAAAGGAAAGCCTATATAACATAGGCTGTATTGAAGAATAAGATTAATAAGCTTAGGTAAGCGTGTAGGCTTTTTGTTATTTTAAACTAATTTTCTATAATGCTTTGTTCGATTTGCCAAAAAAGGCTTCTGGATTCACTTGCTGACTGGTTTGGAAAAGGCTATTTGTCTGTGTCATGGCCACCTGAAGGAGAGAAGGGTTTGCACTTAAGCCTTCATGGTAATATGTGCTTTGATAGACAAGCTAAAGTAAATGCGGCTGCAGCCTTGTAAAATATTATCGCTCTCGGGTATTAACGGGCTTCTTTTGGAAGTTACTGTTCATTGCAGCAGAACTGGCAGCACAGAACATGCACCAGACATACCAGTGCTGCATTTCAACTATGCCAGCAATTTTCCCAGCATTTTAGCTTAAAACGTCAAACTGAAGGCAGGTTTGCATTAAGCCATGTTGTGATCTGGAAGGGTGGGCATGTCCCCACACGCTTTGTCCCGCTGAGTCTGCTGTGGCCGATGTACCTGCTGGCGGAGCAGGCTGTGTGCAGTCCTGTGCTAGCACAGCAAATTTCCAAGTGTTTTAATGTGAAAACTGTAAAAAACTGGTTTAAGGGCAAGTGAGGCATTTACCTGTCTGCACTGCCGCATGCAATTTAAATACCAAGGCTAAGCACATTTTAAAGACAAGCTGAATTATGACATCCATACTAGTGCTGCACTCATGTTAGGCTGTATCATTTTTGGAATTGTAACGGCTAGTTTTTACCCCCAAAAATCTTGTTAGAATTAGGCAGCCTCTCTGGGCATGGTCAGGTAATTACAGGGAGAAGTTTAGGACTAACCTGTTGTTAACCAACCTTCTGCAGAAGTTTGCCTATACCCCAGAACAAGCCGCTGGGGCTGGGTATTTTACTATCTTTGACCCAGGTACTGTTGGATGAGTACAAACAACACCGGCAATGCAGCTGAGCAACAGCCAGATTTACCTCTGCAATGGAAGTAAACCCTAAGAATTACAGATTTGAAAAACATATACAAGTGGAGAAACAGGGGAACAGGGGAACAGAGCCTTGAAATGCTGACATAGAGAGTGAAAAAACGAATGCGTTGCTTAACAACTAACAGCCTCGGTGGTAGATTACTTTGCAGTTATGTGATCATCATTCTTCTGTGAGTTTCCATTTCTGAGAACTGGTTCTTAGGCATTGTGTTTATATATAGTGTTGCACACAAACATCACAAAATTTTACTAATTTCACACAAAGACAATTGTGGTGAGTTTGTGCTTCTGCCCTTTGTAGGTATGCATGATGCAAATCTGTATATAATCTGCATGCTGTGCAGATGGCAACTACATTTCTGATCACAAAATTTATGAAATAAGTGAAGGAAGACTGGCTGGCTTAGCTTGCACTGTACCATGACTCATAGGAGTCTTCCCATTTGCCTCAGTGAATGTCTGCAGGGAGAGGATTCTGGCTGCATCTTTTAAATTACAGAGCCAAGTATTGGAAGAGAGGATCTTTTCTAGAGTTGCTCATGCCTGTGAGTCTCTAGAGACAGCTGTTTAAAAAACAAAACAAAACAAAAATACTGGCAGCATAAAATGTTAGAAGTCAGAAAGGAGATTTCCTATTGTTCAGCTTGATAATAAGTGCCATCAATTTTGGATGTTCACAGGATTATGTTCTGTGTCTACAATTAAAAAGAAAATAAGAAAAATGCATCATAGAACATTAGCATAATTGTCGTAATGCAAAGGCTTTGCATGCAGTCTATTAGTA
Organism: Pelecanus crispus; assembly: GCF_030463565.1. Taxonomy (NCBI): domain Eukaryota; kingdom Metazoa; phylum Chordata; class Aves; order Pelecaniformes; family Pelecanidae; genus Pelecanus; species Pelecanus crispus. The sequence continues at coordinate 19,676,944 of NC_134643.1, forward strand.
TTTTCCTAGCTGTCCGACTTGTGTTAATTAGCAAAGGAGCAATTTCTACATGATTTATTAGATAAGCGCTGCATTTCAAAACCCATATTTGCAGAAATAAGACCAGAGGTTCACCAGCTCATGAAAGAAAACAGAAACTCCTTTAATTTTCTGTAATGTGAGGACATGAGTTAAAATAGTTGTTAATGAAAGATAACAAATTGATTTGAGAGAGAGAGAAAGACGCAACTGGAAAGATGATGGTCTTGATACGGACGAGATAATAAGGCCTCTCAAATCTTATGCTCAAACTAATTTAAACTAACTAGTATGAGTACTGGTAAAAGTATAACCACTGCAGCAGGGAGCTTGGCTTTCACTAGTCACAAAAACATTTACCTGAACCTAAAAGCTTTGAAGCCTGAACTGGACTCCCCTTTGCCTTAGCTGTCACACTATCATTTTGAGTTAGGTAATATCAGTGCTCCCTGATCCTGTCTACAGGACCTGTAATGTCTCAGGGTCTATTATAGCTGGATGCTGGAGTGTCCAAAATAAATGAAGGCACAGACGGTACTAATCTGAAAATATACTCCCCAATGGGTCATTTTCTGAACTGCAAATTGGGGCTGTGTTTTAGGCCTGTCCCAAAAATGTCTATTGATATGATAACATTGTCACATGTTATGCTTCTTTGGCTACACTCCCTCTATACAGACAGATGAAGATCACTGTATGCGGGTATTTTGATAAATTTAATTTTTGTCTGAATAATGTCTGAAATATTTTTATTTACATTACAAAACCAAACATTTTGATCCAGTTGGGCCAGAAAGACTGTAAGTATAGAGAGAAGATGTCAGCATGCTTTGTTAGCTTGGACACCCTACCACAGTGTCATTAAATCTCTTTCTGGCTGGAGACGATTCCCATTCAGCCATTGTGCAACACAGGCAGAATGAGTTCAGTGTCTGTCCACATCTGTGCAGATATTCAAATTGCCAAAAAAGTAAAAGAAAAGGGATGTGGAGAAGGAGGAGAGAAATATGCCTAAGGTTACACACTGGGTTACTGGTGAAGCTATTGTGTTAGTTTAGTCCTTTCTCAGTGATGCTACATGGCCTTCTACTACCTTTTAACTCCCCTGACCTTTACACAAAACTCAGTCCTTTCAACTCTTTCATTTAGTAGCTGTTCTCTGAATTGCTTCCAATTTCTCTCCATCTTTTTTTTTTTATGGTGTTCAGGTACCCAAACTGACTGCCATAGTTTAAATTAAATTACACTGGTTATTATACCACAGACAGGCTATCACCTGGGAGGCATATGATGGGATACCCTTCGGAGTGGTTAGCTCTTCGATTGCTATATTCTGTTATACCATTATATTGGACTCACTGTTTACTAGCACCTCTAGCTTTTCATTGCAGTACTGCAGTTACTTTGTAAGACAAAATCACTTGTAAATCAGCCTTCTGGCTGTATTCAATTTTACTTTTCTAGTTTTAATTTCCTTATGTTGCCCAGGTTTGTTTACTGTTCAATACAGTGTTCTTCAATTATTTTTATGGTATCATTCAAAAAATAATTTTTATTCTTTTGTTTTTACTCATTCACATAGTATATTTCTCCTTTCTCCTGGAACAAGTCCTTTAGAAGTTGTATTTAAAGACAAATGGTTACTATTTTCAAGTCTGCAAGTATAGATTCTGTTGCTACTTACATGGACATGTTTATTGCATAGATAATGTAATGGTAATCTAATAAATCCTAATAAGTCTAGTCTAATAAATGTAATAAATCAAGTTTTACTGGATGTTTTCTTCTGAAGAGTAAAATTCTTGCATCCATAGTAGGGAGTGTACGTATATTAATGAATATTTCCATAGAATTTTACTTCAGCTCAAACTCACATATTAAAAGTTATTCTTGAGTGTTTGTAATACCATAGTGTCCAGCCTTGGACCCAAATCTCTTTATGCTGTGCAAAAACAGAAAAAAAAGAAAGAATTCCTGCCCCAAAGAGCTTATAGTCTAAGGTAAGAGAAGAGGAGAGAAGAAGAGTTGAAGGAGAGAGGATAGTGTTACTCTGTGCAACATGCTGCAGTTACAGTACATTGGCAGCCTCTTGACTCTTGTTGGGTGCCTTGTTGAAAGAAGGGAAAGTATCTCTTACTAGAGTAATGGATATACTTGGAAAAAACCCCAGAATTTCAGATAGATATCAGGTCTGAAACAGAAGCTAAGCACATGCTGAAATAATTTGCTCTGAAGTTGAATAATTCGTCAGACTATTTGAGAGGCCACAGTAGGTATTTCTGTTGAGCACAGTTTTATGTTGGCAAAATGGAGAGAGAGGACATCCTAACAAGAGAGTTTTAAGCCTATGTTTCAAAGACCATAATGAAGTTTTGGAAGGAGAGTTCCTGCTGGTTCGTGTGACAGACACAAAGGTGTATGTTTGAATCTTTGGGCTTGTCTGAGACATAAAACAGTCATGGTTTCTATTTTAATTTGAAAATCTGGTCTTCTCTTCAGTTTGAGAGTGCCTTCTATTTACAAAATAGTATATGAACAGTTACAGTAAGTATTCTGCAATGTTTAGGAGGGCTTTTATGGGATATTTAAGAGATCCTTTGTTCCGAAGGAGATAGTGTGTGGCCTCCTCTGTGCTTCTTGAAGCCCGTAGAACTCTGGGTTTGCCTGTATAGGTTGCGGTTGGGTTACCTAGATACAAGGGAACAAGGTGCACAAAAAATTGTATGGTTTGATTATGACATATGGTTTTCTATCTTTTAATTTCTGGTTTCTGTTATTTATTTTAGCTGTAGGTTTTGGGCTTTCTTTTTTTTTTTTCTTTTTTTTTTAGTAAATTATTCTATTGAGTGTTGCTGGAATACTGGATATAGCTTCATGGCCATATTAAGTTTTTAACTTCTGTGGTTTACCAACTCAAATTATGATAGAAATAAAAAAAGACAAATCTTTTTGCCAAGCTAAATGGCTACCAGAGCTTTTTCCTAGGCTGCCTAGGAGTCTTGGTGCCTTGGAGAAGTAGTGTAAGTGTCTGTGTTGTTGGCCAAGGGCTGGTTGCCTAAATGAAGAGATGTCCAGATATGCAGCTAGGTGGTTCACGAAAAGGGTCAGCTGTAACTTGGTTGAACATGTAATTGCTGAGCAGGCAAACAGGGGTGTTGGGAGTCTGGCTGCCCTTCTTCCTTAGTAACCCAGAAACCTTAGAACCTCTGCTCCACACCAATACTCTTGGAAGCCTTGTACAGGGAAAGGAAGCCCTGGACAGACAGATCAGCTGCCAGCAATGCTGATGGAAATTGTCCTGATAGTGGCCTTAAGCTCTGAGATATAAATAGATTTGTTTATACAATTTTGCTTATATTCTTTGCTGGAAAAAGGCTCATGCAAAAGATTAATGGACATTTCCAGTTAGAATAAGGAATCACAGTAATTCCCTTCTCTCTTTAGAAAATGAAGAACTTCCAATGGTCAAATGATGCATTTGGAGAGGAAATTAATAAGGATTTGATATGTGTGTTTATTTTTTGGTGCAACCATTTCTCATTATTTCATATTCACACTAAATTATTTTATTATTTTTCTTGTGCTTCTACTTGTATGCCTGGTAGAGCTACATTTTTATGCTAAGAATGAAGGAACAGATCCTTATTTTACCTTATTTTACTTTAGCAGTCAGTAGAGCACCTCTGTGAGTATGCATATACAATAAGATAGACTACAAATTCCTTGTCTTTTTTTATGGATACAGAGTTCAAGGAAAGCACTAGTTAAAACACAAAGGGATTGAATGTTGTTTTTTCAGTTTTCTATGGTGTTATTCTTGCCTTGAGTTTCAGGAAATGCCTGATTTAATGGATTGAGACTTCCAAATGTGACTGTAGGTAGGGAAACAGGTTTTATATCATACAGTGCTGTAGGATCTATGTGGGTTCCAGTGTTTTGTAGAAATTCCAAAACTGTAAGAACACTAAATTATTATGATTTTTTTTTTAATATTTTCTGAAAGGTTTGGGGCCTTTATGTTGATCTTTTCAAAGTTAAAAAACTTAGCAATAAATATTTTCTGAACAGCAACACCTAACTTTTATCTGACATGGCAATCCAAGTAAATAAGACTTCATGTTAGCAGGACTATTATTTTCTGAAATTTTAATGTAATATATCCATAAAGAATAGAAATAAGATGGGAAAATGTGTAATATTGAACAGGTAATGAATAATCAGCAATAAGTGATTTGGAAACAAATGTGTCTAATCTTTGGAGCTGAAATTTATGAGTTGTTAATGGAGAGAGTTAAGCAAGTAATCTTTTGACATGAATAGTAAAATGTACTTAGTAAGACTCAAATATATCTTCTGATCAGCTAATTAAATGAAATTTTATTAAACTACTCAAAAGATACCATCTTTGGATCACGAAAAAAAAAAATCTGTTAAGAGTGTTCCACGCATTTCAATGAAATCCATTCACATGTTTTAAATCTGGCTATGAGTGTTCACATACTATAACTCACTGCATAATTCTATGTGTTCCATAAATAGAATGAATATTTTAAAGTGGTACATATGTGGATTTGGAAGAAAACTGAGCTGTCACTAACGGAAAATTTATGCTGGCAACTGTGATAAAGTATCACATTTAAAAGGATTTGGGGGGAGGTTGTTTTGTTGCTTTTTGACTTTGAGATTACGTGATGATGAGAACCACTGAAGCATATTGCACTGATTAAATGTAGTACTTGGGAGTCTCAAATGTCACAAAACATATGGAATACCAGGAACATTCATCACTGTTTGAAGGGACTGTCTAAAGCCTTGATAGCCTGGTCTAACAATAGTGCCAGTAAAATAGTCAGTGAATGAAATGATTGGGTAGCATGAAAAAAAGTGAAATAATGTTGGCACCAAGAGCGTGCGTTAGTCTGCTACAGAATTACAGCTTCTTCTTCCTCCTGCTTATCCTCCTGCCACTCTTTTGAAGGAAGAACTAAGATTGTGGTCAGGAAAAGCCATACATATGCTATTAGCCTTACTCTAGCAATACACAGACATTGAATCTGCATACATGTTTGGGATTTCAAAAAGCAAGCTTTGAACACAAGAGGGGATGGCCACAAGTTTTATTTCAGTGAGGGCAGACTTGAACTTGAATTCACTTGAACATGAATATTACTATTGCTAAATTAGATGTGGTTTTTTTTCAGTAAGTGGTAACAGTGGTCAGTCTAAATTTGGTGGAGAAGGGAAAGACTGTAGTGACAACTTAATTTTTAAAATGTCTGTAGAATAGTGTTAAGGGAAGAGGGAGGAGGTAGCTTCCTGGAAGCAGACCACAAATATAAAGACTGTTCACTCACTTGCAAGACCACATTTTAAATGTATTTTAGATAAAATGGAAATTGAGTAGGTATTAATTGACAAATATTTGAAATCCTTACAGGAGACAGAGTCAGTTTCCTAAAAGTATCCTGATTCCTTTTTCTTCTAGTATCCTGCATCAAAACTTTATGTGATGTAAAGGCAAAACTCGTTTACTATTCTGTGAGGCAGACCTAGACTTTTTGTTTTATATAAAAAATAACTTTCATTGAAAAGATCAAAGAGTATGAGAAGCTCTCCCTGTTACAAAACAATACATGAAGAATTTTTAAAATAATGTAAGTAGCAAATTGCAATGCTTTGTCATATAATGTTTGTCAGAGGCATCTGTCAAAGAGGCAGGGCTTCATCATGTGTCACAGTTACTTGGGAAGACAAGCACCATAACTCTGAATGTCTCCTTCTTCCTTCTTCCCCCAGCTTTTATTGCTGAGCATGACATCATATGGTACGGACTATCCCTTTGGTCAGTAGGGGTCAGCTGTCCCAGCTGTGTCCCCTCCCAACTTCTTGTGCACCCCCAGCCTACCTGCTGGCGGGGCAGTATGAGAAGCAGAAAAGCCCTAGACGCTGTGTAAGCACTGCTCAGCAGTAACTAAAACATCCCTGTGTTATCAGCACTGTTCATCACAAATCTAAAATGTAGCCCCCTACCAGCTACTATGAAGAAATTTAACTCTATCCCAGCCAAAACCAGTAGAGCTTTTATTTAATATGTAATACTTACAGATTCAAACTTCTGTGCAGGAATATTACAAGTCTTCAACAGAATTATGTGTCTTTAATAATTCCATTATTGCTATTTTGTTTGTGATATTCAATTGTAGATAAATTTAGTTTTAATTACATCAGACAATGCTACTGTCTTTTTCTTGTGTAGTTTCCATTGAAGACAAACTCTTCAGACAAAGTAGTCTTAGCTTTAGTCTGCACAAACAAGCAAGTATGCATTTTGATTACTGAAATGCCCGGGATGCCAGGAAACATATATAGGTATTGCATGTCAGTTCCATAACAAGCATAAATAAGTAGCAAGACTACCTGTAAATCTGAGACATTTCATTCAGATAGAAATTAAGCACCTTTATAAGTTAAAATTACATTTTGATCAAGAATGAGACATAATTGCCTATTTTTGTTTCCATTTTATATAGACATAGCACAAAAAATTTTATATTCGCTTATGAATTGTTTTTAATTTAAATTACAGTTCAAAGATGTTTCATAAAAATAGATAAGTGCAATTTGAACTAAAAGAATTTCTAAATGCAGTGTATTAATTGACTGCTCCCTAACATGCAATTTAACAAATAATTTTGTGCATAGATAATGGAAGCCTGTTTAATTTTCCCATAAGGGAAGCCAATTTTCTGCTTTCTTGTTCAAGAAATATCTCTTTAAATTCTTCTTTATCTGGTACTAGCTAATGTTTCTTTGAGTTGCTGAGGTGTAGAAGTCAGAATATAGTGTTTTACATAATCATTAAACAATTAAGAAAAAAATTTTGCCAATTACATGTCTGTATTAGATATGTGTGACATTATTTGAGGATCTAGACACAGGTCTTGAATATTTGCAGGTTCAAAATACTATTCTGATTTATGTAACATAAATTATTGCCATTTATCCTTTGAATAAATCAAAGCACTGAGAGATATACTGATTATTTTGAGCCTTATCATCAAATCTTGTTTACACACTGAACCTGTTGCAAAATAAGCTGGAATATGAAATTTAAACATGGTAAGTATTCTGTGCTGTTTTCAGTTAAATTCTAAAGTGAACTAAATTACCCGAACAAAGAAATTTTAGGACTAATGGAATAGGAGTGTCTGTAGGAGAAGCTATTATAGCTTGTTTTCCCTGGGTAGATAAGCCCTGAGTCAGTAGAGGAGCTGGGTTGAATCTGGGTCATCTGACTCCTACTTGTGTAGCCAGTTCTCTCCACTAAAAGCCTCTTCTTGTGGAATTACATGGCGATGTTTTCTACATTTGCACTGTGATGTTAAAGATTATTATGGGATATCCGTTGTTATGATTTTATAGTATCCTACTGAGACATCCACTGAGTGAATAAGTTGCAGTTTCTGAAAAATAAATTACTGACCTACTGTTGTTTATAGTAATACATGTTCTATATTTTCATTGTTTGACATAGGCAAAGAACACTTTCTTTTTTCTAGTATCTTTATTATCATTTGGAGTAAAATTGAAGTTACTTGCACATTTCCTTTTTGAAAGCTGGGTAACAATCCTATTTTGTGGCAGTTCAGGACTGAAAAGATGATGTAGATTTTATGAGAAAAAATATACTTGTGAAATCTGTAGCTAATGCATGTAGAAGATCTTTCTACAAATTTTGGACATGGCAGTTACCAGGTAAATTAAAAAAAAAAAAAAAAAAGTAAAGTAAAATTTCATGGTTGACTAGTGATGAATACTAATTTCAAGGTACAGGAAAAGGTTTTGGTAGCTAAATCCAGAAACGTATGTTATGATTTCTTGACTCCTTGTATGTTCCTGGGGAAAAATAGGTGCCTTGGAATGAGGTCTAAAGGAAATGGATAACCACCTGCCTAGCCTGCCTGGGACTGCCTGCAAGTAGCCTGTAGGAAACAGTAAGCACAGCTGCTTTGTCTGAAACCCCTCTTCTCCCTGGAGATCAAGCTTCTTGTTCAGATTGTCACAGGATGTTCCGGATGGCGCCTTCCTCCATTTGCCATCTGCAACCTGATAGGTACCGCAGCTTTTCTGAAGTCCTGATCAATTCTTGTTGCTCTTAAAGAACTGGAAGCAGAGGAGATATGTGTGTATGTTAATGTGAGAGGGGGGTGATACCTACATTTTCTGTATCTTAGAGATTATCGCTTTTACTGGGCTCAGCTTCTTTTTCACCTTGAGGGGGTTCAGTTGCAGCTCTTGGGAGAGAGACTGGCACCTAGCTGTCGTGTATAATGTGGTGGGAAGTCCCGGCACCTGTGCAGCTATGTGAAGTCAGTCGTTCCTTTGTGCAGCTGAGAACTGCCAATTTGTGGAGCAAAGAGGGGTGAGAAGCAGCATGAGTCAATGTCTGGTGATTAAGGTTTTTACCTGGGCTGTGGGAGATCTGGCTTCAATTTCTGTTCCAGCAGTGACAGCTTAGATATAGTCTCTGGAGGACCTGATGTAAGGATAGAAACATTCTCACTGAAGCAGCAGTAGAAACTAGGGAGAGAAAACTCTGGGTGTCCACAGATCATGAGGTAATGGCAGGCATGATAAAGCTAAAACCCTAGGTGCCCAGAGATCATTACATTGAAAAATATGACACTTACTGAGCCATACAGAGCCTTTTGACATGTACACTTGGGCACCAAATTCCTGACTAAAATATACCTAGTTCAAATGTAACCTTCTATCAAACCTTTTCTTTTTTTTTTTTTAATTAGATAAATATATATCAAAATTTGCTTAATGACTAGTTAGTTCTGTCAAATTCATCTAAAACCTTTCGTTGGTCACTCAGGATTATTGGGTTTAGTCATGCTTCTGAATGTTCTGGGCTTTTGTTACTACTTCTTATCTTTCTTCGAGGTTTTTATCAGAAGGGCCAGATATTGCAAATAAATGAAAACAAATCCACCTATTGTTCTGTAAGCACTCTGCTGAGTCACTGTATGAGATTTCTGTTAAGAATTTTTCACTTCTTCTATATAATATATCATTATACCAAAGACAAAGGCTTTGTTCTTTTGAGTTTATTGCAACCAGTCTGATCAACTACATGGAGACTGACATTAATTTTAACAGAAAAAAACAATAGTTTTAAAAACACAATTAGCAACAAGAGAGAAAGAAAAAAATTCTCTTATGAAGAATGAGTTTATATAGTTGTACAACTCAGCTGTGAAACAGCAGTAGTATCCGGGAGTTCATAAGGTGGTTTTAACATGCACAAATATAACATTTATTTGGAAACTAGGCAACTTTTCTTCTTTATCTGACTTACAGGTTTGGTATATATTACCTTTTTTATAGTTGTTTGAGATTATAAACAGTATTATATTTTGGATAACTACTTATGGTGCCGAATTTATGGATTAAAAAAAATCTATTCTGACTTAAGATTCAATTAAACAGTTTCATTACTGTGTCATGAGAGATACCTAAGTTTTTTGTAAAGCACTGTGTCTTTTTTGGACTGCTCTTATCATCCAGGACAGGATTTATTAAGAAAAATTGTATGCAAAAATGCTTGTTTAGTTAATATACTGCAAAGACACTAATTCCTGACTGCTGAGAGGTAATGTTGAGCACTATAAAACCAAAAATGGTCTTAGAATCATAGAATTGTGTAGGTTGGAAGGAAACTCCATATGCCATCTTGTCCAGCTACTTGTATAAAGCCAGTGCAGTGAGAGCAGGTTACTCAGGACCGTGTCCAGGGTTTGAATGTCTCCAAGCACAGCGATCCCATAGCATCTCTGGGTCCCTGTTCCACTGCTCGACCACTTGCAGGATAGTTTTTCCCCCATGTATTTAACTGGAACTTCCCATGTCCATTGGCTCTTGTCCTATTGCTCTGCACATTCAAGAAGAGTCTGGCTCTGCCTTTTCTGTATCCTCCAACTTGGTAGTTGTAGACAGCCAAAAGGTCTCCCAGGCTTTTTCTTTGCCAGGCTGAACAGATGCAGCTCTCTCAGCCTCCTCTGGAAGATCCTGTGCTTCAGCTCCCTGACCAGCCCTGACCTCTAGACTCATTCCAGTACATCCATGTCTTTTTTGTACTGGGGAGCCCAAAAACTGGTCTCAGCACTCCAGATGTAGTCTCACAAGTGGTAAATAGAGTGGAAGGATCATTTCCTTATACCTGCTGGCTACACTCTTACTAATACAACTCAGGAGGCTCTTGGCCTTCTTTGCTCCAAGGGCACATTGCTGACTCATGTCAATTTTGTTGTCTGCCAACACCCCACATCTTTTTCTACAGAGTTGCTTTCTAGGCAATCAGCCCCTCATCTGTAATACTGCATGGAGTTATTTCTGCCCAGGTAAAGGACATTTGCCTAGGGCTTGTCTATATTTGTCAAGGAATCGTAGAATCATGGAATCATAGAATAGTTTGGGTTGGAAGGGACCTTTAAAGGTCATCTAGTCCAACCCACCCTGCAATGAGCAGGGACATCCTCAACTAGATCAGGTTGCATCCAACCTGATTCTGAATGTTTCCAGGGATGGGGTATCTACCACCTCTCTGGGCAACATGTTCCAGTGTTTCACCACCCTCATCACAAAAAATTTCTTTCTTATATATAGTCTGAATCTACCCTCTTTTAGTTTAAAACCATTACCCCTTGTCCTATCGCTTCAGGCCCTACTAAAATGTTTGTCTTCATCTTACAAGCCTCTTTTATGTATTGAAAGGACACTATAACATCTCCCCAGAGCCTTCTCCAAGCAGAACACCACCAACTTGCTCAGCCTTTCTTTATAGGAGAGGTGTTCCATCGCTCTGATTATTTTTGTGGCCTTCCTCTGGACCCACTCCAACAGGTCCATGTCTTTCCTGTGCTGAGGACTCCAGAGCTGGACGCAGTACTCCAGGTGGGGGTCTCATCAGAGCAGAGAATCACCTCCCTTGACCTGCTGGCCACGCTTCTTTTGATGCAGCCCAGGGTATGGCTGGCTTTCTGGCCTGCGAGTGCGCATTGTTGGCTCATGTCCAGCTTTTCATCCACCAGTATCCCCAAGTCCTTCTCAGCATGGCTGCTCTCAATCCCTTCGTCTCGCAGCCTGTATTGATATTGGGGGTTGCCCCATCCCAGGTGCAGGAACTTGCACTTGGCCTTGTTGAACATTATGAGGTTTACATGGGCCCACTTCTCAAGCTTGTAGAGCAGCATGTGATCTTTAAAAGTAATGTCACTGACAGATAAACCTATTGTTTGTATCTTAAAAACCCAGCACCAATTTTTTTGTTTTTATATGGTAAATGATAGCAAAAAGACTGCTCTGGACATTGTTTGCAAAGAAAATGAGGTTAATCGCCTGTTTATGCTCCTATGTTTATTGCTCATTAAAGCTTGCAGGATGGCCACAATATTCTACATTTAGCAAATAGTAGTGCCCTGTCAAGAGTCTTATTTTGAGGACAGGTTCACAGTGACAGTTTTCTGCTTTCAGTGGCAATAGTTCTCCAGAGAAAGAAATGCTCTTGAGCTCAGAAAAAAAGCTTGGAATCAAAATCACTTGCAAACTTTACAAGCATTTGGTCGACAGAATTAGGATAGTCTTCAAATACCTATGTTCCGTAACTGCTTGTTATGTTTGAAAAGAAAAGAAACCATTTTATTATCTTAGACTTACAAAGAGGATAGACATTTTTCATTACAGACTTTCTGAAGGAATGCAGTTCACATCAACTCTGATCAAAAATAATTTTATTTTGGCTGTTTATTGACTTAAGTGACAGAGGTTTGTTTTTGTTTATTGCTTAGTAAACTGAAACAGTTGAAAACCACATTGCATTTGATTTTGAATAAGCCCCTTAAGTAACCTCAGAAGCCTAGAATTGCCTTCTTCAAGACAGGCTTTAACATACCATGTTCTGGGTGCCCACTGCTAGTAACACAATTGTTTACCATGCAGCAATGCAGAAGATGCCTGACATATATTTTTGTAATATGCACATTAAATAGTGAAAAATTCATTTTTTATTAGAACTTCTCTGTTCAAATCAGGAGGTGAATTCTAAAATCTTGGCATTACTAAGGTAGATAATGCTGCTTCTTTGGGAATTGTATGAGATGAGGTATATTTCAATACAGGTTGATAAAGTGTTGCTATGGAGTTGTATTGCTCATTAGAGTCTTCTTGAAGTGGTAATCTAGAGATACAGCTAAGTATGAAAGTTGTTTCACAAGAGCTTTTTATATGATTCAAGTTTCAGTTTTAAAATATGCTTGTTAAACATTTTTAAAATTTATACTTTCTATCCTACTATAAAAAAGCTTTCTGTGGCCAACTGATTCATACAATTTCTCTGCTGGTAAGTCCTGCAGCATGGCATAGACTAAGGTCACTCAATTTTTAGATAGGTCTGCCCCTGTGCAACAGGAAACAGTTCTACAGTTCCAGATGTATTTGGCCAGCAAAGCTGGCTGGGAATAAGGAAGTGACTGTTCGCCACCCAGTATTATGTGGAAGACCAGGAAAACATTAAGAAAGACAGTCTCAGGTGTTTGGTGTGCATCACATGGTTGGGAAACAAATCATTTCTCTGTATGGGTTTGGATTTTCATCAGTTTAGCTATTTGTTGACAAATTTTCCATGGTTTTGGTCTTTTTCATAATTATGGACCAAAAATGCTACATCACTGCTGTTCACTACAGGACTCAGCAACATGTGTAATCTTGGCTTTGATAGCATCATTGAATGACTTCCTAGCCCTGCTGAGCCTTGGTTTGCAGAAGGTTCCTGAGGCTCAGTGGTTCTGCTGCAGGCTTCAGGCACACAGCCTGTATGTGCGATACATGAAGGCAGCTTACAGAGGCCAAAAGATTTTATGTCACTAGGTGATTTTTGTTGTCTCATTGGGTTGATGTAGTACCTTATAAAGCAGGTGCCCTTATTGTTTTCACAAGCTTGTAATCTTTTAAGATGTTTATCTTTATTATTGAAAATATTCATTGATTTTTTTCTTCTGTTCACAAGGTTTTCTGAGTGAACCTTTAGCTTATTCTTTAATTGTTTAAAAACATTTTTTCCTTCCTTTGCTAATGAAAGAAGGTGAGTGTTTGTGTGTGCATGTGTGTGTGCCTGCAAGTTTGTGTGCTAAAAAGAGGAGTAAAAATGTCTGATGTCTATTACAAACTGAAATTGGATACTCCTTTGCTGGATTTAAAAAATGTTTCAAGCAGTTAAGAGTCACTCCTGGGTATTCTCGGTAAATGCTTGCAATACTTTAGGCTGTAGCTTCCCACTAAAATCAGTGTTTCCTTCATGGTTTTCCTATCTTGATTTGAAAATTATGTAGTAGAAGCAGAGCATAGATAATTTTTACTCTCTTCTTAGTTGAGGTCAACTCAACTACTCACATGCCTCATAACTTTAAGTTTTTTCTGTGTTTGTTGGTGTGCTGGCCCCTAGTAGAGCTTCATATTGAGATATTTCAGTGTGAAGACAGCTTTATTTTGCAGAGAGGGCCTAACCACTATCAGTATTTCTTTCCTGGTATTCTGTTTATGCCAGGAAAGCTTTGTGTGAACCATTTTTAGTTTCTGGATGAGAGGACTAACACATTTTTTACTGATCCTTCTTGTAGAACAATAGAAGAATGAAGCACACAAAATGTTGAATCATTTAAATGTTAGCATGTGTTTGAGACTTTTGTTTCATTCTACAGCACTGGATACATTCTGAACTTGCAATGAGAAAACAAAAATAACTATTCCCCATGCAATGATAAGGGGAAGTGGCATCTGCTGCTTGCTTGGGTAGGCCAGATTTAGAGAATACAGTACAAACCAAGGTATTAGCAGAAGGAAGAAATCTCCTTTCTTCAGTTTCATTTACCATGACAAGACTTGGAATTGGAAGGTGAATCAAACCTATTTTAATACTGCTATCATTAGGTGAAAGGAATTTATCCCATCTCTTCTTTTAGAAGAAAGAGGGGGGAGAAAATTAGCAAAGAGGTAACACAAAGGTTAAAAAAATCGATTTCCTGTTAATTTAAGATGCTTGCAAATACTTGCATTCAGGAGCTATGTCTAAAGCAAGAATGATATTTTTTAGATATGTATGTAAGCCAACCTTTTTTTTTTCAATGAATAAAATAAAATTTAAAAAATGCTGTGAGTCATACATTTGCAACCTTTTGTGTAATTTTAAAAAATACATTTTTCCTGTTGATGCTTTCTTTGTATTTCAAATGATTAAGCTGTGACTCTTTCACAACCTGAGTCACACTCAATTGGAGAATGGATTTTCAAGTCTGTGACCACAACTTGCTATCACTTTGTTCTTCGAAGCAGGAAAGGTGCTGAATGTACAAGACCCAGCTTTTCTAAATTCTCCAGCGACCTGAATTCTTGTGCATTTTTATATTTTGCCTACTCAGATCAATCTTAATTGACTGGAAGTCTACAGTGATAATACAATTATCATGCATATATCCAGACTGCAAAGAGTCTAAGCAAGCTCTTATTGTATCTTTTTAACTAGGGTCAGGTAAGAATGGGGTAGGACAAATTTCACCTTTGTTTTACTTAGTGTTTTGAGACAGTTAATAGTTTCTTGGTTTCCGTCTGTGTCCATCTGTGTGTGTCATCCGTCCCGTCCCATCGTCCCGTCCCGTCCCGTCCCCCCCCCCCCGGGTATTAAATAGTTAAAATTAGATAGGTTGTCTGTTAATTCTGGCACTTTGACAATGTCTTCTTATGAAATTGGAACTGTTTCTCTCGGGGTATTATTCCCTGCACTTCTGTAAAAATTACAGTCTACTGTATTAGAAACATATTTATGAGGAAACTAGGAAAGATTTAATACAAGAGGTCCATGGTAATAGATAAAATTAGAGAACTGCATAATGCACATGATAAATAGCAGTTTTCTGCTGTAAAAATGCTCATGTAAAATTCACATATTCTTCTTGGCACAACAATATTTTTATTCCTAGTGATGTAACTAGACATGTATTTCATTGGAACGATATTTTTAAATATGATTTCGTCATACCACAGTCATTTCCTAATTACAGGCTGGCGTTTTTTTCTCCTGTCAGTAACATTGTGAAGTAACAATCTGCTGAAGTCTCAGCTGTACCCTCATAAAGCAGTGAAGCTGAGGACCAGCCTCTTGTCCCATTTCTGTCCCCAAAGCATACCTATTATTCCTAACACCTTGAAAAATATATTCTTTTCTTCTCTGCCAGTGTGAAACTAGTGGAATTACCTTCATCTACAAAAGGGCATAAAAGTCAAGCTAGTTGCATGGTGCACAGTCTGTATTCGAGCCATGGTAGTACTTCCTGAGAAGTTTTCTCCCTCCTGCGGCACGGGCTGCCATCCCCTTCATCCCTGGTGACTGAGATACAGATGTGTTGATATTCGTTAATAATCTGCCCATAGCCTGCATCATGGATGTACTCACAGTTTCATGAGTGGTAACTTAGAGTGTATATTCTGATTAGAAATCTGCATAAGAAACAAAGGAGCATGTTTTGCTAAATATCTCATTTTCTGTCATTTCCCAGTATTCTCATTTCCCGAATAGATTCATCTTCATAGATCTGTGATTGTCTGGTTTTTATGCATAGCAACCTCCATGGCCTTTGAATCAAAGAGAAATCTGCTGCAGAACTACCTTTGTGTTTTGGGGGTATTCTTTTTTTCATATATCTTCCAAAACACAACATTGCTGTAGTATGTTGATTTGCTATAGGGGATATTTGCATAATAACCTTAATAACAAACAGAAAGTGATCCTCAATACTGACCAGGCATAACATTAATAGTTTTAGTCTATGCATTTTTCATTTTTTTATTACTTCTTGAATCTTCTCCTCTGGAATAGGATTATCTCTTTGCTGAAATAAATAACATATTGCAAGTTGCTTTTATTGAACTCTGTTTTAATTTTAATGGACTGAAACGTAATTAGAAAGTGTTTGTTATATTAAGCCAACAAAGTACCAATCATGAACTGAAGACTGACATTGGAGCGGACAGTTTGTGATGATAACTGTATGTCAAGATCTTCATTAAGATGCACATTAACTGAACATAATTGACTGTAAGGCAGCTGGACAGTGGTAAAATATTTAGTAATGAACCTCTTCACTGCAGTATTTTCTGCCTCAAGGAGAACAATAAAAGTGTCCATATTTTCTTTTAATACCCTTCAGTAAATGCTACCATATTAGCAAGCAAAATGATATGATCACATGAGGGCTTCATAGTTTCTGCTTCTCCAGTTTGCTAGGGCTATTAATTCCAAGACTGAAATTTTATGAAGGAAGTAGAGCAGAGAGTTCATTGTAGCCAACATCTCTTGTGCCTGTTTCACTTATAATCAAAATTTTAAGAGCAAACAAAAATAATAGCTGATTTTATTCCGTTAAAAATTGGACTCCAAGAGCAATTTTCAATTTGTTGCAAGTTACAGTGCATCCTTTTAGGAAATAACTGCTATCCATCTGAACAGAGGCTTTATTTGGTCAGCATCTTTTTTGAAAAATGATATAGATCATAGATCTCATATGGTGGTGTTTTTCATTATTTTTATAAGTATTTCAAACGTAAGTGATCTCACGCTAATGTTTCAGAGATATTTGATGGTGTCTAGCCATGAAATTGGTTTCATTTTTTGATACCAAATGTATGAATCTGCCTTTTAGTCGTAAGGTACTTAAAAATATATTAACAATAACACCTCAAGTTTATAGTGCATCATCTAGTAGTTGTTCCAGAGTTATCTTCAGAATAATGTATTTCTGAAATCTGAATTTGTATGAACTTTTCATCACATTGTATCTGTAGAATATAATGGACTAGAGGCAACAAATTTATGATTATTGGCTTTTTGGATTATGTAAGAATTAAACCTCTCAACAGCAAAGGAATGAAGATCTCAATTTTCTTTAGGAATCATAATTACATAATTGCACATAAAAAGTCTGTTGCAACAAATGAGAAACAATGTAATAGTGTTGTGTTTATTATCACCAATTTCCACCGTAATCTCCCTTGTGCACTTTCATTATAAAGTGTTAGCAATGTAACATACTACAGCATAGGAAGGGCTGTAGTCACCTAAAGTATTTGATGTTATTGCCCCTCTAGTTCTCATTACGTAGATCTATCGAGGCCTTTGCTTCACACAGGCCTGTAATATTCCCGTGTTAAATACAGAACAAGTGAACTTCACCAGAGTGATTTCAGAAGAGATAATCCAATTCTGCACTGTGAGTTTTGAGTGGCTTTTGTTGGACTTTGCTGTATTTTAAAACTTGATGGGCAAAATTTATTCCTTCAGATGCAGCCAACTGTCAGTGGTAATTTATTTTTTATTCTTTGAGTGGTGTTCTAAGGCTTCAGAAAAGACGTTACTTCCTTTAATTTAGATTTTTGAGAATAGATAAATAGAATAATCTCCTGAAAAAGATTTGCCCTGGTATTTCATGCAGCTTGATGTAAATAGTTCTATTTAGAACAGATAGTATGAAAACAAACCAAAAGGTGCTGGTTTTCCTCCTGCTTTTGTGATTCCTTCAGCTCAGATGTACCATCTGTTGGGTATTTTCCACTTTTTTTTTTTTTTTTAAGTTAGATTTTCCTTTAACCCTTTGTGTCTTCTGATTTGGTTTATTTTCACAAAAAAGCCAGATGATTTACCCCAGTTCACTTTCTGAGTTAGCGATATAAGAACCCAAAATTGTCTTGCTTTATTTTTTGTTTGTTTCTTAGCTTTTTCCTTTTGCTGATTATCAGTACAAACAGACTTTCTTATTTTGAAGTATGCAGCAACATTTTGAGACAACCTTCATGCTCAGCACTCCTCTCTTTCAGAAATGTGGTGTTGTGATATGACTGCACATTATTACTGTTACTATGTCATCAACATAGTCAGGTCTGGACATATTCAAAGTAGCTGTCTTAGTCTGCATGCTGAATATGTGTGGAACGGATTAAGAAGAGGTCACAATATGTGGTGTGCACGGCACTTTTCTGTGCAAATAAATGTAGAAACAACTATTAAAGACAGATAGATATATAAGTCTTAGATTCTGTACTGTCATATATTATGTCATATAAATATTTGGGGTTTAAAATAAGAAAACATTTAGGTGTTGAATTCTTAGAAAATTTTCTCTTAATAACAAATTTTTGTTTTTTTAATTTAGTAACGTTTTATCCTGACTATATATTATTGTTATAACCTTCTCTGGCTTTCATTAGACCATATTCAGTCAGCAGTTACCTGAGAGAATGTTGTAGGAATGGAAAGAGCTATATTTCTTGTCAGTTATTTTGGTGCAAGTCCTGACCGTTTGCATAGAAGTCAGAGGAGCTGACTTCTCCTATCCCCAGGGAAGCTCTGGAAGGATTATGTAAAGCTCTTTTTCCTCTGTTTCCATCACTTCATCCCTGTGAAGACCAGGTATGATACATGTCCCATCACTCCTTCAGCACGAGGACTCTTCACAGGAAGCACAGACAGCACTAACTTCTGTGGTAGGATTATTCAAGCCATGTTGTATCACTCTAAACCATCAGTGAAAGCTGAGTCATGGAAATCAAAAGGAGTTGCAGCATTTGAGAAAGAAAGAATATAGTAGGTGTTACCCTAGCACATTCTTTTCCATAGCTCACGGACAAATAGCTCCTTAAAATATGTTATTTTCTTGTGCTTTTGTAGAGTGGTACTCTTCAAAACACTGTATGACATTGCCTTGAAGAGAGAACCTAAATATTAGTGTTTGTTTTAAAGAAGCAATCTTATTTCTACTCACTCTATTTGAATAACAAAAGGGGAGAGAAAAGACCCCGATTATCTGTACCGTGGAGGAAAAAGTGGGCTTTTCATCTGCTATCTCCTACTCATCCCACGAGTAGCTGTCCTGACTCAGTCCTTGAAAGATTGGCCTTTTCTTCAGATAAACTTATATTCTATCTGTATGAATGAATAAAAAACCCACAAAGAAAAAACCACAAACAAAACACCCACCCCAGAAAACGGCTGGACTTTCCAAAAATAGCTTATATCATGACATTAATGCTCTTGCAGTCTTGTGTCTGTCAATTGCCCAGTGTTTATACTGTTTGTTCACTATTATTCATTTTTCTGATATTTTTACTGTACCAATATTATGATAATCTCTTTAAGCAGTTGATTGTGAATGACCTAATTTTTGAACTGCTGAGCATTTATTGCTCATACTGAAGAAAATCTGGTTAAGAAAATGTCTGTTCTGCAACTGTGTGGGGTGAGGATATTTGTGTTTGTGTATGTATATATCTGCCTGCCTCTTGTAAATGCTTCCTTGTAAGTTTTTACTGACATTCAGGATTGCTCTTAATTTTGGGGTTCTTATTCTTGGATCTTGTATTCTTCATTTCCTGTGAGAGATAGGGTAGTTACGCTTTTGTTCTGGAAAGAATAACATCATTTTAAGAAGATGAAATAAAGGGGTGGGTGGAAACCGACAACTTTTCAAATTGTGAATTGACAATTTAACTGTTACTGACTTATTTTCCAAGTCTGTGATTTCACCCCCAAATACATAAAAAAATAAGACAATGAAGAATTGCAATAAATGCAATTTAAATACTACTTTTTTTGTTATTATATGATTTGTGGAACACTTTTAAGAGAATTTGTGGAAGTAGTCTATCAATATTTTTGTGTTTGCATTACATTTACATATTTTAATAATGTGTTTCATATGAACACATATTTGCGTAGTGTTATGTTAGTATCTTGAAATGGGGTTTAGACAGCAGAACCAGTTCTGTGAATAGGTGATTTAATATGACATTCTTGTATTCTGTTGGAATGGAGTGTGGGAGGTAGTACTTATTGCTATTAAATTTATCAGGCAATGTAGACAAAGATTGTATTAAAAGTTGCTTTGTCTAAAACTATAGCGCAGTAGCTCTTGGGAGAAAACTATGCCTTTTTTTGAATTGTGGCACAATTTACTGAGAAACTCTTGCATTTTTCTGTGAACTGGGTTCATAGGCGATGAATCTTTCTGATGTGAATTACTTATAAAGAAAAGTACAGCTCTTTCCAAAATAAACAATACGGCAAACACATAGGCACTGGATAGTGCAAAGACATATGATTATATAGAGAATTCTCTTCTCAACCTGTGTTTCTGGGTACATTTTAAGTACTTATGCCATCACTATGGCATCCACATGGTTCCATGCACAGCACTGAATATATCTAATGGTTGTTTATTAAAAATATAAAACTTCTAGCATGGGCACATTTTTTATCACCTTTCCGTGATTAATAGCCAACTACTAAATCATTTATATTATAAGTAAATCAAGAAACCAGAAGCAATAAAATAGAATTCTTAGTAGTTCTCTTTTGGAGAAATTGTTGTTCGAGGAAAATAAACTTTTTTTTTTCCTTCCATGGAAAATTAATTTCATCTGTGCCTGAATTTTGTTTCAGTTCTGGCAAAGCTAGATTTGTAAGAGGAAACTATTTTTTTTTCTTTTCATAGGGAGTATCTGTGAATGAGCTCAGTGAACAGTCAACAATTATTGCTGGACCCAGATTTCATATTGTATAGTTTCTTTTCCATCATTCTCCATGTGCAGATGAACACAGCTGCTGTGTATACAATATAACAAATCTAGGTCAAGCATCTAGATTAATGATGTCTGGCATGTAATTATGAACATTAAAGTAACATTTTATTTTCTTTCTTTACGTGGTTTCTATACATAATATTATATAGTTTACAGGAAGACAGTGTTGGTTTATGATACAATTTTGTATCCAGGAAATACTGTAATCATGAAGCACTTCTGTGGTATGATGATGAAAATTGCCATGTAGCCTGCGTAATCCCTCTTCAGATTATAAACAGAAGTGTTCATCTAGTTAATGTTTGTCTGAACAGTTCCTCCTCCATCTGAGTTTAAAAGAAAATAAATTAATCTTTCACTGGAGATACTTTAAAAAGTATTTTAAGTCAGAAATAATAAACAAAAATCATCACATATATAGGATTTTTTTACCCTTTGGCTGTGCTTATTCTAATCAACATCAAATTTTAATTCAATAGAAGAGCATTCAGTTGGTAATTTTTTGCACAGAGGTGCACAAATTCTCCTTTTTTTCAGTACAAACAAGGTTTCAGTGTAGAATATTATGCATGCACCAAATATGTTTTTATATATAGGGTGTTTTCATTACTATGACTTTGAACATTTAAATACGATGGTCCAAAGTAAACCTTTTGTATATATGTGCAGTACTTTTGAAGTGTTTGGAGTTACATGTGCTTTATTAATCATTTGGTCTGGTGTTTTATCTAAAGGAAGAGAATGATCCTTAGTTTTCCTAGTTTTCTTAAGTATTCTTTTTCCTTGAATCACCTTGGTGAGTCTTTACATGTGTTATTTAAGAGGTTATATGTAATATCCTCTATATAAGGAATCTGAGAGCTGTGCATAATCCCTTGTCCAGCTCTTCCTTATGTCTTTTTACCCACATTTGAAGGAGATGTTTCTAATACTTATCTATGGTTGGGGTGGGGTGGGGAAATAATCTAGTTTACTTCAGAGATCACCCCAAACAGGCAGTAGAAACACAATTGTGCCAGTTTCAGTTATTTCAACCCACATCATTTAGCTCTAACCAGGCAAACCTTGCCCTCTGAAAAAGAGATTTTCAGATCACACCTAGGAAATATGCAATTTTCTTTCAGTGTGACAGTAGAAAAAACCATTTAATTTGGATGTTTTGAACTGACTGTCCCTCTGCACCTACAGTGGAAATACAGATGACGTCTTAGGGGTCACAGGGGCAGCATATGGGTCCAGAGGCAACTCGGGCCTGAATACTAGGTAATGTGACTCAGTGGGTTTGCTCTGGAAAGAGGCAGCCAAATCCATAAATACCGGTAGAAAACTCTGTTGCATTTGACTTTAAGGCCATGGATCATTCCCTGGCCCTTATATTTAACAACATAGACATACCTGGCATATCTATGTGATCGTTTTTGTCTTTTCCTTGTCTTGAAGATGATGAAATCTGAGGAACACATATCTTAAAATTTATAATGGATAGTTTGCAGCCATTATACTTCAATGATTTGGGTATGGGTATCTCTAGCCTCGTGGTTTTCCTGTTTAATAGATATCAGAGCACCAGTGGGGTGCCAGAGGACAGAAAGGCTCTTAATGTCTCTGAATATTTCAAATGAGAAATAGCTTCATGATTGATTCATTTGGCATCCATTATGGGCAAAATAACAGTATGTTTAATAAGAGACTAAAATAATAGAGTTAAGGGAAAAGGATGTAGTTAAGAAAGAGTAGAAGACACTTCCAGGGAGTTAACATTTCACCAATGAATTTGGTTTTCTTAATGAGATGACAAGTTTGGTTGATAAATGGCAATGCAAATATAGCGTATTTTAGCCTTTGTAAGATGTTTCATTTCATGCCAGCCCATACTCAAGTGCTGATCATATATAGTTTTTAAATTGCAGAATCAATTGCTGAATAAGACACTGAACATTTTGGAGAGGCGAATTTGAAACAAAGGAGAAAAAGGTATCAGTAATAAGTCTTTAAATGAGGCTACTTCTTTTGAACTTCAAATTAGTTCAGTGTGAACATCAACAGTGACAACAGAGTAAATGAGCTATTATTTAAATGAGCTATATATTTGAAGGAGTAAAGCGAAATAACAAATAATGGTTGTAAGGTTATTTTACCTCAGTATAAAGCAGGGGCAGAACTAATACTCAGTTGTGACTGTTCTTTTTAATACTGGAAATAAAGAGGGTGAAGAGAAGAATACTAAAACTGAGCTTTTTGTAGGAGAAAATGACATACAGTTTCATATGCATCAGAATACATTTAGCTTATCACAGATGTGATTGAGAGGTGGTTTGCTAACTGTGTCTAAAACACTTAGTAATAAAAGGCTTTTTAATTTAGCAAAGCAAGTTAGTAGAAGCTGAAGCCAGAAATTCAAATTAAATATGTGGCAAATACTTTCAGTAGGGAGGTGATTAACCACTGGGACAAATTGCCAAGAGAAACAAGTGATTTTTCCATCACATGAGGTTGTCAAATTAGAACTAAATAACTCTCAGGAAATTATTTGACTCTTGCCAAGAACAAATTATTGGTCTCAGTACATTGTTAACTAGATGAAATTTTAAAGCAGGTGGTTGGGACAGTGGATCAAATAATTCTTTAGTTTTATAATGTAAAATCAGAAGGAATATTTTATCTAACTCCCATTTGTTGAATCATCACATCAGGAATTTCATTGCAACATGGTACAGTTTCAAGTTGGTAGAGTATTATTATTTCACAGCATATTCCCATTCATGCTATGCCTTATGTAGGAGATAGTCTCTTGTTATCTACTGGGTCATGTCCAGTTTCAATGGCGAAATTTTATTTATTGTTTTTTACTTAATTAAGTCTCGGAGAAGCAACTCTTTGGAAAGAGACAATAGCTTTGTCAGTAGAACTAAACTCAGTAATTTGGTGCAAAATTATTAAATACTGTCTTATTGGAGCATAATATCTGAGTATCAGCAAAATTTATTTAATACTAGTGCGCTGGGTCAAATGGGAGGGACATGCCTTTCAACTTAGGGAACGGGCTTGGTTATGGGTGGCACGCACACATCTTACTGCAATATGCAAGCACATGATGCAGAAATAATTGAGAGAATTAGTGCAGAAATCCTGCAATCCCTTTTCAACTCTTCTTTTGTGATTATATGAGTATTTCAGTTGGCTATCATTGGATTTTCTTCAGTACTTCCACTTAAATGCTGCAGTGTAAGTTAAGAGCCTTTAACTGCTTGAAAAATTCATTGAAGGAGTGTCTATTAAGTGCATGAGAATATTTAAATCGCAGGTGATGGTATTGTATTAGTGATCGCTTGGGAAATTCCAGACTGAATTAGTCTGTTGCCAAGTGTAAGTGTGTGATTTAGAAAATGCCTCATGTCTGCAGTCCCTGGACATCCAGTGAGAGTGCCCTGAACAGAATACTGTGGAGCTTGATCTTCAGTGATGCTTCAGTAAGCATTGTAAAACTGTTTTGAATCTCAGTTTCACTGCAAGTTTTTTAATAACAGGGCTTAAGTTCTCAACCATTTAAGTTCAGTGCCTTATTTCAAATACAGTTTTATATGTTTCAGAGATGCAACAGTATTGTGCCATGTTGAAGGGGAAGTGATGCAGAGTGAATTGGATTCGTTTGTCAGCCTTAGCAGTCACACGCCTGTGCTTTCCAAGCTATTAGAAAAATTAATAAACTCACTCCTTGAATTAATGGATGGGCTTGCAGGACACCATCGGACATAAATTTTGAAGCTGAATGATATTTACATTGCTATTTGTACTGTAAAATTAGTAAAGGTTATTAATTCTATCTGGTCTTCATATTATCAGTTTTATACCATAATTACATGCAGAGGCACACACAACCTCTTGAGAGGAGTGCTGAAACGCAAGTACTTAACAGTACATGAAGGGCTGAAGCAAATGTTCACAAGTTATCCTATCTGTCAGTTTTACATTTTTTTCCCTTTGCCTATTGGTCCTGCTGCTCATCTTCATGGCAAGATGGAATCCCTACATTCTCTGTGATTATGCAGTACCACTCAGAGTGCAAGGAATTTCTGACCCACCATTTTAAAGACAGAATCCCACAGTGACAAAATCAGACTCACTGTAGTGCCTCTGCTGCAGAGATTTTTAGGCTGCCCAAGATTCTTTAAATACCTCATTTTCTCAGCATTTAAAAGATGGTAGTGATGGTGCAGTTCTTTTACCAGTGATGGCATCATGCTGGACAAGATATGAAATGTTGTCAGCAATGCCATCATGTGCTCATGTGTGATAGATATTGTTATAAGTGAAGATGTTTGTATGGAAACGGGAATGGAATAGAACTGCAGATGTATGACTTAAGGATTCCATATGTCTTTTCACAATCTATTTTCTTTTTTTGGTTTGGTTT
This sequence comes from Pelecanus crispus, assembly GCF_030463565.1. Lineage (NCBI taxonomy): Eukaryota > Metazoa > Chordata > Aves > Pelecaniformes > Pelecanidae > Pelecanus > Pelecanus crispus. The sequence goes on from NC_134643.1 coordinate 19,702,061, forward strand.
GGTGGGTTTTTTTAGAATCTATTGTAGATTTTTTCTTTTTTTCCCCGAGTTGTGAAATACAGATTCCTCCAAACCTGTGTGTGTATGTTCCTTTACTACTTGGCTTTTCTGTTGGGTTAGAAGAAGTTTCCAGTCTGCTGGAAGATTTTTTAAGAACCATTTATTTTTAATAACCCATTTCATGAGTTTCCACATCACTTTTAGGGAATGATGCTCCTCAGATTGAAGACAATGCGGGAAAACAAAATTTGAACATACCTTTCTATCATTGAGCCCACATTTTAGAAATCTCTTCATATTTGAATCATGGGCCTTTATACTGCTTTGGTTACAGTGTGGTAAATATATTTACTGATCTTTAAAGGATCTGCTATCTGCAGAACAGGTAGCAGGGCAAAAGGTTCTCACATTAAGAATATCCAGTCTTTGATCACTTGATGTGCCCTTATTATTATAAGAGGTGTACTGAAGAACTAAATAAAGATCTGAATTTCTGATTCTGGTTTCTTTTTTTGGCATTTACAGCAGGGTAACTGAAAGTAGATCATACCCTGTAGAAATTAAAGAGGAACATTACTAGATTTTTCAGTGCACTTCCCACCATATATATTCTACTTTTAAATCTCCCCAGGGAAGATGCCTCCACTGCCTGTGTCATGCAATTATACTGTAAACTTTATTAGAAGTCTTTAACAATGAGTTTTTATAGCATCATACTATTTTTATAGCATCATACTGTTTTTAAAACATCATGTTATTATTAATGGGTTTTTTATGCATTACTGTAGATCATCTTATTTTCAACCTTTGGCTTGGATGCTCTTGGTTTATCCCATTGCAAAGACCACTGTACCTGAGTCTGTACTCTGTCAGTACAAGACAAAGCAGCACAAATACAGTAAATGGATGTGTTATTTTTCAAATTTTGTTTTAAGATAAATGGGCACATTTTTTATAGATTACGTATTTATAGGTTGATATCCCATGGCAAATAGTAGTATAAATGGCCCAAAGGCTATTCAGCTACCATCAGTATATATAGTTTGCCAGTCTTTAATGTGACTAATTCCTAGCCAGAAAATACCCTGCATTCTCAATGAACTGTAATTGAAAAAGAAATTATGGTGACAGGAAATTTTAAACAAAAATGTCATTTCATACTGCTGTAGAAAACCCAGTTTCAGTGACATTTTTAGGTTTATCAGTGAGACAACATCAATCTATGGTGACAAGAATTGAACAGAAGTGTAATGATGAGAGTGTTTTGGGTTATTTGTTTAATAACAGGGGATTTTAGGCTGATATATGGAGGAAAAATGTTGCAAAAATACATTTATTAGTAATAAATAGTTGCTTGATGACAATGAGACTTGACAATAATTTTGTTTGGATAATTGGTCATTGGTGATAGGTGCTACAAGCAGTTTCCAACGGTAGGTGGAATCATCATGGAAAACGTAGCTTAAAAGTTTTTTCTAGTGAGTATTCAAGACTTTTTGCCTCAGAAATACCTGGAGAACATGCATTTTTAAGTCCTATACACTAGTGTTTTGTACCCATTAGTGGACATGAATGGTGCCTACCACATCCTCAGTTCTTTTTAACTACTTTATTAAGATTGAACAGATTGTAAAGTACTAGTAATACAGACTTAATCTACCCCTTCTTCCACTGCTCCTCAAAATGTTGTACTTAGAGTAATTGCTTATTCTACCTTAGAGGAAATCATATTTGAATGAATCACAGCATTTAGGCTGAATTTGAATTTTGGACAGTACAGATGCCATGAATATCTACCGAGATAACATGCAAAGAAATGTGATGGAATTTAGTAATTAGTGCAGTTCTGCTTCAGTTCCTAGATCTTACAAGAAGCCTTCAGGTAAGCAGTCTCTCCAAGAACATGCTATTAGGGGAAAATGCTCCCAAAATCACTGGTCAAATGGATCATGTGATTCCCACAGGTTCCGGATACAGTTTTGTGAGTGTGTTATTAAGATCCTGCCATTAGGCTCATTCCAACTCAAGTGGAAACACATTCAAATAGTTGGCATCTCAACACTTCCACTGGGAACCGTCATCCTGAATGCAGCAAACTGCATTTGTCGTTTTTGTACCCCAGTGTAGGCGGACTGTGATATGCCTTCCCCTATGCCATTAAATCTAAAAATCTAGACTAAGGATTGTTTCCATACCCTGCTTCAAAGTATTTCAAATGCCAGGAACCCTAGAGATGTATTAGTGACCTAGTCATGGGTGTTCTTCAGTCCTACACTTTCCAACATATATGCAGATTTTGAAAAAAAGATGGATGTGCTTAACCTCTTCTTTTGCTTTAGTTCTATCCTCTTTATACTTTATCTGTTATGGGATTCTTAAACTCTGGGGTTGTGCAGGCTTCATATTTCAACCCATGGGTATTGCACTCATTTTCCAACTTTCCTGCACCCAACCCTTTTTCCTTGTTTTTGAGACCTTATCCATGAGGGCCTGCTCTGACAAGGTACAAATACTTATTGGACCAGGGAATAACAGAACTGGTCTAAGTTGGGTTTTTTTTTACAGCAAGGTATTCCTGGTATTGAAGAGGCTGAAGACCTATTCTGAAACTCAGAAATTCAAGTTCAGAACAGTGACCTTGACATTCTGCAGCTTTAGAAGGGATCGTTGCTCTGTGTATCTTGACCAGCAAGATGCTTACTTCAAGGTTCAATCACATTTTTGGACTAAAAGCACCTTTCTTTCTGCAGAGATTAATTACCTCTGTGAAGACTCTACCACGTCAGTACAAGATCCAAGCACTGGAGTCTCTCTGGCACCAAATGTCTTTTTTGCCCTCATACCTGTCTTTCCCCACCAGTAAAAATGGAGTGGTAGTCTTTCCTGAACAATGGACTCTGGCAAAGATGTTAAGTGTCTTGATATACATTTCATAGAACCATAGAATCATAGAATGGTTTAGTATGGAAGGGACCTTTAAAGGTCATCTAGTCCAACCCACCCTGCAATGAGCAGGGGCATCTTCAACTACATCAGGTTGCTCAGCATTTGCATCCAACCTGAGCTTGAATGTTTCCAGGGATGGGGCCTCTACCACCTCTCTGGGCAACATGTTCCAGCATTTCATGACCCTCACTGTAAAAAATTTCTTCCTTTTATCTAGTCTGTATCTACCCTTTTTTAGTCTAAAACCATTACCCCTTGTCCTATCGCAACAGGCCCTGCCAAAAAGTCTGTCCCCATCTTTCCTATAGGCCCCCTTTAAGTACTGAAAGGCCATGACAAGGTCTCCCCAGAGACTTCTGTTCTCCAGGCTGAACAACCCCAACTTTCCCAGCCTTTCTTCAGTTCCCTGGGGTTTAAAATGAAGAGACTGAATGTCCTTCTAGTTTTGACTCTAAATTTTTAATGAACAAGGTCTTTCCTCAGCTTTCTTTTGCTAGAGCCTCCTTTCTTGTTTAGTTGCATATACTGTTGAATGCTGAGACAACTGAACTTATTATCAAATTAACTAGGGTTATTTTTGCTGGGTTTTGTTGGTTTTGTTTATAGGGCTTGTCTTCTACAACAGTGGATTGTTATCTGTTTATATACTGTGTGTCTATATAGGTCCTAATGGTTTATTTGCCTAATCATCCTTCCCTGATGGGGTAGTGAAGAGCTCTGCAAGATCTCCCTGTGGGTAGCACATAGTGGCTATAGGGATCGGTCCTCAGTTCCACCTTTTTTTTTTAACCTTTTTTAAGTTAATAGTGATGAATTCCTCTTTCCTTGGATGGGTATTTCACTTCAGTGATCTCAGAGATCAGAGTTTGTAGTTGACCTTGAAGTTCAGTGTATACATCACTGTCTTGGAGCTCACGCTAATGAGATGTGTCAGGCTTTCTGTCCATGTGTAGAAAGGACCTCAGCTACAAATAATGTACACCAAATGCATATTTTGGAACTTGTACTAGAGGAAGGAAAATAACATGAAATTCTTTCTGGTTTTGTGGCTCACTACGATCCACTAATAGATTTGAGGAATGCTGCATCAGTCACCAAATAACTTAATCAGGGGTTTAGCCTTGTAATGACAGTTAAGTAATTGTAAACTGTGTGAGCCATTGCAAACAGGGACATACATGGAAGGTGAAGAAGGAGGAGGTGCATCCTGAAGTCAGTGGTTTTGGCTGGAACATCAAAAGGAAATGACAGAGCCAGACCAGCTTCAGGGGTCCTGCAAAACATACCTGTGAATCTGCAGTCAGAGAAATTAATAGTATTTCCTCCAGTATGTTAACATAGTCCATACCTTAACCTAATTGTTAGATTAGTGGTGGGCCAGCCCTCTGAGCCTTCAGACAACTTTAGCCTCTGTCATTTTTCCTTAAGGATATTCCTTTCCAGCCAAGACAGAGGGAGAAATCTGGATCCTTGTGGCTGATTCTTTATATATGAATATGATGTATATACATATTTACACCCTCCTCCCCCACGTTTTTCCGTGGTATGTTATCCTCAGAAAACACCCTTTATTTCCTAACTAAGGCACTGGCTTTTATTTAAGCCAAGGCTGACTATCTTTGCCCCAGTGTATGTGCTAGTTCTTCTTACACTTTTCCCAGGCAAGCTGTCTCTTTTTACATTGCCAGGATGAGGCCTTTCAGGAAGAATCCTTGTTTGTCCGTATGACAACTAAGTGAGCTAGAAATCAGCTGTTTCAACAGATTGTCTTACTGGATAGCTAACTGTGTGGGAAGCAGTTTGTCTGCTGAACTGGAGCCACCTTAGATTAACATAGCTGTCTTATTTTCTTCAGAATGCCTCCATCCCTAGCATATGCAGGCTGCACATCTAGCTGCCACCTAGAGCTTCATTCTGAAGTCCACCAAACCTTACAGACCTGCTGAGGTGATGCTGCTATTGCAAGAGACCTTTTTCAGTCTTTATTCAACTTTGAATCCTGAGACTGTTCTTCAGATATGTGATGTTTTGTGGGGACTACTGCTTAGAACCACCACTGTGTAACAGAACATCATGAGAGAAAGAAAGATCACTTGTCTCTAGCAGTTCTTCCTCAGGTGATTTATCTGATTGTAAATTCACAACTTTTCCTCCTGCCCCTTGGACATTTTAAACCTGAGTGGAGTTCTGATTCATTACCAGTGCTGTGGAGAGGTGGGGGACTGGTACTCATCTCTCTACAACATCGCTCTCTACAACTACCTGAAAGGAGGTTGTAGTGAGGTGGGTGTTGGTCTCTTCTCCCAAGTAGCTAGCGATAGGACAAGAGGAAATGGGCTTAAGCTGCGCCAGGGGAGGTTTAGACTGGAAATTAGGAAAAATTTCTTTACGGAAAGGGTGGTCAGGCATTGGAACAGGCTGCCCAGAGAGGTGGTGGAGTCACCATCCCTGGAGGCGTTTAAAAAACGGGTAGATGTGGCACTTCGGGATATGGTTTAGTCTGGTCTACCCTTGATTAGTCTAGAGTGGGCTTGGTAGTGTAGGTTAATGGTTGGACTGGATGATCTTAAAGGTCTTTTCCAACCTAGATGATTCTATGATTCTATGATTCTATGATTCTCATTTGCCACGTGTACTTCTGAAGCGACATGGGCATACGGACCCTGCACTGTGAATACACACATAGACAAAATATCTTGAAGTAGGAATTACAGAGTGAATAACCTTTCTTTTACTTTGCTGCAGGATTATAGATGAGAAAGAAAGGGAATGTGCATATTCCTCCAAAGTTAGAAGATATCCTCTGGGCTGTTTAGTTTGTCTCTTCTCATGTGTACTAGCCAAATGGAGTGATGTTAACTGAAAGAGGTCAGCATATGCTCCAGCTAATCATGGTTGTCAGTAGAGCTCTTATAAAGCAGTTATAAGACACTTTGATATCTCAAAGATGCACTCTCTGAGTTTCTCTGTAGGCTCTGACACAGTTCAGAATATGTGTTTAAACAATTCCTGTTCCTTCCTACAGCTAAGCAAAATCAGGATCCAGATTAATTATGCTTTAGTTCACAGTTAATGTTGTGTCCTAAATAATTTACTTCTTTCAAAATATACTATTTAAAGGCAAGTGACAAGGGCAAGATTGTTCTCCTCCTCATAAATCCCTTTAATTGCTTCCATAACATATAGAGCATGTATTGAATTTTGTATTAAAGAGCAAACAGAATACATTTGATTCTTTACTTAAAGTAACTTATGATGTTATGGTTATACATATAACATTAACATCTACAAACATTATCTGTTTGTTTTGCAAACAATTATGTGTAGATACAAGAATTTAATCTTCAGTTTGAGGAAGAAAAGTTTGTGTTTCACCATAGCAGTTTCTCTTGTACGAGTAACAAAAAAAACCAGAAGTGTGTAAAATATAGTGTAGAGTAGATCTTAATCGAGTTATGAAAGTATAACACCTTTCTTACACCTGATGCAGCTGGGAGAGGGGACTGAGATTCATAACATTCTTGGCTTTTTTTTTTTTTTTTCCTTTTTTCCCCTCCTTTATTTTTAGCTTGAATAAGACAGGGACAGGTTCAAATGGGAGGCCTCAGAGCATTTACTGGCCTGAAGGCAGGTTTCCTACTGAAATAAGCTCATGTTCAGCAATAACCTTAAAGTTCAAAGCTCTTAAAGCAAAGCTCTTGAAGTTCAGACACATGTATAAATTAATGCCTATTTATTTATTGTTCTAGCTGATATTGTTCACAACATCTTTACCTGAGCATTGCCTCAGTTACTTACTGTACAATCCTATATATGTAACTGTGTAGATGCGCAGACTATCTTACTTCTCAAACCTGTGATTAAATACTGCGTTGTAAATTCATAGTCAAAATGTTTCCTTTCACTTTTTTTGCTTGCCTAGGCTATGCATAATAATAGTTAAAGCCCAAAGTAATACTTAAAATTATATGAAATGATGCATGTTTAAGAAGATGTGATTCAACCATTTGAAAATGTTCAAGATGAATGAATGAGAGGGACAAAAAAACGACAAATTGAATCTGAGCATAATCATCCTAGGGAATGCACTTATGTGATAGAAAAATAAGAAAAGGAAATTTGTTCAAGATAAATTAGAGAGTAGGTGCTCAAAAAGAAATGCTCTAGAGGCCTTCAGAAGCTGTATGCTAGATTTACCAGAGAAAAGTAAATAACAAGTAGGAAAAAAAAATTGCCAAAAGTGATATTTGCATTCTATTCAAAGATTCTAGTTATCCAATTTTTAAACCGAATCATTATAAAACAAAATAGCCACTAGATGCTGTGGGACAGAAATTTTTATTTTTTAGTTCAACAGAACTTTTAAAGTACTTTTTTTGCTAGTCAGAAATGATTGACATGTAAATGCAAGAAGTATTTAAAGAAGTTGAAGAAGATATAAACCATATCTTTACAAAGGTAGGATTAATGCTGAAGCACATACATATATTTTGAGATGATTTAAAGCTTTCCCTCAAAGGATCAGATTTTTGGTTTTGTAATTTGTTTTATTTTGGTGGAGTGGCACTGACTTACACCAGATGGAACCTGTCACAATTTCCTGTAGTAATCTTCAAAATCTGCTGCAAATCTTTAAGCAACATGGAGAAAGATAAAGTTTTCAAAATATTCTTGTCTAATGTATTGCCCAGAAGAGAAGACTAGGGTTAACAGTGTACCTGCTGCTAAAAGACCTTCTTATTGTTGAGAATCTGCTCAATTTATGTGTTTAGGGCATATATAACATATATTCAGGTAATGCTTTAATGAAAAATGTGGTTTTCTCCTCATGATAGTAATAATTGATTTTGTCATAGCATAATAAGGAAGAGATCAAGATTCCTTCTAAAGACTGTGATTTAAAGCTTCGTTCTATAAAAAGACTTTAAAGGATAATAGCAATGGGATTAGACCCATTTAGTCTAGGTTTGAAATATAAACTTTTCTGTAAGCATGGCTAATGTATATATGTTACTAAATTGTTGCTGAGGAAATGGAAAAAAAGAAAAAAAAGGTGACTGGTGCAAAATGTTATATACTGTGTGTCTCATAAAGCAGCAAAGTATTTACGAAATTCGTACTCTGTGTGTGGCTTTTGAAGAGATCTGGAGAGAACCACTCAGTGAAGTCCGTACCAGTACTTTGTGGTTTGAATGGCAAGTGTGTAGCTGGATTTGCAGCTGCAATGCCCTTCAAGCATTTTGTAAAATTTTACATTATTTTAGTGCTTGTTGTTTCTGACTTAACTATTTGGGATAGCCAGTAGGGTTTTTTTTGATGAAAGTACTGTTCACTGATGATATTCACTGTTATAAAGGCTGTGTTCCACAGCACATTTTTTTCTAAAATGTAGCTTTGCTCTCCAGGATTCAGTGGTCCTTGGCACCATTTAGCAAGTGCAAAGCTAATCATTATCATATGGGCTATCTCAGTGTGATGGGAAAGTGGTTGCTGAAGGCATCATACCATGTATTTTGCATTTTTTTTTCTGTATAAGGCATGTATAAATGTTGCTGCATCATCAGTCCTTTGCCTCAGAAATTTTCTTCAACATCAGCTAATTTCTGAAACTCTGAACACCAGATTTAATAACTCAGCAATATGATGTACTGGATTATTATTTCATTGGCAAAGAGATTGCCTAGCATTATGGCAGATTGCACAAAACCTGAACTATATTCTTAAATAAACTTTTTGTGGGAGGCCACATAAGCCAATGATCCCCAAATTTCATCTGCAGACTGTCACTGGTCCACAATGTGCAGCAGGTATGTGCAATCACAATACAGTAAAATTTACTATTTACCTCCCTGCAGCTGTACTGATTGTCTGCAGAGAATTTTGCAGATTGCAGCGCGAAATTAGTCCAAAGAGCCTGGAAAATACTGGTTTAAGTTCTTCAGTAGAACACTTCCAGTGTTTCACAGTTGATAAGTTGCTTGTTTTCCATTTCATAATCAGGGGAAGACACAATTTGAGTAGACAGTTTTCCATACTTCCGTGTCTGTACTTGTATAGCATTGTGAATAATTAGGGTAATAGTATGTCGTTTGAAATACTGTGCCAAGTTGTCATGTATCTTGTTTCATTGATACCTAGGGATAGCTAAGTTTTCTGAGAAGCAGAATATCACTAGTATGCACTGATGTTAGGAGAGAATACTGATCTTCCTTAATCAAATTAGTTTAACAAAGTTACATTAGAGTGTGCTTATACTTCCATGTTAATATAGTCATTGCCTTATGTGTACCTGGTTTCTCCAAGGAGTGTCACAAATGCACTCGCTGTTCCTTAATGTTATATTTTGCATTTGGATCTCTGATTTAGCTGACAAATGTGAAAAAGCACATGTTGCCAGAGAACTTTCAAGAGACAAGCTGTGAAGTCTAAAGAACACAGGTTATTCCAGCTAAGGTTGGCACTGACTTCTGCTTAAAAGTTTTGCTTCTAGCATGTAGTTTTTAAACTTGTACCTGCAGAATGTAGGTTAACATTCTTCTGATACAGATTTTTATTTTCCAGTTTTATTTCATAGAGGTGGCGTTACTTTATTTTCACTTATCCTCTTATGGTCAGATGCTGAAGCAGTTGAGAGCACTCCAAACATTTGGAGAACAAGTTTACATTCAAATTGCACCATTTTGGTGATTTTTCAAACTCTGATTGTTGGGGCATGTAAATTTGTATAATAGAGGGACATGTTAAAAATGACATTTAACCTTTTGTGTCAGTGGTATGAATGTCTTGACACTGAATTTGGACTAATTTATATGAGCAGAAAATAGTATCATACAGGGTTTTACACAGATCTTACTGAAGTCAGTGGAAAAATCCTGCTGTCTTCCTGAGCAATACTACAGAGCATTCTGGGCTCTGAAGTCTTACTCACCAAATCTCATTATATGTCAACTGATTTGATTGTCCTCTGATAAGCATGTGGCTTTGTTGTGCTGCATCTTACACAATTAGTTACTTAGCTTTATGTCTATCAGTTAGCTACACAAGTTTATTCAGGGAACTAAATATCTCTCCTGTCATTAACATTGACTTGTTTGTGCAATATCAGTTGAAATTCAGACTGATGGCGTTTATGGACCTTGGCATCCAAAAAGACAATATGACAAAAACCCCACGTGTCTGAAGTGTATTTAAAGGGGGGAAAAATGTTCTAAAATACACTAGCTACTTTTTGTCACTGTGTTAGTTTATTTTAAAACCAGAGTAGGTATCTAAATTTCAGTGAAGCACTGTTGTGTGTTTTAAAACAAAACTACAAGCTCCCTGAAATGTTTTTAAAAAAACCACAGAATTTGTTCAAATTTTTAGTACAGCAATAAAAAACTTTCCAGCTAAAATCAGAAGAAACATTTCAGTCACTTACAATCATCAGCTGCCTCTGAAGTCTGATAACATAAATTTTAAGTTTACCCACAGTGATACTGACTTACTGTTTTGTTGTCTTAAGATATTATTTCTCTAGTCAACAGAAAAAAATGGAATGAAATACTGCAGATGAAAGGAATAATGACTCATTCGGGCAATTTTTATTAGGTCCTTTGTTGTATGTAAGCAACTAGTGTGCGGATTGAAAGTAGCAAATGCAAAATGCTGAATATAATTTGTTTCATGCCTCCTCGTAAGGTATAAAGCAAAATGTAGACACTATTACATTTTCATTCAAACTACACCTCCAAGGCCATTTCTTCAAATCCTCATTAAACTCATTCAGAGCGATTTTCTTTTTAACCAAGGTCAGGATGGTTCTCTTGCAAATCTTTGGACACCGTGAATGGGAATTCATAAATCCTGACATTGGGAAGCAAGGTTGCTCTTGCCCTACATTTAATAAGGAAAGGAAGTAAGATGAAAAAAGAGAGCAAGCTGCTTTGCCTGATGGTGTTAAAAGGAATATCTAACTTTGCTGGAATCAAAAAATAAAACTTTTTTTAAGCAGGTCACAATGCACTGATGATATCTCCTGTGATATTCATCATTTATATTTCCAGTAACTGGTATGTTACCTGCAGTCACTTGACAGGTTTTTCTTCTATGGTCTGTTAGTCTGTTAGCCCACCAGTTAAAATACATTCTAAATTACTTATACATTAAAAATATGAACATTTGATAGAACAGTTACTTTGAGAGATAGATGTCTCATGAACAGAATGTTTTTTTTCATATCTGTTGTAAATAAATCAGATTATGCACCCTGTTGAACAGTCATGACTTTTTTTTGTTTGTTTTTTTCATAGTACATTTAACTTCTTGGCAAAGAAACGTGTTGTTTTTAATTAAGGAGAAATTATTTTAATTAAGCAGCCGGTATGAACATTTTGGAGTGGGCCCTGAAACTTGTGGTGCTTTTGTGGTAGTGGCATTCACTATTTTTAAATAAAGACTAAAAAAATCATAATGTGAGCTGGTATAGTCACATCATTCAATATTACTGACCAATTGCTCCTAGTGAATTGTTGTTATCAGGAAAGATAGAACTGGCACAGCAGAAAAGTGTTGAATAAATATAGTGGCATCAGTCTTTAGCTGACAATTTAATGTATTTGCACTACAGCAGAGATAGAGTCATCCTAGCTCCCTTTTCCATGAGGATATACAGGTCGTAAGATTAGTCTGTCTTATAGACTATGTGTGTTGTATTCCTTTGTTGTTGCTGCTTAGAAGATTTTCATCTGTCAAAATTGATGGGCTGATTTTTTTCTGATTCAAGGGGTTTTTTTCAGATTGAAGTAAATAGGTAATGAAACTGGTTCCTTAAGAGTGCATAATAAGAGTACTTAGAAGTGAAAGGTGCTGGATTGTTTGCTGCTACTTAAGTACAGAAAAGCTCAAGAGGGTCTTTTCAAATACTTAGTTTTCCACTTCTCTGTTGCTGTCTTTGGTAACATTTGAATCACAGAATGTTTCATATACTGTAGAAATCTAGTAGACTTTATTGCAAGTTCAACTTGGAAATAAAGAGTGAGTAGAAAATACAGAATTTGCTTTGTTTTCTGGAGACAGGTTTTAGATCTCTTCCTTTAGGTGGCATTGTAGTTGACTGAGTATTTTTTCTTTAAAAGATTTATTTTAGCTATTCCAAGGATATTTCTGTGTCTCCCTGGGAACCTGCAAAGTTCATCTTTTCTATCTCCTTCACTCAGTGATCTGTTTGCTGTCTCCAGATTTCAATGCAGCCGATCAATTGCTCTTTACTTAGTTGAAAGAGGTGGTGTTGAATGTTGCATGAACAGGGTGTGGGGTTTTTTTTCTCTCTCTTTATTTTTGTTATGTTGGCTGCTCAGTAACTCTTTGGCAGCAGATAAAACCTAGTGTAAGAGAAATGGCATATTCACATCAGTAACAGGCACTCTAACACCAGCCCTCCACAGGGCTCTGTCCCACTTATCTCTGAACATTAAGGGATGGCCACATGCCTTCAATCAGCTAAACTGCAAAAGCTTTCCCATCTTAGTCAGAGCAGAGAGTATTAAATAGGTTCTTTATAGTATTTTTTTTGGCTTAAGATTACCTTTTATATTAAATTACAGCCGTTGTAGTGATCAAACAACATCAATTTCAATATAAAAAGTGAGTGAAAAGCTGTGATAGTTTTCTGTAGCAGGCTTGTGATTTCAGGGAGTCTGGCATACTGAGCAGAAGAATTCAGCCTAACTTCTTGAAGCAAACCAGGCAGATTTCCCCAAAACTATCAGGTATTTTAATATGAGGAAGGAGTAATATAAAATAGAAGTTATTTTTTTGACACAAGTGTCACATCAACAATTGCTACCCAGTTGCAGAGTTGCAGAGGTTGCTACTGCTTACTAGCTTTACATGTGTAGCTCCATTAACTTTACCATAGCATGTTTAAACTACCCAATTAGGCCCTAAGCTATTCAGGATCCTTATTTCCTGCTCGGTGTAAAGCTAAGGCGAATTCAGGGAACTAGTGATATGGAACTGCATATGAGCTCTTCTTGGTAAGAAGGTGAGTGATATACAACAAAAAATAAAAAAAAAACCAAAACAAACAAACCCCCCAATACTGAGTAATGAGCTGTAATTTCTTTAACATCAGAATTTTGTTAACATCAACAGTACTATTAAAATTCTGTGAAATACCATTGTAAGGCAGTTATACTTTATTTATTATAAACATATACATTGACTGTATATATGCAATTTTGCACAGAAGGTAGTAGAAAGGATTAGTATTAATTATAAATTTATCTTGTTTTGTTTTAGGATGTCTGCAGAGGCAAAGTCAACATGACTTGATTCCCCTTCAGCAAAATAATGGTGCTTTGATAGTAACAGTAGTAAACCTGTAGATTACCCATACCTAAATACTTACTGCATTTTTTTTTTGGGGGGGGGGGGAAACCCTGACTCTGTTCCCCACCTTAAATACGTAACAAACATGCACAGCAATCATGGGATTCCAAAGGAGGGTGGGCAAGGAAGAATGTCAGAGTGTTTATCATACAGCTGTGCCAAAAGTAAAGGCTGAATGAATGAGATGGAGATTAAAGCCAGTAGTCTGAGCCTGTATTCAATCACTGCAGTCACTCTGTTTGCCTCCTGCATGCTGATGAAGTGTCATGAATGGTCCCATGTACTTTCATTCCAATATATTTCAGGCAGTAGTGATTATTGCTTGTACTCAGCTAAAGCTTGAAATAACTGGCAAACTCTTGCTTAGCAACAGAAGGCCTCATCTTCTCTCCCTTGGGACCACCAACTCAAAAATGTGCTACTTCTTCTAAAAGTTAAAGTTAGGAGGGGTAGATACTTTATATTCTTTGCTTTCCCTGATAATTTAAAGAAGAAACCCCAAATTAAAGCCTGCAAATAGCTCTGTTCCATAAATAATTATTGACTGGTTTATGAAGTCCAAATCCAATTTCTTTTATCACACATTAAACTGTTCTGTAGTTGGGCTACATGGCAATTTTTATAAAGGTATTGCCTTTATGTGTGCTGAGAGAATAGAAGCACTGCCTTTAAAAAAAGATCTCATAGTGTATTTTGATAAAATCCTTTGGAAGACATTTATGTAGTATTAAATCATTTCACATTTGTGCTTACTTTAAGTGTTTAGACTAGGGTTTGTATTTTTCAGTGAGCTCAATCTTAAAAGGAAGATGAATGCATATTGTTAAATAAATGACAAAATGCAGAGCATGGTTTGAGTTGTAGATCTTCAGCATGTGCACTGAAGAATTCTTTATAAAATGCAGCAACATTATTCTAGTGTGAATTATATGCTGCTCTGTAGGTTTCTATTTTTGGTCACCACAAGATGGCAAAAGGAATGAGCACACAAATGCAAGGACGAGCGAGTTTCATAATAACGCATTCTGCATTCACACTTTATGCACATCAAGAGAGAATCCAAGCACAGCAGGGGTGACAATCACTCCAACAGTCTTTTGAAATCAAAGTACTTCCTTGAGAATGTCTTTCCAGCGCTAATTACACTCTTCTATTGTGGTTCTTATATTGTGCAAAGTAAAATGTTTACACTGTCACTGGATACAGCTCCATCAGTGGAAATATGGAAGTTAAAAACTAATTAGATTATTAAATAGATTTTTTTTCTTTTATGTTTTGCTGGTTCTACTTCTTTGTGTTTAGGGCTGAAATATCAAAATCTGTGTCCTTTGTCACCAAGGGACTTTGGCAAAGATGCTAATTTTTCACCAACTCCAAGGAAGTCCCTTCACTCAAGAGAGCTGTTACAATGTGGAAAGGATTGGTTGCCTAGATATCTTGAGCGTTTTCTCATTTCTACTGGGGTTTTTTCCAGTTGCTTACTGATCACACAGTAACTAGTATAAAAATTTTTTTCTAATAAGAAGGCGGCAAAAAACCTTAAGACATTTCTTATCCCAGGATATGATAGGATATGATATGCATCTGTGTATGTTTGTGTGTACAGGCATGCGTTTCTGTGTATAAGATTGTACATGCAATCTCAGTAATCACTATGAAACTCGCACTGCGTAGGAGAGGATGCCACATATCAGTTATGTAACTGTATTAAAAAAGAGGAGGAAAAGTGTTCTAACTTTATAACATTCACCTGACTGTGCAGAGGTTTATGTGAAGGGTTAAGCAACCAGTCCAGTCTTGGTCTTTTATTCTTGTCTTTACTGCTAGGGTTGGTGAAAAGGATAATTGGTAGGAAGGATTGTCAGATGTAAGTGGAACAGGGAACCATTAAATATTCATTGTTGAGAATGGAGCCAAATTTCCCCTTCCTTGCAGTTCAAAGGCCTGGTTCTTCACTGCTTTGTGTTTGTACAGCCATTTACAACTGGGAACATTGCATGGGAATAGCATTGCTGATCTCAATAGGAAAATGTGAGTTGGTAGCAATATGTGCATTTTTGTGCATAAGGTTTATATGAGCCATGCATACATATCCACTCGATGCAATATTTGTACATCAAAACCACCTTTTTACAATCTATGTATTTCATCCATAATTTATTCTTCTTTCCTAGTAGATGTCATCTATAACCCATCCATAAGACATATTTAAAAGCACACATATAGATGCATACATATAGGTATACACACAAGTACACATATATGTGTATATTTGCTATTTAGGCAGTAATTTTACTTTTGTATTTGGGTTGGTTACTACTGCACATTTCAGTTATGTCACCAAACAATAGTCCATCATCTCTAAAGTTTTTGAGTATGGAATATACCCTAACAACTTTAAAGTATATACAATTTGTATTATACATACAGATACTATATATATACACAGACTATTTCTATACTACATATAGTTTTATATTCTCTTAAGGAATTTTGCATAGTCAGATATAGTTTATGTATACACTTTACTCTTATTAAGGTCGTTGAATCTTTTACTGAATTTGCTTTTCCAGCAGTAATCAACTTCAGTTGATTGAAGATAACAAAATTCAGGTATTAAATGGAATGGTATTGGAATAAGTTTACCTGATATCAACAGAGCAGTTCTGTTATGGTAGATTGGTATTAATATATGAAATCGGGAAGCAGTAGAATATAGAAACTGTCTACTTGAAATTGCTAGAATAGAAGTGGTGAACCAAATTCACATATTTTAAAGACTAAAGCATCAACAGCCATAAGCAAGCAGCTATGTATATGAGAGTGTAGACACAGTGTGTATTAGTGTATACATACAGTCTACACTAGTGTATACTGGTACATTGTTTAAATCATTTAATCATAGAATGATTAGGTTGGAAGGGGTGCCTGGAGGTCATCTAGTCCAAAAAAGATATGGAGACCACAGGTTTGTCATACAGTGCATAGCTGAGTACGACACTGAAAGAGTGTGCCTTTGGCTTTGCATCTTTGCATCTATCTCTGCTTCCTGATCCCAGAGCACCTTTGTTCAGAGCTGCTGCCATGACTTGTGGTACATACAAAGTCATACAAAGTGAATGGTTCTTAAAATAGAGCTTTCACTTGGATAAGAATTCATTTGACAAATGTCCTTGGTCAGAATCACAGTTATTTAAGATGCAACACAAATTTGCTAAAGGGCTGGTGCTGCTTTCTCATTATGCTGTTGAATTTGCTATCTGTGAAGTTAGTGGTAAAACTTCCATTGATTTTATTGGGAGCAGGATTGGTCATTGTGCAGTGGTACAGAAGATGTACAACTGTTTTCACTTAAGACTAGTGAAGGATGGCAGTTCTTTAATTCATTAGGTTTCAGCAGATTAGAAGAACTGAATTTTGATTAACACAACAATTCCCATGGCTTCAGCTCTGGGCTAATGTGAGTTTGATGGTGGTGTAGTTTCAATGAAAATAGTGCTGTATCCTCCCATTAACAAAAGCAAAACGGTTAGCCAGTACAAAAGATATATGGCAACATCAGAAACTGAATCCTAGTCTTTTGATTGTCATTCCTGTTTTAAACCAAGACCATGCAATTGTTAGCTAATACATTCTTTCCTCTCAATGATAATCACACAATCACTGCTTTCTGCATATAACCAGGCTCACGTTTCTCTTGCCATGAGGTTAAGTGATGTTCTCTTTATTGCAAAATTTCTGCCTCCCTCTGTTGTTACCCTCCCCAGCATGAGACCAAAATACATGTGTGTGCATCAACATATACACAGAAGTAACGTGCTGTGTAGTTACAGCTGTGATTAATCATTCAGTTCACTTAGTTGACCCTTAGGTAATACATGCTTGTGTTGGCCTATTTTCTCTAGAAATACCCTACCCAATCTTTGGTCTGAATGATTGGATTTGTCTTAGTGTCATAATGACTCTTACTTTAACGGTTGCTGTATAAATTCAGATTACCTATACCTAATTAAAATAACTTTATTTTGTTTGAACCTAATACATTTTGGATTTGAAGCATTTAGACAAAAGGTTATATGGCCTTTCAGAAACCCTTTTTTAATGAAATATTTATTGCCAGCTTTTCTGTTCTGATTCCTATCAGCTTATCCACAGTTTTCATTCAAGCCGTTATATTGCCATTGGGAAAATTAAAATAAGAAGGGCAGGCCATAAGTGGTCCACATGACTATGTATAGCATATAGGTACATGAATTGCTTGATATCATTCAGGTTTTATTGTATCTGGTGAGTGCAAATATTCATTCAATAAATCTCTCTTTGCTGCTTTCTTACTCATCCCTGTGGGATCATTCTCCTGTCCATGAATTTTATACTTTCTCCTGCTTACATACCATTACTGCAGAAACACTGTATCAGTATCACTGACCTAAGCAACATAAGTATATTCACCAAAAGGAAGGCAGAAAATGTTAATGTTTCTCCATAATGTTAATAGTTCTCCTTCAGCTTTTCTTCTGGATGAGGAGCAGCACTTATGCTCAGTGCTCTTTAACTTGACAGCTTTCAGCAGTGGTCCTCTGCACCAGAGAACTTCTGGTCAGTGCTGCTTCAGTGTGACCCATGGAGCTGATGAAATCTCACATCCTCTTAGTTTTTCTTCTTAGAGGCCTACCTGACGGAAGATGGAATATAATTTATGGTTGTTTATGATATGCTTAATCCCAAATTTGAGAGGACAATTTAGTGTCATCCACCAGACAGTCAGAACACTGAAATACTTACTACAGTCAATATTGTGGTGTTAAAGTTCTAGCAAGTAGGTGAGAACAAACAATGCAAACCATAGCCAATGCCAGACTTGGACCTGACATTTTTTTGCATGTAGCTTTCCCTTAGAAATCAGTGGGAATTCTCCTTACACAGGTAGTTTCTACACCGAAACTTTTCTCTGGGTTGGACTAAAAGTTCTATATTGCAAAGTAAAAATATTGCATCCATTTTCTACAGTATCATAAAGAGCAGATTTACTGATTCACTGTGTGGTATCAGTATAATGGCTATTGTGAAGGATCTTGGCAAATTACTTTTATCTTATGATCAACATGAGAAGCAATACATTCCGAATCATCTTCAGCGTCGAGGTCATATAGTACAATACAACCTTCTGTGAAGTATATGTGCATGCATATATTTGTGTGTGTTTATCTAAGTACACATTTTTTGTGTTTAGAAAACTGTTAACTACAGTCTATTCTATGCCTTAGGAAGCATATTTCAGTATGGCACACCATGAGTAACAGTAAATTTAGTTCAGTAAAATGCTGGGTAAAACAATGACAGGCCTTATTTTCCTTCCTTTTTATTAAGGACCTTGATCTGAAGAAGTATTATTTATTAGGCATTCATTGGGAAACTGATAGGATAATTTAACTCTTTATTAGCTAGTAAAACTGATAAGCAGTACATAAAAAGATAGACGTTGTCATCAGTGTAAAGACTTTTTAACATTGCCTTCTATGTTATGAACACATACCTTGAAGTTTTGCT
Source organism: Pelecanus crispus (assembly GCF_030463565.1). Lineage (NCBI taxonomy): Eukaryota > Metazoa > Chordata > Aves > Pelecaniformes > Pelecanidae > Pelecanus > Pelecanus crispus. The sequence continues at coordinate 19,720,928 of NC_134643.1, forward strand.
TGTCAATAGTTTTGTTTGTTTCTATTTTACAGCTGCTAAGTCTAGCACAGAATGGATTTGTACACTTAAAATATTTTCAGCTTTTCAATATCTTGAGATTAATTCTACATCTGATGCGGACACACATGACATACATCTTCCTTGAGCGTACACTCCTCTATAGAGGTGAAACAATGGGTGTTGTGAGTATGCAGTGATTGAACACTTAGTTGAGTAAATGGAAGACATTGTTCCTGATAAATGTGGCACAGGAAGAAGTATTGTGTATGTCTCTAATCTTGAGCCCTTTACAGATTTGTAAAGGTGTGTGGGATGATAGTAGTCTTTGTTCCCTGCACTGTCTTTGGGCAACCTGGGATATACGTGACTTAAACTTAAAACTTCTTTTGCTGTCACCTTCCTCTGAGTTGTGCAGAAGAGAATCTTATCCCATAAATGGTTATCTTCTTGGAGGACTAGAAATGAGGATATAAAAATCATGGATTTCATCCATGAAAACTTTTAGCTTCAGCATGCACCTGTTTCATAAGTCATTTTGAGCAAAATGGATAAAAATGGAAAATGCAGCAGTGAAGCTGGCCCAGATAGAAAATCACTCCTCCAAGTCTGTAGAACAGCTGAGAATAATAGCCAGCATACTCATGCTTCTCTGTCACACTTGCGTAAAGCACTGTTCCCAGACAAACCTTTAAAATGAAAGCCATCGCACAAGTTCATCGGTTAAGGAGCCTGTCAAGTTCACTTCCTCTAGTTGGTGCTCACATTTGGTATTAGTCTAACAAAGAGGATATATTTATTTAACATACTACATCTGTATTTTTTAACTTTTAAGACAGTGTAACTGTCTAAAACCCTTGTGATGTAAATGCAATAGTAGGGTTTGTGTGCTAAATCTAGCCATGTGCTCAGCACAGCACCTAAACGAGGGACTTCATTGCTCCATGCAGTAAACATGGAGATGCAGATACTGCTGAGGAACGCTGTCCTTGTGGGCTCAGTAATGAAACTCTGAGGGTTAAGCAACAAGAAACAGCAAACACATCAGACACATGCTATTCTGTTCTGGTTCTTATGATGTGCTTGATTTGAGAATTCATCCTAGCACCCAGATTAATCAAACCTATGCACCAAAAACTTCCTTTACAGTCACTGCAGAGAGAGAGGCACTTCAAGAGGTGCAAATTCTGCCTATTGAAGCTTTGGGCCTGAGGATCCTTTGCCTGCTCAAGATTCTCAGCATCAAACCCTGATTTGGGTTTTTCCATAATACTTGTAATTAATGTCATATATTATTCAGCGGGATTATTTCTTCTCAGGTGTAGTAAGACATTAAAAATTTTTTTCCTTCTTGGATATGGGTACTATGCTACTTCAGTGTCTCCATTTTTCAGTGTTTTCTTTTACAGTGTTACTAAGATAAGTTTATATTTCCCTGTTGGTTATGTGTGAGCTGTTGTGCCTATATGTTCTCAGTAAGTGCAGTACCACAGAGTACAAAGTCCTGAGAGACTATATTTTGTATGGAGACTGTTTATGGACTCTTTCCATGAAAAAGATGACAAAAGAATGACACTAGCTACTAGAACACTTTCTCTGTTATCTAGTTCAGGGAAATCTACCATCTAGATTACCCAACTGCATCACAGTGCCATCAGTAGAAAGAAAACGGATTGTGTCATAGGCTTTTGCAAAAAAGGAAGAGTAGTGTTACAGGCAGTAGTCAAAATAAACAGGCTTATTTTAAAGAAATTATTTAGTACAGTGGATGATTTGGCGTGATCACTTTTGTCCTACAAAAATGACAGAACATTTCCATAATTTGATTTTTTTATTCATTCATAGGTATGAGTTAGCATATGGCATGTTAACAAGGCTGGATATTGTTAGGTAGCAGTTGTTTTCAGTTGCATACTTTGGCCTCCAGGTTTTCAAACCTGCCACAGGCACGGAGTAATGACACAGTTCTTGTTGCATATAACCTACTTCCTGGTGGATGGTAATTAGAAGTTTGGGGTTATTATTCCTGCAGTTTAAGGACTAAGACATATTGACAAGATCTAACAAAACAAAATTTCAGCATATTGATTCTCCTTTCCCACATGACCCCTACTGGACCAAATTTTACCCCAAATCTGCAGTTGAACCCAGGATCTTGCAGTGCAGATCTTGATACCAGTAGGAAGGGCACTTGTGTGATGACTTTTGGAAGTCTGTGTTACATATGTAAACAGTTTTCAAGTCATTCTAGAATAACAGTCAAGTCGTTCCAGAATAACAAATAGTTTGTAAAAAGGAAAACCGGAGAAGTAAAAACACTGTTTACCTGTGATGCTACATTATATCTACTTCTGATATATGGCTTTATCTGCATGTTCCTTCAAACTGATTTCATGCTCCCTGCAGTGACATATTTTGCTAACACAACAGACTTGTTCCTTCCCGACATACAGCTTCTGGCTCCAGCAAATGTCAGTAGCTTTTTAGACAAACCTGTGCTTTTTATTCCTGTCTTTCTCAAGAGAAACATCAGCATCCCTCCAATAACCTTTTTCCCCCTGTGGCTATTCTGTTTGTTTTATAAACAGACTAGGTTTATTTTACATGCAGAGGCTGGTAAAGACATGGAAGGGTGTTTTTCGTCTTTCTTTTTCCACTTTTAACAGTTTTAAATATTTTTAGCAAAGTAATAGAGTGACAGCCACTTCCCAAGTTATGTAAATAAGCATAGCTTTGTTTAATCCTGAATTCGTGCAGTTATTTCCTTTTTGTAACCAATAGAGGCCTCCGGAAGCAATTAACTAAACCTGCGTGAGGAGAAGTGGACAGAAGGCCCTTAGAACTGCAGGTCCTCCTTGGAGGAGCTCTGTGTAGCTGAGATTTGCAGTTCACACTCTTACACGGTGGCAGAACTTACTTAAAGAGAAAGGGCTTAAGCGCCTTGTCATTTCTGCTTCATTTTGGTAACATCAGTTATATGTTTTCCTTATTTGTAACGTCTGCTTTTAGGTGACTATCCAAAAAGAAACGTGGAAACTTGATACAAACCCCAGAAATTACTAGGCTAAGGGGGGTGTTTGTATAATATTAATGAAATCAACATTAGTGGGATTCATTTCATTGATTTTTGTTGAATATACATTAAAGACATTTCTCAAAGACAGAAGCTGTGATCTCTGTCACTGAAATGAGGGGTGCAAGGGTCACTGGCTCTCCTGGTGCTGCAGCTTGATGGGTGTTCGGTCTCCATGCTGGGATCAGTGAGATCCTTCCCAGGTGTCCTGGTTTCAGCTGGAATAGAGTTAATTTTCTTCCTAGTAGCAGGCATAGCGCTGTGTTTTGGGTTTAGTAGGAGAAGAATGTTGATAACACGCTCATGTTTTTAGTTGTTGCTGAGTACTGCTTATGCTAGTCAAGGACTTTTCAGCTTCCCATGCTCTGCCAGGTGCACAAGAAAATGGGAGGGGGCATAGCCAGGACAGTTGATCCAAACTGACCAAAGGGCTATTCCATACCATATGGCATCATGCTCAGTATAGAAACTGGGGGGGGTTGGCCGGGGAGCAGCGATCGCTGCTCGGGAACTGTCTGGGTATCGGTCGTCGGGTGGTGAGCAATTGTATTGTGCATCACTTGCTTTGTATATTATTATTACTATTATTATTATATTGTTATTATTATTATTTTACTTTACTTTATTTCAATTATTAAACTGTTCTTATCTGAACCCAGGAGTGTTTCCCACTCTTACTCCTCCGATTCTCTCCCCCATCCCACCGGGGCAGGGGGAGTGAGCGAGCGGCTGCGTGGTGCTTGGTTGCTGGCTGGGGCCACACCACGACACCAGGACACCTGGCAGGGCAGGGTCTGGCAGCCAGGAGTCACCGGGGCAGCCCCAGAGCCAGGCTCCAGTCACACCGCTCTGGGGACAGGGACAGGCCGAGGCCAGGCCAGGCCGTGGGCTCCCAGGTGGGCCTGACACGGCGGGGCCGTGGCCAGGCAGGGCTAGGCTGGGGGAGCTGGAGGCCGGCCCTGCTGCAGCATCGCCGGGGTGGGGGCTGACGGCTCGGGGGGGCCTGGAATGGGGGCCTGGGCCACGGGCAGGGTGTGCTGGGCAGCGACAGTGAGGCCCAGTGTAGCCCTCACAGCCCTGACATAAATTTCTCTCTCAATACGGTACTTCAGCTGTGATCTTTTTCTTTTTTGTAAAGTGCAACATATCACATGTGTTGGCTTTGACCTGAGACTGTATAGGAATTTGAGAAATCACATTGCCATGTCCTAAAACCACGGGATCAGTATGAATCTCTTTTTAAAGCAGTGTACCAAATAGTAAAAAGTATTTAGAACTGGGTTCATATATATGAATGCCTTGCTTCCGTATTTATTTATACATCTTTGCCTTGATTTTTCAAGTCTTTTCTGGTCTGGAATTCCCCTTTGTACCAATGCTGTTTGAGAATTGCCTTCAGAAACTTAAATCTTGAAGTTTATTTATACTGAACTTTGGTTTTACATTTGTTTGTCTTTCTGTTATGTTTTTAGTAGTAAGTTATAGGGGGAAATGGTTCATAATTATACAACAAAATATTAAGCAATTACATACAACAGCAGTATCAGGTGTAATCAGTTAGGGCATTAGTCTTATCTGGGAAAAAAAGAAATCTCAAAATGGGTCCTGAATGTATCTTGAATCCCCACAGACTCTATTTTCTTTCCTGTGCAACTATTTAGAAGAGTAGGATCTATCTTAATTAAAATTTACTGCTTATATCAGAATGGAAGGGCTGAAAGCTATTCTCCTATCCTCCTAATGTCTGTGCTGTTTATGTGCTTGAGATGGCTAAGTGGTAGTCTGAAAATTGCAATAAGATTAGTAATTACTAAGGGGACATAATGTACTGTTTCGTTGCAGTGGAACTCTGAAAATACTTAATCTGACTCTTAAAAGGAGAAGGCATTCATCGTATTTTTCTCTTGTTATTCGTAAGTTTTACTTAATTGCGTTCTACAGTAAGTTTTCCTTTATAAAATGAGCACTAAAACCACTTCTTTTAGGACAAAATCTCTTCTTTTATACCACTAAAATCCAGAATAACTCCTTTTAAGATTGGAAAGCTATAGAGGTCACATGGTAAGGTTGATTCCAGCCAAACATAGCTCTGAACCTGTAACAACGTAAATTATGGGAAGTTTTGAAAAATTTGGTCTGCTGCTTTTTAGTTTACTGGGCACCTATGAGTTACACCAGTAAATTAGGATTATCCAAATTAGTTAATTTTTGTTTCAGACAGTGGCATCGTCCTGTCTCCTTCTACTGACAGCATAATCATACCGTCAAGAAAAACTGGCAAAGACTATTTTAAACAGGTTGTCTAATTCTACTAGCATGTCGAATTGCTTTGTGTAGTCTGTTACTTAAACAGCCACGTTTGTTTCAGTAGAAAGCTACAAGATCCTCAAGGTATATGAAGAATCTTGGAAACAAATGCTTTCAATGTCAGTGACTTTAGAAAAGAGAAATCGTGTATTTCCAAGAATATGTTCTATTGAAAACTTGAAATGCCCTTGTATCTCATGAATTAAGATTGAAACGATGTTCTTATTTGGTAGTTATTCTGAAATTGTGCTGATTCATTTGAACAGTTTTTTTCCCATACTGGGTTACAGAAGCTGAGCCAATTCTGGTCTGTTACTCTAGATTAAATATGTTTTTTTCAGAAACCTTGTTGGAGTTGCTCTTTCTTATTTTATACTAGTTGGATTTCCACAAATTTTGCTATTGTAGCTTAAAAGTAAATGTGGTTCTTTGGGGCAAACAATTCTTTGCCATAATCTCTCTCATTCCGAACTAAAATTGAAAAAGGTAATAGAACTATCTGAAATTGGATGGTGTTCAGTGTAAGAGATCTTCTTTCAGGACATTTTCTTTGAGGAAGGGTATATAACATAAAAAATTTCAAATTCCACTTAAATATATGTTTTTTATTTTTTAGTTGAAATATGTTTAAATATTTGTTATTCAAGTTAACGTCAAACTGCAAATCATAAGCGACACTAAGTACTTAAGTTCCCCCTTATTTCAGTAGGAATTGTTGATACTCAGCTCTTCTCAGGAGATGGCATGGCTCTGTTGTCAGAAAGACTTCAATATTATAATAGAAAACTACTGAATGTATTCCTATGATCTGATTTTGAAACAACTCCTGCATTGTGTTCACTGACAAAAGAGTATCTGAATCTAGCCAAGATTTTTAATACTGTCTAACTTTATGCATTTTGAACTAAAAGAGCTTGTGTTGCTAGGCATCAAATTGGTGATGCATGGAAAAATTGTTCAGTGAAACTATAATATAAGCCTGCGTGTACAATTCAGAAGTAGATTTTCTAGATGAGCATGAAATCTAAAACCCTGGAAAGACCTGTATATTTAGATCAAGTTTTATCTTCACTGTACCCACAGAAACCATGAGTTCATAATCTGATTTTATATTTTTAAATGAATTTGACGGAAAGTCCTCAGCTTTTCAGCATGCATAAACTAAGAATTCATATTATCTATAACTTGCATGCTGTAATCAGTGTGGATTAGGCAGATTTTGTTTTCTATTGGAGAAAAGAAATATTTTCCTCTACAGAAAATTAAAATATTATTGCAAGTATCCTTCATGTAATATGAAAATATTTACTATTTGAGGGGTTTACCTATGACAGACAACACAGATCCTTCAAAAGCTTTATTCTTTCAGCAATGGCATAGAGTTGACAGAGGGCTTTTAGTAAGACACATAAAAAAATGCCATTTACTTTTAACTTTTCAATAACAAATTCTTTTCTTTCAAGAATACAAGTACTAAAGAACTTTTAAAAAACATAATAGTTTTATCTTGAGATATTTCCTGCACCATTTGCTAAATATATGTACCTAAGCTCACTGATTCCTACAGACTTCTATAAACGTCACAGAGAGCAGTTTCAGAACTGATCATGATGGAACTTCATTCAGAAAAAAGCAAAATAGGTGCAGAGTACTGCAATTATTTATAAACAATTCCGTGGGTGCAATCTAGGAGCCAAAAGCCTAATCTTGTTGCATTTGGAATTTTAATGGTTTGGGGTTTTTTTTGGTTTTGGTTTAGTCTGACTTACATTTTTAGTGCAGAATCCTGCAGTTTTCCTTTTTCCTGAAAAAATTCCATATAGAAGCATGTGTAGTTGTGATGGGAGAGAGAGGGGGACATATCAATTGGCATCTTAAGAATGCAGTACAATGTTATAGAAGAGCATTAAAGCACCTGAAACTTTTCTCCGTTTAGTAGCCAGATGGTAACAACACAAAATCAATTAACTTCCAGTGAGGTCTTAATTACTAAAATAAATGAATAAAACAAATATTTATAAAATATAAAATATTCATATATGTAAAATAAATATTAAAACAGTAACAGCAACCAGGAAATACCCACCCATTTACTTGGAAAACTGGATCATGGTAACTCTGAAACAATCTTTATGCTTGGTCCATAAAATAATAAAAAATAACATTTTTTTTCTTGGAAGAAAAACTTTCAGACAAGACTAGAATGAATCAGAGTTTTCTGATGATTCTTGCCTTTTTTATTTCCCCAAGACTATTTCATTCAGCTTAGAAGGTGGTGAATTGCTTTGTGTACTGCAAGTATATAAATACGATCTACTGCAAGTATATAAATACGATCTACTGAAAATATGGAGTCTTTATGACTGTTCCATAGACTGTGGCTCTCAATATCTCAGCTGGAAAAGCTCCAGTAAGCCTCCACCCGTTTCTGCCTTGAGATTTCTTTGTGCTTAGGAGTGAAGTGGAGACTGTTCAGAGGCTCACAGACAAATGGCCTTTTTTCATTAATATCTTTGACAGAGGTCACTATGTCAACTTCCCTGAAAATGAAGGATATCCTCATTCGTGAAACTTGGTACTTACAAGAAGTGTATTCCTTTTGTTCCACCATTTTGTACCTTACATTTCTAGATTAAATTGTTAAAAAGCAAAAGTAGCATACGTGTCATCCAAGTAAGGTACTCCTGTAGACTTGCCCGCTACTTAATGAGAGACAGAGAGGACATGCTTTACAACAGGATGACCCTTTCCCTGGAGATGGGCCTCCATAACCTTAACTAATACTTTTCATGCTTTATAGCCATCTAAAGCCACATAACAGTGGATGTACACTATATTGCAGTGCTCAATACACTCACAATCTTTGTGCCCTGTGACAAAATGACCAGGAAATATTTATGTCATATATGTGGGAAGAGCTTTTGCAGCTCTACAATAACTTTTAATCTTCTTATGCTGTAGAAACAAGAATGGCAACAGAGAAATGATCTTTTAAAAAAAAAGTCTATGAAATGTTCCAAAAATCTTTCCAATTTTCCCTTATTTTTAATAGCTGCACAAAATTCCTTGAAAGGCAGTGTGACATTAGCTTTGTACAGCAATTGCTCTCATTTAGGTATCCTAGTTTTTGAAGTTCATAAAAAAAATAAGGTGACTATGGCTGGAAGAAATTATCATCTCTAAACAAAATAAACAGCTGAAAACAGTCATTAAAAAAAAAATAGCCCAGCTGGCTCAAAATGAACCTATGCAGAACTAAAACTGGACAGGTCCAGAAGCAGAAAAGATTATCTATAGGCATTGTTATCAATAGCCACTGCTTCCATTCCCTGGAAAGCTTTTTGCTTTTACAAATTATCTTGACATAAAAGTTCATTGCTCCTTTTCTCTGAGTATAGTCCCTCACTGTGTTGTAAAACTGGTTCCTTTCCTCTGAAATGTTTTTTTATATAATGATCCACTTAGATTATATGATTTACTATATCTTTTAATGAAAGTAGCAACAGTATGAAGACTTACAGATAGTGGAGAATATGGCAACCCATACTCTCAGGAACACTTACACATATCATATTTATGCTTCCTTTTTTTCTTTGGTTTCCATTCAATTTCTGTTCTCAATGCAGGACCGTAATCTTCATGTTCAAATGCCTAAGGGGTCAAGATCTAAATACACCTCTGATTATGTCTTTTTTACATGATCTACTAAGACAGCTGTATTCCTTGGGAGCAATACATCTCCTGCAACCCAGAACAAAGTATTTTAGCAGTAGGGGAAAAAAGTATGCTTTTTTGGGGGGTTCAAGGTGTTTCAGTGTAGCTGGGTTTCCCTTGTCCCTATCTGGAAAATCACGTACCACTATCTTTCTTACAAACCCTTTGCTTTCTAACCCAAGATTTTGGAGGAAACAAGGAATGAACAAGCACATAATAGATAAAAATCCTCTCATCAGTATATTTATCCTAAGATGTTTTTAGTAACAGAGTGGGTGGAAAATAGTAGAAACCCAGGACTGACCATAGCTCGTAAGTCTACTTGCCAGCAGCCATTAAACACTACGGTGATAGTGTTCACTATAGTGAATATCGTATCTGTATTTATAAATGCCTAATGTATATTACGTACATATATGTCATATATTTGCATGAATTTGTAGAGTACCTTGTTCCATATTCATCTTTGAGGTCCTCAGTTTTACCGTGTTGTAATTCACTGCAGTGTAGGAGTCACAGCAACATATAATTTAGGTGGCTTAGCAGTGAACCAGTCACAATGCCGTTGACAGCCTACAATGTTTTGTTATTCTGACAGTTTCAAAACAGTATCCACACAATAGGAAGCATTGTAAGCTGGTTCTGAGAGGAATATACCAGGTAAACTTGTATTTCAATGGAAAAAATGCAGTATACAGAAATATCATTACACTTTTAGACAAATTAAATGCCATTCATATATGTTTCAGGTTTTTTTCTGTGGTTTTTTGTTTGTTTGTTTGTTTGTTTATTTTTTATGTTAATATAAATTTAAAATTGCTCCCTTTGTGTCATTGGTTTTTTTCAATATTTCAACAGCATAAAAATAATTTATTGTTAATATTATTTAAACTCCACAGCTTTTTTTATAGATACAATATTGCATTTGCTCCAATCTTATTTGTTTATGAAAACAAAGTATAGTAAGCTTGTGATTTTCAGGTATATTTTTCCACATATTCATTCAAAAGTTTGTAATTGATTGCCTACAAAGACAAAATCCAATAGAAATTATATTTACTACTGTACCATAAAATCCAGAAATTATATGTAATACCAAGTCATAGCTTGGATTTTTTAGTCTTACCACGCATCGAAATTAAATAATGTATCTTTTTTGCTTGTAACAGGTAGTATTTTGGTATCCTAGTAGCCTACTATTGGTTGTACCAGAGGAAGTGCATCATTTTAAATGTATAACATTTATTTCAGACTACTATTCTTCATAAAATAATTTTTTGCAATTTTTTTGTTTGGCCTCTCATAGCATGGTCCAAATTCAGAATTAGGTGGTGTGGATTTCCTTAGTATTCAGGAAAAGTTACATATATTGGAGATGGCAATAAAAAAACAAACAATGTTACTGAGCTAACAGGGAAGTGTCATTTTACTATCATTTGCAGAATGGCTACGTAGTAAATTTAGCAAAAGAAAAAAGACCAGCTACTTCAAATGTAAGTCAGGTAGAGAATGAGTTAGCGTTCAGTTTAGATGAAGCAAGAGCCAAAGGACTGACAATCTGGTCACACATGGGCATACTTTGAAAAACTTTCTTTCAAAAATAACACACAAAGCAGTCAAGACTTCATTATATTCATGGACGTGTGGGGAAGTTTTTTGTTTTCCACATACTTATAATTTCTTTTCTGAAAGTACGTAAAGAGCACGCCATTTAAATTTCATTGCATTAAAGCAGGTTGTTCCTTTACTTAGCTGACATAAGTAAAAGTAACCTGTGTGTCCTCAGCTCTTTGGCTTTTATGGAACAATAATCATTTTCTGACAGAACCAGTTTGCAGGTTTTTCATATGTCCACCACAAAGAAAAATTGTATGTCATCTCAGTTTTATTATATCCATCAGGTGGCTGCCCATTTGTTGTGGAGTGTCTGCTGTGACATAGGGCCGTGACTCTATTCGGCTGTAATAGATTGCCTGGAGTGCATTCAGTGACTCTGGTACCTGTTGCTGGTTCTTTTTCCAGGTCAACTGGCTGCAGGTACATGTGAGATTGTTACTTTGGACAGAGATAGCAGTCAGCCCCGAAGGACTATAGCCCGACAAACAGCTCGCTGTGCATGTAAAAAAGGACAGATTGCCGGTACAACAAGAGCAAGGCCAGCCTGTGTTGATGGTAAGAAGCAAAGATCTATTCAATCAGTTTCTGCCAATACAAGAGTGGGGTAAACTGGTAGTGTCTCATAAGAAAATAAAAGCTCTATAGAAGAAATTTTCATGTGTCCCAACTAGCAATGGCAATACCATTGAAATTCCTCAAAAGGGTATTACTGACTAATAGTATAGATGTTTCAGTTACAATTTTTTAACTGGAATTTTCACTTTTGTTTTAGCTTGATATGCAGTTGAATGTTAAGGGCATGGTGCTGTTATATTTTGCATGTGATGACAGTATCAGCAGTGAAATGGCATTCTTTTTTCCCCTACTTTTTATTCCTTATAACATTAAAAAAAAAAACCACTGCAAAAGAGCCTTAAAGGTTTTAGGCTACTGGGAAGTTAATGTTACTGCTCCTGTGTGAGAGTTAATGTTGTTGAAGAAAACACTGACACTGTAGTTGCAATATAGTATCTAAATATACCTCACATGTCCAGCATTCCTTCTTTCCTTAAAATGGTGATTCTGTATGATTCACTGCAGATGCAGTGATAACATGCAGCTGGAAAACTGCTGACATACAGGGAGGTATGAAAAAGTTTCACTTTGAAATCATTTTCTGAGACAAATGAATTTCTGTGTTACAGCTAAATAAGACATTAACAATGGAACAATCTTCAAGACAGGTCTGCCAGTGCAAGGCTATTAGCAAGCATTCACATTAAAAATAAAATTAAATATAAAATAATATTGAAAATAGTTGATGCAAAATGGTATGTTTTGATCTAGACTCAGTTAACAAAAGTAAAAAGAAGATGCTTATGTATAGAACTTTAATAAATTCAGATTGCCTTTGAATACTGACTGGTTTGAGTCCTCAAATAAAAATGTTGCTGAGACCACCCTACTGTTGCCTCAGATTTTGGTCTTACCAGTGGTTATCAAAGAAGACAGCTCAAAGGAGATTTCAGAGCCTACCCACAAAGCTAAATATAGAACATCACGCACATTCTATTTTTTGCATTTTCCTTTCACTGTTTTTGGTACTCTGTAAGACAGTTTCTCAGCTGTCTCTTTCGTAAGGTGATACTATATCAAGTAATTCTCTTCTTTCCTGTTTCATTGTAAGATCATAAGACTTAATTGCTTAAGAAAAGAATGATTTTATTGTGTCATTTATAGTTGTAATTTTAGCAAAAATACTTCTTAGCAATTCAAAAATTCAACATATGTTTCCCATTTCAAAACACCAAAGTTCTAAGGGAAAATACAAGTTTTGCATCATCTGGTGGGAACTAAACACAATTTTTCCTCAGTCAGTTATGGCCTATGGTGAGATTCATTTGCTGTAACTTGGGTATCCAAAGTTAGTTGTCTAACCTAGTAACTCCAGTTTTTCTTTATACCAAATGGAGAGCGAATGACACCTTCTCAGAGTAATTTATCTGATCCTGACTGCCTAAGATAAATCAGATGTAGCACCCTCTGCTACTCACTGTTTCTCTGCCTTGCCTTAAGAGACCTGTAGTGATGAGACTTTAGGTAGCTAGAATGTACGTGTCAGTAAGAAGACATGACTACACCTCATCCTCCAATTGCTATATTAGCTTAGTTTCCAAGTATGGAAGGTTTCAGGTAATTTAATTTTTTTTTTTTTTTTTTTATTTTATTGGGAACTGAGGAAGAAGGGCTATTTCAAATTCTGCTTTTGCTTTCAATGTACTTGATCATCATTATATGAAAACAGAGAACTGGATGACAGGCTCTATGGTTAGGTATTGTGTAATAAGAGAGGGTTCTTCATGTAATGCTCTGCATTTGAAAAATAAGTGGGAAGTTCATCAATTGAAAAATAGAGCTTCCCATTAACTTCTGTGTCCAAGTATTATCATTCCTTTTTTTAAAGCTTTTTTGCATAGTTCTAATACGATCTAATAACACAGTTCTTTTATTATTCTGTGAAATGTTTATAGTTAGGATGTTGAGCCATTTGCTAAGGATGATAACTGCAAGACATGTAGGATGTGCTACTTTGCTTTCCTGGACACTGTTAGGGATGTTTTGTAATCAAAGCTCAAAAAGGTTAATGATACCTAGAACTGTATATCGAGTTCACAAATTAAAAAGAAGGCACAAGCCAAATCTTTGATCTGTAGCTTTTTTCATGAATGAAGTTAAAAAAATAGTTTTATATACCATAAACATAATTATATCGGAAAGAATAAATGAGCACTTTATCTTGTCTGTAATCTTCTACTTGCAGATAAAGCTGGCAGGTAGATTTGCCATTGACTAACAAGTATCCATCTGTGAATTTACCAGGTTCATAGTTTAAAGAATATACACTGAATTTTTCTGTACTGTTCATATTCATTTCTAGAATAAAGTGTTTCAAACACAGCTTCTAAATGCTTTCTTCTGGACAGAACATGAAATGTACATAAAACTAGGTCTGAGTAAAGCTAATTTTGTCTCTGATATTAAGTCACATACTGCTGGTTTAGGAATGCAACAACCAAACAAGATTTTTTTTTTTTTTTACTATAAAGAAGGGTATTTTCACCTATGGAAATCTTCTGTCTAGCAGACATTCCATTCACTTTTTTCTTATAAATCCCATTTTTCAAAAAAACAAATAAATCCTTCTCTGAGCTTTCTTAAGTAGGCTATAGAGTGTGCTTTTGCAAATTTTCTTTATTTATATTATAGTTGATGTTAAGAATGTAATTGCTATTTGAGTTTTCGTGTCTGCATCAAAAAGAAAAAAATCTCATTGGGCAGTGGTTTTTTTCATGCCAGTTTGCTTTCCAAAGATTTGGTTCTTTTAGTTTTATTCTTTATATAATCTTGATTTTAATGAGATTATTTTTGAAATAAAGGTAGCAGAATTAGACCTTAGACTTTTAATAATTAATGCAAAGTCATTTGTGAAGGAAGCAGGCATAGTAAGCGTGACCTGCTAACCTATTACCAAGAAAACATTAGCTAACCATTGTGTTACAGCTTCTGGCAAGAGAGTGTTTTGAAGATTCAGTACCAAAGCTGGTAATTTTTACAACTTTAAAATGCATCATGTTATACCTGGCTACCATTTGTTCATTGTTTAATGGAGAGAAGTGCCTTAGAATATATTGTTATGCTGTATATTTCCTGGAGCTGAAATGCAAGTGTCAATTATTGCAGCAAAAAGAGTAATTTAAGGGCTCTTAAACCTCACAAGCATTGTCCGAGATTGCACTTGTCAATGTAGCTCATAGAGTAAATCCTGAGTTAATTATCAGAATCCACTCCGATTTCCACTGCTACATCAGCTGAGGTCTTTTCCTAAAAAATGAAAGACAGTAGATGTCAGATAGGTAAAACTGGAATTCTTAAAAGTGAAAATGCAGTGTTTAGGGCTTGATTTGAGCAGAGCATGAAGAACAGAGATTTTCTTGAAATGTTTCTCTATGATGGAGAGTGCTGATTTACTCTTTATTTTTTTCTAGCAGTCTGTAAGTATGGCAGATTGCTAATGCCATCTGAAAAAATGGCATCAATATTCACCCTGATTTCAAGCTTGATTTAGTGTTGATTGCTTCATTCCTAGACCCACAGAGTCATAATGTATATTTGGTATGTTTGGTTGTGATGTAATTTTTATTCATGAATGTAGGTTTTGTGATATTATGACAGTAGTTTGCCTGCACTTTTAGTTATATTATTATTATTTACAACTAGCATTCCCTAGTTCCTTTTTTGAGATCAAATTCCATAACAATGACCTCAGTTGCATTACTTTGATAAGATATTATATTTCAACATAGCATCTGGTTTATCACCAGAGTAATTTCCCTGTGTGTCAGTCAAGCTTCATCAGTTTTTTAAGCTGGACCCTGTGAGAGACTGGAAGATAGCAATTATGCTCTATTTTTGTCCAGTACCTTTGCTAATTTAAACTTGTTTTAAAGCAAGTGACAAACAGTCTTTGATAACAGTGTGTGTACGTATGCGCCCATGGTTTGTGTTCTTTCACAAGAATTGTAACTCTCTGAAAATAAAATTTGTTATGCCAAAGCATTTCATAGAACACAAGTATATTAACCTGAGAAGAGTGGGATGAACATGTAAATGTTCAATGGATTCCTGTACTTATGTCCAATATATATTTATAGCTAAAAAATAAACAGCAATTTTCTCCAGGAAATAGAAACAGTTGATGAGAGGAAAAGTGGTATGAGATAACTGGTTTAATTGCTTGAGAAAATTAGGATGGCAATCTTTAATTTGCTTACCTGAATTCTGTGATTAGAAGATCCTCATGCTCTGGATTTGAGTTCTGGCTACTTTCATGTCCACAAAGTGCTATGAGAAATCCCAGGACATTGATCTTGATATCCAAAATCCCTAAATTTAGAATGGCTGGAGCTCAGGTAACTGAATTCAAAGTGTTCAGACAATTTATGTTGTGAAAAAAAGTCTTTTTAAAGACTTTAAATTCTTTTGCAAGCATTGTAGCAATATTATTTTCTATACAATTTTAGTTGGTATAATTCGTTCATACATTATGATAAACATGCTTTTCAGTTAGCATTGATTGATTTTGTTTAACACAGAAACTGAGGATCCACAAGGAAGCCACATTAGCTTCAATCAATAATTCTCTGCTCTTCTCATTATCTCTAGGAGTCTACGGGGAGGTGTAAGGGTCAGAACTGATCATTAATAGAATCCTAGGTCATGCACTTGAAACAAAACTGCCTAGTACTTGGAGAGCTTCATCATTCTAAAGCATCTTATCCATACTGGGAAAAAAAATAGGGAAAAAAAAAAGGGAAAAAGAGGACAATAATGATTTTCAGAAATGGGAACTTTAGCTTTGACATTTACAATATTTCATATGTTTATACTGTATCATGTGGTAGATTTAAGTCTAGGAGGAAAGTGGGACTATTTGGCCATGAAAATGATCAGAGGGCTGGAACACCTGTTCTATGAAGAAAGGCTGTGAGAGTTGGGGTTGTTCATCCTGGAGAAGGCTCTGGCAGGACCTTATTGCAGCCTTTCAATATATAAAGGGGGCTTATAAGAAAGACAGAGAAAAACTTTTTACCAGGGCTTGTAGTGACAGGAAAAGGGACAACGGTTTTTAAACTAAAAGAGGGTAGATTTAGATTGGACATAAGGAAGTCATTTTTTTACGATGAGGGTGGTGAGACAGGTGTGGTGGAACAGGTTGTTCCATGAACAATGGAGAAGTTGTGGATGTCCATCCCTGGAAGCATTCAAGGTCAGGTTGGATGGGCCTTTGAGCCACCTGATCTAGTGAAAGATCTCCCTGCCCATGGCAGGTGGGTTGGACTAGATGATCTCTAAAGGCCCCTTACAATCCAACCATCCTATGATTTTATGGTTCTATTTGACCCTGGGCAAATGATAGTAGTTATATTATGGTGGTAGCAGAACAATTGGCTATTCTGCTAGGTAGTCATGAAGTTAAACATGTTAGAACATGTATTTAGCTTGCCTTTCTATTCTTCTTGACAGATTAGAAAGAGTGACAATTACTTTAAATAGTAGAATATTTTGTCTGTAATGAACATTTTGGAAAAATTACCCTAATAAAATTCTGCTGGTTCCCTGGGATCTGAAAGACAGTATCACCCATTTTCTGTTTTTCCTTTCTCTATTTGCATAGAGAGCCTAGGTATCAACAAAAACTGTCAATACTAACATTTCAGTTGCAGAATCATAGAGAAGGTTAGAACTTTCTTACATTTTTGAAGATTGAGGTGTAGTAAACAGTTAAACTCATTGAGTGGCCAGTATGTACAGAAGACCTTCTGTCTAGGAGATGTCTATCACCCCTGAAAATTAAATCCCTAATTTGTAAGTACTTAGTATTACTACTGAGTGAGAGGCCACATGAAATAGTAACGAAACGTGTATGTGATCGTTTAATCACAGCCTAGGAATATTCTGACTGTCGTCATGAGTTTAATTTCCAAATAATAAAGCAGTTTTGTCTATAATCAGAGCTTTTAAACTGAACTTGTTAACCAGTGGTCATATTTAATGCTGCGTATGTTACTGGTAGGATGTAATAATGCACTGCAATATTAGAATATCTTTCAAGGAACGAAATAAATAATATTTTGGTCATTGCTTATATAGCCTCATTTTAATTTTTAGTATACCTTCTTGAGCCTTGGCAGTCTCTTAGTGGTTTTTTGTCATGATGTATCTGAAGTGTTTCAAACACTGTATATGCTCATTTATGAAATAACCATTGGGTACTTGTCTTATGCTGTACCTTAGAATATTAATACTTTCTATTTACTCCTACCTAGAAATTTTAGAAGAAAAAAAATGTACCCTTAACTATATCCCTTTGCTTAGGCAGTGGGGAAAGGATAGCAACTATGCATTTGCCAGCAACATATGTAGAAAACTTAGTTTTCAACATGAGTTAAAGAAATAATAATTCCTTTCTCCTTTTCCTCACTTCAGCTCCCATATATGCAGTCTCAATTGCATCTGTTCCTACAGATGCACCAAAGCATGTACAATGCTTTATTTTCATTCAGCTGCCTCTAGACAACTACATCATAACTGTAGATCTTCCCAGTTACTGACAATGGAAGTAAAATTGTTTCTGTGACTCATGAGCTTCCCTTTCCTATGCATGGTACTGGCGCATTATGACAATTTCCACCTTGTTGGTCACTTTTCATTAGAAATGCACAGGAAGTTGAATTTCACTCTAGTTGCTTTGCTGCCTACTCCAAACTGTTAAGGACAACATGTGACATTCCAAATCAAGTTGAGTAATAGTTCTTAGCCAAATAATATCACAAACTTGGTAAAATCTTATAAACGTGCTCACATAAAATACATTTATTGTCCTTGGTCATGAATGTCAAGTTAGAGATTGAAGTGTTGCTGGGGAAGGAATGCCACTGTTCAACCCCAAGTCAGAAAGCCAGCAATGGCAACACTGATGTGTCTATAAGTAACACAGAGAGATAAATTAGGTTTCCCCTCCTGACTGAGAATCCACAACAGGAATAACCAAAAATATGACAAAAAAGCAACCAACAAAGAAAAAAAAAAAAAAAAAAAAAGAACTGCTTAGAAAGGTAACAAGCAGATTGGTAACTACCCTAAAGGAGTATTTACATCAAGAACAAGAGTTAAGGGCTTCACTATGTTATGAAGTGTTTGGTACCTAAATTCAAATGACTGCAACCCCACCTCAAGTACTGTGTGCAGTTTTGGGCGTCTCAATATAAGTAGGACATCAAACTGAGAAAAGAAGGCTGAGGGGTGATCTCATCACAGTCTACAACTTCCTCAAGTGATGCAGCAGAGGGAGAGGTGCTGATCTTTCTCTGGTGACCAGTGATAGGACACAAGGAAATGGAATGAAGCTGTGACAGGGGAAGTTCAGATTGGACACTAGGAAAAGGTTCTTCACTAGAGGGTGGTCGGTCACTGGAACAGGCTCCCCAGGGAAGTCGTCACGGCACCAAGCCTGTCAGAGTTCAAGGAGTCTCTGGGCGACACTATTGGTCATATGGTTCACTTTTAGGTAGTCCTGCAAGGGGCAGGGAGTTGGACTCGATGATCTTTATGGGACCCTTCCAACTTGAGATATTCTGTGATACTATGACTGGATGTAGCATAAAGATGCAGACGAAGATTTTGCTTAATGCTACTGTTTTCCACAGAATAATTAATTCTTCAACAGTCAGGTAACAGAGAGTGAGTACTAATCACAGCTTGAAAGTCAGGCCCAGTACGGGTTTATGTGTTCTCAGGCTACGTGTTTTTTTGGTGGGATTTTTTTTGGTAGAGATCAACTGCTTCCTAATGGCATGTAGACCTATAGATCTCCTTCCATGATCTAAGAATGTTTATGGAGCAACAAATCAGGGATGTAGAGAAATTAGGCTTAAATAATTATGTAGCAAATTGGCAGATTATTTTCTACAAGTTCCCGAAGGATTATACACCACAGATTGAGGGGAAATGCTTTGGATATATAAGGGAAATAGATTTGGGATAAGTGTAAGTAAAATGTAATTGAAGATAAAATACTTCTCTAAGCCCTGTACCTTTAGCAAAGTGACCAAGCTGGAATTACTTTTCACTCATAAGCATCCTCCTTTGAGGTTAAACCTGGCATCAATACACCATTTCTGGTTAAGTGATGGCTGTCTTTCTAAATGATAGTGCAGGGAAATATTTAGGAAAGCAGAATTTAATTATGTGATTTGGAAGGGGGCCAGAAACCAGGGGTTAACACTGGTACTGCTGGAAAGAGTGCTGAGAGAACTTTAATTGCCTCTAATGCTTAGTGCCTTGCTTTCACATTTCATCTGAAAGACAACACCTTCAGCCTCCTGTTGTTTCATTGGACGCATTAGTTCATCAATGCTAACAGCTTCGTTTCCTTTAGTTCCTTGATGCTCCTAAGCAGTCACCCATGTAGTCTAATCCTCTTACATCTACGTGCTCTGATGGCAGTTTCAGCACAGAAAAATGGTTGTTGGTTATGTGACATTAGACTGTGGAACAATTTTCTGAGGGAGTGGCTAGAAACCTAATTATTACAGACATTTTAAATTGAATTGGACAAAATACTAGAAAACATATTATGCATTAGCGTGAGTATGCACTGCATCACTAGAGAGAGTTTTCCGTGCTTGATTTTTTGCAGCAGAGCACTACCAACAACCACAGCAGTCTGATTGCAATCTGTTTCATTAGCTAACTCCAGGCAATAGGTCAACATGACATTCCTAAATTCAGGAGTTTGGTCACTGTAAGCTCCCTCTGTGGACAGTGATATGAGATGGGCATGTCAGAGCTAACGTAGTGTCAACTTTGGAATCACCTTCTGAAAGCTTCTCTCTTTTTCTTTCTTATGGGATTAAAGAGACCATAGGATGACTAGCAGAGTAGGTTTTCTGCTTGAATGTAATGTGTGCAAACACTTCAGGCCATCAGCTGCTCAGATTGCCTTCTGGAAACGCCACTGTCTTCACTGATTAGAGGCAGTTCAAGGAAAAAATGTAACATGTTTATATTACCCTCTCTGCTTGTCATCCTAGTTTCTAGTTATCCCCAGAAAAGGGGGAAGGAGAAACTTTCAAAACTATTCATGTGTGAAGGTGGGCTTTTGTCAGGGCAACACGTTTGTCTCCAGTGAGTACAAGAGAATATAGAGAGATGAGCCTTTGTATACACCCCTACCATCACTGGATGAGTTAAAACTGTAGCTAAATGACAATTCTGGCACTCTAAGAAAACAGTATGGTCAGGGAGTACTTTCCTCCCCACCCCAAATAATCTCATTAAGCACAAGAGTACTATAAACAGAGAAACAATATGATTCATAAAAATGAATCAAGAAAGATTATAATATGATTAGAAATGCCATTTTAAAGGTATATACCACTTTATTTTTAACTTACCTTAGATTTAATATCTGTGGTGATAGATGATGTGTCAGAAGACTCCGAGAAAATGTTAAAATTGATTGCTAAATTAGTGACAACATTAATAGCACTACTACATCCAGCACCTGGTACAGAGTAGTTAACGCTAGGCACTTTTGTATGTGTCTTTCAGAATACTCTGCACAGGGCTGATTCTGAGAAAATATGCTCTTTGAAGACATAACCGTAGAAAGCTACTTATTTAAGGTGATGCAAAGGAGTTGTGTTTCCCCTGCTGTGAAGGGCTGAGGTCATATTGGAGGAGGAAAAAGAGTTTGTGGCATTAAAGGTGGCATTTTCATATCATAAATAAACTTTAGGTATGACTGTATTTTTTATTTGCATAACTTGTTTTGCTTTTTGTCTTACTGTTGTATAATATCTACAATATCATAGGCATGCAAGGTGCTTCATAAACAAGTTTCATACAGTCCTAGACTGAAAGCACTTGCAGTCTAATGACAGACTGAGTCCTTGTTTGTACAGCTATACAAGGAAATAAGGATATGTAGATGCTTCCTGTTGTTAATTATCCAGATTGTGGGGAGTAGGATAAGGAGTAAAGTCCTCCAAACTTCTTTGTACTGTCAGATGAGGTGGAAGTGGGAAAGTGATATTTCCATCCGCTTGTTTCAGAGTATTTCTTTGAGAGTTTCAGTCTTTCCCATACATCCTTTCTAGGAGGGCATATACAGAGGACCTCTACCCTTGCTCATCCCTTTCGAGAGGGCAAGGTTAAGCCCCAATTGAATGTGAAGGAAGAGGATATGCAACTAGTCAAGGTGGGACCCCATGGATTAGGTAGAAGAGAAATTAAAAGGGATGAAAGAAAGATATACCTCTCCTTAAAGGTGAGGAAAGAGAGGATATCAGAGCTAGGCTATAGTTAGCAAGAAAAAAGGTGGTATTGTGAAAGCAAACATGACTTTGACTTGATGCAAAACAGGATGATTTACTGTGAAACAGACTCTCGTTTGAAGGGAGAGTGGCACATATAACAAGAAGGCAGCAGAATACATTAAATAGATGCAGTACAAAACTCAGGTAAGCCTGAAGGTGGTAAGAATTTTCTTGTCCTTTCCATATTTTCTAAAGCATACAAAAAGTACTTTCTGTTTATTGTTCATTCGGTGAGCCCCCATGGTAAATTCATCTTACATAAAGAAATAAATTAAGCTGGCAGTTACAAGCCTCCCCAAGTCAGACTCATCTTCTAGCCAATTAATTCCCACTTCCTTCCCTGAACCTCTTCCCCACACAGCAATCGATAAAGAATTGTTTTTATCACTGAGGGTTAAACAGAATTGGACAATACCTTTGGTGGGCTATGTGTTAACTAGGAGGCATCCAGTCTTCTCCCCTATACTCCATACTTTACTCCGAAGTTATTCACTGTTTCCCTGCATCTTTGTTACACACTGAGTTTCCAACCTTTGTGCCCAGTGCCTTTACTGCACATCATATTCCTCTTTGTTCAGTACCTTTATGCTACAGCAGTGGTGGTGGTCTGCCTCCAACACTGCACTAAGCAGCTATTGCTGTACATCACCAGGACGCTCAGCGCAGACCCACGTCCAGATGTTGCCCTGCAGAATGTAACTCTCCAACCCACATACAGTGTTCCCACATAGCTCGCCACTAGTGTTCGCTGATTCAGTGACTTATGGAGGGGAAGATGTGGACCATTGGACCAACAGAAGGGAAGCAGTCAAAATGCTGTGGGGCAGTATTGCTGAAGTGGTGCATTCTCAGAATGAAAAGGTGGAGTTTCAGGGAAGACACTTCTAGTATGGAGCACAGCAAAGGCAGAAAGAGGCATAGTGACACAGAGCTACTTGATATAGAGTGGCTGGAAAGAGCTGGAAGAGGGAACAGCAAAAGGGAAAGAGGCTGGAGACAGTGAGACGGGGCAGTATAGAATAAAGTCAGCCTGAAGGCTAGAAGTTCCTCACTTCAACAAAGAGATGTAGCAGTCTAGACTCTGCATCACAATGGAGAAATACATTCTGATTTGGGGCAGAAAAAAATTAATATTTTTTGAGTTTTTCAGATAAAGAATAGAACTGATTTGGGGTTTGAGTTAAAAAAAGAAAAAGTCTATGAATTGTTTTTTCTTCAGTTGTAATAAAATGTTTTGATGCACTGACTAGCACTGGCATTGCAATAACAATAGCCAATGGAAAAAAGTCACCTGTTTTCTCTGCAATTATAATTTTTAGTGTTTTCTTTTATTACTGTTTTGCTTTTTAGATTTTAAATATCTCCTTTAACAGTCCCACATAATTGGAAGATTCAGTCCTCCTGACCTTGAAAATAATCAGCTTTTTTTTTAAAAAATATTTTTAAAATTTGCTATCTGCGGCATATGCAATACAAATTAAAAGATTTTAAGAACAGGCTCTCTTTGGTAACATAGATTTCTTCTACATAGAGCAGCAGGCATATTTTAAACTTAAGGCTTCAGCTTTGCACGCATTACTGAATTTTTAATTTTGTTAAGCATAAAACATTGAGTATTTGCTAAGAATACTGATCAGTTCTAACCAGCTTTTTTAAAGTAAATAGTTACCTAAGACTCGGTATTTGCATTCTTGCTTTAATAGCCTTACGTCAAAATACTTAAACTTTGACATAAGTTTTGGAAGTCTAATCATTATGTACAAGTATAAAGCCAAGGAAAATGCCAACTTTGGAGTGTGGAAAAGAAGGCTGGAGCACTGAGAGTAGGTCCCAGCGTAGCCCTGCCTATACGGTGTATGAGCCAGACTCGGTGTCAACTGTTTACACGAACTGATATGTCCTCCCTTTGTTTTACTGTGCGTTCGTGTGGGGGTGGTACCTGATGGCGTCCCTCTAGAAGGGCCTGTTACCTGCCTGAAAAGCATCAGCAATTTGTGCCCAGCTGGTTTTTAAGCTTCCTTGGTAAGACTAGTACTATTTCCCACAAAGCAGCTGGAACCCAATTTTAATGTGATATGTCTTTGTGGCACTGGATCAGGGACGTACTGTGTTTTAGCTAATAATATCAAGGTTTTCTCTGTGCCTTTCATCTCAGAGGACCTCAAAAACTCCCACAGGTGTCTGTTTGTCTCTTTTAATCTCTATTTTTCTACAGTGTCTATCTGAAGTCCAGATTTTCAAATGCAGACAGCTTGGGTAGTAGTTTCAGTTTGAATGCTGGCAGCTCTCTGTTGAAGTGGTGGGCAGCAGGCAGATAAACTGCTGAAGGATACTAGCCTCACAGTTTTGGGGCAGGAGGAGATCTGGGTTTAGAATACTGAGGTAGGTCTTCACTGTTAAGAAAATACTGCTAGACTTTTAGTACCAGATTTCCTGAAGAGCAATTCTTAGATTCTTTATGCAAAAGAAGTGGGTTTTGCAGTTTTGCATTTGTCAGACCTCAGAAGTGGAAGTCTCAGTCTGTATGGATATTTTAAGTAGCTGGCCTTTGTTCATTTTGATTCAAATCAGGTTTTAATTATTTTGTGATTTCACCATCATACACTAGAAAGTGCTGTGTTGGTGCTGGCTTCCTCTACCAGTAAGATGAACTGCATTATTTGCATTTGCTGGCAGCATTGGGTACTGATCTAGCACATTTTGATGTATTCTTATGGGTAACATAGAGCCCAGCTAATTTGGAACCTCTTTGCACATTATAGAACTCTTTGGTTTATGTATTTAAAACCAAAATGTATATGCTGGGTATCATGCTGCCTTCAGTTCTGTAGGTACTTTGCACAGCATGAGATTTTATTTTGTGGTAATTGTATGGTGGTTTTCAGATTTACCTCTATATTAATTTTATATATATAAAAGGTATTATGTATAAATATATAGTATATACAAAATGCTTTTATATTACTATTATTATGTGGCATTAGGGTGAATAAATTACGAGCTGAAAGGCCAAAACACAAAACTCTTCCCCAAAAATTAGTGCTTCTGCTACAAAATTGCTTGCCTGGTCGAGGATGACTTTGCAAGTAAAAAAGTCTGTAAGAGACAAACCGGACAGTACCGTACAAAGTGACCTATCAGTCATAATTGTCCTAAGCTGTTAATTATACCCATGAGTGTAGTTTCCGGGACAAGCCAGAGGACTCAAGTCAGGTTTAAACCAGTGTAAGAGGCCATCCATCTATTACAATGGCTAAACTAATTTATTATGAATTAAGTGGTGCCAGTTCTTTGTGTAGGAAATTCTAAAATGACATTGTGTCCAGTGTGCAAACAAAGATTATGGAAAGGTTTCTGTACTTGAAGTAGTTTTTGCTTCTTTTTCAGATGCTGATGACTATATCTGGAACATGAACATAAGTTTAGATCCTATTATAAATTAATAAAAAAGCCTACTCAGACAGAGAGACGTGATTCCTATCTTGAGATTCTTATAATTTAAGGTTCACATACTTTAACCTCTTAGTCAAATTAAGGATGCTATTGAAGCTAATGAACCTGTTTCCTTGAATTTGAATTTACTGGATCAGTACTCTTTTGGATAGATAGATATAATAAAAAAAAGATGGTATCAATGCAGTGACAAGCTTCCCGTAAGAAACAAATTTGGAGAAGAGGTTCATATTCGTGTATAAAATAATTTGAATTCTGAACTCCTTTGTATTAATGGTTTCCATTTATTAACTTTTTATGACAACTACTTTAAATAGTGTACTTTTCACTGTAATCTACTAATAATCTACTGCAGGCTTTTATTTGGAATAGGGAGTTCTATATGAAAAACTTTAATATGTATCCACACGTATGAAACCTTGGATCACTTCTGGATCTAATGTTCTGGATGAACTTGGATGAAAGCCAGAAACCAAAATCAGAAAAAAATGCTCTTTCAACTGTGGGATTAATGAAACTGTTTCCTCTAGGGATGTGACCTTCACCTCTGTATCCCTGCCACAGTAATACTAGATCCCTACCCATACTTCTTACTCTTCCAAGTTCACAATTGTTTGTTTCTGAAGTTGTATTTCATTTGGACAAGTTATTCCTTTCTTCTACCTTGTGTGTGTTTATGTCTGTTCTGGAAAAACACCAGAGTTAACTCATTAAATTCTCACTTGCTCTAGCTTTTCATATAGATACGCCTTTCATGGAGCATTTTAGGCTATGTAATACTATGGAATGAGCCACATGGAGTCACTTTTGGCATAGAGGTGAAAAGGACTGCACGTGGGAGATGCTGCAAATGGCAGTTTGTAATCTGTTGGTTCATGTAAAAAGAGGTTGCATAAAACAAGCACATAAAAATAAGCACATAAAAAGACTCAAGGTAACTTTTTTATAAGATGCAGTATGCAAAGGTGAATACTGGAGGAGCAATAATAATTTAATTTTATTATACAAACTGGCTCTTTACAACCTTACTGAGGTGTAGTTCCAACTTTTAACTTGAAAAAATTAGACCTTGTGCCTCCTGGTTAGAAAAAAAAGTTGAGTCTTGCTTACACCGTAATTCTGAATCATCTTATTGAAATCTGGATGCACAGTTTTCTCAGAGCATGTCTTTAGGTCAGGTGGGAGATTTGGGGTGTAGCTCCTGTTGTATCCTTACCTTTGCATGGGGTTTCAAGGCAGAAAGATTCTGGCTCAGATGAAGTTGTAGTTGAAAATATTTTCTTTCAGTTCTAGTGCTAAGGAAAGCTTGAAATAATATTTCTGATTCGGTTCATATTTTGGAAAAGAAAATGAAGAAAATGTATAACATAAAAATATATTTTTAATTAAATTTATTCACAGCCAGGTTTGACAAAGATTGCACAATATTCTAAAATCTTATTAGGTTGTGATTGAAGAGAAAATAATAGTTCTGAGTGCTTTCCAGTTTGGGTTGGATTCTTTTCCCTACTCCGGATTTTTTTACTTTTACTGTTGTCCTGGTTTCGGCTGGGGTAGAGTTAGTTTTCTTCCTAGTAGCAGGCATAGTGCTGTGCTTTGGATTTTGGATGAGAAGAATACTGATAACACACTGATGTTTTAGTTGTTGCTAAGTAGTGCTTATTCTGGTCAAGGACTTTTCAGCTTCCCATGCTCTGCCAGGTACACAAGAAACTGGGAGGGGGCACAGCCACAACAGTTGATCCAAACTGACCAAAGGGCTATTCCATACCATATGACGTCATGCTCAGTATAGAAACTGGGGGGAGTTGGCCGGGGAGCAGCAATCGCTGCTCCGGAACTGTCTGGGTATCGGTCAGCGGGTGGTGAGCAATTGCATTGTGCATCACTTACTTTGTATATTATTATTGTTATTATCATTATTATATTGTTATTATTATCATTATTCTTTTACTTTATTTCAATTATTAAACTGTTCTTATCTGAACCCAGGAGTGTTTCTCACTCTTACTCCTCTGATTCTCTCCCCCATCCCATCGGGGCAGGGGGAGTGATTGAGCAGCTGCGTGGTGCTTAGTTGCTGGCTGGGGCTAAACCATGACAACTGTGCAATGTTAACATAATGTGTTTTTTCTTTTGGGTTTGATTATTAAAATAATGAAAAATAGCATTCCTGGGCCTTTGACCTTTGGGTTTGTATCATATTATGATGAGATTTAGAGGTGTGACATCCTGCTGGTGTGCTCTTGCTAGCTTCCATTTTCAACCTAATTTTTGAGTACTTTTCAAAATTATGGAACTTTACTGAAATGTTAATTTGTGCAATATTTAAAATATCAATTTTCAATTATTAAGAATACTACACCTACATATTATATTTACCGCAGAGAAGTTGTTGCTTTTTACTTTTATTTCCCATATTATAAAATGCCCTGATTTTCTATACTGACAAAGAGTTGAATAAGATATCTGAGCCTAAACAATAAATGACAGAAAATTTATGCATAATAGTATTATAAGCACAGGATATCTATTATGAAAATATACCAGGGTAGATATATACATGTGATAAGCTTAAAGAAAAAATTAAGGTAAACAGATTGAAAGTACAACACTAAAAATTCATTTTGAACATTTCAGACATTGTGATGTCTGAAACTGAGGTTTAAGAAAATTATGAGAATATTAGTAAGCAGAGACAATAATGTATAAAAAATGGGTTGATATTAACACACTTTTTATCACTGGAATGAAGACATTTATTTTTTTCCTCTCCTAGACTGTACCCTTATAATGGAAAGCCAAAACCACTTGAATGGTCTTTAAAAGACCATTTAATTTTACCAATATATATATAACAATTTTTTTAGTTATTCATGAAAATAGGGTAGACACTCCTTTCCCTCTCTTTTCCCTATCTCTTGCCTGCCCGGATTTGAACAGTAAAGGTTTCTGCAGAATACTGGAGTATGCTTTCTACAAAGCTATTTGTGTCCTGGATTTGTTGAGTCTAAATATTGTATGATATCAGCTAGAAAATGGGCTTTAGTGTTTGGCAGTCTGTAGCCTTGATAACCATCTGTGTCCATAATATTTCCATTAATAGGATGTACTATCCTTATACTGGAATTTCATTATGCTGCAGAGGCAGAGTGGCTGAGGAAGTAGAGATAACTAGTAGCTTATAAGAGTTCCACCAAGAACAGTGGTAGAGGTTTTGAGAAAAATAAGGCATAACTGTATTTGAAGGCCTTTCCTGTTTTCTGTAAGATATTCAGTAGCTACTGACACCAGATTTTTATGTTTTTCATATGGTTTATATGGATTCTTTGTCTACCAAACTTTTTTATTGTTGCTTTCAGTAGAGCAGTACGGATTTCTGTTTCAGGTGTAGATTGCATAGCTAACATTCTCTGCTAGTCATTCAATAGTACAGTTGCATATATAATCATGAATACAGATCTTTTCTGAAAATGGAGTGTTGTTGCTGGATACATCTGTATCAGTACTCCATCAACATAACAAGAAAATAACATTTTTCATATCCTTACTCAAGAAAACCTTTGGACTGCGAGACTGTTCAGTAGCCTATTTACATTAGTTTTCATAAATACATTTTAGAAAGAATAATTATGTGTTCATAATTTAGTCTACCATTGTTTTGTTCTCCCATCACTGAAAGTGTGTCACATCCTGCAGAGCAAAATGAGACCTGGTTCATGGCAAAGGCTTTGACTTCTTAGGTGAGTTAAAATGAGTAAGGTTAGAAACAAAATGGGTGCATAAATAATGACTGGCAAGAATCTTGTTATTGTTGCTCATGGCTGCCTTGGTAGTGCACAAGGACAATCACAGCCCTTTATTATGCTGAGCACTATAGAAACTTGAAATAATAGTTAGTCCCTATCCTGAAGAGTTAAATGGAAAGATGGGGAAAGGGCTAGAACTTACTAGGCAAATCATGAGACCAAATAATCTTGTTCCAATTTTGTTTATTTCTGTAGGGTTGTAGAGAAATTAAGTTCTGCTGAGGGGTGGTAGAGCTAGATGACAAGTATTTGTGATGGAAAGAGATTCTGAAGGGAAAAGATGTGAAGGGCATACAACCATAGAAAAGACACTAAGAAGTGTGGGTATGCAGTGAAGCATGCATAAGAGAAGGAAGATGGAAGGACTTCAGAGCCAGTCAACACAGAGCAGAGGAAGCCCTAACAACATTTTAACAACTTTTTTGAATCATAGAATCATAGAATTGTTTAGGTTGGAAAAGACCTTTAAGGTCATCCAGTCCAACCTTCAACCTAACATTACCAAGTCCACACTAAACCAATCAAGGGTAGACTAGACTAAACCATGTCCCGAAGTGCCACATCTACCCATTTTTTGAACACCTCCAGGGATGGTGACTCCACCACCACTCTGGGCAGACTGTTCCAATGCTTGACGACCCTTTCCGTGAAGAAAGCTTTCCTAATATCCAATCTAAACCTCCCCTGACGCAGCTTGAGCCCATTTCCTCTCGTCCTATCACTAGCTACTTGGGAGAAGAGACCAACACCCACCTCACTACAACCTCCTTTCAGGTAGTTGTAGAGAGCGATAAGGTCTCCCCTCAGCCTCCTCTTCTCCAGGCTAAACAACCCCAGTTCCCTCAGCCGCTCCTCATAAGCCCTGTGCTCCAGACCCTTCACCAGCTCCATTGCCCTTCTCTGAACATGCTCCAGCACCCCAATGTCCTTCTTGTAGTGAGGGGCCCAAAACTGGACACAGCATTCCAGGTGCGGCCTCCCCAGTGCCAAGTACAGGGGGACGATCCCTGTCCTGCTCCTGCTCCCCACACCATTCCTGACACAAGCCAGGATGCTGTTGGCCTTCTTGGCCACCTGGGCACACTGCTGGCTCATGTTCAGCCGCTGTTGACCAACACCCCCAGGTCCTTTTCCGCCAGGCAGCTTTCCAGCCACTCTTCCCCAAGCCTGTAGCGTTGCATGGGGTTGTTGTGACCCAAGTGCAGGACCCGGCACTTGGCCTTGTTGAACCTCATACAGTTGGCCTCGGCCCATCGGTCCAGCCTGTCCAGGTCCCTCTGCAGGGCCATCCTACCCTCGAGCAGATCGACACTCCTACCCAGTTTGGTGTCATCTGCAAACTTACTGAGGGCGCACTCAATCCCCTCATCCAGATCATTGATAAAGATATTAAACAAGGCTGGCCCCAAAACAGAGCCCTGGGGAACACTGCTCGTGACCGGTCGCCAGCTGCACTTAACTCCTTTCACCACAACTCTCTGGGCTCGGCCACCCAACCAGTTTTTTACGCAGTGAAGAGTACGCCCGTCCAAGCCATGAGCTGCCAGCTTCCCAAGGAGAATGCTATGGGAGACTGTGTCAAAGGCTTTGCTGAAGTTCAGTCTTTGAGTGTCCAAAGATTTTTTTTTTTTTTTTTCTGTTTATAATTTTATTTCTGTTAGCTTTAGGATATTATCCTAGACTGTGGTGTTTTCATGGTGTTTACTTTTTGGGGTTTTTTTGGTTCGGGTTTGGTTTTTTTTTAGTAGTGTTATTGGATGCTGGACTACTGTACTTTTATAAAAAGAAGCAGGAGTGTAGAAGAAAGAAGGAAGACATAGAGGGACATAAAGGATGAGGAGAGGGTGGAGACAAGGACAAGAAGCTAAACATTGTGGCCTGGTTAAGTAAAATTAGAGGTTGGCTAATGAGGTGAATCAAAAGGCAATACAGGGGAACTGAATAATTGCAGTGGTAATAGCACACATTTCCAAGAGAGTAAAAGCTGTAATTAGCTTTGAATCTATCTGAAATAAAAAGAACAGGTATAGATTCACCTGTAGATAGAAACAGAAGCCCATTTTGTTCTCATATTTGTGATGGATGGGAGAACCTCAACCAGCAATGTGAAACAGGGGAAGTCAATATTGCTATACGTATCTGAAAATATCCTTACTTTTGCCTTCCACTGAGCTGCTTTTTAACATTTTTTGTATGAAGAAGAATAGTGTTTCTTTTTATCCATAATGCATGCTTTAATCAGTTGGACTCATTAATCTTCTAAAGGAAGACATTATTGAACTAGTTAAGTTTGTCATGTTAGTGCAGCTCTAGAATTTCCTCATTTCTGTCCATCTTTTGTAAAAGTCACTTCTTCAACCTTAAGCGCTTTTCTGACCCACCCATTAACAGATATTCATCAATTATTCATCACCTGATGAAGAGAACCTGGAAATACCACCAGTTGTCTAAAACATAAGATAAATATGCCTGCTAACCAGAGTTACTTGAAATCCAAATTAGTGCAGGACTTTTATTTTCATTTCTTTTCACCTTGTGTTTGGTGACAAAAAGTTTTCACAATTTTGGTGAGGAAAACTTTTCTCTTGCAAGTAACTGGTAACTATTGTGCAGAATTTTCTTCAGCTACTTCTTTCTCCCATTTATTTTGGGTAGACTGGTCAGACCAGGGTGTCCTCCTTTTGTTGCAAAGTACTTAATAGATAATCATATTTCTAAAAATAATCTGAATTAAAATATGAATAAATCTGTTCCTCATTGCTTGGGCAGTAGGTCAAGGACATTGTGGATATTATTTCCATAGACATACATCTTCTCGTCCAATTTTTTATGCGCTGCATATGCTTTATATATATGTATTTTATATATTTTTTTGGTTAAAAAAATGTGGATCACTCCTGAGCTTCATGGGACAAGGAGAGTGGATGGAGTGTTTATGGTTGAGGAGACTGAGGTATGTTCAATATAAGAATGGGGAAAACAGAAGGTGTGATACTAGATTTCTCATGTGGAGAGACAGGTAATTTAATAGAAAGTAATTTGCAGTTTTGCCATAATGAGAGAGGAGTAACATCTCACATATGCTTCAGAGTAAGTATTTGCTTGCTGATAACTTTAATCAAATGCTAAAATCCATTATTACTCATCCTTCTGTCCCTGTCATAATACTGACTAGTAATCTTGCCAGGAGTTTTCAACTAAATTCGCAAAAACCTTACTAGTGAGGAGTGAAGGGTGATGTGTCCGGTAAGGGTCATGTTATATTCACTTATAAGTTAAAGTAAGAAGATGGCAGCTTTGTGTAGTCCATTATCGAATTGTGCTGGAGGGAAGGAAGCCTAAGAGGGCAGCAAGAATTTAGCAGTACCCTTAAACACTTACTGGTGAAGAAACTGCATCTTCCTTCCCTCCTTCCTTCCTTCCTTCCTTCCTTCCTTCCTTGGGCTTTTTCTAATAGTTACTGTTTGAACCCATGTACAGTTGGGCCTTCATAATATCTTCAGCCAGTTAGTTCGAAGTTGGTTGTGTCAGGAAATTTTATATTATGCCCTTAGTTCTTTCATTGTGTGTCATTGTAAGCAATGGTTTGCTTTTCCTATGGCACTCATAATTGTGTGTGTGTACATATATATGTAGTCTTCCAGTAGATTAGCCTGTTTAATTTACCATCATTAGGTGTTCCAGTGATTTGACCCTCTTTGTTCCTTTCTTTGAACCTTTCTAGTTCAGCTGTATTTTTTTAGTTTTAAAACTGCCTAGGTAGTATGGTTTATGTAGTTTTGTAATGGTGGGCTTTTTTTCTGTTTTGTTCTCTGTTCTTTTCTTAGCAACTTGTATCATTATGCTTCCAATTCTGACAACTACTGAGTGCTGGGTTGATGTTTCTTTTCAAACATTTCTAGTTTGATTCCCAGATCTCTCTCTGAGATGATAATAGCTAATTTAGAGTACGTTCCTGTATATCTATAGTTAGACATGTGGGGTTTTTTTTTTTTCTATGTGTATTATTTTGTTTTTATTGACATTGGATTTTACCTGCCATTTTATCATCTGGTTGCACAGCAGTATAAGATCGCTTTGTAGCTTTCACAATTTTCTTTCTACTACTCAGAATAATGTATTTCCATCAGCATATGTGCCTCACAGTTCCAGCTCAGTAAAAGCTGCAACATCACAACTTCCTGGTTGTCGGACATTCTGATTCCTGTTCACCTGTATTTTGCCCTGTTTGTTAGTAAACTTAATACTAAACAAGGTTTACAGTTGTGCTGTTTTCTTAGTGTAAGAAAGATTATTAGACTTCAGGTTATCCTTGGCTTTTTTTAATTTACTTTTTCTGCGTGTTCCTTTGTAGGGCAAGGATGCTAAAAGCAGAGAGAACATACCTGTGATAAGTTAGTTCATTTAACATAAAGAGATAATATCACCCCCTGTTTTTTGAAAAGGGGGATTTCTGAGATGGGTTGGGAATTGTTGTCAGCATATCAGCCTTGCAGCTCCAGAATCAGGTCTTTTTTCCAGTCTGGTGTCAGAAGTCAATTGCTATTGGAAAATTTCTCTTTGTTGTAAAATAATCAGTTGACCTTGCTGGCCAGCATTTAACCTGATTGCTTTCCACATTATGATTTTTTTCTTATTCTCTTTTCTTATTCTCTTTTCTTATTCTCTTTTGTTTTTTCCTTTTCCTTTTCCTTTTCCTTTTCCTTTTCCTTTTCCTTTTCCTTTGCCTTTGCCTTTTCCTTTTCCTTTTCCTTTTCCTTTTCACTTTTCTGTAATGAAAGCTTTAATCTATTGCAAGCTGAAAGGTTATTGTGGTTATCAAGTGGTTGGGAATGTAGTTGAGGCTGCCTATACCATATAATATTAGCTCATGCAAATTCACACAAGAAATGTGCACTGCTTGTTTACAAGAATCCTTAACCCTTAATAAAAATTCTATACATGGCAATTCCTTAGTTACAGCATGAGTCCTAATTCAAAACATTATAAGTCAAGATTGTTTCTTTTCTGTTAAATAAAAATACACTGAAACTGTAGGATTTTTTACCATCAGCAAGGTTATAAATCTCACAATCTATTAAGTGCCTGTGTAAAATAACTGATTCTGCAAATCTGAGCTTCTAGGCAAAATGACTTCTGACTTCATATCTCTAATATGGTGTGTTGTCATGTTTGATACAAGCTGATAAAGCGTAATTTTGTCAGTTTGTTTACTTTGGGTTTGGTGTGTGAAAGTTTAAAACAACTCTCTGGAGATCACCTGTACAGAAATTTTTTTTTTTTTTTTTTTTTTTTATTAGTAAGACATTAAAACACATTCTGGGATAAGAGATAAAGGAAGGATTAAGTTTGTGAATTCATATTCTTAAAAAGTCTTCTTTCCTTGGCATCCTAAAACTTTTTGGATTTATTGTTAATTATTTTTTGTATTTTTTTAATCTAGATTATACTTTTTTACATCTGTATTGTAGAAGAATATATTTTAATTCTATTAGCTTAAAAAGGCAAGTTTTATGGATGTATTACAGGTGTTTCATTCTTCATTACTAATGGATTTTTGCACTCCTTTTTCAGACTTTTAGATGCTAAGTGCTTTTATGTTCATTACTGAATTAGTGCTACAAGTTGTTTTACTTTTGTTTGAAGCTTTGAAAGAGAATATAAAACCTATTACTTTTGAGGCATATTCATTCACTCCTGCTGATTAACAAAGATTAATAGTATTTTAAATTATAATTTAATTAGATCTACCAACTAATTCAAACAGGAAATTAGTTCATATATATGTATACTGTTAATGTAATTGAATGTCAAACTCATTATATGGTATTATAATTTTGACACATTTAGGGTAACTTTAAGAAGAAATACTTTAAATAGTTGGCATTTACAGCACATATAATGTCTCTGCCTTTAGGCATAGCCTAAGGCTTAGAGCATTTTTAGCAAGTGGAACTCTAATAGAATCCATTTTCATAAATAAAAACAGAATTTAAGTTATTCTTCCCAGGGATTAGCTATCTGGGACTATTCAGGAATGTATTTATATTAGTGTTAATTTCCTTAGCATGCTAATTTGGTTTTATTTCACATTTGTATGCTCAAGTACAAACTCCTCCAGGACCATCCCTACGTCAATCAGCACATGCAAATACTTTCTTTTGGTTCTGTTTAAGCTACTCTCTAAAGAAATTTAGAGAAGTAGATCTATAAAGTATTTCCAAGGGATTTAATTTCTCAACAGTTAGCTTTACGTTTGCTATCCATATTAACAAAGTAACATAGTCACATATCCCTATAAGCTTATCTTAATTTTACATACGATGTTGGAAAATATGAGTCTTTTAAAGCGTTACTAAAATAGCTTACTTTTTATAGCTGATAAGAAATATTAGTCCCCTGAATTTCCTTCCAACTATTCTGTCCTGGTAGAAATCCCTTCACAATCCCATTTTCCAGCAGTGGGGATGATTTGGACAGGACACAGTTAGGTTTCTGCCTGAACATTAGTCTGGATTTCAAGCAACGCTTTGGTTAGCAGACATATTTCTTTTGTCTTTTAGGTGACCAGTGGTATTTCTAAGTCCTTTTTATAAGATGACGAATAGATGATCAATGCCTGTTGAGGGAAGTACGAGAAAAGCAGTAAAGGTGGAAGAAGTAACTTTTACAAAAGGCAGTAGGGAGGAATAGAGATTTGGAGTCGATTTTTGAGAGAAAAGGAAAGTGACCAGCAGAGGAAGAGGTAGACAGCATAATGTAAGAGAATGATACGTTTAGAGGATGTAAGTTAGAAGCAGAATGAAGTGGAAATACTGCATGTGGGGAAAAAAAGAACAAACCAAACCAGGAAAAAGGTGTGGTGATCTGTTTTAAATACAGTTAAGTCAATAAAGATAAATGATGGTGTTCCAAAAAATGAGATGTAGTACGACACATACATAAATTCTATGTAACACACTGGGCCTGTTCTTTCTAGAGTATTTCTGTGAGCATCTCTTAGATGCATGCGAGTTCAGTGAGTGTACAAATAAGACATGGATTAACGATGTATTAGAGCTAAAATCATGATAAGGTGAACACCAGTATTCTTTTGCTGTGAACTGCAAAACACGTGGATTTAAAGGCCTGACCCAAAGGATTGGTAGTGCCGTTATTGTCATCTTTTCCTTCAGTATTTCTTCGTATAATATCTCTTAATACTTCTTGTTCTATAACTAGACTTTACATAGATTTTCCAAAGATCTTCTTTGCTACATACAAGCCCCTCATGTAGTTAGTCGTCTTCAAAGAGTTGGTGCCATGCCTGTTTCTCTGGCTTCTGTTCCACGCCTGCGTCCCAGACCCAAGAACTGCGTTCTGCACGGTCTCCTCTGGGTGTGCAGAGAAGATAATCCAGTCAACCGCAGCTTGAACTCCTGAATGTATGCCACTGAAGGTCAATCAGAACTATCTTGTAATTTTCTGGATTATTGACCAAGATGCTGCAGTTTCTTCTGTATTGAGAGTGTGATGTTTTCATGGTACATTCATGTCTGCTTTTTGGTAAAATCTCACCTGAAGATCCACAGTCGGTATTCCCAGCTTCAGGCAGTGGTGCAGCAGTTTCCTCCCAATTAGTTCTTTATTTCTCACATGATTTATGACCTGGAAGACGTTCTCAATCTAAATTATTACTTTTGAGTTTTGCCAGAGTTTTCATTTCTGCCAGAGTCTTTGTTACAGGAAACCTTTGTCTGAGGAAGTTCATGGCATTTGTTCATTAAATGAAAATATTTTTTTCAGTTATGTTTCTATCAGTTCTGTCACTTGACTGTCATGCTGGCTTGGAAATATTAGTCTTTCTATAAGATAATAATCTTTGATCTTTGAAAATAATGAATGATGAAATTACTGTGCAGTGTCTCCTTAAGTATATGATAAGATTTCCTTATGGATTGGAACTTTATTACCAAAGATTTCAAAGACAGGGTAGGCCCTATGTTCCAGAAAAGCTTCTCCTATAGGTATGTGTGTAATTAAGAGATCTTCTATGTGTAAATCCCATTTCCTGTGCAGCAGAACAGAACACCTCAGTCTTTTCTTACACCTGTGAGATCTAAAATTCAGATGTGGGAATAATGGGGACTTGTTTTCTGATCCCTACTTATTTCCTTCTTTTTAAAGTAATTCCTGAAATTGTTTGGGCTGTGGTTCTAATATCAGACTGGTGATTGATGACTGTATTCTACAAGAATACTTCTTTCCATTTTAAGAAAAATAGGCCAAAAAAAGCTATCAGAAATTCTAGATAATGCAAAAATATAGCACTTAAAGATTTGAGGATTCTCCAAATTTTGCTCAGTTTGTAGTACTTTCCTGAATGAAGCGGCAGCTGTAATGTTTTTATGTGAAAGATGAATGGTGTGTCCTTTGAAAAACTGAAAGTTCTGTACGGCTGTCAGCTGCAGGAATGTTATCATATTCCCTTAAATCTCAACACAGAGTAACTATCTGAGATTGTGATTTGCCGATAATGTTGACTACTGCATTCCCATTAACTTTCACTGTTTCACTGTTTGGGAGATCATAGCAATCTGTCAATGAGTTATGAAGATTCATGAGTCAAAATGAACCAGAGCTTTTTGTGGGTAAGGTAATACTAGCTTAATTTTAAAAGCTACAGTTACCTTAATGTTTTTCATATTTTCTCCTTCTTTTAGAGATTTTTAACATTTGTGATTGTTTGTGTAACATATTAATTATGGGTCACAGTGCATACTGAAGTGTAACACTCTGTAACAGAGAACCAAGCTTAATACCCCAACAGAGGACAATAACATCTAACATTTGTTTCTGTGGATACAGTAGCTATATTTGCCAACTTTGTGCTCAGATCCTTCACATACAAATTAGATCTGTACATATGCAGCACTTACGGCCTTTATTCATGCTGCTACATTTTGATTTAGAATTCAACATTTTAGAATATGAAAATTTGTAGGACATGAGAGTACAGAACATGATAATTTGTTTTACTGTTAGTTGCTTACGACATTTGAGATAACAGTAGTTGAGATGAATCTGGGTGTCTTGTAGCAGACATTGTTCTTCTTGGGTTACTAGTACTGGTATTACAATGCTGGGACAAAATATTTGACAACAGCAGACACCTCACGGAGAAGGAGGTGGAATGAACAGTAACTCAAAACACTTGGAAGAAGTCATATATTCCATTTTCATTTCTCTAAAGAGTTATTACAAACAAGAGTGAGGGAATAAAACCTATATCTAGCAAATCTTAGTGTCAGCGTAGAAGACAGACATGAACACCTATCTGCAGTAGCAGTATATACAGCAGTGGTGCTCAACACTGCCATAGCACATGCTCTGCCTGTACAATTTGTTTTTGTTACCCAAAAAATAGTAGGTCTGCTTCATGTCCTGCCATACTGTTTCAGCTCTTTAATGTCTAAATGCAGTATCAACACTTAGTGTATGCTTGAAAACTGGTGGCACCGAGGGCAATGTTTTTTTTTTAATTGTCACAGCTAGTCATGAGTAATTAAAAATGTCTCATTAAGTTTAATATATTTACCAATAGAACTGTATTTTGTTAGGTGGCATAGGGAGAATTCTGTTAGCCAACTGAATTGTTGGTTAGATTGAAATGTCACTCTGAAACTTCATTGTTTTCAGAAATGTTGCTCAGGTTGTTTAAGAAGGAATCAAGGGAGGTTGGGGGAAGGGGCAAGTGAAGTTGCAGTAAATGCAGCATAAGGAAGTCCCTTTGTGCAGCATGCTGTTGACTGTCCTGGCATTGTCCAGACTAGCACTCACCTCACCTCTTACACTGCTTGAATGCAATAGAGTGTACCCTGCTTCTTCTACTGCCATGAACTGTAACACAAACAAAGTCAGCAAGGCAGCTGGAGCCATTTAATCAAATTTGTGTCTCATCTAACCTTTGCCAGAGGTGCCCCATAAACAGAATAGAATTGGGAAGAATAAAAGGAATGGCAAAATCCTATTTAAACAATTTATTTCTGAAGTCTACAGAAATGTTATTATTTTTACACAGCACTGATGGCATTAGCTACAAGGCATGAATGTAAAAATTACTGTGCTTCTAAATGAGAGTAGGATTACTATAGATTACATGAGAAAACAGCAATTTCATTGGACTTGATGCAGCGCTATCTTTACTCATTTTAATATTGAGTCTATTTAGTTTAATGCTTATGTCTAAAATCTGAACCTTCTGATTGAAAACTAAAATATCTGAACAATTTTCTAACATAATATGATATTGATAATATTATGGCTATTCAGAGTCATCATCAGATACAGCATTCAGTTAAAGTACGAATTCCTGTTATAAGAATCAAAAAATATTTCCTTCCATGTCCAATGCAATGAAAGTGAAACAGGTAATTTTCATTCTTTTTCATTCTTTTCTTTTTTTTTTTCTTACTGTTTATGTCCCAGCCTACAATGAAATATTTATTACTCAGGTTCTTTTCACGTATTGTCCAGTGAAACAACTAGATATACGATAATACCACTGGTTTCTTAACCAGATTATTACAGACAAGTTGCAGAGAGCCAGGTTTTATTATAGTAATTTATCTTGAATTTCATACCTCCAAAAAGGAATGAAATAGCCTCTTAGCATAATTGTATTAATATGTTCTCCATGGAATCACACTCCATGATGTGAACAGAAATTCACTATTGGATTAAATCATTTCAATATCCTCATAGCTGGGTGGTAAACTCAGACTGAGGTTCTGAGTGTATATATAGTGAAAGTGTATATTCAAGTAATGTTAGCTTCAGCAAACCAGGCTGACCTTAATCAGCTTTTTGTTTTATGACTTTATGTATGTGGGAACAGTATTTCCTGAACAGCCTCGTAATTTATAATCAGCTTGAGTAATTCCAAAGAAGTAAAGCTAGAAAGAAAATGGAGAAGACAAGGGAAAAAACTTACGCAGTAAATCCACTTGCTATAGAATATCTCAGGTATCACTGCCCATTAAAAGCCTTTCTGTGATGTCTGAGGTGAAAATAACTAGTATGGAAACTGTCTAAATTTAACTGTCTAAAATTGCCTGCCAGGGAAGGGCTGGAGCATACCAAGAGTGACTACAGGGCTCTAAGGCTGAAGGACATGGGGCCCCAGATGTTATCTCATCAATCCTGCTAGTAAAAGGGAAAAGCTTAGGTGGGAGCAGATGAATTTTGCTGGATAACACCTAGTTCAACAGCTGGTGTCAATAACAGGGATTTGGCTTTTATGACCATGGGATTCACTTTGAGGATTGAGGACTCCTAGGGAGAGACAGGATCCACCTGACAAAGTGGGGCAAGAACATCCTTGCCAACAGCCTGGCCAACCTGGTAAGGAGAGCTTTAAACTAGGAATTTGGGACACAAGTGAGGAAGTAGTGACTGAGGGTAGAAAGCAAAGATTTCTGAGTTACAGGAAGAAGAGAGACCTCAGAAATGACAAAAAATAGCAAAGGGATACTTGCATTAGGTGTATGTACAGAAACACATGCAACCTGTAAAACAGGCGGGTGGAACCAGAGCACCAGGTGTGGTCACAAAATGCAGATACCTGCCGATAGTCTTGTTAACACCTTTATTAATGATCTGGAGGAGCTGATGGTGCGCAGTCAAGTTTGCAGATGTCACCAAATTGAGAGGATCAATCACAGAATCATAGAATCATTTAGGTTGGACAAGACCCTTAAGATCATCGAATCCAACCATTAACCTAACACTGCCAAGTCCACCACTAAACCATGTCCTTAAGTGCCACATCTACACGTCTTTTAAATACCTCTAGGGATGGTGACTCAACCACTTCCCTGGGCAGCCAGTTCCAATGCTTGATAACCCTTTCTGTCAATAAATTTTTCCTAATACCCAATCTAAACCTCCCCTGATGCAACTTGAGGCCATTTCCTCTTGTTACTTGGGAGAAGAGACTGACAGCCACCTCACTGCAACCTCCCTTCAGGTAGTTGTAGAGAGTGGCAAAGTCTCCCCTGATTTCCATATCAGTCGATATGCTTGAAGGCAGGGCTGCCATCCAGAGGGACTTAGATGGGCTGGAGGAATGGGCTGCCAGGAACCTTATGAAAATCAACAACAGCAAGTGCAAAGTCCTGCACCTGAGAAGGAAGGGTGCCTTGCAGTGATACAGGCTGGTGACTGATGGGTCTGAAGAAAAGGCCCTGGTGGACTTGACAGATGGCAAACAGAACAGGAGTCAGCAGCTCCCTGGCAGCAAAGGCGGCCATCAGCCTCCTCAGCTATATTGACAGGAGCAGAGCCACTGGATTGAGAGAAGTGATTATTCCCAACTTATTTAGTACTTATTAGACCATATGTAAAATACTGCATCCAGTTTTGTCTTCACAATATAAACAGACAACAATAAACAGGACTTCAGTAGAGGACCACCATGGTGGTTAGGGGCTGGAGCACTTGCCATGTGAGGACAACCTGAGGGACCTGGTTTTATTCAGCCTGGAGGAGAGATGGCTCTGGGGGAGAATAAGGGGGCTAACAGCAACCTATAAGGATGTTATCAAGAGAATGGAGCCAGACTCTTCACAACAGAGCAATGTGGGAAGACAAGACATGACAGACATAAGTTAAAATGGCAGTGGTTAGGACAAGAAATAAGGAGAAACTTTTTTCCCCATGAGGTTAGTCAGGCAGTGGAACAGGTTGCCCAGAGAGGTTGTGTGGTCCCTGCATCTCTCTCCATCCTTAGAGGTTTTCAGGACCTTACTGGATAAAGCTCAGAGCTGCCTGGTCTTACTACAGAGCTGCCCCTGCTTTGAGCAGGGGGTTGGACTAAAGAACCCCTGTGGTCCCTTCTGACCTGAATTAGCCTATGATCCTATTAAATACTACCCCTTTATCTATATGTGCTTCTCGGTTATTAAGAATGCCCAGAGTGATAAGCTCAGATTTAAGCATATTAACTTGTATAAATCTATTACATGAGATGAATCCTGTTCTCACTTTCTGAAGGCAACAATCACTGGTCTGCAATTAGGGCTATATAAAGTAGAATTAGTCTAAATTAACTTTAAGTTTTAGAAAGTTTAGCACTTCCTCTGAGCTCATCATCTAGGCTTTGTTAATATTTACTGGGAAGAATCAGGTACCTCCAGAGGGCTCTTGGTCTCACCTGCCTTAGAAAGGTGTTTCAGAGTGTAATACATTGCCCTTGGAGAAGGTCAGCTTGTCTTATAAAAAAAGTTGATAAAAGTATTTTAGACTAGGTGTCAAGTTTTGGATAGCTTCGAAGCTTGATAAGTCCTTCTTTCAGCCTGCTTTTCTTTAGCCCCAGTATCCCACCCCACTGAATAAAGTCTATGCAGACATATAATTTGAGAAG
This sequence comes from Pelecanus crispus, assembly GCF_030463565.1. Classification (NCBI taxonomy): domain Eukaryota; kingdom Metazoa; phylum Chordata; class Aves; order Pelecaniformes; family Pelecanidae; genus Pelecanus; species Pelecanus crispus. Next base: position 19,763,219 of record NC_134643.1, read on the forward strand.
AGAAAGTACCCCTACAAAAATTAGCGTTTTCATAGACTCCATAGGTAAATTAGTAAGGATGATGCTAGTATCAGAATGGCTGTAGAAAATACACGTTATTCACATGAGTTTGAATAGTGCTAAAAACTAAAGTTGCGTTAAAATTTTTAAGGTAAATTCTGAATAAGAATTTTCCTATCCTATGCCATTCTATCTTATGAGGAAAAGAAACATAAAAGGCTGGGGTAATCTGTTTAGAGCATTTTAAAATATTTTTCTTTTACCTATTAATACAGCATAAAGTGTTTGTAATGCAGAAGTATGAAGACAGATTTTTAATCTTTGATTATTGTATAGCTAAGTGACAAATCATCCTTTACTTTTTAATCTGAACCCTGGAGTTCCGAAAATAAAAGGAATAATATAAAGATTTATATTTTGAAGGCATTTAAGCAACATATTTTTCAGTTTTTATGATTGTTACTTTTATTTCCCTTTTAAATAGCCTATAGATCTGAGGAAAACGTTGCTCAAATGTAGGCAAAATAACTGTCTAAATTTGGTGAAGTCAATAGAAAAAATATTATTTGACTTCATATCTCTGGATCCTTTGCGCATATACCAATAAAGCATTGAAGTGCACAAAATTTGAATTACATAAATATATATCTTCTGTAGTAGTTATTAAAAAAAAAAGAAAAATAGGTAGTAAGTATCAAATATAAGATATTTAGAAATAAAAATGTTACTTCTCATCTTACTTTTCATCTACATGCAATTCCATATTTGAGTTCTTGATGGTTTAGCCCAGTGAAATTCACTGTGACTTCAGTGGATTGGTGTTACAGACATCTTTAAAATTATTTTCTAGTAATGAGATTATACCAGTCACCCCACATCTCTGATGGGAGCACTTCAGAGATGAAAACATTGATGGTGCTGATATTATACTAACATTCTTTTACCAAAATAATTTCATATCAAGTGCAGTCATGTGTAAAAGGTTACAGATACCTGACACAAAAAATGTCATTTGATATAACAAATTGCTATAAAATTTAAAAGTAATAATTACTGAGAATCAGATTGTCACCCAAGAAATGTCATTGCTACATCCTTTTGGCCTGTAATCAATCTTTGCACTTGGTTCAATCCTTCAGAAAGGTTTTAGGTACACAAGTAATGCTTAATACAAAACTATTATAACCATTCCATTATATGAATTAAATAGGATAGCAGTATTCCAAAGGTAGTGAGTTACAAAAGTTGGTCTGCTTTCTGTCACTTTTACCTTTACAATTTACCTCCTGGGTTTTAACTAAATCTTCCCCAGAAAACTCTCATTCTTACAAGCTCCTCACCATCTTCATCAGAGCAATTTTACCATCAGACACAATTACTCATTAGTAGCAATACAGTGCATTTCTCACAACGTGAGAAGCTTATTTAAATAGGGGAGTGAAACCATATTTTCCTCCCTCCTTTGGCTCACATTTTGAGTCCAATTTCAGGACGTAAGAAAAATGAGTCTGCTTGTCTCTCCTGTGGACAGTAGTACATCATAAAGCATCATGAATGATTCAGTTAAACTGGCAGACTTTTGGCAAGTCAGCCTAAATCCCAGCCAGCAGACAAGCTGATTTGCTTCATAGGTGCATTCAGGACACATGCGGAGTTATGATATTTAGTGTACTGGAAAAGCTTATCCTTTCTTATATGCAGAATAGAATATGGATGAATAAAAGATTCTGTTTCCAACATTCATGGTTTTTTAACCTTCATTAAAAGTAAATTCATAAGCTCTTGGCAGGTTGTTGATCACTTTCTATTTAAGATTTACAAATCATAAAGCAACAAGGTTTATTTGAACCCTGTGTGAGATTTCCTTTTTTAATTGTTGTCTGTAATGAGGTAGTTCTACAGATTATCAACTAAAAGAACATAAAAGTCTTAAGCATGCCTAAAAAGAGAACTTAGGGATTTCTTATTAGTAAAGCAGTTAACTATCTTGGTTATTTTTCTCCTTTCTTCAATTATTTGTCTTCACTCTGTCTCTCTCAAAGACATTGCCTTCATCTGTCTTTATAAGGGATCACGTTGTAAGAGGTTTTGATCAAATCACTACTCCATGTGCCACAGTTTAGAAGAGATGAAAGAAAACACTGAAGTCCGTAAAAGCATTAGAGCAATCATTTGGACATAAGAACATGTTTCTCTGTAAATCCCAAACAATTTTGTGATTTCAAGATGTCACATTTAAATCTTAGAATAGTATTTATAATTTGTGAAATATTTATAATATTTTTATTTCTATGGTCTATTCCAAAGATTGGAAGTAAGATAGAATGAAAAAATGAAAAGTAGATCAGAGTGAGGTCTTACTGATAAGGTAGATTTTACTTGAGACGATGCTATCCCTATAAAGTAGGCTTGTCAGAGCAGGCTGATGCTGAACAAGCTAGAGTTCTGGGTGACAGTTTTTAAGTGTCCAGAACCATTTCTGTCACTATTAATGTTAACTACTGCATTTGATAATTAATATTAATTATTTTTCTAGCAAACTTGCAGAAAACTTGCTACCAAGAAGATTAGAGAGATAGAGCATGACTTATGAAGAGAGTTTGAGGAGGCTAAGGAACGATGTGATAGATCTCATGGAAAGGAGAGTATGAGTACTTGAAGGAGAGTTACAGAGATGACATAATGAAACTTACCTCAGTAGTCGTAGACTGTACCTGGAACAGGTTACCTATTCTTAGATGTTTCCAAGACTTTAAGATAAAGCTACTTCTGATCTGATCTGGGATTGAAGATAGTCCTCCCTGAAACAGGAGATTGAACCATAAGATTTTAAGATATGCCTTTCAACTGAAATTTCTATGATTCTAAATGGAAAATAGCCAAAAGAAAAAAAAAAAAGATTGTCTGAGATGTGCAGCATTTGAAAACTGTTCAATCAGATCAAGTAACTACTGGCTTAGCACATTTTCTCTTTCCAGTAACCCAGCCTAGAATATTTACATCCTTCTTTTTATGTGCTAGCACAATGGTCCTGAGAAATACTGTCACAATCTTTTAACTCCTTTAGCTAAGTAGTGAAAGAAGTGGAATTATAATTACATTTAATATAGAATACTATACAGAGATTAACTCTCTTTAAGAAGCACACTCCCTGTTTAACTCTATAGGTGTGCATAATACTGTATTATGTGCATAATACTACGTTAAACTCCTCCCAATTTTTTTCCCTATTCAGTAGGATTTATTTATTTGTTTGCTTGCTTGCTTGTTTGTTTATTTTTTTATATCCCCCCCCATAAGATCTTCTGTATGATGTACTTGGTCTTTTTCCTGTTGTTATTCTCAGTATTTGCTAACTACTTTGTGGCCAGGAACTGTGTTGTCTTGTGAGAAAACATAGGTGTTTGTTTAATACATTAAGAGGCAGTCATTCCCAGAAAATTATAGATATTACAGCACCTCAAATTATTTTCTGCTGCTAACTGATATTGGCAATTTGAAGTTTCTAATACAGGAGATAGGGTCTAATAAGAATGGTGTTATAATGGGAACCACATCTGTATTCTTTGTTCTCTGTTCATTAATAAGTATCCTTTGATTTTCTTCCTCTCTCTTAAAAAAAGTCTCGCTTTGCCATCTGCACAAAGTACCAGTGTAACAACTGTTAAAATTTAAACAAGGATCAATGAAAGTGCAAGAGTCCACTCACAACAACCTGGCAAGGTTTTTGATTTTCCAAAATTTTCCTGTAAAATCAGGTTAAAAGAGATTGGCATGTATATGTCTGTATGGAAACCTGTTGATTAAAAGTGCAAATGCAAAGTTCCTTTTTGTGTACCAAGGTCTAGTTTGTATCTTGAGACTGTATTCAGAGGTTGTGTGGGGCATAGTAATCAGGACTTTCTGCCTTTCTCCCTTTCTCCCCATTAGACTTCACAGAAGATCTTTCTTAGAAAAGATCTTTTGGCCACACCCAGGACATTTCTACTCAGAGAAAAGTGATCTGAGAGGAGTAATGGCTCAGCCCCATTCTGTGCCAGCCAACACAGAGAAGATACTTCGTAAGAGAGAGTCTATGTATTTTTTATTTTAAACCAGTCTAATCTAGGCAGAAGGTAACTCGTGATTCTCCCCTAGTGTGAGGGTATAGCTGACATGCTGCAGCTGTTTTCTAAGGCTATAATCTAAACACAAAACTTCACTACTCATTTACTGAATTAGTTAATTAAAGGAATTATTGACTAGTCTATATACATTGAGAAACAACGCCATCCTATTACTCTTAGAAGCATAATTCCTGAGAAATGTATACATAACATTAAACAATTTGTAGTAAAGAAGTGTTTTCCTAATTTTTAGCTGTAGTAGCTGCTGATATCAATAGCTATGTCTGTACTTCCATTAGATCCCTCCATAAGACCAGTCTGTCTATATCCACATTGCAGGCCCTTGCAGCCCCACAAGAGCAACCACACCATGTTCAAGGTACCCCATTCAGAGGGGGTCCAGCTCAGGCACAACACCCCTTCCAGACCTGGTTGCAACATTTGCGTAGCTTTCCTGTGCCTCACCCTGATATCAGGAGTTTAGGCAGCGTAGCTTGCTTGGAGCTTCATGTCAGCTCACCCTTCGACACTGTGCTCTTGCAATACAGGTCTGCGACGGGTAGAGGGAGGTTGAGCCAGTGAAGGCAAGCAGCAAGACAGCATAGTATAGGTTGACAGGAGAAGGCTGGCTACTATGGGGACTACTTATCTGCCTGTGCATTCCAGAAAAGTGGCCATAGGGCAGCACAACCTCCTTTTAAAAAATATTGTGGCAGTTGGTAGGCGTGGATGGGAAGGATATGGCTGAGCAGGCATTATCTGCAGTCATTCATATAGAATTGCCATCAAAGCAAAAAATGGAGTTGAGTATGTGTAGTGTTTTGTTCTAGCATGCAAGGCAGGTTGTGATTGCCCAGAATCACCATGGATCGTACCTATACAGCCAGCTGCATGAGAATTGTGATCTTGGTTTAAAAAGACAATGTCAAAACAAAGAGTGCTAAAACCAAGACTAAATTTCACTTTTGCATCTCTTCACTTCCAGTGTAATCCAATTTTTTTGACCACGTAACTGTCATAAACTCTTTGCCATAAACAAAGAGATAACTAAGAAGTATTTTAAGACTTTCACTGGGGGGAAAATAAAAAAAAAATAAAAATTAAATGTTTAGTTTGAGATTAATTCCAGCACTGTATGTAGGATTGTGGTCATCTTACCCTCATCCTTGTACAATAAGAATAATATTATATGGTATGTGCTACACCCATACCATCATTTGAAAGAATAAGTGTAGTGCAGTGCACAAAATCAAGTTATATTTTCTTTTTCTTTCTGAAACAAGTTAGACTTCCCATCCAAGAATATGACATTTGCCTTTTTCTGTAACTTCCAGCTTTAGAGAACAGAAATAAATGAAAGCCAATTTCCCAAGTTTTGATTAATATTTTATTAAAATATTATTTTTTATCATTTTCCTTGGAGGTTTTTTTCACTTTTTATTTTTCCTTTTTGTCATGAAAAATTGCAAGTTTAAAAGAAATAAAAAAGATGGAAGTAGGCAGCTTGATTTTTGCTAGGAAAGGAAAAAAAACTTTGTTCCCATGGCATTTCTATTCCAACATAACTGTAAGACTGAAAAAGAGTGTTCAGAAGAAGAGGAGAAATCATTGTGTTGTTTACAGGTCCTTATTCATTACCTTGTTGAATGCAAAATAATGGTAACAGCTTGTTTAATACAAGCAGTATTGTTCTTGATTTCTACTTTCTCATTGTAAGTGTGGATCATATTTAGAGGGCAGAGTATGAAGGAATCTCCATGAAAAGAGTAATTTATTTATTTTCATAGCAGTATTTCCTTTTGCAGACAGAAGCAGCTACATACATTTGAGTAGACTGTGGTAGGGAGGGATGAAACAGAGGAGAAATCAGAGCCCGATGAAATGTCAGGATTGAAAAAAAATAATCTCTTAACATTTTTACTCAAATCAGATTAACAAAGTTGAAAAATGGAGGGCAATATTTGCTTGTGCAGAGCTCATAGTTATGTTTCCAATACCCGGATCTTACTCTGAGCTACCTTGAGCATATTCATACTACACTGCAGTGGATTGTCTGTTGATACACTGTTGAATGATGAGCTGTGTGGTGCTCAGTGAAATTCTTAACGTACAATTACGACCCAGCTGTTTTCACAGATCAGGGCTTACCTGCTGAGCGTGCGACATTTGACAGAACCACAGTGTAGAATTAAATGATTCAGGACATCCTATCACTTGAAAAGGGCTTTTTTGGATTTTGGAGGGTTTTTTCCTTCTTTTTTTCCCCCTGTCAGATGTTATCTATAATTGGAAAACTGATAAATACCTATATAATCCAAATTTATTAGATCACTTCAGAAAGCTTCTGGGTTAAACGGATTTAACTCAACAAACAGAATGCAATTAACAAGGTGACTTATAATTAAAATAATCCATTCCACATCCTATGGGGAGTATAAAAAAGTAAAGGAGCTGGTGTGATATTTGTTCACTGGATGACAAGCCACTTCTGCCACCATTCTCCATAGGGCTGGCCTTAAAAGAATGGGGAGATCAGAGAGTCCAGAAAACAGATGGCTGGCTGTTGCACACATGGGCTCTAGAGAGGTGGGCCATAATGTGGATGACTTGCAACATCTGCCCACCTACTTTAGACCTCTCAGATAGGTACAACATAGTGTGTGCCTAGAGAGAGGACATTTTGTGAAATGCAGTTACTAACAACATCTTGAACTGTAGATGTATATAGCGTATAAACTCAGAGTTTAAATTATCCTAAAAACAACACGCGTGGCAGACTGTGTCCAATCAAGTGCAGAGTAGTGGGAGAAGAGTTTCATGTTTTCCCTCACTCTTTATGTTTCTTCACAAAGTTTTGCACTGGCTTCAACTTTGCCAAATTTTATTACACCCACAAAAACAAGAAGTCAGTGTAGAACTGCCCTCTCTTTCACACAAAACTAACAAGAAATGTGATGCTCATCCGGAAAAAGTCACAGCCTATATCTAATTGTGTGACCCTTACTCTTTCTGAGACACCCACAGTAGCTCTCAGCACTGAGTCCAGGTACTGGAAGCCATATAGCTATGTCAATATGGGTCTAATTTACCTAAGTTATCATCCTGAGGATCTTTGCTCTTAGGGTTGTGTGGAAATACCCCACGTATGGCCACCCTGCACAGCCAGGGTGGAATACTGCATCCCACAGCACAGCCCTTGAAATAATTCCTCTAATTTAATAGTTGCTTGTGATTTTGTATGTCCAATTTGAGGAACTCTGAAGGAAGCTTAACTTCCAATATGTCTTGAATATTAACTGTCTGAACTGTATGACCAGTACCAGAAGTTAAGGATCTGACTGTTGACTAGAAGAAGATTCACATTCTGATACCATGTAATTTTATTCTTGTATCTACATGATAATAATGCCTTGCACTACCGTGGTAACACTGATGCAGGCACTGCAAAATGCACAGGAATTATAATTTTATATATATATATATATATATAATTATAATTATATTATTTACAGGAATTATATATTGTAAGTATGTATCTTTAAAAATTCATTAGCTAAAAGCACATGAGTTCTAAACCAAGAAATTTATTTCATTTTAACCTTTTTCCCCTACATGATGAGGAATACACCTGGCAGAAGTCCTTAGATGAATTGCAGTATTTACATCTTTCTGTTGAAGTGCACCAATGCCCAGCTATAGTGTTGGACCCTGGGATTAGTATGATGGAAAAACATACTTCTCGGAGTCTAGGACTTCACTTTTAAGGCATCTTAGTTTCAAAAGACATTATAGTCCTTTTCCTTATTTTTAAGGAAATACCAAGTTAGTAGTTAACTGTTTGTATAGTGCATTAGAGGACACAGCAAGTTCCACAGCAGGTAATAGCAAAGGGCTCATTTTCAGTTAAACGGAGTCTGATACTCTGAAGTGTCCTCCCCACTAAGGAAGCTCAGCTCTTTTAGATCTGTGCAAATTTGCTGCTTTTTCCTTTTTACTGTTGAAAATTGTTTTGACCAAAAGTGCTATGAAACAGATGAATACTGCATGCAACAAGGAGGTGATCCACTAAGCAGTTTTGTGATTGTCCATGCTTAATATCTTTAAGCCTTATTTTGGATCTGTCTTGCACACATGACTGTCTTGCCCTTTACAGATCTGGTGCACACCTCAGCTTTTATTCGCTTCATTTTCAGTTTTGGTCTTCATTAACTAGGAAGATCAGAAACATCAGTCTGTCTTAGTTCTCAGGTGATTTACCAGGTCTGATCATGGTCTGTTCTCAGAAATGAAAAAAATTCACATGAGCAAAGAGTCATTTTCGTAGTTCTGCTAACAGGGAATGGTCTTTCTTTTTAATTTTAAAAATCTTTAAACAAATTAAACTGCTCATGTTAACAAGATGGGGTCCTGAGCTGTGAACAGCAAGAAAAGGTAATCCAAAAAAGCCACTGAGGGGGAGAGTCAAAAGTTATCATTATGTAGGTCTACAAAAGCTGATGTTGGAACCACAAAACAAATATGTACCACTGACTAATAATAGCCATATGTGTTGGCACATGTTGGCATGTAAATCTGTACAGCAGATAAAAATGTTTTAACAGGAAATGTTTGTAAAATGGCTTGAGAGTCTGGGGCACAAATTGAATATTTACTAAAAAAACACGATTACTGATAATATGTCTTTGCCAGTTAGTTTTTCTGTTTAATTTTTTTTTTCCCCCTCCCAATCTTTGCAACAAATAAGCTTCCAAAACAGAGAGAGGAACAAACTTGTATTAAATGTGAGAGTTCTGTTTAAAAGATAGAGATGCAACAAGCTTGACCTGTTTTACTTAGTTCTCTTTATTTCTATTGCAATTTTATATCAAAAATCTGTCATAAACAAAGGAAAATTGCCTAGTGCTACAAAAAATGTGACTATGACATGTTTATATATTTTATGAGAGATTTGGTAAGAAACAGTCTCAGAGCTTTTTTGGGGGTATTTTTTTGATTTGGGTTTATCAAGAGTATATTCCCTATATAGAAAATATATTCAAAGTAATTCAAGGTATTCTGCCCTCTTAGAATTTATCTTTCAAGACTACTAACTCCCTCGCCCCTTGAAGTTATAAAGTGGAAATGTGAAAGATAAAGGTGGTCTATATACAGGGGAGGCAGATGTGAGTTCACAAATACTGTTTATGTCCTATCATCTCTGCCACATGAGCAAATGCATATGAAGGTTTTAGTTGTTATTTTCATCCAGGTAGTATATAAAGCACTGGCTTTTTTAAATTGCTTTAAGCTTATGATGGGAAAAAAATGCACAAATTCTTAGAAATGCTCTTTAGGAACATTTGGATTTTTTATGATTGAAAAACCCTGTTCTGCGACAGACCAAATAGAATAGTTTCCAATTAGGTTGTCTTTTAATAAAACAGTTTCTCTTGACATTTAATTTCTTTAATATAATAGCTTGTTTCTCCATGTTTTAAAAAAAGCAGGAGACATGACTCATTCATCTTTTTGAAACCTCAAGTATATTTCTGAGATTTTTCTGGAGCTCCATTAAGTATTTTTCAGGTTCCTTATTTGACCTTTCTAGTGCTTGTCTTGAGCTTACTCAAAGCAGATTATAGCAATAATTAATGAATACCAATAATCAATGTAATAGTAAGGAATAAATAAAGCAAAATTCACAACAGTATATTGTGTGAAATGGAACTTGCTGTGTGCCTCTGTCTTCACACACATAATAGGGTAGTCAACAACATCTGTGAAGCAATTGTGGATCAGGACAAGACATTATAGGAGTGTATTTAAAGTAATAAATTGTCTAAACTTTATTTGACATTCAACTGTTTTGAACGTGGTACGTGATAATTAATTAATAGCAGTTCCACTTATAATAATTATATATATAATGCTCACCTGAAGTGATATACAGAGGAAAGACAATCAGTTTTTCAGATCCTCCTCCTTTATGGAGGGGATGTTTTTTCCCCTTTATTTTTTTTTTTTTTTCTTTCCTGTCTGTTAGTGGTTTGTGTGTAGTTCCAAGAATTACTCATAGAGCATTACAGTTTTTATTCACATTAATTAATGGATGCTTGTAGTCTATGTTTGCTTTTTTTCTCATGCTTTGACAAAAAGGAAAAAAATTTCAGAATCAAACTATTAAAATATAATAATGGTTTATTAGAAATAATGCCATAGGAGGGTGAATGGGGTAGTTTGTACCTCTCATCACAAATGGCATCACTTGTTTTCAAACTTAGGTTGCAGGAAACATATTTGGTTTATATTTTGAAAGTATTTTTGCATTATAGTTTTTAAAGGGGATTTTGTTGGTGTTGATTTTAGTTTTTAAATTAATTCTGGTACTCAGAAGTACAAGAATACAACTTAAGAGATGGTAGTATTTTTTTCTCTGCATAAATGCCTCTACATCCTTGAGCTTCTTATATGTACTTTCATATACTGCCACAATTACAAAGTTGGCAGTATTTCAAGATAAAATATTTGCAATTGCCCAACTATTACCATTTATGCACTATTACAGAATTTCTCTAATATTACAGATAGTCTTTCCTATCTTTTAGTCAACTTAAAACAATTTCATTATAATGCTATCTGTTTTATGAGGTAGTCTGGGTGCATTTCAGAAAATACAGATTGCCAAAGAAACAATAAAAATGGAGCATGTAGACCATTTCCATCCTATGTCTCATGGCATGCTGTGAAAAGTACGAAATACTTTTTTTAAGCTATCACAGAGTTGAAGAATTGTTTTAGCAATATAAGTATAAACACTGTCTCATAACATCCAATGAATAACACATCCCTTAATTCTTATCACTTCGGTTACCTTTTTGTGTGCACTGATGCAGCTGTGAAGTTCTTTTGGTTGAATCTTAGATACCGAATTTAGCATTCACACTAACTTAGACAGATTTATTACATTCACTTGAGGGCTTTAGTTTTCAGATGTTACATTAATTTGATAAATTTATAGATGAAGTATTTAATTTTGACACTTGTTCTTGACTTTTTTTAATTTTTTCATGTGCGGCAACTTAGTATTTATCATATGCAATCAGGCCACTGCTCACCACTTCAGTTTTTACCTTAGGTAGTGACACAAAGCTGGTAATTTAGAGGATTAAAACCAAAACTCAGTGCATGAAAACTCGGATCATTAATTTGTGCAAGTCAGTGATGACTGTAAATTCCTTACTTCTGTAATAATCTTGCATTCTTTAATGTGAGCTTAAATTGTTATATCACATTGCATAGATTTAAAAAACTCATATTTTTTCCTAAGATTTTCCAGTCCTTTTAAAAACCTTCCCCCAGATCTTTGATTTGCTGCTGTTTGAGACTAAATTTAACATGTGATTGTACCAGCTGATTTCACACTACTTTAGGAAAAGTGGTCTTCTGTGTTTGGAAAAAATTAATTCTGTTTTCCCTGGTTTGTATAACTTGAGTGGGCCAAAAAGGAAAGAGTCATTGACTTTTGCTTCTGACAAGATAGTTTGCTTTTTTTTTCCCAACTTTTTTTTTTAAGTAAGTTGTCTTAATTCTTATGTCAATGCTGCCACATCTCTCTCCTATTTAGTAGTACATCCAGCAACACACACTGGAGAGGAAATGAGTGTTATTTATTCTCCAGTGTCCAAAGATCCCTTGGCATTGGATGAATTGCAGTGCAGGGCAGGGTTCAGAGTGTTAGGTGACCTGTGAAGCAGCAAATGTTTTTTTTTCCTTTTGATTAGGCTATGTCATTCTTCTTTTTTTTTTTTTTTTTTCTTTTTTGGTAAGTGATCAGAATATACTCCCCATTGCTGTGTTTGTGCCTGTTTTTCTAAGCTAGTTTTAGTCTCAAAAGTATAAATCTTTCCGTCCAGACTATATTGCCAAAAGGATGTCAGGTGTAATTGGGTTTTGATTTATTTATTTATTTATTTTGAGTATACATTAGGCTATGTGTATTATATGTACATCTTTTAGCATATTATTTAAGTTGTCTAGCACAAAGGTGGGTCTTTGGTTTTGATTGTTTATAACTTTACTAAACTTTATTCTTTTGGACTGAAATTTTTATTCCAGCTGCTTGCCTGAGGCTAAATATTGTTCATCTGTTTCCAAGAAAGAGACTAGGGAAATAATATGTTCTGCTTTGTTAAGCATGATACTAGGAATGGGTAGGAAAGGAAGGAAACTGGGAGAAGCCAGTGGAGAGAAGATAGGAACTAAGTGAGCAGAAAGGGGCAACAGTCAAGAGCTAGAAATTAATAAAACAGTTTGGTATGATGTCAAATTGAAGACAATTAGGCATATGGGCTTAATTTAGAGAAAATGGGTAGAAGGATATTCCCATATAAATATATTTATAATTTCCAAACTCTACTGTTCTTTCTCTGTTAGTCAACATCAGTGAAACCCATTGGACAATTTCTTATCTACATCCAGCTCCTCTGTCCATCTCCCAGCTCTGCATCCTGCTGGCTCTATGGCAGGGATCTTTATAGTAAATACAACAGGGCCAGAACACCAGCTTGAGCCCTGGTCTGCACTCATCCATCCCGCTTATTAATGTAGTCCCTGACACATTGGTGGTCTGGGCCAGCTAGTACTCTTCAAGACAGTACCTGAGGGAGTACATGCCAGGGGCCATTCCTGAAGGAGCAGTATGAACAAGATAAAATCAAGTTTGACCCCCTCCGCAGTTTTTCATCACTATCTCAGCATGCTTTTCACCATCAAATACTCCCATGCGCTGTCATGTCTTATCCCAGGACATGGCACACAAGCCTCTGTGAGTGGCTCCAGTCCACCCTTCTATTATTGCAGACACTTCAAACCAGAAAATAAAACAAACAAACAAAAAAAGAACAAAACCAAATAATAACTTTGCCTTAGAGCCTCCTGTTTACTATATGAGGCTCAGAGAAGACCTAAGTTGGTGCCATTTGACTTCAGGACTAAGAAATGTTCCCTGGGCCTATTTTATTTCAGTATTGATGTAGACAATGCACATTACTGGTGCTGTTAGTTAATTCAAAAGACAGAGATCTTTGTGATAAAGATGCAAAATCTGCTTATCATTCTTCTGTGTTCATGTTGGTTTGATGTCATATAGTGGGATTTCTCATTTTTGTAATTGCTAGCTTTCCTGCTCCCCCCAAAAAAAGTAAAATTGCTAAGGAAGCCATGTACTTGTGGAGCATGGTTTCCAATCAACTTATGTCTCATGATGGGCTCACGCTGCTACCTTTCCTTCTGTAAGAGCATGCAGCATTTCTCTGAACCATCCAGATATCTGTTTTCCCAGCATTTATAGAAATATTTGTTGGTCTTTGCCAACCTTGTTTGAAATCAGCCAAATAACTTTTGACTTCAAATGTTAACAGCAGGGATGCTCAGTCAGCATTATTCTACAGTATTTTGTCTTTAGGAACTGAGACTGAAAAATAAAGTGTTAGAAGAATATTGTTAAGGTGGCAAAGTTGAGCTGGAAAATTGAGACAGGGCTGTCTACATTTGTATAGGCAAGGCTATACTTATATGAGCAGACACTATCATGTGGTCAGAGCAGGCAGTGTTGTCAGAGCTCATTCGCTGTGATGTTAAACCTTTAGTTGTGAATCAAAGAAGCAGAAGATCTCCAGAAAGATTGGCTTCTTGAATGATATCCTGTAAAACTGAATTTTATTCCTACCAGTGCCACAAATTTCTAAGTCATTCTAGACAAGTCACACTAAACTTTTCACAAATCGTTCATTTAGGTATTCCTCATTTTCTGGAGGAACCTGAGATCTGAGGTTGTGCTACTTCTTGGTATGTCAGCCTAACTTCACTGAGGGTTACCCTGCATCAGAGATTGTCTAACATGAATTTTCTTCATCAATGGAAAAGGCGGTGAAATCCAAAAAAAGCGTTACAAAATGGTAAAACCCAACAATTTGCACTGAGAACTTACTGCAGGTCTCTGAGGGTTCCTCCCTCCTGCTGATTTCTGTTCAGAGGAAGGGCTTTCTTATCAGTTTGTCATTTCTCTCTTTGAAGACTCTTAGCGCTTCTCATAATTGATTATTACAATTGTCACTCAGGTGCTGATCATAGTGTGCCTCTTTCCACTGAAACACCTCAGCAACCTCTGTGCCATTGTACTTCAAAATGTTGTAAACAAAATGCCTTAGAGGCCAGCCACTATTCAGATGACTAAAAAGACCAATCTGGTTCTAGTGAAGTAAATGAGAATTACTGTAGATTTATTTTGTTTTAAAGGAACAAAGATGGCTCTGAACTTTTCTAAATTTAGAGATGAAATCCTGTTCCAACTGAAATGACTTAAGGTTTTGGATTTTTTAATTATTAGAATTTAACACTGATTTTTTGTGGCATATGATGGTTTTCATCCCTTCATCCATCAAAACTCAAAATAGTGGAATTCATCCATTCGTCTATTACTGATGTGGCAGTCCACTGTTTCTGTGTGTGTATGGAGAGAGTTCTATTATTAACAGAAAAAAAAAAAAAAAGCAATGTTAAGAATACTGCGTATATTTATAATTGAGACTTCTGAAATTCCTTTGAGTGTGATATGTCTTTCATCTGTTCCAGCTACTGGTAAGGAATAAAGTTTCTTAAAACAACTGCTGAGTTAGGATTTGAAAGATCTTTCCTGTATTCTTTCTTGTTCTAATTATAACTTGTTATCAAGTTACATGTTTATATATATGCTTATGCTTTATCCAAAACACTTATTCACCTAAAGGATCTGAAGAAACAAAAATTTCACATAAGGCAATATCACCTTGAGTGCATCATTAGTTTCATAAAGATGGGCAGTGTCTTCCCTAAGACTGAATAACTCCTTGTAAAAATGTAGTGTCTTTTTTCAAGAGAGTATTTTCTGGAGACTAAAAGTGTACTTTGAAGTGCCCTAAATTTTAAAATGGTACTTGATGCAGAAAGTGGCTGCTCTAGGCTTCTTTGATACCTATGGTTTATATTTTGCAAGAGGTCCCTGTGTTATAAATACATTATTTTAATTATTAATCACATTTTATTATTGTTTTATCAATCATTTTGTCATCTTTTCAATAACTGCTACTGTTGTGCAGTACTGAAAACTTTTTAGTTAAACAAGTTCAGAAGGAGAAGAAAAAATAGGTTCTTATGTGTCAAGGCAGAGACAAAAACTGGGGTAGTCCTGTATTTGTGCTCTTTATTGTGATGTGTTTATTGTATATCAGTAAATGTCTTCAACATTGATACCACTTTCAGTTTTTATACTTGTATGTCACTGATGTATATTTATATTACAAACATTACTTGAATAAAAACGTTCTTCACTGCGTGTACACTACACTGGAGTCTACTACTCATTTAGTTCAATTCTTTCTATATTCTCACACAGCTGACAAAAGTAATCTACTTCTTGTAGTCAGTAATGCAAAGTTTAAATTGGAAACTCAGATCCTCATGTCTTAAAAATAATTCCCTAACATTTTAGATCTACTAATCAGGTTATCAGAGTGGGGAAATTAAGGACTGTGATGTGGCATCACCTTGTTTCCATGATTAACTTACCTTCCCAGGTTTTCAAGGAGATTCTACTGCAGATGAGGTCTAAAGCATTAACTTTAATGGATTAATCAAGATGAAAGAGAGAGAGTGATCTGTCCAAATGTGCATTGATTCATCTCAAAAACACTTAAAAATGAGAATGCTACCAAAAGCCCAGCAGTTGTAGATTTATCAGTATATAAAACCTGAGAGACCAATTCATTCTGAATTGTCAGATTAGCAGATCAGACGCCATTTTCAAACCCAATTAGATGTGTTCCTTAAACAAGGAGAAAGTCATTTCTCTAAGGGCAGATTTTATCAAGTGCTTCTCAATCGTTTCTGGGATTAATGCTAAGTAATAAGTAGATTTATCACATTATTAACTTACTAATACCGTATCAAACAAGCATCGCTCTCCTTTGCCCTCCTGTAATAGATACAAGTCTGATGTCATGCTTATTTTTGTTAAAAATTTTAATTAAAATTCCAGACATAAAGAAGAGAAAGTGCTCTGGGCTTGCTAGGTTGTATTTGTATTTTAATTTTAACATCAGTGTTCTTGTTTTTGTTTTATATATCTTTTCTCTAATATCTGTGATTGCACTTACTTTTGAGTGTCCAGTTTTGCTTTTCTACAGGCAGGTGGCTGCCTTTCACTGCGTGTCAGTACCTTTCTTCAAACACAAGCTGATCATCAGCCAGTATTAGGAAGGTACAACTTTTTGTGATAAAATATTGCGTAGTTGTCCAAGGGATAGGACTGGCAGAAGGAGAAGAGACCGTTTCTTTCATAGCTTTTGGAATGAGGCATGGTCAGAAATAGCTTTGTGGTTGCTGCATCTTTAGAACAGCAACTTTCCTTTGGGAAACATATAAATTATAAATTTTTTACTTTTTTTTGTAGACTGGACAGATAGCTTTCTGTGAGTACTACTCTTTTACGTTTGTATGAATTGATTTTATAAGAAGGTGAAGTGCCAAACTCTTTAACAAGAGGGACAAATATGACACTTAAGTATATCATTAAAACTTTAATAAATTATTGGCAACACGCTGATACTCTTGGAAAAGAACAGCATTGGTATATCATAATTACATCCTTTTTCCAGATTTAGTCCTGTTCTTTCTCTGTTTAAGGAGTTTTTTTTAATATTGTTATTAAGTTTTCAACAGCTGTGAGTCAGAACACTGAGCCCTGATTCACACAACATTTGATGGTTCAAAGAAAAGTCTTTTGCTTTGCTGCAAACTATTGTTTATTAGCAATGTTGAGGGAACTAAAAGATAGGCTGAAAAATCTAAGAATTGAGGCGTGATCAAATCAAGTATTTGAGTTTCCAGAACAGTCAAAGCTCCTTTTATTGTTAGAATAGGGAAAAAAGAGAGTTAGGTGCCAGGTTGTAGCTCTTTTGCAACAGCAAGAAAACCTAATCTTACATTTTGCAGCTCCACAATTTTGCTGCCTCATTTAGACGTGGAGTGGCGGTTCTGAGTTACTGTTTAGTCTCTCACAGTCCTAGTAATACTGCCTGAACTGTAGAGTAGTTTTTTTGTAGAAGTGGACAAACCAACTTCCATTAGAGCATATTTAATTCATCTGTTGGGTCTGTACATTATACATTGGAGTAATACTGGCGGAAACAATACCTAGTTAGTAGCTTTCATGTTTATGATGCCATGTCTTTCATGGTTATGTTTATTAATTATGCATTTAAAGATACACTTTTTATTCTCCTTGGCTCCCTGTTGTCTCTCCATGTCACAAATTGTCATTTCAGGACAAGGTACTCGGCAGTGTCAGAATCACAGTCATGGTCATAGTCATTATCACAGATGTCAGAATCAGGCCAGGAATAGTCAGGATATTTTAAATAAAATCTTTTTTTTGGTTTACCTAGTCTCACAATAAGGTTTTAGTTTCCATTTTCGCACTTCCAATAATCCAGTGTATTTTAGAACAGCTGTAGCACTGGAAAGTTTAGGATATTGGGTCACTTTTTCTGGTATTTGATGTCGGTTGCATTGTTTTCAGCATGATGACAGATAAACGATAACAGGAATGGAGAATGTACTGTGGCTGTTTTATAAGGTGGTCCTGAAGAGCAAGTGAGGTGTGTGTGAAGCATCATGGGCAAGACAAGTGTTGAATCTATAGTTGGCTGGTTGCAAGACCATGTGGAAAGTGCTGTCTCCCCTTTTAAAGGAAAAGGAAAATTCATTGCATTTTACCTGATATTGTAAGATTATACATATGTGTTTGTTTTTGCATGTGTGTAATATCTAGATTTGTTTTGGAAATACTTAGATTTGCTGTATCATGTGAGGCAGAGTACTGAGGTATGCTGCCTAGTCTTTGATTCTGATCTGGTTTAGGTATCTAAAAAGAGACGCTTCTGGGCATCAGGAACTCTAGTTATGCTACAACTGCACAGGGCTGCACAACTTGGATAGAAATTTCTTCTAAGGCTTACAATATCACTTGTCTGGATCTAGCCCAGTGGGACCTTCAGTTACTCTTAAGGCACTTTGTCTAGTTCTTTTTCTTTTTTTTCCTGAAGTGTAAACTTTCCTCTGAGACTTTCAGTTGTAAAGATTATACATTATTAGCCTCATTAAGAAACCAACAGGGAACTTGCTGGAAAATAAGCTCAGATGAATGAATTACCATAATTATTAATTTATTTTATGCTTGAAGACTGTGTTACCCTCCTATCTTTTCAGAAAGCAGCAGTCAGCTTGCTTTCGTTTTGTCTGTTTGTTTTTCTGAAACAGCTGTACAGGATTGTAAGCCATTTTGTTCTCTGTAGAACAATGCTGTAGATCTCTGTCTTTGTACTTAGGTTTGAGTCATTTTTCCTTGCATCAGTCTTATTTTTAATGTACAACATCTTAATGCAAGGTGCTGGAAGTGCATGATTTATTTGTGATAGTCTACTGCAGTGTAGGATTTTATTTGCTTTATTAATAGATACTCATCACCTTTACCTTTGCTGTGGGAGGTGAAAGAGCTTAATTCTCTCTGACTCAAACAGTACTAATCTGCAAACACAATTGAGCCAGGAGATATTATTTGTCATTCCTCTGTACAAACTCAGGCTGAAAAAGATATAGATATTAATATTTCAAGATAAAAATATTTAACTAACATCCCATAACTTTTTTTTTTTTTTCCCTAAGTCTGTGAGGGATCTAAAAGTGTGTTATTATACAGCATTTATGGTTTTGTTTTTTTTATTTATTGCCATGACATTAACTGTAATAATAAACTAAAGGTCAGTAAATCAAAATCTCTTACCTTTTCTTGATTAGTTTATGACAATTCTGCCCTCTCAAAGGCTTTGACAGTATGGTGAGAATGAAAACATCAATTTGTATGCAATTTTTATTTTCTGAATAATATTCTATGAAGCTAACTATGGACAAGTGACATCTAGAACTGTACACACTTAGAAGGGTAATTAATTTTCAAAGGAAAAGACAAGTAGGGTGGAACGATGAAAGAAAGAAGGAAAGAGGAAAGGAGGAAGGGAGAAAATAGACCTAGAGTCTCTCGTTTCTTTTTCAACGTAAGGCAGTGCCTGCCCCCTTAAAAGGACTGTGGCTAGATGCTTTGGTTCTTAGTTACTATTTAGTTCCTATTTGTAAGATGTTAAGTTAAGGAAGAACAGTAAGTTTCTAAAGAAAGATCACAATATTTGTGTATCAGAAAGATACACATCAAAGTAGTGTATGAAAACCATACTAATACTGTACGAAAGCCATATTAATTTTGGACACATCATTTCTCACCACAATTTCTTTTATGTTTCCCTCAAATCTCATTTTCCGCTTGACTATAAATGTGACAGATTCTTTGCTGAGTCTGTGGTGTGTTGTGATGGGCTGCTGGCTCATTTATGAGTTACCTTACCTCAGTTAATTAATCCTGCATAGAGCTCCTTTTCACCTTTGCTTTTATATAAAGTTATCCCAGAGAATTGGTTCAAGTAAACAGAAGACTCCACCTTCAGAGAATTGAAAAAAACACTTCTCACAGCATATTAGAATAGTGAGGAACGGTGAAAAGGAGGTGGCCATAAATACACCATTCAGATGACCTCAGTTACCCATATGAATGACAACTGAATAGCAGTATTGAATAGGCATGTTATGGAAGTTAGACTCCTACCTTGTTACTAGAACGCTATGTTTATTTTATCGATATACACATTTTGCAAGTCTGCATTTATTTGTGCATTGATATTTTGACTAATCCATATTAATGAAATTATATACAGAAAACTGTAACTTAATTACCTGGTAAGCAGGAGTGATGCATTGCAAAGTCATCTTAATGTACTTGCACGTCCTCGGAGACTATTGGCAGCATCTGTTAATCTACTCACCATTGTATTAGTAGTGATTGGCAAAACCAGCAAAAAACAAGCCCTCCCTCCTATCATTCACATAGTTGTAAGTATGTATTGCATTTAACTTTACACTGGGAAGAAGTTTGAAATAGAATTCAATGATACATAGTTGATAGAAGAATGAAACCCTTTTTGTGTGTGTTTGAAAACATATCCCTCCTATTTTTAGTTTTCTTTTGAAATTTTCATTATTAGGAAGTCATAAATTCAGAGTAAAACTAGTTAGATCTACTGAGCATATCCTTGGGTCCTTCCAAGCACACCTTTGAAGAATGACAAAGATAGCAAACTGCTTATTCTTCCTTCAGCACTGAAAAACCATGGTTCAAATCACAGCTGTGGTCAGAGAGGTCAGATTCTTCTACTACCTGTCTTCAACATAGTAAGTCATTATATGAAGCAAAGAATTAATAGTTGTAATGCCTAATATCGTATTTGCATTTGACGATGTATTTCATCATAGTTCAGTTTCGTAGTACATTCCCAAACAGTGATCATGGCATTGCAATGACATACATGGGAAAAAAACATACTTAGAGACAAGAAAGTCAATGCAGACAAAGATATAATTAGAAAAATCTTTGTGTTTGTTAGCATATATGCTACAATTCTAGGGATGACGGATGACTTCACTTGCAGTAGGAACTGATAAACACTGGGGAATTTGATAGGGTCCTACCTGAATTAGAAGAGTTGAATGATCCTTATTCTCTCTCCTCTCTCTCTCTTTCTTTCTTGTTTTACTTTTTCTTTTTGGGGAAAAAGAGGCTTAGGAATTGTAACCTAAAAGGGAGAGAAAAAAAATCAATTTTACAAATAGGAAATTGTAGCCTAAGATTTATGGACCTTGTTAATTACCAATCATCCTTTAATGCTAAAAGCGACACTTGTGGACATTTTTAATCTTTGAAGTGTTAGGGTTTGGGGGTTTTTGAGGGGTTTGGGGGTGGTGTATTTTCTTGTCAAAACAACAAGGAAAATTAAAGTCTGAAATTACAGACCATCTAGCAAATTATAGACCACCCATCACATCTTGTAATATGGCATGTGATACTGTGATATGTCCATTCTAGAAAAAAAGTGTTTTTTAAAAAACTTCCTGATCTTACTATTTACACATATTTCTTGACCTGGTCCTTTTTTTCTTTTAATCCCTTTTAATCACTTCTGTATATTGCAATCTTCAAAGTGATACTAAGGGTAAACCAAGGTAAGTGAAATGAAGAGGATGCTTATGATGGAGTTCAGCTTGTACAGAAGTGAGTGTGCATATAAGTCTACATCAAATACTCATTATACAAGCAGAACACACTGCTTTGAGTTTCTAGAAATAATCATGAGGACTGAAAATGTTATTAATTCCAGAACAGTTCCAGTGTTTTAGTATACAGAAATACTGCATATTTTTTTTCTTTTTGAGGAAACTGGAGATTTTCTGACAATGAATACACCTACAGCTTCTAGTTCTATTACCTTTTGTAGACGAGTATTCTTTTGATAAGTGCAGTTTAAAGAAGACACACACTTAATTGGTACAGAAATCTATTCTCAGATTGTAGTACAGGTGGGCTTCATGAGAAAATAAGGCAGATGGTAGGAGCAACTTCTTTATGAGCTAAATTGTTCCTATGTAAGATTTTAAAAAGCTTTCATCCTTTTTAGCCCTATTAGAGGGCATAGTTCCAGCTTTCCTGATCTTTTTAGTAATATTTAAAGTAAAAACCATTTCAGAAGTGACAGGAAAAAAGTGATGTCATATCTTTGCTTCCCCAGCATGTACCAAGTTATCTTGAGGAGTTCGTTATGCAATGGCCATTAAGAAATTCTGGAGAGCGTGATGCTAGAACAGCTGCAAGGGCTCTACCAGTGTAATTCCGTACCAGTCAGCCCCTATCAGGATTGTCATAACATGCTATTTATTGTTAAAGGAAAAACACTGTTTAGATAACTAAATGACTGACACAAGACACTTGATCTTTGTAGGTGTCCTGGCCAGTCTGTGCCTTGTGCAAGTCAAGATTGGGTTTGTCACAATTGTCTATGGTCAGCATTCACTGCATGTGCAAATTCTCCTTTGCAAAATACAGCAATCCTAACTGTTAAAGCTGCACCCCTGCAATGAAAGCTGCACAGAAAGCAGCTGTGCAGGAAAGAGGTGCTTAGGATTTGTTTGTGGCTAAATGGTCCTAATGTTTACAAGTAAAATGCAGCCCTTTGTCTTCTATACCAAACACAGGTAAAAGTACATTAGAACCATCCATAAGATGAAACAAAGCAAACAATACACCATTCAAGAATACGTGTAAATAATTTCAGTCCTTAAGAATGGATGTGAACAAAATACCAGATTTTCATTTTCAGTCAGTCACTGTGTTATACTACCCTGTCAGGCCACAACCTGACCAGCATAAACTAAGAAAGTGGCTAATTTGAAAAAAAGAATTTCTTTAAAAAGCAGTTAGTTTTTGATGTTGTGATTGTCTTTGTCTAGTAAGAACTGGAATTTAAAGTCATTCTGTGTTAGCTAATAATTCAGCCTTATGCTAATAGGAGTCACTTTTTCAACTGAGAATGACAGTATGTACTATAAAAAATCATGTGAGAGCAGCACATCAAAATGAATGAAAGGAGAAATGATCTTCCTTTATTCACTTCTAGCCATATCTTTCCTTCATCCGTTGTTCGGTGCTTTCATATGCACTTTTCAACTCATTTGCAAAGGACTAGATCATGGAATGTCACAAAGACATAAAAAAGTATCAGTAAAACCAGTATCAGATTTTAATATGGATCCATGAATACACTTTTTTGCATAAAATATCATTACCTGAGTCAATAGAATGTGTTGTTCGGTGTAACAGACATTCTTTACTGCTGTACAAGTCAGATCTTAGCCTTCAATAGCTCAATTATTTCAATAGCATTTAGATCCCTTCTTCTTGTACAACACTTAATACAAGTACTTACGTATTCATCATTTGACTCTTCATTTTGTTTATGTTTAAAATAATAAATCAGTCTAGATGCAGGGAGATCTCAAATCTGTGTATTTGATTTTAAAAACTCCAAACATTTTTTAAATGCACTTCCTTCTTAAGAAGCAGGTTATTTTAAAGAATTAGAATTAATAACAAACCATAACTATAGTTTCTAAAATTTTGAAGAGGATGAAAGTAATTTATATCAAATGGGATTCTGAAGACAGTGGGGTTTTGTCTCCTGAATTGTGACATCCATAAACTAAAAGCTTTCTTTCAGTTCATAAGAACACAGCTACACCATTAACACTTTCTCCTTAGTCTGACAAATCTATTCCATAACTGTACTTCTCAGATATCCCAGCATACAAAATATAAACCTGAGATTTCAGCTGAAATATCTTTTCAGACTTCTTGGATGACCTTGGACAGGTGGACTTGGATTCATCTCCCTTAACTTCAGACGACTGCACCTCAGCTAATCATCCTAAACTCCCTCTATTCGCTGGAGAGAAATGGGCACTGCTGGACTTGGTTCATCTGAACTGTTTCAGACAGCCACTTTTAGATGAGATGAATGTCTGAAGTTGCACAGGATATATTCCATCCCCTTTGTTGCATTGCCCTTCTGGGAAATGAAGAAAACGGTTCTGTTCCATAACTGCCATATGAACATATAAGAAGGGATAAATAATAGTAAGAGGTGACTAAACCTTGATAGTCCATCAACCCCAAAAGATTCTGATTTATCTGTCCCCATAAATGTGCAGCAGTACAGACAATGAGTCAAACAAGAGGGAAGGTACAGAAACAGGATGAGTAATACATGACTGTAGACTAGGAGATTGATCTAAAGTGCTGATGCACTCCATGAAGCATAGCAGGATAGGACAGCTGAAAACTAAAATGTGGCAGGATCATTCTGCCAAATAAGGATTATTTTGGATTAAGAGTAGGGTGATAGAAGTTGAAATGTAGATAGAAAAGAAGGTGGTATAGAATGCCATAAATAAGCATATGCAGAGAATACATATTTTTCTTAGTTATTGTAATCTGTTGATACATTTAGTGAGAAATAATTTCATAATGATTTTTTTAAATTTGTACTGCTAAGAAAAACTAGTTCTATGTGTTATGCTGATCACATTTATGGATGGTAACTGTTGAAGGACAATGTAAAATCCTGCGTTACATAGTAAAGCTTGTTCCTCACTCTCTGGAAGAGCTTGAACTCTCAATTTCAAGACATTCTGTTAAGAAACTTTTCTCCTGGTTACACTGCTTCTCATTACAGAAATCCTCTGTGTAGCACTCAACCAAATCTGTCATTTAGAACACTAGCTTCTGGAGATTATTATTATATAATAAATTAGAAGACACTGTTCTTCTGACCATATGGACATGTGGTTTATATTAGTTTCTCAAAATGAGAAAACAGAATAACCTGGGGTACTAATGAAAAACTAGGACTTCAAGGTCTCTAACCTGCAATCTACATTTCAATATGTATAATCGCAAATTATCTTGGCTGTCCTGTATGTAAAAGTACAACATATGAATTGAAATATGATAAAATATTAGCCTTGGACATAGTGTGAAAATTACTTGCATGGCATTTCATTTGCACGTAAAGCTACAATCTGTACTGATTAACTACATTAACAAGATCTTTCTCATATTTCTATGCCCATGTGAAACTCCACTATTAAATTACTCTCCTTTTCATGCATAGCCCTAATGGATGTTAACCAATGCTAAGTGTAAGGCCTCCTGAGAGTTCATGTGAAAAGTTCCTGGGTAGCTGATGGGCTTCTTCAGAGCAGAGTTCAGAAAACAAAGTTCATACTCTGGAGGGGGTCTTCTCTTCTTTGTGAGGGAAGGGAGATTAGTCCTCCAGTGGGATAATCTAAAGTTAACAGCCTAAAGTTTATAGCTGATTTCCTCTCTTCTTCGCTCTGTTGTTACCCAGTTTTAAGAGAGGATTACTCAGCTAGTGAATTGCACTCCTCAAGGAATATACAGAGATCTGTCAGGGGATCCTATTTTACTCTCTAAAAACAAAACTTTTTGTAACTCCTCATAATTTTTTGCTTTTAAATCAAGCAGTCACTATCAGGGTTATTTTTTTGTTTGTGGGTTGGGTTTTTTTGGGGTTGGGTTGGGGTTTTTGGGAGGGTTGGTTTTTTTTTCTGTTGTTTTGTTTTTTTCATATGCACATACTCCATGCAATATCTATAGGCTTATTGTTGTTATCAATACTTAAACCAAACCACAAAACTTTTTGCTGTAGTAAAACATCAGGGCACCAAAACTTTTCATCACTCAAGTAAGGCCTGACAAAGTGAAAAGAATGTAAAGAATATGGAAAGGTGGATTTTTTTTTTTTCTTCTTTTTTCTTTACCAGTGAAAAATAAATGGAGTTCTTAGGTAAAGGTTGCTGAAGCTGCCTTCATGACATTGATTGACTGACTCCGTTGTAGTTGGTTGGTTACATTTCAAGGCTAAAACCAAAGCTTCTCTGGAGAGTATGGGAATTAGGTCTGTATATGTAGTGAGCCAAGGATTACAATTTAATAGATATTATATTCTTTCCCATGGATGATTCTCTAGATGCACTTCTATATTGAAGATAAATGAATAGTAAAACGGCCTTTTTTGTTGTTGTTAACAAATTCAGAAGCGGTTTATCAGATCTTTTCTTCTCCAAGAGTGTGAGAGGGTTGAAAATTCAGTAACATACAATCAAAGTGTCAGATTAGCAGAACTGGAAATGTGAATACCCTTTTTAACAAAAAAAGACAAAAGCCTAAAATCAAATAGTTGCTCAGCCTGTGCCAATAGCAAATTTCTCACTGACTCATATAAAACCAAGCTTTTATGTCTTGTTTTCTCACAGAATAGGCAATGTCCATTTATTGCATTTGTTGGCATATTCTACCAGAATTTGCTTTGAACTAGGTATCATTTGATGTTAGATTTTTTTTTTCTGTCCAACAATATTATAATAATTACTACATTTCAATTTTTGAAGGTTTGTGTTAGACTGGTGACATTGTTAATACTAAATAATCAGGTTTTATTTCATTATTAAGGTTAAATATTTTAAAATATTTTGCCAAGATACAAAATTCTTAGCAGTATTTAGAAAAGAGTATACCCATAAAATTCATGACTGCTGTCCCACAACGAGATGTGATTACTGCATTCCAACAAAATGCTGTTTTTACTCATAAGTATGGTATACAATACAATGTTCTGATGGTTTTTCCCTTTAGTATTATATCTACCAGCTTTTAGTATAATTTCATGCTATATAGTACCTGCAGAAGTGTGATTATTCACTCATACTGTTCACCATTCACTTAAGCAAATAGCCTCTAGTCATCATTTTGAAAGTAGATGTGAAGAAGATTGCATTTCCATAATTAAAACTAAAAATCAAATCCCTCTTCTGTCTTCATTTTTGAATTGCTGCTGTCAAACTGTACAAATGTACCAAAGAAAAATGATTGACATACTTAAAAAAAATCATTCACAATACTTAGTCTTGGATGAATAAAGTAGAATATTACAAATTGTTATTTCGTCATTCTAATTAGATTATCAAATCCTTAATGCTTTAATGCTTTACATGGGTATACTATGGCATAGCAATCATAAATTCCGTGCATTTTTATACTGCTAAGCATATGTAGGATAGCTAATAAGTAGCTCAACAATCAATGTAATCATGCAATTAAATCTTGAAAAGTAATATATTTTCATGGTAGCTATTTAAAAAAAAAAAAATCAGGATTATGCTCATTAAAACTAAACTAGCTTCCAGTATCTGTCTTGTCTTGTGTGGATGGAACCTGACTACTTGGCAATGTTTTTCTTTCTTGTATCTAGCTGTTACTGTGTTGTAGATTGAAAGTGCTGTTTGTTTGTATATTTTATTTTACTCATGATACTTTCTTTGACTTCCAATTAACATTTATTCAACATTTCAGGCCGCACTGATATGTCCTTTTGAAACAATTGCAACTTTAATAGGGCACAGAGCTGACATTTGTCTACAGATCAAACCAATTTCAGAGTCAGAGTTTTGGTTTCAAATTATAGTCTGAATACTATCATCTTGTCTGTCTCTACACTTCCTTTAGCGTTAGTAATTGTATTCTGAAGATAGGATGCTTCTGATACATGTATGTACATATATTTTTATAGTTCATACAACTTGAGGAAATACATGTATACCTGATCACTTATTCTTGAATGGAAACACATTGTGAATGACATCTCTAAAGAAATGGGTAATATAACTCAGCATAGCTCTGTGGAGGTTAGTGAAGATGTACTGATTTATGCCAGCTGAGATTTTGGCCAATAGGCATAACAAGCAAACTTTTTTTTCTTGACTTCTTTTGTGCTTTACTGCTTAGTGCGCCATGAAGCATCCAGTGCTAGGATTTAATGTTGACTATAGCAGCAGTGCAGCAGTGGCATCATGACTGACAGATATGGTTACTACCACCCCCACAAATGCTGTTCTATGCTCAGATAAACTTTCATCTGTAAGCATCTGCAAATGGAAAACCTAGGTTTGAAGTATATACATTTAATATTAGAGTCCACAGCCTCTATTTTATTCCATTAACATTACCATAAAGACATTTTACTTTTAAATTTAAGGTGGAAAGTTTTCTTTTATAAAATTATAAAGTTATTTATTATAAGTAAATAATAATGGCCTAATTATTTTGGTATGCTGATATCAGTAAATTTCCCTGGATATTCTCCTGACAAGGCTGTACTATTGATAAACCATCTTTGAGACGAAAGCTGGTCTTCATCACAAAGTATTTGGATTCATTAGAAATACATTATCATCATTAAATTACTCTTGGTTTGAGTGACATATTTGAAAACAGTGTCAAAAAATAGGAAGAGACATGGCTGTGGATCTATTCAGATTGTTCATGTCCTTCCTGCCTACATTAGTAAGTAATGATTCATCAAAAAAACCCCACTCACAAAGCAAAAGCAACCAATCAACTCCCCCCCCCCAAAAAAAAAAAAAAAAAATCACCACCAAATGAACCCTCAAGGAAATGCACATTAATCTTTAATCTGCCAGGCAAAACAAACTTTATGCATGTGTGGTATGTTCAGTGACACCTGTAGCATGAAGTTTTGACCTCTCCCAAAGAAATATATCCTGCCCCTCTGTAAAGTTTAAGCAAGAAGTTCAAGCTGAACAAAAATGTTTGAACAAAAATGTCTTGATTCTTTTACATATCTGCATGTATATTGATTTATCTACCTCCGTATACACACACACATGAACGTACATGAACATGTATGTAGGCGTGGTGCTGAGGGACATGGTTTAGTGGTGGACTTGGCAGTGTTAGGTTAATTGTTGGACTCGATGATCTTAAAGGTCTTTTCCAACCTAAATGATTCTGTGATTCTATGATTCTATCATGAACATCATGAACACACATACATGAACATACACCTGCCCATATATGGCAGGTGGGGCAGAGAGAAAGAAATTATTTTATTTTCTTAGCTAGACAGAGCACATATATTTCACTTCTGCAACTCCTTTAAACTTCCAGTTTGATTTTTAGTTTTATAATAAACACAGGTTCTCCATCTCCAAGTGTAAACCCCACAGTTATTAAGTGGAAAAAAGAGGACTTCCAGAGATAAGCTCTGTTACAGCAAACCTAATCTGGTGGACTTTCCAGCCCAGGTGATTTCTCCTCTCCGTCTGCTACCGTTCCCATTTGCAGGTCCAGCCTGTGGGAAGGATGGCAGGTATTCCAGAAGTGTATGTACACACACACACACTGACCCACAGAGGTGCACGTGTACACACACACCACATAGTGAGGCACAACCGGCCACATGGACCAACAAAGAATGCTGTGCCCGAAGTGGCACCCCTACGAACACCAACAGCACTCTCTTGTTGAGCTGATGAGGGTAAGAGCTTGCTGGTGGTTATGCAGTGGCACACACACACACACATGCACACAAAGGGATCAGGAGCTGGCCCCACACACGTAGTCTATCTGGGGCCAGACCCATATCCCTGTTTCCCCAGCTGCTGGCCTAGGTGCTCCTGTCCTACATCCATACCCAAACTTGGTATTTCTGATACCAATACCTAGGTAATCTTGGCCTTTTATGGTATTACTTGATATGGCCTTGCATGGATCTTTCCTCCACAAAAGATCCCCAGTTCTCTCCTTCAAGTACCCATACAGTTTGGTCTTTCTCATAGGACTCCCCTTCCCCACTGCTCTGTGTGCCTTTTGTCACCTTCTCACACTGTTTTTTACTATCTCCAATAGTAATCTGTCTCCAATATCTACAGTTTCTCATGTTGTATTCAGTAGTTTCTCATGGCCTTCTGAGCTAGCTAAATCTCAAGCCAGGACATCTGTGTGCATGTCATAACAGGCTCACTCTGTGTGTTTGTGTATAGATCACGTAGGCACTCTGTATGTTGCTTGTTTGACTTGGATGCTGCCTTGAGGACTACCCCTTTTCTTCTGCATCCGGACATCACACAGTGATGTATTGCAGGTTATTCCACTCTTATTTCCATCACCAGTATTGGGATCTTGCTCTTTCACTGATTCGTTTCATGGTTGATGCCAGAGCACTCCTTTCTTTTCCTTTTCTCTTTTTAAGCAGTTTCTTTACTTCACTTGCTCTCAACTCCAATCATCTTGTAGCTTGGTCCCAGCCAACTGACAACTGTCAGCAATTATGAAATCAGTGAGAATATGCTTGCCAAAACTGAAATTTATTGAGGACGCTCTGCACTCCTCCTGCAATGTATGCTACCCTACTGCCATCCCAAATTCCTCCTACACAGAAAATATTCAGAGGATTAGGACCACTCTTACATTTTCTACACTACTGCTTTCCTATTCTCTGGTAGCGGGTCATGGTTAGGAAGAGGAGCCATTGTTAGTGGTGGTTTTAGTCAGACTGACACTTTGGCAAGGAGACATAAATGTTAACACCTTGAATCCTTTCTAACCTATTTGGAGTCCAACTTGGTGAATAAATACTCTTAGAAAGGAGGTGGATATGCAAAAAAGACTTAAATTCTCCTTTCTGTGAGCACACACATTTCGGCTTCTGGGCCCAATGCATTAATTCCAGGCAGGTTTTGCTGAATTTTATCTCTTCATGTTGAAGAAAACTTTCATATAATTGAACATACATTTTAGGACTTTCAGGTCCCCTGAGATAGTGCCACTTGAATTTGGAGCTAGAGGATCTTTCAGATAAACCCTGTGTTTTGGCTATTCTGGCAGTAAAACTATTTTATAAAGCTCTTTACTTCCCTTTCCTTTGCCAGGAACATCACTGAGATTATTTTCTACTGAAAGAAGAAGGTAGATTTAAACATTAAGATTAAGTATTACAGCTGTATACAGTATGCAGGATAAATACTTGTTACCTTAGGGTCTACATGAAGACACTGTGGTACTTAGATTCAGAAGAGCTTTCATTCTTTCAAAGCTTACTTTGTAAGATATGGCCTGAGGGAGAACAGTAATACCATAAACAAGTTTTATACAACCAAATATATATGCATTTTTGTCCTCATTTGACATATTTGTAATTAATCCAGTTTGCAGTTTAAATTGTTTAAGTAACTTTTTATAGGCATTAAGTCCAATACAAGTTTTGAGAGGTTTAGAGAAAAGTTTGGAGACTTTTTTGGATCTTTTGAGATATTCCGTGAATAGGAGACAGGGTGTGCTTTATCACAGAAATACTTTTATGCAAAATGAAAAACTCAGGGATAACCTGACACTGTCAAAATATGTTGCATTTATTTATTCAAGAGCTCTGAAGAACTAAAAGTATTGCCTAAGGTGGTGTTTGCCCAAAGGTACTATCTCTAATATCTATCGTGTTAACCCGAACACTGCGTCATACCTTTTGAAAATCTTACTACTGAGAAACAAATAACTTTGTTCCATCCACTTTGAGCAAATTGAAAGTCAGTGAGAGGAAATTTTTATTTACCTCCAGTCTTACCACCCAAGTTACCTGTCTGGAAAAGCAAAACATCATAATAATGTGGAAGATGTTTCTGCCATCCATACATCTAGTTAGTTTCAAAAAAATGAGAAAAGGTAAAATAGCTACTGAAAGCTACATAAACTTTTGGCTTCTTATGGACACTTGTCAAGGTGAAGTAGAAGAGCTGAAATAAAAACTATTTGTTAGTTTTTTGGTAAACATGCATATGCTCTCTTAGTGGCCTTACTGATTCAGAATGGGTCATGGGAGGTAGCCACAGTTTGAGATCCCACATTACTCTCTCTTTGAAAAATATCTACTTTTTGACTGGCTTTTCAGCTAAGCAATCTTTTGTCATGAAAACATATCTTTAGATATGTCTCTATGTATTTAGACATCAATTTTATATTTAGTTATATTTTATGTATGTATAATATACATATATGTATATATTTTATGTATGTATAATAAATGACTGGAAAAAGTGCCATAGAGGTGGGAAGGCAAGAGTTCAACAGAAATTATTTTAATCAGCTTTCTTTTCTGCCCGTCATTAACATTTGTTTTTTTCAAGTCACTATTGCATTCATAGTCAGATCTCCATCTTTATTATACCTTCATTAACCTTTTAAATCTCCTGTCTGTGTACAGGAGCCTTTCTTTCGTTTAATTATCTATTTAAAATTCCGAAATGGTAGGTGCTGCCATTTTGGCTTTTTTGACATTTTTCACCTGCAGACTGTAAGAAACAGATTTAAGAGTCTTGTTCTGCTGTTTTATATTGCATCCTGATTTTAGCTGAAATACTGAGGCTGGAATTCAGTCATTCATTGTCATTCAGGAGTTGTGTGAGTTGTGCTTTTGTGCTTTGTGGGATCAGCAGACCTCAGCTGAATTACAGTCTTGAATTTTGTTTTGCAACCATGTATTATTTTTTCTTGTGCTGTCACTGTTTCTTCCTTTTTAGTATGATCATAAAATATCCCAGCTTGAACTTTTTATACAGGAATTCCATTTCTTTTGCTTGTAGATAGGATCACTTGGTTTGCAAGTCATTCAGTTCTCTTATCTATCAGTCCATCTATACTTTTTAAGGCACACTCGTCACTCTGCTATCTAGCACACTGCTGCCTTGCAGCAAATACGAGATAGCAGTATTTATTCCACCATGCATTATTTGATGTACTTCATTCCTTTTTTCTTTATCATCAACAGTGTTTTCAGTTGCATTTCCTAGAACATCAGGTGTAAAGATATACACCCTTATCAGGGTTGGTGTAAAATGTTTCTATTACTTTTTAGTCATTCAAGCAGTTCTTTCTTTCCTCCTAATCATATTATTAGCACTTAATAGCAGTTGCTATGGGAGCTGCAGAACTAAACAGTGGCTGAGGCTCAGTGGCAATACATCTATGTTAAAGGTAACATCTGGTCTTTACTCCCTTGAAGGTAAGAGATGTGGTGAGAGGAATTTTAACTACTCTCACATACTAGCTTGTCCCTCAGTACACAGTACGATTCACTGCTAGGGAAGAAGGGGTGTTGCCAAACTTCTGTGATCACATTTAAGGATTAGAAAGGTAGGAGGCAGACTGAATTTCTGCCATGGCTCCTGTCTAAAGTGAGGTGGTTAAAAGAACACATGGTACTTTTCCTGCCTGTCTGGATTATGCATTAATGTTACCACTCTTTGGCTCATAACCTGCCTTCTTCAAACACACTTTCTGTTATAAGGAGCTCAGCCTGACTGAAAAAGTCCTTGTCAAAATCTGCCCTTCATCATCTTTGTCGACTTTCTGCTTATTCCCAGCATGCTGCTTTTCTCAGAGTCATCCCTTATTATAACACATAGGCACACTGCTTGCCAGAATTCCCATGAGATAAAACTTTAGCCTTCTTTTACAGGTATCAAATATCTCTTTAATAATCTTTTGTAATTTTGATAGTTCATCTCTCTGGGTGCAGTTCCTTAAAACTTGTGCTTTAATAGTTTTGAATGTCTGTTAAAGAACTCCAAAGTTCAACTCCTGTAATATCCATCAAAAATTCTAGCAGTGGAGGCTATATATTTTTAACTGTCAAGCTGGTAAAGATTTCTCAGAGGTGCATTTGTTTCTTTGTCCCTTGTACTTTCTTTTTTTTTGTGTGTGTGTGATAATAATACTCGAATATGTATAAATGTGAACTAAGCTAGCCAAAATAATCCTTTATTGTCATGCTAGTCTTTGAACCACAATTTCTGCAGTATGTGGTGTCAATTGACAACCTCATCATTATAAGCAAGCTTTTATGCTATACTTAAAAGTTTTCAATCTTCTTGTCATACCAATTATTTTTACTTAGACAAAAGGGTTTAATTTTATAGGAAAATAACTGCCAGTTTAATAATATTTCACATTTCTACAGTACCATTCTAAGAATTGCTCAGGACTTTACACCCATTAACGAATTAAACTTTCCAGTAACCTTATTAGGAAGTGCTATTATCTTTATTATACAGGCATGGAAACAGTGGCATAGAGAGGATAAGAGATAAATAAATTCAGACAGCTTATTTGGAGCAAGAAAGGGAACAAACCCCATATTCTTAGTCTTTCATTTTAACCACTAGGTCATGACTTTTGCTCAGAGAGGAATTTTAATGCCTTTTCTCTGCCGTTGTGACTTAGGTAAGCAGTGTTTTCCCATACCTTTCTCATCTGATTATTAAGTGAAGGTTATCCTTCTCTAGTAATCTATGTTCCTGTCCCTACTCAACTGGTTAAAGAAGAGATCAGCATAAAAAGAAGGGGGTGAGGGGAAGACTTAAAAAAACATTGGTGCTGAAATCCCTTAAAATAGATGCATGTCTTCCTTCCTTCCTTCCTTCCTTCCTTCCTTCCTTCTTTCTTTCTTTCTTTCTTTCTTTCTTTCTTTCTTTCTTTCTTTCTTTCTTTCTTTCTTTCTTTCTTTCTTTCTTTCTTTCTTTCTTTCTTTCTTTCTTTCTTTCTTTCTTTCTTTCTTTCTTTCTTTCTTTCTTTCTTCAAAGCTTGCTTTCTTCTAAAATCTACTTAAAAGAATAGGTTGAACAGCCAGGCTTTCAGAACTGGAAGGCTTAAGGTGCTTGTGGTGCACTATGAACTCTTTCAGATTGATTGGACAATCTGTATGAAATTTCATGCAATGACCATCCATGCCATGGCTGCATGCAGCCCTTTCACAGGATGTCATCAGTGCTTAGAGCCAAGGTTGATCCCATGTAACTTCAGGTATTTTTCAGAGGCCCCAGTGTTAGGATCTTAGTCTCTTTAAGTACCCCTTATCATCAGTGGAGAGAAATAAGAACCTCCAAAGAGAAGTTCTGAGTTGTGTTGAGTTACTTTCTGTGCAGAAAAGGGTCTCTCTCCACGCACAACAAAGGAAAATTGGTTGACCATGCTCTTCATTTAGGGTAATCAGTGAAATGCATAAAATCAGAGAGGCTGCAGCAGGGATTTAGTGCAGAGAACTGAATGAATGTGCAAGCAAAACTTTCTAGTACATGCAATGAAGACTAGTTTTTCCACAACGGAAACAAATCTGCCAGTATGTCAGTGCAGGTATGTACCATCTTCCTGCTATAAAACCCTGTATTTCATGAACACATGTATAAAGTGATAGAATTTTTTCCTGCATATGCAGGTTAACTTTGTGGGAGGAAATGACTAGCTGAATTTCATCAGGCTCTTAAGTTTTCTTTTTTAACTCTGATGCATAGGATGAAGCAAAAACAGCATTGCGGAAGAGCGGGAAGATGTGCAGAAATCAACAGATGAGTAAATCACGAAGTGAGAAAAATGACACGGTAGCACAGCTTCTGTAAAACTGCTAAGACTCCGGTAAATTAGATTTTTGGGTTACATTAGTGACTCAAAGAAAATGCAGAAACACTGTTGTTTACCTACATTCCGAGCAGTAACTCTGCAATCTCACATTAGTGTTTTTAGTCACTTTTCAGAGTAGAAAAAAGCACTGCTTTCCCATGTAATATTTTACTCTAAACTTAAAATACAGTTACAATTGCATATTATCTTTGAGGGCTGTGTAATGAAAAGTACTTAGATTACTATTAGAACCATTTTCGCTTAGCTATCATCCCTGGAAACTTAGTCTGGACTCTGAAGAGACAAATTCTGTATTTTGCATCTCATTAAAAAAATGAAGAAAAGGAAAAAAATACAGAGTATACCTTCCCTTCAGTACTGTACCCAGGCCTTCAATTTATATTAGTAACTCTTTGCTTTTCCAACTGCCTTCAGTAGATTTGCACGTGTCATTGACTGAAACACCACAGGTATTTCCATGCAGAACAAGCTGGAATGGAATGTGCTTGTTCATTTAGTGAAAACGTTTTGCTTCGCTTTGCTACAGGTGGCTAAAAACTGATGAAACTCAGCTTAGTCAGAAGAAGAAATATGAGACTAAACAGATATGGGGCAGGAAAGCTGTGCTAACTTTACGACTTTAAATAGATAAAGCATGATCCATTTTTCTGGAGATCCTGGTTAGAGGCAATTAGAAATTACATGAAACTGAAGTCTTACTTTTTGAATACTATCAATTTGCAATAATAAGAAATTTAATTATTTTTTTCATTTGCATTGGAACACAGTTGCTTAGTGCATGTTATAATTGCAATTCTTACTCTTGTCAATCTTATTCTTTAACATAATGTCAGTATTTGCACTTGGGCTGATTTTTAATGATGTAATTTATGATTCTGAGAAGCAAGTCGAATTTGAATTAGAATAATATTTGAATCATTCTCATCTTTTATAAAAACGTCTGATTGTTTTTCTGAAAGTTAGCATTAGTGTAAATTATATGATGAACAGTCATCACAGTCAGAAACCAGTAATGTCTTGGAAATGTTGCTAAAAGCTGTTCAAAAATCTATCTTAAAAAAGAACAAGATCAACATTTCGTGTGAGTCAAGTAACATTTCCTTGACTCTAAAATCTGAGTAAATCTTGATGATCTTCTAGTAATTGTATGTATGGGTTTACCCAAAAAGAAAACTTTGAGGCAGTGTGTGGCAAAATATGATGTTGATTTACATGAGTCCTAACAATGGTATCAGAGAATTAGGTCATTATGTTTGACATAGAGAAGAAACTGCAAATATAAACAGTATAACAATATAGGCTGTTATTTCTAGCAGCTGGAAGAGATTCTGGACTGTAGAATTTCAATAAGTGAACACATGGAGTTAAAACAGGTTTTCAGAATTGTATATATCTTCTTTATTTTTCCTGTTTTGACATTTTTTGTTTTGGTAAGCCCTCCTACAATACTGTTACTTACGTATTTTTATATTTTTATAAAACAATGATCTGCACAAACTCTGGCTGTATTAAGAAGTAAGACAAAACAGGGACTTTCTGTCAAATGTGTAAGTTCTTTTACTTACAGAAACTTTATAATGCAGGCCTGAACTGTGGAGGCAAATCATGCAGTTGTGTAGGGCATGAGGAGTATTTAGATACATCTTGGGATGAAACTGAATACAGCAGAAGATCTTTATGAGAAATATTTTTTTTCATGTATAGAAAAGAAAAATTAGATTAACGATCAATTAAAAAGAATTCATGTTGCAGTGCTTAATACTCTCACAGGCTTCTGTGTATAAGATACACTTGCAGGAGAGGAATAGCAGTTTCTGTAAAGGACCATGCATCAGTAGCTACAAATTTTCCTGATGTGCAGTAAGCTACAGCAATGCTACACAGACCATTCCTATGCATTCCTGTACTTTAGTTTCCCCCTAATTTCAGTCTCTTAGCTGCTTTTATTATTCCTCCTCCCCCCAGAGAAGTTAGATTGAAGTAGTCAGTGTGAATTAGTCTTGGCATTGATATCAGTCGTAAGTTTGCTGATACTTCAGTATAAAGGAGAAATAATAATGAACATCTAGTAAGTTTGCTCTCTCATGGCTATGTATGTTTGTAGAAATATGCTTAAGATAGGCTGATAAATAGTTCCAAATCTTTATTCAAAACATCTAGGTAATTTAATTTAACTCCCAGTTTTACTGCTTTTAAAAGGTTTTTTACTCCATTCTAGACCTTACTTGCCATGACATCAATTCTCTGTTTTTGTTGTGTGGCCACTGATTTCATTGCCAGTCCCTGACAACATGAACTGGAGCCTTGGCCAGTCAAAGATGGTAGAAACTAGTTTATGCTCAGTAGGCAAAAAGTTGGAGCAGGGATTTCTGAAACTTTTCCAGTTGTCACACCACTTCCAGGCCAATAATTTAGTGTGATTGTAAAAACTAAGTAGCAAATAACATTAACTTTGTTTGGAACTCTTTTGTGACTTTCACAAAACAGCATCAAGCCTGAACAGAGGAAATTATTTGAGGGACCAGGTAGGAAAAAGATGAGAAGGAAATAGCCATATGTGATAAATAGGTACCAGGTAGGAGAGGCTTGAAGAGATTGTGTCTAGATTAAGGGTTGTCAGAAGATGAAGTCCAAGGAGCAGTATAAGGTGTTGGAAGTAATAGGAAAGAGATCTTCAGCAGAGATTTTGTGGTTAATGAGGAAAGGAAAGGCGTTGAGGACAAAGCAGGAAAAAAAAAAGATAAATGGCCTCAATTATCTCTTTTAAAAATTCCCTGAGATTCTTGACAGAGATGGAAAGAAAAGCTAAAAGTGCAGAACAGCTCTTACAGGCCTGTGTCTCCAAAAAAGAAAAGCTTC
Source organism: Pelecanus crispus (assembly GCF_030463565.1). Classification (NCBI taxonomy): domain Eukaryota; kingdom Metazoa; phylum Chordata; class Aves; order Pelecaniformes; family Pelecanidae; genus Pelecanus; species Pelecanus crispus. The sequence continues at coordinate 19,801,040 of NC_134643.1, forward strand.
AATAGCTGTAAGTAACATTTATTATCTCAATTTTTAGTGGTGTGCTTGACATACAATCAGTGATACCACAGTTATATCAGGTTGGCCTAACAGTCGATGCTGTACATGAAAGGTGAGTGCTCATTACTTCACTTTTTAAAAAATCTTTCCAAGTGAGCTGCTTTTGATCAAAGACACATAATTAAAGAATTAAGCAAGTTTACATCTAATAGACTGCCTGCAGTTCTCCACTGCATTTTTACCAAGCAATAGTCTACTTTACATGATTGTCTATTATACTCATTAGGAAACTAAGCAAGCTGATTGTGTTTCTCTGAGAGGGAAGTAAATGAAAGCTAGAAAAGGTGTGTAATGCTTTAATGAGATGAGTGTAGTGCATGCTCACAGCCTGCTTGTTTTCATTTAGCACATGCATCAACTTGTAAATTATCTTCAGCTTTCATGTGGCGTAATGATCTTTTGCCATTCTGGTTGTGCTGTACTCAGTGGTTGGCAAGTCATGGAGATGGCTGGTGTTCTGGAAGAGGCTTCATTCTCCCTGACAACAAAAGTGACAGTGATTAGTTCAGCTTCTTAGTTGGGGCTCTATGCTATAACCCAGCTTGACATCATAAAGGCAACAGTTTTTTGTGGATTTTTTTTCCCTTCTTCTTCTTTCTCTCTCCCCTCTGTCTGTCCTGGAATGCTTTCTGAGCAAATTCTTTCCTTGCGGAGGAATGTCACATTCTCTTGCACTGGCTGATAAATATTTATGCCTGAGAACAGCATAAAGCTCTCTTTTGGATGCTTTCCCATTTTACAGTGTGCTGGCTTTTGGCCTGATCTCTGTATTTAGAAAACACTGTGTATACCTGCATGCTTTCTTGACTCAATTTCCTATTCCTGATGGGTCTACAGCCAGTACTGCGTAAGAACCGTAGTCTATCTTGCAATATTTTCAGTGAATTGTCAGGATACTTAAATAAAGCAAAATGAAAAACAGGTGGCTTCTTTTCTAGGTGTATAAGCATATTTTAAGCAGAACTTTATAGATGTGCCTAGAAAGGATATAGTACACAAAACATAAAAACATTTTTTAAGTGCTTCAGTACTCTGATAAAACTGAACAACCATGAATGGAATTAGAAACAGCAAAAATTAGAACTCCTATGGCAGTATTAATTTAGCCCATTTCACAATTATGGTTTTTTTTCCTACCTCTTTTCTTAAATGTATTTCTGAGTTCTGCTTTTCTACTTAGATTTTCATGTTAAACAAACTCTGTGTACATCCAGTGAAAAATATTTTCATTGTTAAAGAAATTGTTCTACCACTAATAGAATGCTGATGCTTTCTAAAAGTATTGGTTCTGAAAGCTAACTTCTTTTTTCTTCTTTAAAAGGAGTAACAGTCTATTCCAGATATAGTGGGTGTTCCCTGTCCTCAGTGAGGGACCTCTAACAGGCGGTTCCATGGGAGAAATGCATACCTTCATGCTGTATACATACACGGTATGCCATTGGGCAGACAGACACTTGTGAGGAAGACAGACACGACTGTTTTCTATGCTGCATCTACCTCAAGGCTGAGTATATCTCTCCTTGAAACTTGTATGAGACCAATAAGTCACGTCTGATGTCTCCGCTTTTGTGTATTGTGTTTGCTTTTGAGGTATTGGTATGTGACCAGATGGCTGGTCTAAGTTCCTTCCTAGAAGAGTACCAGTGTCCTTTGCTGCTAGGGTAAAGAGCATTTGTAGGTTGCCTGAGCTCAGGACATCTCTACGAGTCAGCATGGATAGGCGGAGCTGGCCAGGGAGCTCCCCAAGCTTCAGCCCACTGTTTGATGTCAACCAGCTCAGCTGCGGGGTGGATTAGGCTGGCCAGCCTTCGTGGCTGCATGAGCCACATTTCTACATCTCCATCCGGACAAGATCCAGAACTATGTATTGGGTGCTTAGTGGGGCTGCTTCGAGGGGTTACTCTGAAAGCAGTTCTTAAGCAGGCTGTTAAAACGCTCCTAATATCTGCTCTGCTGTGGGCTAGGGCTGAGCTAGGTGCCCAGCTCAGTACTGGGGCGGATTGCAGCGTTGCTCTCATAACCTGGCTGCTTCACTTTCTCTGACAGAGAATTTGGATCACCCCAAAATCTTCATGTCAGCAGACTGGCCACATACTACAGTCCCAGCATGGGAACCAGATGTGGATTTCTCGTGAACTGTATGTGGCTACCGGTTTGTTATCTTGAGATAGTGCTGATCACTGACAGTGCTGTGAAAACTCTGCGGTTATGCACCTAATGGGCAGTGTGATCTCTGTGTGTGTATGTACACACAAACGTACATATATACTCCTAAAAATAGCTTACAGGATTGAGATGTTAGTTTAAAGGTCAAAAACTTTCACTTTGATGTAGGATATACAGTGTGGCCTCTTGAGGAGGAACCTTCATGTCAGCATTTAGATTTAAATAAAATGTTAGCTGAACATTTATTTTAATGTAGTTGTCTATATATTGTTATTTTCTTTGTTATTTTCAAATAACAGAGGAATGGAAATTGTTTTGCTTATTTTAGGATGTAACCATCCTTAATTGGGGGTGAAATTATCATTTACTGAGACAACTGGTTCGAGTTGGGATGAAATTCCAACTTTTTCACTTATGCCATTGTTTTGCTGGGCAACTTGATTGCTAGGATTCATTCACTTTGGAAGAGCAGGTTAATAGGGCAAGAAGCTTATCAGTGTATGCTGTAATAAAAATATTGTTGCAGGAGGAAGGAAAAGGATTAATTTAGAAAAGGAAAGAGGAAGAGATTAAGTTTTGAAATATGTAAAACAACAAAGATTGGAAATACTTTAATATTACTAGAACAATTATTATTTTCTCACACTTGCATTTTTCCCTGGGTCTGATGCAAAAGCAGGGTTGGTCTATTCAGTTTTTGCACACTGTGGCTATGTGTTTCAGTGGCTCAATTAAAATTTGCAAATTGTTGTAGGAGCAGATGTGCCTGCCAAGCTGGGCAGAGAAAATGTGCAGTGAGGTCACAAAGAAGATGGTTCTTCAAAATAATCTGCCAAAATCTTAGCAGATCATCACTGAGCATGTCCAGATGTAAAATTTCAGTCACTGTTTTATTTTTGTATTGTATTTTTCATTTCCTGCATTCCCATCTCTACTGATGGGTGAAATCAGTTCTTCCCGTGTCAGCCAAGTAAAGTATCAAGCTGCTTGTTGATTTCAGGGTTGGGTTTTTTTTCTGTTTTGGTTTGGGTTTGTGGTTTTTTGGGTTTTTTTTTCCTGGGAAAAAAATAGGGTAGATACATTGTGTATGTGTTTTTAAATCAGGACGGTGTCTCCTATCAGCCGGGCTGATACTGAGGGGTTGAGGGAGAAATAGCTATGGTATAGAGCAATCCGCACATAATGTCCTGTCATTGCTTCACTATAAAGCTCTGCTAATCATGTATTTCCACCCCTGCCAATCACTGTGTCTCATCCTGTCAAATTAGTGACTGTCAGGAAGACATTTCTGATTTTTTTTCAAATTACTTTTGGGCTGAGAATGAGCTTTGGCAGTTTTAACTGAAGCTGAATGTTTTGATGTCATTAAATTCTGGAAACAAATGGAAACCTTTTAGCAATTTTAAAGGGTCAGTGATGGCTTAAAAAAAAACACTTCTGCCTGAAAAATAAATACCTAGAGATCACCTAAGATTATAGTAACTGCAAAAGATCTGAGGAAAAAAAAAGCCCTTTCCAGTTTCTTGTCTTTCAGAACCTAGTGGTATATAAAATGCTTTCCCTGCTTTTTAGGGGTCCAATCTTCAGGAAAAAAAAACCATCAAACAGACAAAAATTAAATACAACCCAAAATACAACATCATGTGCTTGCAGAGTTGGTAGAAGCAATGAAAGTGTCCACTGTATTTTTAAGCCATTGTTTAGTTTCTTACTTCAAATAAGAATTCTTGTAAGTAAATAATTGCACAACAAAGATTTTAGTATTACTTCATGACATTAAATTTTACTTGGAGGAACCCTCAGATCTAGTATACATAGTCTTTCAGGCAGCCCCCAGATTTTTTTATATGCTGTAACATATCTGAAAGAAAAATAAATGGGATATGAGACACTGAAAACCCTGCCTGCTTATATTAGGAATGACATTTTTCATCTTCAAATTTTATGCACATATGAGCTAATTAAGAGTGTAATATGAAATAAATCCATGGCAGTGCAGATGTTTTAGTTGCAAGAGCAATAGCTTGAGTGATTTCCTGTAGGTTTTTAGAAGAATAAATGTGAATCTCAGGCATTGGTCATGCACTCATTTATACTGGCATAATGTATTACCAGAGGAAAAAAAAGCAAATAAGCAGGGAAAAAAGCCTATACACTTCCTGACTTTTGTTCTATTGTTTGCTTGGGTTTTTTTCAGATCACTTAAGATTGATAAATTTTAGCTCCCTTCTTGGCTGAGATGCAGTTCATATTGATTGAATGACTATCCGTTGAATAAAAGAAGTATCGTTGGCAGAATTTCTAGCTAGATATCTTGCTGTTGATTAGGAAACAGGCTGCTTGTATCCGTCAGATAAAGAAAAAAGACTGTGTGTTTCCAATATAGCTTCATCCTGGACTATTATTTCTTCATTAACTTGTTAAAAGAGAAAAAGCATCTCTGAGGCTTTTTTTTTTCTCCTCAGGCATCCATGCACAAAATGAGTATGAGCCAAAAGGGAAAAGAGGGGGAGTGAAGGGAAGAAAAGGAACAAGCGAACAGGGAAATGAGTAAATCATAAAAGCCAGACAAAGAATATCAGTATTTTTTGTATTTCATCCATGCTTTCAAAATCAGGAGTGACCTTTCTGAAAGCTGAAATGAGTAGGCATCTTCAGCAAGGTTCATTTCAGGAAAAAATGGGCAGTTAACAAAACACAGTAGCAGTGGCTATGCAATAGCTCCTCAGGGAACTCTGATGAAGTCAAGCAAGATAATTTTATATTATATAAAAATATTAGATCAATTTTTTTGGGTCACATATCTTAAGACTCTTAAGTATTTTTTCCTGTGTATGATTGTGGAATGCGCAACTGATCACCTTCCTTAACTTATAGCAGGCTAGAACTCAGATGGTTTTAAGAAAGGCCCTTAGGGCTGTGGAGCTGTTTCTGTTTGACAGTCATGGGTTGGATTCCCTCATTTATATTTAACTGTAATCATCAGCTTTGAGAAGAGTTTCTAATTTTAAACACATGGTGCTCCCTCCACCCCCTCTTTTGTCCTCAGGAAATTGCTTGGGTGCATCTCTACTTTAGCTTCCAACACATTAGAGCCCCAGAGTGGGCTTCGCACATGAAAACTGTGCTGCCAAAAACTGTGTTACCTGCTTGTGTTTGTTTGCTACTACTTTTTTTTTTTTCTTTCCCCTTTTTTAAATTGATTTCTGCCTGGATTTTGAGTATCATCCAAGCCAGATTGTACTGTTGTCATTAGTAGCCTTGATAAAATATCATCACTTTAGTATGGGTATTATGATACCTAAATATCTTTCTTACAAATTTATCTTAAAGTTGAAATAATCAATGTCTAAACAACAAATTAGAAGTGCAATGAATCGTTATTTCTTGAACTGATAGAAACCAAATTAGATATCTCTTCTTGAGCTATATATGAAATAGTGGGATTTTTTTTTTTAAACTCAATGTCCTTTTTTGCTCTAGCAACATTTTATCCAAACTTAAGTCAGACACCCACTTCTTAATTAATTGACCACGTATCAGTAAAATGTTACGTATAAAAAAAACTTTACTGCAAAATTATAACATTTCCTTAGGTGTCTACACATTTGAACATCAAAAAGCTTTGTAAACTGTCTGCCTTTACTCTTAGTATAGTGCTGACCCCAGAGGGAAGAAAGAGTGAAGGGCAACAGGGTTTGTTTATGTTTGTACAGAATGTTATCCTTTTAACAAAGACCAACACAAAACATACAAATCCCTGTGTTTGGATTTGTTGCTGCCACATTAATTATACATGTGCTTACAATGTAACACAGTGTGAAATAATCTAAAATGATATAAAAAAGGAATTTAAGGACTGGCATTTTTTTTTTTAGTTAGAAACCCCAAATCCTAAGCTGACTTTTCTGAGAGTATCTTTTGCTTAACAGTCTGTGAGAAATACCATTAAGAAAACATTTCCCTGGTATTAGTTTCAACACTCTAACAGTGTATGTCAACCACAGAATTCCAAACCAGAAGTGATATTTTTCAGCTTTGTGAAACAATTTCATTTATTTGACTTTTTAGCAACCATTTTGTGGTGAGGCAGAAAATTTCATGGATAAATCTGCCAAGGAACCTAAATCTTGCAACATTCAGTATCGTGATAAACCTACCTAAATTTTGATATCTTAATGCCTAGTCGGTAGTCAACAAAGTCTAGAAAGCCATTCGGCATAAAATAAATGCCTGCATTTGATTGTATGAATAACTTTCTAGACTCTTTGGAATGTATGGACAAAGGGCTCTGCTTGGTTACCTCGTGATAGGCACCTAACACACCTGAGATGCTCTACAATGGCAAAAGCATCAACCTGAGGCTGACAGTTTTGGCAACAGACTTGCATGAGATCTGTGCCTTTTTGAATCACCAGCTGGAGGCCAGACAACCTAAAGGCACTTCAAAAAGAAGTAGATACATGTGTGTGAGCAACTGAATAGAAATCTGGACTCAGATATTTAAATTTGGTCTGGAGATTAATTCAACTCTAAATCTGCCTAAATACGCATGGTAGTGAGGTGTCTAGTTCTGCTCATGCTTATTGTTGGGATCCTTGATGTTTGTTCTTTAAAACAGTCCCGACAATCTGAAAATAAGCAACCATTCCCTCACCTGCATAATATACTGAAGCCCTGTGTTGCTTTAGTCTCCCCTTGATGGTCAAACATATGTTTTGTAATCTTGTTCTGCCTGAGGTGAAGCCACATTTCGAACTTACACCTCTCAGGCTGCAGGGAATTCCTCAGTCTTCAGACAGGGATTGTTTTGGAGTAAGCCTGTCCTAGTCCTTTCTGCTGCAGATGTTCCACTTGGCAATGATGATTTTAAATAGTCATTCTAATAAAGAAGGCTACAGAGAAGAGGCAGATGTGTGTCTTACAGCTTGAAGGCTAAGGCACTTACAGTCTAGATCCAGGCTCTGCTTCATGTTAGCGTGAGAACTCGAAAACAGAGATCCTACTTCTTTTTTGACTGTCCCTCCCACGGAGCCATTGGCTGTTGTGTATGTGCTAACAAACAAGTTCACAGGTGGCCTGTTCCTGCTGCCAAACCTGTTTCAGCGTGTATGTTTTACATACACTTAACTCGAGTGTGATTAACATCTGAGGTGCAAAAGAAATGAACTGGCTGATCTGCTGCGGTTTGGTCACCAGACATCTTTGGCATATCAAGACTTAGTTGTATGCATGTTACTTGGCAAAAATGTTGGCTTCTCTCAGGCTTGAGATGATTATGGGATTAGGGAATAATTTAACAGGACTTTTGAGCATCTCATCGGCATCTGAGCAGATCTTGTTATGGATTTAGGCTTAATTCTGCAAAAGTAAGTACATGCACAAATTATACTGAAGCTTCTATTTCTCCTTCATCTTCTAAATCCCACTATACTTAAGCAAATAAGTAAGAGGTATGTCTGACTGTCTTTGAAGACCTGGTCTGTAGACCCTCATAAATTGCACACAGATATAAGACTTCTGAAAAATAATCAATTAACTTGAGAAGTATAGGTACTCAACAAAATTGGGCCACCTAAATTAAGTATAGTGCCTAATTGTGTAATTAACTGATTACGTTTCGATTGCCCCACTTCTAAAACATTATCCTGAAAGAATCCTCTCCTTGGTTTCCCTATTGGTAAAAATAACATGCTGTTTTGCTGTCCTTCAGAAATATTTAACTCAATTGGTCCTTTACAGAGATCTATAATTGTATATCTGAATACAGTAACAAAATGCCTGTCTACAGAGATGTACAGGAAACTTTAAATGGCTGTACCAAATGTCCTTGAGGTCTTTCCACTGATCAAAGTGTTACTCGTATTTGTTAGTGGAGAGAATTCACAACATACATCATTAAACCTCATCATCTGTCTAACCAAAGAAATCATTTAAGCAGAGAGTTCAGCTTCCTGATTGTTACTAGGGGCAATTTTTATTGGAACCATCATAGGGTATCCACATGCCTGAGAAATTCATTTTGCTGTCAAACAGCATGTGTAAGTGAAGTAGCATTTTCTTGTAAAGATTACTGCAAATTGATATAAATTAAGGTCTGCTTTCTGAGAAGAACGAAGTTAATCGAAGTGGGATTAAAGCTATAGGTTCCTTTCATTTAGTAGAGGTGCTTCACTGATTTGTTAAATAATGGGTTATTTGATGGACTGTATGGAGAGTGATGAGGGTCACTTTCAGCATGCAGTGCTGCAGATTTAAAGAAAAAAAGATGAAAATAGCAGGGCTTTCTAGTTTCCCAAATACCATGTAGGAATCCTTGTAACAAACACATCCCTTCTACCCCCTCCTCCCCAATTTCTTACGTTACTTCAAGGCATGAGTTTCTTTTATATCTTTGCCTTATTTCACAGCCCTAACACTCAGTTAACAAAACCTCTCAGGAATATGGCTTTTACTTTCTTTCTTATCAGAAACTATGTTATCATCATCTCATTTGACCAGCAGATTTGTTTTGGGTAAATATGAGCCTCAAATTGTTCATATGACATTGAATTTCTGTTGATGGGTTCAGAATATTTAAAGTGATATTGTCCTTCCATGTGTTTTGGTTGGTTGGTTTTGTTTTGTGTTTTTATGCTTGCAGACTCTGCATTTCTGTATAATTTTTTTGCTCTTGAAAAAGATCCTTTGATGCTTGTAAAAAGAAACATAATGCCTAAAGTCTCTGAATTTCAAAGGTTATTACCACTTATGGAGCTTTCTGTAAGTCATCAGCTTCTGTTCAAATCCAAGTTATCATCTGTATGTCTCAAAATGCACCCATCTGAACTGATAGGAGAGAATGAGAGGGCCATTTCAACAGCTAAGAGAAAACAAAGGTGGGTTTCAGCTCTCAGTTGAAAACATCTGTACTAAGGTATTTAAATTCAAGTATCTACATGTCAACAGGTGTTTAACCTCCCATTATAGTTGATGGAGCCTTAGCATTTGATGTAGTTGTGCACTCATGGGCATTTCTTGCCAGGATACCAGAGTGTTCGAAACATTGCAGTTGGTCTGGCAGATATGAGATAAAATGTGCAAGACTTGTGCCCTTCTGGAGGGACAGAGGGAAGGTAGACAGAAGTCCCTGTGCCATTTCAGAAGGTACAGGATGTCTATGTGTGAAAAATGAAGCAAACCCTACTCTAGTCAATGGAGTGCAAGGAGAAATTGAATTTACCTAATATTAGGTGTCTTCTTTAAGGTGAGCTGAACTGCCTTGAACTACCTGGATGTATTGATTACATTTCCACTGATTATACTGGGGACTTCAATACCATTTTGTATGTAAAAACCACAAGTAGACACTAGATCGCACCCTGCAAGACATCACAGGACATCATTTCTGTTAATGCAAATTTGTACTTCTGTTGAGTGTTTCAGCAGAGAGACAAAGGCTGACTATAGGGGTTTAGCATAGAGACAAAAGATGATACTGGAAACAAAACTTCCCTCTAAGAAGGGTGTCTGACTGCACCCAGATAAATGTTCGGATACTTTAGTAAGCATTGTAAAACAACTTGTCAGCGGTCTCATCTCTTGTTCGGTAAAGAATCCGATTCACGGAGAAGTGGTTTATGTCTTCACTGAGATTCTGAATCATCAATGATGTTTGATTCTCTTGATTTGGTTCAAGAACCTGCTTTGGATCAGTATTTGGCTCAGTTTTAAAATACGTAATGTGAAAACTTTGTATGTTTACTGGACTGATTTTCCTGACTAAGTAGTATATTTACCATGAGAAAATAGGAATGTGCTTGTACAGTCAGTCAGTTCACATTCAAAATTAATCATTTGTGTATGCAATACTTATTGTAAAGGTTACCAATGGAAACACTCTCAAAGGACTTTTTTTTTTTTCCATAATAAGCTATAAAATAGCAATAAAAGTGAAAAGTAGCAATATTTGTATATACATGATTTTAAGAAATAATAAATAAACAGTTTGGTAAAAACCAAATTTAATTACAGGTGCCTGTTTAAATGAGTTCTCTCAGTTAATTATAGACTGATTTATTTTAGATTATTTCTAATCTGCACACAAGTATTTGCTGTCAAATTTTCTCACATATTGGGGCAATGAGAAGTTGATAAAGTCTCGCTTGGAATTATCATTTAATTTTATAATATGAAACATAAAGGAACTTTGCTACTCATAAAACCTTAGTGAAAAACAATGGCCTGAGAAACTGTTCTAGCTTAAGTATGTATTTATGCATACTCATATCAGATGGCACAAGAATTACAGAGCATTCTTATGTCTTACAAGGAGATTACAGAGATTAATTCATTATACTAACAATTTATATCAGGGTATATAAAAATAATTCAATTTGCATTAAAAAAAGTGAAAAATGGATATATCTAAAGCTGTGCACAATACATTTACTTTTCCTTACTGTTTCAAAACATTCTTGTTCAAAATTATGTCAGTTTTGGATGCAGCGTGACTCTAGCACATGGTATTTTATGGCAAAAAGACTCAACATTAGGCCTATCTAAATGAATCTACTTTTTCATTAAATTGTTTCTGAAAAGCACAGCCTATTTAGTAGACCACCCTTATAGCTGGTTTCAGGCAAAGCGATACTGACTGTAAATGGCCATGTTAATCTAGGAATCTGGAAAGCTGTCATGGTTTTGAAACAGAATTTACTCATCAGCTAAGAAGGGGTTTGCAGAATGTGCACGGAGAAATCAGTTGTCAGAAAAACTTCTCTGTGACAGTGTTGCTCTGTTTGTGGGAGCCGAACGGTTGTCCCAAGCCTGTGTCAGAATGGGCATTTCTTATTTCCCCTTGACTGACTAAGGGGTGAATTGTATCTTCCTCACTGATGAGCATTCAACACCTGAAAGGATTCCCATTACTAATACCAGATTTCTGGCTGGCTTTGGTCAAGGCCTGAAGTGATAACCAGATATAATGAGAACTGAGTGTTGTGTTCATTATGAAACAAAGTGCATTTTGGAAAAAGACTCCATACTCACCTTGGTGTGAGGACATTCTTCCCTTCTTCATTCACAGCAGCAGAGTCTTACTGTGCTTTTCATTACCACAGTGTGACACAGTGTGAGGATTCATAGTACATGCCCTAGTTTTCTCTCCCTCTGAAATTGTGCAGTGGTAGTCATGGTTCACAATAGCTACATCATCTCATTTCATCAAATCTCATTGCTTCCCTGAGATCATGGACAAAACCTTCCAATTCAGATAAATATAAGGAAGAATTAATCACGTAATTAAAGTTGACAAAAAGTTAAGCATATTTTTTCATTAATTGCAATGGATTCTGGATCAAACTTCACATGTATTAAGATTCAGAAACTATGGCAAAAGTTAGTATCCCTCCATCTTTACATGTAGATATGTAGGTACTCTGTCTTACTGGATGTTCCTCACAATGTGTGAATTCTACCATGTTTAATGGGTACATTTGTATATTCATAATCTCTTCAGAGACTGGGCTGTCAATTCACCCAATAGTCAGTAATTTCAATCACACACTTTCTGGTGTGTGAAAGCAAAACACTTCTTTTTCTGCAGAGAATTTGGTAGGGTTATAAAAAACTAGTCTTCCTGTTACTAAAATTATTTACTTAACATAAGTCATTTTTTTTAATTGCTCTTTAGTGTTGTGTGCAAAAGAAGCAATTTAATTTGACCTCAACTCACCTAGGACAGATCTGGAGAACTGAAAAAGGGCAGATCTTTCCTCCCTCTCTGATTGCTCCCAGGATACTTCCTCATCTGTTGTATCAAGGTGCTGGATATTTTTATGGTTATGTGATACAAAAAAGATATAAGGTGCCTTCTGTTCTTTTCCCTGTATTCCCTTATCATGAACCTCTGGTGTAGTGAGCAGTGCCATTGTCCCTCCATTGAGTCACCCACACATGAATTTGAAGGTAAGGATATCCGGTTGGTCACTCCCCAGCAGCCACAGCTCTTACTCCTCTCTTATTTCCTTAGCCCTTCTTGCTTCTCTTCACCTGCTTCTTCAGTGATTCATCCCAAGTCCTCTGCATCTGATTTCAAAGCTTGTCCCTATTCTTAATTCACACTTCTCTGATTTGTGAAGGGCATGGGGAGAGAAAAGGCCTGCCCACCAAAGTGGCACGTATTTAGTAATGATCTAAGAGAAGGCTCTTTGGGGAAAGCAGCTGTGCTTATTTTTTACTTGAGGTCCTGCTCATGTTGGTCTGTAGTAATCACTGATGTCCTGGTTTCCACTGCCAAGACCATATTGGTCATCAGTTGTGGAGGAAGATTTACAGTTGTGTGTACCTGCAGGTCAGCTGGTGCCTTGTTGTAGCTGCTAATTCAGTGTGAAGGGATGTTGACGTTAGAGGCATGATGCTGATATGTCTTCCCAAGATTTTGGAAATGGTCTGACTGAGTCCACTGGCATGCACACTCATTCAGGCAGATTTTTCCATAATTTCTAAGCACCATTGTCCACAATTGCTGTTTTGCTATTGAGATATAAACCATGTCTTATTCTTAAAGGAATGACTGTATGTGCAAATCAGAACAGAAGTAGGTTATGGTTTATATTTTGATTGAAAGCCACAGGTAAACCAGTTTAATTAAGATGCCAATAACATTTGGGGATACTTGCAAAAACTGGAGAAAAACAATAGGTGATTTATTATTACAAAATACTAATACGTATATTAATAATTTTTTGAAAAAAATCAAATTATTTTAAGTAACTAGTAATTCTGTTTACTTGATTAAGATTCTTTAGGAGACAAAAAGCAAAGTTTTAACATAAATGACATAACCACTATGATTTGACACCAGCTATGTGGAGGTGTGCAAAAACCACCATATGTATTAGCTCATTTCAGGATGCATGAACTACACAAGTCAGTTGAGGCCCTTCCATTCTGAATCAAAGTAAACTACTAAAAATGCCCAAAGCTTGTTTTCATTAATGACTTAGCCAGCTCCCAAAACAACATCAATTGCCAGGATTATGAATCAAACATTCTAATGTCAGGAAAGGTAACAAGTACATCCTTTACGTGATGGCTGCCATTGCACATTACCTTTTCCACAATACCTCTTCTCCACTCACTATAAAAAGAAGAATGTGGTCTCTGCATGGGTTAAAAATGATGGAAGAACCCATAGAGTCTGTGTCACAGTTTTTCTATGTTAGGAGGCATTTGATAAAAAGCAAGGGATTTCAGGGGGGTAGGGTAGTGGGGGAGTAGCCTCAAAGCAAAGGCAGTGAAAAAGGATACTGGATGATCTTCCTGCTAGGGTTACAAGGTTCCTAGATATTGCAAATCGTTTAATCAAGCTTTCCCACAAATTGACTGGTGACAGTCTTTGGTTATTTGTACCAGTCCCAAGAAGTACGTGACACATTTTTCAGGTGTTTCAGGTTATCTGCCACTGGAAGGATTCTTGGGTTTTATAAGGCAATTCCTGCTGTAGTTATAGATCCACCTGCTCCTTGTTGCCCTTCTGAATCCTTCCTATGCTGAGTTCTTCCACTACCTTGTGCCATTTTTCTCTCTTTGAGATTTCAATAATAACAGCAAATTGTGAGGAAAATCCTTCTTTGGAATGGGGCTGTTATCCTGGGCCATGAAAGAGCTCTGCTCAGAGATCATTAATATGTAGGCCAATCATGAAGAAAGGGAATATGTTCAGTAAAGAGTGTATCTTTAGAGAATTTAACAACCAATCTCCTTAATTTACTAAATAAAAACAGCTATTTTTCAAATTCAAGGGTGGGTGGGTTTTTGTTTGTTTTGTTGGTATTTTTTTCCCCACAGAACATCTCAGACATAGGTATAACATCTGAACCCACTATCAGTTGCCTGTTGAGGAGCACAGAATTATTAGAAATCCCCAATGAAACAAACGTAGGACATTTTTCTTTCTTAATACAGATGACACTGTTTTTTTCTCTTCCGAAATTCACTTCTGGAAACACTTGAAACAGTCTTTTAAAACTTTCCAGACCCCATCAGCCCTAGGCAATTATACATTAAGGAAATTATCAGGTTGAATATTTTTTGTTTAGATGTTATAATAAAGTATTTTATCAAAATAGTAGATTATGGAATACTTCATAAATATCCAGAGCTCTTTCTTTGGGTATCATAATTTGAGATATTTAAATTTGCTTTGAATTGCAGAGTATTTTTTTATGGACCACTTTGACTGTTTATTAATACCACCACAACCAACAGAACATAAGCAGGGCTTTTTTGAAGGGAGAGGAAATTAGTTGTTCAAGCAGAATGATTTCTCATTCTCAGATAACTCAGATATTCTCAGATAGCGTCTCAGACAGAATTCCACATTGAGGGAGGAAAGCTTGGAGAGGAGCCTAGCACAGGCTGAGTTTCGTTTACTTTTTTGAAGTAAAGATATGGAGGTAAATTTGAAATATATCCTATGTATATATGTCAGTTCAGCACTGGGTGGAATTACCAGTTGCTTACAGAAGAATCTTACCTTGCTGTTTGAAGAACTCTTTTTTTTTTTTTTCTTTCTGAATTCTGTAATCAGATAAAGGGCTTAGAATACATTGTGAGGATGGAAAGTCTAGATTATCACTGAAACTAATGCTGCCTCTACTGCAGACACCTCCTGCTGCTAGCTCTTTACTTCCTCAGTTGTCTGTTCTTGAACTATTAGTAGTTTCTTCAGTATTATAGTTACACATAGTGAGATGCTGGAATTATACAGCTGACTCACTGGTTTTCAATTTGCATTCAAAATTAAAATGGATTTTTTCTCTTTTTTTTTTTTTTTTTCCTTCTCTGGGAGCATATATTCTCATTTGTAAATATTTGTGTAGTCCTTAACAAGTAGAAATACGTCTAAGTGTACTTGTGATTTTCCAGCATAATTAAGTTAGTTAGGGATACACTTTCTATTTTTCAACTGACACTGCAGACAAAGTTGTATGTACATGTCTGTTTTTTACTGATATAATTTATGCCAGTCAAAGGAGCCTTTAGCTTGTACAGACCTCCAGTGTATATGCTATATGGGTAAAAGCATGCTATAATAGCATCACTGTTTAAAAGAGTGATTGATTTAAGTATACCGATATATTTATAAGCAAAAAAGTCATCTGGTGTAGGCAAGGTTCAAGTCTCTCGTTTTGACAACATTTGTGATCCCATCGACATTAGTGAAACTACCAGGATATATAAAGGTAAGCTTTTGTAGGATGGAAGCCCAAGTGGAAATCATTGTTACTTGTACATAAATAGAGTTTTAGTCTCCTTGTTATTGTTGTCTGCCTGATATTAGAGACATTATTTTTTTTCACTTCTTTGTCATTCTTATCATGTTTCAATAGAAGTCATGAAACACAAAGAAATGGGCCAAATTCGCTTCTGTAGAAACTGCCCTAGAGCAGTGCTTCCAGGGAATGTGGTCCATTAAGTTTTCACGTTATTACAGTTTATTTGAAATTCTTTCCTTTAATGTTTGTGTTTTCAGAGGTTTGAATTGGTTTTTGCCTTTATTTTTAAGGATACATTGTCCACATGATGTAATGGGCAATAGCTTGACTTTGGAGTTTTGTTGTATCCAGTAACAGTAGCATACTTTCATATCGAAGATTGGGATCAGACAGCAGTTACTCTCATTTTAAATGTGAAATTTTATGACAGTGTGGAGCTCTTTGTTATTTACTTTCTGGGTAAAATCCTTTATCCATTTAAATAAACAGGCATTTTGGCATTGGCTTCAAAGGGATTAAACTCTTTATCAAAAACAGACCAAAAATATTTAAGAGGAATACTTTTGCTTGCTGCTTTGGAAAATGTTCATAAATTCTAGGAAACAACAATTAAAGTATGTTTGTGATGGATCCTTGTAGCATTAAGAGAAAGATTGGTATCCCATTATGATTTTATTCTCATTTAATTAAAAATTTGATAAATATGAATTCGAATTTTTTTGTCATAAATAACCATCACAGAAGACTAAAGGTGATTAGTAAATGTCTTTGTAGATTTGTGTATTATCCACACTAGAATAACTTCCTTTGCAGATAAAAGTGTGCCTGGTTTTCACAAAAGATCATAATTTATCTAGTGACCTTAGCTGTGTGCAGAAGCATTCTTCCAACTTTCAAGTAAATTATCTTTGAAAAACTATTGAGGCTGTATCATCTGTTTACCTTTGATATGATATAATCTTAGTTATTCTCTAAGCAGTTGCAAATAGAATTGAGATGCAAATAAACACATTGCAAAATTGCAAAAAAGAAATTGTTGGTAAGGAAATTTTAAGTAGTGTAATCAAGCATAATCAAATCCTAATCAAGTAATGTAAGTCATTGCAATAGCCAGCATATACATAAACTCATTTCCAATAGGAAAGCATCATGTCCTTCACAATGACATTACTGTCATATAAACTTGTACTGAAAATTTCTTACTGCTTTAACTTAACTTAAATGCTAACATACACACTGAAATACTGTGACTTTGATGAATGAAAATGCTTCAGAATATTTGGCTTTGCAGAAAATATTCTGCTTCCTATTTCTTTTATTTAAGTGTTGATAAAAAAAACCCAGGTTAGTATGTTTGGGGGATTTCTTAGAACTGCTATGGAACATCACTAAATGTCACTTCTTTGCACCAGTCCTATCTATTCTATCTTTTGCTGTTTCAAAAGAAAAAAAAAACTGATAAGTTTGTGGGTTTTTTACCCTAAGTTATTCCTTTGATTAGAAGGCTTGTAAGACCAATGGGCAGTACTCTAGTTTTGTTAAACAATGTAAAGAGTACGTTGTTATTTATTCTAGTACCGCATAGGATTCTATCACATAATGAATGAAGATTAAAAGAACAAAATCTTTTTTAGTTAGTCTAATGAAAGAAAAAAAAAACTCACTAGTTTGTACTCTGGTAAATCACCACTTTGATTAGAATGATTTGTCTCTTTAGGTAGTGCAAACTACGATTGATTTATTTTTGGCCATTTGCTAAGACAAGCTGATGTAGCACTCAATTGCAGGTAGGAAAAGCTTTCCTCTCTCCCTCACAGTTAGTGGTGAAACTGTACCAACAAATTAGAAAACATTTTAGGGGACTTTTAGTGGGAAAAGATATGGATGCAACTAATGAGCCAGCAGTAGAAAAGAAATAAATCATGACTGGTGATTTAGAGCTATAAGATTCACCAGCTACAAAATAAGAACTAGTGATTCCTCTTCAACCTATCTTTTTCAGGAATCTTTCTCTGAATAAAAGGAGGGTGCACCTTGTGGAACAGGATCTTGATGTCTTCAAAATATGCATAGATCTAAAACTACATTATGATAGAAATGAAGGAAAAAGTTATTATACAGCAAAACAAAGAAAATTCTATCCTGAAGAATGGAAGAAGAACTAGGTGAAGACTAAATTTATAAGATATTAAAGTCGATGCTTACTAAGATCATGCCTTTTCTCAATCACATACCTGTCTTGTTTTTACTGGACCCTTCCCCAAAATATTTTTTGATTTTTACCAAAGAAAGAAAAACTGTTATCTATGTAATGATAGCACCGTACAGTTCTTTCTAGTATAAATCCAGGAAAGCACACTATATTTGAATTACTAACCATCAGAGATGGGAACCAGAGTATGTAAGTCGAGCCTCTCTGTATTCAGTTCTTGTAAAATAAGTGTTGTATATCCTCTTTAAGGCCAGTAGAGGGAGAGACATTGAAGGTCTTCAGACAGTGATTCTGTCTAGCTAAGTTAGACACTGTGAAGTATGAGAAACCAGTGCCAGAAATTTCAGTCCTCTTGCAATCTCATCTCTATACTGAAGGAAGGCCCAAAATGTCAGGATTGGATCTTTTACAAAATAAGGCAGTGGCAGCGCTCACCCACCTTTTACTTAATAGCAGTTGGAGCACTAATCTAGAAGTGAGACACAGTCGGAGTCTTCTTCAGCCTGATGAGTTTTGAATGGATGTCAGAAGAGAAAGCACTATTCACCATTTTCTAGGGCATTATGGTATGGTAAAAATATTCACTATTTGTACCCCATGAAACTGAGCTGCTGTGCTGTCATAAATGCCAGAAGGGGAGCAGACAGAGACAGGTGAGGCTTGTAACTCTCACCCACTGGAATAGAAATGCATTTTTAAGACTCTCAGTGGGTCTAGAAACCTTATATCTCCCATGGATCATTCCTCCTATCACTGAATACAAGCAAGGATCATAGGATCAAGATATTTTGGCTGTTTGTGTCCAGAACAAGCACAGATGAGATGCAGAGTAGACTAAAGCATTTTCAGAGAAATCTCTCAGTCATCCCTATTTACTGTGATTTACTTTGCATTGCAGGCCAGTCTTAAGAGTTTACAAGCTAAATTCTTTTTGGATGAAACTCAGCTGGAAGATGTGTTCCATGATTACATCTAGTGTGGTCCAGTTATGAATGGATGTTTAGTGTGTTGAGCCAGGATAGATCTAGTCTGGAGTAAACCCCTAAAATGCATATATGGTTAACACTGGGTTCTCGGCACTGACTGTCTTACTCTTCAACCTTGATCCTTTGAGTCTTATTGACTTTTATATAGATACAGCCTCTATGTGTTCCCAAGGATCCTGCCTTAGCTGAACTGAACTACCTCTCTCCTTTATCAGGGGAGTTTGAACTTTTAGACTTGGCAAAATTCCCCTAGTTACAAATCTTTTTGCCACAAAACACAAAATAGGGAATATGTAATGCTCCACATTCATTGTTTTCTAACAAATATGTATATCCTCCTTATTTCAAAATATTTTATGTAGCAGTCACAAATCTGAAAATGGCAAAAATGCTGTGGCCTGTTTTGTGAACACAGTTGCACTCCATGTTGTGTTTCTATCCCATAAGTTGAGAATGCTGTTAAGAATGCTCCAAACTGAATAAAAATTTAGTAAAATAGTTTCTTATGAATACCGCTATTGGGACTTCACTGGTGACAGTTTTTAATCCAGAGAAACCTTATCTGAGATTTTCTGATAGCCAGTAAGCGATAAGAGAAATAAACTCCTAACTGCAATTATAGTAGTTGGTTTTGTTAAGTCAAAAAAGCAATGTCAGCAGTGCATCAATAAAATTATAAACATGCATCTTGAGGTCTGCTTTCCATTCGTTAAAATAAAAAGCATTCCCAAGGAGCCAAACCAAAACACTTGCAATCTTTTTAAAATATTAATTTAAAAGATTAGAGTCTAGCTTTGATGTGCCATATTATATTGATGGATTACAGGGGATAAAAAAGCCAGTGAAATGACATCTAAGATGCAGGTTTGAAGCGCAGTGCTTTAGCAAGTTGCTTGTAAGCCAAGATTTTTTTTCCCCTTTATTCCTTATGTTTTTGCTTAAATTGACAGCTACCAGATGAAATCCATGGCCTGACCCATGTTATATCCACCCCTCACTGGAAGAAATGGCTGTTATTGCTGAGCAATGAGTGTGTTGTATTTTATTATGCAGCTCTTTTGTATTGCTGTGGAACATATTTTCTCAAAATTCTTTGATGCTTTATGCTGTATTATTTTATAAAACCTATAAAAGCAGGTAAAAGGAAAAGTGTCAGCTTCAAAAGCTTCAGAATTCACTGTACTTTGCCACGTTACTTTCAAGTTCTTGATTTCACGGGTAGTCTTGATTTGAAATCGATCCTTGCAATGGTGAGAAAAAGAAAATGGTGATTTTTATTTGCACTGCAGCTCTTTTGCAGCTGCTACAGTATGAAGCTACTGCAAGACTGCATGAACTGCATTCCAAGGCTGCTGCCTCTTAGCAGACTGATACAGTGAAGCTCCACTGTAAATGCAAGTTGAATTCAAATTAGTAATTTTTTGTGGTCCCGTATTGTCCCAAAGAAGAGGTTTTGAGTCTGCTAGCTTATCTAGATAAGTTTGATCGGTAGGGATAATAGAATATATTCCTTCTCACTGCCAAGCTTTCTTTGTTTAAGTGTTATATGGCATTCAAGGCAGCCTGCTTTGTCCTTAAGCAGTGGAGTGGTTTCTGAGTGGAAACATAGTTCAGTGAAACTGAAGAGCTCAGCAATGTAGATAAAAAGTCAGAAGGAAAAAAATGCAGTGTATTTCGCTGGAATGTAGTGAATAGTTAAACAGGAATCTTTCACAGAAATAGTCCAATTTGGCCAGAATATCAGGAACAAATTATACTGGCAAATTGCCAAGACAGCTTCTTAGCCGCAGGAAATCAGGGCTTTCTGATGCTGCACCCTTTCAGGAGCTGACCTTGTAACCAAAAACTTTTATGCAAACTGCTCCAGGACTTTAATGTCCAGCAAATGTGTCTCTTTTAACTGAGCATTTCAGTATTTGAATTTTGTTGTTGTTGTTCTTAATCAGATTGAAATTAGATTTTGGAATATTAAATTCCCCCATGAAATGGAGTGACCTTCTTCTACATAGATAAAATGGGGAATAATCTTGCAATACAAGAGAAACACTGTAATTTGCAGCAGCTGTTAGACTTTTCAAAGGTGTCTCCTTTTATTGCTGGCTTATTTATGCAGGGGCTGATGGGGTTCCCCATCAAATGTGCACAGGTAAGTAGTTAGGCTGCTGACAACTAAGTCCCTGCTTCACAAAATATTATATCTGTGGCATGTAAGCAGCCAAATCATGGCATTCAGGTGCCTTTATCACACTTTTCTTAAGTGACTGTTTTGTCCACAATGTTCACAGTATCTGCAAGTAAACATGATAAAATTCAAGTCAGGTTTTATTCTTCTGCGGCTTAGTGAAGCTAGGAATAGTGGCAGAGGCACTAGAGCTGGCTGTTGTGGGGATTACAGAGTCCCAGCTATATCCATTTACACTCAGTTCACGTTTGGGTGGCTGATGCTACAAAAGAGGCCCAGAAAGCCTGTTTTTTTTTCAAACAAAAAGGAGATCCTGCAGAATTTGCACTTGACTAAGAAAGAGATTGTACTAAAGGTGCATGCAGGTGAGTGGATAATTCATGCCAAATCCTGATGCCATTTTGTGTCATCGTTTTGTTTACATGCTCAAATACAGTATCATAGCCCAAACAGTATGAATTGTACAAGTTTCAGCAGTTCCCTAGACTTACAGGCATGTTTGAATATCAGCATGTATGTGTAAGACATCTGCCAGCGAACCAAAAGAGGGAAGAATGCAAAGGAGACTATATAGGTAATCTATTAATTACCCCTGATTATAACTGTAAATGGAGTGTGTAACAAAGCCAATGAGAAAACCTGACAAAAGTCTTTTACACCCAAACCCAGAGACCATTGAAACTGCTATCTTGTTTATGCTGTCTTAGTTTTCTCTCTTCTTTGTCAGAGAGAAATCAGGGGTGATGCTGTACATTTATGCACTTACCTATACCCTGGAAAATGGAAAGTGAGCTTTCTGTATTGACTCTCTAGCCTTTTCTGAGAAAAAGAAAAAACAAAAAAAATAGCAAGGGTGACTTCATAGGCTCTACTGTTCGGCAAAGTTAGAGGAAATTTTTGTACTTTTGAACGTTTTAACAACCTGTGCAAATTTTCCATGCCTTTCAGAAAAATACTGTCAGTTTTGCCATTTACGGCAAGTATGAATTTAAGACTGTGCAATGGTATGTGCAGAACTTCAGTGCAGTCTCACAGGTCTTGTTCTAGATGATTCATTTTTCCAGCTGTTGGTTAAAGTAAGCAGATTCTTGTGTTAACAGAAACCAAGAAACAATGAACTCGAAGGGGATAGGTTCAATTTGCATAGCACGATGAAATATAGTGTTGCTTTGAAAGGCATAAATTTTCCAGCTCAGGAGTATTTATGTCTATACTATATTTCCAACATGTATGTTTAACGTGCTTGTTTTCTTGTTACGTTGCATTCTGGTAATTTTAAGGAGCAGAGAAAGGTATGGTTCTTATGTAAATGGAGAACTGAAGAGGAACATAGTTGCAGCCTTGACCTGTGATGCAGGAATATGTACCATCATGGACAGTAAAAGTAGCAGGGTAGGGAAATATAAACCTTAGAATTCCTTCCATACCTGGCATGTCTGTGCCCAAGGAATATATTTGTGAGAAGCATATTTTACCATGTGTTCCAATACATATACAGAACGCTATGGACATGTACTAATTCACCCTTCTAGCAATGTAATGTACTTCATATTGTCAATAATTAAGAGATTTAGTGGCACTTGGAAGGATAGTATTGATAGAAGTATGGTAGAACATGATATTATAAGGGAACTGCAGTGGGAAATGTGTCTGGACGGAAAGAACAGGAAAGGATAAACTGTGGATAAGCTAATAATCTAAGGGAGAGGAGCAGAATAGTAGTGGGGTGATTATACAAGTAATACGTCAGCCTGAACGTCTCATCCTGTTGTGGGTTTTTTCCCCAATTATAATAAATGCGTAGACAAAGGGCACATGATCAGAAACTGCCTGAACTTAGTTCTCATCCGCACTCACAAGCATGTGTATTTTGTTCCTGAATATGATGGAAACATCCATGTCTGAGTAGATGGGATCAGGAAGGGTCTTCTGCATACCCTTCTGTGTATCCAGTTAAGCAGATTATTTCTACCAGATTATTTCTACGTTGTTTCATTTGTCGATATACGTTTACAATACAAAATATAAGATTTAAGGTAGGAGTCATAAACAACTTACGGAATGTGATATATTTAGTTTGAGACTGTATTAACTACTCTAAGGTAATTGGCTTTGTGTCTGCTCAACCTGCTTTTGTTGAAGGTAAAATGTCTTCTATTTGTCATGGGAAACAAGGGATTAGATTTGCATGGTGTTAGGCTAGTCCATAATAATGGCACGTGTAGTTTAATACGCTGCAAATCCTCATGCTTGTTTCCTGTGATAACTTTTTCAGGAAACAGCATCTGAAGAGCACTGCGGATTTTTTTTTGAAGGAGGCATAATCTCTAAAAACAGCCTGAAAGTGGTTATACTTCAATTACTGACAATTAATCCCTCCAAGCTAATCTAAAATCTAGTAGCACCACTTATATATTTGGGATTTGGCCCCTTGTGAGAAATTAAAACCCCAGCAAAATATATCATCTGCAAAATTTTCTTGCCCCTCCCAATCAAACTGTTAGCTCTCTGAAAATATGCTGAAGCAATAGGGGGATCTAGAGAGTAATGAGCCATTCCCATAAAAAGAGAGAAGCTTTAAATCTAAGCACAGATACATACCAGACTAAATTCTGGACATCTAATTTTTCAGTATTCTGGGCTTAATTAACATTTCTGCCTCAATTTCCCCATTAAAAAATGAGAAGCAATAAAATGCTTACCTTTATAGTCATAGGGATGCTCTGTTGGTAATTAGATGCTGTCAGACAGAATTACTGTAAATTACAGTAATTACTGTTCATTAATTAATTCTGTCAGTTTTATGTTTTATTGTAATACACTGTCATAGTGCTATAGTGTTTAAATTGGATGCCTTTAAAATGAACATTCACATTAAAAAGGAGTGAAAGAGAACCTTCTATTGAAATTAAAAACATTCCAAAGAAATATTTTATTATGGTCTAATTTTGGCTATGGGATTCCTTTGGCTCATACAGCACTGAAATACTGTACATGTTGGTTTATTGTAGTAGTAGTAGTGTAATTTACACTATTGCTATGAAGTGATGATAATTACACTATTGCTGTGTAATAACATAATTTCAGAGAAATTTCAGAGAAATTATGTTATGATTTTATCTGTGTTACTGATGTGTAAACATGGAGAGAGAAGGATCTGCTGTTTTCACTCCTAGGTTAAAGCATAGTTGGCAGAATATATGCATTGCAAACCTGCTAGGTAGAAAAGGACTGTGGAAGTGAAAATGAAACGAAATAAGGTTGTAAATTAACAGGGTAGTAGATGTGTGCTTTACGTAATGAACTAAGCAAACAATGTAGCAAGTTCTACAGTAGGTAAAAAAGAGTTGTACCCATCCTCTGTCCATGGAATCTGTGATGTAATTTAAATGAGATTAGAAAGCAGAAAATAAAATTATGACTACCCTACACAAATACAGCCTCTGCCTGCCCAAGAGTCCTGTGACCCATCAAATGAAGAGGAACATATGCCACGCCGGTCGGTGCCAATACACAAAGTGCATGCAGACTGTTAAGTTTTCTCTAGAAAATCTGTGTCTGGGTATCTGCAATACTAATAAAAAGAAGCACCTGTTCCAGACTCCAAACAGTCTGCAAGAAAACTAGCAAGCTGAAAGAGGCACTTAAGCAAATAGTCAGCCAAAGTCAATATTCATAAGCACCGCACTTCACTCCTCAGTATAGATCTCCTAACCAATGATGTTCTCTAGAGCAGCATGTAAAAAAAAAAAAGTTATCTTCCTGTATGAACTAAAGGTTAGAAGGTACAAGGGGGCATGTTTATGACTAATAATAGAAGTGTTTGACATTTATTTTATAGTATGTGTTCACATACGTCATGTATTTTGTTAAAAAGAAAAGTGCTGGTTGGAAGGGAGCAGTACTGATCTCTGCCTTGCTCTGGGGCAATAGGCAGATTTTGTGGAAACTGAAGAAACAGAGAATCATAGAATGGTTGAGGTTGTAAATAACCTCTGGGGGTCATCTGGTCCAACCCCACTGCTCAAGCAGGGCCACCTAGAGCAGGCTGTCCAGGACCATGTCCAGATGGCTTTTGAGTATCTCCAAGGATGGAGACTCCAAAACCTCCCTGGGCAACCTGTGCTCAGTCAACCTCCCAGTGAAACTGTGTTTCCTGATGTTCAGAGGGAACCTCCTGTGTTTCAGTTTGTGCCCATTGCTTCTGGTCCTGTCACTGGGCACCACTGAGAAGAGCCTGGCTCCATCTTCTTTGCACCCTTCCTTCAGGTATTCATATACGTCAATGAGATCCCCCTCCCTGAGCTTTCTCTTCTTCAAGCTGGACAGTCCCAGCTCTCTCAGCTTTCCTCATATGAGCTATGCTCCAGTCCCTAAATTGTCTTAGTTCTCTTTGTTGGACTCTCTCCAGTATGTCCATATCTGGTACTGGGGAGCACAGAAATGGACACAGTACTCCCAGTGTGGCCTCACCAGCACTGAGTAGAGGGAAAGGATCATGTCCCTTGACCTGCTGGCAACAGTTCTCCTAAGGCAGCCCAGGATACCATTAGCCCTCCTGGCTGCAAGGGCACATTGCTGGCTCATGGTCAGATTGTTGTCTGCCAGGACCTCCCGATCCTTTTCTGTCCAGATGCTTTCCAGCTGGGTGGTCCCCAGAATGTACTGGTGGGTGAGGTTGTTCCTCCCCAGGTGCAGGACTTTGCACTTCCCTTTGTTGAGCTTCATGAGGTTCCTGACAGGCCATTTCTCCAGCCTGTCCAGGTGAAAACTCACTAAAGTTATCTCACTGAAAAGGAGAGCTGGAAGAAAGGTCAGTTCACTCTAAGAACAGTGTGCAGGGATAGATTTATTTACAAGCCTCTCAAGTTTCACCCAGCAGTTCAGACTTTTCTGTGTTTTAAGAGTTATTTTGTTCTGGGGTTTTTATTATTCTAGTAAAACATACCTTAAGGGAATGAAAGACAAATATTTGATGTGCTCACTTCAAGAAGACAAGGGAGACTAAGGTAATTCTACTTCAAGGGTCTGGTTGATTTGGGTCCCATAGAGCAGAAAGTTCCCATAAAAAGCAATGTATTGACACTCAGATTTATTTAAACTGGAAGGAATTTAGGTTAAGCCTCTCTGTTGTTACTAGCTGTGGTATCATTTCAAGTAGGTGGAACACAGCACATTTGGAGTTCTTTGGATCAAAGCTCCCTTTGAGTTAAAACCAAAGTGGAAGCTGTGCAGGTCATGAAATCATGGAGCCACACTGTGACTGTACAAAACTATTACCCAAGCCAAATAGCACTTTTTGCTCTCATTTACTTTCTAAATTGATCAAAAGTTAAAGCATTGATTTGAGCAGAGGTAACTGAAGCTATGTGGATATGAAATCCTAGTACAGTAAAGACAAATGGTAAAATGCATTCTAGAATATTACTTTACTGTTCAATCCTCTAAAAGGAGCTGTGAATGGAGTAAAACTGCTGGATTGTCAGTATAATTCATAAATGGTAAACAGTCTTCAACAGTCAATGGAAAAGAATCCTGATAACAACTTAGCTGCCTCAAATGTAGAAGCACATTCTCTGTTTTATCTAAATGGGCATCAATATTTCATCAATATTCCAGTCTCTCAGTGATGCAGTAGGTCAATGACATTTTTATGTATTCCAAATTATTAGCACTATTTTAAACTTTTTATTCATTTTTTAAACAAAATAAATAAATAAAAAAACATAATAGAAAGTAGATTTTTCTACAAGGGAACCTGAGTTTTGGCCTTTTCTCTTTGTTTTCTTGTTAGTGTTTTGTTTTCCAAACTGGTAGGAGCCTGCTATGCTAAAGATTATGTATCTCTTCTTAAACAACTTCCCCAGAGCTTTGTTTTGATGTCAGATGATGAGATAAATTATTATTTCACTAGTTTTAAAAAGGACTGTGTTGTCTAATTTGAAAGTAAAATTATATTGAACAATAATAAAATCAAATCCTTTTGGTAATCTGAGATTTTCTCAAAGGTTTATTTTCGGAGACTGCTTGAGAAAAATTGCACAGACTGATCTGTTTGAGTCTATGTAAAACAAAATTAATTTTGTTTATAGAATATTCTATTTAAAGGCAACTGTCAAGTGAGATGGAAGGCATTTTTATGTGTTTGTCTTTGTTGCTTTGAATTATATTGCTTGCATGTGTCACAGCAATGAATGACAGATAACATAGTTTCCTTTGTGAATATGTAAACAATGGTATTTAGCTACTTAATATTATCAAGCAGCCTTTACTTTGGTTTTATCTTATTTTTTTCCTTAACAGATTAGACTTTCACCATAAATGCTATCTCAACTCCTGAATAAACTCAATGTATTTCTTGTAATTTACCTAATAGTTCTAATTATAACAGCCCTTTACATTCAAAAACTTTTTCTTTTTTGTGTCTACAATTATGGAAAAAGATAACCCCATATTAGATGAAGATGATAACAATGAAATACTTTGTAACAACAGCAACTGGAGTTGTTCATTTTGGAAGTAGTAGTAACAAATAACTAATTTCTTATAATTTTAGAATACCTCTTGGACTGGCTTCTCTGGCTATCAGTATGGTGTTTAGCAAGTCTAAGAATTATGGAAGAAGACCAGGGACACGTAGAAAGAATTCATGGGAGTGGAGGTTGAGCTTGGTTATTTTTGCCTGATAACCTAATGGCAGCTTGGGATAAATAATGGAATATCTAGTACACATTTAGATAAGTAATTCCAATAAGTGAAAAGGTAATTCCAGGTGACGCAATGCCTATATCTTTAACATGTCAAAAGGCCACTTGTGTCAGTCATTACTCTGAGGGGGCTCTTGTAATCAGTCCTGCTGAAATTCTTCCCTCTTCTTTAAATTACTAAATATTCATTGCACTGGAAAGAAACATATGAAGATTATTCTGAAAAGGTGTGGAGTAGCATATTTGCTTCAATCCGTATATCAAAAATAAATTAAAATAATGAGTTGAGTTCAGTTGGCAGATCTTTTGAGCTAGTTTAAATTGTTGTTTTTCAGCTAGTATGCTGCTCCCCACCTAATTTTTCCTAAATCTATTACATTTTTATGTAATAAAGGTGCTAGTGTTGATACTTCCTCTACAGACAGAAAAATTGGAGACAAACAATATGAAATTAAAATTAATCATGCTGTATAATAAGTGAAAAAAGTGATTCATTAGTAGGTCCTGGCAAGTAAATGTAAATGGAAGTTCCCATCAAACAGCTGTATTTTTGATGGAAAACTGTCTTTTAATCTGTAGTGCCTAATATTCTTTATTCTTAATTTGGAAGAAAATGTAAAGTGACTCATAGTGTTTGTGGATGATTCACAAACTAAAAGAAGGTAAAAAAAGCCTCAATGGCTACAGTAGTTATAATAGCTTCACCCATCCTGCTGTGCTAGATAACTTCTTCATGTGACCCGTGTGATGGCACTACATGCTAAAGTACTTATTCACATTCCTACTGCAAGCCCTTAAGATGACCCCAGTCACGGTGTACTGCAAAGGAGAGCTTTCAAGAGTGACAGGTACCCCACGATGCCATTGCTGCCATTTCAACACGGCTTTCCAGAACTTGCTCCTCCACCAGCTCCCCTGCACGCTTCAAGCTCTCCCTGTCACGCCTCTGTGAATACCTGATTTGTGCTACTGCTACCAGTGCCTGCTGGCAGACCTAGATGGGTAGGACCAGGCAGCACTGGGCGGCGGGTCCACCGGGCATTTAACGTACGGACCAAACAAGGACTGTTTCTGTCAGCATTTCTCTTCTGCGTGCTGTGTTGGTCAGTGCTGCTGGCTGTCAAAAGTTGGATTGCAGGTCCAGCTGGCTTCTGGTTGCTGGCACCAGGAGCCAAGGTTGAGCAGGCACCATGTGCATCTGTTTTCTGTAGTTGCCAAGGAACAAGATGATGCCATGGGAAATAGCAAACATACTGTGATGACCTTGTTATGCATGCTGACATGGGTGGTTGCTAGACAGATTTTAGTTGCCTGGGAAACCCCCATTTCGGCTCACAACCTACAATGTCAGGGAGAGAGCCCAAGTAAAGACTGGCATTTATAGAAGCTAAGCTAAACATTTGTAGAAGCTAAGCACTGGAAGGTGTGAGGTTGCTCTATTCTTAGTGATCATTATGGGCACTTCTTATAGCTGTGGCTCCAATTGTGGCTGCACATGTAGTGCTTTTCCTGTGCAGCCTCATGTGGCGTGCTATGCAGTATTTGGCTCTTACAAGTAAGATTTTTACTACATCCCGCCTGTGAAAAGATAAACCATATCCATGATGTCATGGAAGAATGATATAGAAAGATGGTTGTGTGGGATTTGCTGCATTTGCACTGGAGGATTATGCCTCCATGCGCTCAAGCAGCTCTAGAAAGCCACTTCAGAGCATGGGGTGATCCAGAAAGTATGTAGCAGAGATTGCTGTAAAGACTACCCACATCAGTTTCCTCCAAAATGTTTCAAAGGCCAAGACTGGGAATGATAAGGAAATTTATGCATGAATGCTGTGGGGGCATTGTCAGAAGGTAGAGTTGTATGTAGCCATGTGAACTGTATCTTTTAATATGTTGTGGTGGGTTGACCCTGACTAGTAATTTAAGCACCCACCAGCTGCTTGCTCACTGGCCACCCCCACCCCCCAGCCTCTGCAACAGAATAGGGGAGAGAAGAGTAAAAGCCAGAAAAGCTTGTGGGTCAAGATAAAGACAGTTTATTAAGTGAAGAAAACAGGGGGAGGGAGCAATGCAAAGGAAGTCACTCACCACCTCCCACAAGCAAACCGATGCCCAGCCAGCATGTCTATCTACCCCATTTTTTATTGATGAGCATGTTCTTATATTTCATGCGATATCCCTTTGGTCAGTTTGGATCAGCTGTCCTGGCTGTGTCCCCTCCCAACCTCTTGCCCATTCCCAGCCTACTCATTGTGAGAGGTAGAGTGAAAAACAGGAAGCCTTGATGCTGTGCAAGCACTGCTCAGCAATAGCTAAAGCACTGGTGTGTTGCCAGCACTGTTTTAGTAACAAATCTAAAGCACAGCACCATGCCAGCTGCTATGAAGAAAATTAACTCCAGCCCAGCCAGATCCAGTACATACACTGAAATGAAAGATCTGGAAGATGGACAATGCTCATAAAGGTGAACATCTTACAGACAACAGCCTGAAAAAGCCAATGCAGCCTTGGGTGAATACAGGAAAACTTATTGTTACACATTTGGGACATGGGGCAAATTTTAATAGACTAGTATGTCCAGTTCTGATGTTCACAATTCAAGAAAGTTACTGAAAAATTGGAGAGAGTTCAGAGAACTGTCTTGACGATGATGAAAGAAAATGCTTTGCTGTATGAGGCTCCAGGACTCTGTACTAATCAAGACATTGATTAAGAGTTAAGAGAACTAGAGATCTCCTGAGGCTTCTTTCAACCCTAACTCTGCAATACAGAGTTAAAGGAACTAATGTGGTGACTTTGACTTTAAAAAATGCAGAAAAAGCACAATATTTTTCTAACAGCAATTGCCATTATCCTTTGGGACAATTCACCAAAGTTGTGGTTTGAAAATTTTAAACTCAGGATTTTCTGTTTGTTTTCCGAAACAGACCTCTAGTTCTATTACAGCTACTGCTAGCTGTGATGGGTAGAGTGATGAATGCAGGGAATTCCCGTGGGTAACATTGTACAGGAGGTCAGAACACAGAATTACAATGGATCTTGCTGGTCTTATAGTCTGTCATCCATAAAATAAATTAACAACTCCTGTGTTTTCCAGTTTCATTTTTTTTTTTACTCAACTAGTATTGTTTTTATATTTCCATATATAAAAGCATTTTCTTTTTTTTCTTTATTAACCTAGTTAAGGTCACACATTTTAATAATTGTGAATATTTACACTGGTTTGGATGCAATTGTGTTCTGCTTTCATTTGCTGTATTAAGATCAACTGTTGTGGTTAAGATATGAATTGCAGGCTTGCATTTTCTGTCAAGTAACACAGATTTTGAATTTTCTAGTTTCTGAGAATAACTATAATTTTGTTAATTGTAAGATATGTTCATGTGTATGTATAAACATAAAATCTTAGTGAATGGAAAGTCTCAATACTGAATAAACACAAGCAGTTCTGGATTTAGCACTGATGTAAATGCATTTGCTTTGTTCAGTGGAATTGTTCTGGTTTATACCAGTGGAAAAAAAGGCACAAGTACTCTTTATATTGATAATAATAGCCATTAAAGTTGCATCTTGCCCTAGTAGCTTGCTAAAAGAAATCACAAGGGATATAAAAGCAGAGATCTTAAAAAATGTTGTGGGAAGTTTGGGATTATACTTCAGTGATTCTTATTGTGGGATAGTCATTGAGGATTGCATTTCTGCTAAACCTTTGGTGTTAAATCAGACTCAGTAAAAATGTGAAGAGATTTTTCCTAACCAGGGCTTATTTTTATCCCATTTTATTCATACATCTCTCTTTACATTATCTTAAAATTCATCTTTCAAAATCCTTCTTCAAGGTTAATCTTGGCCCACTGTTTTAATTAGTCAGTTTTATAATGACAAATTACTTACTTAGCTGACTGTCTGAGTTAAGGCCATAGCTAGTTTTACTATCTTTAACTGAAGCATGAATCCTGGAGTGCTTGAAAAAGTCTTCCGCTGATATGTATCTTTGGCAACATACTTCACTGCAAGTCAAACTGGCAAACTTGTCTTCCAGTGCCTACATCACCTTACCAGAAAATGTTAAGTCATATTTACATTTTACACTGTGTCTTAAGGAAACTGATACAGCCAGTATAGTGAGAGT
Source organism: Pelecanus crispus (assembly GCF_030463565.1). Taxonomy (NCBI): domain Eukaryota; kingdom Metazoa; phylum Chordata; class Aves; order Pelecaniformes; family Pelecanidae; genus Pelecanus; species Pelecanus crispus. The sequence continues at coordinate 19,832,747 of NC_134643.1, forward strand.
ATCTAGAGCAGGTTCTCAGTTCCAGGCTTCATAAAGAGCTGTGAAACCATGAGCTCCTCATGTTCAGAAAAGAGGAAGAAAGGGGTGCAGGCTTAGGAGATGTTCTAAGTGCCAGAACTGCTATCTTGTCATTCATCTAATGTGTATGGTCCCTATGAAGCTATTCAGAAAAGATAGAGGCTACACATTTTCTAGGATAAATACACTACACATGTACTTGCATGCATGAATATTTTCATGATCTATGCATGAACTGCATCAAAAATATATGAAATTATAGGATTAAAAGTAAAAGAACATGCTAAAGGATATGAGTGTGTTCCCAGAGAGTCTGCTGAGGAGATACAGTTCCTCATTTTGCAGGGTTTTTTTAACAGAATCAGAAAAAACTAAACAGACTTAGAGAGAGGTTCTTAAGGTAGTTCCTCTCTTTTAAATAATGTGATAGACCACTAGCACCCCAAGTGGGGTAAGATACTGGAGTCATCCAGTATGAAGCTGGATGTTAAGATCCAGATTTTTTTTTTAATATTATATTTTCCTGTTCCCAGTTTTAACACTTTTCTTTATTAAAATACAGGTGGGTTTGTCTTCAAAATTGCCCAGTATTGAGTGGGTGCCAGAGGGCCTGATAAAAGCAGTCATGCTCTTTCTCCTGAAGCAATGAATCCAAACAGAATAGTCTGTGCAGAGTTTTCAGATGCCTGAAACCTGGGGTATATTTAGGAATTTAAGGAGATGAATGTGTTTTCTTTCAAAATTTGAGAGTTATTTTGAGATCTGCTATGGTTGAGAGGATAGATGTTTGGAGAAGTGTCTTGAAGTTAATATAATTAAACACATATTTATTTACAGGAGTGGGCAGGAATAAGAGTACATTCGGCAGCCTCATTTGGCATGTGGCTGTGCTAAGGCAGGCAGTCAATGGCCTAACTTAGACTGAAATAAATTTTCCAAAGAACTAAGGACAAGAGTCAGCACCTTCCACTCTAAGTACAGGATTTGTTTTGTTAACTTGCTTTCCCTAACTTATATATATGTGCCTTAAGAAAACCAACAACAACAAAATGTTGAACAAAACATTTGCCACGTATATTTTTTGCTCTGGGGAGTGAGAGAGCACGTGGTAAAAGAGAGTCATGTTACTCATACCCTATCAAGAGGCACTCAGGTCCAGCACTGCTGAGTTCTGTGTAACAAGCTGAATGGAACGGAATAGTGTATTAGCAAGTCAGGCTTATTCATGAAAGATTTCGTATCTGGGAGGAGAGTAATGTGACATAGGTATGGCATACCTCTTCTCAGGCAAGCAGTACTGTCTGTGAATAGAAAACCTTGCAGATTCTATCATATAGCAAATTTCTGTATGTATTTTAGGCAAGAAAAGGTATACAGTATGGATGATTTTCACATAATGTATAGAGGAAAGTGAAGCAGAAAAAATTAAAGAGTTTTCCTCTTTAACAGCTTCATGATGCAGCTATATGTTCACGCATTTTTGTGAAGTATTAATGACAAACACAGTAGTTAATGATGTATACAGGCCTGATATTGAATTACATCTCAGGCAAAAGGATATGTGATTTATCATATTTGTTTTTCTGTGTCCTTAATTTTTCTGTGATTAATGTGTAATGCAAATGCAATGCTTTCTGTGTTACTATGGAAAAAAATTATACTGGGGTTTTTTTTTTCCTCAAATTGGCAATGCAAAATTCTGAAAAAAAAAAAAAAAAAAAAAAAGGCACTTTAAATACAAATGCATGAACATTTTTTAATGCTATGAATTTACATCTATTATGACAAATTCTCCTTGGGATAATTTATGGTATTATGGCTTACGGTACACCTCAGGGGATCAACAAAGAAGTTAATTGTTCCTCAGAGATGTACAATTTCCACCCTTTGCCCCTCAATCAACAGCTTGCAAATCAGTAACTGAGAAAATGCGGAAAAACAAATCTGAGCATATTAAGTTATTTCTTCTTGGAACAGTTCTTGCTAGAACATACAGAAATAGAGGCGGCTGGCTGGTGTGGGGTTCTTACACATCCCTCTGGCTACTCACAGAGACGGGATCTTAGCCTAGACTGATTCAGGTCTTATCCAGTATAGTAATTTCTGCGCTGCTTAGCCTTAGCCTTTGTTATTCTGGGTCAGTTGATCAACACATTAGGAGCTGTAACCAAGAGTCTATCCATGTTTTGACCAACTGGTAAGGAAAAGCTTAGCAGCAGGCTGTTCTGTGCCTGCTTATTCAGTGTGAAATAAAGGCACACAAGAGCCTTTGAGGGGTTGTTTCTTTTTTGTTTCTTGTTTTACCAGTGTGTGTTGTGTTAATGGGAACTCGGCGTAAAACATTCTAGACAATGTTACAGCTGTTACCGAATGATCAAGTTTATTAACATGTCACAGGGTTGTGTAGTTCAGGTATTTGGAAATATTGTGACTATCTGATATTGAAAATGTTTTGGGGGCAGTTAGATTCTCATATCTGTCCTACATCTTTATATTACTGTAAAATGCCTTGATATGGCTTATATGCCATTATTGCATAATAGGTTTGTATTCTGTGTTTTTCTGACCAACCCTGTGCTACTCACACTTTTGCCTTGTGGAATTGCCTATAATCCAATTAGTATTTGGAGGATGTATAAAACATTTCCATTTTCTCTTGTTCTTCTCCAATTAATATGATCGTGACATCTACAGTATACTATAAAAGAACAGTGTTACCTCATGGGGAACCTCAATGTTCATCCTAGTGCCAATGTGGCAAGTTGATGTAGTACTGGCAACAAAATCCACCAATTTCTAACATGATGTAGCTGCAGGTCCTCCCTCCTTCTCACTTACTGTTCCATGTTAGCAATATTTTTAGGAATGACTGCTGTAAATGACTCAAGGCTATTTGCTGTCCTTCCTGTGTTTTGTCAATTTTACTTGTGACAAACCTAAAAGTGTTTTTCCTATCCTTTACAGCAGGGAAAAATTAAGAAAAACATCCTGTGGAAGTGCTCTGCTGTTTCCACACAAAATCCTGCATCTGGTTGTTAATATGCAATTCCCGATACCATGAACTTCCATAGAGGTCAGAGATGAGAAAGATCTTTTAGGTCACCTAGTCCTCCCCTCAGTTGTACATACAGTAGATTCACATAAGGCACAGTCATGTCCCCTCTGCACTGAAAGGGAGCATTCTTTTCACATGGCATGAGTGCTTCACTGATACTGGAAAGAAGAGAAAAGACCTTTTTCCTGTAAAGGGTGTGCGAGATGAAGTTGTAGCACGTTGGCATAAAAGGCTCTTTGTTAATTGCTATTGTGCTAATGGTGCTTTGAATATGAATGTTTTGTAAGCAAGAAACAGGCAATGATTCAGATGAGCAGTGCCACAAAGAAAACTTAAGCAGGACTGGAAGTGAAAGAAAGTCTTTGGCATTTTGCAGTCTGTTTTTGAATGGGTTGCACAGATTCAAGTAGTCAAGAACATACATATAATAAACACAGTACTGAAGCTGTAGTGTCCACTACAAATTTGTAAAAAAAAAAAAAAAAAGACAGCATTCATATCACAGTAAAACTGCTGAAGAATTTTCTGGCAAATTTGTGTGTGTGTGTTATACATGCCTCTGTCACAAGTGAAATGAGGGTGAGATATACATTTGTAGCAGGCTGATGTCCATCTGGTAGAAATCACCAATCTTCATATTATCAGATTATTATGTCTGCTTTCATGAAATGATTCATCCTTATCTTGAATATTTTACAGTTGGTGAACTTAGAAATCTTTTTAAGATACAGGTAAAAATAGCTACCTTTTCACTTAGCTAGTCAAAATTTAGGAATTTGCAGATTATTCTAGGATACAGAATATACTGATAATGGCATAAGGTATCTGAATAATCTGTTTGCTAACAAAAATATACATAATCCTGTTCTTGAAAAAAAAAGAGGAATTAAACTCTGTGACCACTTTCCTCCCTGCTACAAGAAAGCCAATGCGCTTACTAGCCCTCTCCTTGGATTTAAGCTACACACTGCAAATTTTACAGATAGGGATACCTGATCTATCTTTAAACAAACTTGCTCATGCATGGGAAGCTGTCTATAAAAGCAGCAGGTAATGTATACTGATGAGAAATGTGCTAACAAAAGTGCACCTCAAGCTGTAAAAAGCAGAGTTACTGAAGAGTGGCTAGTGTGTTGTAAATTCACTATTTCATTTTCAGCAACTAGGCCATGTAAGTAGGCTCTAAACTTTTGAACACAGATGAAATTATGAAAGCAGTTTTTCAGTCCAACAGTCGAAAGTGTGCACATTGTTCTACAATTTAATAAAAATTATTTCTGTTATTCCCATATGACTACAGCAGTTAGACAGGATATTCTGCTGACCAGACATAAAACATTGCAGCGAAATGGTGATAGCAACTTTTATTCCTAATAGAGTAGATGCATAGATACATGCAGACATATATGCTTATAATTATGCATACAGGGATAATTTAAAACGCCGTTGTTAGATCTGCTAACCAACTGAGCTAACCAGGCTATGTGGAAGTATAGAAATTTATGAAGTTTTCCTGGGAAGACCTCTTGAAGATTATTTTATTTTGGTATGTTTAAAATGTTGAGGCTATATGAACACTTAAGTAGTTCAGTAATGTACTTAAGAGAGGCATAGAGAACTAGCAGTTGTGGTTTCTTAACCTGCAAGGGGCTATTTCCAAGCTGCAGACTCAGTCAAGCAGCACTTTGTCGAGAGGAGCCCTCAAGAAACCCATTGCAAGTTTTGCCTGGGTCAGGACTGCAAACTCGTACTGTTTATATTTTTACGCGGTATAAATATTTCCAATAAGGCTTCCCCATTGCTTCTGTAAAGCAAGAGTTGGCTGAGAAAGCTCTTTTGCAAACAGTTACTGTTAAAAGAAAACAATGAAATTCCTGCAGATGGAGTATTCTAACCTGCTTCCATCAGCATCTTTAAAAGCTAAGATTACAGTCACCGAACCGAGCTAGGTTTGTGCGGTTTTAAACACTTGCTTGTGTCCAGTGTTGATATCTAGTTTGTTTTATTTTGCTTAAGATGCTTTTCTATGTAAAAAAAGGCAACAGCAAGAGATTTAAAATTTAGATGGCAAAAAAAAAACCCAACCCCAAAACCTTTAGGAACACTGAGTGTTTTGTCAGCCACGTGGCCTTATTATAGCTGACAGCAGATCACTCAGTCGTTCAGAGTTTAGTAAGGGAAGACGAGTATATTCCTATGAGAGTTAAATAGGACTCCTATAGAAATAATACTAAAATCTATAGAACTGAGTTTTGCCTTTGTTGTTGAGTTGTATAAGCTGCCTTAAGAATTTGTAGAAACGTGAGTATTCTCTGATAAACAGTACTGGATGTCTTTCTAAAAGATATGTTGTATCTCAACCAGAAACTGTTGAGATTATTACAGAAATTGCTGGATTAAATTTTATGGCCTTCATAAAGCTGGAGATCAGATTACATTAGTGTAACTGGTTGTTTCTGTCCCTAAAATCTATGACTTCATTGTATTCCCTGTAAAGGAATGCGATACAAAAAAGTAGTTTTAACTCTCAGTGACCTGTCCTGGTCAACTGCTTTGTGTCTGGTGGTCTGATTTTTAGCAATGTGAGCAGTTGCTGCAGAACCACAAGTGCTTACAGCGCCTTATTTTCAGAGTTCATAGTTCAAAAAAGTAAGTCTGTGCTATTACTGTGTCCTTTGGCCCAACCAACCTCCACTGTGCTGGTTTTGACAGGGGACAGGACTCCTGCTTGCAAACACAATGGCCATAGCATATGAGCACAGGCATTGCCTGCCCGAGGAAAGAGGCAGCACTTCCCCCTTTTTCACCCTATGGCCAATCCTTCTAGTCTGATTTCACAGAAGTAATTCTGAAAATTTCAAATTATCTTTTCTGACGGTGAAGGAGACAGGGAGACTATTGGCCTTTAAAATACCTTCTGTGGCTGTTCATAGATTTGCTGGATGTGTTCCAATAAATAAAATATTACCCGTTAGGTGAAGACAGACTATTCCTTCTAATCAGTGACTGTTTCTGTTATAGAGCTCCATCTGAACTGTAGTGTATTAACTACGTAAAACATCTGAAGAATTTTTATGAAATACAATCTGATGAATCTTTGAAAATCAGTTCCTCTGTGCATTACATACACAAGGTAAAAACATCCTCGCATTAGCTGAGTTTTGGAGATGAATTGCATATTTTTCAAATATCGGTCCCCTGATATTATGTATAACTTTATACATATATTATATATATAATTAAAATAAAAATCTTATATAAATATAAGGCAGTCATTTGTAGTTTTTTTAATTTTTACCTAATACTGAGGTATAAACACAGAAAACTTTGCTAAGTTTTCAGACCAGTAATTGCCCAAATTAAATACAAAAAAGAGGATAAATGTTTCATATCATATACGTTTTGAGTAAGGAACATTAATATTTTATGTAGATATGAAAATCTTTGGGTAAGGAACATTAATATTTTATGTATATATGAAAAGCTACATTAAAAAATTCACATGACTTCATCTGTCAGTCAGAAACCATGTTCTGCATAGTCGTGATGTCAGATTGCTGTCTGACAAGATGTGTGATTTACTGTGCAGTTGAGATATAACACATCCACCTGTAACAGGGTTTCCCATGGACAGTGTACCGGTTCAGCACATGTTATATAAACTAACATCTTTGCTGTATTTAAACACATTTGTTCCTCTGTTTGTCACACACTGGCTAATGAAAGCAGAATTCATGAGACAAGGCCAGTTTCCAAGCTATCTAAAGGTCAGCTTTACAGTTCACTATGGCAAGTTTCCTGGGGCACTGACAAAGTAATAATTATGAACACAAGTTTCAAAAGAATCATAAGTGGTTATATTAATTTTATTCTCACTGTGAAAGGTAATACCATATAGCTGTCTTCCTTTCTCTTTGTTTTCACCTGTTTCACTCATTTTATTAATTTTTTGCTTAATTTTCATTCACGTAGCATTGATTTGTGTTAAAATCCCCAACATAACCATAGCCTGTTCTTACTGTTCGATCAAAAAAAGTCACAGGCTTACCCCAAAGAGCATACGGTTTACTGTAACACAGCGTCTAGTCATGTGGAATAGGGGGAAATCACAGGGGGTATGGGATAAGTACAGCCTCATTGCTGAGTTTCCTTTTCTAATACTTTTAATTGTTCTTATAGCGGCAGCTGTTCGTCTCCTTATGTGCTAGTCATTGAGCTCATTTCAACTCAGTTTGCTTGCATGTTCTGTTCTTACATACGTGACAAAAGGAGGGCAAAGTTTCTCATTGCTGTGGTTGCTGACAAAGGAAGCCCATTGTGCTTGAGAACAGCTGAATTATTATCTCTTTCAATGCACAGTAAAATGTCACCATGTCACAGCAGCAGTGTACATGCTGACACTGGACTTGGAAAGTACCAAAAGCAATAAGGGCCAGAGTAGAACCACTCGACTAAATGCTTGTCCTTTGAATGCAAATGGAGAACATTAACTAAAATTCCCAGAAATAGCTTTAAAAAGATCAAAGACAAACTGATTTCAGTTCTCGTGCACACCAAGTCTCACATTCTGATTCTCACTGCTTTGTCCATGCAAAAGCAGTTGTCAAATGGAGTGGTTTCATTTGGTGGTTTTTTTTTTCTTTTTTTTTTTCCTTACTGACCATGTGCAGAGTAGTATGGGTGCATGGGTGCTCCGCAGCAGGAGTCCCAAGGAGGACCTTGATCCTTGGCCATCATTTTAGTGTGTGTTTCATGAGTACAGAATCAGACATTGTGCAGTCACATGTGAAGCTGCAGAAAGGATGAAGTGTCCAGGAATCCTTTGTCACCCAAATCCATAACTAACTACACTCTGAGGCTCAGTCTGTTTTCAGACACTTGTTGTAAGGTTGATTTATAACCTTCCTGCCACACTTCCTTCACTCCTTTTCTACTACCAGCCTCATAATCTTTTATTCCCAGCTTCTTTGCATGGCACTAATCACTCTCTACCATGTAACCTAGAGCATATTTTATTCCTACTGCGGTGTCCTCCTTTAAATCCCTGCTTTGCTGTCTACTCAGTGATTGCCCTGATATTTGCACATGCTTCATAGCTAGGAGTTCTTGGGGTCCTTCACTCTCTTCCACAGCTGCCCAGTCATCCTTGCATGACATAGGGGTGGTCATGAGTATCTGCCCAGTTCATATTCTTCTTTTAAACACAGTAAATCTGGTCTTCCACTGCAGTACTCTGCTCATATCAGAATGATTGAAATTAGTGTACTTAAGAGAAAAAAAACCCAACAGTTCTGGTCTTTGGCCTTCACTTACCCACGTTGTCCTACTGACTCCACTGAACATGTTACACAAGTTTTTGACCTTACCCATCTCCTTCAGTAGCTACTACATATAGCTGGGCTTTGTCCTCTTTTTCCTTCCTTTCTTGCCTTATTTTTTTTTTTTGTTTGTTTTCTATTACCTGTTTTCTTGATACTTTCCATTATATCCCTCCCTTGCCTCTATCCGTTACTGTTGTCTTCAGATTCTCTTCTTTGGGTCTGAAATTGCTGTCCCTCTCCAGTTAAATTTGCTGCTTTCAGTGTGCTGGCAGCAAAGTGAAATGTGATGAAAACCTGATCTCTGAAGGGTTCTTTGCTGGCATATCACAGATCAGATTTTTAGTAATTTTTACTTTGCTTCCAGCACACTAATTGAATACAGCAGAGCAGAACAGCAGGGGACAGAAACAGAAGACACTGAGTCCTGACAAAGGCTTTCTCTAGGGGTAGGTGTTCAATTAGCATCTCTTATTAGACAGCAAATGCTAACTACCCGCAGACAATGAAGCACTCGATCATTCACAGATTGAAAACCAGTGAATATGGACATCTGTGGATATTCAGGGAACTGCTGAATTCCTGGGCAAAGTTGTGGGCCAGGTTGCCTATTTAAAGCATTGGCATTTTAATATATAGTTAGAAACCACCAACTTAGAAGCTAGGAGCACATGTATTGTACCTAAATAAAATTCAACGTGTTGATTTTGTCTGTATTTATTATTTATTATGACTCTCGGGGTGCTGCTTGTGACCCTGTGAGATCTGGTAATTAAAACTGGATTATTTTTTTTTTCTGTTTCTGTTCGATTGCTTTATAAGCAATTGAAAAATATGTGTTATATTTGCTGTATTACTTTTCCATGTAAGCAATTGTAGTAATTGCCAGAGAAAGGCTAAGTGGTTGAGAACAAATGTAGAGATATATTACAATCTCAAATGAGAGCAATTATAGAGTCATAGAATCATAGAATCGTTTAGGTTGGAAAAGACCTTTAAGATCATCCAGTCCAACCATTAACCTAACGCTACCAAGTCTATCACTAAACCAATTAAGGGTAGAGTAGCAATTTCATGTTTCCTGGCTTGGTGGCTGGTTTATTTATAATGAAAGTAAAAACTAGGAATCATTAATGTTGGAAAGGACCTCTAAGATCATCAGTCCAATCATCAACCCAACACCACCATGCCCACTAAACCATGTCCCAAAGTGCCACATCTACATGTTTTTGAACACTTCCAGGGACGGTGACTCCACCACCTCTCTGGGCAGCCTGTTCCAATGCTTGACTACCCTTTCTGTGAAGAAATTTTTCCTAATATCCAAACTAAACCTCCCCTGATGCAGCTTGAGCCCATTTCCTCTCATCCTTTCCCTTGTTACTTGGGAGAAGAGACCAACACCCACCTCACTACAACCTCCTTTCAGGTAGTTGTAGAGAGCGATAAGGTCTCCCCTCAGCCTCCTCTTCTCCAGGCTAAACAACCCCAGTTCCCTCAGCCGCTCCACATAAGGCCTGTGCTCCAGACCCTTCACCAGCTTCGTTGCCCTTCTCTGGACATGCTCCAGCACCTCAATGTCTTTCTTGTACTGAGGGGCCCAAAACTGGACACAGTATTCCAGGTGCGGACTCACCAGTGCTGAGTACAGGGGTACAATCAACTCCCTGCTATAAATAGAAGAAAACTGGCCCTTGAAAATTAAAATGGAAACAGACATAAGTTGACTGTGAAGCTGATTTGTAGGACACTTTCCATTTTAGGATAATGTTTCTGTCATACAAATATTTGAACATCATTTCTCAACATCTGGCTGTAGACAAATCTAAGATACCTATCTCTAGCCCACTGAGTCACATAGTATTAAGGTTTTCAAAGAAGTGAAATAGAGAAGCCAGGTAAATACATGCTTGTTTCTACACTACAAAAAGGTCAGATATCTTGTGTTCCTGTGCATTTACTTTCATATGTTTATTTTCATTGTTTGTTTGCTTATTTATTTTTGGGGACATTATAATGAGGAAATTCTGCTATTTGGAGACACAAACAGGAAAGGAGATAAGAGCTGTTGAATTTCATGAGAGTGCTCCTAAAATCTGGATTCTACTTCAGCTTTTGTTTGCTTAATTGTTTTGGTTTTGTTTGGGTTTTTTATCCCCTGTCTTGTGTTCTTGTGTTCTTGTTACTTATTATGTATTAATAATTATTTCTGATTTGTGGAGTACCTTTGGACTTTCTCCCTCCTAAGCTGTCAGTATATATTTATTTTACAGAGACTTATGAAGATTCAGCAAAACATTAGGTACCTTTTTAAAATTAAACAGGTGCCTGGATGCCTTGCTAAATGCAGTAGTTTTAAAGTTAAACCTATGCCGCTGTGGTTTACTAAGTTCCTACATTCACACAGCTTAATCCAGCAACCTCTTATGCCACAGCTGAATTCCTAGGGATTATTCACATAAATGGCAGGAATGCCCCTTAAGCAGTCCTAGTTTGGGATGATATGGATGACTGCATAATTTGGAGATCTTCTCCTCTGCATTATCCTGCTCCTCCCAAATATATGTTGTGCACAGTGCAATCTGCACTGTTTACCAAGATTTTCATCCTTTTTCAGGGAACAGGTCAATATTGAAGGTCTCTTCTCAACCCTGGGGTTGCAATAAATATCTCCCTTACTGGAGCTATGATTGGGGTGAGCTGCAGGAAAAACCCCAGTCATTGTCTTTTACTCTTCATCCAGTTACCTGGTCTCAATTTGTAGACTCTCTGTAGCTTGCAGGAGATCACTTTTTTCCCATATATTTCTCAACTTTAGCTCAAGTATCCCTCCCACTCTTGACAGCAAGAGTTAAGTGATAAAATGGGTGTCTAGCCATTTCTATATTGCTCTTCTTAGAACTAAATAGTCTTTGGTCTAGATGCCCTATAAATAATGGAGACAAGCTAACTCTTTGTGAATTAGCACTGCTTCCAATTTTTTAAGTGGAGCAAAATGACTGCTGTAAAAGGTATCCAAGGTTTGTGATGTTTCCTTGTTGTATAGTAAAATAGATTAACGTTGGGGCTTGTACACTATTACAGTCAAATTGCTGCTCTAAAGACAGTTCATGATTGCAATGTCGTATTAAAGTACTGCGATTTGGTTTGTGTTTCTGCTGGCCTCTTTCCTGCTGCCGCAATTTAACTGATATATATTTTTAAAAGCCTATTACTTTGCATATTTCTTGTTGTTGTTTAATTTCTTCTATATATGTATTAAAGCATGCTCTCTTTCTGAAGGAAAATGGGACAAAGAAAGGTTTCCAGGCTAGCGACCACTAAGAATCCAGAGGTTTTGTTTCCAGCTCTGCAACACATTTCTTATGTGACCTTGGTCAAGTTGATTAACCTCTGTGCAAAATGGGGACAATGAACAGCATTTAGCAGTCATAGGTAAAACTAGCTAAACATAGTAAGTTCTGCAAAGTGTTTTGGGATTTATGGTAGGCAGATAGTGCATATGTACTGAATCAGGCAGAGGAGATAAATGGCTGGACCAAAAGGCTACAGCTGAAAAAAATAGAAGAAGGAAAAAGGAAAAATATGAGGTAAAGAGAAAAGAGAGGTTGGGAGAGGAATGGGATGGTGGAACCAGTTGGCATCAGTTGGAAGTGATTAACAATAAAAGATGTGGGTCCTGTTCAGAGTTAATAGGGCAAGAAAGGAACACTAGGATAAATGTGTTTGTAGATCTACATCTAAACTGATTAATTCAAAGGCAGTGTTGAACTCTGGAAATCAGCTATGCTGATCAGCTTTCTTCAAAGTTCAAGGAAAACGACAGTGAAATAATGTATGAAAATCAAAAAGGAAATATTTTCTCCAATGCATACTTTACATCTTGTATTAACTGCTACAGTTTATCACTGAAAAAAATAACCGGAAGGAGAACATAATTCTATCAGAAGTAGAGGTGAGCTAAGCTCTCATTTAAGAAGCATGTTTCAAAATGGTGTGTTCTGCTTCAGCTTAGAAGAAATTTTCCCTACTCCCTGCTACAAAGAAAATTCCATTTGCTACTTCAGGCATCTGGAATTGACTGATTAACATCAACTAAGCCATCTTTATTATTTTACTTTATTTAGGTTCTTGTACCATGGCTTTCTTTATGATTTTTAAATATTCATTTCACATGCCACCTTTTATGCATAGGGGCTTGATGTATTCTGAAATCATAAGTCTCAGTATCCAAATGCTGGTTTAATCAATATTCTCATTTGATGAAAAAATAATATACATTTTTACTTTTATTTCCAAGTTCATTCTCCAACATTAAAAAAAAAAGAGAAAACAAACAGTAACAATCTGAGTGGTTTAGTCTAACATATTTTAGATGGCTGTAAGTTTTTGCATTTACTGCTGCTGGACAAGATTTATCTCACTTTTTTGCTATCACAAAAAATTCGTGATTTTCAGTTATGAGATTGGCTAGAGATGCAGCAATTGATAACTGCCTGAATGTAGAGCGAATGTGTGAAAAGAAAGTACAGAGACTAAAGCTAGTTTTCTATAGGACAGTATATATATAATGTTAAACCAGGTGAGAAGCTTAGTGACAAAACACATCTAGTTGCATTGTTTAGCAGAAAATAATCTGGGGTGTTCTGAAACACGACTCAGTTGAACAGTCTTAAATTGGACTGTACTGATCATGAATAGAGACTTTTATTTATTTATTTTTACTAATAACTGGGAATCCATTGCAAATTCCTCTATCTTCCAAAACAGTTAAAAACACTTTGGTGGGTAGCTTGGCGTCATGTTGATATAACCCTCTGCTTGCCTGCAACGCCTCAGAACCGTTTGTATGAAAACCCCTTGGATAGACTCCATTTGTTCTCCAGTTGAAATGGTGTTACCCGGGAAAGCAATTCTACCGTGTGCTGAGCTCCGTCAGTTCCTATTAACTTCAATTCAAGTGAAGGGGCACAGCCTTTCTGAGGAGATGCAAAGTCGTGTCAGCTCAGATTCTTAAGATGAAATTCAGTTCTTTGCAGAAGGTCTGCACAAAGCTATGTATCATTTAAGTGCCACTTAATTCTTTATAATGGCGCTTGGAGTGGATTTGAAGAATCTGATTGGCTTTTTGCTGCCTTGTCTGCAGAGGGCTGAATTTCAACCCTGGTGAATATACACAGTAAAAAGGCAACTACATTGCCTCAAGAAATACATTGTACTCCTTTGCTTTGACTACTGTAAGTCAGTGTCAATTACTGATAGAAACTCTCGGTATTATGCTGATAAAATCATTGTACGCTTTGCTCCCTATATTACGTATTTAACTGCGCTGCGATGCGCTGCTGTAACGGGCAGAATGAAAAGTGAAAATGCAAAAATGGGCGTAATCCTACAGGCACGAATGCGCCCTCTCTTTTGCAGCTATGGCTGCATGTTGTTTAGCAGAGCCACGTGTCTGTACGGACCTCAGTTTGCACCCACGTGCGAGGCGCCCGCTTGGCCTGCTTTTGGCAAATGGCGCAGAAAGCAGGGCCGGTTAAGATGGGACTGTGAGAGCGTGGGTGTTCGGGAGGCTTGTCGGACAAAGCGAGGGGCCGGCTGAAACGCTGCGCAAACCAACTCCAAAGGCCTGCAACGGGGCAGAGGCCCCGGGGGGCACCGGTTGGGCCCGGCCCCGCCGGGGCTGCCTCACCGCGGGGCGGCGGGGCTGGAGGCAGCGGGGGCGGCCCTGGAGCTGGAGCCCCCGGCCCTGCCCAGGGGGGCGAGGGGGCACCCGCATGGCGGGCAGGGGGTGGGGAGAGCGGGGTGCGTGTGCGCGTTAGGGGTGTTCGGGATTAGTTCTGAGTGGGCGTCTAGGAATTTCCAAGTGTTTCTGAACACTTCGTGTCAAGTACTACAGTTTACTTTTTTGTATCACTGGTATTGATCCTGCACTGCTGGTGGTTATGTGTCATTAATAAATTAATAAACCATTTTGATACTGATTTGCTCTAACCTATGTGAGCTGAGTAGTGTTTCCCTACAAAAAGCAGTTGTTCCAATTCTCAGGGCCTAAATGCATGAGCTAGTCTATACACCTAACACAGAAATGTTTTAGACTTTATGTTCTGTAAAATACTCCTGGTATGTTTTGAATTTGTGTGGATATAGCCAATACGCAGAGCCAAGACTCCATATATCTGTGATATTACCTATAGCTGTATTCTGAGATAGCAACCAAGCAAACACTAAGAGTAATTCACAGAGGAGAGAAATATTTTTTTTGAAGATCAGTTCAAATTATGTTTCCAGTGAAACCTCCCACCTGAGATAGTAAAGGCAATCTGGTACATATTTTTGGGTTTAACTGACTATTCAGTCTTTCACTGATCCTTCATATTGTTGAAACATTGATAGAAATAGCCATTTCAATACGTGAATCGCACAATATATGCATGCCAATGGGTGAGGTTTGGTGTTAATGTTTTGCTGAGCTTTTTCTGTAAAGCCTGCAGCTGGATGCATGCCTTCACTCAGGAAGGGTGAGGCTATTACCTGTTGCATAGGACATGTTAGCCCTGAAAGCTAGTACGATCCAGTTCTCAGTAGAGCAGTACCTATGGACCCCAAGCACAATCCAGATTTCTGTATGTTATGTGCTATAAAAACTTAGTGGATTTGCTTTAAAAAATTGTAGTTATGAAAATTGTTGGGGAATCATCCCTCCAGTAATATATATATTGCTTAATGAACAGTGCAAATTTCTGTATAGACGTTTGGGAGCTAAAGTGTTTTTTTATAATGAAAATCTTAATATGAATTTCAGATTGAGCTTCCACTGAAAGAAATCAGTGTTCTTTATATTGCTAGAGCTTACCAAGAATTGTACTGGGACTGAGGACACAAGTTGCTTCATGTCAAAATGTTGGAAAGGATTTTATTAAAAGACTTTAAATTACACTTCTATTTCTTGCCATGATCCAGTGGCACTGGGAATAGTATTCTTAAGTAGTTCCAGACAGAGGAAGTTAGGGGCATAGGGAGGCTGAATCACACGTTCAGGTGAGCATAAAGAGCTGCAACTGCCACTGGGTATAAATGCCCGCTTTTGGGCAAAAGCTCCTTGGACCCAAAATTAATTTGGAGCATCATAAGCTTCTTGTACGCTTATCTTGCGAAGTATTTTTCCTGTAGTTCTTTTTTTGTTGGGCTCGTGACTGTTGAAGATAAGTTGCACGTGTTGATGTCACACATCAACATAGAGGAAGACGTGATCCGTGTCCCTGTATGTGGCACTTGTTCTGCCCTTGAATCCGAGGACACATATGTCCTGGTTTCAGCTGGGATAGAGTTAATTTTCTTCCTAGTAGCAGGCATAGTGAAACCAGGACACATACGTACAAATTGAGGCAGTGAAGCTTTCTTATAGTCTAGCCCAAGATTGCTAAAATGGTGTCTGAAGGAACTGAGGACCATTTTTCTGTGGGCCATGAACTTTACAGTCTGAGCAAAAGACAAATTGTCTGGGGGGCCTTACCTTGTTTAGCATGAGTATATGGCACCATACAAGTGAGTGCATCTCTGTATATGTATTTTATAAAAAGTATCCCAAACTGACACTCCACCCTACAGTTTTGCCTACAGGGGGCAAGGGAAAGAATAATGAAATGTTAGATATTAGTCACATTACTTAATATTCTATGAGAAGGAACCCAGATACTACAGAGGTGAACTCAGAGAAGTAGTATTATAATCCAGAAAGAAGTCTACAGGAATTAAAGCCCCTTCTCTCCCTGCCTTGAAGAAAAAATTCTCCCTACAGCTCTGCATCTACTTTAATGCAGTCAGAGCTCTGTTATTCCGAGACTACTTGCTGTGTGTGACCTTGAGGAAATTTTGCAGAGCTAGCTTACCAAAGACACAAGCATTAAGAGGAGCCACAAGGCACACCAAATACCACCCTTCAGACAGTTAGGGACCTTCCTGACTAGACTTCCTTTCCCTTGTAGTAATAGGGTAATAGGGTGTTTGTTCCAGACTTTTCCCTCTGCTTATTGTCTCCTTCCCCATGATTTCTCAACCTTTACTTCATTCAACACCTGTCCTTCTTATGTTCCTAGTTCCTGCCCCTAACTATGCCCCTACTATTGCAAGTATCTGTTTCACAATTGCTGTCATTATGTTGACCCCTCTACCTATTTATTATAGCTTCTCTCTCTCCACTGTGTGTCTCATGTCTATTTACACTGTAAAGAGTTCAGGATAAAGAGTGCCTGCTCAGGTTTATACACAGTCTAACACAATGGATCCCAGTCATAGGTCACTTTTAGGCTACTGTAATGATGAGTTGGGATAGTAAGTCTTCAGTTGTTAGCCCCCCCAACAATATTTCCTTGACTGTAAGAAGCATGGAATTAGAAAATTAGCTAACTTTTATGTTCTTTAGATTTACAACAGGGCTGTCTTTTGGGTTTGTTTTTTTTTTTTTTAAAGTTCTATTATGAAATTTGTTGGCACAGCAGGTGGTGTAAATAATTTTGTAAATTGCCTAGGGCTGTCTACATCATAACCTATGGCTGCATTATCAGATGATGAAAATAGACAACTCAAATGAGAAAGTGTTTAGAGATAAGTGAAATGTGAATTCTCCTGCCAATTGTTGTTGGTTGTTTTTTTTTTTTTTTTTTTCTGTTCCATAGCACGAATTATCAAAACAAAACAGTGGTGTGAAATGCTTCCATGTTTAGAAGGAGAAGGCTGTGATTTGCTAATCAATAAATCAGGCTGGACCTGTACACAACCAGGAGGACGGATAAAGACAACCACGGTAGGTCACTTCTCTGTTCTATATTTCTTCAGTTTCTCATTCACTTTAGTTTATTGAAAAACAAAGAGTGAGATTTCTAATTGTTTTTCAGCACAGATATGTAAAGTCTGTTGCCTTATAATTAACCTATGTACCCAAGTGTGCTTACTGAAATACACAGCAATGTTATGACAAGGACAGGAAAAATGTGTAATTCCCACAGTTACTAAGAGTGGAAATTATATTAAGGTTTTCTTAAAAGGCACCAGTGGTTTAACGAACATTTGTATTCAGCCTGAAGACAGGATCTTATTGCTTCATTGTACAAGATTTTTCTTATGCTGAGGAAGTGTAGAGTATAAAACTGAACACATAGTCTAGCAGGGTGAAAATAAAGCTTTCATTGGGAATTAGGGAGAAAATATTTTTGCTATTCCCACTGTACTGGGAAAGAAAGTTGCACAGATATATCTTTAGTTTTCAGTGAGATAATCAGTGAGACCTGTAGAAAACATAGTAAAAGATCCCTTCTTTCAGCTTCCTTTTGGTCCTGGTTTGTTGATAAAACCCTTAACTCTCTTGATTTGGTGTCTTGGGGCATGTGCTTGTAGTGAAGCTGAGAGTAAATACAACAGTAATAGTTTCTAGGGCCTGTAATATATCAAAGAGATTTCTAGAAAATGTTCTCAAATGGCAATAATTCTTTGACTTCAAAAATGGAAAAAATCTGAAGAGATATAATAGAGCAATATTCTGATAGCTTGCTAGACCTCTTGAAATTATTCCCCCCCCCGCAATCTTTTTTTAGCTTTTCATGGAGCTTGAATGTAATTTAAATAAGTGCAATTTCAAGAATATTTAGTCTTAAAAGTACTTATCAGTGAGGACTAAATTAAGGCCCATCATCCCCTGTACAATTTCTCTGTCTGAGCAGGAGATAGGCACCAGTATAAAACCTTTTATCATTTTAGAATGTCTATATTTTGGAAAATTAACGTTTTTCACTTTTTAAAAAAGAATGAAGATTTGATAGTAGTTTATGAGATAACTACAAAACAAACTTTATGAATTGTGATAACTATTTTGATGCTCCTGTATTTACCAGACAAAATATTCACTATAGGCAGGGCTATAAAACTTAACGCAGTCTCTGAGGTCTTACTTAAATATTGTTTGCCTTTAGATCTTTTGCATTCAAGTTATGTAAGAGTGACATAAAGAAATAAAGGAAGGAAATAAGTTTTTGAAACGTTAATGCCACCTTCCAAGGGCAAGGAGACCTAATACGGTAACTTTGCAATACTTGAAATATTATCTTAAATCTTGTTAATTCAGGGGTATTTTCTGTACCAGAGGTAAACAGAAAACCCATGTACTGTGACACATTGCCAGCTGTCATTATAGTTCTTTATTTGATGTTTTATGCTAATGGCATGACTGAGTAATGCAAAGTAAGCAGAGGATCTATCTTTCAGGATCTATCTTTAATGAAGTGATTCAGATATCCTTTCAGATTAAACACCAGAAGCCTGATTCTGAACTCTTACTTGTCTGTATAGCTCTTTAATGCTATTGACATGAATGGAATGACTCATGGTTTTGATTAACGTAAATGAAATCATAATCATGCCCCATCAGTAAAATTAAGTCCATGGGAAGTGTAATATTATAAAAAAGACTCTCCCCCACACAGAGACATCATTGTCATTGCTGAGGAGAGATTCTGCCAGAAAGCCAACTGTAGAACAGCTCTGAGCATAAGCCCTCATCTAACATCAAGCAGTCTTCAACAGTTGGTATCACACATGCAGACACACAACAAACACACAGTACTTTTCAGTCAAGCCAGACTAGCAACTCAGAATACTTAAAGAAGTTCTGAATCCAGAAAGGAAAGGGGAAAAAAAGAAAAGAAAAAACCCAACCAAACAAACAAAAAACCAAGAAAAAAGCCCAAGAACCCCCAATCTATAATACAGTATTACTAAAACATTAAGAATAAAAAAAAAAAAATTCTTTAAAAAAAATGTGTTCTTCAGCCGTTTAGTTGAAGGGTAAGGGAAGCTTTGGACAACGCTGATAGGTTTGGGAACTATGTCTTAGGATGACTCTATGAAGTGCATGACTATGATTAAAAGAAAAGAAATTTTCTAACAGAAATACCAAGAGACAGTATTTACTGTAGCAGTACTCTTAGGTCAATAGCTGCTGATGCAGTCAAGTAATTTCTGTTTCTGCTCCTAATCAACACACCTGAGTTGCCAGGCCCATCATGTCATCTAAGTGTAACAGGAAGGACTTCTGGCTAGGAAGGGCCAGAAAAATGGCCACCAGGCAGTATGGGGAAATAAATGTCCAAACATATTGAATTAATTATTATACACTAAATGTCTGCTATTAAGTAGAAATAATTCTTGACCAGATCTCCAGCAACAGTAAGATTAGGTCCTTAATTGGTTAACTATCAATTTTGTTAGCACACACTTGTTAATCTAATATTCGCAGGCCTTTCCTGCTAATATTAGTTTGTATCTTGAAGATACTTGGCAGTAGGTCTTGCATGATCATAGCGGTGGTAGATCATACAGCAGAGATATTACTGTTTATTTGGTAAATGCTGAGACAATAATTTGCTACTCATACTAAAGCCAGAAGAGTATTGAACTCTGATGGACTGAGACCAGCTGTTGTGATATTACCAGCTTTTTTCATTAATTCCAGGAGGTTGTGTAGAAGTGTAACTTTTTAAGTACTGGGTTTAGAAGTAGCACATGGAAAGGGTAGAACTAGTAGAGTTCTTATGTAGGGCATGAATTCCTTCTTATGTAAGAATATAGTTTAGGACTCACAATTAAGTGTGTTTCTACCAAGAAAAAGGAAGAAATAGGATTCATTTTCTGTAGATGAGTTTAACATTTAGTATTTCTTCTTTGAAAATACCAAGCAAACAGCCAATGAAAATACCCATTGCTCCAAAGCAAAAGTATAATTTCTGTGAATTGTTTGGAAAGCACTGCTGCTACTTCATGCTTTGTGTCAAAATTGTTTAGACTTTCTATGCAGAGCCAGATTTTTTCACTGCCTGGCACTTTTTGTGATCACCTCTGGAAATGATGCAACCAAATCAGAATTCTTCACATGGGTAGCAGTGTTTTATATCCATTTTGCGCTCACTTTGCACAGCTATAAATGACTACACAAGGTGCAAGGCAAAGGAAAAACAGACTCAAAGGATACTCTAAATGGATCTGGATGTCACTCCTGCCCTGTCATCCTTTCTACAAGGTGTGAATGAACCAAAGACTTTTCATCTGCTAAGAGGCTTTTCAAATTGAGGATTGACCGGGCTAACTGCCAATCTATCTATTAAGCAGCTGACTGTCAATACAAGGAAACAATATGGCAGCTTGTAAAAGAAGATAGCAAGAGAATACTACACAATTGTTAGCACTTTCAACACACTAAGTACTTTCATATAACAAATGTCCTTATAGTCACTTTAAAATCACCTACCTTAAAAATTTCTTCTCCTTTTGATATTCTCATTACTCTTTCAGTTCTTCAAAAAAAAAAAAAAAATATTTTTTTTAAAGTAGTATGTAGTTTTAATTGTGCCAGAAGATATGCCTTTTTTTTTAAGATATCACTGAAGGGCCTGTCCTTTTTATATTTCAAATATAAAACTTGCCAGGGTATAGATGAGAAGGTACACAAAGTATTGGATTTACAGGGGAGATTAATTTTAGCACCAAAGTGTATATATGTTGTCAATGATCCATCACTACCTAATTGTTACTTAATTAATTCCTTCTTCTACATGATGTGATTTCAATGCATGGAGCTTAACAGAACATTCATGCGCCAGTTCCTCGGTAGCTAACCTTTTAAAACCTTTGCGATTTTACTGCTAAATTAGCTGAAGTGGGAAATTAAGGAGTATGAAGAAGCTAAGAGAGAGCTCACAGTGGATAAAAGGTGTAATTACTCTGACATGGAGCTCAGTGCTTAGCTAGTAAAATTTACTAAGGATCTAGCTTCACCAAGGGACATGACTTTCTTAATAGAGTTTACTTACACACAGAGCAACTTAGCATTCCTCACCATTAATATAAATGACATGCTGCCTGGGTTGGAAAGGCAATTTGTTCCTTACCCTGAAAAATATAATAGCTGTTTGTACTGGCTGCAGTTTAAATCAAGATTTTTCTGGAGAGCTTTATCGTACACATATGTATGATAAAGGTAACTCAGATAAAATGTACTGGTTTGCTTTTCATCACTGACTTACAAGCAATGTGTTCTCATTCATACTATTACATTCAAAGTAAAAAGAAATATATATGTTACATATTTGTAACATACTTGAGAATTTACTTTTTTTTAGACTGAAGACCAGCTGGAAATGTCCTGAGGCCATGGTCTAGTGGTCTGAGCTTGGGACTGGGAGCCAGAAACTCCTGAGCTCTAATCCCGGCTCTGACAGTGACTCCCTCTGTGGCCTTGGGTAAGTCACTGAACCTCTCTGCCTCAGTTTCCCCAGCAGTAAAAATAAGATTAACAATCTTTAGATACCTACCTTAGTGAATTTGGGAGTCCTGAGTTAATATTTTAAGAGGTTTAGCAATTCAGAATAATTTAAAAATAAAAATACTGTTATTTGTAAATGTCCTTATTGGTGATATTCATGTTGTTGTTAGAAAATCACATATCCCTGGCATTCCTGTACTTAGCCTCACCTACATTCCAGTTCCGAGTGTTTCTAAATGTGCATTTCACATCTCCACAGATCAGCTGATTTTATTTGGTTAAGCTGTTTTTGGAAGTTTTTTTTGACATCCTGCCAGTTCTAGTTCTGTGTTATTCCAGAACACAATATCCACCAAAATAAGCTTTTAGGCAGCACCAAATTAGAGCAGTGGAATGATACAGGCATGCATGCCATGCCAAATCAAGTGTCCCTCTTCCCCTTTGTCAGAAGTAGTCAACTTATGAAACATACATTAAATCTACTTGTCAACAGTTCATCTACCAAGTTCTCTCACTGTCCTAACTGTAACAGGAACACTACGTACAGACCAAGATCCCAATCCAAAGAATAGCTTTTAGAAACAAGAAGGAAATGATGATCCTGAATTTTCCATCATTCATAGCTAAGACTGTTGGGGAATCCAAATCTTTGGCTATATTTAAGCTATGGGACCAGGAGTACATCCTTGCTTCAAAGTCCATAGACATGCACAACTGTAAGTCCCAATGACTTCTCTGCCTTCTCTTTTTCTGTGTGGCCCTCTTCATGATGGCATGCCTGCCTCTGCGTTGTGAGAGATCTTAGCAGTAGCAGAAAGGGCTCTCACAAATATGCTTATGTGGTGAAATAGATCATTAACTCAGCCTGATTCTCTTGCAGATCATCCTCAGCCATGCTCACTCTGAATTTCTTATTGGATTTCTAGAAAGCTGGTTTAAGAAAATCACCATCCTTACTGTCACTAAGAACCATCTGTATTCTTAACTCCTGCTGTCAGCCAGTTAGAGCTTCATGAGCTCTGAGACCATTGCTTCATCAAGCATTATGCATCACAAAGTCCTCTAAAAGTAACTTGGATCTGGTCCTGAAATTGCTATTTGAATAAAGTTTTCTGAGACCACTACCACACAATTGGAAGCTAGCCTGAAATACTTTTTATATGTTAAAACATCTATATGTTCTACCTTTTACACTTACATACCAATTGGAGAAAGGATAGAACATGAACACCCTCTCAGAGTATCTTCTGCAGATATTATTAAGATCAAAAAGCCATGATATTTGGATGTGTGACTGTACATATGAACTACCAGAACTAGGTTGCTCATAATTAACATCTCATTCTAATGTAACTGCATATCTACAGGATCAGCTCAAGTCATGGTTCAGTGCTTTAACGGAGCCTTCTAATATTTTTTATTAATTTGATATTCTTCCCAGTAGTACTAGCATTAATTATGAGAGAAAATACAAGTTCTTGACATGTCATAGCCATGTGCTTCAGTGTACATTCTATAGATTTGTACCCCAAGACCTAGATTCAACCTGTTGTTTATTTCCATGGCTTTCAAGAAATTTTTATGCTCTGAACAGTTTCCATTACTCTAATTGTTTACAAAAGGTATCATAATTTACAAATGGGTCATCATTGCAGTACTGGAACTAGATTCATTTCTGTTAATTTCCAAGCAAGTTAAGCGTGTGAGTTGAATGTCTTCA
Organism: Pelecanus crispus; assembly: GCF_030463565.1. Classification (NCBI taxonomy): domain Eukaryota; kingdom Metazoa; phylum Chordata; class Aves; order Pelecaniformes; family Pelecanidae; genus Pelecanus; species Pelecanus crispus. Next base: position 19,856,170 of record NC_134643.1, read on the forward strand.
GTCTCAGAGAGGTTGAAAATCATGTTTCTAATTCTTGTGTTAGAAAAGATAGTAGATCAAGACAAGCTTACAAGTAGAGTGGTGAGATGATCTCCGTGGCCTCATGTCTTAAGTCCTTCATGCACTGAGGAAGCTAAATAGAAATAAAATCCTCACGAAGCTGAAGAACCTAAATAGAGTGGGACCATGCTATTGCTTCATAATATGCAAGTTCTCTTGCATATTAGTACTTCTTCAGCTAGTACAGTCTTTTCAAAGCTGTGAACTCCTTTGTGGTACCAACGTACTGAAACCCACCCATTCTATTCTACATCATCCTTATCAAAATACACTTCTTTGTGGCAAATAACTGATCTTCAAGTCCTAAATCCAAAATGCTAGCAAAGGTTTTGTGATTTTTGCAGACTTCATGTTGAAAGGAGATGGCAGAAGCTTGAAGAACCACCTTAAAGAGATTAGGTGCCTTCCTCTGTCCTGAATGCTGAATACTGGTTCTACTGATTTTCAGTGATTCACACTGCCTGAAAAGAGACCACAGTTTACTCCAAGAATAACTTGGAATAAAATGCCTAAGTTGAAATCATAATTTGTTAACATCTCAGATATTTCCATGGAAGAAAATAGGGAAACACAGATTTTGTTCTTCTATCTTGAACATATATTTTCAGATTTTAATGGGGAATTACAATAGCCTCACATGGTGTGCATGGTCTGTTTTAAAGATATTGTAATTCCTGTACAAATAAACAAACTTAATTTTCAGATAGATAAAATTTCTAGAGATATCTTTTCTTTCAGGATTCTTTTTTCTTAATTCATATTCATATTGGGAGGTTGCTTCTAGCTTTCAGTCCCATCTTACTATGCTAATTTAGGGACAGGACAGATTTAGATTCAGTGAGGTAAAACTGGTTTACTGGTTAATGTTTAGGATTTTTTTTTTTTTGGTGATATGAGTTAATCTGTATTTAAAACCAGTTAAATGAGCAACATTCAGATGCATTTGAGGTCTGAACTGTCACCTAGCGTAAGTAAACAAAAGCAGATTCTACCCTGGGCAATAATAATAAGTTTCCAATCATCTATTTCATGGGTTTGTGGCATAAATTTTGTTTTCATAAAAAAAACAAAACCAAAACCAAAAAACTGCGTGGGTTGGTTTTATTTTCTCTATACTTTGAAACCAGAATTCTGAAATGTATATAAAACCACACCTGTAACTTGGGGAGTTCATTGACTACTATGTCATAGTATGAACCCCCCCAATAAATGGTGGACATCTAAAAATGTTCAAGTGTGTACAAACCTTTAAGAGCTGCATTTTAAGGAATGCCGAAATTGTTAAGTTGGTCCTGATAAAAAAAAAAAATAATAATAATTTGAAATTATTTTCAAATTCCAGAATTTTGCAGTACATCAGTAAAAGTTATATTTTTATATGGGGTAAGATTCTCACCAGTCTCCTCAAATCTAAACAACAACCTGGTTTTTAAAAATGGAAGGCCCAGGGCATAGACAATTGAGATCTATAATGGATGATTCAGGTCTCTGTATGGGAAAATTGCAGGCCCATCAAAGACTGGATATGAAGAGGCTGATACTAGATTTTATTACTATTGTTTAGCACCTTAGTCACCCTTTACATTTAGGTAGGCCTTTCCAAATACTGAAACAGCATTGTAACTGTTCTAAGAAATTAACATGTTAAGAATTAGTACATTAATAAACTGAGATTGACAAAAAGGGAACAAGAGTAGTTAAACCACATTCATATTAGTAATGGTAATATTGGGTCTTTTTGTGTTTTGACGATTCTTAGCATAACAGATAAACATTCTAAATGGGATTTAGTTTCCTCAACTTACCATTTTAGTGCATTCAGATACTTAAGGATATTGAAGACATCTTGCATAGGGTGAGCATAAATGACATAGAACCTATCGACCAGTGCCATTGTGGGGTGGTAGCTGGAAGCCATGCAGGAGATGCTGGTTCACTAGCTGCCTGTGTTAAGCATCTAAATCTCATTTCTCATCTGCTATACCAGATAATTCGACACAGTGCTGCCCAGTCCTACCGTGTATGCTTCATAATAGATTTACATTGTCTGAAGGTTCTGATTTCTTGCATGAATATGAGAAAATAAATTTTTATTTAATAAGTGATTGCAAAGAGACACTGAGGAAGCAACCTTGAAGATTACTAGTGAAATTTCTTCATTCACTGTAAGTAGCACAGCACACTGTTTGTAAGAAGTGATTCAATAGATGCTGTATGCCATGTAGTTGAACTGAAGGGGACTATAGGATACATTGTACATGTGGAAGAAAAAATAGATTTGATAATGCAAATGAGAAAGAAAGCTGGAAAAGACAACACAGAACTTGAGTATCTAGTTTAAATCATAATTTTTGTGAGCATGTAATGGAAAACTATGAAGGTTGGAAACTGGTATGTCACATCAATATCAAGAATTTAAAATTATGCTAAAATTATTACACACCCATTTTGCATAGTGAGAATGTTCATGGTACAAGTGTTAGAAGATGAAGCTGTTGCACATGTATATCCATTTTGGAACATTTCTTTTTTAAGAATACCCCCAAAGATTTGTTAAATCATGCAAAGCAAGCTAGAATTCTTGGACTGAACAAAACAAGCAGTGAATAAAGAAAATGAAAGATGTTATAGTACAGGGATTTTTATAATCCATTTGTCACATTATTTCTTAAAATCATACTTGAAAATTAATTCTGAAAGGCCTTTCATGTTGAAATCTGCCATTTCAACAAGGTACTGATGGAGGACCTGTGAACAGCACATAATAACAGTTAACAGGAGTGTATTGATCTAGGTCAAGGTGGCCCAGGAAGTGACAGATTTATGAAAGGTCTGATGTTATTTTATTAAGAATGGTTTCAAAAGCATAAAAGATGTTAAGCTCTTAAGTGTTATTGAAAATCTGTGGAAGGCAGGCACATAACTGACATTTCTGTTTTCCGATATTCCCCTGCTGTATTTTCATTAACCATCTGGAGTAGCGCTCTGATACTTAGTAGCATTATGACTGCACGCAAGTTTCTTTACCTTGGGGGCAAACCTAAAGGATAAGGTTGCCTGGTTTTCAATCTAGTTAACTCCTGCCTGTGAGACTTTGTTCTCACCTACTGCTCCTGTTCACTTGCATATGAGCACGCTAGGGTACGCAGAAAGACAATTGAGTTTACAAAGTCATGGTAAATTGGTAGCCCAAAGCTTGGGATATTCCTGCGCTTCATTGGAGATTAGCAGTCTCATTACATGGCTGAAACAGGAGGTTGGAAGTGAACAAAACTGGATGATCCTTGATCCACATAAAACCAGGCAAGGGTAGGACAGTAAGATCAAACAGCAAAATGTAGAAGAATAGGACCTTTTCTTTCAATTGACAGTGCAGCTTCATGGTAGCCTAAACCAAACTAAATCCAGACTGCCCCAATCCCATTCTCCCACCCCACTCTGGCTGTATATTGCTGACCTCCATTTTGGGTAGGCATTAAGTGTGTGTGGAAATGTCTGGGATGCCAAACAGGCATCACTTTTTGCCAGGTTAGTTTTCAGCTGCATCAGCTTCTGATTACAATACCGCAGATTAACCCAGAATAACCCAGATACAAAGGAGTTTAAATTATTCCAGGCCAAAACCTATGGGGTACGTCTGCCTTTATTACATAATTCCAAAGCCTGTTGAACCATCAACAACTGTTGCTGCATACCTAGTTAGTTTTTTCAGCTAACGTGGCTATTGTTCCCCATTTGCATTTTCCAAAGAATTCTAAAAGTTGCCTCTGAGATGCAGACAAAGCATATAAAATACATCCCTCATATGAAATACATTGGTGTACCAGTACTATTTGAAAGCCCATGTCCTAAACTGTGGAGGATGCTGTACTTTTCTGGAGTGGGGACTTTAAAGGTAACTTCTCTGCTGTCTAATACTATTCTCCATTTACATTAAAGCATTTATAAGGACATACATTGCAATTCTAAATTTGTATGCTGTCCCTCTGTGAATAATGTGGTGACAGATTGATTTCTGGAGAAATATTTATTCCTACTGATGAGTATTGGACATCTCTAGGTACAGTAAAGAAATCAGGATTTCACCTAAGACCAGAAGATATTCCCTTAAGGAAATAATTTTGGTGGTTGGAAAGGAAGCAGGATGTTGCTCTAGGAAAATTCTTTTGGAGGAACATTCCTGAGACCTAGCTGGACATATGATAATACAGTCAAAAACAGCTTGCAAGGAGCCAGTTCTGACCAGTGAATTCTAAAAATAAAAGGGGGAGGGAGAGGAGGAAGCATGGTGTCAGCGAAAATTAAGTATTTAATCTCTGTGAGTAGCTAAAAAGAAGTTGGCTGAGATCTGCAGCGCTTAAGTGTGTTGTAAATTTTGGAGGACAAATTCAAATAATAATTAAGATCCTAAATCTTGTGATAGGGGCCAAACTTAGGAAGGTGATGCACTTAAGGAGGGAAGCATGTAAGCCCAGTATGGTGTTTCCTTTAGTACCTGAGATCCATATCAACCTAGCAGAGATCAAAGAAACAAGATAAAGACATTCACAGAGTATCCACAGAGCATCTAGAGTAGGTTGCCACACTACTCCACAAATCACTCGACCTGCCAGATGGGGCATATCCCAGGTGAGGCCCCTTTGCAGTCCTTTTGGAAACCCTTGTGCAGAAAGCAATTCAAGACTGATGGGTCCAGATGGTGAAAATAAGTAAAAAGGAACCTGAGTTTGTGGCGTAGTAAGAAGGGGACTCCTCTGAATGAGAAGGAAACACTGAGTACTGATCCTACTGCTGGTTTTTTTTTTTTTTTTTTCCCCCATTGAATATTTGTGAGACCCAAGAGATGTACTCCTCTCCCTTGGTCATGTTTTTGTGCTGGATTCAGAGCTGTACAGGTGACTTAAGCATGGTTTGAGTATTGGTAGCAGATTAGGAGTCCTCTGGGGACTCAGGCATATTTTATGTGCTGAAACACTCATATCAGATAGTGTTAGATCTTATTCGCCTTGCTTCTCAAACCAAGGCATTTCTGAACATCTCTGGAACTTCTCCTCAGGCATTTATGAATCTTCGTGTCCTGTTCTGTCTGACCCCAAAATTATTCTGCTTCAGTTTGCTTTGGGTGGAAGCTTGGCAACTAAAATCTGACTAAATTAAGACTTAAATGGAATTTAAAAGAAGGTATCCATAAAGACTGAAAGATAATGTAAAAATCCCTGAAGGAGCTAAAATGTAACTGATGATAGCTCCTGTGAAAATGTAGGTAAAACACACCCTAATCTCACAGGAAAATCAAAGACCAACCAAACACATGTAGAATTGTCTGTGTAGAGTTACATAAAGCACAAAAATTTTTTGAACTGACTGAAATGGTGGCTAATAAGGGAGACAGAGATGAAGCCATTAACAATTCATGACTAATTCAACATTGTATAATCATAGAGGAAGAGGACACATATAAGGTGGCCAGCAGAGACAAAAGTATGGATAAAGAAAAATTTAGGAGAAAAAAAATTAGCAGTTCAGTCTATTAGGCTGAAAACTCCAGCAATTGTTCAGTTCAAAGCTAGCTTGAACAAAGATCTAGAAAGAGTACTGTGGGGATCAGTCTTGTATTGGTAGGATATGAAATAGATTAACTGAATGGTCTTTACCAGCTCTAACATTCTGATTATTTTTAACCATCTTTATAAAAGTCATAGTGGAATAAATCACAAACCATATGAGGGGAAGAGTTGTAATACTCTGAGATTGCTTTGAGTCATCAGACAGACTTAATTTTTCTCACAGAGATTAGTTGTCTGTTCAGCCAGACAGACACTGGTCACAGAAACGTGTCATTGAATTGTGCTGTGGAGTAATATTTCATGTTCTTTTATACGACTGAAAGGGTATGTATGGATGGTAGGATTCGTTTCAGTATTACATCAGTCTTATGCATCCTGTAGCCAGAATTAGGCCTTCAGTAGAATAAGTCTATGATCACAGCAAGTTTGGACTTAGCAGTGATGTTGAGTAGAAAGTTGAGGGTATCTCCACTAAATTGCAGAAAACAGAATACATGCTGGTGTGAGAGGTGTTTCCTTAAGCAGAATTAGCTCACTTCCTATACCCTTGAAATCATTAGCAATAATAAAATGACCAACTTTGAAATAAAGTGAGAATCAGTAGATCTCCACATAGGCCAGTATCCCAGACGGCTTCTTCTTGCTGTTGTTCTTTTCCTTTTTCTTTCTATCTCTTTTCCTTTTTCTCCATGAAGTTCTGAGAATCTCTTCTGAGAGGTTTTTTTCCTCTTACAGAACAGTTCTTACAACTGTTCCAGCCACAAAAGAATTATGCATTCTGTGGTGTGGCAATGTCAAATATATAAAAAGAAAAAAAAGTCAGGGTTATGAGAAGACTTAGTTCTTATAACAGTAAAGGTAGCCTTCTGAATCCTTTTCCCTCTAGGTAACCCTTAAAGGAGTTTTGTCACCCATTTGAAAGATGCTTTAGGCTAGATGGGGTGAGGTTGAATGGTGGTGTTCATTATGCCTAATCATTGATATATTTTATGAAGGATGGTATTTTGAAGACTTCTGAGGTAAATTCTTGCCTTCCATGTGAAGTGAGTTATACAACTGAAGGTGCATTTAGTGGTCTAGGTGATGTATTAAGGAATGGTACTACCTGAAGTATAGGGATTACTGTAGCTGAGAGGTGTGCAGGGCTGCGTTGGGTGAAGAGGGAACATCCTCCTCCTGTAACATCCTCTAGATTTTTGACACACAGCTCTAGCATGGGAAAGATCAGGTACAAGCCAATTATATGAGTTCACTTTGTCTGTGAGACCTGACACACCTGGGGCTTGGACTAGGATGTCAATTATATGATAAAAGTTCTTTCTGAGAAATGTGAATTTTGAATTGAACTCATAACTAGGCACAGCCTAAGTGTCTGAGCTAAGGACATGAGCAAATGTGCCCAGCTTTACTGTCCAGCCAGAGGGTTCAGAGCCTATCTAGATCTCCACCAGGACACTGAATTTTCTGTCACCAGGGGCTGTGTAGACACGTTAGATATCTCCAGAAGACAATTAAATCTCTTCAGGCTGCTTTTTACCTGATGTCAACATAAAAATGCATATATGTCTCATAGAGAGAGGTCTGTATCCTCTGTTCTGTTGCCTGATGAGTGTCAGCTACTGGGCTTGACAGAATGTCCTGTCTGTTCTCCATGGGAATTCAAGATTTGCTGCACAGTGGTTTAGCTTTTGGAAGCGTGAAAAATACTCTGATTCGAGATATTTGCCTGGTGGTCATGGCATTTGCCTGGAATGCAGGAACTGGAGATTCAATCCCCTTGGTGATAAATAGAATCATAGAATCATAGCATCATAGGATCATTTAGGTTGGAAAAGACCTTCAAGATCATCCAGCCCAACCATTAACCTAACACTACTATGTCCACCACTAAACCAATTAAGGGTAGAGTAGCAATTTCATGTTTCCTGGCTTGGTGGCTGGTTTATTTATAATGAAAGTAAAAACTAGGAATCATTAATGTTGGAAAGGACATTTAAGATCATCAGTCCAACCATCAACCCAACACCACCATGCCCACTAAACCATGTCCCAGAGTGCCACGTCTACCTGTTTTTTTAACACTTCCAGGGATGGTGATTCCACCACCTCTCTGGGAAGCCAGTTCCAATGCTTGACTACCCTTTCCGTGAAGAAATTTTTCCTAATATCCAAACTAAACCTCCCCTGGCGCAGCTTAAGCCCATTTCCTCTTGTCCTATCGCTAACTGCATGGGAGAAGAGACCAACACCCACCTCACTACAACCTCCTTTCAGGGAGTTGTAGAGAGCGATAAGGTCTCCCCTCAGCCTCCTCTTCTCCAGGCTAAACAACCCCAGTTCCCTCAGCCGCTCCTCATAAGGCCTGTGCTCCAGACCCTTCACCAGCTTCGTTGTCCTTCTCTGAACATGCTCCAGCACCTCAATGTCCTTCTTGTACAGAGGGGCCCAAAACTGGACACAGTATTCCAGGTGCGGCCTCACCAGCGCCGAGTACAGGGGGACAATCACCTTCCTGCTCCTGCTGGCCACATTATTCCTGATACAGGCCAGGATGCTGTTGGCCTTCTTGGCCCCCTGGGCACACTGCTGGCTCATGTTCAGCCAGATGTTGACCAACACCCCCAGGTCCTTTTCCACCAGGCAGCTTTCCAGCCACCTTCCCCAAGCCTGTAGCGTTGCATGGGGTTGTTGTGACCCAAGTGCAGGACCCAGTACTTGGCCTTGTTGAACCTCATACAGCTGGCCTCGGCCCATCGATCCAGCCTGTCCAGGTCCCTCTGCAGGGCCATCCTACCCTCCAGCAGATCGACACTCCCACCCAATTTGCTGTCATCTGCAAACTTACTGAGGGTGCACTCAGTCCCCTCATCCGGATCATTAATAAAGATATTAAACAAGACTGGCCCCAAAACGGAGCCCTGGGGAACACCGCTTGTGACCAGTCAGCAACTGGATTTAACTCCATTCACCACAATTCTCTGGGCTCGGCCACCCAGCCAGGTTTTTATCCAGCGAAGAGTACGCCTGTCCAAGCCATGAGCTGCCAGCTTCCCAAAGAGAATGCTGTGGGAGACGGTGTCAAAGGCTTTACCGCCAGGTAGATGATATGCACAGCCTTTCCCTCATCTACTAAGCGGGTCACCAGGTCATAGAAGGAGATCAGGTTGGTCAAGCAGGACCTGCCTTTCATGAACCCATGCTGGCTGGGCCCGATCCCCTGGCTGACCTGCACGTGCCTGTTGAGCTCACTCATGAACCATTCCATAATCTTCCCTGGCACCGAGGTCAGGCTGACAGGCCTGTAGTTCCCCGGGTCCTCCTTCCAGCTCTTCTTGTAGATGGGCATCACATTGGCAAGCCTCCAGTCATCTGGGACCTCCCCTGTTAACCAGGACTTCTGACAGATGATGGAGAGTGGCTTGGCGAGCTCCTCTGCCAGCTCCCTCAGTACTCTCAGGTGGATTCCATCGAGCCCCATGGACAGTGAGTGTCCAGGTGGCATAGAAGGTCGTTAACTGCTTCCTCCTGGATTATGGAGGCTCCATTCTGCTCCTGGTCCCTGTCTTTCAGCTCAGGGGGCTCAATACCTTGGGGATAGCTGGTCTGGCTATTAAAGACAGAGGCAAAGAAGGCGTTAAGTACCTCAGCCTTTTCCTCATCCTTGGTGGCAATGTTCCCCCCTGCATCCAGCAAAGGATGGAGATTCTCCTTGGCTCTCTTTTTGTTGTTAATGTATTTGTAAAAACATAGATTGATTAGTCTAGAGTGGGCTTGGTAGTGTAGGTTAATGGTTGGACTGGATGATCTTAAAGGTCTTTTCCAACCTAGATGATTCTATGATTCTATGATTCTATGTAGATGCATCCTAGATGAATGGTTTAACTGCTAGACTGATATGCAAAAGATGTGTGGCCCTGTTGTCATCATCCTTGGTTGAGGTACAGCCATGTCTTTCCTGACTCCTCCTGGTAGTTTAGCCAGACTTCATCTTCTTGTCTGCCTAAATCTGGAGGGTAGCAGAGGGGCCTTAGTTTAGAAAGGCAGATGTCCATCTTCTCAGAATACACACTTTTAAGTATGCATCACTAATAAAAAATTTGAATTTCATTAAACTGTAGATTTCATAGTAACTTCCGAGATATCTAATAAATATAAATTCTAAAACACATGCAAATTAAAAGATTGGATTTAGCAGGTTTAGATGTTTATGACCTAACCTAAAATATTAGGCGGCTTGTCTTATCCTTTCATGTCACTTTGTCAAGTGATCATTGCAGATTTTGTACTCAGACTTTTGAAAATTTTCTATAGTAAATTGCTATTTATGGGAGAAGAAGAACTTGGAGCCATTAGGGACTTTGAACCCAGGCTGCGACATATCTCAGCTACTGCAGGCAATCCAGACGATCAGATTTACCCATACAGCTCTGGAGCAAACATGTTCAGTGGAGGCTGGGGGAGTGATGCAAAATGCGTTTGAGAGAGGCAGATTCCAAACATTTAAGTCTGATGCCTAGCTTTATTTTTATAGTCACATTTTATGTCTTTATTTTTAAGCAAATCATCCACTGGTGTTCTTATTCCAGGAAACAATTTGACCTGGAGGAGGACAGCTTTGCCTTCACCTCCATTTCATTTGTTGTTTGGGAAGGGAGATGAAGTGCATATTTGCACTTTTTAGCTATGGGAGTGTCATGGTTTAACCTGGCAGGCAGCTAAACACCACACAGCCATTTGCTCACTCCCCCTCAGTGGGAGGGGGGAGAGAATCAGAAACAAAAAAACGTAAAACCCATGAGCTGAGATAAAGACAATTTAATAGGACAGAAAAGGAAGGGAAAATGATAATAATGATAAAAGAATATATGACACAAGTGATGCACAATGTAATTGCTCACCACTCGCCAACCAATGCCCAGCCAGTCCCCGAGCAGCGATTGCTGCCCCCCAGCCAATCCCCGCAGTTTATATGCTGAGCATGATGTCATATGGTATGCAATAGCCCTTTGGCCAGTTTGGGTCAGCTGGCCTGGCTCTGGTCCCTCCCAGCTTCTTGTGCACCTGGCAGAGCATGGGAAGCTGACAAGTCCTTGACTTAAGTGTAAGCACTCCCTAGCAACAACTAAAAGATCAGTGTGTTATCAGCATTATTCTCATCCTAAATCCAAAACACAGCACTATGACTGCTACTAGGAAGAAAATTAACTCTATCCCAGCCAAAACCAGGACAGGGAGTCATCCCGTTATTCAGTAGGCTGTGTTACATGAAGCATAATGCCTTTCGTCTCTGTTATTCCTTTGTGAACTGCTGTCTTCTCTTTCTTCTCATTCTTGGTGTAACTAACTCTACTGAAATCAATGGTATTACATCAAGCAAAAATGTGTGTGTTTATATAATAATGCTGAATAGTAAGTCCTCTAATTACAATATTAATGCTTTGTCAAATGGCTGGGTTTCATCAGTCATCTCTTCATCCTTCTTAATAACTGATAAAAAATATAAGACCACTGGCAGCTGTTTAAAATTGTATTAGTAAGTCAAGCCAAGAGTTCTTTGGAAGCATACTATGCAGCTGTTCTTCTCAAGGGAGTTTGAAAATGTCTCTACCTGCATTACTGAAATAGTCACATTGTTCTGATGGGTTGTCACCTCAGTATTATGAGATCAATATATATACTTAGTAATGCCGAACTCCACTCCCATTCCGTTCCCTAGAAGTAATATTTTATTTTTCATTTAGGAAAATCAAAAGAAAACTGAGCCAAAACTTCCTCTTGGTGTATGTTTTATGCCAAGATTTTATTTGTTTTTGATTCAACATATAAAATCAAACTCTAACTCTAATAAAAGAATAGATACGTTGTCTCTTTAATGGTGCACTTGAAGGAAATAAAGGGAGCTGACACAATCACATTGTCTGCAATATAGACATTTTAATGAAAGCTAGAAATGCAGGGGTTTATAATGCATATATATTTAAAATGTGTCAAATTAATGAACTTTAAAATGAAACAAAAAATTTTGGAGCATCTCCCAAAGTATTGCAGAAGTTGCTGACAAGGCAGTCTATGTTTGAGTGTTATTCCTGTTGGAAGATACAGTGCTGAGCATATTTATCAGCTCTTAACAAAATTATTGAAGTACAGGGAATTTGCATAGACATAACACAATTTTTGAAAGGAAAACAAAAAATAGACACGCACGAAACATCTGCCATATAAATGTCTGTATTCATACAAAGAATTCTGCCATGAAACCAAGCACTGCATAAAAACTTGGCATCATAGCTTAGAAGGGTATTGTAGCTAGGTTGTAAAAAGTGAAATATCTGCACAGCAGGGTTTATATGACTTTTCAAGGAAATCTTCATTAATGTTATAAAGCTTAAGAAAAATCACATAATGTGAAACAAGAAAACCAAGAACAAACAAAACCACACTTATTTGCAGTTACCAGATATAAAAAATATTTTTTTTTAATATATGTTACATTACAAATTCAAGTGTATGGTGTTTTAGTTGTAAGGTTGTCCTCTGAACTGTGGGACTAATGAAGCAGTAGTCTTTATCCCCTGCAATACTGACTAGTTTTCCTTCATGTCACCTAATAATCCAAGACTCCCAACCCTTCTTAGAACCTACAAATGCCTCTAGTTCATAGAACCATAGAATCATAGAATGCTTTGTGTTGGAAGGGACCTTTAGAGGTCATCTAGCCCAACCCCCTTGCAGTGAGCAGTGACAGCTTTAACTAGATCAGGTTGCTCAGAGCTCCATCCAACCTGACCTTGAATGTTGCCAGGGATGGGGCCTCTACCACCTCTCTGGGCAACCTGTTCCAGTGCTTGACCACCCTCACTGTAAAAAATTTCTTTCTTATGTCTAGTCTAAATCTATTCTTCTTTAGTTTAAATCCATTATTCCTTGTCTTGTCGCAACAGGCCTTGCTAAAAAGATTGTCCCCATCCTTCCTATAGGCCCCCTTTAAGTACTGAAAGGCCGCAATAAGGTCTCCTCGCACCCTTCTCTTCAGGCTGAACAACCCCAAGTCTCTCAGCCTGGCCTCATAGGAGAGGTGCTCCAGCCCTTGGATCATTTTGGTGACCCTCCTCTGGACCCACTCCAACAGGTCCATGTCCCTCTTGTGCTGAGGGCCCCAGAGCTGGATGCAGTACTCCAGATGAGGTCTCACCAGAGCAGAGTAGAGAGGCAGAATCACCTCCCTTGACCTGCTGGCCACGCTTCTTTTGATGCAGCCCAGGATACGGTTGGCTTTCTGGGCTGCAAGCGCACATTGCCGGCTCATGTCCAGTTTTTCATCTACCAGTACCCCCAAGTCCTTCTCCGCAGGGCTGCTCTCAATCCCTTCATCACCCAACCAGTACTGATATCGGGGATTACCCCGTCCCAGGTGCAGGACCTTGCATTTGGCCTTGTTGAACCTCATGAGGTTCACACAGGCCCACCTCTCCAGTTTGTCCAGGTCTCTCTGGATAACATCTCGTCCTCCTGGTGTGTCAACCGCACCACTCAGGTTGGTGTCATCTGAAAACTTGCTGAGGGTGCACTCAATCCAACTGGCTATGTCATTGATGAAGATGTTAAATAGCACCGGTCCCAGTACAGACCCCTGAGGAACCCCACTTGTCACCGGTCTCCATTTGGACATTGAGCCATTGACCACGACCCTCTGGATGAGACCATCCAGCCAATTCCTTATCCATCGAACAGTCCACCCATGAAACCCATATCTCTCCAATTTAGAGAGAAGGATGTTGTGGGGGACTGCATCGAAGGCTTTACAGAAGTCCAAATAGGTGACCTCCATTGCTTTTCCTTTGTCTACTGATGCAGTCATTCCTTCATAGAAGGCCACTAGGTTGGTCAGGCAGGACTTGCCCTTGGTGAATCTGTGCTGGCTGTCTCGAATCACCTCTCTGTCTTCCATGTGCTTGAGCATAGCTTCTAGGAGGATCTGTTCCATGATCTTCCCAGGCACAGAGGTGAGGCTGACAGGTCGGTAGTTCCCAGGGTCCTCCTTTCTTCCCTTTTTAAAAACGGGCACAACATTCCCCTTTTTCCAGTCACCAGGGACTTCACCTGGCTGCCATGACTTTTCAAATATCATGGAGAGTGGCTTGGCAACTACATCAGCCAATTCCCTCAGGACTCTGGGTTGCATCTCATCAGGTCCCATAGACTTGTGTACATTGAGGTTCTTCAGGTGGTCTCGAACCTGATCTTCCCTTACAGAGGGAGGGGCTTTACCCCCCTGGTCCCCATCTTGTGGTCCATCAATTCAGGAGGGGTGAGGAGAGAGGCTGCCAGTGACGACTGAGTCAAAGAAGTTGTTGAGTACCTCAGCCTTCTCCTCGTCCGTTGATACAAGTTTGCCTTTCTTGTTCATCGGGGGGGTACACTTTCTTTAACCTTCCTTTTCTGGTTGATATACCTGTAGAAGCCCTTCTTGTTATTCTTTATGTCCCTTGCCCAATTCAGCTCCATCCTCGCCTTGGCCTTCCTGACCTCCTCCCTACACAACCGGGCCATTTCCCTGTACTCCTCCCAGGACACCTGTCCCTGCTTCCGCTGCCTGTGCAGTTCCCTCTTACTCTTTAGTTTGACCAGCGTGTCTCGACTCAGCCATGCTGGTCTCTTCCCTTCCTTGCCTGATTTTTTACACTTGGGGACTGAGAGCTCTTGCGCTCTATGGAAGGTGTCCTTAAAGATCTGCCAGCTCTGTTCCGCTCCCCTGTCCCTGGGGACCGTCTCCCAGGGGGTCCTTCTGACTAACTCCTTGAAGAGCTGGAAGTTTGCTTTCCTAAAATTTAGGGTCCTGACTGCACTCCTTGCTTTTCCCATGTCCCTCAGGAGCGTGAACTCCACCAACACATGATCACTGCAGCCCAAGCTGCCTCCAGTCTTGACATCACCGATGAGCTCACTTGCATTGGTGACCATCAGGTCCAGTATCGCGTCCCCTCGGGTAGGGATGTCTATTACCTGGCTTAGGAAGTTGTCGCCTATGCATTCCAGGAATCTTCTAGATTGCCTGCAGCTCACCGCTTTGCTTTTCCAGCAAATGTTGGGGTGGTTGAACTCCCCCAGCAGGACAAGAGTCTGCAAGCGCGAAGCCTCCCAGAGCTGGAGGAAGAAGGCTTCGTCAGCAGGCTCCCCTTGATCAGGCAGCCTGTAGTAAACACCACCCACAAGGTTCCCTTTGTCGCCTCTGTCTCTGACTCTTACCCATAAGCTTTCGACCTTCTCATGGCTATTCTTCAGGGACAGCTCTTCACACTGTATTGATTTCTTTACATAGAGGGCAACACCTCCACCCCTCCTTCCTTGCCTGTCACTTCTGAACAGCCTGTAGCCATTGATAGCCACATTCCAGTCGTGGGATTTGTCCCACCAGGTTTCGGTTATGGCAATCAGGTTGTAGCTGTCTAGTAGCACAGCAGCTTCCAGCTCCTCCTGTTTGTTCCCCATGCTGCGTGTGTTTGTGTAGAGGCATTTCATCTGGGCTGTGGGCCGTGTCACCTTTTTAGTGGAACACCCCTTGTTTCCCTCGGGGTGTTTCACGAAGGTTTCCTTGTGAGCTCTAACTATCTTAGGAGCCCCCAGCTCATCTCTGCAAGACTTCAGCTGTGCTGCAGAGTCCTCGTCATGCCTCTGGGGAACAGGTTGAGGGCTCACAGTAGCACCCCATCCCTCTTAACCATTGCGTACCGTCCCACAGCTTGTCACAGGCAAGACTGGTATGTTCCCCCTCCCCCTTCACATCTAGTTTAAAGCCCTGTCAATGAGCCCCGCAAGCTCCTGTGCAAAGACCCTCCTTTGTGTCCTCTGTCTCCCCTCCTTTCTATGTCCTGTGCTCCTTCCTTCCCCAAAAATCCCATTGATATCCCATCTGTCATTTTTGGCCTGCTGGCCATAAGAGCAGGCTGTTTGTGCTGATTGACCATCCAGATGCAGTCCTTCCCACATTAGAAGCATCAATAAACATTAATTTGTCATTAGTAATTTTTTTTTACTCTGCCCTGTTGCCAACCCTTCAAACATTCAGGGACTTGGTGTTTTTGAGATCTCTATCAAATTTAGTTGAAAGTGGTCTGCAGACTCAAAAGTTAATAGTTTGAGAAGGGACTATTAAACCTCATGATCAGAAACCGGGTTAGGAGTGTTAAGTAACAAAGTTAGTGTGTTATTGTTGATGTTTTCAGACTGAGTTTTATTGATCAATTTTGTATGTATGACATGTTTTTAAAGTCCAAAATTGTCACAGCTTTGCTGACAAAATGATGCACTGGAAAGAAATAATGGAACTCCCAAGTGTATTATAAATTAGTCCTACTACTTCTTTTTTTTTTTTTTTTTTTCTTTTTTCTTTTTTTCATTTTAATGAGGCCTTGGTTCAGGCACAGCCTACTCACAAATCATGTACAGGTTGTAAGATTTTTGCTAGCATCAACAAGACCGAAGACATACTATACTGTATTGACTACAGCATCAACTATGCATTCTTGGTACAAGTTCTAAGTTGTCAGCATGCTGCATTAATAAAATTACATTGAATTCTCTGTACATTAGTTAAAGAATAGACCCCAATTCCATATTCAGAGAGGAGAATATTCCCAAATAAACCTTCTTATAAGAGGAGATTTCTTTTTCAGTGGTGGTTTCATGCCTACTTACAAATGCAGAGGTAGACAATTATTATGTTAGGAATATAGACCTTTGTCTGTAATCACTTACTTCTGTGCATGAGGGCATCTTCTGTAGACCTGAGAGGGTCAGGAGTTAGCCAGCCTCTTCTCCACAGCTAGGTCTGGCCTACACTGTGGTCCAGCCTTAAAAGACTTGACTTTTACGCGTGGCCAATGCTTCCAGGGCAGCCAGCAAGTAAAGCAGAAGTGATCATGGACTTCGCATGACTCTTTCTCAGCAGTGTGGGAGCAGTTTCCAAGCATGTCATATGTGAATGAGACAATAATGTAGCAATTACTGAGAAATGTTTTCCCTTTGTTTTTTCCTTTTCCATGAGAGCAGGACTGAAACCCCATTCTCTTACCTTATTTGCTGATGGTGATGTTGTTTCCTCTGAGTCTTACTAGATATAGAAGAACAGAACTTATTGAGCTTGGTTCAGTAATGTTCTGTTGACCAGCACCAAGTATATATATTTCATCATGTTGCACTGTTTTATACTAACTGTAGTGTATAACGTAAGAAAAATTTAGGGTTTTCACTGCTCGTATATAATGTCAGTGGTAATTGAATTGCAGCAAGGGATTTGGTAGTCTTTGATGTTCGCTTGATTCTATTACTCCTTTATGTTCTGATTATGATTTCCTGGTGTTGTTTTTTGGGTTTTTTTTCTTCATAGTATGTGTAAAAAAGGTCTCTTGTTGATGAATAATCAAACTTTGGAAGATCTTTAACCTTTTCAATAAATCAACAACATCCATAAAAATAAAGCTGAGTTCTATAAAAGCCCATAAGATAGAGACAATATTGTGCACATGTTATTTCCAAGTGGGTTATTCTTAAGTGGCCTAATATCAGTGCAGAAAGAAACCAATAGGTTATATTTCTTAATTCTCTGATACCATCTTTGTGTACTATGAATTCTGGAACAATCCCATTTAAAAATGGTATTCAATTAGGAGCCAATAAAGAGAAAAAGATGAAAAACTAAGATAACTGCAGCAAGGATTATTAACCCCCTGAAACAGGGCTAATGTTTGTGTTTGTAATGTTTATAGCATATGTTTTGGCAGAATATTTTGATCCAGCTGTGCCTCTTAGCTCCAGGAATCTTCACATAGCTCTTATGATATAATTGACACTGTGAAATTATATACTTTCCTGCACCTGACCTCTAGAGGGACTCCATAGTGCAGGTGACGGGAGTAGGAACTGAACTGAGGGTTTGGAAAGGGGCAAAAAGTATTAATATAACTACATACATGCCAATGCATCCTCCTAAAAGTTTTCTGGAAAAATCTTTGTGAAAGTTTCCTGAAAAAACTTAGATTGCCTTACTGCTGCCTTAAAGCAATGTAAACCCTGCAGTGTCATCTGCCAACTTTCAGACAGGTGTCAGGTGAGATGGTTATTGGCCCACAGACAGACATCTAGTGTTGTTGCAGTTAAGGTCTTGCTGTAGATCCCCCTTGCTGCTTTATCATGAACAGCATCTTAAACATTAGTAATCTCATTAACACTCAAGTCCCCTGAAGATAGAACAGCCCTGATAAGGGTTAATCAGAGAGTTTTCATCTACAGTGTGTGGCTAGTCACTTGGGTCATGTGAGTTAGATGCTCATATAGGGCAGTGACGTGGCAACCCCAGTCTGAGGAGCTGCTGCTCTTCCAGTGCTCTGCCTCCCCTAGAGCCTGAGCAAGCTCACTTGACTTGGTCACAAGAGCAGGTTGATCTTTCTAGGGGGAATGATTTGTCTTTTACAGTCCTATGGAAACAACCCCTCTAAAATTAGGATGAACATGAAGAATGCAGAAAGTACAAGAAATACATAACTGATATGAGAAGACCAGCAGCTATAGTTCCTTTCATAAAAAAGGTATTTTTGCTACTTTTTTTACTCTGGTGAAGCTATCTTTCTCTTGCCTAGCGGTGGAGAGGAGCCTGCTGTTAGCAATGGATGTAAAAAGTTCAAAGTAATGCATAATAAAGATATCATTACCACCATCTTAGTAAAAACGCTTGTTAAAATAGGAGGGAAGGATGTATCTTATATGTCATTGATAATACTCTGTAATAAAGGCAAATAAGCAAGAGTTTGAACAGCCTAGGACTAGGTCTCACATTAATTTATGTGAGGAATGATACATTCACATTTAAATTATTTTTTGCATACATTTCATTTTTCTCCTTGGAAATGTAGGTGATGTATCTGAAACATGATTTTAAAATTTGTCTTCTAAAGAGAAAGCCCTGAGTTACAAAGGACAAGTGGTCAAAAAGAACTTATTTTTTGACACTAATAAGCTGATTTTCAGACTGATATGAGAAATAGATATTTATTTTCTAGGTAACCATAATGTATAGTAATAGTTCTTCACCTGGGAAATGTGTGGGATAGGGTGTGGGATGCCACACCTGGTAGTGTGGAATATACACATGCAAAGGGGAGGAGATGGCTGGGACAGAGATGATGGCAGGGGAGGGAGCATGTTGAGATGGTTTCAGCTGAGTGGAAGAAGAAGGTGGGAAGACAGTGCAACAAAAAGAAAAATCAGTATCTGCTCAACACCCAGTCTGGTGGCTGCCACTCAATGCTGACAGCTGCAGAGGCCCAGGGGAAAGTGGTTTAGTACAAAACATCTCTGGTCTTTCTAGTTTCAAAACTAGTTTGCAAAGGTTAGGAGCTGAAGGTCTTAGTAATTTAGCTGCAGATTGCTGAATCTGAGTGCTCGTTTTTGGTACGGTGACTTTGTTGTTTTTGAAAGCTTACAAGTGCATAACTGTTGGCATTCAGGTTTTCTGAAATACAAGCAGGAATTTCCCTAGCTCTTTGTGAAGCAGAGGGATGCCTGGGGCAAAGGATGTGGACAAGGGAAAAAGGCAAAGAGGCTAAAAACCTTGTGGGTGATAAGTTGCTGCCACAGTAGGTCTATGTAAATAAAGAACTGCAAATTAAAGATCTTGTCAACAGTTATTTGTCTGTAGGACTTTGCAGAGCAGGGCGGTTTTTAAAGACTTAATATTTTGTTAGATGAACCTCTACAGACCTGAAGTGGATCTGAATTGTCTGTTTTAAAAAACTTCAGATGGACGTACTATAATTTCAAAACATAAATCTGTTACTATTAGCTAAGTTGTACACTCCACTCTCAGTAGGGGAAGACTACAGGTGCATTTTCAGCCTGAATAAAGACTTCAGTATTTGATTTATTCATAGAAATGGACATTGAGTAAAACAGCTTGACTGAAGCAAAAATATGTCAGTTGCATATTAGGCTGGGCTTTCTTTTTTAGGTTCTGAATGAGCTAAAATGGATGATATTTATTGTACCTTTGTGCAAGCACACTGTGAAAATAATTACAATATAATTGCATTTTACACCAACAGTTGGCAACCTTCAGAATTGTCATGGTTTGAGCCCAGTCAGCAACTAAGCACCACACAGCTGCTCGCTCACCCTCCCCACCCCAGTGGGATGGAGGAGAGAATCAGGAAAAAAAAAGTAAAACCCATGGGTTCAGATAAAGGCAGTTTAATAAGACAGCAGAGGAAGAGAAAATAATAATAACGATAAAAGAATATACAAAACAAGTGATGCACAATGCAATTGCTCAGCACCCACTGACCAATGCGCAGCCTATCCCTGAGCAGCGATGGCTGCTCCCTGGCCAACCCCCCCCAGTTTCTATACTGAGCATGGCGTCATATGGTATGGAATAGCCCTTTGGCCAGTTTGGATCAACTATTCTGGCTGTGCCCCCTCCCAGCTTCTTGTGCCCCTGGCAGAGCATGGGAAGCTGAAAAGTCCTTGACTAGCATAAGCAGTACTTGGCAACAACTAAAAGATCAGCATGTTATCAACATTCTTCTACTAAATCCAAAGCACAGCACTATGCCAGCTACTAGGAAGAAAATTAACTCTGTCCCAGTTGAAACAAGGACAAGCATAAATGTAAGTTTTTGGCAGATTTTTATTATTTTGTTGTTCGGGTTAAAAGAAATATTTTCCCAGTTAAAAAATAACCAACCAACAATGTGCATCTATGTAAACCAGGATTTAATATGGGTCATGGATAATCAACAGCAACGGTTTCAGAACTTTCTGCGTGTCAATATGCGTAAGTGTATATTTTCCTCAGCTTTAATATATTGTTCCTTGTTTAAATTTCCACGTTCAGTTTCAGTGATGGAAATCAAGAACTGTGAAAAATGCCAAGGGAGGTGATGCTGTAGTCCAGGTTATTTATCTTGGAGCCTCCCGGAACAATGAATTACTGTCTGACGGAGGTAATTTCTTGTTCTAGGTCCTGGGCTAACAGGTTACTTGACCTGCTCAGCAACATATTTCCATCTTCTCCCTTTTAATGTTCTATGCTAACACACTGCAAGGACACTCATTGGCTTCTTGTTAAATGCAAAATAGAAGTAGTACACTGTTTTATTTATTGTACCAAATAAAAAAATAAAAAGGCTGCTTTCATCTTCATGGTATGAAAGATGTTGGGGGATTTTATATCACTGCAGATGTTAGCAGATTTATGCCATGTAAATTGGGTATGTTAATGATGTTCCAAAATGTTCTAATCAGTGTTTATTCTGTCATATTTTATTTATATTTGTTTTTCAAAATGTGTGTGCGTGAGATACCGGAAACTTGAAAATCGTAATAAAACAGCCGGATTGAAATATAGGTTTCAAGTTAACTACAGAGATATGTGTTTTAATTAAAATAGTTGGTAAACATGTATTAGGAATACTCGGAGGAGTCCTTCTAATTTGTTTAGCAAAGTAGTGTTTTAAAATATTTCTTCTGCAATTATAACAGAAGTCCTTTTCATCATAAACTGGACAGTATGCTTGCTGATGAGTTAGGAAAAATGCATTGACATGCTTTAAAAATATCTGAGAATTAATATTTACAATTTTTTATTCAAACTTCTAAACTGAGCTCTTAGAAACTTTTCCATATGTTTTAGACTATGAACTTAAAGTTGTATAAAAGTATTGCAAAAAATACAGATGATAGCCATTAGGTTGCTACGTAGAAGTTAAACACTGCGTTTTCCATTTCTTTCCAGGTTGTGGCTGACCATAAAAGTTTTTGCAGGTTTTCTTGGGAGTTAGGTGAAATTTATATTAGGCGCAATAGATCATGGAGAAGCTTAGGCACAAGAAAGACAGGATTCTCCCTGGAACACATGCTTCCCTGTGTATCGGTATCAATGCACACACATGGATATTTAATATAACAACACAGGCAAAGTTAAGATCACACTGGAGTAGATGAGTATAAGTGGTAGAGTGGGTAGAGAGTATAAGTGCTTGCAGGACTAGGTAAAGCCGGATATTAGATGACGTAAAAATGCTGTCTTGAAGTAAGCTATCTAAATATTACTTTAGGCATAATTTAATTTAGCCTACTAGTAATGTTATCGTAGTCATTGCTAGAAAGAGAAATAATTCAGTCTGTATTCTGAGTATTGTTGCACAGCTGTACCTTTGAATCTTTTCCATAGGCGTTGTATCACAGTAAGCCCAAGTGACACAGAATTCATATACTGAACTTGCTAGTAAGTTATGTCATCCTGAAATTGTTTTTTGAAAACGAAGCAATCACTAAAGACTGCAGCATTGTTCAGCATTTGTGTACTTAGTTCTCACGCAGAAGTACAGGGCTTATTTTTGGTGACATTTGAAAGCCAAAAAGACAGAATCCCTTGCTTTTTATTTAATAGCAAGCATGCTACACATTACAGAACAGCTTGAATTGTATTCTGGTTTGTGTGAAAGAAATTATTTTCAGTTTGCTTCCTCGCATATGCATATGTTGGGGTTTTTTGTGGGGTTTTTTGTTGTTTTTTTTTTAGAATCATAGAATAGAATCATAGAATAGAATCATAGAATCATCTAGGTTGGAAAAGACCTTTAAGATCATCCAGTCCAACCATTAACCTACACTACCAAGCCCACTCTAGACTAATCAAGGGTAGACCAGACTAAACCATATCCCGAAGTGCCACATCTACCCGTTTTTTAAACGCCTCCAGGGATGGTGACTCCACCACCTCTCTGGGCAGCCTGTTCCAATGCCTGACCACCCTTTCCGTAAAGAAATTTTTCCTAATTTCCAGTCTAAACCTCCCCTGGCGCAGCTTAAGCCCATTTCCTCTTGTCCTATCGCTAGCTACTTGGGAGAAGAGACCAACACCCACCTCACTACAACCTCCTTTCAGGTAGTTGTAGAGAGCGATAAGGTCTCCCCTCAGCCTCCTCTTTTCCAGGCTAAACAGCCCCAGTTCCCTCAGCCGCTCCTCATAAGGCCTGTGCTCCAGACCCTTCACCAGCTTCGTTGCCCGCCTCTGGACACGCTCCAGCACCTCAAACATTTTGTTATGTTGAAATACCTTCTTTCTTTTTAGTCTGTTTCAAGTGCTTGTTTTAATGATTTGCTTAAAGATTGTCTACATAACTGTCATTGATTAAATCTTTTTTTTTTTAATGTACAAATTAATTTACTGAATGTTAATGTACTGAATTTGTTCAGGTCACTGAGTGATAACAGGATTTGTGGTGCGGACCATGTATAAAACTTGTTTTATAGAGTCTGTGTGTTAAACCATGATCCCACTGAAATCAATGGAAGTCTTCTGCTTCACTTCAATGAAGTCAGAACTTCACCTCAGTTTGAATGCTCTTGAAGAGCAGCACAATCCAGATGGTGTCATGTGGCGTTTGTCTCTATGAGGCTACCAAAGGTGTGATATTAAAATTAAACATATCAACAAGGGTATTTCAGGAGCAAAACTAATGGGGAGATGGATTTGCTGAAGCCTAAATGCAGTCTCAGAGAACAGACTAAAACAGGAACTGGCAGAACTGAACAAGCTATTTAAAAGTCTGACTGTATATGATAAAACTCATGTTGTTTCTCCTGCAAGTTTGATGGAAAAGTTACAGCCATCTTTGGATCTCTCTTGAGCTAACACTACAGGTACTTGCTCAGCAGATAACCTCTGCAGACAGTGACTTTGATAATATTTCAAAGGTAATATTTGTGCAAGGATGTACTGTTCTAGAACAATTTCTCAAGTGAATGAGAAACAAACAATTTTCTCTGAAGATCAGACCATTTGTTTCCACTGTTTTGTTTCAAACAAAAGTATTTTTCTTGTCGACTAATGAAGAATACTATATTATTTTGAATTTTTTGGCTGTCCTCTTTATTTTTCATTTTTGCCAGTCTGGACTTCTTTTGTTACATCAAAAGACAACTTTGGACTTTTTTAATTGAAGATTGTCATTATAATCATCATTCTTCATAACAGTAGTGAAGGGTAAATGCAAATAAATACCTCGAATAAGTCTCTTTGGGTTTTTTTCTGTATACCAAATAGATTCCCATCCTGTATTATTTACTACTCTACCACTGCTCCACAGCTGTCTTCTGTATAACAGGAAATGAAAAATCACAATTCATATTGCAGGAAAGTGGTTTAAGAACACTTGAGAGAGAACATGAAATTATTAAAAGGTCCAGGCTAATCACATAAGACGTGCATGATCTCAGTGCTTTCCCTAGAATTTCAGACCGTTTTGTTTGATCATGTCACCTTTTAGGATGTATTTGAGTCCTTGATTCCCTAAGAATAGTAATGTATAGAGATTTTGTTCTTGTTTCTGAACTTCACAAACTGAGATTGGTTTTCCTTACCTTAACATGTAACTATATCCATGTGCCCAGGCGCTGACCCAAGCCAGTTACAGTCTGGAGTTTTGGTAGGACCTAGAATTATGTGCAATATTCTGTGATTCTTTGATTATTCTTCTGCTTGATAATAAGTGAACGTTATAGTGGTGTTGATAATTACACTTTCTAGCAAATGAACAAATACCAAGTTCCATTTGTCTTGTTTTCATTTCTGATTGACACTACTGCATTTGGTACATATTAGTATGTTTTACTATTCTATTGGCCAACCCATTCCTCCACTGCAAGCAGAAATCAAATAAGTAATGAACTGAAGTCTGCAAAATTTAAACTGCAGTCTTGTACATGAGGACAAAAACCTGGGTGTTTGTACTTCACAACTGTAAGTTTGAAAACCCGAGAACTTATTTTATTTGTAATGTGACTGAATTTACACAGTAACAATAGAGATAATTAATTTTCTAATACACTTTGGATACCTTTCTTTCTGTATATCAGACTGGAGTTTCACTGCAGATTTTGAACTTGACCAAGATATGACAATTGCAAAGACAGTGTAAGTGTTTAAAGCACAGCATTTTATTACTGCAGAGCACAGAATTTGGGGAATTGATCATTTTTCTTCTCTCCACCTGCTTTTGGCAGGCTGGCTTGCTGCACACAGAGACTGATTGATCTCTCACCATGTGGAAATGGCAGGTGCTTGTTAGGCCCACAGTGGGACTTACTTCAGTCTGCAGTGATTTCTCTTTCTTCATACAGTATTGTTAATAGGCTCCATCTTTTGGTCTCTCAATCTTTAAGCAGCAAACAAAATTGAACCTGTTAAATATACCCAGCTTTCCATGTTTTAATTATCGTGCTTTAGTGCACAATCACAGACACCTGGAGTTTAAAAGTGAATGAGTGCTTGCCAAAGGATAGAAGATTTTGTTGTTCACATTATCTGTAGTCCACATCCTACTACATTAAAACAAAAATAAAGCCTGAATAGACAGGATTTTAACTCAAAATACTGCCTTCCCAAATGATAAAATTACAATGGGTGCTATTTTTTAAAGAACTGTGGACTCATGAATAAAAAAATAGACTTCTTGACAAAAAAGAAACAAATCTTCATTTAGGAAGTTTTTCAAAAATGCATTTAAATTACAGATCTATTCATGAAATAGAGGTTTGTAATGCTGATCTTTTTCTCTTAGGGTATTGGTGAATTAGCCTTGTATTTTCTCTGAATCATTCACTGAATTAATTTAGCTGCTAATATTAGAAGCACTAGTTATCAGTTAAGTTGTCTGTAGATTATTAGTTTGGAAAAGACCATCATTTCATTAAACAATGCTCTAAAAAGCAAATTTTAAGAAAACTTACAAAATTGATTTTAAAACATCAAGTGATGAGACTCAAAAGTAATACTAGATAAATGCTTCTAATAGTCTTCAGTTAGAAGATTTCACTATACTTATAGGGCAAACTTGTCTATCATCAACTGCCAGTCATGGGATCTTATTTTACCTTTGTTTGCTGGATGGGAAAATGCATGACAAAAAAATTTATAGGTCTTTACAGGCTGTGACTGAGTCACTTCTCCATTAATCTTTTCCTTTAATAAGATAGTTTGGACTCTCTGAATTGCTCAGAAGGTCTGTTTTTATTCCTTTAACTATTTTCTCAAATATCCTCTGAAACCCTCCATTCTATCAGAGATCTCCTAGATGACAGTTTTAGCAAGACTGAACAGGCTGTTCCAAAATTGGTTGTATCTTGGACAGCAACGCTCTGCTGACTCAGTAGCGAAAGTCCTCCTTTTATATGCATATTAGATAAGTCTCTTACAGAAAGGTTATGTTCAGCCCACTCACAGTCCCACAGCACTTTGCAGACTTATTTCAGCCCAAAATCTAGTATAAGATCCTGTAAGAATGCCATTCATTCTTTATTCATGTCGATATAATCTTATTTTTGGCCATACTAATATTCTTTTTTTTTTTTTCTTTTTTTCCTATACACACTTTACCAAGCAATCACAATTGTTCTGTAGCAGGGACCAGACCTGGTCATTTACCTGCTCACGTTATTTGTGTTACTGTATATTTTACTGGAGATGATGTGGGGTGTTGATTGTGTTGCAAGTTACTTACATATAGGTTAAAAATCATACGTCCAAGAAGTGACCTATTTGAAGAGAAAAAAGTTGAGGTTTCTAGAAGCACGGCTGATGAAGGTGCTCCATTTATATTTGCAATTTGATAGGCAGCCAGCTAGCTAGTTTTAGTAAGGATTTTTTTTTTTAACCTTTATTACTTTTTAAAATCCAGATGTCTTTCAAGTAAGCACCATTTCCAAACTGAAGGGTATCAGCATTTTGACTGAATTAGGAATACCTTTGCATTCAGAGAGAAAATGTAAATGCTATGAAATAAAAGTTCATGTAAAATGTATCTTTCTTTATGATCTTCTGGTTTAACAGTAGGCTGGGTAGAAACACAGTTAAGTGGGGTTTTCTATTTACACTACATTAAAAATCTCATGTCTTCTACTTTTTAGAAGCTGGTGGGAGAAAATTCTCGCTTTGTAAAATGAAAAATCATAGTATGACTTTTAGTAACTAAGAATGTGAGAGAATAATTATGATTGGATGCTAGCTGCTAGCAATTTCTCCATGGGATTTTAAGATGTCATTGAATTGTATAAAAGCTTGGTGATGTTTTGTATAACAAGTAAAAGATTCTAGTTCTAAAAGTGGATTCTCTACTGAAATTCTAGGTTTAGATTTTCTTATTTTTAATTTAAAGAACAGATTTGTAGACCTCTACATTGAAACTGATGAGGTAGTTAACATTTAGCTTTGCTGTTGGGGTATCTCATGCCTTCAGCATAATTTTACAACTTAACACACACTGCTTTTCTTTTGTGGAAAGGAATAGAAAAACTCATAGAGTGTTAGTCTGTAGGAGATATTTTCTACATGCTTAAAATGTTGCAGTAGAAGTAGGGAAAAAACAATGCAAAATCCTTGAGGACTGCTTAGGGAATCTTGACAGTCCTGTGCCTGTCCATCCTGATTTTATTATAGGAAAGTCTATTCCTTTAGATAGCTATCCATGACTATGAGAAAGGCAATAAAAGACATAAGTTAATCTACCAAATCAAAAGTTAGACTGTGTGAAATATTCAACTTGTAGTTAAGATATGAGGAATTGAAAGACCTCATCAGCGGGGCTCAACATTTTATGGGGATCAATCTCACTTTTGTGAAGAGGTATGAACAGGAGGAAATATTTCTGTCACCCTACTATGACATTTGCAAGGTCCGCCTGTCTACACAGACTTTCAGATTTATGCCAATGAAGGACAGAGTCACAAACATTGTTGCTATTATTTCTATCCACTTATGTGCATAGAAGTGCTGTATTGGATTTCTACACTTCAGGTCACTCATGAAACTGAAATTCATCATTCTGTCCTTTGACCCAAAATATCCAGAATAACAACCACTGCTGCCATTGTTTAAGTATGAAGTACATTGTATTTCTCCTCTTTCTTGCAGAGTGAGTAATGTTTAGAATGTTACTACAAATTTTTAAATATGTGGTACTGAACAGAAACACAGCCATTCAAAATCATATAGAAAGATTGGTATTCTTCAGAGACACACATCTCAGACCATGACACGCTTCATTACAAATGCTACTGGGCCAAATGTGAGGTCTTATCTTGTTTTAATTCATGCTACTGTCCATGGGAACTGGCCTGAATTAGGGCTAAGTAAAAATGAAGTAAATTCCTAGGAATCTATTCCTTGTTTCATCTATTAAAATCAAATGAATGAACCTGGATTCTCTTTCTTATGGTTTGTGCCATTTTTAAGGTACCTGAGGTGCACTCTCTAGAGTTGTGCTGCTAGTGGGATTTCTATGTTCCAGCTTGGTGATTCCACAGTATCTTAAATCCCTAGAACAGAAATTACATTAAAAAGGGAACAGAATGAGCTCTGCTCAAGCTAATGTGGAGACACTTTTCCTGAATTCTCAAAAATTTCCTGTCTTAGCTTAGTTATTGCTCCTTAACTGACCTCAACTGCATTTCAGATACAAACCTAGTATTGACAAAGTAAAAGAAATATCATTATTGTGATAGAGGCTGCTGCAATAAAAGAAAAAACATTAAAAACCCCCTAGATTATACAAATGGGTCAATCTCTAGTGCCATACACTGTTACGGCATCAAGTTAGTTTTCTCACTTTTAGCAAACAGAATAAAGGATATTTTTACCTTTCATTTCCAAGTTGTTGTTGTGGGTTTTTTTAATGTTCCATATTCCCTGAATTAACAAAGATTATATGAATTTATTAATTGCCTTCTTTATTTAGATAAAAGGACAAGTTTTGAGAATTTTGAGTATTAAAACAACCCAGGAATTTTAGCTTTTAGGATGAAAAACCCCACCTGAATGTGATGGATCAAGCTGACATTCATCTGTGCTCCAATTTGGGATAACACAGGGATAGAAAACATTGCCACTATATTCCCAAAGGGTATTTACAGTAATTGTACAACATTAGTATCAATTTTCCATAAAACCGTATTTCTTACAAAAATTTTAAATGCATAAATGGTAAATAATTGAAATAAATGAAGACATACATAACTCTTCATTCACCAGAAGACTTTTTAAATACAAGCCCTTTTATTTTATGCCAGACAAGGCAATGCACATAAAGTGCTTAGCTCAGTAAAGACGGATGATCTTCTACAAGAAAATAAATCTTGCTTGAAGATATAATCAGTACTGTACTGTTCCTGCAAATCCAGCTTATGTACAACAATATAGGAATCAAGTCAGCTCACTGGTTCCTTCACATTCAAGACCCATTTTCAGCAACAAAAGGCACTGCACTTAATAATTTTAACCTCCTAATCTTTTGACTCTACCTCAGATATGACAGATATGTTCCTGTTTTAACAAAATCCACAGCTGTCAGACAGTAAGTGTACTTAATGTGCTGTACTGCATGAAGTGCCATTAGGAAACGTCTGTATAGTAGAACACACATATTCTTTGCAGTACTGAGAATTTATTTTGATTTCACCTGAGGCAGCAGGATTTTATTCTGGCAAAATTAGAATGCAAAGTCGCTTGATTTTCATCCCCTTTGAGCAATGTTTAGTCAGAAGTTGTTAATGGTATTCGTTCTAAAGCTGAAGAGTAGTGCTATTAAGTAATTCATGTCTAACACTGGGAGTGCTTTCACAAAAGAGAAAAAAAAATATGTGATTCTAGTTTCATTTCTAGAAGGTGAATTCAGTCATCACCACTGAAATTAAGAGAACCAACAAAACTTTAAAAATTTTGAAAGGACCTTTGAAAGTTAATGGAGTTTATTGTTTCAAGTTTAATTCCTGATAAAATAGTTATTTTTATCTTACCTACTCACACTGTTTGTGTTATAATATGTATACATAGACTACAGAAAGAGCCTCAGGGTGTCTGCCTCTTATTGTGAACAGGGGTCACCATTAAAACATTGAGATTTGCCAACATTTTCAAATGCAGCAGCATAACACGATTACTTTTCTGTTCTAGGCAAAGAATTGGGTTGTAACTGTTGGCAAATTCATATTTTTTAATGGTGCCTGCTTTAAGTGTCAGCCTCTCAATTACATGCACTAGCAAAAAGCTGCTGATATCCTGTTCTAGCAACCCAGGTATAAAAGAACATTTTGAAGTGCCACATGAAATAAGATAGTGGTGAATAATAAGCTAGAAAATATGCTTAAGGAATCACTTTACTATCGTTACCCGTGTACAATTTATACAGGAAGAGCTGAGGGCTGGCATCTGTTTTTTAGCTCACTTCTGTGCACTGCAAGCTAGTATTGTTGTTTGCCTACAGCTATTTTTGCAGTTATTAAGAATCAGTCAATCATACAGCTCCTAAACAAAAGAAAATTATTTGGTTGATGCATTTCCTTAGATGGATCTCCAAATGTCCAAATTATGGGTTTTATATGCAAGGTGGAAAAAAACCTGAACTTTCTACATTTCTCCTAATGACATGTATTAAATTTTTTAATCTAACTATGTACCATTAATAACTCTTTGTAACTTCACAATTTGACTCATGAGAGAGAGAAATTTTGGTGTTAGATAATCAGCTGCATTTCTTATTTTAAAATGCCTAGAATTATATCTAGGTTTGCTTTATCAGTATTCATCCAGCAATATCTTCCCTCAGTTACAGACTGATGTAAATTGTTTCCAAGAAATCTATCCTGGCTCCACTGAATTTTTGCTTTTGCATTTATCTTTCTTCCTGAATAGAGCAGATCTGAGAGGTTATAAGGTGCCATATCTTCTCATTATTTTTAATTGATCAGTATTTTTTAAATAAGCCTTGATTGAAAAGGCTCTGCAGAGGCACCTGGACAGGCTGGACCAATGGGCCGAGGCCAATTGTATGAGATTCAACAAGGCCAAGTGCCAGGTCCTGCACTTGGGTCACAACAACCCCATGCAATGCTACAGGCTTGGGGAGGAGTGGCTGGAAAGCTGCCTGGCGGAAAAGGACCTGGGGGTGTTGGTCAACAGCCAGCTGAATATGAGCCATCAATGTGCCCAGGTGGCCAAGAAGGCCAACAGCATCCTGGCTTGTAGCAGGAATAGTGTGGCCAGCAGGAGCAGGAAGGTGATTGTCCCCCTGTACTCGGCACTGGTGAGACCGCACCTGGAATACTGTGTCCAGTTTTGGGCCCCTCTGTACAAGAAAGACATTGAGGTGCTGGAGCATGTTCAGAGATGGGCAACAAGGCTGGTGAAGGGTTTAGAGGTCAAGTCTTAATGATGAGCGGCTGAAGGAACTGGGGTTGTTTAGCCTGGAGAAGAGGAGGCTGAGGGGAGACCTTATCGCTCTCTACAACTCCCTGAAAGGAGGTTGTAGTGAGGTGGGTGTTGGTCTCTTCTCCCATGCAGTTAGCGATAGGACGAGAGGAAATGGGCTTAAGCTGCGCCAGGGGAGATTTAGATTGAATATTAGGAAAAATTTCTTCATAGAAAGAGTGGTCAAGCATTGGAACAGGCTGCCGAGAGAGGTGGTGGAGCCACCATCCCTGGAGGTGTTCAAAAAATGGGTAGACGTGGCACTTGGGGACATGGTTTAGTGGGCATGGTGGTGTTGGGTTGATGGTTGGACTAGATGATCTTAGAGGTCTTTTCCAACCTTAATTATTCTATTCTATTCTCATTTGCAAAAAAAATTCTGAGAACATTATTACATGAGTGTTCGGTCATAGAATTTCAGGCTTTTTGTTTTCTGGTAAGATCAGTGAGCCATGCAGCTATTCATATGCAATGTAAGGCTACACACTGACTTTGATCTTCATTCAGCTCTGTAAACTGCAAGCCTAACAAACCTCATATGGAAGATGTTCCTTATTTCTTGAAATTATACTGTCTCAGTACTGATTCTTTAAAAAAATCTGTTTACATTGAACACAAACCAGGTCCAAACACCTTTTTTGTGGGAAAGGCAAGAGAAGTAGATTAACATTTTAAATTCTCAGTTCTGTTGGCTTACAGTATAATTCCAGTTCCATGTATTCCTAGACTTCAACATCAGAATTTTTCTGCTTGGTCTCCAGCTTACTAGAGTCATGGAGAATCGTCCTCAAGAGCTGATATATCAGGAATGACTGATACTATGATTTGGAAAGCTCCCTGAGCTGATGTTCAATGTGACAGTTTCTTTCTAAACATTCTGGGTTTTTTTTTTTTTTTTAAATGTGAATTGGGAAGAAGTGCAATTCTGAAATCAGCATGGTTAAATTGCCTAATTAGATATGATAAGAGGTTTTAGTTTTCAGTTGTTGACTAGACTCCTGTAGAGTGATAAAGGCACTGTTTAATTGCACATTAGATGAGTTGTGGATGAAAAAGACAAACATGGAATGGGACTCATCGAAGTATAGTCATCAAGAATCTCACTTAGATTTTATGGAGAGAAGCAGACCCTAGCAGGGAGTGATTTCTTTCATCCTTAAATTATCTAAAGTATATGGGTAAATTAATAGTTTTCTACAAGTTTTTGGCTGTAAAGAAAGCCTGAGTGTAACTATCTGAGGATAGAAATATAGTACAGGTAAGGTGAAGTCTAACTTTAGTTGAAATATAATAGAATATATCATGTAGAATGTGCCCATATTCCTTCCAAAAAATTTTAGATGAAAAGAGGAGTATGTACACAGTGCAGCACATGTATATTTAGTCTACAATGCACAGTCTGCATAGACAAACAGCACATGGGATAAATATGACATCCCTGAATGGCATGGCTTGATGGAGAAGGAGAACATGTCCCCAGAAGTGACAGTCTTAGTAAAGAATGGCTTGACTGTTGTGTAGTTCCTGCACTTTTTTTTTATTTCTTAGTAAGAAATCTAATAGAAATAAATCTAAAAAAGGTTTGTGGTGTTTTTTTTTTAATTAGATCAATATCCAGGTCTTAGAAAATTTAACTGCATTTCACTGTCTTTAATGATTCTAATGCTGATGAAGACAAGGATGAAATAACTGATCCTACTTTGTGAAGAATCAGAGATTAAATGTCAATAAGTTTAAAGAAAACCAAAACCTTCTGCAGTTTCTCACTTATGACATATTTTCAAATAAACTGAAATAGTTTCTTGACTTTGTGATTAAAACAGGACATGATTCTTTGGCCCTCACTAAGAATAAACTGTGCTGATGGCAAAGCAAGCTTTCTGCTTTTCTGGTAGAGTAACAAGCAGGAATTTGGTGAAGCCTTAACAGTAGTAGTGTCAAGAGAAAAATACTATTAATTCACTTAGGCTTTCCTCTGTATTATTATATTGTCATTTCTTATGGACTTAAATAAACCAAATCACAGTCTGATTTAAACTGAAGGCACTGGGGGAACAGAACAATGATGCAGAAGGCAGCTGTTGGATGCAGAAAATAAAGACTGAAACCCAGAACATTTTTATTTCTCTCTGAGATGATAATCTCAAGAATAATAGCTAAAAACAGTTCATACAAAAGTGTGAATTTTACACTGGAGTTATCCCTTTAGATGATTACTTGTTAACAGGCAGTCTGAAGGAAACCTACATTAGAATTAGGTAGATATAGGTAAACTATATGCATGATTATGGCAGAAACCAATTAGAAGGTTAGAAATAAAAGTTAATCAAATCTTCCTGCTCATGTTCTTACAATCTGCATTTTCAGTGGCACCTTTGGTTTAGAGAAGGAAAGCTCACAGCAGGGAAATTGTTCTGAGATAGGCTGCTGAAGAGAAGCTGTGTTAAGCGGGGAGAAAGACAGCTCTTATAGAAAGCTATAGGTTTCCAGATACAAGTCAAAGGTGTTTTCTTGTTGATGCTTTAATACCTAGCCCAATCAAAGAGAAAGGGATGTTGGAAAAAGAGTTGTTATTTTGAAGTAACAACAGCATCTACTGCCCACGTCATTTCTTCTGCTGTGGGTGTGGGTGCTAGATGGGCAGCTGAGGATGCAACTGGCTGTCATGCCCCAGTATACTTACTAATCAGCAACAAAAGTGCAAACCCTAATCTGACCCTAGATTGGTCCTACCAATCCATTTTGGTCCAAGTAAAATAATGTACTGTCCTATGCTCTCTCATCAAAGCAGTGTAGCAACAGTAGATGTCAACAGCCCTTCTCTGTGGCACCAAATTATGTTCCTATGATTTAAAAAATAAAAAGGAAACAAGTAACGTAAAAATGCACTTAACTGATCGGCGTTGTTCAGGTGGAAGCAATGACAGGCAAGTGCTTACATGGATTGCTTGAGGACAGGCTTGTAAGGAAAATAGTGTACGGTTCACACATACGAAAGAAGCGAGAATGTACCATAGTAGAAAGTCATTTAGTGAAAAAGTTAATGGCAGTTTTTAAAAAGAATTGCAGTGTCTTGAAATCAAGGAGGAAGTTAAGGAGCTTTTGGAAACACCTGTACAACCCAGGGTTTTTGTGCCTAAACTCTTTTTAAGTTGGACTGTAAACCAGGGATTTCTGTGTTTGGTTTTGGTTTTGGGGTTTTTGGGGGGTTGGGTGGTAGGGCTTTTGTTTTGGTTCGGTTTGGTTTGGTTTTTTAATATGAGAATGCAAGGTATGATTTAGCAGGAATATTGTTTACTATCAAACACTGTCCTTTTCTTCTAGTTAGGGTTTGGTGGGTTTGTTTTGTTTTGTTTAGTTTTGCTTTGTTTCTTTAGAGAGTTACATTTTTAAGTCCTTTTTTAAGTTGCTTCCAAAAAAGATTTAAGGCCTCATACAAATTCTGTAATATGCTGTGACATTTATTACATGGTCTGCTTTGTCCTTCAATAATATTCTACCAAGGACAGTAAAAATACTAAAACAAATGCACAGCCCTTCTGCATGACTGCAATAATTAAGCCCAGCAAGAATGCTTTACTTATGCCAGGGGCCAGTTTGGTTCTCAGCAGCCTTAAAAAATTAAGATGAGAAGGTGACAAAAAAGGTGGAGGAAAGCATGCATGACTTACAATGATTGGTCTATCTCAACAGTCTGCTTTTGGCATTATATAGTGTATATTGCACAAGCTGACCTCTTTTCAAAGGGAGTCACACCTCTGGAGAGGGCATGCCAGAGGGGGAACTCTGTCATTTTTTGAAAGGGTTATTGAAGGCCACTGGCTGAGTAGATGGAAAAATGAATGAGAGTTTCAGAACCTAGCCTAATGGAACAATCTGTGTAACAATTATTCTTATGACAAAGTTTTTGGGAACAAGAGCTCCAGAAGGAGTCTAACGTAACAGGATTCTGTTGTAAAATCCTACTTTGAAACAGTACTTCTTTTCATTAGTAGTGCAGGAATTTCTGCATTTAGAGATAAGTATTTACAGGACCTACTGGGTGCAAGAATAGTTCTTCTTTTTTACTTTTGCATATAAATTTCCATTTAGCCTGGTTGTTCCTTTAACCAACATAGTTATATCTTTATTCAATTTTGGAAAAGACCCCAGAATTCATACAGTTTTGTAACAGAATCTATACTTTAATTACAAGTGAGTTTCATGTTATGATTTTAATGTAAAGTCTGTCATTGGACTTTAAACTGCCAATGGCAACACAAACATTATTCAATGACTTGTGCATATGATAAGAACAACACTTTTTTCTGCATTTACTCCAGAAAAAAATCCTAATTTACTGACTTCAGTTCTGTTCTGTCTTTGCTGAAAGCTGCCATTACATGAACTCTTAAAACTGCTGAAAGGATGATAGAAAAAGTCATTTGTACAAAGCAAACTTTAAAATCAAGCCTAGCATATGTAGTGTGTGGGAAAAAAATCAAGGCAGATTAAAGGTAGTGAGTTTGACTGGATGTATGCATCGTGAATATCTACCACATAGGCACATAGGATTCATAAAATATTTCAGAAATACCTTTAAAATATTATGACTAACAGTAAAACTTTTTGAGACTGTGGATAAGCTAACTAAAGACTAAAATAACACAGCAAATAAAGAACATGCCTTTGAGAGAGGGAAGGTTGCCGCTTGGAAAAGCATTTGCATTTTGGACAGCAAGGATCAAAGAAGAGCTGAGCACCATCACAACCATATTTAGTATCCACATTCTCTTGACACAAGAAAGCATAAGGCATTAGAGTGATTTTTTTTTAAGCAGGTGAACATGTTAAGCATAAAGAAAACTTCAAATACTCTCCAGTCTGTGACTGGCCACATATGGAAAGAGATGTGTCCCCTTCTCTCAGATATTACTTGGTGGAATAGAGGGATGAATTGCTCTCTGAAGCAATTTCACTCTTCCAATTGATTGTAGGGATGACTTAAAGGACTGGATTAATTGACTTCTTGATGGCTATAATGAGTTGAAGTATTAATCTTGTGAAGCTCAACAAAGGAAAATGCAGAGTTTTGCAGCCAAGGAAGAACAGCCCCATACACTAGCACAGGCTGGGGGCTGATTGGCTGGGAAACAGCTTTGCGGAATAAGGCCTGGGAATCTTGATGCACAGCAAGCTGTGCGTGAGCCAGCAAAGCTCTCTAGTGGCAAAGAACAACAGCCTTCTGGGCTGCGTAGACAGTGTCACCAGTAGGTAAGAAGGAGGTGCCTTCCTCTCTGCTAAGCACTGGTAGGACACATCAGGAGTGCTGTGTCCAATGCTGGTCTCCCAAGTACAGGAGAGACATAGCCTTACTAGGACAAGCCCAGCAGAGGACCACAAAGATTGTTAAGGGCTTGGAGCATCTGTCATATAAGGAGAGGCTGAGAGAGCTTGGGATTATTTAGCCTGAAGATGAGAAAGCTCAAGTGGATCTTATCCATATCTGTGAGTACTTGATGGGAGGGTTATAAAGAAGAGGGAGTCAGACTCTCCTCAGTGGTGCCCAGTGAAAGGAGAAGAGACAATAAGCACAAATGGAAATACAGGAAATTTCACTTTTACATAAGAAAAAATTTTTTTACTTTGAGAATGGTCAAAGACGGTGGGGTTGTGGAGTCTCCATCCTTCGAGATGTTCACAACCCAACTGAACACCGCCCTGGGCAACCTGCTCTAGCTGACCTGTTCTGAGCAAAGGTGCTGGATTAAAGGATTTCCAGATGTCTACACCAACCTCAAACACTCTGTGTTTCTGTGATTCTGTAATGAAGTCTATGTAAAAAGGGAGGAGGATGAGCACAGGGGTACATTTTTTAACCTGGAATTGGACATTTGGGTTTGTGCTGATTTCTCTAACCACAGACATCAAAAATGTAAACTTATAAGTCTGAGATATCCACCCTAGGCTCTACCTGTAATTTACACAGAGAAATGAGTACTTAGCAATGTGCTGACCTATCTCAGATGCTTATCTGAAAATGAAATAGATTGCTTTCTGGAGGTGGGTTTTTGGTTTTTTTTTTCTCCTGTGACTGCAATGTGAGCTCAGTGTCCTGTTTGTTCCAAGGTATTTAAAAGTCAGATATCAAGAAAACTGTATTCAGTCAAGAAAAGCATTCAGATCTTCCTGTATTTTATTAACTATTGTATACCTACTGTAATACTTTTTAATTACTTACAAATATGTAAGATATGCCCTATTTCAGTATGTAGAATATTAAAAAAAACCAAACCCTAACCTGGAACAACTGAAAGACATTGGTATTTTAATAGTTAAAATACACAGACTGTTGATCTGAGAATTGTTCCATGAAGTTTATATAATCATAATGCACATCCTCCTAATTTAATCAGCCCTTAAAGGCTAGACTCATTGTGATCATACCCTAAAAAATTGAAGTGTATTCATTATGCAGAGGCAAACAACTGTATTTGTGTGCAAATCCAGGGTTTGAATACATAAACGTGGTAACTGCATGCACTGTGTTGCACTAGAGGGAACAAGAGACAAAGAGGAGCCGTGCAACAGTGGAATTCCCTCAAGGAATACTCTCTGATTCATCCGTCACATACTGAAGCCTTTTCAGAGGGTGCCAGACCTCTGGAGAGGGGATGCTGGAGGAGGAGCTCAGCCACAGTTTGAAACGGTTCAGAGCTTGTTTATCGCTGCTCAGCTCAATTCTGCTAACCTCGACTGCCCTCCCCAGTATCCCTGTGGCTCTCACCTGCAAGAGTAGCTTTTTCTGTCATCTGCACACCCATGTGTGGCCAGCCACAGCCTGGAAAGTATTTAATGTTTTCTTTATGCTGAACATACCTGATTAAATAAGACATCAGTATAATCCCACTGAATTCAATACCACTTGTGTTTAGTCCATTCTGCCTCATAGTCATCAATGGAGACATAACATCTCAAAAACAACTAAGCAATAGCCACTGTTTTTGGAGGATTCAGATGTCATCCCCATTTTATGCTCTGTTGCTACACAGCAAAAAGAGGGAACTAATTTCAACTAACCACATCCAGCACCAGTGTTGTTCTGACATCAAGGTCAATATGCAAACAGAGTAAATAGGAGAGTGACATTAATGTTGAGCATCATTAGAAATGAAAGCATATATAAAAAAAAATAAAACAAAAAAACAAAACCAAACCCCACATGTTTTCCAAATGGAAAATAACATGTATTTTAAAGTACTCAGCAGGTGATTGTAAGCAAAAGAGAGAGAAACCCTTTGAAAATGTAATTGAGAGTGTAATTCAAAAGTTGTGTTGCATTCTACTGAGAATAAATCAAGTAACTTAAAAAGAGATGCAAGCATTACATAATTTTTGTTGTAGTTTGTTCCTACTTTCAGTTACAATGAAGTCAGTGTCCTTATTTTAGTATAACCAGTCTAAGACAGCAAACTCAGGCCAACAGCTGGGTCTCAGTTTCTCAGCTATATTTTTAGTTGCATTTTAGTTTTCTGTAGAACAGTTTCTTTAAATCATCACCATAGCTCCTCAGGTTAACCAAAAGGGTTAATGCAAGTCTATGTGTGTGTATATGTATGTCTACATGCCAGCTTATGTGTACAAAGTTGATATATGTCATATGTACCATGCAACTGTTTTTTTATTATGTGCCAGGAGCTGAGATTGGTGGGGAAAAGAGAAAGACATGTGGAATGGTGGAAAGTATTTATTTCAAAACTTCACACATCAATTGCTGTGATTTACCTGACCTGCCTATACAAAAGTCACTCTAGCTACATTATGCATACGATTGCAAAAGTGAAAGAATGAGTAAAGGAAACAGAAACATTTTATTACATATTTTAATGTAGCCTCTCAGCCAAAATCCTGAACTTCATTTAAGAAAGACAGTAAAAGATGTGTTAATACAAATTTCATTCCATTAAAAAAAAGTGCATTATAAGCAATAGTAGGAAACATTGTTGTTCCCCTCCCCCCACCTCTCCTCCTTGGGTAAGACCTATTTTTGAGCTGTTCTCATTCAGAGAACGAGTTGCTACTTTTGGCTTTGTTCCCAGAGTACTGCGTACTTGGTGGTGTGTGAGGCATTGCCTCTTGGGGAAAAGGGAGGAGGGGGACTGAATCACAGCATTTAATTCTTAATGATTGTTCTGCATGGTCAAGAGGACACAGAGCAGGCAATGCTCTTTATTCATTACTTACTGTTATAGCTATTGGCAGCCAGCCCTTTTAATTTAGTTATCAATACCTAATGCCTTTAATCTTTTACTTTAAAGGCAGTTAAAAATAAATACTAGCCAATGAGCATCTGCTAAACAGAAATATTGGTGGACAGATATGATTTAAGGCACTGCTGCTAAGGCCCTACCAGTGTGAGTTCTGTGTGAGATTTATTTGGTATTCTCTTGACAAATCTTGTTTCTTTATCAGGATAGTTGCTTTTCTGACAAAATATTTGACAACTAATAGTGAGTGGAAAAATTCATAGGTGTTGCTAATAGATGAGCTTTTCAGATTATCCCATCCATCTCCCTGTTGATATAGGACACTTCTAAAGTACATTTGCTATTACTAAATCAAGCCTGGATTTCAGTATCCCATGGAGTGGGATTTCTACATTTCAGAGGTTAGTGAATAACTACAAAAGTGTCACTGGCTGTGATGTTTCTCTTTATATTTCTTGTCTTTGTTTTCACACTCTGGCTTCTAATTACATCCTAGAGTACTGTATATTACAATTCCCTTCTTTTCTTGGGAGTTCTACTATTGCAAGCTGATACTATTCCTCTTTTTCATCACTTGTCCATGGTAGTTAAAGCATGGAGTTCTTTGGAATATTTAAGTGATTTAAGAAGTAAAGATCTAAGCACTTATTCCTAATCTCTTTTGTTCTGTGAAGTACTCCTTCCATTTTGCCAACCTGTTTCTAAGAATGCAGTTCCTTTATTTGAACATAGTATTCCAAATAAAGTGGCTTCATAACACAAGATGATAATCCTCTTTCTCTCCAATGATTTACCTCCTAGACTGTTGTCCTGGTTTCGGCTGGGATAGAGTTAATTTTCTTCCTAGTGGCAGGCATAGTGCTGTGTTTTGGATTTTGGATGAGAAGAATGCTGATAACACACTGATGTTTTAGTTGTTGCTACGTACTGCTTATGCCAGTCAAGGACTTGTCAGCTTCCCATGCTCTGCCAGGTACACAAGAAGGTGGGAGGGGGCACAGCCAGAAGAGTTGATCCAAACTGACCAGAGGGCTATTCCATACCATATAACATCATGCTCAGTATAAAAGCTGGGGGGGTTGGCCAGGGGGCAGCGATCGCTGCTTGGAAACTGTCTGGGTATCGGTCGGCGGGTGGTGAGCAATTGCATTGTGCATCACTTGCTTTGTATATTATTATTACTATTATTATTGTATTGTTATTATCACTACTATTACTACTACTATTTTACTTTATTTCAATTATTAAACTGTTCTTATCTCAACCCAGGAGTTTTTCTCACTCTTACTCTTCTGATTCTCTCCCCCATCCCATCAGGGCAGGGGGAGTGAGCGAGCAGCTGCATGGTGCTTAGTTGCTGCTAAACCATGACAACTGTAAAATTTACTGCTGTGGAAGTTCACTTGGTTAACAATGAATCCAAGGCTTGTCTTGTATCTATACCAATGCACGCAGCATGGACAACAAACAGGAAGAACTGGAAACCATTGTGCAGTAGGATAGCTATGACATAGCTGCCATCACAGAAACATGGTGGGATGACTCTCATGACTGGAGTGCTGCACTGGATGGCTATAAGCTCTTCAGAAGGGATAGGCAAGTAAGGAGAGGCGGTAGGGTGGCTCTATATGTTAGGGAGGGTTTCGATTGTATAGAGCTCAACAGTTGTGAGGATAAGGTTGAGTGCTTATGGGTAAGGATGGTGGGGAAGGCCAACAAGGCAGACATCCTGCTGGAAGACTGTTATAGATCACCCAACCAGGATGAAGAGATAGATGAAACATTCTATAAGTGGCTGGCAGAAATCTCACAATCGCTAGCCCTTGTTCTCGTGGGGGACTTCATCTTGCTGGACATCTGCTGGAAATACAACACAGTAGAGAGGAAACAGTCTCGGAGGTTCCTGGAGTGTGTGGAAAATAACTTCCTGACACAGCTGGTAAGTGAGGCTACCAGGGGAGGTGCCTTGCTTGACCTGCTGTTTACAAACAGAGAAGGACTTGTGGGAGATGTCATGGTCAGAGGCCGTCTTGGGCTTAGCAACCATGATATGATAGAGTTTTCAATTCTTGGCGAAGTAAGGAGCTGGGGCAGCAAAACCACTGCCATGGACTTCTGCAGGACAGACTTTGGCCTGTTCAGACCACTGGTTGGGAAAGTCCCATGGCAGACGGCCCTGAAGGGCAAAGGGGTCCAGGAAGGCTAGGCATTCTTCAAGAAAGAAGTCTTAGACGTGCAGGAGTATGCTGTCCCCATGTGCCGTAAGACCAACCAGCGGGGAAGACAAGGGGCCTGGATGAACAGGGAGCTTTTGCTGGGACTCAGGGAAAAAAGGAGAGTCTACCACCTTTGGAAGAAGGGGTGGGCAACTCAGGAAGAGTACAGGGATCTCATTAGGTCATATAGGGAGAGAATTAGAAAGGCAAAAGCCCAGCTAGAACTCAATCTGGCCACTGTTGTAAGAGGTAAAAAAAGTGTTTCTACAAATATATTAACAACAAAAAAGAGAGCCTAGGAGAATCTCCATCTTTTATTGGATGCGGGGGAGGGGAACATTGTCACCAAGGATGAGGGAAAGGCTGAGGTACTTAACACCTTCTTTGCCTCTGTCTTTAATAGCCAGACCAGTCATCCCCAGGGTACTCAGCCCCCTGAGCTGAAAGACAGGGACTAGGAGCAGAATGGAGCCCCCATAATCCAGGAGGAAGCAGCTAATGACCTGCTACGCCACCTGGATGCTCACAAGTCTATTGGGCCAGATGGGATCCACCTGAGAGTACCGCAGGAGCTGGCAGAGGAGCTTGCCAAGCCACTCTCCATCATCTATCATCAGTCCTGTTTATCAGGGGAGGTCCCAGATGACTGGAGGCTTGCCAATGTGATGCCCATCTACAAGAAGGGCCAGAAGAAGGATCCGGGGAACTACAGGCCTATCAGCCTGACCTCGGTGCCAGGGAAAGATTATGGAATGGTTCATGAGTGAGCTCAACAGGCACGTGCAGGTCAGCCAGGGGATCGGGCCCAGCCAGCATGGGTTCATGAAAGGCAGGTCCTGCTTGACCAACCTGATCTCCTTCTATGACCTGGTGACCCCCTTAGTAGATGAGGGAAAGGCTGTGCATATCATCTACCTGGCGGTAAAGCCTTTGACACCGTCTCCCACAGCATTCTCTTTGGGAAGCTGGCAGCTCATGGCTTGGACAGGCGTACTCTTCGCTGGATAA
Organism: Pelecanus crispus; assembly: GCF_030463565.1. Lineage (NCBI taxonomy): Eukaryota > Metazoa > Chordata > Aves > Pelecaniformes > Pelecanidae > Pelecanus > Pelecanus crispus. The sequence goes on from NC_134643.1 coordinate 19,898,564, forward strand.
AAACCTGGCTGGGTGGCCGAGCCCAGAGAATTGTGGTGAATGGAGTTAAATCCAGTTGCTGACTGGTCACAAGCGGTGTTCCCCAGGGCTCCGTTTTGGGGCCAGCCTTGTTTAATATCTTTATTAATGATCCGGATGAGAGGATTGAGTGCACCCTCAGTAAGTTTGCAGATGACAGCAAATTGGGTGGGAGTGTCGATCTGCTGGAGGGTAGGATGGCCCTGCAGAGGGACCTGGACAGGCTGGATCGATGGGCCGAGGCCAGCTGTATGAGGTTGAACAAGGCCAAGTGCCGGGTCCTGCACTTGGGTCACAACAACGCCATGCAACGTCACAGGCTTGGGGAAGGTGGCTGGAAAGCTGCCTGGCCGAAAAGGATCTGGGGGTGTTGGTCAACATCTGGCTGAACATGAGCCAGCATTGTGCCCAGGTGGCCAAGAAGGCCAACAGCATCCTGGCTTGTAGCAGGAATAGTGTGGCCAGCAGGAGCAGGAAAATGATCATCACCCTGTACTTTGCACTGGTGAGACCGCACCTGGAATACTGTGTCCAGTTTTGGGCCCCTCAATACAAGAAAGACATTGAGGTGCTGGAGCGTGTTCAGAGATGGGCAACAAGGCTGGTGAAGGGTTTAGAGGTCAAGTCTTAATGATGAGCAGCTGAGGGAACTGGGGTTGTTTAGTCTGGAGAAGAGGAGGCTCAGGGGTGACCGTATCACTCTCTGCAACTCCCTGAAAGGAGGTTGTAGTGAGGTGGGTGTTGGTCTCTTCTCCCAAGTGACTAGTGATAGAATGAGAGGAAATGGGCTCAAGCTGCGCCAGGGGAGGTTTAAATTGAATATTAGGAAAAATTTCTTCACGGAAAGCGTAGTCAAGCATTGGAACAGGCTGCCCAGAGTGTTTGGTCCTTTCCAAACTTAATGATTCCTAGTTTTACTTTCATTAAAAAATAATGCAGCCACCAAGCCAGGAAACATGAAATTATTACTCTACCCTTAACTGGGTGGAGTTGGTGGACTTGGTAGTGTTAGGTTAATGGTTGGACTGGATGATCTTGAAGGTCTTTTCCAACCTAATTATTTTATGATTCTATGATCCTATTTGTAGAACATGAGAACTGTGGAAGAACCTTTAACCAACCAATATGTATGCACAGAAGAAAGAAAATGCACACCATTGAATTCATAATGCTGATTTCATCCTGGTCCTCTGCAAGGGCATGTAGGGAACAGTTCAGTCGATTTCTGTAGATGTCCACCTTGGAGTGGGTTGAAGAGCTCTCTGGATCTGTTGATCAAATGGACTAAAGCTTGGCTTCAGTTGTCCATACATAGATGTCTAATGCTATTACAGATGCCTCAGGTAAACCTGCCTAGCCTCCAGCCTCTTCTTCAGAAGATTGTCCCTGAAGTCCTCTGTCATATCTGCCAGTCTCATGAGGTTGTCTTAAATATTATAAGGCGGCATTTTAAATGGAAAGACAATATACACCTGTGTTTAGACAGCTGACTGAAATTCCAGTATTTCACTGACTAGACTGGGGTCTTGGATATCTAATTCACATGTAGATGCCTAAATTTTGCATCTCAGTCTGTGAGTCAAATCTCATTCACCTCAATGTCTACAGCTAAAGGAGATGAAACTTATCACCAGATGAGATGATACTTTGCTATCTGAATTAAAATACCCAGTAGGTGCTGAGTAGAACAAGGGACATTTAGCAGAGAAGGGTTTACCACCTGGCTTACTTTTTGTTGTCATTCTTTTCCTTGATCACAATTTGCAATTAAACCGTCTTTCGCTACATTGTGTTTATCACAGGTACTACGTTTTGTTCTCTTAGTTGCTTATTTTGTAAAAAAGTTACTCTATGGGTGAGGTCAAACATGACAACTGTGCCGGTTTAATAGTATAATTTCTCATAAACTGGTATATAATTGCTCTCACATTGTCCCCTCTTTGTTCTTTTAAAAACCTTGTCTTCACATTGAATGGGTTTCTCTAACAGATTAAAGCCACGGTTTTCACAGCAGTTCCAATAACAGTATTGCAAAATAATTTTCTCTGACTTCCACCAGCATATTTATTTATTTGTCCATTTCTTTTCTGACAATTTCTTTCTCCCATGGTGAGTTCAGTACTGTCAGTTTGGAGCCCTAAAGAACTTAATAGCAGCTTCACTGAACATTTGCTATAATCAGAAAAGCAGTATCAACCACACCAAAGGGAAATGTAGGGATTCTCATTAAAATTCATGTGTTTTTTAAAAGCCCTAACACATATCTTCACATTCCTCCTGGACCTCTCTGACTGCAAACTGAAGAACAAAACACAGCACCAGTTTACCACCAGACCACATTTGAAAAGTTGTCTCCGAATCACAGAGATTAGAAAAAAAAATGCAGTGAATGCATGGTGTTATAGAACCTGATTGTTCTCACTTGAGAACTTTTTCTAATTTCCATGGTTCACTTGAATTTTCAAGGTATCTTGTCTGCTTTTTTTGCCTTTGATCTACCTGGAGAATCCAGGCCATTAACAGTGACTCCAGCATCTTTTGGGAGTACTTTAGCCCTGAATTGAATCTTGTGCTGTGTTTCACACACTTCTGTACTCCCACAGTGTAGCTGTTCTGTCCCAGCTGATTAACTGATGATGAAGGACTCAGTTCAAGGAAACACTTGTTTAAAATCTTGAGTAAAATGTCATTTAAACACATGCTCACAGATTTATTCTTCAAATCACTTAAAATATGTCTTTATATTTAACATGTTTAAACAGACTTTCTGCATAAGGATGCATCAGACAGCTAGCTGCTTCATAGGGTAAAGAAAATACTGGTGGTTGTGGGTAGAGATGAAGATTAACAAATTAATTCTACTGAAGTTGGTGTGTTTTTCCACTCAACTCATTCTTTTCCCAGTATTAACACCTTTTTTCCTGCTTTCCTGTTTTAAATGTCACAAGTATGAAATATGACCTCCAGCAGAACTTCTTTGACAGACGGTCATTAGCTGTTAGTCCCTCTTGGTGGGGGGGGGGGCGGGGCACGGGCAGCTAAAAGGCCTGTGAGTGTCACCAGGCAATTCTTGGTTAAGAAAGAGTCTTTGTATGATGTGCTTCTCATATAGTTGTTTGTTGGAGTTTTTTCCATTCACTATTTATCTAAGTTAGAATAATCATGGATGGCTTCTTTAAGAGTCATACAGACAGTATCAGTTTTAAACTGAGCGTCTGCACTGACTTTTCCCTTTAGAAAATTTTTCAGAAATTGCCTGTTTCCCTTTTTAGAGAATGAAAATGTACAGTTAGGCTAAAATTTGTCGTACATTCAGCTCTTTTGTCATTCCTGCTTATGTACATCTGTGAATCTTCTGCAGCAGAAAAGAAAAAGGAAGTATGATAGCACACCTAAGAGAAGTTGAGAGAAGCTATTTTTATAGATACACAAACATTTTCTTAAGAAAATTAAAAAGGTTTAGATTTTTTGAAAGTATCCATTAAACAAATGGAATGTCAGTCGCTATAAAGTGTAATGGGGTTGTGACCTGTCAGCTTCAATCTCTGTCTCCTTGGTTGCCCTGATTGAAAGAACTTATGCATAATGCTGCAACCGATGATGCCTTGGGAATCTCAGGGCTACCACAGAGAGAGCTTGTAAATAACAGCTTCAGAGGCTGACATTTATTACAAGCAGAAATCAGTGGGCATTCTGCAGCCAGGCCTGCAGTTCAGTGTGACTTGACCACCCTTTAGTTAGGGGTCAACTTCTTCCCATTTACAGAAAGGAGGATCCATTGACCCACAGTCCCAGGAACCCTGGTAAATACATCATGATCAAACCATCATAATTTCTCCTTCCCAAATGACTGCTTTCCTGTATGTGACAGACTCCCTCGTCCCAATGTCCTGTTCAAAATGGTGAGCTTTAAACGGCTGCTAATAAACAGCACCTTTTTTAATGCACTTCAAACAGTAGTGTTTGTAAAGGTGAGTATCTGTAAAAGGAGTACTCTTTAAAGTCTGAGAAATATTTTAAATTAGATAGCCCTTTCTTTAGCAGCAGCAAGAATCAGTATGGTTTGAAGCAGTTAGTATTTAATATGCTTGTTCACTGTGTTAATTTTCCCCAAGTCAATTTTTAAAGCTCAAATAATCTGCCTTTGGCTTTATATAGCCAGCATGATAACTGTAGCCATTTTTAAATTAAGCTCCCTTATTGTCTATGCGTATGTGAAGTAGGTGATATTACACAAAAAACATGGGCTTAAATTAGCTTGATACTAATACATATTTAAGAGCTTAACAAGCCTGCAAGAAAAATAATGGTCTTGATAAACATTAGAATGGCTCACTTGTAAGCCTTTTTGTTTACTTGTGTTTTCCTACTTGCACTTTCAAAGGAATGACGAAACGCACAGTGTAAAGAAATAAAGCCTATTATAATATCCCAGTAGAAGGGAAAGTTTATTTTAGTTCCACTAACAAGTTTAGAAACTCTTGAATTATTAGATTTGCTGTGAATTAAAACATGCAATGCCTATTAAAAAAAGTGGGAGATTGTTAAGCACGTTAAGATCTGTTATGCTACATAAATACATCTATACCTATATAAGAAACATTTCTCCAAACATCCTAAGTATATAGCTGATTATGAAATGTAGACTCCTATTGTGTGCATGTAATTTTGTCTGGACTTCTGTTGTAGTCAGTAGTTAAATAGCATAGTGATGGGTTTATTGCAAATATGAGAAAGTGCTAAGCAAAACAGAAATTATAATGAAATTTGAGATGTCAGTGACAATTAGCTGTGTTATGAATATGCATTTCATATTCATTCTGGATAGTGCCATTTTTCACTATCTTTAATGACTGAATAGTGTTTCAAGAAATAGAGATATAAATAATAGTCATGTGATAATTAACATGGTCTTTCCTGAGTGTTGTAGCACTTGTCAAGTGCCACGTGGGCTAGAGCAATGACTAGAAAGTTAATTTCAAACATGGCCAGCTCAATGTGTTTAGCAGGACCATTTGACATTCTTGCAGAATTGGTAATTTACAGGAAGATAAAAATCTGCTTGTAAGTGTTTTTACTCATGCTGCAGTCTCATTACAGAGGCTGAGTGCTACACTGGAATTACACAAGTGTAAATCAGGACCCCATATGAGGGCTGAAAAGAAATGTAGTAATACTGAAGCAATGCCCCTAAAGAACAGTCACCTCCAATTAATTTTGGGAAGTGTGATTCACTGTCCTGCTTTCAGACTGGCACATGCATGTTGACAGAAAACTAAGTATGTGCTTAAATGTTTTGGTTTTTTTTTTTTTTCAGTTAAGATGGAGGCATCCATGACAGTGAAATGGGTAGCACTCTTTGTGCATAAGGTAGCCTTTGGCTATATGATCTTAATCTATTCTGAATACTTCTTAACATTAATAGTGTACTGCTAGTATCCTCTGCAAAGGTTGTGGTGTAACCTCCCAATGTTGTGCTAAAAAGTACTGGTGTGCACTCACATTGATGAAATGCATTGAGTCTTTCATTCAGTATCAATATGTCAAACCACACAGTCCATGGAACAATAATGGGATCTTCCGTGAGTCTCTCTGAATGTTTTGAAAAGAAAATGATGGTTTAAAAAAAAAAAAAAAAATACATAGCTGAAACGTCAAAGCCCTCAGAGAAAGAGCATCACACAGAAATTTTCCTTTTAAATTACAGAGCAATGCAAAAGATCATAACATTTGTTAAATTAATTCTAGAGGACCTCCTTTGTGTAAGTCTCATATGAAAATAAGTAAGACAAATGTATTACTGCCACTCCTTCTGTATCTCACAGGTACCTGTCTTTTATTCAGTGCCCTGCTTCATCTTGCATGTGAGAAAATTGGAAGGAAAACAGCTTTGAAATTACTTTGTTACAGCCTGGCTAGTAAAAAGCTGATAAAGCATATACGTTAGTTGATTTTTTCCATAGTCTCTATTATTTAAAACTCAGTTTATATTTTATAGTTCATTCCAGAATATGGGTTATTGTCTGAGAGAGAAAAAAAGAGGGGGAAAAAAAAAAGAGGTAAAAGCAATAGGGAGAACATTCCTGCTTTGCAGTATGGAAAACTAGAGAAGCAAAGTATAACACGAATGAAACTGCACCTGGTTATGAGGGAAGACTGTAGGTAGAGCCCCACTGATACTGTTCTGAGCATCCTAAGAAGCTCCAGGGTAATTGCCCTGGAACGCTCAAGAACCTTGGCTCTCAGTCAGTGGAGTGGATGAGTCAAAAGAGCTTACCTGTAATGAAAGAGTTTTATGCCACCACACTCTTAAGACTGAATATGCAAACTCTTGCCAGTGTGTACTCTGGGAAAATCATGTGCAGCAGAGTTGTTTAACTTCCTGGCTAGAGCTTCTGACCAAAAGCCACTCATAAAGAATGAGAAGCTACTCATAAAAAATGAGTTCCCTCAGAATGTCATCAGGTTCCTCCACCAATGAAGTAACAAAGCTGATTTGCTTTTAAACTTGGCTTTTTCAAGTACTGAGGACATTATACAAAACATCAGTTGTAGAAAATAGACTTGGATCGCACAATTGTGAGGTAATTGAGTTTTAATTAAAAGGAAAATTAAATAGAGGCCTATAATAAAGGGTATCAGTTTTGAATAGGCAAGCTAAGGTAGGCAAAAGTAATTAGTTACTCATACAGGCAACAGAGCTCAGATTAACACTTCACTTGAATGTGAGAGAGGCCTGGAAGTCCTTTGTCTTGCAAGTCCAAAGATGTTCTTGAACATACATCCCAAGCAGAGAGCTAGAAGATGTTGCAGAAAAGCTCAAAACTGGGTAAATAACCAATACAAATGAGACATTAGGATTAAACAGGGAAACTGCAAAAGATGTAAAACCTTACATCATGTAGAATAAAATGAGAATTTCCAGAAGTCAAACTGAAATGAAACTTTTATGGGGCATTAGACTTGACAATGTGCTTACTGACCATGCAAATACAAAATTAAAGAAGGAAAAGAAAAAAAAAAGGTTGTTAAGGATATTAATAGTACAACAGTTAGCCTCAAATTAAATTAGTTTGGTTTAAATTAATTCAGTATGAGTAATGTTGAGCAGTAATAGTAGTATGGCTCTAAATTTCAGTGTCCCAAATAGAAAGTTTTCTGTGTCCAAATTGTTCTATTTGGGAAGTGGAGTTTAATTAGATAGTGGACGCTACCTCCTTATTAGAAACACTGGTGGCTAGTCAATCCAACAGTATATTGGGAGACAGTAAGCAAAGAACTTAAAAATGCCTAACCCCTGCCTTCAATTATAACCTCATAGTCACATTACAGGCCTGTTTCCATCCTTGGTTATTTGGTTTAAACTTCTTAGCCAATCTTATTTATATTTATCTATTTCTAACTGTAATAATAACTCTTACTTCCCAATTTGCTACTTTTCCCAAGGCTAAAACAAATATTATTTTAATCCAGCTTATCTGAACCAAAGCCTTAGCAACAATGCTTGCCTTTTGTTTTCTCTTTTAACCCAAAGTTAACAGTCTTCTTATAACAGTTTCCTACAACTCCTCAGGACTATACTCTATTCATATGCTTTTTTTGCTATTAACTCCATCACTTCTGCATCAGGCCTTCCAACAAATATGAGTTGCTGTGATAAGGTAAATGTTACTTACCCTTGGAAGCACCAGGAGAAACGCATCTTGGAATTAAAATGAAGCACTAATGCCATTCCACAAGATACAAATGAAACCTCATCTAGAATGCTATGGTTAGTTGTACTCACCATTCAAAGTTATTTCAAAATGGAACATGTAAAGAAAAGGGTTACCTTAATAATCAGAAGAAAGACTTTTTGTAAAACCAGCACATTTTTTTTTCTTTTTTGAAAAAAAAAAGGGTTTTATGGCTCAGTCCAGAGAACTGAAGCATGTGAGGGTATATGATTGCACAGTAGACATAGGCAAGAAAGTAAACACCAAAGAGAATGACCTGTTTTAAGGACAATACTGGTACATGAGCAATTGGATTATAATAGTAATACTGGACAACTGTGACCTTAAAATTAAAAGGTTTCTGATTGTCTGTGAAGTAGGCTTTGGAACAGCCTCTTAATAGGAGAAGTAAGCTAAAACAGTATAACCAGTTTTAATGTATAGTGTGATTAGTGTGATTCATGTATAAAAGGGATTAAATTGATGTATTCAGGGGTCTGATGGACCCTTGCAGTCCTGTATTCCTTTGCTCTTTTTAGAGGGTACAATTTGTGTTCCTTGGACGTTGGCCTTTCTTATTACCTATACTGTGTAAAAAACAGTTTGGGTTTTTTTTTTTAATTTACTGATCCAGTTGAAAAAATCAAGACAGAGAGTCAACTGAAACAGAATATTTAATTTTATTATCATTGTATCTTTTTTTCAGGTGGTAGGGAAATGTTTTACTTGGGGTTTTGGTTTTGTTTTGGTTTTGAAGTGCAGGGTAAAGCTAGTCAAGAAATTCAAACTACATATGCTAGTATTTTTGGTCTCTTCTGAATTGTATTCCTGAGGGAAGTTAATAAAAAAGTGTCACCTAACTCCACTGCTGACCGAATCAGAAGACCATGGCCTTAGTTCCTTTTTTGGCACTCAGTGCTTCTATAAATATTAAATACACCAATTGTGCACATTCAGAGCTCTACTAAATCAGAGCTGAGATCGTCTCTTGTGCCTGCCCCTTGCCTGGATGCTCAGGGAAGCAGGAAGAGCTCCTTCTACCCTTTTGTCTGATTCAGTGCAAGCCCATGCAGTGCCAGATACAATCTAGACCAGATTTATCATCTGTCCTTCAAGTACCAGGGGGTAATATGAGGAAAGAATAACAGATGTAGCCATGTGTATAGAATCGAGTGGGAAATAACTCTGAGAAATGTTTTGCATTTAACTTTAAAACATTAAGAGAATAACTTGAATGACTGTCAGGCAGAAGGTCATTCAATCCTTGGAGAAAGAAGGAAAAATGTCCTACGCTATGTCTGGAGATAGCTGAGATACAGATGGTACTTAAAGCAAGCTCTCTGACCCAGAGCTCAAAGTCTATATTGAAACTGACTCTCAGACCTAAATATTTTCTGTTCAGTCTAATAAGGCTGTGTAACTTGCAAGACAGTATGTATTTATACATTGGAATCCAGGAGAGTTCTATATGAAAAATGACTACAGACAATGCATGTCAAGTATCTTTCTTCCTATGCATATCTAATAAATCCACTTCTATAAAAGTTGAAAATTATTCTTACATGCCAGAATGTATCTTGATATTATGTGGATACATATGGGACATGAAGGGCTTACAGAGTTTTCCAAGCCTATGAGGACCTTCTAAGGACTGAGTGAAATGACAGTTCTTGCATTCAGAGAAGTATAAAGCCTTTTTCCAATTTCACCTGATATCCTGTGAGTTGGGAATAAGGTCTGGTGGTGGTTCAGCTGGGAGCGACTGGTATCCCTAGCATCACACCAGCTGTCAGAAGGGCATAATGAGAACCAATGGTAAAACAGCAAGGGCTGATACAGGGAAACAGCACCATGAAAGACTCTGCCCATGGAAGAAGCTCAGGTGTACTGTCTGCGGGAACAGTGAATCAGGCGCCTTACAAGAAATGTCAGCCTGAAATGTTACAGTACAAAAAGCTGCAGAGTCAAAGCTCAGGAAGTTGCTGTGGAGCAGTGTAAGAACAACAGCAACAAAGCTATGTGGTCAAAATCTTAGTGCTGTATATATGGACCTCTACACTTAACAGCTGACACTGTCAAGTCAGCAAGGCAGAAGTCATAAATGGTCATTGCAGTAATCAAATTTCCACATGACTAGGCACAACCACAGCATTGTCCAGTATTCCGTACCAATATCCCTAGACAAATCATGACCTGAGCTTTCGAAAAAAGGATATGCTATTTCTTAGTACTCTGTTTACATAATCTTCTACTTTTTCTCAGTTTATGAGATTACTGTTCTTTTTATCTTTGCTCGTTTTGCTAATAGCACGTCACAGTTTGTATTACAGAAAGATGGTGCTATTAAAATTTGCATTATTTTACATATTCACTTCCAGTTTATTTCTTCCGCAATGTTGTTTTCACATTGTGTCTTTACACCTTCTGCGTGCAACTGTGAGGATTTTGCTGTTATTTTAAGTGTATACAACCTTTTCACAGAAATGATAGTCCAATCAGAATGGTTAATGTTTTCTTAAGAGATATTCCAGTGTGCAAAGCTCCAAAACATCACAGCCTGATCCGAAGAAAATTCTCCAGACAATTTCTTTTAAAATTAACATTTTTTGTGTATTAACAGTTTGCCGAGACTTTGTGCAATTTGTAGACTAAAGCTAGTAATAAATGGAGTATGTGCTAGACAGCTTGCATTTTCCAATTAGGAAAATAGTCTGACCAAGTCAGAAAGAACAACACAGAATGAAGGGTGTAAGCAAGCCAAGAAAAGAGTTAGAGCGTATAGGTTCATTATGGAGCATAAAGATTAAGGTATCTTATATTGGTAATGATGAAGCTTTGATAAAAAACATGTTACACAAAGATTTTTCTCTTACATTATGTCATAAGACCAAGAAAAATTAAAGAAGATCCCATGGTAAACACATTTTTTTAATTCTTGGAGGAAATGAGAAATTTTATGCTGAATAATCTCAAAATCATAATGTAGTAGAGATACATCGATTATGTAAATAAAATACTGTTTAAAATTTTGTTTTGAACAGGGTATCTCACATGTAAGGGAGAGAAGAAACTGTCCAGCAGAGTGCGAGTGCCAGGCATTTATGCAACAGACATTTTGACAACTCTTCCTTGATGTGTACCTCATGTGCACTGAAATAGTGGTGAGAGATAATAAAATTTCAAAAATTAAGCCTGCAGTGAAAAAGTAAGATAGAGATCTCTGGCCAGGGACCAGCACAGCTGGAGTAAATCTGTAGAAGACTCTGTGGCAATTGTCCTTTCTCAGTATAACAGCACTTTACTCATAGGGCCAATGCAAATGTCAGGGCCTCCATTTTCTAACCCAAGACCTGGAGGATGAAAATGAAAGGTCTTTCCTTCTCCTTTGCACCCATGATCTGGCATAGGGAGAGAGAGATGGAAATGTTGATCCATCTTTCCTACCCACTTGCTCCAATGATAGCTAGAGGAAAAATACAGGCGTTTATAGCTTGATTAGAGAGAGAGAGATCTTGAGATACCACCAAGGCACTGCAGCCCCCCTTTATTACTGTGGCTGTAAGACACCCTGTGGTCTTTGCAGAGGCCTTTTTGGTGCAAGTACAGATGTTACGGACCCAAACATAATCAGCCACACGTGTCCATACCATGCATTACCTGCAGGACTGAGTATTCAAGTGCTGAAGCTCATTTGCAGCTCCGGATGCACTGTGGCATCAGTGGAGGAGCCATGTTTGCAGCAGTCCCTGCAGGATGTTACCTGCCTGCCCACTTACAGGCGGCCATCCTGTTCTTACAGTCTGGTGGAAACCATACCATCACAATGCTGGGCCAGAAGCAGGTCGTTTGCAGTGGCCTGCTGAACTTCTGCCATGAGCTCATCCTCTGTCATGGCTGCAATGAAGTGACTTGGAGAAAAAGAGGATGAGGTGCATGTATGAGGTGTGCATCCAAGTCTGGGTCCTTTTTCCATGACAAGGCATCTGCCTTGGCATTCTGCTTCCTGATGCAGAATCTAACCAGGCATAGGTGCTCCCAGAGAACACCTCCTCCAGAGGGTGCCCAGGTGGGGATCATACCATCAGAACAGTGAAAGGTCTTTTTGTGTTAGATATGGGAAATGTGGAATGCAGCACTTCTGTAATTCCTAACATGGTTATAGCACGCATTGTGTGGGTACACATAGCTTAACAGAATGTCTCCCTCTAGCTAGAAGGATGCTGGGGTATTGAAAACGCTTGACACTGGGATAAAGACAATACTTTGATAACATTTAATATGCTAAGTCTAGATATACACATTAAATCCTATATATGTCCATCTAAAATTGCCATAAAGAAACCTGAGGGCCCCTGTTGGGATGTAGCATGCTGTATATGGTAGATAGATGTAATGCCATCAGAATGTAATGCAGGAAAAAACAGTAGTGAAATGATGCAGAAATTACTGATAACAGAGGTCTGCTAACAAAGAAATACTATACCTTCTTGGTCAGTATGCTTAGTATACCTTACAGAAAATCTTTGTTTATCACATACAATATAGACTGCAAGTAGCCATGTGTACAAATATCTTTAAAAGTACCATTGAGTTTGAAAACCAAATGCACCGTTGTAATTGCTAACACCCACAGCGCTCATTACAACCTATCATGACCGTGTTGTATGTGCCTTTCAATCTTCTTGGCAGCTTGTTCTGTTTGAGGGGTGATTTGGAAAAGGAGCATTTTCTGAAAAGGACAGGGACAAATTGTTCCAATGATGGGCCAGGGGAGAAAATGGAAATGCAGAAATATGATGACAAATATGATGTTTGGCTTTGCTTCAGTCACTTCAGTACTACAGCATGTAGCATTCTCAGAACTGCCAGCTTCTGAAAGATTGGAGATTTCAGCATTGTCACAGTATTTAAAACAAGACATCTGATAGTGAACAAAAAAAAAAACCTTAAGAATTTTCAGTCTTGGTGGATCAACAAGATTTGATTACTTAAACTGGCACTGTCAACACAAATGCCCTTCAGGTATTTTCTTTGGTGTCTCTATGTATTGCATTAGTCTAAGGTATGTGCCATTGCAGGAGTTTATCCTGTCTTGCACCATAGAACGGTTGCTAAATTTACACAGCCTGAAGCAGCTATTGAATTGAAAACAATGTCTTTGTCAAAGAACAATGCTTTGTGTCATAGAAGGAAGATATAGTTGATCTTGAAAGCAGGAAAACTAGCTATGTAGTAATTAAACTCAGTAAGTCAACTTTTACAGCAAAACTTCTAGACTGAAGTTTCTTTTGAAAAGAGTTTGCATTTTTGGAAGAAGGTGCAAGTAAAATATTTCAATAAACAGGCAAAAATTACTACTTTTAGGTGATAGAACAGTACATCCTTCTGTACATATACTACCACCCAAATGGTAACACATATGAATAGTAACCTGATTACATGGATTTAAAAGCGTCCCTTCCTTATGTTTTATATTGCCAAGTTCTTCTTGCTGAGCAAATCAAAAGCAGCATTAAAATGGTCATTCATATTCCTAGTCAACAATATTAATTTCTTGGGTAGTAAAGAACTTCATTGAAGGCTATGTGATACATTCTTAACTGTATTGCTCTGTCATGACAAGAGTTCTTTCTGGCAGAAATACCTCTTTTGGACTGAAAGGTAATGTGATGACTTTTTGAATTAAGGGCAGAAATGTACATTTTCATGCTTGATCATCCACATCCCCTTGCTTTTTGCTGCATGCATTCATCTAGCGTGTTTACCCAGATATCTTGGCCATGTAAACAAAACAAATTCTCTGGAGTGGAGTGTGCTGTTCATGAACAGAAAAACTGTAGCAACCATCAAACAACTTGGAAATTAGGCTTCCTGAGAGCAAAGAAACTGTGGGTTTTTCTTAGCTTATACTATAGTGAGGGAATTGAAGACCCAACAGGAAACCATCATGAACTCATTAATCATAATCTGAGGGAACTTCAGAGGCATCTGTGAGAGTGTTTCATCTATTGATCCACATAGTGAAAAGAGGTGATTCACTAATCCTTTCATCCCAGGTGCTGTGGACAGTGCAGTACAGGTTGAGCCATCATAACAATAGCTGGCAAGCTTGACCTCTGATAAGACAATAAATTCCAAGTTCTTTAGCCAGGAGCTAGATATGCTTAGTCTGTCTTTGAAGAAACATTGTCCAGCTTGAGCTGTAAACATTTTATCCTGGTTTATCCACTGTAAATCAAAATGTTCTCAGTGCTAGCAAAGAAAATGAAGTATTGTTATCTTGTTAAATGAAAAGAACTGAAGGCCAATACTTCTCCTCATCATTAAACTTTATTTGGAACATGTTTCATGGATGCTGGCTGACTCTTGTGAAGCCTCTTTAAAATTACAAATTACTTTCTTGCACCATGATATTAGCTGTTACTTTTCCTATTAATATGGGAAATCAATGTAGTTTAATATAGTAATAATCTAAAATGATCAGCAGCCTTTTTGTCAGCTCTTGTACACATATGACAAGAGATATTACTTGTCCCCAAAACTTTGCATTCCAAATGTGTGGGAAGCAATATGTCAGATAAAGAGAAGGGGAAAGGAGATAAGTAAAAATTAAGAAGACCACTTAACATCTGGTATATATAGTATTTGTGAAGTCAAGTTAATTTTAGTTAATGAATGGTTGTATTGTGAAATATGTGGTGGTCTGCAAATAGCTGGCTGGTTCCTGGGCAGATGGGAAACCCAGTCCTCATGAAAATGGCATCATTTGAAATTGTGTGATAATTGTTTCAAATATCATAACCTTCTGCTGAAGCTTATGGATCTTAGAAAGGCCAATTCCAATATGGCAATCCTACAGATCTGATGAAATGGTCTACTTTGAGTCCTTTATGTACAAAGTCTCTGTTACATAAACAAAATTGTTATTTTGCTTATGTAAAAGCTGCAAGATAAACAACTTTTGATCAATAAGTTTTTCTAGCATATTACATCTCCCAGTCATTACCTGTGTATGTAACTTTCTCAGGACATACTGTAAGATTGCACCTAATTCAGTACAGCTATACATTGCCTCTGAAAAGGAGGTTCTTCTAGACCTGGCTGGAAATTCATGTCTGTCTCTTGCAACTAGCAATTGTGTGCATGAATCAGTTGAGCTCACTGATCTGACAGAAAGCCTTTTTCCACTTTTTATAATGAGATCATTTTCTATCAGATCAGTGAGCTGTTCCACTTCCTTCTTTGGTTGCAACACCATTAGATTTGAAACAAATGAATAAGCAACTGCATATGGTGCAAGAAAGAAAGGGAAGAGTGAACTATATAGCTGTGCTAGAGTTGTGTATAATGAAACCACACCTTTATTTCTATATCTGGAAAGTCTAGTAATCAAAGTAAAAGAGTTCGTAGACTGGCACTGGCTTTACTATTGAAATCAGTTATCCTGTTTCATCCTTTTGTTTATTTTACATGTACCCTTTTTTGTCTGAAGATGGTGAAGTGTCAGTCCCTTCAAATTGTGGTTACAAGGCCAATACTGCCAAAAACATTTACCATGCCCTTAATCTGATTGGATTTTCTTTCAATAACAGTGGACCAAATTATATTACAGGAACATAAAGAAAATGTTTTTCTTACAGGATCCCATACAAATCCTACTATTTGTGTACTACTGTCAACATTTATCCTGGGTAGCAAAGTTCAATGTTATTTTCCATGCTGTTACCAGTTTGTCTCATAAACATATTTTATGTTTCACCCTATCCATATCACTGTACACCAGTAACCCTGAGTTTGTACTCTAAACCACATACAAAGTTTGCTGGCCTTGTTCCAGGCCAAAAAACCCCATGATTTTGATTCATATAAACTACTCTATGGTGAATCAGCCTCATGGTGACTTTGATTATCTGACAATGGAGTGTTTCAATCTGGATTCACCAACCAGCTTTTCACCAGAAAGGAAAGTAATAATAATAATAAAAGTTGGGGTTTTTTTTAAGGGTTGATGGTTAGGAACCACACAGATGTGACAGTTGTCACTCTAGAAGTAATAGTCTTAGAGCAAACTAAAACCATCACATATTGTTGGATTATGAAAGGAATGAATCTTACCTTATCTGTCACTGGTTTCAGAGGTTTTAATCCTGTATTTCCATAATAAACCACTCAGGTTTGATAAGTTGTTTAAGACTGGGGATACGGAAGGTGCTTTCATCTTTTTCATCGTAGTTTAACCTAGGTCTCTACTTTTGTTAATGTTCATTTCCACTGTGGCGACCAGTACAAAAATGTTCATGCTTTGCTTCCAATTTCTCGGAGAGTGGTAACTATCTTTGAACAGAATTGTCATGATTTACACAAATCAGTAGATATTGGACAGATTTAGTAGAGGAACTCAAGAGCAAGCAGGGACAGCACTTTTGCAGTTCAGGTCTCTGCAAAAGAGAGACATGACAGTGAAGAGGAACTTGTACTAACAATATTCATACACTAGCTATTCATGAGTTAGTAGCAATCCTGTTTTAAATTACATCTGTGCACATAAAATCATTAATCTGTACTTTTCCAATGGGAATTTAGACTATACTCTCTACTATGATAAATCAAGCAGTTTGAAATTAATGAAATACATTTTTAATGGATTAAAATACTATATTATGGACAGTATCAATTAGATGCAAAGGATGAGTTAACTAGCTCAACTTTCATTCCTTTATAACTTATCTCAGGTGGTCATTACATGCTACATATAGTATGGCTTTCCATTGTTATGGCTCCCCTTGCAGTGTCATCTATTATGATTTAAACAAAGGTTAGGAATGCATTAATTGTTGCTGAAGATATATTCATACCTTTATTTTAAATTTCCCAGTGATTTTGTTGTGTTTTAAGTAATGAAGAGATTTTCTTGATTTGTTTTCGACACATGACACTAGGGAAAAATAATGGTTTAATCATCTTAGAAAAAAACAAGAACAGTAGCAACATTTATAAATATATTAAAGGAGGAAAAAGTTCAGAAAATATCTATTAAAATATATTTCCCTTGAGGAAATATAATATCAGCTTGCATGATTAATTTACAGCATCTCAAGAATTCACTGAAACCCATCTTAAACTTCTTTATGTGATCGATTCCATTTTATTGCTGTGAGATTTATGCAATAAAGCAAATAAGTGGTTGATTTATCTCACTGTTCCACTTGTGTGACAAAGCATAAAACAGAAAGGATGAAGAGAGATGAAATCATCTATACAGAAAAGAATTGATTGTGTGCTAATGTTGTTTAGATTTGTGAAGAAAGTTTTTTAGACCTCTATCATTTTGAATGTTTACTTAAGATATCAGGCACATCAAATAAATGATTCAATTAAAAGAACTATTTTGGATTCAAACTTGACTATCATGTTTGTATATGTAGTCCCAATGTTTTAGAAGGTTCAAAAATTCTGCCTTTTGAATGGAAACTGAAGTTCTCTGTTTAGTGAAGAGTACGTAGTGCCATGGAAATATGCTATAAGCTTCCTAAGTGTTGTCCAAAGTGCCTGAACAATGTCCTGGTGATGCCATCACTAGGAATGACAGAGTAATCTACTTTCTCTAGACATATTACAATAGGTTTTTTTATTCTGTTAGAAAAAATAAGAATGAGTGGGGATAACACTTGTCCAAGACAGAAACCAAAATTAAGTCCAGATAACATAAAAGTCTGGAAAAGACACTGTATAAGGAAAACATTTGGAAAGCTTATTTTATAAAATGAACATCTTTTTTCAAAGAAACTGGAGTTAAAAAGGAGTCTTTGTGATAAACTTTTCCTGAATTTTCAATCAACTTTAGTGAAAAAAGGCACTGTAGTCTTTGTTTGTGGCTGCTAAAAAACTTTTTATACAGACATTTCCTTAGGTCACTGTCATGATTTTTAGTGATGTGAAAATTGTATATACTCCTCTGTCAGTAGAAGGTATTGTAGGCCTGGAGCCTGCAATGTATAGCAGGTAAGACTTTTGTACAGAATCTTCCCCACCCACACATACAGCCAAAGTCGGGATCAACAAAGCTTCAGACACTAATAGTAAGCACAGAATGCAACTCCCCACTGATACAAGAATCATTGGACAGCAACATCTTCCCTGATGCTGTTTTGGCATCTCATTTACTTCGGCCTGCAATTGAAGGTGTGGCTGATTTTTTTTTATTAGGTGTCAGTCAGTTGGACCCTAGCTATTCTGATGACCAGCAGGAATCCTTCCCCTCCAGCACCATTGTGTGAACAGCCAGACACTGCAGTGAGGCAAAGGGATAAAGAAATGGCAGGTCAGGAGCTGAGTGGAGGACTCGTCACTCTGCTGAGTACCAGATTTGGGAGGAACTCTTCATTCCCTGAGCTTATTAGTGGAATTGAATATTAAACATTCTTAATATTCTGTGTGCTGTTTTCTTCTTCTTTTTTTTTTTTTTTTAGTACACATTTAAAGGTCCCATATGCCAAGGGACTCATGCTTCAACTTGTGGTGTGTAGCAAGATTTCAACTACAAACAAAATCTTTTTTAAACCTTTTATGAAACACAGGACAGCCTGCCATTCCACCTCCTATTTTGTCCTTCATTCATTCCACTTAAATTTCACTCAACAGGTGGTAATTGTGACGTGTTCAAGGAAGATGGAAAGGATTTCCCTTGAAAGGCAGTATGCGTGTCCTTACAGATATTTGGTTACTACTGGGTATCTCTCTGTCCTCAGAAGATCATAGAATCAGAGAATGCTTTGGGTTGGAAGGGACCCTTAGAGGTCATCTAGCCCAACCCCCCTGCAGTGAGCAGGGACAGCTTTAACCAGATCAGGGTGCTCAGAGCCCCATCTAACCTGACCTGGAATGTTGCCAGGGATGGGGCCTCTACCACCTCTCTGGGCAACCTGTTCCAGTGCTTGACCACCCTCACTGTAAAAAATTTCTTTCTAATGTCTAGTCTAAATCTATTCTTCTTTAGTTTAAATCCATTATTCCTTGTCCTGTCACAACAGGCCTTGCTAAAAAGATTGTCCCCATCCTTCCTATAGGCCCCCTTTAAGTACTGAAAGGCCGCAATAAGGTCTCCTCGTAGCCTTCTCTTCTCCAGGCTGAACAACCCCAACTCTCTCAGCCTGTCCTCGTAGGAGAGGTGCTCCAGCCCTCGGATCATTTTGGTGTCCCTCCTCTGGACCCACTCCAACAGGTCCATGTCCTTCTTGTGCTGAGGGCCCCAGAGCTGGACGCAGTGCTCCAGGTGAGGTCTCAGCAGAGCAGATTAGAGGGGCAGAATCACCTCCCTTGACCTGCTGGCCATGCTGCTTTTGATGCAGCCCAGGATACGGTTGGCTTTCTGGGCTGTGAGTGCACGTTGTTGGCTCATGTCCAGCTTTTCATCCACCAGTACCCCCAAGTCCTTCAGGGCTGCTCTCAATCTCTTCATCCAGCAGTGTGCCCAGGTGGCCAAGAAGGCCAACAGCATCCTTGCTGTGGCCAGCAGGAGCAGGGAGGTGATTGTCCCCCTGTACTCGGCGCTGGTGAGGCCACACCTCGAATACTGTGTCCAGTTTTGGGCCCCTCAATACAAGAAAGACATTGAGGTGCTGGAGCGTGTCCAGAGAAGGGCAACAAAGCTGGTGAAGGGTCTGGAGAACAAGTCTTATGATGAGCAGCTGAAGGAACTGGGGTTGTTTAGCCTGGAGAAGAGGAGGCTGAGGGGAGACCTTATCGCTCTCTACAACTCCCTGAAAGGAGGTTGTAGTGAGGTGGGTGTTGGTCTCTTCTCCCAAGTAGCTAGCGATAGAACGAGAGGAAATGGGCTCAAGCTGCACCAGGGGAAGTTTAGATTGGATATTAGGAAAAATTTCTTTACAGAAAGGGTAGTCAAGCATTGGAACAGGCTGCCCAGAGAGGTGGTGGAGTCACCATCCCTGGAAGTGTTCAAAAAACAGGTAGATGTGGCACTTCGGGATATGGTTTAGTCTAGTCTACCCTTGATTGGTTTAGGTGAGCTTGGTAGTGTAGGTTAATGGTTGGACTGGATGATCTTAAAGGTCTTTTCCAACCTAGACGATTCTATGATTCTATGATTCTATGATTCTATGGTCCCCCAGCCTGTACTGATATCAGGGGTTGCCCTGTCCCAGGTGCAGGACCTTGCACTTGGCCTTGTTGAACCTCATGAGGTTCACTCAGGCCCACCTCTCCAGCTTGTCCAGGTCCCTCTCGATAACATCTCGTCCTTCTGGTGTGTCAGCTGCACCACTCTGGTCAAACACCTGCATTGCTTGCAAGTGAAAGTCACAGAGGAGAAAATAAATGATCTTCTGCAAAGTAATATGCAACTTTTACCATTAAGCAGCTAGGTCAGTATGGCAGATTTTTTTTTTTTTTAATACCTGTATTGTAATCCATAGGACTGTTCTTTTTGTTTCTGGTATTAGCATGACCACAGCTCCCACTAGCAACATAGACCTGCATATGGAATGCTTTTACTTGTTAAATAAGATATGTGAGCAAAATGAAAGTTCACCAGACTCAGTTGGGGATTTTTTGGGGTTTTTTATGCAACATGAATGTTAAAAACAGTCTTGCTGTGGAGGAAGTGCTGTTCAAAACCACAGAGAAATTTTTGGTACATCTGCTGCCCTTGATAGCTACTCACCCACAGCAGAAATGCCTTAAATTTCACCTTCCTTCTTTCCAAGAGGAAAATAAATGAATGGATGTGACTGAAACTAGGAGGAAGGGGTTTGAAAGCAGAATAAGTTTTAGGTTAGAGCTTTTTTCCTTTTCAGGATATTTTTAAGCTTCTTTTAGTGGTCAGTCTGTCATGTATCTTTTATACCTTTAATTTTTCATAAGGAGTTATATGATTGCCTTTTATTTCCCTGGGATAAAAACAAGGCTATGAAGTTGCTATGTGCTGATACAGTGGCTGGAGTGAGAGTGCTTTTCAGGATCGCAGGTTGTCTCTCAGTCACCTCCTGTCTGTCCTATTGAGTAGGAATCTTTCATTCATTTCACGGGTGTTAAACGGGCGGTCAGTACTGGTCCCCGAATTAGCTTAACAAATAAATTGGGGATTGACTATGTTGTAATATAAGATAGGTCTTGGCATATTGGAGATAGGGAAAGCTCTGTGAAGCTGGAAGGTGTTATAAGAGGTGCTGTGCCACATACAAGCTCCCTCTCATGTCCCTGGGATGCACCACAGACAGGCAGTACTTTACTTCAGGCAGCTGTATGGCACAGAAAAATACCTCCTTTTGTGCACTACAACCCATTGTTGGTTGACGGTGAAGCAGATGGAGCTGAGACTCCACTCTTCCCACCCATTTTTGTGTGTTTGTTACAGGTAAGATGTGATAAAAAGCATCCATTTATGTCTTCTATTGAGCTGAGACATGAGACAGCCTGCAGGTGTCATACAGGAGTAGCACATATCCTGTGCTATCTTGAGCATTTTAAAAATTCCATTGCAAAAAAGATGTTTTAGATGCTACACCCAGTCCAAGGGAAAGAAGTAAATGTTGGATGAATTTTAAAATGTAATTGTTTTAAAAGACAGAACAAGATTGCCATAAGAAGTTGCCAGCACCTCTTTTTACAGTCCCTTTTCCTTGTATTTTCAATTACTTATTTTTCATTACTACAGGTAATACAGAACAAATGCTACAAAAAAAAAAAATTATTCTTAGATCTAAGAAATTTCAGGATCATACTAGTAATAAGATAGAGTATGCATAGGTGGGTCATAAATACAGTCCTCAGAGGGTGTGATAAGTTTATGAAAGTTTCTGTCATTTTTTTGTCCCATCTTAGTGTTTCAAGAACATCTTGTAAAAGCTTGTTGACAGCATCTGGCTGAGCTCTTTGAGAGCAGGTCTGACCTTAGGCTTTCCAGTCAGTCCTGCACACCAACAGTGTAGCTTTGCTAAGAAAAACACCTGCAAAATGTCTTTGCCACTCTCTGTGTGCTTCAGCAATTCCAAATCAAGTTAACTTAATTAAGAAAATAAAACTAGGTCTCCTGAATTTGTTCTTGGTGAGAAACATCTTTTATGGAGCCATCATTCAAAGACAATGTGGAAGGTGAGACTGGTGAATGGTGAGGATGAAGAGATGTGCAGTAGGATCCCATGCAAAACCTGTCAGCATTCCTTGCTCCTATGGTAGACATTCCTCTCGAATCTTGTGATGCTATATTTATCATATTGTCATGGTTTAACCCCATCCAGCAACTAAGCACCACGCAGCCGCTCGCTCACTCCCCCTACCCCGATGGGATGGGGGAGAGAATCGGAGGAGTAAGAGTGAGAAACACTCCTGGGTTGAGACAAGAACAGTTTAATAACTGAAATAAAGCAAAATAGCAATGATAATAATAACAATATAATAATGATAATAACAATAATAATATACAAAGCCAGTGATGCACAATGCAACTGCTCACCACCCACCGACCGATACCCAGACAGTTCCCGAGCAGCGATCGCTGCTCCCCGGCCAACCCCCACCCCCAGTTTCTATACTGAGCATGATGCCATATGGTATGGAATAGCCCTTTGGTCAGTTTGGATCAACTATTCTGGCTGTGCCCCCTCCCAGTTTCTTGTGTACCTGGCAGAGCATGGGAAGCTGAAAAGTCCTTGACTGGCATAAGCAGTACTCAGCAACAACTAAAAACATCAGCATGTTATCAACATTCTTCTTCTTTTTGTAATTTCATTCACTTTCTTTTTGTAATTCCTGAGGAATATATCCCATGGTCGGTACAGAGGTGAGTGCCTTCTAACAGTGAGGTCAAGTATGTAATATTTAGAATGTTTTTCAATAGATTTGGTGTGGTGATTAAGGCACAAACAGATTATCAAAGGGACCACACCAGGAAATAGGCTTTCTTGAATGGAACCATGCTTTACTTGAATCCTCTAGTACAATGTATTTGTGTATATACTGTCCCTGGTTTATGGATGAGGCTTAAATCCAAGACTGTGTTCAACAAATATCCTGCCTAGTATCTTTGGTCCTTGTGATCTTATAAATAACCTCTTTGTCCTGGTAAAGTTGCTTTTTCCTGGGAAAGTTGCTTACGGGAATATCATTTTACTTCTGCACGCACCCAGGGTGTGGCTGCTGTGGCAAAGCTGAGCAATGTAGTGCCTGTCTAAGCGTGTTTGATATCCACTAAGTGCATATACCCTCACTCAGGTCTGAACTGAGGCTGATCCAGTGCATATTGGTACTCTGGGCTTCTGCACAAAGCACTGAATCCAAAGGTAATTTCCTCAAAAACCAGAGCAGGAGAAAGAATGCAGCAGCCACTTTTTTGTAACAATACCGCAGAGGACTCAAAGTCAAAGCCAGAATCCAATCCCTCAGGAGGTTTCATGGAGTCCGAATGTCATTTTGCAGGTTAACTGCCGGGGGACTAATAGTTCTGGGAAACTCTGGGGTTTTGGGCTGTCCAAACTTCTACCAACTCCATTTATCAGACGTCAGGTATTCTGTTCTACCTCTCCGTGTGCAGACTTTTGTCACATAGTGCATGTAAGGCAGAAGATTGTCAAAGATTGATTCTGTTCAAGGAAGTGGCTGGTCTGCTGCAATTTTTTCCTTTGTGAGGTAGTTCCCACAGCTGCCACCCTGCTACTACGAGCTGCAGTTCCTGGTGAAGAAAAGTAGGCAGGCATCGGTGATCACTGGAGCCTGTTCAGGTCCATCAGCAGTCAGTACACTAAGGCATCTGCACATGGCATGCTGGGGGTCATGAATTGAACCCTTAGACTTGGTGGTTAGACATAATTAAAAATAGTTACTGATGAGGCAAGAAACTTGTGTTCTGTTCTCTCTTCAGTGTAGGAATTGAAATCTACTTTGTCTCTAGTCTAGAGTTAAGGTAAGGGAGAACAAACACTAAACCTTTCTTGTTTTAGATGTACCACTGCAGCCAGGAACACTGCAAGGAAGGAGGGAGAATGTGATACTGTAACCTAGCACAAAGGATGTTCTTTTGAAGGGATCCTTAAAAAACAAAAGAAAAAAAAAAGAAAAACAAAGAAACTACTTGAGTAGTTCTTTACACATCATCCGATTAAAAGACTTGAATCTGTGAACAGGTTGACATTGCACCGTAAGACATCCACCAAAGAAGTACTAACCAGAACCTGCAGACTCATACAATTCACCTAAGTGCTTCTCTGATGTAATAAAATGTAATAACTCTGCTATGCTAACAGCCATACCACTTCGAGATACTGCACCTAGATATCTCCATAGTCCCCTTATCTCTTTCTATAATTTCAAGTTTTACAGAAGTGTACACCTTATTGCCTCTTCAGAATCCCAATGAATACCTTTCTTTTCAGTTTATAAGTGATAGTTGTGGACTATGTTTAAGGTAAAGTATGGCCATTAGCTGATGTTTTCAATATTACAACAGACCATATTCCTTATTTTTGATCAGAATTGAACTGTGAGATCTACAGGCTCTGTTCATACAGATGATCAGTCATAAATCAAAAATTTTTTATTATAGATATTAAACAGCAGAAATTTAATCAATAAGTAAATAATTACATTTATTTGGCATAAGGACCAGGAAGCATTTTTTTTAATTATTTGTCATTTTGGAAGGCTTAAGACGTAACCAAGAGTTCAGTTTATCTTTCTTATCTTGAGATTGAAACACTTCTTTCCCCTAACTCACAAACTTGCCAGACAGAAGTGTTCTGCTACACTTTTCACTTTAGGACACTATATCTTATATTTTCTATGAGCAGAATATCCTTTCCAGAGATGTCTGGGAAATAAGCCAGTTATAATGGTCTCAGCAGAATCTGCACGACTGCAGAAAAACAAAAAAAGTATACTTGTATTTAAATACATGGGTGTCTCAAATTAGCACAGCAAATGGCTATTGACAGCTTTTCATGAATCTTGGCACTAATTTCAGATCAAACTATGTGTGAGGCTTTAAATCAAAATGTATTTATCTCTTTGTTGACATTACTACAGATCTGAATCTGTAGCTTCTGATTTATGTCTAATTATAATCCATATCAATTTTTTTCCAAGTTTTAATGCTGTTGTGTGGCTTTGGCCTATTGGACAACTGTATATCTCATAAGTGAGCAGAGCAGTATCATTGCTAGGAATGATATCATCATTTTCAAGTCACCCTGTTTGTTAATTTTGATGTCAAAGTGCTCATTTGCAGTTTATACGTGCTTGGCCATGGATGCCTGGTCCATCTTTGAGAAAGATGACCTCTGTCAAATATTGATTTTTTTTTTCTCCATCTGGAGTCAGCCCAGAGTCAGCCCAGAGTCAGCCCAAAGCATTCCAGATGTCAGATCTCTGACCTACCACAGTGCCAGATTTCGAACAAAAATTCCCAGGAACAGAGTTTATTGGTGAAATATGCAGATACTCTACTATTTATAGAAGAACACTAGTGTAATCAAATATCAATGTAAGTACACCTTTAAGTGGAAAAGCATGGTGAAACGGTCTTCTATTACCTGTTGGTATAGCTGTTCTGCATTTTGAAAATCTGTATGAAGAACAAGTACCACAGGTTAATTAAGCATACTTTATCAGACTAAGTTTAAAGACTTGACAGTGCATATGTTGTAAAAAAATGAACCCTCCTCACCCCAACCTTTTAGTCAGATAGTGTGCTGGTGTGGAGTTTTTAAAAGGGAAGGGAGAAGATTCAGGAATAATTTCACACTTTCCTTACCCAAATGTTAAATTGACAAAGAATCAGAGCAATAACAAATTGTATTTGTTAAAACATGGAATTTTCACTTCTTTTTTGACATTGAAGTACTTCAATATTTTTAATTTTGGAATCCAAAAGAAACTTTTTAATTGTATCACATTATTTCTCATTTTCATTAGTCTTATGACCTCTTTTTATGGCATATTAGTAGCAATTATAATGTGTTTCATTCCTACTGATGTGTTATAATAGGATGTATTGATGAAATCAATTTTTAGGTATGCATTTTATTTTGTGATTGTCTTATTTTTAACTTATTAGGGCTTAATGCTACTTAACACCGATTAAACCATGTAGATCAAAGTGTCCCCTGTCTGTGCTGTAATGAAAAGAAGCTAAGCATCAAATGTACTAATTAGAAAAGCAGCTGTTTTCCTATTAATATCAGCTTGAAATATTTTTTTCTAGGAAGATGAAAACATCATTTTATCTTTAGAAGTTGCATAGCATACAGTTGTTCATTAAAAAAGAAAGAAAGAAACAAACAAAACCTAACAAAGAACATATTTTTTAAAATATATAAAAGAAAAATATTAGTGACATCCAGATTCATTCCTCTATATAAGGCTCTTACCAGAAACTAGTTGCTGTTAGCCTTTTCCATCATCAATGGAGAGACATAGTTCCTTCTAAAAGGTAAAGTTTCATTTCATTTACATGATAAAAGCAATTGCATTTTTTCCTCAAAGTCTATCAGGCTATACATTTTTAGAGCATTTAATATTATTTATTTCTTCTAAGTGGAGGCACCTAAATAAGATAACCAAGATATGTGTACATAGTTGCAGCATGCACTGCAAAAACTGTATTGCCAATTCAGAATGTCTGTTTTTCCATAAAAAGTGTCCTTGACTAACAAAATCCTAAGTTAGGCTTTTAGATGCCCAAAGGTCATTGGATAATTATTAGAGCCCAAGGTTTTATTTTTTGGTTAGAAGTATTATATAGTTTCACAGCAGCACAAACAGATAACACTGTGACACTGAAACTAAGACATCCCAGTCTGTCCTAACTAACAAGTGATGTTAATTATTTAAGTAATAAATGTCAGAATTAATAGTATATACTCATAACAGCATATCTTATTACACAGTACTACTGGGATGCAAAACAAAAAAGTAATTGATTCACTTTAAAATGAAAGTTTAACTTTTTGAAATATTTTTTTCTTAAGCAAAATTATTCAAAATAATTTTTACGTCTTCTTGCACCTATTGAGTCTAGCAGTGGTAAAACACTTTATGGACAGATTTATCATGGTGTGTAGAGGAGAGCTGCAGCTAAGCCTTACTAACAGATGTGACTGCTGGGGCAAATTTTATGCTTGTACCTTGCAAGGCTGTCTTTCAATAGCACTTTCCTGCCTATGTTTTCATTCCCACAGTGGTCCCTGTAAATCTTACAGAATCTGTGGAACACACCCACATTGTCTCTTACACAGAGCAGATTTCCTCTCCTACTTAAAAAAAAAAAAAATTGCTTCTTTTTTTCCATTTCTGTTTAATTAGTGAAAGAGGTCCAATGTCAGAGAAACACAAACTATTCCTTGTTAATTAACCCTGATAGAGTGACATCTCCAAGAAACTCATAGCCTCAGCCAGGGCCTATTCTGAGGAGAATATACAGGTCTCCTATCTGACAGCAGAAACTCATACCATATGATGTCATTTGTGCATTAGTCCTGTTCTATATGGCATGTAATTCCTGACCTCAAAGGAAAGATTGAGCATGACTTCTTCCATCTGATATTTATGAAATGTTGCTTAGCATGTCTCGCAGAGTCAGTCATATATTTTCCTCTTTTTATGTTTTGTCTCTTGTTTCTATAGCATCTGAGTTTTGTGTGATTTCTCATAAAACATTCTCAAGTTTCACCCACACAGGCCATCTGGACTATAGTTAATATTTTAGGACCTATCCCCTTAACTTTGATGTACTTTCTTGTAACTGCTAAAACATGGTGATATCTCTTCCTTCTGTCTTGAGAACCTCCTCCTCACAAACCCAGACATATCAGAGGAACCAAGGGCTCGATACTGCCAGCAGCTGAAGTCTTTCAAATCTCTTGTATATTTTTTCAAATTTGAGAAAATCTATGATGAGAAAAAGAAATCTGTGAATTCTCACCAGCAAAAATCTTACCATAATGAAAAGAGTAAAGTCCTAAAGTATAAATATTATATTAAAAGTAAGTTTCATGTCAGTAGTTCCTGGAGTTGTTGCATTAGATTATGAACTCAGAAATGGTACTGTGAACAGCACAGGTACTGTGTGATCCACCACACTGGATTCATTAATGACATTGTCAATACTATAACTTCATCCCTGTCTTCACCTGAAACTTACTTGCTTCTCAGGTTCATTGAATTTCATCTGAGTATCTGTTTTATGAACCAGCAAGGTCCATTCTACACCTATGATTGGAACAAGTGAGGAATGGAAAACTGCCTTTTACTCTGATTTAATCCAGAAGAATCTCTTAAATAGCTCAGTTATTTTTGAAGTATTTTCGGGGTCTGATGTTACTATTTGTCATTCTTATAATGTGAAAACAAGCTTGAAAGGTAACAAAGGTCAGATAAATGTTTCTAAGAAACAAATTGACAGCTCTCATAACACTTGTAATGACATGTGCTTAGTGTAATAAGACACTTATCTGTGATCCCATCCTCCTGAACTTCTAGAATTGTGTGATCACTGCAATGACATTTCTCTCTTAAGGATGGACCCACACAAATGTTTAATGATCTGCCTCATAGTCTTAGCTAACTGAACCATGATTGCTTGTTTCTTAGGCACAGGGACTGATCACAAGATTGGTATCTTATTCCTCTTCCCTGTCATCTGTGTGACTCAATCCAGAAGAAATGCTCAGCCAGAAGAATATGGTTTGAGCAGTGATGCATGTGGAGTTACACTAGGGTCTAGTGGGTCACTCATGACCAAATGAGGCCCACTGAGTCACAAACAGGAGCTGCTTGGGACTCTTCCTCTTCAGAAAAGAGAATAAGGGCAGAACTCTGTTCCTTGAACTCGTATGTCCAGAGCAGCCTAGACGCTTCAATAGTTTACGATGTGTTCAGGAGTGCAAATGTATGGCACAAGGCCTTTTGAAGCAGCATTTGGAGATCAGAGGAGATGCCCAAGGGTGTCCCATGGGCACTAAGCATCTATGTTTAGACAAAATTGAACTTTAGATTTTGTTGATCCTGCCTGAGATCACACTTAATCATCACATATAGATAGCTACATTTAGGTCTCATAATCTCTGAATTTGACCCAGTGAGATTGTAATAATGGGGAGTTGAAGGGCTGTCATGGAAGAGACACTGAGCTAGGAATCCCTAAAATCTGATTGTGAAAGGTTACTACAAGGTAACCCCACTTCTATGAGAGGCACAGGAAACTAGATAAGGTGATAAGATTCTCTGAGACTGATACCTTTGTGTTTCAAGAGAAGATCAAATTCAATTCCTCTCCTGTTCTCCAAAAGTTGTATTGCAGCTGCTTTTATATAGTTCTGTCTTTTGTGTGTGTAGAATTTGTTGTAAATTATAGAAAATTCCTTGACATTTGCCACAGTTTATATTTCCTCTTTTGTTGTTTGTTTTCAGTCTACTGCAGAAATCTGATCACCACAGCACTGCTTGCCAAAATATCACAGAAACAGGGTAGAGAGAGTAATGGTGATCTTGCCAAAGAATTTAGATCCAATATGCTACACAGTGTACAGAGCGCTCTGCCTCCAGTAGACAGTGACGCACTGGTTGGTTTTTGAACTGCTGCATTATATGCATCCCTAGTTTGTGTTAGGTTTAAATATATTTGCACTGTTAATCAGAATGCTACACAGCATAATGCATTTAGGTGTCTGCTTTGCCACTAAGGGATTAAAAATGCTTTAATTGGCTAGTTTGGGATAATGATCCTTAAATTCCGCGTCTCACCCTTCTTCCCAGCTTTACTATAGTCACACAAAACTTAAAACTGGAAGATGAGCATAGATGTACAAAAGGATATTTTAGTTGGGATTATAAGAGTATATCACAAAACAAACATAAAGTATTTCCTGAAAGGAAGTGCAAGATGACTTGAAAGTCTGCAAAGGTGTATGAATATGTTGTCATTAAACAGAGGATCAACATATATTGCTGTGTGTAAAATTCTCTACTACTGTCAATTTTCCCCTTACCCTGTTAAGAAATATCCTCCCCCTCCCCAAATCTTGAAGAAAACATTTTGTTAAGTCACTACATTTTCCACTATCCTTTCAGAATGTTTATGTTTGAATGAAGGATTGAAATATCTCTAAAAACCCTTGGTTTTAATCTGATACTAGACAGGAACATTGACTTTTTAAGGAATATACATTTCACTTCCCTGAAGAACCTCACTGTTTCTGTAGTGAGGTGTTTCAGGGAGAGACTTTTCACATTTTACAATGTGTCTTTGAGGCTAAGAACTAAATCTCATAAACCTGTTAACAAGGATGTAACAATCTGTTAGGCTGGGAATTTTTGGGTTTGCACTGAAAGTGAGTTGAATCAAGGTTTAAAAAGCTGATCTAATTTGTGTTGATACATGCTTCTGTTCTTTTGCATGTACATATTACAGGACTGTCTGTAAAACAATTCTGTTTTAGAAAACTTTACCTTTAGAAAATGTGTCCTTTTTTTCAGTGGGCATAAGGACTAAAAGCAGTGGTGGGCTTGCTTCTATTTATGTGTCCGCATACATGTGAGCTTTGTTGAAGACCCCACTTGCTTTTCTGTGTTTGCAGTGGGTGCCTGTTACTTCTACAGAAGAATGCTATGTATGTTCTTGCTTTTGTTTTCAAACAGGTCTATGAGAGAATAAAAATGCTGCTTCTTACCTGACCTACATGTATATATTCCCCCTCTACTCCCAGTCCCCACAGTTGTCCACTTACTACTTTCTCCTCAAGTCATAGACAAAGACTGAGCAGAGTAGTTTTAAATACAGAGATTTATTTCTCATACACAACATATTTATAAAGATTGCTTGTTAGAAGTCATCTACTGTGCTACATTGCTTTCTGGACTGATGTGAAACATGACTGCTTTCTTAAGCAATAAATTCTCAGATGGAATACATAAAGCAGACATAGTATCTCACTGGTGAACACTGACTATTCAGTTCCTTCACTAGCAATTGAACTTTCCATTTAAAGCTCATGCTTCGTAAGTCAGAATTATCTCTTTTAATGGATGAAAAATCCTAAATATTCCATCTAAAACCATGTTGCTTTTTCAATGTATTATCCCTTTAAATTTAACTATTTTCACAATCAGTCTTAGGAAATCACTGTTCCAGTTTTTATTGAGACTAACCATGCTCCAGACCAGCTGCCTGTCAATCAGATGTCACTCACAGGTGCCCCTGAACCACCCTCTCCTCTAATTAGAGAAGAAAAAGTAACAGTTTAGATTTGTCTGTGGACTTCAGCGCTGGCTGATGTGGGTTGTGGAGGGTTTTTTTCCATTTTTTCTGTTAAGTAGACTAGTAAGCTTTAACTATAGGCAAGACTGTTTTTTAAACTTTATAATTAAATCTCCCATCACCTGCTTCATGAGATATTCTTCTGTTGTGGCAATACGAGCATTATTGTTTGGAAGATAATTACATTTAATAGATTTTTATTAGCACACAGAAATATTTAAGGCATTTTTTTCACAAGAAGGTTTAATGTAATTAAGGTTATGTCCTTGTTAAGATTTGTTAATCTATAAACAATATGCTTTCAATATAGGTATATAGATATGAATATTCAGAATTCAGTATACATTAAGTTACTGCATTTAAATAAGAATAGATTCTTAGATGCATTGGTGATTTAATCTGAACCTGTCTCCTACCTTACAGAAAAGTCTCAGGAACGGTAAATTCAGGTTATTTTTTCAGTACCCTGAGGAAAGCCCCTGGCTATTCTTCTACACTTTCAATAGTGTTAATATCGCAGTCGCTTTTATTTCAAGAGTAAAAGGGAGGCAGCGAAGTAGTAATTTTTCAAGTTTACAATTCCATGCCGGTTACAAATCTTTCTTAGTTTTACCTGCTGCTAAGATTCATATAGATGCATGCCTCTAACCATTTTAAAAGAGCAAAAAGAACTCAGATTCAATTAGGTTACTTGCTCAAGGCCTTTAGGTAGTTATTTTAAGTGTGTTTGTTTTTCACCCAGCGGATGAGAGATGAAAATACACTCTTTTGCATTGTTACGCCTTACAAGATGTGTGGTCCTCTTCGTTCCCTCTTTCTACCCATGTTGCTTCAAGGAGCTGGCTTTAGATTTTCATGGAGGGCAGAACGAGACGTGCCTGGCTCTTTTGTTATCCACAATGGCTCTAAATGCTACTCTAGCCAAAAATCCCCCGTGATCACCTTTGTGCTCAAGGGCTTTGAATGTCCTGAATGCAAATATTCTTGCTGCTGTCTCTTCTGCCACCTCCATTGCTTTTCCTTAGCATATGTTCAGATGTTGCAAAGCAAACTTACATTATTATACATGCCTAAGCCTGAGCTCTTATGCATGGGCCACCTACATGACCCAGGGTCAAATGTATTCCAGCTGGGTTACAACACTTGGTTCTAACATTTTCATTCATTGTAAGGATTAGAACAGTCCCACTTCCTTCACTAGTATTGCTTATGAATTAATGGACAATTCAGTAGAAGGAAGGAGTGTATGATCTGACCCAGCACGTTCCAAGATCTTGTAAGTTCAAAAAAGGTAATGTGAGACAAACATGATTTTAACAGAAAAGAAAATTAATAATCATGGTGATAGTCCTGCAGATGGTCAGGAGAAGTTGAGAAGATAGGGCTAAGAGTGTTATTTAAGAGGAAATGGAACTTTTTGGTTTTAATTCTGGACAGATTATTGGTATTAAAATAAATGTTGTTGGAAAAAAATCTCATTTGCAAGAGTCTCAGAGTTGGAATAAATACTTCTCTCTATGTCTGACTTGAACAGTAGAACTGAAAAAACCCAAACAGTGGGTGTTAAAGAAAAGACATGTTCTCCTAGAAGGTGGCTAACAGTTAGATTCTGCTATCTGTAACTCATGAATGCTACTTTGTTGGAGTGCAACACAGGAAAGCATACTGTATATATGCTACATAATACTTTTTATAAATGTTCACCCACAAGCCCAGACACTAGATTTGACCAATCTTATTGTTCCTAGTTCTGCAGATATTACAGTTTGAACTCTGAAGATGTCCTTCCTGTGGCTAGCTCAGTGAGACAGAATAAAACACTAAGTATAGTAGCCTCTGTGTTTCTTTTTCTTATTTCTAATTGCCACAGACACTTTAAAGTTAGATTAATTTGTCTTTTTCTGAAGACTAAACAGTTCTATTTGCATATATGAACAGCATGGAGTAAGGAAGAGGAAGGGAGGGAAACAGAATAAATTTTCAGGGGGCACTATGGGAGTTCTCATAAATACAACAGGTGATTGCTACTGCTTGGATCATCACCAGAAATTCACATTTTTATTCCCATAAACAGGTATCTTGCAAAGCAGTGTAAGGTTTTCTTTGAGCATTTAAATGCTTTTATATCTTTCTTTCTGCATTATACATGCTTAGTTATTCAGGGACCTAAAACAGACAGCTGCAGAAGCAGAGGGGAAAGACATGCCATTTATCTGACTTGCAGTTAGTTGGTAAATGTTTGGAACTGTTTCCATTATGAG
The DNA here is from genome assembly GCF_030463565.1 of Pelecanus crispus. Taxonomy (NCBI): domain Eukaryota; kingdom Metazoa; phylum Chordata; class Aves; order Pelecaniformes; family Pelecanidae; genus Pelecanus; species Pelecanus crispus. Next base: position 19,931,821 of record NC_134643.1, read on the forward strand.
TAAATTTGTGAGAGAGAGGCTGACCCAACCAACATTCATCTCTGCGAGTTATCTGTGTGCAGAGTCTTGTGGGGTTTGGGTTTTGGTCTTTTTTTTCATATAATAGTACAAGAAGAAAAAAAACCCAAACCAAACCCAAAAGCCACTTACACTGATGGGTGCTATACAGAATCCTAACATTCACAGAAGCATTTTTAAGACTGTAGTTGAAAGTGTAAAATACACAGTTTAGGCAAGGAGTTCAGCTTTTAGGCAACACTGAAACCTCTTTAATATGGCCAATTACTTTGTAGGCATCCATAAAATTTTCAGAAATCAGTGCTGAAAACATGATAGATAGTTCAGAGTTGCCATCACTGAGTGCCAATATAACTTCAACAGGCAGTCATGTAAAAGCACTTGGATACTGTAGCAAAAATAATGACTTTGGTTCTCTCTGACTTTCATTTTCGTTCTGAAAATGCAGAGTGGAAAACAGATGAAACTGCTAAAGCTTTACCAGGCTTGACATGGTATTGTTGGTATTTTGTGGATTCCATTTAAAACAAAAGGTCAGACCAGACATGCTTGAAACCCAGTCCTGACTCTGAAAATATTTGCCAGTTACAGTAAGCCTGGCTCAATTTTCTGGTTTGTGATGAGAAATTAAAACATTTTGTCACTAAATGCAATCCTAGATACTACACTGAAAGACAGACAGAGGGGTTTGGGTGGGTTTCTTTTGTTGGAAAGCCTGTGTAAGTCAGTAAAGCACCACATTTTCCCATCTTCTCAAGATGACTTCCATAACTTATTTCCTTTGTCTTTGACCATAGGAATGAACCAATTAATTATTTTATGTGCCATTAGGGCACAGGTGGAGATAGACTGTCCCTTATTCTACTCCCTCCAGAGTAAGACAAATTAGGTGGACTGCGTTATAATTGCTCTGATAAGCCAAACATTCTCAGGATATATTCAAGCCATCCAAGAACTATAATAAGATATATATGGTCATAGGAAATGTATTGTTTCTTATGCTTTGGATTATCTATTAATATGCAGCCAGGAAAATTATTTTCTTCTCTTGAACAGAATTCTGTGGAGTACAGAGGAGCTTGGGCTTCCATCATGCACACAGTCAGATAACGTACAATAGTATTTTACTCTCTGGTACTAGATGCCTACTGGGTATCTCAAAGTTGAACAAGCTCAAGAGTTCTCCAAACTTACATCCAGAACATCTGGCTCCTTCAGAAGGAAGCAGAACCTGCTGTCTGGACCACTGGGGAGAAATTCTGACTTCACTGAATTCAGTGACAAACAGACTTGTGCAATGGTATCTAGAACTGACATGAGTCCAGCGTAGAGATGGACAGAAAAGAAAATCTTGTACTATGTCATTGGCACCCAGGCCCTCTTTAATTTGATGCTGCTGTGAATTACCTAAGTGAAGGGAAAAAAGGAACAAAACAATGCCAACACTCATTTCCCAAGCTTTAAAGAAATTTTGTGTATGTAGTTATTGAATTTACAGTTTTCATTGCAATTTATTGACCTAATATTCTAGAAATTCCTGCCAAACAGTCATCAAAAGCATCATTTTCCTTTAAACTTGCGTATCAGGGATGTAGTACTTTTCGTGGTTTGAACTACTGGTATAAATAGTAAACAAGTCCTTTTTATGGTCATTTTGGGAATCCCTCTTTTCTCTTGCTTGATCTGTCTGGTTTTCTGAAGAGTGATTAATTTACCTGTAATGAGGAATGAAAGGGGAAAAAGCAGGAGGTGGGAGGGTAGATGTGCATTCTCTTCCTCTTCTCTGGACTCTCCATGGTCTCTGCTATCCTCTCTCATCTTTTTATCTGTTGATCCTATTACCTATCTTCTTTTTCATGCCTTCATTAATAAATGATGTTTAAACTTCCCTGGCTAATGTATGCCTTTTTTTCCCCTCTCATTCCATTTTCTCATGTCATTGTCCAAAGTTGTAAATTCACCTCCTGTTCTCTATTCTGTTCCTCTTCCTGTCATCACTATTTCAAACTTGCTCTCTGCCCTGCCTCGGCATTTTTAAAATGCATAATTGTCTTCCCTCTTCTCTCCTTCTTTAAAGTGTTGATACCATATTCACGCAGCAGGCCTGTGCAAAGCGGAGACAGGGATAGCAAGTCAGGAAAGAAGCTTTTATATCCATAAAATGACAAAGCAGCAGGTATCTGCAAGTGAATGTGGTTGTACCTGAATTCCCTCTCCATCCTGGGAAAAATAAGGTAGAGAAGCACACTATGAAAACACCGAACACACAGTCCATCAGCAGTTTACGCTGTTGCTTTTAGCTTTGAGCCATTCCAGCGTAATTCAGGAAGGATGGAGCTAAGTCAGCTTAATTCTTAACATGATAGTAGTTTACCTTCAGACCTAATAAACCATAAATCTTTGGCTTTGTGTCTCGGTGCCTAAAAAGTTTACTACCTTAAAAGTTGTGTTGTTTTCTAATGGGAAGAAAAATAGGGGGCATAGTGGAAACCCCAAGAAAGAGTATGAAGGGGAAACAGAACAATTAATAGAAGCAAAACTTTATAATAATTTCTCTTGCTGAATGTATATTTAAAAGGGGGAATATACCACAATAATCAACCAGGTTTTTTGCCTTCAGCCTGTCTGAGGCCATGTGGTTTGGAGATCTGATCACTAGTCCGAAAAGAAAAGGCTGTTTGCAAGATTTCTGGGGTGTTTTTTCCTGGAAAAGGTGAGAGGACAAAAGCAGAAATCTGTGCCATACACTTTATGCCTTATAAGGAAAGTATTCATCTATCTGTCTGTCTGTCTGTCTATCTATCTATCTTTCTACATACATATAGAGAGAGCTCCATATGTTTCAAGTTGTCACTAAATTGATTTGGAGGCAGGTATTTCTTTCATTTACTGCTCTGAGGGTTAGGTTAAAAACTCTAAATTTAATACATGCCTTGAACCAAAGTGAATGGGATTTTCTTATTTGTTTTGCTTTTTCACATTCACTGTTCAGTATTTTCTGGAGTTATGCATGGTATTTCCATCAGTAATAACAGTTCTGACTATTTGGAGACAGAATAATGCCAAAGCAGAAGATAGTGTTTGAACATTCAAACAACATTTTGTAACAATCATGCTTGCTTAATACACCTCAAAACATTTTGTCTTGCACAGTATCTGTGTAATTTTGAAACCATTTCTAAACTGATATTTTGAGTGAGCATGAGTAGCTAGCTCCTTGTTGTATAAATCAGTCATTACTTTCTCATTTGTGTTTGTGCTGTCTTCCAGTACTCGTTTTCTTTAATAGTGTGAACTTTGGTTCTGTTTCTCTTTCAAACCACTGCTTCCATTCCATTTTCATTTATACAGGTTCATCAGGCAGTCCTTTGCCCATTTTCATTCTTTTGTTTTTGGTTTGTTTTTTTTTTTTTTTTCCCTGCTGTGTAGCTAAAACTATTTTCTGATTAAATTGACTATTAATAAGCATTATTTACACTAATTCGTGCTTGTAATAGCATCGCTAGAGGGCAGTATTGATTAAATTAGGGGCACTCTAGTGCTCATTGGAAACTAAGACAGAAAAGCCTCCTGTATAAACAACCTTGCATTTTTAATAAATGGTCACGGCTTTCATGTCCATTTTTCATCATATCCTATATGTAAAAAATAATAGTCATCTTAATTGCCATATGTATTAGATATTGTTATACGTAACTTTAATGCAGGTAAAATAACATTCTGTGATATTGTTTTTATGAAAAAGAATGTGCATGGACCTTGGTAGAAAGTGGTTGGCATTGAAGTTACTGTAAATTATCATTTATACTCCTGACTTTATTAGAAATAATGATTAAAATGTTAATTTTTTATAATAAATAAAAATATAGGTTTGTTCATATGTTGTTTCTCAGGGAAAATGTTTGCTGTGAAAAATAAATATCTTCTAATTCATTAACTGTCTCCTTGAAAAATCTCAGTACAGTATATTTTAAAACAATGGACAGCAAAGATAATCAGGATTGTAAATTAAGACACTGACTCATCTGTTCTTATTGATTTACAGGTCTCCTGACAAATGCAGCAACACAGAATCCTCGTAGGAGTGGTTTAGGCTCTGTGTGAGCTACTTAACTTAGTCAAGTTTCACTGCTGTGGATCATCATCCGTTATATGTCATCAACTCAACTGTCTGTTTCTCTGTATCTCATGAATGACAGCATAATTCCTCTACGTTATGAGCTAAAGTTTGTTCTACCATACTAAGGATCACTGGACTAAGGAATGTAGAAAAAGAGATATGCTTGGGCATTAGCAATACAAAAAAGTTCATGGTTAACGTTTCATCTGCGTTATACACCACTGCTGGACTTGCTGTTACCTACATGTTTTAATCCGAAGAGTCTGCTACAATGAAGAGTATCATCCCAATCAGCCTTAGAGAAGACTGTTTTGCCTATGGGAGGACACTGAGGTGCAAAAGAGAAACTCTTCTTGTGCCCTAAACTGTCTGAATTGCTTTTATTTTCTTATACTTTCAGTATATACAATAGACCAAAGAGCAAAATCTATTTTAAAGTGGACACAATCTTACTGTTAACAGTTATGTCATTAAATTGTAGGAGGTCTCCACAAAGACATGATTCCAGCTTTCACAAAGCTGAGATGCTGTTGTCCAGCAGAAGTCTTTATGGAAAGCTGCAGTAAAAACTAACTCAGAGACCTGCTCTTGAAATGCCACGTTCAAGAGAACATAATGGAGCACTGAGAGAAAACGACCTATGTTTGAAAAACTTGGACGAAAAGAACACAAACTGTCTACACGGCACCTTTATTCCTCTGTACTTAGATTGACTTTCTCGTACTAAAATCATTTTCAGTTTTAACCAGTTAAACATGCCTCTTCTACAGTTCCATTTTTGATAGTTAAAGTTGGATAATACAGTATTTGCAAAGAGCATGTTTGGTCATCTGTGGCCTATGTCTCATCTGATACACCATTTAGCACCAGAAAGCAAATTAAAGAGAAAACAAAAGTAACACTTGTTTGAAAGAGATCATTAAATGTATTTTGAAAAGCCTAAAGTTATATATTTAACAGTTTTTATATGTTGTATATTTGTAGAAAATCCTATTTAACAATTAACGTGATAACTCTGACAGTCATGACAAGCGGTTCAGAGTTAAGTTGTGTTTTATTACTTCAGTTGTCTCTGAAGTGACTGGTGTCGTTTGCTTTCTTCCATTGGGACATTCTGGATGTAAAGCATGACCAGAGAGGACTGTGTAGAAAAAGCAAAGAATAATGTTGTTTATATTACATAAATGCATTCAACCATTGCACTGTTGGAAGGCATTTTTTATTTTTATTTTATTTTTATTTTTTGTCTTTATGTACTGATAAAAATAGAGTTTAAAATATTTTACTCATTGCTCTTCATAGCAAGGTTTGGTTTTCTTTCTTTCTTTCTCTCTCTGTCTCTCTCTCTCTTTCTCCCCCCCTATTTTTATGTAAAGGTCAATTTGTAGCCCATTCTTTGATCCCATTTTCAGTGTTTTACCTCATTGTTAGAAAGCCCACTTTTTCAGCATTATTGGTTAGTGAAATTTTAGCAAAGACAGCATAGATGAGGGGGAAATTATGATAAAACAGAGAAATAAACAAAACCTTGTTCCCTTTTACTGTACCTTTTGGTATGTAAGTTTGGTACATATTGGTATGATACAATCGACAAGGGAGCTTAATTTCTTCCTGGCAAATGTATTATGGTTTCAAGTATACTACCTAATATTCCAATTAACTTTTAGTGTTATGCTAGTTCTATTCTACTAAAGAAAAATATATAGAGATTGTTCAAGTGACCATAGATGAAAGGTACAAAAATGAAAAGTTGATTAAAGAAATGTTTTCAAAGCCTGCTCTAATACTGAGGCTTATTTAATGCAGAGGTTGCAGGAAACATGAACTATAGGTCATTTTGTCTTCAAGTAAAATAAATATATACAAAATTCTTATTTAATCTTAGGATTTTGACCAGTGTCAAAGTAGCAATTAAAGCCCAGCCACTTGAAAAGTGTTATGGACTGACTGCACTATAAATGACCAATGTCAGGTTTAACATGTCATGCAATAAATGATGGTAAATACATTTACTGTACATGTAGACCTCCAGAGCCAGATCCCTCACTCTACCAACTCTCTGTTTTGATTTATTTTAAAGGGAGTGTAGTAGCCTTATTTAGTAAACATAGAACAGTTAAAGCTGTTACATCATTTTTGTTGCTTTACAGTATTCAGTTTTGTGTTGGTTCAGCTAAATTATGAAAAATAAAGAAAATCCTTTTATAAGTGAGACTTTGGTTCCCTGAGCATGACGTCACCAAAGGGATTTCACCAGATGATAAATAAGGTGGGGGCACAGAGGGGAAGACTTAGCAATGGAATGGGAAATTGAGGACATGGGTTGTGTTTTGAAATTGAAGTTTTACCCTTCCCTTTTCAGGTCTTGGGTACCTTCATTCTGGTATGCCCAGTTATAGATCAGATTAAGGTCATTTATTTTCTGGAAACCAGATCCCACTAGAGGATCTAAGAATGGACATCTGAAATCTTGACATCTAAAATCACACCTTCTAATCAGTTCTGAATATGCAAGCTGATGTCTTTGTTTTCTGAGTACTTTAAATGCTCAACGGAAGGTAGATGTACATCGTTTATAAGGTCTGCTCTGGACAAGAAATATCAAAGACAAAAGATTCTGATTATTCATCAGAGATGGATTCTAGTTGCTGAGTCTCCTGTGTACAACAGACACCTCAAGGCACTTAAAACATGTTTTGTACTTTTCCCTCCTCCCCTAAAATGTACAGTTTCAAACAAACAAAATATACTGGCTGCCTTTGTCACTGTGAATTACTACTCTAAGAGCAGTAGTGAAATGTTTCTCTCTCAGGAACAATATGTTTTCAGAATATTGTGAACTTCTAATTTTACAAGACTAAGTTACATAAAAAAATTGTTTGTTTCTGAAAGTATTTTATGTGCCTCTTCCAAACCAAATTTGAAGCACAGAGGGGAATGTCTCATTTAAATGCTATTAAATACCCTTTATTTCTCAGTTTGCAAACAAGTAACTTTTTCAAAACACACTTGAAAGGGAACAGAACAATACAGAAAAATACATAATAGACTAATAAAATCAACTTCTAGAAATACAGTAAACCTTTAAACATTTTTTGAAAAAAGCTTCTCTGTAGCTTTCTGGTAGCCCAGCGGAGGACAAATGTAACTACCGCTTTAAACATCTGGGGTATCAAATGCAGTAAATATTAACACACTATAGCAATCAATATGACACATCATTCACCAGTTTCATAATTCTGCTTTTAGCTTTTTTTTTTTCCCCCCAACTCATTTCTTCTCTGCAGTAGCTCAGGTTTTATGCTTGTGGTACCCTCAATCATTCAGTTGTTTACTGAAACTGTACCCACATGCTGTTTCATAAATCTTTAACCCAGGCACTTACTATCTAATATAGCCTATTCATCACAATCGTGAGTACTAATTAGAGTTTCCAGAAGAAAATAAAGAATTCAACACTGTGTCTGAAAAGCCTACGTGGCTATGAGGAACAGCTGAACTAGAAGGTGGTAAACTGATTGGTTGACAGGAAAATCACAGCACTGACTGCCTGGGCCACTGAACTAGTGGAAAGAAAAAAGCACAAGACAACACTGGATATAGACACAAGAAGCCAAAACAAACAAAGCAAAAAAAAAAAAAAAAAAAAAGAGAATTGGAATATTTGTTCAAGGGAAAAAAACAGAACCAGCTTTCATCACATAAACCTACATATATGCAGTATCTTTCCTGATAAGAATATACAGAAGGCGGCATTTGCTTTTAAGCCTCTTTGTATGATTTATATTAAGAATAAAATATACATGAGTAACAACCAAAGACCAGGAATGGGTTGACTAGGGGTGTTGCATACATCTACACAAACAGTCACTCCTCCTGTTAAAGGGACAAAGTGAAAGATGAGAGGAAAACGGAAGCCTTTGGCACATAACCTTCCAAGATTTCAAACTGTTTCAGATGAAAGATTGGATCAGTGAGATCTAGAATAGGATTTTCTATGAGGTTTGGAATGGACCTAGTGAAGACTGGGTTAGAACCACTATGAAATAGCCAAAAATAACCCCAGTTTCTGATTCTTAAGGCAACCTTTAGCAGAACAGGCTTAGTCAGAGGAGAATTCCTGTAGTGGCAAGAATTCTTGGAAGGTAAAAGACCCTCTGCCTACCATACTGCTTCCCAGGGAGCACAGGCAGCAGGTTACCATCCCTAAGGCTTGTAAGAGCCACTCTCCATCATTATAAATTATATCCACCTGCAGACCAGCTTGTTTTTCAAGCAACTTCAAGATGGGCTAGGGGTAAAATGATTTCCAGGTACTTTTATTCCTTCTGCTCCAAACATGCAGAAAACAATTCCCAGACATCCCAATAACAGCGGTAATTTTGTGGATGGGATTGGGTAATGATTCCCTGAGGAGAAGGATTAATGCAAATGAAAGTGATTTGCCACCTTTGTGGTAAAGATCATAAAGGCCTGAAGAAGGTAATGCATACACTTAATGCAAAGAAAAGAGGTAACTTGTGCTTTTTTTTTCTTCTTTCAGGTATATTTTATAAATGATGCTTTGTTATTTATCCCACTCCCTTCAAAGGGAATTGATGTCAATGGAATGTGGGAACTGTCAAAGCAGTTCAGCCAAGTGCTTCCTCTTTGTTGATGCCATGTCTTAACTGGAATCTTTATAAAATTAGTGGATTCTTCAGGTGAAAAAATATATCAGAGACCTCCCTGAAGCAAAGTTTCTTCTGATCTTCCAGTTACTGTTTGGTGTATGCTTCACACCCTAGAAGAATGCAGTCTTTATATGTATTTTTGCCTTACATAATTACAGAAGTTACAGTTAAGTAATTATTTTTTTATTCTTTTTTTGTAATTTTTTTTCTAACATCACAGAATTGATGCTACATTGAAACAATGAATCTCAGGCTAGGCTTAGGCAAATAAAGATGGACAGAAAACATCTGATTTCAATCTGGGGCTTGAGTAAAGAAAGCAAGCCAAGAAAGAAACTGAAAACAAGACCAGAGAAAATTAAAGATTTTTCATTTCAGAGTATTTAGTATTTAATAAGTCCTTGTCAGTATTTAAAAAGTGCTAGGGGAATCAAAAGGAGTAAAATTTGAAATGGAAATAAGAAAGCAAACATTATTTTAACTGCAGAGATTTTTACTAATAATAATTTTACTAATAATATGGTTGTCTTCTTTTGAGATTTAAATCCCATTAAAATTTAAGACCCATGGGTAATATGTAAAAGGTAATTCTGTCACCAATTAAAAATAAAGTAAAAAAAAAGGAGAAAAGTGGAAGTAAATGACAATAAGCCAGAATAGACAGTGACTAATAATGAGCCATTCTGTGGCAGAATCAACACAAGTTCCTGTACTGCTTTTGACTATGAATGATATATGAACTCTGAGATTGCATGGTTTGTTAGCATCAGTAAATCACAGAGATTAGTGAAAATATGGGAGGCATATAAAGATCTGCAGAGACAAAATGGGCCACAAAACAATACAAAAAATGGAACACTGAAAATCAGGAGTTTCAGTTTATCATTTCTCATTCCATGAAAGCCATTATGGCCACAGTTATGTAAAAGTTTAGGACATATGTGAAAAATGGAAAGATTTCTTTCATTCTGCTCTTGAGATTGGTATTAATGTTGGTTTCAAGCTGCTCAGTACCTAGGGCAAATCACTGATTTCATATGATAAACCTATGCTAGCTATGCCTTTTCAGAGCCCAAGCAAACCATTGGAGGACCCCTAGAATACATATCTATAGTCACAAGGCACAAGGTGCTAGTGTCACAGATGTCCTCCACAGCTGGCTTGGACAGACCATGACCACAATTTTCTAGGTTTGATGTTGCCAATATTAGGCTAGTGAAAGTGATGTTAAACTGCTCTGCTGTGCTGCACTGATCCAAAAAGACCTGTGCAAATGAACAAAGTTGTATGTTAGCATGTAATCAAAAAGCAACTTTTCTAAAAATATTATTAAATAACATGCAAAGAACAGCTGAAGTAAAAAACATAAAGGCTGTTCATGTGAAAAAACCTAAAATGGCAAAAAAAAAAGTAATAAAAGGGAAAAAAAGTTCTGTAAAGAACTTTCAGAACAACCATAAAAAAGTTTAGTAGTAGAAACTTCTAAGTGTCTATGTTAGGAGTGTAGCATCTGATATAATCAAAAGAACAATCTAAGCATGTGCAGAAAGCAATTTACATTAGCTAAGGAGCCTGAGCACTAACTCAAACGCTGGTTTAAATCACCATGAGCAAGTGTCTGTCTTCCTTCACTGCATAGGAAGAAGCCTACGTACATTGCTATACACTCGAGGAGAGACAGGTGGTTTAGTATGGGTTCTTACACAGGCATAACAATCCATGTAAGCCACCACAGGAAATGTTGACCTCAGCTGTCACCCAGAGTTACTTAGTGAGTTGTGAAGGTGCTAACAGAACGTTGCCAGTAGCAACCTGAGCCAGTTTTTAATGTACAAAACCATTGCACGAACAAGGAGCTCACAGAGCCCCAGTAGGAGTAAAGAGGGCCTTCCCATCACAATGACTAATGCAAATGCAAGGGTTGTATATTTACTCCTGTATGTAGGGCAATAGATTTACTCTTGTATGCGCAGAACATATCCACATGGATAGATGAAAACAAATGTGGGCTACTTCTGCCCAGAGTCCCCAGTCACTTCTACACAAATGTATTTAAACAGCCTCCACATCAGAAATGCAACATAGACTACAAATTTACTACATACTAGCCTGATTGATATGCTAATAGCAAACAACAAAAAAGTACAGTGAGGCTTGAAGAAAATTATGTTTAATTTAGCACATTACAATTCTTCCTCAGTGAAGCCATGTAGCACTTGGTTTTCACCACAGACAGATTTGTTTCTTCCCAGAATTTTGAAGAGAGCAACAGTGATAATGTAACTTCCAGCCCATGCAAAGCAAATCAAATGAGGGTGAGCTTTGGAAGGGCAGGAATTCTAGCTGAGTAACTAACAATGACCTCACTTTGCACAGGAAACCAACACCCACAAAATGAGAAAAAGCACAAATAATTGTAATGCCACCCAAGCTCCTTGTTATCTCATGCTTACTGAAACTATTAAAATCAAAGGAGAATCTGCAATATAATACACTCAATAGCACTTAGAATTCCATGCAATCATGTGCTTGTTTTCATTTTAATAATTTTTAAAAGATGATAGGACATGTCAGGCTCCCCTTCTCCAAAAAAAAAAAAGACGGGTCCATTTACTCCGCTAGGAAAGAGGAATGCAGAGAATACAGACTGCACGTTACTATATTCTAGGTCCTTCTCACTACCTGGAGACTCCGGAGACAGTAGGACAAATGTGGGAAGAGTAGAAATCTTTGCCTCAGAACAACTGAACCTCGTGACAGGAAAAAAATTCTATTTAAGGGCCTGAAGCCAGAAGCTTTGCAGATGGATTAATCAACTAACCATCCAACTAGCCAAGAGAAACCTGAAAGGACAGGGGATATGTACAGCATTTAAGGGTATTGTTGTGACTTTAGAAATTTTGTTTTTTCTTATTCAGCTGATTTGTAGATCAAAAACAGTAATCCAAGGTGAATGTAGCAGTATCCAATATCTTGTGAGGTAGTGGAAAAGCGAGAAAAGGAACATGTATGAAAGATTGCTGGAATTCTGAAAGGAAGGACTTTTTGATAATTATTTTTAAAAATAATATTAAAAAAATGTAGCAAGCACATAGTGTTGCCTCAGTTTAATTTAACAGGTATAATACTGGGATTGTTATTCATGATGGCAAATGTCTCCATAACTTCCTCAAGAAAAGCTTCTATACAGACACCTAACCGTGGGAGCAGGATCAAGTTATCCCCATCAGTTCTGCTGTCTGGAGACAGGGTTGGGATCTTTGGTGATACCAATGGGAAATATCTGTTGCCAGTACATTAACAAGGCAATCAGATCTTTTGGAAATTCATTGGTACAAAAGTGATGCCAAGTCTTTTTGTTATTTAGTCCTCAGATAGGTTAATGTCACATAGTTCAAGGCCTTAAATTCCAAAGAGTAGCTCTCAGAATCTGAGATTGATTGATTTCTTTAGGCTGTAAAGGTGTTCTGGTGTTTATAGGAATTACGACTAACTGCAACCATACATTTAAGTTTCTGGCACAGAAGAACCAGAAGATAAATACCTGTTTCCTGTTCTCCTAATGCAACAGACAGCAGCATCTGCTATTTTGGACATACTGACTAGTGATGCTTAAGTGTGACTGAGCATTGCCTTTCAACTGTTATGATGTGAAATTTCCTTTGGATTAGATTGGCCCATAAACATCTGGCTTGGAAACAAGTTGCTTTACAATGGAAAGTCATTCCTGATGCACAGTTTTAGTTTCCTTATGTATGCTCAGCATTGCAGTGAGTCATGCAGAAATCCAGATGACTTAAATTGCATCTCAGTGTGATCAGTTATATGTATTTTGGTGAAAAAGCTAATTTTTCATTGAGATAAGCCACTAGTAGAGAAACTCCTATTAACAGGCTCTAGTAGAGGTGGAATTGGAATAGCCAAGGATAGTCACTTTACTGCTGAGTAAACCTTATCAGTGTTTATGAGATGACTGAACAATTTTATTTCAGGTTATGTTTAGCATACTGGTTATGTATTAAAAGGGAGAGAGGAAGGCTGCTTGCTTGCTCTGTCCTGGCTGCTTCACTCTGTTTCAAGTGTTATCATGGAAAGAAAAAAAGAGCAAGTTTGGGAAAACAAAATGCAATGAAGAGTTACAGATGAACACAAAGAATGCAGATCTTTAGGGACACAAGAAGTTCCTGAGAAGAGCAAATGGCCACACGTTGACTTCTAGGAACCTACATGGATTGCTGTAAAGATTCTGCCAATGCAGGAACACATGGAAACTTTCTAAACTAAAAGATAAATACAGCAAGTTGGAGGGGAAAAGCTGTTCTGAAATCTTTGTTATTTTAATTGTACCCATGAGGCTTCCTCTACTTCAGAAATGCCTTGTTCTTCATAGCTTAACAAAATCTAATACTACGAGCTGAAAGCGCTGCTAGACCTTACTTTGCTTACTTGAATAAATGTGTGTAAGTGCCTCCATGGCAAGGCCAGTTTGTATTATTTTGATAGTGACTGTAGTCTCCTAAGGCAGTCTCAGGCACTCAGTAAGCTTCCTCTCCTCTCCTTTTTCTCACACTTGGGAGCCACAGCAACAGGTCAGGTGGTGGGTCAGGAATAGTTGCAGCCTGCAGTGCTGTGCAAACACGCCCACTGCAACTAGTACCAGCAGTTCTAAAGGAATTACTTTAAGGATGTTCAACATGATTTGGCTACTGGTGTGGTTTTGGCAGTGGGGAGTGCAGTGCAAACTGAAAGCCCAGCTCAAGATACTGCGTCTAGCGGTGAACTTCTATGCCAGATGGCTAGCAGGTCCTAGGTTTTCTACTCTGAGGGGATTTTTAATAGGCTGTGTAATCAGAAATTGCTGTGCCTTGGCTGCCTTTCTGAAGAGAACAGGGATGGAGGATTTCTTCAGTGTTTCTCTCTTGTTTAAAAAAGAAAATTATGCTTTTCCAGAAGCCTTGTAACATTCTTTCATTGCCTGTCTTGTGGAGAAGAATTAGGAATATGAAGTCTAGATATATGCACAACAAAGTTTGTTGGCTTTCTGCTTACTTGTAAGGATGCCCTGGGTTTGGAAATATGGCAATTAACTTGTAAGACAGTTATTTGAATCCAACAGTATTTTTTGATGCTCTGAGAACAGCTCTTCCTCAAGAACCAACTTGAACTGGAGGTAAAAATGGAAAGAAAATGGTTGTTGCTTCTCATTCCATTTCTTAAGATTATGCCTAAGATTATGTTCAGAGGTAAGAGCTTTCCCAAGTTTAAACATTTACTCACTCAGTGAAATAATTCAGAAGTCTGTGTATAATGATGCCATCTGGTGACACCTGTCATAATGATATTATGCTTTGTCTGTTATTTTTCCAACACAATATAAAAGCCATACCCTGGCTTCATTATCTGATCAGTGCTCCTAAAAATATTGCCGTCTACAAGAAGGAATATTGCAGAGCCTTCTAATATTACTAACAAGAGAGGCATGTGTCTGAGGACAACCCTGCTTTCATTTTACTTTCAAAAACTTCCTTACAACAGGGTGCACCAGTTCTACAGGCTTTAGGAAAGTATTAGGTCCTAGAACAGTGAGTCAGCTGCAGGGAATATATGCTGCACAGTAATCTATTGCTCAGCTATAACATGTATCAGGTTCCAAGGCAATACTGTATTGCTGTATTCATTTCTCTGAAAGTTCTCCCTTACTAGAGTGCATTGACCAATATTTCAGTCCTACCATGAGCTAAAACAGCATGCTTACTACTGTACTGAAGTAATTAATTCAAAATGTAAAAAATAAAATTAAAGTAAACCTACACTTCATTATTAAGGAGTACAGCAGAGAACTCTTACAGTGACAGATGACACTAGCCTATAAGCCTTTATAACTTACATGGTAATAAAATGGGGTTACATTTTTGAATTAAATTGATAACATGACCAAATCGATTTCATTAGTGTATCTGTCATATTTGCTGTTAATGATGGCTAACACTGGAATAGAAACTGACAACAATCCCTGAAAAACTGTGCAGATCAAAATTATATTATACTGGCATTCATGAATTTTAATACCCTTTTTTATCATGGTTTTTTTGAAGTCCCTTTTTAAATTTGAAGCTCACAAGAAGAGAATTAAACTTTCTACACCTGTCTCAGCTCCTATTATTTCTATTGTTACAAGTTAATAAGCTCAAGAATGGAAGACATTCCCACTAAGTAAAACAAAAAAAGGCCTTGCCTGAGAGTCTCTTGTGAGCGCTTATTGGGGAATGGATGAATCTCCGCTGCTAAAGTGTTCACATCAGAGTCATTCCTCTTGAATGACTAGAGAGCTTTAGGACACCTAAATTGCTGTTTAGAAGACTGTTTGTGGAAGACGTTATTTGTATTAATAGACTTTGCTCCTTTGGTGTGTAACTGCCTTTAATGCTAATGGAAGTTCTGCAAAAATCTACAGGAGAATATACCTACTGTCATGAATCATCATAGCCCTCGGATCCCATTAGTAGGGTGTAAATGTATGTGAGTTAAAAGTGTGCAAGTAATGAAATACTCACCTGAGAGTAGCAATTGAGAACATCAAAATATCCTTACGTAAAGAGATAACTTGACCTCTGTGCTACTTGAAAATGTGACAAGATATTAGGTATGTGTCATATGAACTGAAAGACCATTACTCTTTCTTATTTCAGGTCCCCAGTTAGGACCAGTTTCTTTGGTTAAAATTATGTGAAAATGGATAATTAATAAGGAGAATCTGTGGGGTAATCTGGGCGTGGGTAAGGTATAACTTAGTCTTAAATATTTTATTAATTAGATAACTTTATCTTAAATATATTACATATATCTATACATCTATATGCATAGTGAATGGCATTGTGTCTGGTTTCAGCTTATTCTCTTTCTTGCTCTCATAGATGATGCCTCTGTGACAATCAGGAGCTACAATAGCAGCATGGGTAGACAAATTCAGAGATTTAGTCCATACAGCTTAGGTGGCAGAGGAAGAAATATTTAGCCTGCCATATATGGAGGCTGTTCTGGCCTTGTGGGGATGTTGGTCTTTGCACGAGAAACTTCAACTTCACATCTTCCATGCTACTATTAACAAAATTAGTGAGATTTTAGTGAGATTATTCCTGTACTGTACATACACTCATAGGCTGCAGACTCTTCACAGAAAGAACAACTTTCTGTCTATGTGTTGACAATGTCTACCAAAATATTGCTGCTCTTGGTATTCAAAGTAATATTATTTGCATTTTCTATATGACCTTGGTCTGCAGCCAGATGCCTACACAGCCTTTCTCTCACTCCTGCTGTTCAACGAGACAGGGGGAAAAAATAAGAGAGACACAGGGAGATAACTTACCATTAATGTCATGGGCAAAACAGACTGAACTTGGAGAGAATTAGTTCAATTTATTAGCAATTAAAATAGGTTTGGATAGTAAGGAAAGAAGACAAAATTAAAAGAACACTTTCCCTCTCCTCTTTTTCCCAAGGTTCAACTTCACTCCTTCATTCCCAACTCCTCTACCTCCCCTCACCATCCTCAGGTGGCACAGGGGAGATGGGGAATGGGGGGGTTATGGTCAGTCCATAACAGCTCCTCTCTGCTGCTCCTTCTTCCTCACACTTTTCATTGCTCCAGTGTGGATTCTCCCAATTGGCTGCAATCGTTGAGGAGATAACTGCTCCTGTGTGGGTCTTTCACAGACCACAGTTCCTTCAGACCATATCCACCTGCTCCAGTGTGTTGTCTTCCAGAGACTGCAGTGTGGATATCTGCTCCAGCATAGTCTCTTTATGGCCTGCAGGGAAATACCTGCTCCACCATGGTCTTCTCCACAAGCTGCAGGGGAATCTCAGCTCTGGATCCTGCAGCACATCCCCTCCCTCCTTCTTCATTGACCTTCATGTCTGCAGGGCTGTTTCTCACAATTTTTTTTCCTCACTCCTCACTGTCGTGCAGCGTTTTGCCTTTTTTTAAATGTGTTTTCCCAGAGGCACCACTGTCTTGGCCAAGGGGCTCAGCTGTGCCCTGTGGTGGCTTGCTTGGAGCTGGATGGAAGTGGCTGGAACTGGCATGGGATGGCCCTGGCCCCTCCTCACAGAGGCTGCCCTGCAGCCCCCACTGCCAGCACCTGCGCATGGACACCCAATGCAGTATTTCTTGCTCTAAGTATTGTTTCATTGGTATTTGGCACTATTATGAGAGCATGAAGTAAGAAAAAGCAGAGGAATGAACTGGGAGGAGACAAAAGGACAACTGTGGGGAGAAATTAGCATTTCTTTATTGCATAATTGGAACAATCTAATGCCCCTGGTGGTGTGCTCTGCAGAGATAGCAGCAACAAGGTGCATGTCCAGCAGTGCGTATCCAGCAAGGAAGCTATCTCATTTGGGTATTTCCAGACAATCTGGATGTTCCCTCCCAGTGGTTCCACTGGACAATTTCATCCAAAAAGCTGCACAAAACTACATGGTCTTCTACCTGCTGTGAGTGTGTTTGGGTGTTTTCTTTTTTCATTTTAATTGCCTTTTTTTCCCCTCAGAGCTTTCTTCATTAACTGCAATACAGGGGATTTAGCCTATAATCCAGTACATTTTAATTGCAACAGTCTTCAGAAGAAAACTCCACTGATCCTCAATGCCACTTAAGTAACAACTTTTAAAAAAAAAATAATTTCCAAACTGCAGACATCAATGTAAAAAAATATGGTACATTTTCTTAACAGAGGTGCTAAGGCCTGAAGGAAATCAACAAATAAGTAAATTAGTGAAGCCAGTAGAGTCTAGTTTTACTTCCTCGACAATCTCATTTTGGACTGAGCAAAATTCCCTTCTCCCAAGTCTGTTTCATCTCTATCTCTGGCAATAATTGTATTTTCACTGGATTAAATACCAAACCAAAATTGGAATTTAGAGTTATAGTGCAATAAATAAGGAAAAGCCTTTGAGAAGGTATTTGCTCTCTTATACAGCCAACTCCAGGTACCTGAAACATAGACTTTAGAAGTTCTTTGACTGTAGATTGCAGTCAATGGAGAACCGTATTACACTTACTGATATAGAGCTGTAATCCATGACTTTTCATCTGCCCACATTTGCTGAAGACTAATCGCTTTATTTAGACTATTCCATTCAGACCATCTTACTGAGTTTATTTTAAGGTTTAATACTGCTGCCCATTGCTGTATCCATGCAATGCAAAGTCAATAGCAGTAGGTAGTCCATAACAAAAATCATTGGGAGATGAAACTCCTACCTTCTTCTCCACCTCCTCTCCCCTTCCCAATCTCCTCATAAAACTGTAGGTTTGGTCTTGCTTTAGGAGGAAGGATCAGATAAGTAGATTGCATATTGTGTGGATTAGATGTGAATGCAATGAATAGCATTTCATAAGGAAAAATCTGGATTTGCTAAAGCTCAACAAACTTGTTTTTTTAACTAGATTGCCTTGAGCTGGAATCTCTGTAACTCATATGTGTGGCATGCTGGGCTTCCTGATCCATCCCACCATGGTGGAGTGCAACCCACTTTTATAAAAAATTAATAGCCAGTTTTGATGCTCTATTGGGAAAAACTGGAAAATGCGGCATAATGCTTTGCAAAGGGAAAGCAAATATTAGTATATCTTAAAAATCACCTGACTTACTCACTATCATACATGTCCTTTCACAGAATAACTGAGGTTGGCAGGGACCTCTTGAGATTGTCTAGTCCAACTTCCCTGTACAACACAAAGTAAACTACAGCAGGTTTCTCAGGACCTTGATCAGTTGGGTTTTGTGTGTTTCCAAAGATGGAAACTCCAAAGACTCCCTCAGCAATTTTTTCCAGTGTTTGAGCACCCTCACAGTAAAAAAAAAAAAAAAAAAGAAAAAATCTCGTCTTAAAATTTCCTGTCTTTCATTTTGCCTCTTGTCCTATTGGGCACCACTGAGAAGAGTATACTTCATCACTGTTCTGCATCACTGCCTAACAGAATGGAAAATTCCAAATCAGTAACTTTAATTACATGTAACAAATTTCTTTTCAGGGGAAAATTTTTATGTGTTTGTTTTAAACACAGTGGTGGTCTTTTGAGATTAACAGAACAAAGATACGCCAGATTGACTAATCCAGTGATGGGAGATAAAACAGAAAGGTGCAGACAAGGGAACAAGCTGACTTAACTTAGGTTTCTGTTTTTCACAGAACAGACCCTTGATCCAACTCACTTTTGTTTATGTGGCATTTCAGAGCATCTTTCACTCTCTTGTGCAATGGAATTTTGTGTTAGATTTTGATTGCAATGGTCTCAACAGCCAACTTGAGGAAAAAGACCTAACTAGTAACAGAGTCAGATCTACACTAGTGAAGGGATTTCTCTTCTCTAAAAGACAATAATCTGCAATATAAACAGGAAGAAGTTCAATGATCCATAGAAATGAAAAACAAAGATAATATTAGTACTTTCAAACATAAGTTGTCTCTGTGTGGAATTCCTGTGTCTCTCTGCACCAAACTCCTGAATTAATAAATAATAGCTAGGATCACCTGTGTACCAGGAATTAGCATCGCACCTTATGTAGTATAATTACATTCTTACAACACAGATCCCTTGCTAATAAGCCCCTCCAGAATTCCAAGTGTGCAGGGGAATTACACAGACTACTCAGCTGTCTGCTTGGGGCTGCTGCTGTTCTGGCAAAGCATAAGAGCCTGGGATCAGTAATATGTCAATATGCTTTACTGTAGCAGGGAGCTGGTTCTGAAATCATAGAGCTATCCCTATATGACAACGGATCTAAGCTGATAAGCTCTGCTGGACTCACATTGGTTCTGTGAAGGATTATTATGCGATGTACCATTGTATGTGTAAAATGGAGAGACATATTCGCTCGTTTGCTTGGTAGATGCTGATGTAGCTACAGTGACAGCCATGGCATAACAAAAGGATAGAAATCATGACCTATTGCTGCCCCTGTTAGTTTGCATTGTCTGCATACTTGGAAAATAACATTTAACAATGCATCCTTATATGAGTTTCTTTGCTTCCCTTTCTTAAAAGAGAGCTTAGTGTATTTCCCCATTTTGCATTTAAAAGTGCATTCTACTTTAAAAAAAAAAGTAATTTTTAAGAAACTTTGCAGCATGACTATGGGCATATATTTCTAATGCATATAAATCCCAAGCACTCAATTTGACTAATATTTCAAAATATACATAGACATTGATCAGACCACCATTTAATGCATGCGGCCACGAGAAACAATAGCATTGTTTACAATCTAAATCTAATTAAAGGGTATGCAGGAATGAGAAAGGGATCAATATCTAATATGTTTTTTCTCTCCGCTTTCCTCATCACTGCTAACATGTCAGAGAAAATGCCAATACTTTGATCTCATACATGTGGTCTGTTGCTTTTCCACTGATGCAGACAAGGTCAGTTGTGATATAGGATGCTTTAAATAGCTTGAAAGTTCCTCAATTAATAGGTGGTTATCAGGCAGTATATTAAAAAAGTGACAGAAATTATAAATGGATTTCAACTACTAACTCTGGGATATCTTCGAACAAAATACATCTTTGATTTTAAGCATAGAAACATCACCCGATTACCTGCAGAAATGTTTGACAGTTCAGAGGTTAAATACTTGTTGGATGTTTTTCTGTTGAAGGTATCTAAAAGCTGTCAGTTTTATAATAAATTTCCATTAATGTAGTTTCACAATAAATCTGCGGAAACTCTAGTGGAAATCTTCCTTGTGATACAGCAGGCAATTTATTGAGAACACAGGAATGTATTGGTCCAGAAACTTGCAGCTGACCATCTTGATAGTGGTAATCAACCTGTCCCTCATGTAGTGGTTGCTTTTGTTAGACTGAGCTCTTTCCCAGTTGTGCAGAAGCTTGTATGATTATTTCATGCTAAACTGTTATTAAGGATGACTTGTGGTCATACAGATATAAGAAATATTATCAACATTAAAGTTATTTTTCCCATATTTGCATTTGTTCCTCCAGTTTACATGGCATCCTACCTCTAGACTCTGTCAATGGTTCTTTTCCCTCAGCATTTGGCTTTTCATTTTTTTAACACAACGCAGCATTTATAGAATTAGGTATAACGTTTTCTAAGAAGTAAGAGTGTCCCTATATCCCTGGAGGGCAACATGTTTGCAAAGAAATCTAAACAACATACAGAAAACAACCCAATATTGTAGATGTCTGACTCATCTAAGCCTTCTAAGGCATCAGATGGTTGTAGTTCTGATACAAGTACAAATGACATTTCTTTCAGTTATTTCAAAATGGCTGGGATTTCATTCTTCTGTTTAGACTTCCCTTGACTTGTTAAATACGGAGTTAAATGCCTGTAATAGTGAAGGAGTCAGGTCCACAGTGAGCACAGGAGTAGCACTAGCAATGGTGCTTCAGACTTTCTGTGGTAAACGATCCATGAAAGGCAAAAGAACACAAATAAGGTGAAGATCAATGAAAGGATATAAAAATATGGGAGTATATGGAATATTAATCAATCTGTTTTCACAGTAAGGGTACCATTTACCCATGAGGTTGTAACGGGTGTTAAATAATAAAATGCACCATTTGACTTTATTTTTTATAACCTTGGACTTCAACAAAAATCTTACAGCAACTTATTTGGAAACTTATGTTATCATCCGTAAAATGTTTTTTATAGTAATTTCAGGTAAGTGCATGAATTTAAATACATGGAAGGAAAATAATACATTCACACTGTTAATATAATGTAAATGTTGGTGTATATGAGGTCGGTGATAAAAAAATGAAAGAACTAAGTGTAAATAGGAGCCATGTGATATGGCATAATCATATGAAGGCAATTTCAAGATAATAGGCAGGGAAAGGTCTAGTGTGAAATAAATAATGGGTAAAGTTCATCTAATCTAAATTTATATACCTAAAAGTTAGGCATTTGAGTAGGATTTTTCTTGCCTCTGCTTTAACTGCCTCAAGCACAGGTGAGCTTTTTTCAGGTGTTCCCTTATACTCAGTGGAGATTTTGTAAATACAGTTAATAGTGTCCTGAGAACAATTTACCTTATCCTAAGGCAGACACCAACATTTGGCCCAGTGAATTGCCTACAAATTAGTAGCTTGATCTCTTGACTGTAATGAGAGCTTAAACATATAGCTATGTAGCTGCTTACATTCTACGCTAGTATAATTAGGCCACAATTTGCCCCTACTATAAGCTGCTTATAACCCTGTTACAGCCAATAGATCAACTCCAGAACATAGCTTACGTATTCTAGTGTAGGACATGTGCCAGTGGCCAGAGAACTAAACCTCTTTTTAGAGACTGTAGAAGAAGCTTATGTGTGTAACTTAAGCCAGATATCTAACTTGCATTATTTGTACTTCTGCATTTCAAGATTGGTAGGTGAATAAAAGTAGGACAATTATCTTCTGCCTTAGTTTAGGGTGTCTCAATTCCTGTAAGTATGCTCTTTGTTTCATAGGGTAAATCATTATGATTTTATGTTTGATTTTCCTGACTAGTTACCTTTACATTGTTAAATGGATGATGTAGATTCTATAAAATATAGAAAGTAATCTAGGACTGTTAATTTCTATAGTGTTTTTTTTTAAAGACTTGTAAGAGGAAGTATATTTTTATGCTCATGAAATTCATGAGGCACTGCAGGACACAGATCACCTACAATATGAATTTCATCTATCAAGCAGTTCAATTAGAGGAGAAAAAAGGATAGTATTCTATATGGAGCTTCTGTAGTTCCTTCCACTGATCTCAGAGCAGCTGAAGATGGCTAATTTGTTTAGTTACAAAACTGGGATATGGGATTGTTCTTTCCTTTTGTTAGTGTAAATGTTCTAATAAAAAATATTTTCCATAAAATTTGTAAAGGTGAGGGATGGATTTCTAATCAGCAGTAAGCATGCATGCTCATGCACACACACATGGACACACACACAAGCCGCAAACCCAGCTCTGTGAAAATCTCTTCTTCCGCTCTTGTAAATTACTTGCATAAGAATAGCAGCAGCACCATAGTTCAGTCCACTGAGTACAAGGATATCACAGGACCACCAAATTTGCCCAGAAGTATGAAGTGTCTTTTTTGCCTTCATCATGTTAACTTTCCAGTGCCATAAAAGCAACATAGGTGGAGGCCCAGGTCCTGCAAAGCATTTAGATGTGTTTGAGAACTTTAAAAGCTTTGCTGACTTCAACAGGAATACTAATGTTTTCAAAATTCAGTAATTTGCTAAGGTCTCATCTGGCTAATAATTCCACAGCTGGTCATGAAAAATATGAACATACAGTCTGACAAAAATTACCTTTTCCTCCTTCCACTCCCTCTTTCCAGTTAGCTGTTTAACCATAATGTAGCTAGCTGGAGGCCAATACAAATAACATTTTTCTATTGTGTCATTGAGTCAGATGAAGTATACTTGAAATATGTTGGACGTATCACTGGACTTGCCATAAAAGTCTTCCATAACTTCCTACTCCTTCTAAAGTCAATGGAAAAAACCCCACAGACAGCCAAGGGTGTTAGCCTTTCACTGTCCTGCTCAGTGGCTTAAATGGGAGTTCTTTGTGCAGATGTGTTGTAGAATCAAATCCATAATCTGTGATTCAAACAGAAACATATGACACAATCACTCCTCTCCATGAGTATTGAATAGCAATGTAAATCAGAGGTTTCTGAATCAAATAATTCATATGCTTCTTTCTTTGTAGGCTGAAATAAATGAACATGAGGTCTAAAGGTTCACTAAGGTGTTGTGATTTGAGAATAATTTATTGTGTAAAAGAGTAACCAGCCAAACAATGTTAATTATAACATTGTTAAAAGCTGAAATTAGCACCACGCTCTAACCAACTGAGCTAACCAGGCTGTTACGCTTAAATCTAAATCATTTAAAAGTTATGTGATAGATATTAAACACCTCTGAGATGGAAAAATGCCATAGGCAAGTGTTCTTAATAACTCTAGTTTGGTTAATTATTGCCTGAGGCATTTCTGAACTAATTATTTACCTCCAAAGGGGGCTCCATGTTTTCAGCATTGAAGTGCCAGATATTGATTTTCTTTAATTGACAGGGCATAGTACTAGACAGACCACACAAAGCTGAAGGTTAAGCCATTTATAGAAAGCGATAGCCAGGTCCTCCAGTGTCACACACTGCATCAGCGTGAAAGGGAGACCCAGGCCCTGAAACTCTGCACTTTCAGGGAAAAGGAATATTTGTCTCTGTCATCTGCCCTTTATGGTTCATTTAACATCTTAAATAGCCTATGTAAATTAAGCATGTTTAGTAGCTGTAGAACTCCCAAGTTAAAGACAGTGTTCTGTTCAACAAGAGAACTGGAGTATTTTAGCCTTTTAGTTAACAACATGTACATTGCTCAACAAATAATAAATATTGAATAATTTTGTTAAGCAGTTTTACTGTAGATGGCTTAAAAATCAGATTAATTTTCTGCCCACTTTCCCCCCCCAAACTATTTTAAAGTGAATGAATATACACATTGAGCAAATGTTATTCATGGGAATTTTGACATCAGTTCTCAGTAGGGTCTGGGAATTTACCAAAGGTACTTAGAGAATCTTTGCCTGCCTGGGATGTTTGAAATATTGCAAGAACCAGCATACTTCAAACCATGATCAACTTTATATCTCATCAAACCACATGTGATGCATGGACAGACATTTGCCAACCAGCTAGAGCTATGCCAGCCTACCGTAACATAAAAATAATATAAAGAATAATAAATGCAGTATGGTCTCTTAATTCACTCTATTAGTGCCATTCCGGCTCGTTTGAACTTCTAAATAAAAAGAAAACCCTTTTTATTGTTCTGCATTCCTTGTGATTTCTTGCTTTGTTCTTCAGTCCTTCAGTTTCCTTTATGTGATTTTTCTCTTCCATGGCTATTAACTTGTGCTTAATCTTTCTCTTTCATGCTCTTTAACTTTTGCTCATTTCCCAACTATCAATTTCCATGTCCTACTACTTTCTTGCCACTTTGCCCGTCTCTTATTTAAGCTCAAGTGCACCTACAGGAATAAAACTGAAACACCCTAGCTGGGAGCAAGGGCACTATAGGTTTTCCCAGTAGTTAACAGTGTGAGACATACCAACAGAGATGACTTGGTTCTTAGGTGGGATAAATTGCCCTCTGAAGGTTCCTATCTCTAATTCATTTTTCTGTAGAGGGACTTTAGAGTGACTGGTGCTCCTAGCCTAGCAGGCTTTCTCAAGTTAAGTGGAATGAATCCAGACCTCGTTCATGTCACCTTTTTTTTTTAAAGCCCAATGGCATTCTAACTTTTGCTTGTTATATACCTTTTTTCCCCCCTTTTTTCCTCCTTTTTTTCTTTTTTTTTCTTTTTTCCTTCTGCATTGCCTGCCTTCACCTGTGTTTGTTCAGAATGAGTGCAGTCTACAGACTACAGACTGTAGTCTGCAGTCTACAGACCCTTAACTGTCCACATGCCCAAACTGGGCACCATCATCACTGAATTGAGGTACCCTCAGTTCCTACATAGGAAACGGAGAGAGACAGACACTTACAGACAACAATTCAGGTCACAGGTGAATGGAATTCTCCCTTATGTCTGCATCTCTTCGTTGGTTGCATATATAAATACTAGAGTGCTTGTGATTATGGTTTAAGCAGTTTATTTTGATGTGATTAATTCCCACCCAAGCTGTAATTGCATTCATTCTCCTAAACTGTATTAAAATGAAAAATATGGTGAAGAAAATGTATATAGTCCCCATCATCTAAGCTTTTACCAGGTCTACTCTTAAAGGGGAACAAATACCATGTGTTAAATACAGAGTTGAGATACTGTGTTGACGAATAATATAGTAATTACTACAAATAAACAAATCAAAACAAATATTCTGCAATGCAGTTCCTTGCTAAAGACAGGGCATTTGAAATAGCATATGAACATGACAAGCTTTGTAGAATATTTTGCTTAAATAATGACTAATACATTATTATTTATTTCTGCCTTATAAAGTTGTTTAATTACTTGAGGGTTTTTTCCCATCATAACAGAGTGAAATCTGTTATGGAGATTCCTATCTTGAACTATGAGCTTTATTAACCATGTATATACACACCCCCCCCCAACCCCAACATTTCCCTTTCTTATTAATATTGATAACAATTAAACCACGGCTTTCCTTTGATCCAGACAGGACTTTTTTTATGGAGAAGGCACACAGTAAACAGAAAACCACCCCTGCATAAAAGCAGTCATTCATTCTTTTCTATTCCTTTAAATTGGGAAGTACAGCCAAGTTTTATGTTCATAGCAATATAACAAAATAACTACAAAAACGTATTGGCTCTGTCACAGTTCTCAATTATCCATTCTTTAGCATAGAAAACAATGGTAGAAAGAAAAAAATATATTTGTCTGTTCTTTTTGGTATATAAAATGCGTTTATGTGAAAAATGTGCTGTGCATAAAGCAGGCTGAACTCTGAACCAAACCCCAAGCTATACTGAAGACCTTTAGATTTGGTTCTTATTTCACACTTGTATCTGGGGTCCCTCCTGACCTAGTGTGCATTATGTTTGTCTAAACAGAAGTCTCTTTAGTGGCAAACAATAGTGTCTTTGAAATTTGCTTCACTACTTCTTGAAGACTAAATTAGAAATGATAAAATGGCTGTTAAGCATCTCGTACACGTTTATTGGCTTATGGAGAATGTGCACTGTTCTTGGGTAACCATTGGTACCATGACAAAATAGACCTCTGAGGATTTGATTTGCTCTATAAATAGTATGAATTTCCTTTCAAGTTGTTGATTTCAGTGAAAGTTCAGTGGTTTTTTAAGCTATTCAAGCCTGTTGATTTTCATTCGCTTTCAGTGCGGTACCTGCTACATTCACTTACAATATCAGGATTAAGAGTTTGACATGCTCTATTACAAAGTGGTGATATAATTGCAGAGATTGTTCTCATACAAAGGATTATTCATATACCACTGAAATAAAGGTGTTTTCTATCACTCTCAAAAACATTTCAAATAACCTTATGAACTTCAGTAAGGAGCTGACCCATCAAGATCTCATGACGATTGACTTTTCCTCTAAATAATTCCATCTGAAGACTACTCATTGTACTATTTGCTGATATACCAGTTGACAAAAGCATTAAAAAAGGACTCACATTATCAGTATATGTAGAGTAAGTGGATACTGAATAATGGTTCCCTAATTTGCTATGTACATATTGTTGAGAGAATTGTCTTATATTTTTCATATAGTGTAAAATAATGGGCAAAATTATCTTTCTTGAGCTTTGCTTGTTCAATTTGGGAAATGATGGTAAGAAACACAAGTAATAGCCACAGATACTTTCTTAGAGAAAAATTTTGTCCTAGTTTGTGAATTGAAGTGTACAATGATATTTCAGATTGTAGCATAAATATTCATATGAATATATATAAAATACTCCAAATCAACCAAGTAAACCTCATTTTTTCTTGGATATTTCATTTTCTGTAACTGAATACTGCACAGTGTGCAAAGTGTATGGGTTTGTCTATCTGTTGTCATGCTGACTTGTTGCGTGGGCAATCAAAGCAGCTTTTAATTTAGAATCAAGAGTAATAAAGTGTATGTCAACAACCAAGAGATCAAGCAAGAACAGCAGTCATTCTGCAAAAAATTAAGCAAAAATAAATTGAAGTGAAACGATCATGAGTTGCTCACCAACAGTTTGGGATCAGGAAAAGAAGCAACATCCAAATGAGTTATCAGTCACAAATATTCAAACTATGAGTGTCTGAATGCAAAATCCCTCCCTCCACCCCCACAGATTCTGTTGTTTTTCTCTGATGTCTCATGAGGCACAGCCACAAATGATTTCAAAATTTTTGCTATTTATATCTCTGTATTGATTACTTTTTCCAGAGACTTCCTGAATTTTATGGAGATGTTTAATTCTTTTTCCAGCAGTCTTTTCTTCAACTATGTCATTTAGCAGGGCACCTTTTTTTAAAAAAAAAATCTAATATTTGAAAAATATATGTCTGGTTTTGTGGGATATGCCATCTTTCAAAATTGCCTCCCTACTGATATCCCTTAACTCTAAAGAGCTATAATTGTTCAAAAGACAGAAAATATTTTGAATCATTATATGGGCAAAATTTTTAGAAAATTTTTGAAAATTAGTAGATTAAAGACTCACAGTTAAAATGCAGATCAACACTACATGACACAGATATTCAAAATGACAATTCAAAACTGAATGTTAATTTTCCCCCCAATATTTCTTGTCTATTCTTCTATTTATTAACTTATTTAATTTCCATTTAATAACAGTCATGTTGTTTTGTGGCATTAAAGAGACTACATCTTAAAATGTTACTTTAAAAAACAATTAAAAATAAAATTCTAGCTTCTTTATGTCTTTCACTTGTCTCATTTTCCAGTGCCCATCTTAATTTAAAACAGCACTAAGAAAGTAGTGATTTCTTCTTTCAACACTAGGTGGGGTTAGATTAACTTCTGAAGCCAGTTCCCAGGAGTCAAACATTTTCTGGTCTTCAAGGGTTTTTTCCATAGACAGTATACCTAGAGTACGACTAAGTGAAGAATCAGGGATTATTTTTTTTTCTTTCATTGTAAGCTTACACGATGTAAAGGCAAAGAGATAAAACCTTTCTCACCTTCATTCATATTTAGATCTGTGCTGAGCCCCATGGAAATAAATTGTGAAGAGGTGAATATAATTCATCCAGTGATGAAGCCTTCACTTTAAAATATTTTCTTGAAAATCTGTGTGTGTGATGGTGCCTTTCAAGCATATCTCACTCTACTGTGATATGGTTCCAAAATATTAACTTTTATAAATAGTCAGCTTGAATTTTAACCGCAATCAGGGAAATATAATAACATCTTATCAATTTGTTTAATAAGAATTTGTAATATTAAAAGCTGCTGACCTCAAAGATCTGAAGAACTCTGAAGAACTCCTGTTCATTGATGTGGGACTTGGCATGCAAATAATTTGTCTCATTTTTTCTGAACGGATTTCTCTTCTCCTTTGAGACATGTTCCCCCTGGGAAGTACACAAAGAATTTCTTTGGGAAAGTGGGAATGGGATTCTCATGTTTGTGATTTTTTTCTGATATTGGCTGTGGTGCATTGACCTTGGCCAGCTGCCAGATGCCCACTCAGCTGGCTCTCTCACTCCCCTCCTTAACAGGACAGGGGGAGAAAATATGAAAAAGCTTGTGGGTCAAGATAAAGACAGGTAGACCACTTACTGATTGCAGTCATGTGCAAAACAAACTTGGGGAAAATTAATTTAATTTGTTGCCTATTAGAATAGATTTGGATGGTGAGAAACAAAGGCAAAATAAAAATAATACCTTCCTTTTTCCCAGGTTCAGCTTCACTCCTTCATTCCTGACTCTGCTCCCTCCTCTGCTCCCCCACTGAGCAGCTCAATGTGGGTGGAGGGGTTGTGGTCAGTTCCCCTCTGCTGCTCCCAATACATTGAGGTATACCTATAGACCAACAGCCTGATTGTGAGCAAGCTGAGTAATTAAATATCACATGGTGATGCAACAAGTGATTTAATGTATACATGATGTTTACTGCACCATAATCTCCTTAAGGTATTTCTATGAAAGATACGTTTACTTTTGTAGTATGGAGTTGTTCCCATGAAGTTCATTCCACCCTTTGAGAGCAGCCCCAAGAAAAAGAAGGCCATATCAGAATGGTACAATGTTAAGGCCTCTCAGATTTAGCTCTAAGCTATTTCATGGGTTAGTATAGCTCCATAAAGAGGTGTCTCCTCAGGTCTTGAAAGCCGTATATCCACATTAAGCTGCTACTGAGGATAATTAAAGGAAAGACTTGTTAAAACAAAGGGTGTGATCCTACATTCTTCAAACTATCATTTGACAAGGGGCAAATGTAGGGACCAAAAATGCTAGACTCTAGAAATAAAGTTAACTCAAATTGTTATTGAAAATATTTTGGAGAGTAAAAATGTTTCACTACTTGTTTTAAAATAAGTATTCAAAAAATAACAAAAGGAAAAGAAGGGCTGTGTCTTTGTATTTATATGCTACCTCATCCATGGCACAGAACATTTGTTAACAAATAGTCCCTTGCACTGTGTACTCAATAGGATAGTGTTTATATGCGTAATCAGCTGTATGAAACAATGAGAAGTGAATTCTTAAACACTGAACTGCTAAGATATGTCTGGAACATGACGTGAAACTACATAATGGAGTGTGCAAACATGCTTTCTTGCACACACACGGCTCGTTTCACCTGGATAAGAGAGTTAACACCATAGTTGGCCTTATTAGCACATTTTCTGAGAGCTGATGGGCTCAAGTTAATGCTTGGCATAAGCTGGATGAGCTTCAGAGATATTCTAATTTGCACTGCCAAGCAGTACCTTTCAAGTTGCTGATCTTAAAGCTAGAATTCTTGAAGTAAATCATGAAATGTCCTTTTCCAAGTGCATTGAAAACCTACGTCAGAGTTTTTAAAGGGAGACACTGCCTTGAAGAAATGCCAAAGATCTATGAAATGTTATAAATCCCACTTAGACACAATGCAACAAATATCAAATCTGTTAGAAGTATCTCAGTCTTTTCAGTAGTCTAGGAAAAAACTTATTTTACTATTAAGGCAACTCTTGATTTATAGACATTATGGTTTACAGGTATCATAGATCTGAAGAGTATTGAAAATGCTTTGTACTGTATGTATAGTTAGAATGCTCAGAAAACGTTATCTGTTCAAAATAGTATATATGTGCAAACTAAATGAACATATGCACACTCTCCCCATTCTTTCTTCATTAAATATATATAACAAGATGTAGATAAGATACTTTGCAACCTTGCTACATGTTATAGAGTATGCTCTTCATATTGATTTGTTGACAGGTTTTATGTTTGAATCCTAACGAGTATAAAAACCAGGAAGATTTATAAACAACAGTTATGTGAATATAACATAAAAAATCTAACAGCACTGGCTTAGATCTATTTTAAATTAATAAGTATCACACAAGGTCATAAAGAAAACCATATTTTCTAACAATTATATATGTTTCTTTTACTTAAATAGGTCTGCTACAAAATAGAGGATAGTAGTATATTATACAGTCTTTATATTGTAACCTCTCATTACAATGGAGTTTTCATGTTTCACCAATTTTGTTCTATGGGATTTATCTCATTCCCTTTTCTCCTTGTGCTTAGTCTTGTTCTTCTTTCATAACTTGAAGACTTTCATTGAATTCAGTGTCTCACACTTTCACATCACCATTCTTGGTACAAACCACTGCTCTTTTATTGCTGATGCTTTTTCCTGCTTTGTCCTTGGTATAACCTCTCTTGTTTGATCTTTTTAACCAAAATTTACAGAGTTGCTATATGTTACTAGACACAATATATTCCACCAGACCAATAAATAATTTTAATTTTAATTTAGGACCTGTGAAGGGTAAAAGCATTTATTCGGTTATCAGTTCAAACTCACTAGTGACTGTTGATCAAACTGTCATTGCAAATGTTCTGTGCATACGGTCCATGGGCAGTCTTGTAGGTGAGCATGGCTCTCCCAGACCCAACAGAAGGGCATCTGCATTCAAGCCCCTAATTTCTTTCTGATTATGTTGATTACCAGCCTAGTGGGAGTTCTCTCGTGGCTCTCCAGTCTTTCATTCAAGTCTTATTTGTATGAAGAGTTGATAACAGCCCATGCCACTGGACTGTGTGCTTACTTGTTTCTTTGCAGTCTAATAAATATGTACTTAGAAAAAGTGAAGTATTTTCTAGAAAGACAGGTTTTTTTCAAGTTAACTCCTAACCTGATGTTTATGGAACTCATTTGGAATGATGATGCATGTGTTTGTTCCTAAGTAATCCAGATCTCTGTCAGATGCTGAGTATCCTAACAGTCAGACTGCCTTCATGCAATCTCTGTTACTTGGCTTGTTATTTATAGGTGTTTTTTTTTTTAAAAAAAAGTTCATCTAAGTGGGTGATCTAATTCACATTGGTGTCCATCTTGTTGGCTATATTACTGAAGCAAGTAAGGGGCAAACAAGCATTTTGTCCTTAGGCTTAAAAGAAGCTGCGCTTATATAATTAAAGACCTAGCAGCCTAAGGATTAACATAATTAGAACGGTATATGCATCTCTTGCTCTCTGTCTTTCTATATATAGAAACTTTTTTTTTTCTATAATTAGCTAATACCAAACAATTTTTTGATTAGCTTTGAATGGAAATTACTTGACTGAAATTGATGAACAGCAGGGAACAACATAGCAATGTGGGGTTTTTTAAGAGAATCAAGACATCAGAAATAAACTGAATTTGACACTGAAGAGTAATAAAACTAAGGACTCATAAGAAAACTGATGAAAATAAGACATTTGTAAATTTAGTAAAATGCAGTGAAGAATTAACTTTAAAAACCTGAAATTAGATGAGGAAGATAACTGAAAATAAGGAGGAAGATAATTACACTGTGATTTTGAAGAGATAGGAAGATAAGAGAAGAAATATTCTGTCCTAGTTAGAATAACAAGGGAGTCCACCTGTTTGTCTTTTGTCTGCCTTGTGCACAGCTATCTCAGCAACCTTAGCAAAGATGCAAGTATATTTGGAGTTCATAAAATCTGCTTATGTGATGCTTTATGCTCTTCTGTAGTATTTGTTTAAGAGTCTGTGTTCTACTAAACTAAAGATATTTTCAAGGGTTATAGTATTTATTCTGCTTATAGTTATCTTCTCTCTCTAGTACTTCAAAGTCTAATAATTTCTGTGGTTAATCAAGAAGGATGCTGAGCTATACATTACCTTAATACATATTGATGATTGATTATCAATCATTAACTGAGCAACAAGGACAACAGGATGCTTCTTCTAATTTCAGAAAATACCAGATTGAGGGAAGTATCTTTCTAAGGCCATATTTGCTTTCCCATAGGCACACAGGCATGTAGATTGCATCCAGAGTCAATGACAGCGAAAAAGTGTTAGAAAATACTTCATTCCATCTTAAAATAATGAAGATAGATATAAGAAATGTACAATGAATCAGGAGATGTCTAACCCTCCCTTCTCTGTGTCCGGAACTGTGAAGATTAGTTTAGATTACATGACTGATTTGTAGATGGTTAAAATTAGGCTAGAATTAGCTAATATTATCATCAAAGTTGAAGTGATTTCAGAGGCTTTTACCTTAAGCTGTTTCTCATCTCTCCCTTTCATCTCCCTTTACTGTTATATCTGCATTTTGTGGTGTGGTTATGCCAAAAACATCCTGATTATATGGATATAAATAGGCCCTTGTGCCTATCTAGTAGGAGGTATAACAGTGAAAAGATAATTTAAAAAAAAAAAACCACAAACCCCACTAAAACCCAAACTACCAAGTTTTTAACATTTAGTGAAAGGTAACTTTAGATCACTTGGCTATAGTCTTAATATTCATGCTCTTTGGGCCCCTGATTTAGTAAGAGAATCTGTGGGATAAAGACTTGCTGCTCTCTACATATGGACACGTACCACGGAGCACCTGATTTCTTCTGGGTCCTGACCAGGAACTAGCTCAAACCTGTTCCCCCTCCTTCTGTTTTGTTCAGATTTCTTTCCCATGAAAATGAAGATCTGGGATGAGATATACTATGGGAAAACTGCAATCTTGCCTTGATATAGGGTTTGGATACCACTAAAATAGGGACCTAAAGCTAAGAACCTCTGAAGTTTCTTTTCTCTATGAGTTCAAGTGTTGTGATTGATTTCAGTAAACCCCATGCACAGTCTCTAAATCACCAAGACTGTTTTTAGGATTGAGGGTTTATTTAGCCTCAGTTGGGTCTCAAGTGTGTTATTTTTAGAAAAGTGATGCTCAAATGGCACTGTAAATTTCATACAAATCACAAAGATTATTATGGTTATATGAAGTTCTGGAGAAGCTTCTCATTACTTTTTTCTCTTGTTTCATGCCACTTGCTCTTTATACTTGAAGGATGTGATGAGTTTTCAGGGCCCTACAATGACAGACCAAATCTAGAATGCTGTGTACAATGGCCTCACCAGAATTACTGAGTCCTGATGGCCATTCACCATTAGCCACTTATGTCACCCATTCCCTTAGGTCTGAGGAACCAGATACATCATCAGTCTCCATGACATAGTTCTCCAGTAATTGCTTCTAGTAACCATGTTTGCTGTCAGTCATTCCCACTAACCATGTTCTGTTTGCATTGCAGCTGATCTGCTGGCAATTGTTTTGTTCTGCCATTGCTTTAGGCTATAATTTGCTGCAGAACTTTGGAAAAGATACATTGATAAGGAAGATACAACTATCAGCCTTATAACTACATGCAAGTTTCTTGAGCAATATTTCCTATCTTGTCAAAAACACTCAGATATATTGACCAAAATTTATTTATTCAAAGTCTACTAAATGCAGCAATTGTGAGAGAACTCCTCATGAGTACTGTTTCACTCTTGCATTTCACAGCATATAGTTCTTTGATTTCCCTCAAAGTTGTTTTCAACAGAAAAGTACACTAAATATTACAAACACACATGTGAATTTTGATCTGTTCCTGTGCCCATTCTAGTCAACCCTTAGGTGCAACATATTAGAATATGTGTTTTATGTTAACATGGTTTAAATTATATTTATTTGTGTGAAGTACCATGATGAATGCTGCAAAGGAACAAAACATATTATGGGCCCCAAAATGGCTGGAACTGTTGCCAAGAAAACAACAGATGTTCACTCAATTGACAGCAAGAAAACTGATATTCAACATTTAGAGAACTTATTTCAGAGAATTTATGAACTTTTACTGGGGATTTTGGAGACAATGTGAACTGAAAGACAAGAGACTTGTTCTATTTTTGGTTTTGTTGTGACTTGCTGTGTGGTCTCTAAGCATCACCTCACCTTTCTCTGTTTCCATTTCTTGTTTCACCTTTTGTATCCTGTCTTTAGAATTTAAGGTCTTTGAAAGAGTCTATATTGCACATTTGTAGCATGCATAATGAAACCACTGCAATATAAATAATAATTATAATGAGGCCAATTTTAACTCTGCCCTCAGCAGACAAATGAAAGAAAATTCCTCATTTTCTGTAATTTCAGAAAAATTACTTGTTATTAATGTTCTTGTGAACACAACAGGAGGAACTGGAGATCGATCAGGCTCATGTCTTCATTCTATAAACTTTTTGGCTGGTTTTCGTGAAATCAACTCACAGCCGAGCTGGAGTCCAACCAACCAACAGAAAAGACAGGCTTTTAATCAGGCTTCTCTACAATGGAACACATCCATTTGATAAATGAACTAATTAAGCAAATGAATAAGTATAACCTACCACTGTGAATGACATTTATAATATGAAAAAGCTTCAGCTCCACATTAATAGTTCTAGAAACCCAGAGAAAAGGATGGAAAAAATACAAGTTCAATTCATGAACCACATTTATGTAAATGGTGTTTTACCATGGTTAGCAGTCCAGTATAATATATGATCTGTGTGTATAAAGATGACAAGCAGGAAAGAAGTCTGAAATAAGGTTATTTCATTTCTGAGTTTTTTTCTAAAATCAGCCATTTCACAGGCTGCAGAATGTAGCAATGACTCATGTTCTTTCTGAATGTTCTTTTGTAAAAGCAAGTGGAATGCCACAACACCTGTATCCTCATCTTTCCTTGAATATCCCAAATTCATGTTCAGTGTCTCTAGCAAAAAAGCTTGCATGACACAGAAAAGATGACGACAATGAGAAAAACAACTCACATTCAGTTAAATGTAACTTTATAACCTCAGATGTGCATTTTCTGCTTTGTTTGATTAGACATTTCTAGGATTGATCTGACAGCTTTGGAAACAATGGAAGTCATCTCACTGATTTCAGGGAAATAGCAGTGGTCCCTGAGGCTGTGTGACTATTTTTCAATGTGCTCCCTATCCCATACAGAACCCTTGAAACGTGTGTTTTTTTCCAAAATATTATATATATCAGACAAGAAGAAGCATCAGTCAGGTAACTGAAATCATATGAGGAGGTAAGAGTTTGTTATTGGAACTGAAAAATGGAATTTGTATCATTGTGATATCAAATACTATATGCTGCTCATGGCTGTCTAATCTTCAGCTGCTTAAGCACTTCAGGGTGGTTTTAATTTCAGTTATATTTAATGAGGTGCTTCTTTTCCTATTTTAATCATTACCTTTGAGTGAATTGTTGTGGTTTTTTTTTCTTGAAGACACAGTACCCATATTAATAACTTGTGTGACAGAATCTGTTCCCAGGACCTGTTTATTTCATTATGAGATGAAGAATCATCATTGAATTATCAATCAGGAACAGAGATCCAGTTAGTGAGAGCCTCTGAACTGAACCTGTTGAAAAATTACCATCAAAATAGAAAGTTGACTTAAAAAGAGAGCAAGAAAAAGAGAAAAAAAAAAGAGAAAGCACAAAATGTCCACACTTTCTAGCTAGCTATGACATCTTTTGCAAAGAACAGTTTTGTCCTTTGTACACTTACTCTAAGAATGTGTTTATTCCAGTAAATGTGCAATGAGATACCAAGACCCTCATACAGTGTACAGGCAGACACTGTGACAAGTGCTCTAACCACACGTGTTTCTACAGCATGTGATCAGAGTGCTCCTGAAGGTGGGAACTGATTTGTCTGAGTTTGTGAGGGAACATTGAAAAACCTAGTTTGAAAGGAAAAGGCTGCTGGTTTTTGTGCCGCATTCAAGCAGAAGGCTGACCATGACTGGATCTCATTATAATGCAAATACAATATAGTAACTACAATACTATAGTTAAAAAAGGTAAATCCCCCAAATTATAACAATTTTGACACAATAAATTACTCTTCCATGGACTGTTTTGGGGTTTTGGTGCATCATTACTTTACTGGCATTATTTCCATTAGTCTTATTTACCTTTTCCATTTTCCATATATCAGCCCTTCTATTCATCTGCCTCAGACCTGTATTTAGCTCTTCTTATCCATGCAGCACAATTTTAGGGGAAACACCAAACACCATGAAGTAAAAACCTGGGAAAAGTAGGAAACCAGGGTTTAGAAACTGCAAAAATTAATTACAGCAAGCAATAACAAAAAGAAGACAGATTTTAGGCCATTCTTCAGGAAAGAGACTATGGTTGCACAGATAATACATTCGTAAGATTCACTTCTATGGTATGTCAAATCTTTTACCATTGACTTTACTGTAATGTATTAGTATAGTGGTAACCTGTTGAAACAACTGCAGCAAGTGGAGTTTGTTGTATGGTTGACAAATATAATTTTAAAGCAGGTTAAATTGGCTGTAAAAGTGCTTTATGTGTTATTAGCTACACCAAATGCACGAAGATGGGAAATGAAAAACACTCCTGTTAAAGTCACTTGCTATGTATGGAATAATAATGACTCTGTGGTTATCCTGCAAACCCCTCTGTAAAGTAGTAACATATTCATAAAGTACAGTTGTGTAATACACAATTCTCGATTATGGCAGTTTGGAAAAGTGGTAAGGGTCTCTGATACAGTTACAAGTTTTCCAGACAAATTGTAGGCTATTGCATTCATGTATCTTGTATTACATTTCAGACTATTTAGCAGCTGTATAATGTGAATGTTGTCTTTAAGCCTATGATGTGAACCTATACATATGATAAGGCATACAGTTTGTCACCATTCTGTGATATATATACACTAGAATTAAAACTAGCTGAAAGTTTATTTTTCATTCCTTACAAATGCTTGATTGGAAAGTGGATGTTGAGTTTAAATTAGCAAACACAAGTGACATTTGTATGAATCTGTATGATTATTCCTTATTCTTTAATTTGTTTTTTCTTTTTTCTGTTTGCTTTTTTTGTTTGTTTTGTTTTGGGTTTTTTTTTAAGAAATCCTTGTGCTCCACTGGCCTTGAAAAGGAATTACAAAACTATTTTGGGACCAAGTCCACCTCTGTTCAACAAGTTCTGTTTATTTCCTGGGACATCCTCATTTGCAGAAAGAAAATAGGCATCTGACCTTGAACAACAGGTTTTCTTTTCTAGTGTTACCTTGTTTCTTTTCTTTTGTACCATATGTCCAGTAGCCAGTGTATCAGGTTATGCTAATCTCTGTTGCGGTGCCTTTACCTTTTTGCAAACTGCCCATGCCATGAGACTGAGGGATAGGAAGCAAACATCATTCTCTCTGCTCAGTGCCTCTGTGGCCCCTTAACACCCGTATCTGAGGTTCCTGGTGTAAAATTGCATTAAGTTAAAGTGGGTAGTAGTGTAGAGAAATCAGAGTTGGAAACAATCAAAATGTTGTGTTACAAGCTGAGAGCAATGCTCTTTTGGGAGAAAGAAAGGGAATGTAAAATGCTAGACAAAGTCACTTAGAAATTTCAAGACTGCTGCGATGCATTCAATAATATCACAAGGGAAAGGCATTTTCTTTACAACAAGCAAGCTGCCAGTTGAGACTATTAGCTGTTCTGTTAGCCCTACATAATAAAGCTAAATAATGTAAGCTGTACAGATAACAGATGGACCAACAGAAACAAATTACTTGTGATGTAACTGATAACTAGGTCAAAGCTGAATTATTGTGAGAAATGGGCTCTACTTGAAGAGAGCA
This sequence comes from Pelecanus crispus, assembly GCF_030463565.1. Lineage (NCBI taxonomy): Eukaryota > Metazoa > Chordata > Aves > Pelecaniformes > Pelecanidae > Pelecanus > Pelecanus crispus. The sequence goes on from NC_134643.1 coordinate 19,970,334, forward strand.
GGGGATAGTTTGCAAGATTAGTGAAAACTTGACTTCCCAAATGAAAGCAGTGAGAGAAATGAAGTGCATCTTATTATGAGCATGCAGTGATTCACAAAGACAAAATACAGGGGTAAATGAATGACAGAGAACAGATTTGTTGGTAATAAATGTGGAGACAATCACAGCACAACACAATTGTCCAGTGCCAAGGATGTAGAGTCATGGCAACAATTAAAGCTATCTCCTGCAGACATATATAATTTCCTGGACAAATTATAATGTACAAAACTAATTTTTTTTTTATTGCTTTGTATACTTACAGTTGGATGACAAAGTTGTGATGACATCAGTAGTCTTCATAGATCTCAAAACAGACATAGATGATTGCTTGATTAAGAACAAGAGACAGCATAATAAATATTGGAGGTAAGCATAGCATGACTTCAGGGGAGATATGGAAAAGATTATACTTGTCGAATGTTAATATTTAAAACTAGCTCACTTTGCATAACAGAATTAATTAGTGGTTCTATTGTTTTGCAGTATATTCTATTATTTTATGATTTAAATCTCATATATACTCTGTATCTGGTTTGGGTATTCACAACAGTCAGCTGGATATTGGCTTTTGTCACTGGGCAGAAATATTAATCTTTTCTAACTTGTTTTATGCTAATCAGTAAAGTGTAATCTCTTTCTAGCTTTCCTACATATCACATTTTTGTTATGTTACTGATCTGTATAGGAAGAACCTTTACCAGACGTGAAAGATAGATGTAAGTTTTCTTCAGGGTAAGAACTGACTGTTCTGAAGCCTGCCAGTTTTATTCTATTCTTTTCTTTTTTTATTGAGCCAGCTCTGCATTGTAGAGTGATTTTTACTCAGAGTATCCCAAAAACCTCACTCAAACCAATAATCATGTGTTGATAGGTGAAATTAGTTTCAGAATTCTAATGAAGCTCAGCAGCTGGGAGACAGACAGCTCATCTGAAGATTAAATGAGAAAAATTGCCACTTTTGCTGGTTCCTTTAGAAACTCATTTACATTCTGTCAGCTCCCATTAGGAATGGGAACTGCAAATATTGAGGGAAATATGCATGAATTCAGTGCTGAAATGGCCAATCGTGATCAGTTCCTTCTTGCTTACAAAGCTGCCAGAAGATTTTATGTAGTCATGCCTTCTGGAAACAGTGGGTGATAATCTGCTTGCTTTCAACTGTCTCTTAACATTTTGAATTTAACATAACCAAAAGAACCAACACCCAGTATCACAAGGAGAACAGAAGATAACAATGTAATCCTAAAGCTTGGAATTAAAGTTCCATCTACACCCTATTCTCTCCCTTTTCTTTTTCTTGCCCCTTTTTGCATCCAGACACCGTGGTGCTTCAGTATTTCTTCTTATGTGACAGTACCAATACCAATGATAAATATTTTACTTCATTTGGTACCCCTCCTGTACCAGAAAGGTACCACAGCACTCTTCTTTCCCTGTCCTTGTTACAGCCCTGAATTTTCATGTAGCTGGGTCCTCATCATATTGACAACTTTTCATGAGTTCTGCTGACAGAAGCAATAGCAAACTAGGAGTCTATATTATGCAGGTGCTATCCATTTCTCCACTGACTTTGGAAATACTTATAGAGACCACAAGTAGAGGTGACTGTGCTGATGAAAGAAATGAATTTACGAATTTAACTAGAGTCATAGAAGACAGTGCGTAAGTGTATACAGAAAAAGTAATGCTACCATTGAACATGGGAAAGTGTAATGCTGTGGTGTTGCAGATTTTTGCTGTTTTCAATTTAGATTTCTTTAAACAAAGGTTGCAGAAGATGATAATGACATAGAAAAATGACGTAAGATGTTCAATAAATATTTTCCTACTGCACCTGCAGAATAGTTTGATAAAAAATTCATAGTTTCAATGAAACAGCCATATTTTCTCTTTCAGCAATAATTAGGAAAACCACTAAATAGAAAATGATATTTTTTTAGATCTAATAGATTAAATAGCTTATCCCTAACAATTCCAAAAGATCTCTAATGCTGCTGGTTTTTTTAATAAAGCTGAGTAGATCATCATAATTAGTCTGGCACTCTGAAGAACATACTAGCATCATTGGAATGGTACATGACATGTACAAGTCGATTCTACAGAGTATGCTAAATGGCTTGAATCACACAGGTAGAAACGTAACATTTGCATTACACTTGAAAGGAGATGATTACCCTAAAGCAAATGATGTTGCAAAAGCAGTCATGATAAACAGCTAAATTAAACATACATTTTGAGAGTGATGTGGTGCTACTCTATGGTGATACTAAGTATGAATACAGAGATGGCAAAGACTGGGAACATTTAGAGGTGTTAAAGGATACTTCATACAGCTGCAGATGTAAATTTTCAGCTGGTACAGTGCTTTCAGTGTATCACCTGATAATCCTTACTTCCTTACTCCTTACTTCCGCTCTTCTAAAGGGTATACAAAAATAAGACAGCATTTAGAAAAAAGCTATAAGAATGACACAAGTTTTGGAAACCACATTTCAGAGCTTTGGAGAGAAGGGTTTAGCCAGCTAACCTTCATAAAGTAGTTTAAGAAATTACATGATCACAGACGTACAAGTATATAAGGCACTAGAGAAATCTGGAAAACAAAAATAAAAATAAAAATCCCAACACACTATAGATGTCTTCTGGAATCGGATTACTTATTTCAAATGCATGAAACTAACAATAACTAAAAGCAGAAGACAGATTAATTTAGGATCAAGAAACAGCACACAGTATCAAGCACTGGAATAACTGGTGGATGCTAGTGGACTCTTCATTACTTGAAATCTTAAGTATGTTTTCAAAAACGTATACATTACCTTCCACAACACCTATGTCAAAAAGTATTTAATGATATACTAGTCGTATTTATGTGTATGTTTACCATTTCAAAAACTTGAAAACTTTACTAATTCATATTTCAGAAATTTTAGAGGATTTATAAAATATATTAAAAGGGTAAAAAGGAGGATCATGGGAGCTACTGTCTAGTCAGCCTCACCTCTGTGCCCAGTAAGATCATGGGACAGATCCTATGTCAAGCTGTATGGATGCCAGAGAACAGAGACAGCTGACATGGCTTCACAAAGGACAAATTGTGCCTGACTAATGTGGTGGCCTTCTACAATGGACTGACCACATCAGTAGATGAGCAAAGAGCTATGAATGTCATCTGCCTTGACTTCTGTAAGGCATTTGGCACACTCCTGCACAACATCTTTGTCTCTAAATGGGAGTGATATGGGTTTGATGGATAGGTTATTTGATGGATAAGGAATTGTCTGGATGGCCATGCCCAAAGAGTTGCAGTCAACAGCTCTATGTCCAAATGGAGATTAGTAACAAGTGATGTCCCTCAGGGGTACTGTCCTGGTTTTGGCTGGGATAGAGTTGATTTTCTTCCTAGTAGCAGGCATAGTGCTGTGTTTTGGGTTTGGTGGGAGAGGAGTGTTGATGGCACGCTGGTGTTTTTAGTTGTTGCTAAGTACTGCTTATGCTAGTCAAGGACTTCTCAGCTTCCCATGCTCTGCCAGGTACACAAGAAACTTGGAGGGGGCACAGCCAGAATAGTTGATCCAAACTGACCAAAGGGCTATTCCATACCATATGACGTCATGCTCAGTATAGAAAATGGAGGGGGGTTGGCCAGGGAGCAGCGATCGCTGCTCGGGAACTGTCTGGGTATCGGTCGGTGAGTGGCGAGCAGTTGCATTGTGCATAACTTGCTTTGTATATTATTATTGTTATTATCATTATAATATTGTTATTATTATTATTTTAATTTATTTTATTTCAATTATTAAACTGTTCTTATCTCAACCCAGGAGTGTTTCTCACTCTTACTCCTCCAATTCTCTCCCCCATCCCATCAGGGTAGGGGGAGTGAGTGAGCGGCTGCATGGTGCTTAGTTGCTGGCTGGGGCTAAATCACAACAGGTCCATACTGGGACCAGTATTATTCAATATCTTTATTAATAACATAGACAGTGGTATTGAATACACCCTCAGCAAGTTTGCAGAAGACACAAAGCTGAGTGGTGCAGCTGATTCACTTGAGGGAAGGGATGCTATCCTGAGGGTCCTTGTCAGGCTTGAGGAGTGTGAACTTCATAAAGTTCAACAAGGCCAAGGTCCTGCACCTGGGTTGGGACAATCCCAAATATCCATACAGACTGGGTGATTAATGGATTGAGAGAAGCCCTGCAGAGAAGGACTTGGGGATACTGGTGGACAAAAAATTGGACATGAGCTGACAATGTCTGCTTGCAGACCAGAAAGCCAACCATATCCAGGACTGCATAAAAAGAAGCATGGCTAGCAGGTGGAAGGAGGTTATTCTTCCCCTCTACTCCACTCTTGTTAGACCCCCACCTGGAGTATTGCATCCATCTCTGGGGCCCCCAGCACAAGAGAGGTATGAATCTGTTACAGTGGGTCTGGAGGAGGGTGACAAAAATTATCAGAAGGCTGGAACACCTCTCCTATCAAGAAAGGCTGAGAGAGTTGGGGTTGTTCTGCCTGGAAAAGAGAAGGCTCTAGGAAGACCTTACCATGGTTTTTCAATACTAAAAGGGAGCTTATAAGAAAGATGGAGAGACTTTTTACCAGGGCCTGTAGTGACAGGAGAAGAGTCAATGGTCTTAAACTGAAAGAGAGTAGGCTTACATTAGATGTAAGGAAGAAATTCTTTATGATGAGGGTGGTGAGACACTGGAACAGATTGCCCAGAGAAGGTGTGGATGCCCCATCATTGGAAATGTTCAGGATCAGGGGCTTTAAGCAACCTGATCTAGTGGAAGATGTCCCTCCCCATGGCAGGAAGGTTGGAACTAGATGATCTTTAAAGGTCCCTTCCAACCCAAACCATTCTATGATTCTACAATTCTATGATTTTATTATTCTGTGATTCTATGATATATCATTCCTTTTGTATTTTTTCCATTTATAACTAATTAGAGAAAGAAATGTCTTAGTATGTCTTAGTGTTAAGACATAATTAAGTTGGCCTCAGAACTGAGAACTGATATTAGTTTTAATTATGCTTATATTTACATGCAATTGTTGTTTTAGAAGGCTAGTGACTGGTAGATCTTAATTTTTGAATGTTATCCTAAGTGATAGTGAATATTGCCTAAAGATCATTTTCTTGTTTGCCTGGTTTTATTTTTGATACCTGAAACAGGGTGCTTGCTAGAAAAAAAGAAAAAAAAAAAAAGGTTGAATTTATTGATTTTTGTCTGACATTTGATTTATATAGAGGAGATTTACATAGATAAACATGTTCTATTTGCATTCTTGGCATGCCTCATTTTTTCACTGGCACTCATAAGTTAAGAATCTTTCTTCATTAATTTCCATATAGGTCAATGACCTATATAACAGCTCTGTACTGTAAGCACTTTTATACTCTATAAATTACATTACATATTAAAAATATTATCTCCACATAGCAAACTATCTGTTAATGAATAGTTGAGTGACTAAAATGCATGTTGAAAAATGAATAAAGATTTCATAAGGCAATTAAGCTCAGCATTATGTTTGCATTACTCTGATATTTGCATTACAAAAGAGTATTGTACAGTCAGAAAAGTGATATGAAGACAGATGTGTTATTATTGTGAAACTCAACAACCTTCTCTGTTCTGTTTATGCAATGCTGAAAAATAATTTGCTTCGAAGCTATAACATTCAGTTTGTCAAGAATAAACATTTATGTATGTGCCACTGATTTACAAAAGAGGCTAATAAGAATGTGAAAACATATTGACCATTTGTACTAGATAACTATTTTACAAGACTGAAAAAATGAGGCTGTCATACAACAGGCAAATATATTATCCTCTTTCAAGTAAGAACCCAAGTGTCTTCTGATATAATTGTATTTTGCATTAAATTATTGTTACTGCTATTTAACGTTTGTATTGAAGTATTGCCTGAAGAACAACTCATTGCACTATAGGGTATATAAAATAAAACTCCACAGTCTATGATATAGCATTTATTTGAAAAGGAATATGATAGAGGAGCAGGGATGTGGAAGCTCAATGAGGGCTCTGCAACAGAGAAATACATTGAACCAAAGCCTCAGTTAATTGGCGTGATACATACTAATTTGGCATCATATTAGCCCAAGCACAGTATATTGCTGAAATTTAGGAATTCTATAACAAATAATCTGATGGAAACCTTATAAGGTATGTAAATCATTCCTAAATATATGGCATGCGTCTTTTGGCAATCTTGCTTAGGCTCCTGGTAATTTACTTGCACAATCCATCAACAGTTTTGTCTTCCTAGGTGTGCAGTTCAGCAAGCATGGCTCTGCATGGTGCAAAGAGCCATGCTCTGGTGCTGAGCAAGTAAGGCATTGAACTGAATTCAATATAGCTTTGAATCTATTGCTTTGGGATTTGTGCTAATGTACCCACATGGTGGTACAGTGTGAGCTGTTGACATGTTACTTACTGAGAGATAAGCTGGCTGAGGGAGATAACTTGGCTGATGCAGCTGCCAGCCACTTTGATTGCCACTGGGCTGAGGACCCCACAGCTCCCCAGTACTGTAACACCCAGCAGTTTTTCAATCTAATTGCCAGAATCTGTGGCCTTAAGACAGTTATCCATGTTGGCTAATCTTGAGCCATGTGTACTGAACCCAGAAGCATGGATTCTGGGGTTTCTGGGATACACCATTTTAAGGGTCCCAGATCTTCCACCGTTTGAGATAGAGCTCTGTTTTCTTTCACCAAGAAGAAATGGGTTGGGGTTTTTTTTTGTTCCAATTCTGGATTGAACGTAAATTTCAAAATATAAAACCTTTCATGAAATGGAATTACCCCTTTCTGCACAGTTCTAATTAGGTATGAAGGATGGGAATAATGGTGAAGTGATGGGAAGATTAATGATGAATGCTTGCTACCTCAGGGCTCTAGCTACCTTTTTTCAAGCTGCGAGGTAGAGAATGAGAATTCTAGCAATGAAAAAAGAGGCCAACAAAAAATTATAGTAGTTCTCCTAAAGCAATGTTTCTCAGCCTTTCCAAGTAGGTGTCTGCTTATTCAAAGTTAAATTTTCATGACCACTTCCCTTACAGTTGCTGTAAAAGCAAATGCAAAAATATATCAGTGGGGAGTCAATAGAATTTACTTGTGCGACTCTGTTCGGAAAGGTCGTCAGAGAATATTTTCTCCTGAGATTAGGGTGTTTGGAAGCAGGGGAGTGAGATTATCTTCATTTCAGATGGTAATTACATTTTCAGCACTTCAGAAGCACTCAGATGCCTTTTATGACACAATGACTCTGGGAAGGTAAAATGAAGTACCTTTTCTGCACTTGTATCTATTAGATTGTATACTGTGATCCCCATGTGTTTGGTAATGGGCTGAACCTATAAAACATTATTAGTTTGGTCAGTAAAGGAGCACCATCCTTTTTCCCTCTGTCATTTAAAACTTCTAGGAGGTTTGAAAGGTTTGCCCTTACAGAAGCTGTACCCTATTGGGCTATAATTGCATGAATGCTGTATCACTCTGTCTTTAATTAAGTTTGGAAGCAGTTTCCCTGGAGCAGATATAAGACTCACTGGCCTGTAATGCCCAGGATCATCTATGGCTTTTTTCTTTTATTTTTAACCTAAGATAACAACTTCCCAATCTTTAGGAACAGTGTGTGGTTTATTAAGGATATATTGCATATCTTCATTGCTACCTCTGCTATTTCACACTTCAGTTCCTTCAGAATTCTTGCATCAGCACCATCTGGTCTCAGTGATTTACTGCCCTTCAGGTTTTTTTAGTTGCTCAATAACATCTTTCTTAGAGGCATCAGCCTTTGTTAAGTCCACACATGAATTTCTTACAAAAATTTTCTGTGGGTCAGGAAATTTCCTCATTGCCCTTCCTAGTAAATATGGGTGGAGAAAGCTACATTTAATTTTTGCTTTGCTTGATTGCTTTGTTCATTACTTGATAGTTAAAGGACTGGCAGTTGTTACACCTTTTGTTTGCTGGTTTCTGAAAAAGCTTTAGGTTCCTTCCCACCTCTTAAAGATGTTTTGATGATCTTACTCAAACTTCTTCCTCCTTTATCGTCTTCCCCAATTATCATTTTGTTTTTCCTTTTCTGCATGTTTCTTCTGAGTTTAATGGGATGTGGGTAGAACTATGTTTATATTGGTGTGTAGCTATATTATGTTACTAGGCTCTCAAAAAAAAAAGATTAGGTACATTTTGGAACTCAGACCTGTATAGCATGAAGAATTAGTATTATTGTTATGAATTTCCCTTGCAGAATCAACTGTGCTGTGCTAAGTGTGTTTTTGCACCTACCTTTCTTACCAAGTGTCTGGGTAAATTAACCTAAAAATTTCTACCTTAACTAAGTTTGTGCAAATGTGCATATGAGCAACTTGTAGCAGGGAGGGGAGTCTAGGGCAATGCCTCTGTACAGGCAATGCCAGATCTCTAAAGAGCATCCTTGGTCTCTAATCTCTGTATTTCATATAGAGAGCAAGGGAGCTTCAACATTTTAGAACAGGTCACCATTTTTTTCCATACAATTTACCAGAAAGAAAACTATCTAATTTAACAGGATGCAATCAACTTGAAAACCAACTGGAACCTAGTTGCTTCAGAGGTCACCTTGCCTCAAACTCTCCACTCCAACCACCTTACTTTAATAAATATATTTCCTGATGTGTTGCTGTCATTTTATAGAAGAAAAAAAAAAAAAAAAGAAGAAATATTTTCTTAAGACTGCAAAGAAATGCTTCAGTGACTTTGTACGTCTACTGAACACAGCAGAACTTCTTATGTGTATAAAGTCATTTACATAGGAATGCTAAATATGCATATGATGACAAGACCAGAAGCACAAAGTAGACTGCCAGGTTGTGGCTGAAAAATATACAGAACAATTGAATATAAAATTTGGTTCTTTTCCAAAGTTTATAAAAACTTCAAGATTTTAAAAAACTGAAATCGAGACAATAATATAAAATCATCAGGAAAGAACGGTTGCATATTCATGCTTTTCATAACTTCAATATTTAAGTACTTAGAAATAAACATCTAACATAAAGCTGTTGCTTTTACTTCATTCAATTAAAGGTAAAGTCATATGAATCCCATACAGAATCTCTAAGTTTCACTACAGCAGCCGATATAGCACTGTGCTTCTAGCTATAGGTAAGAATGATGTTGATAACACGCTAAAGTTTTGGCTATTGTTAAGCAATGCTCACACAGCATCTAGATGTCTCTCCAACACCCACCCACCTCCTCCTAAAGGCCAGTAGGCTGGGGGTGGGCAAGAGGTTCGGAGTGGACATAGCTGGGGTAGCTGACCCAAACTGACCAAAAGTATATTCCATATAATAACTTGTTCAGCAAAAAAAAAAGCTAAGAGAAAGGAGGTGGGGGGCATTAATTATTAAGGTGCTTGTTGGGTTTTTATTATTATTATTTATTTTTATTTAACTGCCTTTATCTTGACCCATGAGTTTTTAATTTTATTTTCTCTCCCTGTCCTGCTGAGGAGAAGGGAGTGAGGCAGTGGCTTGGTGGGCATCTGGCACCCAGCCAAGGTCACTGGATGTGAGCACTGACACAGCCCTGATTCCCAGCTATGTTGTAATTACAACGGTAGCGTGAACTGTAGTTTGATCCTTGTAATTTAAGTTCAACAACTCCTGCTGCAATGCCAGAAAGTAGACAGTACGTTATTATGGAAATTACTTTTTTCTGTCTTAAAATCAACCTGTAAACCAGTCTATACCTTTGAAAGGCATAGCTCTTCTTGAAGTTACGCTGGGCTTGAAAGTTGAGAAAAATTTTCTTCTTTCCTTTTGAGAGTGTAAGACATTTTCTTCTTGCAAATTTTTCTCTAGGTGTCTATCTAGCCAGCCATATCATTAAGCATGCCATAGTTTAGAATTCTGATCTTTTATTTTGAGATCAGGGCAACAGATTATCAGATAATCATGTGTGCATGTTCTGCTTTCACCACTTCCTGTAGCTCATGATCCTGGAAGGTCCTATGCTCCTCTCCACGTTGTATGTGTGTGCATGTATATTGGAAGGTAGAGGGTTTCTTCACCCCACTGAAACTTTAGATATTACTAGGACGATATCTGTGCTGGGCTTTTGTTTCTGTCCATTTCTGTAACTTAATTTCATTTTTTTTTCTTAATTACAATTCACGGTTTACACAATAAAACATACATGCATAAGAGTGTTTGACTGCAGAGGGAGACTGTGAAAATCCCTTTACGCTGCTAGAGTCTGGAATTGAAGCTTGAGAAATGAACTTTGTATACCCTGACCAATAGGGTTTGGCAGTCCTAATAAGAAATCACAGGCCCTGCACAGAGCCAAGGGCACAGGTCTCAGGGCTGGCCTGGGCTCACCTGGGCTGGAGCTGGGCTGAGCTGGTTTCTGTGCCTGCTCGGGGCCAAGTGCCTGTTGCCTCCCCTGCCTGAGCCTGAGCTCTGCCAGTGCCTCCATGGAAAGGGTCTGGCAAACCCACGGGTCTCTGCCCAGCAAACAAGAGCCCCTGTAGGGGGCTGAGCCTGGGGAGGCTGTGGGGCCATACTCACACTCATCTGGGAGCAGCCAGAAGGCATCAGCAGGGGCGAGGAAGAATACAAAAATTGCTTGAGCAGGAGCCCCAGGGCTCGGTGGAGGGGACCTGCACCATGAGCATCATACCCCTCCCAGTAAATGTCTTAGGATATTAATGGTATATCATGTATCATCTGCTTACATACACCCAGTGCTACTTGAGAAAGACTGAAACTTTCAAACTTAAGATCCAAGGGAGAATAGAAAGGTGAATATAAACCAGGAATAGTAGTAGACATTAGGTTGTTTACATACAATTCTAATTGTATTATTAATTTTTTCTCTTCCAATATGATGATTTGGACTTTTAGACTGTTAAAGCATTAATTCTACTTCCAATAAATTCCTAGCTCCATATATTTAGTGTGGTTCCTTTTGCCCATAGCAAGATTTTGAATGTAACAATTCTAAGACTTGTGGCTGGCTTTGATCTTGCAATTTCCAGCTGTGTCTGCTTTGAAACAGACTCTGCATAATCACCTTTCAGCCCCTGACTGCTGAGCCTGCCCTCTGATTTATCTCAGAAAGCTCCATCCTTCTCTGGGTGCCTCAGGTTCCACCATTACTGTCTTTTCTTCTGCTTGCCCTACCTGGTCATTTTCCACACATGAACAACTTCCCTCTCACCTCCACTTTCTGGAGGATTTGGGTGACTCAGAGTGCAGTAGCTGAAACACAGCAAGTGGGTGACTTTCTGCCAGTGATCTGCCTGCCGCCTGCTACAGGAACAAAGCCAGTTGAAATCAGTGACCATACAAGCATGATGGGGTCCCAGAATCCTTTTGTAGTTCATTTCATACTCAGACTCCCACCATTCCCTGAGAAAGCTTCTTCTCTTAACCAATAATTTTTAACTGTAGGGTAGAAATTTTCATAATACCTGAGAAATGTATTGACTATTGACTATCCTGATGCAGGATACATGCTGTAAGGATGCAAAATGCTTTCCTTTCATTGTACTACTTTGTGAAAAGGTAGTGTCAAGAGGAAGTCTGATGTTCCCACAGTGGCTTTTTTGACTAGGAAAACATGAGTTTTCTAAAAGCAGATCAAATACTGTCCTGATGTTTTACATAACTATAACCCAAGCTCAAATCAAGCGTACAAGAAACAATGGAAAGTGCTAGTACACACCATGACAATCGAACTTTTTTAATGTGGATGAAAGTTATTTGGCCCATTAACATGTTTATTTATTTAATACGATGCAAAGCAAACAGTGCAATTCAAATGGGTAATTATTATTGCCTATTTGGAATTGCTGTCTATGTGTAATTTACATTCTATGTAATAGCAGAAGCCTGCTCCCATGTCCTCTTTTCTACTGCAATAGTTCCTTTACTCTACACAGTGCTGGCAGTTAATTTAAAAATAGGCATCACCTTTGAATTCATTTACTTGATTTTAAAAAAAAGAAACTATAGCATGATTTGATCCATTGTTATAAGCACAGTGTTCAAAATCAGGCTTTTATGAATAGGTTTTAAGGATTTAAATGTTAAAAAAGTTATTGCAATTCTAAGCAGCTATATCACAGGCAGTACCTGGTTGTATTTTATACACAAATATGAATAAATATATCTATGCAATTACTTGGTACTTACACAGCTATTTGCACAAACAACTACATGTATTTTATGTATTGCACATTTCTGTATAATCATATATTGACAACACTACAAATGCAGATATGGTATACAAAAATACACATACACACATATAACTCAGATAAATATAAACTTTGTATTCTTCATGTATATGTGTATCTTAACGTGACAGTCCAAAGTCCAATAACAATGTTCAAACATATATTGAAAATAGTATTTGAACAAGAGCTGTGTATTGCTTGAATAGGTTCACAATGTAAACCAGGTAAATTCTGGAAAGACATACATATATATATATTCCTGTGGCCTTAGATGAAGGGGTTCAGTATTTAATAGCACTATACAATGGACCATTAGAAGGAAGAGTTCTAACCCCTAGTTTTGTACTTTAAGCTGAATTCATGTTCACCAATTTGTGAAGTGGTGTTCAAAGAGACTTTGCTTGTTTTGTAAACTTGTCTTTCAGCTCTAAACTTGATCTAGTGAAAAACATGTGTGTATTCACTGAGCATACACATTGTGATTTATGTTCACTGGTTAGTTCAAAGAATGGTCTGTTCACTAGTGTAATAAACTCTATTATATTTGAATTGTTAAAATCTGTTCTTTGTCCTCATGCAATTCATAGCATTATCTGTAAGTAAAAAGAATCATAGAGAAGTCAGAATAGAAAGTAGCTAATCCCGTCTATTTTGCACCCAGCCAAAGCTTGATTTTTCTCTAGAACTTTGATCTATGGATTTTAATTTTAAATGATCAGGTGTTAGCATTTCACTCTTTCTGGTGGGAGACTACTTCAAACACTGTGCAGCCTAGGCATTAGAGAATCTTCTTCCTATTTGTCCTCAGCTATCTTTGTATGATTTTAGAGATTGTTCCAGATATGCAGAAAGAATTTTCAACTTTACAGTACGGCTCTTGTGTCTTTGCTTGAGTATTTAGCCAAGTTAAATATATTTAGCTCTTAAATCTACTTCAAATTGATTTCCTGTTTTAATACTGAAATTCTCAGAACTACCTACAGTGTGCACTACCATCACATATTCATTTTGCTGTAAAGATTGGCCCTTGCTGTATGGTGATACAGGGCACCTAAAATAATTACTACAGTTATTTAGGTAAAAAGAAAATTCTAGTCACATTAATGGTGGCTGCTGAAAAAGGTTCCAATGATCTAGCTCTTGCTTTTCATAGGAAAAAAAATATTTCACACTCCTAGAAGAATTAACGTTTTCTTAAAACCATGTACTCTTGACTTATACCTATAGTAGCTACTGCAGCACTTTTTCAGCTCTACCAAACTTTAATACAAAAGGTGATCTGAATTTGAATCAGATCCAGGCTTTCTACTCAAATATTGCAAATCCACCAGAATCAGCATCACTAATTTTTTAATAAAATAGATATTTTATGAAACCTGACAACATTAGTACAGATTTTTTACAATTGTAGATTAAGCCTTTCATGGGGAATCACTAATGACAGTTAGGTTCAATAGAACAAAGATTTCATCTAATATTAGTTTCTGGCAAGTCAATTTGCAAGGTTATTTTTGCAGATTAAATTAGCTATATTGGGAGGTCACCCTCTTGCTTCTAAATCAAGACAGACAGACAGATGCATAATAGCATAATGCTGTAGATGTATTATTAACCAATCCTTCACAATAAGGAAATTAGCTATTCACCAAGAAGGGGTGAATAAAATAAAAAGGTGTTTTATAACATAATAAATATCTCTGGGAAGACGTTGGTGAAAGGCCAGCTGAATATCACTAAGTGTGCAACCTGTCTGTATCTTAGCATTCAATCTCTGGGAAATGTAAGCTCTTAGCTAAGAGTCAGAGAAGCAAGATACCATAATTTAAACTGGCTTAGGACCTATCTATTCTGGGCTACGTGATGTAATTGTATTCTTAAAAGTGTGGCTTCAGACTTTTGGTTACTGCCTTAACTAATCATAAGCTATCAGTCCATCGGTAGTTGATGACTTACAATGTCCAGTCAGAGTAAGTAATTTCTATTTGAAAATTGTTCACCAAATTTAAACTGATTCCTAATGTTTGTTTTATCTTTTATAAGTCAGTTATTTTTTGCTTCTAAGAAAGGTCATGGATACAAGTATGCAGTATGTTATAACGTGCACAGAGAATGAGACAAAATTCTGGGAAAAAAGAAGAAAAAAACAAGCAATCCATCTTAAAGATGAGTTGTATCTTGAATTAAACAATCTGTCTGTTTCCCAGAAACTTTTGTCATAGATCAGAAAAATCCATGTTTGAATCTGCTTCTATTTGACTTTTGTTCAAGGACTGGGTATCTTGCAGGGACATCATTTGCTCACACTGAAACAACATAGTTTTTTAAGAAGAAAAATGAAAAAAAAACCCAAACCCTAGAGCTTTTTGGGGCTAACTAGAGAACCTTTCAGCCCCACTGCAAAAGGCAGTGGGGCAGAAAAAGGCATGCAAAAAAACCCACCAAGACTGCACCAAGATTCCTCCCCTCACAGCTATCTCCTCTGGATGATGGCACCTGTGAGCTCAGGATCAGCCCACCTCTATGATTAGGGTTAGGATTCCAAGAGTGGCAAAGCCTCAAGCTGCAGGGACAGTGAGGCTGAAAGGTTCTTTCATTAGTGTAAATCTGTATACCTGTGATGGTTTCAGCAGAGAAACTTTTTAAGTCCAAGAGCTGAGTTTCTGACTCTGTTTTTTTCTGTATAAAGTGCTATTCTGTCTTCCTGAGTGAAGTTGCTTTTTTAAGTGATACCTTCCAGTATCGGTGAACATTCAGTACAGGAAAATTAATTTAAAAGCAAATTCAAGTGTTTTTATAGACTTGGTATAAAAATGATAAGGTTATTTTTACAGATAGCTTTTGGGGAAAGGTTCATGTTAATTAACTATTCTTTTCTCACTAAGTGACAAGATAAAGTTTCAGAGTAATCAATTTGCCCTCAAATTATCATTATTATGATAGCATATTGGGCCTCTAGTAAGCTCTCATACTATCTAGAAATAAATATTGTGGGTCAAATGGACCTATAATATAGTAAGTACCCTGCAAGTTGGTGGGGTGCTTAAATCTCTTTGAAAATGATGAAAGTTTGGTTGGTCTGAACAAGACTTGTGTGTCCTTATAGAATAGCTGGTATAGCATGCCCTCAGATACTGTACAATATACTAAGGAAGCACATTTACTTTATCTGATGTCTGCAGATTCTCTTAAGTTTTATTCAACTTTTGGCAAAAATAAATGGAAAAGAGAAACATTATTTTTATTTGTATTAAGAAAGCATCTTTAATCTCTGACCAAGAGTAGGATATCAGTGTATTAGATAGTAAGACAAGCTGTGTTCCTAAGTACTTACAAATTACATAAAGTTGATGGAAAAGGGTATTATCATCCATGCTTTGCAGATGTGCCACTAAAACATAAGGAAAGTGTCATTTACTCAAGGTCAGCTATCTGGTTTTTTTTTTATTTAGTTATTATTTAGATTTACCAGCAATACAAAACACCCATAGAGAAGCATTGAACATTGTTATCCATCTAATGCATTTATCACAGTGAGGTCCTTGGCCATGAGTGGAACTCAAAGGCACTGTGTTAGTCAAAGTAAAGATGATAATAAATGTCATGCTTTTTCCTCTCAAAAGTGTTTGTGTTTCCTCTAAAAGTGCAAATAAATACACACTAGGGAAAGGTATTCTATTTTATAACAGTGTCTAGTCAGTGACATTACTTCCCCTCCTACTTGCCTACCTCTCAGTACAGATCACTGCTGGGGCTCCTTTCCTACATCTTTCAACTGACTTACTCAGAAGACTTTCTTTGATAGTGTGATAGAAGACACCTCTCTGATAGTGTGTTTTCTTCTCTAATGGCTATGCGTGCCATGTGACTGCAGTCCCTGACTGGTAGGTAGTGCGTAATGGATTGCTTTATTTTTAGAGTAAATGTGCATAATGGCTGAGTTCTTGTTTCTGATGGCAAAATCAGGAGGGAACTATGGCCATTATAATAGCAAATATGGATTCTGCAATTTTTGTTAGCTATAAGTTGTAACAAATAGACATACAGAGCTTTGATTTGCCTTTGAAACAAACAGTAAATTGTTCTTTTAAGACAATCTTAGGCATTGACTGCTGATCACTGCAGGAAAAGCTTAAGCACCAGATTGGTGAAAGAAACACAAAAATGAGGGTGAAAAAAACAGAATGGTAATGAAGACATGGAAGATTTTTAAGCAGCATTTAGTCAATTATATCTCTCATCCTTTTACTTTTGTTGCACTTTTCAAATTTCTGTTTTTTAAACAATTTCAGCAGTAAAGGGTAATTTTCTCTTCACTGCTTCTAGCTAATTTTTGTGTTGTACCTTCTATTGGTTATGTGTCTCACATACTTCAGTTCTCTTTCCTTTCATTATCTTCTTGTCCATTGAGCTATCCTCCTTATTAATTTAATTATGTGCTTTCTTTTTCCCTTCATTCGCTTTTATCTTGAATTTGTCTTTATAGTCTTCTGTCATATCACTTCCCTGCTGTTTAATTCTTAGGCTTTTCCAGCACAGGCAAAGGCAACATTTGCCTTGAGTTCAGTGACATTTGGAAGGACCTTTAGCTATTATTAAGGCTTTATATGATAGCTGAAGCTATTTGATGACAGTAACTTCCCCTTGGAGTACGCCATGAGTGGTTGGTGCTGATCTCAGGAAAAATTCTTCTTTCATCTCTCATATATAGAAGATTTACTGTATCAACTCTAGAAGGTTTTGGTGGGTTTAGGGGAGGAGGGAGGAGGTGTAGAACAGTAATAAGAAGAGTTTCAACAATCCAAGATCAAAAAAGAGTGACTGGAACCTGTGCTGCAAGATCCCTCACTACCTTGCTGACTTTACCCTGGCATCCTGAAGACAAGGATAGGCTTATGGGACCGGAGAGATCCAGGGTATGAATAACATGGACACTAATGTACTAACACAATAGTCATCAGTATTGTTTTTGCTAGTAGTGACTCTGTTTAGACCTCTGTGCACTATTTAAATCTGCAGTGTTTAATCTCTAGTCTTTTCTGTGAAAGTGAAAAACAGCCCTTCCAAAAGAAGCATCAAGAGAACATACCATCCACTCATTCCCCTTAATGAATCATGAAGGTGTATGGCAGAAAGGAACCTTCTCAGGGAAGGCTTAAATGTTTGTCCTGTTTTCCTTTAAAGTTTTAGCATATTTTAGTGACTTTGGAGGAGCAGCAGAGCCGGCTAGTAGTACAGCTGGGAAGAGGATGCAGGTCTTTCGAGTTTCAATCTAGTGCTTATCTACTTACATAGCATTCTATGATTCTACCTTGAAGAAAATGGAGAAATGAAGTCTCATGTACACTAAATTCAAATTTCTTTGCTTGATCTATCTGGAAACAGCAATCTAAGACAGTGGCTGGTTAACCCACTCTCTGTCAAAGACATATATGATGACTTTACACATATAGACACACACACATATATATGCATAGGTGTAGAACAGTTTAACTGATCTCAAACAGCAGGGCTCAGAAGCAAGGACTATATGACACGTTTGCCTTGAATATCTGGATTTTAAGTAGAACCAAGTGAGAGGCAGAGTGCCATTAAGAAGTACTAGCAACAAAAATATATCTGCAAGTAAGCAGATTGGATGCTAATTAAAACTTTTCTCCCCTGCCCTAGTCATGAATCTTAACTTGTGTTTGGATGAATATCAAAGGCTAATCATAATTTTACTACTTGAACATCTTCTTCAAAGCAGTACCAAAAATGGACCAAGGATGAATAGAATTTAAATTTTGATTTAGTAATAGCATATCTATATTCACAGAGACCTTTCCCACTTGCAGATATAAATGTGATATACTACTACTTTATTGCTTTCAACTTTAGTGTACTCTCTACTTATTTGGCCCCATTGCTGCAAACAGTTCTATATATTCCTGAATTGAAAACATGGCTGCAGTCCCACTAAGTTAATGGGATAATCCACACACTTAAGTATACAGCAGTATTTGCATGAGAAGAGAGAGAAGTTTGAATTTATAAGAAGTTATCACTTGGACTGTCAGTTACATTAGTATGTTACTCATTTGACAACACTGATTTGTAGAATTCATCTAAATTCCTCAACAGCTTTGTTTTTATAATCTGTTTCATAGGACAGAACAAATAAATGGATAAGTGGAAAATATTTTTTTCCTCATACTTAAGTCAGCTTCATGGCTAAGGAAAATTAATTATGAAACTTTATCCCTAGGCTTTTCAGTTAAATATATGGAATGAGTGAATAATCTTTTTCAGTGTTACCTCCCTCCTGATTTCCTTCACAGCTTCATTCTTCATGGAAAACTATAGAAACTTGTGCTATGAAGTGCAACAGGGAATGGGACAACCTAAGTAGGAGGTTCTCTATATCTCCACCTGATAGTACAACAGAGAAGAAAAATGAATTGCGGTTAATAATGTGCCTTGTGTGAGTCCTTGTTCCACTCTTGCTGCTGCGGTACCCCTTATTTATATCCTTTTAATGATGATAGACCTTATTTATGGGTTAAAACTATATCCAGAACAGAGTCATGTCTTTATTCAGTAGTAAACCAGAAAAAATCTCAAATTTCTCCTAAGTCAGACCTATGTCAGCAGGTCCATAAAACACTAAAACTCAGATGGAGCACAAAATTGCAGAGATTAACTTCATCAGCTGATATGTGCAATATACAGCATTTTAAGAGATATAGCTATAGACCAATATTTCAGTCCAAAAATTCTAATGTTACTGCAGACCAAATAGAATGTCAATACACACACTTCTAACAATAATAGGTTTACATCAAGTTTAAATCACATTACTCTCATTGTCCTTGATAAGGTATTTCAGGGTTTGATCCCATAATGGGAGTCATACCTTATACTTAAAGTTACTTATTGCCCAGCCCCTGTGTAATCACTCCCAGATCCTGCTTGTTCTCTCCCTGAGTTCATACTCTCCCCATGGCACCAGCATCATTCTTGAGTTTTTCTGTGCCAAAAAGCTGGCATGAATAGTGGTCAGAACACCCACAAATTCAATTATTCACTGAAACAGCCCACAGACAGAGAAGTGTTTATATCATAGTTTTACAAAAAGAGGAATTGATGAAGAAACACAAAGTGTCTTGTCCAGAACCATGGAGCTGTCAATGTTAGTGCCAAGGTTGGATTCACTCATGATTCGTATCCTTGTTCTCTAAACACAGGAAGATATCACTGAAGTTCTGTGAAAACCCCTGACTGCAAAAAATGAAACTGTCACGTTTCTGCAATGTCTCTTAATATTCTGAAATCTTTGGATGCTGAGAAACACAGGTGAGCATGGGCCAGAAGGGAGGTGTGAAAGTCATGGTTAAGTCATAAAAAGGGACAGATACTCAGGTCAAAATCTTAAATTTTGAAACTGTAGAAGCATAAGGCATAAGCACATAAGGCTCCATAAAAAACTTCAGGTCCAAAACCCAATTCCAACCAAAAGATAATGAAATTCAAGAAAATTCTTACAAAAACATTTGGGAGTTGGCATGGGTTTAATGCAGGATTTATCCTGGACATTGACAAGGACATAACAATTGATGTAATGCTCTCTTTCTTCTTGAAATTTATCAGTCATAATTCAGCTGTCTATTGCTATTTCTATTTCTCTCTTCAGACTATATCAGTTTTTTGGTTAATTCTACTCCTGGTCCTTGCTCCCAGTCTTCTCTTTAAATCACATGTTTTTCAGTTGCACCTATTCTACCTCTCTGCTTCACATTTTAAATCTCTTTAAGTTTTACATCGATCTTATTTGAGTTCAGCATCTCCATTGTTCACTTAGAACAGCATCAGTTTTTTGAATTGCTTTATTTTCCCTGTCTGCTTCAATTTCTGGGCTTAAATCACATCAGTTTTACATCAACTTTTCAATCACTCTTCTCTCAGACATCTGCTTTTACTTCTTACTTTAAATCACATCAACTTTCATATTGATGTAATTTATATAACCATCTCCTATTACTTATTCTCAGCATATTGACTTAAAAAGGATTTCCAATTTCTGTAAATCTCTGTGTATTTGTTATGTTTGCAGTACCTTTATGTGATATGCTGAATTAAAAAATAAATTGAAAATTATTTTCTATATGGAAATATTTTAACTGGCAACAAAGAATCCTTAAAATAGAATGTTTTTCCTTAACAAAGGACCTAAACCAAATCTTCTGAAATTAATGGGAGTCTTTCCAAGCAGCATTTAGGAAAAATGCAAAGGCAGCATTTTAAAAGAAATATACTCTCATGCTATTAAACTCAGATACATTTTCATAGGAAAGATCAAATATGTGATAAATTTAGGATAGAGGTTAAACTTTAAAATAGACATAAATTATAGACTGATGCTATTTTAGTAACACCTGTTTCTAAATTACAAGATAAGTAATGTAAGCAAAGGTAGCTTACCAAGATGATCCAAAAGAAGGAAGGTAAGACTACATTTGGCTTTGACTTAATCAGAAAGGCAGAAAAGAGTCGACTAACTCCACTGCAGTTACTTCCCCAGGAAAGAAACATATCTGCTTTTTTTTCTGTTTCTGAAGACAAGGAATGCAGGGCCAGAATTGGTGCCATGCCAAATGTCCTACCGATTTTAGTGGGTCTGGATTTTCAGCCATTTACTGCCTGTTATATTGTTACATTTTACAAGTTAAACATGGAGATGTTAGATTCTTAGCTACACAGGCAAATGGGTAAAGATGCAGAGTACATCCTTTCAACTGGGGGACTTTCTGCTATTTTCCTGAATTAAGTATCAGGTTGGGTGTCCTGCTAAATACAGATATCTGAGCTAGTTACTCCCAGTTCCCTTCATAGCCAATGGAAAGAAAATGGCACGTCATGGGTATGCCTCATCTCATCAGCTGAATGACAGCTTAAAAACATCTCTTCCTCTGTGAACAAAAAGTACTGACTAAACAAATCCTAAGGCAATTAGCTGAGTCATAGAAGTCTACACTGTAGATACCTTCAACTAAGCAAGATGAAGCCCAGCCATTGTGCACAAAGCACAATGCAATGTACAGGAGCTCCCATGGGGGATGAGAATTTCCATTGTGCTCTACTGTAGACTGATGTGGCAACTTGGCTGCCAGTTTGTCCTGACCACAGATCTTCAGGTACATCATTTTGATACATTAATATGTAAGAATTATCAAATTCCATACACAAGAAGATTCAGATAAATTTTAATGTGTATTAAAAAGAAGATGGTTGAATATTAAAAAAAAAACCCAAAACACAACAAAACAAACCTTGGTTTTCAAATTAATCTGTTGATCATGTCAGAACAGACTTCCAAGGATGGGATTGCTCAGAAGTTGCACAAGTTCTGCCTTTTGTTATCTCTGGCAGATGTATAGTGGGTACTTCCTTTGTTATTATTTCTTTATTTCCCTTTACTTAAACTGCATAGGTTTTGTCTCCCAAATTTGCTCAGAATTCAATTGTGTGTTATTTTCCTTTCTTTCACTTTTCCAATATTTGTACTTATAGTTCTGGTTTTTGCATTGCAGATTTATAATTTTTTTATACTTTTTTTCTTCTTTCACTTAGCCAAGGTGTCATATAAATCATTCATATTCCAGGAAATTCATAGGTCTCAAAGTTGGTAACTGTGACTACCAAATAAAAATACTGTAATGACAGTTATACAGCTCAAGTAGACACCTGTGACACCTACAGGATAAAAGTATGTTGATCAGGATATAATTAATATTATTTTCTTCATACCCAATTATAAGTGTACTACAATAATGTGACCAACAACTGTATATAAGTACTTTGTAATACTGTGATGGCATAGCCAAATAAAATGTATAGATGTTTTGCACAAATATGTATGCAATATGACAACCTAAGCGACAAACAAACCACTCCTGTGGTTGCTCCTAGGAGGCATCCAAATCATAGGTCTTTAAAGTTAGAGAACAAAAAACAAGGTAAGCACAAGGGATTCCAAATAAGCAGGACTTACCAAACCCACAAAGATGACTGGAAAAAACATATATGAAATAAGCAGCATCAGGAACAAATGAGAACCCCTTTTGAGGTAGAGGGTTGAGTAGTATAAATGCATCTGGCATAAGTGAGGAAGATGGAGAAAGATGACAATTCTAATTCATAGTCCTGACTTCTTTGTCAAAGAGCTTTCAAGCCTGTTCACCTTGGTTTCAGGGACTAAGCACCACCAAGGATCGTTTGTCAATTGTTGCTAACAATACAGCATCAGCTCCATGGACCTGATTTTTTGGTCTGCTTAACAGCACTCCCATCACAATTTCTAATTCTCTAATACAGAACTTAATCTATAGACAAATATATTCAGTTGCAATACTCGCAAACTCAGCATATGAATTACTATTATTTTGAAATAGATTTGTCCAGACACCTCTTCAAAAAAGCAAAAAAAAAAAAAAAAACCCAAAGCCAAAATGTGTGAATTACAACTGCTGCAGTTATTTGTGTGTCAGAAAGTCCTTAGTGTCTTGAAAGGTAACATGGTATGTTTTAAAATTATCTGGTTGACATTGGAGGATTAGAGTAATTATAACAAGAACAGCTGAATCTACAAGTTATTGTTGCCTAGTGCATGAAATGAAATGCGTAAGAAATCTACTTATAATATAATATATGCTTAATCATGACAATGCTTCCAATCAACAGTATGAAAATTTTAATAATAAGATTTTGTCAGGGACTGAAAAGAATTTTTCAGTGATAGAGGAAGTTCCTCTAGTCCAGTAAGTTTTCTTAAGGAGAAAAAGACTTTCTCCACAGGCCTGTCTCCTTGGGTGGTATAAACAATGAAGTTTTTGTTTCCTAAATTAGATGGGAAAGGAGATACAGAAAGCAGAAGATTATCAGGGCAGATTCTTTCTTTGTCCTTTTAAGGCAAGAATATCTCCTACTTTTGTTTGTTCCTTCTCCATCCTGCAACTCTTCCCTAGGAAGAGGAAAAGGTGATCAAAAAGATCTGAAATCACTTCCTCCTCCTTCAGTCCTGGATTAGAGATGAAGATTCTGCTGTATATGATCACTCCTTCTGCCCCTGATTGTAGGAAATAAGATGGAAAACTTGGTGGGGAACAGAAGTGAATCTGTCACTATCCAGCTGATGTAAAAGTGATTGACATAGGACATACATACGGAAGTGTAACCTGTGAAGTAGGTAGTAAAGCTGGGAAAATGTGAGAAATGGACAGCTTAACTTTCCAGTCTTCCTTTTCCAGAAGGGAAGAGGAATGATGGTCTGAGGCGACAGGACTGATTTGGAGGAACAAGTCTAATTCCAGAGAGTCAGCACGAATAGATGTAGGAACAAAACATCCTTCAAGGCTGTCAGGGCGATACGGCAGGGACCAAAGTCATCCTTCTGACATGTGCAAAGCAAATTATATTTTTACATAAATCACTTCAGGAGTAAACAGGAATTCCAGAAGCAAAAGACAGAAAAAAGAAATCCCCACACAACATCATCTTAGAATAAATGATGGCAAGTGTTTAATTAGTAGCAGAACTAATGAAGCTTGGTTTCCTATAACTTTTTGTTGCATGTGTCTGTATCATTCTACTGTAGTATCCATAAGGCATTTCCTGCAGTACCTCCCCACTGTCCCAAGCTCTTCTCCCTGTCATGCATTTACTTGTCTCCATTTACCTGCTCTGCCCTTCCTTCTCAGCATCCTGAACTCCTCTGCTATATCTTCATCTCCTTTCTGTGACCTAATATTAACAGCTGAGTGAAAGACATCTGTTATAGCTGATTCTGACCCACATGTGTGATGATTGACCAGGCTGTGACAAACAGGCCAAACTGGACAGATAAGCATTTAGTCTATCATATAGCTTTTTGTCAGTTGGGGAATTACTGTATTTTTATTTTCAGTTTGATTCAGCTACAGATTTTCACAAAAGTTGTGGGAACTTCAGAAGAGATTCAGTTGCCTAAACTTAAACCTGCAGTTCCATTTCAGACACTAACCCTGGAAGGTATGACACAAGTTGTAAATTAGTGTGTACACTTCTGAAGTGACTACTGGAGACCAGATGAGATGGTGACATGATACTTGAGTTTTAAGTACCTTGACAATACAGGCACAGGACAACAGATGAGGAGAAGGCTGTGGTACTCAACCACTTCTTTGCTTCAGTCTTCACCAGCAACCTCTCTCCTCACCCCTCCCGAGTCAATGGACCACAAGATGGGGACTAGGGGGGTAAAGCCCCTCCCACTGTAAGGGAAGATTGGGTTCAAGACCACCTGAAGAACCTCAATGTACACAAGTCTATGGGACCTGATGAGATGCATCAGAGTCCTGAGGGAATTGGCTGACGTAGTTGCCAAGCCACTCTCTATGATATCTGAAAAGTCATGGCAGTCAGGTGAAGTCCCTAGTGACCGGAAGAAGGGAAACGTTGTACTCATTTTTAAAAAGGGAAGAAAGAAGGACCCTGGGAACTACTGACCTGTCAGCCTCACCTCTGTGCCTGGGAAGATCATGGAACAGATCCTCCTAGAAGCTATGCTCAAGCACATGGAAGACAGGAAGGTGATTTGAGACAGCCAGCATAGCTTCACCAAGGGCAAGTCCTGCCTGACCAACCTAGTGACCTTCTATGAAGGAATGACTGCATCAGTGGACAAAGGAAAAGCAATGGAGGTCATCTACGGCGGGCAAACCCCCCCCACCTATAAAAGCAGCACCCAGGGAGCGCGAGCGACCAGGAGCGCGGCGAACAGGACGGGCAAACAGGGCGTGGCGCGTCAGGAGGGCGTGGCGTGTCAGTTTGCGCGTCAGTTCACGCGGTCAGGGCACGCGGGGAAGGCCGAGTGTCCCCCCCCTCCAAGTTCCAAAGGGGAACCCAGGCAGTGGTCACCATCCTTCCAGGAGAACACCTGGCAGCCATGGTCACCACCCGCCCGAAAGCCGCCGCCAAAAGGAATGCGGCGACCCAGACGGAGCTCCCGCACAGACACGCGGCCGTCCAGGTCACTGGCTGCAGGGAGTGCCTGGGCCTGTCGCTTGTGCCAGACGGCAGCGGGGACGGCAAATGTCTTCGGTGTGAGCAGGTGGATGATCTGCTCGGCCTGGTGGCAGAGCTGAAGGAGGAGGTGGAAAGGCTGAGGAGCATCAGGGAGTGCGAGCAGGAGATAGACTGGTGGAGCCGCACCCTGCTGTCCCTGGGGCCAGGGCAGCAGGCGGAGGCCCCACAAGGAGCAGAGGATCCCCTGCCCTCGTGCCGGCAAGCAGAAGGAGGGGATCCAGGAGACGGGGGGGAATGGAAACAGGTCCCTGCCCGGGGAGGCAGGCGAATCCCCTCCCGGCCTCCCTCACCTCCCCAGCTGCCCCTACACAACAGATACGGGGCTCTGGAGGTTGAGGGCCAGGCAAGCGGGGAGGGAGGTGAAGGGGAAGGTCCAGCCAGGGGGTTGCCGAGGGTCAGTCAGTCAGCCCCACGGATTACGACTGCCCCTGTTAAGAAAAAAAGGAGGGTGATTGTGGTGGGGGATTCCCTCCTGCGGGGAACTGAGGGCCCGATCTGCCGCCCGGACCCATCCCACAGGGAAGTCTGCTGCCTCCCTGGGGCCCGGGTTAGGGACATTACGAGGAAACTGCCTGACCTCGTGAGGCCCTCCGATTATTACCCACTGCTGGTTGTACAGGTGGGCAGTGATGAGATTGCAGAGAGAAGTCCTAGGCCAATGAAGAGGGACTTCAGGGCACTGGGGCGATTGCTCGCAGGATCAGGAGCACAGGTTGTGTTTTCCTCTATCCCGTCAGTGGCAGCAAGGAACACTGAAAGGAATGGGAAAACTCACCTGATTAACAGGTGGCTCAGAGGCTGGTGCCATCGCTGGAATTTTGGGTTCTTCGATCACAGGGAGGTCTACACGGCACCGGGCCTGCTGGCGGCTGATGGAGATCGGCTGTCTCCAAGGGGGAAAAGGATTCTCGCCCAAGAGTTGGCGGGACTCATTGAGAGGGCTTTAAACTAGGTTTGAAGGGGGAAGGGGATATAAACAGGCCCGCTAGTAAGGAGCCCAGGGGCGGCATGGCAACATTGGGGGCAAAATCGACAGCCCAGCTTAAGTGCATGTACAGCAATGCACGTAGCATGGGCAACAAACAGGAGGAGCTGGAGGCCCTTGTGCAGCAGGATGGCTATGACATAGTCGCCATCATGGAAACGTGGTGGGACGACTCTCATGACTGGAGTGCTGCACTGGAGGGCTATAAGCTCTTCAGAAGGGATAGGCAGGGTAGGAAAGGCGGTGGGGTGGCTCTGTATGTTAGGGAGTGTTTCGACTGCATAGAGCTGGACAGTGGTGATGACAAGGTGGAATGCTTATGGGTAAGGATGAGGGGGAAGGCTGGAAAGGCGGATGTCCTGTTGGGAGTCTGCTATAGACCACCCAAGCAGGAGGTAGAGGTAGATGAGGCATTCTATAAGCGGCTGGCAGAAGTGTCGCAATCGCTAGCCCTTGTTCTCATGGGGGACTTCAACTTGCCAGACATCTGCTGGAAATACCACACAGCAGAGAGGCAGCAGTCTTGGAAGTTCCTGGAGCATGTGGGGGATAACTTTCTAATGCAGCTGGTAAGTGAGCCTACCAGGGGAGGTGCCCCGCTTGACCTGCTGTTTACCAACAGAGAAGGGCTTGTGGGAAATGTCGAGGTCGGAGGCCGTCTCGGGCTTAGCGACCACGACATGATAAAGTTCTCAATTTTGGGTGATGCTAAGCGGAGGGGCACCAAAACTATTACCATGGACTTCCGGAGGGCAGACTTTGCCCTCTTCAGGACCCTGGTTGGGAAAGTCCCTTGGGAGGCGGTCCTGAAGGGCAAAGGGGTCCAGGAAGGCTGGGCCCTCTTCAAGAAGGAAGTCTTAAGGGCGCAGGAGCGGGCTGTCCCCGTGTGTCGTAAGACCAACCGGAGGGGAAATCGACCGGCCTGGCTGAATAGGGAGCTTTTGCGGGGACTCAGGGAAAAAAGGAGAGTCTACCGCCTTTGGCAGAAGGGGCGGGCAGCTCAGGAGGAGTACAGGGATCTTGTTAGGTCCTGCAGGGAGGAAATTAGAAAGGCAAAAGCCCAGCTAGAACTCAATCTGGCCAGTGCTGTAAAAGACAATAAAAAATGCTTTTATAAGTACATCAGCAATAAAAGGAGAGCCAAGGAGGATCTCCATTCTTTGCTGGATGTGGGGGGGAACATTGTCACCGAGGACAAGGAAAAGGCTGAAGTACTTAATGCCTTCTTTGCCTCTGTGTTCAACAGCCAGACCGGTCATCCCCAGGGTACTCAGGCCCTTGAGCAAGAGGATAGGGACAGGGACCAGAATGGAGCCCTCATAGTCCAGGAGGAAGCAGTTAATGACCTGCTATGCCACCTGGACGCTCACAAGTCTATGGGGCCGGATGGGATCCACCCGAGAGTACTGAGGGAGCTGGCAGAGGAGCTTGCCAAGCCACTTTCCATCATCTATCAACAGTCCTGGTTAACAGGGGAGGTCCCTGATGACTGGAGGCTTGCCAATGTGACGCCCATCTGCAAGAAGGGCCGGAAGGAGGACCCGGGGAACTACAGGCCTGTCAGCCTGACCTCGGTGCCGGGGAAGATTATGGAGAGGTTCATCTTGAGCGAACTCCACAGGCAAGTACAGGTCAACCAGGGGATCAGGCCCAGCCAGCATGGGTTCACAAAAGGCAGGTCCTGCTTGACCAACCTGATCTCCTTCTATGACCTGGTGACCCGCCTGGTAGATGATGGAAAGGCTGTGGATGTCATCTACCTCGACTTTAGCAAAGCTTTTGACACCGTCTCGCATAATATCCTCCTCGGGAAGCTGGCAGCTCATGGCTTAGACAGGCATACTCTTCGCTGGGTAAAGAACTGGTTGGGTGGCCGAGCCCAGAGAGTAGTGATAAATGGTGTTAAGTCCAGTTGGCGGCCGGTCACGAGCGGTGTTCCCCAGGGCTCTGTTTTGGGGCCAGCCTTGTTCAATATCTTTATCAATGATCTGGATGAGGGGATTGAGTGCACCCTCAGTAAGTTTGCAGACGACACCAAATTGGGTGGGAGTGTCGATCTGCTCGAGGGTAGGATGGCCCTGCAGAGGGACCTGGACAGACTGGATCGATGGGCCGTGGCCAACTGTATGAGGTTCAACAAGGCCAAGTGCCGGGTCCTGCACTTCGGTCACAACAACCCCATGCAACGCTACAGGCTTGGGGAGGAGTGGCTGGAAAGCTGCCTGGCCGAAAAGGACCTGGGGGTGTTAGTAGATAGCCGGCTGAACATGAGCCAGCAGTGTGCCCAGGTGGCCAAGAAGGCCAACAGCATCCTGGCTTGTATCAGGAATGCTGTGGCCAGCAGGAGCAGGGAGGTGATTGTCCCCCTGTACTCGGCACTGGTGAGGCCGCACCTGGAATACTGTGTCCAGTTTTGGGCCCCTCACTACAAGAAAGACATTGAGGTGCTGGAGCGTGTTCAGAGGCGGGCAACGAAGCTGGTGAAGGGTCTGGAGAACAAGTCTTATGAGGAGCGGCTGAGGGAACTGGGGTTGTTTAGCCTGGAAAAGAGGAGGCTGAGGGGAGACCTTATTGCTCTCTACAACTACCTGAAAGGAGGTTGTAGTGAGGTGGGTGTTGGTCTCTTCTCCCAAGTAGCTAGCGATAGGACGAGAGGAAATGGGCTTAAGCTGCGCCAGGGGAGGTTTAGACTGGAAATTAGGAAGAATTTCTTTACGGAAAGGGTGGTCAGGCATTGGAACAGGCTTCCCAGAGAGGTGGTGGAGTCCCCATCCCTGGAGGCGTTTAAAAAACGGGTAGATGTGGCACTTCGGGATATGGTTTAGTCTGGTCTACCCTTGATTAGTCTAGAGTGGGCTTGGTAGTGTTAGGTTAATGGTTGGACTGGATGATCTTAAAGGTCTTTTCCAACCTAGATGATTCTATGATTCTATGATTCTATGATTCTACTTGGACTTCTGTAAAGCATTTGATGCAGTCCCCCACAACATCCTTCTCTCTAAATTGGGGAGATATGGATTTGATGGGTGGACTGTTCGATGGATAAGGAATTGGCTGGATGGTTGCATCCAGAGGGTAGTGGTCAACAGCTCAGTGTCCAAATGGAGACCAGTGACAAGTGGTGTCCCTCAAGGGTCCGTACTGGGATGAATGTTGTTTAATATCTTCATCAATGACATAGACAATGGGATCAAGTTCACCCTCAGCAAGTTTGCAGATGACACGAAGCTGACTGGTGTGGTTGACAAGATGTCATCCAGAGGGACCTGGACAAGCTGGAGAGGTGGGCCTGTGTGAACCTCATGAGGTTCAACAAGGCCAAGTGCAAGGTCCTGCACCTAGGACAAGGCAACCCCTGATATCAATACAGGTTGGGAGATGAAGAGATTCAGAGCAGTCCTGCAGAGAAGGACTTGGGGGTACCAGTGGATGAAAAGCTGGACATGAGCTGACAGTGTGAGCTTGCAGCCCAGAAAGCCAACTGAATCCTGGGCTGCATCAAAAGAAGTGTGGCTGGCAAGTCAAGGGAGGTGATTCTGCCCCTCTGCTCTGCTCTGGTGAGACCTCACCTGGAGTACTGTGTCCAGCTCTGGAGCCCTCAGCACAAGAAGGACATGGACCTATTGGAATGGATCCAGAGGAGGGCCACCAAAATGATCCGAGGGCTAGAGCACCTCTCCTATGAGGCCAGGCTAAGAGAGTTGAGGTTGTTCAG
The DNA here is from genome assembly GCF_030463565.1 of Pelecanus crispus. Taxonomy (NCBI): domain Eukaryota; kingdom Metazoa; phylum Chordata; class Aves; order Pelecaniformes; family Pelecanidae; genus Pelecanus; species Pelecanus crispus. The sequence continues at coordinate 20,000,443 of NC_134643.1, forward strand.
CCTGGAGAAGAGAAGGCTGCGAGGAGACCTTATTGTGGTCTTCCAGCACTTAAAGGGGGCCTATAGGAAAGATGGGGAGAATCTTTTTAACAAGGCTTGTTGTGACAGGACAAGGAATAATGGATTTGAACTAAAGGAGGGTGGATTTAGACTGGCTATAAGGAAGAAATTTTTTACAATGAGGGTGGTGAAGCAGTGGAACAGGTTGCCTAGAGAGGTAGTGGAGGCCCCATTGTTGCGTTAAGAGGTTAGAGGTTAAAGTAATTTGGCAGATGCCCAATTCATTGTTATAAGTGCGGTCATGTTCAGTGTACTGAATTATCACGATTACAGATGCACAAATAATGCAAGGCACCTTCCATCTAGTCACGTTCCATGAACTACCACAGCCACACTCAATGTGTCTGGTTGCCTTCAATGAGAACTATCATGGCTAGATCAATGAATAGTTGCTTTATTAAAGCAACAGATACACAGGTTCTTTTGGATTACAGGTAATAAATTCACCGTCTACAAAGCATGTGCAAATACCAAAAGTATGAGTAACACAGCCTGGCTACAAATGCATTAAAAGATATAAAGTAATTCTATATAGAGGTTTCTAAGTTTCCCGGGGAGGAACTTGGTACAACCAATTGTTCGAATCTTACCCAAAGGCATCCCAGTGGGGGAAGAGAGGCTCAGCCCGTCGACTGATCCCAGAAGTCAGTGGTATACCATGGTATCTTCCCTAGCATTCTCTCTCTCTTAAGCTATTTTATACAATTTTTTTACCTTTCAGGTGGAGCTTGAGTGACTCTAGTCATACATACCTTCGTTATGATTAGTACAAAGTTTTCTCGCTTTGCTTTTGAAGGTATAGACTAGGAAAACTCAAAGTGCAATCTCAGTGAGGGGTGGTCGCACCTTAAAGGCGGGTAGCTTTTGGGATGGAGGTGTGTTTTGGTATTATAACAATATTATAATGAGCAAAGTTTACCGTGTCAAAAACATGACAGACTGTTGGCCCAGGTAGAAAATATGCAGCTTATTGGTTCTGTGGTACCTTCAAGTTCCCATGTCATCACAGAGCCTGGCCATGGTGTCTCCACACAGCTCCACTCTCTGGGCAGTTCCTCTTAGAGCCAGTGCACCAAGTTCCCCTGGTGTTGTCCGTGGAATGGATTCCATGCATGCCAGCCACACTCCACCCTGGAAGCTTCTTCAATGCTGGACCTTTCCTAAAAATGTGAATATAAGTTTAATTTCTAAGTCACCTCCAGCAATTATTCCACACCTATCCCTAGAAACATTCAAGGTCAGGTTGGATGAGGCTCTGAGCAACCTGATCGAGTTAAAGCTGTCCCTGCTCACTGAAGGGGGGCTGGGCTAGATGATCTCTAAAGGTCCCTTCCAACTCAAAGCATTCTACGATTCTATGATTCTAATATAAGAGGCCCCAGGACTATAAACAACTTATCTGTGACCAACCACTTCTTATCATAGGAATGCCGTGGTGAGAGATGGGTACCAGAAAATTTAAGGCGTAACAGAACAAAGAGCAAATATCCATAATAAGTGAAACACACCACAGACAACAAATTCAGGTCTATGTAGACTTGCAGACCAATGAAGAATGAACAAGGTGTAAAGTGTTTCAGAATCATAGAATAATAGAATGATAGAATGATTCTATGATTCTAAAACATAAAAATGTTCTCAAGCAAGTCCTAGAGGGAAGAGGAAGAAACTACCAAGATCAGCATCATAGTCTCAACAGACTGAAGATTCCCCCCACAAAACCCCACCTTCTGCACCCAAATTGAAGTCCCGACTTAAAACTCAGAGGTGCAGTGAATAGATGAGCACTACACCAGAAAAAGGTAGTTTGTGTGTTTATCATTTTAACTGCATATAGTTTGAACTATAATTGTTAGTAGCATTGTAACCAGAGTAGCAATAATTTTTGGTTAGTCTGTTAGGCCTTTAATTACTCTAAAGATATATTCTTGATTTTGAATTTACAGTGTGTTCCTTTTATCCATAACATGCTTTTGAATGGAAAAGACAAGCAATCTACTCTGCGTAACTTGAATGCAAGAAACTGATAATGGAAAGCTATTATACTCTCCTAGTAAAAAAAAAAAAAAAAAAAAAAAAAAAAAAAGACCCACTTTGGCCTGAATGAGAAGTGTTTAGAAGGACATCTTAATCTTAACCTTAACTAATCAGATGATTTTGGAGGTGGGGTGAGATATGAAAACTATTTTGTGATCTGGTGTGTCAAAGCCTTTTGACCCAAGAAAAGCAAGGACTCTATAGGTCTAACCCTGGGTAGAAGACTTGCTGAAGAGGGTAAAGGTTCTCATGTTCAAAGAAAGGAAATAGAGAGCTCTGAATAAAATACAAACAGGATTTGGTTTATATTCACAATAAGGTCCCTCATTTGTTTAATATCTGTTGGTCATTTTGCATGGAATAATCAAATTTATCATAAATTTGCATGTAACTTCTTCATTTACCACACTTACTCTCCAGATGTGTGGCAGAATTGCTAGCATATATACCATTAATCAGATGGACTTAGGTCTTTGTGCAGAATAGATTCCAATATTTCAACTATAAATATCCCTTTACACTGAATTAATTCCTAATTCCACATATGTTTCCATAAGTTTCAGCTGAGACTATTCACTACCTTACATGACTTTAATGCCATAATGTGTCTAAAAGGAGCTTTACTAATTAGACTGAGCTAGCTATAGAAGCGGTTGTTATTTTTATTTTTGTGATTATACATTCTTCTTTAGGAATGACAAGGGGATCAGTTTTTCTTCAGAATTTAAGAAATTAAAATCCTTAACAGCCAAGCGGTGCACAGGCATTTGACATCAGCACCTTATACACAGCAAGGGTAGTTTTGAACCGTCTGAATCCTGGCTGCTAAAAATGACAGCAAAATGTACTATAGAGAGTTTTACTGTATTAGACATGGAACAAATGACATAATAGATTGATCCTGCTTTTAACTTTTGTGAATAACTTAGAAATGATTCAGTCATCAGTTATGATATTGAGGAAAGCTAAATTTGCACATTTTCCTTTATAATACAGAGACAGGTTTTAGCTCTTGTTATTTTTAATCACATCTCTACTTTGGTTACAATTTAAAATCTGTCATCCAGAAATCCCTGAAGCTTACAGTGTTTCTTAGTCTGCTGAAAATACTTTTGTCTTTGGCTGCCCTTAGGGTTGAGGCTAGAAGAGTACAGGGAAGTATGCCAAGGTCTTGGATGGATGCAGAAAGAACTCTGCTGGGTCTGCAGTACTTTGGAGCTTTTTCCTTGAAGGAGGGCAAATAATCATTAGAGTATTTGAATACTGGGGAAAAAAAATACAAATTCAGTGAGGAAAAGTAACAAAAAAGGAAGAAGTACTTGTATTGCTTTAAAGCTCTTGTATTTTACACCTGAGTGAAAAAGTTCAGATCTTTTAATAAATATGTAAGGACTCTGAGAATTTAATTTATGATTGAACTGTTAATAATTACTTTGTTTGAAAGAAAAGAAAATAATTCTTCCAAACCTCCTGGTTGTACTAGCTTCTAGATCTGGTAGTGAATTTGTGTTCAGAAAGACCATCAGTAACTTTTAAGTTTCCTCTTGAAGCAATTTTGCTACCTTATTTTCCTCTCCTCATCTTTTCTCTTGGTTGCAAAAAAAAAAAGACAGAGTCCAAAAGGTAAATGAAACATTATTTTCTTCATTTCTATAACATGTGGGTTGATCTATATACATTGTGCATTTGGATCATTATTGCGCATTATTATTAGTGATCATTATTCTATATATTCACCAATCTGAAGCGTGTTAGCCACTCTGCAGAACAGCAGCTGAGGTTGTGTTAATTTTGTGTGGTACCTACAATTCAACTTTCTGTCTGACACGGCTCAGATGAGGATGTAAAACTCTAATAAGGAATAAAAAAATCAAAGCTAGATAGTTCAACATAGTTCACAAAAAGCTGGTACTAAATGGTAGATATCTACAAAGATAAAAGAAAAAAGAGTCACATGATATTAAACCATTTTCTGAAGTATTTATTTGGGAAAAAATATCTACTGAAGTAAACAATGTCATTTTTATGGTGATATGTATGGGAAATATTTATATTATCACTAAAGGAAGCCTTAGAATTCTGGGCATCTAAAAATAAACATCTGCAGTGTGGACCTCCTGAAGAGAGTCTGGTTTCCCAGGTGCTTTGTGTTCCCATTGGGCACTCTATCACTGTGCAGCCTGAGGACTTATTTAAGCTTGGATGTTCAGAGTTACTGAGGTTCCTTGCATCCCCCTGAGTGAATCTGGTCACCGTTCTTTAAATCAGTTACTGTAAAAATATTGGTCGCATCCCTAAATGTTAGTGGTTACTGCATTTCTCAGCAAGAACAAGCATTCTGATTCCTTGAGTTGCTGGATTTTACTAGGACTGCCACAGTCACTGTAAAGGTGGGTGTGTCCCCATGAATAGAAAAAACCCCATGCTTTGCACAAGCACCAGTCAACAAAATATAGCAGCAGACCAGAGTAGAATTAAAATAGACAAAGCAAGCTGACAACATAAACAAGACCTAGTATCTCTCATTCTAGAAATAGCAGACGCTCAGGACTGTTAACTGTTTACCAGTCCTGCAATACTAAATTTGATATATATCTCTTTGAAGAGGAACGGTACAAAGCTTAGGAATTTAGAGCACTGTGAGCCGTGCAGTGATGCTATGCCACTAGTCTGCAGAGAAATGAATTTTTTTTATTCAGGAAAAAAAAAGGATGTGATGAGCACCTCAGACTAACAACAAATTTCCTGTTTATATTCACTTCAGATTTAACAGCAAGGGATAGCTGAGCCTCTGGACATGCATGTTATACAAGATATGTAGATTTCTATGTCCTTGATATGCTTCAGCTGAGACTTTGGACAAGTAAAAGTTAACACCGTAGAGATGCACATTGAAATTTACTGCTGGAACATATAGGCAGAAAGTTAAATATGTCTTTCTGATATTGGATAGGAAACATCATCTACAATTAAAGACTGAACAGTAAAGATATCTTTTGTTCCAGCAAATGAGAATGTTAGAAAAAAAATTCTGTGCTTCATGTTTATTGTGCAATGACAATGTTTATTTTAAAGTAGGTGGAGTGTGATCTCTATATATTTAAATCTCATGGTTTGTTGAGCCACATGTAATAAACTTCAATGAATCACTTTATTTGCAGCCTGGAGAAGAATTAATTATAATCTCACATCCCCACCAAGCTTTAAACAATTATGTTTGCATAGAAAGTGCAAAAGCATTTTCCAAATCTTGACTGTCTGTGAACATATAAATAATTATATTTTCAGCGGGGAGAAGCTAGGTATATTGCTTATCTATCATATGTTAAAGTAGTGACTCCCTCCATCCCTAGTGATCACATAACTGAACTTTATGATCTCAGTCTTTCTTCCTAGTCTGTCCTCTCAGGGTATCAGAGGTATCATGCCTATTAATAGCTTGGTAACTTGAAAATTAATAGAACATACAGCTTAGAGTCACATGAGTGAGCTGTGATAATGTAAAAAATGCTGACATCTTCCATACTTCATGCCTCTGGTTTATAGAATATTTTCTAGATAAAAATATCTAGAAATATGTGTGTAAGCCAAAATGTCTGTAGCTCAGTCATATACCGATAATTTTTTTTTATTTTTGGAATTTAACAACAGAAGGATTTACATGGGTGTGTATTTAAAATTCTTCTGGATACAAGTCAGTTATGGTTACTCCTTGCTTTCCTTGATCAAATCCAGATAAATAATCAGGAATCTAGGTATTTTTCTTTGTGTTGTTTTCAGCACACGAAGCCATTCAAGACTTTTTCAGTCAAGTAGAATATAAAAATAAGGGTGTAGAAGACTACGAAGACAGTCATGAATATATCACATCAGAAAGAGCTAGTTATTTTAGGATATCGGAGATGTTTTTCAATTTAAAAATGCATTACTGTGATACCACAGTGCTTCATATAATGTGTTCATACAATTTTATCTAATTATAAATACACCATGACAAAAGATTCCTGATTGGATTTTTCATATATTTCTGTGGAGCTCTGCAATATCCTTAATGATAATTCTATGACGAACAGAAATTTACAAATTCATCTTTTTCTTTATTTACTCTTCTGATTGTTCTCCTTATACAAACATAAAAGAACACTGAGTCAGCGGTAGTTAAATTTCCTTCAGTACACTGGATAGTTAAGCATATTATGCAGTTGGACTAGAAATGCTGCTAATTAGAGTTATTGAATCTGGCTGGAAACAATTACATTAATTTCCCTTGATTTTATCACAGTGCTCAAAAATGTTATCAAACATAAAGATAAATGCATGAAATCCCACTAATATGAGTTTTTATTAAGGCTGTAAAACAAAACTAGACAATAGGGGAGAGAATGTAAAATAACCCATATTTTTAAAGGAGTCTCTTTGTTTCTCTCTAAGCTAATGAGAGGACATAGGCCTGGATTCAACCTTGGTGTAACTCCACTGAAGTTGACTGAGATACACCAAACATAATTTTGCCCCAGAGGGTTTTAGATTCATTTATTTTAAATGAAGTCTATACATATTTTAAAATGAGCATTGCCCTTCAGAATGCCAAAATAGTGAGTGTAAAAAGAAAGACAACCTGAAAGATAAAGGAAAATGTGTGTGATAGGAAGCATTTTAGGCCAGAAAGTCAAACAATTTAACCACCTTTCCAGCCTCATTCATCTGACTCTTACTTTCCTTACCCAATGGCTGTGAATTAAACTCTGGTGAAGATAGGAGAGGGCAAATCATATGCCCCTCATGCTTCTGAATGATTTGGATCCTTCCTAAAAGAGACTGCATCATTCACTTGTTTGGTGTGCTGCCATACTCAGAAAAATAGAAAGAAAGAGATTATGTCTTCAGATATGGTGCCATCCCCCAGGACAAAAGGGTGATTAGAGTCTTTAGCTCACTTTTTTATGCAGTTATAGCCATATCAGTCCTGTCTACAGAGAGTTATGGGCTGCATGGAGATCTGCATGTTCAACCCTTCCTCCAAATCTTCCTTCCTAGTGCATAGAAAGGTGGGAGTAAATGCAGAGGTCATGGCGTGCTACCTGACTCTGCTGTTGGAGGTGGAAGTTAATTTGTAAAAGGACATAAGGATCAATTGTGTTCATATTGGTAGACAAATTGCAGCTCTAGCAATGAACTTTTAAGTGTTCAGAATGCCCTCTTTCACCCACACTTGTTTGTTAGCCAGGTGTATGCCCTAGAGTCCCCCTCCTGGCTTCCAGCTGCTTCTTCAAAAGGCTGCTGGTCTCCTGTAAGTCCTGAATTGTGTCTGTCAGCTTCATGTTAATGTAGCAGGTACCACAGGACATAAGAATGGCTGTAGCTGGCTATGTATGGGTTACTGTACCTCCTTTTATGAAACACAAGGAGAGTACCATTACCATTTGTTATAGTCTGACTGGGATGGAGAGGAAGGTATAATATCTGTTTCCTTTCTCCTATCAGATTGAAAGGACTGAATCTACTTGCATGTGAGGGTACATATCTCCCTGAACATAAACCACAGTTAAAGGATTATTTCCCTGAGGCAAATGGTGAATATGAATTCCTGCTACTTGTTGAGAGGGTTATAAGGGGGTAGAAGTCCTCTGAAAATTGAGGAGGCTTTTGTAGATTTTTTCTGTGTTTTCACGCTTATGCAAGTCTCTTCTTTTGTGACACATCCAGCAGGATTAAGTTTTCCTATAGCAAAGGGGAGTGCTTTAAGAGTTGTGCTAGGCAAATTTATAAATGCCTACATTATACCTAAACAGAGAAGAAGGGGAACAGCCTATCGGGCTATAGCCCGCCTCCCATACCATTGAGCATATATACTACTACCAGCATGAAAGTACAGCCAGCTAGGTTGTGTAAGCTTCTGTTTTAGAGAAGAAACTCTGCTCTGTTCTTGAATATGCCTTGCCTGGAAGAATCACTATGAAGAAGGTAAATTGCTCATGTACACTACTGATGTAATCAGGGTTGAATTTAGCTGTATATTTAAAGGTCCATATTTTATAAAGTCTATATATTTTGTTGAGCGTCTCTCTGCTCACTTTAATCAATTCATTATCAATATTTACAGGAGCTACAAGGAACCTACAAGTCAGTACTGAGAGATTAGACCTTGGATATAGAAAAGCTTTATATTAGAAATTCACTAACCTGTATTAATTTCTAATGTTACTTCTACTACATGCTGGGAAGCAGGAGCCACAATAGCCAATGCGCCAAATGAGAGGAATTTGAGAGTCTGACAGTAGAAAACACTAAAGAGAAAGAAGGCTATAGCTAAAATATGTATCATAAATATATCTCTTTCCTTTGCTTAGGTACTGTTGTGGGTTGACCCTGGCTTGGTGCCAAGTGACCACCAAAGCCGCTCTATCCCTCCCCTTCTCAACTGGACAAGGGAGAGAAAAGATAACGAAAAAGCTCCTGGGTCGAGATAAGGACAGGGAGATGACTCAACAATCACTGTCACGGGCAAAACAGACTTAACTTGGGGAAAATCAGTTTAATTTATTGCTGGTCAAAACTGAGTAAGGTAATGAGAAGTAAAAGCAAATCTTAAAAACACCTTCCCCCCACACTTCCCTTCTTCCTGGGCCTAAGTTCACTCCTGAGTTCTCTGCCTCCTCCTGCTGAGTGGTTCAGGGGGATGAGGAATGGGGTTGCAGTCAGTTCATCACACATTACTTCTGCCTCTCCTTCTTCCTCAGGGGAAGGACTCCTCACACTCTCCCCCTACTCCAGAGTGGGAGGCAGTCCTCCATGAACTTCTCCAACATGGGTCCTTCCCACAGGCTACAGATCTTCACAAACTGCTGCAGTGTGGGTCCCTTCCATGGGGTGCAGTCCTTCAGGAGCAGACTGCTCCAGCGTGGATACCCCACGGGGTCACAAGTCCTGCCAGCAAACATGCTCCAACATGTGCTCCTGTCTCTCCACAGGTCCACAGGTGTGGTGGTGCATCCCCCCCCGCCCCATTTCTCTTTCTCTTCAACGGCTTTACAATCTCAGGAATTCCAGGCCGCAGCCTTTGTGTAGCGAGTTGGTCAGTTAAGCGCCCCTTAATTGTACTAGAAACTCCTACATGGCTGAAGCAGAGACCGGTCCTGTCCTTATCAAAATCTTCATATTATGGCTAACGAGGGGAGCAAGAACAAACAGCTACCCCTGACAGCCTTGAAACAGGGTGGTATCATCGTTACTGGAATTCCAGCAACTACCGACCCAAATTGTGGCTTGGACGGAAATTTACTGGTGATTAAAGTCAATCATCTCACAATCCTATAAACAGCAGTCCTAAGTGAGGCCCTTTGACCTCTCCTGGACTGCTGCAGGCCACACCAGCATCTCCCTCTGATCGAAATGCCTCTCAGAGTCAGCAAAACTAGCAGATTCCAAAAGTCTGCTGCCACCAGAACTCCATTGCTGAAGATGGACAAGAATCTCTGCTCTGGTGCCTGGAGCACTTCCTCCTCCTCAAGGAAGCACTAGTGCTGTCGCCGATTGGCTCGGCCTTGGCCAGCAGCGGGTCCATGTTGGAGTCAGCTGGCATTGGCTTTATTGGACATAGAGGAAGCTTCTAGCAGCTTCTCACAGAAGCCACCCCGGTAGCCCCACTGCCACCAAAACCTTGCCATGCAAACCCAATACAGGCACCAAGCTGAAATATTGAGTTAGGCATTCAGGTAAGACTTGGTTTCAGACCAGAAAAAATTCTTTTAGTATATAGGTATTTCAGTTAGTTTGTTGCAATGGTTCAACTGGATGCCTCTCCTGTAGAACCAGTAGATGGGTGGAGATGCCACTACATTTTGTGCCATAATCTTGTACCTAGAATGTATACATTTTTTATGAAGTCTTCAACTGAGATTCAGTTGGGGTTAACCTCTCATGTTCAAGTGCCTTAAACACACTGTGTAAAATTAGTGGGATGAATAAAAAAGCAATAAAAGGAAAGCAGGATTTTGCAGCCCTGTGGTGAGGGATTCGTATGAGAGGAAGGAGTGTTGGGATCCTCTCCCTCCTCCAGGGGATACATGTGCATTTTCCATTACACAGATACAAGAGCCAGCACAGAGGAAGTCATGAAACCAGTAACTGAAGTAAAATGCCCCTCAAAAAATAGTGTTCTCATCACAGAGTCATACCAGAGACCAATGCAGGTGAAACTTAGGTTGTGAGATAGGCATTAAGATGCTTTGATCAGCCAAGGTGACAGCAGTTCTAAAAATGTTCTGTAGATATCTGGGTAAGTTTAGTGACCAGAGCTAAAAAACATATAGACTGTGTTATTAGGCAGAGATTTTGTGGGGTATAATTTTGAATTTACTTATTTGGATTTCATTAGAGTTGAACTTCAAATTGCCTTATGCGTGATTTTGGATCTATCCCTAAGTATTACCTCATTCTTAAAACTAATTTGTGATTCTTATCTTGCTTTGTTGCATTTGCTTGAAGAAGCAGAAATAATGTTATATTCTGATGCAAAAATTATCCACCATCCAGTAACACCTCAAAAGGAAATATCCGGTATAAGGAAAAACTTTTTTATGATAAGGGAGAGCACTGGAAAAGGTTGCTGAGGCAGATGGTACAGACTCCATCTTTGGAGGTTTTCAAGAGCAGGTTGAGTAAATCCTTGAGGCACCTGGTCTTACTTTATTGTGTACCCTGTTTTAACCAAAAAGTTGGACTCCAGATCCCCTGAGATACCTTCCAAACTGAATTATCCCATGATCGTCTTATCCTAATGATAATAAGATAGACCAAAACATTTCTGTCTTTAGACAGAAATGAGAATTAATTTAAAATAATAGATAGATATTTCCACTGCAGATGTTTAATACATAGGTGCCATTCTTGATCCATTATACCTTAAAACTTAATTAACAATTTAAAATAAATATTTCATAACATTATGCTTCCACTGCAAGCAGAAATCATATAATCACTAACATCTGTCAGCACCTGGAATTCATGGGATCGACTAGACATCCTAGTTGTAGATTCTGAAGTATTGTTACCTCAGCCACTGAAATATAATATGATATAATGAAGTTATTTGTTAAGGCACAATGCTATACAATATCTAAACAATGTGGCTTAGTGTCTTGGAGTTTGATCCATAGGTATTACATAGAATGAAAGCTTTAACTTTTTTCCTTAAATTCCTGTCAGTTTCTTCTGAGTTCTACAGTTTAGAAAAAGATCACAGTTACACAGGTGGTGATACATTTTGGGATGAGATTTTGCAGATCATGTTTATGCTGGCATGCTTCTAGAGCAGCAGGTATGGACATAGGTGACTGTCCTGGTTTCAGTCGGGATAGAGTTAATTTTCTTCCTAGTAGCAGGCATAATGCTGTGTTTTGGATTTAGTAGGAGAAGAATGTTGATAACATGCTGATGTTTTTAGTTGTTGCTAAGTACTGCTTATGCTAGTCAAGGACTTGTCAGCTTCCCATGCTCTGCCAGGTGCACAAGAAACTGGGAAGGGGCACAGCCAGAATAGTTGATCCAAACTGACCAAAGGGCTATTCCATACCATATGGCGTCATGCTCAGTATAGAAAGTGGGGGGGGTTGGCTGGGGGGCAGCGATCGCTGTTTGGGAACTGTCTGGGTATCGGTCGTCGGGTGGTGAGCAATTGCATTGTGCATCACTTGCTTTGTATATTATTATTATTATCATTATTGTATTGTTATTATTATCATTGCTATTTTACTTTATTTCAATTATTAAACTGTTCTTATCTCAACCCAGGAGTGTTTCTCACTCTTACTCCTCCGATTCTGTGCCCCATCCCATCGGGGTAGGGGGAGTGAGTGAGCGTCTGCGTGGTGCTTAGTTGCTGGCTGGGGCTAAACCACGACAGTGACCGGGAGTCTAACAGCTATGCTGAATGCATACAGACACATATATCTTCCTTTCTGTATTCTCACCTTGCTATTAGGAAGAATGACACTGACTTCTCATGTTAAGATGCATTAAGAGCCAGAAACACTTACTGAATTACTTCCTTTCAACACAAATAAGTTTGTAAAGTCTATCCATCTAATCTGCAGCCAGAGAATGCTTATATCACCAATGTCTTTCTCTTCCCTATAACCTTTCTCTTGAACTGCAGTTTTAATTTCCATTTCAGAAGTGGTAAAGATAAAGAAACCTCTAAACTGTTACATAAATCCATATTGTATTATTCTTAGCAGGGGAGGAGCTGGCAAGTGATGGGAGGATTAAGAAATTTGTTTTCTGGTAGTCTAGATCCACCTAGTGAGCATCATTTATAGTGATTTCTAAACAGCTTCTGATTTAGATATTTGTTACTGAGGAGTGTCTGAAGAGAAAGAAGGAGAATCACACTGCACTCTCACGCAAAATTGTTCTGGGGAGCTCCAATGAGTAGCAAGACCTGGGCCAGGATTCAGAAAGGTGAAATGTGACTTAGAAACATCTTTGCTTCTTTCTCCACCCTTGAGGCCTTTCAAATGATCACAGAGGCTTTGGCTCCTAACACATGAGAATGTTCTATTGGCTTGGTGGTATGCATTTGCATTATGTCCCTACCTTTGCGGCATCTTGGAAATGCTCTTTTGGATGCTCTACAAGAGACACCAAACTATGCACATTTGTTACAGCCCAATGCAATTTTGGAAAGAAATTTTGTCATAGATTGTAGGGGAAAAAATGGCAGCTTTCCAATGAAATGCTCCCTTACTGCATAAAATGAACATTCAGTTCCCACACAAAGCTGAGCTGTCTTCAGAAATAATATGGAAGTGGTCTTTGCTCTAAGTATTGGAAGTTACATGAGAATTATTTATCCATTGGATTTCCATGATTTCAAAATCAAATTTGACAGATAGTGTCTTAAGTCTAACAAAAAAGACAAAGCACAATCTTAACTTGGCACTGAAATTAGAGTAAGGAACCTATTTTTTTACTGAACTTATTTAAATATGTAGAAACATTTTTGCCTTCATTTTATTTGCCTTTCATTTGCACATGGTGAAAGAAATCAAATTTGAAGAGGAAATGCACAGATTGATTTACTAGTGATTTTGAATCAGTATCTGGACATCAGTTTTGCTTCTTGGTCTGAAAGCTTTACAAATAACAAGTTCATTGACTTATATGTTACTACAGACTGAGTATCAAGACTGGAGCTGTTAACAACCTTTTATCCACAAAGGGTCTACCATTTTATATTTTAATAACAGAAGCAGAAATTTGAAGAAAAATAGATCATTATGACATATCCAAACAGCTCATCTGTACTGTGCTCTTTTATCCATTACTTGAGAGACAAATCAAGGGAAAAAGCTAAAATGACATTTTTAGCTTCATACATAAGGTTAAGACCTTTTTATGTCTTAACAGGAACCTACTCAATAAAAAGTAATTGTTAAGTATTTTAACATCCTTAACAAATATGTATTAACAACATACAGTTTTTTTCAACTGAAAACTGCACTGAATTAAAGAAAAGGGCATGGAATTCACTTCTTTCCTAATTTAATAAAGAAATTCTGCATAATATTATGTATATTATGTTAAGTGATGTTAAGAGTGTGGCCACCTCCATGGGCCAGGTCTTCCTCCTGCCTGGCTGCTGGAGACCAGCCTGAGGACCTGGGATCTCTGCTCAGGCTGAGGGACATTGCTGCTGCTTTTCTGTTTGCAGGTACAACTGGTAGCAAAGCTACGCACATATCCCAGAGACAGACACACACAGACACTCATGGACACACAAGCAGGACACTGACATGGCTGGTCACACAGACTGCTGCAGACAAGACTCTGCCTTTAACAGCACCTACATAGAGGACTCACATACAACACAAGCATAGACAGGCAAGTCTCCTCCTTCTCTTGGGCTGGCAGAGGCAGGATGTCACTAGTGCAGGCACACACATGACACTCTCCAGGTCCACAAGGACATGCACATTTGTGGTTTCCTTGAGTACTGGCAAAGCCCTTCTGTCTGCCCAGCATCCCTGTCTGCATCCCGGCTCCCTTACCCACCCACAAGTCTCCACTGACTGGTCAGCTCAGTGCTCACGGCACACACGTAGCACTCACACACTTGTCCCACAGGCACGCCACAATCATGGGTCCCCCAGATAACAGCAAGGACCCTCCACCCACCTGATACCCTGGCCCAGACCTGAGGCCCCCCTGCTTGTCAGCTGGTCCAGCTTAAATTTCGCCAGTGGATATATATGCACACCCCACGCGCACCAGGATAGGGAAAGATAAAGATGCTCAGAGCCTCAGCAGCCAGCACATGGCACACAGGCTATGTCCTGTGGTTCTACTCCAGCCACAAGTACTGAGACCCTCACTCATACTGGCCCCCATGTAGCTGTTTTTTGGGACACGTACCATTCCCACTCCATGGCTGGAGGTTAAAGATGCCCACATGCTCCGGTTGCTGATGCTGAGACCCCACTCACTCCCAAAGCTGACACCACAGGCCAGGGGCACCCACACCTCTGCTCCGACTCAGTAGCTGGCACCAAATTACACTCACAAACATACAGGTCTCACCAGTAGCGGGCACTTAGTCCTTGCGCCACATGCATACACACAAGATAAAGACTGAGATTACACAGAGAGCTAAGACAAGGTTTAAGAAGAAGATATGAAAAGACAGGATAGACTGCAGTGATCAGACACAGGGCTCAGCCAGACAAGTGCACAGACTGGCCCCATTTTACACATAGCTTCTCTCTTTTATATCCTTTTCTGTCTACGCCTACTTTGTTCCTCCCTTCTTCCCCTTACCCTGCACATTGTCTCATCAGTTGGCATAGTCCTACCGACCTCCTCCAACACTCTGGACCTTCAGGTTCCTATCCTTATCAGTTGCAATGTCCTGGTTTGCCTGCAGTTTCCTAATAGCCCATCAATTGGTGCTAATGACCAGGTTTGTTTCCAGTTGTCTTTGTTAATGTCAACTGGTCAGGTTTTATGTCTTTGTGTATTGTCTCCAACCCTTTCCTTATCCTTCCAAGTGAATACAATAAACCTTCTCACTCTCCATTATATCCTTACTGATTTGTGCCACTGACCACGTTTGTTCATATCACAACCTCCTTACCATGTGCGGTCAGGCTTGTCTACTCTGTGTTCTTGTTTATGGCTCCTCTGACCAGACACCCTTAACGGAGCAGACACTCTCCTTCCATATGCCCTCACATACCTTTTTCAACTAGACTAAAGCCACTTCAGAGGACAATACACATGTAATCGTACAATACAAGAAGGTGGAGCAGAAGAAACACAAGGAGGGAATGTTATTGAAAGGAGTACACATTATACAATTGGTTAAACTAACACAAAGTTTTAAATATAAACATGTATCCCACTTTTCTGTTTCAATGATCTTTTATGACAAAGTAATTATGTCAGAAACAGAAACTGACATGTATTTCCTACAAACATTTTTCTCTGGAACTCAAGTTTAGGGAAAATCCTCACCTTTTAAAATTATTAATTTAACAGAAAACGTTGAAGTAACCCTGTGCACCTCTGCTTATCCAAGGATCTACACTAAATATCTTAATACAGAGAATGAAAATTTATTCAGGCTTCCAGTGTTGATAAAGCAAAGAATAACAGTAATTTCTTTTTCTTCTCTGATCTCTGACATATTCTTTCATCTGCTCCTTAATGAGTACCTTTACTGAGTCTCTTTACCTCATTTCCTTCTCTTTTTTTCTCTAACTCTTGCACTTGGTTGTTGTATTGGTTGTTATCTTCTTTCCCTGCAGTTATAACTTCAGAAACAGAAACTTCTGGGAGAATGATTTTCTCTCGCTGTGCTCCCAAAGGTCTAGTTATGCCCCTTATAGTGATGTCCCTGGTGACTATTTTGTTTAGACTTGGACAATATCTGTTTTACCTTTATATTTTAGCAGTGAAAAAATAGTATCAGTCCTGGCAACAACAACAGCAACATTGAAAACCTGTAGGGAAAAAGAATGAAAACCATGACAGACAGGCCAATAAGCAAAATCCATGATGAAATTTTAGCCCCAACATATTGAATGTTTCAGTACCCAGATGCAAATTTGTAGGTGGAAAGAACATAAAATGGAACAACCTCCTCATTAGCTTGCACTATCATCCTGTAATGGGGTTAGAGATGGAAATTTTCCCTTCAGTTAAACTTGGGTTGCCTCCTGTTTGGAAATTGTATATTAGATCTTCCATTTTTTTCTTTGTAAAAGTCAAATATGTGAGTGGGAAAGCCTGTGCAGTACATAGAGAAATTAGATACTTCAAAATACTCATGTGTTGATTAGGGATTTAGGAAATAAAGAGGACCACAGAGTTAGTACCTGGAATCCTATTGCTTTTCAGGCTTAGGCCTCTGACTTACCTGCAGGTAAATATCTTCATCAAATTAAAAAGAAGAGACTGGACTTCTCTGTATTTAAGCATCTGTAGCTTGTACTGCCTATGGGCCACTGTTTCCTTTCAAAGCATAATCAGAAAAAGAGAAAGTCCTGCCAACTTTTTATATAGTGTTTTATGAATCATGCAAGAAATTGGTGATAAAGGTAAAATATCCATCTCAGTTCGATGGTTTCAGGTCTGTATCTCAGCATGACCACTTGCTATAGGCTGATTGCATAACAACACTGTATCACTGTACAAATCAAATTATATGATTCATGAGATCAGGCAAAAAAGAACATAGTAGAAGCATAGCTGAAGTGCAGTTGTTATGAATGATAACTTAAGAAGAAGGCAGAGCAGCTTCTAATTGTACAGTTTTCCAAGCCAGCTTCTTGCTGGAGTCAGAAAACCAGTCATTGCACCATTGCATTCCCTGCTGGAAAGCTGGGCTCCTGTTGCTGCCAGCTCCAAAAAGAGAAGCTAGGACAACAGCTACTGCTAGAGAGTGAGAAGACCCTCCTATTTCAAGCTGTCACATTTCTCTCCTTTTTTCCTCCTGCTCCCCCCAGCAGTGATGAGGAGACTATGAGTCTTGCCTCTCCACTATATCCTTTCTATGGCATAACTGGCCCCGCCCCTGTTCATTCTTGCAGCAGCAAAATTACACTTCATTCAAAAACTCATGAAACAGCTTAAGAAGTCCAGAATTTCAGTCCCTGCTCAGTGGGTTGCTAATGCCTTTTATACCAGATAACACTTGACAATTTCTAAGTTCTTGCAACTTGGCACTCTCAAAATTGAATTTAGAATCATTCAATGGTTGGAACTGTGAGATGTAAAGCCAGCTAGAAAAGTTTTAAAAATGCCAGAAAAGTAGCTTTTGGGGTTTGAATTTTTATTTTTATTGAGAGCAGAAGACATAATACCAACTTGCTGTTGACTATTTATTTACAGAAATCTGTTTTTATCAGTTTAAGAAGGAGATTTTTTTTAAAAGACTGTACAATCAGCAAATTTTTTTCATGCGTATAATATTTAGAGTAGTTGTTCAATTTCTGATGCTCTTGTTTATTTTAAAAAATAGCCAGTAGGAAGTAACAAGTATCATCTCTGTTATTAAGAAAAAGACATTTTTCACTGTTTTAAAGAAATAAAAATGTGGGGAAAAAAAGCAGTGGTACTTTTTATTGCTAAGTCCTGGCATGCAAGTTTCTTTAGGTCCTGTAAGATTGCATTAGTCACAGTAACAGCATGTCATATCTGAAATGCTAAAGAAACAAAGGAGGAAAGTCACCAGAAGTGACACATTGCAGTATAGCCTAGCATGAAGCAATATATCAGAATGTGTAATGGCTAGAACAATTTATCCATTTATTCTATAATCCTTTAAAAGAGCAATTTATTTAAGCAATGTTTTAGGAATGTTTTAAATCATTTTAAAAGGATCTGCACAACAGCTTCCTGTATTGTATAGCAAGCTGCTACTACTCAAAAGTTTTGGGGCCAATTCCTGGTTCACATGAGAGAAATGTTACCAGTATCATAAAATAGATGCAAACATATGTTATGAAGTTAATGCTAAGAGAGAAACAGATTGGGCTGACAGCATCCTGGAGACTGCATTAATGACTCATTTACATAAAGTCACTTCAGTGGAAAACTTTATATTCAGTTTACTAATTTTCTCAGCCTGAACAGAGTTAGTTTAAAACACTAGCGGAAAGAAGATACCATAGACAACTGGTGGTAAAAGAGCTGTACTGTGTATGGAAACATAAACATTTCCTCTGCTATGACTCTTGTTTTTCCTACATCTCCATACTCTGCCCCAGTGTCTTTCTAACATCTACTTTCCTTTCTTAATACAGGGAGACAGAGTCCTGCCCTTTCAAAAGATCTTCTCTCTCAGTTTTCCTCCCAGTTTTAGGGACCTTCTAACTGATACAGTTTCTGCAAGGAAATGTGTGTGTGTACAAACAGTTCTTTCCAGCATTTCCTGATTTGACAGTCATGAACTCAAGTAGGCAAAAATTTCATTTTTTGTAATGATGTTTTCTTTGCTGTTTGACTTTCTTTTTACCTAGATGCTCCCATATTTAAAGACAAAAAAGAAAAAAAAGAAAAGAAAATTATTTTGTAGCACATGTACTACTTTAAACAAGTGTTTTTCTGATACCATCTTTTATATTTTCTGGAAAAAAAGGCTATTCTGACAAAATATTCTATAGTTCTTACTCAGATAAATGCACATTTACTTTAAGAAAATCACTTTTAAAGTAATGAGCATATAAAATTGGAATAGTCTAGTATCTCCTTATTTCAAAATTGGTCATGACTATGTGTAGTTTGTTGCGTCATACAGAGCTATGATAATGCAACATAAGCTTGTCACTAGCAGATAATTTTTGCTGATGAAAGCCTGGAAAACATGGAAGTAAATAACTAATTGTAATTATCTGCTGATTTTATGTTGCTATCTATTGTCTGCTAATTATGGATCTGGCCTGTTTCTTTTTACATTTTTAAAGAAAAATATAAACCATTAAGATATCCACAAGCCTTTGGCATATTAAAGTAAAATTCTTTTCATAATATTTTCAAAATTCAGGATGTGTCCGTAATTCATAAGCTGCAGCCAAGGGTATTAATGAAGAAAACAATCTCCAGTGAAATACCTTGGGGAAGTTTAACATTTTGTTATTGAGAATTTAAATTGAATCACAAAAGAAAATTTCTCTTCAGAGATCCAAAGCAAAATCCAGCAGAGATCAATACCTGAAACAAAATGGGAGGGTTTGCTGGGAAGATGTGGCCTGACATGAAAAGGTATTGCAAAATATGCACAACACTTAGAAGAAAAATGTAACAGTCTTATTCATGAGAGGACTCAGAAAAAGATGAGGCTCATAAATCAAAGACATACGATTTCCAGGGAATTAGAGATGAAATTAAAAGCTAATTCATCAGATTTTTAACACTGCAAATTCCAAGAGAAGAAAAACATTTCCTGTACAGATTCACTGTGAAGGACTATTATATAGTTTTTTGATTAATTAACACACATTTAAATTTCTGTGATGAAACAGTTCCCATGTGTTTGCTTAAGTACCTTTCCCCAGGCCAAATACAAAAAAGAGAAAATTGGAACACAGTTACAAAAAAAGAACACCAAGCCTTTTTAAAGTGATACTTTAGAGCAGCTTGTAGCTGCTTATAGCTTTTGACTTTGAAATCAAGTTTTCACTTCAGGCTGCCATGCCAGGGTCACATCACGTGGCTAGCAGTGGAACTCTGCCAGTAGGCAGGATGCTGAATAATTCCAATTTCCAAAGTGGAAGGAGAAAACTAGCAATCACTCCAGTTTGCTTCTATCTGTAGTCCTTGTGACTATCACTTTAAGAAGTTTGGTCGCTGTCTTTAAAAGAACAATTGTTGTATTTATCCAATGCTTTGTCCCTTCTTGAAAAGTATTATTTGTGTTCTAAGACATCACTTACATTGAAAAGTTTTGATCCTGTTATAAGTATTAATTCTAATTAAATAACTGTTCAAAACTAAACAGCGGTTCAATGTGAAATATGAACAAATATTTTTCTAAAGAATTGTAGTTATCCAAATTCCTACAAATAGCAAATATCCAGGATTTAAAGGCCCTTAGGTTCCATATTTTTGATGAATGAAGAACAAAATTACACACCCAGATACCTTCTTGGGATCTATCTCTCTGTAACATTGTCTTTGTTGCATTGAAAGCCTGGAAGTCTCTTTTAATCTATTATGAAAAGAAAAGGGGAAAAAAAAAAAAAAACCCAAACAAACCAAAAAAAAATCCCACAAAAACCAGAAATCCAGCATTTAATCCCAATTTTAATCTCAATTTATCTACTAACTGAAATTAATTAATTTGGAATACTTCAGTTTGTTCTTCTCACCATATTATATCAAGACACAGAATTATGAACTCCTAACTCTAAGTTATATGTTGACAGAAATGTATAAGGAAGGCTTGGGAAAATTGTTAATTTAGATAAAATTACATGGAAAAAAATTGCACATTTTACACTCTGTAAGTAGCAATTACTTGAACAAGTTTCAAAGACATACAGTAAATTCTCTATTCCTTCAAAATTTTAAATTAAATTTGGCAGCCCTACAATAAGGCATGGGGTGGAATGCTATTCCCATTGAAATCAATTGGAATGTTGCCTTTTGGTTTTTTGGCAAGGAGGGGATTTCATTTAAGGATGAAAATAGCAACTGTTCACTGATGTTCTTCTGGTATCTAGGTTGTTAAAAGAAGCAATTTGACTTTCAGGACTTGAACTGGCATTTCAGCAACTACAACATGTGCCTCAGCCAGACAATCAGCAGCTATATCTGGATTTTTTGTGGTGTGCCCTGCAGAACAGTGCAGACATGCCCATAGTACGACACTCATATTTTCTACACCTGTAGACAAAAAGCAATTAGAAGGTTCTGTATTTGACACTTTTTATGAAATTCATCTGGGAAATACAAGGAGTCAAATTTTCATTCTAGACCCTTTCTCTTCCATGTAAACTAATACTGAAAATAGCAAATAATTAGAATATGGTCATTAACTTTTGGTAATTTTTGTAAGACAGTAAGTACAAAATATGGCAGAACATAAAAGCTCATTCTCACAAAGACAGCTAAATCCATGACTGAAATTGTACCATCAGGTTTTGTAGTCATTTTGCATTCTTTCCCACTGAAAAGCCCCATCAGAGCTTTGGGATGTGACCAACTAATCCACTTAATACTTATTTAATTATCTCGGCACTCTGTTTTATAATTCTCCATGAACTACTTAGATGTGAACTGATACTTTCTCATCACAGAGCTTAGAATACAGACTGCACAAAATTTAATCAAGGGGAAAATTAAAGTAGAACAATGTAAGAAAAAATATATTATGTATATGCTAGCAATATTGTTCATTTAGAGTTATTCACAGAATGTATATGAATAATATTTTGCATTGAAAACTCATAATTTCATTATAAATTCCAATAGAATAAAGGCTCTTAAATAATAATTGAAATCTCATACATAATTGCAAATGAAATGTATAGGAAATCATAATGGCAATAATTTAATATAATTAATACCTAATATATTAGATAGCAAAGGTACCTTTTTTCCAAGTATATCTTATCTTCAGAATCTTGACTTATTACAGTTAAATTTATAAGGTCAACAGCAAGCACTGCAAGAGCACTATATGGGTGATATTGGTGTGGTTAACGCTGTTAATTATAACAGGAAGTAGACCTATTACAGATACTACAGTGGGGAAAACTGGATAGGTGTCAAGTGTTCGATCACAGCTTCAGCAGTAAATGTTGAATTGACATTAAATTATGTACACCATCTACTGGAGACCCACATGAACATATGATTGACAACAGTCATATCAAGTAAGAAAGATTTCACGACCTTTTGTAACAGTTACAGTTTCATCAAGACACATTGTGTATCACAATACTGTTTCTAACACATCAATGTCTGTAAGGCTAACTTATTTTTCTAACCTTAACTGACAAAAAAATAAGCAATCATCTTTTAAAGAGTCATATTTTTTTTTTCCTCTGGCTTCATTAAGACCCATGATAAGCATGTAGTTTCAGAGATGGGACCACAGTTTTTAAGATTACAGTTTTATGTTAGTATTCTGACTATGGATTGAAATTGAAATTTTTAACATCACTTTGGAGACCAAACTGACTACTTTCACTTGTGAACTATTGTGAAGTGTTCATATAATATAAAAGGTGCTGAATTACATTTGCATGATTTGAATCTCACTTACATTGCTTTATTTCTGTTCACTAGGAGTGACTTGATATTAACCTGGAATGTACAGCTTCAGAATCTGTTCTTACATCTTCGTCTCCTTCAGCTTTCTTTCAAGAGCTATAGAATTATTAGATTCAGCTGCTTATTTGTGTACATCTCTGAGAAACACATCAATAAGTGTTTGATATGTATTTGATATGTATTCTCAACAGTTTAAAGTCTGTAGAATTTGTATTTATTGATATTTTTCTCCCATGCTGATTTTTTCATACTTGATAGTAATTATTTTTTACTCAATGGAAAGATTCAGTGCTCGTGCAGATGAACAGAAGCTCAATCTATTTAAACTGAAATTGTGCCTTGTTCAGACCCAAAATGAATTTGTTTTGGTTTCACTATGTACGCTTTTTTTCTTTACTGGCTTTGAAATCCTTGCTGGATAGCCTTTGGAGTACTACATACAACTGTGGTACCATCACATCCAGGCAATCAGATCCCACTTTGACTTGGAATATAAACGTGAACAGGTGAGAAATGCTTATTGGTCATTGTTGTCACTAAATAGAAGTTCCTTAGAGAAGAAATAGAACTAGCTACATTCTGCATTCTCCTTTAAAATGATTCCCAGGTGGCTCTTAACCCTCCCGAAGTCATCATCAAATAAGTGCGCACAGGCGTACCATAACAGATGGAGATAAATATATGCAGCCAAAATTCCAATCGTGACCATAAGAAGTATTTGTTCTGGAAAGTATTTTTATCTGCAGCTGACAAAACAAGAGTCCATTATATTCCTCTGCTGCAATAGGTGAAGTCAGAGGTAGTCTTGCTTCATATGGGACATTCAAAATCTTTAGAGTAGAACATTCAGACACTGATCATAGAAAGAAAGAAATTCACTACATAATCTCACTTTACAAATCTGGTTTTGTTGGTTTGGGGTTTTTGGGGTTTGGTTGGTTGGTTGGTTTTGGGTTTGTTTTTTTTTGTTTGTTTGTTTTTTCTTAAATTTTCCTTTATGCTTGGCATTGTCCGGCTGGCAATATCTATTGTCTCTGAGTCATTCTTCACTATACGGAATATATTGTCCTTTCTGCCTATATCCAAATTCTGCACCATTTCACCCACAGACTGTGCATAACCACAACCTTGCAGAACTGTAAATGACACAGAACTTTAAAGCTAAGCTTATGCTACTATTTCATTGGTCCTGAAGTTAAGACACCAGCTTTCACTGATAACTACCACAACCCTGTATATAAGCTGGCATACACTTCTAAAAACAATTTCCCCATGTTGTGTAACTCTTCTGTATGTTGTGCTGATCAAAATCTTGACCTTAACCATGAACATTATCAAACATCTTATTATTATTCTACCCTTAATTGGTTTAGTGGTGGACTTGGTAGTGTTAGGTTAGTGGTTGGAGTGGATGATCTTAAAGGTCTTTTCCAACCTAAACGATTCTATGATTCTATGATCTTACCAAGGCTTCCCTAATTCCAAACAGTTTATTACAGGAACATATCCTGAGTTCTGAAACTGTGAACCTGGTGTCACTTGGGTGGGAGAATTGGAAACAGATTGTCTATAGCTGACACCCTGAGATTTGTGCATTATTTCAAGCTTCCTGTGCTCATGCTGGAATGTGTTTCAGGATCATGACTCTATTCTATATCTCTTTCCGCCAAGAAAAGTTTATTGGTAACTGTAACTGATATGGAACTGTAAGTTTACTTGATTAAATTCTCATCTGTGAGAAGTGATTTTTGCTTGCTAGTGATTTTTTTTTAAAAAAATCATATCATATTTGAATTATATCTCTTTTTACCTCTTAAATCAATACCTACAAAATGATACAAGGTGATATAAAATACATTTCTATTCAGAGGTCTTATTTTATTAAAATTAAATGGATTTCATCCCTATTTTAAAAGTGGGACATAATGCAAATAAAACAAATCTGTTATTCTCACACTCAGACAAGAGGCAATGGCCAAATCATGATGGCAGATGCAATCTCTTTAACAGGCTATCAAGCAACAATAGCTGTTATTAGTCTCATCTGTCTTATCCCTACAAATGCATGGCAGTGATTTATAATTAAGTTTCAGTTTCAGTTTCTAGACCATGCAGCAATTGTAGAAATCAAGAAGTATAATCCTGAGTTCAACATTCTGATGTGAATAAGCCTATCATGATCACAGCTGCACTAAAGAGACTGTATCTTGCTTTTATTTTCACTCTAGCCAACACTGGTTTATGTGGATTAGGTTTTGAAATGGAAATTATTTAGATCTGTGTCTAGTTTTGTCTAAAACACTAAAATTTGAGAATGTTGGAGAAAGAACACGTTGGAATTTGTAATGAGACAAATTTTGTCAAAATGTATCTATTAATCAAAACTGAAAAATTTAGTGGGAAAATATCAAATCTAAGGTTTGTTTTGTTTTGTTTTGTTTTGATATTTTTTGTAATTAGAACGTATTTTCTGGTCCAAACAATTAAGAATTATAGATAAAGCCTAAATCCTCAGTTATCCAATAGCTTCAGTCAGAGCAACTAGAGCAAAAGCTTGGCTGTGCCTTTTACTAATCTACATATCTTTACACACATTTCTTTATGAAAAATTGAAAGATCTCAATTTTGTACAGTTACTGAGTAAATTGCAAACTTCAATAATTCTTCCATAGCAGATTTTAATTTTCTGATCAGTCCTAAAAAATTTAAAATATTTCATTTCTTATCCACTTCTAATTAAGAAAGTTCTGAAATATTGCAAAGCACAACAGGTAAACTTTACTTGGGTATTTCTGGCACACTATACAACAGATGGACAGCTAATGTGTTTGTATTGGCCTTGAAATTACTTTTCATAGAGAAATCAGAAATCCATAGATATTTGACCCAAATACTGTTATATATGACATGTTTTAAAAAGAAAGAAAGTATGTATTTACTTTATGTGGCAACAAGTTGACTTAAAGGGGGAGCATTTTTCTTGATATCTACCTAGATTTTTTTTTAATATCTCCATGGCTTGCAACTTGGAACTTTTTTTTTTTTAATACTATTACATACTTTTTCATTTGTTTGAAAGGAACAGAAATAGTAATTTATCATGCAGTAGTATCATTTCAGCTCAGACATGTGGATCCTTCATATTAATTTCTGACTTTTGTGCAAAAGCCCTGGTGCTATAAGCCTTTGTGCAGTGCACATGGCTTGCACTCTAGCTCAAGTGTGAGTGGAAGCTACACTTGGGCACAGAGCAAAGCACTAAGCTTTACCCTTTTCACTCAGCAGAAACAATTCCAGTGGTGTATTTCTGGACATTGGCTTTATTCAGATATGCTGAGAATATGAAACTACCCTGAGTCTGGGGGAAAAAAAGTAAAATTCTCCCTTCACCTTGCTGATCAGTCACCTCAACATATACCTCCTTTGCTGACGGTAGTGAATAGTGATGTGGCTTCTCAGCAGCCTCTAGCATATAATAGTAGACTTCTCTGCCCCACACACTATCTTCCAACTATACACCAAGCTGTGCCCCACTGACTTAGGAAGGACCAGGTCAACAAGTAGTGCAGTGTGTCAGCACTCCTACAAGAAAAAAATACTTATGCATTGTTTAGGGAGGAGGAGCCTGGTTTTAACACTTTTTTGTCACCAAAAGAGGCATCATTTGTGACTTTAATTAGCTTCGTTTGTTCTAGATTCTTTTTACAAATACTTCTATTTGAGGCTTAGACTTTCAGTGTATAAACCCTTTTTGTTGTTTCTTCTAATGCAGTAGAGACCAATATTGCAATGCAACACGCAGTTTTCTGAAAGCCTAAGCAAATTAGAGAAAAAGATCCATGAAGAGAAGTTCAAGGTACATATGACACTTCAGCAGAACAACAAGGACACCATCCACCCAGATGTTTAACTAGCAGGTTTAGTTAGAAGAAGGTTCAAACTAGAATTCTTGAATGGATCAGTTCTTAGCACTGAGATTATTGGAACTGTAATCCTCAAGTTACCCTTACCTCTGATTAGCTTTAAAGACTTTCAGTAAAATTTGCTGGATGCACCAAAGTGTTACACAATTTTGAAAATTCTGCTAATCCCTTGCAGCTATTGTTGCACACAAGTACTTCTATATTCCTCTCTATTTCTTGTCACTTAATCCTACATGTATAATTTATTCTTCTTGTCCATTCAATGCAAAGTCAATGTCCAACAATTGCAAACACTTACAGAATGTCGTACCTGTGAGTATACAATTTGCCTAAATTAAGATTAGGATTTAAGAATTACTGTAATTCAAACATAAAGAAATTACAACAGTTTGGCAGGACAAACCACTCTTAAAGGTAATGCATTTCTTACCAGCTCAGTAGTTGTACTGTTTCTTAAGATGCATATTCTTAAGAACATGGTGCTAATAATGCCAAGTTCACAGGTTCTATCCCTGCTCACTGCAGGGGGGTTGGGCTCAATGATCTCTCAAGGTCCCTTCCAACCCAAAGCATTCTATGATTCTATGATTCTATGATATAACAATGTAGCCTCTGATTTTTTTTTTTTTCCATGTTGACATTCCAAAAGAGTGAGTAAAGAAGGAAATTACTAAGAAGAAACTGATGGCTTGGCTTAGTACTGGGAAATTCTTATTAGCATTCTGGGAACAAGAAAAAATATCTTCTGTTTCTGAGTAAAATAAATGAATGGCATATTAAGGCTAATAGTCAATTCAGAAGAGAAGCTGTGTGCCACCTGAAAATGGCAGCTTGATGGTTGTGCTTTGGAATTAAATAGGAAACCTCGCATTTTCCTGAATTTGATTTGGATGAGCCAGCAGAGAGCAGATTCCTTAAGGCATTTGACATATACAAATATAAACAAAGTCCCATTATATAAATTGTTAATTTGTTTAGATTATTGGAAAATACATGTCCCCATCTGTGTCTTCAAGTAAGGGAGGGAGTACATCAGAGACATAGTACTTAGAAAAGCAGCCACTGCTATGGCCTCACAATTTCTGGCTCCAGTTTCTGACTCAAAACATTCAGAATGGAGTCCACCTCACATAAACGCTAAACTCAAATGAGAAAGATAAGTACTTACCAAAGAAAAGTCCTCTCACCCAAAGCCATGTGTCTGAGACAGAAAAGAATTGCATTCAAACTTTGCTAATTTTGCAGAGCTTATCCAACTAAAGGAAGGAAGGAATCCAACACTAATTATGTGATATTGTGAGTTCAGCCTGCAATGAAAATTTTTCTATCAAAGTAAATTCATTTATGAATATAAAATAGCCCGAGTGGAAAAATTTCAGCTCCCTGCCTCAGAAAACTTCATAATCAAAATCTGCAAAATAAGAAGTCTAAAATCCATTTGAAACTGTTACTTCAAACATTACATAAACAGTATTATTGTTAAATTATTAAAGTGAATACAGCTTTGAAACATTTTTATGAGCTAGATTATGATGTGAAACTTAGGAAAAATAAAGAAATACGTTGCCAAATAAGAATAATACATTATCAGTATTGATAAACAGCAGCAAAAGGTCATGTCTGAAGTATCATTCTTAAGATTCCAGCAAGAAAATGCGTAATACAGCCATAATATATTTGGGTTTAATCACTTGGTAAATAACTGGAAGATTTGTGTAAAATTTTTAGTGTCACTTGAGCATCACTTTTCCAAAACTAACACATTAGCCACCCAACTAGGACAATTTAGTGTAGAGATGGTATTTCCATGGTGTTGCTTTAGCAACTTTTTAAAAAATTATTTTCTTTAGGAGCAAGTATTTAAAAAACATTATTTCTATGCTTTAAGGTGTCACTGTTACTTCTTTTTTTTCTGATCATAGCCTCATATGGCATGTTATTCTTGCACATGATGCAATACATAATTAAAAAGAACTCAGTTTTCTTACGAATCACTGGGGAGGGGGGGCAAAAGGAAACGTGGACTGGGTGCTGAGCACCAAATAGTATTTTGTCTACATTTTGCTATCAAGCTTTTAACTTTGTGTTCAGCTCCATATATGTTTCTAAGGATGTATCTACAGCGATTTGGCAACATCTGTGCTTTTCCATGAAGCTAGAATTTATAGAAGCAGAAAAGGTGAGATTCTTGGTACATGCAAGAATAAACAAGGCAATACATAAGCTGAAAGACTCCCTAAAGTGGTAATGTACTTAGGAGTTTGACTATGGGCTACCAGGCCAATACAAGGCCAATACAATGAGACTAGCTGAGAAGTAACAAAACCAGTCAGGTAAGCTGATTACAGGGGAAGAAAATTTTTGGTGGAAAATGAAATGCCTCCTTATTCCTATTCTTCAGCCTCTTCCTAAGAGTGGCTGTACAGACAAAGCTGTGAAAATATGATTGTCAGAAAGCTTCAGGAATTCTTAGCAGTTTGGGGATGTTGTGGTTAGAGAGTCTGTTCAATAGCATCATCTTTACTCTGTAAATGGGAGGCAGAGAGACAGATCTGCTCAATGTTACATAATTAATCTGTTATTGAATCAGGAAGTGAATACTGCTCTCCTGAGGGCAAGTCCAGCACCTGACCTACAAGTCTTTTTTTTTGGTGAACACTTTCTTTCAGTGCTTGTCTTGTTTAATGCCTTGTGACAAATTATTACACCTCCTATGTCAGGTCAGTGAGCAAATCTGGGAATCTGAACGTTGCCTTTGTAGATGTGTTGTGGATTTTTGCACACATCTTCTGAATTCTTGTAAAAGTAAGCTGAAGAAACTACAAATTTCCAATATATGATACAGTTTGTATTTCCACACAAGTCTTCAACTGAGTGAGAAGGTTCTTCAGTTCCATCAGCTGGACCTCTTCTAGTGCGGGTGATGGGGTAAAGCGAAAACCCTGGTTTGAGCTATTACATGGACGAAGAGAGAAGCTTTCAGTGACATGTCATAAAGCCATGACTCTTTGTCTATTTTGTAAACTGAATGATAAGAACTAATTGCTCAGACTAATACTGCTTCCCTTTATTTGCCTTTCCTCTATAATGTTTTATAAAAGAAAATTACTGCACCCTTCTCTATCCTTATTACAGCTATTATACAGGTATTTCCAGCTGGCAGACAAATGGGGAAAAGACATGTGCTGCTAGTGGTGATAATTTTTTTCTGACATTTCTCCATGTGAATCATAGAATCATAGAATCGTTTAGGTTGGAAAAGACCTTTAAGATCATCCAGTCCAACCTTTAACCTACACTACCAAGTCCACTCTAAACCAGTCAAGGGTAGACTAGACTATACCATGTCCCAAAGTGCCATGTCTACCCGTTTTTTGAACACTTCCAGGGATGGTGACTCCACCACCTCTCTGGGCAGCCTGTTCCAATGCTTGACTGCCCTTTCCATGAAGAAATTTTTCCTAATACCCAACCTAAACCTCCCCTGGCGCAGCTTAAGCCCATTTCCTCTCATCCTATCGCTAACTACATGGGAGAAGAGACCAACACCCATCTCACTACAACCTCCTTTCAGGTAGTTGTAGAGAGCGATAAGGTCTCCCCTCAGCCTCCTCTTTTCCAGGCTAAACAACCCCAGTTCCCTCAGCCGCTCCTCAGAAGGCCTGTGCTCCAGTCCCTTCACCAACTTTGCTGCCCTTCTCTGGACATGCTCCAGCACCTCAATGTCTTTCTTGTAGTGAGGGGCCCAAAACTCAACACAGTATTCCAGGTGCGGCCTCACCAGTGCTGAGTACAGGGGTACAATCACCTCCCTGCTCCTGCTGGACACACTATTCCTGATACAAGCCAGGATTCTGCTGGCCCTCTTGGCCACCTGGGCACTCTGCTGGCATATGTTCAGCCAGCTGTCTACCAACACCCCCAGGTCCTTTTCTGCCAGGCAGCTTTCCAGCCACTCTTCCCCAAGCCTGTAGCACTGCATGGGGTTGTTGTGACCGAAGTGCAGCACCTGGCACTTGGCCTTGTTGAACCTCATACAGTTGGCCTCGGCCCATCGATCCAGTCTGTCCAGGTCCCTCTGCAGGGCCATCCTACCCTCCAGCAGATCGACACTCCCACCCAACTTGGTGTCATCTGCAGACTTACTGAGGGTGCACTCAATCCCCTCATCCAGATCATTGATAAAGATATTAAACAAGGCTGACCCCAAAATGGAGCCCTGGGGAACACCGCTTGTGACCAGTCAGCAACTGGATTTAACTCCGTTCACCACAATTCTCTGGGCTCAGCCACCCAACCAATTTTTTACCCAGCAAAGACTACACCCGTCCAAGCCATGAGCTGCCAGCTTCCCAAGGAGAATATTATGGTAGACTGTGTCAAAAGCTTTGCTAAAGTCCAGGTAAATGACATCTACAGTCTTTCCATCATGTACCAGGCAGGTCACCAGGTCATAAAAGGAGATCAGGTTGGTCAAGCAGGACCTGCCTTTCATGAACCCATGCTGCCTGGGCCTGATCCCCTGGCTGACGGGCACTTGTCTGTTGAGTTCACTCAATATGAACCTCTCCATAATCTTTCCCAGCACTGAGGTCAGGCTGACAGGTCTGTAGATCCCTGGGTCCTCCTTCCGGCCCTTCTTGTAGATGGGCGTCACATTGGCAAGCCTCCAGTCACCAGGGACCTCCTCTGTTAACCAGGACTGATGATAGATGATGAAAAGTGAACATTTTGACCTTTTGGGGTTTTTTTGTTGTTTGTTTTGGTTTTTTTTTTTGTGTGTGGGTGTTTATATTTTTGTTTTTCTATACTGTTCCGGTTCTAAAATGGGCTTCTGATAGCAGAACAAATATTCTTTCAAGAGCCTCCCATCAGTTTTTGCTCCGCTCTTTATACACTTTTTAAATTTTCCTTCTTAGTGTCCCTTCTCTACCTCTCCTGATCAGGCTCCAGTCACCACTTTAAGGTTTTCTGTCTCCACTAGATTCCTCTCTTATTCTTCATGCTTAAGTTTCTCACATAATCTCATTTATCTTTCTTTTCATCCCAGTTTTTTATTCAGCCAGTTCCAGTTCTGTCTCACACTATCCCTTGTCCCAGTGGACCCTGGTCCCCGTCTTATGTCCTCCTTCACCACTGCTCCTTGCAGTCATCTTGCTAGGCCCAATCTTTTCCCATCTCTTTCCTCAGTTCCATCATGCTTCCAAGCAAGCACCCTAACTCCTCAGTCTCCATCTTTAGTACCCATTTCTCAAGATCTAGTAGCTTTGCTCAGCCAGACTCCCCTCCCTTGCCTCTTGATAGTCTCGGGCTAAATATTTTTTTCCTGGGTGTTGTGGTTTAGCCTCAGCCAGTAACTAAGCACCACGCAGCCGCTCGCTCACTCCCCCTACCCCGATGGGATGGGGCACAGAATCGGAGGAGTAAGAGTGAGAAACACTCCTGGGTTGAGATAAGAACAGTTTAATAATTGAAATAAAGTAAAATGATAATAATAACAATATAATGATAATAATAATAATAATAATAATAATAATATACAAAGCAAGTGATGCACAATGCAATTGCTCACCACCCGACGACCGATACCCAGACAGTTCCCGAGCAGCGATCGCTGCTCCCCAGCCAACCTCCCCCCCCCAGTTTCTATACTGAGCATGACGCCATATGGTATGGAATAGCCCTTTGGTCAGTTTGGATCAACTATTCTGGCTGTGCCCCCTCCCAGTTTCTTGTGCACCTGGCAGAGCATGGGAAGCTGAAAAGTCCTTGACTAGCATAAGCAGTACTCAGCAACACCTAAAACATCAGTGTGTTATCAACATTCTTCTCCTACTAAATCCAAACCACAGCACTGTGCCTGCTACTAGGAAGAAAATTAACTCTATCCCAGCTGAAACCAGGACACTGGGCTACTCCCCTCTACTATCCTCTGAGAATCACACCTCTCTCTGATTTGGATGGCTCCCTCTTCAGTGCTGTTTTGATGCAGTAGACATATATGTCACTGCAAACCCAGAAAACACAGGTTTTCTTATTTCTATTTCAAGAAAGAGGCAGAACTTGGCTCAGATAAGACAGAAGCAGTGTTAGAGGAAGAATGGCTTTCCCATGACAACCCTGGTTGAACCAGGAGGAACTTAGATGTGGGGAAAGGCAAGAACAAGTCTGCTATACAAAGATGTTGTGACAGAAGGTGAATATACTTATTTTATGTGGTAACATAACAAATAACCACTCTGGTCATCTTGAGGTGCTAGGAGAGCTTGAGCAAGCTCAGTGAGGGTCTATGAGAAATGTTAGATTTTTCAAAGCTCAGATTAATTTAAGAAAAAAATTAATGAAGTGGGCAGATTCTTGACACAAGTATCATGCCTTGAAAAATTGAATTTGCTGCTACAGACTTTACAGACATAAGGACATCCAAAAGAAAATTTCACCAGGATGTTTTTCAATCTGAGGAAAAAAGTAATCTCTGTTTCTTTCTTAGAAATGGCTAAGGTGTTGTGAGAGAAATTCAGACAGGGCAGATAACCTATTACAAAGAAAGAAAAATTACTTGACTAAGTTGCATAATAAGTAGTGCTGGTATTGTTCCTACAATAACTTCTTACAGAAAATATCAGCATCCATGAATATTGTTTCCATCACACTGGCAGATGAAAAGGACTAATTATCTACAAAATGGTACATAACATTGGCAACAAAGTGTATTAACTAATGGTCACCTTAGAATGAAACCATTTGTAACCCTCTCAGAAATTAATTCTGTGGCTCATGATAAAACAAGTTGTTGGAATGACACCATTACTGATTCTACCTACATTTAATATTAAGATTTTGAGGAAAGAGGAAAGCTATTGTCTAAACAGGAATGCTTGAGCCATCTGCTCCCTCAAATATTTTTTAAAAGTGTACTTACTCTATAGACTCCTGAATGTTAGGTTCAACAAGAAAACACTGTGTTCAGTTTCATTTTGAAATACATAAGAAAATAAATCAGCATGGGTTTTCACGCATGCATGTTTAGTTTAGAAAGAGTTTTCCAGCTAATCATGCAAATTATCTTGGTGATTATACTGCCATAGGAGGAAGATAAGATCCAAATAAAAGTTTCAGATTTTATTAAAATTAATTTACTTCAGGCAAGTTGTCAATGTTTCTAGATTTATAATTCAGTAGGTAATATGTTCAAAAATGAAATTAAGAATTCTTGCTTGAGGACATCAATACAAAGCAGTAGAAAGTTAGAGATGCCTAGGACAACCACCTTCATGTATTTGTGATTGCAGTTGCCTGAAGAACAAGGTATTTTCTGGCCCACATTCAAAGAAATGTTTGGGGTTTTTTTCCTTTCAAACATCAGCGCTTGAGAAGCTCTGTGCAAATTGGCTTCAGTGACAGAATAAGATATGATTCCAACTCAGCTGGGTGTATAAGAACAACTTTAAATACTGGGCTTGTGCCATGTCATAATTTATAGTTTTCAAGAAAATGAGATGCTTTTAAAGCTCAGACTTTGTCTGCTGGAGCTCTAGGAATGGTTGATGGTATGTTCAACTACACAGGGAACTGTCAGTTCGCACTGAATATACACTTTTGTGTAAGCTGATTAGAAATATACTAGAGGTTGTAGTAAAGGTCCAAACAATTCTGCACAATTCAAAATATATCTTCACATCTAGACTGCTGGGTTTTAATGTGTCTCAATTCATCCTATTCTCTTGTCCATATAAGATTTACCAAAGACATTGTTACATGCACTTCTTTGTGTATAACATTAGTGAGATAGAAAAAAAAAAAAAGGATTCACCTCTCTCCAAATGTCGGTAACAAAAAAAAAAAACCCAAAAACTTTTACATGTGGTAGATCTGGGTCCTTATTATCTTCTCATTTAAGCTCCTGATGGACTGGCCAATAAAATGGACAGCATTATGGATGCTGCTTCATAGGTGGAGAGGTTTTCAGTTGGTGGTCAATGGGGCTCCTTTGGTTCATGAAGAACAACCAGGTTGCCCAATCTAAACTACCCAGAGCTTACTCATTACCTACCTTGTATCTTAGCCTTCTCACATACTTTATTATTCCTGGTTCTGGGCACATGCTAGCAGGGACATAGCAAGAAGGAGGCTGTCCTGGCAACCATGGCATGCTGAAGGTATGGAGGTAACTACTATTGTTTCCTGAACATAACAAAATTCAGTCCCATGCAAGCCTCCTAGGACAGGTATAGAGAAATTGATTTTCCTAGCCTGATAAGATAACTGCACCGGGAAGTCTGTGAAGATCAAGTTATTCTTGTTGTGCTCTTGCTGACAGGATGGAGAAACTGTGTCTTCCAGAATGATCCCCTTAAAAAAGAAAAAGAAACTTAATTAAAGTTCTTCCTGTAAGAAATGCCACTGGATTTTGTTTACTGCTACTCACCATTGACATTTCCTTGAACTGAAATATGAGCACAATCTGTCTACATTAATGAGCAGCTGACCCTGACTAAGTATCCAGATACTTTGCGATTAGTACCTAGCCTTAGCCTGAGATGTTTTTTCCCATTTTATAACTTTTACTGTGACATTTTAGAGCATGCATAATATTTATCCACCTTATAAATTTTCAGTCAACACATTAGCATAATAACAGTCTCTAGGCCTGTAAAATATATGACCAAAATATAGCAGTTGGACTAGATGATTGTTGTAGGTCCCTTCCAATTGAACTATGCTGTGCTGTGCTGTGCTGTGCTGTGCTGTGCTGTGCCGTGCCGTGCCGTGCCGTGCCGTGCCGTGCTATTCTATTCTATTCTATTCTATTCTATTCTATTCTATTCTATTCTATTCTATTCTTTAAACATATTCCATGGCTTAATGTTCTGTGTGCTAGACTGAAATACCTTTAGCCATACATTCACTGCACAGAACTAAGGTTTATTTTTTAAAAAAAAAAAAAAAAATCCTATCACAACCTCAGCCCTCTCAACAGAAAATAAGCTGTTTCCACACTAGTGGATGGCTACATTGGCTATATCCATACAGATGCTGCTAGCCTGGAGGGATCAAAATAGAGACCTTTAGCATTAAAATTGTTACCCTTATCACCTGATGTAAATGAGTAATTGTTCTAGTGTGATCTTCAAGTTATCATTACTAGGATCATCTCTTAGGTATAATCGTATTCACAATGCCTGTATATTGCATAAGTGCTTCGCTAGTTTCACGTTCCAGTACTTTGGCAGTGCGTGTCTGTGAAATACCTAGGAACCAGATAATTTGTTACAGTCACAGTGATTTTGCTGCTTTTTGTCAATCAGTTAATAGCAGATTAAAGCATTTTTAGCTTGTTCTAAATTCATTCTCCAGTGAAAATTGAACTTTGGCATTGCATCTTTGGAAAGTTGTATTCTTATATGTGTTTCTGCTCTTTGGGGAAAAACTGCTCTGCCAGATTTCAATAGCAGTATTTAAGGAGTTTTATGCAGTATTACATGAAGTAAGACTTTTATTAATTACTCTCTTTCAAAAATAACATTCCTTACTTGGAAAGCCTCTAGATATTTGCATGGGCTTCACTTTGCTTTAAATTTTTCGTAGCATATAGTAGCATTGGAGCTGCAAAGCCGACTGAAACTTTTATACTAAGCTTGGTTTTCAAAATATCTTTATCTTTCAAGACTTCTTCAGTTTGGATGTTAAATTGCTGTTGTTTTCACAATCAAAGGACACCACATGAACATTCAGCACTGAAAGAAGAAGCTATTTCTTCAACCACTCTTTTGTCTGCTATGCAAAAGAGTCCTGACTTAGTCAGCATTATGGAATCATGCCTCTCCTTGACATTGCTGCTTGAGAGCTTTAGGTAGTATCATGTTGAATTCAGTGGAAACCGATATGGACAACATCCAGTAAAGAAAATTTCTATGGTTGTAATATCTCAGTTTTGACTCACAGAAGTTGCTTAGAATGGGCTGGGAATGCTGTCAAACAATGTTGTGTTTTAGTGTAGACTAGAAGACCTGAACTCTTAGAGAGGCAGTAGAAGTTCAAAATAGGTTGCTGTATAAACAGCCAGGTGAAAATGAAGCATTTCAAAGCATGACTTTTTAGTCTTAAAAAAAGCACACATATTCTTTATTTTCCAAAATACAGAAACATGTAGTATTCTCTAGAAATCAAAACAAACATTTGAAATGTAAATCATTCTTGTGTTCTGTTCCAAAGAAAGACAAATTTGTTGCAAGCTGAATGAAAACCAATGAGAAACAAACTATGACCTTACACGTTGCAGTCTTACTTTCTGCTGCCCAAAGAAGTAATCTTTGTTACTTTTTTTGCTGCTGGCTACAGAATAATCTGTAGATTTTTGGGGGGGGGGTTGACATTTTTGTTGAGTAAGACAGTAAGAAGGGCAGGGAAATAATTTATGGAATTCCATCTATTCTCTGTCTATTGTTATACACCTTTATGGGATGGGAGTATAGCAGAGAACTTGAATGCACATCTCTAACTGTGCAGAAATGTGAGAGAACTGTGTGCATTCTCTTACTCCCCTGAGTGCTCAGGCCAACAGACACACAATGCTGTTTTGTGTAATCTGGGGCAAATTACCTAAATTGAGGACATCAGTAAAATTAGACTGCTGGTATCTTGCAAATCTGCAAACTTTCTACCTGCTTTCTTATCTTCTTCAAAGCCATTTCTTTGTCTTCTGTCCGAACTGGCATGCTCTAATAAAAGTTAGAGACCTCTCAGTCTAACCAGAGGTCATTGTTTCAGGAGGCTGCTAAATCATAAGTGATGTGAAGTCATTGTTTCATTTGATATCTCATGTAACACAAGGCACAACATTTTCCTGGATTAATTCTCCTTTGAACTAATTTTTGGAAAATAATTTCATCACATTTAGAACTCTTTTGTGGATGGGGAATCAACTATAAATCTCATAAATGCTGCTGAATTCAATAGGACCCATGAAGGACAGTACATAGCAAGAGCAAAGTCTGTGGAAATAATGTATCAGTGCTGACTCATAGAAGTCAATTAGTAGGGGAAATGCAGTCAAACAGGCTCACAGCTAATGGTTTAACTACACTTTCTGTTAGAATTAGTGTCTGATTTTTGGGGAAAAAAATAAATGAAGCTTCACTCTCTGGTGAATGGGTTCTGGTTATCACATTTTTCCACAGCCATATTTCAGTTCTGAATGTAAGAACAAACAGCTTATGGTTAAATGAATCCTTCACCTTCTTTTGTATTTCTTAAGCAGATTGAATTCCTTCAGGATAGTCATGAACGTTAACTTCTTCCTACCAGCATTGTTATTATGCTCTCTGTTCTAAAAGAGGTGAAAGAAACTGCTGCATCAGAAAATTTAAAGCCATTTAGGTGTAAGTTTTATTTTCTTATGTTTTGTAATGTTTCTCTATGCTTGTTTTTCAATATACCAGTGTTCTTCTTTAATTGAGGAATGCAGAGATAGACTACATATTCCAAGAGAGATAGTCTGAATGCTGCACAGGTCAAGATTACATTAGGCTTTTCCAGCTGTAGTATGTTACTGCTTGTCATCCCCAAGGTTTTAGAGTTTTAATTCTCAGGAGAGAGTTCCCGTTCCCTAAGTGTTCTTTACACTGTTGTCCCTAGATACATCATATCTATAATAAAATAAATTGCGTATCCCTGATGTCTGGTGGATGCCAATTGCTTGTCAGCAACCCTTCCTTTTTCTCATTTACCGCTCTTCCATTTGCTGTGTTATCCACAATTTTTTAAGTAATAATGCTGTGTTTTACTGAGGCTGAAAATAAGGCCAAAAATACTCCCTCTGGCTTTTTATTAGAAAAACATGTTCATTGATGGTTCTTTAAATACAGTTGTATATTAAAACCCACATATTAGAAGCTTTTATTCACTTTAATATGTATAATGTTGGTGTTTGCAATTTCTTCCTTGTTAATCAGCATATTCAGTATGAAACTAAATGACCTATAGAAGTAAAACAAGATCATCAGCATCATCCTTATCAGTCCAATGACAGCTTTTCCTGATCAGCTTACGGGCAAGTTCAAAAGTATGTCTTTCCTATAAGCCCATGCTGATTGCCATTAATTATATTATCCTCTTTTAATAGGTTATTCATCGAATCCCATAACTCTTGTTCCATAATTTGTCCGGGATCAATGTCAGGATGACAGGCCTATAATTAGATGTCCCATTTATACTTTTAAAATATTGGCATAACTTTAGCTTCAATCCAGCCCTTTGGAAATGCTCCAGTGCTCCAAGACTTATTGAAAATCATCATTGATGATCAAGCGATCTCCTCAGCTGACTCTTTACAGCACTTGGAGGCAAAATTATCTGGACCTGCTGATTTAACAACATTTATCATACTGTTATTTAGCAACCTTGTTATTTCTCATTACAATGGAAAACCTTTTA
The DNA here is from genome assembly GCF_030463565.1 of Pelecanus crispus. Taxonomy (NCBI): domain Eukaryota; kingdom Metazoa; phylum Chordata; class Aves; order Pelecaniformes; family Pelecanidae; genus Pelecanus; species Pelecanus crispus. The sequence goes on from NC_134643.1 coordinate 20,039,175, forward strand.
CAATTTAAATCCCATACAGCTACGTCTAGCTTTTTCACTAAACTGTAGAGATAATCCCTCATTCCTAGTGCTATAATTCAAAACTACTACTTCTCTATTTTCTAGAGTTTTCCCCTTCTATCATTTTGCTTCTACTCATCTTTTTTTCTTCCGATTTCGAAATTCTGATTTACATGAATTTCTGTACATTTCAGTTTTCTTTCACAACCTTTACAGTCACAGAGACATGCTCACTTTATATACATATACTGAATATAATCTTCTAGGCGTTGGGGAATTTAGCTAAGGTTTTGAAAATAATCTTATAGTTCTGACTTTCTTAGGTAAACCATGATTAAATGCCTAATCTACTGTGTGTTCATAAAGGCAGATTAACTTAGTTCAAGGAATACACAAGATTTGTTTCTGGTTTATACCTCAAAACTAATAAGTAAAATGGATCAGGTCCTGTTTTCTGCAAGGTATAGTCTAGTATCTTTATTACCAAAGTTAGATACAAAATTCAAAAGACAACAACTTTTCAAAACGTACAGATTCTATTTGAACACAGAGACTCTGAATCCAAGATACCAAAAAAAGACAGTATATTTGCAACTTCTTGCACTTGGTCTTTTTGACTCTTAACTGTTTCCACAGTATCTCTGTTTTTGTTTGTTTGTTTCTTTGCTTTCTAGTTGGAGTTCTAATGAAGGAAGTTGGAGATTTTTCTGTAAGAAGACGTTAGTGGATTTTTTTTCTGTATTCGCTAATCAAACTAAAAAAAAACACCCATAGCTGGAAGGTCTGTAGAAAAAAATACAAAGTCATTACTAGTGAAGTCAATGGATGACACAAATATTGGCTGTCATACAGACAACTGTTCTACTCAGCAACCAAACTCACTTGCCTTTTAAGACAGTTAAATGTAAACCCAACTAACCAACCAACCAAAAATCATAGGAAAACACAAATATTTTTGAAAAATGAGTAATCAGAAAGCACTTTGAACTTCCCATGGCAAGCAATAGCTTGAGACTGTTGAGTCTCAATAAGCAAGAGACTATTGAGTAGAAAGAGGGAGATTATATTACCACAGTACATTACATTAGTGAGGTCATTACCTGAATACTGACTCTGTGAAACTCTTTAGAGCAAAAATAACAGATTGGAACAGCTTCAGAAAAGAGATATGAAAGTATTCAAAGCTTGACAGTGTGCCTTAACAGACATGCTTTTTGGTTTATGAGAGAGACATTTAAGAGGTGACTTCATCATAAACGAAACATACTGAAAATTGAAATGTAACTGTTTCATGATTTAATGAGCCTTTGGAACAACTTATCAAGGGCCAGGACAAGTTCTGCCTTATATGATGTCATTCATTCCAGAGAACATAACTTTTGGAAAGAGTTGGAAGTAATGAATGCATCACAAGAATGAGGTGAAATTATACGCTCTACACTACGCAAGATACTAGATTAGCTGATTATGCTGATTTCTTCATGCTTTAAAATCTGTGAGTTTAGTGAAGAATGAACACATGAAATATACAGTGAGAGAAGAGTATTCAACTTAACCACTTAGAGCAGTGACAATAAAAATTTTACTTTGCTAGAGATGAGCATGATACTGGACCATAGCTGTCAATGAGAATATTACTACTGAAATCAGTGAAGCAGTATCAAGTCCTCTATGAACCCACTCACTTGGGGGAGGTGTGTGTGGGGGAAGTTTACAAAAGCAGAATCTTTCTTCTTTATCAAGATTCCTTTCCTTTTTGGACCACATTCTTCACTTCTACAGAAATTATCTGTTCTTTTTGTGACATGTTTAGTGTGTGTTTCTTAAAAAAGCTTCTGTTTGCCACTCTGAGGTTCAAATTATTAGAGAGACTTCCAGATGATACCTCCTCTGTACAGCCTTCCCAGTTAGGTCAGCACAGGTGCAAGAGACATGAGTCTAGAACCAGGGTGGGGAGGTACAACATCTCACCTCCCAATTTCATTGAGACATAGCACTGTCTATAAAGGATTTGTTAACCCTTCAGGGAAGAGTAATGATAAAAAGAGGGCTGCTGGATGGAATAAAGCATAAACTGAGTCAGAGGTAAAATTAGAAGAGATTTTCAGATGGATTGCTTTCAGTTTATTAAGACTAGGTGCTGCACTTTGCCTGTCCTCTGACACTGCACATTTGTTTAAGTTTACATTGTCTATAGCCTATGCAACTTAATAAGAAATATTGCCTAAGTTGGATATTGGACATTTATGCTGACAAGATAATGTCACAATCAATACCAAGGAGCTTGGCTTGAAGGGTTCACCTCCAAAGAGCACGCTAACTTCTGGAGCTTTTCCACATTTACTGTGAGCCAAGATCTTAAATTTCCACAGTGAGAGATTTAACTCTATAAATATTCAGGCTGTTTTTCATAAAGAAGAGTGGAAATATCTTTTTTTTTATGTTTTCTACTCACCTCTGGCAGACAAAAAATAGACAAAAAATAGCTGTTACTCAAGTTCATATACTGCAGAAGTCGGAAACAAATAGTTGTTACAGGCAGTGACAGCTTTACTGTTTTACTAATAATTAACTACTTGAATTCCCATGTAATGGAAGCAGAAGTTTTGTGAGTGGGAAATAAATTTAAATCCATGCATTTTCTGATGCAAAAGGAAAATAAGCATAGAGCTCTGATTCAGTAATTCTCTCAGTTACGTGATTAACTTTGAGCAATCTGCTGTCTGTCCCAGAAAACAGTCATATCAAAGGCAAACTGATGAATTGGTCTCAGTGTAGGAAGAATGTGAAAGTAATAATGTGTCCTAAGAGTTTAGGACAGGAGGTGAAACAACCTAGAAATGTCAGTGTGTAAAGTTCAGAAAAGATCAGCCTTAATACTCACCCCACTTACTCCCTTTGGAAATCTCTGTCACAGGCTCTGATTTGGCCATGGTAATACATATGTGGCTATTTTACCTCATGATGCTCTACAGAACTGATAAAAGCTGTCGGTCTTGTCTTCTTAGCTGTCAGGTATGCGGTAAAGTTAAGGTGGTTAACAGAGCTATTTCATTTTCTGAAGACATTAAGGGAAATAGGAGCATAATAATAACTGAAATTACTGTCTTTTATGTAGAAAAATCATATGGAGAAGCTTGTTTTGAATTTTGCATGAGAGGGTAATATCCCAGTCTTACAGTCTGTCCTTACATGAGTATGACCTAGAAGATGTAGATTCTGAATCCATCTAGAATATGTACACCTAGAATATTTTCAAAATGATTGTTAAATATGAATGTTTTAAATATTTTTATATGTGCAAGGTACAAAAGACCTGTCCAAACCCGTGTAGTCATTGTTGATCAAGAGCAACCCAGGAGGCACTGAGAACTTGATTCCTAGTGACCCTTCTTTGTGTTACATGCAAGTAACCCTAGTCAGACTGTCTGGGAGGGGAGGGAGAGAGTTTAGATTGTATGGTGCTTACAGTGGGTGACGACATGGTTGAGAGCGTTTGGATAAGGACTAAGGGGAAAGCAAATAAAGCAGATGTTATGGTAGGAGTCTACCATTTACAACCCAGCCAGGACAAAAACACTGATTAATCATTCTACAAGGAATTAAGGGATATCTCTAGATCAGCTGCCCTTGTCCTCATGGGTGATTTTAACTTCCCAGACATCAGCTGGGAATATCACACAGTGGACACAAAAAAAGACAAAAACAGGTCCAGGAAATTCCTGAAGCACATTGAAGATAGAATCATAGAATCATAGAACCATAGAATCATAGAATAGTTTGGGTTGGAAAGGACCTTTAAAGGTCATCTATTCTAAACCCCCTTGCAATGAGCAGGGACATCTTCAACTACATTGGGTTGTTCAGAACCCCATCCATCCTGACTTTAAATGTTACCAGGGATGGGACATCTACCACCTCTCTGGGCAACCCGTTCCAGTGTTTCACCACCCTCACTGTAAAAAATTTCTTCCTTATATCTAGTCTGAATCTACCCTCTTTTAGTTTAAAACCACTACCCCTTGTCCTGTCACAACAGGCTCTGCTAAAATGTTTGTCCCCATCTTTCTTATAAGTGCCTTTTAAGTATTGAAAGGCTGCAATAAAGTCTCCCCAGAGCTTTCTCTTCTCCAGGTTGAACAACCCCAATTGTCTCAGCCTTTCTTCATAGAACAGGTGTTCCAGCCCTCTGATCATTTTGGTGGCCCTCCTCTGGACCTGTTCCAACAGGTCCACATCTTTCCTGTGCTGAGGACTCCAGAGCTGAACACAGTACTCCAGGTGAGGTCTCACCAGAGCAGAGTGGCAGAATCACCTCCCTTGACCTGCTGGCCATGCTTCTTTCAATGCAGCCCAGGATACAGTTGGCTTTCTGGGTTATGAGCACATATTGTCAGCTCATGTCCAGCTTTTCATCCACTGGTACCCCCAAGTCCTTCTCCGCAGGGCTGCTCTTAATCCCTTCATCCCCCAGCCTGTACTGATATCGGAGGCTGCCCTGTCCCAGGTGCAGGACCTTGCACTTGGCCTTGTTGAGCCTCATGAGGTTCATGTGGGACCACCTCTCGAGCTTAAGATAACTTCTTGGTGCAGGTACTACGGGATCCAACTAGGAAAGATACCTTCCTAGATTTGTTTGTAAACAGAGAGGGACTCGTGGGTGAAATAGTGATTGGTGACTGTCTTGGTAACAGTGACCATGAAGTACTTGAGTTTCAAATCATAGTTGAGACAAGAAAAACTGCCAACAAAACTTTGACCCTGGATACAGGGAGAGCAGACTTTGGGCTGCTGGAGGAGCTATTAGTAAGGTTGCCTGGGAATCTTCCTTTGAAGGTATTGGGGTCTATGAATGCTGGTAGCTTTTTCAGAGCTGTCTTTTAAGAGTGCAGGAGCAAGCAAGCAGGGCAGAAGGCATGTCCACTTTGAAAAGAACAGTTTTCTTTAATCTGATAAGTAGCACTGGATATGTTCCACAGAAAAATATCTAAGTATGTATTTAACTTAAAGTTTCAGAAATACTTCAGGTAGTCTGAAAGGACAAAGCTTAAAGTATCACAACTTCAGAAAGAATATCTAATATAATAATATATATTAACATTAATAATATAATAAAAATATAATATAATAATATATTGTTATATTAGTTATAAAAGATATAATTATCTCAAATACATAATATTAATTATTAATTAATCCATATTAAATTAATATATTAACATATTATTCTATATAATACCATATATTATACTACACCATTATGTATTATATATAAAAATAGCAAACATAACGAATTACAACTTTGGCCCAGTCCCAGCTATGACATCACTGGCATAAGCAAAACCTGGTGGGATGAGTCCTGTGACTAGAGCCATGATAGATGGTTACAGGCTCTTTGGGAGGGATAGGGAGGACAGACAAGGCAGCGGGGTGGTGCTGTATGTAAGGAAAGGGTTTGTTCAGCTTAGAGAAGAGAAGGCTGAGGGGCGACCTCATCACACTCTACAAATTCCTCAAGGGGGGCAGCAGAGGGGGAGGTGCTCTCTGTGTGGTGACCAGCAACAGGACACAAGGAAATGGAATGCAGCTGCATGAGGGGAAGTTCAGGTTGGACATTAGGAAAAGGTTCTTCACTGAGAGGGTGGCCAGCCAGGCTCCCCAGGGAAGCAGTCACAACACAAAGCCTGTCAGAGTTCAAGGAGTGTCTGGATGATGCTCTTAGTCATAAGGTTTAGTTTTAGGTAGTCCTGCAAGGAGCAGGGAGTTGGCCTCGATGATCCTTATGGGTCCCTTCCAACTTGAGATATTCTATGATTCTATGATTCTATGCATCTTGATGCTTGTTAGCATATCTGAGTGTGAGAGTATAAGTGAATTAATTCCATGAAAAAATGGTATCAGGTGACTAAAATGAGTTTTGTTTAAAATCAGTATTGCTTTCTCTTCCTTACAGTCACTGAGTTTTACTATGTTAATTTCCTACCTTACATAATGAACAGAATGAAGACTACAGCCTTAGAATCCCCAAAAGTTTAAAGCTGGATGTGCCAGTATTAGAACATGAATGCAAGCATGATATGCCTGTACGTACTCTGCTCTCTGTGTCCGCTCAGTAGGATCCTTGCAAAGTATGCACGCACTTGATGCTCACTCTTTCAAACTTTTTCAACATTTTCCCTGAAGAACCCAAAAGAGAAAATCATTGATAGAAAATAAAATAATAATAAAAAAGGAAAAATTCTTCTTTATATTATCTAGGGGGTTATGTGGAATGCAGACAAGAGGACTGTATGTATGTCTCAAGAAAATTCGGTTATGTAAGTTTATATAAAAAGCACATTTTAACAAAATATCCAGTTTCAAAAAATATGTCTTTGTCCTGATGTATTTCTGAAAACATTTACTGTGACTTTTAGTTTATTCACACATAATTCCAAGAATGTCACTAGAAATAACTTTGGGAATAACTTTGTGACCACTTAGGACTTTAAATTGGTCAGGCAAACTATTGTACAGTCATCAGAAAAGAAATGGGCTTAAATACCATCTGAATTAAAGCCCTTAGCAAACTTTGAGTGATTTAGAAGTAATAAGTACAATCAATTGCACTGAACTGTGGAATTAAAATGTATTTTCAGCAACTATAGATTTAAACAATTAATAGGTGATACATATTTTTTTTAATACTCTTTTCCTAGCCCTCTTTTACACAGACAAATACACAACCCTGCAGCCAACTGCAGTACAGGCACAGTTCCTCAGTAATGGCAGTGTAGAGGTTACTCACCTATGTAGTCCCAGATCTGCATTAAATTAATCATGTGGAGGACACTTCTACTGTATTTTATACAACTGCTCTCCTTAGTTTTTTCTGCAATAAAGAAATGCCAGATTTCTTTTAATTGATTTTCCAATAGATATTTTTTGGCCTACATTTAGTTCTAAATTTTGTAATTGGGATTTGAGAAATTAATGTTAATTCTACTTCAAACACCTGAATTCATTGACAATGTGTGACAATGTCTATTTTTTAAATATATTGTATAAGAAAGATCAATCTAGTAACCAAGCTGTGCTTCATTAATAAAATAAAAGCTTCTTAATGGGTGACATTTAGAACTCACTATGGAACAGAACTTGTTCCTCAGTTAAAGGGAACACTTGGATAACTAGAATTTGGAAGCTAAGAATTTTTTCCTGTGTTGAACAAATTCTATATTTTTCTTTCCTCTTTTTCTCGCAAGTACAGAGAACACAGAGAATCAGATTCTGTAACCCTGCTTCTGCTCAGCTGAGTACCCTATCCTATTTAACACTTATGGAAAGCCAATGAGAACTCCTTGACTTCTTCATGTCTGTATCTCAGGCTGAGGTATCAACAGAACTATGTTTCTTCTGTCCAGTGGTCTTCCTTGGTGTGCAGCAAGGCAAGATTTAACCACTCTGAGAGTGGCTTTGACCAACAGCATTAGTTTAAACAGTCTGTGTAACCAGGAGTACCTATATGCACACTGGACTCTAAAATGAAGAGACTGTAGCCCATTTAGCCATAAACTCTTATTTTTCTTCTGCTCCCTAATATCTATATAAACACCTAAGAAGTCTCTAGATTTTTTTCTATGTATTGAGCTTGCTTTTTCCTAAGAAGGTGTTCCTGAGTGCCTTGGGGTGTGCTCCTCTTCCTGGACAAAATCTGAGACTAATGGTGGGGGAGAGACACATGATCAGTGATCCCCAGAGTCTAGCAAGCAAGGGAGAGCCATCAGCAAAAGAAGCAAACATGAGCAGATAGTGGTTTGAAGGTGAAATGCTGCGTTTGGTGGAATTTTGCTTGCTTTTCTATAAGGAAAGATGGAGAGGACAGCTATGCTAGTAACACAGGCTAAGTGTAGAGTGTGATGCAGATATTAAAGTGAATTGTATGTAGAAGCTGTAGATAGTACCTCAATTGAGATACTTCATCAGTAAAGGAAGTTATTTATAACTGGAGAACGACCTAATACAATTCTAGGAGGAGATGTTCCCATAAACCTGCAATTAAAAACAGTGATGGACTTCAGGAAAGGTCTGTCTCCATCTCCACAGCCATGCCTGGCTATCACAGGGCTGTGTCTGTTCCTGGGTACCCTCACTAGGCCAGATCCTGATCCTGGCTTGACCTCAGTTCCACTTCATCACCACAAATTTATCTGATGATCTGGTGTCTGGGCTTCCCCCCTCCCTAGCCTGCCTTGCTCCCTTGCTCAGGGACAGTGGGACAGGCCTGGGATTCCTGTCAACTCCTATCTCTCCAGCCCCCACGGATGATATTTTGCCTATGTCTCTGAATCTAATCTATTAGTTTTGGTCTTTAATGTTCTGATTTGTTATTGGGCTAGTGCCTACCTTTTATATTAAACTCGCACATTATTGCTACTAGAAGAGTCATGGATTCCTGAGAAACTATGACAGCCACTCAGGGTATGTGAAGGCTGTTTTGGGTCCTCCCTTAACTTGAAGTGATGTTGAATAATAGCTTTAACATCCTAACAGGGAACTGAAACACATATGGTGTATGCTGGGTAGAAATGTTCTCTACTTCTGCTGTAGCTTGGCCATGGAAGCCCTAGTAGGCTGCAGTGTGTAGAATGGGATGCTGGTCCCTGTTCCCAGAGTGCTTATTGTTTTTATTTATTGGTGAGCTCATATAAAATATAGCCAGTTTTCATAGACGAGAGTCCAACTTCAGAAAGAGAAACTGAACATGCTTTTTCAAGTCAAGGTAAGGAGGATCTCGAATGTAGGGCTCCCTTACCAAGTCTGTTAACCATTAGCTAGTGGAAGGAAACAAAATCCCAGTCAGGCCTATTTAATTAGTTACTTATCATTAAAAAAAAGTTAACTAATTTAGGTCCTAGGTGGGTGCAAGTATCTAGTTTTTCTCAGGTACTCCCTCCACAGTTCATGCAAAACAATAAATTCAATGGCTCTAATTGCCTGTAGAAATGTTCAGAGATTCCTAGATGCAGCCCATTGTGTGTTCTAGCTACACTGTGACACAACCCCCTCTTCTGCTGGTTTCCTTCTGCAGAAAGCAGGATCTTGCCATAACATGATGTACATATTCGGTCAGGCAACAGGCAGGTCTAGGAGTCTAGATGCACTCTTGGACCCTTTCAGGAGCTTGGAGACTTAAGAGCTGACTGTTAGAGAACTAGATGGCTCTGCCAAAGGCAACAGTCAAAATAAAAGTGCATTTGAGCCAGACTTGAGGAGCTAGGCATAGTATTTAGAACAGTAATACTAGATAAGAGCTAGTGCTTCACTCTAGGACATAGTCAATGAACAAAAGACAGTGATTGTATTTTAGACTCTTTAGTGATCAAGGATGATACAGGCAAGATGGTTATAAAAAGAAAAAAAATGAGAAGCCTCCATGTGTTTGAGTTGCTTTGTTATTTTAGAAGGGTAAGCTTTAAAAGACAAAGGAAATTAGACTGACCAGACAAATGAGCTCAAGATTATCTCCAGATCTGAATCTAGGTAGAGATGTCACATTATTATAAGTCACAATGGAAGTGCTCTTTGGAGCTGGCATTTTGACCTCAATTTAAAAAATGAGAGCAAGAGCTATGGCTAGTCCCAGCTAATAAGCCTACTACAGAAAGTATATCTCAAATTTCTTGGACAGGATATTAAAAGATTAAACCCACAAGATATGCAAAAGATTTACTAAGAATTGTGTCTTGAAAATTGGGAAAGCTCAGAAATCAAGTGAGAGTCACCAAAAATCACAGAATTGCAGAATCAGTATGGTTGAGGTTGGAAGGGACCTCTGGAGGTCATCTGGTCCAAGCCTCCTGCTCAAGTAGGGCCACCTAGAGATGGTTGCCAAAGACCATGTCTAGATTGCTTTTGAATATCTCCAAGGGTGGAGACTGCACAACTTCTCTGGGCAACCTGTGCCAGTGTTCAGTCATCCTCACAGTAAAAAAGTGTTTCCACATGTTCAGAGGAGCTTCCTGTTTTTCACTTTGTGCCCATTACCTCTGGTTCTGTCACTGGGAACCACTGAAAAGAGCCTGGTTTTATCTTCTTTGCACTCTCCCTTCAGGTATTTGTATACATTGATGAGATCACCCCCGAGCCTTCTGTTCTCTAGGCTGAACGGTCCCAGCTCTCTCACCCTTACCTTACAGGAGGGATGCTCCAGTGCCTTAATAATCTTTGTGGCCCTTTGTTGGACTCTGTCCAGTGTGCCCATGTCTCTCTTGTGCTGAGGAGCCCAGAACTGGAGCCCAGGTCCAGTTGTGGCCTCCCCAGTGCTGAGTAGAGGGGAAGGATTACCACCCTCGACCTGCTGGCAACACTCCTCCTAATGCAGCCTGGATACCATTAACCTTCTCTGCAGCCAGGGCACATTGTTGGCTCACATTCAGTTTGGTGTCCACCAGGACCCCTAGGTGCTTTTCTGCCAAGCTGCTTTCCAGATGGGTGGTCCCCAGCATGTGCTAGTGCATGGGGCTGTTTGTCCCCAGGGTCAGGACATTGCACTTATCCTTGTTGAGCTGCATGAGGCTTCTATCAGACCATTCCTCCAGCAGAGGTCACTCTGGATGGAAGCAAGACCCTCTGGTGTATCAGCCACTCCTTCCAGTTTTGTGTAATCAGCAAACTTGCTGAGGGAACACTCTGCCCCATCATCCAGACCATCAGTGAAGATGTTAAACAGGACTGGACTCACTGTTGGCCCTTGGGGTACACCAGTAGTTGCTCATTTTTATATGGGTAAGAGTAGCTAAGATTAAATGTAGCTAAGACTAGGTAAGTCTGACACACACACCAGCCTGCCCCCCCCCCCCCCCAACAACAACAACCAAAAAAACCCCACAACAAAACAAAACTAAAACAAACTAAAACAAACAACAAAAAAAAACCACACACACAAAAAGCCAAAGCAAAAAAATCACAGAAAATTCTTAATTGACATGAAAAAGAAAACAAGACTGGAGGAAAGGAGTCTTTACAAACTGAATTTTTTCTGGTTAGATGTAGATCAATGATTATGTTTTCTCATGTTTTTATGAGGATAATGATGTTGCAGAGGACAGAACTGAGAAGAACTGAGGCTAGAACAGTGGGAGTGATAATATCTAACATAGGCACAAAGATTCAGTTGCTTATTATGAAATTAAAACCACTGAGATTTTACACCTGTAAGAAGGTATTTTTTGCCAGAACCTAGGTACTGAAGACTTCCAATGACTAGAGATCAATATCTTCCACCTAAAATATATATATACATATTAAAAAAAAAAAGAAAAAAAATTATCCAGATGATCGAGGCAGCCAAAGGCTCATAAATAGATTCCAAATTAGTTTTAGAGGGAAGTTACAAGAAACTGTATTATAAAGGGAAATTGGCTGAAAATATAACATAACACTATGAAAAATATCTAGATGTGTTGTGTTAACATCTTTGCTTTTTTATAAGTCAATACATTCTTAAAAAATTAAACTCTAGAATGGCTTTTGCAACAAGGTAGTGGGGCATAGATCCTAAATTGTTTCAAGATTAATCCTGAGTAATGAAGGGGTGAAGGAAGGCTCTTTACCGCTGATTTAGGATATTAGCCAGAGTATAGTTGTGTTCCCAGTTGTATAAAAATCTTTTTACTGTCTTTTTGTTTTATCTTGGTATACATTGCTCACACTCTTAGGTTTAAAACAGTTGTTAGACTTTGAATCAGAGGACTAAAATTCCCTCTTGCTCTGATAAACTGGATTTTGTGTTGTTTTCAGGATTTTCTGCTTTTCTCTGTAGCAGAGGGCATGGGCTACTTGCTGGGGTCATAGGGAAATTTGTATGTATTAGTTTCACCACTATAGCAGAGGCCTTGGTGATACCCTTGAGCTTTCTCTGTGTGGTAAACTATGTGTATGCTTATGTCTTTTGGCTTTCTAGTATGGTGTTTCTTTCTTTTTAAAGTATCAGGATGTTATGTCTCCTCACTTGTGTGTGAATACACGACACATTTAAAATTAAAAGTGAAATTAAAATGAAAATTTAAATTATAAATGTGCAAAAGCTTTCTTGCAATTATGAAAAAATGAATAAAGTTATTCTCTCCAGTCCTGGACTAGCTGCCTATAAACAATTTTCTCGGGGCCAAAATTAAAGTAAATCTTGAAAAGCAACTCCTGGGAAGTGTCCTAACCATAGAAGTGTGGCCACCATTTATTTGGAATCAGTTAACTGTTTGAAAAACATAATTTGTTACTAATATGATTTTCATCATAGTAAATTTTTTATACCATCATAAGTTACATGACACATCCAAATGAAAAAAAATGCATACTGTTTATTCAAACTTGCTTTTCTAGAAAGGTAAAAAATGTAGGAGAGATGGTTCAGAGAAAAACTTCTGATTCCTCAGAGCAATCTTAATTGTGTGATAAATCTATAACAAAGCAGAAACATTTTGTTAGACATACAGACTGTTATTGGTTGGAACTATCAGGAATGCTTAGAAGCACAGTGACAGGATTGCTAAAATGTCAGAAGCAACACAGAAAGATGTCCAGAGAAACATTTTTTGATTGAAAAGACATTTTTGGCTTTTGAGACTTTGTCTTCAATTGTAGAAGTAATTAGATGTTAATTAATTGGTGTAGCTTGTAGTGAGTGCAGTGAGAAAACTAGAAAAACAAGGCAGATCTTATAATTGATCTTGCTTCAGTTATTAGACTTCGCATTAGCTAACTTGTATTTTTTCTTTTTATTTCCCTTGGATTTCTTAGCTCTGTATGTCTCCCATGTATGCTACTATTGCAACTTCACTGAAAGCCATTCATGGCAATTTGCACAGAGAATGTCTTCCAGCCTGGTAAACACTTATCTTATGTAACCCAGTCTCTGCTGAGTTTTGAAGTTTTGCCCCGAGGAGCTTGGCTGCAGTTCTTGGCATCCTGGGAGAGGCAAGAGGAGAATGATTTGTTTTCTTATATTTAAAAACACTTTTGTTTGTGATACTTTTCTCAAATGTACCCAGTTATCTCTCGTTTTGATGTTATTGATATTATTTTTTCCCCATGGCTTAATTGTATTACTGATTCTCTGGTTGATTTATTTACTGTATGAGTCAAGAACTAACATAATTCATCATTCAATGGCATAAACATTGAAGTATGAAGTATATTCATCTGCTATCACACGCTTGCCAACTAAGAACATTTTAAGTTTGTTTACATATAAAAAGGTAGGACAGTTAGTAAGTAAGATGGGGCTTAATGTTTCTGTTCTTTCAAGATTGTTCACTAATTTATTTTTAATGTTCTCTCTACAGGAGTGAAAAGAAGGATGTTTCAGTCTCCTGAACTGTATTTTGTACAAAGGAATCTCATTATTTGAGTATCAAAAGTTTCTTTTAAAAGTTTGTATTGCAGCCTGCTAACCAGTGTTGAAGGTAAAATATATAAGACAAATGAAGGTAGAATATATAAGATAAATGAAGCAATATTTCTTAATGGTGTCGGTGAAAAAGGAAGAAATATGTTCACCTGTGCTCCATATCAATGTAATAAATCACTTAGCTTTCATAGTAGAATCTTCCACCATTTTATATGGTAACATATAAGAATTATATCTTGCACAGATTTGACAGGATTCTTTGAGTTGCTTGCTTTCATATTGCCTAGCTCCCTGAACTGAAGCTCCTACCATTGAAACAGATTCTGCTGTTAGGGAGAACTGCTGAGTAAATACTACAACCTTTTCAAATAATATCTGCTTTAGAAACAATACTTGATCTTGTTATGTATCACATGACCTTTACCGAGACAATATTGGCCAAAGGAGCTTATTACCTGTGCAGTTCATTGACAAAGACATCACATTTAAATTCATATCAAACACACAAACTTTCTCATCCCTCTGAAAACCAACAAGCATTAAAGTGTGTTGTGAGAAATATAGTGATGCTGATTCATTGTTAATTTCATCAATGAAAATAATTTCAGGAAGGATTCTTTCTCCATTTTCTCCTTGATCTCTCTAGTATCACATAATTTATCTTTGAATATTTTACTTTTATGAAGCATTTAAAAAAAAACCCAAAACATTTATCTTCTTTCAGATGAGGAGCAGGAGAGAGAATACAATACATGGCTGTAAGCAGCTAAATATTGCTTGGATTACTCAATACCCATACAATTGCTAAAATGGAGAAAGAAATTAATAAGTCAGGCTGGGATGTTTTACATGACATGCTATATGACAAGGCAGATTCAAAGCTGGTGTAAGGTGTTGTTGATCTACTGACCATAATGAAACTGGAGCATTTCACCATCTGAACAGCTATCCCAAACAGGCAGAAGTGAAGGAAGAGAAATTAAGAAGTGAGAGAAATACAGTAGAAATATATTTTTTCTCTCTCCCTTTCTTATCCTCTCTCCTTTTTTATCTCTCTGTCAAGGAAGAATTATAAAGCAAAAAGAGAAAAAACTGTAGTTGCAACTGACTATAAACCAGTGAAACATGTCAAAATTATCATCTCTCTGCTTCCATGTCTACCACCAATTTTCTGTTGTATGCAGCTATATGCAATATCTACCACACCGTTTTCACTTCATACTCTTTGTTGGGATTTTGTTTAGTTTGCCAATGACAGCTTTGACAGTAACTTTTTTCTTGCATCCTTTGAGTGTGATTCTCTACTCCATTTGACGCTTGCATGAGAAGGACAACATTGGAGGCTGTATGTGAAATTATCTCCTACCATCTGTTGAAGACAGACACCTGGCTAATGAGATTTGCACAGGTAGAATCCAGGGAGGTTTCACTAGGTTTACAAAAGTGGCCTTATACCTGCATATCCCAGAAAATTATCAGTAGGTATGGTTTCATACTGTCCACTGTTACCCATATATTTGTTTAACGGCACTTTCAGATGCTCTACCCTGAATTTTTATTCTGCAAGAAGGAGAAGGCAGGGTTCTATGTCTGGTGTGTTTTTTAGAGGGAAAATTTCAGAGTATTTGTAAAATTTCATAGAGTGCTGTCATTTTTGCTACTAAAATTGCAGCATGGAAGTCAGCCTTTATTCTCACTGACTCAAAAACAAATACAGAATTTGATGCTTCAGCAAGTAATGGCCTTTTTGCTCTCAAAGCACCTTATATGTGCACCACTGATAGTTTCAGAGTCAATACATGTTTCTGATGGAAACATTGTGTTCTTGTTTTTTCTTAATCTAAAGCAAAGGACTGCTAAATTTTTTATTAAAATCACATGGCTGCTCTGGGTGACTGGAAAACTGAACAATAGCCCCTTTGCTGTGAATTCAATAAGTCATTCTTCATATATAGGTTTTTTTACAATACAATCTTAAGCTGTATGATTATTTTTGTTGTAGTAAGGGATGGTGCATTTACATCCATATAGATTGTATTAAATTACCTCACACAAGTTATTGTTTGCTAGGGGCAACATCAGGAGTATGAGTTACTGAAGGAAAGCATAAATGTAACCAACAGGTTTGAGTATTTCTTTAGTGTTCAGACAAAAATTAGTTGTGTATTGGTGCTCCTGTGAAATCTGACAAAACATCCTTCTTTTTTACAACCTCTTATCTTTAAACAACTACTCCAAAGTGTTCCCAAAGATGCTGAACACTCTATTATTAAAAGAGCATTTACATTAAGTGGATGATTTTTTTATATCTATTGTGTGGTGTGTAAGACAGGCTTTCGTTCTTTATTCGTAGCTCAGATATTTTTATTTATATTTCTGGTTGTGGCTTTTTTTGACAATGAGTTTTCTGTATATTTTTTGTATTTCTGCAAGGGAAGTAAAAGCCTACAAGATGTGATGCATGCTCCTAGCTAATGCAATAAAAGCAATTTACATCATTTTGTCATGTCCTGCTTTATGTTTTCCTTTCTTTCTAAAGAAAATAAATTAAGGCAATGCTTTCAGAATAATAATTTTGATTTTACTAATAGCATTTTAGGCAATTTTCTCCACAGAAAAATTGGCTGCTGCTGTTGCTACTGCCAGTTTTGCTGATGCTTTACATCAAAGCTCTAAACTTGCAGTATGGAAAAGCTTGTAGAAGGTCACACAGGCTTCAGTCAAATGCCTTGTATTGTCTTTAATTGTTAAACTCATTGTATTGGGCTGACATGGCAAGGTTTTCATAGCGGGGTGTGCTGCAGGAGTGGTCTCTGAGAGAAGGCCAGGGGCTTCCCCATGCTGGACACAGCTGGTTCCAGCCAGCTCCAAAATGGACCCACAACTGGACATAGCTAGGCACATCAGCCAAGCCAGTGGTCTCTCTGTGATAATGTATTTAAGAAAGGGTAAAAAATGCTGTGTAGCAGCTGTGAGAGAGAGGCGTGAGAAAAAAGTGAGAGAAATATCTCTGCAGACACCAAGGTCAGAAGGAGGGGAGGTGGTGCTCCGGATACCAGAGCAGAGATTCCCCTGCAACCTTTGGAGAAGACCATAGTGAAGCAGGTTGTCCCCTGCAGTCCACGGAGGACCCCAAACAGGAGCAGGATTTCTGGCAGGACCTGTGGCTCTGTGGGGGACCCACTTTATTCCTGAAGAACCGTACACCATGGAAAGAACATCTGCTTGGAACAGTTGGTGAAGAACTGCATCCAGTAGGAAGGATCCACGTTGAAGAAATTAATGAAGGACCTATTCCATGGGTGGGGACCCCACAGCAGGGGAAGAGTGAGAGGAGGAAGAAATGGTAGAGATGAAGGGTTTTGAACTGACTACAACCCCCATTCCCCACCTGCCTGTGCCGCTTGCAGGGAGGAGGTAGAAGAGTTAAGGATGAAGTTGAGTTTGCGCAGAAGAGCAGGTCGGGAGTAGGGTTTTTTTTAATTTTGTCTTTGTTTCTCACTATCTTACTCTATTTTTAATTGACAATAAATTAAATTTATTTCCCCAAGTAAAGTCTGCTTTGCCTGTGACAGTAATTTGTGAGTGATCTCAAATTCTTATCTCAACCCATGAGCTTTTTCACTTTTTTGTCTCCTCCTGTCCTGCTGAGGACAGGGTGTGAGGGAATGGCTGGGTGGGCACCTGGCAGCCAGCCAAGCTTAACCCACCACATTCATTCATATTCCTTCTGTAATTATGGAAGTCTGATTTTGATTAAAACATTTTTTTACAATTTTTCAGTAAGGCCGAAAGGGTGTCTGTTTATATTCTATCTTGCTGTAATAAAGACAGGCTCATGGGGAAAGTTAATGTATGTTGAAGATAAATACGTGAAAATCATTTCTGTATGAGCACACTCATATCTTTCCCTATGCCTATGTGTGGCAGGATTTTTTTTCTGTTGGAAAGACTGGCTGATGAATATTCTGTTGAATTAATATACTAAAGTTTACACTAAGCAGATTCAACATTTTCTTTTTATCTTGCATTATTAAACTGCTAATTTCTGATAGCATCTAAAAATGATGTGTGGAAGAATTTCTGTTTCAACAGCCAGTAACATGGAAGATATTGAATGCACTTTCTCCTACTACCACACAAATTAACTGCTAAAACAAAAGGTTCCTATTCTCATATGAATTACCAAAGATCTCTTCCTCCTGGCAATGTTCCAAGGGATTACAATTCTGCTTAGTTCTTGGTTTCCCATACAATTTTGTGCCTGCACAGATTAGTTCTGCAAAATATTAGGACAGGTTTTGCAGTCACATTTGACCAGCATTGGCGAAGAGCTAACAGCAATGTGAGGCAAAGTGCGTACCAATCACACACACATTTCATTGTTCAGTAGACACTGCCAACCTTTACAGGTCTGTGCCATCTTGCACAAGGTTAAATTTGGATACGAGTATTCAGTCTTCCATCTTAGCATTCAACATAAAACATCCTAGCATTCAATGTAAATATATAAAAAAGAATGAAATGAGTCGGAGATGCCTGAGATTTGACAAGTATGACCAAATCATCTTAACAAATCTTTTTAATACTCCCCATTCCGTAGCACTACCATCAATTTCATACTGCATACCCATGGATTTACCTTCTGTTAAGGTCAATGATGGGAATATAATACTGAATTCTATTTGACTGCAACATGACTGCTGGGTCATGTGCTATGGATTTCTTCATAATGCACATAGTTGTCATGGGTAGACAAGAATATTTCTGATAGAGAAAAATTGTCTGTTCTCTCTCTCTCTCCACAATGAGGAATTCCCATTTTTTAGGTTCTGTAGCCTGTAAGAAATGACCCTGAGATACAGTTTGTGTATTTACACAGTTTGAAGTAGCATTTCAATAGCAGTTACATATATTGCAAAAAGCAACATACAGTTTTCAGCTGCTCTCAGCTGTTCTTGGCAAGTCAGAGCTTAATATCTATTTTGGACATAATTCATTGAGCCATAGTATGGATACTGGCAGATCAAAGGTTAAACAAAAGTCATAATCACTGTAATTTCATTTGTTGCTGATGAGTATTCCAAAAGATGGGCTAAGCATGGTCTATAGCACAGTTGTATTTTATTACATTAAATTGGTTTGAATTCTAGTATTATTTTCAATTTAGTGAAGTTTATGTTATTCAGTGCTGTAGTGTGCTGCCTACTGTGGATCACTCCCACCAGCGCCCATCCTGTCGCAGATAACAATTAATGCATATGTCAATAGTCTTGTAGCCTGCTACAAATGATTTGTGTGTTCGGCCCCTTTACATGTGCAAGGAAGCAGCGCTAATCACAGAACATTGAGCTCCAGAACCTTGAAGACTGAATGCACTAACTCATTAAGGAAAGTGAATTGTAATGACTGAAAGGATTCACAAAACTAAACTTGTGTGGGTCCAATTATTATCAGACCAATCCCAAAAGAAATGTCACATTATTTTTCACCTTGCTCTTTCACCTGCTTTGCAACAATAGTTTGCTTTCCTGTTCCTTTGTTATCAAAAATTTTAAAATAAAAATCACAATAAAAAATAATTACTCCTTGATAGTTTAGAGATTCAAAGCAGATTTGTTAATTTATTGCTTGCACATAACCTCAATGAGCTTTCAAATATTCAAGCAATTTAAAAAAGCTACATTGGGTGACAATATTTATGTAAATTACGGTATAACTGTCCAAACTGGTTACTAACCCATCATGTGATCATATGAAATACACCTGTAGATGGTGACAATACTCTGTGTAAGTTACCAGTAGTTTCAGGACATTTTGTTCTTATTCTTTGAAGATGGAATCTTCTCCTCATTACATGAGGAAGTGCAAGACAGTTTTGAATGTAAGGACACTTGGAAAATTGTTGCAGCCTGATGATGAAAAGAAAGAAACCTTTTCCTTTAAAGGAGAAATTAATTTGAAGTTCAACCAGGTGCAATAGAGAAAAAAAATAGCTTACTAAGGCTGTTAGTGGACACTTAAAGAAAATAAAATGTTTTGAAGAACAAAAAATGCCTAAAAAACCTCCAGCTGCTATTAACATTTTAACACTTCTTAAGGCATTACTAAAACTTATGGCAGCTGAAATTATCAACCTTTCAACTCCTAAGGGGTCTAATCTAATATCCAGTAAAGTCAATGAAAAGATTCAAGGCAAAGGCTTCTCTTGCTCATGAACTTAACAAAATTAAGCCATTGGCTAATGCATTAGCTTATAGCAGTGACAGATTTCAGGGCTCATGAATCTTTTGGAGGGTTTTGCCCTGGTAGTTTCACCTTTTGTCAGCCACAGTGGTTTCATGTTAAGTGTCTCAGCTGGAGCAGTGGCACACAAGTAATTGCCATTCCCTGCATTTGTAGCTAAACTAAGGTGCATTTGAAAAGTCTTTGGCTCCCCTTTAGGAGCATGTTTTAATGGAGCACTGTGCATGAGCAAGTGTAATGATCTAAGAACACAGAACTGATATGAACCTTCTGAAATACTCCCACTGTAACATGAGGTCTCATCCTGCCAGACAGCATTATTATAAGCAGAGCTATATTTCATGCAGTTGCAGAGTGCTTTGTGACATTCCTGCTGTGTGGCTTTGTTTTGTGCTCTCTTTTACTAACCGTCTCTCCCAGGTCTTATCCTGCCTCTGGAAAAATTATTGCAAGTGTTGATACTGTGTGCATTTCAGAGTAAGTGATGCAGGTCCCTGATCCAGACAGGAAACCAATGTGTGTCACAATATGATCAAGCTCTGCAGCTCTGCATGCTACAAACACCATTGCTTTAAAAACAGTGAGCCAGAGCTGCTGACAAGTTTGTGTCATTTAGAAGCAGGGAGGGCTTAATTATCACCCTGCTAATCCCATAAGACGACATAGTTTGATTTCATTAGTAGATTATAATTTTGTAGACTTCACAGTAGCTGCACAGCTTGCCTTAGTTACTCACTGGCTCTACAAAGTAGCTCGGCACAAACCTATCCCTTTACAATAAAAGGCAATGCCAACAGAAAGAGAATGAAAAATGGGTTCACGTGAAGAGGTCTAATCAGGAATGTACTGTCAATTCCTTTCAGTTGCTTTCCTTCAAAGGAATTTAGGTGTTTCAAGTTAACTCTCTCTCCAGTATTCACTGTCCTTTTCAGAGCATCTGGAAAAGTGAATTGACAGTTATGTCATGTTACATACTGTATATTTGGAAGACAATTTACAGATGGTGCTATGAACTGCGAAGGAAAGAACATTAAGAGTGATGAAAGGTAAATACGTACACAACACATATGTGGTCCTACAAATACACATTTGTGTATGTACAGTTATGTGCCTGTGTGTATGTGAGTTCTTTGTTATCTTTGATGCTAATCAGTATAGCTCAGGAAATATGTTTGGCTAATATAAAAGTAGTTTAAATATGGATTTCTAGGTGAAGTAAAAAACTCAATGAATTTGGATTATTCTAATGAATACCTTTATGTTGGGGAAAGAGGAAGAAAAATTGTGTGTTTGGAAATACTGCAATAATTTTTTTCAATGTCTTTTGAAGCAACACTTTCTCATTTTCTCTTTTGAAATGGAATTAGAACCGAAAATTAAAGTATTAAAATTTGTGAAAAGGCAAACCAAAAAATAAATATTTTTCTTGACAATATGTGTGTATTTGCAGATTATCTTTGTTTGCTGAAAGAACTAAAAATTATAATTCATTTCAAACTTCAGTGATTTATCTCTACTTTTTTTTGGTTTGTACCTCTCAGGGGAAATAATATTAACTTTAAGATGTTAAGCTACTGAAAGCTGAGGCAACCATAAGATTCAGCTAGCTGAAGTATTTAGTGTCAAGAGCCTTATAAAAATCAAATTAGAGGCATTTGAATAACTTCTTAATATATTTGAAATAGCATCTCCTTTCCCAGTAATTCCCATTTTCTACTCCTCTCTTTGCCCTTGTTTCATTGTCTGCTGCTTGCCCTCTCAGTAAATTTGTGTGCTAGCCTAAGAAGACATTGAAGCTGATTGTGAAAGATGAAGAAAAGGGAATAGTTTAAAAGCAATAAAATGGTATGAGAAAAAAGAAATTGAAATAAAAAAAAATAAATGTTTTGCAATGTAGTGCTACTCAGGGAATAATTCCAACAGAATTAATCAGCTACAGTACAACAGGGGCTTCGCTTATTACGGGCTTTAAAAGAGCCTTTAGGGTGTTGAATATGCAGTAAATGGGGCCCATCTTTCTCTCAGGAAAATCAACAGGAATTTTGACATTGACATTAGTGTGAGTAGGACTGGTCCAACGACCGCGCACAGGGGAAAGCTATACTATCCTTCTTAGCATTGGGTTTGAGTTAATAATTCTAATGAAAGTCACTATGCAGAAATTAGAGCATGCATGTAAATCATGGCATTCCTGGATCCTTACCTGAAACATAGCAACTACAGAGAGCAAATGAATAAATAGAATTTATCATATTTATCATACTGAAATGAAAGTTAATCTCAGAAATCTTTCTGTTATCTTACTGAGGCTAACCAGACAAAACAAGTAATTTCTTGTCATGGTTTAGCCCCAGCCAGCAACTAAGCACCATGCAGCCGCTCGCTCACTCCCCCTGCCCCGGTGCGATGGGGGAGAGAATCGGAGGAGTAAGAGTGAGAAACACTCCTGGGTTCAGATAAGAACAGTTTAATAATTGAAATAAAGTAAAAGAATAATGATAATAATAACAACAATATTATAATAGTTGTAATAACAGCAACAACAACAGCAACAACAACAACAACAACAACAACAACAACAACAACAACAACAATAATAATAATAATAATAATAATAATAATAATAATATACAAAGCATGTGGTGCACAATGCAATTGCTCACTACCCACCGACCGATACCCAGACAGTTCCCGAGCAGCGATCGCTGCTCCCTGGCCAACCCCTCCCAGTTTCTATACTGAGCATGACGTCATATGGTATGGAATAGCCCTTTGGTCAGTTTGCATCAACTCTTCTGGCTGTGCCCCCTCCCAGTTTCTTGTGCACCTGGCAGAGCATGGGAAGCTGACAAGTCCTTGACTAGCATAAGCAGTACTTAGCAACAACTAAAACATCAGTGTGTTATCAACATTCTTCTCCTACTAAATCCAAAACACAGCACTATGCCTGCTACTAGGAAGAAAATTAACTCTATCCCAGCCAAAACCAGGACATTCTCAACAGTAACAAATACCCCTATAGCTCACATATATGGATCAATGTATCACAGAGATTAGTTCTTCATAGTTCTTTGTATCTTTATTAAAAGAACAAAACAGCAAAAATGAAGACGAGTTATAAAAATGTGTTGGGTAATAGTCTAACAATGAAGTATGTTAGCAGGTCTCAAATTCCTACTGTTTGGAGACTGTTGATTTCATGACATTTCTCTGCAGACAGAGCTGTTTTTTAACTGTATTACCATGGTTTACCATGCTGTTGACTGAAGAGCTGAGCTAAGACAGCTGACAACAAGCTGGGGTGGCCAAGATTTTGTAATACACTCCCTTCTGCTCACAGGACAGAATGTTGTATCAGTAGCTGCAGGTAGTAATGATTTAATCACCTTACCAAGATACTATTCTTTATTGGCATTTTCAGAGTGCCTTGCTTCAGCTTTTTAAAGGTGCATCACAGAACTTGCATCTGGAAGGACAGACACTTAAAGCAACCCTAGCCAATGGTACACCTTCCCAATTTTTGGTTTCTTGGGGCCTGGAGAGCTTTTGGAATAATTGAGGAATTCCTGAATATTTCAGTTATGGCAGCTTACTGAGGCCAACTCCAATATACACTTCCATTGTTTCCAGTCCTAGGTGAGCTTGTGACACTGGAGTTGTGAGAAGGCTTTTTGAAGGGAAATGTCATGGCTGTTTTTTCCCCTAGCCTAAAAGAGAAGGCCCCTTCCATCACTTTAACTCTTAGCATTATTTTGATAGAACTGTTTTGCGTATGATATGAATTGATTAAAGTATGTCCACTGATGAATTTGTTGTTACTTTTTAGTGGAAGGTTGTTTTTTTTTTAAATTCTATGTCACATTGAAGGCATTGGGATAACCTCGTGAGATGAGCAGTTACATCTCATTTTCATTTGTATCCCAGGGTCATTTCTCTTAATGAGAAACACATCAATTTCTCAGCTACACAGACCTAAGGGGTTATGTCTTTCTTTCCACAAGAGACCTGCAAAACTTTGAACTGCAGAGCTACAGAAATTGAGATGATCTATAGAGTTCAATTCTAAAGATATAAATCACAGCAGCAGAGGCTTCTGGTCAATAAGCTCATGTGAACTTGTTTCCATTTCTAACTTGCATGTACTTACATCGTGAGTTCCACATAAGTTCTTCTTTGTCCTGCTTCAGGGACTTCCAACATTGACCTGGCACAGACACAAGATTAAAAAATAAATGGTCACATGCTGTAGAATTGGAATCACAGATGCTGAACAAAAAATCCCAATCAAATAGCAGTGTGGATCATTTCTACTAGTATCAAGGAATGGGAAACATTAATGAGAAAAATGATGTAAGACCGCAGTGGTGATGCAATATAGCCATTGTGACTTCAGTACGAGTTTTAAAATTTTGTAGACCCCAAATAAAGATAAAGGATCCTAATTTAAGGAATTCACATTTAAAAACCTTGACCTGTGGGTATTTACTTCACAGTAAAAATGTAATTAACATTTACAAGTCTAGATCCTAGTGACTGAGATCAATGATACAGCTCACAGAAAATAGTTAGAATAAAGCCACACTCAATAATTTGCCACTGTTGCTCAAAGAACAGGCTTCTTTTGTCTATTTGTACATACTATTAAAGTTTATAAGGGATGGAAGACTTATCTACTTTATATTTCTGACAGAGAAGGAATAGAGATCTTTCTTGAAGCTCTTTTTTTTTTCCAAATATTATTTATAACATTTACAAATGGTCGGCGCTTTCTAGAATTTATGAACATTTAAAAAATGTCTACTGTGACTTCTTCAGCAGTTGATATGCCATTGACAATAATGCCTCTGCATTAGAATGGTAAGGACTCCAATAGATGATTTTGATATCAGGTGCCAAAGGTGATGTTTTATGAATTGAACAGGTTTAAAAACACTATGCTATTTTATTTGGGTTGGGATTATATTTTATGAAATACATGAACATTCAATGATTCCTTCTTACTGTACACGACAGCACGTCTGACATTGCATTCTGAACTCAAAGAAAGAGGTACACATCTGCTTTGTCTACGACATAAAAATAACAGCCTTTAAACAAAACTAAAAGGGGATTGGGAGGGCATGTTAAAATCCAAGAGGATTTCCCTTGTTACAAGTGCTCCTTGATTGCTTTCTGCATATTAAATTTATGATATATCTAAGCATTTTCTTGTTGCAATTCAAACAATAAATGTCATTTTTAAGAAGAATTAATCCCAAGGGTCACATATGATTCTCCTTGAAATACCCACTACTTCACAGTAAATACACCCAATTTCCTTCTGAATTATTATATTCATAGACCTATAGATGCACATCAGTTAGAAAAATTTCTTATTCTTCTTTTTTTTTCAACCTTCCCTGCCATGAAAGTCAGAAGGCTAAAATACATCTTGCCTTTTCACTGCTTCTGCAAGCTTTTGCATACCTAAAACATTGAGGATGATGTGTGCTTTTTCTTCAGATTTAAATGCAGGCAGTCACACTGGCTCATGAATGAGCAGGTAACTCTGTAAATATGTGTCTTCTCTCTCCATGATCTCACACACTGGGCACAACAGGGACTCTTGTTGCAAAACAGCAAGGACCAAATGGTGTTGAAAATACTCTCATCTAATTCTACCACTTTCATCCACTTAGCAATGTAGTGCCAGTGCTCAGACTCAGCAGTTCACCATCCTGCAGTCCCTCAGGGAAAAATTCTTATGAAGTTACCAGTGGCTGGCTGGCAAATTATTTCAAATCACCAGGGTCCTATTAATCTAAAATGGCTTCAAAAAAAGAATGATGGAGTTCTATACCTGGACTTTCCTTTTTTCCCCCATGGAGACAGCCATCTAATAAAGGTAAATGACTCTGTGAAGTATTAAAAAAAAGAAGTTGTCAAATACCCTTGTAAAATTTTGTTTATAAGACTTTTTTCAGATTTCGGTCATCATTCTGTTGCAAAAAGGCCTGCTGCGGCAATTATCATTTAAAATATCTGAGGGGCTGCCTGTTGGTCTCCTCATGCCAGAGGTATTTTTCATTTATCAAGGACATACTGAGGGCTCAATTTGCAAGGTGGAAATAAAGACATTTATAGAATAGTACATTCTTGCTGTTACTAAATAGCAGTCCCATTAATATCTCTTGCTGGTTTTCAGCTCTGAGATTGTTTGTCCCATGATGCATCACAAAGTATCTTTAAACTGAAATTGCCAACAGAAAACTGAAAGAGATGAAATGAGAAATGCAGAAAACTTTTTACACTGCTTCCTCTTAATCTGGGCACTGTTGGTGACTTAGCTCCCTAACGAGAAATTGTTTCTTCTGGTGGGAAAAAAAAAACCCAAACAACCTGTTAAAGAGTAGATAGAAAGGATCTAGTCTCATTAAATTATTTTGTATGAATCTCAAATAAAATTCTGAAATACTCTGTTTAACACTGACACTTGAATTGTGAAAAGTGAGAGAAGTACTGCTCTAATCTTTGTTTTGCATCCTATACAACCATATGTATCTAATATTAAAGGAATATAATATCAAATCAGAAATTACCTCTAAAATTTGGGTATCATTTTAATCCCCTTTGGAGAGTTATAAATGACTTTATGAAAAGAAAACCATTTGGAATCTGGCCCTAAGTTCTTAAGAAATCTTCTTCTCCTTAGTAAGTCCTCAATGGTGGCACTGAAAATGTTACGGGTAAGGTCAATGAA
Source organism: Pelecanus crispus (assembly GCF_030463565.1). NCBI lineage: Eukaryota > Metazoa > Chordata > Aves > Pelecaniformes > Pelecanidae > Pelecanus > Pelecanus crispus. Next base: position 20,065,550 of record NC_134643.1, read on the forward strand.
AGCTACAGCTCATGATAGGTTGGTCTCAAATTAAAACATACAAAGCTTTTTCTTTTTTTTCCCCTCCTTTTTTTCTTTTTTTTTTTTGTTGTTTTTTTTCCTCCCAGTCTTTTTATTTGTTTGTTTTTCTATCTTTAAGAGGTATTTTCACAATACTGCCTATTACTACCAAACATAATATACAGACTATGAACTTCGTTTCAGTGGTGCAGCTGTTTGGATATTTCATACAATTTTCCACTTCGGTGTTTTAGGACCTTGTTCAATAAGGGACTTATGCAGACTTATATATCCCATTAAAGTCAGGCTCTAAATGGAATGAACCCAAATTGTAGAAACTGGTGAAAACTCTCCTAAAGGCCTATGCCTTCGGTTGTAAACCACTTGCTTCTATTCCCATTGAAATGAGAAGAGTAGAGAATTGCTGATTTCAATCATAGACTACACAGGGACAGAGTTAGTTTAAAGACTTGTAGGCACAGAGGAAACCAAAGATCAGTGTCAGATTTTTTAGGATTCTTGTAGGGGGTGAATTAGGTGCCTCACATTAGGTTTAACTCTCATCCTCTGTCTTGGGCTCAGTCACCTGTTGCATGGTGTAATGTTGTGGTGCCAATAAGACCTAAACACCCAGAGCCCTCTGCTAAGTGTAAATGCCAATGACTGTTCTAGAAAGAAGGAGTTACAGGTCTGCCTTTGATGTGCAGCTGTGGAAGACACTTTTCCATTTAGCCCAGTGGTTAGTAAATTCACACAGCCCCGTCAGGGGATCTGATTTATCTATCCTATATTCTGTGAAAGTTCCCTATTTATCAGACCAAAGCAAGTGCATGCAGATCCTTTGCTCATCCCTTGACACAGGGCTTTACAGACCCAGGGAATGATTAAAGAAATGTAGTCTTCCAACTTGATAGCTTTGTGGTTAGGGCAGTCAGTAACTGAGAAATGATCAAGGTTCTAGGCTTTACTATCAATTTTCTTTAAAATCCAATTAGCATTTACTATATGACATAAATAGAATTAGAAATGAGATTTCCTTCATCTCCTTGTTGAATCCAGCATTGGGTTCAACCCTGCTTGACTCCTTTTGTTTTTTTGACTGCTCTGAAACTGTTCAGTTCCTTGAATTTCTCATGCTTTGTTCATTAATTTGTGGCTATGCATTCATATCGGTGCAAGCTCTGGGACTTCACACATGATACTATTATTTGTATTTCCATAGAGTGTGGGATTTGCATTGAGAATGAGGACCTGTTATGCAAGGCTCTATACAGCCACATGCTACAGTGTGTTATCCAGAGAAATTACAAAATGGATTTTTGTTATTTCTATTTGTTACTTCACAGCATATGCAACTATAATCGGGCTATTTGAAATATGTTAAGTGTTGGTGTGGACTCAATTAATTATTAGAAAATAAGCATTTGCACTGGCAAAAAGCCAGATAAGAGACTTATAACAGGGTTTGATATACAGGACAGAGTAAAAATAATTTGCATGTCAGTAATTGGAAATATACACTCATGCATGCCACTTACCTTATCAAATATGTCATTGATGAATATGTAAAAGGAAGTGCTTAAAGCTCTCTTCTCCAATATCTTTTAGAAATACAACATTTGTTTTACTGACTAAACCCTGTATAATTTTCTGCGTAGAAATAAAATTACTTTTTTTCTTGGCTTTAAAAAAAAAAAAAAATTATTATTCACATTCTTTCCTAACACTCCTTGTCCTTTTTCCAAATTCAGATTTCTGTCTAGTGGCTTCATCAGGTTTGATTTACATTGGTTCAATGCTTTAGAACCAGGTAACATGTAAAACAAAACCTTAAAATGGCAAGTAATTTTTTTTCTTTTCTATGACACATGCCTAGCTTGCATATAAATATGCAGTCTCCAATTGTTAATATTTTAATAAAATTCAGTGTCTTTTTGATTTTCTTTAAGGAATCGATATCTTGTGATTAGAGACTAAGAGTATAACAGCATCTATACGTAGTCTGATGTAGGTATTATAGACACCATGGTTTTTCATAATTTTGTCTGATATTTGAATCTTTTTTATAAGGATAACTTTGAAATTTTGGCATTTTTGAAACCCAAGATTCAAAGAGAAATGACTTTTAAAATTTACAAACCTTATGGGAGGTGAACTTAAGGAATGAAATATTCCTTGAGCTGAACATTAATAATTGTTCTTTGGAGATATATTCAGCTGCAGAATATCAGTCAAATGAGGGATATCCTCCCTAGTCAGGTGACAATGAAAAAACTTGGACAGACGACAAAAAAATAGAAGCACTGAGTCCTCAGAGCTGCAAAAAGAGCAGTGTTATATAATGAAAAAAAGAGATCATCTGCTTCTCAAATAATGCATATGTGGTGACTGGATATGGCCAGCCTTAACCTCTGTATGTCTCCATTCTGCATCTGTAAAATGGAAATAATACACGTTCATCTCACAAGACAGTAACGGAATAAAGTCACTGAAAAAAAAAAAAAATCTTGATAAATGGCCAAGAACAGTCCATGGGAATGTTAAGGATTCTCCCTTCAAAGCAGGTTTTGAATATAGAGCTGTAAATTTAGTTAAGATAGGGAGGGGCATTGAATAACATATAGATAGGAAAACACTGCATACTCACTGATTTACTGAACATTATCCATTATACAGACTGTCCACAGCATCAAATGCTATAGAAAGTAATATGTAATCTTTAAGTTACATATTGTTTCATAATTCATAAGTTACATATTGTTTCATGATTCATAACACAACTGGGAAAATTAATTTTTCTAATTTATTTTTCTTTCAATGAACTTTTTGTGGTAAAAATGTTGGGGTTAGATAATCAAACTCATGAAAGGAAGGAAGCAACAACAGGGCAGATAAATACTTTCTCAAAACCTGTGAAATTTTACTTTTAATTATCTTTCCTTCCCATGATATATAAAAACAGAAGTCTAACTTCTGTCTCAGCATCTCTCTAATAAACTGACTTGAATGTCCTTCTGCTGTTCCACCAAGTTTCCTCAAAAAGACAAGTATTTCATTATCATCCAGCTCAACTCTAGTACGTTAATATAACACCTAATTAATAAATGTAATTATTTCAGTTAAATTAAAGCATATACAGTTACTTTTGTGGCTGTTGTTTCACTCAGGAGATTCCAATGAGAGTAGTTCCTACAGAAGGACTTTTGAGAGGATGCCTATTCACAAAAACAAGAGGATAAGAAGTGGATTTTTGCAAGCAGTGAGAGAGAAAGAACAGGTAAATTAATTATGTCTATTCATATCTCTCATTCACACAATCCATTTAAACCACACAGAAAAAACCAAATGACCCCACTCAAAACACAAGTTTCCAGGCTTTTTCCAAATCAAAGCACTCTACAATACTTATGCATACCTAGGATAAAAACCATGGGCCAAATGCACGCTAAAGCAGGTCTATGCAAGTCCCTTGTGGTATGTTAAGCTCAGTGTAGTGTTAAGCTCCATAACAGAAGATCCTACAGTACGTAGGAGTAACCTTGTGTGCATATGCATCAGAGAAGTACATTTAAGCCTTGTGTTATGATCATTATGGAATATCTGCAGAGACCTCTGCCTTAGGAAGGTTACTAATGGAGAAAGACTGCTCAGAACAATGGTTACGGGCTCACGCTCCAAGTAGTCCCTTAGAGAATCCCCTTTTTCTCTACTGAATACAGAGGGAACCTGAGAGGATGGGAGTTGAAGGTAAAGTAATGCTCAGTGAATATTTTTTTATTTTCTGTTTTGCAACAGGGCATTGTGCTATGGGTTCTATTATTTGTTCTCAAGCTTCAAGTAACCCCCTACATATAGCAAACCAAAGGTACTTGGTAAAAAAAGAAAGAAGTCCCAAAAGGCAGCCTTTGTTTCCTCTCAGTCCTCACTGTTCCCTTTCTCCATGTCCCACATCTGTTCCGGCTAACACATTTATTCTGCACTAATGAAGATGGAAGGATAGGAGAAAATTAAGGTCAAAGGCTTGGTCTGTATCTCAGTTAACCTGTGGTGGGCACTGACTAACTAGATATAACTTCTGCTTCTCCTCAAAGGCAAGTCTATATCTTCTTCAAAAGCAACAGGATTTGCCTAGTTAGCGTAACGCTGCTATGCTAACCTTAAGCCAGCTCCCCAGGGATTCCTACTTAGTGGCTAAAAGTGGCGGAGAGAAGACTTCTGTGGGTCTCTGAATGCAGGGGTTTCTGAGAGACGCAAGAAGGTAAAGGCAAATGAAGAAGGCCATCCAAAGTACTACAGATAAAGATTGCAGAGCCTGGTCTGAAAGCTTGAGAACAGCTGTACCTAGGCTGTATAAAAGTCGTAAGAAATTAATAATTCTTACCCAAAGAATATGTATTAGATAAAGGGCAACAGTGCACACAGATGCAACAACCTCCTTCTAATTAGGTTTTTACACCAGCTGAGAATACACTGATGTAGGACTGAAGAAAGATTTCTTTGCAAGGAGGGGAGGAACATCTTTGTTCAGAATATTCAGTATTCCTTTCACATTTTGCATGTTTTCTTCCTTTGCTTATTTCCTCTATCCTGAATGAGAAAATGTGTTGAACAGCTGCCCACAATTGAGAGGTGGAAACATAAATAAAGGCAGAGAATGGAAATGAAATAAATTCATGCCCTTCTCTGTTGTAGGATCAAAGGTCAATATTTCTGTTTTTCAGCACATTCAGACTACCATGTATATGGTTTATTTCTTAAGATATAGTTCAAACCAGCCTGTGATCTTGGGGTTTGTTATGTAAATTATCGGGCAATACCTGGCACTCTTCCCTTGTTTGTTTTGAAATTTGTATTCTAATCAACATCCAGGAAATTGAAATCCCCTCATATCAGTATTATAACTATTTCCTAGATTCCCTTAGTGCTTCAACATTTTCTGATCTCTCTTATTCTACCATAGAGCTCTATAATAAGCTGTCTGTGAACAATGCTTTTAAAATATAACTTTTCCCACACTCCAAACTGCCATCACTATAGTTATCGAACTACAAATGTGATATTGTCTCTTCAGATGCAATGTTCTCCATTGCGTGTATTATTGTACTCACGCTTACCATTTTAAGGCTCACCTTTCCATATATCAAGGACTGAGATATTCCTGTCAACTTGACAATTTATCTCAAACTTGATTACAACAATAGTTCACAAATCTCTTTGCTTTTTTCATATGCTTTCAACTGAAATATTAATTTGTTTGTTTGTTTATTAAGATTAGATTATCTCCAAATACATTACTGTTTTCCTAGTCCATGGTATTTGTCAGAAGTATTCCACACATTGCTTCCACCATAATCTCCATGTTCTTTTTGTATTTCTATAAATTTAGCAAAATGTCTTTTCTAGTTTCTAACAATGTAGCTGGAATCACTTTCAGATAATATGGAACTTAAGCTGGTAGGATATAAATATAAGTATCTTCATGTAGAAAGAATATGATTATGTTTCCATGTCTTCATAAGAAGAAAACAACAAAACTCTATCTTTAAATGGGAATTGTTTTAACTATTGAGACTGTTATACATAAAAATGTTAAGTAACTCAGGTCTGTTCAGGAATCACTGATGTCAACTTTTTGTTCTGGGTATTTCTTGACCATGTGATCCACAATTCATTAAAATCTTTGGGTACTGCAGGATATTCAGCCAGAAATTATTGCTAATATATCACACTATTATAAACAATGACTTTTAATATTATTAAATTGAATTAGTTTCTCATTACCTAAACAGAAAGACGTGGCAGCACTGAAATTCACTATTTTTAATTCTGCATTGTCCACTGTTATGTCATCAGCAAATGTATGCATTCAGAAACAAATTTCACACAGGCTAAATAAAACCACACAATATCTTCTAATATCTCAGTGCATTATACAGGCAGGTGTATAAATGTAGGAGAACGTCACTTGGCATTGATTTTACTATGTGAATATGTTGCCAGATTTGGAATTTAGGGATCCTTTAATTCTGATTCAACTATATTGGTATATTTTTTTAATTACTCTACTGATGTCTGTGTAATTATTTATTTGTATACCAGAGAAACTGAGATATCAACCTATCCCTTCATAAACAGAAGGTCTTTTGTCTCTTGGCAGCTCATATAAAAAGGATATCATCACAAAGGAAATGAGGAACAGTCAGTTGAATAAGAGTAGAAAAAAGTGTTATTTATCTGCAGTGTCTTTGTGTTGTTTGTTTAGCTTGTCCATAACATAAAGTATTTTGAATTTTTAAAAATATGATCATAATGTAGTTTTATGTTAAATTATTTCTTGCCTGTAAAGCTCACAGTAATTTGTAAACCAGTCTCACCATGAAAAACGTGGAAATTTTCAAAATGGCTTGTGCAATATAAGGAGGGAGATCACTTCGCTTACCGCTGGAATGCAGCTTACTTCCAAAATGTTGATCTGTTTTCTGTGCACAGCGGTTTTGTATAGTTCAGGAAAGAAATGAAGGATAACACTTCTCCCATTTTGAGTAATATTTATTAGTATCATTAGTTCACCTACTATTTGTTTAGCTCACTCACCAACATTACACATAATTTTAAGATTGAAAATATCTTACAATATTTGTTCTGCTTCAGCTGAAAGCATATCAGTGGAGCCTATGTTGTGCCATTTGGCATATTATTGCAGAAGAGCACTTACAGTCCCCAAAGCTCTGGTTGCTTCTTAAATTTTTTTCAACTAAATATTGATGTAGACAAACTCTTCTTAGTTTGTGATATATAAAAGCCAACCCCAAACGCTATGGGTGCAAATCATAACACGCTGCACAGAACTGTGTCAAACTCACTCTTTCACTCCATGTGAAAGAAATCCCTGCAAAGCTATTAAGGGAAATGATGGGAACATCCCTCTACCTTGAATTAAAGGATAAGCAAAGACAGACATGTTCATTCACAGGTACACAGTTGCTTCTGTGATGCCACATGTATATTCTGTTGCCCTGCATGTCTTAGCTACCTCCCTTCCTAACCTTGCATTTCAGTGGTCAATGTGTGTTGGAAAGACAGCTATTCTTGGAAAAAAAAAAAAAAAAAAATTGTGCTAAATCCTCAGGCACAGAGAGTGTATGAGAGAAGAGCTGAGGAAAACAGAGGGGCTATTACTTAACTATGACTTTAATTAATCTTTCCCTTCCAAGACTTTCATTCTCATGTGATGGCTGCAGAATTTTTTTTACTGAACTAGGAAAATAGAGGATGAAACTACTTTGTTCTTTAGCAGTTTACTGTCTTGTTGCTATGTTCTGTTACACTCAAAATCTTGTTGTAAGCAAAAAGGAACATAATGTACTGTCATGGTTTAACCCCAGCTGGCAACTAAGCACCACACAGCCATTTGCTCACTTAACCTTAGTGGGATGGGGGAGAGAATTGGAAGAGTAAAAGTGAGAAAATCCGTGGGTTGAGATAAAGACAGTTTAATAGGTAAAGCCATGCACGCAAGTAAAGCAAAACAAGGAATTAATTCACTACTTCCCATCGGCAGGCAGGTGTTCAGCCATCTCCAGGAAAGCAGGGCTCCATCACGTGTAATGGTTGCTTGGGAAGACAAATGTCATAACCACCAAAGTACCCCCCTCCTTCTCCTTCCCCCTGCTTTCTATGCTGAGCATGACATTATATGGTATGGAATATCCCTTTGGTCAGTTGAGGTCAGCTGTCCCAGCTGTGTCCCCTCCCAGCTTCTTGTGTACCCCCAGCCTCCTCGCTGGTGGGGTGGGGTGAGAAGCAGAAAAGGCCTTGACTCTGTGTAAGCACTGCTCAGCAGGAACTAAAACATTTCTGTATTATCAACACTGTTTTCAGCCCAAATCCAAACCACAGCCCCATAATAGCTACTGTGAAGAAAATTAACTCTACCCCAGCCAAAACCAGCTAAGAATTTATTGTTAGTCCAATTATTTAACTGCCCAATAGTCTAAATAAATAACTAATACCAAGAGGTCTGTAATAATACTCTTAAAATCTTTGTATGTGAACTGGCTAGGGTCTGTCCTTGTTTCTTGATCTTATTCTCACCCTTCCAGTGTCCCTTTGGGATTTATGGTCAACACTTCAGTATGCCTCATGAGCTGCAGGGTGGAAAGGTTTTAAAGATTTTGGAACATCACAAAGTCTTCACCAGGAGAAACAGGTTATTTATGAAGTGCATTTGAGATTTGGATGTAGAGTGGGGTGGACTGTTCCTCCTCAGTTTGACAGACCAGGATTTATTTTTAAATGTTTCTTTGCCTCAGGCTGCTCCCAGCTGAGGGATGAGTGCGCCCCCCAGTTTCCCCATGCTCAGACATGGGGACCCCCTGGATTTGCCAGACCCTTCCCATAGAGGCACTGGCAGAGTTCAAGCTCAGGCAGGGGAGGCCACAGGCACTTGGCCCTGAGGCTGGTGCTGAAACCAGCCCAGCCCAGGTCTGGCCAAGGTGAGCGCAGCCCAGTCCGGAGACCTGTGCTCTCAGCTCAAGGCAGAGCCTAAAGCCTTTTACGAGAAATGGCCAAAAATCATATTTACTGTGTTACAGTTCTGGCCACAGATACAACAGTAATTTTTTTTTTCCTCATCTCTATTGCTATAGCAAATATGTTCAAAGTCACAACTTACACTCATCCAAAAGTCCTATTATAAAAAACCCCTGTATTGACACGATAATTTGTAGCTAAATATATCTTAATGAAGAGTTTCTTAGAACAGATGAACACATACTACGAAACTGTTCTTTACATGGACTTTATTTAGTAAATTAACTGGGGGTCTGTTAGCCACCCTTCTCATTAGTGAAAGAAACACGTTCCTTGCAATTAATTGCATCCAGGTTTGCTAAAGAGTGTTGGAGTCTTTTTTTCTAAAAGTAGTAAGTACATTGTGTACTCATACATATATATATGGTAAAAGCTTTTTTGTAACCATTTTCTTACACATTACTGAATAACATGAATCTAAAACTGTGACTTATTGCATAGACTTATCTCTGCTTTTATTTGAATGCATAACATTTATTTTTAATGCTAATGCATCCTCTGTGGAAATATCACTAGTGTGTAATGACATCTTTCTTTTGGTTTAAAGATGGGCATGTTTGCATGAACTCAGAAGAAAAAGTTTCTATTTGTTAGCCTTATTGTTGTTGCATATTAAAATTATGAAAGACGAGATGTACAAAATGCTTTATAAAACTTTAATATGATGCACAAAATTAAACTGTAAAAAACGTGATTCATCTCATTGATACCAAAAATACACGGTTACAGGAAGGTAAGGTCCAACTAAAAGAATTCACATAAAATGAGAAATAAAGAAAAGCTTTATGTGTATTCTGTACTCTTCTTGCTCACTGATTTTGGGACAGTTGGGTTTTGGTTTGGTTTGGTTTGGTTTGGTTTTTTCCCCTTTCAAAATTGCTGTAAACATAAGCTTTTGCATACAGTAAAGCAGTATGGAAGTATGGAGAATTTTTTAATCTTTACCTTTCAAGTTGAGTAAGAAATGCCAAGTACTGCAAAACTGAAATTTCACAAAAGTGGGAAATGATTGGTTGAAGTCAAAAGTGAAGGATACCCAAGTAATGAGAAGAGATTCAAAGTGTCTTTTTTTTTTTTTTTTTTAATGTGATTTTTGACATGAAGTTCATGGCAGATGACATTGATTTGGAAGAGGAAGTATGTTGAATGTAATGGCAACCTGTGATACTTCTGTAGACCATACAGACTGAGTTTTACAAACATTAATTTCTATAATGTGCCTTATTAATATAATACAACTTAGCCTGGATGGTTGACGGATCTGAAAATGGATTAGAGTTGACCTTTCATGTGGGCAGGCATTATGCAAATGACAGAAAACTGAATGAGCTAGTCACTTAACTTGAATATCTTTCTAGACTTACAAACTTTGTGTTGGTTTTTCAAAAGTGTTTATCATTGGCCAAGATTTCCATCATTGCAATCAACAAGACAGGACAGGGGGTAGAAATAAGATAAATGTACAATACCTTTCAGGTCTTATCTTTGGCTTAAGATCCAGCTTAGCATAACTGACTTTCCTGGAGATCAGACATCTACTCCAAGCTACTTATCTGATCATCTGAGGAGAGGAATCTGCATGAAGCAATCCATCCTAATGTGGCTTAGGTATATAAAATAGTTAAAATAACTATAGAATAACTAATAATAAGGGGATAAAATGAGGTGGGATAAGACTTTCTCCTAGACAACACATTTCTTCAAAGGCAGTTGATCTCACAAATTGATTCTAACATTCTAGTATGTACAAAGACAATTGGGATTTTGCCCACAGCTCTATCATAAGATGAAATTGCTACCTTGGTTTTAAATATGTATCTCTCCAAAATTCACATTAAAAGACTGAGAATTTGGCATTGAAGTTCCTAGATATAGAAAAATATGACTTTCCTGTGAAAATTAGTTGTCAGTTGTTTGAGTTATGTGTATTTTATTAAGATGTTTCTGAAAAGCTAATTGTTTCAGGAAGAAAGTGTAAGGAAAGAGATAACGGTAGCTAAGGAAGTATAATTTTTTTCTTCAATATGTGTATGGTGAAAAACATCCAGATGTACCATTAATAAAATTGTGAGACTCAGGATTTAGAAACCAGAGGATAAAGGAATATGCAGTGGGAAACATGTTTATGTTATCCCTAGTTCTATTATTAAAAGCCATAATTTTGAGTTATGTATTTTAGCAGTTACTGCTCTATATCCTTAACAAATACCTCCAGCAATGTACTGTCAAGAAATCCTAGCCCATACATAATGGACATAGTCTTTTTCTTGTATGTCTTCCAGACTGAAGAGGAAAGCAACAATAGTCATTATAAATACTCCTGATTCATGGAAAACAGTGTTTGAAATCTTCAGCATTGTTTACTCCTATTATTCTGTAGGAATAAATTAAAAAATAATTGTGCACCTTGCTGTACATATCAGCCAAAATCAGCATAATGCAGTGTCTCACTGCAACGCACTTCTTGCCTTACAAACTCAGTGAAGTGATGAGTAAATTTGCACATGATGAGTGCTGATGTTGAGGAGTATTCTGAAGAAGGATAATCCTAATTGTCAGGACAGTTATCAACTGGAAACAAAACCCCAAACAAACCCCCAAACCAACCAACCAACCAAAAAACCCTTAAAATTATATGCTATTGATTTTTCTTTGTATCAAGTTGCCCAAGTGAATAGGATCATATACATCCCAGCAGGAGCAGAGGCATGACATGTAGGAGGTACTTATGTTTTGTCTCTTCTAGAAACCAGAACTGAAAGCTTGCTTCTGTTCCTTGTTCAACAAAACATTTAAGACTCTGTTTCAGTTTAGAGTTCTGTAAGGTTACTGACTTCAAAGAAATGGTTGTATAAGCTTCTAGTTAAGCATGTGCTTAAATTCTTGGCTAGATTAGAGCCAGAATTTTCAGCAATTTAGCGGATTAAACCTTTGAAAAATGAGATATTAGCACATAGCATTTATGAGAAACGGAACTGGAAGCAAGAAATTCCTTTACATATTTTGTGTGCTTTCTTTTACAAAAAAATCTTTCTGTCTGTTCTGTGTTAAATCTCTCTTATTCAGGTCTTAAAATGTAGTGCAGTCTGACTATTATCTTCTGAAGATGAGCATTAAGAAGGAAAATTAGAATAGGATGAAAGGGTGATAAAATTTCTGTAGTGAAAATGAATAAAGACAAACTATAGGCAATAGCAAAAGAACACTAATAACCAGCACGGGAAAATGAGGCATTCTATATTAATAAAGGCTTTTCTTTTTACTTTGAAATACCATTTTCTCAACATTAGTTGTAGTAGTAGTAACAATAATGATGGTGCTCTTCACTGCCTGAGAATGCACACAGAACTTTTACAAGGGTAATCATGTGGTGTTAGGAAGATGTCCTGATGCTCCATTGCTGCAGTACGAAACTCAGTGGACCTTTTTTAAGATGCATAACCCTAGCAGATGGGACAGAGAGGGCTGATTAAAAAACTGTAAAGGATATATGTTGAACTAGAGAAAATAAGTTCCCTGTGTTATTTACATATTTTTATGCATTCAAAGTAAAAAAAAAGGGAAAATTACATTTAAATATATATTTCTTGAATTTTTGACATTTTCCTCTCTCCTTTTTAGTGAATGGACTGTGTTATTCACTTTTTGATTCTGGAAGTGTTTGCTTTTAAACCAACCACAACAAAGAGAGTTCCAGGAGACTGCAGCTGTGTCAGAATAAGTAGATGGTTCATCACAGCTAGAATTTGCTTTTGGGACAGTTGTGGATCACAAAGGATGCTGCATTGTCCTCATAACTTTGGATTTCCTAAGTATCAGAGGGACTGGCTATATAGACTTGCTGTTCAAACTCAGAAATTTTTTTAAATAGTCTGTATAGGTAGTTATCTGGCATCTTCCTAACCTGGTAGATGTTAGGAAAAATTTCACATACCGAGAAAAGTAATAAACAGTCATGATATCTTCAGAGTTTTAGTCCCATCAGCAAGGCCTCCCAGACTCCCTCTGAGATGTATAAATAATACAGAGAACTTTTTTTTCTTTCAGATTCTGTACCTGGTTATACTGCTTGGGTCCTATGTGCTGTGCTGAACAGTTCTGAAGACTTCCAGCTAAGCCTTGAGATGTTAGTGTTCAGAAGCCCAAGTGAAAGTGAATGAAGACCTCCAAATTTGGCCAGTGATGATGAAGAGTTAAGTGGTTAATTATCAATGGAATGAACATTTTTATGTCACAGACTATATGCTCTTTCATTTAAGAATGCTTCTCTGGCTGAATACTTGGAAGTGGCATGGCATATAATCTTCTCCCCTTCTTGATATCCAGGTAACAGCTCTTGCAAGTGTCATGTTCAGAATGACAGGGAAAAATATCTTGTCTCCAGAGCTTTCACTTAATTCTTATGTTATTCTCTATTTACAGTTTCATAAAATAAAATAGACCACTGGTTTAAGATATTCATACAAATTCTCTATCAAACTATAGCTACACTAGGCAAAACCAGATGACACACCCTCAACTGAGGTAGACCTTTTAACAGGGATTTCTTATAGCAGCTGTGTTTTGTGATTGCATTCCCATTCCTTCGTTATGCTGAGATTAGGGAATTTGCAGCGCTGTAATACTTGGTAAAAATCCCAGCCTCCCTAGTATATAAATAATCAAGAACATCCCTGGCCTGCATTCCAGGTGCCTTTTTCATGATTATGTAGCAGAGTGTATGCTATTCCTCAGAATCACAAGATGCTCAGTTCTAACCAAAGTCACAACGCTAGAGAGCCTCAGAAAATGCTAATGCATTTAGGAGACTATGCTTTCTGGCTATGGTCCCTGCACATGGTGACAGCTATTGTGCTGATGCTTCCCATTCTCAAAAGTCTGTCAAACCCAATTAAAAACTGCATTCTGATAATCCCTGTCCTTTGTAGCAGCAGCTTGTTATGGAGATATTTAGCTTGCTTTCTGCTAAACTTTCTACCTGCTACAAATAATACTTCTGTGTTTATTTTCTTTCCCCTCCCCATATGTAGGCATGTGTGTACATACACAAATCTCCTAGAACAAAGAAGACTACCTGCTTGCTCTGTGATCTGTGTCAACATTTCATTATGCATCTTATTTTTTTGACATAAAGTAGTTAGGTTGATCACATAAAATTGGTGATCATATATTTTCCCTTTCTATCCTCCTTCGAAAGATTACCTGTTTTCAAAGTGCATTCAGGCAACCATCAGGCTGTATGAGGTTTCCTAAAATGAGACATCTAATTTAGGTATCTATGTTATGATGTTCTTTTCCAAGTTTTCCAGTATTCAGAAATTAGCTCCTCTGCAAGGTGATTTGGAACTCCACAGATAAACTCTTGCTCTGTATTGCCTTGTGGAGGAGTCTGTTTCTTTCCACTGACCAAGGAAGGAGACTAGGAAGATTGGTCAATCATACTGAGCCTCAGATTAGTTACCCTTTTCAATGTGATCACTGTCTTAATTTTGTTGAAATCAGTGGAATTTTGTAATCTCAGACTACAAAGAAACATTAAGACCTCATTAAGGAAATCTATAAGTACTTCAGTGAAATACAAATTCCTAGGTGGGAAACACAATTTTGTGTTTAGTTTCATGAAATCTGTGAACTATAAGATCCTGAAGATCTTTTCTAAATTGGGACTTGCATACCTGCTAGATAAAATTTTTGATCTTCATCTGTCTCATTTGTTAATATATTTCCAGCTTGACTGTTCAAAGTCCCTTTATGCTGAAATTAGCCAAAAGAAAAGATTGTGCCACCACTATTTACAGTGACTACTAAGAATGTTTCTGACTTCTCTGGCTTCTAGTACAAGCCTAGTGTGTAGAATTACTTAAATATTTTTAAACACAGAGTACCAAAGGAAGAAATACCCAATTTCTCCAATTTTGCTTTATTATTACTGCATTTGGGGAAGTTCTTGGAAGGAAAATCCATTGAGAGTTACTAAATACAAAGAAATTCCTTTTAACTCAAGAGGTGTCTGTACCTCCAATAGTTGGAAACTTGGAAAGTAGGTGGTGGAAATAAAATGTATGCACATACACACAAATTTTGTTCTCTGCTTGAAGCGTCTACTTGCAGCATGAGGTGCTAAGAGGCAGATGAATGAGTATTTGAATGAGCAATGGCTGTTAGAAGTGTCTGAATTCCGCTATGAATTTAACAGTAATGTTTATGGTGTGAAATGTTTCTACAGAGTCATTTAATAGATGTAGTTCCTTGCCTTGAAATTCAGTACTCCACTACAAAACTCTCGATATATCAAGTTATGGTATTGTACAATAGTAGTTAAGAAATCCAAGTTCTGTTCCAGAAAGAGTGAGAATCCAGAGTGGAAATTATAGAAAGTGGAATAAGATTCAGTCTGTTAATGTGGTTTGCCTACAATTCTGTGTGTTTTGCGGATAACACAGGGTGTGTTAACAGTGATAATTCATTAATAAGTGCATATTCCACACAGCTTATGCTTGTTATTAACTTACATTTTTAGGCACTCTGCAAGGATCTTTCTTAAAATGTTAGGAAATACAACTGAAGTAGCTAATGGCAGAGAGCTTGAATGTAGATTTTTTATAACTATGTTTTCCATTTAGTATCTTGTGAAGTTGGCTTTTTCATTACTGTGTTATAGAAACTAAAGAGTAGAGCCAAGATCATAGAATCATAGAATAGAATCATAGAATCGTTTAGGTTGGAAAAGACCTTTAAGATAATCCAGTCCAACCATTAACCTAACATTACCAAGTCCACTGCTAAAGCAATTAAAGGTAGAGTAGCAACCCCACAACTCCTAGCTCGGTGGCTGGATCATTTATAATGAAAGTAAAAACTAGGACTCATTAAGATTGGAAAGGATCTCTAAGATCATCATTCCAATCATCAACCCAACACCACCATGCCCACTAAACCATGTCCCAGAGTGCCACGTCTTTTGAACTCTTCCAGGGATGGTAACTCCATCACCTCTCTGGGCAGTCTGTTCCAATGCTTGACTACCCTTTCTGTGAAGAAATTTTTCCTAATATCCAATCTAAACCTCCCCTGGTGCGGCTTGAGGTCATTTTCTGTCATCCTATCGTTATCTACTTGGGAGAAGAGACCAACACCCACCTCACTACAACCTCCTTTCAGGTAGTTGTAGAGAGCGATAAGGTCTCCCCTCAGCCTCCTCTTCTCCAGACTAAACAACCCCAGTTCCCTCAGCTGCTCCTCATAAGACCTGTGCTCCAGACCCTTCACCAGCTTTGGTGCCCTTCTCTGGATAAGCTCCAGCACCTCAATGTCTTTCTTGTATTGAGAGACCCAAATCTGGACACAGTATTCCAGGCGCAGCCTCACCAGCGCCGAGTACAGGGGGACAATCACGTCCCTGCTCCTGCTGGCCACACTATTCCTGATAGGAGCCAGGATGTTGTTGGCCTTCTTGGCCACCTGGGCACATTGCTGGCTCATGTTCATCCGGCTGTCAACCAACACCCCCAGGTCCTTTTCGGCCAGGCAGCTTTCCAGCCACTCCTCCCCAAGCCTGTAGCGTTGCATGGGGTTGTTGTGCCCGAAGTGCAGGACCCAGCACTTGGCCTTCTTCAACCTCATACAGCTGGCCTCGGCCCATCGATCCAGTCTGTCCAGGTCCCTCTGCAGGGCCACCCTGCCCTCCAGCAGATCGACACTCCCACCCAATTTGGTGTCATCTGCAAACTTACTGAGGGCGCACTCAATCCCCTCATCCAGATCATTGATAAAGATTTTAAACAAGACTGTCCCAAAACAGAACCCTGGGGAACACCGCTCGTGACTGGCTGCCAACTGGACTTAACTCCATTCACCACTACTCTCTGGGCTTGGCCACCCAGCCAGGTTCTTACCCAGCGAAGAGTACGCCTGCCTAGGCCATGAGCTGCCAGCTTCCCAAAGAGAATGCTGTGGGAGACAGTGTCAAAGGCTTTGCTAAAGTCCCGGTAGATGACATCTACAGCCTTTCTTTCATTCACCAGGTGGGTCACCAGGTCATAGAAGGAGATCAGGTTGGTCAAGCAGGACCTGCCTTTGATGAACCCATGCTGGCTGGGCCCGATCCCCTGGTGGGCCTGCACATGTCTGTTGAGCACACTCAGTATGAACGTGTCCATAATCTTTCCCTGGCACCGAGGTCAGGCTGACAGGCCTGTAGTTCCCTGGATCCTCCTTCCGGCCCTTCTTGTAGATGGGCGTCACATTGACAAGCCTCCGGTCATCTGGGACCTCCCCTGTTAACCAGGACTGCTGATAGAAGATGCAAAGTGGCTTGGCAAGCTCCTCTGCCAGCTCCCTCAACACTCTCAGGTGGATCCCATCTGGACACATAAACTTGTGAGCATCCAGGTGGCATAACAGGTCATGAACTGCTTCCCCCTGGATTATGGGAGCCTCATTCTGCTCCCCGTCCCTGTCTTCCAGCTCAGGGGGCTGAGTACCCTGGGGATGACCAGTCTGGCTATTAAAGACAGAGGCAAAGAAGGCATTAAGTACCTCAGCCTTTTCCTCATCTTTAGTGACAATGTTCCTGCCCACATCCAGCAAAGGAT
Organism: Pelecanus crispus; assembly: GCF_030463565.1. NCBI lineage: Eukaryota > Metazoa > Chordata > Aves > Pelecaniformes > Pelecanidae > Pelecanus > Pelecanus crispus. The sequence goes on from NC_134643.1 coordinate 20,082,736, forward strand.
GGAGATTCTCCTTGGCTCTCTTTTTGTTGTTAATGTATTTGTAGAAACATTTTTTATTATCTTTTACAACAGTGGCCAGATTGAGTTCTAGCTGGGCTTTTGCTTTTCTAATTTCCTCCCTGCACGACCTAACAAGATCCCTGTACTCTCGTTGAGTTGCCCGCCCCTTCTTCCAGAGGCAGTAGACTCTCCTTTTTTCCCTGAGACCCAGCAAAAGCTCCATATTCAGCCAGGTCTGTCGTCTTCACTGCCAGTTGGTCTTATGGCACATGGGGACAGCCTGCTCCTGCACCCTTAAAACTTCCTTCCATATCAGGAAGGCAACAGAATGAGTCATGATTCACCCAGCACAGCTCCTCTTTCTATACCAATTTTGTTCACACATATGAAGTTGGCAGGTACAATCTGGAGTTTTATTCCAAACAAACTTTTTGATAACATAATTTACTTGCTAATGATTACAGCTGAGATAGTAAAGAAATTATCTAGAAAAATGTAAAAAGCCACTGGCAATCAATTTGTCTTAAAAAGGGATATTCTTCTAGGTGATGACAGAAACAAAAAGAAGTGCCAACTGGCTGAGGAAAGTTTGGCCTGTACAACTAGGAAAAGATTTAAATTTAAATGCACATATGCATTTAAAATAATATAATTTTTTAATTCTATGTGTACAATATTATTTCCTAGATATACCATGGCTTGAAATCAACTGATTCCATATTTCTGAGAAAACCTGGATTCAATATAGGCTAAAAAAATAAAAAACCAATCAAACCAATTCTGAGTTGGATAAGTAAATGATTGTTGGGCCTGGCTTAAAAGTAAAAGAAAAGAAAAAAACAACACCCCAAACCCGAAGTTCTTTTTACTGATATAATGTCTTCTCTTTTCCCCTCCTTTTGTGAATGACTACTGATGGCTATAAAAGGAGAAGCTTGTTAAGCAGGAGAAACTCTCTATTTGTAGTCATCAGTAAACTTGAAACTACATCCAAGATTTATCTACTAATGTTCTTGTGTTACAGCCAAAAAAACCCCAAATGAGTAGAAAACTGGAGACATGAATTTCCATATCTGTTGAGTTGCTGGGATAGATGGCTGTTGAAGCTAAATGATCACAAATTTACAGAGTTTTATTAGGGTATTGACATAACAAAAAGTGTTGAGAAAGAAAATTGGATGCAAATTCCTAAGAGACTTTTTGGATTACAGAGCTATCATATCTGCAGGTATTTCTTAGCAGTGAATTCAACATATTGTACTTAATAATTTTGAATGAGATTCATTTAATGTCTTTATTATACATCAGAGATAATTGACCAGACTCCCTTTAGAAACCAGGACATTATTCATATCATCCCAGAGTAAATATTTAAGTCAGGTCTAAGGAACGTCATCCTAAGAAGCCTTTTGATCTCCACTGGTTAGCAGATGTACGTGTCTGAGCTGAATGAGAGGAATTCCATTAAATTTATCACTATCATCTGAGGTGTATGATGGTAAAGCTTATTTTATATATATGAGCCAGATTTGATTAGATGCCAAGATATCTCAAAAGGTCACTTTCTGTGGAAGAAGCTAGGATTTATTTTTAAGTTTAAGGTTGAAAAATGGTACAAAGCTTTAAGGAATCTATTGTTTTCTATGCTGTCAAGAAGTTTATATTGTTATAAATGCTGGTCAGAATATTGTTATCAAGGAAACTTGGTCATTAAAAATTGACACCACTAACCATTACCTTTACTATAGAATTTTCAGTATTGTTCCCTGTGCACAGATCGGGTGTTCATGGAAATATTATGAAAAAAATCATGTTTGAATGTCTAATTTATAGGCAATACCTATTGCACTGTCACAGATACATGTTGGCATGTCATAAAATATGCAATTAGACAAGCTTCTTGACCTGAACATTTTACATAATTTTTTTACAAAGGCAAACTCAGACTATGAGAACAAATATAAAAACTTGAGAAAACATCACTGGTAAGCAAGGTCTAACAAAGATTATGGGTCATGAGATTAAAGAAGAGGACAAACAACTTTTAATTTTTTTTGGTAAGGGATATTACAGTAAAGAGGATATTTATGTTAAGAAGTAAATGACAATCTGAATGTAAGAGGAACTGATACCATGTTGTTATTATTTGTCTGTTTTCAGAAAAAATGGTTAATATAGCTACTGGCCTCTTTACAAATAGCAAAACTTTTGAATTTCCATAGAAAAAGTTGAAAATTTTGAGTGTGAATTCATTAGGTTTTTTAACGGGCATAACTTTCCCAGTCATGAAGTCCTCTAAGACTGAATATAAAGAAGGAAAATGATATGAAGGTGAGATAACACCATCAAAAACATGGGAGAAAACAGTTATAGATTCCATGTCACATAACTAGACCTTACTCTCAGTTTGAATCAAGCATTATCAAGTCTGTTGCTGCAGGTCAGTATCTAGACCTCAGGAAATCACTTGCCAAATGCCATTGAGAAAATCTCTGTTCAATTATACTTCCTGATCAGCTTTTTAAAAAAGATCAGCATTAAAAGGGAGTCTCAAGGGACTCCTCTAGCTCTGCTACTGCCCACTGTGTTAGTTCTCGCATGATCTTTATGACAGCTCTTACAGCAAATACCTCACATGAGAAACCTTTATGAAAGGTTCTGGCACTGAGTACCTTTGGAGACAAGAGTGCTTACGGCCTCTGAGAAAAACCTTACTGCTTGGAAATAAAACCTCTGGCACAAGAACAGAGCTCTTTCCCAGGCTAGCAGCACTCTGGGGATCTCTTTCACCCCTTAACATTCCATAGTTAAAATCTCCCTGGAGAAATTATGCAGATTAGATTCTGTGGGACAGTGCTTTTCATTTTTCAAAAAGTAGTGATAAAAGCCTCTCTGGACCTTTTGGCTTTAGGACTAAAAATCTGAAGTAAGCTTTGTTATCAAGTAAACTCAAATTAAGACTGGATATGTCTACTTCTACTTACAGGCCTACATGAATTTCATGCTGATTTTGGCACTGCTGAATAAGGTACCTTGCTACCACGTTACATTTTAGATTTGTCACTATTTTTCATGAAGAAACAAAAAGTAATTCAAAAGTTGGCAAATAAATAAAGGAAGACATGACTGTATTGTGTTTGTGTGGCAAGGTTTTGGTAGCGGGGAGCTACGGGGGTGACTTCTGTAAGAAGCTGCTAGAAGCTTCCCCTGTGTCCGATAGAGCCAAGGCCAAGCCAGTCAGCGATGGTGGTAGCGCTTCTGTGATAATACATTTAAGAAGGGGAAAGAAAAAAAAACCCTACCTGGACACAAATTGCAGCTGGAGTGAGGAGTGAGAATATGTGAGTGGAATGACTCTGCAGACACCAAAGTTGCTGAAGAACGAGGGAGAGGCGTGCTCCAGGCACCGGAACAGAGATTCCCCTGCTCCAGCGTGGTGTCCTACCCACAAGAGAGAGTCCTCCACAAACTTCTCCAACATAGGTCCCTTCCCATGGGCTGCAGTTCTTCACAAACTGCTGCACTGTGGGTCCCTTCCACAGGGTACGGTCCTTCAGGAGCAGACTGCTCCAGAATGGGTACCCCACGGGGTCACAAGTCCTGCTAGCAAACATACTCCAGCATGGGCTCCTCTATCTCCATGGGTCTACAGGTCCTGCCAGGAGCCTGCTCCAGTGCAGGCTTCCCGCAGGTTCACAGCCTCCTTTGGGCACATCCACCTGCTCCAGCATGGGGTCCTCCATGGGCTGCAGGTGGATATGTGCTCCACCATTAACCTCCATGGGCTGCAGGGGGACAGCCTGCCTCACCATGGTCTTCTTTATGGGCTGCAGGGGTGAATTCTGTAGCCCCTTCACTACCAAAACCTTGCCACACAAACCTAGCACAATGACATTCAAACTACTGATTTAGGAATGTAGAATGCCTTGGTTTTTTCTCATGTTCTGATAATGATGCATAGATAAAATCATGTAAAATTCACACTATATTTTGTCAGCTCTTCTTTTGCTTTGAACCACATTGGTAAATGGTAGTTTCTCATAGCTCTGTGATTTTAGGAAGCATTTTTTGAGACAGATTTTGAAAGCATATCTGAAATTATTTTCCTCTAATGAAAATCACTATTTCTTGAAAAGTGCACATAAGTCCAGAAATCTTCTTCAGGTTGTTTTGGACAAATAACAGGTCACAGGTAGAATTCTGAGCTGCAGCAGGTCACAGGAATAAAAGAAATACCTGAAAGACAAGGCCACTAATGTCTGTGTTCCTCCTGTTTGTTGCTTACTGTGTATTAAAAAGCCTTTGGCTCTTTGCATATTGGGAGGATTCTTGGGACTGTAATTTTTTGTTCATGCACTTTCACCTAAATCTAAGCAACAGAACTTACACCTAATTTAATTTAGCTGATTAAGGCAACAACAGAGGATGGGAACGTTCAGTATAATAATGAAAATTTTAAAACAGTATTAATTTTCAACTAGGTTTTTTTCATTCTCAGAATTATCTTATTTATTCCTTAATGTTCTACCACTTTTTAAATACTTCACAATAGAGCTGGAGGAACAAATCTGTTAGTGGTTAGTCGGATATAGAGGATCATATAATTTTCAATAAACAGGTACAGGAACAAGCAAATATTTTAGTAATAGAAAAGAAATAATATAATTATTCAAAAAATGTTTCAGCTGACCCACTACTCAGAAATATTTAGTATCATTTGGGCTTTCCTCTTTTGAACCTTCTTTCTGGTTGGTTGGGTTTTTTGTTTGTTTTTCTTTTTTTGGTTGTCACTTTTGATGGGGGGTTTTTTGGTGTTTTAGGGTTGTTTTGTTGTTGTTGTTGTTGTGGGGGTTTTTAATTATAGCAATTACAGAGGTAGAATTTTATTCTGCAAGAAAACCCAAATGACAATATGACAATTTTGGAAAATGTAATACTTCAGTAGTTTTTAAATATAATATTTCATTTCAGCAATTTCAAAATTTTATTTTTTGCAGTTTCCAACTTTTTTGTTTTTCTTTTCAACTAAAGCTATTTGGCAAATTTGGTCTAAAATGTACCCAAATCCTGTTTTCAAATTTTTTCTATATTTTTAAAGAATTCCATCCACTGACATTGTTTTGGGTTTTTTTTTTTTTTTTGTTTGGTTTGGTTTTAATTCGTGTCATGTTTGCAGGCCCTAATTGTAATTGAGAAGAATCTTTATGCTGTCCTGAAATTTTTTAATCTTCTTCATTCACTGCTCAATCTACTTCAGAGAGCAGATTATGTGTTTATTATAGCATAATGGAAGACAGAAGTAGAGTTGCTATGAATCCCCCTGTGTTGTTAGGTGAATAAAACAGAGGATGCACTCTTTAAATAGAATTGAGGAAAAACACAGTCACTGCTGAAGCACGGTCCTGTCTTCCTTCTCTTTCCAGTTCTCTTACAGACTTCAGTGAAAGGTGGGGAATGAACACTAACTCCAAACTGAGTTTCAATAGGAAAGCCATTATCCACCCATTTTAAAAAATGAACAAAGTTCAGCTATCCTACTAGTCTCATAATACTAATTACTGTTGTTTTATGAGGTGGAAAGTGATGCTGTTGTTGGCAAGATCTACCTAGAACTGAATTATTACAATTACCAGAGAAATGATAGTTTTCTTTCTTTTTAAGATATTGGTTAAAGCAGAAAAGCCTGATTTAATCCTTAGTCTGATTTCGGTGCAGGATCAGGTATATAATTTTGCTTGATTTAGTTCTTCTTTCACAGTCTGTGAAATGTAGATGTGGATGCAATAGAGCCTAAACCTAAACTCTCTCTGAATATTAAACTTGCAGTGAAATCTGTGAAAATGTTGTGAAAGGAAAGCTTGTTATATTGATTGAATATGCTTGATTCTGAAGACCATGAATCCTTTTTCTCTTTTACACTCGAATATTAAGCTCTCTGTAACATGCACTAGAAATTTATCCTTGCTAATCAGTGGCTTTTTTATGTCCAGTAAATTTGGCATAATATCTGTTCTAAAAACTTCATCCTTTCATCCTTCCATCCTGAAGCTGCAGCAAAATCCTTGTTCAAAGCTAATAATGTTTTGCATGCCACTTTGCTCCCTTCTCTTTTTGACAAGGAAGCCCTTTCTATTGTCCTATTGCACAGGTTTGTATCACATATTGTTCTTATCATTATTATTAATAAATGCAGCCTCCTGACAGCAGGGGTTAAATGACTCTGCTGATAACTATGTTGAATACATAGTGGAGTTTAGAATTAGCATTAGAAAGTTGTCATTCTGAAATGGAACTTGTATATTCTCTGTTGAAATATTTTAGTAGAAGAAATGGAATAATTTCATAAGGAAAGACAGCAATAGTATCTATGTATGCTGCAGTTGGTCTTACTAAAGGTTTTGATTTTGTTCATATAGGCACTGGCATTGCAAAGGTGAAAGCATAAATAGCCTCCCATATAGTCCGTATAGTGCTGATTTAGTTTTAAATGGCACTTTACTGATCTAACACTGAGAAAGTGAGTAGGAAAAAAAAGTGCATTCTTATTCAAGGAAGGTAATGTCGACATTTCTGTCAGGGTATTCATACGTGCAATAATCATTATAACCTATACTATTGTTCCACTTCCTATGAGCCAATTAGTCAGTCTAAATAAAATCTGCTTTGCATTCATCTTCTACTGGTTTTATTTTACATCCATAACAAACAAATATGAATGAATCATTTAAATTCATGTCTAATCCATTCTTTAGATACGTTATGAAGTGTCTCATTTCCTTTTTCATTACCCTGAATTTTCATTTGATCTGCTTAAGCATTGTAAGATAAGTATCTATTTTAATAATCATAAAAAATACATTTCAACTTTATAGCATTCTGCTTGCTGCTTTGAGATAATTTCTTTAACATTAATGATATGTTTTCTTCCATGTATTATGCTTCCCTTGTGTATCATCTTGGGATAATCTTGTCTCTAGTTTGCTGAAAAATGTGTTAGGGGACTTCAATGTAGTTTCATATAAATGACATATATAAAGTTTGCACAATTGGTGTCAGCTCAATTTCTTTATTTAGGATGAGGAAATAAGTAATCATACAAAGAGAAAATAGTTCAATTTGTCCACACTGCAGTTTAATTAAGCTTTAACATCTGAAACAGAGTAGAATGTTTGGGAATATATTAACAATTGCACATAGCAAAAAGCCCAGAAAACCTTGCCTGTAAAGACAGAGGATAATAATCAGGAAATTTTCTATACCTCAGAAAGCTAGAGATACTTTTCTATCTACTGATTTTTAAACTGTCACAGGCTGTGAGTTGTCTAAATGATTTGTACCGGAATACACATGCAACCGAAGTTAAGTATCAGCTGAACTGGGATTGCATGGTATCACAATTTAAATTACTGCAAGTCCATACCATTCAAATTTGCCATAGGAAACTGTTTCAGCTAATTAAAATGAAAAGGAATCAAAGACTGAACTGACTCCATCCTCAAACAAAACAATAAGTCAAAATTAAAGTATATATCATAAAAATTCTGAAATATATCATTCTGGGTCAGTGAAAGCATTTTTGTTATAATTTTAAAATATTTAATCTGAATTTCAAAGTAGGAAGTTCACAATGAAAATTCAGAACATTTTCAGCCACATATGCTACAAGACCATATGTCTAATATTCTATCTAATAAAGAATATGTTTTTTTGAAAAGTACTGCTAAGCTCCAAATAAATAGATCTTCATCTAGTAGCTCATCCGAAGGACAATGTAGTACTACTTGAAGTGTACTGGATTTTGTACAAAATACCATCTCTACTAGACTGGATTTTTTTTGTTTGTAAAGAAACACTGTTCAACAGAAGTTCTAAATTTTGTAGAGTATTTTCTCCCTTCATCTTTTCTGAAATAATTTAGGCTTCTTCCTGTGCATCCCTGGATATATTCTGCACCGCCTCATCAATAGGCCATGGTCCTTCATGGAAAATCCTGCCCTGGTTAGGCATAGTGTGGGTGGATGAAGGGAGGGATTCGAGGAACTTTCTTGTCTCACACCCCTTCCACTAAGCTATCTGGCCTCAAAGTACAGCCAGGCACCCTGTAAGTATACTTATAGAATCATAGAATCATAGAATCGTTTAGGTTGGAAAAGACCTTTAAGATCATCCAGTCCAACCATTAACCTACACTACCAAGTCTACTCCAAGCCAATCAAGGGTAGACTAGGCTAAAACTTATTTCCTCCCAACCTGACCCTGTGGCTGCAGTCGCTTCCTGCATATCTCTGGCCTCAGACACTCCTCTCAAGGCTTCCTTCACCTTTTTTTGTCCTTGTGAAACTCCTTGGCATGCCTGTACCAGGGATGACAGAACAGACCTGGGAACATCCTGTGGTTGCATGATGCATGGACTTTGAAGGAGCTGGAAATTCAGGACATGGGGCTTTTAAAGGCACCTGTACCATGTCTGGAAGGAAGAACAGTGACCCCTTCTCATGAAAGCCAGTGCTAGATGTAGAACGAACACAGCATATGGGTATTTTTTAACAGATAATTCCTACCTATAATTGCCTACCTATATTTAGAAACATATAGGTATATATGTATGTATGCATATATTTAATACTCCATCTTTCTTTTTGGCTAGTTTGGTTCAATCTGCCTTTTGCCTGATGATCTCTGTAACACATTCTGCTTCCAGTCTCACTTGAACTACTTTTCGTTTGCTGAGCACACTTTATCTGCTTAAATCCTTTCTTCTTTAGGCTCCTGTCCTCAAACCATCCTTCCTGCTTTCAGATTTAAAGCCCACATCAGCTTTCTTTTGAAACATTATGCTGATATTTGTTTCCTGTTAAGTTATATGTGAATTTTGTTAAAGTTGCTGAGTTAATATATGTAAAGCACTTCTGTGCTCTGTTCAGTCTGCTTGAATCTTAAAGGGATGTGTCATGACAGTTTCCAAGGCTAGTGCACACAGGAAACCTGATAGTAACCCCCAATGACCTTGTATTCTACAACTTAAAAGACATAGAAAATAACTTTAAGGCACTGTGCATAGTAAGTGGGAAGAACTAATCTACATGGCTGGTAGCTTTAGAGATGCTATTCCTGAGACACGTGTGATGTTGCTGGGATCACTGAAATACTACCAAGTTGATCCTGAAACACCTTTTAAAGGAAACACACTTGTTCCTTGCATAGTGATCCATTCTTTATACTTCTCTTGACATTTTCTTTTGAATACCCATGTCTGTGCACTCTGTCAATGATTTTATGTTGTGCAAGGGGGAAGTACATGACATATGAATAGCTTACACTACACTGAAACTCTGTTGTGGGATTTGAAGAGAGTTGTGAGACATGCATAGACTCCTGTGCATTGCAATATTTAAAGTATTTGTAATGCTTATGCAAATTTTAAGTGAGGTGATCAACTGATTAGCTGAATCCTCAGGACAAAATTAAGTACCTAAGCTCACCATACTGTTTGTGAGGAGAGTAAACACTTCAGAATGGGTTTCTCAGTGATCTGATGAGTGGGAAGCTGACAAAACTGAATTGAATGAAAGAAGAAGGATTAGGGTTCAGTTGCTTTCCTGGGTGCAGAATGCAAGAATCGAAGAAATCTCTCACTATGGGTGCTTTTCTCCACTCAGGATCCTGGACTGTGAATACTATCCTTGTGCATGGTACAAACCCGAGGTTTTCCTGGGTTGGGTTGTTGTGACAGCACCCAGGGGAAGAAGCATGGTTTAGATGGAAGATACGAACTTCGGGCACAAGTGTATAATGGGTCCATTCAGCTGGTGAAAAACTAAAATACCTATCACAGTCCAGTGGTCTGGTGAAGTACTGGTAAGAAAGGATCACCATGTATTTTCTTAGCGGAGCTGTTTTGCAAGAGGAATTAAGAAAGCCTCACCTCAAAATACCTAATAATCCAGTGGCTCAAACACTTCATGAGGCTGTCAGCCACTCAGCTCACATCCCTGCATCATGCTCATGACTTACTTCCTCCCTCATGCCACACTTCCTCCTATATTCTCCTCTGCTTTACCGCTACTGTGTTTTACATCTGCTCTGAACACTTTAAAAGTATAGGTCTCTGTTGATCACTGCTCTTCTAGTTCCCTGGGAATCCAGAGGCTGACTTCAGAGCTGTTAAGATTTCCTTAAGCTCACTGCTAGGTATCTTTAGTCTTACAAAAGAATCTCACTGCTAAGTAAAACCACAGAGTTAAGCAACAAAGATTTGGATGAAAAGGCAATAATCAGACTAGGGACCGTAGCTCTGATAGCTAAAGTTTGTGTGATTCCTTTTGAAAATATTTGTAAGGACCTATCACTTCCCAGTTAGGGGAAGATAAGACAAACAAATTCTGTCTTTTTATATGCATATTCCCTTTCCTTGTGTCCTGGTTTTGGCTGGGATAGAGTTAATTTTCCTCCTAGTATCTGCCATAGTGCTGTGTTTTGGATTTAGTAGGAGAAGAATGTTGATAACACACTGATGTTTTAGTTGTTGCTAAGTACTGCTTATGCTAGTCAAGGACTTGTCAGCTTCCCATGCTCTGCCAGGTGCACAAGAAGCTGGGAGGGGGCACAGCCAGAATAGTTGATCCAAACTGACCAAAGGGCTATTCCATACCATATGACATCCTGCTCAGTATATAAGCTGGGGGGGGGGGGTTGGCCAGGGGGCAGCGATTGCTGCTCGGGGACTGGCTGGGCATTGGTAAGTGGGTGGTTAGTGGTTGCATCACTTGTTTTTTTCCTGGGTTTTGTTTCTCTATCTCTCGTTGTTCTACTTTTCATTACAATTATTATTGTTGTTATTGTTATTATATTTCAATTATTAAACTGTTCTTATCTCAACCCACAAGTTTTCTTACTTTTGCCCTTCCAATTCTCTCCCCCATCCCACCAGGGGTGGGGAGGGTGAGCGAATGGCTGTGTGGTGCTTGGTTGTTGACAGAGGCTAAACCACAACTCATTAACCTTGCTGATACTAATAGAAAGGGGTAAGCTGGTTTCCAAATTCATTATCTCCTTCATCTTTGGCCTACGGAAAAATCTCTCCAGTAAAGGAACAACCACTTGTGTTTGCAGATTTGACATTTCTGTCATTCCTATTTGCAATTTGTTAAAACTCATCCAAATATACATTTTGCATTATAGTAAATTTTTAATGTGTAAAACAAAGCATTGGAGGGAAAAATGTGCTTCATTATAAAATCCACAAAGGCTTTCCAGTTGCTTTTTGTGTTTTCATAACAAGATAAAGCTTTTCTTTAAAATGTTCCAGGGAAGTTAGGCAATTTAAACAAATACATTTTAATCTGCACAGTGTCAGATTTCCCAGCAGCAGCTTCCTTTTGGAATGTTCATAGATTAAATTTAACATTTGTGTCTGAACTGTGACAAGATCATTTCCTTTCTCCTCTCCTTTCCTTGCCTTGTGGTCTGTCGTTTCTTTTCTCATTGACTCTAATAACAAGCAGTTTCCTGGCTTCAGTGGGATCAGAACTTGTTTCCTACGTTTAAATAGAATATTGAAATACACAAAGCATTTACAGTGCTGGGAGAAAATTGACTTGGTGCTCCAAATATACCTGTTTTATATTTCCATAAATGGTTGCTTTATCAGTTCCAGGAATAATATAAAATTATTTTAGTCCTGAAGAGGAGGACAGATAAAAATTCAGACATGTCACGCCATTTGAAAGGATGCTGTGGAGGTCATCTTTGAGCTTCAATGGCAGGAAAAATTTCATAAGGTTACAGCACCTTTAGTCCCAATGTCCAGAAACATGACCCAGAGATGGTCCAGAAACAAGACCGTTGCAGATGTTTATATTCTGATACCTGAGCTGTGTGCAAACCTCAGTGTTTTGCTTGTTGTTAGGATGGGGGGAAATTCAATTTTTTTCTGAAGGATAACTACATGTATTAAAAATTGTAGGTATGAGAGTCAGTTTATAAAAATGTATGAAAACCACTTTTTTTAACTACTGCCTGGTTCTTCCTTCTATCCCACCTGCCAGCTTTCCAGTTAAATATGTATTTGAAGATAAAGAACAGCTTGGCCATGAGTGACACCATCTTTGGAATAAGTTGAACTAAAAGGTAGAATTTCAGGAATATTGCTAAATGCAAAAGCTGTGTCAAGCCTGCAAGTTTCTTCCCTAGAATAGGATAAAAATTGGCAGTATTCATATCACTCTGGAGAATCACTTTATGGCAGAATATCACCCCAGCCCAAGGGTGTTGCATAACCCTCTTCAGAGGAAACTTATTTTTCCAAAACTGTTTGGCTGACTGGTGATGATTTCTATTCTAAAGATATGCAAGTCTTTTACATAGTCATGAAACAGAAGAAGGATCTTTCCATCCATTTGATTTCAGAGTGCAACAGCCGTCTGCTTGAGCTCCATGATTATGCAAAGAAATTTTTCTCCTCTTCTTGAGCCATGAAGTAAATTTTGCATTTCAGAAAAGGAACACCACAAAGGCCACCCACAAGAAGGAAACATAACAAGTGCAGAAGTCAGGGATTTTTTCTTTTTTAACAGTTTTAAATGTGTGGTTTTTTTATGAGAAACCAAGTAAATGTGTGGAGATTAGTCCAGTGAAAACAAGACCACTTTTAATATTGGAGAAAATGAACAAGGGAAAACCTTGTTATCAGGCAAGGAAGTTTTCACATGCTGAGGAATTAAAAACATGTTTTGTATCCTTAACAATAGCTCAAGCTATTCTGTCAAGTTGCAAAAAGAATAAGATGACTCAGATAAAATTGAATTTTAAAGTGAGTCAGATGCCACAATAGAGATGATTCAGAAAATAGCACTTCCTCAGACAAGCCTTCCTTTAAGCAAAATGTTATTAAATATTTTAGTACACATGACCAAGTATATTGAGAGTGGTTTTTAGTCCTTGTCAGCCATGTGCTGTGTTCTAGAAAAGAAACACAAAGACTGTCAAAGTACACTTACATACGCATAATAATAGAACTTTTGTATATAAATATTAATAAGATATAAGGACATGCAATTATATTTAATTTGGTACATTTTTGTGTTAAAAAATGACTTTTTAATCAAATTTGGAAATAAGTTCGCAGAAAACAAAAATCTCTTGGCATTAGTGCAACAGGAATAGTATCTCTATTCAATTAAGTATTTTTCTAAAGAATTGTGTACTTGTATACAATCCTGTAGCTCAAGCTTAAAAATACTTTTAAAATGCTTTAATATATGACATTAATATATTCTATAAATTATTTTATGATTCTATCCTTAATGGATAGATGCTTCAACGGCATCTGTTTTACACACTTCCTTGGCCACATGGTCTTTATTTATGCACCCTTGTGATAGCTATGGCTTTGAACAAGTAAAAGGCTCTTGTGGCCTGGATTGTGAAAGCAGCATGTTAGTGTCTGCATGCCTTTTGGACTAGATTCGTGAAAGATAATGCTTTCTTTCTTCGTGGCAATATGAACTTCTGTGAGGATTACCAAAAACTTTGTAATTTACATTTCATTTCAAATAGCCAGTCTTTCTTAGAGGTCTTTGAAGGGAGAAAGTAGAAAATGAAATGGTAGTTTCTTTTACTTGTTGGTCAAGTAGAACACAAATGCTCCAGTGTGAAAAATTAGACTCATGTTGTCTTATCTATTATTCGATTTTTCAGTTTACAGCCTTCTGTATTTTCTAAAGATGTAGGATGTGTTCATCCTTGTTGTGATATAAAATGTCTGATTGAGGAGAATACATGAAGAGACCTTATTTCTTACACTCCATTATACAACAGCCTCGGTTTCAAGGGAACACTATGTTCTTCTGATAATCATTTCTCAAACAACTTAGCATGTTTAAGATGTTTAAAGTGAAATTACTTAAATCTGTTTTGCTATCTATGGAAACACTGCATTTTGTTACCGGAAGGCTGAAAAATTGAATTGTGAATCAATAAAAAGAAAAACAATAGATGTAAGTAATATCACATACTGCAAATTTTAATCTGACAAATGTAGATTAAATGATCATGTTTATTTGGAGAATGGAATGCTACTGCATATGGCCTAATTTTTCTAGAAAACTTATGCATGTGCTTATCTGTAAGCTACCTCTCTGGGTTTATCAAATCCCATCTGTGTTCACAGCAAACATTTATCCTATTGAAAGGCAGAGTTATGTTTTTATGCTGTTTCATTTTTTAAGGCATCAGGACTTGCAAGGAGGAAAACACAACTGGGATGACTGTTTCCACACTGAAGGTCTTTTGCATGGCCTCTCTTTCTCAACTTCTCTGAATTTACTTCAATTACAGTGCTCCTTGCATGTGTGCAGAAATATTTGTATTTTGGAAAACTGTCTATATGGTGACAAGTGGAACAGCATCAGCAGGAGAGATCTGAGCTATGCGTACATAAGCAAATGATGTGGTTCAGTTGGAATGGATTTGCACCCTGTAATAGTTGGTGCTGAGAGCCCGATGTCCACACTGTTATCATTTCTGAGAATATACTTCAGGCTGGTTTTAGTGTGGTGTTATGGGCTGAACAACTGATAACAGAGTGCATTAGGCATCCTGGATTGCATTTTTCCAATTTAATTTCATCCATAAGGAATCCGGCTGATGCACTCTGAGAATGCTGCACAATGTGAACAGAACAGCATTTAAGAGGATTCAACATGAAGATTCACTTCCGAAGTGCACTTCTGATTTGAACTAGGAAAAATTAATAATGTAGATGCAAAGAGTCCTGATTTCAGAACACTATGACATTCATAAGGTGTAGGACACCAATTTAAAATCAATGCCCTGAATCACAGTATAAAGAATACTTAAAACCTGTTTATCTACAACTGTTAGGTGAACTATTGTTCATTCTGAGATAGGACTGTCTGGGACATAGCTTGTCAAAAAGATAAAGAACAAAACAGATATACTGCGAATAGCAATTTTATCATGCTTATTTCTGACTTGCATGAGGAAAGTTTTCAATGTCTAGGATAAATATGTTCCTAGGAAGCTCAGATTTTTGGTGTTTTTTTCCAACTACTACAGACACACTGAACTTCAATTCTTAAATTTTAGACCCCATAAAGGTAGAAAACCAGCACATTATTAGAATTCTCTTGCAGGCAGCACCATGTTCTTTTCATCAGTCTGCTATGCCCATTTTCTTAGCCCTCACTGGGAAATTAAATAATCCTGACTGACAACTGACACATTAATTGCCTTTGAGGGAGCACACCTTTAAAAAGCAGTAATTTAAAGTCTTCTGCTTTGGTGGAAGAACCAATTTGCAGCATCATCAGTCAGGGTTTTGACATGTAACTTTGCACTTGCCATTTTGTTAATAAAGAATCACACTTGAATCCTGAGAGAGTGTTTCCCTAAAGAGAAACTTAGATGTCTTTGTGAAATTAAGATGACTTTGATAGGGACATGTAATGAATGTTTAAATGAGTTATTAACCTTTCATGACTTCAGTGAGTGTTACTGCAAGACAATTCATCATTATATTGTCATAAACTGCAAAAAGGTGAATATTACAGTAAGATTCATTTCTTTAAAAGTTCATTTCTTGCTAGCTTTATGCAAAACAAAACCATGTTCTTGTGTATCTAATGGTTAATAAGCTGCATTAAAAGCGAATATGTTGATAGTAACTTTGAATATATATAAGTAAACAAATGGGAAATAAAAAAATAATTCCTCAAGCGATTCATATTTTCAAATATTTAATTCAGTTCAAATTTTCACACTTATGTTGTTCATTAAGTCAAGAATAGTTATATCATGTTCCTTTCCATCAAATATATTCTATGCATGTATAACCGTTGATCAGAAAGCAACTTTTCTTCTTCCCACCCCATGCAAAATACCAATGAAATGGAAAATTTTAGACATTCTAAAATTCAAAATGGTCATATTCAAATACATGTTCACATTCTGACAAGGAGTCAGAATACCAATAAACTTGTTTTCAGTGCAGCTTTTAAGTCTATTTTGAATAGGAGTTAATAGAAGACAAATTATTATTCTTGAATAGTTTGTAAAGCATGGCATGTATTTAGATCTTCTGTTGACATATCTGTGGTTCTATTAAAACAGATATGTTCTTCTTTGTAAGGAACCAATTATTACAACAGCAAGAATGCCTGTTTCTGGGGCTACCTATACACATTCTTTAATTCTCTTTACATAGGTGGAAAAGTGTCTTGTGTCAATACTTCCTTTTAATGACTAAAAAAGAATTACCCTATACTAAGAAATCTTTACATTATAGTATAATAAATAATAAGACATTGTAAAATTGTTTATTTCTTCATTTTAAAAAGAATATTTTAAAAGAAGGTGAGAAATTACTAATGATTTGAGGTTGCTAAAAGCTGTTTTATTTAGGAATGCGCTGTAAGTATACAGGGAAACAAAAAATGGAAAAAATAACTCGTGCAAAATAAAATGTTGGGAATGAAGGCTTTAAGCAATAACATGAAGGAGTATCTAGGACTGGAAATGCACTGTTTTAGGGAGGTGACACTTGTTCTCCAAGAGCTGTAAATTATTATACACAGTATGAAACTAGAATCGAACAAAGGTATGAGATAATTATCCACAACAGGAGCTATATGTCCATTTGACACAGTTCTGTAACAATTACAAAAAGGATGCTGCCCTTTCCTGTAATGTATTTGCTCTTGTTATTTGTCATTTTTGTCATCATGTCAGCAATTTCAAATTTGAAAGTTAAATCATGGCAAATTGTCACAGTGGTAGTTCATGCAGTGTTAGAACTACATTTATGTGATTGTTTTAGTAAATGGCTCATTGGAAAAATATTTTCTGCTCAGTTGAAAGTTTTGCTGCAGGGACTAAAGCATATGAATCTGAAATATAAATTCAAGTTATTCATGTGTAAAAATTGACCTTTCCTTGATATATTCTTAACAAAAACGTTCACTGTATTGACTACAAACTGGAAGTTTGTGTGTGTTTCATTTTATTATTGCCGTTGACAATATCATTAATGCAACTTTATTCCATTTAAGTTATTTAAAATTTAATTTAGCGACAACATAAAATTCACATAGGTAAAAAAAAAAAAAACCCAACCCAACTTCCATTTCATAGAAATTATTTGCTTAAAAAATGATCATATAAGTTTCTGATGTGCAGTGATCTCATATTTGTTATGTCCTGTTTATTCTAAAGTAATACATAAGACTATGAAAACCCCAATATTTCTGGGTGACTTTTAATAGGATTTTTTTTTTTTTTTTACAAATTATTCTGAATGCATACAAAAACTACCCTAGAAATACTGAAGTTTTAATTCAGAATCTGTTATGTCTGGGGTCATCAGCAGAAATATGAAAACTCCAGGAAATTGTGTCTTCTCTACTGTTTGCACGTGTGGCACAAAGTAAATAAAAAGGTATGCACTTTGCATATTCAAGAAATTTTTGATATTGCAGTCATCTGGCTCCACCCAGAACTCAGAGGCTATTGTTATATCATCATACGCAAAAAGCCTGTCACAATGTTGTCAAAAGTAATCCAATTTTCTTTTTTTTCTTAGCTGTTCCAAACTGTAAATAATTTTCATATGAAATGAAGACTCAGTCTTTTAAGAGATCTTCATACCTGATAATACCTGATAATGTGCAAAAAGGTTAAGCCACTGCATTAGTACAGAAGAAACAAAAGGTTAGAAAATATAGGTGAAC
The DNA here is from genome assembly GCF_030463565.1 of Pelecanus crispus. Lineage (NCBI taxonomy): Eukaryota > Metazoa > Chordata > Aves > Pelecaniformes > Pelecanidae > Pelecanus > Pelecanus crispus. The sequence continues at coordinate 20,100,483 of NC_134643.1, forward strand.
ACGGAACTTGTAAGCTTGTTATGGCAATAGACATGGAATCACTTCCTGCCCATGGCTGTAACCAACAAAAGGGCAACACTTTTTTTTTCCTGAAACAAGTATCTAATTACCTCAACATGATTTCTGAAACTGGGTAGCATCTAACATATCTGATGTAGAGTTTCAGAATAAGACTTTTAAAAAATCAGAAAAATTATTTGTGGTTTTTGCCTTGCTAATTGGCTCAGTCACTAGTAAAACAGTGTTTTCTTACCCAGTCTACAAGTTGTTGTCAGAGCTAAGACACTCTGACTGCTGGTTCAACCTGAGTGTATTGGGAAAGGGGTTTGTATGTGAGAATGCCTGCTGCATGCAAGAAGCCTGAGAAAGGAGGGAAGAGCATGCATGTGTGTTTATGTGTGCACAAGAGTGGCAGTTCTGGAGCCATAACTTTCTTTCAAGCACGTTCTTAATTACACAGGAGGATACTACTTCCACAAAGGGTTTCTTTTTCTCACTGTGTAGGAGAAATGTGCTAGAAGCCTGAATTTAGCTTCTTCAGGGAATAGGAATCTGCTGGTTCTTAGCACTTGAATGCTTGCTTTTGCAGTTTAAATAAAATATTTTCAAGATAGCTCTTTTTGATGTACTCTCAAATAGAAAATTAATAACATTTTTGGGACTCCAGCTCCACTTGTTGGTTGAAAATGCCAACCTGCTTAGCTGTTCTTGGTGGAGGGAATAGGCAAACAGGAGAGCTTAGCTGCTTTGCTTCCTTGGAGGCCTGGTTCACCAGACAGATGAAATGAAATTCTCTTTATAGCTTGCTGCCAATTCTCCTCCTGCTGGAGGATGGAGGACCGTTCACACTGCAGATGAAAGCACATGCTGTTGCACAGATGCATCAAACTCAGAATTTCTGTTTGCAGAGATGCTGTGAGTTTTCACTCCATTTCTCACAAGACTTAGATGAAAGGTAGTGGCTATTGTTTTGGAGTGGCCTTTGGGTGGTTTAATGACATTGTGTTCAAGTAATTTGTGGGTTAAATACTTTTCTCACAATAATTTACTGCACAAGACAGTAGTTAAGAATTTGGAACATCTTCTCTCTAGGACATCTCTAGGATATCTCTGCACAGAATGAGCTCTGCTCTCTTATGCTGAAGCAGATATGGAGAAAATGATAGTGTAAATAAACTCAGCAGATTTTGATTTGAGAAGAAAGCTACACTAATTCTTTCCTGTTCTATGAGGCTTATTTTCATATGCTTTACTTCCTTCTCCCCACACTCTCCGTTTTCCTGTATTTAGTATTTTCATTTGAAATAAAACACAGAGCAGGAGGCAGAATCTTACTTCATTGGTATTGGTGCAACTTCAGCAAAATTGTACAAGAAAAATTTGGTCCAATGACTCTGAGAAACTTTCATTAAATGGGAGTTTTCCCTGTAGCACATTTGCAAGCTGTTCAGATTTCTGCTAAGTTAAGTTAATCAATCTCCATAACAATAACTTAGTTTTGTGGAACGCCTGAGGCCCTCTGATTCCCTGTTGGTTTCTATAGGGCAAATCTCAGGTTGGGTCAAATTTTTCAGAGGAAATATCTTGTTTGCTAAGAATGTATCCACAACAGCATATTCAGAAGTCCTGACATCTTTGTCTGTGCTAAGAAAAAAATAACTTCCTGTTGCCTGGAGTAAAATGTTTTCTTAATTCTTTCCCTATGGTACTGCACTCCGTTTCTAAGGCAGCCCAAGTCATTTCAGCTCTGCCCCTATGTTCACCTGGAATTTTGCAACTGCCTCGTTTTGTTGAAAGAATGATATTTCAAAGGAGATTTTGATAAAAATTGTTCTGAAGTTAAGTGGAATCTAGAAACATATATAGGCTTGATTTCTGCACAGAAGAAATTCTGAAGACCACAGAAATATAGAACTAAAAACAAAATGGGAAAAAAAAAATCCTGAGCTAGCTTGTCTATGTTGAAGTGAAATGTCTTTGTCACAGATTTTTACTGTTCTGTCTTGTGAGACTGAAGGCAAAAGTAAAAAAGAAAAACATTTCATGAGGTCTTGAACAGTTTGTGTCCTTGATGTATGGGAAGCTTAATTTCCAATACACAATTTAGTGACTTCAGAGGAATTCTAGCCATACAGTTGAGCGAAATGGAAGTAATGTTTTATTAGGAATTCAACTGTTCAGAATAACGAAACTTCAGGTATAATATGTTAACACTTATCTGTCCAAGTTGAAAGTACATAGTCTTAAAGGAGGGAAGAGTGGACTGTTGCAAAGTAATATGCTCTATTTGATATGTTATGGGAGTTTGGCAACAGAACTGAAGTATTTCTAACACCAGACATTACCCCTTAATTTTCCTAGTCACTGACGAGAATGTGTCATGTTTGAAGAAGATGGAGGTATAATTAAGGTTATGTGACTCCACTGGTGTGGCTTTGTCACTGCCTGTACTGAGCTCTGCGCTCAGTTTAAGATAAACTCTTTTATCTTATTTCAGTATGAGGTCCCTGATATCCTGATTCTTTTCTCAGGTCTCTTCCAGTTCTACTAATGCAGCAATCACTTTTTTTTTCCTTTTTTTTTTTTTTTACTTTCTTCCTTTTTTTCTTTTTCCTTTTTTCTTTTTCCTTTTTTTCATTTGTTCCTTGTCTTTTTCTCTTTTCTCTTTTTCCTTTTCCTTTCTTCCTTCTTCCTTTCTTTTATTTTTCCCTCCTCTCCTCTCCTCTCCTCTCCTCTCCTCTCCTCTCCTCTCCTCTCCTCTCCTCTCCTCTCCTCTCCTCTCCTCTCCTCTCCTCTCCTCTCCTCTCCTCTCCTCTCCTCTCCTCTCCTCTCCTCTCCTCTCCTCTCCTCTCCTCTCCTCTCCTCTCCTCTCCTCTCCTCTCCTCTCCTCTCCTCTCCCTCTCCTCTCCTCTCCCTCTCCCTCTCCCTCTCCCTCTCCCTCTCCCTCTCCCTCTCCCTCTCCCTCTCCCTCTCCCTCTCCTCTCCCTCTCCTCTCCCTCTCCTCCTCCCCCCCCCCCCCCTTTTGAAATACCCAACAACCATCTATCTGGTGGCTTCATTACTAATAGCTACTCAAACTTCCATTTCTATTTTCTCTTTCTTTGTGTGAAAGCAAGATATGGGCTGGTTACTCTTCTTCAAAGGACCAAGGCAAGACAGTAGTTTTTTCTTATGTCCCCTTTTCCTTTCAACTATGTCTCTACACAAATTTAAGATGTCTGCAGAGCATGCCTAAAAAGATCTTAGTAGAAAGGTAAATGAACTTACTCATAACTTAAGATCATTCCTTTTAATCTTTAAGATTTAATTATTTTTCACCTCTAAGGAAAACACTATTTAAGTAAAACAGAATTGTTAATGTCAGGTTCTTACAGAAAGATCTAGAGAAATGCGCATCTACCTGGAAGTGGATGCTTTTATTTGTCTCAGCTTAATGAATCTTAAATAAAAACAGCTGACCGTGTGACTAGCCCAGGTTCAATTCCCTTCTTGGGGAAGCCTGCATGTCCTATAGTCTTGTAGTTAGGACTTTTTTTTTTTAAGTTAATACTAGAGTAGGATAATGAGAAATAAAAACTAAATCTTAAAAAACCTTCCCCCCACCCCTCCCTTCTTCATGGGCTCAGCTTCACTCCTGATTTTCTCTACCTCCTCCCCGCCAAGCAGCACAGGAGGATGGGGAATGGGGGTTGTGGTTGGTTCATCACATATTGACTCTTCTGCTCCTTCTTCCTCAAGGGGAGGAATCCTCACACTCTTCCCCTGCTCCAGTGTGGGATCCCTCCTATGGGAGACAGTCCTCCATGAACTTCTCCAACATGGGTCCTTCCCATGGGCTACAGTTCTTCATGAACTAATCCATCATGGGTCCCTTCCACAGGGTGCAGTCCTTCAGGAGCAGGCTGCTGCAGTGTGGGTCCCCCATGGGGTCACAAGTCCTGCCAGCAAACCTGCTCCAGCGTGGGTTTCTCTCTCTCCACAGGTCCATACATCCTTCCAGAAGCCTGCTTCCCACAGGGTCACAGCCTCCTTTGGGCACGTCCATCTGCTCCAATGTGGGGTCCTCCATGGTGGATATCTGCTTCACTGTTAAGGCCCATGGACTGCAAGGGGACAGCCTGCCTCACCATGGTCTTCACCATGAGCTGCAGGGGACTCTCTGCTCTGGCACCTGGAGCACCTCCTCCCCCTCCTTCTTCACTGACCTTGGTGTCTGCAGAGTCCTTCCTCTCACATATTCTCACTCCTCTCTTCTGACTGCTGCTGGTGTTGTGCAGCTTTTTCCCCTCCTTTCTTAACTATGCTATCACAGAGGTGCTACCACCATTGTTGATTGGCTTAACCTTGACAAGAGGCTCTATCGGAGATAGGGGAAGCTTCTAGCAGCTTCTCACAAAAGCTAACCCTGTAGCTCCCCCAGCTACCACACAAACCCAATACAGAGAGGAACAAAATGCAGGGAAGGGGAGGGATCAAAGTGGTGTGGTGAGAACAAACAAGGGTAAATAGAGGTATAAAGAATAAAGAAGTCTGATTGCATGTAAATGATGGCCAGCTGGAGAAACTTTGAGGTCTGGAGTTTGACTGAGACACCCATTTGCATGTGAGCATATGTCTGTTCAGGAGGCAACTGGAGACAGAGGGATCCAAAGGTTAGCTACTCAGTAGACTGGGTGACTAAGCACAGTAACAAGAGGGATCAGCTGCATGTGTGTGTGTGTGTGTGTGTTGGGGGGGGGGGGGTGTTTGTGTGTGTGTGTTGGTGTGTGTGTGTGTGTGTTGGTGTAAGGCAGGTCTGCACCAGCAGCTGTAGGTGGAATTAGAGGCCTTGGGGCTTTGAGTATCTGGGTACAAGCAGCTGGGAGAATGAGGACAGAGGGACTAGTTAGTACATAGACTGAGCGTGTAAGTCCAGCTCCTGGGGAAATCCATATTATACAGATACAATATCTATATAGATGTATACAGATATATTTCTCACTAATGAATCTTCAGCCTGCTCGACTGGTGACGGGAACAGAATTAGGCTGTTGATGCTGTTTGTGTTTGCATGAATGCTATGTTTTCTGCCTGTGCTGATCTTTGTGGCTGGCCAGGTGGATACGTATATGTATTAAGTACATGAATTGTTCTGTATGCATATTGAGAAACTGTGCCCAGCCTTGTTACTGGTAAGACATGGGCATGGAGCTGAATCAGTCTTGCCTCTTAACAGAGGCTACTTGGTTCAGAGATCCCTAACAACTGTATGACTCTAGCTATAGGGCATCAAGACTATAAACACTTCCAGTGGGATCCTACACTAACCATGTAGGTCAAGACCACCTATAGGACTCAGCCTGACTCCATCCGAATCTGAGGCTCTTCTATATAATGCAGTTTGCAGGACCTCAACCCTGCATTCTGTTTGTAGGCTCTTTCTCCTTTGATATCCACACCTTTAAAACTGGAAGCACAAAGCAAACAGAAGCATATGTATTTTCTTCTTTTTAAACAACTTTTTGAACACACTTTCAGCTGGATGGCTGTATTTAAAATCAGAAATTGTCAGTTTGTGTTGGCTAAAAGCATTTCCAGTGCAGACTATAAAGACTTCAAAGAGAGGAGAATGTTACAGACTTACTCTCATGATTCATTCTCAGCTGCCTGTAGGAACTTCTTTTAACTATCAGAGATTTCACAAAATAGTTGCTAAAAGTACGTGCAGCCAGGCTTTTATAAAGGATGTACTTTTCCTAAGATGCATATGGTTTCATATCCATTTCGCAATACAAAACATACAGACATCTGAGACTAGGGGTGAAACCTAAGGGGCTGTCTCATCCTACTGTGATATGTTTTACAGAATCTTGTAACCTCATAAGTGTGTTTTTTAAAATAAGTTTAAATTTGTTGTATTTAAAATAAGTTTAAATTTGTTGTATTAAATTTCCTTTCCTTTCCTTTCCTTTCCTTTCCTTTCCTTTCCTTTTCCTTTCCTTTCCTTTCTTCCTTTCCTTTCCTTTCCTTTCCTTTCCTTTCCTTTCCTTTCCTTTCCTTTCCTTTCCTTTCCTTTCCTTTCCTTTCCTTCCTTTCCTTTCCTTTCCTTTCCTTTCCTTTCCTTTCCTTTCCTTTCCTTCCCTTCCCTTCCCTTCCCTTCCCTTCCCTTCCCTTCCCTTCCCTTCCTTCCCTTCCCTTCCCTTCCCTTCCCTTCCCTTCCCTTCCCTTCCCTTCCCTTCCCTTCCCTTCCCTTCCCTTCCCTTCCCTTCCCTTCCCTTCCTTCCCTTCCCTTCCCTTCCCTTCCTTCCCTTCCTTTCCCTTCCCTTCCCTTCCTTCCTTCCCTTCCCTTCCTTCCCTTCCCTTCCCTTCCCTTCCTTTCCCTTCCCTTCCCTTCCCTTCCCTTCCCTTCCCTTCCCTTCCCTTCCCTTCCCTTCCCTTCCCTTCCCTTCCCTTCCCTTCCCTTCCCTTCCCTTCCCTTCCCTTCCCTTCCCTTCCCTTCCCTTCCCTTCCCTTCCCTTCCCTTCCCTAAAACAAGCACTAGAACTAGTACAAAGACCACTAGAAAATACTAATGGCCACAAAGTTGAGAAAAGATGACATTATGATTCTTTTATGTGTCATGTTATTTGGAAGAGCATCATCATGCAAAACTTTACATAATTTAATTCACTTCTAATTAACTCAGATATAGGACAATTCACAACATTGCAGCATGAAAAGTTCCATGGCTGTTAATTCTACTCTAGCCAGTCACTCAATTTCTCTTATTTTGATCAAATAGCAGAGTATCTGAACAAGTATGTTTGTTTATTTTTTCTCATGTCTAATTTTCTTGTCACAGTAGAGTTCTTATTTTCTTAAAGACAGCTCTGACATGTAAAATGGATGCCATAAAATACTACAGTGGAATAATTAAAGCCAGTAGTTTATTTATCAGTTTAACAGGATAAAATTTGACCTACTGCAATTAAACATTACAATGCTAACCAACTACATTCATCAGGAAAAACAGAATTCAGTCTGTTAATGCAAGGTGTTTTTTCATTTAGCTATTTCTGCTACATGAGACCCCATATTCTGACCCATGTGATATATTTCCTTTTTAAAGACTGCCTGGGGTGCTGCTGCATGTGGTGAGGAGAGGATGAGTGCACTGGATGTGCTTGGCTGGAAAAGAGGCAGCTTTGTTGGAACTGAACAGCACTCTTCTAGTGAAAGAGAAAAGTCATCAAGAGATACAGAGCCAGGCTCTTCACAGCAGTGGAAGGCAGGAGGACAAGAGACAATGGATATTCATTGAAACGGGAATAGTCATAAACAGCCATAGGAGTGCCTACCCAGCTGGATATAAGGCAAATATTTTCACCATGGAGATCATCAATCATTGGAGCAGGTTGCCCAAAGACAGGACTTTTTTCAAAGTCTCTATCTTTAGAGGTTTACTCAACTGTATAAAGCTCTGAGCAATCTGGTTTGATTTCACAGCTTGCCCCTGTTTTGAGAAGTTTTGACTAGAGACCTCCTAAAGTCCCCTCCAATCTAAGTTATCCTATCATTCTGTGAATTACGCTGAATGTCTTCCCTGAATATCTGAAAAGGTTTTTTTTTCTCTGCAGAAGACTGGCTAAAGATGATTCAAGCTTTCATTAGAGAGCATGGTGAATGCTAGGGTTTGGGTTTCATTGTGGGGTGGGGGGTTTTTTTTTTTTTTGGTCATTTGTTTGATTTTTTATGTTTTTCAGTAACATTGCAAATGTTGTGTTTTATGAGATCAGGTGTTACCAAGCTGGTGAATTTATGTGGTACTTGGGATAAGTCAGTAACCCCACCTACATGGACAAGCCCCAGAGCTGTAATTCCAAAAAAAAGGCATAGCTGACAGCAGGCAGAGGCAGCTTACGTTATTGTGGAAATCCTAGCTTCCTTCTGTATCACAGCTTATGCAAGAGTTTTCAAGGTCATGGTCAAAAAAGCTCATATTACAGGGACTTAGGGCTCTATATGAAACAGGATTTTCACAACCCAAAGCACAACTGATGGACTGGCAGGGAGGGAATTGTAGAACGAGGAGACAAGAAAGCCTCTCTGTTTTTCTGCTCTCAGTGGTACCAGCAGCAGACATTGCTGGATTGAGGTCTGGCTAGAACAGCTGATCACTGTCCATCTTTTGTACTGTTTTGCCAATTTGACAATTTGCTACCTGAATCCCTGCCAGAGGAAGTTTCTCAGCTGAGAGGGAATGAAAGGGGCATTTGAGATCCTGATCCCTGACAGGTAAACTTATTTTGTATTAGATATTAAAAAGCAGAAGCAGTCATGGAAACAAAGACCGCATCCCCAGGCCACTCTTCCATAAGAAGATTGTCTTGCAGGTTGTAGTATCCCTGCAGAATGCTCTTGATTGCTCAATATCACCATTTTTATCTTCCTTTACGAGACCTGTTTAGTTGACTCAACTCAGAAGGAGGATAAGGAAACTGGATTCCAGGTCGAATTAAAGATCTTGTGTTTTCCTCTGGAACCCTCTTGGATCAATGGATAGAGCTGTGTATCCTAATTTCGGAGGACCAAGAAATTTCCCAAGATCTGTAGAGATGACTCACACTGCATTTATAGAGGAAGTATACACTTGTGTTGTAGAATTTCAGATCAAACCCTCTACTATTCTACTTTCTACCAAATAGGTATCTAATGGAACATTCCTCCTGCTAGGTGTGTGATTTAGGTACATTGAATCTCACATGAGTATTCCCAGTCCCATGAAAGTAAATGTCCAGAAGTCGTATGTAGACAGTTTAAAACTCTGCAGTCCATAAAGAAGGGGGTTGGATTTTAAGTACTTCCGAGCTGCACAAGGGCTTTTTCATAATTTCAGTCTCACATTGACCTGCCTTATTTTAAGTCCCTCTTTGGAAATTTAAAGATTTTGGACCTAGGTTTCCCAGTCTAATTATTTTTTTTATCCTGCAGATTGAACAAGGGAAAAAAAGCTGTGATGAGAGGACTTTAACAACATGCAAAGTACTTGGAATTTTGTATTTGTGTATATAAAAATAGGGGTGGAATTTAGCAATAAATTTCTGATCTTTGTTGAAGTTTAAGCGGACTTTGTTCCTTGCATACCATGCAGGATTCATTTTTGAGAGCGTTTTATGACATTTTATTTTGTGTTTATGTTTATATACATCTAAAAAAAACCCCACCCTCCAAGACTTAGACATAAATCTACAGAGCTGCTAAATAATATTTGTCATTTTATTTTGGTAAGAAACCTCCCAGTCATACTAAAATCTCTGAACCAAGCACTGATTTATGTTTCACTTGAACCCCACACTACAAGAAGAGCCATGAGGAAACAAGTAAAAACCAAGAGTTCTGACCGCCAAAACTGAGCAAGGTGAATATGATTTTAACTTAACCTTTCAAAATGTGAGGTGTATTGTTTACATTTTCTATTCCATTATGTGAGTTTCTGTATATATCTTTCATAAACGTGTCAGTTTCGACCATTAAGACAGCAGATAATTTTAAAGCTACCGAATAAAGTTCCTTGTATAAAGACATCTGATTTTTTAGTCTATAAGGGTAAGAATATTTGAAACAATGTAAATGTTGACCCAATACAACATTCAGCAGGAAGCAACCTTTATTTTTGAAAGTAGTATTTTTATTAAAAATGTGTAATTTATATTTAACTCCAGATTTTTTTTTGTCCCACTTTTTCTTTTTTTTTTTTTTTTTTTTTCCAAATCCTAAATCTGGAGTTGGTTTCCTGCAGGAATTAATGAATTGTGAGTTTTCTCCCTGTTTTTAATCTCAGGACTAAAATTAAATTGTGTGATGAGAATTGGCTTCCCGTTGAGTTTTATTAGGATGTGTTCTGATTTCTGTGTGAAACCCTGATGTTCTCCCATGTTCCATTAACAGGATGTATATTTTCAGTGGCATTTCGTTATCCCATAGACTTGTGTTAAACTAATTATAAAGAGATATAAGTTTAGATTTGTTTTAAGTAAAGCCTTAAAACTACATCAAGTGCCCTCTGAAAGTGCACGAAATTGCTTTGTATTGGCAGGGGTCGAGTGAGGGTATCAGATCTTCTCTGTGGTCATTGCTCCAGGCTGCAGTTATTTCCATGCCTACTGAGCATGGATAGTGAAGTAGTGGATGAACATTCTATCAAACTATCTACCAGTAGGTGATAAACTGCCTTCCCAGATTGCTACTGATTGCCCCTAGGTTGTCCCACTGCCTTGCCAAACTCTCCTCTCCAATACAAATTGTTAGTCGAAATCTTCCTAACACTCAATACACAGTAGCTCAGAAAATACTATATACAAATCACAATTTATCTGTGCTTTTCCTGATTGCTGATTCACCGGTAAAAAATTCTTGTTGCTTTTTAGTGAGAAAGAAATTGTACACCTTTCCCTCCCTTCTCTTTCCCTCTGCTTTTCCTGTCTCCTCACATTTTTTCTCATTTAAAGTCAGCAACAGCAAGGATAACCCAAGACATGACTAAACACATTTATTTTCTTTTGCTGTTTATTAGTATTTCAAAAGAAAAGACTAAGGTCATATTATTCTGGAAAACTCCATGACTAGTACTTGAGAAAGTACAGTACTTAAACATATCTAAAATAAGGACATCACCAAGGTAAAACACAAGAAAACAAGGAGAGGCAGTAGTTTAATCTTACTTCCATGAGATAAATAGCTCAGGTTTTCAATCCTTGTTGTTTGTAAACCTAAAGGACCACAGATAATTCTCTCAACGCAGCATGAAAAGCAAGAACAGCCATTGTATGTGGCTACTGAAAACTCTTATTTTAATATGAAAGATTTGGTTGGAACATGAGTCTCCAGAGTGCCTTTCTAAGAATGATGCAATTAAGTCACAAAAGAGAGGATTTCAGGAGGCATTGTCAACCTTACAGCAACCTGAACAGGAGACTTTCAGGTGTTTTCAGCAAATAGTAAAAGCAATCAAGAGGGTGACAATTGTGACACCTGAGAACCCTCTCAGATGTCAGTGCAAGGATTGTGGTTTAGACCTCAGAATGCAAAGGTTGTTGCTTCCAGGCATGCTCCACAGCAGCCGTTAAGCAGTGAAGATGACTTGAACAGTTCCAAAAGTAGAAGTTACCCAATGATATTCTTACTTTACCTATTTTGCACAAGTGCACCTTGAAATATATAGCCAGAAGTTTTACACACCTATTGAGAAACCATATTTCAAACACACTTTCCAGATTTTAAAAATCATTTTGGGGACTATTACAATGTCATAGATACTCACCAGCAAAAGTAAATCTGTAATTTTCAGTTTCAGCAATTTGTGAACGTTAATACATAAACAAAAACTTAGCCACATGAAATAGACATATTTACAGAGTTTGAAGTCTATTCTGTCTTTGCTGTGCCCAGTAACTTCTTTAAATACTAATCAAGGCTCCAAGAGATTACTGAATGGATAATTCATAAAATATAGCTGTTCTGAAGAACTATCAAAAGCAAAATAAATTGATCATTTCAGCAGACAAACACAACAAAAAGAAAAAAAAAAAGAAAAAAACAAAACATTAGTTTGGCAAAGTTAAGTTTTTGAGTTATCTTTAGAGAGAAGATATATGGAACTTGGTAGATATATAGCTGTACATAAAATAACAAAATAGTATGGAGAACAAGTAATGTGAAGAAGCAGATAACTAATTGTAGGGAGAAGCAAATATTCTTATCTTATCCAAATTACAACAATACCTTTACATGAGATTGAAAGACAATACTTTTCTATAAAGTTTAATCCAGAATTTTTACTGGAACATACAATCACATGATAGATTTAAGCATTTGTTTCACTAATAAGACCATCTACACAGAAATAAAAGAACAAAAATAGCTTGCTAAATTCCAGTCAATAAAAAAAAAAATTCAAACATGTATTAAATTAATGTAATTTTTTAAGCTTATATTTTGCAGACTGTTTACATTAAATAGCTTTAAAATCTGTGCTACTTATTGAAGTGCTAATTAGAGATGATCTCACAAGGAAACTATGAAACCTTGTGTTGTCTCACAAAGGGTGTTTTTTAACTGGTGTGCAAGAATCCAATTCACACACTAAGTTGAGAGATCAATTTTATTTAATTTCTGCACAGAGATGGGTGCTAGGTGGTAATTCTACAAAGCTAGCACACCAAATGAGACTTTCTGTGCCTTATTTATACACAAAACTTACAGAGTTAATAATTATCCTTTTTATGACAATTGGTTAGTAATTACTATCCTATCTGCTATTGGTCAACTATAGTCTAATTAGCCCCACTTGCTCTGTAAATTAGCATGCATGCTCCTTATGGGTGTGGGGGGGCAAATCCTTTTGGTCTTAAATTGAGTTGGTGGTTACAATCTCCCCCTGCTGGAATTACCTTTTCCCCCGGTTACTGTTTTTTGCAATTGCCTGTTTTTTCTGGCACCCTCTGGGGTAGGATGTTCCCTTTTGCCAATTTCTCAGTACTTCTTCAAGGTCTAGTTGCTCAGGGATGTCTTTGGTTAAAGGATACCGGATGTTTGTTCTTCTGATTAGGGATGATTAAGTGTCCTTTACTCATCAGTTTACAAAAACATCTTGGCCTGATATGATGTTAGCTAAGTTTCAGAGTTAGCCTTCAACACTAGTACTACCTGTGCAGAAAAACAACTGAAGTAAATTGATATATAATTGATAGAATCTATAATAGTCAGTTGCTATAAGCATGAGTACCTTCCCAGTGAATATCACCTAGTTCTGGAAAAAGCGCCCTTCCCATTTATAAGAAATCAAGGGACTGATCTATTTTTTGTTGAGATTTTTTGTATATCCAGATATTCAGAATATATACTTAAGAATGATAGAGACCTTGAGACCTCCCATGTCTTTAGGAAACCGTACAACAAAATCTTGAAGTTAGATCTATATTCAGTACAATGGCTTGAGATTACTCACCTAATTATAATTCTTATCTTATTTGAATCAAATTTACAAATTGTCTGTTCAATCATTATTATTGACACACTGAAGTGGTTAAAAACATAAAAGATGATTTTCCAGTGCCCCAGGCACAGTTCCTCTCCTTTAACTACTCACAGTGCATTGGCCATATCAGTGCACTGACTGCACAAGGCAGAATTGTATGAATTTTACTAAGACATCATACTGAGAAGAAACATATTTGTGAACCTAATCCTGTTTTGAGAATTTCTTTCCTATTCTTGAACTGAATAAGCATTTTTCTTCACTATGTCAGAACCTTTTAAAATTGTTTTCTATGTATTATACTGTACTTACATAATATCCATGAATAAAACAAGGCTGGAAATCAGAAGAAAGTTTTTAACAAATGTGCTTATGAAGCTCTAGAATAATAATCCAGTAGGCAGACACTCGGATCATAATCCATCTATTGTAGGATGCTTCCATGTTAAGTCTCACACAGTATTTTTTAGGGATGCTGAAATTCGTCTTACACATTTTGATGCCCTTTAGTCAGTTTCCATATTTCCTCTTTCTCTTCTATAGAATTTTGATATTGTACTGCAAAAGAGTATAAAATATTCTATTCTACATCTGCAAAGATACTGTCAAGTACATAAAAAGCAAAGCTGATATTGAGTCATTAAGTTTTTTGTCTTAAAAGCAATTTCCTGATGGCTTCAACGCCAATCACAATTGATAATTTCGAACTGTTTGTCATATACTTGATTCTTGTTGAATGTCTTGTCTTTCTTCATTAAAAAGCATGGATCTTCTAATTTTGAGGAACCTGATTTGTCATCATTTAAATTATGAGAAGGAAGTCATAATTCTGGTCTATAAATTGGAGATCTCAAAACATGATCTATTCCTATTTCACAGCTTGCTTTCTTTGTTTGAAGGGGTTATTTTGGTTTTGGTATTTTTGTTTTGGGTTTTTTGGGGGGTTTTGTTTTTTGGTTTTGATCTTGGGTTTGGGTTTAGGTTTTGTTTTGTGTTTTGGTTTGGTTTGGTTTGGTTCCCCCCCCCCCCCCCCCCGGGTATTGTTATTTCTGTTTTCCCAAGGCTTATTTCAGATTCAGAGTTTATATAAATTATGCTCTCTTCAAAAGAAGATTTTAGCTTTCTGCCATCCTCAAAATCTGCACAACAAAGGTTTGAATAATATTTTAGCTCCTGTGCATTGACATTTCTGTTTGCTTAGCAGCAAAGTCTCTTCTCACACATCTCTCAGGGTCATTGGAACAGGTTTCCAAGTACCTCCTATAAGTCTTGAAAGGATTCCAGCCATTCCGGTCTGCATAAGTAGTTAAATATTCACTGGCTCAAGATGTCCCAGACAGGGCATTTCCTAATTGCAAGTCATCCTCTTTTATGAAACGACTTATTTTTCTTTTCATTGTATTGATGAATTGCATCCTAAGAATCTGTTATATAGATATGTATTTTCAGCTTCAAACTACTGATGTTTCTATTGGTTGTGAAGAGGTGAAAAATCAGCTGTAGGTCTGAATCAGGTAGGAGGGGGCTGTAGTGTGGGCTGTACATCAGCAATGATGACAGCATCATGATTGCTGTTAGCCATAGTTTATTTCCTTAGTCAAATTCAGGCTTGTATTAGGTAATACCTTAGACAATAGGTTGAATAAAAGAAAACTGCAGCATTTTATATGCTTAGCTGTTTAGTTTGTTCTTCTAGAACATGTCGCAGAACACTAAATATTTCAGAAGTCCTTAAAAAATAAAGTTATCTTTCTTTACGGAAGTCAAATAGGCTGATAAAGAGAGAAACAAAATGCCTTAACATCGTCATCATTTTGGTCCTAAAGGGAAAGCTGAAAGAATTTGTGGAATCTGAAACTATCCTCCAGAGTCTCAGGTTTACATTAAAAAGTAGAGGGTTTTTTACAATTGCACTTAACATGTTTTCAAGTCTACTCCCAGTCTATGATTTAGCTTTCTTGCTGAATGAAAAGCTTTTAGTGTCTATGTGTCTTATGCTACATTATTTATTGCACTTGCAAAGCATTCTGTGATTTCTCTACCTAAAAGGGAAAACTTTCCCTATTTCTTATGCTGTATCTCTTTCATTTCTATGCATACCCCATTTCCTCAAGAGCATTTGCTCCCCCTCTGCCTATTTATCACCAACACTGAATCAGAGATCAAGATCCTAGTTGCATTTTGTTGTCATATTATTCAACAGATCATATGTATATAAGAAGCAAAGACCTCTCTCATAAGTTGAATCACAGTGAAATAATGTACCTTGGTTTTATTTAGCCTTTTCTCTTTCAATAGGAATAAGACAGAAAGGGATCTCACATTATTTCATTGTGAAATTCAGAGGATTCAAACCTGTGAAATAAACCAGTGCATCAAAATGGAATACAAAATCTCTGTTGCCTGTAATCTTAACAGGTAACCATGACTAAATAGGAACAACATCATATGTGAGACAGGATGATGGTGGCAGTGGTTTAAAATCATAGAACCGTAGAATCATAGAATCATTTAGGTTGGAAAAGATCTTTAAGATCAAGTCCAACCATTAACCTAACACTGCCAAGTCCACCACTAAACCATGTTCCTAAGCACCACATCTACATGTCTTTTAAGTACCTCCAGGGATGGTGACTCTACCACCTCTCTGGGCAGATGGTTCCAATGCTTGACTAGCCTTTCTGTGAAGAAATTTTTCCTAATATCCAATCTAAACCTCCCCTGACGCAGCTTCAGCCCATTTCCTCCTGTCCTATTGCTTGTTACCTGTGAAAAGAGATCAACACCCACCTCACTACAACCTCCTTTCAGGTAGTTGTAGAGAGCAATAAGGTCTCCTCTCAGCCTCCTCTTCTCCAGGCTCAACAACCCCAGTTCCCTCAGCCGCTCCTCATAAGACTTGTGCTCTAGAACCTTCACCAGCTTCATTGCCCTTCTCTGAACATGCTCCAGTAACCCAATGTCCTTCTTGCAGTGAGGGGCCCAAAACTGAACATAGTATTCCAGGTGTGGCCTCACCAGCACCGAGTACAGGGGGACAATCATTTTCCTTGTCCTGCTGGCCACACTATTCCTGATACAAGCCAGGACGCTGTTGGCCTTCTTGGCCATCTGAGCATGCTGCTGGCTTCTATTCAGCTGGCTGTTGACCAACATCTCCAGGTCCTTTTCCACCAGGCAGCTTTCCATCCACTCTTCCCCAAGCCTGTAGCATTGCATGGGGTTGTTGTGACCCCAGTGCAGGACTGGACACTTTACCTTGTTGAACTTCATACACTTGGCCTTGGTCTGTTGATCCAGCCTGTCCAGATCCCTCTGCAGAGCCTTCTTACCCTCAAGCAGATCAACACTCCTGCCCAATTTAGTGTCATTTGCAAACTTACTGAGGGCACACTCAATCCCTTCATCCAGATCATTGATAAAGATATTAAACAAGGCTGACCCCAAAATGGAGCCCTGGGGAACACTGCTTGTGACCAGTCACCATCTCGGTTTAACTGCATTCACCACAACTCTCTGGGCTCGGCTACCCAACCAGTTTTTTACCCAGTGAAGAGTACACCTGTCCAAGCCATGAGCTGACAGATTCCCAAGGAGAATGCTATGAGAGACGGTGTCAAAGGCTTTACTAAAGTCCAGGCAGATGACATCCATATTCTCTCCCTCATCCACTAGGTGGGTCACCAGGTCATAGAAGGAGATCAGGTTGGTCAAGGAGGACCTGCCTTTCATGAACCCATGCTGACAGGGCCTGCTTGTCCTGCACGTGCCAAGTGATTGCATTCCAGATGACCTGCTCCATTACCTTCCTCGGCACCAAGGTCAGGCTGACAGGCCAGATCCTCCTTCCAGCTCTTCTTGTACATGGGCATCACAGCTACTAAACTCCAGTCAACTGGGACCTCCCCAGTTAGCCAGGCCTGCTGATAAAGGTCTGAAAGTGGTTTGATGAACACTTCTGCCCTCTTCCTCAGTACTCTCAGGTGGATTCCATCTGGCCGCATAGACTTGTGGGTGTCTGAGTGGAGTAGCAGGTTGCTAACTGTTTCCCCTTGGATTATGGGACTTCATTCTGCTCCCGATCCCTGTCTTCCAGCTCAGGGAGCTGGGTACCCTGAGAAAAACTGGTCTTACTATTAAAGACTGGGACAAATAAGGGATTAAGTACCTCAGCCTTTTCCTCATCCTTTGTCACTATGTTTCCCCCTGCATCCAATAAAGGATAGAGATTCTCCTTAGTTAAATGTTAAACAGGAAATTATAAAGAAGGAACTTTTATAATAACAATGTCCAACTTCTCGTGCAGGTTGGTAAATGTCAGTGTGGACCTGCACTGGGCATAACTATTATGCTTTGGTGGCAGGGGGCTGCAGGGTGTCCTGTGTTGGTGAAGGTCATGAGCTGATGGAGCAAACTGGTCACTGAAGTAAAGTAACTCAAAGATAAGATCAGAGATAAAAACCTAAAGAAATTAGTTTCATTAATTTTCCACAAAAATGAACTTAGAAACACTACTTTACATGGTCTGTGTTGAGGAAATATCTCAAAGAAAACCATATATACAGAAAGTTTAAAAAAAAAAAGAATAAAAGGTATACAAGAAATTGCAAGACCCATATGAATCTCACTAAAAGTACTAAAGGATATCATACATAAATTAGCTGAACTGTTGTTACCTGTTATATGTATCCTGTGACTAACAAGTTCAATGAGATATGTGTAGGAGGGTAGCAAACATGATGTTCCTTTTATGAAAAGTTTCAGGTAATATTAACAGATTACAAATTCCTTCAGCAGGCAAATTATTTGAAGCCATCGTAATGTAGTGGTGTTACAAACTGTTACTTCCTAGGAGCAATTCAAGTCTAATTTGAGTGCAGTGAGGGATCATGTAGACAGATGGGTGGACTGTTACAAGGTATTTAGATTTCCAAAAAACTCTAAAGACATCTTCTGTTTAAATTTCTTTAAGAAACTGAGCTGTTTTGCAGTAAAAAGGAAAGTTTGATTGTGGCTAAATAAGTGATTAAAAGGCTATGAGTATTCAGCATGGACAATGACTGCATATTGATTATACATATCTGTAACATCCTCACTGTTACAAAGAAGACAAAAGAAAAGCTTATTCAAGATAGCACATAGCTCGTGGCAGGGGGTTGGTACTGAAATAGTCAGGCAGCAATTTAAACATGAGCAATAGGTAAGCCTTTTTCTCCAACATGTAATTCAACTGTAGGACTTGCTGAAGAAAATTGCGAAGCTGAACTTTAACAGAGAACTGGGGTTGTTTAGTCTGGAGAAGAGGAGGCTGAGGGGAGACCTTATAGCTCTCTACAACTACTTAAAAGGAGGTTGTAGTGAGGTGGGTGTTTGTCTCTTCTCCCAAGTAGATAATGATAGAACAAGAGGAAGCTGTGCCAGGGGAGGTTTAGATTCAATATTAGGAAAAATTTCTTCACAGAAAGGCTAGGCAAGCATTGGAACAGGCTGCCCAGAGAGGTGGTTGAGTCACCATCCCTGGAAGCGTTCAAAAAACGAGTAAGCATGGCACTTTGGGACATGGTTTAGTCTAACCTACCCTTGATTGGTTTAGTGTGGACTTGGTAATGTTAGATTACTGGTTGGACTGGATGATCTTAAAGGTCTTTTCCAACCTAAACTATTCTATGAATCTATGATTTATGAACTGCAAAGGAATAAGAACCTCGTGGAGGTTCACTCCAAAAGGGATTGTTAAGAAATACAACTTCCAGTTCAGAAAATCCCGAGGCCTCTGACTGTTGGCCAGTGGGAGGGCATGCCACAGGGATGACATACTGTGTTGTATAATTCATAGGCCCTTTCCTTTGATGTCTGCCACTGGTCACTGTTTGAGACACTGCTGGTCTGACTCACCCTAGCAAATCCTAATACGCATTCTGGATGCTATCCTACTCATTCTGAAGTAAATTACAGACCTTTCATGGACCTCATTAGGGCTGTTAGAATATATTTATGTATTTACTTGAGATAAAAATCTAAAACTAATATAAAATATTGACATATAGAAGGTAAATGTTTCTTCTATGACTATGCTAAAAAAAACATCTGGAGCATCTACAAACCCTGATTGAGAAGAAGTCCAAAGCCTGCTGTGAATGCTTTTCCTATCAGAATCATGATAGGAATGTGTGTTACTGAGAGCAACTAATGTACTAATCTGAACAACATTGACTTAAAACAACTCATCAGGCTGAGTTATAGGGCAGGTCTGTTAGCTTCCCACTTCATTTCATGACACATTGTCAGACCTTTCCGACTAGATATGATGAAATTTTCCAACTAATTTAGCACAAGCATTTTCATGCATTTTTAGAAAAAACTAATGAACAAAGACTAATGAGGTACTATTTATAGGCAAAAGCAAAGCATTGGGAAAAAAAAAAAAAAAAAAAAAAGGAAAATCTCATATTTTTAGCTATTCTTACCAGGAATTTCAGATCTATATTTTATGCTTTTTTTTTTTTTTTTTTTTTCATTTCATATGTATTTTACCTTCAGTTCAAACTTCATATTCCAGTGTTGGACATCTTGTCTCAACCAAACTGCTTTGTCATCTTTTCGGGTTTTGTCACTGTTGCAAATCTGCCTTTGGTTTTCCAGTCACACTGCCTTGATAAAATTCTGCCTATAGAAACACAAGATACACCTACATCTACTGTTTCTACCTATTATCACTAGTACCAACATTTTCTAATTACTTGAATGTTTTTCTCAACACACTACTTGAGCTACAGTTACCTTGTACCTGTCTGTTCTAGGTAGTCCATATTGTTCTGGTAGCATATTCAAATGTCATTGTATTCAGGCTGCTCATTTGGCAGGTGATCTGTCAGGATCTTTTGGGAAGAAACTCAAACCGTTTTCAGTTTTTAGTATTTGTTATCTAATATCTGAATTCAGAATGCTGTGTTTTATGATTAACCAATATGTTATTGACTATTTTCTAGATCTAGGTAACAACCATGGTTTTATTTTTCCCCAGGAAAAGTCTGGATTTACCCAGAAATAGTTCCAGGGATGTTCATATAAGGCAAGCAAACTGCTTGGGCTGTAAATCTGATGCGGTGTCTTGTCTCAGAGAAGTTTCGGTGTATCCACTGAAACATGACCTTTGAGCTCTCTGTCACATTTCCCTTATATATTGAGTTTGCCAATGACCTGATCAAATGAGCTACTATATTACTACTTTTCAGATTAGTGTATAAGACACATTACTGCTTTAGTGTTTGTAGGACACTTTTTGTGGACAATAAAATAACCAGAAATAATAATGAGAACCCAGCTGAAAGCCAAGGTTACTCCTTTTCAGCTAAATGCCATATCAACTTGTTCTTTTGAGTTCTGGCACATACTGAGTAAAAGTCTTCAGTGAAATGAATATGGTTTGAAATTTCTGCTCAATAATTTGTTGCATTTGTTTATTTATAAAATCCAGCATGGTGATGAACCATGATGATACATTCTGCTTCCTAAAGAGACTAGTTCCAAAAGCAAGAGGCAGGGAAAAATAAAAAAGGAAAACAATGCTGGCTTCTTTGAAATGTTCCATGGTAGACCTCATTTAGGGAAAGCTATGTGTGATTCCCAGGCCTCCAATCATAACAACACAAGTCCCTTTCTGAAGTAGCTGATGGCAACAAGCTGTGTGACTACTTTAGAAAGTCATGATGACATTGACATTCAGCATGCCCAAATGCTGTCAAACACACCAAATAAAATATTCTAAAGCATAATCCCTAAGTAATAAAGATTTATTCATATTTTACATTCAGTGATCTTTAATTAGAAATATTTCTCTGTTAATGATGAATAGTAGTAAAGCAAACAGAATGCTTAAACCTCTATGATAATTGTGCATTACTCAAGCACCTAAATAATATAAAACCCCTCAGACCCCTGAAAAAACCAAACACCAAACCCACAAACAGGATAAAAACATCTCAAAACCCCAAAATCTATATAGCAACATGAGAAGCACTTGAATATTCCACAGTCTGATTAGACTAAATAGGCATAATTTATTAGAGTGTAGAACATGAAATCATTTGATTTGGGTACTAAGCTATTCTTTCTAGTTGCATTCAGTGAGAGACCCTGTCCTACAGAAGCCCACAGGAGACTGGAGTTACTTTGAGGAAGAAAGGAAAGGAAAAAATAAGAGAGAGAGAGAGAGAGGAAAAAAAACAGGTACATGAAGTGAATCTTGAGTCAAATTTCACAATTTCACAGACGTGTTCATACATAATTTTCCCCTCCATTGTCATTGTTTGGTGGAGTGTTGGTCTGTTCTTCTATGGCAATTCTTACATTCTCATGTGGAGCACTGAAAGCAATTTTATGAGTGACATCTAATGCAGGAAACTAAATTATACTCAATCCTCGCATTACAGTGTCATATGCTGATAATGTGAATTGTTACAGAATGTTATTTACTCCAGTACTGCTCCTTCCTAAAAAATTTTGCACATGGTACACATTTTATAACAAATCTAGTTTTTGTCAGGGTAGGTTGTGAATAGCAAATTATCTTGCAGACAGCCATGTGTTTTCTTGCCAACATTGATTCAGGTGAATCGTGCACACTTCTGCCTTTTAGGCCTAATTCTATTCAGAGTGCTTTCATAACGATGAAAGTCTTTGGACTTTAATGAAATTCCATCTCAGCTCACACTTTCTCACAGACAAAAGAATTAAGCCCTTCTAACAGTTTCCTAGATACCATCTGCTTGAGAAGATATGTGGTCCATTGATAAATGTTCTGGATGAGGACTGAGGGACTGTCAAGACTCTGAGGTCTTGAATGCAGACTTTTTGAATGGGAGTGAATTCCATAGTATTTCTATTGATTAATTGGAGGGTGAATATTTTTAAGTCACTGCAATGCTTTTAAAGTAGTTTGTTTTTATAACAGCAAATGAAAGTATAGTTATAATTGTAACTAACGAAATCAAGTACCTTAATTATTATTCATATACAGAGTATGGACAACAAGAAAAAAAAAACTAAAACAAACAACAACAAAAACCCCACCTGAAAAGCTTATTTCCATTGTTGTGACTGACTTTGGTTTCTTTTTTCTATTACAGACAGAATAAAGATCCAGGCCCTTGAGCAAGAGGATAGGGATAGGGACCAGAATGGAGCCCTCATAGTCCAGGAGGAAGCAGTTAATGACCTGCTATGCCACCTGGACGCTCACAAGTCTATGGGGCCGGATGGGATCCACCCGAGAGTACTGAGGGAGCTGGCAGAGGAGCTTGCCAAGCCACTTTGCATCATCTATCAACAGTCCTGGTTAACAGGGGAGGTCCCTGATGACTGGAGGCTTGCCAATGTGACGCCCATCTACAAGAAGGGCCGGAAGGAGGACCCGGGGAACTACAGGCCTGTCAGCCTGACCTCGGTGCCGGGGAAGATTATGGAGAGGTTCATCTTGAGCGAACTCCACAGGCAAGTACAGGTCAACCAGGGGATGAGGCCCAGCCAGCATGGGTTCACAAAAGGCAGGTCCTGCTTGACCAACCTGATCTCCTTCTATGACCTGGTGACCCGCCTGGTAGATGATGGAAAGGCTGTGGATGTCATCTACCTCGACTTTAGCAAAGCTTTTGACACCGTCTCGCATAATATCCTCCTCGGGAAGCTGGCAGCTCACGGCTTAGACAGGCATACTCTTCGCTGGGTAAAGAACTGGTTGGGTGGCCGAGCCCAGAGAGTAGTGATAAATGGTGTTAAGTCCAGTTGGCGGCCGGTCACGAGCGGTGTTCCCCAGGGCTCTGTTTTAGGGCCAGTCTTGTTCAATATCTTTATCAATGATCTGGATGAGGGGATCGAGTGCACCCTCAGTAAGTTTGCAGACGACACCAAATTGGGTGGGAGTGTCGATCTGCTCGAGGGTAGGATGGCCCTGCAGAGGGACCTGGACAGACTGGATCGATGGGCCGTGGCCAACTGTATGAGGTTCAACAAGGCCAAGTGCCGGGTCCTGCACTTCGGTCACAACAACCCCATGCAACGCTACAGGCTTGGGGAGGAGTGGCTGGAAAGCTGCCTGGCCGAAAAGGACCTGGGGGTGTTAGTAGATAGCCGGCTGAACATGAGCCAGCAGTGTGCCCAGGTGGCCAAGAAGGCCAACAGCATCCTGGCTTGTATCAGGAATAGTGTGGCCAGCAGGAGCAGGGACGTGATTGTCCCCCTGTACTCGGCGCTGGTGAGGCCGCACCTGGAATACTGTGTCCAGTTTTGGGCCCCTCACTACAAGAAAGACATTGAGGTGCTGGAGCGTGTTCAGAGGCGGGCAACGAAGCTGGTGAAGGGTCTGGAGAACAAGTCTTATGAGGAGCGGCTGAGGGAACTGGGGTTGTTTAGCCTGGAAAAGAGGAGGCTGAGGGGAGACCTTATCGCTCTCTACAACTACCTGAAAGGAGGTTGTAGTGAGGTGGGTGTTGGTCTCTTCTCCCAAGTAGCTAGCGATAGGACAAGAGGAAATGGGCTTAAGCTGCGCCAGGGGAGGTTTCGACTGGAAATTAGGAAAAATTTCTTTACGGAAAGGGTGGTCAGGCATTGGAACAGGCTTCCCAGAGAGGTGGTGGAGTCCCCATGCCTGGAGGCGTTTAAAAAACGGGTAGATGTGGCACTTCGGGATATGGTTTAGTCTGGTCTACCCTTGATTAGTCTAGAGTGGGCTTGGTAGTGTAGGTTAATGGTTGGACTGGATGATCTTAAAGGTCTTTTCCAACCTAGATGATTCTATGATTCTATGATTCTATGATTCTATTATTTAATACCCTTGGAAGAAGATTCTTGAGATTGTATTTCTAACCTGTCATAGGCATAAAATTATCAACTTAGTATTTCACATTGTGTGTTAGTACCAAAGCAAGCAGTTAGTGTTGGAAATTTGCTGGCCTTTGTGTAGTTGATCTAATGCAGACATCCCGGTCTTGCTTTCAAAACAGTCATGCATCCCCCATTTCTGTCAATGATAAGATAAGTTGCTGTCATGTTTGAATCTACTGTTGATGACACCGGCTTTGGGACCTTCTCCGTGTTTCTCTCACTACCATACCTACGGTTCTTCCAGGTTGTTCATGTCTTGCCAAAATCTACTTCTGAATTACATGTGTGTCTTCATGTCTTTCAGATCATTGTAGAGCAACCACACCTGCCAAGCTGTCTGCCAGCAGGATGATGCCTACACTGCTAGGTTAACAATATGTAGAAGTGGTGAACCAGTGTGTGTCTAGATGCTGTGATTATTTTTCCTTTTAAAGCAGGGTACTTTTCTATCTATTCCTTATATCACCACTATCCTTCATTGCTTATCTTGTCAACTATTTTGTAAGCTTTTTGAAACAAGGTCTTGTCTTTATGTGTTGCTTATAAAGCACCTGCTAGACTTACAGTTTTGGTAAAATAATTGATTTACTATTTCTCAGTGAAAACAGTTTCTACTAAACTGAAATTCAAAGGGCTAGTAATTCTTGTTTAATAAATCTAAGTAATGTTAAAAAGCAAGATATGTAACAACCATTGTCCACAGAAAATGCATTCCTGGATGTTTAGAAGAACCAATAGCAAGTGAAAATTCTGCTCTTTGGATATTTCAAAGGCTAAATCAAGATGGAAATACACATGGAATAAAAAGAAACCAGTGAAAAGATGCAGACACTGCTTCCCATCTCTGTTAATTAAAGACTAGCTGCTGAGTGGTTGGGTTGCATTTTGAACACGATTTTTTTTTTTTTTTTGACTTTTCACAATCTTTTATTAATCTTGAAAATGCATATGGAGGAAATAAATCAGCTTGATTTGATTTCCAGAGCCTAGATGGAGTCTGAAGCGCTGTAGTTAATAAATAAATCAATATGTTACTCATAAACCAAGCTAACCTAAGCAAATTTGTTACGGGATCAGTGAGACACAATAAACACAAAACCCTACAGAACCATTTTGTAGTCACTTAATTGTAAAACTACATTTTAATTTCTCACTCTGTCTGCTATTGCACCCCCATAAAGTGCTTTGAAATGCAGTTTGGATGAAGAGCATTACAGAAAATTAAGCTTTCTTGTATTACAGCTGTAGGAGCTGCAGGTGTATCTCTATGAAAGAATGGAAACCTTTTGGAAGTAGTTTTCTGACAGATCTCATGCAATAAAGTCATGATCTCATAATATATAATTATAGAAATGTTTGATATGCTCTTTAAAATTCTTCCAGGTTGTCAGATCTCCCCAGATTTTTGATTTATCATCAGTCTTTAGCATAGAATCATAGAATTATAGAATTGTTTATGTTGGAAAAGACCTTAAAGATCACCAACTCCAACCATCAACCTGCCAATACTAAGTCCACCACCAAACCAGTTAAGGATAGTGTAATAATTAATTTCATGTTTCCTGGCTTGGTGGCTGGATTATTTTTTAATGAAAGTAAAACTAGGAATCGTTAGGTTGGAAAGGACCTCTAAGATCAGTCCAACCGTCAACCCAACACCAACATGCATTCTAAACTGTGTCCCAAAGTGCCATGTCGACATGTTTTTTGAGCACTTCCAGGGATGGTGACTCCACCACCTCTCCAGGAAGCCTGTTCCAATGCTTGACCACTCTTTCTATGAAGAAATCTTTCCTAATACCCAATCAAAACCTCCCCTGACACAGCTTGAACCCATTTCCTCTCATCCTATCTCTAGTTACTTGGGAGAAGAGACCAACACCCACCTCACTACAACCTCCTTTCAGGTAGTTGTAGAGAGTGATAAGGTCACCCCTCAGCCTCCTCTTCTCCAGGCTCAACAACCTCAGTTCCCTCAGCTGCTCCTCAGAAGGCCTGTGCTCTAGAACCTTCACCAGCTTCATTGCCCTTCTCTGAACACGCTCCAGCACCTCAATGTCTTTCTTGTAGTGAGGGGCCCAAAACTGGACACAGTATTCCAGGCGCGGCCTCACCAGCACCAAGTACAGGGGTACAATCACCTCCCTGCTCCTGCTGGCCACACTATTCCTGATAGGAGCCAGGATGCTGTTGGCCTTCTTGGCCACCTGGACACACTGCTGGCATATGTTCAGCTAGCTGTCAACCAACACCCCCAGGTCCTTTTCTGCCAGGCAGCTTTCCAGCCACTCTTCCCCAAGCCTGTAGTGTTGCATGGGGTTGTTGTAACCCAAGTGCAGGACCCGACACTTGACCTTGTTGAATCTCATACAATTGGCTTTGTCCCATTGATCCATCCTGTCCAGATCCTTCTGTAGAACCTTCCTACCCTTGAGCAGATCAACACTCCCACCCCATTTGGCGTCATCTGCAAACTTATTGACGGTACACTCAATCCCCTCATCCAGATCATTGATAAAGATATTAAACAAGGCTGGCCCCAAAATGGAGCCCTAGGGAACACCACTCGTGACTGGTTACAAACTGGGTTTAACTGCATTCACCACAACTCTCTGGGCTTGGCCACCCAGCCAGTTTTTTACCCAGTGAAGAGTACACCTGCCTAGGCCATGAGCTGCCAGCTTCCTAAGGAGAATGCTGTGGGAGATTGTATCAAAGACTTTACTGAAGTCCAGGTAGATGACATGCACAGCCTTTCCATCATCAACTAGGTGGGTCACCAGGTCATAAAAGGAGATCAGGTGGGTCAAGCTGGACCTGCCTTTCATAAACCCATGCTGGCTGGGCCCGATCCCCTGGTTGACCTCCACGTGCCTGTTGAGCTCACTCAAGATGAACTACTCCATAATCTTCCCTGGCACCGAGGTCAGGTTGACAGGCCTGTAGTTCCCCGGGTCCTCCTTCTGGCCCTTCTTGTAGATGGGCATCACATTGGCAAGCCTCCAGTCATCAGGGACCTCCCCTGTTAACCAGGACTGCTGATAGATGGTGGAGAGTGGCTTGGTGAGCTCCTTTGCCAGTTCCCTCAGTACTCTCAGGTGGATTCCATTGGGCCTCATGGACAGTGAGTGTCCAGGTGGCATAGAAGGTCGTTAACTGCTTCCTCCTGGATTATGGGAGCCTCATTCTTCTCCTGGTCCCTGTCTTCCAGCTCAGGGGGCTCAATACCTTAGGGATAGCTGGTCTGGCTATTAATGACTGAGGCAAAGAAGGCATTAAGTACCTCAGCCTTTTCCTTGTCCTCGGTGACAATGTTCCCCCCTGCATCCAGCAAAGGATGGAGATTCTCCTTGGCTCTCTTTTTGTTGTTAATGTATTCGTAGAAACATTTTTTATTACTTCTTACAACAGTGGCCAGATTGAGTTCTAGCTGGGCTTTTGCTTTTCTAATTCTCTCCCTGTATAACCTAACGAGATCCCTGTACACTTCCTGAGTTGCCTGCCCCTTCTTCCAGAAGTGGTAAACTCTCCTTTTTTCTCTGAGTCCCAGCAAAAGCTCCCTGTTCAGCCAGGCTGGTCATCTTCCCCACCAGTTCATATTACGGCACATGGGGACAGCCTCCTCGTGCACCTGTAAGACTTTCTTCTTGAAGAATACTCAGCCTTCCTGGACCCCTTTGCCTTTCAGGACTGTCTCCCAAGGGAGTTTCCCAGCCAATGTCCTGAACAGGCCAAAGTCTGCCCTCTGGAAATCCAAGGTAACAGTTTTTGCTGCTCCTGCTCCTTACTTCACCAATAACTGAAAACTCTGTCATATCATGGTTGCTAAGCCCAAGATGGTCTCTGACCATGACATCTCCCACAAGCACTTCTCTGTTTGTAAACAGCAGGTCAAGTGAGGCACCTCCCCTGGTAGGCTCACATACCAGCTGCGTCAGGAAGTTATCTTCCACATACTCTAGGAACCTCCTAGACTGTTTCCTCTCTGCTGTGTTGTATTTCCAGCAGATGTCCAGCAAGTTGAAGTCCCCCATGAGAACAAGGACTAGTGATTGTGAGATTTCTGCCAGCTACTTACAGAATGTTGCATCTACATCTTCATCCTGCTTGGGTGGTCTATAACAGAGTCCCAGCAGGACGTCTGCCTTGTTGGCCTTCCCTGTCATCCTTACCCATAAGCACTCGACCTTATCATCAGAATTGTTGAGCTCTGCACAATCGAAACACTCCCTAACATACCGAGCCACCCCACTGCCTCTCCTTCCTTGCCTATTCTTTCTGAAGAGCTTATAGCCATCCAGTGCAGCACTCTAGTCATGAGAGTCATCCCACCATGTTTCTGTGATGGCGACTAAGTCATAGCTATCCTACTGCACAATGGCTTCCAGCTCCTGTTTGTTGCCCATGCTGCATGCATTGGTGTAGATGCACTTGAGATGGGCTATAGATTTCACCCCCAGTGTTGCCATGCCACCCTTGGGCTCCTCTCTAGTGAGCCTGGTTATATCCCCTTCCCCCTTCATAGCTAGTTTAAAGCCCTCTCAATGAGCCCTGCCAACTCCTGAGTGAGAATCCTTTTCTGCCTTGGAGATAGCTGAACTCCATCTGTCGCCAGCAGGCCCAGTGCCATGTAAACCTCCCCATGATCGAAAAAACCAAAATTCCACCGATGGCACCTCATAACAGCTGAGCTTTCCTGTTCCTTTCAGTATTCTTCCCTGCCACTGACGGGACTGAGGAAAACACCACCTGTGCTCCTGAACCTTCAACCAATCGTCCCAGTGCCCTGAAGTCCCTTTTGATCACTTTAGGATTTCTGCCTGCAACTTCATGACTGCCAGCCTGCATAACCAACAGGTAATAATCAGAGGTCCCTACCAGACCAGGGAGTTTCTTAGTAATGTCTCCAACCCGGGCCCCAGGGAGGCAGCAGACTTCCTTGTGGGATGGGTCTGGATGGCATATTGGGCCCTGTTTTCCCCACAGGAGGGAATCACCTACTACAATTACCCTCCTTTTTTTCTTAACAGAAGCAGAAGCAGTTGTAATGCATTGGATATATGTCTAAATATTAGATACTCAGGTACAGTGTTCTTTAAAATTAAAAAGCGGTGAAAGCCAAATTAGGCAAATCAAAGCAGTGAATTATTACTGTCGCTATATATCTATATGTGAAATAGTGGCTATGGTATACGTATGTATGCATATGCAGAGATTTTAATGAGTGAATTTAACTGTGAGAAAAAATGACTTTTGCTACTGCTCAGAGAATAAACTGATCACATTTCCAAACTGAGGGCTACTTTTCTCTTTCCCCTGTGAGGACAGAAAAGATATTATTTAGAACTTCAGAAGGATATCTACAGAGCCTGTGTTAAATTTTTCTTTCATAGGAAAGGTTACAGAGGTTGCAGGCCCTGTCTAGGCAAGAAAATGAGTTGATCATTACAAGATAGCACATTGTAAAGGTGCTATAACCTGTGTACTTCCAGTTTTGGATATGTTTACTAGTGAATCTCTTAGTTTGAGATATTTTAGTAGGTTACACATGGCTTCAGAAGGACGACCAAGACAGAATCTCTCTGTTATGTGGACATCAAGGACCTATGCTAGAACTCATCCTGCTATTCTCAGACCTATTTACTGGAAACTGGTTAGTGCTGAACCCTAGAGCCAGTCCTTTCCTTTGTTATTCATATTCAGTTATTCATTACCTCACCTAAGTGGTCAAATATGTATATAAGTATATATATATTAAAAAGTTAATGTGCATGAACTAGTGTAATTTTTTCATCTGCCTACTACATGGATTGGTACAGCAGAACTATTTGTTCACAGTTGTATGAAAGATGCTTTGCTGAGAGCAATTTATTGTCCCCAAGGAACTTAAAAACTGAACACAGAGAAGAGCACTGCTAAAAGGGAGACTGCACTCTTGACTGAACAGAGGCATTATTTTGATAATTCCAGACTAAAATATGCTAACAAAAAAGTGGGGAAAATTGGGTAGATTAAGTGTGTACAGAATTCCACAGTTTGCAGAAAGGGAATGCTATCACTCCTCTGTATCTTCTGCAACCATGTATCAGTTTTGTTTATTACAGGGTCTTCAGTTTTTTAACTGTCTGCAGCACCCAACTGAGGACTCTGTAAAGCCTTCACATTCTTTGTGAACACTGTAGTTGAGCTTGAGTCTAAATATAAAATGAGCATGCTATTTGCAACACATGCAAAACCACAGTGTTACAGAAGATTGATGTTTGAAATTCCATCAGCACCTGAGAAATATCAAGGTTTAATTAACAAGTCATGCAATGGTGTATAGAGTCTTTGAATATTTATGATGACATTATAATTTTTGGAAGAGACCAAGACAAGCATGACATGAAACTAGGAAATGTTTCAAAATGTTTTCAACAGAAACAATTGCTAGTGAATGCAAATAAAGGAAGTGAGGCACTGATTTTAAAATTTTAGACAAATAGAATGACCAATGAACACTTAAAGTAAGTAAAATCTGTTTCTCTAGTGAATTTGGGAGGAGATTTCTCTGTTTTTATGCTATCAGATATATAGTGCATGCAAACCAGTGTTCCTAAGACTTAATTTGTGCAACTGAGTATGCAAAATGAGGAAACGTACTCAGTAAGACTGTAAATATATCCTTAATTCCATCTCCAAATGTATATTATTACAGGGTGGATAGTCCCAGTAGTTTGTGGCAGTCTTTGTACACCTACTAGAAAAACAAAGCAAAACTCCCACTGCCAAGTCTTTTTCTTCCATAGAAAATTTTCAGTCCTATCCAACCACAGCCCACATTTCTCTATATGACTTGTGGCTTGTGCACTTGCTTAAGAATTCTTCTTGTGTCCCGTATGAAGGGGATAGAGCTAATTGTCTGGCATACCTTGGTTCCTTTGATTTCAAAATTTTAAACCTTTTTAACATGAGAAAAAAGAAAACTCATCTGTGGATGCTACAGGAAGAACAGATTGAATATGAAGTAAAAAAGGGGGGTTCCAAGCTTACTTAATTT
Organism: Pelecanus crispus; assembly: GCF_030463565.1. Classification (NCBI taxonomy): domain Eukaryota; kingdom Metazoa; phylum Chordata; class Aves; order Pelecaniformes; family Pelecanidae; genus Pelecanus; species Pelecanus crispus. Next base: position 20,131,397 of record NC_134643.1, read on the forward strand.
TTCAGCCAAATCCTAATGTTTTTTTTTCCGTTCTCCCAAGTATACTAGGTTCAGGGATGGACCTACTAAATGTGTGAATTAGATTTCATCTTCAATTCTTTTTGAGTCAGAGCATATGTAGAATTAGCTTCTGGAAGTCAAAAATGTATTTTTTTTTCAGATAATCTATTTATTTTGAATATTTTACTCAATGTGAAGTAGTGCTTAAGGGTTTCTAAACTGACCCTTACATTCATAACATTAAGAACTCTTGTGCCAGTCTGCACCAATTTTCCATCCAATTTATTTTTCCTGTAACACACATCATTTACAGGTGATGCTGTAGAAAAAGTATTCTACTTGAAATTACCTGAAGGAAGATTTTATTGAGAGGAAATTTCCATACATCAACTGAAAGAGTTAGCAATTGGTTAAAAGAAGAAGGAAATGGGGGTATTAAAAAAAAAAATAGAAGAAAAAGCCCCACTCATAATAATAACAACAATATTTTTATTTTTGCTTTTCAGACCAAGCTATCCTTAGATTCCTTTCATTGTATTAAACATCACTATTCACAAAGAAAGATTTTTAGCCATTGTGAAGACACAGAATTCAGACTGAAAGCATAGTTAAAACATTAGAAAAATAATTAGGGAATTAATGTGAGCGGTTTCCATTTTCTCTTTCACTTTAGATGGCATTAACCATCCTCAGGGCAAAAAAAACCAAAATTTTGAGGACTGATGCTACTTTCTCCAACAGAAAACATTGCTAAATCCACCTGAAGTAAAAAAGGATTAGAAAAGATAGAGCAGACAATTTTCTTCTTGAATTCTACCCTTCCATGCAGCCTTGCTGGTGGAAAAAGCCTGGCATATCACATAGTCTTATCTGCCACTCAAATAATTGAATTTCCTGGCATGGAGCTTTTGAAACCATTGATTTTATATTTTATTTACATAATATGCATTTTGAAGTCATAAATATTAAATTATTTAGATGATCCTTCTTAATGTTTGGGACTGTAAGAAATATAACTATATTGCAGCACTGGTAGTCAGTGAGTCAAAGAGAGATAGTACCAGGGCTTCAGATACAGAAGAAAATATTTACCTTCAGTTATCTGGTCTAGGAGAGGAGCAGTTTCATTAAGTCAGGAGGACATCACTAGCCATGATTGCTTAAATTTCAAACTTTATCGTGATCTCACTGAACCTCACTCTCTACAGATTTTCCATATTTTCTTGGTGCTGCTGTGGGTTTTTTTAATGCACTGGTTCAAATAAGATGTGGTTGTCCTATAACAAGACAGAGTATCTTTGGAGATGGAAACGTTGTCCCTGTGGAGGACAGCAACAGGTGTCGTGGTTTGGACCCAGCCAGCAACTCAGCACCACGCAGCTGCTCGCTCACTCCCCCTGCCCCGGTGGGATGGGGAGAGAATCGGAGGAGTAAGAGTGAGAAACACTCCTGGGTTGAGATAAGAACAGTTTAATAATTGAAATAAAGTAAAATGGTAATGATAATAATAACAATACAATAATGATAATAATAACAATATACAAAGCAAGTGATGCACAATGCAATTGCTCACCACCTGCCAACAAATACCCGGACAGTCCCCGAGCAGCGATCGTTGCTCCCCGCCCAACCCCCCCCCCCCCAGTTTCTATACTGAACATGACATCATATGGTATGGAATAGCCCTTTGATTCTTTTGGCCTATGCATAGAATTTGCTTCCAAAATTAGATATGATTTGGTAGCAGTATATTTGGCTGTCCTAGAGAGGTGACAGGTGGAACACATTTGCTGTTCTACCAATACTCCAACTAACAGGCAGTAATATTGTTTCACTTTATTTCACCTTATATTTGATTTTGATGACATTAGTATGAACAAAATAATCAAATAATCACTATTACATGCTATTAGGGAAAACACATCTATTTGTGTTGATGTCTTTAGTTGTACTTCATGTACTCTAGGAACTGAACACTCAATAAAATATTTATCAAATTTCTTAGAAGGTATTGTTATGTAGCAAGTAGTTACTAAACAAAATCTCCTTCAGATAAAGCAGTTAGCTTTTTCCTGTAGTGTCTGAAATCATTATCCTGGTTCCAGAGTTTAGTAACGTTTTACAGAATCATTTTTTAACAGCTAGTTGTTCCTTGCACTTATACTTAAAAACGCACGGTAGGCTTATAAAAGGTAATTCTCCCAACCATGGAGGTGTCGATTTTAATGAGAGATTTATCAGTTGAAGGGTTTCAAGCAGTAGTATCAAGTGACCTCCCTCAGGAATGAAAATCTGACTTTCCTTGAACATAAAGTTTAAGCTACAGACCATTTGCAGCACAAGGGCCTGTTTACACTTTTAAATAGAAAACCTGCTTATTCACAAATAGTTCTGAAATGGAAGAGGAGGCAAACACTGAATATAGAGAAGCTAGAAAAATAGAAATGTGGGACAAAATCAGCAGACAAATTATGCCATTGGGGTGGAAAAAAACAGCTGGTTGAATAACAAATTATTACGACATATTTTTACATAAAAGTTATTTTGGTCATTTCATTCATGATAAAACCAGGTCTGGTGCTTCTGTTTTGTGTTTCCCCTTTCTTTTGATCCTTCTTTGTGTTGTCCATGTGCATGCCAATGAACAGTGTGCTGCACCTGGACTGGGCTTAAGAGCTTTTATTTCCAAATAATGCTGTAACTGAGCAATTAGGAAAGTCTGATGCCAGCTAATTAGCAGGTATGGGATGGCAGAAGTGATGAAGAAATGAGGTGAGGTATTCCTTCAGCTCAACTCTATTACCTAGAATGAAATTATTTCCATCTTTCTCTCCCTTAGTTAGCTACCAGGTCTCTGGTGGTGTGTAGACATGTCTTATCTCGGGTTTTGGAGCACAAACCACTAAATTTTGCAGTTTTATGTAGTTTATCATGCTTGGTAAAAATTTTTATGCCTTCATTTCAACTATAAAAATAGTGGCTACATGTTATTGCATCTTCACACACAAGCATCCACACAATTACATGAACCACTTAAAGATCCTTGTCACCTTAGTATGTTAAGCAGGAAGAAATTCTGAAAAGACAGGCTGATTAAAATCCTTGTAAGTTTTCATATGAAAAATAAGAATGACATACTTTTGCTTTATGAAGAGGATAAAAGTCAATGAAGAATGCAGATAGGTTATTTGAGTGGACTGGAGAGTATTGAAAAGCTCAAGAGGATGTTTCAATTTTGAAAGATAATGAAGTTTTAATAAGACATTTCTAAGATTACTTTGTTTTCATTTGGAGGATTTTGATAGTATTTTAAGGAAGTTATTACAGCTCTAAAAGATTTTAATAAACTTTGTAAATTGTGTGCCAGTAACAAAATTACAGATATAGAGGATTCAAATACTACAAATACTTTTCTCAAGATACTACCTTCTACATTTTTTAGTCATCTTGCTTTGACATATACGTATGAAAGGAATAACAGATAACAATATTTTGCTTTGTAAAAATGCTGCTTTAATTTTAAAATGAAAAAAAAACCCCAAACCCAGAAGATTAATATTTACTTTGTTTCTGCATGTCAACCTCTTGTATCAGTTTTTCATAAGGAACTCTAAAAAGTTTCTACACCTCTCATAGCTCAGAGGTATCATCAAACCATTTTCTCATATACTCTAGGAAAAAATACATAATCTTACCTTCCACTTTCCTATACAGCATTTGATCACATCTTCCTCAAGTGTAAGTAAGCCTGTAGTAGCTGACTTTTATACCCTCTATGAAGAATTAGCAGGACTCACAAAACCATTATTAAACTCTCTACTATTGAAAGAGCACTAAAAAACATTTGTTGTAAAGCACATCAGACTTCCTCTATAAACTACAAAACTAAATGCATCTTGCTCCCATTTTCATCATGGTCTAAAACAGTTTGTACATCGGATACTCAGGTTATGATGATGTTAATCACATCCTGTCTAGAGACTTCTACAACTCTCTAGTCTCATCCATTTCATCTTTACCCATGCCAAAGTTACTTTCTACAATAAATGTTTTTTCAGATTATGACAGATAACTTATTGTCCCATCATATGCCAAACTTTTAATGAGCCTCTTTAAGAGGATTTTGAATAAATTCAAAGGAGATTTGAATAAGTTACCATAAAGTCCATGATGCACTGCAGCTATATAACACCCTCATCTTTTGCATAAAATCATTTGGATTGCAAATCTATTATTGCAGTCAAAAATTAACAGCCATTATATCTCTATGGAAATTTAATATATATGTATAACAACGTAATTCTCCTAGGGACAATGGTCAGAATACAAAAAAAAAGATAACCTATGAACTACAGTATACTGATAAGCTTGTAGAACAACATCCATACCTCCATAAAGCCAAGCCATATGAAATATCAACTGGTGTGCTCTATATAGCCTTAGACAGAAATACATTTTATAATCTATACTGCCAGAAGAACTTACCTTGAAAGAAAATTTCCCAGAATCATACTTCCAATAGATCCCTCTCCATTTGCATACCAGAGACAAATTCCTTAACAGAATATAGGGCCTCCAGCATAACACATGCCCTCCTGCTACCTATGGAAGTGAAATGGAATAAATAACACCCATGAACTACTGACCACCTCTTTTTACTGTTTGAAAAAAATGACAGAGTGGACTTAGTACTAGAAAGTATGCCTTTGTTGATCCTTTTGAATGAATTTCTTGACTTGAACTGAAGAACAAATATATAAGAATCCCATGTCCATGATATATTCCTTTATGTCTATTTAGCTCTGGTTTCAACCATGTATTAGTTTATACAGTTGGATAATTAGGTTGACATCAGATTGGTTATTTGAATTTCTTCATATTTAAGATGCTCACACAGTTACGTTTGCAGAAGTTAGATCTGACACTATTTTGTGGGAGTCGGGGATTCAGAATATTTGAAAATCAGGCTTGATAGGACTTTTCCATGTGTTCTGGTTTTAGATTTTATAACAGTCAAGAGTTTTTGTTCAGTACACTGTAGATTTCACTATGTTTCTCTCATAATATAACTAGAATGCATCTGACTGAATTATCCAATGAGATGCCTAATACATGTTCATTTGGGTTTTTGTATGTAAACATACTATACTAAATTATACACTAACTTCTTATTGTTGTAAACTTTTTGCCTAGAAAATTTCAAATGCCATCTTCTCACAATATGAATTTTGAAATAATTCACAGAATGAAATAAAACAGTCAGTCATCTCCTTGAGGTATAAAAAACAATGCATTATGCTGAGAAATGCCCTATTATACAAAGATTTGCATTGTGCTTTGTAAATTATCGTTCAATGAAATTGAATTTATTCTTTATCAAGTATTCAACAGATGCTTCTAATACCCATCAAATTCATGGTGTTCAGACTCATATTATTTTAATGTAAAAACTTATAAAATATTTATAAGGAGATGGTGCAACAGTACTTTTAATTATGTTTATGTCTTTCTGCTCCATTTAAAATATTTATTGCAGAATGAGGATATATGTAAATTTGGAGAGACTGAGGAAGAAACAAAGGAACTTTGTACAGCTTATATAGATTATGCCAGCATCAATATCTTACATTATTTTATGTAATTAAAGCATATTGTGGAGAGTTAATTGGAAAAATTCTTGTGTTTTTATCTTATGAGTAGTAAATCCTTTACAAGATTCAACAAAGAAAGGGATTTGGCATTATTGGAAGAGGAATCCAGTTTATAAAAAATTGTTTTTTTCTTTAAATGTTTGTCTTCTGTAAGCTTTTAACAGAAGGAGATGTATTTCGTCAATGATTTTTCCTATCCATTTCAAAAGTGCAAAGACAATTGAAGATTACTTGAACTCTTATATACAGAACTCCCTTCAAAGTCTCTCTAAATTCCGACATCAACTTGGATTCTGTAATTTCCGTATATATGTTTTATCAATGCAAGACAACCAGTGGTAAGGCAGATCTCAACACACCTAAGCTGCCAAAGTAATTAAGGGTTTACATTTAGAAAAGGAGCTCCTTTTAAACAAAACACTATATCTATGTCCTGTAACTGGGTGATTTAAATACCCAAAGAACAGAAATTGTAAAAAAAAAAAAAAAGAACAACAAACCAAACAAAAACTGGTCTGTTATGACCTGTCCTCTGTTCTTCCAACAGAACAAAAGCGGGATTAAACATATCTGAGGTGCTCCACTCTATGAAGTTTTGAGTAGTAAGTGAGTGTCACAGCCATGACCAGGGTTACAGGATATTGAAGTCATGTTTAGGAGAAGGCTGAGCTAAGAAAGCCAGTGTCAGGGCAGAACATACTGAAGTTAGGAAGAAGAAATCTGGAAGAGACAGTCAAAAGAACCTGAATTAGAGGTAAATTGAAGTCAGGAGCTGAGCAGCAACAAATGGAGTCAGAAGTGTAACCAAGAAATGGGGCAAAAATAAGGAATCTAACCCTGCCATTAAGTTCTCAGGATGCCTTTTTGCACAGATACTTACTTGGTATCAGCCTAATGATCAGAAGATTTTACTTGGTGCTACACCATTTTCAAGTTAACGTTCCATGACTTCTGGGCACTGTACTGTTGTAGTAGATGAAGACTCATAATCCATTGTAATTTTTTTTTGCCAGTGCAGAAAAGCCAGGGTGTGAGAACTTTAATACCCATACATCTTTCTATTACACCCCCATCTTAGATGGGAAGATATAAATGAAGGTTTTAAAAAAATCAATTGCATCGTACATTCAATATCTTGGCTCAAGCTTTTTTTGCTTGATATGATTGTATATGACTAATTTAAACATTTTGCTAAAACACTGAGGCTTTTTCTTCTGAAACCTGTTTGCTTTTGAGATCAGCTGTCAAAACGGGAAAGACATGCCAGCTGAAGTGATTGTTTAAATTCTTCAACTTTTCTTAGAGACCTGTCATTATCCTTGACTAGCTTCATTTCCTTTTCTTTCTTTTTTTTTTCCTAGTGATCTAGAAAACCCTCTCCCAGAATTCTTGGAACCAAGAAAGACTTCAAAGCAAATAGATTCTCCATACAAATAACATCTTAAGTTATAGATATTGGAAGCTTAGTGGATGTTGATTGAAAAAAATAGTTTTATTTTCAAACTAGAAAAATTATAGGGACAATGGGAAAATAAAGGAAAAAGGAACCGGTCTTTAAAAGCAAATTCTACAGTAAGCCAGAAAGACTTGAAACTAGACAATAATAACGTGAACACAGGATATCTCAAGGAAGAATAATCCATGTGAGGCAATAGGAAAGATAAAGTGCTAAATCCAGCCTAATTTTCATTTGCATGTTACTGGCATTTTTAATGATATAAGTATATTCCGTCTATATGGACCAGACAGAGAGGTGACCTACAGCTTGTTTCACTGAATTAAAATGATTCTTCCAAATGTTTCTGTCTATACTTGCCAATATACGTCAATGTGCCTCTCCAATTACTCAAGCTTCCAAAGCTTGAAGTTACGTTCATACTACACAGCAACCCCTCCAGATGAAGTAGTAGCTCACAGGACAGCCCCCAGACTTCCCTGCCCTTCAGAAATGTTCCTCTAAATGAATATGCTTGGAGAGAGATATAACTGAGTAAAGAAGATCTTTGAAACATCAGAAATCTTCAAGGAAAAATGAAAAGAACTCTGCAGCACTGTTTGCTTTCACCTGCCTCCGTGGCAGAACTCATTCTGCTGGCATTGGCCCTCACACAAGTGCCAGTGTTTGTATTCTGCCACTGTCTTAGGAAACTAAGAACTCTGAATGCATACTAAATACTAGCAACAACTTTCTTGAATGGGTGGAAACCGGATATCCACCACAGGCTGCACAACCATTTCCACTTTGCCTTTTCATCCATATTGATCCCCCTCCTTCCAACCAGATAAGAGACGCTTCAGGATCAGGTAGTGTTTATATAGTAGTATATCACACATTTGGATGCATCAGAGCTCTATCCACCTCTCAAAAATCAAAAGTCTAAGATGTGCCTATTCTTGCAGCTCTGACAGCTGATGTCAAAAGCAAACAGATTTTTAAAAAGAAAGGGAGGAGGTAGGGAAAGAAGCCGTGTTTAGCAAAATGTTTAAGTTAGTCATATGCTATTATCTCAAGCAGAATGATCTCAAGCCAATTTAATGAGGGTAAGCTACAATTGACTTTGAAAGGATTAATTTATACTCTTGAGTCTCCTCAGACGTAGAGCTAATAGAAAGCTGCCTGGGTACATGAGTTTTCACACATCTTTCAGCTCAACCAGAGATTCAAAAGCTAAATCAAACACCCTGGGACATCTGGGAGAACTTGGAACGCATACAGCAGTGAGCTGATTGTTCTGATCAGGAGGCTTTTATTCCCATCTATAACAATATTGATAATGCTCCTCATGTAATCTCTGTTAATATTATTCTTCTAACAATTAGCCAAACAATGTGGTACAAGTTACTTAGTTAAATCTTACTAATTTTACTTTTTTAGAATGCAGCAATATTGCAAGAAATGAAGGGTTATTCACAGTATATTATCCTGCAGTGAATGCTCCTTACAGTTTTAAGAATATTGATCCTCACATCATGTCATTTGATGTAGAGTAGGAAAGTGTAGTGGGTGAGGAGGGAAGATTAAGTTTGTCTGGTCTCTGCTCTGGGGTCTGCATGTGTCTTATAAACTAACAAATTCTTGGATAAAAAGTGATTTAGTAAGAGGAACAAATATTAGAATGCTGGATTTCCTATAGAGTGCCTTCAACCCTGGGTCAGGATGATAATCAGTTTTGTTAACTCTCTCTCTGATCCTGTGAATGTACTTAAAGCTGCACTTAGAGTGTCAGTTGGAGCCTGGACTGTGGACATGTGTTCTCCTGGGGAAAAAGTGACTGACTGCCACAACATGGAGTGACTGCTGTTCCAACAGATGCAGGACAATCACATGGCTCCAGTCCTTGCACTGAGTTTCACAGTGGAAGTCAGGTAGTTCTACAAGACTTCAGCCAAGGTGGCAGACACCCTGTTGTTATGCAGTGCTGCAAACTTTCTCCATGCTCTTGCACCTGATCTGCAAGTCGAAATTTCAGACAGAAGCCCTGTCACTGCCCTAGGAACATGTGAATTATTAGCACAATAGTGAAGGGAATTAATGATGACCAGCAGATATTTGGAGAAAAATAATATGTACCTCTGTATATAAGGTGTCCGTTATCTGCTGTCTGTGAGTTTTAACAACTGAATTCCCAAACAATGTGTCCAGAATTTTCATTGGCAGAGCCCAGAAAAAAGTCAAAGTCCAGCATATTCTTTGATGCAGCTCTCAATGACAGGATTTAGGATATTTGTAGCATGGCTACCTGTAATTTCCATTTGCTTGAGTCAAGTGTTGAGGCCATTTTTGGAAGGACACTTCTTCTCATTTTACTTTGTAATGCTGATGATGAGGCATTTCTGTAAGGCAAATGAGATACATGACCAAGACTGTAGTTAGATACGGAGGGATCTGAAATACCTATCTTAATCATAGCCTAATAGTTGAGTGATGAACTTTGCTGACACATGGCAAATCGAAGCTTAAAGTTGGTGTCTAGATTTGGTTCCTAAGTAGCTCTCTAGGCACCTAGATTCTGCCAAAATACTGTTAGCTGTATTGTTAGATTCCATGGTTTTATTTTGCAAAGAACTGAGTTTAGCTGCTTGATGCCGTCCATTATCTCAAATAAAGCACTATGGTCTTTCTAAATATTAATTTAAAAGTGTTATGTGATTTGTCTCAATTGAGTAGTTAATTCCTTAAAGCATATTAATCCCAGCAATTTAGGAACACAAAATGTCTAGAGCCTCACAGCCTTGGCACAACTGTGTTGTGACTGGAAGCAAAGATTGCTCAGAGCCATTTTCCTTGATCCTGAGATTGTCAAACTGGCCAAACTGGCCTCCAGTATCATCTGTAACCACTGCAAGGCTGTCATAATTTGCAGTGTGATCGGTCTTCAAGCAAGTATGCAGCTAGCAGGGGATTAAAATGACATTTAAATTCTGGACTAAGTATACCTATAGTTGGGAAAACAGATAGACAAAGAGGTTATTGAAATAAATCCCTTGTTGCTAAAAAGTGTAACTTTAAGATCTATTCACATTACTCTGGCAGTGCAGTGTAGCTTTATCGGACCAGGAAGAGTAGTGTAGCTTTATTTGGACCAAGAAGAGTAAGACATCAAACACAACTAAAAATTGTAGGACATAAATTCATATAGCAAGTGTGTGACTGAATTATCTCTCTCACTGCTCTAATTAGGTCAAGCCTGAAAATAAAGGATGGAAACCTTCTGGATATAAGTGAACTTTTCTGGAATATCTACTTTAATGGTACACAAGTTACCAGGTTTTATACAGAAATATTGTGATGAAATTTTGCATTTTCATAGAATCATAGAAACATAGAATGCTTTGGGTTGGAAGGGACCTTTAGAGGCCATCTAGCCCAACCCCCCTGCAGGGAGCAGGGACAGCTTTAACTAGATCAGGTTGCTCAGAGCCCCGTCCAACCTGACCTTGAAGATTTCTAGGGATGGGGCCTCCACTACCTTTCTGGGCAACCTGTTCCACCCTCATTGTAAAACATTTCTTTCTTATGTCTAGTCTAAATCTATTCTTCTTTAGTTTAAATACATTACCTCCATATATTATTATCGTTTAGTCCCTTCTGTCCTTCCAATCTGCAGAAGAATAAAGATTGCTCTGTCCTGGTGACCAGCTGAGGGGTATTAAAAACATTAATTTCATTGCAATTCCTTGGAAGATCTAGACCTAAATTCAGGGTTGCAACATAGTTTGATATCGTTTCTGACATCCTTATGCCTTCACACTGTTTTACATAATGCTGTTTATGCCTTCATCATTTGAGTCAGCCATAACTATTACGCTTTCTGAAAATCAACTTTCCTGACTGAAATCGCAGTAAAAAATACTTCTTGATTTTGATGTTTGCATAAGTAGCATTTGACATTTCTAAGTCATGTTAGTACCTGAACCTGCTGCATGCTCTTTGTATGAACATAAAGAGGAATGGAGATTACTGCAGAAGCACTGAAATATCAGCTTTGTTAATGAGCAATGCCCCACTGACTCTGCCTTGATTAATGTCGAAGACTGCTGATCAAAACTCTCTCTCATGTTCTCTTACTGACTGATTTCTAAGTATCAATTAAAACAGTCTCACAAGGAAGGCATTAATAAAGAGGTGAAATTCTGCATGATAGAGAGAGGGTCAATCACAGAGCGTCTGATTCACCTAAGTCTTCAAAACGGGGCATGAGTGGGGATTAAATTGAGGAGATAACTCAGAAGAGCCCTCTGACCTAAAATTTGCATATCTATGTATTTTCTTTCTACTCATTTTATTTGCTCAATTATTCATGATTTTCCTTCAGGATACATGATATACAAGTCCTATAAAGCTTAGCCATTATTCCAAACTCAGCAGAATTTATTCCAGGTTTTTGGACTTTTCCCACAACATCTCCCTTATTCTCTTTTCCTTTGCCAACTAGAACAAACGCAAGATGAAAAGGCCTTGGTGAAGATCCAATTAAATGTTGAGAATACATTGAAACAGAAATCTTCTTTTCTTCTCTGGATACATTGTTTTCTTCCAATCTCAAAGTCTTTTCAGGCTCTATTCTCTGTGCATGCGTGGCAAATACCTGAGAAACCTTGAGAAGACTTAAAGTAGTCCTAGTTTCATTGAATCCCTGCATTTGTTTTAAAATGCAGGTGTTACTGCTAAGGAGCAAGGAAAAAGATTTATCTTCTCTTTGAACATTAATTATTCTGGTGAGAAGACAAACAAAAACAAATAATTCTTAGCTCACAAAATATATCTGTAAACAGCCATTCAAATATGCTTCCTTTTTCCTGTGTATAGCTGATTGGCAGCTGATGGGCACAACCATCAATTCGTTTGAGCAACTGAAGGAGGAGAGGCAAAGTAATACCAAGTGAGAGTCAGAGGACTGGTTCCTGAAGCCCTTCAGCTGTGCTGCTCAGGTGAGGAAGAAACATTTCCCAATCGCCTGAGACACTCAGGATGAATGAAAGTCACCCCTCCTTGACCATGATTGCTGTCTTCCTCCTGGAAAAAGAAGACAAAAAAGGTGGAGAAGATACAGTCTTCTGTAGAGCACAATGAAGACAGAAAATATTGTGTAAAAGAAACTAGATTCTTGGAAGAAATACTTATAAAGCAACAAGTGTGAATCAAAGTAGTGGGCTGGGCAAGAAATGCAGTGCTCTCTGTATGTTTGTAAATGCAGAACACAGTAAGGATAGTTAACAAGAAGAGTTTTTGGAAAGAGAATATCAAAAGACTTCTACAGAGCTTTGTCAAATTACTCCACTTATTCCTATTGTTTGTTGTCTCTGATTTTTCTTCCTCAACTTCATGCACCTGCTGGGCTTTTATCTCTTTCTTGCTACCCAAAGCTTCAGTTTGATTTTTTCTGTGTCTGCTGCACTCCCTTCAGATATTCTGGTCATTTATTCATTTTGGTTTTCTCCTAGCTAGCCTTTTGATTACTCAGTTTGCAAACTGTGCCTTTACTATGTAACTAATGACATTGTTATGACAGCAAATAGACATTGTAGAGTGTCCTGGGAAAGCTGGTTGTTTCAAAGAAGAGCGAAAATGGGTGGGCAGCAGATGCAGGATTGATATGTTCTATTTCAACCACTTCCATTTACCAGTGTACAGTTTTTGCGGCTGGAACCTGAATACAAATTTGTTCAGCAAACATGAAGTTGCTAAGAGCAAAAGCTTTTCTCACTAGTGTCTTCTGAGACACCTCTTATTTCCTCTTTCCAAAACAACCAGATGCTTTTTATGCCCAGCTCTCCTAGTAGAAATTGCTAACTCATAGTTCAAAAAATCTGAGCCAAATGTATCCCTGCTGTAACTCCATAGCCTTATATCTGGCCCTCTGTGCTTGAAACCACTCATGACACATACAGACTCCTTTTTGTTCTACACTAGCTGGCATTCTTCAGGAACTATTGCACACAGGGATATTTCCTGCTAGTAGGCTCATGCCAGCTTTCTGAAGTACTTGGCAGTAGTCCAGTTTTATCTCTTCACTTACAACATTATTTTGTTAAGTGACCCATTCTCTGAGAAAACTGAGCAGAGCACAATTCTACTCTTTGTTACAACAACTGAGCAACGCTGAAGCTTTGCTACTGAGCATAAATGCAGTGCTAGGAAATGTTAAGAACTGTACTGTGGAAAGACACTTTTTTTTTTTTTTTCTCCTCAGACATACGGTTCTTCTGTTTAATTTATCCATGCAGCACAATGGTGGCTGATTTCTTCCTCTAGAGAAATCTGCCTAATTCCATTTGTGTAGGAACATCCAGGAACAGACTTCAATCTTTTATGCTTTAGAGAGCTAACCTGCTTTCATTGTAGGAGCATTTGTGTGCATATTGAGTAAAATAAGAGAGAACAGATTTCTCTCTTTTTAACTATTGCTTTCAAAATAATTTCTATCCAGGCACCCATTACCAAGTCTTAACAGAAAAATTTCAATTTCACTTAGCATTTAGGCACTTCACTCATAATGAATAGTATTATACCTTTGCAATTGTTACATAAAAAGGTATTTGTGCTAGAAATGCCATAAGCAAGCACTAGACTTAGTTTTATTATCCTATTTGGGCAGGGTTGAAAATGCAGGTTCCATTTGTCTTCCTCAAGGCCTGCATTATTTGACTGTACTAATATATACAGAAAAACGTAGTAAAATCTGTTAACATGACATTTAAAAAAATACACATAATTTAATAAGGTTTGTCAGGATACTCTGAACTTAGATATGATCTAAAATACTCCTGGCAGTCCCAATGACAACATAAAGCTATTTTAATCACTCAAACATTCTAATCTTAATGCTTAACCAATACTCTTTGACCACATTCTGTTCTGAGAAAGGAGGAGGAAATGTGGCTAAGCTGGAGGCATCATGCCTGCTCCTGACATTTGTAGGCAGAATGCACACAAGTGTGTTGGCGAGATCAAATGTGCTTACTATTTACAATGCAATCTGTTTGCAGTATTTGCCTTCAACTCTAGCCTTGCAGCCATTTGTTAAAACACAAGGGCAGAAGAAAAAGCAGTTGCAAGAGTAAGGCAATTACTATCCTTCACCTATACAGTCTCCCTGGGCTTCTGAGTGCTGGTGGCACTATCCCCTTTATGTCCTCAGGAATTTTGATCAGTTATTTCCTCTTTGACATGTAATACTGCAGAAGAGAACTTTTTGCATGGATTTTCCAAGATTCGGTATTACTTTTGGAGAAAGTGAATGAAATATGGGGAAATTGTTAAATAGATAGCTAATACAGAGATATCAAACAACCTTTAGATCCTGACAGAGTCAGTCCAAGACATGAAATTTCCTCAAGGACTTGCTTGAGACTCCAGAATAACTTCCCAACACAAACAAGAAACAAAACTCATATAGATGGTTTTCAATAGCTGGAATTAAACAATAGGATATTGTCCTTTTCATGCCCTTTTGGAAGATATTCAGATATATAATGATGAATGTGATATAAGTACCTGATGAAATCTAAGTGTTGTATGGGCAAGTCCCATGATTTCCACTGTTTCAGTTTTTTTAATAAAAAGAGTGAAATTTCTGATGTAATCCAACTGAACAAAGATTGTGGAAATTGAGCCATAGGAAGCTTATATTTGGTAACAAATTTTTGCACAGTATGATGACTATAGTCAGAAAGTCAAAGAAAACTGGAATTCTGGAAAATTTCAAGTTTTTTTTAAGTATGCCATCCTACCATCCTAGTGCAGGAAAAATTATTGGCTGCAATGGAATGTTGCTATCATAAAAATTGCAGAGCTGGGTCTTGAGCTAACTTGCTCACAGCAGAGAAATTCAGTTCAATGCAAATCAAATAACAATATTAAAAGTCATGCCTGGTGTTTTCTGCAAATGTCCCCAAATTAGTCAAACAACTATAAAATGGTGTCTGCTTACATACATTTCCAACTGTGCAAATCTGCTCACCTCATGTTAATTTTCTTCTACTGTGAATGAGCAAAGGCAACCATTAGCAGCACGATTATGGGAAGAGATTTTCATAAGTAACTAAGCTGGCATCAGTGGGACTGCCCTTATTCAGTATACACACAAAAACATTCTGAAATACCTCATGAGGGCTAGAACTCTTTTTTTTTTTTTTAAGAGTAATTCACAAAGATCATAACCGTGGATGTAGATTATTCCATTACCTATTGGTAAGAAGTCTGTTATTTCCCATCACCTAGTAGAATTTAAGATCCATTTGTATATGATTTTTGTTTTCATTTTTATTAATCCTCATTTCTCGAGTAATTGTTTCATACCTGCTCTCTTATTTTCTAATTTTCACCCATGAAAAAAATGAAAAGTTACTAAATCCAACTGCATGTAAAAAAGGAAAAAGTCATAAGTATTCAAGGATCTTCAATGTGACAAAGTATATAATAAAAAAAGAAAAAAAAAATGCAATTCCTCTTCAGATTATGACTGTTGCTTTCTTGCTATTGTTTGGCTTGTGGAGTGGTTTATACAATGAATAACAGTATTAGGCATTCTATGCAATTAGAGGAAATTCTCAATTCTTGATTAATTATAAATATTAATCTAAAAGAATATTTTAAAGTATTTGCATAATAATTTTATTTCTAAAATCACAAAGTCTTTCGTATTTCACTCTACAGACATATGGTATCACTGAATATCTACTTGTTTTCAGAACCAGGACATCAGCTATTCAGTTTGGCATTGTAACATTTGCATTTATTTATTTTACATTTCCTTCAGCCTCCACAGCATTTACAAAACCCTGGTCTCCAGCAGTGGAGCTCCAAAACAGTGAAACAAGATTATCATTAATAATTTCCTCCCCTGAAGAAGCTGCTTGGGACACAAACCCAATTAATTCCTACAATATTTCCCATGACAGATTTTACTTTTCAAACCAATCCCTTTCAGACCTTTTTCATCTATGTCTTTTATGACACTAAACTGTTCCATGGACCCATTCTGCCTTGGTCAATTATAGGAAAGTGGGTGTTTTTATTATCTCTACTTCCTACTATCTCTGTCTCATTAGTGCTGCACCTTAGTAAGCAAGTCTGAATGCAGACTTGGGTGTGGGCTAGCTTTAAATAAAAATAAATAAAATAAAATAAATAATTCCCCATGACTTTCCTTCATTCTCTAAGTGACAAATGCTGAGAAATAACCACCCAGGAATACAAGTGCAAAGTAGACGAGGTCTGTCTGTCTGACCAAAGTCAGGAAAGGCAGTCTGCCTGAGGTCTGCAGCAGCTGAGGGGTTGTGGGGAGTATATGACAAATATATCTGCTTATTTATATCAGTGGGACTTTGATAGGACATTGTTTCCCATGGAAAAAATTGATTTTTCACAGCAGTAGTGAATAGAGTGTCATAATGCTAAGTTTCATAAAACAACTAAAGCACTGACACCAGCCATTTCATGAAATGCCTGACACTTTCAGGCATTTCATATAATGACTCAGTGGAACAGTTAAATGGTGTAATAGAATGCCTATAATTCCAGGAACAACTTTCAGTCATATGAAATGAATGATTTCACAAGATGACTGTAAGGTATTTATAAAATCTTCACTGTGAGCTATGAAACAGGTGCTGTAAGCTGGGAGTTTGCCAGTCAGTGTTCCAGGCCAAAGACAAATTGTTTTTGTGAAGAGGTATCATAGATTTGACAAATGACCAAAATTAAAATGTCTCTTTCATCATTTAACCTGATGTACCTTTTGTAGAAGAACAGATTTCAAACAATAACAATAATAACAATAACAACAAAAAAAGAAAGTTATTGCTCCCGATAATTTGTCAGAGAAAATAAACACTGTTACCTTCCAGGAAACTGGCTGAAATATTTCTGGGGAAATGCATTTTTGCTGCAATTTACTGTTTTAATGAAGTTAAAATTTTCATGGAGCTGTATAAATTTGAATTAAATTTTCAGCCAGAAGATTGCTGAGGTCCAATGTTTCCTAGTCACCTCTACACACATGTGTGTGTGTGTGTGATAGGAGAGAAAGCATAAGAACTGCAGGTCTGACCTTTCTGAGCAAGAATTAATGGCATGAGACACTCATTTTTGCTAAGCTTATTTGGCAAGTTCTGTCTTCATTCCCATCTGGAAAAGCAAGTGTGTTTAACACACTAAAGTTGCCAGAGGACAGAATACATACCCTCCTGTACATTTACACCACTTACTCAAAAACGTTAAATTCCTATCTCAGTGACATCACTGGAGTAAGACTCATACTAACATACCTGAGTGGAGATTGCTCTGGTTGGTGTGTTAGGAAGTGGTGCATTTTATGACACACTATTTTTTAGAAAAAATGTGATTTAGAATGTTTTCAATCACTCCCTTAAGAACGTTCACACCTGTTAGATACTGTCACTCTGCAAAGGTCATAACATCAAACATTTTAATCAGTTTTAATTGACATTCAAAAGCCTCTAATCTGCAAATATCAAAATAGGCAAAACACTAAAAACTTGGTTCTGAATAACTACAACACTATTCTCTTACACTAGAGTAGTTGCATTGATTTCAATGGAATTACACCAGCATAAAATTGGAGTAACAGACTAGTAAGCATGGCCCCTTGTGTTTATCTCTTAGAAAAATCTCTTTTGGATCTTTCTTTTTAATAGGAGTTCCTATCACAACATAAGAGAGGAAATGAAAAGATCCATACTCTGACTAAGGAGTTCTGTAATTAGCATGAAAAGATCCATACTCTGACTAAGGAGTTCTGTAATTAGCATCAGGGATAGAAATAAGCTGATTTTTAGAAAGGTATATTGCTGGATTAGAATATGGAAGGTATTCTTCCAGTTGCATGGAAACAAGTGAGAAGCAAACCCACCAGTCTTTTCATGAAAGAAATTAGCATTAATAAGATAAAAAAATATTAGAGATATGCAAGAATTGTATGTGATACCTCTGTTGGATAATATTTTAATTTGCCTCTGGGCAAATTTAATAGTACAGTTTTACTTTTAAACGTTACTTACATGAGAAAATGAAATTCTTTAGAACCTGAAAAATAATTTTGCCTAGGTAGATATATATGATGCATTGGCTTTGTAACCAGCTGGAAGCACAGAGTTATTTATTGAAAAGCTCTTATGATACTAATTTATGTATCAGTATAAGAATAAAATTCCAGAAAGATGACCGAGATCTGTAAAGACAAGCACACAATCGGATCACATCCAGATAACAGAGGAAGCCTGAGTTGTTTGTGATGTCATCATAACCCAATAGCACTATAGTCTTACTAAAAGATTCCATATTTTTTTTGTAAAGCTATTACCAATGTTAATTTTATATGATACTCTTTTCCTTCAAATGTAAAAATTTATGAACAAAATCTGTTACTCCATATCTGCTTGTTTTCAGTAAGCTCATCTTACAGGTTTGCTGATACTTCACTCTACTCAGAGTTCTCAATAGAACTTTTTTGTTAGTGTGACAGAATTGTGACTAATGTTTTTATTCTTGGTAAGGTAAAGTCAATAGGCACAGTACACATATACAACCTTATTCACTTTTAAAAGTTCATGTCTTCTGTTCATAATTTCGCTGGTTCTCTCCACATCTTACATTTTATTAAGAACCATATTTAAGATAATCTTACATTTTGGTTAAAAACAAAAGGAAAAGAAAAATAATTAAACCAACATACTTCAGATATTAAAACATTAGTGAATGGCACATTAAAACTGCAAGAGAACATTTCTGTACCTTTCTTCTTTATCTATAGGGAGTTTTTATCAGGAAATTATTTACATCAGATTATTTTACAGATATAAAAGGTGATAGCACCATCCTTTATTTTGGGAAATAGGTACTTTAGAGGATTTGCCCTTTGAATTGCCTTCTTCTACCATCAGCTGGTGGAGTTTTAATTTAGAAGTTTAAACACTAAATTAGGGCACATGAATCCCAACCTCAGATACGTGAGTTCCCTCATAGGCACCTAAATTCACTTCTGGATGAGGCTATGTGCCTAACAACTCATGCATATTAAATTTCTCTTGTAGATTGTTCTGACTTTTCTCTCCTTGAAGCACATAAGCCAAACCCTTGTCATCAGACTTCCTAGAAATCTTCATAATTTTGGTCTGCTCTCAACTGCCTTCCATCCATCTGTCCTGATTATTGTTACTGCCTGAAAGATGTCTCTTCCTCTCTGGGACCTGTGACAACAGCACTCAGATAGGTCTGGAATCTTACATTGACATTGACATGTAAGACATGACTCTTTGATAGTCTGGAGAATGCGCCTGGGACTAAACAGGGTGTGCTGTTACCCGGATCTAGAGATATGCCAAATATTTTTATAAGGTATCTCTTGCCATTACAATGCCAACATAGTAAACTTTTTACTACTAATTTAATCAGATGAGTGTCTTTTCAGACTTCTAACTAAACACTGCCACAATTCTTCACTTATGAAAGCATTACTTTTTTTGAGGAGGTGTCACATGTAGTGTTTGACATGTTAAATGATTTCTTAAACTCCTCATTCTCTCATTTCTTTCTCAGTAAGAAATGTCTCTGTGTACTACACCTCTCATTTTCGTCATACTATATGTAAAGAAACATAACCGTTTCAACACATTTTCAGGATAAATGCATGATTGAGACCAACTATAACAGTAATTAACCATTTTGGGGTGACAACAGGTTTAAATTTATCTTTTAGGAAGAATAGAATTCCACATATAACTAGTGTTCTAAGACCATAATTATTTCCCATCTTCTCCTGTGCGAGCTAAGTTTCTTTCTCACTCTTTTCCTACATACCTTGTTCATCATGTTGCCGTGCTGCAAAATAGTGCCTGCTTTTAACCTTTCTGCTGTGGGATCTGAAAAATATCCTGGGTTTAGAATCTGTCCCCATCTGCCACATAGTCATCTTTGGTTAATAATTTGGCTTCAGGGTCTCTAAGTTAATCTAGTGCTCAGAGTAAAGTCAGTGCTTAACCTGCTTTAAGGATCTCAGTAGACAGAATTTTGATAATTTTAGAAGTCAATGGATGTTACATTAGCTGCAGTTTTTGGGGTGTTCAGAGAGGGCCTGATGTCTAATTTGCCTGTTTACATTCTTAAAACCATGCAAAATTCTGAGCCTTAGTACAGAGCTGCTCTACTTAAGCACATTGTACCTGATGTAGCTTTTTGATACCTAGCCAGGTGGTAGATTGTCATCCTTCACTGTCAGGGTAAAATGGTTCACATAAAGAAGTGGTATAGAGTTTTCAATCACAAACTGGGATATGGGCATTAGGACCCAATTTGTTATACCTGAGAGCCCTAAGTGCACTCTGCTATTTACTCAGCCTATAAATATGAAACTGCTGTCTTTCTTGACACAGCACAATAGCTGCTTTTGTTAACTTACAGTATCCAGAAGACAAAGTGCTCTATATTTGGTTACATTACTTAAATTCCATAGAAAATTTTTCTTCATTTTCACTGGATCTGACAACCACCAAGCACAAGACCCAATGGTATGAACTATTTAGGCCTGAAAGGTTTAATAGGCTACTGCTTTTCCTACTGCTTTGGTTTAAGGGAGGACTCTGATCATGATCACTTCACTTTTCACTGCACAGGAAAGTAAAAATGCCAAATGAAAAATATATAGGTATGATAAATGGAGAAGAAACAAGCTACTTGGAAGAAATCAGTGTTCTGAAGCTCTAAATTAAACTTTTTCAATTGATTTAGAAGACCACACTTTGCTTATCTTCCATATTGACTGGGTGACATGATCTGAAACAGCTTTTGAGATGATACAAGAAAAATTCATAATCATTTTCCATAGCTTTCATTCTCTTCCAGAAGAGCAGAATCTTTTCTGCCTCTTTAATCTGAAATTTCCTATTTAAGAGAGGAACATTTTTTCTTGCTTCCATTCCTAGAGGAATAGATAAGTCTGTAAAAGAAGTCCAACTTCCACTGCCTCTTTGCTGTCATACTTTGGAAATATTTTCCACAGAGGACAGTGGCTGTGAATGGAGAAAGGGTGATATTTCTTTCAAAATGTGAGCTTATTGCTGATGGAGAGAGGAATTTTAATTTAGAAATGGGGTACTCAGTTACTCTTTCGGCTTGTTCCATAAGTAGAAGACACACCTTTTACAGGTTTGTTGCACTGATTTCCTTTTCTGAATAGGGTGTGATCAGCGGCTTGCTTTTTTTTTTTCTGGTCTAGATATAATCAAATTCCTCAGTGATTTGAAGATGAACTGTCACTGCTCTATACCTCAACCATCTTAAAAATTAAAATTAAGATTAACATAAACCACACTTAACAAACAAACCTGCCTGCTCCAGGCTGCCTATAGAATTTTGTAATATTCTGTTGTCTATAGCTTGAAAAACGCTCACAGCACCTAAGAAAAATGACCTAAATTTCTACAACAACATTTCATTTATTCTGAAGAAAGCAGTAAGTCTAGTGTTGTAGAGCTTTTCCAAAATGTTGTGTATAGCCTAGTATTATGTAAAAGTCTGGTCATCTGTAAGTATATACTGTAATGACACAGAAGTTACTACTCTACAGGTAGACAGTAATCTGTCCACTCTGAAATATTCTGTCCAGCAATAATGTCCTGTATTCTAGATTATTTAAGGCTTAGGTACACTACAGCATTATCATTGATTATATAACTATTAATTAATTATAAAACATTAATTATAAAACTTTTTCTGCCTGTATTGACTCATTTGGTTTAAGAGCCTAACTGAGAAGGTAAAATTGGTGTGTACATATCTTCCTTATACACTCAAGTGATATAGAAAGCTGTATCATTTGAGGGTAATTCACATTTCTGATATGCTAAATGACTGCTGGAAGCATCTATTAATCCCTGTTGACTAGAGCTAAACAAGGGTGAGTAGGCATCCAGATTTGGAGTCTCAGCTAGGCGACATGAATTCAAGTCTGTATGCCCATAAGGTTCCCATTTCTTTACTATAATTTGCCTTTGACAGTTGCTAGCTTCTCATACTTCCATTCTTATTGAATAACTAATAACAGAAGTTTTTCAGATGATCTAGTGAAAAGCTATCATTCTGTCCCAGTTTTCTCTCCTTCTGGGTCTTCGTGAAAGGTCATCCTAAAATGTTATGAATTATGCAAAGTGGGCAGAAGAGCCCGCTTGAATATCACCTCCAATTTGCAAGCAAGAGAGGTTATTGAGGATTACTCCCCAAAATCCTCCTCTGACTGTACTGATGGAAGAACAACAGTTTTCATTGTTCTGACACCCATTCAAAACCCAGATCCACCTGTGTTACTGACAGTCCCAGGCAAGACTGAGTAATTTACTAAGAATTTATTGATCAAAGTGACTTAATGTCACTTACTAATCGCCATTTGCAATACTTAGACTATGTGTTCATGAATATATTTTTCTAATGGTTTCTTGTTAGGAGCTTTTATTCCTGAGGATCAAATATGTAGATATCTTATAATATTAATTATAGACTTTGGTATTGCTAACACTTCACTGAAAAAAATGGAAAATTCACAGACCTTATCTTTTTTCTTCTTTAGGTTAAGTTACGAAGTTACTATTCAGCAGGGAATGGCATTATCTGTTATGATGACCTCAGAAATTCTTTAAAGAAACAGCATTATATTTCGGTCTGGAAACAACATTATCTTTGGGTCTGAAAACAGCACAAGTAACACATTTTGTTTACTTAGACTCCACTTTACTTAAATGAGGAGGTCATGAGCTGTATCCTCTTTTTCTTTTCTTTTTAAACCTTTATAATAATACAACGCAAAATTGATTACATCTTTGTTATAATGAGTATGAGATACAGAATGAGTTGATGTAAAATAATGTGAAACAAATAGAAGTGACACTGTGACACACATAAGATAAGACATCACAAATGCAGAATTTCTCTAGACAGAAAGAGAAGAAGGATAGCAATGAGAGAATCTACTTTGGTTCCCTCACAGGGAAGAATGGAGCATGACTTAATCCCTTAGTACCCCGACAATATACAAAGATGAAGATTGTTAAGAGAACTTTGGAAATAACCTTGAGCAGGAGTCTGTTATTATCAGACACAAGAGAATCTATTTTCTCTCTCACTCCTCCCCCTCCCCTCATGGATTCTCTGATGTCTGAGAAAGAGTAATTTATGATGCAGTCCTAATAATCAACAAACACAAATTAATTGGAAATTTGGCTTCATTATTTTTGTTCAGAAAATTTCTTACTGTTCCTCTGTAACTGTTTTTTTTTTTTTTTATAAGACCAAATTTTTGTGTCTGTGGGCTTTAAAATTAAAATTGATACTGAAATTTCAGCCCATGTTATTGTAAAATTTATTCAGAAGCAGAAGAATCTACAAACATATCTATTACCTCCATGGAATGAGCAGTCATCTGATCAGTCCTGGTGTAGCACGCTTGCTAGCTGAAATTTTGGGCAAATGGAGGATATTTTCTCCAAATTACTTTTCTCTCCCCATTAAGCCAAATACAAGCAGCTAACCTCTGGTTTAGACTCTCCAGCCCTAAAACCCCATTATGAAAGCCAAATTTGCTGATACAACTAGAAGTACAGTGATTGAGAAAGATGGAAATTCAAATTTGATAAAAAGCTTCTTTTTCATGTAGCATATGAATATGTCAAGAAAAACTATATTTATTGCAGAAGTTCAGAGGAAAGAGATAAGGCTGTATGACTCCCTCTTGATTTCTAAGCATTCAGCTGTTTAGCCTCATATAT
The DNA here is from genome assembly GCF_030463565.1 of Pelecanus crispus. Classification (NCBI taxonomy): domain Eukaryota; kingdom Metazoa; phylum Chordata; class Aves; order Pelecaniformes; family Pelecanidae; genus Pelecanus; species Pelecanus crispus. The sequence continues at coordinate 20,155,327 of NC_134643.1, forward strand.
AAGCAGTCTGCTAATCATTAATTTATCAAGAAATCCAAGAGGGAAGGTTTATTCCTGTGCTAAGATTTATTCCTTTTTCTGTTCTTGTATTTCAGAGGATTTAAAAATAAATAGTTGCTCTTCAAAGACTGCAGCCAAGTAATTATTTTCTTTTAACAAGCTTATTAGTTTATTGACTTACATTGAAGTGGGCTTCTCAGTTATTATATTTCATTTGCAGCACATCATTTTTTGAAGAATGATAGGATGATTAGTGTCATATTAGAGTGTCATCATTTGCAATGTTATAGTTAAGAGTTTGCCAGCATTTACATTTCATATCCCTTTAGTTCAATGGCTTTTTAAAGCTTAGCTACTAAAAGAACTTTTCACTGCTGGCCCATGAGTCTCTCTTTCAACAATTTAGTATAAAATTATTTCTGTAAGTTTCATTAAGGATAAAAGAACTTGTATCATTTTTTTCAAATTTTTATATGAGCAAATATTATAGTTTTGATTCAAGTCACACTTCAAACAGCATTTTAAAGGAATAAACAATATTTTAAAGGAAAATATCTAATATGCATGATAAGGATTTGGATACTTCATGTAATAAGGGGCATAATTTTTCTTTTCCTTTGGATATATCATGGAAAACATGTAGCTTGAGGTAACTTAAAAATTGCCAACATCATTATGATAAAGACCAATATATAGTGAGGTTTCAGACAAGTTGAAAGCCTTCAAAACATACACAAGAATAGGCTACCTTATCTTTGGTAGTGCATCTAATCTAAAATGATGCAGTCTTGGTTCCTGACTAATGTAATTAAAGTTTCTTGACTATCTGCAGGCAAGAAAAAGAAAATTTTCTATATACTATAGCTGCCTCTCATTCTCATCGAAAGCAAAGGCACTGATTTTTCAGTCCAACTACTCAGCCATTTATATTCATACATACATTTATTGGTATTCACATCAAAGGGATAAGGGCCCACTTTTCTGGATTGGCCTGCAATACTGAAGCAGTAGTTCCCACGCAGCTGAGTCAACTATGACATTCATCACAACTGAGCAACCATCTGCCCGGATATAAAACAGTGTTTTTACTGTAGACTAAATGACATACAGAAAATGGCCTAGTTGTCAAAACACAGTCTGAATGCATTTTACTTAGTCATATTTAATGTTGTTCTGTGGAACTGAAGAAATGTAGCCATACCCTACTACTTGTTGAGGTTGTGCTCCTGAAAAGTGGAAGCTAGAGATTTGATAGATAGCAAAGCACCTTTTTTCTGATAAGAATTAGTGTAACAAGGGGAATGAATCCAGAGACTTAAGAAATATACATTATTTAAATGCAGAGGTACTGATATATGTTATGGAGCGTGGAGAGACACAAACAGGACCATCAGGTTTGTTAAATGTTTTTTCAGAGACTGTTATTTATATTTTTTGGTAAGAATGGATCTCAGCTTCTTCATCTATGAGACTGACTACCTGTTGCAAACCTTTCTGTGAGCATCCTTGTTGCCTTTTTGTGATCAGTTACATTTTCATCATGTCATCCTCTTGGATGAATCAAGGTCAATCAAGGGTAGAGGACATGTAAAAGAGGTATTGACAAGGGTTAACAGAGCAAAGTATTAAAAAAGACAGAGAATGATGAATAGAAGAGTGAACAGCAAAAGCTAACAAAAAAAACATTGGAAGCATGGTCACTGCTATACGCTTTGGACATAGAACTAAGGCCGCTGTAGTTTCAAGGCCACCTCTACTCTCAGATGGTGAGCTTAAGGAATACAGGGAGCAATTATATACCCATTCTTGACTTTGGCACTAACTAATGATTTAAATGGAAGCAAAGATGGCTTCTTAGCAAAAGATGAATTGTTTGTTTTTTCTCCAAGATGGCATGAGTCCTTTATCTGTGCCCAAAGTACTCTTAAGGTCTGAGTGATGTTTCTCCATTTTGTTACTTTCAACATCTCAATAATTTAGTGAGTGCAATCAACATTTTAGGACATTAGGACCATGGAGGGTTTAATTCTGCTTTAGAGCAGGATTTAATGAGCTTGCAACTTAGCACAGACCTTCTTATTATAGTCAATGCCTATAGATTTGATTGCTGAGCTCCAAGAAAACGTAACATGGACAGCTTCCCAGAGTGTTGGTGGCCACAGTGAATGAATTCATTCAAGTCTCAGAGGTGACAAATAGCCCGTAGTCCATGTTTTACACTGCAGCTACAGTGCACTCACCACTTACTTTATTGCAATAGTGTTATCTAACAGCCAATACTTTCTGAGCATTCACTAAATTAGTATTGCAAATAAATTCTACAAATGACTCCAAAGAGAAATTTGATTCTAGGCAGGGGAAAACTTAAGCAAAAGAAATTTAAAACTAGACCTATACTACCTTGAGTTTTTCCTATGGTGGTTGTTGTTTGGTTTAAAGAGTTAGATGAATTTTCATATAATTTTATGACACAATACACTGTAATAATCATTTAAAATTCAAACACGTTTACATTTAATGACCCATTGAATATATATAGCTGTTCATTTTCTAAGCAATAACCTTTTCCAGGATAAATGTGCATCATTTGTTCTGTGCCTGATCAGGAATTCAGTGATACAAAGCATAGCCAAATGGTTCTGCCCCACAAAATTGTGCAAATTGACCTAATTTTTGCATCTATTCTTCAGGGAAATATGATCCAAATGACAACAAAATTGGCGTATCTCCATTTTCTGCATGGGAAGTCTATCAAGTCCTAATGGACAGGAGTTTGAAACCCCCTAATCTTTGTCATGTTTGTTATCCTTCTTTTGCAGGGCAGCATGATGAGCTGAGGCAGTTGAAGGATAGCTGTGCCTGCAATATAAGAGATATCTGCTGTAGAAAATGTCACTGCAACTGTGGAGCTAAAGTTTACAGTATAGGTATGCCTAGGAACTTTCTTCACTGTCCCCCCAGAGTCCTTGTATGGGAGAAGCTTCTGTCACCTCTTGGCTCTGCTCAGGTTGGGTCACAGACTATTTTGTCCCCTGTACTGCAGCTTTGTCATAGGTATAATGTCAGCAACAGTACCCTGACAAACTGTTTCTGATGATAGAGTCACCTCCCCTACCGAAGAAAAAGATATTACAGTTTTGGCATCTTTTGGATTTTGGAATTTTTCCTTGTACATGGTTGTAATGTCCTTTTATCATGTCCAAACTTCACTCCCATTACCCAGTGATGTGCTTTCAAGGTGGGATTAATTTCAGGACCCTGAGTTAGCAGACAAGATCTTGTTCTCCACTTCTTCAAAGGTATTTTCTTCTTTACCTTGCCCACAGGCATGTATTTAGGAAGAATCCACCCCTAGAACTTTAAATTTTTGGCACAAGTTAGTTGCCTAGGTTAGATTTGAATCAATGTTTTCAATTATTTTCTCTTTCTTTTTGCTTTCTCTGACAACTGCCTCTGTAGGCAGGCTTAACCAGCTGAAAAACATAATAGAACTATCCATGATATTGATAAGTATATGTAATATGATAACTCCCATTTTCCACGAAAGCCACCAATAGCACTTGTTTTCTGCAAGACTGGCATTTTCCATGCAGCCCACTAATAACTAAATGAGTAAAAGATTTACTTTTAAAAGTAAAGGAGAAAAAGAAGTATATACACTGCAAAACTTTCATGTCTAAAATGTGAGCTTTGACTACCCAGTGTAGCAAGCGCCAAAGTATAGGTGAAAAATAAGACTTTCAGTTTCTATTGAAGTAGTGTTCAAGTGCTATGCATCCTTGACCAGCTGTTGCCAAACAGATCCTGTGAAGCTACTTACTGCAAAGCTTGTGTGTGCCAGCGATGTACACACCAGTCAGGCTCATTCAGTCACTAGCCATAAAAGATTAACTAGTATTTGCAGTCTTGGTCATGCTACAGGTATAAATCTGACATCTGCTTTCAGGAAGAGAAGAAATACTTAACAGGTGCAGCTGTAGATATTGTGCAGGCACTAGACAATACTACTATTTGGAGAAGAGCCATTCTTAGGAAATGGTTGTGACTGCTACACTATGGCACTAATTCAGTCTTTTAAGGTCCTGTTTATATGCTATGCTCTACAAACGAGAAGTAGTGCCTGAGAATTGTAAAATGTGTTTCATATCTGCATGCTGCTTGATTATTTTAGTTCTGCATTTTAAGGAGATTAATCACCAAGAAATATATCTTACCAGCAACTTTTTTCAGAACTCTTATAGTACACATGAAAATTAACTTTGAAATTTATTTATCAATATTCTCATTTCAAAGGGAAATAAATAACAATGATCATTTCAACTGCTCATTTCGCAGGAGACTTTGGAAGCCAAACAATAACAGATTCATTTATTAATGTTATAATGGTCTTGGAACACACCACAACCCTACAGAATTTTAACTCGAAAATCCCTCATTTTCCCTGGCGTAGGGTTGGAAGAATAAAAAAAAAAAACCAAAACAACCTAGTAGGTAAGAAACTCATTTAGAATCAGGGAGATCAAAGTTCAAGTCTCAGTTCTACTGACTACTTAGATATTTAAATTAAATGGAAAGAATCCAACAGAAAAGTCAGTACTGTTAACCTATTTTTGCTGGGAGTGTTTGAATGCAAGTCTGCATGTCAAATAAGTTCTCTAGGCTCTGGGACTATTTGAGGGGATGAGGGGCTCTCTTTGCTTTCTATTGAAAAATCTTTGGCTGATCATGAAGCTGGATGGGAAATCTTTCAGATTTCTCAAGAAGTTTCACTTCATTAAAAGTAGTTTCTTTCCCAGATTTACATTTTAGATTCCCAAACAGTCTAATTCAGGATTTGGATTCTACACATCAATATTCTCCTGTCTCTTATGGCAGAAAGCTCTACTCCAGGTGTTCTGAAACCATCATTTCTTTAAAGAAGAAAAGACTTTTCTCTATTTTGGTTGAAGAAAGGAAGAGTATGCAGTGAGATATGCTTGTTCTCATGAAAATTTCCACAGATCATGACAGCTAAGATATTAAAGATTTTTTTTTTTTCCATCAGCTAAATCAATTATGTGGGTTTAATGGTTCAAAAACCTTTAATATTTCTTTTCTGTTTCTTTCCACTGTTTTCTACCTAAACTTCCTGTGTTTGTGTTTGATCACAAATCTGTTTCCTCCAATAAGAGATAATTACCTTTCCTCATAAGGAATGTTCTGCAATGCAAAGGTGCTGTCGCGCATGAGCATGGATTTGGTTGGGCGTAGTTGCAGGGATTATAAATCATCTCATATTCATGAAAGTAATGTTCTATCTTGTAAATTGTCATCAAAACTGGGATTTGATTGCTGTTGTATTAGAACTACTTAATGCCCATGTAAAACAAATGTTAGTATTAAATAAATATTCTCCATATTTCAAGGAAAACAACAAAGCTGCATACTAAATTTGACCAACGATCTATTCTATCATTTTCCTTCTTTCTCTTTGACAATTAACCAGTGTCAGATACCATAATTACATTATAATCTGTTTATAAAACAGATTTTCAGTTTTTCAACTCTGAATGTTTAACAATGGATTCTAAAGTGGAAAGATTTATATGCATAATAACATATAATCCTAATTATATTACTATGGAAGTTCATGTTTAGATCCAATCAGTCCATTTTTTAATCCTGCTAAACACTTAGCATTACAGCATTGGGTTCCACTGGTTATATTAAAGGTAAAAAACAATAGCCATATATGAAATTATTCAACTTTACGTTCCGTTGAAAATCAGCTTCTTCTCATATTATAGGACACTGGAATGATCTGACTGAAACCATTTTTTTATGTTGGAATAATAAAATATATTTTTAAGAAAAAATAGTAGAGAGATTTTTAGCTAGTAAAGGTAAGATACTCATCTATTAAAATGGGAAGCACTACAGATTGTACAGCTTGTTCAAATAGTGTCCGATGCAATGTTGTATGAGATACACTCACCTTCAACAATATGTAGAGGTGAAACACGATGCAACTACTGTTCTTTTTACAGTATTAAATTCTATGGAAGAGCAGAGGGACAACATAGTTCTCTTGATATTTTACATCAGCAAATTACACACTTTTCAAGTTTTTTATTATTGTATACAGGAGGTAGAAAGAGTGATGGGCTACAAAAGAGAACTTAGAAACATTGCCATGTCATGTAAGGATGATGTTAGGAAAGGTCAAGCTCAATGACAGATGAAGCTTGGAAGGGACATCAAGGGCACAAAACGAGCTTCAACTGCTACATTAGTAGTCAAAAGCTGAACAAGGAAAATGTGGGTTCTTTGCTGAATGGGGTAGGTGATTTAGTGACAGTGAACACAGACAAGGCTGAAGTATTCAGAACATCCTTTGCCTCAGTCTTTGCCAACAAGAGCTCTTTGTCCAGGCCTTTAGAGAAATAGTTGCAAGAGAATGACCAGCAGTAGGTGGGAGTCAAGTCCGGGATTGCTGGAGGTGACTTGACCCATACAGGTCCATGGGACCAGACAGCCTGCATGCAAAGGTGATCAGAGAATTGGTTGATGTCCTTGCAAGGCCACTCTCCGTCATATTTGAAAAGTCATGGAGACTGGGGAAAGGCTCCAACAGTTAGAGAAAGGGAAAAGTTCAAAAACCCATCTTCAAAAAGCCAGGAGTAAAACAGGGAGCTAAAGGCTATCCAGCCTCACCTTGGTTCCAATGAAAATTATAGAGCAAGTCCTCTTGGGCAACATTTTTGGGCACATGAAAGAGAAGGAGTTGTTTGGGAACAGTCAGCATAACTTAACAAAAGGTAAATCATGTTTGACCAATCTGATTGGCCCTGAAGATCAAATGCCTGGATTTGTGGATGAGGGGAGAGCCATAGATACAATTTACAGGGCAAAGTTTTGGACATGGTCTGCCACAATATTCTTGTATCCAAACTGGGATATTACAGCCTGTATGGGTAGATAAATAGATGGGTAAGAAATTGATTGAATTATCAAATTCCATGGGGTTTACTCAACATGCAGGCTGATAAGTGGAGCTTCTGGAGCTTTCTACTAGGTAAAATAAATGCATCTGCTATCATGTCCCCTAAGAAAGAGAAGGTTGTCTTTTATTATGAGGTAGCTCCAGGTAACTTTGTAGGATGGACGATGGCACCCTGCTTTTCTTCCTAAGAGCTATACTTATGTGGTCACTTAAAAGCAACACAGAAATAAACTACAGATTCTCCTAAACAATATTAAAAGTAAATGCATAATCTATGTACAATTTTCAAATTTATTCAGCATTAAACACTTGCTGTTTGAACTTGTAGAAGACTTAGAAAAAAGTGATTAAGATACATCACGAGTGTGGTGATTAAGCATGTGAAGGCCAGATAATAACAGTATGTCATGCACAGTTGTTAGACTTACATCTGGATTTCCATTTATACAGATATTGAAGTTGGACACTTTGATTTCTGATAAATACATGAGTTGATTAGTAAGTGTACTTAGGAGCAATCATAGGAGGAACTAAATACAAATTACAAGGGAAAAATATTTTCTTAATGTATTGAAACTTAAGTTACTATCAGACACATTTTGTTGTTTGCAGAAAAACAAAGTAGATTTCTAAAAATTGTCAATTGAATCCTTATATTACAGATCTAGTTTTTAGCAGACCATCTTTTAAGAAGTTATCAAAAATTATTACTGACTCCCAAATAGTTTTAATTTTGGTGTTTTGATTTCAGAGGTGTCTAGCTGCAAAGGACACATTTTTTAGAAAACATAGAGCCTTGTATTTCTCGAAGATTAGGTTCAGCATGGCTACATAGACATTCAAACCCATTAGCTGCTTTTAAAAATTTTAGTGTGATACCTTTATATGGTAAAAGTCTCCATCTAACTTTTGAGGAATTGTTAAACTTAGATCATGCATATTTATGCATCCATGATAAGGCACTGTGCCAGGATCCTGTATATACCAGATCTGAGAAATGGGTCTGTTTTCTCTCCTAATCAGTACTCTGAAAACAATAAAAGGGCATTCAATTCTTAATGCAAGTTTTTATTAGAATGGAGACTAGAACAAACTAACTTTGTTTGAGGAAAATGGGTGAATGATAGTAAAATTAATGACTTAAAAGACCCCCCCCATACATATCTTTACTGGGGGCATCCTTTCCCCCTACACTGCCTTTTGCTCCTGTTGCTTTGAATGACTTCCCATATTGCTGGATCACTATTCTGTCTTCCAATTGTCCATAAAAATAGATCCCTCTTTCTGTTATCTTTGATGTACTGCTTTTTTCTTCCCTCTACTTGACTTAGAAATACCTCGACCAGCATTTCTCTCATAGGCTACCTCCTGGCTGTGAATCTCAGACTGCTTTTTCTCATTATACTTAACGTGGTTTAACTGTCGGTTCTCACTAGGAAAGTCTCTTTTGTTTCTCTACTTTATTCCTATTCTGATACAGTATCCCCTTTTTCCCTTTGCATTTACTTTAGTGCTTGTCTGGCACCCACTCCAGTTTTGCTCATGATTGTTAGAGCAGACACAGAAGGGGTGGGAACATGCAGCTGGAGGCAAAGAGGCTAATCTTTTCAGCAAGAACTAACAGCTGGATTTCAATGTGAAACACCTTCTTTACCATCCCTGCACTGCACACCAGAATTTTCTGCAGGTGTGAAATTTCAGTTGTTTTCGGGAGGGCATCACCTCCCCACCTCTGCCCAAGTAATTGAACCTGACGTGGAGCACAACAGCCAGGACAGAACTAACAGCCAGCCTCCCCTCTGCTGCTCATCTAGGTCCTTTTGACAAAGTACTGGCCCAAAACAATTTTTCATATTCGTCTTAATTTGGAGTAAGCAAAGGATCAAAATGGATACTAGATAATTCCCTGAATTGGAAATGACACATTTTAGGAGGTGGGCATTTTTCTTTGTGATGCACCCTGGTACCAGGAAGAGAAACATTAATTGCAACTACTCCAGGATAGAAAAGGATTCCTTGAACATCTTCCACATACCTTGCCAAAGCCTTTGTTAACAGTGCCCACTGCTTCCTTCTGAGAAGGGTGTACTGCAGGGCAACTGTATTACAGCTGAGAGTGACTGTCACATCCCTATCCTGTTTCTTATCTTGTGTAAAGGCAGGTTGCATTAATGAATACCAGCTAGTTCCAAAAGGCTCAGCAACATTTATGTGTTCCCAATTAACTGAACTCTTTTTTTTTTTTTTTTTTTTTTCACAAAAAGATCAAGTTTCATTCAGAAATTGATTGAGCACACTCAGACAGAAAGTTCCTTTTCTTTCTCAGATGCAGGTAATCATTTCCCCTTTTTTTTTATTTTTTGGCTGTGGAGTGCTGACTTTTCTTTCCATCTGAAAGAAAATATTTTTTGGAAACATTAAGAAGCTTCAGCTTTCAGCAAGTTTAGTCCTCAGGGGAGGAAAAAAGGCAACAAACAATTAATTTTACAAAAACATTGTCTTTTCAAGAGCTAACACAGATATTTGCTTTTGCATTCTAACTCATTCTTAATATTTTTTTGTCTTTCATTTCGTTGTTATTACCTTTCAGCTTCATACAGAAAAAATTCCAATAGGAACTGAAAGTAATATAGAGGAAGGCTGTTCTTTCAAGGTGATGGACGTTTCTGAAAGGAAGAACAAATACAAACACATTTGGATTAAGTAGAAGAGTGGCAGCAGGAACAAATAGGACTTTCAAGTAGTCTGAGAATCAGCCTGTGTCATAGAAGGATGCTTGACTTTCCAATTTTAAGAAAGAATGATAGTTGTTATATAAGATTTTTGAATTATTTTATGCCAGTTCTATAGCAAGACCTTATTTTTCAATTTTATTCTGATATTCTCTGAACCATAGGACACAGCTGGTCGACTTCTTCACTCATCTGTCAGTCAGGAGAAACACTACAACATTCTGTCTTCTCATGGCGGGAATAAGTGACAGTGATATCCCCTTTCTTGATCCTCTGTCTGGGAAATGAAACATAGTGCTGCTTGCCTGTAGCTAGTCAGATGAGAGAAAATAGTGATAAACAGCTGGCATGACATGCACATTTGCCAGATATTTAGAGAAAAAGGTGCTTTATATATGTCATATAAATATGTGTTTAAAATCCATACTACTATGTACCTAAATTACAGTTTTGGAAGTGGTTGTTCTTTTAGTAATTTGATCAAATCATTGAAACCAGTGAGGCTTTTCATCTGTGTAAATTTAGGCAAATCAGTTTGGCTTGTATGACACAAATCTTGACACTCCTATTATCAGGCTTCCATTCAATGTTCTATTGATTTCTGCCATGAAGAAATGCTTTCCTTGCATGGTTCTTAGTGCAGGACAAAACCTTAATCTTTAATGTATGAACACACAGAACTGTAACACCTAATTGGGATTCATACTGGAATTGCTCTCACTCTGTAAATATATGTGGGTTTATGTGGCTCTCACTCTGTATATATACTCTCCATATAGCAACATTACCTGAAATTGAATTTGCTTGATTTGGACTCTTCTTAAAAGAGCTTTGACACAGCTGGAGAAAGCATGCTGTAAATATTGTTTAATTTTGTTGTGAACATATTTTTCTGATGAAAACTTGGGAAGCTTGTGGAAACAGTGATTGACTGTAATTACTGAGAGCGTAAAAGCACTTAAATTTTGAAGAACAGCTTTTTGGCACACAATATTTGAAGTCCTTTGCCCCCTTCTTTCCCATGGATGTTTTTAGCAGGTAGTGCAAAACAGTTTGCAATTATCATTAGGAGAAGGAGAATACCTTAATTTTTAAATAAATCTTTTGGGAAGAGGTGGATAGTTTTTATCTATCCAGTAATTATGAATTATCCTGTAAATTAAGTGTAATTAAATGAAACAGTAGGTTTCATATGCTTTATTAAGTGAAAGCTATAAACTGAATGAATCCTATTGTTTGCAGCCAGCCAGACACAATAACCGCTGTTTATCTTTAAGTTGTCAGTTATCAGGCTCTAGGGCAATTTTGGGGTGTATTTTTCTGCATTTCCTTAAACTGAACTTTTATGTTAGCTGAAGACACTGTAACCTTGGTTTTAAGGTGCATTTCCTACTCACCTGTCTGTTCTGCAATGTGTTCATAGTCAGGACAGGCCTTAACATTTTGAATTATATGCAAAAATTTCTCTGTTGGTTGTCTTTGAGCGAATTTTGGATGTCAAGGGAGCACAGCTGAATTTCCACAGCTGAGAATATGGCACAGGAGTGTTGCTAATACAGCTAGAATACCTGTATTTTCCCAGCTCTTCCACAGATTTCATTTTTGACTTAATGAAGAGTCTTAATGACTATAAATCATGGAAGACCAAGTGAATTCTCTGTCATTAGCAATATTAAAATCATCTCAACGTTAACATCAATGGGAAGCATTGTCGTCTGTCTTACAGATTAGATGAACAGAAAGGTCTGGTTTTTGGATTTATAATCCATGAAGCTAAAGACAATAGAAGTTCTACAATGTAGAAACTCAGGAACTTAATAAAAGTTGTTTTGTTGAAGTCAGTAGATCAGATGACACAAACTGTTCCTGACGGAGTTCAGCAGAACTTGAAGGAAGCTGTTTTTTGATTGTGGGGCCAAAATGACAGACTAGCCAATACAGGCAAGAGTTTATGCTTTAAGTTCAAAGGTTTGGGGTTTTTTTTCAGTTCCTCCTACTCTCCACTGGTTTCCCTTGGGATTGACAGGAAACATGGAGGAACCAATTGGCTTTATTATGCATAAACTATTCCCCTGTCTGAAAGGCAGTTACATGGATGTAAATGTTTCATTTGTTAAGCAGATGGATCTGTAAATTGGTTTTAGATATTAGCAATTGCTAATTTAATGGGAGGAGGAGAAAGGAAGAAAAATACTGTAACTTTTAACATCTCTGAAACATTTCAGCATCTATTATTCCTTCCATTCTTTATCTGAAAAAAAAAAAAAAAGGAAAAAAGAAAAAAAAAAAAGTGGGAGTGGTGCAGATGGTGATCTGTCTATGAATTGTAAATGGATGCTGGTTCTGCATTCTCTGCCACAGTCATTCTCTTTAGCGCTGGCACTTCAAAAGACAGCACAAATCCTAGTTCCTGGGTGCCTGGCATCCTAGAGACGTCAGATAAGATGTATCTAGACCCACTGGTAGATGGACCTTTTGAACAGGGAGACACACTACAGTTATATCTATTTAATTATCTATCCTTGTGTATGTGAATAATCTAAATTAATCTAGCTGCCTTTAGTTTTCTCAATATTTTAGTTAAGGTGTCTTGAATGTATATGCTATTTTTGAGTGAGCACCTGCAACAGTTTTTGTCTTTCAAAGATCAAAGTTTTCCTATTATGGTTAACTTTGTGTCTGTAGAAAGAAAGGAAAGCATGAGCTCTCCACTTTCAACACAGAAAAAGAAGCTCAATTATTTTTTCTTATTTCATTGTTTCTCTGTTGGTTTAATTTCAAAGTCAATAGGTGAGATCTAGCAATGTTTTATTTTCAGAGTTTGGTGAAAGTGCAATTAAAATATTGTTTCAGCTTTAAGCAGAAGGGTATTTGAAGTCAAGCAGAAAGGTTGCTGGATGAAGACAATACCCCCTTTTTGAAAACCTGTGATTTAATTTAATCATTGATGAACACATCTGGCTAAACAAAACACAAAAAGCATCTACCTAAGCTGCACTTATCCTGATTCGGGCAATTTTTTTTAATACATAATTTTATTGTTTGTAAGCCTTCTGGAAAAGAAATGAAAAGGTATATAAAGCAAAAATCAATGTTGACTGGTGAAAAAAATTTGGATTTTTAAGATACAACAGGAAGGGGAAACTTGTATATTATGGTATTGCAGAGAAAGAGAGATAAGACAGCTGCTAAAACTCCTGACACTCACTGAGTCAACAAATTCTAACATAACTCAAAAACTGTAAAGGATTTTGTCTACTGGAGGTTTTTTTCACAGCTAATAATTTAATTTATACTTGAAAGCCTACCTCAAATGAAAAAAAAAAAAAACCCACAACCTACAGTTATTAATAACTCCATATGACAACATGTCTCAGTCCACCCACTAGTAAGAGTTGATTTTGTCCTTCTTGTCATCCTCACTATTTCCTACACTGATTGGGAGAGGAAGAAAATAATCTCTACCATTAGCAAATGGTCTGAGAATGACATCTGATTAGTGAAGTAGTTTCCCTGTGTCTCTTGTGAAGAGGAGGTACATGGATTGAGGGTGCTACTTCAGTGACAGCTGAGGTGTTTTTAATTTCTGACTAAGTTTTTTTCATCATTATCTGTACTAATACTGTGTCTGAGGGAAGCAATGCTTGCTAGTTCCATATAATTTTCACCCCCACATCAAATGTGGTTTTGATTTTGTAGTTGAATGCCTATATGGTTGAATGTGATAGCAGGCAAAACAATCTAAAGATGGTCTGAACTGTAAGAACAGTTATATTCCTTATGTATTGATATGTAAATGTAGTTTCAAACCTAAATTAAAAAAAAAAAAATCCCTTGCCTTATCTGAGTCTTTGTTGCTCCTTTCTGTTATGTGTATAATTCTGTGCTCACTTAAAGTGACTTTGTTATGTTAATTTGTGAAACTGGGTTATTGCAACGTAACTATCGTCAGCCCTCATTCCTAATTTTCAGATATGTTTATGATGTCTTCATTTTATATGTGTTATTGCTGTATTATGTCAGGTTTTGATTCATGCATTGAATTCATAGCTAGATAACCAGCTACTAAGCCATAGGCCATAGTTGTCATTTTCCATGGACACAGAAAATATTGGCTGTCACCTAACAAAATTCTGGTAGGCTTCCACAGTTCTTAGATTTTCTTGCTCTGTTTGTTGGCACAATTGTTGTCTTCTTTGTCCAGATGTTCCAGTCTGGAGTTTTGTTCAATTATTAAGACAGAAACTTCAGGCAACTTTTACTACTCAAAATCCTTTAACTTCACTTTTGCTCCTCTGATCTGCTTACAAACTCCTACTCAGCATAACCTATCCATATTGCTTTTGCCTCCTCTGTTGTATTCACTTCTAGTTTCTCACCCACACATTTATTTCCATAAAAAACTGTACTTATTAATAATAATAGAAACCGAATCTTTCTTACCTTCATCACTGTGTCTGTAGGAACTCCCCTGAGAAGGGAGTCACTTCTTTATCTGTTACTTCTTTGCTTACTCCTTCTTCGCCTTTTCTTTCCACCACAGTTTCCATATTTATAGATCTGTTATTCTTAGTTTGTTCCTTAATTAGTATTTTCCTCAATTTCAAAAGGGAAAAATATAGATCTTCACTGTTTCCTTATCTGTCATTGATCTCCATAACCAACAATTTATAAATTGTGCATAATTTTCACAGGGCTTGAATTTGTTACCTTCGACTCACTTCTCTGTCTAGAATGTCAGTATACACTGCAGTCATTAAACATTTTGACTATTGGGACCTGCCATTTGCCTTTCATATTCCTTCTCACAAACCTGTCTGACACGTTTCCCTGTGCATCCCTTCTCACTTTATGTTCACGCAAAGTATTTTCACATGTGTGGATCCTAGTGGTTATCCCTCTATTTCTGGGTTATGTTCTCTACTTTCCTCCCCAAGATTCTCTTTGCTAGAGGTACTTGTTTCTGAGTTCTTTCAACAGTGTCTTACTTGAAACTTACTTTTGTAGTTTTGGTTAAATTTAGGCTGTCTATTTACACTTGACTAGGTTATAAATATAGTGTATTTTTGGCTTTTAGCAACTATTTGCCTGCAATCTGAAATAATCCTTGGACACATCCCATCTTACGGCTGACCACTGAATTAAACAACAAATCATGATTGGACATGAACTGAGTTGAGATATCATCATGTCTGGAATTAGTGGTAGGAGAAGTGTTTAAGTCTAAGTCTCACCACTGCCACCTGAGAAGTGTTAGTATTTCAGAATAAAATACCCTTTATTCTGTCTAGACATACCTTAAACAGTAAGCATAATATATTTCTGTCATTTCTCAGTGTCTTCTCTGAAATAAGCAATTCTAAATTTCTCAGTCCCTGTCAATTGTCCTTTCCATTTATCATCCCACTTGCCATATGCTTAAATTTTCTCCATCCTACCTAACTGGCACTAGCTGTACAAAACTGATTTTTCTGATTTGCTGTCAAAGTATTCCATATAGCAAGGACAATTTCTGTGTCCATACAGATCTAGGATAACTCAGAATAAAATAGAATGGCTCCAAATTTGTAACATTGTATGTCATAGGGGAATTTGCGCCTCAGCAACAACAGATGCTTCTTCGCTAAAAGATAACCCTGTGAGTGTATATCTATAGAAAATGTTTTTGTGTGGTGTAGTGTCATGGTTTGGACCCAGCCAGCAACTAAGCACCACGCAGCCGCTCGCTCACTCCCCCTGCCCCGGTGCGATGGGGGAGAGAATCGGAGGAGTAAGAGTGAAAAAAACCACTCCTGGGTTGAGATAAGAACAGTTTAATAATTGAAATAAAGTAAAATGGTAATGATAATAAAAATATAATAATGATAATAACAATAATAATATACAAAGCAAGTGATGCACAATGCAATTGCTCACCACCCACCGACCGATACCCAGACAGTTCCTGAGCAGCGATCGCTGCTCCCCAGCCAACCCCCCCCAGTTTCTATACTGAGCATGACGCCATATGGTATGGAATAGCCCTTTGGCCAGTTTGCGTCAACTATTCTGGCGGTGTCCCCTCCCAGTTTCTTGTGCACCTGGCAGAGCATGGGAAGCTGACAAGTCCTTGACTGGCATAAGCAGTACTTGGCAACAACTAAAACATCAGTGTTTTATCAACATTCTTCTCACCTAAATCCAAAGCACAGCACTATGCCTGCTACTAGGAAGAAAATTAACTCTATCCCAGCCGAAAACAGGACATGTAGCTATCTTATTAGCTGCATTCTAACTACAAGCACAGAACTTGATGTGTGCTATTTTGTCTTGTTTAATTTTGAGTGTAGTGGAGATTTCCTTCCTATGTTACCAGATATCTACTGGAAGAGTAGAAGGTTATTATGAACAGCTTAGCTCTTCTAAATTATTTTCTTAGCATTTCATCAGATTTTCCAGTGTTTATAGTTTTTTTCTACAGAGAGCGAACTGCATTATATGGAGCAAAGTCTTATGGCTATTCCTGTGAGAACCTTTTCTTTTTAAATGTACCTAACTCAAATTTCTTGCTTGTAACTTCTGCCTCCTGTAAATTTACATAAAATGAAAACATTTAAAAAATAGACCAACCTATACTATCAGGAAAGCAAATGTTTTAGTATAGTAGCCCTTAGATACATAAATATTTTTATACATTACTCTGTTTACTGGCGTACAACATTACATTATTATTGCATAAAGTGCCCTGCTAAATCAGAACTTCAACAATTATTAGTGCAAGTCTTAACATATTCTCTGTCTGCTGTTTAATTACTTGATTTTGTTTGATTTTATTCACAAAATAATTAACCTACTAAGCATCTAATTATTGCCAAGGCGTGCATTATACAGATCTTCACCGTTGTGTAAACATTGAGTTAGTGAACACTGTAACATCTGAGATGTTTGCTATCCGACCTACTAAAAGATCTTGTTGAGATTAGTAATTTCCTTTAAAAATCTGTGTTTAATTTGCCTGGATCTGTAATATTTCCACATAATTTTTGCTGGAGCATGATTCTCACTGAAACAGAAACATTATTCTAAATTGAAAGACAGATATAGAATCTTCTGAACAGTTTTTTGAGTCCCAAGATTAGGGCAGACTTTCAACCCATTATTTTCAGAGGGTCAAATCAGTGTATTTCTCTTCAAGTTTCTTGAGTTGGGATCAATATATGCGAGAAAATATCATATCATGGAGCATAATAGCTAGAATTATAATTCATTTATTGGCTGAAAGTCTTATTTATTTATACATTAATCAGAGAAGCAATTTATTTATTCACTAATTTTTTGTCTCTTAATAGTTCTTTGTTATTAGTTTACCGCTTGCCTTCTGAACTTGAAAGATTTCTTATCCAAAAGCTATTTGAAAACAAAAGTTTTTGTCCCTTCCTTTCCTTCTAAACATTAGGCAAGGATGTTATTGCAAATTCATGTTAGATATAAAGATCATTTAAGAACAACTGAGAAAATGCAAAGTACTGTAAATTATATGAAATAGAGTTCCTGTCAACAACTAAGTTTTCTAGATGTCTTTGACCCTTATTTCTTGGGGAAAAAAAAAAAAAAACAAAAACCAAAAAACAACCAAAGCCCACAAAAACCCCAAACCTCAAACATAAAAGTGTAATTCAAGGCTCAATCCACACCAGGCCAAGTGGAAGAGGACTGCTGAATCCAAGAAAGAATGCTTAGCCCTAGAGAGAAGATATGAATTCTTCCATTCACTTGTGCTCTCTTGACAGATGAAAGCGTGGAACTGATCGTCTCCCCTGAGAGCTTCAACCTTTCCTTCTCAGTTGGGTGAGAAGGATAGTGGCCATGCCAGGTGATCAGGGAAAAATGTGTATGCCTAAGAGAAAGAGAATAAGAGGAAGTCCTGGAGGTAAACTAACCCATACCATGAAATTATAGCACATAAAAAAATGAATATACATAAAGTACTTGGAACATATGGTACTTCTAAACTACCATATGATTTTTCCCCCCTCTTCTGTTACTTTTTCAAATCAGAAAATCCACTTCATAACTGCCTAATATTACATTTTAATTAGATTTATTATTTTATTTTAATGTATTTATTACATAATTCTGAAAATAAAGCTTGGACTACTTGGCAAAAATCTGTTACAAATGTGATTATGCTTATTGTGCAGCACGGAATAAAAAGCACAGTACTGTGGTAAGTCAGGTTTGTATGTCTATTATTTCCTTCTGTTAGTAACATGAGACATTTCACTTTATGATGAACTGTGTAACTGTTAACAAGAAAAAAAGATCATCAAAATCTCCAAGTAGGTAAAAGTTCAAGAGCTGTTATAAAAACAATGAAGTATTATAAAGAAACTATATTTTACTCACCATAAAAGGAAATGCAGTAATCTGTGTGAAAAACCCAATATAATTTTCTAGCTGGTTTTGGACATCTTTGACATAATGTCAGCAACCAAAATGGGCATGCTATAGTCTGCAGAGTTCTAATTATCTTTTAGACGGCTTTGCCTGGTATTGATTGCTGAGCATAGTTATCAACACATAATAGTGATTTAAAAGTATAATTCCTGATTAGGTCTGTGAGATATTTATCTTCACTCTTATTACCCCGCTTCTTATACTTAGATGACATTATGTTAGATTTGCATGCAAACGTACATCAATAGAAAGCATAAACTAGGTATTTATAGAAAGCAACTCTATATTCACTGCTGTGATATGAAGCTAACAAATAACATAGGAGCCTGATGTGCCCTCTTTAGTGCATTCAGTGCAGATGTGGGATTTGGGCAGGCAAAACAGTGTACTTTTGGGTCTTAATTGTTTTTATTTCATGCTTGTAACACAGAATAGTAAATGGAAGAAGATGTTTTGCCCATCTAGATCTACTCCTTTCAGACAGAACAAAATTAGAGGCTTAGTTTTACTGAAGGGCTGATGAAAGCAAGATAGCTCAAGGGCCTCTGCCATATTTTTTCCAGTCCCCAAGTATAAGCTAGGTATAGAAGCTATAGTATAGTAGCTAAGTATCTAATTAACATTGTCTCTAAACAGCTTTTGTCAGGGAGTTAATTAGACTTTGGGCAGAGCTACTCTGTTCTCACCAACACACTACCATTGAAGAAATAATTTGGCTCTTTTCAGAAACATTGTCTTCAGATTTTGATGGCATTAGTGTATGCTTAATGGGATTCTGAAGGACTCTGGGCAATCGATCGAGGCATTCAACAGAGGACAGCTCATCATTACACCTAAAATCATGGTTCTTGTGCTCGTGTCTCTTCTGGTACTCCAGAAAATTAGTCCAGAGTTCATCTAAGCTACCACTGGAGTGAGTTCCGTGTTTTGGTGGTAGGTCTTTCTCCTCACTTTCACTGAGGCGAGTTGTTTGGCTACATGGCAAAGGATAATTTCTAGCTGCCCTTTGTTCTGCTTCTCTTCTGCCACTCTGGTCTTGTAAGACCTCACCTGGAGTAGTGCATCCAGCTCTGGAGCCCTCAGCACAAGAGGGACATGGAACTGTTGGAGCGGGTCCAGAGGAGGGCCACCAAAATGATCCAAGGGCTGGAGCACCTCTCCTATGAGGCCAGGCTGAGAGAGTTGGGGTTGTTCAGCCTGGAGAAGAGAAGGCTGTGAGGAGACCTTATTGCGGCCTTTCAGTACTTCAAGGGGGCCTATATGAAAGATGGGGAGAATCTTTTTAGCAAGGCCTGTTGTGACAGGAAAAGGAGTAGTGGATTTAAACTAAAGGAGGATAGATTTAGACTGGCTGTAAGGAAGAAATGTTTTACAATATGGGTGGTGAAGCAGTGGAACAGGTTGCCCAAGAGAGGTAGTGGAGGCCCCATCCCTAGAAACCTTCAAGGTGAGGTTGGGTGGGGCTCTGAGCAACGTGATCTGGTTAAAGCTGTCCCTGCTCCCTGCAGGGTGGTTGGGCTAGATGATCTCTAAAGGTCCCTTCCAACCCAAAGCATTCTCTGATTCTATGATTCTATGATTCTTTTGTTCCTGTCTGTTTATGTTGGGTTTAATAAGGATTCTTGTCACCATGGTATCCTTACTCTTTCTCCAAAAATGTAACAGAAATGTTTCTGAATTAGCAAAAAGCAAGTGGCAAAACAAAAAAAAAAAAAACAACATTCTGGCATATGAAAGGATGTGACATTTAGCCCTGAAATTTAGCAAAGGAGACAGGAAGAGAAAGCATTTTTCCTCTCCTGTGATGTAGTAATGAAAAGTTGTTACATGTTTACTCTAGTATTACATCTTTTTTTGCTCAAATGGTTAGGTTGGTCACAAATTACTCCATAAATGCTGTAAATGCAAGAAAATTTTCCAATTTATTTATTCATCAGGTTGGCCTTGTAATGGCTTCCTTTTTCTTTTTTTCAATTTTGATAGAAGCTTTTGGTGAAATGAGTAAATAATTTCTGAAAGAGAACAACTTGGCTTGGTGTTGCTTGCCCCAAGAACTCAGGAGTGCTTATTTCAATACCTCAAAATGATCATTCAACTACACTGTCAAATAACCACTCATTAGTTAGTGCCTCAGTAGGGGCCACAGAGAGTATATTTAACATTTAATTCTCATTTGTTTCTCAAGGACAGCTATGGGACCCCATATCATTTATACAGAAGGCTGTCATGTTCATTTTCTGATCTGCTCCCACACAGTAACTTGGGAAATTTCCCATTCTGACCTAAAAGAAGGTAATAACAAAATTGGAAACCACTGTACACCTATTTCTTTACCACCTAAATGAATTGTGGCCACCTGGTGTTTGTCAGACTCAGCCACAGAGCAGGTCCTTCTGGAAAACAATGCTCAGAGACTGTTGGAAGAGACAGTAGCACAGGGTGGAATGCCCTTCTTAGAAAACCCTCTTGTCTGCTGAAATCACACTTTTAAATTTTGTAGTGAGGTACAGGTAGGATTAAACTCCTCCTGGTTTGTATGACCGCAGTAATTTTTATACTGTGGTGCTACTAGGAAACATTCCTATTCCTCTATCTATTGCCAGTGGAGATAAATTGATATGATTCTTGTCCTGCTTTAGTGTTTCACCCTAAAAACATATTTCACTTTAAAGAAACCAGGGTTTGCCCTGAAAAGGACTATTTTCCTGAGTTAGCTTTCAGGTTGCAGGTGTGAATTCAGTAACAGTATGTTTGCCTCTGCTCACTAGAAACGTTCAGCAAGTTTTTTATCATATATGTTTCCTATAAACTTGCAGGCAAACAAAAGGGAATACATCTAAACATTCAAATAAATGTTTGAGATCACACTTAGTGCTAGATTTTTGCTTTACTGACTTAAATACTCTCTACACTGTTTAAGGACTCTTTATATGACTTCATTTAGTTCTGTCTCAACAACACTCTGCTGCTTGCCAATTATTTTCTGTTTAAATGTATCTTGAAACTATTTCATGTGCAGAACTATAACGGCTGGCTCAGAGAGTGGTGGTTTTGACCTACTGCCTGAAGGATGTGAAGAAGGAAATTAAGCTAATAAAAAACCCCACCCTTTCCACTGCATTTTTCCCTATCCTGAAGATGAAACTGTTGGTTTCTATCAGAGAGTAGACTTAAGACTGTATGTGTTCATTTAGTATGAAGACAGGGTTTTCACAGACACAAATTGGTGCACATGCACTCTGTAGTTCATATAGAGGGAATTTGACTTATTCTGAACATATCACATTTTCTATATCTTCTTTGATCACCTGTGCAATGTATGAGCTAAGCTCAGAATCCCTGCACAGACTGCTGGTGTTTTGTAGCTTCATCTGATACATCCTAGATATGTTAGGCCTGCTGTATAGTCATCATATCAATAGTGTAATTAGTAGGAGAAGTGTATAGATACCAGTCAAAGGTCAAATATCTTCCAGTTTTACATGGTCAGGGTTTCTTTGTCTGTGAAAGAAAAACATGCCAATGTTAGAATATTGTCATCTTACGTATTAGTACTGTATGGTATTAATACCACCCAACACCTACACATTGATCTTAAAGGTCTTTTCCAACCTAAACGATTCTATGATTCTATGATAATTATGGTAGCACATCCTGGCATGCCACAGTTTCTCTCACAGTGCAAAATATGTGTTATCTTCAGTTTTGGAATTTAAAATGTGATTAGGTTAAATGAGGAAGGATAGAGAAAAAATTGAGGTCCTCCTAATCTCTCTATGTGCTTGTTTTCCAGTGTGTTCGGAAAGTTATCCATATATGTAAACTCAGACCCAGTGACAGATTAGGCTTTGGCCATTGTGATGGTCTCTTTAGTGCCAAACCTTCTGTATCTTTTGGAGGAAGTGAAAAAGAAAACACAAAGCTGTTATTTCACTTTCTAATAACTCCCCCAAAGCTCTTAAAGGTTCAGATGAAAGGTTCCATTTTGGTTCTATATTTATTTCTGGACTTGGAGAAGGCACTTGTCATAGCCCTGAACATTGATCAGAAATGAGCGAAGAAAAGTTGACATCATAGTGAAATTAAAGTCCTTGCCATTTCTTGACAGAAAGTGACATGCAAGCTAATACTTTTCTTTCAGTTTATCTGATGAAATTTGTCCAGACACTGTAAGGACCCAACTCACAAGGAAAGTCCAAATTCAAGCTGCTTAAGTGAAAAGAAAAACCTGGAGGTGAGTCATATGAGTTATTGTAAGAGCATCTGTGTTGCCAAAGAAGCATTTTCCATCAGCTGATTATATTCAACTGAGTTGTTTCTGCACTGAATCTTTTGTAATACAGGACAAAGTGCTTTTCAGTGTTGGGGGAGAGCCTCTGGGATAGTCCTTTGTTTCTCCTACCATTTTTAAAAAAAAAAAAAAAAGCAAGGTCAAAGAGTGTGAATAAATCTTACTCAAATGCCACCACCTCCTTTCTTCTTCTTTTGCTGATGACTTCCTGGGACCCTATTCTCTCCTGCAGGACAATAGAAACCTCAATGTAAAAGTTAAAAAGAGTTCCTCCCTGCAGGGGGAAAGTAGAGTCCTTGGAATGGTTAGACCTGAAAGGAAGAAATGAAAAACAAATCAAATCTTTTCTTGTTTTAGTTGAACTTATGACTGCCTAATAATGTGCTTTGGGAATCCACTTTTATTTAGTTTTTCATGAAAAAAAAATGAAAAAGGAAGGAAGGAAGGAAGGAAGGAAGGAAGGAAGGAAGGGAGAAAGAAAGAGAGAAAGAAAGAAAGAAAGGAAGGAAGGAAGGAAGGAAGGAAGGAAGGAAGGAAGGAAGGAAGGAAGGAAGGAAGGAATACAAATATATTTAACTTACTAATATATTTACTAACACCTTCCTCCTACTCATTAATGAAGGAATTGTACTGCTAAGAACCATACCTCATGCGAACCTGCTCAAAATAATTATAACAAAAAAGAGTGGCTGAAATCTGTGATATGAGACATTTAATTACTTTTAAAGAACAAACTGTGGTCCTACAGACAACAATTTCTGTCTTATTCTACCAAAGCTGTAGTTATTTACTGAATGTATAAATATATTTTTTAAACTGGGAGTCCAAAAGAACTTATTTTTAGTAACTATTTACTACTGACATGACTGGCAACATTACAGAGAAACTAGAATGGTTATAATAAACTCTACAAAGGTTAAATAAATAAGCAAGTTGATAATTATATTTCACACATTTTAAATAAGATTTCATTTCAGTTTTTAAATAATATCTATTTTAAAGAGATGTAACTGATATGTCTAGCCTAATTAATTCTAAATAGGATTCTCGTGCCAAAGGAGACACAGCCAAGTTTCTTGTCTTATTCTTCCTTTGTTTCATTAATCAATATATTAACACAGAAATAGAGGACAATAAACACAGAAGTAAAAACTGATCAAACTCACTAGCTTTAGAAAAAATGAAAATTTGTGAGTTTAAACCTGTATTATCTTATGTCTAAATATTTTGAACGTGGCTTTATAGAATCATAAAAGTGAATCAATATCAACATATTTAATTAAAAACAACTGGAAAATCACATAATGACTCAGGATCTGGAGAACACATAGTCCAACACCTTTCCTCAGAGCAGGATCACCTAAAGCAGGTTGCTTAGGACTGTGTCTAAATAGGTTTTGAAAATCTCTAAGGATGGAGGCTCCACAACCTCTCTGAGCAACCTGTTCCAGTGTTTGGTCATCCTCACAGGAAAAAAGTGTTTCCTGATGTTCAGACAGAACCTCCTGTGTTTCAGTTTGTGCCCATTTCCTCTTGTCCTGTCACTGAGCACCTCTAAGAAGAGTCTAGTTCCATCTTCTTTACACCTGGCATGAGGTATTTATACTCATCAGTAAAATCCCCTGAGCCTCCTTTTCTCCAGGCTGAACAGTCTCAGGTCTCTCAGCCTTTCCTCACAGGAGGGATGCTCCAGTTCCTTCATCATCTTTGTGGCTGGATGGGCTCATGCTAGCATGCTCATATCTCTGTTGTACTGGAGACCACAGAAGGATATATCTCACCAGTGCTAAGTAAAGAGGAAGAATCACCTCCCATGACCTGCCGGCAATATTCCTCTCATGCAGCCCAAGATACCTGTGGAGCTTCTTATCCATGTCAAGATCTAAAGGCATAGATAAATGTATTCAGGACCTATGTCTTGCACTTGACACAGTATTCAGGAGGTCTTAATTTTCATTACTACTAATGACCTCTACAATGTTTAGAGATATTTTGTTCTCTAACCCTAAACTAATCTATATGACTGAAAAATGCCTTACAATTAATCTGTTTGGCTACATAAATTAGGTATTCATATTTTCCTTGGAAGCTGGAGCATAAAGAAATATGTCCTCCCATATACCCATACAGGAGGTATGTGTGTCAAGATCTTTGTTTTCACAGTGCCTATCGTGTCATTAACCTTAAACCTCCAAACAGTATTTTAAAAGGGAGAATTACAGTTTGAAGGATAGTAAGAAACATTAAGAGTTCATAAAGAGTGCCTTCTCCATCTGGTTCTGAGAGAAGAAATTAACTTCTACAGAAATACCAGGCATATGCAGTGAATACTCACTTTTTGCCAGCATTATATAATACCAAGTGATCATTTACCTGGCGATTTGACTAAGGACAATTTTGGGCTTTGCCCCAACTTGCTTTAGAAGCTGAATGAGCATGCTCATCCTAGACTCTTAGTCTTTCATCTTCAGACTTAACCCAAAGTTACTGGAGAATCATAGAATCAGAGAATGCTTTGGGTTGGAAGGAACCTTTAGAGATCATCTAGCCCAACGCCCCTGCAGTGAGCAGGGACAGCTTTAACCAGATCACGTTGCTCAGAGCCCCACCCAACCTCACCTTGAAGGTTTCTAGGGATGGGGCCTCCACTACCTCTCTTGGGCAACCTGTTCCACTGCTTCACCACCCTCATTGTAAAACATTTCTTCCTTACAGCCAGTCTAAATCTATCCTCCTTTAGTTTAAATCCATTACTCCTTGTCCTGTCACAACAGGCCTTGCTAAAAAGATTCTCCCCATCCTTCCTATAGGCCCCCTTGAAGTACTGAAAGGCCGCAATAAGGTCTCCTCACAGCCTTCTCTTCTCCAGGCTGAACAACCCCAACTCTCTCAGCCTGGCCTCATAGGAGAGGTGCTCCAGCCCTTGGATCATTTTGGTGGCCCTCCTCTGGACCCGCTCCAACAGTTCCATGTCCCTCTTGTGCTGAGGGCTCCAGAGCTGGATGCACTACTCCAGGTGAGGTCTCACAAGACCAGAGTAGATAATTAAGCAAACATATGATATAATGAAGTATTGGTCTTTCTTTTTTGAACTCTGATATAATCATACTTCAACTTGAATGTTGTGTATTTATTACTACTTAATTACAATTTCTAATGCATAAATTCATTCTGAACAACAAATCCATGCAAATTCTCTGGTCTTTATTGTTATTACAGCTTGTGTAAGCCAATGGGTTTTTTGCTCAGATGTATTTTGCAAAAATAAAATATAAAATCTTCAAAGTTTTTGTTTTTTAAAAAAGTGTGTGAGCTATCAAACTCTTAAAAATAGTTATATGAACTATTAACATAAACATCACAATTCAATGAGATTATAATGTTTTGACTGAAACAGAAGTAGTGATATTTGTATGTCATAGAATACATAATGAAGAACAGTTTTTAAACATGTAAGATTTTGTAGGGTAGGTCTTAACGTTTTAATTATTCTGCTGAACTTAATTTGTCTTCAAAGACCTGAAGTGCAAGTTTATGAAGCTATTATTAGTTTTACATTATATCTGCTGCAAATATATACAGTTTTAATACCTCTGAGACCAAGAAACGTGTTTTTTATTTAACCTCTCAGGTTTCTACAGATGTACATATCTCTTCCCTTTGTTATAGTATTTTCTTGCCAATGCTTTACAAGCAGTTTTCTAAGTATTAGAAACATCCTAATGTTAATGAAATATTCTCAAGTTCACCACGCTTGGAAGAACACTTCTGATAAAAATGGTCACACATGACTTCATTGCATTTAAAGATCCAAATTGTGTTTTTACTAACCCTAGAAGGAAACCCATCAGAAACCTTATAACTACAGCAGAGGTACTATGAAATTGCAGATAGGTAACAAAGCAAAATGTAGACGATAGATGTTATAGGTCCATATTTGTGTTTTCCCTTTTTCCATAGCTCTGAAAGTTTTTCCCATTTGAAAATTAGTTCAGCAAAGATTTCAGAATACAATGTGACTAAAATGCAATCAATACATTTTTATTTCTACAGAATTATTTTTTTTTTTATGTGGACAGATGAACATAGTTAACCAAGTTACCAAGTAGCAGCAAGTTATATTATGTCAGGTGAGCAACCTGCTTCATGAAGTAAAACACTCACTTAAATTTTTATATTATAGGCTAGCAGCTTTTGCTTGGTTACATGCCTCAGTTGACTTAGATGTAAATTGTTATGCTATAATGACTGGCTTGCTACCATCTATGTTAAGAAATATACCACCATTATACTTAACATTGATTTCAGGGGAAGCACTTGTGCATACTAGATACTATCAGCCTTATAATAACTTGTTCTTAGTAAATCTGAATAATAATTACGCTCTCTGAACACTCTTGTGAAAACAAAGATAGTGTGATTGATTGGAAATGTATCAACACACAGTACAGGGAAGACATAATTCAGTCTTTATTAAGTTGTGAAAGTATCATATGAGGTTAAAAAAAATCTGATGCAAGGATAAATGTAAAGTTCATGAATATTTACTTGCTTCAGTACTTACAGAGAATGTCTACTAAAGGGACTTTTTTAAGCTTGTGTTTCAGTTAGTGACCTTCTGTTTGCTAAATTCTGCCCCCACAGAAGCAGGGTCCAACAGCATACACAGTATTACTTCCAATTCACCTATGCACAATATTAGTTCCAGTTCACCTTCACTGCAAGTGCTTATGTAAGGGAATATTTATAGGAAAGTACCATATTCACTTGCAGTTCATGTTTATCTGCAACCTGGAGGGAGATTTGCTGCACCAGTTTAAGTGGGAAATCTTTTTTAAAACTTCTTCTAACAGATGTTGGAGCTGACTTAAAACAAATCTTGACTTAAAACATTTAAAACATAAAATATACACATATATTACAAGAAACAAGAATTGCACAAAAGAAAACACTCTTGAATTTGTGTCTCTCATGTTAGAGTCCAAACCATGAGTCAGATAAGAGAAAGAAATTGAACTGATGCAGTTCTATTTATTTTATCGCTTACCACTGGCCCTTGCTACTATGACTATGTCATATTAAGTTACCAAAAAACACTCTAACAGCCATGAAACATAAGGAATTTCAGTGCATGGAATTTAAATGGCATCATTGTGCTCTGGATTTCTTTTCATCCCTTATGGATCAGTTTTTATAAATGGTCATTGTCTCTTGTGAGTGCTCCAAAACACTCAGGGTAGCCTCAGCATGGATGACATATTCTGATAAACAACAGCACATCAATGCTGCTGTCTAAGCTTTCCAACACCCAAGGCAATGAATCCTCTGAACTCACTGACTATGAACTCACTGGCTGAACTCCCATGTCTCAGTACAAAACTTTTCTCAAGGGAAATGTGGAATTTCTGCAAGATAATGCTGCAAGGTCTGGAAAGCAAAAATATCAATGACAGCTGCTGTCTTCTGTCTAGACCATCTACTTTAAGAACAGTCTGTGCTTGGCTTTTCCAGATTTCCTGTTTTACCCAGAAGTAGTCGTCTAATTAAATTCTACCTTAGTCATTATTTATGCAAAATTAATACAAAAAAACAGGAGAATGAAATGAGATTAATGGAAAGGGAAAAAAAAAATCTTCATTGTTTTTCACTGTTTTGACTGGCATGATTTTTGCCTTAGACCAAACATGGAGTTCATAGCCTGTTTACACCCAAAGTCAAAACAATAGACTTGGCTGCCTCAAGGCACCAGGCAACATTGACAGGTAGAAAAGCAACTGGAAGACAGTATTTTAAAAATTATAATTTGAAAAATGTTTATTTTGTCCTATATAATCCTACATTTAGTATTTTTCTACCTATGAACAGAATTTTCCCATACTAAAGGATATTCAAACTTCACCTCAAAATACTCTTCCTGACCTTTACCTCTTTTGTTAGGGCTCTGAGTACACCAATAAGCTTTGCAAGGTCTTCCTCTTCTCCACAGGTCAGCTCTGATATGTTGCATCTCATGAAGTCACACAAGGGTTGAGGTTGTGTTGTGGTTTTACCCCAGCTGGCAACTAAGCACCACACAGCCGCTTGCTCACTTCCCCCCAGTGGGACGGGGGAAAGAATCAGAAGGGTAAAAGTGAGAAAACTCATGGGTTGAGATAAAGACAGTTTAATAGGTAAAGCAAAAACCACTCATGCAAATAAAGCAAAATAAAGAATTCATTCACTATTTCCCATCACCAGGCAGGTGTTCAGCCATGTCCAGGAAAGCAGGACTCCATCGTGCATAACGGTTACTTGGGAAGACAAATGTCATACCTTTGAATGTCCCCCACTTCCTTCTTCTTCCTCCAGCTTTATGTGCTGAGCATGACATTATATGGTACGGAATATCTGTTTGGTCAGTTGGGGTCAGCTGTCCCAGCTGTGTCCCCTCCCAGCTTCTTGTGTACCCCCAGCCTCCTCGCTGGTGGGGTGGGGTGAGAAGCAGAAAAGGCCTTGACTCTGTGTAAGCACTGCTCAGCAGTAACTAAAATATCCCTGTATCCCTGAAAACACTGTTTTCAGCCCAAATCCAAACCATAGCCCCATACTAGCTACTATGAAGAAAGTTAACTCTATCCCAGCCAAAACCAGCACAGGTTGGAAGGGACCTCAGGAGGTCATCTCGTCCAACACCTCTGCTCACATACACTCATCTAGAGTAATTTGACCACGAATATGGCACTGGGTTGCCCTTCTCGCCCTTCTTGAAGATTTGAGTGACATTTGCCTTCCTCCAGTCTTTGGCTAGTCCTCCCAACTGCCATGATTGATCAAAGATTACTGAGGATGGCTTTGCAAAGACATCTTCAAGCTCCCTTAGCACTCATGGGTGTATTGTATCAGGGCCCATGGACTTCAGTATGTTCAGTTTGCTTAAGTGTTCTTAAATATCTATGTTACCTGGGATCAGTCTGCTGTGAAAACACATAAGCTGTAAGAAAGTTTTGTGAGAGGTTCATCAGGGGTCTCCATCTCCTTGCTTGATTGCTGCATTTTAGCTCAGGCCCTTGCCCTATGACCTTAGGTAAGTTTTCTTGCAGGTATACTTCTGCTCAACATTGCACCTTGCTGTCCCTGATCTGGCACCACTGACTTGTCTTCCTGGCCTGATATCAGACCTGCATTGTCACTGAGGACATGGCTGGCAATCACATGAATGTTGGCTGACTTGCTGGTCCCTTACACTTCTCTTCATAAGCACTTCTCTTTACCAGCCACCTTCAAGATTCTTAAAGCTATTGTAAACAAAAGCATATTCTCCAAGTAAGGGAGGAGAATTCATGATGTACTGGAATAGCCTCCTTTAGTGAAGCTTGGCTAGATGTTTGAACATTCAAGTACTCCTTTTCCAATCCTCAATGGAAAAAAAAAAACTACAAAATGGCCATTCATAAAAAGGGACAATATTTCCAAACATTCAGAGGTCTAATTTAATTGGTCAGGTTTTTGAAAGGTGTAGGTGAAATGATATCAAGCACTGTCCCAGCGTATAACCAAACAGTACTATGATAGATCTGAAACTCAGATCTTTTATTTAGGTGTCAATTACTGTGTAATGCCTGATTTGCTTGAGTCAGCAGAAAAGATTATCTGTCTGGCACTAGTCATATTGTCCTTCTCAATCTATAGGTGCTCAGAGACGCTACTTGATGAAAGAGGGTATACCTGGCAGTTTATTCCAAAGAAGCAGCAGCTGTTGTAACTGTGAATATTCTACATAAGGTACTAAAAGGTCATTGTGATTTGCTCCTTTTTATTAAAGGAAAAACCAGAAGCAGAAAAAGACAAATAGTTTGCCTAAGGTTATCTGGCAGTTGCAGACCTCAAAATCAGTTTAAACCTTCTTAATCTTAGAAAAGGTGAAGAAGACAAGACTGGGTTTCTTATGGAATTTTATGTGTTGCACTTTCACTGGAACTATTTCTGAAATAAATAAAAATAAATAAATAAATTAATAAAAATTTTAAAATTATATTTGTTAGTAATTAGGCACAATGATTCCCCCCTGCCCACCCAAACATTCTTCATGTTTCTGAGAATCAGCAATTAATTTTTTTGTATTCTCTCTTAGGCATTCTTTCCTGAAAACATAAGAACAAAATTTTTTTACTTATTTTTAAAAAAAAACAATCCTTACTATATTTAAAATATTTTTCCATTTGACAGGTAAACTGTAAGAAAAATCGGTTGCACATGTGACATTTTTATAAAAAGCTCTTCTTGTGTATATAGACAAATACAGCCAAAGTATCTGAAAGAAGCTTACCTTTTTATCACTTCTCTTGTATTTAGAAAAAAAATTATTGTAGGTTATGATTTCACATTATACCATAGTCAACTGATTTTAATCAGACCAACATCTTTACCTTTATTACCAGAAAGATTTTCTTTACTCATGATAATCCAAAGAATAAAGTGCCTTAGGAACTGAAATAATTTTTGCTGCTGTCTTTTAGTACTTGAAAAAGTATCTGGTTTGGAACTGCTGAAGAGAATACTTAAATCCATCGTCTGAAAAGTGATAGGGTTTGGGCTTTATATAAATATTTGGGCTTATTTTTCAATCTGAAGTAAAATTATTTGTTTTCTTGTCTCAATCTCTTTCTACTTCCCCCATATTAACTGTCTGTTCTTGTTTCCTTCACACTTCTAATCTTCTTTCTGACATACTTTATTTTTTCTACCACAAGGTTAAGCTTTTCTGTGCAGGAGTCAACTGAAAATGTGAATTCCTTTCAGCCTCAGTATCAAGGACCAAAAAGTTTCCATTCTTCTAGGTTTCACATTTTCATGACAGTCAAGCCAGTATCATAAAAAGAACTGTGAAGAGTGTAAGATTTGATCACTTGAAAGTGCTTGGAGACATGCTTTTAAAGGCACGGTCAGGACCTTTGCAGTAGGATGGACTATGAACCTGAGGTAGTTTCAAGCAAAAATCTTTGTATAGGTACTACACAGTACACAAAGAGCAAACCTGATGTTGTTGGGAAGCATAACATTGACATGTGGATTTATTAATCATTCATTAAATATTTTGCATATGTAGATCATTGATAAAGATGTCTGATTCACTGAACATGCACTAAAATATTGTTGTCTGCATAGATAGTGTACATATTTGGGAAAATTGCATGGAAATTCCAGGTGAAAAAAGAGGAACTAAATATGTTTGAAGACTTAAATTACTAACTGCAGGAATCTACTTGGAATCCTGAAAGCCATGGATGGCATCAGTTTCTAGGCTCCGTTCTCAAAAATGTGCGTCAAGTTCCTAATGAACTTCCTAGGTCGGAATAAACTATATGTTGAAATTAGCTCACAAAACTTAATTTGGGCTTTGAGTTTCTATGACATCTTTATTGCTTTTTTCACATGTATATCTAGATTCTCTAAGCAAACAGCTTGCCAAGTCCTACGTTCTTCAACAGTGTCTGTCCCTTCTGCTGGTATGACACTGTGGGCTTGGGGACACTTTTTAGATCACTGAGCTCTCTAGGCTTCTCTAATCCTAGAGTTTTTGAGTTAAATATTACATGAATAGTAGCCTTGCAGACTCTTCCAAATGAGAGAGTATTACATACTCATTTGTTCTCCAACGTCATTTGTGGATCTGTGAATGCGCCTCCAAAAGACTTGAAGCAGATTATCAATTAACAAGAAAAGTTGGTCAGAGGTAAAATGATGAAATAAAGCACACTGAAAATATTGGAGACAGATGATGATCTTACTGCAAGAACTAGTCAACGATAAAAGATGGACTCTGAGTACCAGCGGAGAGTTAGGGAAAAATGTATTAGGTTGGTAATATTAGTCAATAATTCACTGAATAGGTCTGATCCATCTCAATTTCCAATATAAATTTGTTGTGCAAATAATTACAAGCAAATAAAAAAGGACCCCAAAAATGTGAAACTATAAACAAGCAGCTTTGTCAAATAAACTAATTAATACTCCTTATTTCATTGTGATTTCAATGACAATGAAGTCCTTTCATTCCTTGCAAGCAGCTGAACTTTAAGTCCTTGGAGATTTGACTCTGGAGAGGTTCTGATGAGACCTATACTGTACATCAGTGTTGTGAGTTAATTGAGCAGTTATTGGGAGACAAGCAATAGCAGGCAAAGGTTTTATTTCTGGATGAATGTACAACTTGTGTACTGTTACTGACAGAAATATGGGTAATTTTTCATGGTGATTAGACAATGAAACCATGCAAATCGCCACTGAAAGGTGAAAGTTCTACCCAGCCCTTATATTTTTTCTTAATAGGGAAAAATGGAATAAACAGACATTTTCCCATCAACTGTGTATTTGGAATTGCTCACTCAATATAGATTTCAAGGGGTACTGAGGAAAATAAAATTACTCGTGATGATCTCTATTTCACATCAAGCCTGACCAAGTCCTAAATGACTCTTCTGTAAGACTTACAGATAACATACTTCTGGTCTCTTCATTAATATTAATAGTGCTTTCACACTATGGCAAAGAAACAATTAAAGCCTGCAGCTTCTCTACATCTGTGTGAGACCTGTAGTAGCCGGTTGTTTTCATTCACTTCAATTTTCTGTTTGAACCATACTATACAAGGTATTATGAAATATTAAAATGAAAAAGTAATAGGACAGCACCATTCTGCTTTCTGTTCTATTTAAAGCTCTTGTGTACATTTCATTAAGCTGAGCAGCTTACAGAAAGGAAAGAAAAAAGGCATTGCTCATGTTGAGGTGCTACAATTATTTTCTTTGACACAGTTTTCTCACTTAGGTTCTAATTAATGTGAAGGAACCCATAAATTTCTATAGAGGCTAGGAAGCTAATAGGGAATTCTCTGAGGATTCCACCAAAATAAAACATAAATGTTCATGGGGTGAGAAGTGTTACATTACTGATGTGGGTCATGCCTACCAGACCATGGTAAGTGTTCATCAGAAAGCATGGTGAGTTTTACATCCCCAAAACTACAGAGACAGCATTTAAAGATGTGTGGTAAAGTATGATTTTGGCTTCTTGGCTTTTGGGTTTTTTTTCGGTTTTCTTTTGAATGACTTATGCCTGTGCAAGTCTACCCACAAAACCAGGTTTAGTGAGCCCTACGCAGAATTGCAAGTGTTCACAGAATGAGGCTTACGTTAGTAAAATGCTTTTGTTTCCAATTGCTTGATGTGATGAAGTCATTCATTCAGCCCACACATAAGTGAGTCAACCAAATTAATCTCAGGTATAAGTGGTCATAAATCAAGTTAAGTCATTGGAATTGCACCCACTTACATCAATGCTGAATTTTTCTCACTCTGTCAAGGAGTAGTTTAGGAGGGCTCAGTGTAAATAACTAAACAACATTGATCCAGTTGAGTAGCACATCATTTTATTACATAGAATGCTGAGAATACTTGCAAAATTCTAAGTTAATGTCTGAAAACTCATAAGAAGGCACACCTTTTCCCATAACCATTAGTTTTAGAGGCATTGTTCGATTTTAAGGACACAATAATAAGAAATATTGAATGCATTTACAGTTTGTTTTCTGTATACTCAAAGACTTGGATTTGTAAAAATAAGAACTCATGAATTATATGTCTTATGGGTTTATTCCAAGGGTGTTTTATTTTTCAACTCTATGTTCTTTATTTGCTGTGATATACACTGAAATTGAAAGCGTGTCAGTGCCTGCATTATGCCCGTCTGAGAAAATTTATCTCAGTATTTAGAGAATTGGGCCCATAGTGGTGGATTTTCTTTTCTTTAGAATATAGGAGTATCTGGATATAAAATTATAGAAATAGGTTAATGAACTGTTGGTCTTGTATATGGGATTGTGCTAGCTATAGCAAATCAAATCTGATCTAGTTGACATCAAAGTAAACTCAGCATGATTGCAAATATTTTTCCTTAAGTCAGGAAAAGTGGTAAAAGGAATACTATTCTTTAAAAAAAAAAAAAAAACCCACAACTTTTTTTTTTAATATTTTTTTCCTTATATATCAAAACTTCAAACCAAGAAAGGCTTCTGCTGTGCTTTATGATAGGAACAAATAGTGCAATGGAAACAATCCATTTTGGTTCCATACAGGGAGAGAAACCTTCTATGCATGCTAACATAAGAAACATATATCAGTTCACTCTACACTTTTTCCAGATGTACTAATTTCCCAGATGACATTGTTAGATGTTTTCTATTACTTGCTGAGGGAAGCCAGTAGCTGAAAAATATATTTACATTATTTGCATTGAAGAAAGCTTCTTCATAATATTATAAAGAAATGACTTCTTGTTTAAGCAAGTCTTGAGGCAGCAAGCCCTAGACATGATGCTATGTATAAAGATAACAATACTGTTTAGCATGAAATGTTCATTCATTCTATTAACGCAAAGTGGTAAGTAAAAAGAGAAGTCTGTCATAGTAGAGGGGAGGGGATATTATATAACACATGTCTACAAAATAATTGTATTGTATGCAGTGAAAGTAAGCTTCTCCCGCCCCAGTTAGAGAACCTTTCCATTATGGCATGCTGCTTACAAGACTAGAAAGGTATACATTTTACTAAGTACCTAGCAATACAATATACTTGAACCCCAAAACACTGTACTGGCAAAAAGTTGTTGCAATGGGGTATTGTGCACAGCACTGATCATCAGTGGCATCCAGGCAGAGGTTGCCACCCCTGCCGTTAGCAATGTGCTATCTTTTTCTGCAGGTACACTGGCAGAGCAGAAAGAGAAGAGAAACATATGTTAAATCAGACACAGGCAGCTCAGAGAGGTGTTGAGTGAATGAGTTTGCAATACAGGCAGAGCAGTGAGACTAATTTCTTCCCCAGTGGGAAAAGGGGGCCAAGATACAGAGATGCTCACATGAGAGGTAAAGTACATGTATGTGAGGGGCCCATGGGAAAGTCTCAGAAACTCTCCTGCACAAGGTGCCTGGTCCATAGGAATAGATCGGGTTGTACAAATTCACAGCTGTTGCAGATGGCAGATGGCATGCCAAGACACCACAAGAGAGATGCTCCTACTATGGATTGTACGCACAGACCTTTCTGTCTATGCTTTTTTCTCACTAAGAATTTCAGGGAGCAAAGAGGTACAGCCGAGGAGGTGGGAGTGAAGGAAGAAAATGTGGCCATGCTATTTCAAAATGAAGTGACTGACAAAAGTTGCCAACTTCTCTTTTGCTTCTAATATGTGTTCAAGAGACAAGTACAGTGTTTTAGTATTCCCTGAGTCTTGAATAAAATAGAATACAATCAGGTTGCATCACAGCAATCTTCAGTGGCATTGCCTTACATCTGTCATGATAATCCTTGCATTATAGACCTATGTACAACAGCCACTTATAATTTAGCAGTCTAGTGAGGCTGTTTTCAATGATCCTTGTATGAATGTTGAAACAGCACAAGGAGCTACAAGTGCTGTTCATCATTAAAGATATTAAAAATTACTATTTCTTTTACTTTAATTCTCAGATCAATCCATTCTTCAGTGCCATTTTAAGGAATCTGAACAAATAACATATATCAAAGAACAGCTGTCAAGGTCTTTTTAAAAGGCTGCTATTTGTGAGACTCCTTTTCAGTCTAAGTACAATCTTGAAAGCAGTAAGCCTATGTTGCAATTATTCTTGCTGTTAGGATTCCATAGTCCAGCCAGCCTGTAAGTGGATAGCCCAATAACATCTGTCTCTTATTAATTATTTCATTGTTTTTGTTTTCCAAAACCATAAAAGAAAAAATTTCAGGTCTAT
The DNA here is from genome assembly GCF_030463565.1 of Pelecanus crispus. NCBI lineage: Eukaryota > Metazoa > Chordata > Aves > Pelecaniformes > Pelecanidae > Pelecanus > Pelecanus crispus. The sequence continues at coordinate 20,191,551 of NC_134643.1, forward strand.
TTCTTCATATCCTTCATTATCGTATCCAATTTTTTAATGCATTTGTTATCTGAAAATATTACTACCACCTCCACAAGGAAGAAAAGACAGGTCATAGTTGTAGGAGACTCCTTCTGAGGGGGACAGAGGGTCCAATATGCCGGGTGGACCCTCCTCATAGGGAAGTCTGTTGCCTCCCAGGAGCCCGGGTCAGAGATATCACTAGGAGACTTCCCAGCCTGGTATGGCCCTCGGACTACTACCCATTACTGCTTTTCCATGTGGGTGGTGGCAAAGTTGCACTGCGTAGCCCAAGGGTGATTAAAAGAGACTTCAGGGCCTTGGGATGGTTAGTGAGGGAATCTGGGGCACAGGTTATTTTTTCCTCCTTCCTTCCAGTTGTGGGCACTGACATTGGAAGGAACAGGCAGACCCAGTCTATTGATATATGGCTCCGTGGCTGGTGCCACTGTCACAACTTTGGGTTTTTGGACAATGGGGTGGCCTACGTGGCACCAGGCTTGCTGGCATCAAATGGGAGCCACCTTTCTCAAAGGGGAAAGAGGGTCTTTGCTCAGGAGCTTGCAGGGCTTATTGACAGGGCTTTAAACTAGATGTGAAGGGGGAGGGGGAACATACCAGGCTTGCCTGTGACAAGCTGTGGGATGGTACACAATGGTTAGAGGGACAGGGTGCTACTATAAGCCCTCAACCTGTTGCCCAGATGTGTGCTGGGGATGCTGCAGCACAGTCAAAGTCTTGCAGACATGAGCTGGGGTCTCTTGAGGTAGTAGGAGCCAACAAGGAAACCTCTGTGAAACACCTCAAGGGAAACAAGGGGTGTTCCACTAAGAAGGTGACATAGCCAACAGCCCAGATGAAATGCCTCCACACGAACACACACAGCACGGGGAACAAACAGGAGGAGTTGGAAGCTACTGTGCTGCTAGAAAGCTATGAACTGATTGCCATAACTGAAACTTGGTGGGACCAATCCCATGACTGGAATGTGGCTGTCGAAGGCTACAGGCTGTTCAGAAGGGACAGGTGAGGAAGGAGGGGTGGAGGCGTTGCCCTCTACATAAAGAAATCAATACAGTGTGAAGAGCTGTCCCTGAAGAATAGCCATGAGAAGGTCAAAAGATTATGGGTAAGAATCAGAGAGAGAGGCAACAAAGGGAACCTTGTGGTTGATGTCTAAGACAGGCTGCCTGATGAAGGGAAGCCTACTCACAAAGCCTTCTTCCTCCAGCTCCAGGAGGCTTCACGCTTGCAGACTCTCGTCCTGCTGGGGGACTTCAACCACCCCGACATTTGCTGGAAAAGCAACATGGCGAGCTGTAAGCAATCCAAGAGATTCCTAGAATGCATTGAGGATAACTTCCTAAGCCAGGTAATAGACACACCTACCCGAGGGGATGCAATACTAGACCTGATGGCCACCAATGCAAGTGAGCTCATTGGTGATGTCAACACTGGAGGCAGCCTGGGCTGCAGTGATCATGCATTGGTGGAGTTCACGCTCCTGAGGGACATGGGAAAAGTGAGGAGTACAGTCAGGACCCTAAATTTTAGGAAAGCAAACTTCCAGCTCTTCAAGGAGTTAGTCAGAAGGACCCCCTGGGAAACAGTCCTCAGGGACAGGGGAACAGAACAGAGCTGGCAGATCTTTAAGGACACCTTCCACAAAGCACAAGAGCTCTCAGTCCCCAAGTGTAAGAAATCAGGCAAGGAAAGGAAGAGACAAGCATGGCTGAGTTGAGACACACTGGTCAAACTAAAGAGCAAGAGGGAACTGCACAGGCAGTGGAAGCAGGGACAGGTGTCCTGGGAGGAGTACAGGGAAGCTGCCCGGTTGTGTAGGGAGGGGGTCAGGAAGGCCAAGGCACAGCTGGAGCTGAATTTGGCAACAGATGCAAAGAATAACAAGAAGGGCTTCTACAGGTAAGTCAACCAGAAAAGGAAGGTCAAAGAAAGCGTACCCACACAAGAATGGCAACCTAGTATCAACAGGTGAGGAGAAGGCTGAGGACCCCAACAACTTCTTTGCCTCAGTCTTCACCGGCAACTTCTCTCCTCACCCATCCTGAGTCGATGGACCACAGGACGGGGACCAGGGGGGTAAAGCCCCTCCCTCTGTAAGGGAAGATCAGGTTCAAGACCACCTGTACACAAGTCTATGGGACCTGATGAGATACATCCCAGAGTCATGAGGGAATTGGCTGATGCAGTTGTCAAGCCACTCTCCATGGTATTTGAAAAGTCATGGTAGTCAGGTGAAGTCCCTGCTGACTGGAAAAAAGGGAAATGTGCCCATTTTTAAAAAGGGAAGAAAGGAGGACCCTGGGAACTACCGACCTGTCAGCCTCACCTCTGTGCCTGGGAAGATCATGGAACAGATCCTCCTAGAAGCTATGCTCAAGCACATGGAAGACAGAGAGGTGATTTGAGACAGCCAGCACAGATTCACCAAGGGCAAGTCCTGCCTGACCAACCTAGTGGCCTTCTATGAAGGAATGACTGCATCAGTGGACAAAGGAAAAACAATGGAGGTCACCTATTTGGACTTCTGTAAAACCTTTGATGCAGACCCCACAACATCCTTCTCTCTAAATTGGGGAGGTGTGGATTTGATGGGTGGACTGTTTGGTGGATAAGGAATTGGCTGGATGGTCTCATCCAGAGGGTAGTGGTCAACGGCTCAATGTCCAAATGGAGACCAGTGACAAGTGGTGTCCCTCAGGGGTCTGTACTGGGACAAATGTTGTTTACCATCTTCATCAATGACAGAAGTGGGATCAAGTGCACCCTCAGCAAGTTTGCAGATGACACCAAGCTGAGTGGTGTGGTTGACATGGCAGAAGGACGAGATGTCATCCAGAGGGACCTGGACAAGCTGGAGAGGTGGGCCTGTGTGAACTCATGAGGTTCAACAAGGCCAAGTGCAAGGTCCTGCACCTGAGACAGGGCAACCCCTGATATCAATACAGGCTGGAGGATGAAGGGATTGAGAGCAGCCCTGCAGAGAAGGACTTGGGGGTACTGGTAGATGAAAGCTGGACATGAGCCAACAATGTGCGCTTGCAGCCCAGAAAGCCGACCTTATCCTGGACTGCATCAAAAAAAAAAAGGGGCCAGCAGGTCAAGGGAGGTGATTCTGCCACTCTGCTCTGCTCTGGTGAGACCTCACCTGGAGTACTGCATCCAGCTCTGGAGCCCTCAGCACAAGAAGGACATGGACCTGCTGGAGCGGGTACAGAAGAGGGCCACCAAAATGATCCGACGGCTAGAGCACCTCTCCTATGAGGCCAGGCTGAGAGAGTTGGGGTTGTTCAGCCTGGAGAAGAGAAGGCTGTGAGGAGACCTTCTTGCGGCATTTCAGTACTTCAAGGGGGCCTATAGGAAAGATGGGAAGAAACTTTTTAGCAAGGCCTGTTGTGACAGGACAAGGAGTAATGGATTTAAACTAAAGGAGGATAGATTTAGAGTGGCTATAAGGAAGAAATGTTTTACAATGAGGGTGGTGAAGCAGTGGAACATGTTGCCCAAGAGAGGTAGTGGAGGCCCCATCCCTAGAAACGTTCAAGGTCAAGTTGGATGGGGCTCTGAGCAACGTGATCTAGTTAAAGCTGTCCCTGCTCACTGCAGGGGAGTTGGGCTAGATGACCTCTAAAGGTACCTTCCGACCCAAAGCATTCTCTGATTCTATGATTCTATGATTCTGTGAAGTAAGCAGTACAAACTGTCTTAGTATTGGAATTTTATTGCAGAACTTGTAGTTTCAGTTCTCCTCCTATAAGCTGACTTTCATAATACAATTTATGTTTTGAGATGGCATATTTGTAGTGACTTAGAAATGTGTAGAGTTTTAGCATGCCAAATTGGTGTGTAGCACTGATACATATAACGTTACCCTAGTATGGTGTGAGCAACTCAACATTCATTTATTCTAGAGTACAACCTCATTTATGTTTGGACAGTAGCTGCATACTGGTCACAGATATCCACTGAGGTTTCTTGAATGGGAAAAAGAGATTTATGAATTTCATCTTACCTTTCTATTAGATTTTTATTGTGTGAACATCTATATCTGAGCCACTCATCTTTACTGACAGGGTGCCTATATAAAGATATCTAGATTGCAGCTGTTTATGTTGATCAGGTGTTTATACTACTGTTGAGGTGGTTGTGTTATATTTATGTCGAGAGAAATCCATTCCCTCTTTCTGATCTCCCTAATGACCTATTTTTTTTAATCTATTAATGTGAGCTTTAAACAATCAGTTAGTAAGTCCATCTCCTCTACAAGCAATCATAGTAACAATTCCTGAATCAGAGAGCCACAAGGCTGCTTTTGCATATTGAATGTAACCTATTCAATTGATTAACTCATCTCTTGTGAATATACAGGTGTCCTGCTCATCTGGACTACACACTGTTGACTTTTACTGATATGATATGTATGGAAATTCCTACATGCTCTCCTATGTTTTTATTACTTCCTAGTATTCTTTTTAGGATTTTGTGGCAAAATAATACAGTCAGCACTTCAGAACCAGGTAAACCTGCCAAGAACAAGTTGGGAGACAGGCGTGTCAACAGTCATTGATCTTCTTGAGAAAGAACTGGAATGAATCATTGCATCCAGTGCTGCAAGTCATTCCTAACACTAGAAAATGAGGTCTTGCTGTGAAGAAATAGGATTTAGATTGTAGACTTAGAGACACTAAGAAAGAAATCTTAGAGGCAGATTTGAACAGAAACTTGTATCAGGAATAGTGTGGCCAGCAGAAGCAGGGAGGTGATTGTCCCCCTCTACTTGGCGCTGGTGAGGCCGCACCTGGAATACTGTGTCCAGTTTTGGGCCCCTCAATACAAGAAAGACATTGAGGTGCTGGAGCATGTTCAGAGAAGGGCAATAAGGCTGGTGAAGGGTCTAGAGCACAGGCCTTATGAGGAGCGGCTGAGGGAACTGGGGTTGTTTAGTCTAGAGAAGAGGAGGCTGAGGGGAGGCCTTATCGCTCTCTACACCTACCTGACAGGAGGTTGTAGTGAGGTGGGTGTTGGTCTCTTCTCCCAAGTAGCTAGCGATAGGACGAGAGGACATGGGCTCAAGCTGTGTCAGGGGAGGTTTAGATTGGATATTAGGAAAAATTTCTTCACAGAAAGGGGAGTCGAGCATTGGAACAGGCTTCCTGGAGAGGTGGTGGAGTCACCATCCCTGGAGGTGTTCAAAAAACGGGTAGATGTGGCACTTCGGGACATGGTTTAGTCTAGTCTACCCTTGATTGGTTTAGTGTGGACTTAGTAGTGTAGGTTAATGGTTGGACTGGATGATCTTAAAGGTCTTTTCCAACCTAAACGATTCTATGATTCTATGATTCTATTGGGTTTTTTGTGCATTTCTTTGCTGCTAATGTCTGAGCCCAGGAAGAGAATAAGCATAGACTCTGCCTGCCACAGGAACTGCGTTTTCAAAACGTGTTAGGAAACTCATCTTCCATGACAGGTGTGTTATGGAAGTATTATATTTTCTCACGTTTGTTTATCAGTGTGACATAAAGATGGATTTTGGAAAAAGAAAAGCAAGCAGCAGACTCCCTGCACTAAGTTAAGATCTTCTGTGCTTTCCTTTGAATAACTCCTACAAGTAAAGATATCACCGAAGCATATGCTATTGTACCCTGTGACAAAGTCAGTCCCTGCCCAAAACGACTGCAGTCCAAGTCTTCTAGTCAAAAGTTTATGGTGTAGTTGCGGGAATTACGATAGCCTATATTTCATTATCATGCTTCTTTTCCCCACTGTATAAAATTGTGAGACTAAAATGTATGTCCGTACCATCTTCCTGCCTAAGGAAGGATCCACTATCACATTGTTTATACCATTTTTAAAAGTCTTGAATGACAGAGCCTCTACAGTCTTCTTGAGCAACCTAATGCTTCAGTGAAAAGTATTAACTAATCTCTCTATTAAATCTTCCTTGCTGCTATTTAAGGCCATTATTTCTTGCCTTGTCCTCCAGAAAAACCTTGTTGCCTTTTCTATTCACAGAGGCTTTTTATACAGCTAAAGAGTTCTATCATGGAGTCTCTGAATTGTCTCTTCCTTAGACGGAACAACCCATGTTTGGTTTGTTTGGGTTTTTTTTGTTGTTTGGTTTGGTTTGGGGTTTTGTTGTGTTTTGTGGTTTTCTTTGGGTTTTGGGGAGGGTTTTTTTGGTTGGTTTTTTTTGGTTTTGTTTTGGTTTTTTTAAGGCAATTGTGTTCTCTACCTTACTTGCCATTAGCAGTGCTTTCTACTGAGATTTACCCAGCTGGACCAGACTGAATGCAGTACTCCAGCAGAGGTCTTGTTTCAGGTATGTTTATCAAAGATGTACCTCATGTTCTGTGGCTTCTATATGCTTATTTATATAACCCACAATGGTGCTTTTTTTCCACAAGATTGTTGACTCAACTTGTGATCCACTACATACCTGACTCTTTTCTGAGAACAGAATTACCTCAGTGGACATATCTAGATCTTAGCTTTACAAAGGGATAATTCACACACTTTCATTATTAAAATAAGCTGGGTGAAGTGCATGTGGTGAGGAGCAATCTACCCAAAATACTGGTAATATTTATAGCTACTTTTCAGTATGCAGCGCTGGGCAGGAATCATCTGTAAGGTTGGCAGGATATGTGGAAGATGGTACTTTTACATTGCAGCAGTTCAGTCTGGTATTTTCCAGTAATGTAGACAATTTAGAGTAGTTACAATACTAAATTCACAGGGTCACAGAAACATTTCTATTGGAAAGGGCTTCTTGAGATCAACTAGACCAACCCTTCTACTCAAGCAAGGTCAGCTAGACCAGATTGGCTGATGGAGATTCCACAACTTCTCTAGAAAACCAGCACTAGTGTTTGACCACCCTCGTAGTGAAAATGTGTTTTATCTTGTTGTCCTGGTTTCGGCTGCAATAGAGTTAATTTTCTTCCTAGTAGCAGGCATAGTGCTGTGGTTTGGATTTAGTAGGAGAAGAATGTTGATAACACACTGATGTTTTTAGTTGTTGCTGAGTACTGCTTATGCTAGTCAAGGACTTTTCAGCTTCCCATGCTCTGCCAGGTGCACAAGAAACTGGGAGGGGGCACAGCCAGAATAGTTGATGCAAACTGACCAAAGGGCTATTCCATACCATATGACGTCATGCTCAGTATGGAAACTGGGGGGGGTTGGCCAGGGAGCAGCAATCGCTGCTCGGGAACTGTCTGGGTATCGGTCGGTGGGTGGTGAGCAAATGCATTGTGCATCACTTGCTTCGTATATCATTATTATTATTATCATTATTATATTGTTACTATTAGCATTACTATTTTACTTTATTTCAATTATTAAACTGTTCTTATCTCAACCCAGGAGTGTTTCTCACTCTTACTCCTCCAATTCTGTCCCCCACCCCATCGGGTACTTAGTTGCTGGCTGGGGCTAAACCACGACACTTGTTCAGATGGAATTTCACACCTTTTTATTTGTGTCCATTGCCTCTTGTCCTGTCACTGGGCATTACTGAGAAGAGCCTGGCTCATCTTCATTGCCTCCCATTAGGTATTTATACACATTGATAAGATCCTCCTGAGCCTTTTCTTCAGGCTGAACAGGTCCCTCTGGATGGCAGCACAACTTTCTAGTCTGTCAGCCTCTCCTCCCAGTTTTATAGCATCTGTCAACTTGCAAAAGGTGCCCCCTGCCCCATAATCCAGGTCATTAATGAAGATGTTAAAGAGTATTGGTCCAGTATTGACCCTTGGAGCACATGCTAGTGTCTTGCCCCCAACTGGACTTGGAGGCACTGAGCGCAACCCTCTGGGAACCATCCATTCAGCCAGTTTTCAGTCTGTCTACCTCAATGTCCACGTGTCTAACCCATAAATTGCTACTAAACAAAACTACACATTATAAGGACCAATTGGCATACCGCCATCTGCACACAAATGCATGTAGACAAAGGAGATGATCAGCTATATCACAGTGTTATTGGAGGGACTAGGACAAACCATAGAAATGCAAGAGTTAGCAGCAGAAATTAACTTTTTAATAATCTGATTCAAGAAGTGTTTCCATGAAAAACTGACAAATGCTGAAGTATACTGCCTGTCTGTGTTAGTAGACAGAACATTTTACTAGGGAACTTTCCTCCATTTTACAGGGGGAGCTGAAGCAAAATAATAATATAAACTCATATTATTCAATAAAGGACAGGGAAGAGAATGACATTTCCCATCTTGCAGACCTATACTCTGTTCCCAAGGTCAAAGCAGTTGTTTTTGAGAATGTGGGTCATGTTTACTGTCCCCTTGGAACTCCAGTGAATTATTACAGTAAAATTAATATGTTGTTCTGATACTCTAAAAAAAGCATTGTAACCAATTATTACAACAATTTTACACACTTCGTGTGATAATCATTAACCCTATTTCACAAATTTGGAAATTGAGACTCAGGCACATAAACTTTTGACTGAATTCAACTTGCAAATCAGTTACAGACCTTGAAATATCATTCTTATCTCCTCATAGTCTTCTGTTCAAATCACTGACCCTAACAACAAACTGTTAATCTCCACTTAAAAAGTTATAGAAATAAATTTCCTAAAACCTTGATTTATATTCTGCTATTCTGGAGATTTAATCATGATGTTTCTGATTACAGCATCCTGTCTTTAAGTGTTAAATTGAGCTTTCCTTTAAAATGTCTTTCACAAGTTGAAAAGTGATTTGGATTAATCAAGTCAAATCCTGCTTTCTCTGATACTTGGGAAGAGCAGAGTAACTCCATTCACATTAATTTTATTCAGATTTCTGGAGATAACAGAAAAGAATTAAGCTCATTATATCTCATTTTATAGGAGATTTTGATATCTCTATATTCTGCACACTTGGGTAGACATTTAGTTCCGCTCACAGTGGGAGTAAAATATTTACAGTAGTGATCATAGAAAGATTGTAGCACATTCTACTATGAGATGATGATGACTCAGTTATTAATTCTCAAAGGCTTAGCTAGAGACAAGAACAAAACTCCACCCATCCCAAAAGAAATATACAGCGCATGGATAAATCTTTGTCTAACCGAAGTTTAAAAGAAGTTCTTTCCAGTGAAAACATATATTTTTTAGTATGGTAACATGATCTTAAAATAAAACTAGTGCGTATTTAATCAGGCAAGAAATCTACTTTTACTCTTCTTTAATAAATAAATAAATAAATAGAAATTGCTAGATGTTCAAGTTTGCCGTGCTTAATTTCTTTTCTAGTGTTGAGTGACAAATCTCATTTTTATGATGGAATCAAAGGTGACTTGTTTCTTTTATTCTCTTGACAGGAAAAGAACTGTTCAGATTATGAATATCAGTTGGGTGCTGACAAGTGAAAGAAATTGCCAGCTTTCAGTAACTGACTCAAACAAAAACAAAATTGACCTTGGAAGATGAAGATACAGAAATAGAAATGTTAATATATCTTTTTAGTTGACTATTAAAAATGCATTATCTTCTTCCTGACCAACACCTGTGTGTAATCTGACGAAATAAAGGCTGTAAAAGTACTTAAGAGTGTAGAGACATGCCTTAGGAACCTGTTTCTCTATGACAAGGCTCAGCATTACCAAATGCTGATCTAAACACTTTTCTTTAGAAACGTTGAAAAAGTATTCTAATGTGTGCAGAACTGAAGCCATTCTGAAGCTGCTCAACCCTACAAAAATAATTATGATGACTGTTCCTCATGAGGCAGAAAAAGTTATACAAGAGTTTTTTAATATTTGTTGTGAAGCATAGTATGGTTGGATTCCTATGTAGCAGGAATTCTTAATGGAGAATTTGAGATATAAAGGATTACAACCCCAGTACTGTCATAGATATAGATGGAATAGCACTTATCTATGTGATGGACTTTCAAGTTGAAGAAATTATTCTGGTAAAAGGCAGCTGATAAATAAATGCAGTCTTAGGAGCAGAGACATTTTTTATTTTTCTCATCACAGACCCAGTAAGAAGGATGGTCCTTTTTCAGATGTATTAGGTTTCATAGAGAGCTAAGCCAAAGTATTGGTCTCACAGCTGTCAAACCTTTCAGTGATTATCAATAGGCCTGGACCCTTCATTGTTTTCCATCTCAGTGAAAAGACCGACTAAGACATTTCCAAAATGAAATAAATACTTAGCCAATAGGTGGTTAAACTGTCCTGACTACAACAATGAACAAGTTACAGTAGGCAACCCAGTAGCTAAATAAAATACTAAGCCACAGAACCCTTGCGACTTTTTTCTAATTGTTGCAATGTGTACATGAGGGAGAAAACAAGTTATTTTGTGTACCTAGTTCTCAACCAGGGAATGAAGCTATAAATTACCAGTGTTGTCTGATTTTAATTTAGCATAATCATAAATAATATGTCATATGATCCTTAATGCAATAAGGTGACATTAAGGGATTTACAGTCAATAGATAGCAATTAACTTTCCTTTTCAAAATGTGATATGTGATGTTTTTTGAGTATGTTCTATTCTTGTACTTTTCCAACACTAAAATACTACTTTTCATTAATTTAATTATTAGTATTGTCAGGTTTCTACCTGTACAAGCTTGGAGGAATCTCGCGTAAGTTCATTTACCTCTGATACTGTGGTTAGGTACTTTGGAAGTGTTTTTAGAGTATAAGTTGAAGAAAATATGCTCTGCAAAAACTCAGAAAGTTTCAGTTAACTCCAAGAAGCAGCTGTCTGTTACGTTTAGACAGACTCAACTTCTTTGTCTAATATCAAGGTTCTTGGAATATTGCCAGCTTCCTGCCCTTTGCTCTTCCTTTCTGCATCTTTGTCTCCTGCAAAAGATGCCCAATCATGCTAGTTCCCATGACCACCAACTCCTTCTCTCTCTGCCAAAGCTATCTTGCCAAGGTAATGCTGGATACAATGGCCTTTATCTTCATTAGATAGAATTTGTCCAAAAGAATTGCATTCTCTGGGAGCAGCCTGGATAATGACAGTGAGATTAATGTCTACAAAAAAGGTCTTGATTCTTAGTGGGCTAAGACATGTTAATACTGCTCTATGGATGTAAGACTGGATTTATAAGACTGGATTTTATCCAGACAGTCCAAAGCATGAGCAGGGAGAGCCAATTTGTCTGCAGGAATGTGTACAGATGTGGTCACAGAATGCAGAAGTGAAAACACCACTGTTATCACTGAGCCCTATGATACTCTTCAGTCATCATGGACAGACAAAATCCAACAATACAAGGATAACAAAGCATACTCAAATATATTTCTATTGAATCTTCCAAGCTAGTGGAAAGAAAAATCAAGAAAAATTTTGTACTCCTTGATTTAAATCACTGCAGGAAGGTTTTGCCTTCCTGTAGGCAGTAAACATACTTGTCACATTTACATTTGCTTTCTGAGGCTCTGTTGGGTTGATTTCAACTCAAAGTAAAATATTTTATCAAGTAATTTGGTGGGAAAACAAGTTACCATTTTAGAATATTTACTAAAATTTAATTGTGCAAGCAAAATTGAATTCTTATCTTTCGTAAGCTATTCTATTTATTCGGAGATGTGCGAAACAATAATATTGAGCATATGAGAATATGCTTACTAAAGGGGAAAAAGGAGGACAGGGATACAAAACAGCAATTGACCTAGTTAGTACATCAGATCAGGTCCAATGTTACTAAGTACATCTCATAATAGTTTCATCTGTGCAGCCTTTCATACCAGTGAAATAGAAATAAAGCAAGGGAGAAAAATTATTCTCTCAAGTATAATCTTGATTTATAGGAGGTTGTGGTGAGAATCAGTTCTATAAGAAACAAAGAATCATCTCCAAATATATATGTATTTCACATCTTAGTAACAAAAAGTAGCACTTTCCTTAAAACATGATGTGAGAGGAGCTGATTGTCATATTTCTTGCAAATTATGTTCCCATAAAACTTGGTGAAGTTACACTGAATTTTTCTTTCTGTTCAAAACAGGTTTTATTTTGCTCCTCTTCATAGCAGTTACATACCCTAGAAGGCAGAGGACTGGATCTTAAGCTTGTAGAAATTGTACCAGGAAATGTCTGTGTTACCTTGAGACATTGCTAACAGACCTAGAAGTAGGGCACCATGTACATTACATTACAAATACCAATGTATTTCTCATTTTCTATGGAAATCCATCACACAGATGATTTTTTTTGCTATAATTATTCTCCAGATAGTATGAAAGCAAGCAATATCTGATTTTTTAATTCATACTGTACTGGGTGTCCATATCCAGATGTTGGTAGGAAGGGTGCTGAAGGGGTGGCCTCTGTAAGAGGTGGCCAGGGGCTGCCCTTTGCTGGACATAGCTGGTTCCAGAGGACCCATTGCAGGACACAGCTGAGCCCATCAACCAAGCTGGCAGTGCTTCCATGATAACATATTTAAGAAAAGTCAAAATGCTGCACAGTCAGTGAGGAATGAGGAAAAAATGTATGAGATGTGTATGCCCACAAACACAAAGGTCAGAGAAGAAGGAGGAGGAGGTGCTCTGGGTGTCAGAGCAAAGATTCCCCTGCAGTCTCTGGAGGACACCACAGTGGAGCAGATAGCTACGCTGCAGCCTGTGGAGGACCCCATGATGAAGCAAGGGATCTGCCCTCAAGTAATTGCAGCCTGTGGAGGGCCCATGTTGGAGCACAGGAAAAATGCGAGGAGGAAGGAGCAGCAGAAAGGAAGGGTGATGGGCTGACCACAACCCCCCATTCCCCTGTGGTGCTTGATGAAGGAGGTAGAATAGTCGGGAAGTTGACCTTGGGAAAAAGGGGGACAGGGAGGTGTTTTAATTTTGTCTGTGTTTCTCACTATCCAAATCTATTTTAAGTGGCAATAAACTGAATTAATTTTCCCCAAATTCAGTCTGTTTTGCCCATGACAGTAAGTGGTGAGTATCTCTGTCTTTATCTCAACCCATGAGCTTTTCCATCTCATTATTTCCCCCTGTCCTGTTGAGGAGGGGGAGTGAGAGAGCAACTGGGTGGGCATTCAGCAGCCAGACAATGTCAACCCACCACACCTACAGAAGATTTTATTGTATCTTAACAGGTCCTTGTTACTTCTTTCCTTTAAGACTTTAATCCAAATTTATTCCTTCTAATGGTTTCCAGCATTCTGCTGAAACCTTTTGCAGATTCTCAGCAGTATTCACTTCATCAACTACTGGTTTGAAGGGTGAAACAATCAGTTATGTCTCCCAACACCACCTACATAGGGCTTTTAAATACTACTCAGGAACTTGTTTAAAGAAGCTAAGTTATAAACCGAATTTGAAAGGTGAGACAAATGAGCATGACAATTTACTGAAATAAGATTCAAGAAAAATGATTTTATTTTTAAATTGTGTTTAAAACATTTTGATGTTTCACAGACTGACTTCAAGTAATAATAATGATAGCAAAAGTGTAACATTTGTTTATTTACAGTGGAGATATGATTTTCTAATAATGTGTTAGTCAATCCCTAAATCAGTACTACATGATAATCATTAATTACTCTTGCTTACAGGGAAATTTTGGTGCTTCAGTGAGTTATAGAAACAAAAAACTTGTTTAAATAAGCTTGATCTTTTTACAACAAAGATTATCCAAATGATGCACTTACACTATATGAATTTGCAACCACATCTGCACCTAATGGCAAACACCTGAGGTAGTGCATGGAAAAGAAACACAGAATTAATGCAAAAACACTGATCTCTAATTCCCTGACATGCAAATATTAATGGCAAACAATCAGCTTAGATTCCTTATAAAAGCACTCTTTAATGTAACAAGTCTCACATTTTTATTATTATTTGTAGTAATATTGACAAAACAAGACCTGTTCTTGATTACAAGATCTTGTGAAAAATTATATTGCTGCAATACATCCTTCTGGAAAACCCTATTTGGCAGAGAAAAAATAATTCCTAAATTGTATTGTAGGTTGCCACAGTAAAATGAGGAAGCTATCTAGTAGTAAGATGAAAATGCTTAGAAGTGTTCCTAGAGATAGAAGAGCTCTACAACTGGAAAAAAGCTAAATGCTTGTCTAAGAGAAAGAATTTTCTAGGGGTCAAAAAAATTCTATTAGGAAGGATTTTTCATAGTTTTTCCTGTGTCTATTTCTTACTGTCTGTTTCTCATTAAACTAAAATTAGTTCACCTACTCCTCTCCTGAAGTCTGGTTAAACACAAAGGAACTACAGTGGCTTCCTACATGTGATCAGTGATTAAAAAGTTGGTTAATTAACTAATACAAATTAGCCCAGAAAGATATGTAATGCAGAAACAGTGGCGCTGGACTTAATGACAGATCATAACTTCATAGTTACTTATAGTTATTAGAACAGGCATCTTTTCTTAATTGCTTATATCGTTCTGAGTCTTCAGAGCTCCAGCTCTGAAACAAAAGTTTGTACACAGATATGAATATAGATCTCAGATTTGTCCTCAGACTGAATCTCAGTGTTCAACCAGAAGTGCTTTATAAGCTTCCAGCTCTGGTGAAATGCTGTTCTCAAACCATCTGCTCAATTTAAGCTTAATATACTAATATTTAAATTACACAAAATCTAATACATTGTAAAATGAAGAATTCAGGATCATGCAGACATAAAACTTATTCTAGTCAGTGATGATCGAATTGTGAACATCCATCAATTTACTGAAAAATGCAGGCAGTACAATGAACCAGTAGTTATTGGAAAGCATCCTATGTTGTCTGACATAATCAGACATGGATGATACTGGCAAATATGACAATCCAAGACATCTCATTGAATTGAACTCAGGCTACTGTAATAATTTTAAATCTCAAAGTGAACAGTTTTAGGCTACAATAAATGGTTTTCCAGTAAGCTGTGTGTGAGAGAAAAATGAATTCTATCTCTAACTTTTCCAAAAAATTTGTTGAATGTATATGGGAATATACAAAAAAGTAAAAGATAACATTTTCCCCATGTGTACACCACTTGAATGACCATAGGCTCGTTCTCTGCTCCAACAGTTGCAGTGCAATTAATGTTGAAGTTTGAAAAAGTAGTTATTAAAGAATTTAATCAAATATTTGATTAAAATGATGCATATGTCATTGATTAACCAAAATCAGAATAAAAATAAAGTGCATGATTAATGGTGAAGCTGAGAGGTAGTTAATTAATTCAGTTCTCTGGATCATTTATATTCTTTCAAGTAGACTATTCTAAAAAGATATGAAAAGAAACAAGTAGTATTCCATCACACTTGACCACTCTTAAAGTTGGAACAAAAATAGGTATCTGAAAGTGTAGGAAGGTTTGTTAGTCAGGTTTCTTTGTTCACTTTCTCCAGTGCCATATGTGAAGATGTATAATGAGAAAACAATGCTGGTAGGAAGACAAATTGAAAGGCTTCAAATTGTTGTGTTAATGCAGGTTTTTATATATTTTTCCACGTTGATACAAATATTATAAATGAAAAGATGATTGGCTTTGTAATACAAAACACCAAGTGAAAGGACAGGCAAGACACACAGTGCTAGATTTTTGAAGCTTGGTGTAAGTGGTGGATCAAGAGAGCTGCAGAAAAAAATAAATGTGGTTGTTCAAAAGGCTGAACAGTTTTCAGGTTGATTTCCATAGTTTAACTGATGTATTTTCATTGTTCTTGGACTTGAAGGAGCCGCCTTAATATCCTGTGTAACTAATGTGCCTGAAAGAAATATACCGTAGTGAGAACTGTTTTCTGTAACAAAAGAGAGGGCCTGTTGTACTCATAAAAGTACAAGTACACTCAGCAGACTTTAATACTAGTTTGCTTTGAACCCAGACACAAGCACACTAAAGTAGCATATCTGTATAAGCTGCAGTTTTCCATCCAGTGGTCCAGTAAAAAATAGTATTGCTGTTGTTAGAAATGGACCTTATACTTATCATAGATTATATATTATATATATCAAATACATTATATAATAAATATTATATATATTTATTTTTAATATATATATTAATTTTCTCTGCTGTCATGGTTTAGCCCCTGTCAGCAACCAAGCACCACACAGCTGCTTGCTGACCCTCCCTCCACAGTGGGAGTGGGGAGAGAATTGGAAGGGCAAAAGAAAACTCGTGGGTTGAGATAAGAACAGTTTAATAACTGAAATATAGTAATAATAATAATAGCAATAAAAATTGTAAAGAAAAGGAGAACAACGAGAGAAAGAAACATACCCCAGGGATAAAAAAAGAAAAGTGATGCAACCTCTCACCTCCTGCCAACCAACACCCAGCCTGTCCCCAAGCAGCAATCACTGCTCCCCGGCCAACCCCCCCCAGTTTCTATACTGAGCATGATGTCATATGGTATGGAATAGCCCTTTGGTCAGTTTGGATCAACTGTCCTGGCTGTGCCCCCTCCCAGCTTCTTGTGCATCTGGCAGATCATGGGAAGCTGAAAAGTTCTTGACTAGTGTAAGCAGTATTTAGCAACAACTAAAACATCAGTGTCTTATCAGCATTCTTCTCATCCTAACTCCAAAACACAGCACTATGCTAGCTACTAGGAAGAAAATTAACTCTATCCCAGCCAAAACCAGGACAGTGCCTGTGTTATTTGTGCAAGGACGCAGGTCTGGCTTGTTAAGCTTGTTATCAATTTGTTATGAGAACCTGTTCTGTGAACCAGAGTTTGCTACCAGGGGTGTCTTATGACATAGAGTTTAAACAAGGGGTAACTTCAAATGCCTTGCAAACATGGGCACAAGTTGAAAGAAGAGCCTCAAAACCATGAAAATTCACTGATGGACAATTAATGGTCATTGAAAAAACATAACCTTGCGAGCAGGGAAAAGTCTGGTTTTGCTTTAAGAAAAGAATTGAAGGGACTCTCCTCCCCCCTCCCCCCCCCTCCCCCCCCAAAAAAAAAGAAAAAAAGCCAACAAAAACTCAACAAAACAAACAGCTGAACAACAGGATAAGGCATCTGCCTGGGGAAGTAGCATCTCTGAGGCATGCAGTCTGGGGATGGGTGCCAGGGACTGGGGATTGCCTAGAAACTCAGTCATCTTATAAAAGGATTAGATATGAAAATTAAAGAGGGTAGAATAAAGATGTCTGTTTCTGTACTACTGCTCCATACTGACAAATTTTCAATTCTGGTGACAGAGATCATCAAGGACTACATCCATCAGGCTAACTGTACAGCAACAGCTCCATGGTACTGCACACTCACAGCTAATGCATGATACAATAGTTAAGGATTGACTGCTTTGAATAGACAGATAACAATGTGTAAGCACTAATATGTGGTGGTTATGCTTAATAGTGGATAAAAGCTATCTATAAGCAAAAAATGTACTGTAAGTGAATGTCAGTATAGCAAGTTTTTTTTGAAAGTTTTAAACTGATTTGATTTATCAGTCTTCTAAACATCTCCATTACAGTGAGCTCTAATTCCCTGATTATATATACCTAAATGTTTCTATATATGTGCGTGTGTGTGTGTGTATGTTTAGATATGTATGTCTGTGTACAGTCACAACATATCCACTGTGAAAACAAATTGATAGACATCATCAGATGGTGAGTCAGAACTTAGACTGGCCAAATCACCCTTGGGGGCTTTATGTCATATTGCTAAACAAAATCAAGCAGAGACCACTGTCTGACCCTTAGGCCAGCTGGCACAGGCTCACTAAATTCACACTGTACAGTATTTGGCCCAAGGCTTCTTCAGGGCCCATATGGTGTCTCTACAGCCAAACAAATAATTCTAATTCTGTGTGTGTCTGTGCATGAAGGAGGGGGTTCAGTTCAAAGCAAGACAAGAAATTGAAAAGATGTGTTACAGTTCATTATGAGGATGTTTTCACAGTAATAATCTGATAGCTTGTGTGGCCAGCCCTGGTGTGTGGGGTGAAATCATGTAATCGGTATTTGAAGATACAAAGCCAACTGGGCTAATGTTGGAGGCCCTTGTAGGGCAGAGAAAGACAGATGGTGCATTATTCTCCCTATTGTCTATGGCAAATGATCCCTAGCATATGTTAACACCTAAATCATGCCCAGGCAATGCCTTGGAAAGAGCTAATTGGAATGGCTCAATATATGCCAGGGAGCATGGAAACAGTTAAGCAGTATGGATGATCAGCAGTCCAATGCTGATTTTGCCTCCTGGCACTGTTTTATTTAACAATACAGATGTAAGCTATCTGTCTCCATTGGCGGCAGAGGGAGGTTGGGGTGAATAGGTAAACTTTCTGAAGAATGTCTTTATTTTTAATTGTATAGTTCAGACCCTAATGAAATTAAAGTTCTAGGAGCTGAGAAGGTAGGTAAACCAAGTCCAGAAAAAGTACTTATGGGTTGATTTCTTTGGCACATTTTCATCTTTTGGTTGTTTTGTTGTTGTGTTTTTTTTCTTTTTCTTGATATGTTGAGTCACATGTTGCTCATGGTATACCAGATAGCGTGGCAGTATAAGTAGCAAAGGGGAAAAGGAAGACTATTTTGATATTCCAGAGTACTTGGGTGCATCCTCGCACTTTGGATTTCTACATTTCTTCTTTTTTTCTTTCTGCGCTGCATGTATGAGCTGTCTAAATCTCATTAAGATATCGGTACATATAATTTGCGATTAGTTCATTTTACAGAAAGTCTAACAGCATTCCTTTGCATGTCAAAGACTGTTGAGTATTTTGCTATCAGTGCAGCAGTTCATAAGTCTTACAGTCTGAAGTTTATCTAAGCCAACATCAGGAGAAATTACATCAGGCAGGAATTGTATAAATGTTTAATAAAAAGTAAAGAGAAAATCACATCAGCAACAGCTCCTGCCTTACAGTCCTCAGGCAAGTGCCTAAGGTAAGGTGAATCAAGTGCTCTGTGCCTGGAACTAATGCTAAATGTCATTGGGATCCTGTACGTGGAATGAACGTTATATGCCAGTGGGTCAGACTAGTGGCTTGATTCAGGTACATAGGCTTGAACCAGGTACTTCACTGGACAAATATCATAGAATCATAGAATCATAGAATCATTTAGGTTGCAAAAGACCTTTAAGATCATCCAGTCCAACCATTAACCTACACTACCAAGTCTACTCTAAGCCAATCAAGGGTAGACTACACTAAACCATGTCCCGAAGTGCCACATCTACCCGTTTTTTGAACACTTCCAGGGATGGTGACTCCACCACCTCTCTGGGAAGCCTGTTCCAATTCTTGACCACCCTTTCCATAAAGAAATTTTTCCTAATTTCCAACCTAAACCTCCCCTGGAGCAGCTTAAGCCCATTTCCTCTCGTCCTATCGCTAACTACATGGGAGAAGAGACCAACACCCACCTCACTACAACCTCCTTTCAGGTAGTTGTAGAGAGTGATAAGGTCTCCCCTCAGCCTCCTCTTCTCCAGACTAAACAACCCCAGTTCCCTCAGCCGCTCCTCATAAGGCCTGCGCTCTAGAACCTTCACCAGCTTTGTTGCCCTTCTCTGAACACGCTCCAGCACCTCAATGTCTTTCTTGTATTGAGGGGCCCAAAAAAAAATATGATGAATAAGACGGACGAGTTTCTTTCTAACAGCACCATAGCTGAGTAAATTTTTTTTTTTTTTTGCCAGTATTAATCAAAATTCCACTACAGACTTCAAGATCAGGGCTCAAGGCTCAGGACTTACCTTGGCCACAGCTGGACTGGGCTGGTTTCGCACCTGCCTTGGGGCCAAGTGTCTGTTACCTCCCCTGCCTGAGCCTGAGCTCTGCCAGTGCATCTGTGGGAAGGGTCTGGCAATCCCAGGGTGTCGCTACACAACAAACAAGAGCTTCTGGGGAAGGCTGAGCCTCAGGATGCTGTGGGGACATGCTCGCACTCAGCTGGGAGTAGCCAGAAGGCAGCAGCCTGGGGCAAGGAAACAAAAATAAGCCCAAGTAGACCCCAGTACTGAGGACTCTCCACGAACGTCATACCCTTCCCAGTGAAGGCCTTGGGATATTGAGGCCTTGCTGTGTTACCCCTTACTTCTCTGCTAGAGAGTGACTCCATCAACATGATTAGAGGGACATTGCTAGGGTAAGAACAGCATCAAAGGAAGGGGTAGATATTAGTAAGTTTTCTGTATAGCAATTTAAAGGGTATTAATGAGGCTTTTCTATATTAATTGATATTCAGAGTGCTAGTGTTTCTTTAAGTGGACAAATGGTGACTATTTGTTTTATTTTAATTAGATTTTTAAGGTGTTAATTACACACACACACAAAATTGTTGGGTCCACATGTATGGTGTGTTCCTTTTTACCCACAGTGTAACACCGTTAGTTAGAAGTTAACTTAAAATTGAATACAAGTGCATATTACAACAGGTTTAAAATTTCTTTGGAAGATTGGTAACCTGTTCTAGTTACCAATGCTAGGTAAAACTCTAGAACTGCTGAAGCCAAAAGTAGTTTCATCATGCTCTTCAAGGAGCATGCATTTTATTGTTTACTCTCCCTGAATGCTGATAATTTTTTTATCTGAGTGATAACTTACAGTAATAGCAGGCTACCTATGCTTTCTATGAAATACAGTCCTTTGACCAGTATTAAATAATTTGCTTTTCATTTTTGTTGCATGCTTACTTGCTACTGTTCAGAGAGATGGTAAACAGAAAAGGGGCACACCTTCACAGCTTTTAAGTGTCATTATCATGTTAAACTCTTCTTAAACAAAGATGTTCCAGTCTTAACTTTTTCTTGTGCCTATCATCTCTTTTGTGATAGTATGTCTATAAATGAATATAACACTCCTGTTTAGTATATAAACTGATTTAAATACTGCAATAGTAATGTTCATCACTATTTTATATTTTGTATCCTTTGCACCAAATTATTCATTTGAGTTTTTTGTTGGGCTTTTTTTGTTTGTTTTTTGTTTTCTTGAGGGGAAGCTGTTGGTTCATTTTGGCTTTGTTTTTACAACTGCGTTATACTGAGAAAATATATTTTTGACAGGAAAAATGTTTTTCTTTTCTTGTTACAACTGAGGACATCACTCTCCCCAATGCCTTTCAGTATCCATGTTTTTTTCTTATCTGTAATCACCTTCCCTTTTATTTATATCTAGTTTCAGTTGCCATCACATTGCCTATTCAAATACCTTTACTGATCACTATAAGACTGAGCATAATCCATGGTTTCAATTAATCTAAGTAATGTAATGATATTTTTTAAAGTTTAGAACACAAGGATGAATTTAATTTTGGAAAACCATATCTACCAAGTAGCCTACACTCTATTAATGTTTTTTATTGTTTTGCACGATTTAAACAATGTAGTTAAATATATGTGTGTGTGGGCAGGAACTACTGACACTTTTTCTTTGTCCTGGCATAAACTTACTATACATAGGACACACCATTCACAAAATATTGATATATTTCCAATTAAAGTCAATTTATGCTGCCTTCCAAGAGAATTCAGCACAAAATGGCAATTAATCTTTGTCTATAAAATAGATTAATAAACCTAGTCTTACTTTTAAGTCAACAAAGGTACCTGGCCTTGACGGTTTCAGAGCAGAGGTTAATAAACATATGATTAGTCTGTCTTCCTGAAATGTTTAATGCTTAACTTTGCAAATGCTGACATCCTGAGTCATGAAGTGGATTTGCTTTTAAAGGCTTTTGAAGGAACAACAAGAACCCTTTAGGATATTAGACCATGCCGAATACCTCAATAACTATTTGCACAAAAAAGTAGTTAGGATTTGCAAGCAGATTTTTCATAAAGTGCTCTTGGGGCTTGCTAACTCTAATCAAATAGGCTTCATTTCTAGAGGGCGCTTGATGTAATATTCTTTATAATTAAAATACTTTTGGTTCGAAGTACAAACTTTGTTCTTGGCCTTCAGAAGCCAAAAGGCATTAAGATGGTGTTAATGAGACTAATTAGTTAAGGCATTGGTTAAGATTTAAAAGGATATTTCCAGCTAGCAATAACTGGATGTGTAATTCTGCATTGCTTTTGGGTTTTAGGTTTTTTGGTTTTTTTTTTTAGTTTGCATATGGGGCACCCTCTTTCAAAATTTGCTGTCTTCTTAGAAACAAAATATTTTTGATTAATAAACATAGTGGGTTTGTTTCTGTTTGAAAGGAGACTAGGTATAGATAGAAAATTGAGATGTCTCTCTTTAACACAATCTCCTAGTATTTATAACATTATTACAGAAATCAGAATGCTGTTGTCACTAATTCATTGACTCATTGACTCACTGGTATTTGGCTAAGAGCAGATTTTAACCTGCTGTAAACACCAATTGCTACAATATGTAGTGCATGCCTTAGAATCTCTTTCCTCTACTTTTATTTTCCTGTAGGTTAAGTGTTTTTGTGCTACATACCTTCTGGATGAAACAAACTGTCACCAGCTATGGACTCAGATCATTTAAATGGTCCAGGCTGTAATTATGAATTCTGGAATATCTATTTTTTTCTCTGATTGTTTCATAAATTAAAATGCACAGTATGAACATAAATTAAGGGTTGCTTGTAAATATAGAAACCTTTTATTAAAAACCACATCCATAATAGACTTCAAACATGGAAAAGGTATCATTATTATTATTTGTGTTCTATGTGATAACTGGCAAATCCATAACTGCAGAATTAAAAATAAATACATAAACAGACCAGACAGTCTGAATACTGCAGTCTTAGAGATACAGTAGGTAGGAAGAGAAAAAAACCATATCAGTCTTTGCAGATGCTTACTTTATATGCAGCCTTTCAGTGGAAAAAACTATACATTTACCACCAGCTGAAAGTATTCCTGCCACTCTTTGCCTTTTTCATAGTTTCACTGCATGTGTTTGGATAATTTTCAAAAGACTAAAAGCTGATACTCAAAGGATGTTGTATATATTAGGTGTTTTCTCATGGAGGTGTGCTTGCTGGGCATAAGCAGTCTCTGAACAGAAATTATCCAGACATAGTCAGAATAGCACTATACCCCAACAAATATGCTTTTCCCAGGAGAGGAAAAAAAAACCCCACCCAAAACTCCACATCAAGAATCCCCTCCCCCAAAAAAGACCTCAGAAGGTTGAAATTTTACTTGTTCTGGGTTTCATAGCCACTGTTTAATAACAAAGTACAGGCATAACCTCAGTGACAAAGGTGGCTTTTTGATGGTTAATTACGGAATTGTTCCCTAAGTGAAATTCAGAGCCATGTTGTTAGTTACTTACTCTCTGTACACATTTATGAAGATAGTCAATTGCCTTAAAGTTGCACACAACTTCCGAAGAGAACAGGATTTTCCCTAAAGTAGCCAAGGCATGTTGACAACCTAACTTAAAAATCCCACCCAGGTACTGTAGTTGGGGGCAGATGGATGCTGCTATTTACTCAAGATCGCTTCTAGAACATTTGCATCCAGACTTATTCATTTTAAGTACTGAGAGTACTGTTCTTTTCTTAATATAATGAAGCTAGCATTGGAAGAAGCTGACAAAGGAGTTTGTGCATTCTCCATCCTTGGACGCTTTCAAGACCCAACTGATAAAAGCTCCAAGTAAACCGATCTGACCCAGAGCTAAAACAATTTTGAGCAGGAGTTGAACTGGACACTTTTTGAAGACCTTCTGAATTATCATAAGATGCTATGATCAGGTCTACATATGTCTGTCTGAACAGGCCATCTGAATAATGTTTACAGTAACGGAGTAAGATAGTTACTTTTAGCACATGAAACACATCATCCTACTGTCTAAAAATAAGTTCAGAAATGTGTTCCTAGTGATTAAGGCCCTTAGAAGAGGGTGCCCAGAATTCCAGGGTCTGCTTTCAGGTCTTTGATGCATTTTTTGTTAAAGTTATTTAGTAAAATACATCAACAATCTTAGAATAAGAAGCACAATTTGAGAAACCTTGGGGATCTCGAGTGTAAGGAATGGAAACAGCAGCATTAGGCTGTAGTTGAACAGTTTCTTGAGATAATGGTTTGATTAGGCATGTTATGTTAAAGTCAATCATTTACATTCAGATCTATGAGGCAAATGTTAAAAGCTCTGTAAAAATTATGGTTTTCAAATACTAAGTGGACACTCATTAAATATATACAAATGATGCTACTATAATAATAGCTGGGCAATAGAAGCAGAATACTCTGTCGTGATAGCAACATTACTCTTTTGTATGGAATCCTTAGTACTCAACATTTTTGCATGAAGTTTAATTACTTTGAAGTGTGTTTTGGATCTATATTTTTTGAAGGTATATGAAGCTGGGGAAGAAGGAAAATTAACTGCAAAATGTCTAATCTTGCATATGATTTTTTTATCTGGCCAGTGTTGATTCTACAATGTCTGCTGTCTTTTAGCCGTAAGTATTCCTTCCAAATTTTTTCCCGCTTCCCTGCCCCCTCATAAATAAATATGAGGAAACAAGATGTTAATAGAGGTTGTTATGCTTAAACTCAAAACTTATCCTTCAAGAATGCAGACTGACTCACACACTGTAGGACACATTTTCCACAATGGTTATGCCAGTTCATGAATAGAGGAATAATTTTCTGGTTTAATTTATATAATCAGGTAATGAGCATATTCCAAACAAGCAATGCAACTCAGTAGAAGGAACTATGTATGATCATCATGCAAATCAAACTGGCCTTCACACTTCCATGTCTCTAGGTTGCCTCTCTGGGGCTTACAATTATGAATGTGTTAAAGTAATTCTGTTAGAAAGCTTGTTTGTGTTTAGATCAGCTCACCAGAAAAAGGGTAAACAATGTTTTACATAGCATACAAGTATACATGTAGGTCCTTTGGCAGATGTAAGAATTACGCTGTTGATCCTGCAAAGCCTTATGCATAATTTATACATGAGTTTCAGTGAGAGTATGCATATACATATGATTATTCCTGTGTAAGTCTTTTCAGGACTGGAAAGATACAGGACGGATCCAAGTCCTCAAGGGTACTTTAGTGGGGATAACTGGAAACTCCACTAGTTCTATAAATAAAAGCACAGACCCAAGAAATGAACGTAACCACATAAGCATTCAGAGTATGAGATGGCACAAGGATTTGCTGGAAGATTTTAGGTGACATTGCCAGGTGTAGTGTGATAGGAGCCTCATTTTAGCTATGGAAATCCAAAAAAAAGTACTCAATATAAAGAAATAGGAATTTCAAGAGTTATACTCTAGTCTGTTAAGGAACTAAAGGCAGAACAGTTACATGGACTGAATGATGGGGGAGAATTACACAAAATGTGTCATAGAAAGAACAGATATACTTATGAATGACAAATGAAGGTGAGTTATGAATTGAATGTTATAAAATATAAAGAAGACTGATATCTTCAGATAAGTACTGAGGGTTTATAGAGATAATACAGTTTAGGTTATGATTGATTTTAGGAGCACAGACATTTATTGGAATAGACATAGTATCAAATGAAAACATTAAAGATGGATATATTAAAATTGGGGGTTTTGGAAGAGGGAAGAGAAGCTGAAGAAATGTGCCCTGGTGTCGAGGTTTAGCCCCAGCCAGCAACTAAGCACCACGCAGCTGCTCACTCACTCCCCCTACCCTGATGCAATGTGGGAGACAATTGGAAGAGTAAGAGTGAGAAAAACTCCTGGGTTGAGTAAAGAACAGTTTAATAATTGAAATAAAGTAAAATAGTAATGATAAGAATAACAATATTATAATGATAATAATAATAATGTACAAAGCAAGTGATGCACAATGCATTTGCTCACCACCCGCCGACTGATACCCAGACAGTTCCCGAGCAGCGATTGCTGCTCCCCAGCCACCCCCCCCCCCCCCCAGTTTCTATACTGAGCATAACGTCATATGGTATGGAATAGCCCTTTGGTCAGTTTGCATCAACTATTCTGGCTCTGCCCCCTCCCAGTTTCTTGTGCCCCTGGCAGAGCATGGGAAGCTGAAAAGTCCTTGACTAGCATAAGCAGTACTTAGCAACAACTAAAACATCAGTGTGTTATCAGCATTCTTCTCCTACTAAATCCAAAACACAGCACTATGCCTGCTACTAGGAAGAAAATTAACTCTATCTCAACCAAAACCAGGACACCTGGAAACCAGAAAAAGCGACCAAAGTAAACGTTACCATTTTCTTAGTGAATGCAGTATATAAAACAAAAATAGTTGAAATGCTAAATTGTACTGTGGTCATTGAATTTGTGTTTGTCCAAATCTTTTTCAGTCAGGCTTGAGTAAGTACCAAAATGAATGTTTAATTTCAAGCAGGTCATATCTGAAGGGATGTTTTACAAATAAATATAATGATATTTAGGAAGGAATCCATTAACAAGAAATTCTTAGTGTTTACTGTAGATGGTTATGTTGAATAACTTAATGTTATATAATTATCAAGTTAACAGAAATAAACATTGTCTAAAATTACTAGATAGATCTTCCTTAAAGAGCTATGAAATGAAAAGGAAAATTGTGAATTGCAGACCTTGAGAAGAATACTAAAAAAGACAAAAAGAATATTAAAAATGCAGAGAGATAGGAAATAGAAATCTGAGAAAAATAATGAAAAACAGTAAAACAGATAAAGGGGATATTAGAAAGGAAAGAGAAAATTGAAATAAATATGTGTATTAAAAGATGCTAACCACGTTTCTAAAAAGATTTTGAACAGTGCAAAATAAGAGATCAGATGAAGTTGAAATTTTCAAGATGGAATAAGATACAGAGTAAAAGAGAATAGGAAAAGAGATAAATGATTAAATTGATTTTTCTTCCATGGACTGCACAGTATTTATGAAAGAATAGAAATCCTGTTGTCTGATGTTTGCTGGGTATCCAGAATCTTGAAGGCTTTCAAAGAGAGTGAAGAAATATCATGTTTGGGCAACCTGCAACAAATCTTGAAGGGCAACACCCCACCCCCCCACCCCCTCTTATCTGACACTTACACAAAAATGACACAAGACTTAAATATATATATAATGTAGTTGTAGTTAAAAAGTAGAATTTTCAAGATGACATCTTATGTCAGAGAAGATGAAGCTGGACTGACATTTATACAGTACTGTGGTGGAGGAACAGAAATTTTTGTTAATAAAAACATATTTTGCTCTAAATTCATGAAACCTTTGTGCTACAGCCCACTTAAAAATCCATCAAATACTCATGGAAAAAATGGATTATGAACAGTTGTCAGTATAAAGGAGTACTGCCTCAGGAACACAAATTGGTGTCTTTCAGAAAAAAAAACCAAGAGAAAGATGATCATATATTTATGACTGATCTTAAAATTTAAGATAAAATAGTTGGTTTTCTCTTAATTTAAATAAAAACATTAAAGAAAGACAAAACCAAT
Organism: Pelecanus crispus; assembly: GCF_030463565.1. Classification (NCBI taxonomy): domain Eukaryota; kingdom Metazoa; phylum Chordata; class Aves; order Pelecaniformes; family Pelecanidae; genus Pelecanus; species Pelecanus crispus. The sequence continues at coordinate 20,218,905 of NC_134643.1, forward strand.
AAGAAAAAAAAGAAGGAAAATTGTAACATCCTAAGAGTTTAATAAACATTATGGCCCAGATCCTGAAAAGTATTATTTTAATTCTAGGTTCCTCTTAAAGTTCTTGATATTAGAAAATTTATAATGTTATAGGAGTTCATTTAAAGTTTTCTATGTTATGTTTTTTAAGCATCTATGCAAAAATCCAGGAAGAGCTTTGAAATTCTCAGTCTCAGGACAGACTTTCTGTACAGTACACAAGGAAAGTCAAGAATTGCAGAATACATTCTTCTTGCCTTGTACGTTGAGTACGGAGCCATCTAAAGCCATGTGAAATAAAAAGCTGTCTAAACTGGGTAATGGGGGAAGAAAGAAACAAACAAATGAACAAACAATCACTGCTTATGACAGAGATGCATCATAAATCCTGTTTTCCCATTTTAATGAAGATTCTCAACCTGAAGCCTTCTGATGAATGTTATGTGTCCATACCTTTTTCTTCACCCCAGAAAACTAAAGTCAGTGCTTTCTTTCAGAAAACAGCTTCTAAAAGAGGAGGTTTCACCCCCTGTACCTTTTATGTAATGATTTGGTAGGTGATGTTAATTCACACTTCCCTTTTACATTTTAACAGAATGACCTAATAACTAGAATATACTAAGTTGGATTACTTTTGGTGCCTTCTGCTGAAGATGATGTGCAAAAGATAAAACAAAAAAGCTTGTAACTCTTTAGCTTCATTAACCTGCAGTAGCCATTTACCTGAGAGCAGGTAGTTAGCTGCAAGTTCTGATCCCGTGTGTTGTTACTACATATTAATTTTTTAGTAACATGCCCAGCCCCCACCCATCATAAAACCCCCCACACCTATAGCCTTTAAAGCAAGGGCTAGAAATTTTGTTGCCCAGCTGGCTACGTATATTCTAACCATAAATCTTAGAGTTTTTTCTAGGTTCTTTTTTCTGACTCACAAATTTTACATTTCATGTATCTTCAACAAGAAGTGTTTAAAGTCCCGTCTCCTTTGAGACTTTGATCCATAACACTTAGGGCATAATCTTTCTAGAAGGTTTGGAAGAACCTTTTCTCAGAGAAGGAAGTGAAAACCTATCCTGAATGCATTAATTTAGCATGGTCTCACTACATCGTCCTGTAAGTGGCAGAAGTAGTGGCTAATGTAGTTTGGGGACTGAACTGCTGGGCTAAAACCAAATTTAACTCCACTTATCTATTTTAAGAAATCCTTAATTATAAGAATCAGCTAAAGTTTAGGCACAAACAGGCACTTATTCCCCCAAGAGTAAGTAGCATGAACATAAAAAAAGAGAATTGTCATGTGCCTAGGAAATTTTAGTATTGAAAATTGAAGTAGATAAAAAACTTTAGACTTTCCACAGTGAGATGGCAAGAAAGAAAAGTCATTTGAGCATTACCTGTAAAAGCTAAACTTTAGTAACTTCACTTTCTCTGAACTTAGCTTTTATCATAAAATCACATTTGGCAATGGGAAGAATCACAACATTTTGCAATAGCTGCATTACTTCATTCAGCTAGATTCTACCCTGTTTCTGCAGATAATTACGTAGTTCTCGCTGGGCATGCTTGGATGCTTAACAAGAAATTTTGTGTTGTCATCCTGTTTGTTTGTGCTTACATTATATTCCTTGATTTACATGAATTTCCAATACATGTATCTTGAAATCTGTCTCTGCAATCACATTTACTGTGTGAAGCAAAATGTGAAACACTTTAGTGTTAAATGGAATTACATGGATAAATGACTATCAGATTAAAAAACACACTACAGTACGTTGCAAAATGTGAAGTACCTTTATTTACCTAAATGCCAGTCTTTAAATTCAAATCTTCTCTTGAAAATCCATGTATTAGGAATACATTTCCATACCAATACCTATAGCCCAAATTGCACATAATGCCCCCAAATTTAATTTATAATATTAATAACATATTATAGCATATTATAGACCTTGAAAACCTAGATGGTTTTGTACTTAAAATACTATTTTGGGACACAAAAAGGAAGCAGGGGATAATAAATACTGTACGTCTCAGAGAAATTATGTAAGGATTTATAGCATTACTGCACATTATGCTTAGTACGACTTTTGGATAAAAGTTCAGTATATTTTTACTGTCATTTTCTATGTGCTCACATAAAGAAGATTTTTTTTCATGTATATCTGGTTTTGGATCCCATTTTGAAGTGAAGTTGAGAATAGAGCTTGTCTTCTTCCTTCCTGAACTTTATAGCATTCACACTGTTTACAGAAAACATGGTATTTAAATTGTTTTGTTGGGTTTGGTTTTTTTTCTCTCACATGTATAAGATGCCATTCTTTCTTTTCCATGTCTTGATCAGTTGTAATAGCAGAGTCCCAGCAGACAGCCATATATCTGGTATTCAGTGTTATGAAAGTAAAATAAGCTTATTCAGAATTTCTTCTCATCTCTTGCAGTGATTATTTATATACATATGCAGAAGGCACACAAAACTTAGGATCTCCTGTGGGTCTCTCTAAACATAACATTGCCTGCCTGTATCAGCCTGGGTGACTTTGTTCAGGCACTCTCAGCTGTACGCAAAAACACTCCCCAAAGAGAGGGAGGGAGAGAGATACACACATATATACACACATACATATGTATGAACTAGTTACTTACAAATACACACTAAAGATAACTAGTATTTAAAGAGCTAGTAGGTTAAACATCAGTATGCTTACTACCCTCTGTAAGATGCCTGAAAGGTCCTTGTTTGCTGGTAAGCCACCAGTCAGGAGGCGAAGGGTGAGCCTCAGCTGCCCTCAGGAAAGATCCTGAGTGTTGCTTAATTGCTATTTTTATTTTTCTTTTTTTTTTTCTTTTTTAAAAAAATGATTTTGTGGTCTTTGTACTGGTGTTTTTCCTTTTGAAACCTTGAGCCACTACTGATTAGTGCCTCCACAGTCATAGTTTTGTCTGTACCTTTATCATTCTTTTCTTGCCTGACTTAAAATTTCCTCACAGGTTATGTAGCTGGGTCATGCCAGAGCTTGGCCCCTGGACCATGTACAGCTGAACTAGGGGTGGGATGTGGCAGGTGAGTGGGAAGAGGAGTGAAGACAGGTTATAGAGAGTCGCAAACAAACAGAGGTCTTGACCTGAAGTTGGGATCATGTCTGATACTCAGGAAAATTGTGAGGATAAACATTTTAGAGCAAAACTAGTGTGCAACACAAGGTCTAACTCCAGGCAGAAGAGGCACTTGTGTAAATCTTCAGGTAGCCAACACTTAGAAGATACATATCATGTACTTCAGGAAGTACTAAGAGTGTGTCATGAATGACAGGGCAGAAGGCAGAAGAGTATGCTGATGCATCAACAGTTGTTGGCTTGGGATTGTCGTCCTCAGCCAGCGTCTGATGCAAGCTGCCTCTCTCCCACATAAGGGGGTTCAACTTTACCAGGAAATCAGCAAGGGATTATTACCTCCACTGCTCAATTTCTGTGCCTCTGGTTAACCTAAGAAAAGCTGGCAGACCTATGAAACATGACTGTATCTGTAGTTATGTCTTCACTTTGATCAGACAGACACCTTGGATCCTGAGAACGTTAATAAAAATCCTTATTCGACTCCTCTTTGCCATTCTTTTTTTTCTGTGTCTTTCTGTTTCTGCTTTGCATTATCTTCCATTGTGAACTGAACAGACTGCTTTCTCCCCCAAAAAATTCCTTTGCCTAGTAAATTTTTTTACAAAACATTTCTTATCTGAAAAAAATCATGTTTTTTATCAAATTTGTTTTGAGAATCTGCTTAATTTCTTTTTCAAAGAAAAAGAATTTTTTTCTACTTTTATTTTACTAGTAGTAGTATACTTTTTTGAAGTATACTGTGTCCTGTTTTGATTGCTTTCATATCTTAGTCACATGTTTCTAAAATACAGAATGACTTTCTTTCCAAGTCTGGAATGGTCACCATACAGACTGAACTCTCTAAAGTAGAAATATCAGCCTATTAACTATTTGATTTTTTTTTGAAAGCACTTCCTTGATTCTCCGGGTCCATTTATTACATCAGGGATAAAATAATAGTTTCTCAGTTAATCCTTTTACATCCTGTCCACCAGCCTTCAAAAAGGAATATGTGAGTCATATCTTATTTAAGGTGTTCACAGTAGATTCTCACATCCTTCCTCGGTGAGAACTTATCTTATACTATATACAACATGTAATGAATTCATCTACTGAGGTAGCCACTCCAGTGTTGGAACATGATTTATGCCATTGATGTTTTGTGATAAATCTGATATCAATGTTTCCCAAAAGCTTTTCAGAATATGCTTTTAAATAGATGCATTTAAGAAAGATCTTGATCAGTGAAGTTATTGGCAAAGCTCCCATAGGCCTTAAGGCTACTACTAAATGGCTTTAAAGTAGCAGAATAAGGGAACCAGGCCAGAGAATAGGTTCAAGACTCATACTCTCCTAGAACATACCTTACCATATTTCCCAAATGAAAAAGCTGCATCTTGACTGAAGGCATCTACCAGTCTGGTAGACGTCAATTTTTCTTAAAAAATCTTTCTCTCTTATGCCAGATGTAAGCCATGATAATAGTGTAATAAAAGAATAGTGCAAAGCACTAAATATAATTTTATCATTACTAGTCAAAGGCCTCAGATCTTGAACTGACCTGATGCTGCAGGGTCTGAAGACCCATTTGGGCTCACCTTGGCTAAAGCTGTAAGTTCAGTTTAACACTTCCTATTGCCTCACCCACCTGAGCTAAACAATGTTGTATACAGGAATGGTCTGGCAAACTGAGGGAGTCTGTGTAAAAAAAACACCAAACCACAACAGCTTTTTGAATTGATTCTGGGAAAGGCTGATGGGCCACTTCCAGACTTTAGCTGGGCAGCAGTGAGAAGAAAGCAGCCTCTGATAATGAACATAAACCCAAGCTACCCAAGACCAAGGAGGAACAAACCCCACCATGAATAACATTCTTCTCTCATTGAATAAGCCAGAATGCTGATAAGCTTGCCTCTTGAAAAAGACTGGCAGCATTGACACTAGGACCCAGAAGGATATTGGAAAGGCAAGCACCAACAGGAGTAAAAAGTTTATGTTTAATAATTTTAATTGTCTTACTGATGAGGCATTTCTGTATTAATCAGGCAGTCTGGACTGCTAAGATATTATCTGAACCAATAATAATTTCTTAGCACATTATATTGGCTATATTACCTTTTTTCCCACAAGATTTTGAAAGCACTAAGAGCATTGCCTTAATTTTAAATTTGGGTTATATACTTAATGGCAACGTTTGACCTGACTTGTAGTAAAACCTTTTTTGATTTAAAACAGACCTGCTGCTCCAAAACCACTGATGAATTAGTAAAAATATTAGAGCTGAGAAATAGTGTCAAACATGTTAATAATTATTATCATTGAGATTCTACTTTGCCCAACTCCTGTGTTATGTGCTTTTGTAACACACTAGAGATCAGCTTAAGCTTTGCCCATTGGTGTTCTCCTCAAATCCATTCCTAAATGTAAACCATTACACACTACAGGTATGAGACAACTAGGAATGTTTGTAAAATAGTATATGTGTCATTTAATAATCCAAGTTTGTGGACATACCAAATATGTTCTGTTCAAATGTAATAAACAGAATCTGTTTCTTTCAAAGGTTTAAGATAATCTGACAATACATGGAAGAAAACCCTTGCAAAGCATAATGTGTGGGGAAAGTGTAGGGAAAAGTAAGGTAATACAGTGCATAAAACATACAATTTGGCCACAGACCACAGCAAAATGTATAATAATTGGAGTTGAAGTACAGATATTTAGGAATAAGTAGAATAATTAGAATACTTTGCTCTTCTGTGGTTATGTAAAAGGCTTGTGTCTTAAAGAAACAATCATCATCATGCAGTTCAGAAAGTTATGATTTGCTTTCAAATGAGCAAGGCTCTGCTACATAAATAACTACAAATCTAATTTTCAGATTACAATTTCCAGTTTGGAAGAGCTCAATATTCTTATTTCTAGACCCATTTGACACTTCTAAATTTAACTTATTTTGGTTTAAATTCTTAATTTTAAGTCAAGAAAGTTAAAACATATTCTTGCTACAAGGCAGATAAACAACCACACCAAATGATGCCAGATTTTTATTGTGGCGATTTTTATGCCTATAGTGTAGCTCTGTCCTGGTTTCAGCTGGTATAGAGTTAATTTTCTTCCTAGTAGCAGGCATAGTGCTGTGGTTTGGATTTAGTAGGAGAAGAATGCTGATAACACACTGATGTTTTTAGTTGTTGCTAAGTACTGCTTATGCTAGTCAAGGACTCTTCAGCTTCCCATGCTCTGCCAGGTGCAAAAGAAACTGGGAGGGGGCACAGCCAGAATAGTTGATCCAAACTGACCAAAGGGCTATTCCATACCATACGACGTCATGCTCAGTATATAAACTGGGGGGGTTGGCTGGGGGGCAGCAACTGCTGCTCAGAACTGTCTGGGTATCGGTTGGTGGGTGGTGAGCAATTGCATTGTGCATCACTTGCTTTGTATATTAGTATTATTGTTATCATTATTATATTGTTATTATTACTACTACTATTTTACTTTATTTTGTTTCAATTATTAAACTGTTCTTATCTCAACCCAGGAGTGTTTCTCACTCTTACTACTCCAATTCTCTCCCACATTGCATCAGGGTAGGGGGAGTGAGCGAGCGGCTGCGTGGTGCTTAGTTGCTGGCTGGGGCTAAACCACGACAAGTTCTTTTGATGGTTTAAAACTATTTTCTATTTAATGTGGAAAAAAAGAAAGTACACCTTTATTCTTTCCATGTCTCTTCTTTAAGATCAAATTTTCTAAAATATGATAACTCTCATTAATATCATAGCAAATGTGGGTTCATATTAATGAGCAGAGTTTGGACTCTGTTGTAATGAAATAACTTTATCAGTTTAGAAACAGTGTAGAAACTCCACAGCAACAGATGAGTTAATAAAAATACTAGATCTGACAACGTTGTCTGACAAAGTAGTCTGACAAAGTAGTGTGGCAAAGCTGATAAGGCTTACTCACCATAAGTAAGATTGGAGAAAAACACTCAAGGTGTAGAAGACAGATGGTTGTTAGTTGACAGGATTTTCTTGCTGAAACATGACAATGGTGAAAACAGTGGAATTTCACCTGACTCCACTAGGTCCAGGCTTTCATCTGCATGAGTTTCCTCTGAAGACTGTTTATTTATTAAAGCTTTGATAATTGTTCCCTCTTCAGAAGGATGGGGGGTTGATTTGCAGCCTGTGGAAATTGGCAGAAGCAATTGCAACCGATACAAATATGTATATCTCTTCATATGTCTTTCCTTCTCACCAATCTTAATTAATTTTTCTTTCATAATAAAATTAGTTATGACTGAAAAACAGATTTCTTTGGTCATAGGTGCTTCCTTCACTCAGTATGTCCCTCTTTTGATCCCCCTCTCTAGGCTTACTTGAGCATTTCCAGTTTCTTAACTGTGGGAGTTAGGATGCTTTCATAGTCATACCACAAAGCAGAGTCAGCAAAACTGAATTGTAACAAATCACATCTGTTTAAGTCTTAATATATAACTTCTTTATTTGTAGCAATCTATTGTTACACACTCCCCTGATTTGTTTTATACCACCTGCTTGCCTTGTCCATTGTTTTCTCTAAGTCTGTAAAGCAATTTGTAGGACAGAATCCTCATCAGATGTAAATCCAGTTTGATTCCAAAGGAGCTACCTCAAATTACATCAGCCTCCATTATAGCTCATTATGTTCCTTTTCATATCTACTTTGCCTTATTTATAACAGGAGAATAAGCTATGATTTACATTGACTTTTAAATTTTATCCTGAAATGACTAGCTTTATGTTTTCTATTTGTCAAGGCTTTTAATATACCCTGACAGCAATTCTAAGAGGAATGTTCCAGGTACGGCAAAATGCACCTGAAGTGTCTTACTAGTTAGAGATTTCTCTCTTCCTCCAGGCATCTAACTTCCACAACACTGGCCATTAGTGTTAACAGATTCAATTATTCTCCTTTGACTACTATCTTACAGTAGCCCTACTGTAAACCTTGTGTTCCTATAGTATGCTCTGATAGGGGTCATGACCATACCTTTATTCTTCCCTGTCATTTGCATCATCCAGAACATTTACTTATGTGATTTATCAGGTATGTTTATGGTATTAGTGGTGAAAGCATGTTATCTTTTTTCTGGTTTTAATCATGACAGCTTACTGCTATATTAAACTACTACCTACCTTTACCTGATGTTCATATTTATGTATCTTTTCTTGTGAGTGGTTTAAAGAAAATTTTTCTGCATGAAGATAGCATAACAATTATTTTAGGTGCATACAAATATTTCAAGTGAATATGACCATCAATATATTGTAAAACATAGTCATTATTTTTACAGTACATACAGACTTTTGGATGACAACAAGACAGGGTCACATTCTTGCCTCACATAATCACTTGGAGCTATACACAATGTTAATACTAGACATTAATTTCTAGTTCTTGAGCGGCAACAAAAAATTGTTCTGCAATATCAGGAAGCATCTGGAACATGATTCATTTTCCACCACCTATTTTCTTGCCACTATGTAGCTCATTGGAGACACCTTTGCTATTGTTGCAAATTAAAGCAGTTCTTCTAATTTGTATATGGCTGCATTGCACTCCGATAGGTTTTTCTTTAGACAGGCATCTTAAGAGTACAGGAGCAACACAACTTTATTTATGATAAACTCTGCACATGTATCTGTGGGGACTCATTATAATTTCTAAAAGCATTAAAATATTTTTAGGTATGCTATCTGTGGAACAAGACCAGTATTCCCTTGCTTAGCTGTTGGTAGAAGCATAATTATAAATCTTTTAAAAGGTATTCTACCCCTGCCGGGTGTGGATGACACATATATTTTTATAGGATCTTATTTGGCAGCTGTCCCTCAGATATGAAATACCCTGCGACCTTGCAACTTTTGGGTGGTGCAAAGAACATCCTACTGCTCTGGCAATCCTTTTTGTGTTGCATGTTAAGGCTATTTCAGGAGGGCAACAAAGGTCATGGATTTCACCTACCATTGTTTTTTGACTGTTACACTTCTTTACATGCATTTTTTTGTCATGCGTTAAGAGAACTGCTCAAGCTTGCCCCATCATCACACACAGGGAAGAGACTATTGTAAAAATAGAAAAACAGAAAATAATAATTCAAATAAAGACAGCTAGTGAAGTGTCCATCTGGAGTTATACCTTTTGTCAATCAGAACCATAGTGAGAATCTTTCCTGGAAAGATCTCTTAAATTATAAATATAATACTTATTTTTGAATTGTTCATAAGTAGTAATTCAATAAATATGTAGATGTTGTTAGTCATGGGGTTTTTTTTTTAAATTTCTTAATTACATTGTTGAGCTGATCAAAAATCATCCTTCGTTTTGTGTACCTGTTTCTTACAAATATTTTAATTTCAAAAAGTTATATAATTTTTACCAGTATTTTGACCTGGATTGAAAGCAAAGCTTACAGTTTTAAAATACTATATTTTGACAATCTTTCACTTAAGGAAAAAAAATAAAAAGAAAAAAATGTTAAAATGCTCTGACTGATATTGAATGACTACTCAAATTGCTTATAGCTTTTCAGTTTCTCTCTTTTGTGAAAATGACCATATACAGAACTATTTTTACCTTTGTGATTCAGTAGCAGAGATTTTCACACTTCAGCTACTTCTTCAGAAGTTTCAAGTACAGTGATTGTTTATGAAAAGTGTACTGTGGAAATCGATTATCCCCTCCAAATATTTCAAAGGCAGTCCTTTGTGTACATTTGTTGTAAGTCCTTACTGGAAACCAGTTGAAGTTCAGTCTTATCATAGTTGTCATCTACAGATACAATTATATAGCTATATTTAATGCCTCAGTGGATAGCCCCATATTACAGTTTAATTTTCCACAGAAATCTAAATTTGTTCTTGGGCACTGTATTTTTCTATCATATTAGATAATCAGTCTGAACAGAAATCTAATTTTAACTCAATCAACAATACTTTGAAGAAAGTTATGTAAAATAACTTGTGTAGATTTTAGTGTGTCACCCAGTATGTGACTAGCCTGTTCATTTATTCATTGGTGGAAAAATATTCTAGCATGAGACTGAAACTCTTACTAATGATCTCCACCTGGAGTATTTTTTTACTATTTTGAGAAATGTTCTCCCCCTCTTTTTCTTTTAGCATGGAATAAGGCAGATTTTTTACTGTTTAACCTGGAAATTTCTAGTTCTAACTCTGAGCCTCAAGACGGAAGTAGCATTCATAGTGCCATGAAATAGATACACCATTTATTTTGTTAGATTTCTGAAGAAAATCACATAAATTACAGTTTAAAATTACTTATCCGTCTATTTCCTTCTGTTGATATGGGATTGTTCTCTACAGCATATCCCCATGTACTTATTTTAGTTGGTTTTAAACTGATGGAAATTATTGGACTTTACCAGCTCTTCACATACACAGTCTGATGTATATGGTTATACCAACTCTATCCCCATGATATTCAGCTTTCATTTTCTTTTAGTAGTTATTTCTTATTATTAATCCTAATGACTTTGAGTGCTAAACAGTATCTTTTTTCCTTGCTGACAAATAGTAAAAAATAGTTGTATTGCACTGATACATAAAACGCTTATTCTGAAGCAGGCCTGTGGTTCAGTTAGCTTCATATCCATTCTTTAATAACATTCAGTATCAGAAGCTTTAGAAGAATGTGTAAAACAGTGATTGCCTTGTACACTGAGGCAAAGCGATTAGACTGATAGGAACCATATGCCTCAATTTGGCCAGTGTGGGGATCTAGAAGTGAGCTGCTATATTTCTTCTCAAGTTCAAGTGACCCACGTATATAGATCTAAATGAAATACTCTCATAGATCCTGGATGGTATAGACTTGCAGCATATTCCTTTTCTATTGCCTGACAAAGCAATTTACTAATAGGGTTGGTAGAGTTCCCTGTCTAACCTGTCCCAGTCTCATGGTCTTTCTGTGAAAAGAAAACAAGCTCTGTAGTTTCCAAAGCCAGCTTCCTCAGTTAGCCTTTGGTACCCTTTACAAGGTTACCAAAGAACACTTTGGTACCTAAGTTTGAGTACGGTGTTCTGGCCCTATACAGAATTATTGTGGCTGCTGTTTTCAGATTTTATTTGTTTTTACCAGTCTTTTGCAAGACCAGCGAAGTTTGCTATACTTTTCAAGAGTAAAACCACAACTTGGTAGCAATAAAATATTTTGCTATTGTCATAGAGTCTAGTTCTCTTAAGTGTTTCCTCTCTAGGAAGTCCTTCTTTTTATCATCCTGTCATGATAAAGTGCAAGTTCTAGGTATGTGACCTATATGGTTCTCTCAACAAGTCATGGCTTAAACATGAAAACTGGAAGAAAGCTAAGAAGGGATGAATATAGAGCAAGGAAGAGCGAGAAATATTTTTGTGTATGTCTCTCTGGATATATGAATGTGATAATGTCATGGGCTTACCCTGGCTAGCAACTAAGCACACACACACTTGTTCACTGACTCTCCCCCCACAGTGGGATGGGGAAGAGAATCAGAAGAGCAAAAGTGAGAAAACTTGTGCGTTAAGGACAGTTTAATAAGTGAAGCAAAGCTGTGTGTGCAAGCAAAGCAAAATATGGAATTTATTGACTATTTCCCATCTGCAGGCAGATGTTTAGCCACTTCCTGGAAAGCATGTTCTCAGTACAGGTAACAGTTACTTGCAAAGACAAACAGCATATGTACCAGTGTTCCCCCTTCTAGCTCCTTTCCTTATTCTTTTATTGCTGAGCATGATATCATGTTATGGAATACCTCTTTCTTTGATTCAGGTCAGCTGTCCCAGCTGTACCCCTCCCATTTTCTTGCTCACCCCCAGCCTACTTTTTGGAGGGATGGGGGCAGGGGCAGAGTGAGAAAAAGAGAAAGCCTTGACACTGTGCTCACTGCTCAGCAATAGCCAAAACACTGGTGTGTTACCAACATTGTTTTAGCCACAAATGCAAAGCAGACCACCATACAGGCTTCTATGATGAAAGTTAGCTTCATCCCAGCCAGACCCAGTACAGGTAGAAACTTAAGTGAGTCCATTCTGGCAAAGCTGTCTGGTGGGGTGTAAAGGTTAGGAGAAACCTTGTGTGTATGTATTGAGCAATGCATTTTCTGATAAGGAAGAAGGGGCCTATTGGTACTCCATGTAAAAAATATTTTCCACTCGCTGCCAGATGACAGGCAGCCAAGATGAGAGGGAATGAACATTCTTTTATACTTTAAAATGTTTTCAGTGAGAGGTACAGAGAAGTGTGGCATGGGATAGTAAGTATAGCCAGGCTTCTGCTGTTGTCATAACAACAGAAGTGAAAGTCTGCTTTTCACAGAAAGGTTGGAGACAGTAAGGAACACTGGAGAAAATTGCTTGAAGAAGGAAAGTAGGGAAAGAAAGAGGAAAAAAAGGAGCTGAATACCTCTGGGTCAAGCAGAATTGTTCATAACCATTGTACTTGGTGGAATTTTTACTGATATAAAGTCAAATTCTGTTATATTTTGGTCAAGCAGAATTGTTCATAACCATTGTACTTGGTGGAATTTTTACTGATATAAAGTCAAATTCTGTTATATTTTGCTCAGCCTGGAGACTGAGGCTGCATTCAGGGCTTTCCTGCAAACAAGTTGGAAGGACTTTCTGTATATTCTTGTTCAGATTTTGGTATGTGCATAGTGATTCTGATTATGTTCTCATTTTTGAAATCTACTTGATATCACAGACGTCTCCTTTAGATAATGAACCACTTAATGGCATATGTCATTGAGACAGAGCTGAGGGCAGTTCCTTTGCTACCTTGATCACCAAGACAGAACTGCGCAATATGACAGTGGAGGTAATTGTCATTGCTGAGAATGCAGATTAATGCTTTCATGGTATAGAATTTAATTTTGTAGGCTGAAATAAGATGTCCATTTATACCAGGAGCTGTCAAATGTTCAGGCATGAAGAATAATTTCAATGTAGGTGAAATTCTGGTGTGTCTGAATCTTCTGAACTGACAGGTAAGATCCTAGAATACCCTAAAATACTGGTAACTACAGGCCTTCTCTGGGGCAGAAATATGCCTGCCATTGTCTGCTGGGATCCACTGGAGACATACTGGTTGGGGACATATCTGTCACTGATGGTCACAGCGAAGTTGGACATACTGCTTTACCAGAATTCTGCAATGAATACAGGTATGTCACAGGTGATAATTTCTGATCGGTAGACAAAACGATGGTAATATGGCTTTGAAAGAAGACAGCTGTGAGGGTAATTTGACAAGTAGCTGATACACAGATAGTTGTGTGTCAGATCTCTAGAAGGCAAAACAGGAAGATTCCCGTGACCTGAAATGATCAAGACAAGAACTCATAAATGACATGCTCAGAACTAAAATTCTGTTCCTTGCAGAAGGCTATGAAAGCTATTTTATATCTAGAAAGAGGTGATCCATGCTAGCTGATATCTAGAGTGAGGTGTGGTCCTGATAAAAGCACCTGATATACTCCCTTTATCTTGCTTGAGGCTGGTGGCTTCTGTTACTCAGATGTACTCTTGAAAAAGCTTGTGCAGTGTTGTGACTAATGTGCCCTTGTGATAAATTATCCAGCACCTCACTGTTGCTGGAGACAGCTTTCCTACCGCTTAAGAGCTCTCAGGAGCTTGCAGCCTATAACAGCTATTACAGCACATAGAAGCAGTGAAATCATTGCTGAGGGGCAAAGGAAGGATTGGTTCCTTAGGTGGATTAAGAAGTGATGATCGACATTGGTGAGAGCAGGGCAGAAATTCTTCCATAGCTTTATTGAGTTTTGATGCATTTATGGTTCCTGTGAGGTAGATGAGGCCTAGGAAGGACTTGGAAATACTGTAAAAGTGTAAAGTCTTCTGGGATAGATGGCATACGGTATGTTGTATGGCTAAGAGTGAGGATCTTTGGAATACCTCTGAGGATGACATGTGGTATGCTAAAGATACTAAGTATGAAACATTTATATCAGCTTTACACATCCAAATTCCTTTTTATGTGACCCTTAGTTTTTATATTATATATACGTATATATTTGTTGTACTTTTTGTGGGCTACTTCTAGAAAAAGGCAGTGTTCTGTAAAGCAGTAGAATGGTCTCAGTATAGTGTGTCTGATTATGCAGGTCTCTGCAGGAACTGTTTTGCCACCTTACTGCATTCAAACTTATGTCTAGTTTGCTAGGAGTTATCCTAATCTTTTTTGATTGTTGCTTTGTAAGCACATTCTGTAAATACTTTCTTCCAGGATACATTAGACTAAAACATTTTATGTGCTGTAGAGAGTTTTACTCTTGTTTCTATTCCTTTATTATTTCTGCATATTTCAATGGTTAGTTTTACCTACTAATATATGTGTAGATTACTTCTGTTCCAAAATCATGAAGAAATGAAGTTAGTAAAAGAAGACACGGCAACAGTCAGTGCCTTTTGACTATAACTGAACTATTGTTCCCAATTCAAAACATTGTTATCCTTTAATTTAATACTTTACCTTGGTCTTTTAGGGTTTTGAGGGGGGTATGTGTGTAGACGTTAAGCAGTAAATTAAGCTATGTCTTCCTTACAAAAAAATTGTGCAAATACTCTCTTTGCCCAAGATTATAAGAGCTAATTTTGTGAGAAAGGGTTAGGCTGAAAACAGGAGTTTAGGCTGAAAACAAGAATTTATTTTTGTAATCTCTGTGTGGGAGTTCTATACTGACACAATATCTACTGCATTTGCTGTACTCACTGACTTTGTAATCGAATCTGAAAAGCATTCAGCTCTATTCCATGATCACAATGAACTGGAGCATATGTCTACTTCTTGGTAAATCTTTTGACAGAAATGTAATTTCAGAGATGTCACTCATAGTATTTAACATACCACATTTCCTTCATTATCATTCCAAGAACAACTTATGATCAGTGCTTGAGCAATTAGTATCAATTCCTCTGTGCTTGTGCATGTGAATAACTCTTCTATTTAACTTCATACACTGATTTAAACCAGACTTATGCTGCCCATCACAGGAAACTTCTAATCTGTTGGATATCTGAAATACAATAATTTAGTTCTGTGAGATTCTTAGAGATCCCTGGTGGTACGTGTAAGTTTTCCTCCTTTTATTCTTTTTGGAGAGAGGAATGTTACAAAGATTTTCAAGAAAAAATCCACATCTGATTTTGTTTATACCAAAAAAATTTTTAGAATGTAGCTCTAGTTACTGAATTATATCTAATAGTATTATAGTTACATGAATTGTAAATTCCTGAAGTATAGCTGACATTTTGTAGAAAGAAAAATTTGAAATGTTCATTATGAACTCCTTCTTTACCTCTTTATGCTATGAATCTTGCTATTAATAGTCTTCTGCTAACATATAACAATCTTTTAATGTGAAAAGCTAGTAGGAATTAGGCTAAAAACAAAGAAAAAGATGCACCCACTATCAGTCCTGTAGAACTCCTATCTGTGGGATGCTGTGTATGTGGATTCAAGAGGAAATTGAATAGCTAATGCAGGAAGTACCTCTGCTGCAAACAGTTGTAGGTTAGAAGAGACTTAGGTGGTAGTGTCATGTGTAATTCCTCTGTTCCTACTCTTCCACAGACATCAGTTAAAGGGCACTGTTGGAAAGACAATACTAGGCTCGATGGACATTTGGTTTAACCTAATATGTCTATTCTTATGATGTCTTTGTTCTTCATAACTTTCAAGACAGATTTGGGAAAGAAAGGGAGATAAACTTTCCTGAAAAGTACGTTAAGAGGTAAAAGTTAAGAAACTGGGTTATGAAGAGATTTACAACAAATTGTCTTTTAAAAAGGAGGTGTTACAAAAAAATAGAGAAATTCTAGAAAGAATGTGTAAATTATGATTTCAGTTGTAGCATTTTGGTTAAGTTTACTTGATGGGCACAAGCACTCTGTGATGCTAACTTTTGTTATAGATATTTTGTGCTTCCTGGCCATGAATTATCTCCAGGAAAGACACATGCTATTATATGTACCAGAGTCCTGTTACCTCCAGCCAGTCCTGGGAGAAGATTTATTGGAACATGTCTCATCATAATCCTTTCCCACTGTACACTGTTAATCTTTGTAGTTTTTGCCATTTTCTATTTAAAATCTGTTAAGAGATTTTTAGTAGCTTTGCCACGGATTCATGCCCCTCTCATACAGATGTCCAAATGAACCTGGGTGCTTTCTTATGTTACTTGACATCATTTTAAGTGTGATGCCACTGCATTAGGGTCTTATGGCCAGAATCTTTGCATTTCCAATAGGAAGAGCTTTAGGAATCTTGGATCACCTTTTGTCAGAAACCCAAAAAAAGGCTTTTGAGGCACCAGTGTTCACTGTGCTTTTGCTGACATTGCTGACTCTAAACCAAGAAGAGGACAAGGGCCATAAAACAACAGGATTACTGGGAACGTACAGGAAGAAGTAGCTCCCGTAAGTGCATAAAAGAAGAATTCAGTGCCTCCTGAAATGCTAGACCAAGGCAATGGTATCTGATACACTGCATCTCCTTGTCGATCCTCTCCAGTACTGAAGGAGACAGATGTCTCAGTGCTTGCCAGTACAGCACTGACACCTGAGTTCAGTGATGAGGTATATCTTTTGATGTTGTTAGATGAATAAAAGAGCTATGCCAGCATTTGTAGAAAGAATTCTCTGGCATGAGGAAAGATGAAATGATGAAGGAGAAATGGAAAGGGCAAAGTGGAAGAAAATAGCTGCAACTATATAGTGAGTCCTCCACTTTTTGTAGGCAAAGCTCAGGGAAACAACCCATGGGCCAAGGACCTTAACTGGAGCCTCCAGATCACGTGAGAATGCTCTGCACCTCACAAATAAATAGACATGGACTCTGACTGTAAAGTATTTGAGTACCATAATTCTGTACTGTTTACAATATGGAAAGCATGGAGAAAGGGTGGATTGTTTCTGCTTATTGACCTAGCATCTCACTAGACCTAATCTTTATGTGCCAACATTCCCATATTTAATACTTCCTAATATATAGTCTGATATACTCTATTGAGCTATCAGCAAACTAACTAGTTAATTGTAACTTTCATTATATACATATTTGGTTCATCAACATTTTGAGGGGGGGAATATAGCTCTAGTTTGGGATAGTATGGCTTTATATCAGTAAGGGTTAGTTAAGGGTTGGAAAGATTAAGGAGCCTATAGGGAAACGATTGGCAGGGCACCAATCTCTGAGCCTTTGTGAGAGAAGGCAAGGTAAATTGCCTAGGACCTTTGTAGGTCTAATTCTGCATGGTTATTAAATTTAAATGCATAGTGAGTTTCCAAAGTGGACATGACAGGAAAGGTGAGGTGAGCTGAGATACAAGATTTAATAAAATAAATCACATCTGAATGTCTAAATTATGGAGATCAATTCAGACTTTTGCCTTTTTTAATCAAGGAATTAAACAAAAAGAAGCTTCAGTTTTCTTCCAAAAGATAGCCTTTAAAGGCTAATAGATTTCTAGAACAAAGTAAAAAACCCTTGGATGAAAAACGTTATAATCTATGCAGAACTAGTGTGACTGCTATCATAATTATTTTCTTTAGACTTCTGCACACAAACTTTTGTTTGCCTAACTGTACAGGATGTGTAGAAGTCTTTTCTGGGAATACATCCTGGGCTGACAAACTGAGAAACTTGAGCTCAGTACACCTTTTGTGTTGCATAAACATGCAAATCTATGTGACCAACTTGTAGTGGTGGTAAATTTTCATCAGGCTTCCCACAGACAATTTTAAGTGCTTTCATCCTGGTTTGGCAAGGGAGTTCTCTGTTCTTATAGCCGTTGCACAGCTGAAATAATATAACAGGCCATTGCAAAAGCAAATGCTCACGATGGATTTTCTGCTACTGTTCAGAAACAAAAGTGAAGGCCAGTGTGAGCAGTAGGAGGTCAACCTATCTTTACTTGATTTAATTCTGTCTGAGTTGTCTCCTGTAAAACCTAATGAAAACTCAATATTGTCAGTACGGTGTAGCAAACTATTCAACAACTTGAACTAAGAGAGAAAGTTCTAAATGGTTGATTCTTTCTTCTACCTGCTCTGCATAAAACTGCTAACCAAAAGTATTCAAATTAATTAGAAACAAGATATGAAAAATTCCCCCATACAGATTCCTACACTTGTCCTCATATGACTTCTACTCTTAGGAAAGAGGAATAGGAAGCAACTGAAATTGCAGACTGTATGAAAAACACATCGTGGCAAGTATTCCCAAAATTACAGAAACATGAGTTTATTCTTTTAATATTATTTTAAAAAGCAGCTGCCTGTTTTGCCATTTTAAAGTTGTAGCTTGAACCACCTGTTCTGTAAAGTTGTAGATTGAATCTCAGACTTCAAATCATATGAGAGATTTATGCTTTATCTCTTTGTTAAGCTTTCTTTCACAGTTCATGAAATGTCATCACCTCTGGAGGCTGCTTATTTAACCTAAACAAGGGTAGCCACCTGCACTGAATCACTGACTAATTGGGCATGTCCTTCCTTTAGTTCTTCTTCAGCTGATAATTGCCTCCTCAGTACACACTAATTCATTGCATTAGTCAATATATTAATTTTTCTTGAATAGATTCACAAAATAAATTTTTATGTTAAACAAAGGATATTTAACTTTTACTTAATACTACCAGGGACCCATGTTTTCCTTGAACCAGGAACATGATATTTGCAAATTTTAACTGACAATTTTTTAAAAAGATTATTTTTTCAGCTTCCATTCTTCTAGACACCTAATTGGTCAGACAGAAACAAAAATGCCACTTTCTCTTTCCTGCAACTATCAGAGAAAACTGCATACCTTTTTTCTTTTTTAAATGGTGTTAACATTATGTTACATTTTTTCCTCTCACTAGAACACACTAGAATAAAGGTAAAAACAAGACTGCTTGATCATCCCTGGAAAGAAGGTCAAACAAACTGCCAAGGAATTTTGTGAAGGAGAAAATCAATGGATATTGCTGAAACTACTTATGGCTATAGTAGATGGACAGAACACTCTGTTAGCTTGTATGTATCTGTCTGACAGCAAATGAAACATGGCATATAATTAAATGATGACTTCAAATGTGATACTGAAGGATAATCTTTTAGATCAGAAAATGGTACAAAACAGATTTTTATATAGGTCATACTGTTTGATATTTTCTTCCAATATAGGTCCAAATATAGAGCTAGTAGATGGTGGTAGTTCAGGTAATACATCCACAGCACTGCTTCATGATCACTTTTGTACCCTTGAGTGAATAAACAATTAATATCTTGGCTAGATTTTAAAAAGTGACCTTAAAAAAGAACTGTTTCTTATAGACCTTGTAAGTTAGTTTGTTTCTTAACTGGGCTATCTGTCAATGACCTCAACTCTCTTCTGTCTTGCCTGTCAGAACTCTAAAGAACATCCCTTACTTGGAATTTCTGTTTGCCTTGGGCCTGACTGTAGCTTTGCCCTGGACATGGGGCAGCAGACTGCTGTGTACTGCAAGATGCAAATTGTCACTGTCTGCTCCCATTTGTTCTGCAGGGAAGTTGCCCTGTGACAAGCCAGCTAACTACTTCAGCCTTTGCAAGATTATTCTCCTACAACATCCTGCACACACTGGCATGAACCCTTGCACAAAGAGCATAAGCAGTGCCCTGAGGCTTTTGTTATTCTTGTCTGGAGAACTCAAACATGACTAATACAAGGTTCAATGCACATGCTTTTTACTCCCTTGTCTGGCTGTCAAAACTGTACCACGTTTTTTCCTTTCCAGAGGCCTAGATTCAGAGAAGGAAGATAGGACCAGATCCACACAAGCATGTAGGTAGGTTGATATCTACCATTCCTACTTTTAGTCGTTTCATATCCATAACATTCTCTCATAAGTAGAATTCATAAATCCAGTTTGGCAATGTGAGAGAGGAGTTTATAACATCCACAACACTCAACAGGGTTAGATTAAGCTAACTCATAGCAGATTATGAAGAGCTTTTTATAATGAAGACTTTCACTTTTCTAAAGCATTCACATTAGGAAATAACTCTTTTTTTTGCAATTTTATATCAAGAATTTCCTTTAATGGCTTAAATCATTCTATGATTCTATGGGAATATGATAACTATACCTTTGAAAATAACAGAAATAAGTACTAGCTCTCTTCTGGACTTAGGTGCTTTACTGTCAATTTTAGTCATTTGGCTGTGCAAGTTATCCAAAATCAGGCTCATGTTTTTATTCTAAAAAATAGTTGTATGTGTCCGGCAGACATTCACCTTTTAAATGTAATTGATTCAATTGCTTAGTTGTTGCAGTGTTTGTCAAGGAGGTGAAAAATCTCTGCATGAAAGGAACTGACCCACATCTCTCTTGCCCCTCAGCAGTGTGCCTGATGGTAAGCTATAGAGGAAAGATGACTACCCTTCTGTTCACCATATATGCTAGTATAGCAGAAAGCAAATTTCAAGGGGCAGAGAGTGAGTACATAAGCAAAAGAGAGCATGACTCTATCGCCCAGAAATAAGGTCACTTCTTGGAAAGGGAAGTTTTGGTTCTGATATGTGGTCATAACTTTATTTATTAATTTTATCCTTTTTTTTTTTTTTTTTAATGCAAAATACAGAAGCAACCCCTGACTTCTGTGCTGCAATGGCTACTCTCTTGTCTGTACAAAAGCTAATCTAAAGCTAACTTCTGTTTACATAAGTTGTAGTCATACAAATAACTGCAGAGTAGATTTATCTTTAAGCTGCCTGTCTCTCCTTAGGCATTGTCTAGAGAAGCTGGATGAATAACTCCAGGCTCCAAGAATCCCCTAAGCAACAATGTTCAGGTGCTGCAGTGTTCAGTGATGTGATAGCCAAGTCTTCTTGCAACTCCAGCTCTGTATGACTAAGCATAACTGGTGTAAACACTTCAACAAAGTAGCTCTTAGCAAACCAGCACAGCCTATCTGCCCCCTGCTTATCCATTTTAACACTAGGACAAAAATCAGAGCTATATTTCTATGGAAAACGCTGAGGTACCTGTCTAGAAAAAATATATATATCTATGAACAAGTAACACATCAGCTGTAAAAAGCTCCAAGATATTTTAACTGGAGCCAGTGACATTTTCAGTTCTTAGACTACAGCATAAATAGCATCATTTTTATTTCTCTGTATAAGGCAAAAAAAGCTATTTCAGCATATTTCCTTATGTTTAGTCCCTCAGTGTTGTCACTTCTGACACCTTATAACCAGCTGTATACACTCTTTGCTGCTGGAGACACTGCAGACTCTTGGGAAACAAGGGAGGGAATCAAGGATTTCCTCTTCCTAGGAAGATGGTAATCAATTTTAATTGCAAAAAGATAAAATAACTGGTCCAGGGAGTTGCTAAATACTAAAAGTTATTTTATGGGACTGGATTCTTGAAGAAGTTTTACAAAAGTCTTGTAGAGAAGCAGACAGGAATCTTACCTTCATCTGAACTTCAGCATGGTTAACATCTGCACAGAAACAGACAGAAAACAGTAGTATCAGATATAATTGACTTATATAAATTTGCACACAGAAGATACTTTAGAAAAAATGTTAACATTATGAAATCAAACACTTAGAAGCTAGAAGAAAAAAAAAAAAAGACTGCCTGGGCAACTGTAACTTAGCTCTTTCAATTTGTGCTTTATATGTTACTTAATATGCTTCAATTAGATGATCATACACAACTGTTTTGAAAGAGCTCTTGCTTCACTCAGTACTTGCAGTTAATATCTCCAGTATTCAGAAAACTATGTTTCTCAAAGCATATTTTTATCTTTCTCAAAATACCTGTTGGTATGAAATCTCCTACCTCTATTTGTGTCTGTATAAGGTGTTGAGATGCTGTAGTTCTAAAGGAATGGAGTGCACCTGATTCAGATGAAAGCGAATACAGCTTAGCTCTCTTTACCCTGAAACATCCTAAATTCACATGTACATGCTGATATTTTTCAGAAAGTCTTCAGTGGTGTATTATATGTAAAGAAACCAATAGACAATGTTATAAAATTACTTCATTTTACATATCTCAGCTTATAAAGCTTACAAAGCTGGGCACATCTTAAAGTTGTTAGAACATTTAAAAAATACTAAATTAGGAACAGTCCACATAACAGCTGCAATACCAATTACAAGTTCTACAGCAGTTTTTGCCATTCATAGCTTCATTCCCATTAAAAATTGACTTAAGTGGAGGCACATTAAGCTACGCTGTCTTAAGATGAACTTTAACAAAATCCCATATCACTTGCATATTTCTTCCTTAATAAGATATCAAAGTGCTATAAATCTTCTACAACAGACTTAAGAGTTCAGTTTGCAAATTGAGCCAGAGGCCTAAATTCTAAATTGTGTGTTGAGGATGTGAATACTTCTTAGACCATGATACCTTCTCATCAGCTTGGTTTAAAAGTATTCAACTTTCATGGCTTGTCTGGGAAACTAGCTTTTTGCTATGGACACAGGTGTCCTGGGTCTTCGTGACACACTTGTATTCCTCTGGTGCCTTTTGTGCTTCACAGCTTTTAATCCCAGGCTTTGATGCATCTTCACTACAACAGATCACCTCTAGCTGCAAGTTCCCCTGCTGCAGAACTACCATGACAGCTAAAGATATGTCTTGTGGGTGTCTGTAACATTTCATCATCTTGCCTTTCAGCCGTTCATCATATTTCAACTTGCCATAATAATAGCTCTGGGCCATGTTTTATCAAAATACATAGCAGATGCCCAAAGCTGAGTTAGTTGACCTACAGGAGCATTATATGGTGTGGAATAGGGCTTTAAGGTCTCAGTGTCCAGGATCTGACCCTGTCATTTTATGTCAGGAGGTGCATAAAAAAAATGCATTTGGAATTAATTGAGATGCTTAATGTAGCAACAGACAGTTCAAGTTTCTTAGCTGTACAAAAAAATGGAAGTCACTACTGTAATACACATTTAGTTTTGTTTTGAGTTGGATCCTCTTTTGGATAAGATGTTTTAATTTCCTCAAAAGCTTCACTGGTGTTTACTCTGTGTGACTTTCTCATCCGTCAGAGAGTTTTGAGGCAGAGGTGGCCATAGTAACAGAATTTATCTGCAGAGACCAGTGCTTTACTGACAATATTTGATACTGGTCTTGACAGGTTTACTTTCAGATCATGGCTGAAACAGGACTTGTTTTTCTTTATGTTGATACTCAGACTGAGCTTCTTAGCAATGTAATCAACACAGTAATATGTTGTGTATCTTTTCACGTTTTTTTGCAGGCAATATATTGGTTGTTGGAAAATGGTTGCTGGAAATAACAGATCTCATGTAGCACATTGTACATGACTCTCAACTTTTGGTTAGGTATAAGGTCTCTGAAAATTGAGAGTCTTCTCATATGATGACTTCTGTCTTTAAATGCAGAAAGTAGCACTGTTCTCAGCACATGACATTTGTAAAGAAGTACCAGTCAAGCATTTTTACCCACATCGTAATAAAGTGGAACGGCTGTTCAAAATTCAAGTCCTCAGCAATTGTGCATTATCATTCCTCAGTATGATAATTATTTGATTTCCTGAAACTGACTTGTTGAAGAGAGATGGCAGATGACCTAATCAGTATAGATCATACCTGATCATACTGGTTATGGTAAAAAGTGAAAGGAATATCAACATGTTAGCCCATTATTCCTTGGATTTTACATCCAACTTGCATTCCAATGACTTGTTTATGGAAAAATTAATTCCAGATTATTACTGGTTATCTTCTAACCTGCCTATTCAGTGGAAACGCAGCTGAACTCAGGGTTTTTTAAAGTAACATTTCACAAGCTAGGTAGATTTGTCTATGTATACTTAAGCCAATTTTGTAGTGATCAAGCTCATAGTACAGGAGTGGCATGTACCTTTCAAATTTCATGTCAGTATTGCAAAGTTGTTGCATATCCCAGTAGAAATAATTCAGTTCAAGGTTAAAAAACCTGTATCATCATGTCTTCATGCAGGTGGCTACAGGCATGTTTCTAGGCATCTAGTTAATACAGTGAGTGGAGCATATCAAATGACTCAGCTGCCACTAAAGTAGACTTCCAGAAGACCATTAATTGGGTAAATATAGTCACCTAATATAGTCATGATGTCAGAACATACCTTGCTTGGCTGCCCAGTGTCACTCAAGATGGGAGTGAGTCTCGCTTTTGTCTCATATTATACATGCCATGTAGATATCTCAGGTACTCTAGGGCCTTTCAAGCAGCACAAGATGTAGTCAACTAATAGAGCTTTTCAGACTCCTCTGGTTAGCTTGTATCTATTACCTAGTTCTTGTACAGAAACCTACAAGTAGACACTGAAGTTTAGATGTCTTAACCTCAAGCTGAATCCATCTGTCCTTGGAGCTCAACTTGGGACCACGGGGAAAATTGCACTCTTCTGGAGTGTCAGCTGGGGATTACGTGGAACAGACATCTTAAATTATCTTCCATGTAGACCTTTAAACACTTTAATCAATCCTGTCATTTTCCAGGATTAAGTCCTTCCTTTGTTTTTATAGGAGTTTCACAACTGACAGTACTAGGGCACATAGACTTGGTCTAAATGGTCTCTTAATTTTCTTCTGTTCAATGACAGGTGAAAATTAGGCAATCTATAAGTTATACCTTATAATACACTGGTAAGGCAGAGAAAATGAAATTAAAATTTAAAGCATGTCCCTATATCTGTTGAAGGTATACTGAGACCTGTACTTTTATTTCACAGATTGCATAGTTTAGATCATTATGAGTATGTAGGTATCTTTTCTGGTTTTAGGTGAGAGAAGTTGTACTCCAGCTGAAAGCATGCTAGGGATTCATTTTCCAGTGACAGTATTAATATCACAGAATATCACTCCCTGATACTTGCTGTAAAAAGGAGAGGGACACAAGGAATAAATGCCCTTTGGATGCAGAGCAAAAAAACAATCTAATTATGCTGCTCATAGTCTGCTGAGAAAATGGAACCGACACATCAGCATAATTTAAACTACCTTCTATTTATCAGCACTTCCAGCCATCGTTTTTCTGGACTTGCCCCATTAATACAGATAACATTTTTATGTAGCTCAAAGTTCTTCTCTTGTTGACTCATGCTTTTTCTTTGAAGCAAAAATGAAATTAAGGGCTTATCAATATGGAATGGGACTCCACTTCCAGTACCCTGTGCTCTTTGAGAGATTTCAAGTTTGCTGCAGGGAGATCTGAGGAGGTTGAATACTTAATAATCCCAGATGTATTTTGTACTCTACCCCTAGTACTACAGTTTTAGTGCTATACTCTCCTACTACTTTATTGCTGCTTTATCAGCATCCTCAAACTTTACAAAATTACAAAAATATATTATGAGTTTTCAGGCTAATCAAAACACCATAGCTGCCTCCTCAGCAGGAAAGTAAATAAATTGCCTAATTTCTTCTCAGTTGTTGATCTTTAGAGGATCTCTCTGTTGTTTTGCACACATTTTCCATATTTTTCCAGGTCTGATTAAATTCAGTTTTGGGACAGTTACCAGGAATGTGTCTAGACCTGCAGTGCACAGAGATGTGGGAATGAGGGGAAAATATATAAAAATGCATATTGATGTTAGATGTCTGCAGAGGAGCTAGGAAGAAATATCCATTTGGGAGTGTAACCTTAACACTTTTGATAACTAAAAAAGATAGGAAGAGTAAGACATAGCTTTCTCCCTTTTGTAGTGGTTAGCTACATGGCTGAGAATAGAAATTTAGTGGTCTGTCTCCACTTAAGTTTCTACAGTCTAGAGAGCTCATGTGTCTGATATCTAAATAATTTTTTAAAAACTACAATCTGCTTATAATTCTCATATTAAAGGTTTTCCTCTGCCTTTTTGTTACCTCAGAGTGTTGGATTTTTCATATGTATGAGGTATAACAAGGCCAAGTGCCGGGTCCTGCACTATGGTCACAACAACCCCATGCAGCGTTACAGGCTTGGGGAAGAGTGGCTGGAAAGCTGCCTGGCCGAAAAGGACCTGGGGATGTTGGTAGACAGCCGGCTGAACATGAGCCAGCAGTGTGCCCAGGGGGCCAAGAAGGCCAACAGCATCCTGGCTTGTATCAGGAATAGTGTGGCTAGCAGGAGCAGGGAGGTGATTTTTCCCCTGTACTCGGCACTGGTGAGGCTGCACCTGGAATACTGTGTCCAGTTTTGGGCCCCTCAGTACAAGAAAGACATTGAGGTGCTGGAGCGTGTCCAGAGAAGGGCAACAAGGCTGGTGAAGGGTCTGGAGCACAGGCCTTATGAGGAGTGGCTCAGGGGGCTGGGGTTGTTTAGCCTAGTGAAGAAGAGGCTGAGGGGAGACCTTATCGCTCTCTACAACTACCTGAAAGGAGGTTGTAGTGAGGTAGGTGTTGGTCTCTTCTCACAAGTAGCTAGCGATAGGACGAGAGGACATGGGCTCAAGCTGTGTCAGGGGAGGTTTAGATTGGATATTAGGAAAAACTTCTTCACGGAAAGGGTAGTCAAGTATTGGAACAGGCTTCCCAGAGAGGTGGTGGAGTCCCCATCCCTGGAAGTGTTCAAAAAACGGGTAGACGTGGCACTTTGGGACATGGTTTAGTCTAGTCTACCCTTGATTGGTTTAGTGTGGACTTGGTAGTGTAGGTTAATGGTTGGACTGGATGATCTTAAAGGTCTTTTCCAACCTGAACGATTCTAGGATTCTATGATTCTATATTTTATGTATTATTCTAGAAATTATAATAAAATATCTTAAAAGTCTTTTCCAAACTAAATGACTCTTTTATTACTGTGTTTCATTTGTTTTATTCCTTGCTACTTTGCATTATGTGGGAAAATATTCTATGATCTTGGACATCACTTATTGAAATACTTTTTACTAGTCTCCAATTGGATGAATATGTGCTTTGGTTAAAGCCATATGTATCCATTTTTTTCCCTTTGTAAGAAAACAAACAAACAAACAAACAAAAAAAAACCCAAACCAACACAACACAAAACCTGAAATCAAGAACTTCCTTGATAAAATCTCCTGCTTAAATGTGCATGATGTAGCAATTACAACGTATCTGCTGACACTTTCTATGAACTGAAATCCTTCAAGCAGTCTAATCTGCAGACTTCAGTAGGGTAAGAACTGCACTATTGGATTGGTGCAACCTTTCTGGAATAATCTTACCAAAAAGAGGAAAAGAAGACTTACACACTCATGAGAAATTATTCTTGCAGTAACTGAACATTAATTTTCTGTGTACTTTATCTCAGAGAAGAATAATTTCTCCTGTCATTTCATGATGCGTGGAGCTGTTTAGGAAAAAAAAAAACCCAAACCCCATCTCTGAAAACTGCTTCTGAGCACTCATTACCACAGATCTCCATATTAACTTCCTGTGGTTCAACCAACCATCTCAGTTACAGAGATACTATCAGGTCTCCTGCTGTCATATGTAAATTATTACATATAGGCATCAAATTACTCCTTCTTCTATATTATTTCAATGGCTAGCTGTCATTCTTGGCTGAACCATTAAAGAGGCAAAATGTAGCAAAAAACCAGCAGGCAATACAGAAGCAGTGGCATCCAATCCACTATTGTCCTTTCACATGTCAATACACAAGGTATTACATGCCACAGTCTTGAAGTACTGGCTGGGAATATAAAATCCTTCCAAAGACAAGTAGAACTGTCTTGTATTTTGCTGAAACAGCAGAATGAATGTACTCAATTTCTGATCCTCTATTTCTCAGCTAGTCAATTTATTCTCCTTCTTAGTCAACAGAGAGAAATAAGCACTTCATATGACGTATTTCAGCTGCCTACTTTATAGCTAAATGTGTCATGCCCTACTAGTCCCTATTACTTTCTGATGAACTAGAATGGTTTAGTTTATAAATAAATAAATGTATATATAAAATATATTTTTTAATATATAATATGTATAAAATATATACATTCCTGGAGGCTGAAGGCATTATATAGGCAACGATTGAAGCTGTTTGCTTTAGATGAAACAAGACTGGATATGCTGGAAAAAAAGTAAAATAATGAAAGCCACAGGGAAAGTGAATAGCATTCTCATTTTACCTCTGACAGTACAAAACTCAAGGATATTCAGTGAAATTAAAAGCAACGTATTTACAACTTTTTGAAAAGTTCTTCCCTTAAGATAGACTGAAACATATTCAGCATGGATTCAGAGCAATATTTAAAGACTATCTGTTATACATGATATATGTAGGAGTTACAAAATGAAGGAAAATTATTAGTAGCTTGGAGAATTAAGGATATGGAAAAAAGTATCCCCCGATGAGCGATGGGATAAACATGAAGTGATTTAAACATAAAAGTGATAGGAGCTTCTCTTCTCATGTGCAATAGATCTGACTGTGACTTTCTGCATACGTGCAGATCTACCATATAAAATGTGTACAGTAAGTTAGAATCATAGCATCACAGAACAGCCCAGGTTGGAAGGGACCTCAGAAGATCATCTGGTCTGTGGGAAAGGAAACCTTGATGAGATTATCCAGCACCCTGTCCAGTCACATCTTGAAAACCTCCAGTGGTGGGGACTCTACCACATCCCTGGGGAAGTTGTTCCAGTGATTGATTGTTCTCGCTGTAAAAAATTTCTTTATTTTATCGAGATGAAACCTCTCTCCTGTGCAACTTGTACCTGTTGCCCCTTGTCTTCTCCATGCAGCTTTTTGTGAAGAGAGAACCTCTGTCCTCTTTGTAGCTGCCCTTTAAGTTTAGAATTCTGTGATGAGGTCCCCTAGCCTTCTCTTCTCCAGGGAGGAAAGACCTAACTCCTTCAGTCTTTCGTCATAGGGCAGGTTCTCCAACCCTTTGATCATCATCATGGGCCTCCTTTGGACCTCTGTCTGCATCTTTCTTGAACTGTGGGGACCAGAACTGGACACAGTACTCCAGGTAAGGCCTGACAATTGTTGAGTAGAGAGGGATGATCACACCTCTATCTCTGCTAGTAATGCCCCTGTGGATGCAGCTCAGGACCTGATTTGTCTTTGTTGCTGTAGTGGCACACTGGTGACTCATTCAGCTTGCTGTCCACCAGGACCCCCAGGTCCCTTTCAGCAAGGCCACTCCCCAGCCACACAGATCCTAGCCTGTTCTGGGCTCTTTGGTTATTTGAACCCAGGTGTAGGACCTTGCACTTGTCTTTGTTAAACTTCATACTGTTCTTGCTAGCCCACTCTTCCAGCTTGTCCAAGTCTTTCTACAGAGAGACTTTAACCCCAGCCAGCAACTGAGCACCACACAGATGCTTGCTCACTCCCCCTACCAGGATGGGATGGGGGACAAAATGGGAGGAGTAAAAGTGAGAAAACTCATGGGTTGAGATAAGAACAGTTTAATAATTGAAGTAAAGTAAAATAGTAGTAGTAATAAAAATAATAATATACAAAGCAAGTGATGCACAATATGAGTGCTCACCACTCGCTGACCAATGCCCAGACAGTCCCTGCGCAGTGATCACTGTCCCCCGGCCAACTCCCCTTAGTTCATATACTGAGCATGACGTCATATGGTATGGAATATCCCTTTGGCTAGTTTGGGTGAACTGTCCTGGCTGTGCCCCCTCCCAGATTCTCGCTGGCAGGGCATGAGAAGCTGAAAACTCCTTGACTAGTGTAAGCACTACAGAGCAACAGCTAACACATCAGTCTGTTATCAACATTCTTTTCATCCTAAATCCAAAACACAGCATTATACCAGCTACTAGGAAGAAAATTAACTCTATCACAGCTGAAACCAGGACACGTCCACCTCTTCACCCAGTTTGGTGTTATCAGCAAACTTGGTGAAAGTGTTTTCAATACCATCATCCAGATCATTTATGAAGATGTTGAAGAATGTGGGGCCTAGTGTTGATGCCTATGAAAAGCCCACTTATGACAGACTGCCAGCCTGAGTAAAAAACATTGATCACCACCCTGAGTGTAGCCTGTTAACCAATATCCTACCCACCTCACTGACCACCCATCCAATCTGTATCTTGTCAGTTTATCCAGGACAAGGCTGTGGAAAACAGTTGATCACTTTGCTGAAGTCCAGGTAAACATTTTCCACTTATCTCCCCATGTTGACAAAAGATGTTATTTTTTCATAGAAGGAGATTAAGTTAGTCAGGCATGATTTACCTTTGGTAAATCCATGTTGGATTTTCCCAGTCACCTCCTTCATTTGGTTTGTGATAGTGTCTAGGAGGACTTGTCGTAGCTACTTGATCCTGTGATCCGGGGTCCAGCTACAGCTGTACGACAGCTGCTCAATAACTCTGCACATTCTGAAGGAGGGCTAGAGGTCTGGGCTTCACCTATGACTTGATGTGGCACTAACAAAAAAAAATTAGACTGGTCATTAGATTTAAACCTGATATAATTGCTTTGTGGATTTTAAAACTTTACCGTAAGATTTTATGAAAATCCCTTCTGTATCAGATTTTCGCTGACAGAAAGAAAATAAGCTTCCCATAGCATCCTGAAAAGAGACAACTTTAATTCTCTATTTGATCTCAATTTTTTAATGATCAAATATAGGTTCTCTTACATCAAAGCACTCCAGAACAGACCAAACAGATTATAAATGAGAAGCTGGATTTTATTGTGATCATTTTTTCATTAACAAAGGACAAAGCTGTTAGGCAATTGACTCATTTAGTTTTATTTTATGCATATTTATGTACATAAATGTTTATGTTTCTTGGAAAGCTGCATGTCTTAGATTGTCACTACTCTTTTTTCCACTTAGATAACTCTTAAATTCCCGTCTTCCAAGACAGAACGTTGTGGCTGTCGCTCAGTGTACCAAGATCAACAGAGATTCTCTGTCATGCATCCTGTCTTTTGACAGCTCAGTGGAATAATTTCTTACAATGTCATTGCTGTTGCTGCTGTTGTAATCAGCTTCTACTGTCTTTATTCTCTCTTATTCTGCCACCTTTCAATGCTACCAAGAAGAACCATGCATCAGCCTTGCTAACTTGGCCCTCCTCAACAAAAAAACCCTTTTCCTTAAACCTATTGGATAGCCTGCAAATATGCTGGCTAAAGACAGGAACTTCAAAAAATTGTCATCCCTGTCACTGGTAACAGGACTAACATTGTCAAAGTATAATGATAGCTGCTCTGACAAAATCCAATGGCTTTATCGCACTATCCATTTTTTAATCACTGGTGCCAATCAGAGAGGGATTGCTACTGTGAGAGGAACCATTGCCAGAACAAAAGCACGCCTAGATTTTTTGTATCACTTCAGCAAAGTAAATATACAGCAATTGATTCATGTTTGATCTTTTGCAAAGGTTAGGCTGGACTCCTAAATAGTAAGCTATATGCAACCAAAAGACATTTACATTTCTTTCTTTTGGGAGCAAACTGAGCATACACTGTATGAAATATTTTGTATTTGACCATTTAGGTGACTGAAGAAGATCTAAATGATCTACATCATTAGCAAGTCATGTAAAAAATCGGGGGGGGGGGGGGGGGGTAAGAAAAAAAAAAGAAAAAAAAACCTAAAAAAAGAAAGCCAGCACTCCAAACTTTTGCCTTTACATAGGGATGCTAGCTAGTTGAGCTTGGGTGAGAAAATTCTACAGATATAATTAATACCTTGGTCTTTGTGGCTGATTCTTGGGAGTTTTTGTTGTAAAAATGTTGGTCATTATTCTTGTTAAAAGACAGGAGTGGTCTTGACCCTCATTCTAGGAGGAAAAAAAGCACAGACTCTGGACTGATCCACATACAATGATCTTGATAAAACAATTAAACATATAAATCTATCTATTAATGAAAAGGAAAAAAAAAAAAAAGACAAAAAGAGAATTATGTTGCTTTTCTTTTTTAAACACACCTGCATGGCATGATTGTTGCACCTACATATGTTGAATTTGCATCAGCCACTGTCAGATTTTTAGCTCATGGTCATAGCTGTTTATTAGTTATGTCAATCTAATCAAGACTTGAATCTTCTTTTTAACTGCTTATCATTTGAACACTTGAGAAACAATGAGGTTTTAAGTACTTTAAGGGACTGTGACTTCCCCTGGTAACTTTTGTGAGTATTTTAGTCACGTTTCAATCTCTTTTCTGAATAAATAGTACTTATCTCTGCTCCATTGCTAAGTCAAAGATCTGCACAGCTCACAGGAAGAAAGTAGTAAAATCTGATCTGGTGAGCTCCACACCTAGTATACTTACGAGGATGTGAGTGTAGACGTGTTCAAGTATACAAAAAGTTGGAAAAAAAACAGAGCTCAAGGAAGTGGATTTTTCAATTTCATGAAACTAGACAAATGTATTTTAAAAGCCTGGAATTCTGATGCTTGTCTCATTGACTTTTTCTGGGCCTGAATACTTAAGCTGGGCCTTTTCCACGTTTTTTTTTTCTATTTCAGAGATTCCAAACATCCTCTGCAAAGACCTGTAGTCACTGTACAGAGATGTGTTGCAGAAGACGTACATACTTCCTATCTGTGGCTTAGATGAAATGGTATGTAGAGGTGCTTTCCCTTATTATGGAAGAATACTAAGTAATAGACTTAAATTAGGCATCTGTTTGTTGACTTCAAGGTAAATGGCATGAATAACATAATGAAATGGCAATAAGTGATAATTCCTCCATCAAGATTAGGGTGAGATTTCTGTCAGTTGTACTACCTTTCCATAAAATATGCTGTCCTTATTGCCCTAAACCTTCTTTCACTGAAACCAAAGACAGAGTTATGCAATGTAAGATGACTACTTGCTAATTTCCACCTTAAAAATGCAACAGTTCCAAAAATGAAAATACTTTTTATTTGAATAGGGACATACTGCACTTATATGGTTATATCCCTCAGTGGATAAGGAAATCTGTAATATGTTTAAAATTTTTCACAATGGTCTGGATGATGGAACATCACTGGGTGTATTCCTAAATCCCTAGTGTCAGAATACATGGTAAAAAATGAGGTGATATCATTACATTTTTCCTCTATTTCTTCCCTGCCTGTTTCCACCCACACCTCCTGTGTTCCTCTCTTGTATTTTTCAAATAGAACAAAGAATTTTTAAAAAGGGAAAGAAAGGAAAGTACATTGTTCAAGATTAACACTGGCAGAAGAATAGGCATGCATGACTGGTTGTTGGCAATGTCTCTAAAATGCAGCCCACATTTCTTCAGCTTATTTTAGTGTGATAAATTGCATTCCCTTTTCCTTTATGATGTTTTTTTCTTTCAAATGTGCTAACATGTAAGTATTCAAAAAACTTTTAATTACACTTTAGCAGCTCATCGGACATAAACACTACATCCTCAATGGGCTTTTGGACTCTGCCCATATGACAAGAGTGGCAGCCTAGAAAGTTTCTCAGTCCCCTGATGTTTACAGGATTTAATAGTTGTATTTTGACAAGCCATTATTGCAGGTCATTCTGACAACCTACAATAAAATATGAAGACATTTAGCTTGTCTCTTAGCATTTTTAAAGTCAGATATGTGACTGAGGATGTGGCTTGGGGAGAAAGTTCCCCAAGAGTCTTCCAGTTCACCTTCCAGTATATTCTTTAATAAAATTTTGAGGGTGGGAAGGTCTTACAGTTAAAGTCTATGCAGTTTCTTCCTTACAGAAACCTAAAATTTTATTTAGATTTTTCTGCCCCATCCTGAAAATTCAGGCTCACTGAAGGGAGGATTGTTTGAATCTGGATTAATTTCTCTAAAGGAATGGTTCTTGGGTTCAGATCCAAATTAAATTAAATCTCAGAAGCTGTTCATATGAACTTTTGTCTCTAAATAGCAGAAAACTTTTGTGTGTGACTTCACCTGACTGTAGATCAAACCTGAAAAATAGATACTGTAAGTTTTGGTTTCAGTTACAGACTATATCAGAATAATATCAGAAAGCATATTTGGATTCAAACTCCTGATCTGTAGTAGCTAGTGATCAAGATCAAGTTTTACTTAAAGAAAAGGTTTTTTTTATCAGTTTTTGAAAATCTATGCATTGATGGTAATTGCAGTAATAGAAGAATTGAAGATTTTTGCCAGTATGCATTGATAATTATTTATCAGAGGCAATAGTGCAATCATTATTATTGTTTCAGAAGTTATGTGAAGATATAAACCACAGAATGTATTAACTTCAGATATAAGCAGAGATGTAACCCCATTTAGAAGCTGTAGTGTCACTTTTCTACCAACACATTTTTGCAATTATATATTCTTGCTGCATATATCATAGCTCAATGAATATGCTCATACAGTGTTTTTTCTGTGTAAAAAATGCAATTTCATGTTTCTGAAAAAAAGTTGTAGCACCAAAGATCCCCAATGCCTGTCTATAGTTTCTCCAATCCTTTTTTAATTATTATTTTTGTCCTGAATACCCATGGGATCATTATCTTATCTCTAATTTGCTAGCTCCTGTAATACTGTTATAGGCATACAGAGAGATACTAATACCAGGAAAAAGGGCTGCCTTAAAACTTTGTAAGGGAGGTTAACTTTAATCATGCCTAGGAGACACAGTCAAGAAGTGTATTTATGAAAGTTCCTAAATATTAGCCTATAGACAGAACTGCTTTGAAAATCATAACAGCTAAATTCATCAGATGTGTTAATTCACAGGCTGCTCTCAGGTACTGCCTCAGTGCATGTACTGCTTGAAAATGAATTGAATGTGGCTTTTTTCCTCCTTTCCCTCTACTCCTCTATGAAATGTTAAAACAGCTGTTGCATCTTATCTCACAGGAGTAAGAACCTCCCTGTCCCATACCTGGCAAAGATGTTCCAGTTACTGTATTATCCAGGATTGAGCAAAAACCTCAAAATATTGGATGCCAATTACAGTGCTTGCTAGTCAATGGTTGTCTTTCATAAAAGATGTCCACGCTAGCAGGCAAACCCTCAAATTCATGTACCGAAGTAGATTTTTGTAAGTATATCTTTTACTAGATAATAGCTTTAATGAAACTCAAAACACCAATGCTAGTTTTGGGAAAACATTGTTCACATGCTTCATGCATCAGAGGTGGCTGCTACAGCTATAATTTCTTCTTGCTCACTAGCTTACTGTGACACTGACAAGTGAATGACTCAAGCAACAATACCAAGAAGAAATAAAAATAACATTCAAGATCTAAGGATGATAAATGCCCCTCATTTTTGCTCCCAAGAACCATTTGGAACAGAGGAAGATGAACCTGAGTGCTTCTTGCCCACTACACATGCAAATAATCAGTGATCAATTA
Source organism: Pelecanus crispus (assembly GCF_030463565.1). Lineage (NCBI taxonomy): Eukaryota > Metazoa > Chordata > Aves > Pelecaniformes > Pelecanidae > Pelecanus > Pelecanus crispus. The sequence continues at coordinate 20,254,333 of NC_134643.1, forward strand.
ATGAATGGAGATATTTTCCACAGCTGTGAGACTGTGATTGCAAAAGGGATCGAAACATAAAATCGACTCAGGAAAGACCACCTTGCTAACTTGAGAGGGTCACAAGAACACTAGGGAAGTCATTTATTACTGCTATTCATTAAAGAAAGGTTATAGTCATCTTTCTAATTACTTTTCTTACTTAGGACTGCTAACTTTTTCACAGATTGCTTGTCACTTGTACTGACCTCAGTATAAAATCAATACATATTTGCATTTTTTTTGTGCTCATTATGGTGAAACATGACATAGCCCAAAAATAAAGCATGTCTGTCTTTATAACTGAAAACAGCACTGAAAACACTGATGACAAAGGCTTAGATTTTCTCTTTTATTGTTTCATTGTTCTTTTCATATATTCTTGCAAAACTCACATATTGTGACTATGCTTACCACAAAGTTGCTATGTTTCAGGAAAATGAAGTCAATATAATATACAAGTCATTCCAAGAACTAAGATACTGTGTCCATTGTTTTCTTTCTTAAAATTTTGAATGAATAAGAATCACCAAAGATTTATTTCAAAATAAAAGCCTTTATCTCTTTGTCTTTACCTTTATGTTGAAGTATGAAACTATCCAAATTTAAAAAAAAGCTGACACCATGAAATTTGGAGCTAAATCTGGATTTAGATTGCAATGCGTCAAACATCAGGTATGTTTAAATGAAAGATCACTATTATCAGAGTAGGTTTATTCACAGAATTAAGATTGGACTCCAGTTTCTTATTTGATTACTGACTTTTGTCCCAACCCAATCTCTTCTCATAATGCATGAAGTCACACATTTACCCCTGTTCCCGGCTCTATCACCCTAAAAGCCTCAAAGACAACCATCAGTTCTGTCAGGAGCTGAGACACTTAAGGATCTTATTCTAAAAAGCAATACTGGCTGTGGTACCTTTTAATAATAAAAGAAACAATATTTCAGGTAAAACATCATCCTGAGTTGTGATCAATATACACCAAGGAGAAAGAATGTTAAATCCTAAATGGTTCAAGGTGATCATTGTCTGTCTTTTTCAAGGGGAATGATATTTAACCAATGATTTGAAACAATACAGCTGGAAAAAGTCTCTTCATTGCATGTTTGCCTTCCATGTCTGTTTTAAATACATATTTATAGTGAGCCGTTAAAATAGGGTAGTTACTCAAGCAGTTCACATGATTAAGAAAACATAAAGGAAGAAAGAAAATCACAGTGGTTTGGAAGGGAATAAGGTAATACATTTGTTTTGAGACCAAGACTGACAAATAAAACCAGCTGGTTTTTTTACAATAAGTTTATGCATGACTGCATGGATTTGAGAACAGTAACCACTGGACAGGTATTTGATTTAGCAGTAAAGAATGCTAATTACATCCTGGGTTGTATTAGCAGAGGCATGGCTGGTAAACTGAGGAAACTGGTTATCTCCTTTCATTCAGCATTTATTAGTGCTATACATCTAGAGTACTACATCCAGTTTTGATCTTTCAATACATGACTGACATGGAAAAACTGGATCAAGTGCAGTGTAGGCTTGCTACATTGGTGGAGGCCTGGAGCAGTTTCCCTATGAGGAGACACTGAAGGAGCTGGTCTTGTTCATCCTGGAGCAAGGGCAGCTATAAGGGCACCAAACAGCAGCTCCTCTACACCTACAGGTAGGTAACGGAGAAGATGGAGCCAGGCCGTGCACAGTGGCACAAGATGGGAGAATAGAGACTAAAGGCATAAACTGAACCAAGAGAGGTTCTCACTGAATATAATATTTATATTATATTATAATAGAATATTAGAATATAATAGAATATTAGAATATAATAGAATATTATAATATAATAGAATATTAGAATATAATAGAATATTAGAATATATATAATATTTTCCCATGAGGACACTTAGGCCATGACACAGGCTGTCCAGAGCAATTTTGCAGTCTCTCTCCATGCTTGGGAGTGGATAAGGCCCTGGTAAACTATGTCTGACCACATACCTGATCATGCTTTGAGTAGGAGTTTGGACTGGTGGTCTCTTGAGGTCCCTTCCAATCTGAACAATTCTTTTATCCTCTGGAACAGAATAGACATGGCATTTAAAGTAGTCCTAAAAATAATGACGAACAGTCATTTTAAATTTAATTACAAAAAAAAAAATTCAGTTTGTTTGTTCAATTCTTTTTAATATATCTTTTCCTGTAACAAAAGGTATTTGGCATAAAATTTAAAAGTCTGTATTACTGGTTCTGCCCATAAATTAAGTATATTTAGAAAATATGTGTTATGACTTTATGTTGTTACCAACTTTTATAAGGAATTATTTGTATTTAATTTGTAGTTTCAAAGGAGCTGCCATTTTATTCTCTTACTTGACCAAAGTTTATCATTTTGACAAATCAGGAAATACAGCTACTCCCAAGGAATCTGATTCTGCTCTCAGTTATACTGGTGATGAATATGCAGTAACTCAACTGAATGTAATACTTGAGAGGTATGTTATTTGAGAATCTTGGAAGTTAATAGACTTAATAGTGACCACCTGAGATAAGAGCAGAATGTGATCTTCAGACTGTAGCACTATGACAGAAAGGATTTGTACTATGTAAACAGAAAGACAGGAGAACTTTGTCTTCTCATTCACTGTAAATCTTTATGAAAAGGTGATGAGTGAAGTGCAGATCTTTCTCTAGGTACTTTTTTTCCATAAGAAGAGCAGCAAATGCAGCTGATAAAATTTTTTTGGCAGTATGTTAAAATTATCACAGCTCTAATGATTTGTATTCATAGTATAACCTCAAACTACCAGTAGCTATAATTCATCATATTTCTAATTTTACAGTGGCACAGATGGCTGTCCACTCTAGTGGTCCCAACATTAGTGAGTTAAACATGGAAAAACATGATTGATTAAAAATAGTAATCAGACATTACTGCTTGCAATTGTGATTAATATGAGTTTACTACTTCTGACAATAATTACTTCTTTCCTCTTAACAGAGGAAATAGAAAGTGGATTACAGGCTTAAAAAATCAAGACTTTAGGGCCAAATGAACAATTAATATTAACTGTAAAAAGAGAAAACTGCTGTTAGTACTTTACTTTTAGGATGGTTTAGGGATTCCTATTATCCTTTTTGATAACTGGGTGGCTGTTTTTTCAAGGCTAGCAATTGTTCCCTGTGGGAAAGTGACAGCTAATAATTTACTTGTATATTACCCTTCATACTGTTTTTAAATTATTTTGCATGCTCACACTTTCAGTAGTGCCTAGTAACAGGATTTTTTTAGGAACTTTGTGCATGCCTCTGAAGTTAAAAACAACTTATATTACCTGAGGCAGTGAAAAATTAATGGACTGATTTCTATTAGTGTTTTTAGCATTTACCAGAAGCACAGTTAACGGGTTCATTTGGCTTTGGATCAGGCCGATGTTTCTTGTTTACAGAATCCTCACGGTCAAAGAGAAACCAAACATGTATTGTGATAGAATCCATGACTTCTGTATGACTCTCTTTTCTTTGGAAGAGCTTGTGAAATTTTACACTTAAATTGACACTATGTCTTCTGTTTCTTAATTTGGTAAAGTATTGGGTTTACATGGCAAGGTTTTGGTAGCAAGAGAGCTGCAGGGGTGGCTTCTGTAAGAAGACACCAGAAGCTGCCCCATGTCAGACAGAGACAGTTTCAGCCAGCTCCAAAGCTGGCTAGCCAAAGCTGAGCCCATCAGTGACAGTGGTGGTGCCTCTGTGATAACATATTTAAGAAAGAGTGAGAAACACTGCACAGCAGCTGTGAGAGAAAAGAGTGAAAAAAAGTGAAACAACCATGCAGGCACCCGTGTCAGTGAAGAAGGAGGGAAAGGAGGTGCTCCAGGCACTGGAGTAGAGATTCCCCTGCAGCCCATGGAGAAGACCACGGTGATGCAGGTTGTCCTCCTGCAGCCCATGGAGGACCACGCTGCAGCAGATATCCACACTGCAGCCTGTGGAGGATATGTCCTGAAGTAGATGGTTATGCCCTGAAGGAAGCTGCAGGCTGTGGAGATCTCACACAAGAGGAGGCTCCTGGCAGCAACTGTGGCCTGTGGAGAGGAGCTCACGCAGGAGCAGGTTTTCTGACAGGAACTGTGACCCTGCAGGGGACCCACACTGCGTCCAGGAACAGACACTGGAGCAGTCTGTTCCTGAAGGACTGTATCCTGTGGAAAGGATACATACTGGAGCAGTTCTTGAAGAACTGCAGCCTGTGGGAAGGTTCCATGATGGAGAAGTTTGTGAAGGACTGTATCCTGTGGGAGGCACCCTATGCTGGAGCAGTGGAAGAGCATGATGAGGAAAGAGCAGCAGATTTTTTTGTTTCCTGACATGTTATGGTGTGATACAATTTGTTAATCAGATTCTTCATTTGTATATCCTCAGTGAAACATTTTCATCCCCCACCTTTCCTTCTGACACAAGATCTGGTCTTCCAAAAAGCTGTGGGATGCAGGTGGTAAAAACACAAGGAGGAAGCTGAACATAACATTTGGGCAAAGACAGTGCACAGAGAAGGGTTGCTGATTCACAGCATCTCTTGTGCTGCCTTTGGCAGTCAAATCTCATGAAGCCCAAGGCAGAACTCAGAGCTGCTTCCCTTGAGTAGAATCCTTATAGCTGGCCTCTGTGGTCTTGTTAACGCTGATTCTCCAAAGGTGAAACAAGCAAGTACAGTTCTTTCCTTGGCTGCAGGTGAGTTCAGGTTTTCTCTTACTTTACTCATAGGGAGTCCTTACTATTTTACTCTCTCCACACCCCCGTCGCATTTTAATCTGTATGACTCCAAGGTTTTAATTTCTTTTTTCTTTCTTATATCATTGTACTGCTGCCCATATGATGCTCTTGTTTCTTTTTACCTGGGTGCCTTTGACTAGGCAACTGATTCATAACAAAAATAACAAATGTTTTTTAAGGAAGAACTTATTGAGTAGAATTTGTTAAAAATTATTGACATTTTCTTTCCAGTTTATGATAAAAAAAAAAAAGCTCAACCAAAACAGAACAAAATTGTCTTCTTTATTTTCTGTTTATCAAGATCTGCTGAATATTATCTTAAATATGCTTTTGATTTCAAATGGACACTTCTTTCTAAGCACAATGATTCTATTAAATTCATCACAGCAGAAGGATGGATGGTAAGATGTCATGTGAAGAAGGCGGCTGGGTGGTAAGACTTCTGTGGCTATGTGCAACTTTTCCCAAAAAATGATCAGTCCTGTATAATTACAGCTGGTTTATGTTGTATCGCATGGTGTTGAAGGCTGCTATCATGAGAGATGGCTAATTGGCTATTTGATTAATAGCTCTCCACCAGACTCCATCTGTAGTGAGATTTAGCCTACTGTTCTCAAAGCTGGCTGAGGCATACCTCACCACAGCCTATCAGCACAGCTACATGCAGCTGAAAAATCATTACACAGTGAAAAAAGTTATGATTGAGCAAAAGATTTCAAGTATATGAAGCCACCATGAGATGGTCATAGTTCTTTGCCACTGGTCTGAAAGTCTTTTCCCAGTGGTACAGTGCCTAGTTTCTCCTTTAAAGAAAACATTTCCATTTTCTTGCTTTGTAAAGAGAAAGGAAAGAAAAAAAAACCATGAGGCAAAATCCCTCTCCAAAACCTCAGAGCTAGAAAAGATAATAATAATAAGTGTGATGTACTGCTAGACTAGCTAAAATGAGTTTGAGAAGAGCAATAGTATGGAGCCAGCTGTAACCCCAGAAGCTATGCACTAATGAAATTACCTGTGGCCCTGCCCTCCTTTTTATGCTGCCCAGACACAAGCGTAGCTGAGCAGGTAGTTGTCTGTGCATTGGTTTGGTAAGTGGTTTAACAGGTTTTGGTAAGTGTTTTAACAATCTGGCATAAGATGCTAGTTAAAACTAAAACCAGGACCTAACATTCTCTTATTTCAACCACTAAACTAATGGGGGAGAATAGAGTGAACTAGGTCTATAACTTTCTACATATATGCCTTCCTATCATGATGTGCACTTTTTTTTTTTTTGCAACGCATATGTTAACTTGGGAAAATGACAATGACATAAAAACAAATAGCCTATAAAACACTATTGTCAGAAAAGTAAGCTGCAAGGAATAAAGCACATACATAAAATTATAAAGATGATGGAAATATTAGCTTAATTATTTTATTTTTTATATCAGACCAGTGTTAACAGGTCTGTGAATGGGTAAATATCAAAAAAGTAACATGTTTCTGTATTTGTATTACCTATTTTAGAAAGTAAACAGAAGTGCTCTAAAAACTGTTGTAAACTGCTGCATGGAGGAAGCATCAGCAGTGTCCAGCAATGTGCACCTACAAAGCAAGCTTTATATGCTTGAATCCTAGCAACCAGCTCCATATACTTATTAGCTATCTTTTTGAATTCTATAGCTCTCTAACAAAAACCCACTGCATTTCAAGCAGTTTATTTACAGTTGGCCAATTATATGAAGACTTTCAAAGAGACATGAATACTGAGAAAATATTTGGAGAGGCACAGCGGAATGGTCTTACAGAAGAAGTCCTTCTGGATTTTATATCAAGTCCATAGAGAGACAGTAGCAAAGGCTGATCCAGGTGTAGTCAGATTTAAAGCTGGATCTTTGTGTTAAAATTTTAATCTTTTTCTTATTACTGTAAAGAGTCTACCCATCCATTCATGTCACAGCAATACTGCTTGTTATCACCTAATGGAGAATGATTCCTGGTACAGTGCTGTATAATTTAAACATAACTAGGAAAGATATTCCTTCCTAAATATATAAGATGATCTGCTGATGTACACAGAAAGTCCAGAACTGGACATGCAATAGTTCTCAATCTGGTGCCTAGTACTTCTTTATAAGTTAGACTGAGATAAAATTTGGTACATCTTGTATCTTTGATGGTAATTAATGTTAGAGTAAAGTGAAGACTTTATTCTTCAGAAGAATGTCATTCTCATGTTTGTTGTGGTTTAACCCCAGCTGGCAACTAAGCACCACACAGCCACTCACTTGCTCCCCCCATTGCGATGGGGGAGAGAATTGGAAGAGTAAAAGTGAGAAAACTCATGGGCTAAGATAAAGACAGTTTAATACGTAAAACAAAAGCTGTGCTCACAAAGCAAGCAAAACAAGGAATTAATTCACCAGTTTCCATCGGCAGGCAGGTGTTCAGCCATCTCCAGGAAAGCAGGGCTCCATTATGTGTAATGGTTACTTGGGAAGACAAACGCCATAACTCCAAACATCCCCTGCCTCCCCTTCCTTCTTCTTCCTCCAGCTTTATATGCTGAGCATGTCATATGGTACGGAATATCCCTTTGGTCAGTTGGGGTCAGCTGTCCCATCTGTGTCCCCTCCCAAATTCTTGTGTACCCCCAGCCTACTTGCTGATGGGGTGGTGTGAGGTGCAGAAAAGGTCTTGACTCTGTGTAAGCACTGCTCTGCAGTAACGAAAACATCTCTGTATTATCAACACTGTTTTCCTCACAAATCCAAAACATAGCCCCATGCTAGCTACTGTGAAGAAAATTAACTGTAACCCAGCCAAAACCAGCACAATGTTTCACCTATTTCTCCCAGTGATTAATGTGTTCTTTTAGAGTATTTAACAAGATTGTTGCAACTTTAGAAAAATGCCCACCTCTAATTCCTTAATCCCTATTCCCACCAGAATAATTTTTATTCTAATAGTTTAAATTTATAGTTTTATCCAAACTATAATTTCATCTTTCATTGACATGTATTTATATATAAATATATGCAGAGACGTATACATGTATGTATATATGCAACTTTACTAAGGAAAACTAACATGGGAAGTTTTACACATGTGCATGATTTACAGTACCTGTGATCTATTTTATGTTAAAAACATTGTTACATCTCTCCTTTTTTCAATAATACAGCTTAATTCACTGTGAGCTTAACTATTTTCAGCATTGTTTTCCTGCCTATTGTATGTGGATCATGCATGGATGTAAAAGGAAAAGGAGATACCATACCTGTTTAATTGTTTTTCAATTAAGCACCCTAAGGCTTCAGTATTTTTTACTTTCTCTTCTGTGAGAAATTAGATACTTTTTCAATATAAGCAAAGTGATGGCTTACAATACCCAACAAAAAGTAAAAAGAAACAAAATTATTGTTTTCTTCATGGCTTTTAGGCTATACATTAAGTAAAAAAACCCCAAATTTTCTGACAAAATTATTTACTTTGCAGAACACATTTTGAATTCAGTTAAAAATCCATAGTTTTATGCCTCTGGTATTTTCATATTGAGAATGTAAGTAAATGATTTACTGGCAAATGAGGTTTCAGTCTGTAAGTCTTTCTAGTTTTCAAAGCAGAATTGTTTTTTTGTTAGAAAAAGGAGTTACGGATTACTTAAATGTAGAAGAAATTCTTATGTATGCTTTTTTGGTTAGGACTACATTATATTTAGTATGATCCTTTAAATATTATATACCTAGGAAATAACCTTTTTTTTTTTTTAAGTACAGTAGATGTGACTTAGAGACGTTGGAATGAAATTCATGCCAAAGCAGAATTTACGCCTCTGTTAAAAATTAATTTTAATTAAATTAATTAATTTCTGCTGTTTTAAGAACAAAGAAAATTTACCAGGTATTCTTTCACTAGTCTAAATTAATATTATAACAATCAGTAGCAATGGGGAATATGCAATAACTCCTCTACTAGCCAATTAAAATTACTATCAACATTGAAAAACATTTCAATAGTAAGGATTAAACAAAGGAACATATTTGATAAAGACCCGTATCTTCAGGGTAAAGTCAGAAAAACGATTCAAATGTCAGAAAATGTCAGGGAACGCTGACATGCAAAAGGAAAAATAGGGGGGGGGGATTACAACATGAGCAATAGCCTAGCAAGATACTCTGTCACTTCTTTGGTTGAAAGGTGGTGACAGATTTGTGAATCTGTTATTATTATTAACTTCAATATAGCCTTGTATCCACTGCAATCTTATGTGTTTCCCAGTGTTGTATACACACAAAGGTGCACAGTGTAGGGGCATGCAAATTACAACTGTTGTCAACGCATGTAAGTCACCAGAAAATAACCACAATATTATAGATGAAACGGAGCAGTGTCTTAAAGGCCTTGCAGAGTAGAGCCTCCAAAGGAATCAATTTTGTCAAGGGTTTTCTTATACAGCTCTCTGCTGACAGCTGTGCAGTTTATAATCTTTTTTCCCCCCAAACTTCCACAGTATCATTCAGAATGAGTCCACTGCCTAAGTACTTCTCAGTCACTGTGAGTACACGCACTATTAACATGCCAACATTTTAAAATGCCTAAATTACAGATGGCAATATTGGAAAGATTGAGCTGTGAATGACCTTTTCTCCACATCATTGGATTGGGATATTGTTCTGTTTAAGGGCATTTGGTGCTGCTCATTAATGCCAATGTCACTTTGTTCAAAAGGTGAACATGCCAGTGTGCATCTGGTGAGAGGAAAAAAATCATATGCCTCTCAGCATTGCGCCAACCAAAGCAAGAACTTTCAGTTGCACCATTGCAATTTACATTTACTTCAAAAAACAAACTAATTGCTCACTGAAATTTCAATTTGGACCAAAAGAACCTTTTTAGAATCCAAGTGGTTTAGTTAGAACATGTTATATTTATGTTAAAAGACTTCTTTTGATCTCTTTAAACAAATTAATTTAAAAGGTATAGAATAATAATTTAAATGAAATGCAAACTTTTATAATGATTTTTAGTTTTCTCTGTTTATCTTCTTGCTTGACTTACCTTACAGAAAATAGAGTTGCAAATAATACATATTTTTATACATTTTTTTAGTGCTGAGAACTCTGCCAAGGTATTACAATATAATTGATTCTCCAAATACTTTTTTTTCTCTGAGTATATGAAAATAACATTTTATGGGATTCACTATTTTTTTTCCTTCCTGAACTATTTCTCATCTTAGTCAAAGTGAACTGTTTTTGAAATATAGGAAAGACATAACGTAATAAAAACAAATGCTTCTCAGTGTTCACTAAATGAACGTCCAAGTAAAACCTTCCTGAGAAATCAAAAATAATGTATGAAAGAAAAGGACATGAAAATGAATGTATTCCAATAGTTCTAGCAAAACTGGGTAGCACTGTGTGAAAATGTAGTGTAATGTATTTAACTCTTGGCAATCATTTTTCATCAGTTTCTCAAGGACTACCTGGCACTGTAGCTTGAGAGCCAAATTTTTAATTTCTTTGATTCTGACCTAGCTATCAGTTTCTTGAGAGTTCACTTACAGAAAATAGAGAAATTTTCTGTCTCCCTCAACTGCCAATCACAATTATAACTCAGTTAATGTGATTTTCACCATTACAAGTTGTACTGTGTCTGGCTGGGATGGACCTAGCTTTCTTCATAGCAGCCTGTCTGGTGCTGTATTTTGGATTTGTGGCTAAAACAGTGTTGAGAACACAACACTGTTTTGGCTGTTACTGAACAGTGCTTGCACAGCATCAAGGCTTTCTTTTTGCCCCTGGAATTAGCCTAGGGGTGGGTAAGAGACTGAGAGGGGCACAGCCAGGAGAGCTGACCCAAATTGGCCAAAGGGATATTCCGTATCATATAATATTATAATCATCAACAAAAACTGTGGTAGAAGAAAAAGTGGGGGGGCTTTTGTTTTCCAAGATGGCTACTGCTCAGTCATCAGTCCAGTTGTAAAAGGCTGTGATTGCCTTTGAATCCCTTGTCCCCCAATCTTTCATCTATTAAAATATCTTTATCTCAACCCACAAGGGTTTTTTTCATTGTAGGGTTTTTTTTGGTTTTCCCCCCACATATTTTTCTTTTCTTCTTCTTATTCCCCCTTCCTGCTGGGAGTGGGGAAGAGTGAGCAAGCAGCTGTGTAGATGCCTAGCTGCTGGCCAGGGTCAACCCACCACACAAAGTCCTCAGGTTCTACTCTGACATGAGAGCACACATCTCAGGGATGGCCTGGGCTCACTTTGGGCGGAGCTGGGCTGGGCTGGTTTCAGCTCCTGCCTTGTGGTCAAGTGCCTGTTGCCTCCCCTGCCTGAGCTTGAGCTCTGCCAATGCCTCTGTGGGAAGGGTTAGGCAAACACAGGTAGTCACTGCCCAGCAAATGAGAACCCCTTGGAAGGCTGTGGGGCCACACTCACACCTCAGCTGGGAGCAGACAGAGGCAGCAGCCTGGACCAAGAAAACAAATGTAATCTCAAGGAAATGCCAAGACTGAGGAGGAAGGGAATCCACCCACCAGTGGTGAAGTCCTCCCAGTGCAGGTCCCAAGGCAGTGAGGGCTTGCTGTGACACCCCTCACTTCTGTTGGAAGAAGACTGGCCCCATCGACATTTGGAGAGAGAGTGTGAGCACAGCAGAGGAAGGGGTAGACAGCAGGAAGGGTAAATAGAACTATTTTAACTTTATTGCTGGTGAGGTTATTTCTGTATGAAGACTATTAAATTGAAAATATTAATAGGAATGTCAAATTAACTTCACATATATAAGATGACCTCTTTTGCTCATAAAAAGAACTAATAACAGTGCTACCATTATTCCATGAAATTTAACTTCCAGGAATGGCAGCAGAAACATGTTTCTGCTTCAGACATTGAAAAACTGGCCATCAGTGGTAACATTCCTGCGATGAAAATATTTCAAGGTAGCATTTCTGGGAATCAAATCACAGTATAGCTGTCCACAAATATTTTGCAGGCTACTATTTGCAATTAATATTTTGCCTTATACCTTATCTAGAACTAGAGACATATTTTGAGAATTCATTTTTCTGGTAGTAGGAAAGAAGAATGTATTTCCAGGTAATGTTGTTACATTGGTAGGCACTTAAAGTAAAAAAAAAAATAAAGCAAAACTCCTGATGAGAGGAAAAAATGCTTTTCTTAAAGAAAATGTTTATGAATTTCTGAAATAGGACATTTAAAATAAACAGTAGTCTGTTGCGTAGCACTGATATTTTCCTTTTTGAGGATATTTCTTAGTCATCCACTGATAGATCATTCACTGAAACTGTTGAGATTTAAGCGTATATCTGAGATCATAACTAAAGTACTCCTGGTTTACATTCTTGATTTAGTATTTAAAAAATTACATCACAATATCTTACCATATCTTACACTGGACTGCATTAAAACAAGCCATTGAGGCAAGGGATATTACAGTGAGTGTTGAGTAAAGGCCACGCCTTATCATGCAATCATAGAAATGCCTGTCAACACTACAGTTACTGATTCAGTACTGGCTCAAGAGGCCAGGGTAGCTGGAAACATGAAATGCCTTAAGAAAAAAACCCATGATTTAGTACATTTGACTGGCCTCGTTCTTTCTTGTCAATATAAATTCTTTATTTTCTGGAACATAATAACAGAATATTAGAGGAGTTGTTTTTTGCATCCCTTCAGTTAGGGGTCTGGCAGTATTTTCTTGAAATACAGCACCCCTGGCTTTGTAGGTTTATAACTGAGCTGTAGACATCTGTATTGTGCTAGAGATTTTATGAGCTATTTTCCACAGAGGAAAAATAATGCAGCCAGCACATTAAAAAAAACCCAAATGAATGAAAACACAACTTTGGAGTCCAGTGCAGTAAAACCAGCAAATTCTGAAGCATGTCAACATCAGAATAAAAGGACCTAAGTTAGGTTGACCCCCTAGTATGATCTGGACGAGGGGACTGAGTAGACCCTCAGTAAGTTTGCAGATGACACCAAGTTGGGTGGGAGTGTCGATCTGCTGGAGGGTAGGATGGCCCTGCAGAGGGACCTGGACAGGTTGGATCAATGAGCCGAGGCCAACTGTATGAGGTTGAAGAAGGCCAAGTGCCGGGTCCTGCACTTGGGTCACAACAACCCCATGCAATGCTACAGGCTTGGGGAAGAGTGGCTGGAAAGCTGCCTGGCCGAAAAGGACCTGGGGGTGTTGGTCGATAGCCGGCTGAACATGAGCCAGCAGTGTGCCCAGGAGGCCAAGAAGGCCAACAGCATCCTGGCCTGTATCAGGAATAGTGTGGCCAGCAGGAGCAGGGAGGTGATTGTCACCCTGTACTCAGCACTGGTGAGGCTGCACCTGGAATACTGTGTCCAGTTTTGGGCCCCTCAATACAAGAAAGACATTGAGGTGCTGGAGCGTGTTCAGAGGAGGGCAACAAAGCTGGTGAAGGGTCTGGAGCACAGGCCTTCTGAGGAGCGGCTGAGGGAACTGGGGTTGTTTAGCCTGGAGAAGAGGAGGCTGAGGGGAGACCTTATCACTCTCTACAACTACCTGAAAGGAGGTTGTAGTGAGGTGGGTGTTGGTCTCTTCTCCCAAGTAACCAGCGATAGCACAAGAGGAAATGGGCTCAAGCTGTGCCAGGGGAGGCCTAGGTTGGAAATTAGGAAACAATTCTTCACGGAAAGGGTAGTCAAGTATTGGAACAGGCTGCCCAGAGGTGGTTGAGTCACCATCCCTGGAGGTATTTAAAAGAGTGTAAATGTGGCACTTAGGCACATGGTTTAGTGGTGGACTTGGCAGTGCTAGGTTAACAGTTGGACTCAATGATCTTAACAGTCATTTCCAACTTAAACCATTCTGTGTTCCATGTACAGCAGCTACAGTCCAAACAGAGTAATATCATGGGTGAAATGGCTAATTAGTAAGAACCAGCAAGAAGAGTAAACAGACTGCACCATTCCCTGGTGATTTCTCTAAGTCAAAGAGCTGATTCACACTGCTTCCTGCATAACCTCCAAAATATAGTGATTATAAAAATGTGCTATGTAACTATTTCTGTGCAATAATTGATCTCACCTCTATCTTTGAAGGTCATCTAATGATTCCTCTCCCTCAGAGAGGCCACTATCATTCTGGACAGTTCACTTTCAGTTAGACGCAGGAATTAAAATAGTAGTGACTTTATTTCTAGTTACACTGATTGGGTGAAATATGTTTAGGCTTGTGAACCTTAAATTTGAGGAAACAATTGGTAGACTTCACACAAGAAAGTAATAACTAGCAAAACATGAAGAATTTCACTCTGACTCTGCTTTTTCCCTTACAACATACCATAAAAAGTTAACATACGCAACTATCAATTCAGTAGCTTTCTTCCATTGCTTTATATTAGTTATAGATACTGCAAAGCTGTAAGTATAATGTTTAGCAAAAATTTGATTAAACTTTTGGTGTTTATCTACAGTCTGACTTTCCAAAGGGAGTTTAATCTCCTGTCTTCACATTTTAAAATGGCAGGACCCTTTTATAGGGCCCTGGAAAAATTCTTTCTTTGTACAGTTGCCACTGATTTTATATATTCAAATCTATATTTTTAAACAACAGAATCCAAAGCACAAAGAATTAATCATAACAGTTTTACCAGCCCCTAGATTTCGAAAATCATGATCAAGGCCACTAGGACAATGGGCTAGGTCTTAGAAATCCAAGAGGTGATAGAAAAATCTGAAAAATATATTGCAGTTCTGGTTTGTTTTTCAGCTTTCATTAGAGATCTTTAGGTTCTTGGTCATTGCAGAGCCCAGAAAAAAGCTTTTTTTTTCCTACTGTTTTCCTTAGTTCAGACATTCAGGCTTCCTATGCAAAGGATGGAAAGATGCAACAAAAGAATAGATCCCCAAAGTCTTTTACATTAATCTTGAATGTGTCTAAACTAGTTCTTAGGAAATACTTATGAAATGATAAATTCCTACACTGAGTAGAAGTTAGGCATCAGTTTCAAGAAAAAGTGTTCCTCTCTCTCGTTTCACAGCCATCAGCCTCAAAACCAGCAACAAACCTTTGCCTCCCCAAATAGAAACAGTTTGACCTTTTGCTATATGAATGAACAAAAATAAAGTTTTTAAAAAAAAAACAAACTAAAATTGATTTCTTGATGTTCAAAAGTTAGAGAACATCCCTGAATGTAGGCGAAGAAATTAAATCCAATTCTTTCAGGTAGAGCGAACAGTTACAAGTTTGGGTTTCTTATCTTTGACACCAGGTTGCATATAGGAGTCTAGTAGTATCATTCTCCTACTTTACAACATAATTACTCTGGGATCTTGCAACAAAGAAAAAAAAAGGGAAAATACAAGCTATTAAGACCCTTTGAGAGTTTCCAAGACTTGTGTGATTATATGCTTTGAAACAGGAATTCAAGCATTTGCTGTTTTTTCTAGTAGATACAGAAGTAATCTGGGGAACCTCCCCCAACCAAATAGCTGGGTTTTATGTTTCATGATACCTATAGACATTTCTAGCACTTTCCTTTGGGGTCACTCACATCACTTATATAGATTTAGGTATTTTAGTTTTCATTTTATTTTCAAGAATGTTTGTTGACAAATAACTAAGAAGTGATTCAAACCCTGAGTGGTTTCCATGTTAGCATCTCAACTTGGCTGAAGCAAACAGTGCTGCAGAAAGATATTATATTGCTACGAAATAATGCATTCAGCACACTGACACACATTCACTATCTATCCTTCTAAAAGATTTTCTATGTGTACTCCTGAGTATAGCATCTGACCACTTCAAGTGGACATTATTAGAGTTTTGGACAAGATTTTAAAGCTTTTTTAAAAATTTTTTTTCATGGAATAGAGTTTATATTCTGGGTTTTTTAGATATTATTAATTTATGATTGTCCTATCCTTATCCTGTAGCTGCCTTTTTGGTTGGTTGTTTTTTTGCTGGGATTTTTTTTTTTTTTTGTAAATTTTGAGGTTTTAATGGCTGTTGTTTAGAATAAATATAATACACTTCATAATCTATTCATTTTTTCCACTTCTTTCTACTGTAAGTTGAAAAATCCTGACTCAGTCAAGCCTGATATATCAGGCTGGTGTTATGACACTGGCTAAAAAGCTTCAGGGATTAACATCAACATTGGAGACATGTATACAGGCTATACCATGGCCACAACAGCCCCAGGAATAAAGGGTCCTTTCAAATTGAGCTACAAATGTAGTAGAACCAAGAGCAGCAAGACTAAAGGAAGTCCTATTTTCTTGAGCAGTCAAAACCCCATAGGATACACAGAATCGGAGAGACGCTGACGGTAACTTTTACATTTCTTGCAATTGCTGTGAGCCAAACAACTGCTGCTGACAAACCAGGGAATACAGTTTCTCCCTTCTGCCCCAGTATCCTGTATCTCAGATGTAAGGTATACCTGCACAGTTCATTACAGGTGGAAATGAGTGTGCTCTAGATATATTCTAATCTTGAAGACTGAGGTCATTTCCAAACCAGAAGCTGTGTTGCCACAGCTAGCATGGTCTTGAGCTAATAAGCCATGCTGAGAAGCTGCACGTAAAACACAGGTAGGTGCCCTGAGAGTGAGGGCTGAGTTGTTTCTCCCTTCCAGCAGAGTATTGTATAGATTTACATATAGATAGTTGCCAGTTCTTCGTATGTGCCTTGCCCACATTTGTGGATTGACAGCTGTTTTAAGTATCTTGAGGATGTTTAGTCATTCTTCAAGTGAATTAATGTCCAGTGTCAAGTACAGCAAGTCTCTTGATACATATAATATGAGGGAGGCAAATTATCTTAGTTCATGACTTGCTTCAGGGATATATTTGTATATTTATCCCTAGAGAGGGGTTAAAAATCCCAACACACATAGGTATTTTCTGTCCATTCCTACTACTAAGCAGTTTGAATAGCAGAAGGTGGTTAAGTTTTGAAGAGGAAAGGAAAAAAAAACTTCTCAATGTAGATACAGAAAACCCAACACACCCAAAATGCAGCCTCAGATAATGGGAAAGAAACCTGAGAAAAACACTAAAGGATAAATTTGCAGTGAAGCACCTAAGCAAACCAAGTGTTTATAAAATGTTTAACTGCTTTTTAATTTAATATACATTACAATATTTAATTTATATAATGAACTTTATAACAGTAGCAAAAGTCATTGTGCAAGAGCAGTGTTGCCTATGCTGACAATTTTATTGTTATGCTCATGATATTTGGTGTTTTTTCTGAAGCCATGGCTTCCAACTTTATTACATTTAATGAGACTCTCAGCTTTAATTTTAAAATAAAAAAGCTTTATTGGCCCTGTGTTTTCAAGAAAAGCATGTTCATATACTAAATGTCTAAAACCCAGAAAACAAATAAGTATGTGGTACACATGGCTTAAAAAATTAATAAATCTGCAGGTATTTTAATCCAGTCAATTCATAGAATCATAGAATGCTTTGCGTTGGAAGGGGCCTTTAGAGGTCATCTAGCCCAACCCCCCTGCAGGGAGCAGGGACAGCTTTAACCAGATCAGGTTGCTCAGAGCCCCGTCCAACCTCACCTTGAAGGTTTCTAGGGATGGGGCCTCCACTACCTCTCTTGGGCAACATGTTCCACTGCTTCACCACCCTCAGTGTAAAACATTTCTTCCTTATAGCCACTCTAAATCTATCCTCCTTTAGTTTAAAACCATTACTCCTTGTCCTGTCACAACAGGACTGCTAAAAAGATTCTCCCCATCTTTCCTGTAGGCCTCCTTTAAGTACTGAAACGCCGCAAGAAGGTCTCCCTGCAGACTTCTCTTCTCCAGGCTGAACAACCCCAACTCTCTCAGCCTGGCCTCATAGGAGAGGTGCTCCAGCCCTCGGATCATTTTGGTGGCCCTCCTCTGGACCCGCTCCAACAGTTCCATGTGCCTCTTGTGCTGAGGGCCCCAGAGCTGGACACAATACTCCAGATGAGGTCTCACCAGAGCAGAGCAGAGGGGCAGAATCACCTCCCTCGACCTGCTGGCCACACTTCTTTCGATGCAGCCAAGGATACAGTTGGCTTTCCGGGCTGCAAGCGCACATTGTTGGCTCATGTCCAGCTTTTCATCCATCAGAACCCCCAAGTCCTTCTCTGCAGTACTGCTCACAATCCCTTCACCCCACAGCCTGTATTGATATTGGGGGTTGCCCCGACCCAGGTGCAGGACCTTGCACTTGGCGTTGTTGAACCTCATGAGGTTCACACAGGCCCGCCTCTCCAGTTTGTCCAGGTCCCTTTGGATGACATCTCATCCTTTTGGCATGTCAACTGCACCACTCAGCTTGGTGTCATCTGCAAACTTGCTGAGGGTGCACTCGATCTCACTGTCTATGTCATTGACGAAAATATTAAACAGCACTGGTCCCAGTATGGAAACCTGAGGGACACCACCTGTCACTGTTCTCCATGTGGACATTGAGCCATTGACCACTACCCTGTTTCAATTTCTGAGCAGCTGAGAAATTGAAAATTTATGCACACTTTCCCAACTCCCCTGTTTTGCCATGAGGTATTTGTAACACAGGGGGCTGAACCAAAAGCTTCATGTAATGGCTTCATCATCAGGCTCATATTTATGGTGTATCCTTAGAGGTTTCTCACTCATGTTCCACATTTTTTTGCCAGAAAGCAACACTATCAACAGTGTCAGAACACTTTCAGGAGCTCAAACTTTAATAACAAAACTTCTGAATTTCAAATTTCTATCAGGAAAATGGTCCCCCCCTTGATTTGATTCAGCAAACCTCCAGGCCCTCGTCCTGTCTTATTTCTATGTTCTAAAGGGAGAGGGTGAGTTAATATATTAAGTTTGTTTCATATTTGCAAACATAGATAGAAAAAACAACCTGGTAACATTTTTTTTGATGCTTTTTTAACAACCATGTTGTTAAAAACTTTAGGAGAGTTAACACAGTTAAATTGGAATTTAAGACAAATATAGGCACAGAAGTCTAGCACTATGTAACACTCCACAAATCTTTGCTGGTATTGTAAGAGTTTCAGAGGCATCTACAATTATACACTGTGCAGAATAAGACAACACAAATATAGGAGTATACTGTTTTTAATCCGTATCTTAAACATCACCTAAGTCCTGAGAGGAACATAAACATGCTTGGCATACATCAGGAATGATGTACTGCTCTCATTGAACTCTCAGTGGTGACAGGGCTCTGTCAGGAAAGGAGAAGTGTCCTCTCCTTCAGGCTCGGGAGGTTTCAACTGATAGCTCCTTCCTCCCACGCTTGGCCTTGATTTTGGAAGAAAGTGTATAAAGTAATACAGGGATCAAAAGGAGCACAATGGAAGCATCACTTTAGTTCCTGTTCCTAACGTTGCTCTCTCTTTAATCAAGTGATCATTGAAGTATCCCAATTCCTTGGGAAAGGCAGAAGCACAAGACCTTGTACTTGCTCCTCAGGTTCTAAGAATCAGATAGCCAGAGATTTTGCAAATCCTGGTGTTCTCTGTAGGCTTTAGGACAACTCACAATTTTGGACTTTACCACAGTACAGACTCTGAGATCCCTGCTCATCCTAAAAATTTTATTTAGTAGCTGCTAGTATCCTAGAAAGCATATTTATTTTGGGAAACCTTTGAAACACTTTTCTGATATTCTACTTCATAAGCTGTTTCAAAACACTGAATGGGAAATTCTGAAATTCAGCCATTTCCCCAGGTGCCTTAGTCCTAGTTCCTGTGGTTTTTTTCTTTTTTTTTTCTTTCTTCCTTTTTTTTTTTTTTCTCTTTTCTATAGGTTGGTAGTTCAACACCAAAACATCTTTGAGAACTTGGGGCTGAACAGGAGCCAACAAGAGTTAGTTACACAATGTACACAAGTGTTTTGAGGACACATGCCTAAATATTCCTGTGCCTGAAAAGTTTTAGAAAATATAGAGTTTCGATTCATATGTATAGAAGCAAACAACTAAGGTTATTTTAGAGGAATTAACTCTGAACTGAGGTAGAAAACAGATCACTGTGGGATATTATCATCTTCAGATGTTGAAGAAATTTTACCAGATCTCATCTACCAGCCAGGCAGCTCCTAAATCACATTGACATTTTTGTAAATGTTACCTACACTCTGTTGCTACTAATGACAGCTGAGACTCTAGAGAGCACTTTTGAGGTCACTCTGTGTCTGCTGCCTCTAACCACTTCATCAGGCCTCTCATGAGGCACACTCCATGCTTTGGGAAATTTAAGAATTTGTTGTGTTTGTAATGTTTTGAAGATGAACACCACAGTAGATTAATAAGCTTTAGGTTGCAATTACTCTGATTATACTTCACAAAATATTCTTTAGTAGCCTAAAAAGATCGTATTACCACAGCTAGAGTATTTATTTCTAACGAAGTACCATAGATCTTGTTGATATTCTGATTTTGATCCCACAGAGTAAAAGGAAAGCTAAGAATTTCTAGTTCTTTTGCATTTAGCCATTACTCTCTTCCCCCTGTTTTATATGTTGGTTGTAAAAAATGGAAACATGGGAACAGAAGAACTCGAGGAGTGGGGTCCAAAGTGGCAATGTTCATGCCATTGCGACCAACTGGGGAATAAGCCAGGCCAACCAGAGCAGCAACAAATGTTCCTTAGCTGCCCCCCAAGGTGAGAATCAGAAGGCCAACCACCTCAAGTGTATGTATACCAATGCACACAGCCAGGGGAACAAACACGAGGAACTGGAGCTCCATGCTCAGTCAGAAAATTATGGTATCATAGGAATAACTGAAACATGGTGGGAGAACTCACATGATTGGAGGATCATGATGGATGACTATAGGCTGTTTCATAAAGACAGGCAGGGAAGAAGAGGAGGAGGAGTTATGCTCTATGTTAAGGAGAACCTTGAATGTATAGATGTCAACTATGGCAAATGTGGAAGCCCTATTGAATACCTCTGGGTCAAGATCAGAGGGGTCAGTTCCAAGGGGCATCTTATAGTAGGCATCTGCTACTGACCTCCAAACTGAGACAATAAGACCAATGGAGCAATATTTGGATCACTTACGCAAGCTTCAGGTGAACAGAACCTGGTTCTTACGGGTGACTTCAACTACCCAGACATTTGTTGGAAGAACAATATGGCAGCTCACATGTCATCCATCAAGTTCCTGGAATGCGTAGAGGACTGTTTCCTCATACAAATGTTAGATGTGCCAACCAGGAATGAGTCACTGCTGGACTTGCTACTCACAAACCAAGAAAACCTGCTTGGTAGTATCTTGGTTAGTGATAACCTTGGCTGCAGAGATCAAAATATGATGGAGTTTGGGATCCTGCTGAGCATGCTGAATGTTAGTTCTAAGACAAAGGTTTTAGATTTTTAGAAGAAAAAACTTCAGCTTTCTCAGAGCTCAGTTGGGAGGGCTTCCATGGGAAGCTTTAATAGAGGATAAAAGAGATACTGAGTGCTGGGAGTTTTTCAAGAACACTCTCCTGGAAGCACAAAACCAATTCATCCACTTTAAAGGTAAGTGAAGTAGGCAGAGGAAGAAACCCCCTTGGCTTAAATGTGAGCTTCTGAGTCTGCTCAAAACCAAAAAAGAAGCATACCAGAGACAGAAAAGCAGACGAATACCCATTGATAACTACAAGGGCATTGCCAGGGTGTGCAGATAAGCAGTTAGAAAAGCAAAAGCTCAGCTCAGATTGAAATTGTGCAGACATGTCAAAAACTATAAGAAAGGGCTCTTCAGGTACATAAAAACCAAACAGAAACAGAAGGAAACTATCAGCCTGTTGTTAAACAGGAGAGGTGAATTAGTCACCCACAGCTCTGAAAAGGCAGATGTTCCTAACACTTTCTTCACTTCCGCCTTGACCAACACTGGTGTGTCCCACACCTTGGGAACAAAAATCCAGGTTGATGCAAGCATAAATCCACCATCAGTGAAGGAAGAGTTGGTATGTAAAATATTACAGGAACTTGACCCCTAAAAATTGATGACCCCTGACATTATCCACCCGAGGGTGTTAAGATCGCTGGCTGATATCATTGCCAGGCCTCTCTCTATAATCATTGAGAAGTCATGGAGATCAGGGGACGTCCCAGAAGACTGGAAGAAGGCTAATGTCACCCCATCTACAAGAAGAGCTTAAAGGAGGATCCAGAAAATTATAGGCTCATCAGTCTTAGAATCATAGAATCATTTAGATTGGAAAAGACCTTCAAGATCATCCAGTCCAACCATTAACCTACACTACCAAGTCCACACTAAACCAGTCAAGGGTAGACTAGCCATGTCTACCCATTTTTTGAACACTTCCAGGGATGGGGACTCCACCACCTCTCCGGGCAGACTGTTCCAATGCTTGACTACCCTTTCCGTGAAAAAATTTTTCCTAATATCCAACCTAAACCTCCCCTGGCACAGCTTGAGCCCATTTCCTCTCATCCTATCACTAACTACTTGGGAGAAGAGACCAAAACCCACCTCACTACAACCTCCTTTCAGGGAGTTGTAGAGAGTGATAAGGTCTCCCCTCAGCCTCCTCTTCTCCAGGCTAAACAACCCCAGTTCCCTCAGCCGCTCCTCAGAAGGCCTGTGCTCCAGACCCTTCACCAGCCTTGTTGCCCTTCTCTGGACATGCTCCAGCACCTCAATGTCTTTCTTGTATTGAGGGGCCCAAAACTGGACACAGTATTCCAGGTGCGGCCTCACCAGTGCTGAGTACAGGGGTACAATCACCTCCCTGCTCCTGCTGGCCACACTATTCCTGATACAGGCCAGGATGCTGTTGGCCTTCTTGGCCCCCTGGGCACACTGCTGGCTCATGTTCAGCCGCCTGTCGACCAACACCCCCAGGTCCTTTTCGGCCAGGCAGCTTTCCAGCCACTCTTCCCCAAGCCTGTAGCGTTGCATGGGGTTGTTGTGACCCAAGTGCAGGACCCGGCACTTGGCCTTCTTCAACCTCATACAGTTGGCCTCGGCTCATTGATCCAACCTGTCCAGGTCCCTCTGCAGGGCCATCCTACCCTCCAGCAGATCGACACTCCCACCCAACTTGGTGTCGTCTGCAAACTTACTGAGGGTGCACTCAATCCCCTCATCCAGATCATTGATAAAGATATTAAACAAGGCTGGCCCCGAAACAGAGCCCTGGGGAACACCACTCGTGACCGGCCACCAACTGGACTTAACTCCATTCACCACTTCTCTGGGCTCGGCCACCCAACCACTTTTTTGCCCAATGAAGAGTACGCCTGTCCAAGCCATGAGCTGCCAGCTTCCCAAGGAGAATGCTGTGGGAGACGGTGTCAAAGGCTTTGCTGAAGTCCAGATAGAAGACGTCCACAGCCTTTCCTTCATCTACCAGGTGGGTCACCAGGTCATAAAAGGAGATCAGGTGGGTCAAGCAGGACCTGTCTTTCATGAACCCATGCTGGCTGGGCCTGATCCCCTGGTTGATCTGCACTTGCCTGTTGAGTTCACTCAATATGAACCTCTCCATATTCTTCCCTGGCACCAAGTCAGGCTGACAGGCCTGTAATTCCCTGGGTCCTCCTTCTGGCCCTTCTTGTAGATAGGCGTCACATTGGCAAGCTTCCAGTCATCAGGGACCTCCCCTGTTAACCAGGACTGCTGATGATGGAAAGTGGCTTGGCAAGCTCCTCTGCCAGCTCCCTCAGTACTCTCGGGTGGACCCCATCTGGCCCCATAGACTTGTGAGCATCCAGGTGGCATAGCAGGTCATTAACTGCTTCCTCCTGGACTATAAGGACTCCATTCTGCTCCCTGTCCCTGTCTTGCAGCTCAGGGGGCTGAGTACCCTGGGGATACCTGGGCTGGCTATTAAAGACTGAGGCAAAGAAGGCATTAAGTACCTCAGCCTTTTCCTCATCCTTGGTGACAATATTCCCCCCCACATCCAGCAAAGGATGGAGATCCTCCTTGGCTTTCCTTTTCTTGTTGATGTACTTATAGAAGCATTTTTTATTATCTTTTACAGCATTGGCCAGATTGAGTTCTAGCTGGGCTTTTGCCTTTCTAATTTCCTCCCTGCAGGACCTAACAAGATCCCTGTTCTCCTCCCGAGTTGCCCGCAACTTCTTCCAAAGGCAATAGGCTCCCCTATTTTCCCTGAGTCCCCGCAAAAGCTCCCTATTCAGCCAGGCCAGTCGTCTTCCTCGCCGGTTGGTCTTACGGCACATGGGAACAGCCCGCTCCTGCACCCTTAAGACTTCCTTCTTGAAGAAGGCCCAGCCTTCCTGGACCCCTTTGCCTTTCAGGACTGCCTCCCAAGGGACTTTCCCAACCAGCGTCCTGAACAGGCCAAAGTCTGCCCTCCGGAAGTCCATAGTAACAGTTTTGCTGCCCCTCCGCTTGGCATCGCCCAGAATCGAGAACTTTATCATATCATGGTCGCTAAGCCCGAGACGGCCTCCAACCTCAACATTTCCCACAAGCCCTTCTCTGTTAGTAAACAGCAGGTCAAGCGAGGCACCTCCCCTGGTAGGCTTGCTTACCAGCTGCGTCAGAAAGTTGTCCCCCACATGCTCTAGGAACTTCCGAGACTGCTGCCTCTCTGTTGTATGGTATTTCCAGCAGATGTCCAGCAAGTTGAAGTCCCCCACAAGAACAAGGGCTAGCGATTGCGAGACTTCTGCCAGCTGCTTATAGAACACCTCATCTACCTCTATATCCTGGTTGGGTGGTCTATAGCAGAGTCCCAACAGGACAGGTCTTACTTCAGTCCCTGGCAAAGTTATGCTACGAATCCTCCTGGGGGCTATCACAAGTCAAATGAAGCATATGATTGGGAAAAGCCAGCATGGATTCACCAAGGCCAAGTCATGCTTGACAAGCCTGATCACCTTCTATGACAAAGTAACCTGCTTAGTTCATGTGGGGAAAGAAGTGGACGTTGTCTACCTGGATTTCTCCAAGGCATTCGGTGTTGTTTCCCACAGCCTCCTCCTAGAGAAACTGACATGTTAAAGTCTACACAAGTGGTCTGTGCAGTGGGTGAGGAGCTGGATGACAGGCTGCACCCAGAGGGTGGTGGTAAATAGCTCTTTTTCAAACTGGCAACCTGTCACAAGTGGGGTCCCCTAGGGATCGATATTAGGCCCAACGTTATTTAATATCTTCATAAGTGATCTCGATGATGGGATCAAGTGTACCCTGATGAAGTTTGCCGATGATACCAAACTGAGTGGACACTTCAGAAGGGAGAGCCACCCTGCAGGAAGACCTGGATAGGCTGGAAGAGTAGGCTAACAAGAACCTTATGAAGTTCAACAAGGACAAATGTAAGGTCTTGCTCTTGGGAAAACATAATCCAGGAGTGCAGCACAGGTTGGGATCTACCCAGCTGGGAAGCAGCTCTGTGGAAAGGGACCTGGGGGTCCTGGTGGACAACAAACTCAGATTGAGTGAATATATGCTGCTGCGGCAAAGAAAGCCAACAGGATGGTGAGTTGCATCAACAAGAGCATCACCAGCAGAGATAAAGTCATTATCCCACTCTACTCAGCATTTGTCAGGCCACACCTGGAATACTGTGTTCAGTTTTGGTCCCTGCTATGCAAAAAAGACGTGGACAGGTTGGAGAGGGTCCAGAGAAGGGCCACAAAGATGATCAAAGGACTGGGAAGCCTGCTGCATGAGGGAAGGCTGAAAGAACAGGGTTTGTTCAGCCTTGAGAAAAGAAGGCTTAGGAAAGACCTTATCACCATGTTCTAGTATTTAAAGGGTGGCTACAAAGAAGATGGAGGCTCCCTTTTTACAAGGTGTCACATGGAAAAGATGACGGGTTACTCCTGGGGAGATTCCAATTGGACAGAAGAGGAAATTTCTAGACAATGAGAATAATCAGCCATTGGAATAATCTCTCCAGGGAAGTGGTGGATTCTCCAACACTGGACACTTTTAAGATTCAGCTGGACAGCATGCTGGGCCATCTTGTCTAGACTGTGCTTTTGCCAAGAAAGGTTAGGCCAGATGATCTCTGAGGTCCCTTCCAACCTGGTATTCTATAATTCTATGATTCTATGATGACCTGTTCCTCTTTTTAATGTAAAATTTGTCTTGGTCATCATATAACTTGTAACTTGTAACATCTGGTATTAGCAAAATAAGTTGATTTGGCACAAATTTGTAGCACTAAAGCTTTTCAGCATTTTTATGTTAAAAATCTCTTTAATCATGAAGTCCAATATTCTTGCAGCCACATTTCCCCATTGAAAAATTTTTAACAATCTAAGAACCCACTCTGCACTTCAGCTCGAGACCATATTCCCAATCAATTCCTTTTCACATTCTGTTCCCTGACCTCTTCTCCCTCTCAACAGTTTTAAATTCAAACTGGGAATGTTCCTTTCCTTTCACCTCTGGCTGAGAAGGATTGTAGGTAGATGACTGCAGCAATTCACTGCAATTAGACAAGGGGTGAGCCCTGTGCTTTCCCCTCTAAAGCCTGATAATAGTCAATGCACAGTATGTAGAAGGAAACAGCTAGAATGGCAGGAACAGCTTCCTCTGGTTCTTGGGAGGTAGGAACATGGTCAATGTGATCGGAATCTGAGGGGATTTTGGCTGCTAAAATCTGCTGACAGTGCACTGCAGTGATTTTAACTGGTAGTTAAGGAACACCCTGCAATAGGAGTTCTGAGGTAAGATGCATCTGTAGTCCAGTGCAGGCATACTAAAAGGTTTCCAAACACATAAGCTAAGAACCGTGTCTAGTCTTCCTGGCTGCACATGATATTTCTATGTAAACACTCACTGCATATCTAAATTTAAAGGGTGGGTATAGGTTTTAAGAAGTCTATTCTACCAGTATAGAAGACTGACAATTACAAATCATGTAAAACACGATCTCAAATAGTAGTCTATATCACAGCTTAAGGTTTCTGCTTCTCTTTTTACCTAATAGCCACTGAGTGACATCCTCTGCTCAGAAGCATCAATGCAACAGTTCTTCACATTTCTCTTGGATGGCCTTAATGTACAGAAATTAATTAAGAATTTGTCTTATTATAACACTCAGTAATTATACAATCAGTAAGTAACGATTATATAGTGGGGCCTCTTCAGTAAGCCTCACCGCCTCCTCTGGTAATATTCCAAAATCTTTGCCTTCTGGCCAGTCCATGATCACTTCCAAGATCCCCGGGCCACTGGGGTTTCCTGTTCAAGTCTGTTGTGTGATCAGTGCAACCCACTTACTCCACGTAGCATCAGCTGTATGATGTGTAGAGGGACCCTCCCTTTGAACATCCAGCCCAGTACTGGCAGTTGAGGTGCCAGCAAGAGCTGTGCTTCAGTACTGACCACTTCCAAAGCAGATTGAACCCCTTCATATGCTGCCAATATCTCTTTCTCACTTAACATATAGTGGGCTTCAGATGCTCTGTATCCCCAGCTCCAAAACCCTAGGGGTCAACCTTGAATCTCCCCAGGTGCTTTCTGCCAGAGGCTCCAGGTAGGGCCATTCTCCCCGGCTGCAGTGTAGAGCACATTTTTAATATCCTGCCCTGCCTGGACTGGCCCAAGGGCTACTGCATGAACTATCTCACGTTTAATTTGTTCAAAGGCTTGTTGTTGCTCAGGGTCCCATTTGAAATCGTTCTTCTTCCGGGTCACTTGATAGAGAGGGCTTACGATCTGGCTGTAATTTGGAATATACATTCTCCAAAAACCCACAACGCCTAAGAAAGCTTGTGTTTCCTTTTTGCTAGTTGGTGGGGACATAGCTGTTATTTTGTTGATCACATCCATTGGGATCTGACGACGTCCATCTTGCCATTTTATTCCTAAAAATTGGATCTCCTGTGCAGGTTCCTTGACCTTACTCTGCTTTATAGCAAAATCATACTTCAGAAGGATTTGGACTATCTTCTTCCCCTTCTCAAAAAATTCTTCTGCTGTATTGCCCCACACAATGATGTCATCAATGTACTGCAGATGTTCTGGAGCTTCACCGTGTTCCACTGCCGTCTGGATCAGTCCATGGCAAATGGTGGGGCTGTGCTTCCACGCCTGGGGCAGTCGGTTCCAGGTGTACTGGACACCCCTCCAAATGAAAGCAAAATGTGGCCTGCACTCTGCTGCCAAAGGGATTGAGAAAAATGCATTAGCGATGTCAATTGTGGCATACCACTTAGCTGCCTTTGACTCCAGTTCATATTGAAGTCCTAGCATGTCCAGCATGGCAGCACTCAGCGGTGGTGTGACTTCCTTCACGCCACAATAGTCCACTGTTAGTCTCTACTCTCCATTAGACTTTTGCACTGGCCATATGGGACTGTGAAAGCGTGAGTGAGTCTTGCTGATCAATCCCTGGCTCTCCAGTTGACGAATCAGGTTATGGATGGGAATTGGGGAGTCTCAGTTGGTGCGATATTGCCGCTGGTGCACCATTGTGGTAGCGATCGGCACCTGTTGTTCTTTGACCCTCAGCAACCCCACGACAGAAGGGTCCTTTGAGAGACTGGGCAAGGTGGACAACTGTTTAATTTCCTCTGTCTCCAAGGCAGTTATACCAAAAGCCCACCGGTACCTTTTTGGGTCCCTGAAAAACCCTCTCCTGAGGCAGTCTATGCCAAGGATGCATGGAGCCTCTGGGCCAGTCACAATGGGGTGCTTCTGCCACTCATTCCTAGTTAGGCCCACCTCAGCCTTCAATATGGTTAGCTGTTGCGATCCCCCTGTCACTGAAGAAATACAGATGGGTTCTGCCCCTTTTTAACCTGATGGCATTAGGGTACATTGTGCACCAGTGTCCACTAGAGCCTTATACTCCTGTGGGTCTGATGTGCCAGGCCATCAAATCCATACAGTCCAGTAGATCCAGTTGTCCCTTTCCTCCACCTGGCTGGAGGCAGGACCCCTCTAGTTGTAGTCATAGTATTCATTATTCACTTCTTGTAAATACGAGTCAGGATTCCTTTCATTAAGACCAGAAATAAGATCAGGCCTTTTACTCTGTCTGGGGAACTGCCCACTGGAAACTGGAGCAGCAGTTTTCCTGGAAGAGGCCCCTTGTGTGATTGTTTTTCCTTGCAACTCATGTACCCATTGCTCTAGGGTTAAAGCAGTTTTTTCCATTTCACTTCCTCATGTCCTCTCCATGGTCATGCAGGTAAAAGCACAGGGTGCCCCCTGGTGTATATCCTCTATATCCTCTCTCTTGAGCAGAAGAACGCTGAATCCTAATAGTGGAGATATTGGTCCATATAGGTGGAGAGCAGGACATATTCTCTCTGAGTTATTGGGCCTCCCGGGACAGTTTCTCCATGGCTGAGACAAAGAAGGAAGAGCCACTTTCTTCATATTCCTGGAGTCAGATAGCCACTTCATCCACCTTTGTTGCCTCTTCATCTTTTCAGGACAGTATTGCCAATGAGTTGGCATATGACGCTGGTGCGCTCTGTATCACCTTCTGCCACATGGGTTGTGTGCACTGGACTTCATCTGGATCTTTGGGTAACTGCCTGTTGTTCAGGTCACTATAAATCACCTCCAGCACAGCTAATTCCCTCAGGTACTGGGTAACTCTCTCCATGGTGGTTGATTTGCCTGGGCAATATATAACATATTCCTTGAAGGCATATCTCCAGTCACCTCCAGAGGCTAAGGGTTTGTGCTCCTTTACTAATTGCTTTGTCAATGCCCCCTTCCCTAGAAAGGAATCCCAGCTGTTTGGCTTCCTTACCCTCTACTTCCAGGCTACTGGCCCTGTTGTCCCAGCATCTGAGCAGCCAAGTGACAACGTGTTCACCTGGACGACCGCTGAAATCTTTTTGCATGTCTCGCAGCTCACTCAAGGATAAGGACTGGGTGGTTTCTGCCTCATTTACAAGTTCTTCCTCCTCCTCCTCCTCCTCCTTTCCTTGTGATGGCCCTGTTTTTTCATCATCCCTTTCTAAACGAGTTGACTTTCACTTCCAAGGTTTCTTCTTGTGTATAGAGGTGACTGATACTGGTACGGGTTGTTTCCCTGGAGTATCTGCAGTGCTTGTCACCAGGGCTGGAGTAGCCGCAGTACCTGTCACTTTGTTGTCAGACCCAGAGACCTTCTCATTCCCTTGAGGGTACTGAATAGCGTTGAACAGGGCCCAGTAGGCATGGGCCAGGCCCCAGCACACTGCAGTGATTTGTGTCTCTCTGGAGTTGCCAGGGTGACAGCATACCTCTTCCAAATATATGTATATAAAATTTTTCAGGATTCTGCACTTGTTCAGGGGTGAACTTCCAAAACACTGGAGGTGCCCACCATCCTAGGCATTTGCCCATGCTATCCCACACACCCTGCCCGTCATAATTATCCACCCTTGGGGTAGATCTCTGGATGATATTCTTAAATTGCTTATTAATCTTAGACAAAACTGAAATAATATTCCCAAGAAATATCAATAGATGTATCTTAATTACCCAAGGATGTTCAAAATACTGAAACGCTATTGGAATGAAGGAGGAAACATCATAGAAGAAGCTAGCAAAGGTGCCATTCTGTATTTCCTCCACAGAAAAACCTCTCAGAAGAATCATAGAATCGTTTCAGTTGGAAAAGGCATTTCAGGTCATCCAGTCCAACCATTAACCTAACACTACCAAGTCCACCACTAAACCAATTAAGGGTAGAGTAGCAATTTCATGTTTCCTGGCTTGGTAGCTGGATTATTTTTAATGAAAATAAATCTAGAAATCATTAAGATTGGAAAGGACCTCTAAGATCATCAGTCCAATCATCAACCCAACACCACCATGCCCACTAAACCATGTCCCAGAGTGCCACGTCTACCCATTTTTTGAACACTTCCAGGGATGGGGACTCCACCACCTCTTTGGACAGCCTGTTCCAATGCTTGACCTCTCCTGTGAAGAAATTTTCCCTAATATCCAATCTAAACCTCCCCTGACACAGCTTGAGCCCATTTCCTCTTGTGCTATTGCTCATTACTTGGGAGAAGAGACTAACACCCACCTCACTACAACCTCCTTTCAGGTAATTGTAGAGAGCGATAAGGCCTCCCCTCAGCCTCCTCCAGACTCAACAACCCCAGTTCCCTCAGCCGCTCCTCATAAGGCCTGGGCTTCAGACCCTTTACCAGCTTCATTGCCCTTCTCCGAACACGCTCCAGCACCTCAATGTCTTTCTTGTATTGAGGGGCCCAAAACTGGACACAGTATTCCAGGTGCAGCCTCACCAGCGCCGAGTACAGGGGCACAACCACCTCCCTGCTCCTGCTGGCCACACTATTCCTGATACAGGCCAGGATGCTGTTGGTTTTCTTGGGCACACTGCTGGCTCATGTTCAGCCGGCTGTCTACCAACACCCCCAGGTCCTTTTCTGCCAGGCAGCTTTCCAGCCACTCTTCCCCAAGCCTGTAGCGTTGCATGGGGTTGTTGTGACCCAAGTGCAGGACCTGGCACTTGGCCTTGTTAAACCTCATACAGTTGGCCTCAGCCCATCAGTCCAGCCTGTCCAGGTCCCTCTGCAGGGCCATCCTACCTTCAAGCAGATCAACACTCCCACCCAATTTGGTGTCATCTGCAGACTTACTGAGAAGTTGTATAATTGCTATTTGTTTCCACCAGGTGGTACCCAAAGTACATTAATGGTTTCAGTACAAAACGGAAATACCAGTTAAAACTCAAGGTCAGTGTTTTAATAATAAATGTCCCAGGCAAAACATCACTAGTCACTGCAGAGCACCATAAACTGCAAAAACCAACACCAATCTTTAACAAGTACAACAAAAAAACGGAGCATGGTGCAGATCAGATAAACTGAGATCGAGAACAGACGAGTCAATATTGTGACCCGCAACTATTAACAGATACAAATTCCTTAATATGCTTTGGTTAATCTGTTATTATCTCAAACCCTTCATGCCCCATGTTGGGTGCCAAAAAGGACTGTCGTGGTTTAGCCCCTGTCAGCAACCAAGCACCACACAGCTGCTCACTCACCATCTCCCTGCAGTGGGATGGGGGAGAGAATCAGAAGGGCAAAAATAAGAAAACTCATGGATTGAGATAAGAATATGTTAATATTTGAAATAATAATAATAATAATACTAGTAATAAAATTGTAATTAAAACAACAATGAGAGAAAGAAACAAAACCCAGGGGGAAAAAAAAAGGACAAGTGATGCAATCACCCACCATCCGCTGACCAATGCCCAACCGGTCCCTAAGTAGTGATCACTGCCCCTTGGCCAGCTCCCTGCAGCTTATATACTGAGCATGATGTCATGCTATGGAATACCCCTTTGGTCAGTTTGGGTCAGCTGTCCGGCTGTGCCCCCTCCCAGATTCTTGTGCACCTGGCAGAGCATGGGAAGCTGACAAGTCCTTGACTAGTGTAAGCAGTATTTAGCAACAACTAAAACATCAGTGTGTTATCAGCATTCTTCTCCCACTAAATCCAAAACACAGCACTATGCCAGCTACTAGGAAGAAAATTAACTCTATCCCAGACAAAATGAGGGCACTATTCAAGACAGACCTTGGATCTTTAAGCCTTTTTATGTTAGGTACCCTGAGAGGCAGGGCCTAGGCCTATCCTTCTTTGTGATCTTTGTGATCAGGGCACTGAGTCCTTGTTCCCCTTACCAGGTGATCCAGAACGGCTGAACAGTACTTAGGGTGCTGCAGATACATAAAAAGGTTCTTCTGATGGATGTCAAAATAATTTGGTTTTATTATTATGATTGTGCTTGAATGACCCTGTCTGGAATTAATCTTGAGTCCCACAATATAAAGTCATAATTCCATGTTCCTCTATGTGCCCATGTTCTTACAGCTACAAATGGTTTCCCACTATCATTCCTCTTCCCAGATCCAGTATGGCTCAAGCCACAAAAAAATCCCGCGTTAATTAATTCTTTTAAGTATTAATATCTCTTTACAACACAGAGAAAATAAGGAGAAGACCGTCTCAGAGGCTGTCATAGAATAGTGTGAAAGCGTGCTCTGCATGACAAAAGCTGTGACATGAGTGTGTTTGAAGAATACTTTTGGAGATCTGAACCAGGAGACAATCCTTCTGGATTGTCATACTTTCACAAATGTATATTTCAAGGTATTTGCTGCCAATCTGTGTGTATTTCAAGTTTTTGCTGTTTCTTTTGGGCTCTGCAGTTTACCTGACTGTGATCTTTCAGGTTAAGACAATGGTAATCCATTAACATTTAACATTTTGCTTTGTATGCATTCTCCACCCATGCAGTAAATCAGAAGGTGTTCTTTGAATTGCTGGATGACATGTAACCTGGTAACTTTGTAGGAAGCCTGTAGTGAAGAAGTTTCAAGATTTTCGTTTCAGGTTAGTAATCTTTTTCAAAGTTTTATTGAGGCATTCAATCTGTCTGTTGTCTCGAAAGCAGAATGTTCTTCATTGCCTGTATATAAAATCGTTCCTTCTGAGAAAAAAAGATTTTGAAGATATTTTGAAAAAATAAGATTGTTTGTTGTATGCTGAAAATAATAGTGGGGACTTGACTGTAACAGTAGGTGTGACTCAAATTCAGTTTATAAACATTTTTTCAGATAATCTACCAAGACAATAGAATAGCAAGTTTGTCAGTGTGTGACCAAATGCCTAAAGTGTAGGAATAGTTTGTGATGACACCAGAGAAATTAATGCATTTTTACCATAAGACTGGCTTCGAGTTTAGACCAATTTTAACTTGAACATGCAATTCTGGCCACCAGCAGAGTTCTCGCAGTTACAGTTTTGTTCTGACAGTTGTTGATGCTTGTCATGAAACAACTCTATCCATTGGAAAAAAAGCAGTGAACAAGCCTGTCACGGATATCTTGTAAGAAAAGTTCATTTTGTAGTATAACATCCCGTTGTAGAAATAAATCAAGATATTTGGGATTGTTAGGCCACCTTGTTATCAGGAAATCACATAATTTTCTGATGACTGAGATGTGTTAAATTGTAGTTCTAAATTGCTCTCCTGCACTGTAGTAAGTATGCTTGTAATCTGTGCAAGTACTTTATATCATCATTTATCTGGGCATCTCGTAGAGATAAGGGCAGATGAGATAAGCAGTCAGCCATCACATTTTCAGTTTCTGGTCCATAATCCATGTCATACATAAATGGAAGTATTCTCACTGATCATCAGGCAATTTGCATTGCTGCTCATCTGAATCCTTTTATTTCTAACAGTGTCATCAAAGAGCTATGATCTGTATGCAGTTTGAATCTATATACCCAAAGACAGTTTCTTCAGTTTCCCAAAGCCTATAAACAATACAGTGATTCTTTTTCAGAGGTGGGATACATTTTGTGAGCTGCTTCTCCTTAAGTGTTCTTGACATAAATGTTCTTCTCGGTTTGTGTTCATGGGTTTGAGTAGTTGTGAAGCCAGCGCTCTTGTCTTGTCACCCATTGTCATAATTGCAGGTAACAGAATCAAACTGTAAGTGCTTGTCCGTTCATAGTGAAGTCTTTAATCACACTGAAGCTTGTTTTCATCTTATCTACGCAAAGACAGGTTGAGGTTTTCCTGAAATAATTAGCTAAACGTATTAAAACACAGGTAGGAAATAACTTCACTGGACTACCAAAATGTAAGAGAATGTAATGTTTTTTATCTGTAGTGGGATGTGGCCATGGGAAAAAAATTCACTTTCTCCTGAAAAAATAATGGCCCTAAGAAAGCCAGCTATCTGCCTGAAGCAACATTTGGCAAAGTTCAATTTCAGTCTTTCAGTGTTGTGGCACTGCAGAATGGACTATGCTTCGGGAACATTTGGAAGTGCAGTAACATCCAGATGAAACTGGATTTGACGATAGTTATTGAGAGTTATGGACATCATTTGTTCAAAAAGCACTTGATGCTGAAGCAAATTTATATAGTACACACTTAAAACAGAAAAATCCATCATATGTAACAAATGCTGGGACGTTTCTGCTGCCTTATGCATCACAACTTGTTGATGCACAGTCTTGCAAACAAAAATACAAAATATCTTGACATTGTGGGCTTCTGCAACTATTTCTCTGTGTGGCTTTCAATCACTGCTCTAGCTAACCTGGTTCAGATAGAATAATTGAAATGTGTCAGATTTCAGCATGGATTTAAAGGACAAGTGTTCTTGCTTGTGAAAACTGCAACTTTTAATAGCCTTGTAACTGGCTAAAATGGGGTAGGTTTATGTATGGGTGGAGGTAGACATGTCTCTTGTACAACTGTCACTCCCCTGCCAAATTTCTATATTGTATACATGAAAACTGAAAAAGGGAATATTAGTCTGTTGCAACAAAAAGCTTAGAAATATTTAATATGGTCCCAGCAATCTATTTTGACTTTTTGAGAAGGAAGAGATAAGCCATTTAAACTAAAACATCATGACCATAATCACCATATTTGGAATGGGAAATGTCTGAAGTTTCACACTGACATATGAAGTTGAATGTGCGCTCCACAATGGGAGCATGGGTTATGCTTAATAGAAGGTACAATTCAGCTACTTAAGATAATAAATGGCCAATTTTCTAAATTCTGCCTTTTGATGCTTAATGTTTAATAATAAAAAGGCAAAAAAAGTCACTTTTGCAACTCCCCTCAGTAAATCAAAGAAACGTGAAGAGATCTCCTAAACCAAAAATCTATAAATAGCATGTGTCAGCTTGTTTTCAGTAAAAGTATAACATTAATTATAGACTTACATGCCATTATATCTTATAAATCATCTGATATTTTACATTAAAATAATAAACTGAAACAAAACTGTTAATTTTAGGTCCAATATCCAATACTGGGACCAAGAGCTATAGATGGAAGATAAAAGTGGTTCTGCAAATCATTTCCCTTTTCCACTTCTAAATGTATGTTTTAAATTTATTATTTATAATAATCTGTCTTTTCATGACTAACCAACAATTACTGAGTCTAAAGATGCCCTACACTGTCTCACAGATGCAGGGTGGGTATTTTGTTTTTTTAAAATATGAATAAGTGTTTGTTTAATGGAATTATTAGTGCTGGATTAGTGTTCCTCCCATTTAAATAATTGCATTTTAACTGCAGGTTTGTCATATGTTGCTGTTGTACAGTGAATTGATTTTTATAGAACAATTTCATTCACTTGAAAAATGTCTAGCCTTCTAATGAATGTGAATTACAGTATATTTAGATTCAATTTTCAAATAATCTATTGTAACTGTGCAGTGTTTAACAGTTACAGAACATTTTAAGAAGCAGTTTTAATTATTCGGAAAAAAATATTTTACATGCCAGTGAACATACCTTGTAAATAAGAGCAATATCTGTATTTAAATAGTGCTGTTATTGCACTGTATATAATCCAGATTTTACTGAAGTAAATTACTTCTTTGGCCCTTGAAGTCCTAGAGTAGTTCCAGTGTACAAAAGTGTTGTTACTACTCCACTAAATTTATTTTATGTATTTTTGTGGTATATATATATTACTTCCATGAAATTTTCAATCCTCTTTACTACAACTTCCTATTCCCAACAATTAATGGATTGAACCCTGTTAGAAGTGGAATAGTGGATTAGCATTGTGACTAAATATTAAAGGATTTGGGGTAAAAACAGGTGCCTGTTTTCCTTATGGCTTCTACCATAATCTGTGGGGAAATGATTCTTTAGCTTGCATCCAAAAAATTGGAAACTGACTCTGCCTAGGGGGTCTTGATTCTTAACCCCCCCTCTGCATCTGGAGCACAGTGACAGCTGCTGAACAAACTGCAGCAGAAGCTAGGGATTTGATGCTTCTCTTTTGCAGCCAAGGAAATGGGTGAAATAAAGTCCAGGGCTGTTCTGATGACTGGCTGATAGGGAATAGCTAACTCAACCTCTATGGTCATTGAAAAGGGTAGCATTGAAACATTTTCCTCTCCAAAGATGGGATTATCTTCTGTTGTTCAGCATATAAAACGCATAAAGAAATTTGCAGTCCATCAGTTTAGAGTCAGTTCTCTACTGAACTGATAATGAGAAATTTTCTTCAATCAGATAAGCTCTCAGTAGTTTTACTAGTCAATTTTCACCACTGGGATGTTAGTTTTATCATTTTATCTTCTTTGATAGAACAAAGGCTTTCTAATTACATTTAAAAAGGTATAACATATGCAAACAATAGACTTATCCATTTCATTTTTCATCAGATAACCATAAAACTATGTAGTGTGGTGTAGAAATTTTTACAATTACAAGATAGATTCCAACAGGTATGATGAAAGAAGAGCAGCTGCCAAACAAGGTGTTATCCTGCCTTTAAGGTGCATTTTCATGCAATGTCTTTGGTATTTCTCTGTAAATTGACTTTCTAAAGCTAACATACTTGATATATTTTTGTCACCCCTGAGGAAATCTAGACGGGTCCTCAGACTTCTGTCTTCTTCCAACAGGAACTTTTCAGCTGTATTGTAAACAGTTCAATTGTTCTGGGTTTTTTTTGTTTTGTTTTGTTTTTATCTTCACTGGACATGGGTAAAGAAGTACAGAATTGTCTATAGCTAAACCTACATAGCAAGAAGGGTGTAACTAGATTTCACAAATGGGAAACAATGTCTCCAATATCACATTTAATTGCTTGAAATATCAAATATCCAGTTATAACTGGGATGTCTAGAATTATCCATCAGTATAAAGTCAGAGCTAGGCTAAAACACATGCAAGTTTAAAGATTCTGTTTGCAACTTGAGGAAAAAAAATAAGGATACCATCAAAAATAACTTCCCCCCACCCCAGAGAGCTTGAACTCTTTCTAGCTTAGAATCATAGAATCAGAGAATCGTTTAGGTTGGAAAAGACCTTTAAGATCATAAAGTCCAACCATTAACCTAACACTACCACGTCCATCACTAAATCAGTTAAGGGTAGAGTAATAATTAATGTCATGTTTCCTGGCTTGGTGGCTGGATTATTTTTAATGAAAATAAAACTAGGAATCATTAAAATTGGAAAGGTTCTCTAAGATCATCAGTCCAACCATCAACCCAACACCACCATGCCCACTAAACCATGTCCCAGAGTGCCACGTCTACCCATTTTTTGAACACTTCCAGGGATGGGGACTCCACCACCTCTCTGGGAAGCCTGTTCCAATGCTTGACCACTCGTTCTGTGAAGAAATTTTTCTTAATATCCAACCTAAACCTCCCCTGGCACAGCTTAAGCCCATTTCCTCTCATCCTATCACTAACTACATGGGAGAAGAGACCAAAACCCACCTCACTACAACCTCCTTTCAGGGAGTTGTAGAGAGTGATAAGGTCTCCCCTCAGCCTCCTCTTTTCCAGGCTAAACAACCCCAGTTCCCTCAGCCGCTCCTCAGAAGGCCTGTGCTCCAGACCCTTCACCCTTCTCTGAACACGCTCCAGCACCTCAATATCTTTCTTGTATTGAGGGGCCCAAAACTGGACACAGTATTCCAGGTGCAGCCTCACCAGCGCCGAGTACAGGGGAACAATCACCTCCCTGCTCCTGCTGGCCACACTATTCCTGATACAAGCCAGGATGCTGTTGGTTTTCTTGGCTACCTGGGCACACTGCTGGCTCATGTTCAGCCGGCTGTCTACCAACACCCCCAGGTCCTTTTCGGCCAGGCAGCTTTCCAGCCACTCTTCCCCAAGCCTGTAGCGTTGCATGGGGTTGTTGTGACTGAAGTGCAGGACCCGGCACTTGGCCTTGTTGAACCTCATACAGTTGGCCTCAGCCCATCGGTCCAGCCTGTCCAGGTCCCTCTGCAGGGCCATCCTACCCTCCATCAGATCGACACTCCCACCCAGTTTGGTGTCATCTGCAAACTTACTGAGGGTGTACTCAATCCCCTCATCCAGATCATTGATAAAGATATTAAACAAGGCTGGCCCCAAAACAGAGCCCTGGGGAACACAGCTTGTGACCAGCTGCCAACTGGTCTTAACTCTATTCACCACTTCTCTTTGGGCTCGGCCACCTAACCAGTTTTTTACCCAGTGAAGAGTACACCCATCCAAGCCATGAGCTGCCAGCTTCCCAAGGAGAATGCTATGGGAGACTGTGTCAAAGGCTTTGCTGAAGTCCAGGTAAATGACATCCACAGCTTTTCCTTCATCCACTAGGCAGGTCACCAGGTCATAGAAGGAGATCAGGTGGGTCAAGCAGGACCTTTCTTTCATGAACCCATGCTGGCTGGGCCTGATCCCCTGGTTGACCTCCACATGCCTGTTGAGCTTACTCAACATGAACATGAGCCCTCTCAATGAGCCCTGCCAACTCGTGAGTGAGAATCCTTTTCTGCCTTGGAGACAGCTGAACTCCATCTGTCGCCAGCAGGTCCGGTGCCATTTAAACCTCCCCATGATCAAAAAAAACCAAAATTCCACCAATGGCACCAGCCTCTGAGCGTCTTGTTAATCAGCTGAGCTTTCCTGTTCCTTTCAGTATTCTTCCCTTCCACTGACGGGACTGAAGAAAACACTACCTGTGCTCCTGAACCTTCAGTCATCCCAGTGCCCTGAAGCCACTTTTGATGGCTTTAAGATTTCTCTCTGCAACCTCATCACTGCCAACCTCCATAACCAACAGCAGGTAATAATCAGAGGGCCATACCAGACCAGGGAGTTTCTTAGTAATGTCTCCAACCTGGGCCCCAGGGAGGCAGCAGACTTCCCTTTGGGATGGATCTGGATGGCATATTGGGCCCTCTGTTCCCCACAGGAGGGAATCGCCTACAACTATTACCCTCCTTTTTTTTCTTAACAGAAGCAGCCATAATGAGTGAGGCTGACTGACTCACCTTAGGCAATCCCCTGGATGAACCTTCACCTATATCTTCATTTGCCTAGCCCTCATGTTCCAGAGCTCCTATTCTTATTTAAAATGAGTAGAAGTAGAAAGCTCATTTTTGGTAATGGAGATCATGGAATCCAGTCAATGGAATAAAAAAAAAAATGTATCTTTATTATTGTCTTTATCTTACAGTGGAATAATTCCTCACAATTAAAATAGTAATGCTGTCCAGGCTTGCACATCAAAATTTTTATAACAGAAGTGTAATTGATATGACCACCTGAAAGATAAAAGAACACATACACTTTTTTATCTGAGCTCACTATTTTTAAGTCCCATTCTACGTATTTCTTAGTGCTAGTTCAACAACAACAGTATTAAGAAAATATGATGTTCTTGTAATGAAATAAAGTATTAGAATCAGAGAGTTATGGTAGCCCATAGTCAATAACCTTTAAACATAGAACAAGGGTATGTCTTTTATGAATATACGGAGTTTTGACAAAGACAAGTGTTATGTTGTAGAAGCCTGTCCACTCTCTGTTTCATTTTTCAAAAATTTGAGACCACTGATTTTTAATATCCTGGCATGGCAGAAAATCCCACTGGTAACCTTAACTTTATTTATCATTCATTAAGTTTTTGATTAGGAAGTGTAGTCTAGTGAATATGATTTTGTGCTATTACAAGTGAAAGGCTTTTCTAGATTACTCAGATAACTTGCAATAATAGACTATTAAACTTTATTTGGACTAACAACAAATTCTAAGCTTCTCATATATGTGGTCTTCCCTTTACCCAGCAAGTATTTTCAGTACAACACAAGGTAATTCTTATTTGTAGGACTTAATGATTACGAATGAAGTTGTAGTGTTCACTAGGGTGGTAGCTGGTAGTTTATTTATGTGTCCCTTACCACTACAGTATCAGTTCTTGTGAATAGTAATACCTTCAGCAAGTGTTACATTGCATTTTATACTGTTGTACATTACAGCTTACTGCTAAAGGTTGTGACAGGGAAGTTGCAATGGTTTCAGTTGAAGTAGTCTAAGCCTTTTCTGCTCTTTGCTTTGTATGTGTATACACACCCTTTAAAACATTAGTACTTCTTCCAAAGAAGCAGCGGCCAAGTGCTTGTGAGCTTTTGGTATCTTACTTTAAAGGATTCTCTTCATCTTGTATGTATGCACTGTCCCTTGGCTTGTGTGGTGTCTTGGAAACTGCTAATCTTCCTCCATGGTTACCTCACTGCTCTGCAATTCTCCTTTTGGTAATCACTTCCTCCAAGTGATATCTACAGGAGCCACAGTTCTTTTCCTGTTTATCCCTTGCTCTTGTATAGGATAGTAGTTTGCTGCTGCTGGCCTCTGCTGGTGACAAATTAGTGTAGTCTGCACATTGGGTCTTGGGTCCTGCTTGCAGTCTACTTGTTCTAGGAAGCAGCTGTAAACATAGTTTCTTGTCCTTTTGAGGATCTTGAATCTTTTGAGTAATAATGACAAAATGAAATTTTCACTCCTCCTACTGGTTCAGTGCACTGTACACAGGACACAGTTGGATTAGGTTTGAATTTATGGTATCCTAACTTGCTGATAGATGTCTCTGTGCAGCCATTTGAAGTGCAATCATTTCCTTCTTTGAAGGTG
Source organism: Pelecanus crispus (assembly GCF_030463565.1). NCBI lineage: Eukaryota > Metazoa > Chordata > Aves > Pelecaniformes > Pelecanidae > Pelecanus > Pelecanus crispus. Next base: position 20,295,529 of record NC_134643.1, read on the forward strand.
AGAAAGTTACCCCTCAGGAAAACCTTCTTTGTGTACACATGAGGAATTTGCTGTAAAGCTCATAGCCTGCTTTGCTTTTCACTATGTGCCTCATGTAGGCAAGCTCTGCAGCACAGCTGAACCCTCAGGCTGCACATGAGAGTGTATCTGATCTGATATGCAGATCCATATCTTGAAAGAATTCAGTGGAAAAACCCTGTAAACTTGGTGGGTAAAGCACACTCTCTTAATTTTGTAGTGGCAGTCTGTCCTCAGCAGAATTGAAATGACAGTAGGATAACATACCCTAGATCATCTCTGGCTCTTGCATTTGCTGCACTCTTGTTTTTCCATAACTGAAGTTTCATCCTATGTTTAAAGAGACCTTTGAAATTAAGAATGAGAGGGAAAGGCTTGTCTGTTTATGTTTTTTTTAATATATGAATAGACAAGATATTGTTATAATTGTAACTTTTCTCCCTGATTCAGCTTACTGGTGAACAAATAACTAAGTACACAAGATGTTTATATGCATGTACTGTCATGTACTGTTAAAGCTAATGAAAGCTTGTACAAATAACTGTAGGCATCTTCTTAATGAAGCTCATTGCAGTTTTATATGTGGTTTTGTAACTAGTGCATTGAGGTAGATGTTATCATTTATAATTTACTAATAATTTAAATTCCCCAAGTAACACCATTGTAGCTAAAACGTGCTGAACAATTATTTCACTGAAAATTTATGTTTATATAAAAGGAGACAGACAAAAGAAAACGGGTGCTTATAAAAAATACTTTTTAGTATTTTTCACAATAAGTAACATCCTCTCATTCTTAAAAATACAGCTTTAGTTCTAGAACACACAGGCAGCAGAAATGTCAGGGCTTGTTTGAAAATCATACATAATGTGGCTGTCTTTTTTTTAAATTAAATTTGACAGAAAAAACATTAATTAGATTAAGTATTTTTAAACCTTCCATTAGTGATGTGATGCAAGTTACTTGATAAACCTGAACAATGCAGTTGAAAATTTATTTTATTTGAAATAAAAAAGTTAAGTATCTGTTAAATTGTGAATTTACAACAGTAAAAACAAACAAACAAACAAACAAACAAACCCAAAGCCCTGAATACTCTATTTATAAACTTCCAAAGACTTTCAAACAAACACACACTATTTTAAACATCTGATAATGAAAGCTTTATATGGGTTTAATTTCTAATCTGTTTGGTAATTCATGTTTACCTGGAATGACAGGGAACCCCCCTTGTTTTCAAAGAGTAAAATACCTTTGAGAGATTGACCTGCCATAGGATGCCTCCATCTGTGTTTCAAAATGAGAAAGACATTTAGGGTGGAAATTGTCTTGGCTAATGTTGGTGTCTGCAATTTAGACATGTATAGCTGAGCTACTCTCTCATAAGCTCCATTTTTAAGTGGACACAGAAGTACTCTTAGGATATAAATCCTCTGGCATTTTTTGTATGTCTACCTTAAGATGAACTGTCTGATGCCTATGCATGTCTGTTCATCTCCATTTTATGTAAAAAGAGCTACTGCCTAACACCTGCAATATAGCTGGTTACTCTATGGAGGTCCATATCCACACAGAGGAAACTGAAGCTTTATGTTAGTAATCCTTCATAAAAATGTACATTACATTGTGGTTTAAACCTCCATGCCCTGAATCACATATGATATATTGTGAAAAGTGCATAGTCACAGTATGGCACATATATGTATTTTCAAAGTGGAGTTATGACCCCTTCTGGGAGATACGTGAGGGTTCAAAATGTGTTGGAAAGTATTTACAGCAGCTAGTGAAAAGCTAGATAGCTCCTGCAAGCAATTAAAATAATTAGGTGCTCCCCAACTAGGGTGACATTTGGAATGGTTAAATATCATGTGTCTCATACCTTCAGTTATCAAGGAATTAAACTCTGAAAAGTAAGGGTTACCCAAAAGTCATTTAGACCAAAAGAAGGGCCATTATTAAAAAAGATGAAAAATATTTATCTAAGTGAGCTTAATCTACATGTGTATTGTCATTGTTAAATCTTTTCTGCTTTGCATTGCTGCTTTAATAAGAATTACTCCTTCTATGCAGCGTGGTAACAGGGAGGGAATTCAAGTTCCCTTGTTCTACTGGAGTGTATAAAAACTAGTGTGAAAGTGTGAATAAGGGTTGGCCAAATGTCATGGTTTAACCCCAGTTGACAACTAAGCACCACACAGCCACTTGCTCACCTCCTCCCACTGCAGTGGGATGGGAGAGAGAACTGGGGAAAAAAAAAGTAAACCTGTGTGTTAAGATAAAAGCAGTTAATAGGACAGCAGAGGAAGACAAAGTAATAATAATAACAATGATAAAAGAATATACAAAGCAAGTGATGCACAAGGCAATTGCTTACTACCCACTGACCAATGCCCAGCCAGTCCCCGAGCAGCAATCACTGCTCCCCAGCCAACTCCCCTGTTTGCATACTGAGCATGACGCCATATGGTATGGAATAGCCCTTTGGTCAGTTTGGGTCAGCTGTCCCGGCTATGCTCCTTCCCAGCTTCTTGTGCACCTGGCAGAGCATGGGAAGCTGAAAAGTCCTTGACTAGCATAAGCAGCACTTAGCAACAAGTAAAACATCAGTGTGTTATCAACATTCTTCTCATACTAAACCCAAAACAACACTATGCCAGCTGCTAGGAAGAAAATTAACTCTATCCCAGATGAAACCACGGCACCAAAGCAGAAGTAAAAAACCCAAAACAAAACAAAACAAACAAACCAAATGACTAAACATTAAAATGTGTTAAAACTTTCTGATACTTAATACCTTTTTGGAAGTATTATTTGTTAATTTCTATCCAGCTGTAAATGTGTTTTCTTGTTTTTTCTCTTTTTACTTTTTCTTTTTAAAATAGATCTTTTTGTGCTAGAACTTTTACAGTGATGAACTTTCATCTCAAAAATATCGCCATGTTTTATTATTCAGACTGTTGAAAAATGGCTGAACTTCTAAACTTGTCATGTACAGTAAATAATCCTTGTTAAAGAGCAAGTCTACAGCTAAATTCATGCAACAGTCTTAGAAGTCACTATAAAATGGAGTGTGCATTACTGGATGTGGTCAAAAGATATATACCACCCTGCTTGGTGTAGACCCTAGCAATTTTCCTTTCTTATATGAAAATATAACGCATAGACCCTCCCATTTGAACATAACAGTTTGCTGCTTCAAGTCTAAAAATTGTGCTTCTAAGTTAAAGTCTCAAAGTTCAAAATTCTGAGGGTGAATAACGTAAAAACTGAATTGATACAATTCAGAACAAATATAAAATCCCCATATAACCCTACTTGTCTTAGCATTTTTGGCCTGAAGAGCTGAAAGAGTATCACAGCATACTAAGAATACAAAATGTTCACAGCTTAAGAGTACAGGTTTTACCTAAGTGGGGGAAAGATGTTCCTTTTCTAGGAGTTTCCTATTTTCTGAATTAGCATATGTTTAAAACTCATGTACATAGGGAGATAACAGATAGTAAATGGTTCCATTGGGTTTATCAGAGCATTATGTGATGCTAGTTGGTTATTGTGTTTACTGCAATATAAAATTTCTTTAAAGTATCAGAACGTGTAGTTATATTGAAACAGAAAGTTTGGAGGAAATGTTATTGTTACATGAATTTATTCACTATGAGGAGAAGAGCAAGAATAAACAGTTCTGAAATAGTCACAGTCCCATTTATGATAAATTTAACAGGTATTCTGCATGACTGCATGAATCCAACAGGATTCTTAAAGATCAAAAGCCTTATGGTCCCCCTTGTGATATCATTCCTCCACCTCATTTTAGTTTCTGGCACTTTACTTTTGGGACAATTATTGGAATTTTAGGTACCTTGGGTCATGCACTCTCTTGTTATACTTCTATGCATCCAAAGGTGAATGCAGTTATAGTAAGTTTCCTCAATATCTAGTGGAAAAAAGGTGATACATAAAGACTGAGGTTTGTTAGTTATTTATTTTTCACTTTTCTATTTCCTTCTGACCACAGTCACTCATTGAACTTGAGGTAAATGGTTGTTATCTACTGGGGAGTGTTTTGTGATAAAAATAAAAAGTGCTGCAGTACTTAGCATTGCAAATTTAGCAAGCATGTGATGCCAGAAAGGATGGTGATTGATCTTTTTTTGTTTTGCTTAGGTTTTGTGTGGTTTTTTGCCTTTTTTTTTTTTTTTTTTTTAAATAATTTCAGCTAGCATGCCATGTCTTGGGATTTCAAGTGGTTTGGAATAGTATTTCAGAAGCAGCTGGCATTCTGCCACATAAGGGTGCTGAGGTTGAAGTAGCATGTTCTAGGTCAATGCTTTTTACCTGTGTGACTAGAAAACAGCAGCAGATGTGAATGTTGCTAAAACAAGATTGTCTGACACTTCATGCGATCAATGATTACACAGAATTAAAAGCTTGACATATTTGATCAAAGGGAAAACACAAATTTATCGGAACAGAGATGGCCAGTAATTGCTGCCACCTCAGTCTTCAGCTTTGGAGGGTGAAGCTATAGCAGCTGGCAACAGAATTAACCTTCACTCTAGAGGCTCTCATGATGATTTAGATTTTGTAAGAATAGTATAAATAATTCTGTTTAAAATAAAGCCCATGGAAATCACACTGTGGCAATGTAATTTTGCCAAGATGGAAGTCTACAATGATAGAGAGACAATGGCTTTTCAGAGAGGGAACAGCAGGACAGCTCATATGTGAGTGGTTGCACTGAGTCTGCCAAAAGAGATTTAATTCCATCTTTTTCTATCCAGCAAAATTATGTAGCACAAGAGGTTTTGTAAACTGCAGAAGCATTAATTCAGATAGCCTCCTACATACTGCAGGGGAGAATCTAGCTGTGCACTGTGAAAGGCTCAAAAAAACAGATATGTAAGCTAAACTCACTGATAATAACTTCAGCATGAAAGGGCTTTTTAAGCACCTGATGTTTAGCAGAAATCAGGATTTTTACGGTGAAATACATTTTAACACCAAACTCCTCAGTTATTTCTCACTGCAGTTTCTATTCCACCTCCCATATTGCAAAACTCAACACTGGGCTAGACAACGGCCCAGTCTTTATTAATAAGGGAGGTTTGAACTATAGAGAGGCTCCTTTCCATTATCAATTTTTAATAAAATTTTTTAAAAAAATATCCTGTTTCTTAATGCTAGCATACCAATGAATAGATCATAATTTTAATACAAAATAAAAAGGAGAAACAAATAAAATACATCATTTAAACTTGAAATATTTGTATGTTCCTAAGAAAGTGTTAATAAAATTAATTAGGATGTGACTGCCTAAAATTTAAGGGGCAAAAAAGAAGGACTAGAAAACTGAAGGATCTTTTTATGCATGATCATGAATACCAATTTGTCTGACTCTTACTTGCATCTCTTTAGAGAGAGAAGAAATAAGCACGTTTCCTTTTGGGGTCTTATTTTAAAACACACCCATAGGGGATTTAAGTCCCAACAATGGACTAGAACCTGAAACAAAAAAAGTATTTTTCATCTCAAGATAGAAATGTATCTCCATTTTTTCTGATGTTCTAATGTAACACAAAGGTCATTGGATTTTTCATAGCAATGCAAATAACAAGAAGTCAAAGCAATTAAAGTCTGCACTGAACAAGAATCAAGCATTGACATCTATTTTTCATTTGCCAGGAAGCGAAAATTATAATGGCATTATGGATTTGATTAGTAAAGAGATAATTATTTGCAACATTTTCAATAAAAGAAAAACCCATTTTAAAATATTTTCTAGAGTTTAGTTTTTATTTGGTATTCTTATGTTTGTGAAACAGCTGGAAATTATCCCTGGCTGATGTTAACCATTTTTACAAGTTGGCACTCATAGTTTCTATATATGTGACAATTTTGTTAAAAATTAGCATCCCACCATTACAAGTAACATGGAGGTGACATTGTGTAGCAGTTTGTGTCTTCATGATCTACTGAAATCTATTAACAGGATCTCAAATGAAAGACTTTGACATCCTATTTTCAGAATGCTTCCCAATCTAGACTTAATATCACATATTCTTCCTTCAGATTTATTTCTCTGTGAAGTATCTCTGCAGCCAGAGAAATAAAAATACACATGATTCAAGTTAGCATGCAAGTTCCAGGATGATCTTTATAGAAAAGATAATACTTTTTCTATAAATTAAACTCTGACTAAATATTTACACATTATAGGTATCTGAGCCATTGGTATTGCAAGGCTCCTAACTTGATACTCTTGCATTTCTTGTCATCAAGGCTTGTTCAGTGCTGAATTAGACACCTTGCTCTGCAAACAATGACCGCAGAGGTTTTTAATTTCTTTCATAGAATTCCTAACAGTCAACAAAACTGTTGTCTGAGACAACAGAAAATACATGAGAGGACAATGAGGCTTGAACCCTTAGGCTAGATTTTGAGTTTTCAAAAACTAGTTCTTAGTAAGCTTAATTGATAAAGAAAAAAGCCGGAATTCAGGCATTGGGGGAAGGTCATCGATTCCAGCTCCTGTATCACATGTGCTACAAAAATGAATTAACAAATAAGCTTTTGAGCAAGAATGAAGGAAATGTCTTCTTTTGGTTTTGTATTTCATCAGTGGATATCTGGGAAAGGTACTGTGAAGACATATCCCAGAATGGTTTGCATAGGACAGAGGAATGCCTAACTTGTTGATCTGAGTGGAAAATAAACCCATATATGATAAATACAGCCAACCTTAAGGGAAGAGACTCCAAGACATTTATCAAGAGGGAAAAAACACCAAGGGACATTAAGTCAGTTTACTGACATTCTGGACAATCTAAATTTAATGCTTAAGTGCTTAAGTGTTTTGGGTACCTCTCAAATGTTGTCCTTTTGTGGATCTAAATCTTTAATTACTAGTATCATGTGAGATTGATATTATATACAATCTAAAAGTGACATGAATGAAAAAAAAAGAGCTCTATAAGACCCTAAGTCTTTTATGAATTAGGAGCTTTTCCTGCAAACTTGACATATTTTTCTGACTAATGAGAAATCCTGTATTCAAGATGAACTAGATCTTGTGGTTTTTTTCAAAGAAAGATTCTCATACATTTAACAAAGAACATATCTTTCTGTTTCAGAACAGTAATGATTGTTGTCCAAGTTTGTTTAATGCCAGCATTAATTTATTATTTTAATGAGTATAATAGCCTCCTATAAAGTTTAATTAATAGCCATCATTATAAGTGTATCAAAGAGTAATGAAGATTATTGTACTGCTGGTGAATTGTGTCCTGGGAATTTCCTATATCAAGAACAGTCATAATATGGGAATATTGAAAAGGAATATTATACACTTTTTCATAGCTCCTTTGCATTGGTGCAGAATTGTAAAGGCTCACATTGATTGTTATTGTAACAGAACATCTAAATGAAGCTGTCACAATCACTCTAGAGCTAGCTTACAAAATTTCTGGACCCATGTTTGCCAAACCTAGGGCATATGTTTTAGTCTTTGCAATCAATGAGATCTCCTTGTACCCTTCAGCATGAGAACATGAAAATAGAATGTGAAAGGAAAAAATGTACTGAGACTATAAAAGCATATTGAGAACCTCAATTCTGATTTCATATAAAACCAACCCCAGGCTAGGGTCAGGAAACACACTAACGCAAAATGTGGACTTTGAGCAATAATTTCTGTGTCAGTGTCAACAACACTGTAAAAACAGCTGTAAAAGCAAAACACAGGTTTAAAAAAAAAAAAAAAAGAGACACCCCCCCCCCCCCCCAACAAAAAGACACCAAAGCAAACAAACTAAAGTCATAAACACCTAATCTGTCCCCTCTGGCAAAGTTCCATAAATATGTCCACACTTGTCCTCTCACTTGCTGACCTCTTTAGAATAGCAAATATATCCCATTTCTCTCTCAATAGAGAGAGTTCAGTAGAGAGCCTAGTTATGATAAGCACCTTGTATTTAATTGTGTTTATTTACAAATGGCAAATAACATACATTTTTAGAAATTAAATACTGTTTGTTTGGTGGTGGTGGGTTTTTTTATTTCCAGTGAAAGCTATTCACTTTGAGATCTTTGCAAAGAGTTAAATGGCTATGAAAAAAGTCTGTGTTAATTTTCTGATGATGGTTAAAACAGCTACCACTCATTTATGACTATTCTAAATTATATCTCTCTTTTTAATAAATGCACAAATCTTCTTTGACTTTTATTCTTGTGCTTTCTGACTTTATATCATTCATTAATTCCATTGGAAGGAGAGAAAAAGCTGATAAGAAGAGACATAAAGAAAAATTCTATTTTCCAAAACCCTATTTTAACCTTAAGGGAAAATGAGTAACATAAATCCAATTTTAGGCATCCTATCCAATTCTCCACTGCTACTCTTGAGTTTCTAATTGAAAAGATTTCCCCAAAGTATATGATATTAAAGCAATGATATGGGTTAATTGCAGAATTTATTGGGTGGTGATGTGGAAAAATTAACATGCATCACTGTGTAATTCCAATAATTTTCTAAGACAATCCTATGAAATCACCACAATTTTAATGCAGAATAATGTAAGCTTTTTTCCAATGTCAATTAAGGATTACATTTCACAAGCCCCACTGGGAGTCGCACACCCAGATTCCACTGAAAGTCAGTGTGAGTTGGCTTCCAGCCTTCCTACACACTTGCTTTGAACTTCCATCTTGTGAGTCGTTCTTTCCCTTTCAATCCTGCTCATTAAAATCTATGTAGTAAAAAAGCGCACATAGTTTGCAAATTGACTTTTCGCTTTGCCTTCTTTCTTTTTCTTCAGAGACTGCAAGAAACTTCCTTAGAGGCAGTTGTCCTAGGATTTTGCCCTAGTTCTTACATCATACCTGGTATGTGATACAAGAGAAGTGGCAGATGTGAAAGCTGGTAAAACAAAAAAAATCTGAAATGGAGACAATTCCGACTCCTGGTAGCTACACATTGCACTCCACCAGCAAGAAACACTGAGATTATGCGTTTGACATGTTTCGTCAAGGTGAAAATATTTGCAAATGTGTCTGGTCAGGAAGGACAGGGGATGCTGCCATAACTTTGCACCCAGGCGGGTTTGGTTGCAATTGCTAGTGGCAATATCACCAATCCATCTCAGAGCCCTTGCACTTATTTAACATCAACAGAAGGAGAAAAAATGAGCTTGGAGATGACCTAGTACTGACAAGAGCTATTGCTTTTCTGTATAGCAAGAGGGGGTGCTTGCTTTCCCTTGAAGCTAAATGCTACCATTCAGAAAACAAAAGTTTTAAAAAAAAAATAATAATACCAGGGTCAGATATATGTGTTAGGCAAAATGAAAGAACCTAACCAACATGAGATAGATTGCAGAATTTGTCCCACTGCTTCCAGCATGAGGACAGTAAACCTAAAAATAGCAATTATTCTTTATATTTGTGGTTTTATTCATCCCAGCTAATTGCAACTATATGTAAAAAGATTACTGGTTTTCCTGATAAATATTTATTTTGGAGATCTACAAAAAAGATGGAAGTCTCATCACAGTGTGAAGGGTAGATCAATCATATTCCTCTATATGGTCTTTTGGTATACAACTGATTTAATTAAGCTACATCAACTTACTCAGGACAATTAAATGAGTAAATTCAGACTAAAAATTTACTACAGTACACAATTTTAACTCATGTGTGTAAATGCATTGCTTTCTTGAATGTACCAGTCTTACCAATTTTCTTCTACTGCTTTCATAAATCTGTACATTCATATATATGTGTATGTATATGTATATTATATACAGTACTATATCAAATATACATATTTCATTAGATTCTGTTCCCTAAGCTAAACCTAGAAGAAAATGTGGAAATATTTTTCTATAAAAATAAGTCAAAATGGTTAATAAAATTACTGGTGTCTTTAGGGCTATGATCCCTAATAGAAGTCTTTAGAATTAACAACTTCTTTTCCTTTTCATTGTAAACATTTTTCTTCATCTCTTCAACTCTTCCCCAAATTTCTTGAAACTCCCTGACGTTTTCTAGGTTGTTTCAACTTTTGATTCTTTGTCTACCTTTTGTCTATCTGTCTGCTTGTCTGTCTATTCATATTCATGATTATTTCCTGCATATTCATGTTCTTATTCATATCCATATTCCAGATAAGGCCATAAATAGATAGGATCGATATCCAGTCTCTTTAGGTATTTGGAAAAAAGAAAAAGCAATAAAAAGATAGAATTTTAGTAAAGGTAAGAATGTGGCTTCCTTGCTGTCAGGTACAGAAAGGGATTTGTGTCGGGAACCCAGTGGCAGTCCCGCAAAAATCCCTTTTGGAGTCTTGAAGAGGGTTGTACAGTTCATTCCCTCCAGGAGCATTGTAGCTTGCTGCCTATTTCATGGCTGGCTTGCCCTGCCACTCAGTGTGGGGGTGGAAAAAGGGATGCAGTGAGGTTCTCTCTCATCATTGTGTCTCTGAAACAGTATTGGAAAGTTCCCAGTGCTGCAAAGTTCAGGGAAGCAGGAACTCAATTAACTAATAAGATATTTTTTGTCATTTTTTTGTCATTTTCCAGACTGGTTGAAGGCATGGGGGAAGCTCACTCTCTTACCTCTCTTTGCAGCTGCTAGGTAGAATGCAGGCCATGGCAATCAGTTTGAGATGGTTTCAGAGATACATTTGATGTTTTATTTCTCCATTTAGTAGAAATGCCAGAGCTGGGCCAAGATGAGATAGGGTACCGTAATTATGTTTTACAGGTTGCTTTCAAAAAAGAATTGCTGAATAGACCAGAAATACCTTCTAGATAATGGGACATAAATGTAAGAAGAGTAGTTCAAACAGCTATTTTACAGATATCATCAATCAGAAAATATCCTACTCTGCCAGAGTCTATGGTTGCCCCAAAGGAAGTCCTTAAATAAACAAAATCCTCCCTCCCTCCTTCTCTCCTTCTCTCTCTCTCTCTTTCTTCTCTATATCCTTTTCCTCTTTTTATTTTTTCCTTTCCCTTCTTTTCCTTTTCCTTTTCCTTTTCCTTTTCCTTTTCCTTTTCCTTTTCCTTTTCCTTTTCCTTTTCCTTTTCCTTTTCCTATTCTTCTTTGTCTTCTTTTTCTCCTTTTTCTTTTTTTTTTTGTCATTATAGTTCTTTTTTTCTCCCAGCAGAGGAATTGTTGGTGCACTGAACCTTTATTATGAAATGTTTTTTTGAGTTGTAGTTAAAGCTCCTAATATTTTATGTTAACATGATAACATGTCTTGTTATGATAACAAGAATTCCTATGCAAGAAATACAAAATACTTATATTTCATAGTGATTTTCACAGTGAAACAGAATGTTGTTCATCTATTTGCCTTGTCTTATTCTTCTCCTCCTTTCTTTGAGAATCACACCATAACTTCTAGATGATGTTCATAAGGATATGTAAAATGAAATTGTCTTTAAAATGAAAACAAACCCAGTAGTAATATACATGAAACGGACAAAACCAGCTACATAAGCAATGCAATCAATCTAGATGTGAGGGAGCAAGATCAAAGCATAGGTTTTGTAATTCTAATTTAACTAAGAAGCAATGGAGTATTCTAGGAGTGGAATAATCTGTGTGTTACATGAAAATTGTATTGCTCTGTATAAATTTCTATTCCATAGTGTAGAAGGTACAGCACAGGTTGGAAATTCGAGTCTCTGCTCAGAGATGTTGAAGTGAAATGGATCCACAAGACAGACTGAGAGTCTTGCCTTGGAATAATCCAAATCTCAAAGTTGTGATCACCTTCCCACAGAACAGGAAATTGAATGTTGACACATAGATAGTGGTCATATAAATAAAAATCTAATTGCAAAGTTGGCTATTTGAAGTAGAAATATCTAACCTTCTTTACCAGTAATTCAGTTTCAGAAATCTTTTATTTTAGGGGACAATACTATTCCTTCATCCTGTAACATTACCAAATTTTAAACTTTAAAGGCAAGGTGTTCTATTATGTTGAAAAATTCTTGGTTCATTTATTCTTATGTCCAGAAATGTGATAGTAATTATGAAGAGAGTCCTTAATTGTAAAAATATTTTTGTCCTGGGTGATAGAGTCATAAGACATTATTATTTGTCCTGAATTGTATAAATTAGTAGTTCTTAGTAGTTTCTTGTCTTGAATTATGTAAGTCAACAGTAATTCCATAGAAAAAGAAAGCTCTCCTAGCATTAAGTATGTGTTAGAAATGCATAGAAATGTAATTTAATATAATGAAGTCATCATCCAACAGATAAATAGAATGTATCTGACTTACACATACATTTGTTCTTGCCCCATGTTTCTTATTCAGCCATCTATATGCAAGCTTTACTCCTTAAGATTTCTTTTCATGTACTCTAGATTTAACTAGACATCAAACAGATTCAGAAATATCTTTGAAAAAGGTACAAGTAATCCTTCAAGTAATTCAGGAGAATCTAGCGGTTGTGTTCTCTTAGTGAAAGAACAAAAATAAACTTATTGCTTATATCAGCATAGATTCTTAAATTAGAATTCTGAAATTTTACCAGATACCTTGACTACTTCAGTAGGCTTCATGTAATATAGGGCTGCTCCATATGTATTAAAAAAAAAAAAAAAAAATCCCAAGAGAGACAGGGAACCTTAATTATTCTTTTATCAGATATGGACTATTGTTCATTTTGCTTATGGGTGAAGTAAGTTGTGCTTCACATCCAGGGAACATTTAAGCTAGCAAATATTAAGAATAAATATACTCACTTTTTAATATTCAAAGAAGAGTTGGAATAGATTTACTGCATTTGAAATAGGGCATGTGTTCTGCTGTTGTCACGAGAATGATTAGTGCTGTAGAAAGGCTCAGAAATGCCTACTTTAATCAAACCAACACAATTTAGAGCATTCCTGATAGCCGCTACTGTATAAAAAGGAAAAACTTAGGCAGCCCAAGGAAAATGAATGCAGCTCTTTCTAAAGGCCTCTTGCTTTTTGAGAGTGAAATATGTGCAAATAATTTGTCACTGTTTCTTAAGCTGGATACCTGATAAATATTTTAAGTTATCAATTTGAATATTAAAGATAAAATTATTTATTGTATGCCTTGAGGGGCCTCATATTTCCTTATATTACATTGTAATAATTACAAATTAGGTATGGGTCTAGATAGATCAATATTTTCAAAGTTTTAATTTACTGTAATGAAATAGGATGAAAACACAAATTAAGAAAATCACAATAAGAGAACAAAGAGTGAAACAGCTAAAACCTTTTTCTCATACAACCAAAAGCCGAAAAAAGAAAGAAAAGAAAAATAAGCCAACAAATTAGCTATACTACAATAAATTATTTTAATATAAGGTCTTCAGATTTTTAACATATGCAAGTAGATTAAATATGCCTGGGAACATTTCTGAGCACTGAGGCCAGCTGGCACAGAATGACATGTATCTATGCTAATGAACTCTCTTAATCTCTAGAACAAGGACACAACATGTAAACTGCTTGTTAAGGCTAGTTCCTCACATGTTTTGGCTCCTAAACCCTGCCCAGGGATTGTTTGGAAAAACACTAGCTGGCACAAATAGGAAATATTTAATATTGATGACTGAGGTCCAATACCAAGGAACATTCACTAGCCTGGTTCATTGCCTGGTAGCATAGTAGCAGACTACTGTTGAGAAATGTTGAAAGATAATGATGGAAAACAAACTTGTCATCAGGCTTACATTTGCTCATCAAGAGTCTTCACCTAGACTGGAAACAGTTTTGGGTCCATAAACTGAAAAGGGTGGAAAATGGCAAGGATAGAACAGGTTCTTCTGAACATGCAGAAAGAGGGCAGCATTGTACTCAGACAGTGGTGAAATAAGCATGTTTTGGGAAACGTATCTGTGAGCTGAGGTTGTTTATAACTTGCTCATAGGCTGAAAACATTGACTATTTTGGTGGAAGTGTATTTTTGGCTAAATGAACTAAATTAAAAATCTGTAATTATTGTCTTGAGTTTAAATCGACTGTGTAGAGTACCTTTTTAACAATGAAGCACAATGATTTCCAGAAATAAGTGGTTACAGGAGCTATCTGTGGTGTGTCATATTTTAAAATTCAAGAATGGACAAAACTCTTATGATACGCTTATGATACTCTGGGATCCAGGTTGTTGCAGCTATATCTTCTTGATGACAGGCTGAGCTACTGAAATAATCAATGTTTCTTGTGATCTCTGTGCGAGAGAGTGATTTATGTCCTCTTTGAAATAAAAGCTGAGAACAGGACAAGAAAAGCTGTCACTTTGCACTCTTTATTGCCCTCTTTGCCTTATCTCACATATCAAAGAAGATATTTCACCACAAGATCACATACTTGTCGTAGGTGAGACTGCTAAAGAGTCATAAGGGCTATGTAAGAAAGCTAGAATGACTTTAATGCCTACAGAGAGACAGGAAGGAATGAAAGAGATAAACCAACATGGGACTGCGGCACAGGCACACACTGTCAGGACTAATGGGAAGTGGATTGCTCCCACCAAAGAGCTCTGGGAGCAACTAGAAAACTCTCTTTTGAGTATATCCCTTTCCAACCAAATGAGTATGGAATATAGGAAGGCAGGTTTTAAAACGTACTTGCTGAACTTTTTCAAAGCAGAGCAGTGGATTTAATCATGAAATATTTCCCCCTAAGACTGATAGGAATCATATAGCAACATCCTCAACTCTTCTTCAAAATATCCCAGTACTCATTTAGGTGTCTTAGTACACTATCAGTGTTGTCAACATTAAGAAAGTCAATATTTAGAATGAAGCCCGAGATAATGGATTTCTTCTTTAGTCTTGGAAAATAATAACAAAAAAATGTGTCTAGTGGACATTGTTTGTGAGTGCTAGCAATTGGCAAACAGAGACTGTTACAAGCATAACTTGCTGATGCAGGTTAGTTCCTAACGGGGGTATCCAAGGTCCCTCTACCCCCGAGCAGGGTCCTTACAGGTTGCAGTGAAACCTTGGCTAGAGCTTTGAGGTAGATCTTCCTGCATCTTTTCCTTAAAATAGTCTCTTTAAGAATAGAAAGGTGGTTTTGCTCTCTAAAGATATATTTAATTATGATAAGAACAAAAGTAATAAAGAGAACTCAGTTCTGCTGGGTAAAACATAATGGACTGGAAGAAGTTTGTAAGCAACATCCTGGCCACTGTGTTATTGCAGAATAGACAGTTCCCACTAGTTTTGTACTCAGACAAGCAACTTTTAGTATCCTTCTGGGCTGCAGCGATCCAGATGTTTGTCTACCTTAATGTTTGGCTAAATGTTAAATGATTTCCAGGATGTCTGGCAAACTGCAGCTACTTCATTCCCAAGAAAGCAGCAGTGTTTGAGAAGTAGTTCTGGTGTGCAGTTTTTGGGATTGCAAAACACATGCGGCATGTTCCACACAATCCCCAGTAGATCCCTACTAAGAATTTTTTTTTCTTCCTCTTACATTGCATATCAGACCTGACTGTTCACTTCCTACTCTAAGAAGTCTCTTAAATTTCTGTCTTTGTTACAGCCTTTCACCCACTGTGTGTCTGGCTCCATATCTCTGTCCCAAACCGTGCTCCAGAATTTTGTCTCCCTCCTTTCCTTGCCCTCTCCCTGGCTGCCTTAGTCACTTCCAATGCAAGAGCAACCTGTCAGGACAAGGCAAACAGGCAGTCTTTTTACTCCTGCTGCAGAGCTACAGGCTTTTCAAAGCAGCATTACACACAGTATCTGGTGAACAAACAAAATCAATATATAATTTGTCTTAGGGGTAATTCACTCCAAAGACTGGGTGTTATCCTCAGCTTTAGCTCAGTCAGTGTTGTCTTTTGTGTTTGTTTGTACAGCTGCTTACTTACAGATTTAGTTACATAGTCTCCAGTTTTGCATTGGCCCATGCAACAGGAAGGATGTTCAACAATTATCAAGGTGCTGCTCCTCTGGTTTGGAAAATAGTTAGTTTCTTAAAAATATTTTCTTGTGATGAACATCAGTTAGATTATCCTTGGCTTGAAACAGGGCAGTGAGGAAGTGCCAGAACTTCAAGGGTTTCCATCTAATCTGTAGGAAAAAGCTCCTGAAGCCCCCTACTCATTGTGAATTTGAGGGAACTGTGAGAACATTCTGTGAAATTCAGAAGAGTAACACACTAAGTTTTCTTTTTTTTTTTTTTTTTCAAAGAACACCATTGAAGCAGGTACAAAAGGTCCTGTGTTTAGTTGTAACACTGGAAAAAGATGCGGAAATACAACACACAGGCTGTGTGTCAAACATTTTGAAAAATATTCAGTGTGTCATCTTCATTTTTAATAATTTGCTAATTTGAACACTGAAGTGGTTGTATTTACTTTCTGGTCAATATAATGCAGTTCAGTTCAATGCAGTCAAAAAAAGTAGTACCTACACAAGACTAATTTACAGGAGAATTTAGTGTGTAGAAGACATTTTGTATTCTGAATATAATTGTTGTGGTTTAGCTCCAGCCAGCAACTAAGCACCACGCAGCCGCTCAGTCACTCCCCCTACCCCGGTGGGATGGGGGAGAGAATCAGAGGAGTAAGAGTGAGAAACACTCCTGGGTTGAGGTAAGAACAGTTTAATAATTGAAATAAAGTAAAATAGTAATGATGATAATAACAATATAATAATGATAATAACAATAATAATATACAAAGCAAATGACGCACAATGCAATTGCTCACCACCCACTGACCCATACCCAGACAGTCCCCGAGCAGCGATCGCTGCTCCCCGGCCAACCCCCCCCAGTTTCTGTACTGAGCATGACGTCATATGGTATGGAATAGCCCTTTGGCCAGTTCGGGTCAGCTGTCTTGGCTGTGCCCCCTCCCAGTTTCCTGTGCACCTGGCAGAGCATGAGAAGCTGAAAAGTCCTTGACTGGCATAAGCAGTACTCAGCAACAACTAAAACATCAGTGTGTTATCAACATTCTTGTCCTACTAAATCCAAACCACAGCACTATGCCTGCTGCTAGGAAGAAAATTAACTCTATCCCAGCTGGAACCAGGACACAATAGAGAATGGCAAGAACAGATTGTCAGCCAACCTGCTGCCAAATTTTCCATGGGAATCATAGGAAATAATTGCAAAGTTGAACTGAAGAAGATTTAAATAAGGGATTTTTGCAGAAGAATCATCCCAAACCTGAGAAGTACAGATGCTCAGAGATGCTTTTTGAAAAACACACCAATGGGTGTGTGATAAATATCTGAATGTGGAAAAAAATAGAAAAAATCCATTACCATTAGCCCATTAGATTACACTTAATAATAAAAAATTTATTAAGAAGATCTATTAAGAATTTCTTAGGACAAAACACTTCTTTCAGAGTTTTTTTCATATTGACCTTCAGTTTGAAACATTCCTGCTTTCCAGGAAAGAATACTATTGAAATAAATTAGAGTATTTCATTAATAACTATCATATATTCTACTTTAAAAAAAAAAAAAAGTATATGGAATGAATAAGCTTTCCAACTGCAAAAATCATCAATTATAGAAAGGTTGATTGGAATATAAATAAAAAAAACACCTTCTCTTTACCTATGACTAAAATAATTTGGAGAGATATTGAAGAGATATGCTTTTAATGGACAATAATATAATTACTGCACATTATGTAAAACAAACCCATTTACTTAAGATAATGACAGCATGATAAGACTCTCTGATGCTGAAATAATGGAAGTCAATTGGTATAATATATATTTTAATTAAGTTGAGGTTAAAAGCTTGGAAGACACTTTGAATAACTGACAATATTAGAGACTTAGGAGACCAAAGCAACCTTCCTACATATATTGAGAAAAAAAATTCCACTATCATTTAGTCTAATAACTTGAAAGATCAAAGGCTGCTCCTTCTTCTGTTTTCCATTCCACCTATCTATCTCATTAAATGCCATTATATTAATCAATGGTTCTTTTAGAGTACCAGTTCTTGTGTTCAGAAAAAAAAAAAAAAGAGATAATAAGGACAGGGAGAAAAGCAAATTAATACTTTCAAAGAGCAAAGTCATTCACCTCTGTTTAAAAAATAGCAACAAATTTAACAATAATAAGTTATTCACAGCACAATACAATGACTGAAGATTGCTGATAGATTAAAAAGAAAAGAATTCAAAAAAGAGTCATAGAATTGCTTGCTTTCTGCTCCATTTCGTTACCTAGCAGATTTCTGTCAACAGGGGCCTCTGACAAGGCTGGCAGCCTGAGCTACAGTGGATGAAATCTTTCTTTCTCCAAAACTTCCATTACACAAAAGGAATGCCGTTTTGAGTGGTTTTGTGTAAAGGAGTTTTCAGAGGAGAAAATAAAAAGTTCAAATAATAATAATAAAAACTAATTTGCCAAATTGCATTTTTATTTGAAAACTAGTTATCAGATTAAGCTGACTGCACATATTGGCCCAATGACAAATATAATCCAGCCTCCAATGAAATTGACACATCCTCTCATACAAGAAGAGAAAACACCATCCATTTATTCAGAAAAATAAGTCTACATTTAAAGTTGTCATATTTCACAAGAATGTTTGGCTTGCACGGATTATGGAGGTCTTTTACTTTCCTCTGAAAGAGCTTATCATGGCAGTGGCTGGAAACAGACATACGGGAGAGTCAGGTGTAACGTGTCATAGTCTGTATGCCTGTTCTGCTGCCATTACACAGAGCAAGGCAATGTGCAGATAACGCAATATTCAAACACCCTCAAATGCAATTGCCTAGAACTGCAGCTCAGATTTATGACCATACATTTGCCGTTTTAAGATTCACCTCTTTCCTCTGGGAGAGTTATGTGAAAGACATTTCCATGTATGATTCTGACAAGGTTTAGGATGCCATTTTCTATTTTATTCTGTAGGAGCTTCCTGAACTCAGATTTTCAGAGAAGATACAGTAATATGCTCTGAACCCTGCTCAGGGCAATTATTGTAAAGAGTCAGACTGTTGAAGAAAGAGAGAAAATCCACTTAAGTCTCTCCCATTTTCACAAGAATTGAAGATTGAGCAAGTGTGGTGTGCTTTAAGAATTCTCTCTGTAATAAAACCTAATACTTGTAAAACTCACCTGGGGATTACCTCCTTAGTGACTATTATTTTTTTTAAACATATTTAATTATTGCAATATTTACTTTTTAAAAAATCTGTCCAACATTTGTAAACAGAAGAAATAAAAAAGTCTTCAACTTCTGTGAAATGTCACTTAATGGAAAACAATGTAGATAAAGCAAATGAAAGTCCGTTCCGTGGAGATTTTCTGACAAGCTACATATGTGCTTCAAAGGGTCCTGGAGGAATTAACGACCTTCATGTAATCCAAGACACAATTATAAACTCACTGTAGTGGAACACCTGAATTCTCCTGAATCTGTTTAATAAGAGAATGTTTCTAGATATTAAAAACATTTCTAAAGCTTTCTTCTGCTTTTGACTAAAAGGTACATAAATTGTTTTTTCTTGATTGTGATATTTAACTAAATAAAACCTACTGCATTCCCATCTTGTAGAAGAAATTATATATAGAAAAAATCAATAACTTTATAACGTTATAAATTTTATAATACTGAAAAACAGTACTAACGTATTTTTCCCCTCTCTATTTTTATGTGTTTTCTTTCTGTAGGTGAACAAACTAGAAGGAGGGTAAGAACATCCACAAACTGTAGTTTTATGCATATTATCCCTCATTCCTTCTATGCGTTAGTCACAATCTAGGCATTAATCAAAATGATAGAAAACAGTGCAAATGAGATGGCATAATAATATAGCCTCAAATTAACACATTTTCTTTAACATTCGCTCACACAGAAAACCCTTCCAACTGTCAGATGATCCATTAGGTTGTTTAATGAGTTCTAGGGTACCTCCAAGCTGCATACATTAGTAGACTGTAGTACTATAAGCATATTAAAAGGCAACGTACTTGTTGATTCAGATTAGTAGTTCCTTGGCTGATTACAGTTGGTTAGCAGACCCCTGCAGTGACAACATTTTTGTTCAGGACCCTGGGTGACTCTCAGGTTAATCCCCACTGCTGTGACACAGGGCTGGCAGAGTCATTGACAGCTCTGGGGACTTTCAAGGGGACAATTAGCAGTTCCCTCATGACTCAGCAGATATACTCTTTACTTACTTCAGAGCAAAGTACGAATGATCACAGCGTATGCCCACAAAATTGGAAAGTGGCCCTGCGAAAACCAAGGCAGGAGTTCAAGAATTCAGAAAGAGGATGAAAAAGACAGATATGCCAAGTTGGACGGGACAGAGAAAAATTTTGGAGTGCACAGCTGGTGAAGTCTGGCCAGCTCCCTCTCCAACTGGAGGACACAGCCAGGAATCTCAGCTGTTTGGAAGAGATAGTAGAGCGTCCAGGCTCTTGGGACTGTGATTCTGGTTCACAGGCTGAAGGATTAGGAATATTGGGCTGTTTGAAAAGACTGATTTTCTTAAATCAATGCCAAAGAGATTGTTTCTACTTAAGCACTCAGGAACTATGACTTCTGATCCTGCATCTCCAAATCAGAGGAACTTGCATAGCTTTACTGTAAATTTTTAATTAAAATATCTGTCTAGAAATCTGAATCATTTTAAGTATCAAATTTTAATATGCTTCCTTTTGCTTCAGGGATGGGTGTGACTTTAGGCTATGATCCTTTTAAAAGAATCTGTTGAACATTTGCTTGTTTTGAGGAGCAGAGATTATGTGGTCTTTAAACTCATTATCTGATTTGAGCATGAAATACCAAACCTTTGAAATAGAACACTCATAAACCCACAATGCAACACCTAGAAGAGTAAAACTTTAAAAGGTAAAAATTAAGATGTACAGATGTATAAAATGAGTTCTATAGCAAAGTTTTTACTGCACCAAGCAAGCACAAACTTATTATCCAAGGCAACAGAAAGCTGATTGATGATATCATGATGACAAATGAATTCTCATTTTGAATTCTGCCTGCTAAGTAATTAGTAATGTCATCAATATCATTACTAGCTCTTCATTCAACTTCATCAGCAAGCTGTTCCCATTGCTCATTTTTCAGCTTTTCCTTTCTGTGCTTCAGTCAGAGGATGGATCTACACTGGGGACTGTTTCTAGCAACTACCCAAGGGAGAAACAAAAAAATTAGTTGTCAGGCACAAGCAGTCTACTGAAAGGTGAAAAACATTTTTATAGCAACCGCATCATGCTATTTTAAACTGGTCACTAACCTAAGAATTAGTGTCTAAGACATCTTTTTTTTATGAATTATAATTAGAAACTGATATAATATGAAAGGGAAATAGAATTAATGACAAATACTTAATGATTATAACTGAGGAAGTGACTGTGGGACAGAAGCTTATTAAAAATGTTTTCTCATCTTATTTTCTCATGTTTCTGCGATAGAAAGAAACATTGCCAGGGAAGGTGAACAGAATGTTACCAACACATATTTTCCCTAAGCTTCCAGTGATATTTTCAGGGCGGGGGTGGGGGTGGGAATCAAACAACAAAACTTATCTTTCAGGAAAAAAGAAAAAAGTAAGGCTACGAATCCTCATGAATGCTGAATGAAATATTTAAAACACACTGCATCTTTGAAGGCCAAGCTGTAATCTGAGCATTGTTACAATCCCCAGGGCTCTGTATTGGGGCCAGCTTTGTTTAATATCTTTATCAATGATCTGGATGAGGGGATTGAGTGCACCCTCAGTAAGTTTGCAGACGACACCAAACTGGGTGGGAGTGTCGATCTGATGGAGGGTAGGATGGCCCTGCAGAGGGACCTGGACAGGCTGGACTGATGGGCTGAGGCCAGCTGTATGAGGTTTAACAAGGCCAAGTGCCAGGTCCTGCACTTCAGTCACAACAACTCCATGCAATGCTACAGGCTTGGGGAAGAGTGGCTGGAAAGCTGCCTGGCGGAATAGGACCTGGGGGTGTTGGTAGATAGCCAGCTGAACATGAGCCAGCAGAATGCCCAGGTGGCCAAGAAAACCAACAGCATCCTGTCTTGTATCAGGAATAGTGTGGCCAGCAGGAGCAGGAGGTGATTGTTCCCCTGTACTCGGTGCTGGTGAGGCTGCACCTGGAATACTGTGTCCAGTTTTGGGTCTCTCAATACAAGAAAGACATTGAGGTGCTGGAGCATGTCCAGAGAAGGGCAACAAGGCTGGTGAAGGGTCTGGAGCACAGGTCTTATGAGGAGCGGCTGAGGGAACTGGGGTTGTTTAGTCTGGAGAAGAGGAGTCTGAGGGGAGACCTTATCGCTCTCTACAACTCCCTGAAAGGAGGCTGTAGTGAGGTGGGTGTTGGTCTCTTCTCCCAAGTAGTTAGCGATAGGATGAGAGGAAATGGGCTCAAGCCGTGCCAGGGGAGGCCTAGGTTGGAAATTAGGAAAAAATTTTTCACGGAAAGGGTAGTCAAGCATTGGAACAGGCTGCCCAGAGAGGTGGTGGAGTCCCCATCCCTGGAAGTGTTCAAAAAACGGGTAGACGTGGCACTTTGGGACATGGTTTAGTCTAGTCTACCCTTGATTGGTTTAGTGTGGACTTGGTAGTGTAGGTTAATGGTTGGACTGGATGATCTCAAAGGTCTTTTCCAACCTTAGCAATTCTATGATTCTATGATTCAATACATTAGAAAAGGTCATAGGATTGCCAGTATTTGTCATTTCTCATTGTCTCTGCGACCAGCTCTGTATTTTAACAGAATGTGATTAAGTTATGGACACTCTTTAGGTTTTTTTTTTTTTTCTTTGTTTTATGTTACTTAGACATTGTATTTTTTTCATGGTATTAGGATCTATCAGAGTTTATTTTAGTTTCACAGGCAGAGTTGTCTAGCTTTTTATCCATTTGCTGTTGTATTTTACGAGCTCTGAAACAAAACTTGCCAGGGATGCTTAATTTTTAAAAATATCTTTTAGTACATGTCCTAGCTTTTGTTCAACGTAACTGGATTTAAGTCTCTTAGTTTAAATAAGTATATAACTACAAAGTTAGTGTATAGATTTTGTTATTCAGAGAGAACTGTAGCAAGTGAGTGAGCAAGGAAGAGTAAGGATGATGGAAACAGGTTTTTACTTAATGCTGGACTCCATTTGATCAAAAGGTCAGATGACTTTAAACAAGTGCAATTTTATTGCAAAATATGCAAAATATAAAAGGTGTTTCAGTCAAGATAGTCTTCAACATTGCAATCCTTTCTCTGGTCTTCTGTTTGTGCTCCAGCTTTTAATCACATTTTGCATTGCTTAACAGAAAAGAAAGAAGAAAAGATGTTCAATTTTGACCAAAGATATCTATAACTAATTCCCCATTTCCAAGTTACTTTGTTTTGGACTGTCTGGTTCACCTGATCTTTCAGTATGATAGGAAAATATTCCATTTTGATGATAAATCATTGGCGTACTTGTGTCCAAAGCAAGATTTCCTAAAATCGTCTTCCTGATAAATTTTCAGAATAAACAAGTGGCAAAATGGAGTTGAGGTTCATGACAGATGATCAGTAAACCATAGGTCCATCTGAAGTTTTGCACTGAAACATGTCACAGTTTTTGTGACGGTAACTTTATCACCAGAGAGGAACAGGAATATGGTGACATTGAGTCAGTTGCCTAAACAGAAACTTCTGTGCCATGCCCACACCCCTGTCCCTCTGCCCTTACCTCCAGCTGCCTCTGTGAAGGGCTGAAGGGCTGTACCCCCAAGCAGTGCCACTTCCTACCTTCCAGACCTCTGCGACTGTCCTGAACACCCTCAGGCACCAGATACCTGCATTTGGGCAACTGAATTGAGCCCTCAATGTTTTCCCACATTACCAGTGGTTGAGATTAACAACAAAAAAAAAAAAAAAAAAAAAGGAGAGGAAAAGAAAAAAGAAAAAAAATCCATTAGGTCTGTGGCAATGTGTTTATCTCCCCTAACTGGTTAACTGCCCTTTTAATCCATCAGTACCTTGAACTTTTTTGCAGACTTTTAGCACCTGATATACTGAGGCAGGGAAAAAAATAGAAGAAAAAAACTTCTAATTTTTTCTGCTCCTATAGATATTGGATTATTGAAAACCACTGTATTTCCTTTAATATTCTTAACTGCTTATTCTAAATGCTCTTAATAGCTATCTTCAGTAGAATCAGATTTGCTACTTCTGCTAAACATTTTTTGGATTGAAATACCTCATTGGAATTTACCATTTGGTCTCACTAGAGTATTACTTCCCTGTTGGTAAGAATACAGGATATTTTGATATATAGGCTTTTGGTCGGGCTTTTGGTTGTTTGCTTGTTTGCTTGTTAATAGGATCCATTTTCCTTTTTTTGGACACTTTAACTTGATATGCACTTTAAAAGGCAAATAAAACAACCATCTGAATTTAAATACCAGTCAGAGGAAAGTAAAGTGAGATGATTATAATTAATATAGTGATTTTGTTTAATTATCATAAACAACAAAAATGCTTTATTGCCAGACAACTGTATATGATTTTGTGTTTGGTTTGTCTTAAAGAATTTTGTCTATCAATTTACAAGTTCACTAACCTGAGAAATTAATTAATTAACAGTAAGTTTTAATGCAGTTATGGAAATATGCCAGAATACTAGCATTTTTTTAAAGCCTCATTGTATCTTATAACTCACCAGCTTGTTAAAGGAATGATATTTACAGGAAACATTAATGAAACCTACATTCAAATTAAATTTCAGTCTGTTTTACAGTAGTTAATGAATAACATAAAAAAGTGACCTAAACTAATATATCAAGACTCATTAAAAATAATTTTCAATAGCAGCATCAGCCTTCATTGTTGCTTATAAAAGATTTTATGTAACACATATAATGGTTCTTCCTTGATATGAAGTTTCTTTGTTCCAAGTTTCTCTATTCATTATGCAGTGATTCATATTTAGAATCTTGTTTCTTGTTTTGGATGCCCCTTTCTATAGCCCTGAATTACAAAATTTTCAGGGAGGGAACTCTCTTTTCCCTAAGTCTTTTGAATATGAGGAATGTACCTTATAGGGTGTGACTGAATCCAGCTGTTACTGCTTGTCAGTTCTCCATTGACTTATTTCCTCAGGGAATGCTTTCAGTTGCTTCTTCAATTCATGCATACATAGATATGTAACAGAAGTTATAAATGCTTGTCTAAGTTATTATCTTTTTGTGTTCTACTACAGAAAGTCTTCTGAGCCCATGAGATTTTATGTTTGATTTTTTTCTATTATTCAGTCCATTTTTCAACCTGCTATTAGGTTATAGAAATGCACAAGAGTATTGGGAAGAGTTTTTCAGAAAAATATGTATCCATTTTTTTTTCTTTTTAGATATAATACTGTTTTGCATCAGTTTTTAGCCCAGAACTTGTCTTTGAGCTCATTTTCCACTGCACAAGTCCAGTCCTTATCAGGCTTCTTGTATCAATATAAAATATTTTCTGTCTCCTGATATCTCTGATTTTTTTCAGTTTCAGGGGAACTGATATCACCAGTCTGGAGATTGAAGGGTAGTACTCTGTTCTTCAGACCAGGGAAAACATTAGGAAAAAATTTTTTTTCTTCTCTTACATGTATAGCACAGAAGTTTAAAAATATTTGAACATGATTTGCTTTTGCATATTGTTTTTCTCACGTACAGAATTTGGGTTTACATTTAAAATAGTCTTTTTTTTTCCATTTACATAGCTGATGTTATAATCAAATATTTGGTCACATTTGATTATGACATCAGCTATTATATCCTTGTTATACTACTTGTTATTACCTATTTATAGTGAAATCTAGAGATGTAACAAGATCACAGATCACCTGGTCCTGGCTTTTAATAGCATATGATAGGAAACAGATGCTATTAAAAAAAAATATTGCATTCTAAACAGATAAGATACTACATGGCACAGTAAGGAGAAAGGAGAAAAACTGCAAAGTGAGTGGTATGGTGGAAATGAAACCTAGACCTGTGTACTTCACTGTTGTCTTTCAACTGTGGTTGCCATTAGCGTGATAAAGCAATGGCAAATGTGTAAATTATCTTTTAGAGTAAGTAAGGAAGCAGGTATGTATCCAAAGATGGATCTTCTAGCCTTAATGTATTTGTGAAAATAGTTTGGAGATTCCAGATGAAGAATTGAAAACGACGTCTCTGTCACTGATTATAAATGTTATGAGGAAGAAACTACATCTGAATATGAGATCTAGAAGAATATACTCCAAACACAGCATGAGTTTGTGATAAAATAAAACAGATATTAAGTGCCTACAGTAATTATTTTTAGGAACAAAGCATAAGAATGGAAAAAAAAATCTGTAGTAATTTGCAAACATTAAATCCTTCATTTCTAGAAATTCATAACTATTTTAGTTACTAGCTTTCATGAAAGCAGCAGCTGGCTGGGCTGTTGGTATGCAAAATTTCATACCAGGAGTTAACTGAGCCTTTTTTACTGGTGAATACTGAAAGGCATGAGAAGATAGAAACAGTTGTATCATGAAAGTAAATTCTGCATGTGAGCATGAATACTAATAAATAAAAACAAGACATGCTTAACTATTTTCAAACTTTCTTGTTATACATTTAAGAGAATAAAGGAGATGATTGACACCACAGGCCCAATGGCTGTTTCCAGTCCTACTGCAAATCACTAGCTGACAAACTCAATGGTTTGGAACCTGGAAAAGAAAGGCAGTCTGATAAAGACTCAGCTTGGTCACACATCTTCATTTAGATGGATTGACAAGCAACGAAGCAAATTTTATGGCAAATAAGTTTAAGTCAGATACAATCTCCTCCTTGTTTTTAGCACAGTTGGTATCCCCTAATTCCAGTCCTGTTTAAAGCATCTGCTTATGATGAGGTTAACTGTAATTTCCAAGGTCAAGAGAGAGAGCTCTACAGTGTTTTTTTCCCCTTGACATGGGTACTAATACTAGCTTAATTAAAATACTGCCATAGTTTGAAAGGGATTATTTTTAAACACCTCCAAAGGGAAATCATATCTTTCTGGAAATTTCCAGTCTGAAATAGTCTCAATTAACTGAAAGGCCCAATTTTT
Organism: Pelecanus crispus; assembly: GCF_030463565.1. Lineage (NCBI taxonomy): Eukaryota > Metazoa > Chordata > Aves > Pelecaniformes > Pelecanidae > Pelecanus > Pelecanus crispus. Next base: position 20,322,618 of record NC_134643.1, read on the forward strand.
CTTTACTGTTTTGAGACACAAAGTGCTTACAGAATATAAGGAAATTTACAGAAGGACAAGTTGAAAAAAAAAAAAAAAAAAGCACTAAAAAGTGACAAATTTTAATTGTAAAAATAATGCTTTGATTTAGAAAATGCTTAATTTATAAAGAATATGAAAAACAGAGCTATAAATCCAATGTTTTTAAGAACAACACTTCCATTATCAAAAAGTGATCCTAGAATTTTAAACAGGCAACATTTTTTAAGCTGTAGACTCTCTCTTTGATTCAATTCACTTTGTTGCATGTAAAACATCAATCTTATCATATAAAAAGGTAAGTAATATTTTTTTCTGCTTAAGAATCTTCTCCATTTTTCTGGAGTGCAGTAAAAACCAGTCTTGGGATTACCTTAGCTTGATTCCTTCTGAAACTAATAATGGTAAAACTCCAGTTATCTTCAAAGAGAATTACTGTTAAGCAGTTTCTCAGAGAGCTCTCCATCAATGAGTCTGGATCATTGAAGTTTCTCAATCAAGAATGCCATCACAGAGGAAAACTACTATCTAACATTTTAAAATATATTCCCACCGCACTTTCTATGATGCTATGAATCTTTCACTACAGCCATGGACAGCATAGGTAATATAGTCTTTGCAGGTGGAAGAAAATTCATGTAAATAGTCACTATTCCCAATCTGTCTTGGAAGGACTGACAATAATCTGTCAACATACATGATTATACTATGTTCATCTTCTGAATAGAACATAGCAAGCAGTCGAAACACAAGTGAACAAGGAGGACACCAAGGAAAATCATACAAAGAACTATAGAATTTGGGAATGTGAGAAGATAAAACTAAAGTGATGAAGATGTTAGGGTGGAGTGTGGACAAGAGAAGCTATGAGGCTTACTGCTGGTAAATGGCAAAAGAGATAGTGGGAAAACAAGCTGATATGTGGCAAGGGGTGGGAATGTGGCTGTGCAATGGTGAAGACAAATAATGGTAAATATGGAACAAGTTGAGAAAAGGAAGCTCTGAAAAACTCAGGGAAAGTATAGGTCAGGACCATGTGTGACAAGTAGGAAAATAGAGGGGAAGCTGAGATAAGATGTGGGAATGACAAGGAAATAGTGTGTGTGTGTGTGTATATATATATATATATATATATATAAAAGAAGAAAGATGAAGTTATTGCATAGAATCATAGAATCATAGAATCATAGAATCATAGAATGGTTTGGGTTGGAAGGGACCTTGAGAGATCATCTAGCCCATTGCATGTTTGTTCATGAAAAACATGGTTGTTTATATATATGGTTTTTGTGTATATGGGATTGAATTTGAGGTAGGAATTGATTACATAATAGAGACTTTGAGTAGGCAGACTGTTGACAGCTCAAATTAGATGAACAGCCATTTCCTTCAAGTCCTCCAGAAATATTATTTATGCTTTTACTTTACAATTAAGTCTTTTTTTAAACATGCAATGTCAGTTATATACATTTCTTGTAGTATTGTGTAGTGGAAATTAATTAATTTTAGATTTTTGCCCTGATTTTCTAGGCAACTGAGTATTATTGTTGAAAGACAACATAAATTACCTATTTCCTTCCCTGTTTTAGAAGGCTCCCTAAATTACAGTATCAAGGTTTGACTGTGGGTCCCTCAGATCCTTGAAAATAATGTTAGGTAGGATGTCAATACTTTAAAAAAAAAAAGGAATTAACTGTTTATAGTTAGTCATATTAATCAATTTATATCCTAAAATCAATGAGAAGCCAGGTTAGAAGAAAGAAAGTAGTCAAAATCTTAATTGTGACCTCTCATACTTGTCTCCTAAATGGCTAATACATCACAAACTGAAAGCATGCAGGTGTTTCAGTTTCAAATTTTGTTGATGCCGTTAAATTTATAATTACCTTTGAGTGATGCTATGAAGGAGATTAATTTATGTTGTGTTTTTCCTTGTCTGAAGGAGAAAAAAGAGAGTTCTTTGTGAAGGTCTGGTGTCTGTCACTCGATATATGAGAACATCATGTTGTAGTTAAGACTCTCAAGAAAATGTCACATTACTTGTAAAGGATTATGTTGTGGAAGATGTCACACATCATCAATTTTATTTCCTTTTATAGGAAATACTCATTCATGAAATTACTATTAATACATTCCACAAATTATAATATCACCCAAAAAGGGCTCATGCTGATAAGTACTGTACAAACACATAATAAGTGGCAATAGAGAATTTACAAACTAACCAGATGCTTATTTACAGAAATAATGTGGTGGTTGTGGTTCAGAAAATATCAATACCTAAGGGACAGGTAAATAATTACAAGTATTTAAGCAGAATTATCAAAAGTGCTACCAGGAGGATCCACAAAAACACTACAGATTTTTTTTTACGTTCATAAGTGCAGACAAGCAAACCACAAAAACTGTACACTCTTCTTAGACATTCTGGTGACTTTTAATGTTCTACATTTTCATCTAAAGGACTGTTTATATTCCAGAACAATGCAGGGATACTGGAACAGTCTAGAGCTATGAATCTCACTTTACATTCCACTTGTCATTCTTTAAAATGTGTCTATGTTCTAGACATTTACTGGGAAACATCATAGTACCTCTACATTATTTTGACCAAATTGTTTGGATTATTTGGATTTTCAATAGCATTTTTTCCTTTTAATCACCTAAGTTCTTCTGAAAAATTCACTGTTGAGTTACCAAACTCAACAGTTTAAATCATCATATTAACAGGACTTTGAATTCTTTAGAATTCACCTAATCCTTTTGAACAGACAAGAGTATAGCACTACTCATTCAGCAAAGAATTTGTGACTCACTGTACTGTCTTATATCAAGGCATATATGGCAGCAATTGGCCATTCCTTGAGAAATGTGTTGCAGATGTGTTTTAAAGACATGTTTTTTAAAGCTATGTCTACATTCTCTGGGTTTTTTTCTATAATGTATGCACTAAGGATCAGGGGAACAAATGTGAAGTGACCGATAGTTTAATATATGGCAAACAGTAGATTATTTTGATCACCAAGTAGGTTAAGAGTATTTCAAACCCTTCAGATGAAAACTTTGGAGCCAGGGAAATATCATCCATCATAAAGGGAATGATGTTATTTATGTATACAGGCAGGAGAGGGAAAGCAAATCAGGAGATGTTTAATGTTGAAGCCTAAGACCAGAAATATAGTCAGACGTTTTAGGATTATATATATAGCTTCTTTTGGTGGGCAGAAGGAAACTCCCTATGTGAATTCTAATTCTCTGTGAATTCTGGTTCTCTGTCAATTCTGGTTGCCATATTGAACAGAAATGTTTGACTGCCACGATCCAAAGGATGGGAACAATGAATGTGTAGCTGTGTCAGCAATTATGTACTAGTCTGCACAGTGAACTACACTCTCAGTACTCTACAGAAAGCTAAATTCCTTCCTTATATTTCTGCTTGAGCCAAAGCATCAGTAGATTGAAACTTCTGTGGCATTCCAACAACAAAAATTTGAACCTCCATTCAAAGTCCTATAGTGTACTGGCACGAACATTTTGCTTGGTAGTTTTTCTTTTTTAAGGTATTGTAAGCAAATATAATCTGTTTCAGCAGCCACTAAAATGTCTTTGTCTTCAACACATTCAAGTGGTGAACCAGTGTAATACCATTAGTTTGCAGATGGGTAATGTTACCTTGTGGTGGAGTTCCTTTGAGGCTGATCTGCTACATTAACCTCCTTCCCTCTTTCTTCTAGCTGAAGCATAGCAGCAAGATATTTCTCCTTCTGACCCCCATATGGCAGGCGTAACTACTCGACAGATCACAGCTAAGGCATGCAGTTCTGACTGGCATGTGGGATCACAAGCTATGACAAATGATCTGGTTTTGCACTGTAAAAACATACAGTACGGAAGTGTTGCTGTGAGAAGGTGCAAACCAAATGCCATATGTCTTAGTCTTGTGCTCATTGTGTGAGATGTGATAACTCTGTTCATAACATAGCATAACATTTTCTAATATCCTGGGTTCTCTTCAATTATATAGCAGTCAAATAAAAGATTATTGGCAAAGAAAAGGGAATTAAAGTGAGACTATAGGGTCAAATACAATTTTAAAATTATATGTATACAGTATAGGTGTACACACACATTTGGGCACACGCACATATACATTACATACATACATACATACATATGCACACACACATACTTCATTTAACTGTGAGGACAACCTTGACTGTAAAGTACAGGAAGAGTAGTCTAAAACTAATATACAATAACAATAATATCAAGTGTAAAAAGTGATACCAGAGTTCCAAACATGCATAACCCAAAACTTACTAGAAAAGCCTAAATCTTAAATATGTGGTTTTCTTCTTATGGATACTTTCTATGCTAAGATTTATCTAAATTCTCCTTGAAATGATAGACTGAAATTATTCCAATTTGTAACACTGCCTTTCATTAAATCATTTAATATTAACAAAATGCCACAAATTAACTTTTCCCATTATATATATGAGATAAAATTAGTTTCTAGACTGAAATGTCATACTTCATATGCCAGGTTTTAGTCTTTACAGAGTTTTTGATATGGAATAAAACCTCTAAAAATAAGGATGTATAATGAAAATGCCAACATTTTGGTTTCTTTCTCTGGTATTTCATTTTGTTGTTATTTTATGAGCTTGTGGCTTTTTTACATATATTTCTTTTTATACTTTCATTTCCTTTCCTCTTCGTATATATACTGTAAGTTGACTCTAACCAAGCCACCTGTGCTTGTGTTAAAGTTGTTTCTTTCAATGAAAAAAAAAAAGAGCATATTTTGCAACACTTTCTTTTAAAAACAAAGGTGTGGGGAAGGGCTGTTCATATGGCTTGTGTTTTTAAAACAGTCAGTTGAGAATAGCAGAGAAAAGGACCAATAAATTAAGTATGCTGAAATCCCTTAAGATCACCCAGAGGAAGAACTTTTAAATTAATTCCAAGATGACTAATGATATATTCAAATAATTCCCTTGGTAGACAGAGGCAAGACTGTGACAAAAAGGAAAAAAAAAAAAAAAAAAAAAAAGGACGTTATGTCCTTCTTTATGTTCCTATGGATATATTTCCAGAATCATGGTTATAGAAAGAAAGACAAGTGAAAACAGTGATGCCATAATCATTGGCATACTTAGTGGCTCTATCTCTGATGGTAATTTAGAGCTTGAAGTAATTCTGATCTTCAATTACCAATTGTGCAAGCTATCATTTAGAGTCCACTCCTCTCACACTTCCAGAATTCTTTACTGTGTCTGAGTCAATACAAGCATGACTTTCATAAGGAAAATCTTCTGTTAGATGTGGATCAATTAAACATGAAAGAGTACAAAAAGTTACAACCTAGTTTAAAATGAAGGACAGAGCAGAACGGTGAGTACAGCTTTTCCAGCAATTAGTCTTTGCCGAGAGAAACCCCATGAGCCACACTGATGGAACAAAGAAAAGGGCTGTGGATTGCAGTTAGGGAAAAAATGTGTTATTAAACAGTGCTTTCCCCCCTGTTTTGAGATTTCTCTTACTTTGTGCCTGTAATGGAAAGGGAGTTTCTGCTGAAAAAGTAGCTAAAGCAAGCTAAAGCTGACAATAAACTGAGAACTACCACCAACCCAGCACATTGCAAAGGCTTCTTATAGTAATTTCCAGAAGAAGACATAATCAGACAAAAATATTATTACAATATGATGGAGACATACTCTCAAGAGGGTAAAACATGCTTCCTTATGTGCTATAACCTAGCCTTTTACTGCCTCTCACATATGGATATGTAAGATAGGCACATTTAGAGAATGTGGTGCCTAGATTTGGTTCCATAGGGACCGAAATGTTGGGTAAGGATCCTTGTAGCTTCAGGACAAGTGTTCGTGCTTGTCCAGGCACAGTCTAGCCTAAAGAAAGATGGCCAGTTTTGGACTAAATATGATTTAGAACTTGAAATGAATGGGACTTGAAAGGCACCCTTAGGTGCCCAAGAATAAGTTTAAAAGCCTCGAGATAGGCTTCTATTTTAGAAATGTTATAAGTTATTTTGTTCAAAAAAACAGACTGAAGCTGGCTTTTGCTAGTTATTTGTAAGGAAAGCTGTTACTGTGGACTATTCGTTATTTAGGAACACCTACAGATAACAGCCTGCATTATCAGTATGCAATCTATATTACACGATCTGCAGGGGTGGTAGAGAAAAGCACACACCTGAAAATCATGAACAAAAGAGCTGCAGAAAACACTATCCTGATTTTCCCTGATAAAGTCTCTTTTGCAGGTGTGACATATTTCAGAGTCATAATATTCTCCTGATCAACTTCATCTAAACAAAAGAAACATTTCTACCACTGCCCCAGAATATGCATACATGTTTCTCTGTGTGTATACATATTCAAGGAACAAATACATTCCTTCTAGTGTCTGGTGGTTTTTGATACAGCTGTACATGTCCTTGATTACCTTACATGAAGGAAGAAATACCTAAATGATGAATGGAGTTACTTAAAAGAAATACTGTACCATGTACTAAGTACAAATGAATTTGCTTAAAAACTGAAGGACCTGACAATGTGCAAAGGTAGTACAGAAAGAAGCTAATATGTAATGGCACAGATGGACATGTGTTTGATAAATAAGATTGACACCAACTCCAAGCAGTGCCAGCTTATCCTACATAATTTCATAAATGATCAATGTGAATGTTATAATCGACAGTGTCAAAGACAGCATTCAGATTAAGCAAGATTAAAATGCTTGAGCAACCAAAACCAAACTACATTAACAAATCATTATAAACTGTAACTATAGTGGTCTCTGTGCTTTAACATGACTGAAAACCAGACTGTTATTTCTCAAAGAGTTTGTTTGCCACTAAATAGTGATATAATTTGGAAGCCTTGACCTGTTTTAAGGTCTTGTCCAAAAATGGCAAATCTTAAACAGATCAATAACTCCAAACCCCATTTTGAATCAAGAACATTTCTTTAGTAATATGGTAATCCATTCAGCGTTTAAATACAGTGGAGCAATTCTACAGCTGAACAAAGTGTTGAGAGCTGGAATAAACACAAGAATAATATCACAAAAAAATACCTGAAAAATTATGGATTACATATGGATGTAATTACATGTAGATAAGGGGATCTATCATGACTACAATGTAAACAGGTGAAATCCAAGATTCTGGTGGAAAATAGACTGGTGAAATCCAAATATGAAATAGATAAATATGTAGGGCTTAGGAATTTCATAGCTGCATGTAAACCCATGTTGTTTTCTTCCATGGTAAAAGCCTAGGTAGCCTTTTTAGAATCATAGAACCATAGAATCGTTTAGGTTGGAAAAGACCTTTAAGATCATCCCTTCCAACCATTAACCTAACACTACCAAGTCCACCACTAAATGCGTAGACATGGCACTTTGGGACATGGTTTAGTCTAGTCTACCCTTGATTGGTTTAGTGTGGACATGGTAATGTTAGGTTAATGGTTGGACTGGAGGATCTTAAAGGTCTTTTCCAACCTAAACAATTCTATGATTCTATGATTCTATTCTAAACCAGCTAAGGGTAGAGTAATAATTAATTTCATGTTTCCTGGCTTGGTGGCTGGATTATTTTTTAATGAAAGTAAAACTAGGAATCACTAAGGTTGGAAAGGACCTCTAAGATCATCAGTCCAACCATCAACCCAACACCACCATGCCTACTAAACCGTGTCCCAGAGTGCCACATCTACATGTTTTTGAACACTTCCAGGGATGGGGACTCCACCACCTCTCTGGGAAGCCTGTTCCAATGCTTGACCACTCGTTCTGTGAAGAAATTTTTCCTAATATCCAATCTAAACCTCCCCTGGCGCAGCTTCAGCCCATTTCCTCTTGTCCTATTGCTCATTACTTGGGAGAAGAGACCAACACCCACCTCACTACAACCTCCTGTCAGGTAGGTGTAGAGAGCGATAAGGTCTCCCCTCTTCTCCAGGCTAAACAACCCCAGTTCCCTCAGCCACTCCTCATAAGACTTGTTCTCCAGACCCTTCACCAGCTTCCTTGCCCTTCTCTGGACACGCTCCAGCACCTCAATGTCCTTCCTGTAGTGAGGGGCCCAAAACTGGACACAGTATTCCAGGTGCAGCCTCACCAGTGCCGAGTACAGGGGAACAATCACCTCCCTGCTCCTGCTGGCCACAGCATTCCTGATACAAGCCAGGATGCTGTTGGCCTTCTTGGCCACCTGGGCACACTGCTGGCTCATGTTCAGCCGGCTGTCAACCAACACCCCCAGGTCCTTTTCGGCCAGGCAGCTTTCCAGCCACTCTTCCCCAAGCCTGTAGCGTTGCATGGGGTTGTTGTGACCCAAGTGCAGGACCCGGCACTTGGCCTTCTTCAACCTCATACAGTTGGCCTTGGCCCATTGGTCCAGCCTGTCCAGATCCCTCTGCAGGGCCATCCACCCTCGAGCAGATCGACACTCCCACGCAGTTTGGTGTCATCTGCAAACTTACTGAGGGTGCACTCAATCCCCTCATCCAGATCATTGATAAAGATATTAAACAAGGCTGGCCCCAAAACAGAGCCCTGGGGAACACAGCTTGTGACCAGCTGCCAACTGGATTTAACTCCATTCACCACAACTCTCTGGGCTCGGCCTCCCAACCAGAAGCTGGCTATGAGCCGCCAGCTTCCCAAGGAGAATGCTGTGGGAGATGGTGTCAAAGGCTTTGCTGAAGTCCAGGTAGATGACGTCCACAACCTTTCCTTCATCCACCAGGCTGGTCACCAGGTCATGAAAGGAGGTCAGGTTGGTCAAGCAGGACCTGCCTTTCATGAACCCATGAACTTTCTTTTTCACTCTATCAGGAAGCAAGGCTTCTTTTATATTGGCATGGAGCACGTAACCTTCTCCTAACTATAGTTGCAAAAAATATTTTAAAATTCTGGATCTTGTTACAGTAAGGTTGAGGTATGAATGGAGGGAAAAAAAAGACCTTCTTCGGTCTTCTTCAAAGAAGGACAGTAGAACTGTGGAGTAACAGATCAATAAATACACCATAAGCAAATACTGATTCTAAGAAGCAAAGAAATTTTTTATAATTCAGAATAGTTGTATTAGTATCTATCCAATGTAGTGGGAAAACATCCAGAGAATGACAAAAATATGCAGATACAGAATACATTCAAGAGAAAAATGCCATGGAATAAATAAAAAAAATATTCTGCTACATTTGAGAATATATAGTGCAACAAAGAAGTCAAAGATACAGAAAATATCTAACATGCAACCACAGCTTATGAACTCAACCTAGCATCTTTTCAAGTTAGGATCATGAAATCAAGCAATCTGGAATCTCAATGAATATTAAATGCACATTTAAAAAACATTAGCCATTCAAACTCTGGTTTACGATACATAAGAAATCAGTAATGCTAAATCCTCTTTTTCAAATGTCTTACAAAATTTACATTTTAGATTCTAGATCATAATTATGGGGCTTTTTTTTGTTCTAAAACACTGGAAAAAAGGGCAAAACTTTAATTTACTATCACTATGTTTATTTTTAATTTTTATTTTTATTTGTCTAGTCTATAGGCTTGGCAGCAGCAGCAATATTAAAAAAAAAAATATTTCTGATGTTGGTCTGGGAAACTGTTTTCAAGGTCATGCAAAGTGTAAATGCAATGCACTCTCCACATGATTACGCCAGTGACACAATATCCAGTTCTTCACATTGGCAATCATGAGACTTCTCAAGCATGAACTATCATATTATTATCAATTCAAGTCCATTTGATAAACATTTATTTTTCTAAAGTAAATAGTAGACTAAGATTTTCTCAACTTATTTCAGTGAATGTTTCTTAACTGTTAAAAAATATTGAAAAATAACTAGGAAAGGTCACAGCCCATATACAACCTATTAGCATTTTGCTGTTTATTGAGTTTTTATGCATGGTTTAAAACTGAATAACCACTGCATAGAGCTGAAATGCATTCATGCCCTTCAGGAAATTTTGTACATAGAAATTAAATTATATTATGAAATGCAGAGACAGTAATACTAATGCTAAAAGGAAAGAAAACTTGATTGTGAGGCCTGATTGTATGTGTCTATGCTTTCCAATTATTCAGTTTTGCAATAGTAATTTTTATTCATGAAATAACAACTGTAACTGCAATCATATTGTTTCTTGGTTTGTTTGTTTTGCCCTTTGTTAAGGTTTCAGGGGGAATTTACAGCAATTGACATGCTTACACAGCATTTGTTAAGGTTAATGGGTACTGCACTTCCACACTATTGCAAGAATAAAACCTTTAGTTTGCTAACTGGTTGTCTCTAGTTCATAGATTATCAAACAAATAAGGGTTGATATGGTCAAATCAAGTTATATAACAAGTATTACAATAGTAATATTTGGAAAACTAAATCATAAAAATTAGATTTATTTCTTTTTTTATTTTATGCTTTTTTTTAGTATTTATGAAAGAAGCTAAGCAAACAATCTCTCATGGTTTTCCATTTATTATTCAGGGTGGACTTTATTTAGATTAGTTTAACCAAGCAAGAGTACCTCTATAGAACTGAAAAATAATCCAAGTTCCATGACCAATTCAAGAGAATTGATACTTCTGAGATCTGTCTTGGCCATTTTTCACTTCTTTGACTACCACAGAAAGTCTTAGTTTTGAAATTGAAGATGGGAGGGTTTGTGATCAGCTGTCACTGTGGGCTGTACTGAAACCACTATATACCATGAGCAGGTTATTAAAATAAATTTTAATGAGGGGAAAAAAAAAAAAAAAAGAGGAAAATCTAATAGAACGATTATCTGGGTCCTGTTTGAGTGTAGTACTCACAGAATGACTTATTTAAGGTAATAGGATTTTTTCTGAGAAAAGGCAAGGTAGGAGCGGAATGCAGAAACTGATTTTTCTTTATAACTTTCTTGGATTTGGTATAAATTTTATCTGAAGAAATGGACATCATTATTTTAACTTACCTACTGCTGAGTCTGCAAAAGTTGCAGCTTCTACTTGGATGACATGAGCATAATTTATTTAATGATTTGACATTTGTGAATTTTCTGAACATTGCAAAACATTGCATCTCTTAAAAAACAAAGTTCAGACCCTGTAAGCTGTTACAAATTAACCTGTAGTGTATTCCAGGCATAATGGCTATTGGTTGCACATTTTCAATAGACTGAACTCTGAAAATGTCCAGCTAAGCTACAAAAGGTTTTACTCTGAATTTGCAAATTATTTTTTTTTTCTAAAAAAACCCAGCTATTTTTATATTGTTTTTCTCTTAACTCATTGAAACTGTCTTCTGTCATTATATCCCGGCAACACTTCTTTTTAAACAGATCAAATGCACCTTATGCATTATTAAAGAGAACATACTTTTGTCACTTTACAATGCCGTCATTGGGGAATATCAGAATGTGTTGTCTGACCTAAATATCTTATTTTATGATGGTAAAGAGGTTAAATTAAACTCTGTGCTCTGTTTTCTCTTTCATCACCTTTCATGTCTCTGTCCTTCCATTCTACTCATACTATTTTATCTTTAATGCCTCATTCCTTGTAGTAAAAAAAGTTCTAATAACAAATACAACTCTGTTTACTGGCTACAAGGCAGTAAACCATTTGACCATGTCAACCCATATTGGTTTAGTAATCTAAGATCTAGGGACAATCAGGTAGCAAATTGAGAGGTTTTATTCTTGCAACAGTGTGCAAGTGCAATTCCCATTAACCTGATATCCCATTCTTTCAAATAAAATGTCTTTCTAATGGGTCCATTGCTCCTAAAAGCCATAGCTCATGACCTACTTCTGACCTAGAAATAATTATGCAGAACAAGAAGAGTGGAGGTAGAATAAAGGTCAAACAAAACCTAGAAAATATAATGAAAAATATCTTTATATGCATAAATAGTTTACAAGAAAATTAATAACAGATGGTGTTCATGGTTTTATAAGCTTCCTAGCATTGATAATATTTTCATTTCCCACTTTCTTGTTTATGTCATTTCTAGGCAGAATAATAATGTTGTGGGTACAAGTACAGCAACTTTGAAGAAAATTGTACTATAATTTACCCTATATGAACATTTCAGATGCAGCAGCCAGTAAAATACCCCAAATCAAGTCTTCTGCAGCTATTGCTGGTGTTGGGGAGGGAAAAATATTCCTCTCTCCCCGCCTCCCAACCCCACAAACAATTTAGTATTTTATATTTATTTAAAGTGTGACATTACTCCTTGGGCTGGAGGAGATTTGTGTAAATATATGATTCCTGTAGTTCCTTACAAATAGTTATGATTCAAAGTTTGGTAGTAAGTGTTTCTGTAGGTTCTTCAAAAGCATAATCTAATTCCAGCATGTACTCTTCCTGGGATCCAGATTAAAAACCCTGGATAAATTAAGAAATCAGGGAAAAGAGGTAGAACTTTGGTACAGTGTTTTCTTCTACATCTCATTTTAAAGATGGGTTGATGTACAGTATATAGTTGGGCTTTCTAATTATCTTTTGCATTATCTCCATCAGAAAGCATTTTAATAACTAAACTGAGGGTGAAAAAAAGTGTCTACCACAGAGGACATATAATGGAAAAAAAGGTTGTGTGTTTATTTGTCATGGTCCAGCAATGAACTTAATAACCCTTTAAATGTCTATTATCTTTATAATGAGGAAAGAAGAAATGTTTAATTAATGTTGCTCAAGTTTCTTAACATATTTTCCTCTCCCTGCTGGTACTGCCATTATTTTATTTGAGCCAGGAGCCCTGCATTGCCTGGTGTCACATCTGTAATTGGTGTATGATGGTCTCACTTTAGTCCATGGAATTATTTGCTTCTTAAGAAGTCCTTCACAAAAGAGACACCTCAGAGTCCTGTAGGACACTGAAGAACAGCAGTATTAGGAAAAGGGTACGTGACCAGCTGACTACTGAGAACTGGCTGGCTGGAATGAGCAAGGAGAGCCAAGTCCAGCCTTATGTTACCTTGCACACAAGTAATTGAGAAATTGTGACAACAGCTTCTGACACATCCAGCCATATCAGCAGAGATAACTGTCTTTGGTTATCCAGGGCATCCCTCTCTGAACTATTTTTTTCAGCCTGCTTAGACTGCAATCTTCACAGGCTTTCACATTTATTTTGAATATGTTTACATGGAACTTTTTTTATTAAATTGGCTTGGCAGTGCAAAATGTCTTCTGCTAGGAGATAGTCCACATATTAAAAGGAAAGTAGCAAAAATTCCCCAATGTTTTAGTATTGAAACATCCTGATTTGTCATTCTAGGAAAAACATTTTTTTTTTTTTTTCTAAGTGACTTCTGAAATGAAAATCCTATTTATAGTTTGACAAACTACATTTAAACTCAGAATGCATTCATTCTATGACAACAAAACTATTTGAGTGAATTGTGTTTCAGAAATGTTATTTTTCAGAGGAAATTTAAAAAAAAAGTCTTATCAGGATAGGAAAAAAAAGACAATTGGATTTCCTAAGAAATGAAAACTCAGATTATTATGGTACATGTATCCTTTAAAGCTGAAACCTTTTTTTCAGTACTTACTGATTGGAAGATTCAAAAAAGAAAGTGCTAATATTAGCTGGCATTATTTTTGATACAGTTATATAGCTGGGAGATGAGGATGAAATTTCTTCCCCAGCTATTTAAGAGTAGAGAGAACAGTTACTCTGTAGACTGATATAGAAGAACATTCAATCCGGCAACAGTACTATTTCTTTCATGTGATTTAATGTCAATGTTAAAAATGTAGGGTTTTTTTTTGTGACCATGACATTTATGAGAAAAAAGTAATATATAATCAACTCAATTTGGCATATCTTTAATTTATAAAAAGAATAATAATTAGGGTTTGACATTTAAAAGATTTTTGTATGTCAGTTACAGGATTTTCAAAATTATCTTTTTTTATTTGTTTTAGAAACAAATTTGAATTAAAAAATAGTCAGTAGTAGAGAGAACATCCTTCTTGAACATTTCATGCTCTCTCAAACAAGCATATTCACTATGCTTATTTACCTGCCTGCAAGCACTTAATGTGTATAGGTCTTGTGCATGGCCATTATGAAAACTGAATGATGTGAAAGTACAATAACTTGTAATGAAGTGACTATGGGCTAGCAGCAGAAGGGATTTCCAACTAAACTAGGGTTAGAAGTTGATACTTTTATTAAATGTCAATATTACTGTAAGAAGAGTGAAATACCTTCCGAGACACAGCTTGACTCTCCTGCAATTGAACATGATGTGGCAGATAACTTCAGAAACATTTCTCTGAACTGCCTTTTCTTACATAGCATCTGCAGTTTGATTTTTCTTCGGTAAGAATCTGTCATTCTTCATACACAAATACAAACCCCTCCCTTGTAAATAAGAGCATAACAGAAAGGTTTGTGCTATTTATATAAGCCTGGGAAAGAAGCTAGTGTCCCATCATTATTGCTTGTTGCTTTTTGGGGTTATTTGTTTGTTTGTTTTGAAAATGCATGAAGGGGATATATTTTATTGTAAGGTAGACATTATCTAGGGGATAATGCCCCCAAATATTTTCCAGGATAAACTGGCTGTGCTGAGAACAAGGGAAATAAAAACAAGAGTAGAGTGGTATGTGAAATGCCCTAGAATACATTGTGTGGCCTTCTGCTGCTACTTCAGAAGGGTTGAGGTTTCCTGTATGTCATGTATCTCACCTGCCAGTCCTGTGTGGATGTCCTGGACATCTTAGGGAAAATCATGTGGTGCTACATACCTGCTTTTACACAACTCAATCCTACCCTCAACTTCTATTGACTATAATAGGAGCATAAAGAGCTACCAAACAACTAGATATCTGCTGGTAGATACCTAAAATTAGAGTCCTTAATCAGTGAACTGAATCACATTCTTATATTCATGCCCTCTATTGTTAGTCTCTTCTGAGTCTTGTGGGAGTATAATGATACAGTCTTAATAGGAAAGGACTGTTAAGGAGATGTGAGGGAGGAAGTAATAGGCTTCAAGAGGGGGACAAGGCTTCTGAAAGAAAAGCTTTTAAGAGTCCAAAAAATATGATATTTATTCATTAAATACTGCTTAGTACATATCCACTTGCAGTCCACATTTAGTTAGAGCGGTTGTGTGATACTCTTTTAATAACATTCAGATCAGGACCAGTGACCAAGGAGCACAAAGGTGCAATTAGATTAGTATAGTGGGGATTTCTGCATCCCAAATTGAATAGAAAAAATTAGAGAAGGGTGAGATACAGGAAACAGGTCATTGGAATGGGATGGTTTGAGGAAGAGAAAATAGCATCAGTAGTGAGTGGGACGTAACAGAAGCTGCTTGAGACAGATAATAGAGAAATCAACTATAATAATCAAATAACCAGTTTGCTTGAATCAAATCTTCCCCCAGCAGTGATCCAAACCACAGTGTATGTCCATACAAGAGAGAACTGTGTAGACCTCCATACATAATAACCCCTACAGCATTTTTCTCACTACATCTGGATTGCTTACTCTGAGCTTTCCTTTAATTCAAGGGTAGCTGAATGTGAAGTCAGTTCATTCAAGATATACCACACAAGATTCAACCTTTACAAGATTCATTTTTCTGGTGAAATGCAGTAGGTTGTTGCTAATCTACTTTGAGTAGTAACAGACAAAACAGTTTTGTCACTGATTAAGAGCCATTCAATATTTTCTAAAAATATATGAAAAATGTTTGCTGGTTCAGAATGGATTGGTTCTGAATTCTGAGATCAATAGTAAATAGGAGATCCATCATCCAACACATTAGCAGACCTCTGCCTGGCTTTTTCAAGAGGTTTATGATTTAAAAATGACCGTGTTGCATTTACTGTGCATTCAGAGTAGATCAAACTAGGCTCTAAGCCTGTAACATAAGAATTCGATCAACAATATGCCTTATTCCCACCCTTTTAGAAATTATCAGGTGAGAGATTTTTTCCTCTGATTAAAGTATCTGCTTGTAAAACATATCTGCTGATAAAACAAAGGTGGTTGGTATGATGGCAATTTGGAGGTTACTATAAGGATATGTAGAACATTTATTATAATTAAATACAATTATTTTTAAAGCTAAGACCAAAAGTATCAGTAGGATGTACATACTCTGTTAAGCTTAAAAGGGAGTAAGGCTAAAGTTTGAGTTTTAGAGAATGACCACACTCCTCACAAAGACTTAAGCCATTATTTCCATATGTTAGGATATAAAGTTGTTTACATAAAATGTAGGTGAGCAAGACTGATTTTCAGTTACAGCAGAAGACCCAAATTCCATGCAAATCGAGAGAGGTTTTGTGTGCCTTGCTCTAATGGAAGCTACTTACTTGGCTGAAAAGATACAGAATAGAATCATAGAATAGTTTTGGTTGGAAGGAACCTTTAAAGGTCATCTAGTCCAACCCCCCTGCAGGGAGTGGGGACATCTTTAACTAGATGACTTGTAATGAAGTGATCATATCACAGTCATGACCGTTGTGAGCATATCACTTTAAAGATATTGCTTTGGTTTCTTGGATTTGCTTCTGCTTGATCTTTTAGTTAGGTTCCTAAGGGAGCAGGAGAATTAGGCTCCTGCCTAATATCTGGCTTAGCTGGTAATAGATGATCAATAAAGGTGCAAGTGTTTTCCTAGGCTTCCAGACTTAGAATCCAACAAAAGTTTGGGATGCTTGAATGCAGTAAGCATAGTAAGTGACCAGTCTCAGTGCTTAAGGAGAACCAGACTGAATACAAGCTGTGCCAGAAGACTTTCCAGCTTGGAGACAAGGTGAGGCTTTGCAATCACTTTCCTTGTAGGAGCTATGAGACAGCTTTTCAGGTGGATCTGAGGACCAGATCTGTGGGTTTATGCTGTGTATTAGTGTGATGCTCTTCATTCCTATATAACATCCCAGGGAAAAGGTTTCAAAGAAACTAACTACCAGCTGTGAGCAACTCACTTTTTCTCTTAGCAGCACAGAAATGACTAACGAGCCCTAGACTTGTTATCTACACATTACTCTAGTAGTTCTGAGAAAAGATTGCTTTCTATGAAGAGCCAGAATTTTGCAACCAGAAGTTGTATAACAGTCATTGATTATAAAAATATACCAAAGTGTTACCTATTTATTCAAAAGGATTTTTAAAATATATTAATTACAAATAGTAACATTGACCCTGAACTACATTTACATAGAAACACTAAATCCAGACTTAACAGTACATTATCAAAGAACACAAAATTTTAATATCTGTTCAACTATCTGGTATATGTTATTTGAAATGAAATAATATTTATCTAATTCTGCAGCAAGTTCTGCACAAATGCACACAGAATATATGCAGAATACTTTCCCCCCATTCACCTCCAAAGCATTTTAGTTTGTCAAATTAACTGAAAAAATTTGAATGAATTTGATATGGATTTATGAATCAGTTTCTGGTCAGGATCATTTATTTAAACCAAAAAGCAAAAGAAAATTTCTAAAACAAACCCCCTAGATTCCTTCATTCCCTCTTTTTAAAGCTGCAATATAAGACTTTAAAATAGAATGAACATAAGGCTTTACAAAAAATTATTCAAGCATTCTTTAATACGTAAATACCTATATAAATATCTGATAGGATGGTGTAAAGAAGGAAGATCCCGTCTTCTCAGTGGTATTCAGTGACAGGAGAAGGTGCAATAAGCACAAATAGAAATACAACAAATTTTGTTTAAACATAAAAAAAATACTTTTTTAGCATGAAGGTGGTCAAACACAGGACCAGGTTGCAGAGAGATGTTGTGCAGTCTCCATCTGCAGATATATTCAACACCTAACTGGACACAGCTCTGGGCAAGCTGTTGTAATTGAACTTGCTTTGAGCAGATGAGTTGGATTAGGCAATCTCCAAAGGTCCCTGCCAAGCTCAGCCATTCTTTGTTCTGTGGTGTTTTAGAGGTAAAAAAATGAATAGCTGAAAAACTGAGATATATGTCTGTCAAAGTTCAATCAAACCCACTAAAACCTATGATGAAAACTATTAAAAAGTGGAAAAAAAAAAAAAAAAAAGCAGAGCAGGGAAGCAGTATAACTCCTTTTACATATTTGATATTTCCAAAATGGAACGTATGTATACATATACATATGCATACACATATTTTAATTAGATAACACAAAATACTCAGTTCTTCACACTGTCAATTGTGAGGCTGCTCAAGTAAGTTTGGAAGGATCCTCTGTACATCATCTGGTCCAAAACCCTGTGACCTCATCAGGTCCAATAAAGTGCCTCAGTTAGTCAGCTCATGAATTCACTGTGCCTAGAGATTGTTTTCAACTCCAAAATCCACCTGGATTGTGTCCCATGTTGTCCTTATAGCAGATGTTGAGGTAGTTAAGTCCACTACAGGTATGAGGGCCTTCCTCAAGTTGTCTGAAGAAGCTTCTGGTACCCAAGAGTTCCTCTTTCTCATCATAAAGAAATGATACTAGTGTTCACAGTCTTCAAAGGTGTGCCAACACATAAGCAGACGTGCAAACACAGACATATGCACAATTTCTAGCTATGCATCACCCTTTAGCTCTATTTATTAACAAGAATGAACATACACACCTTTAGCATTTTGTTATAAAGACATTTCTTCATTCATCTTAGTCCAAAAATCTGTAACTTTTTGTTCTGTGTGAAAATTACTGTTAAGCTAAGAAATGATGAAACTTCGTGTTTACCTTGTTACATTAGGTACCTGTGATAAATGCTTGATTATTTGCAGGTAAATCCTCCACAGCAAAACAAAACAAAAGAGGAAAGAAAACAAATAAGGATGTTAATTATATAATTTCTATATGATTTCCATGTAATTGGATTTTGGTGCCCTGCCTGTTGGTTGTTTTAACTTGAAATGCATACAGACTACTAATGTGCTGATCTTTTTTTAGCATGGCATTTTATGAACAACCAATACAACTTACTATTTAGGCATTTGTGGCCAAATTCACCCCCTGCAGGAACACCGCTAGTTTTAAGTCAATTACAGCAACATGAATCCAGACAGTTTCGTACAGAGAAATGACAGGGGGGAAAAAAAGAAAGAAACAATAAAAATCACACCTTTCTCACTCAAGGCATTGGGCTGCAAAATTAAGGACAAATATTAGTAACTCTCATGCCAAGTATATTCTGATATGCATCAGTCCATAAGTTCATTAGATATAAACTTTTTTTCCCATCCATTAGCTACTATAATTCCTTTTGTGTGAAACACACAAATATATTATGATGCACAAATTGTTCTCAAAGGGTTAGAAATAAAATTGAGTCTACCACTGCATTCTCCTTGTTTATGGCTTTTATTTTTCGACCAGAGGTGTACAACTCTTCTGGAGCATATATAATCCCATCCACTGTGTGAGATCTAGATACAGCAGCTCTTAGCAACAAAAGTATTTTAGTATTTTGTAAGTTACAGAGAATTTTAATCACGTGTTCCTATTTTTCTTATCCTTTGTACTACTCCTCTTCTAGCTGCAACAAAATCAGTAATAGCAATACAGTTGAAAATTAAAAGTCCTTTTAGGAGGAAAGCTTAACTGAGGATTGGAGAACATGACTAAAGATAACTGAAGAGATGTTATACAAAACATCACAGAAGACCTCTGGAGATAGGAAACACTCAACCTTCACAAGTGAGGTAGATTAAATGTAATTAAAATTATTTTTGCCATGTAGTTAAATTACCTATCATGAACAATTCTAATAATTATCCCCAGAGACTATTCTATTACTTCATAAATCTGGAAACAACAACAAATCTGCCTATAACGATAAAACTAAAACCCCAGAATGAAACTAAAGAAATTACCTGGCCCTGTGAAGAACTGTAGTTTGCAGTATGCCCAACCTGAAATTATATCAAATCAATATCATCACAGCTTCTGCTAATACACTACATGACTCAAAGGAAGAATCAGCATCAGAAGGTCAGAGGAGAGCAAATTAGTGCTAACCTACTGAAATAACATGTTAAAATTAGCAAGGGCTCAACTCTGCAAGTTGCTGAAGAAGTCATGAGTGATGTTGAGTGTTTCAAGCTGCACAAGAAGTTGATGAGATTGCCTGTATAAGAACTATTCACATCTAGGAGGGTTTCAGAAATGGTTTTAAATAAGAAGTCTAGGAGTAGGTCAGTGTTGTGGATTAAAGAAAGAAAGGCCAATAACTACTCTGTTCTCAGATAGATACATGCTATGATCAAATGATTTTCTGGATTTAAATAAATAAATAAATAGATAGACAGATAAATAAATAAAATAAATCCTATCACAAGAAAGGAGAGATCTGCAAAAGTCAGAAGAAAAATATGACAAAACTTGTACAAGTCTTTGGGCTTAACTTGGATCAGGCTTCCAAAGACTGTTTGCAGAACAGAAGAAATGGGGAACACCAACAGCTGGACACATCTCATTTTGTTCTAACTCATTATTTCCTGAAGGACTGTGTACATCCTCTTATGACATGCATAACACTCAGATACATGAGTTGGCATAGAAGCAGCTACTGCTTTACTACCACAGGTAGAGGAGTTACCTACGGCTGCTAGTGTTGAACGTGGCAAAGAAATTTTGGGAATCTCTGTGTCAGCTTTATTCATGCAGCAGCTCTTTGTATTCCTTCTCAGAATTCATCTCAGTGTTTGTGTGTATTTTTTTACATGTCGATCTGTTAACGGTTAAGGCAGTACAAGAACAGCAAAGCTTTTTTCTTTTCCTTTTTTTTTCTTTTCTTTCTTTTTTACTTCCTTAATAGTATTCTTCTAATAACATTCACTGGTTAATGGTAGCACAAAGGTCCTAGGTTCTTTCTGTCTTATAGCATGGCCTCTCAAAACTATAATCAAACTATTATGAGTGGAATTTTCTTTAATTTTATGCTGCTGCTGCTCTTGCTGCTGATAATAGTAATAGTAATAATAACAATTCCATTGTTTCATAATTAATTAAAAGCTTATATTAATATAAATATATTTTGGTGAAAGAGGCTACTGTAGGCATAATCATGATATAAAAATGATGAAACAATTTTGTGGATGTTGTTCCTATACCTTAAATATGTAGTATAAACATCATAAGTATTTACATATATTTTATATAGCAAAAGATGCCAATGTTATGTATATATCATGTACTCCTGAGGTAAATGGATTTAAAAATGTTTTTGGATAATATATATCAGAATTATAAAGTAACAATCCCAACATCTTCTAAGAATCCCAAACTATCCAGTTAGGCATGTTAATGTAAGTGGCATTTTTCTTTTCATTGCTTCTGGCTGCTTTTAAATCTTGTCTTGATCTTTCATTTTTGACTGCTATGCTTTTATTTTGAAACTAAAACACCCTGCCAAAAAGTCTCTCATTTTACATCTGCTTACAAAAGCTGAGTTTTTATCACCTATGTGTAGCACTGACCTCTGTGGGTTCTTCCTTACCCATCTGAAGAAGTTTAGCTTTCTCCCAAGAGAGTGACCAGGAGTTTATACCTTTTCTTGCATTATTTCTGACCCTCTTGATGGGTAGTTTGGATTATGATGATTGGCCAGAAGGGTCAGTTAGAGTATTGATTTCTGGGGCTCAATATAATATAGACTTCTGAGGATATTTGGTATAGGGCTTGATACAGTTTCAAACTACTGGTAGTTAATCTGTATGACGTTCATCACATATACATGCATATACACTTACACTCCATTCATATACCAGATCTTCTTGCTTGTCCTGGTGAAACTGCTGATTTATACCAGCTAGGAATCTGGTTTGATGGATTTTTTTATTTAAAAGATGTATCTGGTAATGTTTTTGTAGTGGGGATGCTGCAGGGGTGGCTTCTGTGAGAAGACACCAAAAGTTACCCCCATGCCAGACAGAGACACTTCCAGCCAGCTCCAGTCCCACTGCTGGCCAAAACTGAGCACAACAGTGATGTCGGTAGCACCTCTGTGATAACATATTTAAGAAAGGGTAAAAAACTCTGTGCAACACCAGCTGAGAGGAGTGAGGATATGTGAGAGAAACAGCCCTGCAGACACCTAGGGCAGTGGAGAAGGAGGGGGAGGAGATGTTCCAGGTGCCAGAGCAGAGATTACCCTGCAGCCTATCAAGAAGACCATGGTGATGCAGGTTGTCCCTCTACAGCCCATGGAGGACCACTTTGGAGCAGATTAATCCACACTGCTGTCTGTGGAGGTGCAGTCCTGTGTCATCCACTGCTGCAGCAGGAGGAGATACACTGAAAGAAGCTGCAGCCCATGGAGAGCCTGTGCTGGAGCAGGTTCCTGGCAGGAACTGTGACCTCATGGAGAGAAGAGTCCATGCTGGAGCAGGTTTACTGGCAGGACTTGCGACTCTGTGGGAAACCCACACTGGAGCAGTCTATTCCTGAAGGACTGTATCCTGTGGAAAGGACTCATGCTCAAGCAGTTCTTGAAGAAATGCAGCCCGTGAGAAGGACTCGCCTTGGAGAAGGTCATGGAGGACAGTATCATGTGGGAAGGACCCCATGCTGGAGCAGGGGAATACTGGGAGGAGGAAGGAGCAGCAGAGGCAAAGCATTATGAACTGACCTTAACCTTCATTCCCTCCCCATCCACCTGTGCCACTCACGGGAGAGGAAGTAGAAGAGTTGGGAGTGAAGTTGAGCTTGGTGAAGAAGGGAGGGATGGGGAGAAGGTGTTTTTAGATTTGTTTTTATTTCTCATTATCCTACTGAGTTTAATTGGCAGTAAATTCAATTGAGTTGATTCTGTTTTGCCCATGACAGTAATTGCTGAGTAATCTTTCTGTCCTTATCTCGACCCATGAGATTTTTGTCATATTTTTTCCCCTGGTCCTGTTGTGAAGAGGGAGTAATAGAGAGGCTTGGTGGGCACCTGGAGGTTAGCCAAGTTCAACCCACTATAAAAGAGTACGTAGTTTAAGTTTTCCACTTGCAATTTATTTATTTTATTTATTTATTTATTTTAAAGAATTCTTGAATGCCAGAATACAGAGGAATGAGAACCATTCCCTACAGCAATAAGAAAACTTTGATTTTTGGAGGGTTATAAGAGAAGTCTCGAGATAAATCAGTCAGTCCATGACAGTCACTGTGATTCTGTTGTCTTACAGGAGGTTCTGGACTGGAGAAAGATACCTGAAAACTGAGCTGTTAGTACCATCAATACATATGACAGTCTGTTTAGAAAGCACAGATTCCCCAGCATAATATAACTGTATTTTTTCCTGATTCCTGGCCAAAGTCTGGATAAGCTGAATTCTTCAGATGCCTCTCAGCTGTACATTTTTCCAGCTCTCTGAATAACAGGAGAGGACCAAAGTGTGGTGTGTGGTGAAAAATATTTTTATGTGGGGAAAAAAAAGGAAAAGTCTTTTAAAAAATATATTAGTTATTTTAAAGTTAAAAAGACTTAAACTTTGAACAAAATGAATGTTTAAACAATGTTAAAGCCAAATATCAAGCCTTTTTAGTGAAAAGAAACACCAATTAACAAATCAGACTAGTTAATACAAGCATGAAGAGTAAATGTTAAATACTCAGAAAACAACCCTAATGACCATTTTTATATTAGTTGCCTTCAAAATTAAGACCTTATTGCCACTGGCATGGGACCTGCTATCTGAGAGAACACATATGTCACACACAAACATAAAGCTTTGCTATCTTGGTATCTTTTCTGTCATGTCAGATTAATTTTGTAAGGATAATGTGTTGTAGTTTAACCCCAGCTAACAACTAAGCACTACACAGCCACTCAGTTACTTCCCCCAGTGGGATGGGGGAGAAAATCAGAAGGGTAAAAGTGAGAAAACTTGTGGGTTGAGATAAAGACAGTTTAATAGGTAAAGCAAAAGACACTCACACAAGCTAAGCAAAATAAAGAATTCATTCACTATTTCCCATTGGTTGGCAGGTTGTCCTGGTTCTGGCTGGGATAGAGTTAATTTTCTTCCCAGTAGCTGGCATAGTGCTGTGTTTTGGATTTAGTAGGAGAAGAATGTTGATAACACACTGATGTTTTAGTTGTTGCTAAGTACTGCTTATGCTAGTCAAGGACTTGTCAGCTTCCCATGCTCTGCCAGGTGCACAAGAAACTGGGAGGGGGCACAGGCAGGACAGCTGACCCAAACTGCCCAAAGGGCTATTCCATACCATATGACGTCATGCTCAGTATAGAAACTGGGGGGGGTTGGCCAGGGAGCAGCAATCGCTGCTCGGGAACTGTCTGGGTATCGGTCGGCGGGTGGTGAGCAATTGCATTGTGCATCACTTGCTTTGTATATTATTATTACTATTATTATTATATTGTTATTATTATTATTTTACTTTATTTTATTTCAATTATTAAACTGTTCTTATCTCAACCCAACTCCAAATGTCCTCCCTTTCCTTCTTCTTCCCCCAGCTTTATATGCTGAGCATGACGTCATATGGTGTGGAATATCCCTTTGGTCAGTTGGGGTCAGCTGTCCCAGCTGTGTCCACTCCCAGCTTCTTGTGCACCCCCAGCCTTCTCACTGGTGGGGTGGTGTGAGAAGCAGAAAAAACCTTCACTCTGTGAAGCACTGCTCAGCAGTAACTAAAACATCATTGTCTTATCAACACTGTTTTCAGCTCAAATCCAAAACATAGCCCCATACTAGCTACTATGAAGAAAATTAACTCTATCCTAGCCAAAACAAGCACAACATG
The DNA here is from genome assembly GCF_030463565.1 of Pelecanus crispus. Lineage (NCBI taxonomy): Eukaryota > Metazoa > Chordata > Aves > Pelecaniformes > Pelecanidae > Pelecanus > Pelecanus crispus. The sequence continues at coordinate 20,347,405 of NC_134643.1, forward strand.
GAAAGAAAAATTTTCAAACATGTATCATGTTGGAGTAATGCTTTGTCACTGATTTTGGACAGCCAAAGCTATTATTTAGGTGGATCTAGACTTACCTGAATGCAGCATACTCTTGAAATTTGCTGTCTGAAAAGACAAGCTCTCTTACTGGACTTTTATTTTCCTGTGGCTTGAATGGAACAAATTATATTCTCAGCTACTGATTTTAATTTTATGTATAATTTTCAGATGAGTAAGAGGGTAATGATAGAGTTCAAAAGGGTAATACACATATCACAGTTGAGACAGGAAATTACAAACTGTTACTCTTTGGGTGCTAATTCTTTACTTATTAGAAAACACTCTGGATAAAAAAGGTCAGGTAGTGGCAGCCACTCACAAATAGATTCTGATATGTTCTAGCCTTCCTGCTACTACCTCGAAAATATGAAAAGGGAGAGAGCAACAACATCTAGCTTCTGATATCTGCTGGTCCCATAAAGAAAGCTTGGCAGGAGATCTGAAAGGTATTTAACTAAAAGCGGTTTTAAACTCACATTCTGTCCTCTGGATTTTGCAACTACTCATGTCTTTCAGTCATAAAGAAGTTGTTGTAAGAAGCCTTGCAAAGAGGTCATTGCAACAGGTGAGAACTATCTGGGCAGCGAAAAAGTTTTTGTTTTTTTAATTACATGTATTGCCTGCACCACAGGACACTTGTGGAAGGCTTAGTCCAAAGTTGGAAAAAAATTTTAGACGGTGAAGAGGCTTTTAAGATATAATTTGCGTCCCCACAATGTGCTCTGATCCATATGACACAAGTGGGTGTGACCCTGAACAATTCTGAGTCATACTGACAGAAAGATAAAGGTCTAAAATGTATTAGTCCAGAGTGAATCTTGTGGTTCAGTGAAGAAACACTTTTATTAGCACTCTCTTTGTGAGATGGCTTATGGAGATACAATGGTATGGAACTGCCTGATAACGCAAAGCACAGATTCAGTTATACAGCATACATTTAGCTGATATTCCTGATAGCACAGGGATGTATAACTCTTAATGAGAAGGAAGTTGTAAGAATCTGACTGATATTTAAGCGCATTCACAATAGAAACAAGAAAAGAAATCTGTCTTTATGATGTTAATGTTATCTAAATACACAACTTCTGCTTCCTCCATACCACTTTGCTGGCATTTTGTGTTTGCTTTATTTGCAGATTCAGTCTGATGCATTGTTGTACTACATCCAGCTTATTCCTAGATGATTACAAGTGTTACTTGGGTCCAGCTGGACTGGCTGATATTGATAACTCTATTCACAGTTCACTACGTTTAAAGTGACAAATCAAAGCAAGCAGGTTTGTGGCACTTTACAGTAATATTTCCTTCAGCACATGACCCATGATCTGCTAATGTGTCCAGTCAGAAGAGAATATAAGGGCACTTCTTAGTAAGTAAATAGAATTTTAACAGATGTGAAACTTGTCATCATCCCTTATAGTTTGATCTGAAGCTATCACTAGGAAAAACATAATGTTCCCAAATGGACCTGTACTGAGCAACTCAAGAGAAATTCAAATTGTGTAAATAGATCACAGCTTGCAAAATCGCTTTCATTCCAACATAATTTGTGCATCATCTATTAGTCAACTAATCAAGAGCAAGATGAAAAAGGGTTACTTGAGCCACCAGAAAATGACAGACAATTTTTATTATTTTTTATTTATTTATTATTTAAAACAACTATTAAAATCTTCAATGGAATCTGAGGATTTTAAGGTTAGGGGGATTTCTTACTACTGTTTCTGTTCATAGTTTCTCATTAATCAAGAATGCTAATTAAAAAATGAAAATGCAAAGTAAAACTATTTTTAATTATTTTCATCTTATGGAAAATCACTTTCATACACACTTATGTATATATATTATAGTATAATTCAACAAAAACAGTCACTCCCTCAAAAGAGAACATGAGCACACTTTGCTCTTCTTAGGCTAAGGCTAACCATTTCTGAGCTATAAGTGTAGGATCTTTAGAGTAATAACTGAGTAACAGCACTTGAATCAGGAAACTCACAAGATCAGTTTTAATTTGGATTTGTAATTTGAGACAAAGTGAAAAATTAATGTGGTCATCTGGATTATATACTTTGAGTATCATTTTTAAAAGCAAGTGACTTCAGGGACCACTTTTACAGTATCTTTTTCCTTGGAGGTTTCAGTGAAGCATAGGGTAAGGATCTTAAAAAGCTACAGTATGCAAAGCAGAGTTTCAAGGAGGAACTGTATGGCTATGGTACTAGAAACAAATTTGAGACACTTTGTATATAAGTATTCTGTGAGGCATTCTTACAGATATTTTCAAGTTGCTCAAACTAAAGGAACAGCCAGAATCTTTTAGGGTCCTTTCATAAGGCAGTGTAGTTTTTTTTATGTAGCATTTCAATGCCAGCGTGGCCTCTGACAGTGAAGCTATTCAGGGTATCTGGAAGATGTTCTTTATTTTAAAGTTTGTTTAAAAATTGATCTTATAATCAACTAAAATAAATCTTAACAACATATGTAATTTCCTAAAAAGCTACCTTATATAATTCTGAAATCTGTTATAGATATTATAGTATACCTGAAAAAAGATAGAAAAAAAGCACCCTTCTGTACCTAGAGAGGTGAAAAGGTATCTTTACACTGATGATTAATTTTCCTTTTTTATATCTGTTTTTATTTTATACCTTAAATCTCTCAATGGGAAGATAAGCAATAAATGTGTGCATTAAATTTTTAAAAGCACTACAACCTAGGATGTTTTTAAAATATAAATGCAAGTCTGAATAGTGATAGACAGTATAACAACCTCCATTAGTTAAGAAAAGGAGCATCAGGATTGATGGAGGGCATTGGGGAACCATAACACACACAGTAGGAATATATTTGGCTGCCTTTACCATTGGATCAAATGTCTTGGGAACAGAAGCTAAAGACAGAAAGACAGATTAGAGCTCAGTGCATGACTGTCCTCTAATAACTGAGCTACTTTATTTGTTCTTCAGTTAAAACTCATGGTAATATGAGGTTATTCACTTTATAACCCTGCCTTCCTCTTTGCCCAAAAAAGAAACTAAGTCATAGAAAGTGCCTCAGGACATACCTTATTCTTGTGAAAATCAGAAAAGGAGCTTGAAAATTGCTGTTTAAAATTGGACCTGTGGCATGCCTTTTGAATCTTTACTTTTTATATTGTACTTGAAATTATACAGGTAGGTACAGTATTCCTACATACAGCATAGAAAAAATATGCACTGGCCTCTCCTTTCCTCCTACCACAAGAGCTTGTCTTTGAATGAGGAACTTTAGAAGGTGAAAAAGGAGAAGGAGGCTCAGGGGAAGGAGTGCAGGACTGAGATATTTATTCCATATCATTGTTGGAAGAGCAATAGGGATATTAAGAGAGATGGAGCAAAGAACAGAGACAGGAGCAAGGACTATAGTGGGAAGTATAGACTACGGTGGAAAGAGACAGAGACATGTTATTGTGCTTGCAAGGAAAGAAACGGGAAACTTGCAGGACATTATTTGTGAGGAGAGGCAAGAAGACAGGGAAAGGAGGATATCTGGGAAAGAAAACAACAAGGATTGTGATAGAGTCTAGACTTCATAAGAAATGGACAGAGAGAGGATAAGGTGTAAAGGAAGGAGTCACAGAACGAACGGTGGAGTACATCTGGTCAGGGAAAAGCAGAATCCAAATCTGAGAAGCTGACACTGCATCTCCATAAAGCCCTAACTTTTACTACTAAGTAAGATGAAGATGAAGCTTTGAGCCTCTCATACATCCCTCTGCTCGCTGCTTCCTCTGTGATCTTGGGAGTAAACCTATTTCTTGCACGTGTGTTCTCTGGGCTTGTCATGCCCTGAGGATGTTTGCTGTGATTGTACAGGAAGCTTTCTTCATTCTCCCAGAGGACTTTCCACACCAAACAGTCCACAAAAGTTCAATGAGATGATGGGGACTGATAAAGACTTACACAGTAGAGAAAATGATCTTTGAAAGAATCTTTCCATTTTAAAAAATGTATTATTTTTAGAAGGTAAACAACGTCCATGGAATGCAAATTTTATAGTCAGGTAGTTGCATGCAGTCCTTCAGAACTAATTTTTTACCTTTTTGTTGCTGTTGTTTTGTTTTGTCATATTTTCCAGTCCTTTTATCTACTTACCCTTAGATATGGACCCTCACCACTTCCACCTTTTTTCATCTCATAGGTGAGGGACTTCTGCTGCTGTTCATTGTAATTTTTTTTCCTTTTTAACTTTAATTCCTTTACTTCCAAATGATACTCTCTTGTATCAGACTAAATTATTCCTCTGCTTATTTGGTGTTTACTGCCTTCACATGTTTGTAGTTGTTTATTATGTCCTCCTCTCTTCCCTAACCTAATTACTTCACTAAACTATTTGTGTTTATCCTTTTAATCTTTTCTAATAGGTAAGTCCATTCATCCCTTTAATCATTTCCATAACTCTTCTTTGAAGAGCCTTTTTTGCTGAGCTTTTCATGACTTGAAAAATGTTTTCCTTATTTTTTCTTGTTAAACACTAATTTAAAATTTATATTTGACATCTTAACCATGTAACTGTCCTTTTAGAATTATTTTCTTTAATTTTTAATAACTCACTCTTTCTCATATCAATTTTCTTTTTATTTGCATGCCTCTTTTTACATACTTTTATCTTGTTGGCTTAAGTATGAGTACTTGCCTTTTCCTCTAATTTTATTTTACAGTTTCTTACCATCTAGGCAGTTGCTGGATATATAGAGACAGAAACACAGACACTCAATCCAGCTATAGGTGATTTAAGATTCAGTGACAGAAATAATTTCTAGCATGTGTATCCTCTCTGGGCACCTCTTTCCTTTGAGTTCTGTGCTCTATTCCATTTGCATCACCTGTTTTTGTCTAGTACTGACTTCAATCCTGACATTATTTTTGCAGTCTCGCTTTGTACACATATATACTTTATCTTCCATACGGCACAGAGAGTGTATTTCCTTTTTTGCATTTCAACAATGTGTCAACTAGTTTTACAGCATCTGCTGACTGATGATATTCCACTGTGGAACAGTTTGGACAAAATTAAGGTTGAGTTACAAAGATATTTTTGCAAAAGGCTTAACACATTTGCTGAAATGTAAATTAACTTGTTCTCTAATTTCACTGATTGACAAAGCTATAACTAGTTGTGGAGACAAGGTATTGTATAATTTGAAAAAGCCTTCTGACAAATATAAAACTGAGTTAATGTCTGTTGTTACTAAATACCAATTAAAAATGCATCTGCCAGAGTGTCAAGAGATATATGAGCAGGAGTTTAGGAAGCAGAACATCTCAGCTAACTGACGCTGCTAAACAGACTTCCATTTCTGTCTGCTCTAAGTGGGTGCAACTGAATGAGGCTTGTCTGAAATAGAAAGACCTCACAACATTGTATTATACAGAAATGAAGATAGTGGGAGACATGGGTTTGAGGTCAGGAGTATGTGTCTTTGCAAATAGGAAGCTTCTGGCTCCATCAAAATGTAAATTGTGCCGTTTCCTTCAGCCAGGCCATAGCTCTTCCCTTTGAGCCTGTTTTGACGTAGGTGCCTTCACTGAACAATTTGCTAATTTTTGCCTGAGTAAACACCACTGTGTGTCAGTCACCAGTAGTTTCTCTGCAGTTCTCTTCCCCTCTCTATTTCATACACGTGTATTAGTCGAGAGGGAGGGGTGCAAATTTACTGGAGATGATAATTGAACGTTTCTGCATTATTGTTACAATACATATAGACTTGGCTACATTGAAACCTCTCATATACTGATTGTATATTTTGTAATTATGTAATAGCAAAACATATATATATATATTACATTTTTGAAGGAAAAAATCAATTCAATTTGCTTTAAATTAAAGAGTTCTATCTCATTTTGAAAAAGTTATATCAAATAAATTGTTTTGCAGAGCTTAAAATACTTTTAGAATTCATTAGTCTGTTATTCAAATGGGAATAATTTTTTCTCCAAATTGCCAATTGTCAACCAACAGAAGTAACAAGTTATTTTAATCAGTTCTGCTTTCCCTTCTTTGCTGTGTTTTTTCTAATAATATTTTATGCAGTCTTTATTGCATGTTTTTCTTAGTAGTAGTGGGCATGTGAACACACTCTGTGTTTTTCCTTCCTTCCTTCCTTCCTTCCTTCCTTCCTTCCTTCCTTCCTTCCTTCCTTCCTTCCTGCCTGCCTGCCTGCCTGCCTGCCTTCCTTCCTTCCTTCCTTCCTGTCTTTCTCTCTTTCTCTCCTTCTCTCCTTCTCTCTTTCTTTCTCCTTCCCTCCCCCTCCTTCTCCCCTCTCCCCACTCCCATTTATCTTGTTTTCATTGAATTTCCTTCTTTTACTGTTCTTATGGCATTTCTGTATACTCAGGAAAAATGGTTCTTTCTGTAGCAGACATACCCTCCCTCTACTGGAAGTGAGAGCAGAAGTTCAATCTCTACATTCACAAGATGAAATACTGTATGCAGTTGGAGATAAAACTGAAATTAGATATTGCTCCATCTATATGCAGCAGTCTTAAAATTGTATATATCTAGGTTCAGGATGAACACTGAAGTCTACCCAAATATGTCTTCAAGCAATTAGGTATAAGATCAAGCACTGTTATTTTTATCAAAACTTATATCTCATTGTACTTTAAATCAGTTGACAAGTACCATTCTAGTGTTAACTTCCCTTTCCTACATCTACCTAATTGTCTTTAAGTTGCATGAGCAGAAACTTATACAAATACGTCTAATGTGTACTTAAAACTAACAAATGCTTAGGAAAAAGTAGAATCTGGGTTACTTCTGAAGATTATAGATTCAATTTATATAAAAATATTATAGCTGCAAGCACTTTTACTCATTGCAGGTGTGGGCCTTGGTATCAGGGAAGATTGGGAAGGACAGCCTTTAGGGTGTTTGACCGAGAAACTCACAAACTGTCTATCTGTTGGAATGACTTTTATGCAAATAAAACAATTGGAAAAAATGATCCTCAGGTCTAACTATATTATATCCATCTGATACTAGACGGATTACAAGCATTCTGATCTGAGCTGCTCATCCAGCATTACTGGGGAAATGGAGATCAAACATTGAACTCATGTTCTAGAAAAACTATGCATTTTTAAAATGTGGCCATATAACAATTTTTAGATTTTGAGGTCACATCAAGTTTTGCAGGCACTGAGTGGTTTCTATTTGCTTTTGCTCTAGCCCATAGAGAAGTGTATACAGGTAATTCACTTTAGCAATTATTGGTGCACTAACTGCTGTTTTCAATTGCTCACAGAATATACAAAAATGCTTTTAGCATTGGTGAACTATATATGACATGAACCGCAGAAAAAATAGATAGTCACTCAGAATGATTCTGTGAATAGTCTAGACATCAGTGACACTAAATTAACTTTCACAATTCAAACATCAATTTTATTTTGGTTTCATTAGATTTTAGACTTATATGTCTCTGCATATCTACTTTCTCAAACTGTTTCTTTAAAAGAATTGGAACATACCGAAATATCAACTTTCAGAGTGAAAAATGCACAATTTTGTTGCTTGAAAAAAATATTCCTGATGAAAAGGCACCTGAAATGTGTTTTAAATATACCACATAGCAGGTATTTCTAGCTGTCACGAATGCAGGTTTGTGAATCCTGCCGATTATGTCAATTTATTGTGAATGAGTGACTTTACAGAGTTTGATTTAGTAGCAGTTTAGAATTTACTTGTAGCAATCACAGGATTTGATTGTAATATTTTAATAGCACTCAGTCATCAGATTAACAAAGTGATTAGACAAAATTGATCAAAACAGTGACTTAGATAAAGATTTGAAGATCATAGAATCATAGAATCGTTTAGGTTGGAAAAGACCTTCAAGATCATCCAGTCCAACCACTAACCTACACTACCAAGTCCACACTAAACCAATCAAGGGTAGACTAGACTAAACCATGTCCCAAAGTGCCACATCTACCCGTTTTTTGAACACTTCCAGGGATGGGGACTCCACCACCTCTCTGGGAAGCCTGTTCCAATGCTTGACTACCCTTTCCGTGAAGAAGTTTTTCCTAATTTCCAACCTAAACCTCCCCTGACACAGCTTGAGCCCATTTCCTCTCGTCCTATCGCTGGTTACTTGGGAGAAGAGACCAACACCCACCTCACTACAACCTCCTGTCAGGTAGGTGTAGAGAGTGATAAGGTCTCCCCTCAGCCTCCTCTTCTCCAGGCTAAACAACCCCAGTTCCCTCAGCCGCTCCTCAGAAGGCCTGTGCTCCAGACCTTTCACCAGCTTTGTTGCCCTTCTCTGAACATGCTCCAGCACCTCAATGTCTTTCTTGTATTGAGAGACCCAAAACTGGACACAGTATTCCAGGTGCAGCCTCACCAGCGCCGAGTACAGGGGAACAATCACCTCCTTGCTCCTGCTGGCCACACTATTCCTGATACAGGCCAGGATGCTGTTGGCTTTCTTGGCCCCCTGGGCACACTGCTGGCTCATGTTCAGCCGGCTGTCGACCAACACCCCCAGGTCCTTTTCGGCCAGGCAGCTTTCCAGCCACTCTTCCCCAAGCCTGTAGCATTGGATGGGGTTGTTGTGACCCAAGTGCAGGACCCAGCAAGGTTCACTCTATTACTACATGAAAGTGCATAAAGGAAAATTAAATTACACTGAGTTGGAATGATTCACAAAGGGATTGTGTATGTAGGGGATAAGGAGGACCGTCCCGTTGAGTCATGAGGTTCAGAATAGACCCCCTTGCTTTCTAAACTCCTCAAAGAGGAGTCTAGGTGTGGCTAGGCCCACTCTTAGTCTCAGACTTGGTCAACGGTTCATGTGAATAAGGATTATATATATATATATATGTATATCTAGTACATAGAAGAAGTGCATAAAAGAAAATTAGGTTGCACTCAGGTGAGAGCGGTTGTGGATGTCGGGGATAAGGAAGACCCTCCCGTTGAGTCACAAGGTTCAGAATAGACCCCCTTGCTTTCTGAACTCCTTTTCAGAGAGGAGTCTAGGTGCGGCTAGGTCCAATCTTAGTCTCAGACTTGGTCAACAGGTTTACAGGAATAAAGATAATGCAGCAGTGTAAGACTCACTTTGAAATTAGATTGTACATCTACAGACTACTTAAACTGATTCACACATGCATACACACAGACATGGATACATATATAAAAACTCCCCTCGAGTTCAGTGAAATACTCACGTCTAATGTTTTGGCATTTCTCAACAGGCGAGGGCTGAACCTCAAGGAGTGAAGGGTTTCAGCCCAGGGTCCACTCTCAGTCCTCGGCAATAGATTTCTAGTTGTAGCAAACTTTCAAAGTTTGTGAGCTCTGAGAGGCGTCTCACTCAGAGGGAGATGTTGGTGCAGCCTGCGGCAGTCCAGGAGAGCTCAAAGGGCCTCACTTAGGACTGCTGTTTATAGGACTGTGAGATGATTGCCTTCAGTCACCAGTAAATTTGCATCCGAGCCATAATTTGGGTCAGTAGTTGCTGGAATTCCAGTAACGATGATACCACTCTGTTTCAAGGCTGTCAGGGGTAGCTGTTTGTTCTTGCTCCCCTTGTTAGCCATAATATGAAGATTTTGATAAGGACAGGGCCCGTCTCTGCTTCAGCCATGTAGGAGTTTCTGGTACAATTAAGGGGTGCTTAACTGACCAACTCAGTACACAAAGGCTGCAGCCTGGAATTCCTGAGGTTGTAAAGCGGTTGATGAGAAAGAGGAATAAGGCAGGGGGATGCACCACCACACTAGCACATGGAGCCTGTATTCATGGCTGTGTGAGTACAAAAATGCCTACTTGGTTCCCTGATTAAAAAAATTGTACAATCCATTAGGTGTAAGTTTAGGAGAACCAGTGAAAATCTTTCAATTAGTTGGTAAATGGATGTAAAGAATTTATGAAGGCTTTTCACCAATTCCTTCTACTTTTTGAATAGGCTAGTTGAAAAAGAACAGCTGTCCAGTAAAGAAAAGAGTTCTCACGTGACTGCAGGAAAAAGTCCCCAAACCTACAAACAGCTGCAAATTTGAAAAACTTTTAGTGTTCTAGAGGGGGTTTTGTTTCAGTAATTGAACTTTCTTTTACCAATCAAACATGGTGCTGGAAGACCGTATTTTATAGAGGTTATGGTAACTACACATAAGTGAGCTGTATATTGAGAAGATATGTAGGAAGCAAGGAGAGGAGGAAAACAATATATTTGGCAGTGTATGCCTTTAACTATCTTTTTGTACTCCTCTAATGGTAGGACATCAGTATCCACTTTATGTCCCGTGAGAGTGCATGCTGTATTTGCTCAGGGACACGCCATTACTGCACTCATTTTGCACAGTATGAATTGCACATAGGACATTGTTTCTTCTTGATGCAGAAAGAATGACATCACATCTTCTGCCTCTCTCACTTTATTTAATTAGTAGCAGCCAGAGAAAAGTGGGTGGTCCTACCTTTGTGTGATTGTTCATGTGGTCACTTAGCACATGGGATTATGTTCACTTGATGAACTTCAGCACTACATACTCTGTTACACAACCACAACTGCAATTTCTGGTCACAAGAATGGCAATCATCTCCTGAAGTTTCAGGATAAATAGTGGCAATCATTAAGCTGCATCCAAGAGCAGGAGGTCATGTGTGAAAACTTGTCACAGCTGCTGAACAAGAACAAAAGTTTCACAAAAGCATAGCTAGTTATGTGTATTGGGTTTATGTGGCAAAGTTTTGTGAGTGGAGGGTACACAGAGGTAAGAAGACACCAGGGGTTCCCCACATATCAGACACAGTCAGTTCCAGCCAGCTCCAAAATAGACCCACCACTAGCCAAAGCTGAGCCCATCGGCGATCTAGTGGCACCTCTGTGATGACATATTTAAGAAAGTGTAAAAAATACTGCACTGGAGCTGTGAGGGAGAGGGATGAGGAAAATGTGAAACAGTCCAGATCAGTGGAGAAGGAGTGGGAGGAGGTGCTCCAGATTGCCAGAGGAGAGATTCCCATGCAGCCCATGGAAAAGACCATGGTGATTTGCCTTGTCCCTCTGCAGCCCATGGAGGGCCCCACCAACAGTGAAAGCAGAGGAGGGACTAAGGGTTTATCACCTTCTTAGGTACATCAGTTACAGGAAGAAGCTAAATAGATACATACATGTTTCACAGTACAAACTGAAGGTAATTTTTAATTTATCTCAGTCAAAACACGAACAAGGTCTCCAGATATTCCTTGGAAATTCTGCTACAGCTCCCTGCCATGAAAAACAATGATCACCAAACCTCTCCTCTGTTTCTTTGATAAGACAGTTCCATGGAAATGGACTTGAGGGCACAAAGTGCATTTCAAAAATGTGAGCAAGTGACTGACATCCAATTCCACTCATCCGCTATGACAAACAGACACTGTTGATTACCATTTGTGATGTTCCAGTCTATGGCATTGGAGTCAATCTCTGCTACACATAACCAGATGGGAATGAAGTACTTATCATTTAATATTCAAGAACTTTGACACCATCTGAATGAAGCTGTGCATGAGACAAGTGCTTGCTATTGAAATTCTAAATGATGTCTACAGTTATAAGGTGGAGCTTCACACAGATCGCAATTGTGTTCTAGAGAAAGACAAGATGACATTGCCAGTCACATCATGGCGAGTGCCATGGTCCCTTTGACTGCATAGATGTTTGCAAGTCAGAAAAATTGACATGATGAGCTGGCTGCTGATGTAAATGTCAAAGTACTTTCACCTCTATCTGAAAAGCTGATACTGGAATCATTCCCTGATTCATCTCTTCAGGTCAGAAATTATTGTCAGTGATCCAATAAAGGCACAATTCAGTCTGAAGAGACAACCAGAAGAGAAACTCATTGCAGGAATGTTTTCTTTTCATTCTTCAGCATGAGCAGACTGTGACAAAAGATTCCTCTTGTGGGGAAATTCTACTATTCTTCCTGACTGAGCAGTCTAGACCCACTAGCAATCTTTCTGAAGCATATCAGAGCTTTGTTCCCATGAAAGCATTGCTAACAAATCAACACCTTTCTGACGATAATGGTAAATTAATGTATTGTTTTCCAAGTCTCTTATTCTTGAAATTCTTGCTAAGAACTTATGATTGCACTAGATTTTTTTTTAAATCACCCAGGATGATTCATTGTCATCACAAATATTTAGCATGACACTTTATGCACTTTGCCATCCATTCACAATTCATACATCAGCAGATACTGGCATATTGAGTAATAGAACTGCCTTCATCTCTGATTAGTTGAAGGACTTCAGAAGAAGTAACTTAATTCAAGTTTCTGCCACACAATCTCTAGGCAAATAATCAACTGTATGGATGGTGATGAGATAAAGCTGTCCCTCTTTGTTCATTACTAGAGTCAGTCCTGCTGAACTTCTTATTATGATGATATCTCAAGATAAAACTGAGTTGTCTCAATTTTGCTGTGTGTATGAGTGTGTGTCTGTGTTGTTTACTATATACATATATATACACACGACATAAATCTATATATATGTATATGCACATTACTATTTTTTTATGCAGGAAGTAGCATATTTTGCGGGAGTCCTGAACCTGGACCTAAATGATGTCCTTTAAAAATTACCAGGGTCACTTGTCCTGTCTCAGGAAGGTCTAGACTGCTACAGAGTACACCACATCCTATCATAGCAATGAGCTGAAAGTCGCTCCTCTTAGAGACGTGTTGCTCTGAGGAAGGCTGCAGATACGGTCTCTCTGGCACTTGCTACTACTGATCTATTGCAGCTGATCTTCCCAGCATGAATGAGGAAGAGTTGGTGAGACCAAAATTGGCCCCAATAAGGACCCCATCCTGAAATGTATTAGCTGAACCTGTCTGGGGGTGCAGCCAGCCTACTTCTGATGACCCAGAAGGTTAGTGGGGGCATGACCTAGCAGCCTAGAAGCTAAAAAAAGGGCAGAATCCAGGAGCTGCTCAGGACACTGTTGCATACACTGAATTGGATCTGTGGCACGCACCTGCTGCAGCACTCTGAATTCTCCATAGACCTTTGGCTCGGCCCGCACAGTAGCCAAGACCTGTATAAGTTTGGGTGTGTGGCTGTGTGTATGTCTCTGAATGAGTTTCCCCCTGAATTCTGCACCTTTCATCCTTCTGCTTTGATCAGCTGCTCTCAAAAAAGCTAAACTGAAGATAACTTTTCTTGGACTCTTTACTTCTCTAGGTAACTGATGCTACTGTCCTTGCAGGAGTGCCCTCTTTGATGCAGTTTCCGCAGACGTACGACGTACAGGGGAGATAATAGTTTTGTGTGGTAATAATGATCACCTAAGATGTCTTGCTGAATGCATTAGACATTGTTTTTTGTTAGACTGGAAAGTCTCTAGGTTGTTCCCTGTCTCTACATCTCACAATTCATCTGGCATGCAGGAGAAGTCAGCCTTTTCCATGAATTACATGGTTTTCATGTAATTGGCAGGGAAAGAGTTACATTAATTGCTGGTGGCTGCTCCATGAAGCCTGCTCCAAAAACCCAAGAGTGTACTATGGTATAAACAGCCTGTCCAGAACAAGCGAGTCTAAGTTCAAAGCTTTCTACTGTGGTGATCTTCTTGCCTGTGGCTTGCCCATCTGCCATGGTTCACTGCTCCCTCAGTTGCACTGGCATGGTCATTTGTGCTGCCACAGTGTAAAGCTGATCCTTGAAAAGCTCCAGTGAAAAAATTGTCTTAGAAATATAAAAGGTAAGCATTCCATGAATTCCACATGTAGTGCTGTAGTGCAGTGAATATGACTATTTGCCACCCTAGCAGAACCATGGGCTCTGCCCTGAGCTGAGTACAGATCTCAGGGCTGGCCTGGGCTCACCTTGGTTGGAGCTGGGCTGAGCTGGTTTCAGCACTTGCATTGCAGTCAAGTGCCTGTTGCCTCCCCTGCCTGAGCTTGAGCTCTGCCAGTGCCTCTGTGGGAAAAGTCTGGCAAACCCAGGGGGTTGCTGCCCAACAAACGAGCCCCTGCGGGGTCCTGAGCCTAGGGAGGCTGTGGGGACATGCTCACACTTAGCTGGGAGCAGCCAGAAGACAACAGCCCGGGGCAAGGAAACATATAAAAATAAACTCAAACATATCCAAGATGGAGGAGAAAGGGACTCTATCACCCATGTTATACTCTTCCCAACAAAGACCTCAGGACATTAATGGCTCATTGTAACAATTTACTACCACCACCTGAGGAAGACTGGCACAGTTGACCATAGATCCAGAAAAGTATTAGAAGGAAGAGTACAATACTAGTAAAACTGAAAATAAATTATTGGAGAAGGAAACCAGCTACATAAAGATGGGAACAAAACAACTGAATGTTTTTCACTGAAGAGAAAATCATGTTGAATGTCAGCATGTCTGCTCAGTACAAGGGCCAGAAACTGACTTCTGACTGTAAATGACAAGGTCTGCAACAGTGTTGCAAAAAAATCCAAAGGAGCAAACAACCTTTGAAATCCCAAGATTATCACAGTATCTATACAAATTAAGGTAGGCTCTTTTTCTAAGTCCAACTACAAAAACACCCCAAATGTTCCATGACTCATAGAGCTATTTAGGCTTTGATCTACTTTACAAGGAGGTGGATAAAGACTAAAATTAAATAAATTACATTTTCAATTAAGTCTCAGTTATTAGTTTACAGAATTTTCCTGCTTTATATTATGGCTGTCTGAGATCTTCTTGTGATGCTAATAATTTATTGGATCCATGAAAGATTTAGAGATATCACCAAAACACATGAAATGCAATTAAACTTTGACACTAACCACTTTGATCAAGTAAGGTCAGAGACAATACTTGCATCTATTAATATTTTATGAAGTGAACTTTTTGCCTTGGTTTCTGAATAAGAAGAGAAACTCAAAGGACATGATATGCCAACAGTGTCAGACAGAATTTTTAAAAATAATACACAAGTGAATCACTTGTTGACATGAGTCAAGCAAAAGCTATTCAGGTTCAAGTTGTTGTGACAATTGTGCTAGCAACATTTTTTCTCTACTGTCAATGTTTCATTTAAAAAATAATTTGAATTTCACTTTTATTTTTCAGTCCATCTGTCTTTGTTTTGCATTGCAATCGATTTATTGACTCGCAACAATAAAATAAATAAATACTTATTTTAAGAAAAATTTGTTACATAAATAAATAATATAAATACATATATAAATGTTTATTTTTAAATGAAATAAGTTAAAAAGTAAACTTCTAAAGCATTCTCTTGAAGCACGGAATAGATATAGGAGAATTTATGTTTCTCTTTTCACACTGTAGGATTCTTCTGAAATTAATTTAAAAACCAAATAACAAGTGCTGCACTGGTAATTAGGAGCAGCCTAAGTATAACAAGTTAAGAAATGGTAGAATTAATAGCTTCACAGTTTGTTTCTTTTTTTTTTACTCCAACAGCCATTTTTGTGCAGCAGAATCTAGAAATGTGTTAAAAATCTGAAGTCACACCAGCATCAGAGAACTCAATCCCAAACTGCTGTCTCCATCCATTGAGGCTTGCTCCAACCTGACAGCAAAAGTAGATTGGCCACAGTGAGTGTGGATGGGTGGGTGTTCCTTTATTTTTGACAAGTAGTCCACACTGAATTTTGACAGTATCTATACTGAATACCATTTAACTTCCTTGAGAATATGGCAGCACTTAGGAGGCCCCACTTAGTATACAGTAAATCACAATCCATCATAGTAATCTCAAGCATATACAGTGGGAAGTGTCTTGAGGAAACATCTTCTGAAGTCAGCACCATTTGGGTTATAAAAGCAAAACCAAAACATAGCCTAAGCAAAATGCTTTGTACAGCTTTCCCCAAATACACTGGAAGATAACAAAGACTAACTTCCAGTTATGATGAAATTCTCTAGCACTTACTGAGAAACTTCTTTGTGATAAGTTTTTCATTTTATATATTTTGCAGCTTTTCATCATCCCTCTGTACTTCCATCATACATTCACACAGCATAATTTTTTTTCTTTTTTTTTTTTTCAGGCAAGCCTCCTAAGTAATCCTCAGTCTTTCATCTACTGTTTCTCTGTTTAACTATTGATATCCTCTGTTCTCAAGAGTGTCTGAAAGAAAAGGCAGTTGGGAATTTGCTGGAATTCAAAACACTGATTTTACTCTAAGACAGCTGTTTTCTGCACAGCTAACTGATCACCAGCTTTTCAAATAGTAATAACACAACATAATACTTAAATCAAATTGTGTCACCTCTACCACTTTGTATGGAAAACAGTTTACTGAATCATTAGCAAATGTTTGTAAATCATACAACATGATAAAAGGGTATGGGGATAGCTGATGACATTTGGTAGCGCCAAGAGAGAAAACTTTCTGTGCCACTTCTTCTTTGGTTGCACATGCACAGATGATACATATTAGAAACAGAAAAAAACTGGTCTGTTTGTGAAGTTAGCACTTTGTGATCAATGGTCAATGGAAATTTTGAGAGATACTTTTGAAATTACAGATGTTGTTTAAATATCTTATAATGGACAACCAAACAAGTGTGCATTAACCAACACAGATTAAATACCATACTTCATTGTCACACTTGTCCAGTCTTTAATTACCTATTACTATACTTGCCATAAATAGGAGTGTGCAGAGCTGGAAGTCTGAAGTCCAAGCCCATAACCTAACCAGCAGTTAACTCTCATTCCTAATGGCAAGGTTACCATCATGTTGCAGTCTCTCAAACTCCAGCATAAACCTTAGTGACTGCACATGAAACACTCCACAGTGTGTAAAGGAAAATGTTCCTATTCATTATAAGGCACTGTGCATATTTTCTACATGGGGAATTATGTGCATCTCTTTCAAGGACATCAAATGAACTAAGTGAAGCATAATAGTTTTTTGTATAAATAGTATGTATCAAAGCCCTGCTAATGCCAATCACTGAAGTATTTTGAAGGATCATTTCCTTTGATGCTGTTATCCAAGGAAAGATGCAATATTTTCTTAGTAGGAGAAACTTAAAGCATAAAGTTCAAATTTCTGACCTTTCTCCTGTTACAGAAAAATAACAAATTCTGATCACAGAATGGTGAACACAACTGCATTTTAGGTTCAAGGTAACATTACTGAATGAAACATTTGTGGGATATTCTCAAAACATAAAGTGCACTGAAAATCATTATTAACAGATGTCCCATCTTCAGAATAGCCTCTTTATGGACATCCTTATCTCTGTTAATAGAGTGAGGTTGACAGTTTTCATAATCCCATTTTAGTCCTTTTAAAGTAAATTATCATAGAAATACAATAAGCTAAATCCACAATGGGACTTCAGTGTTACCAAAGACACCATCCCTCCTAGAGAACACAAGGCACCCAGTAAATCAAGTGTTGATTATTAGGTGCTACAAAATTGGAAACTTTACCAAAGAGCATTCTGCAGTTTATTCAAGATTGCCCATAAGGAAGGCCAAGTCTTTGGCCCTGTCACACAGACAGCTGGATACCTACTTTTTCTCAAAAATCTTAGTGAACATTTGGTGAACATTTGTCCTGAACTTACATGCTCAGGTCAGACTCATCTTCCTCATGATAGAAAAATGAGAGAAATTTTGTTGTAGCCAGATGACTAAGCATGCACTTGTTGCAACCAAACAATTAAATTGGATGCTTTATCGGTGTTGACATTGTCAAAGCAATGCTAAATTCACTGCAGGTAATATCCCAGTGTTAATGCACCTCCTTAGAAGTGAAGAAAATTCTTTCTTTTTCAAGACTTAGGGGATTTTATACAGACAGCAGGAGTTATAAGATGTAAGTGTTCAGACCAGGCAATTCCAAAAATTGCAAAAATTGTGGTCGGGGAGAAAACTCAGTCCAGTTCTCCCTCTGTTTCCCTGTGTACTTTTCCCAGAGTTACGCGCTAATTAGGAGGAAGGCATGCGCCCTACTGTCAGCCTTGGAGGCAGCTGTGTATTGGGGAAAACTTGATTGCTGTCAGCATGTCCCCACTCACACTGTAACTGGGCCAAGGTCAAAAGAAAGTTCAGTTTGTAGGTTCTACTTGGGCTTAGATATGAGTTAACCTACCTGCCAGTTCACCTGTCAGATGGATAAGGATATGAATAGGGATACACTTTTTGGTGTCTATGAAACTTGTGAAATTACTGAAAGCTGAGTGAATGTTCAGACAGATGGCTCAAAATTCTGGATATGTGTATAACAGGGATAAAATAGATATACATAAAATGACAATTATATGCCTAGGTTCTAGCTCATTCCTATGTTTTATTCAATCATTTGTATACACTCTACATCCAGCAAAGTATTTTTAACACTGAACACTTCTGGAGGACTTCTTATCTTCAAAGTGCCTTTCAAAATTTGAGTCTGATGATAGTCATTTTATAGACTTTGGTATTTGATGATGTGTCCATACAGTGGAAAATCATTACTATTATCTGTCTCAATTAACATTTTGAGGGAAGAATGAAGAATAACTGCAGAAATGTCTATATTATAGTCAAAAAAGCTCTCTGACAGGGAAAGAAGTGAATAGCTTCACTTCAATGGTTGCCCAGCGTGATGACCAGCTGTCCTGAGGATGGAGGCTTTCCACACCGTTCTTCAAATGAAAAAGAGGTCAGCATGTCCAGAAGTTAAATTCACCCAACATCTAGCAAGATCTCAATTTTGCAGTTGGAGACAGCAAAGATAACAATGAATTAAGCAAAACCTCAGAAAGCTTTTATGTTGAGAGCCAAACTGAAATACAAGACTACCTGTATTGTGTTTCAATATAAGTAGGTGATATTTTCCCCTCAAAACATGTTAAAGCTGACAGCAACACTGCTCACTGTGAGACAGACCAGATATCACTCAGAAACACCCACAAACCAATGTAGGTATTTATCTATTGATTCTCCATGGCATTAAGGAAATACTTCTTTGTCTTACATTAAGAAATGTTTTCCCCTCCTACTCATTTTTGAAGGATGTTGCTCTACAGTGTGGGAATCACAATGGGAAGAGTGTGAAATGCTTTCAGCAAGTATATATTCATTTAACTTTTTTGCTTCCAGAAGGTGAACAAATTTAAAACATTTAAATTCAACAACATAGACATTTTAAAAGTACAGCAATTTTTTAAACCTGTTTTTGCATTCAAAAGACTCATAAATTGTATTTGAAACTTTTAAAAAAGCTTGTAATTATGCTGAATAGTCCCTTTATATTTAATTTTATTAACAATTAATTAAGTTGATCATTATGGCCAAAAAAAAATTAAATAAGAAAAAAACCCAAGAAACCAAAAAATCTTAAAACATGATTTCACTCTGAATGGGGACAGTTTTCCCCAGAACTGCTAATATGCCATAGTTTAAATCACTATTGTATGAAACAAAATATCATTGATCTAAAATCCTCACTTACCTGCTACAGCAGGGACTACATTGAGCTTCCTAGTGTGTCCCAATACTCTAAATCATTACCTAAATCCACATATAATTTCTAAGGCTGCTATCTTGAGATCCAAGACTCTGTATGATGATCAAGAGACACAGTTTATGGTACTCAAAGAAAAGATTTACTTTCCTTCATTTCTTTATGACTGTGGCTTTCTATTTTTCAGTTCACGGTGTTTTAGTGTTGTTTTTTTCATTTACAGCAAAATTTCAAGAACCAATGATCTGAAGGGATAAACCAAATGTACATTGCACAGAAAGGCAGGTGGAAAAAAATCCAAACCACAAAACCAAAACCCTTGGCAAACATTGCCAAGATTGGTTCAAATACTTCTGCTCCTCTGGGAAAGAGAAAAATAGATTCAATTCATAGCCCACAGTCATTAATATTCATTATGCTTCCTTTCCTATCTGGAAATGCATCAATTAATTAATTAACTATTCATAGAAGTACTTCTTTTTCCCCTCACTTTCCATTCAAATTCTTTCCATATCTGCATTCTTCCTCATGCTACATTTAAAATACTTTTTGCCCCTACATTAAATGGGAATATAAATTTACATGAATAAACAAATAAATAAATGAACAAATATGATCATGGTTATGGTCTGTGTAAGAAGAAAAAAGAAGGGCAGGAGAAAGAGAGAACTGTGAGTTATGATTATGTTGCCATGACTGAAATATGCTTAACTGTCATATCTGAATGGTTTGATGGCCTACAAGAGTTATGCAAATACTCTGCCTTCTTGTGCATTATTCAATAGATGGTTAAACAGATGGAGTAACTGCACTGAAGAAAAAAGGCAATAGTATAGTTGTTAATAATATATTCCTGTGTATAGCTTCATCTGGAAGAGATCAATTAAAAGTGTCAAAATTTTGGGTCATTACAAAATCTACAGATTTGCATGTAGGTTCTGTAAAAATAATTTCATACAAATTTTGTTCTCTAATTTTAATAAAAATGAAGCTCTGGCGATATAAAAAAGCAAACGGGACATATTTCTTTGATGTATTACACTTTATTTGTCAGTGTAAAGGAAACAGACTGAAAAAGTTCCAAAACTTTCAGGGCATTATTTTCTACATTCATAAAAGAGAAGCAATCCTAAATTACAGTGAGGTATTGGGACTTCCACAGAGTGATTGAAGTGGAAGTATTTCCACATGTAGAATCTGGAATTGTTGTTATATCTTCTAAACATATAATTTTCTTCAAAAGGAAATGCTAGTATGACAAGTCTGTCAATACACATGAAATGAACAAAACCAACAAAAAAAGAGCCTATCTTTGGTTTTAAATGTTGAGGACCAAACTATGCAATATGATATATAAAATATGTGCTCCTGAGGACAGGAAGAACAACACAGATGCTTTACTTTTAGCAAAAGTCACCCTACAATTTTGCTGAAGCTACTGTAATGAAAATTTCAGAAATTATGTTTTCTGTATTCCACTAAGTTTGTTTTAAGGGATGAGGCTTATCTTAGAGGATGGGCAAATGTTTGGTGATATTCCTTTTTGCTCTAGAATTAATTGATCTTTAGAGAGTGAGGAAAAGGACAAGATTTGAGCCATATAATTTAGGGTCATATAAAGACATATTAATCAATTCAAGACATTTGATTAAGAGCTCTGGGGATAAAAGGTCACAAAGGATTAAGTTAATTTGACATATTTATTTAATTTTAAATGAGGTGTCAAACGTACATGTGGAGCAGAAGGAATTTCAGTATAAATTCAGCAGTATGTATAGATAACTGATTTTCCTTTCAGTGAAGAAAAGTGGGTTTCTTCTTTTAGTGGTTCCCCCACCCCCCCAGTTTCTATTGAATCTGTGAAAACCCACTGGTCATGCTGTTCTATTAAGTTTTTCTCTTTTCCTTTCCATGCATACGAAGAAGGGATCCATGTTGGCCCAGGTGTTTAATGGAAACAGACCTACTCAACAGAACCCTTCATTAACATCTTTGTCTCACCTAAAAGCTTGTGCTCTTAATTATACAGAGAGTTGAACTGGATATTCAGTATACATTTTGTAATCTTAAAAATATGAACCTATAAATCTCTTAAGATTATTTTAGTAATTGTCCCCCCTGCTTATTAATGTATAGATTTATACTGAGGGGGTGGGGAGGAGAGAAAACTTATTCAAGCTTGTTGTTAGCATTTATGATGAGTGCCAGAGGTATGCCCACATAATAACTTATGCATCTCATTCTGATAAATACTTGAACAGATAAGTCTTTTTACTATACTGATATTGCATAGCCTATCGCAGGTTTCATAAAAGTTACAAACTCATTTGGTGTGAGCTTCTACATTGCTGAAGGTTTGTGGGTTTTTTTTAACTCCTTGATTTAAAAAATTGTTGTAGGACTAGCATTTGTCATTGGCGTCTATTTTCTCTTTTAGTTGTAAGTTCCCATGGAAATCAATGATGCCATTTAATGAAATGAAGAGCTCTTAGCTGGATGTGTTCTGGGCATTTGCAGAAGATTACACATTTCTCATTGCGTTTCAGTGTGGGACTTATGAGGCATAAAGTTTTCTTTATTTTTCCCATCACATCTCAGTAGATAACACTGTGTGCAGAATAGGTGAGAAGTTAAGATCCAAAGTATGTGGTATATTTGCAGTTGGTGATAAAGTAAATGATATTTCTTCTTTCTACAGTAATGTTTATTTACATTTCCCTTGCTTTTGTTTTTTGGTTTGTTTGTTGTTTTGGGAATTTTTTCCCCCATTTAGTTCCTTATTCCCTCACTGCTCACTTTTTCCAATTATTTGTATGTACTTTGGGTTTTTCAATTACCTCCATATTACCTATTTGGGGAGCATTGTTTTAAATGTGTATTTTAACAGCACAATTTGCTTTGACAGAATGATTTGTAGAGCTGCAGCAAGCCATTCACCAGAGATTTGAAATCTTGTGCACAAACTCCCTAATCTAGCAAGCTTTAATTTGGAAGCTTACTGCTGTTCCTTCGTTAAGGTAGTGATGAAATGCAAATCAGAAATTGTTCTGCAGAGCTTCTAAGCTGCTAAAAAATTCAGAACTGCTGAAATCCTACAGTACTGTGACATTTACAACATCATTGTACCAGAGTCATCATTGTCTTTTAATTGGGAGCAGGTAGAGGAGAGTAAGGGGAGTATTTAAGTGCATGTTAGGATGATGGAAAAAGAATGAGGAAGTGAGCAGTGCCCTCAGCTTTTTTTTTTTTTTTTTTTTTTTTTTTTTTAGATCTTGTACTCTTTTAACAATGGCACATTTTCAGTTAGAGGTAGGGAAACGTATGCCATTCCATCTTCACCAGGGGTTTGTTGGTTAAGGCACACTCCAAGAATTCAGTGCTCTGGGTTTAAACGCCCCTCTGTTTACTGACACTTGCAACAACTTTCTTATTACTTAAATCACCAGAACAGTTGTATTTAAAAGATGTCCTGGTTTTGGCTGGGATAGAGTTAATTTTCTTCCTAGTAGCAGGCATAGTGCTGTGTTTTGGATTTAGTAGGAGAAGAATGCTGGTAACACACTGATGTTTTTAGTTGTTGCTAAGTACTGCTTATGCTAGTCAAGGACTTTTTCAGCTTCCCATGCTCTGCCAGGTGCACAAGAAAATGGGAGGGGGCACAGCCAGAAGAGTTGATCCAAACTGACCAAAGGGCTATTCCATACCATATGACATCATGCTCAGTATAGAAACTGGGGGGGGGTTTGCCTGGGGAGCAGCCATCGTTGCTCGGGAACTTTCTGGGTATCGGTCGGTGGGTGGTGAGCAATTGCATTGTGCATCACTTGCTTTGTATATTATTATTATCATTATAATATTGTTATTCTTATCATTACTCTTTTACTTTATTTCAATTGTTAAACTGTTCTTATCTCAACCCAGGAGTGTTTCTCACTCTTACTCCTCCGATTCTCTCCCCCATCCCATCGGGGTAGGGGGAGTGAGTAAGCAGCTGCGTGATGCTTAGTTGCTGGCTGGGGCTAAACCACGACAAAAGACCACTGCCCTCTTTTCTATTTCTGTGCAGAGAGCTGAACGTGTCAGCTTTACTTCAGGGTAAGAATCAGGCTTATGATACTTTATATTCGTTACAGGGGAGGGACAACACATGGCAACAAAGCTAAAGTTCAGTTAACATTTTTCATGTGGGTCATGATGAGCAAATTGCTTACATTTTGTGTTTCTTATTCTGAAATGAAACTGTGAGTATAAGGAGCAATAAACTTTTTGTGTAGACAAGTGGAAATAGAAAAATCACTGCATGTTTACAGGAAAATAAGAGTATGTCACTGAGGTCCACGTTCCTTTGGGACACATGAAATATGCAGGGCATCATACTTCAGGCTGAGGTCAGAATTTTATCTGAGGTTCTGCAGATGCAGGGCTTGATCTTGATATTTAATGTTTATGGCAACGGATGACAACATCCACTATATTACAGATACAGAATTATATGTTTATGTTAGTGGAAATTTTTCAATAAAAAGATTTGCATTGCCTTTCCAAGATGAGCCTAAGTGATGATTAAAACTTATTCCATGTGGCAGATTCATAATTCTCCAAGTGGAGAGGTTAGACAGAAAAGGACATCGCATGAGGTATGTTGGTGTTTGGCAGGTTTCCCCTTCTGCAGACATATTCACTCTCCTTTCTTTGGTCCCATTTTACTCCTTGCAACAGCTTTCAATGGCTCCAGTAAATCACAGCAATGTTTTTCTTGACATCAAAAATATCTTGTGGGTGCCTTCAGATTCTCTGTATGTTCCTCTTCCACGAAAAAGAAATATCTTATCCTAGGAGACGTGGATGATCAGAATCATTGAATCATATTCTTACTGGTAGTTAATGCTAACTCTTCCCAGACCTCTGTTACCATGTTTTAAAGATATTAGAAACATATACTTTTCAAGAGCTCTAAAATGAAATACTTGTTTTTATTTCTAGAAACAAAAACCTATATGCACTTCATTACTACATGATTTTTAATATTCTTGTTCTTTTTACTTATCAAAGACCTCTAAAGAGCTGTACTTCCTTTCTCACATTCAAATGAATGTTGAGAACTAATACAAACTACTGTCACTAGTACTATTACTACAAAGCCTGCATAGTTTTTAGCTGTCTTTTAACCAATATTCTTGAGGATAAACTGCATTTAGATGATGTTTTGCATAAAAAGGTAAAATTTCTTATTATTCCAGATTGTCTCATTAAATTTCACAACAATTGTCACTTTACCCCTCCACAATGTCATGTAGAGATTAAAAAAATGAAATTCAGTAGAAAATCTAAATCAACTCTATTGTCTAAGCAGTTTGGGTATGAATTAGAGACAGACTCAAAATTCAAAGAGTAGAGATGTACTTTATTCGTTCAGATTCCCCAAATTATCAGAGAATCTCTGTAATGCAGTTTGTAATGTGTATACATTTGCATTATTTATGCTGACCTTTTATGTCATTTTACATATCTGCTGAGAGTTTTTAGATGTAAGCTGTAAGAATATACTGTGTAGGAATCAACTGATGAAGTAGCAACTGTAAATTGTCTTCTCAATATAAGAATAGATGCCTCTGTCTACAATGGTGTTACAGCAGTAGGAAAAAAAAGCTTTCCTTGTTTTTTACAATGAAACTTAGAGACAGCCATCTAGAACTGATTTCTTTTATAAATACTTGAAATTCTTCATTCTTTGACACCAAAAACATCTATTCTGTAAAATAATTTCCAGGAGGTACTTGTACTGAAAAAATAATATTTCTACTTCCCTAAGAAAAACTATTTTAGTCTTTAAATGGTTAAAGAAGCCTATCGTTTAGTTGAGAAGTAGTAAATTTAAGTGCAGGCCTTTTGTTTCATTGTTATTTCACTAGTAAAATGTTTAGTACACCAATATACTAAGGTCCTTTGATGGTTTAATCAGTTCTAAGGAAAGAAACCATCAAAATATTCATAGTAATTAATTTAAATTAATAGAAACATTTTAATTAATTTATTTGACAAATATTTAATAACTTCTTAATAAACAGAAGATTATTAATGGAAATTTCTAATACAATGGTAAGAAATAGAAACAGTACCTTTTGTGATATCTAAATTTAAATACTTCAGAATAATTTTATTTCAGTGTTTTAACAGGATTTCTCAAATTTCTTTGAAATAGATTTCCAAATCTGATCAAGCATAAATAATATAGGTCCAAACCTTTATTTTACTGGCATAAATGTCTTCTGCATTTATGGAGTCCGAATCTGAAAATGACTGCAGAAAAAATAATACTTATGTAAAATGGAGAAATGGAATATGTACTGGTTTTTTTCTGTCAGAGTGGGTGTTATCAGGCATTGAATAACTAGTTTTCTTGTGAAGTAGAGAAGATAAGCTATGATTTTGGATTGTCCTGACTCACAGCAAGAAGAAGCCTGCATGAAAAGAATTATGCAACCCCTGTTCATTCTGGGATTGTCTGCCATCTGGCTTAAGGGACTGCTGGTAAAAGAAGTCATCATTTTGCTATATACGATATTGTTTGCCCAGATCATATGTATGTTCTGTTAAAGAAAACTATCTCTCAACAGACAGATAGGTTGAAGCCTGGTCTCTCTAAACCTTGAAAGGTTAAACCTGGATTTCTCATCAGAATAACAGAAGAAGGGATATTTCTGGACAGCAGCATCCCTGGGTGTAGCCTACCTGGGGCTGCTACCCAGATGAAGGACTGCAGTTGCTGAGCTCAAACTAACTAGATTAATCTCAAAGGAGCTGAATAATAAAGGTAACATTTTCTTTTTTGTGACATTTTTGGTAGAAGCCAGAGGGTGATAAAAACCACCGTGGCAACTGCAGATTGGCCTGGGGGTGCAGAACTACAAAGCCATCAGTAGCTTATGCTGACAAACTACCACAGAAATCAGTAGACACTCTTAAAAAGCCAATGAATAGTTCAAAAGAGGGAGGCAGAATTCAGGGATATCTGTGGAAGCAGTAGCCTGAGGAAGAACTGCTATATACAGGGGCTGAGCTGTTGGCCACAGACCTGACACCTCGAAAGGGCAGAGTGTCCTTCTCCCCTGAGCCGAGTTGTGCTGGGCTAAACTGCCCGGAGGAGCCGGAGCTCTGATTCACGTGTGTGCTTGTGCATTAAGGAACAGGAATGGTGATTCTCCTGCTACTGCTATTCCCTGCCCTGTCAAGTCAATAAACGTGAGATGACACGTTGCTGCATGGGGTGATTCTCTTCTGGTAACAACCCCACCCAGGCTCCCCATGACAATGGCTGTGCGCCTCTTCCCGCTTTTGGCATAACATCCACAGGTGAAACAGATAAAAAACTTGTCTTGTTGGTGTCAATAATCTGGCTGTTACTGAAAACTTTCTCTAGGAGTTCCAATCAAGCTTCCATCCACAGATTTTCAACATCAATAATCTGAGTTCATGTTCTTTACAGAAACAAAGCAGAAAAAGCTTAAACTTTACATTAGTCAGGTTTTCTTTTTTGCGTAGGTATGCACAAATGCAGGTATGTCGGAGAACACCATTTGTGGTATTCTAAAGTAAATGCATCTGTCAATAAATAAATCAATAGACACAGGAGTTAAAAATGGTATTAGTTAAAATAATTTTTTTTTAGAAGAAAATAATATTTTTAATGATTAAATAACATGGCTAGAAAGAGTAGACAATTCCTTTGATTAAGAATCTAAAACCTTTGTCAAGCAGCTTAGCTCAGAACAGACACTTAAATGAAGAACACATAGATCTTGCATATTTCTTTGCTTTTTCTCTAGTAGGAAATTGTAACTGCAGTGACTGGAATTGCTTGTTCCTCAGTTTTAAAGACTGAATTCTGTTTCCTAAAGCAAGCTTAGTATAAAATAACCTCACTTCATGTCAAACCCATAATTCAGTGATTACCTGTTGTATTTGAAGTTTTAGATGTTTGAAAATAGTCTTTTATTGGCTCAGTCTTTACTGTGACCTCAATAAAATTGTTCTGTCTATAATTAGTTTAATTAATTGTACTAATATGCTTGTTTAGGTGAATATTTGCTCGATTAACCACTTTAATCAAATTAATAAAATACACAGAAATAGTTTATTCCATCAAGTTGCAAGCTGGATCATGAAATCTTAGAGTTTAGCTAACTTCAGGAAATACTTTTGCAAGCAATTTGAATCTGTTTCCAGAATAAAACAATGGCACAGATTTAACCCCACCTGCCCCCTTTCCCCTCCTCCTATGTATATAGACGCTGAATTAGCTAGAAAGACATAGTATTCTATGTCAAAAACTGTCATCTTGAAAACTCAAATATTGACCTAAGGTTGGTGACATCCAATTTTCATAACAACTCACTTTTATCTATTTTTTAACCTTAATTTTAAGCACTCCTTAAATGCCCAAAACTTTTTGTCCTGGATATAGCCGTAGGTCCCTCAAACTTGAGATTGCTGAGATATGAGTTGTCATATGAATGTCTGTGCCTGACTGGAATGCAGAAACTAGCACTTTTGTGTGCAAGTCCCCTCAGGGGCTTGACCTTGCAGTATTTTTCAGAGAAGCCCTAACACATAGTATCAAGATCAGGCACTTCACACAATACTGCAGGAACTGCTGTTTCTTTTCAAATGCTGCTACTACTACCAGTTTATTTTCATAATAGCATAGTGGTTAGTGCACTTTTCCAGGAGGTGGAAGACTTGATTTTATTCTCACTTCAGCCTGCCAGAATTTGAACCCACGTCTGCTGCTTCCCAGAAGTGTGCTGTAATCATCAAGTTGTAGACAAGGATGGCGATAAGGAAAGCAAGAAGGGAAGTAAAAAGCACCTTTTTTTAAAAGCTATGCCACTCGGCTGAAAGAAGGCAAGTTCCCTGAACCAAGACAGAGAAAAAATGTAAGATTCAGCATCTTTTTTTCCTGGCCAATAGGTAGGAAATTTCCACAGGAGGTATATACTGGATGATCTTAAAGGTCTTTTCCAACATCAATGATTCTATGATTCTATGATTCTATAAGACTCAGAAACCAATCCCTTATTTATATAATTTACCCTAGATAGACATTGCAGAAAAGCCAGAAGTGGCACTAAAGAAAGTACCATACACCATAATTCCAATTATGGGCTGTGGCCTTAATTTATCTGAAGACCCCCATCAGTGTAACAAACAAATGTATTTCAGTGGAATTCCTGCAGTAACCTACAAAATATACTGTAACTGAGGAATCGTTTCATTTTTCTTGCTTGTTTGCATCTTTAAAAAAATAACAAAATACTTTTTCAGATTAGTTTTGGGAATTTAGTTCCTAGCTTCTTACAGATATTTCAAGAATAGCTCCATGTGACTAAGCAGTGGCAGCCACATTCTGAACTAAAATTTGAAGCCGTAATTGCTCTCTCTCTAGACTGCATTGCTGATTTAGAAGTTTTTATGCATAATATTTTTACCCACACCTACACCCCAATTACACTGACAACTGAAAAATCTGACAAGGACTTTCCATACATTCTCAAAAGTGTGCTATTTTATAAATTGCCACTAAGTGATTTGAAATCTCTCAGCAGGGCCCATTCCCAGGATTCTCCCATTAGTCTCCCTTCTTTTTTCCTTCCTACTATTTGTTCTTTTACTAGTGAACCTGAGAGAAACTTGAGTCCTTATGTAGTTTGTGGTTAATATTACTCACATAAGCAAAGTTAGCAATTTGTGTGTTTGAAAGCAAAATTCATAATTCAACAGTATGGTGACTGCAGTATTAGCTGGAGGTGTTTCCATTTTTTCACAGATGATATAGAGATGGGACTTTCAGGTGGTAGAATGCAATTAAATACATATTATTACATGGAACTGGGAAGTTGCTTGAACAATATTGATTCTGTAAATGAAAATGACTAGCAGTTCATGACATTTTATTTTTCCTGTGAAATGACTGAGCTATTTAAAAGGAAATGGTACAATTTTTCTGTCACAACACATTTCAGAAGTTTCAAAAATGAAATACTTTCAGGATAAACAAATAAAAGTATATTTTAAAATATTTTTCATATAATTTTATATATTTTTTTAAAAAAAAATCAGGTCTCCGGCATAAGCACAATAGACATTTTTCTTCTAAACTGCTTCTCACAGTGATATAATGATATAAGAAAGGGAAGCTGTTCCTGCTTCATGCATGTCAGTGGAGTCATGGGAAGGTTGATACCTGATACTTTTTAAATGTAACATCATGTTTCAGGTGAAGTAATGTGCAATAGCAAATGCCAACATAGGCTCTGTCTTGTGTCTGGCAGTTAAGAGAAATGCAGTATGTTAGAGTATGTTACAAGGATGTATGTTACATTGTCAGAAAAACTAAAGTTGTTACGGTGGCGCCAGCCACGGAGCCATGTATTAATAGATTGGGTCCACCTGTTCCTTCCAATGTCACTGCCCACAACTGGAAGGAAGGAGGAAAAAATAACCTGTGCCCCAGATTCCCTCACTAAGCGTCCTAAGGCCCTGAAGTCTCTTTTAATCACCCTTGGGCTACATTCTGCAACTTTGTCACCACCCACGTGGAAGAGCAGTAATGGGCATCCACATCACTAATGGGTTGCATCACTGACGAATTTGCCCTAACCCACTGGCTACTGATGTTCTGTGAATACCTGGGGATACATGGGAGGCTGGAGATACTCATGTTCCTCTTACTTGAAGCTCTTTCATGACATAGTGTTTGCTGGAGCACAAGCAGAATCTAGATGTGTTCTATTTCAGCAAAGTGTCCTGCTTTCAGCCTGAAGAATCATTTAATCCTTTTTTTTTCAGATAAGTCTGTGTATTTTGTGGATAAATCCATAAGGTTTTGCTTACAGTCTGTCATGTAGAAAACAGGATGCCTGTTTTATGTTGTCATTATTTCCTCTAAATAATATTTAGCTGTGAAGTTTGAACACACCCGATAATGGTTTGGACAGAGATCTGTAAAGTGAAGAAAAGTTTCATAGAACTACCTTGAAAAAAATCCGTCATAGCTCCAGCTTTTCTTTCACATGACTTCCTCTGCCCACACACATGCCCCCAGAAACAATAGGAAATTGGTCATTCATCTGACATTTTGCTAGGTCTTACTGAGCTACAAAAATCTGTAAATCCTATACAAATGGCCATGGCATCTGCACAGGTCATCTGAAGAGCTCAAGTGCATTAAGAGTTATGTATCTCAAACTGTGAACTTTTGAAGCAGCAGCTGTGAATTTAGTATATTTGAGCAAAATAATGAAAATACAGTTCTTGCAACACTCTGCAGTGATGCAGGTAATTTCCTTTGTGGAAGAAAGACAAAGTGGCCCAATGTATAGTACAGGGAAGCAACTAGATTTCATCTTGGCAAGTCTACAGATGTTCTTCCTATGATTTATACAACCTTTCTTGACTCTTTTTCTATACCAAGAGCTCCCCTCCATACTTTCAGTAGCAAAAGAATTCATTTGAGGGAGATTCCCCAAATTTCCTTATTCTGTCACTTTCTCAACCAGCCAAACAAACAGCGTAACAAATTCTTAAACACTAGATCTCCATTTTGGGGCACTTAATAGATTTCTTGTATCACTTCCTTCCTCTCTCCCATACCATAGCCAGGCATGGCATCAAGACTTTTTAATGGTTTCTTTGCTTATTTTATTTGAATTGTTTTTAAAAATGATCCTGACTTATCCATAAAATTATGTGTTGGTAGATACCAGATCACATTTCTTTGTAATATTTTTCTTCAATCTTCTGGCTAATTGCCTATCTGGAGCAGGCAGTTAGGT
The DNA here is from genome assembly GCF_030463565.1 of Pelecanus crispus. Lineage (NCBI taxonomy): Eukaryota > Metazoa > Chordata > Aves > Pelecaniformes > Pelecanidae > Pelecanus > Pelecanus crispus. The sequence goes on from NC_134643.1 coordinate 20,378,766, forward strand.
GACCAAACAAATGTTCTTTCATATTAATGGCACCCCAGCTGAGAGAAATACAGATAATAGCTGTTTAAGAGTTTAGAGATCAGACACTTTTCCAAGTAGAGATTCTGCCAGCTAAGACAGGAATGAGAAAAATCTCCAGGTTTTTCTTTACAGTTAATTAAAAATGTACAAGTTTTTGTTTTCTTTTGTTTTGTTTTGTTTTCTTGTGTTTGTCTCAGGAAAATCAATACACTTGCATGATGAAAAGTTGCTCACTGGTACATTTTTATTTTTGCTCCTCCCTTCCACTCTCCTCCATGAAATATGGTCATATTTTTCATTGTCCATTTTAGGTCCTTCAGGCTTCAAAATAGCTCTCTGATGCAGCAATTAATAGTCAGTTTAAATATAAATATCAGGCTACCTCTAGTTCTGGGTAGAATTATTGATTTAATTTCCTAATGACAGAAAAATTAAGTAATAGGGCCTAAGTAGGAATGCAGGCAACCATGTGAAACCATGTGCCAAATTGAAATTTCAGCAACCCTGATAACTTATTAGGATGACGGCCATGGGATGTCACAGAGCTGAAAGATAAATCTTCAGTCTGCTCCCTTCCTACTTCTTCTTTAAAATTATTTTTCTATTGAAAAATTAATTGGCATTTGTGTTGACAGTCAGTGTCGTCTTTAGTAATGTTTAAATTAAGAAACTCACAATGTTACTACATGTTTTGAAAAAGTAAAGGAAATCATCTTGCATAATACACAGGCAGATAAAGGGGGCTGGAATCCATTTCATATAGGGACAACCCAAGTCTGACATCATTTAAGCTCATTCATGGCAGGACATAGCACTTAAGTACTGCATAAGCCTATAAACAGGGAGAATTTCACAAAAGAGGAGCAAATTGGAGAAGTAGATTTAGAATTTAAAGTCTAAAAGCACAAAATGCCAATAGGAGCAGAACAAATACATCTGAAGGCTGAAATAATGTTCTGGTTTCCATTAAGATTTTGGGGAGGAAGGGTAGAAACACAAAGTAGTCATGAATCTCCTCTGAAATATTCATTGTCATATATGTTTTTGAGTGATTAAAAAGGCTCAGTGAGATTTTAATAAGAAAACCACTGTCAGTTATGCGTATAGGCTAGATTTTATGTTTTCAGATTAATAGAGAAATTATTGAAACAAATTAACAGCTGTGTAGTTAAATTATCTCTCATTACACTCACTAGCAGTTTTATGCCTGATTTTAGAAGGACCAAAAAATCATATCTTGCCTAATTCCTGAAACATATCACTGATCCAATACAGTCTTAACAGAAGATGGGTTTTTTCCATGCTTGTAGTGCGCTAAATATTGACAGAACTGTAGAGATTTCAGCTAGTAACATCCAACTTGCATATACTTCGCCATACTCCCTTACTCTAGATTTTGTTCCGGAAAGCTACTACAGAGGGTTTTTTTTTTCCCCATTTCTTTTTGCTTGACCAAAAGACACAGGTTTTTGAGATTGTCTTGAATACCAAACAAGCTGGGAATGCTCCCTGGTAGCAATGGTGCAGCTCTATTTCAACCTTAGGTTCTTAAAACAGGTTATGTATTAGTTGTTTGTAGTGCTTATAACATGGAGGAAAAAGCTCTACCTAAAATACAGTGTAACTCCTGAACAACGCTAAGAATCGGGATCAGCACTCTGAAGAGGATTTGTTAAGCAGTATATGAAAGAAATATACCTTGCAGAACTGTGCTGCTGCTGTTCTTCTGTATACTACAATTTCTAGCGATTTTCCACTGTGCCTAAGGAATCTGCTTTTGGACAAACGAATGCCTTTGAAAGTTAACGCAGACGAGGTGTTTTCAAAATTACACTCTCAGGTACAGAAACAGGGTGGATACTCCATAAAAGAGATGTGTACCTTCCCTGAAGCATTTCTGTACCACAACTCATTTGCAGGTTTGCAACAAGCTTTGTGTAAGGGGAGCACACATTGTTTCTGCTGCAAGAAGAAACCAGGGGCTGGATTGTAAGGCAGTACATCTCACTAATGTATAATTGCTGAATGTATATTCCAAGTCCCAACCCACCCGCCCCAAACCCCACAAAACCAAACAAATTATCTAAAGAAATATGAGTTTCTCTAACACCATATCTCTAGGCAGTTGTGACATTTTAATAGGTGAGGCAAAAAAACCCCTTGTAAAATAGTGATTAGAGTACTTTTCATACTAAAAGTAATATAATATAACAGTTATGAAGTTTATACTTTCAGGCACTTTTACAAAGATTAAAAAATATGATTGGAGCTGGTAATACCTGTGTGAGTTAAAAAGACACTTGTATTAGTAAAAGAGATACCTAATGCATCCAAAATATCTGAAACCATTTGAGATATTAATCCTTTCTTCAGATACTGTAATGGCTGTATAAGATTTTTCTCTGAGTAGTAGAAAACTTTAAAATTTTCAAATAAATAAACCCTATCATTTATTATGAGTGAGGTAATTCTAAATAAACAGAATAATTCAAAATGTGAAAAGAACTGGAGACTTAACCTTACTAAAAGGTCAGATTTTGCCTTCAGATACATGAACTTTGAAGGAATGCTCATGGGCAGAGTTTAGGCCCTGATGTACATAGTACAAATTTAGCAAGTATATATTGAACCTATGGCTCTGTAAAGTGATTTCAAAGTCATGTGTGTTAACTATGCTGCATGAGGAATTGGCCTTTGTGAAAGAACTCAAGAGGATTGAAAGTAATTCGCTATTGGAGGTAATGATAGGCCTGAGGATTTCTGACAGTTTAAGGTGACATGACTGAAATAATTTATTAACATATAACTTGCAGTTACATTGATGAAAATAATTTGAGTGTGGAATTATATGGACAGTTGCTGGTACTCTGATATTAAGGTTATTCAATTTTTCTTTACAGCCTACCATTTTAGTTGCATATCGTATTACCAGACTTCAAAAGTGTGGATTGAAAAAATTGATTCTTGGCTTAAAATAATAATAATAATAATAATAATAATAATAATAATAATAATAATAATAATAATAATAATAATAATAATAACAACAACAACAACAACAACAATAATATAAATATATAAATATAAATATATTATATTATATATATAATAATAATTATTATTATTATTATTCTAGTTCAGCAAAACTGTGAGGAGTTTTAATTTTGTTATGTTTGGGGGAGCAAGGTTAGCAACACATTCTGTAGGTAGTTTTACCTGGGTTTTTTTGTTTGTTTGTTTTTCCATTACTCTTTAGAAAAAGTCACTTGTGAAAAGGGTATCATATTTGGCAGGAAAAGTTCTGCAGTCCAAATGGTGCCTTCCCCATTCAGCTTTATTTAAATAACTGGAAATTGTTATTTGGAAAAAAAAAACCCTGACAAAACACACCCACAAAAACCCCGAATGTGGTGGGTTGTCCTTGGCTGGATGCCAGGTGCCACCAAGCTGCTCTATCATTTGCCTCCTCAGCAGGATGGGGCGGGAGAAAATGAGATGGGAAAAAACCCCTCATGGGTCAAGATAAATGCAGTCTAATAAAAGGAAAAGAAAAGGTCGTGCAGGGAAGGAATAGGGAAACAAAGATTTTATTCTCTGCTTCCAATCAGCAGGCAAAGTCCAGCCACTTCCTGGGAAGCAGGGCTTCAGTACACATAGTGGTTGTTCTGGAAAACATATGTTGTAAATAACTAATGCCCCCCCTTCCTCCTCCTTTGTCTTAGCTTTTATTGCTGAGTGGATGTCATACGGTATGGAATATCCCTTTGGTCATTTTGGGTCATCTGTCCTGGCTATGTCCCCTCCCAAGATCTTGCCTACCCCCCAGCCTACTAGTGAGGGGCGGAAATGTTGGAGAGACAGCCTTGATGCTGTGAGAGCACTGCTCAGCAGTAGCCAACACACTGGGGTGTTATCAACACCTTTCTAGCTGCCAATACAAAGCACAGCACTATGAGGGCTGCTATGGGAAAAACTAACTCCACCTCATCCAGACCCAATACACCAAACAAAGAAACAAAGAAACAAACAAACAAAACCCAACCCAAGACCTCCCAAAACCAGAAACCCAATCAAAAAAACACATATAGAGGGGACAGTTGCTCTTGTGTGTTGAGTATGATGAGTGTTTAAGGTGCTCCAACGCTGATTTTGAGATGAGTGTTCAGTTTCTTCATCCACCTGGGAGGAATTAAGACCCAAATCCTGGGAGAATACTTTAGGCAAAAAGCTTTGAACAGTTTTTGTGTAGGGAACAAGGGAGGAAGAAGAAATTAATATCTCCATTTGAAACTCTTCCACTGTGCAGCAAAAATGAACATGATTTTCTAGTCTACTGTATAGGGCACTCAATAAATGGAGGTTTGTAGGACCCAATCCCCAGTTCAAAGCCTGGTTATGTAGTTTAGTGATCTTTTTCGTATTACATACATAGCCAGTCACTGAAGCCTAGACATATTTGTTGATTCTTGCCAGAGCAGCAGCAGCTGGTAATCAATCCCCTCTGATACTAAGAAAAAGAGAATGTGTGTTTCATCCAACATAACAGTAAATCCTATGACAGCTGGAAAGCCATTGAATATAAAGGAAGTAGGGAACTCTCTTACCATACAAAACCTACAAGGAAGTGGCACTTGTCATTATGGGGCTCTAGGGATGATGCAGGAGAGAGAAATAAAGGGAGAGGTTTTGTATTCTGATTGTCCCAGGAGGCAACCTGAGGCTAGTGGGCAGGTAAGCAGGGTTTCAAAATTTCAGCCTTGGGTACTTAGATGCATTAGTTTGGGGGGTTTAAATACTTATTTACCTGATAATTTCCACTATATAAACAGTGAGAAATGTAAGTCTCACTGATTTCATTGGGAATGAAGTTTCCAGATTCCTGCACTGGGGTGACCATCAGCCCCACTTTTGCTCTTCCTTGACACACACTTTGTAGACCTTAGTGAAGTTATTAAGTCATTAGTCTCTGAAATGGAAACTGGAATGGAATTGTAACTGTAATGTGATGATACTCTTCACACACATCTTTTTTTTTTTTTTTTTTTTTTACAATAGGATGGCCTACACGGCACCAGGCTTGCTGGTGTCAAATGGCTGGTGCCACCTTTCTCAAAGGGGAAAGAGGTTCTTTGCTCAGGAGCTTGCGGGGCTCATTGACAGGGCTTTAAACGAGATGTGAAGGGGGAGGGGGAACATACCAGGCTTGCTTGTGACAAGCTGTGGGATGGTACTCAATGGTTAGAGGGATGAGGTGCTACTATGAGCCCTCAGCCTGTTGCCCAGATATGCGCTGGGGACACTGCAGCAGAGTCAAAGTCTTGCAGACATGAGCTGGGGTCTCTTGAGGTAGTAGGAGCCAACAAGGAAACCTCTGTGAAACACCTCAAGGGAAACAAGGGGTGTTTCACTAAGAAGGTGACATAGCCAACAGGCCAGATGATATGCCTCTACATGAATGCACACAGCATGGGGAAGAAAAAGGAGCAGTTGGAAGCTACTGTGCTGCTAGAAAGATATGACCTGATTGCCATAACTGAAACTTGGTGGGATGAATCCCATGACTAGAATGTGGCTATCGAGGGCTACAGGCTGTTCAGAAGGGACAGGTAAGGAAGGAGGGGTGGAGGCGTTGCCCTCTACATAAAGAAATTGATACAGTGTGAAGAGCTGTTCCTGAAGAATAGCCATGAGCACGTCATAGAATCATAGAATCATGGAATTGTTTAGGTTGGAAAAGACCTTTAAGATCATCCAGTCCAACCATTAACCTAACGTTACCAAGTCCACCACTAACCCAATTAAGGGCAGAGGAACAATTTCATGTTTCCTGGCTTGGTGGCTGGATTATTTTTTAATGAAAATAAATCTAGAAATCATTAAGATTGGAAAGGACCTCTAAGATCATCAGTCCAGTCATCAACCCAACACCACCATGCCCACTAAACTGTGTCCCAGAGTGCCACGTCTACCCATTTTTTGAATACTTCCAGGGATGGGGACTCCACCACCTCTCTGGGCAGCCTGTTCCAATGCTCGACTAACCTTTCCATGAAAAAATTTTCCTAATATCCAATCTAAACCTCCCCTGGCACAGCTTCAGCCCATTTCCTCTTGTCCTATCGCTGGTTACTTGGGAGAAGAGACCAACACCCACCTCACTACAACCTCCTTTCAGGTAGTTGTAGAGAATGATAAGGTCTCCCCTCAGCCTCCTCTTCTCCAGGCTAAACAACCCCAGTTCCCTCAGCCACTCCTCATAAGACCTGTGCTCTAGAACCTTCACCAGCTTTGTTGCCCTCCTCTGAACACGCTCCAGCACCTCAATGTCTTTCTTGTATTGAGGGGCCCAAAACTGGACACAGTATTCCAGGTGCGGCCTCACCAGTGCCGAGTACAGGGGCACAATCACCTCCCTGCTCCTGCTGGCCACACTATTCCTGGTACAAGTCGGGATGCTGCTGGCCTTCTTGGCCACCTGGGCACACTGCTGGCTCGTGTTCAGCCACCTGTCGACCAACACCCCCAGGTCCTTTTCCGCCAGGCAGCTTTCCAGCCACTCTTCCCCAAGCCTGTAGCATTGCATGGGGTTGTTGTGACCCAAGTGCAGGACCAGACACTTGGCCTTGTTAAACCTCATACAGTTGGCCTCAGCCCATCAGTCCAACCTGTCCAGGTCCCTCTGCAGGGCCATCCTACCCTCCACCAGATCGACACTCCCACGCAGTTTGGTGTCATCTGCAAACTTACTGAGGGTGCACTCAATCCCCTCATCCAGATCATCGATAAAGATATTAAACAAGACTGGCCCCAAAACAGAGCCCTGGGGAACACCACTCGTGACCGGCTGCCAACTGGACTTAACTCCATTTACAACTACTCTCTGGGCTCGGCTACCCAACCAGTTTTTCACCCATTGAAGAGTACGCCTGTCCAAGCCATGAGCTGCCAGCTTCCCAAGGAGAATGCTATGGGAGATGGTGTCAAAGGCTTTGCTGAAGTCCAGGTAGATGACATCCACAGCCTTTCCCTCATCCACTAGGCAGGTCACCAGGTCATAGAAGGAGATCAGGTGGGTCAAGCAGGACCTGCCTTTCATAAACCCAATGCTGGCTGGGCCTGATCCCCTGGTTGACCTCCACATGCCTGTTGAGTTCACTCAATATGAACCACTCCATAATCTTCCCTGGCACCAAGGTCAGGCTGACAGGCCTGTAGTTCCCTGGGTCTTCCTTCTGGCCCTTCTTGTAGATGGGTGTCACATTGGCAAGCTTCCAGTCATCAGGGACCTCCCCTGTTAACCAGGACTGCTGCTGGATGATGGAAAGTGGCTTGGCAAGCTCCTCTGCCAGCTCCCTCAGTACTCTCAGGTGGATCCCATCTGGCCCCATAGACTTGTCAGTGTTCAGGTGGCATAGCAGGTCATTAACTGCTTCCTCCTGGACTATAAGGACTCCATTCTGCTCCCTGTCCCTGTCTTGCAGCTCAGGGGGCTGAGTACCCTGGAGATACCTGGGCTGGCTATTAAAGACTGAGGCAAAGAAGGCATTAAGTACCTCAGCCTTTTCCTCATCCTTGGTGACAATATTCCCCCCCACATACAGCAAAGGATGGAGATTCTCGTTGGCTTTCCTTTTCTTGTTGATGTACTTATAGAAGCATTTTTTATTATCTTTTACAACATTGGCCAGATTGAGTTCTTGCTGGGCTTTTGCCTTTCTAATTTCCTCCCTGCATGACCTAACAAGATCCCTGTACTCTTCTTGAGTTGTCTGCCCTTTCTTCCAAAGTTGGTAGACTCTCGTTTTTTCCCCTGAGTCCCAGCAAAAGCTCCCTATTCAGCCAGGCCGGTCGTCTCCCCCACTGGTTGGTCTTACAGCACATGAGGACAGCCCACTCCTTCGCCCTTAAGACTTCCTTCTTGAAGAAGGCCCAGCCTTCCTGGACCCCTTTGCCCTTCAGGACTGCCTCGCAAAGGACTTTCCCAACCAATGTCCTGAACAGGCCAAAGTCTGCCCTCCGGAAGTCCATGGTAACAGTTTTGCTGCCCCTCCTCTTTACATCGCCAAGAATCGAGAACTCTATCATATCGTGGTCGCTAAGCCCAAGATAGCCTCTGACCACGACATCTCCCATGAGTCCTTCTCTGTAAACAGCAGGTCAAGTGAGGCACCTCCCCTGGTAGGCTCACTTACCAGCTGCATCAGGAAGTTATCCTCCACACACTCTAGGAACTTCCAAGACTGTTTCCTCTCTGCTGTGTTGTATTTCCAGCAGATGTCCAGCAAGTTGAAGTCCCCCACGAGAACAAGGGCTAGCGATTGTGAGACTTCTGCCAGCCACTTGTAGAACATTTCATCTATCTCTACATCCTGGCTGGGTGGTCTATAGCAGACTCCGAACAGGACATCCGCCTTGCTGGCCTTCCCCCTCATCCTTACCCATAAGCACTCAAACTTATCACTGTTGAGCTCTATAGAGTCAAAATCCTCCCTAACATACAGAGCCATGCCACCACCTCTCCTTCCCTGCCTATCCCTTCTGAAGAGCTTATAGCCATCCAGTGCAGCACTCCAGTCATGAGAGTCATCCCACCACGTTTCTGTGATGGCGACTATGTCATAGCTATCCTTCTGCACAATGGCTTCTAGCTCCTCCCGTTTGTTTCCCATGCTACATGCATTGGTGTAGATGCACTTAATATGGGCTATTGATTTCACCCCCAGTGTTGCCATGCCACCCCTGGGCTCCTCACTAGCGAGCCTGTTTATATCCCCTTCCCCTTTGAACCTAGTTTACAGTCCTCTCAATGAGTCCCGCCAACTCATGGGCGAGGATCCTTTTCACCTTTGGAGACAGCCGATCTCCATCAGCCACCAGCAGGCCTGGTGCTGTGTAAACCTCCCCATGATCGCAAAAACCAAAATTCCACTGGCGGCACCAGCCTCTGAGCCACCTGTTAATCAGATGAGTTTTCCCATTCCTTTCAGCATTCTTCCCTGCCATTGATGGGATTGAGGAAAACAGTACCCATGCTCCTGATGCTGCAACAAATCGCCCCAGTGCCTGAAGTCCCTTTTGGTTGCTTTAGGGCTTCTGTCTGTAATCTCATCACTGCCAACCTGTACAACCAGCAACGGGTAATAATCAGAGGGCCTCACGAAGTCAGGGAGTTTCATAATAACATCCCTAACCCGGGCCCCAGGAAGGCAGCAGACTTCCCTGTGGGATGGGTCTGGCCGGCAGATTGGGCCTTCAGTTCCCCACAGGAGGGAATCACCCACCACAATTACCCTCCTTTTTTTCTTAACAGGGGCAGTTGTAATCTGTGGGGGTGAATGAGTGGCCCTCAGCAACCTCCTGGCTGGACCTTCACCTACCTAGGTTGAAAACTTATGGGTAATAATCAGAGACAGAGGCAACAAAGGGAACCTTGTGGTTGGTGTCTAAGACAGGCTGCCTGATCAAGGGGAGCCTACTCACAAAGCCTTCTTCCTCCAGCTCCAGGAGGCTTCATGCTTGCAGACTCTCGTCCTGCTGGGGGACTTCAACCACCCCGACATTTGCTGGAAAGGCAACACGGCGAGCTGTAGGCAATCCAGGAGATTCCTAGAATGCATTGAGGATAACTTCCTAAGCCAGGTAATAGACACACCTACCCGAGGGGATGCAATACTGGATCTGATGGTCACCAATGCAAGTAAGCTCATTGGTGACGTCAAGACTGGGGGCAGCCTGGGCTGCAGTGATCACGCATTGGTGGAGTTCACACACCTGAGGGACATGGGAAAAGCAAGGAGTACAATCGGGACCCTAAATTTTAGGAAAGCAAACTTCCAGCTCTTCAAGGAGTTAGTCAGAAGGACCCCCTGGGAAACGGTCCTCAGGGACAGGGGAACAGAACAGAGCTGGCAGATCTTTAAGGACACCTTCCATAGAGCGCAAGAGCTCTCAGTCCTCAGGTGTAAGAAATCAGGCAAGGAAGGGAAGAGACCAGCATGGCTGAGTTGAGACACGCTGGTCAAACTAAAGAGCAAGAGGGAACTGCACAGGCAGTGGAAGCAGGGACAGGTGTCCTGGGAAGAATACAGGGAAGCTGCCCGGTTGTGTAAGGAGGGGGTCAGGAAGGCCAAGACGCAGCTGGAGCTAAATTTGGCAAGGGATGTAAAGGATAACAAGAAGGGCTTCTACAGGTACATCAACCAGAAAAGGAAGGTTAAAGAAAGTGTACCCACCTGATGAACAAGAATGGCAACCTAGTATCAACAGGTGAGGAGAAGGCTGAGGTACTCAACAACTTCTTTGCCTCAGTCTTCATTGGCAGCCTCTCTCCTCACCCCTCTCCAGTCGATGAACCACAAGATGGGGACCAGGGGGTAAAGCCCCTCCCTCTGTAAGGGAAGATCAAGTTCGAGACCACCTGAAGAACCTCAGTGTACACAAGTCTATGGGACCTGATGAGATGCATCCCAGAGTCCTGAGGGAATTGGCTGATGCAGTTGTCAAGCCACTCTCCATGATATTTGAAAAGTCATGGCAGTCAGGTGAAGTCCCTAGTGACTGGAAAAAAGGGAAACATTGTGCCCATTTTTAAAAAGGGAAGAAAGGAGGACCCTGGGAACTACTGACCTGTCAACCTCACCTCTGTGCCTGGGAAGATCATGGAACAGATCTTCCTAGAAGCTATTGTCAACCACATGGAGGACGGGGAGGTCATTCGAGACAGTCAGCGTGGCTTCACCAAGGGCAAGTCCTGCCTGACCAACCTAGTGGCCTTCTATGAAGAAGTGACTGCATCAGTGGACAAGGGAAAAGCAATGGAGGTCATCTATTTGGACTTCTGTAAAGCCTTTGACACAGTCCCCCACAACATTCTTCACTCTAAATTGGAGAGATATGGGTTTGATGGGTGGACTGTTCGATGGATAAGGAATTGGCTGGATGGTTGCATCCAGAGGGTCATGATCAATGGCTCGATATCCACATGGAGACCGGTGACAAGTGGTGGCCCTCAGGGGTCCGTACTGGGACAAATGCTACTTAATATCTTCATCAATGACATCGACAGTGGGATTGAGTGCACCCTCAGCAAGTTTATAAATGACACTAAGCTGAGTGGTGCAGTTGACATGCCAGAAGGACTAGATGTTATCCAAAGGGACCTGGACAAGCTGGAGAGGTGGGCCTGTGTGAACCTCATGAGGTTCAACAAGGCCAAGTGCAAGGTCCTGCACCTGGGATGAGGTGACCCTCAATATCAATGCAGGCTGGGGGATGAAGGGATTGAGAGCAGCTCTGCGGAGAAGGACTTGGGGGTACTGGTGGATGAAAAGCTGGACATGAGCCAACAACGTGCGCTTGCAGCCCAGAAAGCCAACCGTATCCTGGGCTGCATCAAAAGAAGCGTGGCCAACAGGTCGAGGGAGGTGATTCTGCCCCTCTGCTCTGCTCTGGTGAGACCTCACCTGGAGTACTGCGTCCAGCTCTGGGGCCCTCAGCACAAGCAGGACATGGACCTGCTGGAGCGGGTCCAGAGGAGGGCCACAAAAATGATCCGAAGGCTGGAGCACCTCTGCTACAAGCCTAGGCTGAGGGAGTTGGGGTTGTTCAGCCTGGAGAAGAGAAGGCTGCGAGCAGACCTTATTGCGGCCTTCCAGTACTTAAAGGGGGCCTATAGGAAAGATGGGGAGAATCTTTTTAGCAGTCCTGTTGTGACAGGACAAGGAATGATGGATTTAAACTAAAGGAGGGTTGATTTAGGCTGGATATAAGGAAGAAATGTTTTACACTGAGGGTGGTGAAGCACTGGCACAGGTTGCCCAGAGAGGTAGTGGAGGCCCCAACCCTAGAAACCTTCAAGGTGAGGTTGGATGGGGTTCTGAGCAACCTGATCTGGTTAAAGCTGTCCCTGCTCCCTGCAGGGGGGTTGGGCTAGTTCAACTCTAAAGGTTCCTTCCAACACAAAGCATTCTATGATTCTATGATTCTATAATTCTATGATGTGAACACATTTACAGGGGAAGTGGGGATCTTCCTCTGATTTCCATGTTTTATTTGAAGGCTACGCTCTTGAAGCTTTCTTACAAATGAGACCTACTATAGTGAAAAGAGGTTGTGGTTTCAAGTCAAAAGGAGCAATTTCTGTTAGAAAAACTCTGCATTTATACCATTTCTCATTTGTTTCTGCACTCTAAGTTTTTATTTAATTTATTTTGCAAGAATCACAGATGTATCTGACAGAAAGAAAATGTAATTTGTAAACCAGGGAGTTAGTACAACAGACATGAAGTTGTTTCATATCTCATGGATTAAGTGTTTTACCATGAAAGCTTTGCCCCTTTTTATATGGGTTTTGTCTGCCTGTTTTTAAAATTACTGATTGAAAGTTGTAATAGGGAAAATTTTGAAGCAGTATTCAACTGGATTTATATACATATGTATAGAGAGACTTTCTTCAATTAGAAAACAGAGAGAAATCTATTATTAATATGAATATCATATAAGTATGGGTCTCGACACTGAGAGAAAAACTTGCTCAGAAGAAGATATATGAAATTGCTACCATTGGTAAAGGGAAGAAGGAGGTGGTAGTCTCTGTGGGATGTCAGGTAGTTATCTCAGTGATCTCTTATTTTAAGTATTTAAACCTGAAGATGTGGCTTGCTTTTTAATTTGTTGGTTTTTTTTAAAATGGTATTGCAATTTTAAGATCCTACTGATTATATCAAATGCGGTGGGTAGTTTTACAGTCAAATAAAAATTCCACAGTGGTAAAATTTCCAGTGTCTGACCCAATGCTCACTGTAATTAGTAGAAGTCAGATCTTAAAGACAGGAAATTTTCTTTGTTTCAGCTGACATTGAAGAAAGCTTTAAACAAAGAAAAAGTCTTTGAGCATGGTCTCATCTGGACACTATTTGGTAGCTAAGAGCATACTTTTGTGAATTTCACTGAAAACAACACCAAAAAAAAATCTGTCTGATAGAACTGTTTTATTCAGATGCTACTTGTATGATTTCTACAGCATATGAAATCAGTAGACCACAAAAGAATGCACACAGAAATTTACCAAGTCCTTTCTTTTGTGGTAGCATTTTGTCCTTAGTTTTGATCTAGCTCCTCTACAGTACGATGAAATTGTCATGTTGTGCTATCTGTGATAGCTTTTCTTCCTGTTTTTGATTTAATTTTCTCTATTGTCATTGTTTATAAACTTTCAGGAAGTAAATCACATTGGATAAAAGAGACAGTCTTGGAGAGCTGTATCCTGACTATGCAATTGCCATGGTATTCATCATAGTGTATTTATAATAGCATTAAGAGTTTGATTCATACCTTGCACACAGAGAATTCATTAATTATCTTTTAAATTATTCCATCTTTCCACATATCTTTCACTTCTGCCCAGCCAACATTTACTCCACCAGCCAAACAGATCAGCTTTTTGATATATTAGAGGTGTCACTCCACTCTGGTAATTCAAACATCATCTCCCTTGTCATACTTTCAGTTTCACAGCTCTCAAAGATTTCTGACTATCCTGAAGTCAGTGAGAGTTAGATACCTAATCTGCTTAGGTGTTTTTGAAGATCTCTTACATGCCTAATGACATATTTAGGGCTCTTCTGTAAAATAAAATCTTGATTATTCTGTAGAATGTTATACTGTCTTACACTGTAACCCTTTGATGTGTAGGCTCTCCCTGGTTAAAATCATGTAAAGTACTGAGCACAAGATGGCTATTCTTGTCTGCTTTAACATATATGATTAGAGGAAAGAAAAAAACATTGAGAGAGACAGAGGCTTGGATAAGTCATGGGACTACATACTTGCAAAATCATTTTATGTGTTTAAGGAACATTTTTATAAAAGCTTAATAAAAGCACTGTAACTATATTATTGAGTAATAACACTACTCAATCATAGCACTGTAAAAAGAAAGAGAGCAGCATGACATAACTGACATACTTATCTGGTATCAATCCATTAAATCTATCATGAAAAAAATCACTCATATTTCTTTATCAAATTAGAGGATCAATATTTGGCTTTAACTTCATCACAGAGAAAGCATTTCATGGAAGTTCTGTAAGTGCTTTCAACTATTTGATAAGTAGTTGTGTGCAACAACAGAAGAGTATGTCTCTTAGACAATAAAGTTCTGGCAGTCCAAGAAGAATGAATTTGATCACATTTGAGTGAATCCTTGCTGAAATTTGTGGGGGCATTTTCAACATGCCTGATGAAGAAGTAGGCAAAGAGCTACAAATCTGTTTAAATCAAGAAGATTCCTTTTAATCTGAGGGAACTGTGAGAGTGCAAGGCCTGATTTCTTTATGATTTTAACATTGACCAAGTTGGCAATACTTTTTAGTGTTTTTCAGAAGCAAGGAATACTGATTTCAGTCAAGAGCAGAACAGGAAAGCGTTATGAAAGCCCTTCAAAAACCAGCACATAGACAAAACAAGACACTGTTTGGTTTTTCCTGTTCTCAAACATGAGGACTTACCAGCATGTTAAATGTCTGATTAAGTCTACCTCAGGGCAGTACAGGATTGTTTGAGATACACATCAAGGCTTGAACAAAGCTGACTAATTCCTGACTACCAATTTTGCCTTAATTTTTGCCCCTAAGTGTTTTTTATAATTTTATAAAGATGAATATTTAACTATCCATTTCCACAATTAATCTCAAAATGAATGGTAATTTGTTGAGAAGCAAGAAGAATTTGATCTAGAACCCCTGTAACCATGATAGTGAGTTGTTGCAATGAATTGTGGATGGTTTGAGGTAGACCTGATCAGCACAAATATGTTTTAAAGTCTAAAAGTTTGTTAATTAGCTATTTAATGTTTTTCTGTAATAAAAATGTGAATTAAAAATGGAGAACATAGACGCACTTCCTAGTACATGTTACCTTTGACTTTAAAGTTTGTTTCTGAATGACATTCTTGATCTGTGGACTTGATATTCCTAGGAAAGACAGGTCCATCTGTTACATCAAAAATCCTGTTACAGGCAATAGCAAACACACCATGTATATGAGCTAAGAGTGTATTGTTAGGCTTATTAAACTTTTATCAGTGAGTCAAAATAAAGTAAAATTACTGTCATTAGTCCAATTTACAGCACCACTATTACTGACTCCAAAAAACATTGTTCTCTTAAGAGAATGAAAATTGCATATACTTTTATTCTATAACTCAAGAAGGAATTCAATATTGTTTAACAAAATATCAGATATGATGAGATGAAATCCACATACTTTACTGATTTCAAATCATATTGGTATATATGTTTTCTATTTGCTGACAAACTTTTATAAGGAGATTTGTGTTCATTGTAGAATTAGTCAAGAGATAAAAACACTGAAGGGGAAAAAAAAAAAAATCAATCTGATTTTCTGGGCATAATGACTTTTTGACCTAGGTATTTGTGTAAGAGTGAGGACTGGAAATTTTACCCCAGTCAAAAAAGGTATGGGAGAAAAAAACTAAGACGTTTACTTTAAGGGTCAGGAAAGAGTCATAGGTACTCACTGGGTTTCTTGCACAGCCTCTACGTTCAGAGATCTCAAAAGAAAGAAAAATATTCAACTGTACAGTAATTAAAAGTAACTTGATGCCATCGCTGTCATAAACTACCACATGACTCACTCTTCTCAACTGCACCAAAAAGTTTAGTGTTCTCTAAAATGGTGATGGTGAAAAAAAAGGCAACCAAGAAAAATTCTTTCAAAGGACCTTTGCAACCACTGGAGATTAAAACTCTTGTCCCTAGATTTTGAAGTGTGACTATGAATATCCATACATACACATACATTTACATATATATATACACACACATATGCATAGACAGGTTTTGAGTTTCTCAGACACTAGAGTCAGAAGAACTACATTATATATCAATATATATTCAAACAAGAGGAGGGTGGGAAAGATTTTTTTTTCAATCAAAGATTACCCTGTAATTTATTCTTTTTTATTTCTGAAGACTATCATACAGTCAGTTTCTCAGATACCATATTCTCCATGTTACAATTCAGAGAAGATCTTACTTGCACGCTTTCAGCTCATCAGCTTTTGTATAACAAAATATGGCACCATGTCCTGGTCCATGTTTCTGGCCTGAAACAGTGCCCTGGGGGGAGGGGGAAAAAAAAAAAGTTATGACCAGAATTTGATTCTAATATGCTTGCTCATATGTACAAAAAATTAAGGAGATAAGAATTTGGGCACCAATGTGATTCAGATTTGGGAATTCAGACTATTTAGCTGCATGTAAATATCTATACAAGGCTCACTCCTAGTAGTTTAACACTTTTTTGATATAGTATATCAGTATATTTTAACAAATCTATTCAAACCTTAGCATATAGTTTGTTAAATCACTTGTCTTTGACTTCTTTTTTGTCTCAGTGAAAAAGTACATCAATAGCTGTTTTTCTACCACAGGGACTCATACAAAAACAGACCTACTGAAGACAGTTTTTCATCACCTTTCTCACTGTAACATTTAATATTTTTGTTGCTCAGTGTAGATCAAAATCTGAAAAAAAAGCTTGCTTTTCTTTAAAACTATTTTTTTCTCTGCAACTTTTGACAAAAATGCCAAGCTGGACAGTGTCCTTGATGTCAGCTTTCTCATCAGTTGGAAAAGAGATCACCTCTTACAAAATAGTACTGACAATTCTATTGCAATGTCAGCTTTTCTTTCTGCAGCTTTATTGTGAAAAAGATAGTTTCCCCTGAATGCACCTTAGTTTTAAAGGGCTCTAATTTCAAGAATGCTTAGAAGTTCCTCTCTCCACAGGCTGTAGGCTCTGACAATTTCTGAGGAGTATTTGCATATACTAGTTAATAGGCATGAATTACAGACAATGAATTACAGACAATGAATTACAACTTGCTGTTCCTGCTTCTGCAAGTCATCTTTGCTTTTACTTAAAAAAAAAAAAAAAGCAATTGAACTTGAAAGTTGAAGGAGAAATATAAAGAACCATCACACGTAATATTTTCTTCATCATTTCCTAATGTTTATTAGAAAACTGAATCACAAGTTTTTCATCAATTGTAGCAATAACATGAAACATTCTAATACAAATTATACAGTGCATATTCTGTATATGTAAGTCTAGTTATTCTATAATTAAAAAGAATGAAGTCTAATATCAAAAGATGGTCTTCTGAAAAACACTGAAAACATTATTTAATGACCAGTTATTAAATATCGATAATACAATTTGTGTATACACAAAACCTTTAGAGGGAGTAATTTATATCAAAGTCACATTCAGAAAAAAGTTAATAAACTTGCTAGAGACATTTCATGAAATCAACTGTTATATACTCCAGAAGGCGAATAAAATTATGGTGGTTTTTACCCATCTACATATATACCTCTGGTGATACGTTTATAACATAACAGATATCTACAACAAACTTTAAAAACCTGCAAATCATTTATGATAGGAATGTTAACATTAACTATGGCCCACTAAATAATGTTAAATTTTACATAGAACTTCTACACCAATCTTTTTATCCTGTATTGATATCATTCAAGACTTGGTGGAGGTCGACTCTGTGTGTATGGTAATGTGGCCATAATGAGTTTCATATAATATTATTAAAATATCACATTTGATAAGGAAATCCTCAAAAAGACAGGTTATAGAATAACACTGAATGAGTACAGTGACAGCATAAAAAATTACCTCAGTTTTAAAAATGCATTATTATTTTATAAGGCAGTCCCATTCTGTCCAACTACTAAGTAGAACAGATGTGGTGGAAGAAGGAGTTAGACAGATTGACACATTTCTGACCCTTTCTCATGTATTTCCTGAAATGAAGCTCTAATTATTATGCATGTTGCAGGTTATGCTGATGAGCTGATAGAGGAGGTTGTCAAATTATACAGCACACAATCACTCAATGACACAGCAGAAGAAAGAGTGGAGTTGGATTTCCAAATCTGTCTAAAACACATAAGCTTCCAGACAAAATGAGCGTTCCGGAAAGCCGTATGTCACACTTAGGCAAATTAGACATGCATATGTTGTGGACAAGAAAACACCCTTAAAAAAATAAAGAGGTGAACTGTTTGTAAGTTATCAAGTGGATCCAGATCAATCATTCTGTACAAATGAGAAAGAACTAAGAAGATATACATTCCTTTTTCCAAAAGGATACACCCAGTTCTAGTCAAGTGGCTACCATTTTATACTCTTTGCTTGGTGAAAAGAGAAAGTTATATAATGTGAAAACCCTATTACTGAATCCAAGGCAGATAGCACCTTAATAAAAAACATTAGCTGACAAAAGTCAAAGAGAAATATGGAAGTGTTTTTTTAATAATTTAAAAAAATATTATTTCAGAAGAGCCACAAGCCACTTCACAACTAAAATAAAGCACACAAAATCTTTCATATAATTACTGATGCTGGTACATCAGTCATGATAGCTGCCAACCAAGGAACAACTTACTAAGTCTTTATTCCACCTGGAAACTTATACTGGTATATTATAAAAGCAACCAATTTATCCAACAGAGCCTTTGGGTGGCAGCATAGTCTACCATTTTTCGGTGAGCCATATTCATGCTCTGCTTGTTTTGGGGAGTTTTCAACCTTTGTAGTGATCCATTTGATTTGGAATGCTTTTTGCTCTGAATGACATAATCAATGATGAAGGTTTCTGAATATATTTCAAAATATCTCTCTTTTACAGGCTTTTTGACAGAAGAAAGAAAAGAGAAGAAAAGTGAAGAAAGGAAAGGAGAAGAAACAAAGGAAGGGAGGGAAGGATGTCTTTTTTACTAGGTGCCATTTATTTTGGTTTTGATACATAAGGCACTTCAATCTAAAAAAAAAAATTAAATTCAGATATGTACTAACTGGTCCTCATGAAGTTTTACATTGACATTTATGAGCAATAAAGCTTAAAAATCTTCTCCATTACCTTTTTTCCCCTATAAAGACTTCTTATCATGTGGTAGTTCAGAAGATATATCTGTAAACGACCAGGTTGCTCATCTTGGGGGGAAAAAAAAGAGAGGAAACAAAGAAGATTAACAGAAGAATTAATTATTCTCCTTAAGTTCTGTTATGATGGTCCTAATCACCAATGTATATTTTCCTTCCTGTTTATACTTTCTCTCAGATGCATTTTACTTTGATTTGGTACACCTTTGACAGTTGTCTTCAATAACAGATGATATAATTTACCCCACTATGTCTAACAGTTACCAGGCAGGGCATGTAAGTAGGGAGAATGTAAAGATACAATTTCAATTTAGCTGATATGTTAGGGCTAATGATTTTGCTACAAAGACCTACTGATCTTTCTCCACCACCGTTTTGGCTTTCTGTTGACTTCAACAGGCTGTGAAGCTCTTACCTTCCAGTACTGAAACTCTCGTTAGGTCACACTGTGAATGATTCAGAGCAAATACAGAACCACTAGTAAACCCTGCAGTGCTTGGGATGCCCTTGAGGGTTTTCAGCTCTAGTATTGGTCATATTTGGCCTTGTTTAGTTAAGGAGTTCCTGCAAAATATCAACTATGGCAGGAATATGGGTTACAAATTGCTTTATATCCCCATTTTAAACTATCTGAATTGATTATAAACACTGTTTAAAGTATGATCTCATAGAAATATATTGTTAATAATAATTTCCTGACAAAGTATAAATAACTCACTACACTAAATGTCAGATACAAAATTCATCTAGTGCCAAAGCTAACTGAAAAGCTGTAGCATTGTCATTAACAATAGAGTATCACTGCTCACATCCTATTATAAAAATGTTGGACTTCTCTACTCTGAAGATTAAAAAATTTTAGCTGTAATCCAGGTCTTGTCTGACATGACATTTGGAAGCAAAAGCTCAGAAACTTTTGTACTTAGCAGTAATAGAATAACATGCTACAGTAGTTATAGTAATTGCCCAACTCTCCTATTGATAAGCTGCCTTTTTTTTTTTCTTCTTTTTTTTTTCTGTTTTATCCTCTATCCTCTCCCTCTGTCTTCCACAAGGAACATCCTTGCAAAAGCGTTAGATATTTCAGGGAAAACAAAACAAAACAAAATAAAACAGACACACAAGCCCCCAAACAAACAAACAAAAATCCCCAGGCTCCTGAACCTCTTTGTAAGGGATAGATATCACAATGATTTGTACAAGTGACAATACACTTCTTTGAACACAACAAAAATATGTCTATTATTGGACCAAAGATGCAGTGAAAGTATTACTTCTTGATTGACTTACAAATTTGTACATTCTGTGAAGCTATGTTTCTTGAATTAACATGTGTGTGGTCGTGGTCATTCTCAAAATAACTACTTCTGGATACTGAAGCCCTTAAAAACCCAAAATATTCTTGTCCCTTCCCCTAATTTTCCTGTTGTCATCTTATTGGACCAGGCTTTTGATATATTGTTTTTTTCTTTAGGCTGAAAAGGAAGGCTAAAGAAGCGCAGATAAGGATTTGGAATAAATCACAAATTGGAGTTCTACACTTAGTTTTGCTAAAGTGACCTAAAGGACATTGTCCAGTATGAAGCATAGGAAGTGTGAATGGCTTTTTAGTACAGGAGACATATGGCTAATAGACCAAAATAAGAAATGTTACCTGAGACAGAAAGGCACACTGAGTTTAATGCAGGAGTTAATGAAATCTAATAAAATGGATACATATAATAAACCTCAGTCAATATTATGCTGTAGGTTCGGGGGGGGGGGGGGGGGAATAAATAAATAAATAAATAAATAAATAAATAAAAGCAACAGCCTTACAGTGGACACAAGCAGCAGGACAGTTATGTACTGCTTAAAGATAGATGACAAGAATGCCATTGGCTAAGTGGAATTATTCATAAGAATGTGTGGTAGAAGATGAGTCGACTAGCAACCTGGAAGAAACTGAGCATTTCACTTGAACACTTGTTTACAGCTCAAACTTGAGCAAATGCAAGCAATAGTAGCACAGGAATAGTAGTCATAGATAGTAATAAGTAACAGAATGGGGCTATGATAATGAACATGAAGTAAAGACAAAAATTAGATATATGGCTAAATAATAAAAAAAGGAATTATATAATTTAGCAGGCAAAAAGTATCTTCTGTTTGGTTATAAATAATACGTTGAGTCTTTGGTCTCAGAACAAAGTTGTATCATTGAAGTTTCAAGTAAGAAAATAAAGTCTGAGGATATCCTTATCCTCAAATGGGAATAAGGAAGCCTTTGAACAGAACAAAGCTGAAAAAACAGTTTTACAATTTGCTATATTATTCCTTTTGCCCTAAGGTAGAACCTAATATATAGGATGAAATTAAGTGACTACCCTTGCTTGTTACTGTAGACTAGGACAAAATTGGTGGTTTTTTTTTGTTTGTTTGTTTATTTCTTTTGGTTAGTTGGCTGTGTTTTTTTTCTGCACTTGCTTCATAAGCAGTACCTGCACTGTTGCCCTGAGAAAAACAGAAATCATTGTTGTTCACGTTTCATATCCCTGTGTTGAAAAATGCAAAGACATTTACAGACTTTATTAATGTTTACACAGGTCAGGTTTGTACAAAAAAGAGGCTGAGATGTGACAAATTTTGTAGAGATGTGCTGCCTCTTCTGGTGGGATACAGTTGAGTGGTTTGTAAATGTCTTTATAAAATTTACACAAATGTGTGTCCAAGTAATTAGGTAAAAAGTGGTGGGACCCATGAAACAGTACTCATAATGTTTTTCTTTTTACATACACAAAGCACTGAACCCCCCCTAATCTCCATACCCATACTCCTTACCCCATAATGAAGGTAAACACAGCACAGTAAGGAGGGAAGATGTGAGTTACTGTTTTGCCTAGACTTCAGTTTTGTCTGTTGCCTGTCGGGGTTTCACAGAGAGAAAATGTCTGACTTGCTTTTCTGTCTGGTTTTGCTCTACAACCTCTGCATCCAGAAGATGGTCAGAGAGATTCTGACCCAGCATAAGTACACTAAAAACTAATGCTCTGTGCAAAACTACTATCTAGTCACACATGAACTTTGTTTTCTCCAAAGACATTTTTCTAAGTAATCAAAAACAATATTCAGGAATTTACCTTTGGCTTTCAATACTTTCAGGACTATAAAATTGCCAGCATCATTCCTAAGTATGCCTTCAGGTCCACTTAACTGTATCTTTGCACTAATAGCTCCACGTTTACTGAGAGAAAGACACATTTTTTATAATCAAACCCAGTATTAGTCAAACATTTCTTCAGCACCTTTGCAGCTTGGAATTTTAAGGAGAGCTAACATCAACCATAATGACCATCAACATGCAATCAAGTTACAGCTTTACAAGCATCTGCCTAGGGACCTGGAGGAACTCTCTTAATTTTCATTTAGTTAGGATAAAAGCATGTTCTTTCTTCCTCTTTACTCTAAACTCTGCCTCATGCCAAGGGAAAGACATATACATAGGTGTAGCTGCCTCTTTTTCACATTCTTAATGAATGTCCTGGCTTTTACATGTAGTGCAACATATATGTTTCAAACAAAATATATGTGTGGTTTTTTGGTTTTTGTTTTGTTTTGGTGGTTTTTTTTAAATAAAAGAAAATTTCTAAGACTGTGATCTTACATTTGCTATCTTAGCTGTTTTCACCTTTAGAGAGAGCTTGCTCTAAGGAAAGTCCTAGGCAGGTCCCCCTCAGTGCTTTGGCTAGCACAGGGCACTCTCACAGCAGGTTTCCAAACTATCTCTTAAAATTATGCAAGGCAAGGTTTCTTTTATGGATTTTACCATGAAATAATGAGGGAATACTTACTTCATGGTTTGGTTTCCCCAGGCATAAGGAAGCAGAAACTATGTCAAAGTTCTGCTAGCAATCAAGGTGTCTGGAGGCTTCAGTCCCAAACACCCAGAGATAGGTGCATGAAACACAATGCAGGTCAGACAGATAGACAGCTTTGAGGCAAGATTTAAATGATTATTGAGTTTGAGTTCTTTTAATACACTGACTTACCTATGGCTTGTATAATGTTTCAATAGATGAAAATAAAAGGAAAATTTTTAAAACACACTGTAATTAGCTTCTGAAAAAGAATTTCAGAACTTCAAATTATAAGTGCTTCATCACTTGTAGCCTTTAAGGCAAGATGTGTTATAATTTCCAGAAGAAGATTTAGTTAAATTATTCGTTGTTGTGAACTGAAAATACTTCAATTTCAGGAGCTACCAATTCTGTGGTACAATACACATTAAGTTATACTGAGAAGATCATATCAGTTCTTTTCAGATATAAGCTCTGAGAATATATGAAATCGTGAGTACAGGCAAATGTCATGCATATCTTGCAGGGGAATACAAATTTTTAATCCTTGAAAATTTTTAAGTTTTCAGCTAATGAAAATGTGATTTCAATTACTTGGATATCTCTAGCACTACAGATTAAATTGTGTCATGAAGTCATGAAACATCTGTTTAGGTATATTTCAGTCCATATGGATTCAGTCTGACACTTAACAAAAGGTAAGTATAGCACTTGAAATGAAACACATTGCCTGCAAAAGCTCAGTTATTTTACATGTTGGAACTGAATTTCATCATGTATAGCTCAATGTGCATAAGTAAAACATGCAAAGGTATCATAAGTTGCTCATTAGCCTGCCATAAGAAGGATATGTCCTTCTTAAACTCAATAATCTTATTAGCTCTAAAAAGAGCCCAGTTAGAACATGTGTTCTAGATGTGCTAAAATCTTAGTAAAATTACCTTCTTTGGTGTGTTCTATACTACCTTTGTGATGTATACTTAGCGGTCCTACAAAGACAATGAAAGGAGATCCATCTCATTTCAGGTATTTACAGTGTAAATTGTATCAGTCGACTATAAAGGCAATCTAATCCAATAGGCAGTCACATTAATCCCACTCCTAACATGAGCACCATTACAAGACATGTCTAGTGCTCACTGAGATATTTCTCTTCTTCCAGCTACTCTAAGACTACAGCTAAATCACGTTTCAGGAGTAAGAACTATCTACTTTCATTTACCGACCATTCAAGAAAAATTCTCTGTCAAACAACTTTCCTACTGAATTCTTGTAGGAATTAACCAATTAACTTCTGAAGTTGTAATACCCATATTCCATTCAAAAATTCAGAAGGTATCCCTATGGAAAAAATAAAATTAAATATCCTAGACTCTTCTGTTTTATCTTTAAATATTTATGCTAACATAAAAAATGTGATTTTCAAGGGTCACTGTATTCCTGTTGTTTGGCTGTTTTTCTTCCATAGGGAAAATGATCAGAGGTAGTTATCCATAGATCTGGAGAATCTAAAAACTTCTTAAACATTTCAGCCTTTGCAACAACTAAAGGAAGGAATCATCTAAATATGCAAGTGCGGTATTGATTTCAAATGTGTTTTCCTTACTTCTGTTCATGGCAAGAAAAAGACTTACATTAATTTGTAATTGAACAAGAAAATGAAGAGTCATTGTTGTACACTTCCCTACGTACATTTGCTTCCTCAGATCTAAAGCCAAGTATATGTATCTCCAGATCCATTTGTCCTAAATAAAATATGTAGTCAGTACTGGACTTTGCCATGAGTAGTCTTTATAAACAATTCAGTGGGATGTTATAGAATCATAGAGTTGTTTAGGTTGGAAAAGACCTTTAAGATCATCCAGTCCAACCATTAACCTAACACTACCAAGTCCACCACTAAACCAATTAACAGTAGACTGATGATTTCATGTTTCCTGGCTTGTTGGCTGGATTATTTTTTAATGAAAGTAAAAACTAGGAATCATTAAGGTTGGAAAGGATCTCTAAGATCATCAGTCCAACCATCAACCCAACACCACCATGCCTACTTAACCATATCCCAAAATGCCATGTCTACCCATTTTTTTAACATATCTTGAAAGAACTAAAGGAATTAGACTTTGAATGTGCTGTGGGGTACAAATAAATCTTTGATGAAAGATTTGCTCTTCAGAACCTATAATTATCAACACTGGGATCAACAATAACAATCATGATCATAAAAATTGAGTGAAGAGTTGGCAAGCATGATGTTACTGCTACTAAGAACAAAAATAAAAACAGTCATAATATAGTCTCATAGCAGTTATTATCATAGTTATCACTAACCCTTTTCTACCTCCTCACTTCCTCCTCTTCAGGTAGTATAACAGACCCCACATATACAGTTCAGTTCAATTTAAAAGCCTCGGTTTAATCTGTGTTGTAAATGATTGTGCATCTGCAAATAGTTGTACCTTCAATTCATTGTGAATGTAAATAATATCAAAAAGTTGAAAGCTGGTAATTTTAAAGAACAGGATTTCTTTCCAAATCCCAGAAGGGTTTAGGCTGAGTGATATGATTTTCAGGCATAATAAGATTTTTAGACACATTTATTAGAAAGAACAAAGTTCTGTTTACAAAACCAAAGGCCACTTGTCAATTCAGACAAAAACCCATCTCTATTTCTTTTCATGTCAGCAATCCAATACATCTATTTATTGCATCCTGGCTGATTTCTTTTCTATATCTCTGTAAAAAATTGGTGAGTGAGTTGACATCCTTTGCAAGCATGTACTTCTAGTGTCATTTAAGCTTTTCCAAGTATTTGAGCTAAACCATTCAATTGTTTCTATGAAAGAGATGCATAGGAATTTTCTTTAATCACATTGAATAAGCTAACCTTAGTGATATCCATATACTCAGTTGAACATTTTTGTGTCTTCGTCCTGCTTCTGCTTCCTGTTTATATCAGAAAATCATCTGACTGCTCACCTTATGTCTAACCTGTCCCTTTACAGCAACCATCAGGTGTACCTCCAGAGGAAATGGCATCAACTAGGGTTGCTTTCTGCTCTGACAGTCAGGATTTAGTGAACTCACATCTGAGCCTTTGCTTCTGATATATCTGCCATTAATAATGCTGCCATGTCACTGAAGGCTTTTTGAGCTTCACATCTCACTGCTTCATGCTTCAGCTCAGCCCAGGGAGAATGCTAGCACAAGTCTTATTAGCATTTTCAACTGCTAACTTCTTCCTTAGCAGAACTTCAGTTGAACCAAACAGACTGTTGTGCTCACATTCTGGTACTTCTATTTAATTGTACTAAACTAAATAGGTTTAATATAATGAGATGGATTAGCACAGGGATATATACAGGAGAAAATATATATCTACAAAGGTATAATACAGAGGTACAGGGTTAATATGGTGAGATGAATATGAACTAAATAGTGCACCAACACAAACTATGAAATATTATTTGTCCTTAGGAATATACAGACTAGAAAAACAAGAGAAAAAAAGTATGAAAAATAACTAAAAATAAGGTTTGAATTCTGGAATTTCTGACCTATGAATTGGAAATATCTTTCCAAGATCTTGCCCTTACTCTACTGCACCATCCAATCCAAACTTTAACAATGCCTTACTGAAACATCAGTTAAAAACAACTATCACAGTTTTACCCCCCCAGGCATTTATACAAAAGGCTACGTGCTTGCACAATCCAAGTATAAAATATTTTTTTGCAGCAGTTACATCTGTAACAAAACACATACCGGTGAGTTGGACTACCTGGCTTTTACTCCAGAATGACTGGGAAGCTGGTATTGGTGTTCGGAGGGATGCCTTTGAATCAGGGTGCTGCTTCAGCCTATGCAGAGGGTGCTTCCATTCATTCACCTCCACCCTTGTATATGATTATGCCTGAAGATGTAGTTCAGCCTGATGGTTGTGATTTACAGACTCAAGGCAAGGCTGAGATTTCAAAAGGAGATAGGCAATTAAATCCTTTTATAAATCTTATTCATAGTAATTACAAAGTGCTGAATGTTGGGGGGGGGGGAGGAACAGGGTTAAGCTAGAATGTAATCTCATTTGCAAAATTAATTAAAAAAATTATATATTCTGTAATTCTTTGTAGAAGCCTGTTCTGCCATTTCTCTAGGTGATAAAAAAATGTTAGGGTTTTTTTAAAGGTGCAGTATACTTCTAACTTCCTGATATTAAGTTTACTTTGCTCAAAAAAGTCAATGTCAGATACTCAGAATTTTATTTGCCTGTTCTGGTGCTTATTAATGACATCAGCATTTAAGTGCTATTAATGTTATTTTAAGGCAATTGTACAACACTGAGACACTCAGACATCTGTGCGTTTTTCTCTCAGATGTACATTTTTTATAACACAAAGCCAACTTCATCTCAAACTTTTAATTATTTTTCTCATTTGTTTTTTTTTTTTTAAATGTGTGTGAATTGAGAAGTGCACACAAAAGGAATAATTACTGCATGAATCGATCAAAAGCCTTGCAGCTGATGTATGTGTGATATATTTCCTTTCCAGGTTTTAAGTGTTTTTAGTTTGGGCTCATATAGAACCCTTTCCATGAACCCCTGGGTTATTTCTAATATTTTGTTAGCAGTTCTTACTAAGATAACAAACAGTCCAACTGAAAAAGAGGATTAATAAAAGCTACTCTTGTGGCTGCTCTACTAGAAAATGTGGTCAAGGAATTTTGCAGTGATAAGACAGATACTCATAAAATTAAAAATAGCTGATATCCCAATGCTTGTTATACATCAAAGCTCCAAAGGTCTACAGGAGTTAAACAGCTAAATAGTCATTTGGTGCAAAATTAGTTAAGGATGTATTAAATTTTATTCTACAAAAAACCTTTTATCACAATGATCATTATCTAGGATGAGAGAGAGAGAGCAAAACTCACAGGAAAAATATTGCTAATGATACTTTATGCATCACTGAAAGCTGCTCATTATTACAGTTATGAAGGTGATATAAAAATAGAAATAGAATGGAATAGATTTTATCTATGCTGATGGATATGTCACTAAATTAATAATAGTGCTAAAACTAGTAATAACTATTTTTGAAAAAAATGGCCATATAGCTAGGCATGTGGGTAAAATTATGTATGTGTGCCTTAGTAATACTTTCATTAATGGTTATTTAATCCAATAATTTAGATGCTATTATTATTTGATCAGCTAATGCTTCGTATGTATAGTAAACAATCAGTACGTCTGTATGCTTGAGCAAAGACGAGTCATGCTGATCTAGCAGTAAAATGATTTTACTGACTAGTTGCATTTTACATTGTTTAGATATGTGTTTGTTAAATCTCTTGCTTGATCTTAAGTAAACACTTTCTAATAGGGTGTTAGGAAGAGAAACATTTTTATCTATTAAGTAGTGAAAACTGCAGTATTTTCAATGTAGAAACTTGCACCCTATCACTAAATATATAGATAAGATTATTAAAAGCTTGTGAAATCATGCCATTTCTAATCATAATTTGATTTAATAAAGAAAAATTAGAAAACAGTTTAAACGTTTATTTTAATATTTTCTCAACATTTTTGTTTTTAATTTTGAACTATAGCTTCATTTGCAAATCTTCTCTAATTGAATTTTTACTAGAATTAAAAACAAAAAAAAAGAAAACATTTTTTAAAATATCTTGGTTTGAGACAGAAAGATTTAATTATATCCAAACCAGAATATTTCCAGATTTTAATTTTATTTGGAAAATGAAAATATTTTTCACTTCTTCCTGAAATTGTCTGAATTTCAAGAACTTTAATGAATCTGATGAAAACCAGTTACAGCTATGGCTCCATTAATATACTATTTTTTTCCCATGCTTTCTTATAAGTTACAATGTAAAATCATGATTTTTACCTGAGAATCCTTTCATTGTAAAATGAGACATTTCAAGGTTTATTCAACTGTCCCCCCAAATAATCTCATTGATTAGTAGAGGGAGAGGAGGAGTGATTAAAAGGGGAACTTTAGAAGAGGAGTAGTGACAGGTGGCAAAAAAGAGATTATTTTCCTTGGCCTTGATGTCACATGCTGTTGGTAGTTTCTTGGAAGGTACCAGAAATAACTATACTTAGAAAACTCTCATCCTAGGTATCCTCAAGATGAGAAACAAGAATGAACTGAACCTCAGTTGCATAAGTATTTTTGTAATTCACCTACATTTAGGAAACAGAAAATTATACTGCTTTTCTACACAGACTGGATTGTTTAAGAAATTAGCTGTAAGATTATTACTAACATTATCAAATTGTAAGCACTTAATAAAAATTATCTTTACCTTTGAATTAATTAAAAGACAGTACTAGCCATCACATTCATCCTTTCAAATACATTGTTAAATATTTGCAGAAAGTTTGGAATTCCTATTCATATTCAAACCCTTGAAATCCACTTAACATTTCTCTTCCTACTCCTATAAAATGAAATATATTATGTTTTTTACTTGGCGTATTCATTTCAGCATTAATATTGCAGTAACACTTTAGAAAAGATATGGTTTATATTTCAGTTTGTCAAAATGTTTTTGCCTTATAAAGACATCAACACATTTTATATTTTTTAATGGCAGAAGTCTTTAATGTTATATCCATAAGACTGAACAGCTCAATTATTACATATGGTACAAGCGTATTTTAAAATTCTATTTAACTACATTTTACTTACCCATGGAAAAAACCACAAGAATGTAATATACTATGGTATAACAAAATGCACTATTCATATACTACTGGTAAAGCAGAGTGTTCTACCATTGGAAAGTTTTGCAGGTCTACAGCTTAAAATAATGATGTCTAAGATTTGAAGTAATGATTGTCATTTCAATGCCTATGAAAATTCAGGGTCAAACTAAGGAGAAAATCATAACGCAAGAGCATAGCTCAAATAGCGTGTAGGAAGGACTATTCCAGCCATTTCCTCTTGATGTGGGACATGCATATGACACTGACAGGCAGATTCTTCAAACCACCAAAATGTGTTGATCTCCCTGCTGTTTTATGACAGCAGAGAGACATAAAGCATTCTTCTCACCCTTCTCCTACCCTGAGGATAGTTTATTACATCCAGGTGTCTTATGTAGATTTTATCTTTTCTTGTTAAACAATTTAACATGATACTGTAACAGTAAGAATATTTGCCTGAGGATCTTTTACAGCTCCAGAGGTCGAAAGGGAATTTTGTTAGAATTATTAGCTTCAGAGACCTAGTTCTTTTCAGAGAAACAGTCATCATCATCAGAGTAAGTGCATTGGAATGATTTAAGGAATTATATTTTAAAAACACAAGCTACAAAATATTGCTGTATACACTGTGAATATTCCATCTGGTTCATGCATCACAGATGAAAAATCTTAAAGAGAATTAATTTAGTCTTAGAGTCTAAAATACCCATTAGTGCCAATAGCAAATTCATTCACAAATATCTTATAACACACTGATTTCATCATTACAGTATTTGGTTTTGACACATTAACAATAATAGCATTAAAAATACTTATATGTGAAGGTTTCAACTGATTATTACTTCAAATAATAGTTCTGACATAATCAGTTACAAGAGCTTGAATATCAAGCTATCCCTTTTAGGAGATATAAACAAATCAGCTATGGAACAAGATCTGAAAGGTAATAATTCCAATTTGCTTTGGACTTGAGGGGTGGAGCAATCCGTCTTTTTCAGCTACACTGTTTGTTATAGTCAGAAGAAAATACAGGTACATGAATCTGTTCTTTTTTACCTCTTTTTAATTAGAAGTTGCTGCATGGACAATCATAGAACATTTGTTTAAAAATCCTGAATTTCTGAGCTCTTGCAATAGAGTAATGCTTACACAAGAAATCCAGTACTTTGAACAAGGTGCTCAGTCACTGTCTAGAAGGTCAGAGGAGTCTTTCTTACAAGACCCTTTGCAATGACATCTTCAGCTGAATTGGGTGAGATTTCCCACACTGCTGTTCTGCTCAGTTCTCAAGTTCTCATAACCAGCTGGTTTGTGCTTCTATATACCAACTCCAGCTCAGGTATAATCTGTCCCATTGCTATTGTCTTAAACCACATACAAAAGAGTTAACTATGCCAACTGTATACTAAAGCTTGTCCTACTTGACCATATCTGCATCTGGAAGAAGAGTTTCTGACTATTTACAAGTGTCTTATCTATGCAGGATTTGGTCAATTCTGCAGTAGTAACCTCTTCAGGAGTCCCCAGAAGGTCCAGCTTCTTCCCCAGGATTTTAATCAACACATTGAAATGTATAATTTAGTCTAGGCACTGCAGGTGCTGCCTGAAGAGGTCTTCAGGGCAGTCCAAAACTCTCACCTGGAGAGCTCCTGCACCAGTTAATCCGGTGCTTTGTTGCAAAGTCAACTAGCACTTCGGCCTCCACTCAGGGCAGTCCATCATAGAGCAGTCCACTGTCTCATCTACGCAGATAACTAGCTAATGAATTTGTGGACCACCTGGGGAATTAATGTCCTAAGTGCAGCAGGTGTGCACATAGCCACACCCCTGGTACCCAGCCACACCGCTTTAACATGACCAGCTGAAATTTCATTCCTGTATCTCACAAATTCCATCGTTCTTGCCACAAATGCTATTAGAATTTCAAGTGACACTGGAAAAACAGTGACAATTTTACCTCTCTTTCCTTAAAATAACATCAATGAACTTAAACAGTTTTTAAAATCTCAAACTTAAAACTTACTTAAAAATTGCATCAGTATTCCCAAATTTATTTGCTGTTTATCTGAAAATTCTAAATTATTTCTAGTTTGTGAGTCTCTGAGTGCATTTTAATGCTCACAGTCTTAGTGTTTCAACCCATTAGCAAGCTTTAATTTGAAAGCCATCTTTGCTGATTAACTCTCTCCTTCAGGCTACCTCAGATATATGCAGTTTGGGCCTTTTCTTTTCCAATTGCACCACTATGGACATCTTGAATATAGGCTGCTGACCACCTCGAACTATATTTCTCTTTAACTTCCTTTTTTCCTGTGCAGTGTTAATCTGCACAGTCTAGTGCATGCTTCTCCACTCACTCCACAGATCATACATCCCTATCAAGTCAATCTGCTCTCCACTTTTAACTTTGTCATCTGCATTTATCCCTTTGGCAAACCCTTCCAATATGCTGTTTGCCTTCACTGGCAATTGTCTATAGACCATAAGTCACCTCTCCTTCCCTAACTCTCAGATCTTTCATTGTTTTGCCTTTGTTAACCTTAATTGTGTAAAATGTATTATTTCTTTTTTGATGATGTATAATTTGTTTTTGTACAAAACTGCTTTGGTTTAGGTTTATCCTGATGTTTCTTTTGCTTTCCCAGATCTATAAAGTGTTTCTTCATTCTGTAGAGTATTGATTGAAGCTTTTTATTCAGAGGTTTATTTATACTAACTTATGATAAATTATTGTGTACATTAGTCTGATGTTTTGAATGGCTGAAAGATCACTCAGATCGTGAAAATATTCCTGATAAGAATTACCTTGATTGTCTTTGGGGACTAGCTGGAATTTGTTTGGATAAGAGAAGGTTATATAATATTTGTTCTTGAGGATAAAGTACACAGAAATCAGAGAGAAGAGAAGAGAAGAGAAGAGAAGAGAAGAGAAGAGAAGAGAAGAGAAGAGAAGAGAAGAGAAGAGAAGAGAAGAGAAGAGAAGAGAAGAGAAGAGAAGAGAAGAGAAGAGAAGAGAAGAGAAGAGAAGAGAAGAGAAGAGAAGAGAAGAGAAGAGAAGAGAAGAGAAGAGAAGAGAAGAGAAGAGAAGGAAAAGAAACCCTACAAACAATGTATCTCTTAGTAATTCTACTGGGAAAATTGCCTTGAAAGTGTATTACAAGGAAGTTATAGGTTATAATAATTAAAACTAATTTTTTATTGATACTTCTTTCCTTTCATAAGCAAAATGTATTTTCTTGCCAGTAAATAAAATGGAAGTCAATTATCTTGAATGGTTAAGGGATCTGCAGCTATGGGGTGTTTAACTTTTAGATCAATGACATTGCTGCTGTTTTAATCTTGGGGTTAGATGCAGCACAGAAGATGCTAGTGTTATTTGTACATAGAAGTTGATTTTTAAGCAATTTGTTAATATCATGAAAATATTCTGCTAGAGTCTATACTTTGAGCTGAACAGGAAATAAAGATCCTCAGTGGCTGTGATGTCATTTAAACTGATACTATACTGAATAAATCTTTATAACCTCGACATAAAATTAAATTCTGTTTAACACCTTGCATTCCTTTGGTTATTTTTGTTACTCACAACTGGCTTTTTAACAGATTGAAAGTCTTCATTATACAGAAATCCATAAAGCTAATATTATACCACCTAAATAATTATACCTATTTTCTCTGTGATATGTGCACCTCACTCATTAATATTTACATAAGCAAGTATCAAACCAATAACATACCCTTGAATGTACTTATCTGCTGAAGTCTGTAAACACTAATAATAATTTCCTCACTGTGAATGGGGTATTTGGACAATGCCATCTTATTTTCTCTTTGAAATTTCATTTAAAATATAACTGGGTTTATTGTTTTGCTCTCATGTACTGGGGAAAGCAAGACACAGATGTCTCAAAAGTTCCTTTCCAATTCTTTGGGTTTTGCCTCAGTCTTCTGGAAAATCATATCAAAAACTGGACACTATTCAGTCAGACAGAGTTAGCATTAAAATGGTCATCGATGTTAAATAATTTCGATTTTACCTTCAGTATGCATTCAAGTTTCAAGTGATTTTTTTCTGAATAATTTGTTAAAGAAGTAACATGAGCCTTGATCATATCTTTCCCTGACTTCAAATTACAGAAGATTTAGGTTGTCTTCTGCTTTGAGGTGCAGCTTTCACTTGCAGTATTACAAAAGCATATAGTCTTTCATGGTGGTGTATGCCCTGTCTTGATATGAAGAACAGCATAGTCTGATTGAAAACAAACTACAAATAAACAGATCTACTTCCATTTCCAATTTTTTTTTCTTGTTTGTTTGTTGGGACTTTTTTTTTCTTTTCCTGTAGAAAAATTCTTTGCTTCTGTTTCCATGTTTAATATATGTATGCCTGGTTTGTTTACTACAAGTTTTTCCTAGAAGGTGTTGTGCTTTACTGCCTCCAGTACTGCTCGATGTCTAGTATAATACATCTTCCATTTCACCTGGGTTTGCCTTTTGCTACAATAGCAAGTCTTACGCGCTGAATCCCACTGAAGGAACACTGTTTTGTCACAGGCCATGGATCTTCAACCAAGCTTTTAAAGGCTGGGTAAGCGTAAGCTGTTCTGTGATGATTGACTATAGCTGAGGGGAGTGCTCCTTGAGATTCTGCCCTAAACCTTCCCTTTCTTCTCCCTGTAGACATCCTGCTCACAGTTTTTTTCCCTGACAGCAGTGCAGAATATAAGTGGTGCTTGACACACCGAGGAAAAGCAGAGCAAGGCATGTGCCTGCATTTGTTATACTGTGACATACTGGGCTTTCTGCTCCACAGCAGGAGCAGGTCATGCTGCTTTCTGGACCATATGCACGCCTGGGGTCACCCATACTTCTAGTATAGGAGTGCCGGGCTTCTCCCAATGCAGACGTGAGAGAGCAGGTGAACAGAAAGTGAAGTTTCAGACTAGTGCTTGAAAACTGTTACAAAATACAAACTCTTGTCTCAGAGAGTTTCCTAGATACTCTTTTATGCTAAATACGGGCTTTACTTCGCTCTGACACTTATTAACTACTGCTTTTTTTATTTTTGACAGTGAAACATGTTGCCATTGTCCTCAGTCAAAAGGGACTAGGGAATGAAGGAAAACAGGCACAGAGAGCAGCTGTGCTGTTCATTATATTCTTCCTGCTCTCGTGTGAAAATACATATACATTGTCTGACTAAAATTGGTGATATTAGAAGTCAGCTCTGATAGTGCGAAGGAAACACAATGGTGCAAGGGGCAATCACTCAACACGGCACAATAGCCTCAATAGCCAGTTCTGAAGGATCCAGTTGCCTGTCACTTCAGCGAGAAAAAAACTACCATGTGCAACCAAATCCCATTTTATATATATACGACTTACATAGGATTATTCCTGTGACATAAGAAAAGGATTAGGCTAAAAGATGGTTGCAAAATAAAATGCTTATCATGGATGCACTTTGGGAAAGTTAATGTTTTGTTTGAAAAAATATTTTAACCTAAACTCTTTCAGACAATTCTTGTACAGAAAAATCAAAAGAGAAAGAGAGGTGGGGAAAAAGTCAAGTCTGTAATCTTTTGTTTACACAAAGTAAAAACTTTCTGGTTTTATACACATAGGTTTAACAGTAAGAAGTTAATAACAATATATGTCTTCAATGTATGTTCAATTCTGTCACAGGGCACTTCTGTGGCTAAGGTAGGCATGACTAAAAGTGGAGGTTAATAAGTAAAAGCTGACACAGGACTACAATAAATGTATATATGCATTAAAACTGTATGCAGTAATTTACATTTAATTTTCATCAGTATAATTTCAAATATTTAAAGAACCTGCCTTATGGTTTACCAATATTTCTAGGGTAACAGACTATGTACACACTCTTGAATAGTTACAACTTCAGAAATCCTGTCCCTGCCACTTACGCTTCCTGTGGGTTGCTTACTTTAGCATATATGTAGCACAGTTCAAAGGACAAATTCTTTTCCTTTCATTGTATAAAATAACATAACATGTGCTTTTGACTTGATAAGTTACAGGATTTTCAATGATTCTAAATGTTTTTTGCTTATAGTATTTTTTTTTTTTCTGTTGAGGTATAACAGCACAATCTAAAAGCAAAAAAGCAGAAATTATGTCACTTTAGTAAATTACCATTTTTTGGTCATATTACACATTATTCTATACCTTAAGTGTGAAAAATTGACTGAAAATCTTGCGGAAGATACTAAACTGTGGAGTTTTTTTATTTCAATAACAACACAGGTATCTCATTAATGTGTTTGAAGTTTATAATGCTTTTAGCTCATCTACATCTGTAGAAACTATTGAACAGTCATCTGAGATGTGGAGATGTGAATTTGAAGTTCACAGCTACATAACAGTAACTTTTCATGGAAAGTTTATGAAGACTACTGTTTATCTGGTGAATTTTCTTCTTATCCAAGAAAACTAATCCAGAATTAATAGCTTAAATAGTAAAATAAGAGCACAAACTACAAGATCAAAACAGAGTGTTGTAAGCAATAAAATCATATTACTTCTATCATAGTGATAAACATTGGTGATAGTAAACTAAACTTTCCATCTGTACACTGGTTATAATTAGAAATAGTTTCTCTGATGACATCTTTATTTTTTTAATGTTGCATATTAAATCATGAGGTTAGCCAACAAAAACAGCAGGCAGGCAGATTTTGTGAGGGAACGTCACTTATTGCAAAGATAAAATTGTCTCATATAAGTCTGCTGATGAGTCTGTCTCTTGTTGCACTTGCAAAAACTTCTAGAAAAGCAACCAGATTCTGCACTCCACTATGTAGATAAGTTGCACAGCATTTCCACAACACTGAAGGACATGAAGACACCTTCTGCCAGGTAAGCTTCCACCTGGAGTCTTCTGGGAAACAGGTGGGAAACCATTAGACAATTGTGGCCACCATTTATGATTATGGTAACTCCCCGTGGCACTCAACCAGATTCCCAAGGAAATACAAATGAGCTGCCTAGAGAAGGAACAGCAAAGAGGAAGGTATTGTAACATAGGAAGAAACTAGTGTTAGCCGTAATGAATGGTAGGTCTTTCCCACATTGCCACTGCTGAAATCAACAAATCATATTATTCTGGTGTCATGGCCCAGCCTTGATGCCAGAAAGGAAACAAAGAGAACTCCAAAGCCTGTCAGACTCATGGTCGCCATACTCAAGAGGAGATGAAGGGTAGTGGCTGGTAGCTCTCTAGTGACTGAAATGAATGAGCCTTTTGACACACTTGACTAACAGTCCTGGGATGATGTGTTACCTCAGACAGCTGCTGAGACAGCTGCTGAGACAGCAGCTCAGGCTGCTCTGGAAGTGGATGCTGCTCCACCTCCACTCATTGGCTACTACCCTGTGCTGTTCACTCATCTGAATGTTAACAGTGCTTTTGGGAATAACCCTAAGCAGATGAATGATTAAACAAATAAATACTGCTGTGGTCTTTGTTACCTGAAGTTTTCTAGACCACACAAGAGTGCATGTGCAGGGAAAGGCATACAGTTATATGACAAAACTGGGTGGCTGATGTTGCTGGGAAAGCACAAAGTCTGTTGAGCTGAAATGATTCTATGTCACAAAGACAGAGGCTTAGTACTCTTACGGGAAAGGCTTTAAGCTATAAACAATGGTAGATGGAAACATAAGGCCATAGCTAAGCATAAAATCTAAAAGTCTGAGGAAAAGCAAATGATAAAAGACATGTTCTTGCTCTTCATGGAAGGGTCTTAGGACAGACAGCATGCTAGGGAGGGTATGGGGAGAGCGGGGTCCGTGTGTGTGTCAGAGTGTTTGGGATTAGTTTTAGAAGGATATTTACAATTTTTGAAATGTTCATTAAATACGGTGTATCTGTTGTATCAGGGACATTGATCCTGAATGTGTAGTTCACTGATTGCTGGTTAATAAATCCATTAAGTGCTTAGATCCTGATTTTGTTTAAGCCAAGTGAAACAGTTTTTCACTGGGACAGAAAGGAGGAAGAATTTCCTTTTTCTCTTTTC
The DNA here is from genome assembly GCF_030463565.1 of Pelecanus crispus. Taxonomy (NCBI): domain Eukaryota; kingdom Metazoa; phylum Chordata; class Aves; order Pelecaniformes; family Pelecanidae; genus Pelecanus; species Pelecanus crispus. Next base: position 20,416,382 of record NC_134643.1, read on the forward strand.
CCCTTTCCTCTTCCTTTCTTCCTGCTTGTTTAATAAAGTAGAAGAATTAGGACATGCTGATAACAAGGGATTATACCCTGAATATCCACTGGAAAAAGTCAACAGTCCAACAAGTTTATGCTATGCCTTTCTGATGAGCTTTTTGATAGAGAAAATGAAAAATGCAACAATAGTGCATTCTTGCCAATAGGAGAAAAAAGAAAGGTGGAAAACTGTATCATGGGAAGTGCTTGTGCTTCCTAGCAAGGGAAAGATGGCTGATAACAGTAAGAGTGGAATAACGAATATTTTTTTATTTCAGATAAGAGAATAAAAGTGCTTATTTTATAAGTGCAACACATAGATAACAGAATAGCATTTCAGTAAATTCTACAACTACCTTGTGAGAGTTCAGTCACTTTGTGAATCACTCGGCTCAATAGTCTTAAATTCCTGCAATGAGTTTAATAGACTGAGTTGATGTTACAACCAGTGGTAGCTGACTGACAGATGTCTTTGTTGAGATACTGGACGGGAGGTTATTTAGTGTTCTGTTTTCTTTTTGCAGTCTGGATATTTTTAATTTGCCATTGGAGCCAAGTATGAAGATACTCTTTCTGATGATTGTGGCAACATATATTTGTCTACCTTCTTTTTTTTTTTTTTTTTTTTTTTTAACATACTATTGAAAATCTGCAGATTTCCCCATTAACGGTGACATGAAAGCCGTCTGCAAAAACTGACTCCTAGCTATTTCAGATACTTTTTTCTTTCAGATACTGAGCTGTGTGACCTGCTCCTTGCCTCACACAACACAGTTTCATAGCAATTTCAATGAGAAATTTTTATGCAGGACAGTTTTTACTTTTTGATAATTTTATTTGCCAAGTTAATTTTTAGATTCAAGTTATATTTATTTCTGTGTTCACCCTTACTACAGTATCATACTTCATGAAAAATTTAAGATGCCTGAGTATAAATAATTAAGTAATGAGGCAACAGAACTACCTCATTGTTTATATTCATAAATAATACCTAGTTGCTAGAAAAGATGCTTAGCTTGTTTGAGATCTTAACTGTTTTCTCTCTGCTGTTTTGGGAGAATCAAGCACTTTCTTCCCAAAGCTGGGAGTAAAATGGCTGCGGGGTGGGAATAGGAAACTCCATCTTTCATTCCAAAATTGGTTGAGTGTACTGACGAGAATGGCAGACTTGCCAAGTGCAAGTGCCAGCCTCATTCCCTCTACTATGGAAAAAAGGTGATATAGGAAGAAGAAGGGAGGGTTTGTTTCCAGTTCTTCTCTGTGCATTTTAGTCTTAAACTGTTTCATGGAAGATGAATAAACCATTTTTAGAGCTCTGACTAGAATAAGTAAAATATCCAACAAGTACATTAAGTGTCCTTGACTCACATAGACTTGTAAAAGTAATTTAACACTGAAATGCTTAGTTGTGAAATCTGATTTTTTCCCCAAAATGATTGATCTAGAGAACTTAGTATATCATGCATTTGCTATGTACAAATGGTATATAAAACAGTATTGCAGATGCTGCAGGAAAACCTTTATTATTAATTCAAGAACACCTTATGGATTTTATTTTGTTGTATTCATTGAATTATTTCATTTTAAGAAGTGCCTCCATCCTTACAAAATGTATGATTATTTATGGGTTTGTCTTACATAGCTATCTTATAATGTGTCCCCTTACACTCTTCTCCACTTTTTATAAGTAAAATGTCAGCTTTTCTGCTTATATTTTATTTTATTTCATCTTCAATCTATTATTTTATATTTGTATAATATTTTCATTGCTACTAGCAATGTTCTTTTTTTTTACCACAGTCATTTTATTATTTAAGCACTACAGAAGACAGGGTTTATACCTAAGAGCTGTTTCAGTTTTTACTTGCCTATTCAGATAAAGATTCACTACCTTCACAAAAGTGAGTTGGCATATAAACACAGTATCCCAACTGCTTTGTTGAGTCTAGAATGAGACAGGATTGAAAAAGAGAAATACTATGAAACAAATAGGGGTCACAAAAAAGTTGATTGTGCCTACTACCCCTGAGAATGCCATTTCAAAGCTACATTAGTACAGTCACCGTTTGTTCTTGAAATACATGAACATATGCACCTCTACACAGCCATAAGTCACTCCTGATTCAGAGGAAAAAAATAATATTTACAAGGTACTCTTTGGATTAGATAGCAGAAACATCTGCTTAGTTTCATGAGTAGGAGATTATTCAGGGTGTCAGTAAATGATCAAATCTAGTTAGATATTTTATCTCTACTGTCAGAGAGAATTACTTATTACAGCCCGTTTCAATGGCTAAAGGGATAATTTGGCCAGTGGGTTTGTAGATAAATAAGCCCACAACTGAGAAGACTGTAAAATGCTTTTTCTTAATCAGCACAAGACTGCTCCACATTGTATGGATATCTAGAGAATGGATACAACTTATTTCAGGAATAAGAATGTTCACACTAAAGAAAACTTTCTTGAAAAAATTCAATTTATGATTGGGACAAACATTGGGAGACATCTAAATTATGTATTGTAAGTAGGTTACATTCATAAGGAAATCTATTTATACATCCATTTAAAATTAAAAAATAAATGTTTTAGTTAAAAAAAACAATATTCACAAAATTAATTTTGAAGGATTCCATTTTCATTCTCACAAGTTAACAACTGTCCTGGTTTCGGCTGGGATAGAATTAATTTTCTTCCCAGTAGCAGGCATAATGCTGTGTTTTGGATTTAGTAGGAGAAGAATGCTGATAACACACTGATGTTTTAGTTGTTGCTAAGTACTGCTTATGCTAGTCAAGGACTTTTCAGCTTCCCATGCTCTGCCAGGTGCACAAGAAACTGGGAGGGGGCACAGCCAGAAGAGTTGATCCAAACTGACCAAAGGGCTATTCCATACCATATGATGTCATGCTCAGTATAGAAACTGGGAGGGGTTGGCTGGGGAGCAGCGATCGTTGCTCGGGAACTGTCTGGGTATCGGTCGGCGGGTGGTGAGCAATTGCATTGTGCATCACTTGCTTCGTGTATCATTATTATTATTATCATTATTATACTGTTACTATTAGCATTACTATTTTACTTTATTTCAATTATTAAACTGTTCTTATCTCAACCCAGGAGTTTTTTTCACTCTTACTCTTCCAATTGACTCCCCCATCCCATCGGGGTAGGGGGAGTGAGTAAGCAGCTGCGTGGTGCTTAGTTGCTGGCTGGCATTAAACCATGATACTTATCTAGGTACATTTTCGATGGTGTCCAAAAGGGGAGCTAAATTAACTGAGGCAAGTCTTCTGGATTAGCAAACGCCAATGGAAAGTAGAGGAAAAGCCTCCCTGCTTGGGATGTTGTTAAATGCTTAGGTCTAGGGAATTGTTTGCATGAGGTGTAGAGTGAACTAGCGTACAACTAAGTTAGTCATCAGTTCAGATTAATAATATGGCTGGCCGCTCATCAAAAACATGTGAACCAGTATGTATGGTAATATTAATATTTATCTTTTGAAAACCTGTAACCCTTAGAGATTACATATCCAGTATATTACACACAGAACAAGCCAGAAATAAGTGACAAGCTGCTGTCCAAGTCATTGAGTTGAAAATGAAGTGCGTAGGAGCAAAGAGATGCAGAGCTGTGAAATATGTTTTTTTTTTTAAGATCATTCACCTAGTGAGTGTAGTTGGGAGAACAATAGTTTGATCCTCGGCTTCCTACATGAACAAGATCACGATTCCTTGAAACCACGGGGCGTTGTGTCTTGAAATCATAGCAATTTCTTCTCCTCCATTAGTTGAAACATTAAAAATATATATATGTATGTATGTGCTTGCACATCTGTGTACATTATGTGTTTATGGGGAGAGGGAGAAAGCATGAGTGAGCTGTCAGATGCCTATTTTACCTTTGAAGAGCAGAGTACAAAAGCAAAGGCAGATACTGTGCATCTCCTCCATGCACATTTAGTGCCTGGCAAAATTATGGAGAAGGTTATTCTAGGAGTTATTGAAAAACACTTGAGAAAATGCAGTCATTGGTCATAGCCAACATAGGTTCATGAAGAAAAAGTCCTGCTTAATTTCCTTTTATGACAAGGTCACCCATCTAGTTGACCAAGGGAAGCTAGTGGATGTGGAGGTTTTGGGTTTTAGCAAAGCTTTTGGTACTGTCTCTCACAGTATGCTTCTGGACAAAATATCCAGCATACAGCCAGACAAGTCCATAATATGTTGGGTGAGCAATTGGTTGATGGCTCAAAGGGTTATAGTAAATGGGGTTATATCAGGCTGGTGGCCAGTCACCAGTGAGGTTCCCTAGAGCTCAACTGTAGGTCTAGTGCTCTTTAACATTTTTATAAATGATCTGGACACAGGAATCAAATGTACATGAGGTAATGTTGATTGCTGATGATACTAAATTAGAGTAGAATAGAATAGAATAGAATAGAATAGAATATTTTCAGTTGGAGGGGACCTACAATGATCATCTAGTCTAACTGCCTGACCACTTCAGGGCTGATCAAAAATTAAAGCATATTATTAAGGGCATTGTCCAAGTGCCTCTTAAATACTGACAGGCACAGGGCATTGACTACCTCTCTAGGAAGCCTGTTCCAGTGTTTGACTACCTTCTCAGCAAAGAAATGCTTCCTAATGTCCAGTCTAAATGTCCCTTGATGCACCTTTGAACCGTTCTGATGCGTTCTATCACTGGGTACCAGGCAGAAGAGATCAACACCACCCTCTCCACTTCACCTCCTCAGGAAGCTGTAGAGAGCAATGAGGTCACCCCTCAATCTCCTTTTCTCCAAACTAGACAAAAGGAGTTGCTGTGGACTCCCTCAATGGTAGAGAGACCCTACAGAGGGATCTGGGCTTACAGAGAGACTAGAGAGCTGAGCAATCACCAACTGCATAAAATTTAACAAGAGCAAGTGCCACATTCTCCACCTAGGACTGGGTAATCCTTGTACATAGGTACAAACTGGGAGATGAGAGGCTGGAGAGCAACCCTGCAGAAACTGATCTGGGGGGCTGGGTTGATGGCAAGTTGAATATGAGTCAACAGTGTGTCCTGGCAGCCAAAAGGGACAACTGTGTCCTGGGGTGCATCAAGCACAGCATAGCTAGCTGGTCGAGGAAGGTGATTGTCCCAATCTACACTGCACTGCTTCAGCCCCACCTCAAGTACTGTATGCAGTTTTGGGCACCTCAGAATAAGAAGGACATCAAACTATTAGAGTGTGTCCAGAGGAGGGCGACCAAGGTGGCAAAACGTCTCAAGGGCAAGACTTATGAGGAGCAGCTGAGGTTGCTTGGTTTGTTCAGCTTGGAGAAGAGAAGTCTGAGGGATGACCTCATCACACTCTACAACTTCCTCAAGGGGGGTGGTGGAGGGGGAGGTGCTGACCTCCTCTTTCTGGTGACCAGCAATAGGACACAAGGAAATGGAATGAAGCTGCATGAGGGGAAGTTCAGGTTGGACATTAGGAAAAGGTTCTTCACTGAGAGGGTGATCAGTCACTGGAACAGGCTCTCTAGGGAAGTGGTCATAGCACTAAGCCTGTCAGAGTTCAAGGAGTGTCTGGATGATGCTCTTAGTCATAGGGTTTAGTTTTAGGTAGTCCTGCAAGGAGCAGGGAGTTGGACTCAATGATCCTTATGGGTCCCTTCCAACTTGAGATATTCTATGATTCTATGATTCTGTATAGCAATAATCGCTCTAATAAAATATAACAGCTCTGATACATATGGCTGAAAGGGAATGTTTTACATTACATTAATCTTATTAATAATTTAATTAGTTCTGCTAATTGGGCTGACACCAGCAGGTGTTTTGCCTATTTTTGTTCTGTATTTGTCAGGTAGTGAATTGATGAAAAAAGACAAGTGCTTGCTTTCTTTTTCTCTGAGGTAGAACGTAACTAGAATGCTTCAAAGGCTTCCTATAATCTGTCTGAAAAGTTTTCTGTGACTGAACATTGGTTAGATGTCTTGCTAGAATTATTTGTAGCTCCTTTTTACCATACTGAACACTACAAACAATAGGGACAACAATACAAACTAAAAGTATATATAAAACAAAACAAAACAAAAATCTTTTAGCATAGCCAAATTGAAATGTGTGGTGCTATGGTGCTATACATGTTGGACATGAGCTGCATTCTCTCAGTCATTTGCAAGGGGAGATAAGTGGACTGTGTCCAAAATGTTATTCTGCAGCTGCAACAAGATGGGGTTTGCCATTTAGCAGCACAACATTTTGAGTGTTCATTTTCATCTTTTCCTTTTTGGTATGTTACTTCTCCCATGAGATCACTGAGCTGATTCTCCAGCTATTCCTAAATGTTCAAGTATCTGTATAGCATATCACTATTTGCTGTGAATGACAGCTGATAGTAATTCTAATCACTGAAAATGAAAAATGAGAGGAATATACTGTATTGAAATGTCCAGCATGCAATTTTAATTTTAAATATGATTTTTATGAGACAATATTTTATTTCAAATCATATTTTCTACAAATTCACTCAGTGATTATTTTATTTCTTTCAGATTATGAATTTATCATTAAGTATTCTTTCTGGGGAGAGTCAACCAGCATTGTGGCCAGACATTGCAACATTGTAGAAATAATTATATGCTAGTAAGGAAAAAGAAGTTCAACTTTTATTGACTTTTCAGATATGATAGGCTGTTTCCACTGAAAACCATAAAGAACTGTAGTATTATATCCCTAAAGTGGAGTTTTCTCAGCTTCTGCTGTTGTAATTCTTGACTTAAAATTAAAAGTTATCTTTAAATACATAAAATATTTATGTAGTGAAAACACCTCAGATGTCATTAGCTCAGTTAGATATTACTCTGTGGTTACAGCTACATCAACAGGTAGAATTACTTTTCAGGTAATCCTTAATCTCACATACCATAATCATCTAATGTAAATCTCAGTGCTGTCTTATTTTGTTATTCTGTGTCACCTCAGAATCTTTGCTGATTATATATGCGAGGCTGACCCATACCTCTTCTTCATTTCTCAGCTTACCATCCTTTTACTTTGTGTTGTAACTCACCCATGAAACTCAAGATTTCATCAGAAGTTCATTATCAGTAACTCTACAATCTTATTTTCCTGCCTTCTAGACCTTGATCATTCTTTTTATTTCTATAGTTCCAAAATAGACACAATTAGGTTTGCAACCTATTTCATCTCAGGATTCTTTCACAGAATTCAGAATACTATGAATAATGTCTATATTATTAATAGTAATGTTGATATTATTAATCATAGCAATGTTAATAATAATCCCTGTGCTCATAAACTAGGCACAATATGAAAAAATATGATGTATGACATACTCAGAGAAGGATGGTTTTATGCTGATGCTTATGTTGTCAGCAGCCCACTCATTATGACATTGATGAGGGTTTTAACATGATCCTTTCGAGTTGTTTGTTTGAATTGCTCAATTACTTTTTCTAATTCATAAAATACTTATTTACGGAAAATTTAACTGTTTCAACAGGACAGATGTTATAATCTGACAGATGATATATACCTGGAATCCTGGACATTAACACTGAAATCTCTGATCTGGATCAGATAGAACAGAATCACAACTGGATCATCCATACCCTAGGTGAAAGCCCTGGCTACAGAACTATTCTGGGCCCTCAGTAGGTGATAACAGAAAAGAAAAATAACACCTTGAAAAGTTTCCATTTCCTCACAGGGAGGACTAAGATATTTTCTTAAGTCTTCAGTGCTTTTGCATCAAAACTGAGATACATCTGCAAAAAGTATTGGTACTCATTGGATGACAGCTTCATTGCAGAGGCGAGAAATTTTGTAAAAGTCAGGCAGTGGGAAGAAAAGAGCTCACCTCTCCCTGTTACTTTTTTCTCAGAACTATATTCTGCAAATGGTATAAAAGCTCTTGTGTAATTTTATGTGTATATAATGGATTTACAAGTGTCTGCAGGTGTGGATAGAGAACTACATACCAGAAAGCAACAGGCCAAAGAGAGGAAACGCACCTGCTGAGAAGCTGGTACATGAAAGTTCCCCAAGGACTGATGAGCTCTGGGGATAAGTGGACTTGTTGACTCATCAAGAACTTATAAACTCAGGACAGATAGAATTTTCTATATCTGCACAAGACCACTAGCATAGATGAATATCAGCAATGGATTATGTAACACTGATCATATCCAAAGGTGTCTGATATATGGAAAAAAATGACAAGTTTATATATGACCTTGAAGAAACAAAGGGTCCTCTGAAGGACCTTGTGAACACCAACCTAGAAGCCACTGGTGTGCCAGTACAGTCCTTCACTTCTGAGTACGGAGTTGGAGCTGGCCTCCCATTTGTTGTTCTAACTGTATTAACTATGAATGAACGTGTGAGTAAACCGTGTAAGTGAATTAGTGAATACGCTGTGCAAGTTTCTGTTGCTGGTAATAATGGTTTGATACTATTAATAATCACATTGTCATAAAAATTGAAATTGTTTAGAAATATTGAGTAGGTGGGGAAGAGACACATCACAACCAATCTTCTTTTAGGTAAAAGGGAATTAACAGAACAAATTGCAACCAAAGAAATCTCTATGATTCTGATTGGTATAAAACACTGATCAAGGTCTACAGCTCTGCAGACCACATGAGGCAGGAGCTGCAACAGTGCAAAAAATAGCACATTAGGGGTTTTTTGGTTGGTTGGTTCATTGGTTTGGTTTGGTTTTATTTTTAAACACTGAGGAAGACTGAAAGTATCTAAATAGAATCATAGAATGCTTTGGGTTGGAAGGGGCCTTGAGAGATCATCGAGCCCAACCCCCCCGCAGTAAGCAGGGATTGAACTTGGTGTTATTAGCACCACGTTCTAACCAACTGAGCTAACCTGGCTGGTCAAATACAATCATGAGGAATGAATTATAGTCTCAGAATCTATGCTGGCAAGATTGCAGTAACTAAATACACACAAAGTGATTATTGTAGTGGTACTTGCCCATAAACTAACTGTAAAAAAAAAAAAAAACAACCAAACACCAAACCCTAAACAAACAAAAACCAAAACAGAACACCTGATACAGACAGATGTGAGTGAATAAACGAATGACTGAAAATCCAGTCTAACCCAGTTCATACAGAAAGCTTTTTAGAGAAAGTTGTAGAGGGTTATAAAGAATATAAAACTGCCAAAAAAGGGAAAGTTTAAAAAACCTTGTAACCAACTCAGATATTTAAGTATGTTGTGTTAAAAAAGTTTCAGACATTTAACCACACTTACAAGATGGCTAAGCAACCAAAGTTCTGACAAAACTGAAATAAAATGAAAGAACAGATAAGAAATCTAAAAAAAATTAGGAATCAATCAACAGAGAATTTTAAGGAGTACCCTTTCATATTAAATATATAAGTTAGAGAATCACATGAAAAGTCCTAGGGAAAATATTAAATGATAATCAACAGAAGCGGCTTCTTTGAGTAACTTAGTTTTCCTCTAGTCCGTGCATTTCTACAACGGACTTGCTAGTGAAGAGCAATATCTTACATTCTAGATATGTGTACTAGGATAGAGTTTAGTAACTCTTGACCGAGGTCTACTGGCTTCAAATCCACTGTTTTATATTCCTCGGAAAGAAAAGGAAAAAGTGTTTCCTATTTAACTGGTATGGATTGCAGAAGACAGTCAAATATGCAATCACACTTTTGAACTCTCCAGGGAGAGAGTCTAATCTTTAATCATTTAGACTGTTGGAGAGATAAAACCTAAAGCTACAATTGTAGTTAATTGAAACGCTACATATTCTATATAGAAAATTAAATGCTGCATTTAGAAAGAAAATTAGGCTGAGTAAAGCAGACACTTCCTTGCACATCTGAACCTGGAAACCTAAGCAATGCTTGAGAGTCTAATATAAATCAGTACTGTCTTCATACCAAACTCACTAGCGAGCCTCAAGTGTTCTTGTGATCGGTAGGGAATCCTGGGACCACCAGATACTTAAAACTGTGATCTACTGCTGGCAAAAGGACATGGGGCAACATACCATCCTGAAATAATGTTCCTTTGATTGATAACAGTGAATTAGCGGTTGATTTTCATTGCTGTGTCAAAGGCCAAAGAGATTTTCTGAGTATCCATTATAAAACCATCCGTGATAATCAGAATCAATAATTGTATTAATATGTCTAACTCTGTGGCTCGGCACATAGTTCATCGAAGTTGAAACACACATACAAAAGTTCATCTAACCTTTCAGAAATCTCTTTAAACCAATTCTAAGGATGGAACATTACACAGTTAAGCAGTCAATACCTGCTCGTATAATTACTTTATGTACTTCTATTAAAAAAAAGAGATAATAGATAATACAGTAACAATCACCCTCCAACCCTCAGAATTAGTTGACATCTGTTGGTGAAGACATTCTGATAACTGTGCTGGTATAGATCTATGCATGTAGTGAAAAAGTTAACATATTATACTTGTCAATATCTCATGCTAAAATATTGTTCTAAGTATCATCCAAACTGCAGAGATATATTTAAAATAAAATACACATGTGACATGACAAACTGCTTCTTTTTAGACTGTCTCCCAGTTGCAAGGTCTAAAGTGGAAGAAAGAACATAATCTAATGAATATTGATCTAAACATGAAATGGGACTTCTCTGAAATAAGCCATTTGCTGTTTTTCTGGAAGGATTCTGTAATATTGCATGTGATGATAAAAAGCAGCTGCTAGATCCAAAACAGAAAACAAGAGAGTACCTTAAAATAAGAAAAGGCATAAAGATCACTATTTTACTTATAAGAGCAGTTTCTGTCATCAAAAGAAAGACAGCCTATGAACTCACCACAGAGATAAGGTTCAAATGATTCTTAAATTCAATGGTCATTGTTTTTCCAAAATGTATTTGCAATTGCAAAATAATTGCATCCTATTATAGGCAATGGAGTGAAAATTAACATTTATATGCATTGGAACAAGTCAGAATTTGAACTCATAGCATTTATCAGGATTGAAAGAAAACTAATTACATGAATTACAAATTCACATCAAAATTTTCTATTACAACTGAGATGGACAAGAAACAAGTCATATAATGGTCTAAATAAGTGAAATTTAAAATTAAAGGAAATGTTTGGTTTATTTGTTTCCCTTTTTTGTACTAAGAAATCAGTTGCTATGAATTAATGATCACATGAGAAAAGTCAATGTCTGAAGGATCAAAAAAGATGTATTTCCCTGCAGAGTGTGAAATGCTTTCAAAAGATACTGTAGCCCTCCCTCTCTGGGTCACTTTTTCTGAGCACCTTTCACTTCATGCAAAGAAAGTTTCTTTAGACACAAGTTGGAAGTATAAGGTAGATATCTATGACTAACACATGATAGATACTTAGGATAAAGGAGTTACTTAGCTAACCATCAATATGTTCACTACCTTCAATAAAGTAGCTGAAGGACCTTTGCAAGCTTGTCAGTTGTCAATCAGGTCAGACAGGACAGCCTCCATTGCTCCTTTGAATGGGCTGATACTCATTACTGCTGAGCTCATCTTCTGACTCACTGTTTTTTTCTTAGGATTTTATATATTTTCTTGTCAGTGTTTTTCCTCCTCTATCCTTGAACTGCTAACTATCCCTGTACCAGCAATCTTAGCTCTCTCATTTTGCATAGCTCTATTCTATGTACTTTCTCACAGTCCTTTTTCACAACTTTGTAATTTTCATGGAAGTTTGAGTCAAGGTTATGCACCTGGACCATATCAAAATTATATCAAGACAGCAAAAACCTTGAATCACATACAACTGAATCCCTAGGAGAAGAGTTACAGGTATTATTAGATGACACAGATAGACACAGGAGCCTGAACAAGAAATGAGAATAGTATTTTCTTTCTTGCCAGAATAAATAGTCTTCAAGGTTCTGATGGCCATGACTTCAGTATTGTACAAGTACAGCTTGTAGAAGTACATCTGTAGCCAAATGTGGAGCAAGCTCTGTGTTCCATGTATGATTTGATTTCTGGATTTACTTCATATTTGGTAGATAGCTGGCTGTCTTCTACTAGAACATGAGCCAGCCTTCCTGTCAATGAAAAATGGTGCATCTAAGGTGTGTTGGGTTGACACTGGCTGGATGCAAAGCGCCCACTAAAGCCACTGTATCACTCCCCTTCTCAAACTGGACAGGGGATAATATAATTAAAAATATAATTAAAAGCTCATGGGTTGAGTTACAGACAGGGAGAGGTCACTCAGCAATTACCATCACGGGCAAAACAGACTCAGCTTGGGGAAAAACAGCTTAATTTATTACAAGTCAAAACAGAGTAGGATAATGAGAAATAAAAACTAAATCTTAAAACACCTTCCCCCCACCCCTCCCTGCTTCACAGGCTCAACTTCACTCCCCATTTTCCCTACCTCATCACCCCCAGCGACACAGGGGAATGGGGATTGGGTGTTGTGGTCACTTCATCACACGTTGTCTCTGCAGCTCCTTCCTCCTCAGAAGGAGGACTCCTCACACTCTTCCCCTGCTCCAGCATGGGGTCCCTCCCACAAGAGACAGTCCTCCACAAACTTCTCCAATGTGAATCCTCCCCACGGGCTACAGTTCTTCATGAACTGCTCCAGCGTGGATCCCTTCCACAGGGTGCAGTCCTTCAGGAGCAGTGTGGGGCCCCCATGGGGTCACAAGTCCTGCCAGTAAACCTGCTCCAGCGTGGGCTCCTCTCTTCACAGGTCCACAGGTCCTACCAGGAGTCTGCTCCAAATGCAGGCTTCCCATGGGGTCACTGCTTCCTTTGGGCACATCCACCTGCTCCAGCTTGGGGTCCTCCATGGGCTGCAGGTGGAGATCTGCTCCACCATTAACCTCCATGGGCTGCAGGGGCACAGCTGCCTCACCATGAGCTGCACCATGGGCTGCAGGGGAATCTCTGCTCCAGCACCTGGAGCACCTCCTGCCCCTCCTTCTTCACCAACCTTGGTGTTTGCATAGTCATTCCTCTCACAAATTCTCACTCCTCACTCCAGCTGCAGTTTTTGTGTTCCTTTGTGGTTTTTTCTTCTTCTTAAATATGTTATCTTAGAGGCACTGCTACTGTCTCTGATTGGTTTGGCCTTGACCAGCAGCAGGTCTGTCTTGGAGCTGGCTGGCATTGGCTTTATTGGGCATAAGGGAAGCTTCTAGTAGCTTCTCACAGAATCTACCTCTGTAGGCCCCCCCACTACCAAAACCTTGCCATGCAAACCCAATACATAAGACCTGTTTAAGGCGCATAGAAGAACTGTACTGGTACAGACAGCACCTTGTCTCCAATGACCTTTAAGATCTGATTCCTAGGAAGAAGCATAACTGTAGAAATGTATGCAGTGACACTTTGTTCTAATACTTTCAAATATATTAGAATCATAGAATCATAGAAGTCTTTAGGTTAGTAAAGACCTTTAAGATCATCAAATCCATCGGTTAACCTAACACTGCCAAGTCCACCAGGTCTGGGATTTTCTGAGCCAGCATATTTCTTATAAGTTCCTATAAGTTTAGTAACTATTTGTGGCTTTGCCTTCTAATAATGTGTTCAATTTCTCTTTGAGGTTATATAATTTTTTTAGCCTCTAAGGCATCCTGTGGTAAGGAGTTCTGCGGTTTGACGATATTTTAAGAAAGTAAATGAAAGTCATTCCATTAAGTGTTGTAACCTTTTTGTCCTTTTTCTGAATCTTTTTGATTCTACAATATATTGTTTGAGGAGAAGCAATTTGAACTACACTTTGTGTGTGATGATGATGATATAACAGATTTACATTTGTGGTAGCAGGTAAATGCTCCTGTTTACACACCTGAGAGACCTTTTTGAGTCTGTAACTCTTGGCCTGGAAGAAGGAGCATTGAAATAAGACAATAGCTACGCCTATATAGACAAAAATGATCATAATCAAACCCACCAGATAATTATGACCAACTTTGATCATCCAGAACTAATTCACAGTGGTTTAAGGTAATCCTTTCCTACATTTCATCTTGAACCCGCAGAAAAATGCTGATCTCTGTTTATCCAGTAAAAGGGATGCTCTGTCTTAAAACAAGAAAGTTATTCCTTTACAGCTGCTGTATTTGCCATTCTTAATACCATTCTTAGCCATAAGACAGGACCCAAATCTTGTTCAGCTCAAACTGCAGATCAACTGCAGATCAAATTATAATCTTCCTTTAGAAGTTTAAGTCAGAATTTAAAGGTCTGCTTGTCAAAATAATAAGACTATCTCTTTGTATAAAAATAGAAAAGTTTGTCTAGAGATCTCTTTTGTTATTCTAATGCCTTCCTTATTGTTTTTATGCTCCCAGGCTTCTGGATACACCAATTAAACACATGAGAAAAATAATTTAAAACTAAAAATTAATTTAGTCACGTCCCAGTAAGAAGAAGGTAGATGTTAATAAAAGAAAATTTAATGAAAGTAAATCCTCTACAGGAATTGAACCCATACCCTTTCATAACACCGTCAGTTACCCTATTCACAAGGCTACATTAAGCTAGTAGCACAACAGAATCAGGTGTTGTATTAGCCAACAGAGGATGCTCTTTGAACCTTATGAATGTAATAAAAAATATATTAAGAGGAGCAAAGTAATTAAAATTTTACATGACTATAGAATGTAGACAAAGTGCATTCCCTAGGTCATTCCAAGGACTATGCGCATGCAGTTTAATGACATTCAGAGGAAGTACAGCATATGTCTTGTCCTCAGTGACAAAAACACTTTAAAAGAAAGAAAACTTGTATTTTCTGGCTTCAGATCTTTAAATTCTTTTTAGTAATGTTTTGTGATATATGATCTTACCAGAGAAGGTCTTCCCAAAATACTAATAACATTCCAATATTTGGATTATCAATTGCTGCAATGAATACACAGGATGTTTAAAACTACATTCAGTTCCAACCACTGAGAACATTATTTAACTGAGGAATGAGTATCTAAATGACATAACAAGTCTCTTCCATTAGTAATACTTTTTTTTTTTTTTTTTAATATCCTACAGGTTTTATTCCCAATATCAGAGGCCTTTTTACATTATCAAAAAAATTACCTTAATGCACAATTCAAATTACTTTCAGTGAATGATTTCTACAATAAACAGCTTTTATTTCAGAGCTTGAACTACAATGTTAGTACATATAGAGAATGAAGTAACAGGTCCAGACACGAATACCTGTATACCTGTGCTTATAAACATCCAATAAACATCCAGGTGTAAGACTGAGTTAGAGGACCAAATTTGAGTATTCACTCAGACAATAGTTTCTATGATGTGAATAAAATGTATCATTTAAATTTAAGCATCTAACCAAGGTACTTACATTATGACACTTTTTATTCTGGGCTTTGTGCATAACCTGTGAAGAAAACCAGATGTTTCCTAAGGCTGATGCAGCATTTACTCTTCTAGAATTCTAAGGAATCTATAGAAAGATTAGGCTTATACTTTATATGCTTCAGTTGAATGCCTATAGTTAAGTGAGATTAAGTCCTCTGTCCCACCCTCCCCTTCCTGATTGTGTAAATAAGCTTTTTAGAATACATTTTGTAAGTTAGATTGAAATCTAAACTACTTATCCATAAATCCAAAGTGAATCAATTTGTGTCAATATTGTCATCAAAGTCAATGATTCACTCCAGATGAACACTTAGCTACTAAATTCAGGTTAACTGTACTTGAGCTTTTACTAAGCAACCACATACTGAATGAAGAATTCATTGTAAAACATTAAAAAATAAAGCTTGAGTCTAGACTATCACAATCACATTTGTGTTGATATTTTCATTAAAAACTGCTACCAAGAGATAAACAGTGTTAGTGTATCACCCATATACCAGAATTAAGATAAAAGCCTTCTCATGCTTGACTGTCAGTTAAAAATAAACAAGAAAACCGTAATATTATGGGTGTAAGCAGTTATTGATGTATATATTGATTTTCTAATCTTTAAAAATAACATTTTTCAAAGGGGTCTACTCATCAGCTTAAGGTTTTGTGAGATTTTTAGTTGCTTTTTCATCGACCTGAAAAAAGAGAGCATCTTCTTATTGAAAACTATCTTGGGAGCCATAATAAATTTTAACAGCAAATACTCGTAAATTATTTTTCTTCTGTTGTTTTCCTGTTTTGGGCTTTTGGCTAATTTGATAACTATTGTTCATTACAGCAGTTTAAAAACAAATTTCTCCCTTTGGGTCAGAGCTTTAAAAGACATCCTATTGCTGTTCAGAAATCCAGTTTACCAAGTTTATGGCTGTCAAGCATGTCAGTCAGGGAGGCTGTAAAGGCAGGTAAGGTGAGTACTCCCTACATCTTCATGACAGAAAAGTAGATGTACGTTTGGCTAATATTTCTGCTCCAGCCAAATTAAAAATTATTATTACAGTGAGACCAACAAGAGTGAGGATAGAATGAGATTTCTCTGTCTTGAATATTGTTGAATGATTTTCAAAAAAATATGACATTCATAGCCTCCCACTCTATATGTAAACCTCTTAGAACAAGTAATGACCTTTCATGGTTTATGCAAATGTATTTTTTTAATTGTATTTCTGGACTGATATGAGTCTAACTAATTGCTAGGGTGTTGATTGTAGAGGAGGAAGAAAGGCTTTGTATCAGTAGGGATTTCTTCTTTCAGGTTAATATCCTCTTTCAGGGACACTAGCAGATAATGTTGTCATTCTTTGGCATTTACTGTCCTCAAAACCACTTTGTAGCAGCAACCCAGAAGCCCAGTTTTCAGTTAATAATGGATAAAGAAAGGACTTTAAAGGCCAAGCTTTTCTGCATGGAAAGTACAATAAAATCATATCTCAACATGCAGTGTCCAACACAAGTGAGTGGTTCAACAAGGCTAGTATGAGTAAAAGACAAGACTGCACTATTCAGAACATTTCAAATCTCCATTTTAAGGTGGACTTCATTCTTCCTAGCAAGTATTTATAAATGGGTTTTGTTTTTTTTTTTTCCTTACAAAAGAGCATCATAAGCTTGGGGAAATCAGATGAAGGGCCAGAAACTATTAACACTCAGAAAAGTATGCTGTTGCAGGAATAACAGCAGGCAGACTCAGGGTCTAGACAACAGGAGGAAAAGCAAACTCTTGGGACACATACCCCCCAAAAATCCTGGAAATCTAGAATAAATACAAAGACATCATGTCAGCAAAGATTAGTCAGTAATCTTGATTTAAGAAATTTTTATAATCAAAGTCTTGGCAGGACTTAAACACTGTAATGCATCTTTATCCAAAAGTGTTAACCACCATCAGTCATTTATTAGTAAAATTGCAATTAGTGTCATATCCTATTGCTTCTTGAATTATCCTTTTTTTCCACAAGTTTTTTGCATTAATTTTGGAAAACCTGGGATTAAAGTCCCTGTTATGTTTTGTAATATCTACATATGAATCCTTTATGTGAATATGAAAGATTCATGTTGATCATTTTTTACCATAGTCACAGAATGCTTATGACTGTAAGCAATCACTGTAAGCAGTAATCAGTCCAAAAGACAATGATTAACAATCCACCCCTGTTCTTTAGAGTAGTCAGATGAATTTGGGCCAATAATCAGTCCAGTGGAGGACATGCAATTTTAGTATCTGTGACATCTTTCAGCTGAGAGAATTCCTCCTTTCAGCCTCTCAGAAGTTTGGCTGACATAGTACACATACAGGTATATGGTGTACATAAAGTAACTAAATGCAAGATTAAGTAGACTTGCTGGAACATCAGCCCACCTAGCCTCAAGGATTGTTGTTAGGAACAATTAATTGAGGAACTGAATTCAGTGAGGAGCATGATCCAAGAGGAACAGCTTTGAAGAGCTCAGCAGCCTTGTAACATGGGGTGCCCCAAAACAGCCTTTTGCCTTTGTTTAATTACTTTCTATTCACATTTAAGCTTTAATAATTCATCCCATTAGCTCTTACTACAGAATATTTTCTACATTTTATACCTGCATCTCTATGGATCCATATCATTAACTTTTATATCTGTGTGTGTATATATATACAAATGCATAGTTATATATCTAAAGTATATCTACGTGCAATTATTATAATTTTTATACATATTTTTGCACTCCTTTATATATATATATTTGTGCATAGATATAATTCTATATATTTTCAGATATGAGTATTTCCTGGTCTGAAGGTAAAAAGGCAGGCAGTCAGAGGCTGCTGAGAGACCAAATGGGTATAACAGTTTCAAAAAATGGAAACTTGTTAATCGAGGAGACATGAAAACATGTGGGATATGACACTGCCAAAAATAGCAGCTGCTGTGCATGCATTCTTTTTCTGCCATACTTCTTGGTAAAGTGGAAATGGTGGCTGGTCACAGTCATACTGCGCAAGCACAGGGTAATATGAAAACATGTGGGGTCATGACATTGTCAAAAGCCATGGCTCCCTAGCAAATGCTAAGCAACATTCAAACTGGACAGGCACAAGTCTACAGGACCCAATGGGATACACCCATGGTGCTGAGGGAGCTGGCATTGTAAGGCCACTCTCAATTATTTTTTAAACATCATGGCAAGTGGAGGAGGTTCTTGAGGCTTGGAGGAAAGTAATGATCGCTGTCATTTTCAAGAAGGGCAAGAAGGAGGATCTGGTGATCCTCTACTGAGCTGCTGAGCCTCACCTCACTCCCCAGGAAGGCAGTGGAGCAAATAATCCTGGAAACCTTTTCCAAGCATACAAAGGCGAAGGCAGCTCTTGGGAGTTGTTAGCATGGATTTATGAAGGGGAAATCATGCCCAATCAACCTGATAATCACCTTCTATGATGAAATGTCTGGCAGCGTGGATGAGGGGAGAGTGATAGATGTTGCATAACTTGACTTTAGCAAGGATTTCCACAATGTCATAACATTTCATTGACAAACTGATGAATTAGACACTAGTTAATTGGACAGTGAAATGAACTGAAAGCTGGCTGAACTGCCAGGTTCAAAGGGTTATCATTAGCGGCACAAAGTTCAGCTGGAGGGCAGTCACTAACAGTGTGCCCCAGGGGTCAAGACTGGGACCAATACTTTTTCACTTGACAGGATATACTGCACCCACAGCAGGTTTGAGGAAGATACAAAACTGTGAGTGTTGGTTAGATCAGATAGTTGTGCTGCCATTCAGAGGGACCTCAAGAAGCAGAGAGGAACCTCATCATCTTCAACAAAAGGAAATGTCAAGGCACCAGTACCTGCTGAGGGCTGACCAGCTGGAATGCAGTTTTGCAGAAAAAGACTTGGGGACACCAAGTTGACTGTCCAACCTTGTGGCAAAGGAGACCAACAGCCTCCTGGGCTGCGTGAGGAGGAGTGTTGCCAGCAGGCTGAGGGAGGTGATCCTTCCTCTGTGTGCAGGACTTGTGAAATACATCTGGAGTACTGTTTCCAGTCCTGGTCTTGCCAGTACAAGGCAAGTATATGTCTATATACAAGTATATACAAGTATATGTCTATATACAAGTATATGTCTATATACATACTGGAGAGAGTCCAGTGAAGGGCCAGAAAGATAATAGTCTTTGATGATTATTATCAAGAGACTGGAGCACTTGTAGTATGAGGAGAGGCTGAGACAGCTGGATCTGTTTAGCCTGGAGACAAGAAGGCTCAGGAGGGATCTTACTTCTGTATAAACACCTGATGCATGAGGAATAACAAAGAAGGAGCTGGACTCTTCTCAGTGATATCCAATGATAAGACAAGAACTAAGAAATTAAAACAAGAAATTCCACTTCAGTACATGAAAAAACTTTTTTTACTCTAAGAGTGATCAAATATTGGAGCAAGTTTTTCAGAGAGGTTGTGGAGTCTCTGTCCTTGGGGGGTATTCAAAACCCAGCTAGATATGGTCCTGGACAACCTGCTTTTGCTGACCCTGCTTTGAGCAGGGGGATGGACAAGATGATCTCCAGAGGTTCTTTCCAACCTGAGTAATTCTGTGATTCTATGATATAGAAATATTTAGTTCTTTTCTATTGCTGTATTTTGTATAATGTCGTGGGACTTATATTGTGTTTGCACTGTATATAGGCAAGACAAAAAGCAGTTTAATGTACTTGGTGGTTTGAGAGAAGGAAAAGGAAAAGGAGAGAGATTACATTTTCCACTGCTTTCCTTAATGGGCAGTTGCAAAATTATTTAAGGTATTGCAGGAATAATCCAAAGAAGGCTTGTGAGCAGGAGATATATTAATACATTGATGCTTTGCTAGCTAATTCTGTAGTTCTGTAAATACGTCTCAAGACACTGCCCCTCAGATGGTTCCACAGATGCTTTCACAATGTATTGAAGCACCCCTCCTCCAGAGCAGGAGACCTTCATTGCTATTGGGAAAGGTAGTTTGAAAAAAACAGAGCAGAGAAAGCAAAACAGCAATAAGAAGAAACCAGACTAACTTGCACTGCCTATTTTTCTGAATCTCTTCTTGTTCATAAAAGTTAGCCCTTCTGACAGTGCTGTTCTCTTTCTTTCTTACAAGAAATATCCCCCAAACCCCAAAGTAATTTTATATTAATGTAATATTCTTTTTTTCTTTTTTTTTTTCTATATCTTCACAGCCAAATGATTATTCTCCTCAGATTTTTTCCCCTCTGCCCAATGGGTTTTGTGATCAGAAACCTCTCAAAGCTGTGGACACTTGCATTTTTATAGAACAGCCTTGTATATCATGCACCTCCTCCTCACCACTAACTGCAACTGGTTTTCTTGCAAACCTCTTAAAGGAACACATTTCATTTCTCAAGTCCTTCCCTCAGTTGTCCCTACTTGATGGCTACATACTCTTTTTTCCTCCTCACTTTATAGCTTTCTCATCTGTTCCACAGCTCCCTTCTGTTTTTTATTGTATTTTTCCTCTGTGAAAGATTAAAATCTAACTAAATAGAAAGCTATGCAAAACACCATTATAACTGAGGATTTCATAGTTGATTTCCTTCCTTCTCTCCCCTTATCCTCTGCTAATTCTTTCTTTTGTTTTGCCTTCTTTCATATCATCGTACTTATGTGTAATGAAACTCTTTGGGGGCAGGGATTATAGCTAATTTATCTGCTTGTATAATATCTTAGAGTACTGGCAGATTAAACAACAATATCTAGGGTAGACAAGGTAGCTTAAGATAGGAAAAGAAACTTTGGGAAAATATTGCTGCTTTTATAAAACATTTGCTCAGAAAGAGAACTGCTGTTGTTTTATCACCAAAATGTAATGACAGATCTCCTACTCACTTTAATATATGAAGGTCACAGAGTAGAATTTATTTTAGGGTTTAAAGTTCTTGAGACGTGTTCTCCATAACCCCTTCTATAAAAATCCACTTTTCCATACTGAAGACCTGAAATGGATTTTAATTTTAATTTTAACCATGAATTGAATTGATAGAAGGATTTTTTTTCAGAGACTTCAAATAAAGAAGACTGTTTAATAACTTAGTATAATGACCTAAACTTCACTGGGCCCTGAGCTTTGTTCTTCATATCCTAAAAAATACTAAGAAAAATATAACTTGTTTATAATAGTCTCTAAAAATGATAGTTTCTATCTTCCATTAATTACTATGAATCTAGACAAAAAATGGGATGGATCATTTTCTTATCTTCCAAAAATCAAAGTGACTCCACGGACATCAATGTGATTATGACAAACTTTGATATCTGAGAATTCTTAGAATAAACTGTGGCTTAGATAGAATACATCAGCAGTAAAGTCATAAATCCATCCTAAAGATGAATTTATTTTTAATAGTATTGAAGTTAATAAGTAGATTTAAAAAAAAAAAAATCCAAATAAAATAATGATATATCCTTATATTTTTCATCATGACAAATTATGAACAAAGATCTGTCAATAAAAGCATATAGAAATGTCCTAGAAAGATTTATTTCCAGTTGGGTCATGAAAACCACAGAAGGATAGCTTTGCTTAAAATGGAAGCTGTTCTGTTTTGCACTGTCCTCATATACAACATGGTAACCACATTCAGTCTAACAATTACTTTAAACATTAAAGAACAGATAAGTCCGAAAGTCTGTACTTCATTTATCATCTAGAGAGAACTCTTTGGTTCCAATTTCTGTGCTTACAGGTGAATCTTTAAAATAAACAATGAAAAAAACCCACAACAAACCACAGAAAGAAAAAGGAAGAAAAAAGACTGTAGGGTAAGATGAGAAACTGCAGGTCTAGAATATGTTTAAATGACAAGATGGGTCAGTGAGGACTTTGCTTTAAGTATTTCTGATAAGAGGAAAAAGAAAAGCAAAAACACAAAGAGAAAATTTTAACATCAAGTAATGACAGTACAGAAGCCATTATTATTTTTTGCCTAAACAGAATGAACCAAGTCAGATTGCATAGCTCTATTTCACGGCTGGCTTGATTTTAGGCAGGTCATTTTAGGAACTATTAAAATGCGGTAATATGAAAGGGGTTTTCTTAAATATTTCAGACATGCAGATGTGCTTTTCAACTATTGTATGGATCATCAGCACACTGACTTTGGCCATTTGCAGTACTGCTAGCCTTGGTTCAATCCCACAGAATGTGTACTCATGTACTCATGAAATTGATATTGCTCACAAGCATATATTTAGAATCATGTCTTATTTATTTTTTTTTGTAATTTGTTTGAGATTTTAAGACCAAAAGGAAGCTTTACTATCAAATGATCTTCAGCTGAAAACTCAACCCCATTCTTACCTGTCACTGTATTTAATCTACAGTAGTATTTTCTTTTGTTTGTTTAAGCCCACATTGTCTTCCTTTCCCCCCTCCATTCCTGTACCCTTACTGGTGCCTCCTCATTGCTTGCTTTGGCAGTAGTAAAACAGCACCAATTGCCCTGAGCGTAAAGCCCAGGCCCTGCTACGGCTTATTCACCTGGACTGTCCTCTTTACAACATGCTTCCTGTAACGCTTGAACAGCTCACTGCTGGCATGCACTGCTGGAAACCCATGACACAGGGTATAGACATGTTCGCACCTCCAATTCCAGCAGCACAAGAGCTTGCATTGCCTGCTTCACGCTCCTCTGACACAAATCAGCTCTCACTCGAGAGTTGTGCCTTTTTTCTGCAAGGTCTTTTAGCTTTGCCACCTTGTCACTCAGGGCTGGCTCTTATCTGACTGGTTCATAGTGTGGGCAGAGGTATTTCTCTATTCCTCAAAGACTATGTGGACTTATTTCTTCTAAACAGTTCTAAACATTCCAAATTTCTAACTGATGAGACATTTACACCATCCTTAAGTGACCAGTGCTAATTATGCTTTATCCTTTCTGTTAGAACTATTTTGTCTTAAATTTTATCTTTCAATAACTTGAATTCAGATACAAAAGTTATGTCTTCATATTAACTAAATGTATTATGACTATGATTTATATATGATATGATCATGATATATATATGATGATATATATATGATGATATATGATGATATATATATGATATATGATGATATATCTGATTACCAACTGGTATCAGACAGTAAAGCTTTTACAGAGATACACAAGAACACAGTAAATAGTATAAAATGCATACCAAATAATTGCATTTTTTATATCCTGCAGTACAGCTTCTACTACTTCTAGTAACAGTAGAATTAAAAAAAAAGACATAGTTGGTCAGTCTTTTAATACATCCGTTTTGTATTGTGACTACATTGTCACTCATTGACTTGCCTATTCATTGAACACCGTCAAATAACTTACTCAACTAATAAGCCTTAATATCTCCAAAACTGAAATTACAACAATAGTCAATACCAGAAACAAAAAGATACATCACCTTTGCTATTCTTTCTGAGCCTCTTTTTATTATTTCTGTATCATTTTGTCTTAAAAGTAATGTGCTCAAAACTTAAATACAGCAGCCTGAGATGATGTCATGTTACTTTTCTCTTTCCTGTAAGATCAGTTCATGTTAACTTTCATGCTACCATAAAACATGGTCAAATAAGGCTTTTCTCTCTGAAAAGGGAAATGAAATAGGGGAAATATGTTGTCATGTACATTCAAAGTAGTTAGAAATTATGTGATAAGACTGTTATACTTTTTTCTCCTTAGTGTTTGTGATCCAGTAAAATATACTTTTATTTAGGCTAATGAAAAATTGACGTTTAAGACTACAGACAACTTCAGATGTACATGGATATGTAAAAATTTGCCTTTGTCTTATCCTCAAAACTCCTTCAATTTTAGTGAAGAATTTCTGCTCGTTTTTGTGTACTTTGGATGAGTGCCTGGAAGACTTTTACTTTAACCTTACAATCACATGTATGCGATGTTATGAGGTGTGTGACTTTTTTTTTTTTCCTCTATATGATACAATGCCCAAAGTTTCCTATTTCATTTATTTTCTTCTTTCTCTTTATTTGGTTATACTAATTTTTAATTAAATAAAAAAATAAATCAGAGCTAGGGACAGCTTCATAGGGAAAGTGGGACTGTGTTCCATATGTAGAATGATATAGTTAGATATACATATACACATGCTCACAGAGACACAGACACACATATATGTATATGTAGATAAAAATACAGAGCACACTCATTAGTTCTGCCTGACATGGTGTGTCACCTCAACAAATGCACCCACAGAGTAAATGCGGACAAGAGTTATTATTAAAATATTTTTTAAAATACTGTTTTATAAAGCACTTATAATTTTGTTTCTCATTTTTTCTTTTCTTTGCTCCTCTTTATTTTTATTTGTCATTTTCTACCAAGTCTTTTCCTTTTTCTTGAGTCTGTCTTCCACATTTTTTACCCCACTCTCAGTTTCCTTCTTGTTACTGATTCTTAACTTCTACTATCAAGTCTCACAGTCAAACCCAATGTCCTGTGCCAGCACTGCCTCTGCTGAACAATGTCTTGAGACAGCATTGCTCTGTCTGCTTCCAAGCAAGACATCAAAAGTTCTCTGCTCTAGAATACTAGAAGACACTGTCAAAAAGTACCATGAAAAGTGTATTATACTATTGTAGCCAAACTTGACAAATATTTCAAGGTTTAGTGTGCAATCTTAGTTTAAAGCAGTCTGGAAAACCAAGTCTTGAAATACTGAATTGCAGTGTTGCATAAAACCTGGACTTGGTATATACACATCTTTGACGCAGGTAGCAATTTGCTATTCTTGTGTTCAGGCAATTTCTCAGATCTAGGAGAGACAGCTGCTCCTTTTTAGGGTAAAGCAAGCTTTAGAAACATATTTCAGAGTGACGTATGATGCATTTTCAGAATTCTAGAAATATTACAATGTAAACAGATCAGAAAATTATATGCAATATATATGCTGAAGAGTAATGGGAAAGATTACTTCAATGTTATCACAAAAAAAAAAAAAAAACAACCCAACCCAAAACACCCTATGTCTCTATTATAAGATAACTGCAAATACTTAGCTGTCATACATTTTTGGAATGTACTTACAAATGTCAAGAATTCATATAAAATATTTAAACCAATACCTTGTTGTCAGAATTCATGTGAAACTTCATGTTATAAAAAAAAGAAAAAGCAGAGTTTCATATGCTATACAGGTCACTAGTGTATGGAAATCTAGATAAAATGGAAGATATACAATATTATCACCACCTTTTCCTCCCATGTTTCTTTTTAAATTTCTGATAATGTCTTGTCTTTTGACATAATCTCTTAAAATTGAATTCGTTTTACTTGCAGTCTTTGCTTTTTTCACAGCATCTTCATATCTCCTTTGCTTATTGGTGTGTTCTTATTCTTATATTTTCTTGTCTGATGGTATTGCATTTTGAGAACCTAGATTTTAGAGGCTATTTCTTATTTTGTACTAGAACATCTATCATTGTTTAAATACTATTGTTGTCACTTGAACCATGCTGCTTCAAGGAGTTAGACTGCTAAGTCAATATGTTCATAATACTCATGTTGACTTGATCATGTCCGCTGAAATTGAGTGGTGAAAGTGCCATTGATTCCAGTGACAATAAAATTAGACTATATGCTTTTAGAAATAACTGAATGTTCAAACTGAGCTAATTCTATTATAAAGAAGAAGAAAATGTACTTGATATTCCAGCTGTGAAATATTTTAATATTGGTGGCAAGTCTCTCCATCAGTGAATTTCAAATTATAAAATCATACTCAAAATGAGTAAGGTGTTGAAACATTTATCTGTGTTATTCAACAAGTATGTTCTGCTTTTATACAGCAGTAATTTGTTCTATTATCCTATCATGTCCTTATTTTTGTAAATCCTTCTGATAAAGTCAAAATAAAGGTCTTTTTTATTTCCTCATACAATCTTTAATTTTGTGTAATCCATACTAAATCCACAGTAATTGTGCTCCAGGCATTTTAATAAAACATGCTTCATATGTTTCCTAAAGAACCTGTGTTTTAATTTGAATTAATGGCTTCTTTCAGCTACAAATTTTCAAGATTTTTCCAGGATTTTGTTTGCCTGAATTTGATCAAACAGTGGCATCCTGTGGGAAAAGTAGATGTGTATTCCCAAGAGGTGTAGCTATCGATATATGTATCTGCTATGCTCATTTTAGGAAGGGAAGAATGTTAATACCTTATGAGAAATCCAAAATATTTCTTTAATTTCTAATAAGTAGCAGTATGACAGATTTACTAAGCTGGTTGAACCTTTGCACCTCCAGTAGGAACATGACTTTAGTCAGTCTTTGATTCACTTAGTTTTTGCTGGACTGTTTTCATTTCACAATAGCACAATTTGAATCATTATCAGCTTCTGACAGTTGCTTCTGCTACTGCTATCTTTCCTGAACAAAAGGTACAGTATTGAATACAACCTACTCATGTATTGATAAGAAATACAGGTGTTTAATGTCCTTGAAATCTAATTTATTGTGGATTGAATGTACATGCATATATTATGCTTCACTTAAGTTATATTCAAGACCAGTTAACTGTGTAGAAATTATTAACACTTCAAACAAAAATAAAAATAAAATCTTCAAGAATTCTACAGCAGAAGCAAGATAATGGAATCATGAAATGTCTGTGAAACAATAATCTCTCTAAGCTCAGGTCCTTCAAATTCATTTTATATATACATACTTCCATTCATACCCCTTGCCCCTGACCTGATTTCTGCTTGTTGGAAGCTCTTTGCTAGTAAATATTAATCTAATCAGCCTATGGCACTTTACATATATTAACTAAGAAAACAATATATTTCAAATAAATTATGCAACTGATCTTCATTGTTAGGTACCCAGAGTTTTGCCAGTTTCCAGTTGAAATTGAATCAGCACCAGTGTCCTGTGCAAACTGCATATAGTATAGTAGCTATTGTATTTGCATAAACTAAGTTTATTAGCTTTGGATTACATCATAAGTAGCCGAATGCTGTCTGAGGTTAAGTTGGTAAATGCTTGTTCAGTATGTTCCGCTGTCATTTCTTTTCCCTAGATGAACGTTTGCATAACAGTAGAATAAGAGAAACCATTGCCACCATAGTTATAGATGGTAAATGCGTTTTTAACCAGAGAGGACCCCAACTTACTGCCGAGAGCAGACAGACACTAATGGCAGCTGCGGATAGTGAGGTACATATTTATGCATAACTCTAGACTTTATCAATTGGTGCAGTTGTCAGTGGTATCTAATTCTTATTCCCTTGCACAATTCCACTTGGAAAACAAGAGAGTGGACTGTTTTTTCTAGATGTTTTAGTGGAGCTAAGTAGAAGATCCCATCACAGAATTCACACACACACACACAAGTTCCTGAAAAGAAGATCATATGAGGATTTAGTTTTAAATGGAGAAAATCAGTTAATTCAAGGGGTTTTTTTGATCTATAAACAACATTGATAGATAAGTATGTGTGGCGCGTTGACCCTGGCTGGATGCAAAGCGCCCACTAAAGCCACTGTATCACTCCCCTTCTCAAACTGGACAGGGGAGAGAAAATATATTAAAAGCTCATGGGTTGAGATACAGACAGGGAGAGGTCACTCAGCAATTACCATCACGGGCAAAACAGACTCAGCTTGGGGAAAAACAGCTTAATTTATTACAAGTCAAAACAGAGTAGGATAATGAGAAATAAAAACTAAATCTTAAAACACCTTCCCCCCACCCCTCCCTGCTTCACAGGCTCAACTTCACTCCCCATTTTCCCTACCCTCATCACCCCCAGCGACACAGGGGAATGGGGATTGGGTGTTGTGGTCACTTCATCACACGTTGTCTCTGCAGCTCCTTCCTCCTCAGAAGGAGGACTCCTCACACTCTTCCCCTGCTCCAGCATGGGGTCCCTCCCACAAGAGACAGTCCTCCACAAACTTCTCCAATGTGAATCCTCCCCACGGGCTACAGTTCTTCATGAACTGCTCCAGTGTGGATCCCTTCCACAGGGTGCAGTCCTTCAGGAGCAGTGTGGGGCCCCCATGGGGTCACAAGTCCTGCCAGTAAACCTGCTCCAGCGTGGGCTCCTCTCTTCACAGGTCCACAGGTCCTACCAGGAGCATGCTCCAAATGCAGGCTTCCCATGGGGTCACTGCTTCCTTTGGGCACATCCACCTGCTCCAGCTTGGGGTCCTCCATGGGCTGCAGGTGGAGATCTGCTCCACCATTAACCACCATGGGCTGCAGGGGCACAGCTGCCTCACCATGAGCTGCACCATGGGCTGCAGGGGAATCTCTGCTCCAGCTCCTGCCCCTCCTTCTTCACCAACCTTGGTGTTTGCATAGTCATTCCTCTCACAAATTCTCACTCCTCACTCCAGCTGCAGTTTTTGTGTTCCTTTGTGGTTTTTTTCCTCTTCTTAAATATGTTATCTTAGAGGCACTGCTACTGTCTCTGATTGGTTTGGCCTTGACCAACAGCAGGTCTGTCTTGGAGCTGGCTGGCATTGGCTTCATCGGGCATAAGGGAAGCTTCTAGTAGCTTCTCACAGAATCTACCTCTGTAGCCCCCCCCCCACTACCAAAACCTTGCTATGCAAACCCAACACAGTATATAATTAATTTAGAATATTGAATCTGTAATCAAACATATTTTATATAAATTGCAGGAAATAGTGTGCTATTTCTTCTTTTCTCAATGACTTTATTTACTGTGTCCATTATACCATTGCCCCTTCATTGTATATGTAGTCTGTAATCTACACTGTATCTATCCTGTACTTATATGTAGACAGCTGTATGTAGACTTGCAAGAGATATCTTGTTACACTTTCCTATCTTCAATGAATTAAAATACATATATATATTTTATATTTCCTTTTGTTTAGCTGTATAATAAATATGTTTAATAATAAATATGTATGATCTGGAGCACAGGCCTTATGAGGAGAGGCTGAGGGAACTGGGATTGTTTAGTCTGGAGAAGGGGAGGCTGAGGGAAGACCTTATCGCTCTCTACAACTACCTGAAAGGAGGTTGTAGTGAGGTGGGTGTTGGTCTCTTCTCCCAAGTAACCAGCGATAGAACAAGAGGAAATGGGCTCAAGCTGCGCCAGGGGAGCTTAGGTTGGAAATTAGGAAAAATTTCTTCATGGAAAGGGTAGTCAAGCATTGGAACAGGCTGCCGAGAAAAGTGGTGGAGTCCCCATCCCTGGAAGTGTTCAAAAAACGGGTAGATGTGGCACTTTGGGACATGGTTTAGTCTAGTCTTACCCTTGATTGGCTTAGAGTAGACTTGGTAGTGTAGGTTAATGGTTGGACTGGATGATCTTATAGGTCTTTTCCAACCTAAACAATTCTATGATTCCATGTATTTATTCCTTGCCACTTTATGTCATCTTTTCTCAGGCAATACTCTAGATAGCATCTTTTCTAGAAATTTCTGAGGAAGGCTTAATAGAAAGCTAAAGAAGAAACTTAGAATCAAAGAAACTTACTACTTCTTGTTCCTGCCCCCAAGACAGGTATTACTTGATTTACAGGCATCAGAGAAAGCCTGTTGATGATGCAGCTTTTTAGGACCTTGTTAATACTCTGATGAAATAAAAAAAATCCACAGATTCATTGATTATTTTTTTCCCTAGGGAAAAAAAAAAATCCTATTTAAAATAAGGCATTCTAAGGTTCTGATTTCTAGATCATAATGTGGTTAGTAAGGAGAAGGAGTGTGTAGTAAGGCAAGTAAGTCACCTTAAACCACAGACAAGAAATGTGGACATTAGAAAAGGGAGGGACCTGCCCAGGGTCACCAATTAAAAAATGAGGAGAAACAAAACTCAGGTCTCCTGTCCTTATCAGCTGTTTTATTCACTATTTGGTTAAAGAGTTAAAGAGAATGTAGATATTATTTGCTCTTTCAGATGTGAAGGGTTATATTTTCTTCAGTAATCATTTTTATACCTGTTTTCCAAAGATTGCAAGGACCTTCAATCACAGAAAAAAAGCCAAACCAAAACAAACCTAAAATATCAAACTTGAACAAACCTGAAAGCAGCTCATAGTCACCCAGTCATCCAGTATTGCCATTGCTAGCAAAAGGCCAACAGTTTTGCAGTGAGTTTGCAAGGCCTCAGTACTGAAGCTTGTCAGACAACTTTTGTCTGGAACAGTTTTGACTGGCCTGGACATTTGGTTTTGGTTTTGTTTCTTTTTTTAAATTCGTTTAGCTGTAACTGCATTTTTCTCTAAAGACCAAATGGCTGTGTCTACTTTGTTTTATTTTTATTTATCTTTGTATGACACAACAATGGGTTTTATTCTGTGTATGGTACCAGGAATTTCTCAGTGTTTTTAACTGATAGGTGGATGATAGATGAAGGTGATTTAAAAAAAAAAAAAAAAAATCAGCTAAACATATCTTAATATGCCTAATATTAACTGAAACTACTCTTTATAATAAGGAATATTAAGAAACCAAGCTTTTTTAAGAACTAACAAGTTACTACAATGCCCCCTGGGCATCAAAGCCAAAAATAAAGAAAACATAATGTAATCTGAAAATAACTGATAAAATAGAGGGAAAAATTACCCAAGAGAGAAATTAGTTTTGGATTCTTTATTAATAAGCTATCACACTTTATGTATGCCAACATAACCCGTCTAGGATTTTGGAGAGGGAAAAAGTAAAAGCACTATGAGTTTGTATCAAGAAAGAATGGGACATCCGAAATTCAGTCTCCCTATTGCAACACTTCTTTATTGACAGTCAGAGAGATGGTTCCCTTATATTTTACCATTCAGCTTGACAAGTAAAGCTTGTTTCTGTTAACTAAATAAAGTTTAAAAGTCTTTTTTTCATAGTAGAAAATGACCAGCGTTGAGCTCAGTTTTCATCCATTTTCATTTTAATACTGAAAATATAAAATTACACACAATTTCATTTTTAGGTTACTTTAGTTAACCATCTTTGCTGTGTTTCAGAGGATGAGAATTAGAAGCCGTGTTTCTGTTTAGTCAATGAAAAAAATAAAAAAAAATAAAAAAACCCAGCCTGTCTTCAGCTCAGACCAATGTAGACCGCTACAACTATTCATGATGCTTCTGAAAGAACTAGATAGCTGCCTGGTGCTATGGCAAAATGCTGAAATTGTAATGTCCTACTCTATGTTTTCTCAAA